>NC_081299.1:97542500-102542500 GCF_030435805.1 Mustela lutreola | reverse complement strand
GTTGAAGCATATTCTTGTAAATATTATTCATATATTTGTTTATTCAAATTTATGGCTTCAGTAAAATATGAAAGAATCCGTAGCTTTGAGGAGCTAGTAGTGAGTTGGGTAAATCAGTGACTCTATTTAAAAAAAAAAAAAAGATTTTATTTATTTATTTGAGAGAGAGAGAGTGCACACACGGGCATGGGAGCAGAGGGGAGGGGTCGAGGGAAAGGGAGAAGCAGGCTCCCCACTGAGCAGGGAGCCCCATGTGGGGATGTGGGACTCAATCTCCCCGACCCTGGGATCATGACCCCAGCCAAAGGCAGAGGCTTAACCTACTGAGCCACCCAGCCTCTGCAATCAGAGACATTGTTGCAGAAAAGTGTGGGAAGTGCTCTGGTGAACAAGATCTCAGAGGTACTGGTAGAAACCAGATCAGCTGGCATGGTTGTAAGGCCCGGCCGAGGACGTCCCAGTGCTGGGGATGTGGAGCTGAACACTGAAAGCCCACAGGAGCAGTCTAGTAAATACATCACACTTTATGCAGAGGGAATGGGATGCCTAAAAGTACGAGTGTGTGATAAACCATGACGTGTTCTGGAAAGGGCAAATAGATCTGTAATATCGGAGCATAGGATGGGAGGGGAAAGTGATTTGTAATGAGCCAGGAGGACGGACACTGGCCAGGTCAGGAATAGCCCTGCAATCAAGGAGTGTGCATATTATCCCAAAAGAGGTAGGGAAGCAGGGAAGGGGTAGAGAGTTGATTCGGTGGTGGGTTTTATCTGGAATATAGGAGGGACTCTAGGTGTGGACAGCATTCAGGTATGGAGCCTTAGATCACCTTTGTATTGTCTGGTCCTTTTGCTTCTCTCACTGGCTGTTGTTACTGAATGTCTCTGGACTATTTCAATGTGGATAACCTTTGGGACAAGAGAGTAGGGTGAGGAAAAAGATAAATTAAGCCTGTGAATAAGGGAGTAACTGTACCACTGGTCATCCAAATGACTCGTGCTGAGGGTGGACTGAATAGAATAAAATGGAAGCAGCTTGTGAGCAACAGTGCCCACCAAGGGTTAGCTATCATTATTATACATATTTTGTGTCTAGATACTTCGTACAGAAAGGTGATAACAGGCAGCATCTCCAATCCATTTGAATAATCAAAGAGGTATTATAAGTAAGTCTGGCAAAACCATGAGGCAGGACAGGAAATTTTCTGAAAGTGCAGCTATAGATCTGTGAATGTTCTAAAATGAGTGCCATGGGTAGTCATGAGTTTGATACAGATATATAGTAGAGACCAAAGGGACAGCTTATAAGCTGGAAGCTTACCCAACCCCCTGAGGGTCAACAGAAACCCACAAATAATTAACCTCAGAGAGTGGAAAAACTAGCTTGTTGAAGTTCAGGGGATATTAATAATGCACTGTTTCTCCAGTGATCCTTTCCCCTTGGGGGAACTAGAGTGCTTGGCAAGCAGCCTCATTACTCACAATCCTGCTTCTTCTGGGGCTGGCAAGCTGGGGAGGCATCGTTAGACACACCATCATCACGCAATAGCAGTAGTGAAAGCTGAGGATAGTATTCCTCAGGCCACCCTAGGGAAGTGAGGTCCATTCACCAATCAAGAAACATTGACAGAGGCCATACAAGTCTGGCCCTCAGTAAGTGTCCAATAAAGTCTCAGTTATTATAGCCCAGTGTCTAGTGTATAGTAGATACATGGCATAAAGATTTATTGTGGAAGGATCTAGAAATAAACTTAACCATGCTCCTAGGCTAGATAGAATTCCTGCTACTACATGTTCCTTCTCAGTCCCCTGTTGCAGGCCCTGTTAGCTGATCATCAATCCTGTTCTTCTCTAGGACACACTATCCTATAGGTACACAGACAGACCACATTTTCCAGCCTTGTGGGAGTTAGGCGTTGTCACGTGACTGAATTCCAGCCACAGAAGGCAAACAGAATCTATGAGACCCCACTCCAGTCCTGGTCCTTAAAATCTCCTTCATAGGGTCCACTTCTTGTAACGAGAAATGAAGATGCTACAGGACCTCTCCCCCACCCCCACCCGTAAAACATCTATCAAGTCTGAACATTTCACGGCTATCTGAAGAAACTGGAAAGTACTGGATAATGAGGAGTGCACTCTTTGCTTGTATCCAGAATATATAAAGAACTCCTACAACTCAATTAGGATAATGAGAAACCTGATGGGTTAAGGCTCTGCCTGGTCATGGTCATGATCTCAGGGTCCTGGGATCGAGCCCTACATCGGGCTCTCTGTTAGGCCGGGAGCCTGGTTCCTCCTCTCTGTCTCTCTGCCTGTCTCTCTGCCTACTTGTGATCTCTGTCTGTCAAATAAATAAATAAAATCTTTTTAAAAAAATGGGCAAAAGATTTGAACAAAACAAAACATACAAAAAGTAAAAAAGCCTGTGAAAGGATGCTCAGCCCCTAGTTGTTAGCAACAATCTTGGTCTTTGTTTGGTTGCTGGAAAACTCCATACCCACTAGAATGGCTAGAATTAAAAACACTGACAGTTTCAAGTATTGGTAAGGACGTGGAACAACTTAGAGTCTCAGACATTACTGGTGGGAATGCAAGATGGCACCGCCATTTTAGTAAACCCTACAGCGATGTCTTACAAAACTACTGGGACCCAGTGGGTCCCACTCTGAGGTACTTACACAAGAGAAATGAAAATCATATGTACACATAAAGATGTATACAAATCATGGCAGCATTATTCCTAATAGCTAAAAATTGGAACTCATTCAACTGTCCATCCACTGTGAATGGATTAGCAAATCATGGTGTATCTGAGACACCGTCAGTAATAGAAAGAGACACTGTCAGTAATAGAAAGAAGAAACGAGACACTGTCAGTAATAGAAGTGAACAACTAATCCAATCTTCAGCATGGGTTATGCTGAGGAAAGGAAGCATACCACAAGATATTACATGTTGTATTTCCTTTATGTGGAATCGAAGAAAGGGCAAAATTTATCTTTATTGGCAGAAAGTTGCCTGGGGCTAAGGGTTGGGAGAAGGGACCAGACATAAAGGGGCACCAGGAACTTTTCAGAGTGTTGGAAATGTCTATATTTTGATTGTCACAGTGGTTATACGATGGTACACAATTACCGAAAGCTACACCAAATGTATCATTTAGAGGGTGAATTTTATTTTATGATACATGAAACTCTCTCCCCTACTCATTTGCCATCTGAGATCAGAGAGGCTTTGGAAGTCATGTGTTGACAATAGTAAAGCCCCATCACTCAGGGTCTTTAGTGAATAAGTGGAGCAGAACCCCCCAACCAGCCCCACAGTACCCAACATTGCTGACCAAAGGATACAAACAAGAATTGAACATGGCTCTTGACATTGAAAAACTCAAACTGGGATTAAATAATATTTGGAGAAGCCAAGTGTTCCTTTTTTTACCTGCTTAAAATTTGACAAGTCCAAGGGGTTTGTATGGTGTGAGCAAATAATGTTTTATTCCATTACCTTGTGAATTTTCCCAGTTGCTTCTCCCCTTTGATGGATTAATTCTTAGTCTTCATTCTTAGGCAGACCCTTCACATTCCAGAAACCAAGACCCAACTATATTAGGGCCAAATCTCAGTAGGTCCCTGGAGTCCTATGTTTACCAGCAAAATCCAACCCAATACTGTAACCATGGTGGACCATTTCTTGAGCACCTCCTTGTCCAAGAGATTTCATTTGAGTCTCAGAATTCATATTGAGGGGGCCTGAGTCATAAATGTGTCCAGTTTCTTTATTATATTTCAACATACACTGTATTTATTGTGTGCCAGACACTGTTATAAGCACATTCATCCATTACTCATAACAATGCCATGAGACGGGTACTAATATTACCTTCTATCCTGTAATAGAGACTCTATTAACCTCTCTATGAGGGATCTAGAGATTTTTAACACATGCCAATGTCTCACAACTAACCTCGTGGCAGAGTTGAGATTTAAGTCAGGGATTCCACCTCCAAAGTTTATGTTGATAACCACAACACTACTATTTTTCTACTTACTTTATGGAAAACAAAAATTACATAAAACAAAACAAAACAAAATCCCCAGTCTAAATACTTCTGGTTTAGGGTATGTTCCATGCTGACTTCCCACTCTAATTATTACATAAATTATTACCAAAGGTGGGAATGCTGGTGATAGTCCTTTGGTTTTTGCCTGGCTCTCTGTCCCCTCAAGACCTTTGAGACCCTCTAGTAAGTACATTTGGTCCCCACTTTTAGAGTCAGCCCCATCCTTAACTCAGAGATGAACTGATACCTAGGAAGGATGTAAGGAGCTATAGACCAAAGCTCACTGACTTAGAATCAAGTCAGTCTCCTGCTAGCCCTGCTGGGAATCTATCCTTTGGTTTGTGGAAAATGTGCTTAATTTCTAAATCACCACTTTCTAGTGTAATACTGGCAATTAGGTGTCTGTTTTGTTCCCCTGTGTCTAATTTTCTGCCTTGGCTCCAGCTTTGAATACTAGTTCCTGTCTTGCTTCTCCAAATCCTAGAGATTATAGTCCTGGCTATCGCCCTCGCCCCACAAGGACGACAAGAACCCTGGTTCGGATGCATATTCTCTCTCTTCTCTCTGCAAGTCTACACACTTATATACGCTTACATGACCAATCAGTGAGCAGGGTACAGGAGGGAGTGAATCAGGCTGTGCACCTAAACGAACAACTTCGCTAGCAACCAATGCTGTTTACTTCCTCTTTGGGCATTCCGCTTAGTCTCACGAGGCACTCCTAACCTGGCAACTAGCCAGGCGCCATCTTTTAATGGCGGAGGCCGCCCTGGCCAGGGGCCTGCCTCCGACATCTCCCCCTTTTTTCTTTTATGGCAGGGATCGTGCCTGTCTTAGGTTGTCAGTGGCGGGGAATATCCTTACCCGTCATCAGACGGCAGATATCTATGATCTGCGTCCTGTCTTAGGTTGGTATATTTCCCCCACCAATCTTACCCGTCGTTGACTACCGATCCAGCATACTTAGCCACACTTGGGGGGATGTTCCAGCCTCGATGGCTAACAAGGCCTGCACCATGGCTTGCTGTTGCCTATGTTGCTGTGCCTCCAAATACTAGCAGAATCAGGCCCACTACGAGGATTATCATCAGACCAATTACGCTAGCCCATTGTTTCGTAAAGGTTAACACATCTTGCAATGTTTTGATTATCTCTGGGAGGGTTGCAAGCTCACCTCTGGTGTTATTTATCCTTGTTATTCCTAGTACCAGGTGCTGAGTATAGTTTTGGAATTCTGCGGACTAATTCCCCCGCAAGTTTTGGGAGAGCTGTCGGGAGACATTCTGTAAGTCACTCATATTAGTATAGGCTATGGGAGTTACACAAATTGCCGGGAAGGGTACTATACATCCCAGTCCCAATAGGGCCCCCCATATGTCCACTTGTTCTTGAACCAAATCTACTCTCTGGTTGACTATCAGGATTCCTGCTTGCAGATGTGCATTGATCTGAGTCTGTGTTTGAAGGGCAGCCGCCGTTCCTTCTGCAAGGGTGTTCACAGCTTCCGCAGTGGGTATAGTTGCAGCAAGCAAGACTGCTGCTGCCATGGCAGCTGCTGTAGATATAGCCAATGCTGTCACAACCAAAATCTCTCTTCTTTCTGGATAGCACCACCAGTAACTTGTCCTCTGGAATGGAAACTGGGATAGGAACATGGGTAGGGATACGCATAATCACAGCCAGCTTGAAGGCCGTGACATTCCAGCACTGGGAAAGATAGCAATTCTTAGTGCAATTCAGCGTATCATTCAGCTCGCTAGCATTTGTTAAGAGGAAAGGGAACGGTGGCCAGACGCATATGGGAGTGGGCTGATAAGTAATATTATTGGGACAAGACACATTAACTGTTGTCTCAAAGGTACTAGAGTCATTTTGTTTATAAGAACAGTTGAGGGATTTGCCACCATTTAACATGGACACTGCTGAGATATCAGTACATGCTCCTAGCAAGTTACAGACCTGCCATGCATCAAAGGAAGAGGAAGGAATATGAGAGACGAGTTAGTCACTGGTAAAGGATATGGCCATGCTTTAACCACTGCCCACAGCTCTCTGGCTTCAGTCTGCCACAGGAGGTGTAGCATCCCCAGAGTTATCATCAGCATCTTCAGCATCATGACTGGTGTCTGGAGGCAAGGCTGCACGCACCAGCCGCTCTGGGATCCAAATTAGAGCCTCCTTTTCCTGTGGAAAAACACATACAGAACCCCTACTCCATACTAACACTGGATCTGGTCCATTACACTTTCCTGTGAGGATGTCCTTCCAAAGTACTAAAGGCTTAGGGGAAGCAGCAGCATCACTTGCATGTCTGTCTGCAGCTGATTTACCCGTTTTGTCCAACGTTAAAAAATTCAAAATAAAGAGAATGGTGTTGAGCTCATCTTTAGGGGACCTGAAGGTGTCCCCTATTCCCCCTTTTTGTTTATAAAGCGTATTTTTTATTGTAAGATGCGCGCACTCCACAACACCCTGTCCTTGTGGGTTATAGGATATTCCATGTATCAAGTGAATGTCAGGTTGTTGTAGGAAGGCTTTAAAGGGTTGTGGGCTATAGGCTGGACCATTATCTGTCTTTAATTGGCGTGGCTTTCCCCATGCCGAGAAAGCCTGTAGGCAATGGGCGATAACATTTCTGGATTTCCCCACCCCCCATGCACTGAGGCGAAAATTATTCCAGAGCAGGTATCTACAGAGACATGAGCATATCTTAACTTTCCAAATTCTGAAACGTGTGACATCTATATGCCATATATGATTAAGTAACAAACCCTTAGGATTAACCCCCAAGGTCGGTGCAGGTAGTAAGGTGAGGCAATTTTTGCAGGAGACTACTGTGTCCCGTGCCTGTGCTTTTGTTATGTTAAATTTGAGGCCAAGAGTTAAAGCATTCACATGGAACAGCTTATGATAATGTCTCACCTGTTGCACCGGGTCCTCAATGGCAAAGACAAATTCTCCTCTTTCACTTCCTCCAATGCCTCTGCTCCCTCTTGTAGAGCTGATTCACATTTGGGTTTAGGCCCCACCAGGCATCCCCGGACTAAGGTCCATATTGCCAGGGTCCTGGGTGGCAAAGGCATTTTATTGTCCTGTTTCTTCAAATCCTCCCCTAAGTGGTCCCATTGAGGTATGTTTAGCAAGCCTTCATCTAGGAACCATGGAGCCGCCTTTTCCACTGTATTCAAAAAGGCCCGAGCAGTTTTTGCTTTTAGTGGAGTTCCATTGGCTTTCAGCAGGTCTTCTAAAAAGACCTTTCCGGGGCGCCTGGGTGGCTCAGTGGGTTAGAGCCTCTGCCTTCGGCTCAGGTCATGATCCCATCGGGCTCTCTGCTCTGCAGGGAGCCTGCTCCCCCCCCCCCCCCCACTCTGCCTGCCTCTCTGCCTACTTGTGATTTCTCCCTCTCTGTCAAATAAATAAAATCTTAAAAAAAAAAAAAAAAAAAAGACCCTTCCAACCGCACTTTAGATACTTCAGATCCCATTATGAACACACAGACAACAGACGCAGACATTAAAGACTCGCCGCTAAATTCCGGCTCTAAGGCCACCCTGCTTCTTATTGCGGACTTGTACAAGTTAATCCCGGCTCTAAGGCCGCCCCGCTTCTTGTTGCGGTCTTGTACAAGTTTCCCACCACCTTTGTCGTGGTTTTACCCCGCTTACCTGCGGACTTCTCCCTTGCAAGGTTTTTCTATTTTTACTCCCTGCTTTACCACGGAATTTCCACTTTTGAACATGGCTAATGTCCCCGCTTTCCTGCGGATTACCTTGCAAGATTCCTTTATTTAGTTCCCGGGTGCGGGCGCCATTTATCGCCCTCAACGCGCAAGGACGACAAGAACCCCTGGTTCGGATGCATCTTCTCTCTCTCTATTTCCGCAAGTCTACACACTTATATACGCTGACATGACCAATCAGCGAGCAGGGTACAGGAGGGAGCGAATCAGGCTGTGCACCTGAACGAACAACTTCGCTAGCAACCAATGCTGTTTACTTCCTCTTTGGCTCTGCTTAGTCTCACGAGGCAATCCTAACCTGGCAACTAGCCAGGCGCCATCTTTTAATGGCGGAGGCCGCCCTGGCCAGGGGCCTGCCTCCGACACCTGGCCAGACCCTTCGTTCCCTAGCTAGGTTCCTGATCCCGCCAGATATCCTGAGGCTTTCTCAAGTCACCGCTCACCTGCCTGGTTACTTTCCTGATACTAGCTCCAGGATATCCTCACATTACCCTATTACTGAAGCCTATCACAGCATGGTAGAATGGTCAGGTTTGGGGGTATCAGCCTTCTCATGGTTAGCCCAACACTGATGCTAACAGATCCCTGGTTCTGACCCAACCCCATCCTAATCCAGTGGAGGGAAGAGAGATACAGTAATTGGAGGAGATAGGACCCAAGCATAAAGTTAGAAATAGGAGTTCTTAGTGGTCAGATAAGATCTTAATAGGCTATAAAGGCACAGGGAAGCTTTGTATGGTACAGGACCCCAAGTTCTTAAGACAGTATAAAAAGTGTGTCTTGGAATCCTGCTTCAGTTTTGCTGGAAGGTGGGATGTACTTTTGGAGAGTTTATGGTCAACAGGTTTCAAATTAGATCTACAGGCTCTGTGCAGTTGCCTTACTCCTCATTCATCTAGCTGGAGTTCTTGACCTGGGGAATATGTATTCCTAGTGATCTATGTGCAGGCATTGGGAAATGTATGCCTATGAGTGTGTTTTTTTTTTTGAGGGAAGACTCAGTTGCTTTGGTCAGATTCTCTTAGGGACTTGTGCCTGAAAACTCGAGAAACATTCCCACAGTTATCAGCAATGTAATTGTGAGTTAGGGGTCAGGGTCAGACATTTTTCATCAGCTTTTTCCTTCCACATTGAGTTCTCTAGAACTTTCAAGCTGTGAATAAGGTGAAAATGTAGTTTAAATAAAACAGAAACAATTATATACATTCATTACATGTAATCTATAATGTGCATGCATATATAATTATATGTGTATTATATTACGTGTGTGTGTGTGTGTGTGTGTGTGTGTGTGTCTTGGGGTCTGCATTCAACCCTGCACTTTTTATTCCATTTTTTAAAGATTATTTATTTATTTATTTGACAGAGAGAGAGAGAGAGAGAGAGAGATCACAAGTAGGCAGGCAGAGAGAGAAGGGGGGAAGCAGGATCCCCACTGAGCAGAGAGCCCCACGTGGGACTCGATCCCAGGACCCTGAGATCATAACCTGGGCCGAAGGCTGAGGCCCAACCCACTGACCCACCCAGGTGCCCCAACCCTGCTCTTTTTAAAGACCAACTGGCAAAATGATGCAATAGCCTTAGCACACAGTGCTTGATTGAAATTAATTTGATTAATTTGACAGCATCAGAGGCTTCTAAGTAAATGAAAACAGAAAGTTTGAAAGACCGCACCCTGGGAAAAAGATGAGAATGCAGAGGCTGGATCTAGTTCAGATACACAGCACAACATATTGCAGAGATGTGCAGCAGAAAGAAGCACAAGAGACAGCTGGGTTTGGATAGGGTGGGGTTAAGGGGTAGGGAAGGGTTGCTCTGGGAAATATCCTACCCAAAGAGAAACGACCTGATGTTTTCCTTAAAGAGAAGTTCATCGTCCTGAGACTTCAAAGAAAGAGCACTCCTAACCTTGAGGTTCACACTGAGCTAGGATTATCAACTGACACTATTTAAAAACCAGCCGTGCATCTATGTGGGCACGGCGAGTCAAAAGAGTGGAGAGAAGCTTAGAGATCTTCTAGTTGATGGGTCACTAACACTGGTCAAAAACACATTTGTTTTTTGGCCCGTGGAGTGTTTCAAAAGTAACTTGAGCCAGTGTTGGACAATTCGGAGATTTCGTGTGATAATCAAGATTTGCATTTCTTTTGAGAAATCTGAAAATGTTGCATCACTGGCCATGCATACCTCCTGGGTCCACTATTGGCAGCTGTCCCTGATACAAGGGAACATGCCCATTGGTTTCCCTGGGGCCCACTGTCGGGGGCGGGGGGTGGTGGTGGTGGTGGTGCAGGGCAGAGCTGAAAAAGCAGGGGTGAGTTAAATCACACACAGTACAGCTGAGCCCCTCGTGACCTCTTACCCGGGGTGGGCCTGAGTCCCCTCTCTCAGAAGTTGCCTAGAGTCCCTGAGAACTCGGCTGGGCTCCCTGTGTGGGCCGCAGAGACTCCCGGGCCTGGTTTGTTTTATTCCTCTGTGGCAGGCAACATACTCACCCTTTACAACCCAATCGCCTCCTTCCTGATTTGCAGCTGCTTCTTCCACCAACGGTTCCAACTTGACTACAGTATCCACTCTCAGTTTATACTGCAACAGAATATACTCTTTCAACAATTTCTGGTTGCCTATAATCTGTCAGTTGCGCGAGGTGCTGAGGAATTGAAGACAAGACGGAATGCCACTGCGAGAGGAGCTTAAAGTGTAGACCCGTGGCTAATGGAACTGGAAATCTTTGTAGGGAAAACGGGAGCCACGTTTGACGTGTTAATAGAAATCTGTCCACCAGATGGCGCTCAGGAGAGTCCAGTGTAACAAAAACCACAACGCGAATGGGCGGGGTGGGGGGCGGGAGAAGGAGCATAATGTATCACGCGGAAGGACATTGCACCGTGACTTCTATTTCACATGTACGCTTAAATCCTATCAAACCTCCAGCTGTGGCCTTCCCCAACCTCCAGGACTCTAGGTGAGATGTTTGACAGGGAGGAGCTCCAGCTCCCACATCGCCCGGTGCCCTGTCAACCCTATTCTGAAAGGGGAGCCCTGCCAAGTGAGTTTAGGAGAGAACTGCCCCTTCGGGAGGTGTGCTTTCCGGCGCAAACACCTCCTTTTGGATAGAAGGCTGTTTCTTACCTGAGTTCTTTAAACAGTTCGGCAGCGTCCTTTGGGAACAAGCCAGGTCTCTCTTCTCATAGCTGTTCTGGTCTTGGTTCCTGGCTGTTCATCTGCTATGTCATTGGATTAAATATATTGATATTTTGAATGTGTCATCTATTCTAACTGCTTAGAGCTTTTCAAAACACTTTTTCTGATGATAATAAGTTCATTAAAAGAAAGGCAAAGAGAGAGATGATTTAGAAAGGGTATAATTCCAGTACACATAATTAAACTCTTGGAGATACTCACTGTGAAGAGTTTGGCATATATTTGTCTAGAACAGGGTTTCTTAACCTTGGCACTACTGGTATTTGGGGCCAGGAAATTCTTTGTTTGGAGGATTGCTCTGTGCATTGTAGCACATTCAGCAGCATCCCTGGCTTCTAATCACTGGATGCCAGGAGTGAATCCCGCCCCCCACCAAATATATCCAGTCGTTGCAACATGGTTTCATACTATACATGCAAGTTGCTTTTTTTTTTTTTTTTCAGAAATATCAATTTTTTAATTTTTTACTTTTTTTAACTTTTTAAAAAATTTTTAAAATTTATTTTCAGCGTAGCAGTATTCATTGTTTTTGCACCACACCCAGGGCTCCATGCAATCCGTGCCCTCTCCAATACCCACCACTTGGTTCCCCCAACAACACCCCCCCTTCAAAACCCTCAGATTGTTTTTCAGAGTCCATAGTCTCTCATGGTTCACCTCCCCTTCCAATTTCCGTCAACTCCCTTCTCTCTAACTCCCCATGCAACTTGCTTTTAAAAAGTGGGGTGGGTAGCGACGCCGGGGTGCCTCAGTCGTGAAGTGTTTGCCTTCAACTCAGGTCATGCTCCAGGGTCCTGGATTGTGCCTGGCTCCCTACTAGGGGGTGGGGAAGGCTGCTTCTCCCTCTCCCACTCCCCGTGCTTGTGTTCCCTCTCTTGCTGTCTCTCTGTCAAATAAATAAATAAAATCTTTAAAACAAACAAAAAACTTAATAAGCACAATCTTAGTCACCTTTCCATTTTGGAATATCTGATTTCTTACATTCTTTAATAATCATCATAATAACAATACTGATACAGAGTGAAGCTTAATTGATTATATCTTTGCTTCAGACTAGATTTGTGACCTTGGGCAAGTTAATTTGCTTTCTAAGTCCTGGCTCCCTCCTCTATACGATGAAGATAATCATAGTACATGCCTTATAAAAGTTATGAGATGTAATTAATTAATGGCTGAAGGGTTTTAAGAAGATTGAGAAGCACTTACACAGTACCTACTATGTAACATGCATTCACCTAATATAGGTATTATGATTATTATCAAAAGAAATTATTGAATTCTATTTACCTTAAGTTTGGCCATTGTATTTTCTGTTTTCTTACTCATTTTGACTTCTTTTTTTTTTTCCCAGTTTATTTCTCTGAGCTCTTTAATGGATATTATCATTTGTAAATAGTAATTCTTTGTGTTCTCCTTTCTAAAAGGAAATTTATTTTTGTGTTCTGTGTTGGCCAGAACCTTTAAAATGATGACAGTAATCCAGGAGATAGTAGATATTACAAGGGGATGACCTTCAGTAATTCACCAGTGAATACATTGTTGACTTTTGGTCTGAAGTTAGATTTTTTAAAAATCATTTTTAAAGAAGCATTCTTTTATGTGTAGCTCCTTTTTGAAATACATTTTATTTTTTGTGAAAGTTTTAGATTCACAGAAAAACTGAGCAGAAAGTACAAAGAGTTCCCATAGACCCTGCCCCCCAGCACACACAACCTCTCCCACTATCAACACCCCACAACCCGCACCAAAGTGGATTATTGGTGACAATCTTTGGACCTACACTGGCACATCATTATCACACGAAGTCCTTGGTTCACATTAAACTGTTGTACCACCTTTGAATGACATCTTTCTTTAAGGTCTTTATCAAGAATGGACATTTTATCAAGTGTTGTTTTAGCCTCAACTGAGTTGGTATGGTTTTTATTTTTGACTTACTATTGACATTAACGGACTTTTTCATAATACTTTTTCCTTACCTCCTTGGTAATTAAACTGTTTTGTTCTCATGATTTTTCAATTAGTGGTAGTGTCACATTTGATTCATTGGTATTTTTGGTGAAGATTTTCATATGAAAGTTCATAAAATGGATCGGACTATAAATTTTTATTGTGTTCTGTCTCATCAGATCATGAAAAACCCTTCCAAACATCTGAGCCACTCTTAATTTGAGCCAGTCTCCTTTCTATTAAAAAATTCTTTTTCTGACGAACAATTAGTTTGTCCCTTTCAGGTTCAAAGAATATGGTTCTGGCAAACATTGAAAAAAAAAAAAAAAGAATTGATACAATTACTTACAATTCTTCCAGAACAACAACAATAATAACAATGACAAGGGGAGAGGAGGGAGTACTTCCCACATCTTTCTATGGGGTAATACCCCAATACCAAAACCAAAGACATAAAAAACTGGAGGCCAATATCCTTTACGAATCTAGACACAAAAACCCTCAATGAAATACTAGCGAGTTGAATCTAGAATATATAAGAATAATTACACACCATGACCTAGGATTCCCTGGGATACGAGACTGGTGCACCTTTAGGTAATATCTATTTGTCCTCCCTTCGGCCCACCATGGACAGAGATATGACCAGATGTACAATCTGGTCAGGACAGAATGTCAAGAACTGTTGTAGGAGCAGAAGTCTGGTTAAAGTAATAGACCTAACGCTTGCCCTTGGAAATCTTGCCTACCTACCCTTAACCTCATGAAGTACTGATCAGCTACTCCTTGGTGCCCCACTGGGGGTGTACCCCACACATCTATCCATGATGGACAACATGAGGCCTCAGCAGAAAGTATAAGGTGTCTCCAAGGGAGAAGAGTTGCCAGGGGTCTGAGAGTGGGACTTGTCAAGTATTCCCACAAAGGTTACTGGGAAGGTCTGACAGTGGGAAGCCTCTTGCCATTCCCAGCATCTGACAGGTGCTTAGTGTGTTTTTCTGAATGAATAACTAGTCCCTGCCTTCCAGAGGCATGTAGTCTGACTGGGGTCAATCGTACATAATCTGTAACATTAACAGGTGGAAAGAGGCAGTCCCTCGGATGACCACTGCGGAACCGTGTCCCTAGTTTGCTCCCTGCAGCCAAACGCAGACTTTCCCAACAGACTTTATGATACCTAAGTGATCCTGAGGAAAATCCTAAAGACAACATAACCCGTAAATGTTTTTCAGCTAACCTCTTTCCCATGTCATTTCCCGTGCTTCCTCATTAAATGCTCATGGGTTTTTGCTTACAGTTTCTTTTTTTAAAATTTTAATTCCAGTATATTAATGTACAATACTGTATTCATTCCAGGTGTACAATATGGTGATTCACCGCTCCCATGCCCCACCCAGCGCTCATCACAAGTGTCCTCATCATCGACTTCAGCCATCATCGACGTCAGCCATCCCTCCTACCCGGCTCCCTGCTGGTGACCATCTGTATGTTCTCTAGAGTGAAGAGTCTGTGTCTTGATTTGACCCTTTCTCTCTTTTTCCCCCCTTAGCTGGTTAGTTTTACTTCTTAAATTCCACATATGAGTGAAATATCATATAGTATTTATTTTTCTCCGGCTGACTTATTTCATTTAGCATTATACTCTCTAGCTCCATCCATGTTGTTAGAAATGGCAAGATTTCATTTTTTTTTAATGGGCGAATAATATTGCATTGAGCATATATACCACATCTCCTTCATCCAATCATCTGTGGATGGATCTTTGGGCCACTTCCAGAATTTGGCTATTGTAGATAATGCTGCTATAAACATCAGGGCGCATGTATCCATCCCTCTGAATTACTGTTTTTGTGTTTTGGGGGTAAACACCTAGTAGTGAAACTGCTGGTACTGGGATTACCCTCGGCAGAGGGTGGATCTATTTTTAACTTTTTGAGGAACCTCAATACCCATTTGCATTCCCAAAAGTGCAAGAGGGTTCCCCTTTCTCCACATCCTCTCTAACACTTATTCTTGCTTGCATTTTTTTTTTTTTTTTTAATCAGGGGAGGGACAGGGAGAGAGAGAGAGAGAATCTTAAGCAGGCAGGAGCCTGATGTCGGGCTTGATCTCATGACCCAGAGATCATGACCTGAGACAAAATCAAGAGCCAGCCACTTAACCAACCGAGCCACCCAGACACCCCTCGCTTATGGTTTCTTAACTGTCCCTGTTACTAGCCTGGAAGAGTGAAGGCTGTTTTGCACAAACACATAAATCTGTTTTCAGTTTATTAAAAAACCCAACATGTTATTTTTAGGTCACATTCCCTTTCAGTCTTGTCCATGCTCTGATATACAAGCCAAGTACACTAATATTTTAGAGCAAACTCAGTCAATGATTAATGTAAAGGGGGAAACTGTTTGGCAGAATTCAAGCTCCCTAGGCCAAAGGTGGAAACAAACACAGAAAGCCAAACATCCACATTTTATATATTGATCTCTAAAGTAGAGACTCGTGAAACCCCCAGGCTGCCCCAGACTTGTTTTGTTGTCTGTAATTTGGTTCTAACAGATGCGTTCCACTTAAATTAACACAGCTGCCCTTAGAGAAAAGGTCTATGAGAAAACAGTCTTCCCTTTCAAGATCAATTACAAGGAAAACCTGCAACTCTTCTATTCATACTGGCTGTAGGTCTCCAGCAGCAATCTTCTCCTCTCTGAGATGTGTAGACTAAATGAAAGGCCCATATGTTATGTCACAGTAGCCAAACATCTAAAAAGATGATGCGTACTCCAGTGAAGCTATTAGCATGGAGTCTTCCTGCAGGTGTCTTATTTAAAAACCAGCTCAGGAAGAACAGGAAAAGTTCTTCCAAGACCGCCTTCCATCTGCCCTTCGTTTTGTTCTCTTCGGGTTTTGCTCTCGCATTCAGAAAGTGAAAGGACCAAGAGCCTTGAAAACAAGGGCGTGCGTTTCCTACAAGCTATAAATCTTTTTACAAACATACGCAGAAAGAGAATTTATCTCAGAGATTCATTTGGATATTTATAGCGAGGACTTCAATTGGCCAAATTCCAGAAAAAAATCTTGATACTTGGGAGGCGCAGTCCAGGGAACCTGCCAGATCTGAAAATGAAACCAAGAGTTTTATGTATATTTTACACCCACGAGAATGGCCAAAATGAAACAAAACAAAAAGAAAGAACAAATAAGGGGAGGCCAAGTATATAAACCGACTAGAGCTCTCAAACATTGCTTGGGAGAGTATCAGTGGCATGACCACTTTGGGAAACTGTTTTGAGACTATTGTGGAAGGCTGAGCGTACATATACGCCCTATGACCTAGCAGCCCCTCTAAGGTGAATGCTCAGGGGAAATGCATCACGTATTTACCGAAACGCATGAGGTCGAAAGACCATGGCAGCCCTATTCATAACAGCCTCAAACTGGGAATAACCCAGATGCCCAACAGAGGTAAAAGGGATAAATAAATAGCGGTATATTGGTAACGAAATTCTACACAGCCATGACAATAAGTAAATTACAACCTACACAAAACATGGGTGGACTTCGTAAATGTAACATTGGTTGGAAGAAGGAAAACCAGAGAGTTAAGGGCACTTCCAATTACAAAAACATTCAAGGAAGGACACACAGAATTAACGTATGGTGTTCGAAGTCAAGATGGCAATTACTCTTAGGAAGGGGGCAGTGACCGGGAGGGGGCGCAAGTGGGCTTCTGGGATGATCATAACATTTTGTTCGGAATCTGGATTTTGACTGCACAGATGTGTTCTCTCCGGGAAACTTCACAGGGCTTGTACCCCTGTGATTAGCGTGTTTTCCATAAGTACGTGCACTTCAGTGGAAAGTTTACTTTAAAAAGAAATATAATGTAATTATAGTCTGTATCCCCCAAGCTTTATTAGGCAGTTTTATGTAATTATAGCCCATGGTCCCCTTTATAAGCATAATCAAAATCTTGATCCTTCATGCCCACCACTGCTGACTAGCTGGAAGTCTTTTGTTTTTCTCACTGTTCATTTCTCCAGCTCTTTCTGAGAATTCCCCAGAAATGTAGAACTTCAGTGGAATCACCAGGTTTTGGTGGCTGATCCCTCTGAGATCTCCTCATATATCATCAGAGCCCCTGCCAATCCTCTCTCCTCTGTTGTCTAATGTCACTTTGATCACCTTTGCGTCCTGGTCTTGCCACTGCTGTCCTTCTCTGGACATCAGAGTCTCTCTCTCTCTCCCATTCTTCTATGCTCTTGTTTCTTTGGCCAGGACATCCACACGTCTAGTCCTTTTAGGAAGACCCCCACAGTTGCACTCTAGCGTGTCCACCCTCCTAGGACTCACAGGTACCCGGGAATGATGAAGGACTGGGAGGAGAGGTAGAAATAACTGTGCTACATGATGGATGGAACAGCTGCTCCTTCTAACTCCAGATGCTACTGCTCAGACCCTATCCTAGACATACTTCCTTATTCTAGGTCATTTGTTCTCTAGGGGCTGGTTGAGAGTTCCCACTGTTCTGCCTCCCTTAGGGTTCTCCAGCTCACTAGATAGCGTGTTTGTTTCTGAACCCCAGTTACAGACAAGCTTCCAGTTCCTTCCAACCGGTAAGGTAACCAACTCATCTCAATGTGCCCAAGATTTTCCCAGTTTTAGCACAGAAAGTCCCACGTCCCCAAAGCCTCCTCAGTCCCAGACAAACCAGGATGATTGATCACCCTACCAACCTGGCTTCAGGGATCCAGAATAGGCTCCACCAGAGAAAGCTGGACATCCGTTTTAATTTTCCCCCAATTTTCCATGGCAGTTATGAAGATGATCCACCCAGAGCACACACAGGACCTTTAGAGAACACTTTTGCTTATCACTACGAGCAAGCCTATTGGCTACAGCTTGACAAGAAAATTGAGAAATGGAGACTTAAAAGAAACTTGGACCCACAGTCAACTGAAAAGCCTGTCTTAAACCTGGCAGACCTAATTCTTCCCGGCCAACAGGAAACACAGCTAGCCAGCTCTTGAAGAGTCCAAAGCCGGAGAGTCAGTTGACTTTCCACACCGGGTCACATTCATAAAGGCAAGACTCACAGGAAGTGATCCAGATGATCAGAAAGTGAGCCACAGGCCATCACCAAAGAGAGGTGATTGGATATTGGCTATGGACAGCTTGAGCTTCCTGACGATCCATAGGGAAAGATCCTGGCATCAGATGGAAGACCCAATTTACAATGGGTATCAATGAAGCATTGAAAATTCTCCTTCCATTAGCTGCAGGGTGAGGTAAACAAGAGGTTGAATTGGCTAAAGTGCATTCAGTTGGGAGACTCCTTGTCGTTAGACAAAGCTAAAGATTAATAAAACAGTAACTAGCTCATTGTTCTCAGATAACACACTGGGAGCATGTTGATTTTAAGCAGTGATCCTTAAATAAACCCAGACAAGGAACAGCCTGAAGTCAAAATACTCCTCATCAAAACGAACGAACAAAGCCAATAGCAGTGAAAAACCACCCTCTCCCCATAAAAACAAACAAACAAACAAACAAAAAACATAAAATACTGCCATAGGAAATATTTGCTCCTGTAATACTTTTGTGCTGATCCTAGAGTTTAGTATAAGTGAAAGATAAACACTTATGGATAGAACTGAGAATTTTACCATTAGTCTTCTTCTGGGGAAATGACACCATTTGGTTCAAAGTCAGTTCAAAAAACCTTCCTGTTTATGGAAAAAGTAGGAGCTGAATTTGAGAACCACTACCTTAAGGAACGAGTAAAACTCTGGGATTTGTACTCAGCTTGCTACAGACCTGTTATCTTTTTCTTGTTTTTGTTCCAGACCCCTTAAGTTAAACATTTCCTATCACGATCTTGGTCATGCTCTTCATTTACCTTGCAAATCCTGTTATTCAAATAGTTCAAAGATGAATCAGATGTGCAATTTGTTGAGATTTTACTGCAGGGAACAGAGCTGGTTTCTCTCCCTTTCGCATTGTCCTGCTTACTTCTTGCCCCTTGTGCTTCTGGTTCTTTCCTAGGTGACAACCTGAAGACTTGGGACTGGCCAGGTATACTCTGCAATGCCTGAACGTAGTTCCATAGTCAACAAAACTCATTCACCACTAAGCAAGTGACTTATCATCAAGGAGGGAAGGGTATAATGAGCCAGCTGCAAAGCTGCAAAAGAGTGTCTCTTGACTCCAATGACTTAGGTAAAG
The DNA here is from genome assembly GCF_030435805.1 of Mustela lutreola. Taxonomy (NCBI): domain Eukaryota; kingdom Metazoa; phylum Chordata; class Mammalia; order Carnivora; family Mustelidae; genus Mustela; species Mustela lutreola. The sequence goes on along the minus strand of NC_081299.1, from coordinate 102,523,329 downwards.
AACCACAAGGTCATCCCTGTGATGTAGTTGCGCTTATCAGCTGCACGGCCCCTTAGCCTAGAGCCTATCAAGCTTGATTAGAACTCTTCTGCGCTGGGATGGGCTTCACAGAGGTAGGCTGATGGTTTCTAACTGTAGTTTAATTTGTCACGGTGTTGGCCCTTGGTACAACTGTGGGGGTGGGCAAATCTCCCACTATGCGCTCTGGTAAGCCTCTTCTGGGTCCATCCGCAGCACCTATCCTCTCTCTCTACTGTTTCACCTCATGGAGTGTGACCTTAACTCAGTCCTTAACCGTTTTTTTTTTTTTTTTTTTTTTTTGGTTTTTTGTTTTGTTTTGTTTTGTTTTGTTTTTTCAGTTTCCTCCAGAGCAGAATCATCCCACAACACAGTTGCTGATCAGATGAGGTCCTATGTGAGGGGACATGTTAAGAGTAGACACTTTATGGGGCACCTGGGTGGCTCAGTAGGTTAAGCCTCTTCCTTCCGCTCAGGTCATGATCTCAGGGTCCTGGGATTAAGCCCAGGCTTAAGCATCGGGCTCTCTGCTCAGCGGGGACCCTGCTCCCCCCCCCCTCTCTGCCTGCCTCTCTGCCTACTTGTGATCTCTCTCTCTCTGTCAAATAAATAAATAAAATCTTTTTTAAAAAGTAGACAGTTTACAAAGTACTTTCATCTTGGTTAATCCTGGTTGGAATAGTCAAACAGAATCCACCAAGTTCTGTAAATCTCCACCAGGGGGCACCCGTTCATTCCAAATTCTCCATGCCATTCTAGTCTGGATTCAGCAGGTATGGAATGCCCGTGCTTTTTTTCTTAGCCTTAAGTGGCAAGAAAAGGGAGGGTACTGCCTCATGCCCTCTCAGATTTGAGACTGGATATGGCTATCATTTATGATTAGGGCCAGAAAGATCCCTTTCCTTTATGCTCTTAGCAAATAATGCCCTAAATCATCGATTAGTTTTGAAGTCCATTTTTATGGGAAAATTTTATGGTCAGCACTGCAGAAAAAGAAATGGTAAAGAATATATGCATATGCATCAACTACATCAGAGTGTGGTAATGGAGGGAGAGATACTTTGGGGGGCAAAGTCATTGGTAGATGCGGGAACGGTTATTTAAAGTCTATCTTGTTTTAGATGTTTTACAGATATTACTTCACTTGTCCTCAATAACCGGCTGGCAAACTATGACCCACATGTCAGATTTGATTGACTGTTTTTGTAAGTAAAATTTTACTGGAATATGGCCACAGTCATTTGTCTACGTATTGCTATGTGCCTTCACCAGACATCAGCGGTGACCATATGGCGTATGTTGTCTCAGGGATTTACAGTCTGGCTCACAACAGAAAGGGTTTGCTGACTCCTGCTCTATAACCATGTGAGATGGGAACTATTTGCATTACACTGATGAATAAATGGAAACTCAGAAGAATTAAGTAACTAGCCAAAGTCTCCTGTTAGTAAATGGCACACCTAGACCTTGACTCAGAGGCAACTTTCTTTCCAGATCCCTTGCTTTTACTGCCCTAAGTGTACAACAACCTCCCAGTTTATCCAGTGCCCACATGGGCTTGGTGTTTTATCTTGTGGATCTCATTTCTTATCATAAACCCAGACTACTTTGCAGTGTTTCTGGGACTGCACAATCTAATTTCAGCTTGCCATTCCTGTCTCCCTCCTGCTCCTACCCTGGTGAGTGTCACGAGAGTGGAGCAGGTGCTCCCACTGCTTCCAAACACACCCTTCGCTTATTCACGCCAGGCCTCTTTTTTGATTCCACTGCCTCCAGGTAAATACCCTCCCCCGCCTTCAGCTACTGTCTTCAGGAATCCTGGCTGGACTGCACATTCAGGCATGATCTCTCCCTCTTCCATCCTGGAGAGCAGTTCTCTTTCCTGTTGATTTAGTATTTATCATATGCTGCCTTGGACGAGCTTTTAGATATGCACGTCTTATCTTCTATGGGAGGTTATAAACTTCCTGAGCTCTGAGCTCTAGGACTGTCCACACCTCGCTCCACACCAGGGAGGGTTGCGGGGAGACTGTGTCATCCACGTTGGTACTATGTAATGGCAGGTCCATTTGGCTGATGAGCATTCTTGCATGGAAAGAAACTCTGTTCACCCTTCTCCACAACTCAGCACATCACTGAAAGCACAATCCTGGCCCATCTGGATATGGGGTGTAAAATGGGATCAGATGAAGAAAACTGGGGAAAAGCTGCAAAGAAATAAGCATCCTTCCCTTATTTTTTAAATCGAGGACTGCATTATTAGATTTCCCTTCAGGTGCTTTTCCTAGGACAACACAGTGATTAACAGCCTGAGATCTAGAGTCAGACCCAGTTTTGAAATCTAACTTTATCACTTACCAGCTCTGTGACCTTGGGCAAGTTACTGAGCCTCTCTGAGCTTCTGTGTCCTCGAATTTACAATAGAAAAAATCGTCATGCCTAGTTGGTTTGCTGTGAGGAGTAAATGAGGAGATACATTCAAAGATACATCTTAGCTCAGTCTCTGGCGAATAGGAAGCTCATAACAATCACCAGCTATCATTTCTCCAAAGCTCTGTCCCTAGGTACCAGAGGGAAACGTTTAGGGCACCAGCTCTAAACATTTAGGACTGACTGGACCCTGTCCTCCCACTGCCGTGCAGGAACCATCCTTCCTGACTGTGTCACCAATACCACAAAGTGGCCCACGGTGATCTGAGGGGTTACCAAGAAAGTAGATGATGGATACCCTGCCCACAGCACCTGTATTTTAATAGCAACGCATGAAGCAGAAAAAACAGATATTTCTTCTCATTGCCTTCTCTCCAGACACCATTCACAGCAGACATGTGGTTTCAAACTGGAGACAGAGTTGAGAAACAATCCTGAGTCCTAGTCTGCTGGTGTAATGCCTTGGGGTCTCTTGGGTAGGAAACTCTCTTGGTTAACAATAGGTTCCTTCATCTGCTATCTCCAAGAGACACTGCAACTCATTTTTAATCTATGGTATGGTTACCTTGGGGCTGGAGGTTAGTCTCTCCCAGCTATTCCTTTTTTCTCCATACTTCCGCAGCTCTTTATTCTTCCAGAACACACCTGAGATTTCAGATTTAAAAACCGACTCTACTGCAGAATGAGCAATTGGGTTGATGTGAACAAAATACAGGTAGAGAAGTTTACTGGTATTAACCATGGGCATTTAATCCAGGCTGGTTCGCTGAACTCTGGGTTCACAGCTCCTGTCTCTTTTCCCTCTGTATTTGGTGAGACAATTCAATATGGCCCTTGGAACCATCTGGTGTTTTCTGGTGACTGTGAGGTTTTATCCCTGGCTTCTAGTGAAGACTGCATTCTACAGGGAGCTGTCTGAATTCTTAGATAGTTATTCCCGGGGCGCCTGGGTGGCTCAGTCGTTCAGTGTCTGCCTTGTTTCAGGTCATGATCCTGGGGTCCTGGAATCGAGCCCCACATTGGGCTCCCTGCTCAGCAGGAAGCCTGCTTCTTCCTCTCCCACTCCCCCTGCTTGTGTTCCCTCTCTCACTGTCTCTGTCCCTCTGTCAAATAAATAAAGAAATAAAATCTTTAAAAAACAAAAAAGAATAGTTATCCCTCTGGTTTCTGTGCCTTCAAAATCTTTCATATAATCCTTAACTTTGAGACCCCAGCCTGGAACACACCCTTGTTCTGATTTTCTGGCATCTCCAAATGGAATCAACCCAAATATCCCAACAGATAATGTCTCAGGGCACAATCCCAATGAACTATCCACCTCCCACCTGGCACTGCCTTCCACTCGCCCTCCAAAAAAAAAAAAAAGGCCTTGACATAAGATATAATAACTCTCCATAACTCTTCCATTCATTTTTAATGAATCCACAGATGGACTGCGCCCTTTTTCAGCTGACCTTTTAGAGCTGTTAAACTGGTTTGTTTATATCCAACAGCCAAAGCAAACAACCATGAGTAAAAATCTCACGGCGGGGGGGCGGGGGGGGGGGAGTGCACGATTTTATCTCTAGAGTTACAGATTCTCTTCCAGGCAGGAGAACACGCAGGTGTAATCAAAACACGTAAGGCACAGCCATGCCAGGAAAGAATTTCCCATTCTTCCCCGTGGGCTGGTGTGGGTAATTGGTATAAATAATTATAAGTGTTAATGATTACAGCAACTATTCAAGAGTCCATTCGTAACAGATTAAGGGCCTCAGGGAGCAGCCAGAAGAAACAGAAGGTCATACAGCGAATCCCGGAGTAGAAAGAGGAAACAAAGTTAGCGAAATAAGAGAGAAGACTGTCTTTGAAGTCCTGCACAAAGGATTTCTGGCTTGAGAGTGACCAGAAAGTTAAGCCAGGAACTAAGTGCAGCTGGAGTACTGACTATCGGACCAAGGAAAGTCTACTTAGGGAAGCAGCACCAGGAAAGAGGAGTGAGTTTACAGAAGAAAGCCCACAGGGCCGAGAGCCGACCGAGACTGACTGCCATGCTGGGAAGACATGAGCTCTCCATCTGCTCTGGGCGGTGTCCGTGTCGCCGCTGACCAGTTACTCTGAGTTCTGTGAAAGGGAGGGGGGCGGTTACACAAGTCCTTGTGCTTCTGAACCTACTCTGTGCACAGGGCAGTGCTGGCATTCAGTGGGGGAGGTAGGTGAGGATAAGAACAAGGCGAGATTCCTCCCCCAAGAAGCTTCAAGGCTAGCCTGGGAGACAGAATCAAGAACTTGCACGAAACATCTCACGAACCAATGGAAACAGCGTGAAATAGACTGCAGTCTATCAGTAGATGAATGGATAATCAAGATGTGGCATGTGTGCACACGTTGGAATGTCACTCAGCCATAAAAGGAATGAGAGCTTGCAGTCGGCAGCAATGTGGATGGACTTAGAGGGTATGAGGCTCTGTGAAATACGTCAGCCTGAGAAAGACAAATACCATATAATTTCACTTATACGTGGCACCTAAGAAGCGAAACAAATGAAAAACGACAACAACAAAAATCCAGAGTCTAAAACACAGAGAACAAATGGGCTGTTACTGGAGGGGAAGTGGGTGGGCTGATAGGCAAAATGAGTGGGGTGGATTGAGAGGTACAAACTTTCAGTTATAAACAAAGAAGGAGGAAGAGTACAGCCCTGGGAACATAGTCTAAAATTTGTAATAGTGTGATATGGTGACAGACGGTGACAACACTCATCGAGGTGGACATTGAGTAGCGTACAGAATTGTCGAACCAACATGTTGTACACCTGAAGCTAATATAACATTGTATACTGATTGTATTTCAGTTTTAAAAATCTGAATGCCATAGAGCGTGAGTGTTCTGCGGCTCCGTCTATCAGGTCTCTGGGCATCTGGGGTGGGAAATATGGGAAGGAAAGGAGCAAAGAATTTCAAGGAAAAAACAGATGGTAAGGGTTAAAGAATGGAGCCTCAGCCTACAGACTTGAGGCCTGGAAGGCCGATCTAGACCCTGGATTATCTGGCATCCCTTCAAATTTGGAGTCTTTAATAGGGCGGGCTGGTGAACCCTGATGGTTAGTTACGTTTAGAAAAAACAAATCTCTCTTTATGCTCAAATAAAGGGATTTATTATATGTGCAAACTACAGCAGACTATTTTACTTGTTTGGAATTATCTTTTGTGGAGCAGTTTTCCCAGCATCCGTAACTGGAAAGCATTAGTCACTCACACTCACCAAAGGCAGAGATATCTTAGTTGGATATAACTGCACAGTCTTGTTCAAGATATATTTCCTAAAAAAATATTTTTCTCAAATCACTGTGGGAGTAGCAAGACCGCCCGTGGTATGTGAAGAGTGACTTTTCATTTTTCATCTGAATACCTTATTGTTTTAATTCCTTAATAGCAAGGATGGATTCACACTTCTCTTGTATCATCTATAACCCAAACATAATTTTGTACATTTCCTTTCTATTACTTATTCATTGACTTCGACACTCATGAAACACTTACCGCATTTCTGCAATCTTTGTTTTCTCTTCCATTTCCATTTCCAATTACATGACTCCATGGGAGGTATAAAGAAAGGATTTAAATTTATACTTAAAAAAAGCTCTCATTCCCTATGCTTTGTCATACACTGGCTTTAGAATTCAGCTGCCAGCCTCAGGTTTTCTTGGGGTTGGGACAAGACTCTAGTTACACCAAGAAATATGCATATGTGTAGCACAGAAAATCTCCACTAAGGTATATCCATAGACCTGAGAGTGTTTTTATATTTTTATCCAAGGACACTTACTCCTTGAGTGAGAATAGAAACAATTCACATCTCATCACTTGTGTTGAGAGTGTTGGTGGAAATCTGAGTTAAATGGCATGGAATCTCTGGTTAATTCCCGGGTAGTTTCAGTGCCTCTGTGGATTGTGGCTGGGGCCACTGGCCATGCCCTCCTGGCTGTTTGTCACCATGCTCATGTCACTGAAATGCTAAAGCTCCATTTCCTCATCGGTGTGGAGATTAATATCTACAGAGTCTACCTCATAGGGCCACTTGAAGCTTGGATGAGATAATGAACATGAAAACATTTTTGTAAATTGGACAGTGTTGGCTTTTTCTAGGCTGTTATCTCGTGAGAGGGGGAGAATATTAGATTGCTCATGAAATGGTCCAGTGAGAATCCTGACTTACAGCTCCGCTTGGCTTCTCGACAAACACTCTGCTTGAACCTGTGATTCAGGAGACCTAAGCGAGTGGGGTGCTATTGAAAAGACTGGGAAGTATGTGATTCTGGGTTAAGTCCCCAACACTGCACTATACTGAGTTGTATGAATGTGTGTAAATCACTTAACCTCTTTAGTTTCTTTTTCTGTAAGATGAGATGCCTGGACCAAAAACTTTATATATTCTACAAATATGAAAACCATGGTTCCAGACTTCTAAGATATTCACGATATGCTGAAGTATGCATAGTGCAAGGTCACGGACCTGTCTTCTACACTGAGGTGTCCTCTGGTGTTATATACTAGGCCTGACATCTAGTAGGTACTCAATAAATTCATGTTGAATTTAAGAATGATGGTTCAGCCACGGTAGTAACTGACTTGTAGGGGGTAAGTTTACATGTATTTTAATGCAATTCTATTCCTCTCAACAAAGATGAAAGTTTAAATATATAACTCCATGTGGTCAGTAAGAAATATTTTTCTAAGACATTAAATGAATCCACAAATCCAAAAACATGATTCGAATTTTGGCTTCGAAAAAAAAGTCATCCTGTCTTGAAAGGGATATGATATTTGAACTCGGGATTTTCTGGACCTTGTCCATAATCTGTTCCGATGTCTTGACTACATGTTTTCTTCTAGCACCAAATGTTAAGATCTAGGTCAATCAACTGAACTTTTATTCCTCCCTGCCACCACTGTCACTCTCTCATCCAGGCCTCATTTGGCCTTTCAGGATGCTTTGTGATGGGTGCCAAGCTGTTTCTGGACCCTGAGACTTTACACTTATGATTTCTTTGGCCCAGAGTCACCTCCCTCCTTTTCTCTGTCACCTGGCTAGCTCCTACTGTCCCTTTCAGGTTTGGCTGGAAAGTTTTCCAGAAAATGGCTCCTGACCCCGAAGGCTGGGTTAGGTACCAGTAGTACCCTGAAAGCTTCTCTAATGCAACGTGTCTACATCATGTCATTTATCACACTAGATTGTTGTTAAGCTGTTAAAGTGAAGGGGAGAAGTCACAGACACTAGAGCTATGCTGTTGGGTGTCCCAAGCCCACTAGTCAGGTAAGATGGCAGGGATACCTCATACAACCTGCCTTATAGCGTTGTCCAGAGAATTAAATGACTTGACAGATTCCTGTGTGGGAGAACACAAGTTGACACAGAGTATCATATAATGTTTTCCGATTCTGGTGTTATTATCTGTTTGGTCAACTCAAGCCCATAAGCTCCTTCAGAGCAGAGACCATATTTTATTTACTGTGGTATCCCCGTGCCATAAACACTCCGTAAACATTTGTTGAATGAATGGATTTTTCTTTTATTGAAGCTATTTTGGGGGACCCTCTTGCTTGACTGGAGATGAAGCCACAAGGATCGAAGAGAAAAGACGATGAGTGGGGGCGGGGGGTACTAGCCAAGAGGGTGGGAGGCTTAACGCAACCTTATTCAGCATAGGATAAAGTTTTGGTAACACCCTTTAAAAAGCTGTGACTGGTAGTAAAGGACTGGAAAAAGAACATGACAATGGAAGTGATCATTGCTGGCTGTGGAGTTGGCAGACACAAAGACAGTAACCCCACTTCCTCCTTCAACCTGTGAGGGCTGAGCCATGTTCTTTCCAGTCTGTCTGCCCTTAGAGATGCTTCTTTTTTTAGTTTGTCTCATTACCCCAGTGCTGCATCCACTGTCCACACTCTTCCACATGACCCACAGTGACATTCAGGAGCCAGGCCCATGCCTGATTCTCTAGCCTCTGACTCCCTGCAGGACCATCCTGCCCCACCCTCTCCCGTACGGCACCTCGGTGTTTGTCCTTGCTGGGAGCGCCCCCCAAAACCTACTTCTCTTCTCCAAGACTCAGCGGTGGTGTCACCCCTGGGAAAGCAACCTCTGACAAGCCCAGTTTCTTCTGGGCCCCGATTGCTTGCCACGTAAGCCCAGTCACAGAGTTCTCTCCCCGTGTGGTTATTGTTCCTTCACCAGATTCGCCATTACTACCTGTGGCTGCCATTTTGGTGTCCCCGATGTGGAGCGCTGGGCACAGAGGGTGCAGGCATGGCTGGAGCTTTGCTGGGTGGAGCTTCCCGGCTCTGCCCTTTACACTCCCACACTGGATGTTCTCATGCTTGCCTCATGGGCTTAAATTCAGCCTCTGAGGCTTACTTCTGAATAACCTCGGTCTAATGTAGCCACCCGGAGCCTCCTTATTTGTGAAATAGAGCCTATTTGTGAATGTTAAATAAATAGATGGTTTCTTGTTTATGATGAATTCCATGTAGATGATCAGATCATCTGCAAATAACAGCTTTGCTGCTGCTTCTTTAACGTTTATGCCTTTGATTTTCTTGTCATTTGTGTTGGGATAGATTTCCAGTACCATTTTGAAGAGTAGCAGTGATACTGGCCATTCTTATCCAGCTTCTAATCTTAGGGAGGGGGCATCTAAAGTTTCTCCATCAAATCAGATACAGATTTGTTTTAAGAACTTAGTGAACTTGGGGTGTCTGGGTGGCTCAGTGGGTTAAAGCCTCTGCCTTTAGCTCAGGTCATGATCCCAGGACCCTGGGATTGAGCCCCGCATCAGGCTCTCTGCTCAGCGGGGAGCCTTCTGCCCGCCTCTCTGCCTCCTTGTGATCTCTGTCTGTCAAATAAATAAATTTTTTTAAAAAATCTTTAAAAACTTAGTGAACTAAATAACTTTCTAGTTTCTGAAGTACAGAGGGGACTGAAAGATATACCTTAGCCTACCTTAACCTAATTTTTCCCAGTACTCACAATTTATTTTCCTCACCTCCCCATCCATGAGGGATAAGAGGTTCTAGGCTATTTGGAGCCCAGCAAGGAAACAAAGTCTTGGGCTCATGCTGGGAGAAACATATGTAGGAAGCAGATTGTTCAAGACCTAACCCTCAGCCAAGTAAATGCCAGCAAAAACATCCCCTTCTCCTCCCTCTATTTCCTTTGATCAGATGGAAAATACTTTCGCTTATCCCATCCCCAAATTCTGCTCTAGGAAATAAGATAGTCTTTGATATCTGCATACTTTACTTTAATGAACTCTTCATTTTTTAATACATTATACTTTATTAAAAAGTTTACTTTAAAAAAATGGATCTGGGAATGCCTGGGTGACTCAGTCGGTCAAGAACCTGCCTTCAGCTCAGGTCACAATCCTGGGGTCCTGGGATCAAGTCCCACATTGAGCTCCCTATTCAGTGGGGAGCCTGCTTCTTCCTCTGTCTGCTGCTCCCACTGCTTGTGCTCTCTCCCCCTCTCTCTGACAAATAAATGGATAAAATCTTTTAAAATAAATAAATAATAAATAAATGGATCTAAGAGAAGTTGCCCACAGTGAACAATAATACTACTCACAGGTGCTTAAAAAATATTTCTTCATTAAATGCATTCACCAAATACATTTTGAGTTCCTATTGTAGGAGCTGAGCACTGTGCTAGGCTCTTGGGACAAAAGTATGAATCAGAGAGACAGAGACCACACTCTGGGAGTTTCCATGCTAGCTGCAGGAGAGAGACAAAACACAGGAAAACAAAGTTTATTAAAGTGTTTCAAACATGAAGAAAACAAAGGACTGAGAGAAAGAAGGGGAGTCTACTGTACACAGAGTGGTCTGAGGAGGTCTCGATAAGGAAGGGACAGTTAGGTTTAGGGTGGGAAGTAGTTATCCACAAAAACATAGGGACTGACAGTGGAGATCCAGCCAGCTCTGGGCAGAAGAGAAAGAAAGGCCTGGCTGTGGGAATGCAAGTTTTCGTTAGGGCTTGAGAAGAAGAAGATAAATGCCACCAGAAAACAAAACAAAGCAGAGCTGTATGTTATCTAATAATAAACAAACCAAGTTACACAATAACTGCAAGGGCTGAAAATTTTTTGTTTTTGTTATTTATTTTTCAGCAAACATATCAAGACAAGGATGAGAACATCTCTCTTCCAAGTTGGGCACTGACTGATCCTTGTGTGCTGTGTCAATCCAACCCTAGAAGGCGGTCGGTCAGTTTCCCACACACAGTCCTAACCAGCCTGGATGATGGAATTAGGGAGCCGGTACAGGTGTCTACTGAGAAAAAGAACATTTCACTGATAAGCTGCCCAGGTGAGCTCATTCTTGCCTCCCACTCTCCTCCGCCTTGCCTGAGAATTTTCACCATGAGAAACACCAAAACACATTCTCGGAGGACTTGAGTTAGAACTATTTCTGTTGAAGTGGGTAGACATCCAATTCAATTAGAGAGGTAAATAAACACTGTAATGGTTAGGGATATTTAATCGCTCATGTAACTGACAAGTACAGGGACAGAGTGAGTTGAAGACCTCAAATAAACTTCTCTTTCTTTCTCTGTCTTTCCCTCTTCTCCACTCTTTTCTGTTTTGATGCCGCATTCACGTTCCAACCTCTAGCCTCCCTTCTCTAGCATCTTCAGGTTTTTGCGGTCTTTTCCATTAGCAGCTCCAACAGAGAAAAAGGGTTTCTTTTTTTTTTTAATATTTTATTTATTCATTGGACAGACAGAGATCACAAGTAGGCAGAGAAGCAGGCAGAGAGAGGAGGAAGCAGGCTCCCCGCTGAGCAGAGAGCCCGATGCGGGGCTCAATCCCAGGACCCTGGGATCATGACCTGAGCTGAAGGCAGAGGCTTAACCCACTGAGCCACCCAGGTGCCCCGAAAAAGGGTTTCTTTAACCTTAGCTTCTGGGTCAGTTGCCCCTTCTGGATCCCTCCCTGGTCTATGGGAGTGCCGACTGCCTGGTTGGGTTACAGACCTAGCCCTGGAGTTGCATGATTAAGAGGTAGAGGTGGGGAAGGTGAAAGGCTCTTCTAGACAAGACTAAAGCTGAGAGATAGTTTCTCTGAAGGAAAATTAGGGCATTTATTCTAAGAAGGGAAATGCAAGCTGAGCTAGCCAAAAATAAGAGCTGGGTCCTACAGTGTATCTCTTGCTCGCTTTCTTCCATACACTTGATTTAAAACATGTCCCCACCTAATAGCCTGTGATGATTCTAAGCATACATGAAAAGCTACTCACGCACACTCCAAAGGGAGAGAACTTTACTTTGGGTCTAGTTCCTGGTCCTTGACCGTTAAGTGATTTCTGTTCTGATAGCTCATGGCTAAACTACAGATCTGATGATGCCCCCGCACAGTCCGTGTAAAGTGGTAGAAGAAAAAATAGGGCAAATCAACTTGTAGCAAAGGAAAGGGAAAATAATCAGCTGCGAGGCTATCCTATAGGATGCGTTCAACTCTGCTAATTAGAAATAGCAAGAATTACCCGCCGCGGAAAGAACTGAGTTGTCAATGACAGCCAATGGAGCTGTTTCCACTTGAACTCTTGAGAAAGATTCTTATTCATTATTTTCATCGCTGAGCACAACCTCAGTGGGGACTGGGGAGGGTTTCTGTTCTCAGGACTGAACTGCTTTCCCACCCACTTGCTCTTGTAACTCAGCAGTGTTGGGGTTCATCTACACTCTAGACCCTGGCCCGGAGCTTTCTGTCTGTTAAGGAAAAGCCTTATGGTTGATTTCCTTTCCAGTCTTCAGTTTAATGGCCACCATCCTGACCTCTGCCTGGGGGCGACCAGAACAATGAACTGGGACGGAGGAGGACAGACAGATTGGCCTTTTTTTCTTTCTTTCTTTTTCTTTTTTTAAAATTTATTTGTCAGAGAGAGAGAGAGCACGCAGGCAGACAGAATGGCAGGCAGAGGCAGAGGGAGAAGCAGGCTCCCCGCCGAGCAAGGAGCCCCATGCGGGACTCGATCCCGAGACGCTGAGATCATGACCTGAGCACAAGGCAACTGCTTAACGAACTGAGCCACCCAGGTGTCCCCAGATTGGCCTCTTGATGCAAGGCTGTATCCTAGTGGTGAGCTCTTTTAATTAGGGTGACCTGCTTTAGAGCTGTCATTCAGGTGTAATTATTAATAGCACCCCTCCCCACACTCCAAATTGTCCCATTTGGGATTATAAATTATATGGTCACCCTACTTAAAATGGGGTTAATTCTTCCCTTTCTCGGACAGGGATGGCACAGCAGGAGTCTGATGCAGACCCTGGCGACGGTCTTTCCATGATGAGGTGTTTTTTTTGTTTGGTTTTGTTTTTTTTTTTTTTTTTTTTACCTTCCTGCCTTTGCTGTTACTCTGGAAAGGGCGCAGAATTTCCTTTTTACATCCTGGCATGGCTCAATATATCTGACTCTTGACCATTTGGGTTTGCTGGCTAGAGTCAAAAAGGAGCATCTTTTAGCCAGGCTGTAATTTGTTCCTTCCTGCTTCTGAAGAGGCCGGTTTCAACATGAGCCTGTCTCTTTCTTTGGAATATTCATAAACACTGCAAGCAGTCCAAGGGCTGACATTTGTCCGTCAAGACTTCTAAAACTCCACCTTTGAAATGCTGGGACCTGGAGACCTTTTATTCGGTGTTTTTGATGACCTGCATCACCAAGATTTCTAATTCCCCAGCCTGGGACAGAGGGATCCTTCCACCTCTCACCCTTCTTCAGCTTCACTAGCTGCCCATTGGAGGATCTGCACTCTAACACCCCATACTCCGCTGTAGAGAACCCTCTTGGCTGCAAGACATGGAACCGAAGTCAAAATAGCTTAAGTCCAAAAGGGAATGTTCTGGCTCATCTAACAAAATATCTAGGGTTACCTTGCCTTCAGGAGTGATCAAACAATAACGTAAGGATTTGCTGGTGCGTGGTGTTCTCCACCTCCGTCTCTGTATGTCTGTACGTTGCATGTGCGTGTGTGTGCGCGTGTGTGCGTGTGTGTGCGCACACGCCCACCTTTCTCAGCTTTGCTTCTTTTAGTAGCTGATCCTTTGTACAGCAATGGAACAAGGTAGTTGGTAGGTGATGATTATGCACCCACCACTGAAGCAGAGCCCCTCTCAAAACGCTAAGGGCTAAGCTGGAAAGGGGATTGTTTCCCCAAAGGTGTTGTTACCACAAAAGCGGGAGGGCTGGGGAGGATGGATGCTTGTATAGGTAAGGAAACAACAGGTGTCCACCTCATGCTTGTTAAAACATGGAGGCAAATCTCTCCAGGTTCAATTCCCATTTTGAAAAGTAAGGATGAGTATAGTTACCTATTCTATCTCAAAGTGAAGGGAAAAAAAGGCAAGGGTAAAATATTTGCTTTTTTTTTTTTTTAAATTATTTATTTATTTATTTATTTATTTAACCGAGAGAGAAAGAGCAGTGGGAGCAGCAGGAGAGGGAGAAGCAGGCTTCCCACTGAGCAGGGAGCCCAGTGTGGGGCTGGATCCCAGGACGCTGGGATCATGACCTGAGCCAAAGGCAGCTACTTAACTGACTGAGCTACCCAGGCATCCCAAATATTCACTTAATTAAAAAATTAAACACATAGGCTGGGAAGTTAAGGCTTTTCTGAAGTTGCTGTGTGCCTTGGAATCTGCTGTAGAATTGGAAATCTTGACCTCCATCCTGGAACATCAGGGAGCCCTTGTGTCCCTCCCCTCACTCCCTACTCCCTCCCTGAGGGCTTGAAGGGCGGGGGAGGATGCATGACGACAAGGAAAGGAATGTCATTTCTGTCTGGTCTCAGGCTCTGCCCATATTAGCTGGGAATGTGCAATTTATTAATGTCGATCTGAGCATCTTCAGCAATGATATGTCACAGGAATTAGTTAATTCAACAAGTATTTGTTGAATGCCTGATTTCTTCTCCTTTCTCTCTCCTCTGCCTTCACCCTCTGCCTCTCTCCTAGACCTTTCCCATCAGCTTTCAAGCATCCCCAAGGAGCTCTCATCTTAAAAACTAAACAAACAGAAAGCCCACAAACAGAAATCGTCTTCCCCTTAGACCCTACTTCCTTCCCAGTTACCACCCCCTTCGCAACCAAATTTCACACACGGAGTGTCCCTATTTACTACTTGTGTTTCCGGGCCTCTCTTGTTCCCATTCCTGATTTCGCCTGAACAAAAGAGTTTATGCAAAGAGTGAGACCCTCTGAGAACACAAACTTCTATGTATGGCTCTTTTATAGCACTTAAATGTTATGTGGTAATTGTCTGTGTGATGTCAGCTGGAGTAGGAACTTTTTTTTTAAAGTAGGCTCTACACCCAGCATGGAGCCCAGGAGTATGAACTTCTTGAGGGTTAAGACAGAGCTTACTCAGTAAATGTCTTACAGTGGAACGTTAACATATGTCTACTCTGGGCATGGTGACTAATGTGTAGTAAGTGTTAAACAGATCCCTACTGAAGTCACCAGTTAACCGGGGTTGGCAACAAAAGAGAGAGACGGTTTTGGTATGGGAGGGAGGTGAGTGAAATTTTAGGCATCTTGAGCTAACTTAGAAACGTAGGAGGAGAATGAGAAGAGTGTGCTATATTGGAAGGCAGAAAATAGCTCTGCTGAGGGCATAGCAGGCCATGTTAAATGCTATAGCAAGTGTTTCCTCTTTTCAAGCTGAACACTACAAGAGGTCGCTGGGTTTGCCAAATGATTATCAATTATCTTTTTTCTTTTTCTTGGTGGTGGTGGAGGAAGGGACAGTTTTATTAGAATGTTACCAGACTGGGGCACCTGGGTGGCTCAGTGGGTTAAAGCTCAGGTCATGATCCCAGGGTCCTGGGATCGAGCCCCACATTGGGCTCTTTGCTCAGCAGGGAGCCTGCTTCCCTCTCTCTCTGCCTGCCTCTCTGGCTACTTGTGATCTCTGTCAAATAAATAAATAAAATCTTAAAAAAAAAAAAAAGTAAAAAAAAAAAAAAAAAAGAATGTTACCAGACTGCAAACCCTTAGGAAGCAGTGATTTGCAGGGTCCCCCAAATGCAAAGATGACACAAAAATTAATTTAGGTGGACAGTCAACAGGGAGACATGCAATGGGAACTTCGGGGAGGTAGCTGGTGACATCTGCACACTTCTCACCATCGCTACACCTTAAATGGATCCAGCCCATCTTATCCCTGTGGTTAAGTATCTCAAGAGAAAGAACTAGAACCGCAACGTGGATGCACTTTTCTTAAGTGCACATTGAATGTGCACATGCGCATTTGAAATGTGAGAGACCGAATGGATAGGCACGGTCATTATGACCCTCTTTCTGGTTACATTTCAAACACATTTTAGAGCATGTTGGAACTCTTCCTTTCCTAGCTCCGTTCATTACATTCTGATCACCCTCCCTAAGGAGAGAGCACTGCTTTTCCTAAGTCTCCATGTGGCCCTTCCCTGATTTTTCCCATGAGTGTCCTGGGTATGCAATTCCAGAATTAGACAGAAATTTGAGGAGGACTCCTGATAGGCTGGGCTGGAAGTGGAGTTCTCTCTTATAGCCAATGCCCAATGTTCCTAAACCCCTGATACAGATGACCATCGCGTCTGTTTGTAAGGCGGACGAAACCAAATCCTAAAGGCGAACAAGAGAAAGAGAAACAGAAATTCCAGCATGCTCCTAAGTCTGCAGCACAGGTTGTTTTGTTGTTGTTGTTGTTGTTTTACCTGTCTTGGAGTTAATTCATGCAATTTGTCTTCAATCTCTTAATTTAATTACTTTTCTTGAAAACACGCCTGGGACAAGGCCAACATGGGAGAGAGCAATGTCACGGGGTCAGGATCTGGAAACAAAACAGGTCTTACGGTTTTAAGGATGAGCACCCAAATCTTAAGGAACCTGAATTCCTGGTGAGCAGTCAAGTTCTTTATACCGCCCCCAGCAGGATTCCGGCGGTTTAAAAAAGACAAGGAAAAAGAAAAAGAAATCTATCGAAAAAACAAGTCAACTCAAAAGGAACCCACCCCAAACTTCCCCCATCCGAAGAAATGGCAGCTCTCACCGCGGAGTCCGCCGGCACCCCGCGACAGCTCAGCTACAGGCCACCAGCTGCGGGGGCGGCCGCTTTCGGGAGCGCGGAGTCGCGCTCAGCCGGGCCGCGGGGCGGGGCGGGGCTGCGGGGCGGGGCCGTGGGGCGGGGCCGGGCCCAGGGCTAGACGCCCCTGCGGCTCCCAGTCCTGGAGCGCGAGAGAAGGAGCGAACGCGTGTCCTCGCGTGCGGAGTGCGCGTGTGGCTGGGGAAGCCTCCGCGCCCGCTGCCCTGGTGGCAGGAAGTCCCCGGGAACTACAAATCGAGGCATGCTGGGAACATTCCCCTGCTCCTCCCAGGAAATGTCCTTTGTCCAGCCCTACAGGAAGCCCCAGTGAGGAGTCAGCCGGGCAGCCAGCCAGCCAGCCAGCCCGCGGCCGCTGCAGACGCCGCCGCCGCAGCAGCAGCACAAGGGCAGACGCGGCGCGGGACTCCGGCCGGGGCGCGTGCTGCCCTCGCTTCTCGCCGCGGCGCAGGTAGGAGCGTGGCTGCGGCGGGGCTCTCGAGCGGCTGGGACTGGTCGGGCACCCGACCCGACCGCTGCGGGGATGGACTGTGCGCCCGCGAGCGGGTGGCGGAGAGGCTGGGCGAAGTTGTGCGGCGCGCGCTGGACCGCTGTCCGCTCCCCCGGGGCGCAGGGGCCCCGCGCGCGTGGGGTGCTCTTGCGGCCCCGAACCCGGGCTGAGCTCCCTCCGGGGTCTGTGGCGAGGGGCGGGGAAGAGGCGGCTGAGACGCTAGGGAGGAGGGGGCAGAACGGCGAAGGCGGGTGGGACCGTCCCGCCGACCACCGAAGGGGGCATCCGAGACCCTCGGAAAAACGAAGCCCAGGGAGGAGCTTGGAAGGCAAGGAGAAGGTGAAGGGCTTTGTGTGCAGCTGCGGACAGGGACCGAGTGTGCTTCCCTTCCCTTGTCTGTCTGCGCCCCCAGCCCGACTCGAGGCTGGAGGGGTGGGGGTGGGGCACTTCAAGGAGGGGCAGCGGGTCCTCTTGGGTCCCTGTGCTATGTGTTCCTCCTTTGCCCTCTCCGCTGCATTCTAGCCGACTCACATCAGCGGCTTGGGCTGCCATCAGACTGGGCAAATGGCACAATAAGGATGAGTGGGTGGGAAGATGGGCAGCAGCTCGTCGCCCCGTTGATCTGTGGTGGACTTCCCAACCCCAGATGTCCATGTCTGCCGGTGGTGGGTAGCGGGACAAAGCTGATACATTCACCCAAGGATAATGCTGTGAGTGGAGGCATGGGGGTGAGACGCGTGTTGGGAGGAGAGGGCCAGTGAGAAGAG
This sequence comes from Mustela lutreola, assembly GCF_030435805.1. Lineage (NCBI taxonomy): Eukaryota > Metazoa > Chordata > Mammalia > Carnivora > Mustelidae > Mustela > Mustela lutreola. The sequence continues at coordinate 102,505,508 of NC_081299.1, read as the reverse complement.
GTTGAGGTGGGAGAGCAGCGGCCGCAGGGGCGCTGAGTATACCTATGAGCCAGTGTACATTCTGGCCAGGCTTCGAGAATAGGGTTACCACTTCCTCTGGGACTTTCCACGATTTTCCTTTTTCCTCACTGTCCCCCCCCCCCCCACCCCAGGAGTGAATCACTCATCCCTTGCTGCAAGGAGCGGTAGGCTGGGTTCAATTTGGGCTTGTTGTATTCCCGCTTTTATAGCGGACTTATTTGTCTCTTACCTGGGGTTGGGGGTGACATGAATACGCCGCATCCCCTCTGGCCTTATGCTCTTCCCTGGGGGACTGAGGGTGTGGTGAAGGTGGTTGGATAATGGCTAGCAAGTTAATAGTCTTTGAGGAGCTGTGATGGATGAGTGGGCAACTTTGAACACGGCCCAAGTGTTATTGCTGTATCTGAACTCACTTGACCAAGGTCTCTGGTTCTCCTTTTCCCCTTCCCGTCTTTTTTTTTTTTTTTTTTTTTAATGCCGTACCCAGATGGTTACCTCTTTCTCTTAACAAGACAATACATGGATATTAGTTAATGTGGAATTTATTTTAAGAGCCAGATGGACCTTTAAAAATGACACTTAGTGGTGAGACAGGAGCACCCAAGGCTCATGGTTAAGGAGGAGGTAGTAGGGCAGAGCCCTACACCTTGTATAAAGGGTTTGTAGGGAGAAACACACTGTTTACACTGATTTCTGTAGGAGAAATGAAACTTCTGAAGGTAAGGTAAGAATGGGGGGTTGAGGGAGAAACCCAGGTGTCCAGGCTGAGGGCCTGAAGATGGCAAAATAAAGGGGAAAAGCTCTGTCAGTTTGGAAGATGATTTCGAGTTGGAACATCTTGGCTGTGTGTGCGTGTGCAAATGTTGGAGGTGGAGGTTGTTGTTGGGGAAGAATTTGATGTCAGAATTCCAGCTGGGCCCCCAAAGAGAATAAGATGGCACCAGAGTGAAGCAGAATCATAAAAGGGAAGTCAGGCCACCCTTTACATTACACACAAAGGGAAACATTGATGGCCTTCAAAAACCATTGGGATTAAGGAGGTGAATGGAAACAAATCAGACTGGGGCAAACGAGCTGGTGCAGCTGGCGTGAGGCGGTGGCATGAAGCTGACCTCACCGAAGGTTGTATGACTAAGGCCGATGGAGTTGCACCACATTTCCTCCCCCACCCCACCCCCCAAAAAGCTCCTTGGATTTCCTCAGAATCTACGTGTTTGCCTCATTTCTAGCATCTGGCTAAGGGAAAGAGAAAGGGCAAAAATTGATGGTAAGGAGGATAAATTAAGACAAGAAAGATATTGCCTGCTCATGGAGGGTGGGAACCCCTTCCCCCAAAACTGCAGAGCCGTTTTAAGAGGTCTGGAGCCTGAAGCTCTGCCAGTGCTATGTGGGCTTTTCTTTGGATCTAAGATCCGATTTCTTTTCCTTCTCCCCCCCACCCCCACTCCTCCTGAACAGGTTTCTTAGCACTATGTAATGTTAATGTACTCAGTATAGTTACCTCCTTAGCTGGACATATAAAACCTTTCACGGTTCTGGGCCCACCTATTTCCATTGGATCCAGGGCACCCCAAAATACCTACCCATTCTTGCAACAAACAGCTCCCCATTTCCAGACGCCACAGATAGACTTTCCCCAGTGTCTCCACCGCGTTGAATTCCATGCTTGTTTGGCATCCCTGCACAACCTCTGATTAGTTTCTGCAAATCCTTGCCTATCTGATGTAGCACCCATCTAGAAGGCTTCCCAGACCTCTCAGTGAGAGTTCATCCCATCCCCATGGTACTTTGTATGCTTGGGATGCCTCCTACCTCTGTTCGTCCTTGTGATAGCTAGATGTTAATTTTATGCCCTTGGGACTGTAAACCCCTTGAGGGTAATGGCTTTCTCTAGCTGGTGTTTTATACCTAGCAGTGCAGATGTTTCTTTGAAATGCATGAGTAAATGAGGAATGAGTGAAAGAATGCATATGTCTTAATTTATCTCTTTCCTTTTCTATAAAAAAAGGGGTGAAGCCTTTCTCAGACCTGTGAGGATTCCTCGCAGTTGTGAATCGAAGTCATCTGGGTCATGAGAGTCTCTGGTGCTTTTCCATGTGCTCCTGGGTTAAGAGGCCCTAAAAGGATCCATCACAGTGTCTAATACAACGACACTCATTAAAAGTTTGTTGAATAAGTTCTTTGCCAGCCTATGTTTTCGAACTCTTATAGACAGGATATGGAATCGATTAATCCCAGGTGGGTAATTAGTGAGTTTCCGCCTGGCTCCTGGACTGAAGAAGGTGACTGTTCTCTCTCAGTTGTGCAGGTGAGATGTACTTTCTAGAAAGCAGCACCAACAAAAGCTGTCCTGGTATTTGGCCATGAAGCCACTGACATCTGTCATGTTGCTTTGATTTTTATAGTCCAAGACATCTACCAGGATTAAAATGTTGTATGTAAAAGTGCAAGGCAGATCAGACTCTCAGATTTTCCCCAAAGGTGCTGCTGTTCTGTAATCCCTCACTTAACCCTCACTGGACAGCTTTTTGTGCTGCTTTTTGCACTTGATGACAGCAGCAGTTAACTGTTTATTGAACATCTATGTATCGACTATTGAACTGGGTAATTTCCATACATTGCCCTAATCTGATGACTTATGTAGTATTCTCTCCATTGAAAAATTGAGGAAATGGAGGGTCAGAGGGAAGTTAAGAAATTTGCTCTAAGTCCCAGTTTCTGATCTGGAAATAGGCTGGAAATTTGGGTCTGTTGACTCCCAATCCTGTTCAGAATAGGTGGATCTTTGCTTACCCTGGGAGAATATTGCCAGGTCTCCCTTCCTTTTTCCTCTGAGATCCCTCACTTTCCAAATTTCCTACTGGGAACATTGTTGGGTTTTTAAATTCATCCTACTAGATCTCATTCTTAAAGGCACTGGTTTTTCATAAATTCGTTCTTCTTATGCCCTTAAGCTCCCATGGGTGTCAGTTCGAAAGCTCAGGTTCAGAGCCCCTAATAAGATCTTTGAGCACAGAACTGTTTGCCTGGAATAAGATCTTTGAGCACAGAACTGTTTGCCTGGAATAAGATCTTTGAGCACAGAACTGTTTGCCTGGAATAAGATCTTTGAGCACAGAACTGTTTGCCTGGAATAAGATCTTTGAGCACAGAACTGTTTGCCTGGAATCCTTTTCCTTTCTCTCCCAGCCTATCTGAATTCTTTCTGTTCCTCCCTCCCGGCCAAGTCTTACCGTTTCTAAGCCGCCTTTCTTGACACTCCAGGTCACATGCAGCCTCTCGAATTTTTTGCGTTGTCTGAAATACCTGGAGCTCAGTGTCTTCCCAATGAACACAAACCTGAATAAGCCCGCACCCCATATGGGAACATTTGCATATTCCCTGCTCATGGCAGGAACCGTATGTCCAGAACACAGCCTGGCATACAGTGGACCTTCAAGAACTGAGTTGAGTTGACCATAAATTGGTAATGACTGACAGTGCAGAAATGTAGACATGAAACATCATTTGCATGTTGACAGTTTGGGAGACAGGTCAGAGGGATCGTTTTCTTAGTTAATTTTCATGTGACTGCCACAAGAAATAAGCACCTTCTGGGAGCCTGGGTGGCTTAGTCAGTTGAGCGTCCAGCTCTTGATCTCAGCTCAGGTCTTGGTCTTGGGGTCGTGGTTCAAGCCCCATGTTCGACTCCATGCCCAATTTAAAAAATCAAAAATAAATAAATAAATAAATAAATAAATAAACAAACAAATAAAAAGCACCTTCTGGAAATATGCCAAAGCAGACCTGTGTGTTGCTGAGTTTCCCGAGCTTGAGGTTGACTCAGACATCACTGTTAAGTGATTATGGTGTTTTATTGAGATAGTATGGGGGGGGGCTGGCCTCAATGCCTGCCCCCTTGATGTCGTGCCCACCTCTCCATAATCTTGTAGGAAGGGCCTTTTGTTGCACATCTGAGAAAATCGGAAGTTTCCTTCTGCAGAAACAGTTTGGGGAGGCAAGAGGTAAGGCTAAGGTGAGGAAGGAATTAATTCCTTTTTTTACCTCTGGGGGAGTAGCATCACTTGGGTGGGATATGGGTTTGGGCGTTATTGTATCATGTATTAATGGGGAAGGTAGAAAGGTCAGCCGGCTTCTCCTTTTCTGGTAGAAAGGTGCTTACCCACCACAAGAGGCTGAATCCAACTCCAGAGGCTGACTGTGCCACCTTTTCCCCTAACCTCAAGGCAACACAGCACTTTGGAAGCCTTCATACAAACACAGTGTGCTGTGGGTTGTCCTTAAGCACATGAGTCATTTTAACGGCAAATGGGATAGTAGTTGCCATTCCTGCATTTGTTCAGCCATTCACTGTGTGTCCATAGCCTGGCAACAGTGTTACAGCTAGGTGTGGGGAAGGACATGTGCAAGTCTTCGTGTCCCTTCCTGCAAAGGGTGAAGTGTGCATCTTATATATATCCCTATAGGTGCAGCTTTAATTTGCTAAAACGTATGTAGTTAGGGAGGAAGGGCGTACTTGTATTCTGAGAGGCATTTTAAAGATTTTATTTATTTATTTGAGAGACAAGAGATCTCAAGTAGGCAGAGAGGTAGGCAGAGAGAGAGGGAAGCAGGCTCCCTGACAAGCAGAGAGCCCGATGTGGGGCTCTGTCCCAGGACCCTGGGATCATGACCTGAGCCCAAGGCAGAGGCTCTAACCCACTGAGCTATCCAGGCGCCCCCTGAGAGGCATTTTAGATATGTATTGCCTTCCAAGAACTTTTCTTAGGGTCATATCCTAAGTTAGAAAACAGGAACCATTCTACCTGGGTCTTATTAATAATAAATGTGTCACTTTCATCGTTTCGGTGCTGTGCATATTCAAGTGGTTAGCACACCTTTGATGCCTGATAACAGTTAGACAGGGCACCACTGGAAGAACATACTGCCCTTTGTTGCCTCCCGGCCCCCCTGCCCCCCGCAACCTGGGAACCTTTGTATATTTCAAATAATCACTGTTATTTTCTTTCATAGTCTTTTTTCTCTTTTTTTGATAATCTCTTAGGCAAGTATCAGCAGTGATTTCTGTTAGCAGTAGGTGGTTTTGAGAGCAGTAGATTTTGGGGGTACCTGGGTGGCTCAGTTAAGCGTCTGCCTTTGGCTCAGGTCATGCTCTCAGAGTCCTAGGATCAAGGCCCCAGTGGGGCTCCCTGCTCAGTGGGGAGCCCGCTTCTCCCTCTCTCTTTGTCCCTCTGCCTGCTCATGCTCTCTTTCTCTCAAATAAATAAATAAAATGTTTTTTAATAAGTGGATTTTGGGGGCACCTGGGTGGCTCAGTGGGTTAAGCCCCTGCCTTCGGCTCAGGTCATGATCTCAGGGTCCTGGGATCGAGTCCCACATTGGGCTCTCTGCTCAGTGGGGAGCCTGCTTCCCTTCCTCTCTCTGCCTGCCTCTCTGCCTGCCTCTCTGCCTACTTGTACTCTCTCTCCGTCAAATAAATAAATAAAATCTTTAAAAAAAAAAAAGTGGATTTTTAAGATTATTTCATTAGAATGTAACCTCCACAGAACAGAACCCAGAATAATGGGTAGTAGCACATGGTAAATGTTCAGTAACTGTTGAGCGAATGAATGTTATATTTTAAAAATACTTCATTTTGATTTTTTCCCAATAGTGCGTCATTGCCAGTTTTCTACAGTGAGTTGTGGCACAGGGTGCGAGCTTATGTGCTCTATAAGCAGAGGAAATAGATACAATTTTGTAAAAGGTAGCCTTTATTAGTAGAGCAGTTTTAGGTTCACAGCAAGATTGGGCACAAAGTACAGAGAGTCCCAGTGTGGTCTATGGCCCTAAAAATGTACAGCCTGCCCCTTTATCAACCTCCCATATCAGAGTGGTGTGTTAAATCCATGAACCCATATTGACACATCATTATCACCCAAAGTCCGTAGTGCATTTTAGTGCATTTTGTGGTTGTACATTCCATGACGGTTTTGACAAATATGTAATGACATGCGTCCACCATCCTAGTATCATACGGAATAGTTTCATGGCCCTAAAACATCCTCTGTGCTCCACCTGTTCATCCTTCTCTCCCCTCTAACTCCTGGCAAACACTGTTCTTTTTTACCATCTCCATAGTTGGCCTTTTCCAGAAGGTCATATAGTTGGAATCATAGTGTAGGTAGATGTAGCCTTTTCAGATAGGCTTCTTTCACTTAGTAAGAGACATTAAGGTCCTCCCATGGCTTGTCATGACTTGCTAGCTCATTTCTTATTAATTAACTCTGAATAATATTCTGTTTTCTAGAGGTACGGCAATTTGTCCATTGATCTCTTGAAGGACATCTGGGTTGTTTCCAAATATTGGTGATGATGCATCAAGCTGCTGTAAACCTCCACATGCTGGTTTTAAGTGTAGACAGAAGTTTTCAGCTCATTTCTATAAATATCAAGGAGTGAGAATATTGGATTATGGGGGTAAAATGCTTATTTAGTTTTGTAAGAAACTGCCAATCTCTCTTCCGAAGTGGCTGTCCCATTTTGCGTTCTCAGCAGCAGTAAGAGAGAGTTCCTGTTCCTTCACATCCTCACCAGCATCTGGTATTGCCAATGTTCTAAGTTTTTTTGCTATTCTGATAACTGCTGGTGGTATGTCATTGTTGTTTTAATGCGTAGATCCCTAATGACATATAACATTGAACAATTTTCATAAGGCTTTTTTGCCAGCTATCGATCTTTGGTGAGCTGTCTGTTTAGATCTGTTGCCCTTTTTTAAGTCAAGTCATTCATTTTCTTACTGTTAAATGTTAAGGGTTCTTAACATATTTTGGATAACAGTTCTGTATTGGATGTATCTTTGTATTTTCTCACAGTCTGTGGTTTGTCTTCTCATTCTCTTGATACTTTTTTTTTAATATATATATGAACTTTTCCTTTTTTTTCTTTTTGATGAGTGTATGTTGCCAGTTCTTTTTTTTTTTTTTTTTTTTTAAAAGATTTTCATTCATTTATTTGACAGACAGAGATCAGAAGTAGGCAGAGAGGCAGGCAGAGAGAGAGAGAGGGAAGCAGGCTCCCGCTGAGCAGAGAGCCCGATTCGGGGCTTGATCCCAGGACCCCGGGATCATGACCTGAGTCGAAGGCAGAAGCCTTAACCCACTGAGCCACCCAGGGACCCCTGCCAGATCTATTTTAATGTAAAACCAGCCTACCCCAGAAATGAGAAATCACATGTGAAATAAACCTGAAGAAATGCTCCCCTGCTTTTTTTTCTTTTTTTTTAAATAAGGTAAATGTCAGTTGAATTCTACAAGACTGTGGCCTCAGTCTGGATTAGCTTGGGGGCACTTGCTATGAGGAACTCTTTAATTTCTGTTTCCCTATTCGCTACTAGGTATTGTGTGTATTGATTGAATTGGTGGTTTGGTGACTATTTCTGGTCACCTATTTTCTGTAGAGCATGTATCCTTTTTACAAATTCCTTCAAGAGCCTATGTGTGTCTCAGAGCTTAATGCTGGACCCTTAGGAAAAGGGTTTTTTAGGCTGATTGCTTGTAGGTGAGAAGAGAAATCAAGACATGCATGCCCTTCCTATTATACTAGTAAGAAAACCAAGCCAAAACACAAAACTCTTGAAAACTGCCAGAGGGTAAGCTTTGGTCTGAGTGGACACTTTCAGTGTTGAGTATCAGGTTCTCCTGTGTTTGATGGTGCTTGCTGTTCTACCTTCCCACCCCAACCACACAACTTCTCAAGTTATTAGTCTCTTTTTCGTTCATGGCTTAATTTATGTTAGTTCTAGTCCTGTCTTTCCTCCAGGGATGAGAGAGAAGCAGCTGTCCTGTCAGGCTGGCAGAGTCTAGTGGCGTTTCCTACCTTAAATACAAACACAGCTCTGCGCCACCTCTGTTCTCTGCAGAGCTGAACTGGATGTTAAAATCTTCGAGTGGAGGGGAGGATACCCACAGGACAATTGGATGCAAATAAGGGGTGCTGGCGTTGGGCCAAGGGATGCAGGATTCTTTTTCAAGAACATTCTGTCTTAACTTCTGAAGCTAATCACCACTTTCTATCATGTCTACTTATTTAGCAGGATAATTAAGCATGCTTGGCTCTTGGTGCTGACAGGTTATTGGATCCTTTTAGGAGAGCTAGGTTGTTTCCAGGGCTCTGCCTTACCTGGCGTGATCTTGGCCACATCACTACATTTCCTGATCTTATTAGCTCTTCCTGTTGAGACCGAGGGAGAGAAATAAGTACACCTAATTTTACCCATTTCAAGGAATAATTGAGGGCTCATTATGTGGGGGATGACCAAAGTGAGTAAATAAGTCTGTTCCCAACAGGAGCTGACAGTTGGGAGGTGGGACAGAGAGAGGACAAACAAGATGCAAATTATTGTAACTCTGATTATATTTTGAAAACTAATATCAGATAGAACAAGATAAGGAAAAGTACCTCAAAGAAGTCATACAAAGTGAAACAGTAATAATTCTCTCTGAGCACCTAACAGTAATCTTTATAGAGTAGATACAGTTGTGACCCATTTTACAGATGAAAAAACCCCACCAAGGCTCGAAGAGATTGAGGAACTTGCTTAAGATTGTAGAGTTAGAGGCTGGATTCATGCAGGTGGTGTGGCTCCAGAATCCAAGTTTTTACCACTCCGGGTGTTGCTTCCCTCCAGGAAAGGACAGACTGCCTCATGCCGTTCTGAGAAGGAAGAGCATGGCTAGAGAGGAAAAACCCTGGGAACTTTCTTGGGGGTCATAAAGCAGTCCCTTTGGCCTGAGGTTAGCTGATTAGAGGTTAGGGAGAGGTAAGAGAGTCTTGGGCTACATTGTTGAGGAATTGGAGTTCGTGCTTCTTTGAAGGCTCTGGCTGTCAATCAGAGGTTTCTGAACAAGAGGAATTAATGGAGGGGCAGCTGTGTTTTAACATGGATCCAACAGTGGTGAGTAGATGCCTGTAACTGGCAGGAGTGTCTGTGGCAGTGATAGTGGCTACAGAAAAAGAAAGTAAAAGGAAGGCCTGGGCAGTTGATTTGATTGAAAGTGGTGAGGAAGGGTCAGTCAGACTCAAGGGTTTTGAGCCTCCCCACAAGTAAAGACAAAGAGGCGTTAACAGAAATGGGCACCGTGAGGAGCTGATTTGTAATAAAGATTCAGAAAAGAACTACTGGGTTTTTTTGGTGTGATACGGGTCAGATTACAATTGGAAATGACAAATGGAAATTCATTTAGTCTTCACAATGGCCTTTGAATGTCACTTGTTTTTCTCATCACATAGATGAGAAAACTATGCCTAAAGAGCTAAATTAGCTATTAATTTAGCTAAAACTAGCTAAAGAGCTAAATAACTGTCCTGGGGCATATGACATGTAGGTGGTAAACTTCTGCTTGAACCCGGGTCTGTTGATGCCTCCTGTCCTGTGTCCCATGTGTTGTGCAGGGCAACACCTCAGGATGAGGAGGGGTATTAAAGCTCCTCATTGTGGTGCTTGGTGCATCATTAGAAACAGGGACATGGGGTGCATATTGGGGCTGGGGGCAAGAGGTTCAAATTATCGAGGTCTCTGGATAGAGGTGTTTATTCAAAACTAGGGAAAGTGGCTGGACGATTGTAGGGTGAGAAAGAAGAAAATGTAAACAAGAATCTTGGGGGTTGACTTGTTTTAGGAGTTAAGAGAAGGCAAAGTGGTAGGTGATCACGAGAAGGACTGGCACCGTGTAATAACGTGGATGCTCAGGAAGGAGAGAATTTCCAAGGAAAGTGTCTCAACAGGATTTCTGCCGTCACTTACCGAATCCCCTGTTTTGTATGCCAAGCACTTTATAGTGTTGATGGTGTTAACTTTAAAAATGAATGTCACTTGGGGCGCCTGGGTGGCTAAGTGGTTTGGGCTGCTGCCTTCGGCTTTGTTCATGATCTCAGGGTCCTGGGATCGAGCCCCGCATCAGGCTCCCTGCTCCGCAGGAAGCCTGCTTCTCTCTCTCTCTCTCTCTCTCTCTCTCTCTGCCTGCCTCTCTGCCTACTTGTGATCTCTGTCTGTCAAATAAATAAATAAAATCTTTAAAAAAAAATAAATAAAATAAAAATGAAAGTCACTTATTTCACTAGCAAAATGGGTTTATTTGGGGAAAGTAGAGAAATGTAATTTGAGACCTGAAAGCTATGGCAAAACCATAGGCAAGTCGAAGCAACAAGGGAGAGGAACATTATTTTACAGAGAAAAAGGAAGTGGAGAAGGGTCGTTCTGAATGCCATCAGCAGCAGAAAAGCCCAAGTCGAGGGTGATGACTGTTTCTTATTGGCTGAGTTACAGGGTAGTTGATTTCTTTTTTTTTTTTTTTAACCAGTTTATTTATTTTTTTATTTATTTAAATTTATTTTTTATTTTCAGCATAATAGTATTCATTATTTTTGCACCACACCCAGTGCTCCATGCAATCCGTGCCCTCTATAATACCCACCACCTGGTACCCCGACCTCCCACCCCCCACCCCTTCAAAACCCTCAGATTGTTTTTCAGAGTCCATAGTCTCTCATGGTTCACCTCCCCTTCCAATTTCCCCCAACTCCCTTCTCCTCTCTATCTCCCCATGTCGTCCATGCTATTTGTTATGCTCCACAAATAAGTGAAGCCATATGATAATTGACTCTCTCTGCTTGACTTACTTCACTCAGCATCATCTCTTCCAGTCCCGTCCATGTTGTTACAAAAGTTGGGTATTCATCCTTTCTGATGGAGGCATAAGACTCCATAATGTATATGGACCACATCTTCCTTATCCTTAGAAGGGCATCGTGGTTTTTTCCACAGTTTGGCAACCGTGGCCATTGCTGCTATAAACATTGGGGTACAGATGGCCCTTCTTTTCACTACATCTGTATCTTTGGGGTAAATACCCAGTAGTGCAATTGCAGGGTCATAGGGAAATTCTATTTTTAATTTCTTGAGGAACCTCCACACTGCTCTCCAAAGAGGCTGCACCAACTTGCATTCCCACCAACAGTGGAAGAGGGTTCCCCTTTCTCCACATCCCCTCCAACATATGTTGTTTCCTGTTCTGCTAATTTTGGCCATTCTAACTGGTGTAAGGTGGTATCTCAATGTGGTTTTTATTTGAATCTCCCTGATGGCTAGTGATGATGAACACTTTTTCATGTGTCTGATAGCCATTAGTATGTCTTTATTGGAGAAGTGTCTGTCCATATCTTCTGCTCATTTTTTGATATGATTATCTGTTTTGTGTGTGTTGAGTTTGAGGAGTTCTTTATAGATCCTGGATATCAACCTTTTGTGTGTACTGTCATTTGCAAATATCTTCTCCCATTCCATGGGTTGCCTCTTTGTTTTCTTGACTGTTTCCTTTGCTGTGCAGAAGCTTTTGATTTTGATGAAGTCCCAAAAGTTCATTTTTGCTTTTGTTTCCTTTGCCTTTGGAGACATTATCTTGAAAGAAGTTGCTGTGGCCAATATCGAAGAGATTACTGCCTATGTTCTCCTCTAGGATTCTGATGGATTCCTGTCTCAACGTTGAGATCTTTTATCCATTTTGAGTTTATCTTTGTGTACAGTGTAAGAGAATGGTCTAGTTTCATTCTTCTACATATAGCTGCCCAGTTTTCCCAGCACCATTTATTGAGAGACTGTCTTTTTTCCACCGTATATTTTTTCCTGTTTTGTTGAAGATTATTTGACCTTAGAGTTGATGGTCCATATCTGGGCTCTCTACTCTGTTCCACTGGTCTATGTGTCTGTTTTTATACCAGTACCATGCTGTCTTGGTGATAACAGCTTTGTAGTAAAGCTTGAAATCAGGTAATGTGATGCCAGGGTAGTTGATTTCTTGCAGGAGATGCAATGTACGTCTTTCTCTGTCAGGGTCTGAAATTGACAGTGCTTCCTTTGACTGACCTGAGTAGCATGGCTGTCTCTTTGAGCCTGCCCTCCTGCCCTCCAAACTAGACTTTAGCGAGGTTTCCCTTTACTAATTTTCACAATGGCAAGATCAGAGGAGAAGAAACTGGGTGGATTTGGAAGTTTGAAAATTATAGCCGGTACTGATGTGAGCCTGACTCCGGAAATGTTAGCAATGAGTAGTGTGTGGTGAGACGGCGAACACCTGGGAAGCCCACAGTTAACTGGGAAACTGCTAGGTGTGGTGATGCTGAAGCAGTTTATCAGGGCTCAGTGGCACTGATCCCTCCTTTTCCCAGGAGTCTGTGAGGCTTGTTGGCCAAAAAAATGGCACTGCAGAAGGGAATGTAATAGAGTTTGATCATTGGTTTGGGGCATTTAAAAGATGATATTGTGAGGGAAAATTGTCCCTTCTTAGAGTTTCATAGTTTGATGGAAAAATGTCTTTTAAAATTCTTTTAAAATGGCATAACCAATACTAATTCTTCCGGCTGATGGCTTCCTGGGCTTTCTTTTCTCTCTAACCCTCTCTCTCATGAAGACTTTTCTTTCAGAGGCTGTACCAAGGATGTGGACTTATTAACTGTTTACCATAACTTAACTCCGTTAAGTCAAAGCTAATTCAAATGACTGCTTTGTTCTGGCCAACAAGATGTCTGATTTGTCGAAGAAAAACAGTTAAATCTGAGACCATTTCAAAGCCTCCCATGAAGATAAGTTTGAAGAACATTTTCTGTGTTTTTTGAGAGGAAAGATAATTAAAATAGAAAGAAAAAATAGGAGTCTGGGAGGGAACAGGAAAATAGGAAGAAAGAGGGTAGCGTCCTTGAAATGTTATATCGGTAAATCCAGAGCACTAAACCCATAAATATGACAGAGCTGGCTGGCAGACTTCCGTGCAGCGGAGATTGAACTTCCACAGAATCACATAACCTGGATGGTAGTCACAGTTCTCCCACCAGCTGACTGACTACTTTTGTGAATTCAAACAAGCTACTGATTTTCCCCTAGGCCTCTTTTTCCTTACTGGTGAAATGAGGGATCCTTTAGGGGCGCCTGGGTGGCTCAGTTGGTTGAGTGTCTGCCTTTGGTCCAGGTCATGATCGCAGGGTCCTGGGATCGAGCTCTGCTCGGTGGGGACCCTGCTTCTCCTCCTTCCTCCACCTGCCATTCCCCTGCTTATTCCCTCCCCGCCCCCACTGTTGAATAAATAAATAAGATCTTAAAAAAGGGGGGGGGGGTGTCTGAGTGGCTCAGTCCATTGGGCTCTGCCTTTGACTCCGGTCATGATCTCAGGGTCCTGGGATTGAGCCCCACACTTGGCTCCCAGCCTGCTTCTCCCTCTCTCGCTCCCCCTGCTTGTGCTCTCTTGGTCTCTCTGTCAAATAAATAAGTAAAAAAATCTTTAAAACAGAAACTGAGGGAATCCTTTAAAGACATTTTCAATTTTTTATTCAAAAAAATACCGTGAGAGTGTCTCAGGATCTGTGGATATTGTCTCTTCAGCAAAATTTAGCTTGTGGTTGGCCTGCTTCCACCACCTGGCCTGCTTCTGCTCACCTCCCACACAGGGAATGCAGAGCTATGCAGGAGCAAAAAGATGTAATAGAAAAAAGGGTGAATCGGAGCAACTGTATTCATTGTAATGGGTCATGGTGAAGGTGTATGGCGGGCTAGGTTTTTTTACTTGCCATTAGGTGTGAACCAGGGCTCCTTACGTTGGTTTTTTTTTTTTTTTTTTTTTTTTTTTTTTTTTTTTTTTTTATACTCCCAGAATCCCCTTTCTCACCTGGGAATTTCCAAGTTATTATTTGTAGGTTGGATGACTGTGCGAACACTTTGAAGATTGGTTAGGAATGAGTTGGCGACTTCGGCCAGATTTTAGTTCTTTTTCCTTTGAGAAAAGGAGGGTTAGCTAACAAAGCATTTTGTGTCCTGGGAAGGTAACAGCTTGATTAATGTGCTTTGACTCACTGCCCAAGTAAGCAGCTAATGGGAGCCATAAACCCAGGGTCAAACTTGTATAAATTAGCTTCATCCCAGAGACACAGTGTGTTAGAAGCTTGAAGAGCTACTTAAGGCCTCTTAGTGCCCCTGCCATGTGACACAGGTGATTAGGAAGTGAAAAGCAGGTGAGGTAATGCTTGGCCGTGGGGGTAAGCAGGAGTGCTTCAGCCAAGCACCAGAGCTGCGTGGGGTTGAAGAGAAAGGGGATTGGGACAGAAGGTTCTCGATGTCAGTGATTTCAGCTTGAGTCTGCCCTTAACTGGCACATTCATGGGTAATTCACTGAATCTTTCTGAGTCTCTGTTGCCTGATGCATCTATGAAATAGGGTCCTGGATGAGACAAACCCATCAGGCAGGTTGCTGCTCCCCTCATTCTGCTGTAGCCCCTATTTGAAATTAACTGCTGTTTTTGTCTCTGCTACCACCTCATTTGGGATTTACTGTCAGTATCTTCTCTTCTCTACCAACCCACCAGAAGATTTCTTGGCATATAGTGGTGCATTGGGCTCTTATCCCTCTTCCTGAAAGTCACTGTGGATTTCTGAAATACTGTGCTAGGGAATGTATTGTGAGTCCTCTGTAGCAACGGGGGAATTGCCGGGTTTTTGTTTTGTTTGTATACCATGAATCCTTTCAGAGTCCAAAGGAAAGAAAGCTGTGGGTCTTCTATTCAGAAGACAGTTTCTACAGACACCTTCACGTAAGGTTTCAGAGAGTTCGTGGACTCTGAACGCCCTCAGGCTAAGAACCCATGCGCAAGGAAGATATCATTATTCTGTTTCTGAGCTTGTACAGGACTGCTGCTCTCTCCAGGGAATCCTAGGCGCTGGAGGTAAAGGGGACATAAGGAACCCAAAGGGCCTGAGCCTCACGAATGACTTAGGAACTATGGTATTCGAGCAGCGGATGAGGCCTGGACACCAGAGTCTCCTTGAGACAAGTGTGCCACTTCCTGGATGAAGCTGTGACCCGTGACGAGTTCTCTGCGTCCTTTACTAAAACAGATGGTATCTGTGAGTTTCCGGTTTCCAACCTAAAGTGGAAACATGCTACCTTCTTGCTGCTCTCTTTGTAATGTGGGGTGAGTAGATTTGGGTGGCATTTCTCTGAGAAGGACACTCTCTAAATTTAAAAGTTGTCAGTTTGGGCTAGTAAAGTAATTCATGTTCATCGCATGGAGATCACTAATTACTGTTTTCATAAATCACTAGTTTTCATAAATCACTAGTTACTGTATTAACTTCCTGTTCACCAACACACACCCTAACATTGTTCATGCCTTTAGAAGATCATTCTGCGGATGACCGATTATCAATGTATTCAATCTGTTGGATACCTCACGTTATTTCATCGGTGTGACTCCTGGGGATAAAGCATTCCTCTTACAGACTGGTCAGGACCTCAACACCTAGCCAGGTTTATTTCCCCCTTTTGTCTTGGGTATAAAGTTGCCGAACTAATGGTGGAAATAAATAAGCACCAGCTATGGCGCGATCCTCTTTTGAGTTCTTTGGGAATACAAAAGTAGGTGAAAGTGGAAACTGTTTTCTCATTCTTTTTTGCATGTAACGGCTATTGTTCTATCTCATAAAAAGAAAAAATGTCTCAAAAGCATTGAAGTTAAGGTCTTTAATCTCTTCACCCCACTGTCTCTGCCCCCAGTTCTCCTGGGCTCAACTCAGTATCGAGCATTGTCATCAGTCCTGATTGGGTGTACTCTAAAAGCGAGCTAGTTCTTTGGTGGAAGTCACTGACCATCGATCACAGCCTGTTCAGAAATTAAGTGAATCTGATCAACCTCAGTTTCAGAAACAAGAATGTATGTTTTCTATTTTAAAATTTATTAGTAGCTTTTCTAGCAATCACAGGAGTAGAGGACAACCACGAACACCGATCAGCTTCAACAGTAATCAGTGGCTGGCCATCTTGTTTCTTCCGCATCCCTGCTCACTCTCCTTTGTCCTAGAATTCCAGACATTTCGTTTCAAATAAGGCAAGTTCCAGACATGCCATTTCACCTGTAAATTTCATTACGTATACCTTTACCTTTGTAAATTGATTCCCAACACCAACGCCTTAAAAAAATGAACAAGTTTCTTACTATCCAATATCTAATCAACATTTGCAATTTCCTGACTGCCTTATAATTTGTTTTTGTACTTCAGTCGAACTGGGATTCAGATACTCTGCGTTGGTGTTGGTGGATACATCTCAAGTATTTTGACATACAGTTTTCCTTCCTTTATGTTTCTTGCTCCTTTTCTCATCACTGTTGATGTGTCTCCTATGGTTCTCCTGTAGTTCTGTGATCTGGGTTTTGCTGATAATGTTATTTTCAAGGAAATAAGAATAACACAAGTATGTAATTTTTAAAAAGGTGGTTTATCGTGTATGTAAATGTTTCACTTTGTGCTGAAAAACAGCCTAGCTCTAAAGAGTTTACAGTTTAACTAGGCAGGGAAATGGAAGCATCGGGAGATGTCTCTACATTTTTATTTTTCCTTTCTCTCTGTTGGAAGACATCTTGGCCGATTCTATACAGAGGTGTTACTTCCCCACTGCTGAAATGAACTGGGCGGAAACGCCAGCCATCCTTCATCAACAACACCAAACAGATATTTCGGGCAGAGAAATGGAAGAGCAGTTTTGCCTGTTGAATTTGTAGAGGAAAACGTGGGTGATTGAACATATGCATCAAACCCTTTGGTCCCAATCTTCCTCTCTCCCTGTGAAGGTGTGGTAACCATTCCCTTGAGGACTGTTCATTCCAGAGGAAATATGATCATAGAATCATTTGGGGTGGAAAAGACTTGCTGAGGTCACCTGGCCCCATCTGGTAACCTTAACAAGAATTCTAGCATCAACTCTTCAGAAGGAGGCTGTTTGTTAACAACTTCCTTATCCCACATACAGCTGCTGTACATTCTAGGTGGGCTCTCTGCCTTGCCCTCCAGTGAAACAGATCATTAGATGGTGTGTGTGTGTCTCTGCAGTGGGAGTGTTGTTTGTACCCATATATGTGTCATTGTAGTTCTTTGGGTAAGATTAATTTTGATTCTTTCCTACTGTTTGTACAGTGCATACACACCCAGTTCAACTATATATAGGAATAGTTTTTATAAAAAGGAAGATGTTTTTAGTAAGTAAATTTTGACTTATGATGGCATTATTGTGGATTTATCGTGTGTAATGATTAATTTTATGCATCAACAATTTTATGCTGAGCCACTAGGTACACAGATTCTTGATCTAACATTCTGGGTGTTCCTGCAACAGAGTTTTGGGATAAGATTAACATTAAAATTGGTAGGTTTGAGTAAAGCAGATTGCTCTCCATAATATCAGTTGAAGGCCTGACTAGAACAAGAAGATTGATTTCCCTAAGTAAGGAGGAATTCTCCAGCAGAAGGGCCTCAAAGTATTAGTTTTTATGGCTCTCCAGCCTACTGGCCCTCTGTGTAGATTTTGGACTTGTCAGTCTCCATAATCCCATGGGCCAGTCTCTTAATAGTGACTTTCTTTCTATATGCACATCCTGTTGGTTTTGTTTCTCTAGAGAATGCTGACAAATGGTGTGGAGGGGGGAAAAAAGCAAGTCAGTATATGTCCTGGATTTATCTCGCTGGCTGTTTTTTGTTTGTTTGTTTGTTTTGTTAAGATTTTATTTATGTGAGAGAGAGAATGAGAGATTGAGAGCATGAGATGGGAGAAGGTCAGAGGGAGAAGCAGACTCCCTGCCAAGCAGGGAGCTGAATACGGGACTCGATCAAGGGATTCCAGGATCATCACCTGAGCTGAAGGCAGTCGCTTAACCAACTGCGCCACCCAGGTGCCCTGGCTGCCTCTTTTTGAAGTGGTGTTTTCTATTAAAGAGATGGAAAGATCATTGGAGAGGCCATGAGAAAATTGAGATTTTGACCTGACGTTTTCTAGCAAGCTGTCTTTCGGTTCCTGACCCTGTCATTTTCCCTTTCCGAGCCTCACTTTCCCGTCTGTAGGAGTTTGAGCTAAGGGATTTCCAGCTCGATGATTCCATGAGTTAACAAATGTTGAACATTTGAGCGAGCTACCGAGGAGGCATCTGAAGGCAGTTCTCTCGAGGACTGCCCAAGGACTACATCAGAAAAAAAAGCCAAGGATGGATATATACAGTAGTGGTGGTGGTACAAGGCCAAGCACAGTGACGAAAAAAACCATGACAAGAAAGGATGCTCTGCACATCAAGTAGGACATTCCAATTGGTTCATTGTAAAACATGGAGGAGTAAATGTCCGCATGAGAACCGGTAGCTTCTGTGCCTTCTCCTCGAAGGGCAGATGGTCTCACTTTGAGGGCACCCAGAATCCGTCTCTGAATTGGAGGAATGCTTTTTTTTTTTTTTTTTTTTCTTGCAGCAGAGTAGGGTGGTGGTGAAGTCTTGACAGCTGTGACAAGCTCTGAGGCCCTCCGGCCAAACTGAGGGGCCCCTAGCACAACCAACAGACAGGAAATGCCTGACCCCAAGGACATCTGTGCTATTCTTGACCCAAGAGATTGGAAGGCGTCTCAGACTAGCTCTGGCCAGTGGGATTGTCTATTGATTTCTCTGTTGCCTTGGTTTGAGCCTGTCTCTCTTTTTCAACTTGGGCTTTCCCCTCCAGGTAAAAAAGCGGTAACCACAAGGAGGAAACCGTATTATTTTAGCTTCTCCTGTCTGGTGAGTACTCAGTATTTAGCTGCAGTAATCTTTTGGCTTTCTGTAAGAAATTAATGTTCACCTCATGTGGCAGTCTGCCACTGGTCAGGTTGGCATTTTGGGTTGGACAGTCTGGGTGTGTGACTGGGGAAATCAGCTGCCCCCTTTGGATGTGGACACACTCTCCTTGATCACTGGGGGCATGCAGGCAAATAATGGTGAGGTGGATTTCTTTGCCTCTGGGGTTCTTTCCAACCACAGGCTCATCGTGAGGAGGCAGGACCCTGATGGGCATCTCCCCAGAGAGGCTAGTGCTGGTTGACTGTTTACTCAGTTGGTGCTGAGGACTGACAAATGATTAACCCCATGGAATCCCTGGTTAGACCCCAGTTATGGTCATGAGTTCAGCCTTTTGAACTGCAGACTAAAATTGTTTTTCCAGCATTCTCCCCAGTTGGCGTCCCTGCCCGGTCCTGCCCAGCCTCTGCTATGGAAACCCTCCCCAGGGAGCAAGTGGTGCGCCTGGGGGGCGTGGGAAGTGAAGGCTGGAGGCCTCAGTCGGCTGCTGCGGGGTGGGCGGGGAGGCTGCCTAGCCCTAGCTGAGGTAAGGAAAGCACTCTGGAGAGGATAGGGAGACAGGAAAGGCACTGCAGCCTGGAGGAGGCGGAGTGGGGGCTGCTCCTGGCCCTCTGCCCAGCTGCTTCCTTCCCGTGACATGACAGCCCCGTCGGCCTGGCTCCTGGCCACCTGGCAGTGGCCGTGGCACATGACTCCCCCACTGGACCGGCCAGGAGTCTGTCGGCAGAGGGCTGTGCGCAGGCCAACCCCTCCACCTGCCAGGGCCCTAGGTGGGCCATGCTCCGCTCCCCCGGCCCCCAGAGCTCAGCGTGCCCTTCCCGGGCAGCAGTGCCAAGGCAAGGGGCCTGGACACGCTGGCCGGAATCCTTAGGGTACCTAGGAGCTGTGTCACTGGGAGCTCATCTGCCGAGCTCTGTGAGCTGTGGTGTTCGTTATGTGTAGACCTGGGTAGATGGCACTCCGTGTTTACTTCCCTGATTTACTGGATTATTGGAGTCAAATGAGCTGCAGCGCCCAGGGGGAGACCGTCTCACAGCAGGGGCCTGGGAGCACCTCGTGCTACTCCACCTACCCTGGCCAGAGGTGGCATGACCATGTGGGGTCCTGCGCCAGAGGCCTCTTTCTTTCAAGAACGTGGGGGAGTGACCTGGGTTTGTCTGCCCCAGCCTGCTTCCAGAAGTGCGGTTGACTCCATAAATTGGTGGGGCCCTCGCTTTTGGAAAAGAGCTAGGTTTTGCACATAGCTGCAAAGGGGGCCACTGTGAAAATGTACTGGTACACTGTGGTTAAATGCTAGTTCTGGCCCTGCTCCTGGCTTCACTTCCTTTTCCCCCACCTCATTGCCTCAGTACCTCCTTCCAGCATGCTTTATCCCATTTACTTCTATGGCATTGTCTTCACATTGATCTGATTAATCGTTCCATTGGGGTTGAATTTGTCTAGAAGGCACTTAAGCATTTTCCTAGTAACTTTCTAGGGTAATGAACATGACTCTTCTTTGAGTTGGGAGACATGGGGTGGAAAGAGGAGACATGAAAATATTGCAAATTCTAGAAACTAGGATTTAAGCAGACTTTGCAGAGATAACTGATCCCACCCTGGAGTGATCTGTACCCAAGGAGAAAGGTGTGTGGGGGGGGCAGGGAAATGGGGGTGGACACTCAGGGCGTTCATAGCTCTGCTGTGCTAGTTGAGTAAACATGAAGATGTCTAATGACACTGACAGTGATGTCCCCTTGGATTACCTCTCTCCTGCATGTCATATGACAAGCCAGAAGAGGCCTTGGGTCCATTCAGACCGAACCTCCTCATGGAACAGAAGCCCAGAGGGGGCAAATACTCAAAGTCACACAGCCCAGGGGCTGTGCTAGTCAGAAACAGGGGCTCCTTCCTCCCCATTGCTGCTAGTTCAATGATTAGCATTAGATGCAGGATTCATCGGGTCTGCCTCATTGCCTCCACCGTTACCTGTTTGGTTTTCCGCCCCCACCCCCTTAAATTTCTGTCTCTTCTGCAGGGGTGGGCAGGATATCCCCTACAGTGGAGTCTGGGTTTATGGAACACCTCATTCAGCTCGCTTGTACTTTCTGAATGCAGGTTGTATTATCCACATCTCCAAACCACCATGGGACTGCACCTTCTTCCCTCACCCTCTGCTGGCTCTTGTGTCCGCAAGGTGGGCTGTTCATTATAAAGTCTTGAGTAGTGAGGCCACAGGAAATTGCGATGTACTTGCCAAAGGCTCTTCTTGGTGAATAGCCGTGAGCTTCAGTTTAGGAGGGGTATGTGTGTGCATATAATTTTTTAAATCAAGAAGTTCACGTAAGTTTCCTAACATTATAACTACTGTTTACTGTCACTATGCCTACTGCTTTTCCTAATCTTATAGGATATAAGCAACAATCTGAGGGGTTTGAAGCAGCACGGGGTGAGAGGTTGGGGGAACCAGGTGGTGGGTATTAGAGAGGGCACGGATTGCATGGAGCACTGGGTGTGGTGCAAAAACAAGGAATACTGTTATGCTGAAAAAAAGAAAGTGATGATCTTTCAAAAAAAAAAAAAGATTAGGTACAGTTTTGAAAATCTGGCAAGGAGGTCGAAGGTCTCTTAGGGATTCCATAAGTCCCTGTATTTGTATATGCATGAGTAAAACGTTAAAAAAATATATATCTCATAGGTGGCAGTATAGTTGTTTTTTTCCATGCAAGCTCTGAAGATGAGCAAGGTTAAGTAACTTGCACAAGGTCACGTAGCTGACAGGATTTGAACCTAGGTCAGTGTAGCCGCACATCTACCACAGTGCCTGGCCACCCATTCATTATCCACCCCTGGCCTTGCCCAAGAAGGCATGTTGCTAGTTTTTGTTTTGAGAATGAATGGGAAAGAAGTTGTATGTTATGTAGATCTGTGCTTACAGATCTACTGACTGACACGTCAGTTATACCACAGTGTTTAGATAAGTTTCTGAAAATTGTCTTCCATAGATTGAGATAAGCACAACGTCTGCCCTTGTCTTCTTGTTGTTTCTAAAATAATGTAGCTATTCCTTCATTGTGCTTTATCGCATTAAAAACAAAGTTGGCTTTTCTCCTGATAAAAAAATATATATCTTTATTGTAGAAAGTAGAGATGTTCACAAAAAGGAAAAGCAATCCCAAGCAATACACCAGCTCTTGGCTAAGACTGTAAGCACTGGAACTATCCTGTAGGGGTTTGAATCCCTGCTGTGCCACTGGCAATATGTGTGACTTTGAGCTAGTCACAGCTTCTTTGCTTATTCCTTCATGTATCTCTGAAGTTGAAAATTAGACCCTGCAGGACACCTGAGTGGCTCAGTTGGTTGGGCAGCTGCCTTCAGCTCAGGTCGTGATCCCAGCATCATGGGATCGAGTCCGAGTCGGGCTCCTTGCTTGGCAGGGAGCCTGCTTCTCCCTCTGCCTCTGCCTGCCATTCTGTCTGCCTGTGTTCGGTCTCTCTCTCGCTCTCTCTCTCCCTCTCTCTCTCTCTCTGATAAATAAATAAAATCTTTAAAAAAAAAAAAAAGAAAAAGAAAGAAAATTAGACCCTGCATCATTGAGTTGTTTAGATTAAATGGTACAAAACCCTTAGATGTGACCAAGAGATGTTTGATTAATACCTCAATAATGTTCTAATTTTCCTCTCTGAATATGTATATACGTGTGTAAATATATATGTGTGTGTGTATATATATTATATTGTATGCATATACTAATAAATGAGATTTTTTTTTAAGCCAGCTAGTTTTCATCTAACGATATATCATGACTGCCTTTCCTTACTTCTAAATAGTCTTTAGTACTTGGTAGCTGCCTGGAACCTACTGATGGGTTGGTGTGAATGGAACTGAATCCATTATTGTGGGTCATGAAGGTTTCCAGGTCTGCTCTAACATAGTACACTCTTAAAGAAATCTCAGTAGATGTTGCACCATGAATGGTGTTCCTCTAGGTGACAGGAGCTCCCCACTTTTTGTAGGGCATACCTAATCTTCCCTCTCCTGGTGTGAATGAGGATTTGAGCATTTCCCTTTGGGAGCTCAGAAGCTTCTGAGTGTGGCACCTGTGAACTTCTGTATTCTAGCCCTATCCGGGGAACTCGGGCTCTGCCTCTTTTCCTTCCTCTCCCTTAAATCTATAAAAGCTGTGTTTCTTTGTTTAATATTTCTGGTATCTGGTATCTCTTGGTTCCTGAGAAATCACATCAGAAAGTACTCTCATTCTGTTTCTCTGTACCTGAGGTATGAAGAAGGTGTGGTGTCCTTTTTAAAAGGAAAAAAGGAGAAACCCTAAGCATCTCTGTTTTCCAAGGTGGACCCCCAATGCCTACCCTTCTGGGTGAGCTGTAGTCACTTCTGTATCATTCCAGGCACCATGCCCTGCCATTTTAGTGTTTATTTTATTTTATTTTATTTTATTTTAACTTTATTTGTCTGAGAGGGAAAGAACAAGCAGGGGAGTGGCAGGTGGAGGTAGAGGAAGAAGCAGGCTCCCTGCTGAGCAAGGAGCCTGATGTGGGCCTCAATCCCAGGACCTTGGGATCATGACCTGAGCCTTAGGTAGCCACTTAACTGACTGAGCCCCTCAGGTGTCCCTGCCATCTTAGTTTTATATTTCTGGCAACATGCTTATTTGATGATTCTATTGATGTAGAATTCTGCTTGCTGGTCTGAGATTGTTTCCCTGGAAGTGGCCGCACCCCTTCTCTGCTTTTAGCCTCTAGCAAACCAATAAGTCACATGTTTTGAAAATCCTGCTCTGCCCTCTCCACCCCTAGCCTTCGGGGTATGTCATATATGCAGACTCTAGGGATGTATTTGTCTGTAGAGTCTGAGCTCCAGAAGACAAAGAGAGTTACGGATGGAAGTGACTTGGGGTCAGAAGTATCTCATGTAATATTCCTTTTTCAAAGTTTATGGCTTTACTGAGATTTTCTCCTAGAGCTTAATCCTGGGTGTTTGGAACCTGTCATTTTAAACTGTATTGAGTCTCAAGAAACTTAGCTACATTCCAGGACACTGATGACTAAACAGCTTCAGACACAGCCATTTTCTTTTTTTGTTTTTCTTTCTTTATTTTTATTTTTATTTTTTTAAGATTTTATTTATTTATTTGAGAGAGATCACAAGTAGGCAGAGAGGTAGGCAGAAAGAGGAGGGGGGAGCAGGCTCCCCGCCAAGCAGAGAGCCTGATGTGGGGCTCGATCCCAGGATCCTGAGATCATGACCTGAGCCGAAGGCAGAGGCTTAACCCACTGAGCCACGCAGGCGCCCTGACATGGCCATTTTCTGATGATGGTTAAGGGCCAGGCTTGGCTTTTCACTGTAATCTAGGGAGTATATCCTCATCTCTGAGAGAGGGTAGAATATGTTAGGGCAACGGGTCTGTGAAAATTATGGTGGTGATTGTATGTCTGAGGTGTGCTGGAATGGCATCAGGACTTAAAAAGAGAAATAATTCATATTCCATATTGGACGGAGAAATGGCCTGTGTATTCCACATTTGTAATGCTCCAAGTATCAGTTTCTCGCTACAGTGTTTTCTAAAGCCCATTTTAATGTTTCCTTCTGATATCCTCCCTGGGAGAAAGGTTAAGTAGCATTGTCCTCCTTGCACTGCCCAAGAGGAGGTGGAGACAAGAACAGGTGAATTTCCTTGCCTTGGACCCTGAAATCAGGCTTTGACAAGAGCTTGCAAAGGCAGGAAAAGCTCCCAGGCAAGGAAAGAGCATTTTGCTCAGTGGTATTCATGTATGTCCTGTCTGGGGGCTGCTGAGCCAGAGAGTGCTGGACACTTCAGTGTCACAGTTCAAGATCCTTGACCGTTAATCTGCTTTGCTGCCTTGAGCTAAGCCCTCAGAGTGATGGATGGCAGAAGTCGATTATTTTTGGCTCGGCTGGTCCGTCTTGGCAAGGGGCCTTTACATGTAAAACTGATATCTACAAAGGGTTTTGGAATCTGATGTCATTTTTTCCCTACAATTCACATGTTGGCCTGTGCTGTAGATGGGGTTATCTGTTACGTGAGGGTCACGTTCTTGTTTGGGGCTCCCTGTAGAGATGGCTTCTAATACAGAAGGCCCCCTGCATCCTCTTCCACACCCCAGCAGACTTGCTAGAGCTTCGATCTCTTGACTCACTGGGTGCAGGAAAGCAGCGGGCCCTTGCTGGTTTAATCCCCACCTTACTGCTTATAGGTTAGTCAAAGGCTGACGGGGTCCTTCTTTTTGAACTTCATGTTTTCTCAGCCGAAAAATGGGAACAACTACTGTTAAGGCTAAAAAGCCAGATTAATGGAGAATCCACTTTGGAGATGGGAGGAGATGACTCAGCATCCAATCCAGTGGGAGTTGGCATGTGATCTCAGATGGAGTTGCCACTGTTCCCATGCCACCCAGCCCAGCATCTTTTGTGCTTGGTTCTCTGCATCTTAAAATGTGACGTGGAGCAGAAATTTGTTATCTAGGTCTTGAACCTCTACACATTTTCTTGGACTGAGCCACTGATTTCCATGGAAATCAAAGCCAGATATGGTGAGGGGGTGAGGCCAGACTGACCTGACCTATATCTGTGTTTTTTCTGGAACAGGGGTCCCCGGTCACCTCCCTTGTGCTGTTCTTCCTGGATGGAACAAGAAAATAAACAGGGTGTGTGTGAAGCTAAGGACTCAGCAGACAAAGGGATGGGCTCTGATTTTGAGAACTCTGAAGACAGAGAACGGGACCCAGAAGAAAGAGGAATGGGCTCTCACCCACAGGATGCCAACAAGAGAGAAGGCCCCCCAGAGCAGGAGCTGGACTCCAACCCACATGATGAAGCTCTGGGAGGGGACCCAGAAGAGAGGGAACTGGTATCTGACATCTGCCCAGGTGAGGAAAAGCTGGCATTTCCATGGAAGTTGCCCCCACTCACAGTTATTGCTAGCTCCTCTAGAGTTAGAACCCAGCGCAGCATTCTTTGTGGGAGAGCCCTCTAGCGGAGACCATTACGCGGAACCATAAGCCTGAGGAACCTTCTTTTCTTTAGTCCAGTCTGAGGGGGGCTGTTCTGGTAAACGTGGATGAAGAAGGTAACTCACTGGTGTCGCACTACAGTGTACAGAACACTGCTATAAATTAACACTTGCAATAACATGAGAGGGAGCACAGCTAATATCAGAACCTACCTCATCAGGGTGTTGGGGGAGTTTAGATAAGTTGCTGCATTTGAAGACTTATCACAGCATTGAGCTAATAAAGTGTCCAGATGTTTGCAGTTATAGTCATCATCATCTTTGTTCGCAGATAAGGAAACTCAGTGGTAAGTGACCGGGTTTATATGGCTAACGCCCAAAGTGCTCAAGGCCTCTGCCAAATCCCTTGGTATTCCTGACCTGGAAAGAGGAAGCGCTGGCCCTCTGCCTCCATCCACATCCTTGGTCCTATCTCTGGGCATTTGTTGCTTTATACTGCTCTGTGCATGCCTTGGGGACAGAAATGAACTGAAATACCTTGCGGTCAAGACTAATGAGGTTACATTCCCTCCCCTGTGACACATCCCAGACTTCTCCTGCTCTCCCCTGCAGTGTACACAACACCTAGTCTTTATTATCTTAGTAACTTTCTGGAGTGCCCTCTGTTCTGTGTTAAGCAGCCAGAGAGAGGTGTGTGTTCTGGAAGTCTCTAAGCTGGGATCCCCAGCTCTAGGTCCTGTGCTCATTCTTCCTGCCTGGCTTACATAGTAAAGCCCTTAAGGTGGGGTGTGTTTGGGTTTGTTGTTCCACCCCTAACAAGTTTTGTTTTAAAAATCAGCCCATTACCTCGTTAGGACGGGTGATCTTTTCTTGTGGTTGGCTGGAGTGGCCTTGTCTTTTGAGGCCAGGGCCCTGAAAGGCATTAGGAGCTATGAGAGTAAGCTAATGTCTCCTGAGATCCCACAGAGTCCTACCCAGCCCATTTCAAGCAGACTGTCAAGCCTTCAGATGACTCTGCTGAGTGGAGCCTCGGGTGCCCTGGGTGGGGCCTGGACCCCAGAGACAGTTGCTGTTAGAACTGGCCAGCCAAGGGGCAGTTGAGTGACCTTTGCCTGGGTTTCAGAGCACACTCTCCTGTAGGCCTTCCTCAGGAGGCACCAGGTGGGAAGAAGGCTGAAATCGCGGGGGTCTTGGGGGAGGGGTTGAGAATACTCTCAGGAGGGTGGCCTGCACTTTTACCGAGACGTGCCCTCCGGGTTTGCCTCTCGAGCGCCAAGTATAGTCACGACCACTGCCACCTTTTCTGTTGCAGAGGAACTGCTGAGCGAGGAAGAAGGGGCTGCTCTCCGCGAAGATGATGATTACCAGTCCGGCGTAGCCGAGATGGCCATGTTCCCGGGACTGTCGGAGTCCGACAGCATTTCCCGGAGCCCCCGGGAAGAGGAGGAGGAGGAGAGCGCTGGGGAGAACCGGCTGGACGAAGAGGAGCAGCCGCCCCCTCCCATGCTCCCCTGGAGGCGGCATCTCTCCCTGGGGAGTCGGCACCGGGGCGACAAGCCCGCCCACCGCCGCTTCCGCCGGCTCCATCACCCCATGGCCATGGACCTCGGGGAGCTCGACAGCCTGATGGCCAGCATCATGGACGCGCCCACCATCTGCCCGGACTGTGGGGAGAGCTTCAGCCCCGGCGCCGCCTTCCTGCAGCACCAGCGCATCCATCGCCTGGCGGAGGCCGCCGCCGCAGCCAGCCTGGAGCCCTTCGGCTTTGCGGGCGAGTGCGGCGCCGTGGTGGGCGTGGCGGGGGGCTTCGGGGCGGGGCCCGTGCTGGCCCGGCCCCCGCGCGAGAAGCCCTTCCGCTGCGGGGAGTGCGGCAAGGGCTTCAGCCGCAACACCTACCTGACCAACCACTTGCGCTTGCACACGGGCGAGCGGCCCAACCTGTGCGCTGACTGCGGCAAGAGCTTCAGCTGGCGCGCGGACCTGCTTAAGCACCGGCGCCTGCACACGGGCGAGAAGCCCTACCCGTGCCCCGAGTGCGGCGAGGCCTTCAGCCTCAGCTCGCACCTGCTGAGCCACAGGCGGGCGCACGCGGCAGCCAGCGGCGCGGGGGCGGCGGCGCTGCGGCCCTTCGCCTGCGGCGAGTGCGGCAAGGGTTTTGTGCGCCGCTCGCACCTGGCCAACCACCAGCGCATCCACACGGGCGAGAAGCCGCACGGCTGCGGCGAGTGTGGCAAGCGCTTCAGCTGGCGCTCGGACCTGGTGAAGCACCAGCGCGTGCACACGGGCGAGAAGCCCTACATGTGCTCCGAGTGTGGGGAGACCTTCAGCGTCAGCTCACACCTCTTCACGCACAAGCGCACGCACTCGGGCGAGCGGCCCTACGTGTGTCGCGAGTGCGGCAAGGGCTTCGGGCGCAACTCGCACCTGGTGAACCACCTGCGCGTGCACACGGGCGAGAAGCCCTTCTGCTGCGGCCAGTGCGAGAAGCGCTTCAGCGACTTCTCGACGCTCACGCAGCACCAGCGCACGCACACGGGCGAGAAGCCCTACACGTGCATCGAGTGCGGCAAGAGTTTCATCCAGAGCTCGCACCTGATCCGCCACCGCCGCATCCACACCGGCAACAAGCCGCACAAGTGTGCGGGCTGTGGCAAGGGCTTCCGCTACAAAACGCACCTGGCGCAGCACCAGAAGCTGCACCTGTGCTAGGGGCCGGGCCTCGGGGAGGCTGCCCTGGTGGGGAGCATGTGGCGAGGAGCAGTTCTGCGGATAGAGCTTGTGGAGAGAAATGGGGAAGGGGCGGGAGGGACAATCTGAGTGACCGGGGAGTCTTGGTGTTAGGGGGTCTTGAAGGGGAGGGTCGAGTCTGTGGTTTTTTGGGGGTGTTCTTTTTTGCCTGCCTCCCCAACGGGACGTGTTTGGGAGATGTGCTTGAGCCATGACGTCTTCAGATACACGCGGTAGGGGTTGAAGAGCACGGAAGAGCAGGCACTTTGAGGACGTTGAAGAAGGGGGGTTAGGGGAGTGAACAGGATGGCAGGCAGTAGAGTAGGTCGGGCTGTGGGGGCCTATGGGCGTTGGGAGAGGCTTATGGGGTAAAATAAAAGGCGGGTATGAATCATTCTGTCCTGGGCTCACCAGGTGTTAGGTTAACACTGTTTGCCCTGTCGCCCCACATCAGCCGTAGTCTCATGAAAAGTAGAGGAACCTTGTCGATGCTATGGGAGAAGATATTTAGTATATATTCCCCTTCATTTCTCTGAGCCACAGTTAGCTGCTATTTTGAGGCATCCAGGGGAAACTGGGCAGGAAAGCTTATGCACTCTGATTGCAAGGACAAAATTGAAGTTTGGAAATCCGTTCATAATAGGCTTTAAGATCACCTGGGAAATCTTGGTTCTGCTCCCCCTTGGTTCTTTGCCACTTCCTTTAAAGTAGTCTAGCTTCATGCTGGGTCAAGGTGGTCTGTGTGGATGGGAGGTGTTGTGTGTGTGCCAAGCCTGGTATTTCACGTCTCACTTGTGATCTTCGAAGTGCAGGGGAATGAAACAGTCCCAGATATGTGTGGCTTTCCCTTTTCCAGGTCAGCATGTTGCTTGTTTGAAGTGAATCTCAGATCAGCAACTATTGCCCCAGTGACCTACTACAAAAGTCATCTAGCTCAGAGTTTTGCTGGCCTTATATGAGAAATCCAGGAGAGCAGATGTTCACATGTTGGAGTGCAGAGCTTCTTTGTCTCATTTGCCTTTGCTCTGTATCCAGTGCCCCCCTCCCTCTTGGTAGTAATGGGGGAGATAATCGAACAGCCACCTCCATCCATATTGATATGGGCTTTTGGTCTGAATAGAGATATCTTTTATGTACACAGGGAGGCACAGTAGAAAGCTCAAGGTTTTACACAAGGAAGGCCCAAGCAGGGAAAGGTGTTAAGTGCAAAATTGCCAAATAGCACAAGCAATGAATGTTTTCTGGTTGTTATATAAATGCCAAAATAGCACTTTTTTATTTCTAAAGTGCTTTATGCTTTTTAACGACCGTTAATTGTTTCTCACACCTTTGTGAGGTAGATCAGTATTATGACCCCTGTCGTAGGGAAGACCCGAGGACAGGAGTACAGCAGGCTGTTTGGAAGACAGGCTGACGACCGTGGGGATAGGTATGGTCAAACCTTTTGTGTTCTCCTGTCAGCTGCTAGAAAGACTTAACCTGTCATGATTTATATAATAAAATGAAGACACTGAAAATTCTTAATGCTTCATGGAAAACTTAAGGCTAGTCTAGAAGGGCCAAAGATGTCCTTATTGACAAAGCTGGTCTTTGTCACATAATTAGGGTATCTTAGGATTGTTCCATTTCTAGTAGGGGGCTGTAGTTAGATGACTCTTGTACAGATTTCGGTTACCTGTACGGAAAATTCCTCCCCCAGGTTAGCCTTTAGGAATTAGAGTTGTGGAAAGCAGTCTTGTTTTCTTCACTAGTGATTGTTAGTTGTTCTGTACTTTTCATGGAAGCATCTTCACAAACTGTTGGACACACTTGAAAGCAAGATTGTTTTTACAGTTATAGCAAACTTTCTGTGGATGCTGGTAATTTATACTTGATCAATTGTATTTTAACAAAGAACCTCCTTGGGGACTGTAGGGAAGCATGTTTTTGTCCTTATAAAAACACCTTCCCCCAAAAAGAAAAAATCCTGAGAATTCTGGGCTTGTACAATGCCTGTTGATCTTGCCCTCTTAATCAGTTTTTTGTTATTTACAAATGCAAATCGATTTTCAAAAGATAGATAATTTTGCAAGACACTAATTCTTTATTTTCTTTTAGTTGATTAATCTGAGCAAAATCAATGTCCATTATTTATTCTGACTCTTTACCCTGAATACTAAGTGTATAGGACTCCTTTGAAAATAATATAGCCAATTTGTAGGTAACCTTACTCCTTTGTGTGTTTTTTTATGCACATCTACCTCTTCCAGCCATTTTATGTTCTCTCAAATCTGTGCCTATGAAATCTCATGCAAATTTTGATTCTCCACTTTATGGGTTATTTGGCCTTTGACTGCCATTGTACTCTGTATGGTCTTGTCTGCATCAGCTATGTTATATATGGGCAGCTTTCAGGAAGGTTCAAGAGGGAAGGGGCATTGAAGCTCATATGAAATAATTTGGTGGCAGTGGAAATGTTTGGGTTTCATTGACCTCTCTTCTTTCAAGTACCATGGGTAAGAGAGTCAGCTACCACTTCAGTATCCCTTTGAGGAGCAGATCCCTCAGCAGAAGAAAACAGCCCAACCACCAAAATCCCCACTCGCATGGTGCATTTAAAATGTGATTCCATTTTTCCTACACTTCTTCAGGGATCATAGCTGCATTAAGTGAATTTAAATGCAGTCAGGAGGCTGGTTCTTGTATCTAGTTCAAGAATAATAGTTTTTCTTCAGCAAGCCCCACTGTGATGCACCCTTAAAAATGCTACTTTGAAGATTCCTTCCATCAACTCATTCATGCTGGTGGAGGCAAGTGTATCATTTGTTTCCCGGGGAGTTTGGTCAAGTGCAGGCTGCTCTTGGCTTAGCAGAAGCCGGAGCAGTTTCGGTAAGTTAAATGGCTTGATTCGATCTTGAGCTCTGAGTTGGAAAGAGAAGATGAGAAGTTAACCCCTTGAGCCATGTGGTTTCTTCAGGATCAAGAGGCTCTACAAATGTGAGAAAGTACAGATGAAGAATCTGTGTTCATAGACAATCTGGACTGTGTTTCTGAAGTTTGCGCACATTTCCCTTCAGTATAATGTTATTTTACAGCTGTTTGTTAAAATAGTGAATAATTTAATGATCCTAAATGTAACAGGTTTTGTGTGAGTGTGTGCTTGTATATGTGAGAATTGCTTTATTTTCAGGTGGTTTTATTTAATGATGGTTCCTCGGACAGCGTTCTGGTGTTCAGCAACCCATATGGAACATTTGTCATTAAATCCATATCAGTCTTTTTCCGTGTCATTCTTCTTTGTCATCCATTAAATGGCACTGAGATCCATATACAGAAGCTTACTGTCTGGTAGAACAGGGGTCAGCAAACTACTGAGTCTAGCCTATCTCCCTTTGCAAGTAAAATGTTCTGGGCTGTGGTCCTCTCCATACAACCTTGCTTACATGTTGTCTGTGGTTGGTTTTGCTCTACCACAGCAAGGCTGAGTCTTTGACAGAGGCTACATGGCCCACAGTCCTAAAATGTTTACTCTCTGGATATTTACAAACAAAGGTTGCTGACTCCTGTGTTTGAGTGTTCTGGAAGATCCTGGATCATCCTGGAACTGGTTGATGTCTACATAATCTGCCTATTTTAACCAGTAATTCAGCAGGGCACTTCCGTATTCTTGTAGCTTTGGGATGTTGGGAAATGTGTGAATGCTATGCCACTGGTATCAATTTCTTCCTTCCTTGGAGGAACCTTTCTGTGGGGCATTTTGACAGGAAGTGGGGAAAGCCGATATGGGGAAGAGAGGCAGTCTTAGGTCTCACCCCCTAATCTATTAAAAAAAAAAATGTATTCCTGAATAACATCACAAAGTATTTTCCTTCCCTCAGCTCTCAGAAAGGTAACTTAATGGCTGTTGAAAATACTGGATGGAACTTAACCAGCTAGACTGGCCTTTTACTTAAAATGTTTTTTAGTTGCTCTGTGCCCAACCTCAGGGAAACAATGAGACAGGCAGTTTGTAAGGAAGGGATTCACAAGAAATAGAAAAAACGCAGCGTGAAAGGCACTTTATGTTCTTGTGATGATCACAACCACCTCCTTGTGTGAGTGTCCACCCACCCTGTCTTGCCTGGCAGGGCCGGTGGATTTGGGGTCCTGGTCATGCACTCAGTCCAGGATTTATCAACATTCCTCCCTAGCCTAACTATTCAGGTCTGAAGCAACCACCAGTCTAGCTCCTGGTCCCTAGGAAAACTACTGAATCAAGTATTTGAAGTATTTGTTCAGTGCTCTGTGGAGACATGGCAGTGAACCTGGACTTCTGGGCTCTGTCATGAGAGGATGCTGGTCCTGAACATGCTGTTGGAGCAGGGCTCTGTCTGCCTTCCAGGTAGAGAGGATGTATCTGGTCAACTTGGAATTTTGGGGGCTGAATTAGTTTGAGATCAAGATTTCATTAATCTAACTTAACTATATATGGTAGAATTACCTGGAGAGCTTTTTTTTTTTCTTTTCTTTTCTAAAGATTTTATTTATTTATTGAGAGTGAGAGAGAGCATGAGAGGGAGAAGCGGACTCCCCATGGAGCTGGGAGCCTGATGCGGGATTCGATCCTGGGACTCTGAGGTCGTGACCTGAGCCGAAGGCAGTCGCCCAACCAACTGAGCCACTCAGGTGCTTTAAAAACAAACAAGCCCTACCCCCCCCCCCCCCCCCAAAAAAAAAAAAACCCGGGGCACTTGGGTGTGTCAGTCAGTTAAGCATCCAACACTTTTTTTTTTTTTAAAGGTTTTATTTATCCACTTGACAGATCACAAGTAGGCAGAGAGAGGGGGAAACCGACTCCCCACCGAGTAGAGAGCCCGATGTGGGCCCAATCCCAGGACCCTGAGATCATGACCCGAGCTGAAGGCAGAGGTTCAACCCAGGCTCCAGAGCCACCCAGGCTCCCCAAGCATCCAAATCTTGATTTCAGCACAGGTCATGGTCTCAGGATGATGAGATTAGGCCCCACATCAGTTCCACGGTGTGAGTGAAGCCTGCGTAAGATTCTCTCCCTCTTCCTCTTCCCCTTTCTGCCCCTAAACACCACCCCACTAACACCACCTCCACCAACAAAATCTGACAACAACCAAAAAATTCTACCAAATGGTGGTTGGTTGGTTTGGGGTGAAGTCCAAGTAACAGTAATTTTACATATAGACCTCCTAGGCAACTTTTATGTGCAACCTGGAATGAGAATTCTATAGGACCAATCAGGCGCCGGAATGAGAATTCTATAGGACCAATCAGGCGCCTTCGTGCTCTCTTGGCGATTACAGGAAGTAAAACTAATAAGCCTCACATCCTCTCCCCTGCTAAGAGTATAGAGGCAAAGGGTGTGGGCAGACAGCAAAGCCAGACAATGCCAGGGTCACTGCTGCAGCAAGTCAGGCTTTGCAGCCTGCCCACGCCTGCTAGGCCTACTTTTTACGTACACCTTCCCCACGTAGATTAATAAGTAAGGGCCAGGAGAAGTGCCTGTTTTCGCCATTCATCAGATAATGCCAGATGGGCCTCACGGGCTGCTGCTGGCCTTCCTCTGCCAATCATAGACTTCCTGCCTTTCCTTCTTTCTGATCTTCATTCCAACTCAGCTCACTTAACAAAGCAAAATTCCATGCATTTCTCCCTTCCTGAGCTGCCCTTGGCAATAGAGTTGTTTTCTGAATTTTGCTCCTGGAGGGAAAGGGGAGGAGCTCACGCTTCAGGTCTCCAGCTTGAACACACTAGCCCTGGGTTCCGTTCTTTCCTGGCCAGAGCCGCAAGTGTCTGCAGATTACAGTTCCCTGCTGCCCACCTGTGTTTCCAAGGTCACCCCGGCTCACCCAAAGCCCATTCCCATGGTTTTCAGTCTCTAGCGGCCCCAGTGGGATCCAGGCGACTGTTCCCAGACTTGTCTGCATCCCGTTGGTGACCTGCTTCACCGCAACCAAAGAGTTGGATGGCAAGGTGTTTCATGTACCTAGCTGGCTTCCACACGTCTATATTTCCAGGGGTTTTGTGCTAAGTGAAAGGACTGAATGGCCCCAGGCCTCACAGCTGCTGGAAACTAGGGACTCCCTGGAAGTGACCTGACGTCATTTATTCACAGAAGAGTCTCCCCAGAGATGCCTCCCCTGACCCACGAGGACTGGAAGGTTTCTTCTGCCGAGATGTTCCCAGAACGTCCCAGACACAGCTCCTGTGTATGAGCAGGTGCCCTGAGGTGCTGGCTCATTGAAAGCAGAGACCCAGAGAGGGTCACTCCATAAGGATGCGGAGTGCTGTTGGGCTGGGTGGTGCTTGCTGCCAGGGGTGAGAGAGAGAGAGAGAGAGAGAGAGAGAGAGATTTTCACATGTTCAAAGGCTCCAGAACAGGGCAGGGGAAGGCTGGTTTTGCTCTCTGCCTAACATCAAACCCAGGTTCCCGGTGGTGAATCGGTTTGCAAACTGCAAGTGTGACTTTTTGGATTTGGCCCCTGGTGGGAGAAGGAAGAACTCTAATACCAAGGCGGTGGGTGTTAATGCCTGGGTAAGATAAGGCCTCCGGCAAAGGCTCGGGGAAAAGCAGACTCTGCGGACGACGTGTGCCAGGGTCACTGCTGCAGCAAATCAGGCAGTGTCCGTTTTATCTGGCTTTGGAGGGTAGGGGAAAGAGGCAGTGTGACCTTGGAGGAGTTAATGAAGCAAGGGGCTGCTTAGGGACCCGGCTAGACACGTTGTCAGGTCTAGTGTTCGAAGGTGACTGAGTAAAGCCAGGACTTTGATGCACAAGGACCACCTCCAGGTTTCCACTGAAGCAGCTCTACTGCTCTCTGGGTTAACATCGATGGACACAGTAGAGGTCATGGACATGACTTCACAGCCAGACAGCTGCTGCACCAAGGGAGCCACTGCCTAGTGCTGCCGCAGCCTAAGCTGGGCACCTCGGGTGGGCTCAGTCTTGGCCTTGTTGGTCCAATGGAAAGATGTCGGTGTGAGGTGTGGGGAGAAGATCTGGAAGGTTTAGGGGCTGTGCAAAGATTAGGAAACAAGGCAGTTGCACACCGTTGTCTCATAGCCTGGCTTCTGGGGGCCTAGAAGGAGAAGAAAAGCAGTTGCTTGCCTGTGGGACTGCACCCTTTCCAACTTCCAGCTCCTGAGGCAGGGGGGTGGAGGGGACAGAGGGGAATGAGAGGATGGGAGACCATGGCCTTCACTCCTTTCCCGGGGACAGAGGAAGAATGGAGGAGTCGGTCCTGCCGTCCTTGGAGGGAAGAGTGCAGGACAGAGCTCTGGCATTCACTGGCTGTG
Source organism: Mustela lutreola (assembly GCF_030435805.1). Taxonomy (NCBI): domain Eukaryota; kingdom Metazoa; phylum Chordata; class Mammalia; order Carnivora; family Mustelidae; genus Mustela; species Mustela lutreola. Next base: position 102,469,842 of record NC_081299.1, on the reverse strand, counting down.
TTCTTGAGCAAGGCTCGGATTTCTCTGGGCCTGTTTTCCTCTTCAAGTGACACCATCTCTATGGACCCTCCCCACTCTAGTGTCTGGTGGTGGTCACAGAGCTTAAAACTTGGGAGGCATCCATATCTCAATACAAGAATGACACGAAAGCTCGTCTAAGTCCGTGTTAGTTTTGGGGGCCCAGCTGTGACTGCACTGCCAAGGAGGGAGGGAACACTCTGGTGGGCTCCTGCTTGGTCTGGCCTTGGTCGTCCACAATCGGGAGGGGTGTTGTGCCCTGTACAGATGAGAAGCCAGACCCCAACAGAGCTGGGGAAGGGCTAGGGAGCCACTAGGTCAGCTTCGGCTCTGCGCAAACGTACGGCTAGAGAATGGTGTTATGGGGGCAGGTCGCTGCAGAAGCACAGTGGTGCTGGGGGGTAGCGGGGGTCGACCACTCACCAGTGTCCAGTATCATTGGGACTGGACCTAGAAGTGGGCCACGGGCTCCAGTGTGCCGGTAAGGGCACAGACCCAGGAGAATAAAGAGAGTTGAGTCACTCTGAAAAGGGCCAAATTGAAAGAGAGCCCAGGTGTTCACTCTTGTTTGCAGAGACGGAAGAGTCTCTTCTCTTTTGCACTGGTCTTCCCCAGCCCTCCCTGGCCCTGGCTACTTTTGTTCCTGTCCCGGGAAGCCCCTGCTTGTCTCTGTTCTTGCCAGACCAGCATTCCACAAGCTGGGTCGGGCTGCATGGGCTCCACAGAAGGATCAGGCAGTTGGGGTGCCGGTTAAGCCTGCCCCTTGCCCTCTTTCCAAGTAGTCTCTCTTATCCCTATCTCTTTTTCCTTAGCAACTATGCTGGCCCTGTGCCTTCTTGGCCTCCAGGAGGCTGTGCCTCTCCTGCCTATTCTGAGCACTGTACTCTCAGGCCAAACTCAGGGCAGCAAATACAAGGTCACCAGTCCAGGTGGGTAAAATCTCTAGACTTGTCTTGGACAATCTTCACTCTACTCCCTCCAATCCCGTCTATTCTGGTCCAGAGTCTTTTTCCTTCCCTTCCCCTTTCTTTACCTTTCACTTATTTGCCTTTCTTTAAAGAGGTATTTATTTATTTATTTATTTAAAGATTTTGTTTATTTATTGACAGAGAGAGACACCGCGAGAGAGGGAACACAGGCAGGGGGAGTGCGAGAGGGAGAAGCAGGCTTCCCACTGAGCAGGGAGCCCAATGCGGGGCTCGATCCCAGGACCCTGGGTTCATGAGCTGAGCTGAGGGCAGACACTTAATGACTGAGTCACTCAGGTGTCCCTAAAGATTTCTTTATTTATTTTAGAGAGACAGAGAGAGAGAGTGTGTGTGTGTGCGAGCAGGGGGAGGGACAGAGGGAGAGGGAGAGAGATCCTAAGCAGATTCCATGCATGGAGCCTGACATGGCCAGGGGTGGGGGATGGTGAATTGGGGGATCCTTGATCCCAGGACCCAGAGCTTATGACCTGAGCTAAAATCAAGAGCCAGTGGCTTAACCAACTGAGCTACCCAGGCACTCCCAGAATCTCCTTCTTTAAGAACATTGTCTTCCTTCCTTCACTCCTTACATATTCAATGGGTGCTCACTCGGGGCCAGATGTGGGAATACAGCTGGGCACAGGTTGCCAGCACAGGCTCCTCGCGGTGCCTCCCAGAGTCCACAGTCTAGTTAGGGAGACAGATGAGTTCATAAGCAGCCACCTGGACTGTGACTAGTGCCTAGTGGAGAGACATGCTTTACCCTTCCCTGGAAGGCTGGAGACTCTCTAGGGGAGGCACAGCCTGAAGCATGAGGACAAGTTGGCTGAGGGACGGGAGCCAGGCAATAGGCATGTGTTGCAGGCGGGAGAGGCCATGGTGGGAGCGTGGTGTGTATGGCTGTAGTGTGTTCAGGTGGCGGGTTGAGAGGTATCAGAAGCTATAATAATCCCCCCCCTCCCCATATTCAATGCTGCTCAAACCCTATTTTGCCTGGCCCCAGGTGCCCCTGCTATAAACATTCCTCTTTCCTTTACCACGGGGTGTGTTCTCAAGGGACTGCATCCTAGGCCAGCTCTGCTCCTGATTTATGGGTGACCTTGGGAAAGTCACTTTACATCTCAGGCCTCAGTTTCCTTGTTTGTGAAAAGAGGAAGGGAAGGAACCCATAGCTAAATGGGCTATGGGCCTATGGCCCTAGATCAGCTTATTTTAAGTCTAAAAATTTAGAGTTTAAATTCTCCCTCCTGGTTACAAAAAAAAAAAAAAAAAAAAAAAAAAAAAAAAAAAAAAAAAAAAATTTAGAGTTTATTTTAGGGTTCATTTTAACTCTAAAATGTGAACCCCACAAACAATTTGATCTGTCCTGGAGGGGATAGGGAGACTCCCTGGTTTACCTGTGATTAGGAGGGAGTTGTTTTACCTACTGATGAAAGAAATCAAGACTAGTCACTTAGTTCCCAAAGCTTAGGGAAAAATCAAATGTGGGGCCCGGCCAGGTCTACACCAGCCCCATACCCACACATCCTCCCTGCTTCTTTGTAACTCAGCCCATGACTTTACAGATTCCAGCTGGTGCAAGGGGGCGTTTCGTCCTGCCTCCTGTAAAGGATATTCCTGCCTCGATAAGGGCAGAGACCATGCTCAGAGGACGACAGAGCCAGGAGCCCATGTGCCAGCCCTATCTGTGGCCGGCCCCTATTTTGGGAGAAGGACTGACTTTGCTCGCGCAAGTTCTTTTGTTTCTTGAGGAAAGACTGCACTCTTAATTACTGGGGAGCTTCAGGTTTCTAGAACAGACTGGTGACTGTTCCAGAGTTTGCAACTGACCCCAGGGTCGCCTGCCCTTGGGGACAGAGTGGCCAGTCCACTTTTTGTTAGTCCTCCCCTCCCCCTCCACTCCATCATAATGAGTCTCTTTCATGCCTGGAAACACCAGCTCCCACTCCCCCCACTCAATACCCTTGTGTGGGATCCCATGATAAAGGAGGACTCCCTACAAACTTCCCTCAGAGTCCTTGATGCTTTCAGAAGCATCTTCTTTTTCTTCTAATGAGATTTTCTCTCAATTCAGTTTTTAAACCTAGAACATCCTTATTTTTGCATTTTGAAAACTCTCTGGGCATTACATTGTTTCAGACTGTACATCTCATTTCCAAACCCCTTAACAATCTTACCAGTTGCGTTCTGCCTTCATAAATGTCTTTCCCTCTCACATTTCCTTCAAGCGCTCACTCTTCATGCAGTGCGGATGGATTGCTCCGCCCCCCCCACCTTCTTCAGGTTCATTAATTTCCTGACCTTATCGTTAAATTCCTTCTTGCTTTGTCATTCCTTCAGCCTCCCCGACTCCCTTCCTTCCCCATCTCAGCAATTCCATTTGTTTGCATTTTGTCTGCTTATCTATCCATCCAGTCTTCTGTCCAACCCACCACCCATCCATCCGTCTGCCTGTCAGTCCGCTGTCCATCTGTGTGCCTGCTTTGTGTCAGGCACCGGCCCAGGCACTAGAGACACAGAGATGAAACAGCTAATTGCTGCCCTCAAGAACAAGACAGCATGGCGTGGGAGGGCAGAATAATCCCTGTGCAATTAGACGTGCACATGGCACGCAGATGATCAGATGGAAGCTTTGGATGGTGGATAAGCGCTTGGGAGGGATGTGCTGACAGGAGCGGTGGGCAAGGCCTGAGCAGGAGGGACACAGTGCTTAAGCGCAGCCATATGTAAAAGCGTCCTGTTTGCAGGAAGTGCCAAACCCTGGCCTATTCCTGGAGTAGAGCATAAAGTTGGGGAATCCGGAGATAGGGTAGGAACTGGCGGCAATATAGTCCAGAGAGGTGGGCAGGCACTAACTCTCCAAGGGCCTTATCTGGTATCCTAAGACACTCCGGGCTCTCCTAAGGGTCCTGGATGGTTTCTCGGTAGGACACAGACGTGGTCAGATTTGACGTTGGGTCGACAACTCCGGCAACAAGGATGCGAGGGGATTTCGTGGTGACTCTCTGAGGCAGGGAGGCCGGGCAAGAGACAACGATGGCCTGAACAATGCCGTGTTCCTAGGGAGAGAGGGGACGCCCACAGCAGGCACTTTGGAGGGGAAATGGGTGGGACTGATTGATAGGCTGGAGGGAGAGTGGGCGAAGGACTTCCCAGGTTCCTGGCTTGGGAGAATGGGGGCATAGGGGGTGCTGTGACCCTATTCGGGCATTTCCTGACGTAGTAGTGTGTTCGTTCTGCCTCAGTCTGGCCCCAGTTGCCCTCTGTGTCCCGTTTTTGCTAACACTACATAAATGAGGCCTTTATTTCTTGCTGAGATTCTTGAAGTATCCTCTTAATCTCTTCCAATCCATCCTACACACCAGTGCCAGAGTAACCTTCCAGGGACAGCTGAACAGGTTGCTGACTGCATATTGAATAATCTCCAGGTTCTTTAGCCTGACTGTTAAGATTCGTTGCTAGTGGGGACATGGAGACGTGCTCTTTGCCCTTAACAAGTATAGTTTTCCACTAAGGTATATTACATGTAAAGTAACTAAATGTCAAAAGGTCTTTAGAAGGGCAACCGAGTTGTGCTCTGAGGGGAAAGAAGGAAGGAGGCAGAGTATCTCCTAGCGGTGACCCCAGGTGACCCTGGTCTTTTCCCATCGCGTCTTTCCAGGTGTGTCTTCCATTCTCCCTGACACCTATGCTCTCTGGTCTGTCCACACCACCTAAAAGGGACTCCCCTCTCCCACCTCTGTTTCTTGGCAGACTTCCTTGCCTTTGCCTGGGATACATCCCCCCTGCCACATCTGCCTGTTGAAATCCTACCCATCTGTCAGTATTCAGCCCAAATGCCAGCGCTTTATTGAGTCCCCTACCCTGATGGGATCCTCTTTCTAACGGCCTTCGTACATTTTATTGTGTACGGTACCTGCCGCCTGGGAACAGAGATGGAACCCTGGAAGCCTTAGCTGTGGGTCTGGCCTGCAGATGTGTTTCATTAGTTTTTACTCTTTTTTTTTTTTTTCTTAAACGGAAATTAATTTATTCACAAAATTACAACCAATATCAAACATACAGAAAAGTACAGAATATGCTGTAACCTTTACCCAGGACCTACCACCAAGAGTGAACACGGTGGGCTGCCCACTCTTTAAGAGATAAAATATTACACATACGATTGCAGCAGCCGTTGCAGAACCCACACGTTCCCAGAGCTGATCCTCACACAGTTTTTGAAATTTAGAATTAGGTGCCAATATTTAGAAATAGAGAGATTTCATATAAAATGTGGGAACGTTTTGCTTTCGTCCGAGAGTCCGAAGATCTGGGAACTTAGGGTGTATCCCAGGCCTGAACTGGGGGTGCTCGGCGGCCGCCAGCTCCCAGGAGCAGAGCGTGTGGTCTCCTGGACACCACAGTCCCCCGTCATTCCCCGCCAGGCCTCTCGGCTCTAGCCCACCTCACTTACAGTCTGGGTGGCTGGCTTCTGCAGGTGTGGGAATTTCACCTCTTCCGGTAGGCCCTTGGAAGCCCTTTGATTACTTGACCTGAGCCACGAACTCACTGAATGACCTCGAGCAAATTACTTACCTCTCTGTGCTGCCCCTTCCTCCGAAGTCCAATTAGGACCATTGTATGAGATGTGGAAGGGAATACCTGGTATGAAATTCTGCTGCCCGTGGTCCGTGAACTTTTGTCTGAAACTCTCGGGGCTAGCTGTGTTTTGAAATTCAGATTTCTTTCAGATTTTCAAGAGGTAATAAGGTAATATCATATATTAAGTAACACCCCAAGGAGGCTCTGCGCCAGCACTTCGTAATTGCAACACATTGAAATATCCCCAGGAAAAAAGCACGGATATTCACATGACCTGTGATACAGACTTGGCTTGCTGTCCTCATGGAAGCTTCCTAGGTGTCCAGGTGTAATTGGCACCCGGTTCCTACAGTCAGAGGGCAGGGAGAGACTTAAGAGGCTGCTCCGGGTTGGTAGGCGGCAGCTACGCTGTAATAAGCCAAGGGACCTTACTAACGAGGCTTATCTTGGGTGGCCCCGAGATGAATGGATCCTTGTGTCCATCTGGCAGATCTTAAAAAGTTTGTATAGAGGCCTTCCCTGGGTTCGGTAAGGGATACTGGGCGGGTGTTCTCAACACCACATCGTTATCTCAAGACCTGGCCTCTGGGAATGGAAAAGGCAAGCAAGGGCCGGCATGCCAAGGACAGGGGAGGGGCTGGAGAGCTTCTGAGAGCCCTGGTCCTGCCCGAGGGTCAGTCGGGGGTCACATCTCTTGGATGACCTTCCCTGATAGCGTCATCCATTTCAGGGTGGGACAGACGGCCTGGAGCTGTCGGGGTGCCAGCGATGAGGGGGCCCATCCCAACCCCAGAGCTGCCCTGCCCTCATCCCAGACTATATTTGGCTCTTTCTTGGACATCTGGACTTACTGATGAGAGGTCAGTATTGCTCTTTGCATGTTAATGAATTGAGAATTTTATACGTGGAGTGAAAGACAGGGGCTCTGGGTTTCTACAACAGCTTGTCTGGCTGGCCTTCGGGTCTGCCTCACCCCCTCTCACGCCTTCAGGCCCCCTGCCACCTTCCTGTGGGCCCTTCATTCAGCCATTCACCGGCCTGCCAGCCCCACCTCTGCCCTCAGGCCAGCCTCACTGTCCCCTCTGACACCCTAAACTGTCTAATCTCCCCTGGGCTAAACCCTTCCCACCGCGCAGGCCAGCCTCTTCATTCCCCTTCACCCTCCTTGTCTCCCACCTCTACACTTCACCCTCTCCGCGGCACCGCTGCTCAGGCTCCTCACCTGTCTGGAATATCTCCCTCTTCTACCCAAGTCCCATCACCCCCTAAAGGCCTCGCTGAGGCCCCACTGCTCTGTGGGGCTTCCTCACTGCCCCCCCCAACATCCGGTGAGCTCCGTTCCCTGGACTCACCCTTAGGGCTTAAGTGGGCGCGGAGCCCTTCCCTGCATCTTCATTCACTCATTCACCCCACTCCAGGTGGGGGAGGGGCCGGGAAAGGAAAGGAGGGGGGGAGGGGATGGAGATGGAGATGGAAGGAAAGGGGTGGAGAATGGAGGGGGGGAGGGGGAGGGAGGAGAGGGGAGGAGGGAAGAGGGCTTCTGTGCATTAGCTCTAAAGGTCCGCAGCCCTCAGTGCTGTGCCCAGGGTGAGTAAGAAGGGCCAGTTCCATGGGCCCAAACATTCTAAGGCTTTTGGGCTTATTCAGCTAGACCGCCAGCTCATTCCTTCCCCTCTCCTCTGTCTCTGCTCCCTTGCCCTCTGGCCACAGAGCTCCTTGTCTTCCTGGTGAGAATCCCTGGCGGGTTCATAGATATGGAATCTCACCAGGTTAAAAACTCAGCTGAAGGGTCCTTGTCCCGGATTTCACCTCCCTCCTTCCCTTTTCTGGCTCCCAGCATGCACGTGTCAAGGTGTGTGCATTGCCCAGGAGGGGACGGGCGCTGCCCCCTGTATTCTGTGCTCTGGAGGGAGGCAGGAGGGAACGTGTCATTCTCCCCTACCCCCACAGGATGGGGCCACCCTGCTCTGATACCCGATGCCCACTGTGGGTCCTCTGGCCCTTGGGGTTTTAAAAGTGATAGAAACCCTCGTCCCCACCAGAATAGTTTTTCCCTTTCTCCTTAGAATGAAAGCATAAACTGTCTCCTTCGGGGTAATCAGACTCAACTGAATTCATAATCCGTACATTCCCTGGGTAAGAAAGAAGCCATCTGGATGCTTGGTATGACCCTTCCGTGGCTCTGGTTCGTAGAGACAGGCTACAGCCTAGTCTGGAGATAGGCAGCTCTCACCTCCCATACTCTGAGCCCAACAGCCACCTCCTCACCAGCTTCTGCTTCTGCTTCACCAGTCTCTGCTGGCCCTGACTGTGTTTCTTTCAACTGTTGGTCCTCTACTCAACTGAGGACCGTGTCATCATTCAAGTCCCCAAACCTGCCTTGGTTGGCCTCCTCTCCTCAGGACAACAGAGAAGGATGCTGGTTGCAAAGGCCAGTGATGAAGGGGAAGACGGAGGGAAAGGACAGAGGTTAAGGAGGTAGAGGGATAAAGCCTCATTCCAGCAGGGAGTGTGAGAGATAGATGGGGAGAGGAGAAAACAGTAGGGATCAGTTGATTCTGCAGGGGCAGTGGGGGTAGAGATTTCTCTACGTCTTGAACCAGGTAGGAGACAAAGTTTTAGGGGCCTTCACACCTGTTCCCTTTACTTTCCTGGTGTGGTTTCCATGGTGTGGTTTCATGATGTGATTTGAAAGTTTAGATACAGGTTGTGAACTGCCAAGGTGGCCCCAGTGCATCCTATGTCCTAGGGGTCTTCAAGGATATTGACATTGGTGATAGAGGCTGGTGGCATCTCTGCCTCTCCTTCCCCTGCCCAGGCCTTCTGGCAAGGGCTTGAAGACCTCCCAGCTACCCCTCAGGGGTTCTCGTGGGTCTCCTACCCAGGGCTGAGCAAGAAGGAGGTGACCCAAAGGAACCCGCCTCTCCCAAGGAGCAGCTTGGGCACACTCCTCCTCTCTGTGCTCTGTTGCACCGCTGACCAAGCCCTCCACCCCACCCCCATTGTGTTATAAATTTAGGCAGTTCAGGTTGCAAGATTCAGTGGACAGATAGGGGCTTTCTAGTCAGTCTAAATGTCCTGGTCACTTAGCAGTTAGTGAGTGGTATCTGATGATCAAGTTTCCTTAGCCATAAAAGGCAGTAAGGTTTCTAGACCGTACTGGAAGAACTTCCTACTTTCTAAACCTTACTAGAAACCTTAGTAAGGTTTCTAAACCTCTCAGAGGTTTCTAGAGAGAGTTAAATGAAGTGATATTTGCCTGAAACATAGCAAATGCTTCCTCGGTCTTAATCCCCACCCCCCGCAACGCTTCTGCCCACCTCCATTCCATGCTGCTTTTCTAAATAGGAGATAATGATCCCTAGAAATGGAGGGGGAAGGAGGAAGGTATGTATTCACGTCAACCACAGCGTCTTCCAGATTAGGCATTAAAACATTTATTACTCTTTCCACTGAGCTGTGCGTGGGACTAGGAATTTGTAAAAGATAAGAAATACTTTGCATGTAACAAAGGAAATGGAACTAACAGGCAACATTCTACACGGAAGAGGCCCGAATAGCTCAGAGCCAGGAGTGGAGGCTTTCGTATGAGCAGCTATAGCAAATCTCCCTGTCGGTCCTCTGCAGTGTGGGCGGGACAGAAAGCTTCCGGTTGGGCCAGGGACGGGGAAGGTTTCCGGTGGTAGGAGGAAAACAGTAAGGCAGCCATCTTGTAAAGGGAGGCAGTAGGACCTGGGCCTGTGGCCTTGTTTCTTCCTGTATGAAGCCAGAGGGGGAGAGCTCGATAGAGGACTCCCAACAACCTCTGTATCTACTTGTCACCCCCAGATTAGTGAGTCTTTGTTTTTAGGGTCTCTTTGTGCTGTTTCACCAGGGAACCAATCCACTCCATGGTTTTCTGCTTGGCTTCCTCCCAGCTGAAGAGCGGCTTATACCCCAGATCCCGCTGAGCTTTCTTATAGGAGAAGGTAAATACACTATTTAACAATGTCACTGTGTGGCGGTTGAAGGGGGGTGGATATTTGTAAATTGGACGGAGCAGAAAGCTCACTATTTCCAGTAGGAAGGCAAGCCAGTACTTCAGACATATGGGAAGGCTCATTCTGGAATCAAGGGAGAAGCCCCATTCCTTGCTCAAAGTGTAGTTGAAGTCATCATAGCTTTGGTGAGGTGTGTCATCAGAGATGTAATAGAACTGTCCTTGGACGCTTGGGGCTTTCTTGGGGTCCCGTAGGGCCCTCAAGGCCAGAATGTGAGCCCAGGCCACATTGCCAACATAGACAGGATTGGCGATGGAGAACTTGCTCTGATGTGTCAGGACCCCATCGTTCCTCAGGGCCTTGTATATACAGTCATAAAGGAATGCACTTCCTTCCCCATAGATATACATGGGCCTTAGGGCACAGGTGTGCAAGGTGCCACCATTTTTAAGGGCCCACCCATTAGCAGCTAGCACCGCCTTCTCTGCAAGCTTTTTGCTGTAGGGGTATGGAGCAGACCATCGTGATTCGAGATGCTCTTCTTCGTGGCCATTCTGGATGATTTCCCTGTAGGAGTTGGGGCCAGCCACCTCAATGGTGCTGGTATAGATGAAGATCGGCACACTAGCCTGGGCACAGGCTTCCAAAAGGAGCTGAGTACCTGCCCATAGGGAGTACAACATCAGCGTCAACAAATAACCTAAAGGGCCTATCATGGCTGCAGACCATGTCCACCCCCTTCCCCAAGTGAGATGGTTACTGCAGATCAGGAGGAGTGCATTCCTCTGTGTCTCCAGCTAAGATCTGAACATGCTATAGCCATAGGAAAAATGCAAAAAGGCAAAAGTGAGAAGAAACCGAACTTTGGGTTCTGGAGAGCAAGAATTCTAGTTTTTTTTTTTTGAATTCCTGGACCTGTGTGTGTACTTTGAATTTTGGAAAAGGACAGAGGATCGCCGTTTTATGTTTTGCTGAGTGAAGACATTAGAAAATTTTCACTTATCCCTACCACCTCGTTAAAAACAGTTTATTTTAAATAAAATATAATTAGGAGGCCATACTCAGAATATGGACTAGAATTTTACCTAGTCCTGATTGAGTGTTCCATACAAAGGCCACTCCTAATTCTGACTGTGACTCCTTTTATCCCGGTCTGAAGAGTGGGGGTGAGAAACCTTCCTTTTACTTACTATTCTGGAGCCTGACATTGGCCTTCTAGGTTGAGCTTGCTGGAGAACCAGTAGGGGGAGTGTGCCCTCTGGTGGTTGATACCTATAATGGGATAATCTTGCAGAATCCTTTTAGCTGAGGGAGGTCAAGCAGAGCACCTTCCCCTTAAGTATACCGCCCCCCGCAAAGTTTCATTTTTATTTCTCTCTCTCTCTCTCTTTTTTATCTGTGCAATTTGATTTTTCAGAGAGACAGACTCATTAAAAAAACATCAGATCTAGAGGCTGAGAAAATGTGGGGCTAATCAACCTGCAGAGAGGGAAATGACCATTATTTGAAGTATCTTTTTTTTGCCTAAAATTAATTTATTGAGTTATGGACTAGTTTATTTGTCCATGGAAGCTACATTTGAAATATTAATTCTTTGCTAAAATTTGATGATTTAAAATTAAATGTGCACATCAGAGAAATATTCATTTAACTCATCTAATATTACCATGTATGAAAGTAAATGTCCTCATATGTATCTAGGATCTGAAATTTCCCAAAAGCCTTTATTTTTTTTCAGCATGACAGTATTCATTATTTTTGCACCACACCCAGTGCTTCATGCAATCTGTGCCCTCTCTAATACCCACCACCTGGTTATTTGAAGTATCTTTTAAACCTGGAACTGACCTTGGTTTTAATTAACTGGTACCTCTACCACTTCTCAGGGGTTTCAAATGCCCTGTTGTTGGGAGTCGTGGAGAGCAGGAATTAGCAGAAGAGGCTAAAAAGGAAAACTCAGTTAATCTAGCACCCTCCTTGCAGCGTGGGAGTGGAGAGGGTATGGATAAGTAGAAATTAGAAAGGGTCTTCCTTGAGGTTGTACTACTTTACGCTGGAGACCCTAAAGCAACGAGTTGCTTTAGAGAAGAAGCCTCTGTCTAAGACTCATTCTAAGGACCAACTTTGTAGCGCAGGGCATGAAAACCAGATGGGACTGGGGGTTGGGGCGCTGTGGTCCTAGAGGGACTGGCCTCCATCGCTCAGAAGGATGACTTTGCATGTGAAACTAGTAAGGGATTTAAGCTAATCCCTTAAACAACTGTGTCTCCTTTTAAAGTAGATTGGAAAGTCGCAAACCAGAAAGAGCCACCAGCCATTTACTGATGAGGATCTAGGGGGGGTGACTTTGGGCACCTAGCTAGAAAGGCCCCTTTTACAAAAGACCCAGCAGCGAGCTGAAGAAGTACTCTTATGGATATGGGGAAGCTATTATTGTTAAGAAGATACCACGGGAAGGCCAGGCCTGGGTAATTCTGTCCTGCCAGACGGCTGGGAACTAGCTTTGCAGGTCTCTTGAGATGAATCCTTCTTTGAGGTGAGCAGGAAGGAGCTAGATGTTCTCATTAGGCTGGGGGATCTCCCACAGGAGTCCTGCTGGAAGGAAACTGGCCGGGAGCTTTGGCCCTTCACTCATAGTGGACACGGGGACCCTTCTTATCACAGAGTTCCTAGCTCTTGGCCTTACTGTGTGACTACCAACTCAGAGGGGCACAGAAAGGCTAATATGATGACCAGAAAGGCATTTGTGAGGTCTGCTCCTTGCCCAGGAGAAGCAGAAGAGAGTTGGATAGCCAGAGTTCAAGGTTGGATTGGAGTCGACCCTTGATTGGAGCTTCAGTTAGAAAGAGCTTTTGTGGCCTTTGGAGACACATAGGTGTGGGCTTAAATTCCAGCTTTCCTACTTGAACAAGTTATTTAGCTTTGCTCAGCCCCAGTTTCCTCCTCTAAAAAACTGAGCATAGCAGCCTTGAATCTCTCAGGAGTGATCAGAAAAAGCAGCTGGGGCAGACTCAGCAGGTGTTTGGGGATGGGAGCCTCTCCTTCCTTCCTGTTCTGTTTTCTGAGCCTGATGCACCCACCTCACTCCATAGCCTCCCTGGGATACTATACCCTTCAGATTGACATTCATGATGGTCTCTCGGTGAAGGACATTCATGACGTCAATGACAGAGGCAGTGTGAATGACAACCGAGATGCCCTGGCAAGCTCTCTTCAGGCACTGCTCATCCAGAATGTCTCCTTCCACCATCATCAAATTGGTCTTGCTCTGGAGCTCTGTGTGAACACAAGGCAGGTCACTGGAAGGTTTTCTGGATCTGAAAGTTTCCTGATAAAGGGAGCGTTTTCCCAGGTCTTCAAGCACAGGTACATGGGGGGAAAGGGTGGGAATGGGGGACAAATCCATGGAAGGAACAAGTTAAACAGAGGCACATACGTCAGAATGTGTAGCATTTATTGGGGAAGAGTGAACACCCGTTTCCATCCCATTTTATTCTAAAGGAAGGAAGGAAGGAAGGAAAGAAGGAAGGAATTCGTGCAGTGAGGAGTCAAGTCAAGTATGGCTAGGATGGAAATTCTTTAAGAGATTCATGGGAAGTTCATAAAATTCATAAAGGAGAGTTAGGGTGATTATGGAGGGTGGATATATGAGGAAAGAATTTGAATTTAATCCTAGAGGGAATGAGGACTCACACGTGCATTTGGAACAAGAAGAGAAACATAAACACAGTTGTGGGGTCGGTGCAGCCAACCCGGGCTGCACTATGTGAAATGGGTCAGTGTGAGGCATGAAATGGAGACATTAATTGAGAGAGAAATGGAGAGCATGTCTGCAGCAGGGTTCAGAAGAGGAGGACAGAGCCTGGGGGTGGCTCCCCCAGCAGCAGCAGGCAAGGGGGTGGCTCCCCCAGCAGCAGCAGGCAAGGGGGTGGCTCCCCCAGCAGCAGCAGGCAACAGGGTGGATACATAGGCTCGACTTCTCAGAACCTATCCAGCCAGCTCTTGGTTCTTATTGGAGGGAGGCCGAGAGGAAGAGGTAGAATCCATGTCAACCCAAGTATTTCCTGCGTAGGTGACCAGAAGGATAATGGAGCCAATAGCAGGGAATTTAGGATGGGCCCAAATGAGAGGCTTAACTGAAAAAACAAAAAACAAAAAACAAAAAAACAAACCAAAACCTGATTAGATATCATCTAAAGCAGGTATCAGTGCCGAAAATAAGTCAGCCACCAAGGGACTAACATTCTGGCCATTGAGCCAAGGGCAGTGGATTCAACCTCAGGGACATCACCTTCTTGGAAATTCACAGGAAGGGGCACTTCAGGTAACGTCCTCACTTCACACTGGCCAGTGAACTAAACAGGGTGCCACGAATAGTTTGGATAAATACCCTCCACTTATTTTGTGCTTTCTGCTTTGCCCACACCACCACAGTGTCCTGATTTTTCTTTCATGGCTATCTCATGACATAGGTATTCCGATTTCCACTATACAGACAAGGAAACTGAGGTAGATTCAGGTTAAGGGGCAGGTCTAAGTCACAGTTCCTTGGAAGACTCAGGCCTGTCCCTGCCTTCAAGCCTGGTTCTCTTTCCCCTGTCACCCAAGGGCAGGACTCTTTTTCTTTCCCTGAGGCAGATTAAGGATAATCTGCATACATACATTGTATGCATGTTATGTATGTATGTATTTAAAGGGTAAGACAGTTTCATGGAAATAGGCAATGGAGACCCGAGAACAGTGAGAGAGAAACTGGAGTGAAAAATTCAGTGCAGGGAAATTTCCTTCCTGGGTTACAACTTGGAAGAACCATCTGCTTCTCCCTATGCTTCTGCCAAGTTTGCTCCGCCCTGGGCAAGTTCCCGCTGCTGGGCAGCTCCAAGAAGGCCCCGGAGGGGGAGAAAGGCAGGGGGAAAGCTGCTGGGAATCGGTAGGATTTTCTCTGATTGTGTCCCCATCTCTGCCTCCCCGCCCCTTGCCCCGCTCCCTTCTTCCCTTGTCCCTTCTCTGCTGACTTCGCAGGCTGGCTCCGATCAACCTATTAGTTTGCAGGGGTGCGGAGAGACCAGAAGAGGGCGCTGCCGATGTGTGGGTGGTCGAGGCGCAGCTCCCGCCTTCCTCAAGGCTCTGCGGACTCCTGCATTCTGCACAGCCCGAACTCTCCCTTGCTTACACGGTGTGGGCTGCCTTGTAGGGAGGCCCTGAGAGAAGCTACTAGACGAATTAGTGGCTAAGAGCACAGCCGCTGCACTTAGACCTTCGGGGTTCAGTTCCAGCGTTGCCATTTTTCAGCGGGGGGACCTTGAACAAGTTAGCCTTTGCTATGGTCTGCGAGTTTGTGTCCTGCCAAATTCATGCGTCGAAATCCTAATGCCGGTGTGATGCTGTCAGGAGATGGGGCCTTCTCTCGAGAAGGGTCTCGAGGGTTTGACCTCATGAGGGGGTCATCGAAAAGAGATCCCAGAGAGAGCCCTCTACAGCAAGAAGACACAGGCTCTGAACGCCGAGGGAGCTCTCACCAGAACATGACTCTGCTTTGCTCTTGGACTTCTGCCCCCAGAGCTGTGAGAAATAAAATATCTAACGGGTTGAAGCCACCCAGCCTGGGGGATCTTTTTGTAGCAGCCTTAGCAGACTAAGACACCCTTCTGTGCCTGCTTTCTTGTTTAAAAAGAGGAGGATAACATTACCTATCCTCCAGGGATGGTACCAGGAGCAAATGAATCGACCTGCGTAGAACACGGAGCGCAATGCCTAGTGTAGACAGACCGCTGTGAGGATTCTCCATTGGGATCTGTAGAGAGCCCCCTGCCCGCCCCGGATGCAGCCTGACTGGTCACACCAGGGAACTGTCTTCTGGTTGAACCTTGCCTTTCCCCGCATGGGCTGTCAGACTGTGAGTATTACTGAGAAGAAAAGATCGCAAACAAGTGGTGCTGATCGTGTATGTTCATATGTGTTCATCAGAGGCCCCGTTGAAGCAAAGGGTAGAGGAAATAGGACATGTGAGATGTTCAGAGCACAGGAATGAGGAAGAGAAGAGTGATGGGTACAGTCCTGGAGGGCGGCGGGGGGTGTGGGAGGTTGTGTGTGGAGAGGTAGGGTCTTCCGCGCACCCTGGGCCTGCATGTTGACACCCAGTCCACAGGGGCTGGGAAGGGGAGGGGCTGCTTTGGGGGATACACAGTGGGGAAATGGGAGAGACTGAAGACTCCCTTTGCCAAGAGGCAGCCTTAGAGCCATATGACGGGGACATCCGTGATGAGGCTCTCTCTACTCTGAGCCCTGCAGTCCATTAATCAGAGTGCCTCGGCAAGTTGCTTTACCTTCATATACCTTGATTTCCTCAACACCCTGTTGGGGGAGAGCCCCTTCCTACCTTCCTCAAAGGGCTGTTTCAAGGATTTGGGGGTGAAACAGGTTTTTAGAAGTCTAGGTTGGCATTAGCACCGGGGCAGCAGTCTGGGGAAAGCAGCAGAGCAGTGAACAGATTCTGCTGTCACTTTTTTTTTTTTTTTAAATGTTATTTATTTATTCGACAGACAGAGGTCACAAGCAGGCAGAGAGACAGGCAGAGAGAGGAAGGGAAGCAGGCTCCCTGCTGAGCAAAGAGCCCAATACAGGGCTCGATCCCACGACCCTGAGATCATGACCTGAGCGGAAAGCAGAGGCTTAACCCACTGAGCCACCCAGGTGCCCCTCTGCTGTCACTTTTCTTGTGGAGAAGAGATGTATAGGAATTACACATGAGGAACACATGCTCTGGAGCCTCACAGTTTGTCTCTGGCTCCCTCCCATGCTGTTCGTTGTGTGTCCTCTCCACCTTCCTCCCCCCATCCTGTCACATACACACGTGTGAACACACACATACACGCACACACTCACACAGGCACGCACGCACGCACGCACGCACACACACACACACAACACATTCAGCTTCACCTTCACTGGAAATGCTAAATGAAGCCACAGAAAGACCAGGGCAATTAAGAGGGGCAGGGACCTACTTGTAGGATCTCCAGATAATGGTGCTTGCCTGCCCTTTGGAGGTGTTGCACAGCTATTGCCAAGTCCACAATCTTCAGAACATTAGGGTTGTTGACAAGGGAGAGATACGTGATTTTATAAATGACAAGAAAAGAGACCTAGAGGCCAGAGTGGTGGGCCTGCAGTAATCCAGATCTCGAGTTCTGGATCAGGGTCAGACCCTGTCTCCTGACAGCTGTGTATGTCTTACATTATACCACCTCTGATTTCCTTTCTGATGACTTTGGACAGGGAATCATCCTTGATTTGGCTACAACTTTCCTTGATCAGCTAGACAAGAACCCCTCCCCATACCTGTGTAGAGGTTAAGATGGAGCAACCCACCCATGAACTCAAGTTCACTTACTAGAAAATTCCTCCCGCTGTTCTGGTCTGAAGACTTTGTCCAGTGCCCGGATCTCCTGCAGTTCCTTTTCTTCTGCCAACAAGCGAACGATCCTCTGACCCAGAAACCCTCCTGCACCTGTCACAAGACAGCTCCACCCAGCCATGGTCAAATAGGGTTGCCAAGAAGCACTCTCCAGGAATGAAAAAACTGGTGAGCAGATTAGATTACAGGGTGACCCTGGGATGGCCAGAAAGAGAAGTCAGGTGGTTATAGGCTCCATTTTTGCAAAACTCCCATGCCCAGGACCAGTTGAAAGAAAATTAAAAAGTGCTAACCTGTTAGACTGTTGGAAGCCACTTGGAAGAGCCTGGGTTCTGGTCTCCTTATTTCCCAAAGGCAGGCCTGGAGTTTTATCCACTCTTGTTTCTGGCTCAGCCTCTTCACCTTGAACTCTTACCACATACTCTTTGCTCATGCCTTTTCCAGGTTCCCTCCTCCCCCAATGAGTAGTGACCTTTAATATATCTCTCATTCCTCTGAGGCACAGGAAACAAGTTTCAGGGCCACAGTGTGATAAAGGTTTGGTTCTCCTCGCAACAAGACATCCGGCAGTCAGTGCCAGCTGTCTGGGAGGCCAAGACCTGCGGATTTAAATGAAAAGACAAAATCTGCCAGCACAATGGGAAAGTTTGCCTTGTGAAGTAAATACATTTGGGGAGAAGATCCACGGTGTACTCCATTAGCTCCCCTCTCAGAGTGTCATTGGAAATATTACTGTCTTGCAAAGTGTAGACATTTGCATTGGCGGCAGCTTCAGTCACCCTTGAAGTTCTACGGGCAGTGAATTTCCTTCCAATACTATATATCTAGAATCTCAATTTTCGTTTCTCCTTGGAGACCTCCAGAGTTGGGGAGGAAGATTACCACTGAAGGGAAGATCTCCAGTGGTAACTGTTTAGCTCCATGGCTTGGATAAGGAGTTGTGGCCACAGCAGATCTTATGACGTCTCGGTTATAAAACCACTCTCAGCAGAATCTCAGAGGATGCTGTGAATGCTTTGGGAGCTCCAGAGCTGTCCAAATACCAACTCCATAAGCTTTTTTTTTCTACTTTAAAAAAATCGAGGTGTGATTTACATGCATGAAGACATCCAAAACTTTTTTTTTTTTTTTTAAGACATCCAACTCTTAAGTGTTAGTTCAATAACCCTCTACAATTACATAATCATTTGGGGTGCCTGGGTGGCTCAGTGGGTTAAGCCACTGCCTTCGGCTCGGGTCATGATCTCAGGGTCCTGGGATCAAGTCCTGCATCGGGCTCTCTGCTCAGCAGGGAGCCTGCTTCCTCCTGTCTCTCCGCCTGCCTCTCTGCCTACTTGTGATCTCTCTCTGTCAAATAAATAAATAAATAAAAATCTTTTTAGAAAATTACATAATCATTGTAACTACCACCTAGGACAACATATGGAACATTTCCTTCACCTGAGAAAGCTCTTTCCTGCCCTTTTCCAGGCAATTCTCACCTCCCCCCCACCAATCTACCCCAGAAACAATGACTTTCTGATTTTTAGTCCCAATAGATGCTCTTTGATTTTTTTTTCCTCCTAAAGTCTTTATGGTTCCAGATATACATTTAAATATAGAACACATATGAAATTAAATTGTGTGGATTACAGAAAAGTTAACAGTTGTATTTCTCCATTGTTTGTCCCTTTTCTCTTTCATCAGCTTCTTTTGCTTATCTGCTTCCTTTTATTTCCTTTGGCTTCAGTTTAGTCTTGCTTTTCAAGGTTCTTAGGGTTAAAGCTTAGATTATTGATTTTTATCCCTTTGCTTTTGTGACTATTGACATGTAAAGCTATAAATGTCTCTCTCAGCACTGGGTTGGCCACATCAGACAGTTTTGGTGTATTGGATTTTATCATCATTCAGGTAAAACTGTTTTCTAATTTACCTGTGATTTCCTTTTTAATACATGAGTTATCCCAAAATATGTTGTTTAATTTCTAAAATTGGGGATTTTCTAAATATTCTGTTGTTATTGATTTCTAATTTAATACTCAGGGTCAGAACATACACTCTGTATGCTTTTGACTCTTAGATAATTATGGAGACCTGTTTTGAAGTCTAGCCTAAGGTCCTGGCAAAAATACGACATGCACTCAAGAAGAATGTTTTCTTCAATTCTTGGGAGAAATGCCCTACAAAGATTGACACCCTCCTCTGGGCCTCTCTTTCTCCTTTCCTTGTGTTGGGGACATTCTCCTTTTCCCACTTGAAAGTTGACTTCTCGTGCTACCAACACACTTGCCTAGGGAACTTTGGCTTTAGTCCCTGAATTGTAGGAGCGTGTTCTCTGAAGCTGTCAGCATTAGCTAAAGGCCCTCGGTCTTGCTGAGACCTGTGGAGCCCAAGCTGGGGCCACCAATGTGTGTCATACAGCTTTGCCTGCTAGAGTCATGCTGTCAGTGAACCACACACAACCCCCATCTGGTTTAACACTAGGGTACTCACTACCCTAGCTGTCGGGAGTGTTGGAGGCTGATAGAATTCGGCCAGTGTCCCTCTGGGAATCGCTTTCAGCCTAAGAGCAAGAACAAGGGTTTAGAGTCTCTGAGTGGAACCAATAACTATAAATTCTATAGAAAATGAGAAATAAATGAAGGGCAAGGCAGATGGGGGCCACAAAATCACATTTCTTTTACTTCCAAATAAATTTATTGAGATATAATTTACATGCCATAAAATCCACTTGTTTTAAGTGTGTAATTCAACCATTTTAAGTAAAATTATAGGCTTGTGTAACCATCACCACAATCTTGCTTTGGAACGTTTCTCTTGTGCTCATTAGCGGCCACTCTTTTCCACTCCTCAGCTCTAGGCAACTTCCAACTGCCTTTCTGACTCGGCAAACTTGCCTTTTCAGGACATCATATGATTGAAGTCAAACTATATTTGGTCTTTTGTATCTGGTTCATTTTGCTTAGCATACTCTTACTCCCAAGATTCATCTCTGTTGTAGCGTGTGTCTGTATTTCATTCCATTCAGGGGCTGAATACTCTTCCATTGTATGGATACACCATATTTGGTTTATTGGTTCGCCAGTTGGTGGATAATTGGGATTTCCCTACTTTTTGGACGATTACAGATAAAGCTGCTGTGAATACCCACATAAAGTGTTTGTGTAGACCTATGTTTTCATTTCTCCCAAGTAGATTGGTAGGATTGAAATCACTGAGACGTATTGTAAATTTATCTTTAACTTAAGAAGGTGCCAATCTTTTTTCAAAATGGCCACCCTTCCCACCAGTATTGAGTGAATGTTTCAATTTTTTTCCACATTGTTTCCTGACATCTCCAATCATTATACACCTTTTTAAAAATTATAGCTGTCCTAGTGGGTGAGAAGTGGTGTCTCATCACGCTTTTGATTTGCATTTCCTTAATGGCTAGTGATGCTTCTCATGTGTTTATTGGATGTACCTGTACCTTTTAGGTGAAATATCTATTGAAATATTTTGCCCATTTTCAATTGGGTTATTTATATTCTTATTGGTGGGTTGTAGGAGTACTTCATATTCTGGATACAAGTTCTTTAATAGGTAAGTTAACCTACAAAATAAAATTGCCAGTTATTTTACCAGCAAAAATGGGCTTATTCAGGAAAAGCAGAGAATTGCAGTCCCAGATAAGCAAGCTAGGACAGAACCATAGACTAGTGCACCAAACAAAGAATAGGAATGCCTTTTTTATAGAGGAAAAGGGGAAGCTGGGATGCTTTAATGGAAGGTCCATTGGGATGAAATGCCATTTTGAAGGATAGTAACTTTCCATTGATTGAGCTGTGACAGCCTCTTTGGTTGGGCTCCTTCTGGGGGAGGAGGAAAGCCTTTTTGGGTAGTAAAGTGGTATCTACTTGCAAGGTACATCTCCTGGTTTGGTATGCAATTGACAATGAGTGGTTGGCATAAGCCCTCCCCCTGCTGGCCTACGGACTCCATCCTAAGTGAAATTTCTTTTTATTTATTTCCACAGATAAATGATTTGAAAGCATTTTGTCCAATCTATGACTTATCTTTTCATTTCCTTAGTAGTGTCTTTTGAAGCACAAACATTTTTAATTTTGGTGAAATCCCATTTAAAAATTCTTTTCTTTGGGGGTGTCTGGGTGGCTTAGTTAGTTAAACGTGGGATTTTGGTTTTGGCTGAGGTCATGATATCCTGGGTGGTGACACTGAGCCCTGCACTGGGCTTCACCCGAAGTAGGGGGTCTACTTGGAGGTTCTCTCCCTATGCACCTCTCCTTGCTCGCAGGTACTCTCTCTCTCTCAAATTGATAAATAAATCTTTAAATTTTTTTTTACAATTTTATTTATTTATTTGACAGAGATCATAAGTACGCAGAGAGGCAGAGAGAAAGAGAGGAGGAAGCAGGCTCCCCGCTGAGCAGAGAGCCTGATGTGGGGCTTGATCCCAGGACCCTGTTATCAAGACCTGAGCTGAGAGCAGAGGCTTTAACCCACTGAGCCACCCAGGTGCCCCTAAATTTTTTCTCTTTTATCACTCATGTTTTTATCTAACCCAAGGTCATAAGGATTTTCACCTATGTTTTGTTCCAAAGGGTGTATTGTTTTAGCCTTTACATTTAAGCCTATGACCCATTTTGAGGGAATTTTTGCCTATGGTATGAGTTAATACTTTAAATTCATATGGCCACTTGATTTTGACAAAGATACCAAGTAAATTCAATGGAAGAAGAGGATTTTTTTTTTTTTTAAACAAATAGTGCTGAGACAGGTGTTCAAGGAAGATCAGGGCATGTCATGTAAGATGTGGCCTATCTGCATCTTTACCATTCGACATCAGGGTTTGCCAAGAACTCCCCAAAATGCCATAGCATGGGTTAATCAATATGCTGTTATTAGGAAAACTCACAAAGGCCAAGTCTTGGCGAATAAACAGAAGGCATGATTTCCCCATCCTTTCATTCTACACTGATGCCTAAGTGGTGCCCAGTGTGGGTCCACATTCCAGTGTAGGGACACTAGCCTCCTTTATTATAAAGGAGACTATTATATTATAAAAATATCTCTATGTCTGTGTCTTCTTTGGTGAGGAGTCTTTTCAGGTCTTTTACCCATTTTAAAATTAGGTTATTCACTTTCTTATTGTTCAGTTTTAAGTGTTCTTTGTAAATTTTGGATAACATTCTTTATTGGATACCGATTTTGTAAGTTTTTCTCCCAGTCTGTGACTTGTCTTCTCATTCTCTTGACAATAAAAAATCAGTTGGCTATATTTACATGGGTTATACTGTATACAGTATAATACTGTATATCACATTTGTATCGTATAACCACAGAAAGCAGCTTTATCGAAGGAGCAATGCATGTGATGTTCGTGCCAGACAGTCTGGGTTTGGAAAGCCAGTTGTTTATAAAAGTTGTAAGAAAAATCAATTGTCCAACACCTGGAGTCAGTGGAGCTCACGGGAACTGTTTCCCTCTCCTCGGGGAAGAAAGCCACTGGTTCCACAGAGAGCCATTCAGGATCTGGTCCTTCATGCTGGGGAGAGTGGATCCCACTTCTTGGTACCTTGTTAAATTCCTGGATCACTTTGGGACAATTATGCCCTTATGCCATCTAGAGAAGTAAGTTTGAGAAATGGAAGTATACAATAATTTTTTAAAGTCACAGGATTAGATGAAATAGAGAATGAGAGTATTCAGGGATAGAAGGAAAGTCCTCAGGACTAAATCCTGTGACAGATAACAACGTTTAGGGGCCAAACAGAGGAAAAGGGTCCAGCTGAAGAGCCTGAGCAGGAATATTGTGGGACAGAAGGGAAATGGAAGAGTGCCACTGTGAGAGTCAAGTGAAGAAAGTATTTCAAGAAGGGAAGTGTGGCCAACCATGTTGAATGGCGGTGGGGCATCAGATGCAATGACAAAAAAAAAAAATGACCTTCAATTTCGGCAACATAGACTTAATAATTAACTTGATAAGCGGAATTTCCATGAAAAGTCGTGTTGCAAGTCCTCCTGGAATATGTTGGATTGAAAGTCTGTTTGGAGTGCATTGAGTCCAAAAGAAGTTAAGAGAGTGACTACCAAAAAACCCAACAAACAAACAAAACCCTCACCTGTTCAAGGAGTTGTACCAAGAAGATCTCACTAGAGATGTGTTAAAGCCAGTGGGGACAAGAGTTTGTCGTTGTGGTTGTCACACCATTTTTGAAATGGGATGCTCCCTTTATTGCTGAATCCTTAACACTTAGCACAGTGCATGGCACATAGTAGATGTTCAAAAACCATTGAATGTCTGACTGAATGAAGTGTGTATATCTATGCACCTTTATATTTCCATAAGAAATAGCACACTAGAGGAACACGAAGATGGCGGAGAAGTAGCAGGCTGAGGCTACATCAGGTAGCAGGAGATCAGCTAAATAGCTTATCTAAACATTGCAAACACCCACAAATCCAACAGAAGATCGAAGAGAAGAAGAACAGCAATTCCAGAAACAGAAAATCAACCACTTTCTGAAAGGTAGGACTGGTGGAGAAGTGAATCCAAAGCAATGGGAAGATAGACCGCGGTGGGAGGGGCCGGCTCCCAAGCGGCGGAGCAACGGAGCACAAAATCGGGACTTTAAAAAGTCTGTTATGCTGAGGGATATCGCTCCAGAAGCTAAACCGGGGTGAAGCCCACGTGGGGTCAGCATGGCCCCAAGTCCCACAGGGTCACAGAAAGATCAGGGATGTCTGAGAGTCGCAGAGCTTGCAGGTATTAGAATGGGGAAGCCGGCTACAGAGACAGAGCTGAGGAGTGAGCTCTCAGCTCGGGGTTACCTTGAACTGGTCGCAGCCTGGGTGAGCTCGGAGCGTGGTCCAAGGGCAGGGAGTTGGGAGTTATTGGGTGCTATTCTCTGAGGGCGCACTGAGGAGTGGGGCTCAGAGCTCTCGCTCCTCTGGGCTGGAGACTGGGAGGCCGTCATTTTCATTCCCGTCCTCCGGAACTCTACGGACAGCGGACAGCGTTCAGGGAACAAAAGCTCCCAAAAGCAAACCCTAGCAGATTACTCAGCCCGGCCCTTGGTAAGGGCGGTGCAATTCTGCCTGGGGCAAATAAACTTGAGAATCACTACAACAGGCCCCTCCTCTAGAAGATCAACAAGAAATCCAGCCAGGACTAAGTTTACCTACCAAGGAGTGCAGGTTCAATACCAAAGAGAGCAACGGAATTCCAGAGGAGGAGAAAGCAAAGCACTGAACTCATGGCTTTCTCCCCATGATTCATTAGTCTTGCTGTTAATTTAACTTGCTTTTATTTCTTTTTCAAATTTTTTTTCTTCTGCTAATTTTTTTAAACTTTTACCCATTTCTTTAAAACGTTTTTTAATTAGTTTATCTAATATATATATATATATATATATATATATATATATATATTTCTTTTTATATATATATTTTTAAAATTTTTAAAAAAGATTTTATTTATTTATTTGACAGGCAGAGATCACAAGTACATGGAGAGGCAGGCAGAGAGAGAGAGGAGGAAGCAGGCTCTCTGCCGAGCAGAGAGCCCGATACGGGGCTCGATCCTAGGACCCTGGGACCATGACCTGAGCCAAAGGCAGAGACCTTAACCCACTGAGCCACCCAGGCGCCCCTCTTTCTTTATATTTTTTCTTTATTCATTTTTTTTAATTGTTTCTTTTTTTTCTGAACCTCTTTTTATCCCCTTTCTCCCCCCATGATTTGGGGTATCTTCTGATTTGGTTAAAGCGTATTTTCCTGGGGTCTTTGCCACCCTTTTAGCATTTTACTTGCTCCTTCATATACTCTTATCTGGACAAAATAACAAGGCGGAAAAATTCACCACAAAAAAAGGAACAAGAGGCAGTACCGAAGGCTAGGGAACTAATCAATACAGATATTGGTTATATGTCAGATCTAGAGTTCAGAATGACGATTCTCAAGGTTCTAGCCGGCTTGAAAAAGGCATGGAAGATATTAGAGAAACTCTCTCAGGAGATATAAAAGCCCTTTCTGGAGAAATAAAAGAACTAAAATCTAACCAAGTTGAAATTTAAAAAGCTATTAATGAGGTGCAATAAAAAATGGAGGCTCTCACTGCTAGGATAAATGAGGCAGAAGAAAGAATAAGTGATATAGAATACCAAATGACAGAGAATAAAGAAGCTGAGCAAAAGATGGACAAACAGCTACTAGACCACGTGGGGAGAATTTGAGAGATAAATGACACCATAAGACAAACGAACATTAGAATAATTGGGATTCCAGAAGAAGAAGAAAGAGAGAGGGGAGCAGAAGGCATATTGGAGAGAATTTCCCCAATATGGCAAAGGGAACAAGCATCAAAATCCAGGAGGCTCAGAGAACCCCCCTCAAAATCAACAAGAATAGGTCCACACCCTGTCACCTAATAGTAAAATTTACAAGTCTTAGTGACAAAGAGAAAATCCTGAAAGCAGCCCAGGAAAAGAAGTCTGTAACATACAATGCTAAAAATATTAGATTGGCAGCAGACTTATCTACAGAGGCCTGGCAGGCCAGAAAGAACTGGCATGATATATTTGGAAGACTAAACGAGAAAAACATGCAGCCCAGAATACTATATCCATCTAGGCTATCACCATAGAAGGAAAAGGAGAGATAAAAAGCTTCCAGGACAAACAAAAACTGAAAGAATTTGCAAATATCAAACCAGCTCTACAGGAAATACTGAAAGGGGTCCTCTAAGCAAAGAGAGAGCCTAAAAATAGTAGATCAGAAAGGAACAGAGACAATATACAGTAACAGTCACCTTATAGGCAATACAATGGCACTAAATTCATATCTCTCAATAGTTACCCTGAATGTTAATGGGCTAAATGCCCCAATCAAAAGACACAGGGTATCAGAATGGATAAAAAAACAAAACCCATCTATATGTTGCCTATAAGAAACTCATTTCAGACCCGAAGACACCTCCAGACTTAAAGTGAGGGGGTGGAAAACAATTTACCATGCTAATGGACATCAGAAGAATGCAGGGGTGGCAATCCTTATATCAGATCAATTAGATTTTAAGCCAAAGACTATAATAAGAGATGAGGAAGGACACTATATCATACTCAAAGGATCTGTCCATCAAGAAGATCTAGCAATTTTAAATATCTATGCCCCTAATGTGGGAGCAGCCAACTATATAAACCAATTAATAACAAAACCAAAGAAACACATCAACAATAATATAATAATAGTAGGGGACTTTAACACTCCCCTCACTCAAATGGACAGATCATCCAAGCAAAAGATCAACAAGGAAATAAAGGTCTTAAATGACACACCTGACCAGATGGACATCACAGATATATTCAGAACATTTCATCCTAAAACAACAGAATACACATTCTTCTCTGGTGCACATGGAACATTCTCCAGAATAGATCACATCCTGGGTCCTAAATCAGGTCTCAACAGGTATCAAAAGATTGGGATCATTCCCTGCATATTTTCAGACCACAATGCTCTGAAGCTAGAACTCAATCACAAGAGGAAATTTGGAAAGAACCCAAATACATGGAGACTAAACAGCATTCTTCTAAAGAATGAGTGGGTTAACCAGGAAATTAAAGAGGAATTGAAAAAATTCATGGAAACAAATGATAATGAAACACAATGGTTCAAAATTTGTGGGACACAGCAAAGGCAGTCCTGAGAGGAAAATATATAGTGGTACAAGCCTTTCTCAAGAAACAAGAAAGGTCTCAAGTACACAACCTAACCCTACACCTAAAGGAGCTGGAGAAAAACAAGAAAGAAACCCTAAACCCAGCAGAAGAAGAGAAATCATATAGATCAGAGCAGAAATCAATGAAATGGAAACAGAAAAACCCAATAGAACAAATCAATGAAACTAGGAGCTGGTTCTTTGAAAGAATTAATAAGATTGATAAAACCCTGGCCAGACTTATCAAAAAGAAATGAGAAAGGACCCAAATAAATAAAATCATGAATGAAAGAGGAGAGATCATAACTAACACCAAAGAAACACAAAGAATTATAATAACGTACTATGAGCAGCTCTATGCAAACAAATTTGACAATCTGGAAGAAATGGATACATTTTTAGAGACATATAAACTACCACAACTGAACCAGGAACAAATTGAAAACCTGAACAGACCCATAGCCAGTAAGGAGATTGAAACAGTCATCAAAAATCTCCAAACAAACAAACGCCCAGGGCCAGATGGCTTCCTGGGGGAATTATACCAAACATTTAAAGGAGAACTAATTCCTATTCTCCTGAAACTGTTCCAAAAAATAGAAATGGAAGGAAAACTTCCAAACTCATTTTATGAGGCCAGCATCACCTTGATCCCAAAACCAGACAAGGATCCCATCAAAAAAGAGAACTACAGACTGATATCCTTGATGAACACAGATGCAAAAATTCTCACCAAAATACTAGCCAATAGGATTCAACAGTACATTAAAAGGATTATTCACCACAACCAAATGGGATTTATTCCAGGGCTGCAAGGTTGGTTCAACACCTGCAAATCACTCAATGTGATACAATACATTAATAAAAGAAAGAACAAGAACCATATGATACTCTCAATAGATGCTGAAAAAGCATTTGACAAAGTACAGCATCCCTTCCTGATCAAAACTCTTCAAAGTGTAGGGATAGAGGGCACATACCTCAATATCATCAAAGCCATCTATGAAAAACCCACCACAAATATCATTCTCAATGGAGAAAAACTGAAAGCTTTTCTGCTAAAGTCAGGAACATGGCAGGGATGTCCATTATCACCACTGCTATTCAACATAGTACTAGAAGTCCTAGCCTCAGCAATCAGACAACAAAAAGAAATTAAAGGCATCCAAATCGGCAAAGAAGAAGTCAAATTATCACTCTTTGCAGATGATATTACAATATGTGGAAAACTGAAAAGACTCCACTCTAAAACTGCTAGAACTTATACAGGAATTCAGTAAAGTGTCAGGATATAAAATCAATGCACAGAAATCAGTTGCATTTCTCTACACCAACAACAAGACAGAAGAAAGAGAAATTAAGGAGTCAATCCCATTTACAATTGCACCCAAAACTATAAGATACCTAGGAATAAACCTAACCAAAGAGACACAGAATCTATACTCAGAAAACTATAAAGTACTCATGAAAGAAATTGAGGAAGACACAAAGAAATGGAAAAATGTTCCATGCTCCTGGATTGGAAGAATAAATATTGTGAAAATGCCTATGCTACCAAAAGCAATCTACACATTTAATGCAATTCCTATCAAAGTACCATCCATCTTTTTCAAAGAAATGGAACAAATAATTTTAAAATTTATATGGAACCAGAAAAGACCTCGAATAGCCAAAGGGATATTGAAAAAGAAAGCCAAAGTTGGTGGGATCACAATTCCGGACTTCAAGCTCTATTACAAAGCTGTCATCATCAAGACAGCATGGTACTGGCACAAAAACAAACACATAGATCATTGGAACAGAATAGAGAGCCCAGAAATAGACCCTCAACTCTATGGTCAACTAATCTTCGACAAAGCAGGAAAGAATGTCCAATGGAAAAAAGACAGCCTTGTCAATAGTTGGGAAAATTGGACAGCCACATGCAGAAAAATGAAATTGGACCATTTCCTTATACCACACACGGAAATAGACTCAAAATGGATAAGGAACCTCAAAGTGAGAAAGGAATCTATCAAAATCCTTGAGAAGAACACAGGCAGCAACCTCTTCGACCTCAGCCGCAGCAACATCTTCCTAGGAACATCACCAAAGGCAAGGGAAGCAAGGATGAAAATGAACTATTGGGATTTCATCAAGATCAAAAGCTTTTGCACAGCAAAGGAAACAGTTAACAAAACCAAAAGACAACTGACAGAATGTGAGAAGATATTTGCAAACAACATATCAGATAAAGGACTAGTGTCCAAAATCTATAAAGAACTTTGCAAACTCAACACCCAAAGAACAAATAATCCAATCAAGAAATGGGCAGAGGACATGAACAGACATTTCTGCAAAGAAGACATCCAGATGGCCAACAGACACATGAAAAAGTGCTCCATATCACTCGGCATCAGGGAAATACAAATCAAAACCATAATGAGATATCACCTCACACCAGTCAAAATGGCTAAAATTAACAAGTCAGGAAATGACAGATGCTGGCGAGGATGTGGAGAAAGGGGAACCCTCCTACACTGTTGGTGGGAATGCAAGCTGGTGCAACCACTCTGGAAAACAGCTTGGAGATTCCTCAAAATGTTGAAAATAGAACTACCCTATGACCCAGAAATTGCACTATTGGGTATTTACCCTAAAGATACAAAGGTAGTGATCTGAAGGGGCACGTGCACCCGAATGTTTATAGCAGCAATGTCCATAATAGCCGAACTATGGAAAGAACCTAGATGTCCATCAACGGATGAATGGATAAAGAAGAGGTGGTATATATACACAATGGAATACTATGCAGCCATCAAAATAAATGAAATCTTGCCGTTTGTGATGACGTGGATGGAACTAGAGGGTATCATGCTTAGCGAAATAAGTCAATAGGAGAAAGACAACTATCATATGATCTCCCTCATATGAGGAAGTGGAGATTCAACATGGGCGGTTAAGGGGGTAAGAGAAGAATGAATGAAACAAGATGGGATTAGGAGGGGGGCAAACCATAAGTGACTCTTAATCTCACAAAACAAACTGAGGGTTGCTGGGGGGAGGGGGTTTGAGAGAGGGGGGAGTGGTTATGGACATTGGGGAGGGTATGTTATGGTGAGTGCTGTGAAGTGTGTAAACCTGGCAATTCACAGACCTGTACCCCTGGGGATGAAAATACATTATATGTTTATAAAATAAAAAAGAAATAGCACACTATTCAACACATTATAGGCACTTAATTAATGTTTGCTGAATGAATGAATGATGAATGAATGAAAGGATACATAGACAATCAAATCAAGATCTTCAAAATGTCTTAACGATTTTTAAAACCTTATGGACTAATACATAAAATGAAATAGAAGAGAACAGAGACCACAGAAATAAGGGTACTAGAAAGCTTCCCATATTAATGGGACTCTCCATATTTGCCTGTCTCTCTAGTTGTGGGGGCAGCTATTTGCCCTGTAATGTCCCCTCTTTTACAGATCCAAGAAGAGTTACTGAATTTTCAATCTGTTTAGGTTTTCACCTATTGTTAGGATGGAGTGGTGACTTCCAAGCCCCTTATATGTGGAACCTCCGTGTATTATTTCATTTTCAAAATAAATTTTATTTTTAGGACATTTAAGTTCACAGCAAAATCAGGTAGAAAGACAAAGAATTCCCATGTATACATGCACATAACCCGTTGTCAACATCCTACACCAGAGTGGTATATTTGTTACAATCAATTAAGCTGCATATTGTGCTATCACTGGAAGTCTATAGTTTATATTAGAGTTCACACTTGGTGTTGTCCATTCTATGGCTTATAGCAAATGCAAAATGACATGCTTCTACTATTACAATATCATATAGAAGACTTTTACTGCCCTAAAAATTCTTTGTGCTCCACCTAGTCACCCTTTCCTCTCCCCTAATGCTTAACAACCACTGATCTTTTTACTACGGTGTTTATAGTTTTGCCTTTCTCAGAATGTCATACCATTGGAATAATAGAGTATGCACCTTTTTGGATTGGCTTCATTCACTCAGTAATATGCATTTAAGGTTTCTCCATGTCTTTTCATGGCTTGGTAGCTCATTTCTTTTTAGCTCTGAACAGTATTTCCATTGAGGGGATGTACCCCATTTTATCCATTTACCTACTAAATGTTGGTTGCTCTCAAATTTTGTTGATCATTAATAAAGCTCTTACAGACCTGCACATGCAGGTTTTTGTGGGGACAAAGTTTTCTACTTATTTGGGTAAATACCAAGGAATTCGATTGTTGGATCTGATGGTATGAATATGTTTGGGTTTATAAGAAACTACCAAACTCTCTTCCAAAGTGGTTGTACAATTTCACATTCCTACTACTAACATGGAGCATTCCTGTTGCTCTACATCCTCATCAACATTTGGTCTTGTCAAGGTTTTGGATTTTTTGCTGAGCTAATTAGTATGAAGTAGTATCTTGTCATTTTATTTTGTAGCTCCCTAAAGACTTATGGTGTGGGGCATCATTTTTTATGCTTATTCACTATCTCTGTGTCCTTTTTGGTGAGAGGTTTGTTCAGGTCTTTTACTCATTTTAAAATTAGGTTATTCTCTTATTGTTGAGTTTTAAGAGTTCTTTGTAAATTTTGGATAACATTCCTTATTAGATATTGATTTTGCAAATTTTTCTCCCAGTCTGTGACTTGTCTTCTTATTCTCTTGACAATTTCTCTCTCAGGGAATTTTTACATTTTAATTAAGTCCACATTATCAATGATTTCTTTCATGGATTGTGTCTTTGGTGCTGTATCTAAAAAGTCATTGCCACACCCAAGACTGCTTAGATTTCCTCATCCATTATGTTCTAAGAGTATTTGGTTTTGCATTTTACACTTAGGTCTGTGATCCATTTTGAGTTAATATTTTTGTGAAGGGTGTAAAATCAGTGTCCAGATTTTTTTTTTGCATGTGAGTGTTCAGTTGTTCTAGCACGATTTGTTTAAAAGATGATCTTTTCTCCATTGTGTTGCCTTTGCTCCTTTGTCAAAGATCAGTTGGCTATATTTACATGAGTTTATTTCTGGGCTCTCTATTCTGTTCCATGATAATCTATTTATCTTTTCTTTCATGCATACACACTGTCTTGATTATTGTAGACTTATAATAAGCCTTGAACTTGGGCAGTGACAATCCTACAACTTTTTCTTCTCCTTTGATATTATATTGATATTCCAAGTCTTTTGACTAGCCATGTAAACTTTAGAATCAGTTTGTCAATATCCACAAAATAACTTGCTGGGATTTTTACTAGGATTGTATTCAGTCTATAGATCAAGTTGGAAAGAGCTGATATCTTGACATGTTGGGTCTTTCTATCCAGAAGATGGAACATCTCTCCATTTATTTAGTTCCTCTCTGATTTCTTTACTCAGAGTCTTGTAATTTTCCTCATATAGTTCTGTACACATTTTGTTAGATTTATACCTAAGTATTTACTTTTCTTGGATGCTAATATGAATGGAATTGTGTTTTATTTCCAAATTCCACTTGTTCATTACTGGTATATAAGAAGGTGGTTGACTTTTGTTGTTAACCTTATATCTAGAAGCCTTGTTGTAATTGCTTATTAGTTCTAGGAAGATTTTTTTTTTTTGGTGTATTTTTTTGGATTTTCTACTTAGGTAATCATGTCACTTGCAAACAAAGACAGTTTTATTTACTCCTTCCTAATCTGTACATGTTTTATTTCCTTTTCTTGTCTTACTAGTCAGGACTTTCAACATGATGTTGAAAAGGGATGGTGAAAGGGGACATCCTTTCCCTGACCCTCATCTTAGTGAGACAACTTTGAATTTCTCACCATTAATTATGATGATAGTTGAAGGTTCTTTGTAGATGTTTTTTATCAAGTTGAGGAATTTCCCTTCTATTCCTAGTTTGCAAAGACTTTTGGTTATGGATGGGTATTCAACATTATCAGATGATTTTTTTTTTTTTTGGCACCTATTGACATAATCATGTGATTTTTCTTCTTTAGCCTATAAATGTGATGGATTATGTTAAATGATTTTTGAATATTGAACCAGCCTTGCACACCTGGGATAAACCCCACTTGGTTGTGGTACATAATAATTTTTATATATTGTTGAATTCGATATATTAATATTTTGTTGAGGATTTTGCATCTATGTTTTGAGAGATATTGGTCTATAGTTTCCTTTTCTTCTAATGTCTTTGTCTGGTTCTGCTATTGGGGTAATACTGGTCTCAGATTGACTTAGGACATATTCCTTTTGCAACTCTCTTCTGGAAAAGACTGTAGAAAATTAGTTTAATTTCGTCCTTAAATGTTTGGTAGAATTACCAGTGAACCCTTCTGGACCAGGCAGTATCTGTTTTGTCAGGTTATTAATTATTGATTCAATTTCTTCAATAGACATAAGCTTATTCAGATTGTCTGTTTCTTCTTGTGTGAGGTTTGACACATTGCCTTTTTTATTGACATGTAGTTGATATACAATGTTATATTAGTATTAGGTGTATAACATGGTGATTTGACAATTCTTTTCATTATGTAATGGTCACCACAGTAAGTGTAGTTACCATCTGTTACTGTACAAAATTATTATAATATTATTGACTATATTCCTTATGCTGTACTTTACACCCTGTGACTTATTTATTTTATAACTGGAAGTTTGCACCACTTACTCTCCTTTACCTATTACACTCATTCCCCTATTCCCTCCTCTCTGGCAACCACCAGTTTGTTCTCTGTATTCATGAGTCTGTTTCTGTTTCTGTTTGTTTGTTTTGTTTTTTAGATACCACGTATAGGTGGAATCATACAGTATTTGCCTTTCTTTGTCTGACTTATTCCACTTAGCATAATAACCTCTAGGTTTCCATGTTATGAATAGCAAGATTTTTCTTTTTTTTATCACGAGTAATATTCCATTTTGTATATATACTACATCTTCCTTATGCATTCACCTACCAAAATACATATAGCTTGCTTCTGTAAATAATGCTGCAGTAAACATAGAGATGCACATATCTTCTCAAATTAGTATTTTTATTTTCTTTGGGTAAATACTCAGTAGTGGGATTATTTGATAATGTACTTCTATTTTTAATTTTTTGAGGAAACTCCATATCATTTTCCATAGTGGCTGTACCAATTTACATTTCCACCAACAGTGTACATGGGTTCCTTTTTCCACATCCTTGTCAATACTTATTATTTCTTGTCTTTTTGATACTAGCCATTCTTACTGGTATGAGATAATATCTCATTTTGGTTTTAATTTGCATTTCCCTGGTGACTGGTGCTATTGAGCATTTTTTCTTTTTGACCATCTATATGTCTTCTTTGGAAAAATATCTATTCATGTCCCCTGCCTATTCTTCAAATCTGATTATTTGCTTTTTTGATGTTGGGTTCTCTGAGTTCTTTATACATTTTGGTTATTAACCCATTGTTTTATCCATCATTGGCAAATACCTTTTCCCATTCTGTAGGTTGCCTTTTTGTTTTGTTGATGCTTTCCATCACTGTGCAAAATGACTTTTAGCTTAACGTAGTCCCATTTGGTTATTTTTGCTTTTGCTTTAATCTTTTGAGTTTATTTTTGTGTAAGAAAGTGGTCAATTTTCTTCTTTTACACGTAGGTGTATAGTCTTCTCAGAACTATTTATTGAACAGGCTCTCTCATTGCATATTTTTGCCTTCTTTGTCATAGATTAATTGACCATAGAAGTGTTTATTTCTAGGCTCTCATTTGTGTTCAATTGGTCTATATGTCTATTTTTAGGCCAGTACCATAATGTTTTGATTACTATAGCTTTGTTGTATAATTGGAAATATGGCATTGTGATACCTCCAGCCTTGTTTTTGTTTCTCAAGATTGTTTTGGCCATTTGGGGTCTTCCGTGGTTCCATACAAATTTTAGGATTTTTTGCTTTAGTGCTGTGAAAAATACTGGTATTTTGATAGGGATTGCATTGAATATATAGATTACTTTGGGTAGTATGGACATTTAAACAATATTAATTTTTCCAATCCATGAGCATGGTATATGTAGCCATTTACTTGTGTTGCTTTCAATTTCTTTCATTATTGTCTTACAGTTTTCAGAGTACAAGGCTTTGATTGCCTTGTTTACATTTATTCCTAGATATTTTATACTTTTTGATGTAATTGTAAATAAGATTATTTTCTTAATTTCCCTTTCTGCTATTTTGTTGTAGTGCATCAAAATGCAAAAGATTTCTGTATATTGATTTTGTATCCTGATACTTTACTGAATTCATTTTTTAGTCATAGTTGTTTTTTTTTTTTGTAGAGTCTTTAAAGTTTTTTATATATACTATCATGTCATCTGCAAATAGTGACAGTTTTACTTCTTCCTTACCACTTTGGATGACTTTTGGTCTTTTCTTATCTGATTTCTGTGGCTGGGACTTCCAGTACTATGTTGAATAAAAGTGGTGAAAGTGGGCATCCTTATCTTTTTCCTTGTCTTAGAGGAAAAACTGAAAGTTTTTCAACATTGAGTATGATGTTAGCTGTGGGTTTCTCTGTATGGCCTTTGTATGTTGAGTTATGTTTCTTTTATACCTACTTTGTTGTTTTTATCATAGGTGGATGTTGAATGTTTTCAAATGCTTTTTATGCATCTATTGAGATAATAGCATGATTTTATCTTTTATTTTACTATTTTACTAATGTGATATATCACCTTGGTTGATTTGTGCATATTGAACCATATTTCCACTCTTGGAATAAACCCCCCTTGATCATGGTGGATGATTCTTTTCATGTATTTTTATTTTATTTTGTTTATTTATTTGACAGACAGAGATCACAAGTAGGTGGAGAGGCAGGCAGAGAGAAAGGAGGAAGCAGGCTCCCTGTTGAGCAGAGAGCCCAATGTGGGGCTCGATCCCAGAACCCTGGGGTCATGACCTGAGCTGAAGCCAGAGGCTTAACCCATTGAGCTTAACCCATTGAGCCACCCAGGCGCCCCTTCATGTATTTTTGAATTCAGTTTGCTAACATTTCTTGAAGATTTTTTGCATCTATGCTTATCAGGGATATTGGTCTGTAATCTTTTTTGTAGTGTCTTCGTCTGCTTTTGGTATCAAAGTAACGCTGACTTCATAAAATGAATTTGGAAGTATTCCTTCCTCTTTCTTTTTTGAAATATTTTGAGAAGGATAAGTATTAACTCTTCTTTAAATGTTTGATAGAATTTACCTGTGAAACCATCTGATCCTGGACTTTCCTATGTCAGTTTTTTTGATCCCTGATTCAATTTTGTTGTTAGTAGTCAGTTTGTTCTGATTTTCCATTTTTTCTTGATTCAATTTTGGAAGAATGTATGTTTCTTGGAATTTATAGATTTTTTTCCAAGTATTCCAATTTGTTGGCATATAATTTTCATACTGTTCTCTTCTAATCCTTTATATTACTGTGGTGTTTTTTGTAACTTCCCCTCTTTCATTCCTGATTTTATTTATTTGGGTTCGTTCTTTGTTCTTGATAAGTCGAAGTAAAGTTTTATTGACTTTATTTATATTTTCAAAAAACCAGCTCCTAGTTTCATCCATCTTTTCTCCCCCCACCCCTTTTTTTTTCAATTTTTTTTTTTTGGGAGGAGGGGGCAGAGTGCAAGGGAGAGAGAGAATCCCAAGCAGGCTCCACATCCATTGTGGAGCCCAACATGGGTCTCAACCCTGAGACCATGACCTGAGCCGAAATCAAGAGTCATATACTTAAAAGGTGAGCCACCCAGGCACCCCTATTCTACTTGTTTCTTGTATATATTATATATATATTATTTCCTTCTTTCTACTAACTTTGGGCATTGTTTGCTCTTCTTTTTCTATTTCCTTTAGGTGTAAGTTTAGATTGTTTGAGATTTTTCTTGTTTCATGAGTTAGGCTTGTATCACTGTAAACTTCCCTCTTAGAACTGCTTGCTCTGTGCCCAAAGATTTTGGAATGTTGTGTTTCCATTTTCATTTGTCTCAAGGTTTTTAAAAATTTTTCTTTGATTTTTTTATTGACCCATTGGTTTGTTTTATAACATATTTGGCCTCTGTGTGTTTATATTTCTATTAGTTCTTTCTTACAATTAATATCTAGTTTTATTCCATTGTGATTAGAAAAGATGCTTGGCATGATTTCAGTCTTTTAAAGGTTATTGAGACTTGTTTTGTGGCCTGATATGTGATCTATCTAACGTGTACAATGTTCCACATGCATTTGAAAAGAATGTGTATTCTGCTATTTTTGGATGGAATTTTCTGTATATATCTGTTAAGTCCATCTGGTCTAATGCATTATTCAAAGCCACTGTTTCCTTCCTTCCTTCCTTCCTTCCTTCCTTCCTTCCTTCCTTTTCTTTCTTTCCTTCTTTCTTTCTTTTTAAAATTTCTTTTCAGCATAACAGTATTCATTGTTTTTACACCAGACCCAGTGTATGCAATACGTGCCCTCCCCAATACCCACCACCTGGTTCCCCCAACCTCCCACTCCCCTGCCCCTTCAAAACCCTCAGGTTGTTTTTCAGAGTCCATAGTCTCTCATGGTTCATCTCCCCATCCAATTTCCCTCAGCTCCCTTCTACTCTCCATCTCCCTATGTCCTCCATGTTATTTGTTATGTTCCACAAATAAGTGAAACCATATGATAATTGACTCTCTCTGCTTGACTTATTTCACTCAGCATCATCTCTTCCAGTCCCATCCATGTTGCTGCAAAAGTTGGGTATTCATCCTTTCTGATGGAAGCGTAAGACTCCATAGTGTATATGGACCACATCTTCCTTATCCATTCGTCCGTTGAAGGGCATCTTGGTTCTTTCCACAGTTTGGCGACCGTGGCCATTGCTGCTATAAACATTGGGGTACAGATGGCCCTTCTTTTCACTACATCTGTATCTTTGGGGTAAATACCCAGTAGTGCAATTGCAGGGTCATAGGGAAGTTCTATTTTTAATTTCTTGAGGAATCTCCACACTGTTCTCCAAAGAGGCTGCACCAACTTGCATTCCCACCAACAGTGGAAGAGGGTTCCCCTTTCTCCACATCCCCTCCAACACATGTTGTTTCCCGTTCTGCTAATTTTGGCCATTCTAACTGGTGTAAGGTGGTATCTCAATGTGGTTATAATTTGAATCTCCCTGATGGCTAGTGATGATGAACACTTTTTCATGTGTCTGATAGCCATTTGCATGTCTTCATTGGAGAAGTGTGTGTTCATATCTTCTGCCCATTTTTTGATATGATTATCTGTTTTGTGTGTGTTGAGTTTGAGGGTTTTTTTATAGATCCTGGATATCAACCTTTTGTGTGTACTGTCATTTGCAAATATCTTCTCCCATTCCATGGGTTGCCTCTTTGTTTCCTTGACTGTTTCCTTTGCTGTGCTGAAGTTTTTGATCTTGATGAAGTCCCAAAAGTTCATTTTCGCTTTTGTTTCCTTTGCCTTTGGAGACATTATCTTGAAAGAAGTTGCTGTGGCTGATATTGAAGAGGGTACTGCCTATGTTCTTCTCTAGGATTCTGATGGTTTTCTGTCTCATGTTGAGGTTTTTTATCCAT
Organism: Mustela lutreola; assembly: GCF_030435805.1. Taxonomy (NCBI): domain Eukaryota; kingdom Metazoa; phylum Chordata; class Mammalia; order Carnivora; family Mustelidae; genus Mustela; species Mustela lutreola. Next base: position 102,431,603 of record NC_081299.1, on the reverse strand, counting down.
TTCGAGTTGATCTTTGTGTATGGTGTAAGAGAATGGTCGAGTTTCATTCTTCTACATATAGCTGTCCAATTTTCCCAGCACCATTTATTGAAGGGACTGTCATTTTTCCACTGTATATTTTTTCCTGCTTTGTCGAAGATTATTTGACCATAGAGTTGCTCTCTACTCTGTTCCACTCATGTATGTGTCTGTTTTTATGCCAGTACCAAGCTGTCTTGATGATCACAGCTTTGTAGTAAAGCTTGAAATCAGGTAACGTGACGCTGCCAGTTTTACTTTTGTTTTTCAACATTTGCTTAGCGATTCGGGGTCTCTTCTGATTCCATACAAATTTTAGGATTATTTGCTCCAGCTCTTTGAAAAATACTGGTGGAATTTTGATCGGAATGGCATTAAAAGTATAGATTGCTCTAGGTAGGATAGACGCTTTAACAATGTTTATTCTTCCGCTCCAAGAGCATGGAATGGTCTTCCATCTTTTTGTGTCTTCTTCAGTTTCTTTCATGAGTGTTCTGTAGTTCCTCAAGTACAGATTCTTTACCTCTTTGGTTAAGTTTATTCCCAGGTATCTTATCGTTCTTGGTACTATAATAAATGGAATCAATTCTCTAATTTCCCTTTCTGTATTTTCATTGTTAGTGTATAAGAAAGCCACTGATTTCTGTACATTGACTTTGTATCCTGCCACGTTGCTGAATTGCTGTATGAGTTCTAGTAGTTTGGGGGTGGAGTCTTTTGGGTTTTCCATATAAAGTATCATGTCATCTATGAAGAGACAGAGTTTGACTTCTTCATTGCCAATTTGGATACCTTTTATTTCTCTTTGTTGTCTGATTATGGCAGTTTATTTTAAGTTGATATTTGCTTAAGTTCTCGAATGAATTTAAAGACACATTTTTACTCTCCACTCCCTGTTTTATATATATGATGTCACACTTTACATTTTTTAATTTTGTGTATCTCTTGACTAATTTTTGTGGATATAATTGATTTTACTACTTTTGTGTTTTAATCTTCATACTAGCTTTATAAATGATTAATCTATTACTATATGTTTCCTTTTATTAGTGAATTTTTTTCCCTTCATAATTTTCTTGCTTCTAGTTATGGCCTTTTCTTTTCTACTTAAAGAAGTCTATTTAATATTTCTTATAAGGCTGCTTTATTGGTGATAAGTTCCATTATCTTTTGTTTGTTTTGGAAATTCTTTATCTCTCTTTTAATTCTAAATAATAACCTTATGAAGCAGGGTATTCTTGGTTTTTTCCTTTCAGCACTTTTTCCTTTCAGCACTTCCTTCTGGCTTGCAAAGTTTCCTAAATCATCTGACAGTCTTAAGGGTTTGACAATTTAATTATGCATCTTGGTGTGGACCTCTTTGGGTTCATCTTGTTTCTGTGGTTCCTTGTCTTTCCTGTTCTGTTTCCTTTTCCAGGTTAGAGAAGTTTTCAGCTATTATTTCTTCAAATAAGTTTTCTGCCCTTTTATCTCTCTCTTCTTCTCTGGAAACTTTATAATATGTATGTTAGTATGCTTGCTATTGTTACAGAAATCCCTTAACCTATCCTCATTTTTAAAAATTTTGCTGTCCAACTTGGTTGCTTTCTTTCACCCTGTATCCCAGATTATTGATCCATTCTTCTTCATCCTCTGTTTTTGTTTCCCTCTAGTGTATTTTTTTCATTTCAATTATTGTATCCTTCAGCTCTAACTAGTTCTTTTTTTATATTGTCTTTTTATTGAAGTTGTCACAGACTTTATCTGCTCTTCAGTCAAGTTCAGTGAGCATCTTTATGACCATTACTTTGAACTTTTTATCAGGCAGATTGCTTATCTCTATTTCATTTATCTTTTTCTGTGGCTTTATTCTATTCTTTTGGAATATATTATTTGGAGCATATCTGTCCTCTCATTTTGTCTGTCTCTTTATGTTTGTTTCTCTGTATTAGGTAGGTCAGTTATATCTCCTGATCTTAAAAGTAATAGCCTTATGTAGAAGGGCCCCTGTGGTGCTCTGTAGTGTAATACTACTGGTTGCCAGAACAAGTTATCCCCTGTGTGAGCTGCACATTCCTTCCTATTATGGCTGAGCTGTGACTACTGCAGGTAAACTGGTGGGTGGGCTAGCCCTCAAGCCAGCTGTCTGCAGGGACTCTCTGCAACTGTTGTGGGTGTGCTTGTGGGCAGTGTTTGCTCCTGGGGTGGCTAGCTGAGAGGTCTAACACCAGCTACAGCAGGCATGCTGATGTGTGAAATAGCCAAGCCACTTCTTGGTGCAGGAGATGCTTTGGAGGGACACCAGTCCTGGCTAGATATACTTACTTGGTATGATGGGACAGTAGTCACTTTGGGGGGAATGTTCATCTTGACTCAGTGTGACAGAATGGGAGCTGCTTTGGAGAGGTATATGCCAGGGTGAGTGTGCTAGATGGAGTGAATCCACAAAGGAACACTGGGTTGGGGCAAGTTGTACAAACAAGTGGATGGGGTAGTGTCAGAACTGCCCCCTACAAGCATCTAGCCATCTGGATCAAGGGAGGGCAAGAAAAATGGCAACTGCTGGCACCTCCATTCCCAGAGAAATATATAGATCATTGAGCTTCTGACACATATCATAAAATTGGTCAGTAGATCTTCTTCATGTATAAGCCAGGCACTTTTCAAACTGCAGTTCTATGCTGGATGTTGGGCTGAGTAATAGAGGGTGGAGTTATTAAGGGTGGAGATTCAGTTTCCTATAGCCCTCCTTCTCTCCAGGAGTAAAGCTTAACTGATTTTCAAAGCCAAACTCTATGGGGTCATGTCTTCCCAGTGTGAGTCCCCAGGGCCAGGGTGCCCAGCATGAGGTTTGATCCCCTTGCTCCTCCTGCCTGTGATGTCCCTCCCACTTGTGGATCACTGCACTGGGGCTTTGGTTTCTGACTGTGTCTCTGTCATTTTACCCTTTTCAGTGTGGCATTCCTTTTATGATTTGAGCTATGGAAGACCTGTTCTGCCAGTCTTCAGATTGTTTCCAGAGTGATTTGCAATACATGTAGCTTTTGCTTTGGTATGTCCATGGAAGAAAGCGTGTCCAGGACTTTACTTTTAATCTTGTAGGTTTCTTATAGATAACATTTAGTTGGGTCTTGTTTTTTTTTTTTTTTTAAAGATTTTATTTGTTTATTTGACAGACAGAGATTACAAGTAGACAGAGAAGCAGGCAGAGAGAGAGAGAGAGAGAGAGAGAGGAAATCAGGCTCCCTGCTGAGCAGAGAGCCCAATGCAGGACTCGATCCCAGGACCCTGAGATCATGACCTGAGCCAAAGGCAATGGCTTAACCCACTTAGCCACCCAGGTACCCACTGGGTCTTGTTTTTTGATTCACTCTTGCAATCTCTGTTTTTTGATTGCCTTAGACCATTTCTGTTTAAGGATAATATTGGTAGTAGTTGGATTAATGTCTACTGTATTACAATGAATCAAAAGTATTGGCAAGGATGTGGAGAAAAGTGAACTGTTGTGTGCTGTTGGTGAGACTGTAATGTTGGTGCAACCACTATGGAAAACAGTATGGAGACCCCTTAAAAAATTAGAAGTAGAACTACCATGTGATCCAGCAGTTCCACTTCTGAGTATTTATCTGAAGAAAATGAAAACACTAAATTGAAAAGATATATGTGTCCCATGTTAACACAGTATTATTTGCAAAAGTCAATATATGGAAACAACCTCAACATCCACTGATGGAAGAATGGATAAAGGCGCTGTGATACACACATACACACACACACACTGAATATTATTCAGCCATAAAAAGGAAGGAAGTCTTGCCATTTGTAATACCATGGCTGGACCTCAAATGCATTATCTAAATGAAATAAGTCAGATAGAGAGCGACGAATACTGTACAATTTCTCTTATATGTGGAATCTAAAAAACAAAAATGAAACAACCAAGCTCATAGATACAGAGAACAGACTAGTGTTTGCCAGAGGTGGGGATAGGAGAAATGGAAGAAGGGATTAACAGGTTAAAAAAAAAAAGGATTAAGAAATCAAAATTGTAAACAGAAGTTCTATAGTACAATAGCATGTCAAAAGAAGTAAAGGTTCCTAGGTGGGAGCCAGTATGAAGAATTTGTTTACAGAAGTAAACCGTGCAAGTGTGGCTGAAATGCCAAAGCGTGCAGAGTGGAGTTAGATAAACTGCAGAGGTGAAGTGGTGCCAGAACATGCATAGACTTGAGAGAAATTCATGGCAATGACTTTGGTTTTCTCCTAAGAGCAGAGTGAGGCCCAAAAAGGAATTTAGTCACACAGTGGCATGATGTGAATTGCATTTTTAAAAGACCGCTCTGGGAACCAGATGAACAGATTAGATTAGATTAGATTAGAAGACTCAGAGAAACCTATTAAGAAAGGATGTTGAAAATCTGATAGAAAGGTTGGTAACTCTCGGGGTGCCTGGGTAGCTCAGTGGGTTAATGCCTCTGCCTTCTGCTCAGCAGGGAGCCTGCTTCCCCCTCTCTCTCTGCCTGCCTCTCTGCTTCCTTGTGATTTGTCTGTCAAATAAATAAATAAAATCTTAAAAAAAAAAAAAAAGAAAGGTTGGTAACTCTCATTCAAGTCATAGTATGGAAATGGAGGGAAGATAAGGGGCTCATGAGAAATAAAAGGAAACATTACATTGCCCTCTTTACAGACCACATCCCAGGCACACCTACCATGGTCCATCTGAGTACAGCCACTGTCTAATGTATGATGCCTCCAAAATCCATGATATTCGCTATAATAGAATTTTCTGGTTCAAATTCACACTCTATCCGGTGCTCAGCTGATTTCATAAGAGGCAGGAGAAAAACAGTGTATGATATGTCGCAATATGTATACTTTGCCTTCTGGAGATGGCAAATGACCGGTGCGGGGAGGAATGTTGACAGCCAGCAGGCTACAAGTGTAAGGGGAAATGCTCACTAGTTCCACATAAGCCCTTGTTTAATAACCTACCAAACTTGGAAGCTTAATTAGCCTAGCTAAGCAGCCCTTCCTCCCACGTGTTGAAAGAACTGTAAATCAACAAATCAATCAATCGATCAGCCAGAACTTTCCGTAAACAGCACAATGCCTTTAAAAGAATGCACTAACCTTTTAAAATGCAGTACCCATAGCTCAACACAATGCCCATGTATTAATACTCTAAATGATAATAATAATAAGGAGGATGGGAGCAATTATTCATATTAGAGGGATACCAGATAGGCAAAGAGGAGAAAGAGTATGAGAACAAATGCTTTGTGCATTATGCTTAATATTTTATATTATTTGTGTTATTGGTCTAAACTGGGTTGCAAACTATAACCTGCAAGCTAAGTCCAGACCACCATCTGCTTCTGTGAGTAAAGTTTTATTGGCACATAGCCACACCCATTTGTGTATGAGCTGTCTATGGCTGCTTTCATGCTGCAGCAGCAGACGTAAGTAAATACAAGACTGTTATGGCCCACAAAGCCTGAAACATTTATCATGTCCAGTCTGTTGATGAACCTGTCAAAGACATTCTCCAGATCTGTTAGTGTTTTTGAGCTCTACAATTTCTTTTTTATTCTTTCTTGGAATTTTCATCTCTCTGTTTAAATAACCCCTCTGTTCTCGCATGTTGTCTACTTTGTCCATTAGAGCTCTTAGTATATTAACCATAGTTGTTTTAAGTTCCTGGTCTGATAGCTCCAACATCCCTGCCACATCTGAGTCTTGTTCTAATGCTTGTTCTGTCTCTTCAAATGGTTATCTTTTTTTTTTTTTTTTAAGATTTTATTTATTTATTTGACAGAGAGAGATCACAAGTAGATGGAGAGGCAGGCAGAAAGAGAGAGAGGGAAGCAGGCTCTCCGCTGAGCAGAGAGCCTGATGCGGGACTCGATCCCAGGACTCTGAGATCATGACCTGAGCTGAAGGCAGCGGCTTAACCCACTGAGCCCCAAATGGTTATCTTTTGCCTTTCAGTGTCCCTTGAAATTTTTTTGTTTAAAGTCAGATATGATGTAATGGGTAAAACAAACTCTGGTAAATAGGCTTGTAGTGATGATGTGATGGTAAGGTGTGTGTATGGAAGAGTGTTGTGTAGTTGTATGATTAAGTCACAGTCTTTGGTAAGCCTGTGCCCTTCGACTGTGACATTTACCAATGTTTCTGGGACAGGGTGACTACAGGGCCTAGAGTTGGGTATCTTGCACCTCCTAGGTCAGTTAGGCTCTGGTAAAACCATAGCAGGTTGGCATCTGGTAAAGAGGTTTCTCTTTGTGTTAGCCTTGTTGAAAACAGAATGTTCTGGGGTGTATTTCAAAATGATTACTTTTTTCTCCTCCTGCTGGAAAGTCTAGGGAATTATTCTCTGCTATTCACCATGAGATTCTGGTAGAGTTTCTAGAGGTAGAACAAAAGTATGAGGGTAGGGACCTCCTATGAGTGGGCCTCCATTTTAACTTTCAGACTCGCCCACAGAGAACCTCCAGCATCTCATCAATTACAGTTTAGGTGTTCTGACCCTGGTGCTGGTTTTCAAGATTTCTGCTTCTGTGTATTCCTGTTTCTCCAATTTTGGGGACAGTGGTTTTCCCTTCTGACCTCACTCTTCTGAGGTATCGAGAGGAATTGTTGATTTTTCAGTTTGTTTAGCTTTTTATTTTGCTGGGATGGACTGGTGACCTCCAAGCTCCTATACTCTGGATTGGGAATCAGAAGTCCCCAAATCATTTATTTCCACAGTGAGAATCCAGGAATATTAGTATTATTTGATAGATAAAGACAAAGATGTTTTGAGTCTTGCCAAACAGCTTGAGGACAGTGGAGCCATAGTCTGAGTCCAAGCATCCTGACCCTCGGATGACTCTAAAGCTGATTGTCTTTATCGGAACACAGTGTGTATCTCTTAGGTACCCAATATTCTGTTCAATTGTTGAAAATGTTCTAGTGGAGAAGCTTTCTTTGCTTTCTTTACCCATCCATTCTAATGCAGGACATTTCTAGAGGTCAAAAAGTACCTTCTGAGATTTAATATGTATCTCTTCAGGTGACGGTAGAAATTCCTCTGTCCACACTTCTGAGGCAAGGAGAACAGCCCTTTGGTACTATCTTTATGATATTTTTGCATGTTTCCCTTGGAATCTTGCATCTAGTTCTCTGAGTCTGCAGGAAAAGCAACTTAAAAAAATAGCACACATGTGTGTGTACAGTTATTACCAAGAGATATGTTCAGGGAGAACTTGTACTAGATTCTCTAGGACAAGTAAGCTAACATCCTTATCTGTAGACAGGATTGCCTTAAGGCCATATGCTATTGTGATTTGTCTCACTCTTACCCCAAACCAATCTGGAATGACATAGTTAAGCCCCCAGCTGGTGGTTTCAGGGTTGTAGAGATGACCTGGCCATCAGCACCAAGCCCCGTCTAAATCAGCCTCTTTTCAAAGACCACGATTCTGTGAGGCATCTACTACTGTTTTAAGTGTTCTAGCTACATTCGATTTACTTTCCATCTTTCATCTGGTTGGTCTATCTTGTCCTGTTTGATAGACAGCTCTCGAGTACAATTTTTGTTGAGGAATATTTTATATGAATAGCTCTTCTGTTGAGAGTACAAATCCTCATAGTTATTTCATAGAGGTATAGAGGATATATATGACTGCAAAGCCCATGTTTCAACTGTATTATTTCCCTGTTATCTACAGATTGGAGTATTATTTTGCTGGGAGAATATTTTTTATATATAGCCTTCTGTGCAGGGTGTAAATTCCATTAATTGGTTCAGAGAGATACATAGGATAGGCAAAAAAATTAATCCACTATTTTAGTCATTGTTGATCCATGTTTTTAACATTTTTTCTTTAGAGCACAGTTTTAAGCAAGAGCATCTAACAATTAGTGAGGCAAAGAAGAGCATGTCACATTTGAGGAAGAGGAGGGGTTTGGAGGGCCTGAAGCACAAGGGGTAGAATGATCGAAGATGCAGGGGATGAGCCTCTGGACAGGATGGGGCCAAGGCAAGAGGACATCACACACCACACTTTGGGCTTGTCTCTCCCTGTGGGCAATCTCAGCGGTCTGGTCATTAGCCCTTTTTCTTTACAACCTGGAGAACTGGACCAGATCCTGATTGATTTCGGCAACTGACCGGCAACCTAAAAGAAGAGTTAATGAGTTTATTTCTTTAAAACACCAGTAACCCACTCATTCATGGATAAGGGGATGATCCAATGGGAACAAGCCTGACTTGAAGTGCTCACCCTGAAAAAACATTATGGATACCAGATGAGAATTACTTTATGAGTCTGTGCCCGAGTCCTCTATCAACACAGCCATGCCAAAATGGCATAGTAAAAATATAGAAACATTATTTTAGCATTTGAAAAATCTATTCATATGTGCCATAGATATACTTGGCCTTTATCTGAATGCTGATAAAGCTCAGGGATCTAGGAAGTATGTGTCAGGGAAAAATATGAGTCGGGAATAAGAGATGGGATGAGTATTTCATACAGTGGTTGTCTTCTAAGGGAAAGTGCTGCAAAAGGTAACATTTTTTTAGTGCAGGATCTTAATTAAAATGCAAAATTAGAACTGTAGCTGAGATTAGATGCAGGGATTAAAGAGAGTGACGTCGGATAAGAAGCACAAAGAGGAAGGAGGAAGGGGGTAGTCCATTGGTACAGACTGGAGAGTTGTGACCTTGTGTAGATGGGAAATCCCTGGTGATGATAAGTTAGAAAGACTTGAGTGCCGCAATGTGCAATGATTAATTCAAAGTTTATTCCACATGTACGATGTGTGCACCTGCACATCCCAAAACACAACTTTAGCAAAATGTATTACTCGCCAAAATATAACGAATGAGAGGGTTCTTTCCCCCTCTAAAAACCACACCTGGGTCCGTCGCAAGGGACAGAAATGGCAGGCATGGGTTGTGTAAGTAACCCACAGACTGAACTCATTCAGCAGAAGCAAGAATTTGGTGCCAGAGGTGGCTTTCTTCAGAAGGGACAGTGGTCTTAAAAACTTTGGTTTTCCCCAGGGCAGAGAATAGGAGGTCTTCACAGGAGGCAGATCCATTCAAGGAGCACAGAGAAGACCAAAACTTGATCTTGGGTTCTATATTGTAATAAAAATAATATTTAAACGATGTAAAAAGGTCTCACTAGTTGACTCAAAATGTCTCCCTTTTGAGACCTTTGGACACATAAACCTTGGTAATATTTCTATACTTACTTGCTACTTACTTGCCTTTCATCAGATTGGCTTCTGCAGTCCCAAGGGCACTGCCCTGCCCTTGGCAGAGGCTCAGTGGAATTTTGAGAGAGAATGCGTATTTATTATTTTTTCATTACTATAAATTAGGAGGATACTTACGCTAACATGTTTTGGCTACTTTCAAGTGAAGTGGGTAATTCCAAACAATAAACCTCAAGAAGGTTCATATACTTTTTAATTCAGCCTCCTCCCCTTATGAAGGCTAGGGCGTTAGTGAGGTACCTGCAGCCTCTGTTGGCCTGGTTTGTATGTGGACATTTTTCAAGACAGTTGATGATTTTAGCCTTCCTAGAAGTATAATTTCAGCAATTGGTTTCACAGAAAAACCCTGACTTTTTAAGCTGATTTTGCTTTCAGCAATAGTACAAAAAGAGGTTCCTCCTAGGGCTGTGATGTTACAGGGTCTTAAGGGGAAAATGTCATACATCTTCAGGGAAATTCGGAGAGAGAAATGATATTAATGGATTCCTCCTGGGTGCTGATTTTGTGTCAGGCATCTTACGTGCATTGTGTGTGGAAGGGATAAGGGGTGACAGAATCTTGGGGCTTTCATGCTCTGATTTTGCATTTTAGTGAGTTCCACCAAAAGCCCAGGCCCCCCTTCCAACCGCCAGAAATCCCTTCTTCCCAAGGACTAGCCTGGGGGAGAGACTCTTATGCAGAGGACGCCAACCAATGCCCTGCTGCCTGAGTTTCCTATTCTTTCTGATTGCTGTGAGAAAGACCCGTGTTTGGTTGTGATTACTCATTTTTCTCTCTTTGCATTTAAAAAAACACATTCTCATTGTACAACAGTTAGAAGAAGGGGAGTATAAACTGTCAGCCCTAAATGGGCTCACAATTCTGTTTTTTTTTCTCTGCCCCTTTTAAAAAAGGACACTCTCCACTCTACTTCAGAAGGAGATTTTCCAACCAATATTTCTACCCCAAGAATTGTTAAGTGTTAACTTTTGGTAAAATAAAAAAAGCTTTGTTATTGTGAATTCCCCCAACAGGCTTCTGTTAAAAGAGGATCAGACATCATTTCTCAAAGATGGGAGAAAATATTTGGGGCAGCAGGAGAAGTCCTCTCAACCTCCTGGAATCTGCAGAAGCACATGGGTCTACCCATCCTTCACCCCTCTCTCTCCCAGGGGCAAAGCACACCAGTATGATATCTGTTCATGTTCATGCCCTCCTCTCCATTATGGGAGAGCCTTGGGGATACCAGGTCATTTACTAACTTATCTTCATTGGCTCTGAAGAGTATGGCTCTTATCCAAAGCTGATGGTCCTTGTCCTCCATGCCTTGATCTATCCAGCTCCTACTTTTTTTTCTTTAATTAATCTGCTCAGTGGGAAGGACGCTGGTGCTGGCACTAATGCTGATCTAAGGTTTCTAATTTGTATTACTCAAGCTCAAAAGTTTGAATCTGCAGCCCCAGTGGACACTACAAAGATAATTTAGACATTGAGTATAAGACTCTTGTCTAAATATCAGACCGAAGCCAGACTTGAGAAGAACCTGAACATCTTGTCTTGGGCTCAGCACATAACCAATGCTCTGTAACATTTATGGAAATAAGTTAATGGCGTAATGAGAATCTTGATTCCACATTGGAGCTCTTGATTCATTATTTCCTTACTTCTGGAGAAGGTGTTTGTCATTACCAAATTTTAGAACTGGGGAGGGAACGGACATCTCAGTGGGGTTCATCGTGTCTGTCCTTTCATGTTGTGGTCAGTTAGATCTACAGCAGACAAAGACAAGCAGAGATAGAGCCATTGGCCACCGGCATTTGGGTAGAGCAGCTCTTTTCTATGAGGCTGCTCCAGGCATGTTAGGACAGTTAGCCTCTGAGCACTAAGTACCAGAAGTATCCATCCTTCAATCTTTGTGCCAACTGAAAAAAAATGAACTTGGAACTCTAAACCAAATCTTCCTAAGGAAGGCAATCATCGACGATCTTAGTTGAGAACTACTATTTTCTAGGTCATCAGGATCCCAGGCTTTGCTAAAAACGTACACATTTTTAGGAGCACTGCTTTATAATAACTTCTTTTTTGACTGAAGTCCACCAGCATGTAACTTCCAGATGTTCACATTTCTCTGGCCGTGGTTACACAGGACGGCACTTCTCCTGCTCCCCGCTTCTCTCCTCCTGTTGTGTCTGTCTCCCCACTTCCTCCACGCCCCCTCCTTGCCATAATTCCTCAACTCCTCACAGCCCATGAATATGAAAAGATGACCCACAGAACCACACCCAACAAACTTGCTTGTGTGATCTGAGCAGGCTGGAGCATAAGGGGACCCTCTTTCCCATTATCTGAAATTTCATTTGCTTTCATGGCAAAGGAATCACATTTGGAGTTTGTGTTCCATCTCCGTCTGGGGCCTCTCTTCCCTCCTCTCTCTTCTGGGCAGCCACTGGGCCGGGGAAGGGTAGCTAGAAGGAGGGGCGGCCACTCCTCTTCTGTAGCCCTCATGCCTGCAGCTCCAAGGCAGGAAAAGAATTGTGAAAACTTACCTGTGAGACTCATGGAAGTGTGGAATTCATTTTTTATAAGGTTCAAAACTTCCTCAACTCCATGTTCACCCTGCTTCCAAGATGGGGGTTGGGGAGAGACAAAAAGAAGCATGAAGAACATTCTGCGCAGGTGCTGAGCATTGGTTCTAGGTGTGCTGTCCGCTGCAGCGGGGAGGACAAGGGTGTCTGTGAAATTGGAACTATGCTGGGAAGACAGGGAGGCAAAGAGGAAAAGGTGGGAGTGAGGGGGCCTGAGAATGTGCAGCGTGCTGCCAAGGAAGCAGGAGATGTGGGCAAGGAGGGGGGGCTGTCCCTCAGGGATCTGTGGCACTTGGAATCAGCTCAGCTTGGATGGCAAACCACAGTAAAGCGTGGGGGCATATGAGAAGCCCAGTATCTTTCTGCTGGTTTACCTCTCACCTTATAGGCAAGACCCCACAGGATTGGTCTCCCTAGAAACACACACTTAGCCCCAAGGGCCAGAGCCTTGAGCACGTCGTTGCCAGTTCGGATCCCACCATCCAGGTACACTTCCATTTTCCCTTTCACAGCGGCCACCACTTCTGTCAAGGCATCAATCTGAGAAAGAGACATGCATGGCTTGAGGGACTTCCGTTTTCACTTTTAGGGATCATGGGGCAGAGGTGCCCCCTCAGTGTGAGTTAGGAATAGGAAGTCTGAGTGTTGGTGCTGTCTATGAGTTTTTTTCCCCTCCCATGCTTGACACATGATTCCCCTGTCCTACCAGAGCAATGCAGCTACATTCCCGAGCCCCAAGGACTTCTTTTTAATTTTTAAAACTAATTAATTAATTTATTTGAGAGAAAGTATGCACATGAGCAGGAAGAGGGGCAGAGGAGACGGAGAAGCAGGCTCCCCGCTGAGCAGGGAGCCCCATATGATGTGGGGGCTCTATTCCAGGACACTGGGAGCATGACCTGAGTGGAAGGCAGATGCTTAAACAGCCCCCACAGGTGCCCTAGGAGTCCAGGGACTTTCTGCAGTCTCTCCCTCATGCCATTTTCTTCCTTGACAGAGTGCAGCTTCTCTCTAACTCACTTGTTTGACTGTCTACAGCTCGAAAGAAACTCTTGGTTCCTCTTCATCCTAAAAGGGATATTTTCCATTTATGGCATTCACTTTAATGTTCTTTTCAAAGTACATTTTGACCTTTTATTTTCTCCTGCCTTCTCTGTTTCCAGGGTGGCACAGCTAGGAATATTCTCCATTGCTAAGGCCCTGAGTCTTTTTGGCAAAGCAAATGTGTCTGGACCACAGCGTGTTTTGTGTAACTGGGTTGCACGTTGCTCCTTACACACCACATTTGAACAACTTGTTCCTGGCTCCTGTATGGGTTATCTAAGACGTGGGTTGGTAATGCAAGCATCAGTGCTGTTGAGGCAGGGTTGAAGACTCTGAAAGGCGAAACGAAAGCAGCTTACCACTTGGCCTGGTTTCTCCCCAGACTTTCTCTCACCTTGCCTCCCCAGTTCCAGGCTCTGCAGCTACGAGGCCTTGCCAACCCACAGTGCCCCAGACTGAGCCTAAGCCTGAGCACCTCCAAGTCTAAGAGGAGGGGTGACAGCAGAGGCTGGGAGCAGGGCCCTTGAGGACAGAGTTCTGGAACTGCCTCAGGGCTCCTGTTCTACGTCTCTTGGACAGACAAATGGAGAGGAGGCGAAACTGGGCCCTGGGGTGCTTCTGCTGCAGAAGAAATCAATGGGAATTCTAACTCAATGAGATCCTTTGGGTGACTGAACAGAATATGAAATCAGGGAGGAAAGAACTTTGTACTCTAATTTACAAGTGGAGGAGACCTGAATACATTTTAGACTTACATGTGAGAACTGGTAAGAATGCATGCCCAGATAAGGGTATTTTTATAGCCCCACCATGGTATTATTTGGAATATTCGATGATGTTGAGAAAAAGAAATAAACATATCTGTGTAAATTCTTACAGTAAGCTAGATTGGATGATGGGGCTGATGGAATTTGAGAAACAGACCAGGGAGTGAATTTTAACCTAGGGTCCAGTATTGCTTTAGAGTTACTTTCTATAGGTCACGATAGGACATTCATTAGAGCCTTCTGGAAACAATAGCTAGATGACCCATTTCCCAGGTCCCAGGAAGAAATACAGGAAGTATATGGAAACTTCTAGAGATGGGAATTTCAAAGAGTTATACCCCTCACAGGGAGAGGTCTGTGGAGAGAGGAGTGAGGCATTGGCCTCCGGCACAAATTTAAGGAATGCCAAAACACTCAGATAACTAACATTTTAATACTGTCAAACTTTGATCTGTGAGCTGTGGGTGCTTGTTTTTATAAGTAAGTTTTTATTGGATCTGGGGCCAGGTTGACAGTGAGGCAGGTTCTTTGAGTGTAGGGACAGATCCTATCTTTCTTTAAAATGTTGATATTTTGTTCACCATGGAATTTTTTGCATTGATTTAAATTTTTTAAAAGTGCATTTAACTATTATTTACCTTACTAAGTTTGTCTGGCACCTTCTCAAATTCTGAGCCAGAGGTACCTCTCTAGCTTCACACCAGTCTTGGCACTGTCCCCAGAGGACGTTGGGTGGGTTTGTTGTTAAGTCAGATGGCTTGGGAGAATGACATGTTGATCAGCATGATGGGGAAGGAGAAATTCTCTCTCTGAGTCCTGCCTTTGCCAACAGTCATTCTCTATTGAGGAAATGCAGTGGGGAGCAATTACTCAGCCTCTTTCTCCATGTATTACTCAGTCCTCCCCCCAAGGGAACAAGACTAGCTAAACTGATTCGTGAGAGAGAGAGAGCGCCGATTGCTAATGTTTCATAGAGTTATTTCGAGAGTCAGCATTCTACTCCTTTTGCTACTTTCTGGTGGTGGTCTCTTTTTTGCTTTCTCTTCCTACCCATAGGACTGCTTAGGACCTGCTATACTTTTTTGCATCCTGTTCTGCCAATTTCTGGGTGTGTGGAGGTGGCCTGTGGGCATCCTTGCAGGAGTCAGGTGAGAGAACTAGCATGTGCTCTGCATATCTACTTTCTCCTGGGGTCACAGGTCAAAATTTGGCATGGGAAGTAGGATGCCTGACTGTTCCCTTCAATCAGCTCTTATGGAGAGCTACAGTAAAGTGCTCCTTATCCTCCAACTGGGCTTGTTACTCTGTGCCTGGTGGGTGGGGGGGAAGGGGCAAGTCTTTAAAAAAAAAATGAGAGAAGTGTATACATAGAAATGAAATTATGTTCTTAATATATTGACAAAGAGAAGAGTTACAAAACAGTATGTAGCTTTTCAAACCTAACATGTCATCTTTGCATTGAGAAGTTGATCAAAAAACAATTCCCAAAATATTGTCATTAATGATAATCATCAAATTAGGGGTTTTTTAAAAATATTTTATTTATTTATTGGACAGACAGACATCACAAGTAGGCAGAGAGGCAGGCAGAGAGAGAGGGGGAAGCAGACTCCCCACTGAGCAGACAGCCTGACTCGGGGCTCAATCCCAAGACATTGAGATCATGACCTGAGCCAAAGGCAGAGGCTTTAACTCACTGAGCCAGCCAGGCGCTCCTCTTTATTTTTTTAAAAAAGATTTATTTATTTTTATTTTTAGAGAGAATGAGAGAGAGGGAGAGAGAGAGAGGGACAGGGAACGAGAATCCCAAGCAGACTCCATCGGGAGAGCAGAGCCTGCCGTGGGGCTCAATCCCACGACCCTGAGACCACGACTCGACCTGAAAACAAGAATCAGAAGCCCAACCCACTGCATCACCCAGATGTCCCCACCCCACACTTCATTTTCTTAGAATGAATCAAGTAGCGATAGAAGAATCTCTTGGAAAATATAAGCTATATATCTCCAGGAAAATAAATCTCCCATCCAAGTACTAACCAGGCCCGACCCTGCTTAGCTTCCAAGATCAGACGAGATCGGACGCATTCAGGGTGGTATGGCCGTAGACTATAGGAAAATAAATCAACAATTAGTTCCCACTTAAAGATTCTTTCCTTGCCTGCCTCCTCTTCATTTGTAATGGACACAAATTCAAAAGATAGAGGGATGGGGTGCCTGGGTGGCTCAGTGGGTTAAGCCTCTGCCTTTGGCTCAGGTCATGATCTCAGGGTCCTGGGATCGAGCCCTGCATCGGGCTCTCTGCTCAGTAGGGAGCCTGCTTCTCCCTCTCTCTCTCTGCCTGCCTCTCTGCCTGCTTGTGATCTCTGTCTGTCAAATAAATAAATAAAATCTTAAAAAAAAAAGATGGGAAAATCACAGACTGTCATAGATTTTTAGAGAAGGATTCATACGGCATTTTTCGGTTTGTTTTACTTTGAAAGATTGTTATTTATTTGTTTAAGTGAGGTACTGCTCCTTCCCAGGATGTGTCATATGAGAAAACATGTTGTCACACTCCATGCACACAGGCAATCTTTAAGCTGAATGCTTTCCCCAGAAGGCAGGAGACCTCAGTGTCTTTGGAATGTCTCTCCCAACTGTGTGAACTTGGACAAGTTATGTAACATCTCTAAGCTCTAAGATCCCCATCTGTAGAAGAGTGAGGATGATATGTGTCTTGCAGGTCGGTTGTGAGATTTAGAGATGATATATGTGAAGTTTGTAAAAATGAGCTGATACACACTAGGCTGTTAATAATTAAAAGTTCTTGAGATTACCAGCATATGTGATCAGGGAGAGGGGAGTGTAGGCCGAAGCGCACAGAGTACCATGCTGTAAGCACGTGCACATGCACGTGCGTGCATACACACACACACACACACACACACACACACACACACCCCTCTGAAGTTCCCCTACTCACAGAAGCAGGAACGTCATCAAGCTGCCTCCCGCCATGGTTGGAAACAATGATGCCATGGACATTGTGTTTCACAGCTAACTCTGCATCCTCTTTCGTCAAAATCCCTTTAAGGATGATGCGCAATCGAGTTTGGCTCTGAAGCCAGGTGATATCATTCCAGCAGAAGGATGAGTCAATGGGGGACATCTGGAAATAAGGCGTTGTATGTTTCTGTGGGGAAGAAAGAAGAACCTTAGACCTGAGCTCCTTTAGGATTGTTTGATCCATTCCTAAACGAGACCCATTCAGATAGCCACCTTTTATAAGCCTTAAAAGAGGAGTAACAAAACCACTGACACTTCCAGCTCCTTTTCCTAACAGAATTTGTGCAAAAAGAATGAACTATCTCAACTGCTCATTCATGAATCATCAATTGTGTCCCTGCTCTGCCAGGATCTGGGGACACAAAGACAAATAAGACACAGTCCCTCCTTTATTTATTTTTTATTAAGTTCAGTTATCCAACATAGAGTACATGATAAGTTTTTGATGTAGTGTTCAATGGTTCATTAGTTGTGTGTAAAACCCAGTGACTCAGCCCCTATTCTCAAAGAACTCAGATTTCAATAAGCGAAGGGGATAAAAAAAAGCATTTATAGGCTGGTATGACATGTTACGCTTGAGATATGCCCAAGCTTAGAAGAACTAAGAAATACTTGATGGTCCTGAATCAGATACTACCTTATATCTAACCTTGGCTCACCATGTGAATCAAATACCCGTAAATCCCAATGTGCTTCTGGGATCTGAGATAAGGATTCCAAAACTTCAAGGCTAATTTGTGGTTAATGAGTAGAACTGTGCAGTCGCTGGACTGTCACAGCCACCCACTGGCTGAAAAGGCTGATATCATTATCTCTAGCCTAACCGAGGGCCCCAGTGTTATCATGGCTTTCTCTCTCTGGGGCACTCTACCCCATCTGACTGCAGGATTTTAAGGGGGCAGTAGCCTTTTTCACCTATTTCAGTCACCTATTTCACCTATTTCAGAGATTCCAAACAAGGGTGGTGCAGCTCCAGGAAGGAGTTCTAGGTGTAGAGAGGTACTGCCCTCAGTTCTCAAGGCAGCAGGGGGAGGGGCCTGGACTGGTTACGCTCTGTGGACCAGTCACCTGATCTGTGAGCATCCTCTTCAGGAGATCAGTTTACTTAAATGTGCCATCCAGAATTATCATTTTCTAAGTGTCCCACAGCGTAGACAATGTTGGAAGAACTTGATGATTTCCTCTCCTGTGCCATGGAACATTCCTTCCCATAGCTTTCCTATTTCTCAGCACCCAGCTCTGGCAGAGCAGCACTAGCTCCAGGAGTGAGGACATTCTGTGTCATCTCCTGTTCACATGATAGCTCTGGGGAGCAGGGGCCAGTTCTGCTTTTTGAACCATGGCCCCTGCAGTGTCTGGCAAGAGGAGGCACTCAGTGACTTTTTGTGGCGAGAGGGAAGGGAGGAAGGAGAGGATGTATGTCCTGTCGTGCCTGCCCATCGGATCTGCTCTCCTACCTCCTTTGGCGAGCGAAGGTCTTTCAGCAGTAAGTTCCTCTGTAAGTCTAGTTGGTTTCGAAAGTCACATCTCCTGTTGCCCATTTTGGGTGTATCCACAGTGATGACCAGAGCTTTGAAACCCAGGGCTTCAGCCCTCTGGACCAGCTGTTTGTTGAGCTGCCGGTCTGATGTTGCATAGAGTTGGAACCACTTGAGGCCCCTGGGGGCAGTAGCCACAATATCTTCAAGGGAGCAGCTGGCATAGGTGCTGATGATGTAGCAGATCCCGGCCGCTTGGGCAGCTGCAAAGCAAAAGGCACAGCTCAGGTTGGAGGGGGGGGGGGGGCTCTGGGCTGGGCTGAGATGCCCTCGGAGTCTGTGCCACCTCTGACCTGTTTGTACTGGAAGGGAAAACAAAGCTTGACCTCATTCCGTTTTCCACTGGGAGAGAGGGCATAGGGGAGCATTCGGTCAGCCTGGGAGGTCCCCTGCTATATAGCCTGTCTTCCAGACTCTGTCAAGATCCCCGGCTGGAGGGGTCCTTTAGTCCCCAGGATGCTCTTGGACATGCTGCCACTTTCAGATGGGAGAATGGGCTGCTCGTGAACTTGTGAATGATGCAGAAGGGAACTCAAGAGGACAAAGGGTGAGGAACTGTAATGCCAGTGGAGAGGACTGAACTCTGCACTGGAGAAAGCATGGTATCTGAGTTAGAAGAGTGCTCATTCTACTTAGCTGTGTTCCTTGAGTCTCTCATTTTCTTCTTCTGTGAAATGGAGCGAAATGACAATACCTGTCTTATAAGGTTGCTGAGAGATTAAACAAGGTACTAGATTTGGAAGCATTTTTATGTATTTTATTTATTATTATTATTTTTTTTAAGTAGGGGCTGGCGGGGAGCTCACGATCCTGAGATAAAGACCAGAGCAAAGATTGAGTTGATGCTCAACTGACTAAGCCACCCAGCCACCCCTGGAAGGGTTTTTAAAATTCCTAAGTGATGTGCTGTACACAGGCTTAGTGACTACAAGGTTGCCGAGGATGATGGCAACAGTGATGTTGACACTCACTGCCTACTGTGATCGTTGTTTTCAGCAAGATTCTCCAGTAGGTCAATGTCACTACCGTTCCACAAGCCATGAGCCGAGAACCTGGCCTAATCAGATTTAATATTTTCAACTTCCAACATCAATAGGAGATACCCCATTCTTTGGACCCACTACAAAAACATGATATGTCCCACCACGAAGATTTAGTAAAGCAGTCATAGTTCTACAGGATATTCGTATTTTAGCCTAGTCAGACTTGGCTCCTAACCAGCCACTTGGAACTCCAGAATCCTTGGATTCATTGCTTCCTGTATCACAGAGTCAAAGAAAAAGATCCCCGGGAAGTCCTAGGGAACCTGCAAATAAAATATTTCCTAGATGTGACCTAGAGTGAAGATTATAAAGGGAGGGGGCGCCTGGCTGGCTCAGTCTTTAAGAGTCTGCCTTCAGCTCAGGTCATGGTCCTGGGGTCCTGGGATCGAGCCCCACATTGGGCTCCCTGCTTGGTAGGAAGCCTGCTTCCTCCTCTCCCATCCCCTTGCTTGTGTTCCCTCTCTCACTGTGTCTCTCTGTCAAATAAATAAAATCTTAAAAAAAAAAGGTTATAAAGGGAGTCACAGGACTATTTTCAGACCCTCTCCTCTTCCTTCTCTTCTCGTTACTTTTTGGAGCAGAGGGATAAGGGAAGAGAATAACGGGCTACTTGGAAGGAGACGTACGCAATAAGAAACTTTTTGTCATGTAAGATGACAGTCAGGGCGCCTGGGTGGCTTAGTTGGTTAGGCATCTGTCCTCAGCTCAGGTCATGATCCCAGGGTCCTGGGACCGAGCCCCACAATCAGGCTCCCAGCTCAGCAGGGAGTCTGTTTCTCCCTCTGCCTCCGTCTCGTCACCTTGCTTGTGCTCTCCCTGTCTCTCTCCCTCTCAAATGAGTAATAAAATCTTTAAAAAAAAAAAAAAAAGTGACAGTCAGTCAAGGAGGCGGGAAATGTGACATATGGGCAGGAGCACCTGCCAGGGGCTTTGTTAGGACTTCATGTCACGACCCTCTCCTCATCCTAGATTCAGAGACTTACCATTCAGCCCCGGCCCTGGCCCATGAGGGGTCAGGTCAAAGAGAGCCCTATCCTTGAAGCCACCCTGAGAACACCTTTCCCCACAGACAGTAAGAGACCTGCATCCCTTCTTGGCAGGATGGCCTGCTTGATTTCCACATCTACTCCTCTGAAGCCGCCCTGTCTGACCATTAGTTATGATGGACATGGATGTTTTCTCAATCTCAGATGAAATGTTATGCGCACATCCCTCCTCAAGCCTGACCAGATTGCGGTCCCTAAGCTCCTTCTGGGAGAAATCCCGCCATTGTTCTGAAGGACGCCAGCACCCTTCAGGACCCCTGGGGGGGAGCCTCGAGGGGCAGCTGGGTCATACCTCTGGCTGTGCTCATTTCTCCATCCGGCCAGACGAGGCCGTGGAAACCCGTGGGCGCGATGCAAATGGGGGCCGTGACCTCCTCCCCTTGGACTGTGGTCCGGGTGTCCACCTCTCGCACGTCTCTCAGGTACCGGGGCCGAAGGCGGATTCTGTGCTCGGAAACAAAGATCTTCCATTAGGGGCCTTATTCTCCAGCATGCAGCTGCCTGGGACTGGGGCCTCCAGATTCGGGTGTGTAGGTCTACACCAGACTGGGTCGCGAGAAACCGTGGTGGGTCAGTTGGCTGATTAGGCTACATAGACCGACTTTCCTTCAGAAAGCCTTTCCCGATACCCTGGCCCTCATTAACCACTCTTGCTCTAAACCCCCAGTGCACGTGTGGTCCACGCGGCGTCCGGCTCTGACACAGGTCTGTGTCTTTGAGTCTTGCCTTCCTGAGCAGACTCAGTGCTTGGAGGCTTTGACTGATTGCCATAATGAGGATCAGAAAAGAGAATAAGCAGGAAGGAGTTCTAGGCTCTTCCCTCACGGGTTAGAAACAAGTCTCCACTGATGGAGGACAAATCCCAGAGAATAGTCACGGTGGGGGCTTGTTTTGTTATTTTGGTGTTTGCTAGAGGCTAATTCGTTTGACGATTGAACTTAAGTACTGCTTTAGAAAGGATAGGAGAAGTCACAAATAGTAAATATATAAAACACACTTTTAAGTCCAATAGAGACTTAGTCTCAGGATCCAAAAATGCTTGTTTTTCACAAAATATTATTATTCCTACACACAAATGTGGAAAGGTTTTGCTAGATATATTGTTTGTACAAACCTGGAGAAGATGCAGACTTCATCTGTGAAATGGGAGAAATAATCCAAATTTCCTAGTTGTCTTATGAAGGCAAATGAGCCAAAGCAAGTAAGGGGCCTAGTATAATTCTGAACAAGTATGAAAATGCCGAACTTGGTGTTCACCTTGTATCCCATTTTTCTGTTTTCTCCTCACCTCTCTTATTACAAGGGGCAGCAAACTTTTTCTGTGAAGGGTCAGAAAGTAAATATTTTAGACTCTGTGGACCGTGCAGTCTGTCACATTGACTCAGATCTGCTGCTGCGATGCAAAAGCAGCCCCAGACAGTATGTAAATGCCTGACCATGGCTGGTTCTAATAAAACATTATTTATAAACACTGAAGTTCATATTTCATATAATCTTCACCTATGACAGTTTATCATTCCTTTTTTGGTATTTTTCAATCATTTAAAAAGAGAAAACAAAAATTCTTAGCTTGTGGACCATGCGGACCCAGGCAGTGGGCCTGCCATGGCCTGTGGGCTCTCTTCCACCCTGGGCTGTACCCGCTGCTCTTCCAGCCCAGCTCTCCTTTGAAATCAGCCTCCTTTCCTCCCTAAGAGTCTTTGGGTCTCCACATTTCTTGTGTCCCCTCTCCCAACAGACATTATCCCCTTCAAGCCAGAAGTTTAGGAACTCAGGAGATTTAGGCCTACTCTGCCGACTTCTCCTCCCCTTCCAGGTGACCCTGGACTCCTGTCCTGTCTTGTTAGGGCCCAGAGCTGCTGGGATGCAGAGGGAGGTTGACTCATGCTAGTTCTGCAGAGGCACAAAGATAAACTCTTTCTCCATTCATCCTCTTCCTGGCCACATGCCTCCACCCGCCCCCAAACCCCGCCAAACCCAAAACAATAACAACAAAACCCATGAATTTATCTTGAGTACTCTATGTTCTTTGGAGGCACCAAAGAACAAATAGTAAATATACTTGCTACCTTCCAAGGACCCCTCACCCAGTGCACCTTAGCTTAACAATAGAAAGGATACAGAAGACCAGACCTTTTAAATGCTGCGATGTTATCATCTCGGGTGAAGCATTCATCAGATCCTCCTTCAATAAAATCCCAAGTTGACTTAGATAGATGCTCCTGGGCATAAGCCTGAAAATCTGTCAAACACACCAAGGGCATTTCTGGACCTTCAAAGGAAAAACCAAAACCAAACAAGACACTGAGGTTACGTCAGATGTAGAGGAGAGAGTAAATGTGGGGGCTCTGTCCTGAAGCTGTTTGGATTCAACATTAACCCCCCCTGCATTCCTTATCCCTGGAGGCAGAGCCAAAGATGCTGATCCCCGTGCTTCCGTTCTCCTGCCCCCATACCCAAATGCTGATGAGCTGGTCTTCTAAATATCCCTCATGTTTATCCCCTCATCTCTACAATTCACGGCCTCAGATCGAGTTGAGGCCCTGCCACCTCTTATAAGATTATTACAAAAATGTCTTCTCTCTGTCTCTGAGCCTCCATCTTCACTCTCTAGCTTGTCTCCCTCGAGCTTCCTGGATCTTTCTGAAATGTGAGTCTGATCACATGCCCCTTTCATGGCATTCACAGCTTTCCTGGACCAGCTCCTAATGGTCTTACCAGCTTCATTTCTGGGTGGCTTTTCCTTGTCATTTGAGGCACTACAAGTGTTTCCTGAACATTCCCAAGGGCTGCTTCCTACCTCTTCACCTTTTGCAGGAGGAGATCATCAGGCTGGGAAAATTGGGACCGAGCTGATATGATTACCTGGGAGTTCCTGGGAATCTCTAGAATGGGTTGCCTGGGGCTCTGGTTGGTATCAGAGAGAAACTTATGGACTTTGGCTCCTTGGCAAGGACATTGAACATATTCACTTTGAGACCAAGAAAACAGCATATGTGTGACTTCCATTCATTCCCCACCCCCAAACCAAAGTAGATCTGGAGCTTGGTACTTTTGGTATGCCCCTTGCCCCACCTAAAGACGAAAGAGAGCATGGTTTGGGGATAGATCTGTCTAGTGGGGGCAAGGGGAGTGGGGACCCTAGCTACAGAGATGCCGAAGGCACTTGTTGCAGCCAAGGACAGCATGTGGAGCTCCTGCAAGAGAGGATTCGAGCAGGAAAGGGTGAGAATCTATAGTCCAGAGTGTTGGGCATCTCCCTGGCAGCAGGCAGTGGAGTGAAAATTAGCCAGAGGCTGTGAGCAGAAATGGAATGATTTTTAAGTCATTGACTGAGGGACAGGAATAAGCTCCAGGATCTAGGGCTTCAAACGTGAATGGGCCGCCTCCTCTAATGAACACAGAGGCCAGGGAGGCCAGATGAAATATGGAGTGTCGGGGATCTTGGTGGGGCTAAGGATGGGCCAGAACTGATGGAGGAAATCCAGGGCCATGCTGGAATCTAGTCAAGTCCAACAGAGAAGTGACCCCAAACACCTTCCCAAGGAACTGAGCAGAAAGAAGTTATGGCAGAGCCCTTGGGATGTGCACAGAAGAATCTGGAGCACAGCCACAGAGCTTTATATAGGCAATGCACTTTGTCAGTGAGTAGGCAGGGAGTTACTGAGGTGCTGAGTTGAGTTTGACAAGGTAGAGCAACCATGTCTAATTTATCTCATTCCTGCCAGACCCTTCAAGTCTCAGGGACTTTGGTGGAATGTGTTTCTCATTGTAGTTACCCATCAGCATCGCGATCACTGATTTAAACCTCTGTGTGCCTAAGAGTTAACATACCAGGCTCGAGAATGCTACCCCTTGAGAGACCTGCTTGCAAAGTTGAACCTCAGTTGGAGTCTGGGAACTTGGACTTCAAGAAGGTTCCCACTACTCCCTGATAAAAATGGCATGGCCCACTGGTCTAAATTGCACAAACAACGTGGTTTATGCTGAATGCCTGCTTTCCCTCTGAGGGTCTAGAATTCAGGCATGGGTGTGGCAGAGAGGGTCAATATGACCAGCCCCCAATAAAAGGCTTTGGGCAATGAGTCTCTAAAATGACCCTCCATGGTGGTCTGTGCTTCACACATGTTGTCACAACACATGTTTGGAGGGATGAAGTGCATCCTGTGTAATTCCACTGGGAGAGGACGCTTGGAAGCTTATACCTGTTTCCCTCTAGATTTTGCCCCATGAGCCTTTTTCCTGTGCCAATTTTGCTTCTCATTCTTTCTCTGTAATTAGTCATACCCTCAATGACATGCTATGTCCTATGTGTTTCCCTAGGGAATCTCTGAATTGGGACCCTCAACACGCTTTATTTTGTTTTTGTGGGGTTTTATAAAAGATTTTATTTATTTATTTGACAGAGAGCACAAGTAGGCAGAGCAGCAGGCAGAGAGAGAGGAAGAAGCAGGCTCCCTTCTTAGCAGGGAGCCCCATGAGGGACTCGATCCTGGGACCCTGGGATCATGACCTGAACTGAAGGCAGATGCTTAACCAACTGAACCCCCCAAAAGCTCCCCAGCATGCTTGCTATCCCCAGGCATTAGGATGGTATGTGACAGCTGTTCACGAATATTCATTATTTGAATGTAACATTCCCCTATCTGTCATTTCTGTGTTGTTGGTTGAGAATTCTCCACCAGGTTTCTACTTTCAATATCTCAACAAATCTCCATCTCCTGGAAACTGCTTGGAAATAAATAGCCTAGAATCTTTGTATACACCAAACATTTTATTACCATGTTTCTATTTACCATTTCTTTTTCTGTCTACTGTTTCCTTTCTACTTCCCTGCGAAGTAGACAGAGAAGTCATTAGTGTCTTCATTTTGCATTTGGAGAGACTGTGGCCTAGGATATTGAATAACTTGTGAAAGATCAGGCAGTAAAGTGTGACAGTGGAAGGCTCAGAGTCACGTCTTCTGGTAGCCTCTAAAGACAGACATTTTCTTTTTTTTGATTTCATGGTGTAGAGCAGAATAGTTGGTTGACATTAATCACTTGTTTCATTGAATTTAAAAGAATTTCAAGGGTGAAATAGAATTTCAAAGGGCGAAAATATAATTATGCATTTTTGTCTTTTTATATCTTTTTAAAGTACTGAGCCCAGTGAATTTTTAACAGAGGTCCAATATGAGGCCTCTAGTTGAACAGAAGGGCAACTTCATTGTTCAGAGCCTTCCCCACAAGTGGAAGGGAGACTTAAGAGTATATGTTTTTATGTGTCTCAGTGTGATCCATACCAGACTTAAAACCACCAGGAATTCAAGGGAGGATCCAAGTTATCAAGTGGCTTTCTTGTATTCCCATTTTTATTGATCTCCGCGGCAGTATTTTTTCTTCTTTTCTCCTCTATCTCAACCACCCAAGAGGAAGAGAAAGTGGAGAAAAGGATAGAGAGGATAAAAGTCTTTTGTAAGAACTTGAGCTTATTGTCGGCCATTTATTTTCTTCAGGCATTTTGTCTCTTGGTTAAAAACGGTGAGGCATGACTAGCGTACGGGAGATGAGAAAGTTCAAACGTAAGAGCAGAGGACATTCAGGGTACACACAGCTCATGACTGAAGGTCAAGTAGTTTTCTCTGACTGAGAGAGAAAGAACGGCCTAGACTATGACCAGTGGGCATTTCACGGCAGATCTTCTCTTCGAGATTGCCATTTGTTCCAATGCAATTAGGCTAGATAAACAAGTTATCTGTCTTAGAAGATTTTAAATGACTCGTAATTCATGTTGGTGTCACTTTGGGAATCTGGTTTATCAGAGCTTCCACTTGTGTGAGAAACCCCTAGGTGTTCTATAAAAAATGTCAGGGTGGAAATCACAGGGCAGGTCGCTGAGATACAAGCGGGGAGCAAAGGCTGCTTTGGAGGACCCAGCTCCAGGTGCAAGTGCTTGATGATGAAAGGTGGTGTCCTTGAAGACCCTCTGGCCTGGTCCCCTGGGAACTTATGCCAAATTTCTCAATGGAGTGGGAGAGATAACATCAAGGCTATACTTTGGGGACCTTGTCTGAGAGATTACACTGTTCAAGGTTGGCAGAAAGTGCTTTAATCACTGTATGTGGGGTACAGCCTCAAGGAGAGTGGCTGCAAAGCCTACGGCCATCACCATAGCAACGGTAGCATTGGAAGGGGAGACATGACAGCAGGAGGAGGCCCTGGTAGTAGAATGTGTGGTGGCAGAGGGAGGGGGAGCCCAGGGCTGGGGCCACAGTCAGTGTCAGGACCAGAGAAGACATGAATTGGCAATGGCTATGACTGAGGCTCATGAGCTCCTACAGAGTCCTCCAAATGGGGAGGAAAGGTCAGGGTAAAGGAGCTGGATTTCTAGAAACATCTGGTCAGATATCAGAGTGTCCGTAACATTCGGGTGGCCTAAGGAACCAAGGATTACGTCTGTGTGGGAGCAAGGGAACAAGGGGCCCAGGGTGGATCTGACAGACACCAGCCTCGTTAAATGCTACGAGAATGGGCTTAGGTTTCTCTCAGCCCAGGGTCAGTTCTGGTTTTTCTCCTGAGCCCTTACACAGTATGAATGGAAGACTCAGGAACCTTCCTGGGCCACGACAGCCATTTTTAAAAAAATCTTTATTCTGTTTCATGTAATAATCATCTCTCCTCTTCAGCCCACCACCCCTCCATTACTCCCATTAGCTGGTTTTCCTTTTCGGGAATTAAACTTCTCTTGACCTGTCGTCATATTCTACCATGAGACTTAGAATGTTCTGGTTTTTCAGAACCTCTTCTGCGGGAATGATGGGAAATGACTCGTGTCTTTGTTTTACCCCAGAAACTTTGTTTATCACAAGTTGAAGGCGTTTTTCAGGTTCTGAGAGGAAGCACATTTTTAGCAGGGATTTGCCTGGCCTGGAGCCATTGTGACCTAATTAGGTCATGAAATGCCCACTATCCCACCTCCTCAAGACTGCAGATCCTGCCCAGTGAGGATTAGAAGACAATAAGAGATGCAAGGGACATCAAAGAGAGGGAGAGATGTGTGCCACCTGACACCGTAGCAGAATTTAAAATGAGCCTAGGTCTTCCATCTCTACATTCAGTGTTCTTGCTGACATAACAGGTGACTCTTGCAACTTCCCCTGGATAGCCTGGCCATGGTCTCTGGATTTACTGCACCTTATTTGAGGACTAGCTTCTCATAAGGCTGCTGGGGGCACCTGGGTGGCTCAGTCGGTGGAGTGGGCAACTCTTAATCTTATGGTTGTGAGTTTGAGCCCCATGTTGGGTGTAAAGCTTAATTACAAACAAAATCTTAAAAAAAAAAAAAAAAATCTAACTCTTCCAGAGTTTTATCTATGCTGGATTTCATCATTCCAGTTCCTTCTCTACTCCTTCTGACCCAACTTGGTTAACAGGTGTCAACCAGAAAAGGCTGAGGTTGGAGGTAGAGCCCAAATGGGACCAGTGAACTGGTCAGTGGACTAGTGATGGCATCAGGCTGGGAGGCAGCCTGCTTTGGGGAGGTTATTGACCATTAGTAGGTACAAGAGGATAGGATAGGCAAGTTACTTCCCCTCCCTAGGCCTCAGTCTCTCATTTGAAAACTATAGGTTTTTATATACTTCCTTTTAATCTTTACCAGGTTTGAAGATTGGGCTGAGGTCCTTCCTTGGTGGTGGTGGTGGTGGTTGGGGGGTCTTCTCATTCTGTGCTTCTCTGGCAGGTAAATGCAAAGACCTCATTTAAGTGAGGCTGTGTTACTAGTTCACCATTTACTTTGTGGCAGTAAAGTTCAGAACAGGGAACCAGCATATCCTTTGGACTTCTTTTCTAACATCAAGGAGCTGGGTACTCACAGCTTTCCTTCCCTCTTGCGCCCCAACCTTGAGGCCTCTCTCTCTGCAAGCTGCTCTGGTCCTATGGTGCCACCTTATGCTTCAGTGGGGAACTGCTTGACGGGTCACAGCACAGCTTCCCGTCTACAAGCGGGTGTGGGCTCTCATCCAACGTGTGTTCCCAGCTCCCAGACCCAGGGATTCCATCTCACTACATGTCTGTGCTTCTTCCTCCTTCCTCAGTTTATCCAAACCATTGGCTGATTTTCTTCCTCCCCCCCACCCTCGCACGGGAAGTCGTTCTTCCCTCTGCTTCCCTTTCCAGGATCTTTCCCATTTCTTTTCTCTTTTCCATTTGCAAACCAAAAATAGCTCCGTTGTGGTGAATGAGATTAGTTCTATGTAGTCTCTTGGGTTAAGAACACAAATGTTAAAAAAAAAAAGTTATGATTCTTTACTTAAAGGGCCTCTGAATTCTCTCTTCCTCTAATTAAGCCCATTTTTCCTCATTGTCCTCATTCATGAAAAATAAAAAAAGCTATGCATTACATAGTTTTCTGAGTTTTCAGTTTCGGCCTGTGACTAGGAATGCAACTGCATTGCTCTCTACTCTTTTGCATTGCAAATATGCCAATTTTCTGCTACTTTGCCCACCCAGTGGGTATTTCCAGTGACCTGGGAACCCCACCACGACTTTAATGGCATTCTTTCTATGGGAAAATATGTGTTGAGTTCCAAACAAATAACTTCCAAGTAGAGTCTTGGAGCACAGCCATGTTGTAAATTGCATGCTTTCTCCAGGGGCGTTGGAGGCTGTTGAGGACATAGTGGGAGACCTTGATCCAAGTGCTCACATGGTGTTTTGAAAGGTTGGGGATTTCCCAGTTCTATTGAGCAGTGGAATAATTTGATTACACAAAGACCCTGGGAGACAGCATGATGGTCCCTTGATAATAAAATGACAATGAAATTGCAATCATTTATCAAGAGTTTTATGATGTGCCATGAACCCTGTAGATCGTTTATGTGCATCCCTGCTTCAACCCTTCTAACAATTCCCAAACACAAATGTCATTATCCCCATTTCACAGGTGAGAACCCTGCAGTTTAGAGAGATTTGTTAATTTGTACTTTGCCCCCCATCACACATGCGGTGATATGTTCTGACTTCCATGGCCTGGTTCTTAAGTACCATGGAATAAAAAGCAAATGTATACAGCCAAGTGTGGTTTCTAGAATGAGAGAGTTGGCATTTCAATGCCATGGGCATATGTAGCTTTGCTCGCCAACTTCCCTCAACAATATGCAACTCCATGAGAAAGTAAGAAAATTTCCTTATTTGGCTGGTCATAAACAATAACCAGTTAAGTGATGAAGCAATCCTAGCAATCTAAAAGCACTCTTAAATACATTATGCCATTGGATGCCTCCGGGGAGACAGGGATCAGAAAGTAGATGTGCCACAATCCCATCTTAGAGAGGAAAAAGTTAAAACCCAGAGAAGCCAGGGGAATTATGTGTATGCACACAGGATGAGCATAGCAAAGCCTGACCAGGAATCCTTCTGACTTGCTGTGGGTATAGTTGAGCTGGAATAGAGCATTAGTGGTGCCTTAGGAGACCTTTGGGTCTCTATCTTGCAGGGTTGGGAGAAATGCATAAAGTGAGCTTGGCCAGTTCCCACATAATCTAGGCTATTGGGAAAGGTGTCCCCGAGGGAGATCACTCCTCCTGCCTTTGTATTTGCTCAAACAGATGGCATGTTTGGAACAGACCTCACAGACTAACCTCCTAGCACCTCTCATTATGGCAATGACTCCAGATTGTCTTTCTGAAGGCCATTGCCTACAGCTGCTCATGATGTTCCCTAAGGTATTAATAGCTGAGGGAGTCCATGGAATCAAGAAGACAGACTCTCTGGGCGTCTGGGTGGCTCAGTCGGTTAAGTGTCTGTCTTCGGCTCAGGTCATGATCCCAGGGTCCTGAGATTGAGCCCTGTATCGGGCTCCCTGCTCTTCGGGAAGCCTGCTCCTCCCTCTCACACTCCCCCTTATTATATTCGGTCTCTTGTCTCTTTCTCGGTCAAATAAACAGAATCTTAAGAAGAAGAAGAGAAGGAGGAGAAAAAGAAGTGGGGGGGAGGTAAAAGAGGGGGAGGGGGAGGGAGAGAAGAAGGAGAAGAAGAAAGACTTTCCTAAGGCCCACCTGGCTCAAACCTCAGCTCTGCTACCTGCTCCCCATGGTTGTGTGAATAAAGATTCGTGAAAGAAGAATATTAAGGCCTACCCCACAGGGCCCTTGGGAGGACTAAGTACTCCAGCCTACATGAAGTTCCTAGAACAGCGCCTTGTGTCAAAGAGTCCCCAGCAGATGGTGCTTCGTGGGCGTTACTCCCTCTGCCGACGACACGGGCATTCTCATCTGAGGCTCGGGAGCCTCAGTTCCGTGACTGTGTAATTTGGACCCTGTGTCAGGTTTACTCGTTAGTTTACCCAACACAATTTCCTGGGTACACACAGTTGGCCAGGAAGGCAGAGACCTTGACTGCTCATCATAGGCAGCCCCCAGGTGATAAGGGACAGGCAGGGCTCTGCCACTCGTTCTGGCCCGTGGGCTCGGGGTGAAGTGACAGGTGTTAAACCCCGGGCCAGGAATTGAAGATGATGCATGACCTTCATCATTCTCTTCTTTTGGCTGCGACAGTGAGAAGGCCGTGCTCCCTGGAAGCCATAGCTGTGAGATAAAGACAGCTTTGGTCCCTGAATCACCATTTGGACAGGAGTAGCCCTGGGGATCAGCTGATTTTGTTGTGGCCAAGAAATAAATATTTGTGAATTAACTTTTGGGATGCTAATCTCTGCTCTCAAGAAGTTTACAGTCAAAGACAGACTTCAGTAGCTCATTCCCTGTCCGTTGTTATGGCATAGAGTTTAACAGGAGTCCTTTCCTGGGGGAAGCTGTCTGGGGATTTAGGAATATTCCTCCCATTGTTTCTTGAGGAACACCCACAAATGATATCCTGCTCCATCTAGTTTAGACAAGCTCCAGTTCTCAGCTACCCAGAAAGTGAGGACATGACTACCTTATAGAGATCTTGAACAAATGAAAGGATTCTATAAAATGCAGAATAGCCCAGTGGTTAAGAGTAAAGTTTGGGGGGACACCTGGGTGACTCAGTGGGTTAAGCCGCTGCCTTCGGCTCGGGTCGTGATCTCAGGGTCCTGGGATCGAGTCCCGCATCGAGCTCTCTGCTCAGCGGGGAGCCTGCTTCCCTCTCTCTCTCTCTGCCTGCCTCTCTGTCTACTTGTGGTCTCTCTCTGTCAAATAAATAAATAAAATATTTAAAAAAAAATAGTAAAGTTTGGGGACTTTTGCTTCCTGTTTGGAGGTAGGAGAAAGCAGAAAGGCATTTCTCCTTTGATTCTATTTCAAGACTCTTTCTGTTTTGTTCCAGTGATCTATGTGTCTATCTTTATAGCGATACCACACCAACTCCATCACCGTTCTTGGGCAGTTTCCTCCAGACTGATCTACAGATTCGGTCTGACCCAGTCACAATCCCAGAAGGCTCTGTACTGGAGAGGATTGTTAACTAGTTCCCCGAAAGCTTATTTTTCAAAGAAACAACCCCAGTTCAGTTGTTTGAGAAAAGTTAACTTCTTTGCCTTTTAGGAGTGACAGCCATGTCACTGGTTTCTTCTGCCAGTGCTCAGGAAGCAACGGTCAAGTTACAGTGTACTTCCCCAAGGACTGGAACTTTCCCCTCTTAAGGATGCCCATAAATATTCCATTGAGTGGCTTCTAAGACTTACCTTCGTTAGGCAAGAGCTTCTCTGTAGGGTCTTTGAAACAAAGCCTGTCTTTGCCAGTCCCTTCAGGGTCCTTTGACCTGTCTCTATACAGCCCTCTTTGGCCACATCTCTCCCCTTGAAAACTCACAGTCAACACCTCTGATGCCCACACAGTCTCCAGTCTCTCTTCTAGAACTCCTGCCACTTGGTCTGCTCCCCCTCTTCCAAGCACACAGAAAATGCCCAGGAACAAACCTGATGTTAGCGTCTTCCAGTCCCTGGCGAGAGTGGTGTCCAGAGGCAGCTGTGGAAATCCTGGCTCACTGCGGGACATGGCAGGAAACCTAAGTCACTACCCAAAACTCCATGAGTTCATGGTAATAATTTTCCAGCTTGGAAGTAAATGAGCAACTAGGCCAGCACAAGGTCAATCTTGAAATGAACTTTGTGAGTTTTGCAAGGTCACTTCAAATTTGAGCGAGTTCATTACAAAATGAAACTTCAGAATAAAATAGTTGCTTCTTTGCTCCCACGTCATATAGGTTTCCAGTTCATCAAAGATGGTTTTGGGAAGGGAGCAGATGATCTCAGGTGGAGAATTACAAAAGCCTCGATGCTGTAAAGGAAAGGCTTGTCTGAAGAGGTTCGCCAAAGGTCAGTAATTAAACAATTTGTCCAGGTCCTTCCCTCTGGGCCTGCCCCAGCTCTTGTCACGTCTCCTTTGTAGTATAACAACACTGAACATTTATTAAGTGCTTAAGTGTGCCTCGCATATTGCCTGCATTATTTTACTCCATCCTCGCCTGCAGCCATATGGGTGGATATTAGTTTCCCCATTTTTTCAGAAAAGAAAGTGAAGTTATATAACACCCTTTCCTCCTAAGGAGCAGAATTGGAATTTGACTCGAGCTTGCAGCCACTGTTTGGCGGCATATGGAGGATTGTAGGCAATTCTGTGGACTATGGCAGTGGGATCTGTCTGTCTTTTAGAATCTGTGGTTGGAGAAGGAAAAAAAATATATATATATATATAATATATATTTATATAAATATTATATTTAAATATAAATATTTTTATATTTATATATAAAAACTATATATTTATATATTTTTAATATATATAAATACTATATATTTATATATATTTATATATTATATATTTATATATAAATACTATATATTTATATATTTTTATATATCTATTTTTATATCTATTTATAGATATTTATATATTTATATCTATTTATATATATTAAAATAGATATATAGGTATATATATTTATATATATATATATATAAAACTAATGTGGAATCGTTTTATCCGCCATCCCCCCCCCCGCCCCGCCCCGCCCCGCCCCGTCCCGCCCTGCTCCGTCCCGCCCCGCTCCGCTCCTCCACACTGTATTCCCTTGGAGAGTAATTGCTGCCTGTAGTACTACCGCTAGATGGCAGTGTGACCTCAGAAATGCTTTCAAAGGGTCCATACTCTGGAATCTGGAAATTCCATAGCAGTTTTCATTCCTCTGCAGTCACAACACCAGGCCTGCTCACTGTCCCCTGATCCAGACTTTCCATTGCCATTTTCCAATCTTGGATTTTGTCCCTTCTCTCCAGGGGACATTAGTGTAGTGGTTAGGAACACAGGTACTGGAGCATAATGCCGGAGCTTAAATCTGTGGCCACTTAATTTCTCTGTATTTCAGTTTCCTATAACGTCTCCCACACTTTAATGAGAAGGAAATGAGAGAATGCTTTTAAGGGTCGCGTAATAGATATAACATATAGGTCTCATAACTAGATTCATAGTTTGAATCTGGTTGAAAGTCGATTCTCAAGTTTGAGTCTAATCCAGTGTTTTGGGGACATTTTGAATCTGATCACTGAGCTAAGGAGCATCCTCACTTCCAAGATGACTAACTTTGGCCTCTACTTGCACCAAAAACACATTGTTTTCATGCCTGTGCCTTGTAAATGCTATTCCTCCTTTCTAGAATATTCTCATTGCTCCTACTTGCCCTTAAGACTGAGTTGGTATGTCTATCCATTGATGAAGCCTTCTCCAGTCTGCCAGG
This sequence comes from Mustela lutreola, assembly GCF_030435805.1. NCBI lineage: Eukaryota > Metazoa > Chordata > Mammalia > Carnivora > Mustelidae > Mustela > Mustela lutreola. The sequence continues at coordinate 102,397,592 of NC_081299.1, read as the reverse complement.
CAGAGCTGGCAGTGTGTGTGGGGGGTGTGTGTGTGTGTGTGTATGTGTGAAACTTGTCACACTCTACTCCAGGTGGTCCACTGTGGTGGCGGCTTTTGCAGGATTTTGAGTTCTTTGAGGCCAGGAACCAATTTGTGTTGACTCTTGAATCCCATGGCCCAATGTAGGGCCTGTCCCATGGTAGGCACAGGACAATTATTTGTTGTAGAATTAAGAAACAGATGTTACAGCCCGAGTTCTCAAAGAAACAGGCATAGTATGCAGCCAGTATCATCCCTTTCCATTTTCACCAACTTCACCCTCCTCTTTTTCCTTACTACTCCGAGTCCTACCGCAAGAGTAAGGTCAGTTTAATGCAAAGGTCAGGATAGCTTTGGTTTCTGGAGCACTGCCCGAGGTTCACATTTCTGAACTTGCAATGACACGCGGAGATCCAGGGGGCAAATTCCAAGTGAGCACACATTCTGTTGAATCAGCTTCTTGGAAGATAGCTTTATTAAGTTCCAAGATTCCGATCAGTCCCCAGCTGCTTGCTCACACGCCACTGACTCCCACTGGAGTCCGCCATTATGAATGCTGAACGAGCTACCTTGGGCTCAGCTGGACTCTCTAAGCCTACCATACCACTTTGGGTAAGAGGAGTTTTTGGTGCCTCTGGAAAGCAGGTGCCCGAGACTACCCTTCTCCTTACCCCTTAACACACTGAATTTGTGAGTCCTCTTTCCCTGAAAGTATTCTCTGGGCGCTCAAGGGTCATTCCTTGATGTAGGGAGATTCAGACTCTCTGAACGTGCTGCCGGGCTGTTCTTATACTCCGCTGGGAGGTGGCAGCAAGCATTGGGTGTGCTTCAAAACGGTTTGATCCACAAACCGGACTGACTTTCTAGAATCATGGGTTGACTATAATTTTAAAACCTTAAGCTACAATTGGACCCCATTGCCCCAGTCTCTCCACTGTATGATTCTTGGTCACTTCAAGTCTGAGGCATGAGAAAAGAAATGCAAGAGAAGACAGGACCAGAAATAGACACGGTTCTGGTTTCCCAGTTGCTGAAACCATCTCAGGCTTCACTTTTTTAGGTTCTAATATAATTTACACATAGTAAGACAAACTCATTTTAAATGTACAGTTTGATGAATTTTGACAACACCGGTATAATCACTGACACAATCAAGATGTGGGATATTTCCATCACACAAAATTTCCTGTTTCTTTCCAGTCAGTGCCTTCCTACCCGCAGCAACGAGCACTGCTCTGATTTCTGTCACTGTGGCTAAGTTCTACCTGTTTTAGAATTTCAGTTTATGGGAATCCATTAAGTGATTATTTATGCACGTTTGGCTTCTTTCACTCCACAAAATGCTTTTGAGATTCATTTATGTTGTTGCTTGTATGATGTTTATTTATTTGAGAGGGAGAGGGAGAGAATGAGCAGTGGAGTGGGGCAGAGCTATTGAAGAGAGAAGCAGGCTCCCCACTGAGCAGGAAGCCGGACACGGGGTTCAATCCCAGAGCCCCGAGATCATGACCTGAGCTGAAGGCAGATAGATGCTTAACTGACTGAGCCACCCTAGTACCCCTAGGGTTGTTTATGTTAGCATAACTCAAATTTATTTATTCATTACTCTATAGATGGGCACTTGGGTTGTTACCAGTTTGGGGATTACTATGAATAGAAGTGCTATGAACTCTCTCCTACACAATTCCTTTTTTTTAAGATTTTATTTTATTTTATTATTTTTTAAAGATTTTATTTATTTACTTAACAGACAGAGATCACAAGTAGGCAGAGAGGCAGGCAGAGAGAGAGGAGGAAGCAGGCTCCCTGCTGAGCAGAGAGCCCGATGCGGGGCTCGATCCCAGAGCCCTGGGATCATGACCTGAGCTGAAGGCAGAGGCTTTAACCCACTGAGCCACCCAGGCACCCTAAGATTTTATTTTTGAGTAATCTCTACACCCAATATGGGGATTGAACTAGAAACCCAGGATCAAGAGTCGCGTGATCTTCCCCCTGAGCCAGCCCGGTGCCCCACTCTGCTATCTCTTTTGTGAACATGTTTGCATTTCTCTTGGATAGATGCCCCAAAGTAAAACTTCCCAGTCACAGAGTGGTTATATTTTTAACTTAGTTAGAAAAACTCCTTCCAATGGTTCATACCATTTCACGTCCCAACCCCAGGGTACAAAATTTTCAGTCCTTTGTCTTCGTGTAGGTTTGTTCTGTTAGCGCATGATCACCACTTAGAACAGTTCAAGGAACCATAGCACTGGGTCCCAGGAACAGATTTCTGAGTGTTCTTTCCCTAAGAGATGCTTCATGCTTTAGTGCCCTTGTTAGTAAAAGGGCACAGCATGCAGATTTAGGAAGGATGTCTGAGGAGCAGTAAAGGAGGAAGGCGATATGGCTCAGCCCACCATCCGGGATCAAACCCAACAACCAATCTGATGAGAGATGTTCAAGGCAAATCACCCTCCAGCTGAAGGGTGCCTTTGCAACAAGTCGCTATCCCATTCCTGAGTAATCAAGAGAAATTTATTTGCAGTCCGTTAGCTAATTGTTCCCATACTGAGCACAGACCTTAACTAAATGCCCTGAATGACATTTAAGTCTCTGATCTGTTGTGAAACAGTTGATGATTTACCATGCTTGTATCCTGCCAGTAGAGTTGACTAATTTGCTTGAGATTTCGGCTGATGTCTGAGATCCCTAAAATAAGATACAAAGTAAAGATCACAGACAAAACATAAATGGTGTGAAAGATACAGACTCTGGCGTCAGGATGGGGACACAGCCAGACAGCTGTGTGGCATTTGGGAAGTCACATCACCTCTCTTGGCGTCAGGTGACGCAAAACCAAAGTGGGAACAGTAGTTCTCATTTCTCCCCACTTTCCTGCTATGATGGGTGTGAGATTCAAACAAGATAGACCTGCATTCAAATCCTGACTGCCGTATCCTACCAAAAGCTTGACGCTGTTACTTTTTTTTTTTTTTTTAAGATGTTATTTGTTTATTTGAGGGAGAAAGAGAGAGAATGTGTGCACGTGCACAAAGCAGGGGGAGGGAGGAACAGACTTACCACTGAGCAGAGAGCCCTGACTGGGCAATCCCAGGATACCTGCCAGATGGTGATCTGAGCCCAAGGCAGATACTTTAACCCTTTCACTGACTGAGCCACCCAGGTGCCCCTTGACTGTGCTACTTACTTGACTTTCCAAATTTGGGTTTTCATCCCTGTGAAGTGAAGATAACAAGAAAATACCTTGCAAGGTTGTTAACAAGAATCAGGTAATGTGTGTAAAGCACCTGTCACCATAGGTGCTCAGCAAACGGGAGCCTCACTGTTAAGCAGGCTACTGGTTTGGGACACTCAAGTGTTCCCTTAATCAGATGGTAGTTTTTTCAAAGAGCGCAGCTACTCAGTTGACAACCCACCTCTGTTGAACTAGGTACCACGTCCGCCGATAAAGCTCACCAGGTGACTGCAACAGTGCCTGGGTTGTGATGTGTAGCCCGGGTCACATGGGTCCACCCTCTTTTGAACACTAAAGAGCAGATAAGCCTGCTCCAGCTCCCATCCCCCATGACTGGGGAATTCTCAGCCCTCCCTCCATGCTTCCGTGGATTCTTAGCACCTGCCTCTCTTTCCCGTTCTTCCTCACTTCCAGCTTCTGCTGAATTCTTGATCATGCCTTATGTCTTCCCTCCCGACACTGTTGACTCATTTTCACTCTTCACTGATCCCAATGGGAAACCCATCTCCTTTTCTCTTCCATGAAAGTGACTTCCTTCTATCTTATTACATACAAAGAACCAGGTTGGTCTGTTAGGATTTATCGGAGTACAAGGTTTTATTCTAGCATGCTTGCTCCTGTATTTTCTTTTACTTTCCTGCATTTCTAACAGAGAATGGCTCCTGATGTTCTTACTTCTCTTAGGTTCACCATCGTTTTACGCAAGTGCAAACGTGATCCAATTGTATGTTCTAGTTTGTTCATGTGTGAATATATACATATTGAAACACATTTTTGAAAGTCACATGCTACTATCTTTTCACCTTTCTTTCACAGTTAGGACATCATATTGAGTTTTATAACAATGTGCATAGGTAGTATATTACCTATGAAATTAATTATAGGATGGTAAAAGGGGGCAAAAACTAAATATATATTACAAAAAGAGGGTGTTGGGTCTAATAATGTTGAGAACAAATGCTGTGGGTACAACTGGAGTGACATCTTTCCATTTCTGTGGCTTCTCTATTTGCTGGCCAGTGCTCTGGTTAGAGCAGAGGGTGTCCAAGGCAAACCTCACAGTACAGAGTGAGGTCTGGATGGGACCCTCCCAGTGTGAGTGCCAAGTACTTTTATGTGCCAGTGGCTTCTCTTTCTTTCCACTAGATGCCAGCAGCATCCCAGGAGACTAGGTGGCCGTGCAGCTCTGGGAGTTTCCAGGAGCAGCACAAAGTGTGTTTTTCCAGGTCCAAGCACACTGCTGTCCTCTGGCTGCTTACAGCATCTTGATTGCTTTGTTCCCTACCTGGTGTGATCTCAGAGCAACAGGGTCAAGTTTAGGCACACAGCAGCATATCAAGTGAGAAACAAGGTAACCACGATGGGATCCCAGCCTCTATGCTGATGGCCTTGCTGACCCAACCACCCCCACACCCACCCACAGAGTACATCTGCTGGAGACTGACCATAAATATTTACCTTTCATTAAACATGTCATCACTGCCACTCACTCAGAGTTTCCAGTGCCCATGCAGAAGCCAGGGGCTGAATCTTGGTGATGGCAAGCAGCGAATCCGTGCTTCCTTCTAACTGCTGGCAGTCTTCTCCATTCTGCCCCATCCAGAAACTGGGGTAAGGTCCCGTCTGTGCTGAGATGCATCTTAGTCTTGGGTTTTGCTGAATGGAATCGAACAAGAATGAGTACTTCCTAGAAGTGAAAATAGATCCCTCTGGATTCCTAAATGTGATAACAATATGGACAGACACAGAAAGATATGGAGAAATGATGCGGAGGAATGCTGCCCAACAGATGTGGCTTCCTATAGGAGCCACCAGCCACATGGGGCTACTGAGCACTTGAAATGAGGCTCATGTGACTGAAGACCTGAATTTTAAATTTTATTCAAAATTAATTAATTAAACTTTACATAGCCATATGTGACTGATGGCTACTGTATTGAACAGGTAGATAGAGAATATGACACAAGGGCAAAAATCAAAGAACTCCAAAGTGTCAAGTGCTATGTTGGATGTATATATGCACGTGTGTATGTATTACATATAATACCTATGTAACTCACACACATGCAATTTACATGAATTTAAATATATGCAAATGAGAACCCAACCCTCAGAGAGGTAGTTGAAGGTGGACCTGGAACTAGAAGCCACAATAACACTGGGAATGGGTGGATGGACAATGTGGGGAAGAGAATTTGCTATTAGAGAATAAGATGAGCTAACTGATTGTGGCCAGGGTGGTCCTAAGACCCAGAGACTGAAAACAGCCGAAAGGAGTCCCTTTCCACCAGAGGAGGGACAAAAGGAGCAGAAAGACAGCTGAGGTTATCAAGGCCCCTTCTCTCCATAAGGTCTGTGGATTTCAGGATAAAGGGGAGGGGCAAGCATACAGCAAAAAGAGCTGGGGGCAGACAGTCCCAGAAAGGAGGAGAAAGGAGACCCTCTGCCTGGTGGGAAGGTGGCATGGTGGGGACATCTGGGACAGTGGGAGCCGCAGCGTGACAGTGCTCGCTCTGTTAGCCCACGAGTCAGGTGGAAGACATGCAGAACTGGGCAGCAAGAGGAATTTTCAAAGACCATGGATATCTACTGGTTTGATATATCTCCCATGTAATTTCCTTTTAATTATAGTTATCTTAATAATTTGTATTAGCAGAGGAAGCAAGAGTGTCGGGCCCTACCAATTCCAAATAATAGACAAGGTACTCTCTGGGAAAGAATCCATGAGTGCTGTGAGAGAAGGAGCACCTCATTTAAATGTCACAGGGATTGTGCCTTTTGAGCTCCAGAACAACATTTTGTGGTAAGTGTTATGGGTTTTACAGCTGAGGAAACTGAGGCTCAGAAAGGATAAGAAACTTATTCAAGGGTGTACCACTAGGAAGAGGCAGACCTCAGTTTTATATCAAGATCTTAGTACTTTGTGTTTAGTGTTCAAATTCAGTGGAATTGAACACATTCAAAACATTCTCATCTTCTTGCTTATAATCACCCAATAGACAAATGATTGGGGAACAAGAAAATGAAATTAATATTTTATAGACACTGGGGTTTTTTCTTTTGTTTTTTGTTTGTTTGTTTATTGAGGTATAATTGACATAAAATTTTATACACATTTTTATAACCCCTTGAATAGTTTAACTTTTAGATACCAAATAGTTTTCCCCCCTAAGTTTTGTTTAATATTTAAATTATTTTTATTGAAATAAAATTGGTATAAAACATTATATAAGTTCAGGAGTATAACACTGTAATTTGATATACGTGTACGCTACAAAGTGATCACCATAAGTATAGTTCCCATCCGTCACCATATAATTGAGCCCCTTCATCCATTTCACTCCTGCTCAGTCTCCTTCCCCCTTGATAACCACCAATCTGTTCTATGCATCTATGAATTTTTGCTTTGTTTGTTTATATGTTTGTTTGTTTTTTTTTTTTTAGATTTCACATATAAGTAAAATCATATGGTATTTGGACTGGCTCATTTTGCTTAGCATAATACTCACAATGTTGTTACAAATGGCAAGATTTCCTTCTTTTAATGGCTGAGTAATATGCCATCATGTACATACACCCCAATTTCCTTATCCAGTTTCTTTACCCATTACCCGTTAATGGACAACATAGATTGTTTCTATATCTTGGCTATTGTAAATAATGCTGATGAACATGGGGGTGCATGTATCTTTTTGAATTAATGTTCCCATATTCATCAGATAAATACCCAGAAGTAGGATAGCTGGATCATATGGTATTTCTCATCTTAATTTTTTGAGAAATTTCCATACTGTTTTACATAGTAGCTGCACCAGTTTACATTCCCACCAGTGGTATATAAGGATTCCCTTTTCTCCATATCCTCTCCAACACTTATCTTTTTGATAATAGTCCCGAGTGATGTTGGACATCTTTTCATGTGCCTGTTGGCCATCTACATGTCTTGTTTGGAAAAATGTCTATCTGGATTCTCTGCCCATTTTTAAATTGGGTTTGTTTGTTTTTGTTATTGACTTGTATGAGTTCTTTATATATTTTGGATGTTAACCCCTGATTGGATAGATGACTGGCAAATGTCTTCTCTCATTCAGTAGGTTTTCTTTTTTTGCAATTGACTTCTCTTATTCAGTAAGTTGACTTTTTGTTTTGTTGATACTTTCCTTCCCTGAGCAGGAGCTGTTAAGTTTCGTATAGTCTCATTTTTAAATTCTTTCTTTTGATTTCCTTTGCTTTTGGAGTCAGATCCAAAAACAATGTTTAGACCAATGTCAAAGAGCCTACCACCTATGTTTCCTTCTACAAATTTTATGGTTTGAGGTTTTAACTTCGGGCCTTTAATCCATTTTGAATTAATTTTTGTGTATGGTGTATGGATAGTGGCCTAGTTTCATTATTCTGCATGTAGCTGTCCAGTTTCTTCAACATTGTTTACTGAAGAAATTGTCCTTCCCCCAATGTATATTCTTGACTCCTTTGTCATAAATTAATTTACCATGTTTGTGTGGGTTTGTTTCTGGGCTCTCTATACTATTCCAATGATCTGTTTATTATTATGCCAATGCAAATGTTTTGATTACTATAGTTTCATAGTATAGTTTGAAATCGGGAAGCATGATACTTCCAGCTTTGTTGTTCTTTCTCAAGTTTGGCTATTTGGGGTCTTTTGTAGTTCCATAGAAATTTTAGAATTATTTGTTCTAATTCTGTGAAAAATGCCTGATTATTGATAGAGTTACATTGAATCTGTAGATTGCTTTGAGTAGTACAGACATTTTTAACAATGTCTTCTAATCCGTGAACAAATGAAGATCTGTCCACTTATTTTTGTCTTCTTAATTTCTTTCATCAGTGCTTTATAATTTTCAATGTACAGGTCTTTTACCTTTTTGGTTAAATTTGTTTCTAGGTATTTTATTCCTTTTGATGCAATTGTAAATGAAATTGTTTTCTTTCTTTCTTTTTTTTTTTTAAGATTTTATTTATTCATTTGACAGACAGAGCTCACAAGTAGGCAGAGAGGCAGGCAGAGAGAGGGAGAGGAGGAAGCAGGCTCCCTGCTGAGCAGAGAGCCCGATGTGGGGCTTGATCCCAGGACCCTGGGATCATGACCTGAGCTGAAGGCAGAGGTTTTAACCCACTGAGCCACCCAGGCGCCCAAGATTGTTCTCTTAATTTCTTTTTCAGATAGTTCATTACTAGTGTATAGAAACACAACAAATTTTTGTATATTGATTTTGTATCCTACAACTTCACTGAATTCATTTATGAGTTCTAATCATTTTTGGGGGGTAGAGTCTCTAAGATTTCTATGTATAGTATCATGTAATCTATAGTGAAATTTTACTTCTTCCTTTGGGACTTATATGACTTTTATTATTTTTCTTGCCTAATTGCTATGGCTAGGACTTCCAATATATGTTAAATAAAAGTGGTGAGAGTGGGCTTTCTTGTCTTGTTCTTGGCCTTAAAGGCATTGAGTATGATGTTAGCTGTGGGTTAGTTATATATGACCTTTATTATATATAGGAAACACTCCCCTCTATACCCACTTTGTTGAGAGGTTTTTTTTTTTTTTTTTTTTTTTTTTATCATAAACGATGTTGAGTTTTGCCAAATACATTTTCTACATGCTTTGAGATGATCATATGGTTTTTATCCATCATTGTGTTAATGTGGTATATCATGTTGATTAATTTGTGGGTGTTGAACCATCCGTGCATCTCTGGAATAAATCCCACTTGATCATGGCATATTATCCTTTTAATGTATTGTGGATTTTGGTTTGCTAATATTTTTTGAGGATTTTTTCCCATCTATATTCATCAGGGATATTGGCCTGTAATTTTCTTTCTTTGTGCTCTCTTTATCTGGTTTTGATATCAGAGTAATGCTGGCCTTGTAAACTGAGTTTTGGAAACATTCCCTCTTCTTTAATTTTTTGGAAGAGTTTGAGAAGGGTAGGTATTAAATCTTCTTTGAATGTTTGTTAGAATTCACCAGTGAAGCCATCTGGTCCTGGACTTTGGTTTTTTGGGATGTTTTTGATTACTGATTGAATCTCTTTACTAGTAATCAGTCTATTCAGATTTTCTATTTCTTCCTGTATCAGTCTTGGAAGACTGTATGTTTCTAGGCATGTGTCCATTTCTCTTTCTAGGTTGTCCAATTTGTTTGGCTTATAATTATAGTAGTCTCTTATGATCCTTTGTATTTCTGTGATATCAATTATAATTTTTACTCTCTCATTTTTTATTTTATTTACTTGTGCCCTCTCTCTTTTTTCCATGGTGAGTCTAGTTAAAAGTTTGTCAGTTTTCCTTTTAAGAGCTCAGAGAATGAGCTCTTAGTTTCATTGACTTTTCTAATTGTCTTTTAGTCTCTATTTCATTTATGTCACTCTGATCTTTATTATTTCCTCTCTCCTGTTAAAGTTGAGCTGTGTTTCTTCTCTTTTTGGTTCCCTTAGGTGTATAGTTAGATTGTTTATTTGAGATTTTTCTTGTTTCTTGAGGTAGGCCTGTATTATTTTAAACTTCCCTTAAAACTGCTTTTGCAGCGTAGCTGGGTAGCTCAGTAATTAAGTGTCTGCCTTCAGCTTGGGTCATGATCCCAGGGTCCTGGGATCAAGTCACACATCTGGCTTCTTGCTTGGCAGGAGGCCTGCTTCTTCCTCTCCCACTGTTTCTCCCCTACTTGTGTTCCCTCTCTTGCTGTCTCTCTCTGTCAAATAAATAAATAAAATCTTAAAAAAAAAAAACTGCTTTTGTTGTATGCCATAAATTTGGTACTGTTTTGTACTGTTGAATTTATTTTTGTACTGTTGAATTTATTTTGTACTGTTGAATTTTTTTCCATTTTCATTTTGTCTCTGGGTATTAAAAAAATTTCTCCATTGGTTTTTTTGTTGATCTAATGATTCTTCAGTAGCATGTTGTTTAATCTTCACATAATTGCCATTTTGTCCAGTTTACTTTCTATAATTGATTTCTTGTTTTACACCATTGTGGTCAGAAATGATGCTTGATATGATTTCAATCTTCTTGAATTTGTTGAGTTGTGTTTTATGGCCTAACGTGGAATCTATCCTGGAGAATGTTCTATGTGCATTTGAGAAAAATGTGTGTTCTGCTGCTTTGGGATGAAATTTTCTGTGTATATCTGTATATATCTATTAAGTCCATTTGGTCTAATGTGTCAGATGGCTGATGCTTCATTTTTGATTTTCAGTCTGGATGATCCATCTATTGATGAAAGTAGGGTATTAAGATTCCCTACTGTTTTTGTATTGCTATCAATTTCTCCTTTTAGGTCTGTTAATATTCATTCTATATATTTAGGTGCTTCTATGTTGGGTGCATATATATTTACAAATGTTATATATACTTTTTGGATTGACTTTTTTTAATAATATAATTCTCTTCTTTGTTTATTCTTACAGCCTTTGTTTTAAAGTTCATTTTGGTTGATATAATTATTTCTGCACCAGCTTTCTTTTCACTTCCATTTGAATGGAACATCTTTTTCTATCCCTTTACTTCCAGTCTGTGTGTGTCCTTAGATCTGAAGCAAGTCTCTTGTAGGCAACGTATGGGTTGGTCTTTTTTTTTTTTAATCCATTTATCCATTCTATATTCTTTGTCTAGAGAATTTAGTGCATTTACATTTAAAGTTATTTTTGATAGATATGTACTTATTGCCATTTTGGTTTTTTTCCTGGTCGTTATTGTAGTTCTTTGTTCCTTTCTTCTTCTCTTGCTCTCTTCCCTTGTGGTTTGGTGATTTTCTTTAGTGTTATCTTTAGATTTCTTTCTCACCATCTTTTGTATATCTACTATGGATTTTTGCTTTGTGGTTACCATAAGGTTCATATATAACTATGTGTGTGTGTGTGTGTTTATATATATATATATATATATATATATATATACTATATATAGTATATATATACATAATTTATAGCTTAAGGAATATATATATAAACTATATATAGTATATATATACAATGTGTATATATATACTATTTATAAATAGTATATATATACATTATATATATAATACATTATATATATAAACTATATATAGTATATATATAATATATATATATATATATATATATATATATATATATATATATTCCTTAAGCTATCTTTACTTTTTAACGTTCTTTTTTCTTTTTGCTGCCCTGTTTAGGTGATGTCCACTGCCCTGCTTTCCAGGTTACTAATCCATTCTTCTGCTTCTTCCAACAACAATCTGCTATTGAACTGTAGTTTTCAGTTCAGAAATTATATTTCAGTTTAGAAATTATATTCTTCAGCTCTGTAATCTGTATATTTCAGTTCAGAAATTTATCCTTCAGCTCTGTAATTTTTGTTTGGCGTACTCTCTGATCTTTTCTTTCTCTGTGTTGAAGTTCTGACTGTGTTTATTCTTTCTTCTCCCGAGTTCAGTGAGCATTACTATGACCACTTCATTGACCTCTATCAGGTAGATTTCTTATTTCTGTTTCTTTAAGGTCTTTTTTCTGAAGTTTTGTTTTCATTTGGGGCAATTTTTTTTTTTTTTTTTTTTTTTTTTTTTTGGTCTACTCATTTTGCTTGACTCTCCATATCTCTGTATTAGGCAAATAACTATCTCTCCTAGTCTTGAAGGAGTGAACTTAAGTAGGAGATGAAACTTATCATTGAAACTTTTCCTACTTTTGTTTGTTTCTTGGACCTTTGTGATTGTTTCACTAGCCTTATTTGACCTTGATAGTTCCCAGTTGTTGAGGATGTGTCAAGGCCCGTCAGTGTTCCGGAGGGAGGGATCACAGGCAGTGCCCAGTTTCAGGCTCATTGTAACCTAGAACCTCAGGCAGCAGCTTTTTAAGTATGCAAATATGTACTGGCCTGTGGGTTGGTAATTATAAACCAGGCTTACCTTCAAACTAGGAGATATGGAAGGTGTCTCCTAGGTGACAGTTTCGAAACTTACAGCTTCAGATATGTATAAACTCCTTCTGGGAGCTATCAGTGAGCTGTGATGAGACCATGGGAAGACGCTAGTGTGGTGTATTTCCACCTACATTCCCTGGGAGCAGCTTTGTAGTTTCTGGATGTATTGCAAACATGAAACTGCTCCTCAGGCTGATCTCTAGGACAAGCGATAGGCCTTTTCCACATGAAGAATGGGGGTGTGTTTCAGTCTGCTCTTTGTGCAGTGCTCAAGGGGTGGTAGCTTGCCAAAAATTGTTTCTCTGATTGTTTCAGACCCTTGGGGCCCAAAAATACAATCCTCCTGGCCACTAGGCCACATGCTCAGTGGGCATCTGTGTGGGCTGCATGTGCCTACTGGCTTTGGCCTGCTCTGCCACAGCCATGATCTATGGGGAACAGGAGCTCAACTGGTCCCTGTGGCAAAGCGAGCCGTGGCTAGGGTGTGCAGGGGTTAGCAGGTTGTGGGTTGGAGTGTGGAGGGGTACAACAGTGGTAACTACCAGTGCCTAAGTTCCTGGACAATATCTCAACAGGTATCTGTCTATCTTGCAGAAGCTTTCAGATAAGCAAATGAGTCTCCTTTGCATATGGTCTAGGTGCCTTTCACACTGTTTCTTTTGGATGGGCTCTTGGATGAATGAGTCTGTTCATGAGTCCTTTAAGAACAGATTTTCTGTTTCCTATAGCCCTGTGGTATTCTGGAAGTAAGCCCCACTGTTTTTCAAGGCCAGACACTTGGGTGCTTATCTTTCTGGCCTGGATCCCAAGGCTTGGGGTGCCTCATGTGGGGCTGAAATCACTCATCCTCAGAGATGAGCTCTGTATTATGAGATCTCTCCCAGCTGTTGGGGGCTATGCCTGGGGTGGGGTTTCTTTCAAGACCATGCCTCTATCTCCTCTACATGTCTCATTGTGGCCCTTTATCCGTTGCTGTGGAGGCACTGCTCAGCTAAATTTCTTGTCCTTTTTTGAGGGAAGTGTTGCAGCGATACCTGTAGATTTGTAGTGTTATTGGGATGAAGTGAGTTCAGGATCCTTCTACACTGCTAACCCTCCCCTCCCCCTAGGTTTTAAATGTTAGTAGTAGAGGATAGTTTTGAACTATCAGCCTCTGAGTCATGGGCCCAGCACTTTCCATGCTCCATTCTACAGCATGGCTCATTGTCAAATGATAATGATGGTGTTAATTAAATAATAATATCACAACCATTAACAGTCCCATACTCCAGTTAGAGAGATGCAGCTATGGCCCCTATCTAACCAAAGAAGAACTATTATCAGTGCAATTGGCTTTTGCTTTAAGGAAGAGCTTGGTTACTTGCTACTCAAGTTGAAGCAAAAAAACATGGGGTATCTTAAGGTGGACTATTCACTCATTCAACAGGTATGTCTTGGGTATGTCTTTGTGTGGCATGCACTGTTGCAGGTGTCATCATACTCTTGCCATTCTAGTGCTCAGAGCCTAAAATTCTAGTGTACTCAGAGCCTCCTGGGAATTTCAAACCTACTCACTTGACATTTAGAATTCTTCCATGTCTAGCCCCCCACTTGCCTATGAGGACTGCCCCATCTGTCCCTTCATGCATGATCCTGGCTGATTTGGCATTGCTACCTGGCCACATAGCAACCCCACATTTCTTCCTAGGCATCCTTTTCAAAACTATGTACTGCAACACCCCAGAAAGTGGGGGACCACTCTTTAATCAAGGGTATACATGTATAAAGCTCTCTTATATGTAGAATTCTTCTATAATATCTAGTGGCTCTGGATGTAGCAAGGCCTCTAAGAAACCAAGTTTAGGAAAATTCTACAAGTCTGTTGAAACAATTCAAGCAACATGAATTGCTATAGATTCTAGAAGTAGGTAATAGGAAAAAAATTGGTAATTACTAATTTGGTAAATTGATCATTTAACAAATTAATGATTTTACAAAACTGAATTTTTGGTTCATTTGCTTTCAGCCAATTGATTTTTGTGAATTTCTTTTTGCTTGCTGATTTTGCTTCCCTATTCCTAGGAAGCAATGAGACCATATAGAAGAATCCTGAACTAGAGGAGAAGCAGTTTAGAATTATGATGATATGTGAAGAGTCAACTAAACCAAAGACAGTGAGATCCACCTTCACAAAGGAGTGTGTTTTGCCTGCCCTCTCTCTCATCCTTTCTACTTCTCCTTTTTCTGTTCCATATTTGTCCTGTTTATGGACCCCTTAGTATGCACAATGAGTTCATCTCTGAATCCCTACAATACCCACACCAATGCCTTGAGCAGAATAGCAGAACTTTCTTTTAGGATCCATTCTTACCTAAGGAATCCAGCCTGAAAGTTTTATTTCGGTGTAAATGACAAAAGGGGCTTGGGTAAAATGAACCCTATGACAAAAGGGGCTTGGGTAAATGCCTTTCCAGAAGGCATTAATGTGACAAGGAAAAGAGATTTGAGAAGGCAAATTTGAGAGACTCTGTCTGTTTCCACATTCTGGAAGATAACCCCAAAGTTTCCTTTTTTGTTTGTTTGTTTATCATGAAAGATGAGACTGAGCTTAAGATGGGTCAGGACCTCACATAACAATTAAATGGGGAATCAGAACTAGAATGCTTGCTATTTGGATCAGTTGGGGGAAAGGGGTGAGAGAACTAATGCTTACCTTTTTCCTTTTCTTTATTATGGAAATCACAAAGTGAGATAAAATCCCTGCTTCTTCTTCTTCGAAGTGAAGATTTATAAGATTATCCTAGTGGTTGCTTGCTGGAATGCTGCAGGAAGAAATATTAGTTTTATACACTGATACAATGTCCATAATTCCACATGAAAATGAATTTAGTAGCCACAAAGCCCAGACAGGCCACAAGGCTGCATAGAGCCCTGATGAATGAATAGAACCACATTATAAGGTTCTCCAGAGAGTGGAGAAAAAAGAACCAATTGTCTTTCTGAAATATACCAGCAAGAATGCAAACCCTAATTAACGAAGCCCAAGGTTGATTTTTCTTGCTGCCTTTTTCTCTAAAAGACAAATAATAAGAAATGAATGAGGTTGAAAGCAAATGAGAACCATATTTGGAAAGAAAAGCATACTCAAACTTTAGGCTGAGCTAGTTGCAAAGAGCTAAAGTTCTTTAATCATCTTATGGGAGATGTAGCCAAAAAATGCAATTTGAATCTCTCTCTCTCTCTCTCTCTCTCTCTCTCACACACACACACACACACACACACATTTCCACACCATACCCTCCTACTTTTTCACTGTAGATGAATCAAGATAGTGGAGACAGGATATGATGAGAACCATTCCTGCCCTCCATCTACTTTATCAAAAGCCTTTGGCAATTGGTAATCTTTGCTGCCTTGGTTTGGGGAATCCATCTATCAATTCTTATTCTCTAAACATTCATTTGTGCATTTATGAATTGGCTGCAAGGAGCTAAGAAATAGCTGAAATAGGTAATGTACTGTGAATATGCAGGGAATGGCAAGCTATTTATTATCCAGATTCTTCTCACAGATTTTTCTAGAAGAAGATGAGCCAGTTTGGGCCTAAAAGAACATTACTCATTTGAAGGTGGGTATGAGATGGGAAACGACAAGTTTTCTAGAATTAAAATAGTGTCTAACAAATTGATGAAACACAGAGGATTTTCCTTGTGTCAGGCAGAGTTAGCCTGGTCCACTTTCCAAAGAAGCAGAATGGAAGGTTGAATATGGTGGTGTGATTTCAGGATCGTCCAGTAGACACTCCATGCTTCACAGCACCTCAGAGTTTGTTCAAGGTTTGAAACATTACTACTGTCTTTGTTAACATAGAGACAGAAGACCTACCAATCTTGCTTTATGGATGTGGGGGAAATATGGGCTTTGATTAATGAAGCCTAACTTAGATTGATATCAGAGAAATCTGAGGTACTGTAGGAACATTTTTACTCAACTCATGATGTTTCTGTTTGTTAAAGGGAGCTCATTTAGTGTAACTCCTGGCCTTTTTCAGTCCATTACTCATAATTCCCCAAGGGGGAATGGAGTACCTTAACCAACTGGTATATCTGGGCATGCTTGTCTCAGTTGCACCTATGTTCCTCTTGTAGGTGAGCTGCTCACAAAGAAGAAGCATTTTATTCTGCTCTTCTAGCAGGGAGATCGTTTTCCTTATTGGGGTCCAGCATTGGCAGATCTACTCAGCTAACAGACAGCCATATGCTCCCAACCTGGCCCCTATTAGAAACAAAGGGTACTTTTTTTTTTTTTTTTTTATCACCATTTGCCAGTTAATTTGTACAGAACAAGGTCAGAAAAGAGTGTGGTGTAAATTGGGCTCCCTCAGACACCACAGCATGTTAAGAAAATTAATTTATTTATTTGAGCGGGGAGGGGCTGAGGGAGAGAATCCTAAGCAGACTCCTCACTGAGCATGGAGTGCAGCGTGAGGCTCATTGCCACCACCCTGAGGATCAGGACCTGAGCCGAAACCAAGAGTTGGATGCTCAACCAGCTGAGCCACCCAGGTGCTCAATCCCAGCATGGTTTTAAATGTCCAGAAACATGAATGGAAAACTTGAAACTTGAAGATTTTCAATCTGATCTTGGCTCTGTCTTTCCTTAGGTGTTTGAAATTGGCCAGATATAGAGGCTTTCAATGCTTCAGTTTTCTTAAATGTGAAAGTACTTCATAAAATCATTACCTTATAATTATATGCACAATTGGATGCCATTCCAAGACTTAAGTTTATATAATACAGTGTACTGTCAGAGACTTTTTTCCAGCCAGAGGAGCTTCCAGATCTCTGTATAGGCAGATTCTGAGGAATCTGTTAGTTACATAACAGAGGGCTGATCAGGTTATAATTTTTTGAGAGAGGATATAATTGAATTTCTCTGGATTTTGAGCCTTCATAAAACTCCCTATCTCCTTGGAAAGAGCAGCTCTGGCAAGAGTCTATAATTATTTGCAAAAGGGTCTCAGGGACCTTCTGAGATCTCAACCTTGTGTCCCAAGAATCAAAGTAATAGTGATCTACCAGAGGTGGGCCAGATTAGTCCTAACCAAGGCCAGGGATAGGGAAGATCTGTGAAGTCCCTAAAAATGAAATTATATTGAGGAAAGGAGGAATGAGATTGATGGCTTGAGCTCAACACAAAGCCAGTGATCCATGGATCAGTTAATTCTATACAACCACAAAATACTGGTGGAAAAACCAGTAAGCACCATTTAGGCCAGGAGTCTGCAGGTTGACTAGGGTATAATGATCTGTGCTGGGCTCAGCTTCATGGTTCCACCAATCTCCAATAGGCTTTACAAATATATACTGGTTCGTTGAAGTTTAGCTAATCTAGACTGGCCTTGATTGGAGTGACTCAACTCAGTTCCACAAGCAAAAATGCATGGCCTCATTATGGCCTAGTCTAAGAATTGGCACACTGTCACTTGCTCTTTTTTATTGGCCAACGTAAGTCACATGGATAAATCCAAATTTAAGAGACAGGGAAATATACTTTGCCCTTTAGTGGGGGAAACTCCCAAGATACATGGTAAAGGACATAGATAGGAGGGGGAGATGTGGAGAATTGGGACCAATGATGTTGTCTATCAGTGTTGGGAGTGGTTTGGGCACAAACTGATAAGGTTCCTTCTGGGAGCACCTCTAGACCAGTGCTCAGGCACCAATGTGTGTGCTCTAGAGACTGATGGCTAAACAAGGCAATGTAAGCTCAGGAGAGTTGCAGCCTTTGTGTGGAGGACAGTGGTGATCTAGGCAAGGTCCTCACTGCATTAGAAGTCAAGAGAGCTGTCAAGTTATGAAGGACCACCTGTGACAGTGGTGGATGCCAGGTTCTTTTTCCAGAAAATAATTACAAACCTCTTTGCAGCTCTGTGAGCTCCTAGAACTCTCTTGGGTGAGAAACTGGGGGAAGGATTAAAAAGTAAGTTTCTGGGCTCTCCAAGAATACAAAAAGAGATTTTGGGAAATTAATAGAAATGGCCATAAATGGTCATTGAACTGATGACACAGATAATTTCACACACAAAGGAAAACCACTCACCAATGGACCCACCTCATCTGTCCCACCATGCTCCTCTTCCTCCTATCATTTTCCTATTTTCTTCCTAATTTTCTGAAGTTTATAGTTACAGAGACTGAGGAAAGTGTCATAATTCCTATTTAGAAAATGGTCAGTGTTATGGGTGAAAGGATTTATAAGTATCATTATGTTTCATCCCCTTCCTAGAATGAATTTTGGGATAATCCTCCTGACATCCCAGTCAAGTATATGACGAAAGATCTAACCCCCAAGGCTTCATTCAAACAGGGCAGCCATTTTGTTTCCTTTTCCTTGTTCAAATGAATGATCTGTTCTTTCTACAAGACCATGGACAATCTGACAGGAAACCAGTGGTGCTGGCTGGCTATGTGTCTGGAGGGGAACAGAGATTTGATAGGAAAGGATATTCTTTTGCCCTCCCTTCCCCAGTGCATGTGGTCTTCCAGTATACCTCTTCTGTGCCCCACCCTGGCCAAAGTTTAGGGTCCTAAAGGTTAATGAGCAATATTTTTAATCAGCAAAGAAAGAACTTCAGGTCCATTAGACCTTTTTTTTTTTTTTTTTTTTTTTATAAACATATATTTTTTTATAAACATATATTTTTATCCCCAGGTCTGTGAATCACCAGGTTTACACACTTCACAGCAGGTCCATTAGACCTTTGAAGGGGTCTGCTGTCACGGCCGGCGCGACAAATCGACCAGGAAACGTGAGGGTAAGAGGATAGTGAAAAGAAATTAAGAGACAAAGAGATGGGGGCAGGAGGAGCACTGAGGTTGATGTCCAACAGTACTGATTTTATTCCACATCTTACAAGCATTTATAAGGCAGATCACAATAGAAGGAGTAATACGTCAGTATCTAGTCAGATGACTGCAAGTTCCTATAACAAGTTTACATTAACTACAAGCAAACCTCGTGATGCCAGGTAGTCTCAGCTAATGCCATTAGCAAGACAGTCAACCAGGGAGTGGGTTATGGGAGGTACAGGAACAACAAGGACCAACTAAGAATTCATGACCCTGACCACATTGCTCCCTTCTGTAGGGAGAGCGTGTGGGAAGTCACGTAGGTGAGCGCACGACACGTATCACAGACCCTTCCTCAGTGTTACTCAACTTTCCCATCCTTAACCCCTTGTCAAGGTGTCCAGACTTTAAAGGAGACACAAGTCAGGGCGTGGTTTGATCCACGACTCCAACCATGCCGTAGCCTCCAACAGTCTGCATCTCAAAAGTTTACTGGTCCTGTTTGCTCATGAGGGCGTGAGACCATCCCAGCCCACACTGCCTGCTCATCCCTGTTAAAGGAAAAGATTACTCTGTTGTCCAGCTAGAGTCTGGGTCTCAGAAGTCAGTGCTAGATGGACAATTATAAAGAAGAGATGGGGAAGGAATTCAATGGTTTGTGAACATCAGTGTGCTTTTGTGCAGGGAGGACATGGAGATGGGAATAATGTGTCATTAAAATCATGAACTTCACTTTTACTATTTTAATTATATTAATTGTTATGTCAATAACAATATAGTCACAGGGTTTAAAATTCAAAGGTACAAATGTTATCCTGATTAAACTCTTCCCTCCAATTTCAAACATCACAGAGTTGTTATGATTAAATGAGATGGTGTGTATAAAGTGCTTCATATAATATTAACTCTCAATAACCATAAACAAAAGCTAATGTGATGCCTATTCATTTCACAAAACACAGACTTATGTGGGCAAAAAAACCATACCTTTCTTTATTTTCCCTGTTTCGAGCCTTCCTTTCTATCTTGAGTCCTCATTCAAATATATACAGAAAAGTTAATGTAATTATTTTGGGGTAAACCTGGTTTACCCCAATAAGTCATAGTCAAGACTTCCTTCTCCCTCTTTCTTCTTATACCTGGCTGGTCTTTGTTCCAGTAGGAAGAAGACTGTCTAGGCTCTGACTGACTGCTATCATGCTTGCCCATGTGTATTGAAGGTTGGGTACCTATGTATTCTCAGCTGTGGCTTGCCTTTGGGCTCTAATAGCCCACTGCCTCAGATGTCCCCTGTCCTCTCTCCATCCAAGACACTCTCCCACACACTGGCAGTCCTCTAAGATACAGCTCCATTCTTCCAAAACTTCAGTGGTCTTGTGCATGGGCTGCATGCTTCTGATGTGGAATTCCCTTATGCTGGCCCCACAGGCTTGCTCTCTCCCAGATATCTTCTGTGTTTCCCTCAGGAGCCTTTGGTATTTTCAGATGGCCATCCATACCCCTTTAGGGATTTAGAAAGCTCGGGTAGTATTGGTCTCCATTGTGTTTGGCTACCATTTCTACCTCTACTGTTGATAATCTAGCAATGGATTATGCTTGCAATCTTTCTGGACTTCATGCAGGTAGCAAGACACAGGTCTTCTCCATTCTCAGATCCCCAATTAAAAAGGGTTCCTTGGTGTGCCCACACTTGGGACTTGACAGATTAGGAGGAAGCACAATTTCTATGCCTCACCTAACCCTACTGTTTCCTCTTTGGCTCTCCTCTCTCTGCTCAGCTTAGAGGCCTTCCTCTGTTGGTTTAGAAGTGGAGGAGGACACAGATGGAGGGAAGGCAGGACACATCACAGCTTCTTTCACATTTTTTCTGCCTTATGCCTGGTTAAGGCTTTCTGAAGTTAAGGAGTTTGGTGTCTTTGCTCCCTGTTTCTGCAGTGGTTGGATTATGGAAGCTATGGAGGATACAAATGAATAATGTGTGTGGGGATATGCTTGGGAGAACATGTCCATTGCCACTATACGTACCATCCCATACTCAGTCTCCTGTCGTTGCCAATGCCTCTGGTTGGTGTTGGTTCTGGTAGAGATGCTGTCTAGAGTCCTGAAGAGGAGTTTTGTCTGCTCTGAAGGGCAACTGCAGATTAAAGAGAAGAGCCTTGACCTTGGCCTGAGATGACCTGGGTGGAGTCCAGACACTGCCTCTTCATTTTTAGGCAATCTTGAGCCCTTAATCCCTTTTGTACCAAGCTTTCTCAGTTCAGACAGACAAGGATCATAATACTTCCCCCTCAAGGTTGTTACAGAAATTGTCAGGTAATGTCTCAGAAAGTGGTTTAGTATGTGTAAAGCCCATTAAAATCTCAACTATGGTTTCCCCCAAATCTTCCACCCAGTTAGATTATCTTCTTATTGAAGGTCATGCAAACGAAGTGGGAAGAGAAAAGTTAACTGGAAGACAACCTGATAAGATTACTCAAGTGATCAGGCTGAAACAATAGCTGGTAATGACACCAACATAAACAGTTAATTCACCAGGAAAATAGTCCAATAGGATTCCAGTAATAAAGAGCAGACCCTTAGACAAACGTGGAGAAACTTAGTCGTGATCGGACGTTTGACAGAATAATTTATGTATGTGCTATGGACTTAACACCATCCTGCCCAAATGTGCATGTTGAGTCCTTAACCCTCAATGCAATGGTATTTGGAGCTGGGGCCGTTGGGAGACGATTAGGTGCAGATGAGATCCTGAGAGTGCGAATCTCTTTCTATGCTCTTTCTGCCTGGTGAGGATACGGTGAGAAAGCAAGCAATCTACAGGTCAGGAAGAGAGATCTCACCAGAAACACTATGTAGCTCAGTGTCAGACTTTCAGAATCTAGAACTGTGAGAAAATAAATTTCTGTGGTTTAAGCTGCCTTATCTGTGGTATCTCCTTGTAGCGGCCTGAACTGACTAATACAAATACCCTTAGAAATCCTCTGTCTCTCCATGATTGGTTCCTTCCCATGAGCCCTAGGCAAAGTCTGTTTATAGAGCTTTCTGTCGGCCACACAGGAAAGGCAAGCCCACATTCATCCCTATCTGTACACATTTTCACTTCCTCCACCGTGGAACTAAAATCCATCAAATACTCACCACAACTTTACACTCTTTTTAAAAAAAAAATTTTTTTTAATTTAAAAAAATATTTTATTTACTTATTTGACAGAGATCACAAGTAGGCAGAGAGGCAGGCAGAGAGAGAGGAGGAAGCAGGCTCCCCACGAAGCAGAGAGCCCACTGAGCCACCTAGGCACCCCACAACTTTATACTCTTAAATCCACCTTCAACCAATACAGTCATTTATAGAAAGAATGCGAGCAAGCTTCTGCATTTTCTGGTATGCAGATGGTAAAGAGGTATCTTTCTTTTTCTTTTCTTCCTTTTCTTTTTTCTTTCTTACTTTTTTTTTTTTTTTTTTTTTGAGAAACCCAACTGGTTCTCTCCTCCTCTCTGGTAAAACATAAATTCTTTGAAAACAACAATATCAGGGCGCCTGGGTGGCTTAGTGGTTAAGCCTCTGCCTTCAGCTCAGGTCCTGATCTCAGGGTCCTGGGATCGAGCCCCGCATCGGGCTCCCTGCTCAGCAGGAAGCCTGCTTCTCCCTCTCCAGCTTCCCCTGCTTGTGTTCCCTCTCTTGCTGTCTCTCTCTCTCTGTCAAATAAATAAAATCTTTAGGAAAAAGAAAAGAAAGAGAAAAGAAAACAATGGTGTCTTTCTTCTTTATGAACGATCTGTAACTTCCAGATGAGGCGCGCGGCCTCCCATGCCGGCCTTTCAATTGTCATCCCATCTCTTGCACTTGGTGGTCTTGTGAGCGGTGTTTTTCCATGACCTTCCTGAGCCGCCCAGTTTTCTCATTCATAAAGTAGGAAACGCACCTAGCACACAGGCTTTGTGTGACGATTAAAGAGAGTGTGAGAAAATCTTTGGCACATGGCTTGATTCTCAGTACACCCACGTGTGGAAGATATTACTGATATACCACCCCACAAAGCAGCCCCAGAGAAGCTAAGCATCTATACCTCAGGCGGTGGTTGGTAAGAGGGCACAGGGCTCTCCCAGGGGCTGAGAGGCTGTGAGCCTGTGTAGACACAGACCTGGCCATGGTAGTAGCACAGCCACCCCTCAGGGGAGCATAGAGGAGCTCAGAGTTGCTCAAGGACTAGTGAGACCTCGAATCAGGGAGATAATCAAGAGGTCAGCTTGAGGCCTTGGGCCAGTTCTCAAAGCCTCTTGAGTCCAAAAAGGAGTCACCCTCATATCACGACTCTGCACTCCAGAGCTTAGGAGTCCCTCTCCTGCCCCAGACATGCCTTAGGCCCTGGTTCTGGGCACCTAGGCAGGGGCCTCAGTGCTGGGACATGGTCATGAAAGAGGGAAATAAAGACAGACACCTGAGAGAGAGAGAGAGGGAGGGAGAGAGGGGGCATGCATGTGTCAGGGGTTGAGTCCATCCCCAGAGCCTTGAGGAAAAAAAAGCAGGAAACCACACCACAAACACCAATGGCAGGTCCCAGGGCAGGAGAAGTAGACTGAAACGGGGAGCCATTCGAAATCGGAGAGGAGTAAGAGCAGCTCTAGAATGAGGATTGGAGGTCCAGCACTCAGCCCTCGGGCTTCCTGACCGGTCAGCTGGAGTGTGGGGCACACCCGCAGGGCAGGTTCAAACCCAGGTTGGGGGCCGAAATGTTATCTCTGTAGCCATCCGCATGCTGTTCCACCAAGTGAAATTTCTTCTCATCTTGGTTCTTTATAGAGCTTAAAATTTTTAAGCTCTCTAAAAAAAAATCTCTATAGAGCTATAGAATTCCCTTCTCTGTGCATTGCAGGGATTCAACCTTTGTTGATTTCAACTAAGAGCCATTGACCATGAGGCTGGGATTCTCTTGGAAACTCCATGAGAGACCTACTTCACTTCAAATTTCATTCAGAACAGCAAATAATTTGTTGAATGCATTTCACAGGAACAGGACACTCATTTTAGTATCCTGGACATGGACCAGGGGACCACAATCTAACTGCTCCATTTCGTATGCTCACATTTCTAACATTGCCCAGAAAGGTCATTCCTGAGTTACAAGGAATTGTGAGGCAGGAAATAAGAATTCATCCTCAGCTCCACCACCAACTCCTGTGCTTCTGGGTCCCTGAGCAACTCTTTCCTGACTCTGCTCTCAGTTATTTCATCGGGAAATGGGAATAATAAACTCCCATTGGAAAACCTAAAGCTGGGTTAGAGAGTGAGTTCTCAGCTAGGTAAGAGAGTGATGCCTATTTCAGACATGCTCCCAGGGACAAAATCACACACATGTAAAAGCCATCTTCTCTCCCCTGTGATTGAGAAGAATTATAGAACTTGAACTGGGCAATTCATCATCCTCATGTTTGTCAGGGTGTGGCTAGTCATCTAAAAAAATCCATCATTCCCAGTTAGCATCGAGAAGGGGTAAATACTAGTGGAATCAGTTGACTCACTCAAGAAGTCACTAAACCCTAGCCTTGGCTCTGGCTCAAATCTCCACACTAGGGTCTTCAAGTCTGATGAGAAGTTTTTGGCTTTGCATTTGGCATCAACACACCTCAAGGGCCAGTGGGCCCTTACGAAACTGTATTCCCCCATTCACAAGCCTACTCCTGCTCAGGAAATGCACCCACTGTATGCTCTGCAGGTCACCCCAGGACTCAGCAAAGCGGGGAGCCCCACGGAATGTCACCTCCCCAAAGCCTCACCGAGGGCGTGACACATCTTGTGTGCTCTGTGCCCTCCGTCCAATGAGTGAATGAAGGTGCCCACTCTGTGAAGCTGAAGGTTGGGGCAGCCCCACTTACTCTTCCTAGAGAGAAGATGCAACAGAGTGCATACTAAAGGGACATTTGATGGGTTCCCAAACCTAGAGAGGGGTCTTCAATAATATTTAGGACTTGCTAAGTGTGATGTTATGATTATAAGCATTTTGGGGTCCTCATTCATTCTCTATTTGCAATAATCCTAGGAGGTATGTTCTAGGATTATTAGTCCCACTTTTACAGATGAGGTCAATGTGCCCAAGAGAAGTTTATGATTTGCCTAATGGTTAGGATGCTGGTGTCTCGTTCTAGTTGTCACCTCAGTTACAGTGCACAAGGATCTATAGCTCCCTCTGGGGAGTAGGCTCCTGGAGAAGGTGTGACTGTGCACCGTGTCACTGTCCCTTCAGTCAAGCTAGCTCCCCTCAGCCTGGGTAGGTTGGGCCTGCTGTTTCTGTTTTCTAATGGAGATGCTGAGATGCAGGGGCACTCGGGTGTCTCCCTCACTGTCCCTAGGCTCTGTGACGTAGAGCCGTGACCAGAAAGCAAGCCTGCCAGCCTCTGCCAGGCAGCTGGAGTGTGCAGCGCAGCCATCGCTACCAGAGACACCCACCGACACTTCCCAGCCCCCCATCAGCAGGCTTCCTTTGCCTAAAGGTGACCAACTGAGAAACACCTGCCGTGAGAGGCGGTCCGCAGGCACCAGAGATAAAGCCAGAAGAGAAACCGACTTGAAGAAGTGTTTAATCTGGCCCTTCATTTCATGAATGCCCACACCAAGGCAGCTTGCTCAGGGTCCCAGACTCCTTCTTAGCAATGTGCAAAGTGGAACCCCGGGCCACCCCACAGAACACCTCCTGTGGTTTTGCTACTCTGCCCTGCGGTGCTGGGCTGCAGTCATGCCTTGGACCAAGAGCCCGTCCTTACGGCCGGCGGAACGTCTCTGGCTGAACGGAGAGCCTGCAGGTCTGGGCACCTCCTTATCACTGTGCCCCTGTGGCCGTCAGTACAAGGAAGGAAAGACCTGCTGTGTGGGGTGAGGCACCCAGGCTTGGGGGCTCTCCCAGGACCGGTGAATAAAAAAACGATCCTCCCCGAGCCATCCGTCCCAACCATCCCCCTCCTACTCCGTGCCCGAAACTTAATTAATCATGTTTGCATCTGGATCCAGACAAGACAATAGCAGGGATGTGTTTTTGGTTAGGAACTGAAGCTGCATTCACAAAGGAATGTTGATTAGTTAGTGGTCGGTATCATTTTTCATGCCTTTTTAAGTTACAAAAATTTTAATATCAAAGCATTTCTCCCTGCACCGCACATATCTATTTCTCATAAGTGCATTCTGCTGGCATAATTTTCTTTTCCTTCCTGCGGGCTCTGTTTATGAGATGATCCATCAGGTTGTCTGAGAGTCTCCATCCGGCCCTTCAGCAAGCGGAGGCGGTCCAGGTGAGCCGCTGGCTGCAGCCCCCAGCCCCCCTTGAGCCCAGGCTCAAGGCCAGGGCCCATCAGGGAGACAAACACCCTCCACAGCAGGGACTCTCCTGGGAGCACGTCCTGGGCCAGACTGAGCCCTTATTATAAATCCCACTGCTGTTGCTTAGAATGGGGGTGGACCCCGAAAGTGAAGAAAACAGTCCAGACCTTCTCTAGACCCATAGATGTGGAGGTCAATCTGAACCCCTCGGTTCAGTCTTCAGTTCAGCACCAGCAAAATATCCCCAATCCGGGAAAATCTCCTGATGCAGGAAGCATGTGTTAATGTGTACAACATGCCCATGTGTGGGGAACATGTCAAGTCCCAGATGATAAGTCAGGGCCGCAAGTAATGTTGGGAGAATGTGGCAGGGCTGGAAATCTGTCTGCCCTGCTGGCTCTCCAGCTAGACTTCCCTTTCAGACAAAGGTGAGGAAGGGGTCATGGAAGACAGTGAGGGACTCTTCCTTCTGTTCAGTGGCCTTTTCTGCTGAGTTCCAAACCTGGAACTGCACTATGAGTGCAGTTGCAACAGGACAGACCAGCAGGGCCAAGGAGAGGAAGATGTTCTAAGACGCTCAGAGAACAGGCAGACCCTCCCTCCTTCTTAGAAACTGTCAGAGTCATGAGACCACAAATTCCCCAACCGTCCCTGGTCCCAGGGGAAGGGAAAGGGCTGGTTCCAGGACAGAGTTGTGGCAGAGAAGGCAGGAATTCAGGGTGTGTTGGGGGCACACTAGTCGCCAACCTTTTTTTTTTTTTTTTTTTTAGTTTGCCTTTGCTATTTGATTAGTTAATAACCCCGGATAATTGCTGTCGCTACTGACTTTGGCAGAGAAGTAGGATAGAATGGTGAAGCTGATGGCCTACCTGGAGAATGAAGAGTGCTCTGAATAACTAAATAGCAAACTCACATTCCCAGAAATAATCCATGAATCCCATCATTTATTCAGAAAATAAAGTGCCTCGGGCATTGTGCCGGAGGTGGGCTACGCGGGTCCCAGCTACCCTGGGCCTCACCGTGGGGTTCCCCCTGACTTGGCCTTGTTCTTTGTCCCTCTTCTCCCAGGACTTTTTCTAAGAACCAACCTTAGGGCTGGATAGGCACGAGAGTGGACACTTAGTTATAGCCATTCTCAGCTCTGAGGAAAAAAGTTAGTATGTCCATTTTTATCCTCAGAGACACAGATGGTAGAGAGCAGGAAACAAATGTGGCTTGCAGCCTATTAGGGTGAATAGTTTTATTGGAGCAGAGCTATACACTTATTATGGCTGCCTTTTTGCTTCACCAGGGGAACGGAGGACCTGAAGACAGAGTGTATGGCCTCCAAATTCAAAATATTTGCCACCTGGCCCTTTACAGAAATGGTTTACCCTGGTATAAAAACTTTTGCCATTTCCATGAAGAGAATCAGTGATCCAACAGGGAGTACACTCGTGATTTTCTTCTCTGAGGCCCCCCCCCACCAGAGACTGGCCTCCTCAGTAGAATCTTCTTTTTTTCGGTCTTTAATATTTTTAATCTTTGCGATTCCTGCCCCCTGGTGGAAGCTGTCTACAATACCAAGCAGCTGTGATGGGAAAGCAAAGGAGAAAAGTCTTGAAATCTGCGACCCAACACAGTGGTTTAGAAACCAGGGGACAACCTCAGGCTCTCACACTCTCCTAAGTCTGATCTGAGTTCACAACCGTGACCCTGTTGAATCTAGATGGCCATCGTGGGACATGCAAAAATCGGGTAACTTAACACTCATTTATTTTAGAATTTAAAAGCATTTGTGTATCGATTCATTGATTTACCACAGAGATCTTTAAAGCATGTGCAAACAAACCTTTCAGATATTGGAATAATCTAAAAATGTCCTATGGGGAAAATTAAGTATTAGGTAAATACTCAGGCTTATTATCATCTGGACAAAAACACGGATATTTTTGTGGTACTGTTGGGACTTTGGAGGCAAATGAATATATGAAGAACAGAGGGCAGAGGTGTTGGGTTTCTTGTACAGGGCCACATGGCTCTCAGTCAGGCTAACCCAGGTCAGTCTTACTGGAAAGTCCACATCTCAAACATTCTGCTCTACACACTGGCTTTTCTGGGGAGCCTAGGGGGAACTTGGAGCCTTGGAGTCAGACTGGTGACATGGCCCTGGGACACGCCTCACAACTGGGTTCATGAAGATTCTCCCAGGCCACTCACCCAGAAGCTTGTGTCCTCAAATCACACATGAAACCATTCCCTTGACTCTTTTCTGGACCCCAGATCTTTTTCCCATTCTTGTTGGAAGGCTAAGTGAGAGTTTCAGAGTATCCAAGAATTTGCCAGAACTGAGTGTGCCTTGGCACCTTCTCCTGGATCCACTGTCTTCTTTGACTATATGAGCCATGGTCTAGGAGGGATGGGTTAGACAAAGATGAGGAGGGTTACTGTGTTCACACAACTCATGAGAGTCAACAAAGAGGCACCATAATAAATCTTCTGGGAAATTTTCCAAGCTGACAGTGGGATCTGCAATGGAATGAAGGAACACTGACAATTACCACAGCTCCAGTTCAACTCAGCCCAGCATTACAGACTTTACTTGCTTGGTGACAAGCCCATGGTGAGTGTTGAGTGTTGGGAAATCTGGGAGGAACAAGCTTCTGGCCTTGCTTTGGAGGCTTTCAGTGAGGGTCACCCATCTTGGCCTAGCTACATCCACTGAGGGGTGGACGTAGCTATGGAGCCTGTGGCGGGAAGACCTGAGGTAATGCCAGGGCTCTGTTGGGTGTGCAGAAGTCCTGCAATCGGCAAGCCCTGAATGCCTGTTGTCCCTTACTCTTAAAGCCAACTCAAAGTTGGTATTATCTCCCAAACCCCCATCTTGAAAAATGGGGCTGTTGTGAAAAACCTGAGGGATGGGCCGAGACTCTCCAGGTCATTGCTGGGTGGGAATCACCTTTCCCTCACAAGAGCCCTGTGAGGGAAGCAACCTTATTTCCACTTATTTCCTTATTTCCACAAAAGGGAAAGTAACTCAGGAAGATTAACTGATGAGCCCCAAATCACACAGGCTAGAGATGGCAGAGCTAGGAATCCTGCGGCTCTGGCCCCCAGGTGTCTGCCATGAGCCATGATGGAGGGCTGGAAGGGGAAGACAGGTCACGGAAAGGCAACTCAAAGGCCGAGTCTTCCCTAGAGTTGTGCAGTTGACCCCTGTAGAAAGGATCCCCAGCAGAGGGAACCAGTGTCGGCTGAAATTCAGTCTGTATTCTGGTCCCTAGGCCCTGTTCCCTGTCAAGGTACCAGCCCTCTGGAGAAGGACCCCCTTTTCTTTTTTTTTTTTTTTTTTTTTATTTATTTGACAGAGAGAGATCACAAGCAGGCAGAGAGACAGGCAGAGGGAGAGGAGGAAGCAGGCTCCCTGCTGAGCAGAGAACCCGATGCGGGGCTCGATCCCAGGACTCCGAGATCATGACCTGAGCCGAAGGCAGCGGCTTAACCCACTGAGCCACCCAGGCGCCCCATGGACCCCCTTTTCTAATATGCACCACAAGGGCACTGGGGGCTGATCTGGCCCTGCTTGTGGGTGGGCCAGTAGTGAGGTCGAGTGTGGAGAGGGACAGCAGATCCAGCCCTTAGCTCGGTGGCATGGGGAGGGCTCTGGACTGATCTTGTACATGCCTACTTTGTATTACAGCTTTTGTTGACGTGGCTTTCCCTGCTTCAGTCACTCCCTCTCTTCCCTAAATACCTATATGAAGCCATCCAGCAGAATATTTAACTATGAATTTTTTTTTTTTTCCAAGACCAAGGCAGGAGATAGGGAAGAGGGACGATGAATGACGAGAGTAAAGCACATTGCCAATTTAGATATTAAAAAAGACATTGCAAATATAAATTTAGAATTAGCTGATTTCCAAATATCACAGCAGGATGGAGTTCTAGGAAAGAAAAACCAGCAACTATTTCTTGAGTATTGTGGACCCAGTAGTAAGCCTAGGCTCTAACTGCAGACAGAACAATTAGCAATAAAAGTACTGGAGTTGATCAAAATCACAAACTTTTTTCACCAATTTGGGCTCCGAATGCAATTTAATCTCTTATTTTTCCAGCCCCTCCCCGTCTGCCCTTTGAACAGCTAATCCAGTGTTCTTTGCTTTGCCCAATCCTCTCCCCGAATTGCATGAGAGTGCTGAGTACCTACAGTTTAAAGAGACAAGAGCTGGAGTCTGATCCTTGACTACCGCTGTTCATCTTGCCGCCTTTGATAATGTTCTTAAACTCGGAATTGCCGGCTGCAAGGTAACTCGGATCGGGCTGCTGGAATGTTGCCCCACACGCCCGTCCTCGCTCTAGAGATTTTAGATTCACATTCTTGTGCTCAGCCATCTTTCCCCCCAAACACAACCACGGCGCCTTGCGGGCGTTTCTGAAACACCTTCCAGTATCAGCCAGACCATGTCACGTGATCGTCCGCGGCCCTCTTCCGCAACTCTTCTGGTTCACGTACTGAGCTGGTGGTACGGATCCAGGCTTCCCTTTTCCTTCAGTTCATTTTATTTCCATGGCCCGCACGTCCCTTTCTGTCCACAGACCTTGGTTGGGGGCACCCCAGTCCACCCTCTCCAGTCTTCCTGTTCTCAAATGCCCAAAAGCCTCAGCTGGCAGCTTCAGCATCTTCTCTCTCAGAAGGTTCTTGTGCTCTTTTTTTCTTACACATTGGAACATTCTGTAATGTTCCAGTTACCTTGGAGTTGCCACTGTACCCCCTGGCTACACCATCTATCCCCTGAACACGCCTCACTTCAGGCTTTCTCTTATGCTAGGGGGTTTAGAGATTGGCAACCTCACCCTAGTTACAGAAAGTTCTCTTATCTCCTAAGGTCAGAACACCACAGGCCTCTGCGCTTACATAACCGAGAACGGCCTTTAAGATACTTTTTTTGTGCTCCTAGGAAAACTCCTCCCGATGACCGGGTGTCTCTACTTCGAGATATAAGAAAAGGTAGATTTTTTTTTTTTTTTTTTTAAATCACTACCTTAAAGGAAGCCCTGTTAGGTACACTAATATAACATTGTGGCCAACTGGGTGTTGGAGAACAGGGTGTTGGAGAACAGTTAGAGAACAGGAAAATCCTACCGTGGGCTCCCAGCCTCATCTTCCGGGCTTCCTGCTCCCTTCCTAGCTGCTTCCCACTAACATCATCCTTCAGAGCTGGCTTGGCACTTGACCTCCTAAATGAATCATATTCACCCTATTCAGTGTAGATTATTATCACAGAGGAGGGAACAGATAGAGAGGCATTAAGTAACTTACTTGAGATGCCGCCATCCAATGAGCGATAGCTCCAGAATTCCCATGCGGGTCTGAGCCCTAAGTCCCCAGCGCCAGGTGTGATCGTCAAAGATACCTCACTGGTGTAAGAGCCAGGGCACGGGGCCGGCCACCAGCCCGCACCCCAGCATAGCGCTGTGTGTGTGTGGCGAGGGGGGTGCAGCAGGACTGCGACACCTCCTCCCCCCCTCCCCGGGGTCCCCCGGCTAAAAATGAGGCCAGGGCTAAAAACGAGGCGTCTGGGACAGCCTCCCCGGCTGCTGCCAGCCACAGAGAGAAGGCGTTGGCAAGAGCCCAGGGAGGATCCCCCGCACGAGATATATCGCGTGCTGACACTTTTATGACCTGGGCCCGCTTACAACACACGGGCCGGTGCGCAGCTCTGCGTTCCCTGCCCAGCTTGAGATCACATGCTCGCCCCACGGCTGCCACTTGGAGTCAGGAAAGCCCATATATTTCCCTCCTCAGATAGGCCTAGTGGTTCTAGGCAGGTGCAGAAAGCCAATAAATCACCAGCGAAGTCTCCCTGTATCTCTCAGTCAGGAGGCTTGTCATCTTCCCGGCCTTGATCCACATGAAAGCCGCCGGCGAGAGGGGCGGGGCGCGGGGCGGGGCGCGCGGGGCCCGCGGACACCTGCAGGGGCGCGGGGCCGGGGCTCAGCAAATGTTCACAGCTCTGAGGGGCGGCGGGCAGGCCGGCACCTCCTCCTCCACCCCTCCCGCACACGCTTCCCTTCGCTTTGATGTCAGAGGGCTCAGGATCTGGGAGGGGAGGCCAGGCCTCCAGTCCGGGAAGGGGGAGGGTGGTGTGTGTGTGTGTGTGTGTGTGTGTGTGAGAGAGAGAGAGAGAGAGAGAGAGAGAGAGAGAAAGAGAGAGAGAGAGAGAATTCACACCCATCCTCATTGTAGCTTCTCCAGGAGGAATGAGAGTTAGGAAGGAAGTTTCTGGATGATCTCCCATCGTAGCACCAGGAGAGGCAGGGGGGTTTTCACACGATGCTGCCCCATCTTGACATGCACGCCTGACAGAGCTTGGGTGCCAGTCCCTGTAGGCAGAGGGCCCTGTTGGATGAAGTCCCTTTCCCATGTGCCATTTCGTCCAGAAAGCAGCAGAGGGGTCCTGCTGGTGCCATCTGATGGACCTTACCTTGATTCAATATCCCACTGATTCAATATCCCACTTCCCTCTTTTGGGACGCTAGTACATTCGCTTGCACTCCGTGCTTCTACTTTCCTCGTGTGTCCGTGGGAAGCTGGTGTGGGAGTTAAATGAGGCACCAAGTGGGAATGGCTCCGCCCAGTAGTACACCTAGTAAAATGGTGAAAAGGTGATAGTTGCAAGTTTATTATTTCCTCATCTATAGAATGTTGGTTTTGGACTAGAAGCATTTTAAGGCCATTTCTAGCTGTGAGCTTCCTACCAGGTGCCCCCGGGGAAACAGCCCCCCCCCCCCCCCCCCCCCCCGCCCAGGTAGTCTGCTCAGGCACCTGAGCCCCTACTTCTCATCCTCAAATTCACCACGAGGGGCCGAGGGTCATAGGTCTGGGAAGTCTGACTGTTTGGGATGAGTGCCTCACTTCAGAGGCATATGGAAGTCTCCTTCTGTGTCCACAGCACATCTGTGTGGGAGGCACCACGGGGTGCCAGATGGGAGACCATAGTGGGAAAGCCTGCATCTTGGGGGTTAATGAGGGAACTACTCTTAGCCACGTGGGTAGCTATGCATTGCAGACTGGACCCCAGTGGCCTTTTTCCTCCTGCAGCCATGCCAATCATGTTTAAGTACCACATTCACCACGCAGAACAGCGAAAGCAGGAGGTTCCCTTAACGAGCTCTCTTTAATTTCCCTTTTTAATCTCTCCCTCGACAAATAGTTTTTGATCATGTCCCATATGAAAGCCACCAAGAACCTATCCCTTAACCACACTGGGCCTCAGTTTTTTTCATTGCAGATAGGGGGGCAGAAGTGCCAGTGTCTTTCAATAGGGAGTTTTTTGGTGTCTGGGGCCAGAACAGTGCTGCATTTAAAGGAAGTTTAGCACCTGCACTCAGGACATTAAATGACAACAGAGCCTCAAGGCATGGGACAGTCACATAGGCCCTCATATTCCAGACACCCTGAGCTGATCCCATTTCCCTTAGGGCTTGGGGGTCCTGCTTCAGGTACTAATCAAGAAATCTACTGCGACTTTGGCCAATCAAGCTGCTTAATTAATTAAAAAAAATCTGTATTATGGGATCGGCATGTCCTATACTGTCTGTGTCACAGAACTATTGTGTAGAAATTATTTAAAAAATAGATGTGAAGGGACATCTGGGTGCCTCAGTGGGTTAAGCTGCTGCCTTCAGCTCAGGTCATGATCATAGGGTCCTGGAATCGAGTCCCACATTGGGCTCCTTGCTCACTGGGGAGCCTGCCTCTCTCACTGCCTCTGCCTGCCACTCTGCCTGCTTGTGCATGCACTCTCTCTCTCTCTCTCTCTCTCTGACAAATAAATAAAATCTTTAAAAAAAATACGAAAACAAACAAAAAACCACTTTCATTTAAAAGAAAATGGAGGGACTCCTGGGTGGCTCAGTGGGTTAAGCCTCTGCCTTCAGCTCAGCTCATGGTCTCAGGGTCCTGGGATTGAGCCCCGCATTGGGCTCTCTGTGCAGTGGGGAGCCTGCTTCCTCCTCTTTCTCTCTGCCTGCCTCTCTGCCTACTTGTGATCTCTGTAGTCAAATAAATAAATAAAATCTTATAAAAAATTTAAAAAATAAAAGAAATTGGATGTGAAAACACTAAAGTGGTCTCTGAGGTGAGGTACTCTTATTATGATGAGAAAATAATGATACTTCCTTACTAATAGGTTCTAGGCGTTTCATGGATATCCATTCAATTCTAAAAGTATTCTTAGAGTAATTTTTATTCTTTCCACTTTACATCCAAATTAAAATAGTAAGTAATTTGCCCAAGGCCATGTAGCTAGAACTTGAACTTAGATCATCTGAACACAAAACTCATGCACTAAATAATGTCCTCTACTTCCTGTTCACTTGGGTCAGAAAGGGCTTGTCCCCAGATCATCACAGTCTGTCCATGAACAAAGTACACAGGAAGCCATTGTATGGGGTTGTTGCTTTGAGAGATGGAATGAAGGCATTAAGAAGACCTTAAGAAAGTCTCACTCTTTTGTCACTCGTGCTCTGTCGCCATTAGCGTGATACTCCAGTTTTTGTCTCTTGTGCCTTTCCTGTGTCCTCTGTGAGAGTGAAGACTCCTTACAGTCATTTTAATATCTTTTATCCTCATTACTTCCCTACAGCTCTTTGTTCCTGCTGACTACTCTGCACACACACACACACACACACACACACACACACACCGGGAGTAGGGTTGCCAGATTTACCAAATAAAAATACAGGATGGCCAATTAAGTTTCAATTCCATATAAACAATGATTATTTCAAAATATAAGTATGTCCCACATATCACATTGGACATACTAAGACTAAAAAATTATTCGTTGTTTATAGGAAATTCAAATTTTGTTGAGTGTCCTTTTTATTTTATCTGATAAATCAAGTCTACCCCAAGCCCTACCTTTCTTTTTCTTTTCTTTTTTTTTTTTTAAGATTTTATTTATTTATTTGACAGATAGAGATTACAAGTAGGCAGAGAGGCAGGAGAGAGAGAGGAGGAAGTAAGCTCCCTGCTGAGCAGAGAACCCGATGTGGGGCTCGATCCCAGGACTCTGAGATCATGACCTGAGCCGAAGGCAGAGGCTTTAACCCACTGAGTCACCCAGGTGCCCCTAAGCCCCAACTTTCAGGTCTGTCAGCACAGAGAAGAGTAGGGCACTGCATGACACATGGGAAGAGACCCCAGAACACAGAAGTCTTAGTCTTAGGAGCATTCTGAGTCTAACTGAAAGACAGAAATCTCAAAAGACAGCTGGTAGACCCTTCTCTTGAATCTCAAACCAGAAGTCATGTGGGACCTCTTCCTCGTGGGTGATCTGACATCTATATTCACCTCCCCATCCACAGCTCCCTTTCACATTCTTTCAGGAAACTTCACTTCCCTCCATCTCCAGTTTGGTCCATTTCCTCAATAATTTGCATCTGAGGGGCCCCTGGGTGGCTCAGTTGGTTAAGCGACTGTCTTCGACTCAGGTCTGTCTTCGGCTCAGGCCATGATGTCAGGGTCCTGGGATCGAGCCCTGCATCGGGCTCCCTGCTCAGTGCAGAGTCAGCTTCTCCCTCTGCCTCTGCTGCTCCTTCTATTTCTGCTCTCTTGCTCGCACTCTCTCTTGCAAATAAATAATTAAATCTTTAAAAATATAATAATTTGCATTTGAGGGGCTGCAAAATTCTTCTAACTTGGCTTTGTGTTTCCATTCTTGATTCTGAATGCCCTTCACCCCACTGAGACCAGAGTGGCCCCTGCATTCTTCCAAAATACCATGTTTCCTCTAATGATCAGAGTAATCCATGTTCATTGTCGAAATATCAGAAAATTCCACAGGAACAAAGAAAAACATTCCAATCTTCCCTGGTTATTTTTCCACTCAAAATTTGGGCCAGTTTCTCATTTTCTACACAATAGGATCCAAACTCAAAGATTAGTTGTGCAGAGCTGTGTGATTTGGCCTCACTGCTTCTCCTGAGTCTGCCTGACACAGTCTAGCTTGCACCCCAAACTTGAAATTTGCAACAGTCTTCCAGTTTCCTATGTAAGAGGGAGCCATGCTCTTAGTCTAGGCCTTTGTAAAACCTCTGTCCTCTTCTTCCTTAACTGGCTTCTACTGTGCACTGGCAAACTCCTATTTATACTTGCTAACCTATGTTATCTCCTGCACCTTTGCTTCCCAAGGCAGGCTTAGAAATAATCTTCTTGGTGACCCTGTAATCATCTATGCTTTCACAGTTCTTATCAATATTTTTCTTGTGGATGTCTTAAAAAGAGTGTGCTGAAGTTACTTATTGACACACTTATTTACACACTTGTCATTCCATGGCAACTGTGGGGTCCTTAAGAGCAGAAACTATATATCTCTGATGCCTAGCAAAGTGCCTGACAAAATTAGGAGCTCGATAAAACTCCTGTTAATCACTAAATTATTTAATTAATGAAGTCCTTTCCTTTCCCACATGCTTCATGCATTCCACTGATGACCTCATACAACTTGTTCTACCAATTAAACGCTGATTTAAGTGCTGCTATTACTTGACACTTGCCAATCCAAATAGATTATAAATGTTTGTAATCCCCCACAGTGACTCTTTCCAGGCTAGGCATAAATATTTGTTGAAAGACTGAAATATCTTCCCACAGACGTCGTAGAGGATGCAGCTTACAGTAAGTAAATGGTGGAAGGTCCCAGTTAGGGATTCAGAGGTCTGGGTTCCAGTCCTGTTTTGCCAAGCTGTGTAAATTACCATGGCTTGGGGCACCTGGGTGGCTCAGTTATTAAGCGTCTGCCTTCGGCTCAGGTCATGATCTCGGGGTCCTGGGATTGAGCCCTGTGTTGTGCTCCCTGCTCAGCAGGAAGCCTGCTTCTCCCTCTCCCACTCCCCCTGTTTTCCTTCTCTTGCTGTCTTGCTCTCTCTGTCAAATAAATAAATAAAATCTTTAAAAAAATTACCTAAACTCAGTGGGTCTCAGTATTCTCCTCTCTGAAATGGTGACAAACCCAGTCCTGCCTTCTCCTCCCAACAGACAGCACTGTTCTGAGGATCAAAAGAAGGAGAGTACGTGAGAGTGCTTTGTCAATTGTAAAGTGCCATACAAATATGAGTTATTATCATTTCCAGCTGGGGTTGTCTGGGACTACTTCAATGCGGGCATTGTAAATGATTGATAAGACTTTATGTGGTATTTGTGCTTTAAGGGGGAACAAATCTTAAGTCAAATGACTGCAACTCTGCTATGGAATGTTGGTTGCAGCGCCCTAGACAGAGGGATTTTGGGCCAGTGAAGGGGGGGAAAGGTTGGGCCCAAATCCAAGACACCACTTTGAGTTAAACTAAAGCTAAGTCTTTAAGTTAAAGCAGAACTTAGACTCCAGGGTTAGGAAACGTTATGAAATGTTAATTATTATTTAGTTATTCATTGGACAGGTCAAAGAAAGCAATAATATCAGCAAACACTTATTTGAGTGCTTACCTCGTATCGGGCATTGTTCTAAGTATTTTATATGTCCACATATTTCATTCTTAAATCAACCCAGTGAGATGAATATCTCTGTGGGGAATATGATTATTCCCCTTTTTTGAATGAGGAAAATAATGCTCAAAGAAGTTAAGATCTTCTAGGGTCACATAGCTAATAAGTGGTGGAGCTTCGGTTTGGACTCAGTCATTCTGACCCCAGAGCCTGAAGGAACAAGGAAGAGATAGAAGGAGGGAGCGAGAAAAAGAGAAGGAAAGAAAGAAGTCTGGATTTAAGTAGTCCTTTGGTAAGTTATTCTGAGACCTCGGGAAAGCAACTAGACAGAGATCCAGAAACAAATAATTTCCAAATGATACGTGCCCTCAGGGAGTCAGAAGAGAGCTTTGGGGCCTGTCCTTGCCATAGGCACAGTATGTCCGTCTTCCATCTGTGGACTACAATGGAACCACTATCTCTGTGAGGAAAATATAAACCAGGTGCTATGAAAGCACAGAGGAGGGGTGACAGTAAAGTGAATCTTCAAGACTTCAGAGGATCCAGCCAGACGCAGAGTTGGGGAAGGAGGCATGAGACCACCTAGGGTGAGTGGAGTCACAGGTAAGTAGGTAGGATTACAAGCGCAAGGCAATGTGGGAGAAGTAAGATGGAAGGCTAGAAGGTCAAGGTGGATCTGGGGCACGTGCACCAGGAAAACTCTGTGATGGACCAGGAAGCTCAGACATTATTTTGGGGGTGGAGGAGAGCCAAACATGGCTTCCAGCACAGTTAGACCTATGGTTTAGATACTCCTGCTGGGGAGGGGGGAGGGCAGGGGATGGGGAGACTGGGCAGGATGCTACACCAGGCAAGAGAGCGTGAGCACGATAACTAGGGAAGTCATAAAGGACTGAAGTGATATTTAGGAGGTGGGTTTTTTTGGTTTTGTTTTGGTTTGGTTTTTTTGCACTGTTTAGTGACTGGATTGAGGGGGAGTGGCTAGCACTGCAGAGATCTCTGTTGACTCCTATGTGTTCACTAATGGCTGGAGAGAGAGGGAGCCACTCACAAAGGTTTGAAGGGCTAAAGAGGAGCAATTCTGAGAGCTGGGTTTGTCCAGCAGCAGACTGGAAAAAATAAACACAGAGCCTCGAGAAGCAGTCAAGGCTATGGATAGTCATTCAATTAGCTAGATTTGCTGACTACTGTGTGTCAACATTAGGTTAGGTGCTAGACTTGGAAGTCAGGCTAGGGTAGGTCCTATTGTTGTAACAAACAATCCCAAGTCTTCAGATAGAAACCAAAGTTTATTTCCCACTCATACTACACGTCAAATATGGGCTGCTCAGTGGCTCTGAGGTTCCACATTGTCATCCACGTTGACCCAGACATGTTGCAGCATCCTCTGACTTCGGCATCTAGAACACTAGTCCTCCTCGGTCACCTGGGCAAGAGAAGAGACTACACAATCATATGAGGGTCTTTTAGCCCCTTCACTGGAAATGACATACACCCCATCTGCTTGCATTGCATTGCCAGACTTGGCTTTATGGCCCCACCCAACAGCAAGAGCTGGGAAATACCGAGGAGCCAGTGTTACTTGTGCTGAGTGTTACTGGTTCTGCTGCATAAGGGCTCAGAATATGGGAGGTGAGTCAGTCTAGGAGAGAAAGGATGGAACTGATTAAGGTAGAGACCCGAGAGTGAAGAGACTAGTGAACAATAGAACCTTCTGGAAGTGACAGGTGATGAAGGAAGGGAGCCCAAGGAGGAGACTGAGGTGAAAGAGGTAAGAGATGGGAGCCAATAACATCACTCAAGCCAAGGAAGTACATAGGTCTGTGAGAAGATCCAGGGCAGCAAATGTGGATAAAGACTGATAGTTGTGTGTTGTATATGGTAATCAAGAGGGATCTGGCAGACGTTTCAGTAGACGTTTTCTGTGGAGTATTAATCCAGATTTGTTGTAGAGAACGTCGTGACTCTGAAGGCACAGGCCTGAAAGTCATGTTCAGAAATGGGTTCTGAAAATAATGGTGGTGATTCAGTTAGGGAGTCCCTCATTATCTCACAATATTATTTTAAATGCTTAATAAATTTTCAGTGGATGACTAATTGGGCAAGACAAGACTTGTGAAAACACAGACCATGATAACTGAAATGAACTGTTAACTGTCAAACGAAGAGAAGTTGACCTCTTATTCACTAATGTCCTCATGTGGTGGCAATACCAGAACTTGAGAATTTCATCCAAAGTGCACTTATCGTTAACTAATAATATTCCTTGGATTGAATGGGGAACTCACATTTGTGGTTTCCTACTGCCCCTGGACAGGAGGGTGTCATTATTTCCGTTTTGTTTTTTCGCTTGAGAGAACTGAGCTAAGGAATGAAAGGAATGGTCGATAATATTTTGACCATACAGCTGTAGAGCATTTCCGGGGAAAAGAAACACAGAAGAGACATTTGTTGAGTATGCCTAGCAAGTGCCAAGCCATCCCTATACATAATTTTTCTTAATCTTCATAACCACGTGGTAAACGGGATCTCGTCTTTTCTCCTCCTTTTATAGAAGTGACAAAATCGAAGAGAAAGCTCCAGTCTTCAGACTCCAGGGGCTCCATTCCATTTCTCTCAGCGAAGTAGACTCTGCAAGTGGGCCCCATGTCTGCTTCTCACAGAACTGCTGTGAATTTCTCAGCCCCCATCAGTCCAAAGCCGCTAGGAGGCAGATGAAAGGCATCACAGACCTGTGAGCTGCCGCTATGCCTTCAGAGGGACTGACTTCCAGCTTTCAGCCACATGCATGAAAGAGGCTGTTTCCATCTGCTGACCTGTCAGTCTGCCCCTCTCTTGGGCTTCTTTCCTCCCTCCTTGGAGTTTCTTCAATAAAACATTTCACTCCCTTGAAAAGCATCTCCCCTGAGTGGTGTGGGGAGGGCCCAATATGGTTCCATTTAGCTCTCTGGGGATGAGAAGGAGGCATCCTCCCTTCGCATAACTTTCCCAGCAAGTGGTATCTCTTTTTCCTTTCCCTCAAAAACTATGAACAAATAAGATCTGGTTAACACAGTATCCCAGCTCACAGATCTCCGGAATCCCATTCTACAGTTTCTGCTTCACCTTGTGTCTCCTGGATCCTTAGATGCCTGATTCCCTGAGAACTAAAGGGAGCGTTGACTGTGGAGCCCCCTTTTGGTCACGCTGTGAACTTCACCTGAAGTAGCAGCTTCAAGAAGGAGAGCGTCAAAGGCCTTTCTTTCCCTTCTTGGGAGAAGAATCAACTAGCAGGGGGGTCACCTGGGTGCATGGACATTATCGACAAGCCCACGTATGAAGGATGACAAATCAGATTTTCAAATGGTACAGAAGAGAAGTTCGTCTTCAGGCTGGACTCCCCTTTCAGCTTCTTCCCTTCCCCCTCCACTGCCTAGCGCTGAGTCCTCTCCCTACACCTGTTTCACTCTTCTGTGGCTACTCCTTAACTTCAGAACATACTCACCAGAATCACCTGGAAGGTTTGAGAAAAAAGAGTTGGTTGGAACCCATCCCCAGTTTCTGAGTTACATTTCACTGAGAACTGGCATCTCACTGAATTACTTGTGGTTCTCCAATGAGGATGCAAATTTGAATCACAGTGAAAAAAAAAAAAAAAAAAAGCAAAAAACAAACATAATGTGTGGCTCCTGGGTGGCTCAGCTGGTTGAGCATCCAACTCTTGATTTCCGCTCAGGTTATGATCTCACGGTCCTGGGATGGAGCCCTGCGTCGTGCTGTGTGCTCTGCACTCCAGTGGTGAATCTGCTTGAGATCCTCTCTCTCCCTCAGCTCCCACCCCTCCAGGTGCATGTGCTTTCTCTTTCTCTGTCTCCCTCTAAAATAAATAAATAACTCTTAAAAAAAAAATACAGTGTATATGTGTGTGTTGGAGGTGATTCCCCAGACTAGTTGGCACATTGGTAGTTTGTAAAAACACCTCCCTCCCCCGGGTGAGTCTGGAGAGCAATCAGGCTGAAAAGCTCTATAAATTCAGACCAGATCTTTAACTCTCAGAGGTTTTTAGATCCAGATAGTGGGATTTGAGAAACATTCTCTTCTAAACTCTTTAGATCCCAAGAGTTCCTAAAGTTAAAATTTCAGACACCTGTGTGAACTGGGGGACAGAAATGGGTATTTTATCCAAAGAAGTCAACTTCCCTGGTTTCCCTCATATTCTGCTGCCTCTTTAGGCGGAAATGGTCACCAGCACAGAACTTTGAAAACAGTTAACTTCTAGCTTCTCCCCTTAAGACTATGTGAAGAAGGCAACTATTTAACTTTTCTAAACCTCAGTTTTCACATCTGTGAAATGGGGACAATAAGCACACTTATGATATAAAGTTATTAAGAGGAATAAGTGAAACAATCCGGGCCCTCACACATGGAATTCTACTAAAGACAAATACTGTATTACCATTATGGTTTTTATCCTAGCATTCATTTTACAACTCTTTGGACAGCCTTGGGAGATCTGCTGAATTGTTATCCTGACTCCAAGCTGAGGGACCCTCCTCTGTGAGTTGTAAGAGATGTAGGCTTGGTGCCTGAGAACCTTTGCAATTACAATCTCAATTCCATAGTTTGTCTGTGATCAAACTATGTGATCCATCCAAACTACCATCCTTGTGGGAATATCCACCACAATCCTCAAACTCTACCTGTCCAAACCTGACACATGATCTTGGCCCATAGGCTACCCTCCCATCCTGTTGACCTCTCCCTAGGAATGGCACCCCCACTCAACTGCCCAAGCTAAAATGCTGGGAGTCATTCTTGACTCCTGCCTCTTGTTCCCTGCCCAACCACTACCAAAAAGCCAACCAATTAACAAACAAACAATCACTTACTAGGTCCTGCTTATTCTTTTAATTCTTCAATCAACTTCATATGCATCTTCTTTGCTGCTGCCCCCAGTCAGGCCCTCATATCAGGACTATTTTAACAGTCTCTTACTTGTCTCCATAATTAATTCTTTTTTTCCTCTCTCTCTATCACTAATTCTTAGTTCTCTTAACCCATGTACCATGTTACTACTGGTGAGACACAAATATAATCATGCTGTTCCCAGCTCAGAACTCTCCATCATCTATGAGGTTGAGCTGAGCTTACAGTACAGATACCTGAAGGCCACACAAACTCATGACAAGGGCTGTTGGTAAAACATGTGATCATGTGATCAGAGGTTTTCACTGTGACCTGCTTAGATATGCTGCTTTTTAAAACTCTGAGCAAAC
This sequence comes from Mustela lutreola, assembly GCF_030435805.1. NCBI lineage: Eukaryota > Metazoa > Chordata > Mammalia > Carnivora > Mustelidae > Mustela > Mustela lutreola. The sequence goes on along the minus strand of NC_081299.1, from coordinate 102,354,537 downwards.
CAAACAAAACATGTTTTAGTTATGAAGCCCTCACGCCAGCAGTCTAAATCACTCCTTGTCACCATGCAAATTCTGATTTCTTTGGTATATCCTCAAGCCCTTTCCCAATGTGGATCTTGTTATCTATCTAACCTGGCCCCAACTTCTCTCTCCCCCTGAATTACTTGTAGTTTCCTGAATGGGTCATGTGCTCTTCCACCTCGTGGTTTGGCTCATGCTGTACCTTCTACATAGAATGCTCTTCTTCTTCTTGATATCCTGGCCAAATCTGGCTTATAGTTGATAGTTCAGTTCCAAGGCAGGCTATACAGCTTCCCTAGATTAAATAGTTCTCCCTTGATTACTCCTAATCTGCTATTCCAATAATGACCATAGTGCACTGAAATTATTTGTTTGCATATCTAGTTCCTCCACTAGTTTCATCAACTCCTTCAAGTTAGGGGCTGTTTTTTAAATTTTAGTACCCCAGCTTTCAGCGCGATGCCTGACATAGAGTCTGATGAACACACATATGGAAGAATGCCATTAACAACCATTTCAAGTGCTTTCTTCATTCCAGGCACTGACCTAAGCACTTTATATGCATTATTTGTTTTAATCTCTGTATTGGATATACCGAAAATGAGAGAAAAGAGGCAAGTCTAGGAAGGGTCCCCGTGTAACATATGCATGGGCTGTTCCTGAGAGCTGCATGGTCAGCTGAAAGTGATTAAAAACAGTATTAAAAATGACTAGGGTTTGAGTATCAAGGATGCTCTATCCATCCTACTATACTGTAATGATTTCTTTTAGTCCCTATAAGATAATGAAGTCCTTGAGGACAACTACTGTAATTTCTGTCTCAGAATTCTCTGCACATGATATGATGCCTAGCACATCGCGGAACCTGTGTAAATGTTAGATAAATGAATGAATGGATGGTCTCATAGATTTCTTACTACACACATTTGGGAAACTTGGAAATCCTTGCTACAGGTCCCTGGCAGGCTCAGTGGTTTCTCTGACTTTTTCCTTCAGAAATGTGCTGGGTATCTTGGGTATATATGTTATGCATATTTGACTATAATCATATGCTGTATCTGAGATAAAGGGAAAAAGAGAAAGATGGAGAGGGGAAAAAGAAAATAGAAAAGATAAAAAGCGGCGCCTGGGTGGCTCAGTAGTTTAAGCGTCTGACTCTTGGTTTCGACTCAGGTCATGATCTCAGAGCCAGGTGTAGGGCTCCTCACTGGGTGTGTAGCCTGCTTAGGATTCTCTCTCTCCCTCTGCTCCTCCTCCCCTCTAAAAAAAATATGGAAAGTAAAGTAACAGATAAGAATAAGGAAATTTTTAAAACACTTGCAGCTATCACTGTGATGTGAACATAAATCTTCAACACATTTGTCTTGCCAAGAAAATATTCCTGCAATTAAGCTATCTGGCCACCAGATGTCAGTAAAGTAATAATGTCTCATCAAGATTTAACAAACCCTGGAGTTACAGACTGCGGTTTTAGGCTCAATCTCCTTCAGAGATTTGTAATTATGAACCTCTCTTGTTACGCTGATGGAAAACAGACTTTGTTAAAACAGATAACATTAAGGAAACAAAGTAGGAACCAAAACATATAATACTTTTCAAGGGAAACATCAAAGTATCCAAATTCTTCAGACATCTAAATGTATTTCTTGACTGTTGCAGAATAGCTAAAATTCCTGGCTCAAAGTTCAACTGGTATAGTCCTTTGGACAATTTTAAACATTAACTAGAGATGTTAAGCTTGGTTCACTTCCCTATTCAAAGCACTATCAGTTTCTTACTTCCCACTTATCTCTGCCCACCCCAACATACCCCTCACCTTACACACATTGCCACTTGTCATTCAGAGTTTGCAGGAGGACCTTCTGTGCAGGACATAATAAACGGACACTTACTTCTACTGCTGATTCTCATGTAATTCCAAGCGAATTTCCTTTAAGTATCTGTAAGTTTCATCTTCTTTACATGAGGAAAATGAGCTCCCTCTCTACCCTCCCCCATCCCAATCATGTTCTATCACCATCTTCATGTTTTACTTTTTTTGAAGCTATATAGTGCTATATTTTATTCATCAGACCTAGGTCAAGGATTGTCTTCAGTAATTCCCCTGCAGCTGACAGGGAGGTGGTGGCTGAATGTTGACCTCTGAGCCAAAATGAATTTGAATCCTGGTCCTATCTCTTTTTTTCTGCCCTTGGGAAAGGTTAAGAGTGCCCTTCAGAATGGGAAATGTTATGCTGCCGAACAAACAGTACTAGAATTTCAATGACTTAAAACAAAAGCGTATTTCTCACTCACGCTGCATGTCCAAATCAAGTTAGCAGAAAACGTCTGCTTATTCTTGCCACCCAGAATCTCTGGTTGGTGGGAGTCTTCTTCCTTGGCATGGAGTAAGGTGTCTCAGAGTAATCCATGGTCACCTCAGCTGGTAACAATCAGAGTCAAAGGGTCTTCTCAGTTAAATCTGCTGGTCCACCTCACTTTTGCCCACAGCCCATTGTGCAACGTTGATCATATGACCATGTCTAACTTTAAGAGTGTAGGGAAGTACGGTCCTCCATGTACCCCCAAAGAGAGGGGAACTAAGCACTGCCCAATGGTAGAAATACCTCCATGTCTGCCTTAAATCTCTAAATATTTAGTGCTGACTTCTTACTATGTGAAGAACATACCCATCCCCTTTGCAAGGAGACAACCTAGTACCTCATCAAGCCGGACATTCAATTCAAAGTCTATGATCACTGAATGAAGCATAGAAGTTCCTTCATCATGCTATCTTCTATTGTAATTTCTAACTCAGGTCTGAAAGTGACATCTTTTGATCTCAAAACTTATGAGCTAAAAAGAAAAATGATCTGCTCCCCACACACCCCCATTCACAATGATAGAATAGGGAGGGACAGGATAACCACAATGAACACTCTCATTCAGAAAGAGGAAGAATAGAGATGTGTAGCAAATACTGGGGGACAGAAGTTCTGAATTCTGCTGGGTTAAGCTCTTGAGGCCCCTTCCTTGGAGTGGAAGTGTACTCTGACTAACCTCTTTAGGCTGAAAGTGCTCCCTCCTCCATTTTAATCCATTGCTGCTGTATCTACCCTCAGAGCTTCTTCCTTTTCTTTTTTCTTTTTTGACTACATCCAAAACAGGCATTAGAGGATATGATGTCTTAGGGGACCAAGAACTTTTCCTGGTCTGCTTCCTACTGTGGATGATCAGAAGCCCAGGTCTTAAGAGTCATCCCAACTTAGTGTGATTCCTTGGTATACAACTCTCTCAAAACTCACTTCCCGAGACTCCCCATGTGTTGGATTTTGGTCAGCTTTATGTGCCACTAAGTTCATCCTTCCACATATCTCACCCACATACCTGTCTCTGGACTTAATTCAAGTACATACTTTTTTTTTTCTTTCTTTGAGCACCTTTATCCAACTGAAAGGACTCACTGGGCACCTGCCCTTCACTGGATCTTCACTGCAGGACACCTCATTCCACTGAGAGGTTTCAGTAACTGTGGGGGATGACTATGCCCTCAATGTGATCCTCCCCGAGAGGCTGAGATTTCATTAGCCTTGGTTACACACAGAATTTCTCATTCATACCTTTGTCATTAAGAATGGAGAAGCAGTTGACTTTGCAGCCCTACTAGTCCCTGAATTTTTGAATCCTCTCTGTTCTTTTTCATTCCTTGCTTCAGATCAGCCAATTCCTTTCTGCATGCATCTCTTTTTTAGTACCTTGCCAAACAGAACCTACTGAGACTGGCGCACGCCACATTTTGTTTTCCAACCTCTTCTCACAGATCTATACATTAATTAGGTGCCTAACTGAGAGCGATAGCTTTATCAAATGTTTTCCCATTAAATAACATGGGCTGTCAACTTTCTAGCCTCCATTATTAGCTTTCTCACCTCCTACCACCTGGCGTCTAAGCCAATGTTGTTACGTTTTTTGGTCACATTGGGGTTTTTTTGTCTTTTTGTTGTTGTTGTTGTTACAATAGTACACTTCCCCCACCTTCAATATCTGTATCCATCGGGAGGGTCTAGGCTATGTTTTGGCAATCAACAACCCTAGAACTTTAGTAGTTTGGAACAATAGAAGTCTATTGGTCATTTGCAATGTATGTTCAACGAGTTGGCAGGAAAGTTCTGCTCATTGTTAATCCCCCAGGAACTCCGGCTGCTGGAGACTCTGTCACCACACACCCAACACACGTGGGTCTCATACTGGCAATTAAATGCGGCAGCTAGAAGAAATCCACACCCCTTTCCCACCTTTGGGACAGGACTCATTGAATAGGTCTAAGCACGTGGCCAAACTACATTCTAAGAATCATAGCCTTCATTCATTCAGTGGTTTTGGTTTTGTTTTATTTTGTTTTGTTTTTACTTTCTTACCTCCATATACACAAAACAGGCCACCAACAACAATGTCTGTCCTACTACATACCTTCTCTTGGTGCTTCAGTTTATTTGTTTCTGGAAAAAAAAAAAAAGTGATGTGATCTATTTGGGTTTCAGAGAGATTCCCTCTGATTTTAGTAAAGAGGATTGGAGGCTTCATAAGGAGTGGGTCACAGGATGGCAGCATAATAGTCCAGATGAGAGATCGAAAAGGAACATGAAGCATTAGATTTGAGTGTTACGAGAATCAGTCAAGATGGAGACAGTAGGGGCGCCTGGGTGACTCAGTGGGTTAAGCCGCTGCCTTCGGCTCAGGTCATGATCTCAAGGTCCTGAGACTGAGTTCCGCACTGGGCTCTCTGCTCAGCAGGGAGCCTGCTTCTCTCTCTCTCTCTCTCTCTCTCTCTCTGCCTGCCTCTCTGCCTACTTGTGATCTCTCTCTGTCAAATAAATAAATAAAATCTTAAAAAAAAAAAAAAAAAGATGGACACAGTAGGGGCACCTGGGTGGCTCCGTCAGCTGGGCATCTGCCTTCAGCTCAGATTATGATCCTGGGGTCCTGGAATTGAGCCCTCCATCAGGCTCCCTGTTAGGTGGGGAGTCCGCTTTTTCTCTCCCTCTTCCTGCTGCTCCACCTGTTTGTGCTTTCTCTCCCTCCCTCTCTCTCTTTCTCTGTCAAGTAAATAAATAAATAAAATCTTAAAAATAAAAAAAGATTGAGACAGTAAATAGAGCAGGAAAAGCCCCAATTCATTGGAATGAATCCATCTGTGGGCTGACAGAAGAAGGTGATATTATTCAGCAGTAGTAAGGACATCATACTCTGAGTGGCACTCAGGTTCAACCGGAACGACCAAGCCAGACAAAAGCAGCTTCCACACCTCTAAGCCTACGGAGGAAATGTTTCAGAACTTGAAGGAGAACAGCCCACAACTGAATTCTTTCCTCAAGAGCCTTGTTAACTGAGTTCTCATTTAAACAAATAGCTTGCAACCTCAGACCTCTGAAACTTGCAGCTCTTCACAGCTGTGATTTCTACCCTGAATTTTCAGAAACAGATGCTGAAGCATATTTTTCTCTCTTCTTGTTCTTAGTCTGTGGTTATTTCATTTTCCTCTCTTTCTGGTCTCCTTTTGGGGTTGATGAAAACTCTGACTTGGGAAAGGAGGCCCTTTCCAGTTTCCTATCCAAATGCCTCTTCTGTCAAGTTCCTCAGTTTTCTGTGAAAGAGTTTACCACCACAGAATCTTGAGACTTCGTTACTAGGTTTGGTTTTGGTTAATGTCTGTTAATGATCTGGAGGGAGGTGATAACTGCATATTAATGAGGTTCACAAAGGAGCCAAATTGAAAGCTGTTGTGAACTCCAGTGCTGGCAGTCATAAACCAGAACCCTGGAGAGAATTGACTGACAACTGGGGACAATACATGTGGAGGAACCAGCACATGTGATGCTGACTCTTCAGGGGAAAGATGTAGTTTAGGCATTTTTCATAGAAGGAGAAGGAAACTGTGTGGAAAACAGCAATCAATAGAAGGTCTCCAGGATGAAATGAAAAAAAAAAAAACAAAAAAAACCCGAATGCCCAGGTTGTAAAAACCGCAGTGTCACTGAGAGGAAGTAGAGAAGGATGTGGTAATCGCATTGCCTCTCCCTTACTTCCTGCCTGCTCCATGATGCTCATGTGACCCAGGTCTGCTAGGTCAGTGAACCTACAACACAGTTCTCGGTTCTGAGGTGGACTTGTAACTTGACTTAGTCTATTGGGACTTGTTCCTGGAATAATTTTTGTTCCTAGAACTCGTGAGAAAATTAGAAGCTTTCTGCCTGCAGGGACCGCAGGTTATAGACCTGCAAGTTATCCAGGTAGTGATTGAAACCACCCAGATTCTTTCTGAGCTGACAGAGCTGACGGTGAAGCTGGAGGCAGCAGGGGAGCGGTGGAAGGGAGGGGAGGCAGGGAGAGAGAGAAAGAGAGAGAATAGGAGCCCTCTGAAACCAGCTTGTGCCTGAGCCGTAGCCCCTTGAATTGTTCAGTTATTCGTATTTACAAATTCTTTCTTGACCAGAAACCAATTTCAAGTGGCTTCTTCATTTAGAAGTAAAAGGGTACTTACTAACCCAGGATAAGTTTTTCAAACATATCCTTTCTTTTATATCCTTTACTTTTTTTTCAAAAATTTTAAAAGATTTTATTTATTTATTTGACAGAGAGAGAGAGCACAAGCATGGAGGCAGAGGGAGAGGGAGAAGCAGGCTCCCTGCGGAGCAGAAGGCGCGATGCGGGACTCAATCCCAGGATCCTGGGATCTTGACCTGAGCCAAAGGCAGACTCTTAACAGTCTGAGCCACCCAGATGCCCTATCCTTTACTTTGTAGCCGTACTTGATGACTCTAATTTCCAGAGTGTTCTGGAAAAGTTATTCTTCTGAGGACTTGCCCAGGTAATCTCCTCCTTTTGTAATAACACCCTTCCTGCTATATTTACTTGGAGAAATGCTCCCAACCTCATGGTCCAACTCAGACCATCTCTTTTTGGACATCCCTCCTGAATGTTCAGTGGAATGTTGTCTTTCCTTTCTTTGCCTTACTATATGAAAAGACTTTGAGAAGAAGAACAAAGCTGGAGGATTAACATTATTTGATTTAAAGATTTACTATAAAGTTATAGTAATTGTGTCATGAGGGTTTTCTAGAGAAACAATAGGGAGACATAGCCAAATCTATATAGATTTATATAGAAGAGGACTGATTAACTTTATATGTATATATGTAATTTATCATTTTTGTATTTATAAGTTTATCATTTTTATAATTTATATAATTTTTTAAGGAATTGGATCACATGATCATAGGGGGCAAGAATGGAATGGTAGGGCCGCCTGGCAACTTAGCCAGGAGTTATTGCCGAGTCTTGAGGCAGAATTTCTACTCCAGGAAATGTTATTTTGGGATCTTCAGGCCTTTCAGGTGATTGGATGAGACCCACCCATATTACTGTGGGTGATCTCCTTTACTTAAAGCCCACTGACTGTAGCTGTTAACCACTTCTACAAAATACCTTCACCAAAAAAAATTAAAAAAAAAAAACTAAAAAAAAATACCTTTGCAACAACACCTGGGTTAGGGTTTGAGTATGTAACTGGGTACTACTCAAGCCTAGCCACATTGGCACATAATACCAGCCACCACATAATCAAGACAATGGCATAAAGACAAACAAGTGGATTGATGGAATAGACTAGGGTCTGGAAACAGAAGTATACACATATGGACAACCGATTTCAATGAAAGTACAATAGCAAACAGTGGTGAATAATAGTCTTTTATGCCGTAGATCAAGTGGATATCCATATGCGAAAAGTAGACTTTGATCCCTGCCTCTCACCATATACAAAAATTAACTCAAAATGGATCATAAACCTAAATGTAAATCCTAAAGCCATAAAATTTGTAGAAGAAATCATAGGAGAAAACCTTCATTACTTTGGGTTAGGTAAAGATTTCTGAGATAAAATCTCAAAAGAACTATGTGTAAAAGAACACATTGGTAAACTGGACTTCATCAAAATTTTAAAAGGTGTTGTTAAGAGAATGAAAAGATAAGCCACAGACTATGACTAAAAATTTCAAAGCACACATCTGATAAATGACTTGCATCAAGTATTCAGAAAGAACTCACAAAATTCAACAATAAAAAAAAAAAAAGACACAATTTAAAAATGGGCCACAGATGTTAACAAATGCATTGCCAAAGAAGATATTTAGAGGGCAACTAAGACATGAAATGATACTCAGCATTATTAACCATTAAGAAAATTCAAATTAGGGGTGCCTGGGTGGCTCAGTGGGTTAAGCCACTGCCTTTAGCTCAGGTCATGATCTCAGAGTCCTGGGATTGAGACCGACATCAGGCTCTCTGCTCAGTGGGGAGCCTGCTTCCCCCTCTCTCTCTGCCTGCCTCTCTGCCTACTTGTGATTTCTCTCTCTGTCAAATAAATAAATAAAATCTTAAAAAAAAAAAGAAGAGAAAACTAAAACCACAATGAGATATGAGATATTACTACATACCTATTAGATTGGCAGAAATAAAAAGACTGATGGTACCTTGTGTTGGCAAGGATGGGGAAGAACTGGAGCTCTCCTATTGCTGGTAGAATGCAATATAGTCCAACCTGTTTGGAAGACAATTTGGGAGTTTTGTAAAATGCCATGCATATGCCTACCATGTGATACAAACATTCCACTCCTATGTATCGATCTAGAAGAAATGAAGACATTCATCTACATAAGGGCTGTATGTGTATGTTCATAAGCGCTTCATTTGTAATACGCCCACATGTTCATCAACAGGTGAATGGATAAACACACTGTAGTGTATCCATAGAACTGAATGTTACTGAGAAAAAAAAAATGAATTGTTGTTACATGCGACAACATAAGTGAATCTTATGTTGAATGAAAGAAGCCAATTTTTTAAAAAAGGGTACATGAGGCTCCTGGTGGCTCAGTCATTAAGTGCCTGCCTTCAGCTCAAGGCATGATCCTGAGCTCCTGGGATCAAGCCCGCATCTGGCTCCCTCCTCAGTGGGAAGTCTGATTCTCCATCTCCCACTCCCTCTGCTTGTGTTCCCTCTCTCGCAGTGTCTCTCTCTGTCAAATAAATAAATACAATCTTTTTTTGTTTTTTAAATTTACGTCCTCCATGAGGCCAGTTACATAAAGTTCTAGGAAACACAAACTGAAATATTGTGACAGAGAGCTGATGGATGTTTGCCTAGCAACACAGGGAACAGAGAGAAGGAAGGGTTACAACGAAGTCCAAGGAGACTTTCAGGGGGCAGTGAATATGCTCATTATCTCCACTATGGTGCTGATGTCATGGGTACAGACACATGTCAAAGCTTATCAAGTTGTACACTTTAAATATGGGCTGTGTATTACATGCCAATTACACCTCAGTAACAACATTAAATAAAAAGGCAGTGCAGGCTAACGACAGAGTTTCCAACAAAATAACTGTAGACTCCCAGAAGCCAAAGTCACATTTCTTTGAGCTCATGTGAGTTCTTAAGGGGAATGGAATCTCAAATTCTGGCCATGCCACTTTTAACTTCTCTGAGTCCCAGATTTATCCTTTCTCAAAGGGGAGGAATAGCTTTGTGAGCTCTGCTACCTACCCCAAAGGGATTGTGGGAGAACCAAAAGCGATAATGCAGTAAAAGTGCTTTGCAAACTACAGCATACCGCCCAAGTGTTCGCTGTTGGCTTGGTTGTTACATGCCATCTGCATACTATTCTTGCCCAATATATATGCGTCATGCCAGCTCAAGCCCTAATAGCCCGTATATAAAGAGCAATTAATTGTACAAGTTACTCGAATAGCACTGAAACCCAGTACTCGGGGCATGACACATCCTAAATACATAACAGATTTTGGAATAAATCAGTTTCAGCCCAAACCAGAACGGGGGAAACAGACTGATGCCTTCACACACATGCCAAGCCAGTGAGACCCACCCAAAGAGGGTGGGGTCCAGAGCAAGGGAACACAGCCAGAAAGCGGGCCTTGTGGGGTTCCTGCCAGAGACAGTTACAGGGAGCAGTGTGACCCCTTAACACGGCTGGCCCTGATGTGCTGAGAGGCTCTCTGCATTTAAAGCCAAGCTTACTTGGAAATGAACTGCTTTATTCTTGGCCTATCACACTAGCCGCCAGCACGGTGGGGCCACGGATCACCGTCATTTAAAGTCAAAGACGACCAAACTAGAATTAGGTAAACGTTCTCGGTGTCACCCTCCTTCCATTCTCTTCCTCGGCACTGTTATTTCCCTGATCCTAAATTGCAGTGGGCGCTTTCCCCTGTGATTTGGATTCATTTGCAATTACTGGAAGGAGTGTCTGAGCCCCACTTTCCACTTCTGACCTTGGGAGGGGGGTGGGAGTCCTGGGCCGGACTGCACAGGACACCCACAAAATGAGATAGCATTTCTTGGGTGAGCTGTGTCCAAAGGGAGGATCTGGGACATACAGCAGGAAGTCGACACAACTCGGGTGGGAGGAGGGATGCTGTGGTGAAGGTGTGCATGTGTGTAGGGGAAGCGAGAGCTGAATAAAAGAGCCTAGTGGGAAGGGGAGCTTGGGGGGCTCAGTGGTTAAGCGTCTGCCTTTGGCTCAGGTCATGATCCTGGGGTCCTGGCATCGAGCCCCGCATTGGGTGCCCTCCTCAGCCGGAAGCCTGCTTCTCCCTCTCCCATTCCCCCTGCTTGTGTTCCCTCTCTCACTGTCTCTGTCCCTCTGTCAAATAAATAAATTAAAAATCTAAAAAAAAAAAAAGAGAGAGAGAGAGAGAGAGAGAGAGAGAGACACTAGTGGGAAGAGGTCAGAGAAAAAAGCGGGCTCAAAAGCTGATGGCCAGTAATGAGTCCAGAAACAGAAGAGACTTCTCACTAACAAACATCTCAGAGAAGGTGGGACCCCTGTTCAGGGCTCTCCAGGTGCCTCACTGGCTGGGGCTTATTTCCTAAGGGACCGAGTGCAGCTGTCACCAAGACCGTTAGAAACTCCATGGCCCAGGCCTCCCCATCTGGGGATCTCCTTGTCCCAAACTTGGGCTGGGACCAGTGGGCAGGCAGCTGGTGGAAATTCATGGCTATCTTTACAAGCTCTAGGACGAGATATCATTGTAGCAATTACTGCATCTTGAAGAAATAAACAAAACGCGGCCCCACATCTCTCGGTCTTCCCAAATATTAATCCTGCTCAACTGAGAAGCACAGAGAGCTTGCAACCTCTCAAGTAGTTCCAAACCCCCAGTGAAGGGGTTCCTGGGAGCGCTTGTCTTTTCTATCAGGAGACTGATGGTTTGACGGAGAGGGGGAAAGGCCAAAGCAAAACCCAACACTCCTCCGTAGGTCCTTCGGAGTTCATCACGAAGGATTTATTTGTTAGTGTCATGTGTGCTGTCCTTCTGAAAACTTCTTCCGGGCTCTTTCTGAGAGGAGTGAGCCACCCAAGCCCAGACCTCTCCAGGGCACATTGGCTAGAGGGGCCGAATGTACATCCGAGTCACCAGAGCCCCATCCTAAAAGAAAGGGAACTCCTGTGGGAGATGAAGGACCTAGAAAGCAGATGCGACAGGGAAACAGGCAAGGGTCAAAGACTAAACCCACTTATGTTGCTTTTCGGTTCAGGGTCAGTGGTCTAGTGTCTGCCTTCCTCGACTGCTTTTGTTTGGTAAATGTGGTATCATTAAACTTCCAACAAAGAAGCACGGAGAGGAAGGATACGCACAGCCAGATGGGAGACACATGATGTGATCTCTGTTAAAGGGACAGATTGCAGGCTTCAGCAATTGGAACGGCTTCCCTGGATAAGGCACCCCTGACAGGGCTCCGAAAGGGCCCATCTAACCTCAGCCAAGCCGGGCACACCTCCACTGTCAACAAACACCATTTGCCATGTTTCCACGGCACCTTGGGCAAAGCCAGCCTGTTGCTGCAGGGGTTGGGGGCAGAGGTGGGGGTGCCGGGGAGGCTGCTTCTGCCAACGCCGTCAGGGGGACTGGCTGAGAAGCACAGCCCTGAAGGACTGCAATTGGAAATATAAAAACTTGAAGCCCTTCCAGATCCTGGATATTCCTTTTTGTCGCAGGCTGTGGAGGAGGCCTGCCTGCTTTTGAGCCAAACCTGCCCCTGGGAGCACCACGCCAAATGAGTGAAAGCAGGCTCCTCTCACCGGGCCCGCATGACCCTGGGGACATGGGGCAGATGGCCAGGTAGTACAGGAGGCGCAAGGATGATCATCAGCTTCCTCCTATAGGGGCAGATTTACTCAATAGCAAATAGTTGGAAACATTTTTTTCTGTGTGGAATACGACCAGAACTGTATATGAGATTTCAAAAAGCCACTTCAAGCTTTCTTCCTGCTCTTTCAGGGGGCGCCTCTCAGACTCCCAGGAGTCACCTCTGCCCCTCACCCCTCACAGAGGGACAACTTAAGCCTCAAGCACCCCATGACTTTAAGGAGTTCCTCAGAAAAACTACAGGTCAGTACTAGTCATTTCTGAAATTGCTCCTACTGATAGAATAGAATTCTTTAGCTTCAAGGCATGGATCCTAGTATCATAAAGATGGCAACCTTCAGGCCAAGACACCTTTGGTCCATCATCAGCCATATCTACCTCAGTGTGAACATAGGCCATCAGGCTCTTAAACCAAAGGCAGGGTTTGGTGAAGGGGAGAGAGAGGAATTCTATGTGAAAGGCTCAGCACCAGAAAGGCTGGTGGTGTTAAATTATATTTATTTAATTTCATTTTATTGAAGACCAGTCTTAGAGCCACGTGACACCATCCCTCTGTTTCCGGGCACCAGACCCAGTATGTGCCCACAGCCTCATCGGGAGGTATGCCCTGAAAGGGTTTGAGCCTCATTTCATTACAGGTGGCCTGAAAGGACTATTCCAACAGAGTCCCACGAGCTAAGAAAGAGAGGCTGTTGTTTAGCAGAATGACCACCAACATTGTCGCTGATTGGCTATGAACATTTCAGCCTGGCCAGGGGCAGATCCAAGTTTTGGGTAGCATGAAGCTGATACAATTTGGGGGTTCCTGTTTAAGAAGAAGAATGCAAAATTAGCTTACCTGTGCAAATTCATAAAAATAGACAAAGAACGCATCGCAAGCCTCTCCCAAGGCCTCGGAAGGGGTCTTTACAATTGAGGGACTAAAGCATAAGCCTCATTAGCTTGACCATAATCTGCTTCTGCTCTCATGCTTAAATACATTTATATACTTGCTAGGGGTTGCTGGTGATCTATTATTTTCTCTCCCAGATGTAGCAATCTGTATTTTTCCAAGCTGCATCTCATTTTATAGCTTCCTGCCCAAATTTTCCAGTCTCTTTGGGTCCGTATCTATTTCTTCTTTCTGGCTGGGGCTGAGAGCAGCGACGCGGAGATGTTCAGGGGGCATTTAAACAATGGGCTTGGCCCAGGAGCATGGAATTTCCTGAAAGACAGCAGGCGTCTCTGGTGGGTTGTTGGGATAGGCTGATCAACAATTTCTAACACTGGAGATGGAGTTGTACCAGTCCATGCCAAGAGCCTTTCAGAGGCAGCTCATATGGAAACCATCAGTCCAGTCCCACCCATTAGCTAACTCCAAGGCAGCCAAGCCTGGGGACCAGAGCTGCCACGGCCAAGAACAAAAGTGCCACATTGCCCTAAACCAGCCAAGAGGGCTTGATGGGAGTTTCACTCCCCAAAAGAGTCTCCGTTCTCATATCTAGTTATTAAAAAAAAATGGGTATAATAAAATTGGCTGGCTTTGTTAGTACTTACACACATTACACTAGAGTAAAGATGAAACTTAGCACAAATCTGTTTCCGTACCTTTCCGACTTACCATCCTTTGAAGGCCTCCCTTCTGGTAATTTCCACATTCTAGATATTACTGGTCCTCTCCTCATCATACCCCTGACACTTCAAGATCAGGTTGTATTAAGATTATGTTGACTTCTTAATCTTTCTCGCCTTCGCACACACCTTTGCCTCTATCTGGAACATTCATATCTATCTCCTTTTCAGTTAGTTAGCTCTTGCTCAGCCTAAGCTCCCAACTTGGGAACATGCTGTGGACCCCCAGAACACCCAGCACACTCATCACATCTTACCAGTATCTCCCATTCAGTGCCTGTTGTCTCCATTAAACAAGAAGCTTTGTGTCTTAGTTACCTACTCCAGTGCAACAACCCCCCCCCCCCCCCCACAAACTCGGCTGAAAACAACAGCAGTTTTATTCGCTATCACGATTCTGCAGGATGCCTGGCCTCAGCTGGGTCAGTCTTCTGCTCTCAGTGGTATCGACTAGAGTTTAAGGCATTGGCAGGAGCAGGGGTGCTGTCGAGGCTGGAATGTCTAAGATAGCTTATTCATATAGTTATAGTTGATGCTGGCAGTCAGCTGGAAGCTCAGCTAGGGGCTGTCATCTGGAGGCCCACGTGTGGCCTCTCCACGTGACTTGGACCTCTCACAGCACGGATTCTTAGTGGAAGAAAGTAGAAATGGCAAGTGTTCTTAGAGCCTCAGCTCAGAAGCCCCAGGATATCACTTTTGCTGCACTCTGTTGGTCTCAGCTGTCGTAAAGTCAAGGTGAGGAGAAATAAACACTCAATCCAGAAAGGAGCGGTATGCTCATATAGGAAGGGGAAATAGACTTGGTGGCCGCCATCTTTGGAAATTACTGAACGCACTCGAAGAGGGTTAACTGGGTCTGTCTCACTCCCCACCACCTGGCCCAGTGCCATACCACCAAGAGTCAGCAGTTTGTCCATTTGGTCAAAGCCTCTCCTCTAATTCTTTGCTAATGCTTAGGTTTGGTCTTCGTGTTTGATGTATGCCCTAGTCTCCAGACCACTTGGGTTGACTTTTTCTCTTTATGGTTTGCCAGAAATAAAAGTAACAACCTCAATGATCTATTACTTAAATTAGAGATTTATTACTCATAACCAAAAGGGTATTTGATGCAGCAGGAACACGATATGCATTAACTGAAAGTGAGGTCCTGATTGCTGTTCCAAAGATCATTAGAGCCTCCAGGAACAGCTCTCCCTCCACGACCACCCTCATTTCTGTCGCTGTCCTATCTGATCACCTGTAGCCAAGAACAAGAAAGTGGAAATTGAAGTTCTGGAGCCAGGTGACATACACCTGGAGCCTGGCCACTCCGGGTTTTTTGAGACAAATTTATGGTTTCTACAGAACTTGGTGAGTGTCATTAGAAAAGTTTCTTGGTGGCTCTTTCATTGGCTAGAAGGCCAGGGGTTCCACTGCTCCTCCAGTCCTTAGGAAGGAGTGGTCAAGTCCATTACTGGTGGAAGTGTAGGCAGCACATTAAGTATGGGATGGCTGCCACCATCACAGCCCTCGCTGGTGCCACAGATGGCCCAGCAGGAACAGGGAACTAGGATCACATATATATCCTGGGCATTGTGTCTGGGGAAACAAGACTTTACTCTTCCTCATATTTTTTACTCGGGCTTTGCTTTTCCTGCTCTCTCCTACCCAGCCTCAAGAGACACAGAGGAGGTGATCGTATTCTCATGATACCCTCCTCAGGTCACAACAGATGATACAATTTCAGGTTCAAAGTTCTTTCCTTCCTTCCGCTTTTAAAGATGTTAATTACCCCTTTGGCTTCTTGTTTTCTGTATTGGGAAGTCTGATACCAATTAGATTCTTGTTCTTTTGTGGTCAGTTTTCCTTTTTCCCTAGAAGCTGTTTTTGATACTCTCAATTTTCATTATGATATGGTTTAGAGAGAACATTTTTTTCTTATTAATCCTGTTCAGTATTCAAGGCTGAGAATCAAGGCATTTACTGACTTACGAAGGCCCACTAACTAGTACAGAGGGCAGATGGCCATGAATATCCTGTGTATTCCAAATGGCAAAGGCTCAACCTTTTGGAATGTGTGGACATGTCCATATGGTAAGCATTTAAAATAGGCTTTACGAACTCCTACAGGTACTCAATAAACATTTGTGGGTGAGCAAAGAATGAATGAATGAGTAGCACCTTGCCTAGCACATAGTAAATTCAGGGTAGCTATTATTATTAACAGAAGTGCTGCATAAGGAAAGAAGGACACAAATGACGTGATCCCTGCCTTGAGGAGCTCGTTCTCGCGTTGAAGGAGGTAAATAAATTTGTGGTGGTTATCACATCAGAACGTGTCTTTGAAATATTACAGCATCACAGAAGGGGGCATTGCTAAGTTCTCTGAGAAAATAGAACTGAGTTTTGAGGACAGGAAGGAAGTGGGGAAAGGGCAAACGGCCCGAGAGGGAAGCTTAGGCCAAGGCCCAAATGAGGGGTGCCATCTTCAGTTAGTTTTGGCTTCTGTGAAGATGGGGGAGGGGGGGGACAAAGCGGAGTGAGAGTTTATTTCCCGAAGGGAAGTGAAGGCTGCCTTGGTTCCCCTCATCCCCCCACACAGTACCTTGGGCAGGTTTTGTAGGTGAGGAGACTGGGCCCAGGATGGGTAAGAGAGTTCCCAAAGGAGGGGAGAGGCAGAGCCAGGTGTCCAGCCCAGCTCGTCTGCCCTAGGACTTGTCTTCAGATATCAGCTGAGAGCACCAGGAACAAGGACTGTAATAAATTCCCCACACTCGGTTTTTCCCCTGGCCCCTATCTCTAAAAACAACAACAACAACAACAACAAAACTATCGGGGCACAAGCACCAAGGCGAAGGCTCTTGTATTTGTTCTTAGGGGCAATGACTAGGCAGGGACATCTGGTCCGCTCTCCAGCGGCAGGAACGAGACTTGAGAGGAACACAGGCCTAAGCGGGTTAGAGAGGAAGATAGAAGGCCCAGCCCTGGGACTCACAGAGACAAGAAAAGGGGCCATGGGATGCGGCCAGGAGGCCAGGCCCCCCGGAGATGAGGTAAAGACCTTCAGAAGCCCTGAGCCCTGGAAAGAGGGCGATCCCTCTCTCCAGTGACGGAAAATGAAAAGACTTACGAGAGCATGAAATAATTATTATAAGCAAGTCCGGCACAATTCTCGTTCTTTCTTTCCTCCTGGATGGCCACTCTTATTTATATTTTTCAATATCCCAAGAACGTCTGTGGGGGATCTGACACCCGCCAAGTGTTGTTAAGGACTGTTGCCCATTTTGCAGACAAAATGAGTTCAGTCTCCGGTGAGAAGAATCCAGTCATTTGCCTGAGCCTTTATCTGGCCTGGGAAGTGAGTAGACCTAACTTATGAAAGTCTCTGATTTTCTGCTAAAAGCGCTTTCCCGTAGCAAATTTCGAATGCAGCCTGAAATCAGGATGTGCCAAGAAACAGGTTCCTTGGGAGCCTAAGCACAGCATTGTAGCTTAAACAGTTTGTCCTATAAACAGGAGAAAATTTATGGTAAATATTTTCTCTGCAGAGAGGCTAACTGGGGTTTGCACTGTGTTCTTCCAGTAAGTATCACTAGCAAATCTAGTGCCACTACCTGGAGCTCACCTAACGAGGCCAGACGACAATCAGAGCCCTTCCTACAATCAGCCGGGGTTGCGGTCCTTTTAGAGAAAGGAAGGGCTGGCGCTGCTGAAAACAATGTATTTCAGACCCAAACTTGCCCTTCTCAGACCCACTTGAGGCTCCAGAATTTGACAGGAGAAAGGCAAATGAAAGCAGAATTGGGGCTGTTTGGGGCAGAAAGAGGACTCTCCAAGAGAGAGCCCCTTCAGGCAAAGCAGTAGGGAGCCAGGAGAGAGATTTACATCCAAGTTTCTTTACCTGTATTATTTCCTACTAGGCCTGAGGGCTGCCGGGGAGCTCTGCTACTTCCAGTGACTGTGAACTCGCTTAAAGCAGCGTGGTCACAGTGACCTCCGAGAATTCGTATCAGGTCTAATGAAACACAACACGCTTCTGACATCAGAACCCGACTCTGACCACACATCAAAGGGGAGGAAGTGGACGCTTTGATCCTCTCAGTCACTGCTTTCTACAAAGACTTTCAGCAAAAGAGGGAGGGAGCTGCGGGTGGGAACCGGGCTTGGGGCTTGACTTTTTCTTTCTGCTGTGAATGTTCTTTGAGTTAACTACCCAGAAGCAGCGGCAGCAGCAAGCAGACTGAGGCAAGGTGGAAGCTTTGAGGGATTCTCCTCTTGTGGTTTCCACAGCCCCCCGGGGCCTCAGCCTGTCTTCCCCAAATCCCTCCCCTACCTCTATGGGGATTCCTGACTTCTAATACTAGAGTTCGTCTACTTAGCTTGAGTCTTAACTCTTTCTAGAATAGAAACCTCTCCTGGGAGAGGTGATAACGTAAGCCATATTATCCTGCCAAGAAATGCCATTTTTAGAATGCATCTCAGACCTTGCCTCTGTACCTAGACCTTCTGGGCTCTGGTGACCTGACCACAGGGGAAAGGCTGAGGGCCTTACCACAGGGCACACTGGTCTGTCCCTCCCTGATCAACCATTCATCTCTAGCAGCTGCGACTTTTCCGCCCACATCTGAGCAATTGTTCTTTCCTCCCCTAGGACACGCTGTCCTCCAGGATGAAATGCTAGCCCAAGGTCAAGGTGAAAATCACACTCACCTGTGACCCAGGTGTGGACAAAGAGTAGGCCTCGAAATGGCTTCTCATGTAAATGAATGAATGAAAACATCCTCATTGTGTATCTGCTTTCTTTCTGCTCTGCAGGTTTCCAATGAAGGGGGCAGTGTGAAGAATACAGAAGACAGGGGCGGGGGCGCCCCAGTGGGGGACAGGGCTGCTAGAAGAGGCCAGTCATATCATTTTGCACATGGACTGTTGGTCTCATTCAGTGTGGTGCTGACTACGAGGCTGTAGGGGCCAGACTCTTTACAGGCCAAGATTCTGATGTCCTGAGGGTGCAGGGGCAGGCCTGGCACACTTGGTTGGGTGGGGAGGCAGGAGGAGCCAGGAGGGAGCTGAAGGCTGAGGAGGTTGAGCAGAACTCAGGGAAGCCTGGGGGGGTGGGGGGCAGAAGGCAAGGGAAGGTTGCTCCCCAACGGCAGTTGGACCAGAGGCAAAAAACAGTTGCCTGTGAGCTTGTAGAGTCCCAAATGCTGAGTAGGTGTCCCCTCAGTGGGGAAAATGAGTCCAAATAAAATGGGAGGGGGTAAATGGACAAAAGCCTGACGAAACAGAGGCAGATGGTCAAGTTCTGGTTGAAGGTGGTGCAGCGGGGATGAGACCAGCTCTGGGTGCAGAGAGAAGAACTGGTGGCCACGTCCTCTGATGCCCCTTTCCTCCCCTGGGGCTCCCAGGATCTACTGAAGGAAGGAAATGCGCCCCCCCCCCCCACACACCCAGTGCTCCTCCTTCCCACCTGTTTGTAAGGAAGAATGTCACGGAGCAAGGTTTCCCAAGCCGCAGAGGGGTACGACAGGGAGGCTGATGAGAGAGGGGGCGGTTCTAACCCTCTTCTCACCCCGAGGCCACCATGTTTCCTACCCATGAACTGAGTGGTGGTCACCTGCCATCCTGAATGACATACTTGGACAGGGAGCTGGCTGTGTAGTAGGCAGGGGGGCAAGCACTTTGTACTCAGGTGAACTTGGCTTTGCTGCTTTCATACTCTTTGTGACTATGGGTATTACCTATGCAGTCTGAGGGCGGGTCTCTCATCTGGAAAATGAAAGTAACAATAACATTTACCTTTTGGATCACTGTCAACAGTTAATTACTGTGTAATAAGTGAAGGCACGTCTCACAGTCCCTGTAACAGTGTCTTTTTAGGGCTCTACACACACAAGCTCCTTTAGTTCTGGGTGGCTGTTCTTGGAACCAATCACTGCCCTGGTCTTGACTTCTAACTACTCTTAGCATTCTCATGTGTTCTGCTGAAGGTCACACTCTTACCTCTCAGTCCCAGGGATCTCGTCCTACCAGATCACACGACCTGTTCAATCCGGTATTCTAGTCGAACAGCATTGCCATGCAGCAATTCATGTAAAGCAGATTCACATAAAGAGATTCCTCGCGTTAGTGAACATTTGGCAGCCCATCTATGAATGGGGTGCACTCCCCGACTGAGCCAGGATTAAAAACTACCAGACTCAATCAATGTTGGCCCAGATCCCTTCTGGACCTAATATCTATTTTTATAATCATGACAGCGGACAGAGATAATAACAAGCTAAATGGATGAAGAGCATCCCTAAAATCCACAAGTCTCCTATTCAAGGTTTAAAATTGTGGGAGCCCCAGTTCCTATTTAAGAAACCCATGTTTCAGGGCACCTGGGTGGCTCAGTGGGTTAAGCCTCTGTCTTCAGCTCAGGTCAAGGTCTTGGGGTCCTGGGATTGAGCCTGCATCAGGCTCTCTGCTCAGCAGGGAGCCTGCTTTCCTCCTCTTTCTGCCTACCTCTCTGCCTACTTGTGATCTCTCTCTCTCTCTCTGTCAAATAAATAGATAAAATATTAAAAAAAAAAAAAAAAAGAAAGAAACCCATGTTTCAATGAACAGTTGGGTTTCAGCATCTACATTTCCTTTCTGAGAAACACTTCACTAGACATTATCCATTCCTGACATGTCCCAGTTAATCTTTTCAAGAAAGAAAAAGTGGGGTGACTAGCAGACTGTTGTTTAATTTGGTCCCTGCTTCTGATATTCTCTTTGCTACCAGCTAACTATATGATTTTGAGTAAGTCGTTAAAATTCTGTCCCTTTCAGGGCTCTCGTCATGCAATAAGAGGTATAGCAGCTGTTCTAGCTTCCTCTCTGGTAGGTTCGACAGCCATGGTCCATCACTATCGTGGCCTTAGTTCAGCCCTAACATCTCTCCTTACTTACTCTCCCTCCCTCAGATTCTCCTTGCACCAAGGGTGGCCCTGGTCCAGCCTCCTACACCTGCTACCACAGTATCTTTCTGATCATAGATCTATCTAGTCTGTCCTCTTACTGCAAAAACCTGTGGTAATTCTCCTTCAGTGGCTTTTAGCTGTTGTGAGGATGATGATTAAACAGCTTCATTTGGTAAAGGTCCTCTAATCTTATTCCTGCCCAGTTCCATTTCTCATCACTTTACCATCACGTCTGTCTTCCAAGAGTCTCAGCCTTCTTTCTGTTTTTCTACCTCAGGACTTTTATACGTGCTGTTCCCTCTGTCTGGAAAGCTCTCCTCCACTTGACCTCACCCACTTTCTCTTTGCCTAGTCATTAACCTTTTTTCCTTTAGATATCAGATGAATTGGACTTTCCTACAGGGAAGCCTTTCCTGACCATTCCTTCCTCAACCTGATCAGGCTCCCTGTCACCATACCTTCCTGCATTGCTGCCACTTATATCTATACAACTTTATTGGTTAATATCTGGCATTGATTAATGCTCAATCAAAGAAATGTGTCTAGAATGCATGTTGCTTAAGGGCAAGGGCTATGTTTTGCCCACTGTGTTCTTCCTGGGGCTTAGTACAGTGCCAATGGCTCAGTAGATATTTGTTGATTGAATAAATCAAAAAGGGATGGGTGACGGATGGATGGTGAGGTGTGACCCTTGCCTAACTGGCCCTGTCGGCCTTTCCCAGCTCCATTTCCCACACTCTCTGCCTGGACCTTTCATGATGCACCTATGTATGTCTCTTACATTCTGTTCACCTCGAACTACTTGTTACGATAAGGTGATGCTGTGTTTGCTACTCCTATTGCTGTTGCTCTAAGACCAAAATCCTTTGCTATGTTATATCAATCAGTTCCTAAAAGATGATTTTAATGTCACCATAAAAAGACTACTGCTTCAAGAAACAAGCAATAAGACAGGTTTTGCTTTGGAAAATTGGAAGACGCGCACGAAACATGGTAGCTCTTTTCAAATACTTGAAGGACAGTCATGAAGGCGATTAAGCTCATTCCCTGCACCTTTAGAGGCCAGAATCAGAAACAAGCAGTGGAAGCTAAACAAACAGGGGAGCTCATTTTGGCTTAATACAAAAGAAGGATTTTACAATAAATATATGTGGCAGATGAGGAAATGCACTGCCTGAAGTGTTGGTGAGATGCCTATCACTTGAGGTGTACAAGCCAAGGTTAGAAGCCTACTTTGGGTGGTTGGATTTGATGACCTCCAAGACTGCTTGCATCCTCACACGTTCTTCCTGTGGACTAGTGTTCTGTTAAACCAGCGTCTGATGGGACCTCTAAGCACTTGTATATGTAGTAATGGAGACGAATCAGTGGCTAAATACTTAAAGACTTTTACTTTTAAATTTCACAAAGGCTTTTGTGGACTTTTGTGGAATAGAGAAGAGATGTCTCAATTCAAGTACTCTCTCTATAGCCAGAGACCAATACAGCCACATCACCTCCCACAATCCCCGCCAACCCTTTACTCTTTTCTCTTTTATTTTATTTTATTATTTTTAAAAGATTTTATTTATTTATATTTCACAGAGAGAGAGCACAAGCAGGCAGAGTGGCAGGCAGAGACACAGAGAGAAGCAGGCTCCCTGCTGTACAAGGAGCCCAAAGCAGGACTTGATCCTAGGACCCTGGGATCATGACCTGAGCTGAAGTCAGCAGCTTAACCAACGGAGCCACCCAGGTGTCCCATCCCTTTTCTCTTTTAAACATCCCAAGGAACCCAGTTCTCCGGCACTGTGTGCCCAGCCTTCCAGAGACCTCAGCAATCTTCCTTCTGCCAAGACCTGGGCTCCACCTAGTGGTGCGATTTGATGTTTTGCACACAGTGGGTGCAGAGTTGGGTCTGGAGGAGGGGAGGGTCCTGCCACTAGAACAGGTTTCCATGCTCCTTGACATGGTGCCTCTCCCCAGTCTTGCTCTGTTGACTAGGGGCTAGTTGACTTGAGTTGCCATTTGGGATTTGGCATTTTGGGGACGTCTGCCTCTTGGTGCCCATACTACACCCCCATGGTATCAGCAACGAAAGGATTAATGCCTCTCAAACTGTGCATCATTGAGCCCAAGGGGTTCAAAAGAGGTATTTTGAGAGTCATTACAGGGAGTGAAGTAAGATAGGCTGAGGTTTCAGGAACCCATCTCCTCATACCACTGTCTTATCCCCACCTTCCATTAAACTCTTTCACACTGTCCACTTAATTTATACATGATAGGGGACTGATAGATAGATAGGTAGATGATAGATAGATAGATAGATAGATGATAGATCTTGTGTCGAGTTAACAAAAGAATAATTTGTGTTGCTAAGAGGAATATGAAAGACTCTAATCACTTACATTTCCCCCTCGTTTTAGGGGAAATTAAGACCAATAGTTCATTTACAAAAGCTGACTTGGTTAGAGTCATAGTCCACTCCTCCAGAGCCCTGCACCAGGGCTCCGTCATCCCAAAGGAGTGTAGTCTTTTGTGAATCTTTTAGGGTCAGACCCATTTCCAGCCCTATTCCCTCTTTACGTGCGGCAGAATATGACTGCAGTGGTTCCAGAAATCGTATTGTGCCCAGTTGCTTTACTCTTGTAAAGGAGTAGGTTTTATAAGCAGCACAACTGAACCCTGGAGAAAATGAGAGATTTGCTAAAAACACATGATGCATCCAGCAGTGACCAACAGAAAGAAACACCAGTCACTCTCTTGCCTCTCTCCCTCCCTACTGAGTTTAGGACTCTGTGCCTAAGACACTAATATAGCAGGGTACATAAAGAGTAAACACTTGAAGAGAAGCAAACTTCAGCCATTGTCTGATTGATATCTGCAGCATAATGTCCAAAGATCAGTCTTTTTGAAATTCTGATTCAAGTGAACTGAAATCACAGACAGCTATATAATCTGTCTTAATTAAGTAACTATGTTATTTATTTGATTGCTTGTCTTTCTGTAAGAACGTAAGTTCCACAAAGGGAGTGACTATGTCTGTCTTCTTTATTACTGTATTCCAATATCGAGCTCTTTGCTGGCACCGAGTACAGACTCAACAAATCATTATTTCATGAATAAAAATGTAGTTCTTTACTTGCACTTTTGAATCTTAAAAGTGCCCAATTTTCTCAATTAATTATTTATAATCAGGGTTATCCTCAGCAGTCAGCTGTACCGAATAAATAGTTCAGGTTTCAAAAGCATAAAGATGAACTTTTGAGGGTAATGACAGTGATGATGACAAGAAGGATAACATCCATACATAGATAGTTTTCTGCTCGAACATAGAATAAATTGAACTAAAGTGTTATCCATCTGATTTTAAGAACTTGCCTTAGAGTAAACAATTTAGGACATTTGGAGGCAGGCGTAGCCAATATGCTGTGTGAGGTTTCGCTTCTCAGCAGTAGAGGGTATTATTGTTATAGTCAGAACAGGACCATATGCGATATAAATGGATAACAGGAAAAAGGAAGTAGTTGTTCTAGACCGGTACTTGACAATGGCTTTATTTATCGACAATGGCTAACTCCAATAATGGAATGTTTTTCGATTAAACAATAAACTATTAGGTTCTGTTTTCTATTAAATAATAAACTAACAATTCTCTTTGAGTTTAAGCCCTGTTGCCCAGGAGGGTCCTAGTCTAAGTACATTTAGTCAAATGTAACGCAGATATTCTGAACTAGTGTCCAAATCTGCAGCTCAACCTATCATTTATCACAGAAAAACAAGTCTATAGAAAGCGATATGGTTTCAAATTAATAATATAGTGGAAATGTATTTTCTCATTGTTCATTTATTTAAAGGGAATAGTGAATTAATGACTGAAAGAAGGTGTGGAATGCACAATTCTTGCCTAGTGAGTGATAATTCTCTGATTACATTAGAAATAAGGAGACCCCACAAAAACATCTTGTTATCCACATAACTCCCTAAAAGGAGATACTATTATTTCTGCACCATGACCATAAGAGATTAGGAATTGGGTACATCTCAGAAGGTCATTCCTAGGACTTGAAGGAGGGCTTTAGACAAGTTGATTCTCAAGTTCAATTTTCACCATTACTGGAAAAATGTAGTTTCCAATCTATCTACTAAAAAACTGAGAAAAATTTAATTATATAGATATTATATGGATTATATTTAATATAATAGAAGATCGATTTAATTATATAGATTATATACAGGTAAGATATCATTGGGTCCTGGCTCAGTTTGATCCACGTAGATCTAGCCTACTTTGAAATTTAAGGTCCTGATTAAAAAGTCCAGGCATGTAGATTTTTTTAAAAGATTTTATTTATTTACTTGACAGACAGAGATCACAAGTAGGCAGAGAAGCAGGCAGAGAGAGAGGAGGAAGCAGGCTCCCTGCTGAGCAGAGAGCCTGATCAGGGCTCGATACCAGGACCCTGAGATCATGACCTGAGCGGAAGGCAGAGGCTTAACCTATTGAGCCATCCAGGCACCCCCAGGTATGTAGATTTTGACTTGTATTTGCATTAGGATTATAATCTCTCAACAACTGTATTCACCTGGATCTTTAATTAGTCTGGTGATTGAATACTACTGAAGCCTTGGAAAACCCATACTGGTAAACTGTGGAGGAACCCATTTGTCTCAAGTACCAGGGAAAAAACTGGTCCCTTTGAAGGGTGATGCCTTTTCAGAATTACTTATATGGTATGACAGAGAAAGAGAAAGGAAGGGAGAGAGGGGAGGGAGAGAGAGAGCCTCTAAAGCTCATGCCCGTTCTTAGACTGATGTGTTTCAAGGTAACATGTGGGCCAAATTTGTCCCCTACTCAGCAGCTTGTCTTAGGTGCTCTCTCATGGAATCTGGAGATACTCAAATCCTGTCTTATTCTGTGGTACGCATAGAAGAAGGGCCATGAGTGGCTGGGAGATGTCTAATTGCCTAGCTGCTCCTAGAATTAGAGATGAGTTTTCCGGCTAATTTCAAGCAGATCATTCTACCTTTAAAAAACAGGAAGATTCTTCCTGGGGTGCCTGGATGGCTCAGAGGTTAAAGCCTCTGCCTTCCATTCAGGTCATGATCTCAGGATCCTGGGATCGAGCCCTGATCAGGCTTTCTGATCAGCAGGGAGCCTGCTTCCCCATCTCTTTCTCTGCCTGCCTCTCTGCCTTCTTGTGATCTTTGTCTGTCAAATAAATAAATAAAATCTTAAAACAATAACAGATTCTTCTTTAACAACCAGCAGACAAATCAGCCCGGTTGCCCACATACAACACAGTTGTGTCTGGATCCTTCTGATCTGAAATCTCAATGGCACAGATCTCTACTGTACATAGAATTGTCAATTTGAGGACGTTTAACCAGGATGAGGGTGGAATGGGTCTAGGTAAGGACTTCATTTCTCCACTGATCATAGGAAGTCTTGTCTCATGCTATCCTCTATAGGATATCCAGCTTTGTGGCGAAAAGCAAAAGAAAAAGCATACTGGTTAAATGAAAAGACAAAAGAGAGAATATGTGTGTGTGTGTGTGTGTGTGTGTGTGTGTGTGTGTGTGTGTGTTTCAAAAAAGGGAAGTGAGATATTGGGAAGAGAGATTGAAAGTTTAGATTAATCTAAGAAATTCTACTGTGTAAATCCCAGCAGAGTATAGAAGTTCTCCTTCTATAATCAGGTCTCTACCGGCTCTAAGATCAGAAGCTCAGAAGCAGTGAAGTACCCATATTTCTTTAATATCATCATTCATAGGGGCGCCTGGGTGGCTCAGTGGGTTAAGCCGCTGCCTTCGGCTCGGGTCATGATCTCAGGGTCCTGGGATCGAGTCCTGCATCAGGCTCTCTGCTCAGCAGGGAGCCTGCTTCCCTCTCTTTCTCTCTCTGCCTGCCTCTCCATCTACTTGTGATTTCTGTCAAATAAATAAATAAAATCTTTAAACAAAACAAAACAAAAATCATCATTCATAGGAGTCAAATGTCAGTGTCCTTATTTGTAAAATAGGAATCATAACATCTTTGCAAGGATGTTAAGTGGATTAAACTGTGTAATGTGTATGGATTGTGAAGTACTCTGAGTATTCTGTCATCTAAAACATATCATCAAAAAGTATTCTGCTTTTGTGAGGATCTAGATTCTGATTTTGTGAAGCTCTAGATGATAATGGCAAATAAGTTTCAGCATGAATATAGGTTGGAAGTGGTAGCTGCGTGTAGCGCTGAGAACTCTTTTTGCTGACAAATCTTAGTACAACAAGAAGGTTTGCGATCAATTAGTGATGTCTGTAATGCACATGGGAGGGGTGAGTGGCAGCACGTGTATTTCTTGTAGATGACAAAATGTCTAATGTGAAGATTCAAATCCCCCTGAAGTTTCCACTTTATAAATGTGTAAACTTTTCCACTTTGTAAATGTGTCTTTAATATTATGAGAGATAGGCACACACACACACACACACACACAATATATAGATACATATGTAATTTATAATATCTAATAATACACATCATATATAAATATCTATATCTATACTTGTATATAAATATATATAAGTTTTACATAATTAAATTTTAAAATATATTTCATTTATTTATTTGAGAGATTGAGAATGAGAGAGAGAGCATGAAGGGGGGAGGATCAGAGGGAGAAGCAGACTCCCTGCTGAGCAGGGAGCCTGATGTGGTACTCTATCCCGGGACTCCAGGATCATGACCTGAGCCAAAGGCAGTTGCTTAACCAACTGAGCCACCCAGGCGCCCAATTAAATTTTATATAATTTAAGGATTCTTTTTCAACAAGTTCAAGATCTTTTTTTTTTTTTTTTTTTTTTTTGTAGATGGTATATACAACAAATTAAAGATCTTAAAGATCATGACTATCTCCAATATCTTTCTACAGGGCTCCTGGAATGAATAGTTCTATGAAGTCTATAGAGTAAGTTGCTAATCCCTTCCCTTCAGTATTGTTTTTCTGATAATACCATAATCTGAACACAGTTTAAGCGTATATTTGATGGATTTATCTCAGTGTTAAAATAAGCCAAGTGCTAGTCAATGTTGAGGAAAGAAAACATGTTAGGTGTAGATTTTCTTTTTTCACCATATTTCAGAGAGAGATTTCCTTGATTCACAAAGATTGAGCAGGCTGCGCCAGTGACAATAGGTCCAGGAAAGCAGTCGCTGTTAGGTGACATGGAACATTTCTGTCACTGCAGCTCATGAAGGTAGGATCGTTTTCCTTCTTTGCATTTCACATTTTGCACGTTTAATGTTTCAGCCTTCTGCCCATGCTGTTCCATTATTCATCGTTGTCAAGACTTTTGTTGAGTCTCCTCCCTCTGACTGTTGCATTTATCATGTGCTTCTTTTTGCTCATGTAGGCACACCACAGAGCAAGCTGGAGCTCAGGGTTTTCCAGACCAGCTGGCCTCCTACCACGCAGAAACAAAGCCATGAAGCAACTATTAGAAATGAATATAGTTCAGCCACTGGCAGATTTGGATAGATAAAAACTGGGAGTTCAGAAGATAAGCCCTGAAATGCAAAGGTGAGACCAAGGGTGTGGTGAAAAAAGTGAGTCCTGGGCCCCAATCCTACCCAACTGAGAAAACCCTACGGCCGTGTTCTCCTCGGAGAAGCTCTCTTAGCACTTGGTTCATTGAACCACAATTTTTTTTTACGTTCTTGAATTCTCTCCTTTCCGTGCCTATCTTATTTGCCACTTCTCCATTTCCTCCTCTCGGAGCTCATTAAGAGACATGTCCCATGGCCTTTGAATCCCACTTCACACTGACCTAGCACAATGCATGGGAGCATTCAATAAACATTTGCTGAATGAGAAAGAATATTATCATCATCTGGCAAGAAGAATGTGCCGAGTATCCAGGCCTGTGTAAGGCCTTGGGAGTGTAACAGTGATCAAGACAGCCGTGAACCCGGCCCTGAGGGAGCTCTCGGTCTTGATGGAGAAGGGAGCCGAAGGACCCAGCAGGCAATCGCTGTGGCGTGCTGGATATTTCGAGGTGATAAAAAGAGAGTGGAAAAGAAGAAACTTCATGCAGAAAGCTCTGTCAAGTCTCTTAGGAGTCAATATTAAATTTCCCTTTCTCCATTTAGAGCAAGAATGGCCAACTCAACTGTTTGCAGGAGCTGGGGAGGTGAGATTAATAAGATAACGGAGACAAGTGGGGGCTGGAGTGACCTGGAGAGTTCACGCTCGGGCTCCAGGGAGCAGGCTCTGCCCAGATCCAGCCAACTGGGGTCATGCAGGCCTGAAAGCTGGCCCAGTGTCGCCACATCTAATTTTTTCCTAGGAATCAAGCAGTTTGGATTTGTATGTGAAACCCAATTTCCAAATGCTGACAACCAGTTTTCTGTTTCAGTGGCTCAGATCTGGCCTGCGAGCTACTGGGTTTCCATGTTTGATTCAAGGTTTCCATAGAAGGGGATGCCCCTCAGCAGGAGTCTGTGTGCCAAGCCTTCCCTGCTAGGGTCCCAGAGCCCATAATCTCTCCATCTCTCAGCCCCTCTCCTCCTGCCACCCTGCTTTCACACCTTATTCCAGGAATTGTCAAGGGCTCTCAATTGAGGCTGCTTGAGGAAGAGCCCGTGAGAAAATGGGTTAGCCTTTGAGAAAAGTCCGAGGCACCGGGCTCCCGGGGGGTGGCCATGCGGGTGGAGAACTCTCTCGAGTCTTGCATGGTGGGCAATACTCTCCTTTTTAAAAGCATTAACCAAGGTCAGATTAACAAGTCAACACTGTTAACAAGTCCAGACTAGACTCCCTAATTGTGGGGAGAGAGCAGAGAAGGGGCCAGAAGAAAGAATCCAGAGGACAAGCCCAAGTCCAGATCTGTCCCCCGTCCGTCCCCTGGCAGGCTGGGGGCATAGCTGATAAGGTGAAGGGAAATTGCAAAATTAGAACTGGCAGCTTGTACAGAGGAGCCCAGCGCAAGGCCGTGGGCCCGAGACTGGCTGAGAGAGTTGAGGAATCGTGGGGAAAGAGGACTTGGCAGCCTGACTTCCTGTGGCAGCATCCAAGGCTAATTAGTTTGCAGTGTTCTGTGTGCGCCTGAATGGAAATGAGCCCAGTTCTGAGAGGCACGGGGGGTGAGGAAATCAAAACCACATGCACCGAGACGGGAAGGGGAAGGGATGGTGGGAGAGGAAGGCGAGGGGGAAACCTGTCCTTTCGGCCACATTTTCTTTTCTTCAGGACGGGGCTCTCATCATTCTGTTTCATGACCAGTAAATCACCACCATGGCCCCGTCCATCACATCTCCCATCTGCTGCCGAACTCATTAAACATCAAAAGACGGCCTATCAGTTCTGCTTAGTTAGAAGTCTGACTTACCAGAGGTCTGACCAGGGAGGAGCTTGCGTGTTTTTAATAATGGCTTAAGGAACTTCTTCACACCCCATAAATTACTTAAGGCCCCGAACTCTTCCTGTAATCCAGCGGGCATTTGGAAGCTGCTGAACCAACGCAGACTTTCCCCCATGGCAAGGGTGGCCACATTCCAGAAGACAGCGGAGTGTTAGTTAATGCTTGAATGCATAATTCCGTGCCTGTTCCAAACAAACAAACAAACAAACAACAACAATAAAAATGAGTCACCTTGTGTGTAGGTTCCCCCCGGAATGTGCAGCTCAGAATTCTTTTGTCTTCCTATTTCTGACTCACCGTCTCAAGAAGGTGACCTGGTGGGTTCCTCCATGGATGTGCTGCAGAATCCCGTTGCCAGGTTCCTCAGAGCAACAGGAAGTGGCCAAGTCGAGAGATGGATTAATAACCAGGAACAATAAAACCACTACCCTGCCCCAACCTTGAGGGTACATGCTGGACAGATACTTAAAACAACAAATATTTATTGAGTGCTTACTCTGGGTTAGATCTAAGACATACAAAAATGGATTCAGACATTTTGACTACCCTCAAAGAGGCCGCATGATACAGACACTCATGAACACTTTGAGGTTTTAAAACAATAACAACAAAGCCAGGAGAAGGAACTTTCCTCCACCAGCATTCTCTAGAAGTTCCTTGGGTGTCCAGTGCATGTTGCTGTCACTGTTTGATGCAACTTAACTACCTACATGCCCAGACCTGTGAAAGACAGGCTGAGGAAAGTCACAGAATCCATGAAGAGAAATTTCGAAGAGGTACAACTCTGGGAACCATGTCTTCTCTGGGAGAATACTGGGTCAGGAGCTCAGTCCATCCTCTTGACTCCATTTTATTTTCAATCCACTTGACAAGGACATAGAAGAAATTACTAAGCACACATCTAAGCGTTATTTTCTCTCTGAAGAGTCTCTCTGGCATGAGGCTGTTATGGAAACAGAAATCAAGAGGGATGACTGTTGTGCTATTAATTTATTGTTGATGGCACACTTGCATTGTGCCAGGAACTGGTTCATCCTGGCGAAGATCCTTAGAACCCAATCCTTCACCTCAGAGAGCTCCCCAGCCCACTGAGAGACAAAGCCCCCTACAGCAAGAGACATGACTGAAGTGTAGAGATGATTCTACAGGAAAAGGAGAAGGTACTAAACTCAGACACGAGGATAGGGAGGCAAAGTTTTCTTAGCAAAGATGTTCCATGAGCTCGTTCTTAACCAATTAGCCAGAGGCAGGGAATGGGAACATTCTGACACCACAGGGTGGCTGTTTGCAATGATTTGTCTCCTAAAGGTGATTTCATTATCATTGTTTTTACCAGACAGCTAATGAGCAATTACTCTGCCCAGGAAACTGTGTTAGGTATCATAGATTCAATGATAATCTCTATACTTAAGTGACACACAATTTAGGTGTGATGAGTGAATGAAGAGATAGATTATCTATATAGAGGGGTGTGTGTGTGTGTGTACACACATAATGGTGATACCTCGTCTATAGTTTCGTCTGGCAGTGTCAGGTTTTTTTTTTTTTTTTTTCAAGATTTTATTGATTTATTTGAAAGAGAGCCCGCACAAGATGGGGGAGAAGGCAGAGGGAGAGGGAGAGGCAGACTCCTTGCTGAGCAGAGAGCCCAACTCAGGGCTTGATCCCAGGACCCTGGAATCATGACCTGAACCAAATGCAGTGCCCAACTGACTGAGCCACTCAGGCATCCATCCCAAGTAATGCCTGTATTAAGGGGCTTCACACAGTGCCTTCTTTTGCCCTCACTTTCTTGAAAGGAAGCTGGGAAAAACATGACTTAATCCATTTTGAAAATGTAGAGGCTCACATGCTAATGAGTGCACAGATGGCCAGGGCCCAGGACTGACTACTTGAAGGAAGTGGGAAGGAGAGGAAGGACGTGGGTAAAGGAACAGAGAAACAGGCTGGGAGAGGGATGTTTGCTCAGGAAGCCGATGAACCAGCCAAGCTGAGACAGGAAGAGAAGGATGTTGTTCCGAGCACCTGGACCACATGCGTGCTGCAGCCATTGCAGCAAACTCTCACTTTTGATGGAGGCAATACCTCCCTGAGGGCTTGGAGACTTGAGGGAGGGGCCAGGTTTACACCATTAACAGCCACATTGAGAGTCACAGGGGTGGAAATGTTGTAAAGTAGAAATGATCTGTGAGTCCGCCACGACTCACTTGCCTTTTACGATGTGTTTGAGAATGTCAGCACCACCTTGGAGTGGGGTCAGCACAGTCTAGGGGCCAGGACCCTCACTACGAGGACTTTTCTGCCATCCCTCACACCACACCCCTAAATGCCACATTCCGCAAAGTTTAACTCTACACCCTGCTTAAGTGCCTCATCCTCCAGCAAGCCTTCCTGGACTTCACAAGCTAGGTTAAAGGCCCTTCCTGAACTACCCAGGCACACTTACCACCAGGTATCAATCCTCCCCATAAGAACATTTCTGCTTTCTATATAAAGTATCTAGTTCCTAGAGCCTGTTGGGTATTTTTTTTCTCTTTTGTAATCTAAAAATTCTTTAGAAACTGACCAGGCTCCAAAACATTATTTGTGATAGTCTTTTTGATGTGTCAACTTGGCTAGACTACAGTACCCAGTGATTCAATCAAACACTAACCTCGGTGCTGCAGTGAAGGTATTTTGTAAATGTAATTCAAGTCTATAGTCAATAGACTTTCAGTAAAGGAGATTATTTTACATAATCTGGGTCAGCCTGGTTCAGTCACTTGAAAGGTGTTAAGAGCTGAGGTTTCTCTGAAGAAATTCCACCTGTGGACAGCAGCTTTGGCTTAGTAGCCTGCTCCCTCTCCCCCAAGCCTGCCCTACGGACTTAGGGCTTGCCTAGCCAGCCCCTGCAATCACATCAGCTGATTCCTTGCAATAAATCTCTTAATAGATATGTCCTACTTGTTTGCTTCTTTGATAGAATCCTGATGGATACACTGTAAATTCAAAATATCTGAAAGGTTTTGCGCTGGCAGTCCCCCAATGCATTTCCAGTAAATAAGAACATGTCAGGCTCTCACAGCTTTAAATCATTCTTACTGATACCCGAATGTATCAGCGTTCTGTTTCTCCTTCTTGATGATACATTATATCAAGTATCTTTTCCAAAGGCGAACTCGCTTGATCTATGAGAAATCCGTTGATCCAACCCACTTCCTCAGTCATTTCTGCCGATGTGGTGGTGAACAGACCTTCTTGGCAGTTAAAGTGAGATGAGATCCGGCTGCCTTGCCACCGTGAAGTAGCCCAGATCCGAACTGGCTTGAAGATGACAGAGCAGCCTGTGACTCACTCTGGACGTTGAAGTGGTGTCATTTTTTTAACCATGCTTAGTTCTAGAAAAACACCCGCAGCCGTCTCTAGAATTGAAAACAGCCTAACTGAAACTAGCTTTGGCTTCTGGCTGATAATGGAAGAAAAGAAAACACTCGGGGGATTGGTGGTAAGGATGAGTGGCATACCAAGCACTGTAATCCTCTAGCTGCGCACTATAAAGTTTTCCATTTCATCCGTCTCTGCATTTCTTGCTTACTATGGTCAGTTGTGTAGGCACAACACTTTTCTCAGGCTTCGTGATTCACTCTGGCCTTTGGGACTGCTTCTCGTCTCTAACAATTAATACTATACGGATGTGCAACCTTCCATTTATTTCTCTACCACCTTCTGTTTTTAAGAATTATCTCTACTTTCATTTTGTCATAACTGTGTTCCTTTTTTCAACAATATTTTAATATTCTTGCTGCTTTTGTCCTTCTAGGGCATGTGAAGTGAAAAGTGTTTGTGAAACATCTCAAACTCACGCACAAATGCGGCTGCTATACCAAGTGCCAGGGAAAGAAATGGTTGGCCCTGACCTAAATGGCAGGGCATTGGCCAATGGCGCCATCTGTTGGTCATGGGTAGAGTTGGCTTCTGTTCCACTCTCTCCTCCATAAAGCATTATTCCAGTGACTCCACCTCTCCTAGAAGTATCTGATTCTGGGCATGTTATTGCCTTTCGTGGTAAGGGCCACTTTGGTCACCAAGTGATGAGAGCTGAGCCTTCTGGGGAGACAGGGAAGCCCAATTAAGGGCAATCTGTGTGGACCTGTTGCCCTTCCACCATAGCTGAGGCTGTTTTCAAGTGACCTCATTGTTGCCAGATTGAGGACCATGACCTGCACCAGAGGTCCTCTTCTCCGGCTGCACAGTAGAATTTGTGTGGTGAGGCTCAGGATTGGAATTTTTTTAAGTTCCCCTGTTGATTTGGGGGTAGAGCCCAGGGCTAGAAACCACTTACCTAAAGGAATAAGAGAAAGACATGGAAGAGTTAATGTCCCACACATTTGTGAAGGTGTCCACCTTCCTCGACCAGCACCCATCTCTTCAGCCACAGTGACATTTAGCGAATCTACTCCCAGGAGATACTAGAAATAAAGATGTTTCCCAATTTTCCCAAGATTAATCAGCACATTCGTGACAGGTTTGGATCTAAACCTTGGTGCTTGGGGTCCTCAGCCATAAGAGCTGCAAGTTGGAAGCCATCAGGTCCCTCTGCCTCCCATGCTTTTTGAGACTGTAGTGTAGTCACTGATAGATTGCTGCCCTGTTCCTGCCCAGAACCCTTTGGACATGACCCTGGCCAGATCAGAGAGCAATCAGAGAAAAAACCAATCCGGCCCCTCTGTGGAAAGCTTAACTCTAGAGTTTTGTTATGGTCTGAATATCTTTGTACAACACCCTCCCCCCACCCCAATTCAAACCCTCAAAGATGATGGTGTTAGGAGACTGTACCTTTGGAAGATGCTCAAGTAGTTATTGTGGTGTCCTCATTAATGGGATTAGTGCTTTTACAGGAGAGATCCCATGGAGATCCCACGGAGATCCCATGGAGATCCCTAGTCCCTTCCACCATGTGAGGGCACAGCAAGAATGCACAGGCCATGAGCCTGGTACAAGGTTCTCACCAGATCCTGGCCATGCTGGCGCCCAATCTTGTATCTTCAGCCTCCGGAACTGTGAGAAACAAATTTCTGTCGTTTGTAAGTGTTGCTTGTGGGTCTTGGCCTATTGTAATGATGCCATGTGCTAGCAATGCCTGGGGACACTCACCTGGGCTCCT
Organism: Mustela lutreola; assembly: GCF_030435805.1. Classification (NCBI taxonomy): domain Eukaryota; kingdom Metazoa; phylum Chordata; class Mammalia; order Carnivora; family Mustelidae; genus Mustela; species Mustela lutreola. Next base: position 102,319,248 of record NC_081299.1, on the reverse strand, counting down.
ACTACTTGCGGGGGGGCGGGGGGGCGGGGAAGACACTGACATTTCCCTGACCAGAGTCAGTGCTGTGGCTGGACCAGCCCTTGTGGTTTTCATTATGACTGCAAGGTGCCTCTCCACAGCAACCATTAGAGAATCTTGAAAAAGCAAGGTTCATTACTCACAAGCCCTGGGCCTGGGGCCACACAGCGAGTTTGTGGGGTGTCAGGGGGTGGGGTGGGGTGGGGTGGGAAAGAGGACTGGCACTCTGCCTTTGTTGGGGTTGAGCATGGGGTGCATAGGTTCACTTTTTATTGGCAAATTTAAAACACAAAAGTGGGAATTAGGGTGCCAATACAATAGCTACCCAGTCCGTGGCATTTTGTTGTAGTAAAGTCTGAACACGTAAGAAGGGCTTGTAAAGGAGCTGAGCTGGACTCTGAGGCCCCAGACCCTCCAGGAGCGCCTGCGGAAGCCAGCAGGTGATTCGGCTTCCAGAAATACCAGGAAGGAGGCAGCCTGAGTTGTTGGGTGCTGAGGCACCCCCACACTCACACTCTTCCAGTAGCTAAAACAGAAATCTTGCACATCTCAGCTCAGGAGGAGTGAGACCATTTAAGCTAATCAATAGCCTGAATGTTAGAATATTTAAATGTTGGCTTGACTGCTACCAAAGCCAAACGCATTTAACACAGAGCTCTACATTAAAGGGAGATAAGAACATTGGAAATTAGGGGTGCCTGGGTGGCTTAGTTGGCTAAGCATCTGCCTTCAGCTAGGGTCATGATCCCAGAGTCCGGGGATCGAGCCCCGAATCGAGTTCTGCATCAGGCTCCTTGCTCAGTGGAAAGTCTGCTTCTCCCTCCCCCTCTGCCTGCCGCTGTGCATACTTGAGATCTCTATCTCTGTGTCAAATAAATAATAAATTAAAATCTAGAAGAAAAAAACCCTGGAAATGAACACACAATTTGTGTGAATACAAGAGCAGCCATAGTGCCGAAAACAGTAGGCAAACTATTCCCCCTACAAGTTTATTAACTTCTGACCTATAGTTAATAAAACCCGCATGGCTTTCCAGGATCTGGTGGCTGCTGTTGCTGCCAGTGTCGTCATATCGCACAACTCCCCTTCCTTTCTTCTCTGCCCTCCCCGGTACCTTCAGCCTGATATGCCAAACAACGGCTAGGTCCCCACAATAAACCTCATTTTCCACACCTTTGCGTTCCCACATACCACTGCCTCGCCTTTGATTGGGCTCCCTCTCCCGCCCACCTGAAGAACTGCAGTTATTCTTTCAAAACAGAACATGATGCGTAGTCCTCCCTAGATAGAATGGGACATGAACAAATATTCAGCAAACAGATAATGCAAGTTGTTAATAAAGATATACATATACTCACTCTCACCTGTAATTTAGAAAAATCAAACTTAACAATGAAATATGACTCATCCCCAAAATAGCAAAGATTAAAAATGATAAGATGTGACAAGTAGATACCTTTCTGGTAACATTTTTAAAAAGTAAGTTGGAAATACATATCAAAAGCCTTAAGAATATTATTTACCAAGTAATTCCACTCCTGGGAATCAACTGGAAAAAAATAATTGGAGATTCAGAAAAAAGTTTTTAATTACCAGGCTTATTTCAGGCTTAATAATAATCACTCAAAATTAAACAGTCTAAGTACCAACTATTAGGACAATGGTTAAGTAAAATATTAAGATAAGATACTACACAGCCATTAGAAATAAGATTTATGGAGATCATAACAACATATGAAATGATTTTAGTTGCAATTTAGAATACCAAACTCAAGTTGCCTTAAGCAATAATGAATATATGGACTCATGAAATAGGAAAGTTCAGAAGTAATGCAGGACTTCAGGCATGGTTGGATCCAGAGGTCCACAATATCATCTGGTCTCTGTCCACATTGCTTTTCATTTCTCTCACACCCTTCTTCATGTACAGTTAATTCCTCAGTCTGGCTTCCCTGGTAGCCAAACTAGCTGAGGTATTTCGAAGTCTCAAATCTGCAAGCCACTGCCATTCAGAGGGAGAGAGACTTTCTCTCACCAGTATGCCAAGCAAAATTCCTGAGATTCACTCTCATTAGACCAGTTAAAGCCACATGCCCACACTTGAACCAATCCTTGGTCCAAGAGATGTAATATATGGTTTCAGTGTAGCCCAAGGTTGGCAACCTTTTTTTTTTTCCTGCAAAGGGCCAAATAGCAAATACGGTAGGGCTGGGGGCCATGATCCCTGTCACAACTAGTTGTTAACTCTGGTATTATAGCACAGAAACAGACACAGACAATGTGTAAATGAAGGGCAGGGACGTATGTGTCCCAGGCTGAGTGCCAGATTCGAACTGTGGATTATAGTTTGCTGAACCCTGATCTAACATGTGTGAATTGTACCCCAGAAGTGAGAAGTGAAGTCAGCTCCCTGAAACCACAAGGATCCTCAAACAGAAACAGAGAAACTGAAAAGAAAAATGTGAAAAATTGACATCAGAGGAATACAAGCAATTGGTTGTATATTGGCATATGCAACCAATAAATCCATAGTATCCTGGGGAAATGTTTGCCAATTTCCCCTAAATCGTGTATCAAATTCTTCTAGAATTTTTTTTTGGAATTATTTTTATTGTGGCCAAGTCTACACAACATGAAATTGATCATTTTCACCATTTCAAAGTGTACTTTCAAGCAAATTCACAATATTATGCATCTCTATTTCCAAACTGTTTTCTTTTTTTAAGATTATTTAGTTATTTATTTGACAGACAGAGATTACAAGAAGGCAGAAATGCAGGCAGAGAGAGAGGAAGGGAGGCAGGCTCCCTGTTGAACAGAGAGCCTAGTGCAGGGCTTGATCCCAGGACCCTGAGATCATGACCTGAGCCAAAGGCAGAGGCTTAACCCACTGAGCCACACAGGCATCCCCCACCCAAATTGTTTTCATCATCCCACACAGAAGCTTTGCAGCCAGTGATCAGTATTGCCCATTTCTAATCCCCAACCCCAGACCCTGGGGACCTCTTTTATCCTTTGTCTCTTTGCCAAATCTCGGTAACCCATAAAGTAGAACCTTATGATAGTTGTCTTTTGTGTCTGGCTCATTTCACTTAGCATGTTTTCTAAGTTCCATCCACATTGTAGGTCAGATCAGAACTTTGTTCCTTTTATGGCCAAATGATATTCCATTGTTTATCCATTCGTGGGTTGATGGATATTCTAGTTGTTTCTAAATATGGGCTGTTATATCCCTGGCTGCTATAAACACAGGTGTGAACATTATTAAGCTATAAAGCCACAACACAGATTTGCTCCATAATCAAAGAAGACATAAATGTCATCTTACATAACACCTCTCTTAAGACACCATGATGTTAATATATTAAAGACTCCATGAAATCTGTAGTTTAAATTTAAAAAGCACTAACAACACTAATTGTATTAAATTAAGAGGATTCTGGGACACCTGCGTGGCTCAGTGGGTTAAGCCTCTGCCTTCAACTCAGGTCATGATCTCAGGGTTCTGGGATCGAGACCCTCATCGGGCTCTCTGCTCAGCAGGGAGCCTGCTTCCCTTCCTCTCTCTCTGCCTGCCTCTCTGCCTACTTGGGATCTCTGTCTGTCCAATAAATAAATAAAATCTTTAAAAAAATAGTAAACTAAGAGGATTCTTACCTGACTTGATCAGGGACTCATTATTTTAAAAACAGAACATCTCCAACCCATGTTAGAGTTCAGCTGAACTCTAGGTCCACTCTGTGGGCATCTGGCTTTAACTGTTCTAATCAGAGTGAATCTCAGGAATTCCGCTTGGCATACTGGTAAGGGAATGACCCATAACCCATGTTATGTTCAATCTTTAACCCACTGAACACACTTAGGCTCAAGCAAGCCTCTAGGTTTTAGAAGAACGTTGGATACAAACAAAATTGTATACATATTATAGATTTAGCTAGACAATACTAAATTTACATAGAGATATATTAAAAAGACAAGGACTTACAATGTTTGTCTAAGATAGTTGAATTATGAATAATTTCTGATTTTTTGCATTTGTCTGTGTTATTTATTTTCTGAAAGTACTCTTAAGTATTGCCCCCAAATCAAAAAAATTCTGAGCTCAAAAGACATGTAGAGCCATCGTTCTGTTACTACAGTTGATAGGCAAAGGGAAGCAAAGGGATGGAATTGCTCAGGGAGAAGAAGGCAAAAGAAGCATATTGGCTACACTGAACGTACTCACTTCTACTTTCCATCCCTTGCTTTATCTCTGCACCCTGCATGAGTGTGTTGTCTTTAGTGACTCATTATTTATTCTACCAAAAGAATGCTGTATACTCAGACCATCTCCGTGACCGCACCGGGGATGAAGACTGTTTCCTAGAAGAACAAATCAGAGCTAACATTTGGTGGGGAGACTGAGAAGAACAGAATAGTCCATGTGAGGAAAAGGGTAGTAGGGAATCATCTCTCACTAGCTTCAGATTCCATGGGTCTGAAAATTGCGCCAAAGCCGCAGTGATTACGGCTTCCTCTGTCTAGCACTTTCTCCTCCTCAGTTCACTGCACATGACCTTCACTTTCCTTTTAGAGCTTGGGGGAGGATAGGTCTTGGGGTGGCTTCTGCAGCGTGGCGTGACAAGGCCGCTGTCCACCGTCTCAGGAAAGACCACGGCTCTTGGCCACAGAAGCCTGTAAGCCCCAAATGGGACAGGAGCCTGAATGCAAGTTGTCCTCTTAGAAGCTTCCTGGGAATTCCAGTAAGGGCTTTTCCATGAGCTCTTGAGATTTAAGGGTGAGAGGTATTTTAGTATGTGGTCCATCGAACTTGGGAGACACAGAGCTGCCCTCAGTAGAGGAAAATACCGCATCAACCAATCTATCTCCCAAACATTTCTGCGCCAGTAGGTTACACCTTGCATTTGTTGATTGGCCATCTCTTGACACATTCCTTTGACTTTTGTGATTACTAACTTCTTAGGTTGGATGGACCCAGGACTGGATCCAGACCAGCAGTTCCTCCAACCAGAAAGATAACCCCCCAGCTGTTAAGTGGCTCTGGGCAAGTGACTTAATCTTCCTGAACCTGGGTCTTTTTCTGCAAGAAATGGAATTGTTGGGATAATCAAAAAAGAGTGGGGAAAAGAGCTTTGTAAACTGTAATGTGCTACCAGAAGGTGAGAAGTTACCCTGGGAAGTGTTCTCACGCTCTGAACAGTGACCGGGCAGAACCCCTGGTAGTCCACAGAGAATGCTCTCTCCACCCTTTCTCAGGCTGCCCTTCTGCCTGAATGCCTTGCCCCTCCTCCCTTCTGCCCAAATTCCATCATTACTCACCACCCCAATCAATTTTTACCTAGCTCAACAAAACACTTTCTGAACAACAGGTCTTCTGTGACCTCTCTCTTTTCTAAATTTCTCTAGCACCTGGGCAACTGGATGCCAAAGACCGTATCAACACAGGCCATGTGCCTTGTTCCCTCTTCTTTCAGTTCTTTCCATCCTGTCTCCACAACCCAATTTTTAAAAATACACCCTTTGGACATGTAAAACAGACATACAGAAAAGTGCCCATGTAGCAAAATGTTACCTGCGCAACTGCCATCCACATCCCACACAGACCCATCACCCAGACCCATCAGCTGACCTCTAATGTCATAGATTGGTTTTAATGCTTTTTGCATTTGCTATTAAGTATGTTTTCTCTAGTGTCTGGCTTCTTTTGCTCCACCTCATGTCTTAATAATCGTCCATGCTGGGGCTTTTGGGGGGTTTAGTGGGTTAAGCACCTGCCTTTGGCTCAGGTCATGATCCCAGGGTCCTAGAACTGAGCCCCACGTGGGGCTCCTGGCTCTGCAGGGAGTCTGCTTCTCCCTCTGCCATCCCACCCACCCCACTCGTGCTCACTCTCTCTCTCTCTTTCTCTTGAATAAATACGTTTTTAAAAATCTTTTTTAAAAAGATTTTATTTATTCATTTGACAGACAGAGATCACAAGTAGGCAGAGAGGCAGGTGGAGAGAGAGGAGGGAAACAGGCTCCCTGCTGAGCAGAGAGCCCGATGCGGGGCTCAATCCCAGGACCCTGGATCATGACCTGAGCCAAAGGCAGAGGCTTTAACCCACTGAGCCACCCAGGCGCCCCTTAAAAATATTAAAAAAAAAAATTATCCATACTCCTCTATGGGCCAGTAGTTTCTTCATGGTCATTGCTATCATGGTCAACATGATCATTTTCCAATTCATTTCTCTGTTCCACTGTTATTTGGGGGACAATGACTTCTTTCCTGGTTTGGCTAGAACAAGTACTACTGGGCACATCCGAGTATGTGGTTTTTCGTGAACACTTATGTGCATTTGTTTGCGGTGTGTGTCCCGCAGCGGGACTGCCGGGCAGTAGGACATGCCTATATCCAACTTCCAACTTGAGGGTACCTCACGGTTGCTCAGTTTACACTCCCAGGAGCAGCATGCGGGCCATCCATACTCAGCAAGCCCCCAACACTTGGCATTACCAGTCCTTTCTGTGCGGCCACGTTGTTGGTATATCTTCTACTCCATTGTAGTTTTCATTTGCACTTTCTTGAGAACAAATGAGGTCGCCTCCTTTCTCCTGTGCTCAGGCAGACATCTTTTGAGAAGAAAATAATGTCCAGTTTCTATTAGGTTTTCTGATTTTTCCTTATTAGGGTGTAGGGAATATTTATGAGACTGTGTATTGCAAATTCTTCTCCTGCACTATGGTTCTCCTTTTCATCCTCTTCATGGTGTCTTTTGATAAACAGAAGTTAGCAATCTTTTAACATTTTCCTTTATGGATAGAATTTTTGTGTCTTGCTTGAGAAATCCTTGTCTATTGTAGGATCATGAAAATATTCTTCTATGTTAATTTTTAGAAGCTTTATTGTTTCATATTTCACATTTAGATTTAAAATCACCTGGAACTGGGGGCACCTGGGTGGCTCAGTCAGTTAAGCATTTGGTCATGATCCCAAGTTGCTAGGATGGAGCCCCAAGTCGGGCTCCTTGCTCAGCTGGGAGTCTGCTTCTCTCTCTCCTTCTCCCCCTGCCTGTGCTCTCTCTATCTCTGTGTCAAAGAAAGAAAGAAAGAAAGAAAGAAAGAAAGAAAGAAAGAAAGAAAATCTTTGAAAAAATCACCTGGGTTTTTTAAATAATGTGTGAAATAAGGGTCGAGACTAGGGTTTTGTTTTGTTTTTTTAATATGGATGTCCAATTGACTGTAACATTGACTAAAATGAGCATTGTTTTCCCTCTGCTCTGCCTGTGGGTGTCCATATATGCGTGGGTCTGACTCCAAACTCCCTATTCTGTTCTATAGTTCTATTCGTCTATCCCTATGCCACCAACACAATGAATTAATTACCATACTTTTAGAATAATTCTTACATGTGGTAGAATAAGTCTTCCAACTCTTCTTAAAGATTCTCTTAGCTATTCCTTTCCCCTCTACATTTCCATATAAAATTCTTTGTAAATTTTGTTTACTCCTAACAAAAAAATCTGTTAGAATTTCAACTGAGATTGCATTGAATTTGGGGGAGAACTGACATCTTTACAATACTGAGTCTTCTTAAATGTGAATCTTTGTTTTCGCTCTTCTTTAATTTCTCTCAATTACTGTTCCATAGTTTTTAATGTAATGTAATACACATTTATAATTATATTTATTCTTAGGTAGTTGATGTTCTTTTATTCTATTTTATTTTCTTTAAATTTCATTTTCTATTTATTTGCTGCTGTTATACACACACTTGGTTTTTATTTATTGACTTTGAATCTAGTAAGTTTCTTACTAGAGTAACTTTTTAACTCTAAAAGTTTGCCTATAAGTTTCTTTGAATTTTCTAGATACACAATTATGTTCCCTGCAAATAGTAAATTTGCTTCTTTCTTCCCAATACTTATATGTTTTATTTCCTTTCCTTTCCTTCTTGCACCATTGCAAAATTAGAACTCTAATAATATGATAATCAGAAATGATGAGAGTAGGGTTCTTTGTCTTATTTCCACCTTGGAGAAATAGAATATTTCACCAATTAGTATGATATTGTAAATTTTTGATAGATGTCCTTTATCAGGTTAAGGACATTCCCGTTCCTTTCTGTTCCTGGTATTCAAGGTGATATGTTTGTTTGTTCTTTCTTTCTTTCTTTCTTTCTTTCTTTCTTTCTTTCTTTCTTTCTTTCTTTCTTTCCTTTTTTTCTTTGTTTTACTTATTTTTAATCATGAATGGGTTCTAAATTTTACCAAATGTGTTTTATGTATCTACTGAACACATAGGATATGATCCCTGTCCTTTATTATGTTAACAAAGTAAATTCAAGTTTCATTCATTTTTTTGCTTATATTACTATAGACTTGAATTGCCCACATTTGTCAGGTTATATCATAAGGGTTATGTTGCTCTCATAAAAACAAGTTGGGAAGTGATCCTGCCAACTCTATGGATATAATTTCTTCCTTAATTGTTTCATAGAAATCAGCAGTGAAACCATCTGGGCCTAGAGTCTTTCTCTTGAGAAGTTTTGTTTTGTTTTTAACTAACAAGTTCAATTTCTTTAATAGATATGGAGCTACTTAGATTTACTATTTTATTTAGTGCTAGGCTTGGTAAATTATGCTTTTCAAGGAATTTGTTTATTTTATCCAGTTGTTCATAATACTCCCTTTGAATGACTATGGGATCTGTAGTGATAGCCCTTCTTTCATTTCTAATATTTGTTAATTTGTGTTTTCCCCCAGCAGGGTGTCAGGGGTTTATATATTTTATTATTCTTTCCCAGGAACCACATTTGATCTTTGTTAAATTTCTCTATTTTTTATTTTCTATTTCATGATTTCACCTCTCATTTTCTTCCTCATTTCTACTTCAAGTTTAATACACTCATATTTTTCCAGCTTAGGGTGGAAACATAGATCATTGAATTAAAACTTTTCTTCTTTTCTAACATAAGCATTTAATGCTATAAATTTCCCTCTACATTCTACTAAGTCCAGCTACAACTCTCCAATTTTGTTATGTTGTATTTTCATTGTTATTCAAATAAAAATAATTTTAGTCCCTCTTGTGATCACTTCTTTGACGTTGGAATATTTAGAAAGATGGTCTTTAATTAAGAATATTGGGCTTCTCTAGACATTTTTAATTTAACACTCTTTTCCTAGAGAAGATAATCTGTGAGATTTTAGTTTTTCAGAGATCTGCTGAGGCTTGTTTAATGCTCTATTTTTTTTTTTTTTTGAAAAATCTATTGTGCTTGAATATGTATTGTATAGTTGGATGTAGTGTTTAATAAATATCAGGTTGAGGTGGTTGATAACGTTTCTCAAATCTCTACTTCTGCTGATCTTTTTTCTGGTTGTTCAATCAATTACTCAAAAAGGAGTATTAAAATATTGAACTATGATTGTGGACTTTCTCAGTTCCTTCTTTTGTTTTGCACAGTTTTGCTTCAAGAATTTTGAAGTACTTTCCAGTTAGGGTGCACACACATTTATGATTGTTATGTCTTCCTCAATAGCTAACCCTTTTTTATCATCATGAAATATCCTCTTTATCTCTGATGACACTCCTTGAGGTTTATTTTATATTATGCTGATATTAACATAGCCAGTCTACCTTTCTTAGGCTTAATGTTTGAACAAGGAGCCTGATGCAGGATTCAATCCCATGACCCAGGAACCATGACCTGAGCTAAAGGTAGATGCTTAACAACTGAGCCACCCATGTGCCCCATTTAATAGCTTTTCATTGTAAACTAGACATTTTAATTTTAGATCATTTTAAATTTAATTTTCAGATCTCTGAAAAACTAAAATATCACAGATTATGTTCTCTAGGAAAAGAGTGTTAAATAAAAATGTCTAGAGAAGCCCAAATATTCTTTTTTTTTTAATTTTTTATTTTTTATAAACATATATTTTTAGTCCTCAGGGGTACAGGTCTGTGAATCACCAGGTTTACACACTTCACAGCACTCACCAAAGCACATACCCACCCCAATGTCCATAATCCCACCCCCTTCTCCCAAACCCCCTCCCCCCAGCAACCCTCAGTTTGTTTTGTGAGATTAAGAGTCACTTATGGTTTGTCTCCCTCCCATTCCCATCTTGTTTCATTTATTCTTCTCCTACCCACTTAAGGCCCCATGTTGCATCACCACTTCCTCATATCAGGGAGATCATATGATAGTTGTCTTTCTCTGCTTGACTTATTTCGCTGAGCATGATACGCTCTAGTTCCATCCATGTTGTTGCAAATGGCAAGATTTCATTTCTTTTGATGGCTGCATAGTATTCCATTGTGTATATATACCACATCTTCTTGATCCATTCATCTGTTGATGGACATCTAGGTTCTTTCCATAGTTTGGCTATTGTGGACATTGCTGCTATAAACATTTGGGTGCACGTGCCCCTTTGGATCACTACGTTTGTATCTTTAGGGTAAATACCCAGTAGTGCAATTGCTGGGTCATAGGGCAGTTCTATTTTCAACATTTTGAGGAACCTCCATGCTGTTTTCCAGAGTGGTTGCACCAGCTTGCATTCTCACCAACAGTGTAGGAGGGTTCCCCTTTCTCCGCATCCTCGCCAGCATCTGTCATTTCCTGACTTGTTGATTTTAGCCATTCTGACTGGTGTGAGGTGATATCTCATTGTGGTTTTGATTTGTATTTCCCTGATGCCGAGTGATATGGAGCACTTTTTCATGTGTCTGTTGGCCATCTGGATGTCTTCTTTGCAGAAATGTCTGTTCATGTCCTCTGCCCATTTCTTGATTGGATTATTTGTTCTTTGGGTGTTGAGTTTGCTAAGTTCTTTATAGATTCTGGACACTAGTCCTTTATCTGATATATCGTTTGCAAATATCTTCTCCCAGTCTGTCAGTTGTCTTTTGATTTTGTTAACTGTTTCCTTTGCTGTGCAAAAGCTTTTGATCTTGATGAAATCCCAATAGTTCATTTTTGCCCTTGCTTCCCTTGCCTTTGGCGTTGTTCCTAGGAAGATGTTGCTGCGGCTGAGGTTGAAGAGGTTGCTGCCTGTGTTCTTCTCAAGGGTTTTGATGGATTCCTTTCGCACATTGAGGTCCTTCATCCATTTTGAGTCTATTTTTGTGTGTGGTGTAAGGAAATGGTCCAATTTCATTTTTCTGCATGTGGCTGTCCAGTTTTCCCAGCACCATTTATTGAAGAGGCTGTCTTTTTTCCATTGGACATTCTTTCCTGCTTTGTCGAAGATTAGTTGACCATAGAGTTGAGGGTCTATTTCTGGGCTCTCTATTCTGTTCCATTGATCTATGTGTCTGTTTTTGTGCCTATACCATGCTGTCTTGATGATGACAGCTTTGTAATAGAGCTTGAAGTCCGGAATTTTGATGCCACCAACGTTGGCTTTCTTTTTCAATATCCCTTTGGCTATTCGAGGTCTTTTCTGGTTCCATATAAATTTTAGGATTATTTGTTCCATTTCTTTGAAAAAGATGGATGGTACTTTGATAGGAATTGCATTAAATGTGTAGATTGCTTTAGGTAGCATAGACATTTTCACAATATTTATTCTTCCAATCCAGGAGCATGGAACATTTTTCCATTTCTTTGTGTCTTCCTCAATTTCTTTCATGAGTACTTTATAGTTTTCTGAGTATAGATTCTGTGTCTCTTTGGTTAGGTTTATTCCTAGGTATCTTATGGTTTTGGGTGCAATTGTAAATGGGATTGACTCCTTAATTTCTCTTTCTTCTGTCTTGCTGTTGGTGTAGAGAAATGCAACTGATTTCTGTGCATTGATTTTATATCCTGACACTTTACTGAATTCCTGTACAAGTTCTAGCAGTTTTGGAGTGGAGTCTTTTGGGTTTTCCACATATAGTATCATATCATCTGCGAAGAGTGATAATTTGACTTCTTCTTTGCCAATTTGGATGCCTTTAATTTCCTTTTGTTGTCTGATTGCTGAGGCTAGGACCTCTACTACTATGTTGAATAGCAGTGGTGATAATGGACATCCCGGCCGTGTCCCTGCCGTTTCCTTAGCGGAAAAGCTTTCAGTTTTTCTCCATTGAGAATGATATTTGCGGTGGGTTTTTCATAGATGGCTTTGATGATATTGAGGTATGTGCCCTCTATCCCTACACTTTGAAGAGTTTTGATCAGGAAGGGATGCTGTACTTTGTCAAATGCTTTTTCAGCATCTATTGAGAGTATCATATGGTTCTTGTTCTTTCTTTTATTGACTGATTTGTGGATGTTGAACCAACCTTGCAGCCCTGGAATAAATCCCACTTGGTCATGGTGAATAATCCTTTTAATGTACTGTTGAATCCTATTGGCTAGTATTTTGTTGAGTATTTTCGCATCTGTGTTCATCAAGGATATTGGTCTATAGCTCTCTTTTTTGATGGGATCCTTGTCTGGTTTTGGGATCAAGGTGATGCTGGCCTCATAAAATGAGTTTGGAAGTTTTCCTTCTATTTCTATTTTTTGGAACAGTTTCAGGAGAATAGGAATTAGTTCTTCTTTAAATGTTTGGTAGAATCCCCCCGGGAAGCCGTCTGGCCCTGGGCTTTTGTTTGTTTGGAGATTTTTAATGACTGTTTCAATCTCCTTACTGGTTATGGGTCTGTTCAGGCTTTCTCTTTCTTCCTGGTTCAGTTGTGGTAGTTTATATGTTTCTAGGAATGTATCCATTTCTTCCAGATTGTCAAATTTATTGGCGTAGAGTTGCTCATAGTATGTTCTTATAATAGTTTGTATTTCTTTGGTGTTAGTTGTGATCTCTCCTCTTTCATTCATGATTTTATTTATTTGGGTCCTTTCTCTTTTCTTTTTGATAAGTTGGGCCAGGGGTTTATCAATTTTATTAATTCTTTCAAAGAACCAGCTCCTAGTTTCGTTGATTTGTTCTATTGTTTTTTGTTTGTTTGTTTCTATTTCATTGATTTCTGTTCTGATCTTTATGATTTCTCTTCTCCTGCTGGGCTTAGGGTTTCTTTCTTGTTCTTTCTCCAGCTCCTTTAGGTGTAGGGTTAGGTTGTGTACCTGAGACCTTTCTTGTTTCTTGAGAAAGGCTTGTACTGCTACATATTTTCCTCTCAGGACTGCCTTTGTTGTGTCCCACAGATTTTGAACCGTTGTATTTTCATTATCATTTGTTTCCATGATTTTTTTCAATTCTTCTTTAATTTCCCGGTTGACCCATTCATTCTTTAGAAGGATGCTGTTTAGTCTCCATGTATTTGGGTTCTTTCCAAACTTCCTTTTGTGGTTGAGTTCTAGCTTTAGAGCATTGTGGTCTGAAAATATGCAGGGAATGATCCCAATCTTTTGATACCGGTTGAGTCCTGATTTAGGACTGAGGATGTGATCTATTCTGGAGAATGTTCCATGTGCACTAGAGAAGAATGTGTATTCTGTTGCTTTGGGATGAAATGTTCTGAATATATCTGTGATGTCCATCTGGTCCAGTGTGTCGTTTAAGGCCTTTATTTCTTGCTGATCTTTTGCTTGGATGATCTGTCCATTTCAGTGAGGGGAGTGATAAAGTCCCCTACTATTATTGTATTATTGTTGATGTGTTTCTTCAATTTTGTTATTAATTGATTTATATAGTTGGCTGCTCCCACGTTGGGGGCATAGATATTTAAAATTGTTAAATCTTCTTGTTGGACAGACCCTTTGAGTATGATATAGTGTCCTTCCTCATCTATTATTATAGTCTTTGGCTTAAAATCTAATTGATCTGATATAAGGATTGCCACTCCTGCTTTCTTCTGATGTCCATTAGCATGGTAAATTCTTTTCCACCCCCTCACTTTAAATCTAGAGGTGTCTTCGGGCTTAAAATGAATTTCTTGGAGGCAACATATAGATGGGTTTTGTTTTTTTATCCATTCTGATACCCTGTGTCTTTTTTTTGGGGCATTTAGCCCATTAACATTCAGGGTAACTATTGAGAGATATGAATTTAGTGCCATTGTATTGCCTGTAAGGTGACTGTTACTGTATATGGTCTCTGTTCCTTTCTGATCTACCACTTGTAGGCTCTCTCTTTGCTCAGAGGACCCCTTTCAATATTTCCTGTAGAGCTGGTTTGGTGTTTGCAAATTCTTTCAGTTTTTGTTTGTCCTGGAAGCTTTTAATCTCTCCTTCTATTTTCAATGATAGCCTAGCTGGATATAGTATTCTTGGCTGCATGTTTTTCTCGTTTAGTGCTCTGAAAATATCATGCCAGCTCTTTCTGGCCTGCCAGGTCTCTGTGGATAAGTCAGCTGCCAATCTAATATTTTTACCATTGTATGTTACAGACTTCTTTTCCCGGGCTGCTTTCAGGATTTTCTCTTTGTCACTGAGACTTGTAAATTTTACTATTAGGTGACGGGGTGTGGGCCTATTCTTATTGATTTTGAGGGGCATTCTCTGAACCTCCTGAATTTTGATGCTCGTTCCCTTTGCCACATTGGGGAAATTCTCCCCAATAATTCTCTCCAGTATACCTTCTGCTCCCCTCTCTCTTTCTTCTTCTTCTGGAATCCCAATTATTCTAATGTTGTTTCGTCTTATGGTGTCACTTATCTCTCGAATTCTCCTCTTGTGGTCCAGTAGCTGTTTGTCCCTCTTTTTCTCAGCTTCTTTATTCTCTGTCATTTGATCTTCTATATCACTAATTCTTTCTTCTGCCTCATTTATCCTAGCAGTGAGAGCCTCCATTTTTCATTGCACCTCATTAATAGCTTTTTTGATTTCAACTTGGTTAGATTTTAGTTCTTTTATTTCTCCAGAAAGGGCTTTTATATCTCTCGAGAGGGTTTCTCTAATATCTTCCATGCCTTTTTCGAGCCCAGCTAGAACCTTGAGAATTGTCATTCTGAACTCTAGATCTGACATATTACCAATGTCTGTATTGATTAGGTCCCTAGCCTTCGGTAGTGCCTCTTGTTCTTTTTTTTGTGTTGAATTTTTCTGTCTTGTCATTTTTGTCCAGATAAGAGTATATGAAGGAGCAAGTAAAATACTAAAAGGGTGGCAACAACCCCGGGAAAATATGCTTTAACCAAATTAGAAGAGATCCCAAATCGTGAGGGGGGAGAAAGGGGATAAAAAGAGGTTCAAAAAGGAAGAAAGAAAAAAAAAGAAAAAAGAAAATAAAAGAATTTTAAAAAAAGATAACAAATAAAGAAAAATATAAAAAAAGAAAAAATACATATATTAGATAAACTAGTTAAAAAACGTTAAAAAAGAAAAAGGTAAAAGTTTAAAAAAAATTTTACCAGAAGGTGAGAAAAAAAACAAAAAAATGAAAAAGAAAAAAATTAAATTAACTGCAAGAGTAAAAAAAATCACAGGGAAAAAGCCATGAGTTCCGTGCTTTGCTTTCTCCTCCTCTGGAATTCTGCTGCTCTCCTTGGTATTGAAACCGCACTCCTTGGTAGGTAAACTTGGTCTCAGCTGGATTTCTTGTTGATCTTCTGGGGGAGTGGCCTGGTGTAGTGATTCTCAAGTGTCTTTGCCCCAGGCGGAATTACACCGCCCTTACCCGGGGCCGGGCTGAGTAATCCACTCGGGTTTGCTTTCAGGAGATTTTTGTTCCCTGAATGCTTTCCGTAAAGTTCTGGAGGACGGGAATACAAATGGCGGCCTCCTGGTCTCCGGCCCGGAGGAGCCGAGAGCCCAGGGCCCCACTCCTCAGTCGCCCTCAGAGAACAGCGCCAGTTACTCCCGTCTGCCTGACCTCAGGCCGCGCTCCAAGCTCCCCGAGCCTGCGACCGGTTCAAGGTAACCCCGAGCTGTGAGCTTGCTGTCGGCTCTGTCTCTGTAGCTGGCTTTCCCGTTCCAATACCCGCAAGCTCTGCGACACTCAGACATTCCCGATCCTTCTGTGACCCTGCGGGACCTGAGGCCACGCTGACCCCGCATGGGCTTCGCCCCGGTTTAGCCTCTGGAGCGATGTCCCTCAGCGGAACAGACTTTTAAAAGTCCTGATTTTGTGCGCCGTTGCTCCGCTGCTTGCCGGGAGCCGGCCCCTCCCCCCGGGGTCTATCTTCCCGTCGCTTTGGATTCACTTCTCTGCCAGACCTACCTTTCAGAAAGTGGTTGTTTTTCTGTTTCCAGAATTGCTGTTCTTCTTCTCTTCGATCTGCCGATGGATTTTCAGGTGTTTGCAATCTTTAGATAAGCTATCTAGCTGATCTCCGGCTAGCTGAAGTAGTCTCAGCCTGCTACTTCTCCGCCATCTTGACTCCTCCTCCGAGAAGCCCAAATATTCTTAATTAAAGACCATCCTTCTAAATACACCAAAGTCAATATTCCAAAGTTAATTTTTTAAAATTAAGATGTAATGTATTATTTGTTTCAAGGGTACAGGTCTGTGATTCATCAGTCTTACACAATTCACAGCACACACCATAGCACATAACCTCCCCAATGTCCATCACCCAGTCACCACATCCCTCCCACTCCCCTCCACTCCAGCAACCCTGTTTGTTTCCTGAGATTAAGAGTGTCTTATGCTTGTCTCCCTCTCTGGTTTTGTCTTGTTTCATTTTCCTTTCCCTTCCCCTATGATTCTTTGCCTTGTTTCTCAAATTCCTCACATCAGGGAGATCATATGATAACTATCTTTCTCTGATTAGCTTATTTCGCTTAACATAATACCCACTAGTTCCATCCACATCATTGCAAATGGCAAGATTTCATTTTTGACGGATGCATAATATTCCATTATATGTGTCACATCTTCGTTATCCATTCGTCTGTTGATGGACATCTAGATTCTTTCCATAGTTTGGCTATTGTGGACATTGCTGCTATAAACATTCGGGTGCACGTGCCCCTTCAGATCATTACATTTGTATCTTTAGGGTAAATACCCAGTAGCGTGATTGCTGAGTTGTAGGGTAGCTCTATTTTCAGCTGTTTTCCAAAGTGGCTGCACCAGCTTGCATTCCCACTAACAGTGTAAGAGAGTTCCCCTTTCTCCACAACCTCACCAACACCTGTCATTTCCTGACTTGTTAATTTTAGCCATTCTGACTGGTGTGAGGTGATATCTAATTGTGGTGTTGATTTATATTTCCCTGATGCCTAGTGATGTTGAGCAGTTTTTCATGTGTCTGTTGGCCATTAGGATGTCTTTGCAGAAATGTCTGTTCATGTCTCCTGCCCATTTCTTGATTGGATTATTTATTCTTTGGGTGTTGAGTTTGATAAGTTCTTTATAGATTTTGAATACCAGCCCTTTATCTGATGTGTCATTTGCAAATATCTTCTCCCATTCTGTCGGTTGTCTTTGGTTTTGTTGACTGTTTCCTTCGCTGTGCAAAAGCTTTGGATCTTGATGAAGTCCCAATAGTTCATTTTTGCCCTTGCTTCCCTTGCTTTTGGTGATGTTTTGAACTAGACATTTTAAATCAGGGGATTTAACCTGGCTGGACTCAAACCCCAAACTGCCCCCCTTATGCTGGGTAGTCACCAGTCTCTAATAAGTTCTTTCAAACTTCCACTAGTGCTTTTCATTGGGCTTCTTGGAGACTGTCCCACACATGCATAGTTCATGGGTCATCCTCGGTTTTGGGTAGAGCTTACATGCACAGTTTTGGGGCTCCTCTTTGGCTCCCACCTTTCTGAGAAGTCTGCTCTCACTCTCTATCAGCTGTCATAGCCCTGAAGTCCATTTGATGATTCTTCAAAGTGGTAAGTCTGGTGTTCCCTTGTTGGATTCTTGTTGCCCTATATTGTATGGACTGAAAAGTGCCTTCATGTAGGAAGCATATAAAGGCAGATCGCCTCTCGAAAAAATTGTTGTCTCGAACGGACTAATTCCTCTCCAGTTTTTGTCTACTTTTGGTGACTAGTCAGTGCCTTCAAGTAGTTTTTTCCCCCCTCTGTTTTCTTTTCTTTTTTTTTTTAAGACTTAATTTATTTATTTAAGAGAGAGAGAGAGCATGAGAGGGGAGAAAGTCAGGGAGAATCCAACTTCCCATGGAGCTGCGAACCTGATGCAGGACTCTATCCCAGGTCTCCAGGATCATGACCTGAGCCAAAGGCAGTTGCTTAACCAACTGAGCCACCCAGGCACCCTTCCCTCATTGTTTTCTATAGTAAAGTTTATTTAATACAAGCTACTCCAAAATTACTGGAGTAACCTATGGAAAGTTTTCAAATTATGAATTATATTTTTTGTTTAGGTATAGAACTATTTGGATTTCTTATTTTTTCTTGTTCCAGATTTGAAAAATGTTACTCAAGGAATTTGAATTGAAAATTTCAAATGTATTAACATAGTTGTTTATAATCTCTCTTATTCTATATTCTTTGGGATGAAATATTTTGAATTTATATGAAACTGAGTAGAAATCTAGAGAAAATTTTAGAGCACTGTCCAAATCTAAATCCAAAAGTATTTTTAAAATATTGTGTGACATTTATTTCTATATTCTTATATTATCCATTTGACTTTAACTTTATAAAATTTAAATGACTGGAATTTTTAAAAATTAAAATGTTTTTAAAATTATAGAAGTTTCAGCAATTTAAAAATTCCTAATTTTTAAAAACATTATTATCTGTAAGTTAAAATATGGCTTAATTGCCCCCTTCATAAATTATATATGAAAATTGCCTGAGCCTTTTACTTGTATCTTTAGCAATAAAAAAAAGGCCTCTGAAGGTGACACTGTAGTTCAGTCATAAGTGAATTAGAGTGTGTTGCTTAAAAGGTAGCTTTCTTATGAAATCTACATTCCAGTTTTCTAGCCAAAAGGAAAAATAGCAAAAAGATGTTGATTTAAAATCAAATAAAAGTTTTAAAAGGCTGGTTTTGTGAATTTAAATTCTCAAGTTACGATCCATGGTAACCTCATCTGGGAAGTAAACTTTACTTATACTGAATAAGAGAAAGTTTTCGTACTCTTCTCAAGTATCCTTTGTTCATTCCCTTGTCATAACCCATAATTCAGTTATCACAATGCATCCTTAATTCATTATTTGAAACTTATACTTAATTTTCTACACTTAAAATAACCTCTTGTTTTCTTTTCCATTCAGCAAATATCAATTTCACCATTTCTGTTTTCTATCAAGGGGTGAGGTCAAATGGGAAGTATGAGGTTAGATCTATGTCTTCTTGGGTCTAATGAAAAAACTGCTTTACTTTGTCACTAAAGACATGGTTCTATTTTCTTTTTTTAAAGTCAGGTTTATTGAGGAGTAATTTGTGTATGGTAAAATCCACCCTTTTGGGGTGCAAATAATTTTGACAAACATACTGTCCAGTAGCCACCAGCACAATCAAGGTATAGAACATTTTCCTCCATCCTAAATTTCCTCATGCCCCTGGTCAAATCCCTCCCAACATTTCCAGTTCACAAACAACCACTAAGTTGTTAGTCCCAATATGCTTACTTTTTTCAGAATGTCATCATGCAGTTTGTCATGTAGCATTTTGAGCCTAGCTTTTTTCATTTACCGTAATGAATTTGAGATTTACTAATGTTGTTGCATGTATCAATAGTTCATTCTATGTTATTGCTAAGTAATATTCCATTGTATGGACGTACCACCACATTTTCTTTACTCATTCACTAGTTCATGGACATTTGAATAATTGCCAGTTTTTGCAATTATGAATAAAGTCAGGATAAACATCTATGCATCTGTTTGTGTGTAGACTTATGTTCTCATTTCTTTTGGGTAAATATCTAAGAGTGGAATTGATGAGTCATACAGTAATTGCATATTTTGTTTTATAAGAAACTGCCAAATTATTTTCCAATGTAGTTGTACAGTTTGTATTCCTATCAGCAATGTATGAAGGTCCCATTATTCTGCATTCTTGACAGTGGCTTTTCTAATAGGTGATACCTGATCTCTCTCTAAATTTTCATTTCCCTACTCACTCATGTTGTTGAGTACACTTTCATGTGCTTTTTTTTTTTTTTTTTGGCCACCTATCTATTGTCTTTGAGAAAGTGTTATTTGTTTCCTTATTACTGAATTTTGAGGGTTCTCATATATATTGACATGTGTTCTGAAAATATTTTCCCCTAGTCTATGTCTTATATTTACATCTTCTGCAAAACATCGTTCAAGTATGAGAAGTTTTTAATTTTGATGAAGTCCAGTTCATCAAACTTTTCATTTATGGGTGGTGCTTTTTGTATCCTATCTAATAAATCTTATCTAATCCAAGGTCTAGAATTTTTCAACTGTTAAGTTTTGCATGTCTGTGATCCACTTTCCAGTTAATTCTTGCATACAGTTTAATGTATGGGTAAAGATATATGTATATGTCCAACTGTTCCCACATTATTTGCTGTGAAAATTATCTTTTCACCATTGAATTGCTTTGGTCTGTTTGTGGATTCTTCACTGATCTTTGTTTTTTGTTTCACTAATCCCCCACTGGCTTGATTAATGTGGTTTCCTCGAAGGTTTTGAAAACACATAATACAAGTCCTCTAACTTTGGTCTTTTTTTCCAAATTTGCTTCAACTATTTTAATTCCTTTGATTTCTTCTTCTAAACTTCAAGATCAGCTTAAGGAGTGCGACAAACAAACAAACAAATGAAGAAAAGCCAACCCCCCCCCCAAAAAAAAAAAACGTGCTGGGATTTTGGTTGGAATTGTATTGACTCTATAGATCAAATTGGAGAAAACTGACAACAATATTGAGTTTCAGGTAATGAACATGACATATCTTTCCATTTGTTGTAAGTATTCTGTTTCTCTCATGATACTTTTATGGTTTCAGCATTCACATTTTGCACATGTTTTATTAGATTTTTTCCTTAAGTATTTCAAGTTTCTGTGCTGATTCTATATAAGCAATCATGTTATCTGTGATTAGAGACAGTTTTATTTATTTTTTAAATTTATGCACTTTATGTCTTTTTCTTGCCCTATTGCACCAACAAGGACTTTTGGTATGATGTTGAATTTGAGTGGTGAGAGTAGGCATATTTACCTTGTTTCTGATGTTAATATTACTATTCAGTATTTTACTGTTACGTTTGATATTAGCCAGAGGTTTTTCATAGATGCTCTTTATCAACTTGAAGAAGTTATTTATAATTCCTGGTTTGCTTAGAGCTTTCATCACGGATGGTTACTGAATTTGGTCAAATGCTCTTTTTGTACCTAGTGAGATGATCATTTTTTCCCCTTTATCTGCTGATATGGTAAATTATATCAAGTGATTTTTAAATAGTGAGCAATACTGCATTCCAAAGACAAACCCTACTTGAATGTGAGGTATTATCATTTTAATATGTTGCTGGATTTAATTTTCTAATATTTTATATAAGCTTTTTACATCTGTATTCATGAGGAATGAGGAATATTAGTTTTATTTTTTTATAATGTCTTTGTGTGGCTTTGGTGCCAAGGTAATGCTGGACTCATACAATAGGTTGGGAGTTTTTCTTTCCATTCTGTTTTTTTTTTTCCTGTTATATAATTGGTATGAATCTCCCTTAAATGCAGAATTCACCAGTGAATCATCTGGCCAGGTTGTTTTGGGGAAAAATTTTAAACTCCAAATTCAAATTTTTAAATAAATATAGGACTGTGCAGTTTAGCTTGAGTAAGCTTTGCTGATTTACATCTTCCAAGAATTTGTCCATTTTATATACATTAGCAAACTTATTGGTATAAAGATGTTCATATTTCCTTATTTTTCTTCTCCTTATTTTTAGAGACAGAGCATGGGGGGGGGGGAAGGGCAGGGAGAATCTTAAGCAGGCTCCATACCCGGCACTGAGCCCAACGCAGGGCTCCATCTCATGACCCTGAGATCATGACCTGAGCCACACTCAAGAGTCAAACACTTAACCAAATGAGTCACCCACATTCCTTTAATGTTTCCCTTTTGGGGGGTAACAGCTTGAATCTCAGTTCAGCACTTTTCACTTTACTCGGTGGCTTGGTGTCTGCCCTAGGGTAAGCGCAGTTCAGGGTCAGTCAAAAATGTGGCAGTTGGGGTTCTCTCTGTTTGTCTCTATACTTTTAAGGATTACCCCTTAATTTTCTACTTGTTGTTGCCCCATACTCTGGCTCTTCTAGCCAATGAGACTGTGGATTTTATGTTGGAGTTCTAGCCATTCTGCCTGGTACAGAGCTGAGCCTAGATGGGTCCAACCACTATAGAGTCTGCAAACTCAACAGTGCCATTTCCTTCTTCCACATATAGACTCTCTCGGGGATCTTCCTGCTTCTAATCACTCTCCAGTATCTCAAGATAGTGTTTTTTGTTTTTTAATTTGTTGTTGTTGTTGCAATATTTATTATTTATTATTAATTTAATATTTATTATTATTATTATTATTATTATTTATTTCACACATTGGTGACATGTACTCTTCAGTAACAGAGGGCATTATTCACGGATGCTACCATCACACCAGGTTAGATATTGCTCCTTTCCGAATTGTCAGTGATACTGGATTAGGAATATTGGCTAAGGGAAAAGACACAACATGTGACTCAGCAGTTTGTTTTGGACATATTTTGCTTCCTCTGCTTTCTGTGAGACCAAACCCATGAAGAGTTCATGGGTCCTTTTCAAAAGTTAAAGTCACAATTCAGATGATTATAAATCAGGTTATAATAAATAAAATTAATAATTCCACTATAACAGTCATAGAACAACAAAGTAACACCCCACAGTGTAAAAGGTTTGGTTTAAATAACCTATCCAAAAGATGCCAATTGAGGTTTTTCTCCAGCACTTACATGTTCTTTTTTTTTTTTAATTTTATTTCTTTTCAGTGTAACAGTATTCATTGTTTTTGCACCACACCCAGTGCTCCATGCAATCCGTGCCCTCTCTAATACCCACCACCTGGTTCCCCTAACCTCCCACCCCCCACCCCATCAAAACTCTCAGATTGTTTTTCAGATTCCATAGTCTCTCATGGTTCACCTCCCCTTCCAATTTCCCTCAACTCCCTTCTCCTCTCCATCTCCTCTTGTCCTTCATGTTATCAAGATAGTGTTTTTTAAAAAATATTTTGTCCAGTCTGTGTGCATATGTATGTGCGTGAGTGTGTGTGTGTGTGTGTGGGTGTGTGCACTTCTTAGATTTGAAGGGGAGTAAGTCTGAGTCTTCATTTTATTGCACTTTATATATCATGCTTTCAGAAAGTACTGCATAGGAAATGCTCCACTTGAGTGGAAATTTAATTCCAGAGAAAGACTTTTGCCCTGAATCTTGCCTCTTTTTCTACCCTTCCCTTCAGAGCTAAGCTGGGAAACCTAACAGAATACTTGAAGATCCCCTTTGTTGACTCTTCCTGAAGCTGAGAGGAAATGCTACCCAATGAGCAACCTGTTTTTCTTCTCCTGGTCTCACCTGGTTTCTTCTTGCCACCAGAAGGTTCAAGAACTTCACTCATGCTTAGGTTTCTAAGCAAGTCCTAGATGAAAGATGAGCTAAGGGACATGCAAATTGAGTATTACAACCATTTACCTAAAGTCAGGTATCACCCTACTTCCATAATATCTGTCTGTTCTTTCTTCATAAGTAAATAAATAAAATGATTGTTCATGCATCAGACATTTAGATAAGCAAAGGAGGGTCAGTGATAACTAAGGCATAGTCCTTGCCCCTTGTTTAGCCATTTAGGTAAAAAGTTCAGTAGCATGTTGTAAGCTTTGTGCTGGAGGAGTGGAAAGCGTTGGGAGGCAGGAAAGAAAGAGCGGTCAATTTCAGTTTTGTGTGCGGGGAGGGTAGGATCCGGTGAGACACCATTAATCAGCGTTGGCAAGGTGCACAGAAATTAATGAGGGAGAACTGGCCATTCGGGTATAGAGCTCACAGACCTGAACTCTCCTGGTGTTTTCAGGAAAATCTCAGGGATGTTGGTACCATTGGAACATGGGGCATGAAGTATGAGAGGAGAGAAGGCTAAGGAGCCAGGAAAGAGTCCTAACATGGAGGGATTTGTTGCATGATTAAAAAGTTTGGATTTTATCCTGTAGAGTGTACTAAGCCATTAAGATGTCTTAATCAGAGGATAGCAGGATCACATAGTGTTTTAAGAAAACCCTTGTGTTCATTCTTGGATGTTCATGATGCCTGTCAGGATCCCTCAGGGACTAAGAAATTGGGGTCAAGAGAGAAGAAACATAGTCTTCAGAACCATCCAGTCTAAAATCAGGCTATAGTCATTTATTGTGTACCTTACTGAGCCTCTTTTATGCCAGGTATGGTCTGGGGACCACACCTATTTGGACACGGCTTGGGTGAGAAACCATTTGTCTTTTCCAAAGACAATTTGGATTTTAAGAAGAAAATCACAGCCTCAGAGTTCCAAGCAAAGCAACATTATAGACCAGCCAGACTATGCAAAAATTAATGCTGCAAAATAACCACACTTAAGTCTATCTGAGAGCATAACAGGAAAGGGAGTTGAGGCCATAGGTCTCTGGACATAAAATTGGGAAGTGTTATCAAATACTGTAACTGTTTGGAAATCAGAAGAAGGAAAATGAGTTCGATTTTCTGTCCAAAAGCAAGATTAGGAGGTTCAGGCAAGTTTCTTGGAACTCTGAAATGAAAATATTGGAAATTAGGGAGCTGCATGTAATGGTACAGAAGAAATGTCTTTCCACAAGCCTTGTTTTTCTTCTCAGTGTCAGGAGGTGCCAATCACAGTTGGGACAACTACTAAAACAATGAACTTACTACATGACATTCATAATATGGCAGCATCTGCCTTAATCATTTGACCTAAATCAACTATAACACAATATATCATTAGAACTAAGAGTCCCTATGAAGGAGTCTTCTCAGAAGCAACCCCATCTGTTCTACATTCTGTTGGGGTTCCCTAAAAGAATGGTTAGTGTGTGATCCTGGCTCAACTCTTTACTAGCTGGAAATGAAGTCTGTTTCTTCAACTGTAAAGTGGAAACAATGGCCCTTAACAACATGGCCACTACTGATGAGCTACTCAAAGGAAGGATTCTTTGTGGAGGGTCATGCAGTTGTTCATAATGACATTGACCAATGAGTGTGGATAGTATCCAGAGCCAAACTGTTTAATACAGTAGCCACAAACCACATGTGGCTATTTGAAATGTGGCCAGTGTGAACTGAGATGGACTGCTCAGGTTGGCACCAAAAACAAACAAAAAAATATCTTGATAACTGTTATATAACTTACATGTAAAATTATAATACTTTAGACATGGAGGGTTAAATAAAATGATAGTACTAGAGTTATGTTTCTTATGTTTCCTTTTACTTATTTTAAAGTACCTAATAGAAAATTTAAAAGTCTGTGTGTGACTTGCCCTTGGGGCTTGGATTATATTCCTAAGAGGCAGGACTGGTCTAGAATCCTTGCCATCCATGAAACAAGTGATAAGGACTGGGGTGGGGGGACATTTTGGAGTACCTTTCAAAGTGAAGTTGGGATACATGTGAAAATTTTACTTGTTAATTCATCCATTTTTAAATTTCATTTCATTGATGTACTTTGAGTATTGGCTCTGTGCTAAGGACTAGATACAGCATAGTCAATGTCTTTTAGGAGCTCACACTGTAACTGTGAATAAGGATGGGAGAGCCCACAGCACTCCCTGGGCATCTAAGAATAGGTTTGGTTTTGACTGCGTATCATCCTAGTAGGGGTCCTCAAATGTATCTTCAAGGTAAGACAAAAACAACATAATACCAGGAAATCTAGCATGATCTGAATGTTCTCCTTCCTGCTGCAGCCAGGCGCCTTTGAATGCCTCAATAGTGCCTATGGACCTAAATTGAAGGGTGAATTTTCATGGGCTCTGTTGGCCCAGTCTGTCAGGATATAGTGCTTAGGAGGCCAAGGTCATAGGTTTGTTTCCTACACAGGTCACTTGCCTTTTCTCTGATCCATGCCTTGGATTTGCCCCTGAAAAGCCCAGCCAGCTGCCTTGTAAGTATATTTGAATCATTTGGCAGACAGGGTGGGAGCATGTAGGGGGCAGGGCAAATCTCTCACCACGGTTGGAACAAACCACTGAAAACTTTCTTGGCCAACAGTCAGGATTCAGGAGGACACTTTGTATAGTGGACCCAACTAAAACCACCTTTTCCCTGTATCTCTACCTGAAGTCATTGACCAGGGAGGAGCTGGGAGGACAAGCCTTCTGGGCACCAAAGTTCCTGGGCAGAGCAGAACATATGCAGCATTCACTGGGAATTCAGACTTTTTTTCTAAAGACGATGCTGCCAACAAGCCCATGGAGCCTTCCCGTCTGACCAACAGAGACTGTTTAGACTTGGAAATATGGACACCTATCTCTTGAGTGGCCTGTCTGCCGGTAATATTTACATCCACATTCACACAGGATGGTGGTGTGTTTTAATTCCAGGCTGGGATTCTGCCTTGTACACCTCACTGAAGCATCGCTGACAGAAGGGCTGGTCGGAGATCTACAGCTACACAAATAAATACTGGAACAGGGCCTAACAGGAAGACCCTCACTACCCAATTTTTTCCAGATGGCAGTGATGGATGGCTGTATGTTTATGTTTACTTGGTTTCCCAGGTGACTGGTATCCTGGTTTCCACTGGTCATGGCTTGATGAGCTTTTCTTCCAAGATGTGAGCTGCCTACCCCCAACAACCCCGCTCTTGGCCCACAGGTCTACACCACCCTCAACATTGTCAAGAGGTCATTGTGTTCTTTGGATGGCTAGTTAACTCTTTCCTTTCCATTGCCTCTCTGAGTCATTGCCTCCTTGTAAATCTCTAGCACAAGATTCCAATCTAAAACCATGCAAAGAAACTACTCTGAATAATGACCCTTCAAAACTTTCTATGTCCTAATCCTTGGGACCTGTGAGCATTTTCATGGCAAAACAGAATTAAGGTTACTGATGGACTTAAAGTTGCCAATCACTTGACCCCAAAATGGAAAGATTATCTTGGATTATCCAGGAGGGCACGATGTGATCAGAAGTTTCCTTACAGGGAAGAGAGAAGCAGAAGAGAGGGTCAAAGGGATGCAGTGGGAGAAACACTGGAGCTGTCATTGCTGGAGGAAAGGATCCACAAACCAAAATGGCATCTTCTAGAAACTGGAAAAGTCAAGGAAAGAATTCACCCCTAAAGTCCCCAGAAAGGAATATAGCCCCACTGACACCTCAATCTTAGCCCAGTGAGACCCTTGTCAAACTCTCTACCCTACAGAACTTTACCCTCTGTAAGATAATAAATTCATATTGTTTTAAGCCACAAAGTTGATGAAGCAGCCATAACACAAAACTAAGCAGACCTAGCTAGGGTGAACACTGGCTTGGCTTCTAAGTTTGCTTGATATAAGAAGTACTCCTTCCTGTATATGATGGAACCTACCAGAATACCTTCCTCCCATGGCTGCTCAGGGCTGGTGCATACACATTGCTTTCTATAGGGTTTGGGGAAGGGAGGGATGATGGAAACTTATCACCAAGCTCTTTGATTCCATGTGAGTAAGCTGAGAGTATGGGTTTTGGCTGGGCCACTTAATGCCTCCATGACCTTGAGCGAATCCAATTCACTGTATTCAGTTTCTTAAAGGGGACATTACACCACTGGGTGGCTATAAAAAGTAAAAGAAATAAGGTGTATAAAGCACCTGTCTCAGGGTCCAAGGGCAAGGCAGAAATTTACATCCTCTTCTCCCATTTTTGTAGTTATTTCTTAGATCTTTCCCATCTTCTCTGATCCTGTGGCCCTGGACTGCATTTAGTTGTGTAATATCTCCTGCCCGGATTGTTTCAATGTCTCCTACAGGGCCAACAGCAGACTTGACTCCTCCTTCACAGCCTCTGGGATTAGCCTTCTAAGACACAGATTCTCTCATGCTGTCAACCCTCAGGTAGCTCCTGTGGCCGAGGAAAAGTCTGAAGTAATTTGAACAGCAGGTGTGCATTCTTCACAATTTTGTCTCCATTCCCTTTGCTGCTGTGCCCTCCGCCAAGCTTTCACTCACTTCCCTGCCTTTGGAGCTTAGTCGCTGTTTTCTGGCTCTGAAATGCCAGCCCCTCTCTCATGTACCTGGGGAGCAGCTTTTATCTTTTAAGGTTTATTTCAAATGGCACCATTTTTACCAGGTCCTTTGTGATCCCTCCATGAGTTAATCGCTGGGTCCAGTGTTCCCATCATACTAGGTACACTACAGAACTTACCAGGGTGCATATTGATTATTGGTTTAATATGCCTACCTCCCTGTTCATCTTGAGTTCCTTGACGATAGAAAGAGTGCATTTTGCCTTTGTTCTCAGAGCTTAGAATCTTTGTTTTGCATATAACATAGGCTCAGTACTTGTTTTTATGGGTATGAATGAATTAATGAATGAACAAATGTTTTTGAACAACCACTGTCTTTAAAGTTGTTGCCAAGGAATTTGGTCTCACCTATCCTATTCCAGGTTTTATGACCCAGAATGGCCGGTCTATGATGTCTCACACACAGTGGGTCTTCTAACATAACAGGATAATTGAGCAACTTTGCATTTATTCTGTTCTTGTCTTACTCTGGTTCCCCAAAGAATATTACCCTTAAATTCATAGGAAATATATTTTTGAGTATCTGGGGAATAATGAAATAGTAAACCAGGAATTCCAACATATGATTGCAGAAAGATGTAAGATGTTTTTGTCTACCAAGTCAACTCCCTTTTTTTCTGGGAAATGTACCCTCTTCCAGGAATTGCTACCCTTGCTCCCCTCCCCCCACATCAACTACAACCATGGAATTTGAGGGAGGGCTGCTTGTCATAGTAGAGATGTGGGGACAAGACCCACAGCCATCCCATGTGAAGCCTTCTCTGCAATTTTTAAAAATTGAAGCTGGAAGAGTTCTCTTCCCCTTCCAAAAACCATTATTGTACAGTCATCTTATTGTCTGTTGGTCATTATCTGATTCCTCTTCCATAAGGTAGAATTTCTGTGTTTATTCAAAGACGTAGTCCCAGCATTGAGAACAGTGCAAAGTAGGGAAGTTTCTCAAAGTACATTTGTTAAACAAATAAATAAATGTTGGGAATATCTGGGTTAAGGGCTGCTTGTAGCCATGAAACAACATTAAAGAAAGCAGGTAAAGAACACATAGGAAGAAGCAAAGTAAGATGGGGGTCCTGAGAGTTCTGATCCTTGAGGTTCTTTGAGCTTCTATAGTTCATGTCTTTCAGTAATTCTCCCTTTTTTGGCTTCTGTAAGTTAACCTTACTGGCAACTAAAAAGAGTCCTGACTGATATAAAAGTTTTATTGTAACAAGTTAAGCTGGGAGATCCCAGGAAAGTGATTAATGGAGCTTACTTGGGATGGAATACGAAGGCATGGCAGTTGAACTTCTGAGCATATAAGTAAGGGACATTTGAAGAGGATTCATGTTGCCCTGGAAAAAACAAACAAACAAACAAAAAGTTGTACTCAGTGATTTATTGGGTGGGATCATATATGTGTTTCCCTTCCATTATGAATTATATTTACACTGTCTTGTGATACCCAATCAGTCCGGGTTCAACTATAGAAACCATACTGGAGGAATAGCAGTAGTAGGAAATATATATTAGTAGTAGGACGTAGAGATGAGGGGACTTCTTACACGGAACTGGCTTATGTGACAGCAGGGGCTGGTGAGGGAAGTCTGAAATCCGTGGTGCAGGCGGTCAGGAGGTGAGGCTGGAACCCTCAGGCCAAAGCTGAGGCTGTTGTCCACAGGAGAGTGTCTGCTTCTTCAGAGAAGCCTTGGTTCTGATCTTAAGATATTTCGACTGATAGAATCAGGCCCACCCAGATTATCTAGCATAACTTCCCTTCCCTTAAGTCCACTGATTTTAGACTTAACTCACGTATACGAAATCTGTTAGCAACACCTCGATCAGTGTTTGATGGAATACCCAAACACTGTGGTCTAGCCAAACTGTCACATCAAACTGACCACTGTGCACCCACAGCCAGTGTACCCTGGGTTGTTGTAGGGCTTGAGACTATACTGCTGGGCCCATGCCCATCGAAGGGGATCCTGCCACATGCCCAGTGTCTGTCTAGTGACCCTTGGTCCTGCTGGATTCCCAACTAATAATCTTGTTTGCAACTTCTATCTTTTGCAGTCCTGGCTCCTGTCATCTCTTCTGAAGTCCCATGACTGTCCCTGCTATTCCTCCGACTCATGGTGGACCACCTTATGGGTTCATAGGTTTTAACAGGTCACTTGCTTAGAATGCTTTGATGCTTCTAGAAAGACTGAAGTCCTAAGACAGTAAGTGATTGTAGGCTTCTACTTTGCCAGAATTTTTTGGTCTTTTAATCACTCTGCACTCTGAAGATCCTTGTTTGGTGTTGTTTTGTAATTCCCTAAACATATCTTGCCTTTTCTCACCCCCATTCCCTTGCAAATACCCTTTCCTTTACCCAGAGCACTCCGACCCTGACCTTTATCTATCAGCTTCTCATTCTTCCATCCAGCAAGTCTTTGATATTCCTCTTGCCCTACCTGCTTGCTGCATGCATTGCCTATGTCCCATGGCCCTCACCTCCTCCATTTGTCAGACCACATAGCGCCCTATGCTGTGAACTTTTTTTTTTTTTTAATTTCTTAACCCATTTTCTTTCTTATTCATTTATTTGACAGAGAGAAACCACAAGTACACTGAGAGGCAGGCAGAGAGAGAGAGAAGGAAGCAGGCTCCCTGCTGAGCAGAGAGCCCGATGCGGGACTCGATCCCAGGACCCTGAGATCATGACCTGAGCTGAGGGCAGCGGCTTAACCCACTGAGCCACCCAGGCGCCCCTGCTGTGAACTTTTTAACTTATTTTCTTTAAATATGAAGAATGTAGCCACAAGGAAAAAGGTGATGGTGAAATGTACAAAAAGAAAAATTTAGGCGTCTCATACAACCTCCTGAAGGATCTCTCTGCCAAACTCTTGACCCTTGCTTGTTGAACTTTCTGAAAAATTGCTTTTGCATATATCACTATATATATTGCATTTATAAGTAAACTAATACTAACAAGCTGCACTATGTCTTGCCCTCTTCACTTATATGAGAAAATATTTCCAGCCCAACACATAGACATTTACTGGAATAGATGCATTGTGGTAATACAAGTAGCTTTATTTAATGAATTTCATCTTGAGGAATATTTGGGTTATTTTCAGGTTTTTAAATATTATTTCTCTATCTGGGGCTACTTTTGTAAGTAAAGCTTTAGGATAAATTCTTAAGAGTGGTCCAAAGGACATTTTTAAAAATTTTGAAACTTATTGTCAAATTGCATTCCAAAAAGTTCACGCTAATTTAAATTCCTACTGACTGTATTCAAATTTTCTAACTTTGGTATTTTCTTTCCAATATCAAATATTGCCTATCTGCTTTCCTCCCTTCTTTCCTTCTTTCCTTCCTACCATCTTTCCTTCCCTCTTTCTCCCTTTAATTTAGAAAAGCTCTTTGAATTCAGAAAATTAACCTTTTATCTGTCATGTTTGTTTTAAATATTTTTTATCAATTTGTTATTTGTATTTGGACTTTGGCTATGAATTTTTTTTTTTTTTTGCCATATAAATGTTTTAAAGTTCTCAAATGTAATATACTAATTTCCTTTATGGTTTCTTGGTGCACTGTGTGAATGTCTGTTTTCTTGGCAGGAAATCCAGACCTGGGATTCAAAAGAGAAAATTACCCTTCATGCTGAAGGATTATTTTAAGAGTCATGGAGAAGTGAAAATGTATAAGGAATTTCATTACAAAATGCTTCTGTTCGGGGTCCTAAGGAGATCCTGTCTCAGTCCCTAAAAACTGGAAGGGCAAAGAAGGCCAGACAGTCTTAATTGAGGATTTCTTAACTTAATTGAGGTTGGGTTTCAATTCCAGCCTTGGGAAAAGCCGTATCTCACCAACCATCCCCCTTGTCAACGTGCAAATCTCACCCAGTCTGGCTTGCCAAGAAGTCTGAGAAGAAAGGTCCGTAACTATGTTGGAGCCACAGTTTTGATTCACACTGTATGGTTTGAAAGAAAGTTCCGGGGGCACCTGGGTGGCTCAGTGGCTAAGCCTCTGCCTTCAGCTCAGGTCACGAGCCCGGGGTCCTGGGATGGAGCCATCGGGCTCCCTGCTCCTTGGGAACCTGCTTCTCCCTCTCCCACTCCCCCTGCTTGTGTTGTCTCTCTCACTGTGTCTCTCTCTGTCAAATAAATAAATAAAATCTTAAAAAAAGAAGATTTAGAAAAAGAAAGAAAAAAAAGAAAAGAAAAGAAGGAAGGAAGGAAGGGAGGGAGGAGAAACATTCACTCCTGGAATTTCACACATGTTCTTTCTATGTCACGAAATAAAAAAGAGATAAAGAACATCCTTTGCTGAGGTCAGTGGAAGCTAAGAGGGATCAACTGGCTCAAGCAGGCGGCCCCCCTGCCACCCTCCATGTGGTCATCACTTACGGAATTTATTCCACCTTAGGCGAGTTGCTCCTAAAGCGTTGGGGTCCACAGAAACAGCAGCACTGTGGCTATGGCACTGCCGCTCCTGTTGGCTTCCCAGTCATCTCTTTAAGAACCCAGGGTCCTGGGATTGAGTCCCACATTGGGCTCTCTGCTGAGCCGGGAGTCAGCTTCTCCCTCTCCCTCTGCCTCCCTCTCCCTCCCTCTCGAATAAATAAGTAAAATCTAAAAAAGAAGGAGGAGGAGGAGGAGGAGGAGAAAAACCACACATGAAGTGAAGGACAACTTCTTCCCAGGCAGCAAAGTGTCCCAGGGCACCATATGTGTAGTCATCGTGAGTTCTCATGTCCCATAGCTTTTGGGTTTGCAGTTATGTTTGACCTCTTTGCTGGCTAGGTCAATGCTGGGTCAGGGTGACAGAGTTAGATATAGGGCCAGGAGAGGATTAGGTGCTGGAAACAAGTCTGAAGAAGATTCCCAAACCCAGCCCCTGAAGAAAATCCAGGTCATGGAACAGGCCAGAATTGGGCAGTGGGTAACCACAAGAGAAGATCCAAGACTGGAGCAGAGGCAGGAGCAGAATCTGTGGTCCCATCCAAGGTCAAAGCCACGAGGAGTTAATAGGGTAACGAAGCCCAGAAGTCCGAGAGCAAGGACAGTCACTGAGAGCAGGATGGCTTCTCAGAGTCCTCAGTCCCTGCCCCATGGCCATGACTCTTCATTTTGAAGGCAAGGGTCATAAACCCTTCATTCCAGACTAAGAGCAACTGCCTTCAGTTCTGAGGCAGGAGGGACATATCTGACAGTGGCCAGGCCCTGAGAGCACCACCAGTCCAGGACCCTAGGGTCCTGAAGTGCCTGTGATCTGCTGTGTGGGAGCAGCTATTGGGGAGAAGGCAGCCTTGTGGTTCTCCAGGCTCCGGGCCACCTTCTTCTGTTCCTAGGCCCTGCTCCTCTCCTCAGCTTTAGCCCTTTAATTACATTTTGTTTTTCCTAGCGGAAATATTGGTTTCACTTTTCCATTTTGATTTCTAATTACAGTTTTTAAATTAGGCAAGTAATACATGATCGTTGGAAGATATTTAAGTGGGTGCCTGGGTGGCTCAGTGGGTTAAGCCTCTGCCTTTGGCTCAGGTCATGATCTCAGGGTCCTGGGATCGAGTCCTGCATCGGGCTCTCTGCTCGGCAGGGAGCCTGCTTCCTCCTCTCTCTCATTCTCTCTCTGCCTGCCTCTCTGCTTACTTGTCATCTCTCTCTGTCAAATAAATAAATAAAATCTTTTAAAAAAAAGAAAAAGAAAATATTTAAGTAATATAAAAATAGGTAAAGAGTGAATCTCTTTCTTTTACTTTATTCCCACTCCCCAGTGGAAAGCAACATTAAAAATTAAATCTGTGTATGTTTGGAATTTTTCTAGGTGCTTACATATACCTAGGTCATTAATTTTTTTAAGGATCTTATTTGTTTACTTGAGAGAGAGTGATAGAGAGAGGAGAGAGCACAAGCCAGGCCAAAGGCGGGAGGGGGGAGAAGTAGACTCCCCACTGAGCTGTGATTCCTGACTTGGGAATCAATCCCAGGACCCTGGGATCATGACCTGAGCTAAAAGCAGATGCTCAGCCCACTGAGCTACCCACACCCCTAGGTTATTTTTTAAGCCTACGGTTACACTATTTCTATTGTTCCAAAGCTTGCTTTTTTTCCACGCCAGCACACATTATACACACTTGTTCCATTTCAGTATAGTTGTATCAGCTCCATTCCTATTAATGCCTACATAGTAGTCATAGCAAGAATATGCCATGTACTATCATCCTTATATTATTCCTATATTACAAGCAATGTTGCCTTGGACATTTTTGTGCAGGTAGTACTCCTGCTTGCTGTACAGGTGTTTCTACAGGATAAATTTCTAGAAGGGAATTCCTGTGTCATCAGCTATGCACAGTTAAAATTGCAATAGGTACTGTCAAATGCTTTCTTTTTTCCAGGCTATGCTCTCACTCTTATCATCTCTGGGTATTATTGTTCCCCTTCACGAACCAGAGTCTGATCTGATGTATACTCCACACTTTGATAGTCATGGGTGTTCTGAGCCTGGCACTAATCTTTTGGTTGTGAAAGTTACTCCTGCAAGCTGAAAGCTCCTGGGATGGGCTTCTTGGGCTCTTCTACCATGCCCACTTTTGGGTTCACTGGGCATTATAAAAATTTTGACCTTAACTGTTCTGTACATTGTACAGTTTGCCTACTGTCTGCCCTATCCTATTTCATTTAATCCTCACCAAGTTTCAACTAGGTAGGGAGGAAACTTTTATTCTGGGGGCTCAGAGCAGTTAGACTTTCTTAAGTTCAAGTGGCTAATAAAGGAAAAAAAAATAGGACTTAAATACAAGTCTTCTAAGTTCAAAATCCAAGTTCTAGCCACCCCTGCCTCTCTAGCCCACGGAGGACCACAGAATTTGCATTTCTGTTCTATAGCTTTCTATCCTTTTTAGATCGTCTACTATATCTAGAGAACCTGAAGTTTGTTTGTCAGTTGGTTAAATTTGGGGCTACTGTCATTTGTGACTTAGGGGCATCAATTTTGCCATAAAAATGTTTTTGCAATTTGAATATTCTGGTATGTGGCCCAAGATGACCCAGGGCAACATCTCCAGGAGAAGATAACTGGCAGGGAGCCAGGAAGCCTCATGGTGACCTTATCTAGTAAGTGTCAGTGCTGGAATTGGAACCAGACCCATCTGACTCCAAAGCCAAAGCCTTTTTACATTTACTTTATACATCATCTCGTATAGAGCAAGATGCTCAGCGCAGAACATCAATGCATTCTTTCCTTATAGGCAAATTACACGGGAAGCTAAATTCTCAGAAGGCTGCATGCTGAGCATGGAATCAGAGCAAGGAGAGTTCAGGGTCTTAAGAAGTTAATTTCAACTCAGGTAGCTGAAGGCAAGCTTACCCACTAGGGGGTCGGTCATATGCTCAAAACCCAATAGAGGCTGAAAAGAGTGTAACAGAAACAAAGAGTAAAGCAGGTCAGGGAGCAGGTGTAATAGAGATGAGTGGGGACTAACTGGCTACCTGGAGAGTGCATCCCTTTCTAAAGGGAACAGATGATCTGTTATAGCTCTGGCCCATTGTTGCCAGTGCCGTTAATCCAGGTCTTCCCAAGTTTTTAATCAAAGCTAGAAACCTGCATTTTTCTAGGTGAAATTAGTTGACAACTTAAAAAAATATTATGAGTCAATACAAGGTGGATCATGCAAGCTTGCCTGTGGGCCAGGCTTGGCTGGTCAAGCGCCTGTCTGTGAAGTTGCACAATAGAAAACTTCTCCCAAGAAAACCACATGCTCCTAGCCATTTACAAATGGCTTCTTGACCTCTCAAAGATCAAGATCCACACCCTTCAGATTTTCCTTTTGATCCTTCAGGACCAACCTCTCTTTACAGTCTTTCTCCAGGTGGAATAGAATATACTTTCATGCATTTCCTCTTACTAACTTATACCTACATTTCAGGGAGAATTCCTAGCTCAGCTTTTGGTTGGATTGATGTTTACATACTCAACCTTTTGCGTTTAATTATTACGTCCATTATTATTTTTGGAGTTGTCTTTATTCTTAGACTAGATGGCTAAGTGCTGCCTTTGGGTGTGAATTTTACTGATTCAGCTTTTGGAGGGCAACCCAATTTTCAAGTCCTGGGGGTCTTTCATTGTTGCCATGTCCTAGGGATGAAAAAAAAAAACACCTTTGTTTTTACTTTTTTCAGATGTTAAGACATTAATATATATAAATATGACTTTGTTAGCTGACAGATAGATTGTCTTTTTTAGTGGATATGATTTATTTCCATAAGAAGTTTTGGGAGAGGGACGCCTGGGTGGCTCAGTTGGTTAAGCAGCTGCCTTCGGCTCAGGTCATGATCCCAGCGTCCTGGGATCGAGTCCCACATCGGGCTACTTGCTCCGCAGGGAGCCTGCTTCTCCCTCTGACTCTGCCTTCCACTCTGTCTGCCTGTGCTCGCTCTCTCTCTCTCTCTCTCTTACAAATAAATAAATAAAATCTTTAAAAAAAAAAAAAAAAAGGTTTTGGGAGAGGTACAGCCTACAGGAAGAAATAAGGATGTTCTTGCACATATACCAAAATGCACAGGAAGAACTGAGCTGCATTTTAATTCCAAATGAAGGCTGAACGTTTCCCCCTAGCCCCTCCGTGATGCTGGAGTTGACCCTCCTCCCCTCCAAATGGGGAGACAGCTACTCCTGCCTCGTGGCACCCAGCAGCCTCAGCACCTGTTAAAACCACAGTGGAAAGGGGAGAAGGAGAAAAAGCTCCAGGAAGTGGAAGGCAGCTCTGCCCTTCAGGCACATCGTAGCAATCACACTTTAGGGCAGGAAGCTCGTTTTTTTAGAAGAAATGAACTGTGAATTCAGCAGCATTCTGGCATGAGGACTCTACCAGCATCCTCAAAATAATCATGTCCATAATCAACTAAAAAGGCTATCTTTAGTTAACAAGGGTTAGATCTTCACAAAAGAGCTATTAACAAGATACTCATTTTCGCATCTGGCTGGCTCAGTTGGTTAAGCCTCTGGCTTCAGCTCAGGTCATGATCTCAGGGCCCTGGGTTCCAGTCTTACATCAGGATCCCTGTACAGCAGGGAGTCTGTCTCTCCTTTTCCTTTTGCCCTGCCCCTCTTATGCTTTCTCTCTCTCCCTCCCTCTCTCTCTCTCTCTCTCAAATAAATAGATCAAATCTTAAAAAAAGAAAAAAAAGATACTCATTCAAGGTTCACTAGTCAGACTTCCTTGAGAGATACCACCTTGCCTTTAGTGTTGAGACATGACACATGGTAACACATGTTACAAAGTAAATGGCATTCCTCCAGAATCTAAATAGCTAGGAAGGTAAAATAATCAGATCTTCCTTCCACTCCTATAGCCTTGCAGAGTGATAATGATGCCAACCCAAAAAAGCCTGTCATCTTAGAAGTTTCTAAAGTTTCTGTGAATCACCATAAAGATTTATTTATAGTCTTGTGAAAGGCATGTCCATTGTTTTTATGGTAAACAAATTCTTTGAAAATTGGTAATCTGAAATGCAAGATTTCCCAAGGCAGGTTTAGCAGGAAAATTCCCTGTTTGCCTCCCAATGATCCCACCAGATTATCCAAGGATTTCATGGGATTTCTACTCCTTAGACTTGGGTGGGAAAGAGTATAGTCTAACAGACATAGGCTCCAATCCTATCCACTTAAATCTACAAGCTGGGGCAAATTCATTGACTCTCTGAGCTCAGTTTCCTCAAATGAGAATTGAAAATAGCAATACTTGCATCAAGAGCCAATTCACATGGAGATTGAATGAGATAATGTGTAATAATGACATGGCAGACAATAATCCTTTAACAAATGGTGCCTGCCAACATCTTCTTTAACTCAATCACCTGTTTAGAGGGCAGTCAATGACCATGAGGCATATAATGCACTGCTCTGAAGGAATCTTCTCCACTGGGAAGAAATGGCAACCACCCTGGAAACACTGAGACCGTTCACAGGAAGTCCTCCAATATCAGTTTGGAAACTGGCAGACGCTGTGGATACAAATGGCAGAGCACTCTTCCTCCTTCATTCTCCCCAGGTCCCCTCCGTGAGCAGCAGAGCTGGGACAGAGCAGGACCAAGCTCCCTAGCTTCCTGCCCAGTTGGCTCACAACCTGTGAAGGGCAGGCTGAGCATCACAGCCAACCCGGGGATGGTGGATACAATTATCTCCCAGCCCTTTGAAGCTTTGGCCAGGAATATTTGTTGTCACCATCACTTGTGCTTAGCGCAGCAACGTCCTCCTGCAGAAGACAGAATCCTTCGTCTGCCACCCTCCATCCGCCGCTGCTGGAGAGCAGGAAGTGGGAAGAGGGGCGAGAGGGGCTGGCGCCCCTCTCCTCTTGGTCCAATTTCACACATTGGTTTTTCAGCATTAATAAATTGGTTACATTTGCCCCGCATTTGGCAGGCGAGGTTTCTAATAACACTCTGATCCCTTCAGAGAACATGAATCACTGGCATGCGGGGGTTCTGGTTACCTCCCCCCGACTCTCTGCTGCTGAAGGCCCCACACATTAGCAGGGGTCAGGCACTCGCCTGGGCCGGGGCAGGGTCTAGGACAAGGGCCATGGCTTCGAGGCACTGCCATGGAGCTCAAAGATTTTCCCTCAGAGGGAGAACAGATAACTTTGAGCCCGGGCCATGTGCAGCTTTCTCCAGCTGTCAATCCTACCTGGTTTGCATGTAGATTGAGAAAACGTGTGAGATTTTACCGCAAGTCTCAGTCCAGAGAATTCGAGGGGGGCGGGGGGTGGGTGGAGAGGGGATGGGAGAGAAAAAAAATGTGTGATGCAGATGTCTGAGTTTCGTGCTGCCCCGACACCGCTTCCTTTGTGCGGTGTGGATCTTTGCGGAGGGATCGCCTGAATGAGGACAGTGTATAACGCAGGCACATTTCTCGGAGGCAGCTTTTCTTCTTGCCAGTGAATTAGATGTGTGAAAGTTCCATGAGCTGGGGGAAGCCCCAGGCTGAAAAGAGGCCCAGAGCCAGGGGCCAGCCACATCTTCAGCCTTGGTGGGCCAAGTGGAGGCAAACCAGAAGGGGAAAGAAAGAAGCTAGAGAGAGCAGGGCAGGCCTGGGACAAATCCAGCCAATGAAATGGGAGGAAGAGAAGGAGAGAGAACAATGGAAAAAGGGAAAAAGGGAACTGAGAAGAGATGAGAGGAAAGGAATCCCGTTTAATCCAATAGATGTTTTATGCTCACCTCTACTTGAAAGGAGTGTTGTTGGGTTTTTGTGTTTTTGGTTTTTTTTTAGATTTTATTTGTTTATTTGAGACACAGAGAGAGAGAGCAGGAGCAGGGGGAGGGGCGGAGGGAGAGGGAGAAGCAGACTCCCCACTGCACATGGAGCCTGACATGGGGCTTGATCCCCAGACCCTGAGATCATGGACTGAGCTGAAAGCAAACACTTAACTAATTGAGCCTCCCAGGTGCCCCTCCAAAGGAGTGTTTTTTTTTTTTTTGTTTTGTTTTTTTTAAAGATTTTATTTATTTATTTATTTATTTGACAGAGAGAGATCACAAGTAGGCAGAGAGGCAGGCAGAGAGAGAGGAAGGAAAGCAGGCTCCCCGCTGAGCAGAGAGCCTGATGCGGGACTCGATCCCAGGACCCTGGGATCACGACCTGAGCCAAAGGCAGAGGCTCTAACCCACTGAGCCACCCAGGTGCCCCAAAGGAGTGTTTTTTACATAGCAAGTATATATCCAATCTAGTCCCTGTCCTCCGAGAGCTTACAGGCCAGTTTAAAAATCAGCCATACAAATCAGTCCTGGAATGGGATATGACAGGGTATAATACAGACATCAGCGCTGTGGGGCATGATAAGGAAGGGCAGAGGTTCTCCTGTAGAGCAGGTGGATCTTTATTTTTTTTTAATTTTATATATGTATATATAAAATTATATATATGTATTTATTAACATGTAATGTGTTATTTGTTTCAGGGGTACAGGTCTGTGAATCATCAGTGTTACACAGGTGGGTCTTGAGTGTCTTGTAGAAGGGTGGATCCGCTGAACTAGGGGAGGTGTGGGGAGGGCATTCCTGAAGGAAGTGTTAGTACAGAGTACAGTGGAGGAACAGGGAATCAGTGATAGA
Organism: Mustela lutreola; assembly: GCF_030435805.1. Classification (NCBI taxonomy): domain Eukaryota; kingdom Metazoa; phylum Chordata; class Mammalia; order Carnivora; family Mustelidae; genus Mustela; species Mustela lutreola. The sequence continues at coordinate 102,279,112 of NC_081299.1, read as the reverse complement.
AAGACACATGGAGGGGCACCTGGGTGGCTCAGTGGGTTAAGCCGCTGCCTTCGGCTCAGGTCATGATCTCAGGGTCCTGGGATCGAGTCCCGCATCGAGCTCTCTGCTCTGCAGGGAGCCTGCTTCCTCCTCTCCCTCTCTCTGCCTGCCTGTCTGCCTGCTTATGATCTCTGTCTGTCAAATAAATAAATAAAATCTTTAAAAAAAAAAAAAAAGAAAGACACATGGAAAATAAAGGAAAATGAAGAGAGGCCTACGGTTGTCTTAGTCACCACACAAGCCATGGGCTGCTTTAGACCTTTTCATCCCAAGGAATTAGAATTGGAGCTTCTATAGGGTCCTGTAAACCAGGGCAAGCCGTCAACACAGCAGCCGGGTTCCAAGCCCAGAGGGGAGGGAGGACTCCCACACTGAGGAGGAGCAGAATGGGCAGAGGTTTCCAGTCAGCACACCTGAGACACCGAGTCCTATCAGAGCCTGACCTGCTAGATTCCCAAGTTCACACGCTCATTCTTTCTCCGTCTCTATATCTCTGTCTCCTCAATCTTTCACTGTGTCTCTGTCTCTGTCTCTCTCTGTTTCTCTCATCTCTCTGACTCTGCCTCACTCTCTCTCTCCCCTATATCCTTCTCTCTATGGTTTTCAGGATTCCCAGGAAGGAAGGACTTCTCTTCTGTTTTTCCCAACTTTTTATTTTGAAATTTGTAAACCTTCACAACAGAGCAAAGAATACCATTCTGAAAACAGGGTACATTTTGAGCCATTTCAGCATTATTGACATGTGATTTCTGTAGACAGGGCTGTGCTGATAAACTCGGTCTCTGGCAGGGGGGAAGCCTTCTTTGGTAGTATTCGCCAGTTCCTATAACCTAAAAATTCCCGCCATGGCTCATTGCAGGCTAATTTTAAACCAATGGTTTAACAAACGGCTTGCAAAATTCCTGAATATTTAAATGCTCTCAAGAACTGGTAAGAGCAGGCTCGAGTGTACCACATTTTCCTGAACTACATTAAATAACTTGCAGATACCGTGGCACTGAACCAAATAACTTCAGCATGTGCCTTCTAGGAATAAGGACATTCTCAAATGTAATCACAACACCATTATCACACTTAAGGAAAAATTAGCAACGCATTTCATAATATTATCCAATAGACATTTCCCACTAAAATATCCCCAACTGTTCCCCAAATGTCTTTTATAGCATTTTTTAAAAAACTGAGAATCCAGGGAAGGTTGCATATTGCCTGTGGTATTTTCTTTAGTTTCTTTTAATCTAGAGTGGTCTCCCTGACTTCTTTTTCAGTTGTCCTTTTTTAATGACATGGACCTTTTTTGAAGAGCTCACGTGAATGTTTATAGAATGTGCCACATGCTGAATGTGTATGGCTGTTCCTCATGGTTACATGCAAATTAAATTCTTTTTGACAAAAATAATCCATACTCTTTACCTCGTATCAGGTGGCACTCATAATCAAAAGTCTCAAATAATGTCAGATTGTTCCACTTTTGGTGACACTAAGTTTTATCATTTACTTAAAGTAGAAATCACCAAATGACTCAATTTGTTAAGAAGGGAACTCCCCCCTGTATAATTGATAAATAATTTATGAGGTACCTACCATGCTGATGTGTGTGAACCTCTTGTCCAAAAATCTTCTACTCAGTAGTTAGCATCTGTATGATTCTTGCCTGAATCAATTATCACATTAGGGCCTGAAATACCGTGATTTTTCTATCACTTCTTTTACATTTATTAGACAGATCTCGTTTTCTTGAAAGTCCTTTTCTTTTTAATATGATTATGGACTCATGGACTTTTTTAAAAAAAAAACTTCAACGAATTATAATCCATTACTGTCACTTTCTTTTTGATGTTCAAATTATCCCACACTTGGCCAGGGGGAACCACTTCAGGCAGGATCCTGTGTCCTTTTGACATGACCTCATTAATCTTTAAGTATTTCCTTTCTTTCAGGCACAGCACAATTCCCCAGGCTCACCTGCATTTGCCCTGCACCAGGGCCAGAGCCAGAAGCAGTTATTTTTTTCAAAGAGCCCGGATTTTTTTTTAGGGGGAAATGATATTTAGAAATCAAGATCTGGGTTCTAGGTGTGCTCATTGCTACAGTGATGTTATTGCTTTTAGGTTCTTTCATTGATGTGATTTTATGTGTGTGTGTATGTGTGTGTGTGTATCATATATATGATATATATAAAATTTTATATATAGATATATATTTTATATTACATAAACTATATACAATATAATTTATATATAATTTTATATATACATAAATTATATATTTTTAAATATGTATATATAGTAAGTTCCCTAACCCCAAGTATCTCAGAGTGTGATCTTATTTGGAGACAGAATGTTTACCAAGGTAATCATGTTAAAATGAAGTCATTAAGGTGGGTTTTCATTCAACATGACTGGTGTCCTTATAGAAGGGGAAAATTGGGACCCAGAGACGCATATGGTGGGGAAGAGATATGAAGACATAGGGAGAAAACAGTTGTCTGCAGGCCAAGGAGGGGGACCTGGACCAGAGCCTTCTCTCCCAGCCCTTAGGAGGGACCAAGCCTGCTGGTATATTGTTCTTGGACAGAGCTGTGACAGAAAACATTGCTGATGTTCCAACACCCAATTTGTGGCACTTTGTCATGGCAGCCCTAGCAAGCAAATATGCCACCATAACAAATTACCACAAATATAACAGCTTAAAACAAAACAACACACACTTATTACCTCACATTTCCGTAGAAGTCTGGTATGGGCATCTCCCAGCTCAAGTCAAGGTGTCTGTGGGATTCCATGGCTTTCTGGAGTCTCTAGGGGGAATCTGCTTCCTTGTGCCTTCCAGTTGTTGGCAGAATTCAGTTCCTCGTGGCTGTAGGATTAAGGTCCCTGTTCCCTCGCTGTCAGCTGAGAGGCCACTTGCCCGCCGGCTCATGCCTTCCCCATTCCCTCTTCAACACCGGCCATGGCAGGCTGAGTCCTCTCATGATTTGAAACTCTGCAGTATCTCCATTCCTTGCCTCATTTTTTTTTTTTTTTATACTCCGCTTCTTCCTCTTCCACATTTAAGGGCCCATGTCATTTCATTGGGCCCACTCAGGGAATCTGGGATAATTCAGGTAACTTTAATTCTATCTGCAAAGTTTCATTTGCCATGTAACATAACATATTCATGGTTTCCCAGCATAGGGAGCTGAACAAGCACTTGGAACACAGCATACCGGACCCGGGTTCCAGGGGGCTGGTAAGCAGTCACTCGACTTTCGGGAATCATTTTTCCCAAAAAGAATTTTTCAGTTTCCTCAGCTACAAGTAGAATCAAGGCTTAAGTAGTAAGCCTTGTTTAATAGAAATAGTTTCCTTATGGAAATACTAGGTCTGGGGCACTGATTTGGAGAATCAGGTTTGAAGCAGATCATGGAGGATCCCCTTAGCCAGTCTAAGAAGTCTGAGTTCTATTTTCTAGGAGCTGATGGGAGGATTTTTTTTTTTTTTTTACATAGGTGATAAATGAATCTATTGTTTGAAAAGTTAAAACACGAGTATATAAAAGCAGGCTTTGCTCACAGTTAATAATATTACAGACATTTTTGCAAATTTTTCTTTTTATTTTTACCAAACCTCCTGTCTTAACAATTCTTCCCTGCTAATACTTTTTCTCTTTAACTGTATGTAGCATTTCACAGGATAGATTGGTTTAACCTATTTGGCAATTTCTCTCTTGAATACAAAGATTGTTTATAATGTTACGGCATTACAAATAAGGTAGTAACGTATATCATTACAGCTCATGTTCACAGAGATTTACTACCTGATGGCATTTCTAGAGCATGACCCCCAAATACTAAATGTGCTTCAGAATTACCTGGAGGTCTGGTTAAAGCATGGACTCCCAGACCCTGCTTCCAGAGTTTGATTTAGTAGGTCAGGTGTAGGGCCTGAGAATTGGCATTTTTAACAAGTCCCAATGTGAAGCTGATATTGTTGGATTAGATCACACTTTGAGAGCCATCTTTTTACACCATGGATTCCTAAAATTGAATTGTTGATTTCAAGCTGATGCACATTTTTCATGATGATGTGTCCTCCACGTTGTCTTCCGCTAAGTTTGTACCAGTTTCCGTTCCCACCCACAGTGTGCAAGGATGCCCCTGTCTTCACCTTTGCCAATCCTGGCCAGTATAACTTCAACTCTTCTTGCCAATTGAATAGTAAAAAATGGAATTCTACCATTGTTCTATTTTATAGTACTCTGAATGACTTTTTTATGATTTTTTTTACAGTAGCTTCTACTTTTTTGTCTTTTTATAAGACTACCATTTATTGCAAAAAAATTAAGAACTCAATTATCATATGGTTTCATTTATTTATGGAGCATAACAAATATCATGGAGGACAAGGGGTGTTAGAGAGGAGAAGGGAGTTGGGGTAAATTGGAAGGGGAGGTGAATCATGAGAGACTATGGACTCTGAAAAACAATCTGAGGGGTTTAAAGTGGCGGGGGGGGTGGGAGGTTGGGGTACCAGGTGGTGGGTATTATAGAGGGCACGGATTGCATGGAGCACTGGGTGTGGTGCAAAAATAATGAATACTGTTTTTCTGAGAATAAATAAATTTTAAAAATTTAAGAACTCTTGATAAGCAAAAAGATGATAAACTTATCCATAATTCCACCACACACAGATCACCTGTATTAACATTTGCTGTATATTGTAAGCAATTTTTTCATTTAACAACATTCTGTGAACATTTTTTCCATATCATGTCATTAACTACTCTTCACCAATATCGGCCTAAAAGGCTGCATCATATTAATAGAATATTTTTGAATGAGGATTGATATTTAAAAAACGATGTTTTGGGGAAGGTCAGTCTAGCAGCAGGACTGGGAATGGGAAGAACCCACACGCAAGGAGTAATTAGGAAACTACTGAAATAATGCGAGAGAGTGGTGACATGGGGGGAGAAGGCCAGCAGTGACTACTGGAAACATTAGGAAGAAAAAATCAACACCTTGGTAGCATCCAGGATGGAGGGTAAGTGACAATTCAAAGCTCAATCCCCAGGAGTGCCCTGGGTTTCAGGGCTGGAAACTTGGAAGATGCCTTCTAATGAGCAGAGATCATCTTTGCTATTTCTGATCACCAAATTTATCTCGATTTAGAGATTTAGAGAATGCAAGTTAACTTCACAGAGGAAGAACTTCATTTAGGAGAACAGCAGACCTGAACTCCCAGAGCCCAGGCATAAGGCCCCATTGCAATGTAGGGAGTCATTATTTTGAGAGACTCTACAGTGAGATGGAAAGACCACACTCTTGACCATTAAAAAGAGGGCACTGTGCACTGCTGCTCTGCCACTTGTTGTGACCTTCGGCAAGCCTCTTAACCTCCTTGAGCTTTTTTGTCTATAACATGAGAGTGATAATATTTACTAGATAGAGTCATTATGTGAATTAAATGAGGTGCTATGTAAAATGTAGTCTGTAAGCAGGGCGTATTTAAGAAGTGGCAGTTTCTTTTATCACTGTAAAAAGAGCAATATTATAATAAAGTAATAATATCCCTGTAAATTGTCCCACAACTTGGTCCCTCCCCAGAGACGCACTCATGGCTAACCAGGGCATGACGATTTGTCAATGAAATGAAACTCATCAGTGAAATGAAGTTAATGCTGAAATAGTCCCTTTTGCCCATAGCTGTCTTCCCCGGCACACAGAGGGTTGTGGCTTACCTCATGAGCCAGAGCCATGGGGATGTGCTGTGAGGGTGGCTGGAGAGACTCCTTGTGTGTCAGAAACTTCCAGAGGTTTTCTGATCACACGACGGTGATGTCCATAGCAGAAGCAATGAGGATTTTGAATCAACATTGACAGACTCGCTGCTTACTCTTCTGTCCCCCCTCTTCCACCAGCTCACAAGGATCTCGGGCTCAATGTTTCTCTGTGGCTAGAGTACAAACACTGATCATAACAAGAGACGAGGAGGTCAGAGGGAGAAGCAGACTCCCTGCAGAGCTGGGAGCCCTGTGCCGCACTTGGTCCCAGGATTCTGGGATCACAACCTGAGCCAAAGGCCGTGGCTTAACCAACTAGGCCACCCAGGCACCCCGGAATATTACATTTGAATGTGCCCAGCATGGTATCTGAGAGAAGTGGGAAACTTGCTGTTGGCTTTCCTTGGGGACCCTCTCTAAATCTATCTCTCCATGGGCCAGCAGGCCAGAAATTGTAGTGGTTTCAGCTGCCAGGCAAGTGTCTAGTGTACGATTAACAGAGACATCAAAATAGCCATCATTCTCCCCACCCCCCGTAAACTCCCCACAACCAACAACTCTGACACAACGAGAAACACCAAATATCTACTTTCCTAACTTAACTCTTGTCCCTTGCGGTTGGAAGAAGAGAAAACTTAGATTCAATCACCAACACCCCATTTGCCTTAGATGACATGAAACACATTCCTACATGGCAGGTAACAGGTTTTCTCCGGAAAACATGGGGGCACCTGCTGGTCTGCCAGAGAAAGCGCACCAACATTTATCTGCTCAGGATCTACTCCTCCAGCTTGAGCCCTGTTACATGCCCTTGCTGAATCTTATTTTCACAACAGCTGTGAGATGGATGTTATTATCCTCATTTATCAGATGAGGAAAAGACTCCGAAAGATTTAGGGGTGCTCAGCACAATAGGGGTTATCTGCCTCCCCCTTGTCCACATTTCTTTGAATTTTCCAGTATATGTTCCTATCATCTTGGTTGTAGATGGTTCTAGACCAGGTTCTAGACCAGTAGTCTTCCAGCCCATGCAAAGGGAGCAAGCAGTGTAGACCATATTTCCATCTTCGGAACAGTCTTCAGTTTCACCTGGTGGCAAACTAGACCCAAGTTAAATTCCATGGATACAGTGTTAAACTTTGAGCGCTCCTTCTCAAGCCCAGGTTGTGGAGACCTTGCGCAATAAAGGTGGAATTACATTTTTTAAGTTAAAGCCCGAATTGTTGACTCCTTGGTTAAAAACAAATCCGCATACAACGTGCACCAGTTCCCCAATTCTTTTTTTTAACAAGACCATTATGTTTTCAAAAGTGAAGTCAGTGGAAATGTGCTGTTTCCTGCTGCCCCATGTCCCTGTTCCTTTTCTCTCTTTCTCACCCTGTGTGTGAATATTACAGGTTTCCTCCTTCCAGAGATGCTCACAGCTGTTTCCCTTCCTCCCTCTCTTGAGCCCTGGAGGGCAGCTTTCATTCTTCTACCTCAGCCTGCCTGGGGCCCCATGGAAACTTCCCCATGGTATGATTGCTTCCACACTTTTATATGCTTTAAAGAATATCAGCTGAGAACTGCTTATTGATCCCGAGTGGGGAATCCTCCCTTACAAAGCAATTTGCAGCCGTTGAAGGAATGTCGGGGCACCCTTCTCAATATCCTGCGCCCCCCTCCCACACCCTCCATGCCCCATTTGCATGTTGACACCCTCTAAGCCAAGCCCACCTTTGCCCGTGCCTCCTTTTCTAAGGATGTCCGACGAAGCTGACTTTTTGGATTCTCGGGCACTCATCCTGTGAACCATTTGAGCATTCCAGTTTTACACTAGATCTCTATCTACTTTGGAGATTTTGTTTCATTTTTTTAAAAAGATTTTATTTATTTGAGAGAGAAAGAGAGAGCAGAGAGAGAGAGAGAGAGAGCGAGAGCACACAAGAGGTAGGAAAAAGCAGGGGCAGAGGGAGAGGGAGAGGGAGAAGCAGGCTTCCCAAGGAGCAGGGAGCCTCACGCAGGACTCCATCCCAAGACCCCGGGATTATGACCTGAGCAGCAGAAGGCAGATGCTTAATGACTGAGCCACTCAGGCGCCCCTGAAGATTTTATTTTGGAAACCCAAATATCGAAAAGATGCAGCTGCTCCCCAAGCACTTAAAGTCCTGAGACACCTGGATGGATTCCACCTGCTCGGCTAGCACGAATCCTTCCGACCCTCCTCTCCCACCAAGTAGCAGGAAAATGGTGGCTGGCTAGGGTAGAGGCCATTTTTCACATTGCTCCTGATTAGCAGGACCCAACATACTGCAGGCCATCAGTGCTTGGCTCAGAGTAACAATGAAGAGAGGAGAAAGCAGCTTTGGGGTGCCCATTTGGCTCCAGGCATTGTACTAGTCTAGTCAGGGTCAAATATGGTATTTTATTAATCCAACCCACAGCCTCTCTAGAAAATTTGACACCATGCTCCTAGAAAATGAACACTTTCCATGGCCCTTTCTCCAGTCCTCATGATTTTACCAACAAGAACCCTAAGTTCAGAGAAATTAAACGGTTTGCCCAGGTCACACAGCAAAGAAGCAGACACAGGCAACTGGACCCTGTTCCTCCAAGTTCAATGTACTTCCCCTTTCTCCACAGCTGGCCAGGGCTCTGTAGACTCAAAATTCACACTGGAAATAAAGTCAGTGCACTGGAGTTTTCATTTTGGTACGATGCTATCTGCCACTGTTCTATGAATAGGAGTCCCCATTCCAACAGTGATGCTCCCTTTCTGCTAAGGTACTAACAAAGCCACCATCTGGTTGCAGCCTCTGAATCCAGACCCCTCGAAATCCCCTTAGGCCTGGTCAGCTGAGTCGGAGAGAATGCAGCACAGTTTTTTTTAAAACAGGCCTTTTTTTCTCAAAAATAGTTCCAAAAATATTTCCCCAAAATAGAACCATTATTTTATTTATTTATAAAATATTTTACTTATTTATTTGACACAGAGAAAGAGAGAGCATAAGCAGGAGGAGCTGCAGAGGGAGAGGGAGAAGCAGGCTCCCTGCTGAACAGGGAGCCTGTCCTGGGGCTCTATCCCAGGACCTGAGCCCAAGGCAGACACTTAACAGACTGAGCCACCCAGCACAATAAAGTTGAGTTAACCTCTTCAACTTAACACCTTTCCCTCCTATTCATATACTGCTTTCAAAAGGAATACTGAACAAGGGGCACCTGGGTGGCTCAGTAGGTTAAGCCTCTGCCTTCCGCTCAGGTCATGATCCCAGGGTCCTGGGATGGAGTCCCACATCGGGCTCTCTGCTCAGCAGGGAGCCTGTTTCCTCCTCTCCCTCTCTCTCCCTGCCTGCCTCTCTGCCTACTTGTGATCTCTGTCAAATAAATAAATAAATAATCTTTTTAAAAAAATAAACAAAAAAAAAAAAAAAAAAGGAATGCTGAACTATTTTGAGCTACTGTATTAAGTTCATAAACTATTCCTCTCCCTGACTTAATGTCTACTACAGGACTTTTCCTCTAAGGAAATATGCTATCTGTCATTGCTTTTTTGCTAGTCCCCAGACAGGTGGGTCTTTGCTTTTCAGTGCCCTTTCTACCTTATATAAAAATGCTTATGCTGGAGGAGAGTTGGGTGGGGGGGGTAGCTGGCTGATGGATATTAAGTAGTAATGGGTGTTATATGCAACTGATGAGTCACTAAACTCTAGCTCTGAAACTAATAATACACTATATATTAATTAAATAAATTTAAATTAAAAAAATTTGTTGTTATTACTAAAAGTGGAACCAGAAATCCTAGCCTGTTACAAATAATTTTAAAAATACATTGAAATTGGGTGCTTAGGTGGCTCAGTTGGTTAAGCGTCTGTCTTGATTTCTGCTTAGGTCAAGATCTCAGGGTCATTAGATCGAGCCCTACTTCAGGCTCCGCACTGGGCATGGAACCTGCTTGAAGATTCTCTCTCTCCCACTCCCTCTGCCCCTCCCTCAGTTTGAGTGCTCTCTCACTCTCTCTTTCAAACAACAACAACAACAACAAAACAGAACAAAAAAAAAATGCATTGAAATAAGGCATCCTTTGGATTTTAGAAACATTATATTTATTCATAGGTATTCAGACCATCTAAAATAGCCTAAAACTCTCATGTTTTTCAAATACCTCTGCTCCACTATTTGCCACCTTTCTCGGGTGAGTGATTTCCAAAACATTATTCATTCATCCTACGAGAGCAAGGGCTCCAGAACCAAACTGACAAGAACGACCTACAGACCAAAGAATTAATAAAAACAATAGAGTATCATAGCAAGCTGCTCAGGAGAGAAACATTTACTGTGTGCTGCTTTGATGGAGGCTATTTGACTATAGGACAAGCTAGTTTCTAAAAAGGGAGATTTTTGTTAAGGGTATCAAAATGTCTCTGGAATTGGCGCTGAAAACTGGAAGTTCACTGGAGGCTGAGACAGCCCTTTGCCCACCTTGCTCTCAGCGCACACGGTCCCAACTCTCCGAGCCTGTTGTCTCCACTCTCCTCCCAGGACATCACGTTCTTCTGCCTCTTCCGCCAATGGGGGCTGCTCCTCCATGCTCCAGCCTGCATCTGAATGCGGCTTCCTTCCCAGGCTGTCGGCTCAGGCCCTGACTCTGCTTGTCCTTTCTGCCTGGTTCCCACAGGCTCAGATGCTTAATATCCCAATTCCAAATTTCAGGAGGAAGATGACGGGTGCAGCTTAGATCAGGAGCAGCCCAATCAGCCATGGAGCTATGTGTTGCCAGCACGACCAATTCAGGAGTGGCTTCATCACGGGGGAGTTACCAGAGGAAAAAGATGTGGGGTATTTAGTTTAAGCACAGCTATGTGCTCTGCACAGCACAGTGTGTGTTGGGCAGGGGTGGGGACAAGCATGGGGATCAGAATCTGCACAGACAAGACTTTCAGATCCAGGTTCTGCCACTTCTTAATTAATCTGGACAAGTTCAGTAACTCCCAACATTGATTTTCTAGGCTGGTGAATAGGGACAATAAATACATCAAAGTATCACAGTGCAGATCAAATGAGATGATGTTTGCCAATTGACTGGCATGGCCAAATACTAAAAAATGCTAGCTTCCTTTTGCCCCTGTCTACGCTAGGCTGTATACCAAGTTTAGAAGTATCACAATTAATCAGGGTTTTTGTGACATGTGGAAAGCAAACCATTAGCATTTACACAGTGCTGTAGAAAAACAAGACTTCTTGGGGTGCCTGGGTGGCTCAGTCGATTAAGCGTCTCCCTTTGTCTCCGGTCATGATCCCAAGGTCCTGGGATTGAGTTCCGCATCGGGTTCCCTGCTCGGCTGGGAGCCTGCTTCTCCCTCTTCCCCTCTCCCTGCTTGTGCTGACACTCTCTCTGTCAAATAAATAAATAAAACCTTTAAAACAAAACAAAACTAAAAAGGTCAATTCACAGACCTGTACCCCTGGGGATAAAAATACATTATATGTTCATAAAAAATAAAATTAAAAAAAAAAAAAGGAAAGAAAAACAAGAATTCTTGAAAACACAAAGAGAGGATATTAAACAAATGGACACTCCCAGCCTCTCTCTTTTTGGCATCAAATAATAATATTAGTAATTAGCATTCAGAAAGTGCTTTACCTCATACACACGGTTTGTGACTGATATTACCTCCTTCTGTTCTCGCAATGACCTTGTAGGATCGATATGTTTGTTAGCTTCCTTTTACAGCCTAGGCTAAATAAACTGGCCAAAGTCATATGGTTGGTGGCAGATATGGGACTCAAACCCAGGGCCCCAGCCTCCAAAACCCCTTGAGCTCTTCAGTGCCATTCCCAGAAGATACTTAAGTTCTGGGTCAACTATTTCATTGCCCATTTTTTCATCTGATACCCCACCCCATTCTCACAACCCCACACCATAACTGTCAAAGCCTTCCCAGTTTAATTCCAGGCTCCCTTTCCAGCTTCCTGTAACCTGAAACCCAAATACCCATGTTCTCCTGTGTCTCTGTGGATTTTCTTACCATTTCTTACTCTAAGAGTGTCTTTCTTGGGGCTGCCTGGGTGGCTCAGTTGATTAAGCATCTGCCTTTAGCTCAGGTCATGATCTCAGGGTCTTGGGATCAAGTCCCAGATTGGGCTCCCCACTCAGGGGGAGTCTGCTTCTCCCTCTACCTCTGCCTCTCCCCCTACCCAAACCCCCAGCCTGTGCTCCCTGTCAAATAAATAGGGTCCTTAAAAAAATAAAAAAGTGTCCTTCTTTCTTGTAGTCCAGCTAGGGCCTAGTTCTAGCTCAATGGTTGTCCCATCGAGAAAGCGTTCCCATGAGCCACGCACCACGCAGTGTCATTCCTTCCCTCCTCTGGGCTTCCTTAGAAGGCTTCAAATGGCTTCAAATCAGAGCAACTTCTGACAACAACAGGAAGAGACACTTTTTCATCTTTGCATCTTCAGTATCTGTCCCAGCATGTGCCACGTAGTAGGTGCCTGGGAAATGTTTATTGGGTTGAATCTGATGAAAGTTCCAAACATGGATAGCCACAGCATCATCGGTTCTAGAAGAATATCTTCTGGTCATTTTAACAGTTTCAAATTCCAACCAGTCTCCTTAACTGAATGGTCAACTTTTAAACTTACTATCAACATTCCACTTAATGTTTTATGATGTTTGTACTAATTTTTCAGATTATGCTATCCACATATACCCAGAAACAATGATTAGAATCTTCTTTAGTTTATTATGAATGAAATATGAATCCAGTAGAAGCTTGGATATCTGAATGAAGCAAAAATTGGGACCATTATAGAACTTAATTCAACAAAAACTCGAGTTCTGGTTGCCCAAGTACTGCTTCCTTATTCCCTTTGATTATCTGATTTAAGAGGTTGTTACCCTATGGGAGCAGATAAATGTCACTCTATGGCTAGGCTCTATCACCTGTAAGATAGAGATGATACTAAGACCGTCTATGGGGTTATTGTAAGGAAACAGAAAGCATCGAAGGGAGCTTGTCAACAGTAGACATTATAATGATCAAACTTCTCCTTGGTCTGTAGAAAAGAAATTTCTGCTAGATCCGTGTTGTCCCAAGGTTATGGTGTTTCATTTTAAAAAACTGCTCTTATCCGAGTGGTGGGTATCATGGGAGGGCACATATTGCATGGACCATTGGGTGTGGTGCATAAACAATGAATCTTGGAATACTGAAAAGAAATAAAATAAAATAAAATAAAATAAAATAAAATAAAATAAAATGGAAAAAATTTTTAAAAATAAAAGAAATAAATCTTAAAAACAAACAAACAAACAAAAAAAAACCCCTGATCTTACAAGCAGTTTTTGACTATCTCCAAATGGAACAAAGCCTGCAAGACCATTCATAGACAGTTAGCTCTCTGTATGAGCAGGCTCACCTCTATCCACCTTGTCTCTTACAAACATTCATTCATTCGTATTTTCTTTCAATAAATATTAATTGAGAAAATCAGGTGGTCTGGAGACTTGCCTTAGAAAGAGTGTGTAATGCAGCCTAAGGGCACCAAAGGAAAGTTTTCTCAGAGGAAGTGAGGCCCTAGAGCACCTTATTTTATTTTGGGAGTACCTAATTCATCATTTTGAAACTGTCCATTTCCATCTTCTGTGATGCTCTCAATGATGGAAGGTCAGGGACTAGGTCTTGGGTGTGTCGGAAGCCTTAGTGCCCAGTATGGTGCTTAGCACATAGTAAGCCCTCAATTAATATTTATTGAAAGAAAAAAATGAAAAAATGTTGATACGAGGAGAGCTAGGTGTGGGTAAATGTCTGATCCCATATTTGGAAGGCTAGACATCATTAAAGGACCAAAATAATTAGGAATAATACTTGAGGATTCGTCGCCCCCACCCCGCCGAAGAGCAGGTGTAATTCCAAGCTTTGCCTCATTTGGAACATTCCCAGACTAAGACCTGGATGTGGACAGACACTCGGTGAGCATGGATGTGCAGTTCTGTGATTGAAAATAAACACTGCCAGTCATTTCTCTAACAGTAACATTCCACTCTCTTCACCTCTGCTCCCTGCCTTTCCTTCCCAGGGCTATTTTTAATTCTCCATATGAGGGTGATGCTCAAGGATGCTCAAGGAAGGAACCTCCATACCCTAAAAGAGAAAGTGAGGAAAATATTAGAATAGGACCAAACAGGAAGGTGCACCATTCGCAACAAAGGTGAACAGATATTCCCACTAGATAGCTCCCATTCTCCTTTTAACATGTACAATTTCTACTGCAGCATTGATGTATTTGAAATATAATAATTAAAATTTGTATGACATTTCTTTAATGCACCTATCAAAATACTGAATTCAATCATCACAACGATCCAGTAAGACAAGTTCTTATTCTTTCTTCTGAACAGATCAGCAAATTGAGTTCAGTGCAGTTGAGTGACTTACCCTAAAATCACACAGTAGGTAGTGAAGACCAGAATCAAACCCAGTTCTTCCAGGTCTGACACTTTGCTGTTTGTTTGGCTTCATGTTTCAGTTACTTCCATATACTCTTCCCACCCCCAAGTCCTTTTCTTATTCATCGCCGTCTCCCTTATAACCTACCATACATCGCTCATAGTAAACACACAATAACATTCAAGAAACTGAACTTCTTTAAAGATCCGATCTACTTCCACGAAGAGAATGGTAAAATATGGTAATAGAAATTTTACGTCTTCTGGTCAAAGAGCAGAGGTACTTTGAAGCCTTTCCTCATGGACTGTGCTCCCTGATGTGGAGCCAGTTCCAATTCTGGAATGTCAAGTCCAGTGTGAGATGGTGACAGCGCTGTAGCTCACTACTCCAGATCCCCAGACGCACCAGGGAGGAAGGGATGCTCCTGGTGGGTACCAGTTTCAAGTATTTCCTCCAGCACAGCTCATAGGACCTAAGAACAAGGGATGCTAATAATTAAAAGCGAAATCAAACACAGCACCTGTGAGCGGGATCCTACCACTGACTCACGCTGTGGTCACCCTATCTTGGTAGCTTACGAGAGGAAGGGATGGTGGTGGTTAAAGCAGGAACTGGCTGTGCCCAGTTTCCTCGTCGACAAAAGGGGAGAATACTCGTGGTCTTCATTGGGTTGCTGCAGCCCATGCACCAACCCATGAGCGCTCTGTGCCTAACTGTTGTCCCTCTCACTCTTTCCTTGCAATTGCATCCTACCTGTTCTTGGGTTCTGTATGTCTTTTCCCCATGATTGTGAAGCTCATGGTCAATCATTTATTTGAATCCCTGTGGCACTCACCATCTGGCTTATATGGGTCTTTATCGTTTCCTGCATGTTAACCTTATTTCTCAGAAGAGCATGAACTCTGCAAGGGCAAGCCAGATGCCTGGCATGCAGGGTTAAACTGTGAGCCGAATTCTTGCTGTCCACTATGGAAGGAGGCACAGATTGTTACTCTGATGTTCCGCTGTCTCTTCAGGAAAAGTTTCAGTGCATGTGGTGGGTTGGAAAAATATAGGCACGTATTACAAAAGACCCGAAAAGAAAATGTAGAATAACACACAACAGGTTTTATTCAAATGTTTATCTTATTTGTTTTTTAAAACATTTTATTTGTTTAATTGCAAGAGAGAGAGAACACAAGCAAAGGGGAACAGGAGAGAGAGAAGCAGACATCCCGCTGAACAGGGAGCCATCATGGGGCTCCCTTCCAGGAACCTGGTATCATGACCTGAGCTAAAGGAAGAAGCCTAACTGACTGAGTCACCCAGGCATTCATCAGATGTTTATTTTAAATAATTATTTTTGAGGTGTTAGTTTTAAGCTCTCTTCTGCTTTCATAGAGGTGCTGCTCCTTTGACATGCATCTTAGAAAGGAAGAGATCTTCCCTCTAAGGTAGCTGCAGTGCCCAGCCCCGCCCAATTTTCAGTCCAGCCTGACAAAGACCAGTGTTCTTCCAAGGGCTCAGACCCTTATCTGCTAGGTCTGGAACTTGTTGCTACATCTCTGTGCCATAACTGTTGTACTTGGTGCTGAGTGTGACAAGCCGTAACTCCTCCCACATCTCACATCAGATGGCCCCATTTGTGTGGCTGGGCTTCTGCCTGTTTCTGTTTCCTACTGAATACTTTCTTTGTGGGCTGGCACTCTGCCCTCCACCTAGCCCACTCACCCAGCTAGTCTAACTCTGTCCATGCCCCTCTCCTGGCAGGGGAACAGGGCACAGTCAGCCAAAAGGCTTCAACTTTCAGTGCTCTATGGGACAAGCTTAAGTTTGCTAAAGATTAAGGCTGGGATTAAGGTTAACTCAACTGTTGGGAAATGCTTCTAATGGAAGAGTAACTCAGAACCATGAACTTAGTGCCAGTCCTAACAACATGCTACTATTCTATACTGACTGCTGCCATGTTGATTCATTATGTCAGAACTTCTTGGACAGCAATAGCTTCAGTCAAGTTCAAATTCACTGAGCCCTTTGCTCCCTGGGCACTAGACAATTGGGCATCTTTCTAGAAGATGAGTTCTTGAGCCAGAGTAGATTCCAGCTTCTCACCCTTCATCTCCAGCTCCTACCCCAAGATCCTTGCACACCTTGGTGCCGTTTCCTCTGAGACCGGACTTCCTAGGATTTCCTTCACGGGAACTAGAGCTCAAAAATAAATCTAAGGATGGGAGAACACACCAATTCCTGCCATGTTACCTAGAGGCCTCCATCTTACTACAACAGCACGTTCAGAGTCTTTTAACTGAGTTCCAGAAGCTGCCATTGGCTCATCAAAACAGGGTGCCCTTATATGGTTTTCTATCCCTTGTTCCCCTAGCGCTGTCATTTCCAACTAAGAAGCTTTTTATTCGCTGTGCCTGTTTGCCAAAACTCATATAAATCAGAGCGGGCACTTTGCAAGACTTAGATTTGATTAATCTTAAAAATTTAGAAGCTGCATGAGTGGGGTTTGAGATTAAGTGTGCAAAGATGTTTAGAAGCAGCTTCCCCACCAGCCTTCAGATTGAGATGGATGAGAAGCAATACCGGGTTTGAGCTGCCCATAATTGAAAAAGTGTGTGCCCAGAATATCATATTTATCCTTCCTTTCTCCAAGAGCCATAACTTTAAAGCCTCTGTTAGAACCTCAATCAAGTGAATGTCTTCGACTGTAAGCATCCTAGATATTCTCAGCGTTTATGATACTTAAAGAACAGGGATATGAAGGCTGAGGATAAAAGGTACTGGGGTGGAGGAGAGTCAATTCCCAAATAGGACTGGGCCCCCAGGCATCCCTGGGAAAGTAGCATAAACCTGTAGAAGAGGAGCATTTGTGAGTGAGCGAACAATAGCAGGCAAATGCAAACCACGCCGATCTAATCTGCTAACCCGGAGTCTGCGCTCACAGTGGCCACTGTGGTCCTTCCAGAAGGCATCCAGGGCTAGCTGGCACCCAGCTGAGGGGCTCCATTCACCCCCTAATCTCTGTAAGTGAATGTGGTTCCTGAAGCTGTGAAACTTCAGCTGAGAAACAGCATTCATTCTAGCATTCAGCCAACCCCAGGCACCTGCTCCGTGCAGTCCTGAGCATGGTGTGGGGAGGAAGGCAGATACGTGTGAGAAACAGGTACTGATCTGGGGGAGCTTTCAGGAAGGGGCTCTAATCTCTTACCTGGCCACGACTCTGCTGTCCGACTGGGATTTGAACATGCTAATGCCCAATTGGACTTTTGTTCCCTGACCACCCACCCGTTATCTTCTTCTTTAAATGACATAATGCAGCCTCCCAACTCTAGACGACTATAGATGTGACCTTGGACTCAGAATCTCTCCAGAAAATTAACTCTGCTCTTCGCTGTCTTTGGAAAACCTGAATGTCGACGTTTAAAAGTTCTCCTAGTGTTCCACGTGAGTGTGTAGGTACTCACCCGCACCAGCCATACACAAACAATCCGCTCAAGGCATTGCTGGTTAAGCCCAGGCCCAGGGCTATACGGCCAACTTTCAACGCGAATCATAAATAAAACGTAAGTATTAAAAAGTTGGCAAGACCCTTAACATGAGGTTTTATTTTCACTGCAGCTCTGTGAAGTTTGAACAAGGGTCACACATAGTAGCCATGTGGAAGAGTGCTGTGTAGGAACAAGAAAAGGGCTGATTCTCCCTGTTCGTGTTTGTTTTTCAAAGGTGTAATGCAAAGAGATGGTATCGTGAGCAGAATGTTCTGGCCACTCACCGGAACTGGCGGAGATGGTGACACAAAGAGCTCAGGGGCAAGTTAACAGATCCCGGAGCTACTGTGAGCTATTGACAGCCAGCAGTACCTGGGGACCTCGTGCAGGGCAGTGTCCCAGCCTGCCTGGAGGTCCCAGATGGAGAGGTCTGGGGCTGATTCTGACGCAGGTAGTCAAGGGGCCTTACCGAGGAGCGTGCCTGCTCCGTGAAAACCTGCTGACCATCTGTATGGCTGGCATCTAGATCACGGGCACCCAGGGGTTCATTTGACTCTTTTCATATTTTTAAATTTTTGTAAAATGGAAGTCAAGCCAAACTAAACCAAAAACTCATACTTTCACGGTGTGCCTAATGTTCCAAACGCCCCCACATCTCGGAAACATAAGGAAAAAGACAAAGGGGAGGGTGGAATTCTCTTAGCCCCCAGTTCTTGGCTCCGTCTGGAGCTATGTGTGCCTTGAAATTCGTCTACACTTGTTGAAAAGCCACATAGGGGATGCTTAGTCAGAAGTCTGGCCACTTCGGATCAGACCAGATGACAGACTGACAGCCTCTACTTAGTACAGCATGTACTTTCGTCCTGGACCCTCCAGAGGACAGAAGAGGGGGCCCCGCCAGATCCACAGGTGTAGATGCTTTTTCCCCACTGGGTGCGGAGCTACAGTCAGAAATTCTTTTCCTAACATATGTGACTGATTAGAGCTAATATCTCATTTCTAATTCCATTGATTCCTTAAAAACAGCAAGTCCCAAAGACCATGGCTATTCTTAGCAATTTCAACTCCTCCCCCAGTGGGCTTGGGAGAAGGTGGCCAGAAGGGAGTCTGGTTAACGTGGGCAGCGAGTGTCAGTGGGACCCCACGTCTGAAGCACACGCCTGTGGTCAGAGCCACACAAACCCACACATGGGTCTCTGCTGCCTCCTGTCTTTCCCATTTCCAAGCCACATCTGTGGCAGAACTACCATTAATAACAGGAAGGCTCCTTTGCAGGCCCAAGAACTCTGCGACTTCCGCACTCCAAATGGGTCCCTCCTCCCTAGTCCTTTAATCTCCCTGTGGTTTGGTAGGAAAGCCTCTCCATGGCCCTCCTTTTTGCTACCGCAGGAGAGAAGGACAAAGTGTGGGCCCCATCCATCCCAGTAAAAGATTTTTCAATGCAGACACAGAAATAGCCCTGATCTCAGGCCCCTCGGAGGAAAATGGGAGAGAGGATGAAGCCGACTTGCCAGGTCAGCCCTTTGGGGACTGTGGGGTTCCACATAATATTGTGATGGCGTGCCCTGTGGTGGCCTCAGTGAGTGCTTGTTGGGCTGAATTGAATTAATCACAGAGAATGTCCCTCAGGATTCTATAGGTGTAGCCCACCCTTGTCTTAAGAGGCCCTGTGGCTTCACAGACAACGCCTCAGGCCCAGAAGGAACAACGTGCATGACTTAGTTCAGCACTACCCAGCCAGGAGCTGTGTGATCTCAGATAAGCCTCCTGACCTGAGTCTCATTTTCTGTCCCGGTAAGAACAAAAGCTTTGCACCAGAATTACTTAATGTTTTCTGTGACCTCTTCCAGCTTTAAAGAGAAAAGAATGAAGATTTGAGTCAACACTGGCTTTCCCTTAAGTCAAAATTTCCACCGAGTTGCCGAAGGCCACCATATATTTTCTGCATCCTGCTCTCTCTTCTTTGGGCTTTGAAAACAGACCAGGTTGAATGCAACCTCATGGTTCACATTCACACAGCAAAAATCAGAGCCCTCCAAAGCCAGCGCCAGGGATAAAATGATGATAAATGGAAACGAACTTTATCATCCAAAAATACCCCCTCGAACTCTGAAGAAATATTGATAATAACTCTCCATCTGCTGAATAAATCAGAACAAGACTGGAGATCCTACCCAACATTGTTTGAGCATGGAGGACAGCCAGGAAAGTACTAGAGTTTCATGAAAACTGATCTCAGGAGAACTGACATAAATAAAACATGTCAAAGTTTTAAAGAGGAAAAGAAAATAAAAGGGATAGCAGAAGTGTTTTCTGTTTATTATTATCCCCACTGTAAAGAACTTTTGTAGGAAGCACACAGGTCGGGGAATCAGGACGCTAGGCTCCCGCTCTAGTCTCCACCCCAGAGTCCCACCTGAGCTTAGCGAATTCGTTTCACCTCTCTATACAGGTTACCTTTCTTCGTGATTGTGAGGTGCAGAGGAAAAATTAGAGAAAACATAGAATAGGGGTTTAGGGGGTCCGGTGGTGAGAAGTGCCTAAAACTTAAGGTGTTCTGTGAATAAATTGCTTCGTTATTGACAAACAATATGGCGGCCTGACTCCGAGTCCCGGAGCGGGAGAGCTGTGCGAGCAGCAGCTGCTTTAGGGCGCCCCCAGCAGGTTGCCCCCGATGTTGGCACCCGGCTAGAGCCCATAATTTCTGGTCCCATGGGACCTTCCTGGGCTCTGCGCTCGCCTGGGGCAGGCAAGGCAGCCAGGCCTGCGGTGGGGATGAGCAGGACAGAACTGAGTGAGAAAGCTCAGTTTAGTCATCACTGCCAAGCTACCTACAAATGTTATTATTAAGCCCCCTCCCTCGCCCCTGCCCCGACAAGTCCCAGGTCTGTTGGGCAGGGCGCGGATTTTTGCAAGTGAGGCTCTCAGTTCTCCTGGCCTCTCACTCTCTTCTGTCTCAATACTCTGAGAAGCGGGTGTGAGGGGGCGAGCGTGGGTTCTCCTGAAGTCATCTCAAGGTGTGGGGTAGCCGTGGGTGACTGACAGTCAATTGTTGGGGTGTGAGAGCTCAGGTTAGGGGGCCCCCACCAGTCTGCAGAACTCTTGGCTTAAGGATGGATTCTTGGTGTCTCCAGTGACTATCTGGTATGTTCCCCACCCCCAAACAACGTCATAAATGTAGTCTACAGTCTAAATGACTAATCAGCCATATAAATGGACCAAAATATCTTCTGAGGCTAAAGTAAGAACAGCTGTAATGATTGTAGTACATAGTTGGGAACTCAAACTGGGGTAAGCCCAATAATTTATAGGTATCTCTGCATGTTTACATAAATGTGGTCAAATGCCAGAATTACTAGTACGTGTACCATATGGAAAATAAAAAGCACGCTTGTCGGGGGCGGGGTGGGGGGGACGCTCTTTTAGATATTCTGTCTGGGAGAGGACTTTGAAAATACGTGGCACAGAAAATAGTGCACACAATCTGAACCACATATAATAATCTTCGGGAGTTCAACACCACAAAAAAGTTCTTTTAAAAATTAGATTTTCTGACGTTTTCCTCTTCTTTATCACTTTTCCCTAGATCCCGAGCTTCTGATGGACTGTGGGAGGCTGCCGCGGCTGAGGTACATCACTATGAGTCCCGGACTTTGGGGATTGTGTTGGGGGGGGGGGGCATGGGAGTGTCAGAGATTGCGTTTTGTCTCTCTCATACTGATGCAGAGTAAAGGGATCCCCAAAGAGAAGGAAAAGGGAATTTATTTATCACTTGGTTTGTCAGCCATGCTACAGTCAATTTCCACAGATTTTAGGTGGGTCAGAAGGAAATGCATTATTTGAACAGAGTAAGTATTTCAGAGAATCATAGAATGTTAGCGTTAGAGGGAAATATAAGGGTCATTGTATTTTTACAAATGAAGAGCTGTTCCCCCAAAGTAAAGTGGCTTTTTAAAAATGTATTTCTAAATAAAATAAAATAAAATAAAGTAAAATAAAATAAAATGTATTACTATCAGAGCCACAAACAACCACATGAAAATATGTATAAGGAGAAAAAATAAGTGGAAGAGGAAGAGGTAAATAAGGGGGAGATAGTGGTTTCACAGAGAGAGTAAGATGGAGAGAAAGAGACAGAGGGAGAATAAAGAAATACACAAAAGATGTGAAGAGGCTGTCTGTAAGAGGGTGGAAACATGAGGAAAATACCATGATATATATCCCACCCCATGCTCTTTTTTTGATTTCCTCTATATAATGAGCCAACCCTCCACCTTACCAAATGGGACATCTTGGAAGAATCCAGATTTCTGGGCAGTCCTGAGCATTGAAAAGTCTGCCACCAAGTTTAACAAATAGATCCTAGTCTAATTTGGACAATGTCTGGAAGAGACCTGAGAAATCATGTTTTCATTTTTTGATTTTTGTGCTTTCTCCCCACTCAGCCACACCCAAACCATTCCGGAGTGATGGAACTCTGGTGATTCTAGTCCCAGAAAGAAGCTGCCTGCCCTGAAGCATCTGGCCTGGCGTCCTCATGTTGCACAGCTCATAGCTCATCTTTCTCTGTGCCCTGGGCAGCTGATCTGAATATAGAGTTTGCATGAACTTCAAAGGAAGCTGGCAGGATGGGGTTGGGGCCTTGCTGCTTTAATCAAGTTGGATTTAAAAACCTCTGGTTATCACGTAGAAAACTAAAACCAGCAACGGAGCGCTAATTGACAATGACTAAAAGGGAAATGGCAATAAAAAAAGGTGCAGGGAGCTCAAAGAGATTAGATTTAAAGAGGTAAAACTCTCCTAGGAGTTGATGATGGATCACCATTACTTCTTGCCTCCATAAAAAAATATGGCACATGGAGTAAGATAGACTCCTATAAGGTATGCCTCCTCTAGGGAAACCTCCTATAAGGTAAGGAATAAGATAGCCTCCTATAAGCCTCCTTTAAGATAAGCAAAAGCTCAGAAACATTGTTTCTACCTGCCTGTCATGGTATAGATATCCCTCCCTCCTTGAGCTTGGAGCTCCTCGTTCAAGCTTCTTGGGCCAATGGTGGGAGCTGTAGCCCAGGCCACTTCCCCCATGATTCTGTCCCTCATGGGGACATCACTCAACACCTGCCTCTTCTCTTCTGGAGCTCTGCTTCATAGGGGAACCATGTATGTGGAATGCATCCAACATTGACTTGAGTTCTGAATGACTTTTTTTCCCAAGCTGGACTCCTTCAGGGAAGCACGGAGTCTGGCACATAGTAGGTGCTCAAAGAGGTTTGTTGAATAAATGAGGGAAAAAGAAACTAGCTCATCGTTCTTGTAAACTTGCCCAGTACCAAGCACACTGTGAAGCACATAGATAATATCTGAGCCTCATTCACAACATGCGTTGCCTTGAAGACAAGATAGAGTCCCTATGGCTCAAGACTAAGGAGTTCATTGTGTTCTTTGTTGAGCAGATACTTGAAAGCTGTTCTGAAGCCAGAAGAAGGACTGAGGAAGAAGTACAGTGGAAAAGGAAGAGGCGACTGGGGCCAGTCCAGGCCATGGATGTCTCATCAACTTTTTCATGGATTTTTTTTTTTTTTTAGTTTTCTCCTTCTTATAAGACAACATGATTTCTAGGATCTCTCCTTCCCTCCGCCTCTAATAGATATCAAAGGAGTAACTGTTCAAAAATAGGACCCAAAGAGAAAGATCCTGAGAGATTGGATGTTTTTCACTCTCCTTCAGGGAGTTTATTCAGATCACATACACACAGAGAAACAGCACCCCTTTTCCCCACCCCACTCCCAGTCCAAGTCTGCTGCTGCGTAGTCCTCTCTAGCCAAAGATGGGACCAAGAGGCAGGTGTGCAGAATGCTTTAGGACTTTTTCCTGATGTCCTAAGGGGCAGAGGCAAAGGAAGAGAACTAGAGAGAACCAAAGACAAACCTCTCTAGGAATATGTATTTTAAAAAAATTTTTTTTCAAAAAAAAAAAATTTTCCAAAGAAGATACGTAAATGGTCAATAAATACATGAAAACATGCTCAACATGTCCTTCGGGAAATGCAAATCAAAACCACAGTGAGACACCACTTCACACTCACGAGGATGTCTAAAACAAGAAAGACAGAACATCACAAGTGTTGATAAGAATCTGGAGAAACTGGAACCCTTGTATACTGCTAGTTAAAATAGGAAATACTGCAGCTTCTTTGAAAAACAGTTTGGAAGTTCCTTAAAAAATGAAACATAGGCTTATGTGGCCCAGAAATTCCACTGAGTATACACCAAGAGAATTGGAAACATATGTCCACAGAAAAACTTGTACACAAACATTCATAGAAGAACTATTCATAATAACCAAAAGATGGAATGAACCCAAATGTTCATCAGCTGATGAGTAGATCAAAAGTTCTATATCCATACATGGGGCGCCTGGGTGGCTCAGTGGGTTAAGCCTCTGCCTTCGGCTCAGGTCGTGATCTCAAGGTCCTGGGATCAAGCCCTGCATCGGGCTCTCTGCTCAGCGGGGAGCCTGCTTCCTCCTCTCTCTCTGCCTACTTGTGATCTGTCTGTCAAATAAATAAATAAAATCTTAAAAAAAAAGTTCTATATCCATACAACGAAATATTATTTAGTCATGAAAGGAATAAAGCATTCATACCTGTCACAATATGGATGAACTCTGAAAACAAGCCAGATACAAAAGTTCATGTATTCTATGACTCCATTTATATGAAACATCAAACAATAGGAAAATACAGAGAAAAAGTAGATTTGTTACCAGGGGCTTGGGAAAAGGGATAATGTAGACTGATTGCTAATAGGTCAGGGTTTCTGTTAGGGGTAATGAAAATGTTCTAGAATTCGACATAAGATGCACAAACTTTTGAATATATTAAAACCACTCAAAGGTACATTTTAAACGGTATGTGCATTATGTATCAGTAGAATTTTGAAAGAAGGAGAATTTGATATTGCTAGAGGACAATTAGGGCTCTGCTGGGAACTCTAATCTCAACTTAAGTTTTTCTAGTTATAAAGAGCACCAGCCTCCTCACCACTCACCCCCCACAACTCCCTCCCCAACGCAGCCCACAATCCACAATCCTCAGCTACTCCTAGAGGAAAAACATATTAAGAGAGACCGCAGTGAGCAACTAGAGGAGGACTGAGACACACCTGGCATTAGCAGACATTCTCTGTGAGGGGGTGGGGAGGAGAGCGAACAGAGGAATGGGAGGAACGGAAGATGAGCTGCCAGATCACATGCTGAGATATAAGGGGGGCAGAGGGGCTCCAGAAAGGCCACTTTGGAATCCCTTCCCAAATACTGACTATACGTTAATGTGGCCAATATAATTGACACAAACATATGCGACCAGAAGATGGAAGGTCAGCTCTGAGTAAATGCGAGGCTTTCTGCCTCCTGCACCCCTATATGGGTTCCCACGTTGCTGGCCTAACCTCTCCCCTGGTTCAGGGGCTGCTGTGCCCCTGCCTTTAACTCCCTTCTCTCTCCTAGGACTTGTGACATCCTAGGAAGGGATGTCAGTATATTTCATGATCAGTTGTTTATTTAACTATGTACAAAATCAGCTCTAACAAATCAGACTGGTATCTAGGGAAGATGCTACGGAACCGACCGTCTTTTCGAAAATAGCTTTTATCATGCCTTTCTAGGCCAATTGTACCACTTAAAAAGCAAAAACCACATGGGTCCCTAATTATAAGATTTCAACGGATTCATAAAGAAAGCAAAACAGCACTGGAATACCAGGGTACCTTAAAAAATTAAGCAACAGAGTATAAGACACCAATGAGTACTAATTTCACAAAAACAGAGACATCGAGCCACATGTGCCTTCTGACGAACACATCAGCCTTGAGGTTGTCATGCCAAAAAGAACCCGGGCTGGGTTAAGTGGACGCATAGAGGCAAGAGGAACAGACTAAATAAACTTTGTTCTGGGGAAGCCATCAGCAAAACCCAGACCATAGGAGATAATACCACATATAAGTGATCCGGTTTCCTTAATAAATGAATTGTAAGGAAAAATAAGGAGATGGAAGAGAAAACCTATGGAATTGTAAGGAAAAATAAGGAGATGGAAGAGAAAACCTATGGGCTAAAAGATGCTTAAAAGGTGTACAGATATATATGTGTGCAAAACCACACAAACATTTAGGAATGCACACTTGAGTGTTAAGACTATTAAAAAGGTGGGAAGTCATTGTAATAAGTTAGGATAGTGATTATTCTGGCAGAAGAGAGGGGTAGTGGTTGAAAGGGGAGCATACTGTGGGCTTATCATGGGCAGGTGTTTATAGGAGTGCTAACCTTAAAGGAATTATTTCAACCTGTTCATTTGCTTTTTACAGTTTTCTATTACTTAGGTTATAACAATAAATTGTTTCTTAAAAAAAAAAAAAGATTTTATTTACTTATTTGAGTGAGAGACAGAGAGAGCACACGCAGGGCAGAGGGAGAGGGACAAGCAGACAGCCCACTGAGAAAGGAGCCCGTGGCAGGACTCGATCCCAGGACCCTGGGAACACGGTGTGGCCTGAAGGCAGACGCCTAACCGACTGAGACACCCAGGCGCCCACGAATAAAATGTTTATAAAATAAAAATTAAATTGATTCAATGAAGTCAGCTGTTACGGAAGAGATGGAAAGAAAACCCAGAAAATGAAGAGGAAAACATTAAGAATAACAGAGCAAATGTCACATTTATGACCGCAGAATTACTTTTTACAGAGAAAGCAGAACCTACTTCTCTACTCTAAAGTCCGTGTCACCCAAGACTTCCCTCTGTAAAATGCACAATGAATGTGGCCACCCGCAACTCTTTCAATACAATTAAGAAGATGGAAGAGCCCACAGAGGAAGGGTTGGAAAGGAGACTGGCTAGGTGAGAGTGCGTGTGAGTCGGCAGAATGTGAAGTATCCTCAGACCACCATTTGGCAGAGGCCTGGGAAGCAGCAGGGAAAGCATGGGGCACAGTATCAGTGTTGACCCTCATCAGCACGACCCCAGCATCCCCAGGAGCAGCTGGAGAAGTCAGGACCCGTGCAGGGAAATGTCAGCTGTGTCACAACCTTGGGAGCCGAGAAGTGAGGCCTCTGTGTCTGCCTGCCCACATGTCTGTCAGCGTGACATTTTGGGTCAATAAATATTCATCAGGATGCGCCATTTCAGCTGACCTCTGCCACCCCTGCTGCTGGAGGAGAAAATAAACAGGGCGTGTGGGTGCAGAGGACTTCTGCCCTTTTCAGAGCTGCCATTGTGCTCTGTGTGAGCCAAGAGCTCAGACAAAATTTTGCCTCCTTGAATCCCTTGGGACTTTTGCATCTACTATCTGGCTTAGAACCAACTCCTTGCCCGACATCAGCATGTCAACTATGAGAGAATAATATTCCAGGGGATGTTAGTAAGTCAGTGAGCAACACTGTCTACAGGCAACCCGCCTGTGGGAGAGTTCCCTGGGCACGGTTTCTTTCTTCCTCCTCTGTGCCCCCGGCACCTAGTTCCATATATCTGTTTGGCTTTTCTTCTCATTGCTATTGCCTACATATCTGTCTCCACCACTAGCCTGGGAGCCAGCCATTCATTCAATTTCTTTACTGAGCAATTCTTACGTCCAAAGCATTATGCTAGATAATGTAGCAAATAAAATAGTACTCATTGAGCTAAGAGAGAGATATTAGACAAACCTACAAATATATGTACACATGTTGTAAGTGATAAGAAAGAAAAGAAAAAGGCAAGACAAGTGATTATATAGGGAGACCTGTGTGATATTGCCAGGCCAGGAAAGGCTTCAGTGAGAAAGTGTTAAGTGGGGATCGGCCGGGCCAGCTGTGGAGAGCATGTCACTGGGCGGGGAGTGTGTCCAGAGCATGAGGGTGATGGAGACAAGCTGGGGATGGAAGGATAGGCAGGACCATAAGGTGAAGAACCTGATCGACTCTGATAAGGATCTTAGATTTTTAACATATGTGCCATGGGAAGGAGCACCCATTAGGTGACAAACGCAGTGGACAAAAGACAAAAGGAATGACAGAACGATGGACCAGAGCAGAGAAGGTGGTAATGGAGAAAAGACAGCAGCTCTGAGATGTCTCTGGGAAGCAGATTTGGTAGGAATGTGAGCAGTAAAGGTTCATTCCGTGACTTCTTGAAGAGCATGTGGGTAGCTGAATGTGCCACTGATGAGCATAACCCAGTATCCGAACAAGACAAGACTAGCATTTATGTGCACAAG
Organism: Mustela lutreola; assembly: GCF_030435805.1. Lineage (NCBI taxonomy): Eukaryota > Metazoa > Chordata > Mammalia > Carnivora > Mustelidae > Mustela > Mustela lutreola. Next base: position 102,251,161 of record NC_081299.1, on the reverse strand, counting down.
TGCTGAAGCACAACTGGACTCATTTATGAATATTGATATAAAACCTCTAAATAAAAAATTGGCAAATCTGATCCAGTAGTGTACTTCTAGCAGCTAGCCTGTATTATGTATCAACATTTACCACACGATGAACACTGTCCTGGTATTTGCATTAACTTCTTAACTGAAGCATAACTTAATTACTTATATTAATTCATTTATCTCCATGACTACCACATAAGTACTATTATTATCCTCATTTCTGGGGTTCAGAAAAGGAACTACTTGAACTGTATCAATGTGAATGACTCTCCTGGACACAATAATAAATAGAAGAATCCAGAAACTTCTTCCCACATATGATTCCATCTATATGAAGTTCAAGAATAGGAAACCTATGACATCTATGGTGTCAAAATAGGGGTTACACCTGGGGGGAAATAGTGATTGGGAGGGAAAGTGAAGCAGCTTTCTTGGGTGCTGGAAATGTTCTTTTTCTAGATGTAGGTGATTTTTACATGATATATACATACCAACCCATTGTAAACGTCAGATTTGTGCACTTTACTATATATATTTTACCTCAGTTTTAATGAAAGGCAATGACATTCTTGGGAAAGGCATTGGGAAGACACAAAAATTTAATATCTTTATAGAGAAAGAACCCTGAAAACCAGCAAAAAACAATAAAAGAATTTAAAAATCAATCTATTAGCATATGAGGGACATAAATAGACATTTCACAAATAAAGAAATATAAGTAGAAAATAAATATATATGAAATCTATTTAAGTCAAAAACTAAGAATGCAAGTTAAATATTAATGAGATATTTTTCTCCTAACAAATTGATTTTTTAAAAAAGTTGATAATACCACGTGCTATGATAATGTGGGGAAATTCACACTCAAATGTTGCACATATAAATTGTTACCAATTTTCTCAAGCCAATTTTATTGAATGTATCAAGAATCTTTTAAACTGTAGAAACTTTATTTTTAGAGAGAGAGAGGGTGAGTGATGGGACAGAGAGAGGCAGAAGGGTAGAGAGAATCTTAAGCGGACTCCACACTCAGCATGGAGCCTAACTTGGGGCTTGATCTCACAACCCTGAGATCATGACCTCAGCCAAAATCAAGAGTTGGAAGCTTAACTGCCTGAGCCACCCAGGTGCCCCACTCAACTGTATATTTATTTATTTTTTTAAATTTTTTTTTCAGGTGCCCCAAGTGTTTTTATTTTTTTTTATTTTATTTTTTAATTTTTTATTTTTTATAAACATATAATATATTTTTATCCCCAGGGATACAGGTCTGTGAATTGCCAGGTTCACACACTTCACAGCACTCACCATAGCACATACCCTCCCCAATGTCCATAACCCCACGCCCCTCTCCCAACCCCACTCCCTCCAGCAACCCTCAGTTTGTTTTGTGAGATTAAGAGTCACTTATGGTTTGTCTCCCTCCCAATCCCATCTTGTTTCATTTATTCTTCTCCTACCCCCTTAACCCCCGCTGTTGCATCTCCACTTCCTCATATCAGGGAGATCATATGATAGTTGTCTTTCTCCTATTGACTTATTTCGCTAAGCATGATACCCTCTAGTTCCATCCATGTCATCGCAAATGGCAAGATTTCATTTCTTTTGATGGCTGCATAGTATTCCATTGTGTATATATACCACATCTTCTTTATCCATTCATCTGTTAATGGACATCTAGGTTCTTTCCATAGTTTGGCTGTTGTAGACATTGCTGCTATAAACATTAAGGTGCACGTGCCCCTTCAGATCACTACGTTTGTATCTTTAGGGTAAATACCCAGTAGTGCAGTTTCTGTGTCATAGGGTAGTTCTATCTTCAACATTTTGAGGAACCTCCATGCTGTTTTCCAGAGTGGTTGCATCAGCTTACATTCCCACCAACAGTGTAGGAGGGTTCCCCTTTCTCTGCATCCTCGCCAGCATCTGTCATTTCCTGACTCAACACCCAAAGAGCAAATAATCCAATCAAGAAATGGGCAGAAGGGCGCCTGGGTGGCTCAGTGGGTTAAGCCGCTGCCTTTGGCTCAGGTCATGATCTCAGGGTTCTGGGATCGAGTCCCACATCGGGCTCTCTGCTCAGCAGGGAGCCTGCTTCCCTCTCTCTCTCCCTTTCTGGCTGCCTCTCTGTCTACTTGTGATTTCTCTCTGTCAAATTAATAAATAAAATCTTAAAAAAAAAAAAAAAAGAAATGGGCAGAAGACATGAACAGACATTTCTGCAAAGAAGACATCCAGATGGCTAACAGACACATGAAAAAGTGCTCCACATCACTCGGCCTCAGGGAAATACAAATCAAAACCACAATGAAATATCACCTCACACCAGTCAGACTGGCTAAAATCAACTGTATATTTAAATGGCGAATCCACTTCTCTAAATTCGTCTTATGGAATTACTCCACAAATGTGTTTGTCTATACCCATGTTCACCATATCTCTTTTTTTTTTTTTTTTTTTTTTTTTTTTTTTTTTTTTTTTTTAAAGATTTTATTTATTTATTTGACAGAGAGAGATCACAAGTAGGCAGAGAGGCAGGCAGAGAGAGAGAGAGGAGGAAGCAGGCTCCCTGCTGAGCAGAGAGCCCGATGCGGGACTCGATCCCAGGACCCTGAGATCATGACCTGAGCCGAAGGCAGCGGCTTAACCCACTGAGCCACCCAGGCGCCCACCATATCTCTTGATAAAAGCAAAAATTTGGAAATTACCCCTGCATAGTTGGTTAGTGGGAAAATTATTGTATATTCATACAATAGCATGACATGCCACCTTAAAAAATAATGATGCTGATCAATATTTATTAGCATGGAGATGCCTATAATATATTTAATTTTTCTAATTGGGTATAAAATCATATGTTATTATGTGGGTATTCATACGCATGATATAGATAAATATGTATAATATATATTATATAATTATAACTTTATTAGCTGGATGTTATCTGCAGGTAGGACTATTGGATGATACTTATTTCTTCCCTATAATTTTTCTCTACCTCATGAATTTTTTTTTTTGTAAATAATAGCAATTTTATTTCTCCCTTTCAGACTTAGGTCTAATTTCCTTTTCTGTCTTACAGCACTGGCCAGACCTTCAGTGCAGTAGCAAATTTGCATAAGACTGAAATGCAAAGTAAGTGTATCTAAGGGTGCCTGGGTGGCTCATGGTTTAAGTGTCTTTTTAAAAAATTTATGTATTTTATTTTATTTCTTTTCAGTGTTCCAGAATTCATTGTTTATGCACCACACCCAGTGCTCCATGCAATACGTGCCCTCCATAATACCCACCACCAGGCTCACCCAACCGCCCCCCACCAAATCCTCAGATTGTTTCTCAGAGTCCACAGTCTCTCATGATTCATCTCCCTCTCCAATTTCCCCCAACTCACTTCTCCATCTCCCCATGTCCTCCATGTTATTTATGCTCCACAAATAAGCGAAACCAATGAATTTTTATAGTAATATATTTTACAATCCTTTGTGTGTGTGTGTGCATGTGTGTATACACAAAATTTAAAAAGAAAATACATCTAGCTAGATTTCCTGGCAGCTTTCATTTACATGCCTTGCCTATGTTATTTCTCCTTGAACAGCATAAGCTTCAAAAGATGGCAGTCACCATTCATTTAGTGGAGAATTTCTTACCGGGGGCATTGTTTTTCACCTTGATAGAGTAGCCTGAAGCTGCCCGATTCCTTCCAAATATCTTTTCTGAGTTTTGAGGAGTGTCCTACATTGTAACCCCCAAAGCAGAGCCAGAAGTTACTATCCTAGACTCCCTTGTTGCTGACATCAGACATGTGAGTTAGGTGTTGCCCATCAGAAACACCCATGTGCATCCTTAGCTTGGAAGCTAAAGCTACATGGAGGTAGACATGAATGGCATCCATCCCAGCTGAACATGACCACGGGAGACTCAATGGCTGAGGTCCTGGCATCCAGGACCAAGCATTATCAATGCAAGCTACAGTGTCTCTCCAAGAAAAGGAATGGTTGCCAAGTGTTGGCAGCAATGGTATTTTCACTGGAGCAAATTCTATAGTCTGATTTGGTGTTGTTTCTGGCCTCATCATTTCTAAGTCTGGTTTTCTTGCCCTCCAGGGGATCCTGGGAGTTGCTTAATATTTGTACAAATTATTTTTCTGCCTAACCTAACCAGAGTGGATTCTATTATTTGCAACAAAAAAAACTGTGTCTAATAGTCTTACCTTAGTTGCCGTTTTACAGATGAAGAAATTGGTTCTTTAAAAAATGCAGAAATTTCCCTAAGATTACATAGTAGTACAGAGTGAGGCAACAAACATGTCCAAGAATTTTTGAGTCAACTTCTAAGCTCTTTAGGAATTTAAAATTAAGGTATTTCAAAATTCACCATGAAACAAGTTCATCCATAAAAGCAAATGTTACCATTCAATGAATAGTTATTATGTACCAAAATTGTGCCTCAGTTGTGAAAGGGATCCTAGAAATCATCTAATCACCCTGATTTACAGATGGGGAGGCTGGGGCTTGAAACATGATAGAATTTGTCCAGTGTCCCTCAGGGCAGAACATGGGAGAAAAAATTAGGTTTGCTGACTCCCATTTCCTTTACATCAGTGGAGGATGAAGCCATTTCTTAACCCACATAGAAATGCTTATGTCTCCCAAGTCTAGTGACTAAATGAAAATCTTGTTTAAATGTGAGGAGACATAAATATTAAATGTATGAGGAATAACCAAATTTAAAATATTGCAAACCAGTTACATGGATACTCTGGGCCATGTCACCATCACCCACTTTGGGTGTAACTGAGAAGCTTAAAATAGCTTTTGAGGGAAATTCCATGAGAACATCGCCTGGGGAACTCAGATCACATTTCCATCTGGCTCTGACTTTACAGAATCCACAGAATTTAATTGACCAGGTTTGATGCAAGAAAACTATCTTTTCTGCAGAAATCGGGGAAGTTGTTAGATGCCTTGTTAATCCATAGAAAAATACAAGATTGACTGTCTAAATATTTTTAAATAAAAATATTTTAGAGTAAACATAACTATCTTCACATGCATAAAGAATAATTTTTGTGTCAATAAAACCCAAGATGTGTTTTACCCTCAGGACCATTTTTACTGACTCTGGGGAGAAAAAATCTTCTGTCATATGAAGAAAATTGAACCTTTAAATTTCTGATTCATTTCCCTTTAAATCATCCCAATATTGCTTTTTATGGGTTATGTAATAGCCAAACAGTCTCTAAGGGGCTATTAAAGCACTTCAAGCCTTGCTTCCCTTAAAATAGAATAATAAAATAAAAGTTAACATGGAGGAAGTGGTTCCAAGTGAATCTACTTGGTCTACAAAAGTTTGCAACAGTCTTACACTTGAAACATCTAACTGAGTTCTAAATTTTCAAAATTTTCCTTTTCCCAGGAAGAGTCCCCATGAAGACTGCTTGAGTGCTCAAAATTTATCTTTTATCAGAAAAATAAAGCCCTAAAACCAGAACACCCTGAGATGTTTTAGAGCGATGGCATTACACCAGTCTAAACCATATGTTTAGCCCAAGAGACAATTATTGGAAAACTATACTTAACTAAGAGTCTACTTTTTCAAAAACCATTGAGTGGTTCAAATAGTGGAGTGTGCAGTTTACTAAAAGTGAAATTAAGTAGAATCACACATTAATACAAAGGGGATTCTTCTTCTTTTTCACTATTTTTTAGATGAATGCCTCTGAATGGTTAAAAGAAATCAGGTATTTTTGTCTTGAAACTCTGCTTTATCTTAGTTTTCCCATGAATCTACTTACATGAACAACTTGGGTAATTTGGAAAGTTAATTTACGAATTTAAGAGTGAAGAAGACCTTTCTCAAACAACAGTTTGAAAACAGAAGAAATTCACCATAAGTTTCCCATTTCCAGGAAATTGGAGAACTGGCCATTCCAGTTTTTGGCTGGATAAAAACTACCTCGAATCTGAAGGCACACAGGCAAAGATAACAACACAACACCTTAAGCAGAAGTCAGAGGAAGACATTCAGAAGTTAACTAATTCACTTCCTAGTATTTATTCAGTGCCAACTCTGGAAAGACAGTATATTAGGCACTGGTGATATGAGTAAACTAGAGAGACATGCATTTTCAAAAAAAAAATCAGATGACTAGAGATTTGTTTAGGAGTGCCATGGTTTGGTAATAACAAATACTGATTCCAGGACTCCTTGGTGGCATGTTTTGTATTTTCAGAGAAAGGAAACATGGATGTACAAATACCCATTGATGATGGGACACCTGGGTGGCTCAGCTGGTGAAGCGACTGCCTTTGGCTCAGGTCATGATCCCAAGTTCCTAGGATCAAGTCCCACCTCAGTCTCCTTCCTCAGTAGGGAGCCTGCTTCTGCCTCTGCCTGCTGTTCTCCCTGCTTGTGCTTGCTCTCTTGCACACGCTCTCTCTCTCTCTCTCTCTCTCTGACAAATAAATAAATAAAATATTTTAAACAACAACAAATACCCATTGATGACTATTTTTAGTGCTGTGATATTCAATCAATATTTTGCATACCTAGTAGAGCTTTCCTTATCTGGGATCCAATGCTATAATCATCATAGCACATATGATTCACTCAAACTTTTGTCATTTTCCATTAGTCTGTGTCTCATCCTAACCTACTCACACCCAGCTTATCTTTGCCTCTTTCTTTACTATAAAAATGGAAGTCATTGAGGTAGAACTCTATCAATTCTTCTCTTTGCCACCTTCAAATTTGTTTGGGTCCTATAAATTTAATGTAATCTCAATAAGTAACATCCATGATATGTGGGAGGAAATTGAAAATGACATTAAAATATTTTAGAAATGTTAAAATGCAGGAGAAGATGTATATATATTCAAATAAATCTTGAAAATAATAAGAAATGAGAGATAATTAACTCTACTAGACAATACAATATATCTTGAAACGTCAGTAAATAAAAATGTTTTCTATTTAATAAAAAAGGAAAAACCAAGGGAATGGAATAAAAAGTGGACTCAAATATCTATAAAATTTTGGCTTATGATAAAGGTGACATTTCAAACTGGGTGAGGAGAGGAAGGAAGAATTCAAAATATGATGTTGGACAACTGGCTAATCCCATTGGAAAAAATATTAAACCATATTTCTCTCATCAAAAATAAATTCCAGATGTAATAAAGATATAAACATATAAAGGAAAAGGTTTAGAAGAACATAAGGAATAACAGCAATCTTATCTTATACCCTGAGATAACTGAAAAAAATAAGACCATAGAAACAACATGATTTTAAAACATTGAACATCAGGCAACAAAGGACAGTAATCTCTGAAAGATGGACACAGATGACATGAGACCAAGGATTGCCCAGCTCCACTCCTGGAGAGAGTTTCAAGGCTGCACCATAGGGAAGGGGAAACCAGGTATATAGTTCAGTGATCTTTCTACATTGAAGCAATGGAGCTGGGAGTCCAAAAAGACCAAGGCCACTGAAGCCACTATAGAGAAAAGGGCTGAACATAGGGAAAGAGCTCAGAGGTCTTCAGAGGATCCCCTTGCAGTATGCAGGTCAGTACTGCTCAGTAAATGTGTGTGAATAAACTCATAGAAGCCCCAGATACTGGGGAAGCAACCATGTGAAAAGTCTAGAGAGAATAATGCCTCACAAAGGGCTGGAAACCATTCCTGCTGCCAACTACCACAGTGGAAAAACCTCAAAACTCACAGGAAATCAGGTAAAGTACTCAGAAGAGTTTGCCTTATTAATGGAGAAAAACTAGCTTTTGGCTGAACACTGCTCTGGTTCTACCTAACAAAGCTAAACAACAAGCTTTAAATGGATCAGTATTTTCCAAGTAACTTAACTGTGTCCTAGAACAAAACTCAAGAATATTCACTGGAATATTTCAAAATAATCAGCATCCAACAAGGTGAAATTCACAATGTCTGGCATCCAATAAAAAAAACTTACTAGGCATGCAATGAAGCAGGAAAACATGAGCTATAATGAGAAGACAAGTCAATACATAGAAATAGATCCAGAAATGACTAAGACAATAGAATTTGTATGTAAGGACATTAACTCATTTTTTTATAAATGCAATCTATACATTCAAGAAGCTAAAGAAAAGATAAAGCATTCCAAGTTTAGACTTGAAAATTATAAAAGGGACCCAGCTCAAATTCCTAGGGATGAAAACTATAATGTCTGAAGTGAAAAATACATTGGATGGAAGTGACAGCAAATCAGACACTGCAGAAGAAAGTCTTAGTGAACTGAAAGGCATAACAATAGAAGTAAGCATTCTTGATTTCTTAAAAAATAATTTTGAAATTATTTGTATTTAATATGTATTTTAACATATTAAATAAAGCAGAAGAGCTGAAGAGGAAAAAATACTGCCCTATGTGACATGAAAATTAAAAGTTGCTTGACATAAAAATTGAACAGAAGTTTTAAAAGACACATAACAGAGTGAAAATATGAACAGTATATTTGAGAGTCCAAGCTAACCTTCTAAAATTACAAAGATTCTTTTTTTTAAGACTTTATTTATTTGAGAGAGAGAGAGAGAGTGAGAGCACAAGTAGGGAGGAGAGGAAGAAGCAGGTGTGGGGCTAGATCCCAGGACCCTGAGAGCATGACTTGAGCCAAAGGCAGAAGCTTACTTGACTGAGCCACCCAGGTCCCCCCTAAAATTACAAAGACTCCTAAGATCAGTATGGGAAAAAATGAAAATTTTTCCTCATTTGGAAAAATGAGAAAAGTATGTTGTATAATTATATATAGCTATACTGCAGATTACCCCAAAATATAGCAGTTTAAAAATGAATGGCAAATACCTACTATTTCAGGGCTTCTCTGGGTCAAGGATGCAGATCTCATAAGGTTGCAGTCAAGCTATCCGCAGGGGCCACAGTCTCTGTAGGCCTCTCTTGAGGGGGATTTGCTTCAAGTTCATTCATTCCACTAGACTGTTACATATATTATTTCCTCTGCCACGAATTGCTTCCATTCTTTTTATAGCTGGAAAATTCTTGATAATATTTTAAAATCAGATCAAATGGCATTTTCTCTATGAAGCCTTCTCCTGATTCATTTTTAATCATTTCCTACTTTTTCATCAACCTGACATTGTATACATCTATCTATTGTAACATTTGTTACAGTTCCTTTAAATTACTTGTTAACATGCCCATCTCCCTACTGAACTCTGAGATCATTGATGCTAGGTATCATATCTTATTTTGTATTGTGTTCTTGGGACTGGGCATATATATTTTGTTTGGTGAGTTATCATCTCAATAGATGCAGAAAAGCTATTTGACAATATTCAACATCCACTCATGATAAAAAGAAAATATTTAATATGACAAAGAAATATACATCAACATCACACATAATGATGAAGTTATTTTAATTGTGTATAAATTAAAATCTCCTTTGAGGTAAGTAACAAGAAAGATGTCCAACAATTTCTATCTTCTACTTTCTTTTAACATTACAACAGAGGTCTTAACCAGTACAATAAGGCAGGAAACAGAAATAATAAGTAAAAGGATACTTGGTAAAAAAATAAGAAACCAAAATTCATAATTGGAAGAAGACATGATTATATATGTAGAAAAACCAATATTATCTGTAGCTAATGATATTTAATAAGAATTTTAAAAAGCTGCTGGATACAAAATCAATTACAAAAATTCTTTTAGAGAGCCCCCCAAATATCATATATATATATAGGAATTTGACGTGTGACAGAAATGGAACTGCAGGTCAGTGGGGAAACTATAGTCTTTTCATAAATGGTGCTGGGGCAATTCAATATGCATATGGTGGGGAAGAGAGAGGAAAATGAAACTGGATCACTCCCTCAAACAATACCAAATGTCAATTTATAAACTTGAATATAAAAGGCAAATTATTTAAGCTTTTAGAAAATAATATATATTCCTGATCTTCATAATGAGAATTATTTATTAAACATGACATAAAAACACTAATCATAAGAGGAAAAGATTAATAAATTGACTATATTTAACTTCCGCACTATGTTATCCATAAAAAACGCAAAAAAAGGAAAAGAACAAATCACAGAATTTGAGGATGTATTTGCAACATATCTAACTGACAAATGAAGAGCATCCAGAATATAAAAGGAATTCATACAAATAGATAAGTAAAAAACAAACAAAATCAGTCCAGCAGGGATAGAGCCAAAAGACACAACTCACAAAAGAGGATGTTTTTAATTGGCCAATTAGCATATCCTCAGTCTCTCAACCTTAAGGAAATGCAAATTAAAACTACAATGAAATTTTACCTCAGGCTCACCAGGTTCATAGAATTGATCAAGTCCAGTAATGTCAGGTGTGATGAGAATGTGGAGCTCTTGGAATTCTCAGTTAGTGAGAGTACAGATTAGTGCAACCTGTTTTGAAAACTGTTGTTAAATTTGAAGTTATACATACCCCATGGCCCAGAATTCTACTTCTGGGCACCTAGGCTCAAGCAACTCCTGTACTTGTCAACTACAATACATGTACAAGAATGCTCATAGCAACATGATTCATATTATCCCCAAGGTTAAAATAACTCACCTGTCCATCAACAGTAGAATGGGTGAACAAATTATGTTACCTTCATAGAATGGAGTATTATACAGCCAAAAAATTACACAGACAGACCTAAGGAAGTCAGACACAAAAGAATAATTATGTTTATGTAAACTTTAATATAGGACAGAACAAATCATAAACTATATTTATAAGGGACCTATTCATAAAGAGAAACAAGGACTGTTCTGAGGGCTGGTAATGTACTATTTCTTTTTTTTATTATTAAATTTATTTATTTTTTTAATAAACATATAATGTATTTTTATCACCAGGGGTACAGGTCTGTGAATCTCCAGGTTTACACATTTCACAGCACTCATCATAGCACATACCCTCCCCAATGTCCATATCCCCACCACCCTGGTAATGTACTGTTTCTTAATCTGCACAGAGGATTACCCATTACTTCTTTGAATACAGTACATTTAAGTTCTATGTATGTTTCTACATGTTTATGACATTCCAAAACTTGAGAAAGGCTTTAACAAAAGATGAGGCAAGGTCAGCTAAACAATCTACTGTTAAACTCTGCTTCATTTCATAGAAGATATGATTAATAACAAAATTTTCCTCTTTGTATCATATATTATTCTGCAGTCAACATTGAACTCCATAGAACACCCATAAAGCTGACTGATTTAACCCTAAGGCCCAGAATATTTAGTTTCTTGAAGAATCTACTTCCAGGTCTATGGCCATACCACCCCGAATACACCCAATCTTAGAAGCTACACAGGGTCAGACCTGGTTAGGATTTGGATGGGAGACTACCCGGGAATGCTAGGTGCTACAGTTAAAAAAAAAATTCTATCTCCAATAAGTAAGAAATGATAGGAATGTTGCTTACAGAAATATCTGACCTTCGGTAGCATTGAAGGTCATTTTTAAACAGAAAATTTAGATTGTTTTTGTCTTAGCTCTCCAGATAAAGAACTTGTATTCACATAATAATAATGAAGATAACAGTGTTCACATATCGATTGCCTGAGTTTTACCTGAGGATTACAAATGTATTGTGCTCTTGCTCTGCTCTTATGCATTATATATGTGGTCTGATCCAAAGTCCACTGCAACCCTACAGTGCTAGTGTATTTATAATGGTTTTGCAGGTGACATTCACACAGCTTAAGTAATTTGTATATATGGCTAATAATCTAATGGCTCTTAGCTAGGATTTGAAAGCAGATCTTTTTGATGTCCAACATTAATGTTTTCTGCTATACCACATTGTTTTCCCTGAAAAACCCAAAGTATGTCAAGCTGAAAGTATTAGATTAGCAAAATATTAATTTCACTGAACACCTGCCATGGACCCGGCACTGTAGAAAATACAGAAGGGGTGAGGAATAGTTGGGAATGTTGAAGGGGTGACATAAAGTCATGCCTTAAGGAACATGATGATATCTCTCCAAGCCTGAGATGCTATGGTCCAAGCCAACGGTGAAGATAGTGGCCATACATTAAACAGCTGGAAAGGCTGCCTAGGTGGCTCAGTCGGTTGGGTGTCTGCCTTCGGCTGGGGTCGTGGTCCCCCGGGGTACTCCGATCAAGTCCCGCATCAGGCTCCCTGCTCTGCGGGAATCCTGCTTCCCCTCTGCCTCTCTCTCTCTCTGTCTCTCATGAATGGATAAATAAAATCTTAATACAAACAATCAAACCAGCCAGAGAATGTACCAAACACCATGCACTTGAGATCAAAGCTGTTTGATAGAGTATAGATTCTGTATGATAGATTAAGTATAGATTCTGCCTCTCTCTTTGTGTTACTTTTAACTTTTATTCATTTTTTTTTAATTTTTTATTTTTTATAAACATATATTTTTATCCCCAGGGGTACAGGTCTGTGAATCACCAGTTTTACACACTTCACAGCACTCACCAAAGCACATACCCTCCCCAATGTCCATAATCCCACCCCCTTCTCCCAAACCCCCTCCCCCCAGCAACTCTCAGTTTGTTTTGTGAGATTAAGAGCCACTTATGGTTTGTCTCCCTCTCAATTCCATCTTGTTTCACTGATTCTTCTTCTACCCACTTAAGCCCCAATGTTGCATCACCACTTCCTCATATCAGGGAGATCATATGATAGTTGTCTTTTTCTGCTTGACTTATTTCGCTAAGCATGATACACTCTAGTTCCATCCATGTTGTCGCAAATGGCAAGATTTCATTTCTTTTGATGGCTGCATAGTATTCCATTGTGTATATATACCACATCTTCTTGATCCATTCATCTGTTGATGGACATCTAGGTTCTGTCCATAGTTTGGCTATTGTGGACATTGCTGCTATAAACATTCGGGTGCACGTGCCCCTTTGGATCACTACGTTACAAACGTATTCATTTATTTTTAAGGCTTTATTTATTTGACAGAGAGAGAGAGACAGCGAGGAGGGAACACAGCAGGGGGAGTAGGAGAAAGAGAAGCAGGTTTCACGTCAAGCAGGGAGCCCGAGCTGGGGCTCAATCCCAGGACCCTGGGATCATGACCTGAGCTGAAGACAGACACTTAACAACTGAGCAACCCAGATACCCCTAACTTATAAATTCTTGAGATTTGTGCCTGTGACTGACTTCCACATGTAGTTTGGCAATAAACTATGAATAACCATCACTTCCATGGCTATTTCTAGACAGTTTGGCCTCATAACAGAACATTGGGCTTTAGCTATTTCCACTCTGGTGATTAGACCCAACAGTGCCTAATAAAGCAGTGAGCGGGGAATGGGTGGGAATAACGAAGACCTTCCCTAGATTAAGGACTAGAACAATGGTGCTTACTCAGAGGCAATCCACCAACCATCACCACCAGAGAAGAGGAATGCTGCTAAACATCCTTCAATGCACAGGATAATACCTCCCTCCCCATCCCCAGCTCCCCAACAATAAAGAATTATCTGGACCAAAATGCCAATAGAACAGGGTTGAGAAACTCTGGCCTGAAAGAAATTTTAAGAAAAATAGAACAGAAGAACAGAACAGAAGAGAATTTGGGAATATGCCTGATGATTACAAAATTTTTCAGTCAGCAGAAAGTAAAAGCACACACACACAATTGCTTAGAGGAGATGATGGAAGATCTCAGTTTATAATAGCAATAGAAAAAAATCCAAGAAATGGACATAATTTAGGCAAGTTTAAATATAATTTTTAAATAAGCATTTAAATAAAACTTTAAAATGAGCACACACACAGAAACACATATGACAAATAAAAACGCACATCATATTCTTGGAGAGAAGCAAGCAGTATCATAAAGACGCCTACTTACTTTAAATCTATAAACTTCATATGCCCTGATTTTTTAAATGTCAAAATGACTTTTTTTGAACTAGACAACCTGATTCTAAAATTCATATGAAAGAAAACAACAACAAGGAAAATGGGAAAATTCTGAAAGACAAGAGTAATAAGGGGAAATTATTTTTACTGATCAAATAATTATTTATTTATTTTTGGTGCAGTATTTTATAAACTAAAACCAGTTAGCTTATAAAAGCCAGTTTATTATACAATCTATAGCATAGTAAAGAAGAAGGAAGACAAGTTTTTTCTAATTCCATCACTCAGAAGTCAATAGTTAAATGTTTCTTGGGTGGACTTCTAGTCTTTTCTTTAAAATAATAAAACAATTTTTGATGATCCCAGGGTCCTGGAATCGAGCCCCACATTGGACTCTCTGCTCAATGGGGAGCCTGCTTCCCTTCCTCTCTCAGCCTGCCTTTCTACCTACTTGTGATGTCTGTCAAATAAATAAATAAAATCTTAAAAAATAAAACAATTTTTGAAGCTACACATATTTAAATGTGACATTAGCATGAAAGATAACTGGAACAAACTAGAATCAAAAATAGGCACAAGGGCTCCTGGGTGGCTCAGTTGGTTAAGCTACTGCCTTCAGCTCAGGTCATGATCCTGGAGTCCTGGAATCGAGTCCCGCATTGAACTCCCTGCTTGACAGGGAGTCTGCTTCTCCCACTGACCTTTCTCCACTTATGCTCTCTCTCTCTCAAATAAATAAATAAAATCTTTTAAAAAGGGGGGACACAAATGCAATGGATATTTTATATATGTTAAAGGTAACATTTCAGATCTATGGACAAAAGATAGATTATTTGATAAATGATATTGGGACAACTGGGTAGCCCTCTGGAAAACATAAAGTTTGATTTATCTGTCATTTATACATATACTAGAAGAAACCACGGAATTTTGAAAAAGCAATCTCAAAGTGGAAGAAACTTTTCTAAGTATTTCACAAAACCAAAACCCAGGACTTATGAAATAAAAGGTAAATATATTCAGCTAGGTAAATAGAAAAGAACGACAAATAGGAAAATATATTTCCAACTTAAATCACAAGGAGTGAATCTCCCTAATATAGAAAGAGCCCCTCTAAATCAATAGAAGACCAACAACTCAATAGAGATATAAAGAAAGGAAATGGACTGTCCACTGAAAAGGGAATTCAAGTGGCTCCTAAGTTTGTGAAAGAAACCAATCTTAGTCATAATAACAGAAATACACAAAGATGACTTACTTTTCACCTCTATCAGATTGTTAAAGTTCTAAAAAATTGTGTATGTGTGTGGGTATGGGGAAAAACATATTCTCACATGTTAGCGATGGGTGTGTAAGATGACGAATCAGTTAGGTTTGAATTAGAAAACCTGATGCACGCACCTTTCAACCCAGGAATTTTACACATTTTATCACACATGTACAAAATGTGTAAGTTATTCAGAGAGGCATTGCCAGGAATAAAAAACTGCTAAGACCCTTAGATGTTTGTTGATAGTGACTATAAAAAGTCGGAAAGAATATAAATACCCATTAACTGTGGGCCACAAAATTATTGAACATTTATGGTATGGATACTATACAGCCATAAAAAGTACTGAAGGAGCTATTTATGTGTGAATATGGAACAATCTCCAGATCTGCAAAATATATTGCTAAGAGAAAGAGTGAAGAGGAGAGCAATGCATATAGTATATCATCATTGGTATAAAAATGGCGGCGGGGAGATACACAGTCACACATAAATGCATATTTGGTCGCATGTGCATAAAATCTCTCTGGAATGATACGGACGTGAGTAACTTTGGGTGCTTCCTCAGGGTTGGGTGATTAGGTGGCAAACATGTAAGCAATACTTTCTATTCGTTGAACATATATTTTTGAACATTTTGGGTTCTGAACCAAATTGGGCCAACCAAATTGGACCAACACCAATTTTGAAAACAAACCCCAGCAGGGTCACCCTGGTCTCCAGCTCTGACCAGCCAAGTTTCCTTCCCCTTTCCCCACCTCCCCTGGCCCTTTCCAAGCTGCCGAATAAGGAGTTTCAGACGGGGATATCTTTCCTCTACATGCCTCAAACCAAGACTGGAGCTCTGCATGGGTTCGCAACCGCCTGCTTTTCAATCCACAGGGGTGGAGAATTTAGCTTATTTTTAAATTGGGTGGAATTTAGAAAAGAACTGCCAACATGATTAAATAGACTGGAGAGGCTGGTTCATAAAGAAAGATGAAAAGACCTAAATGTGTGTAATTTGGCTAAGTGACAGCAGGGCCAGGCTGCGGTTAGCACATACAAGTATTCAAACACCGGGACAGGAGAAGAACATTCATGGACATAAAGAGGGAAAAAATGAAAATATGAAAAGAAAAATAAAGTGTCTCGGTCTTTCTGTCTGTCTCTATCTCCAGAGGAGCCTCTCCAGGAAAGCAATGGATGTCTTGTTCCTTGCACAACATCCTAGAAAATCTTTACCTTTGCAGAATGTAAAGCCCACTTCGGCTCCCAGGCTGGGGTTTAGATGTCAACACGGAGGCTGGACTTTAGCTCCCTTTCCCTCTGCCATCTCCTGGATCCAAGTGGCCACCTCACTTGCTTTTTCTCCCTTCCATAAGCATACCCAATGAAGGTCAGACAGTCTTGCAAGGGGAGGGGTCTTTGCAGAGTATATTAATCATTTATTCATATTTCAAAATCTGGGAGGGTGCCTGTGCTAAGGCTGGAAAACAAGACTGCCCTTCCCTGCTACTATCAAGGAGTTCGTGATAGCTCATGATGGTTCTACTATCAATGAATGATTGTTGAGATGACCAGGTTGACACAGACCAGCTCAGCAACAGTACTGGGCTGTCTATCAGGTCCAACTCCCTGATTAGTCTCTCATTAGGCTTAACCCTGGAGCCCATGGAAAACTTACATTACTGCAATGCCATTAAAAATTAGTCCCATGGAGGTAATTTTGCTCATTTCGAAAATCCAGCTGCCTGGTCTCTTTAGTTGTTGTATCTACCCCATCCCTTGTATTTCCTATTAACTAAACCTCAATCCAAATTCCTTTGAACTTGTGATTCAGTGTGCCAGGATATATGCTAATGGATATACACAGCAATGTGGTAGACTATATAAAAATTTTGTGTGCATGTATGTATAAAGGCAACAGTGTGTTTGTGTGTCTCTGGGTTAATATCCATGTGTGTCTCTGTATCTAAGAAGATGCACATATGGGCAAGATGAGTCAAAACCAAGATGAGCCAAAAATAAAATTTAAGAAGCACTCTGGTAGGGATTCCAAAACTAATACCTAAGAGTATATTTTAAAGCCATTTGTGGCTTATGTTTATTTAAAGTTTTCCCCCATTTATCAGACGAAGGAACTGAGCTGTGGCGGAAACTGGGCCCGATGTGCTTACTGTGGGCAGCAGCAGGTGAGGCCACACCCCTGTGGGCAGAATAAGAGGGTCTGAAGGAATAATAAGTATAATTCTCAATTATCCTAAAAAGTCTTCTGGGTGAGGAGATGAAAAATTGGCAGTTGGGTCCTAGACTGTGGGTAAGGAGAAATTGACTTCTTTCTGGCTCTGGTTCTCTTAGGAAGAGGCCTTGGGGAGGCTAGCATGCTAAAGGGCTTTCCCATATAATGGGTAGGAGCCGGACTTTGCCATATGCAACCAGGTCAGGAGACAAGCACGCCCAGTAGCAAGGGAAGAAAGCAGACTCCTGGCAGCTATGCCATGATTAGGTTTGCCTACAGATTTCAGAAGACCCCAAAACACACAAAGAAGTCCAGAAGTGATTCTTCCAAGGATACTGTGGTAACGTCCCCAGGTAGTCAGTGGCTCCACTGTCCTTCCACTCTACCGTCCTCAGCATTTGCCTTGAAGCCTCAAGACTGCCTCATGTTCCAATATGGTTGCCATAACGCATGTCATGGCACTCACACTCATTTCAGGCAGCAGGAACGGAAAAGGGAAACATCTCCCAGTTTTACCAGCCCCTGCAAGGAGATTTTCCAGAAGCCTACTTCGATTGGCTTAGCTAGAACTCGGGCTTGTGACCATACCTAGCTGCAAGAACGACTGGGAATGACATCCTTTTAGCACGGTTCATCGCCATCTCAAATAGAATTGCTTTTCTGTAACAAAACAAGGAGAGAATGGATATGGAGTGGAAAGCTTTTCTGAAGTACCAGGGCAGAAGTGTGTCCTGTAGCGGACCGCCTAAGGATGGCTAGCTGCCAGCCGAAGGATGATTTTGGTGTGTGCTCCCTTTTCATTCTGTCTGGGGCTATACCAAAAGTGACATTAAGTGTTACTGTCTGTTCTTGGCTGTGCTGTGAGGCCTTCAAGAAAGCGTGTGTGTCCGCTCTTGGGCAGAGGTGAGAGTGGCACCCAGAGGCTGTGGTGTTGATCTCTGCAACGACCTGAGAGACAGCCCTGGCTGTGCACAACACACAGAGCTTTCTGCAGCAGTGGAGCGCCTTCAGACTCAGCCCTTGGATCGAAGTGGTCCTTGCTGATGAGGGGGACACAAGCAAGACCCCTCTTAGAGACTCCCTGAGAAACAGAAGAGAGTAGGAACTCCTCAGAAGCAGGCTGGGATTGCTGTTGTGCAGGTGAGGGTGAGCCCTGTGCCGCACTATGCATGTGAGCTCATTTACAACCACAGACAGGTGAGCCAGAAGGACATTTGTATGACCCGAAACAAAGGATGCATTTCAAAACCGTATGTGCTATAAAGAAAGAATTGGTTAAGAAAATGCGGCTGCCTGCATTTTAGACTAAATTCCAGCTTTTTAAACAGTGGTTGATGCTCACTCTGGTAAGCTTGGTGATCTTCAAAGCATGTTTTGAGGAACTCTCTAGTATTGTGGAGTACCTCAGAGACCAGAGGGAGGCCAAAGGGGCTAGGCTTTGGTCCCCAAATATCACATAGCTTACAACATATTCATATTTTTGCATTCCATATAAATTTTCATTTGAAAAATTATTCCCACTGCTCAAAAGATTAGAGATTTCTGGCATTCCTATTAAACTTATTAATGGTGATTATTTAATAAAGTTGGTCTCATTACCTTAAAGACAGAAAAATTGCAGAAGAACTGAATAAGAGAGTGTGGATGTATTATACCTTCTCTTCTGGGGGAAAAAAAAAATCCCCGGGTACCTGGGTGGCTCAGTCAGTTAAGTGTTCAACTCTTGATTTCAGCTCACAGCTTGATCTCAGGGTCTTGGAATGAAATCAGGGTTCATGCTCAGTGGGGAGCCTATTTGAGGATTATCTCTCTTCTCCCTCTGCCCCTCCTCCGGCTCTCTCTCTCTCTCTTTCTCTCCCTAAAATAAATAAATCTTTTTTAAAAAAAAATCTCAGCCTGAACAACATACATTGAGATATGTCATGCCAGTCGCCATGATTTTAGGTATGAAAGAATTTTCTGGACATCATCAACTACAACAGGAAGAGAGGAAGGGATTCTACATGAGGACAAGCTTTGAAAGCTTCTAATTATCCATCTGAAAAGATGAAAGTAGCGGTGGAGGGAATGAGTGGATGGGTGGAGAGTGCAGTAAAAATCTGATTAAAGTTTTCCAGGTTATGGAGGATAAAGAAATGGAGAGCCATAGATTCTTTAACCAAATTTGGGAATACCAGACATGGTGAAATTTGAGTCTGAAAGAAGCAGATATACAACACACAAAAGGAAGTACCACTCCTTCCCTACAAAATGAAAATATAAATTGGGTACAATAAAGATTGAGAGACATTATGGACCACATGCGTTCTTGTGGTTCCTGACTTCAGTGAGTGGCTCTTGGAACTCTAATAGGAGATTATAATCTACAAATGTCGTAGAGTCCATCCTAACCTTTTTGAGCCAGTGTTTTTTAGGGTAATCATGATTTTTCACATACAATACCATCATTCTACTTTCAGACTCAGATACTGGTCTGGGAGGACCTGGACTGACATGGATTTTTATGAGTGTTTATATAATGGGGAGTACTGGCATTTCCTCTACAGCCAAGTTTCCCTAAAGCAATGAGATATAATGTCAATCAAAGCACAATTTATAGTACACATACTGCTGCTACTCTCAACATAAGAACATATGCAGGCTTTGCTTGGTTGGCATTATGCTTTGTTTACCATAACACAGATGATAATTATGACCAGCAAGTACTTATGTCATGCTCTATTAATAAAAGTGCTTTTAGTAATCGCTATCACAGGTCATTATTCCCGATTAAAAGTGAAATGTCACACTGAATGCTTTAGACAATGAGTTAAAGTAGTACAGCTATATACAGATAGCTTTTCATTATTTATTTATTATTTATTTTTATTAACTATCTTTACTGCTGAAAATTCCTGCAGGAAAAAAAAAATCGACTTTGTTCCTACCAATCCAGGACTCTATCGTGTAGCGCTTGGTTTCCTTCTCAAACCACGGGATTGAGGCAAGGAGGTTACTTAAGAATGCAATTATTGTGGGGTAACAGAGCTGCGGGCAGCTGAGAGCTCTGAGTAGGCAGCTTATCGTAATCAGGGTAGGAGATGTGATTCAGGCTGCTGGAGAGAGGCACCAGCAATCCTCTCAAGACAGAGTCTGCTCCAATACTTAAAAGTGTAATCCTTCACCGAAAAGACGGGGATTGCCCTTGAATTGAAAAGCTGCAAGTGACCTTCCAAGGTCATCTAGTTCATCCCCTTCAGGCACAAACCCTTAGAACCCATAGTAATTCGACGATAAGGCAGCCTGAGAGACAGGGCCTGCATTCCAGAATCATTCCAACATTAAGAAGTTCGTTGCCAAGAAATTCCTCTTGGGTTTAAATACAATTCTTCATGCTATGGCCAATTTGCTTTTGTTTTTGTTTTCTATTTTCTTCTCCTGAGACACAAATAAGCTGGAAGACTAAGGAACCAAAGGAACACAACCTGCCCAAAGTTGGTGAATTAAAAACTAGACAGCTCATTCTGTATCCATTCTTTCCCCCAGATCTAAAGAACAGCAAATGCTTTTCTTGGCAAGCAGAGGGCACTGGCAGGAGGCAGCTGGTCTACCTGTTTGCCGACAACTAAAATCCTTCAAGGCTCAGGGTACAACACACCAGGGAAGCATTTGCTAGTGCCAACCAAAAAAGAAAGAAAATGGTAGAAAAAAGAGGAAGGAGAACAGCAATTTAAAAGTCTACAAAAATACTGAGCTATGTGGGTCTGAGCGTGAGGGTGAGCAGGAGGTCTCTTTTTCACCCAGGTAATGATTGTACGAGCCCCATAAGGAGATGGTTAAATCAAACACCGAGATGACTGCTCTTAAGAGGGGAAAAATATGTCAATCACACTTTGCCTTTGACACAAGGAAATTCCTTGAAACTGAGAATGGAGAGTGGAAGGGAGGGAGAATGTCTCCTGATGTGGGTGGCCAGGAAACCGGGGGCCAGAAAAGCATGAGAGGAGAGAGGGAGAAAGACAGAGAGGGAAAAAAACACAAGATTGAATTCTAATCAAAATGCTATGAGGCGTTCACACCAGGCCTTGAGAGAATATTAACAAGGTTACCCGAGGGGGGGCCTTTAGCCCCAGGAATTATTAGTGAATATGGAATTATATTTGCACAAACATTACCAGATGCAAGGAGCTAAATGTCCTACAGATGTGGAAGGAGCCAGCGTATGTTCCAAATAGGCAGCAGCTTTGTTTGTTTTACCCTTCTTGTAAGAGGCTGGGTAGCACGTTTCTGAGGGGTTACATTTCTGTAATGACCACCATACCTCTAGGCCCCCGTTTCTCAACCATTTCTTCCTCGTTGCTTGCACCAGCCTCAAAAGTATCTCAGCCCAGGACCACGTGGAGTGGTCTTGAGGCAGGTTTGACAAACTTACCAGCTTACCTCTACTACCTCCAGGTATCATAGTGCTCTAGGTGGATCATCGTGGTTCAAGAAGGGATTTTCTGAAAGATGAAAGAGTTCAGAGTCAGGTAAATCACATCCATTTCAAAGAGGAGCTGTGAACTCAAATGTAACCAGCTGATGTTGGGAGGTGGGGAGCCCAGCAAAATATGGAAAGAACAAAGAGTTTTCTTCTGACATGCCACCATCACATACTCAAGACTCAGTTTAATTTAGATTCACCACTACTGAAGGAGACATAGCTCATCTCTGTGTTTGGAGTTGTTTGTTGCCTTCCAGAGTCTCCTGAATTTGTAACCTTAAATCCCTGCCACCATCTTGCTCATTTTGAGTAATACTTGCCAGTATGGGGGACAGAATTGTTCAGCACATTCATAGGGCATATAGAGGTTGGTGACCACGAAGCTAATGGCATGAGACCCTCCAAGGCGCTGGTAGGGGCTCTATCAATGTGTGGGCATGGTTATATGTTTGGTAAAGTTTATAAAATTAAAGTACTTAACACTAATTCATTAATTGGTGACTGACTTTCCCTCTGCCACATCTCCCTTCGTGTAGGTTGGCTTTGGAGTTGAGTTGAAGATACATTTAGCTTGAGTGGCATGGGAAGTATTCTGTAGTTCACATCACTTTTTTCTATAGTTGATGCTAGCCCCCTGATTGTAGGAATGGATTTCAACACTCTTATCATTCATTATCTATTCATTTAGTGAGCTGGAGACCAGAGCGTATCATGCCGGGATAGGAGTGTAGTCTACAATGCCCAGTCCCAAGATTAGGAGGACCAAGAAGGAGAAACAAGAATTGAAATGTACAGAGTCAGAAGCTAACCCATGAAAGACTTACCTAAGTCTTGCAACTCTTACCTGAAAAACCTTGGTAGAACTTTTCCCAAATTTGACAATCATGAAATTTTGTGTGACATTACAAGCAAGTTGTGATGCTGAAAAAAATTCTTCTAAACTATCAGTAATAGAAAACAAATTTTGATCAATCATATGAGAGGAAAGTTAAAATGTGTTCTCATTCTCTATATATATTACAGAATTTTTGTCAAATGAAGAGGCCATCAGAATATAGAGCAAATATATATATCTATAATGTATATGTACACACACACACAAAACAGGTATTTCAGGTAACTAATAAAATATCATGTTGTTTTCCCAAATTTTGTGACAATCTTGATATTTGTTAGTTTGTTGTGTTTTATTTTATTCTAAGTAAATACTCACTTTACTATTTTTTATAAGATATTTATATTTTTATAATCAGACTTGTGTATTCTTTTTCTTAAAGAAGTCCTCCAATATTACATAAGCTTTAGACCCAATATACCCAAATTTGCTTCTGGTTCTGTGCACTACGTTAACACAACCAGTTTTTTTTTTTTTTTTTAATTTCGCTCATCAACTTATAAGGTAGGCCTTGTTGATATCATTTTAGAAAAGAGGAACCCGAGATGTTTAGTCATGGTTCCTATATGGATTTGAATCCAGGGTCTGCCTTACGCAAAAGGAAATAGATTAGTCTGGCCCTAACTGTATTCCCTACCCCCACCAGAGGGCATGCTGAGTCCTAAAGTGATCTTTCTGTGCTTTATCTAGTCTGGTTTAAAAGGCTTCCACTGACATCCTTCTCCTTCCCACCCTAAACCATCTGCCCCCTGAACTACCTCATTGTTAATAGATCTGATAGCTCTCACTGCCAGACAACTTTTCTTCATTTCCTCTCCATTACTATGAAATCTGCCCTGTGGACCTCTTGGTCAACTTCTTCTTGTGATATTTGACTATTTTTTGATGGTGTTTACACTTCATTAAAGGAAGAGGGAAGATATTTCAATTCATCTGGGTGGAAGAACATATCATCTCTGAAGACTCTTCTTTTTTAATTAAAATTCAAAACACACTTCCTCCAAGAAGCCCACCACATTCATTTCAGGAAGCAAAATCCCCATGCCATCCTCTCAAAGTCCCTTTATGACTTGCTATTGGCTATTCACGACC
Organism: Mustela lutreola; assembly: GCF_030435805.1. Classification (NCBI taxonomy): domain Eukaryota; kingdom Metazoa; phylum Chordata; class Mammalia; order Carnivora; family Mustelidae; genus Mustela; species Mustela lutreola. The sequence continues at coordinate 102,227,298 of NC_081299.1, read as the reverse complement.
ACACTGGATGTGTTTGCTTATATTCTCTTTCTTATTAGAAAACTCAAGATTAGCAATGCCTTACAATCTTTACTTCTTAAACTTAAACACATATTTGGATTCCAAAATTGTTGTGGGAACTCCATAGAACGTTCATACTGTATGAAAGGAACCGAAGTCTGTTTTTTTCTTCAGTACACCTCAGTATCCATCATGTTGCTTCCAAAATGAAAAATATGCAAGTTCGTTTTGTATAAAAACAGAAAACCTCACTTCTGTGGTGAAACAAAAGCTCATCAGATGCTGAGACGCTGGCCTGGTTCTCCCATGTTCTAATGCATGGCTTTAACTCTTTCAGTGGGTAATAGTGGCAAACAAAAATGCTTCAGTTTCCCTATCTGTGAAATAAGAATTGTGCTATTTCTTTCCCATTTACTTCACAAAAGTCTCATGGGGAGCAAGAGTTAAATGATTAATGACTTAAAGCTCTTAGGCAAACACAAAATGCTTAATAAAAATAATCCTTCCTTGCCACAGTGATAGATACCAGTGACCTGATGCGAAACCTTGACAGAAATGGAAGACAATTCAGATAAACTTTGGGCCTTGACCATGAATTTGGGCTTCTTTTCCTCTGGACAATCTGGGCCCATGTTCCTTGACTTCCTTCACTGACCTCCATTGACCAGACCGTTTATAGCTCCTGCAGGCTCAAGCCCAACCCCCAAGTTACATTAAGTCTAGCTTCCTGGTTGCAGAGGAACAACATGTGGGAGACTGTAAAATGTGCCATTGTGCAGTCAATATAATTTTATCCTCTCTCTTTCGGGGAACATGCCTGCTCAACTCATACCACAACATTATTAAGAAAACTATTTGAGATCAAAACTCCATTTTTCATCAAGTTTAGGCCCTTCCTAAGAGAAGCCCTTGCATAGCTCTGGAAAGAGTCTCTGAGTGAACGTTTCCTGTCATGACTGAAAGAACTGGGGTGGTGCTTGAGGGGTAAGTATATCTCTATTGGCAGAAACCATAAGGTTGTTTTAAAAGGAACCAGGGGTTCTGGCCTATTTTTAGGTTATTGTGTTTATTGAACATAATCTCTTCCTGGTTTTCAGGTTTAATAAAGTCAAGTGAAATCACCCTGGACTCAAATTTGACCCATGAGTAAATTCAGAAAACTCAAGGTGCATGCTTCCTTAACTAATTCTGCTGCACGTTGGACTGTCTTGTTCTAAAGCAGCTTTTTAAAAAATACCCTTCTTTAAAAGAAGGAAAGGAAATAAGAGAGTTCCTATTAGAGAAAAAAAACCACTAAGCTTTGTCCTGTTTCATGAAACAGAGGACAAAGCAGTACAAAGAGCTTGGACTTTGGAATCAGACAGACCTGGGTTTAGAATCTCAATAGTATCAGTTTCTAGCTGTGAGATCTTGAGTAAGATAAATCTTCCCTGAATCCATTTCCCTGGGGAACAAAATCTCTGTATCATAGAGCAGCAGTGAAGACTGAATTAGATATTGTGTGCCTGGCAGAATACCTAATTTACAGTAGACAGTGCATATATAAAAGCGAGGCATAATCATGGGAATGAAAAATAATACATTCCTTGACTACCCATATATCAACAAAGGGTCTTGAGGATCAATGCGCTGGGCACCCGAGGAAAGGCAAAAACACCGTGATTTACACAAAATGACATTTACCCTCAAAGATCTGACCATCATGTTTCATTTTTTTAAATGTTATTAAAAATATGTCTTTATATATTCTCTGGTTTTGTGTAAAATAACATCCCAATCATAGCATAGGTTCTTGAATTGTGCAGGTTATAACTGCTCTTCCACAATATACTTACTCCTCAGAAACACTGCATACCAAAAAATTACATGTTCTAATGGAAGGAAAATGGAGAAAAACATATTCAACTTTGTAACCAGACCACTAACAAAACCAGTATTGATGATGTGGGAGAGAAGCCCAGAAAAGCAGATCAGCGGGAGGCTGCCTCAGGGGAAATTTAAAGATACATAAAAACAATAATGTGGGGCACCTGGGTGGCTCAGTGGGTTAAGCCTCTGCCTTCAGCTTGGGTCATGAGGAATGGAGCCCCGCATCGGGCTCTCTACTCAGCAGGGAGCCTGCTTCCCCTTCTCTCTCTCTGCCTGCCTCTCTGCCTACTTGTGATCTCTCTCTGTCAAATAAATAAATAAAATCTTTTAAAAAAAGAAAAAAGAAAAAACAATAATGTGACTTCTGCTTCTGGCTGAGACGGAGTATCAGGGACTAGATTTACCAAAAATAAAAACCTGGACAAATACATGAAACAGTAGCTCTCAAGATGATTAGAAACCAGCAATGATGGCCAATGGTCTCTGAGAGATGGAAAACTAAAAAGGTGAGCCCTAGGAGTGCCTAGCTTGTCTGAAGAATGTTGCCAGTCCGTGACACAGAGAGAAGGACGTGGTGGTCTCCCTGACTTGAGGAGATGGAGCTGGGCATCCAGGTAAGCCAACATGGCTAGAGTGCTCATCGTAGAGAAGGGGAGATGAAAAAATTGCAGAGAGACCTGAGATCTACATTGGGCCCTCTTCATGGTTTCAGTCCATAACTGATTAATCATGGGAGTAGGGAAACTACCTGAGACTACAGAACAAATCACTTTATAGACAAAGAACAAGCTGTCCCAGGGTTCATACAGAGCCAGGACAGCAGCCATTCCTATCCTCCAGCGTGGAAAACCTCATGATTCATGAGGCCAAGGTTAGTAATGAAAAGGTTCCTACCTCAGCAGTGGAGAAGAACTAACCCTAGGCTAGATATTGCTCTGGTCCCACCAAACACAGCCTAAAAGCAATGCCCAAGGGTTATCAAACTGCTTTCAGATAATTTGGCCATATTCCAGAACAAAGTTTTATAATATTTTTAAGAATATAAAAATATCCCCCATCTCATAAGATAAAACTCATAATGTTGGTCATCTAATAAAAAATGACCAGGTATGCCAAGAATCAGAAAAATAAAACCCATAATGAGGAGAAAAAAAACACAAACAATTAAAATGTATCCCCAAATGACCTAGCATTACTAAATAAGGACAGGAAAACTGTTCAGATATGTGTATACCATATGTTCAAAAAATTAGAATATCAACATATTAAAAAAGATATGAAAGATTTTTAAATTGAAGTTTAATTTTATTAAACAGAACTTCTACAGTTGACAACAAAGATGTCTAAAATGAAAAATACATTGGATGGGATTAACAGCAGATGAGACATCATGGAAACAAAGACGAGTGAATGTGAGACACAGGAATAGAAACTATCCAAATTGAAGCAGAAAAGATTAAAAAGAAGAAGAGGAACAAGCGAGAAAGTGTTATTGAACCATGGGACAACTTCAAGCAGCCAAATATGTGTGAAATTGGAGCTGGGAAAGGAAACTTGGGGCAGGGGGAGATACCAAATATTTGAAAAACGAATGTCTGCAGTATTTTCAGACTCACTAAAAAGTATAAACCCATAGTTCTGAGAAACTCAATGGATTTCAAGCCAAAGGAATATGAAGAAAATGACCCTAAGGCACATCATAATCAAATGACTTAAAACTAGTGATAAAGGGGAAATCTTAGAAGTCTGAGAATGATATTTCACACACAGTTATAGAAGTAAGGATGACACAGAGTTTTGTCAGATACTATGCAAGCGAGAAGCTAGTGTTGAATCGCTTTAAAGTACTCACAGAAAACAGACTTAAACTAAAAAACGGTCTGCTTGTGATCCTCCCAATAGACAGAGGAAAAAGCATTTGACAAATTCCCATATCCAGTCCTGATTTTTGGGTTGGGGGGGTGGAGAAGAGAAAAAGAAAAGTCTCAGCAAACTAAGAATAGAAGAAAACTTTCTCAACTTGATACATAGCACCAACAAAAAAACCTATAGCTCAGAAATCATGCTTAATGGTGAAAGACTAAATGCTTTGCCTTCAAAATCAGGAATAAGTCAAAGCTCTCTGCTCCATCACTTCTCCTGAACATTATACTGGAGGTTCTAGCCAGTACAGAGGGAAGGAAAAGAAATAAAAGGTGTCCAATTGGGACGAGAGAAGTAAAACTGTCTTTATTCATGGATGACATTGTCTATGTAGAAAATCCTAAGGAAGCTACAAAAAAGCTACTAGAACTAATTAGTGAGGTTAGTAAGCTTGGAAGACAGAAGATCAATACACAAAATACAATCGCATTTCTATATGCCATCAACAATTAGAAACTTTAAAATGCTATTTATAATAGCGTCAAAAATACGAAATTACTTAGGGATAAACCTGACAAAAGGTGTTTAATATTTCTATACTGCGAGCTACAGAATAGCACTGAAGGAAACTTGAAAAGACCTGTAAATGGAGCAATATACTGCATTCATGAATCAGAAGTTTCAATATTGTCAGCATGTCAGTTCTCTCCAAATTGATAGATTTGATGCTTTCCCAGTCAGAATACCCCCAGGTTTTTTGTAGAATTTGACAAGATGATTTGAAAATTTATATGAAAATGACAAGACTCGAGAATACTTAAAACACTTGGAAGTGGCAGGACAAAGGAGAACTTAACCCTAATTGTAGGACATACCATAAAGCCACAGTGATCAAGATGTTGTGGTATCAGAGTCAAGGAAAACAAATAGATCTCTGGAACAGAACAAGGAGGCCAGAGCTAGACCCACACACATATCGTCCATTGATTTTATTTTAAAGATTTATTTATTTATTTATTTATTTGAGGGGGGAGGAGCCGAGGGAAAGAGAGAAACTTCCAGCAGAATCCCCGTGGGCACAGAGCCCAATGCAGGGCTCGATCTCAGGATTCTGAGCTCGTGACCTGAACTGAAATCAAGAGTCAGTCGTTTAACCAACTGGGTCACCCAGGTGCCCCATGTATGGTCCCTTCATTTTTGGCCAAGGTGCAAAGGCAATTAAGAACAGAAAAGAAAGTCTTTCTAGAAATAGTGCTGGCACAATTTTATAATTCATATGCGAAGAAGTTAACTTTGATCCATAACTCACACGGATACTGAAAATTAACTCAATAAAGACTATACATCAAAATGTGAAATCTAAAATTATAAAACTATAAGAAATTATTTGTCGAACCATCTGATGTAAGTTACAGATATCATGACATTTCAACCCTGAGTACTTCAGCATGTATCTGAAAAATTACTATCTTTCCATGTTACTGTTATCATACCAGTAACGTTAACACTGATAAAATATTATCTCATATAGAATCCATATTCAGATCTTCTCCATTGATGTGGTTATATCCTTTTCTTGTTATTTTATTTTATGTAGGATCAAACCAAGGATTATGATTGCATTAAACTTCCATGTCTCTTTATCTCCTATATTCTCAAATAGTCCCCCTCTCCCAAGTCTTTAAATAATTTCATGACATGGACATTTTTCAAAAGTCCATGCCAGTAGTCTTGAAGGATGTTTAACAATCTGGATTCTCATATTGGTTCCTCAAGTTCTGATGCAGGTTAAATATCTTTGACAAGTATATTACGTTAAGTGATGTCACACATTTCCCGTTGTATCACCGTACCTATCAGCTAATGTCATTTGCTGCACTGGTGAAGCTAAGTTTAATTCTTTGGTTGAGTGGCATCTGCTAAATTTATTCATTGTAAAGATATCTTTTGTCTTTGTAATTAATAAGTAATCTATGATGTGATATTTTGAGATATATGAATACTGTGCTCTCCAATAACAGTTCACCATTAACAATACTTTTTCAGTCTTCTATTTTAAAATTGAGATATAATTGACATATAACATTATATTAGTTTCAGGTGTACAACATAATTATTCAACATATGTATGTACTGTGAAATGATCCTCAAAGTAAGTCTAGTTAACAGCCAGTATTGAAGATCTCTACCTGGGGTGTCAGGGTGGCTCAGTTGGTTAAGCCTCTGCCTTTGGCTCAAGTCATGATCCCAGAGTCCTGGGATTGGCAGCGAGCCTGCTTCCCCCTCTTTCTCTCTTTCTCTGCCTGCCTCTTTGCCTACTTGTGATCTCTTTCTCTCTCCCTCTCTCTGTGTCAAATAAGTAAAATCTTTAAAAAAAAAAAAAAAAAAAAAGATCTTTACCTGAATCAGTTCTTCCATTGGTTGTTGAAAAATGGTAAATTTATAATTTTAACATCTCTTCTATATGTATTAGTTGACATTCTTCAATAAAGAAGAGATTTCCTTCTTCCTCCTGCCTTGCTTTATTTTTTTATTATTATTTTTTTTAGTATCACCATGGACACAGGGACCTTTAAAAGTTCAATTTGTTGGGGCACCTGGATGGCTCAGTGGGTTAAGCCTCTGCCTTCAGCTCGGGTCATGGTCCAAGGGTTGTGGGATCGAGCCCTGCATTGGGCTCTCTGCTCAGTGGGGAGCCTGTTTCCCTCTCTCTCTGCCTGCCTCTCCACCTACTTGTAATCTCTGTCTGTCAATAAATAAATAAAATCTTTTTTAAAAAAGTTCAATTTGTCATGCTATTATATTATTATAATATTTAATACAATATATTATTAAAGTGTTATATGTTATTACATGATATATATGTCAATATACGTTATTCTTTGTGTTGCTCAAATTGTCTCAAATTTTGCCATTGGCAGCCCCTTCAGAACTGCCTGTGTCCTTTAGACATGACTTCTTTAGTCTTTGAACACTCCCTTGATTTGATTTCTGGTACTACCTATTTTGGGTACATCTTGTGCTTCTTCTGCTCCAAACTTCGAACTGGCCACTTTCCCAGAGAGCCCAGTTGTTTTTAGTAAGGAACAGTATTTAGGAACCAAGACCTAATTTCCAGGTGTACTTACTGCTACTGACAGAGTTCATAATGGAATCCTCCAATTTCCACATCCTTCCTCACCCTTCCCTATTGTACATTTATCTTAAACAGGAAGACACGAGCTCTTAACCATCTCAACGTATTTTCTCTTTTTGCTCTATCCTACATTATAAATAAAGTAATTTCAGTACTCCAAACCAATCCTAACAACAAACCTAAATTCCAGAGTTTGTTACAAATCTTTTGATCCTTAGACAATATCCTGTTCAGGTTACTGTGTCCAAAATTTACTTTAATTCTGTTAACCTGCGTGTTATAGTATCAATTTGAGAAATGGTTAGGTTTATTTTTTTTTCTTGGTTGTATTCACTTTCAGGGTTTGCTTCTTTCAGTCTTTTCAATTCAATTTAGTTTTGAATTTGTAAAACATTTACATACTCAAAAATTCATATTACATAAAAAGATAAACCCAGGGACACCTTGCCCCCAGCTCCATCTTATCTAGCTCATTACCTGCCCCTTATCCCACCTAAGGTTACAGGTGGGTAACCTATCATTTTGGATTTGTCCTTCCTGTGTTTCTATTTTTTGCAAAAATATTTTTATTTTTCCTTCTTTCTAACACAAAAGTTAACATATTCCATAAACTCTGTTGCATCTTGCTTTTTTCACTTAAGAGCATATCCCAAAAATCACTTCATATTGGGTCACAGAAGTCTTCCTCACTGTCTTTCATGGCTTCATCACATCCCAATGCACGACTATACCATAGCTGACTAGTCTCCACAGGAAGGAAATTAGATTGTTTCCATTTTAGTTGCTCTCATAAATATTATCACAATGAATAATGTTAATTATATTGGTTCCTCTTTGTTGTTGCTGTTTCCTTTTTATGTGTCCAAGAGTGTATTAGCTTGCTAGGGCTACTGTAGCTAAATACTGTAGACTAGGTAGCTTAAACAACAGAAATTTAGTTTTTCATAGTTCTAGAGACTATCCAAAACCAAGGTGCCAGCAAGTTTAATTTCTTCTGAGGCCTCTCCCCGTGGCTTGCAGATGGTCATCTGCTTGCTGTGTGCGGACATGGTCTTTTCTTTTACTGTGTATTGTCCATGTCCAAATCTCCCTTCTTATAAGGACACCAGTCTGATTGAAATAGGAAGCACACATAGAACTTCATTTTGCCTTAATTACCTCTTTAGAGGTCCTATCTGCAAATACAAATCACCTTCTGAGGCACTGAGCATAAATGAATTTGGGAGGGGACACAGTTCAGCCCATAACCAAGAGTAAATGCTAGAATTGTCAAATTCCACTTCATTGGGTTTATACAATTCTGTACTACCATTAGCAATTAAGTACTTATTTTTTAAATTTCTTAAAATATCTGGAAAGAACTACTGCGTAGCAATGGGCACCCTAGAAGTTTTTCCTTTCATACTGAAGGTTATAGTTTTATTCTTCCTATTCCCGCTGCCCTTGCCCAGGATAACCATGTTTGAGTTCCACAGATTCCATCTAATACTGACATTAATTTCCTATTTACTGATTGCATATGAGATACTGGATGTTATTGAAATATCTTTTGTAGTAGACCAGACAGGACTTTACATTCTTGTGACTAAGTTCCCCCTGCCCCCTTGAATCTGGATATTGTTTTGCAAAAAATTCCTGCCCAGAAAAACTTCTCTACAGTTATAATTCTGAGGGTGCGGTATTAAGGAATATGTCTTCGTGTGGGCATAGATCCAAGTGTTCCAGCCTGTGTGAGAAAAAGAGGAACTGAGCACATTTCATTCTAGAAGAATTTAAAATGAGAAGTCCAGATTGTACTGTCCTTAGGGTACAAGAGAGGAGAATGAAGGGCAATACTTGACCATTGTTCCTGCTTTGTTATATCCTGTAAAAATCAATTCTCATGTTAGGGCTATGATCTCATGGGGGAGATAGTAACATTGTTAGAGATTTATAGCTATCTCTAGCCTTCTGCATCTTGTTACCTCCCTCAGTGTTCAACAGTAGGTAGCCAGTAAGACGTATTCCCTTCCCCTCTGTGAGTCTGCTCTTATCAGAGCTCTGTTTCTAACTTCCCCCTCCTGTGGTCTTCTTTTGATGAATGGTCTTCTCTTCTGGGCTATAATTTGCAAATAGAATCTTATTCCCGAACAGTTACAAACAAGTGCTCTAAATCTCTTTAATCTTTCTTAATTATAAAAGGAAACATCCTCTTATATCCTGTTGATATAGTACAGATGTCTATGAAAGTAAAAAGTTAAAGTATTTCCCTGAACCCAGAGATAACAAATTTCCAGGGATGGGAACAGTTGAGAAACACACTCTCATGCATTGTTGCTGAGTGTATACATTGGTTAACAAGTTGGAGGCTAAATTAGGAGATAATTATCAAGATGCAAATGCATGTAATCTCAGAATTAGCCATTCCACTTTTAGAAGTTTACCCTGAAGATACTAGATTTATTTTTCTTTTGTGCACAAGTATATATTTATAAAAGTGTTCACTGAAGTATTGCTTACAATAGTAATGATGAAAAAAACAATCCAAAAGAGATTATATAAGCAAACAATGATACTTTCACTCAATGGAATACTATCAAACTTGTAATTTTCTTTTAAACCAAGATACAAAATTTTACTGATAATTAAAGATGTTTAAGACACAATAAGGGAAAAGCATCAAGTTGTGGGACCTGTACAGAAAGACAGCATGTTTGTGACCTTTTTGTAATATGCATAGAATTCTTCAGGAGGGATGCAAAACCAATGGCTAACAGTGTTTCTTTGGACCCTAGGGACTTGGGGTGGGATGTTGGAAAACAGAACATTTACTTTCGTTTTGTATTTTCCTTTACATTTAGATTTTTCTTTTCCATTAGCATGTTCATGTGTTCTTTTTAAAATGATACTGGAACAAAAATAGATATAGAGATCAATGAAACAGAATAGAGAGCCCAGAAATAAACACACACTTACTTGGTCAATTAATCCACAACAAAGGAAGCAGGAATACACAATATTGAAAAGACAGTCTTTTCAACAAATGGTGCTAGGAAAACGGGACAGCTAAATGCAAAAGAATGGAACTGGGCCACTTTCTTACAGTATACACAAAAATAAACTCAAAATGGATTAAAGATCTAAACGTGAGACCTGAAACCACAAAACTCATAGAAGAAAACATAGGCAGTAATTTCTTTGACATCTGGCATAGAAACATTTTTCTAGATAAATCTCCTAAGGCAAGGGAAACAAAAGCAAAATTAAGCTATTGGGATTATACCCAAACAAAAAGTTTTTACAAAGTGAAGGAAATGATCCACAAAACAAAAAGGCAACCTCTCAAATGGGAGAAGATATTTGAAAATGACATATAAAATAAAGGGTTAATATCCAAAATATAGAGAGAACTCATACAACTCAACAACAGCAACAACAACAACATAAAAAAATAATTTGATTAAAATGAGCAGAGGACATGAATAGACACTTTTCCAGAAGACATCCAGATGGCCAACAGACACGTGAAAACATGCTCAACAGGATCATCAGGGAAATGTAGACTAAAACCACAATAAGCTATCACCTCACACCTGCTGGAATGGCTAAAAATCAAGGACACAAGAAATAACAAGTGTTGGTGAGGATGTGAAGAAAAAGGAACCCTCATGCACTGTTGATGGGAATGTAAATTGGTGCAGTCACTGTGGAAAACAGTATGAAGAGTCCCCCCAAAATTAAAAATATAAATATAAATATAAATATATATATAATAAAAATATAAATACCACATGATCCAACAATTCCACTACTGGGTATTTACCCAAAGAAAATAAAAACACTAACTCAAAAAGATATGTGCAACCCTAGGGGCACCTGGGTGACTCAGTGGGTTAAGATATGTGCAACCCTATGTTTATTGCAGTATTATTTATAAGAGCCAAGATATACAAGCAACCCAAAGGCCCATCCATAGATGAATGGATAAAGAAGATGTGAGATAGATAAATGGATAGATAGATATACATCCAGCAGGTATATAGATATACATCTGTCTATCTATCTATATATAATTAAATATTATAATATTACTCAGCTATAAAAAGAATGGCATTTGCTACAACATGGATAGGCCTAGAGTATAATGCTAAGTGAAATAAGTCAGTCAGAGAAAGAAAAATACCATATGATTTCACACATATGTGAGATTTCATAAACAAAACAAATGAACAAAGAAAAAAGAGACAAACAAAAAATAGACTCTTAGGAGTGCCTGGGTATCTCAGTCAGTTAACTGTCTGCCTTCGGTTCAGGTCATGATCTCAGGGTCCTGGAATCAAGCCCTGTGATGGACTCCCTGCTCAGTGGGGAGTCTGCTTGTTCCTCTCCCCTCCCCCTCCCCCTGCTTGTGCACTCTCCCTCCCTCTCTCTCTCTCTCAAATAAATAAATAAAATCTTTTTTTTTTTTTTTAAATAGACTTTTAAATACAGAGAACAAACTGGTGGTTGCCAAAGGGGAGGTAGGTGGGGAATGGGTGAAGTAGGTAAAAGGGGTAAAGAGTACACTTATCTTGAGCGCTGAGAAATGTAAAGAACTGCTACTGTGTACCTGAAACTAATGTAACACTGAATGTCAATTATATCTTAATTTTTAAAAGCAGAAAATATATATAACTTATTCCTATAGCTCTTCTGGGGGAAAAAAGAAGAAAAACAAAGAAAAGAAAAATTGAAAAAGTATTTTAAATAAGCAATTTTCATGTTCTTGGACATAACTCCTACTTACAGTTCCCTGTTAAGTAAAACATAATGCATTTGTTTCCCACTGTCCCCTGAACATTTTCTTTTTTCTGCCTCCTTCCTTTGCAATAGCCATTCTACATCATGAAAGAGAATGGTTGAGTTTTGTCTAAGGTACAGCAGAACCAGTAGGGAAAAGAAAAGTGAGTTGGGCTTTGTCTTCTGTAATTCCTCATTATGTTCTAACAACACATTTAACTTCCCAGGCAACACACCAAGGAATGCTTAAGCAAAAAGGAAAAGAGCAAGAAATTCCAAGTGAGGCACTTGGGATGGAGAAGTGCAGACCCTCTCCCTCCCAGACCATGATGCTAGCTAGCATTCCTAATTGTTACGTTTACTTGCTAAATCCTGGAGACCAGGAAACAGTGTCCTCATACCAAAACTGCATTTCAATCGGAAAATGTAGATACTTAGTTACTTTGTTATTGGGGAATACTTGATTGATACTTACTTGAGAAAGATCAAGAATTACTAGAGCAGACTAGACTAAGGAAAGCTTTATGAAATAATAGTATCTGACCATCCTGGACCTGCAAAAATTTCCCAGGCACACAGGGAGAAAAGTACTGGCTAACCCGCATAGTTGGGCAGGATGAAAATCAGACAGACATTGGACGCATTGGAAGGCAGGACATCAGGACCGTAGTCTGAGAATTCACAGCTGTGTCTCAGAGTTGCTGCATGTGATGGTTGACCATGTCCTTCCACAGTCCTGACATCTTCTAGAACTAGGCATATGTAAATTGAAATCAAATGAATATTTAATTTCATTTTTAGAATATTTAGGAGTATTTTGCAATTCCTCTGGAGAACTGCAGGCTCCTTGGGCTAGCTGACCCCTGCCAGAAAAGGCAACTGGTGTTGACTGCTTCTGAGAAGTCAGGAATGGTATGAAATGGTACCAGGATGTGTCACTGTCACTTGTTTGGTTTGCATTAAAAAAAAAAAAAATCAATCAGCAGTTGATTTCCTTGAGTAGGTACCTGAACAGTGTTACTGGGCCAAGATTTCTGGAAACTGTATCACTGATTAAGTGAAAGCAGGGCCCAAGTCCTTCTGTCACCAACCTTTAGCAATTCCAGACGTGGAAAGCCATCTGTACCCTGGCTAGGCCCAGGACAGCTGAATGCTGTAGGCAACAAGTCACCGCTCCTCCTTACCATTCCCGAGTCCCATCCAGTGATGTCCACTGATGTGCACTGAATCAGCTAGTGACTGAGCACAGCGGCAGATTCTGCTGCAGCTGTGGGAAAGCAAACCTAACATCTGCAACCCACTTCAGAGTTTTCAAAGCATTTTTCCCTCGTCTCTCCTGTGCTCTTTCTCCTATACAACCACAAGGAAGAGAGCAACTCAAATATGGTTTTTGTTACGTACTCAACTTGCATCCCTGCTCAGCCTGTCAAATCAGGCTGAAACATTATTGGTGAATATTTATTTGAGGATTGCCAGAGCATTTTTTTTTTTTTTTTTTGCTTCGCAATCATCAATTAAATTGGAAAACCATTTTCCAGCCTTCCTGAATGAGAGTGACTTCAGATGTTTCAAAATTTGCCCAAACTAGTGCCTACATCATATACTATTCAGTTCAATGAAGCGATTATTAAGTACTCTGTGTGCTGAGGGTGTCCCACTTATCACTTGTCACTTGTCACCCCTATTTAGCTCTAAGTGTGTGTAGTTCAGGAATTTTCTTTTATGTTCAATGTCTCAAGCAAGACCGGTTGCTGCTCTAGAAGGGTCTGAGGGGTCCATGGAGCACAGTCAGGAGATGGGATAGGGCGTGAAAGACCCTGTAATACATGGGAGCACAGTGTGCCAACCAAGGGAGCAACAGGAGGGGTGCTAACCCCATCTTGGGAGAAGAATATGTCTTGTGTGGCTTGGAAATAGATAGCCATCACATCTTCACAGTATGTTAAGGAGAAACATACTGTTTGAATTATAGAAAGTGGTGTGAAAGCATCCTGTCTGGGGAAGGCGGATGAAAGCATGCATATTCATCCCTTGGCTTTGTCTGTGTTCATCATAAGCCCCTCCCTTATCTCATCATGGCCTTGACTCCTCGTGAGCTGCACAGGATATTGGCTCTAAATAGATTCCTGGGAAAGGTCTGAAAATGCTGTGTCATGCCAGGGCGTGGGACACAGAAGGGACCAGGTGTGGACACCAGGACTGGGGGATAGGGCATTGACAGAATGGCTGGCTCTGTTTAACAAAATAGGCACGGCCGGACACAGACAAGACCACAGGGCCCAAACCTTGGTAACAACTGGACCACTCAACTGAGATGTTAGTTTTGGGATTCTCTACTTGCTCTCCCCTATGCATCCCCTACCCCCCACCGAGGCTGTCCTCCAGGCAAGGTTAGATGCTCCCTCTGGGGCTCCATCAAAGCCCTGACTGCCCCCTGCGGGCACTTGCTTTCTGTAGGGCAATCCTCTGTTCGCTTGTCACCCCTCTTGAGCTCTAAGTGTGTGTATATGCAGGGTTATGAGGAGAGTGGGTGACCATAATCTGACATACATTTTAATGGGTTATTCCAGCTGCTAATTAGGAGCAGACTGAAGGGTTTAAAGGAGGAAGCAGGCAGAGAGGTGTTCACAGCTTATTCTCTTCAACTTCCTCTGTCAGGATGCCTCATTCAGGCGCACAGCCATGCTTCCTTTGCAGCTACCCCTTCTAAGGGCACCCTGGTCCTCTTTCCAATTCGAAATTCCATTCAGTCCCTCCTTCAGGAACCGCTCAGTTCTCACCTCAGAGCTGTAAGCGCACTCAGGGAATTTGTTTTCCTTTGCCATCTCCAGAGGAGGGAACAGCGGCCCAGGACATTCAAAAGCCTGGCCAGGTCCATACAAAGAGCAAGGGGAAGAGCCAGGACTGCCCCTGAAGTCGGAGTCAAAGAAAATGAAAAAGTCTTTATACAAAGACGTTTTCCCTGAAATGCTTTTGTTGCTTGTCATTTCCCTCATTAAACTGGGATTTTGAAGAGTGCAGAGGTCATCATTTTCAGCATTGTATACTTGGCCTCTAGCATGGGGCCTGGTACAGGATAGACCCCAAAAAGTATTTGCTTATGTGGACATAAAAGAATGTCAAGCCCTCAAGAGTCTGTGGTTTTATGTTGTAAGCATTGTACCTCCCCACCCCACTGCAGCCCACTGCCTCACAGTGTTAAATGTCAGACAACTGGGAAGGTCCAAATCTATAAGAGCTAAGTGCAGTGTTCTAGGAAATGAGGCCTTATTATTCTAACAAAAGGTGTGGAGTGGGATCTTCTTAACACAGTAAAGGTCGGTGTAGAGACCCTTTCTTTTTCCTTCCTTCCTTGATCCCCAAGAAATTCTAGGATGAGAAGAATAAGTAGAAGGCAGTCCTACTGCATGTGAACTTCTGTGCCCTTGGCATGGACGTCTTGCTCTTACTGCGGGGGAAACTGACAGTGACAAGGTAATTGCTAAGTGTAACCAGGGCTGGTGTAGGAGCTGTGCAACGTGTTGAATGGCAGACAGGCCCTAAGAAGTGCATCCCTGTTCTGTAAGTGACCCTGTGGACTCACACTAAGTTACCTAGTTGCTCATGTTTTCTTTTTTCTTTTTTTTAAGATTTTACTTATTTATCTGACAGACAGAGACCACAAGTAGGCAGAGAGGCAGGCAGAGAGAGAGAGAGAGGAAGGGAAGCAGGCTGAGCAGAGAGCCCGACACGGGGCTCCATCCCCTGGGATCATGGGATCATGACCTGAGCTGAAGGCAGAGGCTTTAACCCACTGAGCCATCCAGGCGCCCGCTCATGTTTTCTTTAAATGGGAGACTTGAGTTCCCACTACCACGTGTATTCTTTAGAACGGCATCTACCCTGTTGTATTTTAACAAGTTGACAAATCTTCCCTGCAGTACTCAGCTTTCCCAAGGTGGGATCCTCATCTTTCTCCTCCGTGGATCCCAGTACTTTAGATAGTTTCAGGTTAATAGTAGGTGGTTGATGAAGTATGGGAAAGAAGGAGGAAGGATGGGAGATGGGTGGGAGGAAGGAAGGAACGCCAGCTTTCCAGGTCCTTCTGTCTCTTAAGTTTTCAGAGTGGGAACTAGGAAACCCTAGCCAAGAAAAGAAGGTGATACAGGTGGTAACTAAGAAGTATTGTATGTGGTGCCTATGGTAACACAAGATTGCCTTTTTGGTCCTTCAGTTCTACGAGCCTGCAGTAAGCAAGCGGTAAATGAGTAAATAGTGTGAACAGAGTAATGGTGCCCTTGACCGGGTGAACTTGAGAGTAACTGGTTCCCCCTCTCCTCCAGCTCTTGCTCCACCTCCAGGCTCTCTCCCCCCAGGCACTAGCTGCCAACCTGCCCCACTCCAGAGATGCACATCATATTAGAAGACCCGTTATTTCACCTTTCCTTTGAATTTACTCTCAAAATGATTTCCTAACAACATGTTCTTCAAGTTAGTCACATTTTGGCTCCATTCATCCAACAGGTTGTCCAAGACAGTTTCTAGGTCTTCCACACATGAACAGTGCAGGATAATAATTAGTAGTTATAATAATTAGTGGTAGTGGCATGATTAATTTTAATAACATAATAATTAATAGGTAAGAAATCATGAGGTCCCAGCTGGGTCATCTGTCAAAACGGGAGCATATTTCATTCTATCAGCCAAAGTAAGAGGAGAGCCTTGGTTAAAAATGAGATCCCTTATGGTTTGTCTCCCTCCCAATCCCATCTTGTATCTTTAGGGTAAATACCCAATAGTGCAATTGCTGGGTCAAAAAAAATGAGATCCCTGTGTTAGCATAAGCTTATTGAGTTAAGGGCTGGAAGAAACCTTGAGAATTAGCTGGTTCAACCACTCACAATTTTTTTTTTCCAGGTAAAAAGCAGCCTGAGAGGTTAAGGACTTTCCAATATCACCTTGCTTGTTTTAGCAGGGTCAGAACTCGGTATAAAATCCAGTGTTCTTTTCAGTACACCCATTTCCTACTGGGACACAATTTCTTCTCTCTTGTTTCCCAATGCTTTAACCCTCCTGATGGAAGTTCATCAACTTAGATGCAGAACTGATATGGACAGATCCTTAAGAGATGCTGGCAAACAGAGAGCCTGATGATAAATAGTGAGATGATGCAAGCACAAGGGCTGAATCCAGAAATAAATCATATCTTCACATAGTGTTTACAGAAATTGCATTTTGAATAATTTCCATAGAAATTATTTTACCCACCACAGGAATGTTTCTCCCTCCCACAGGGATTTGACAGAACAGAAAGAGAAGCAGAATGGAGGAAAAGCAGTAATTTAGATTTATATATAAAACATTAGTTGGAACCTAAGTAATCACCCTCAACTAATCAGAATATTTTATGCATTCTGCTTTTTAGTGGAAAAAGCAAACCACAAGAAAGCAGACATATATCAGAGATTTTTAAAATGCTTCCAGGGCTTATTCTAGGCTTTAAATTTCCCCCCCAATTCCCTGCATTATCTTTAAAATATCCCACTGCACACCTCCCTCTTCTTCCTCACATGTGTTCATTTGTCCATTTAATCAATCTGCCAATATTTACTGAGCCCCCCTCTGACATCCCAAGTAGTCTGATAGGTCAGAGATGAAAACATAGCCTTGCCTTCAAATGCAATGTCTGGTTAGAAAGTTATCTTAATAAGATCTAGTTTTTTCAGAGTTGTATTTCTCGTTCTGTAGGTGGATAGTAGCTCTGTAGTGAATATTTCCATTTGGCCTTCCAGATCCACCGTTATCATTTTTCAGCCTATTCTGGCCTTCTGGGAGATGGGGGATAGGGTACAAGGACTGACTTTTATGGACCGGATAAATCATGTTCCTTTGACCCAAGATTCAGCAAATGGGAGGAACCAAAAGATCAGCTCAGAGAATGAGAGGAGAGAGAGGCAGGGCTATCACCCCATGCCATCACCCCCGTCATCTCATTCCCCACACCTGCCAGGCTATGGGTGGCTATTGGCTACCTTCCTCTCCTAAGATCACAGCACCTGCTAGATAACCCTCTTCGAGAACTCTTGGGTTAGCAGCTCTTCAGTCATATAAATCACTGTGAATGTCAATTACAAAATAATGAATATATTTCTGAGAAATAACAAAAGCAAACGATTGGGAACTATGTGAACTGCCACCTAAGACAGCTAGAAAAAATGAAAATGGGTCAGATACCCTTTCTTGTTTTACTCTTTGAAAAGCTATGTGGAGGGGGCACCTGGGTGGCTCAGTCAGTTAAGCATCCAACTCTTGATCTCTTGATTCTGGTTCAGGTCATGATCTCAGAGTGTGAGATCAAGCCCCATGTCAGGCTCCACACTGAGCATGGAGCCTGCTTATGATTCCCCCTCTCCTGCTGCCCTTCCCCACACTCACACATGCATGCTCTCTTAGAAAAAAAAAAAAAAAAGATATGTGGAAAGCCATCTCATGGCCACAGTTAGGTGAGAAAAGTTTAATATTCCGTTTTTCATAAATCTAACCTGGCTGTGACAGGATGACAAGTAGGGCCCATTTTATCTGGTGGAGAGTAGCTGTAGTTAAGTATTTATAGATCTGATTATTTTTTTTCTTTACTCATTTGCTTTTTTAGATTCTACATGAGAGAAATCATATGGTATTTGTCTTTCCCAGTCTGACTTATTTCACTTAGCACAATACCTCCTTAGTTCCATCCATGCTGTCTCAAATGGCATGATCTTATCCTTTTCATGGCTGCATAATATTCTCTGTGTGTGCACACATAGGCATGCACACGTGTGTGTGAGAGATCTTCCTTAATCACTTGTCTACCAGGTGACACGTTGCTTCCATATCTTGACTATTATAAATAATACTATAATAAACATAGGGGTACAGAAGATCTTTTCAAATTAGTGTTTTCATTTTCTTTGTATCCATCCTATTTTTACTCACTTTACAGATATGAAAAAAGAGGCACATGAAGGTTAAATGGTTCACTGAGATCAGTAATGGGGTCAGCATACAAATTTTCTCCGAGTTCATGCTCACTTCTACTTATTAAGGACAAAAAGTAAAGAAAATGACAGCTGATTGCAACTGTCAGTGGATTTTGGAAAAATCTAACTTTTCCAGATCTAACTGGTTAAGATGGGATTTGACTGAGGCAGTGAGGTTTAACACTCTCCCTGCTTCAGGGAGATCAAGATTATCTTTTCATGTTGTTTTTTAAGAAAGATCACGATCTAACCATGGTGTCTCACTTTCAGTCGTTCCTAGCATCACACCACAGAGATAGAATATGGGAAAGGATCTAATAGAGTTTGATTACTAGACAAAATAGAAAGGAGCCTATTTAAAAAACACTCCAAGAAACTCTGTTGAGACCTAGTTCTTTTTGTAAAACATAGACTCAGAAGTGGGAAGCCTATTCACCCATTATGAAGTAGCTGGGAGCAAAGGGTGATTTTAATACAGAATGAGTGTTCTGGTAACATATAGGTTTTGTCTTCAGGGCCGTACCTTCTGGGACAGATACGGCATGCAAAGAGAGAGAACAAAGTAAAATGCTCTTCCAAAACTTTAATTTGCTGATTTCTAAGCTCCATTTCTTCCATGGAACATGTATCTTAAGACTGAACAATGGGAATAGAAAATACTGAAAGTAGTCTCCTACATTTCTAGAAAATTGTTTTCCCCATTCTGGATCCATACTTACAGGAGCAATTCTCTGTCTTCTTTGAAGAGCTGTACTCTGATGTGGAAACAGCAGTTTGAAAAACATATATAGAGAAAAGATTAAGTATGAACAAAAGTTCCAGGGCCTGTACCATCCCCATATAATCAGTCCTCTTCCTGGCACCCCACGCTAAGGATTCTACAAGTAATGGAGTCATTTCTCTGAAGATCAGCACATGCAAATTATCCACTTATGTCTGCTCTCTTTCCACCCTTGCCACCTTTTCCCAGTCCCAGTTGTGAAGTGGGAAAGATGGTTTTTAAGGTAAAAAAAAAAAAAAAAGTTGAATCTGGATGAAACTATGCATTGGCTCTTAATTTTAAGGGAAAGGTGCTCTGAGAAAAATTCTATTTTGCTACCCACATCACAGAGACACTTCTTTAATTTTGCTAGATGGCATCTTCCAGGAAAGTGATAGTAAAGTCTCCCTTAAGCCTCCTAAGCCATTCTCCCAAAGACCAGATAAGCCCCCGCTTATTATCCTTACACAAAGAAGATGGTATAATATGCACTTCACCACAGACTGCTAGGGAAAGACAGCATCTTTTAATGTTAGGGGTCAGAGATGAGTACATCAACCCTTTAAAAATCATTTAGTTGCCTCGACTTGGACACGTGACACAAATATGTGTCTTTAGGTGAAACCTTGCCTTTGGATCAGCCCTAGCCTTAGCTACTTCACTTTATACTGGTGTCACTTAATGCAGACCTTGTCTGGAGATTGTGGTTCTTTCTATCCTACTCTTATTCATTGTGTGATTTTTGTCAAGGTACTTAGTATCTTTGGATTACTTTCATCGCTATGAAACGAGGGGCAGAACTAGAATTAAGCCAAAGATGGTGGTGGGGGGAAGGCAATCCCCCAGTCATTGTTACAGTTTCCCGCATACTTCAGTGACACTCAGAAGTGATCTCACAGAAAGGTGGACTCTGTATCACTTTGATTTAGGTCCTTAGAATCTGAGTCCAATATAAGATGGCATGGCCCTACCCCAACTTATGAAGAGCAAGGTTCACCTCCACTATGGAATCTCCTCCTCCATATTTGAAAAACGTATTTAATATAAAGGAAAGGTCAGAGGTGAATGGGTTGTGCTTTAAGTAAGTTTTGAACATAGATGCCATCTAGTCTTTGCAGTCTGCAAAATTCTTCCTTAAGTGAATAAATATGTAGGGCAACTCTCCATTACCTTGATCAGCATCTAATACCAACCTGACACTTAGAATTAAATTAGAGAAACAAAATTAGATACTTTGAGACTGGAGGGCTGATTACACTACTAGAGCTAAGAGTGGATTTAAACTCTTTCCTTATCCCATTTAAATCTAACTAGATATAAACTCTCCATTACCGAGGAATAAAGGTGTGTCTGCAGAGGTGGAGGTTCCCCTTGATGTTCTTGGACAAGGAAACCTAATCCTTTCTTCTGACACACATGGTTGCAATAGAAAGCGTTCCCCAACTGCCAGTCTGGTTTTAATCTATTGTTTCAAGCAAGACAAGATTTGCAGGGACTGTTAAGGAAAGAGCAGAATTACCAGAACTTATTATAAAATAAAAATGTTGATGAGAAATCAAATTTTAAACAAGTTTTCAAAGTTGTAGGCACAAACATCTGTAGACATACAGTGTATGCCAAAAGTATAGGACTATACAAGTTTTTAACTGTATCTAAAGTCTGCTTTGAGTACAACATTTATATATCATTTTACTAAAGTTCGTTGGCTTACCAACAAACCAAAATAATAGCAGTGGTGAAATAGTGCCAGTAAATACAGTGATGCTTCATTTAAAAACACTGTTGGACAATGAACTATTCCACAAGTGAACTTCTCATGTAACCGAACTACTCCTGCATTATGCAAGCTTGTAAAATGTTAATCACTTCGTATGCAAACATTTCAAAAGTGTATTATACAATTTTTCATTAAAAGATACACTGAATAATAATTTTCCTGAAGATGCAGGATTAACTTTGATCAATATCTAATACCAACCTGACACTTAGAATTGGAGAAACAAAATTAGATACTTTGAGACTCATTAAAATTTAAAATTCTCATTAAAATATGTTGACTAGTGCACTTCTTAGAGGAGCAGAAAATGGTGACCTTACACAATGTTGAGCTTTTCATGCTACTTTCCCAATGCCAAAAGATTTCAGAATGTGGTTGTAAGAGAACAAAAGCAGACGAAACTAGCTTTGCTTTAAATTAAGACTAGTGTCTTTTCTACTGTCAGCTTTCCCTCCCGGCCATTAAAAACATACCAACCTCTGAAAATTAGTTACATACTTTGTCGAAGTAAAACTTAGATTTAAAATATGTGCCTGCTCTGTGCAAAGTATTATACTAGGTGCCGGGAGAAATTTAAAAAATATAAAACCTAGTCCTTGTTCAAGGAGCAACCTGGCTGGCTGAGTGACACTCAAGAGTCATCAAGTCACTACTGTGATGGGAAACAATTTACTACTCTACGCTTAGTTTATTTATTACTCTAAGTTTCAGGTACTTTAAAAAAATAGATATTGAAGTTGTTCCATTTGTGTTCAGATATACCCTCTTCAATGGGAATATGCCTTGGAAGTATCTCCCATGGAAATATTATCAGTCACGTTGAGTCTTTGCAGATAAAAGACTGAAATTACTGCTTGAGGAAATAAAGTGGGCAGGCCTGTGACAGCTTTCTGCTGTAACCCTCCTTTTATTGCTAGGTTTTATCTTCTAATCCAGATGGCTGAACATGTCAGAAGTCTAACCTTACTAATTCCTAGGGTCATTTAATTTAATTAATAACATATCTGTAAAAAACAGTATTTTAATGTTTAGGCATTTATAAAACTGAATGTTTACAAGGGATACTGTGCATCTTTGTAATGATCAATCATCCCTTTCACTGGCAAGCCTCTTAGCTCAGTTTCAGTAACCACCACATTTTTGGGGTTGTAAATATCTTTTGACTACTTACTTCTTCTCATTTCCATCATCTGAGCACTTCTATTCCACAGATTCTACCTGGTGGTCTCAAAGAGTTCCATACTTTTAATTACCATCCGTTTTGTAGTTTGGCTCTCTCTCCTGACCTCCTGACCTATTTAATAGTCATCACATTCGGAACTAAAGCACACATCTCAAATTTATGAGACAAAACCAAACTCAACTGATTTAAGAATAACACTTGATTTTCTTAGGGTTTTTGTTTTTTTGGCCTTCATCATTCCAATTCCTTCCCTGCTTCTTTCTACATTACACCAATTGCTCTTAAATTTCACCAGTACTTCGTACCACTCTTAAGAGATCTTAATGTATGGTTTTAATTCACAAACTTTGTCTTAACCTGTTAAGATTTCAGTTGCTTTAAGAGTATGGGCATCCTTATTCCATTTATCTTGTACCTCTCCCTGTGGAAATGTGGTAATTTTCAGTATTTGTTCAATAGATAAATACAAGAAAACACATAAAGGAACTCTGACTAATCTCTTCTTGCTACATGTTTATTGATAGGTTCTTTTCTGTCTGGGAGCTTTTTGAGGGCATGAGCAGAAGCAGGAATGCAGTGTGGATTCTTCTCATAATTTAACCCAAAATGCAAACAATTTCTTCCATCAGGTATCACCTTCTGAAGCCCTCCCTGGACCAGGCTTAAGCGCCACAATTATAACTATCCCTCTTCCCCAGTCTTGGGGTTTGCTTCTATAACACTTGAAACAGTGCGTTATTTGCCTGCTATGCACTAGGCCATGTAACATAGGTGTTTTGCACCTTCAGTAGCCAGCAGATGGTAGGGTTTAACAAAGGTCTGTAGATGGGTTTAACAAAGATTTGTAGACAGAATGCATCAATGAGGCCACAGAAGTCTCATAGGACCACTTAATGCACTCTAACCACACTGGGTAGGCCACATTCGTAGAGACACTTCTTAAAAGCTGCCTCTGCATGGCTAGAAGCCCAAAGGCAATTTATTTGACTTTCAATCTGAAATGCTGCTACTAAAATCCCCGAAAGACATTCTCCCACCAGGAAGCCTGCACCAAGACCAGGTCTCCAGGGAAAACACTAAAAAGCCAAGCCCCGCCCCGTTCCTGTCCCCACCTGCTGGGCAAAGACGGGACTCCAGTACGCCCGGAAGACCGGGGCGCTTACGCAGCAAGCCAAACAGCCGCAACTCTGGGACTGGCTCTCTGGGCAGACGTCACTCAAGTCACTACGGCTCCTCCCCTCTCAAGATGGCGATGCGCTCAATGTGGAAGGCGCGTGGGTGCTGGAGCTGCATCCGGGCACTTCATAAAGGACCCGAAGCTGCTCAGACTCCCCAGGTAACCATAGCTGGCCTTTCTCCCGCCAGCTTCCGATTCGACTAGGCCCTTCTTGTCTCCCCTCCCTCCACTGGTTTCTCTCCCCGCGTTTCCACTGGAGAATACCGAGCCGCTTTTCTCCTAAGGTCCGCTCTCCGAAGACTGCCTTCCTACTTGGAACGCGGCGACGTCGCACGGATGCGCGATGACGTCACCCGCCGTGGAGGGCAGGAGCGCGCGTCCGCTAGCCTGCTTGGCCTCTGCCTCTTTCCCTGTTCCGCTGTTGCCGGGCAACGCGGGAAGCCTGGTCCTCTGTGAAGTTCACAGACCGGAAGGCGGGTCTTTCCCCAGCTGCCCCCCTTCTCACGGTCCCATTACTATTTCACCCTTCTTACTGAGGGGCCAGTGGAGAAATTAGAGGAGGTTTTGTTAGGAATTGGGCGGTTTAAGTCGGAGCGCCCACTTGACATCTTCGTTCTGGCAGGGCGGCCTATCAGTGTCACGTGTCCATGCGTCTTCCTCTCGGGTTCCGCATTCCCCAAGGCACACCTGCATGGAGCAGGCTCTGTAAGGAAATTATTAGTTGCCAAAGTTGCTGTTTTCGTTACCCTGTCGTGCTGAGAGCATGAACACCAGCTTCAACCCACCCCGTCAGTATTTCCAATTTTACCCTCTTGGGGGAGGAGGGAAATATATATATATATTATACAGTGTATATATATATATATATATATATATATATATATATATATATTCAGACATTTAGTAAATGAATGAGTGGAGTATCTGAATGAGTGAAAGGTGATATTATATATCTGGTTATATATATATATATCACCTTTCATTCATTCAGATACTTACTTCACTCATTCAGACATTTACTAAATGTCTTACAAGTACGATCTTGGTGGTAGGCACTTTGTTGTACATCTCTTGGGACATATCTTCAGGGAGCTGTGAAGAAAATTGAGATTCAGTGGTTATCAGATGATTTCTTGGCATCCTCGCATATTCGTGGTTAAAATGCATAGGTGTGCGGATTTTGTGTGGGAACTGGTGTATTGGAAAAGAGCACTAGACCTGAAATTAAGAAATCGAAGTTCAAGAGATTTGTCTGCCACTCGCTAGTTCTGTGGCAGGACAAGTCAATCTCCCCGGATTTATTTTCTTTAATAAAATGGGTGGAGGAAGGGTGGGACTGATTGACCCATTAATGTTCCTTCAAGCTTTGGAAAATCTGTGGCTCCATGATTATGAAACCAAAGGAAGGCAACGTGATGAATTATGAAAACCAAGATTTGAGTTTAACTTGTTTTTCCAGTCATCTCATAAATTACTTAATGTTCTTTAGTTAAGTTTTCCTCCTTGAGATGGGCCTCACCAGATTAGTTTAAGGATAAAGGAAATACCAGATACCAAATGCCATTTGTTGTCAACCAAATACCATTCGTTGTCAACGAAACAGCTACTTAAGTGTTATTTTACATTTCAGGCAGCACTTTTAGGTAAGAATTGATTCAAAATTAGATAAATCCATTCAGTACTCCTCTCTTTGAAGTTTGAGGGTTTGATTCTGCAGAACCAGAATTGGTTGATTACTATTTTATAGCTAGCTAACAGCGTGTTAAAACCTGTGGTACCAAAGTAACTAAACCTTAGCTCCAAACTTCCTCTTTCCAAACCGAAGAGGTGAGGATGTCATGAGAAATAGAAAATCAGAGAGAAAAGGAAAATAAGCTAGAGCCCACTAATGATTACCCAGGGAGTTTTAGGGCACTAAGTTATTATAAATGCTAAGAGAAAAGTTCTTAAACCTCTGGTATTGTTTCAGTGGAATTAAGGAGTATGGTTATCTTAAGGTTAATCAACTACTAATCTAGATAGTTTCAAAAATGCAGAATTTCCAGAACAGATCAGTGTTTCCAAACCTTTAATTTATCTTTGAGTAGACTAAGAATTAATTGTAAGCAAGAGCATTTCTTTTTTAAAGTATAAATCTACATGTGATTTTCAGTCATTAACTATGATGGTTTGAAAAGCTAATGTAGTCTTTTGAAAAACCAACTGAGAAAAGATACAAAAATGTTTTCATAGTGTAATTATAATATTGTTTGTAAGTAACTATTTATTAAATATATGCACACACAAAAAAGACTGGAAGGAAACAACCAGTCTTAACTTTTTTGTTTTGCTTTGGTCTTCCTAAATAGTGGATTAAAAATCACTTAAGTTTTCTTTAGACTTTCTATATTTTCCACATGTTCAAAATTGAAGATATATCACTTTTAGACTGAGAATAAAGTGTTAAAGCGTAAATCTCCATATAAATGCATAGTCATTAATATCATCTGTGATATTTTAGATCTCTAAAAACCTAAATAGATACTTGTCCCACAGTGCTATTATTAAAATGGCTTTAGAAAAGGAATAGAAATTTATGGCCACTTTTCCTGTATGTATCTTCTTTTTCTCTTGAAAAGCTTCCTTTGAAGTCAAAGCGATTTTTGTGAACAGATGCAGAAATATGTGAAGGAAGAATTAGATTCTTAAACCAGATGTATTGGACATTTTTACGATATCTCATAACCTTTGTAGAAAACAAAAATTATTTTGCAAGAGAATAGTCTAATAGAAACTACGTTTTTATCATATGGATGATTCTATCAGAAACTAAGAAATAGCCAAGTTGCTGGTTACTAGTTTGGTTACCTAGTTACTCCCTGAGGTAAGAGGCCAAAGTGAGTGAGCCAAGGCAGCGCTGTTTTGGAAACTATGACTGATAAAGTATTTTGATTCTTAGGTTGTTTCAATGTTTTCTTTAAAAAACAAAATCTTGAGTAATAAGGTTGGCTTCTAGGACCTTTGGTTACCTCAAAGGCAGGCTTTTGCCCCTCAAGTCTAGAGATAGACTCAAGTTTCAAATAAAAAATAGAAAGAAACCGGGAATAACAGTGTTTCAAGCCATACTCATTGTGAGTTGTCTACAATTTATGTGAAAGCTGTTTATTTTGCCAGGTGTGACCTCACAAAAAACTGTTGATGTTTGACAAGATGAGAGTAGTCGCAGAGTCAGAGGAATGAAGATTTGACATGCTACGTTTAAATAGTGATTGCATTAGGTAAATTTAAGCCTGTCATCGTTGGCCAAATACAGAATCCACACTTCTTGAAGCCTTAACTTATGATGGTGTTGTACCAAGAGTGAAATATTGATGGATAGTAGACTTTTGCAAGAATATCTGGAGTCATTCAGTGTAAAATGTCCACATTTTGCTGCAGTTGAACAACAAGCCTCACTCTTAGCTGTCCGAAGCAGGGTGTGGCCAGTATTAACAGACCATTCCTAATGTTAATGGCTACCAAGTTTAGCCATTAGATGAAGCAATCATGCCTGCAAAAAAAAAAAAAAAAAAAAAAAGAAAGAAAAAGAAAAAAAAGGCAATGTATTAAATTATTTTTCTTGTATTCAGTTCTCATGACTAGGCTTTTCAAACAATTGCTACTTTTTAAACTTTTTTTCTTTTAAATGATTTCAGATTTACCAAGTTGCAAAATTAGCAAAATTTACCTCCTTCACTAAGCTTCCTTTTACATAATCATAATACAATGATCAAAGCCAAGAAATAAGTTTGGTACAATACTAGCTAAAGACACATTTCAAATTTCACCAGTTTTTCCACTAGTCTTACAGGTCCTGGTCTGGGATCAAATCCAGGATCCCATGTTGCATTTAGCTGGCATGTCTCCTCCAATTTATGGCACTTCCTCACTCTTTCATGACCTTGGCACTTTTGAAGAGGATTGGTTAATTATTTACTAGTTTGATGTTTTCTCATGATTAGGTTATAGGTCTTTGGCAAGAATACCACCAAAAAGAAACTGTTCATAACAAGGCTTTAAGGCAGGTGTTAACACCTTATTTTAAATCATGAGGAAACTGACTTTAGTTAAGTAACTTGCTTAAAATCACAACGCTGATTAATTGTGGAATTAGGATGGTAAGATTTACTATTGGGATTTCCTTCCTATTAATTTTGCAATTAATATTTGTTGTAGGTTTCTGTGATCTTAATGACATTAAAATGGGGTAGCTTTCCCAGTGACTTTTCCCTTAGCTTGTCTCTGCTCTGTTTTGTTCATCCAACTTGCAACAAGAGCTAATCAGCTTGGATAGCTCTAAGGAGCTTCTATAGACATCATTTTGCAAGACAATAACTGAGCTGGTTTGATGGGGGCTATTTCATCTCTGTGCTTTTCTTAAATGGTCTTGCATGGACCCACTCGAATGGCCCTTTTAAGCTTAATTCGCCTAGGAGTCCATTCACTTAAAATCCTTTTTAAAGATTTTTTTTTTTTTAATTTATTTATTTGAGAGAGAGACAGAGAGTGAGAGTGAAAGGGAGAGCATGAGAAGGGGGAGAGTCAGAGGGAGAAACAGACTCCCTGCAGAGCAGGACTCCAGGATCCTGACCTGAGCTGAAGGCAGCCGCCTAACCAACTTAGCCACCCAGGTGCCCTTTTATTTTTTTTAAGATTTTTTTTTTTTTAAATTTTATTTATTTGAGAGAGAGAGAGTGAGAGAGAGAAACCTTTTTAGATTGGTTTTCCTTGCGAACTGACTTAGCTTATTAGAAATAATTTTTAAAAGTATATTTGAGTAGACAGTGGAAACTATTGATGGTAACTGATGAAAACAAAGAGGAGGAATAGTAAGTAGATGCTGAGGATTTTTGGTAGTAACTGTTCTTGGCATCCACAGCCAGGAATTGCTAAAGAGAGTAAAGGCTGCTCCCTGAGATCTTTCTCAGTCTTTTGCATGGCTGCAAGTTACAGAAGAACTGTCTGCAGAGACTTACCCAAATATATATACTTAAGCCTATATCCATACAAAATCCTGTCTTTCAGAAAAAGAATGGATATGTAGCTAGCACTTTCTATGTGCTAAGTCCCTGTGCTATGTGCTATACATACTTTATCTTGGGCAAATAATATTGTATCCATTTTATAGAAGAGGAAACTAAGGCTTGGAAAGATTAGGTAACTTTCCTAGGTCAGAGCTAGTAAATGGCAGCACCAGGATTCAAATTCAGCCTCATATATGCTTTTTCCACCGGTCCAGTCGTCTTTTCTCTTACCAAATAAGATTTTGTATCAATTCCTGTTAGATAAAACATAAAAGCAGAGTTTTTCTGATTTCAGGAGTAGAGGAGTAGCTAGAGCCCTGCTTCCTTGACCTCACTACCTCCACTCCCCAAACCATCTCCTCCCCCCACACATAAACAAGGACCTGGGAGATGAGGCCACACAATCTTAAATTTCTTATGATGACATTTGAAAAATACTTCAGCTTCCTAACATATCCAAGTAAGTTTGCTGGCTGAGGACCACATATGATGGATGAATTGTGTTCTAGGAGCTGCACAGAAAATAAGTAGTTTGAGAGTATTCACTTTGATATGTGTGTATTTTATCAATAAAATGCAACGTATGTTCCATTTATTTTAAGCTGCACAGGCACTAAAGATAATAGTAGTTGATTTTTCTTCTTCTCTCTCTCCTTCCTTCCTTCTTTCTAAACCCAGCTTACCTCTGCGTAGTACGCTGATCATTGTACACAAAGATGGTTCTCTGGATTCCCTCAGTCATTATTATAACTAACCCGGCCTCTAGCCTCTAGCCTCCTCATAAAGAACGGTTATCCAGCTCTGCTCTTGATTCCATTCTTGATTCCAGGGTTCAGGAATTTCTCAGAGACTGCAACATGAGGCCTAAGGCGTCTTTTTGAATTTCCACAGGAGACATTTACTCATGGAGGGTGGCCACTGCTCTGCTGGTGTGAGACACTGGATGCAGAGAGATAATTTATAGGCACAGAGGTGCTACATGGACTCCAGCTTGACTTAATTTAACTCTGTCTGAGCATTTACAGTTTTCTCTATATATCATTTCTTAGCAATACCGTATCTTTTATTCCCAATAGGAGGCATAACACTTTCTCTTAACGTCCCTGCTTACTGGATGAGTCAAGATCATGTCAAGGTTTTCACACCACCCTGACATCTGAGTTCTGTTGGGCCTCTAGCCATTTATCAAAATTCATCTCCAGCTTTCTTTTTTTAATGGCACACAGTCATCCTGGCATCTTTTGAATGTACTTCTGGTTGGTTAAGGAACTGCCTTTTGACTGCCCACTATGTCTCCTAAAAGGCAGAGTTAAGGGCTCCTGGGTGGCTCATTCACTGGGTGTCTGCCTTCAGCTCAGGTCATGATCTCCCGGTCTTGGGATCAAGCCCCACATCGGGCTCCCTGCTCAGCAGGGACCCTGCTTCTCCCTCTTCTACTCCCCCTGCTTGTATTCCCTCTCTCTGTCAAATAAATAAATAAAATCTTTAAAAATAAATAAATAAAAGGCAGAGTTAAGCCACCCTGATTTCTAACCAATGCAGATTCTCATTGCTTCTGCTTCTCAATCCCTTGCCCTCTAGGCTAGGACAGGAGCCAGCATGCAGGGCTGTCAGTCTCTCTGCATTCCTGCCCTGATGCTCTGACTGGGACTCACTATAGGGCCAGGCAAGTCCACTGTGGTTAGAGTCCTAAATGAATGACTTTGGTTCCATTGCTGCTTATCCCAGGTTTTTAGGATGATAAGTTGTAGATTTTTCATTAAGGGTATGTGAAAGCTTAAAATAAAATAACAAATCTCACCTTGCAAAAAATTTTCAAGTGGAATCTCTTATCTTCTGTAATATCCTGTTCTAACGTAACACTTTGTAGTCTCCAAAATGCTTCACATATTCTTTAATCCTGAGTGCAGCATACCAAGTTTCACTATTTAATCACCTAAAATTTTGACTCACTGATTACATTCTCATCTTCTAATTTTTTTTAAACAATTGTAATAACGATGAATCTAAGTAAATATCGGTGTTCTTTAAGGTTTTGGTTAAATGGATGTTATTTTCATATTTGTGTTGAAATCCTTTAGCATTATTAACAAACACCATATAAACAATAGTGATGGTAGAGGTGATCCTAGCACACATCTATGTTTACCATGTACCAAGCATGATTTTAAGCACTTGACATCCATTAGCTTATTTAATCCAGGGAGGTTTGTGCTAATATGAACCCCGTTTTGTCGATGAGAATAGTAAGAGGTTAAATGACTCACCCAAGGTCACATAGCTAGCAAATGTTAGAGCCAAGATATAAACCCTGGTAGCCTGATTCCAAAGTCTGTACCCTAACTGTAATAAAATGCCATTAAAGTTTGGAACAAATTACCCATGGTACCATTCTGATAACTGCCTTGCAACTTTTAAATCCGTTTCATGAAAGCCACTTATATATCTTGCCATGGTGACATGTAGAGCAGAATTATAAATCATCCTTTGTTGTCACTGCTTCTACACTCTTGTTTGACTCAATGAATTATGATGAAGGAGCAAAGGTGTCTTGTGAATTTATCTCCATGTCTCTATTTGGCTACTGCCACTAAAATTTCTGTGTATAAAATCAGGGCTTTAAACACATGAGTCCCAAGGTGCATGTAGGAAGCTCTGTTTACACACAGTCTATAGCTAAAAGGTCAAACTGCGCACAGCACTGCAGGCGGAGGGGAGGTGGTGAGTGCTGAAGCTGATGGATGACCAAGGGACCACTATCTAGGGTCTAGTTGGGATTTATGGCAAGAGTACTTTCTTCAAAAGTAGGAGAGGTGCAAAGTGGGAAAACAGGAGAGATGAAAGTAATTAGTGGTGTGGACCATTTCTGCAAGTGATAAGTAAAAATGTTATGCTAAGGAATCCTCATTCCAAGGAGCTTTTAAAGGGGCCTCTAATTCAGTGAATGAATTAAAGTGAATTGTTTCTCGTTAGTACATTAATTAGGTCGCTGTTGAGGTTTTAAAATGAGCGACATTGAACAATTTATTTTACACGCCAAATAAAAGACTCCTCATAACCTTTTCCTAATACTCCCCATGAACAAAGACTGCATGGGCCATTCTACTTTATAGTCGTTCAGGCCCACACTTTACTCACTATGTTACCTTGGGCCCCTTTCAGGAAGCTGGAGAATGTAATGGAAAAGGGATATGGAGCTGTTTACCCAAATCCCTGATTTGGATTCCTGTCCTCCCATGGGGAGAATGAGCTAAGCAGCCATTCCATAAATTTGCTAGAAGAGAAAAGAGGTCTCTTAAGCAGAGGCTAAGTGTGCGGCATAAAGGTGTCCGAAGGGAGATGTTAAGGACCAGGCTATGTGGAAGCTCTTGCCAGTTCCGGGGAGAGAGCCAGGTTGGCCTTCCATAGGATACTAGTTACCTGGCCATCTTGGTTGTGAAGGAAGATCCTTCTCTCCAGGCAGGCAACTTTGGCTTCTCCAATGGCTGGCCAGCCAACCCCATGCCAGCAAGCTGTGAAACTCAGTGACCTAGAGAAGCAAATGTCTAGAGAATAAGCAATCACATGAACATTATACTTGTCATTTTAAAGTTTACTGGCCCCTTCTCAAGAGGAAGTGCAATAAAGCAGAAGGTACGTGACTCTTGGGATCAAGTTAGGCCTGGTTGTACCAGTTCTGTGATGCCACGCAAATTATCTAATCTCACTAAACTTTAGTTTTCTCATCTGTAAGGTACTCATAATAATGCTTATAGGAATATGTGGATCCGAGTTCCTGCCATATATATATATATATGGCTCTTCGCAAAAGTCTTTTTGCCAGTGCATAGAACCTAGTGGGTCATTTATGCTGGATGATGATGATTTCTTCAATAACATATAATTCTACTCAGTGAACTTTCTCTCCTCTACCCTTATCAATCTTAATAATCCTTTGATTCCCCCATCACCATACTTTCCTACCCTTCCATTCCCCATCCCCCAAATCATTCTCCCAGATTAATCCCCTTAAAGCAGCATTCTAATTATGGCTTCTCCCCTTGCTCAGCAACCTTTGGGGGCCTCTAATGAAATTTAGTCCCCTTAGAGCTCCACATACAAGACTTTCCACAGTCTGGATCCAAAACACTTCTCTAGGCCATTGCTGCCTTACATTACATGGATCCTTTGTCTTGGTGTTCATAGAATTTCTAAGTTTGCACAGAGCTCTTCCCTGTTACTTCTTTGTTAATGCCACTGTCTCTTCATGGAAAGGCCTTTCTTCCCATTCTTATTTGTCTGTATTCCACCATTTAAAAAAAAAATGAAACAGAAATACACAATTCCAGACTTCAAGTTATATTACAAAACTATATCAATCAAAACAATATGGTACTGGCACAAAAATAGACACATAGACCAATGGAACAGAACAGAAAACCCAGAAATGAATCCGCAACTATATGGTCAGTCTTTGACAAAACAAGAGAGAATAATCCAAAGGAAAAAAGATAGTCTCTTCAACAAATGGTAGTGGGAAAACTGGACAGCAGCATGTAAAAAAAAAGAAGGAAGGAAGGAAGAAAGAAAGAAAGTGGACCACTTTCTTACACCATACACAAAAATACATTCAAAATGAATTAAAGAACTAAATGTGAGACCTGAAACCATAAAAATCCTAGAGAACACAGGCAGTAACCTTTTTGACATTGACTATAGCAACTTTTTCTAGGTATGGCTCCTGAGGCAAGGGAAACAAAAGCAAAATTAAACTATTGGGGCTTCATCAAGAAAAAAGTTTCTGCACAGCAAAGGAAACAATCAACAAAAATAAAAGGCAACCTTCAACTAGAAGATATTTTGAAATGGAATTTCTGTTAAAGAGTTAGTATCCAAAATATATAAAGAACTTATTGAACTCAACATCTCTAAAATAATCCAATTTAAAAAATGGGCAGAAGACATCAATAAACATTTTTCCAAAAGATACATATAGATGGCCAACAAACACATGAAAAGATACTCAATGTCACTGATCACCAAGGAAATACAAATCAAATCTGACATCTGTCAGAATGGTCAAAATCAACAATGCAAAAAACAAGTGCTGGTGAGGATATAGAGAAAGGGGAACGCTCTTACACTGTTGGTGGGAATGCAAACTGGTGCAGCCACTCTGGAAAACAGTATGGAAGTGCCTCAAAAAGTTAAAAATGGAACTACCCTACAACCAGCAATTGCACTAGTAGCTATTTACCCAAAGAATACAAAAACAGTAATTCAAAGGGGTACATGCACCATAATGTTTATAGTAGCATTATTTCCAGTAGACAAATTCTGGAAATAGCCTGTGTCCACCAAATGATGAATGGATAAAGAAGAGGTCTCTCTCTCTCTCACACACACACACACACACACACACACACACACACACACACACATATATATGTATAAAATAGATATATGATGTGGAATATTACTCAACCATCAAAAAGAATGCAATGACATGGATGGAGCTAGAATGTATCATGCTAAGCAAAAGAAGTCAGTCGGAGAAAGACAAAGATATGATTTCACTCATATGTGGAATTTAAGAAACAAAACAAATGAGCAAAGGGAAAAAGAGAGACAAAGACAAACTAAGAAACTGACTCTTAACTATAGAGAACAAACTGATGGTTAATGGGAGTGGGGGTTGGAGGATATTGAATAAAATAGGTGGTGGGGATTAAGGGAGGCACTTGTCATGATGAGCACCAAGTGATGTATGGAAGTGTTGAATCACTATATTATACATCTGAAACTAATATTAGCCTGTATGTTAACTAACTGGAATTTACAACAACAACAACAACAACAAAAACAGAACTTCTATATTGGTTCCAGGAAACTTTGTTCTGAAGTTGGAAATGGTTGCTCCCATTTTGAAGTTTTATAGGACTTTGTACTTTCCTTATAGAAATTAACACATCCTTCCTTATATTCTGTCTCTGTTTATAAGCATTTGCTTTAGGACAGATGGAGAGTGTGCTCTTTTTTTATTTAGACCTTTTATGAACACTCCAGCAGGAAATGGCTTATAATTAATACCAGGATTCCACAGGTGCAGCCTTAGGCTGCTACTCAGCAGGCAGATCTTACCAGAAGTAAATTCATGGAGACCTCCACCAGTCATAAAAGCTGGGGAGGGAAGGATTCTTCCTGTTGAGCCTCGGCTATGATAATTATATGTGTGAGAAAATGAGTTATTACTTAAATCTTTGGCGTAATGATTCCTGTAACAAAAAGAGCTCAATAATTATTTCACTGAATGAATTCAGTGAAAAGTAAAGCCAAGGAGGTCAGATGAGAGAAAGGGCACACCGCTGGCATTTAGCATATTGTTGAATTTAAACCATACAATTTTATGTATATTTCTATGTATCTAATTTTAGAAGATGTTCAGTGTTTGCTGCAGTTCATAAATGATCTTATTATTGCCCTAAGTATCCAGATATTTATAAGTGATTGGAAGATGATACCAACTTTATTTTCAGTGATTTTCCAAGAAGGCTGCTGTCATTTCCAACTTGTTGCTATAACCGACTTTTATTGCTCCTCTAGCTCTAAATTTATTTTCATAGACATAGCTTATTATACTGCAGTTTGCTATGCATATCATTTTAAATTTTGCTGCCTCTGTATATAGAAGAGTATACACACACACACACAGGATTAAGATGAGAACCTTTTATTTGGAGCATAGTTTTGCCTCAGAATACTGTCTGGTTCAATAAATGTCCTGTATTATTAATACAACAACTGATGTTTTGTTTTCTAATATTATAAATCAAGAGTTCATGTAACTCATGAAGGAAATAAAAAGCTCATTTATTATATCAACATCACCTTCTTTTCTTAATTGTCCGTCCTTAGTCCCTTTAAAGCAACCTGTCAAACTATGCCTAGTACCTTTGCTCTATTGGTCTTGGTATGCCCTTCATAGATAAATAGCCCTAGGTCCCACTGTCCTGTTATACTATGTAGACAGTGAAGTCATTGGTAAGCTTACAGTTTAATGCTATTTATTTTTCTTTGCACCGTACTAAGAGTACAGCAGTGTGATTCAAGCAGAATTTAAATCTATAATACAAAGAGCTTATATTCTCTTCTTTTTAAAGTGGCCAGTAGTATTTTAGTAGTTGATAAGGAAAGTTTTATTGTTATATTTGTTACCAATTTATCCTTGACATGTTTACTAAAACCTTAAATCAACCCAGCATAATCATTGTCCTGACTGCAGTATCTTCCAGATAAAGTCTGTGACTACAGTGGCCAGACATCTTGTTAAATCAGGGACCGGTTATACCCATAAATCTTTTAAAATGTCTTGCAAATTCCAGTGTTTCAGCATCCATATGACATCTCCCACATTGTTTTTCACATTCTAAAATGGAAGAAAAATTCTTTAGCAGACATGTGTCCTTAATTTTGATTGGGAATATATTAACATGTCTATGACTCAACTAGAGACACAGCGTATGCTCTAGTCTTAACGTCTAAATAGGAGACTTGGGAGTCAGACTCCCATGATACCTGTCTTCTTGAGGGCCAAATACCCACCTTTAGAATTGGAGATAGGGTCATCCAGCTTCCATCTGGACCACATGTTAGGAGGGATGGGGAGAGAAAAAGGAGTGGATCTTCAAAAAGGAGTAACAAAGCCATGACTGCTGTTAGGATTACTGCCAGATGAATAGCACTTAAATTTGTGTCTTCTTTAGTGAAATCATCAAGATTCAAAAGCCTGTAAAGTGGGAAAACTAATTTTTAAAAAGCAAGGGTTTTTAACCCTCCGTAGGCTCAAACTCTAGGAGAGAGCCTAGAGTTGATGAAGCTGAACAGAGATAGGAGAAGAGTTGCTGGAGGGTGAGTGTGGATCTAGGGATTTCAAGGAGGTAGAAGATTTCAAAGATGCAATAAAGAGCGAGATAGTGGTGTGGTCCAGTAACGAATAAAAATTATTCACTGGTTGGGCACCTGGGTGGCTCATTGGGTTAAAGCCTCTGCCTTCGGCTCAGGCCATGATCTTAGGGTCCTAGGATCGAGCCCCGGATCGAGCCCCACATCGGGCGCTCAGCTCAACAGGGAGCCTGCTTCCTCCTCTCTCTCTGCTGGCCTCTCTGCTTACTTGTGATCTCTGTCAAATAAATAAATAAAATCTTTAAAAAAATAGTTTAAAAAAATTATTCACTGGCATGTACAATTGGTATGTCACTAAAGATATAATCAAGCACAGCTTCCGAAGAGTTATTGGTGCCAAAGATTAATTTCAGTGAGACAAGAAGTAAGGAAGTAGGGATTGTTGTTTTGTGGATCCCGAGTGAGAAGGAAGTGTCAGAGAGGGGGAAGAGAGCTATAAAGAATGGTCTGAGCAAACAAAGTTTTTGGTGGTAGGGCCTTTTAAGATGGAAATGACTTGAGCATGATTATAGGAACCAGTAAGAAGGGAGAGGTTGAAGATACAGGAAAGAGATGGAAAGAAACAAGAAATGCAATCCAGAGGAAATGATTAAACACACTAGGAGAGACAGATCAACCCCGAGACTGAAGGAAAGTTGACTGTGTGTCTAGATCAGTTTTCTGGGAATAGGATGGGAAATCAGGGACTTCAAAACCTGTGGGGTATAATTCTCCGAGGGCTTAGCCGAGGAGGTGAGATAGGTTAGTGGTTTACTGTATGAACTCTAAAGTCTGACTGGGTTCAAATCCAAGTTCTACTACTTGATAACTACATGTCCATGGGCAAGTTACTGAACCTCTCTGTGTCTCATTTTCTTCATCTTGTAAGTTAAAATCTTGAATTCTGTGGTCAGACTTCTAGGGTTCAGAGCTAGTAAGCTCCACCACTTAAGTCCCTAACTAGCATTAAGTGCGTGGCAAGTATTAACCTTTCTGTGCCTTAATCTCTTCCTCTGTAAAACAGAGAAAATAATAGTATCTACCTCAGAGGACCACTGTGAGGATTAAATGAGTTATTATAAGTGTCTAGAACAGTACAGGGCATATTGTGAGGGCTATATGAGTTTAGAAAAAGGATTCAATAAGCAGTGTTGAGAGTTGAGAGCCTAAATGAGATAAGAAACCATAGATTAAATTTAATAGGTAAATTCTGCATTGCTTTGAGATTTTTCACCAAAAGTGCTCAGCTAACAAGGTGTAGAAGTGAAGAACAAGCTTTCTAGCCTTGATCCAGGGTTGGCCTTTTATGTGGCTACTGAGACTTAATGGCAAGAGCAGTTAGGGTTACAAAGAGACCAGAGTCCAAATGATTGACCTTGGAGCGGGGCTGGGTAGGGGAGAGGAGAGGACGAATAGGGACTGCTGCACCAGGAAAAAAAATAGGCAAATCAGAGGCTCTGAGTCCTAACCGAGCTTTGGGAGCAGGTATAAGAGAAATAAAAGCATGAAGAGTTGAAAGGTAGAAGATTTCAGACTGAGTGGAATATTGACATTTATTATTTCAAAAAGGGAGGAGTCATGGGGGATGACAAGGTCCAGTAGCTAACTGTAAGAGTAGGTGCTTGAAGCTGAAGAGACCAAACGGATGTATCGAATCTTGTGTATTGCATGGATACTGTACCTGATCCTTGAACTCTCTCGGATAACGGAAGTTAGGGAAGAAAGAGAGCCAGCTTCCTAAGCCTTTAATTGATGGGAGGAGAGGATTCAAGAGGTGGGAGCCTAACAACAAAGGGCTGAATATGTGTAAACAGTTAATCTCTGAGTTTTGTAGCCGTGTAAGACATTTTGGTCCATTTATGCCCAATGTCTCCTGAACTATTAAAAGACTATTCAGTGGAATATTACTTGGATTTGTCACCTGGTGAACTGTGTCCTCATCTCTAATTCATGGGAGTAATAAAGTCATGAGTATTTTATTTGTATTGATGTATTCAACAAATATTGAACGTTTAAAATGTGCAAGGTGTTGGAGACAGACCATTGGAGAACATAAACAAAAATCTTACATTTCAGAGGCAGAAACAAATAATAAGTAATTAAAATATATAATGTGTTAGGTGATAAAAAGTGATATGGAAGAAAAAAATAAAGCAGAGACAGGAGATGGTAAGTACAGTTTGAGATTAGGTGGTCAGTGAAGGCTTCCAAAAGGGTGACATTTGAGGAAAGACACAGAGGTGGTAAGAGCATGTATGAAGTGTGTATCTGGGGTGAGAGCATGCCACGTGGAGCAAACGAGAATGGAAGCGGGCTAATCTGGCATGTTTGGAGACCAGCAAGCAAGCTCATATGGCTGAAGAAAAATGAGTGTTTCCTTCGTTTAGCAAATATTATAGAGTACTTAGTATGTGTTGGATACTTCTCTAAATACTTTGCAAATATTAAGTCATGTAGTTCTCGTAACAGTCCTGTATAAACCCAGTGCTGGTGCTGACAGATGAGGATCTAAAAAATAGATGTTAAGTAACTCGTTACAGGAGCAACAAAATGCACATAGCCAAAAAGGAGAGGGAGCAAGGGTTCTAACCTTGGGTTCAATTATGCTGCCCAAAATAGGAGAAGGACATGAAGTCAGATGGCTAATAGACAGAAGTGGGGATTCAATTATGTAGAACCTCAGAAGCAATTATGATGACTGTCTTTTACATGGGTTGAGTTGGAAAGCCACTGGAGGACTTGGTTTAGAGGAATGTTATGATCTGATGAAGGTTTTAAAGCTTCCTCTTACTGCTAAGTTAAAAATAGAATGCAGAGAAGCAAGGATAGAAGCAAGGAGACCAGTTAGGTGGCTAGATCCAAGATCCAAGCAAGAGACAGTGATGGCTCGAACTTGGGTGAGTGGTACAAATGGTTTCATGAGAACTGGTCAGATTCTGGATATTTATTTTGAAGGAGGTAAAGCCAGTAAAATTTTCTGAGTAGATGTAGGATGAAAGCCAGAACAGAGTCAAGACCAATTTCAAGGCTTTTGGCTAGAGCAAGCGGAAAAATGAATTTGTCACTTACTAAGATGGTAAAGACTATAAGTAGAACAAATCTTAGGGGCGCAGATGAGTTGAGTTTTAGATATGTGGAATTTAGATGCCTAGGGAACATCGAAGTGGAGATGTCAGGTAAGCAGTTAAGATTCATGAGACCGAAGCTCAAGGGTCAGGTCTAGATGGGGCTGAAAGTATGTGAGATTTTGGTACAGAGACTGGGCGCTTAAAGCTCTAAGACTGGATGTGATCACTTACCTAGTGTTTGTAGAAAGAGAAGAGAAATGTTCCAAGTACTAAGCCTGTGGGCATTGCAACATTAAGAGATTAGAATAATGAGAAGAACCAACCAAGACAGTAGTATCCAGATGCGTGGAAGGAAAAGTAGGAAAAGGTGACTGCCCACAAGCCAAATGAGGAAAATGTTTCATAGACCAATGCACGTGCACATGTGCACACACACACTCAAGTCCATGCACATACCCACACGCAGACCACATATCATCTGTGAATTTAGAATGAGAGAGTACCAGTCACTTTTGTTTACTGATTACCATAGTCTCTACTTGCAGGCAAATTTAATTAGAAAACCAGATTATTAAATAAGGTAGCTTGATGGGTGGGGAATCAAAACAAGGAGAGTTCATTAGATCACCTTTTTGGCTAGTGTAATCAAGTCATCTCCATTATGGGACATACCTGCTCCTTGAGCAACATATTCTTGTTCTCTTTCACAGCACCATTTCCCATGGACAACTCTTTAAAACACCGGGCCGGGGCGCCTGGTGGCTCAGTGGGTTAAAGCCTCTGCCTTCGGCTCAGGTCATGATCCCAGGGTCCTGGGATCCAGCCCCGCATCGGGCTCTCTGCTCCGCAGGGAGCCTGCTTCCTCCCCTCTCTCTCTGCCTGCCTCTCTGCCTGCTTGTGATCTCTGTCTGTCAAATAAATAAATAAAATCTTTAAAAAAAAATAAAAATAAAAATAAAACACAGGGCCAAGGTTTTCCCAAGAGAGCTGCTTTTCTAAGCTTCTGCCCTCCAGGGGACATAGTCTTTCTTTAGATATGTTAATGTATCTCATCCTGTTTCTATTAAGTCTTGTCCTCAGAGTTCTTATACTTTTTGTGGGGGAGGTCACTATTTCCTTTGATTAAAATGTGGACCTTCTACCAAGAAAAATATGTCCATAAACTCTCAAAACTTTGTGTGCCATTTCAGAAGCCCATAAACCGTGGTTAAAAACTCCTACTTTAACTCACAAAAGGTAGACTTCCTTCCTTTCAAATAGTGAGCTTTCCTCCTTGCCTTCGCTGCCTCTAACCAGTTACAAAGCTGGTCTTATGATCTACGCCATTGGGTTTTTATGTGCAATGGTTTCTCATGAAGTGTTTGTGGTACTTCAATCCATAAAGCCTCTTGTCTGGAGAGTGAGGTTGACCTTCATACCTTATTCCTTTCTGTATGAATGGCTTTATAAGTGAACTTCTAATGTATGCAGTAACCAACATGTAAGGCTCACGCTAGCCAGTTCTGCAATTCAGTCTTTACTGGGGGTGTGAGAATCTTACTCTAAGAAGCTGCTGCTTATACATTTAGGATAGATATATTTTCTTAAAGTTTTGGAGGAAATAGAACAAGATTGAAAATATCTGCTTGAAGGGCAGAAAAAAAAAAAATGTCCACAAGGTTAAGAACAACAGTCATCCGAACTTCACAGAAAGTGTCATGAGAGTGTCAGTGATTAGAACTGATCAGATATTTGGCTGTCCTTTTCAACCAGAAGATGGATTTGAACCAGATTACCACATCCATGGTTTAGTTTTGAAGAGAGAGAGAAAAAAAGCCAATTATTTGTCTCTTTGTTCAAAGGCTTTTTTTTTGGGGGGGGGGATATCATAGATCTCTGAACAGCTAGTAGAGAATCCAGCCTTTCACATCCATTAAGGTTAGCTCTGAAACTGTTGAATTTGATCTCTTCCATTTGCCATCTGGATACAGTAGAGAAAAAGCTATTCTGCATTGGGTTGCTGGACACCATCCAGAAAATAATATGTCAGGGGCATCAAAGGCTTGAGGCCCTTGGTCCAGTCTGTCTAATGATCACAGGGCAGGTCTGCTCTCCAGTTTTGTAGAATGTTTGAGTTTTGCAGTGACAATATATATCCCAGTAAAATAGATCACAAGGATTACTGCCAACTTGTCAAAGCTAGGATTCTTCCACCAGAGACTTCAAAAACGGACCAGATTTTAATTGGGCAAACTCGGTTTGAGGAAGCCCCATCTCATCCCAGTCTATCCCCTTTTCTTAGGGAGGGAGGGCACTTCATGAAAGGAGGGTTTTAATTCATAGATTGTTTCGTCCCACACCCAAACGCCAAACTTGACGCCTCCTTAAAATTGACCTCATTTAACGTTGTACTCCTTATCCTGTTTCTAAGTGGGCCTGCTATCGGCCAGCTAATGACCATACTGGCGGCTTTCCAGGAATCTGACAAACACATCTCATTATTCACACCAACTGGAGCCAATTGTGGCTGGGTTTTTTTTTTTTTTCTTTTTATTCTGTTATTTAAAAATGTGAATAGGAAGCAACAGCGAGCAATGGCATGTCGTTTGGTCTCCTCTGGGATTGGGGAGGAGCCTTGCATAATAGGACCTGTAATATCAGGGAGCATATGGCTGTGTTTTAAGGTAGCTCAAGGCCATCTAACTCTAAGCGCCGATAAAGCAAGCTTTGGTTTGAATCTTTGCAGGATGTACTTAGGGATGAATTTATGGCTTGTGCAATAGGGAAAAATTGTAGGACAGCTGCCATTCTGTCTCTTACCCTGGGAAGGGAGGGTAGGAAGAGCTGCCAAACCCTAACCACAGACATGACTCTTCCTGTGGACAGGAATGGTCCCCATGCTGCAACCTACGGACTAGCGCAGCTTCCAAGTCTCTCGCGCTGACAGCTGGAGAAGCCCTTGCTGGGGTCCAGCCAGCTTACTGAAGGGGCATCATGGACAAGCAGCACTCTGGTTTTGTACCTTGTTCAGTTTATCCAGTAGATCCAAAGTTATTATTTATTCTGCTCCAAACTGTACAAACTGTCCACACTCCAGTCTTATCATTCAGGGACTCTCCTCTCAGAATCTTTCTGTTCTTCTGTCTTTCCCTTCAGATCTCCTGATACTGAGAATAGCAAGTAGTTCTTCTAGGTTAAGAAAAACAAACAAGGGGTGCCTGGGTGGCTGAGCAGGTTAAGGATTCTTCTCTTGATTTTGGCTTAGGTTGTGATCTCGGGGTTGTGAGATGAAGCCTTGCGTCGAGCTCATGCAGCTGGGTGTGGAGCCTGCCTAAGATTCTCTCTCTCTCTCTTTCTCCCTCTGCTTCCTCCCCAATCCCCGCTCTTACTCTCTCAAAAGAAAGAAAGGAAGGAAGGAAGGAAGGAAGGAAGGAGGGAAGAAAGGAAGGAAGAAAGAAAGAATCTCCTCGAAAGAAAGAAAGAAAGGAAGGAAGAAAGAAAGAAACAAAGACTCTCCTCCAAACCATAAATCAGGCAAAACAAGGTTGCTGATTCTTGGCAGACCACCTTATCCCTCTGAGCTCTGGGCATATACTCATGGCTTCTATCTCCCTGGCCCCTTTTAGGGTACCCTCTCCCTTTCTGCACTCAGTGGCTTGCCTGTCCTGTAGGGTTTTCCTGCTTTCAGATCTCCTCCCCGACTTAACCACACAAACTGGAAACAACAGAGGAAAGGCTGTGGTACAAAGACATTATCAGAGCCAGACTTCCAGGCCCTGCTGCCTCCTCCCCACGTGACTTAACACCTTAGTGCTTTGGTCACCTATGCATGGAAGTGCAACTAGTAATAGTGTCCACGTTCTAGATGTGTTGTGACAGTAAAGGAAGGATCGGGAAGAGCCTGGCATAGCAGGGTGCTTAATTTGTATTTACCACAGCTGTTGGTATTATTGGGTCTATTTTAGTATAAATAGGTTTGGTTCTTTTTACCTCAACTAATTATTTAACATTTTAAGCCCTTTATTATTTATTGTGGTGAAAAGAGTGTGAGTTCTACGGGAAGAATTTAGGGGTTAGCCGGCAGGAAAGACTATAGCAACAGGCATTGGGAGGGACAAAGATCCCCTACTAGAAGATGAGCTCCCAGAGAGCAGGGGTTGGACCTGTTCCTGCACCTTCATCTCACCAGTATCTAGAACAATGCCTGGCTGTCTCCTCTGCAGTTCAGTCCTTCACAGACTTACACAATTAAAAAACAACAGCAACAAATTTATCTTCTACCTTTTGTTCTTAAAAAAAATTTCTTTTCTTTCACTGATATTATCTATCCAGACCCCTTCTTAGTTTTAGAGAATCCCCTCTGTGAGCTCAGTGGAAGGCAGGACCACGCCCATCCCTAAGGAAGCCCGAGGAGGGGTTCCTCCATTTCTAGAATGAATAAGAAAAGGCACAGGACCTGAGCTCCAGCACTAGGTGGGACTCACCTGCCCCGGCTTTGAATCTTACAGAGGTGAGGCTAAAAGAGCAAGGGGTAGAGGGATAAGCCCCTTCTCCCCACCCAGTATGCAGGGGCAGTGGCAACATCCTATCTGGCTTGTTCCTGCTCACTAGTCCCTTTAACTTTAGTCAGCTTAAGTCAGTGTGCTGCTCACAGTCAAGGCTTCAGCTCTAGATCTCGTCCTCACTGGCAGTTGCATAGTTGCAAAACCTCACATTTGAAGCGCTCTAC
Organism: Mustela lutreola; assembly: GCF_030435805.1. Lineage (NCBI taxonomy): Eukaryota > Metazoa > Chordata > Mammalia > Carnivora > Mustelidae > Mustela > Mustela lutreola. The sequence continues at coordinate 102,183,039 of NC_081299.1, read as the reverse complement.
TCTCCGACCCCCAGCTCGCTTCGTCGGGCACTCACACGCCAACTGTGTTCCAACCCCAACGTGTTCCCCAGCCCATGGACCTGACTCCTTTCTCGCCATCCACCACTCCACTCCACTGTCATCATAAATTGCTCCTTGGCAAATATTCTCAGTTCCTTTGCAGTCTCTCCCTCTGCTGCGTGTACTCAGCGAAACCCGGCCTACTCTTGACTTTCTTCTCACTTATCCCCAAGCAGCCAGCGTGGCTGCAGAATATTACATAGTGGGCTACTCACTTCACCTTTACATTCCTGGCCAAAGTCTTCAAACAGGCACTTATTATTGCCTGGTAACTGTGTTTCTCTAGTAAATTGGTTGGCCTTTCTGAAGGGCAGACTGTCGGAGGGTCTGTGTTATTTCTACTCCCGAACCTTACCTTGCCTCCGGGCAAACCCATAAGGTTCTCACTTCCTACTTCATGAAGAACACAGAACAAAACACACACTCCCTATTTTTGTTTTGCCATCTACGCCCACGTTTTCTGTTGTCTCACATCGCAGTGGAAATTATGTTCCGGCTCCTCAGTGCATCTGGGCCCTGGTTCCCTCTACTCACCTGTTTCTATATTCTCTCTCTCATCTCCTGTGTCATAAATGTTTCCCCCTCTGGATACATCCTGTTACCATACAACATGCTCTGTTATTTTCCATCTTAAAAGCACATGTCTTGACCTGGTAACTCCCTTTAACTGCTGCCCCACTTCTCTGCTCCCTTTCATGGTAGACCTTCCCTCCAAAATTGTCAGTACTTGCTGTCTCGACCTCCCCAAACAGCCTAGTACAAGGTGGAGTCTAGTCTACCTCCCTGATCTAATTGTTCTTGTTGAAGTCTTCAGTAACCTTGCCAAATCAGTGGTCAATTTTTAGTAATCCTTTTGCTTGACCAGTCAGTAGTGTTTGACACAGCTGAATTCCTCCTTTCTTTATGAAACACTTACTTTATATGTTGGCTTTCAGGACACACACTCCTGATTTTACTACTGTCTCCTTGGATGTACCTTGTTAGTCACATATCCCGGGTCCTCTTACACTTGTCCCTGACCTCTGTGTGTTCGAGGCCCCTGAGCTACTTCCTGAGTTCCCCACACTCTTTCTGAGTGAGCTTGTACAGTGTTGTGCCTTCTGATTCCATGCATATGCTCCTGATTCCCAGAGTTACAGTTCTAGCTCTCCCCTGGGCCTCACATTTGTATCCATCCACCCAATTAGCATATGCACGTAGAAGACAAGTAAGGATCTTAAACTTGACTTGTCCAAAACAATGCCAAAAAAAATGGCCCCAGCTACCAGTACAACCCTTTTCTTCAACCGTACACCCATTCCATCAGCAAGACTTATTGAAATTCCTTTCCAGATATTTGTCAAATCTGTCCACATCTCTCCCATTTGCCTGCCAATACCCTTACTGCTTACCCTCACTGCTTACCTCTGTGCCTTCTGAGATTTTCCTGCTTCCCTTCTTGATCACCTTCTATCCCTTCTTGATCCAGAGGCCAGAATAATCCTTTATAAATGAAAATCTGATCATGTCACTCCTTCCTTTTTTTTAATTTTTGATTTTTTTTAAAGATTTATTTATTTATTTGTCAGAGAGAGAGAGATCACAAGTAGGTAGAGAGGCAGGCAGAGGCAGAGAGAGAAGCAGGCTTCTGCAGAGAAAGGAGCCCAATGCGGGATTCAGTCCCAGGATACTGGGATCATGACCTGAGCCAAAGGCAGCCACTTAACTGACTGAGCCACCCAGGTGTCCCATTCCTTTTTTTTTTTTTTTTTTTAAGATATTTATTTATTTATTTCAGAGAGAAAGAACAGAGCAAAAGGGAGAGCATGAGCAGGGGTGAGAGGCAGAGGGAGAGGGACAGCAGACTCCCCACTGAGCAGGGAACCCAACAGTGGGCTCAATCCTAGGACCCTGAGATCATGACCTGAGCTGAAGGCAGACACTTAACCGACTGAGCCACCCAGGTGCCCCTCCTTCCTTTTTCTTTCTTTCTTTCTTTTTTTTCCCCCCCCCTAATATTTTATTTATTTATTTGACAGAGAGAGAGAGATCACAAGTAGGCAGAGAGGCAGCAGAGAGAGGGGAGGAAGCAGACTCCCCACCGAGTAGAGAGCCTGCTGCGGGGCTCCATCCCAGACCCTGAGATCATGACCTGAGCCAAAGGCAGAGGCTTTAACCCACTGAGTTACCCAGGTGTCCCCCTCCTTCCTTTTTCTTAAGTAATTTTTAAAATTCCAGTATAGATAACATGCAGTTATATTAGCTTCAGGTGTACAATATAGTAATTCAGCAATTCTGTACATTACTCCATGCTCATCATGATAATCCCCTTCACCTATTGCACCCATCCCATCTCCCCTCTGGTAACCACCAGTTTGTTCTCTATAGTTAAGAGTCTGAGTGTTTTGGTTTTTTGGTCTGTGTCTTTTTTCCTTTGTTTATTTGTTTTATTTCTTAAATTCCACATATGACTGAAATTATATGGTATTTGTCTTTGACTTATTTTACTTAGCATCATACTCTAGCTCCATCCATGTTGCAAGTAGCAAGATTTCATTCCTTTTGATGGCTGAATAATATTCCATTATATATATTAATATAGACCATATCTTCTTCATCCATTCATCTACTGACCAACACTTGGGCTGGCTGCTTATAATAATGCAAATAATGCTCCAATAAACAGAGAAGTGCACATCTTTTTCTTTTTTTTAAGATTTTATTTATTTATTTGACACAGAGAGAGATAGCGAGAGAGGGAATACAAGTAGGAGGAGTGGGTAAGGGAGAAGCAGGCTTCCCCCTGAGCAGGGAGCCCAATGCGGGGCTTGATCCCAGGACCCTGGAATCATGACCTAAGCTAAAGGCAGATGCTTAACAACTGAGCCACCCAGGTACTCCACGTTTTTGAATTAAGTTTTTATTCTTTGGGTAAATACCCAGTAGTAGGATTACTGGATTGTATGGTAACTATTTTTAACTCTTGAGGAACCTCCAGGTTTTCCAGTGGCTGCACCAGTTTACATTCCCACCGACAGTGCAAGAGTTTTCCATTTTCTCCACATCCTCACCAACCCTTATTGTTTCTGGCTGTTTTTTATTTTAGCCATTTTGACAGGTCTTATGGCTTTGATTTGCATTTCCCTGATGATTAATGATTTCAAGCATCTTTTCATGTATCCATTGGCAATCTATATTTCTTCTTTGGAGAAATGTCTGTTCATGTCTTCTGCTCATTTCTAATTGGATTTTTTGGGGGGTTTGGTGTTGACTTGTAGAAGTTCCATAAATATTTTGGGTACTAACTCTTTATCAAATATGTCATTTGCAAATATCTTCTTCTATTCAGTAGGTTGTCTTTTTGTTTTGTTGATTGTTTCCTTTATTGTGCAGAAGCTTTTAATTTTAATGTAGTCTCAATAGTTTGTTTTTGCTTTTGTTTCTCTTGCCTCAAGAGACCTATCTGGAAAGATGTTGCTATGGCTCATGTTAGAGAAAATACTGTCTGTGTTCTCTTCTAGGATTTTTATGGCTTCAGGTATCACATTTAGGTGTTTAGTCCATTTTGAATTGATTTTTGTGTATGGGGTGTACGAAAGTGGTCTAGTTTCATTCTTTTGCATGTTGCTGTCCAGTTTTCCAAAAACCATCTGCTGAAAAGATTGTCTTTTTCCCATTGCATATTCTTGCCTTTGTCAAAGATTAACCATATAATCGTAGGTTTATTTCTGGGCTCTCTGTTCTGTTCCATTGATCTTTGTGTGTATTTTTGTGCCAGTACCATACCGTTTTGATTACTATATGTTTGTAGTGTATCTTGAAATCTAGGATTGGGATACCTCCAGTTTTGTTTTTTCTTTCTCAGGATTGCTTTGGCTATTCAGTGTCCTTTGTGATTCCATACAAATTTTAAGATTGTTTGTTATAGTTCTGTGAGAAATACTGTTGGTATTTTGATAGGGATTGCATTAAATGTATGGATTGCTTTGGGTAAGACAGACCTTTGAACAGTCTTTGTTCTCCCAAACCATTCACATGGAATGTGAACTTCCCATTTGTTTGTGCTGTCTTGAATTTCTTTCATCAGTGGTTTATAGTTTTCAGAGTACAGACCTTTCACCTTGGTTCAGTTTATTCCTAGGTGTTTTATTATTTTTGGTGCGGTTGTAAATGGGATATTTTTTCTTAACTTCTCTTTCTGCTGTTTCATTGTTAGTATATAGAAATGCATCAGATTTCTGTATATTGATTTTTATAGTAAGGCAGGCCTACCTTAAGAAGCAAGAATAATCTCAAATAATCTACCTAACCTTATACCTAAAGGAGCTAGTAAAACAAGAACAAACAAAACCCCAAACCAGTAGAAGGAAGGAAGTATAAAGCTTAGAGCAGATATGAATGAAATAGAAACTAAAATACCAGTAGAACATAACAATGAAACCAGGACCTGATTCTTTGAAAAGGTCAATAAAATTAATAAATCTTAAGCCAGACTTATCCAAAAAAAAGTGGGGGGTGGAGAAAGAGAGGACTCAAATAAAATCAGAAAAGAAAGAGGAGTGACAACTAACACTACAGAAATAGAAACCTATATGCCAATGAACTGGACAACCTAGAATAATTCCTAGAAACCAGTAACCTCCCAAATTTGAATCATGAAGAAATAGAAAACTGGAACAGACCTATGATCAGTAAAGAAATTGAATCAGTATCAAGAAACTCCCAACAAATGAAAGTCCAGGACCTGGTGGCTTCACAGTGAATTCTATCAAACATTTAAAGAAGAGTTAATACCTATTATTCTCAAACCATTCCAAAAAATAGAAGAGGAAGGGAAGCTTCCAAATTCATTCTATGAGGCCATTGCCATAATACCAAAACCAGATAAAGACACTACAAAAAAGAAGACGGCATGTCAATATCTCTGATGAACATAGATGCAAAATCCTCAACAAAATACTAGCAAACAGAATCCAACAATACATCAGAAAAATGATTCACCAGCGTGCCTGGGTGGCTCAGTCAGTTAAGCATCTGCCTTCGGCTCGGGTCATGATCCCAGGGTCCTGAGATCAAAGCCCGTATCCGGGCTCCTTGTTCAGTGGGAAACCTGCTTCTTCCTCTCCCTCTGCCTGTTGCTCCCCCTATTTAAATGTTCTCTCTCTCCCTCTCTCTCTCTGTCAAATGGATGAATAAGGTCTTTAAAAAAATGTTGCTGTTTGACTTAATGATTTTTAATATTCCTAAGTCCTGGGATTTTCAAGAAGAGAGTAGACAGAAGGACACCAGCAGAAATGTTATAAAAATATAATTGTGAAGGGGAAAGGATACTAATATTATAAGTATTAAAATATTGATAGAAATTTGTTACAGATACTTACATTGACTATGGCATATTTTGAAGTGGCAATAAAAGCAAAGTCAGAGTAATATGTTATATGATCCCAATTTTGCTTAAAAATGTACCCTACATATGTAAAATTTTTCATATTTTTTTATAAAGCTATGTGTGTATATACCCCAGAGTCTTAATGATGATTCCTTTAGTTGGGTGTAACATGAAGAAGGAAAGAATTTTTTTAACTTCCTTCTTTATATATCTCTATGTGATTTGACTGTTTAAAAATATAATAAAGTGACAAGGAGGAATAAAAGACAACATTATGGTCTGAGGTCCAGGAGTGCATCAATTTTTCTTCAAACTTCAGGTTTCTGTCTCTAGGAGATTCCAATGGACACAGATAGATGGATGGATGGTTAGATAGATATCAAAGACAGTGGCATATGAGAATTAAAATACTATTTTATTATCAACTCAGCATAGGCCCGATACCCCAATGTATCGTTCTGGTAACCTTGATTAGACCAAGACTCTTGCCCTAAACTCGGACCCCAACGTGGGGATGTGAGTTACCAGCTGCCTGAGGTAGGGTGCCAGAGATGGACATCTTCTCCTGAATAAAGGCAAGAGAGTCTAGAGAGCCAGGCCTGGCTCTGAGAGTCTTGGAGGGAAGGGAGAAAGGGTAAGATTTGTCTAGTAACAAACCTGGCCCAGTTTTGGTCCTTGAAGTTAATTCAACAAGTTCTTTGATCCAGGTGGAGAATGAGAACAGGGGAAGAAAGGAGGTTCCCCTTTCAGCGAACATTACTTGTCATAGCAGCCAAGAGGTTGGAAACTGCTGCTATGGGGTGAGTGAGAATAGAAGATCAGGAAAAACAGGGAAACAATTGGAGAAACAAGAGGCTAAAATAACAAACAAGGCAATGCAGCTTCATGAAAATCAAAGGAGGGTGTTTGAAAGGATGATGATTAACAGTGTCAGTTGACAGATTCAAAGAGATCATTGAACAGCAACAAGACTGAAAATGCCATCAGATTAAAGGATTAGGGGACCATTACTGGGTTTAGAGAAGTTTTAGTGACTTGGTGGTTGAGAACACAGATTATGGGGGAAATTATAGAGAGGGTAGATTATGGGAAATAAAAGTGGTGGTGGAGAGAATAGAGTTCTCATAGCAATATTTGGGAGGAGTAGAATAAAGCGAGAAATAACTCCAGGTAGGGGCAGGCCTCTTTCTATTTCTACAGAGTAGGAAAGACTGTGTAAAGGTTAAAAGTGGAAAACAGAAAAAGAAAACTTGATGGAGAAATAGTCTGCAGAACACGAGAAAGGACAGAATCAGTGCTGTGGGAAAGGGCTAGTCTCAGATGGATATTTCCCTTCAAAACAAAAGAAGAGAGAAGATGGCTATCTACATGGAAATATTTGGAGATACAGAGTAGAGAAGATATATTACATTCCAAACTCAGTAAAGCAAGAACCAAGATCATCTGATAAAAGGGAAACTCCTGAGGGCTTACGTGGACTGGAGATTTAAAATTCACTCTAAGGAAAAAGGATCAGTGCATTAGCTGGGTTTGGCACAGTCCTCATTGGGCTGTAGAGTTTTCAAGGGCAGACACTGTGTTTTATTACTCTTGTATCCCCACTGCTCAGCACAATGTTTGGTGCATGATTAGTGCTCAATAAATATTTTAATGGATGGATGGATGGATGGTCTGATATGTAGTATGTGCTTATTGAAAGTTTATTTTATTGAATTAAAATACACTTGATCCCTAATCCCTAGGGGAAATTAAATATAATCATTAAACATCATTAAACAAAGCCTACCTAATAGTCTACAGTTTGGAAACAGGACTGAATTAAATAAAAGGTACCCCTTTTTACACCCCGAATTTTGTGTGTTGGCTTTCTGCAGGATGAGGGTTAACAGTGGTATTTTGCTTTAGCAGTATGGCTGAAAGGGAGAGTTGTTACACCTAGCACACATTATTCTGCTGCTTTTGGCTCTGGAATCTGGCTCAAGTTCAGAAATGCCATATTTGGGCTCATATTTGCAGCCCCCCGAGGAACCTGGATCTTCCTGCTTTTGCATTCTCATCTGAATGTTCCAGTAACTTTGAGAGAGTTCAGATATCCCTGTTTAAAACTCAATTACTAGTGTGTGTGTTGGAGAGGCTTGGGAACCTGTGTTAGGAATCCTGTATCAGATTGTTAAGTGAACCTTAAGATTCCAGATTCAATGGCATATGCCTTATCTTTGGTAAAAGACTTTGAAGAGAAAGGAGGACAGAGACTGCTTGAAAAAGAAGACTTCCACTCTTTTATTTTTCTGTGAGATAAAAAGGAACCATGATAAAACTCTAACTCACCCAATAATTCTATACTGAACACCCGTAGTATGCAGAGGACGTCTCCTTAAGATGAGGCTAGTAAATTGCAACTCATTTACTGGGAAAAGTTTTTGGTTATCCTTTATTTAAAAAAAAAAAAAATAGCGTGGTTGTCTTTCAGTTTTATTTTATTTATTTTTAAATATTTTATTTATTTATTTGACAGACAGAGATCACAAGTAGGCAGAGAGGCAGGCAGAGAGAGAGAGGGGGAAGCAGGCTCCCCACTGAGCAGAGAGCCTGATGTGAGGCTCGATCCCAGGACCCTGAGATCATGACCTGAGCTGAATGCAGAGATTCAACCCACTGAGCCTCCCAGTCCTGCTTGTTTTTTTTTTTTTTTTTTTTAAAGATTTTATTTATTTATTTGACAGAGAGAAATCACAAGTAGATGGAGAGGCAGGCAGAGAGAGAGAGAGAGAGAGGGAAGCAGGCTCCCTGCCGAGCAGAGAGCCTGATGTGGGACTCGATCCCAGGACCCTGAGATCATGACCTGAGCCGAAGGCAGTGGCTTAACCCACTGAGCCACCCAGGCGCCCCAATTGTTTTGGTTTTAAATCCGTAAACTAACACTCTGAAGTGATTATTGTCTAACAAAGGGTTGTTGAAATGATCCTGATTCCAAAGCCTGTATTTCCCCTCACCTTACCAGTTCACTTCAGGCGTTGGCTGTTTCTTCTTCTTTTTTTTTTTTTCATTATTACTGTGGACACTAGTCCGCTAGTCAGACCAAAGCATTTTTCTCCCTGTTGCTATTGCTGGTTAGGAACTGTCACAGAGGAAGGCCTCGTCCCTTGAGCCATTGCTGTAGCCGCTGAGTGGCTGAGGAACTCGGTTTCAAAATATTTTAAGAGGTTGTTTGTCATGGGGAAGTCGTCACACAACATCTGATATTGATTTTGAGATTCTTAACTTATCCTTTTGAAAGATTCAGATTAAAAAAACCCCAAAAACCCATAAACATATTTCTACTTGTTTTTCTTATGAATCTTGTCCCTTAAGTCAAGCCAAAACATCCCCGATCCGGCAGTGTTCTGCTGTGTTTCTGCCCCTGCCAGATAGATGTTCTTCTGGGTGCCTGATGGGGGGCACGCACTGCTCCTCTTCCAGAAAAGGGGAGGTTGCGCTAGGTTGTAGGGTGGACACACTCAACCTGAGGACCTAAGGCATATCTACTCAGAAACCCAACTGGATTCATACTCTGAGCTCTCTGTCTACTTGGGAATCTTCTTCAGTGGTGCATTGTTAAAACAAAATATCAGGACATTACCACATAAAATCCCCTCTAAACCTGAAGATAAGATCGCCTGCACTCTAAGGAGAGTTGAACAATATTTTCAGCACATCTTATCCTGAGTATTTCATTATAGATTCAACCAAAACTGCAGTATGTTGAGAATTTGGAGAACTGTTGCGAAGGTCCTCTCATTGTCCTCTCCCTGGCGCTACCGAGTGCAGAGGAACTTAACGCCAGACTTTCGACTCCTGCCTTCTATAAACTTCATATAGTTAGGGTTCACTTCTACTTCATTAAAATGTGTGTACTGAACCACCACTTTGTTGCTGCTGGGGATAAAAACCTGGTTCTTGCCCTGGAGGATTTCACTGGCTGGCGAGGGGAGTAGATGTGTAGGAAAAGCAGATTACATACAACCGTGAGCTACAACCAAGGGAGACCGGAAAATTTTCAGCGCTTCTAGCAGGCAAGTAACTCGCCTTGCCTTGGAAAGGTGGAGAACACTTCACAAATGTGGTGATATCTGAACTGGGTCTTAAAAGAGAAATTGAAATGTGTCAGGTGGAGGAAGGCACAGCAAGGCAGAGAGAACAGAAGTGCAGAGGCTTAGCGTCTCTAGAAAGAGGAGGGCTTCTCCAGGGCGCAGAGAGGAATCTGCACCTCATGGAATGGAACGGTGGAAGGATAAAGCTGATTAAGTAGACCTGGGCTCACCAACTCAGAGTGCTGGTGGGGTGGGGGCCAGCAAAAAAGGTAAAATTGCTGGTAACAAGAGAGAACTTGCAAAAATCCCTTGAGTTTGTTACATAAATCATCTGAGAGGTGACTGGGCAGTTTTTTCTGCAACACTGTTTTTCTCTTTTTTAATTCTCATCCAGATTGAAAAGAGACAAAATCCCTTTTGTGGAAAGCAGTCAATGACATTGCAACAGCATCATCTTTACCAGGGGTTGGGGGGGTGCTTCTTCCTGTCTACACAAAATAGCTCCCTGTTCCTCTTGGTATATACATTTCTCACTCTTCCCTATTTGATGGTTCAGGCATGAATATTTGCAGTTACTTTCTCAGTAACTATGTTTTTTGATGGTAATATCAAAGCAAAAGTCAGTGTTATTTTTCACAAAAATGTCAGAGTTTACCAGTTTTGGCAAGCAGTCATGTTACTTGTTGGTACCAAATATTTTATCATGAATAATTCCTCAGCATACAGTAATTGATTGTGTAAATAGATGAGAAAAAAAGTACACTTCAAAGTATACTTTCAAATCATGTGATTGAAATTATTGAAAATTAGAGTAATAGTCTATTGTTTACACTGATTATTTTACCCAGGAGAATTCGGTCATAGAGGGGAACTATGTCCAACAGAAAAAATTCCCAATTGGAGAGGGGAGAGGAGTCCCAAACACTCAGAAGTAAATTGCATTTCACATCATTCCAGTTTGAGCATGAGTACTGATTTTGTGGTGAAGCTATTGAAAACTATCATTTTGGCTCAAAGCATATTTACAAAAGTAAAATATATCCATATAAAAATATACAGTATGTAAAAATACATAAAAATATATAAAAAGAAGAGTTAAAAGTTTATTGGAGAACAGTGTTCACGGCAAAAGAGACTTGAGCAATACATGTTGGTGAGTAAAGGCAGGTTTTTGGAATTGTTGGAAATGAAGTTAAAATATAAAAGAGAATAATTATTTTGGTTTATACATTTACAGCTTGATTACCTTAAGAATGCACAAATTCCAAATGAAATCATAGGACTTGGAAACAAAACCGCATTTTGTTGCAGTTAACTGCATTATTGTATAAATGAGATACATGTTTCTTCAGCTTATGCAATAACACATGATGAGACAATTTAATAACAGATTGAAAACAATGTCATCAATTTGTATAAACAATCAGGAAAGGAAAGGCTATCTTGATTAAAGAAATATTCTTGAATTTAATAGGCATCAGGAGACAAATGACTAAGGAATGGAGAGTTATTTTATACACACACAAGCAAAGAGTAAATGCAAATCAGAACCATGATTGGGCCACTAAACATGAGTAGAAAATTAAATGTGGTGGCAAAGTTTTAGAGGAGGAGCTAAGTACTTGATTATGTGAAAGTCTAAGGTTTATTGGTGAGTGGAGGAATGAGAACTCTGAAATGCCCCCAGTACCCACACGTCTTTGACACCACACCCTTGCATCTACATACAGATTGCCAATTTTTTCAAACCTTGTTTAAGAGAGAGGAGGTACCTGGCTGGCTCAGTCAGGGGAGCATGTGACTCTGGGTGTTGGGGTTGTGAGTTTGAGCCCCACATTAGGTACAGAGATTACTTAATGAAATCTTTCAAAAATAAAAACTTCTTTAAGAGGCTGAAAGCTGGGACATTCAGAAAGCCATGTGGGATGTCAAAAATATGTTGGACTATTTGTTCTCTCCCATTATGGGCTGTCATCAAGGGCTTCTAGAGATTATCATAACAATCTTTCAACCATAAAGAGGGATAGTGAATTAATGATTGGCTGACACTGACATCCAAATGTGAAAATTTCCCTCTTTTTCTCCATATTTATTTATTCCATTCAAAGCATTTTAAGAATTTTTTTCTAAACAGCTTCAAAGAGAAATCATGGACGTGTTCACTTTGTCCTTGAAAGTAAAAGTAATAGTTCATTGCTTATGATCTAAGAAAATCTGTATCTCAGAACCATTTGGGCTAGGGTAATTACAACAAAAACCAATCTCTTAAGGTTTCAAAGGGGGATAAAAAAGTCTTGCAGCGGAAACAGCAGATCATAGCAGCTCAATAGCGCATGTCATGCTCCTTAATCAGATAAACGGTACAGCATATTTTTACCAAGGAAAATAGTATGTGCTAAGTTTAAATTTGCCTTTTTGGAGTGATTACAGAGTGGTGAAAGTTTCAGAGCTACCGTTCAACTGTAAGAAATAAATGGAGCAGAGCCAACCCTGCACAATAATTGTACAAAATCAATGCAAGTATGATCCTAGAACTTTGGTTTTTCCAGAACAGAGTAAGGGCAACTTCATTCATTTGTTTGTCGTGATCTATGCAAAAATTTGTCCTGCATCTCAGCACCACTCCCTGCGCACAGCTTGCTGGGGTCTGATCCGTCTCAATAGCCAATGGTAAAAGCTTGTGTTCTACTCTGCCTTGTCGGTCCTGCTCTCCGCACCCCACCCCACCCCCAACCCCCGCCGATTACAGATCCTGAAAGACTCACCAGGTCAGTTCAACAGAAATTCATTCTCTCACAAGTCTGGCATGAAATCAAGATGTCTACAGGGCCACGCTCCTTCTGAAGGTCTAGGGAAGGATCCTTCCATGACTCTTCCAACTTCCAGGGGCTCTGGGCAGTCCTTGGCATTCTTTGACTTGTAGCTACATCCCTCCATCTCTCCAGTCTTTGTCTCCCATGTCACATAGGCTTTTCCCCATTTCTCTTCTCTTCTTATAAGGACATCAGTCATAGGATTTAGGGCCTACTCTAATCCAGTATGACTTCTTCTTAATTGACTATTTCTGAAAACATCCATTTCTAAATAAGGTCACATTCTGAAGTTCAGGTGGACATGAGTTTTAGGGAGATATATTCAACCCATGACACCAAGCAATGGAAATACTATACATTTAATCTTATCTAGAATAATGTCAATTGTCACTTTTTTTTTTTTTTTTTTTTTTTTTTTGCATTTTGGGTTTTAAATTATAAATACTAAAGATTATTCTTGTAGTTTCAGTTGAATGTGATATTGGCTTCTAGTGCCAGGGTAATTAGTGAAAAATAACTTGTCTTAAAATGTTAAATTTAAACATTAAACCAAAATTTCTCATAGGATTTTTTCACATGCTTGATTAAGGCTCATTCATGGAGATATGTGCCTCTACCATGTTGATGTAATTTACATGTGTGTGAAGTCCACTTATGAAGGATTTTGTACACCAAATTCAGGTGTTTGGATTTGACCCCGTAGGAAAGGAAAAACCAGTGGAGATTCACTATTTCAAGAAGATATTTCAAGTGGTCTGATCAAAGCTACCGAACAGATGAGATGAGTGGGATTTAGACCACATTGATGGAGTTGGGGAAGTAAAATTGTATTGGGTAACATCCCGATGACTTAGTAACTGATTAGATGATAATAATAATAATAATAATGTAAGGGCCTACTTAGCCTGAGCAGCCCCACCTCGGTAGAACAGCCATTTTGTTGTTCATGCTGTGAACTTAGATTGGCCCTGCCCCCCAGAGGAACCCTCTTAGAAACGGGTCTGGGAAACCAGTAAAATATGGCCGACCAGCCCCTGATAAAAGTGCCCAGATACCAGGACGTGTCAGGTCAGGGAGAGATAACAGAGCCCAGAATGCAAGGACAAGTCAGGCCAGGTGGAGACGTCCAATCAGTAGAGCGCGGATACTGTCTCCCTGACCACCAAAGAATGTGGGCCCCGCCTCTTGGGTGCCTTTTGGGTGCCAGTTCTGACCAAGGTAATAGGCTAGTTCAAATAGCTACTATGGGGTGAATTGTAATTCAATTGGCCACCCCTGTGTGACTTAGTATGACTGTGCAGCTTTCTCTGTGTGTTACAATCTCATTGGCCACCTGCGTGTGGCCAGGCTCAACCACATGGCCTTTGCTCTATACAAGTTAGTCTGTGAGGCAGGGAGGGGTCGCCTTCTCTGTAAGAGGCGGCACCGGCCAGTCGGTTTGGTTCTCGATGCTTGGTGCGAAATAAAGCTTTGCTTGACCTTCGCTTTGTATCGGTTTTGTCCTTTTGTCCACAGACCCTTTAATAATAGCTAATTTTTCCAGGTTTATTAAAGTATTAATTGACATATAACATTGTATAAGTTGAAGGTGTACAACATGATGATTTGATAGATGTATATACTGGGAAAAGATAACCACAAGGTTAGGTAAGGGGTACCTGGGTGGTTCAGTTGTTAAACATCTGTCTTCAGCTCAGTTCATGATCCAGGTTCCTGGGATCGAGTCCTGCATCAGGCTTCTTGCTCATCAGGAAGCCTGATTCTCTCTCTCCCACTCCCCCTGCGTGTGTTCCCTTTCTCACTGTCTCTCCCTCTGTCAAATACATAAATAAAATCTTTTTTAAAAAAATAGGTTAGTTAAGACATCTGTCACCTCACATTAATTATAATTTCTTGTGTGTGCTGAGAGCATTTAAGATCAATCACAGGTGAATATTTATTGAGCATTTTCTATGTGTCAGGTACCATTCTAAGCACTTTTTATGTACCAATTTATTTAATTCTTGCAATAATCCTATGAAGTAGTACTATTAAAATTTTGGTTTCAGACGATGGAGATGAGGCCCAACTTCTTGTCAAATATCACCTGCCTAGTAGTGGGAGCAGCCAGGATTTTAACCCACAGAATCTGGGGAGCAAAGGGAACGAAAGGGAGGGTGACTCTTGAGATCGGGAGGCTGAATAGAAGGTTGTGTCAGTAGCCCATTAGCTGGGACTGAGATACAGAAACACAGCAGGTCTGGGGCAGAGAGTGGGGAGTGGGGGGCGGGGTAGGGAATTTGACTGGAAGGTTGTGAGTCAGTACATTTGATTTTGCATATAATATTAAGCTGGGAGAGCTGTGGGTGGGAAATCCAAATGGCCATGTCCAACGGATAGTTGTAATAACTACTCGAATAATCTTCATTAAAAACCAGTCTTTTAGGTGGGTTAAAATCAATCTACTTTCTTTTCGAAAACCCCGTTTTAATGTATGCAGTATGCAACTGTAGCGAAAGATAGGGAAAAATCAGTGGTCCAGTCTCCCGGCTCCTACGAAGGAAGAGCGCTTTGAACAGGGTGAAATTCTTTGTGATAGCGTATCCTCCTGTTGTCCTCTTTCCCTTAAGTCGGGAAGGTAAATGACTCTCCTGCCTGGAACTCTGTGGCATTTTTCAGCCAAGCGGAAAGAGGAGAGGCATTGGTGAGTGGTTTGTCCCCACCCGATCATGAGCCAATTTCCTTCCTGACCAACTCCCCCTCACTCTCCCAGCCTTTGCTCCAGCATTCCACCGAATGTAACCCCCTTGCCTTGCTCTAGCCACGGGGTATTCCAGTTCAAACCCAGCGGTTTCTGGGAACTGCTTTTGTTGAAATCATTAAAGAAAGAAAGGCCTGTGAATTCTGTCTGCGAAGCGCCGCCTGTTTTCTGTGTCATTTCAGTCTCATTAATCAGCGCTGCGGCGAGGTCGACGTTGCGCTGTGTATATTACTGTCCCGGCTCGCCAGCTCCTGCATCTCTGCCCCCAGGCCGACACAGTGGGGAAAAAGAGGGAGGGAAACCATCAATCTTCCCAGTTGCACATGTCAGCAGTGATTCCTAACCCCTTCCTGTTGGCTGTCTCTCTCACCACCTGTGTTTAGAATTAGCATGGAAGCTGCTGCCCAGATAGATGAATAAGAACCACTGTCCCTGTCACCTGCCCTGGTACGGGCCACCACTTCTGAATGAAAACAGGGAGTACATCGGGTAGTTCTCTTTATACAGGGAACAGTGCAGGGGAGAGAGTCACACATCCCCTCAGAAGTTCTTGAAAGCCTAAAATTCAAGCAGATTTGGGGCCATACATCTAAAGGTAGCATCGTATATTGGATCAGAGGGGTAAGAGCAAATAGTTTCTTGGCTGCCTCACTGTATTTTCAGTCTCCCTCTGAGCATATACAGCTGAGGTTGAATGAGGGAGGTTCAAGTCCACTACTCACTCACTGGCTATCCCCCATTCACTGAACCCCATTGTGCCTCAGTTTCTTCATCTGTAAAACAGATGATTATCTAGCTCATAGGGCATCCTGTGAGGATTAAATGAGATAATGCTTCCACAGCTCTTGCTGTAGTACTTTGCACATTATAAGCCCTGAATACACGTTAGCCATTAATTATTATTGTTCAAATAATAAAACTGAGGTTCAGAGAGATTAAATAATGGGTGCAAGTCACAGGAGTTGCAGAAGGATTTGGCTCTGGCACTGCCCCACCCTGCAAACTCCCGCCCTTTCTGTTTGACTACATTGTTTCCATCCAGTTACATCTTTAAAATAACTCATGTGTGAGCTTCATACATCACTTGACTTTATTTACTTCCTTATTTCCCATCATGTAAAATGAGAATGGTATTAATGGACATTCATTCCTGTTAGGACGAGCGTCTTAGAATTACGGGTTGATTAATATCATCAGGCTGTATGCACAAAAACTCTTTTGAGAACTTGGCTGCAGAAACCGATCTTGCCCTTCAAAAATAAACAATGCAGAAGTATCAAAAAGGAGGTCATTACACCCATCGCCTGGGGTCACAACCGCTATTGTTAAATAGGGATTCTCTTTCCTTGTCAATTCATCTACTTAACAAACATTTATATAGAACCCTGGTGGGCTAGGCATAGTTCTCCAGCCGCCAGGGGGCTGCTATTATTATTCCCGTTTTACCGCTGGGATGGTTCTGAGACTTGTACCAGGAAACATCCAGGGTGCCCTGCAGAGCTGGTGTTGAACTCAGTGTCTGGCACCAGAGTTGGGCCCTTAACCCACTCTGTGCGACAACCAGTTCTTACATTCATATCTCTTCCACAGGATTCCATTTCATAAAAATACAACTGTGACTTACTTACTGTTCCTCCAACTGATAGACATGTAGTTGCTTGTGGCTCATTCATTATTAAATCATGGAGGGAATGCCAGATATCCTTAGGGTCGTGTCTAAGTATTTCTTTAGGACAGATTTCTATTTATTGAATGGTTGGGTCAAAATATATAAACACTTAAAATGTTGACCTCCGTAAATGGCCAGATAACTTATGGAGAGCTTAGTACAAGCGGGGCACTAAGCACTTTACACTAATAAACATACCATAGTCCCCTCCCGCAATCACCCATTTTATAGATACTCAAGGCCATATAAGTAGTAGGGCTAGGACTTTAACCCTGGGCAATGTGGTGCCAGCCTGCTTGTTACCATGGTTAATAACCAAACAAGTCATTGTAGTCCTATTTTACTGCTTGACCTTGTCGTTTTTCTAACTTATTCTCAAGTTAAGATAACTCTATGGGTAGACAGAAGCAAATGTGTTTAAAACAACCCAGAGAATTCTGTCAGTCCATAGGTTGGATGAAGAGAAAGGGACCCATGGGTGACTGGAAAGTGAGACTTCTTTCTCTTGGTAGCTGTCAGGATAGCCAAAGAGGTTCTTTTTTGGAAGGGACAATCTTTATGCCAGAGAAATAACTTTAGACATTTTTTATTCTCTATTAGTAGTGTGATACCTTGTAAGAAAGTCACACTCTATCTCTCTCAAAGATTCAGAACACTGAGTTAGTCATGGAATTAGTTCCTGTGCTGGGTCTAAGAATTTCTGGCATTTCCACTTCATGTAGCCAATACCACCTGTGTCTTGTCCAGGTTTAGGTCAGCTGAGTCACCGTAAGACCTACCAACAATGCTTGAGTGTTGAGTTCAGGCTCTCTCACAGGGATCAGAAGGAGTCAGAGTTTTCCCAGCAGGAGAATGGGTAGAAAAGAGCATCCTAGGCAGAGATCATTTTGTCTCCTATAGATTACAAATCTGATGTCAACACCTTCTTAGTGGAATTATTTTCTCTGTGAAGTCCAGGTTGCCTGTATTTCCTGAATCTCTAAGCCATGTGGCTTTATGGACCCGGACATTGCCAAGTCAGTCTTCCTAGGCATCAAAGATGGTGCACTTACTTGTTAGTGCAGAAAAGACTCCTGGTCTTTTCTCACCAACATAGAGGCTCTAACCACACTGTCATGCTTTGCGAGGCTTCCTGGCTACAAAATGTGAGATCAGGACTGCCTGATGCCCAAATGGCCTCTGACCATGAATTAATATGTAACCATCTCAGGGGTTTTATTACCTTGAAATGTAAATTATAAGCAAATGAACTTACTTTTAACATTTTTACAGTCTGTATTTGTGTGTTTCCCAGCAGGTTGGCAGCTTTAGAGAATAATTATGTAGTCGCTGGCTCTGAACAATGTTTTTTTCAATCTTGGCCACACAGTAGAATCACCTGGGGAGCTTTTAAACCTCCCAGTGCTCACGCCAAATCCCAAGCTGATTAAGTGCAAATCTCGGAGGATGGGACCAGGCATGGGTATTTTCTAAAGCTCCCTGGTGATGACTGTGAGGCCAAGATTGGGAATTGTTGTCTGAGAAGGTATCTTCTTTCTCTTCTTCCTCCCACTCCTCATCCATAGCGTTTTCATCTGTACTTCATTTTATGCAGTTGGAGTGAATTTTAAAACTTGATATTGGTGGCCCCAAATCCCTCTCAAACTGAAACAATCACCAGAATCGCTTGGAAGGCTATCAAAGCCCAGATCATGTAACTCTTCTTTCTTCTGGGATAAGCCTACTCAGCATTTCTGAGTTAGGAGGTCTGGGTGAGGACCCATGTATGGTGGGTTTGCATTTATGACAAGTTCCCTATTCTGATGATGTTACCAGTACTGGGGAACACATGGTAACAACATCTGCTCCAGTGCCTTCTTTCCACCTGCCCTCTGCTCTACTCTTTCCCAGCAGTGGCCAGGGCACCTGTGTGGAAGGCAGCCCATGCTGTCAATATCCACCTGAGGAAATGGATGCTTGAGCAAGCCTTAGCATCCTGCCCCACCTCCAAGTCGTCATGCAATCTAATCTTTAAAGTCTATTCCTTAATGCAAATACAACCTCCCCCTTATTCCAGATCACCCGTCTTAAGCCCCTTGTACAATCAAAATCGGACACACCACTGGGTAGGGTTTTGGTGTCGCTAAGTGAGACTTGGATTTCACTTTCCCACAGAAACAATTTTATGAATGGTGTTTAGGTAGAGTTGAAATGTCAGGGACACTGTGGGCTCAATGAGTCTTCGGGGTACTGCCTTCCAGAAACTTAACCAGCATTTGAAGAATTGAGTTTTTTCAGTTTCAGAAAACCAATTTTCAAACGAACTCTTAGAACATAACTGATTTAGGAACTAACTAAAACCGGAACATTTGGTTCATTTTGTTTATAGTTATTTTGCCCTTTACATTTTGGAGCCAAAGTTGGGTAGGGAAGACTTGTCATTCATTCCGCTAACATTTATTAGGTGCTCACAATGTACTTGGCACTGCAGTATATGGGCATATAAAGATGAAAAAGGCAGCCCCTGCCCCAGAGCAGCTCATATTCTAGGTGAGAAAATATTTTCTAAGCAAATAAGAAAATATTTACCAAATTGCCAGTGTGATATGTGCAATATGAATTAATATGTAACCATCTCAGGGGTGATGGTTATGAATGAATGAAGGAGGGATCTGTTCTGCCCTGGGGATGAGGGGAGACAGAGAATGGGAGGGGGCAGGAGGAGAGAGAGAGAGGAAGAGAATGGGGGAGGCAGGCAGGGGGGCTGACTCTGTGTGTGTGGGAGAGAGGGAGAGAGGGAGAGAAGGAGAAGAGAAGATATGTTTAAGCGGTTTAGAATCAGGGAGAGATTGTTAGACCTTGAAGACCCAGGGGATCTGCCCAGCAGAGAAGGGGGTGAAGGCATTGGGAACAGTCTGAATGAACACTGGGAATGAGCTCTGCAGGACCTGCAAGTAACAAGGTCAGCTCCTCACATAGGATGATGGAGGATGACTGGGAAAGGCATTCCTAGCCACACAAAATTTAAACCTTAACTGAGAAGAAGAAAGGAGAAGACTGCGTTGTTATCTCAGACCTTCTTTTCATTTATTTTTTTGAAGATTTTATTTATTTATTTGAGACAGAGAGAATGAGAGAGAGAGAGAGAATGAGAGAGAGAGAGAGAGAGAGAGAGAGAGCATGAGAAGGGGGAGGGTCAGAAGGAGAAGCAGACTCCCCATGGAGCTGGGAGCCTGATGCGGGACTCCATCCCGGGACTCCAGGATCACAACCTGAGCTGAAGGCAGTCGCTTAACCAACTGAACCACCCAGGCACCCTCAGACCTTCTTTTTAAAAGAACTTTCTTCTCCTGTATGTTTCCCACTACCCTGAAGAAGACAACCTCTTCTTTTCCACAAAATTTTAATAATTAGAAAATGTCTTGAATCCAGTGGTATTCAAAGCTGTGCTCTGGGAAGCTCCCTCAGAGACTGGCTGGGGTGAGGGCAGAAGAGCAGACAGGGCCGCACTCCCCACCCTCCTGTTAGTCACCGCCTTACACAGCTTTTCTTTGGGCTGCTTTACGTGATGGGCATATCTAGGGAGAATAGTCCATTTGAGGGGTGCCTGGGTGGCTCAGTGGGTTAAGCACCTGCCTTCAGCTCAGGTCATGATCCCAGGGTCCTGGGATTGAGTCCCACATCAGGCTCCCTGCTGGAGGTGGGGGTGTGGAGTCTGCTTCTCCCTCTGACCTTCACCCCCTCATACTCTCTCTCTCTGTCTTCCACACATACACATAAGTAAATAAAATCTTTTCAGAAAAGAATATTACATTTGGATAAGGGTACATAAATAAAAAGGAAAGGCTTTAAAATCACCGTAATCTAGTCCTCACACATTTCCTAACAGTCTGAGGACTCTGGTGTGGGTAGCTAGATCTCTCCATTGAGAGCAAAAAGATTATATTCTCGGACAATCAGCTGCAGATGGGACATCAGGCAGGCACTGATGTGGCTGGATAACCAGTGACAGCACTTAGGAGGTAAAGCCTTGAGTTGGGCACAAGAGGTAATGAGAAACTCATCACTCCCAAGGATGGTCTCATACTTTAAAATCAACATTTGCATTTTCTTATGAGGGAAAACTGATCTTTTCTTAAGCATTTCAGATTATTCTATACACTTTTAAAAGTTTAGTACTTCTTGATCTCTTGCCTGGGTTTCTTGCTCCATTCAACATAAAAATACAGTACGTGGTAGTGGTTAGGATGTGTATGTCAAAAAAATTTTTGTTGTTGTTGTTGATGTCAAAAATTTGACCCTCGCTGCTTTGGTTTTGCTTTGTTTTGTTTTTTAATTTTTCCCCCTTGCTGATTTGGTTTAGCAAGTGGTGTTATCATTAGGAATTTAAAATATTTCCTACCACATATCACATTGTGTTAGAATTATCTATCATCTTCAGATAATATTTTATTTATTTTTAATCACCTTTCCAATAAAAACTTAAGGGACTGGCCAGTTTATGCTGAACCTACATATAACCTTTGCATTTAAATATAGCTTAGCTGCCCTGAGGTGACAAGGCAATCTTTCCTGCAAGCCAAAGTCCCCAGACTTGATATTTTATTATCTCTGTCTGATGGGGAAACATTTGTTGAGTTGCCATTTAACATGTAGGAAAAAAAAAAAAAAAAGAAGAAGACCTGGAGAATATAAGCCCAGAGAGATGTTGAGGTACAAAGGAAATAGCTACAGAAGAAAAGAACATGGTCAGTGTCCAAATCTGGGGAAGAGCGTTCTGTGGTCTGTAGCAGAGCTCTGAGGTTCTGGATTCTGGTCCTAGCTCTACTGCCAGCTGTGTATCCTTGGCCTTTTGGTAAATAGTCTCTGGGATGTGCTTTGACCTTCTGAGAAGACTGTGGGGGGAGGGGAGGTGTTGGTGGGCTGAGGGCACTTAAATGCCAGACCAACCTTGAGAGCGAGTTCTAAACGGGCCGCAGCCTAGTGTGAAGGAAGGGGCTGGCCCCCTGCCTGTGATTTCTCTGGGCAGTGTCCTTCCCTAGAAGGTAAGGCCAGTGTTTCTGACTGTCGCAGTTCATGACAAGAAGGAAATATACATGCATGAGCCTTCCTTCCATGACAGGGTCGGAGGACCACACAGAGCCCACAGTACAAATAGACACAGCTCCTGAGATATGGAAGAGGCTTAAATAAGTCTGCAGGCAACTTTTTAAAAGTCAAGTTTATCCCTTTTCAACTCTTGCACAGCCTAGCAATATATATTAAGTGTTTTTCATCTGTGCCCTTAAGGGGCTCACAAGTGACTGGGCTCGTCACTTCTTTGTAATTTTTTTCTCTTTAAAATAATTTTTCCCTTCAGTTTTATTTATCAGCTTACATATTGCCTCTTGTGGGGGGGCGATTGAAGACCTAATTCCTCTTATATTGAATTAATATTTACCGATTCCCAGGTCTGAGCATCTGGTTTCATTTCTAATCAGAAATGAACCCATTTTTCTTGGTGCTGAGTCAGCATTTTCTCCCCAGAACCCAGAGTTCTCCGTACTTTCTGGAAGAAAAGAGCTGACTTGTGGCGGAACAATGCTGAGCCGTGGCCAAAGAAAGCTTCAGAGAAAGCACCTGGCTCCTCCCAGCCAGGGCTGAGGTGCTGTTTTTTTTTTTGTTGTTGTTGTTTTTTTTAAAGATTTTATTTATTTATTTGTCAGAGATAGAGCGCGAGCGAAAGCGAGCACAGGCAGACAGAGTGGAAGGCAGAGTCAGAGGGAGAAGCAGGCTCCCCGTGGAGCAAGGAGCCCGATGTGGGACTCGATCCCAGGACGCTGGGATCATGACCTGAGCCGAAGGCAGCTGCTTAACCAACTGAGCCACCCAGGCGTCCCAAGGTGCTGTTTTTTTATGCTAAGTCTGTTTCAGCTCTTAAATCACTAACTAGTAGGAAAGGCACTTTCAAAACAACAACAGCGGCAACATCAAACATTGAGATGCTGAAGGAGCCTAGGATCCAAATAGTAGAGTGACAGACATGATAGAATTGGGAAACACTGACAGAGAGCTAAGGAGTGAGAATCTGAAGATGTATCTTTATTTATATACAGTTAGAAGAATAAATAGCCAAAAAATAAAATAAAATAAAATGAAAGCAAAATACATAGAATTACAAAAAGAGATTTTCAGCCCAATTAGTTAATAATGTTGGTTTTGGCTTTTAGGGGGTTTTGTTTTGTTTTGTTTTTTTGTGTTTCTTTCTTTTTTTTTTTTTTTTTTTTAATCGTACTCTGTGAGAACATGCCCTTTATGGAACCAATTAGACACAGTGGTTGTTCAGCCAAGGCTTTGGGGCACTTTTGACTGTAGTTACAACAGGTGAGCTGAGTGCCCAGTTGGTGTTACATCTGGTCACAGGCAGGCTTGGTAATAAGAGTCTTGAAATTTGTACTTGAAACCTTTGCTTCCTGACACCAAACCCAAGCTGAAAGCGTTTCAAAGCTAGTAGGCAGCCTCCTTTTGATGTATTTTATTCACTTGGAATTAAAAGCAGAAGCTCTTTCTAGCTAATCACGAAAACCATCTCATGCTAGAATTAGCAGCTTCTGATTTTTCACTTGCTTTTGGGTGCCGTAATTAAAAGGAAGGTAATTGTGAATTTTGGATCTGCTTCCTACCTTAAGACAGGACTGGTGTTAGCTATGGTTGTCGGTTGTCGGTTGTCAGATTGCTAAGCATGTTCGCCCTTTGATTTGAACCTCTACCCTCTCTTCTGGAATTGATCAAATCCCCGGGGCTGATGTCGCCCCTTGATAATGCTGTTTCTGTTACAAAACGAGCCAATGAATATATTGACCGAAGTGGCATTTGTTCAGAAAGTAGCGCCTGAGATACAACCCGGGCCCCGTTTTGTAAAATGCTCCTTTTTTTTTAAAGATTTTATTTATTTATTTGACAGACAGAGATCACAAGTAGGCAGAGAGAGAGGGGGAAGCAGGCTCCCCGCTGAGCAGAGGGCCTGATGTGGGGCTCGATCCCAGGACCCTGAGATCATGACCTGAGCCGAAGGCAGCGGCTTAACCCACTGAGCCACCCAGGCGCTCCTCTTTTTTTTTTTTTTTTTTTTTTTTAAATCCCCCGCACTGTGATGTGACTGTAGGCTGACACTCCAGACGTCCCCATGAGTGAAGGCCAGTGGGCTACTGCTGTAGCTGTTTTTTTTGTGGCTTGCCTCCTGTCCCCTGGGAAGCCCACGCGCCTCTCATTTTCATTCTTTTCCAGCGCTAGTGCTTTTGAACACAGAACCCCCGTCCTCCCACCACCCAAACTCCACATTCCAGCCCTGTGATTTCACGGCACCGGGCAGAGCCCCCCTGCCATGCCGGCAGGCTGCCTGCTGACTCCTGCCGGGGGACCAGATGGGAACATAAACTCACCGCCGAAGAGCAGGATACTCGCTGTATATTTTTAAGACCAGGAATCCAGCTCTCATTGAGGGGCTGTATTTTTTTTAATAGCTCCTTGAAAATTGAACAAAACATTTCTGGTCGCTCTTATTTCTTGATAACATCATTCCCTCTGCGTGGATGTATAGAATCACAGAAACTGGAGAGTGGAAAAGATATATTAGATCATGTCTAGGCCGTTCCCAGTGGTTACAGTTCTTTTTTTCCCACACTCTGTCCTATGTCGTGCTTTTCTCTTTTAGTTTTCTCAAGAATTACGTTTTTTTGGTTTCTCCTGGGGAATAATTCCTTAGTTTGACCATGGAGGAATGTATGTGCAAATATCTGTAGTCTTTTTTTTTTTTTTTCCCAGCTTGATATTCCTACTCTTCATAACCCTTTACATTAGCATAAATAGCCCCTCTTCATCCTAAGTCAAGTATTTCTGGATGGCATAGATTTTTTCCTCTTCCATTTATTAAGTTCAGAGCTTGTTTTTCTGCTTTGCTTTTTCTCTTCATCAATCAGTCCCTAAAGCCCATTAATCATTTTTTTACCTCACTGAAAGCTCCTTTGCTTATTCCCATATCAGGAACCCAGGGCTGATTGAGGTCCCAAGGTACTAAAGAAGCCTCACTGATATGTGCTTATTCTATCCCCTCTCTCTCTTTCTCTCTCATCCCTGACCCCACCCCCCCCAGCTTCACTTCAGAACCTCAAACTGTTTTCTGCAAAAATATTTCTAAATTATGATTTGGGGAATTAGTCATATTAGTCATCCCAAGGCCATGTGTGTGTGTGTGTGTGTGTGTACACGTGCATGTGGTTTTTCAGAGGTAAGATTTTATTTGTTCTCAGTTCCTTAAAAGATATTTTTCATATCCTTGGAGCCACAGATCTTTCAGGTCTCCTGAGTGCTTGGATCTAGTATAATAATGATGCGTCAATAGAATGTAGCATTTTATCTTAGAGCTGTCATCTCAGAAGGAGAGAGGAAAATAAGCAGATATGGGGAAAACAGGCTGTATTTGTAGGAGTTAGAATTCTTGGGGAAGGGGAAAGGCAAAACTTAAATAGCCTTGGCCCACACATATCTAAAGAAGATTAGCCTTTAAAAGCTTTTAAAAGCCTTTAAAAGCTAGTGTTAGGAGTATATCTTTTTATTATGTTCCCTTTCTTTTTTTTTCTATATCTCAATTATATTGAGGTATAATTGACAAAGGAAATTGTAAGATAGACTTATTTTGCTTAGCATAATATCTCTAGTTCCATCTACATCATTGCAAATGGCAAGATTTCTTTTTTTGTTGCTTTTTTAAATTATGTTCTGTTACTCACCGAACAGTACATCATTAGTTTTTGATGTATTGTTCCATGATTCATTGTTTGTGGATAACACCCAGTGCTCCATGTAATACATGCCCTCCTTAATACCCACCACTGTGCTAACCCATCCCCTCACGCCCTCCCCTACCCCCAGTTCGTTTCTCAGAGTCCATATTTTCTCATGATTTCATTTTTTTTTAAAGATTATTTATTCATGAGAGACAGAGAGAGGGAGGCAGAGGGAGAGGGAGAAGCAGGCTCCCCACTGAGCAAAGAGCCTAATTCAGGGCTCCATCCCAGGACCTTGGGATCATGACCTGAACCAAAGGCAGATGCTTAACCGACCCAGCGGACCCAGGTGCTCCACAAGATTTCATTTGTTTTAGTGGCTTTTATTAAATGCTCTCACTCCTATGTGGAATTTAAGAAGCAAAGCAGAGGATCATAGGGGAAGGGAGAAGAAAATAAAACAAGAGGAAATCAGAGAGGGAGATAAACCATTAGAGACTATTAGTCCTAGGAAACAGTGTTGCTGGAGGGTAGAGGGGGTGGGGGGATGGGGTAACAGAGTGATGGACATTAAGGAGCGCACGTGATGTAATGAGCACGGGGTATTATATAAGACTGATGAATCACTGACGTCTATGTCTGAAACCAATAATATATGTTAATCAATTGAATTTAAATTAAAAAAGAAAAAAAGGAAATTGTGAGATATTTAAAGTGTACATCCCAGTGATTTTGATATACCTATGGCTTATGAAAGGGCTTCCTCCCCCTGGATAATTAACACACCATCACCTTACCTGTTTATCTTCATTTAGTTATTTTGGTGAGAATATTTAAGTTCTACTGTCTTAGCAAATTCCACTTATACAATACAGTATTATTAACTATAGTCCCCTGCTTTACCCTAGATCCTCATATGCTATATGATTTCCTGGACTGGGGGTCCAAATATTATAAAAACACTCAAAGCAATCTATAGAGTCAATGCAATCTCAGTCAAAAACCCAAACAGTTTTTTGTGCTTTTTTTTCCTCTTGGAACTTGATAAGGTGAATCTAAAACACATAGGGAAGGGATGCCTGAGTGGCTCAGTCAGTTAAGTGTCTGCCTTCAGCTCAGGTCATGATCCCAGGTTCTGGGGATCGAGCCCCGCATCGGGCTCCTGCTCAGCATGGACCCTGCTCCTCCCTCTCTCTCACCTGCCACTCCTCCTGCTTGTGCTCTCCCTCTCTCTCTCTCTGACAAATAAATAAATAAGTAAAATCTTTAAAAACAATGTATAGGGAAGTATAAAGAGCCAAGGACAGATAAGCTAATTCCTCTTTTTTTTTTTTTTTAAAGATTTTGTTTATTTATTTATTTGTCAGAGAGAGAGAGAGAGAGAGAGAGAGGGAAAGAGCAAGCACAAGCAGGCAGAGTGGCAGGAAGAGTCAGCAAAAGAAGCAGGCTCCCTGCTGAGCAGGGAGCCCAATGCAAGACTCGATCCCAGGACTTCAGGATCATGACCTGAGCCAATGGCAGCAACTCAACCAAATGAGCCACCCAGGCATCCCATGGTTAAGATAATTCTTGAAGACGAAAGTAAAAAGACATGCTCTACTACATCCCAAGACTTACTAAAAAGACACTGTGGTACTGATCAGAGATAGACACACAGACCGATGGGAAAGAATAGAAACACAAGATACAGACACAAGCATAAAGAGATGCTTGATTTATGACAGAAGTGATATTTCAGCATAATGGTCAAAGCCAACCTTTTCCATTAGTGGTACTGGAACAATCGACAGCTCCATATAGGGGGAAAGGAAGAAAAGGAACTGGATGCATACCTTACACCATATGCAAAAAACTCCAAATGGATACAGACTTAAATGTGAAAGATAAAACTTTAAAGCATACTTACACATGCATATACATATGCTTTATATAGGTATGTATGTATGTATAAACACTCTTGTCTTCGTGACCTCAATGTATTGAAAGATTTCTTGTATGCCATAAAAGTCTGTAGTCAAAAATTATATATTTGGTAAAATTAAGAATATCTCTTCATCAGGGGCGCCTGGGTGGCTCAGTGGGTTAAGCCGTTGCCTTCGGCTCAGGTCATGATCTCAGGGTCCTGGGATCGAGCCCCGTATCTGGCTCTCTGCTCAGCGGGGAGCCTGCTTCCTCCTCTCTCTCTGCCTGCCTCTCTGCCTGCTTGTGATCTCTCTCTGTCAAATAAATAAATAAAATCTTTAAAAACAAAAACAAAAAAAGTTAAAAAAAAAAAAGAATATCTCTTCATCAAAAGATAACATAAAGAAGACAAATAGCAGGGCACCTGGGTAGCTCAGTGGGTTAAGCCTCTGCCTTCAGCTCAGGTCATGATCTCAGGGTCCTGGGATCAAGCCCCACACTGGGCTCTCTGTTCAGCAGGGAGCCTGCTTCCCCCTCTCTCTCTGCCTGCCTCTGCCTACTTGTGATCTCTGTCAAATAAATAAATAAAATCTTTTAAAAAAGAAGAAGAAGAAGAAGAAGAAAAATAGCTACGCAATGAGAGACTATATTGGCTGTACATATAACTGATAAAATATTAGTATCCGGGATATATAAAAACACCCAAATTAGTAAAAAGACAGTCCAATCTGAGAAAAAGAGGCAAAATAACTTCAGTAGACTTTTCCACAGAAGAGGGAATAAAAATGGTCAGTAACCCTAAGAGTTCTCAACTTCTTTAATAATCCAAGAAATGCTATTAAACCCTCATGAGGTTCTACCTTGTATCCACCATATTAGCTCAAAACAAAAATACTGGTTGATATGGATGAGGAGCAACGACACTGATGGTAAAAATTGCAAAATATTACTTACTTGGGAGGGGTTTAGTTCACTGTAGTACACTTGAAGATAAATAATGCATACCTTAGGACCCAGCAACTAGGTATCTTCACTAGAGAAAGTTGGTACACAGAACACAAAGATACATGTATAAAAATGTTCTTTTTTTCCCCCTCAAGTTATTTTTTTGGAAATTGGCAAGTGTATAAAAAAGTTGCAAAATTAATACAACAAATGCCATAAAGCCTTACTGGATAGTAGTTAGTGGAAAGAACATACATGGGCTTTGAAGTAAGTGATACCTGACCTGATACCCCAACTTCACCCCTTACTAGTGTGTGACCATGGGCAATCTCTAAAGATCGGCAAGCCTCAGTTATCTCATCTGTAAATTGGAGGCAATAAAATGCCTGCCATTTTGGGTATTGTAACGGCTAAACACATTGATGTATATAGCAAGCCCTGAGCATAAATGACCACAACATAGTTGTCAGCAAATTATGGCTGCCATTATTAATATTTTGTTGCTATTGTTAAAAATGATAATGACTTATTTTATTCTTTCAGAACCTCTTAATGATAGCACATTTACTGATATATATTCATTTTTCATGTTTCGCTATAGGATGCAAAATGATTCAAGAGAAAATTAACATTTTTTCATCCTGTATTACCTTTTTCCTTCTCATTTTCTGACTACCACTTCAATATTAGAAAGTACAAACCACTAGGAAAACATGCCCTTAACAAAATGTTTTTATGATTTAAAAAAGGCATACAGAATTTAAAAACTCCCTTTGAAGAAGTGAAAGAATGATTTAACAAAAGCAAAAGGAAAAAAAGCACAAAAAAGTTCAGTAACTTGATCAAGAAGCAATATTAGAAATAGTGTGTAGGTTTTCTAATTTCTAGCCCAAGAGCCTGCACACTAAGTTGTAATATCAGCAATGACTTCTAAAGAAAACTGAATTAAGTAAATAGCAGTAGCCTTCAGCCCTAATGCTGTTGACTTCCTTACCTTAACTATAAAATGAGTGAAATCACATGTAAAACCCGCAAGCCCCTTTAATCTCCAGTGAAATTTGATTCTGTGTCTGAAGTCTTTGTCAGTGACCCCCAGATCCACAGTCATCTTTTCCTCTTGGGAATGCCTTCTGCACCCCACTATTTATGTCAGCAAACTGATTTTGATCATGTTGCCAAGCTGTATTGTTACGTATCTCTTTGTAAACCTATCCTCTATCTCTGGTTAGATTGCATTGCTTGGGGTTACAGACTTTCTCATGTGCCTTTTATTTATACGTTTCTGAGTGAAAAAAAAAAAAAAAAATCAGAACTCAGAGAGGGAGACAGACCATGAGAGACTCTGAACTCCGGGAACCAAACTGAGGATTACAGAAGGGAGGGGCGTGGGGGGATGGGGTAACTGGGTGATGGGTTTTAAGGAGGGCATGTGTTGTGATGAGCACTGGGTGTTATACTCAACTAATGAATCATTGGACACTACATCAAAATTAATGATGTACAATATGCTGGCTAACTGGACATAATAACAACAACGAAAAATCCAACCACATTTTAAATATCCTTTTCCGTCCCTAGTAGCACCTGATACAGAGCTTTGCATGGGCACGAAATAAATGCATAAGGATGACTGTCAGAGTGCAGTTGTAAAAAGTAGAACTAGTTATTGTTGCTATGGTAACATGGCCATAGGATTCATGGAGTCTGCCTTGAAAGCAAATGCTTATTTTCCTCTCTTCCAGAAAGATGCTGTGAAGCGAGTATTCTCGGGCATTCAGCCTACGGGAATCCCCCACCTCGGCAATTACCTGGGAGCCATTGAGACCTGGGTGAGGTTGCAGGAAGAGTACAGCTCAGTGCTCTACAGCATTGTTGACCTACACTCCATCACCGTCCCCCAGGACCCGGCTGTCCTCCAGCAGAGCATCTTGGACATGACTGCTGTTCTTCTTGCCTGTGGCATAAACCCAGAGAAGAGCATCCTTTTCCAACAATCTCAGGTCAGCTTCTCAGATTAGAACCAAGAAAACTTGCATTTTCAAATTATGTGAGGAAAACTTTGAATGAAAGTTTATATAGCTCCTGTTTGTGAGTCTTTGAAAATTGTTCAAGAGTGACCTCATCAGATGCCGTGAGTTCATTTTAATATTCACCCTATATTCACATCTTTAAATGTCATCATAGGGCAAAAGTATGTTTCACCTTTTCCTCCACTGTTCTTGCTTCATATACCAAAATGTTGTGTCTCTTTAGTACTTACAAATCTGATACTGTTTTCTCTACTGGTTTGCATCCAAATTGCTGAATTCATAGTGTTGACTAATCTCCTCAGGATCAAGGATAGAATTTAGCAACTAGTAGTTTTGTGTACTTTCATTGTTGCTTTACTGGGTATTGCATTTGGAAGACCTATTGGACCATTCCCATTGTTCCTTCTTTGTATAATAGCTTTTGAGAAGACTTGAGAGAACTAGCTGGGAAATTGGAAGACACTGTCCAGTCTCTTGAGTCCAAGCCAAGAAAGGCTTCAAAACAAAGCCAAAATATTTGACTGATACTGTCACTATGGATGAATCAGTTACTCTTGGACAGGCAGATAGCCTGGACCAGAGACAGGGAACTTAAGAGATTCCATAGCCAAGATGAAAAATTTAATTGGATCATGCCCTCATTACATACCCTCTTGAGCCTTGTGACAAAGCCACAGCCCAGGAACAGTATGTTACACATGTTGGCTACATGTTAACATGTATGCATGCGTGGTATGGGTTATTCATGTGCGTATCTCCTGCCTTGATCATAAACTTCTGACAATCGTCATTTTTATGTATGTTTTATCACCCACAGACCTTGGTGTAATGATTCCCAGAGAGTGACCCTTTAAAAAAATATGGAAGAAATGAATATCTTCAAAAATAAATATATTTATCAACTTAAAGTGTGTTTCTAGTTTGGAAATAATATGATAAAATAATAGAATCTGACCATTAAAATGTCCATAAAGGCAATTTACCTCCATTTCCTTCCTCACAGTTGGTCAGAGAGCCTTTCCTTGCACATAACTTTTCAAATTCAATCTTGGACTGATCTAATTGTCTTAAATACATAAATATACTTGCTTCTGTTGAGCTGATACCTGTCTCCCTGTAACTTCCATCCTTTCATTTGACTTCTGCTCTCTAAAAATACAAAGTAAATCAACTCTGTCTTCCACGGGACTGCTCTTCATATACTCAGAGATAATTGTTCCACATTAGCCTTACCCTATAGGCCCTTACCTCATAGGACTTCTTCAAGCTGGTTGTCCCACCGCAGGAGCACTCTTGCCATCTGTTTGAAAGGAATGTGCCTGTCCTATTTCATGAAACAATGTTTATTCACACGCTTCAAGTCTGTCTCCAACATTATAACGCTGATCATCATTAGAATCACTTTGTAAAATTACTGGATATCACTTCACTTCATCGAAGCTGTTTTTGACACAAGCTCCCTTTTGATCCTTCTGTGATACCATTTCTAAAAATCATATTCCCAGTGCCTATTGCCATCCTTCTAGATGGCGAAAATGTCTACATCGCTACAAAGCAACCAGTTGCCAGACTGCTTTGTTAAGTGACATTTAAAATTAAAGGCTCATTTTCAACCACATCCAGTGCTTGCACTTTGAGCTCATACCCCCAGGAATGATCACCACATTATAATTTTTTCCCCTTCTTTATAAAGGATTTTTGGCAGTGACCTCTGCAAGCTTCTAAAATTGGCAATAATGGAGGTCTCTTCTTCAACGTCGTACTTTGTTGTTCAAAACAGCAATGGAAAGTATCGCCCACAGTGTGGGAGACTGTAAGAATTCCTTCATACGTGAGGGATCACGGAAGTCCCTTCCTTTTGATTTTTTTTTATATTATGTAATGAGCTCCTTGGTTCCCGTGGTGGTTGTAGGTCTAGCTCAGCAAGGGCAGGTCACTGGTGTTGCCTGTTTTCCTCGGTGGCCTCAGGCCTCCTCCACAGGATCTCACAGGTCCCCTGCTCCCTTCCCGGACTGTAGCTCCCTCCAGGGAGCTTGGGTAGCCTGCCAGGAAAACGTGAGTGAAGCACTCATCTGCCCACAGTCTCCACTTTGTCACTTTGTCCCACAAAAACAGGACAAAAGACTTCTGCAGGTGCCTTTCTGACCTCAAGACATATTTGGTCTGGACCATTTTCTGCTTTAACTCAGGCAACCAACCTTAAGACAACTTAGTGGATGGACTGGCTATTTTATCGGGTTTTCGTTCCTTAATACTTAAAAATGTATGGATGAGTCGGGAGAATAGCGTACTGTACCTTCATCACTTGCTAGCATTTTGTGATTTGTCTCATCGATGTTGTTCTTTGTTGTTGCTGAAGTATTTTTTTTAAGATTTATTTATTTATTTGAAAGAGAAAGAGTGTGCATACGAGAATGGGGGCAGAGGGCGAGGGAGAGAAAGTCTTAAGCAGACTCTGTGCTGAGCGTGGAACCCAGTGCAAGGCTTGAGGGGGCTGTTCTTCATGGAGCTCAATCTCATAATCCTGAGATCATGACTCCGGGTCAAAACCGAGTTGGATGCTTAACTGTCTGTACCACTTAGGTGCCCGGGTTGTGGTTTAAGTATTGTAAGGCAGATAACATACATCATGGGATTTCAGTCTCCAAAATTTCAGTGTGTCTCTCTATAAACTGAGGAAATGTTCTTACATAACCACAATACTGTCATCACACTTAACAAAGTTAATGATAATTCCATATGATCATCTCATACCCAGTGCGTATTCAAGTTATGCTGATTCTCCCAAAATGTCTTTTATATTTGGCTTGTTTAAATAATGATCCAGTGAAGGTACACACATCACATTTTTTTCCTTTCTTTTTGTTTGTTGCTCAAGTTTTATTTTATTTCCCATAAAGTTAATCCTGCATTTGAAAAGAATTAAAAACTTGGGTTTTTTAGGAGGCACCTAGGTGGCTCAGCCAGTTAAGCTTCTGCCTTCAGCTCAGGTCATGATCCCAGAGTCCTGGGATTGAGCTGCACATCGGGCTCCCTGCTGATCAGGGAGCTTCTCCCTCTCCCTCTGCTCTTCTCTCTCTCTCAAATAAATAAGTAAAATCTTAAAAAAAAAAAAAAAAACTTAGATTTTTATACTCCCACTCTTTTCCATGCCTTTGATATGTTAATCGGCTTTTCTTTTATTTACTATAAAATTAGCACTTTTGAACATAAAAATAACCCTTGTTTTTTTGTTGCTTTCTCTTTATGCTCATGTGTATTGGCTGATGGTTAGTGGCCATAAACTACCATTCACGTAGTTGGTCATCCCCGTTTTTGATGGGGTTTGAATAGAAACTCTGCTTGCCTAGGGCCCATAGAATGCCCAGACATCATTTTTTTTCAGAGTATCCGTGAAGCTTCTAGTTGTTCCGGGAGGATACTGAGAAGGTCTTCCTCATGCTGTATTTTGAAAATATGAAGGCAGGTACTGAATTTACTTCTTAGAACCGTTCTCAGGTAGGAGTGTAATCGGATAAGCTAGTGTCCCTGAAACAGTGATTATTCTAGATGGCTGACCCCATCTCTGCAGTGCTCTAGTAGGAAAGAATTCTCATGGCTTTCATGTTTTGTGTCTTACCATGCAGTAGTTAACAACTGTCTTGATCAGTATGTGGAGTCTCTACTAAATGAAGGCTGGAAAGAAAATACTCAGAGCATTGTCAGATTTAGAAAAAAAAAAATGAGAAGTTGTGGTTATTAGAAAACTGGCATTTTTAAATGTGGAAGATCTAAAAAGCCTTTTCATGTATATGAACTCACTTTTAATCCTCGAAAGAGCACATGAGTTAGGCATTACTGTTCTTTCACAGATGAATAAATTGAGGTATGAAAAGATTGAGTAAATTATAAAAATGTCCTTAAAACCATCTCTGAATGGTGCCTGGCACTTAGTAAATGCTTAACAAATATATCTTCTTAATTTAACCTGAGGTCATCCAGGGGACAGATCCAGGATTCTTTTTTTTTTTTTCCTTCTCCCTAAAACACCATTTTTAAAAGGTGTTCTCCTAGGAGAGAACACTATGTTACCTCCCACCAGGCCTTTGCCTCAGTAACTGACAGCAGAGAGGCAGTGAAGAGCCAGAGCCAACCTTAAGATCCTCATTATTTCTTGCCTGGACAATCTTCTCTCCCCTTCACTCCTGCCTCAGGCTCTCCTGGCAGCAGTCCATTCCCCACACTGTAGTTATGCACGTCTTTCCACCTCAGATACCTCAGCACCTCTCTCCTTACCCTCAGGGTAAAAATCTAAGCTCAATTTCTAGAAAGCCCTTAAAAAATGAGGCCCCTGAGAGAAGGGGGGGAGGAATGGGTGGAATATTAGTCAGCCATAAAAAAGAATGAAATCTTGCCACTTGCAATAACATGGATGGTTCTAGAGATTATAAAGCCAAGTGAAATAAGTCATTGAAAGACAAATAGCATATGACTTCACTCCTGTGGAATTTAAGAAACAAAACAAATGAGCAAAGTAAAAAAAGAGAGAGAGAGAGAGACAAACTAAGAAATAGACTCCTAACTATAGGGAACACACTGATGGTTACCAGAGGGGAGGGCTGTGGGGGATGGGTGAAATGGGTGATGGGGTTAATGAGGGCACTTGTCATGATGAGCACTGGCTATTGTATGAAGGTGTTTAATCACTCTGTTGTACACCTGAAACTAATATAACTACAGTAGAATTAAAATTTTTAAGTGAAAAAAAAAAAAAATGATGCCCCTGAGAACAACAGGCCAGTGTTGTTTCCATTCCACCACTTTCTAATCATGAGGTTATTTTGGTTCAGATAATCTAATTAACTTTTGCTAATAACTCTTTAAAGCAAGAGTTGGGGGGGTGGTTCTGCTTTTATTTTGAGAAAAATATGATAAATCAGTTCTTAACTTACGAAGTGGGTAAGTCAGAGATCAGTTGTCTACATTTTAACATGGTTTTTTTGTTAGTTCTTCTCTACTGGGAGTTTTGTTATGCATGTTAGCATTTAATGATCATTAAATATGTAACCAAGAGGGGTGCCTGGGTGGCTCAGTCGTTAGGCATCTGCCTTCAGCTCAGGTCATGATCCCAGGATCCTGGGATAGTGTCCCCCATCAGACTCCCTGCTTGGCAGGAAGCCTGCTTCTCCCTCTCCCACTCCCTCTGCTTGTGTTCCCTCTTTTGCTGTCTCTCTCTGTGCAAAATAAATAAATTATATCTTTTTAAAAAAATGTAACCAAGAGGATAGGAAGTCAGAAAACAATTATACTTAAAGTGTTGTGAGCCAATGTCAGATAAAATGAGATATCTCTGCATTCCCTGCTCCACACACAGCTATTTACAAGTAAAATTAAGAATTTTTGAAATTGTGAGTTAGAGAAAAAAAATTTATATTGTATAATGTTCTCTTTTCATGTGTATCTGTTGTGTTCAGCAAAGTACTTGGAGCTAAATATGAAGACTAATTCCCCCCCAGGTGCTATTGTTGTACAAGAGAGTAAGTTCTAGCAATCATTTGAAGTAGGGAAAGAATTTAGCTATGTTATAATGCTTATTTTACCAATAATTTTCATCTCCAATCCTTTGCATTCTTTCTCAGCAGTCTGACTGAAACAATTTAGACTTATTGAAGATTTTTCTCATTATTTTCTTTTTCTTTCTCTCCCACTGGCCTCTAGTCATGGTGCTTCCCCTAAAATATGTTTGCCATATGTGGGGAATTTTTACAGAGCCTCTCCTCTGAAAGGTGCGTGTGTGTGTGTGTGTGTGTGTGTGTGTGTGTGTGAGGGGGGGGTGATTAAGAAAGAGAGAGAGAGAGAGAGCCTGCCTGTGTGTGTGTTTGGCAGAGGTTTCCATCCCAATGCCAAAGTCAATGGTCTTTTATTTCCAGCAGGCCTGAGTGCACCTCCCATCTGATTCCCACAGCTGTCTCTGAGGTACACATCTACACATCTTTAGTTGTTACTTTCCTTGCAAACTAATCACCGGACAGATGGAAGATAAAAGCTGGAGTTCGTAGCTTTGGGCGCTGGCTTTATGCCAAGTCTGGGAGAAAAGGACAGTTTTGACCACCAGACACCATATTACAGGGCATCCAGAACTGTCCGTGGAAGAGCTGAGGGAGGAGAACAAAATCCTCAGCCTGAGAAGGTGGCTTCATTCTCTAATTAGAGTTATGCTTTGCTTTCCAGGAAACTTTAATCAATAATAATAAAATAACAATAATGGATAATAATAAATAGTAAGCAAGTTTTTGCATGAATCCTGGCTCACAGTACACAAACCAAAGTTGTACATGACCCACGTCCCTTATCTCAGAGGTGTGAGACCAGCAACACAGAAACTTGGACCAACAGTATCATGTTTTCACTTATCCTGGTAATTTTGGAAGCTTCTCTGAGTACAGATTTATATTTGTTGGACTCTCAAAGTCTTTAGGCTACCAACAACAGGTGCAACGTATAACTCATAATAGAGGAAGAAGGCGCTCCTGGCTGGCTGAGGTAGTAGAGCATGGAACACTTGATCTCAAGTTTGTGGGTTCGAGCCCCACATTGGGTATAGAGATTACTTAAAAAATAAATTTTAAATTTTTTGAAAAAAAGAAAGGAAGCAAACAAATGTCCTCATGGATTAATGGACTTGGAGAATCAATTTGTAAAATTGGCATTTCCTCCAAAGTTTCTCAGGAGAGACAAAGGATCTGAATGGCCCCTGGTAGAAATAATGAAGAGAAGTTAGGAAAATCATTATACAACCAGACTTCTCATGTATTTCTTTCTCTAGGAAGTATCCACTAGAAGTTTTCACCACTTTCCTTGCCTAGATCTATAATCCTATGTGACTTGATGAGCAAGTTAGAGTAGTTTTGCTGCCTCCATCCTGGACCACAGGATGAAGTTTTGCCCTAATACTTTCAAGAAGAGTTCTGTTTTATTATCGTAGCAAAAGCGAAAGAAGCACAGGTTTTGTGACCCTATATAGTTGGCCTGAATCTGTGACTTCTTCTTGACTGGGCAAGTTCTCTTAACCCCTGTTCTAATATCTCTAACATGGATATTTAAATAATGTGACATATCATACTGGTAAATAGTACCCTTCACTCTTGCCCTATCCCTACCCCACTATAAACAATACTGCTCCCACCCCAGGCTGCTTCTTTAAAGAAAAAAAAAAAAAAAAAGACTTTATTTATTTATTTGACATGGGTGGTGGGTAGAGAGCAAGCACACGCGGGGGCAGGGACAGGAAGAGGGAGAAGCAGGCTCCCCGCTGAGCAGGAATCTGATGTGGGTCTCGATCCCAGGACCCTAGGATCTTGACCTGAACTGAAGGTAGAGGCTTAACCAGCTGAGCCACCCAGGCTTCTTGATACTGTGAAGATTTAAGGGTGGAGTGGAATTGGAAAATGGAGGTCAAATTAATGACAGTACCCACCTTTGTACTCAATAATAAAATATTTTCTGAAATGGTAATTGTTGAAGGTTTTGGGGGACCTTCTTAAGAAATAGTTTGGATATTCAGAAAAGCAGGAAAAGATGAACAGTTGCTTTTTGAAATACTAACCTTTGGGCATACTTGCTTCATACTTGGTTACTTTGGTTCACAGACCTGTACCCCTGAAACAAATAATACATTATATGTTAATTTATAAAAAGGAAATAAAATTGTGCGAGTGTAGTGGACACTTACTGTTTGGTTCTCTCTAATCCTATTCTACGTTATGCCTCCCCAGAGGTAACCACTATAGAATTTGACTTATCATTCCAATGTATGTGTTTATCTTTTTTTTAAAGATTTTATTTATTTATTTGTGAGAGAGAGTGTGAAACAGCACGGGCTATGGATGGAGGGATAGAGGAACTAGCGGACTCCCTGCTGAGCGCAGAGCCCTATGTGGGACTCCATCCCAGGACCCTGAGATCGTGACCTGAGCTGAAGTCTAATACTTAACCAACTGAACTACCCAGGCACCCTGCCAATGTGTGTGTTTATATTTTTATTGCATAGGATTTGGCTGTAATGGTCCATATTATTCATTTTGCATGTTTTAAAACTTTATATAAGCATTATCATACACATAACTTCCTGCATCTATATTTTTGTGTTCAGCATTACTTTGCTGAAATTTGTTCATTTTGACTGCTCTACAGTATCCCATTGTCTGGCTCTATCACAATTTATCCATATTCCCTGCAAAGAATGTTTAGATGTTTTTTCTCCAATTTTTTTGTGGATAGGCAGTTGTCTGCACACCAGGGAAAGAGTTATCACCAGAACCTGACCCCCCTGACACCCTGAGTTTGGACTTCCAGCCTCCAAAGTTGCGAGACAATAAATTTCTGTTGTGTAAGCCACCCAATCTGTGGTGTCTTGTTATGGCAGCCCTAGCAGATGAATACAGAGCTATTCAGCCATTACCATAGGTGGAAGGCTTGTTCTAGCATAGAAGATTCAACATTATTAATATGTCAGTTCTGTCCAGTTTGATCCATAAATTCATCATAATCCAATTACAGTGTTGTAGATGCTGACAAAATTGGATCTGAAATGCATATGGCAATACAGAGAGTACGTAGAATACCCAAAAGAATTTTGAAAAAGAAAACAATACTGAACAATACTGTACCCAAAACAATGCTGAAAAAGAAAACACAGTTGGATGACTTAAACCACCTTTCTTTAAGACTTAATGCCACACTACGGTAATCACGTGAGTGTGGTCTTGATATAAAAATAGACTAATAGATCAACGGGAAGGAATAGGGAATCCAGAAGTATACCCACATCCAGAAGCCAAATGTTTTCAACAGGAGTGTCAAACCATTTCATTGGGGGAAAGGATAGTCTTTTCAGCGAATGGTGTTGGGTATCAAACTGGATCTCTATGTGGGGGCAGGGAATGAACTTTGGCTCTTACCTAACACCATTCGCAACAAATCAACTGAAAACTACCATGGATCTAAATATGAAAGTGAGGGGCGCCTGGGTGGCTCAGTGGGTTGAGCCGCTGCCTTCGGCTCAGGTCATGATCCCAGGGTCCTGGAATCGAGCCCCGCATCGGGCTCTCTGCTCAGCGGGGAGCCTGCTTCCTCCTCTCTCTCTGCCTGCTTGTCATCTCTCTCTGTCAAATAAATAAATAAAAAATATTTAAAAAAAAAAAAAGAAAAGAAAATTAAAAATAAATAAATAAATAAATAAATATGAAAGTGAAAACTATAAAACTTCTAGAGGAAATCAGGGGGGGAAATCTTCCAGACTTTGAGGGTAGGCAAAGATTTCTTAGAAAGTATACAAAAAACATTTAACTTCAACGAAAATGATACATTTGACTTCATGAAAAGATAAAGCTTCTATTCTTTAAAATACCCCATTAAGAAGATGGACAGGTGAGCCATAAAGGGAAAATATTGTAACACATATATCTGATAAAACTTTGTGTCCAAATTATACAGAACTCTTATCTCAATAATATAATAAGACAGCCTAATTTTATAATTGGTCACTATATTTGAACAGACATTTCACAAATAAAGAAGTAAGCACATGAAAAGTTCAACATCATGGTCATCAGAGAAATGCAAAATAAAACCAAAGGGATAAACCATTTCACCTAGTTTAATGACTAAAATTAAAAATACTGGCAGTACTAAATTTTAGTGAGGCTATAAAGCAGCTCAAACTCTCATACATTGCTGGCAAGAGTATAAAATGGCAATTTCTTACAAAATTAAACATATACTTACCAAATGACCCAATAATTCCAGTGCTAGGTATTTACCCATGAGAAATTAAGACATTGTCTACAAAATGACTTGTACACAAATGCTCATAGTATTTTAGCTACTTGATAATAACAACATCCTAAGTGCTTAGTTACTTAAAAAATTTTTAAAACATTAC
The DNA here is from genome assembly GCF_030435805.1 of Mustela lutreola. Taxonomy (NCBI): domain Eukaryota; kingdom Metazoa; phylum Chordata; class Mammalia; order Carnivora; family Mustelidae; genus Mustela; species Mustela lutreola. The sequence goes on along the minus strand of NC_081299.1, from coordinate 102,142,776 downwards.
ATCAACTTTGATGAGGCATAATTTACACACAGTAAGATGGACCTATTTTAGCGGCTCGGTCCATTGAGTTTTGACAAATCCACACACATGTGTGTAATCATCACACCTATCAAGACAGAGAACATTTCAATGTCCCCCAAAATCTCCCTCATGCCCCTTTGCAGTCAATCCCTCACCCCTGCTCCTGGAGACCACTGATCTGTTTTCTGTTATTATGGACTTGTTCTGCCTGTTCTAGGATATCATATAAATATAATTATATAATATGAACTCTAATGTGCTTGGCTTCTATCAACATAATACTTCTGAGACTCCTTTGTGTTGTTACAAACTCCTTTTTTATCGTTGAATAGTATTCCAGTGGCTAAATATTCTATAACTGTCTATCTACTCACCAGTTGATGGATGTTTGGGGTTATTCAGGCTATTATAGCTGAAATACTATGAGCATTTGTGTACAAGTCATTTTGTAGACAATGTCTTAATTTCTCATGGGTAAATGCCTAGCACTGGAATTATTGGGTCATTTGGTAAGTATATGTCTAATTTTGTAAGAAATTGCCATTTTATACTCTTGCCAGAAATGTATGAGAGTTTGGGCTGCTTTATAGCCTTACTAAAATTTAGTATTTTTTTAAAAGATTTTATTTATTAGAGGCAGAGAGAGTGGGAGAGCACAAGGAAGGGCAGAGGAAGAAGCAGACTCCTTACTGAGCACGGAGCCCAATGCGGGGCTCGATCTCAGGACCCTGAGATCATGACCTGAGCTGAAGGCAGATGCTTAACTGACTGAGCCACCCAGGTGCCCCCAAATATTACAGATTTTAAACCAACCAGAAGCACTGTGAAACCAAGTGTTGCAACTTTTGACCCCACTCCAAGGAAAATATGAAAGAGAGAAATTTACTTAGGAGAGTGCTTTGAATTAGATTGAAAGGACTTTAATTGCCAAGAATATCAAGAAATTTTAGTCAAGAACTAAAAAGAGCTTAAATAAGAATATGAAAACCTTCTTATAATGTAAGATTTTCATTATTTTTGTTTGTTTTGAAATTCATGTCTTTCCTTGTCTAAACATTATTTATCCGAATCAAAACAAACAAAAAATACCTAGGGAGAGCCATCTTTTACAAATGTATTTTCTTTTTTTAAGATTTTATTTTTAAATAATTTGTACACCCACTGTGTGACTTGAACTTAACAACCTCGAGATCAAGAGGGGCAGGTTCCAAGGACTGAGCCAGCCAGGAGCCCCTACAAACATATTTCCTACTTCTTTGTGTCCTGTCACAGGAGTAAGAACACAACTAAGTGCTAAGTGCTTGTGTTTTTAAGGAAGGGCCATGTGACCTCTTCGCCTGGGCTTAGTCTCTTCTTAATTCTTAAACTTCTTCATTTCTCTGATCATTTATATATTGACCGCTTCTTCCTGTTAGGATTTTCTCTTGACTTCAATGATACAGCAGTAGTGCATTTTTCTTCTATTTCTCTGAGAGTTCATTTGTTTCCTTTATTGACTCCTCTTCTTTAGTTCCTCAGAATTTCCGTCCTGAGATAAAAATCTATCTATGTATTCCACCTTCCTGAAGTCTGACCACCTTCCCTAAGTTTCAGCCATTTTCTTTCCTGACTTTTGTCACTAGCCCCGACCTTTCTCCTTAATTCTAGACTTACACTCCTACCTATCCTCTAGACATCTCTTTCTCTCAATTTTAACATATCTGAACCCAGAGCTTTTCTTTTTAACTCTGACCAGCTTTACCTCCGACCTTTTTTAAAAAATAATTTGAGGTGAGGGGTGCCTGGGTGGCTCAGTGAGGTAAGCCTCTGCCTTCTGCTCAGGTCATGATCCCAGGGTCCTGGGATCGAGCCCCACATTAGGCTCTCTGCTCAGCGGGGAGCCTGCTTCCTGCCCTCTCTCTGCCTGCCTCTCTGCCTACTTGTGATCTCTCTGTCAAATAAAAAAAAAAAAAACAAAAAAAAAAACAAACCATCTGCCATCAAATTCTGTACAGAATAGCTCTCTTCTCCTTCCTCAAGGTTGCTAGTTTTGGAAGTTGCTTTCTAGTAGACTGTGATTATTTTAATTATCCATGTTCATTTCCTGTAAGAACAGGGATCAGCCACCCTTTTGTGGAAAGGCATAGAAAGTAAATATTTTAGGCTTTGCAGACCACATTCAGTCTCTATCACCACCCCCTCTTCTCCTCTAATGCCTCTTTTGCCTTCTCCTTCTTTCTATCTCTCTCTTTTATTTGACTACCCTTTAAAAATGTAAATAACGGAAACAAATAATACATTATATGTTAGTAAATCAATAAAATAAAATAATAAAAAATGTAAAAAACATGGGCTGAATGAAAACAATGCACACGCCACATTCGGCCTGTGAGCAGTAATTCGCTAGCCCCCACGTATGAGGATCACATGTCCTCATCCATTGCCGTGTGGCTGTGAGGGCATCGTATGGGAGAAGTGTCTCTTCATATCCCACTGACGTTGGGCTCGTCCCTATGACTTGATTTAGCCAGTGGAAAGTGAGAGGGCGTTTTGGACACAATGCCTAAGCAGAATGTTTAAAAGCAATTCCGTGCTTGTTCTAACTGCTGCTCTTTTCCTCTAGCTCAAGAATTGCATGTTCTGGGAGGGAGAACTCCTTTGGTTTGGGTCTTGGAATGAGAAGGTATATAAAGCAAAGTTGTAGCCAGCCTACAGCTACCAATATGTAATGTGTATGAGAAAGAAACCATTACTGTAAGCCATTTATATTTGGAGTTGTTACTCAATGTAGCTTAGAAATAGCTGACTAATATAATGCAATAGAGTTTTCAAAAACATACGTACACATACACAAGCATACACAATAAGCAATAGAATTTAGATGGGTGTGACTTTTAACTCAACAGCAGGCTGATAAAAGCTATTTATTTAGCTTTAGAAGTATTGGACTAAGAAGAAGTATAGAAAAATTCAAATATGTACACAGAGATATTCATTGCAAGCATAAATACTGATAGTAGAAGAGAGGTTGTTATTTATAACATAATTCTTTTAATTAAGATCGGATCCCCAAACAAGGTTCTGTTAAGGGGATTTGTCATGGGGATGAAAAGAGTCCAATAAAAATAACTGAGCATGAAATCGTTCATTTCAAGAAGATATGATAAATGGGAACTTCTGAGTCTGCGTAGTCTCCCAAGTGTTCTAACCAAAATTTATAGGACATGACTCCTGGGAAGATAATGTTTATATGGGAAGTAGTGAAGTTGTAAGGGACACTGAAGGTATCTTAGACACTGATCCAGTATTTACTGAACCAGCTAATTGCTTGAGTGGGTTTGATTGATATCTAGCAGCTATAGTTTTGGGAATCATGATATTCCATACTCTTTTTGTTAATTAGATATTTTTTGAGAAAAAAATTTTAAATGCAGCAAAATACAGAGAATGATATAATAAACACTCATGTTCCCAACAGTAGGGGTGAATATTGTTAACATTTTGTCATATTTGCTTGACTTTCTTATATTAAAATAATTATAATAAAAAATAATTAAGAAGGAGAAGTCCTCTTTAACCCTTCCCCCACTCCCTGTGCCTACTACCTGTACCCCTCCTCTCTCCGTCTCTTTTCTCCCTCCCCAGGCAACCAAAATTGTGGATTTGATGTATATCGGTCTAGCCAATTTGTGATACTTTTTACACATATAATCTCATGAATAATATATAATATTTTCATTTCTGTGGTTTTAAAAAAATTATATAAGTGATGCCATATTGGAGTACCTTTTAGCAGTTTTCTTTTTTTATACAGCAGTGTGTTTTTGTGATCTCATGTTTATGCATATAAATCTAGCTCATTTCTTTCATGTGTTGTGTAGTATGCTATTATATAAATATGCCACACTTTAAATGCTTTAAACATTTCTTTAAACTTTTCTGAAAACTTTAAACATTTCCCTATTAATAAATCTTTAATTTCATTCATGCATTCATTTAACAAAATTTATTAGGCATTTACTGTGTCTTGGATACTCTGCTAGGTACTCACATTGTAACAGTGAAGAAAGGAGACAAAAATCTTTGCCATCGTGGTACTTATATTCTGTTGGGGTAACACAGTATAAATAATAACTATAATAAATTAGCCAAACATATGGTGATAGGTAATACAGAAAAAAAATTAAAGGATATTAGGAGTGCCATTGAGGGAAACAGATTGTTGGTTTAAACAGTGTGGTCTGGGTAAAGCCCCTTACTAAGATGGTGTTTGAGCAAAGACAAGGTGAAGGAGTTAACCATGTGGCTATCCAGGGGAGGAGAATCTGAACCACAGAAAGAGCCAGTGCAAAGGCCCTAGTGTGTTGAGGGCACACGAGGAGGCCAGCATGGCTGGAGGAGGGGGAGCAAGGAGGGAGGGTTGGGCTATTGGAACCACAGATAATACAGAGTTGGCTGGAGGAGGTGATCGTGCCTGCTCGGACAGGCCATTGTAAGGTCTTTTGGCTTTTACTTAGAGGTGGTAAGAAGTGCAGGGTTTTGACCAGAGAAGTCACATGACCTACATATTTAAAGGATCACTTCCGCTGCTAGGTTGAGAATAGACTGTATGAAAAGTCAGTGTAAACAAGGAGCCCAGTTAGCAAGTTATTACAGTGACCCAGCTAAGGGTTGATGGTGCCTGGGCCAGCGCGCTGGGGGAGGTGGTAAAAAGCAGTACGATTCTGAGTATCTTTTGAAGGTAGAATTAGCAAGATTTGCAGCTGGATTCAACGTGGAGTGTGAGAGAAAAAGAGACGTGAGAATGTCTTCAAAGTGTTTGCCTAAGTAACTGCAAGGTTGGAGTTGCCACCAACAGGGATGACAAGCACGGACAGAGCAGGTTCAGAGTGGAGGAGTGGGGATTCAATTTGGGGTGTGTTAAGTTTGAGGTGTCCACTAGGTATCTACGTAAAGATGCTCCATCAATCGTTGGATATATGAATCTGGAGTTGAGCAAAGAGGTCTGGCCGGGGTTATAAATTTAAAACTCATCAGTAATATAGAGTGTATTTAAAGCTGTGATTGTATCTAAAGCCATGATAAGAGATGAAAGTGCAAAACGTGTGAGTGGAGAAAAGAATAGCAGTAAGAAATCAAGGACAAAGACCTGGGTGTCTGCAGTATTAAGACAATACTAATATGTTGATTGACACGAATATAATATTAATGCTTTATCCTAGCCACTACCCTTGCTGGCAGTGGTGCCCGATTGCCGTGGAGTGGTAGAGGTGAAAACCTGACTGGAATGGGCTGATGCGAGGGGAGTCTCATCGCCGTGGCAGCTCCACTGTCTTTATCTTTCTTTATTGACGTGAAGCCATTCTCCCCACTAACCGATTTGAAAGGATGGGGAGTCGACTTTGCCTTGAGGACCAGTAATTCACACGTGGAGGAAAATAGAGATCATGCTAAAGATCAGAAAATCCTGAAACGATGTTCCCTTTATTGCCACTGAATAATTAATTGCTGATGTCTCAAGGCATACTTGTGATGAAATGCCCTGGGATAGTTATTGAAACTGTTTATTGAGATATATCATACAATTCACTCACCTAGATTGTAAATTTACTGGTTTTTAGTACATCCACAGAGTGGTGCATCTTTCACCAAAATCAATTTTAGAACACTTTCGTCACTCCGGAAACAAACCCTGTGGTCTTTGCCTACTCTACCCACTCCCTGGCAGGCACTGATCTACTTTGTCCCTTGTGGATTTGCCTTTTCTGAACACTTCCTACAGATGGAATCATATAGTGTTCTTTTTGTGATTGGCTTCTTTCATTTCCCATAATGTGTTCAGTGTTTATCCATGTTTTAGCATTATCAGTATTTCATTTGTTTTTATTGTTGTATATATAGACCACATTTTGTTCATTTGTTCATCAGTTAATGGACATTTGGGTTATTTCCGATTTTAGCTATCATGAATGATGCTGCCATGAACATCTGTGTAACGTTTTTTGTATGTTTTCAGTTATCTTGGTATACACCAGGAGTGAAATTGCTGGGTCTATGGTGACTCTGTATTTACCATTTTGAAGGACTTTTAAACTGTTTTGAAAGTGGCTGCATCACTTTGTATGAGGGTTCCACCACCAGTGTATAGGAATTCCAAGTTCTCCGTTCCCTTCCCAAACCTTGTTATTGTCTGTCTTTTTTTTTTTATTTTAGCTATTCGGGTGAGTGTGAAATGGGATCTCAATATGGTTTTGATTTCTATTTTCCTAATGACTAATGATGTTGAGCATCCTTTCGTAGGCTTATTGGTTATTTGTATAACTTCTTTGGAGAAATGTCTTTTCAAATCCTTTGCTCATTTTAATTGGCTTTCTTTCTCTTTTTTTAAATTTATTTTTTTCTCAGTGAAATTCATCAAAACATTTATTGAACATTTATTACACATAACACCCAGAATCGTTCAGCTTTTTATGTTATTTTCACATGAGCACTCGATTTTAATTTAATTTTTTTTCAGTGTTCCAAGATTCATTGTTTATGCACCACACCCAGTGCTCCATGCGATACATGCCCTCTCTTTAATTGTTGAGTTATAAGTTTTTTTTGTTTTTTGTTTTTTTTTTTTTAGGGGTGCCTGGATGGCCCTGACAGTTGTATCTGCTTTCAGCCCAGATCTTTATTCCAGGGTCCTGGAATTGAGTCCTGCATCCAGTTCCTTGCTCAGTGGGGAGCCTGTTTCTCCCTCTGCCTGCCATTTCTCTGTTCATGCTCTCTTTCTATCTGATAAATAAATAAAATATTTTTTTTTAAAAAAAGGGTTTTTTAATATTCAGGATACAGTTCCTTCATGAGATGAGTAGGATTTGCAAGTATCTTCTTCATTTTGTGAATTGACTTTCACTTTCTTGACGGTGCCCTTTGAAACACAAAAAAGTTTTTTCATTTTGATGAAGTCTAATTTGTTAATTTTTTTTTCTTTTGTTGCTTGTACGTTTGATGTCATATTTAACAAACTGTTGCTTAACCCAAGGTCATGGAAATTTACTCCTATGTTTTTTTCTAAGCATTTTATAGTTTATACTATAATATAATATGCTATAATACAGTTTATACATTTATGTCTGTGACCCATTTTGAGTTACTTTTTATAAATGGTGAGAGGTTGGGGTCTGGTCCAACATCATCCTTCTACATGTAAATATGTGCGTGTAGATATTCACTTACCTCACCACCATTTGTTGAAAGATTGAGCCTTCCCCCATTGAACTGTCTTGGCACCCTTGCTGAAAATGGATTGACTGGGGGCACCTGGGTGGCTAAGTCAGTTAAGCATCTGCCTTCGGCTTGGCTCATGATGCCAGGGTCCTGAGATCGAGTCCCACATCTGGCCTCCCTGCTCGGCGGGGAGTTTGCTTCTCCCTCTCCCTGCTTGTGCTCTCTGTTGCTATCTCTTGTCTCTCTCTCTCTCAAATAAGTGAGAGAAAATGGATTGACTGTAGATGGATGGATTTATTTCTGGACTCTCAGTTCCATTCTGTTGATCTACATATTCTATCCTTATATCAATAGTGCATTGTTAGACTACTGTACTATTACACTGACTGATTCTTGGCTTTTAAACTAAGCTTGCATTTCTGGAATAAATCCCATTTGATCATGCTGTATATAATTCTTTATATATGTTCACACATTTGGTTTATTAGTATTTTGTTAAGGATTTATTTGTCTGTAGCTGTCTTTTGTTGTCATGCCTTTGCCTCGCTTTGTTATCAAGGTAAAACTGGCCTCTCTGGTTAAGTAGGGAAGCATGCCATCCTTTTTTTTTTTTTTTTTAATTTTCTGGAAGAGATTATGAAAAATTGGTATCTATTTTTTAAATGTTTGTTGGAATTCACTAGTGAAACCCCCCACACACACTTAGGGTTCTTTTTTGTCATTGCTGATTGGTTAGTGACTTTCCTGCAGAAATTATACAAAGTGTCTTTGCTGTTGCATCTGGCTGCTGCAGGCTGTTGGGTTAGCTTAGTGTTCAGACTTTTCTAAATGCCTTTTGATCCTATAATTTAAAAAAAATTTTTATTTTATTTTATTTATTTATTTGAGAAAGAGAGATCACAAGCAGGGAGGAGGGGCAGAGGGAGAGGGAGAAGCAGACTCCCTGCTGAGCAGGAAGCCCAATGTGGAGCTTGATTCCAGGACCCTGAGATCATGACCTGAGCCAAAGGCAGCCACTTAACCCCTCTGAGCCATCATGTGCCCCTCAATCCTATATTTTTGACCCTTTGCTGAGAGGTTTACACAGGGCCTCAAGGTGAACCAGAGGTGAAAGATTAGGGTCTTCTCAGGTCTCTCCTGGCCACGTCCATAGCCCCAGACATGTATGTGTCCTCTTCGCTGGCCCACGAATATGTCCGGTTTTTCCAAAGCACCCAATGGGCATATCATTTCCTAGTTTTTTCTTTTAAGTTTTTGGCTAGCCCCTGACCTTCCTCTCCTGGTAGCAACACCTCAGGCAGCTGCAATATAAAATCACTGCTGCTGATTACTTCTGGAAAATGTCCTGTGGATAGGGTTTTTCCCACCAAGTGTGCTCTAAGTGAGGTCAGTTAACAACACACTCTGCAAATGGGGTTTTTCTACGGAACTGTCAGCTCAAGTAGTGACAGTTCTCTGCAGATGAGAATGATTTTTTTGAGAAGCTCCAAACCCAGTCTTCCCTTTCCAATGGCCTGCTAGGCTGCTTTACATAGCTATCCCAGGCATGGGCAAGGATGATGGGAAGGTGGTGAGTTAAAATGCCACAAAAGGGGGCGCCTGGGTGGCTCAGTGGGTTAAAGCCTCTGCCTTCGGCTCAGGTCATGATCCCAAGGTCCTGGGATCGAGCCCCGCATCGGGCTCTCTGCTCAGCGGGAAGCCTGCTTCCCCCTCTCTCTCTGCCTGCCTCTCTGCCTACTTGTGATCTCTGTCTGTCAAATAAATAAATAAAATCTTAAAAAAAAAAATGCCACAAAAGGCTGTTGCTTCTGAGTTTCCAATATTTTTCTTAAAGAAGTACTCATCACATTAGGCAGGCCTTTCGTTAATTTCCCAGAGTTCTGTAAGAACTGCCTTTGACATTTTTTGCTACTTTTCTCGTTGCTTTTATGGAGGAGTCGATTTTCAGAGCTTGTTACTCTGCCATTCCGGAGGGCCCTCCAGGTTGTTTTAAACACGGAAAAAAAATTTTTTTTTTTAATTTGAGACCAAATGTAGTTAGATTTACTAGCCTTTTATTCTATTTTCGCAAATTGAACACACTGTGAACTTGTACCCAGAAAGTTCTTCATGCCCCTTTCCAGTCACTAACTACCCCTTCCTCCAAGATAACCTGTTTTTAAACTTGGTCTAATTTGAATTATTTAGTATAAATTTTTTTTGTGTCTGGCTTCTTTCACTCGACATTATGTTTATGAAATTCATCCTTATTGCTCTAGTTTTCCATTGTATGAATAGGCCACAATTTATCTCTTCTACTTGGGTGGACATTTGGATTGCTTACAATCTGGAGTTGTTACAATGAATTCTTGCACATATATCTTTGTATATATGTGCACGTTTTTGTTAGATAGATACCTAGAAATGAAACACCTGGGACATTTGTTAAATGAATGTTAAATGTTTGTGGATACAGTCAGTTTTCAACGTTGGTATACCAATTTACATTCTCGCAGTAGTGTATAAGTATTACATTTACTCAATATCCTTGCCACACTTGGTATTTTTCATTTTAATCTTTCTTTATGGTATCACATTATGACTTTAATTTGAACTTAATGCATTTGGCCCATTTTCATAGTGTTATCTGCTTTTTTTTCTAATAAATTTGTAAGAATTCTTTTTTTCCTTAAAGATTTTATTTATGAGATGGGCACCTGGATGGCTCAGTGGGTTAAGCCTCTGCCTTTGGCTCAGGTTGTGATCTCAGGGTCATCGGATCGAGCCCCACATGGAGCTCTCTGCTCAGCAGGGAGCCTGCTTCCCCCTCTCTCTCTGCCTACCTCTCTGCCAACTTGTGATCTTTCTCTCTCTGTTAAATAAATAAATTAAATTAAAAAAAAAAAAAGATTTTATTTGTGAGAGAGAGAGAGAGAGCATGAGCTGAGGGGAGAAGGAGAGTTACAATCACACTCCCCACTGATCATGGAGCCTGACGAGCAGCTCCATGTGGGGCTAAATGCCGGGCTCAATCTCAGGAACCCGAGATCATGACCTGAGCTGAAGTCAGATCCTTAACCCTCTGAGCCACCCAGGTGCCCCAGTTTGTAGGAATTCTTTATATATTCTGTATACCAATATATTCTGTATGAGTTTACAAATATCTCCTTCCACTCTGTGACTTGCCTTTTTCCTCTTTAAATGATGGTGTTTGATAAAGAGAAGTTATTAAATTTGTGGTAATTTAATATGTCAATATTTTTTGCTTTATGTTAGTACTTTTTGGATCCCATTAGGATTTTGTGCTGACTCAAGGAAATCAAATGCAACCAACTGATTTAATTTTTTTCCTGCAAATTTTTTTAAAAACCTATGATTTATGCAGAACATTTTCGTCTCCCTTAAAGATCAGCAGTGCTTTCCCAAGAGTGTATATTTTGAACAACTGTCCTCTTTCTTTTTTTTTAAGTCTTAGACTCTATTTTTTTTATTATGTTGTGTTAGTCACTGTATATACAATGGAATATTACTCAACTGTCCTCAAAAGCATCCACCAAACATCAAGCCTTACATAACTCAATTCCAGAAGATTTTTTCTTCTGTCCTATCAAACCCAGAAATTCCATTGAGTGTATTTCTCATCCTATTTGTTTCTATTCACCCATCTGCTCTATTTTCAGAGATAACAGCGCCTATTAGATATGAAGTTCTCTAACTTCTGCTCTCCACTCCTGTCTCATAAGATAAATCCTCGTCTCTATTTATTTCCCCTCCCCCTGCTTCAGTGGAAGACATCTTATAGAAAGTAGGTCTATCCCACCTTAAAAAACTAAGTTTTTTTTATTCTCTAACCCCTACTAGTTATTCCCATCTCTCTCCTTACGTATGTGATAAAATTGCATGGAACTAAATACACCCACACAATGAGCACATGTAACACTGTGAAATCTAACCGGGACAGATGGATTGTATCCAATTCAATTTCCTGGTTGTGATATTATAGAATAGTTTTTATGCAAGATCTTGCCATTGGGGGAAATTGGGTGAAGGTATATTGGGTTGCACTGTATTATTTCTTATAGCTATACATGAATCTACAATTATCTCAAAATAGAAAGTTAAAACAGAAGCCTTTCTAAAAGTTATCTATAATAATAACCACCATTTATTGATTGCTTGCTGTGGGCTAGGTACCGTTCTAAGCACTGCCAGGTAGATACTATTGTTAACCTCATTTTATAAGTGAGAAAACTAGGGCACAGCGCAAAGTCACTTACACAGGGTCACCCAGCTCATAGATGGCAGAATTAGCATTCAGATACAGACAGCCTCATTCCAAAGGCAGAGCTCTGAAATGCTCTGCTGTACTTCTTGTGTATCAGTCTTCGTATCCTGTCACACTTCAGTCCACCCCCTATAATTTAGCTTCTCTCCCAGTCACTCCCCTGGAGTGCCTGGATCACCAACAAGTCTGTTGTTAGAGCACCTGTGTGGCTCAGTCGGTTAAGCGTCTGCCTTCATCTCAGGTTGTGATCCTGGGGTCCTGGAATCGAGTTCTGAGTCATGCTCCCTGCTCAGCTAGGAGACTGCTTCTTCCTCTCCCTCTGCCCCTCCCCACCCCACAACCCTCCACCCCATTCAAGCTCTCTCTCTCTCTAATAAATAAATAAAATCTTTTTTTTCTTTTAATGTCTGTTGCTAAATCGAATGGATTCTTTTCAGTCCTTACCTTTCTTCCTGCAGCCTTTGATATTGTCCATACATTCAGCAAATATTTATTGAGCACGGTTCCAGACTGCTTTACTGCAGTGAACCAACCAGGCAAAGCTGCCTACAGCTGAAGGTTGTGTATGTCTTTACTTGGTATAGTTAGGGAGTCAGAATCTTCGGTCACTGCTGACTTGTTTGTGGGTGGTCAACAAGCCACCTTCTATGTTCCGTGCTTTTTTTTTGCCCCCCTGTGGCTAAAACAGATCCTATGGTTATTTTGTTTGTTTTGCAACATTTAGTCAGTTTAACTATATTTAGATACCATTTTCACTTTTCCCCAGATAGAAATCTGAACCTTTCCAAACAGTTGTCATGAATATGGATAAATTAAGAGAGCCAAATCCTGAAGTATACTATCCCTTCTTATATAATTATTAACAATAAATTATGAAAGTTACATTTGCCTTTTTACCTACCTTTCTCTGCATAAGAATAATTTGGATTAGTTTTATGCCCCCTTATTTGGAAATACCAAGAAGATCTCTGCAGAATATTAAATAAGTATCGTTCTCTACATTCAAATAAAAAGCTACTCCAAGGAAAATACTTGATTTCATGAAGACATGACGGTGGTTTCTTGCATTTCACCGAAACTGAGCACGTAAGCCGGAGTTGAAGGGAAGGAGTCATTTTGTCTCTTTCTTTCTGCATATGTGTGGTTATTTTCTATATTTTCATTCCTTTTCCTAATTCAGTAAAGAAGAGAAAAATTTTTCTCCCACTTTTTTCATGACAAAAAAATAACTCTTGTTTTATTAATTCTAGTGGAAATGTGTTTTGCTTGATGATTGGAAGCAACTATAATCCTCTTGCTTCCATCCAGGGTAACTGTTTTGGTCTGATAGCTGTTTGTTTACAGCAGCAGTTAGCAATTTGTATGGACAATGCTGCTCTCAATGAAACCCAAATGCCTCTTGGAAGAAAGATGACAGAGTCAGCCCAGCGACTTGCAAAACTTTAAAAGCAATTCCTTGTCAAACATGTGAAAAACAACTCTTCCCTCTCCGCAACTCGAGTCAAAAAATGAGAAACTATCTTACACCAGATGGTGATTCCTTGCTAGTAAAATAGGCCTGGGCTGACTCGGCTCCGTTCCTTTATGTTCCCTTTGCAAAACCCACAAAGAACACATTTGGGGCCACTTTTCAGAGTTGGCAACAGTCTCTGCGTTTTAAGGAAATCATATGGACACACACACAAAAACGCCACGATGGATGATGGGCTTGGGATCCCCAGAGTCTAGAAATGAAATACATAGCCCTTAAATTCTAGGTCATCAGTTCGAACCTGGCCTGGACCCAAGAATCACCCTCTCTGTTGCCAGATTTGGTTGCTTGATTAAATTTGGTTAAAACAGATTGAGAAACGGTTATATTTCCTTGTTGACTAGATCTCCTTTTAAAAGAAGAGGAAGAAAGAGGAGGAGGAGGAAGCAGAGGAAGAAGAGAAGGGGGGGATGGGGAAGAAAGAAAGAAAAGAAAAAAAAAGGGAGAGAAGAAATAGGAACTGAAAAACAAAACAAAACAAAACACTCTATAGGATGATAAAGTGATTCCTAAATTGGAAATTACTGCAGGTCTAGAAGATTTAGTCATTAATTTTAAGGCCAGTACCTTTCTCTACTATTTACATGTGAGCTATTAGAGTGGCTTTCATATATTTAGAAATTATTTAGAGAGAACTTGAATGTGTGTATGTCTGAGTGTGTGTGAACGCGCACACGTGTGCGTGTGTTAATAACCTTGGCTTTTTCTTTTTTTACACTTTAAAAAAAATATTTTATTTATTTGACAGAGAGAGACACAGCAAGAGAGGGAACACAAACAGGGGGGAGTGGGAGAGGGAGAGACAGACTTCCCACTGAGCAGGGAGCCCAATGTGGGGCTCCATCCCAGGGCCCTGGTATCGCGACCTGAGATGAAGGCAGACACTTAACTGACTGAGCCACCCAGGCATCGCTACCTTGGCTTTTTAAAGCTGGAATAGATGCCTCAGGACAAAATGAGACCCCTTCCCTGAGGAGATTGAAGCAGAGTCTGGTCAGCCACTTGCTAGGGATGTTGGGAAGAAGATTTTAGTACTACAATAGTAATTGTATTGGTTAGTTTTAAAATTTTCTTCTGCATCCAAAATTCCATGCCTTATAGAATCAGTTCCCTTTGCCTGTCATTTTTTTTTTTTAAATCACCTTGATTTGGGGTGATATCAGCCACTTGAGGTAATACCAGTTGTCTGTGGAGCCTTGCCTTATATGTAAGAAACCATTGACTGCCTTCGCTAATGTCCTGTTTTATTTCTTTAGGTGTCTGAACACACACAATTAAGTTGGATCCTTACCTGCATGGTCAGATTACCCCGGTTACAGCATTTACACCAGTGGAAGGTAAATGCCAACTATCTGATTAATAAACAAAAAGAAATTCAAAGTCCCCCTTGTGACTGGTTTTTGTTTTTGTTTTTGTTTTTCCTTCTCCTGTTTATTTTCGTGTTCTGCTCTGGGAATCCTGAGTTTACTGGCCTCCCTGGTCTGTCACTCACCAGTAGCCTGAACAGCATCTTAGTTTCTCTGCCTCAGGGTAGTAAATGCAAAATAAGAGGGTTCACCAGGATTCCAATTTAAAAACAGGATAAAAATATCCACATTTTAAACTGATTTTATCTGTGTAGGCCAAATCAGAGTGACCTTTGAATAGATTTGTTAATGACCTTGGACCTACCACATTATAACTAACAAACAGTCGCAATTTCTGGATTACTGCACCCTGAAGCTGCCTGCCATCCCCATGTAATTAGCTGGCAGTAAGGCTTAAATATTTTCACTGTGGAGAGAAGGAACAGCACATTTTATTTAACATTTAAACAAGTTGAGTCCAGGCAACAGTTCAAACCCACAGAAAAATTCAGGCTGTACTTTTTCTAGGAAGTTCGACTGAGAAAGATAAATTGGATAATTCATAGTACTTCATTTCCATTTATTTTTGCAATTGGATAACCTGAGGGTAGGTAGCCCCCAAGTGCGTCAACACTGAATTTCAGTTTCAAACTTCTCTCCAGCATATTTTCAGGGCCATTGGTTTCTTCAGAAGCTGATTCAGAAGCCTCCAGATCCATCGCAGAGAGAAACAAGAGTTTTAAAGTGACTGTGCCGAAATAAGAGGTTAAGGGGTAAAGCTGCAGAGGGATTACAAACAAAATGCTGTCATGTTCTCTACCGTATTTTGGTTTCAGCCAAGACATTCTCATTTTCAAGAAATACTCTAAGTTGAATACCAAAATCCTTTTCAGAAGAACTGAATACTAGTTCAATGGGAATTGCTCCCACTTTAAAATCATGTCTGAGGACCTGCTGATAACACGTGACTAGAGAATGCCCGAACTCAGGTTTCCCCCCACTGTCCAAAACTTGCGCATCCCTAGGAAACCTTTCATAAGCCGAAATGGAATAGAGCCAAGAAGCAAGTACCATTTCATAAAGGCCAAAATCCTCTTCCGTTTTCTTTCAGTTACTGAAAGCGGGCACTAATGTCAGTCTTTTGGAAAAGCAAAGTGGTGTAATGAGAAGTTTTAGGTAGCAGGGGAAACCTATATTCTTGGGAAGCCTTTCCACCAGCCTGTGATTTCTTTTATTTATTTATTTTTTTTTTTGCGAATTATTTATTATTTTTTTAGAGAGACAGAGCATGAGCAGGGGGAGGGGCAGAGGGAAAGGGGAAGAGAGAGAGAGAAGCAGACTCCCTGCTGAGCCCAGAGGCAAAGCAGGGCTTCATCTCATATCCTGAGATCATGGCCTGAGCCAAAAGCAGGAGTGGGTCCCTCAACTGACTGAGCCACCTAGGTGCCCACTGTGGTATTTTATTTGTGGGTAAAAACATGGATTTCAAATGCCAACCTTATCCTAAAGCATGTAACTGCCTTCTCTGGTCATCCCTTCATTAGCAAATATTGGCGATGTCTTCTACAAGTCTCATACCACACTAGGGCTGGAGGTACAGCCGTCAGTAGGACAGACGGAAGTAGCCACTTCCATGAGGCTTGTGGTCTCTTTGGGCAGAGACAATTGCACAAGCAATCAGGAAGTGTGAAAAGTGATCAGAAGGAGGGGTCTCCATACTGTAGGAGCATCTAAGAGCTTGGTTTTGATTGGAGGGGAATAGTAGAGTAGAAAGGTGGGATCTGGGCTACCAAGGTCATGGTTATTGCAGGATTCCACAGCGGGTAACACAGATATGGGAGGCATCTGGGGCACATAATAGGCACTCAATAAATATTAATGCTCTCCACATCTCCCCACTTCCTTTGTAATTTCAAGTATTCTAATATAAAAATATTCTAATATAAAAAGACTATAAATTTAATGCAGTAGTACTTTTAAAAAATTGGGTTCTTTTTCCATTTGCTCATGGCCAAACTAAACTTTTATTATCTTTATCCCAAGATTGCAAACTGGGCTTTATCATGGACTTTGCAATAAAGAGATGTACTGAAGGAATTCTGGGTTCAAACTTTCACATTTCCTTTGAGTGACCTATAGCATTCATTGCTGTAAGCCGGAAAATACTAGAAGTAACCAGAAGAGTTAAGTTTGTACCTGAGTGAGGGAACATCAAGACTAATTCAGAATTGGTTCGATTAAAATTTCTCTTTGTTTCATTTTTTAAATCCCATGACTGTTGGTATTTTGGTGTCCTTTTTTAAGTGTGATTTTGGGGTGCCATGACATTTTTGTCAGCACCGTGGGGGACTTCTCAAGAGGTTTCCACGGTTATAACAATATAGCTTTCGATGTTAACTTGTCAAATTAATTAATAATGGAGTTTCTCTGATTTGGAACCTAGAGACTCTTCTCCCTGGGCTTTAATTAAATGCATCAGAAATAGGGGCAGTGTGGGACCCCTTCCAGGGGCAGTGGTGAAGTGGATTTCCCTTATTCCTGCCTCAGCCTGCAGCAGGAACCCTGCAGTCACATGGCTTTCAGTGTTGCTAGAAGGAACTGAGATATAATGGTAGTACAGTAGCTTTAAAGTTTGCTTAACGTAGTGGTATCATTAGATTCACAGCTGATTTCTTTCCCTCCTCTCTTTTCACCACCCAGGCGAAGGTTGCCACACAGAAGCATGGTGGGACCGTAGGCCTGCTCACATACCCAGTGCTCCAGGCTGCTGACATCCTGTTGTACAAGTAAGGAGCAGAGTGTACCCCTGGGTCATATGCATACTGACGAGAGAGTGTTCGAGCCCATCCCCAAAAGATTTGGCTCACAGGGAACGGAGCTATATAAAGGATTGTGTGAATCAGTTTGTGTCTGTGTGCCTAGCAGACATTCACCCCATTAATCTTCACAACCACCTTGGGAAAGTTGCGCAACTATCATCCGCATTTTACAGATGAGGAAATGAAGGCACGGAGTGGTTAGTCACTCGCCCAAAGTCATGGAGCTAGCAGAGCTTGGGCCCAGGATCTGAGTGTAGAAAGTTTAGGTAGAAGATTGTGGTGCTTGTAACCACTCTGCAGTATAGACTTCCCTGGTAATAATTAAGCTTCAAGAGTTTTAAGTGTTGTTCTCTCAAGCAATCTAGATTGTAAAGCAATGCTGTGTAATAGAACTTGCCTGCAATTATGGAAATGAATCTGTGCTTTCCAAGACCTTAGCTGCTAGCCACAGGACATGTTGGCAGAAGAACTGAATTGTAAATTTTACTTAATTTTAATAATTTAAATGGAAATAGCCACCTGGATCTGATGGCTACTGTGTATGATCAGCTGTTGAGAGCAAGTTTTTCAACACGCTAGGGTGTCCTACTTTTCCTGGACCCATAATCCCTCTAGTCAGCCAATGCTGTCCCTTTACAGGTCTCAGACCCTACAACCAGAGGATGCTGAAGCCTGCCCTATCTGTACTTCTGACCCTATCCCTTTCCCAGTCCTTTCCTGCCATCCCCACATCACCTCCCTTGCCCTGCCAGTTAGCCTTCTAAAGATAAAGCTTCCCAATAAGCATGCTCACAGAGTCAAGCCTCACTTCTGAGGAAAAGGAGAAACTCTGTCAGTCTGTTTTTCCCTGAAGCCTTAACCCTGCGCAAGTGATTCTTCCCTAGGAAAACTAAAAAATTCTTTGCATGTAAATATGACAATAGCATGGAGATGACAGTATCGATACCTCATCGTATGACCCCAGAGCCCTTGTGCCAGTATGATGGAGGCAACCATCATACTGTGTGCTTAGCTTCACAAATCAGGAACGTCCTTTAATACATGCAGGCTATCTTTAATTCTGCTCAAAACATATACATGAGGATTGTGTGGTGTTTGTTGTATTAATTTGAATGTTGGATTCCTAGCAGCATTTATTACTTTTAGTAAGTAACTTTTGACTTATCCTGGAAATCTAGGATTTATCTAGGATAAATCTAGGGAAATCTTTTTCTCCAGGAGTAGCAAATGGAAGTCTAATAAAGGTCTAATACATTTCCCAGCAAAGTAGTGTGTTTTCTCACCTGTAAAATGGGAATATTAATTATAGTTGCACAGAATTAGTCAAAGATTAAAATGAAATATGGGCCAGGGAGTGCTGTGACTGGGAGCTGTCATTTGGTCATGTCTGGTGATGATTGTCTCTAACGATCATAGTCTTATGTCAAATTTCACTTTCAGGAGAGACCTTTTTTTTTTTTTTTTTTTTTTTAAAGAAAGAGTGAGTGGAGACAGGGGCAGAGGGAGAGGAAGAGAGAGACTTTTTTTTTTTTTTTTTAAGATTTTATTTATTTATTTGACAGAGAGAGATCACAAGTAGGCAGAGAGGCAGGCAGAGAGAGGGAGAAGCAGGCTTCCTGCTGAGCAGAGAGCCCAATGCGGGGCTCAGTCCCAGGACCCTGAGATCATGACCTGAACCAAAAGCAGAGGCTTAACCCACTGAGCCACCCAGGTGCCCCGGAAGAGAGAGAATCTTAAGCAGGCTCCACACCCAGTGTGGAGCCTGAAGCTGGGCTCAATCTCCTAACCCTGAGATCATGACCTGAGCCAAAATCAAGAGTGGGAGGCTTAACTGACTGAGCCACCCAGGTGCCCTGCAGAATTTTTTTTTTTTTAATTTACTTATTTGAGAAAGAGAGAGAACATGAGAGAGAGCATGAAAAGGGAGAAGGTCAGAGGGAGAAGCAGACTTCCTACGGAGCTGGGAGCCCAGTGTGAGACTCGATCCCGGGATTCCAGGATCATGACCTGAGCCAAAGGCAGTTGCTTAACGCACTGAGCCATCCAGGCGCCCCTGGGGGACTTCTTTATAGAAGCAAAGGCTGAAGTTTGTCAGCACCAGGAAACGGAAGCCCATGAGCACAGGTGATTTCCTTAACAGTTCAAGAGCTTTCCTGTGAGAGTCCTCTAAGCTCAGGGCTGTGAAAGAGAGTAAACTTGAGCAAGAGTGATTGTCCCCTTTGTGATACTATGGAGCACAGAGTCGGGGGGAACTTTGCCAGTCCTCTCCTGCAGTTCCCTAGCTTTACAAACACAGCCCAGGGAGGGTAAGCACTTTACGCAAACCTGCACAGCCAGTCAGTGGACAGTGGAGCATCTGGGCCTGGTTATGGTCTCCTGAAGCCTATGCTGACCTTCCTTAAGGAACCAAGAGTTATAGTCAGGGGCAAGATCATCACATAAGCAACAAGGATGATGAGTTGATTTTTTGCTCATTGCCCAAAATACAATTAGCAGAATGATAACATCCTACCATTGCTTTCATCTTTGAAGTTACCATTGCTTTCATCTTTAAAGTTAGGAGCCAATGGGGCATAGCTCAAGGGGTTATTGAGAATGTATGAATTGGTATCACCTACCATATGCTCAGTACAAATGTTTCAAGAGTACAAGCAACATTGTAAGAGGCTGACACCCGGCAAGAGTAGCTCCTGATCACTGTTTTCAAGCCAGGCCTGAGGTTGTGAAGGTCTTCTTTTACAAAAAGAAATTTTGGATAATTATTTCTCACATTTAGTTAATGCTTCCAAGGATAAGTTGCCCCCCAGGTAATTTCCAACCTCAGTTACCCCCCACCCCCCAGCCAACTCCCGGGAAGCAAAGAAATTCCCATACTATACATATCCCTTCTTTAACTCTTACTGATCCATTTGGTAGTTAGCATATACACTAAGAATGCCATGCAATACCTTTCTTTTTCCTCTTTTCTAAAAGGTAGCTATGGTAGCAGATTGTTATGTATCCCCATCAGGTTTCTGATGTTTTATATATAATTCATTAAGCAGAGAAATTTATTTAAAGTATTAAGACCAGGTAATTACCTACGTTCAAGACGACTGCCTCCTACCTTAGCTTGCAACCATCTACCTGCAACGCTATAATTAGATCCTGGGTGTGGAACAGACAACAGCATGCTCCTTTTCTTAAGAGAAACAACCCTGCATTTGCCTCCTATCTGCTCTCTGGCCAGACCTCGAGCCTCTGCACATTCTCTGCTTGTAGGCTCTGGTCCTTTGGGCTCCTTTCTCCTGCCTTCCTCCTTCAGACTGCCCCCCTGGGGGCTGTTGCTCCACACACGTATCCCACATTTCTTGGGCATGTTTGTCCTTTGGACCCCTCCTAAGTATGCAGACAAGTACCATAAAACCAGTTCTGGTTTCTGCAGCATTAATGCTGCTAACGTACATTTCTTACCTGTTTCATTATGCTTCGCCTCCCAGGCTTAGAAATGCCTAACTGCTTCGTATTAAGTAGCAGAGACAGGACTCAAACCCAGGTCCGGTTTTTAGCCTGTGCTGTTGTTTTCCCTACCGCACAGCTCAAGCACTTGCGGTATTTTTTGTTTGATTTTTTGTTTCAGATAGTTCTAGATTTGGAAACAGGTCATAACTGGAATGTCTATGAATATTTACGTTGTAAATATAACAAACAAGCAAGTTAGACGGATTCAAAAAACATTTGTATTTTCTCCCTCCAGCCAACCTCTTTGTAGCCTCTTTACTAAATGTTGATGCAAACCGTGTGTAGATTTTGTGTTTGCTTTTGTCAATAACAGCACTGGAGTAAGTGGGACATGGTGGGCCAGAGAATAAACACAAGAGAAGGGAATGAAAGGAGAGCCTCCCAGATAAGCATGTGAAAGATTTATTCCATTGTTTTGGTAGAACTTGGTATGAGACCCAGGAATGGAAAGCTGAGACTGTCTTAGGCTTGAGAATATAATAAAATAGCAGATATTTGAAGAGGGGCAAGATACTGAACAATGGCATTTGCTCCAAGTTTTTATTTTGCATCTGCATTCTTTTTCTGAATATCCAATTTCAAATAACTGGCTATATATTAAGTAAAGGCTTCTGTCTCCCTTCCTCTCTCTCTCTACATACACACACAGTTTTTATTAACATATAGTAAATACATGTTAAGTACCTGCGGTGCTGCTTATCCAGAGAAAGGCTCTCTGCATGGACTTGAGCGAAGGGAAGGAAGGAATTAACAGAGGTGGGCATAGTGGTCAGGCACTACACACAAGCTAACTATTCAGATTCTCCGAGCGGCTTTGCAAGACAGGTAAGGGATATCATCCCCATTTTACAGATAAAGAAATGAAGTTTGAGAGAAGTGCTACTGAGTCTGCTCAAACAGACATAAGAGCGATCACCTGGGCTAACCAGTGTCTCTTCTCCGAGAACACAATCAGAGGACTATGGGAAGGGGGTAAGAAGAGAGTGAAAGCAAAAGCTGACATGACGTAGGAAAATGAGCAAACAGAGGCCTCAGGAGCTGTGAGTAAACAGAACCAAAGCCAACCAAAATCAGAGCGTAGAGAGGATGACGACTGGTTGGCAAGCTTCACACTTGCTAATTCCAGAGAAGAGATGAATTGACCATAATGTCTGAGAATGCCATCGAGGACAATCGAGATCATCTGTTCCTAAAACTGCTTGAGGGACTTCTGGTTCTTGAATTACACCCTTTCTCTGTGAGGCCGGTCTGTCCCAAATTTTTGTGAGATCCTGAAAGCTGCTGGCCAAACCTCATTGTAGCCATCTGCCGCCATCCACATACTCACCCACAAATGCCAAGCAGGACTGTCTTCTCTCCATCACTTTCCAGCTCGAGGGTGAGAACCTACGGTAAACCAGAAGCCTATGGAAATGTAGTTTCCAGGCTGCGAGCCCCTGGAAATTGACAAATAGCACAGAAGGAAGAGGGTGGCGCTGAGATGTCCACAGATAACCCAATCCTGGAAGCAGTGGGAAGTGCTTTGTGGTTTTCGGGATGGAGTGAGATGATCTGATTTATATGTTTAACACGGAACTGATTGAAATACAGAGAATGACTTGCAGTGGGACAAGAGCCGCTGGGGCTGTCTAGAGGCTCTTTCACTAGTCTGTTTGGGTCATGATGGTGTCAGTGAAGATGAAGTCAGTAAGCTAATGCAGGAGGTAAAAGGGGTAGAGCTTCATAATGGATGGATGGGTATGAGAAGGAGGTCTCAGGTGATCCCACCGTTCTGACTTGTGCAGTTGAATTGATGCTGTTGCCATTCATGGAGATCACACTGAAAGAGGACTAGCCAGAAGAATTTATAGCTTCGTGTGGTGTTTTCTCTACTCCTGGAGTTTGTAACTCCCTAGAGGGCACAAACCTTCACTATATCTCTAACAGGACCTAGCACAGGCCATGCACATCGTAGGTGTTCAGGAAATAATTCCTAAATTAGAGAGTCATTAAGCATATCCAATAAGGAGCCAGTGATGGTGAGTTCATCCTTCACGAAAGGAAAA
Source organism: Mustela lutreola (assembly GCF_030435805.1). Lineage (NCBI taxonomy): Eukaryota > Metazoa > Chordata > Mammalia > Carnivora > Mustelidae > Mustela > Mustela lutreola. Next base: position 102,120,055 of record NC_081299.1, on the reverse strand, counting down.
ACAGCACCAAACTTCACCCAACCCAGGCCGGTTAAAGGCAGCAGCACTGAAAACTCACAAACACAGCCAAAATAGGAATGAATGAATGAATAAGAGACCCGCTCTCTGTGAGCAGATACATGTAGGCAATGATGATTCATCTGGACACCAATTCTACAGGAGGGTGAGGTAGATCCCAAGTCAACATGAATAGAACAAGGAAACAAGCAGAAGAAAACAAGGAGTTAGTCACCGAGGAAGAAGACCAGATGCGTTATTATGTGACAAAAGTTATAACAATCAAAATTATGAAAGGCTTTTGTTTTCCGTTGGGTTTAAGAAAGAAGCACAGTCAGGATAAGAAAAAAAAGAAAGAAAAGAAAAGGAAAAAAAGGTAAGAAATGAAAAAGAAAAAGAAAGAAAAGAGGAAGAAAGGAAAAGGGAAGAAAAGAAAAACTGGGGGAAAAGAGAAGGCATTAATATGGAGAGCATTGTGTAGGTATGAATTTTAAAAGAGCAGCTCTAAATTATTTGAAGTGAAAGGAAGATGATGAGGAGAGAGGTTGGAAATGTGAAGAGAATAAGCCCCATAAGTGAGCAGAATCAAAGACAGGCTGAATTCATGTAAAGTGTAAACTCAGTGGATGAGAAGTAGGGGCCAAGATAAATTATAGGAGGTGAAAAGAGCAGCAGGAGCAGAGGGAAGAAAGGCTAGAAACAAACAAACTAAAATCAGATGAAGAAGCCAAGGCGAGCAATAGGACCAGGTGAAAAAAATTAAAATTTTTTAATCTCCTTTTTTTTTTTTTTTTTAAAAAAAGGCAAAACCTCACAGAATTGTAAGAAAAGAGGCAAGGATCTCACAGAAAGCAAAGATGCATGTAGAGTCATTATGAAAACTAAATGTGTTTTCTGTTTAGCTTGGTTGCTTTGTGGATCTGGAACCATTTTGACATGTGGAAATATTCATTTTGATGTGCCTAAAGTGTATTGATTATGGTAATTGTTTTTTCTGTGTTAGCTGCAGTCCATTGTGATTTCCTATGGGCTACTGTAATTGCTTTTTAACCTGCCCTGTTGGCTAATTTGGTTTGGGGGAGTCAGAGTGACCTCTGCACGTCAGCCTCACTAGAATCACAAGGCGGGAGTAGCAGAGTCCAGTCAAAGGAGGGAGACTTAAAAAGATGGGGTTGTGCGCCTGTACCTCAGAGAGGAGCCCATGCGGGCTTGTGGGCACTGAGGGAACATAAAAAGGAACATTGTTGGTTTTACCACTGATGAAGCCGGGGACCTTCTTCTGATCCAGGCTGTGTGGAAGAGATCAATGGACAAAGCCCTAACGCTCGTTATATTGAATTTCCTAAATTCATATAGGACCTCAGAAGGAGAGAAACCACTTCCTGATCTGTTGTCATGGTCCCTATGCTCTGCCTGCCTTCCTTCCTTCTTCCTTCCTTGCTTCCTTTCTTTTTTTAGATTATATTTATTTATTTGAGAGAGAGAGAGAGGGAGAATGAGTGCAAGCAGGGGGAGGGGAAGAGGGAGAGAAACAAACAGACTCCCCGCTAAACAGGGAGCCTGATGGCAGGGCTCGATCCCAGGAACCTGAGATCATAACCAAAGCCACAGTCAGACACTTAGCTGACTGAGCCATACAGGTGGCCCCTATGCTTTTCCCTTTCCATTCATTATTCTGTTGCTGTTTTCTTTAAATTAAAGGGGTTCTCAGATTCCTTAATAACATGCCGTTCATATTTGGGGATTGCCTAATCAGATAGGTCAAATATGTTTTCTATCTGTATCAGGATTGCTGCTGAGATCTGTGACTATCCCTGAGATTATACATTAGTATTTATGTTTGTGGTGTAAATCACCAATCAAAAAAGGAAAACGATCCTGGTTTGAAAAAAAGTCACAGTGGACCTCACAGTGAGGTCCCTGATAGGATCAGTTTTTCACTATTTTGTCCTTCATCAGGTCAGATATTAATGAATATATATTCTAATCAATAGCTAATGTTTATTGAGCTCTACTGTCAAGTACTCTGCTTGGTTATCTCATTTAATCCTTGAAACAGTCCTGTAAAGTAAGCATCATCATGACCCCCAACTCCAGACAGAGGCTCAGAAAAGTAGGAAGCTGGGCCTGTGATGGCTCATCCTGTAGCTGGTGGAGCTGTGGTGTAAGCTCAGGTAGTCTGACTCCTGGGTCTGGGCTCTGATCCTCTAAACTGATGACGAACTGATTTCATTGTGATTTTTCTATTGCTATAAAACTATCCCGGTCATAGTGCCCTCTTCTTGAGATCATTCCCTTATTCAATAAATATTTACACTTGATCTTAGCCTAAAGGTCAAGAAATGATTACTTATTCAATAAATATTTCTTGAGCTCTGGGCAGCTGTAGTGGGGATTAGAAATTAAGAACAAAACAGACAAGCTCTCAAACTTATTTTTTAGCAGGAGAGAAAACAACATACAATTAAATAAACAAATGAAATAAAATAATTTGATTAGGACTAATACTAGAAAGAAAAGAAATAGGATATGTGGAAAAGAATAAAAGGGAGGGGTGCCTGGTTGGCTCATTCAGAACAGCATATGACTCTTGATCTTGGGGTTATGAGTTCAAGCCCTGCATTGGGGGTAGAGATTTCTTGGTTGGGGGAAAAAGGAAAGAATAAGAGGGAGAAACCAACTTTGGAGAGTATGTTTAGGGAACACTTCTCTGAGGAGGTGATATTTAAGCTTAGACCCGAAATAAAGGAACCAAGGTGTTAGAGGTATGGGAGAAACATTCTAGTAGACCAGAGGAAGTATCTCCACAGACCTAACTCCCTGCCTCAGATGTTTGACCTGTAAGCTATCCAGGATACATGATTTCACTGTCTTTATAGTCTTGCAGAGAGAGAGTCAACAGTTTATTTCAATGTTCTAATGTAGTTTAAATGATCTTACATATGTTCAACAAGAAAAGAATTAAAAATCACTGCTACTATTTCTGATCTTGTGAACATCTTAGTGCATTTCCTTCAAATCAGTTTTTAAGCTAATATCTCTTCTTTGTTTTCCACGTACAAGGCTCTAGGCTACAAGTTTTGCATGCATCATTTTATTCTCTCTTCAAACAACTCCAGGAGTAGGCAGTTGTTTTAAAATGAAAACACAAGGGTGAAGAGGTCAAGTAACCTGTCCGGGCACATGCAGCTGGTCAGGATGGAATCTGACCCCAGAACTGCCTGACGAGAGTCCCCACTCTAACCACCGTGGCTTCTCCTTGGCGTGAGTGCAGGTTATATGTATTTTCCCCCAAATTTATATCCTGCTGTTTTGTCTTCTATTTTTCCACATCATTAAATATTGACAGGTTTTTTTTTTTATTCCTTGTTGTCTGTCTCATGCTATACAGACTGAGCGTTCTTTCCTTTTACCTATTCCCATGATTCCAAAGGTGTGCTTTCTGTGTTTAAATCCAGTAGTGATCATCTTTTAACGAAGACCACCCACTGAGAACAAATAGAGGCTATTTATTCAGAGCTTGCTACAGCAGGGAAAACCTCCACCATCCCTTGGATTTCGTGTTTCATGTTTCAAAGAGACTTGAAGGCAGGCAGGGGAGCATAGAGGCTTTGTGGTGGCAAAAGGGAAGATTCAGGTATGCTCTGATTTGAGGTTGTTGCCACAGGGAGGCTGGAGGCTGGCCAACTAGAAGGGAGACTCTTATGTGATTAGTTTGGGGAGTATATGTGACTTTCCCTGGTTGGTCCTGAGTTGGAGGAAGCAAAGACAAAGAGTCAGGGACTTGGCACTCATTAACAGAGTCTAAACCATTCCAGGCCAGAGGAGTTGAAATCAGTGTCACATAATGAATGAACCTCTAGCTGTATAGACAATGCATCTTGAGCACCTTTTTTTTTTTTTTTTTTTTTTTAAAGTAGACTCCATGCGTAGCACGGAGTTCAGTGTGGGGCCTGAACTCAGGAACCTGAGATCAAGACCCAAGCTGAGATCAAGAATCGGGAGCTTGGAGCACCTAGGTGGCTGTCAGGCCTCCGCTCTTGGTTTTAGCTCAGGTTGTAATCTCAGGGGTTGGGTTGTGAGATCAAGCCCTGCCTTGGGCTCTGTGCTCAGAGTCTGCTGAAAGATTCTCACCTTCTGCCCTACCCGCATGCTCACGCCCTCTCTCTCTCTCAAATAAATCTTTAAAAAAAAGGCGGGGTGGGGGGGGGGGCGCTTAACTGACTGAGCGACCCAGGCGCCCCTTGAACACCTTTCTGAAAAATGATATACCATTTTAGAATTCTGTTCCCTGCCTAGCTACTGTGATTTGAAGGGTTATGAGATTTTAGACACTGTGCTAAGCACCATACATGCCTTGTCTCAGTTTATCTCCACAACAAGAGTATGGGGTAAATATTATTATTCCCATTTTACAGTAAGAAAGTTGCCTATGATAGAATTGTATGATTTACACAAAGTAACACAAAACGAGTGTCAGAGTTGGGATTTGAAACTGGCCTATCCCCAAAGCCCGTGCTCTTAAATGAGTGCTATGCTGAATCTCTCGTGCTCGCTCTCAATCTCTCTCTCTCTGTCTCTCACACACACACACAGCCCAGCTACATGAGTATTTGAGGGGCTATATGAAAACATAACTAATGTTCAGAGGTTTTCTTTAATAAATAAAATGTGTTACTTCCATACAAAAGAAGTGTCAAGGAGTTGCTTTTAAACCTATTGCTTATTCTAAACTTCAGAACATTTATCAGCATTTCTTAGGAAATATACATGGAACTATTTTATGACACAAACAAATATTAGTTTCATTAACTAACAACCATAACTTACTTTTGACCAGGAAGTACTGAATATATATTCACCAGACTTGTCTCCCCGGGACTTCTGGGTTATTATAAAAGATAATTTTGAATCAAATTGAATACAAATAATATTAATGTAAATATATAAACTTGAATCAAAATTTCCCCCTATGTGACTATTCAAAAGAACCTGCTATGAAATCATATAAATTCCTTAGGTTCTATAACTGTAGTACAGGAATGTTCTTATGCAGCTATTAAAAAATTCTGTTAATGAAGACCACCTAGAAACATGGGAAATATCTATTAGGTTAACATAAAAGATAGTATGCATATTATACTGCAGTTATGTAAAATTATACATCCACATAGACAAGAACAAAGACTGGAAGGTAATTTGCAAAAAGGAAAATAATTGCAAAATAATGAAGGATCTTTCAAATTTTTTCAAAATGCTCTCCAGTGTTTTACTATATTAAAGTAGCTAGTTTGGATGCTAGACAGCTTTATTAAGCAGACCAGTAGCCTGTGGACGATAATTCACAAGGGAAATAAGAAGATCTCTGCCAGTTTTTTGAGAACCACTCCTTAACCGGGTATAAGAGGTTTTCCTCTCCATTACAATGGAGAATAATTTTCCTTCTCTGTTTTGAAAAGCTGTTATTTTTCCACTCAAAATGTACCATTTCATGTAAATATTCACGTTGACTTTCACGCAGCTGCTTTCACAGGAGGAACCTTAAACTCCTTTGATCAAGAAGTGATAGCAATTTATTCTCTTTTTATTAGCAAGTGTAAACTTGGAATCAAGTGTAAACTCCCCAGCCAAGCATTAAAGACTTAAATCTTAAATCTTAAATAAAAGACTTAAAATCTCCTGTCTCTCCCTAGTAATACTTCAGGAGAAAGTTTTCTCCATCAAGACTGCTCTGTAATGGTTAATTCTTCCCTTGTTTGATGTACCTCATTGAGATCCAACACTACAAATTTTATATATGAGATTAAAATAATGGTAAACGAACTCCTATATTCTAATATTTTTGGCTCGCATCTTTATTTTTTAATAAAATATTATGGGATAAAATTCAAGTCTCCTCTGTTCTTTTTCCCAGAACCATTTTCCTCCCTCCTTCTCTGGAGATGGCTACAATCATGGATTTGGGGAGGAGCTTCCAGAATCTTATTATACTTACACATGCAGCTGTAAACAATATATTTTCCTGTGTACTTTTAAGGTTTATGTGTCAGTGTACTCTACATGTCTCTCTCCTACAACTTGATATTTTTTTCATTCAACGTTGTTTTTGAGATCTCTCTGTACTTTACTGATAAATACGTTCATTTAAGCTCCTCATGGCATATTAATTGTACTGTGATTGCAATTTACTGGAAAACGAAGGAGCCTCTTCCAGAAAGATCTTGTTACTCCCCTTATGACAGGGAGGAAAAACTCTTGCCTGAAGAGCTTTCTGCCATCTTTGATTTGCAGGGTGGGGTGGAGTGGCTTTCAAGTGTGAGCACAAGCGCCGAAGTAAAAAGCATCTGGTCACAGCTCGGATAATGTGTGCTGACTGGGTGAGGGAATGAGGAGTGGTTTTAAAACACAATTATGCTTCGAGCATATGCTCTTTGAGATACCATTCCTCCCTCCCAGCAAGATCCTGTCACACAGTGTTGATGGCTGTATTCTTCTGCTATGGAAGAAACAGAACTAGAGTAGACAAATGTCTCTTTGGCATTAGTCCGATACATAGATAAAGACTTGGGTCTCAACATTCCCTCTGTAGTTGGTGAACATTTGTTGAACACCAACAGCGAAATAGGCACAGGAAATGCAGCTGCTTGCAAGATCATTTCAGTATAAGCAGGAGCCTTGCTGAGCTTTTCTGTCTTTTATTAAAGGTCCACACACGTTCCTGTCGGGGAGGATCAAGTCCAGCACATGGAGCTTGTGCAGGGGCTAGCACGAGAGTTTAACAAGAAGTATGGCGAGTTCTTCCCGGTGCCCAGGTCCATTCTGAGTAAGTAACAAACACAGCACTGTTAAATCAGGCCAGTTTCCAAGACGGGATTGGATAATGGACTGGGGCTTGCAATTTCCTTGGGACTAAACTTGGCTTTCTTGTGGACTGGCTTCAGGATTTGGAACTAGGATCCCCATCTTTTTCTGTCCTGTGGGACAGGCAGATCTCATTACATTATTGAATAAAATAGCCAAAAGAGTTTGAAAAGTATGGGAAAGACTAAAAATGAAAAATAATCAAATTCATTAAATTATGTAACACACACATGTATATGTATTGGTAAATTATATAATACTTTATATAGACTTTATATATATTTTATATATTTCATATATATATAAATATATACTTTATATATATTTTATAAAGACTAAAAATGAAAAATAATCATTTTCATTGTAAAGCATTATATAATTTACCAATTATATTTCTTTAGTAAATTATGTTATATTGAATATATATTAATAAAGTAATGTATTAATATTATATTAAATATTAATATAGTAACCTATGCAATACTTTATAATGAATTATATATGATATATACATATATTCTTCCCTATTTTATGGATGGAGAAACTAAGGCTTGGCAAGGCTAATTTTGCATCCAAGTCACATATCAAGTTAATGGCAAAGATCTGATTCCAAAGCCATTGGACCTTGCCTTCCCTAGTCACAAGAAAAAAAAGTCATAAGAAGGAGAACTGCTGAATCACCAGGTTGATAAAACAAGAAGGAGTTGATCATTCTCACACCCTCTTTTCTTAAATGCCCAACACTGATAGGAGGTATAATCCCCCCACTGGATCTGAAGCCTCACCAGCAGCTGGGAGACTACACAAGTTTGGAAGGTTCTGGAGGAAAGAAACTGTGTTTCTCTATCAACATTTTGGTAGGGATGTAGATTTGTGGCAGGGGCAGAGATCATTGAGCCTAAGCGCTGTCCATCTTTATTAAACTGACAACATTTTATAGGCATATAACATGGGCCCAGTATATGAGTTCAGAAGCATAAGGCAGGTAAAAATTTCTAAGCTATTCCAGTAATTCACACAAACAAAAAATGGGCCTACCATGCATTGAAATAAAGCTTCTTTTAGCAATAAGTAATAGTTTAATGTTCTTGCCTATTATTATTTTACCTATTTCAACATAGCCATAAAACAGGCAATTATTAATAACACTGGTTTATAAAGCACAGCTTAACATCTTGATTCTATCAGAGCAATAACCAAGTCGTGTGTGTGTGTGTGTGTGTGTGTGTGTGTGTGTTGGTATACACTTACATAACTGTGGTAAAGAAATGAAAGGATTGCCATAGATTGTTAAAATTTGTTGGGGGGAGGAAGGGCAGTGTTCTAGGCAGAGGGTAATTAGCTCACAGGGATGAGCAGAGAGGAAAGGAGAGAGGAGAGGAAAGACATAGACCAGACTTCTTAGAAAGGTATGCATGGCTAACACACAGAATGATTTCATTTGTCTAAGATTAAACATTGTATGTATATGGAAGCATTAAAAGATGCATGAAAATATGATCAACCAAATGTTAACAGTTTTATTACATGTTTCAGGTGATCTTTATTTTCATGCTTATATAAATGGCTTGAATTTTTCACAATGGGTATTTCCTATTTTTATAATCAGATAAAAATAATAAGGTCATATGACAAGAAATAATAAGTGTTGGTGGGAATGTGGAGAAAGAAGAACCCTCGAGCACTGTTGGTGGGAATGCAGACTGGTGCAGCCCCTGTGGGAAACAGCACGGAGAGTCTTCAAAAAATTAGAAATAGAAATACCCTGTGATCGGGTAATTCCACTACTGGCTATGAAAACACTAACTCAAAAAGATATGTGCACCCCTGTGTTTATTGCAGCATGATTTACAATAGCCAAGATACAGAAGCAACGTAAATATCCATCAGCAGGTGATGGATAAGGGAGCTGTGCTATTTAGACACATGCTCAATCATATATGCTCAACCATAGAAAAAGATGAGGTTGTGCCATCCGAGGCAACACGGGTGGACCTAGAGGGTGAGTCAGACTGAGAAAGACAAATATCATATCTCATTTACGAGTGGAATCTTAAAAGAGCAAGAATAAATAAACAAAAAGCAAAATCAGACCTGTAAAAACAGAGAGCAAACTGATAGTTGCCAGAGGGGAAGAGGGGGGTTAGACAAAATGGGTGAAGGGGAGAGGAAAGTACAGGCTTCCAGTTATGAATGAGTAAGTCACGGGAATAAAAGGCACATAAAAGCCACAGCATAAGGAATATAGTCAGGGTGGTAACATTGTAGGTGATGGACAGTAGCTACATGTGTGGTGAACATAACATAATGTATAAATTTGTCAAATCAGTGTTGCACACTGAGATTGGAGTAACAAGGTGTGTCAGCCATAATCGTTTATAATAATAATAATAATAATAATAATAATAATAATAATAAAGCCCTTTGGTCCCCTTGGCACTTTCTAAGATCTAGACACTGATATTCCTGGTGTGATGTTTTCTGATCCTGTTCTTGTCTTCTGGCTTTGGTGTCGGTGTGCATCTGCTGGCGTTGTTCTCTAGCATCCATGAAGAAGGTAAAATCCCTCCGTGATCCTTCTGTCAAAATGTCTAAATCAGACCCTGATAAACTGGCCACGGTCAGGATAACAGACAGCCCTGAGGAGATCGTGCAGAAATTCCGCAAGGCTATGACAGACTTCACATCGGAGGTGACCTACGACCCAACTCGCCGAGCCGGGGTCTCCAACCTGGTGGCCATTCACGCAGCGGTGGCCAGCCTCCCCATAGAGGAAGCGGTCCAGCAGGGTGCAGGCCTGGACACAGCTCGCTACAAGCTGCTGGTGGCCGACGCCGTGATTCAGCGGTTTGCTCCCATCAAGAGGGAGATTGAGAAACTGAAGATGGACCGGGGCCACCTAGAGAAGGTTTTACAGATGGGATCCACCAAAGCCAAAGAACTAGCCCACCCCGTGTGCCAGGAGGTGAAGAAATTGGTGGGGTTTCTATAGGAAGCTTCCCCGCATGGCAGAAAGGTTGTTATGTCTTGAGGCCTGTGCACTCCTAATTAATAAAGGCAGCTTTCCTCCCAAATGAAAAATGATGGGCTTGGAGACATTTAGTTCTGGTACACAGGATTATTGGCTTCATATGATCAATAAGAATTTGTAACTTTCCAATAGAGCGGCGTTCTAAATCCCGTCAGCAAATGCTGTGGCCAAGAAAGAAAGAAGGCCTGACTCTCTGAATCCTGAATTATTTGAGGCACACGCCTCACCCTGAGTTTAGGTACACAGATGTGACTGAGGTGTAATTTGGCAAATAATGATATCATTTGTCTCTCCTTCTGGAGTACCTACTATTAGGGGTGCTCACTTTATGTGTCCCAGCCCTTTCAAATGTTTTCGTTTTGTTTTGTTTTGAAGTAATCTCTACATCCAACGTGGGGCTCAAACTCACCACCTGGAGATCAAGAGTCTCACGCTCCACTGACTGAGCCAGCCCCTTTGTCCCAACCCTTTTAAAAAGTAGTACTTAGATTCTTAGACTTATAATCCTTGGGATGTCGTTTGGACCCATTTGTGTTGAGACCTTATAAAAATAAATTGATTATTATAGTTCATTTGTCACTGAGATAGTACCTGTCTAAATGTATTAAGTTGTTTAACTTGTCCCTGATGAAACCACACTGACTGTCCCAGTAAGTATAGTTTTGTTTTGTTTAATTCAGAAATACATGATACTATCTTCTTTTTTCTTTTTTGAAGATTTTATTTTTTTATTTATTTGACAGATAGAGATCACAAGGCAGGCAGAGAGAGAGGAGGAAGCAGGCCCCCTGCTGAGCAGAGAGCCCGATGCAGGGCTTTATCCCAGGACCCTGGGATCATGACCTGAGCCGACGGCAGAGGCTTTAACCCACTGAGCCCCCCAGAAACCCCATGATACTATCTTCTGAGAAGGTTCCGTGATTTCAGCTTGATTGATTTACAAGAGCCCAGGTTCCAGGATCCTATTTGTAGTTAAATACTTCTTTGCCTTCGCTCCCAGTTCAACATCACCAGCCCCTGGGAAATGTACCGGGGGATTGGCATCTTACCCCTCAGGAAATCGAGGCCCAGAGAATACATTACCTTGTGCAGCGTCTATCACTCAGTAAGAAGCAAGTCCAAGATTAAAACCTTCACTCCTTTAAGAGTGCTGTTTTTCCCATTAGCACAGAACCATAAAGAGCAGGATCTATGGGACTCCAAACATTCTTATTTTGAACGTGAATACTTGATATACAAGACCTGAACTGTAGCACTGTTCATATCGGTAATTCAACCCATAGCTGCCTGCTTTAAATCTGGATTCAGCCAACCTTGGTCGTATTTGCTTCTCGGAATCCCCAAAGCAGATCCCAAGTTCTGTCTCCTAATCTTCTCAAGGCAGAGACGCTTCAAAGTATCCTGCCAGACCACCATAGTAATGAGGCCTGACATTGCAGATTCTCCCGATGAGTGGAAGCTTCTCACCTCCCCTCTACCTCAGCCCCTTTGAGTAATAATGAGTCACTCTAAAACCTAGCTTCTCTGCACTTTCTGAATATGGAAATGACAATCCTGACTTACCACAGCAGGATCTGTTAGCAAGCTTGATTTTGTAGGGGAAATTGCTTGTAAGTTTTTTTGTCAGTGGGTACCATGATCATAAGGGACTAGAATGTTGGGCAAAGAATTTGTTTAAAGGTTTATTTATTTATTTATTGGGGGGAGGGGGGAGAGAAAGCACAGGGGGAGGGTCAGAGGGAGAGGAAGAAGGGGAGAACCTCAAGCAGGCCCCTTTCTGAGTGCAGAACCTGATGCAGGGCTCGATCCCATGACCCTGAGATCATGACCCGAGCTGAAATCAAGAATCCGAAGCTTAACCGACTGAGCCACCCAGATGCCCCACAAAGAATTTTTGTTCATGTTCCTTAAGGAAAGGAAGTAGAGTAGTCCTTTTATCAAACAGATATAAGTACACAAAACACTGCATCCCGGAATCTACCCCAGGTAGGTTTTCTTGGAATGTGATATCTATAGTCCTAGAGCCTCTTTGGGCATAGTTCCTCCAGGGCTCTTTTCCTCCCCTTTAAAAGAAACCCAAGTGTGAATGCTAGAAAATGACAAAATTAAAGATGGACCTATCAAACCAATTGTTTGTGTCTGTGTATTATTTTTTAATCTGCTTGCCACACCTTTCATCCACAGAACTAAAGGTGCCATGGAAAGAATCTCTGTGGAGAAAAACTAGGGGACTAGGATGACTTTCAAGGAGCAAAGCCCTCACAGTGAATGTGGGCTTGTGACTAACCATCCTGCTCTGGTTTTCTTTGCAAGTGACCTGAGGGCTCCTCAGGTCCAAAATGCACAGCCATGACTGAGAGACTTGCCAGTGACCTCAGGAAGTTGGTAAATGAGCCAAGATGAGAACCTAGATGCCTTTTCCCTCCTTTTCACCTACCTACAGGCCTCAGCCCAATCTTTTCATTGAGAGGAAGAATCAGAGAGACATCGAACTTGTGGCCCACCTCAAAAGGTGATTTTGTCATTTTCCATATGTTTTGTGGAGAGTTGAAATGGTGAAAGTTATTACACATGGCAGTAACCATGGCCAGGTAACTCAGTGTTCTTTAGCTCTACAAGCTGACATACCGTATTTCAAACCCATTCTGACAGACCATCACTTGGAACACATGGGAGTATCTTATGCTATGTATGAACCTCATAAACATGTCTCGAAATAGTGTCTGAAAATGGGCTAGAGGTTTCTGTTAAAGTGTGGGTTGTTTGTTTTTCAGAAATCGTAAAGATGCTGATCCCCACACACTAAATAACACTGTTGAGTTTTCACATGAATCAGGCACCCTACCAAATGTCTTAGAATGTTAGAACGTGGTTTTCCACGTGCAGTTCCCTGCCCTGCAGAGTGACCATGACCAGGCAAATTCCCTGGCTCTCCCCAGACCTACTGAATCAGAAATGTGGGGGATCAACCCAGCAATCTGTGTTTCAACAACCTTCCAGGTGATTCTGATCAGAATGAACTTTGAGAGCCACTGCTTTATATGTATTCTCTTGTTTAATTCTCAGAACCCACTCCTGGTACCAGTCTCATATTACTAAGAAGGAGACCGAGACATGGGAGTGCTCCGTACGTGCTCACTAGCCTCAGGGACTAATGACCAGCATGTTGGACAGTGTGACTAGAGAGTATTTCCATCATCACAGAAATGTCCGTTGGACACTGCCGTGTGAAGGCATTCAGCTTGCTGATTTTGCTTGTAGTAGGTCGAACACATACAGGTCAGAACTGTCCAGAGAGAGAACTCTCAGCTGGAGAGTTCATGAGGATAGTGAAAGGATTAGTTGAGAAGGACAGACCATAGAGTTCCCCAAACCATACTGGAGTAGTAAGAGCTAGCATGTACTAGTCTGCACTTGCTCTAGCCGGGGCATTCTGTGTATTTATATGCAATATCTCACTTCATATTTCTATCAGGCTATAAGAAAGGAATGATTAGTGCTGCTCTTTTAAGTAAATAAAGTAAAGTAAAGATTCAGTCACCTTTGTAAGGTCATACATTGGTTGTTACTCTCTGTTATCTCCGAGTTAGGAACCCATTGGTACCACTTAACCAGTGTGCCCAAGGGAATGGTCTGCCCCTTCTTGACCAGTCTAGATTGTGAGCCTCCCCTGTGTGTCCTGTGACAGCCCTCATGTTGCCCTCCCTGCCTCCCTTCTTCCTACCTGTGCTGCTTCCTTCAATGCTCCTGCAATTATTCTCCAAAAGTTCTTCATTTGCTCACACAGCACAGTCTAGTGTGGTTCAGATTTTCATCACCTGATACGGGGATTTGCCATCAGGTTTTGTGGCAGAGACTCCTCACCATGCCCCGGTATCTCGTCTCTCCTTCCTTCTTAGGGATGGAATCCTCTCCCTTAGTTTTAGCAGAGAATGGAGTGCTAGGCAGGGACCACATTTGCAGCCTGCCCTTCAGCAAGCAATGGTTCTGTGAATCTGTTCTAGCCAATGGGATATGGGCAAAAGTGATGTGTACAATTTCCAAGACACATCTCTTTTAAAGGAAGTTGCTCCCACAGGTGCATATCTTTACTGGAATACCCCATTGGGCCCATGGATAGAAGCCACAAGAGAAAGATGGGGGGAATCAGCCCCTCAGCCTGCATCCCTGAACTCAATAAGCAGGCTGTCATTTTGCCCTGGATTGCTCTCCCTAACTCTGGACTGTTATGGGAAAAGTAAACTTTTATTGTATTTAAGCCACTTTATCCGGAGATCTCTTTGTTAGAATACCTACTGAACGAGAAGCTCCGGGTGGGGCTCAGCAGTTGGTTTTAACAACCCTTCCAGTGACCTGGATGCCTGTTCATGTTTGAGAACCACTGTACTGGAGGACCAAAAAAGAATAAAAACTGGCCTCTGTCAAGGAATTGACATTTGAGATAAAATGGTACAAATAGATGATCAGTCATAAAAACATAATTATTGCCTTGATGGTCTGCTATTTTCCTGTCTGCTCCTCTTTCTTCATCAGATTAACTCAAAATAATTTAGTTTAGATGTTTACAAATGTGATTATTTATATAGACAGCCTAAAAGTTTAGGTCATACGGGTCGACGCAAATCCAAAAGTGGGAAAATAACTAAAGCTACATTTGTAATAGGGTAAGCAGAGATTGAATCATAAGGATTAGAATTGATGAGATCTCCTGAAGCCAAGAAAGACAAATAAGCAGAAAGAGTTATTTTATACCATGTGTAGTAAACATAGGGTACTTATTACCCTGTAAAAGATTATATTGTCTAGAAATAAAAAACAGTTGAGCGTGGATTAAAAATCATGAGTGAGAAAGTCATAAAATTACATTAAGCCCAAGTTAGGAATGTTCCAATTATTCTGAAAGTATCTGACGTTGGCATCATAAAAGGTAAGTACCGTCTTCGCTGTCGCCACCCTCTTCATCATGATCTTCAGTGTTCGGAATTCTAGGCTGGACAGGACTAGACCAATGTGGCATCAGTGATGGGCTAGAAAAGAGAATGCCCAAGAATAAAGAGTCTTGGACTCAGTGTGTTTTGTATAAAACCTGTACACCCTTCAGATTTAATGGCCGATAAAGGTAGAGGAAATAAAGGAGACAATGGATGCAAAAAAAAAAAATTTATTTCAGATTAAAATCAGTTTGCCATTATTCTTCTTAACAAGAGATGGTTAAGATCACTGAAATCTGTAGAAAATCCAAAAGCTACACAAAATATTGTTACAAAATATAGCAAACTGTTTTTATGCTAAACTCTTTAGATAGTAGTAACATATAAAATAAGTGTTAGGGGCGTCAGTCAGTTACATGTCTGCCTCCAGCTCAGGTCATGATCTTGGGGTCCTGGTATTAAGCCCCACATCGGGCTCCCAGACTCCCAGCTTAGAGTCTGCTTCTCCCTTTTTCTCTGCCTTTTACTTGTGCTCTCTCTATAGCAAATAAATAAAATCTTTTGAAAAATAAATAAATAAATACTAGTATATCCCCAAACTGCCATACTTAGGATACTAGACTCTGTGATAATGAAGAGGTAGCACTTAGTGTTGCTGAAAGCTCTGGACATATTTTGAAGAAAGGGTTTAATTTCCCCAACCACTGTTAGGGGCAAAGTCATTTGCTGCTAGAAATCACTTTAGCTCTGGACTCTGTGTTTCTAAAATCTTTCAGGGTCTTGAAACTACCATCCAGCTTCGTAAGATACAACCAATTTATTTCCTTCTTTCCCTCTTTTTCCCTTTAAGGATGTTTCATCCATCTTCTTCCCCAAAATACTGTCAGTCAGGATTCCTATTCCAAATAATTCGGAATCAAAAGCATTCAACAGTCTGGAGGCAAGTGAGCTTTTTATTGCATTTTTATTGGGAACAAATTGAACTGTGTGGGCAGGCTAGAGAGGGACCCCTCTGTGAGACTCCAGCCGGCCCCACCACTGCACCCCAGCAAGGATTCATGTTACAAGAATTACATCACTGTGATCTGCTTATGTTGGCTGACCAGGCCTAACAGGCCCCTGAGTGTTGCAGGCAGGTTAACTCCTGTCAATCTTCAAGAACCTTCCATGAGAGAGCTCATGGGGCCCCAGAAATCTCTGTCTTTCTTCCTATGACTTTGTAATCTTCTCCTAATTTAACATATGGAGAGATATTTGGCAAAATATAACCGTGTTATATCTTCAGGAACACATACAGAGCATAGGAATTGTTGCCTCATTTTACACTTAAGTATTCCCTGTGTACTTTGGCACTAATTAACCTATTTACTGCCCTTGAAATTTGCACCATAAATTACTATTCATTTACTGTATGCATACTTGTTTGTAAGTGCCTTTGAGGGCACCGAAGATTCAAATGGCTTCACAGGACAGATAATTGTGTAAATTCATTATATAACCTCACAAATATTTATCAGCACTTATTTATGTGCCAGGCACTGCTCTAGACACCAAGGAAACATTGATGAACAAAACAGACAAAAAGCCCTACCCTTTTTGAATTGATATTGTAGTGGAGAGAGACAGACAATAAATGAGCAAGGAAAGTACATGGTTAGGCATAAGGTGACGAGTGATGTAGAAATAAAAAGAAAATGGGACTAGAGTGTGCTATGGAACTGACTTGTGACCCCCCCCCACCCCCAAAAATGCATATATTGATGCTTTCTAAACCCTGGGAATGTGCCTTTGTTGGGAGACCAGGCCTTTAAAGGTGTAATTAAGTTAAAATGAGGTTTCTAGAGTGGGCCCTAGGGCGATCTGACTGGTGTCTTGATAAAAACAGATTAAGACACCTAGACAGACATCAGAGGTGCTCCTGCGCAGAGAAAGGACCGTGTGAGGACATAACGAGAAGGTGGCCATCCGCAGGCCAAGGAGAGAGGCCTCAGAAGAAACCAAACAGATTGACATCTTGCTCTAGGGCTTCTTGTTATGCCAGCCCTTCCCAACTCGTACAGAGTGCTTGTTTTCAATAGGCTTATAAAGGATGGTGTTACTGAGGTTAAATTTAAGCAGAAAACTGAATGAGGTGAGGAAGATGGCAAGGTAAAATCTGGGATGAGACCACAGTCCAGAGGCCATCAAAGGCAAAAGCAGGAATGTGCTTGACTTGTAACAAAGAAACCATTGTAGGTAGAGACAGGTGAAGGAAAAGGGAAGTAAGAGATGAAGATGGAACTCTAGTGCAGCCAAGGCCTTCCAGGCTATTGTAGGATATTGGCTTTTAATTTAGAGCAATGGAACTGGAAGGCCATTGTAGGCTCAAGTTAGAAAAGGTTCATACTGGGGGTGCCTGGGTGGCTCAGTGGGTTAAAGCCTCTGCCTTCATTCAGCTCAGGTCATGTTCCCAGGGTCCTGGGATGGAGCCCTGCATCAGGCTCTCTGCTCAGAAGGGAGCCTGCTTCTTCTTCTCTCTCTCTGCCTGCCTCTCTGCCTCCTTGTGATCCCTCTGTCTCTCTGTGTCAAATAAATAAATAAAATCTTTAAAAAAAAAAAAAAAAGAAAGAAAGAAAAGAAAAGGTTCGTGCTGGCCATTGTATTGGGAAATAGATTATAAGGGTCAGATGTGGACATGGGAGGACTAGTTAGGGGATTATTTTAATCATCCCTATAAGAGGGAAGCCTTGGACTAGCATCATAGTGATGGAAGTGGTAAGGTGTCAAAGGGTTTGCTGATAGATCGGTTGTGATAACTGAGAGAAGAAAAAGGAGTCAAGGTTATCCTCAAGGTTTCTGACCTAAGAAGTCAGAAGCATGGAGTAGCTGTTTACTGAAATGGGAAAGACTGCAGGGAGAGTAAATTTGGAAAGATCATGAGTTTGGTTTTGACATGTGGAGATGTTTAGCGGGCAATTGGATATTTAAAATTAGAGGTCAGGGAGAGGTCCAGGCTAGAGATATTAATTTGAGAGTCATCAAGATAGAGACAGCACTTAAAGCCAGGAGTCTTGAAGAAATCTTCATGTATGAGTGTGGACAGAGAAAAGAGGAGGTCCAAGGACTGATCCTATTTCAAGGTAGAAGGAAATGAGAAAATATGCAGCAAGGAGCCCGAGAAAGAAAGGCCAATAAGACAGAAGAAAAACCAGAAGAGAGCGTTCCCCTGGAAGACAAATGAAAAAGCTGTTTTCCAGAAAAGGGCTAATCTGTGTCAAGTGAAGTGCAGGCTGAAAAGGACCACTGGGTTTAGCAACGTGGGGGTGCCCTTGATCAAAGCAGTTTGGGTGGATGGAGGGGTCAAAAGTTGAATATGTTTAAGAAGAAATGGGAAACGGGAAATGAGAGACAGTGACCTTGACAACCCTCCCAGGAATAATGCTGGAAAGAGAAGCAGTGAAATAGGACAGGAGGATACTGATATGGAATTGGGGTGGGGGGACAAATAATTGCATGTGTGTATGTGGATGAGAATGATCTTGCAGAGAAAGAAAATGTGGTGATGCAGGAGAGAGAGGGAACAATTGCTGAAGGGGTGGGACCCACAGCACCTGTGAACAGGCTGGAGTCAGATGGGAGAGCACAGGGGAGGAAGAAGAATCGAGGGACAGAGATGCAGGTGCGTTTTTCCGCGTGGTAGAAAAGCAAGCGGTCAAAAGTCGCTTCGTTGTCTTAATTTTCCTAGTGACATAGGGATCAAGGTCCACGGCAGAGAATTAAGACAAGGAAGGACACCTTGGATGTTTGAGGAGAAAGGGACGGTCATGGGGGAAGGAAAAGGAAAGTACCAGGAAAATTAAATGGAAGCAGCAGACAGCATTGAGGCTAGGGAACATGCCTTTATGAGGGCGGTCAAGGCAGCCGATTTTGTTCTGGCCACATTGCACTGTATTGCACATCAGCAATGTGCAGGAAAAGTTGGATTTTCTTTTAAAAATTTTTATTTACATGCAATTTAGTTAATATACTGTATTATTAGTTTCAGAGGTAGAATTCAGTGACTCATGAGTTGCATAAAACACTCAGTTCTCATCACTTCAAGTGCCCTCCTTAATGTCGGTCCCCCTATCCCCTCACCCACCTCCCTTCCAGCAACCCTCAGTTTGTTCCCTATAGTTAAGAGTGAGATTTAACCTAGACCTGGGCTTTGCTAGGTAACTGCAACAGAAGGCCAAAGTGGTAAAGACTCTGAGTGGGTTTAACAATGGGCCATGGCATCCAAACCAGGCGAGGGGGGAGGTGAGGCTGTGAGGGGTGTGGAAACAATAAAAAGATAGCAAGATCAGTTGATTGAAGGCCCCAGGGGTGTCCAAGAATTGAAGGAGATGTCAGTCTGAGAACTCCAGCTCATGAGCAGGTAATTCTTGGTACTGATAATAAAGTGTGAGGGATGGCCTGAGGAAGGATTGTATATATGGGTGGGAAGGATGATCTCGGGAGAAGAGAAGATCAGAGAAGCTAAGGGTATTGTAAAGATCATTTACTTCAATGTGCAACCACAAAGACGTTGCCCAGAGAGGTACTGGAGACAGTGAGAAAGGGCCTGGAAGAAAACTTGAAGAAATGAAGGTGAGTGGTCTTGGGAGGCTGTAGGCTGATGGCCCAGGTTCCCAAGCCAGGGGATTTAGGGAGGAATGAGGGATCTGGAAGTAACAATGAGGAATAAAGGGGACACGTCCTCCACCTCCAGTTGCCAGTACTATGTATAGACTGGAGCACGAGGTCCCCCACATTTCCAGCACCCCCTGGTAGCAGGCTTGAGCTGGGTAGTGAGCAAGGTAGTTTTCTCCTGGTCTGCCCTTTGGAAGACGACAGGGTGCGGAGGGCTTGAGAAACATGCGGCTGGCCATTGGGTTGGTTTTCTTAACCTATAGATGATTCCTCATCAGTTAAAGCATTGGCAGAATTTTATAAGTTCACTGTTCGGCCCTGCTAGTCTGATTCTTAGTCCAAAGCACTACTTTTTATTGTTTTGTTTATTTTGTTTAAAGGGGTTGGGAAGATGAGAGGCCTGGCAGCTAAATATCTGGGATTCTTTAGGCAGGGACACCCTCCCTAGGACTCTACTCTCATTTCCTGGGGCTGCTTTGCTCTGGAGCCCCTGGGTGTAGGTGGGACAGACCTATGGTTGCTCTGGGGCACTGTGTTGGTTCCATCACAGGGACACCATGGAAGTGACATACTTTCTCTGGGCAAAGATATTGCTTTGCACTTGACCCTCCTAGTTTTTAGAGTTATTTCCTCGGTATGAGCAGCTTTGCTTTCTAGAAGTGTACCTACATTAGCTGGCTAAGAGAAAAAGAGTACTGGAGTAAGTGATGATGCCGTCTTTCATGTGGCCGGTAAGCTATTCTTAAAGACGTTTCCAGAAGAGGCATTCCAAAAATGTTTTGAACAGTCATTTGACTAAGATAGAGAATCCCAGGATATCTTCTTTGAAGGACAACTCCAATTTGAATAAATAAATTCCGGTGTTTAAAAATGTATATATTGGCCCCGTTGCTTTCTAGTCATCTTTGCATCCTTTAATCCCTTTAAAAAAAAAAAATGGAACTGATCAAAGGAAAGAGCCCTGCCTTAGTGACAGTTGCTATTCACCATTGTAATAGGCAGGATGTGTGGCTGAGATAGAAAATCTTCTGATTTGGTGGAGTTAAGATCAAACTCAACACTGTTCACTTTCAAATTTAGTCGACATCCAATTCAGATATTTGAGACTTTTGAACATGCGAAGGCAGAAACATAGTGAGGAGTCAAGGGAGGAGCTATTCCTTATCAGGGAGGCCAGTATTCAAATGTCTGTGCCTTACGCTCTTCATCTAGGTACAGGGTATTAAAGAGAGGCTCCTTAAGAAAGTAGAAAGTCTTTCTGTTTGGAAAGTCACAAAGAAAGACCAATAACTTGACCTTGAGTGTTTATGTTTGCCATGGGGAAATTTTTTTTAAGCTTTTATTTACTTATTTGACAGAAAGAGAGAGAGAGAGAGCACAAGCAGGGAGAGTGGCAGGCAGAGGGAGAAGCAGGCTCCTGGCTGAGCAAGGAGTCCCATACCGAACTTGATCCCAGGACGTTGACAACCTGAGCTGAAGACAGATGAGATGCTTAACCAACTGAGGCATCCCACCATGGGAAAACTTTAAATGAAAAATACAAAGAAGTGGAAAACAGAAAGCTCCTTGAAAGTGAGCTTTATGTCTCTTTATATTACATAGTCTGACACAGCACATAAGCCTATGTGGTAAGTTGGCTTCCTTGGGAAAATCCAATTGATTGGCACACCTTTTCCAAAAATAGAACCTTCCTTGAGGATATATTAAGCATGGCTCTTTCCCAGTTCCCTTTTGCCAAATAGCACACACTTACAGAAAAGGTTATCAAGGACATACTTGAAATAGGACCAAATCAACTAATGCCCCAGTGGATGGAACCTTTGGGATGACCTCATCAGTACCCACACAAACCCACTGAGTTAGCCAGTCCTCACAGCTTATAATGGAGCAGCTAACAAACAAACAAACAAACAAACAACCTGTGGCTGGGGGAGTGGAGGAAATAACACGAAAGAGTCATCTTCAGCTTAACTTATCCCCTTTTGTATGTTTCATAACCTAATGTGGGAAGATAAGGGAGGAGATGATGGTTCTGGAGAGAATTCGGGCAGGAGGAGATCTGACCTGATTGATGGAGAAATCCAGAGAAACTTCCATACCCCTGGACTACTGTATACTGAGATACTGCCCCTCAGGATACCTGGTACTGCCCCAAGGGATATCTGAACATTACATTTCTCTTAGCTTTTTCCATCTTAAATAATTGGGTCTTTCTCTGATCAATCTGCCCAGCAAGATGTAAGATGTTTTATATAATCAAAGTAGTAACTTTGAGTCTCTCATCCCAGTATGTAACAGTCTGGCAGACCAAAAAAAAAAAAAAAAAAAAAGTAAACCCATTAAACATGGCCAGTCCTTCACAATCTGGCAAAACTAGTTTTGGTTCAGATGACAAACTTACTCATGAAATGTGTCTTGGGAGAGTTTTTAACTGAACGTAGTTAAATATCTAATCCGTTTTGTGCACCTTTGTTTTATACTTCTCCGTTTGTCCACTCACTCAAGAAATATTTATTGAATGCCTCCTGTTATTAGCAAGGTACTATGCTGGGCACAGAGAAAACTTAGGTAAACATGATAAGTATCAAGGATATTAATACTGATCAATAAAGCCCCCTAAAAATGATTCACTGTGAGGTATTCTAAACAAATGACTTTTTAAAATGTGGTTATTAGGGTGCTTGGGTGGCTCAATTGGTTGAGTGTCTGCCTTTGGCTCAGGTTGTGATGGAGCTGGGGCTGGGATTCAACCCCTGCTTTCTGGCTCTCTGCCCTGCAGAAAGCCTGCTTCTCCCTCTACCTCTGCAGCTCCCTCTGCTTGTGCCGTCTCTAGCGTGCGTGTTCTCTCTCTCTCATAAATAAATTTTAAAAATCTTTAAAAAGATAAATAAATAAAATTTATTTATTTACAATTTAACCAAATACAATTTGGTTCTTATCTTCCCTTGCTCCTCCTGATGAGCCCTTTCAATCCTACTATAGAAATACTGAAAATACTTTGGTGGAGCGAAGTACAAAAAAACCCAGTTTGCGGTATAAAAGAAAAAATGAAATTGGCACTCCCTTTCTGCTCTTAGAAACATGAGGACTTTGCCTGCTCTGGGGGTTCCTGTTCTTTTGGAAGCCCTCAGCTGGTCTTTAGCAGCAATGATGACATAAAGGAAAATTGCATTCTGATGCAGAATTCAGCCCCTTCATCTTTCTCCTTTCTCTACAGCATGAAGCTAGGGGCCCATAGAGGATCTAATATCAAAAGGAAGACGGTAATACCACTACATGGAGAAAAAAAAATAATTACCAAATTTCCTGAATAGTAAACAGCCTAAAAAAAGAAGAAGCTGAACCCTTTGATAGCTTGGCCCTTGGTCTGCCCATGAATGCCTTAAGGATTATATCATCAGACTGACTCCAGCAGCCCGTGCTATTGTTTCAGAAGGAGGAAGCAACGAAGAAGGGGAGGGAGAAAACGGGATGGGTGGGAGCAGGTCTGCCCTTCGGGGAGGAGAGTGTTGGATTTTGAAGGTGCGGTTATCAAATGTTCATGTAGTGAGGCTAGAAAGACAAATTGAACAATTTCTCAGCGTCTGCGGAAAGGAGGTTTCTCAAGGCCATTTCTCCTTTTCTTGGGGGATTAACGTAAACGTTTGGATTCAATAACTTTTCTACCACAGATGACATTAGCTCAAAAGAGGGATAAAGCGACCTGAAGTTACCCAGAAAAGTTATTGCTGTAAACTATCACCTGGGGGCAGTCTTGTGACTGTTAAATTTCTTCCGCCTCATTCTCGCCAGGATTGCACTCCCCCCCCCCCCCCACCTTTTCTTTTCCTCGTTGGGCTCAATTTCTTTATCTGAGGTTGAGGGGTGAGAAAAAAAGGGCAAAGGAGAAGGACGCTCGGGAACTAAAGCTCACGCCCTTCTCGATCAGGCGGGAGGCGATAGCACCAGACCGTTGGGAACAGTTTCCTTTGGGTCTTTTAAATGAAAAGCCTTGGAAGCTGAGGAGGCGGCAGGGTGGGGGCCGCAGACAGCGGGTCCTGGGATACTAACGACCTCAGCGCGGATGGCAAGAGCCAGAGTCCCGGGATTCCCGAGATTCCGGGAATTTACGGAGACCCCGGGCCCGGGGGCGCGCGCGCGCGCACACACACACACACACACACACACACACACACACACGGCCCCGCCTCCCTACCCCACCGCGCGGGGCCTGCCCCGCGGGTTCCGAGATGCCCTGGCTCCCGCCCACGACCGCGCGGGGACTAGTTGGCAAAGGGCAGAGGGGGGGTATAGACCCCACCGGACGCTCCTGACCAACGTGGATACTCCGGCGGCGGCAGCAGCCAGGCCTGCCCCTGTCTAGCTGCCGCCCTAAGCCCTCGCTCACAAGCTAGGGCCGTCCCTAGTCGGCTCCGGAGGAACTTGCCGGCCCGAGCCCGAGCATCCACAGCGGGCGTGGGGCTGGCCGGGGCCGCCCGCCTCCCCCCATGGCGGGCTGGGGACACGTGTTGCAGCGAGGAGGGATGGAGGCTCACTAGCTGCATCCTTGGAAGTCGGGCCTCCAGAAGGTCCGAGTCCCGCGTGCTGTTTCGACGGGGATGGTGTCTTAGCATTAAGAGCTCCTAAGACCTTCCTGCGCTAGAGGCTAAAGTCGGGGCAAGGGAAGCGGGTTGGACCCTCCGCCGGGCGGCCGGCGGGAGCGCGGGGCCTAGACGGTTCTGGCCCTCGGCGTGCATGTGCTGGTGCAGCCCGGGAAGCGGCTAAGCGCCAGCGCAGTCGGGCCTACGAGCCGTAAGAGTGTGGGGACAAACCTAAGAGCCCCAAGTCCGAAACAAAGCCAGAGCCTCGCTCCACAAAACAGCGGCGGAGAGCCTGGGTTTACGAGGGAGGGCTTCCTCAAGGCTTTACCTCCCCCCACAGGCCCAGCGAGCACGCATAAGAAGGGGGCACCCGCAAAAGTCAGGAAGAGGGGAAGCTTCCTGGAGGACTTGGCCTCGGCTTTAACCTGGAGCCGGAGGCCTCTTCGGGCCCAGGACCACACGCCGGTTTGCGCGTTGCGAGGTGGGCGATCCGAGCCCTGGGCACCGCCCGCAGGCTCCACGGAACTCGCAGCGCCGACCCATTTCTCCGGAAGTTGTGCCCAGAGGGGCAAGCCCTTAGTGGAAAGGAGGGCGAGGCCGTAGCTCTTCTAAAATCTTAAAAAAAAAAAAAAAAAAAAAAAAAAAAAAAAAAAAAAAAAAAAAAAAGGAAGAAAGAAAGAAAAGAAAAGAAAAAGAAAATTCAAGACAATCCCCCCCTCACACACACCCCAACCCCGCGCCTCCAGAAGACCTGAAAGAGGCATATCTGGGTTAGGGTGAACAAGGCGCCTCAGTCCTTCTTCATCTCGAGCCCCTAGAAATAAGGCGAAGGGTCCTTTGTGCACCCTCCCTGGCTGCCGCAGCAGCCCTCGCGGCCCGCCCACGTGGGGAATTGCCCCGGTGGGTTGCGTGGGAATGAGCCCCCGCTGGGAAACCTT
The DNA here is from genome assembly GCF_030435805.1 of Mustela lutreola. Lineage (NCBI taxonomy): Eukaryota > Metazoa > Chordata > Mammalia > Carnivora > Mustelidae > Mustela > Mustela lutreola. The sequence continues at coordinate 102,095,067 of NC_081299.1, read as the reverse complement.
GCGAGGGGGTAAGGGGTGCGGGGGAGCCCGGGTCGAGCCCACCGAAGGCTCTTCGGTTGTCCCTGTGGGTGTGAAATCCGCGGAAGCCCCGGCCCGAGAGGCGTATTTGGAGGCAGAGCTGGCTTTCTAGTGGGCCCTGGCCAGGCGTTCGGCCGCGCTGCTCCCGGCTCCCCCAGCTTTTTCCTTTTTTGCCTCTTGCGGCCCCACCCGAGTTCCGCACGGCTCTTCCCGCCTGGGACAAAGGCAGGCGTAGCAGCCTGGTCTCCGTTTGAATACCGCGGACGTGCCCGAGTTGCCCAAGGAGTTCCTGCGCTTCGGAGGGCGGGGACCCAGAGCCTGACCTAGAAGCCTCTACTCTCTCTGCGACGAGTGGAAAGCGCAGAGCTGCGAAGGATGCGTTTTGGCACCGCCCGCTTCCTGCGCGCTCTAGGTCGGCGGCCGGACTCCCTTTTCCAGCACCGGTGGGCGGTTGGGGTCCTCAAGCAGCCTCGCTGCCTCTCCCACTGGCCCGCAACACTTTGGGAGCTGCCACTGAACCCGGGCCGGGAAAGGAAGAGCGCGCCCACCCCTGGGTGGTGGCCGCCTGGCCTTGTAATTTAGCGATCCAACGCCGCCAGGGTGTGAGCGTCTCTCACCAGCACAGGTGCAGTGAAAGTGATTGGGCGCGTTTAAGTCCGAAGCTCTATTTCCAAAAACTAGTTGCAGAAATAAGAGCGATGTTCAGAAAAGGAAAAGCCGTTTGCTTCACTTGTTTAAGGTGAAAGTGAAAATGTTTGCAGCTTGATATAGCTGAATGATTTTCTCTGTTGACTGCTTCACTAGATACAGCTAAGGCGAATGGACAATTAGAGAGGTCGCGCGTGCAGTTTACACTTCTCTGAATCTGTAAAAGAAAAGGCTCCCGTTCTCAGTGCCCTCTCGTCACTGCCTTCGCTTTGAGAGAATTGTACCCGCCTCGGCCGTTGGCGTAGGATGTGCTTGAATGCAGCCACATCTGGACGAGTTCGGGTGACTTTCAACCCGCTCCACTCACCCGCCTTTGCCCCCGTCCCTCCAGCGGCATTATATCCATTGGCATTTTGTAGTTGGCTTTTCTATCTTTGGGGACGTTTTACCTTCCTCCCTACTCTTTTGTCACACCCTACCCTAGTTGACCAAAAACAAAGGAGGTGGGCACTTCCAGACGGAATGCCCATATGAGTACCTCTTTGCTTGGCCTAGAGTGTAGAATTCGAAGTCACTACCCAGGAATATGCTTGTACATGCAAATACCTAAGGCAAGCCTGCTGAGCCTTATTCACTAGCTCTGATAAATCTCAGAGGGTCTGAGCATTCAATACTAGGGAGTTCAGATCGGATTTTAACCAACTATGGCAGGAAGCCACAGGCCACTGTCTCATTTGCTGCTTCACATCCAGAAAAAGTCACACACTGATAAAGCAGATAAGTTAGTAAAGATGCATGAAAATGATTGCAATAAACAAACAAACAAACAAACACTAAGTGATATTTTGAACTTACTTGCAGAATTTCTGAATTTGGAAAGTAGGAAAAACTCTTCTTCCCTTCTGTTTTTTCTGTAGGTGGATTACACTGTGTGCAAATGACATTGTGTAGTACTGTTGCAATGTGTGTGTATTTGTGTGCACATGTGTTTGTGTGTGAGAGGGTGATATTGAAGTGTGCACCTATGGAAATTGCCCTAAACCAGTCTCTCCTCCTCTCTGGCATATGCAGTGAAAAGAAATTCTTTCATTGCAAACTTTATGATTCCCAACCTCCTTAGACTGCTCCTGGAAGGGGAACAGGCTTTAGGAATGGAAAGCATTATTTAAAAGGGATTTAGCACACTCTGCTTCTCAGCATTTCCCCCAAATGTAGTCGGACTGGAAGTTGGAGCTCAAGGCTGTCCCTCCCCCACTTCCACAGAGGCACAGGAGGAAAAGTGTGAACTCCTAGGGCGCCAGCAGACTCGTTACCACCTCTGGCAATGACCCAAAGTGTGCGTGTATCTTGAAGTCCGAGCCCCATTGCTCTGATTGTTCAGAGCTGAAAGTCCCACAGACCTTCCATGAAGTCAAGTCATGGATGAATTTGTACTCAGACACACACATTTTTACAAAGGAGAGCTTAGTAAAATGCCCTACACGTGGTAGACATTCAGTGATTATTTGTTGAGTGAATGAATGAACTCATGTATATTTATTCTTTCCAAGGCAATTTTTAAACTAAATAAGCTTGTATATGCATATGTAACATATATGTAACAAAGAATTGTGTGCCCAGAATATAGGGGAATTTTTGTGTCTGTCCCTTTTTGCTTTCCAGTTTTCCCCGAGCACCCCCTCCCCCAAATCCCTGCCTGAGGCACAGGTCTCTGCAACTAGTTGGTAAGCTTATCCGTCCCCCACCAAAGCCTGTCAGTCAGCCAGTAAAAGCAAATGCATTGCTTTGGTCACGTCCTTACTTCCCTCACAGATCACACTCATGTTTCTATAAAGGTTCTTCGGCTAATTTCATCCTGCACACCCCCACATTCCTTTATACTCTCTATAGGTGGTATAGTGCTTGGGTTTCACAGGCCTGGAAACAGCCAGATCGCCTCTGTTAACAGACCGAGCCTCAATCAGCATTTTCACAGACTGGACAAAGTTCCCAGGAAAGCTTTGTTTTGGGTCTTAATATGGGAAAGGATTGCCAGTTCCGGGAAGGACAGAAGCCACTGTTTCCAATCTGGCTGAGACTAGTCTCATGCTCTAGGTTTGCATTACAAAGATGTGTATGTAATCGCAAATCCGTGTGACTTAGAAATTACAAACCTGGTGCCTCAGAGAAAAGAGTCCAGTGCCAGGATTTCTGAGCTCAGTGGGTCTCAATACTGCTATCAGTAGACCCAACTCATCATCCTTCTGAGGGACCTGGAGGACCCTTTTCTGTGCCCCAGCCAGCCTGCTGCCACCTGGAGGACAAGGATATCTTCTTCTTCCTTTTCCCCCCATACCCTTTTGAAGAGGAGCAAGCTGGAAGGAGTAGCCAAACCACTTGCCCTAGTCACCACAGGGCAGGAGCCCTGCTAACTTCTGTTCTTTTGGAACAGAGTCTGCTTGAGCCTGAGAGACCCAGGAAAACAAAGACAAAGACTTTTCCCTTTCCCCTCTGTTCTCCTCTTCCTCATCTCTCATCTCTTCCCTCACAGTCTCCCTAGCATTTGGAAGTCCAGGAGGTCCAGGAGGGGGGCTGTCTCTAAAGGCTTTGCCTCCAAGGCTGCTATCTGCTTCATCAGGAAGGACAGTGGGGGCAGGGTCAAGAAAGAAGTATTTTAAAACTCCACTAAAGCCAAACTGAAAAAAAAAAAAAAACCCTCACAAAAACAAACAAACAAACAAACAAACAAACGAACAAAACCAGTGGCAGCTCTTCAGAGGACAACCTAGAATGTTTCAGACCACACTGCCAGCCCCACGGGAAGGATATCTCCTCTTTAAATGAGATGAACAGTGATCAGGACTCAGGGGTTGGGGGAAAGGGGCCCCACAAACAGACTGCGGAGGTGGAGGGGGGTCCAACTTGTTTCTGACCAGGACAGCTAGAAAAATGTCAAACTCTGGCTGCCTCTGGAGCTGCCCCATGGTGAGCCCTTTCCAGGAACAGGCCTGACCCAGGAAATAGTTCTCCCAATGAGGCTTTGAATTTGGGTCAGGACACTTGTGATCCTCTGTTTCCTCACCAGTCTGTCCCATCCACATCACAGGCTAAGGCCCAGAAGGGCTTTGCTACTTGCTAGCGCTTTACAGTTTATAAAGAATGGGAGCAGTGACAACCCAAAGGCTAGTCTAGCTCCGGGACCTGGGCAGCATGCCGTCTGCTGCCTTCTTGAAGTTCTCTGGGGGCTGCTTTCTGGGTCGCCTTTAAAAAACGAAATCAAACCCAACTCAACAGTGTTGAATCAGCTGCTCACTCTACCAGACCCGTCCCCCCGATGTGATCTACAGCCGGGATCGCTAATGGTCACCTAGGGACAAATTAAAGAATTGAAAATGCTGAGCTTGAGAAGCCGAATTCCTTACACTATCTGGGGTCGTTAATCACCCAGCAGAAACCAGCCCAGCAAGCAGGAAAAGTGGCTAGAGGGACAGAAAGACAGCGTAGGTCTGTGCGCTGATGTTTGAGGGTCTCAGGTGGAGGGATTCCAATGTAGTTGTGCACATGTGTCCGATGTGTTTGGAATCCGCGGCACAGTTGACGGTCCCCAGGAACCGTAAAGGCCGTTTCGGCTGCTCTAATCGCCCTGATTTTACAAATATATGTGAACTTGGTGATCGTCACCAAGGTAGTAAGGTTAGTTCGTGACTCGGTGGCCCAGTGAGTCGGGTCTACGCCCACACGCATCGGCTTCCCGAGATTTTGCTTGTTTTTTGCCCAACGCGGTGAGAGAAACCGGAGATTCGCGTTCTGAGAGTCCCTGGGCCCCCTGGGAATCCACCTCGGGGGGGGGGGGGCGGGGTGGGGTTAAGGGTAGTGCACCGAACGGGAAGGCGCGTGCCTGGAAAAGTGGGATGCTCGAGCCTCGCAGAAACAGGAAAGCAAGTATCTGGGGGTGGAGGGGTGTCACTTCTGTGCAGACGAGGAAGGGGAAGCTTCACTAAGCACCACCATCTAGGGTGGGGATCGCTACAAAATGAACATCCGGGAAACCTGGCGCTTGGGCTGGGTAGTCTGGCACCAGGTCTTCCGAGAAATAAGCACTCTCCCAGAGCCAGCCCCCTGCCCATCCGGAACCCAGGAGTACGGGCCTGGACACCCCTCCTCCTGGGGCCTGGACGCCGGCAGCGCAGCTCCCAGACTGAGACGCGGGGAAGCCCAGGCGCTGCGCTCTTCGCTCCTCGCTGTGCCGAGGCGGTGGAGGGCTTCTGGCGGTCACACTCCCCAGCGGGCAGGCTCCGGGCACTGGGTTCCTCCAGGGCCTGCCCAGGCCCGCTTTTCAACTCGATGCCACAGTTAGCCGCTCTTCTAAGTAGCCCCAGAGCTATATAGAGACAATTTGTTTGGTGAAGCTCCTAAGACAATGGAAAGTTACGAGGTTTCCTGGATGTTGTGTTCAGGAGGCGGGGCCGGGACCCGCTGACGGCGGTTTCCCCAGCCCTATTCCCCCCCACCCCCCGCCCTGCCCCCTCAGCCACCGGACAGCGGAAAGAGGTGGCAGCCTACTCCTGCCCTTCGGCCGGACGACCCACGGCTGCCGCGCCCTCCACCTCTGCACCTGCCTGGCTGAGGTGAGATGCCCGGCGCGCGTTGAGGGCGGTGCGCGCAGGCCCGCTTCCAGCTGCCGGAGCGGCCGCGGCGACGTCCTCGAGCGACGGGCGGGAGAGGGGAGTGTGAGGCTGGGGGTGGAGGACCGGTAGGAAGTCACCCCTCGGGGATTGGGAAGAATAAGAATTTTTGGCAACCTGGGTAAAAGGTCCTAGGTAATTTTGCCTCACAGTAACTTAGGACCAGTCAACGAAGTTTTAGGGACCTTGGTTTTCTTAACTAGGATTGAGAATAACAACATTATGTTGTCTCCACGTCCTGGGGGAGTGACAGCTCTCTGGTCGGAGATGCAGTCCCCACGGCGGCTGGGGAGAAGCGGAACCCAGGGCAGGAAGAAAGCAGGCGCGCTCTCCGTGATTTTAACCCATCCTGCTCTGGCAGGAAAATCTGAAATTTAAAACATCAAAATGGCCACGCAGGGATAACGCAGGTCAAGTACAATCGAGGTGACACTGCGCATTTGGGCTTTCCTGGAAAGGACCGACCGCCGCGGTTTGGGAGCAGGCGAGTCTTCCGGCTGCCCCCGGGCGGGCCCCAAAGGGCGCGGGAAGCCCAGTGGGGACGTGGCGGTCCTCCTACTCGCCGTGCTTGGGAGGTGGGTTCTGCAGACGAGCGAGAAAAATCCCTCATCTCTGCCGCCTGGCTCCGCGATAACCTGGCGGCGAACGCCAAAAGGCGGCCAGCTCCTCCCTGGTATTCAACCCAACCTGGATTCAGCCTCTTTGGACGCAAAAATTCCCAAGCCCTGCAGACTCTCCACACACTTCCCGCGGCTTCCGCCGCTGGACCCCGACCACCCTTTTGAGATTTTGGCGTGGCGGATGCCAAGCCCTGCTCTTCACAAGGAAAGGGCGAGGGGGCTCAGGGGAGCTCTGACCTAAGTGACCAGGCCTGAATAGCCGTCCAGTTGACCTGACACGTAGAAGCAAGTTCACAATCAAGATCCTGGCTACCTTCTGCCAGGAAAACCTGGGACTGGCCCGCATACCCCCCTTCCCCCCGAATAATTCGAATCCTAACCCAATTCTCCCCAGTTCTCCCGGCAGAGCAGAAGTGACTTGCCTGCCGGAGCGCAGAGGAGGCTGACAAGGAGCCTCTGACGGCTACCTGGTAGAAACTTGGCGATTGATAGCGTCTCCACGGTTTATTTGGGTATTTGGTGACCCCATCGTCCTTGATTAGCCACCCTCGCCCTCTCGCTCACCACGCCCCTACACAATCCCCTAGTCAGTATTTGGGCTGGAACCTCGGGGCTCTGAATCTAGAGCGAGTGGAGTTGGTGAAGGCAAAGTTCCTCCATGCGCACAGAAACAGCGCAGTTACGCGGTTCCCCGCTGCGCACCCCGCGAAGTTGGAGGAGGAAAAAAATTTAAAATACACTGGGCAAAATTCATTGCTAAGAACACTTTGAAGTTGGGTAACTATTTCTGCGCCACTCTGCCCCACTCCTTCCCCCATCTCCCCCATCTCCCTGCTCAGCCAGATGCACCAGAAAGCGGCACTTTGATCTTGCAACGGAGTAATTTATATTTCTTTAAAACATTTTTTTTCTGTGCAAAGATGATTGGACCGGGGAGAGCATAATGCAATTCCACGGGCTTGGGGCTGAGGAGCAGCTTTCTGGGCCGGGCCAGAGCTGGGCCCGGGATGCCAGGCACATCTGTTAGGGCCGGTTTGCAGCGCATTCCTCCTCGCAAGGGTTTTTTTCTTCTTCTCCCCCCTGGCCGGACAGGTCCCCGTGATTCACCCCAGGCATGAAGCTGGGCTTTATTTGTCTTTGACCTAGAGATGCTAGAGAAGTGTGGAGAGGTTGGCCAGGGCGGGGGGGGGGGGGGGCGGGGCGGGGGGCGGGAGGCAGGGGGGGTGGGTGGGTCCGGGAGCGGGGGTGGGGGGGTGGGGTGGGGGGCGGAGGTGTGCAGTAAGAAAGGCAATGAGTCAGGCTCTAAGTTCTGTGCATTGAATTGGAAGAGAGGGGAAGAGGAGCTCAGAGAGTAAAGACACCTTCTGCCTTGCTGCGAAGAACTTAGTACCTGCCACCGTATTCCCCGCCAGGAAAGGGGCAGCTGCAGACTCCGTGGGTGGAGGGCCAGTATCAACCCGACCTTTCCCGCCACAGGGATTTACTGAAATAAAACAGAAGTGCAAACTTTTCTGGCACTTTGCCTAATAACCTCAAATTGGATTAGATGCTTGAGAATATTGAACTCCGTACAGCGCCAGTCAAACGCCAACTCCACCCATCTGCACACCCAGCAGAGATCCTCCCTTTTCTGCGGAGGTCCTCCCGCCGAGCTCCCAGCGATCAAGGGCATGCTTGGAGTCTCGGATTCCCTGGGGTCCTTGGCGGGCCAGCCCTTTCACCCCACCACTTCCTATTCTCTAATTCAAATCTCTCCTCTTTCTTCTCTCGGAGACCTGGGGGCTGTGTATCCTGCAAATCACAGATCTTGGAAGAGACACGCTGAAGGCTTACCCATCTTCCGTCGGCAGGGGGGTCTTACTAGGCCACTGGGGTCTCTGGAGGAGTCTGGTTTGTACTAAGAACCCTAAGCTAGGCGATTGGCTACAGGGGCTCTGCTCTGCCTGAGGAAGACCCTTTCCAAGCCACGTCCCTAATCCTCTGTCCTCACTTACCCTAAATTCTGTTCTGGGAAGATGGATCAGAGTGGGGGACACTGATTTAAGGCCCAAGCCAGGGTTAGGATTGTAGGCGGTGAAGCAGTCCTGCCCTTTTTCCTTCAATGTTTCCCCCTTTCTCCCCCTCTTCTTTCCTTTTATTTTCCCTTTCCTTCCTTCCTTCCTTCCCTAAGTTTTGTCTTTCCTTCTATCCTTTCTATCTCTTATGTTTCTCTGGATTTTATTTTCTGTAGCCTCTCAGCCCCAAAAGTCCCAGTCCTGTTTCTCAGGCTCTGAGGAGGCCACTCAAATTGCCCACCAGCACTGCTAGATCAGGGAAAGAGCTTGCTGGATGCCTGGGAACAAATTAGAAAGCAAAACAGAAGCTGACCGTCTTACAGTGGTAAGGGCCTCCCAGGGCCTGAGGTGAAGGCCTGCGACAGGGACTGGCTCCCCCTGCGCATTCTTTTCCTCCCTTTGCCCTAACACCCCCACTCACACACCTCCCTCTCCACCCCACAGGACACATATGAGGTCCGCTTCTAGTTACAGTGTAAAAATTCAGGAAAAAATAGATGGAAAGGAGGCAAGTGAGAGTCCCAGGCAGGTAGAAAAGGGAACTGGGTCAGGTGGTTAGTTGGAAAAATGCATCTTGTGGCCCTGTGGAAAGCTCCTGGGCCAGAGAGATGGGGTGGCCATTACCAGTGAGAGCACAGGGGAGGCTGGAGAGCAGCATGGAGCTCCTGCCTAGGGAAATAGCCACAACCAGGACTCCAGCACATCACTACACTGCCTCGACAGGAGTTTTCCTGCGGCGTGTGCTCAGAGCAAGTCAGCCAGGGAGACTGGATTTGCCATCAGGGGGAGAGAAAAAAATAGCCCAAGAAGAGAGGCTGCCAACATTCCACCAAGAAACCAAAATCAGGAAAAGGGAAAAAGGCGAAGGGATGGTCTGCCTGAATTTCAACCTCTTCCCGCTTTTTGGATCCTGCAGGAAGCAGCTGGCTGGGTCCAGTGCCTTGGCCATCCCAGGGACTGTTCTCCATCTAAAAAGCTCCCTTCACACCCACAGCCCTAACTCCCCAGGCCTGCCTGCCTTCACTGGTTGTAAAGGGAGGAGGCTGCAGTCCCCTGGGCGCGGAAACAGGACTGGACTCTGAGTCCGGCAGAACCTGAAGGTTTCCTGGGACTTTGGGGTATCCTTGCTGAGGTGCACCCTTGCAGGAGTGAGGATTCTGATGATGAGTCTGTTTTTCACCTACGGCTGGCTTGTCTGTGGCTCCACAGTGAGTCCTCCTTGGGCACCAGGGACCTCTGCTTTTCTCTCCTTTCCTACCAATTAAACCTAAAAGCTATTCCTCCCAAGCCAAGGCATTTCTTCCAAACTCCAAAGTTCACCCTTATGGTGGTCCCCAAGGCCCTAGGAATTTCCCCTCTCCGTTCCCTTTTATGCGACAAATCTGCTCTCTGGGACCTCTGCTATTTTGAGGAATAAACTGCTGATAACCGTCAGTGCTGGGGACACAAGACCTGTTCCTTATTTGTGTTTCAAACAGATCTGTGCTGGAGAAATGAGGACTAAAATATACTATAGACCTCAAATTTGAGCCCTGTGAATATGTGCACGGGTGGGAAGGGGAAGGAGGTGGGAGGAGGAGAACTCACTTTGAAAATATTTGAGGGTCCACCCATAGGGAACAGCATCTTCCTAGAGACCTTGGAGTTTTGTTGTCTATGCCAGATTAACACACTCTGTTCTCAGGAAACTCCCAGTCTGAGGGCAGAAGTGGTGGTCTGCAGGGCACTGGCTACCATCCACCACGGGGTGGACAGATGCCAGTGGGGACCAACAGGTGCTTTGAACTGAGCTGGGATGGGGTGGGGCTCAGTTGCCTCCGAATTGCTCAGTTACCAGCCTGCGAGTGTTTTGGAGAAGATCTGTGCCTGGGGGAGGGGATGGGTGATGTGCAGCCAAAACCCTTTCAGGGAATAGGTGGTTTAGGGGTTGAATCGATACAGGATCTGAATACTGTAAAACCCATGCTTCTAAAGCGAAGCATCTCTGGTCCACTGGACCGCTGGGCCAGGAGGGAAGGTCCAAGGCTGGCAAGTCTGAGGGTAGAGGCCAGCTTGAGGCTGGTACCACGGAAAAGCCACGGGAGGGAGCCAACCAGAGCTTGGCAGCTTGATCTCAGTTGAGCTCCACCAGAGGTGGCAGCCTTTCCCCCTCCTCCCCCCCAGTTCCTTTCCCCTGTGGCTGGTGGCATTGTATCTTTCCTATTCAGCCCCTGTGGGGTTTTACCCTGAGGAAAGGGCAGGATGGATCTCTAGTCCTTTTATCTCCTCCCTCACAGGGGGAAGGCCTTGGGGTGTATTTCAGATGGGGTGGGCTTTTTTCAGGCTGCCTGAGACAATTCCTTCAGACAATTCCACCAGTCCCTCCCCATCCCATTCCCTTTGCTGAAGTCCCTTAAAGGCAGAGACAACCTAGGCATATAAATGGCATGTTAGTGCATTTGCACACAGAGAGGCTGGAGGTATAAGGGATTGAGGCTATAGAGCTAGAATACCTGCAGTGAAAGCTGTGAGACCCCTGGCAAGTTACATAACCTTTTTGTACCTCAGCTTTCTCCTCTGTAAAATGGAACTAGTAGCCCTGGTTCTTGGTTCACAGAACTTGAAGTGGATGGAGTCAGTTTATGTAAAGCACTTAGTACAAGGCCTGGCACAAAATAGAAGGCTCAATGAATATTAGCTCTTCACAAGTGGTGCAGACGAGAAAGAGAGGAGATACGGAATGAGACTCCGCCCCATGAGAGGGAGGCTGTGGGAATACATACTTCTTAACTTGTCTTTCTGACTTGCCTGGAAGGAGGGGCCTCTGGATGGTAATGCCTCCGCTGGTTTTCGCGCTGGGCCAGAAGTTCTCATTTCCTGTGAAAGCGGTCAAGGAGAGCAATATTGGGGGCAGGGGTTGGTGGTGCCGTGCCCACCCTCGTGCCACTGCTCTTGGCCGGCAAAATTCTCAAACATTCTGGGGCTGCAGACACCACTCTGGATTGGGAGAATATGGATGCGCTAATTGTTCTGCCCTGGGATGCCTTCATTTGCCTGGATTGGTTGATGGTCCAAGTCTCTGGAAAGTATGTAAAGTTAAGTGGACACTTTTCTGGCTTAGAGATAGACAGCTTTCTTTGCCCCTGGTTTCCTGGGGTGCTTGGCTATGGGTTAGAATAAGATGACTGACTCCCCCCCACCCCGTCGTTTTTTTTGAGTGCCACCAACATGGGATTGCCCCCGCCATTCCCAGTGGCAGATCGCATAACTCTGGCAATGTCAGCTTCTCCATGGACACTCACCGTGTGTCTTTGTTCTGAAAGACCACTGGAATTGGAAAACAACTGCAGATATGCATATATATGTAATTGGTTTTATATTATAGGTGTATGTTTTGTATTTATAATAGTGTTTTATATATATAAACATTTTGAGGGCTCATTTGCCAAGATGACAAAGGTCTCCACTTTGGTAATATCCCTTTGCCAGCTAATTTCCTTGTCACCTGCAATGGGATGCCCATCACCCAGGAGTTCTGGGTACTTTTTACACCCCTACTGATGTGGTTTTGTTCAAGAAGGGTGGAAGAGGTGGCTTATGAATTATGGACAAACACTGACGAAAAACCTCCTGTGACCTAGCTTGCAGGCCTCTTCCCAGCTCCTCCTCCAGGCAGAGGGCAGAAGCAAGCACAGTTCTGGCCCCTATAGCTACCCCAACTTCCACACACCCGAGGGTTTAATTCCCCAGCCGCTCCTTGGAGCTATGCAGTTGGAGAGCCGTTTTCCTACTCTTTTTGTATAATGGACAATTTGTTCTTCACTCCTGAAGAGGGAGAGGTTGATCCATAAGGAGGCTATAAATATCTCCTTGCCAGATTTTGCCAGTGCCGGCTCAGGCCCAGCTAGCTCGACTAGTTCTACCAAGTACATTTTTGCTCCTGGGTGGCTGATTTTTTATTAGTGACAAGCGAAATCCAAGCACTTACAGCAAAAAAGCCATCACATCAAGACCCTAATGTATCAAATCATTTGCCTTTAGCTGCTGGTCTTTGTGGGTGCCCTTCCTCCCAGCCTGACTATTGCCAGCCGCTGTCCTCCATCCCAGCCCCAGGAACTCCTGAGTAACTCCTTTAGGTCCCAGGACCTTGGCCAACTGTGTTAGACTGTGGGGCCTGGGACTTCTCCCCCTCTTCATCCCTGTAAGCTTTGGATAATCCTTCCTCTCAGTGGAAAAACCAAAGGGAACTCTTAACCTTGTTTAGCCAACCACCTGCAAAACCCACCAGGAAAAGAGAGATGGAGTCACATTTAGGGGCAAACCTGGAAGAGCTGGGAGTCCACGTGTCAGAAAGAACTCAAAAGGATGCTCTGCTCTGTCTGGCTCCTGGAGTTTGGCATTCTGGCCCAAGGAAGGGACTGGATACAATTAAAAACTATACAAGACAAACCCCTGCTGCTCCCACTTGGTGTCATTTCTCACTGCCCAGTTTTTCAGTCCCCGCTGGGTCTTCAGGGCTTTGGAGAATGCCCTGGACTCCCCAAGGCATTGAGGCCTCAGAGAGTTGGTGCTCCTCATTTTCCCCTTCCTTTGTCACCTACGGAGACTGTGCCTACAGATGAAGATCCATGCAGACGAAAGAGGACAATGTCAAGGCAGCCACACGGATTAAGATTCTGGAAGCCAGGAGAGGCCAAGGGACCTGTGGAGTTGGGGGAGAGATGCACCAGTAGGCATTCTGGTAGATTTCTGCAGACTTTGGGGCCAGCTGAGTGTGTGGGCAGAATTTTTCCCCAGATGGGGCGTGCCTGATGCTTTGTACACAACACTGGGTTGTTTCCACATGCATGTTTGATTCTAGAAAGGCATGTGTGTACACCCCTGTAGTTGCATGTGGTGCGTCCTTACTACTGTGTTTGTGTATATTGCCAGACAGATAAAACCATAGGCTTCATATAGTCATGCAAAATAGACGCATGAGCTTTGTACTTACAAGGTTTCTATACAAATATATAGTAGTTATGGATGTGCCCACGTTTATTTTGGGGTGCACGCTGGTGTCTTCAAAATTTGGTTTGGGTTGCCTAGGGTTTCCCTGCAACCCTGAGCTCAGGAAGGTGCCGGGATATTACCTTCTAGCCCAGGCCAAGCAAGGCGAAGGAAAAGGGCTGGAGGGCCTTCCAGAAAACCCCCTAGCCTCTCGGCCACCACGTGCCCGCCTCTCCCAGCTCCTGGGGATGCAGAGGCAGGCTCCTCCCTCACCCTCAGTGGGCTCAGCGCAGGCTCGAGGTTTCGCTTCCTGCGAAGGCGGGCAGGGCAGGAGCAGGCGGTGTCCAGGGCGGGCACAATCTGAAGGCGATGGTCCGGCTGCCGGCTGCCGGCTGCCGGGTTGCACCATACGCCCAGGGGAAAGAGGAGCTGGGCCTGGGGGAACAGGATTTCCTCGCCTCCTGGGCGCGGCCGCTCTGGGCATGGCCGCACAAGGCCCCCTTTGTGGAGGGGCCCAGCTTCTGCGCAGACCGAAGGCAGCGAACAATAGCGCAATGTTGCCGCCCGCCGGCCCAGGCTCTCCGGGTTACACCACGGCCGCCGAAGGCGAGGAAACCGGGTGGCGCTTTTTTATAGTTACAAACATAAAATCGGGGCTTTCTCCCCTTTCGCTCGCCCCCTACCCCAACGCCGATAGAAAGCAGATAAATTTATGAAGGGCGAGCTAAGAGAATAATTACAGGGTGAAGGCCGTTAAATTTTATTTCCAGTCCCAAAGGCAAAACCTGCGATTTTATTGCAAACATCTGGAAGGACCAAGAGGTGGGCACGCTGCTGGTTTAAAATAAAAACAAAAGATTTTATTTCGCGAAAACAAAAAAACATCATTAAAGACCCTTTCGCCCCCACGGACATTTATTTTAAAAAGTGTGAGGGGGTGGCAGAACAGTCAACGACGCACGCGGGTCCCAGAGCGCCCGGCAACCTGAACCAACCTGGACACTTGGACATGCGGGCTGCGGGAGTGGGCCTGCGCACTCTCTGCGGGGCCGCGTCCGGCGGGCGGTTCCAGAAATCTGCTCCCTCCCACGCCCACCCGAGGGCTCCAGGCCAGTTTTGCCACCGCGTAACTGGGCACCAATTTGGAAGAAGTGAAAAGTGGGTACGTTGGCTCCGTATTCCCCGAAGATACGATCACAGGAACAGAAAAACCTCAGGTCTGTTCCGCCTCCGACCGATCATCTTTCCTGCTTTGCTTAGCTGTAAGGTATTTAGGGCTCCTTCACTCTGCCGGAGGGGAGACTGAGGCATAGGCCATGCATTGACTTGCCTAGGGTCACACAGTTAAGAGCTGAAGGGGACACGTTCGCTAGGCATCACCTGCCTTGGAGTCCGGAGGGTTACCTCCCACCCCATAGTCGCCTCATAATGTTTTATATCTAGTGCCTAGACAGGCTGAATTCATTGTAATTGCCTCACCCCCACCGGGTGTCCTACTCAAGTGTTTAAGGGCAGACTTAGGTGTCCTGCTGGCAACTATTTTAAAATTTGTTTTCAATTACTCAAAACTGCAAAGTCCCAGCGCCTGGTAGATCACCTTGTGTTGAGGCGTTAGCATTGGTGGTATTCAGTGTGGAGAAACAGAAGGAGGACTGGTATATTGGGGAGGTAGGGCTGTGTTACCAGGACGTTTGTCCTTATGCTGCAGAACTCTGTTGTTCCTTTGAAAAATCAAAATATCTGGACATGCCATTTTCAAATGAGCAGTCATTATGCTGCTCTTTCCTTCTGGGCATTCCTCCTGTCAAGGCTAGGACTGGCCACCCATTTCTCATAGGTCCCTACAGGTAGTCAGTAGGGTCCTCTCTTCTACTTTCCCCTTGATTTCCTCTGACTCTTCAGGTGCTTAATAACCCCTTCCTCTTTGGGACACTGCAGGCATGGGGTGGTGGGAGCTCCAGCTTGTTCCTATTCCATCAGGGTGAGGCCTGAAATAGACCAGTAGACTCCACCCAAGACCCAAGGTTGGAGGCTAGGAAACCTGGCCATTGCCTCAGGAATTAGCTTCACGCATTGGGCATCCCACTTTTATTCGTAAAGCTTAAAGGGGAGAGAAATGGGTCATGAGATTTTGAAAACCCTTTAATATAATGACTGGAGGAAACTGCATAGCACACCCCCAGATTTCTAATTTAATCCCCCAAGCGCTCCTTTTCTTCTCCCAGTCACATAAAATTATGCACTTAAGTCACAGACATCAAACCATCCTGCTTAATCTTTCTCCAGACCTCCCTACCCATCAGTATAAGATCAAGAACCAAGGAATGCAGGACCCTGGGCTGGGGTGGGGAATGGGGGAGACTTAGATGGAACACTCCTATTTTCCTGACTGATCCAAAGCAACCTGGCTTCATGACCCTCTGATTTGTTTTAATGGCCTAACCCATAATTCTAAGATTTGTGTATGTATGGGATGGAGGTGGGGACCACTTACGTGTGACCGGAAGGAAGGATGTAGGAGCGCTTCAGAACTCTGTGCAGAGTGAATGTTTGTGGGTGAGGTGCAGCTGTACGCTGTTGAAGGGTATATGGGTATATGGTCACCTTCATCGTGCAGGCTTTCTGGACCTGCATAACGGTACCTAAGTAAACCAAAAGTTGATCTTTTTGAGAATGTTCACAGCCCCAGTGAGGGTGTATGTCCTACGGTGCATTTAGTTCGCAATCCAAACTACTAGGTCTGCAGAGGGAAGGTGAGAGGCTGCCAGAGGGAGATGGGTGATACAGGCAATGGGGAGGAGGAAGATGCTGGAAAGGAAGAGAGGCTGGCCCCATTGCCACTATCTCACTGGGCCTGGTCCCTGCAGGCCCCTGCCGGCGAGGCTGGTGGTGGTGACACCAGCCAGAATCAGGCGCCAAAATAGAGGAGAGCCTCAGAGGAAGGTAACTAACTGCCTGCTCCTGGCCTGCCCTTGTCTCCAACTCTTTTGCTGAAGCCCAGCGGTGGTGATTGCGCTGTCACTTTCTGCCAGGGCTCCTGGAAGCGGCACAGGGTGGTGACTGAGATGGGAAACCCTGCGTCTTGCCACCCAGACTCCCGGAGTTTGCAGCGCAGCAGCGCAGCAGCGGGAGACGCGGAGAGGGGCTTTGCGGCGGGCTTCTAGATCCCAGGGTGCTTAGAGTGCTGCTCGGGGATCCCCAAGCCTGAGAGAGGCTCCTGGAAGTCACTGGAGGCCAAGCCCGGCTGAGTCGCACTCAACTGGTGGCTTCCATTATTCTTTCTGCATTTGCTGCGCCACGGGCTTCCTCTAGTCTGGCTGACGCCCAGTATGAGGGGACTCCCGAAGTGTTCTTATTTGCTTTCTTCTGGAGAGGCCCAAGGTGGGTTCATGACATTCAGCCCTTCCGTCCAGCACCAGAGCAGTTCCAACTACAGTGTCAAGGACTAGATTTACCCTGTGGTCAGGAGGCGACTGTGGCATTTCAAAGGCCCCACAGGGCCCTCCCTTCTCGCCCCAAGGTGGAAGGGCAGATGGGCGCTTGTTCTTCGGGAGTCTGCCACTGCCCTGATCCCTCTGCCCTAGGCTTGCTGACTCTGTTCCGGGCCTGGCTGTGGGCTAGACTTGTCTGCTGAGCTTCTCAGTCTGGTCTGTCGCTGACACCGGTGGGCTGGCTCTTTCCTGCCTCTTTGCAGGGGGATAGAAGAGTGTCGACCAGGGCACTGGGATGGAAAGATCAGGCTGCGGTTAGGCTGCAGTCCGCGAAATAGGAGACCTTTTTTTTCTGCTTGGCAGGATCAACTTCTGGGCCCCTCTGAACCTGCTCAGCGTTGGGCTGCGCTCGGGGTCTCAAGCGGCCGGCGACGAGTAGCGTAACCCAGGAGGGGGTGTGGGAAATTAGAATGGCCAGAGTGCTGGATTGAGTTCCAGAGAAATCCCTGACGACCACTCTGTCAAAGTTTTTTGGTTTTGTTTTTGTTTTTAGAGGGTGGAGAGGGAGGATCAGCGAGAGGGGAGAGCCGGGTTCCGAAGTAATCAGATTTGAAGGGAATTGTGAAAAAGCTTTTCCGCTGTCAAAGTTACTGGCCGGCCTTGCCCATCCATCCTCTGTGGGTTCTCCAGAACAGGCGCTCCGGGCAGTCAACGCTCAGATCAGCATCCACGCCGAAGGGAAGGCGAACAGTTGCTGCGTGCGGGCCCAGTCAGGATATCGGCCGAGCGCGCGGTAAACCGGGCGCCGCACCGCGGGCCTCTTGCTTTGCCGAGTCTACGTCTCCTTCTTCACCAGGTAGAACTGGAAAGAGGAAGCGATCATTAGATTTACAATTACAAGACCCTGGTTAGTAACGGGGCGTCTTTGTTTATTTCTTTCGTTTTGCGTTAGCCAGAATTGCTTAGAAATCGTACAACAGGAAAGTAACCTGTGTGGCGAAATCCCGGCTGACCCAGAAGGGCTTATAGCGTCTGGGGGCTGGAGCGAGATTATCGGGGTCGTTTTCGAGCGTTTTAGGACAGGTTGAGAGCCCCCAAACTCCAGAGCAGTAATTAAAATCACTCTGGGCTTGCAACGTCTATGAGACTTAGCAGATTTGGGAGGAAAAGATACGGATTTGGGACGGACGGGCAGGGGTTTGGAAAGGCGAAGATCAGACCTAGACTTTCGGCCCTCCCCTCTCCCCCACAGAGAACCCGTGGGGGACCGGGAAGCCAGGGGTTAAAGCGGCCCAGGAGCATCCCCGGACTGCCGGCGCGGAGCCTTGGCCCGAGCCTCAGTCTCTCCCCTCCTCTCATTGGCCCGCGCTCTTAGGGTTTCTCCTGTTCCCTCTTCGCCATTGGTCGGGGGCTGGCTTTTTTTCCCCTCAGTCTTTCTCTTCCTCCCCCTCCCTCTCCCTCACCCCACGGACAGGAGCGCACCGCCTGCCCCCAGCTCCTCGCGAAGGGAGGAATTTAGAAAAAAAAGTTTCCCAGAAGTTTGGATCAGAGGAAGGACGGGAACACCAAGAGAGGAAGAGGGAGAGGGAGGAGAGAAAGGGAGAGGGAGGAGAGAGAGAATAAAAAAAAAGATGAAGTCCAGTCTACACAGCCTGTGAGCGCCTGCCCCGGTGGGTGGGAAGCAGGACTCGGGCGCTCATGCAGCGAGCGGGCGGCGCTCCGGGCGCTCGTTCCTAGCGGCTGGGGCAGCTAGGGGCGCGGGTCGGAGGCGGCTGCGGAGGGCGGGGAAGGACGCAGGGGGAGGGTGCCGAGGACCCGCAGGGCCGCCGCCTCTGTCTCGGCCTCTGCGCCGCCGCCTCTCCCGGGCCCGGCCCGGCGGGCGCTCCGAGCGTGAGGGCGCGGGCTGCTCCCTCAGTAGCGGGGGCGAGCGGAGGCCGGGGTGCGGGCGGCTAAGATGAGTGAAAGGAGAAGATCTGCAGTCGCCCTGAGCTCGCGAGCACATGCCTTCTCCGTTGAAGCCTTGATCGGCTCAAATAAAAAGCGGAAACTGCGAGACTGGGAGGAGAAGGGGTTGGACCTGTCCATGGAGGCGCTGAGCCCCGCGGGCCCACTCGCAGACTCGGAGGACGCGGCCGCACACGGCCTGGAGCCTCACCCGGGTGAGTGCGCAGGGCCAGACCGAGGGAGGAGGGCGGAGAGGGGACGCCGGGCGGCCAGTCCGCGGGCGATGTGGTGTGGAAGGAGGCCCTGCTGCCTGACGCCCTGCCTTTCTCCGACGCGGGTTTCCTTTTCTTTGCTCAAACGTCTTAAGCTTTCCGCAAATTCGCTGCAAACAATTTGTGGGGAACTGAGCCTTGCATATTCGTCGTCGAACTCAGGCAAGGAGGCCTCGCTCGCACCCTCTTCTCTTCTGGGAGCGGAGCGCACTGTTCTGGTGTCTATAGCTGAGCGGCCGCAGGCCCCGGGGGTTAAGGAGGGGCACAGATCGAAGGCGACCGCGGGAGCGGAGAGGGGCTGGGATTCGCTCCTGAGAGCTCCAGTGGACTGGCGTGGAGTTCTCTGGCTCGACATCCAGTCTCGGGAAATGCCCAGTTTGTCCCATTTAGCCTTCGACCTCGGTCCTCGCCCTTCCCCCACCAACTTTTCGGGGACTCAAGTTCTTCTGTTTCCCCTACTCCGGGGACGACCGAGCATAATTATATTTCTACTTCGGTGGCGTTTACGGAAAAGGGATGTATGTTATAACCCTTACCCTGCGCCCTGGGTCACTCTTCAGGGCCGACATCTCTACGTATTGGGGGAAGCGGAGTGATTAATTATTGCCTTGTATCTATCCATGCACATTATATGCACACAACACGTAAAACACAGAGCGGATGTTGGTGTCTATTTTAGCAGAAACCTGGGCGGGTAGTTGGTTGAGGGGGAACAACTTAACGTTTTGTATTAAGTGCCAAGATTTCAACTGTGCAAAACAGCCCGGGGGAACAGCTGTTGTCGGAAGAATCTTGCGCGCGCGCCCGCGCGAGCGCGGGCACGCGCATCCACACACACATGCACACATGGTCGCAGCTTGGTTTAGCGGTTTCAGAAACTTTCCAGCCTGGGATTCTGCTGCCATTCTGAAGGTGCTCCTGCTGACCAGCTAACGTTGGGGAGTAAACCTGGGTCAGCGCGCCGGAAAGCGGAACACCAGAGTGGGGGCGGCGGCCCACAAAAGGATGGGGGTGGCTCGCGGCCCCGAAGAGCTTGGGGACGGAGCTTTGGGGCCCAGGGGCTTGGGGGCTGGAAAACTGGCCGACCCAAGGAGGGACAGCTGTCGCTTACATTTTCTCTTTCGGCAGTGACAGTTCAATTTCCATGCTCCTGAGGCTAATAATAACGCGATTAGCGGGTGACTTGCAGAGACCGAGTTTTATGAATTCTCCGTGTTCTTGTGGCCCGTTACGGTATTTGAGTTTAGTGCTGGGGAATTATTTTTATTAGTCGATGAAAAGAAAATTAAAAGGAGATTTATTTCGTCCGCTCAAATCTTTCTCTGTGTTTGGATGCGGGTGCCTGTCCACGCGGACCTCTGTGTGGGCAATCCAGAAAGGAACGCGTAGCTAATGTGTGTTTCCCATCTCTGGCCAGACTCTGTTTCCTCACCGCATTTATATGTTGTCAAAATCCACTTGCGCCTTCACACAGTTTAGTGGGAGTTCTTTCAGGCCTCCTGACAACTCATGGTTTGGAAGGTTAGTTTATTTTACTTTTCCGACGGTGGAAAAGACAGAAGTTACTTAACTGTGCGTGGTGGACACCCTGTCCGCAGGTACTTTTCTCTAGGGAGGGGTCCAGGTCCGCCGCATCTGGTCTAGGTTCGCTTGTTCAAAAGGACCAATACCTGTGATCATAATCAGGGACTCTGCTCGCAGTTTTCTCTTTTCCCCGTTTTCCTCTGCCATAGTGAGGAGAGAAATGGTTGGGACTAGGAGAGACCATTCCAGAGACATAAACCCGAAGACCTAACATAGAACTTCATGTCACACAGAGTTCAGCTGACCCATTCCCATCATCTTTTTTTTTTTTTTTTTTTTTTTTTAAGAAGAAGATGGGCGTTGGATTAGAGAAAACGAAATACGTTTGTGGGGTTGAGGCCCAGGAGGAGGAAGAAGCTGAAAGCTGAGAGTACTCGTGGGCCTTCTGCGGGACCGGCTACCAGCCCTGCCACCAGCCCTGCCTGGCTGCGTCGTGCACCAAGGGGATGTCCAAGTTCGAGCCCCAGCAGTGGCCAAAGCTTTCTTAGGAACCGGACATAGAAACAGAAAAGATCTTTCAGAAAAACTGCGTGGTGGAGTGGAGCCCCCGCAGTCCCCAGAGTGGAGGAGGCGGAGCTGCAGGCTCTGGGCCCGGATGGTAGCAGCAGAAGTCGAGTCCAGGGCTTGGAATCCCTTGTAGGCCTTTCTTTCTTTTTCTAATCCGGCGCCCTAACGAACACACATACATCACCTTTAAAGGTGTGTGTATGGTGATGGAGGTAGGAGAGGGGCCCAGGTGACTCCATTGTGCCCGGGACCAAGTCTCTGCCGTCCTTGGCCTCAAATTGTTTAAACTCTCTTCCCGAATTAGGACCGTGAGCAGGTTGGACCCGCCGCGTGGCTCGCCTGCGATAGCCTGTTGATAAGAAGTCAGAAATGGGTGGGGGAAACGACAACTGAAATAAAATTGCCACGGAGCTGGGGAAGGATTAAACAAACACGCATACAGACACAGGACACCCGCCTAGAGCAATCGTGTTTATAATGTTCACCATTCCCTCCCTCTGACTGGTACCTCCGTTTTTCCAACCTTCCTGTCCGTGCCTTAAAATCCCAGGATCCTGCGACAACCCAGGGTTAGATTTTAATGTTTAATTTTTCTTCAAAGACGTGGCCTTTTGCTTTTTCACAGCCCGTTTTTCTTTCCGTGTCCGGACAGAGCTGGCTTTAGTTGGCGCCAAGCACCCGCAGCCTGGGGCGCCAACCTGCAGCAGCGGGGGACCAGCCTAGCCTATGCGCTGTAGGAACTCACATATCAGAGGACACACCGTATGTATTTCAAAAATTTCCACCGAGCCTGCTGGTCCCGAAAAACCCCGAGGCCCAAAGGGCCTTGGAGAAGGGCCCGTGAGGTGCCCTCATTATTGCCAGAACTCCGAGTGTTCTGGAGAAGCCGCCAGGACGCAGTCGCCGCAGGCTCGGGAGGGTCTCCGAGGAGCCTGACTCCCGGGCCTTGCTTACCCCCGCCTCTCGCCAAGCAGCAACAGGGAACACTTTTGAGCCAGGATCGCCCAGAGCAGCTGCTCCGGCTGCGGCCTTGGAAGTATATTTCAAGCACGCGGCGGCGCCATCTGCGCTCGGACCCCAGCCCCGGCTCCACCCCGCTTCCCCCGCTCGAGTTTGGAGTTTGGGTTTTTCCCGCCCAAATCCACAGCCGAGTAAGGCCGAGGTCCGGTCTCCCGCGGAGCGAAATAATTCAAACCTTCTGCGAAAGGATTTCCCCCTCCAGGGCCTACGGCCCTGAGCCTTGCAGCCGAGGCGCTCCAGAGGCCTAAGAATGTGGCGGCGTACGCGGGTGGACACACAAAGCAGGCGCAGTCAAGAACGTGAGGGCAGGTCCCTACTCCGCGCACACGTGCACGTACGTCAGGCTCGCGCGCCCTGTGCACCTCTCCGCGCAATCCGTAGTGAAATAAGACAGGATACGCCCGTGTAGTGCCCCAAGGCACTTTCTTCTTTCGAATTACCGAGATCAACAGTTCACGCGAATTAATCTGCCAGTTTATGGCTTGTTTGCTCAGAGTAAGACTCCCAAGATTTTAATCCTGACATCACCCCTCCACCCACCCCTAATCCCCAATAGGGAAACACAGGGTCAAAGCGGAGGAAGTGACTCTTCACTGACGTTTAAGTAATGGAGAAAAAGCGAGGAGTTTGAAGCCTGTGGGGAGAATGTGCTTGCGCGGGGCAAGAACCAGCCAGGGCGCAGGCCGGAGCTTGGACTGCCGTAAAGGGTGTGGGGTGCGCTGGGCGAGAAGCCATAGTGTAAGTCTGATGTAGAGCCCGGGGCGAGAAACACCGGTTCCTCAGTGGTACGTGCGCCGCAAAAGCCAGTGCAGGTCTCGAAGGTGCCAGGCCTGAACCCTGAGGATGAGCCAAATGTGGTGCCTGCTGGACATGCGCAACGCTCTCGCCTGCCCAGTCAAAACGGCCTTACGCGGTGGCCGCGTCTTTGGTGAGTGACCTTGTGTGAAGGGGACTGAGGAGGGTAGGCTAGATCTGAATTCGTCGTAGGCTGGTGAGGATGGATGAGCTCGGGAATGAATGCCAAAAGGCTTTTTGTCGCGCAGGTCGGACGTTGGCTGAGTCAGACGCCCTCCGGATGCGCAGGGCTTGGAAAGCACACCCCGGTGGCTCCCGGGAGGTGGGCAGGGTTATGAAGATGTTCTGTGTAAATCCCTGGCCCTTCCACCAGGAAGAAGGAAACTGTTCTAACCCCCTCTATCCCGTAGATGGAGCAAACTGATGGGAGGGCAGTGGGGAAGACAGGGAATTGGGAAAACCCTAATGCCCAGAGTTTGGAATGTGATGGAAGGGAGTGTGCTGTGTTTTGCGCCCCCTCAAGTCATCCCCTGTCCCCCCCGCGGGCTTCACAGCTACTTGAGAGGCACGTAGAAGGCTCAGGGCTAACCGGCGAGCCTCAGGTAACGGTCTCTCCCTTCGCGGCTGGGCGGTACAAGGCCCCTCGCTGGGCTCCGCCGCCCGCCTCTGCCCCTCTGAGACTGGTCCGACGCGCCGGGAGAAACCTTCTCTGGACAGATCAGCTCACAGCGTAGGCGCTCAGCGGTTCTGAATTTGCGTCTTCCACGCCCCACCCAGCACCATTTCATACTGAACACTATTTGGGTTCAGACCTAGCCACTTTCGAGTTCCTGATTTTATAGGTTAAACTCCCAGAAAGAGAAGTTCGCGGGGTGACGTTCATGCAGGGGGAAGGGGGGATTAAATTGTTTTAATAGTGGAGTTCGTACTGAAATTATATTGACGTATACCCGCTGCCGGTTTCCTGTCCGCCCCCCCCCCCCCTAATTCAAATGGTATCATGGCCATCTTTTAAATATTAAAGGAAATTAGTTTAAAATCAATTAATACACCCAGCACCCGAGGAGCGACTGACGAAGGGAGCTAAACCTAAGATGAACGGGTATTAGTGGTTTGCGTTCGCCCATTTATTTGTATAATTTCCTTCGTGTGTGCGCACAGGAGTTTAATGGAAGCTAGTCACTCAGCATTAATCGTTCATGTTGGGCCACGAGGGGAGAAGGACAAATACCTTTTGGCTCAGAAGACCAGAAACATTTTGTTCATCCAAGCTTCTCCAGGGCACTGCTTAGTATTAAAGAGTGAAATATTCCAGGTCTGTCACAATTGTTCTCTGTATTGCCAAAAATATAATATTAATATGAGGGGACTTTTTTGAGTCCTGATTATGGACTTGGTTAGAATTTATTTCTCACACCCAGGAGTAAAATGATTACTTCTTAAATCTGTCAGTTCCTTCTCTAGGTGATTGTAGAGTTAAAAACAAAAACAAGACCGGACTGAGCAGATTCCACAGGGATAAAGAGCAGAGAGCAGAAGGGCATTTCATTTCTCTTTCTGGAAAAGCAGAAATCCATCTAATGATTATTATGGGGAGGTGTAGCTAGTTATTGCTTTCTTACTACCAAAAGACAAAGACAAAGTAGTTCAGCAGGAGAGAATATTTAAGTGGTTTTCTAGTTTTGACCTTTTGGGATATTTTTCCACAGGGTAAAGTACGGAACTGGTGGAATCTTTCCCCCTTCTTTCTCGCATCCCTGTGGTTTATTTTTGCCTTGCCTTTTCTGGTTTCCAGCGAGCCCTGAATTTTATAAGTGCATGACTGCGATACAGGGGTCTGCACTGGGAACAGCAATTAGCAAATTTATAAATTAGGGCCTGTTTACACGTCTTTGGGCATGGATAATCATTACTTAATTTAAGTGAGGCCCTTGCTCTAAGTGTCAGGATGGAAAATGAGACTCCGTAGGGAGGATAGAAGGTGAAACGGGAAGAGGTGGGGGAATTAAGCAACTGGTGACGACAAATCAACATTGATGCAGTGCCATTACTGGCTTTACTTTGAGGCAGGACATTCTGCTGACTACAAACTGATGATGAGCTTTTTTGATACAAGACGGGAAAATAGGCCTTGCATTTGATACTCTGTTCTATACTCTTTTTACCAGCCAGGGTTCAGCTATGCCCTTTAGGTGTAAGCGTTATAAAATGTATTAAAGAGTATATAATCAACTGTATGTGTTTACACACAAATTTATGTGTAAAATCTACTGCTCTGAATGAGACATAGAAAACATCTCAGGAAATACCAGAAAAATATTAGAGAAAATAAACTGCCTCTCTTATTTGTGGAGCCAGTTAACAAAAGGAGAACACATAAAATTTTGGGGGGGGGTTCAGAAATTTTGTCATCTCTAGGTATCCACTTGACAATTCCAAGAGAATTACAGATTTGAAACTTCTTGGTATTGGCATTTTCACTTAACTGTCAAATTAGTTTAAGATTTTGACCAAAGTCCAAGAGAGAACACTAGAAAAGGAAACTGTACAGATGCAATTTAAAAGAGCAGGAAGAGTGGAGGGTTTTTTTCTAACTAAACTTGGCTTTTAAATTTGTGAATAATGCCACCTTCAGCTCCGATGGGCAGAATGCTGGCTTGTATTGAAGTATAATTTCATGTTCTTCCATGCAGAGAGTTAACAGAATCACTAAGGGAAATCTGTTAATAGAAATAACGAAAGAAACTGTGATTTGGGGATAATAATTTAACAACATAGAAATATGTGCAAAAATATTCTATTTGTCCTCTTGTATTTTCTTCAGCATAGCTGCGGAGGCTAAATGAGCTGTTTTCCAAATTGCCACACACTTTAGAAGATTAACAACAACCCCCCACCCCAAGTCTGGATTGCACACGCAAATCCTAACATAGCCTTCTTTTAAAAACCGAATACTACAGGTAACAGTAGAGTTCCCTTGAAAAGGATCATCAGAGGTCATTATTATGTACCTAGCTGGGAGCCTTAGAGTTCTAGCGTCTAGTTCTCAGCGGAGTGAACTGAAATTCTTACTCCCAACACCCGCTGTCTTCTCCGCTGTCCCACAACCCCTAAAGTCTCGTCGAAACCCCAGACGGGGGCTTGGAAAGCGGTAAGCCCCTCTTACGCTCCCCCACTTCCCCTCCCCCAAATTCTCCTCTCCCCACATCCTGTACCCCTCCCCCCACTTCCTATACGCACGGTGAAACGCCCTCATTTTCCCTCTTTAAAAAAAATTAAAAAAATCAGATGAAGTTTCACCGGGGAAGGATTTGCGACTCTTCCCGTGAAACTATCCCTGGGAAAATAGGGCGGGTCGAGTGACCTTCCTCAGTTAGAGAATCGGGCCGCAGCCGCGTCTCCCCTCCTCCGGCCCCTCGCCCGGGATTTGGTGGCGCCTTGGGGCGGGAGCGGCCGGGTCAGGAGCGCCCGGGCCTGGCCACAGTGCGCGCGGCCTCGGCTCCTGCTCCGGCGCTCGAGGCTCGGTCCCTGCCGGCGGGTCCGCGCCGCCGCTGGAAACCAGGAGGTGCGCAACCCCGAGGGATAGTCGGTGCCCCTCTCAGCTCCCTTTACAGCCTGGAGCAATGCAGGCAGTCGGGTAATCGGGAAGGCCTTGGTAAAAGACCACCCCTTCTCCCCGCAAAAAATCACAGAGAAAAATCCAAACAAACAAAAAACCCCAAAACAACCCCCCCCCCCCCGAACCGAAACAAACACAAAAACCCCCAAACTCCCAAACGGAACCCAAGGATCTTACACCTCGCGCCCCGAGGGGAGTCTGAGCTTTTGCTTTCATCAGGCTAAACAAATATCCAAGGAATTAAATTGACTTCAAAACATTAGCAATTAGAAACCAAGAATCCTTCGGCCCGAGGAACTTTTAATCCCTAACCATTTCCAAATGGGTAATTCTAGGGTCAGTAAATATCATAGACACTCCGTTAAAAAGGAAGGTCATTCTGCCGGTTCTTGGAGAAGCAGAGGATTCCCGGGTGCCTCAGACGGTCCGTGATGAGATGGTCCCCCTGGCTTCTAGAATCCCCGCATTGTTCAACCGAGACAAAGGGACAACAAACAATTGCCCTTCACGCTATTCTTGGAGATTAAAAACAGTGAACTAATTCTTCTTATTCTAAAAAAAAAAAAGGAAAAAAAGGAAAAAAAAACCACCCATGGAAATAACTACTAGCCACACTATGCTCGGTAAGAAATGGGCGGGAATGGCTACAGCTCCACTTTAGCTGGGAGAAGAGTCTTCCCTGGAAGGCTTCAAAGTATCAATCCCACCAGGCCCCAGGGCCCAGAATTTTAACCTAGGCTTTAGGGAACTTGGGTGATGTAGGGCTCCTGTTCTTGCTCCTTCTGAAAAATATATAGTTGATTTTCACCATAGGGAGGGGCAGGCGTTGATGCCAGTGAGTGAGTGATTGTGAGCACAGTAGTGCTTTCCCTGGGTTTGAGAAAGCTTCCTCTATCTAGTAACCTTACACTTATATTTATTTTTTATTTGCAACAAAGCTGAGGGAGGGATTATGTACTGATGCACTGTTTAGGGAAAAACAAGGCTTATGAGACAATCTATGAGTAAGCTTGCATAAAAACGTTTCAGGAAACTTAATTGCTTATGTGGACATCTATGAGTCTTCACTATACTACAAAGGTTTCAACACAGGCCCTCATAGTGCAGATTATATCCCTGTATTATGGTAGGAAGAGGGCTTGACTAGCTTAAACTGGACTTAGAGTCTAGCACTAGCTTTATCATTAATTTTGGAACCAGAGATATTTGTTCTAAAAGCAGACATATAAATGTTGAAAAAGTTGTTTTAAAGTTGTTTCATAGCCTCAGTTCCTGGTTTGTGAAATGAGGGAGAGAGATTCAAATGACACCTGAGGCCCCTTTAGTTATAGGATTCTATAATCTTGTTAAATTTTTTTTCTTGTAATACTAACATTTTCTCCTGAGGTACCTTAGCCATCATTTGACCCATTCTTTTGTTGGAACAAGGGAAGTTTTACTGCAGTTGTAGAAAGTAACAGTAATAGCAATTCAAGGTTAAAAAAAAAAAAAAGAAAAAAAGATTTTTTATTGCTAAAATTAAGAGCTTCCATAAAGCTTTTGAAAAGTTTTTAGATTAATATCACATGTTCGAAAGTTCTGGATCTAGTCCCTTCTGTTTGATGTAACCTATTGTTGCTTGTGTGACTGCCTGGGACCCTCCTGCTGGGAGAATTCTATGGCGTTAGTAGATTTAAAGAAAATACAAGTTATCTATGCTTTGGACATTTTCTATGCCATTCTCAGAAATAGCTGGAAAGACCATGCATTTGAAAAATGAAGACTGAGAAAAACAGCTTCATCACTTATAAATTGAATGGATGAGACCTCCCTTCCCCCCCAAGAAAATCAGTTGCCCCTCGTTACTCTCTGAGCCTGATGGAAAGCACTAGTAACTATTTTCCATGTCTAGTCTGCTAAGCCGAGGTCTTGATCTGGCAGAGAAGTGAGAATGCTAAAAGGATGACTTAGTAACAGGCAAAACGCTTGTCAACAAGATAGATCAGAAGACAGCTTAGCATTCAAGACCTCTATTCATAGCTGCTGAACTTGAGGGCAGGGTCAGACCAAAAAACTGGGCCCAGCATACACCTAGGAAGGATTCTCATGTTTCTATCTGTGGGACTGTCTCTCCTTATAGACTTACACAGCTGGGCCAGTGACAGCTCCCCACTTGTATTTGACCTCCCCATTCTCTACAGCCCCTTCCCCTGTGTAGACTTGTGTCCTCAGGGACCTTATGGATTTACTGTCATCCCCTTTCACTACCACCCTATAAACTGGTATAAGGCAGGGACCTTGTCTTCATTGTTTTTGTATCTCCAGAGCCTAGTACAAGTGGTTGGCACAGAGCAACACTTACTATATAATGATTATAAATAGCAACATTTGTTGAACACTATGTACCAGCCACTGTGCTAAGTTGTGTATTATATGCTACAGTGATATAACATAATATAACACACAATATATAGTTGTATGTAATACATATTAAAATATGTATTAGTATTATACTAATACTAATATATACTATACTAGTATAACTAGTATATTGTTATACTAGTATAACTAGTATAGTTATGTTATATTATTATATAATATGTGTGTTCTAAATCACAGTATGATAATCATGTATATTCCAAATAATATACAACTATATATATATATAGAATGTATATGTGTGTGTATGTGTGTGCATATACATACACCCACATCCCAAAGCACTGGTATGAGACAGTAATAATCTTACTATTATCATTTCTATTTGGTGCAATGAATGAATGAGTGATATGATATAGTGGCTAAAAGCTCAGGTCTTGAGCTTAAGAATGCTTGTTCCTGAGACCTGGTTCCAGCACTTGCTAGACCTTGGACAAGTTCCTTAATCTCTCCCAAACCCAGTTTCTGCATCTAGGAAATTGTAATAATAAATAAACTCATCAAAAAGTGGTTGTGGAAAAAAAATAAGTGGTTGTGAGGGGGTGCCTGCGTGGCTTAGTGGGTTAAAGCCTCTGCCTTCAGCTCAGGTCATGATCCCAGGGTTCTGGGATCGAGCCCCACATCTGGTTCTCTGCTCGGCGGGGAGCCTGCTTCCTCCTCTCTCTCTCTCTCTACCTGCCTCTCCCCCTACTTGAGATCAATGTCTATCAAATAAATAAAATAGAATCTTTAAAAAAAAGTGGTTGTGAGGATTAAATTAGTACCTGTAGAGGAACAAAGGATTTGGCAGTGTCTGTGATTCCTGTCAATTGACTTGACACTGAGTATTCACTTTGGTGACCAGCTTGATGAGAAATTGTTGCAAATTATAAATCTAGCAGACACCACTGCTCTCCCTGGTCTTTTGCTTTAAGTGGGATGTTTGGGACTTGAAGGGCCATTGGTACTTGGTCTATGGTTAGAAACAGAGGAGTGAAGCTGAGTAGGAATGGCTGGCTAAGGAAGTTAAATAGGACTTTGCGGGCTGTTGCTATTCAGGGTTCCGCTGAGGCAGAAAGCCAGCCTCGGAGTAAGCATCTGAGGCAGGGAGAGAGGGCTTCAAGGGTAAGGACCAGCTGTCTGGCATGCAGTAAGAAGAGAGGGTAGGTGGAGGGTGGGGCAGGGAGCCTCAGCTTTACCAGCTCCCAGGAACTAGGCTCTAGCAGAGGACAGAGGGGCCTTTCTGGATGTGGGAAGTGGAAGAACACAAGCATGTTTTTCTGGTTAGTTTCTGATATTTTTACCTGGAGCCCAGAAATCCCCAAATGGTCAGGTTTTATCTTATGGGCAATAAGGAAGATTCATTTTGTGAAGCCTGTGTTCCGATGGCCCCCAAGGTTGGGCAAAGTGAACCAGTTGCATTTAGTAATTGAAATCCCAGTAAAGCATTGTAGGTGTTGTTTAGTTGAGGAAAAAAAAAAAATAAAGGGACCTAGTTTAAGGACAATCTATAATGAAGTAGACTGTCAGGAAGAGGAGACTGGGAAGTCATTTTTTAGGGAAAACAGCAGAAGCCCCAGCCATTGTGTTAGAACTTACATCTGGCTGCATGATTTTGCAGTTTTCTTCCTTCCAGCAAACAGAAGCCTGGGTTTGATCATTTACTATTTTTTTTTTTTTTTTAACAAAACTAGTTACACCCCAGACTTTGCTTATATTGATTCCTGGTAGCAGAGGAGGAAAGTGCATTCCCAGGGGAAGAGGAACTGAGATCTCTCCCAAGGCCTCCTCCATGGAGCCCAGCACCCTTCAGTAGTGACATTCAGGCCCTGCCTGACCATCCAGAGGCGGGGGGAGCTACTCTGCCCTGGCTAGAACTCAGGTTTCAGTCTTGTAAACATATCTGTGCACCACATTTTATCTCCAAGACAGCTGTTTCTTTACTTCCCCAGTCTTACAAACATCCTCTTCTCTCAGAGTGCCCACCATGCTGACTGATAGGGACTCCTATGGATTGAGGGCACACTCTATACCAGGCACTATACTCATGGTTTCATTCATATTGTCTTCTTGCATTCACCCAATAGTCTTGAAAGGGAGTTGACTGTTTCTCCATTTTATGCATGAGGAAATTGAGGACCAAAGAGTTTTAATAACTTGCCAGTATCCTTAACCACTACACAATATTGCCTTCCCCGGTACATGGCTCTTCAGTGCCCTAGAGGGAACTTTCAACTTTTGTAGATGGAAATCTGTGCTTGCTGCCTGTGCTCTTCCCCAAACAGAAATGATTAAATCATAAATGAGAGAGAGCTCTTTTATAGTTTCAGGGTCTCTCTCTTAAGGTGCCTTCTCCATACAGGCTGGAGGAAGTCTCTGTGTGACAGTGATATAAGGCGGAGTTTGGGAGCCATGGTCTTTGGAATAGGAGGTGTGCACCCATGCCAAGCTGACTTGCTTTTCTTTGACTTTCATGCACAGAAATCTCAGTGTCTGAAATGTGGTGGCTACCTAGTGAATTTGATCTGAAACCTCCTCAAACTAAATCCCCTCATGCAGTGAAATTCAGGGGAAACTTTAACTGCCCTGTTTTACCCATTCCCTTCTCCATTCACAACGGGATGGATGGAATCTTATTGGTAATTGATTCAAAATGGAACAGCTTAGAAACATATCAGTTGCAGTGAGGAGCAATTTGTGCATTTCTAAGTACTGTTGATTTTTTCAAACTCAGCAATCACAGCTGAAATCCCTTTGCCATGGATTGAATTTACAAAGGAAGAGATTCTGATTTCCACAGTGGCTTCTTTTTAATGCCCAAGGATTAGGAAACCGCCTTGAGGACCCACAGCAAGTACAACCCCTCTCAGAGTCCCGGCTTTAACTTTAACCTCTGAGTGGCTGCTCTGATTCATTTATTTTGTAACAGCTCTATTTAGAGCAGCCTTATTTGGTATGGCATCACTTATTTGCAGAGATCTCTCATCCCTAGACACACTTCCACCCTGTGCTCCTTCACTCTTCTAGCATGTTCTGCATGGATGTGCCCCCAGTGGCAAGTTTCCGGGAGCTTAGTAAAGGGCTCCAGGGTTTCTGGTCCACCTGTTCACTGTCTTTCCACCACTTTCATTCCCGCTCCAAGTAACCTTCCTCTCTTAGGAAGTCTGATGTCTCTAGCAGGGATTTGGAGAAAAACCATACCCCCTATTTCAGTGTATGGACTGTACATTAATGTGTTTCTTGGCTGTGTCACTGTAAGGTCTACTGATTTCCTGTTTGTTGTGCCCAGTGTTAGAAAAGCTGCTTTTAGAAACTAAAAAAAGAGAGAGAGATGTAAAGTCCGTCTCTGTTTTAATGCTTTCTTTTTCCTGACTGCCCACCCCACTTTGTGCAGGCAGCAATTGATGGGATTCAATATGATCTTGCATCAACAAAAGCATATGAATCTCTGGGCCCATTTCCTTTCCCAGGGAACCTGTGTGGAGCCAGACTCTTGAAATATAGAGTGTGGCAGAGGAGGAGATGAATGCTGCAATCCTGGATGGTTTGCTGGAACTCACTCAAGAGATCTGTTCAATTACAAAGGTAGATTCTGCAAGATGTGAAATGAGCCATGCCTTGGTCATTTCATTTTCCCCTCCGCATTCAGAGCCCTATCTGCATGGCCAATATTAATCCTGGGAATGTTAGATCCCATCTGGTGCAACTGTGCATTACCCAGATTAGACTGTGACATCACAGAGATTTAAGCCATCTCTGTGATATTCCGACTGGGTGGTAGGTAGTGCAGGAGGCACTCCCTACAGACACGGGACAATCTGACGGGTGTAGGAATGAGCAAATAGTGAAGGCAGCCCTGGTGAGTATGTGTGTGTGTGTGTGCGTGCGTGCACGTGTGTATGTGTATGTGTAGGGGAGGGCTGGCAGGGGTGCTGAGGGGTGTTAAGGAGAGCTGGGAGGAATGGTTCCCCCAGCCTGCGTGGGTGAATTGGTTCCGGATGTTAACATTTTTTCCTGGGGCTTGACTACATTCTTCTTTTTCTTTGCTTGTCTGTTTTCCTGCCCAAGCTGTTAAGGCTTCCACAGCTGTGTGGCTCATTGCTGGTGAGTGTTGAGAATGACATATCTGGCTTTATTGCAAGGGCAATTTTGGGGCATGTGTATAGGTAAACTTTTGAGAGGTTTTTATCCATCATCTTTCAAAAATTTTGAGGTTTTTGAGGCAGGGGCATTATCTTGTCAGGTTAATACCAACCCTGTATTGCATTGGATGACCTCTATTGAGGATTAATTGTGGGATAATTTGGAAAGTAGATGGTCCTTCATATCTCAGAAGCAGAAGGGACTGGCTGGTGTGGGAGACTAAGACAACAGATGGAGGGCAGGGATGCGGCCGAACACAGCCGAGAACACGGTGTGGCGCAGCTAGGATGCATAGTTCTGGCCATGTGGCTTTGGGCAAGTGACTTCACTCTGCCTCAGCTGAGTACATGGAGGCGGAGGGGACTATGGCCTGCTGCAGGGTTGCTGTTGAGAAGTCCTTGAGATAACAAAGTCGAAGCACTTCTGGCACAGTGGCAGGCTCATAGAATGTGCCCTGTATAAGCATTTGTCTCCCTTGATCAGCTTATACTTTTAGTAAATTGAGAAAAATCAGAAGCTCTTCAGTGTTCTGATGGGAAACTTTTTGGTGAGTGCCAGTCTTCTTAGCTGATATCCTTTGCTGCCCCATTCATAGCATGTTCGTTCACACAGGCTGACTAATCTTTTAAGTGGACACATAATTGATATCCACACTGTATTAGTTTAAGGTGCACAGTGTGTTGACTTGATACATTTATATATTGTAATATGATTACCACCTTTTGTGGTGGAGAAATTTAGGATGTATTTTCTTAGCAACTTTAAAGTATATAATACAGTGTTGTCAACTATAATCACAATGTTCTTCATTAGATCTTAATATTTATCTTCTCACTCTAAGTTTTGTTTTCTTTGACTGACAGCTCCCTGATTCCACAACCCCCCAGCCCCTGGTAACCATCATTCTACTTGGTTTTTAAGAGTTCTGCTTTTTGAGATTCCATATAGAATTGAAATCATGCAGGATTTGTCTTTCTCTGACTTATTTCATTCAGCAATATGTGCTCAATGTCCATTCATACTATGGCAAATGGGAGGATTTCCTTCTTTCTCTGAGTAATATTCTACTGTCTCTGGCTGCTATCTATTTAACATCTTTATTTATTCACCCATTGAAAACAAGTAGACACTTGTTTTCATATCTTAGCTATTGTGAAATAATTGCTACAGCGAACATGGGAATGCAGACTATCTTTTTTGAGTTTCTGCTTTCATTTCCTTTCTACACAGTCTTTTTAGTCATCCCCCAAGCAGTTGCTCCTGCTCCTCCTCCGGTTTGGAACACTTTCTCCCTTCTCCTTGCCTAAAATTTCTCCTGAAGAGAGTTTATCCTGCTTTCAAGACCCATCTTGAGCACTTAGTATTACAGAAATCTTCCCAGATGAAAAAGGGCAATTTGGTACAAATGGGGTCTCTTTATGGCTTCCTCTCAAAATGGCGCCAGTGTCCTTCTTTCATTTTGTAGTCATAAAGGAGTCTCAGCTAGATGATATTCGGCTCTCAGAGGAGTAACCGAGATGGTAAACACACAGGGGTCCTTTGTTGACTTCCCTCATGAGCAAGCTCCTCTTGAGAGGAGGTCTTCAAGTAATCTGATTAGACCATTTCTGAGCAAGACTTCTGTCTTGCTTTTGGCTTCATAAAATGGAAGCTTATAGGCTTACCAACAAGCCAATAACTTGACTTTAGTGTTTCTTTCTTTGGCAGGATATATGCCTGTTATCTTCTTGCTGTCCTGTTAGATACACACATACTTTTCAACTCTTGAGTAACTGATGCCTATAGCCATGAGACAGTGCCTAGCTATCTCTCTTTGTTCTGTGGCTATCTTTGCACAAATGCACACACACACACACACACACACTCACATAGTGCTTTCTATTGCACTTTTCTACATTTTAAAACTGGTCACTGAAGAAGGGGTAAAGTAGAATCCTATAAAACTTAATGCTTTGTACTTTTCTTATGACATTTAACACATTTTGCCTTGAAGGATAACTTTTTGGAGAGCATATTTGTTTCAGAAATGGACTAAAGTGGAAAACCCTGGGGACCACTGTGTCTTACTCATCTCTGAATTGCTGTTAGCTCTGAACATTTGTAAAATGGAATCCGTAGTTGTCAGACTTTAGTGATGGATTTTGTAACCGTTACAGCCACTTTGCAGATGATTTGGCTTCAAGATGGTCCTAGACACCCAGCATGAGATGTCTGCCAGTTGCCTGTAGGTGTGATCTTGGACGTGTCAATTGATGTCTATATTCTAGAGTCTCTCTATCTCTAATAGAGATAAGACCACTGAATTTTAGTAAGAAGGAGAGGCAGTCTAATTGCACTACTAATAAGGCATTTTTGTAGCTGATTGCTGAATGCTTTCTGTATGGAGCCTATTTTGGAAACTCTCTCCTGATGAGGTATCAGCAATTTAGTATCACGTTTAGTCTGTGGGTGTACCTCTGCCCCATACCACCCTGTTTTTTTTCAAGCCTTATGTCCGTGGCAGCCTCTGTTTCCTGCCCAGCATGGGAGAAAAAGAAATAGAATAAAAGGCAATCTGAAAATCCCCAGTGCTACACTGAAGTGCAAAAATATCTCCAAATGAAAGACATATTGCATGAGTTTTCCCGAGAAAGCAGCACAGAGTTCCGTTGAACTGAAGCAGAATGACAGCAATTCTTCTGGTGTTTCCTTCCCCTGAGCAGTCGGAATATGCGAGTGAAGTGACAGGAGGTCCCAGCTCAGGGCTTGGCCCCAAGATGTGGGGAAAGGCAAATTGTCAGGAGGAAAAAGGAGAAAATCCTCTGAACCATAAGGTAAGCTTTGAGCAGGGCAGGGTCTTGAGGGATGAAGGGAGTTCTGTGAGAATGCATTTCAGAACCAGCACAGTCATAAAGAAGAGTCAGGGACTGAGACGTACCGAGAGCCAAGTACTTTTTGGGACCTGTCAGTTACGAAGAAGAGCCTTAGTGCTATCCCCGCTCCGACTCAGATCATTAAGGGGAAAAACAGTCTCAGTTTGCCGTTTCCTTTCATCCTTTATGCCTCACGATGTGCCTTATAGCTGTGAGTATCTGGAACCTGCTTTAGAGGAAAAAGCTCTCCAAACTTGTCTTGTTAGGGCTCTCAGCTACTGTGCCCGCAGTGGTGGCTAGTCACTGGGACCAACCCGATGTCATTATGGTTTCCCAGGGCTCGTGGCTTCCAAGCCATTATTACATTCTGCATACAGCAAACTGGAAGCAAACTTCCATGGAAGTCAACAGACCTGAAGCTCCAAGTTGTGGGAAAAGAGAGCTTCTCTGCACTTTATATGTAAACAAGTAGGATCATTTGAGTCTCTCTTTCTCTGGTTGAACATTTTTGATCCTGAATCATGAGGCTACTTCCTCAAGATGAGCCTGTAAATGTTAATTGGCAACAGACTCTGGGTATTTTTTAATGTCCTGGTGTCATCTGGGAGCCCACCATTCCAACACAGTGTTTATTCTGGATCCTCTTTAGAAAGAGAATGTGTTTCAGAAACTTGAACTTGGGGATGGGGCACACAGGCATGCACTCGTATCTAATTGTGGATCATGAAGGACCCTACTGACAAACCTCTGAAGACCAACAGGGTTCTTTAGATGCTGTATGTAGTGTATCCTATATTGTCCATAAGGGGTTTGAAATTTCATTATTCATGGGGCACCCGGGTGGCTCAGTTGGTTGGGTGTCTGCCTTTGGCTCAGGGCATTATCCTAGGGTCCTGGGATCAAGTCCCATGTCCAGCTCCTTGCTGAGTGGGGAGTCTGCTTCCCCTCTGCCTGCCTCTCTCCCTGCCTGTGCTCTCTCTCTCTGTCAAATGAATTTAAAAAAATTTCATCATTCATGCATTGGCATCCTGATTCTTTTTTTAAATTCAAATTAGCCAATAATATAGTACATCATTGGTTTTTGATATAATGTTCAATGATACATTAGTTGCATATAACACCCAGTGCTCATCACATCATGTGCCCTCCTCAGTGGCATCCTGATTCTTAACTAGGCTTCCTTAAGGTCTCTCATGGTCTAGAAGGTCAGGAGCAGTAACCACAGATATAATTCCAGAAAGTCACTGCCTTGTGGCCCTTGTGGTAATTGCACAGATTGAGCTCCTTTGTTTTCTATTTCACAAAGATGTGGGGTGGAGGAGAAAATGAAAGGATCTTGAGCCTGTAGGATGAAGGGAAGGCGTCCCCTCCGAGAGGGAGTAAGCACGTTGGTCCAGGATGTGAAAGAACTTGGCACAGATACTTTAGGGGAAAGAGACACTCTGACCATCTTGCCAGTTGCCTTTCATGACTTTAAAAGCTTCTCTTTAACCAGCTCTTGTTAATAGTCCCTGGTAGGTGACACAGTGATTATGATACCTGGGCTATTCTGTCTTAGGGAAATTCTGTCTTTATACTTAAAACAAAACAAAACAAAACAAACCCCAAACACTGAAGTGCCTGATACTCAGGGTTGAGTTTGAGGCCCCATATCTTTGTCTGGAGGGGGCTCTGGACAAACAGATGCTCTCTGTGTCTGGCTCAGGGGGCGTGTTCACTGCAAACCTGAATCCAACATCCACATCACGTGTTCTCTTTAGATGGGAAGTGTGGCACCAGCACCCTTTTTCAGAAGCCCAAACAAGTGCCACCAGCCGCTCAAACTAGTTTCATGCTTAGAGCTTCTGGGTCTTTCCTTCCTCATGTAACGGCGTCAATAAAACAGTT
Organism: Mustela lutreola; assembly: GCF_030435805.1. Classification (NCBI taxonomy): domain Eukaryota; kingdom Metazoa; phylum Chordata; class Mammalia; order Carnivora; family Mustelidae; genus Mustela; species Mustela lutreola. The sequence continues at coordinate 102,057,644 of NC_081299.1, read as the reverse complement.
TACCTATGAGTGCAAAGTAATATTGGCACCAAGTCTTCTGATATTGAGTAAACCCTGTAAATAAATTCCTACTTAACTTCAACCAGTGGGATTGATAATTAGGTACTGCTATACCTTACTCTGGAGTATGTGGGTTTTTGCCAAATGGGGAATAGAATTTCTGGATGATAAACTTACTTTTTTTTTTTTTTTTTTAAAGATTTTATTTATTTATTTGACAGAGAGAAATCACAAGTAGACAGAGAGGCAGGCAGAGAGAGAGAGAGGGAAGCAGGCTCCCCGCCGAGCAGAGAGCCCGATGCAGGACTCGATCCCAGGACCCTGAGATCATGACCTGAGCTGAAGGCAGCGGCTTAACCCACTGAGCCACCCAGGCGCCCCTAAACTTACTTTTCAATGTACAATGGTTGTTTGCTGTTTTCAGGTATTCTAGAGCGAAATGCTATGCAGGGCAAAAAGAAAAAAAAATCCATTGATTAAGTGAAAGCAAATAATCATCACGTAAGTAATGCCAGGGTTTTGTATTTTTGTTGGGCCTGTAGGTGTGATCTTGGACACGTTTGTGAAATGGACACGTTTTGTATATTTGATGACTTGAATTTCACCTCTTGCTTTAGCCAAGCTCACAGATTCCATGATTACTGCTTGAAAATGACAGCATCCTGTTTCAGAGAATTTCTCAAAGAAGAATTCCAAATAGTTTACCGGGGTCAACTTCAAAAACGTTGCTTATGTTACAGTTAAGGAAAGGGCCCTAATTCCATTTTTGGGATAGAATACTGAATGGAACGTCTTTTTTGTTTGGTTTAAATTCAGTTAGCCAACACATAGTTGCCCACCTTAATGCCCATCACCCAGTGACCCCAACCCTGTGCTCCCTTCCCCTCCAGCAACCCTCAGATTTGGAAAGTCTTCTTATAAGGGAAAAATGTTAGCCACCTCCTAGTAGCAGGAAAATCCAAGAAAATCATCTGGCCTCTTGGCACCCTTACTTCTGGATGCACATTGGGGAGAAGGCAGCATGGCACCCAGCTGTCTTTCAGAAGTAGTGGAAAACAGCCATGTCTGGCTACTCTTATTGTTCTCTTTGAGACGACCGAACATTTTATTAGGAAACTTTCTCACCATGGAAGCATTGGGGACCCTCCCAAACCTTCCCTTCACCTTCACTGTCGTCACTGTTCTTGCTGAACTTGCCCAATATCTATCTCTCTTCTATTTTGCTGGAGCATTTTATGTATGTATGTATGTATGTATGTATGTATTTTTAAGATTTTATTTATTTGAGAGAGAGGGAGCTAGCACATGTGTGCATAGGCAGGAGGAAGGGCAGAGGGAGGGGTAGGCTCCCTGCTGTGCAGGACCAGGACCAGGACCCTGAGATCATGACCTGAGCCAAAAGCAGGGTGCTTAACCAACTGAGCCACCCAGGCTTCCTTGGATGGAGCATTTTAAGGCAAGCCTCAGGCTTTCTGGCATTTTACCGCTAAGTACTTTAGTACTTGAGTAGACCTCCGAAGAGGATCATCTGCTGACCTAGACTCAATGACATCATCACACATAACATGATCAATATGTGTTCCTTGATACCATCTTAGTCAGTCCACACTCAAATTTCCACTTTGTTCAATAACTGTTAAGCCCTCAGGGCCACCTTTTCTCCTCTGATTTTGCCCACCTGTTTTGTTGTTGTTTTAAAGAATGCCAGGGGCACCTGGATGGCTCAGATGGTGAAGCATCTGCCTTCGGCTCAGGTCATGATCTCAGGGTCCTGGGATGGAGCCCTGTGTTCAGCTCCCTGCTCAGTGGGGAGTCTGCTTCTCCCTCTCCCTCTCCCCTTGCTTATGCTCTCTCTTTCTCTCAAATAAATAAATAAAGTCTTTAAAAAAAAAAAAAGAATGCCATATATCAAACAAAGGTCTGTACTATGCTGTCTCTGCCCGGTACATCTGAAGGGTGTGTTTCCAGGACAGATTCTGGGGCCCCAACATGGTTGACTTCTTTTAGGACATCTGAACCGGGAGGAGATGGTAAAGTCTGTTTTGGAGAAGTCCTCAGATGATTTTTGATGGGCAACCAGGTTTGGAAACCACTGCTCTCTACCACTGTGTTTTCCTTCAGAATGCCCAGGAGGGGACTGGTCACTGCATGTTTGGCATATGACAAGAATTCTCTGGAACCTGTATTTTTAAGACTATTGTTCTACTAACCCCCAGATAAATGTCATATCTGAGAACATTTGTTATTATAAGAACATCAGAAAATTACTTTTTGTTTTAATAGGAATGACGAGTGGCTATTAAAATAATGAGGGCCTGTAAATAATATCTGATTACAGGCTCCCTAGACAGATAAGGCTCAGGATGTTTTTCTGGTTGTGGCAAATACACCTTGTTGTTTTATAAAGGTCATGGAAAATGAAACTCCTTCAGGGTTTTCATATTGGCAATAGAATACCATTCTGGAAGGGAATTAAATTAGAATTAAATTTAATTTTACGCAGGTTAATTCAGGGAGCTCAGCCCAACATTTGCAACTCTTAGAATGATATTTAGTCCCGAATGGAACACCAGGTTGAGTAAAACCTAAGTTTAAAAGTGAAACCTTTGATTAACCTTTATTTTTGTCTACATGGCTCTAGACAGCTGCTTGGTGTGTTTTATCTTCCACTTCTCAGTCTCCTCCTCTTAACTGATGCATGGGATCCATGGAGTTTAGTGGGAGGAATACAGCTATATTTTTGAGGCACATGGGGAACGTAAAACCTGAACTTGGTGGTGAGCATATTCTTTGAAGCTATCTTGATTAAAATACTGTCTAGTAGGGCGCTTCCTTGCAGGTCATTTCTTTATTTTTTTAAAAAAGATTTTATTTATTTGAGAGAGAGAGAGAGCATACACATGTGAGCATGCGGGGGGCAGGGGAAGAGGGAGAGGGAGACTGAGCAGGGAGCCCAACATGGGGCTTGATCCCAGGACCCTGAGATCATGACCTGAGCCGAAGGCAGACACTTAACTGACTGAGCATCCCAGGTGCCCCCATTTTTAAAATTTTTACCCAGTGTTCCTATGACTGTGAAAACTGGAATGACCACCTGTGATAGGGTCATTTTTGGTCTTTTAGTTTTGTGATTTTTTGATGAGAGCCTTGACTACATCAGAATGATACTAAAGAAATATGTTGATTAACATTCTGTTACAAAAATTATTGCTAATTTCTGTCAGGTTCCTTACGAGATACATGCGCAGTTTTGTGAGCAATTGTCATTAGTCCATATACCTTGGTGTTTGCTTTTGTCTGTTTGAAGGTTGATACTGTGAGTATCACAGGGTCAGCCCTTTTGTTTTTCTCCAGTGCCACTGGGCTCGTATCTCTAACAAAAGGTAGTAGTGGTGGTATGGGGGTACGGTCGTCTGTTTACGTATTTCCTTGACTAGACTCGGCATTATCCGGAAGTCAGGAGTCTGGCTTCTCTCTGTGGGTCCAGTCCTTACCCCACCACGCCTGGCAATAAGGCCTTAATTTATATGTGGGGCAGTTAATGAATGAATCATAACTTTGGGTTTTGTGAGTGTGATTGACTGTTTGACTGAACCAACAGACTGTACAATGTAGTCAAATTGCTGACTTTTCACCAAAAAGATCTTGTGGAATACTGCTAATATTTTACATTTGCATAGAAGTTTATTTTCTCAAAGCGTTGTTCTAGTCTGAAAATTTATGTTACTCTCTTTTGATTCTCTCAAAACCACAAGGGATGGAGCTACCAGTCATCTTATTCTAGGGGTGGGACAGCAGATGAAGACAAGTTGCCCCAAATAGCCAAGGATGAGTAGAGCTCCGGGAGAGGCCTGTGGATTTCTCGTGAACATTGTGCCCCACCAGCCTCAGTCCACCGTGCTTCCCTTACACCAGAGTGGGGTGGGAGGTGAGAGATTGTTCCGGAAGCAGGCGGAATAGGGCTGTATACTGTGAGGGCATCGGAGTGTGTGCAGTGGGATTTCCTCAAGTGCTGCAGAGGTCTAGCTGAGGGCTATGCCTTTGGCAGGCGTTAGCGACGTGGAGAGTTTCCTTCACTCTTTTTGAGGAGCCAGTGTTTCTGGCCCAAAATGTCTACTTGTATGTTTCCTCTGCGGCTGCCCAGTAGACCCAAGAGCACTTGCTCTGCGCTGTTTGTTAAATCCCTGCTGAAGGACCGAGATTGTCAGGTCCCTCCTTCTGGGGGTGGGGCTTGTTGACTCATTACCTCTATACCTGTTGAATCGCTGTCTGCTTCGCAAGTGTCTTTGAGGGTTTCCCCTGCGAAGACTGGAATCAAAGCCTCAAAATCACAGGATAGGTCCATTCTTCTTTTCCTCTTAAAGTATTAGGATCTGTGTCTGATCTTGCTGAGCTGTAAGATTCCATTCTCTAACTGGCTGTGACAGTTGTTACTGACTCTCCTTTTTTGCTTATAAATTAAAAAAAGAAAAACGCTCTAATTATCTGTACCTATTTTAAACAGTACTAGTAGCACAAAAGGTAATTAAAGCATAAAGTGAAAAGTAAACTGCCATCCCTGGTTCCCTAGTTTATGATCCTAGGACCTGTCACCATTACCAGCGTCTTTTGGCTCATTTCAGATAGATGCAGGAGGTATACGAGTCATTGTAGGAGTGACATGTATGAATCATTTTGTATAAGTACATACATATGCAAGTACACAAGCCTTTAAAATTAAAACACTAAGTGTGGCATAATGCACATAACTTTGTACCTTATGACTTTGATTTTGAATTGTTATACTACCAAGCATTAAATGGACATACTTAGGAGTTCCTCTCCCTGCTGTTTTAAAGGACACATAGTATTCCATTTTGTGGGGCTAGCATAGGTTTTATCAAACCTATGTCAATGGACTTTTAGGTTGTTTTCAGTCATTTGCTTCTATAAAAATAGCTCCCTCGTTATTTTGGGTTACCCTTGTGATAGTATTTATAGAATAAATTCTAGAAGTAGACTTGTATACTTGAAGCTACTGCATTTTACATTTTGATAGGTGTTCCAAAATTGCCCTCACCCAAAAGGTGCAATTTACACTTCTACCCACAGGGTATGACAACCTGCTTTCCCACCCACTTGCCAACAATATATTAGAAAATGTTTCCATCTTCACTAACTAATATCCTTGTCTTTGAAAAATGTTTGCAAATTGATCTTGTCATAAATTCTCTTCAGCTCTCTCCCCCCACAACTTCCCATTTTTTTCCAGGTACAGAACTTAACTTTATAGGTCTATAGGGCAATTCCTTCTTCCTTTTAAAGAGGCATAGGGTTTTGTTTAATTTCTCAGGCTTCCCTGCTCCTCCATTTACTACCAATCATTACTTTAACTTATTCTTTTAGGATCCTGGAGTGCAAGTGTTCAGTGCCGGAGGCTTTCAAGGTGTTGAGTAAATAAGAAATGGCAGCAAACATTTCTTGTTAGTGAGAGAGAGAATAAAAGGCATGTCACTCAGGGTTTCTGGGTGCAACTTTGGTTCAATTATCTTCAGATGTTTAAAATCAAGGCTGTTTCCAGACCATTTCAAAGAACAGCAGGGCAGCCTGCTGAGAACTGTGTGAAATGAACACCCTGTTACAACTAATTAGTGTTACTGTTTTCCTTGCAGTTGGGAGTGAGAGGAAATATACGAAGGGTGTTTATCCCTTCCTGTAGTAGGAAAGAATTGGGACCCCTGGAAAAGCCTGGAGGGGGACCCAGGGTAAGATGCCTGCACGACTATCCTCCCTCTGCCCAAAGAATGGCTGTGAGTGGTCATGATGCATGGTGCTTATTCGATCCTTGTGCTATGCATGAGCTCTTCAGGTGGTTTTTACAGGAGTCCTAAGACAAATAGTTCATTCAGCTAAATTCAACAAGTATTTATTGAACACTTACAGTGTGCAGATGAGTAAGGAACAGTCCCTGCCCAAGGTCTTTAAAATGTAGGCACAAAGAACAAATGACTAGGTATTTGGAATTCCTGCAAGATTTTGAGGAGAATAGTGACGAGCTTAGACTGGGTTTCAGTTGTGACTGTGTCCATCCTTGACTGGCTCTGAAAACTCCGGGCAGGTGGCTTAACTTCCCCTTACTTCTGTTTCCTTACCCGTAAAGGTTTGTTTTAAGAATTACACAAAGTCGTTCGTAGTTTAGTGATCCCTTAATGTTAGCAGGTCATCAGAACTGTGCCTGAGGAGGATCCGTGTGATGGTAGCAAATCAGATGATAAAGCGTCGGATGGGGAAAAAGAAGCATGGGGAGATCAGAGCTGAGTCAGGACAGGTCGGTCTGCGTGGCAGGGACAGACACAGCCTGAGTCACCCTCCTTTGTCCTAGAAAAGATGGCCGCCTCATCCCAACTCTCTGCTAGGAAACGCTGAGAGTGCACAGCGGCTCCCCCCAGGTCAGCAGAGGGGACCGACCGATCACACTGTTGTTACAATGATTGTTCATTCAGTCAAGCGTGAGCCTTGCAGCCAGACTCCTGGGTGCCAGGAGGCAGAAAGACAGATAAACACAGTCCCCACTCCCAAGAAGACGTACGTCAACAGAGAAATGGAACCCAGGTGATAAGCGCTCCCACGGAGTGTGTGCTGAGTGTGTGGGTGCACAGAGCAGGGGCACCTGACCCGGCCTGGGCTGGGAAGGAGCGGAGACGTCACTCCTAGTTGCTCAATTCCCTCCAGGTGTCCCAGAAGCAGAGCCTGGATGAAGGAGGACCTTGTGTGAATTCCCTATGTCTGCTGGAGCCTCTGCTCTCTGCCGCCCCCACAGCCGATACCACTGCGACCCCCCTTCTTCTGCTCCTGCCTCTGCTGGGCCTGCTGCCTGCAGGTCTCTGGCTACGGCTACCCAGTGCCCATGACAGCAGCGGTAACAAATTGTTCCTCCCTCACACTGACAGGATGAGTTGGACCAAGCCCAGGATGATTAAATTGCACTGCTGTGTGGACCAGACTTCGGTTCCAGCCGGCCCTCCCCGCTTCAGAGCGATGCCTAGCAAACATTTGATTGAGTCAGAGTGGCCACTGGTCCCCGTTTCCTCATGCCTGCTCAGCTTTGGAACATGAAGGCCTGATCCTGCGGGAACACTAGCCTGCTTGGGGGGGACTGTGTCACGTCCTGTAAATTACAGCCCTGTGCTTCCTGCCCTGGCCTGTGTTCCCGAGGTCCTTCCCTTCATTCTACAATTTGGGCTCCTGGTTACCCTGTGCTGCTGTACAAACTCTGTGCTTTTTGGACCCGGTTCCCTCTTTTGGGGGTCTTGGGAAGCTGGTAGCTGCCTATACCAAAACCTGGAGGAGCTCCGTCACTGAATCTGGTCACCCAAGTCAGTCACCTCTAAGGTTAGATGGGGGAACTGACTGGTGGCAAGTGCGGTGAGGAGCTACAGATGTTCTTGGCCTCTGATTTGCATTGTTGCTTCTGTCCAGTTGCAAGAATGTCCTGGAGTCCTGAAACCAGAGCTTCCTGGCGTGAATCAGATGGAACTCAGACTGTATGGAAGGTGGCAAGTTTTGCAGTGCAGGCCTACGGGGTGTACTTGGGCAGAAAGTCACGTCAGGCCCGTAAACAGCAAGAAGGAGAGGCCGCCAAAAGCAGAGGCAGAAATAGCGGAGGGGTCCCCTCATCCAGCCTCACTCAGACCCTCTAGCTCCTGCCAGATGCTCCGCTCCCTTGCTCTGCCTTCCTGCTTTCTCTTCTTTATTTTTCTTTCTCTCTCCAAGTTTTGTTTTGCTCCAGGGACTCCTCAGCTGGCCTGCAGGGCTGCAGTTGGCTTGATGATCTAGGAGTTGCTGGGTCTCCTTTTAGAGTGCAGGAGAGAGGCAGAGAAAGCTGGTCTCCTCCACGGAATTCTCCTCTCTGGGAAGCCACGGGAAACATGCCTCTCTGTTCTACCCCGAGGCAATATATTCCAGGTGTTTCTCCTACAAGGAGGAGAAATTGGCTCCTAACTCAAGTCTTAATCACAGTGTTTTTGGAAATGTTGAATTTGTTGCAGACACATGTGTTTATTCTGGTTTTGAAGTCAGAGTTCATCTCTTTCTCACTTGGGCTTGAGGTAGCTCTGGTGGCACCCTGAACTGAGTTCATTCTCTATTTGAGGATGATGAATTAGGAGCCTGGTGGAGGACTGACACGGTTCTGCAGAGCGCAGCTCTGCCTTTTGCTAGTGCTCAGGGTGGCAGGGCGATTTTAGGAGATGGGTAAAACACACAGCAATCAAACAGGTACGGCCGCCACGGTAACTCCAGGGAGGGCTCAGCCCAGCTTGGCACCGACGGCGTGTTTTCCAGCTACAGAGACTGGAGCCCCTCCGGTGCTGACAGAGGTCAGGTTCTGGAAATATCAAGGACCATCATCTCTCAGGCACCAGCCCGAGACACCTCGTACATTTCATGTTCTGATGCAGGAGTGCACCTGGCAGACCACAGCTTCCTGCCTTCCGGCAGGGAGAGCTGATGGTCTCTCGCGCAGATGTCTATAAATACAGGCTCTCAGGCGCCTGAAAGCTTTCTGGCAGTGGGGCAGAGGGACTCCTTTCCAGCCCAGCACTCTGAGGTGGGAGGACTCAGTGAGATAAATACGGGAAGCCCCAGTCCCGCTCCTGGTGTGGACCCTTCCTTCATCCGCCCCACCTTCCCTCTCTTCTTCATCCCTACCTTCTCCCTCCAGGGAAGTTACCAGAACCTGCATTTACTTTCCCATTATGTGTATATGTCTAAGGGAAGATGACTGGGAGGATGTCTCTTCTCTGAGCGAGCCTCCCTGTTAAGCAGTATGAGTAATACCCGGCCACTTAGCCCTGTCTTCGACTCCCACCGCCCCCAACCTGCCATTTCACTTACTGCTCCAACCTCTATATTGCCCCTCCCCCCACCCCTGCCCCGTGAAGAGACATCTGTTTAATATTTCCCTTCCTTGGAACCAGGCCATTGGAAAGCAGATGAGGCAGGGCTGGCCAGGTGGAATTGGCAGGGAGTTGGTGAGCACCTCAATATTGCCTAACAAGGCAAGACATTGGTAGAACACAGGCCAGGAACCGTGGGGATTTGGCTACTCTGCTGCGGGAGGGCAGGCTGCTGGCAATATGTGAGGATATTGAGAGGGAAACAGTGTTCAGCCCTAGACTGTGTTTTCCAGGGCAGGGCCAGTGCTCGGGTGAGGCAGTGCTTACCTCGCTATCAAGGTAAGTAATGTTTAAGTGCAATATTAAATTAATCAAGTTTAATGTGAAAAAATCCATGGTGAGCTAAATATCAAAATCTTGAAGCGACCGTAGTACCGATCCTGTCTGTCTTAGTCAACTCGGGTTGCCACAACAAAGTGCAGACGGGGCGGCCTAAACAACAGACATTTATTTCCCTCAGTTTGGAAGGCTGAAGTCCAAGATCAAGGTCCAGCAGAGTCAGTTTCTGGTGACAGCTCTCTTCCTGGCTTGCAGTTGGCTGCCCTTTCCCCGTGTCTGCATATGGTGGAAATAGAGGGAGAGAGAGAGAGACAGAGCATGCATACCAGTGAGAGCGTGCACTCTGGTGTCCCTTCCTAAAAGGGCACTAATCCCATTATGGGGGCCCCATCCTCATGACCTCCTCTAGCTCTAATTATTTTTCCAAGTCCCCATTTCCAAATACCATCACATAGGGGGTTAAAGCATGAGCATACAAATTATAGGGGACACAAACATTCAGTCCATAACAGTGTCTTTATTTAATATTTGGATATTTTGTTCATCACTGATTTTTGTATTAATTTTTATTTTTAAAAATATTGCATTAAAATATTGTGTATTTTGATTACAGAAGTTTTCGGTGCTACCTTCAATGTTGCCTTACTCACCTCATCCTTGTCCTGGCCCTGCTCTAGGGAAACTCCAACACCTGGATCTGGGGAAGGGGCATTGTGTCAAGGCATCACCCTGAGCTAAAGGCTGATCACTCATTGGATTGGTCCAGTGCTGACCAAATTCTTCATTTTCTTTTTCTTCCTTGATTACTGTCAAGGGTAGGGTTGCATTTTCAACACTTAATTATTTCTGTTGTTCCCTAGGACTTTGCATTTCATCCAATACTGCAATAGTTAGTTAAATGTAATGTTCTGTAATCAAATATAAATTTTAAAAAGATTTTATTTATTTATTTGAGAGAAAGACAGAGACAGAGCATTGGGGGGGGGGGGCGTGCAGAGGGAAAGGGAGAAGCATATTGCCCAATGAGAAGGGAGCCCAATGCAGGACTGGATCCCAGGACACCAATCATGACCTGAACCAAAGGCAGAGGCTTAACCAACTGAGCCACCCACGGGCCCCAGTCAAATCTCATTTTAAAAATTTCTCATATGAATGGATATAGTCAGGAACCAGGGAACCCATTCTTGAATCTTCAGCTTTATTAGGCAAACTTCTGCTGTAACTTCCATAATTTTGGTGTGTCTGCAGAGTTAATCTAATTTTAAAGATTATAAGTGTATTTTTAGCTCTTGGATAATGTGATTTTTTTTCCAAAATCTTTTTTAAAGTTTCCCCAAATTAAATATTTTTTAAACTTTTGATTTTGACATAATATCAAATTTGCAGGAATGTTATAGGAACTATTCAAGGGATTATTGTCCATATACTCTTTACTCAGCTTCACTAATTGTTTATATTTTGCCTCATTTGTTTTCCCTTTCTCTTTGTGTATACATGCACACATATATGAACACACATAGATATGAGCAAACACATGTATGAATGCACACAATACGTATAAGCATAGACCTACACATACATGTACACACATATATATATATACATATGATACATATAAATATATAATTGTTTTCTGAAACATTCCTTAGTAAATAGGAGACTTCATTCATTGATACAATCTGTTATACAACCCACAGTCCATATTCAGTTTTCACCATTGGACCTAATGTTCATGACAGCTGTTCCTTTTTCCGGGATTCAAGATCTAACCCAACATCTTGCATCAACTTTGGTTGTCAAATTCCTTTAATGTCCTTTAATCTGGAATAGTTCCTCAGACTTTCCTTGTCTTTCTTGACCTTGTTAGTTTTTGAAGGGCAAAGTTCCTTTGTAGCCTGTTCCTGAGTTTGGTTTGTCTGATGTCTTCTCATGTTTAGATTCAAGGTTATGCGTCTTTGGCTGGAATACCACAGAATGATGTATCCTCAGTTTACCATATTGAAAGCCCATGATAGTGGTTTATTCTAGTTTTGGGGATGCTGACTTCCTTTTTTCTTTTTTCTTTTTTTCTTTTTTTTTTTTTTTGAGAAGACATCACCCAGCTGCTTTTTTCCCCCTCCCATTTGTATTGAGATTTCACTGACATATAACATTGTGTAAATTTTAGGTGTACAATGTCATAATTTGATATATGACTATATTGTGGAATAATGGCCATGATAGGGTTGATTGTGCCATTTTGGTGATATTCCCTTTGGCTGCTTGGTTCAGGTAGTGCCAGACAGTTCTCTCTACCATAAAGTTAGTTTATTCTCTTTTAAATTAATAAATAATTTATAGAGAGTTATTTTGAGACTCTGTGTTTGGTTCCTAATCACACTTTCACCCATTTGTTTAGCACCCACTGATGATTGTTTTCCATTTTTGTTTAGTTCAGAGTATTAAAAAACATATTCTTGAGATTTCTTCTTTGATTTATATGTTGTTTGGAAGCATGTTGTTTACTTCCCAAGGATTTGGGGATTTTTCCAGCTCTCTTTCAGCTATTGATTTTTAGTTTAGTTCCATTATGGTGTTCAAGCAGACACTGTGGGAGAAGGGGAGTATTCTGTAGTGTCCTGTGATTGGGGCACAGGTGAGCCTGTGCTCCGGGACCATGAACTTCATCAGTCCTCCGGGTTCCTCCTCCCTCCCCTGTGGTTGGGACAGGACGGCTGGAGGGGCCAGAATCGTGACACTTCCCTTCCCCAGGTAGGTTAGGCTCTTCTGAGGGTGGGCCTTGTTGAGGAAAGAATGTTGTGGTATATTTCAGAAAAATATATTTTTCTCCCTAGACTGCAAACATGAGGAGATTTTTCTTTGCTAGTTGCTATGAAGAGCTCCTGGCAGAGCTCCTGGAGGTAAAGGTCACCCAAGTGTGGGAGCCCTCTAGGATCGAGGCCCCCTGGAGTGTCTAACTCTCATACTTGTTCTGGTCGAGCCTCTAGCAATTTGTCCATTATAATCAGGTTTTCTGACCCTGACACCATTCCTGTAGGGGTTTGTTCTTTTGGGTTTCTGTTCTAGTAAGTTAAGAGTCTCAGTATCTGCCTGTCCATCTCCAGTTCTGGGGGTGGGGCAGGGAGTGGTTTGCGCTGTGATCTTGTTTCTCTGACATATTCCAGGGGAATTGTTGACCTTTCAGTTTGCACAGATTTTTAGTTGCTGTTAGGGTGGAGTGATGACCTTTAAGCTCTTTATATGCTGGCCTGGAAACTGGAAGTCCATTGATGATTGTCTTTTTATCTCCATCCTTCCTTCTGCTTTTATTAGCTGGTCTTCTAGTACAAAGAAGAGCTAATCTTTTTTATTAGTGAGTTAAGTAAAATATTTATGTATTTATGTATTTATTTATTTAAATGGACTCATGGACTCCTAGGTTCCTATATCATTTAAAGGTGTATAACCTGTTCTTATTTATTTTGATACTCAGATCACTCCTGATTTGGCCAGTGGATGTCTTTTCCAATTAGCCTTTGTATGCTTTGACGTGTTCCCATTTTTCTTTGAGCAATTTCTTACTCTCTGATGCAACATGATATTGCACTTTTCCTGCTCCAACCCTAGAACAATATAATTAAATTTTAATACATCAACTACTTTATTTTTTGGAGATGATATTCTAGATGAAGATAGAGGTTGGATTCCATGTTATTTATTAGGTTCATTGTACTAGACACTATATTCTATGTGTGATGTCATCAGCATTTCCAATGAAAAGGTGTCATCTGTTAGTCTTCTTCTTTGACTCTATTGTTCTTCTTTGGTTTAGCATTCCAGGTCTGGGTATGATTTGCACAGGTGTATTGATGTATCATTTTCATTTAGGTAATTGTTTTATTTGGGTGTGTTTGTTAAGAACTGCAATTAACCCCCCCCCCCCAGTTAACTCAATATATCTAGTGATGTTTGGTTCTATGATTAGTTCTTGTTGATTCTCTAGAGCATAAAATATGGTCCCTGCTCCCAAGTAGTTTATATTCTAGTTGGGAAGGCAAGAAGAGTCTCCATTAAGCCATGGCAAATGCCACATGAAAGTGTATAAATCATCACTATATTACATGGGTGCCAACAGTAAGTCTGTACTAACTCTTAATGGAAGCGGATGGAGAAGGCAGCAAGACCCCACAGCTCATATAGGACAGGAAGTCTTTGCAGACCTTGGATGAACTCTGCACATTTGCCTTGCCTAGAAAGATGAACTGTTTCATAGATGACCTTTTAAACCTGGGCTATGAATCTCAGTGAGACGCACATAGGGAAGAGTAGGCTGCCTTAACTGTCTTGGGTCTCACTGAATTTCCACGCAGAAGAATTCCTTTGAGCCTTGAGCAGGGTAATGGAGTTAAAGTAGGAGAGCATGACCTTATGACATTCTCTGCCTTTATTCACTCCTGATTGTTCTAGAGCTGGAAGCTCTGAGCTCTTGTGAGTGATGTTGCCAGACTTGCAGAAAGGATATTACCTAGCAGAAAAGCATGCCAAAGTTTTTTCCTGGCCCAATAATTGTATATCTCCATACTGCCTACACTCAAGGTTGTAAACGCCTTGGGGACAGGAGCTCTGCATTGTTTGTATTGGCATCTCCTATTGTATGTGGATAGGAGTTATTCATGCATTGATTGTTTTTCTGAAACAACTGCAACTATTTTATGATGTGTGACATGGGAGATACAGTGATGAGATTTGTTGAATTGTGCAAATTTATAGTTTGTGTGTGTGTGTGTGTGTGTGTGTGTGTGTGTATGTTAGCTTATACTTGTGGCCCTGGAGTGGTTCTAGACGTTCTTTTGTTGAAGCAAAATCACTATAGCAATTCCAGACTTCACTTTTCCTAAACATTTTTTTTTTTTCTTAACCACATTGTTCCTTTTTTTTTTTTTTTTAAAGATTTTATTTATTTATTTGATAGAAGATACAGCAAGAGAGGAAAAACAAGCAGGGGGAGTGGGAGAGGGAAAAGCAGTCTTCCCACTGAGCAGGAAGCCCTAAGTGGGCCTCAATCCCAGGACCCTGGGATCTTGACCTGAGCCAAAGGCAGTCACTTAATGACTGAGCCACCCAGGTGCCCCACCACATTGTTCCTTATTTAAAAAGCAGATGGCCTTTTAAAAGAAAGGGGTACCTGTATAATGAAAAGTCTCTTTTAAATAAAAATAGAACTATGACCTTGATGATCTTCAGCATTGAACTCTAGGCAAACCTAAAGCAAGAGAGGCCTTCCTGGCAATCCTCAGATGAAAACATGTAAGTGACTTCTCTGCTGCCCATGAAGATGGCTCCTGGAGAGATGGTTTACATTTTTTATGCTCCCTTCTTAGGCCATATTCTTGGGCCCAGTGAAGCCTGAAGCTTGGCATCTCATAATTCTTCCAGCCAGGAGATGCTTGGGATTCTGCACCCTAAATGGTAGGGGTAGGTTCTGGTAGAATTCCAGGGCTCTACTGGATACGGACTGATCACCTCATGCAGCCCTCACAGCTGGGATGCCCGTGTACACCAACTTTGGAAACCAGCAGTTGAATTAAGGAAATCCCCCAACTTGAAATGAATATCAGCTTGAGTTATTAAGCCCAGAAATACTTCCTGTCTTTGAGATTTGCTGGTAGGCCATGCTTGCCTTAAGTTAAAAGGGTCAGGTTTTCCCGTAAGCACTTGAGCTTGAGCTCTCTTGCTATTTTGGGTAATCACCTCTCCACACACATATGCTTAATCAGGAGCGGGAGCAGAGGGAGTTTCGTCAACTTTGTCCTGGGCTGCATTAGGATCCCTTCCTTGGCCAAGTGAGTACTCTTGATGAGTTTGCCCCCTTCTGTGATCATGTTGTAGGGCTTTTGATTAGACATTGTTGTACGTAATCCAGTCCCATGTTAACAGGCATTCCTCCAAGTGACGACAAGATCTGGCCTGCAGTGGATGATGGCTCTCCCCTGGGATCTCCTGGGGACAGGCTGGTGCTTTTAGAACTGCCGTGCGCCTTGATCTTAATTTATCTGTTGTATTCAATGTCATTGGAAGCCAGGAAAAGGCCAAATAGCTGACCTCTGTTCCAAGGCTGTGATATTGCACCCACTCCAAGCTTCCTTTGATCCGGCTTTGGCAAGCCAAGTAGGGGAACTTCTTGGTCCCTGAAGGTTCATCTGACTTTGTCCATTTGTGACATTTAGTCATCAAATTACAGTTTGATGTGGTGGCAGGTTGGAGAAAAAGAAGGCTTTGACAGTCTACTAGAAAGTAGCTGATCAGATTGAGGCTTTTTCAGGTGTCCACAGGAAGATTAGTATTCCCCCCAGTCATCACCTGGCTGTCATGTGACATGAGGGATAGGACACTAGGCTTTGTTTGGGCTTCCTGGTTTGAGACTTGGAAAGGTAGGCAAAGCCATTATACACAGTCCACAGTGTTGATGTTAGGACTACTCCCACTCCAAATACAGACCATTCCTTGGCCTTTTTAGAGTGTTTACTTAGAGTGAATCCAAATTTGCTGAAATAATGTCTACCTTTGTAGGGGGCAGGAAAATAGATCCCAAGTTTTATTGAAAAAATTTCATGGAGAGAATTGTTGACTTACTTGAGCATGAAGGTCAATAAATTGGAAAGAAAAAAAGAAAGAAAAACTTGAAACAGCCTTGTGTGTAAGGTATTAGTGCTGAGTTAGGAAGACATGAGTTTCAGACAATTCCCATATGTGTAACTTCATACATATTATGGGCACACGGCTTTGCTCATGCATCTTCTGTTACCATCCGAAGTCTTATTGTGGGAACCGTGAAATAGTGAAACTGCATTTTAAAATGTGTTTTATAATTAGAAGCAGTGGCCTTGATGAATTTTGTCACAAAAATCAAGTGTTCAAGAGAACACTCTCAGTCTTAAAGAGAATAGTCCAGAAAACAGTCGCTAGCTATGTGGAAAAATGTCAGGACTGGGTCTATATACTTTTAAAACAACAACAACAACAAAGGAATGCCTCCTTTTCTCCCAGCCTCCTTTTGGGGCTGCTTTCTCTGTTTCTCTGCTGTTCTAAGATGCTTGAGCTGAGGGTGGATGGAAGTGGCTGGGAAATATACCATTCCTTAAAGTGCTCAGAGTCTTTTCCTGGTGGTGTCCTGTGCTTGGTACTCTGAAACAAAGAATTTCAGGTAAAAGAAGTCCTTGATTTCTGGGTTTTTTTTTTTTTTTGGTGGGCTCTAGGGCAAGAAAAAAGTCTTTATCAGCCTTCTCAGAGCTAAACAGTAACTGTGGTTCTGTCTGTGGCGCCTCCTGTGGCTAGCCTAGCTGGGAAGGTCAGCCATTCTTCACGTGGGCACCCAGGATGGGCATTTGTAGGTGTTCAGAGCTACGTTAGGCCAGGCAGCCAGGGAGGCAGAGGTATTCAACACCTGGAACTGCTGGTTGGCTCCAGGATTGTAACAAGGCTTATAAAAGGGAGTGCTGAACAAGGTTGTCTCTTCATAAGGGCCCATCTGAGACCTGAGAGTCTTGGTTTCAGCCTGAGGACCTGGTTAGTTTTAAGCACAGAGAAACTTGCTCCTTGTAGTACACTTACATCATCTGAAGGCACTGCTCGAGAGTCCCGTTCAGATTTCCGACACTGCTGGGGATGGGGCCCTCTCCCATGTGCAGCAGGGATGGCACAGAACAGAGAACCCTGTAGGGGCTGTAGGTCTGGTGAAGCATCAAGGCCCACGTAGGGATAGGAAGCATTGGCATCAAGCTGGTAAACTTTGGAGTGTGTGGTGGGAACTGGTAGTGATGGGAGCAGAAAGCAGTTTTGGTCTAGGCCAGTGGTGACCTTCAGGCTCCCCACTGGGATCAGGAACAATGGGGTGTTGCAACCAAGGCCATGAGGCAGAGCAGAGAATTGTACCTGCGTGGCCATAGGTGAACTTTAATGACCGCCAAGGAGGGCTCAAGGGCCATTTGGAGACCCTGCCAGCCAAAGTGGGAGGACCAGGCCTGGGATTCCACAGATTTGCTCCAGGCTCGGAGCCAATGATTGGTATTATCATTACTCAAGACCTCCCTGATTCTTATTCTGAGGTACTGAATGTGAGCACTGTGGGGGACTCTAGTCAATGTTAGGGTCTACGAAGAATGTAGAACACCAAGTTAGGCAGGGACAGTATCACCTACCGTGGAGACATAAACTCCCTCCCCATGCTTTTGTTATCTTCTGACAGCTGGAATTTGGACATTTCTAGCCTTTGAGCAAGGAGATTCATTTCTCTACCATCAAGGAAACTTATTCCAAACTAGGTCTTTTATGACATTAGGGATGTAGTTCTTTTTTTTTTTTTCTCCCCTAGTCATTTGCTTTCTGGAATATTCCACCCTTATTGTACATAGCTAGAGGACATCTGAACAGTGTAATGATTTTTTATCTGTTCTTAAAAATTTACATTGGTTGTAGTGTGAACATGGCTCATGGGTGCTACTTTTTTGGGTGGCATAAATGCTAGCACTCATTCAGAGTGCCCCTGTGACATGCTTGGCTTTCCTGTTTTGACTGCCTCCTTTGGCAGAGACCCAAGGTCACACATGCTGAGACTGAGAATGACCTGCCTGGTCCTCCAATGAGAAATAGGGAGCACACCATGCTTTCATGCCAGCAAGCCATGAGAAATTGAGGCTGTTCATTCTTACTCTTGTTGATAATAGTGAACTCTCTGTGGTCTTCTGATTAATGCTTACCTCTCGGAGGATGAAGGGCGGGCTCAGAGTCATCAAGATATGAGTATCAGTCTTTAAAAAAAAAAAAAAACAATATATAAAAAAAAACCTGAAAATGCCACAAAACAGCAGCAGCAAAAGCACAGCAGATGTCGGGTAGCTCAGGCCTGTGCCACTTTAGACAGGCTTCTCTGGGAAGGCCTTGGGCCGGGTGCTCTTTGTGGAATTTGCTCTGAAGGAAGGTATTAGTGACCAACGCAGCAGGTGGCAGATTCTTCAATGGTCCAACACGGCTCTGGCCTCCTTAAAAACGAGACCACATCATGTAGGCCCCAAGGATACATGCAGTGGGAGGTTCTCTTCTTGCTGGTGGGTCTTGGCTCTGCATTAGACAGCTTCTCCTTGGGTCCATCGTCCTCAATCCTTCTTTGTCGCCGTCTCCCCGTGGAGAGCACGTTAGGCGTGGCCTTGCCCGAGGAGGCTGTCCGGGAATCTGTCCTTCACCAGCCGCATATGCCGCATCCCCAAAGCTGCGTGACTGTTACAGCCCAGCGCTGCTTTATGTTTCTGTCCTGGAAGAGCAGCCCTTAAATTTTTTTTTTTTTTTTTGGAAGTTGTGCCACTTTTTCCTTCAGCCTCCATACCCACTTCTGCCAGTTGTGCCATTTGGCCAGAATGTGCCAAATTAAAAGTTAAGAATTTTATTGTGTACTCACGCTAAGGGATGGTTTTTCAAGCCAGCTATTAGGATGTCATCTCCTATCTGTATATTTTAAATGCAAATATATGTCAAGAGCCACAGAATAGAATACTGGAAATTAGGACTGTTTTAGAGAATCTGGGCTGGGGAGGTGGGTTACTGCAACCACAGGGCTAGAAAAGAAGTTCAAGATCATTTTTGCCTCGAGGTTGTTTGGAGATTTTGTGAAACTCACTGAGAAAGGCCTGAACTGTTTCAGTTTAAAGCACCTGTGTTTTCCTTCTGTGTGCTCCTAGTGTTCAGGGTCCTAGCAGTCTAGACCACCTTGCCGCATTGAACCAGTACAGCCCGAGAGGCAGAAAATGTAGCAGCTGCTTCTGTTACCCTCGGCCTCAAAGGCTGAGGCTAAGGACCTCACTGCTAGGTGCCTGCCAAGGCCTTTGGCTTTCTTGAATGACTTGATCACCCACTGATGTTTCAAGGCTGGGTGCTCCCCAGCTGGAGCTCTGAAAATGCTTGCATGGCATCCCTAGAGAAGGAAACTAACTTGAAAGAAACTCTCACAAAGTAAATCACCAGGACCGGATGGTTTTCATCCAAGAGCTGGGGAAGGAAATGAAGTGTGAAATAGCACAGATACTGATGAAGACATTAGTTCTCCATTAAAACCACAACTGTGTCAGAGCAGAGGAACTTTGCTAACATGATGACCTTATTGCTAGAGGATAGAGATTAGTGGCCTATCTGCTGCCTCCAGAAGACCTGGTCTACTTGGAAAGAATGGCACAAAATATGAACAATAGCACGATAGCCTTTATTCCCCTAAAGCAGGTAAGAGGGACAGTGTGCTGATTCATGTGTGATAGCATTTTAGTAGAAGCCTTGGAATAAATATAATAGTGAGTATGTCACACATAGGCTGCTGTCCCCTATTTCTGTGCCCTTGGCACACATTGCTCATCAATCTGGTGCTCTTCCCTTTGAACCTGGAGTCTCACGCTCCTCAGTTCTGTGCTCCTGACTGCCACCATCAAGTGACCACAGTTGACATATGTGTTAAAACCCATTTTCCCTCCTTGCTTAAGGATATGTATTTTTTTTCATGGACCACATGGTTCATAATTAAATTATAAAAAATGACAAGAAGGAAGACTTTCACAGGTAGTTTAGTTTAAGAACAGGACAAGAAACATATCACATGCTTTCTTCTAAAGGCTGAGTTAGCAGAACATCCATCTCCACAAATAGTTTTGCGAAAACTGAATCCAGATGCATAATCCCAGCTCAAATCTCAGTAGGGTCTTTCCGGAGGGAAGAGATGTCACTTCCTCTTTGGCAACAAGCAGCAGGCTCCAGAAAGTTCTTTTGAGGAATGAGAATCAATAGCAGCATCCTTCCTTAGGTATTTCCTCGCAGAGTTTTTAAACGTTGTTGAATCCAGCCACAATAGCAAGTCGTTAGAGCAAAGAAGTGAGGTATGCTTTGAGAGAAGAGCTACACTGAAGTCCAGAGAGAAGAGAGACAGGAATGTTAGACTTTGAAAAAGCTCAGTAACTTTACAGAATACTTGGAGTTTTGCTGGGACTGGCCTTCATTTCACACTAAGGGAGCAGAAGGCCAGTTCTGCTGCAGGTCTGGGAAGCCCATGGGCCTATCCACAAAACATTTTGTCATTGGAATGAACAAAGCCTCCTGTCACTGATAATGACAAAGTGATTCGGCTATAATAACGGTCTACAGCCTAGTGATCTCCATATAAAGGGGTCCGTGATGGAGCAGATCTCCTAGAGTGTGTAATGTGATCTGATCATTTAAAGAAAACTACCTGTGTGCTGTGTTAGGTAGGGGACGGGCTGTTTTCCTTGATCGGTGAAGAGACGCTGTATGCTTTGATTAACAGAGAATCAGAATATAGTAAAGTGCCTACATAGCATGGAGAGCCCCTAACTCTACCGTGATCTCTCATTGATAGTTCAAGAACTTGTCGTGCTGTGAGGTTATCACAAGGGCGATGGCCCAGTGTGGGAGCTCAGGGGCCACAGTGGCAATGATGTAATAGGATCCACTGGACAGCAGACATGGGCACTAGTCCCCACCCCGCCATTAGGGACCCAGGCACCTTGCTCAGATCTAGCAGAATCCTAGGTCATGGGATGAGATGCTGGGGAGGGCATTTTGTCTAGATCCCTGCTTCAAGGAGCTAGGGAGTCTCATCAAGTCTGTTTTCAGGAAGTAGTTGCTTAGCAAGAGTAAGTCAAGTGCATAACGTGTGGGAGGCCTGGGGGAGTGAGAGGAGACAGTGCAGGCTCCCAGGCAGCAGACCTCACGTCACATTTTGCTTTTGCTTCGGAGCCTCAGTTTCCCATTTTTTAATCGGTGTGGACACATCAATGAGGGTTTACCACGGTCTTTCAAGCACAGGGAGAATTCTCTGCAGGTTAAATGATGAAATGTGGTGCTGATGACCTAGATTTCGAAGGCACATTGTAATTGATAAAGTGCTTTCATCCGCATGATTTCATCCTGCTGAGGACTCATCAAGTGGGATAAGCAGTGGGATTCCTTATCCACTTTCTACAGATGCCTCAGCTGACACTCAGTGGGACACAGTGGCTTCCTTAAGGTCATAACCAAGGTCAGAACCAGGGCTCCAACTCCCGCCTTCTGGTCTGAATCCAGGGTTCCCTTTCACCACAGAATGACAGATAATGGAGAGTTTACTCTATTTATCATTCACTTTTGTGACAGCGGAGTCTTCCGCGTCACAGCATGGTAAAAATAGACTCTGAGGGCAAGAGAGTTCTCAGTAGCAAACAAACTGAGCTCACCAAAATGTTCTCGTGGGCAGGCTCAGTTGCTGTGGCCTTTAGGAAAGCCTTGGCAGGCCTGCAGTAGGCAATGTCACCTACTCACTGTGCCCAGTCTTCCCTGAGGAGCTGCCTCCTGCCGGGATTGCCCTAGAGGACACAGGGTGGGGGGTGGGGGTGGGGGGCAGAGATTGGGAGAAGGGTTTCTTCTAAGGCATGGGAGCCACTGACCTGGAGCCCATCCCTGGTGAGGGATGACTGTGTGTCCCACAGTAGCAAACTTACTGTGGTTTTAGCACACAGAAGGAGAAATGGCCTGGTGAGCCTGGGCCTCCTTTGCCAACTGAGGGTTTTCTGAGGGGCAGGGGGAAGGAGAGCGAGGGGGTATGAATGAGTCAAAGCAGCAAGGCTGAAGAAAAAGTCCCATTTCTTTCACTTAAAGATAATTTTTAATTCCTTCTATCTTCCCAAATGATTAAAAAAACACATTTATACATACATGTATATGTGGTTAAAATGCAGATAAATAAGAAATAAGGAACCATACAGAGAAAGTTTAACACTCACAGGGAAACACAACCACTTTGTCTTTGTGAGGGAGACAAAGAACTTGTTTTTGTGAAGATGCCCTGCTGGTATTCTGTGTCGTATTTTAAATATTTCTCCTGAAAATATCTGGTGAAGGGGAAATGCTTTACATTACAGCAGAAGAACTTAAAAATTAGACATGTTCCCCACTTGGAGAAAGCCTCTCAAACCAGTGGTCCTCAGCCTTTTAAAGTCATGGATTGCTTTGAGAATCCCATAAATACCATACATTCTCTTCCCAGAGAAATGCAAGTTCTTACAAATTTAGCCTATGACTTTAGGTCATATGAAACCCCAAAGCCCTTCCACTGACATTAGGTTAATAGCCTCTTCCTTGAAAAAATTAGAAATTAATATCTTACAAAACAGTTTTTCCTTTATAAAAAGATTCACTGCATGCAGTTGAGATGGTTATAATTAAAATGTATGTATACAGCTAGTGTCACACAAAATATTCTGATTTCTGTGAAGTTATACTGTGAAGTAGTCTATGACATTTGTATTTTCCATCTGTAGTCATTGTGCATTCATATATGCATATATGTGAAGCATAGAGCTTACTTAAAAATACGTATACATATATTTATATATATATATATAATGTACACACACACACACATATATTTTTAAGTAAGCTCTATGCTCAACATGGGGCTTGAACTCATGACCCTGAGATTAAGAGTCACATGCTCCACTGACTGAGCCAGCCAGGTGACCTCACACACACTTGTAATTTTATCTCATTTTTTATGAATTCTTTTAAAGATGGTGCATAGTGTGTACTCCATTGTAATTTTTATCTGATAACACGTGATATTTGGTATAATAAGGAAAATCTGCCTTCACTGTTAAATCAGTTTTGATTACACATAGAATATGGTATATAAAGTAATATTTTAATAGGTACAACAGCCCAAATGCCATCAATGAGATCTCATCATTCAGACTTGTGAATTCTGGGAAAAAAATTACTTCCACATGTTCCTAAAACTACTTAAGATTTTTGATTGGTTGGTGGTCTGTTGATTCTAAATATCTGACCTGTCAAAAACTGCCATCTTTAAACTCCAGTGATGCAAAGAGGCTCAGAATTAGCCAGGGCTGAATTTATTACAGAACAAAGGGAGGTGATGATTAACATACCCATCTGAGCAGTAGGGGGGAAAATAATCCTTGAATGGATTAGATGCCATGATCCCCAAACCACGTTCTCTGAGTGTTGGGTCCTTGCCCAGAAATGGGGAGAGGCCAAACACTGATGCCTTTTAAATGACAGGGTATCTCCATGGGACTCTAGTCAGGGACACTGGTGCAGAGGGTTGAGGGTCAATGAGAAAAAAGCCTTTCTTTCTCCAGTGCTCCAGTGGAGCTGAGGACTAGACCCACTCCATGTGCAGTAACCCTCAAAACTGTCAGCCAACCCAATTAGTGTTATTCAATTATCAGTCTGCCTGTCTGGGTGGAGATTACATTCAAGTGTAAATAAAAGAAGGTGTTTTTTTTTTTTTTTTTTTTAAACCAGTAACTAGGAATAACTTCTATTTTTTTTTTTTTTTTTGACTCCAGTAGGCTACTTTCAAGATGGGCATAGAGGCTGCCAAGAAGATGAAGTGAATTATTATGTACTGTCCCCCAAGAAGTTAAGAGTCCTAGGCAGTCTCTCCCTGTTCACTGGCAACATCTGGTAGATTCTGTGCATCCCCGGGGTATAATTCTAGGGAAATGTATGTTTGTAAGAATAGTCCATGGACAGACCACTAAACCTATTTTCTGACAGATTTTCCCACAATTCTCTCTTTCCTGTAACACTTCTTACAAGCTTTATAAAAAGGCTGGATTTTACAACAGGGTGAAATGGTAGCATTGACAGAGATTGAGTCTCTGAGAAGGGCCTCCAGCAGATGGGGACCCTCATGAGAAGGAAACAGACCATTTGGAAAGTCCTTTTGACCCTCATCCTCTGGAGGGAATCCCAAGCCCAGGTGCTCAGGAAATCTCCTGTCACTCTGAGATGGGCTAGAACACAGTGCCATGCCCCAGGCTTCTAAATACAGTTCAGGCTGGGTCATCATGACATGCCGAGCTGGCACCACGATGGGGATTGAGTGGGAACTGTGACAGTGCTTAAATGCCACGGCCCTGGGGCTCCAAGTCTTCCTGGGCTGGGACAGGGAGAGGGAGTGAAGAGCCTTATGGGGAGGAGGGTGAGAGCAGCTTTGGCAAGGAAGTCCTGCTACCTCAGTGACAGCACCGCTCCTTCGGAGAGCAGCAGACACCCGGCAGCCACACACCAGCTATTTTAGAAGCTGTCCGTGTCTGAATTGCTGACACACTTGGAGGACACTGTCTCTTCAAGAGTCATTCTGATCAAGGTAGGTAGGCCTGGGGGAAAACAGAGGCATGCTGGAGCCAAGGTGTTGGTGGAAGAACGAGTGGAGTTAAGTGATCCCAGCAGACTTACTCAGGGAGGCAGGAATGGAATTAGGAATAATGTGTTGACATTGGGATTCCCAAATCAGCCTTCCAAGTCAGCCTTCATGTAGAGGACAGTGTTAGGCAAGCCCTTACCTTACCCTACCCTCTTCTTTGCCATTACCAAAAATTTGCTCTACAATGAGCATCCTTTGACAACTCATTCCTTTCTGAGGAGGGCCTTAGAAGGAAGAAAGAAGACCGGAGAAGACAGGAGGGGGGTTTTTCGGGAGGGTTCTGGAGCCCTGGGATGTGAGTATGGAATTCCAAGTTTGGTAAGCATCTCCGGCTGAGGGTCGTCAGTGAATTGTAAATATAAAGCCACTGCCACAAACATGATTAATCCAAGGTGTGCATTTCACTCTCAGCGCTTGCCTTATACTCCCAACTGGATTCTTTTCCCTTGTCAAAGTGTTTGGCTTTAGGATTTCCGAAGAAAGTGTGGCACAGTGGATGGGTTCAGGCTTCAGACCAAGACCGGGGTCCTTTGTTTCTCTCTGGTACTTCTGGGTGGGTGGCACTGGGCAGGTTACCTTGGCTAAGTCTCCCTGATAGGGTTAGAGTGCACAGCTTTCAGACCTTATCCCCATGCTCCCTGGGAGACTCCCTTGAGCTCTAGATCTTTCCTGCCACCTGAGTGTGATTGTGGGGTCAATTACATTTGCCATTACCAAAGGGTGAGCCCAGAGGGTGAGTGATGTTGATTTGGAGCAGGGGATGCTGTGGCCTCCCAGCTCCTTCATGTGTCGCCCTTTCTCATGGAACAGTGCCCTTGGACTGCATCTCCAGCCAAGGTTGACGGAAGTCAAGGTTCGACTTTTTTTCCCCAGCCCCATTTCCTTACTGAAGGTCCAGCATACATCTTTCCCCAGTGATATTCCCTATTGTCTCTTCTTTTACATCCTAGTCATTTTCGTTCTCAATAGCATGGCAAGGTCTAATAGCATGGCAAGGTCTATGGCATGCTATTCTACCAGGGGAACATCAAGTAGGCAGACCCACACAAAAGGAGGGTTTCTTAGCTGACATTTTCACTATTTCTTTGCTTTCCTTCCTTCTGCCTTTCCACCGTTTCTTCTAACACCGTTCAATTTTGATGGTTTCTGCTCTAGGCCCTGAATTATTTTCTCACCATGGGATCTACATTTTACATTTTCTTTATTAGGATTTGATTTTCTCTATTTGAAAGAACACAAACCTTCTTTCTCTCTCTCAGATATGGACAGGATGTCTCAGATATTGGGGAAGGATCTAACCCTTGTGGTCACTCCCCTTTCCACATGATAGAAGAAACTAACATTTAATATACTCCTGCTGTGTGCCAGGGGCTTTACTGAGAGTTATTGGCATCTCTATTTTAGATGAGGAAATTGGCTTGGAAAGGTTATGTTGATTGCTCAAAGTCATACATCTGGGTCTGTGTGATTCTAGAGGACTGTGCTTTATCCCCTTCCTGGCTGCATCTCTGGAAACTTGCCTTTACTGCAGACAGCACAGACCCTAGCTGAATGGGGGTGTGGAGGGGGCAGAAGTCATTGTGTTCCTAAAAACGGGTCACCCTGTTTCAGAAGGAGAGGGCTTGTGTGCCACCTTACTTCTCCGTCAGCATCACTAGCTCTAACACTTGAAGGCCTTACTCTTTTCCCCATTTTTATCTTCATGACCTCTGGCACCTTCTCTTCTTAAGTTGCTATGGAGGAGAGTTAGTATCTGAGAATTTTCCAGATGCTTGGCTGCGAGTGCTACACACAGAAATGACTGAATTCACTGAACTCGTTTGAAGCCTATGAAAAACTTGAGGTGAGACCTTGCCAATCAGCTTAACACAACCCACAGTCATTGAAGGAAAAATAGGTGGGATGCCAATAATTTAGGTTATATATGGAGGTGACCCCATTGAGATTTCACTGGGAACATGGCATTCAATGAAGATCCTCATTACCACAGGTACATTGGTCTCTGGAAGATCAGAAGATGAATAGCATGCAAGTCTCTTCATCTGGCTTCAGTCTACACTTCCCAGCTCTTTGGTCATATCTCTTCTCTTGCCTTGCTAAACATACAGCATTTCATTCATTCATTTATTCAACAGAACCAACATTCTGTCAAGTGCATAGTAGGTGCCAGGCACTGTCCCCGGTACTGACGATATAAGAGGAATAATGCAGATGTGTTCTGAATTAATTGCTGTTCTCTAAGCCTGTCTGGTAGACTTTATTGCCGTGCCTCTGCCATAAAGTTCTCCTTTCCTGGGAGATTCTTCTGCCCCTTTCCCCCATTTCTGACATTTTATTGCAGACATCTTTTCATTAGGCCAAGAAAGGACCCCTGGGCTGAAAGAGAGTCTTCTCATCTCTAAACTTCCATAGCATTTTGTTGATGTTTCTCTTAGATGAACATGAAAATGAGCATTTTATCTATCCATTTTACTGTTTTACTATTGATAAGGTATTTACATACACATACATGCATGCTGTGTTAGACAGTCACACAGTAGGTACTAATGATGTCCTCCTTTTACAAATGATAAAACTTAGGCTTCAAGAGGTTAAATGACTTGGTAGAGATTAGACAGTTGGAAGGGAAGAGGTGAACTTTAGAATTTGTTTTTTGAATTCCAAATTCCAAACCCCAGTGTGCTATGTGCCATGTTGGATTTTGACTAATCTATTTTTATTAGATTATTGACCCCTCCTGTCTCCTAAGTGTTTTTGTAAGTTCCCGAGAACATAGATCATATCTTATTCAGTGTTGTTGCCCTCATAGTACCTTACACATTGGTAGGTCTCAGTGAGTTAATCAACAATTATTTGCTGAACAAATAAGTGATTTATCAAACAGATGGATTTAGAAGATTATTGGGGAGGTCGTTATATATTTGCCAGCCATGTACCTCTCTTACAGTCTTTAAACAAGATGACTCTCTATGTTTGGCATGATACGTTAGGTTTTAAACTTAGTGTAGCTGGTGGTCTTTTGCATATAATTTGAAGAGAATTTTGTGTCCCTGGTTGTGCTCAAATGTCTATTCTACTTACATGTTTCAGATCTCCATCTCCAAGGGCACTGTCTCTGGAAGTTGAATTACACTTATTGTTGGCTGTTTACTTCTTCCCTTTTTGTGTATTAGCACGTATTTGTTCTTTTATTGGTGCTCAATGAGAATATGCTAACAAGGTATAAGGCAAGTTCTTCTAGGGCCTATGGGGGAAGGGTTCCTTCTCACTTCATGGAAATGAAAGACCACTATGGCAGATGACTTATGGTGCTACAGCAATGGTCAGGGTGGTGGTGGGAGGTTAGAAGTAGTTGTGGTTGCAAAGATCAAACAACCACTGGCTTGGGGATGAACTAATGTGTCACTTCACCCAGAAAATGTGCCAAGAGCCTTAAGGAGGGGCCTGTGTTGACAGCTGCTGGCTCAAAATTGACTGGTAAATCTTGAAGACCACCCAGTCAATTAGGATCAACTTTTGGAGGATCTCTGGTGTAAGAGGTATTTAGATAGAATATTGCCATGTGGCTTGTGACCAATTTTTAATTTTTTTGTTTATGCATTTTCCGTGCTTTCCATCAGGAGTATTTTCTGAACCAAAAGTCAATCTCAAAAATTTTGATTTTATAGGAAGAATGAAATAAAATATCTATATAGGACTGTTCTAGGAAACACAAGACCCATACTTGTCTTCATTTTTTCTTGGTCTTCTTGATTTATTAACTTCATCACTGGCATATAATCTTATATGTGAATTTCATACTGTATTGTTTACTAATGCTTTCACATACAATGTGATCAGATGAATCCTCCTCAAGTATAGATATCCATTTAGGACTATCAAAAACTCTTGGGCCATGAACTGTGACCGGAGTTAAACCTAAATAAATCAAATTCTGCATAAGTAGGAACTAATTCAGCTGCCTTTTCTTATCTTTCACTGCGGTCATTATACATTTCTCAAAGTCCAAACATTTTCTGAGTACCTTCTAATGTTTTGCTTATGGTCTAGGCTAGAGTGAAAGAGTGACTTGACATTGACATTGATCTTCAGTGACCTGTCACCTTTGGATGTTTTACCCTGGGGGACTGGGGACAGGAAGTGAAGTACAACAAAAGGTGGTTTTTTGTACTTACTTATTAAATAATATTAAGTCAGTGAAGATATCTCAGATGTTCCTGAGCACAACTGCCTGGCTCCTGAGAGCAAAATTCCTGTCTGACTCTGGCTTGAATTTTCTCCTCTCCCCAAAGAACTGACAATGCTTTAGTTCCCATGGATCTATCTCCTGACTGAACAATCTGAATGTTAGCTCTGCATTTCCAAGTTCAGTGCGGGAAGCACCCAGCTCTGCAGGACTCGTTCTGAAAATGAGGAAAGAGTGTTGAGTGGGAAGAGCATCAACTCTAGTGTCAGAAGGACTCAAATCCCACTATGACTAGTTACATAATGTGAGAAAGCCTCTCAGTCTCACCAAGCCCCAGTTAACTCCTTTACAAAATGGCAACAGTAATCCCCACTTCATAAGGTTTTCTATGAAAATTTGCATGAGATAATGTATGCGGAATATCTAGTGTAGTGCTCATAACTTCTCTTCCTTTTTTGCTTCCACTTTCAAAGTATGCTGGAGCGTAAGAGGCTGAACCTTTCAAGACATTGAGCCTTTGGTCAATAAGAAATAGATACAGAAATTACTGCTGCCACTTCATTGCAAAGCCTCTTTAAAAGGCTGAGTTCTCAGGGATGACTTTGGGTCCCTGCCTCTAGTTCTGTGTGTCACTGAGACAGATGCTGGTTGTCAGGTGGTGAGTGCTTTAGGCAGCTGAGAGATATGTGCTTTTTGTCTCCTTAATTGGCTTATTGGCATGGGAATTGCAGGCTTCGGGTTACCTCCCCCCTTTTCCCAAATAGAACTTGGAGGGCATGGAGAACTCAGATAACTTCATTCCATCACCAAAGTCATCTAACAGTCTTGTTTGAATGTTTGCTATCATCATAATTTTACTTTAATCCAACCTGGGTTATAGTTCATTCCATTGACGCTCTGGACTGGGTATCAAATTTGGGCTCAGTCCATACTCGAGTCCGTGCCAAGTGCTCCGCTTCTGCCATATTTAGAATTACTCTATGAAAAATTTCATCACCAAATTTTGCTAAGCTACCTGATAAAATCTGACATCCCAGAACCAATTTCCACTGCAGAGATCCTCTAGAAATAGGAGTTTACTTGAGCCTGGTGCAGAAAGTGCTGCCTGGGTTATAAGCTTCTGATGTCTGCCCTGGTGTGAATGGGAACCCTTAGATGGCTGTGGGAGTCTTGGTTTTGGAGACTTCAGGACTTAGGAAATAGACCAAGGAATGGCTGCCCCACCTGTATCAGATAGGAAGTATCACTCAGTATAGTCATGTTCCAGTTATCGGTAGGAAAAAATGATTGTTTGATTATCATCTGGGTTGTGTCTTTCTCCTTTGTTTCAGACTGGTTTCTTCCTTGGAGTAGCCAAAGTCCAGGCTTATGGAAGTGGCACTGTACATCTAATCTCAGAAAATTCTGCATCTCTTATCTGACTACAGTAGTCTTCTGTGACCCCTCTCCCACACTGAAACTGGGCTGTTGTATATCATTCATATAGAAGATGTGACAAAGCATTAAATTCAGCTTGTGGAATTCACAGTTTAGGAAGGAAGTCAAAACTATCATCACCTCCACTTAAAAAACACTTTGGTATAAAGAAAGCAAAGTCTAAACTCCATATTAGGCACCCAAGTTCCTCCTGGAATATAAACTCCATGTGGCCAGAGATTTTACTCCCCCCTGAGGTCTCAAGGATCTAGAAGAGTGACTGGCACATAGTAAATGTCAAATAAATAGTCATTTAGTTGAGTTTGAGTTGAACCTGACTTCCCACCTTTATGTCTTATCTCACCTCTCCCCTTCCCTTATGTATTTTAAGCTCTGGCCATATCAGTCTTCTTGTAATTCTCTAAAAATGGCAAGTCCTTACTGGTGCTATTCCCAGTAACTTAAATTCCATCCCCCTAAATTCTTTGTGTGCCCATATTGAACTTCTATTTCAAGTCCATCTTCAAATTACACCTTGAGAAGTTTTTTTGATCCCAAATCATTGACTTGCTTGCTCTTCAAATTCCTTAATACCTTGCTCCCATATCTATTGGAACACCTATCATAGCCAGTCTTCTTTTTTTTTTTAATTTTTTATTTTTTATAAACATATATTTTTATCCCCAGGGGTACAGGTCTGTGAATCGCCAGGTTTACACACTTCACAGCACTCACCAAAGCACATACCCTCCCCAATGTCCATAATCCCACCCCCTTCTCCCAAACCCCCTCCCCCCGGCAACCCTCAGTTTGTTTTGTGAGATTAAGAGTCACTTATGGTTTGTCTCCCTCCCAATCCCATCTTGTTTCATTTATTCTTCTCCTACCCACTTAAGCCCCCATGTTGCATCACCACTTCCTCATATCAGGGAGATCATATGATAGTTGTCTTTCTCTATAGCCAGTCTTCTTTAACAGTTTGTGTGTCCTTTCCTATGAAATTGGATTGTGAGCTCCTATGGAGCAAGAACCTAGTTTCTCTCTCTTGGTCTACTACTATATAACCTGATCTATACAAAACAGAAACATTTGGTGAAATAGAAGTGGAAGTAAATGTAGTCTCATGTGTCTGCAGTCCCCAGGAGGTGGAGCTGATGTAATCTGGATTTTGGTTTCAATAATATATAAAATGGAGATAATAATAATGCTTAGATTTGTTTTATTAACTAATGTTATGTATATAAAGTCTTAGCCGAGCATCAGATACTTAGTAAGTGTTTAATAGATGTTGACCATTAACCCTTTGGTTGGGATAGTTCTTGTGGGGTTGTATTTGTCTCATAGTCCTAAGTCACTAGCATTGTTATTAACAGAATTGTTAATTTCTGTTTTATCGTTAAGCTATAAATGTAATTTTCTAAGCAAGGAGATATCTTCCTCCAGTCCCTAATAGTAAAGATAAGGAAATAGTAATAGATAAGATAAGGAAATAGTAAAGATACTGAAACTGAGGCTCTGTGAAATGAAATGACTCTCCATCACCCCACTCACGGTGAACAGCAGAGTCCAAGGCATAAATGTGTTCTATTCACTGTAGTAATGAATCATTCCTCAAAATTATTAGTTAAGTGGAGACAAAAATTGCCTGAAAGACTGTGAAATCTGTTTTAACAGTGTCTGGTTTTGATATTAAGTCAAAATACACATAAATTAGGCATTTTCTGTGCGTGCCAACTAACTCAACTTATCATGGTTGAGTTGCTGTTGTTAGACTTGGTGGTCTTTAAGCAGCACTACTAATCCATCCAGTAAACATTAGACTTAAGAGGGACTTTATAGCACCTCTAATTAAATGTGTATGTGCTGTGTTAAAATGATTAAGGATAATGAGGGCCAGAATAGTTATGTGACTTGGCCAGGATCAAACATATTAAGCCATTTCATTTGTAAGGATGGTTATAGTAGTTGAGGGTTATTACAGAATTGCTGGCTCTTTTGGCTGGGGTTGAGCCTAATATGATCTTGGGAGAGATCTGACCATTAGATCAGGAGGCAGAAAACTTACCTTCTAGGTCACGTTGTTTTTAGTTTTCTTAGTCTCAATTACCTCATTTATATAATGAATATAAAACTATGCCATTTCTACCCCATCAAATGGAAGGATATATTAAATGATGTGTAAAATGTAGATGAAGGAATTATTTTCTTATTGCTATTGTTTTGCGTGAATTGAGACTTGAAAACTTGCTGTAAGCTAAACCCAACTTTCTGTGGGAACTTAGTGTTACTGTGTCCATTTTATCAACATGAAATATGTCAGAGATAGAAAACAAGTGACACTATGAGCTGATGGTTAGAGTCTCTTGTTTAGGGTTTTTTGGGATAGTAATAGACATGTCGGTTTGACTGTATGAGTCATATGATGTTCTCCAGTGACTTGTAACTTGGATCCATGCAAGTTCTCAAGTCTTCTTTAACTTCCTTAGTTATATATAACTTGATCATTTATGTTCTTGATTTGCCAAAACTTCCCTGTTCAAATGCTGTCCACAAGAGACATCTGACAGCCAAGAAGTCTTTCTGAGTTCCTGAGTTTTTTTGAAGGCAGGAAGTTACAAATTGTGGAGAATAAAAAAGCTTGAAAACACAGAGGTGTATTCTGATATTCAAGGCACTGGTTGTATTTCTAAATGGATCTTATTTGATTGAAATAATCTGCATTTCTTATATTCATGACTTGATTATGCATTCTGATTACTAGCTGGAATCAGTGATCTGGTTAGCCTAAATATTTGATATGACTATGATTTAGAAACACATCTTACAAAGGACTCTTTTATTTTTACCTAAGGGGTTGGTCTTAACCCTATTTTAAGAGTATTATAGGGTAGCTTACTTTATGTTATTGAAAATGTGAGCTGATGCCTGTATTCTGCATATAAAATCACTTGGACTCTATTTTGTGAGGAAGTGAGAATCTAGGAGCACAGAGCACTTCCAGGGAAACAAATAGCTGTGTCTGAAAATCCTCTTCGCGGGCAAATCCTGCCTATGCCTCCACGTCTCGTCCAGTTCTTTTCTAGTAAGCCTGAGTTCCCTAGGATTGTTCCAGTTTTCTGAGATCTCCGTCTTTGCTGGATTCCTATGAAACATCCAAGGCAATATGCAGTGGTGTGGAAAATTATGTGGTAGTACTTGTCTTGGTTTCTATTTGTGAATGCACTCAGTTTCCATTGGTCCTGTAAATACTTTGAGGCAGAGCCTCATTTTGCACTTTGGTATTTCTCAGGATCTAGCACAGTGCTGGGCACATAGTAAGCACCCAATAAACACATAATTAATCAACACTAACTGGGAAACTTCTCAAGGTCTGGGATTCTGTTTCAAATTATCTACCTGGTACCTCATATAGGGCCACATGCTGATAGGTGCTTATTGATTGATTTGATTAAAACTATAAACAGAATGCCCACTGGTTTCTTTAACTTCTATGATAACGTGAATCTGAGCCCTCAGATGTTCTTCTCATTTAACTTGTCTTGCCCAAGCAGTTTTAATCTGTTGCTTCTAATTGAGGTTGCCTGGGTTATCCCTGAAAGTTGCATTGGAAAGTATGCATTAACACTCTCCAAGTCCTCAGAGGTAGAAGAGATTATAAAAGTTTTCAGCTCAATCCTTCTAAATGCATGATAAGAAAATAGGTTTGTCCAGGTGATTCATTATTAAATGAACTAAGAGTCCATTTAGTGTTAAACTTTGAGCTCCCATTTTATTTCAGATGACATGGTGTGGTAAGAGTAGAGTCTCTGGTTTCCTCATTCTCCAGCCATAGTCCCCATTCAAATCCCAACCCGTTTGACCCCCGTTGAAAAGTTATCAGGTAGCATAGTGATACCTTTCCCTTCCCTCCCTCTTCCTAAACATTCATTGGAGAAATCACATGTCCAAAATTTCTAGCTTTTTCATATTCGTAGCACATTATGGTAAGCGGATTTCATACCACTTTGCTCCCAAAGGTAGGACAAGGCTATTTTTTAAAACTCTTGCTTTGAGAAGTTTTTGAAAAGCTCACAATACTTGGGGCAAGTGAGGAGCTCTTGGCATGTCACAGAAACAATGGGATTTGGGAATCCATGTCTCAGGGGATCAGAATTCCCGTGTTTGGCCAAGTGTGTGATGCTGATACTATGGCTTTACAGAGGAAAGGCATAGAGGATCAGGCGAGGATGGAGATTTATCTCTCAGCAGCAGCAACTTCCATGTTAGATGAGCAGCTCCACTTTTCTGTGCTTGAAGGATACCAAAGTTAGCCCCTGTTTAGCACCAGGTATAAGATTGTATGCTTGGACATGTAAAACACACACACACACACACACACACACACACACACACACACATACACACATATGTATATATATGTGTGTGTGTGAAGATGGTGACTGGACTAGTGATTGTGGATAAACTAGATTTGGGGCAGTGACTTCCCTGTCATTTCGGAGCTTGGTTCAGTTCTGCAGTACCCTGAGTGTCTTCAGAAGTGAAGGGTGGGGAACTGGGGAAAAAAGTGGAAAGAAATGTCACTTTGCTCCCTGTGAGCACTGGCAGCTTTGTGGAAGACTTGCCAGTGATGCTGCTTGGGTTTGAGAGAGGAAGACATCAGGGTAGAAGGAAGGAAATGGGAAGGTCTTGTGGGATGGGTTTTCACAGGTCTAGAAACCTACTGCAGGTAAGTGAGGATGGCAGCAAAACGGTCTTTCTGTCCCACCCTTCTTTATCCTGCTCTTATCAATGACAGATGCCCAAGAGGCTCTGACCTTTGACAGCACCCAACAGTCAGCTGTCAGCATAAGACACTGCTGTTTCCAACCTTTATTTGTGCATGTGTTTATTGACAGGGGAAGCAGTCAGAATCCTAGATGTTAAAGGAGGCTTGGGGAAATAGGTTCTTAGGCTTAGTTTGCAGTATCGTTTGACCTAAGAAGACTAATCTGAGTTTGGAAAATCTTAGGAGATAAGATTCTTGGCACCAGGCCTCTAAGAGTAAAACGCTTTAAAAATTACAGTAAATTCCTTGGTAAATTTGACTCCAGCCTTCTCTATCACGCTATGTATCCCGCCCCCCACCCTCCCAAACCCCTTCGTGAGTATAGGAGACACAGGAAGAAAGGACCATCTGGCACAGCATGCCAACTTTTTATTTGGTTGCTCTCAATCCTACCTTCCTGTTTGGATCACCCCTCCCCTCTGCTCATACTTCAGAAACCAATCAAGGTGTCTCCTGAACTCATTTATTCCCTTTGTTTCAACCGCCTTCTTGGGTAACTTTTTCCATATGCCTTACAACAGACATTTTTTTTTCCCCTTTTTCCATCCAAAATGGCCTGATTGGACTCTTAGGAAAAGCCATTTACTCAAATACATGACAAAGTGCTTCTAAAGATCCCAAACAACTTTTCATTACTTTTGATGACCAGGATATATAAATAGAGAAAAAAAATTGCTCTGTTTAAAATTTACTGGTGGATGGGCAATGACGCTTAGTAGTAGAACATTAAAGAATACATTATTAGCATTGAGCCCCATCCTCCACCCCAGCCCCCAGTGAAATTGTCTAGATTTGGAGCTGTGATCTGTAATTATTATTACTATTTTTTTAATTTGGCACTTATTTTATTGTCCCTGTTTGGCTTCTTCACTTCACCATGGTGACATTAGTACTCTTTATGTTGCCTGTTGTGGACCAGTTTTGTTCAGCTGTTGCTAAAATGCCAGATGTCATGTTGGAAATGCAAAACCTAAAAGATGGTCGTAAATCTCAAAAACAAACCATAAAAGAAATAATAAAATACCCTAAATGCTGTGCTCTGGAGCTTCCCAGCTTTAAGTCACCAAAGCAGAGCAGTGGGGGTGGGGGAGGCTCAGCAGTTTCTCACCTAAGACTTGATTGTTTATCTTGCAGATTCCGAGCAAAGCACTGGTTCAGACTCTGAGGTGCTCACTGAGCGGACTTCCTGCTCCTTTGACACTCACCCTGACTTGGGCTCTGGTGCTGCAGGCCCTGTGCCTGCTGCCATGTCTTCCATGGAAGAGATTCAGGTGGAGCTCCAATGCGCTGACCTCTGGAAGAGGTTCCATGACATTGGAACTGAGATGATCATCACCAAAGCAGGCAGGTAAGGACAAGTTCCTTTGGATGGCTAGATTCCAAGAATGGAGACCAAAAGTAGGAGCTGTTACACGGTTTTCTTTTCACTTACTTGTGGTAGGTAGTATTGGTGATGCCAGCACTACTTGTGCTCACTTTTCTGCATAAGGTCATCTTGGTAAAGTGATCTTGAGTTTACTGTGATTTTGCTGTTTTCCTCCAAGGGCCATTCCAATGTCTAAGTCACCTCTACACTCAAAGACATTTTCTGCCTACAAATGTATATCAGCCCATGTGGGAGATTGATGGTACATAAGGACCACATAGTAGATTTCCAAAGCAAGTGTTACTTCACCATCCATTGTTTTTTGAGAGAAAAAGCTTGCTCCCCAAACAACAGCTTGCATCTCCTAAAGCATTAAAAGCAGCCAAATGGAGCTCCTAGGTGGCTCAGTGGGTTAAAGCCTCTGCCTTTGGCTCAGGTCATGATCCCAGGGTTCTGGGATCAAGTCCTGCATCAGGCTCTCTGCTTGGTGGGGAGCCTGCTTCCTTCTCTCTCTCTGCCTGCCTCTCTGCCTACTTGTGATCTCTGTCTGTCAAATAAATAAATGAAATCTTTAAAAGCAGCCAGATGTTTTTTATAAGAGGTTATTGTTTGTTTGTTTGTTTGGTAAGAATAGGGCTTGGTACATGTCTGAGCCCTTCTTACTGATCTGTGTGTTTTATTGTTGGCTTGAAATTATTACAAAACTTTAATGGCAACCCATTGGAAACTTGCATAACTATGGAGGATGATAAAAGTTTTTAAAATACAGTTTCTCTTGAAATAAACACTTTTAATTA
Organism: Mustela lutreola; assembly: GCF_030435805.1. Taxonomy (NCBI): domain Eukaryota; kingdom Metazoa; phylum Chordata; class Mammalia; order Carnivora; family Mustelidae; genus Mustela; species Mustela lutreola. The sequence goes on along the minus strand of NC_081299.1, from coordinate 102,020,601 downwards.
AGCCATTCCTTCACTGGCATCTTTCAGTTTTCCATGGTTAGGCATCTGTTTTGTGCTGGATGCTCAAAATATATTATGTCATTTAGACATCACAGGAATCCTCTGAGATAGGATATAATAATCCCATGCATGGATGAGGATGCAAAGGCTGAAAGAGGTTAATTAACTAAATTAACTAATTAGCTAAAGTCATGGATAATAAAGGGCAGCTTCAGAATTCCACACAAATCTGTCTAGGTCCAAAACAATGGTCTTAACTGTTTAAAATTCTACAGTGTTAAGAAATGGGTGTAGTTTTTGCCCCTTGGATTAAAACTGAACATTGTTTAAATAAAAATAAATTTGGACTAAGCTTTTGAGTATATAGGAATAGTTAATTAAAGTAAAAAGTTATGCTGTTTTCATATTTTCAAAGGCAGTCTACGTAGTCTTATGTCATGGGGACCAAAAAGACCCACCCGATTGGTCATAAGCTGTCTTCATGAACATGGACATTTAAAGTAAAAGAGCATTTGGATGCATGTAGAGAAAGCTTCCAATATAATAAGGCATCACAAAAACATGAGGTCAAAATGAACCTGAAATCTTGTTCATTTTATTTCTCCTTTGGAACCTTCTTTCTTCTCTAAGTTTTGGTGGTGAATAAAATCAGCAAAAGGCTTCTTAGGAGGAGCAACTCTGAGGGGGAATTATTTCCAATTCCATCTCTTTCTTGTTGCTTGGGTTTCAGTCTACTTCTGGTCTACATTTTGAGATCTTATGACTTAGACGGAAACAGCAATTCAAGGAAAAAGTTTGTATTCTTTTTAGTTTTTGACAAGGGGGTTCATTTGGAGAGAGGGGAAAATATTACTTTTTTTTGCCTATGAGATTTTACGTTTTTTAAATTTTGGGTTCTCACTCACTACAGGGGGTTTTGTGTATTCCAGTCAATATCATTTCTGATATCATTCCCTTGTTCCTTGCACTTTTATGAATTCAATTCACCCAAACACATTTTTCACAGGTCTCCTGTGATCTTGTTTCATGATTTGTTCTGCAGTGTTTTCATTTCCACATCTCTTACTTCACAAATTCAGTTGATACCTACCTGGATATACCCAGATATTCCCAGAACAAACATATAAAGTTTGTTCTTTTTTTTTTTTTTTTAAAGATTTTATTTATTTGACACAAGTAAGGAGAGAGGCCAGCAGAGAGAGGGGGAGAGCAGGCTCCCTGCTGAGCAGAGAACCCAATGCAGGGCTCGATCTCAGGACCCTGAGATCATGACCTGAGCTGAAGGCAGAGGCTTAACCCACTGAGCCACCCAGGCGCCCCTAAATTTTGTTCTTTAGTCATATCCTGTTGTTGAGGTTTAGGTATGTTATTCATTTCTCCTTAATGGGATTGCTTCAGCCTTTGCCATTGTTCCATGTAACTCTGCTCAAGAAATTCTGGAACAACTCAAGAGCATACAAAGAAAGACTTCTCTTCTCTGACCTTTCTTTCTTTCTTTCTTTCTTTCTTTCTTTTTTAAAGATTTTATTTATTTATTTATTTGTCAGAGAGAGAAAGAGAGGAGTGAGAGCAAGCACAGGCAGACAGAGTGGCAGACAGAGGAAGAAGCAGGCTCCCTGCCAAGGCAGGAGCTGGATGTGGGACTCAATCCCAGGATGCTGGGATCATGACCTGAGCGAAGGCAACCGCTTAACCTACTGAGCCACCCAGGTGTCCCTTCTCTGACTTTTCTTCACTTCCTCCCAGTTCCTCAAGTCCGTTTCTTTCTTTTCACTTCCTTTCTCTTCCTTCATAATGTCCTTATCAATTTTAATCTCAATTTTTATTTTCTTAGTTACATAGTTTTGTATGACTCTCTGTTCCTTTTTCCTGTTGAGATTTTCATCACCATCTACTTCTCACTCCCTAAATTGTCATCCTTCTGATTCAGAACTACTGCAGGCTACTCAATCTTCGAATGTACCAACATAATCTGTAGAATCAGCACCATGGACAGAGGTGCTTGTAGGGATTAATGGATTTGGAAGACATAAGAATTGGCCTAAATTTAACCATAAAATTAAAACCAAACAGATCTCATTTTGTGAATATGAAAGATTAATTTTTCCCTAGGGTGTTATGACTTCACTTGATATTCTGTGCTAAAATACTGGCAAAAAGAAAAAGCAACTTTTGGTAAGTTTTTAAGAAGAGAATTCAAATGTAGCCATAGAATTTCAAAGCAGGAGGGCACTTTAGAGATTATATAGCCCCTTTTCTTTGTTTCTTAGGTGATAAGGTTAAATAACTTTTCCAAAGTCACACCTCTCATTCATTTAGAACTTGGGTATTGGTAAGAAACTGGTAGCTCTTCCACTCAAGGTTATGTGGGTGTTCCAAACAAAACAGATATTGAATTTAGAAACACTTAACCCTTTTTCTTGGAGTCATGAAGAAAAGACATTCATCTCTTGCAATGTGACACAGCCTCTGTAGATGTCTGAGAGGAACCACATTTTCTTACCTCAGGTAGCAAGTGAGAGGACTTTCTTTCATCCCTGGAAAGGTCCTCTCCAACCATTTATAAGTATAAGGCAATCATAAGTCATTGTTATTAAGAAGGTTTAAATGTTTAAATGTAAATGTATATACATCAAGATTCCCAAATTTTTGGAGAGAATTAACATAGATCAAATTGCTTACTCTGTAGTGAATGCCAGATTTAGTGATTATGAGAAGTCCATCATGGGATTTCATTAGCTCACCATAAGACTAAAATATAAGGCTTTTAAATTAAACTTGTGAAGCTAGAGGTAGAAAATCCAGAATGATATACCAATAGAAGCTTCCGAAAAGTTATAAAGTAGGAAGAAAGGAATGGTTGTATATTATTCTTTGTAAACACTTAAGAACTAGCCATCAATCCTATAAAGATCTGTAGTCCCTCTTGTGCCTTCCTCCAAATAGGATTAGGATGCCACTGACCTACTACCATAGGACACTTGCATTTTGATTGCTTCTGGTGAGCAGTGCAGTGTGTGGCTAGCACAGAAAGCCCCTCACGTAAACAACCAGGGCATATATGCAAGATGGCTGCCTGGGGTCAGGGTATGGTCTATGGCCGTGAAATGGAGCAAAGCCAATTAGGCTGTATGTGGATCAAGCCTGTGACCTTGACCTCATTAGCACCGTGCTCTGCCCAGCTCAACTAACTGGCCCCAGATGGTTAAGCTTAATGCAGCATTTTGTGTACAAGTACCCTAGAGAACATTCAGGCAATCCACATTTTTTGAACTGAGCACTTTTTATGTCTGACTCCTAAATGAATGACATACAAAAGAGTTTGATGTTTCTCTTCCTTCTTATGGTTAAAGAAGAATGGAGAATTTTATTCTAGACCCTTGAAACTTGAAACTCAATACTTGTCTGGGTTGCTCCCTCTCCTTCTCTTCAATTATGAGAGTAGTTGTAAAGTGCCATATCCTGACCTCACTTGCTTTGGCAAGTTTAACAAGCCATTGTGGTAGAAACAAGGTACTGCCCAGAGGCCACTAGAATTCATTTGGTATTTGCTCCCTATTCCACAGAGTCCTCCCTCTGACACATGTTGACAGCCTGAGAACTTGCAGAAAATTTTCTACAGTTTTATGTAGTAAAAACCCCTCAACTTTGTTGGTCCTTTGCTTGGGGGAATGGTAGCCTCTTCCTTTTTTCTTCTTTTCTTGAGAGATTACTTTTACATAGACTCAATCAGTCAGAAAACATTTCATCATCACCTGTAATCAACTGTGATAAACTACTTGACTTATGAAAGTCAAGTAGCTACTTGACTTTGATAAGCTACTTGACTGTGATAAGCTACTTGACTTATGCTTATGAAAGCATAAGTTATTCAAGTATGTGAAGTGTAAGAGTGTAAGTATTTTCAAGAATGGTATAGTCTGACAGGAAATGTGTGTGTGGATACCTAATCACATTAAAGATGAACTAATAATGTAAATGAGCACTTCGAGTGTACGAACCATCCAATAGGTCAATTTAAGTTAAGAAATGGTGCTATTTCAGCAATGAATACTTAGCATATTTTATAGTAATAATTTCCAAAGTAAAAAAAAAAGCAGCCAACTTGGGAATTAGAGGCATTGGACTTTGGTGTGCTTAGTGTTCTTGATAAGAAGAAACTCTCTAAGCTTCTATTCCTGCGACTTCTGTCCCTCTGACTGTTGAGTTTACTGCCTATTTCCCTTCACAGGAGGATGTTTCCTGCCATGAGAGTGAAAATCACTGGCCTGGACCCACACCAGCAGTATTACATAGCAATGGACATTGTGCCTGTGGACAATAAAAGATACAGGTAATGATGACTCTGGGGTTTGGAATTGCGGACATCACCAGCATCCCAAGACAGTTCTTTAAACTCATTAGATGAACTATTTTTACAGTGCCTTGTATGATGCACTATACAGGGAACAAGGAGGGGGGATATGCCAATAGCCTGTAGCAAAGCACCATGTAGGAAGTCGTCACTCATGATTGGAAATCAGGACTTAGTAATGGTTTTGTCTGGAATCCTCCCTAGGTCTCTGGACAGAGTGGGACTGTATAGTATCTGCCAGGGTTGCAAAAATCAAATGGATATTAGGTCTAAAATTAATTCACTTCACATGAAAAGTGATTAACATCTTGAATGATTTGGTTTATGAAATTGCTGAACGAGTTGAGATGGTTTATTTTGGAGAGGCAAAGGAGAAGTGGACCAGTGCAGTATATTTAATCAAATATCTAATGAATCACGGTGTGGATGATGGAGGGGAAGAAGAGAATTGGGTCAGATTTCAAGAAGAACATTTAGGAAAGGAGAATTATTGTTTATCAATATGGGTTGTGAGCGAGTTTGTTAAATAACCTTCCATCAAAGTCATTACAGTTCAACACAATGTCTGTGTCCCTTGGATGGCTTACACATAGTTCTTCTCTGAACAAACTGTGGCTTAATCTGTCTCTTGAGATGTCAATCAGAGCAGTGAATCATGGCTCATTTTTGAAATGTTTGAAATCTTGGCCCTGAACTTAGGAGGTAGGTTGGGAGAGATGAATGAATGGGAAAGATGAGGACTAGTAGGGTAGAGGGAGAGAGCTGGCCAAGAGAGAAGTAATCTGGATGCATGACTTAAGACAGGAGATGTTTCAGGTCTGTTTTAGAGGATCTTGTGATTTGGACTGTGTGCCTCTGTTCACTACCATCCAGGTCCTGTGTGGTCCTTTATAAGTTGAGAAGCAGGGACATACCAGGTCCATAGAATGCTCTCTTCAGAACTACAGGGCAATTGGCAAACTCTGGAAAACTGACTTCCTTTGCTACCAACAAGATCTCATTTCCAGAGGCTTTGTGGGAAAGTCATGATGATGATGATATTCAAAACTGGGTTCAAAGAAACACTAAAACACTAACTGGGAAGACTCTGCAGTGTTTCTGGGAATGGTTGCACTGAGGCAGAGACACTCCGTTTTCATAGAAATGCCTCAAAATTCAGCTTCTCAGTAAGGAAATGGTTAATAAGTGAGAGGCTTGGAGGGTCTCTGCACACGGCTGTGTTTTATAGGACAATATGGAAGATGTTTTTAATAAGGAACCAAATCCTGAACAAGTGGCCCACGGATTATATGGTTTGCATTTGAGAGGTGAAAGGTTGCAGTAAAATACCTTTTCCATAGCTAGACACGTGGGCTCAGGATGCCTGTGTGCACACAGGGGTGCAAGGCAAGGAGAAGAGAAGAAAGAAAAAGGACTGTGAGAATGTTTTCCTTGTGAGTGCTGCAGCTTTGATCATTAACCACAACCCTTTGCTGCCCTCCCCCACCCCACCTCTTTCCTCTTTCTCCGTTTTTTTTTTTTTCCCATCTCCATCTGATTGTCTCTGGTCCTCTACCCTACTGCTTTTCTCTCTTTTATTCTCTGTTTAATCCCGACTGTTTTCCATCTTGTCATCTCTCTGTCTGTCCCGACTCCTATCTCTACGGGCTTTCTGGGCCTCTGTTCCTTCTCTGTATCTGTCTCTGATCTCTCCTCTCTCCCTCTCTGCCTCAGATACGTGTACCACAGCTCCAAATGGATGGTGGCTGGCAATGCGGACTCCCCTGTACCCCCTAGAGTTTATATACACCCTGATTCTCTAGCTTCTGGAGACACCTGGATGAGACAGGTGGTCAGTTTCGACAAACTCAAGCTGACCAACAACGAGTTGGATGATCAAGGACATGTGAGTCAAAGAATCCCATCCATCTCCCTCTTTCCCCCTTTTGGCTCTAGAACTGACTAGCCCTAGGCTTTTTCAAACAGGTAAAATAAGAAGCTCTGTGCCACTTGGAGTCATTTTAAGTAAGTAGGCCTATAAGTTTTTTTCACCCCTCTGGTGAAATTTCATTTATTACATATCTCACATTGAGCAAACGTCTGCTGGACATTAGGTGGTGTTTATCAGACAAGAGTTCTCATGTTCTAGGAACCCACGGTCTAGTTGGGGGAGGGTTTGAAGAGAGAAACACAGGACAAGCTTAAAAATGGGAAAGAAATCACAACAGTCAGCAGAATAACTCACAAGGCGATAAACTCAGAGAAACAACTAAGTGACAGTTTAGGCTGATTTGTCAAGAAATTTATGCATTTTTAAAAGTAATTTATGCATTTTTTTTTCAAAGATTTTATTTATTTATTTGACAGAGAGAAATCACAAGTAGATGGAGAGGCAGGCAGAGAGAGAGAGAGGGAAGCAGGCTCCCTGCTGAGCAGAGAGCCCGATGCGGGCCTCGATCCCAGGACCCTGAGATCATGACCTGAGCCGAAGGCAGCGGCTTAACCCACTGAGCCACCCAGGCGCCCAATTTATGCATTTTTAAAAGAAGAACAGGTCCAGGTATAATTAGAACACTTGATTTTATTAATTTATCTTTAGTGGCAAGGCATACATAGAACTTTTGCTGAATGCCAGGGTCCAGACTCGGGACTACAGGAAGATTGAAACACTAAAGCCATGGTTCTTATCTTTAAGGAAATGACATTCTTCCAAGGAAGGGAGAATGCACATACACCATTCACTCTCACAGTGAGTGGTCATAAATTTGGTAACAAAGTGCAAATAACAGCTTATAGAATTTAAAGACAGCATGAGCCTGTGATGAAACTTTAAAGCAGGAAGGAGCCACTGTCCCATAGCAGAGCTTCTGAGACCTTTTAGTGGAGGGTTGTCTTCTGGTATTGGGACAGTTGTTTAGTATTGTCCAGTCAAGATAAGCACTGGCTTCCAGTTTCTTACACATCTCCCGTCACCCACCCCCTATCTGTGTTCTTCCTATAATGCTTCTCTCCTGCGGTTATATTTGCATGAGGGCTTGAAAAGGTATGGGGACCTTTGAGCCACTCTGGCATCATGTGGCCCCTTCTCATTTCAGATCATTCTGCACTCGATGCACAAATACCAGCCTCGAGTTCACGTGATCCGCAAGGATTTCAGCAGCGACCTTTCACCCACCAAACCTGTCCCTGTTGGGGATGGAGTGAAAACATTCAACTTCCCTGAGACCGTGTTTACCACAGTCACAGCCTACCAGAACCAGCAGGTAAGAGGCTGCCTTTGAGAGAGACCTACTGTATCTGCTTTTAAAGGAGCTTATTCATGCCTTCGGTAAGAAATCCTTGGTCCTTCGACAGGACACTGAGGAACTGGAATGAGAGAGGCCAGGCTTGCTGTGCAGACGTCATGTTGGCGATGACAAGGCCATGATGCCTGGTAGCAGCTGCTCTAGTCTAGATTTAGATCAAAGACAAAATCTTCGACCAAGAGGACCGAATCTCCTGAGTCATTTTCATATCTCTCTGTATTCGCACCCGCGTTCATGGTCTGTCCTGTATCCTGGCAAATGTTCCTCATCATTTGCTATTCCTTTGCAAGTATCGAGTTTGATTCATTCCTTCCGCCTTCTCTGCAGTTTTCTGGGTATCCCTGCAGCAGCTACATCAAAGTCACCTAGCCTCTCAAACTCCATTGAAGACCCACTGCTTCCATTTACACTATCAGACTAAATTTACCTCTGTGTGATCACCAGCCACACCCTAACATCTGTGTTTTTATGTCAGCAATATGTTCGCTCATTCCATAAATGTTTGAGAAGTTGAGAACCCACAATAGTCCAACTTCAGTAGAGAAATTGAGCAGATTAGGACTTATTTCTCCAGAAGCAAAGGAGAGTTTTAGGTGAGTGAAAGACACACAAACACATAATGATAAAACTGGAATAATTTAGTGACAGAGACATGGACCGGCTGTTCTTGCATTTGGGGAACAAGGGAAGTTTTCCTGGAAGAGCTGTTGCTTTCTCTGTTGATGAGACACACATAAGAATTGGCCAAGATTGGAGCACCTGGGGGGCTCAGTCGGTTAAGCATCTGCCTTCGGTTCAGGTTGTGATCTTGGGGTCCTGGGATTGAGCTTCACATTGGGCCCTTTGCTCAGTGGATTCTGCTTCTCCCTCTGCCCTTTCTCTTACCCCTTGCCCTGCTTGTGTGCTTGTGTGCTCTCTTTCTCAAAAAAATAAATAAAGTCTTTAATTAAAAAAAAAGAGTTGGCCAGACTAATGGGGGAATTATGTGGAAGTGGGATATGGAGAGGAGAGAGACACCACGTCTGGAATTGTTGTGGGTGTTCTAGACATCGTTCTTATTTTGAGAAGTGTGAGTAGGTGGATTTATAAGTGATCTCACTTTATGCAGTTCCCAGAAAGTTGTGTATAAATCTCATTTTTTCCAAATTAGACTGTATTTCATCTTTTGACAGTTTGTCTAATTAATAGGATCCTGAAGTGAATCCTTTTCTGAAAAGAAGAGTTTTTGCTTATTTATTTTGCTTGAAAGTCTGTATACTTTTTTTTATAAAGATTTTATTTATTTATTTGACAGAGAGAGATCACAAGTAGGCAGAGAGGCAGGCAGAGAGAGAGAGAGAGGGGGAAGCAGGCTCCCTGCTGAGCAGAGAGCCCAGTGTGGGGCTTGATCCCAGGACCCTGAGATCATGACCCGAGCTGAAGGCAGCGGCTTAACCCACTGAGCCACCCAGGCGCCCTGTATACTTTTATTTTGGGGCTGCTTGGAGCAAAATGAACTTCTGCCACAATACTTGTGGTGGATACTACACTAGTGTTCTGACAAAGAAATAGAGGAAATATATTCATGTACTAAGTATTTATTGAGTGCTTACTATGTGCCAGGCAAGTGAAGGTGAGTGATATAAACTTTGGTTCACATAGAAAGAGCATTTTGGTTTTTCACAATACATTTGCATAAGACTCCTGAGATGTTCCTTGCCTCCAGAGAAATTTGATATGCAACAACGCTTTAGTCGGTAGACATGTCCTATACTCTTGTTGGGCTCCCTCAGCTGCTGTAAGTCATTCCCAACTTCCAATTTTCCTTGTGGTTGCCACATTTGATCTAAAGTAGAGGAAGAGTTTTAGTTTGCTTTGGCCCCTTTTAAAAAAACTCTTGAATGCCCTCAAACTCCTTAGGTAGTAAAATACAGAGGCCATGGAGGGTCCTTACAGGAATCTTTAATAATCAAGATTTTTCAGGCTCTGAAACAAGATAGTGCAGCAACACATACATGCCTTTTGGAGTGACTGGAACCTTGGGATTAACCGAGGTTCAGGAGAGGAGGAGCGCAAGTCTGAGTTCTTTGAAAAACGGATGGACTTTTTCCCAAGACACCCAGCCACCATTTTAATCATTAGTTTCTCGTGAAGGCAGAGATGTGACAACCAATATTGCAACTTTAGAATCTAGTTTGTAGGGCAAACTAGAACACTGGTGAATGAACATTCTGCTGCTTCCCCCAGATCAGTTGTAGAGGCCACAAGGGTCAGCACTGTCACCCAAACTGAGATTAAAAAGCCACAACTTACCGTGGCAATGTCAGTGAAAGAAGAACAAAACATGGCTGTCTGAAATCCCTCTCACTTCTTCTATCTCCAGTGTTCCCATGTCTGAGGACATTCTACTCAAAAATATAAATATTTTTGTCTTCATCTGGCCTGGGGTGGGGGCTGTGGTGGTTTGTTGGAGGTGGGACACCATGATTAAATTTGTGGGATTTGGTAACAACCTGGTTTGATTTCTGACTTTTCCACTGGGAAACTGTATGACCCTGAGCAAGTTTGTTTGTTTGTTTCTTTTTTTTTTTTTTTTAAGATTTTATTTATTTATTTGACAGACAGAGATCACAAGTAGGCAGAGAGGCAGGCAGAGAGAGAGGAGGAACCAGGCTCCCTGACGAGCAGAGAACCTGATGCAGGGCTCGATCCCAGAACCCTGAGATCATGACCCGAGCTGAAGGCAGGGGCTTAACCCACTGAGCTACCCAGGCGGCCCCTTGAACAAGTTTCTTAATTCCCTTCCTCAGTGTTTCCTGGCCTGAAAATGGAGTGAGTGACAAGAACTAGAGGAAGGAACATGCATAAAGTCACCGGCACAAACCCAGCATCTGATCACTAGTTGTCAGCCTACATTGGTCAGTCACAGGCATGGAGGGGAGTGGGGAGTAGAGGCAGTTTTCCAGAATAAACTGCTTATTAAGGAGAAAGTGGATTGTTGGGAATTGGAGGACCTGCATTGTCTCTCTAAGGTATTATAATCAATAGGTAACTGGTTTGATCTTTCTGTTCTCATGTCATGTTGGTGAATTCATGATGTGCTGACATCCAAAATAAATGAGTCACACATATTCAGTTCTGCCCTGTTTGACATCAAGATAACAGCTTTTGCCCGTTTAATAAGTCTTCAGTCCCTGGATACATCAAGGAACACGATTATTTAACATTCCCTTTGGCTGTATAGATGGGCTTTCATATAACACAGTGTCTTCTAGTAAAGCAAACTAACCTCAGGTCTTTCCCCCAGGAGTCTGGAGGTCTGCATCCTGTTACCCAGCAATCATTTTCAGACTTGTCTCGGAGATGGCGGGTAGCATAAACCATTCTCTTCTGTGAGCTAGATCACCTACTACTGTGTTTTTATTTCCCTCAACTGTCTTGAATGAGAACGATTACTATTTTATGGCAAAATTATTTACTTCATGGATTTCTTTTTAAGGGAATGGTTAGAAGGCATGAGAGAGTAAAGAGGAAAAGTCAGTGGTGGGGGGTCCCACACTGTGTTCAGGAACACAGTGAAAGAAGGGCAGTGCAAGGAATGGAATTGAAATGAAATGTTATCCAGTCTTCAAGGAAAGGCAGTGGGCTAGCCATTTGGAGACTCGGGTTTTCATCCTAAACAAACTACTAGCTATCTATGTCATTCTGAGCTAGGTATTTTCTTTCTGGGTTTTGATTTCTTCTTCAAGAAAATGATGGGTTGGCTTCTATTTTCTAAGTTCTCTATTAAGCTCTGAAATCCCAATTTCTCCCTCTTTTTTTTTTTTTTTTTTTTTCTGCACGTTTTTAGTTGAGGGTGGTTTGTTTGTTGTTTGTTGTTTTCAAGCAGAGGCAGTCAACACATGCAAGTATTGAAAATTATTTGAATGTTCCTATGTGTCAACTCTTTTTTAACCCCCACAACAGTTGAGACCAGTAGAGTTGGCGCAAGTCCACACTTGAAAGGTGGGAGCTTGATGTTTTGTTGCTTGTAAACAAGATATTCCAAGCTACACTATTCCTTTGTCAACCCTGCCAGTCCTCTCCATTGTTAAAACCTGTGTTTCCTGTTGGCTTCCATCTTGCCACTGAGGCTGGCTGGACACCTGACACTCCACACATCCAGTCTGTTACTAAACTCTGTTGCTTCTACTGATGGAATATTTTCTTCTTTCTCATCTTATTGCTTCTACCTTTTCTCTGGGCCTACCCTCCCTCTACTTTAGGCTGTTGTGACGGTTTCTAGCTGAGTCACCTGGACTGTGTGGTTAACGTCTCATGAGCCATCACATATTCACTGAGGCATGGGTCTTCCTAGAGCACAGCTCTGATTGCATCATTTCCTCTGTCAAAAATTGTCAGCTCTTCGGTGCTGAAGGGCCCAAGATCTTGAGTCCAAGTTCTCAAGTCTTTTAGTTGGGTCCTCTCTAGCTAGTTCCCAGCTACATTACTGGGCTTATTTCCCACTAGTCGTCATCACACATCCACAAGAGTTCAGCAATCAAGAGTTTTACTCTTGTTTGTACTTTGTAGCAGCTTTGCTTTTGCTCGTGCTGTTGTCCTTCCAGGAATGACCCTTCTGCTTGTCTTTATCTGTCTAGTTTCCTTCTATTCTTCAGGTTCAGGACAAACATAGTCCTTCCTGATGTTTTCCCCTACGACGTTCCATGCATTTTTCAGCTGTGAATGAGCTTTCCCTCATCGAACTCTTAGTGCACTGTACCTCTCTCTTGATCCCGTCACCTTCTAAGCTGTGTGCATGACCAATCTTCCTCTCGAAATGTTGAGTTTTTTGAGAACCAAACGCTGTGGCTCTCAAAATGCGGTGTGATATGGTAGAAAACAGTAGTTTGGAAGTTAGGAGACTTAGGTTCTCGACCTGGTCTGCCCCAGACAGACTGTACTGCCTTTGACAAATCCCTCTACCTCCGAATCCTCATTTGCAAATCGGTGGTTTGCTTCTCAGCTGCCAGTCTATGGAGACATTTTTTATAGTCCACCAAAAGATGGGAAAGATAAAGGCAGGATGGGGCGGTTTATACCTGTAAGCATTCATTTAAATAGGCTGTATCTTATTTTGTCCTTTTAATCTTTTTGATACTAAAATGTCACTTATTTTATGAAATAATGATGGCAGGAGATCCTAGATAGATGTAATTCTTTTTGTTTGATAAAGACCTGGAATATCAATGCTGATCCCTCAAATTCCCTCCCTGGAGGGAGGGAATTAGAATTGTCCTGAAGCCCAGAAACCACTAATTAAGAAGGACCCTTCCATCTGTGTAAATCTAAGGCATTTGTGTCTGCCATGGTGCAGAGCACTGAATGTGTGCTTGGAAAAGGACTGAATGAGTAATTAGCCAACACACCTCCACTACCAGTTTCCTTACATAGCTGTGGTCCTGCTTCTTTGGATATAAGTAGTCGTGAAATGTGAAGAAAGAGTTTCTATTTTCATGAAATATTTTATGCTTTTCTTTCCCCCCTTCCCGTTCCTTCCCCCCGCCCTTGCTGACTGACCCATAGACTCCCAGGGCTGCTAGCATACTGAGGTTATTATTACTATTATTTGCTCTTGGAGTGCCAACTTGGCAGGCCTAAGGCAGAGACGAAGGTACAACATGCCCAGATTCTCATCATGGAGAATAAAGTGGCAGAGGTGGGAATAAAGGTGACTCCACTGTATGCTTTTTCTTGAAAGAAGCTGACGCCAACATGTCCTCATGGAATTAGCAGGAAATTTCCATTGCAGCAGTCTTTGTCTTCTCTAAGGGGAAAAGGACTGCTGAGCCTTGATTTTTTTTTTTTCCCCCAAACAGGAAACTAGATTTCAAAAAGACATAGCCCTGTTCTCCTCAGGTAACACAGTCTTATTTCTTGATGAGAATTGGCTACACGAACCAGATAGGAAGTCTGAAACCACAGCCAGGTTTGTGTAAGCAAATCCAATAGGAGTTCTGAGTCACTCATTATATCCTAAACTATCGAGCCAGTTGTGCTCTAACTTTCCAATCAAATCAGTGCAGAGGTTTTTTTATTTTTTACTTTTCATATGGGCTGAGTTTTTTTTTTTTCCTTCCCTGATGAACACCTTTCAAAGCAATATGGTTAAACAAAAAAGAATAACTAAGAGAGTGTTAAAAAGGGAAGGCCTTTTCAGCCTTGGTATTGTAAAATCATACACAGGATATTGAAGTTTCATTTTCTTTGTAGGTTGTGCGATTTATGTCTGCACTGTGCACTGGGAGGTGTACCTCATTTATTAACTGTCTGGACGTTTCCAGGCAAAAAGTCAGTGAAAATGATTAAAACCAAAGGTGGCAAGCCAGCAACCACGTCTTCGTGTGCTACGGTCTTCGATGATGCAGACTGTACAAATCAGGATAAGGGAAATCAAATCAGGGAAGAAAAATGCTTCCCCAACCTCTGTGCTTTCCATGTCTCCTCCTTGTTATTGGAGCAGGTTTTGAACATGACCGCTGCAGAATAGTTTTAGCTGCACGGACAGTAATTAATAGACCTTGTTCTGCCCAGGAGGACATTTGAGACTTCTGTCTGTGGTGCTGCAGTGAAAGCAGATAGGATCGAGGGAGTTGTCTGGTCTGTATTCTCTAAGGCTGGTTACGGCTTTGCGACTGGTGATCCTTCTTTCCCACATTATTCAGTCATGCGTTCACTCACTCATTCACTCGTGGAACAAATATTCATCGCGCGCAAGAAGCATGTCATGTTAGGTTCTTAATAAAATGGTGTAGGAAATAGGCCTGGTTCTTACCTGAAAGCATCCTATTCTGGAGGGATGATCAGGGAGGATCTTTCTCAGGAGGTGACATTTAGCCTGAGACTAGAATGAGGCATCAGCTCTGTGAAGAGCATAGAAAAGAACTTTTTTTTTTTTTTTTTCACTGGAGGTAGAGTGAGTGTGAGGGGCCTGAGTTTGATGCACTTCTGCTCTGAGAGCAGCCAAGCTTGACAAGAGCCTGTGGCCCACGCATAGGGGAGTGTGGGTGGGGGTGCAGAGCTAGCCAGGGCCCCTGCAAGACCAGCCAAGGAGTTTGGGTTGAGTTTCGAGTAGAGGGGTAGCCACTGACGAGAATGGCGTGGTCTATGTACATTTTAACAGAGATCACTTGAGTTGCTGTGTAGATCGGACAGGGACAAGGGTGGAAGAAGCGAGATTAGTCCTGAAGTTATATGTAGCAGTTTTAGTAAAAAGAGGACTGTGCTGGTTGAAGGTGGGGAGATGGAGACTGACAGCCATATTTGGGTCTCCATATAACCATAGCCATGGAGTAGGGTTGGAAATGAACTATTTAAATGAGTCTCTCACACTACTCCGGCTGGCCTCTAGATGTGTGGTGTGTGCGCCGGGCAGAGGCCGCAGGGATCATGAGTCTTCATGCGGTGACTAGTGGGTCCCTTGCTATGGGCCTCACTGGGCTTTGCTGGTGACCATCATGTCTACTCTGGGTCCCTTGTGTGGACGTGCTCTATTGATAGAAGGCTGCTCAACTTGTGCTGTCCCATTTTTGCCTCAGTTGGACCTCCTGGGCCTCCCTGGCTGGCTCAGCCTCACCTCGGGCTTCGCTGGGTCATCTGTTGGGCTCCTGCCCAGGCTGTAGTGCCTCTGTGTTAGGCCCACCTACCTTCCCTTTCATGGTGTGTGAGAACCTCTAAGTCCCTGACTCCCCCACAGAGAGGGCGATCGGAGGCCTTCAGACCAGGCGGCATTTTTACTTGGATGCGACCGGCTCTGCATGTGTGTGTGGGGGGTGGGGGGCTGCCAGTTTTCCTCTGAAGGTCCCCACCTGCACCCCTGGATTTCGGTGTGAGCAGGGAGCGAAGGCACGTGCAAGTCCACGGGCTTGCTTCTCTCTGGTCTCTTTCCTCTTTCTTCATCCTCTGCTGAGGTGGAAGGGGAAGATCTCTTACTTCTTTTTCCTCTTGCAAAGAATCCGCCTCAGGTCACATCCTTGTCTTCCACAGGACGGCAGGCTTGGCGGCCCAGCTGTCATTTGCATTCCCTTTCTATGCTCTATGAAATGCTTGTGAAGAGGGGATGCCGCCAGGCTGGCTCTTCCTATGGGAACCTTGGGACTGTGGATCATTGAGGTTGAGAATACATTGGTGTATCCCTCCAAATTATTTGTCTGTGTTACCTAGAGGATGGGTAGACCTCACCAAAGTGGTCAGCGTGAGCATCAGCTGGGGTCATAGTTCAGTTTATATTGCTAAACTTGCTCTCTTCTGCCTGTAGGGTATACAGACACCTAATCAGGGCAAGACAGGCTTCCTGAGATACGGCCTCAGGCAGCCTCTCCTCTCTTTTGCTGCCTCTCTCCCCATACCCTGTGCTCTGGTCAAATTGGGCTTCTCGGTGCTTCTCATGTGCCCTTCATTCTGTCATGCTTCTTTGCCTCCATGCTCTGTCTTCCGTAGGCCATGTCTTATGAAATTCTTCCCTTTCTCCCCTTTTTGCACTTTGCCTTCAAGTCCTACACATCCTTCGAGGCCTGGCTCATGTGCTGTCTCTGAGGTGAAACCTCCCAGAGCTCTTCAACTTGGGACTCTCACGGCTCCCTCTGAAGCTCTCTTTTGCCTTCATTGCAAACCTTACCAATTCCCATCTTGTGTTAGCATCTATGTGTTAGTGTATACATCTGCTTTTTTCTTTTAGATTATAAGCTTCTGGGGCGGTGGGCACCAGACAGTCCACAGCCATATACGGACTGTGTATCACTGTCACCTGTGCCTTCTGTCACCTTGCTTTGCACACAAAGGTACTTGACAAATAAATAATGGGTATGCAACTACACAAAGTTCTCTAAATCTCACATTAAACGCTTTGAAACGGTATAGAGGAGCTGTTTTTCCTAACATTTGGTGGCACTTTTCTATTAAATCTCCATGCAGACCTCTTGGCCTGAGAGAGAATGAGCTGTGGGAAGCAGGTTTTCAACCTTTTCTCTCAGGCCCATGAAATAGAATGTCATTTTATTTACAGGGGTCTGTGGAGGCCCCCAAAACATGGCAGCACAATCATCTATCAGAAACCCCTATCATAAATGAGCTGGACAGGATAAGCCAACTTGAAAGAGAAAATAAAATATTATAACCCTAACTTGAAAAGAAAATATGGTGTGCGGTTTATTGCTGTGGATTATGGAGGAAGAAAGAACGGATTTTAAGTCAAAAACAGAAAAGCAGTGACAGTCTTTAAAGTCCGTACAATATTCACAAGGCAGACACTAGACTTTAGAGAGCCAAAGCTTCAGGCTCCTGCTCTGGTCTATAAAATAGATGTAAAATTGCTTTTGCTACATTATTAGTGCTGCATTATTAGTGTGCCATTCTAGAAACAAGGAACGTTTTAGGAGAAACAAAAATTAACTTGGGTACTTTCAAGTCAGAGTCTGTTGCTCAGAATCTCACATTGCCTTTTAAAGACCTTTAACAATTGCAGCTTTGGGAAATTCCACTCTGACAAAGTGAGATGGAAGAGGGACGTGGAAAAGATTTGCAGTGTAAGAAATAACTTCAGACGTCCTGGTGATAAGCTCTGCAATGATCAGAAATGGGAAGGTCATCTTTAATAATGAGATTCCCTTCTTCCTACAATCACCTTCCATTGAAAGCACCTTTCCTCCTTCCCTGAGCTCCCTGACCCCCACCCTGAAGTCTCTGTTGCTTGAAGCTAGTGAGTCATTAACATCTGGCTTAGACAAAAAAATATCAAAAATGCCTCCCATGACCAAGGCTGAAAGTGGAAATGTAAGAACACATGTGGAATTTGTTGGTCAGGCTTGGTCTAGTCTGGGGGCATGGGGGTGGTGTGTACAACCCTCGCTGAGGAGTTCGAGGGGCTAAGATAAGATGTGATAGAGAGGGGCTTATGCTCTGAGTGGAGGTTGAACCAGATGGCTCCTAAGGACCCATCCAGCCTGGGTCACACAGTCATTCATGTCTTCTGATTTTCTTGTAAGCCTTGGAGACTGGATGTAGCCTGCCCCACTGAGTCCCCCGTTTATAGATTTTCCTTTGGGTGCAACCTTGAGAAAAGTGTAGCTACTTTTGGTGTCTTTTACAAGAACATTTTAGGTCATTAAAGGAACCATCTCGAAGGGAGAGAGGAAAACTAGAGTGAGATGGTAAGTCCAGTCAAGTATATGGTTCTTTCAGGTTGAGGCAGGTTGTCTAAGGTTCTGATTGCTTTGGACTGGATTGACTCATTCCATTTGTTCATCATTCACTCTCACTCGCTTACTCGCTCATTCACCCAACAAGGGCTTTTCAAGTTCTTCCTGTATGTCATGTATCACGGACTTGACCATTGCCCAGTTTTCTAGTTCCATGCCTTCGTGTGTCTAGGCAAGTGATTTATCACCTTTTCTGGGGCAAGAAAGGTGAGCAGAAGGGAGTTTACAGTCACATACTGAGAAGACCTCAGTTTTTAGGGAGAAGTGGGTCAGGTGGGTCAGACATCTGGGTGCCAGGCCCAAGTCCTATATCAACTTCCATTCAAATCTCAGACTTAAAAGAATCTAAATAAAAACAACAGCAGTTACCAATAGAGTGATTTCTGTTAATTTTCCAGGAACAATGCAAAAAGGAGTCAGTTAATATAAATATAATTTATTTTCTTTGTTTCCAGATCACCAGATTAAAAATTGATCGAAACCCTTTTGCTAAGGGATTCAGAGATTCTGGAAGAAACAGGTAAGAATAATTGGGAAAGACATTTCTTTTCTTCATGACGTCATCCACTCCCCCCTCTTCCCCCATGCTCCATTGGTGGCTTTTGGCTCCTGCTTTTGGGGGATCACTTGCACACTATGCCTCTGTGCTGACTCAGGCAAAGAGAGATGGATAGCTGATCTGAGAATCAAAAAGCTGTTTTCCGGTTTTTGTTAACACTCTGTACATGACCAGATCAGATCCCTCATGGTATTTTTCTCCCTACATCATGCTTGGTAATCCAGTCACTTAAACTAAATTTTATGGTGATTTATTGCCACGAAACGATTGCTCCTTTTTCTGCTGAGTGCTCTAGGTGGCTACAGCACATACAGTGATAACCTCATTTACTTTGTATTATCAAACAAGGACTTGTGGACAAATAAGAATTACCAGAAGATGATCACCTTTAAGATTAGCTAAAAACTGTTAAAAAAAAATTAGCCTTTTCTCTTAAGGAATATTCCCCAAATATATTAGATGCGGCCTGCCTTAGTAAAGATAGTTTCTAGAATGCAACCTTTCCTGATGCTCTAGCATTAGGATGAGCTGTCATGGAGGGAAACTCTTAGGATCCACTGATGTTTGTGGGACTCTTTGCTCTTGTTGTAAGTGGTCTTAACGACTGTGGCATTTTTCTGGTTAATTCTGCTTCTCTCTAAATCCTTTCTTTCCCACCGTTCCTATATAAAATTAAAATCTGTTATCCCTGGAGCTAGGGGAGAATGGAAGTTGCTAGGAAACACAGATCTATCAAAGGTTATTCAGCCAGAAAACCCACTTCATATAAACCCTACAGAAACCGCAAATGTGACACGTGTGTCTTGTAAAGTGTGTAGGCTTTGTTTGCAGTAACTATTCACGTTAGCGTTCAGACCTTTCCCTCACTTGGGGCATTTCTTTACATCTGAATGACACAGACTGTCAGGAGTTCCCTTTGCTATCTTCTCCGCAGGAGTTTTCAGATAAACTATCTAGGATTATATTTAGGATAACTTCATGAACGGTGTAGCACATTCTATTAGAACCCAGATTTATGCTAAAAATCATCTGTAGTGATCACTTCCTTTACAAAATTATTTATGGAAACACTTTTTTAAAAAAGATTTATTTATTTATTTATTTGAAGACGGGAGAGGGAGTACAGACAGGGAAGGGCAGAGAGAGGGAGAGAGACATTTTAGCAGACTCCTCACGTGGGGCTCAGTCTTACCACCCTGAGATCATGACCTGAGCCAAAACCAAGGGTCAAGTGCTTAACTGACTGCATGATCCAGGACCCCCCAAAAGCACTGCTTTTTTAAAAAAAAATATTTGTTTTTTAAATTCCACTATAGTTAGCATACAGTGTTGTATTATTTTCAGGTGTACAATATCACGATTCAACAATTCTATATATTACTCAGCACTCGTCATGAGAAGTGTACCCTTCACCCCCTGTAGAAGCACTTCTTAATGAAACTCTTATTGTATATTTAAAATACATTTAAATTGCTATCCAATTTTACTTACCTCAGAATTTCTTAAGATTATGTCTATTGAGTAAAGTAAAATTCACTTCAACTTCTAGTTTGAAAACTTCAGGCCACAGGCTTTCCTGTTCAGTGAAGACCTTTGTCTTCCAAATGTAGCCAGTGAGGAATGCATACTTATTCCTTCCATTTGAGACAGGCCTCTTCCTGCCTTCCTTGTTCAGGTCATAGAACTTGCCTGTGAAAGGTGTCCTGTTGCTTCCTTTTCAGGGCTCTGCATTCTGGTCTTACTAAGGACCTTGCTGGTGAATGTGTGCTCAGAATAGAAGCTGGCCTTTCATAAAGAAGCTGCTAGGGAGTTCAAGATCATTAGCTCGAGTCTGTGGGTGGATTGCCAGGGTTCTGTGAGTTCCCGGATAATATAAAGAAAATTGAGTGTGGATGAGCAGGTGTACATTTTCTGGGGAGAGGTCTATAGCTTTCTCCAAGTTTTTGAAAATTTCCATGACCAAGTGTTAAGAATTTCTGCCCTAGACACCATGAGGGGTCAACCCTAATGACTTTAGTTATTCAACTACTTTCTCTTTCTTTCTTCCTGTATCCCCAGTGACACTTAGTATTTGTTTGTTTTCTTCTTGGAACTCTAAAGATTGTTTTGATTTTTTTCTTTGCTTTTTTTCTTCTTCTGGAGTCCTTGTTTTTCAGAGGTGTGACCTAGAACATAAAATTGAAATAGATAGGCTGCACTGACCAGCATCAATGCTCTGCTCTAGAACTGGAACCATGCTTTAGTCTGGTGATTTAGACCATGTAGCTTGAAGCATTTGCCTCTGGTTAGGAAGTTGCGATGACATCTTGGTGCAAGTCCCAGGGTCCTCCTGTTCCCTCGCTGGGCTAGAAGGGACCTTCTCATCATTTAGCCCTGGCTTGGGTCTGCTTTGGGGCTGGTGAATATCTTTCTGCTCAGGACAGACAGTTATTTCTCCTGCCTGGTGGGCTACTCTTCTTTGTAAGGAATCCATGGAAAGCACAACTCTGGATTCTCATTAGCCCATTTCAGTGCCTTATTTATTTATTTTTCCGGTAACATGTTGATTCTTTGTGATGTATGCCCCATTTAAAGCTTCAGGCTACTTTAAGTAACTTAAGTAATTACCGAAATTATCTGTGATTGAACACTTACTGTGTTCCAGACATTTCACTTAGTTTTTTTTTCCCCAATTTTTAAAATGACCCATATTTTACGAACGAAGGAACTGAGGCTCAGAGAGCTTAATCAGCCTCTGTAGGGTCACACAGCAAAGCTGGAGCGCAGAGTAACTTCCGGGTTCCCGACTTCAAAGCCTGTGAACTTCGTGTTCTATCATGCTAACAGTTTCAGCTCAGCGTATTTTATCTCCAACAGATATGGAAACTAGAACTCTTCCTCTGAAAACACATCGTTTACTTAAAGGTACTACTCAAGTACCCAGAAACTTCTTTTTTCTAAATAAAACAATCTGTATCTTCTCCACCTGCCTTTGCAGCCATCCTCATTGCTTTATCATCTACTTGCTATACCCCCTGTCAACAAGGGATTCCCTAGTAGAGGACAGAAGTCAGGCTGAACTTCCCAGCAGGAGAAACCATGACATAATGGCCTTGAAGTCCCTTGTCTCATGAGAGGGCAAAGGTGAATCATTGAATATAGAAGTAATTTTTGTCTTCCAGCAGTCTGGGAATATAGACTCATGGAGGCCCTTGTATTCTGTCTTTAAAAAATTTCAAAATGACCTGATGATCAGAGTTGAAATCTCACTCCCTGGCTGCAGGGTCTGATGAGGGCAAGAACCATTAATGTCATTTTGCAGATGGGAACGACTGATGGATGAGGATATGGGGGATTATTTGTAAATCTTCTGGGATCTGGTGGTTCTTTGCCAACACCAGAATCCAGTTCCTTACCTTCCAACCAGTGCCTCACCTATTGCCCTTCTTGTGTTACCAGAGTTCTTATAAGTCTATGATCATCCCCATGCATTTTAGACATCAAATGACTCATAGCAATGGGCATGGTTTGATGAGTTGCATATAAATGTACCCAAAACATACGGATTACATTTCCTTTAAAAACACACGGGCTTAAAAATTAGGGCGGGGGGAGTTCTTGGCCAATGTTTTTTGGTTATGCAGAACACAAAACATTTGTGGAATACTTTGGAGTTACAGAATTTGCCAAACCTCAAACCAAAACATGTTTAGGTTTGTCGATCTTAATCTATCCCAGTGTGATCCAAAGGCTCAGGGAGGGAGGGGTGTGGAGGGAAGATGGGGAGGACACAGCACCCTATGCACTCTCTTCCCTTGCCTCTCCTGAGTCTCTCCCACCCTTCCACCCTCTCACTGCGGAGTCTTCTGATTGGGGTTGGCGGGCAACAGCAGTGTCCTGAGCAAAGAGAAGAACTCGAGGGAGCTGGACTGAAGATCCTTATGTCCATGTAAAGAGATATCTGTGGAGAATACTCCTGGCTTCTACCCTCTCGCTTTCTCCATTCCCTCACCAGGCACCAGAGTGACCCCTCTGATTGCTGAGTCCGGGAGAAGGAACTCTTGAGGTCCTGCTTTCCTCCACACAGCGTACATTCTAGCACATTCTAGTACATTCTAGTACGTTCTTGCACACAGCGTACATTGCCCTGTGCGGCAAGTTCAACAGAGGAGGCCTGCTGTTCTGGGGGGCTAGCTTGCTTCAGGGGAGTCCTGACCCACTCATTCAGCTTCCACATCTGTGCCATAGTGTCCACACACCTTTATCAGCAACGAAACTGGTATTTCGGTCTCTGTGGCTTCAGGCTCCTACATCCTTCTCAGACTTTATTTTGAGTTCGGATGAGGACAGGAGGTGACATTCACTGGGCCTTTCAGAACCCCCACAGAATCCCCAGTGAGTCCACAGTGTTAACCCTGTGGTGTCACTGTCCCCAGAGCTTGTCACGGCCCTCCCTGCTTTCTTAGGAAGTGCCATTCACACACTTCAGTGTAAGGAGGTCGCCACTCTTTAAACCACACTTAGGGAGTGGTTGCTTTGCCTTCCCATATAATTGTGTCCCTGATTAGAAATCTTTACCAGAAGTGTGTGTTCATGTTGAGGGGAGGAGTGGTAGACAGCTGGCCCTTTTGGATGGAGACATTGTCAGATTTTGCTTCCAGGGATTGATTGTCTCTGCAGTGGAAGGGCAATTGTGTTTAATTCCAAATTGTCCCTCCTTCTAGATTTCTCAGAAATCATGTGGCTCGATTCTGGCTTTGGGTAGAGCCAGGCATGTTTACCCATCTGCAGGCCTAGCCCCAGGGCACAATATCCAGAGTGACCTCTGGGACATTTCTCCTTCCCAAAGGAGACAGTAGCCACTTGCTATTCCTAGGGAAAACAGATCCCCTCAGCTTGATGAATTAATGTCTTGGGATCTGTGTTCCTGGGCTCTGCCCGCTGCTAGAATGTACATTCCTTGAAAACTGGGACTGTACCTTTTTTAGGTTTCTAATCTTAGATTATTTCCTGCAGTTCCAGGTACACAGAGTAAAATGATAATTGTTTACTTAGTTACAAAACTGCAAACAGAGTTGATGAGTAACAGAGAAATTAAAAACTAGGAACTTGGGAGTGAGAAAACCTTACCCCAAGCAACAGCGAATCAGGTGTAGCAACAGCAGGGGGCTAGTTTTAGACATCAACTAAAAAGGGAAGAAAGAGTGAATCTATAAATAGGCTTAGTTTGAAGACTAAGGGCAATTTTGATTCAAATCTGGGATGGACTGATGCTGTAGACACTGATTTAGCCTGTCCTAGAGTAGACATGCACACCCTTGAGGCCAGCAGAGCTGTGTCTGAAGAGTGGGGATGTGTTTATACTACCTGGAGAAAAGGAGGACTCCCAGCAAGTTTCAAAGTCTGGGAGCTTGAGGAAAGAAGAGGTCCCAGAGGGTGAGCCCAAACAGAGTGAGGTTTAGTCGAGAAAGGTCGCGCAGTGGTGAACGGAAAGGGAAAATTATATCTTTATAGATGGACACCCCAGCGGGTAGCACATTCCAAAGAGAAGACAAGGGTCATGGAGCTGAAGAGAAGCAGGAGTGTTTGCATTGAGTCCCATGGTCAAGAAGCAGCCTCAGGAGGTCCCTCTGTCTGCATGCTTGGTGAGCACACTGTGCTCAGCTAGAGGGACCATCACAACTGCAAAGACTGTGCACTATAAAGGGATAGCCAGAGGAGCAGAAGGAAAGAAGACATTGTGGGTCTCTCAGTCCGCATCTAACGTGAAAGCCTTGTCTCTGTTGGGAGTGGCTGCCAAGATTTTATAGAAGGCTCAAGTCGGCTTGGGAAATTTTATGTAATTCCCAGGGACTTCTCCAAAGCAAACATATACATAAAAAGGAGAGGATTAAAATTATGATCTGTCTGGGGAGTAAAGGTTCTACAAACTTGTTTTAAAAGAGTGCCATGGAGTGCATGACTCTGGGTTCTCTCTGTACCCTTCATCTAGTCTTTGACCTTGGCCTTACCCTTCCTCCCAGACTCCATTGCTTCTAAGGCAACTGCAAGGCAACCCCTTGCAGTTAGTCCTAGTTAGATGCAGACTGAGAGACCCACATGGCTTCCTCCAGATACTCCTAACTGGCATGGTGCCCTAGAAGCCACTGCTGTTGGTTCCACAACAGGCCCTGGTAGAGTGGCTCTTCTGCAGTGTAGGGAATTGGTACAACTCTCTAGTAGGGGATCTTTTTCTCTATGGAGGCCACCCTCGGAGGCTTAATCATGACTCAGATCCCAGCATTTCAGAGCTGACAGCAAGGAGCCGGTGTCAGGCCCTGTATCATGGGGTGGCTGGTTCACATGGAAACTGGCTTTAATAGGTTGCCTGTCACTGAGAAAACAAGAGGGCCTGCAGGAGGCAATGTGTGAGCTAATTCTCTGCCAGCCCTGCTGTTTGCTGGGAACGTGGCTGGCGGCAGTCCTCCTTGGTACCTAGTGTCCCTTTACATGGTGCGCCGGAGAGGGATCTAAAAATGGAGCCATTAACTGCATTACGGGAATAGATTTGCTTGTTGGAGGAGGATGCTGAACGGGGCTGATACTTAACCCAAAGGAAGGCATCTCCACTGATGGGGAGGAAAATCTTTGCGAGGAAAGGATTTTCCTGGGACCTCCTCTTAAATGGCTGCCGTGCCAAGGCCATGTTCATAGAGTGAAGATGCACTTCCTTGGACACAGGCAGGATACCCTACCGAGGCGTAGCTTCTTCTCTCAAAACTCTGCATGGAATCAGAGTGCCTCCAGTTAATGGAAGTGAGAAGGAAGGAAGAGGGAGAGTCAGCTAGATCCCAGCCCCAGGGTCAGGTCATCTGTGCTTAGATCTGAAAGAAACCGTTTTTCTTGGTGAGCTGGGGAAGAAGCGTGCAGTGTGGGTCTCAGTTAAAGTCTGTGAGAAGGGTTCTCTGTTAGAACCAAGTGTCTCAAATCTTGTCCACCCCCTTACCTACCTACTAAGCTGAACATACGAAATTACTACATTTGTGGGCCCAAGAGGTGAAATATCAGCAATTTCATACATTTCAACCTTGTATGTTTATTTCTAGGAATTCAAATCCCACGTGTTCAATAATAATAGTAGAAATAAGCATTTCACACGCAGCCCATGTTGTCCCTTTTTTGTCTCCGAGCTGACTGGTATTGTTACAGTGTTTCCCATTTTAGGGATGGTAAAACTGAGTAGGGGGAGATACTAGCTTTCACAATTTGCCAGTCCAGCCAATGGCAGCATCCAGAGGGTAATGTCCCTCTCCCTCAGTGAGGCACAGCTTGCCAGTCATGAGACAGCCCTGCCCTCACCCCTGTCCGGGTCCCCATTGCTTCTGAAGCCTCATGTAGCAAGCTGAAAGCCAGGGAGCGGACCCCCTGCCTTCTTTCAAACCAGCACTACTTCCAAGGGTCTCCCTCACTTTCAATTATTATGTTTTTATTTGTTCTCCCTCGGGCCACTGACTATATTTTTCTAGCCAATCTCATCCTGCTCGTTCCCAGGAATCCTACTAACCCCTGTAGGTTTTGCCTACTCTTGTGTTATCCCTGGCACGGGGGCCACTGAGCCGAGCAAAAGTCAGTCATCCGTGTCGAGCTTCCTCTCAGGAACTGTGGCATCTACAGCTCAAGGTAGCTGGCCTTGTCCTAGACTCCGGTGATAGCCTTCCTGCCAGATTCCCCCTCTCCCTCCAGGCCGTGGCTGTTTATCATGTCCCCTGGCTTACGGTCTTCCAGCCGGTACTTGACATTTTTCTCTGCCTTGTTATTTCTTCTTCCTCCTCCGTCACGAACCTTTTCCACCATTGTCCTCTTGGCTGTGTGGGTTTGCCAGGGAAAAGTTGGCAGTTGTTTTATTATCTATGGCACTTGCCCAGGGATGGTGTCATCTAACAGAGTGACGTCTTTTTAATGGCTAACAGATTGGAGCTTGAAGTATCTGCAAGATAATGAGGCCTACCGGGGCCAAAGGGACATGTTTTTGGTTCTCTGAGGAGAGAATGAGACACGGAATTGGGTAACATGAGGGTCCCTCCACATTCAGTCTGGAGCCAGGGGTTGACCCAGGTTTGGATTCCTGGGAAGTAAGAATGTTTTCTCCTGCTACAGGTCACAGCCTAAGGAGCTGGTGGTGGCATTTCTTTTGCTTGGGGGTAGAGCAGTGGTCCTCGAGCTTTCATTATGTTTTTTTCCTCTTTGATATATTTTATCTTTAATCAATCTGTATTTATTATAATAATTAGGAGGGAGCAGTGTTATCTCTGTTTTAGAGGCAGGGAGACTTGGGCATGAGATGGTGATACGGCCTGGCCGAGATTACACAGGGGATCAGCAGGATGGCACTGTGAACCCAGGCAGTCCGTTTCTGGAGCTCCTGATCTTCTTCACCACTAAGCTCATCTGCCCCTTGTGTGATTTCATGTTTCCCATTCAAGTCAGAGCACTCCAGTCAAACGTGAAGAAACTTAATCTCTTAGCCTGCATTGTGTTGTCAGCGATTTTTCTCAAGGCAATGAAAACTCCTTAGGGACTGCCATTGCTTCCTGTTCAGACTCCATGTGGGGACAGGGTTCCCAAGTTGGGAATCACTGGGTGAAGAACAATTTCGACTCAGCCCCAAGCATCTGTCCATTGGACACCTGTTCTTCCAAACCACTGTGACAGCCAATTCATCATGTAGATGTACTTACTGCACCATCTAAAGCCAAGTTTTGAATGATGGCTCCCCCCTCCCCCACAATTTGTAGACCTCCGTTGGGAGGTCTTTTAGATTATTCCTGGACCACCAGTCTGTAGAAGCCAGTTCCAGATCCAGAGGAGAAGAAAGATGTGGAAGGGTTCACCTCACCTCGGTGGATGGAAGACAGTCTAAGAAAAAGGATTAGGAACTTGAGATATAGTAATTAGGTCTGAAAGAACAATATATTCTGGTTCTGTGTCTTTTCAAGTGCTGAAACAGGAAGAGAAAGGAAAGAAGAGCAGAGGTACAGGACCGCCCATGGGATAAAATCCAGGCCCCAATAAATATCTCTGGTATCCACCCCACCATCTCATCTTGCACCTGGAGCTGCGGCCGCCCTAAACTATCTTCAGTTCCCAGAACGTGCCTTCTCTTCCATACCCCCACGTCTTTGTATATACTGTGAACTCTCCTGGGAAAGTTCTTTCTGCCTTTTGTCTGCGTGGAAAACTGCTGAGTACCCTTTAATACTCAGCTGAAATAACTGGTCTTTAGGGAGCATTTCTGGAACTTTCCAGGTGGAGGAAGTACTTCTTGCTCAGTGCTCCGTGGTCTCTTCCATGTATCTTCGGTGTAACATTCATCACACTGTTGTGTGATCAGTCATTTACATGCTGTTCTCTTTGTACTGAACAGAACACTCCTGATTTGGGGTAAAGACCCTATGTCTTTTTTGTCTCTGTATCTCCTGGACCTAGCACATTTACTGGCTGAAAGTCTTCTTTATGATTTCAAAACCCCATCTCTGTAGCCCTTGGCTGTCTTCTATTAGCAGATGACCAATGGCCTTATCAATGTTCCTTTTGTTACCAGAATCACTGGCCAACAGCTTGGGGAAGAGTTAAAAGTCAGAACTACAGAGAAAATAAATCGAAGAAACATAAAAAGCAACCCTCTATCATTGCAACACAAATAAAACACAGAAAGTATGCAGCAGAGTGCTAATAGGTTCATGAAGATAGTCATAATTGTTATTATTATCATCAAATATTTGCTGAACTTTTTTTTTTTTTTTTAATAAGAACTTTGGAAGAACAATTCTTTACCGTCTGGCTGTTTTTACAAATCAGTTCATCTCGAGGCATCATCAATTTGCAAAGGAGATCTTTGGCTTGTTTCCTCTCCTTCCTTGTCTCCCTCCTCTTCAGCACGTTCTGTTGGTTTGGCCAGTGAGCAGACTGAAAAGTCTACAGAGAAGAGGCTTGGGAATCAGAGGGGTGATTCCAGCCAAAGGACTGAACAAAGAGGGTTTGGATATGGCCTCTGTTGTCACTGGAGCAAACAGGGAAAAGTAAGCAAGAGGGGAGACACTTGCCAATATGATCATCTCTGACTGGAAACCTCAGACATTGGGTCTCTGGTGTGCAACAGACCCGGAGAGGCCCACCATGTGGAACACGTTAATGACGTGAGGTTACCTAAGCTTGCTTTTTAAAAATCTGTTTTGGACCATGAATTCACTTTTAAGAACCTTATGATAAAATTTTACAAAGCTAGGGTAGAATGATGATGAATAAGTAAGCAATGTATTCCTCATAATAAACTTTGAATAGACATCCAAGTGGCTCAAGATGTTAATGGGTAGTTGGCAGAGATTCTTATAAGAGAAGATGAGGGTAGAAATGACTGGTCCCCGAGAGGGGGATTCAAACTGTTGTAGGTCAGAAATTCCGTGACCTGAACAGAAGAAACCAAAGGAAAACTGAAACCCCCCTGAGACCTGAGTCAAGAAAGGCACAAGCAGCTATAGGAACAATTCCCAAGTCTCCAGTACTAAAAGATTTCTTTTGTCTGCACAGTCTTGATTTTACATCAAGTTGTTTTCCTAAGTTTTAGGCTGGCTAAAATTCACGAGATAATGGTGCAGTATTAAGACATAGGATGAAAATTGACTCCTTTGCTTATTCATTGAATGCATACAGATTGAGATCTGACCATACAATAGTCGTCACTCTAAGCACTGGGACACACAGAAACGGGGTCTAAAGTAGACACACAAGTGATGAAGAAAGCTGGATTATCTAATTCTTAGCTTGCCACCTCACATCACCAAATCCTGATATCTAGCACTAGTACTTTCTAACAATCACACCTATTTGATGAAGCTTAATGGAGTTTGAGGACAAATAAGATGTGGCATAGAGTGAAAAAATAGGATTAATTTTTCTAAAAAGAGATATGCTTTGAATATGTAAGTAGATTCAGGAAGTATCTGGGATAAATCTATGAAAGATGGATCTACAGCAAAGCATGGTGAGGGATGGGTGGGTGATCTCAGTCATTATTTTTCAGTAGTTACAGCCCCTCCCCAACAACTCCACCACTAAAATGAACCTTCTGACAGAGTCCTGGACTGGAGGGAGCGTAGCTGTGTCCATATGTGATAGCTTGTACATTACATTCTTAAATGCTAAGGAAAGTCTTCCTGATGAGAATGTGGAAAGTATCTGGCACTTGTCACCATTTACTCACTGGTAATGGGACCAGAGAGTACAAGTTTTGTCAGAGATTTCAGCCCAAGATCAGAAAGAACTTTCTAACGTCTATTAGAAAACTGAATGTTTTCCTTGGGAAATACCCCAGCAGAGGCTGGGTAACCATTCAAGATGGCATCCCAGGAATTGGAAGTAGGTAATACCTAAGAACTTTCCCAATTTTTAAATCTATGATTCTACAACTCAGTCTTTCAGTTGGATTTTAGATTTGGATAGATGGGTAAATGGTCACTATCCTATATAGTGTTGATGGCCTAAATAAAATTATGAATAACTTTGCCACAGGCTTTTTGCCTATTATGAAAATGAAATCCAAGTTTTTCTATTTCTTGAATAAATACAATACGGGCAGTATATCAGTGTGTAATTGTTTCTTCACAGTCATCTGTCACTTTCTTGTGAAATGGGAAGGGACTGTTCTTCGTCCTTGAGTTAATGTTTTGTCCCTCATGGGTAAATGCTCCTGGGAAGAATGAGATAGGAGGTGAAACAACAAAGACCTTACCATTTGCAGTGAGCCTCCCATGCCATTAAAGAGAATCCCAAGATGTTCTGGTGGGTGGCCAACATTCCAGAACAAGGCGGTGAGATCCATGCCTGGCCTATCTCTTTCTTACAGTCATCAAAGCTCAGCATGGCTTTATCTGCCTATCCTCTTATTATTCTAAACTCCCTAATTGCTTGGACTCTTTCTCTCCATAAATAGTTCCATGTACTGTATTCAGCATTAATGTAGGTGACTATGTGGACATGTCTTCTATTCCTACTTTTAACAGATTAACAGCTAATAAACACCATGCAACACCCTCTCTTCTCAACCTCTTCTAAAAAT
This sequence comes from Mustela lutreola, assembly GCF_030435805.1. NCBI lineage: Eukaryota > Metazoa > Chordata > Mammalia > Carnivora > Mustelidae > Mustela > Mustela lutreola. The sequence goes on along the minus strand of NC_081299.1, from coordinate 101,990,117 downwards.
ACAGAGTTTGATTTGCCAACATTGGTGTATTTAAAGCCTCCAAGATTCCAGGGAAGACTTTAGAAAGTTAACTGTGCAAGTAAAGCCTGTTCAGAGAGGAAATTTTCCAACATGAAGAGCCAATCAGTGTATCAGCAGCTCATCTGAGAAGAACCTCAAGGGATCTTCTAGTCATTTATAAGGAGAGGATAGTTGTTCTCACTTAAAAATAAAGCTTCTCACTTTATTCTTGGTCTGCAGGACTGAAGAGAACTCTGGAAATGTATTACCTAGGGAGGAAGACAGGCAGCATAAGTTTCATCTCAAGAGGGAACATTTGTCTTTTGCAGGAAGGGATGCCATGTTACCTTCTAGAAACTTTGCAGTGAAAGGACAGTGCTACCTACTCTTTTCCATCTTCCTTGTCCATAATCCCTGTGCTTCCGCTCCCTCCACTTAGATGGAAGTGAAGCAGTTTGTTTTAAAGAAAAGTTAGTAATAAGAAGCTTTAATGAAGTTAAAAGTTCAGAGCTTTAAACAAAACCCAACCAATACTTTTTTGAGGATATGGGATATCAGCAAGTGTATGACCAAGATAACTTGGATAGTTCTGTTGAAGGGATGTCCATCAGCACCTCATATATATGGTAGAGAATTTATTGAAGAGTAAAGTAGGCAGTGTGTGCATATTTTAATTAATGGAACCTCCAATATCAGTGAAACAGAAGCCTTTAATGTATTTGGAAAATATTGGATGTTTCCTGAGGTCTGATGGTCTCAAGTATGTGATCCTCAAAGACCAGCTTGATTATTAGATTTTATAGGACACAGGATCAGTATTTGCAGAAACATATTGGCCCTTTTCTCTGAGGTATAATTTCTGGGACCAAACCCCTTCTTTGCCTTCAGGTGGGAATTTTTTGTTGAGACAGAAACTCACATGTGTTTGCTAGCTTGCTTTTCCTTTCGTTGCTATTACCCTGCTTGTCTCTGTTCATTTAAGCGATTTGATGGTTCTGTGGACTCCACATACTGACTGATAGGGGTGACTCAGGGCAGGCTGTGTCCGTGCACTGCGGTAATGATGAAACATCGTCCTGTGCTTGAGAAACCGTCAGTGCCTGTCTGGGCTCAGCTCTGGTCATGATGGTATTAGTGACCTTGACCTTTTTTTTTTTTTTTTTTTTTAAAGATTTTATTTATTTATTTGACAGAGAGAGATTACAAGTAGGCAGAGAGGCAGGCAGAGAGAGAGGAGGAAGCAGGCTCCCTGCTGAGCAGAGAGCCAGATGCGGGACTCGATCCCAGGACCCTGAGATCATGACCTGAGCCGAAGGCAGCAGCTTAACCCACTGAGCCACCCAGGCGCCCCAGTGACCTTGACCTTTAACAATTGTTTTTTTTCCATGAAGACCGGACCTCCTTTGAAGAAAGCTCCAAGCAAAATTCCATCCTGGTTATGACTTGCTTGCGCATAATGTGAATTGGGTTAATTTCTTCTTCCTTACGCATTTCAGTGTCATTTGTTCCTTGTGCTCTTCTAGACTAATTTCCTCAGCGGGGGGCAGGGCGCAGTGAAATCTTTCAGTGCCTATGTACATACCACCTGTCAGACAAACCACTGCAGGATCTTTAAAAAGTCAGTACATTTCTTGGCATGATTTACAACCTCCTTTGTTGGCTTTTCTCTCTGCAGAACCGGACTGGAAGCCATCATGGAGACTTACGCATTCTGGAGACCCCCCGTGCGCACACTCACCTTTGAGGATTTCACCACCATGCAAAAGCAGCAAGGTAAGGCTCGAGGCCATGGCCTCTTCTTAGTGATAGTGCTGGGGAGAGAGTGGGAGCAGAACTGAATACAGCACATCTGGGCCCAAGCCAAGCCATGGGTCACACCAGTTCTTCTAGAATAAAGAGTACTTAGTAGCCTTGTAAATAACCAAAGCATAACTACTTGTGCAAAGAAGCCAGCTCTAGATGCAGAGTTCTCTCCCTTTTCTGAAAAGCAAGGTTATGTTCATGTTTACAATGGGGATGAAATGATTATTTCTATGCCTAAGTGTTCATATAGCCCTTGGTATTCAAAGATGTTTAATAATAATTTCATATATACGCCTCATTGCAGCCTTATCAGTTTCCTTATTCTGGTTTTGTAGAGGAGAAAAAGCTCAGTCCAAACAATAGGAATGAACTGCTTAAATCTGACAGTGAGGAGGCGATCCCTGCAAGCCCATCTGAAACTTGCAACTTATGCTCTCTCCTTTTCTGCTGAACACCTGGAAAGGCATGACACCTGTCTCAAGTTGATGTGCTGGGTGAACTTTTGCCTTGTACTGTTCTGTGCTTTTCCTCCAGTTTCTCCCTTCTCTGGTAGCTCAGGTTGGGAAGCCAGTGACTTTAGCAAAGATGACTCCTGGGCTGACCTCAACTCTTTTCCTCAGTCGGTGGCTCTTCCCACGGCAGGACACCTTCACCTCAGGAAGCTTCCCAGAGTGTCAGACACTTTATGATTCTCTCTCTCTCTAACCTCCTTCCCCCAAAGCGACATCAGTCAAAATTACAGAGCTTACTCTGTTCTGTCACAGGGCTGCCATTAATGGAACCCTAAGTTTTGAAATTGTTGGCTCTGTCATATGGGAAACCTTTCTAGGACTTGAAGAACTAGGACTTAAAGATTATATTACATTCCTCTCCCAGAGGAGCTCCCAGCAGTTTGCACGCTGTATCAGGTTTTGTAACCTAAATTATTGAAGTCTCTCAGGTTTTAAGATGAAGGTGATTAAAAGGATAGGAGTTGGGGGCAGACCCCTTAGGTGAGGCTCTTATCCCCAATCTTTCCTAGCTTTGTGACCTTGGCCAAGTTCCCCATTCTTTCTGACACTTAGTTTTCTCATCTGCAGAATGGAAAAATATAATAGAATTCTTGTGAGGATTAAACGAGACAGTACATTTAAAATGGAGTAGGCCCTCACTATGCGCTAGCAATCGTCATCATCACCATCATCATCGTCATCACCACCCCCTGGTGTCCCTGTGCATGGAGACCTGGGAGGAAGTTCCCTCAGGGACGAGAGATACTGCCTTTCTGATGATTAACTATTTAAAGCCTAAACCTCATCATAGGGATCTGATGAGACAAGTAATGCAGAATTTCCATCCGTTTTTTGTTTTGTTTTGTTTTAAATGGAGGCGAAAAGGAAGCTTTCCACATGAAGCAACTTTCTCCTCATAATTCTGTGAGAGAAGCAGGGTCAGTACATATTCAGGGTGCTACTCTTGCTCTAAGGCCCTCATGGGCCCTGAGAGGCAGAGGTGTTATGACATTTGGGAGATCTGGGCCTTCATCTTTGATGGCCACGAACTCCCTCTATAACCTTGGGCAAGTTACTTTTAGTGAGTCTGTTTCCTCACCTACCAAAGAAGGGTAACTTTTCGTTGAGGTCATTTATATAAACATGCTTCATAAGTGAAAATGGGTCATTTCCACACAAAGACACTTACTTGATCTGGTGTTTTTCTGAGGTGGCTTCTTGTTTCTCTGCCTTGCTTTACTCATTGACTGCCCAAACTGGCTAAGCGAGAATTTCTATCATGGAGGCCAGTGTGAGAAGGCTGGCAGAGCAGGCATTGGTGGTGACATTATGTTCACTGCTGTACTCTTGAGAAGAACTATCACAGGGCCTGGCAGCCTGGAAGGACCTAATGAAAGGTGGTCACTTTGCACCGTGGCTCAGGTGGGTAAGCTCACTGATACACTGGCCTGGAGCACAACCATCTGGAATGTTGTTTGGATAAGGATGTGGAGTGATGATTGGGGTTGACAGTCTGCATTTCACCAGCCTGTGGGGTGGTTGGGCAGGTGTTGACCATTGGAAAACTGTGGTTTAAGAGAAACTGAGCTTTCTTTCTTTTTAAGATTTTTTATTTCTTTTCTTGTATTTTTTAAATTATTTTTTTATTTTTATTTTTAATTTTTAAAAAGACTTTCTTTCTTTCTTTCTTTCTTTCTTTCTTTCTTTCGAGCATGAGCCAGGGGAGGGACAGAGAGAGAGGGACAGGGAGAGGCAGACTTCCTGTTGAGAGAGGATCCTAATGAGGGGCTTGACCCCAGGACCCTGGGATCATGACCTGAGCTGAAGGCAGATGCTTAACTGACTGAGCCACCCAGGCACCCCTGTTTTTAATTTTTTTAAATTTAAATTTTAATTAGTGAGCATACAGTACAATATTGGTTTCTGGAGTGGAATTCAGTGATTCATCACTTAACGTACAACACCCAGTGCTTATCACAACAAGTGCCCTCCTTAATGCTCATCACCCACCTAGCCCATCCCCCACCCACCCCCCTCCATCAACCCTCAGTTTATTCTCTACTGGTAAGAGTCTCTTATGGTTTGTTTCCCTTGCTCCTTTTTTCCTTTTCCTCCTTTCCATGTGTTCATCTGTTTTCTTTCTTAAATTCCAGGTATGAGTGAGATCCTATGGTATTTGTCTTTCTCTGATTGAGTTATTTCACTTAGTATAATACTTTCTAGTCTATCCACGTCATTGCAAATGGCAAGATTTTATTTTTTTGATGATTGACTAATAGTCCATCGTTTATATACGCTATGTCTTCCTTATCCATTCATCAGTCGATAGACATTTGGGCTCTCTCCATAGTTTGGCTGTTGTGGATAATGCTGCTAAAAACATTGGGGAGGCTGTATGTCTTCAGATCTGTATTTTTGTATCCTTTGGGTAAATGCCTAGTAGTGCAATTGCTGGGTCATAGGATGGTTCTATTTTTAATATTTTGAGGAGCCTCCATACTGTTTTCACAGTTTGCATTCCCATCAAAAGTGCAGGAGGGCTCTCCTTTCTCTGCATCCTTGCCAACACCTGTTGTTTCTTATGTTATTGATGTTAGCCATTCAGACAGGTGTGAGGTGGTATCTCATCATGGTTTTGATTTGTATTTCCCTGATGATGAGTGATGTTGAGCATCTTTTCATGTGTTTGTTAGCTATCTGGATGTCTTCTTTGGAAAAGTGTCTATTCATGTCTTCTGCCCATTTCTTAACTGGATTATTTATTTTTTGGATATTGAGTTTGGTAAGTTCTTTTTGGATTTTGGATACTAACCCTTTATCAGATATGTCATTTGCAAGTGTCTTCTCCCAATCCATAGGCTGCCTTTTTGTTTTGTTGATTGGAGAAACTGAAATTTCAAAGCAAAATGTCACACTTACTTAGTGACTCCATTTTTTATTAGTGGGGGGGGGTGAACTTGGAATTATTGGATACATATGGTAGTAGGATGGGGCTAAAGGAGAAGCCAAAATTCTATTAAATTGTTTAATTGGAATACATTTTTGAACTATACACTGAACTTGATCCAGATTCTCATTATTAAGAAATATGTGGCTTGGTTTCTTGACGTTAACAAAGGATGTGAAAGAAACAACATCCAGTCCCTCTTCCCTTAAGAACTAAGAGTTCCAGTAACTCTGGACAGTATCACTCATAAAATGAAGAAAAGAGACAGAGCCATCTATGTTGAACTGTTTTGTGTCTTAGAAGAAGTAGAGAGTGTTGAACTTGTAGTGGAAACTTCAGTGGCAGACTGAGTCTTGTAGCAGTTCCCTTTTGGTGAAGTGAGTGTTGGCAGCATTGGTGCCAAACTTAAGTTCCACATGATGATTGCCTCACCCAACGTCCCTATAACCTCATCACTTCAGACACGTGAATATCTGGCATGTCAAATCTGGGGCCCTGAGCCAGTTCTGTGCTCCTGTTGCTGCTGCTGCTGCTAGTGGCTGGACCCTCTCTTCTGTCTGAGTGAGATTAGGAGCCTGCTTTTTTTCATCCCGTCCTTGTGGTCATTTTTGTTTCTCTCTCATGAAGACCCATTTGTTGATAAAATTTCAAAGGAAAACCCCTTAGTTGAATTAGCCACCATTTCGCAAAACGCCAGATCTTTCTATTTTAAAAAAGATACTGAATGGGTATTCTGTATAGTTGTTTTCTCCAGTGGAGAAGAATGCATGGGATTCATCCTCCTCAGTCTTTTACACAAAAAGAAACCAAGGTACAGAGCAGTCTACTTGCGTGTGTGCCGCTAAGCGGTGGCAGAAGTGAGTTGAGGATTCCCGGGTGGCTCTCCATCTCGATGGGGCCCTGGCCTTTCCACCACTTTCCTTTCTTCATTCTTACTCACTAGAGCTTTAATTCACTGCAATTTTTTTTGTTTGTTTGTTTATTAATTTATTTTTTTATTTTTTTAGTTTACTCTGATATTTTCTTGTCAGCAACTTGAACGTTAAGTCTAAATAGGTCAGTATTTTATTTTCATCAAGTCAGATGTCTGGTCTTTACTTTCAGACATCTTTACTGAGAATCTGCCAGGGAGTTTACATGTTGGGAGAGTCTGAAGCTAGGGATTACATTTCCGGAGCGGCTTCTGCCCAAACATGGCTAGTGGTGGGGCCAAAATGAGCCAACCATGGAAGTGGTGCTTGGGGGGATGTTGACTGAGGCAACACAGATAGAGAATAAAAAAGAAATCCCAGGCCAGTTATGGCCAAGGGCAGTCCTGTTGTTCTTTTGATGTATACTGGAGCTATTTGTTTGGCCCAAACTGAGGGGTCCTTCTCCATGGGGTCTGACAACTGTTGTTTATAAGGAACCATCCTGGACCAGTGACACCAGAGCTGGCAGAACATCTTCATCTGTGGAAGTAAGGGGACCTGTCATTTACAGAAACCCTCCCTTGCCCTCAACTGGTAGCAGACAAAACCGAGGGATTTTAACACTGTTGGGGCTTTTTATCTGTCAGGCAGTTAAAAGGATGTTGAGCTTCTCTGTCAGTGTTAGGCGTTTCATCAGTTTGATTTGTAATAATTACAAATTACGATTACAAGGTTGGTCCTTGAAAGGGATTAGATGCTGAGAATTCATACCAGTAAAAGGTAGAGAAAGGAGGACAGTTCAGTGGACAGCGTGGCTTTGAACTCCTGTGGATCGCCGAACAATTCAGAGATTGCCACTTAACGCAGATCTCATTTATCACTGAGATCAGGAATGATGCCCATGAACAGCTCAGATGCCCCCAACTAAGATGCTCAGATGCCCCCAACTGAAGGCATCTCAGTTAGGTCCACTAAAACAGTTATTGGTGACATATCCTATGTTGTCCCAAAGTCCCTTATGCTCAGTGTGTCCAAAATTGAGTCTAATTTACCCCACAGACTTGGCGCCCTCTCCTGGAGGAAGGACACTGGTATCCACTCACCATCTGGGTTGTTTCCTTCCCTCCCTACCCACCATAACCAACAGTCACCAAGTTCTGGCAACCCCCAACCCCTGCCATTGTGGTAACATAGCTGCCAGCAGCCCTAGACCTCCATCTTCTTAAGTTTAAATCTGATGGTAAAGGTCACATGCCCTTCTTAAGGTTTCTAGCAAAATCTCACCAAGTCTCACTGACTCTAACTGTGTCACCTCTGAACCAATTACTTTGGCGGGGGCCGGGGAATATGATGCTTGGACCATCCAGTCCTTAGTCATCTGCCTTCCTCAGAGGTGGGCGGGGGGAGGGCTGAGTGGGGGAGGGGGTTTCTCAGTGGGAAGTTCCATAGTGTGGCCAGGAGAGAGGCAGATCAGCTCTAAATGGCAATCACAACCGATGTGTATACAACAAAGTAAAACAAGTAACAGAAAAAACAAGTAAAACAAGGCAGTAAAACAAGTAGCAGGAAAAACAACCCAATTAATGGAAGGGGGAAAGATGGGGCCAGCCCACCTGGGGCAGTGTCACAGGCATGAGACAGGGCCATGCAGGAAGCACAGAGACTCAGAACCCAGAGGACCTATGTGAAAGATGAGAACTGGGTGAATATATTAAATGCTATTTTAAAAGGAAGAGGTTCAGATCCATGTATATCTTTAAACTTTACGGAGAAGGATGCATGGGGAGTCTTTCTAAGATCGAAACCACACAATTCTCATTAGTGCTGTAATGTTATGCATCTGCATTTTAAGAAGGGTACTCCTTTCAACTAAGGGTAATTCCTTAGTAGGGATGGACAGGGCTGGGATCATGACCATTAATTTCATGGCCTCTGGGTTTCTTCCCTGGGATGAGTCCATAGGGTGTTGACATTTTACCTTTTACCTGTTTGCAAGCCTCAAAGAATGCTGCTCAGGGCCATGGTGACTCCGCCGTGTCCATTCTTCAAGGATACATGCCACTGAGTGATAGGAGAGAAGAGTCAGGCTGATGGAACCAAGTAATCACATGGAAATTTATTCTTTACTAGCCCAGATGGGGTATTGTTTTTACTGTTTTTCAACTTGGGGGTTGGGGGGAATAAAGCACAACAAAATAAACCCCAAAGGAAACTGTATGTGGAAGCCTCCATGTTACAATCTGGAAGTGATCGATTTAAAGATGCAAAAGTCAGCAGGTTTGGTATTCAGGATTTTCATGGTCACATTTAACTTGTCTTCATGGTATACAAGTATATTCTAAGTTATTGTCGTCGTATGGAAGCACCGCTAAACATGTATTCTTTTTGGTTAGTTTGGCCCTGAGCCTTAAATATTGGAACAGGCTAATGTTGAGGATGAATTTCGATGAGGACTTCCTCGCTTGGCTCCGTGGGTGAAACAGGATGCAGGGAGGAGGGATGGGTGGGGGATTGGTCTTGGAATACCAGAGACTTTTCGGCTACTTGGGCATTACATTTTCGTCACCTCTCAGAAGTGGATTAAGACCTCTGAGGACAGTGGGAAAGACACCAACCTACCTACCTGTGTTCAATTCCACTTGCTTGGTCTGAGAAGAGATGGACTTGGGGCATCAAATTTCCATTCTGGGCGGGGGTGAGGGGAGAGGGAAAGATAGTCCAGAGAGGAATCCGAGGTGGTTTAGCTTTTGGGAAGATTGGCTTAATGGGCCCATAGTGGTTAAGGGCCCACAGCTCCATCATTCACAGCCATGAAGGCAGCCTGTTACATCCGGGTACCTAGCTGTGACATAGGCTCACCAGTGTGCGGGGAGGCCAAGAGGCCCAGCTCCATGGATAGGAGCCAACACTTGAGAGTTGGAACCCGAATGTCCTAGGATTCCTCTCTCCTTCTTCACTTACAGAAGGGCAGAGAAGAGGAAACCGTATTTACAATGTGCTGAACTTTGACAAATACTCAATGCCTATGTGCACTTTATATTATATGTTATTTCATCTGTTTCTCAGAATATCCCTACAGAGGGAGACACTCAACATTCCACTTCCATAGAGAGGCTCGCTCACAAGATGCCATACTCAGTCAGAGGGCCGGGCAATCCAAAACTCTGTAGTCCGTGCTCCTCTAGTAAATAAGGTCTCAGTCCAGACTCTTAGAGCGTCGGGGAGGGGATGAGGTCAGACTGTTATGCAGGAAAGGGAGGTAGGCTTTTCCTGTGAGAGGCAGCTCTGACCCCTCTGTAGAAGTGTGCCCAGGCCTTCCACTCTACCCTAGCTCTTCTGTGATGCGAGGCCTCAAGGCAGCCCGGTGTTGAGATGCACAGGGAGGACTGCCTGCCTCCTGAGGCTTTATTTAGCCCTTGGCTGGTTCTCTCCATCTCATACAACGACCGCTAGTCTGTGAGGTAAGAGAGTAGCGACTTCTCAGTATCTTGGCTTGCTTTTCTGCAAAATATGTACCATAGTCTGCTCTTTCTATGTGGACAATGGAAAGAGCTATTATTTGTACTGACTACTCTTAAGTGCATAGCAGCGTTTCTTCAAACGCTAGTTCATGTGGGGGCTCCCACCCCCTGAAACGCAGCAGGCCACCAAGTCTCATTTCCAGGGAGTGTCATTTAAAAGCCAAAAGCAAGCTGACTACACACTTTTTAGCATGTACCTCTCTCATCTGCTCAGCAGAAATCCCTGTAACTTGTTAATAGTTCCCTTCTTATTTTTTTGTAGCGAAACCAATTGCAGCCTTAAATCAGTACCATTCGTTCCATCTTGGGCCATCTGAGAAAACCATTTAGGGTTGTAAAAAGTCATCTGCTCCATCTTGCCCTTCCTGCTGCGAGGCCAGGGCCAGAGCTGATGGAGTATCCCTAGAGCAGGACAGTGCAGTGTGCTGAACGGGCGGTCTCTTCGGGGACCGCATAAACACCAGATCTGGGGGAGAGCAAGGATGGACTTTCAAAGAGTGGAGACCAGATACATGTCCCATAAAACACAAATCTCTTTACAGCTAGAGTCGAGTTTCTCATTTGTGCCATTGCACTTATTTCCCTGAAGCTGAAAGTGTTTAGGGTAGAAGAGGAGGAGTGTAGAGTGCCACTTGCAGAGCAGGAATCTCTGAATTTCCCATAAGGCCCTGGAGGCAGGTCACTCTGGGGTCCAAAAACAAGAAGTAGGAGATGTCCTTCCTCATGCTTCTCAGCCGTCCCCTTCCCAAGCTCCTTTACATCAAAATGGTTCCTTGAAAATTCCTTGCTATTGGTCATTCACATTGTAGCATAAATTTAATCTCAGATGCCAATAGAATTCTGAGAAGGACAGAAACAGAAGCCTGTCAGTTTGAGACCCTCTGTCACAGATGAAGAGAAGGAAGAGGCAGCCCACATTGCCTGTGGTCATGAGCTGAAGGGAGGCCAGTGGACCTGGAATTAGTCTGGTTTACTTCTCACCTTGATATATACGATATTGCCTTACCTCAATTTGTGGAATAAAAATCTTCTTACCTCTCTTAAAGGAATTTAAGGCATAAAGAAGAAATAGGATGGAGAATTTCCGGAAATGACTCTAAAATCAGCAATTGTTTATTCTTCTATTTTGGAAGTTCATTGGGGGAAATTAAAAAAAAAAAATTTTTTTTCATGTCCAGATTTTTTTTTAAATTTTTTATTTTTTATAAACATGTATTTTTATCCCCAGGGGTACAGGTCTGTGAATCGCCCAGTTTACACACTTCACAGCACTCACCAAAGCACATACCCTCCCCAATGTCCATAACCCCACCCCCCTTTTCCAGCCCCCCTCCCCCCAGCAACCCTCAGTTTGTTTTGTGAAATTAAGAGTCACTTATGGTTTGTCTCCCTCCCAATCCCATCTTGTTTCAGTTATTCTTCTCCTCATTGGGGGAAATTTTTTGACCAAGGAAGAGATGATATTAGTTGGGTTTTGTAGAAAATCAACTCTGAAGAAACTATTAACGAGCTAAATTTGAACTTCCCCAATCAATACCACTATCATATTTGTGGGTGTAGGCTGAGGCTAAAAATGAAATTTGGGTTTCTCTTTGAGGTTATCTGCTCCTAGGTTTGCACATCTGGACCCTCCTCCCTGACATGCTGTGGATGGTTTCTTTGGATCTCAGCATTACAGAAGCCTGCTAGTTTTCTTCACATTTCTCTCACTGATTAAAAACCTTATTTCTGCTCCTTTACACTTAAAATGTCCTTTACCCTTCTATAGCAGCTCAGGTTCTAAGAATCCTCTCAAGAATTGTGAATGAGCCAGGGGCACCATGCTCCTTGGGGGAATCAGGGCCCTCACAACCCCAGGAAGCTCCCAGTCTTGTCCCAAAGGAGGGATTCCATCATGGTAGAGTTCCTATATGGAAGACAGAGCAGCCTCCCATTCTGGAATTCAAATGAAAGGTCTGGCAGCCCCAGCATTCACCATTGCCTTTAACTGCCAATGGGTGGGGCAAGATGGGCTGTTGCCCAGTTGCTTCGTAGCCCTGGGAAAGGGGAGGCTTGGAAGGGTTATTTTTGCCTTCTGAAACTATCTGAGAACACGTGTGAAGTAAGTAGTTGAGTTGAACTGGCCCTTTGTTGCTGCTTCAGCCCCCGATCCAGTTCTAACATCCCCATGTCTAAGGAGCAACTCTGTCAAATACAGTGTCAGGAACTCGGAGATGAAAGGGACCTGGAGGTCTGCTCACCCGGGAGTGTGGTCTCCAGACCAGACATCAGCATCAGTCTCAGAAATGCAAATTCTCGGGCCCTGCCCCAGACCTGTGGAATCAGAAGCCCTGGGGGGTAGAGTCAGCGATCTGTTTTAACAAGCTTTTCATGTGATTCCCATGCAGCTTAAAGTTTAAGAATCACCCTGCTGGGTGCTTTGAAATAAGGAATTTGGTTGTTATCACTGGTTTTCAACCCTGGCTGTACATCAGAATCCTTTGATTCTCATGTAGTTGGTCTGAGATGGGATCTGGTACTTAAAACTCGTGGCTTCTCTTAGCTTGAGAACTACTGGATCCAATTCAGTTTCTCATCTTCTGGATAAAGAAACCCAGAGAAGATAGGGATGTGCCCAGGGTCACATGGAGGTTTTGTATGGCAGGCTGGGAGAAAGGAGGGGTTCTGACTTTGTGACCTATCTGGACTCGCCCTAACAAACATCCCAAATCCACAAACTACATTTACAGTCTTGGTTCCAATCTCTGAGACACAGGACAAGCTTTTCTAGAGGGAGATTAGCAGAGCCTCTGAATTATAATGATTTAGTTACAGATTAGCTTTGTTTTATGCTAACCTAGCTCTTCTGGTTGTGCTCATAATGTCTTTCATATGATAGGACTTTGGTCCCACACCTCACCTCCTCATAATATCTGGGCCCTCCTGCTCAGCCTTTCCAGGCCTCAGCCTTGACTTGGTACCTTGCCCCAGTACCCCATTTCCTTTCTGAATGAGGGCCTGAGATTTGATATGCTGTGTTTTTAGCTGGAGGACTAAATATGGCAAGGTCAGCAATAGTCCCAGGTGACAATATGTAGCTAATGCATTTCCATGCACAATGGGGGGAAGCTGAGCTGGTGGATTTTAAAGCTGATTGTCAGAGGTCTTACTGGAAAGTGAATTTGCTCATGAGAAATGGCAGTCAATATTGGAGGGCTTATTCTTTCCTTTTAAACAAGACTTTGAGGACACATACAGACACAAGAGTTTAGTGTTCTCTTGTGTCTCCTCTTTTGGACTGTGTGTGTGTGTGTGTGTGTGTGTGTGCCCATGTACCTGTGCACAGGTAGAATCACTTGACCTAGGTCTGCTGAGTTAATAGAAAGTGATGGTTCTATAAAAATCAGCCCATCTTGGGCATTTGAGGGCACCTGCTGCCTGGCTTGCATCTGGCCTGCACAGACTCCTCTTAAAAGGCCTCTGACTCACTCTGGAAAACAGTATGGAGTTTCCTCAAAAAGTTGAAAACAGAGATACCGTACAACCTAGCAATCAAACTACTGGGTATTTACCCTAAAGATATAAATGTAGTGATCCGAAGGGGCATGGGCACCCAAATGTTTATAGCAGCAATGTCCACAGTAGCTAAACTATGGGAAGAAACCAGATGTCCATCAACAGATGAATGGATAAAGAATATATGGTATATATACACAATGGAATATTATGCAGCCATCAAAAGGGGAAAGCTTGCCATTTGCAACGACATGGTTGGAACTAGAGGGTATTATGCTGAGCGAAACAAGTCAGGGAAAGACAACTATCATATGGTGTCTCTGATATGAGGAATTGGAGAGGCAGGGTGGGGTGGTCATCGGGACAGGGAGAGAAAAAAATGAAAGAAGATGAAACTGGGGAGGGAGACAAACCACAAGAGAATCTTAATCTTAAGAAACAAATTGAGGGTTGCTGTTGGGGAGATGGGAGAGGGATAGGGTGACTAGGTGATGACATTGGGGAGGGTTATGTGCTATGGTGAGTGTTATGACTTTGTAAGACTGATGATTCACAGACCTGTACCCCTGAAACAAATAATATACGTTAATTTAAAAAAAGGCCTTTGGCTCAATGGTATTCGCCTTTTATTTTTTAGGGGGCAGCACAGGCACATCCCCGACCACCTCCAGCACTGGGACACCATCCCCTTCAGCTTCTTCTCACCTTTTATCTCCCTCCTGTTCTCCTCCAACATTTCATCTGGCCCCCAACACTTTCAATGTGGGCTGTCGAGAGAGCCAGCTGTGCAATCTAAACCTCTCTGATTATCCACCATGTGCCCGAAGCAACATGGCAGCCTTGCAGAGCTACCCAGGGCTGAGTGACAGTGGCTACAACAGGCTCCAGAGTGGCACGGCTTCAGCCACTCAGCCCTCAGAAACCTTCATGCCTCAGAGGACTCCATCCCTGATCTCAGGAATACCGACTCCTCCCTCGTTGCCTAGCAACAGCAAGATGGAAGCCTACGGCGGCCAGCTGGGGTCCTTCCCCACTTCCCAGTTCCAGTATGTCATGCAGGCCGGCAATGCGGCCTCCAGCTCCTCATCACCACATATGTTTGGGGGCAGCCACATGCAGCAGAGCTCCTACAACGCCTTCTCTCTCCACAATCCTTACAATCTCTATGGATACAATTTCCCCACTTCTCCCAGGCTAGCTGCAAGCCCAGAAAAACTGAGCGCCTCTCAAAGCACTTTACTCTGTTCTTCTCCTTCCAATGGGGCCTTTGGCGAGAGGCAGTACCTGCCCACAGGAATGGAGCACAGCATGCACATGATCAGCCCTTCGCCCAATAACCAGCAGGCGACCAACACCTGTGATGGCCGGCAGTACGGGGCGGTCCCAGGCTCCTCCTCCCAGATGTCCGTGCACATGGTTTAATGGCCTGTCCGAACACCAGGGAGCCCACTGCAGCAGGGGCCCAGCGTCTCCATGAGCAGATCTTCCTTTCTGGGAGCCGAAGCCTTTGAAAAACGGGAACTGTGTTTTTTGTTTTTTGTTTTTTCTGGAGGAAGAAAGCACATACCCATGAACAACAAAAGACATTTAAGGCACTGAAGGAAATACTTGCAGTGGAGTCATCTCCAACTCAGTGGCCATTCTCCTGCCTTCCCAAACCTTAGTTTTATAAAGCATTGCCTACTCCAGAGTGGCCTTTGAAGAAACTGAATAATCATTTTATAATAATGTTAAGGGAGATGCTAGCATGTAGCAGCCATGAAAAGTTACCCTGACATGAATACAGACCTACCTGTACATGCATACCTACAAACATACATACATACATACGTGCATGCATGCATACACACACATATATATTCACACAAACTCTTACACCAACACACACGCACACTGACTTGGAAGGGTGTGAACTCTGTGCAGGGGGGCCCAGGTGGGGACTTTCACCAGGAATCCCATCTCTACAGCAGTAGATGGACTGGGGCAGCAATGGCAGTCAACCTTTCTGCCCCGTAGCCCACCCCGTTTCTGGAACGAACCGTGTATTCTGGAGCCCCTTCTGGTCCATGAGGGTAGACAGGCATCAGCACTACAACTGGACTTGGCTTCCTGAAAATGATTGCTTTTGAACTTTGGCTCTCCTCACTTGGCGTGCTATCGCTGACGTTCCAAGGGGTGCCTCTGAAAAGGGAGTAAGAGCAGCCGAAGGAGAAAGGAAGAGAAGGAGTAGTGAGCAAGAGAGAGAGGTGGAAAGCAAGACTGAGAGAGGAAGTGTGAGCAATGGTGAGAGTTGTAATGTATGGAGGAAATTGGTTTTGGTTTGGTCCTCACTTCTTTCCCCCTACAGGTTCTAGAAAGAATCGTGGCATCACCGAGGAATAAACCTCTCTGGGACATTATGCGGAGTCAGGGCACTGGTGACAGGGACAGGGGCAAGGAATGCACTTCGATCCTGCAGCTCTGACCACTGTTTTCCAGAGGGGGGGGGGGTGCCCCGCATGGGCAGTGCTAATTCCAGAGCCTGCAGCTGGCAGGGGAGGGGGACTGGAAGGAGTATGAAGAAGGAAGGGTGTTATAAGCCTGACAGATGATACCAAGCGCAGAGGTGACATAAAGAGGCCTGGCCCTCCACATGCCAGATCCAGACACCTGACCTGGATCGCCTGCTCCATAGCCCCCCTGCGGCAGGAGAAATCCGGGCGCATCCAGGGAATCACAGATGGGTCTTCTCCATCCTTCCACCTGCCCTTAGATCTCCAGTTTTTTCCAAATAGTTCATTGCATTTTGAAGTTTGGGGTTTTTTCCTTCATCTTTCCCTTCCCTTTCAGATCCTTTAATGTTAAGAAAACAAGTGAAGTTTGGTGCAAGCTAAACTTTTTAAGTGGTGTGGAAATGCAAATAATACCAAGTAAAATAATAACAGATATTATTAAGATTTTTGGTTTTGAGGTGTTGTAGATAAATGTATTTATGTGCCTAGTGGGGAATCCAATATTATGAATATTAAAAAAGGGGGCAATAAAAAGGGTATGTAAAATATGTATGAAGTAAAGGTGTATAAAAAATTTGCCCTTATGCACGGAACTCTGTTTCTAAGTGCCAAGCACAGAAAGCCGCTAAATAAAATCTTTGCAATTGTCTTATGGCGTGTTTGTACGGATTAAGTAAATAGCAGTGTATGCATTTGCATTGTGCTTTACAGTGAGCATGGCACTCACGTCTCTGCTGCTTGGCGTGATCTTTATGTAGACCTCCTCAAGCAGATTTCTTCATCCTCATTTTGACTAGTAACTAAGCTCCAGTGAGGTTGAGTGGGTTCTCCGGGATCGAAGAGCCGGTCAGAGAGGGAATGAGGACTTGAAACCAGGTCCGACTCTAGGGCTGTTTGCTTTTGTGTCAGCCACAGAATCCAGCCAGTCCAACAGCGACCCTCATCCCGGCCCTGTGCCCTGTGTGTGAAACCGTTCTTTATATGCGTATGCCAGCTCATTCCCCCATAGTTCTGTGAGATAGGTGTTATTTTGATCATCATTTCAGAGATCTGGAAACAAGCTTTAAAAAAATACGTATGGGATGCAGGCCCTCGTGTAGCAAGTGATTGAGCCAGCCATTGGAGCTCTGGGTCTGTGCCTGGTTCTGCTGCCTGAGCACCCCAGCCCCACCCCCGCCATCCCGTTGGGCACTTGGACAATCAGGAAAGAAGTTGTGTCCTGAGGCAGTGAGGTGAGCGGGGGTCTGAGGCTGTTTGATCATACACTTACACCCCCCTCCTCCCCACCCCTCCCACCACCCCGGCCCCACTTTAAAAGCGCCTCCACAGCCCCCGGAGGGAGGGATTTTTGAATCGCCCCCTACCAAATGACAACTTAGAAGAGACCAACAAAGCACCTCAGACTGTTCCACTTAGAAGCACTTTCTCATATTTTCTCCCCCCACCAATATTTTCTCATTTGATCCTCACAGTAACCACTGGGGGATGGACAGGGCAGGAAGTATTGTTTTGCAAATGGGAGACCAGTGATTGGACTGTTTCCCCCTAGACAATGACACTGGGAGCCCACTGACCCATTTTACCTGGGCTTGTCAGGTTGTCCACTACCACACTCATTCACCAGAAATGGAGCTTGGTTTGGGGGAGCAAACACTTTTATCATAGCATTGGTTTTATAGATGACTTCAAAGACTGAAAGGCTGGACAGTTTCCATCAGCTATTACATGGTTTCCGGAAGACCTGGAGCAATAGCTGATGAGAATCTCCATGGATTGTAGGTGTGACATATCTCAAGACTTAAAAAGGTACCATTTATGTGGAAATCTTGCAGTCAACCTTTGATTCATAAGGGCAGACTGAAAACAACTACATATAAAGCTTATAGTTATTTCTTTCTGATTTAGCTGCATACCAAATATTATGCATTGTTAGTATTTGAGGTTTCAGGTTACAGATAATCATCATATGCCAAGGAGCAAACTTTACACAGAAATTTCCATATTTTAGGTTCACCTGCATGGCTCAGGGGTCAAGCCTCTGCCTTTGGCTCAGGTCATGATCTCAGGGGCCTGGGATTGAGACCTGCATCTGGCTCTCTGCTTGGCAGGGAACCTGCCTTCCCCCTCTCCAACTCCCTCTCTGCCTTGTGATCTTTGTCTGCCAAATAAATAAATAAAATCTTTAAAAAAAGAGAAATTTCTGTATTTTCATTGAACAGAGTAAGAATTTCAATAGTCATTTATGAGTGTTAAGTACAGAAATTTTCTGTAATTTGGATTAATTAGAACACTCCAAGTCAATTACATCTCAATTATGGCATGTGTCTTTATAAATGGTAAAGTAATAAAAATATTTCTTTTAACAAACTGGATACAAAATTTTCAAGAATATGCTGTACTCAATTCTCTTTAATGGAATGGTGAAAATTCTTTATGATAGGCACAATGAGTATATATAAAGAGCTATTAGAAAGCTCTTCTGCCCTTACTCATGTTTCTGGACAAAAGTCTGTCTTGTTCCTCTTTGCATCCTTGGAAAGTTCGTAGCCCAGTACAGATTCTCAATACATAGTCATTTTTACTGCTGAATTTGTTGGCCAAGCCTGTTTTTCAAGGATAGGGCAAGATTGTTGCACGGCTGAATTATCACTCACTCCAAATTAATGGGCCCAAATGAACAAAGCTTATCCTTCATATGGCATTCCAGGGCACAGTAATGCAAATTTAACTTACATAATAGCTTGCCAGTATCCACTAGTACATAATGAAGGAGTTAAAAAAAAAATGTATGTGAGAGTTTCTTTCTTGAAAGGTTTACTTTCTAGGCAGTCATGTGCCTATGGGGCAAATGATGTGAAAGACTAAAAATTCAGAGGCGATGCTTAGGGTAAGAAGGTGAGGTTGGAACTGTTTTCACTGTGCGAGGGGGGTAGAATGATGGAGTTTGAATGATGCTCAGAATTTTTATTTTTTATTTTTTATTAATTTATTTTTAAAGATTTTATTTCTTTATTTGTTAGAGTGAGAGAGAGAGAGAGAGAGAGAGAGAGAGAGAGCACAGGCAGGCAGAGTGGCAGGCAGAGGGAGAAGCAGGCTCCCTATGGAACAAAGAAGCCTGATTCGGGACTCTATTCCAGCACACTGGGATCATGACCTGCACTGAAGGCATCTCTTAACCAGCTGAGCCACACAGGTGTCCCAATGCTTGGAATTTTTGGAATTTTTGTAGAAGGAATGGCAAGTTAAGAATGAAATAACAACTTAAAAGTCAATCAATAAATAAGTTTTGGAGGAAAATGATAGCATCTCAATTCAAGCCTTGTAATTTAATAAAAAAGAGTTCAGAACCTTCTTGTAGCTCAAAGACTAATAGTGTCTTCTGTGAAACAGTTCATCATTAGTGAGCACATAGAGGGTAGACATGGAAGGGCAGAGGTGCTTGGCTGATGCCAAATGTTTGATTCATGCTTAGCACTTGGAGAATTCCAGAGAAGCTCTGCTGTACTAATTTGCATTCAATAAACTAAAGGAGAGTTGTCCTCCTAAGGAAACCCAGCCACAAAGCTAAATTTTCACAAAGTGTTGGTGCTTACGGTTGTTGGTTGGAGATCTGATTTCCAGAGAGGACCATACCTATGACTGGCTACATTAGTTCATCTGGTTCAATGTCAATAAACATTAAACAATGTCAATAAACATTTCATGCCTAGTCTATATCAAGCACTGCCCTTGGCATGAGGACATAGAGGTGAACAATTAGACACATTCTTGATTCTGAGGAGTTCATGGTCTAGTGAGAGACGGCTATGGGATACCCTAGAAGACAAATGAATAATATAATTTCAGATTCCAAGAGTCATCTCAAGGGGATTGCAAACAACAGAATGATAGAGAGTGATAGGGGAATGAGGATAAGGAATCATTTAAATAGGGTTTTCTGAGAGGCCTGTTCTAAGGAGACGACTTCTGAGCAAGTACACATGCGGACGTCATCTCGGAATTTGCTTTCTCCAACTTACACCGAGGGCAGCCAGATCCTCACCAGAGGTGGTGTTCTGCTGGTCTTGCATCGTCTGAGGCTGGGGATTTTTGTTCTTTGTAGCATTGGTCCTTATTTGCTGAAACCTGGCTGCTGGCCTTCTGGGACCAGAGCCATTTAGAGATACCTTCAATCTGAATCTGTCTTCTCCATGGCCCCAGTAAAGTCTTAGTTTCATGACTTCCTTGGTCAAGGATGAGAGTCATCCATCCCTTCTATCTTACTTTGTCAAAAGATTAACACTAATGATCAAACTATCAATTAATTAATAACAATCAGATGAATTATGAATGCCAAGTAACAAGAAAAGTACTAAATATGGCTTGGTATTCCATAATTTTCTCTGAACTGTTCTATATAATGCAGACATGTAGAAAATTTCCTACTATCAAGATTTCGGCTTCGGGGAGCCTGAGTGACTCAGTTCAGCGTCTGCCATCAGCTGGGGTCATGATCCCGGAGTCCTGGAATTGAGTCCTGCATTGGGCTCCCTGCTCAGCGGGGAGCCTGCTTCTTCCTCTATCTGCCGCTCCCACTGCTTGTGCACTCTCTTTCTCTGTCAAATAAACAAATAAAATCTTAAATTAAAAAAAATTTTAGCTTGGTCGAGAAGTCAAGATATGTACATATGAAACAGTGAACAGTGAAAGTATTACATCTGTGGTAATGACCATATATTCTGCAAAATGTTAGAAGGAAACACATTTTTACTGAGTTTTTATTGCATGTTACACATTATGCAAGTTTATCCTTTAATCCTGCAACTACCCTACAGAATTTGTATTTTAATCCTTATTTTATAGATGGGGAAATAGAAACTCATAGAGATTAGCAATGTGTACAAAATCACAGAGCTTGTAAGTAACAAAGACAGGGCTCCAGCCCGTTATGTTTTTCTAAAAATAAGATTCAAAGGGACTATAAGAAAGAGAAGTGTTCCTGGAGGAGGGCGAATTTGAATTATTGTTTGAAGAACTGGAAACCACACGTACACTGAAGAGAGAGGTGTCTGGGTGTGAGAGTGGGAAGCAGCACAGTTAAGACAAGTATTTTCTCTATGGGACAATGAGTTATGGCAGTGGGCAGAGGGGAGAGGATGTTCACTTTCTTAAGCCAAATCTCAAATCTCTTAAGTCAGTTGTTCTCCCTGCTGCTCTGGGTACCATGACTCTGGATTTCCTTTCCTTATGTGAAATGTCCTAGTTCTGTAACTTGGGCAATTCAGGATTTCCTCCAGTGTCTCAGTGGGAGCCTTCATCCTGGAAAGGGCCAGGGAGGTGATGGAGGAGTTGAGCTCCGTCTCCCAAACCCACCGGGTCCCCTAGGCACAGGTTTACTGCCATGGTCCCTGTGTCAAGCTCAGCATAGGGCCCCTTGCTTCTCTAGCCAGGCATGCAGTGCCACGTGGGACTGTGAAAGGAGATCTTGCTGTTTAAGGCCGAGAAAACATTCATCATGTTTTCCTTCTTAGCTCATTTTACTGCTCATAGCACTCATCTTTTATGGGCCAGACTAACGGCATTTCCCACTTCAGATGCTTCCTACTCACACTTTCTGCTTTTATTAGACTTTATTGCAGGCTCTGCAGAGGCATAGAAAACCAAAAAGGTTTTGAATCCTTTTTTGGTATTTTCACCTAGTGAAGCTGAAGCAGACAAAGGGGACTGCCAAGGACGACCCGGTCAACCCTCCTGCAGTTCTCATTCTAAAGAAGTTTCTGGGCTCCATGAAGAGGATTTTTAGATTTTCCCCTTCCTTCCACACTGCATATCCTCCCTCCTCCCATGGGCAGGGAAAGCCCCTCCTAAGTTGTCTCTGGATGATGTAACTGATAAACCCTCAAATAGGAACACGTTATTGTTCATTTCTCACTCATCTTGCAATTCAACCCACGTTTCCTGGTTAAGTTGCTCTCTTCCTAGCAGCGATCCCGGGAACCAGGCTCCTTTTAGGCTCTGCTATCTTCAACACATATGTTTGGTACCTCTCTGTTCAGGTAGCAGATGGAGAAAGAGTAGAAACTTGAACTTGGTAGATAAATCAGGCCTGGAACTGGTTACGTGACTTCCTCCTGATTGTGTCGTTTGAACTCCAATGGCCACACCTATCTGCGAGAGAAGCTGGGAAATACGCAGTCCAGGTGATTGCTGAGGAAGAGGAGGCAGATTCAGTGGGCATCAGGGAGTCCCTGCAAACCCTGGAACCAGTCTTCAATTATTTTCTAAGATCCATTTTTCCTATAAACCTAGGTGGTAAAAAGGTAAGGCTAACTTCTAGTCCCAGCTTCTCGAATGTTTGGCGAAACTATCTGGAGAAACTGACTTTACTGCACTAGAGGTCAGTTCATCAGTAAGATGTATCTTTCAGTAGGCATTCCTTCTTATTCTCCTAAAACATCTTGCAGATTCAACTACGAAATAAAAAATGTTTGTCAAGTGCTTATTGCATGCCAGCAATATTATTATTATTATTATCCCTATATCATAGGTGAAAGAAAAATTACAAAGATCATCAATATTGTGCAAGGACACACTCAGGCAGTCCTATTCAGAATTTGCAGTATTTATTAATATGTTAGCTAAATATAGCTGGATTTTTGTTTTTATATTTATTTACTTGGGCAAAATGCCGAGAATGCTGGTGGTAAGTCATGCTCCCTGCCCTTAGAAAGCTTACAGTATGGAAGGAATCAGTTCTCATTGGGTTTCATCCAGAAAGATCATAAGCATGACACTGTACTGTTAAGTGCCTAACAGTTAGCTTTTAAACATTGTTAATATAGGTGCCCAACAGTAAGTTTTTGATTGCTGTTTTTCAAAGACATTCATCTCCAAACATATCACCAGTTACACAACCAAATAAAGGCCACCCTGCCCATGAAGTTCCCTGTTTTAGAAAAGCCCACTTGAGTGACCCTACATTTCCCATTCTCTAATTCCTGCTCTTATGTTTTATATTCACCAATCAAGAGTGAACCCAAGAAACCTAGGCACCCCACCTGCAGCCTCAGCAAGTTAGAGTCCCAGGTCAGGTCCATGTCTCTTGTGACCTCATTGTGTGGCTCTGGGAATGCTATGTACTCTCCACGACCTGTGAAAAACCTTGTTTTTTCAAAGTTCCTTGATGATTGTTTCTGATGTGTACCTTGCAATCACAGTAAGAACCATGAGGGCTGGTCCAGCCACAAAAGTGGCTCCAGTCAATCAGGGAGTTGTCTGTGGGGGGTTGCCAAGAGTAGTAGGGGCCCAGGTGAGTGCCCCAGTCATTCCTAGCATCACTCAATGGGCTGAGGCCAAGGCAAAGTGAACATGGTTATATGAGTCATCTCTCTAGAGTGTCAGGATCACATTCTACTCAGTTTGTAGATGTACAGGTCTTCATATGACACTTTCTACCTCCAAGTAGGAGCATGGGATGCCTAATGATGTAATAATGTTCTGTGCAATCCCCAAAGACCCAGTAAAACCTTTCCACATGGCTTCCCAACTAGGTTTTTGGAACTATGCTCTGTTTAACCCTGTGACAGTGCCAGATTTTGGCCTCAAAATGCTGCTGGTGATGTTCCACAGGAAGGACGTTCACAAACCCAAACAACCAGTGCCAGAAGCCAACAAACATCTCATGTCCCTTCACCAATCAGTATTCTTTGCAGAAGAGAACCAGTTTAGCAATCCCATCATCCAAAAGTGATTCCCAGAAACACCTAGGCAAATGGTCATGGATTCCATATTCCATTATCAGGCTATGCTGGTCTGCAGAGGACTTAATGCTTCACCAGTAAAGTCTTTTTCTTAAATGTTGGTTGGGTTTCTTTGTGATGTGTGCTTACATATGTCTTCACATTAAGCTTTCCACGCCCCACCCTAACTTGGGCTCATTCTCCTGAAAAGTGACCAGGGCAAGGCTCCTTTAACCATTCAGAATTAAAGGAGATTGCAACTGTAATAAAATTATTAGGGCAAAAGCCAGAGGATTCAGAATTGGAAAGACTCATTTGTATACTCAAAGCATCAGGATATAAGACTCCTTGAGACTTAAACACTAAGTGACATCCTTTATTATGTAGCTGAATAGAAATATCCTCATGGGAACTTAAGGTGTTGATATTGGCAAAGATTATCTCTGGGTCTATATATAAGACAGGAGCATGCTGGTAGTAATGTGGCATATCAGACATTTTGGTTTGATAATGTCTATGAAGATCAGCAGAGCCTTTGGGGAAGATTTAAGGAAGATACTGTCAGAGAATATTGAACTATAGACCAAACTAAAGGATAGTCCAGAGTGGCTGCCAAAGTACTTGTCTCTTACAAGGTAAAAGCATGGGGAACTTCAGCCATCTCCCTCAACATGGCCCTCTACAAGACCTGGTAAATCAAATTACCCTTTGAGAGTTAAACTAATTAGTTTTCCTGCAGTGACAACTTCAGTTGGATGTGTGTTCTTCTGTTTGAATGTCAACACAAGTCATACTTAATATATCATGACAAAGTAATACTGACAACAAAATGAGTTTCTGAAGTAGAATTAATTTGCAGGCATGAAAATAACATTCACACAAATTCATTCAGTCAAGTCTTTGACAATGGCTCATCAACATGAACAACTCCTTTGTGCAGGACATAGTGTTAGATGTTTGTAATGTATAGATAAATAAGAGCTAGTCCATACAATTTCGGAGCTCACAGCCCAGCGTGGAGACAGACCATAAACACAAACAATTATTGTGGTGAGGAAATGCTATGAGAGAGATGAATATGGATGCTACAGAGAAGCAGCTGGGTCAATCCAGAGTTCAAGGAAGACTTCTTGGAGATGACAACAGATGCTTACAAGTAAGACCGCTTACCACAGACATAGGATAAGTGAAGGACCAATGACTGTAATCCGGGTGACCTAAAGCAATGTTATAAGGAATTGCAGGTGCCCAGTGCTGCATGATGCAGATTATGTGTAGAAGTTTGGGAAATTTTGTATCAGAAGAAATGGCTCCGAATGGTAGAAAATAACAAGGCATGGCCTAAGATTTGGAGTCCAGTGGAGTAGGCACCACTGGATATGTGGAAGCTCAGTTTGATAAAAAGCGCTGGGAAGCTCAAAGAGCTACAAGAGGCAGCTCAAAGAGCTACAAGAGGCAGCTCAAAGAGCTACAAGTAGGGCATACATCCTCTTACAATATCCTTTTTACCCATAATTATTTGAGAAAAAATTGTATGAACTAAAAAAGAACTTCAGTCCTTCTTGCAAATCTGGAGAGCAATACCACGTCATCTTCACACCACAAACCTGGTGACGTGAATGTGTGCAGACACTTAATCCACCATAGAAAAGCCAAGCACAGAGTGAAAAGGTCACTTGTAGGAAGGTGTGAGATGTGTGGGAAAGGCCAAATCATAGAAGAGTTACCCATGCAATGGCCAAGTCAAGCAAGATTCAACAGGGGCCGTCTTGCCTGGTCAGGCATTTCATAAGCCCACACTCAAGAGTCTTAGTAGGACCCAGAGATCCAAAATTATGAGTTATTTAACTTGGCCTCTAGCATGACTAACTCTTTTGTGACTTGGCTGTTCTTGGGGATGTCACACCTTGATTCTGGTGCACTTTACTGAAGAATATTTTTCTAGGTGCATTTTATACTTTCAATGACATAGTCCTTTCTGTTTAGGGAAATAATTAAAGAAGAACCAGCAGTAGGGGATTTATTCATTCCAGCTCATTATCTTGGAAAATGCTGCTTTGCAAAGAATTGTACTGTAGGAGTATGAACTTTAATGGGACCTGCTGGTGCATAGAAAACCATTTTTTTTCCCCAATGCATTAAGCCCTAGAACTGATTGGAAGTAGGAGACATTAAGGAGGACGTGGAAGGGCGGTAGGCTAACACTTAGACTTAACTGAGGTGCGACAAGTTTGTTTTCAGCTCTCCTCAGTGGCCACCTCAGGAAACTCAGAGGACGGAATTTGTAGAAGTTTTAAGCCTGAGACCTATCATCAGCTCCAAGGGAGAGCAGATTTCACAGATTGTCCAAGCACAGAATGGAGTGCTGCTGTGATTAGAGGAGAGCAGGAAGCTGGCCTGAAAACAAAATCTTCAGAAATCTGGAACACTGAGAAATGAACAGAGACTCTTATAGAACCCGGAGGTGGTGACTCTCCAGGAGTCTAGTCTTCTAACTCAGTTTTATAGGTCAGAAGATGAAAGAATGAAATGCACTCTTTTTTGATTTTCATTGCTCCCCACTCCTGGAAGCAGAGATTTTATTAGCATGTTTTGCTTCTAAAGAAGCTACAGTCTTTGGGCCATAGCCAATTTCATTTTTCTTTTTCTTTTCTTCTCCTGCTACATGGAAGACAACACATAGGGAACATATCCTAGGCATATTTTTAAAAGGCCTGGATTTGAGCCTTTGGTTCTGTCATTTAGTGGCTGTAAAATGGAGATCATAATCTATGTCCTGTTATTAGAGATAATATAATAAAAAATCCATCTCTCAGTGAGGGCTGTGTAACAGGCACTTGGTATATGCTAGTTGTGCTGGTGTTTTTCCATCTGTCTTCCTGATAGAAAATAATAGGATAGCAATCTCTTTCAAGAAAGGCGTGATTAGGGGCACCTGGGTGGCTCAGTGGGTTAAAGCCTCTGCCTTTGGCTCAGGTCGTGATCCCAGGGTCCTGGGATCGAGCCCAGCATCGGACTCTCCGCTCAGTGGAAAGCCTGCTTCTCTTCCTCTCTCTCTTTGCCTGCCTCTCTGCCTACTTGTGGTTGCTGTCTGTCAAATAAATAAATAAATAAATAAATAAATAAATAAATAATCTTTAACCAAAAAAGAAAGAAAGAAAGATGCAACTAGAGGAGAATGACTGATTCATCAAGGCTGATTTGGGGGATGTTGAACCAACGTCAGACTGGAATTGGTGGGAGCACCTTCCTCATCAACAGTACGAGTTTGTTGTGTCACCGGGTCATTCACGAGGATGAGCATGGTGTAAATGTGATGGAAAGGCCACAGATTCAAGTCCTATTCCTGCCACAGGTCAGCTGTATGACAGTCTTCAGGCCTTTCTGGGTGTTGTTTCCCTGTCTTAAAAATAGAGATGTGACAAGAGGTGGTTTTTAGGGTCTCTGCCATCTCTGATGCTCCATGAAACATAGATGGGTCTTGTTTATGATTTTTGGTCCATCTTTGCAATAGATTATGTTTAAAGAAGTAGTTGAAAATCAAGATCAGCAATAAGCTGATAGATTTCACTTGTGTAGAAAGTCAGACTTGAGAACTCCAGGTATCTCCTCTTCACCAAGCACTTCTCAATGCTTCTTGATGAATTTTTACTGAAATATCTTTTCTTCTTTACAAAGAAGACACTTGCTTTTAGGCATTTAGTGAAGATTCCTGGGTTTAGGGCCAGCATCCAGTTCCCTTGTCTTGCTGGCACTGAACATTCCGAACCTCAGTTTCCCTTCTCTGTGAAATAGGAGTAATGATGGCTCTATTATGTATGAAATGGGAAGGACTTGATTACTTGCGTGTGAGTAGTGTTTATAATATAGATAGGTAGGTAAATAGATAGATAATAGATGGATAGATGATAAATAGATAGGCTCTCATAGTAAGTAATACTTGAGTATATAAGGAGGTTTTCTTTTATATTCTTGATGGCACATAGCACAGTACTGGAGTCAAAGGTGTTATATTAATTATGAACTGACTTCATGAGAATTAAAAATTTTCTTTACATATTCTTTTTCTAATTTGCAAAATTATTCCTGCTTGCTGTAACAAAGCAAATGCAATAGCATTTTCAATAATTCATTTTTCCTGACCTATTATTGTTGGTATATATCTTTCTAGATTCTTTTCCTAAGACTCTTCAGCCCACACACTCATATGTCCTCTCTTATCTACACATGCATTCAGTTGGTTTTTAGTTCTTTCCTTTTTTTTAATTAAAAACATTTTTTATTAACATATAATGTATTATTTGCCCCAGGGGTACAAGTCTGTGAATCGCCATGTTTACACATTTCACAGCACCCACCATAGCACATACCCTTCCCAATGTCCATAACCCAACCACCCAATCCAAACCCCCATCCCATCAGCAACCCTCACTTGTTCTGTGAGATTAAGAGTCTCTTATGGTTTGTCTCCCTCCCGAGCCCATCTTGTTTCATCTTTTCCTTCCCTGCCCACCAAATCCCCAACTTTGCCTCTCAAATTCCTCCTATCAGGAGATCATATGATAATTGTCTTTCTCTGATGGACTTACTTCGCTCAGCATAATACTCTCTAGTTCGATCCACGTTGTAAATGGCAAGATTGTTTTTTGATGGCTGCATAGTATTCCATTGTATGTATGTAGATGGACATCTAGGTTCTTAAAATAGTTTGGCCATTGTGGACATTGCTGCTATAAACATTCAGGTGCACATGCCCCTTTGGATCACTACATTTGTATCTTTAGGGTAAATATCCAGTAGTATCATTACTGGGACATAGGGTAGCTCTATTTTCAACTCTTTGAGGAACCCACATACTGTTTTCCAGAGTGGCTGCACAAGATTGCATTCCCACCAAAAATGTGGGAGGTTTCCCCTTTCTGTGCATTCTCGCCAACATCTGTCATTTCCTGACTGGTTAATTTTAGCCATTCTGACTGGTGTGAGGTGGTATCTCACTGTGGTTTTGATTTGTGTTTCCCTGATACAGAGTTAAGCTGAATGCTTTTTCACATGTCTTTTGGCCATGTGGATGTCCTCTTTGCAGAAATGTCTATTCCTATCTTCTGCCCATATCTTGACTGAATTATTTCTTTTTTAGGTGTTGAGTTTGGTAAGTTTGTTACAGATTTTGGATACTAGCCCTTTACCTGATACACCATATGCAAATATCTTCTCCCAATCTGTCAGTTGTCTTTTGGTTTTGTTGACTGTTTCCTTTGCTTTGTAAAAGCTTTTGATCTCGATGAAGTCCTGATAGTTCATTTTTGCCCTTGCTTCCCTTGCCTTTGGCAATGTTTCTTGGGAAGAAGTTGCTGTGGCTGAGGTCGAAGAGGTTGCTGCCTGTGTTCTCCTCAAGGGTTTTGATAGATTCCCATCTCACATTGAGGTCTTTCATCCATTTTGAGTCTTCTTGTGTGTGTGGCATAAGGAAATGGTGCATTTCATTTTTCTGCATGTGGCTGCCCAATTTTCCCAACACCATTTGTTGAATTGACTGTCTTTTTTCCATTGGACATTTCTTCCTGCTTTGTTGAAGATTAGTTGTCCATAGAGTTGAGGGTCTGTTTCTGGGCTCTCTATTTTGTTCCATTGATCTATGTGTCCATTTTTGTGCCAGTGCCACACTGTCTTGATGATGACAGCTTTGTAATAGAAGTCTGGAATTGTGATGCCACCAACTTTGGCTTTCTTTTTCAACATTCTTCTGGCTATTGAGGTCTTTTCTGGTTCCATATAAATTTTAGGATTATTTGTTCCATTTCTTTGAAAAAAGTTGGTGGTATTTCAATAGGGATTGCATTAAATGCGTGGCTTGCTTTAAGTAGCACAGACATGTTTACAACATTTGTTCTTCCAATCCACGAGCATGGAACGTTTTTCCATTTCTTTGTGTCTTCCTCAATTTCTTTCATGAGTACTCAACGGTTTTCTGAGTGCAGATTCTTTGCCTCTTTGGTTAGGTTTATTCCTAGGTATCTTATGGTTTGGGGTGCAATTGTAAATGGGACTGACTCCTTAATTTATCTTTCTTCTGTCTTGTTGTTGGCGTAAAGAAATGCACCTGATTTCTGTGCATTGATTTTTGTTTCTTGACACTTTACTGAATTCCTGTACAAGTTCTAGCAGATTTGGAGTGGAGTCTTTTGGGTTTTCTACATAAAGTATCATATCATCTGCAAGGCGTGTTTGTTTGACTCTTTCTTTGCTGGTTTGGATGCCTTTAATTTCTTTTTGTTGTCTAATTGCTGAGGCTAGGACTCGTAGTAATATGTTTAATAGCAGTGGTGATAATGAATATCTCTTCCATGTTCCTGACCATGGTGAAAAAGCTCTCAGTTTTTCTCCATTGAGAATGATATTTACTGTGGGGTTTCCATAGGTGACTTTTATGATATTGTGCTATGTACTCTGTATCCCTACACTCTGAAGAGTTTTGATCAAGAAAGGATGCTGCACTTTGTCAAATGCTTTTTCAACATCCACTGAGAGTATCATATGGTTCTTGTTCTTTCATTAACTTTTGTATCACATTGATTGATTTGTGGATGTTGAACCAACCTTGCAGCCCTGGAATAAATCCCACTTAGTCATGGTGAATGATCCTTTTAATGTTCTGTTGGATCCTATTGGCTAGTATTTTGTGAGAATTTTTGCATCCATGTTCATCAAGGATATTGGTGTGTAATTCTCTTTTTTGATGGGGTCTTTGTCTGATTTTGGGACCAAGGCAATGCTGGCCTCATACAATGAGTATGGAAGTTCCCCTTCCATTTCTGTTTTTTGGAACAGTTTCAGGAGAATAGGTATTAACTCTTCTTTAAATGTTTAATGGAATTCCCCTGAGAAGCCATCTGGCACTGGGCTCTTGGTGGGAGACTTTTGATGAGTGTTTCAATCTCCTTCCTGGTTAGGGGTCTGTTCAGGTTTTCTGTTTCTTCCTGGTTCAGTTTTTGGTAATGTCTATGTCTCTAGGAATGCATCCATTTCTTCCAGATTGTCAAATTGCTGGTGTATAGTTGCTCATAATCTGTTCTTATAATTGTTTGTATTTCTTTGGTCTTGGTTGTGATCTCTCCTCTTTCATTCACGACCTTATTAATTTGGGTCCTTTCTCTTTTCTTTTTGATAAGTCTGGCCAGGGGTGTATCAATCTCATTAATTCTTTCAAAGAACCAGTTCCCAGTTTCGTTGATTTGTGCTACTGTTCTTTTGGTTTCTATTTCGTTGATTTCTGCTCTGATCTTTATGATTTCTCTTCTCCTGCTGGGTTTAGACTTTCTTTGCTGTTCCTTCTCCAGCTCCTTTAGGTGTAGGGTTAGGTTGTGTACTTGAGACTTTTCTTGTTTCTTGAGAAAGCCTTGTATGGTTATATACTTTCCTCTCAGGACCTCTTTTGCTGTGTCCCAAACATTTTGAACAGCTGTGTTTTCATTTTTGTTAGTTTCCATGCATTTTCAAAATTCTTCTTTATTTTCCTGGTTGATCCATTCATTCTTTAGTAGGATGCTCTTTAGCCTCCATGTATTTGCATTCTTTCCATCTTTCCTCTTATGGTTGAGTTCTCGTTTCCAAGCACTGTGGTCTAAAAATATGCAAGGAATGAGCCTAGTCTTTTGGTACCAGTTGAGACCTGATTTGTAACCCAGGATGTGATCTATTTTGGAGAATGTTCCATGTGCCCTAGTGAAGACTCTGTAGTCTGTTGCTTTGGGATGAAATGTTCTGAATATATTTGTGATGTCCATCTGGTTCAGGGTGTCTTTTACAGCCTTTATTTCCTTGTTGATCTTTGGCTTGGATGATCTGTCCATTTCAGTGAGGGGAGTGTTAAAGTCCCCTACTATTATTGTATTTTTGTCAATGTGTTTCTTTGATTTTGTTATTAATTGTTTTATATAGTTGGCTGCTCCCCTGTCAGGGGCATAGATATTTAAAATTGTTAGATCTACTTGTTAGACAGACCCTTTGAGTATGATGTAGTATCCTTCCTCATCCCTTATTATAATCTTCAGTTTGAAATTTAATTTGTCTGATATAAGGATTGCCCCCCAGCTTTCTTTTGATGTCCATTAGCATGGTAAATAGATTTTCACCTCCTTACTTTAAATCTGGAGGTGTCATTGGGTCTAAAATGAGTCTCTTGCAGACAACATATCAGTGGGTCTTGTATTTTTTTTTTCCCCATTCTGATACCTGTGTCTTTTGATTGGGGCATTTAGTCCATTTACATTCAAGGTAACTTTGAAATATATGAATTTATTGCCATTGTATTGCCTGTAAGATGACTGTTACTGTATATTGTCTCTGTTACTTTCTGGTCTACTACTTTTATAGTGTCTCTTTGCTTAAAGGACCCCTTTCAATATTTCCTGAAGAGCTGGTTCAGTGTTTACAAATTCTTTTAATTTTTGTTTGTCCTGGAAGATTTTCAACTCTTCTTCTCTTTTCAATGATAGCCTGGCTCATTATAGAATTCTTGGCTGCATATTTTTCTCATTTAGTGCTCTGAATATATCATGCCAGTTCTTTCCAGCCTGCAAGTTCTCTGGATAAGTCTGCTGTCAATCTAACATTTTTCCCCTTGTATGTTACAGACTTCTTGTCCTAAGCAGCTTTCAGGATTTTCTCTTTGTCACTAAGACTAGTAAGTTTTACTATTAGATGATGGGTGTGGACCTATTTTTATTGATTTTGAGGAGAGTTCTCTGTGCCTTCTGGATTTTGATGCTTGTTCCCTTTGCCATATTAGGGAAATTCTCTACTATAATTTTCTCCAATATACCCTCTGACCCCCCCCCCCTTTATTTTCTTCTGGAATCCCAATTATTCTAATAGTGTTTTGTCTTATGGTGTCACTTATCTCTCATATTCTCCCCTCCTGATCCAGTAGTT
This sequence comes from Mustela lutreola, assembly GCF_030435805.1. NCBI lineage: Eukaryota > Metazoa > Chordata > Mammalia > Carnivora > Mustelidae > Mustela > Mustela lutreola. The sequence goes on along the minus strand of NC_081299.1, from coordinate 101,957,805 downwards.
GTTTGTCTCTCTTTGTTCAGCTTCTTTATCCTCCATCATTTTATCACTAATTCTCTCTTCTGCCTCATTTATCTTGGCAGTAAGAGCTTCCATTTTTTATTGCACCTCATTAATAGCTTTCTTTTATTTAAACTTGGTTAGACTTTAGTTCTTTTATCTCCAGAAAGGGCTTTTATTTCTCCAGACAGGGTTTCTCTAATATCTTCCATGCCTTTTGTGAGCCTAGCTAACGCACTGAGAATCCTCATTATGAGCTCTAGATCTGACATATTACCAATGTCTGTATTGATTAGGTCTCTAGCCTTTGGTACTGCCTCTTGTTCTTTTTTTTGTCATGAGTTTATCTGCCTTGTCATTTTATCCAGGTAAGAATATATGAAGGAGTGAATAAAATACTAAAGGGGTGGCAAAGCCACCAGAAAAATATATGCTAACCAAATCAGAAGAGACTCCAAAGTGGGGGGAGATCTTTTATCTAATACACACACATACACCACACACACAAATATATATATATATATGTTAGACTGGTGAATAGAACAGAGCCATCCACTTGATTTAGGTGTATTTTGGTCTGTTAGTAGAAACTACCTCCCAAGATTTTAAAGAAAGAGAACTGTGTATACATACAAAAATAAGTGTAAACATGATGAAGGGATGGAATATAACTGTAAAGATGAAAATATTTTAAAAAATTCTAAAAAAGGAATTGATAAGTTGATTGGAAAAAGAAAGAAGAAAGTGGAGAGAATTTGCTCAGGCTAGGGACTAGGACAAAGCCCTGTGCTAGATTTAGGGTATATTTTGATCTATTAGAAGAAATTATATCCTAAAAATTTTTAGAAGAAAGAAAACCGTATACGTATACAAAAAATAAAGTTAGGTACAATGAAGGATAAAATATGACTATAATAATGAAGGGTTAAAAAGATTTTTTTTTTTTTTTCAAAAATATCTTCTCCCATTCTGTCAGTTGTCTTTTGGTTTTGTTAACTATTTCCTTTGCTGTGCAAAAGACTAGTATCCAAAATCTATAAAGGCTTAGCAAATTCAACACTGAAAGAACAAATAATCCAATCAAGAAATGGGCAGAGGACATGAACAGGCATTTCTGGAAAGAAGACATCCACATGACCAACGGACACATGAAAAAGTGCTCCACATCACTCGGCATCAGGAAAATACAAATCAAAACCACAATGAGATACTATCTCACACCTGTCAGAATTGCTAAAATTAACAAATCAGGAAATGACAGATGCTGGCAAAGATGCAGAGAAAGGGGAAACCTCCTATACTGTTGGTGGGAATGCAAGCTGGTGCAACCAGTCTGGAAAACAGCATGGAGGTTCCTTAAAAAGTTGAAAATAGAGTTACCCTACCACCCTGCAATTGCACTACTGGGTATTTACCCTAAAGGTACAAATATAGTGATCCAAAGGGGCACATGCACCTGAATGTTTATAGCAGCAATGTCCACAATGGCCAAACTATGGAAAGAACCTAGATGTCCATCAACGGATGAATGGATAAAGAAAATGATGTGGTATATATATACACAATGTTATACTATGCAGCCATCAAAAGAAATGAAATCTTGCCATTTGCGATGATGTGGATGGAACTAGAGAGTATTATGCTTAGCAAAATGAGTCAATTGGAAAAGGCAACTATCATATGATCTCCCTGATATGAGGAAGTGGAGATGCAATGTGGGGGGTTTGGGGGGTAGGAAAAGAATAAATGAAACAAGATGGGATTGGGAGGGAGACAAACCATAAGAGACTCTTAATCTCACAGGAGGAGGAGGGTAGGGAGAGGGTGGTGCAGTTATGGGCATTGGGGAGGGTATGTGCTATGGTGAGTGCTGTGAAGTGTGTAGACCTGGCAATTCACAGACCTGTACCCCTGGGGCAAATAATACATTATACATTTATAAAAAATAATTTTAACAAAGGTATTGTTAAGATAAACTAGGTAAAAAAAACTTTAAAAGAGGAAAGAGGAAAAGTCAAAAAAATTAGAATAAGAAAAAATTTTTTAAAAACTTAATTAACTTTGCAAGACTAAAGAATCATGGGGAGAAAGCCATGAATTCCATTCTTTGCTTTGCCCTCCTCTGGAATTGCGCTGTTCTCCTTGATCAGTGAGCTTGGTCTTGGCTGGAAGTTCTTGCTGATCTTCTGGGGGAGGAGCCTGTTGTAGTGATTCTCAAATGTCTTTGCCCAAGGCAGAATTGCAACCCCCCCTTCAGGTGCTGGGCTAAGTGATCTGCTTGGGTTCTCTCCCTAGAGCTTTTGTTCCCTGAACACTTTCCGTAAAGCTCTGGAGGGCGGGAATGAAAATGGCGGCCTCCCAATCTCTGGCTTAGAGGAGCCGAGAGCTTGGGGCCCCACTCCTCAGTGCACCCTTGGAGAAATGCTTAATCACTCTCATCTCCCTGGTCTCCAGCTGTGCTCCGAGCTCACCTGGCCTGTGACTGAGCGTTTCTGTCTCTGGCACAGAGCCCTGTTTGGAGTCTCCAAACCTAGCAGATTTCTGCTTCATTGTCTTCCAGTGGAGAAAGGTCATCTCCCTGGATCTGCCACTTGTGGGGTCCCTGCTCAAAGAGCAGTGGTCCGACTGTGCTGTGGATCACAGTTTAAGGTAACCCTAAGCTGAGAGCTCACTCCTATGCTCTGTCTGTGTACTCAGTTTCCTTGCTCTGATACCTGCAAACTCTGCTACACGGAGTTACCTCTGATCCTTCTGTGACCCCGCAGGGCCTGAGACCACGCATCCCCATGAGGGCTCCACCCCTGCTTAGCCTCTGGAATGATATCCCTCAGTGGAGTAGACGTCTAAAAGTTCAGATTTTGTGCTCCACTGCTTGCTGGGAGCTGCTCCCTTCCCCTCTGTGGTCTATCTTTCCGTCACCTCGGATTCAATCTCCGTACATCCTACCTTTCAGAAAGTGGTTGATTTTGTTTCTAGAATTGCTGTTCTTCTCTTTGATCTTCTGTTGGGTTTGTAGGTGTTCAGAATGGTTTGATAACTATCTAGCTGAACTTCTGCAACCTGATGTCATCTCAGTTGCTACTCCTCCGCCATCTTTCTTTCTTTTTTTTATTCATCTGTTTTTAACCCAATAGTGATAATACCATACATATTATTATACAGAGAGCTATTAAAAACTAATTTAATTTATTTCATAACTGGCTATATACTATTTCATTGAATGAAGGTACTATAATTTATATCCCACTCTTTCCAGAGAAACATTTAGTTTGCTTCTAGTATATTCTAATATATTTATTTTATCAATGCAAACAGTGCCAAAATAAAAATTTTGAATATGTATTTTGGCCACTTGTAGGCATTAAATCTTAGCTAATCCTAGTTCTAGCCTTTATGGGTTGAGTCTGCCAGAAAATTATGTTGGATTCCAAAGATAGACTTGGCTCTTAGCGACTTATCAAGGCTTCTTCAACTCTCTCATAATCCTCATATGAGTAAGGCTTGCTCAACAGCTGCCACCAGCCCATTTCCTCAAATGGCTCATCTTTGGGCTTCAGCAGGCCTGACCATGAACACACTGAGTGCTGGGTCCAATAACCTCCCCCTCTCTTCCACAGATGCTCAGTCCCGGGGCAGAGTTCTGTCTCTAACCATACATAGACAATTTTAGCAACAGCTTATCTGACATCTGTTTCACCAGGTTCTTAATCTCAGCACCATTAGTAATTGACACCATAAATAAGATCACCGGTGAGTGCCTGGAATCTTGGGATGGGCCAGGAATTTGACCTGGAGATTCTGGGGGATCTGACAAGAGCTGTCTTGTGGTAAATTAATATCTGTGGCAAAAAAAAAGGGTGACTCTAGCACATAGCTGAGTGGACACGCAGGTTTCCTATCCTGGAGGTACTCCATAAATAAGATAAAATTTCCTGACCTATCTCTGGGATTATTTGTAGTCATGGTTACAGCATGTGGTAGCTACAAGTCCTCTCTGTGACTAGGGGTGTGGGACTTTAAGCCTCAGGCTTTAGGCCAGAGATTGCAAACTGCTGGTATTTTGTTCTTAAACATGTAAAATGCTAAATATTTAAAAAATATTTTGCCAACATCTAAAAACTGGGAGATTTTGCATAAAAATCAAGATTTTTGCTATGTCTTAGGAAAAAAGCAAAAGAAGATTTGGTAACATTGAGGCCTTAGTTTCATGTGGGTACCAAATAGGGCCACTCTCTTCAGAAGGGCCATAAGCAGGGTATTTATCTGGTCTGCTATGCTGGTATTTTAGTCTAAAACTTCTTGCCTCTGGTTTCGATGCAATGACATTTACAGCTAAGAAATTCTGTTGCTACCTATTGCTAAGCAGAAGAGCTAACTACTCACACAGTATGAATTTAGTGACAAATGTCAAAGCTCCCAACTCTCAAATATTTCTTTTTTCATTTAACTAGAGGGCAAACAAAATGCCAACATTAATCAACTGAGCCACTTAGGTGCCCCCAAAATGCCAACATTAAGATTCACTTGATGATAATTAGCAGTTAACATTTATCCTTAAGGAATAATTATCCCCATCCTAAAGATAAACTGAAGCCCAGAGAGGTTAAGTAAATGCCAAGGTAACAGAGGTAGTAGTTGGTAAAGTCAGTATTTGAACCCAGGCAGTCACTCTCCAGAAGTTGTGCTGGGAATCACTATACTTCACTTCATCAATCCCTGCAAAAGATGAAAATGCCTCTCAGTAAAGGGAGACTTGGAGTGGTCAGCAGGTGATACCAAAGGGTAGTTAGCTGATATCCATGTTTTTAGCTTATATGTCCATAAGGGCATAGAATGGGCCCACAAGAAGGTGGACAAGGCAGCAAGAAGAATCTTCCATTTGCACATTGATCCTGTATGGAAAGAGGGGCACAGGAAGGGCCCTGGTGTTGGGAAGATGAGGTTCAAAGAACAACGTTGATTTGAGAAGTAAGGACTTCTGATAAAGAGTGGAATGAATATCTTGAGGACCCAGAGGAACCAAGGCTTACCAACATGATCAAGGGAATTTTAGGTGAAATATGGGGGTGAGTTTGGGGTCAGCATAAAAGTGGAAGTTGAAGCTGTGAAAAATGATAAAGCTCTTTTTGCTAGAACATTCTCAATTATTTGATGAAGCCTTAAAAGGTAAGTACAGATATGAGAGGGAGGAAAGCATATCAGTTTCTGACAAGTTCCCATTTTCCTCACCACGGAGAGGTGTCTGAGTATTGTGAAGTGCAGAACAGTATAATTAAAAGGGAACTGAAGGCCAAGTGAGGAGGGAAGATGGAATAAGAGTCCCAGTGAGACAGTAATTATGGTTCAGTAGGAAGAACCTGAGTTTTGGAATTAGACAGACTTGGGTTTGTCTCCCAACTCGGCCTGACTCTGGTTGTGTAACCATAGTCGACTTTATTCTCTGAACTTCTGTCTTCATGGTTGGGATTAAATGAGGTATGTGTGTTAAATGCCTGGCCCATGGCAGATCCTCAGCACATAGCTGAGTGGATATGCAGGTTTCCTAGACTGGAGGGGCTCCATAAGTAAGATAATGTTTCTTGACCTGTCTCTGTGATTATTTGCAGTCATGCTTACATATTTGGTAGCTATAAGAACTTTCTGTGACTAGGGAGGTGGGACTTTAGACTTTGGTAAGTTCAGTTCTTTAGATCCAGGTGAATCACACCCTGGGTACTGGAAGAATTTACTGATGAGATCAAGCAACTGTCAGTAGTAATGGTTAAATCACAGATATTGAGATAAGTCCTAGAGAAATTGGAGAAGGGCAAATATCATTATTTTGGAAGGGAGGTTGGAAGGAAGAGGGTTTCAATGTTATACACTTGCTGTCTAACCCAGGCAAAATTTTGGCATATGTTAATAAGCAGATGGTTTGAGAAAAAGGAAACCAGTGGTTTATAAAAGACAACAGATAGTAGAAAAGACAGCAATGATTACCAGGAGTTAGCCAGGATTGTTAAGAAAACACTATTCCAAGTAATTAACATTTTAAGTTTTTAACAAAATTACTAAACTGATTAGGAGAATGCTATGGGTTAGATAACCACACTATTGATGTAACTTTTGACAAAGATTTCAAGATATTTAGTGAACAAGATGGTGAGACTTGAATTGAATGACAATACAGTCCAAGTGTGTAGAACTCAAGTACTGTGAATAAGTAGATTGCTCTCAATTCTTGAGGGAGTCCCCATGCCACAAACTGAGAGATGAAAATAATACACTGAATGAGAGAATCAAGATTCAAAAATAATTGTCAATCTTCAAAATGGACAAATAATGAAAATCTGGAATTAAAATAAAAAACTTTCAAAAAATGAAAAAAAATCTATATATGCATAACCAGTCTTCAAAATGGGCCAATAACAAAATCAGCAAACTCATCAGAAGTTCTTATTTATTTTTACTTTTGTTATTGCTTTTTATTTCCAGAGTTCAAGCAGTTTTTTAAAAAAATTATAATTTTCAGTTCTTCAAAGTACAAAATGGGGGAGAACTATGTTGAAAGAAGTAACATGTAAAAAAAAATCTGGTTTTCTCTTTCTTTTCAGAGTTGCTGACTAGAATTTCAACATAAGTCAAAGTATGTTGTGACTCCTCAAGTAGTAGATTTAATTTCCAGCTGACATGATTAGATCAAGTGAGATAAGATGGTGGACTCCAGTCACACTATGTCTGTGGTAGGAGTAATTGCAGAAGTAGTAGTAATGGAGGCATTGCTAATGGTGATAGTAGCTAATCTTTACCTAGTAATTTCTCTATACTTGGCACTGTGATTTTTACATGAATGAGTTAGCCTAATATACATAGCACTATCAGGCAAATGGCTGAAATAACTAAAATCTTCGTGACTTAATAAAATAAACTTTTATTCTTGCCTGTGTCTCACAGGGACAGGGGAGAGATGGGGGTGAAGGGATGTAGTCATTCAGAGGTTCAAAGTCTTTCTATTGTATGTCCACCATCCTATAAGTCCTTGCAATTATCCTCATTCATCAGGGAGATGGAAATAGAGAAGGAAAATCACACACAAGATTTTTTTTTTTTTTTTTTTTTGCGGGGGGAAGAGAATATCTAGAAGTGGTATGTATCACTTCTGCCCACTTTCTATTGCTTGGAACTCAATCACATGGCCTCTCCTAACTGCAAGGAAGACTGAAACATTCACTCCAGCTGTGTGTCCAGGAGGGTGAACAGAACACAGATACTAGCAAGCACTAACAGTCTGGATTAAATCTTTAAATATTTGACAAACTTATGAGGTAGATACTTAATAGTAGATATAGTAGATACTATTAGCCTCATTTTATTTTATTTTAATTAATTAATTAATTAATTTATTTTTAAATTTTTAAATAAACATATAATGTATTTTTATCCCCAGGGGTACAGGTGAGTGAATTGCCAGGTTTACACACTTCACAGCACTCATCATAGCACATACCCTTCCCAGTGTCCATATCTGCACCACCCTCTCCCATTCCCCTTTCCCCCAGCAACACTCAATCTGTCTTTTATGGTTTGTCTCCCTCCTGATCCAATTTTCTTTCATTTTTTCTTTTCCTATCCCCTAACCCCCCACATTGCAGCTCCACTTCCTCACATCAGGGAGATCATATGATAGTTGTCTTTCTCCGATTGACTTATTTCACTAAGCATAATACCCTCTAGTTCCATCCACATAGTCACAAATGGCAAGATTTCATTTCTTTTGATGGATGCATAGTATTCCATATATATATATACCACATCTTCTTTATCCATTCATCAGTTGATGGACATCTAGGTTCTTTCCATAGTTTGGCTATTGTGGACATTGCTGCTATAAACATTTGGGTGCATGTGCCCCTTCGGAGCACCATGTTTGTATCTTTAGGATATATACCCAGTAGTGCAATCACTGGGTCATAGGGCTGCTCTATTTTCAGTTTTTTGAGGAACATCCACACTGTTTTCCAGAGTGGCTGTACAGGCTTGCATTCCCACCAACAGTATAGGAGGGTTCCCCTTTCTCCGCATCTGCACCAGCATTTGTCATTTCTTGACTTGTTAGTTTGAGCCATTCTGACTGGTGTGAGGTGGTATCTCATTGGGGTTTTGATTTGTATTTCCCTGATGACGAGCGATGTGGAGCATTTTTTCATGTGTCTGTTGGCCATCTGGATGTCTTCTTTGCAGAAATGTCTGTTTATGTCTTCTGCCCATTTCTTGATTAGATTATTTTTTCTTTTGGTGTTGAGTTTGCTAAGCTCTTTATTGATTTTGGATACTAGCCCTTTATTTGATATGTCATTTGCAAATATCTTCTCCCATTCTGTCAGTTGTCTATTGGTTTTGTTAACTGTTTCCTTTGCTGTGCAAAAGCTTTTGATCTTGATGAAATCCCAATAGTTCATTTTTGCCCTTGCTTCTGTTGCCTTTGGCGATGTTCCTAGGAAGAAGTTGCTGTGGTTGAGGTCAAAGAGGTTGCTGCCTGTGTTGTCCTCAAGGATTTTGATGGATTCTTTTCTTACATTGAGGTTCCTTATCCATTTTGAGTCTATTTTTGTGTATGTGTAAGGAAATAGTCCAGTTTCATTTTTCTGCATGTGGCTGTCCAATTTTCCCAGCACCATTTGTTGAAGAGACTATCTTTTATCCATTGGACATTCCTTCCTGCTTTGTTGAAGATTAGTTGACCATAGAGTTGAGGGTCTATTTCTGGGCACTCTATTCTCTTCCATTGATCTATGTGTCTGTTTTTGTGCCAGTACCATACTGTCTTGATGATGACAGCTTTGTAATAGAGCTTAAAGTCTGGAATTGTGATGCCACCAAGTTTGGCTTTCCTTTTCAATATTCCTTTGGTTATTCAAGGGCTTTACTGGTTTCATATAAATTTTGGGATTATTTGTTCTATTTCTTTGAAAGAAATGAAAGGGATTTCGATAGGGATTGCATTAAATGTGTATATTGGTTTAGGTAGCATAGACATTTTCACAATATTTGTTCTTCCAATCCAGGAGCATGGAACATTTTTCCATTTCTTTGTGTCTTCCTCAATTTCTTTCATGAGTACTTTATAGTTTTCTGAGTATAGATTCTTTGCCTCTTTGGTTAGGTTTATTCCTAGGTATCTTGTGGTTTGGAGTGCAATTGTAAATGGGACTGACTCCTTAATTTCTCTTTCTTCTGTCTTGTTGTTGGTATAAAGAAAAGCAACTGATTTCCTTGCATTGACTTTATATCCTGACACTTTACTGAATTCCTGTACAAGTTCTAGCAGATTTGAGTGGAGCCTTTTGGGTTCTCCACATATAGTATCATATCATCTGCAAAGAGAGATAGTTTGACATTTTCTTTGCCAATTTGGATGTCTTTAATTTCTTTTTGTTGTCTTATTGCTGAGGCTGGGACTTCTAGTACTATGTTAAATAGCAGTGGTGATAATGGACATCCCTGCCATGTTCCTGACCTTAGTGGAAAAACTTTCAGTTTTTCTCTATTGAGATTGATGTTTGCAGTGGGTTTGTCATAGATGGCTTTGATAATATTGAGGTATATGCCCTCTATCCCTTTGAAGAGTTTTAATCAGGAAGGGATGCTGTACTTTGTCAAGTGCTTTTTCAGCATCTATTGAGAGTACAATATGGTTCTTGCTCTTTCTTTTATTAATGCATTCTTAAACATTGATGGATTTGCACATGTTGAACCAACCTTGCAGCCCTGGATTAAATCCCACTTGGTCATGGTGAATAATCCTTTTAATGTACTGTTGGACCCTATTGGCCAGTATTTTGGTGAGAATTTTCACATCTGTATTCATCAAGGATATTGGTCTGTAATTCTCTTTTTTTGATGGGATCCTTGTCTGGCTTTGGGATCAAGGTGATGCTGGCCTCATAAAATGAGTTGGAAAATTTCCTTCCATTTCTGTTTTTTGAAACAGTTTCAGGAGAATAGGAATTAATTCTTCTTTAAATATTTGGAAGAATTCCCTTGGGAAGCCATCTGGCCCTGGACTTTTGTTTGTTTGGAGATTTTTTTTTTTTTAAGATTATTTATTTATTTATTTATTTGACAGAGAGAGATCACAAGTAGATAGAAAGGCAGGCACGGAGAGAGAGAGAGGGAAGCAGGCTCCCTGCTGAGCAGAGAGCCCGATGTGGGACTCGATCCCAGGACCCTGAGATCATGACCTGAGCCAAAGGCAGCGTCTTAACCCACTGAGCCACCCAGGCGCCCTGTTTGGAGATTTTTGATGACAGTTTCAATCTCCTTACTGGTTATGGATCTGTTCAGGTTTTCTATTTCTTCCTGGTTCAGTTGTGGTAGTTTATATGTCTCTAGAAATGTATCCATTTCTTCCAGATTGTTGTATTTGTTGGTGTAGAGTTGTTCATAGTATGTTCTTATAATTGTGTGTATTTCCTTGGTGTTGGTTGTGAGTTCTCCTCTTTCATTCATGATTTTACTTATTTGGGTTCTTTCTCTTTTTGATAAGTCTGGCCATGGTTTGTCAATCTCATTAATTCTTTCAAAGAACCAGCTCCTAGTTTTGTTGATTTGTTCTATTGTTTTTTTAGTTTCTATTTCATTGACTTCTGCTCTGTTTTTTATGATTTCTCTTCTCCTGCTGGGTTTAGGCTTTCTTTGGTTGTTCTTTCTCCAGCTCCTTCAGGTGTAGGGTTAGGTTGTATATTTGAGACATTTCTTTTTTCTTGAGAAAGGCTTATACCACTATATATTTTCCTCTCAGGACTGCCTTTGTTGTGTCCTACAGATATATTTTTTAAAGATCAGAGAGATCACAAGTAGGCAGAGAGGCAGGCAGAGAGAGAAGGGGAAGCAGACTCCCTGCTGAGCAGAGAGCCCGATGCAGGGCTCGATCCCAGGACCCTGAGATCACGACCCAAGCCGAAGGCAGAGGATTAACCCACTGAGCCACCCAGGTGCCCCATGTCCCACAGATTTTGAACCATTGTGTTTTCATTATTATTTGTTTCCATGAATTTTTTCAATCCTTCTTTAATTTCCCAGTTGACCTATTCATTTTTTAGAAGGATGCTCTTTAGCCTCCATGTATTTGAGTACTTTCCAACTTTCCTCTTGTGGTTGAGTTCTAGCTTCAGAGCACTGTGTTCTGAAAATATGCAGGGAATGATCCCAATCTTTTGATACCGGTTGAGACCTGTTTTATGACCCAGGATGTGGTCTATTCTGGAGAATGTTCTATGTGCACTAGAGAAGAATGTGTATTCTGTTATTTTGGGATGGAATGTTCTGAATATATCTGTGATGTCCATCTGATCCCCGTGTGTCATTTAAGGCCTTTATTTCCTTGTTGATCTTTTGCTCAGATGATCTGTCCATTTCAGTGAGCAGAGTGTTAAAGTCCCCTGCTATTATTGTGTTATTGTCGATGTGTTTCTTTGATTTTGTAATTAATTGGTTTATATAGTTGGCTGCTCCCATGTTAGGTTCATAGATATTTAAAATTGTTAGGTCTTCTTGTTGGACCAACCCTTTGAGTATGATATAGTGTCCTTCCTCATCTCTTATTATAGTCTTTGGCTTAAAATCTAATTGATCTGATATAAGGATTTCTACCCCAGCTTTCTTCTGATGTCCATTAGCATGGTAAGTTGTTGTCCACCCTCTCACTTAAAATCTGGGGGTGTGGCCTCGGGTCTGAAATGAATTTCTTGTAGACAGCATATTGATGGGTTTTGTTTTTTTAATCCATTCTGATACCCTGTTGTCTTTTGACTGGGGCATTTAGCCCATTAACATTCAGGGTAACTATTGAGAGATATGAATTTAGTGCCATTGTATTGCCTGTAAGGTGACTGTTACTGTATATTGTCTCTGTTCCTTTCTGATCTACCACTTGTAGGCTCTCTTTGCTTAGAGGACCCCTTTCAATATTTCCTGAAGAGCTGGTTTGGTGTTTGCAAATTCTTCCAGTTTTTGTTTGTCCTGGAAGATTTTTATCTCTCCTTCTCTTTTCAATGATAGCCTAGCTGGATATAGTATTCTTGGCTGCATGTTTTTCTCATTTAGTGCTCTGAATATATCATGCTAGTTCTTTCTGGCCTGCCAGGTCTCTGTGGATAAGTCCACTGCCAATCTAATGTTTTTACCATTGTATGTTATAGACTTCTTTTCTTGGACTGCTTTCATTATTTTCTCTTTGTTGCTAAAACTTATAAATTTTTCTATCAGGTGGCGGGGTTTGGACCTATTTTTATTGATTTTGAGGGGCATTCTTTGCATCTCCTGGATTTTAATGTTTGTTTCCTTTGCCATATTAGGGAAATTCTCTACAATAATTCTCTCCAATATACCTTCTGTTCCCCTCTCTCTTTCTTCTTCTGGAATCACAATTATTCTAGTGTTGTGTCATCTTATGGTGTCACTTATCTCTCTAATTCTCTCCTCATGGTCCAGTATTTGTTTGTCTCTCTTTTGCTCAGCTTCTTTATTCTCTGTCATTTGGTCTTCTATGTCACTATTTATTTCTTCTGCCTCATTGATCCTAGAAGTAAGAGCTTCCATTTTTGACTGCACCTCATTAATAGCTTTTTTTATTTCAACTTGGTTAGATTTTAGTTCTTTTAATTCTCCAGAAAGGGCTTTTATTTCTCTGGAGAGGGTTTCTCTAATATCTTCTATGCCTTTTTTGAGCCCGGCTAGAACCTTGAGAATTGTCATTCTGAACTCTAGATCTGTCATATTACCAATGTCCATATTGATTAGGTCCCCAGCCTTTGGTACTGCCTCTTGTTCTTTTTTTTTGTGGTGAGTTTTTCAGCCTTGTCATTTTTTCTAGATAAGATATGCTTTCTCCTCCTCTGGAATTCTGCTGTTCTCCTTGGTAGGTGACAATGGTCTTGGCTGGGTTTCTTGATGATCTTCTGGGGAAGGGGCCTGTTGTAGTGATTCTCAAGTGTCTTTGCCCGAGGCAGAATTGCCCCGCTCTTATCAGGGGCCAGGCTAAGTAATCCACTTGGGTTTGCTTTTGGGAGCTTTTCTTCCCTGAACGCTTTCCATAGAGTTCTGGAGGATGGGAATGATAATGGTGGCCTCCCAATCCCTAGCCTGGAGGAGCCAAGAGCTCAGGGTCCCACTCCTTAGTGTGCCCTCAGAGAAAAGCGCCCAATCGCTCCTTTCTCCCTGGTCTCTGGTAAAACTTGGAGAAAAGCACTCAGTCGCTCACCCTTGGAGAAAAGCGCTCAGTCACTCCGTCTCTCTGGCCTCTGGCTGTGCTCTGAGCTCACCCAGCCTATGCCCGGGTCAAGATAACCTTGAGTTAAGAGCTCACTCCTCAGCTTTGTTGCAGTAGCCGGCTTCCCCTCTCTAATACCTGCGAGCTCTGCAACACTCAGACACCCCCAGTCCTTCTGTGACTCTGCGGGACCTGAGATTACACTGACCCTGCATGGGATTCCCCCTGGTTTAGCCTCGGAGTGATGTCCCTCAGTGGAGCAGACTTTTAAAAGTCCTAATTTTGTGCTCCATTGCTCTGCCGCTTGCTGGGAGCTGGCCCCGACCGCCACAGTCTATCTCCCCATTGCTTTGGATTCACTTCTCCACAGGTCCTACCTTTCAGAAGGTGATTGATATTCTGTTTCTAGAATTGTTGTTCTTCTTCTCTTTGATTTCCCATTGGATTTGTAGGTGTTCACAATGGTTAGATAAGCTATCTAGCTGATTTCCTGCTACCTAATGTCGTCTCAGCCTGCTACTACACCATCTTGCCTCCACCCCCTTAATATATTTTTAAAAAAGACTTTACTTATTTATTTGACAGAAAGAACAATAGGGCCCTATCATGGGGAGAAGGAGAGTGAGGGCAAGATGCAGACTCCTGGCTGAGGAGGGAGCTGGGTGTGGGGCTTGATCCTGGGACCCTGGGATCATGACCCAAGCCAAAAGGCAGACATTTAACAGACTGTGCCACCCAAGAGCCCCAAATCTCTTTTACTAGAAGAAACAGATACAGTTTTGGCACTGTTCAGATCCATGTGTAATTGTTTTTTTATTTTTTTAAACATATAATGTATTAATGGGGTACAGGTCTGTGAATCATTATTCTTACACAAGTCACAGCACTCATCATAGTTTATACCCTCCCCAATGTCCATAACCCAGCCACTCTATCCCTCCCCCACCACCCCCAGCAACCCTCAATTTGTTTCCTGAGATTAAGAAGCTCTTATGGTTTGTCTCCCTCCCGAGCCCATCTTGTTTCATTTTTCCCCTCCCTACATCCCACTTCCCCTCACTCTGCCACTCAAATTCCTCCTATCAAAGAGATCATATGATAATTGTCTTTCTCTGATGGACTTACTTCGCTCAGCATAATACTCTCTAGTTCGATCCAAGTTGTTGCAAATGGCAAGATTGCTTTTTGATGGCTGCATAGTATTCCATTGTATGTATGTAGATGGACATCTAGGTTCTTCCCATAGTTGGCTATTGCGGACACTGCTGCTATAAACATTCAGGTGCACATGCCCCTTTGGATCACTACATTTGTATCTTTAAGGTAAATATCCAGGAGTATCATTACTGGGACATAAGGTAGCTCTATTTTCAACTCTTTGAGGAACCCACATACTGTTTTCCAGAGTGGCTGCACAAGATTGCATTCCCACCAAAAATGTGGGAGGTTTCCCCTTTCTGTGCATTCTCGCCAACATCTGTCATTTCCTGACTGGTTAATTTTAGCCATTCTGACTGGTGTGAGGTGGTATCTCACTGTGGTTTTGATTTGTGTTTCCCTGATACAGAGTTAAGCTGAATGCTTTTTCACATGTCTTTTGGCCATGTGGATGTCCTCTTTGCAGAAATGTCTATTCCTATCTTCTGCCCATATCTTGACTGAATTATTTCTTTTTTAGGTGTTGAGTTTGGTAAGTTTGTTACAGATTTTGGATACTAGCCCTTTACCTGATACACCATATGCAAATATCTTCTCCCAATCTGTCAGTTGTCTTTTGGTTTTGTTGACTGTTTCCTTTGCTTTGTAAAAGCTTTTGATCTCGATGAAGTCCTGATAGTTCATTTTTGCCCTTGCTTCCCTTGCCTTTGGCAATGTTTCTTGGGAAGAAGTTGCTGTGGCTGAGGTCGAAGAGGTTGCTGCCTGTGTTCTCCTCAAGGGTTTTGATAGATTCCCATCTCACATTGAGGTCTTTCATCCATTTTGAGTCTTCTTGTGTGTGTGGCATAAGGAAATGGTGCATTTCATTTTTCTGCATGTGGCTGCCCAATTTTCCCAACACCATTTGTTGAATTGACTGTCTTTTTTCCATTGGACATTTCTTCCTGCTTTGTTGAAGATTAGTTGTCCATAGAGTTGAGGGTCTGTTTCTGGGCTCTCTATTTTGTTCCATTGATCTATGTGTCCATTTTTGTGCCAGTGCCACACTGTCTTGATGATGACAGCTTTGTAATAGAAGTCTGGAATTGTGATGCCACCAACTTTGGCTTTCTTTTTCAACATTCTTCTGGCTATTGAGGTCTTTTCTGGTTCCATATAAATTTTAGGATTATTTGTTCCATTTCTTTGAAAAAAGTTGGTGGTATTTCAATAGGGATTGCATTAAATGCGTGGCTTGCTTTAAGTAGCACAGACATGTTTACAACATTTGTTCTTCCAATCCACGAGCATGGAACGTTTTTCCATTTCTTTGTGTCTTCCTCAATTTCTTTCATGAGTACTCAACGGTTTTCTGAGTGCAGATTCTTTGCCTCTTTGGTTAGGTTTATTCCTAGGTATCTTATGGTTTGGGGTGCAATTGTAAATGGGACTGACTCCTTAATTTATCTTTCTTCTGTCTTGTTGTTGGCGTAAAGAAATGCACCTGATTTCTGTGCATTGATTTTTGTTTCTTGACACTTTACTGAATTCCTGTACAAGTTCTAGCAGATTTGGAGTGGAGTCTTTTGGGTTTTCTACATAAAGTATCATATCATCTGCAAGGCGTGTTTGTTTGACTCTTTCTTTGCTGGTTTGGATGCCTTTAATTTCTTTTTGTTGTCTAATTGCTGAGGCTAGGACTCGTAGTAATATGTTTAATAGCAGTGGTGATAATGAATATCTCTTCCATGTTCCTGACCATGGTGAAAAAGCTCTCAGTTTTTCTCCATTGAGAATGATATTTACTGTGGGGTTTCCATAGGTGACTTTTATGATATTGTGCTATGTACTCTGTATCCCTACACTCTGAAGAGTTTTGATCAAGAAAGGATGCCGCACTTTGTCAAATGCTTTTTCAACATCCACTGAGAGTATCATATGGTTCTTGTTCTTTCATTAACTTTTGTATCACATTGATTGATTTGTGGATGTTGAACCAACCTTGCAGCCCTGGAATAAATCCCACTTAGTCATGGTGAATGATCCTTTTAATGTTCTGTTGGATCCTATTGGCTAGTATTTTGTGAGAATTTTTGCATCCATGTTCATCAAGGATATTGGTGTGTAATTCTCTTTTTTGATGGGGTCTTTGTCTGATTTTGGGACCAAGGCAATGCTGGCCTCATACAATGAGTATGGAAGTTCCCCTTCCATTTCTGTTTTTTGGAACAGTTTCAGGAGAATAGGTATTAACTCTTCTTTAAATGTTTAATGGAATTCCCCTGAGAAGCCATCTGGCACTGGGCTCTTGGTGGGAGACTTTTGATGAGTGTTTCAATCTCCTTCCTGGTTAGGGGTCTGTTCAGGTTTTCTGTTTCTTCCTGGTTCAGTTTTTGGTAATGTCTATGTCTCTAGGAATGCATCCATTTCTTCCAGATTGTCAAATTGCTGGTGTATAGTTGCTCATAATCTGTTCTTATAATTGTTTGTATTTCTTTGGTCTTGGTTGTGATCTCTCCTCTTTCATTCACGACCTTATTAATTTGGGTCCTTTCTCTTTTCTTTTTGATAAGTCTGGCCAGGGGTGTATCAATCTCATTAATTCTTTCAAAGAACCAGTTCCCAGTTTCGTTGATTTGTGCTACTGTTCTTTTGGTTTCTATTTCGTTGATTTCTGCTCTGATCTTTATGATTTCTCTTCTCCTGCTGGGTTTAGACTTTCTTTGCTGTTCCTTCTCCAGCTCCTTTAGGTGTAGGGTTAGGTTGTGTACTTGAGACTTTTCTTGTTTCTTGAGAAAGCCTTGTATGGTTATATACTTTCCTCTCAGGACCTCTTTTGCTGTGTCCCAAACATTTTGAACAGCTGTGTTTTCATTTTTGTTAGTTTCCATGCATTTTCAAAATTCTTCTTTATTTTCCTGGTTGATCCATTCATTCTTTAGTAGGATGCTCTTTAGCCTCCATGTATTTGCATTCTTTCCATCTTTCCTCTTATGGTTGAGTTCTCGTTTCCAAGCACCGTGGTCTAAAAATATGCAAGGAATGAGCCTAGTCTTTTGGTACCAGTTGAGACCTGATTTGTAACCAGGATGTGATCTATTTTGGAGAATGTTCCATGTGCCCTAGAGAAGACTGTAGTCTTCTTTGGGAAGAAGTAGTCTGCTTTGAGATGAAATGTTCTGAATATATTTGTGATGTCCATCTGGTCCAGTTTGTCATTTAAAGCCTTTATTTGCTTAGATGGGATCGTGAGGGAGACACACCATAAGAGATTCTTAATCTCACAAAACAAAGTGAGGGTTGCTGGGAGTAGGGGTAAGGATAAGGTGGTAGGGTTATGGACATTGGGGAGGATATGTCCTAGGGTGAGTGCTGTGAAATGTGTAAGCCTGATGATTCGCAGATTTGTACCTGTGGGGAAATAATATATTATAAACTAATAACAATTAAAAATATAAAAAATATAGTCTTTATTTCCTTATTGATCTCTTGCTTAGGTGACCAGTGATGGAGCTGTTAACTTCTCCTACTATTATTGTGTTATTGTTGATATGTTTCTTTGATTTTGTTCTTAATTGGTTTATATAATTGGCTGCTCCATGTTTTGAGCATAGATATTTAAAATTGTTATATCTTCTTGTTTGATAGACATTTTAAGTATGATATAGTGTCCTTCCTCTGCTCTTTTTATAGTCTCTGGCTTAAAATCTAATTTATCTGATATGAGGATTTCCACCCCAGCTTTATTTGGATGTTCGTTAGCCTGGTAAATGGTTTTTCCACCCCCTCACTTTATTTTTTATTTTTTAAAATTTCTTTTCAGCATAACAGAATTCATTGTTTATGCACCACAACTAGTGCTCCATGCAATACATGCCCTCCATAATACTCA
Source organism: Mustela lutreola (assembly GCF_030435805.1). Lineage (NCBI taxonomy): Eukaryota > Metazoa > Chordata > Mammalia > Carnivora > Mustelidae > Mustela > Mustela lutreola. Next base: position 101,939,530 of record NC_081299.1, on the reverse strand, counting down.
CCTCTTGGCTTCCCCAACCTCTCACCCCCCGCCCCTTCAAAACCCTCAGATTGTTTTTCAGAGTCCATAGTCTCTCATGGTTCACCTCCCCTTCCAATTTCCCTCAACTCGCTTCTCCTATCCATCTCCCTATATTCTCCACGTTATTTTTTATGCTCCACAAATAAATGAAACTATATTATCATTGTCTCTCTCTGCTTGACTTATTTCACTCAGCATAATCTCTTCCAGTCCCGTCCATGTTGCTACAAAAGTTGGATATACAACCTTTCTGATGGAAGCATAATACTCCAGTGTATATGGACCACATCTTTCTAATCCATTCATCCATTGAAGGGCATCTTGGTTCTTTCCACAGTTTGGCGACCGTGGACATTGCTGCTATAAACATTGGGGTACAGATGGCCCTTCTTTTCACTACATCTGTATCTTTGGGGTAAATACTCAGTAATGCAATTGCAGGATCATAGGGAAGCTCTATTTTTAATTTCTTAAGGAATCTCCACACTGTTCTCCAAAGTGGCTGCACCAACTTGCATTCCCACCAACAGTGTAAGAGGGTTCCCTTTCTCCACATCCTCTCCAACACACGTTGTTTCCTGTCTTGCTAATTTTGGCCATTCTAACTTGTGTAAGTTGGTATCTCAATGTGGTTTTAATTTGAATCTCCCTGATGGCTAGTGATGATGAACATTTTTTCATGTGTCTGATAGCCATTTGTATGTCTTCATTGGAGAAGTGTCTGTTTGTGTTTTCTGCCCATTTTTTGACATGATTATCTCTTTTGTGTGTGTTGAGTTTGAGCAGTTCTTTATAGATCCTAGATATCAGCCTTTTGTCTGTACTGTCATTTGCAAATATCTTCTCCCATTGCGTGGGTTGCCTCTTTGTTTTGTTGACTTTTTCCTTTGCTGCACAGAAGCTTTTGATCTTGATGAAGTCCCAAAAGTTCATTTTCACTTTTGTTTCCATTGCTTTTGGAGATATATCTTGAAAGAAGTTGCTGTGGCTGATATCGAAGAGGTTACTGCCTATGTTCTCCTCTAGGATTCTGATGGATTCCTGTCTCAAGCTGAGGTCTTTTATACATTTCGAGTTTATCTTTGTTTACGACACCCCCTCACTTTAAATTTGGAGGTGTCTTTAGGTCTTAATTGAGTTTCTTGCAGACTGCATATCAATGTTTTTGTTTTTGTTTGTTTGTTTGTTTTGTTTAGTTTTGTTTTTAGTCCATTCTGATATCCTGTGTCTTTTGATTTGGGCATTTAGTTCATTTACATTCAGGTTAACTATTGAAAGAGATGAATTTGGTGCCACTGTATTGCCTTTAAGCTGTTACTGTATATTGACTTTGTTCCTTTCTAGGCTCTCTCTTTGCTTAGGTGACCCCTTTCAATATTTCCTGTAGGTCTGGTTTGGTGTTTGCAAATTCTTTTAGTTTTTGTTTGTCCTGGAAGCTTTTGATCTCTACTTCTATTTTCAATGACAGCCTTGCTGGATTAGTATTCTTGGCTGCATATTTTTCTCATTTAGTGCTCTGAATACATAATATAAGTCTTCTGGCCTACCAGGTCTCTGTGGATAGCTCTTATGCCCATTTCAGATTTCTACTGCTGTATATTACACATCTCTTGTCTGGAGCTGCTTTCAGGACTTTCTCTTTGCCACTGAGAATTGTAAGTTTTATTATTAGATGACTGGGTGTGGACCTATTTTTATTGATTTTGAGGGGTGTTCTCTGTGCCTCCTGGATTTTGATGCTTGTTTCCTCCACCAAATTAGGGAAATTCTCTGCTATAATTTGGTCCAATGTATCTTTTGCCCTTCTCTCTCTTTCTTCTTCCACTGGAATCCCAATTATTCTAGTAGTGTTTCATCTTATGGTATCACTTCTCTTGAATTCTCCCCTCATGGTTCAGTAGTTGTTTATGTCTCTTTTTCTCAGCTTCTTTATTCTCCATCATTTGGTCTTCTACATCACTAAGTCTCTCTTCTGCCTCATTTATCCTAGCAGTAATAGCCTCCACTTTTTTACTGTACCTCATTAATGGCTTTTTAAATTTAACTTTGTTAGATTTTAATTCTTTTATTTCTCCAGAAAGGGATTTTATTTCTCCTGAGAGAGTTTCCCTAATATCTTCCTTGCCTTTTTGGAGCCCAGCTAGCACCTTGATAATCATTCTGAACTCTAGTCCTGACATCTTACTGTTGTCTGTATTGATTAGGTCCCTAACCATTGGTACTGCCTCTTGTTCTTTTTTTTTTTTTTTCGAGAAGTTTTTCTGCCTTGTCATTTTATCCAGATAAGAATAGATGAATGAGAGACTAAAATACTAAAAGGGTGGCAAAGACCCCAGAAAAATATACACTAAGGATATCAGAAGACACCTGAAACTGGGGGAGAAGAAAGGAGGGAAAGCAAAAAATTATATATCACATATTATTCATATATATATGAATGATATGTCATATATATATATATGACTGGTGAATAGAAAAGAGCCACACACTTGATTCTGGGTCTATTTTTGTCTATTACAAAAAACTCTTTCCCAAAATTTTAAAGAAAGAAAAACATATATATATATATATATATACACAAAAATAAGGGTAAATATGATGAAGGGATAAAATATGACTGTAAAGATGAAAAATGAAAAGAGGTCTAAAAATGGAATTGATAAGAAGTTGGTTGAAAAAAGAGAAGAAAAAAAGGAGGAATAAAGAGAAGAAAAAAAATCAAGGTGGAGACTAGAACAAAGCCATGTGTTAGATTTAGGGTATATTTTGATCTGTTAGAAGAAACTGTATCCCATGATTTTAAAGAAAGAACAACCTATATGTGTATAAAAAATAAGGTTAAATACAATGAAAGGATAGAATATCACTATAAAATGAAAATTTAAAAAGATTTTAAAAAAGGAATTGATATGATAAAATAGTTAAAAATGTTAAAATAAGAAAGAGGAAAAATCTAAAAAATAGAATAAGAAGATAATAAAATTTAAAAATTTTAACTTTGAAAGACTGTAGAACCATGGAAAAAAAAATCATGAATTCCATGTTGCTTTCCCCTAGCTCTGGAGTTCTGCTGTTCTCTTTGATCAGTGAACTTGGTCTTGGCTGGATGTTCTTGCTAATCTTCTGGGGGAGGCACCTCTTGCAGTGATTCTCAAATGTCTTTGCCTGAGGTGGAATTGCACTGCTCTTGCCAGGGGCTGGGCTAAGTAATCTGCTTGGGTTCACTCCCTGGAGATTTTGTTCCCTGAACGCTTTCCATACAGCTTTGAGGAGGAGAATGAAGATGGAGACCTCTCAATCTCCAGCCCCATAGGAGCCAAGAGCATGGGGCACCACTCCTCAGTGTACCCTCGGAGAAAAGCAATCAATTCCTCCCATCTTCCTGGTCTCTGGCAGCATTCTGATCTCACCTGGCCTGTGACAGAGCTTTTCTATCTCTGGAGCACAGCCCCGTTTGGAGTCTCCAAATCCATCAAATTCCTGCAATGTGCTTCTATGCCACTCCTCCCTTGGAAGGAAGGGGAGTCTTCCTGAATCTGCCACCTGTGGGGTCCCTGCTTGAAGAGTTGTGGTCCAACTGTGCCTGGCATCATGGTTTAAGTTAACCCTGAGTTGAGAGCCCCCACCTCAGCTCCCAGATCCAGCTTCCCTGTTCTGATACTTGGGAGCTCTGCCACACTCAGGCACCCCCAGTCTTTCTGTGACCCTATGGGTCCTGAAACCACACTGTCCCCACAAGGGTTCCACCCCCACTTAGCCTCTGGAGCAACATCCCACAGTGGAGCAGACTTCTAAAAGTTCTGATTTTGTGCTCCGCTGCTCCACCACTTCTTGGGAGCCAGCCCCTACTCCCACAGTCTCTCTTCTGTACATTGCCTCGGATTCATTTCTCTGAATATCCTATCTTTCAGGAAATGGTCACTTTTCTGTTCCTCAAATTGCTGTTCTTATTCTCTTTGATCTCCTGTTGAATTTGTAGGTGTTCAGAATGATTTGATAACTATCTAGCTGAACTCCTTGGAACTCATAATATTTAGGCCTCCTATTCCTCTGCAATCTTGCTCCCCCGTTATTCTTGAAGAAGAATGGCAAGTTACACAGTTCAAAGAAATGGGACCAACCTCTTTATAGATGTCATGTGAGTTCAACAGAATTGTTTCTGTATAACTTAGAAAAGAGAAGGCAACTGGATGCTAGGATAAATATCTTCAAGTAACTAAAGAGTTAATTTGGACTTGAAGTAGAAGAAATTATTTTTTAGAATTTGGACTCATTCTATAATGCCATGATTCCTGGCATTGCAAAGAGCTTTCTGTCCCTGGAGCGTTCCTGTGGAGGCAGAAGGTTAACTTTGAAGAATATTGCTGAAGTGACTCCCAGATTGGGTAGAAACTTTGGTTCTTATGATTTTGTGGAGAGAAAAAAGGATATTGTGCTTACTTAAAATTTTTGCCATTGGCCTCCACTTTGTCACTTGGCATCATGGATGGAAACAGGCTCCTACAAATTTACCATGCAAACACAGTAAAATTTCTTTAATTTTGATGAACTGAGCAGGGTGTGTATGTGTGAAGTTGTGGGGGTGGTGGTGAAGAGGAAGTAGGATATAAGAGAACTGGTCTGAATTAGGTATTAAGAACAAATAAAATAGTGTTTTTAAAAATTTGATATTATTCGGAGGGAGGAGTCAAGATGGCGGAGAAGTAGCAAGCTGAGACTGCTTCAGCTAGCCGGAGATCAGCTAGATAGCTTATCTAAAGATTGCAAACACCTGAAAATCCATCGGCAGATCGAAGAGAAGAAGAACAGCAATTCTGGAAACAGAAAAACAACCACTTTCTGAAAGGTAGGACCGGCGGAGAAGTGAACCCAAAGCGACGGGAAGATAGACCCCGGGGGGAGGGGCCGGCTCCCGGCAAGCGGCGGAGCAACCGCGCACAAAATCAGGACTTTTAAAAGTCTGTTCCGCTGAGGGACATCGCTCCAGAGGCTAAACCGGGGCGAAGCCCACGCGGGGTCAGCGTGGCCTCAGGTCCCGCAGGGTCACAGAAGGATCGGGGGTGTCTGAGTGTCGCAGAGCTTGCGGGTATTGGAACGGGAAAGCTGGCTACAGAGACAGAGCCGACAGTAAGCTCGCAGCTCGGTGTTACCTTGAACCGGTCGCAGGCTCGGTGAGCTCGGAGCGCGGCCGGAGGTCAGGCAGACGGGAGTAACTGGGCGCTGTTCTCTGAGGGCGCACTGAGGAGTGGGGCCCTGGGCTCTCGGCTCCTCCGGGCCGGAGACCAGGAGGCCGCCATTTGTATTCCCGTCCTCTGGAACTCTACGGAAAGCGCTCAGGGAACAAAAGCTCCTGAAAGCAAACCCGAGCGGATTACTCACCCCGGCCCCGGGTAAGGGCGGTGTAATTCCGCCTGGGGCAAAGACACTTGAGAATCACTACACCAGGCCCCTCCCCCAGAAGATCAACAAGAAATCCAGCCGAGACCAAGTTCACCTACCAAGGAGTGCGGTTTCAATACCAAGGAGAGCAGCAGAATTCCAGAGGAGGAGAAAGCCAAGCACGGAACTCATGGCTTTTTTCCTGTGATTTTTCTTAGTCTTGCAGTTAATTTAATTTTTTCTTTTTCATTTTTTTTTTTTTCCTTTTTCTCGCCTTCGGGTAAAATTTTTTTTTTTTAACTGTTACCTTTTTCTTTTTTAACGATTTTTTACTAGTTTATCTAATATATATATATATTTTTTTACATTTTTCTTAGGTGTTTTCTTTTTTAAAAAAAAAATTCTTTTCTTTTTTTTTTTTTTTCTTTTTTCTTTCTTCCTTTTTGAACCTCTTTTTATCCCCTTTCTCCCCACTCACGATTTTGGATCTCTTCTAATTTGGCTAAAGCATATTTTCCTGGGGTTGTTGCCACCCTTTTAGTATTTTACTTGCCCCTTCATTTACTCTTATCTGGACAAAATGACAAGACGTAAAAATTCACCACAAAAAAAAGAACAAGAGGCAGTACCGAAGGCTAGGGACCTAATCAATACAGACATCGGTAATATGTCAGATCTAGAGTTCAGAATGACAATTCTCAAGGTTCTAGCCGGGCTCGAAAAAGGCATGGAAGATATTAGAGAAACCCTCTCGAGAGATATAAAAGCCCTTTCTGGAGAAATAAAAGAACTAAAATCTAACCAAGTTGAAATCAAAAAAGCTATTAATGAGGTGCAATCAAAAATGGAGGCTCTCACTGCTAGGATAAATGAGGCAGAAGAAAGAATTAGTGATATAGAAGACCAAATGACAGAGAATAAAGAAGCTGATCAAAAGAGGGACAAACAGCTACTGGACCACGAGGGGAGAATTCGAGAAATAAGTGACACCATAAGACGAAACAACATTAGAATAATTGGGATTCCAGAAGAAGAAGAAAGTGAGAGGGGAGCAGAAGGTATACTGGAGAGAATTATTGGGGAGAATTTCCCCAATATGGCAAAGGGAACAAGCATCAAAATTCAGGAGGTTCAGAGAATGCCCCTCAAAATCAATAAGAATAGGCCCACACCCCGTCACATAATAGTAAAATTTACAAGTCTCAATGACAAAGAGAAAATCCTGAAAGCAGCCCGGGAAAAGAAGTCTGTAACATACAATGGTAAAAATATTAGATTGGCAGCTGACTTATCCACAGAGACCTGGCAGGCCAGAAAGAGCTGGCATGATATTTTCAGAGCACTAAACGAGAAAAACATGCAGCCAAGAATACTATATCCAGCTAGGCTATCATTGAAAATAGAAGGAGAGATTAAAAGCTTCCAGGACAAACAACAACTGAAAGAATTTGCAAATACCAAACCAGCTCTACAGGAAATCTTGAAAGGGGTCCTCTAAGCAAAGAGAGAGCCTACAAGTGGTAGATCAGAAAGGAAGAGAGACCATATACAGTAACAGTCACCTTACAGGCAATACAATGGCACTAAATTCATATCTCTCAATAGTTACCCTGAATGTGAATGGGCTAAATGCCCCTGTCAAAAGACACAGGGTATCAGAATGGATAAAAAAACAAAACCCATCTATATGTTGCCTCCAAGAAACACATTTTAAGCCCGAAGACACCTCCAGATTTAAAGTGAGGGGGTGGAAAAGAATTTACCATGCTAATGGACATCAGAAGAAAGCAGGAGTGGCAATCCTTATATCAGATCAATTAGATTTTAAGCCAAAGACTGTAATAAGAGATGAGGAAGGACACTATATCATACTCAAAGGGTCTGTCCAACAAGAAGATTTAACAATTTTAAATATCTATGCCCCCAACGTGGGAGCAGCCAACTATATAAACCAATTAATAACAAAATCAAAGAAACACATAAACAACAATACAATAATAGTAGGGGACTTTAACATTCCCCTCACTGAAATGGACAGGTCATCCAAGCAAAAGATCAGCAAGGAAATAAAGGCCTTAAATGACACACTGGACCAGATGGACATCACAGATATATTCAGAATATTTCATCCCAAAGCAACAGAATACACATTCTTCTCTAGTGCACATGGAACATTCTCCAGAATAGATCACATCCTCGGTCCTAAATCAGGACTCAACCGGTATCAAAAGATTGGGATCATTCCCTGCATATTTTCAGACCACAATGCTCTAAAGCTAGAACTCAACCACAAAAGGAAGTTTGGAAAGAACCCAAATACATGGAGACTAAACAGTATCCTTCTAAAGAATGAATGGGTCAACCGGGAAATTAAAGAAGAATTGAAAAAAATCATGGAAACAAATGATAATGAAAATACAACGGTTCAAAATCTGTGGGACACAACAAAGGCAGTCCTGAGAGGAAAATATATAGCGGTACAAGCCTTTCTCAAGAAACAAGAAAGGTCTCAGGTACACAACCTAACCCTACACCTAAAGGAGCTGGAGAAAGAACAAGAAAGAAACCCTAAGCCCAGCAGGAGAAGAGAAATCATAAAGATCAGAGCAGAAATCAATGAAATAGAAACCAAAAAAACAATAGAACAAATCAACGAAACTAGGAGCTGGTTCTTTGAAAGAATTAATAAAATTGATAAACCCCTGGCCCGACTTATCAAAAAGAAAAGAGAAAAGACCCAAATAAATAAAATCATGAATGAAAGAGGAGAGATCACAACTAACACCAAGGAAATACAAACTATTATAAGAACATACTATGAGCAACTCTACGGCAATAAATTTGACAATCTGGAAGAAATGGATGCATTCCTAGAAACATATAAACTACCACAACTGAACCATGAAGAAATAGAAAGCCTGAACAGACCCATAACCAGTAAGGAGATTGAAACAGTCATTAAAAATCTCCAAACAAACAAAAGCCCAGGGCCAGACGGCTTCCCGGGGGAATTCTACCAAACATTTAAAGAAGAACTAATTCCTATTCTCCTGAAACTGTTCCAAAAAATAGAAATGGAAGGAAAACTTCCAAACTCATTTTATGAGGCCAGCATCACCTTGATCCCAAAACCAGACAAGGATCCCACCAAAAAAGAGAGCTATAGACCGATATCCTTGATGAACACAGATGCGAAAATACTCAACAAAATACTAGCCAATCGGATTCAACAGTACATTAAAAAGATTATTCACCACGACCAAGTGGGATTTATTCCAGGGCTGCAAGGTTGGTTCAACATCCGCAAATCAGTCAATGTGATACAACACATCAATAAAAGTAAGAACAAGAACCATATGATACTCTCAATAGATGCTGAAAAAGCATTTGACAAAGTACAACATCCCTTCCTGATCAAAACTCTTCAAAGTGTAGGGATAGAGGGCACATACCTCAATATCATCAAAGCCATCTATGAAAAACCCACCGCAAATATCATTCTCAATGGAGAAAAACTGAAAGCTTTTCCGCTAAGGTCAGGAACACGGCAGGGATGTCCATTATCACCACTGCTATTCAACATCGTACTAGAGGTCCTAGCCTCAGCAATCAGACAACAAAAGGAAATTAAAGGCATCCAAATCGGCAAAGAAGAAGTCAAATTATCACTCTTCGCAGATGATATGATACTATATGTGGAAAACCCAAAAGACTCCACTCCAAAACTGCTAGAACTTATACAGGAATTCAGTAAAGTGTCAGGATATAAAATCAATGCACAGAAATCAGTTGCATTTCTCTACACCAACAGCAAGACAGAAGAAAGAGATATTAAGGAGTCAATCCCATTTACAATTGCATCCAAAACCATAAGATACCTAGGAATAAACCTAACCAAAGAGACACAGAATCTATACTCAGAAAACTATAAAGTACTCATGAAAGAAATTGAGGAAGACACAAAGAAATGGAAAAATGTTCCATGCTCCTGGATTGGAAGAATAAATATTGTGAAAATGTCTATGCTACCTAAAGCAATCTACACATTTAATGCAATTCCTATCAAAGTACCATCCATCTTTTTCAAAGAAATGGAACAAATAATTCTAAAATTTATATGGAACCAGAAAAGACCTCGAATAGCCAAAGGGATATTGAAAAAGAAAGCCAACGTTGGTGGCATCACAATTCCGGACTTCAAGCTCTATTACAAAGCTGTCATCATCAAGACAGCATGGTACTGGCACAAAAACAGACACATAGATCAATGGAACAGAATAGAGAGCCCAGAAATAGACCCTCAACTCTATGGTCAACTAATCTTCGACAAAGCAGGAAAGAATGTCCAATGGAAAAAAGACAGCCTTTTCAATAAATGGTGCTGGGAAAATTGGACAGCCACATGCAGAAAAATGAAATTGGACCATTTCCTTACACCACACACAAAAATAGACTCAAAATGGATGAAGGACCTCAATGTACGAAAGGAATCCATCAAAATCCTTGAGGAGAACACGGGCAGCAACCTCTTCGACCTCTGCCGCAGCAACATCTTCCTAGGAACAACGCAAAAGGCAAGGGAAGCAAGGGAAAAAATGAACTACTGGGATTTCATCAAGATCAAAAGCTTTTGCACAGCAAAGGAAACAGTTAACAAAATCAAAAGACAACTGACAGAATGGGAGAAGATATTTGCAAACGACATATCAGATAAAGGACTAGTGTCCAGAATCTATAAAGAACTTAGCAAACTCAACACCCAAAGAACAAATAATCCAATCAAGAAATGGGCAGAAGACATGAACAGACATTTCTGCAAAGAAGACATCCAGATGGCGAACAGACACATGAAAAAGTGCTCCATATCACTCGGCATCAGGGAAATACAAATCAAAACCACAATGAGATATCACCTCACACCAGTCAGAATGGCTAAAATCAACAAGTCAGGAAATGACAGATGCTGGCGAGGATGCGGAGAAAGGGGAACCCTCCTACACTGTTGGTGGGAATGCAAGCTGGTGCAGCCACTCTGGAAAACAGCATGGAGGTTCCTCAAAATGTTGAAAATAGAACTGCCCTATGACCCAGCAATTGCACTATTGGGTATTTACCCTAAAGATACAAATGTAGTGATCCAAAGGGACACATGCACCCGAATGTTTATAGCAGCAATGTCCACAATAGCCAAACTATGGAAAGAACCTAGATGTCCATCAACAGATGAATGGATCAAGAAGATGTGGTATATATACACAATGGAATACTATGCAGCCATCAAAAGAAATGAAATCTTGCCATTTGCAACAACATGGATGGAACTAGAGCGTATCATGCTTAGCGAAATAAGTCAAGCAGAGAAAGACAACTATCATATGATCTCCCTGATATGAGGAAGTGGTGATGCAACATGGAGGCTTAAGTGGGTAGAAGAATAAATGAAACAAGATGGGATTGGGAGGGAGACAAACCATAATTGACTCTTAATCTCACAAAACAAACTGAGGGTTGCCGGGGGGAGGGGGTTGGGGAGAAGGGGGTGGGATTATGGACATTGGGGAGGGTATGTGATTTGGTGAGTGCTGTGAAGTGTGTAAACCTGGTGATTCACAGACCTGGGGATAAAAATATATGTATATAAAAAATATATGTTTATAAAAAATAAAAAATTAAAAAAAAAATGCAAAAAAAAAAAAATTTGATATTATTCTATTTCAATGTGATTAAATCTTAACTCATTGTATATCTGTTTTTGTTGAGTAAGTTTAACTTACTCTGTGTGCTTCTTTTTTGACAAAGAAAACAATGCTTCTAAATGAGTAAGTGGTTTTTATTTTTCATTTAAGTGGGTTAATAACAAATTCTTTCATATTCTTGATCCCCCCTCCCCAAATGGTTGAGACCCTCTTTCTTAATATGTACTAAAATGCAAACTAAGTTTCAGGCCTTGTTCTAAACATCAAAAATACTGAATTTGGAACATTTGAGTGAATGAGAAACATATTACAATTAATTTTTGTTCCTTAAGGTAAATCTTTGAAGCATTTCTACCAAAGCCTCATTTAGCTGAGAACAAGAAAGTAGGACAATTTATTTTGAAAACGTTACTTTATTTGGATCATGTCTAGTTATGGCTAGAACTCTTGTCCTCTCCTTCCTTCCTCTTCTGCTCAACAAGCTCCACCATTGCTTGTTTGACTATTTTTGTATGTGTGTGATTTTGTCTTCTCCATCACATGAGTGGGGGCAGAGGCTATACATCTTGGGCTCTAGAGCCTAAGAAAGGTTGAAAGGAAGTGTATGGAGCTGGGAGAGGACATCATACTGCTAGAATAATGATTTTCTGAAGACTAACATTTTCTATGAATTATTGGAAGGAGTTTATTGTTGTTTGTTGGTGATCTTACTGGGGAAGAGCAGAGGCATGGGCTGAACTTCCAGTTGGTCTTTCTTTCTTTCTTTCTTTTTTTAAAGATTTTATTTCTTTATTTGACAGACACAGAGAGAGATCACAAGTAGGCAGAGAGGCAGGTGGGGTAGGGTGGGGGGAGAAGCAGGTTCCCTGCTGAGCAGAGAGCCTGATGTGGGACTCGATCCCAGGACCCTGAGATCACGACCTGAGCTGAAGGCAGAGGCTTTAACCCACTGAGCCGCCCAGGCACCCCTCCACCTGTCCTTTCATGAGCTATAGTAATCTGGGCAAGTTGTTTAATCTTTGTGAATTTCAATGTTTGCATTTTGAAAATGGAATAATAAGAAAACCTAATTTAGCCTCACTCACTTGTTAGAGTAATGGGTCAACATTGTAATACATGTGAATATTCTTTGTAAGTAAGAAGTTGCTTTCCTTCTCCCTTATCCTCATGTCTTTCTTTCTTTCTTTCTTTCTTTCTTTCTTTCTTTCTTTCTTTCTTTCTTTCTTTCTTTCTTTTCTCTCTTTCTCTCTTTCTCTCTTTCTTTCTTCTTTCTCCCCTTCTCATATTTAAAAATTATTTTGTGGATCCTTATAGCCAAATGGTATTTAACTCTTGTGCATTTTTTTCTTGAATGACCCTCAGTGTGTGGAAGGAGTTATGTCTCCATAGCTGAGTGAGTCTCTCTCCTGGATTCAAGAATTGAGTTCAGCAGCAACAGAGGCATTTTGTGGAAATGTTTTGGCTCCTCAGAGACATCTGAGGCATCTTCAAGCAGATATGTCCTCTGTGTTCAGGATGAGGCAGAATTACAAATTCTACCAGAAAGCTGTCCTGATCTTTGAGAAAGCAGTGGCTCAGGAATAACTTTTTTCACATTCCAGGAAGATACTGGACTAACTGAATCCCTTAATTTTGAATTCCTTGCAGGGTGGATCTGGCTTTCGCACCAACTAAACATTAAATTTGATGTGGTGACCAGGAAAATGTGCCCCACAATCCTTCAAAGACAGGGAGAATAATTGACCAAGGGCCTAAATGCTGCAACCTGAAATCTACTGCCTTGTTCATATGGATGTCACACCTCCCATGAGCTTCTGCCACCAGTGGCTGAGGCTGGCTGGGATACTAAGACAAACTCATTCCTGGGAAATGTGGGACTCTGCTTGCAAGTGACTCTGGTTGGCTCAAGACTCCCCAGTGGTCTTACAGAATCTTCCTTAAAAATGTAGGACACTCCCACCCAACTTTCTCTCACTCTCCTTTTCACTCAGAGTTAGACATACTTCCTGGTCTGAGGTTTTCTTGCTCTGATATCTCTTCCATTGTTTTTTTTTTTTTTTTTTTTTTTTTTTTCCTGGCTCCCTTTCCATTTCACTCACACAGGCTTTTTGTCTAATAAAATATTTGGACATTTAGTCCTGATTTGACTTCTGTTTTTCAGAGGACACAGAATAACATACTTGGCAGATCATTTAAACCTTTCAGTTTCAATTTTTATATCTTGCAAATTGAGTGAGTCAGGGGACAGAGAGAAGATCTGGAAAAGTAGAAGGGAAAGATTTATCATGTGCCAGGCAATCTCGGGCATTATTTTGCATGATTGTAACATCAACTTCAAAGTGGCAGATAGCACTGTTAGTTTACAGAAGAAGCTGAGGTCACAGAAATTAACTCATTGGCCTAAGGTTACTGCAGAGGCTAGACTTGAACCCAGATCGCTTCTGCCTTCAAGGTTATGTCTTCACCACTTCCTCTCCTTTTCTGGCTGCTTAATTGTGAGGATCACATGATATCATGGGTGTATAAGCACCCTGAAACTGTAAGCAGGTGTTGCTCCAAAGTCAGAGATTATTGTTTCTTTGGCTGCATTCAGGATCATGATGTAATCTGCAGGGCCCATGAAAAAAGAAAATGTGGATCTTCTTGTTCAAAGTTTATCAAGAATTTTAAGATGGCAGGGCAGAACATTAAATTAAGTGTGGGCCCTTCTGACTGTGGGACCTATGAAGCCAGCCCTGGTAACAGATGAATTGTCAATACAGAGATAATCAAATGGAGCTTGTAGGAAATTTTCTAGAAGAATCAACCAAAAATTTAATTGTTCAAAGAGATAATGTAGTAAAGAAAGCCCCATATAGGTCCCCGGGACTCTCAATGCCACAGAAATGATCTCTGGCTATGTTTAGAAGTTAAAATGTTTCAAACAAAAACAGAGTTCTCAGCCAAAGGGATTCAGTATGGGCCAGAGGGTAGGATGTGCCTGTAGTAATTGCTTATTAGCTCTAGTGTTTCTTGTGCTGGATGCCTAGGCTTCTTTTGAAGACATCCAGAGGCCTCCATTCCAATTCCCTTTCCCACTAAACTATATAAAGCCATGCCTGCTAAATGACTTCTGGGTTCGGTTTTGGGGCTAGTCTGCTTTCTTGAGGGCAGAGCTGCTTTCTTCAAGTGTGGGGTAAGTCTTCTGGTCTAGCAGAAACTCACATCCACTTTGTTTAACCAAAAGGGTGGCACCAAGTGTTCTGCAGAGACTTTAGATTCAAGCAGCCTCATTAAGGATGGCTGGATGTAATATGATTATGGAACTTTAAGGTAAGCAATAACCAACAGGGTTTCTCCTGTGCCGGGGGGCATCATTGGTTGGGTCAAATATCTATTATGAGGGAAAACGTACATGAGCCTCTTCATAAAGCACTATGAGGTATATATATATACACACATTATCCTGGCCTTTGGTGCAGTTCGTTTCCAGTGAACATACGGATCCTCTTCAATTGTGCAGGGAAATCCATCAGCATTGTCCTCATTCCTGCTTGAGTCTGACCTTCCACTTTGAGCTTTTGACATGGTTAATAAGAGCTACTCTATCATTTCATGGCATAAAAGCTGGTGACAGCCTGGGGAAAACAGTCCTGAGTCTTAGAGTTATTGAATGGCAGGGACCTTAGCTGTCCACCCCTGGGCCTTTGGGCAATCTAGCACCAGCCTCTTCTCTCACCACCTCCCCATTTGTTCTTTGGGCTATTGCCATACTGTTTTACTCTTGTTTACTTTTGTGGATTTCATTTAATTGAGTTGGAATGCCTTTGTTTGCTTTGTCCACAAGAAGAACTTCTACGTCTTTACAATCTTCCTCGAAATCTTAATTGCTTACTCCATCCTGTGGGTTTCCATTCCCCTCTCTTAGTACTAACTGGCATATGGTCACCATTCATTTACATGTTGCCTTCCCAACTAGTTGGTGTATATCTAAAGAACTGGAATTATTTTTCTTGGTCTCTATAAGCTTGAGGACTACAGTGTCCAAACCATAGTAAATTTTCATTAAGTGATTGATGAACAAGAAGTAAATGAGTGAATTATCCCATATCTAGAGTGTCTTTCCCAGCACTCTGCCACAGAATCAAATTACTTTCTACTCCAACTTTTTCTTACTTTGGTTTCAGTGGAAACGTAGACATCATTTCTAAATAACAAATTGTAGACCAATCTCAACCTTCACCTTTCACAGAGAAACAATCTTTGTCTCTTTAATAAAGTCAAGGGAGCCTTAATTTTCTAACTGCTCAGTTACAGCCAGTGCTTTCCCCCACAAACTTCTATAGGATGGAATCATACCAAGAAAAGCGTTTTTTTCTTCCAATTTTGTCCTCAATATTCAGGAGGCCAAGATGCAACCAGCATGGCTTGAAAAGGCAAGGAGTGTCTGGCTTTATAAATTTTCCTGGGTATTTTGTAATTTAGTGTTCATTTGGCAGAGAAAAAAAATCCACACCCCTAAATCAAAGAGGATCTATGTCTTGAAACCTAGAATAAGGTGAATGAGTGTTATCAAAGAGTATAATAGTTTTAAATAGTTATGATTATAACTATTATAATAGTTATGATTATAATACTTATTATAATAGCTTATGGATTATCAGTTATAGATTATAATAGTTTATTGTAATACTTATTATTATAATAGACTATAATCATTTATATTATAAAGAGGTTGCAATAGTTTATGGATTGCTACAGACCTACCTCCAAATTACAGTTCTTATATCATCTAGTATTTAGACCCAGAAATGTTCAGAGTCCGTTCTGTCTCACTTTCTGTGCTCAGGATCAGGGGGAAGTCATTTTATAAGAGGTGGCTGCTGGCACATCATCTATGTACCATGTAAGATTTCAGGGGAATATTAAAGGTGATATGTACAATTATGACCAAACCTATAACAAATGGGAGAAAGTTTTCAAAGCCAGAAGCGTATTATTAGCATAGATATTTTGAGTGGAGAAATTGAAGATTGTGATAGAGACAAAGAAGAAAAAATTTATGACTAAGGAAACACAGATGTTCACTTCTTCAGGCTGTAAGTGTCTTCAGCTTGTAATATTCACAGATGCCTCCTATGTCCTGGGCACTGCACAACGGGATAAGGTTTTAGCTCTTTTAGACACCTGGATTTGTCAGTACAGCAGGCTTTGGTTTGTTCCCATGGCAATGATTATAGGTTGAGTGGGCAAGATCTAGTTATTTATATCTTTACCTCATGAATCAGAAAGGAGGCTGCTGTGACCCCATGGAGGGAAGTCTCTGCAGGGATGTGTGAGTTTCCTTCATGCTGAGCAGGTGGTCTCTTAGTGCGCGATTTCTGTGTAGCATGGCAAGCGAGGCTCTGGGAGAGAACAACAAAGTCCTTCAATATTCCCCTGGGAGTATTTCAAAGCTAAGTTGGGGCATATCAGTGGCACCAGTCACACAGTCTTCTGGCGAGAGGCTGAAAGTCTGTCCTGAGGCTGACCTGAGGGAGAATGGAAGCAGGACTGTATACAGAAGACTCAGATTTGTTTAGGTCTGTCCTGACTTTAGTCTCACTTTTAGACTTTGTGTCAGATCATATTGTCAGAATTTTTAGTTCAAAAAATATGGTTATGACCAACGTGGGTAACTGCCAAAGGGTGCTTCAAAATATTGTGTGCTTCTCTCTGAGGAATATCTTTGAAATTTGGTATCCAAGAGGAGTAGCACATTAGGTCTCTAACACCTCAGAGAAGCAGTTCCAAACTCTTTTCCAAGACACTATTAATAATTTTTTTAAATCAGAGTGTGACTTAATAAATATTGGGCACATCTTTATTCAGGGCTTCTCAGAGCCCCAAATGAGCTGTAACTAAGAAAATGTGTATTGTATTTCCCAAACTTACTGCTCTGGACATCTGCTGGTACAGACATTAAAAAAAAAACACCCTTTAGAAAACAGAGTTTGGAAATAGATTGTTCTTCTAATTTGTCATCCAAGCCAGAAGAATTTTGAAAGAAAGGGAGCACTTTCATATCTACAGAGCCAGTGGAAACTAGAACTGTCTGGAGGTAAGCCTCTTGCAGAATAGGCTGACAGGGATGGCTCTAGAGTCTTGGTATTTTCTCAGGAAGGAGGTGTTATTGATAGAGACAGTTGCTGGTGACGCAGGAGGCACAAGCAGCAAATTAATAGTTGACTTACTTGGGGCATAGTGACTTCACTTGGGGCATAGTGAAGGAGGAGGACTTTGGAAGGCTCCCCAGCAGAGCTG
This sequence comes from Mustela lutreola, assembly GCF_030435805.1. Taxonomy (NCBI): domain Eukaryota; kingdom Metazoa; phylum Chordata; class Mammalia; order Carnivora; family Mustelidae; genus Mustela; species Mustela lutreola. The sequence continues at coordinate 101,922,152 of NC_081299.1, read as the reverse complement.
TGAACGGTAGCCACTAGTAATGGAGGTGAGAAATGCATTGCCATCCTCAGGCCAGGACTTTCTGCTATTCAGCTGGTCCTGCCCAAGCCCTGTACTTCAGTGGAGTAATGTGCTCACCAGTGGCATTAGGTCTCTGCCTAAGTGCCCATGACTCCTACTTGTAAAATGGCCAATTGCAAAAACAAACAAGCAGCTTCAAGGACCCTGGGATAAGAGGATGCCATTTCACCCAAGATCTGCCAAATAAAACAGTCTGGGAAAAACAAAATAAATAACTTTTTTAGGCCTAATGAGAAACAGCAAGTGTTTCTAATTCCGGCTTCCTCTGGGCCTCCTCTCTCGGATGGGCCATTGGAACCTGGTCTTGCAGAAGTTGCTGCTCTTTGCCCAGCCGACTGGGCCTCCTTCACAGTTGGCTTGGTTGTCCTGGGTTTCCTCTGAATAGCTGCATGCATTCCATGTAGCATAGTGCCCATTTCCTTCTCGTGACATCAGACGATTTTTCAAATCTTTCATCAGTTGAGATCTTCTGTGTATTTTGCCTGACTAATCCTGGAGGCTCAACCAGAGGAAGATTAGCAGAAGACCGTCTCAGGCTCCCTCTGTCCCTGGATCAGAAGTAGGCAAGTTCTGTGTCATTCATTAATTCATTACTTAAAGACACACACACACATACACACACACACACACACACACCTTAAAACAGGGAGTGACATGATTAAATCTAAAAAATTTTTTTCTGAATAACCCTCAGACTGTAGTAGAGAGACTGGATTGAAAGGGACAGTCCTGGGGCAGGGATTTCAGCAGGGAGAATTTTGCAGGGGTCCATCTGTATGTACTAGAGACTGAGAGATCCCATATCCTCTAGCTCTCTGAGTGATTCTCTTGTTTTGTTCAAAGCTGGAGAGAAAGGACGGGAATTGGCATCCTATAACAAAGGCTTACTTTTGCATATAGATCATAAGCACTCTCAGGATTATTGAATGTGATCTTCATAGCTATCTTGTGAATTTGGAAGTGTAGGGGACCATATTCCCATTGCAGAAATAAGAAAACGCTCCTGATGACTGATAATAGAGCCTGGGCTAGAGACTCGGACTCCTGATTTCCAGCACTGAGTGTGTTTTGGATCAGCGAGCTCCTCATTAGGCAGCAGTCATTTTGGGGTTCACAGCGTGAGTTTGGAAGGGGACGCGGTGGGCACACCTCCTCGTTCCACGATGAGAAGACAGTGTTCTTCAAGGCTGCTGTTGCCTTAAAATGACAAGTTTAGCCATTTTACTGGGTTGAATAAGTTCCCCCAAATTCATGTCATGAATGCAAACTTGTTTAGAGATACAGTCTTTGCAGATGTAATTAGTAAGTTAAGATGAGGTCATACTAGAGTAGGGCAGATCCTAAATATGACTAGTGTTCTCGTGAGAAGAAGAGAATAGACACAGACATAGAGACACACCAAGAAGAAGGTCACGTGACAATGGAGGTAGAGATAGGAGCGATGTATCTTCAAGTCAAGAAATGCCAAGGATTGCTGACAACCACTGAAAGCCAAGGAGTGAGGCATGGAACAGACTCTCCCTCAGAACCCCCACAACCTGGCCAACATCTTGATTTTAGACCTCTGGCCTCCAGAGTTGTGAGAAAATAAACTTCTGTTGTGTTAAGCCACTTACTTGTGGTGCTTTGTAACACCAGCCTTAGGAGACTAACATAGCTATGCTCTAGAAAAGCGCTGTCCAATAGAAATATGTGACTCACATGTGCAATTTTAAATATTTTAGTAGCTGCACACAAAGGATCATGGGGGAGGGGAGGGAAAAATGAAACAAGATGAAACCAGAGAGGGAGACAAACTGTAAGAGACTCTTAATCTCAGGAAACAAAGTGAGCGTTGCTGTTTGGGAGATGGGGGAGGGCTAGGGTAGCTGGGTGATGGACACTGGGGAGAGTATGTGCTATGGTGAGTGCTGTGAATTGTGTAAGACTGATTGTTCACAGACCTGTACCGCTGAAACAAATAATACACTATATGTTAGTTAAAAAATTTTTTTAAAAGGCTAATCAAGTGCCACATCTTATAAAGATTACTGATTTTATTTGCTTTAAATGGAGTAAAAAAAAAAAATCAAGATGGATGGAGGAAAAAACCTCCAAATATTAGCACGAAAAATAAATAAAAATATTGGTATTTAAAAAAGTTTAAGGGGGGACGCCTGAGTGGCTCAGTTGGTTAAGCAGCTGCCTTTGGCTCAGGTCATGATCCCAGCGTCCTGGGATCGAGTCCCACATCGGGCTTCTTGCTCAGCGGGGAGCCTGCTTCTCCCTCTGCCTCTGCCTGCCATTCTGTCTGCCTGTGCTTGCTCTCTCCCTCTCTCTCTCTGATAAATAAAATCTTTAAAAAAAAAGTTTAAGGGATAAATTAATTTCAGTATTATATTTTATTTTTGCAGAGAGAGGGAGAGCAGAGGAAGGGGTGGAGGGGCAGAGGGAGAGGGAGAGAAAGAATCTTAAGCAACCTCCACGTTCAGCATGGAGCCCAGCACAGGGCTCGATCTCATGAGCCTGATATCATGACCTGAACTAAAATCGAGTCAGGTACTTAACTGACAGAGCCACCCAGGTGCCCCTCAATAATATATTTATTTAACCCAAGTTTCAAATATGCAAGATGAATAAATTCTAGATAGGCTGTACAACATTGTGCTTATAGTTATATATATTTACAATTTTTGTAAAGAGGATAGATCCCATGTTAGGTGTTTTTATCATTAAAAAAAAAAACAGCAAAAAACCAAAAGGGCATGAGGAAATTTGGAGGTGATGAATAGTGTTTTTGTCACGTTGATTGTGGTGAGGATTACATAAGTGTATGCTTATGCCCAAACTCATCAAATTGTATACTTAAATATGTGAAGTTTTTATATATCAATTATACCTTCATAAAGCTGAAAAAAAGGCTAAAAAAATGAAAACAAAATTATTTAAACATGTAATCAATATAAAATTATTAATGCTATTTATTTTATAACTTCTTTTCTCCCCACATCAAGTCTTTGAATTTGGCATGTATTTCACATGTACCGCACATCCTAAATTCAGACTAGCCATTTCAAGTGTGTTGTCACACACAACCAGCACCTTCCTTCTTGGATAGCACAGCGCTGGGCTTTCTTCTACCTGTGTCAAGTTGGTGTCCATTGTACTACATCGATTCAGTGAAGGCAGGAGAGGGAGCAAGACAGGAAAGCCTTTGCCCTTTGCACTGTGCCTTCTAGTACTCTCAGTTCCTACTGATTTGTTCTAAGCGCCCAGCTCTGCAAGTGCCCACTGCTTCTCTACCAGGGAGCACAAGGTCCAGACTTGGACTTGCCCCTGGTACCATTACTGCATCTGGGATAGAGGGGATGGGGCAGAATTCCTTTCTGGGCAGCTGCTTCCTCACTATCATTCCAGACATGTCCTAGGACCAGACATGTCCTTGGCCTGACTGAATCTTGTTCAGTTTTCTGCTTTCTCCTAGGGACAAGTGATTCTCAGGCTTCTGACTTCTTCCTGGAGCCCCAAATATCTGTCATCTTGAAGCATCTACTATACTCAAGCACATGTTCTTCCTTCTATCCCTTACACTGCTGCCTGTAAGTGAGGCTGCAGGCGCAAGTCTGAATCTGACACTGACGGATTCTCATGTTGATTCCAAAGGGATGCCCAAACCAAATGTTACAAAGACAAACCATATGGGAGCTCCAGCACTCTGGGCCATTAATAGGAATTTTTAAATGACTGTGATTGATGGCGTGGCTCTTACAAGTCCAAGATCAATGAAAATGCATCTTGATCTTTTGAACTCCCTCGTTTTTCCTTGGATCCTTTTCCTGTACAATGAGGCCCATTTCTGTGATGCCTGAAGGCATCTGGGGGCCCCTCCAATGGATTTGCCATCCATGCCTTTGCCAGCCAGCCTGTTGTTGGAATGGCGGAAGGTAAGGTGAAGGTCTTGGAAACCAGAATTCTCTTCATGAGGTTAAATGCCAAACCAGGACTTTCAAAGTAGAAATTCCACATCTTGCCTAGGAAAAGACTTTGGGCCAAATGAGGAACGTCACTCACCTTGTTACAGATCGGGGGATAATATTAGGGTAAACATTTCTGTTCTTGAAGTTGTTTTCTCCCTGCTTCCTACCTGGGCATAAAAGGAATTCTCTCTCTTTGCCTTCCACCTTGAACTAAGATATTAAAGAAGCTTTGAGAATTTGCTTTACTTTGAAGCCTTGAGCTCTTACTCAAATCTGAGGATCTCTCTTCTGAGAATACATACATGAACACAATTTTGCATGCAATTTCAGGTTGTTCATAAACTTTCTGTAACCAATCCTTGGATTCCATATTAATGACAAATAGTGAAGCATAACTAAAAAAGGGATTAAAGTGAGGCAGTCAGATTGAGGTAAAGTACTATGAAAAGGCAAGAAACCATATCTTTTTCTTGTTTTATGCATTTCTCAGAAAGCCATAACTCTGCTTTACAAAAATAGGTTCCTTGGTAAAATTATTTGGGGAAACACTGTATTTAATTCTCTCTCTACTCTCACTTTGGAAATTCACAGTGCAAAATAACGTATTACATGCTCTAAGAAATCTTGGAGAAATCCCAAATTAATTTTTTTAAAGACTTTATTTATTTATTTGACAGAGAAAGAGAGGTCATAAATAGGCAGAGAGAGGGGAGAAATCAGGCTCCCTGCTGAGCAGAGAGCCTGATATGGGCCTTGATCCCAGGACCCTGAGATCCTGACCTGAGCCCAAGGCAGAGGCTTAACCCACTGAACCACCCAGGTGCCCCCCAAATTAATTTGACAGGAGAAATTTATATTTTTATACCTCAAACATCCCACAGAATATAGTGTGGAAAACATCAGCCTACACTATTAAATCTGGACCAGTGTGTAGACCACTTCACATCTTGGTTTCTCCCGTGAAAATTTCTGGGTCCTCTTTTTCTCTCTGCTCCAAACTAAAGTGTGTCTCCTGCCCTGATGTGACCTGGGCAGCATGGCCATCAGTATATGGCTAAGTGTGAGGAGGTACAGCCACGAATGAGTATAGCATGGCTAGCCTTTTTTACATACCCCAGGAGGCATCATGCTAATCGTATTTTGCTATAGAAAGAGCCATTCTCATAGAATACAATGTTAACAGTGTCCCTTGGAGTTGTCTGTGGGGTAGTGATGACGTGCACACTTAGTTCTGAGGTGCTCACTTGCCTTTGGGCTTTCTCTGGTTTGTGGACAGCTAAGATTTCTCTTTGGTGGCATCTGTTTGGAGCCACCCAACAGGAAACACATTTGTCAGACTGTGTGGGAGTGTGGGAGATCAAGTTGAAAAAAGGTCAAAGAAAATGTCTCCAGGAAGTTGACACTGAAGGTACACCTTGAGAGACTTGAAGGTTTAGTTTAGCTGCGAATGACCTCTTTGGCCGAGAGGATGGCATGAGCAAGGCATGGAGGTTTCTATCTCAGGGAGCCAGTGGTCTGTAGAAGACATACTGGGCAATGAATTTACACAACTAAGAGGGCATCTGACTGTCTTTCATGGTTCATATTTTGGAGAAGTCTGCAGCTGTATAAAAACTTAACTTCATTTGAGGCTCCATAGTTATAGTGTCATAGAAAATAAAGGACCTGATAAAGCTAGGTATTTGGCAGGACATCCCAAATCCTCCTTCAAGGGTTCTGATTTGGATAGTTGTCAAACATGGTTCCCCTCCTTTTTAAAAAAAAAAAAAAAACTTTATTTTTTGTTAATTGTTAAGCCCTGGGCATTCTGTGGGAAACTTAATCCATCTGTTTCTGATTCGTTCACACTTGACTTATTGAAACTTTATTTTGTTTTAGATAGCCAAGCACCTTTCAGAACCATTTCCATAAGCCTTTTAAACCTATTTACTTTGAAGCAGGAAGTTGCTATTTTGCCAAGAGAACATGGATATTGGACCTGAGAGCCCTACTGTAGGATTCTGTTAACCTAATCGGGTTCTCCACCTGGCCAAGGTGATTGCTCATTCTGGACATGAGGCTGCAGGGTTTCCCCCAGTTCTGTGACTTTATAGGCAGAACGGATCCATTATTTTTTGTGTTTGCCATGGAGGTCATTGCACCTATAAGACTGATCAGTTTCTTGGCATCTTTAACTTATTTGAAGCACCAAAGGAAGTGAGCTCAGCATGCAGTTTTCAAATGTTCCTTCCAAATCAGATTTCTTCAAACAAGGTAACTCATAGCAACAAGTGGATACCCATTTAGAGAGCAGCTGCCTCTCTAATTTCATTTTGGCCATGATATTAGGAACTTCTTCTTAGTTATCTTTGAATCTCTAGTATTGATTACAGGGCTCAGCACAAGATAAGTGTTCAGGAAATGTGTGCTGACTAACTGCTGGCTAAGGAGTCATGGTGTGGAAACAAAAATCACAGAAGTTCTCTTCAACTAAACTAAAGTAAACTTCTTTATTAAAAAAAAAACAAAAAGACCTTTTTCTTTTTCTTCCTCTTCCTCTTCTTCCGCTTCCTCCCCTTCTGCTTTTTTCCCTTCCCTTCTCCATCTCTTCCTCCTCTTCTTCACCATCTCTTTTTTCTTTTCTTCTTCTTCATTCTCAAGGGACCCTTGTATATCTATTAAAGTATGTATCAGTTCTGGGAGGCAACATTTACTTCTGCTATATAAAGAAAATTATCAGTGTTTCAGTGAAAAGAATATATGCTTCCTAGAAGCCCAGGTGATTTAATTTCTATAAGGGAAGATAGAAGAATTTGGAAAATCTACCCTTTTTCTCCTACAGAAAGTGAGAATGTTATTAGACTGTATTAGTTCATGGCCACTGGTCTCAAGGCTGTCATAATGGTATTGGTTGGCCTACTCAGAATATCCAGGGGGAATGTGAGACTTTGAAACATAAATCCATCTGATCAGAAGAAGTAACACACTGAGCAAAGTAAAATCAGGCAGCAGTTACGGACAGAGGCAGCAGATAGTGTTAGCATCATAAGATTGAGTTATGGCAAACTCTTAGTAAGCACTCCCAGCGGGCAGACACAATCCTAAGTGCCCGAGTTCTAGTATTTAATCAATCAATCAATTAATTAATTAATTAATATATTTGCTGGAGTGATTTTTTAAATTTATTAATTATTTTTATTCACATATAATGTAATATTTGCCCCATGGATACAGGCCTGTGAATTGTCAGGCTTACACACTTCACAGTGCTCCCCATAGCACATACCCTCCCCAATCTCCATGAACCAACCACCCTATCAATACCTCCATCCCACCAGCAACTCTCAGTTTGTTTTGTGAGATTAAGAGTCTCTTATGGTTTGTCTCCCTCCCGAGCCCATCTTGTTTCATTTTTCTCCTTCCCTATCCCCGAAACCCCCCAAAGCAACACTTTGCTTTTCAAATTCCTCATATCTGGGAGATCATATGGTAATTGTCTTTCTCTGATTGACTTATTTTGCTCAGCATAATACCCTCTAGTTCCATCCATATCATCGCAAATGGCAAGATTTCATTTCTTTTGATGGCTGCATAGCATTCCATTGTATCTATATACTACATCTTCTTTATCCATTCATCTGTTGTTGGACAACTAGGTTCTTTCCATAGTTTGGCTATTCTGAACATTGCTGCTATAAACACTCAGGTGCACATGCCCCTTCGGATCATTACATTTTGTATCTTTAGGGTAAATACCCAGTAATGTGATTGCTGGGTCAGAGGGTAGCTCTATTTTCAACTTTTTGGGAAACCTCCACACTGTTTTCCAGAGTTCCTGTACCAGCTTGCATTCCCACCAACAGTGTAGGAGAGTTCCCCTTTCTCTGCATCTTCACCAGCACCTGTCATTTCCTGATTTGTTAATTTTAGCCATTCTGACAGGTGTGAGGTGGTATCTCATTGAGGTTTTGATTTGCATTTCCCTGATTCCAAGTGATGTGGAGCAGTTTTTCGTGTCTGTTGGCCATGTGGATATCTTCTTTGCAGAAATGTCTGTTCATGTCTTCTGCCCATTTCTTGATTGGATTATTTGTTCTTCGGATGTTGAGTTTGATAAGTTCTTTATAGATTTTGGATACTAGCCCTTTATCTGATATGTCATTTGCAAATATCTTCTCCCATTCTGCCAGTTGTCTTTTGGTTTTGTTGATGTTTTCTTTGCTGTGCAAAAGCTTTTGATCTTGATCAAGTCCCAACAGTTCATTTTTGCCCTTTCTTCCCCTTGCGGTTGGCAATGTTTCTAGGAAGAAGTTGCTGCAGCTGAGGTCACAGAGGTTGCTGCCTGTATTCTCCCAAGGATTTTGATGGATTACTTTCTCACATTGAGGTACTTCATACATTTTGAACCTATTTTGGTGTGTGGTATAAGGCAATGGTCCAGTTTCATTTTTCTGCTTGTGGCTGTCTAATATTCCCAACACCATTTGTTGAAAAGACCGTCTTTTTCCATTAGACATTCTTTCCTGCTTTGTTGAAGATTAGTTGACCATAGAGTTGAGGGTCTATTTCTGGGCTCTCTATTTTGTTCCATTGATCTTTGTGTCCATTTTTGTGCCAGTATCACACTTGATGATGTGCCAGTATCACATTTTGTGCTAGTATCACACTTGTCTTGATGATGACAGCTTTGTAATAGAGCTTGAAGTCTGGAATTGTGATGCCACCAACTTTGGCTTTCTTTTTCAACATTCCTCTGGCTATTTGAGGTCTTTTCTGGTTCTGTATAAGTTTTAGAATTATTTGTTCCATTTCTTTGAAAAAAATTGATGGTATTTTGACAGGGGTTGCACTAAACGTTTAGATTGCTTTAGGTAGCATAGACATTTTCATAATATTTGTTCTTCCAATCCATGAGCATGGACTATTTTCCCATTTCTTTGTGTCTTCCTCAATTTCTTTCATGAGTACTCAACAGTTTTCTGAGTACAGATTCTTTGCCTCTTTGGTTAGGTTTATTCCTAGGTATCTTATGATTTTGGGTGCAATTGTAAATGGGACTGACTCCTTAATTTCTCTTTCTTCTGTCTTGTTGTTGGTGTAAAGAAATGCAACTGATTTCTGTGCACTAATTTTATATCCTGACACTTTACTAAATTCCTGTACAAGTTCTAGCAGATTTGGGGTGGAGTCTTTTGGGTTTTCCACATAAAGTATCATATCATCTGCAAGGAGTGATTGTTTGACTTCTTCTTTGCCAATTTGGATGCCTTTAATTTCTTTTTGTTTTCTGATTGCTGAAGCTAAGACTTCTAGTACTATGTTGAATAGCAGTGGTGAAAATGAACATCCCTGCCATTTTCCTGACCTTAGCAGAAAAGCTCTGAGTTTTTATCCATTGAGAATGATATTTACTGTGGGGTTTTCATAGATGGCTTTGATGATATTGAGCTATGTACCCTATATCCCTGCACTGTGAAGAGTTTTGATCAAGAAAGGGTGCTATACTTTGTCAAATGCCTTTTCAGCATTTATTGAGAGTATCATGTGGTTCTTGTTCTTTCTTTTATTAATGTACTATGTCACATCAATTGATTTGTGGATGTCGAACCAACCTTGCAGTGCTGGAATGAATCCCACTTGGTCGTGGTGACTAATCCTTTTAATGTCCTGTTGGATCCTATTGGCTACTATTTTGGTGAGATTTTTTGCATCTGTGTTCATCAAGGATATTGGTCTGTAATTTTCTTTTTTGATGGGATCTTTGTCTGATTTTGGGATCAAGGCAATGCTGTCCTCATAAAATGAGTTTGGAAGTTTTCCTTCCATTTCTGTTTTTTGGAAGTTTCAGGAGGTATTAATTCTTCTTTAAGTGTTTGATAGAATTCCCCTGGCAAGCCATCTGGCTCTCGACTCTTATTTGTTGCGAGATTTTTGATGACTGCTTCAATCTCCATACTGGTTGTGGGTCTGTTCAGGTTTTCTGTTTCTTCCTGGTTCAGTTTTGGTAGTTTATACATCTCTAGGAATGCATCCATTTCTTCCAGATTGTCAAATTTGCTGGCGTACAGTTGCTTATAATATGTTCTTATAATTGCTTGTATTTCTTTGGTGTTGGTTGTGATTTCTCCTCTTTAATCCATTATTTTATTTATTTGGGTCCTTTCTCTTTTCCTTTTGATAAGTCTGGCCAGGGGTGTATCAATCTCATTAATTCTTTCAAAGAACCAGTTCCCAGTTTTGTTGATTTGTTCTACTGTTCTTTTGTTTTCTATTTCATTGATTTCTGCTCTGATCTTTATTATTTCTCTTTCTGCTGGGTTTAGGCTTTCTTTGCTATTCTTTCTCCAGCTCCTTTAGGTGTAGGGTTAGGTTGTGTACTTGAGACCTTTCTTGTTTCTTGGGAAAGTCTTGTATTTTCCTCTCAGGACCACATTCGCTGTGTCCTACAGATTTTGAACAGTTGTGTTTTCATTTTTTGTTTGTTTCCATGAAATTTTTTCAATACTTCTTTAATTTCCTGGCCCATTCATTCTTTAGTAGGATGCTCTTTAGCATCCATGTATTTGCATTCTTTCCAACTTTCCTCTTGTGGTTTTGGCTTCAGAGTGTATGGTCTGAAAATCTTCAGGGCATGATCCCAATTTTTTGGTACCAGTTGAGGTCAGATTTGTGACCCAGGATGTGATCTATTCTGAAGAATGTTCCATGTGCACTAGAGAAGAATGTGTATTCTGTTGCTCTGGGATGGAATGTTCTGAATATATCTGTGATGTCCATCTGGTCCAGTTTGTCATTTAAAGCGTTTATTTCCTTGTTGATCTTTTGCTTGGATGATCTGTCCATTTCAGTGAGGGGGGTATTAAAGTCCCCCATTTTATTGTATTATTGTTGATGTGTTTCTTTGATTTTGTTATTAATTGGTTTATATAGTTGGCTGCTCCCATGTCAGGGGCATAGATATTTAAAATTGTTAGGTCTTCTTGTTAGACCCTTTGAGTATCTTGTAGTGTCCTTCATTATCTCTTATTATAGTCTTTGGCTTAAAATATAATTTATCTGATATAAGGATTGTCCCCCCCCCCCCCACAGCTTTCTTTTGATGTCCATTAGCATGGTAAATATATTTCCACCTCCTCATTTAAATCTGGAAGTGTCATTGGGTCTAAAATGAGATTCTTGCAGATAGCATATTAATGTTTTTTTTTAACCCCTTCTGATACTTTTTCTTTTGATTTAGCATTTAGCCCATTAACGTTCAGAGTAACTATTGAGAAATATGAATTTAGTGCCATTATATTGCCTGTAAGGTGACTGTTACTGTATATTGTCTTTGTTCCTTTCTGGTCTACTACTTTTATGGTGTCTCTTTGCTTAGAGGACCCCTTTCAATATTTCCTGAAAAGCTGGTTTAGTGTTTACAAATTCTTTTAATTTTTGTTTTTCCTGGAGGCTTTTTATCTCTCCCTCTCTTTTCAATCATAGCCTGGCTCGATATAGTATTCTTGGTTGCATATTTTTCTCATTTAGTGCTCTGAATATATCATGCCAGTTCTTTCTGGCCTGCCAGGTCTCTATGGATAAGTCTGCTGCTAATCTAACATTTTTACCCTTGTATGTTACAGACTTCTTGTCCTAAGGTGCTTTCAGGATTTTCTCTTTGTCATTGAGACTAGTAGTTTTACTATTAGATGATGGGTGTGGACCTATTTTTATTGATTTTGAGGAGAGTTCTCTGTGCCTCCTGGATTTTGATGCTTGTTCCCTTTTCCATAGTAGGGAAATTCTCTACTATAGTTTTCTCCAATATACCTTCTGCACCCCTCTCACTTTCTTTCTTTCTTTTTTTTTTCCTGGAATCCCAATTATTTTAATAGTGTTCCATCTTATGGTATCACTTATCTCTCGAATTCTCCCCTCATGGTCCAGTAGTTGTCTCTCTTTTGCTCAGCTTCTTTATTCCCCATCATTTGGTCTTTTATATCACTAATTCTCTCGTCTGCCTCATTTATCCTAGCAGTAAGAACTTCCATTTTTTAATTGCACCTCATTAATAGCTTTTTTGATTTCAGCTTGGTTAGATTTTAGTTCTTTTATTTCTCCAGAAAGGGCATTTATTTCTCCTGAGAGTGTTTCCCTAATATCTTCCATGCCTTTTTGGAGCCCAGCTAGCACCTTGAAACCATCATTCTGAACTCTAGATCTAACATGTTACCAATGTCTGTATTGATTAGGCCTAGCTTTTGGTACTGCCTCTTGTTCTTTTTTTTTTTTTTCTGTTAAGTTTTTCTACCTTGTAATTTTATCCAGATACGAATATATGAGTGAGAGAATAAAATACTAAAAGGGTGGCAAAGACCTCAGAAAAATGTTCATTAACCAAATCAGAAGAGACTCCAAATCGTGGGGAGAAGAAAGTGTGTAAAAAAGAGTTACAAATTTTTTTTAATTTAAAAAAAATTAAAAAAATATATATATATTAAATTTGTGAATAGAACAGAGCCCCCCCCCCCACTTGATTTTGGGTGTATTTTGGTCTCTTAGAAGAAACTACCTCCCAAAATTTTAAAGAAAGAACACACACACACACACACGCACAAATAAGGATAAATACAATGCATGGATGGAATATGATTGTAAAGATGAAATTTTTAAAAAATTTTAAAAAAGGAATTGATAAGATATATTGGTTGGGAAAAGAGAGAAAAAGAAAGTGGAGAGAATTTGTTTAGGCTGGAGAGAGTAGGACAGAGCTTTATGCTAGATTCAGGATATATATTTATCTATGAGAAGAAGTTGTATCCTCAGATGTAGTGAAAAGAAGGGCCATCTGTACCTCCATGTTTACAGCAGCAATGGCCACAGTCGCCAAACTGTGGAAAGAACCAAAATACTCTTCAACGGACGAATGGATAAGGAAGATGTGGTGCATATACACTATGGAGTATTATGCCTCTATCAGAAAGGATGAACACCCAACTTTTGCAGCAACATGGATGGGACTGGAATAGATTATGCTGAGTGAAATAAGCCAAGCAGATAGAGTCAAATGTCATATGGTTTCATTTATTTGTGGAGCATGACAAATAACAGGGAGGACATGGGGAGATGGAGAGGAAAAGGGAGCTGAGGGAAATTGGAAGGGGAGGTGAATCATGAGAGACTATGGACCCTGAAAAAACCTGAGGGTTTTGAAGGGGTGGGGAGTGGGAGGTTGGGGGAACCAGGTGGGTATTGGGGAGGGCATGTATTGCATGGAGCACTGGGTGTGGTGCAAAAACAATGAATACTGTTATGCTGAAAAGAAATTAAAAAAAAAAGAAGAAGCTGTATCCCACAATTTTTTAGAAGAGAAAACCCTATGTGAATACAAAAAATAAAGTTAGAGACATGAAGGATAAAATATAACTATGATATTGAAGGTTCAAAAAGATTTTTTTTTAAAGAAAGGTATTGTTAAGATAAACTAGTTAAAAACATTAATAGAGAAAAGAGGAAAAGTTAAAAAAATTAGAACAAAAAATTTTAAAAACTGAATTAACTTTGCAAGGCTAAAGAATCTTGGGGATAAAGCCATGAATCCCATGCTTTGCTTTCCCTTTCTCTGCAATTCCGCTGTTCTTGATAAGTGAGGTTGGTCTTGGTTAAATGTTCTTGCTGATCTTCTTGGTGAGGGGCCTGTTGTAGTGATTCTCAAGTATCTTTGCCTGAGGCGGAATTGCTCCATCCTTGCTAGGGGCTGTGCTAAGTAATCTGCTCAGGTTCACCTTTGGGAGCTTTTGTTCCCTGAATACTTTTCCTAGAGCTCTGGAGGAGGGGAATGAAAATGGAAGTCTCCCAATCTCCAGCCCAGAGGAGCTGAGAGCTCAAGGCCCCACTCCTCAGTGCGCCCTTGGAGAAAAGCACTCAATCACTCCCATTTCTCTGGACTCTGGCTGTGCTCCAAGCTCACCTGGCTTGTGACTGAGCATTTCTGTCTCTGGCACACAGCCCTGTTTGGAGTCTCCAAACCCAGCAGATTCCTGCCTCCAGAGAAGGAAGGTGAGTCTCCCCAGATCTCCCTCTTGTGGAGTTCCTGCTCAAAAAGTAGTGGTCTGACTGTGCCACAGATCACAGTTTAAGGTAAAGCTAGAGCTCACTCTTCTGCTCTGTCTTTGTAGCCAGCTTCCCTGCTCTAATGCCTGCAAACTCTGCTACACTCAGACACCCCCAATCCTTCTGTGACCCCACAGGACCTGAGATCACGCTGTCCCCAAGAAGGCTCCACCCCCACTTAGCCTCTGGAGTGACGTCCCTTAGTGGAGCAGACTCTTAAAAATTCTGATTTTGTGCTCCATTGCTCTGCTGCTTGCTGTGAACTGGCCCTTCTTCCACAGTCTATCTTCCCATTGCTTTGGATTCACTTCTCCACACGTCCTACCTTTCAGAAAGTGGTCGATTTTCTGCTTCTGGAATTGTTGTTCTTCTCTTTGATCTCCTGTTGGATTCGTAGATGTTTAGAATGTTTTGATAACTATCTAACTGAACTCCTGCAACCTGATGTTACCTCAGCCTGTTACTCCTCTGCCATCTTGACTCCTTGAAAAAAATAATTCTAAAGAAGGAATTGATAAGATAAGTTGGTTGGAAAAAGAAGAAGAAAAAAATGACGGAGATAATGTGCTCAGGCTGGAGACTAGAACAAAGCCCTGTGCTAAATTTAGGGTATATTTTGATCTGTTTGAAGAAATTGTATCCCAAAATTTTTTAGAAAAAAAAAAACCCTATATGTATACAAAAAATAAGGTTAAATATAATGAAGGATAAGATATGACTGTAATAATGAAGGTTTAAAAAGATTTTTTTAAAGAAAGGTATTGTTAAGATAAACTAGTTCTAAAATGTTAAAAGAGGAAAGAGGAAAAGTTAAAAAAATTAGAATAAGAAAAAAATAAAATTAAGAAAATTTAACTTTGTAAGACTAAAGGCTCATCTGGAGAAAGCCATGAATTCCATGCATTGCTTTCCCCGGAAAAGCAATCTCTAGATTTCCGCTGTTGTCCCTTATTGGTGAGCTTGGTCTTGGCTGGATGTTCTTGATGATCTTCTGCAAGAGGGGCCTGTTGCATTGATTCTCAAATGTCTTTGCCCAAGGCAGAATTGTGCCACCCTTGCCAGGGGCTGTGCTAAGTAATCTCCTTGGGTTCACTCTTGGGAGCTTTTGTTCCCTGAATGCTTTCTGTAGAGCTCTAGAGGATGGGAATGAAAATGGCAGCCTCCCAATCTCTGGCCCAGAGGAGCTGAGAGCTTGAGGCCCCACTCAGCCCCCTTTGGAGTCTCCAAACCCAGCAGATTCTTGCCTCCAGAGGAGGAAAGTGAGTGTCCCTGGATCTTCCACTTGTGGGATCCCCGCTCAAAGAGCAGTGGTCTGACTGTGCTGCAGATCAGTTTAAGGTAATCCTAAGCTAAGATCCCACCCCTCAGCTCCATCTCTGTAGTCGGCTTCCCTGCTCTGATACCTGCGAGCTCTGCTATACTCAGACACCGCCAATCCTTCTGTGACCCCACAAGACCTGAGACCACACTGTCCCTGTGAGGGCTCCACCCCTGCTTAGCCTCTGGAATGATGTCTCTCAGTGAAGCAGACTTCTAAAAGTTCTGATTTTGTGCTCCACTGTTCTGCTGCTTGCTGGGAGCTGATCCCTCCCTTGCAGTCTATCTTCCCTTTGCCTCGGGTTCACTCTCCACACATCCTACCTTTCAGAAAGTGATCAATTTCCTGCTTCTAGAATTGCTGCTCTTATTTTCAATCTCCTGTTGGGTTTGTAGGTGTTTGGAATGGTTTGATAACTATCTAGGTGAACTCCTATGACCTGATGTCATTTAAGTCTCCTACTCCTCTACCATCTTGCCTTTTCTCTGCTCTGATTTGTAATATTTGATTTAATCTTAACAAAGACCCTGCAAGGCAGGAATCATTACTTTCTCTGCTTACCAATGAGGAAACCAAGGCACAGAGATGTCACTTGCCTGAGGTCACCCAGCAGAGGCAGAGTTTAATCACAAGTAGCAGACCTCCAGACCTGTTCATGACCCCTGACGAGTTGCCTGCACTAGTTCTCAGCTATGTGAGATTGAGGAGGAATTTTGAACCCTCAATATCCACGGATATGAAGGGAATGAGAAAAATAACAATTGGTTTATCTATGTCTTAGGACAATTCTCTGAACACTTTCAGATAATGGGTATGAAAATATTTGTAACAAACTCTGAGATGTGGGTATCTGGCTCAAAGTAATGGCTCAGTAAGTTTTTTTTTTTTTGAGTAATAAATTGAGGAAGAATAAACATAATAAATGACTTTTATCCCCAAATCTACTATGGTATCTATTCACACCAGGTTTCTTAACAGATTTAACACACAGTAATTCCTAAATGTGAGCCTTAACTTTACATAAAAGTAGCATAATCCTCAACATCTCTTAAGGATGGTCTGCATTTCAGATGTATTTCAGGGTCGTTCTGTCTTGAAATCATCTCATTTAATAGTGAATGCCAGGTAAGGTGGCCATTTATGGACTTTTGACTAGAGACAGACAAGATTTAAACTGTGCACCCCAATTATTAGTGAATCTTATTATTCAAAAATTAAATATATATTTGCTGAAAATGATTATAACTCAAGAGGTTATATCTCAGTGGAGAGCACTGTAAGCTCTATGAGAGAAAGAAATGTGTCTACCTCGCTCAGTGATGAATCATTAGAGCCTAGAATAGTGCCTGGCTATTAATAAATACTCAAATATCTCTTGCATGGGCATTGCTATTGTCTCACTAGAAATGGGAGCTCAGGAAGAGGTGAGAGTTGGGGGCATAGCAACAGTTAGTGGTACACTGCCTGAGCAGTGTGTGGGATGAGTGCCATCCAGGGAGGCATTCATCCCAGTCTGTTGCCACTGGTGGCCTTCCTACTCAGCCACAAGGAGCTGTGTTTCACTTCATGAATTTTCAGGCTTTCTGTGCACCCAGAAGTCTCTTTCAACAAGTGAGAGTTGAGTGCTTAGTGACTGGTGAAATGAGCCTGAATAAAAATCAAGTTATATATATTACAGCTGATATGTATACATTCATATATACAACACACACAAATGCATGGGCTTGAACTGAACTAAATCAGGGACCCCAGGCAGACTTACTGATCTTAAACAGAAGCCACCTATGAATCTCTTTCTGAGCCTTGAATTGAATTGAAGCTTCTCCTCCAATAATAATGACTTAAAACCTCTCAAAACACACATGCACACCAAATAAACAAAAATATTCTTAATGAAACGGTTTGAACTAGAACAGACTCTTGTATTTATAAGAACTGTTGAAGAATAAATGAAAGAAGATGGGATTGGGAGGGAGACAAAACGTAAGTGACTCTTAATCTCACAAAACAAACTGAGGGTTGCTGGGGGGAGGGGGTTTGGGAGAAGGGGGTGGGATTATGGACATTGGGGAGGGTATGTGCTTTGGTGAGTGCTGTGAAGTGTGTAAACCTGGTGATTCACAGACCTGTACCCCTGGGGATAAAAATATATGTTTATAAAAAATAAAAAATTATTAAAAAAAAAAAAAGAACTGTTGAGCGTCTAGATCAAAATATTACCCAAACAGAACATTAACCAAACTCACATTTCCTTTATTTAACTTCATTGAATTACAGCTACACTGATTTATGCAAAAGATACGTTCAGTGAAAAGTGATTAGGTCTAGTTTTTGTGAATAAAGCATATTTCTTTCTGAATCAAGCATATTTTTAATGGTAGTAGAGAATGGGATAAATAAAATAATCCCCCCAATTCTGAACACTTTTATAGAGAAAGATTCCATCTCTGATAGGAGGAATTGAATGGTGGTTTATATTTTAAATCAACTTAGATTTCCATATATTGGCTTTTCTTGAATACACATGAGGTTACATTTCAACATCCTATGTCAGGCTGAGTTTTGATTTTCATCATTCTTCGCGGTGTCCTTTATCATTGAACTCCTGCTTTGACATACTTTACAAAGCCAAATCCAAAGAGTTTCCACTCTTATGGCTTCCTATCCAGGTTTCTGTTCAAGGTGTTGGGGACAACACAGCTACCTGAGTCTGGGACCATGATGTTAGTGCTCCCAAGATGTGAATCAAAAATGTTCAAATATCATAGTGTTGGTATTGCCTGCAGCCCTGATCCAAAGGTTGCTGATGCCAGACTTTATGAAATAGCTGGATGATGGCAATCTTCAGACTAATCCCAGGACACCCCAGAGATTACTCGTAGTACTACATCACGCACAGAGTTGACTTCTGGCCCCAGGTCAGCCCTCAGTGTTTCACATACAAGTGAGTAGATGATGTGATTGTCCTGCTGGGAAATGTCTGTTCACAGATCTCTGGGACAATGAAATTGTGAAATATAAATATAAACATTTATAAAATATAAACCTTTTTTTTTTCACATTGCTCAGTCACTGAAATTCACCATTCTGATTCCTTCCTTTTTTTTAAAAAAAAAATGTGTTTATTTATTTAGGAAGAGGTATAGAGTCTTAAGCTGACTCTGTGCTGAGCATGGAGACTGACATGGGGATCAATCTTACAACCCTCAGATCACAACCTGAGCCCAAATCAAGAGTCTGGAGCTCAACTGAGTGTGCCACCCAGGAGCCCCATAATTCCTTCCTTTCTTAAGACTTTCACACAAACACTATTTTCTAAATTTTGTGAGTTGTTATATAATACCTGTCAACTGTGATTTCATGATGTTAATATATTCTTTTTTTTAAAGATTTTATTTATTTATTTGACAGAGATCACAAGTAGGCAGAGAGGCAGACAGAGAAAGAGGGGTGGGGAGCAGGCTCCCTGCTGAGCAGAGAGCCCAATCCGGGGCTAGATCCCAGGACCCCGGGATCATTACCTGAGCAGAAGGCAGAGGCTTTAACCCACTGAGCCACCCAGGCGCCCCGAGGTTAATATATTCTTTACTCAGCACTATCTAGACACTTTTCCCATCAATAATAACTTCAAATTGAATTTTCTTTTGATTTGTTTTGTGATCGTCAATCCTAAAAACAAAACTGTCAGTAATTTTATCAACATGCATGGGTTTAATTGGGAAAAATAACAAACTGCCATCCACAATATGCAAATTATAGCAAAACCATAGGCAAATCCTGAGAACAAAGGGGAGGAATGCTCTCTTACACAGAAAAGGGGCTGTTATAAGCAAAAAGTCCATTGAAGTAAACTAGGAGTATAGAGTGTAGTGGCTTGTTGTTGACTGAATTGTGGCATTCTATTGCCTGGGCTGTTGCCAGGTGAGGAGAAAATCTTTCTTCCTCTAATTGGGAATACAAATCATTTTCTTCTTATTGGGGTCTGCTATTGACTGTAGTGGTAGAGAACAAGAATGCCCCCTTCTGGTCTCCTGACTCCATCTTGGTGAGATTTCCTTTTATAAATTTTCACATGATCATTACATTTCTTTTTAAGCAATTTCCATTAAAACATATCTTCTCATTTCATCTGTAAAAATTCACTCTAGGGATCCATTGAACCTTCCTCTTTGCTGTATCCCACTATCCAAGTTCTTAGTTACCAGTAAAATTTCCCCAAGAATTTTACCTAGGTCTATACTAGAGAATCACAGTAAATGAGTTGTATATAATTTTCAATGTTCAGGTAATCTTAATGTTCAGTGCTTATTTCTGCTGTGATGAAAGCATTGATTCTGGAATTTTCTCTCCATAATTTTCTTAGAAATTAAAAATAACTACCCCATCCCTCACTCCCTTCCCTTCTGAAACCCTCAGTTTTTTTCCCAGAGTCCATGTAGCCAGGTGATGTGTATTAATAGGAGGGCATGTGTTGTGATGAACATTAGGTGTTAGACACAACTAATGAATCATCATTGAACACTACATCAAAAACCAATGATGTACTATAGGATGGCTAACTGAACATAAAAAAACAAAACAAAATTAAAAATAACTATAACTTAAAATAAAAAAATTCCTATTGTAAAAATTCAAACTGTACCTTTAGTAAAAAGTTGTTTTCTTCTTTCTTTAATTCCTTCTCAAGAAAGATGCTTCTAGTGGCCTTTGTGCCTAAGTAGTTGAATTCATTTGACTTGTTGAAGTTTATGTATTTTCAGTCAGTAACCCTTGGCTACTCTTCGGTTCTCTGTAATAATTATGGATCTTTTAGCTGAAGTAAATCATCATCAATAATGGCACCATTTTCCACCATTTATTATAGAGTGCCTATCATCTGTTCAACACTATTTTCTTTAAACATTATTTTTAACTGAGTGTTTTATTTGCATTACCTATGTTTAAAAGATGGGGAATATGAGGTTTTGAGAGGTGAAGTAATTTTTTTTAAGATTTTATTTATTTATTTGACAGAGAGAAATCACAAGTAGATGGAGAGGCAGGCAGAGAGAGAGAGAGAGAGAGAGGGAAGCAGGCTCTCCGCTGAGCAGAGAGCCCGATGAGGGACTCGATCCCAGGACTCTGAGATCATGACCTGAGCCGAAGGCAGCTGCTTAACCCACTGAGCCACCCAGGCGCCCCAAGAGAGGTGAAGTAATTTATCCAAGGTCACATACCTAGTAAGGGGCAGAGCCAGCATTGGGGCTTAGTCTGTTTGACTCCTCAAATCAATGTGTGTATCAGTGATATGATGAAGGCGGCTTATACTAGTTGGTGATCATCTATTCTGGTTACCTCTTCCCATCTCTGCCTTCAGTGATATCACATTGGTGGTTTGAAATCCTCCATTTATGCTGTAGACAATCCTCAAACTCTACAAACTGATGCTTTTTCTCCCTTTGGAGACCCTATTTTACCACTTTGTATGTTTTACTTTGCCAAATTCCTCCTCTAAAGAGGAAGACCATAGAATTAAACCACAGGAGTGGTGAGGGGAAATAGTTTCCAGAAACCTTTGCCCAAATATGTCATTATATATATATGTATACATATATATATATATATTTTTTGACTGAATGAGCCATAAAAAATTACACAGCTAGAGAGTTCCCACTGACATACACTCAATATCTATCCTTGGTCCCCCACAAAGCACTTCTTATGGGAGTTGGGTCAATGTTTGCACACTCTTAACAAGGCAGTGTCTCAACTCCTGATACTTTACCATCTCCTCTGAATTTCTCACAGGCTTTTGGGTGGAAAGGGGATTCTGCAAATCTAGTTAAACCAGATCTTCAGGGACTAATTATACAGGTCATGGATAATCCAGGCTCTCTTATCCCCTCCTCCTCATCACCTTCTGACCTTTTTACTGTTCATTAGCACCTCAGCCAGAGACCTGGGCTGGGGAAAGAGTAAATGGGTGTGGAACTCACATCAGCCCATCTGGCTCCCTGCCAACAACTCTTATATAGGTTTCCTTGGGAGGAGTATCTTAGAGACAAGGTAACCAAGCCTATGTGGATTTTATTCAGCTGAGCTCCCCACCTTGGTCTCACCTACTTCCAATACTCCATACACTGATGCCACTCACCATTAGGTGTTGGTTGCTTTAGCTGTTGTCCTGCTCTGTGGCTCTTTTATGCATTTCAATACATTGCACAGGTGGCCAATTTAGTTAATTCCATTAACTGGATCTGGCCAAGCATTGTGCAGGATCAGAGTGAAGATTCAAATTAAGTAATGTTCACAGGGTTGGCCTTGGGGTGAGTAAAAGACAACTATAGCAAGATTTCAGGGATATCTCATTAGCTGCTGCCTCTTAATGCTTTTGGAAATTATACTATAAGGATAAAATATTTTTATTATATAGCATCTCCTGCTTATATCAGTATAAAATGAAAACATGTCCATTAGTCAAATCTTTGAGTATGGCTATTTACTTGGCTATGAACTTACCTCTTTTATTAGTATATTTACTCATCAAGAGTATTTAAATATCTACATAAGCCAGATACAGAGCTGGGGATATAATGCTGAATAACATAGACATGGTCTCTGCTCTCTTAGAATCTTCTTGGGAAGAGGATCAACAAAGAAGCTAGATAAAGGTAATTACAAGTTGTGCTAAGCAGAATGGAGCTGATAAATAGGGTGCAGCTATTTAGAATAGAGAAGGCTCTTCATGAAGAGACATTTAACCTGAGACCCAAGGAATGAGAGGAGACCAGCCCTGTGAAAAGCTGGGAAAGAGCAGGGAGACTGAGGGAACAGGAAGCCCAGAGACTCTGAGGTGAGTTTTATATGCTGAGGAGCTTAAAGAAGGCCAGTGTGTATGGAAAAGGGGGAGGAGCAGGCAAGTCTATTGGAGAAGTAAATGGGGCAAGGGTGAGATGGGGGCAAATTATGCAAGGTCTCCTAGGCCACGGTAAGGAATTTAGACTTCATATTCTACATGCAATGGGAAGGCATGGAAGGGTTTTAAGCAGGGGAGTGATACGAGGTATATGTTTTAAAAAGCCCACTCGGGCTGCTCTATGGAGAATGCCTTGTAGGGACCAGGAATGGAGATAAGGTGATCAGTTAGGGACCTGTTGTGAGCTTCTGGAAGAAAGAGGGTGCTGAGATGCACCAGGGTGATAAAAGTGAGGATGAAGACTGGTGGACAGATTCAAGCTATTTTTTGGAGGTAGAATTTATGTGACGTACTTGACGAATTGCCTATGTCTGGGGGGGGGGGTGGATGAGAGCTCAGGACAATCCCCAGGTTTCTGCATAAGCCGTGGTACTGTTTCTGAGATGGGAGAAGGCTGCAGTAGTGTTAGCTTAGGTGGCACAAGGGAGAACTGAGTGCTGTTTTGAATATATTCCTTTTGAGATACCTCTTACCAGTGCTCCAATGTCATCACGCCCATAAACCCATTAGGAAAGACTTTGCGAAATAAAAATAAAAGAACAGCTGTTAAAGACAACTGAAATGTCTGGATTGAAGTATACACACTATGTATTGTAAGTGAACTTAGACGGGCTTCTAGTGACTTTTTTTTTTTTTTTTTACCTTAGTACTCATAAAAGTCCAAGGTACACATCTGCTCTAGAATTTTGTTTCTAACATTGTTTTGCTCTCTTTGGAGGCTACTTAGTATGATTGTCTTTACTGTTCTGCCAATTGTTTTATACTGTGAATGCATATAGACTCAACAGTGATGATTCAGACTCTCACCTGCCAGTTCTTTCAACATTAATAAGAGCAATTCACATGCACTGAGCTTACCATGTGGCATGCACTTTTCTAAGAGCATGACATGTGTTTGCTCACAAGCGTACGTTGGAGATGTTGGAGGTTTGGTTCTAGATCATTGCAATAAAGTAAATACTATAATAAAGCAAGTCATGAATTTTTTTGGTTTCCCACTGTGTATAAAAGTTATGTTTATACTGTATTGTAGTCTATTAAGTGTGCACATAATTATGTCTAAAAAAACCGTTACATACCTTAAGTGAAAAATACTTCACAGCTGAAAAATGCTAACTGTTATCTGAGTTTTCAGCAAGTCATAATCACTGATCACAAATCTCCCAAGTGAATATATTAATAATTAAAAAGTTGAAAATATTGTGAGAATATTTATTGTGAGAATATTGTGAGAAGTGAACAAATGCTATTGGAGAAATGTTACCTACAGACTTGCTCAATGCAAGTCTTGGCCCAAACTTTCAATTTGTAAAAAATGCCAATTTGCAAAGCAAAATAATGCAAGGCATAATAAAATGACGTATGCTTGTATTTCAATCTTATGACAACTGTGTGAAGTTATTATTATTATTATTATTATTATCCTCATATTTAGGTGGTGAAACTGAGAAGTAGAAAAAATTATTTACTTTTCCAGGTTCATGTAGCTAACAAGTTACAGAGCCAGAATTCTATCCTAGATTGTTAGGATATGTTATGTCCTAAGAGATACCAATCTCTTAACCATCAAGTTCTGTTGCTTCTTGAGAAGATGTTTGGAGAATAATCCACATGAATTTGCCATTAGAAACCATTTTAATTGTCTAAGTCAGTGATTACAAAACTAGCTGCTCATCAGACTCACCTAGAGAGCTTGTTAAAATAAGATTCCCTGGTCCACACAGACCCAAAACACCGTTGAAACTGAGGCTTGGAATCTGTGTTTTTAGCAAGTTTTCCAAGTGATTCTATTGTAGCCAATCCATGAAGTGACATTTAAGAATGAGATATAACTTGTGTTTTACTGCCTTCTCTCCTGAGAACAGACTTCCTTCTTAAAGTTCTATTTTTTCCAGTTTCAGACATTCTCCTTGATTATAAGAGAGAAGCTCAATGGGAATGGGTAATTTTGCTTTCTGCATTCAACCTCTCAATTTATTCAAGGTACAATTTACAATTGAGGAATTGTACTTTTTACTTTCTGCTATTCATGAAACAAAAGGTCAAGATTTCTTTAAGATATTTTCAATAGCTCCAATATTTCACCACAAATGGCTATGTGATGTTTCCCATTTGATACAACTAAAATGAAGAATAAAGCCTTCATTTTATATTTTCTTGTCAGGAGCATCCTAATTTATCCAGAATAAGGAGCAATTTTGGATATTGTTCCCATTTTGTAATTTTCATACTTTTTAGTCCCAAAGAATGTAACTGTTAAAGTTTTTCTTCAGTCAAGACCTGGGCCCCAGCAAAATGGTGAAAGAGTCAAAGACTCTTACGGTTGTTTCAGTTAAATTTTCCATGCCACTCTCTAGTCCTCTTTCTCAGTGGTGGATCTGGACTTGGCTTGGTGTGCTCTAAAAGGATGACTAAGCTTGGTTTACCTGGGACCAGGGGTTTCCTGGGATGTGGGATTTTCAGTGTTAAAACGAGGTCAGTCCCAGCACTGGGACAATTAGTCACTCTACCTGCGAAAGGACCAGCAGAAGGAAGGTTACTCTTCTCGTCCATGTGCCTGAGGTACTATCAGCAGGCACTGCAGAGTAAGAATAGGCTTACATTCTAAGTTTGAAGAGTAGCAGTTGTTAAACCTATGCTTGGGCAAACCACTGTTTGGTGGACCTGCTTGCAAAGGGCAGTCGAGAACTGAAGAAATTATCCTGAGAGGACTCTTTTTTTCTTCTACTGAGAAATGAAATTCAGTTTGTTGGTGTGTATCCATGAAGGGTCTGGTAGAAACTTTTCTGTTTAACTTCAGGGCATTGCCATAGTTTGTTAAGCATTTTTAATTTTTTTTCTTAAAGTAAGGTCTACACCCAGTGTGGATCCCGAGATTAAGAGTCACATGCTCTTCTGACTCAGCCAGCCACTTTCCTTGGTTCTTTGAGCCTCTTAACTGCTGATCCTTTCACAGAAGATGGGCAAATTTTTTGTGGGGGGCCTGATCTCTCCTCTGCTTCATCTTGAGAGTCTGGGCCTCGATTTCTATTCTTTGCTGGTTGTATTTCAATAGCAAGAATTTGATGGGTAATAACTGAGCCCATTCATAAGGAAATAAGATTTTAAACCCTTCTTACTCAATGCCAGAAGAATTGACAAGGTGTCATACAAAAGTGCTCAACAAATTCCTCTTTTTATGAATGAATCAGACATGGGCTAATTCATAAACAGGCTTCTTCCTGGAATGAAAAGTGCAGTGCATCTTGGGAGAGTTCTTGGGAAAGTTCATCTCCTTGGGTGCTTTGGGGAAAATATTTTGACCCATATGTAGATTCTACCCCAGGGTTGTAAGGAGTGGATGCTTAATGTTTGTTTGACTGACTATGCTTGAAAGCTTGGCTTTTGGCTTTACAGTGATGGATTTCTCAACATTTCTTCTCTATATGCTTTAAAGAGGTGATGTACGAGAGAGTAATGTTTAAATGGTAAGGGGCTGAAAGTCAGTTGGGAGATGCGAATGGGAAATCATCTGAGAAGCTAAATGTGGCATCTGAGGTAAATTTAGACCTCTCCCATGAAGAGGGTTGGAAACCCTTACTGGCATTTCTTATGTTACCCCGCAGTCACCCTCTCTCACTGCAGGGCAATCTCTTTTTGTAGAGTGTGTATCACAGGTTGAAAGTGTGTATTTATTTGTGTGTGCATCTGTTTAATATTCAACTTTCATTTAGCCCCCTCACATCCTATCCCAGACCCTGTCCCACACACTTAAAAATGTTGGCTATCCTCCTCTAGTTCGCTAGTTACTTGGTTTATTCCTATTTGTGGAACCCTATACTACGCCCCTCAAAATGGGAGTTTAAGTTTGTTTAAGAAATGGAGTTCATTAAGTCCCATAGAGTTTATTGTCTGAGTGTGTTGAGGGGGTTGGGATGGTCTGGGCAGGGTGTTAACTCCTTGTGGGCAAGAGTTAGACATAAACTGAAGCTCTTCCGGAGCTGGCAGAGATTTTAGATGTCATCCTTTGAAACCTCCCTTCCCCTATAATTCAATAGATACATAAGCTTCTTCTCATTTTCCGTTTCTTCTCTTTGCAATAACTTTTCTACTACTGCCCTCTCTCAACCTCTACCAAGTATGGCAGAAAGGGGGAATTGTTGGGCCTCACAGCAGAAAAGGGGCTGGGTCCCCTTACACTGAATTTCAGTCTCAGTTCATCCTCCCTCCGTCCCAACTCCCATATTCCCTTTCAGTATCTCTGACTCTAATTTCTACTGCTCCAGTTCAACCCTTGCTCGATGTACATCCAAGTGCTACCTCTTCATTGGAGCCTTCAGATTAGAAACCACAGCTCTCACTTTTTATTTTCCATAACCCTTCAGTGTTGCTGATTAGATTCTAACTTGCGCTGTACCCATTTGCCAGCATATGTCACCTCAACTGTTTTGTTGGAGACTTCAGGCCTGGGACATTGTCTTTCCTTCTTTGCTTCACCATCTGAGCTTAGCACAAGTCCTGGCACAGAGGGGTACAGTAAGTGCTTGTCTCAAACATTCTCATTTCCATTAATATACTCTTAAGATAGGCTGGTCTTCTGTGGGTTTTTCCCACTCATTTTTGTGGCCATTTATAGTTTCCACTTGCATCATTTCTTGGGAGTAATGAGTTCCGTAATCATAAAACCTGTCATGGAAAATGACATTTTTATTTATTCCCTCTAGGTTTTCCTCTTTCCAGCTAGAGCCCGTGGTCTCCTAATGAAAGAGTGCGTTCATTGGATGGGCAGGCTTGTGATTCAGTAGACTTTAGTCTGCTGCTGTTCAGTCTTGCTCAAAAATCTTAAGTCATCTGATTACCTGCCCCACAGTTCCTTCAGTCATTTCAATTGCTCTTCCCCAGTTCTGCAACTTCATGTTGTGTTTCGTCTTGTGGGTAGAGCCATATACCAACAATGGCATAGAAATGGGGTAGGAAGAGGTGAAATACAGAACAGATAGAAGTTGAGATGGCATGTCCTCAAGGAGCTTGTAGGATTGTGAGGACACTGTATATTTGAGCTGTGGGTGCCTCTTCTCTTTCCTGAGCATTTTGGAGAATAAGCTATACATAGATGTCCACAGCTAAAAAAGATACAAGCCCGAAATGGAGTTATTTGCCCCTACAATAGCAAAGAGGACTTACAGTTTCAACCTATCCTGGGAATGCAGGTTTTTAACAGTCAATCTGAATTTTCCTGATTAGCACCAGTGATGTATTTTTGTGATTAAAAATCCTCCTGGTCCTTTCCCCCACAAAAGCTGTCCTGGACTAAAACAGCCTTTCTTTTCTTTTGTTTTCTCTTTGCCTTCCTACTTCTTACAAAAACTTTTCTACAAAAACTTCCTTCCTTCCTACCCCCTCCTTCCTACAAAAACTTTCCACAAGGTACAACTCCTTAGAACATCTACTTGTTAGATGGGATTCTCCCAGATTCGTGAGTTGCTTAATAAAACTGATTAGATCTTCAAATTCACTTGGTTGAATTTCTTTTTTTAATACCACCATCATGTGGAAGTGAGTCTATCTGTATAATGTACTATCTGATTACATGTGTGATTGTACCATTTTAAATAATGACAACACCTACAGTAGCAATCCCTCACAAATCATCAATTTTTTATCAGGTAGATGCTATGTACTTTTTTCAATTTGTTTAATTTTCCACAACAACACTGAAAGGTTGATATTATGTTTTCCATTTTACAATAAAGATGAGTAATCCTCAGAAAAGTTCATTAACCAGGCTAACTTCGTATCTGAGACAAATGGCAGGTGAAGTCACAATTTGAACTCAGATGTGTTTTAAATTTAAAGACCACAATCTTTCTAACATACAATAGAGCACTTTCCCCTTGGGAACTTAAATGAGAAAGCTGCAGTTGAGGGCTTTTCTAGCAGAGATAAATCTTTAAAGGGGATGTTTTTCCTGAAAAATCTTTCCTGGGTGGGCAGGACATCTGATGAGTTTTTAAGTCCTTTCATCTTGATCACAGAGCTAGCTTAATGGTAACTATCTTGAGGAGCTTGAGGAGTTCCCAAAATAAGTTAGACTCTTTGACTGAAATACATTTATTCTTTCAGGTCACTAGAGTACCATTTAGATAATATGAGAAACCAAATATTGTGAAATCAATATGTGGATCAAAATACACTAGTAACATTGTAACCTGGAAGATAAAAGCGAAGTTTAGCAGGATCATGTTCATCCGGGACACACTCAGATGGCTGAGGTCCACTCTCACTGGTTAGTGTCTCTATTGCCCTAGCAGCTAAATTTTTTGAATATTATCCCTAGGTACTAGACATAATTCCCATCCTCACTGGAATTATAATCCATTTGGGAAAGTGAAATATAAACATATAAAACTTTATATAATGAAAACAAAGTTAGATAAAACCACAAATAATACTCTGTCCACCTCAATTTGCTTTACTCTGTCCACCTCAATTTACTTTACTTTTCTTCTGAATCTGTAACCACCAATGAACAAGTTTTAAATTTGCTTATTTTATTGTTCACTGCTATACCTTTAGGATCTACCACAGTGCTTGGTCCCATTGAACAAATGAATTAATATGATAAGTGCTTAAAGCAGAAAGTATGGCTAGAGTGGTCAGGAAGAGTGCCATGGGGGAGTAGAAACAGGAGCAGAATCTGGAAGGAAGAGGCAGTTTTGGAGAGAAGAGGTTGAGGTAGGGAGAATGACATGGACAATAGTGTGGAGTTTAGATATCATGATAGGATTTGTGAATACTCTACTTTGGCTGGAACAAAGAGGGCCTTTGAAGGGGCCGGATTATATCCAAAGATGTGATGCATAATCTATAAGAGCATTTAACTTGAGGAATGACTATAAAGCATGATGGAGGTGAAATCTGTAATGGTTAACACTGAAACTCCACCCCTTTATCCCCTTGCATAAAGAAATAGTGTAGATTAAAACATCATTTATAGGGAACAACAAATAGAGGTTACAGATCTTTCTGAGCTGATACTTAGAAAAAAATGTCACCCACATGAAATGTGCAAGTAAGTAGTGCTGATGGAGATTTTAGGGATGTTGCATGAGAATCTCATTTTTTAGATTGAGGTTCTGTTTTCTCTTGGCTTGTTGTATCATGACTTTTCCCCTTGTATCATGGCTTTTCCATTTAAAATTGCACAAATTCAAACCGATTCAAAGACTGGCATGCGCACACATAATTGTGCATTTGCACAAGTATGAGTGCATATGTGCACACAGCACGTGCACACCCACACACATTTTCACACACACATGCTCAAGCTCCCAGGCACACAGCTTCCTTCAGCCTAGCTTCTATTTCCTCTCATCTGGCAGCTTTCAGAATAATCTCACCCACCTGTTAAATCAGAGAATGTCAAGTTTAATTTATAACAGTGAGTAGAAACAGGATGCTACAGAAAGCATTTTAATTAAAATCCTTTAATTGGATACATGCTTCTTGTGAAAAGGGAGCTGTGGAGAGGGCCTCTTTGTCGGCACCTTTCACTCCAGTTGCCAGAGACTGTTGCAGGAATGGCCTTGCAATTGGAACCAGTCCTCTGGAGCTGTGGGGGTGGGACAGGGGTGTGGAGGCCAAGAGAGGGAAATTGGGAGCAATAAGAAAAAAAACAAAGGGGTGAATGGCCACAGATTTTGTGCAGAGACACAGCTTTGGTGTTTTCCGGAGGCAGTTCTGCCGAAACCTATTGGTATTGTTTCAAGTTGGTTTCTCCTTAATCCTTTCATCATCCTTAGGATGGGATAGTTTCCAAGGGGAACCCGCAAATACCCCTGACTTCAGGCAATGGCTTAGGAAATCTTGACAGTGTAGGTCAATTGGCGATTGTGGGAGGTGGACAGATGATAGTATGGGGTTGGGGGAGGCCCAGCCTTTGCACCTGGGGTTCCTTAAGTGACAGCACTTAGCACTATCCAGCCCACACCGCAAGAAAGAAAATGTTGGACTCAATTAGAGGCCAGTTTAAGGAAGGGACTGTGTGCTAAAGTGGGGGGCCCAGCCTGGAAACCATCCCAAGAGCTCATGTGGGGTGACAGCAATAGAGTGTGCCAAGAGAGCAGAAAAGCATGGAAGTATTTTACTGGGAACAGTCAAAGTAGCTGAGAAAAGAGGGAACTGGAAGTAGTTTTAGTGTCAGGTATGTTGCCAAGGAAACGGAGCTCATTAAAGATAGGGGAGGGTGAATGGGTTTTTACCTTCTTGGTTTTGCTTCAACTTACTGTGCCAGAAGGTGATGCAAGAGGGTCTAATAACACTCACTCTTTCTTGGTAGCCAGTGCTATGTCCTCTTGGTAGAATGAAGAGACACACCTTGAAGGATTTTTAGATGTTATACATCCACGGCTACTGTTGGGCTCCTAAAGGCTCTGGTTGCTAAGGAAACAATGGTAGACCATTCTATTTGTTTCCAACTATTGGTTGCTGCTAGTGGTGTGCTGGTAAATGTTTAACAACTGGCTCCTGGGTGGGGAGCAAAGTCTGATTTGTAGCATTTTCCAACATCCATGCTGTAAATATTTCCACCATGGCTGATTTTAAGATACTGATGGTTTAACAACCAGTTGGACAAATTCCTGAACTTAAAAAATCGGCTATTACAAGCCAGTATGAGTTGGGTCCAACACACCACTGGTTTCTTCTTGCGCTGTTAAGCTTTCTTGTAAGAGGTGTTTTGTTTCCACTTCCATTGTCTTTATGATTGCCCATATGGCTTACTTTGGCCGATGGAATATAAGTGGATAACACAAGCCATATCCAATCCAAGTTTTAAATGGGCTTCTATGATTTGGCCCTGCTACCTCCACCCCCTCTGAGCTTCTGTCCTTTACTTTGAGAATAATGTGTCCCAGGTAGTGGCTTTT
This sequence comes from Mustela lutreola, assembly GCF_030435805.1. NCBI lineage: Eukaryota > Metazoa > Chordata > Mammalia > Carnivora > Mustelidae > Mustela > Mustela lutreola. Next base: position 101,890,886 of record NC_081299.1, on the reverse strand, counting down.
TATTCAGCCTGGGCCTAGCATGAAAAGACACATGGAGGTTCCTAAATTGAGCTGTTCTCAGCATAGTCTCACAGAGTCACAGCCAAGCCGCAACTTCGTGTAATACGAGCAAAGAAATGAATGTTTGTTGTTATAAGGTACTAAGATTTGGGAGTCTGATCTTGACCTAATCAACAAACATAGACCAACAATTGGCACATAGTAAATACTATGGAATTATATCTAGGTTATGTAAAGGGATTAGAGGTTTTTAGTTCTGAGAGAAACCTCAAAGTACAATCATTTCAACAATCATATGATGTTTCAGTGCCCTTTAAAACATCCCTGCCAAATGTTTTTCTGTTTTAATTGTCCTCTTTATAAATGTAAATCTCTCCAGTGTTTGGGATCTTGGTCTTAGTACCTCTTGAACAAGTTCATGGCATCTCTGACAGCTCTGAGTGTTGGAAGATTCTTCCCTCTGTGAACTAGAAGCCTTTTCCTTTTTGCAGGAATCTAGTATCCTTAGTCCTATTGCAAGGAAACATGGAAAGTGTCATTATTCTACAGGAAAACTCCTCAGATATTTGTAGATATTATTATCCACATTTAGTCTTCTCTGCATGTCAAACTCAAAATTCTGAAGAGGAAAAATGTAAACCTAGGATTTTTTACCCATTCAAAGTATAATCAGTTCAAGAGTGTGAATGAAATAAAGATTTCTCCAGACCAAAACCAACCAACCAACCAAAAAAAAAAAAAAAAAAAAAAAAAACCTCCCAAAACACTCGGCTGGGCTTGATTTTGAGTCCTGTCATCACCCTGGCTCATCCTTTCTGAGCATCTATAACTTGTATAAATTGACATGAATGACTTATTGGAAGTAGAGAAGACTATCAGACTCAGAAATAGCCCCAAGAAATGGGAAGCTGTAATGTTGGTACACTTCAGGCAATATGAGACAAAGCTATAGACCCATGAAAGGGAACAGCTGAAATGCAAATCCCTGTGTAAAGGTAGTATCTGGAAGAGTAGAGATGAGGAGATCACCCAGAATGCAGCACAGGTATATGAAAGGATAGAAAATATGAACAGGAGGTTAAGAAACATGATGTTTAGACTTAAAAGGATAATATATATCTATGAGGAGTTCAAAAGAGAGAAAGGGGAGAGATTAGGGAAATTTATCTCTATTCAAAGACAAATAATAACTAACTTTTTTTCAGAATAAAAACTCCATATGTGAACACCTGTTTGAAGAAGTACAATGAGACTTGAGTAAGACCAAGAAAAATATGTTCATACCCTACAAGTTTTACATACAGTAAAACCATATTACAGAGAGTAAAAGAAATGGCTAATTGTAACCAGAGACTGAAGAAGTTGCCTAAAAGAAAAATTGGATAAAGAGATTAGTAGATTAAAATCCTTAAAGAGCTAGGGAAAAAAAAACCCAGAAATTGTTTCAGCCTAGAATTCTAAAGTTTTATTCAAGAGTGAAGATTGACCATTCGTAGAAGACATTTTTTTTTTGGAAAGAAGGAACTCAGAAGGAAAAGAAAGCCGTGAGAAGAACTTAAGGTCCATGTATACAATGGTATATGACTCAGCGATCAGAAAGGATGGATACCCACCATTTGCACTGACATGGACGGGACCGGAGGGGATTATGCTAAGTGAAATAAGTCAAACAGAAAAAGACAATTATCATATGGTTTCACTTATTTGTGGAACATAAGGAATAGCATGGAGGATATTAAGAGAAGGGAGGGAAAACTGAAGGGGATGGGAATCAGAGGGGGAGATGAACCATGAGAGACTATGGACTCCAGGAACCAAACTGAGGGTTTAAGAGGGGAAGGGGGTGGGTGGATGGGTTACCCTGGTGATGAGTATTTTTTTTTTAATATTTTATTTATTTATTTGACAGAGAGAGAGAGATCACAAGTCGGCGGAGAGTCAGGCAGAGAGAGAGAGAAGCAGGCTCCCGCTGAGCAAAGAGCCCGATGCGGGGCTCGATCCCAGGACACTAAGATCATGACCTGAGCCGAAGGCAGCGGCTTAATCCACTGAGCCACCCAGGCGCCCCCCTGGTGATGAGTATTAAGGAGGGCATGTGTTGCATGGAGCACTGGGTATTATATGGAAACAATGAATGATGGAACACTACATCAGAAACTGATGATGTACTGTATGGTGACTAACATAACATAATAATAAAAAAAGAACATAAAGCAGATGAATTAGTAAACATGTAGATTTTAAAAACTTGCACAATATGGGGGGTAGGTATCACAGTTAAGGCACTTATGTCCTGCGTTTTTCTGAAGGACACAGATATCAATTTTAGACTTTATTTCAAATATACATGTTAAAAATGGAAGGTACCCCTGAAAAGAATAGTGGTAAAAGGTGTAACATTCATACCAGTAGATAAATTAAAAAGTGGAAACCCAAATCACTGTATTTTTGATAAAAGTATAAAAACATTGAGAAAAAGAGCACATACCAACCTTAGGTTATTAGTTATGTCCTAGAAGGAAGGGAAAGGAATGACATATAGTGAAATGGGAGGGAAATTTATCAAACATGTTTGCAACCTTGTATTTATTTTAAAAAAAATTGGAAGCAAATGTTAATGTGTTAAGTCTGGGGAGTGTATATTTTGGCCTCTGCAACATTAATTTTTTTTTTACCTTTTGTATGCTTCCACTTTTCACAATTAAAAATTCTAATAATGAAGAGTAAATCCAAATGGCTAAAAATATTACAACAATGTTAAAATTCACTAGTAGAAAAATACAAATTCGATAATATGAGATATTAAATTGAGACTGTCCATCAGATAGGCAAAAATTTAAAAGAGCTCTAGCAAGAACTGCTGAAAGAGATGCATGGAAAAAGATAGTCCTTTCTAGTGGAAGCATTATGACTTTGTCAGAAATTAAAATAAAGATAACCTCCTTTTGCAATTTTAGGTCTAAGAATCTACCTCATCAAAATAAAGGATATTTATTTATTATATTTATGTTTGTATGAGCAGAATATGGAAGCAAAACAAATAACCATCCAGTTGTATATTCACATACTTATATGTAATGCATCTAAAAAAGAATGAATTAAAGGTATATCAGTTGAATGTTTTTCATAAAGAATTGTGTAAAAAATGTATAGAGTACAATCCCATTTTTTGAAAAAATCAGAAGATTCCTTGTGTGTGCACATATATGTATATATCCATATATGCCTTATACATTACATGAAGCTAGATAAAAAGAGTACAAAGTGGTGATAAACTCAGGCTTCCTTGGTATGAGTAAAGACAGTCTGGATCCAGATGGGTAGAGAAGGGAAAGATGAAGGGAAGGAAGGAAGAGAGGGAGGAAAGAAGAAAGAAGAAAGGAAGGAAGGAAGATCCCTTAAAAATAATCAGTGTGGCTTAGTAGGAAGAACATGCAACTCTTGATCTTGGAAACATGAATTCAAGCCCCACATTGGGTAGAGATTAGTTAAACAAATAAATAAATACATAAACTTAAAAAAGAAGCCAGTGTACTTGATAATCACATTTATGCATTTATGTAAAAAAATATTTATACATACAGAATTCATATATATTATCATAAAGTTAAAATCAAAGAATTAAATGACGAAAAGATTAAAACAGTCTTTACATAACTTGTTTGGCAGGCATTTCTCTTCTTGTACATCAGTGGTCACTATGATCTGACTTTTTATTTTTTAGTCTCTTATCTTGTCACATTGTGTTTCCTGTTGGAGCTGCTCAACAATTCTCTTCTCCCACTCTGAGCACTGTTGCTCTTTTATCTGGAATATCTTCTTTACCAAGTTGAAGGAATGTACCTATTTACATGGGAATGAACTGAATTAAATTGATAAAATTTGCTATGTAGTTGAGAAACTGAATTTAGAGAGGCAATTTGGACCAAAGTCAACAATGAAGCCACTGAAAAGGAATAGGTCATGTGATTTGTGACCAATGGAAGAAGTGGGGCCAATGAGAAGTGCAGTCAGATAAACTGGGTGAAACTGATTATAAGGTGTCTGGAAAGGAGTGTTTACCAGAGAGCTGCTGTTTGTTTTCATAGAGTGGAACTACAGCATCAAAAGAAGAATTTCAGGAAGACTTGTCATCAGTGGTACTCAGGACTAGGAAGAAGCTGAGCAGTGTTGGTAATTCAGATACTGACTTATGAAAAACTGGCATAAGGGAAGGAGAGGAAGGACAATGTGAGTGGCAGTTAAGGGATAACTGGTAAGAGTCTACAATTGTCTGGATATCATGGGAGGAGTTCAGGAACAAGTCCAGCATGACTTCACTTGACTTGAGTAATGCAGAAGAAGTTGGTATTACTGGTTTAGAATAATTAGGTATATAACAAATGCACACTGGTTAATTGTAAATAACACACTTACTGCAGTGTGACATTGATATTTATAATTCAATTCACCCTAACAGAACTGCCTTTGATCTCTCTAACCAGAGGCAGGTAGTGTGAACTGTATACTAGGTTCCCACTCATGTGCTGATTTCACATACTCTAATGGGGTGCTTTCATGCTTTACTCTAGTTCACACCGATCTTTGCCCTATGCAGAGGTCATTTAAAAATCCTTCTTTTCTTCAAGATTGTGCAAAGATCAGCTTTCAGAGGCAGAGTTTTCTTTCAAAACATCATGAATTTCAAAAGTTGTGCCTTCATGCTCTGGTTATTTACTTTCCTACTAGTTGCTGTCCTAATTTATGCATATTCAGAAATACTGGCAAGGGGTTTTCCTTCAATGTGGAAGTGTTTTGTTAGTTCAAATGTTATTTTCTATAGGAGTGGGAGGGTTTTATACACATGCCTGGGTAAGTGTTGTCTAGAATGCTCTGTGCTGGTAATTAGGAACTCTTCCCTTATGGTACAATCCTTTCAGATGTCCTCGTGGCTGTGGTATCAGAAATAAAAGGTTATTCAGTTAGTGTTTTGGTCAGAGATTTGTGTAAATGATTTAATTTTCACCTAAATGTGGTTTACATCTATCTAGTGGAAATTTATGTAATTAATACAGGAATATGAACAATGTTGATGACCCACCTAACAGTATAGAACAGAAATCCATTTGGAGGTACAATTAATCCTAATTGCTCTTACTCTTGGATCCTCTCTTTTTACCAGGGACAGGTAGCTTTCAGTGGAAAAAGATCTGGGGAAAATTCTATGAATAAAATTCCAAAGCATTTATTCTATGAATAAAATTTCTAGCAATTCAAATAATATTTGCAGAAGTGTGGGTTTCATCTGGAGATTTTACAACTTCCAGAGAGGTCTTTCTCCTGCCTGAGCTTCCTTTATGGAGATAGAATAGTTATTTCTACTGACACATGTTTTTATGATCTAATAAATACTTGAAGCTGGAACCCTTAGGAAGAGATTTTTTTTTTTAAGGGAAAAATGGCAAGATTTTGTCTTATGATAAATTTTTTTTTTAAATCAAAGGTTGATATTTACTCCAATTCTGAACAATCATACAACAGCTACTTTTACCCTTCCAGGTGCTGAGTTGGGTTATTCCTTTTAAATTCAGGATGGATGTCCACACAATCAAAATGTGTAACTTCGGACCAGAGAGCCATTTTTTTTTCCCCCTGAAGCATGCATTACATGTAGAATACTCACACTGTGTGCATAAATATTTTGTCTCTACATGAACACATAGGTCTGTCTGATTAAAGTGAGGCGACAATGTGGGGTCATAAACAAGATGACATCCCACATAGACTTCTATTTTCTAGGTTTTTAATTCTGTATGCCCTCCCTTAGATCTATGATTCTTGTGGTATTATCTTGAGAGGCTTCCAGGTAGCCTGGAGATTGGAGTCAGGTAGCACTGATATTTTTAATAATATAATATTTGATGCTACTGTCCTGAATTAAAATTTACTTCTGATGTTTAATGAAATATAAACGTCTTACTGGGTCACACCAAAGCTAGCACTCAACATTTTATTGGGATTTTTCTCACAGTATATGATAACCAGCAGGTTTTTAAATCCTGCTGTGGTCCACAGGCTTAATGACCAGAATTCTTTTTTTTTTTTTTTTAAAGATTTTATCTATTCATTTGATAGACAGATCACAAGTAGGCAGAGAGGCAGGTAGAGAGAGAGAGAGGAGGAAGCAGGCTCCCCACTGAGCAGAGAGCCCGATGTGGCGCTCGATCCCAGGACCCTGAGATCATGACCTGCGCTGAAAGCAGAGGCTTAACCCTCTGAGCCACCGAGGCACCCCTAATGACCAGAATTCTTGAGTCAGACTAAGATGCACCTTTTATGGAATCTAAATTTAAAAGTTAGTTTTAGTTTTCATAGGCTTATTGACTAATGTCCATAGTAATTTCTAAGATATGTCAGTATTCTGAGATACTTTGAAACTCATAGTGAGTGCTTTGGACAAAAATTGAAGGCATTATGGAGAGCTATCTCACCTAGTCTTATCCATTCCACGATGCCCAGCATGGATACAGACAAAGGAAAGATAATTTTACTTCTAAGAGTTTTCCCTATAAACATTATTTACTCTTTTGCTCCCCCCTAGCAACACTGTTGTGTCACCTACATCACTTTGTCATGTCCCAAGGGAACTTAGCCAACATCAGAGGAAGTTGATTCCCACTTTCTACCAAAATAGATATATCTAGGCAACGTCAAAGCAAATTGATTAAAATTTTAAAAACTTCCGTCCGTGGAACAGGTCTTTTTGAAATCCAGTGCTTTGCTGCATCTGTTCTTTTTGCTTTCCTTCTCTCTACCTCATTTAGCTGGTAGGTATGACCATTAAGGAGAATGTTTAATTTCCAAATCTAAAAAAGCCTAACTCTTTTAATTAGGGGCTTCAAAAATAGTGATTCAATGGGGGCACATGCACCCTAATGTTTATTGCTATAAGCATTGTCTATAATAGCCAAATTATGGAAAGAGCCCAGATGTCCATCAACAGATGAATGGTTAAAGAAGAAGTAAGATATCTATATCATCTATATCTATATCTATATCTATATCTATATCTATCTATATATAAAATGTTACTCAGCCATCAAAACGAATGAAATCTTTCCATTTTATTACGCAAAATCAAATAAGTTAGTCAGAGAAAGACAAATACCCTATGATACCACACATATGTAGAATTTAAAAAGCAAAACAGATCAACATAGGGGAAGGGAAGGAAAAATAAAATTAGCTAGAAACAGAGGGAGGCAAACCATTAGAGACTCTTAGCTCTAGGAAATAAACTGAAGGTTGCTGGAGGGGGATGGGTGGGGGATGGGGTAACTGGGTGATGGGTATGAAGGAGAGCACTTGATATAATGAGCACTGGGTATTATATACAACTGATGAATCACTAAATTCTACCCCTGAAACTAATAATATATGTTAACTAAATTGAATTAAAAAAAAAATAAGGGCTCTTCATAGCCACATATTTCCCTCCTGGAAGATCTCAAAGAACTTTAAAATTTTCACTGTGATCAAATGTAAACTCTCATTATTAGAATCAGAATCATTTCACTATCCACTACATATGTCTAAATTAAAGGTGGAAAAGTGGCAGCTTAAACCTGTGAGGCTTCCCAGCACTTGAAGATAGAGAATGAAGAAGAATTCTGTATCCTATTCCCTAAATGGTTTCAAGAAACAGAGCTGGAATATGTTGTTGCCAGATTGGATCTGCCTAGCTTTTTAAACTAGTATTTCCCTATCAGTAAGGGTTAAATCAAATACTCAAGGTCATACATTTAGGGTCTTGTGGCTTACGTTTCCAAGGAGAAAAGGGTTGCTCTAGCTACTTACGATCACCCTCACTCAGGAAGTATGTTGGTCCAGAAGCAATTCAGAAGCAGATTTCATGCAGTCATACATAGAGGAGGGCTGTTTGGTGAGAAGTGATGGGAAGAGTTTAGGGCTCCAGGTAGAAAGACTTGGGAGTCCTTCAACATGTGTGAACACAAAGTGTTGTAGATGAACTGCAGGAAATTGAGTCTCATACATATAGATGGACAAAATCCAATTAAATGGGAAGTCTTGGACCTGGGATCTTTCCTTAAAGTTCACGTAATTTGGTGTCTACTCTCTGTATTTTTTCCATGATGTTCCTTTAATTGAAAGTGATACATCATTCTGTCAAAAAGTTTGAAAATATTAAAAAACAAATAACTCTTTATCCCACTATCTGGATTTAACTGTTACAAATATTTGGATAAATATCTTTGTAGGGTTTTACATGCATATGAAGAAAAGAAGGAAGACGGAAGTCCTCTGTATTTGTGATCTGACCAGGCGTAAGGAGGTAGAAGGTGATCTTCACTGTCATCCAAATATAATATTTTCTTTAATAGGATAGGAGTTTGGGACCTAGGACATATTGCTGATAGTAATTTACAATGAATTACCTGGAGAATTTTCTCAGTTCCTCCATTCCCTATAATAAACCTGCTTTGTGATTTTGTAAATATTTGTATATCAAGGCTTAATCAGAATAAAAACAAGACAGGAATAGTTTGAAGCTTTGAAATAATGGAGAAATTATGATTTTATTTATTTGAAGACTTGGTCAATTTTTTAAAGATTTTATTTATTTATTTGAGAGAAAGAAAGCATGCATGCCCAAGTGTGGTAGGGAGGGAGAGAGAGAAGCAGACTCCCCACTGAGGAGGGAGCCACACATGGGCAGGATTTTATTTAGTGTAGATAAACATCTGTATAATTATTTAACCTTCTGACATATCAGCCTTTTACCCTTATTTTCTTATTTCCTTTCCGTTCTTTTGAAAGGGAAGGTGGTGAATAGAAGGTTTTGTGAAATAGTACCATTTTAGAGGGGTTCCAATTTCAAACTAAACCATATCTGCCTCTTACATTTAGCATTTAGACTTTATGTATCGTTTTCAGCTCTGTTCATCTGTCTAAAAGGAATACTTGGTAGGTACTTCTATTTTTACCATTTTACCCACAGTGAATTTGGCTGTAACAATCATAATTAATAAAGAAGACAACAGAGATAATGTGTTGATGACAGCTTAAGCTAATTATAAAACCTCAGAGATGCCCCTAAGGGTCTTATTTTTATCAGATTCTTATTATGCTAAACTGAATCAAGATGTTCACTCATCATTTCAGGTGCGGGTAAATGTGCTAAATGGTGTGGAATTTTATGACTATAAAAGGTCAAATTTCAAGAGTTTTCTTTTTAAAGGAAATTTCATGGAATTTAAAATGTGAAGTCCAATCATACTGAATTCATTGGCAACCAGACCTGCTTAAAGGTGAAACCTCATTTCCCCAGGGGTTTCAAGTGAGAGAGGAGAAAGTCCCCTCAGGTTGCTCCCCCTTCTGCCAGGTTTCAGTTATAACAGAGAATCTTTTCACAAAATATAGTCAATTTATACTTCAGGAATTCAAAACAGATTTCATTGGCTCATCTGGACACTGGAAAATCTTATATTCTTTCCCAAATGACTTGGCACATTAGTTTGGCACACACTGAGAACTCACACACCTGGCAAGCCACCTCGACTTTCCTGACGCTCAGAAGGAGGTCTCCAAACCTGCAAGCATTTTGGATCGTAAGTTGGGTTCAATGTGCCCAAGTCCAAGAAGCATGAAAACAACCATTCACATTCAGAGATGGGGCTATGCGGGACTAAAGTCAGGGGGAGAAGAAAGACAGAGGCTCAAAAAAGAAAAGGAAAAGAGATAAAGATATACTCATACTCTTCAGTCAAGGTTTAATACAGTCAAAGACTCGTCCCAGTGAGTTTATTCTTGATTTCATAATTTTTCATTTTCAGATATTCAGTCATCCTTTGTGAATAACTTGAAGTCAGATTTCTTGTAAAATCTGGGAATAATGCTGGTCTAATTTTCTAACATTAAATAATACAAAACCAATGGTTTCTCTGGTGGGGCCACAATTCTGCAAACACAGGCAAGATCTATGACTTGATACTTATAGCTGTTTCTATTAGCTGTGACTCAGCTGTTGACTTCACAACAGCTAGGGGACTTTGAAAGTGTGGGGACATGCAGACCCAATGGTATAAAAGTATCTAAGGACATTGTCCATGCTCCATAGTAATGATTCTTTATGACATATGGAAAATGTCCAATATAGTGCCTGGTACATAGTAAAAACTCAGTAATATTGGATCCCTTATAATCATCATCATTGAAAATGGGATTCAGCACCAGGGGTAACTTGGCACTTCAGCACTAGGAATAAATTGTTTCTTGCCAAATTTTGATTACTGAACTCCTGAAGGTTCTAGAGGGGATGTGTCTTTGAATCAATATGGATAATAGCACAGAAGTCACTCAATTATTTGTTGAAAAAATGAGTGAACTAAAACATGAATGTATGAATGACTGAAATCAGAGCTTCTGTGGGAGCACAGTAAGGCAAGAAGATATTTTTTTCCCCAAGGCTCTAGTTTCTCTTGGACATGTTTTAAATTTGCTCTGCATGTGGAGATAGAAAAATATCTATCTTATCTGTGGGGATCAGTAGGGGCTAGCAGGAAGTTGGGAAGAGAAAAGGGAGGTGTCTTAGTAGAAATCAGGGCCAGTTAGGAAAGATAGGGGAAAAAAATGCTCAGAATCTAGATGAATCATGGGTATAGGGCTAGACTTTAGGGTTTGCAAAGTAGGTTTTTCATAGACTGTAGAGTAGCAGGCCACAGTTAAGGGGCAGAGTCATCTTACGTTGCATTAACCCATTGTTTTATTTATTATTTATCTACCTTTATTCACTTTGTAAGTCCTTGTTGAGTATTTATCATATGTTAGGTGTTTCATTACTTACCAAGACACAACAGTGAGCAATACATGGTCCTTTAAAGTCTAGTTGAAGAAAGAAGATAAGGGACACCGTTTTAAATTCTTTTGTTCCTACATCCAGTTCTGCATTCCATAGTGTTTTGCCAGAGACAAATATTTCACAAGTAGTGTCTCCTTTGTGAAAGGCTCCGCTGAGGAAAACACTCTTATCTAGGCTAGCACTCTAATTAAGAACTTTTCTTTTTCTTTGTGTGTTTGTATAATTCCTAACTTAACTGTATAAATGAATTTTCCTCTAAAGCCAAAATATAAAACATTTGGTTGCACAGTGTACTATGTGGGCAAAACTGTCCACAAGAACACTCACTGGTAATTACAAAAATGATATCTTGTGGCCATGGCTAACAAGGCGAAAAGAGATGGAAGCAGTTTTTTTTTATTTTTTTCTTTTTTCTTTTCTAGCAGAGAGAATGTGGTAGCATATTTGGTTCTGGCAGGGAAAAGGGAGACATGAAAAAGGAATTAAATCCACACTTTAAAAAATTATGGCCTGTGAGCTATATATCTTAAGTCATAATTAATTCAAGTAGGAATTATTTCCTTGGAATGTTTTTTAGGTATTTAGGAATGATCTTGAGCAATATTTGGTACAACCAAATTGCAGAACCTTGGAAACATTCAGACACCCCTCCATATTTCTTGAAGCTCATTGTCATGGGACTTGACCTAAAAACACTCTTTATACAGCCAGATTTTAGCCATTTGTGGGATTACAGGACAAAGTTGATATATTTTTTTTCCTGGCCATTTGGGACGCTTCCAGGTGGTATAAAGGAACTAGAAGCATGGCAGCAGTAATTTATTTTTGGTCCAAGTGTGGTTTTACAAATGTATTTCCACAGAACTCCATGCCATCTTCTCTATCTCTGTCCTCCTGTTGATACTGCCTTATGTAGAGCTATTAAAATTTTAACACAGCAGAGCAGTATGCATGGAGAGACCACTCATCAAAATGCAAAAATAGCATAGTCCCTAAAAATGTACATCTCTTTCAATTACTAGTTCCTAATTGCATTTTATTTTAAGACCCGTTACTGTTCTTTGGCTACTATATCCTACTTTCTGTAATTCTCTCTTTGAACTACAGTAGGATAAGTGTGGGTCCTGGAAAAATGGTGATGTCAGTGATTTGACTTCCACTTCCCTGGAAGCCTCTCCCATATTTTTTAGAAGAGTCTTTCCATTTCTATTTGTGCTAAACCTCTATGAAAGTTTCTTCTCAGGGAAAAAATCTGTCAGCAATCATTCACACCTTGATGCAAATTTAGACCAATACGTTACCCTCCCCTGGGGTATATGCACTTTAAGATTTTCCTCTAAATATATAACAGCATTTTGCCTGTTTCTAGAGGAATTTAAGCTCTATTCCATCAAGCAGTGGGACTGGTATTTTACTAGGGAAGAACCTTCCTAGATGTCCCTGGTATTCTACCAGGCAGCTCTTATGTGTAAGGCTGCTTCTTCCCATAAACTGTACTTCATTTCCCAACTTGGATACAGATTAAAGGCCTGAACTCACACTGACCAAGATGCAATGGTGCAGCCACTGTGAAAAACAGTATGGAGTTTTCTCTAAAATTTAAAAATAGAACTATCCTATGATCCAGTAATCACACTAGTGGGTATTTATCCCCCAAACTACAAAAACACTAATTCAAAGGGATGCAACACTGTTTATTGTAGCCTTATTTACAATAGCCAAATGATAGAACCAGCCCAAGTGTCCTCTGATAGATGAATGGATAAAGAAGAAGTGGTTTATATACATAATGGAATATTGTTCAGCCATAAAAAGAATGGAATTTTGCCATGTGCAAAGACATAGATGGATCTAGGGAGTATTATGCTAGTTGAAATAAAGTCAGAGTAAGACATATACCACACGATTTCACTCATATGTGGAATTTAAGAAACAAAACTAATGGGCAAAGGAAACAAAGAGAAAGAGGCAAACCAAGAACCAGACTCTTAACTATACGGAAAAAACTGATCGTTACCCAAGGGGAGGTAAATGGGGAGATGGAGGAATAAGGGAGAAGAAGGGGAAAAAAAAAAAAAGGCTGTGGATTCCATTTTGGGAATACTCTTGCTCTCTTTCCAATTGCTCATCCTGGAAAACGTCAGCTGTCATATTATGAGGCATCCTTGTGAAGAAACCTTAGCATAAAGGTCAGGTAAGAAGTGGGTTGGGACTGGGGAGAAGACTGAGTCGTTGGACCACTAATTGTTTTTCTTTTTCTTTTTCTTTTTCTTTGTTTGTTTGTTTTTCTTTTAAATAATAACAAATTCCCCAAACCGTGAGGCCAGGTCTTCTTGAGGACATGTGGCCAGCCTTGGCATTTGCTGAGTCCTCTACTGCGTGGGATTATCACTGAGTTAGCAAACATGTGGCCTAACAGAATTCTTGGTGTGAGAGATTGAGTCCTTCCCACAATCATATGAATGAGTTTGGAAGTGGATCTCCTACGGCCACGCCTGCAGATGAGACCACAGCCCTGGCCTGTGACTGCAACTTCATGAGAAAGTTTGAGCCGGATGTACCCATCTAAGAAGACAGGCCTGGATTTATGACTCAATGACACTGTGAAATAATAAATGCTTATTGTTTAGAGCCTCTAATTTTTAGAGTAATTTGTTACACAGTATTAGAATATGAATCCAGGGGACAAGAGAGTTGAATTCCCAATAAGGAAAGGTGGATTTATAGTCTCCTCTTCATACTTTCTATAAAATTGAGAATTTCTCATGACCTTGTCTGATAATTCAGCAAATTGGCTTCCTGGGGTTCATTGCCAACTCTTCCCTCTTCCTTCCTTTACCTTCTTTGAGCCAGTCATACCGTAATACAACATGTTTCTTTTTTTTTTTTTTAAATATTTTATTTATTTATTTGACAGAGAGATCAGGAGTAGGCAGAGAGGCGGACAGAGAGAGAGGAAGGGAAGCACCGAAACAACATGTTTCTTGTAAGAAACCCACCTTCTGGGGCGCCTGGGTGGCTCAGTGGGTTAAAGCCTCTGCCTTCGGCTCAGGTCATGATTGCAGCATACTGGGATTGAGCCCTGCATCGGACTCTCTGCTCGGTGGGGAGCCTGCTTCCTCCTCTCTCTCTGCCTGCTTGTGATCTCTATCTGTCAAATAAATAAATAAAATCTAAAAAGAAAGAAAGAAAGAAAGAAACCCACCTTCTCTCCCACCACCCCTCTTACATCCTTCTTTGCTTTTATTCAGAGTGAAGGAGGGATAAAATAATTTGAGTTAAAATGAGACATTAATGCTCCTGAAAATAGATGTACTTGGGAGTGATGTGTTGGAATCTCCAGGCGTGCTGGAGCCCTTGGAGTCGGGGACAAAATGTGGCTGGTGATCACCCAAGATGGCATGCGGAAGTTAGGGGTTAGGAGTGAGGGACCCAGGTAACAAGTATTGTTTTTTTGGCCTTTTTTTTTTTTTTTTTTTTTTTCTAAAACAAACTGGGAAGGGGCTGTTCTGCTGGGTTTTGGGCGGAGAGGCAGGGGGCAGGATTTAGTTGTTCTTAGAATATAGAATCTTTATGATTAGGAATAAAAGCTGAGTTGAGACTGGTTCTCTCTCCAGCATCACCTCTGTTCCTCATTTCTTTGTCAAGGGGAGGAGTGGTTGTTAACCAAACAAGATTTATGTTTCCACTGAACAAATTTTGAAGGAGAGGAAAATGCCTACTCAGGCAACATGCCATGAGATCCTTAGCAAGCTTCAGGATGTACATCTTAAGAAAAATACTTTCATTTGAAGCTATGGAAAAGTAAAAGAGATATTCAACAATAGTTGACAATGACATTCAAAAGATAGTTACAAGGCAGAAACTCAGAAGGGCAGGGTTTACTAATGACATTGATACTCCTTGGTGGAAACTAAAGCTCTAATTCATGAGCTTACTGCAGAGAAGTTCCTATTAAGGGATTATAACAATGATCAATGAGATGGAAATTAATAAAAGTAAAAAGGTAAACCACTGATCAGGTATTTCTTTTTTTTAATTTTTTAAAAAAGATTTTATTTATTTATTTGACAAAGATCACAAGTAGGCAGAGAGGCAGGCAGAGAGAGAGGGGGAAGTAGGCTCCCCGCTGAGCAGAGAGCCCAATGAGGGGCTCAATCCCAGAACACTGGGATCATGACCTGAGCAGAAGGCAGAGGCTTAACCCACTGAGCCACCCAGGTGCCCCTGATGAGGTATTTCTAATTGGGCTTGAGTTCTCAGGACACTGTGTACAGAAGTAATCTCTTTAAGAAGGTGACTTTTTTACCTTCTCCCAATTCAGGTCTGGATGGAACACTTTTGACTATATCACAGGATAGTGATGTTGCAGGGATGGCTGTATGGGGTCAATTTCTTCCCCCACCTGATGCTGCACAGCATTTTGCCTTTTACATTCAGTTGCCAATAAGTCTGTCTGATGGAAAGACTCTGTCCTATTGGCAAGAACAGGGTAGTGATCTGTCCTTGCACACTAGGTAACTTCTGATTTTGGCTCCATCAATAGATATGCTTCCTTTCTATTACCCAACCTATAATGACATTTTTTTTTAGAACAAAATAATATGGGAGGGTGAAGCCTGAATAAAAGAGAGTAAGAAACCGAAAAAAAAAGATGCAAGCATGACAACAGTAGTAGAAGATTCCATTTTCTTTCGTTTTTCTCCTCTCCTTCCATCTAGGGTAATTTTTCCCTTTAGATGTTCTTCTGAATTCAAAGCATAATAAAAGATATTGATTCTAAGTCCCATGATCTCTTTCCTATTTTAATTCTTTACAAAGAGGTACTTGATAAAAAGTTGATATAAAAAGCAGTTTATTAAAAAAAAAATGCAGGTTATGACTGGAAGGAAGATTGAATAGTTGGACCTGAAACTGTGTTTTGTTTGTTTGAATAACAACAAAATCCCAAAATCACGAGGCCAGATATTCCTGAAGACAGATGGATAGCTACAGCATTTGCTGGGTCTTGTCCTGCACAACAGTTCTTACTAAGCCAGTAAATATTGGGCTTACCAGAAACCTTGGTGGGTGGGTGCAGATTAAAACATGGAACTTGTGCTCTAAGACTACCTCTGTCTCACTTAGGGAAAACTGGAGGGATACATGCAAGATTATTTCTGTGTAGAAGAGTATTTTCATATTTGGATTAAAGCAGAATGATTTGATCATTTACTTAAATTTATTTTGATTTAAGGTTGACAAAAGTGATGAGGTTCTGAGTAGGCTGTGTTAATGTACCCCTGGGGATAAAAATATATGTTTATAAAAAATAAAAAAATTAAAAAAAAAATAAATACTAGTTGTACTAACAAAAAAAAAAAAAAAAAAAAAAAAAAAGAAAGTAATCAAGCAGAGTGCCTGGGTGGCTCAGTGGGTTAAGCTGCTCTGCCTTTGGCTCAGGTCATGATCTCAGGGTCCTGGGATCCAGCCCCGCACTGGGCTCTCTGCTTGGTGAGGAGCCTGCTTCCCCCTCTCTCTCTGCCTGCCTCTCTGCCTACTTGTGACCTCTCTCTCAAATAAATAAATAAAGTCTTTAAAAAAAGAGAAAGTGATCAAGCAAAACCATCAATGTACAAACTAAAAAGGCAAGTGAAAGTAGTATTGTGGCCTGGAAAACAGCTTTCATAAAGGTGAAAGCCTAGATCTGCTATATCAGCACTGTATAACAGAAGTATTTCTTAGGCACAAATGTATTTTAAAATTTCTTGCAGCTTCATTAAAAAATAAATGCACAATTAATTTTAAATAACCTAACATAATAAAAATATATTTCAGCATGTTATCAAAGCAAAAAATTGAGATATTTTCTGTTCTTTTTACACTAAGTTTTTGAAACTCAGTGTGTATTTTACACTATGGTACATCTCTGTTCAGACTAAGTCACATTTTAAGTGCTCGATACAACATGTGTCTGGTGGCAGTAAGCTTCGACATCATCGTGGCCACTTACTCTTTCCTTGGCTAAGCCATTTTCTCTTATATGGCTTATTTTTTTCATATCCATAAGAAAGAGGACTAGTCTATAGACTCTTTTTCAAAGTTTTTAACCCAGTCTCTTCCAGTTAGTTAGCATGTGACTAGTATAACCTTTGGATTGTGAGAAATGATGCTTGTCCTTTCAGAGCTAACATGGTGAGTACCTGGTATGTTTGTCTATACTCTGTTTCCTCATATGTAAGCATTAAACTATGCGTGGGCTACAAAAGGGAGACAACCTGCATCCCTGAGCTATGCTTAAAAGAGAGCCACCTAACTTACATTAGACGCTGATATGAGTAAGAAATGAGCCATATTTGTGATAAGCCATTGAGAGTTGGGAGTTAGTTACAGTTGCTAGTGGTATAATCCTGATGGATACAGTGTTCCTTTCTAAGGGAGACATTGTGCTTGGATGGCAACCTGAGAATGACCACAGATGCCAGGGCTATTACCTTATTTCCACCACAGTGAGGTTTTTTTTGTTGTTTGTTTTGTTTATTTTGTTTTTAATATAATGTTCAATGATTTATTAGTTGACCATATCTCCCAGTGCTCATCATATCACTTGCCTTCTTTAATCCCCATCGCCCAGTTACCCCCTCCCTCCATCCACCTCCTTTTCCACAAAACTCAGTTTGCTTCCTGGAGTTGACAGTCTCATATGGTTTGTCTCCCTTTATGATTTTTTCCCATTCAGTTTTCCTTCTCTACCCCTTTTGTCCTCTGCACTATTCCTTATGTTCCACATATGAGTAAAACCATATGACAATTTTGTTTCTCTGATTGATTTATTTCACTTACATAATCCCCTCCAGTTCCATCCATATTGACGTGAATGGTAAATATTCATCCTTTCTGATGGCTGAGTAATAGTCCATTGTATATATGAGCCACATCTTCTTTATCCATTCATCCATTAAAGGACATCTCAGGTCTTTCCACAGGTTGGCTATTGTGGACATTGCTGCTATGAACATTGGGGTGCATGTGTTCCTTCTTTTCACTATGTCTTTATCTTTGGGGTAAATACTTAGTAGTGCAATTGCTGGGTCACAGGGTAGCTCTATGTTTAATGTCCTGAGGAACTTCCACACTATTCTTAAGAGTGGCTGTACCAACTTGCATTCCTACCAACGGGGTAAGAAGGTTCCCCTTTATTCACATTCTCACCAACATTTATTGTTCCCTGTCTTGTTAATTTTAGCTATTCTGACTGGTATAAAGTGGTATCTCATTGTGGTTTTGATTTGTATTTCCCTGATGGCAAGTGATGTGGAGCATTTTTTCATATGTCTGTTGGCCATTTGTATGTCTTCTTTGGAGAAGTGTCTGTTCATGTCTTCTGCCCATTTCCTGACTGGATTATTTGTTTATTTGTGTTGAGTTTGAGAAGTTCTTAATAGATCTTGGATATCAGCCCTTTATCTGTAATGTCATTTGCAAATATCTTTTCCCATTGAATATTTTGAATGAATCCTGACCAATACCTCGAGCTGGGGTTTTCTATATTGATGATTACACATCTTAGCCTTTCTTTTTTTTTAATTTTTTATTTTTTATAAACATATATTTTTATCCCCAGGGGTACAGGTCTGTGAATCACCAGGTTTACACACTTCACAGCACTCACCAAAGAACATATCCTCCCCAATGTCCATAACCCCACCCCCTTCTTAATGAACAGGAGAGCTGTGTTCAGAGGCAGACAATCCCTGAGACAGAATCCATGTTCAGAAGAGACTCATATCAATGAAGAAAATTGTTTTTTTCATTGGACCATATCAAGGGAAGATTCCACATATTTTAAAGAAAGCATAAATTACAACTTACATTTTTATTGTTCAAAGTGTATTCCTATCTATCATCTGAAGTGACTTTCACCATTATCTGTGAGATAAATAGGACAGGTATTATCAATTTTAACAGATGGAGGCATTGAAGCTTGAAGAAGCTAAGTGCCTTTTTCAGGATCGTACTGAGGCTGGTATAGATGAAATCAGAATTCTCTCTGAAGTGCTACGGTGACCCTTATCTTTAAGCAGTGTGCTCATTATGCTAATTTGGGATTTTTCAGCAGTATATATAAAATTATGTTCCAACAATACCATTTAAGCTTCAAATACAAATTATTGGTATGTTAAACTATATTCTGTATCTACTAATGAAAGCTTACATCTTATTTACCCAGTAAATTAGTTTTCCACTGAACTTTCATATTTATTGTCTCATTTAATTCCTATAAAACCTCTGCAAGGAAGTTTCATCAAACTTTTTAAAATATCTCCTAAGTCTCTGGTATGTTCCAGGACTTTTTCGATCCCAAGTGCCTGCAGTTTTGCTGGGTCTGAACTGTCTTGTACCATTTGCCAGTTTCTGGCAGATTAATTCTGTTTTAGATGGTACCAGCTTTCTTTGGGGAGGTAACTCAAAGCCCATTTAGTTCAAGCCCCACACATCTTCCCTCAAAGGATTGAAAGCTGCCTTTCTTCATGAGGATGCAGAAGGAGCTGTGCATTCAGTTGGGAAAGAACGGGGATATGCTTAGGGAACACTCTCATTAAGAGCCTTTCATGTTGTGGGCAGTGGGTAGGAACTACCTATGTGATTATAAGCTCCCCCAGCTGCCCATGTGGGGATGACTGCACACATACTCCCCAAGTACGTTGCATCCAAGCTTCCTTCAGATTGTACCTGTCCCCAGAGACAGATGTAGTACCACTCCAAGACTGTTCCTTCATGTTAAAATTAGCCTAATTTACTTCATATTCCAAAATGACTGAATAAACAAGGTTCAGTCACTCATGAAATACTTACTAAATATATGCCATGCTATGCTAACATACATAGGTATGCAAATAAGCTAGTATTTATGGGATTTTTGGTGGGAACTTTCTAGAAACATTTGTAGTGACACTCCCATCACAGGAAATACTCCAATATCAGGAATATGATATTTGAATTATTCATTCATTCAATGATTTTTTTAAATGTGTGCTGACCACGTGGCAAATATTTAGCTGACCACTGGGCACAGAGTTAGGAGCAAATGTAGAGGTGCTTTCCAAAGTATGAGTCATATTTTGGGAGTAGCAAGTCTTTTTGCACCTTATGAATCATATAATATAGGAAGTTATCTTGTTGCAGGGTAGTTCTGCATATAAGGGTGGGAATTAGTGGCTCACGAAACTGTTTTGCCTTCACATTGTTTCTAAGAATGCAATATATGTTTGCTGATTGACTGACCAAAGCCTCATAATAAGTTCTATGAAGCCACACTAGTGCCATATTTTTTGTTTCATCTCTAGACAGTATTAGATAAGTAAAGATGGGGAGAATAAGTTTAGAACATTCGAGGCAATAAGGCAAGGCTGTAAATAAGACAATACCTGAAGTGAGTAGAGTCTCATCCAACTTTTTCTCCTTTCCTGTGTCATCTGGGTAATTTTCTTATCCCTCTTAAAGACCCAGATTTCTGAGATGATGAGGTTGAAGGTGGGTATGCTCTTCAAACTCTTGTTGGTTATGTTCTGCAGGGAAGGGGGCAGTCACTTGCCAGCAGCAATTTTTCATCATTTCCTCCCGGCGTGCAGTTCCGAGGCCTGTAGAAAGCTGTGCGTGACCCAGGCCTTTCTGTAAGTCAGCTAATGATCGCCCAATTCACTGGAGAAAATTGATTGTGTCAAAGCTCATGAAGAGCTGTGGGCTGATCAATGTCTCAGTGAAGTCAAGTTTCACACAGAACTGCCCGAAGCTGGAATTAAATGTCAGGTACAATTTAGCACTGCCGCCCTACTAGTGTCTTTGGAGAGGGAACCTCGCAGCTCATTCTGCACGTCAGATTAACTCCCCCATGGCAGGCTCCCCTGGCTTAGTGATCAGGGTCTGGCAACCTACCACACCACAGGTTTCTCTGTAAGATCTGCAAAAGTGGGAACTTGGTGCTCAGGCTACTCTGTAGCCGTGCATCCTGTCAAGGCGGGAAGGGAAATGTCTTGGGGAAGAAAGGGGAGAGGTGTTGGGTGTCAGGCCTTATTTACATAAGGCCATGGCATTAAGTGGGGAACCATAAATGGGAACTTTCTGGCAAGAATTCTGTCGGAAGGAAGGCTAAAAGGGGAAGCTGGAGGAGGCCTGCTTTGTGCCATGGTGTGACCAGGCTTCAGGACCTTTGTGAGTGAGTTCTGCTTAGCTTCTTGCACTAATGCCCTGATCATGTTCTTTACATGCCTTCAAATCGAGGGAAAAAGCTGGTTTCATGTACAAAAGCCATGTCTTCCCTGTACCTTTGCTTTCTTTTTGCTTTCTCCTCCCGCCTCCATGTATCAAATCCTACCATTCTTCAATGTCCAGATCAAATGCCCAATTCTTCCATTGATTCCTCCAGCATTAAGGATTTTATCTTTTGAAATCCTATAGAACATAACCCTATCATCTTTTATGGCATTTTAAATGTCTAATTTGCATTGTAGTTATTTTTATTTTTTCTCTTCTCTATTAGGTCACAGATGATTTGAGGATCCGATTTATTTCCTGTTCCCACATTTTCACACAGTATTTTCATTACTTCTAAAGTATATATTATATTCTTTTATAATAGGTTTATGATATTGAATTTCTAAATATTTCTTTTATAATTCTCTAGTAGGAGCTATCGGTCAGTTTAGGCTGTTATAACATAGTACGATAGACGGGATGGCTCATAATCAATAGGATTTCATTTCTCACTGCACTGGAGGCTGGAAATCCGAGGTCATGGTGCCAGTATGGTCAGCTTTTGGCTGGAGTCTTTTTCAGGACTGCAGATGGCTGACTTCTTGTATCTTCACATGGTGGAAAGAGTGAGCTAGCTCTCTGGCTTCTTGTAAGGGCGCTAATCTCATTCATGAGGACTCTACCCTTCAACCTAATCACCCCCTGAAGTTTCTACCTCCGAACACCATAACATTGGGATTAGGGTTTCAACATGCAAGTTTAAGGGGAACACATTTGGTATTTCTATAGAGCCAAAGTCCCGAGTTGACCAATTGAGAACACCTGTCCTGTAGTTCTGATTAAGCTTCTTCTCCATATTTATGGCCAACATCTTGTTTGTAAATGAGAGACTTCATTCTTTTTGATTTCTTGTGGATGAAGTTAGACTGCCCATCACCACATGACTTATTTTAGAATCAATATTGTATTTCTAATAAATTCAGAATACATCTTTCAACTTCTTCTAGGGTCATGTTCAGCTTCTTTGTCAGCATATTTAATGCTGATACACTGTTAGATGCAACCAGAGGTTTCAAATATGAAAGGAGTAACATTTTTTTAGAGATTTTATTTATTTATTTGACAGAAAGAGATCACAAGTAAGCAGAGAGGCAGGCAGAGAGAGGGGGTGGGGAAGCAGGCTCCCTGCTGAGCAGAGAGCCTGATGTGGGGCTTGATCCAAGACCCTGAGATCATGATCTGAGCCAAAGACAGAGGCTTAACCCACTGAGCCATCCAGGTGCCTTCTAAGAGTAGCATTTTTAAGGAAATCCTCAAGCCCGGCCACCAAGAAGTCCAGAAGCACCTACTCATATCTCCTCCTTCAACAAACTGAAATAGAGTCTTAATATGTGAAAAACCCTTACTAAACAACTTTGAAGGTCTTTTTAGCAACTGCTTGCATTTTCCAAAATGTTTGTTATGACTGCTATAGTTAAAAAATGGATAATGTGGGCATACATGGTCTGAATTATTTTAAGATGTTGTGGCTGGTAAAAGAAGAGACTAACAATATTATTTACTGCTTTGGGGCTAATTGAAGAACACAGAGTCCAGTGAATGAGCCACGTTCACTGATGATGAGATAGAGTAAAAGAATGACAGAATCTATGTTTCCTCTTCACCATGTGTGGTCTTCTATGGCTGCATTAGGATTTCAGAGGACTGTTTTCCTCAGAGTGAACTCAAAACATTTCTACCTGTTACTGAAACAAACTCTAAAGAAAAAAAAAAAAGATAGCCCGCTGTTCCTGAGTAATTACTATATTCATATTAGAATTTTGAATACCTGAAAGCCTATCTAAAATATTGCTGCCTAATCTGTCTATCTCTGGTTGACTGCATTTACCTTGGTTTTTTTTTTTTTTAATCTTCAAACATCTTTATAATAGTTCCATTTCTGCTGGAAGTTGTTTCAGTTGTGCAGCAAGGTGTGTTGTTGTTGTTTTCTCTCAAAGCATAAAGATATCATCAAAATAAAGGTTTTGGGAACTCCATAGCAGAGTTTGCCACAGTAGCATCACTAAAAATATCTAATTTCCCTTATAAATATAAATATCTGATTTCCCTTTTCAATGTATATTTTCCATGTTAAAAGAAAACAGAAAATCTAGATTCCCATCCAAATGTTGTATGATGTGAGAAGTCAGGTCCTACTCCACCATCTTGCTTAAAAAAAAGAAGAGAAAAGAAAAAAAAAAGGTCTTCATTTTTATCCTTAGTACTTCATATAACCCCTTCCTCAAAAGTGGTGTTCAGTCTGTGTTCAATTGATGCTTGGATGATGATGAGTGATTATAAATTCTCAAAGTTCTCTTCCCCGTATGTGGAATCCATAGGACTGAACTGAGTCTAGATTGGCCCAAACATGTAGAAGTTGAAGGCAGAGGAAAGGCATTTCCTCACACCCTACACAAGCACCTCACTTGTCAGTATCTTTGAAAGCAGGAAAGAAGTCACCATTGGAGGGATGAGCAGTTAGAGTAGCACAGATTATGTTTATACTCAGTCTTTCTTAGAACTTCACCTACCAACAGCGTAAACAATTCAGGACAAGCTGATTATGCTTCCATTAATCAGTATCAACTATAAACTATTTGCATTTGAATTAGAGTACTGTTATATTAAATCTTTGAACAGCGAAAGAAAAGGAAGAAAGGAGGGAGAATAAAGTGGAAAACAAGAAGATGAAAGAAAAGAAAAAGAGGATCATGGGACCAGTAGACAGAATACTTAAATTGAAATTTTGGCTTTATGGCTGACAAATTCTGTAACCTCTTTTAGACTAGTTTTCTTTTCTAAGAACTGGCAATGATAACCACCTGGTAGATGTGTCATAAAGACTAAACTAGTTAATGTTTATAAAATCTCTAGCACAGTGCCTGGCACTGGATATGTAGGTTCAGAAATGATAACTACAGAATAAGTGATTTTTTGGATATAGTTATGTATGTGTGCACATTGGCCATTCATTTTTCAATTTTGAGGCGAACATAATTTTTTAGAAAACTCTTAGGATCTTAGGAAAAGAGAAAGTCTAACTTGTATGGAGGAGCCCAATGAAGGTTTTTCATTACACCCCAAAACAATGAACATTTATTTTGCACTTACTATTTCCAGAGATAGGTCTAAGTATCTACATGTGTTATCTTATTTAATCCTTTACTCTAACACCAAGAGGTAGGTCCTCTTAATGAATCCAATCTTCTAGCTAAAAAAACCAGTTGTCTGGAGTCAGCAAGTAGGTTTGGAAAGGGAAGCAATGATCTCTAAGCCCAAAGCTGGATGTCTTATAAAAGAAACTCCATGTATATTTTCTAGGCTTAAAATTAATACTCTTTAAATTTACACATCGTTAAGTGACTCTTAATCTCACAAAACAAACTGAGGGTTGCTGGGGGGAGGGGGTTTGGGAGAAGGGGGTGGGGTTATGGACATTGAGGAGGGTATGTGCTTTGGTGAGTGCTGTGAAGTGTGTAAACCTGGTGATTCACAGACCTGTACCCCTGGGGATAAAATATATGTTTATAAAAAATAAAAATTAAATTAAATTTACACATCGTTTAATAGTTTACAAAGTGATTTCATACAATTCTCACTTGGTCCTTCTAGCAACCATTTTAGAGAGTTAGCCAATCTTTTGGATCGATCAATCATTCAGGAAGTTAAGACCTAGAGAAACTGAGACTTGTTCAATTAGCATAGCAGGGAAGCGACAGATCTGAACTCAAACTCTGAACATCGAACTCAGCTCTGGGGCTCTTTTTATTATCACACAGCTGTTTATGGGTTTTGGAACAAGCACCTAACTTTGAACTGATTTTGAAGTCTGAAGCACAGTCTTCAATTAATGTTAAGGGAATGGAAGATTCTTCTGTGGGAAGCAGGGCTTTTCTTCATAATGTTAGTGAATTCGGTACTGATCAAATGAAAAATCTCAGTTTAGTAAAATTGGAAGTACGAATTTAATGTCATGAGGTTGGCTTTGCACATTTGTATGTATGTATGACTTACAAAAAGAGGTTTACAAATACCTTGGAAAACAACAGCTTTTGGGGGGTTTCTGGCTGAGAAGTCAGTAGGAGCCAAGGTAGTTATTCAGAGTGGATCATACTCTTCCAGGAAAGTCCTTATGTAGTGTTTTTGTTGTTGTTGTTTTTTGTTTTTTTAAGATTATTTATTTATTTATTTGACAGACATCACAAGTAGGCAGAGAGGCAGGCAGAGAGAGAGGTGGAAGCAGGCTTCCCTCTGAGCAGAGAGCCCAGTGCGGGGCTGGATCCCAGGACCCTGTGATCACTACCTGAGCCAAAGGCAGAGGCTTTAACCTACTGAGCCACCCATGTGCCCCATCCTTATGTGGTTTTTAAAGAGGTTTCATTTATTTATTTGTCAGAGAGAAAGAGGGAGAGCAAGAGCACATGCAAGGGGAGCAGTGGGCAGAAAGAGAAGCAGGCTCCCTGCTGAGCAGAGAGCCCAATGCCAGGATGAAACCCAGGACCCTGGGATCATGACCTAAGCTGAAGGCAGATGCTTAACCGACTGAGCCACCCAGATGTCCCAGGAGTGTCCTTATGTATTTATCCAGAAATCCATCCCATTGTTGGACAGACACAGTATATTTCTAATTGAAATCTATCTGAGATGTGAAAGAAAGATTTCATTTCTCCAGTCAGTGTTTCTCTAATATCTTCCGTGCCTTTTCCGAGCCCAGCTAGCACCTTGAGAATTGTCATTCTGAACTCTAGATCTGACATATTACTAATGTCCATATTGATTAGGTCCCTCAACTTCAGTACTGCCTCTTGCTCTTTTTTTTTTTTTTTGAGGTGAGTTTTTCCGCCTTGTCGTTTTATCCAGATAAGAATATATGAAGGAGAGAGTACAATACTAAAAGGGTGACAAAGACTCCAGAAAAATGTAGGTTCACCAAATCTGAAGAGACCCCAAATTGTGGGTGGAAGAAAGGGAGTAAAAAGAAGTTCAAAAAAATAAAAAGAAATATAGATATTAGACTGGTGAATAGAACAGAGCCACCCACTTAGTTTTGGGAGTATTTTGGTCTCTTAGAAGAAACTATCTCCCAAAATTTTAGAGAAAGAAAACATACACACACACACACAAATAAGGGTAAACATGATAAAGGGGTAGAATATGACTGTAAAGATGAAATTTTTAAAAAATTCTAAAAAAGGAGTTGATAAGTTGATTGGAAAAAGAAGGTGGAGAGAATTTGCTCAGGCTGGAGACTAGAACAAAGCCCTGTGCTAGATTTAGGGTATAATTTGATCTATTAGAAGAATTTTATTCCAAAATTTTTTAGAAGAAAAAACCCTATGTGTATACAAAAAAATAAAGTTAGATACAATGAAGGATAAAATATGACTATAATAATGAAGGTTCAAAAAGATTTTTTAAAAGAAAGATTTCAAAGAGTAGAATAAAGCAGAAGAGAGGTTTTGCCCTTGAGTAGTTTACAAAATGGGGGAAAAATGGAAAAGACAAGAGTACAAAATCCCCTTGGATTCTCTAGGATAGTTCTTTTGCTCATTTTCTACCATGATCATATATCCTGGGTTCTGATCATTGGCCATTGAAGTACTAAACTTCTGTTCCTTGCTTGCTGATTCAGGTTTGGGATTATGGTAGACAGGTGTGAGAGATTTTAGCTCTGGGAAGGAGCTCTCTGCACTGGATCCTAATCACCATGAACAATTGCCATGAACACTTTCTTCTTTTTCTGCTGGCACCTGTGGGAGAGCCTGCTTCCTGAAGCCCACTTATGCTGGCCCACATGCTGGCAAAGAACCTACATGAATTCTTTGTTAAAAAAAAAAAATGCAGTTGTTACTTCTTTAGTTTAAGATTTTTATTGTTTAAAAGTTTTCATTGTGACTAAATTATGATATGAAATTATGCTATATGTACCTTTTAGAGAGTAACACTAAAGTAAACATCTTGCAATCACCTCTCAATTTAAAAACTAGACCATTATCAGTGACTGAAAAGCCTTTTCTATGCCCCTTTTTGGTCACACTCCAGAAATAGTCACAATCTTGAATTTTGTGTTAATATTGTCTTGCTTTTACATGATTTTATCACCTAAATATTAATTCCTATGAGACAGATTCTTAAGTTTTGCCTGTTTGAAGTTTTATACGAACTGTATCATATTGTGTGTATTCCTTGTTACTGCTCCTCTCTCTGAAACTAGCTTTTGAGATTTATTCATGTTAATGCTGTGGATGATTTATTTCAGCTATTTTATTGAGTTCTGTCTTATGAACATACCATAATTTATTTATCCATTATATTGTTTATGAATTTATTTATTTATTTATCCATTATATTGTTTATGAATTTTTTTGATACTATAAACAATGTTTTGGACATTTTACACATATCTTCATAAATACATGGATGAAAATTTCTCTCTAGGGTGTATACATAGGTAGGACTTGAATTTCTAGTCAAAGTACAAGCATATTTAGATTCACTAGGTAAGATCAAACTTTTTCAAAGTGATTATATCAACTTATACTCCCTCTACTAATAAGTAAGAAAAACTTAGCCTTGCTGCTTCTTGGTGCTTTTGACTTTTCAAATTTTTGTTAATCTATAAACAAAATTGGTATAAAATTCGATATCATTGTGGTGTTTCAATTTGTATCTTTTTTCTGATGGTTAATTAGGTTGAATTGAATTAATAAATTAAAAAATTTATTTATTTGACTGACACAGAGAGAGAGAGAGAGAAAGATCACAAGTAGACAGAGAGGCAGGCAGAGGGAGAGGGAGAAGCAGGCTCCCTGCAGAGCAGGGAGCCCGATGTGCGGCTCAATTCCAGGACCCTGAGATCATAACCTGAGCTGAAGGCAGACACTTAATTGATGGAGCCATCCAGGCACCCCTCTTTTCATACACTTAAGGACAATTTTGTGTTTTCTAGTCTGTGAAATTCTGGTCCATGTTCTTTCACCAATTTTTTAATGGGTTGATCATCTCTTACTTTTAGTTCTTCAAATATTCTGGTTTCTAATATTTCATCCACTTTAAGTGCTGCAAATATTATTTTCCAGCAAAAGGATACTAGTTTTCAGCTGAATCTATCTCCCAATACTAAATCATTCATTATCCTGTTCCTACCTCCATATGCGTGACCAAAACTTGCTTTTTCTGATCTGCCACCTGATGTACATTGCCGTGCTATTCAGTAGGGACCTTCTAATTCCCTTTCTTGTTGCACTGGTTCTGGCATTTCAGAGATGGTGTGAGCTACCAACAGAACCTGGATCCTAGATAGGTTTGTATGTGGAGTCTACCATTAATTACTTGTTCTTGGACATCAGGCAAGTTCTTATTTTGTACCTAATGTACCAATAAATCTACTTTAAAGAGATGTTGTGTCCTAGTGCTATATTTTGTAGTTGGTGAAACCAATAGGTGCTCAAACAATATTTGCTGTTTAAATTTGCCTCAAATTCATTGGCATAGGCAGTTGTAATACCTACCAGTAAATGAAAGAGAGTTCTTAACTGCTTAGTTTATTTGGCTGATGAAAATAGTACTCTATGACATTTTTGTAATTGAGAATTTTCAAGCCTACTGGAATAAAATTCATGAATGGGGTACCATGAGGAATCCCAAATGAATAGGGCGTAGTCTTCTCCATTAAGATACGACTACTTTAAACAGGATATTTGGATAAATAGAAGGTTAATTTTTAGATATTTAAGCCTTTTATGATCCTCTGCATAAAAGGATTCAGAAAATTGCTTTGAAGCAGAAGTTCTGGGTTGAAGAAGTCACTAAAATTGCTCCTTTTTATTACAAAACTTTATTGCTGATATGTGCCTGTTCCTTTTTTTTTTCTATGATATTTTCTGTGTAGCAAATGTTGTCCTCCCTGCATCGAAGACAGGGCTCTGGGAGAGGGTGGCTTTGGGAGTCCTCCTCCACGTCTCGTTTTCCTTATCCCCACATATCTGGACTCCGACCAATCCTCTCTGTTCTCCTTTCAGCCTTCCTCGGTTAGCTCACTCCACTCTATGCCTGCTGCCCCTGCTTTAGTCCTACCTTTCTCATCTCACTGTAGTTGGAACAGAATCCTAACAGGTCTCCCTTCCTCCATCATCACGCCCCCTCCCATTCACCCTTTCTCTTGTAGTCAGAGAACATTTTAAAATTGGAATTTCATTACATGACCTCCTTGTGTATGGCTCCCTTGGCCCCTAGAAAAAGGCCTTTTGTTCTTAGTATGGCACGTGAGACCGGCCCTCCTCTGTTGCTTCCTCACGCTCCATGCCAAATCCATCTACTGATGGTCTCTGGGGCTTCCGCACGGTTTCATGCCCTGTTCTTTGGTTTATGCTGTCTTCACCACCTTGTGTGCTATTTACCACCTTGCTTGCCTAGTAGATGCCTGCTTATTCAGCACTTAGCCCAAGTGCCAACTCTTCGTTGAAACTGCTCCTGGATCCTCTAGATCACACTGGCAATTCCTAATTGGTCCATTTCCCTGTATAAGAATTTTTTCCCTTTCGTTCATTCGTTCTTTCTTTCTTTCTCTCTTTCTTTTTTTTCAGATTTTATGTATTTATTTGAGAGAGAGAGAGAGAATGAGTGGTAGGGAGGAGCAGAGGAGTAGAGAGAGAGAGAGAGAGAGAGAAGCAGACTCTGCTGAGCAGGAAGCCAGGTGCAGGGCTTGATCCCAGGACCCAGATGTCATGACCTGAGCCAAACGCCAATGCTCAACTGACAGAGCCATCCAGGTACCCCACCAATGTAAATGGTTGTAAGATTGATTCAAATCAATCTTATTTGAGTATACTTTACCTTCCCCTCACATAGACTGTGAGCTTCTCAAGGTCAGAAGCCTTACTTCCCCAGTAATTTGTGTGTCCTTGCCAGTCGTATAGTACCCAGAACATGGGAAATGCCCAACATAAAGATGTTGGTGGAGCGGTTGGATGGGATGAATTAGGTTTAAAGGGGAAAGTGGTTTTTGAGCTGATCTTTAAGGATACATAGTATTTCAGTGGCCAGAGGGATTTCAAATGGAGTGTGGAAATCCCCACCAGCAGTGCAATACAGAGTTATATAATAAATCTATAAAGAGAAATAAAAACTCTGGGCTCAGGTTAGGCACTAGAGGACTGTAAATGACAGTTTGTAAGCTTGCACTTTATCTGGGAAGGAAAAGCCTTTGCAAAAGATTTTTGAGGAGAAAATATATGATCCACATTTTACACTCTAAAAAGAGTTATCTGAAGTTTTATATAAATTGACTTTGAGAGGTAAGCGATAGGAGGCAGGGAGATAAGTAATGGTGCTGTTGCAAGAGCCCAAGCAAGAGGTAATGAGGTCCAAACTTCGTGCCTTTGTATCTGATACAGGACTTAGCAGAGCTCCTTGCTCATAGCAAGTGCCAATAAAATGTTTTGACCAAATAAAAGAATGAAAAATGAATCACATCAGTGTGACAGAGTTGATATTTAGATGTGAGGCAGTCTAATAATGGCCTGTTGTTCTTGTTCACATTACTAAAGAGAGAGACTGGCTGAGGGACCAATCAGGGTTTCCTGCGGCACAGGTAGATTAGAAAAGCCTGCCTTCCTTGTGGTTAAATCTGTCTAACTCCATGAAAATAGGTCAACATCTCCTGTTTCCAACTGGTTAGGTCCACCACAAAGATGTACCAGGCCAAGCTGGAGGAGGGCACCAACTTTATTTCATGACTAGTCAAGTCAGAACCAAAAATAGCCAACATTTATTGAGCACTTAATATTACAAGAATCGTTTTATGAAATTTGATGTTTTGTCTCTTTTATTTTATTTTAAATATTTTATTTATTTATTTGACAGAGAGCTATCATAAGTAGGCAGAGAGGCAGGCAGAGAGAGAGGAGGAAGTAAATTCCGTGCTGAGCAGAGAGCCTGATGCGGGGCTCAATCCCAGGACCCTGGGATAATGACCTGAGCTGAAGGCAGAGGCTTTAACCCACTGAGCCACCCAGATGTCCCTGTTTTGTCTCTTTTAATCTTCACTACAATACTCTGAGGATTATGCAATTATCTCCTTCATTTAACAAATGAAGAAACCAAGACACATAAAGGTCATTTTTCCCAAGGTTGCAGAGTTGAAATTTGTATTAGGTAGTAACTTCAGTCCCACTCTTAACCTCAATGCTAAAAGAGAGATGGTGAAAATATGCTTGGAACCTTCACAGCTTGATACTAAGCAGCTTTGGAAATACTAACCATTTCCCTTTTGTTTCCAGCAAGGCAAGTCACTCTTTTCTTTTCTTTCTTTCTTTCTTTCTTTCTTTCTTTCTTTCTTTCTTTTTTTCTTTCTTTTTTTGACTGTTAGCACCCAAATCATGTTTGTTTGTTTGTTCTTTAATTTTTTAAATTTATTTTCAGCATAAAGCAGTCATTGTTTTTGCACCACACCCAGTGCTCCATGCAATCTGTGCCCTCTCTAACACGCACCACCTGCTTCCCCAACCTCCCACCCCCCCCTTCAAACCCCTCAGATTGTTTTTCAGAGTCCATAGTCTCTCATGGTTCACCTCCCCTTCCAATTTCTCTAAACTCCTTTCTCCTCTCTAACTCCCCTTGTCATCCATGCTATTTGTTATGCTCCACAAATAAGTGAACCATATGATAATTGACTCTTTCTGCTTGACTTATTTCACTCAGCATCATTTCTTCCAATCCCGTCCATGTTGCTACAAAAGTTGGGTATTCATCCTTTTTGATGGAGGCATAATACTCCAGTGTATATGGACCACATCTTCCTTATCCATTCGTTCCTTGAGGAGCATCTTGGTTCTTTCCATAGTTTGAGGACCGTGGCCATTGCTGCTATAAACATTGGGGTACAGATGGCCCTTCTTTTCACTACATCTGCATTTTTGGGGTAAATACCCAGTAGTGCAATTGCAGGGTCATAGGGAAGATCTATTTTTAATTTCTTGAGGAATCTCCACACTGTTCTCCAAAGAGGCTGCACCAACTTGCATTTCCACCAATAGTATAAGAGGGTTGCCCTTTCTCCACATCCCCTCCAACACATGTTGCTTCCTGTCTGCTAATTTTGGCCATTCTAACTGGTGTAACGTGGTATCTCAATTTTAATTTGAATCTCCCTGATGACTAGTGATGATGAACATTTTTTCATGTGTCTGATAGCCATTTGTATGTCTTCATTGGAGAAGTGTCTGTTCATATCTTCTGCCCATTTTTTGATATGATTGTCTGTTTTGTGTGTGTTGAGTTTGAGGAGTTCTTTATAGATCCTGGATATCAACCTTTTGTCTGTACTGTCATTTGCAAATATCTTCTCCCATTCTGTGGGTTGCCTCTTTGTTTTGTCGACTGTTTCCTTTGCTGTGCAGAAGCTTTTGATCTTGATGAAGTCCCAAAAGTTCATCTTCGCTTTTGTTTCCATTGCCTTTGGAGACATATCTTGAAAGAAGTTGCTGTGGCTGATATCGAAGAGATTACTGCCTATGTTCTCCTCTAGGATTCTGATGGATTCCTGTCTCACGTTGAGGTCTTTTATTCATTTTGATTTTGTCTTTGTGTACGGTGTAAGGAAATGGTCGAATTTCATTCTTCTACATATAGCTGTCCAGTTTTCCCAGCACCATTTATTGAAGAGACTGTTTTTTTCCCACTGTCTATTTTTACCCATTTTGTCGAAGATTATGTGACCATAGAGTTGAGGGTCCATATCTGGGCTCTCTACTCTCTTCCACTGGTCTATGTGTCTGTTTTTATGCCAGTACCATGCTGTCTTGGTGACCAGAGCTTTGTAGTAAAGCTTGAAATCAGGTAGCGTGATGCCCCCAGTTTTATTTTTGTTTTTCAACATTTCCTTAGTGATTTGGGGTCTCTTTTGGTTCCATACAAATTTTTGGATTATTTGCTCCAGCTCTTTGAAAAATACTGGTGGAATTTTGATCGGAATGGCATTAAAAGTATAGATTGCTCTAGGCAGTATAAACATTTTAACAATGTTTATTCTTCCAATCCAAGAGCATGGAATGGTCTTCCATCTTTTTGTGTCTTCTTCAATTTCATTCATGAGTATTCTGTAGTTCCTCGAGTACAGATCCTTTACCTCTTTGGTTAGGTTTATTCCCAGATATTTTATGGTTCTTCGTGCTATAGTAAATGGAATCAATTCTCTAATTTCCCTTTCTGTATTTTCATTGTTAGTGTATAAGAAAACCACTGATTTCTGTACATTGACTTTGTATCCTACCATGTTACTTAATTGCTGTATGAGTTCTAGTAGTTTGGGGGTGGTCTTTTGGGTTTTCCATATAAAGAATCATGTCATCTGTGAAGAGAGAGAGATTGACTTCTTCATTGTCAATTTGGATACATTTTATTTCTCTTTGTTGTCTAATTGCTGTTGATAGGACTTCTAATACTATGTTGAACAAGAGTGGTGAGAGTGGGCATCCTTGTCGTGTTCCTGATCTCAACAGGAAGGCTGCAAGCTTTTTCCCATTGAGGATGATATTTTATGTGGGTCTTTCATAGATTTGATGAAGTTCAGGAATGTTCCCTCTATCCCTATACTTCGAAGCGTTTTAATCAGGAACGGATGCTCGATTTTGTCAAATGCTTTTTCTGCATCAATTGAGAGGACCATGTGGTTCTTCTCTCTTCTCTTATTAATTTGTTCTATCCCATTGATTGATTTGAGAATGTTGAACCATCCTTGGAGCCCAGAGATGAATCCCACCTGGTCATGGTGGATAATCTTTTTAATGTGCTCTTGGATACTGTTTGCTGGGATCTTGTTGAGAATCTTAGCATCCATATTCATCAGTGATATTGGTCTGAAATTCTCCTTTTTGGTGTGGTGTTTGCCTGTTTGGGGATCAAGGTAATGCTGGCTTCATAGAAAGAGTCTGGAAGTTTTCCTTCTGCTTCAATTTTTTGAAACAGCTTCAGGAGAATAGGTGTTTTTCTTCTTTGAATGTTTGGTAGAATTCCCCAGGGATTCCATCAGGTCCTGGGCTCTTGTTTTGGGGGAGGTTTTTGATCACTGCTTCAATCTCGTTACTAGATATCAGTCTATTCAGGTTGTCAATTTCTTCCTGGTTCAATTTCGGGAGTTTATAGTTTTCCAGGAATGCATCCATTTTATCTAGCTTGCTTAGCTTATTGGCATAAAACTGTTGATAATAACTTCTGATTATTGTTTCTACTTCCTTGGTGTTAGTTGTGATCTCTCCCTTTTCATTCATAATTGTATTGCTTTTGGCTTTCTCTTTTTTCTTTTGGATTAGTGTGGCCAATGGTTTATCAATCTTATTGATTCTTTCAAAAAACCAGCTGCTAGTTTCATTGATACATTTACTGTATCTCTGGTTTCTACCTCATTGATTTCAGCTTTAATCTTGATTATTTCCCTTCTTATGTGTGGAGTTGGTTTGATTTTGTTGATTCTCCAGTTCTTTAAGGTGTAGAGACAGCTGGTGTATTCTGGATTTTTCAATTTTTTTGAGGGAGGCTTGGATGGTTATGTATTTCCCCCTTAGGACCGCCTTTGCTGTATCCCATAGGTTTTGGGCCAAAGTGTCTTCATTCTCATTGGTTTCCATGAATTGTTTCAGTTCTTCTTTGATCTCCTGGTTGATCCAAGCATTCTTAAGCAAGGTGGTCTTTAGCTTCCAGGTGTTTGAGTTCCTTCCAAACTTTTCCTTGTGATTGAGCTCCAGTTTCAAAGCATTGTGATCTGAGAGTATGCAGGGAATAATCTCAGTCTTTTGGTATCGACTGAATCCTGATTTGTCACCTAGTATATGGTCTATTCTTGAGAAGGTTCCATTTGCACTTGAGAAGAATGAGTATTCTGTTGTTTTAGGGTGTAATGTTCTGTATATATCTATGAGGTCCATCTGGTCCAATGTGTCATTCAATGCTCTTGTTTCTTTATTGATTTTCTGCTTCAATGATCTGTCTATTACTGAGAGAGGTGTGTTAAGATCTCCTACTATTAATGTATTCATATCAATATGACTCTTTATCTTGATTAACAGTTTTTTTATGTAATTGGCTGCTCCCATATCGGGGGCATATATAATTGTTAGATCATCTGGGTGAATAGTCCCTTTAAGAATGATGTAGTGTCCTTCTGTATCTCTGACTACAGTCTTTAGTTTAAAATCTAATTTGTCTGATATAAGAATCGCTACCCCAGCCTTCTTTTGAGGCCCATTGGCATGAAAGATGCTTCTCCATCCCTTCACTTTCAGTCTGGGTGTATCCTTAGGTTCAAAATGGTCTCTTGTAGACAACATGGATGCGTCCTGTCATTTTATCCAATTTGCAACCCTGTGCCATTTTATGGGCGCATTGAGGCCATTCACATTGAGAGTCATTATTGATAGATAGATTTTTATTGACATTGTTTTACCTTTGAAGTCTTTATTTCTGTCAATTGTCTCTATATTTCTATTCAGTGCTTTTATTAGGATTTGTCCTCTTTTATAGAACCCCCCTTAATATTTCCTGCAGTGTCGGCTTGGTGGTTGCATAGTCTTTTAAGCCTTGCCGGTCTTGGAATCTCTTGATCTCTCCATCCATTTTGAATGTCAGTCTTGCTGGATAAAGTATTCTTGGCTGCACGTTCTTCTCATTTAGTGCCCTGAATATATCTTGCCAGCCCTTTCTGGCTTGCCAGGTCTCTGTGAACAGGTCTGACGTTATTCTGATGGGCTTTCCTCTGTAAGTAAGGAGCCTCTTTGTCCTAGCAGCTTTCAAGAGATTATATCTACAATTATGATTCCTCAATTTGACCATCAGGTGCCTTGATTTTTTTTGGAATCTATAATCTTGGGTGGACACCATTCGGCCTCTAGTACATGAATGCTGGTTCCATTTGTCAGATTGGGAAAATTTTCATGAAGAACTTGTTCCACTATATCTTCTAGACTTCTTTCTTTCTCCTCCCCTTTAGGGATTCCAATAATTCCGTCATTGGAATGTTTCATGGCATCATTTATTTCCCTGATTCTGTTTTCGTGGCTTCTAAGATGTTTGTTCCAGGCTTCCTCCTGATCCTTTCTCTCCATCTGTTTGTTTTCTAGATCACTAATTCTATCTTCTATCTCAGTTACCCTAGCTTTGAGATAATTTAGATTAGATTGGAACTCATTGAGAGCATTGTGAACCTCATCCCTGGTAGCTTTCAGCTCTGCCCTAACATTGTGAACATCATCTTTGGTCGCTTTCAGTTCAGCCCTCATCAATTCCATTTCTTCATCCATGGCTTTCTCCAACCTAAATATTGCCTAGATAATTGTTAGCCTGAATTCTCTTTCTGACATATTGTCTATGTTGATAGCCGTTAGCTCTGTTGCAGAAGACCCATCCTCTGTATTTTTCTTCTGCTAGGCATTACTCCTCCTAGTCATTTTGGTGAGAGATGACTGAACGGATGTAGCTGGATGTATTGACCATGGTGCAGTCAAGGTGCACCCTGGAACGCTTCTGAGCAATCAGGATTCCCCACTCAAACGAGAGAAAAAAGAAAAGAAAAAGAAAAAAGAGAGAGAGAGAGACAAGAAAGAAAGGGAAGATAAAAGAGAAGGTTCAGCCCAAATGGGCCCCAAGGTTAAGATTTATGAAGTATACAAACAAAAACAGACAAACAAAAAGACTGATAAAAGTATATGACAAGAGAAAAAATATATATATAAGCAAATAAAGGAAGAATCTCGTTAAAAAGAACCCCAAGTGTAAGATTTATATACTATCAGGACAAACACAAAAACACAGAAACACTGTTGGAAGAAAAAGATGGGAGAGTGGTTATAAATTTTCAGTGTGGGTGAGGAAAGTTGCTTTGATTCTTCCTGGATATATCTTGAAATCTTTGTTAAAGGACTCAACTTTCCTAAGATAAAGAGGGATTAAAAATTGGTTTACCTATAGGGGTAGTATTGGTTGGGGAAAAGGGATTACTTTGAAGTTTAACTCTATATGAATATTAGAAAATAAAAATAAAAAAAGAATAAACTAGACTAAACTAAACTAAAATTAAAAAAAGAAATTTAAAAAATAGAAATGCGAAAGAAAAACATCAGTGTATGTATCAAAAAGTTCAGGTCAGAAGGTTATTATGGAATTTGATGTACTGGACATCTCACTGTGATGGTAAATAGATTTTAAAAATTATCTATATAAAAAAATGAACCAGAATAGTGGGAACGAATTAAAAATAAAAGTTGCCCTATGAAGTAGTGGTGGTTGTTCTCTTCTAGTCTTTTTTTTTTTTTTTCTTTCTTTCCTGGTTGGTTTTCTGGGGGAGGGGCCTGCCACGTGGGTTTTCAGTCAATTATGTTCCCTGAGTTAAGTCCTCCCACCCCTCTCAAGGGGGTGTGCTCTGAGGAAACCAGTTTTTTCAGGCTTTTGTTCTCTGGAGGTTTTTATGTTTGTTCACTTTTTTTTTCTTTCTCTCACCTTGACTGCTTTTGATGGTTTTGTAGGTTTAGAGGAAAGCAAACTGCTCCCTGACCTCCCTCTCAGAGAGAAGCCTCAGTTCGCTCTTCTGTGGGTGGTGCAGAGCCCATATAAATTCCCCCTTGGCCGCTGGCAGAGCAGGTTCTAAGTCGCGGTCCCTGGGGACACAGGATCTTCTACTTGTACCCCAAACCAGTGGCAGCAGTTGCTGTCTGGGCAGCTCCAGACCACTAGAAAGGTTCCAAGCAGCAATCGCACACTGAGATTTTCCTGCTGGCCCGGGCTGGGAGTGCCTGGTCTTTCTGGGTCTAAGAGCGCCAGGCTTGCGCGCATCTCTCTCAGGGAAGACTGTGGGTTGGGGGTGCATCTCAGGCTCTGAAAGAATGGCACGGGTCTAAGAGCGCCGAGTGGGCCTTTGTGCCCCTCTTTCAGGGGAGGGTGAGGGGCATGTGTGTCTCAGGCTCTGTAGCATTGCTCAGTGTTCTGCCATCTGGCAAGGCTTCCAGTCCCTCATGGGAGACAGACCCCACGCAATCTCGGGAGCTCTGGCAGCTCAGGGACCAAGACCTGGTTTCTCTGCCACGCTCTCTCTGGCTCAGCACCAGGAGAGGCTCTCCTGGGTCCGGGGACTTAAGCCCCTGACCCTAGTCACTCTATTTCCCACAATTTCCCAGGCGATCCTTTGCTCTTTTTGAGTGCTTTCAACCAGTTTCCAAGTTAATGCTGGTCTCCAGATGCAGGGCACTCTCGTATTAAGGGTACGACTTTCCAATTGGTCGCCTCTGGTGGCTCCTTCCGCCTTTTATTTATCTTCCGATATCAGTCCCACGTTCCCACTCTGCTTTGCCTGCCCACTGGCGCCTTCTGCCCCTGTAGAGATCCAGACGTGTATAATTCTGATCTCAGGCTGATTTCATGGGTGATCGGAGTTCTTTGGTAGGTAATTAGCTCACTTTAGGGTACATGTTGAAAAGGTGCCTCCTCCTACTTCCCTGCCATCTTGTCTCCCACCCTGTCATTTCTTGTTCTTTTCCAGCTCTGGTCTCTCATGAATTTTGTTTTGAAGGATTGTGAGTTCTTTGCTGTTTCCTTCTGGTTATTTCATGCTTGAGTTCTCCAAGAAGCCTCTTCAGACTAGCCCTTAATGTGTTTGGATCACCATTTCTGGTGATCCATTTTGGTCACCATCCTGGTCCTTAACGTGTTCTTCCCATGAGGTTCATAGGAATTAGGGTGGTAAGAGCACTAAAGTAACTTGATTTTAGTGCCTGGAAGAGCTGTGTTTAGATCCCATTTTCTATTTATTAACTGTGTGACAATGAGCAAAATATTTAACCTCTACACATCAGTTTCATAAATTGTAAAATGGAAATAATACTTACCTTGTAGTTTTTTGTGAGTTTAAATGAGATGATACATGTTAGTGCCCAGTACAGAATGGGAGCTCCCCGACCATGGCTCATATGCTCACTTCGTTGGTTAAAAAAATGTTTCTTATGGGCCTACTATGTGAGGATAATACTAGGCATGAGATAGGGAAAATATTGGTCACAGGAGGCCTATGTCTTTCACAGATTGGGGTACCTCCTTCCTAGATACTACTTAAATAAAGCTGCAAAGAACTTTCTTTCTTGGACCTCTTTTCTGATTTCACGAAGAGAAAAAAAGACCAGGCACATTGTTGAAGAGAGATTTCTGTTTGTTTTAATCAAATGAAACACCAAATACAAAAAATAGTCCCTTTTCCCATTCTTATGTCTTAATTCTGATCACTTTCCATTCTTTTGGTTGTTTATACTGTTATCTACCTACATATTTTAAAAATGTCCATACACTGCTATTTCTTAGTTTATTAGTATTTTACATTACCTATTGACTCTTACCGGTAAATGAGACTGAAGTTTCTTTTGTGTACCTCCTCCATTTTCTTAACTTCTATCCTTCCATCATAGTGATGTTGAAATTTTTGGTTAAATCAGTATTTGAAATTGTTTTATCATGACAATATAAGTATTATTTACTGTAGAGCCAGGTGGTATACTGAATTATACTTTCTTTTTATACAAATGATTGATTTCCTGATGTTAACAGGTACTTTTTGAAAAATAAAATTAACTTTGGAATAATTTTAGATTTCCAGAAAAGTTAGAAAGATAGTAAAGAGGGTTTCAACAAGTTTCCACTAATATCTTACATTGTCATGGTGCACAGTCCATACTACAGAACCAACATTGGTACATTGCTAATAACCTCAAACTTTGTTAGGGTTACAACCATTTATCCACTAGTGTCTTCCTTCAGTTCCAGAATTTCACCCTGGATACCACATTGTATTTAGTTGTTTTGTCTCTTGAGTTCCATCAGAGTCCCATCTGTTACAGTTTGTCAGTCTTTGCTTTTCATGAGCTTGACAGTTTTGAGGAATATTGGTCAGATATTTTGTAAAAAGTTACCCAATATGGGTTTGTTTTAATCTTCAAAATTGGAATTACAGAGGGAGGAGTCAAGATGGTGGAGAAGTAGCAGGCTGAGACTACTTTAGCTAGCAGATCAGCTAGATAGCTTATCTAAAGATTGCAAACACCTGCAAATCGATTGGGAGATCGAAGAGAAGAAGAACAGCAATTCTAGAAACAGAAAAACAACCACTTTCTGAAAAGTAGGACTGGCGGAGAAGTGAATCTAAAGCGACGGGAAGATAGACCCCGGGGGGAGGGGCCAGCTCCTGGCAAGCGGCAGAGCAACGGAGCACAAAATCAGGACTTTTAAAAGTCTGTTCCACTGAGGGACATCGCTCCCGAGACTAAACCGGGGCAAAGCCCAAGCGGGGTCAGCATGGCTTCAGGTCCTGCAAGGTCACAGAAGGATCAGGGGTGTCTGAGTGTCACAGAGCTTGTGGGTATTGGAACAGGGAAGCTGGCTACAGACACAGAGCTGACAGTAAGCTCACAGCTCGGGGGAACCTTGAACGGGTCGCAGGCTCGGTGAGCTCGGAGCACGGCCGGAGGTCTGGAGGATGGGAGTTACTGGGCGCTGTACTCTGAGGGCGCACTGAGGAGTGGGGCCCTGGGCTCTTGGCTCCTCTGGGCCGGAGACCAGGAGGCCGCCATTCGTATTCCCATCCTCCAGAACTCTACGGAAAGCGCTCAGGGAACAAAAACTCCTGAAAGCAAACACCAGCGAATTACTCAGCCCGGCCACTGGTAAGGGCAGAGCAATTCCGCCTGGGGCAAAGACACTTGAAAATCACTACAACAGGCCCCTCCCCCAGAAGATCAACAAGAAATCCAGCCAAGACCAAGTTCACCTACCAAGGAGTGCAGTTTCAACACCAAGGAGAGCAGCAAAATTCCAGAGGAGGAGAAAACCAAGCACAGAACTCATGGATTTCTCCCTCTGATTCTTTAGTCATGCAGTTATTTTAATTTTTTTTCATTTTTTTCTCTTCTTCTGCTAAATTTTTTTAACTTTTACCCTTTTCTTTTTTAACGTTTTTAAACTAGTTTATCTAATATATATATATATATATATATATATATATATATATATATATTATACTTTTCTTTATTCGTTTTCTTTTTTAATTCTTTCCTTTTCTTTTTTCTTTCTTTCTTTCTTTCTGAACCTCTTTTTATCCCCTTTCTCCCCCTGATGATTTGGGATCTCTTCTGATTTGGTTAAAGCATATTTTCCTGAGGTTGTTGCCACCCTTTTAGTATTTTACTTGCTCCTTCATATACTCTTATCTGGACAAAATGACAAGGTGGAAAAATTCACCACAAAAAAAAGAACAAGAGGCAGTACTGAAGGCTAGGGACCTAATCAATACAGACATTGGTAATATGTCAGATCTAGAGTTCAGAATGACAATTCTCAAGGTTCTAGCTGGGCTCGAAAAAGGCATGGAAGATATTAGAGAAACCCTCTCAGGAGATATAAAAGCCCTTTCTGGAGAAATAAAAGAACTAAAATCTAACCAAGTTGAAATCAAAAAAGCTATTAATGAGGTGCAATAAAAAATGGAGGCTCTCACTGCTAGGATAAATGAGGCAGAAGAAAGAATTAGCGATATAGAAGACCAAATGACATAGAATAAAGAAGCTGAGCAAAAGAGGGACCATCGGACACTGGACCATGGGAAGAGAATTCGAGAGATAAGTGACATCATAAGACGAAACAACATAAGAATAATTGGGATTCCAGAAGAAGAAGAAAGAGAGAGGGGAGCAGAAGGTATACTGGAGAGAATTATTGGGGAGAATTTCCCTAATATGGCAAAGGGAACAAGCATCAAAATTCAGGAGGTTCAGAGAACACCCCTCAAAATCAATAAGAATAGGCCCACACCCTGTCACCTAATAGTAAAATTTTCAAGTCTTAGTGACGAAGAGAAAATCCTGAAAGCAGCCCAGGAAAAGAAGTCGGTAACATACAATGGTAAAAATATTAGATTGGCAGCTGACTTATCCACAGAGACCTGGCAGGCGAGAAAGAGCTGGCATGATATATTCAGAGCACTAAACGAGAAAAACAGGCAACCAAGAATACTATATCCAGCTAGGCTATCATTGAAAATAGAAGGAGAGATTAAAGGCTTCCAGGACAAACAAAAACTGAAAGAATTTGCAAACACCAAACCAGCTCTACAGGAAATATTGAAAGGGGTCCTCTGAGCAAAGAGAGAGCCTACAAGTGGTAGATCAGAAAGGAACAGAGACCATATACAGTAACAGTCACCTTACAGGCAATACAATGGCACTAAATTCATATCTCTCAATAGTTACCCTGAATGTTAATGGGCTAAATGCCCCAATCAAAAGACACAGGGTATCAGAATGGATAAAAAAACAAAACCCATCTATATGTTGCCTCCAAGAAACTCATTTTAAGCCCAAAGACATGTCCAGATTTAAAGTGAGGGGGTGGAAAAGAATTTACCATGCTAATGGACATCAGAAGAAAGCAGGAGTG
Source organism: Mustela lutreola (assembly GCF_030435805.1). Classification (NCBI taxonomy): domain Eukaryota; kingdom Metazoa; phylum Chordata; class Mammalia; order Carnivora; family Mustelidae; genus Mustela; species Mustela lutreola. The sequence goes on along the minus strand of NC_081299.1, from coordinate 101,848,297 downwards.
GCAATCCTTATATCAGATCAATTAGATTTTAAGCCAAAGTCTATAATAAGAGATGAGGAAGGACACTATATCATACTCAAAGGGTCTGTCCAACAAGACCATCTAACAATTTTAAATATCTATGCCCCCAACGTGGGAGCAGCCAACTCTATAAACCTATTAATAACAAAAATCAAAGAAACACATCAACAATAATACAATAATAGTAGGGGACTTTAACACTCCCCTCACTGAAATGGACAGATCATCCAAGCAAAAGATCAACAAGGAAATAAAGGCCTAAAATGACACACAGGACCAGATGGACATCACAGATATATTCAGAACATTTTATCCCAAAGCAGCAGAATACACATTCTTCTCTAGTGCACATGGAACACTCTCCAGAATAGATCACATCCTCGGTCCTAAATCAGTTCTCAACCGGTATCAAAAGATTGGGATCATTCCCTGCATATTTTCAGACCACAGTGCTCTGAAGCTAGAAATCAACCACAAGAGGAAGCTTGGGAAGAACCCAAATACATGGAGACTAAACAGCATCCTTCTAAAGAATGAATGGGTCAACCGGGAAATTAAAGAGAATTGAAAAAAATCATGGAAACAAAGGATAATGAAAACACAACGGTTCAAAATCTGTGGGACACAACAAAGGCCGTCTTGAGAGGAAAATATATAGTGGTACAAGCCTTTCTCAAGAAACAAGAAAGGTCTCAGGTACACAACCTAACCCTACACCTAAAGGAGCTGGAGAAAGAACAAGAAAGAAACCCTAAACCCAGCAGGAGAAGAGAAATCATAAAGATCAGCGCAGAAATCATTGAAATAGAAACCAAAAAAACAATAGAACAAATCAACGAAACTAGGAGTTGGTTCTTTGCAATAATTAATAAAATTGATAAACCCCTGGCCAGACTTATCAAAAAGAAAAGAGAAAGGACCCAAATAAATAAAATAATGAATGAAAGAGGAGAGATCACAACTAACACCAAAGAAATACAAACTATTATAAGAACATACTATGAGCAACTCTACGCCAACAAATTTGAAAATCTGGAAGAAATGGATGAATTCCTAGAAACATATAAACTACCACAACTGAACCAGAAAGCAATAGAAAGCCTGAACAAACCCATAACCAGTAAGGAGATTGAAACAGTCATTAAAAATCTCCAAACAAACAAAAGCCCATGGCCAGACGGCTTTCCGGGGGGAATCCTACCAAACATTTAAAGAAGAACTAATTCCTATTCTCCTGAAACTGTTCCAAAAAATAGAAATGGATGGAAAACTTCCAAACTCATTTTATGAGGCCAGCTTCACCCTGATCCCAAAACCAGACAAAGATCCCATCAAAAAAGAGAGCTATATACCAATATCCTTGATGAACACAGATGAGAAATTTCTCACCAAAATACTAGCCAATAGGATTCAACAGTACATTAAAAGGATTATTCACCACGACCAAGTGGGATTTATTCCAGGGCTGCAAGATGGTTCAACATCCGCAAATAAATCAACGTGATACAACACATCAATAAAAGAAAGAACAAGAACCATATGATACTCTCAATAGATGCTGAAAAAGCATTTGACAAAGTACACCATCCATTCCTGATCAAAACTTTTCAAAGTGTATGGATAGAGGGCACATACCTCAATATTATTAAAGCCATTTATGAAAAACCCACCGCAAATATCATTGTCAATGGAGAAAAACTGAAAGCTTTTCCGCTAAGGTCAGGAACACGGCAGGGATGTCCTTTATCACCACTCCTACTCAACATAGTACTAGAAGTCCTGCCTCAGCAATCAGACAACAAAAGGAAATTAAAGGCATCCAAATGGCAAAGAAGTCAAACTATCACTCTTCGCAGATGATATGATACTATATGTGGAAAACCCAAAAGACTCCACTCCAAATCTGCTAGAACTTGTACAGGAATTCCGTAAAGTGTCAGGATATAAAATCAATGCACAGAAATCAGTTTCATTTCTCTACACCAACAACAAGACAGAAGAAAGAGAAATTAAGGAATAAATCCCATTTACTATTGCACCCAAAACCATAAGATACCTAGGAATAAACCTAACCAAAGAGGCACTGAATCTATACTCAGAAAACTATAAAGTACTCATGAAAGAAATTGAGGAAGACACAAAGAAATGGAAAAATGTTCCATGCTCCTGGATTGGAAGAATAAATATTGTGAAAATGTCTATGCTACCTAAAGCAATCTACACATTTATTGCAATTCCTATCAAAGTACCATCCCTCTTTTTCAAAGAAATGGAATAAATAGTCCCAAAATTTATATAGAACCAGAAAAGACCTCGAATAATCAAAGTGATATTGAAAAAGAAAGCCAAAGTTGGTGGCATCACAATTCTGGACTTCAAGCTCTATTACAAAGCTGTCATCATCAAGACAGCATGGTACTGGTACAAAAACAGACACATAGATCAATGGAACAGAATAGAGAGCCCAGAAATAGACTCTCAACTCTACAGTCAACTAATCCTCGACAAAGCAGGAAATAATGTCCAATGGAAAAAAAGATAGCCTCTTCAATAAATGGTGCTGGGAAAATTGAACAGCCACATGCAGAAAAATGAAATTGGACCATTTCCTTACACCACACACAAAAATAGACTCAAAATGGATGAAGGACCTCAATGTGAGAAGGAATCCATCAAAATCGTTGAGGAGAACAGAGGCAGCAACCTCTTCAACCTCAGCTGCATCAACATCTTCCTAGGAACATCGCCAAAGGCAAGGGAAGCAAGGGCAAAAATGAACTATTGGGATTTTATCAAGATCAAAAGCTTTTGCACAGCAAAGGAAACAGTTAACAAAACCAAAAGACAACTGTCAGAATGGGAGAAGATATTTGCAAACGACATATCAGATAGGAACTAGTGTCCAAAATCTATAAAGAACTTAGCAAACTCAACACCCAAAGAACAAATAATCCAATGAAGAAATGGGCAGAGGACATGAGCAGACATTTCTGCAAAGAAGACATCCAGATGGCCAACAGACACATGAAAAAGTGCTCCATATCACTCGGCATCAGGGAAATACAAATCAAAACCACAATGAGATATCACCTCACACCAGTCAGAATGGCTAAAATCAACAAGCCAGGAAATAACAGATGCTGGCGAGGATGCGGAGAAAGGGGAACCCTCCTACACTGTTGGTGGGAATGCAAGCTGGTATAAGCACTCTGGAAAACAGTGTCGAGGTTCCTCAAAATGTTGAAAATAGAACTGCCTATGACCTAGCAATTGCACTACTGGGTATTTACCCTAAAGATACAAACATAGTGATCCAAAGGGGCATGTGCACCCAAATGTTTATAGCAGCAATGTCCACAATAGCCAAACTATGGAAAGAACCTAGATGTCCATCAACAGATGAATGGATCAAGAAGATGTGGTATATATACACAATGGAATACTATGCAGCCATCAAAAGAAATGAAATCTTGCCATTTGCGACAACGTGGATGAACTAGAGCGTATCATGCTTAGCGAAATAAGTCAAGCGGAGAAAGACAACTGTCATATGATCTCCCTGATATGAGGAAGTGGTGATGCAACATGGGGGCTTAAGTGGGTTGGAGAATAATAAATGAAACAAGATGGGATCAGGAGGGAGTCAAACCATAAGTGACTCTTAATCTCACAAAACAAACTGAGGGTTGCTGTGGGGAGGGGGGTTGTGAGAAGTGGGGTGGGGTTATGGACATTGGGGAGGGTATGTGCTTTGGTGAGTACTGTGAAGTGTGTAAACCTGGCAATTCACAGACCTGTACCCCTGGGGATAAAAATATATTTATGTTTATAAAAAATTAAAAAATTAAAAAATTTTTTAAAAATTGGAATTACAGGTTTTTGGGAATAATAGACTCAGAGATAGAGGGTGCCCTTTTCATCATATTAATGGATACATAACACAATCATGAATTATCACTGGTGGTACTAAACTTGATCACTGGCCAAGGAAATATTTACCAGTATTTTCCAGTGTGAAGTTACTATCCTTGAGCTCTGTGATCCACTCTTTGGAGGTAAATCAAAAGGTCTGGCTCATTCTCACAGAGAGGCATAACTAGGCCTCATCTCTTGGAAGGGAGGGAGAGATCTACACAAGTTTAGTTGTTTTTTTTTTCCCTCAAAGAATATTTGGCTCTTTTCTCTTATTTATTTATTTATTTATTTATTTATTTATTTATTCAGTCATTTGTTTATATAAATATAAATTTATAGGTATTTATTTTGTACTTAGGATTATATCATATACTGGGTTATTTGTTTTCTTGCTCAAATTGTTCCAGCTTCGGTCATTGGGAGTTCTTTCAAGTTGACTCCCGCATCCCTTTGACATGATTCCATGCTTATGTTTTTTGAGTACTTTCCTACTTTCCGGCACTACAGAATCCTCCAGTCTCATCTTGTATAATTTTCCCTTCTTGGCCATTTCTCTAAGAGTTTCAGTTCCTATCATTGGGGAATGGTATTTAGAAATCATGAGCAGAATGTGGGTTGTTTTAATTTTTATTGCTTGGATTTCTATGTGTCTATTGCTAACTTTCCTTAAGTGTTCCAACAGATCTGCCAACTGTTTTTTAGTCTTATTTACAAACGCTCAAACAATCATATAAGCTGTCAGTTCCATTTTCCCCTCAGATACCAGTTTCTCAGAGTCATCTAGCCCCTTGGCTCACTTTTTATTCCAGGTCTGCTTCACTGCTGTCTTCCTAGACTTTCCTCCTCCATCTAGTAGGACTTTCCTTTGTTATTAAATTACAATGGAACTTCTATCTCCTCAATTCCAAATCTCCCTTTCCTTTGGTTTTACTGGAATGTGCATGCATGTGCTAGATGGCATCCCTGGTAAAATTATCCAAGGAAGTATGAAGGAGATAAAATTGTTGACCTGTGGGTCTGAAAATGTGTTATTCTATCTTCATAGTAGATGGATAGATTGGTTGTGCATCTGAATGTTTAAGGCTATTATTTAAGTCTGTTAACACCTTGTCCTCTATCTCCAGCAGTTGTCATTCTGATTTCTTATTTTATGCCACTTGGGTTTTTTCCCCTCTTGCAATGCTTCTGAATTTTTCTGATTACATGCTTTTTTTTTATAGTAATTTTTTTTTTTTTTACTTATGATAAAGCACAGGATGGAGTGTTCTAACCTGAAGGCTCATGTCTTTCATTTTAAGGGAGACATATATTTTTGTTTGATAATTTTATATGGAGATACATATTTTTGTTTGATAATTTTATTCCTCTCCTTTCCTAGATCTCTCTCTTTGGAGTTACTATCAGTTGAATGTTATTCCTCAATTTGTTAATTTTCTTTTATCTTCTATTGTCTTTTCTTTTGACTTATGATACCCCTATTTTCTAAGATATTGTCTTGACCTTATCTTCCAGTACTTATTTTTGAGTTATAATAGTAACTCTCTTAAAAATTCTTTCAAGAATTCTACCTACCCTTTTTACACTTAGTTTCTGTTTTCATGGCATCCTGTTTTTGCTTTACAGATACATTATATTTTCTCTTTGAGGATACTGAGGGTAATGTACCATTCTCCCATAATTCTAGATAGGTAGATGATTTCTACACAGAATTCCACATTGAAAATCATTTTCCGTCAACATTGTTAAGGCATTAGTCATTCTTATACAGCTTCAGTGGTTATGTTGAGAAGTCTTATTTATTCTGATTTCCAATTCTTTGTAAGTTATCTGGATTTCCCCTTCTTACTAGACTTCCTTCTTTATCTCTGGTACTCTGAAATTTCATGATTCTATGCCTTTTTCATCACTGGACAAGGCACAGATTGGTGCTTCAATCTGAATATATATTCCATCAGTGGAAGTTAACAATAATAATTTCTAATATTTATTGAGTGCCTATTATAAGCCAGACACTGTGTCAAGGGCATTATTTGACTGATACACACCCCAAACAATCTTATGAGATACATCTTATTATTACTATTTTAAAGAGGAAGAACCTGAGGTACAAAAAGTTATGTGACATGTCAAGGGTAAGGTAAGGGAGCAAAGATAAGAAATTTCTGAGTGTAATGCTATAGTGCTCATAGCCATTATCACGAGTAGGGTCTCATCATCATGGAAGTGATCATCTTATCAAGATGACTTTTCATATCTTCATTATGATATGTGAATTTTATAGCTTAGTTATCAGACATTAATCCTAATGTTGTATCTTGGCAGGGATGTGTGTGAGGTGGGACTGGGGGGGACCACTTAGCAGGAAACTTTAAATTTGATGCAAATATTAATGAAAAATCACTATCTTTGGGGGAAAAATTAAAATGTAAATTTTTTTTTTAATTTTTTAAAAATAACATATAATGTATTATTAGCCCCAGGGGTACAGGTCTGTGAATCACCAGGTTTACATACTTCACAGCACTCACCATAGCATATGTCCATAATCCAATGTCCATAATCCCACCACCCTCTCCCTACTGAGATTAAGAGTCTCTTATGGCTTGTCTCCCTCCTGATCCCATCTTGTTTCATTTATTCTTTTCCTACCCACAACCCCCCTCCCCCACATTGCATCTCCACTTTCTCATATCAGTGAGATATGATAGTTGTCTTTCTCTGATTGACTTATTTCACTCAGCATAATACCCTCTAGTTCCATCCACATCATCGCAAATGGCAAGATTTCATTTTTTTGATGGCTGCATAATATTCCATTGTGTGTATATACCACCTGTTCTTTGTCCATTCATCTGTTGATGGACATCTAGGTTCTTTCCATAGTTTGGCTATTGTGGACATTGCTGCTATAAACATTCAGGTGCACGTGTCCCTTTGGATCACTACATTTGTATCTTTAGGGTAGATACCCAGTAGTGCAATTGCTGCATCATAGGGTAGCTCTATTTTCAATTTTTTGAGGAACCTCCATGCTGTTTTCCAGAGTGGTTGTACCAGCTTGCATTCCCACCAACAGTGTAGGAGGGTTCCCCTTTCTCCACATCCTTGCCAGCATCTGTCTAAAATGTGAATTTTCTGCTTAAAAAAAGATTATGCTCAAATACCTAAAACTGTGTGGTCCCAGGAAGCCTACTGGTATAAAGAGCAGTAGCTATGGTGGTGAGGAAAGTGTGGACAGAGTTGCAGCCTTGTCTTGCTTCTTAAGTGAGCCCTTAACATGGCTGCTCACAAAAGTTATGTCAGCAACACAATAGCCAGTGCGAGAGTGATTCAGATGTTTATTGAGACCTTTTTTCAGGGGGCCTGATTATTCATATATATATATATATATATGAATATATATATATATAATATAATATATATATTAATCAATCTCTGGGGAGACAATCCTTTTAGATGCTAAGGATTCTACAGAGTGAAGAGCCAGGAAGAAGATTGGAAAGCAAACCTGTTCAGTCAAGGGGTGACTGGCCTTCCCGAGTAAAGCTTTTTGAACATAAGTCAAAATTACTAGGGAGTTAATGGTACTTCTTTAGAATACCCTTTGTAATTATCCAAAATAAGCATTTACACACAGGCACTTAATTCTGAGTAATTAATGTCTGTCTGTATAACCTAGCAACTTAATGAGCTGGGGTGTAGCAGGGGCACACTGAGTCACTGGAGAACCCCAGAGGGCTGGCTGTGAAAAGAACCCCTCTGCTTGCCAGAGTTTTTGGTAACAAAAACTTTTGGAACATTTTTATAGGCGCATCATTATTGAGTTCCAGCCTAAAGGCATATTGGCTCTAGGCAAGGTTTCGTGTACCCTATTATATTGCAGTTACAAATGCATCTCTAGATTAATTGTGACAGTCAACTCCTTCATCCTCTATGGGAAAAACTTTTGAAAGCATAATTCTCTGTAGTAAATTAGCCTTGAGCTGAGAAATAGATTTGGCTTAAAAACCAAAATCATCAAGTAGATAATCTTTGATGCCTCACTTTATGGCCCTTTTCTCTCCCTTTTAAATCATCTTTTGGCAGATGCTCCAGCCCCCAATAATTTCATCCTGATCTTGGTCCCTCTCAAGAGAAATGCTCTAATGGTTTACCAATAATAATTGCTCAATTAGTATTACATCATGATATTCTACCCAATAGTATTCACATTTAAGAAGAAGCTTTGTAGGAAAGAAATCCAAAGGAATGATATGTGGTAGAATCTCAGGCACTATATTAATTCATGGAACATTAATTACTGTTCCAATGCTGGGAAAACAAAGATTAATAAGATGTGGCTCTAACCTTTGAGATTTTCACTGTCCAGTAGGGGAGACAGAAACATAAAAAACATAATGCAATGTGATTAGTTTTAATCATGGAAACAAGATAAAGGGTTGATTTATTATATCTGGAGTGGGAGGCTGAATTGAGTATAGGAGATCAGGAGAGGCTTCATGTAGAAAAGTGATAGTTGAGGTAAATAATCTATGGTAATAAATAATGGGGGAATTTTAAGCACCCAATACATTTAAAGGATGAAGCTGATTGTCTTCCAGGAGGGGAAAGGATTTTGAGCCTCAGGACTCCCTTGGACCCTGTTGAATCATGTTGGGTAGAAGAATCCTTATTCTGCCGGCCCAGAAGCAGCACCAAGAGCAGCAAAACCTGAAACTGACAGCAGAGCCAGAAATGACAAAGAGCAGGAGGTGTTTTACTTAGCTCTCTCTAAGGGAAACAGCAATGTCCATAACATTAAAAAAAAATGCTGGGAAGGCTACTCTACGCCCTCATAAGTCCAGATTTATTAAGTGCACTAAAATGGTGCTGCCAAAAGGAAATAACTGGAGAATTTTTTGGAGCCAAGGCGGGCAGAATATGCAGTGATGAGAAGTTGGAAAGCAGCATTATCATTTTCCAGACTGGATTTCACTTTGTTCCACTTCAACCCATGGCTACCTTGGTCCAACACAAAATTTAAAACAAGACCATAGCAAGCCTTTGTTCCAAATGAGAAGATGGAAAATAACACATACAATAGGAGTAAGGAAATCCTTTTGCAAGCTTCCTTGGCAGGAAAAGGTGATAGGGCAGGGCAGGGAAAAGGTGGAGGAATAAAGAAGGGAAAAGACTGGAACCAGTGGCTATTAACATTTTACACTGAGGCTTTGTGTGATGGTTTAGTACATTGTTGAAAAACACAATGGTCAATTATTTCTTACATTAGAATTGACTGTTCACTTGGCTAATTATTTTAGTAATCTGAGGATCCCCTCAATCCTTTGATTGAAGCAGCAGGAAGTAAGAATGAAATGGTCATAATGGGTACCAAAAGAAAGGTAAGGCTGTGGACGTGAGCTTCTTTGTTTGTGACATATTCACTGTGTCTATAGGAAAACAAATGTGGAATCTAAAATGGTTTATCTACAGTTTTTGGCTATTAAATCTACTGAACAGAGAGGCTGCACAGATGACCTGGCTTTTTGGACTGAAGTTGGTTGAAGAAGTTAAAGAAGTTTCTAAGGAAAAAAATTATTGCTCACAAATTTGGCTTGTGTACCTATCTATGCTTGCCAAAGCCAAGCATAAATTATTTTCTATTAGAAATTGTTTTGTTCAATGCATTCCTTATTTTACGTTCTCCAAAATGGCTTCATTCACTAAACAAATGTTTTTTGAGCACCCACTATATCCAAAGACATTTTTTAAACCACTTAAGATGGTACAAGTACGAATTAGAGGTGAATTTTGTTTTCAAGGAGACTAGAGTCTAACAGGGGAAGTAAGCATAGAGCAAGATAGAAAGTGGCAAGTGCCTTGAAAAGAGTATGTAGTGTGCTACAATATTCAGGTAAGTGTTGCTTTATTTGTGATATTCAGAAGAGATTTTGTGGGTAAAAAAAAAAAGGCTAAATTTGGCCTTGAGGGAACCTAAATGCATATAGATAGGGCTGAATAAGAAGGTTATTTCAGTGGAGCATAAATGATATGAGTAAAGGCAAAGATACAGGAATGATGAGTAGATAGTGACTTCATGGGAGACAGAAATGATGAGTAGATAGTGACTTCATGGGAGCAGTCATCCAAGGAAATAGTAGGAGCTGAGTAAGGTGAGGAAGGATACAAATAGACTGTAAAGAGGCTTTGAACACTAGGTGAGAGAATTTATTTATTTTTGAAACATTCATCCATTCATTTGAAAGAGAGAGAGAGAGAGAGAGCACATGATCAGGGGGAGGGGCAGAGAAAGAGGGAGGTAATCAGACTCCCTGCTGACTGGGGAGCCCAAATGGGGAGGGGGGGTTGATCTTACGACCCAAGATAATGATCCAAGCTGAAATCCAGAGCTGGATGCTCAACGGACTGAGCCACCCAGGTGCCCCTAGGTGAGAGAATTTAAACATTTTCTTTTTAAGTCAGTAGAAAGAAGTCAATGGATTTTTCTTTTTTTAAATATTCTATTTAAAAAAAAAATTTAAATTCAATTAGTCAACATATAGTACATCATTAGTTTTTGATGTGGTGTTCAAAGATTCTTTAGTTGCATATATACAATGGATAACTCAGCTATCAGAAAGAATGAATACCTACCATTTATATCAACATGGATGGAACTGGAGGGTATTATACTAAGTGAAGTAAGTCAGTTCAGAGAAAGACAATTGTATGGTTTCACTCATATATGTAATCTAAGGAACAGCACAGAGGATCATAGCGGATGTGAGGGAAAACTAAATGGATTTTTCTTAATTTAAATTTATTTTATTGTGTTAAGAACACAACACAAGATTTACTCTCTTAATAAATGAAGTGTATAACATTGTATTGTTACTATAGACCTAATGTTGTACAGAAGATCTCTAGGACTTATTTATCTTGCATTTCTGAAAATTTATAACCATTGATTATCACCTCTCCATTTCTCTCTCCCCTTAGCCCCTGGATTTTCTCCATCTGTGGAGAAATCATATATATGTAGATGTGTAGTTTTGTTGTGATCAGCTTACTTCATTCAGCATAATTTCCTCCAGGTTCATACATTTTGTCACATATTGCAGAATTTCCTTCTTTTAAAGGCTGAATAATATCCCATTGTATGTATATAGTACATTTTCTTTATCCATTTATCTATCATTGGACATTTGGATTGTTTCCCTCAAACCTCGACTGTTGTGAATAGTGTCACAATAAACATGGGAATTCATGTTCAAAACCTGATTTCATTTCTTTTGCATAAATACCCAGAAGTGGGATTGCTTATGGTAGTTTTCTCCCTCTCTCTTCCTCTCTCTCTCTCTCTATTTGACTTCTGCTACTATTGGGTTTCACATGTTTCTTGGGTCCTGTTGGTCTACAGCATTATTCAAATCTGCTGGGTTTTATTTGTTGTTGTTGATTTTCTGCTTTGATGTTTTATCCTTTATTAAAAGTGGGGTATGGAAGTTGCCCTATTGTTATTGTATTGCTCTTTATTTCTCCCTTCAGTTCTGTCGGTTTTTGCTTTGTATCTTTAGGACCTCTGATATTGGGTGCATATATATTTATAATTTTTATATCTTACTGATGAACTGACCCTTTTATCATTACATAGTGTCCTTTTTCTGTCTCTTGTGACCAGTTTTAGTGTATTGTGTCTGTATAGTCAGCTCTGTTCTCTTTTGGATACTACTTGCATGGAATATCTTTTCTTATCCCTTCACTTTAAGCTTATGTGTGTTCTTATTTATGTGTTTCAGATATAACTAAAATAAATACCTTATAGACAGCATATTGTTTTATCTTGTTTTTATAATTTGTTCAGCCACTTTATGTCTTTTGCTTTGGGACTTCAATTCATTTTCACTTAAAGTAATTATTGATAAGGAAGAACATATTATTGTCATTTTGTTAATTGTTTTCTGTTTGCCTTATAGTTCTTTGAGTTTGCCAATTTTTTTTTTTTGTATTTATATGCCTTGATTCCTGTCTTTTTTTTTTTCTTTTGTGTATCATCTTCAGGTATTTTCTCTGTGCTTACCATGGGGCTTACATAAAATATCTTATAGTCATAACAATCTATTTAAAGCTAATAGCAACTTAACTTCAATCATATACCAAAATTCTATACTAGTATTCTTCTTATACTTTGTTATTGACATTATGACTTACATCTGTTTTGTTTCATATATATGATATACATGAACCCTGTATTACATATTGTATATATTATATATCCATTAATATATTTTTTGCTATAGTTTTTAAAGATTTATTTATTTTAGACAGAAAGAGAGAGTGTGCACAAGTGGGGAAAGGGGCAGTGGGAGAGGAAGAAGCAGAATCTCAAGCAGACTCTCTGCTGAGCACGGAGCCTGATGTGGGGCTTCATCTCATGACCCATGAGATCATGACCCGAGCTGAAATCACAAGTTGGACATGTAACCAACTAAGTGCCCTAGTCATAGTTATTTTTAACAATTTTTTTCTTTTAACTTATACACAATAATTTGCTTTTAACTTATATGCTAGAATCACCCACCACCATTACAGTAATACAGTATTCTGTACCTGTCTGTATATTTACCTTTACCAACATATTTTATACTTTCTAATATTATTATTATGTTGCCCTTTAGTACCTTTTTTTCCCAGGTTTCTTTTTAAAAAATTCTAGTTAGTTAATATGCAGTATAATATTTATTTCAGGTGTAGAATTTAGTGATTCATCGCCTACATACAATACCCACTGCCCATCACAAGTGCCCTCCTTAATATCCATCACCCATTTAACCTATCTCCTACCTACCTTCCCTCCAGCAACCCTCAGTTTGTTTTTTATAGTTAAGAGTCTGTTTTACAGTTTACTTCTTTTCCAGTTTTCCTCTTTTACAGTTTACCTCTTTTCCCACCCTATGTTTGTTTTGTTTCTTGAATTATACATATGAGTGAAGTCATATGGTATTTGTTCTTCTCTGACTTATTTCACTTGGTATAAAGCCCGCCAGCACTATACATGTTGTTGCAAATGGCCATATTTCATTCTCTTTTATGGCTGAGTAATATTCCATTATAGATCACATATCATATATATGTGTGTAGGGATTATGGAGAGAGGGTTTCTTAATTTTCCTATAGATTTTGAAGTGGATGGTTTCACATTTGCCTGGGATGCAGGAGCTTTTCAAATAGTTTCTGTATTTCTCACAAAGAGAATTGATTTTTTAATACTATAGAATTGGTGTGTCTATGAGAGAAAAAGGAGTTCAGGGCTTTCTATTCTGCCATCTTGCTGAAGTCATTGTTAATGGGGTTTTTAATCAAGGTATTGATATTATCAAAGAGATGGATTCTGAATATTTATCTGGCATGAGTTTTATGGGCTTACTAGCAAACATACTGGTGCAGGTGAGCCACAGCTAGGTGTGTGCACAAGAAAGTTCAGTTCTTTTCAAAATAAGGTCATAGAAATGATCTCAATTCACTTTTCTTTGTGTCCAAAGCTATATGTTCTCATTACCCCAATTCCAAAATCATGTAAAATAGATATAGGGTATCCAGGAATTTGTAAACATAAGTAAATAATATTTGATTAATATGATCAAGCTTGAAAACAAAATCAGGTGTCTAAGTTTAAAGTTTTCTCAACTTCAACACCTCAAATTAACCAGATAATGAATAGATAAACTCTTTGATTTTTGGCTATGGAGATTCTAGGTTTATCCCACACAAAATGAAATGGACAAGTAAGAGAATTCAGGGACTGAATTCTGAAAAATAGGATTCTTAAAAAAGGTGTTTGAAGAGGTGAGGACTGTGGATTGACTAAATGATAGCTAAATTAGTAATATCTATTAAGTATTTACAGAATAATTATTTGATTCCTAAATCAGTTTTCCTTATGTGGGTATTACAAATAATAAGGTTTATTTAGAAAATTTAAGAGCTTTTAACATACCTGATTTTCTAACTATGGCAATAGTTACATGCCATACTGATCATATGATCCTTTATTGGTGAGTGGTCCCAGAATGTCTCCTCATACCCATCCTCTAGCACACTCCATCAATATGGCCAAGATTTCCACCAGGCTTAGGTCTTAGACATCTTCTCTGTTATAACAACACCTACCTCCAAGTGATTTCATCAAATTTCATAGTTTTAAACACCATCTATATGCTAATGACTCCCAAATTTTTTTTTTAAAGATTTATTTATTTATTTATTTGACAGAGAGAGAGATCACAAGTTAGGCAGAGAGGCAGGCAGAGAGAGAGGAGGAAGCAGGTTCCCTGCTGAGCAGAGAGCCCGATGTGGGACTCGATCCCAGGACTCTGAGATCATGACCTGAGCCGAAGGCAGCGGCTTAACCCACTGAGCCACCCAGGCGCCCCATGACTCCCAAATTTATATCTCCATCTAAACCTCTGTGAAATCCAGAGCTGTAAATCCATTTGCCTACTTGATATCTCCACTTGGATGTCTAAAAGGCATTTCAACTATAACAAGTTCAGTTTTTTTTTTTTTTTTTTTTCTTGAATCTTCTACTTCCATCCACTAAATATATTGTACCTCCATTCATCCAACTGGTCAGTTCTAAAATGTAGTCATCCTTATTTCCTTTCTATTGCACTTTCAATCCATTACCAGATTCTCTAAGTTCTACCTTTAGGTGCTGTCCAGAATTCTCATCACTACTTCTACTGCTACTATCCTAGTTTGAGCATTATTACATCTTCCTTGCCTAGATCATTGCAATGCTATCACTAACTAAGATCTCTATGCTTTTGTCCTTGGACACCCAACAGTCTTTTTCAACTTAGAAGCTGGGTTGATTTGCTCATATAGAATAGCTATAAGCTTCTCATCTCTTTAATATAATTTTCTTGCTCTGCAGAGACTACCTTCCAGACTAAGTTCTGGTTGACACATTAGGCCTGGATTGGTATGGCTCTATGCCCAGAGCAATCTGGTTTTATTCACTAACAGCAGTTTACAGTTTCATTTGTACCATTACAGAAAAATGTATGGAACTTCCCAAACAGCATAATGCTATAGCATATGAAAAGACTGCAGAATTCCTTCCAGAGCCTTCCATATGTGACCAGCTAGAATTTAATGATGCTTGGTCCATTTCATTGAGGCTAAGCTATGAACTGGGTGGATAATTTTAAGAGGTCAAGTTTTGTTGTTCATCGACTATTCACTCAGAATGCATTTGAATACTGTAATTTTCTATTAGCTGGTGTCTTACACCAGCCACATAGGATTATTAAATCTGTTTTTCTGACCACAATAACCCATGTCAGGAAGTTCTCTTGATATTTATTCCCAGAAAAGGTGAGATTTCATTTGTTCCTCATCTTTCTTAGTAAACTCTATAAATGGTAATTGTGGTGTGCTGTGCACCATATGCACCCAGTTTGTGTGGGTGCCTGCTATTAACTAAGGGAATATATCTGTCTCCTTCATATTCAACCTGAGCATTTTCTATTTAGTTTTCAGACTCCTTTGAGATGTGGTGTCAGTTGTAGAACATGTAGGTCTGACAGGACAGTGAGTATCAATTAATCAAGTATTTATTGAGTGCTTACTAAGTAAAAGGCACTGTGCTAAGCTGGGTTTAAGCAGAGTATTAAGAGGAATTGGAGAAGGGGCACCCAGGTAGCTTAGTTGGTGAAGTGACTGCCTTCGGCTCAGGTCATGATCCTGGAGTCCTGGGATCAAGTCCCACATCAGGCTCCCTGCTCAGCAGGGAGTTTGCTTCTCCCTCTGAGTTTCCCCCTCTTGTGTGTGCTATCTCTCTATCTCTCTCTCATTCTCTCCCTCTCAATAAATAGGTAAAATCTTAGGGAAAAAAAGAGGAGTTGGAGGAAGTGTTCTTTTTAAAGAAACTCTCAGAGGCTCAGTGTCAGACAGAGGGGGATAGCTGTGTAAAAAAATACTCCAGACTGCAAAATTGTGAATTAGGTGTTTTCACCTCCTTGTTTTTACTTTGTTCTCTTTCTTGATTTCTCTTCTCTCACATCTTTTCTTATTTACCTAGGACCTTCATACCCTCTTCTCTTGCAAACACACTACCCATTAACAGCATTATTTCCTCAGGCTGTACTTAGGCCTTCAGGGTAGGAGAGGGGACCCCAATCACACTTATTGAAATGTTTCATTTCTTCAATGTCATCCCATTGGATTATGGCCTGCTCTCCAAGTCTCATTAATGTATTAATGATCAAAACCGTTTAATTCATTTATGTAGGAAGGTCATTTATATTTTAATAGGTATCTTATACGTGACAATATTTACTTTAAAAAGAAACAAACTCTAATGATGACATTAAGAATACTGGCAGATTAGAGGGGGGAGATTTGTTTTTCAGGTAAGTGTGTATTTCTGGAATCCTTCAAATCACACTTCTGTTGGCAGCCACCTATTTTGTTCAGAGGTATAATTAACTGTATTCACTACTCATTTACCTTTTTTTCCCTCCATGGATTCAATTTGAAAGAAACTTGCAACTGCTTAAATTACTTAATTTCCCTTCCACATTTTCATTTAGCAGGTTGTTGAAAAGAAAAAAACAAAACAAAACAAAACAAAAAACTTTGCATTTTAAACCCGAAGAAACCTAGAGTTCTTTTTATTATTCTTCATGTATTTGCAACATATTTGTTGATATACAGGTGATTATTTCTTTAGATTTTCAATAAATTTATTTCAGATTCCATCTACATTTCCTAAATCAAAAGAGTTCTTACCTGAAGCTCATAGTGAACTTTTTCACAAGAAAAAGCATGGTAGTTTTAAAACCTATCTTAGAGTCTCCTCAGTTTTTCAGCATGAACTTTATGTGAGAACTATTTTTTTTTAAGATTACTTATTCATTTATTTGACAGAGTGAGACAGTGAGAGAGGAACAGAAGCAGGGGGAGTGGGAGAGGAAGAAGCAGGCTTCCCACAGAGCAGGGAGTCTGATGTGGGGCTCAATCCCAGGACTCTGGGATGATGACCTGAGCCGAAGGCAGATGCTTAACAAGTGAGCCACCCAGGTGCCCTGAGAACTTGTTGGATTTAGGAAATACAGATGCAATTTGAAATAAATTTATTGAAAATCTAGAGAAATAATCACCTGTACATCAACAAATACATTGCAAATACATGAGGAATAAGAAACAGTGCAGAGGATCGTAAGAGAAGGAAGGGAAAACCAAGTGGGAAGTAATCAGAGAAGGAGACACAGCATGGGAGCCTCTTAACCATAGGAAACAAACTGAGTGTTGCTGGAGGGGAGGTGGGTGGGGGGATGGGGTAACTGGGTGACGGGCAGTAAGCAGGGCACATGATGTGATGAGCCCTGGGTATTATATGCAACTGATGAATTATTGAACTCTACATATGAAGCTAATGATGCACTGTATGTTGGCTAATTGAATTTAAATAACAAAAAGAAAAGTTCACTTTTACTTCCTCAGGGAGCTGTCAGACTGTTTTCCAGAGTGGTTGTGCTATTTATTCTACATCTCTACCAGCAGTGTATGGGTGGTCTAGATTTTCTGTATTCTCACCAGTATTTAGGTATGTGATATCTCCCACTGTAGTTTTGATTTGCATTTATCTAATGTTTAATGATGCTGAGAATCATTTCATATGTTTATGTGACATTTATATAACTTCTTCAGTAAATTAAAAAAAAACTGTCACTCTTTGCTCAAAAACTGATTAAATTTTAGTAAAAACAAGATGAAGTAAAGGAGGTTGGCTACATGATGCATGAGGCTGAAGAGCCCCATGGAAAGATCGCAGCCTGAGAATTCCTGGACTCTAGCAGTTCTTCAGCGAGGAAGCCCTGTTGATGTGTGTATTCAGGTCCATCTTCATCCAGATCTCTTGTGTGATTGACTGGAGATATATGAGAAGTATGAATGGAAGAGGGACTGTGCTTTCTTGACTGTGAAGACAAATTCCGAGTTGCAGAAGGAGGCGAGGACAGCCTGGCTCGCAGGAACAGGTAATGTCCTCTCCAAGGAAGTAAAGGAAGCAAAACATTACAAGTTTTGATGAAGTGTTCAAATGTTGAACTTTCATAGAAAGCTCTGAAGCCCAGAAACCAAAGAAATCCGGAAACCAAAGACAAGCAATGTCAGGAATATAAGAAAAGCCTTCTCAGAGACAAGGCAAGGATAAGAGTTAAAAGTTAAAGATAAGAAACTGAGTAGAAAATATGAACATGTAGATTGTAGTGTTTTCTTTCAATCTTTCTTCCTCGTGGTCTTTTATGTATAATATTTTTAAATCATTTGAGTAATAACCAGCAATTTTATAGAAGAAACACCACTAATTGGATTTTGTGCATTTTCTTCTTCTCTGGACCATTCATTGTGGCAATGTTGGACTCTCACCAACAGCAAAACCTTACCCCCTTATGGTGACCTCAAAACTAGAGAAATAGTAACATAAGAGCCAGCACAACACATATCTTTGCAGATCTAAAGGATAGTAACCTAAATGCCCTAGAACACTACTACAGCCAGTATTGCTGGTTGGCACATTTCAGATCTAAAATTGAAAACTTTAGAGCATCCTACTTAGTCAGAAAAATATCCTGGCATCCTGGTGTTTGTGAGTTTGCAGATGCCTGGCACTCATAGTTTTTGTCCAATTGCAGGGTGGTCAGGGCTAATGTCATGCAGTTTAACAAATGTGTTTTTCATTCCCCTCTAACAGTCTTTTTGAGACCACAGGCTTAGACCACAGGTTAGAAATCCAAGACAGGACTCAGAATGTGTGTGCAACCGGCTTAGGGGTCCTGCATTGAGGAGCTGGCTGTTCTCGTGATTGAGCAATTAAAAGAACTTTCTCCCACATGGCAAAAGAGCCAGCTCCATGAGACTGAAGGCTAAATGTGATCATTCATGTCTTAGATGCTCTTTGATTTTAACTGAGTGGATTCTTTTACTATTCTATCAGAGATCTAAATATGTCCTCTAGCTCTGCCTCTTAAATTCATTTTATCTATAGAGTTGCTTACAAATTCCTCGAGTTAATTACTTAGTTGAAGAGTCTACTCATAAAGAAAGTGTAGGAAAAATATGTCTCAAAGTTCTCTGGATTAGTAAAAATGATAAAGTGAGCAATGGACCACACACAACTCTCTCAATATAGCAGGTATTCAACTTTGGGAAAAAAAAAAAAAAAAAACAGTTCTTTTCCCACCCTCCAACTATTACCTTCCTCCCATTTCCCAAGATGATTTCTTTCTTTGAATTAGCTCTTCATATGTGAAATAAACACACCATTTGATAGTCTATTAAAGTAAATAATCAACCAAAATGAATAAAATCCTGGTAGACCAGGATTTCTCTGTTTCATTACTGTTGACATTTTTGAGCTAGATAATTCTGTGCTGTAGGGGATTGTCTTGGATATTGTAATATGTAGAGCAGCATCCCTGGCCTTTACCTACTGGATGCCAGTAGCAACCCCCTGGTTATGATATCCAAAAATATCTCCAGACACTGCCAAATGTCTCCAAAATGACCCTTGCTTAAGATACTACTAAAGACCAACTGGATTCATCATATCCATTCTTTTTTGCCTCTCCTCAGCCTTCTGCTTTACTGACTGAGCCACCCAGACACGCCCAGCCTCTTGCCTTTAGAAAAAAAGGCACATAACAATAGAAACGAATACATGAACATCAGGCATTCATTTAAAACAGTATGAGTAACATTGCCAGAGAGTAATGTCTTCCCAAGGGATCCCATTCATGATGGGACTGGTTCTCTGGAGCCCGGTTTTCAGTGTGAATGGTGTCCCTGGGCATGGGCAATGCTAGGACCCTCAGAAGATGACTTGAGGGTCATCTTGAGACCAGGATACAGGAAGCTCAGTTTTTTACACCTTCCTTTTGGAGTCCTGGGTGGTGAGAAACAGTGAGACATCACGTTTCCCAACAGCAAGAACACTCCATTATGTTCACCATCCTCTATGGAAAATCACAGGAAATCATTTCCAAAAATATAGATGAGAATTGCAAGGGTTCTCTGGATAATTTTCAGTTTACCAGTTAGTATCCTTTAAACAGAATGACTCATTCCCTGAATATTCCATTTATTTGAGAGAGTGGTTACTGTCTCAATAATAATTGTTCTCCTATGATATTTTGGCAAACCATGGAAATAAATCCTGGTTTTGGAATGGGATAGGTCATTGATTGACATTTGTTCCAGGATAAATTACCATCTGATAAAATCCACAATTCTAAATCCCACTAGAAGTTTCAGATACATCTGTTTGCAATTATCCTATCATTTGCTGGTTATTTCTTCTGATGGTTCACAGCTCTCTATATTCTCTGAATGTGTTAAAAGCCAATGGCTGTTTCTTAGCTTGAATTTTCCTTCTCTTTAACTAGTCCCATTCCTGGCACCCACATAAGCTTCTTTAATATATTAAGCTGCTGAGTCAGTGGTGTAATTAACATTCGAATAGCTCTCAGTTTTTTTATAATATACAACTCTGAGGTCATGGGTCATCTTCTTTTTGATATTGAATGTACTATGTATCTTATTGCCATTTCCCAAGTATTTACAGATGCTGAAGTTATAAAAATTTCCAAAACTACACAGGTATAATGCAAGATTATTATAATTGTTTTTTGTTTCTCATTACTTAAAAATACAGGTTTTGTTGTATGCAAGAGCACCCAGGAAAAACCCCATGCCTTGATCTTACCTTCCCTGACAAATCCTTTTCCTCCATTTTTCGCAGTGCTGTATGCAAAAAGCCTTTTAACCATATTCATATTGCATTAATTCTCTGAGAATTTCTAGAGAGATATATCTACTAGGAAATGATCAGTCATTTTACTTTGGTGAAATCCAGATGAGCTGGAAGATAACAACAGCATGATGGGGAGGTTAGGTGCAGTTGATGCATGTGTGGCTATAGAGTAGAATTAGGTCTCACAGTAGATGTTGAGAGCCAGAGAATATGGTGGGAGTTACTTGGAATGTGAGAGCAGGAGGCTGACTTCAGAACTGTGATATTCAAGCTAAGTTGTGATACGGGTACAACTGCACAGCTCTCCTACTGGCCAGCTTCATTTCTGACCATAACTGAGCCACTCACTACTCCCCTTAGCATTTTTAAAGACCCGTGTGTGTGTTTTAAATGCTTTCTGTTAAATTTTTATCTCTTTCATGTACTCCAAACACAATGAAAAGGAACAAACTGTCAAAGCTATTTCTCTGTTTGACATCAGAGTGCATCATCCTTGCTTTCTTTAAAATTACATTGCCATCATTGTCTTCATTAAGGAAGATATTTATTACATAGACTGCCACCTGAGGGGCACTGTCCTAGGCCTGGTGACTGAGGCCCCTCACTGACTTGCCATTATCTCCATTTTAATACTTCATGCTCTCTATCAAGGGACCATGTTAATATGCACCCAATTTTGTGTAATTTCCTATTCTCCCATCCTTTCTCTTAGGTAATTTTAGGCAGATATATTCAACACCTTCATTATCCTAATCCTGCTTTTAACTCTTTCATCCTTTAGCTTTACCCATTGCCTGGAATGTTCCTTTTTCCCGTTTCTTTTCAAAGAATTCCTGATTAACATTCCACGGGGAGACTCTGTGAGCCATAGATGAGAAGTTTACATAGGTGTCACCTGCCAAGGAGTAGTCAAGAGAATTAGGAGACTAGATATTTCCATTCTTCTGGGTCTCATGTGAATTGTAAGACTCAAAAGGGCAGCATGCTACTGTTACTGAACATTGTTCTGGAGTGAGGACATTTTAGAGATATGCAGCAAAGTGTTAGAGCTGACAGAGTATGTCAGTGACCAACTTGGTTTTAGTCTTAGCATCTAGTAGGGAAATTACTCCTTCATTCTACTGGAAGCAAAGTGCAGCCATAACACAAATGAAATACATGTTAGCTATTTCCTCTTTATAGCCATTATTTGCTTAATTTTCATAAGTAATACTGATATTCATGCATTTTTTATTTTATAAACTTCCCCCAAAAGAATAATTATAACTATTTACTTACTTTATACTTTTCCCAAAACAGGATGTTAGATAGATAGATAGATAAAGTGTTTTGTTGATGATCCTGTTCGATTGAATGATCCTTTCCTATTACTGTACTGTTTATTGTCAGTGATCACTGTCCACCATCTTTTGCTCCTGATTTCTATAAACACTTGAAAAATTTATTTTATTCAACAAACATTTGACCGTGGGACTTAGAAATTCTGATTCCTGTGAGGTCTCTCAGGGAAAACAGAAAACATGTGAAGGTTCTTCTAAACCAAGGGTATAAATAGAGAACAGAAGTACTAAATTTGGGTTTGTGATCTAGAAACATGAATTCCATGTTGGCAATTCCAGTGTTCTTGTGTATGACAACCAAAAACAATTCAAGTTCTCTGTGACTCTACTTCTTGCCACTTTCACCCACCCTTTCCATGTAAAGAGGAAACATGTGGGGCAAGTTCCTTAATCTTTGGGGGCCTCAGTTTCCTCGTATATAAAATGGAGATTAAAAAAAAGAACTATCTCAAAGGGTCATTATGAAAATCAGATGAGTTAATATATGTAAAGAACTTAGAATAGTACATTGTATATAGGAAGTGTCAAGTAAGTGTTTGCTATCATTATTTGGACTACCTCTTAGTATGAGGTAAGTATTAGTCAAGGAAATATCTCTAATTGTCTTTAAATATTTAAAAAAATTTTTTTTTTACCTTTGAAAAGAGGACCTTGGCAATTGAATTGCAATCAGTTATGTTTCACTAAAGAAATTACAAATCCTGTAATGGTTTAGGATGAAAGTCCTTTTTACTTGTTGTGACCAATATTACAGAAATGCTGGGAATATTTACTAGAAAGTTTTGCCTAATGAGTACAAATTGCAGTAAATGTAATAGAAGTGGAAAACATTTGCTATATTAATGATGCAGGAAACAAATTTTAAAAATAAGCCCTGGGAAAATTATATTGCAATGATTTAAACACAGAAAGTCTCTGTATTTGTGTTGTATCACACACAGTAATTCTGTAGAGATACTTTTTGGGAAAACACAGTCATTACTAAAAATCTTTTAAAATAATCAGTGGAAAGCTTATTACCATAATATGAGGAGGGAACAGTATGTAGCACTTTTAAGCCAGTATTTGCAGAACAGTTTTCCTGAAGTAAAAGTATTTTGGGCTATAGCTACAGAATAGACTGTCATCATCTTGACTCTTTAACACTCTGTTTCACTTCAGTTTGGGGAGAGCTGGAAGATGATATATTATACAATGGAGAAATGAATAGTTTAAGGCAGAGACAAATAGTGTGGAATGTTAAATGAAGGTAGAGAAAAAGTCAGTAACAGACACGCTATAAGGCGCAGCATGGTTACTGAATATGATCTGCAAATTTGCCTCTGAACTTCCTAATGGCCAAACTAAAAAGAGAAAGTATGAAGTACAACATTCTTTCTGACCATATAATAGATAGACCACTGAGTTGTTAGAAGCAGCAAAGAGTTTCCTGGTTTTGAGGTCTAATAAAAATTTCTTCCATAGGTTTTCACAAAGGGGAATGGATAATGTGGTGGATGTTGTTTTTGGTCACCTAGCTACCATAAACCCAATAGTGTTATAACATTCTTTCTTGTATCCCTTAGAGAGGCCAATGGCAGAATACCAACTCACTTCAGTGGCAGCAGTTCTGCAAGAAATCGAAGTAAATGAGGTCTGGGTAGATATGACTGGGTAACTTTAGCATTACTTCTTGCAGTTGAAATTTAGGGAATTCCTACAAACAGATGAAAAACATACCAAATTAGGAAGCAGTAACTTCTGTCCTGGTTCTGCCTCTGAGCAGAGGTGTAAGCATGGGCACATCACCTCCTGCCCCCGGTGCGTTACCCAGAAGCAAACTCCTAGACTTGTATTTGGGTACGAATGACCTATTATGAAGGTGATTTTGTAAAAAACAAAAACAAAAACAAAACGCACGCCCTGAACTTTGTACCTTTATACCAGTTAGTTCTTGGCTGTCCTGGGCTGGGGTAGGGGGCTGGAGTGAGGACCCAAACAATCAATTTCCTCAGGTTGTCTGTAAAAGGCAAGGGCTCTAGGGCCCAAGAGAAATTCTCTAAAGTCCCAAAGAAACTTTAATGCCAAGCAAAATTAAAGGCCTCAAGTGGGGCATTAACATGGTTCGTCCTGACTTCTCTTCTTTGGGCCTCAGGATTTCATCTGTAATACAAAGTAGTAGGATTTGATGATCATTAATGTAGTATCTGTATGTGATTATAAATTCTGTGGCTCTAAGCTTACTTTTTAACTCTTTTGGGAATATTGTTTAAATCACAGCATGGCTAGGCAGCTTCAACAATTTAAAAAAAGACTTATAGTCTAGCACAAAAATAAAGGTGCTGCCATGACGTGGCCAGACTGCTGTTTGTTAATGTGGAAATAACAGCCAAGAGGCTATCTCTCCTGGTGGAGCCACAGAAGGAATGAGTGTGACACATGGGAAAGCGCAGGCTGGGGAAGAGCCAAGATTTGAACAGTTGTTAGAAGATGGAACTTTGTAAACTGCCTTGAAAGCCAATCATGGAACCCTGAATGAAAGTCACTCAGCCTTTATGGCCACGGTGGCACCTGTTCAGACCAACCGATGGTAGTATTTACTCTCTCTCTTGCTTGGAAAAGATTTGATCCACCCTTCTCCAACAGCACATCTGAAACCTGCTGGAGGTGTGAAGCCGTATAACCCTTGACACCCATCTCCGCTGTACGTCCTCCCCATCCTTCTTCCGTGCAATCCAGGACGGTGGGAAGTGGTGAGAAAGCTTAGTTGCACTTGATCCACATTCTTTCAGTTTGGGTCTTTGGCAAAAGTTGTATTTGCTTATCCTCTAATCTCCAACTTTAGAAGTAGAGTTTTAATTCCTGATCAAACATATACATTATACAACCATGAACAAGTCACTTTGTTGAGTTTCAGTTTTCTTATGTGTTAATGGAGCTAACATAGTATCTATCTCACATGTTTTTGTGAAGATTAACAGAATTATTGGCTATACACCACTTAGAACAGTGCTTGGCCAAAATTATCATGATCAGTATGATCATCTCAGGTGGCATGGTGTTTTGAGATTGAGGCACAAGGGGAATCTTTGTCTCTCACAGATGATATCTAGAACAAACAAACACAGATACTCAAGGAACACATTTTTATTAAAACTTGATGAATTATTTTATTTGACCTAACTGCTCAAAGTTGTCTCTTTATGGATTCCAAGTTTCTTCTTACTGAATGTCTTAATATGTCTGCCCTGTTTAAAACAGCTGATCAGTATAAAACTGCAAAGTAAAATAAATAGCTTACATAAAGTACCATGGCAAGCATAATGTCAACTATATCAACTGTTAGACACTAAGAAGAAACACTGAATCCCTCTATTAAAAGACAGAGATAATCTGCTTAGGTTAAGAAACAAAACCCAGTTACAAGTTATTTACAAGTAACAACTCAAGGTGATGACCCCAGTTTAAAAATAAAAGTATACTAGGTACATGCAAATTATAAGAAAGCATGAGTCATACGATTATTATCAGAAAAGGTAAGTTAAAAGATATAAAACAGGGTAAGCAGAGACATACATATGTTAAGTGGTGCAATTTATGAACATGTATAACAGTAAAAAAATCAGTGTGTTTCAAATCATGGAGCTAAACATGCAATACAAAATAATTAAAATATAAGAAAATTATGAAAAATTAAACTTGTAGTGGGAGATATTGTTATCTATTTTAAGACTGTTGAATCTAGTGGTCAAATGTTACTAAGGACACAGAAGACTTGAATTATACTATTACACACACCAGCTGAATTTAATGGATATTTGTATAGTGTTGTACCCAATGATTTGAGAATATCTCCCTGTATATCAGCTAGTCTCAATCTTTTTGGTTTCAGGACCCCTTAACACTGTTAAATATTATTGTAGTCCCCAAATTTCATTTGTGTATATATATTGGTTATATGTGGGTCTATATAGTATATATTAGAACATCTGAATTATATCTAAATTGACCATATTTGTAATTAAAAGTGATAGCTGAAAACATTCATCAATTTGTTTTAAATAACAGTGATAAATTTATTACATGTTAAGAATAATATACCTTATGAAAAATATATTTTCAAAAACAAAGAAGTATTGTAACAATATTTTGAGTTTTCTAAATATTTTTAATGTCTGTCTTAGAAGAAATATGTATTCTCATATTCTGCTTTGGCACTCAATCTGTAATATGTTGTTCTTAGTTGAAGTATGTGAGGAAACTCTAGCCCCATACCTATAGTCTCATACGTAGTTGGGAAAGGAAGAGTGTTTCAATAGCCTTTTCAGATAATTTTGGATATTCTTCTGTAGTACCACAAAACTTGACAAGTGGTATGCTTTTAAATGTTATCTGCAATGTGAATTCTGAAACTGTCAATGAACCTCACATACTCTGTTTCACTAACATCCATTGATTACTTGTGCACTTTGAAGGGATCATTTACCCAGAGATCATTTTGTAATGTCAGGCATTGGTAATATGGAAAATACTGGTTCAGTGAGTTTGCAGATCTTCCAAAATTTGATAAATCATTTTACATTATCCAAAAAATTGAATCATTAATATCATTACCAGTTTCATCAGAAAAGGTTTTAAGTATGAGGAAGGGGTCAAGCTCAGATTATTGAGTGCTGTGAAGTGTGTAAACCTGGCGATTCACAGACCTGTACCCCTGGGGATAAAAATATATGTTTATAAAAAATAAAAAATTTTAAAAAATTCTATTTTTGTTAAAATTATATTTTATCTTTGGCAAGAAATGTTGTCAGTTATTTTCCTGTGTATATATGTATCAGGTAGTTCAACTCTCAATTCAGTTACACAACTGATTTTCCTCAAGACAACCATCTTACCTTCATACATAGCAGAAGTACTTTTTGCACATTTTGTATTTTATCCAAGAAAATATTAAAAACACTTGCTCAGGGTTAAGTTTTAATAAAATTTATTATTATTTTTGCTGCTTCGGTAGGATATCCTTAAGTGAAAGAGCATTTTTTGTTTTTTACAAGTGTTTCAGTGAAGAAAATGACTTGTGTTAAACAATTTTACCCACCCTTTCTTTTGCACATTAGTGCAACTGCTAACACAATAAAACTGCAAATAATGTCTTAGTATTATTATGAAAATAGTTTTCATCTGTGACCTCCTTGAAAAGTTCTCTGAAAACCCCAGTGATTAGAAGACCATACTTTGTAAAGCTAATTCCATATATTATATATGTGTCTGTATGAAATGTACACATATTACACACATATACATATATGTTATATATACCAGTTATATATGTTATATATACCAGTTTATATATGTTATATATTCCAGTTTTATCAGGGATCTTACTTCCCTTTATCATGTTGTTTTGCCATCTACTAGGGAACTATCACTACTTGGTCACAGCTGGGATTCTATAGTTTCTAGCTGGTGCCAAGGGGCAATGAAGCACAGAGGAGGTATGCCCATTGTCTTAAGACCCAAGCTGGGATGTTTGTAATGTAACCCAGAACTGAAATTCTAGATAAGATCGACCTTATAAGAAAGGGGTAGAAAAAGCCACAGAAACGAGAGGGCATGCTAGAGTTATTGTCTCATTGAAAGGAAGATATAGAGAGCGATAAGTTTGAGAAATATTATGTTTGAATCTGGGGTTGAAGACAATCTCTGAAAATAAAAATAGAACATAATAAAGTTCAAACAATTACAAAAAATTATTCTCTTAATTAGAAAGCAATAAAGGAGAAAAATAAAACAAACGTTTGGGAAATAAAATGTGTGAAATGAAATAGTAGTAATATAATAGTGATTGCAATAAATGTAATTCATTTAATGGGCTCAGCTCAATAATTAAAAACTAGAGAGGGGCGCCTGGGTGGCTCAGTGAGTTAAGCCTCTGCCTTCAGCTCAGGTCACGATCCCGGGGTCCTGGGGTCGAGCCCCATGTCAGGCTCTCTGCTTCCTCATCTCTCTCTGCCTCCCTCTCTGCCTACTTGTGATTTCTCTCTCTCTGTCAAATAAATAAAATCTTAAAAAAACCAAAAACAAAACCTAGAGAGTCTTAGTTTGGACTGAAAATCTCAAAAAATATCATTCAATGTCCAAAAGATAGAATTTAAAACAAAATGATTGAGAAACTGAAATAAAAAGTTAGAATAACAAAAAATAACAAGAGTGTTAACCAAAAGAAGATGGGGTGCTGGCCATCTTAAAATGTGATGAAATATCAAAGATAATTACAGACAATGAAAGAAGTGACATTGCAATAAAAGAAATAGTAAAGTAAGGAGATATAATAGCTATGAATATTGACATCTGCCACTCTACAAAATACATAATGCAACTATTATGGGAAGAAACAGATGAATCAACTGTTGCAGTTTTAGAGTTTTAACACAAACCTCTTGGAATGAGGTAGGAAAAAATAGCTGAGCTATAGAAGACCTGCACAATGCAATTAATATGCTCAAATGATTACACAGAGAACTCTCAGCAACACTGAATACACATTTTTGTGCATTCATAGAATATTTACAAAACTTGACCATGTACAAAGGAAGCCTCAATACATCCCAAAGAATACATAATAATGTATAAAATGAGCACAAGAACTAACAGTTAAATGTTTAGAATGTGTGAAGCACAGTTCTAAGTAATTTGAATCCTCAGAGAAACCTATCTTATGAGTCTCAGTTGGTTAAGCATCTGTCTTTCACTCAGGTCATGATCTCAGGGTCCTGGGATCAAGCCTGTCCTTGGGCTCCGTGCCCACTTCTCCCTGTCCTCCCGCTCATGCTCTCTCTTGCTCTCTCCATCTCTCAAATAAGTAAATGAAATCTTAAAAAAATTTTATTATTTTCCTTTATAACACAAAAGCTAAGTAACTTGTCCAATTCATTAAACTATGCAACTGTTCTTAATCATTATGTTGTACTAATAATCTTATGCTAATGAATTTGATAATCTGGATAAAATGAAGACATTTCTGGAAAAAGTTAAAATGCAAAAATTGGTATAAGAAGAAATAAAGAACATGAACAAACCAGTAGGTATTAAAAAGAAGTAAATGGTAATCAGTGTCATATAGTCTGTATTCTTCCACTATTAATATATAAGATTTGGGTTAAAAATAAAATCATAAGGGAAATTGAAAAATATTTAAAACTAAAGAAAATTTCAAGGATGTCGGGGTACCTGGGTGGCTCAATGGGTTAAAGCCTCTGCCTTCAGTTAGGGTCACGATCCCAGGATCCTGGGATCAAGCCCCACATTGGGCTCTCTGCTCAGCAGGAACTCTGCTTCCTCATCTCTCTCTGCCTGCCTTTCTGCCTACCTACTTGTGATCTCTGTCTGTCAAATAAATAAATAAAATCTTTAAAAAATATATAAAGGATGTCAATGCATGGATAAAGAAGATGTGGTACTTATATACAATGGAATATTACTCAGCCATCAAAAAGAATGAAATGTTGCCATTTACATTGATGTGGATGGAACTAGAGGGTATTATGCTGAGTGAAATAAGTCTGTTGGACAAAGACAAATACTATATGATTTCACTCATGTGGAAATTAAGTAACAAAACAGATGAACATGGAGGAAGGGAAGGAAAAATAAAATAAGATGAAATCGAAGAGGTAGATAAACCATAAGAGATTCTTAACTATAGGAAACAGTTGCTGGAGGGGAGTTGGGTGAGCCAATGGAGTACCTGGGTGATGGGCATTAAGGAAGGTACCTGATGAAATGAGCACTGGGTGTTATATGCAACTAAACTCAACTTCTGAAACGAATAATACTATATGTTAATTAACTGATTTTAAATTAAAAAGAGATAACCACCATTAACAGTTAAAAAAAAGACTGTCAAAATCTGTGGCACATAGCTAAAGTATTTTTTATAGGGAAATGTGTAGTTTTAAAATATGTATTAGAGCATAAAAAAATGGGAAAAATGTACTAAGCTTTCAACTTAAAAATTTGGAAAGGAGGTGCCTTCAACTTGGGTCATGATCCCAGGGTCCTGGGATTGAGTCCTGCTTTGGGTTCCTTGTTCAGGAGTAATCCAGCTTCTCCCTCTGCCCTTTTCCCTGCTCATGCTCTCATCTCAGTCTCAGTCTTAAAATAAATAAATAATCTTAAAAAAATAAAAATAAAATTTTGGAAAGAAAGAGCAAAGCTAAAATTCTGAGCAAAGAAAGAAGAAAAAAATGTGTATTTGATTGGGAAAGCATTACAACTGAATGAGATGAAATAATTGTGGGAGAAGAAAGGGGAATAAAAGTCTAAAAGGGAAAGAATGGAGGATCAGAGGCCACACAGGGGCCACACAGCAAAGCTGGTGAAGTCTTCTGGAAGGCTGTTGCTTGCAACTAGTGGTGGGCTTTGTTGTGAGGACTAAAGGAATTATGATAGTAGAAAGTGCTTTGGACAGAACCTGGCACATAAAAACATGTGATACTCTTATTTTGCATATAATAACAATGATCAATCAGAAACAGATTTGGGAAAATATGTTATTGTAACAATGCCATTATAATCAAGATTAGAAAATAGGAATAGATTTAACAAGAAAGCTACTTATGAGTAAAACCACAGAATTTTATTCAAGGATATAAATTATAATTTAAGCCAGGTATCTGCTAACTTTTCTGTAAAAGACCAAATAGTAACTATTTCAGGCTTTGTGGCATGTATGGTCTCCATAGCAACTATTCAACTCTGCCACTGCTCAACTCCAGTTGTAGCATTATGACAGCTATTGACAAGATAGAAATGATGGGCATGGCTAGATTTGGCCAATGGGCCGTAGTTTGCTGACCCCTGACTTTAAAAAATGGAATTACATGCCATATGCTTGGGTGAAAAAATTTAACAAGGACAAATGTCAATTTCTCCAAAATAAAAAAGAGGTATTCTGTAAAGATAATTGCATTAGAGCAACTGAAGAGAAAGCCCAGAAATAGTTTTTCTTTCTCTCCCTCCCCTTTTCTCTATTACTCTCTCTTCTTACCTATTCAGTAGAAAAATGTCAAATATATCTAGATTTGGGATGAGAACTTTTCAATCAAGATAGAAAACCTGTAAGTCATAAAAGGGAAGACTGGTTTTTGATTACATAACAAATATGAATGTTTCTATAAGTAAGAGATACCATATACATGATACAAAGTAGACAGAATTGTATTTTCTGCAATTCGTGTGGGAAATAATATTTAAGTATACAAAATTTTTACACTGCTACTAGAAAGGCAAAAACACAAAAATGGGAAAAAGCAATTCAAAGAAGTGCAAATTGAAAGGGTTCATTAAAATATGAACATATGCTTTGCCTCAGCAGTAGGAACATCTTCCCTAACCTAACATTGGTAACCCAAGCATGTATTGGCTTATATTGCAGCAGTCTCTGTGATAGAGGGAAAAGCAGAAACAGAGCAAATGCTTATCAATCTAAGAATGGCTGAGTGTACTGTAATACATTTAGACTATAAATATTACATGGAAATTAAAAAGAATGTGTTAGAGTTTCTGGTTTAACTGAGTGATTTCTAAATATACAGAGAAAATCAATTAGATGTAGATATAGATATAGTCTCCTTTTTTAAATAAGTAATGAGCCTCCCCAAATCTTATGTGCATAAGTGTATATATCTATATGTAAATTATATGAGCACAAAAGAGTAAAAAATATTGATTGGTGATACGGGGGGCTGGAAAGAAGCAAGGCACATGCACACACACAGTTTGTAAGGAAAAAAGTGCTCATAATTTAAAAAATCTCACTTATGTAAAATTTTATTTATATATCCAGAGGTGGCATTAAAAATATTTAACAACCGGTATGGCACAGGTACAGACCAATCAGAACAGATGCTGACTGGTACATTGTACGGTGTGTGTTCACTGAATATTGGCTCTGTTACTTCCCTACATACTCATGCCTTTATTTCTGTGGGATAGATTCCTAGGAGTTGGATTGCTGGGTCAAAGGGTATGTGTATTTCTAATTTTAAAAGAAATTGCCAGATTGCTGTCCAAAAAAGACTGTAGCAATTCACATTTCTTCTAGCAATTTATATAAGAGTGCTTTTTCCCCACATCCCAACAGCAGTGGAGAACATATCAATCACTGAGCAGGGAAATATTCTAAGATAGGCAAGTATTCTGTCTCTCAGCTGGAAGCCCCAGCTGTTGAAAAGAGTGAAAGGAGCTTGTGGTTTTAAAGAAGGTCTCTGACATGCTAATCTTAAACTCTGAATACTATGTGCTCGAGGTAGAATGCCTACCAGCTGCTCCTGTCTTCCCTCATGTTAATCCCCACCAACTCCAATTTAGGCCTGTCCCTTCTTCCTAACCTGAGGTGATAATTTTATTGCAGCGGATGTTCCTATCTTTGAGATATGTAGTACCATTTAAAGCTTTTATCACTAACCCCAGAGGATTTGGTTGCCTCAGCAAATGGACACCATAATAACGAACTACTATTTTTAATAAACCAAAGTTCAAACCAGAAAACTCAAATGACAAGGGCTTTGCTGTAGGGAATGCAGACTCATGGTGTTTCATAAACTTGTGTAGAAAAGATAAAGAGGTGAATAGTTACTCCTTATGGGATACAAATATTATTCTTTGGTTAGGGTGTTTAGCCCACTGGGTGTACAGAACACTTAAAGATAGAAAAAGAAAGGAGGTAAATATGACTGAATTCACAGCATAGTTGATAAGATGGATGAATAATGATATTATTTATAAAGAGTAAATGTGCAGAAGTGCTTTTTTTTTTTTAAAAAAAAAGGAACATTAAATTCAGCTTTGAAGATTGAGTTTCCTTTACTAACATTTATTGAGAGGCTACTATATTCTGGGTGTTGAGGATCCAGAGATAAATGACACCTTAAGCCCCAAAGATAGATCTATGGGTATAGATGGATCTAGATAGATATAGAGTCTAATGGACAATTAAAGTCTGTGGTGTATATTTTAGTTAAGGTAAAATTCTAAGGTAACATAGGAGAAGAGAAAAAAGACACCTAGCCCTAAGTAAGGGTCCCTGGGAGTCTTACTGGTAGCAGTGATACCCGAGGAGTTTATACCGGGAATAGTGTGAGTCCAGTGAAATATAAGGGAAGGGCATTCCAGATGAAAGGAAAGCGTTTACAAAGGCACAAAGGGAGGCTGATTGGAACAGGTGTAGGAAAATACAGTTGGTTAGGTATCGCTGGAATGTGAGCGAACATAGGGCAGTAGTAAGAAACAAATTGAGAGTAGGATCATGAAAGGCCATGCTGAAGAATTGGGGTTTACCCTCTAGTTGGCAACGGGTGAATCATTGATAAAGGAGGTGAGTGAAGACCAAATTTGTATTCAAAATTGATCATGGACCTCTGTAGAGAAGGTGGATTTGAGGAGAGGTGGGGGGACTGGAGTCAGGAGACCCCAAGAGGAGGGGCTGCAAGCACCTTAGCAAGATCCTAAGGCCACAGGGACCCAGGTGTTGGTATGTCCCAGACAACCCACCCACCATTCTGCCTATCTCCTCTCATTTCCCTTTCATATTTCTATCTAGCAAATCCTATCTTTGTCAAATATTAGAGCAAGCAATCAATTTGATACCAAATGATGAATAAGTCACAGGCTTATTTTAGAACCACTTTTAATTCTAAATTGGAAGCATTTCAAGTAAGATTACTTAGTTAAAACCATAACTTTTGGCTATGTGAGAGTGTCATTTACACTTCATAGCTGGCCACCTGCTCTGCCTGCTTATAAAATCAGCCTTGTGCAACATACAGCTATGGTCAGAGGTGAACGAATGGGAATGTTTCCTTCCACCTTTGACAGGGTCTCTATTACAGGGCCTCTGGTTACAGAAACCTAAAGCAACCCTAGCAACTTTTTTTTTTTTTTTTAATTTTTTATTTTTTTATAAACATATATTTTTATCCCCAGGGGTACAGGTCTGTGAATCACCAGGTTTACACACTTCACAGCACTCACCAAATCACATACCCTCCCCAATGTCCATAATCCCACCCCCTTCTCCCAAACCCCCTCCCCCCCGGCAACCCTCAGTTTGTTTTGTGAGATTAAGAGTCACTTATGGTTTGTCTCCCTCCCAATCCCATCTTGTTTCATTTATTCTTCTTCTACCCACTTAAGCCTCCATGTTGTATCACCACTTCCTCATATCAGGGAGATCATATGATAGTTGTCTTTCTCTGCTTGACTTATTTCGCTAAGCATGATACGCTCTAGTTCCATCCATGTTGTTGCAAATGGCAAGATTTCATTTCTTTTGATGGCTGCATAGTATTCCATTGTGTATATATACCACATCTTCTTGATCCATTCATCTGTTGATGGGCATCTAGGTTCTTTCCATAGTTTGGCTATTGTGGACATTGCTGCTATAAACATTCGGGTGCATGTGCCCCTTTGGATCACTACATTTGTATCTTTAGGGTAAATACCCAATAGTGCAATTGCTGGGTCATAGGGCAGTTCTATTTTCAACATTTTGAGGAACCTCCATGCTGTTTTCCAGAGTGGCTGCACCAGCTTGCATTCCCACCAACAGTGTAGGAGGGTTCCCCTTTCTCCGCATCCTCGCCAGCATCTGTCATTTCCTGACTTGTTGATTTTAGCCATTCTGACTGGTGTGAGGTGATATCTCATTGTGGTTTTGATTTGTATTTCCCTGATGCCGAGTGATATGGAGCACTTTTTCATGTGTCTGTTGGCCATCTGGATGTCTTCTTTGCAGAAATGTCTGTTCATGTCCTCTGCCCATTTCTTGATTGGATTATTTGTTCTTTGGGTGTTGAGTTTGCTAAGTTCTTTATAGATTCTGGACACTAGTCCTTTATCTGATATGTCGTTTGCAAATATCTTCTCCCATTCTGTCAGTTGTCTTTTGATTTTGTTAACTGTTTCCTTTGCTGTGCAAAAGCTTTTGATCTTGATGAAATCCCAGTAGTTCATTTTTTCCCTTGCTTCCCTTGCCTTTTGCGTTGTTCCTAGGAAGATGTTGCTGCGGCAGAGGTCGAAGAGGTTGCTGCCCGTGTTCTCCTCAAGGATTTTGATGGATTCCTTTCGTACATTGAGGTCCTTCATCCATTTTGAGTCTATTTTTGTGTGTGGTGTAAGGGAATGGTCCAATTTCATTTTTCTGCATGTGGCTGTCCAATTTTCCCAGCACCATTTATTGAAAAGGCTGTCTTTTTTCCATTGGACATTCTTTCCTGCTTTGTCGAAGATTAGTTGACCATAGATTTGAGGGTCTATTTCTGGGCTCTCTATTCTGTTCCATTGATCTATGTGTCTGTTTTTGTGCCAGTACCATGCTGTCTTGATGATGACAGCTTTGTAATAGAGGACCGGCGGAGAAGTGAATCCAAAGCGACGGGAAGATAGACCCTGGGGGGAGGGGCCGGCTCCCGGCAAGCGGCGGAGCAACCGCGCACAAAATCAGGACTTTTAAAAGTCTGTTCCGCTGAGGGACATCGCTCCAGAGGCTAAACCGGGGCGAAACCCACGCGGGGTCAGCGTGGCCTCAGGTCCCGCAGGGTCACAGAAGGATCGGGGGTGTCTGAGTGTCGCAGAGCTTGCGGGTATTGGAACGGGAAAGCCGGCTACAGAGACAGAGCCGACAGTAAGCTCGCAGCTCGGTGTTACCTTGAACCGGTCGCAGGCTCGGTGAGCTCGGAGCGCGGCCGGAGGTCAGGCAGACGGGAGTAACTGGGCGCTGTTCTCTGAGGGCGCACTGAGGAGTGGGGCCCTGGGCTCTCGGCTCCTCCGGGCCGGAGACCAGGAGGCCGCCATTTGTATTCCCGTCCTCCGGAACTCTACGGAAAGCGCTCAGGTAACAAAAGCTCCTGAAAGCAAACCCGAGCGGATTACTCACCCCGGCCCCGGGTAAGGGCGGTGTAATTCCGCCTGGGGCAAAGACACTTGAGAATCACTACACCAGGCCCCTCCCCCAGAAGATCAACAAGAAATCCAGCCAAGACCAAGTTCACCTACCAAGGAGTGCGGTTTCAATACCAAGGAGAGCAGCAGAATTCCAGAGGAGGAGAAAGCCAAACACGGAACTCATGGCTTTTTTCCTGGGATTTTTTTTAGTCTTGCAGTTAATTTGATTTTTTCTTTTTCATTTTTTTTTTTTTCTCGCCTTCGGGTAAAATTTTTTTTAACTGTTACCTTTTTCTTTTTTAACGATTTTATACTAGTTTATCTAATATATATATTTTTTTCTTTTTTACATTTTTCTTAGGTGTATTCTTTTTTAAAAAATTCTTTTCTTTTCTTTTTTTTTTTTTCTTTCTTCCTTTTTGAACCTCTTTTTATCCCCTTTCTCCCCACTCACGATTTTGGATCTCTTCTAATTTGGCTAAAGCATATTTTCCTGGGGTTGTTGCCACCCTTTTAGTATTTTACTTGCCCCTTCATTTACTCTTATCTGGACAAAATGACAAGACGTAAAAATTCAACACAAAAAAAAGAACAAGAGGCAGTACCAAAGGCTAGGGACCTAATCAATACAGACATCGGTAATATGTCAGATCTAGAGTTCAGAATGACAATTCTCAAGGTTCTAGCCGGGCTCGAAAAAGGCATGGAAGATATTAGAGAAACCCTCTCGAGAGATATAAAAGCCCTTTCTGGAGAAATCAAAGAACTAAAATCTAACCAAGGTGAAATCAAAAAAGCTATTAATGAGGTGCAATCAAAAATGGAGGCTCTCACTGCTAGGATAAATGAGGCAGAAGAAAGAATTAGTGATATAGAAGACCAAATGACAGAGAATAAAGAAGCTGAGCAAAAGAGGGACAAACAGCTACTGGACCACGAGGGGAGAATTCGAGAGATAAGTGACACCATAAGACGAAACAACATTAGAATAATTGGGATTCCAGAAGAAGAAGAAAGTGAGAGGGGAGCAGAAGGTATACTGGAGAGAATTATTGGGGAGAATTTCCCCAATATGGCAAAGGGAACGAGCATCAAAATTCAGGAGGTTCAGAGAATGCCCCTCAAAATCAATAAGAATAGGCCCACACCCCGTCACCTAATAGTAAAATTTACAAGTCTCAATGACAAAGAGAAAATCCTGAAAGCAGCCCGGGAAAAGAAGTCTGTAACATACAATGGTAAAAATATTAGATTGGCAGCTGACTTATCCACAGAGACCTGGCAGGCCAGAAAGAGCTGGCATGATATTTTCAGAGCACTAAACGAGAAAAACATACAGCCAAGAATACTATATCCAGCTAGGCTATCATTGAAAATAGAAGGAGAGATTAAAAGCTTCCAGGACAAACAACAACTGAAAGAATTTGCAAATACCAAACCAGCTCTACAGGAAATATTGAAAGGGGTCCTCTAAGCAAAGAGAGAGCCTACAAGTCGTACATCAGAAAGGAACAGAGACCATATACAGTAACAGTCACCTTACAGGCAATACAATGGCACTAAATTCATATCTCTCAATAGTTACCCTGAATGTGAATGGGCTAAATGCCCCTGTCAAAAGACACAGGGTATCAGAATGGATAAAAAAACAAAACCCATCTATATGTTGCCTCCAAGAAACACATTTTAAGCCTGAAGACACCTCCAGATTTAAAGTGAGTGGATGGAAAAGAATTTACCATGCTAATGGACATCAGAAGAAAGCAGGAGTGGCAATCCTTATATCAGATCAATTAGATTTTAAGCCAAAGACTATAATAAGAGATGAGGAAGGACACTATATCATACTCAAAGGGTCTGTCCAACAAGAAGATTTAACAATTTTAAATATCTATGCCCCCAATGTGGGAGCAGCCAACTATATAAACCAATTAATAACAAAATCAAAGAAACACATCAACAATAATACAATAATAGTAGGGGACTTTAACACTCCCCTGACTGAAATGGACAGGTCATCCAAGCAAAAGATCAGCAAGGAAATAAAGGCCTTAAACGACACACTGGACCAGATGGACATCACAGATATATTCAGAATATTTCATCCCAAAGCAACAGAATACACATTCTTCTCTAGTGCACATGGAACATTCTCCAGAATAGATCACATCCTCGGTCCTAAATCAGGACTCAACCGGTATCAAAAGATTGGGATCATTCCCTGCATATTTTCAGACCACAATGCTCTAAAGCTAGAACTCAACCACAAAAGGAAGTTTGGAAAGAACCCAAATACATGGAGACTAAACAGTATCCTTCTAAAGAATGAATGGGTCAACCGGGAAATTAAAGAAGAATTGAAAAAAATCATGGAAACAAATGATAATGAAAATACAACGGTTCAAAATCTGTGGGACACAACAAAGGCAGTCCTGATAGGAAAATATATAGCGGTACAAGCCTTTCTCAAGAAACAAGAAAGGTCTCAGGTACACAACCTAACCCTACACCTAAAGGAGCTGGAGAAAGAACAAGAAAGAAACCCTAAGCCCAGCAGGAGAAGAGAAATCATAAAGATCAGAGCAGAAATCAATGAAATAGAAACCAAAAAAACAATAGAACAAATCAACGAAACTAGGAGCTGGTTCTTTGAAAGAATTAATAAAATTGATAAACCCCTGGCCCGACTTATCAAAAAGAAAAGAGAAAGGACCCAAATAAATAAAATCATGAATGAAAGAGGAGAGATCACAACTAACACCAAAGAAATACAAACTATTATAAGAACATACTATGAGCAACTCTACGGCAATAAATTTGACAATCTGGAAGAAATGGATGCATTCCTAGAAACATATAAACTACCACAACTGAGCCAGGAAGAAATAGAAAGCCTGAACAGACCCATAAGCAGTAAGGAGATTGAAACAGTCATTAAAAATCTCCAAACAAACAAAAGCCCAGGGCCAGACGGCTTCCCGGGGGAATTCTACCAAACATTTAAAGAAGAACTAATTCCTATTCTCCTGAAACTGTTCCAAAAAATAGAAATGGAAGGAAAACTTCCAAACTCATTTTATGAGGCCAGCATCACCTTGATCCCAAAACCAGACAAGGATCCCACCAAAAAAGAGAGCTATAGACCGATATCCTTGATGAACACAGATGCGAAAATACTCAACAAAATACTAGCCAATAGGATTCAACAGTACATTAAAAGGATTATTCACCACGACCAAGTGGGATTTATTCCAGGGCTGCAAGGTTGGTTCAACATCCGCAAATCAGTCAATGTGATACAACACATCAATAAAAGAAAGAACAAGAACCATATGATACTCTCAATAGATGCTGAAAAAGCATTTGACAAAGTACAACATCCCTTCCTGATCAAAACTCTTCAAAGTGTAGGGATAGAGGGCACATACCTCAATATCATCAAAGCCATCTATGAAAAACCCACCGCAAATATCATTCTCAATGGAGAAAAACTGAAAGCTTTTCCGCTAAGGTCAGGAACACGGCAGGGATGTCCATTATCACCACTGCTATTCAACATCGTACTAGAGGTCCTAGCCTCAGCAATCAGACAACAAAAGGAAATTAAAGGCATCCAAATCGGCAAAGAAGAAGTCAAATTATCACTCTTCGCAGATGATATGATACTATATGTGGAAAACCCAAAAGACTCCACTCCAAAACTGCTAGAACTTATACAGGAATTCAGTAAAGTGTCAGGATATAAAATCAATGCACAGAAATCAGTTGCATTTCTCTACACCAACAGCAAGACAGAAGAAAGAGATATTAAGGAGTCAATCCCATTTACAATTGCATCCAAAACCATAAGATACCTAGGAATAAACCTAACCAAAGAGACACAGAATCTATACTCAGAAAACTATAAAGTACTCAGGAAAGAAATTGAGGAAGACACCAAGAAATGGAAAAATGTTCCATGCTCCTGGATTGGAAGAATAAATATTGTGAAAATGTCTATGCTACCTAAAGCAATCTACACATTTAATGCAATTCCTATCAAAGTACCATCCATCTTTTTCAAAGAAATGGAACAAATAATGCTAAAATTTATATGGAACCAGAAAAGACCTCGAATAGCCAAAGGGATATTGAAAAAGAAAGCCAACGTTGGTGGCATCACAATTCCGGACTTCAAACCCTAGCAACTTAAGCAAAAGTGGAGTTGGGCATTAAAGAGGGCGTGTGATATGATGAGCACTGGGCGATATGCTCAACTAATGAATCATTGAACATTGTATCAAAAACTCATGATGGGTTGCCTGGGTGGCTCAGTGGGTTAAGCCTCTGCCTTCAGCTCAGGTCATGATCTCAGGGTCCTGGGATCCAGTCCTGCATTGGGCTCTGTGCTCAATGGGAGCCTGCTTCCCTTCCTCTCTCTGTGTCTACCTCTCTGCCTACTTGTGAGCTCTCTCAGTCAAATAAATAAATAAATAGAATCTTAAAACAAAACAAAACTATGATGTACTATAACTTGGCTAATTGAGTTTTTTTTTTTTTTTAAAGTTAAGTTTGGGATGAAACAAGGGTGAGTTTCTTGGAAACATGTGAGATTTCACAGGAGTAAAGGAAAAAGGAAGCAACCATGTTGGGGAAACAAAGTGGTTCCAGGGATACTTGAGTCAGGAACCGA
Source organism: Mustela lutreola (assembly GCF_030435805.1). NCBI lineage: Eukaryota > Metazoa > Chordata > Mammalia > Carnivora > Mustelidae > Mustela > Mustela lutreola. Next base: position 101,807,625 of record NC_081299.1, on the reverse strand, counting down.
CGTGTCCCTCCGGGGCATGGCCTTAGAAGGGCCTTGGCTCTGAGTTAGAGTCCATAAAGCTCTTAACTGACATAGTTTGTTTCATGTCCTCATTCCCTGGTGAGGGCAGGATGAGGGTGAGGGGTGCCATAGTTCATTCCTAGGAAAAGAGGGAGGAGTCACCAGAAGAACAGGGAAGGAATGCTTAGCAGGCAAATACAACAGATATCCACTATAGCATTGCCTTGCTAATTTAATTTATAAATTGAGTGGACTAGGAGATTCTAAACCTTCTTCCTCTAAAGTCTGGACTTTAGGAATCGAATATGACTAGGTACCCTTGTATGCTTTTATAAGTCCATAGATACCTCTTATCAATTCTTCCCTTAGAGAGACAGTTTCAGTTTTAGGTGTGTGGCCAGATAGGGTCTAAATAGAACTACCAGTGTTTGCCTGCTGGATATTTACAATCGGCTTATAGCAATGGAAAGATTAGTGTTTAAAAAATAGAGCTATAAAGGAAATATTCACAAGGTTTTTAGAAAGATACAAGTTCCATAGCTTCCCCGTAGCAGAAGGCTATTCCAAGAAATTAGCTCTGTTTAAAATATGTGGAGTCTTTAGTTTTAGGGACTTCTACTAGCCTTTCCATTTTAAGACCAAGAATGTGCACTTTCAAGATAGTTAAAAATACAGTGTTTCCATCTCTGACCAGACAAAATGTTGACCAAAAAGTTAATTACAGCAGAAGTTGCTTAATTAGTACATGTGTTAGTGGTGTGGCAACTGCCCTAAAGACATTTTCAGAGACCCTCTAACAGTGTTCTTCGTGGGCTCCAGGAAGCCTGGGTCTCTGGCTTGCAAGGCCCTGGCAGAAGCCTTCACGTGCCTTTTTACAGTAATAACAGATGGTTGGCACCAATTGATGTTTGCCTCTACAAGTTTCTTTCTACTCAAGACCATAACATGCTTCCTGGCTGCATTTTGGCTTCTTTGTGGAACTTATTCTTCTTCATTAAAGATGGGCAGAATCTCAGTGATTTGAGTTCTGGCTTTGATTTGGGAAGTAAATTTCGAGGAAGAATGGAGTGTGTGCCTTTGATTTCTAACCTTTCCTTTTACTTCTATGTGACTCAAACCGAAATTATAGCCTTCCATTATTTTCCCCTTGAATGATTTTTGACGTGCTTCTAACAAATAGGGAAAATAAACTAACCAGCATAAGAAAACCAGTGTCAGCATTAGAAAACCATGTGTAAGAGCAAATGGAAAACCAACATCCACAACTCATAAAAATTAATGGCAGGGTGTGGCACACAGCTGCCCACGGATGAGAAGAAAGCTATATAGTGAATTGGTGGGGAATTAACTATTGTAAGAGGAGAAGTAGAGTAATAGTGATTTGACCCGGTAACATTGGTGGGGAGGATGACAGGAAAAGAAAGAAATATTTAAGCATTTGCCCGAGAGTCAGTGGTTTTTCCTGTTACACAGATATTTTCACCATGGAAATATCCATTCGGGGATGATTGCAGTGGTTATGACAATAGATGTTGGTGAGATAGGAAAACTGGAGTGTTCTAAGGAAAAGAAGATTTAAATTTGAGACATCTTGAAGTGCTCTAAGAGGATCCCATTATAGACACTTGGACAGGTAATCAGAATTTTATTCAATTATGAATACTGGGCACATTTAAATGATGCAAGTCAAAGGTGAAAAAAGTGACAGAAGGAAAGGTGAAAAAAAGCTTCTTCTCAGATACAGCATATGTCATTTCTGCTCATATTCAATGGCCAAACAAGTCATGTGGTCAAACAGATCATCAGTGGGAGGGAAATACACTCTTCCTATGAGGAGGACGTCGTAAAGAGATGCAGCAAGTATTTTGAACAAATAATTCAATCAATCCTATTACTAACACAATTTGTTTAGTTATCATAGATTTTCATTTTATTTCTTCATTTTAAATTTTTTCCAGCTTACTGAGATATACTTCACATATGATATTGTGTAAGTTTAGGGCCTACAAAGTGATGATTTCTCTATAGGCTGCAAAAATGTTTATTGCAGTAAGGTTAGGTAACACATCCTTTACTTCTAACAATTACTGTTTTGTTTTTTGTTATGGTGAGAAAATTTTAATTCTACTCTCACGGCAACTTTTGGGTATATAATCCAGTATTATTAATTATAGACATCATGTTGTACCTTAGATCTCTAAAACATACTCATTTTACAACTGAGAGTTTGTACTTTGAAAAATATTTCCCTAATTCCCTTGCCCCCGGCAACCATCATTCTATTCCATTTCTGAGTTCAGTGAACTCTACATATGAGATTATAGAGTATTTGTCTTTCTGACTTATTCCAGTTAAATAAATGAGGGCTGGCTATCAAAATCCATCCATGTTGCTTCATGGCAGGATTTCCTACTTTTTTTTTTTTTTTAAAGATTTTATTTATTTATTTGACAGATAGAAATCACACGTAGGCAGAGAGGCAGGCAGAGAGAGCGAGAAGGGGAAGCAGGCTCCCCGCTCAGCAGAAAGCCCAATGCGGGACTCGATCCCAGGACCCTGGGATCATGACCTGAGCCGAAGGCAGAGGCTTTAATCCACTGAGCCATCCAGGTGCCCCAGAATTTCCTACTTTTTTAATGGCTGAATAATATTCCACTCTGTTTGTGAATACATGTGTGTTTCACATCTTCTTTATCGATTTATCCACTGATGGACTCTTAGGTTATTTTCATGTGTTAGCTAGTGTGTATAATGCTTCAATGAACATGACAGTATAGATATCTCTTTGAGATCTTATTTTCATTTCCTTTGGATATACTCAGAAGTGTGATTACTGGAACATATGGTAGTTCTCTTTGTAATTTTTGGAGGAATCTTCATACTGTTTTCCATAGTGGCTGTATCAATTTACATTCTGACCAACAATGTACCGGAGTTCTCTTTTTCTCTACATCCTAACAGGTTTTTTGTTTGTTTTGTTTGTTTTTTGGTGGAGTCCTTAGAATTTGGTATAAACAAGGTCATGTCATAAACAAACAGACAATTTGACTTCTTTCTTTTTGACTTGGATGCCTTTTATTTCTTTTTTCTTGCCTAACTGTTCTATCTAGGACTTATAGTCCCGGGTTTGAATAGGAATGGTGAGAGTGAGTACTCTTGTCTCTATTACTGATTAAAAAAGGGCAAACTTTCAAACTCTCACCATTGAGTACAAAGTTAGTTGTGGACTTGTCACATATGGCCCTTTAGTATGTTGAGGTGTGTTCCATCAATACCCCATTTCTTGAGAGTTTTTATCATGAAAGGATTTTTAATTTTGTCATATAACTTTTCTACAACTATTAAGAATATCATGACATTTTCTTTCATTGTGTTAATGTACTATAGCACATTTATTGATTTGCATATATTAAATCATTCTTGAATCCCAAGGATAAATCTCACTTGATCATGATAAATTATCCTTTTAATGTGCTGTTGAATTCAATTTGTTGGTATTTTGTTGACAAATTTTGCATCTATTTTTGGTAGAGATATTGTCCTGCAGTTTTCTTTTCTGGTAGTATCCATATCTGGCTTTGATATCTGCATAATTCTGGATTGTAAAGTGAGTTCGGAGTCTTCCCTCATCTTCAGTTTTTGGGACAAGTTTGAAAAGAATAAGCGTTGATTTTTTTTTTTTTTCAGTATTATGTAGAATTCGTCTGTGAAGCCAACTGGTCCTGGGCCTGTCTTTGTTGGGAGCTTTTGATTACTGATTCAATCTCTTTACTCACTATTAGTCTGTTCAGATTTTCTGTTTCTTCATGATTCAGCCTGGCTACTGTGTATGTGTCTAGGAATTTATCTTCATGTCAAATTGCTTTTTTTTTGGAGGGGGATAAAGGCTAGGGTCTCCTACTTCACCATCTTGGTAATGTCTAGCAAACCCTTCCCTTCATCCAAGTTTTCAAATTTATTAAAATAAAGATTTTAACACTATTTCAGTTTTTTCCCTAAAATTTTGACTACATACTACATACTACTATATATGTTCCCCCTATTTGATTTGTGTCTTCTGTTTTTTCCATGGTTAATTTTTCCAGAATTTTACCTCTTGACTTTTCAGATTAAAGGGTTCTATGGTTCCTACCTATTGATACTTCTGATTTCTATTGTACACGTATTTGTCCTTATCTTTACTGTTTCTATCTAATCTACTTAGACTTGTTCTACTTTTTCTAATTCCTTAAGTCAATATGTAGCTATTCAATTTTCACTTTCCCCTATATAAGTATTTAGCATTATTTTTCCCTTATTTGCTGCCTCTCACAAATTTCTGGATGTAGTAGTTTCAGGATTATTCAGTTCTAAGTGTTTTATAATTTCCATTTTGACTTCTTTTATCTTTGGTCTTAAAAATGTATTTTTAAAATTTCTGAACAGGATAGCCTGGGTGGCTCAGTGGGTTAAGCCTCTGCCTTCTGCTCAGGTCATGATCTCAGGATCCTGGGATTGAGCCCCACATCAGGCTCTCTGCTCAATGGGGAGCCTGTTTCTCTCTCTCTCTCTGCCTGCCTCTCTGCCTACTTGCGATCCCTCTCTCTCTGTCAAATAAATAAAATATTTAAAAATTTCTTTAAATTTAAAGATTAAAATCTTTTAAATATTTAAAAAATCTTAAAAAACCTGAACAGATTATTATTTTTATTGTTTCCTAACTTTAATTTCTTACTTAAATTTATTTCATTTGATTATTATAAAAATATTTTGATATGTATGGACTATTGCCTTATGACCTGATGCAGTGTCAATTTTTGGTCAGAAGAGTGGACATTGTGTTATTATTAAGCTTGGTATTTTAAATATGTGCCTTTGTTAATTGGGTTCTTTACATATCCTATATTCTTAATTATTTCTTATCTGGTTAATCTATCATTTCTGATAGAAATATATTCATATAACTCACTGTGAATCTAGATTTGTGATTTTCTCCTTGTAATTGTCATTTTTAAAAATGTATTTTACATCTATGTTATAAGTTATATATAAACTTAGAATTGTTATAGGTCCTTGGTAAACTGTACTTATTGCCATTAGGGAGTGACTCTTTTTCCACTGATAATGTTCTTGACTTAAAATATATTTTACCTAATATGAATATAGCTACTCCAATGTTATTTTACTTAAAACCCTGTAGTATATATTTTTTCATTGTTTTCTTTCCAATTTTTTTTGTTTTGTTTTTTTTATGTTTTAGATTTTTTCTTGTAGTGGATTTTGTTTTTGTATTCAACTGAAAATTTCTTTTAGTTTAATTGATTTAGTTTATTTAAATTTATTGTAAATGCTGACACATTTGAATTTTTTTTTCAGCCACTTCATTTTGTATTATTTTGTTCATTGGCTTATTGGAGGTAGAGTAAATTAGGATCCAAATCTGCATGAAGGTAAGTTGATGATTATGAAAATAGCACCTGGGCTAAAGCATACAGCCTTACTTTTTGTCCCCTTTGTCATTGAGCAGATTTTTCTTCCAATCTAATCCTTTCATTAAAGGTGTACCCTTTTAGGAACATAAGCATTATGTATGTTATTTAGTTCTTGTTTCCTTATTTTGGCCCAAGGTCTTCATTTCTGTCCCCATTTGCTGCTAAATCCAAATCCCCATGTGTTTGGTAAATGCCTCTAGGGTTATAAAGGCCAATTCTAATTTTCAGCTTTCTCTTTGTTTTTTGGGCCCTGGACATTTTCTTATTGCAATTTCAGCTACCAATTTAAAGGATATGTGATAGATTTTACCCATCATCTTTCTGGGTGGTTTGAGGTAGAAAGTTTTTCTTTAGAATACCTTATCTGCCTATGTTGCTGGGAAAGAGAACTGGTACCAGTTTTCTTTCTTTCTTTCTTTCTTTTTTTTTAAATTGGAAGGGTATCAGTGCTTCTCAACTCTATGCTACCCTTTTGTTGGATGTATACATCCTTTAGATTCTTCTACTCCAGCTGCTGGATCCTTGAGAAAACAGATTTGGCACATCATACCAACCTTTCCCATGCATTTAACCAAATAAAAGTATGTATACATACTTGTTCAATTATGAAAAGATATTTACGTATTTCTAATGTTAGTGTGAATTTATATTTTAGCACCACCACTTAAGCTGTAATATAAACTTTATTTTTCCAAATGAGTAATCCTGGAATGTTACCAAAGGCTGAACTGCAAAACTCTAAAAACAAAGATATTTTTATAAATAAAGTGATGTATGCTCTTCTTTTTCAGTTTGCCAAAGTTAAATTTGATTAGAAATCTGGAAGATTTGTGGTTCCTGTTTCTGAAAGATGACTGATAACAACTATTCTAGTTTGTATGCCTAGTGTGATAAGTTATATTTTGCAATTTGCAAATCCTAGCAATAAGTCTCAAGGCTTAACTTTACATGAAGCTTTTTAAAAAAAATTTATTTGTGAGTTTTATTTTTTGAATTTATTTTTTATTTTTTATTATAATGTTTAGTTAGCCAACATAGAGTACATCATTAGTTTTTGATGTAGTGTTCAATGATTCATTAGTTGTTTGTAACACACAGCACTCATCACAGGCTGAACTAAAAAATGCTATGAATGAGATGTGGTCTAAACTGGATACTCCAACAGCCAAGGTAAATGAGGCAGAAGAAAGAATTAGTGATCTAGAAGATAAGCTAATGGAAAGGAAGGAATTTGGGCAAAAAAGGAGATAGGCTACTAGTAGCACATGAAAAAAGGATTGGAGAGATTAATGATGCCATGAAACTTTACAATATCAGAGTAATTGGGATCCTTAAGGGGGTGGAGAGAGAGAGAGAGAGAGAAAGAGAGGGCTGGAAGGTATATTTGAACAAATCATAGCTGAGAACTTCCCTAATCTGGGGAAGAAAACAAGAATTCAAGTCTGAGAGGCAGAGAGGACCCCTCCCAAAATCAATAAAAGTAGATCAACACTCTGACATATAATATTGAAGCCTGCAAATTTTACAGCCAAAGAAATTATCCTGAGAATAGCCAGGGAGAGGGGGTTCCTTACATATGGAGGGAGGAACTTCAGAATAACATCAGACCTGTCTGCAGAAAGCTGGCAAGCCAGAAAGGGCTGGCAAGACATATTCAGAGTACTAAATGAAAATAACATTTAGCCAAGAATACTTTATCTAGCAAGGCTGTCATTCAGAATGGATGGCAGATAAAGAGCTTTCAGGACAGGCAGAAACTAAAATATGTGACCACCAAGCCAGCCCTTCAAGAAATATTAAGGGGGATTCTGTATGTGAAGAGAGACCCCAAGAGTCAAATACTTGAAGCTTTAAGATGCAATTTGAATGATAGGAAAACTAAGTATAGTAATTCATATTGACAAGGAAATCTAGAATCAAATGAATATGCTGACTTTATCAGTAAGTGACTACATGACAGACTGAAGGTTTCTAACCACAAAATTGTCCAGCTGCCTTTGTGACTTTATGATATCAAATTTGACCTTTATTAGTTATATCATAGTATAAATTTATAAATAATCAAGCATTAGCAGGTATAGCAACATGTGGAAGGCCAAGCACAGATTTTGACCACTGAATCATAACAATAATTATGATACTTATTATGAATTATAAGTGGATACTTTGTGCCAATAACTCAACATATGGTATTGCTTATCCTTTTTGTAAGCCTGCAGATAAGGAAAGAAGCTCAGGAAGGGTTAGCAATGTGCTGCCTCTCCTGCAGAACTTCTTTTCCTAAAATGAAATGGTCAAAATTTTGGGAGTTAAAATCATTAGCAGAATCTAATCAAGGTATTGTTAATGTACTTTCTAACTCTACAAAGTTGAATGGGTAACTGTAAAATTTGCAGGAACCTGACTGGCCAAGAGATGATGAAATAACATTGGAAGTTTATATAACTACATAGCTTATAAATAGTGGAAACTGATCATATAACAGTGTTATCATGGCTATGGTTAAATATTCACTTAAGTTCATCTACTATTTTCCTTTAAAACTTATAATATTATTGGAATCTTACTGTTTATGTGCTAAACTTGTACTAAAGAAGTAGAACTTAGAAATTTTATGATAGCTACATACCAGAGATAGTGTTAGGATTATCTCAATAGATTAAAATATGGACGAATACATTTTTTCCTCAGACACTGTCAATGTTTTTTTGTTGTTGTTGTTTAGATATGTATTTACATAAGCTCCACAGATAAATTTAATGCAGGTGGTTTGATGCAGCTGACATATATCATCTAGCATGCATTATTTCATGCTTTTATGACAAGGTAGGTTACCAGACAGGGTTTCTTCATTGTCTGCATGACATGTAGGGAGAAAACAAAATTAAACATGCCTTTAATCTGAAGTGGCATTTTATTATCTGATCTAAAGAAGCCAAGCCTGTGAAAAGTGGTATTAATTCGTAGCCAATTAATGGTTCTGACTTACCCTGGCATTTTCAAAATACATTATAGAAGCTCATAAGCAAGTTCAATTTAAGATTTAGGAAAAAATATATAATATTCTTCATCAGTTAAATAAGGTGTGACCACAAGATAATGAGAAAGATGCCATAGTAATATTGAAAAAATGAAAATAAAATAATTTTGCTTTATAGCTATATCCCACATATATGATACATGCCTTTTTATTCAGGTCTGTTAGAAGTTATTTTGTGAAAGGTGACCTCAATGGCTGGTCTGGGAAAATACATTGTGGGATTTCCAGGCAGTTGATGTTAAGCATCCTCCATTTGTAGGATATTCATAGAAAGATAGACCCATTACAGTGACAGTATTCATATTGCTGCATATCTCTGTTGGGTATGCTTTTCTTGATGACAGTCATATTAAGTACTGATATATATTGAAAGATCCTTCGAATACATATTTCATTCTTGCCACATGAGGTACTTTCACTCTTCTAACATCATGCAAGCCTGATGGCATCACTGCCATCAGTATTATTGTCGCTTTTCATTCAAGTCCGAATTAGGAAATTGTCTTCTGTCATAATAGGGATGCTCTTGGGGCACCTGGGTGGCTCAGTGGGTTAGGCCTCTGCCTTCGGCTCAGGTCATGATCCCAGGGTCCTGGGATCAAGCCCCGCATCGGGCTCTCTGCTCAGCAGGGAGCCTGCTTCCTCCTCTCTCTGCCTGTCTCTCTGCCTACTTGTGATTTGTCTGTCAAATAAATAAATAAAATCTTTAAAAAAAATAGGGATGCTCTTAGCACTGACATATTTTATTCTTTGGCATAATTGGTTATCTGATGAACAATTTTTCTGTAATTAATATCTGAAATACCACAGGTGAAAAACTTGTTGCCTTTATCATATTAATCCTTAATTGGACCATTCTTTGCTTTTCTTTTTTTTTTAAGGGAGAGAGACTGTGAGGTGGGGGGAAGTACAGAGGAAGAGGGAGAGAGAGAATCTCAACTAGGCTCCACACTCTGAATGAAACTCAAGTGAGGCTTGATCTCATGACCTGAGCTGAAATCAAAAGTTGGACACTTCACCGACTATGCCATCTAGGCGCCCCTCATTCTTCGCTTTTTGAGCAAAAATGTTTCTGCAATACTGAAGGTGAGAATTGCAAATACCATGTGAGCTGCAGGAATCATTAAACACAGGTTCTATCTTATATATATATACATCTATTGGGCGCTCTTCTGAGATTTCTGTACAAAACTTCTCTAGGTGATATTCATTTTTCTTCTTTCTGTGAAGGTATTCAATACAGAGAGAACTGCACTTCTTACAGTGAAGCCTCAAAGTACAATTTAGATCATGTTTTCTTCTAAAATCTAATAGTATGTATCTTTTTCACTTTCTTTTGTGGAGCCAGTCATACCCCTCCCTTTTCCACACCAATTTGTTAGCACATTGCTCTTGTAGAACACTGACCAAGGGCATGTCCCTGAAATATTCCAAACCACTGGATACCCAGTCAAAATAGTCATCACAACAATAGGATGAGTCTGATCCACCTATCATACACTTCTCCAAGTTACATGTATGGCATCACTTATTATGCCTCCTACCAAGGGAATGACCTATTTCATGAACAACCAAAACAGCCTCTATGACCAAATTCAGTGCCCCCTGAGAAGTTGCAGTTGCTAAAAAAAGATTTCACCCTCAGAGTCTATATTGGTTAATCCCAGAGAATCCTCATAAACATGATATGCAAAAAATGTGCAAGGTCATAATGACACTTAGGAAGCCAGTGTTTCATTTACCAGTCTTGAAATGCTGTGAAAATACTTATTTTGTGTTAACATTTATTGAATTTGATTTTGTCTGTATTTTTATAGCAGCCAATGGAAGTAACAGCATTCATTGGCTCATATAATACATCCAAAAGTTAGTATTAATCAATGTTTCTTGCACACTCTGATGTATTGTAACCTGTGTTTGTAGTTAACTGTCCATCCCTACCCCCTGTCCTAAACACTTTTTATAATACTCATGTTCTTAAAATCAGAAGTTGCATCCTTAATCTCTTCAAAGAACTTTCAAGTCTAGCTGTCTACATCCTTATTGGTTAAGCCACTAGCATCATTATAAGTTGGACCCCTTCTTAGGGCAAAGGCAAAATAGTAGGGGAAGCTGCCCCTGAGATCCTTGAGCAGGTGTGGAAAGCATCCACAGACTTCAGGATACTTGTCAGAAGAAAGATGCAGATTTTTGAGGTAACCCTTGCTTGGATCAGGAAAAGTACTCTATGGTGGGTGAGGTGGAGGTAAGCAGCTGGGTGGGGTGGGCATGCAGGGTCTGCCCTCTTACAGAGGTGGTAGTGAGAGAGGTGTTCTTTTGGTCAGGGCCTGGGGAAGTGCTTCAGCAGAAAAGTTGGAAAGGTGCCAGATTTCTTTTGCTGCTCCATCCCTGCGGTTGAGAAGGCCAGAGCCCATCTTTCATGGCACTTTTATTCTGCAGTTGGAGATAGAGAGTAACTATTTACAAAGTTACTTATTTATTACAGTCAAGAAGAGTCATGAGGTGCTAGAAGCATGTACATGGAGGGTGTTTAACACAGTGAGGAAATAGTAGATGATAATTAGGGAGGCAGTCCTGAGGAGATAACACTGGAGCTGAGCTCTGTAGGGTGTGTAGGAATTAAGAAAGCAGAAAAAACCTTCATGCAAATTAGTGAGAATTGGGTCTACTTGATACACATATGTGATTGTTTTGTCATTTTCAAAAGATTGAAATCTTCTTTGCTACCTTCACTTCACTCTTGTTACTTCCTTTTTTTTTTTTTTTTTTTTACCATAATCAAGAAAATTTCATAGCTTCTTTGGATCAGGTAGGATGGAACCTAAATAATCATTTAAATTTAGATTTAAAATGTGAATCTAAAACAATGTTTTTAATGAACCCAGACAAAATATAAAGGAAAAATTTCCTATTAAGGATTCAGAACTGTCAAACCTCTTGACTATCTTTTGTGTGGATATGATTACATTTAGGCAGATACAACTTTTTTTTTTTTTTAAAGATTTTATTTGTTGATTTGACAGAGAGAGATCACAAGCAGACAGAGAGGCAGGCAGAGAGAGAGAGAGAGGGAAGCAGGCTCCCTGCTGAGCAGAGAGCCCGATGCGGGACTCCATCCCAGGACCCTGAGATCATGACCTGAGCCGAAGGCAGCGGCTTAACCCACTGAGCCACCCAGGCGCCCCCAGATACAACTTTTTAAAAGCAATTATACCCAGTCTAAAAAGTATTGAAAGAAAATTTCTAGAATTAAATTTTATGTATATTTTCCAGGATAATCAATGTTACAACTCAAGCTAATAGAAGAAATGACAACATAGATTATGGGAAGGCTAAGAGCCTTCCTTCTGAATGCTCACTTAGGAGCTACCACCTTCTTTTTACCACTTTTCTTACTAAATTATCAAAATTATCATTCTATACATGTTGGCTGGCTATTTGCAGCCTCCCGTATAACCTTTCCAAGGAAACTCAGCTGGCATTAGGCAATCATTTGTCATTTGAATCTAATACTTTTTCTCCATCTTGTCAGATCATTTTGATGTGTCCTACTTGGTGAGAGGAGAATTGTAAATACCTCTGCCATCCATCACTGCTACAAATCACTAAAGTGGGATCCCTCTGCTTGTGTTTATCTAGCAACCTAAGTTGTGTTGCTAGGGTGAAGGTTGCCCTAGATGAACCTGTCAGTTATCAGGCAGGACCTTACAGCCTCACCGTTAGGACTGAGATCCAGTAAACATCTTAAACTCTCCCCTGGTTCTGCGAGAGTTCATGTATAAGAAAAGAGAGAAGACAGCTCTCCCACCCATAACTATACGAAAACCAAGCTCATCTCCTGCTCCGCTCATGTAGCAAGGGCAACAGATCTATAAAAATATTTTGAAAAATTAAAAAAATGATATTGTTTACCAATATTATTTCATGATCATCTATGTAATAATAAATATCAGGTATCCTCTAGATTGATTGCACTATGCAAATTGTTATATTTATCTAGGATTAAATAATTCTAATTTTAACCTGTATCCTATTTCTTGTAAGAGAGAATGTGTGGTTATCATTAACTATATAACATGTCTGCTCAAATGACATCTAAATCATGTTACTCTCTTACTTAAAACAGTTCAAGGGTTCTCACAATTTACAGGATGCAGGATAAAATTTAAATTTCTTAGCATGGCATCAAGGGTCTTTATCTTACTTCTTTATAAATATTGCCTTTATGTTCTCCTTTTTAGAACATTTCTGTTTCCACTTTTTGCCTTTTCTGCCCTCAGAAGCCTTCAGACTTAAGCTTTTATCACTTGTTTGTGGTAGTATATATTGGGTATTTGTCACTTGTTACGAACTGCCTTGCATTTTGGGGTGTGTGGGTTTGTGTGTGTGTGTGTGTGTGTGTGTGTGTGTGTGTGTGTGTTTAAATATGTGCCTATTACACCGTCCAGAAGGCACCAACCATGTCAATGACTTTTGGTTTTCTTCACAGTACTTCATATACTCTAGGTATGTGGTGAGTAACCAGTGGTGATAACAAGGATCAGCACAGAGGTTAGTCATTTTGTATCCACTATAGGTGATGAGGGAGCACGGGGCTGGCTGAAGACAAAGCAAAAGCTGGCGCCTTGCACCCCCCTCTCCATCCACTCCCCATCAGTCATATGTGTAGCATCCCTCAGGCCGCCCTGACTGCCATGAACAATAAGCAAATAGTTAACTTGCAGAGCTCACAATCCTGCTAGACAGGAGTCTCCCTTGGCTTACAAATGTCCCAAATCTCACTAACAAAGACGATTGATAGCAGGATTGTGACACCCCACCAAAAAGTCTCCCAACTATCTTAATGTTAATGGCTGGTCTAAAGACAACACTGATCCAAGGGCAAGGCCTCTGGTAGGCCTGGGACATCCTGGCACCTTGTAGGCCCTCTTTAGCATATGAAAACTCCACTGATACCTCCCTTTCCCTCACCTTCCCCCAACCGCAGGGTACATAACCTGCCATCCCTCACAACCCGTGGCGGCAGCTCTTCCTGCCCACGGGTCCTGTCCCCATGCTTTAATAAACCATCATTTTGGACCAAAGATGGCTCAAGAATTCTTTCTTGGTCATTGGCTCCGTATCTCAGCCCACTAAACCTCACCTAGGTTCTAGAACTTCATCATAGGAATGCTTAATAGTAGTAGGTCAACATCAGTGAACATTTCTTTTCCTTCTTTCTCTATTATTTGAGTGTTATATACCAGTTATATTAATATGCACATGGCTATTTGGAAAATAATACCTTTCCCTTCAAATATTAATAAACTTTAATGTATACATTTAAAATAACAAATGTCCTTAGTATGGTACTATATTGGTGACATTGGTCACTAGATGGCACACCACAAGCTCCTTTGTGGCAGTTCCACAAACTAACCTATTATTTGAAAAAGGACTGCAAAGATTCAGAGCAATCTGCTTTGGGAAAAATGACAACAGAAGTGGTATTTAGTTTGTTACAAAGTAAACATTAGATTTAGAATGCATAAACTTATATGACAGATGTGAAGGTGAGCTATAAGGAATCAATCATTCAATAGATAATAATAATAATTATTATTATTTTTAAAGAAACTAGGTACAAGGAAGAAGCTTTCTTATGAATAGCCTAACTTCTAGAGATCTATTAACTCAGTTTCCTGAAACCCTAACATAACCCTCCCCTCCATAAAATTGAGGGAGGCTGAGGCAGAAGGAAATGTAAGTAAAATTGAGTTTCTTTTAAATCTGCAGCCCATTGATAAGGATGTGTGATAGGGGGAATATAACATTCTTCCAGGAAGCTCCCAACTATCTTACTGTTAATGCCTTGCAAGAGGGGAGGGAAAAACAATCTTAACTTGACAATGGCAGAGGCATAGGTATCCTGTAGGTCCTCTTCAGCATATGAAAGTTCTTTCAAAACCTCCCTATTTCCTTACCTCCCCCAACCCCATAGTATATAATCAGCCATTACTCACAACCCCAGGGCAGCCTCTCTTTCCGCCCAGGGGTTCTGTCTCCATGCTTTAATAAGCCACCATTTTGCAACAGTAAATACATAAATAAATAAATAAAAGAAAAGAAACTAGGTACTAGACCCTCTGTCAGGTCCCGAGGAAGACAACAAAATGATAAAACCTAGACTTGAAGTTTAGCAGAGGAGCTAAGAGCATTAGCCTTCACTCTACCTTGTAATTGGTGCTAAAAGAGTAAATCTAACAACAACAAAATAGTAGATTGTTTAACTCCTAAGGAAGAAAGTAGAAGAGATGAATGAAAACTCAAGTGACCTGTAAAGTATTTAATGTCAGTGAGAGAGTTTTCTACACTCATGTGCCCAAAGCCAGCATGCAATTATCACTGAAGATTTATGTTGATATTAGACTGCAAGTACACAGGACTTCATAGTTCTCTGGGCAGAATTTTAATCACACATGCTTTTTGTAATCTGAACACAGGACATAAACAACTTACAGGACAGTAAATCTGAAATCAAATGTACATGTTGATACTTGCTTCTGAGGTATGGTATGATTTGGACACCCATCTAGAAGGAAAATGTCATTTCTCTACTCAATACTACATTTAAGGAAGTAAATGATCTCTACATCTTCCATCACCCAATGAATGTACTCTTAGCTTCATCCATGACAACTTCACACCAGGTCATCTTTGAACCAGCCCTCTGCTCTTCTACAAATGCCAGGTTTTCATGACTCTCAGCACTCAAGTCTCCATATATGAATAATTCTTGATGTCCCCTTGTGGGTTCTTGGGTTAAAATGCCCACTATCTATTGTTTTTCTCTCCAAAAGTTACTCACTGTTTTCCTTCCTTTTTTTTTTTTTAAATTAAAGATTTATTTATTTATTTAAGAGAGAGAAAGAGAGAGGACACTCCAGAGAGCACACAAGGCAGGGCAGAGGGAGAGAAATCCTTAAACAGACTCACTGCTGACTGCAGAGTCTGACTCAGGGTTCAATCCCAGGACCCTGAGATCATTACCTGAGCCAAAATCTAAAGATAGAACCTCAACTGACTGAGCAACCCAGTCTTCCCTGTTTTCCTTTGCCATCTTTCCAGAGTATCTGATTTCCAGTTATTCCTGATAGTGATTTCCAGTTGTTCCTAAGAGTATGGTAATTGCTATAACACAATCTTAAAGAAATTTAAAAAGTCGTTAATTTTTTCCATCACAGAAATGTGGAAATTTTTATAGAAATGTAGAGCTTCAAATAGAAAAAAAATTAAATTGTCATCCTTTCATCCCATATTAGTATACTTCCTGACAGCTGTTTTTATATGCACATTTTTTCAAACATGAAAAATCTTTGCATGCTAAATTTTTGTTAAATGTGACAAAAAAATTTTTTTGTTATTTTTATAAACTCTTGATAAAAACATGCATACATTGTCCAGGTTATGAACTCTTTGTTACAAAGATAGAGCTCTGTGTTCATGACACTATTTTTATCTTTCTGGCATATAACAAGATTACATTTATAGTTTCCCTTTACAGGTAGGTGTGGGCTATGTGATGGAGAGTGGATGGTGACGTAGTAAAGACGATGTTAGGGTTTGAAGTTGACCGCCAAGAAAGAATTCTTGAGACATCTTTCGTGCAAAAAGGTGATAATATGAAATTCCAGGGACAGGACCTGTGGGCAGAAAGCTACAATGAGGTCATGAGTAGTGGCCCATAATACACTTTCAAGTTGGGAGGGGGTTAGGCATAGCATAAGTCTCAAAGGAATTTCGGAAGCAAGGCTCCCAGGACCTTGAGGGGGCTAGCTATTGTTTGGAAAAAGTCATTTATTACTGTCTAATTAAAACCTTAGTCATGAGACCCTTCAGATGTGTATTGGGGGGCTATATGCTTGGGAATGATTGCCAACATGTATCTTGGGGGGGGTTAGAGATAAAGGAAGTTTTTATATGTTATTTTTATATGTTAAAGTGTTTTTTTTTTTTTTTTTAATATGTTAAAGTGGCCTACAGGATCCTGGAAGGGGATGGGGGTGGTCTGGCTAGGATTGCCTTTTGTCCTTAGAAAAGTATTAACACTGAAGCAGCTGAGTCCCTAGAGGAATATCACTCTGCTGTTTCAAGGACTTGTCAATGGGATGTAAAGAAATTTGGTAATTTTTTCTTCTGCCTTTGTTTCCGAAATCAGATGGAATGCAGGCAATGTGATACAACCTCTGCTAGACCCTATACTTGTATCCAGCATGAACTTTTAGCTTTTTTTTCTCTTCTCTTAAAACCCACATATTCCGAATATTTTATCTGCTAATTCATGACAGAAAGGGTCTGGAGTTCTGAATCACTGCTTACAGAAAAGTTGACCAGGGGAGCCCTTAACCACATTGGACGGTGCCATTAGTTGTGTTAAGCTTAGTTATATGAAATCTTAGTTATTAGTTGTGTGAAATCTTAAGGTTATCTATGACTATGGGATAGCTTGGCCTATCCTGACTAATATGGGTAACTGTTTAAAATATTTCTTTGCCATTATAAATCATTATATGTTGATTATTTTGTGCCCTGGATTTTTTCCCCTTCCATTTCCCCTTCCATTGTTCCCTTTATGTAGAGTTCCAGAGGTAAAATTTTAGATCAAAGGATATAAACTTAAACACTTATAGTCTCTTTATATCATGCTTATCTCACATAGTAGCATATCAGATTTACATGATAACTAATTATGAAAATGTCTCTTACTCCTATGAGATGGCAAGTTCCTCAAAAGCAGAGTCAGTATTTTATCCACTTTGTACCTCCTACTCCCAAGCACAGGTCTTTCTCATGGTAGACTAAAGGAAACATTTGCAGAATACATGAAGGAGTGGCTATGGATTGTTAAGTGATAGCTATACTGCAGTCATTCTCACAATTTTGGCATTGGTAATGGAAAATTCTATCTCTAAAAGTTTACTATAGCACTTTGTTTTTTCCAAAAGCAGCATAAGGCTAATGCTTTGACTACTGGGCATTCAGGGCTTGGGTGAAAACACATTTAAAATTATAGATGAGACAGTTCATTCTTATTGTTATCGTTCCTCTGAGTTTTGGCTGTCATTGTTTATGTTCAATAAAGCTAATGACTGTATCTATTAGATGTAATATAAAAAGGAATGTGTTTTAGATTGAATATTCAGATTATTCAAAAATTGGATGGATTATATATTTAATCCAATCAATTGCTTAGTATTTGTTCATGATATTCTTAAAAAAAGAATCCTAACAATGGCTATATTAATGAATGGTCAAATTTCATTTTAATGAAAGAGTGATCCATTTTACAGCCACAATATTGTGATTGTTCTATTTGTGCAGAAATAAAATATATGCTTTCTGCACAGATCTAAGTACACATCTTGTGTTCTTTAGGCTATATAACAATATGTGGCAAACATCAATCACATTTTATTTACCTATATAGAGATTGACCTTGTTCATGAGAAGAAACACATCTTCTACACAGATGGAAAGGAAGGAAGAAGGGAGAGGTATAGAAAAAGATACATTTCTTAGTCTGTTTGTGAGGGGCCAGGAGGCAGACAGTGCTGATCTCAAACCTTTATGCTTTCTGGGCAGCGGGAGATAAGATCAGTGCTGAGTTTTGGAGAAGCCGTGGCCGTCCCACTTTTATGGGTCCTCCTTGCCTTGTGCTCCTCTTCCCACCCTACCTCTAGGACTTAGCCTCTTTTTGTCCTTCTATCTTCAATGTCTCTCTTCCGGCCAGTTTCTTCCATACAGCCTGTGAACGACCTCAAGATTCTTTCACTCTTCCCTCTTAAAGTTCCCTTGACTCTCATCCTCTCATTCCTTCTTTCTCAAAACCCTGTTCTTCATGGCTTCTGGAACACCATATTTTCTTGATTTGCCTTATCCTAGTAGACCTTTTCTTTCCTTTTGAATTGTTCTCAGATATCATCCCCCTTCTCTCTTCATTTACTGTTGTAGTCAGCTTTTTAAAATACAGGTCTCTCAGCTCATGTGGTCCTAAATGAGCTTTGAGCAGAATATCTTGTACTGAGTACGTAATTAAAATACTCTCATCCTCTCAGAAAACTACGGTCGGAAGCCCCCTCCCATTCTTCCATGGCATGCATTATATTCAGTCTTATGAAATAAAGTGATAGATTTTATCCCACAAAAATGTGTGCCATTCAAAATAAATCTTATTACATTGTATAATATACCAAAACACAACTGGGACCAGGAATATCACAATATTTATCACATTATCTTTTACTGCACTTGGCACATGGGATTAGAGTACTTCACACTCAGGAGGAAGCCATAAAAACAAACACCAGGTCATCAGATCCAACTTTTGTAAGGAAACTTTTTCCCCCTGAGATACTTAATACAAGGTTAAGACAGTATGAAACCTGAAAAAAAGTTTCAGGTAAGGAGAGAGAGTTTTCATCATAGTGTGAAATGCAGTGACATCTATAAGACTTGACTTTATGAAGTTTAGTCACAGGACAGATAAAGTTGCCTTGTCTCAGATGAGTGAATCTACTTCCAACTGATCAGAATCCCAAGATAAAAAAATAAAAAGGAACGTGAAGATTCTTCAAATGCATGTCTGAGAAAACACTGAGAACCTACCAGATTTTTAAATTTAGAAAGTAGAAGGTGTTGAAGTCTTGGACAATCTGTTTACTTGATAATGTTTGAGCTGTGAAAGTCATGATTAATTTCCCGACCTCACACAGTGCTGATGACATCATCCTCCTGTTTTCATTTCACTCTTCAGTGATGATAATATAATAGAACTTTAATTACTTTGGCTTAAAAAAATAACTCTTCTTTAATCCTACTAATTGCCGTGATTACTCAAAAGCTCTGCAGAAAATCTATTTTTTAAATATCCTAAAGATAAAAACCTTGTTATAAAGTCATAGGGGCTCTATTGATATTAGGAATTCTACACGATTCAAAGCATTAGTATTTGAGAAAGTTTCCTAAAGAAATCAGGAAGAAAACTGTGGTGTTGCTAGGAAAAATTAAACTTAATAATTTCTCTTTAGATTTTATTATTTGTATTAAGAGTCCATCACAGTGGGATTCCTCTAAATGAAACACATGAAATATTCATATAGAAATAGTGAACAAGTCAGTGGTTCTTAACCATAGGTAGGCTATAGAGTCATCAGAGAGTATGTGTCCCTGTGTTGGTGACACCTCCAGACATTCTAATTTAACAGATATGGGGTAGGACCTGGAAGTCTATATTTTAAAAAAAGTTCCATAGGAGATTCTGATAGACATCCCTGCTCAGGAACAACTAGGCTTTGTTGGATATTTCCTGCATGCTGGCCCAGCACTAGAGATTAACAGGTGACAAGAATGTGAGAAGAAGCAGAAAGTGCAACTTTCAGATCAGAACATAGAAAACTAGCAAGTTTTCCCTGTGAAATGTAAAAGTATATACAAATATCGTGACCACAACAGCAACAAATGAATAAATTAGTTTATTGCATTTGTTCCTAAACTCTTTTATTCCACAATGTGTCTCTTTCTGATTAGTCTATATCACAATTTAGTTAAGGGGGAAAAAAAAGTGTACAATACTTACTGGCAGACAAAACTGGGCCTGTGCCACCTAACTATCAATAAGGCACATCACTGCATCTGTCATTTTGGGTTCATAATTGCAAGCAAATAAACATACTCCAGCTGATTTAAATAGAAAGGTAATTTATTGAAAACCTATTGGAATCTCTTGAAAGCTAGAGAATAAGACTGGGCAAATAAGCAGGAAATGGGGGAGGGCAGGCAGTCATAAAGCCATGTTTGGGGGTCTCCTTTATCCTTGCTTCTCTTTGACACTAGCACCCAGATCCAAAATCTGGGGCAGCGACATCTGTCCACTAAATACAGATCAGGTGCCTCCATCCATGCTGAATCAGAGGCTGGGAAATCAAGTATTTGGCTTTTCAGCCTCCATAAGTGGAAGGCAGTTCTGCCTGCCGCCAAAATTCACATGGTATAAAATTCCTCAAACAGAAAGGGGGTTCACATATAGGGCAGAACAAAGTACACTATTTTTATTGTTTAAGCAATATGGTTTCTGGTTAGTGAGATTTTTCTGGTTAATTTGTAAGTTGATATGGTAAATGTTTCTGAAATATTAGTGCATTTTCTACTCTAGTAAGTGTAGTGGGATAATTCAATGTTCAAAACTTACCTTTACAGTTCATAAGCATGTGATCTTGAGCAATTTATGACCTCATTTGACATTAACTTTTTTCATTTGTAAACGGTGATTTCAATAACTCATACCTCTCAGGGTTGTAGCTCAAATAAATTGATACATGCTAAGGAATTTGTATTCTGAAAACACTAAATAATCATTAAAATTTGTTACTATTCTTCTGGTACTTAGGCTCATTATTTTTAACTTTATACCCTGTAGCTGTTGATAAGAAGGCCTAGGAGATTGTCTTGGAAATCAATCTCTTTCTCCTAAAAATAGAGTAAGTATTAAGAATTACTATGATTGAAAGATACAAGTATTTGAATCCTGACTAAGTAAGGGGTAGTACTGTGGTGGTATTTTATTATTTAGATTAATCTGTAAAATTACTGATTGTTGGAATTAAAGTTTTCTGGTGGGAAGGCACGTAAGATGCAATTCGTTCATTCCCTTCCTAAATAGTTAAGGCATGCTTACCATGTGATGACTTAAACAAGGTCCCTGCCTTCAAGGGATTCCCAGTCAAGTGGAAGACAGACAAATAGAGAATTGTAACATTGATGCCATTTCACTAGAAATGTTTAATTCCAAAAGGTGTCTAATTAGTATACTGAATTCACTCTTAGTGATTCAGATAAAAACACAAGATTTTAAACACAAATATGTTTTGTATGTAAACTGGCATGGATCATGATGCTGAAGTTCTTTAATTTCATTAAACTGTTAAATAACTTATTAGTTTTCCAAGATAAGATTCTATTTGAGAAATCAAATTGGTATTAATTTTGACCTTTAATTTGTAATCATAATATGACTTACACTGATGGTTATTCAGCTTTGTAACATGAAAATAGTATGCTTTGCAGTGTCCATTAAACCTCTGTCCTTTTTTCTTCTGGTCTGATTTCCTATTAAGTCCCTCAGTATACCCTTAAATTCAGTCACATTGGACTGTTATTTTCTAAGCACGTTACACTCGGGGCTTTTGCCTATGTCTTTGCTTACTCTGGAATTCTCTTCTCTGTCTGTCAAACTTTTGCTTATTCTCCAAGAGCCAGCTCAAATACCACTCCTTTGTTTAATTTTTTCCAGTCCGTGAAGCCAGAATTTAGGCTTTCCCCCTTTGAATTCCCAAGAACTTTGTTTATCCATTTACTATAGTATTCGTTTTATTGTGCCTTAGATTATAGTTATCAATTTATAATCTAACTTATTCATCAATCCTCATGCCTTCTTAAAGGCAGGACCATATCATTTTTGTCTCAGTATTCCCTCAAGTATAGTATTTTGCTTGCATTTAACAGAGGAAAGGATTCCAACTCGAAAGGGGCTTGTTGAACTAGAGACAAAAACAGATGGAATCCAGAGCAACCAAGGCAGGGCCCTATTTTACTCCCTGAGCAAAGGAATGTGGGGATGGGGAGGGCACAGGGTGAGGAAAAGCACTCATGTGACACACATGTCCTGGAGTCTTCACTGGCAGGAATGTGGGATAGGGGAGGGCACTGGGAACACAGATTCAGTGAGGCTGCTGCAGTTGTGACAATTTGGGCCATAGGGGATGACTGAATATTAAGGCTTACCAGAGAAGTGGGTGTGGGGAGACACTGATAAATTTCCTGCCTCAGTTAAAAGTTAAGCTAATGGGAAAAGTAGAGTTCCATTTAAGTTATGGGTGGGGTGATTCAACAGGTCTGCTCATGGAGACAGGTATGTGGGACTTGACAGGGGCAGCATGTCGTAATTAAAGCAATGTTTTAGGAAGAGTCAGCTGAGGGGGGCGCCTGGGTGGCTCAGTGGGTTAAGCCGCTGCCTTCGGCTGGGGTCATGATCTCAGGGTCCTGGGATCGAGTCCCGCATTGGGCTCTTTGCTCAGCAGGGAACCTGCTTCCCTCTCTCTCTCTCTGCCTACCTCTCTGTCTACTTGTAATCTCTCTGTCAAATAAATAAATAAAATCTTAAAAAAAAAAAAAAAAGAAGAAGAGTCAGCTGAGGCAATACAGAACAGTGAGAGCTTCAATGTAGGCTATTGGAATAGTCTCAGAGTGTGTAATGCATCCCTAGATTAAAAAAGAAGACAGCAGAGGGATGCCTGGGTGGCTCATTCAGATAAGTGTCTGCCTTTGTCTCAGGTCATGATCCTAGGGTCCTGGGATTGAGCCCCACATGGGGCTCCCCACTCAGCAGGGAGCCTGCTTCTACCTCTCCCTCTGTTGCTCCCCCTGCTTGTGGGCTTTCTCTCTGTCAATAAAGAAAAAAAAATCTTTTTTTTTTTTTTTTTTTTTTAAAGGCAGTGGAAGTGGAAGAAAAGGACTGCATTTGAGACAAAATACAACAAAGATATGCGAGTACTTTCCTGAAACCAGTATTTTTCTTAAAAAAAATTCTTGAAAAAGGGTTGCTAAATACCAACCAAACTTATTTAACCACTCAAGAAAGCATTTTGTAGGTGGCTCATGTAAAAAAATTTACAAATAATATACATTTTTATTTATTACATTGACTAGAAGGAATTGGGTCTTAAATCACTTTTGTCATATACATTATTTAAGAACACACAATTATCTGACATGAAGCACCTGGGGACAGAGCTTCATTTCTGAGTCAGTTGTCCAGATTTGTACCTCAGATCTGCTGTGGTCTGTCTGATCTTGGGCAATTTATGTATGCTTCCTCAGTCTCAGTCACCACATTCTGTTGTGGAGCAGGTTGCACAGCTCAGGCTGTGGTCATCAGCTATGGCTGCGGGAATGGAGTCAAAAACGTTTAAACATGGCTGTGGAAAGCCCTCACCTAGTCCACAGGAAAACGAGGGAGGCGAGCCAGCTTCAGGGCTGTGTGACTTGTGCAGTCATGCAGGGTCTTAAGCTCCGAAGGGCCCCAGCCTTGGTTAAATGCTGTTACCATCTTAAAATTCTTAATTTTTGAGCAAAGGACCAGATCAGCATTTCTATTTTGTGCTGGGTCCTTCAAATTACGTATTAGGGTCTCGAAGGAGGGGGTTTATTGTGAGCTGAGCAGATACAGCCTAAAGTAGTTTTTTTGTTTGTTTGTTTGTTTCTTTGTTTTGTTTTGTTTTAGCACTAACTGAACATTAGAATACCCGGGGAGTTTCTAAAAAAATAGATGACCAGACCAATTGTTCAAGATCTCTGGAGATGAGGTACAACCCTGGGCATTTTTGAGAGATGTTGTCTTAGAAAAATTCCTTTAATTCCATATACCACTGCTCCCTATATATCATTTCTCATTTTAAAACCTCATTAGTTTTTCCATGACTAATGAAGTATGGGCTTGGGATCCTTAGCCTGGTTGATACTCATGGCTATTTGCAATCTGGCTCTATAATCCATTTCAGTTTCAGACCCTACACACTTCTTTTAGGTACTCTATGCTCCACCCTAAAGCTCACCATTATGTGAATATTGCTTTTGTTCATGCTGTGCCCCCAACTGGAATATCCTCTGCTTCCATCTACCTGCTCTGTAAAATATGCAAATGAAATCTCCTCCTTAAATGTTTCTCTTAAAAAAAGTGAAGAAAACTGTTTCCTTTGCTGTGCAAAAGCTTTTGATCTTGATGAAATCCCAATAGTTCATTTTTGCCCTTGCTTCCCTTGCCTTTGGCGTTGTTCCTAGGAAGATGTTGCTGCGGCTGAGGTCGAAGAGGTTGCTGCCTGTGTTCTCCTCAAGGATTTTGATGGATTCCTTTCGCACATTGAGGTCCTTCATCCATTTTGAGTCTATTTTTGTGTGTGGTGTAAGGAAATGGTCCAGTTTCATTTTTCTGCATGTGGCTGTCCAATTTTCCCAGCACCATTTTTTGAAGAGGCGGTCTTTTTTCCATTGGACATTCTTTCCTGCTTTGTCGAAGATGAGTTGACCATAGAGTTGAGGGTCTATTTCTGGGCTATCTATTCTGTTCCATTGATATATGTATCTGTTTTTGTGCCAGTACCATGCTGTCTTGATGATGACAGCTTTGTAATAGAGCTTGAAGTCCGAATTGTGATGCCACCAACATTGGCTTTCTTTTTCAATATCCCTTTGGCTATTCGAGGTCTTTTCTGGTTCCATATAAATTTTAAAATTATTTGTTCCATTTCTTTGAAAAAGATGGATGGTACTTTGATAGGAATTGCATTAAATGTGTGGATTGCTTTAGGTAGCATAGACATTTTCACAATATTTATTCTTCCAATCCAGGAACATGGAACATTTTTCCATTTCTTTG
Source organism: Mustela lutreola (assembly GCF_030435805.1). NCBI lineage: Eukaryota > Metazoa > Chordata > Mammalia > Carnivora > Mustelidae > Mustela > Mustela lutreola. The sequence goes on along the minus strand of NC_081299.1, from coordinate 101,782,646 downwards.
TGTCTTCCTCAATTTCTTTCATGAGTACAAAGGAAACAGTTAACAAAATCAAAAGACAACTGACAGAATGGGAGAAGATATTTGCAAACGACATATCAGATAAAGGACTAGTGTCCAGAATCTATAAAGAACTTAGCAAACTCAACACCCAAAGAACAAATAATCCAATCAAGAAATGGGCAGAGGACATGAACAGACATTTCTGCAAAGAAGACATCCAGATGGCCAACAGACACATGAAAAAGTGCTCCATATCACTCGGCATCAGGGAAATACAAATCAAAACCACAATGCGATATCACCTCACACCAGTCAGAATGGCTAAAATCAACAAGTCAGGAAATGACAGATGCTGGCGAGGATGCGGAGAAAGGGGAACCCTCCTACACTGTTGGTGGGAATGCAAGCTGGTGCAACCTCTCTGGAAAACAGCATGGAGGTTCCTCAAAATGTTGAAAATAGAACTGCCCTATGACCCAGCAATTGCACTATTGGGTATTTACCCTAAAGATACAAATGTAGTGATCCAAAGGGGCATGTGCACCCAAATGTTTATAGCAGCAATGTCCACAATAGCCAAACTATGGAAAGAACCTAGATGTCCATCAACAGATGAATGGATCAAGAAGATGTGGTATATATACACAATGGAATACTATGCAGCCATCAAAAGAAATGAAATCTTGCCATTTGCGACAACATGGATGGAACTAGAGCGTATCATGCTTAGCGAAATAAGTCAAGCGGAGAAAGACAACTATCATATGATCTCCCTGATATGAGGAAGTGGTGATGCAACATGGGGGCTTAAGTGGGTAGGAGAAGAATAAATGAAAGAAGATGGGATTGGGAGGGAGACAAACCATAAGTGACTCTTAATCTCACAAAACAAACAGGGTTGCTGGGGGGAGGGGGTTTGGGAGAAGGGGGTGGGATTATGGACATTGGGGAGGGTATGTGCTTTGGTGAGTGCTGTGAAGTGTGTAAACCTGGTGATTCACAGACCTGTACCCCTGGGGATAAAAATATATGTTTATAAAAAATAAAAAATTATATATATATAAAAAAAAAGAATAATGAAACTCTGAATGTAAAAAAAAAAAAGTGAAGAAAAAAAGAAGTTTCTCTTAGATCTCTTTCTTTTCTGAATATTCACAGCTTCCTAGGTAACTTTAAATAACATATATATTCTTCTTTGATTCATATACATGTCTTTCCTCTTCCATGCATTCCTTCGAGGGTAGGTAATGTGTCTTATGGATTTCTATATCCCTCGCAAGACCAGGCATGGTTTTAGGTGCTCAATTGCTGTTTAAATATATATTTTAGTGCATGAGTAACCGACCCTATTGCACTCGTTGACTAAACTATACATTTTGTATAATACCCAGCAGTCTTTAGTCATCTATTTGCCAATAAAGATCATTTGAGAATAGTGAAATCATGTAACTTCACCGAGGCTGAAATTAAACCTTCAAATGACCCCATTGGGTCTGAATTTGTTCCAGCAATCAGGGTATGAAATGTAGCCTTACAACCCAAATGCCATTGGGTAAGTAATTGAGTGAGAAATATTAAGCTCGACTGCATTATTTTTTTCTTTAATTTCAAAAAGTATATTAGTGCTTAAAGATAATTAGAATAATTTCAGGGGCCCTGGGACTACCCAAAATGTCTTCCTACATGATGTAAGAATAGCTGAAATTTTACTCCCTTCCTTTGAGTAAAGGGATTATTTAACTGTTAAAATGCAGAAATCTTTAGAAAGGAGGAGCCATCTCTCCTCTAGAAGACTACAACTGTCTCCTAATATGAAAGTCCATGTCTGGTTTTGCCTCCTGATCTTTTTTACCAGAATGATTTATTGAAATGTAAATATGATCTCTACTATCCATCCCAATTAAAATATTTTGTCATCTCCTTATTGCTCCAAAGACAAAGGCCGTAATATTAATACCACGAGGGAGTGGAAGGATTAAGAAAGGTGAGGAAACAAAACAGTAAAACCACTAAATGATTTTGCAGAGTCTGAGCCCTTTGGTTCGATCATTTGTTCTGTATTTGCTCTTTTGTATCCCATCAGCGCAGCAAGGGGCCCTGAATGCGGGGGTTCATATGTGGATGTTGTAAAAGACAACAACCAAGGTCTTCCAGGTATTCTACAGTGGCTTGAACATTCTGACAGAGAAAAATTAGATGGCAGAAGGACAGCTGTGAGATCCTGGGGTGCAAGGTCTAATTTCCAGCATATTATATGGTCAACCAAAAATTCTTTTTGCAATAACAAAGTCAAATAATTTCCCTTGCTTGTATGTTGTTTTTCTATTGCATCATCTGTGTGGGAACCCAGTGACCCACAAAAAAGTTCCCAAGACATGCTGACTTCACCCAGGTGATGAAGCTAAGATGTAGTAAGAAAAATAACTAGGGTCTTAAAAAATATTCTTCTTAACAATTTCTTGGCTTCTGGCAGAAGTTGAAGTGGGACATTAAAAACACTGTTCAGATAATTAATACTCTGCTCTTATCCCTGCCAACCCCTAAGAATCCCTTTAATAATCTCTCTCCACACACACAACACACACACACACACACAAGCAAAATACACATATTTAATTTTTAAAATTTTAATTTTTTAATTAATACATTTAATTTTTAACAGGAGCTTTAAACTCATAAAACAAATTATGCAGAAAGTACAGAGAATTCCTGTATATCCTTTTTTTTTATCCCTGCACACAGTTTATCCCTATTTTATTAATATCTTGCTTCAGTGTGATATATCTCCTACAACTGATGAAACAATATTGATACATTATTATTGACTAAAGTCTATAGTTTACATTAGGGTATCTAGGTTTATAGTTCTATGCATTTTGACAAACATCCTGTTGTTGAGCAGGTTGCACAGCTCAGGCTGTGCAAGAGTTTCACTGCCCTAATAGTCTTGTGTGTTCATCTACTCTCTCCCTCTGAACCCCTGGCAAAGAAAACAAAACAAAACTAAGAAACCACAACACTGATTTATTCTCCTGATAGTTTTGCCTCTTCCAGAATGTCATATAGTGCATTCTCTCCAAAAAACTTCTTTGAATATTTTTGCCAATGCAGCTCTACTGACAAGAGGGTCCTCAATTTGTTTGTCTGAGAAAGTATTTCTCCTTCAGTGTTGAAAGACAATTTTGCTGGGTACCTAATTCTAGATGGGCAGGGCTTGTTTTTGTTCTGTTTTGTTTTTGTTTTTTGCTGTTTTGTTTTGTTTTGTTTTTAACTTTCAACACTACATATTAACCCACTCTTTTCTTACTTTATTTCCTCAAGTGATGTCCAATATAATTCTTATTCTTATTCCTCCAATATAATTCTTACTCTTTTTTCTCTATAAGTAAGGTGTTTTCTTTCTCTGGCATTTTAAAAGATGTTTTCCTTTGTCTTTGATTTTCTGCCATTTGAATATAACTTGCCTATTTATAGATTTTATGGAATTTATCCTTCTTGATGTCCTCTAAGTTTTCTGCACTTATGGTTTGGCCTGTATCATAAACTAAAAAAAATTCTTAGCCATCCTTTAAAATTCTTTTTTTAAAGAATCGTGTGTGTGTGTGTGTATGTGTAGTTGCTACACAATATTATATTAGTTTTGGATGTACAACATAGCTATTCAATGGTTTTATACATTATGCTATGCTCCTCAGAGTATAGCTTCCATCTTTCACCAATGCTATTATAATATCATTGACTGTATTTTTATGCTTTGCCTTTTATTTCTATGACTTATTCATTCTATAATTGGAAGCCTGTGTCTCCTGCTCCCCTTCACTCATTTTGCTTATCCTCCCCATCCCCTTCCCTCTGGTAAACACTCTGTTCTCTGTATTTGTACATCTGAATTTCCTTTTTTTTAAAAAAAATTATTTTTTAAAATTTATTTGACAGAGAGAGAGAGAGGTCACAAGTAGGCAGAGAGAGAGAGAGAGGAAGGGAAACAGGCTCCCACTGAGCAGAGAGCCTGATGTGGGGCTTGATCCCAGGACCCTGGGATCATGACCTGAGCCAAAGGCAGAGGCTTTAACCCACTGAGCCACCCAGGTGCCCCCTCCTTTTTTTTTTTTTTTTTGTTTATTCATTACTTTTTAGATTCCACATATGAATGAAATCATATGGTATTTGTCTTCCTTAACCTTATTTCATTTAGCCTAATACTGTCTGGGTCCATCCATGTTGTCTTCACATGGTAAGATCTCATCCTTTTTTAATGGCTGAGTATTATTCCATTGTGTGTGTGTATATACACCACTTCTATATATATATATCTAGATATATATATATATACACTTCTATATATATTTATATATATTATATAGGAATATATATATATACTTCTCTCTACATATATTTAATATATATACCACTTCTATATACATATATATGTTACATATATATACCTCTTTATATATATATCTATACATACACACACACACATACACTCAGCAATATATACATTATGGCTGAGTACACCCCACTTCTATATATATATATACACATACACACACACACACACACACCCCACTTCTATACACACACACGCACTCAGCCATATATATTTTATGGGTAAGTATTACTCCACTGTGTGTATATATGCATACCACTTCATCCTTAACCATTCATCTATTGATAGTTGCTTCCATATCATGGCTATTATAAATAATCTTACATTAAACACAGGGTGTACATATATTTTTGAATTAGCGTTTTTGTTCTCTTTGGGTAAATACTCAGTAGTGGAATTATTAAATCATATGGTATTTATATTTTTAATTTTGTGAGAATACTCCATACTACTTTCCAATTTACATTCTCATCAGCAGTGTACAAGTGCTCTTTTCTGTTCCGTATCTTTATCAGTTCTTGTTATTCCTTGTCTTTTATTTTAGCCATTCTGACAGAATTAAGCTGATATATCTCATTGTTTTGATTTGTGTTTCCCTGATGATTACTGACATTGAACATCTTCAAATGTTCTCTTGGCCATCTGTATGTCTTCTTTGGGAAAATGTTTTTTCGGGTCCTCTACCCATTAAAAATTTAGATGATATGTTTGTTTGTTTTGTTTTTTGGTGTTGAGTTGTGTAAGTTCTTTCTACATTTTAGATATTAACCCCTTATTGGATATGTCATTTACAAATATCTTCTCCCATTTAGTAGGTTGCCTTTATGTTTCATTGATGGTTTCCTTCATTGTTCAAAAGCCTTTTCAATGAAGTCCTAATGATTTATGTTTACTTTTGTTTCCCTTGCTTTAGGAAATATATCTAGAAAAATTTTATAGTTGATGTCAGAGAGATTACTGCCTGTGTTCTCCTCTAGGATTTTTAAGATTTCAGGTCCATATTTGGGACTTTAAATCCATTTTGAGTTTATTTTTGTGTATGGTGTGAGAAAATGGCATAGTTTCACTCTTTTACATGTAGCTGTCCAGTATTCCTACACCATTTATTAAAGAGACTGTCTTTTTCCCATTGTATGGTCTTGCCTCCTTTGTCATAGATTAGTTGACCATATAATCATAGTTTTATTTCTGGACTCTCTATTCTGTTCCACTAATCTATATGTCTATTTTTGTGCTGGTACCATTCTGTTTTGATTACTACATGTTTGTAGTACATCTTGAAATCTGGAATTGTGATAACTACAACTTTGTTTTTTTTCCTCAAGACTGCTGTGGCTATTTGTGGTTCCATACAAGTTTTAATATTATTTATTCTAGCTTTGTGAAAAATGCTGTTGGTATTTTGATAGGGATTGGATTGAATCTGTAGATTGCTTTGAGTAAGATGGACATTTTAACAATATTATTTCTTTCAATTCATGAGCATGGAATATCTTTCCATTTGTTTGTGCCATCTTCAATTTCTTTCATCATGTTTTAAATTTCTCAGAGTACCTGTCTTTCATCTCTTTGGTTAATTTTGTTCCTAGGTATTTTATTCTTTTTGGTGCAATTGTAAATGGAATCATTTTCTTAATTTTTCTTTCTGCTACTTTGATATTAGTGTATAGAAATCCTACCAATTTCTAGGTATTAATTTTGTATGCTCAAACTTTATTGAAATCATTTATTACTTCCAGTAGTGTTTTGGTAGAGTCTTTGGGGTTTTGTGTGTAAGTATTATGTCATCTGTGAACAGTGACAATTTAACTTCATATATATTACACACACACACACACACACACACACACACACACACACACACACACATTTTTTTGTCTGATTGCTGTGGCTAGAGGTTCCAGCACTATGCTGAATAAAAACATTAAGAATGGACATCCTTGTCCTGATTCTGATCTTAGGGTAAAAGCTCTCAATTTTTTATCATTGAGATATTAGCTGTTGGTTTTTCATGTATGGCCTTTATTATATTGAGGTTTGTTTCCTCTAAACCCACTTTGTTGATAGTTTTTATTGTGAACAGATGTTGAATTTTGTCAAATGTTTTTTGATTTTTCTTTCATTTTGTTGATGTAGCATATCACATTGATTGATTTGTAAATACTGAGCCATCCTTGCATCCCGGAAGAAATGTCACTTGATCCTGTTGAATGATCCTTTTAATTTATTGCTCAATCCTGTTTGCTAATGTTTTGTTGAGGGTTTTTTGATTTTAGCCATTATTTCTTCAAACATTTCTTTTTTCCCCTACTCTCATTCTTCTTCCTCCAGGATTCTTAGCTCTAGATATTTTAAGGTAAAGTTGTTTGAGAGTCAGAATTAGTAATTTTAATAAGGTTTTCTTATTTTCTCTCCCATTTTGTTATTTATTTCTATGCAAAGATATGATGATTTTTGTTTATTTTAATTTTTACTTTAAAATAAATTTCAATACTGATTTGGATGAAAAATTGTTTATGTGCAGGAAATTTTAGGCTGTGGTTGAGGGATCTGGAATGGGAAGGCAATATGCAATTAGGGGATAGGAATGAGATGAGACTTAAGTTATAGAAGAAACTGGAGTTTTGAACTAGACTGGACTAAATTTTTAATGGCTGTAAACGACTGAAAAGCTGTGGGTTCTGCCCAATATATTACTAAAAGACAGTTGGAGGAAGGGACTGGAAGAGATAAAATCATTCCTCATTCATTTTCCACCAAGATAAGGTTGATCAATACTGGTTATATTAAAATCAGAAGAAAAAGAGCTTGAGAAAAAAGTACTAATAGGGATAAAGGGGGACATTACATAATGATAAATAGAATATCCACCAACTAAAATTAATTATGAGCGTATGTGCATCTAAAAAAGCTTGACACATACAGATGAAAATTGATTAAAATACAGAAATCAGGGGCACCTGTGTGGCTCAGTGGGTTAAGCCTCTGCCTTCCACTCAGGTCATGAACTCCGGGTCCTGGGATGGAGCCCCATGTCAGGCTGTCTGCTCAGCGGGGAGCCTGCTTGCCTGTCTCTCTCTCTCTCTGCCTGCCTCTCTGCCTACTTGATATCTCTGTCTGTCAAATAAATAAATAAATAAATAATACAGAAATCATAAAATTAATAAAAGGAAATTATCATATGCCTTTCTCTGATTTATCAACTTCCCATAACACGATTTATAAACTGGATATAAATTCTTTACCCAAGGACTAAAGATGATACATTTCTTTCAAAATTACATTATTTGTAAAATTTTACCACATAATAATTCACAAATGTCTTGAAATTTCACTTTTTTTTATCAGTGTGCAATAAAATTAGAAATCAACAAAAAGAAACCCCAAAATGGTGTGTTAAAAAATCAAAAGGGAAACTTAAAATGACACTTCTAAATAATTCATACATTGAGAATAAAAAGTCATAGTGAATTAAAAATATTTGGAAGTTTAATGACAGTGAGAGCATTACTTATCAGAACTTGTGGAACATACTTAAAATGGAATTTGGAGGGGGGAATGTATACCCCTAAAAGCATATATTAGAAAACAAAATAAACCAAAACACTGAAAACTAACAAACAACTTAACTCATGAAGGTAAGTAAAAGAATGACAGAATGAAAACAAAACAGTGGAGAGGAGAAAATGATAAGGATAAAAGCAAAACTGTAATGCAACAGACAAGAAATAAACAGTAGAGGTGATCCAGAAAAATAAAGGCTGGTACTTTGAACAAACAAAAGAGACAAGCCTCAAAAGATAAAAATAATATTAAAAATGAGTAAGGCTAAAGAGTATTATGGTAAGCAAAATAAGTCAGTCAGAGAGGCAAATACCATATGTTTTCACTCATATGTGGATTTAAGAAACAAGGCAGATGAACATAGGGGAAGGGGAAAAAGAAGAGAGGGGGAGGGAGGAAAACCATAAAAGACTCTTAAGTACAGAGAACAAACTGAGGGTGGTGGGAAGGGGGTGGTGGTGGGGGGGATGGGCTAAATGTGTGATGGGTATTATGGAGGCACCTGTGATGAGCACTTGGTGTTATATGTAAGTGATGAATCACTAAATTCTACTCCTGAAACCAATGTTACACTATATGTTAACTAACTAGAATTCAAATAAAAAAATTGAAGAAAAAAATAAAAATTTAAAAAGTCAATTAAAAAATCCAAGATTATGAAAGTCATAACAGAATTTCAAAGAAAAAATGAAGAATGTTCAAGATTGAATGATAGTATAAAAACATGACAAATGGAGTATCATTTGATCCTGGATTGACTCCTTTGCTATAAAGGAGCTCTGAAACAATTGGTAAAACTTGAGTATGGTCTCTGGGAGAAGGATATAGGGGATTTCTTTTACTATTCTGATAACCTTTCCAGTGGAATTATTTTACCCAAAAAACACTCATAGATGATTGTCATGGTAAAAAAAAAAATGAGTAGGGTAATATGATCACACATGAAGTACATAATGCTAATAATTAAAAAAAATACACAATGCTACAAACACTATATTCATAATTTGTAAAATGTGGATGAAGCCAATTTATAGAAAATATAATTTAACAAAATTGATTCATGAAGAATAAAATCTTAATGATGGAGCAATTATTAAAGACAAATTAATCAATTTAATTAAAAAAAATCCTCCTGAAATAAAGCATTATATTCAGAGGCTTTATAAACACATTTCACCAACCCTTTAGAAAAACCACAATTTTTATCTATATAATTCTTTTCAGTAGATAAACAAGTCTTGACAGAAAATACAGTCAAGGAAATCTCAAGAAAATAAAATTATAGCTCATTCTGACTTACAAACATGGAAATTCAAAAGTTCTAAAGGAAATATCAGCAAAATAAATCGTTCTTTGTATATACATAATACATTGATATTGAGTAGTATTTAATCTCTGAAAGGTAAGTTGGTTGACATCAGAAAACACACCCGTTTAGATTAAAACAGTAACAGATTAAAGGAGGAAACTATACAACTATCTCAATTCATATAGGAAAAAAGATAAAAAACTCAAATTTATGAAGATAACTAGGATTGGAAGGGAACATTCCTAACCTGATAAAAGTATCTACACCAAACCACAGCAAATATGTTATTTAAAAAAGAAAATCTGAAACCTTCCCATTAAAGTCAGTGTGCTGGATCCCCTCTCCACCCTTCTCTACTTAACTCTATGACCCAGGAGCCTGGAATTTACACTCAAGGGCTCTCTCGCTCCCTGGTTTCATTGCCATCAGCTGGTAGGGATGATCTGAGATTGGAAAGAGAATGGAGTCAGACTATTTATTCTCCTGCCTTCTTCCAGGTAAGTCATCCTAGGCTGGCTCTGTCCCTTAATGCAGGTCATTACCCTTCTCAAGGTGAAGTGCTTTACATGGCTAAGTATGTTTTTACATATATCTTTTCACCTCTTCATGTACATACATATATACTGGACCTCAATACTTTCTGACTTATACTTCTCATTTGTAGCTAATTATGTATGAATTATAAAACCAATTGTGTTCTCAGACATCCATGATTGCATCTGATATACACTGTATTTGTATATGTTAACCTACACATAGCCAAATAGCCAATATGATATATTATGTAAATGATATTCATAGCAGTGTAGGAACTAGCTATCTCCTGTCTTATCCATTCTGTAGTAAAATAACTTAGAAGTTCAAAGCTACTGATGTATTTAACAAGCTTCATGTTCTTTCCAACATTCTCTGTTTCTGAATTTTTAATACTTTTTTTTTTTTTTTTTTTTTTTTTTTTTTACTTTTCATACATATATGCACCATCTCATCTCAAGTTTGTGCTGTTGGTCTGTTTTCTATTTTTTTGTTTGTAATTTCAGTTTTGATGTAGTCTCCCTGGCAAAATCCTGGGCTCTGAGTTTAGCTTCATGCTCTTCCTGGGAAATGATTCAATGTTTTGCACTAATAAGCCTTTGATATATATCACTCAACTGCTAATTTGTTGGGGATTGCATGCTTGTAATTTCAAGTTCATCATTCTTGTGATTAAAATATAATCCTGCACTTCCTCCCCTACCTCTACTCTCACTGCATGTTAATTTTGTAGGCTATAAGATCTCCAGCCAGAAGTTTCTGGGAGACTTTTTTCCTCTAAAGCTTTGCTACTTAGATTTTAGAAAATAAGCTTAATAGCTTACGGAACAGGAATAGTTCTTGTGGGTTATATCCTTTTTGTTTGTTTAAAAAAAGATTTATTTTTAGAGATAGAGCTAGAGATAGCGAGAAAAAGAGAGTGTGTGTGTGTTGGGGGAGGGCAGAGGGAGAGGATCTTCAAGCAGACTCCCTGCTAAGTATGGAGGCTGATGTGGGGCTCAGTCTCACGATCCATGAGCTCATGACCTGAGCTGAAACCAAAAGTCAGTCACTTAACTGACTGAGCAACCTCAGACACCCCTCTTGTGGGTGATATCTGGAGGATACCTGTAACTGAAATTTTGTACCCTTTAACTAACTATCCTTTCCTTATTTCTCCTGACCCCCAGCTCTTGGCAACCATTTTCTATTTTGTTTCCATGAGTTCAACTTTTCTTAGGTTCCACGTATAAGTAATACCATGCAGTATTTGTCATTGTCTCTCTGGCTTATTTCACTTAGCACAATGCTCTCCAGGTTCATCTACAATGTTAGGAATGACAGGATTTCTTTTTAATTGTATTCCACTATATACATATATATTCATTCATCCATTGATGGACACTTAGGTTCTTTCCATAGCTTGGTTATTGTGAATGATGCTGCAGTGAACATGGAGATACAAAAATCTCTTCAAGATAATGACTTCTTGTCCTATGGACAAATACTCAGAACTGGGATTGCTGTAATAACATACAGTAGTTTATTTTCTTGAGGAATCTTCATACCATTTTCCACAGTGGCTGTACCAATTTACATTTCCACCAGCAGTGCATAAGGGTTCATTCCCTTTTCTCTACATTCTTGCCAGTCATTTGTTATATCTTGACCTCTTGTCTTATTGATAACAAACATCCTAATAGGTGTGAGGTGATCTCTCACTGTGGTTTTGATTTGCATTTTCTTGATGGTTAGTGATGTTGAGCACTTCTCCATGCACCTCTTTACTATTTATTGTCTTCTCTGGGAAAATGTCCTTTTAGGTACTTTGTCCATTTTTAATTGGGTTATTTATTTATTTTTTTTTTACTACTGAGTTGTATGAATGCCTTATATATTTTGCATATTAACCTCTCATCAGATATATGGTTTGCAAATATTTTCTCCCATTCTGTAGGTTGCCTTTTCATTTTGCTGGTGGTTTCCTTTGCTTTTCAGAAATGTTTTAGTTTGACATAGTCCCATTTTATTTTTGCTTTTGGTCAAATCCAAATCAAAGTACTTCTTCTTGAGCAAGGAGCTGGTATTACATATATATGATATCATATATATATATATATAATCACTATCATATATATGATAGTATATTATCTCTATAGAGATAATATATAGAAATAATATATAATATATATAATATATAATATATATGTACATATGTATATATATATGGCCAAGTTTATGTTTTTAGTAGAACAAAAACTCAAACTAACTCTAACTTCAAATATTATGATCTTTTCTCCCTGTTACTCTGCCTCCAATTAACCATTTATTAATTTTTCCATTATTTAATAAGCTTTTACTGTGTCAGATACGGGAGATAGAAAAGATGAAGAAAATAAGCTCTGCCCTAGAGAAGCTGTCACATTAGTGAGAAAAATTCACAAAAATTATGCCTCTTGGTCTGTAAAGTACAGTGATATTTAAATACACAGAATGTTTCATGAAGTCTCCTAGAATGAGGGAAAAAGGCTTTCTTCTTGTCCACCACCTTTTTTTATTTTGACCATGACTTTGTGAAAATGCACATAGTGCTGAGGAGAACTGAAAACTGTCAGGAAGCAAATATTAAGGTGATAGTATTTTACTTGTTTTAGTCAGTGGAAGAAAAGAGAACAATTCCCCTTCCCCAATTAAAATCAGTGCTAGCACGGATTGCATGGAGCACTGGGTGTGATGCAAAAACAATGAATACTGTCATGCTGAAAATAAACAAACAAACAAATAAATAAATAAATAAATAAATAAAATCAATGATAAATTTGGCTTTTATTCTGAGTTAAATAGGGAGCTCATGAAGAATTTGAGCAAAATGTGACCTGAAGAAAAACCAAGTAAAGGCTACTGCAATAAATTAGGCAAAAGATTATGGTAGCTTCAACCAGGTGACAGCAATTACAGCAATACGAAGTGGTAAGATCCTGGATATATTTTGGAGGTATAACCAATAGGTTGTGATTAGCTAAAAGTAGGATGTAAAAGAAAAAGAACAGACAAAAATGACTCCTTGTTTTTTGGCCTCCCCACTAGGAGAATAATTTTCTACCTACTTGGGTATGGCTAAAGATAGAACAAGTTTGGATAGAAGATGTTTTGAGTTAGGAGTGGAGTGTCTATTAGTCATTCAAGAATAGATGTTGAATAGGTGCTTGGATATATGAGTTGGAGTTTGGGGGAAAGGTTTAGGCTGGAGATGTATGTTTGGGAGTTGATAGCATACAGATAATATTTAAAAGAATGAGACTGGATTGGATCATCAAGAGATATAATCATATAATCAAGTTTAAGTTGTGGCAAAATCAGTTTGAGTAAACTGAACAGGATGACAACAAAAATTTGAGCTATTTCACGTACAATAACCATGTAGATATTGAATAGAACTTAGGAAAATAATATCCCATCACTGACAAAGTTCTGTAATGAGTCCTCTCAAACAGGCATAATTCTTGAGTATGTAATAAAGCATTTACTCTATTAGGTTAAAATGTGGTGTTAGTGAGTCTAGGTCTTATCCTCATGCAGCCCAGTTCGATTTATTTAGTGGGACAGTTTTTCCTCATGCAGAGGAAAATGTTGTTCTAATGCCATAGACTACTCTTCTTTCTAATCAGTTTTATAAGTATATGTGATATTAGTTACAAGGAGGTGGGATAGAGTTGTTTCAGTGGCAACTTATGAATAATCCTGCCTAGGAGAAAGTCATTTATCAGTAGGACCATTTTTATAATGTCAATTGAAAAACTGAAATAATTATAATCATTATTGCTAAATTATCTAAACTTTTTAAGGTAAAAAGTAGTTCAAAGCATGACTTATTTAGATGATTATGTGTACATGCATATCCCCTTTATCCCTTTATACCAATGGATAATTTACTTTTTTACATAGTAAAATCTGAAGTAGTATGTCTACATCATAAAAAGATAAAATGGTCATAAATTATTTTCCCCAAGTTTCTCATTTTCCAAAATAAATATTTCATCAGAAAGTATATTTTCTAATGACTTGTAAAAACATGTGAGTGGAACAGAGACTCTTAAAAATTTTTCATGGCACTTAGAAATCTAGTTGAGTATATCCCATCTTTCCTGTTAGTTTTTTTTTTTTTTTAAGTTCACTGTAAACAGTGCAAGACTCATGAGATACTTTACAGCTCCCTGCTTAGACATAACTCAATATTCTTGGACAAGTTCCATACTCTATTGGAACATGAGGGCAATTAGTGAAAGGATTTGGCCTCACTAATCAATGATGGCTTTGACTGAAAGAGAAGAGCAAGGAGACAGGTGATGAACAAAAGTTCTGCTATAACTTCTGCCAATGAACTTTTTGCTCTAAGATGGAACTATTATCATATCCAAAGAGTTGGAGGTGTTCTGGTGAATTCTAATTAGATTCCATCTTGAGTAAACCCTTGATTACATCTTGAGTTCTTTCTTATTAGATTACATCTTGAGTAAATTAAAATTCTAGCTCAATAACTAGAGAATACATATTTTTCGATTTTTTCTTTGTACTTAGTTACTAAGTGAATAATAATAACTTAAAGTGTATTCATTTATTCAGATATATAACTTTTATTTTTGTTTATATCATTTCTGCTTATTGACATTCTACTCATCAGCAAATGTTACTTCAGAAATTAAAATCCCTCAGTTGTTCCTCATATCTGTTTTTTATTTTAAAACTTTTTTTATTATTATGTTCAATTAACCATCTTTTAAAATAAAATTAAGTCTTCTTATTTAGGTGTGCTCAGCTCTTCATGATCAGATCCTGCATATTTTCCTCACATCTTGCTACAGAAAATATTTAAAACCAGTCAGACAGCATCATATGCCTCAGGAGTAATATTTTTACATGTCCTTTTCCTACTCACTTGCTCAGTTGTTTTTTTTTTTTTTTCTGATCCATTTTTCACAGGTCATTCTTAGCCAGGACTCCATGTCTTTGGCTCTGTAATTGGGCATGGTCTCTATTTATGGCTGTCCTATTATTTTTGAGAGACTAATCTAAACTCTGATCTTTGGCTTATGAGCCTTACTCCTCTGTTTGATCTTGAGTATTGGACTTGTTGTTTTCTCTTGTTTTCATCATTTTCAATAATTCTCTCTACAGTGAACCACTGCTCCCTATCTCCCCCCTGCCTCCCTGCAAAAGGCAAGGAATCTGGCCAAGTATTGAACTTAAAAATGTGAGTTCTTTGTAAGATTTTAATGACTGTTGCCATCACCCTAAGTACTTATACAAAGACCTACCAAAAATAATGGATATGGGTCCTTTGTCCAAGCTTTCTCTTTTCTGGACAGCTGGAAATACACAGGGCAAAATCTTACTTTATACCAACCCTTTACACTAATCTTCCTGCTGACCAAATCCTGGATGTTAGCACCTTTATTTTTACACAAGATATACCACAGCTGATGAGGCTACAATTTAGACATGATAATATGGATCTTCTAAGGTCATACATTGGTAACTTTAATTGTAGTATATAATATGGGTTCCTGGAAGGCCCTCTATTATCCATATATGGATTACTTTTCAGATAGCCTTTAAAAATTTCTTTTTTTGGTAATTTTATATCAAAGGAATAACCTAATGGGTTTAAGGGTTCTTGTTGTCTTCTTAGGTTCTCACCACTCGCATGTACTAAAATACTTCTGAGAATCATTATCATTGTTGTTGTATAATATTACAGCTAGATGGTAATGAGAATGAGCATACCATTATTTAATATAAAAACAGGGAAAAAAGAATAACATGCTTTGAGGGATATACTCAATGATCAAACTAGCTATTGCTGCTCTAGATTGTTTTGTGACTTTAAAATAAAACTGCCAACATTTGTTCTCAGCTTGCTTTCTCCAATAGCTCCTGCCTTGGCTCCATCTCATAACTGTTCAAAAGGGGATTCATAAATAAGTGTTGGGTAATGGCCCTGGTATGTGTTTTGGGACTATAGGATATTATTTCTTAACTTCTCACCATATTTCATTGTGGACTTTGATTTTTAGAAAAGCAGTGACCCAAGTGAAGTAGCTCCCCAAAGCAGCTCTGATTATTCCAGACTTGGCAAAGCTTACAGCAAGACCTCAGTGTGAGAACCAAGAGGTGAGCTCACAGAATTGGCTAGCAGGTGGCTCTGGAGCTATGTAGGATAACAATGGAGATACAGACTAAAGCCTGTGGTTTGGGTAGGGTGGTGAGGAAGAATAACTCACTTCCAGAAAAATAGAAGCAGTAAATAAGCACATATCTTTTCCAGCAGCACTGACTTTCTGGAGCTTATGAAATCATGCTGAATGAAAAACAAAATAAAGTTTATAAAAGAACCAAAAACATGAAGGAGCCAAACTAACTTTCCAGTCACAAACAGGTCAATTTGAGCCAGTTGGCTTAAACCTCTAGCAGTTCCCTGTAGCTCTAATTAACTGCTTCTTTCCCAACTTTAAAGAGATCTAATAGTTTTTCTTAAAAAGGCAGGACAAGAGAGAAAAGAAAACTTTAAAATACCGTTCACTAAATACTTGTTTATGAATTTTGTCCCCAAAGTCCAAATTATGGATAAGATCAGGAAAGTAACTGAATTTCCTCATCTCCACTTCTCCTGGGTTAGTGGACCATATTTTTGGAGAGTGAGGATGGGGTCTGGAAAAAAAGAAATCTATATTTTCAGTTGCTTTTTTTCTCTCTATCCTCCTACAAAGTGATTATGCAAATTGACAAGAGATTATTTAACCTTAGAACTGTTTAGGCTTGGTATAGTGTTATCTGCATGTGTCAGCAAAACTAAATGAAGGCCAAATGCTTACCAGCCTCATTACTAAACACAGCAACACATTACTAGGCTCTCTTTTTTTGGCTGAGACGTCGCCCAGCATCTAACACATTGCTTTTGGCACATAGGTAGAGAGACTGTGAAATCTGAGCATAACTAACTCTCAGTCTGTGAGTCTCATTTTCTTGGCTCCGTCCCATAGGCACCCCACTCTCCTCTACTGCCCCTCCATCACTCTACTAAACTTACCAGCATCTCTCTACATATTAGAGTTTCTGTAAATTCACACTTTCCATCTTAACAGCCAGGGTATACAAATACTTTCCAATTGACACTAATCTTAGAAAGACTTTTTTTTCTTTCTTTTTTTTTTTTTTTAAAAAAAAGAACTGGATGGAAGGAGAAAAAGTTGCAAAGACTGAAGCATAAGACGTTTAAAACTTAAATGGGATAAAGATCAATTTCCTTCTAAATGTAAAACTCTCACAACCATGGTAGTGAGTGGCTTTTTGATACTCCCTATTTACGCACATCTGGGATTCATAGTATTTGTGATTACCAGGAGCTTGTTTTGGGGTTGGAATGATGTCCGAACCTGGCGAACTACTTGGATATGTGAAGTGGTATCAGCAATTTCTTGGAGATTTCCACAGTGAAAACCCAGATTAAATACTTTTTCCATTGGCTTTCCATGTCCAGGTCTAAGCAGATCAAAATGCTTGCTAATGGGACATTTTCAGAAAAAATGGCTACAGAATCTGGGATCTGGGTTACACTGGGGCTGGCTCAAATATATGTTTGAAGTCTTAATATTTTGGCTCAAGCCCCTTCCCAGAAACTAAAAAAAAAAATTGTACCTTATTGGGGTACCCTACCAGGGAACATTGCAAGAGATCAGTTTTAAATAAAACAAAAATCAACAGTAAACAGAAGCTACAATGTCTTCTAGCATCTCCCAATTGCTGGATGATCCACAGGAAGTATTATCTCTCCTCTCAACTACAGTCACTAGAGAATAAATTCTCATATTTTGGGATCAATTAGATCACTGGTTTAGCTTTGCTCTCATACTTCATCACTTTTGATGGAATTCTTCTGCTATGAGGATTTCTATGGGAATTTCTGATGATGCCAACTCTACTGCATATTTATCTTTCGCAGAACTCCATTAAGGGGTGAATGCAGTGCTTTCCCCCAAGCAACATATGCTCCCTATTATGAGGGCAAAAAACTCCTCCTGGACACTCTCAACCTCACGATAGAAAATTCCCTTTTCCCTCTAGTTATCTGCAATTCCCTTCCTCTTTCTTTTTTAAAAATTTTGCCTACCTCCAAAGTAGACCTCATATCCTCTTTACATCCTGTCCCCTAAACACAGTTTTCCATCCTCTAAGGAACATTGCCTTGACCTTTGGATTACTGATGTAAGTAGCTTATATCTCCTTTCTCTTTCCTCAGTTGACATTTGGGGATGTTTTTTGGCCAGTTTAGTAACTTTGTGGTTTTGGAGATACAAATTTGGCTGAGCCTGGTACCAAAGATGTCCAAATCTATTTGTCTAGTTAAACCTTTCCCTGAACTTCAGATTCATATGTTTAATAGAGCAAATGCCATCACTGTCTCACTCACATCACCTTGGAATTTATCCTCTATACAGTGAAGGCTACTTAGTAGCAGGAAACACTACTCTCCACATGTGGGTCTTTCTTTGGGTGGGGGATGGGCTGCACGAGAAGGAGCATCCTATGCATGACTCAAGCTAGCAATGCTGCAGATCTGCTGGGAAAGTTAATGACTACAGAAATGGCTTTCAAACAGTGCTGGTTGAGATTTGGTGGATAACAACCCCAAAACTGGTAACTCTAGAGTTTTACCAGTGGTGCTAACCTTGAATTTCCCCATCTTTGGTGGTTTTAACTGGTTCAACAAAGCACATTTTATAGGTTTCCTTACTTTCCCTTCCTCACTTTCCCTCTAATCTACTGGTGTTTTCCAGGACTGCTTCCAAGATACACTACTTGCATCTGAATCTTTTCTCAAGAGTTTATTTCTGTGCTAACCCAAAGTAAGGCCTTTAGGAAACTATAGGACTTTTTAACCTGGTTATTTCACTGAAAGGTATCTCAAGAATAATTCATCTGAAGCAATTTTATCTTCTATTTTAAATCTGCTCTTCCTCTTCTATGCTCAATTCTCTATCCACCCAGTTACCCAAACCCAAACTCTCTCAAAGCCATTCTGTCACAAATCTGTCAATTCTACTTTGATAAAATTCTTCAAATCTGTCTCTTCCTCTTGATTCCTACTACTCCTGGCCCATGGTAGGCTCTTATCAACTTTACAGAATCAGTTACCTATTATCCCTGCCTCCAGTCTCATTTTCTGAAAATGAAGGAGGAGAATTTAAAATGGCTTCCAGACCTTTGGCAATTATAAGAAGAGCAATACAGAATAAGGAGATTTAGAAGTAAAATTGTTGCAATGATTTTCATACATTTTTAGTTTGAAGAGTCTGTAAGCCACAAAAATAGAAATCTATAGTAGTTCAGTGGATAATGGGCCAGGAGATCATGGAAGTGGTCTTGTTTAGGAAATATATGTATATACTTGAAACCATAGGAACATAAGAGATCCTCCAGAATGAGAAAAGAGCTAAAGGCAAAATTTGAGGAATACTAATTTTTAAGGGTAAACAGAATAGGATTTTGCAAAGGAAACTAAGAATGAACAATATGGAAAACATGAGGGAAACCATGATAAGTGAAGAAAACCAAGATGTTATAAAAACCAGAAGGGTGAGCTAGAAAACTTTACTTGGTGTGAATTTCTCAATGAAATCGTCCCTAACTACCCTGTTTAAAATAGTATCTCTCTCCCCACCACCCAGAATTTCTTATGCTGCTTCTCTGCTCTATATTGTCTGAAGTACTTTTTACCATAAAACTTCTAAATATTTTTATTTCTTCATTTTACACATATTTACTGAGCTATAACTGATATACGGAAAAACAAACAAAAAGCCAAAAACCAACCCACAACCTTGCACTTATTTAATATATGCAATCTAGTGAATTTGAAAATATTCACACGCCTGAGAAAATATCACCACAAATAGTCACATCCATCATCTCCAAAGATTCCTTGGTTTTTGTTTTGTTTCTGTTGAGAATATCTAATACCTAACATTGGATGGACACTCATCACATTTTGAAGTGTACAATCAGTTTTAAATATAGGCAATATGTTTGTTGTATACCAGAGCTCTAGAACTGTAATTTTATACCGAATGAACAACAAAGCAACCTCTCATTTAACCAAACCCACAGCTCGTAGCAATCACCATTCTATTTTCAGGTTCTATGTGCTTGACCACTTTAGATACCCGATATAAGTGGAATCATGCAGTATTTGTCCTTCTGTAATCGGCTTATTCACTTGGCACAATGTCTCCCAGGTTCATCCATGTGTTGTCACATATCGCACGCTTTCCCTCTTTTTTCCAAGCTGAATAATATTCCTTTGTACGTACCTATCACGCACATAAAGAATGAATGGAGCACCAGTTTCTCCAACTTCCAAAGCACTGTTCCGAAGTGCCACTTCGGTCTCATTCACTTAGACCAGGAAAGCGGAGTCCTGAACCCGCTGGAAAAAAGAAAAAAAAGCAGAGGCTAACATTACCAGATTCAAAGTGCCAGTCTGGAGGTTGGGTCTGTGCAGGTGGCCTGCCCCTGGGTGGGCTGCAGGCCTGGGGTCCTGGGAGCTTGCCTGGAGCTGGGATGATTGAAAAGTCAGGTTCCCAGGCAGCGTGCGTAGCTCTGAGTTTGCCCCGAAGCTGGTGTTGGTGGATGTTTCCCTGGAGCCAGGGTTCGCGGGGACTGCTGGGAGCCTGGGGCTACGGAAGCGGGCCAGGGTCAGGAGCCATTGGGCACTAGGCCGACAGGAAGTTGATATAGCCGGATTCCACCAAGAACTTCGTGCTTTCTTGGAGCTATACCTGCTGCCGGAGCTGCTTGACACCGAGGTGAGCTGGGGAGTTTGGGTCCCAGGGTGTGCCAGTGCCCGTTCCCACTGGAGTCAGCTGGCAGTGGGTGGGCTAGGAGCGCCGGTTTGTGGGATCCTGGGACCTCAGTAACTGTCTGGGGCTGTGGCTGCTGGCAGGTGGCGGCGTGGATGGAGCCTGGGTTCGCAGTAGCTCCCAGGGGAGCCACTTAGGGCAGGGGCAGTTGTGTCATTCTGGGGCCTGCCAGCTCTAGGGTCTACAATGAATTGGGAGCTCGCCTCATTTTGTTTCTCCTGCTGGAAGGGTGTCTCTGGCCCTGGGCTCCTGGGCTAGGGAGGGAGAAGGGAGAGGGCTGCTGGATGTCATGTGAAATTATCTTATCAATGTCAAAACACCTTATTTCTCTGTTTCGT
The DNA here is from genome assembly GCF_030435805.1 of Mustela lutreola. Taxonomy (NCBI): domain Eukaryota; kingdom Metazoa; phylum Chordata; class Mammalia; order Carnivora; family Mustelidae; genus Mustela; species Mustela lutreola. The sequence goes on along the minus strand of NC_081299.1, from coordinate 101,761,616 downwards.
CCAAGTGGTGTAATTGGTGTGATCTTTTACCTGGAATCCTTAGCGCGTGTGAAACTATTCTCAGGTGCAGATAGTTGCTCAAATTGGCGTTTCTGGGGAGAGCACAAGTGCTAGAAATTCTTGCAATCATTTTGCTGACATTACTCCTATACTATATCTTGAAGTTAGGTAGCAACGTTCTTTAACCTTGTTTTTCTTTTGTTACAGTGCTTTGGATAGCTTCTTTACCTTCTCGCATGAATTTTAGTATCAGCTCATCAAATTTTGCCAGAAGGGTGGTGGGATTTTGATTGCAACTGCATGAAATCCGTATATCAGAGGATTGTGGACAATTTATTCATGTAGTTAATTACTCAAAGAACTCCATTAGCTCTTCAGTTTCTTTCAGCAGTGTGTTTTAGTTTTTTATGTGAAAGTCCTGTTTATCTTTTATTAATTCATTTCCTCGTATTTTGTCTTTTACTGCTATAGAAATGAAATTTTTTCTTGGAACACAAATAAAAATAAAAACAATAAATGAAATTTTTATTAAATTACTTTCTTTCTTTTTTTTTTTTTTTAAGGTTTTATTTAATTATTTGACAGAGAGAGAGAGCACAAGTAGGCAGAGAGGCAGACAGAGAGAGGGGGAAGCAGGCACCCCGGCAAGCAGAGAGACCAATGCGGGGTTTGATCCCAGAACCTTGAGATCATGACCTGAGCTGAAGGCAGAGGCTTTAACTCACTGAGCCACCCAGGCACCCCTTTTAAATTATTTTCAATTGTTTGTTGTTGGTATATAAAAGTACAGTTTTTTTCTTTGGTCTTTTATCCTGTGACCTTGCATGGTTTACGTATTCATTCTGGTAGTTGTTTTGTAAATTTTTAAGGATTTTTCTATGTAAACAAACATCATCTGTGAAGTGAGATAGTTTTACTTTTTCATTTCTGATACTATGTCTTTATTTTCTTTTTTGCCTTATTGAAATAGCTAGAATCTCTAGTATAATGTTGAATAGAAGTGGTGAGATTGAGTATCCTGGACTTTTTCTCAAGCTTACAGGTAAGTGTTCATAGTTCACCATTAAGTGACTTTAGTTATACATTTTAGAAGATATTCTTCATCACATTGAGGAATCTGACTTTTATTCTTAGTTTCCAGAGATGTTTTTGTTTGTTTTGCTTTTAAAATCATGGATGATCACAACTTTGTAATATAGTTTGAAGTCAGGCATTGTGATGTCCCCAACTTTGGTTTTCTTTTTCAACACTCCCTTGGTGATTTGGGGTCTTTCCTGGTTACATACACATTTTAGGATTGTTTGTTCCAGATCTGTGAAAAATGTGGATTTTATTTTAATAGGGATTGCATTGAATGTGTAGATTGCTCTGGGGAGCATAGACATTTCAAAATGTTTATTCTAATCCATGAGCATGGAATGTTTTTCCATCTCTTTGTGCCTTCTTCAATTTCTTTCATAAGTCTTCTGTAGTTTCTAGAGTATTGATCCTTTACCTCTTTAGTTAGGTTTATTCCTAGGTATTTTATGGTTTTTGGTACTATTCTAAATAGAATAAATTCCTTAATTTCTCTGCCTTTCGTCACATTATTAGTGTATAGAAATGCAACTGATTTCTGTGCTTTGATTTTGTATCCTGCCACGTTGTTAAATTGCTGTATCAGTTCTAGCAATTTTGGGAGGAGTCTTTTGGGTTTTCCACATGAAGTATCATGTCATCTGCAAAGAGCGACAGTTTTACTTCTTCTTTGCCTATATAAATGCCTTTTATTTCTTTTTGTTGTGTGATTGCTGAAGCTAGGACTTTTAGTTCTATGTTGAGCGGTAGTGGTGAGAATAGGCATCTCTGTAATGTTCCTGATCTTAAAGGAACTCAGTTTTTCCCCATTGAGAATGATATTTGCTGTGGGCTTTTCATAGATGGCTTTTGTGATTTTGAGTTATGTTCCCTCTATCCCTACTTTGAAGAGTGATGAATGGGTATTGATTTATTTCAAGTGCTTTTTCTGAATCCCTTAAATTGGTATTTTTCTTTTTTATTATGTTAATATATGAAATACACTGATTTTTAAATCGTGTATTTATGGTATAACCCTACTTGATCTTTCTTTGTAAATATAATTTCTTGTATTACCAGATTCAATTTATTATTACTAAAGTGTGTGTACATCTGTATTCACTAGAACTGCTTATAATTTTTGCAAAAACATTGTCACTTTTGTTACTTTATAAAACAAATTGGAGTGTTTTTTCTATACTCTTGAGTTTCTGTACAATTGGTGTTATTTCTTCCTTAAATGTAGAATTACCAATGAAATAATTGGGCGGGGAGTTTTCATTGAGAACGTTTTGATAATAAATTAATTTTCTTTAATAGACATATATTCTTAATGTGTATAGGATTTTTAGTGACAATCCCTCTTTTATTCTTCATGTTGGTAATTTGTGTCTTCTCTCAAATTTATTTTCTTGGTCACTCTAGCAAAGGGTTTTCAATCTTACTGTTTTATTTTTTTTTCTGGCTTTTAATTTTTATTTTATTTTACTTATTTATTGTTTTTATTTTTTTAATAAACATATAATGTATTATTAGCCCCAGGGGTACAGGTCTGTGAATCGCCAGGTTTACACACTTCACAGCACTCACCATAGCACATACCCTCCCCAATGTCCATAACCACACTACCCTCTCCCAACCCCCCTCCCTCTGGCTACCCTCAGTTTGTTTTGTGACATTAAGAGTCTCTTATGGTTTGTCTCCCTCTCAATCCCATCTTGTTTCATTTATTCTTTTCCTAGCCCCCAAAACCTTAACTTTGCCTCTCAAATTCCTCATATCAGGGAGATCGTATGATAGTTCTCTTTCTCTGATTGACATATTTTGCTAAGCATAATACCCTCTAGTTCCATCCACATTGTCACAAATGGAAAGATTTCATTTCTTTTGGTGGCTGCATAGTATTCCATTGTATACATATGCATACCACATCTTTATCCATTCATCTGTGATGGACATCTAGGTTAGGTTCTTTCCATATTTTGGGTATTGTGGACATTGCTGCTATAAACATTCGGGTGCACATACTCCTTCAGATCACTACATTTGTATCTTTAGGGTAAATACCCAGTAGTGCATTGCTGGGTCATAAGCTCTATTTTCAACTTTTGGAGGAACCTCCATGCTGTTTTCCAGAGTGGATGCACCAGCTTGCATTCCCACACTGTAGTGTAGGAGGGTTCCCCTTTCTCCGCATCCTCACCAGCATCTTTCATTTCCTGACTTGTTCATTTTAGCCATTCTGACTGGTGTGAGGTGGTATCTCATTGTGATTTTGATTTGTATTTCCCTGATGCCGAGTGATATGGAGCACTTTTTCATGTGTCTGTTGGCCATCTGGATGTCTTCTTTGCAGAAATGTCTGTTCATGTCCTCTGCCCATTTCTTGAGTTAAATATTTGTTCTTTGGGTGTTGAGTTTGCTAAGCTCTTTATTGATTTTGGATACTAGCCCTTTATCTGATATGTCATTTGCAAATATCTTCTCCCATTCTGTCAGTTGTCTGTTGGTTTTGTTAACTGTTTCCTTTCCTGCGCAAAAGCTTTTGATCTTGATGAAGTCCCAGTAGTTCATTTTTGCCCTTGCTTCCCTTGCCTTTGGCGATGTTCCTAGGAAGAAGTTGCTGTGGCTAAGGTCGAAGAGGTTGCTGCCTGTGTTCTCCTCAAGGATTTTGATGGAATTCCTTTCTCACATTGAGTCCTTTATCCATTTTGAGTTCGTTTTTGTGTGTGGTGTGAGGAAATGGTCCAATTTCACTTTTCTGCATGTGGTTGTCCAATTTTCCCAACACCATTTGTTGAAGAGAATGTCTTTTTTCCATTGGATATTCTTTTTCTGCTTTGTCAAAGATTAGTTGACCATAGAGTTGAGGGTCTATTTCTGGGCTCTCTATTCTGTTCCATTGATCTATGTGTCTGTTTTTGTGCCAGTACCATACTGTCTTGATGATGACAGCTTTGTAATAGAGCTTGAAGTCTGGAATTGTGATGCCACCAACTTTGGCTTTCTTTTTCAATATCCCTTTGGCTATTCGAGGTCTTTTCTGGTTCCTTATAAATTTTAGGATTATTTGTTCCATTTCTTTGAAAAAAATAGATGGAATTTTGATAGGGATTGCATTAAATGTATAGATTGCTTTAGGTAGCATAGACATTTTCACACTATTTGTTCTTCCAATCCAGGAGCATGGAACATTTTTCCATTTCTTTGTGTCTTCCTCAATTTCTTTCATGAGTACTTTATAGTTTTCTGAATATAGATTCTTAGCCTCTTTGGTTAGGTTTATTCCTGGGTATCTTATGGTTTGGGATGCAGTTGTAAATGGGACTGACTCCTTAATTTCTCTTTTGTCTGTCTTGTTGTTGGTGTAAAGAAATGCACCTGATATCTGTGCATTGATTTTATATCCTGACACTTTACTGAATTCCTGTACAAGTTATCGCAGTTTTGGAGTGGAGTCTTTTGGGTTTTCCACATATAGTATCATATCATCTGCAAAGAGTGATAGTTTGACTTTTTCTTTGCTGATTTGGATGCCTTTAATTTCTTTTTGTTGTCTGATAGCTGAGGCTAGGACTTCTAGTACTATGTTGAATACCAGTGGTAATAATGAACATCCCTGCCATGTTCCTGACCTTAGCGGAAAGGCTCTCAGTTTTTCTCCATTGAGAATGAGGGTTTTTCATAGATGGCTTTAATGATATTGAGGTATGTGCCCTCTATCCCTACACTTTCAAGAGTTTTGATCAGGAAAGGATGCTGTATTTTGACAAATGCTTTTTCAACACCTATTGAGAGTATCATATGGTTCTTGTTCTTTCTTTTATTAATGTATTGTATCACATTGATGGATTTGCACATGTTGAACCAACCTCACAGCCCTGGAATAAATCCCACTTGGTTGTGGTGAATAATCCTTTTAATGTACTGTTGGATCCTATTGGCCAGTATTTTGGTGATAATTTTCGCATATGTGTTCATCAAGGATATGGGTCTGTAATTCTCTTTTTTGATGGGATCCTTGTCTGGTTTTGGGATGAAGGTGATGCTGGCCTCATAAAATGAGTTTGGAAGTTTTCCTTCCATTTCTATTTTTTTGGAACAGTTTCAGGAGAATAGGAATTAACTCTTCTTTAAATGTTTGGTAGAATTCCCCTGGGAAGCCGTCTGGCCCTGGGCTCTTGTTTCTTTGGAGATTTTTTTTTTTAAGATTTTATTTATTTATTTGACAGAGAGAGAGAGTGAGAGAGGGAACACATGCAGGAGAACAGCGGAGGGAGAGAGAGAAGCAGGTTTCCCGCCAAGCAGGGAGCTCCTGTGGGGCTCGATCCCAGGGTCCTGGGATCATGACCTGAGCCGAAGGAAGCCGCTTAACGACTGAGCCACCCAGGCGCCCGTGGAGATTTTTGATGACTGTTTCAATCTCCTTACTGGTATTGCGTTTGTTCAGGTTTTCTATTTCTTCCTGGATCAGTTGTGGTATTTTATATATCTCTAGAAATGTATCCATTTCTTCCAGATTGTCGAATTTGTTGGCATAGAGTTGCTCATAGTATGTTCTTATAATTTTTTGTATTTCTTTCGTGTTGGTTGTGATCTCTCCTCTTTCATTCATGATTTTATTTATTTGGGTCCTTTCTCCTTTCTTTTTGATAAGTCTGGCCAGAGGCTTGTCAATCTTATTAATTCTTTCAAAGAATCAGCTACTACTTTCGTTGATTTGTTCTATTGGTTTTTTTTTTTTGGTTTCTATTTCATTGATTTCTGCTCTGATCTTTATGATTTCTCTTCTCCTTCTGGGTTTAGGCTTTGTTATTCTTTCTCCAGCTCCTTTGGGTGGAGGGTTAAGTTGTGTATTTGAGAACTTTCTTGTTCCTTGAGAAAGGCTTGTATCGCTATATATTTTTCTCTCAGGACTGCCTTTGCTGTGTTCCACAGATTTTGAACCATTGTGTTTTCATTGTCAATTGTTTCCATGAATTTTTTCAATTCTTCTTTAATTTCCTGGTTGACCCATTTATTCTTTAGAAGGATGCTGTGTAGTCTCCATGTATTTGGGTTCTTTCCAAATTTCCTCTTGTGATTCAGTTCTAGCTTCAGATCATTGTGGTCTGAAAATATGCAGGGAATGATCCCAATCTTTTGATACTGGTTGAGACCTGATTTAGGACCCAGGATGTGATCTATTCTGGAGAATGTTCCATGTGCACCAGAGAAGAATGTGTATTCTGTTGCTCTGGGATGGAATGTTCTGAATATATCTGTGATGTCCATCTGGTTCAGGATGTCTTTTACGGCCTTTATTTCCTTGTTGATCTTTTGCTTGGATGATCTGTCCATTTCTTGAGGGGAGTGTTAAAGTCCCCTACTATTATTGTATTATTGTTGATGTGTTTCTTTGATTTTGTTATTAATTGGTTTATATAGTTGACTGTTCCCATGTTAGGGGCATAGATATATAAAATTGTTAGATCTTCTTATTGGACAGACCCTTTGAGCATGATATATTGTCCTTCCTCATAACTTATTATTGTCTTTAGCTTAAAATCTAAGGATTGCCACCCCAGCTTTCTTTTGATGTCTATTAGCATAGTCCGTTGTTTTCCACCTTCCTCACTTTAAATCTGGAGGTGTCTTTGGGTCTAAAATGAGGTATCATATTGATGGGTTTTGTTTTTTTATCCATTCTGATACCCTGTGTCTTTTGATTGGGGCATTTAGCCCATTAACATTCAGGGTAACTATTAAGAGATACGAATTTAGGGCCATTGTATTGCCTGTAAGGTGACTGTTACTGTATATTGTCTCTGTTCCTTTCTGATCTTCTACTTTTAGGGTCTCTCTTTGCTTAGAGGACCCCTTTCAATATTTCCTGTCGAGCTCATTTGGTATTTGCAAATTCTTTCAGTTTTTGTTTGTCCTGGAAGCTTTTAATCTCTCCTTCTATTTTCAGTGATAGCATAGCTGGATACAGTCTTCTTGGCCTCATGTTTTTCTCATTTAGTGCTCTGAATGTATCATGCCAGTTCTTTCTGGCCTGCCAGGTCTCTGTGGATAAGTCTGCTGCCAATTTGATATATTTATCATTGTATGTTACAGACTTCTTTTCCGAGGCTGCTTTCAGGATTTTCTCTTTGTCGCTAAGACTTGTAAATTTTACTATTAGGTGATGGGGTGTGGACCTATTCTTACTGATTTTGAGCAGGGTTCTCTGTACCTCCTGTATTTTGATGCTTGTTCCCTTTGCCATATTAGGGAAATTCTCTCCAATAATTCTCTCCAATATACCTTCTACTTCCCTCTCTCTTTTTCTTCTGGAATCCCAATTATTCTAATGTTGTTTCATCTATGGTGTCACTTATCTCTCGAATTCTCCCCTCATGGTCCAATAGTTGTTTGGCTTCTTTTGCTCAGCTTCTTTATTCTCTGTCATCGGGTCTTCTATATCACTAATTCTCTCTTTTGCCTCATTTATCTTAGCAGTAAGAGCCTCCAGTTTTGATTGCACTTCATTAATAGCTTTTTTGGCTTCAACTTGGTTAGATTTTAGTTCTTTTATTTCTCCAGAAAGGACTCTTATTTCTCTGCACAGCATTTTTCTAATATCTTCCATGCTCTTTTCGAGCCCGGCTAGAACCTTGAGAATTGTCATTCTGAACTCTAGATCTGACATATTACCAATGTCCATACTGATTAGGTCCCTAGCCTTCGGTACTTCCTCTTGTTCTTGTTCTTCTTCTTCTTCTTTTTTTTTTTTGTGTTGAGTTTTTCCACCTTGTCATTTTTTCCAGATAATAATATATGAAGGAGCAAATAAAATACTGAAAGTGTGGCAAAGACTCTAAGAAAATGTGCTTTAACCAAATCAGAAGAGACCCCAAATCATGGTGGGGAGAAAGGGGATAAAAAGAAGTTTGGAAAAAACAATTAAAAAAAGAAAACAAATAAAGAAAAAAATATAAAAAAGAAAAAAGTATATATTAGACTGGTGACTAGAACAGGGTCACCCACTTAATTTTGGGATTATTTTGGTCTCTTAGAACAAACTACCTCCCAAATTTTAAAAAATGAAAAACATATATAAGGGTAAACACAATGAAGTGATGGAATATGCCTATAAAGATGAAACAAAAAAAATTTTTTTTTTTAAATTTCTAAAAAAGGAGTTGGTAAAGTAAGTTGGTTGGGAGGATAAAGAAAAAGAAAGTGGAGAGAATTTGCTTGGGCTGGAGACTAGAACAAGCCCAGAGCTAGATTTAGGCTATATTTTGATCTATGAGAAGAAGTTATATCCCAAAGTTTTTAGAAGAAAAAACTCTATGTGTATACAAAAAATAAAGTTAGATACAATGAAGGATAAAATATGACTATAAAAATGAAGGTTCAAAAAAAATTATTATTTATCTTAATGAAAGGTATTGTTAAGAAAGAGTAGTTAAAAAACGTTGAAAGAGGAAAGGGTAAATGTTAAAAAAAATTAGCAGCAGAAAAAAAAAATTAAAAAAAAAATTACCTGCATGGCTAAAGAATCATGGGGAGAAAGCTTGAATTCCATGCTTTGCTTTCTCCTCCTCTGGAATTCTGCTGTTCTCCTTGGTAAGTAAACTTGGTCTTGGCTGGATTTCTTGTTGATCTTCTGGGGGAATGCCCATTGTAGTGATTCTCAAGTGTCTTTGCCCGAGGAGGAATTGCATCGCCCTTACCAGAGGCCAGGCTAAGTAATCCACTCGGGTTCGCTTTTGGGAGCTTTTGTTCCCTGAATGCTTTCCGTAGAGTTCCAGAGGATGGGAATGAAAATGGCGGCCTCCTAATCTCTGGCCCAGAGGAATCAAGAGCTCAGGGCCCCACCTTTCAATGTACTCTCAGAGAATAGTGCTCAATCACTCCCATCTCCCTGGCCTGTAGTCGCACTTGGAGAAATGTGCTCAATCAGTCCTGTCTCCCTGGCCTCTGGCTGCACTCCGGGCTCACCCAGCCTGTGACCAAGCATCTCTGTCTCTTGCACATAGCTCCGCCTGGAGTCTCCGAATCCTGCAGATCCCTGAGCTCTTCCAGGGGGTGTCTCCCCGGATCTTGTGGGGCCCCCACTCAGAGAGAAGTGGCCTGTGCCACGGATTATGGTTCAAGGTAACCCTGTGTTGGTTCACTTCTTAGCCCTGTCTCTGTAGCCAGCTTCCCCGCTCTAATACCTGCGAGCTCTGTGACACTCAGACACCCCCAAACCTTCTGTGACCCCGTGGGACCTGGGGCCACTCTGACCCAGTGTGGGCTTCACCCCGGTTTAGCCTCTGGAGTGATGTCCCTCAGTGGAGCAGACTTTTAAAAGGCCTGATTTTGTGCCCCGTTGTTCTGCCACTTGCTGGGAACTGGCACCTCCCCCCACAGTCTATGTTCCCATTGCTTTGGATTCACTTCTGCATGGGTCCTACATTTCAGAAAGTGGTTGATTTTCTGCTTCTAGAATTGTTGCTCTTCTTTTCTTTGGTCTCCTGTTGGATATGTAGGTATTCCGAATGGTTTGATAAGCTATCTAGCTGATTTCCTGCTACCCGATGTCATCTCAGCCTGCAACTACTCTGCCATCTTGACTCCTCCTCTTAATCTTACTGTTTTCAAGGACCAAAATTTGCTTTGTCAATTTTCATGTTATTTTATGTTTTATTGATTTCTGCCCTTTACTCTTTCCTTCCATTTTCTTAATTTTGTTTAACTTCATTTTTTGTCTTTCTAGATTCTTTTTTATATTTTTTTTCTTTCTGGGTTCTTGAGTAGAAGTTTGGAGGTTTAGGGCATTGATTTCATACCTTTCCTTTTAAGTATAACATTTAAAGGTAAATTTCCCATTAAGCACTGATAATATTTTGACATATTTTTCACTATTCAGTTTAAACTGTTTTCTGTTTTCCTTCTGATTTTTTTCTTTTTTTGTAATCAAAAATAATATGTGTTATGTGGTTGTTGGGAGTCATCTTTTACAGTATCAATTGACAAATATCAATTAGGTTAAGGTGAATAATAATATTGTTGAATTTATATTTTTATCATTTGTCTGTTAATCTCTAAATTGTTGTAAGAGGAGTGCTAATATGAATATGACTATGAAATTGTCTATTTTTCCCTTCAACTCTGGATTTTTTCATGTATTTTGAAACTTTGTTATTACCTATGTGCATTTTTAACCAGTGTTATGAGCTTGAATTCACCCTTTTATCATTATGAAATGTTTCTTTTTATCTCTGATAATATTCTTTATCTTGGTGTCTTTTTGTTAATATAGTGACTCCAGTCGTCTTATGCTTACCATTTGCATAGTCTCATTCCATCCATTTACTTGGTTAGAGTTTCCATCTCCCTGCTAACATTATCCATCTGTTATGTGTTGCCTACTTTTTTGATTAGAGTGCTTAATATATTAATCATAGTCACTTTAAATTCCCTTTTTGATAAATCCAACATCTGTCATATCTGTCTGGTTCCAATGATTGCTGTATCTTTTTAGACTGTGGTTTTTTCTTGCATTCTGGCATGCCTTATAATTTTTTTTATTGAAAGCTGTATCTGTTGTTCTAGATAACAAGAACTATGGTAAATAGGCCTTCAGTTTGACAATTTACAGTGATCTCTTAGAAGTTCGGATGTTTAATGTTTTCTGTAGCTGTAGGTGTCAGAGGCTTCACATTCCTCTAGGGTCCTTGTATTTGTCTCCCTTCTTGACTTTGAGCTTCCCTAAGTGCTTCTTCTCAAAAAGAGTCTGTATCTTGCAGCTTTTTCACTTGTAGCCTACTGTTTTTGTACTAGAGCCCTATTACTGTGGTAAAGGGGGAGTGTTCTATAATCATCTGATTATATCTCAGTGTTTTAGTGAGCCTGTATCTTGGGGCTGTAATCTTCGTGTTATCTGCTGATATAATGCCCCATCCCCCATTTTCATTCTGTTCCCTGGCTATAGTGCTCCCAGTCTATTTTCTTGTGACCTTGACTTCTGTTGATTATACTTTTTGTTGCTGTTGTTGTTGTTATTAGATAAGATAGGAAATCTAGATGTAGGTGGAGTGAGAGAAATGCTCTTTTCCAAAATGAGATATGGCTCTGGCAAAGTTGTTTTTCCTGAAGAGTAGTCCTTTCTTATGAAGTATGCCATGGTTATACTTCACACTGATTATTTTCTCTCTACCCCTGCTAGAATTAGGAGGTGATCTTTCTTGGCTCTTCTTTTTGAGAACATGGTGGAGCTCCCGGAGGTCAAGCTTATGAAAATGTGCCATTTCCAGGAATTTCTCACTCATAGGCTAGTCCACATTTGGTCTCCAGCAAACTGTCAAAATTACTAGTTCCCTGCCAGATTATGGCTTCAGCAGGTTCAGCACCAGGTAATCAGATTTTTGCTGTATCTCTCTGAATTTGTCTGTGTCTCCATATTTGGGGTGGTGATTTGCTCTGCAAATTCATTTCTTTGATTGGCTCAAGAAAAGTCGTTAACATTAAACTTTTCAAAGTTTTTTTGTTGTAAGGATCAGTGATGATTTCTAAGCTCTTTACATATCAGAGCTAAGTCTTAGATCCATCTATTTACTTTTGTCCTTTCAGAATTTTTATATTTGCAATGCATCTCTTATACATATATATAGTTGAGTCTTAGGACAGTTATTTTTTTTTTTAAGATTTTTATTTATTCATTTGAAAGAGAAAGAAAGCAGGAAGTGGGGAGGGGCTGAGAGAGGGGGAAATAGCAAACTCCTTGCTGAGCAGGGAGCCTGATGAAGAGCTTGATCCCAGGACCCTGAAATCATAATCTGAACCGAAGTCAGAGACACTTAACCAGCTGAGCCACCCAGACACCCCAGGTCTTAGTTCTTTATGTATTTTGACAGTCTCTGTTTTTTAATTATTTATATGGTTGTATTTAGGTCTATTATTTTACTATTTGCTTCTGTTTCCTCATTTTTGTTATTCTTTTCCTTCTTTTCTACCTGCTTTTAAATTTGACTAGTTTTTAGGATTCCATTTTACTTTGTTCCTTTTTTAATTACACCATTTATATTAACTTTTATTGTTTTCTCCTAAGGATTTTAATTTTCATCCTTATATTTACCTATTGAGAGGATATAGGAAGCTGGTGGCAGAGTAGGATGACCCTAGAGTTCAGAGATGTGGTTTAGGGAAGAAAGGGATCCTGGTTGCTGGGAGAGGAGGGAGCCACAGTCATGGAGAAGAGTGTGAGAGAGGAGTAACACTGGAATGCACATGGAAAAGATTTCCCCATAGTTACTGGCTTGGAAAATGAGAAGGACTGAATTTCATGAGTTCTTACAACCAGCAGAGCTTAAAGCCTGGAGTTGTTTTGGTGTTTTTTTATTTGTTTGTTTGTTTTTATTTTTATTTTTATTTATTTATTTTTTTGTTTTTAGTTTCAGAGGTAGAATTTAGTGATCCATCAGTTGCAGACGACACCTAGTGCTCATTACTTCAAGTGCCCTCTTTATTTATTTATTTATTTTTAAAAAGATTTTATTTATTTATTTAACAGACAGAGATCACAAGTAGGCAGAGAAGCAGGAAGAGAGAGAGGAGGAAGCAGGATCCCTGCTGAGCAGGGGCTCCATCCCAGGATCCTGGGATCATGATCTGAGCCGAAGGCAGAGGCTTTAACCCACGAGCCACCCAGGCGCCCCAAGTGCCCTCTTTAATACCCATCTCCCACTTACCGCATCCCCTCATCCACCTCCCCACCAGCAACCCTCATTTTGTTTCCTTTGATTAGGAGTCTCTTATGATTTGTCTTCCTCTCTGTTTTTGTCTTATTTTATTTTTCCTTCCCTTGCCCTAAGTTCATCTGTTTTGTTTCTTAATTTCCATGTATGAGTGAAATCTTACAGTATTTGTCTTTCTCTGACTAATTTTGCTTAGCATAATACTAATATAATATATATTATATATATATAATACTAATATAATACTAATATAATAGTAGTATAGTTGCGTCCACATAATTGCAAATAAAGCAAGGAGTTTTAAAGGTCAGTGGGCTTGGCTGGGATAGAATCCAGAGGGCACTGCACTGCTCTTGGATAGAGGCAAGCAAACAGCCTGGGGCAATACAACATGGAAACAGTAAACTGAAATATACCTGGGCACACAGTAGGGAGATTATTTACTCTTCTCAGAGTGTGTCACTGAGAGGCAGCAGTTATAGAGACATCTCTTCAGGAACAAAAGGTGGCAACACTTCCTTCCTCAGCCTCTCAGCATAAACATGGAGCCATGTGCAGGAAGCAATGCAGCATGGACACTGGCTGCTTAACTTGCTTATACTGAGCTCCACCCCTTTTGCTCTAGTGGAACTAGCCATGCCTACCTCAGTCTCAGTGCAGTGAGGCCCCTACCCCATGTCTCCAAAACAGGGAGTTTTGCAGGGACTCGGTTCTGGTAGAGGTGGTAACAGGCCTGATTTCACAAGAAGACCAAAGCACATCTAATTAAAACTCATCACATTCAGGCCAGGGACAAAACACTGCACATAGCAGGCAAGTAGAGCCCTTGCAAACAACTGGCCTGTCGGATAGAGCAGCCAGAATACAACAGAATAATATATGCAAAACACACTGGAGGCATTCCCTGAAGTACAAAGTCCTGGGCACTATAGGACCTGTTTTTCATAAGGTCAGTACTTTCAGGAGCAGGAGATATAAGGGACTTTTCTGACACTTAGGAGAGGGCAGAGACTTAGACAAATGAATGAATCAGATAAGGCCACAGCCAAAGATCTAAGAAAAGTGGATATAAGTAACATGCCTGATGGAGAATTTAAAGGAATGATCATAAGTCTAGTCACTGGGCCTGAGAAAAGAATGGAAGATATCAGTGAGACCTAGTGTAGAAACTTTTTACTTTGTTGAAGTCCCAATAGTTAATTTTTGCTTTTATTTCCCTTGCCTCCAGAAATGTGTCTATTAAGAAGTTCATAGGGCCAGTACCAAAGACGCTGCTGCCTGCTTCTTTGACCTCAGCTATGGCAACTTCTTGCTAGACACATATCCAAAGTCAAGGGAAACAAAAGCAAAAATGAACTATTGGGATTTCATCAAGATAAGAAGCTTCTGAACAGCAAAGAAAACAGTCAATAAAACTGCAGTGACTTGCAACTTACGGAATGGGAGAAGATAATTTACAAATGACATATCAGATAAAGGGCTAGTATCAAGATCTATAAAGAACTTATCAAGCTCAAAAAATATCCAAAAAATAAATGATCCAGTCAAGAAATGGACAGAAGACACGAACAGACATTTTTCCAAAGAAGACACACAAATGACCAACGGACCCATGAAAAAATGGTCCACATTACTTGCCATCAGAGAAATACAAATCAAAACAACAATGAGAGGCCAACTTATACCAGTTAGAATGGCTAAAATTAACAAGATAACAGAAAAGCAAATACTGCCAAGGATGTGGAGAAAGGGGAACCCTCTTACACTGTAGGTGGGAGTGCAAGCAGGTGCAGCCACTCTGCAAAACAGTATGGAGGTTCCTCAAGAAGTTAAAAATAGAGTTATCCTATGACCCAGCAATTGGACTACTAGGTATGTACTGCACAGATACAAATGTAATGATCTGAAGAGGCACATGCACCCCAATGTTTATAGCAGCCTGTTCACAATAGCCAAACTATGGAAAGAGCCGAGATGTCCATCGACATGAATAGATAAAGAAGATGTGGTATATATATACAATAGAATATTACTCAGCCATCAGAAGGGATGAATACTTAACATTTGCATTGACATGGAGGGAATTCGAGGTTATTATGCTGAATGAAGTAAGTCAATCAGAGAAAGAGAATTATATGGTTTTACTTATATAGGAATATAACAAACAGCACAGAAGATCATTGGGGAAGGGATGGAAAATGGACTGGGAAGAAATCAGAGAGGGAGACAAACCATGATAGACTCTTAACTATAGAAATCAAATTGAGGGGTGCTGCAGGACAGGTGAATGGGGGGTGAGGTAATTGGGCAATGGGCTTTAAAGAGGGTATGTGATTTGATGAGCACTGGTTGTTATATGTAACTGATGAATTATTGAACTCTACATCTGAAACTAATGATGTTTGGATTAATATGTTGGATAATTGAATTTAAATTAAAAAAAAAGAATTATATTAAAAATGCACCCCACCCCAAAAAATAACCCTGAAGAGGTTGCTGCCTGTGTTCCTCTCCAGGATTTTGATGGATTCTTGTCTCACATTTAGATCTTTCAATCTTTTTTTTTTTTTTTTTTAATGAACATATAATGTACTTTTATCCCCAGGGGTACAGGTCTGTGAATCGCCAGGTTTACACACTTCACAGCACTCACCATAGCACATACCCTCCCCACTGTCCATAACCCCACCCCCCTCTCCCAAAACCCCTCCCCCCAGCAACCCTCAGTTTGTTTGGTGAGATTAAGAGTCACTTATGGTTTGTCTCCCTCCCAATCCCATCTTGTTTCATTCATTCTTCTCCTACCCCCTTAACCCCCCATGTTGCATCTCCACTTCCTCATATCAGGGAGATCATATGATAGTTGTCTTTCTCCGCTTGACTTATTTTGCTAAGCATGATAACCTCTAGTTCCATCCATGTCATCGCAAATGGCAAGATTTCATTTCTTTGATGGCTGCATAGTATTCCATTGTGTATATATATCACATCTTCTTTATCCATTCAACTGTTGATGGACATCTAGGTTCTTTCCATAGTTTGGCTATTGTGGACATTGCTGCTATAAACATTCGGGTGCACGTGCCCCTTCGGATCACTGTGTTTGTATCTTTAGGGTAAATACCCAGTAGTGCAATTACTGGGTTGTAGGGTAGTTCTATTTTCAACATTTTGAGTAACCTGCAAGCTGTTTTCCAGAGTGGTTGTACCAGCTTGAATTCCCACCAACAGTGTAGGAGGGTTCCCCTTTCTCAGCATCTTGCCAGCATCTGTCATTTCCTGACTTGTTAGTTTTAGCCATTCTGACTGGTGTGAGGTTTTGATTTGTATTTCTCTGATGCCGAGTGATGTGGAACACTTTTTCATGTGTCTGTTGGCCATCTGGATGTCTTCTTTGCAGAAATGTCTGTTCATGTCCTCTGCCAATTTCTTGATTGGATTATTTTCTTTGGGTGTTGAGTTTGCTAAGTTCTTTATAGATTTTGGACACTAGCCCTTTATCTGATATGTCGTTTGCAAATATCTTCTCCCATTCTGTCAGTTGTCTTTTGATTTTGTTAACTGTTTCCTTTGCTGTGCAAAAGCTTTTGATCTTGATGAAATCCCAGTAGTTCATTTTTGCCCTTGCTTCCCTTGCCTTTGGCAATGTTCCTAGGAAGATGTTACTGCGGCTGAGGTTGAAGAGGTTGTTGGCTGTGTTCTCCTCAAGGATTTTGATGGATTCCTGTCTCAATTTGAGGTCTGTCATCCATTTTGAGTCTATTTTTGTGGGTGGTGTAAGGAAATGGTCCAATTTCATTTTTCTGCATGTGGCTGTCCAATTTTCCCAACATCATTTATTGAAGAGGCTGTCTTTTTTCCATTGGACATTCTTTCCTGCTTTGTCAAAGATTAGATGACCATAGAGTTGAGGATCTATTTCTGGGCTCTCTATTCTGTTCCATTGATCTATGTGTCTGTTTTTGTGCCAGTACCATGTTGTCTTGATGATGACAGCTTTATAATAGAGCTTGAAGTCCGTAATTGTGATGCCACCAACTTTGGCTTTCTTTTTCAATATTCCTTTGGCTATTCGAGGTCTTTTCTGGTTCCATATAAATTTTAGGGTTATTTGTTATATTTCTTTGAAAAATGGATGGTATTTTGATAGGAATTGAATTGCATTAAATATGTAGATTGCTTTAGGTAGCATAGACATTTTCACAATATTTGTCCTTCCAATCCATGAGCATGGAACGTTTTTCCTTTTTTTTTTTAACAATTTTTTTAAAAGTTTTTATTCATTTCTTTGGCAGAGAGAGATCACAAGTAGGCAGAGAGGCAGGCAGAGAGAGAGAGGAGGAAGCAGGCTCCCTGCCGAGCAGAGAGCCTGATGCGGGCCTTGATTCCAGGACCCTGAGATCATGACCTGAGCCGAAGGCAGAGGCTTTAAACCACTGAGCCACCCAGGCGCCCCCATTTTTCCATTTCTTTGTGTCTTTCTCAGTTTCTTTCATGAGTACTTTATAGTTTTCTGAGTAAAGATTCTTAGCCTCTTTGGTTAGATTTATTCCTAGGTATCTTATAGTTTTGAGTACATTTGTAAATGGGATTGACTCCTTCATTTCTCTTTCTTCTGTCTTGTTGGTGTAGAGAAATGCAACTGATTTCTCTGCATTGATTTTATATCCTGACACTTTACTGAATACCTGTATAAGTTCTAGCAGTTTTGGAGTGGAGCCTTTTGGGTTTTCCACATATAGTATCATATCATCTGTGAAGAGTGATAGTTTGACTTCTTCTTTGCTGATTAGGATGCCTTTAATTTACTTTTGTTGTCTGATTGCTGAGGCTAGGACTCCTAGTACTATGTTGAATAGCAGTGGTGATAATGGACATCCCTGCCGTGTTGCTGACCTTAGCGGAAAAGCTTTCAGTTTTTCTCCATTGACAATGATATTTGCGGTGGGTTTTTCATTGATGGCTTTGATAATATTAAGGTATGTGCCCTCTATCCTTACACTTTGAAAAGTTTTGGTCAGGAAGAGATGCTGTACTTTGTCAAATGCTTTTTCAGCATCTATTGAGAGTATCATATGGTTCTTGTTCTTTCTTTTATTAATGTATTGTATCACATTGAGTGATGTGCGGATGTTGAACCAACTTTGCAGCCCTGGAATAAATCCCACTTGGTTGTGGTGAATAATCCTTTTAATGTACTGTTGAATCCTATTGGCTAGTATTTTGGTGATAATTTTCGCATCTGTGTTCATCAAGTATATTGGTCTGTAGTTCTCTTTTCTGATGGGATCCTTTTCTGGTTTTGGGATGAAGGTGATGCTGGCCTCATAAAATGAGTTTGGAAGTTTTCCTTCCATTTCTACTTTTTGGAACAGTTTCAGGAGAATAGGAATTAGTTCTTCTTTAAATGTTTGGTAGAATTCCCCTGGGAAACCATCTGGCCCTGGGCTCTTGTTTGTTGGGAGATTTTTGATGACTGTTTCAATCTCCTTACTGGTTATGGGTCTGTTCAGGTTTTCTATTTCTTCGTGGTTCAGTTGTGGTGGTTTATATGTCTCTAGAAATGCATCCATTTCTTCCAGATTGTCAAATTTGTTTGCGTAGAGTTGCTCATAGCATGTTCTTATAATTGTTTGTATTTCTTTAGTGTTAGTTGTGATCTCTCCTCTTTCATTCATGATTTTATTTATTTGGGTCCTTTCTCTTTCTTTTTAATAAGTCTAGCCAGGGGTTTATCAATCTTATTAATTCTTTCAAAGAACCAGCTCCTAGTTTCATTGATTTGTTCTATTGTTTTTTTGTTTTCTATTTCAGTGATTTCTGCTCTGATCTTTATGATTTCTTTTCTCCTGCTGGGTTTAGGGTTTCTTTATTGTTCTTTCTCTAGCTCCTTTAGGTGTAGGGTTAGGTCGTGTACCTGAGACCTTTCTTGTTTCTTGAGAAAGACTTTTACCGCTATATATTTTCCTCTCAGGACTGCCTTTGTTGTGTCCCACAGATTTTGAACCGTTGTATTTTCATTATCATTTGTTTCCATGATTTTTTTCAATTCTTCTTTAATTTCCTGGTTGACCCATTCATTCTTTAGAAGGATGCTGTTTAGTCTCCATATATTTGGGTTCTTTTTAAACTCCTCTTGTGGTTGAGTTCTACCTTCAGAGCTTTGTTGTCTGAAAATATGCACGGAATGATCCCAATCTTTTGATACCGGTTGAGACCTGATTTAGGACCGAGGATGTGATCTATTTTGGAGAATGTTCCATGTGCACTAGAGAAGAATGTGTATTCTGTTGCTTTGGGATGAAATGTTCTGAATATATCTGTGATGTCCGTCTGGTCCAGTGTGTCATTTAAGGCCTTTATTTCCTTGTTGATCTTTTGCTTGGATGATCTGTGCATTTCACTGAGGGGAGTGTTAAAGTTCCCTACTATTATTGTATTATTGTTGATGTGTTTCTTTGATTTTGTTATTAATTGGTTTATCTATGCTCCCACGTTGGGGGCATAGATATTTAAAAGTCTTTGATCTTCTTATTGGACCAACCCTTTGAGTATGATATAGTGTTCTTCCTCATCTCTTATTACAGTCTTTGGCTTAAAATCTAATTGATCTGATATAAGGATTGCCACTCCTGCTTTCTTCTGATGTCCATTATCATGGTAAATTCTTTTCCACCCCCTCACTTTAAATCTGGAGGTGTCTTCGGGCTTAAAATGAGTGTCTTGGAGGCAACATATAGATGGGTTTTGTTTTTTTATCCATTTTGATACCCTGTGTTTTGATTGTTAGCCCATTAACATTCAGGGTAACTATTGAGAGATATGAATTTAGTGCCATTGTATTGCCTGTAAGGTGTCTGTTACTGTATATTGTCTCTATTCCTTTCTGATGTACGACTTGTAGGCTCTCTCTTTGCTTAGAGGACCCCTTTCAATATTTCCTGTCGAGGTCATTTGGTATTTGCAAATTCTTTCAGTCTTTGTTTGTCCTGGAAGCTTTTAATCTCTCCTTCTATTTTCAATGATAGCCTAGCTAGATATAGTATTCTTGGCTGCATGTTTTTCTCGTTTAGTGCTCTGAAAATATCATGCTAGCTCTTTCTGGCTTGCCAGGTTTCTGTGGATAAGTCCGCTGCCAATCTAGTGTTTTTACCCTTCTATGTTACAGACTTCTTTTCCCGGGCTGCTTTCAGGATTTTCTCTTTGTCACTAAGACTTATTAATTTTAATATTAGGTGACGGGGTGTGGACCTATTCTTATTGATTTTGAGGGGTGTTCTCTGCACCTCCTGAATTTTGATGCTTGTTCCCTTTGCCATATTAGGGAAATTCTCTCCAATAATTCTCTCCCATATACCTTCTGCTCCTCTCTCTCTTTCTTCTTCTGGAATCCCAATTTTTCTAATGTTGTTTCATCTCATGGTGTCTCTTATCTCTCGAATTCTTCCCTCGTGGTCCAGTAGATGTTTGTCCCTCTTTTGCTCAGCTTCTTTATTCTCTGTCATTTGGTCTTCTATGTCGCTAATTTTTTCTTCTGCCTCATTTATCCTAGCAGTGAGCGCCTCCATTTTTTATTGCACCTCATTAATAGCTTTTTCTATTTCACCTTGCTTAGATTTTAGTTCTTTTATTTCTCTAGAAAGGGCTTTTATATCTCCGGAGAGGGTTTCTCTAATATCTTCCATGCCTTTTTTGAGCCCGGCTAGAACCTTGAGAATTGTCATTCTGAACTCTAGATCTGACATATTACCAATGTTTGTATTGATTAGGTCCCTAGCCTTTGGTACTGCCTCTTGTTCTTTTTTTTGTGGTGAATTTTTCCACCTTGTAATTTTATCCAAATAAGAGTATATGAGGGAGCATGTAAAATACTAAAAGGGTGGCAAAGACCCTAGCAAAATATGCTTTAAGCAAATCAGCAGAGACCCCAAATAATGGGGGGGCGAAAGGGGATAAAAAGAGTTTCAGAAAAAAAAAAAGAAACAATTAAAAAAAGAAAATGAATAAAGAAAAAATATAAAGAAGAAAAAAATGTATATATTAGATAAACTAGTTAAAAAACGTTAAAAAAGAAAACGGTATAAGTTAAATTTAGGAGAGGAAGAAAAAAATTGGAAAAAAATACAAATTAAATTAACTTCAAGACTAATGAATCATGGGGAGAAAGCCATGAGTTCAGCGCTTTGCTTTCTCCTCTGGAATTCTGCTGATCTCCTTGGTATCGCACCTGCACTCCTTGGTAGGTGAACTTGGTCCTGCCTGGATATCTTGTTGATCTTCCAGGGGAGGGGCCTGTTGTAGTGATTCTCAAGTGTCTTTGCCCCAGGTGGAATTGCACCGCCTTTACCAGCGGTCGGGCTGAGTATTCTGCTCGGGTTTGCTTTGGGGACCTTTTGTTCCCTGAACGCTTTCCGTAGAGTTCCAGAGGATGGGCATGAAAATGGCAGCCTCCCGGTCTCCGGCCCAGAGGAGCCGAGAGCTAGGGGCCCCACTCCTCAGTGTGCCCTCAGAGAATAGCTCCCAATAATTCCCGTCTCCCTGGCCTCTGGCCATGCTCCGAGCTCACCTAGGCTGTGACCAGTTCAAGGTAACCCTGAGCTGAGAGCTCACTCCTCAGCTCTGTCTCTGTAGCCAGCTTCCCCATTCTAATACCAAGCTCTGTGGCACTGAGACACCCCCGATCCTTCTGTGAACCTGCAGGACCTGGGGCCAAACTGATCCCGTGTGGTCTTCACCCTGTTTTAGCCTCTGGAGTGATGTCCCTCAGTGGAACAGACTTCTAAAAGTCTCGATTTTGTGCTCTGTTGCTTTCCTGCTTGCTGGGAGCTGGCCCCTCCCTCTGCGGTCTATCTTCCCATCGCTTTGGATTCACTTCTCCTCCAGTCCTACCTTTCAGAAAGTGGTTGATTTTCTGTTTCTAGAATTGCTGTTCTTCTCTTCGATCTCCCGTTGGATTTGTAGGTGTTTGCAATGTTTAGATAAGCTATCTAGCTGATCTCCTGCTACCTGATGTAGCCTCAGCCCTGCTACTTCTCTGCCATCTTGACTCCTCCCCCTCTTTCAATCATTTTTAATTTATTTCTGTATATGCTATAAGAAAGTCATCCAGTTTAATTCTTCTATATTATCACTATGCAATTTTCCTGACATCATTTGTTGAAGAGCCTGGGTAGTCTTTCCTGATTTGCCAAAGATTAGTTGACCATATAATTGGTTGTGGGTCTATTTCTTGGTCCTCTATTCTGTTCCATTGATATATGTGTCTGTTTTTATGCTAGTACCATCCTGTCTTGATCACTACAGATTTTGGCATGTAATTGCTCACAGTATACTCTTATTATCTTTTGT
This sequence comes from Mustela lutreola, assembly GCF_030435805.1. Lineage (NCBI taxonomy): Eukaryota > Metazoa > Chordata > Mammalia > Carnivora > Mustelidae > Mustela > Mustela lutreola. Next base: position 101,739,501 of record NC_081299.1, on the reverse strand, counting down.
ATTTCTGCACTGTTGGTTGTGATCTGTCCTCTTGAATTTATGATTTTGTTTATTTGGGTCCTTGCTTTTTTCTATTTGGTAAGTTTGGGTAGGGGTTTGTCAATTTTTAAAATTCTTTCAGAGAACCAACTCCTACTTTCATTGGTTTCTTCTACTTTTTTTTTTTATTTCTATATCATTTATTTCTGCTTGAATCTTTGTTATTTCTCTTTTTCTGCTGGTTTTAGGCTTTATTTGCTGTTCATTTTCTAACTCCTTTAGGTGTAACATAATGTTGTATATTTGAGGCTTTTCCCCCTATATACTTCCCTCTTAGGACTGCCTTTGCTGCATCCCAAAGGTTTTGAAGTGTTGTGTTTTCATTATCATTTGCTTCCATGTATTCTAGAAAATTTCTTCTTTGATTTCCTGGTTAACCCATTTATTTGTAAGTAAGATATTCTTTAACCTCCATGTATTTGTGGTTTTTCCAATTTTTTTTTTCTTATGTTTAGCTACAAATTTCAAGTGTTGTTGTTTAAAAATATGCATGGTATATCCTCAGTCTTTTTGTACCAGTTGATTCTTGATTTGTGACCCAGTATCTGAACTATTCTGGAAAATGTTCCATGTGAACTTGAAAAGAATATGTATTCTGGTGCTTTAGGATGAAATTGTCTGAATATATCTGTTAAGTCCCTCTGGTTCAGTGTATCATTCAAAGCCATTGTTTTCTTGTCTGGCTTTGAATTTGATTTTGTGGGTGTAGATTTGTCCTCACTTTAGCTTTAGAGTAATCTTGCTTTAAGTTGTATACTTTCTGGGGCTATCAATTCAATACCTAAAATGTTTAATAATATTTCTCCATTATGGGTTGTCACAGCCTCAACTCTCAGTCCTGTGTAATCTCTGGAATATCCACTTAATTCAGAGACCTCTGACAGTTTCTGCCAGGACTTGTAAAATATCTCCATGTGTAGTTTAGTATTGAGCTAAACCTCAATGGAACCTCTATTAAGATTTCCTTTTTGCATGGCTCCCTCTTCCTGTAATATGCCCTGCAAATTTTATCTCTTTTAGTAACACTAACTCTTATCTTTGTCTCCTAACTCCAGGATCCCTGTGCTTTCTTTGGGATATATTTTTATGGAGTTTCATCTGGAAAGTGGTTGTGGGCAGAGAGCTGATACATAATTTGAAACTCAACTCATTTATTTCCTTTGTTTCAGAAGTCACAATTCTACACTGCATGTTTTCCAATATACAAAAATTGTTTTATGTATTTTGTGCACTTTTATAGCTATTTATTTATTTATCGTGGTGGTTCAGTCTGATAACCAGTTCTTCTGCCATAGCTGGAAGAGGAAGTCTCTGTTTCCACAAAAGCTGAAAAAATGCAAATTATCAGGTCTTACCTACAAAGAATCTAAATATGTTTGTGCAGGAACTCAAGAGCTTTTATTTAGTAGTCTGCCCATTTAATGGTAATTTTGATGTAGGTAATTAGAGTGTCATACTGAGATAGCATTAAGATAAGGGAAATGATACCATCTGAAATTTATATTTATTGTAATTAAAGTCAGATTGGAGGCCAAATGTCAGCACGGCAGTGTCTTGAGTATTTCAGATAAAGTCAAGAGAACAAGATAGCAATAGGAGATACACTAGCCTTTTAGAGATTGGGAGGAGTCTGATTAGGATCTGGGACCCCAGAAGTAAAAATTTTATTTGAAATATTAACTGGGAGTAACTGAAAACAGAAGAGGAGAATCTTCCTGCCAGATGTAGAAGATGTTGGTAGATGCACAGATTAAGAAAGCTTTGTTCTAGTTTTGGCCTCTGGTCACTGACAGCATAGCCCTTGAGTGCAAACTAAAAGCCAGAGGGGCATGTATCCCCTCTGATCTCTGCTGCCACATTTCTTACTGCAAAACTTTGCAGCCAAGTATTCCCCAGGCACTCCAGGTTCTCTAAGCAGAACTGCCATGCTTCCTGGAAGATATTACTATTTATGTCAACCTAGTCTCAAGAGCTGTCTAAAAGAGCAAAGGGATTTACTGCTCAAAGGAGATGAAAGATTGGAAGAGGCCAAAGATCTTAACTTAGAGAGAACCCATTAAAGATATTTTGCCTTGTCAGAGACTGTCTGTATGCCAACTCCACAAAAAGGAACATCTAAAGTCAGACATTTATAAAGACAGAATGGCAAGTAAGAAGGCAAAAATTTGTTTTTCCCTAAAGATACAGATAGAATTCACAGTTATGTTGACTGCTATGCAATGATTGACTTTCTTTCCAGCTTACCATTCCTTACTGAGTTAACTTTCTTCAGTAACTGATTTCTTGAATGTTTGATGTTGCTGAGACTTCCCTTAAAATCACTGTACCTAACATGATCTTATGCTTGGAAGACAAAATTGAAAAGGCAGACCCTAAATAATCTTTCTGTGCTCTAAAACAGCAAAAAAGGTTTATTCTTGCTTATCTGTGGCTCCAGGAGTTAACCTCAGGCCTTAGCTCTAAAGCCCCTCTGGTTCGTTTCAGGTATTTTAGTTCCCTTAGAGCCATTTTCCTATGCTTCATTGTCCCTTAGAGTGTCTTTTATTAGATACCAGAATTGCTGGCATGATAGTTTCCTTGTAACACCCCACCACCAGCTCTGCCTTAATATAAGTGCTAGCTGCCAAACCACACAATGGGGAGCAAAGCAGAAAAGGGGGGGGGTTGCTGCCATGTAGAATCACAAATGAAAATATCAGCCAGCTTTAAAGGCATCAGATTATCTCCCCAGTTTAAATTGCCAGCCTCTGTCAAGGAGTGATGTTGTGTTTCCTGATGTGTTGAAAGCAGTACTGCGATGAAAGGAAGATAGTGCCCTTATCCAGCTGAAATTTTGAACTGGATACCCTGTGGGAGTCTTGTATACAGTCTTTGACTCATCACAATAAAGACTGGCTGCTGACAGCTCATCAACTTTGACTTCTGGCCAAAACTCCAACACTTGACTTCTTTTTTTTTACCCTCCTCTGAACTCTTCCATTTCTTCTTTTCTAACATCTTCCACCCATTATTTAGATATTGAAGGTTTTCTTAGATCTGAAGGCAGTCTTGACCGTAGAAGTATTAGTCCACTGGCTCACTTGTCAAAGCATGTTTGACATTTTTTCTCCTATTTGTAATGCAGCTAATTATTGATTACTCTGCTAGATGCTAGAGATACAGAAATAAAGAAACATGGTTTTTGCCCTCATGGAGAACTTCCACAAGTAGGTTCCTAGATCCACCTCAGGATTACTTGTAGAGCCTTGTTAAAAATCTAGTTTTCTGGGTCCCAACTAAGAATTACTGAGTGAAAATTTCTGAAGTTAGATATAAGAATTTACATTTTTAATTCGTTCCCTAAGTGGTTCTTAAGCACATTGCATCTTGAGAACTACTATTAAATACACAAATATTAAATTAAAATTTTTGATAAAGTACCTAAAAGATGAAAGGATGGCATAGGGAAGGCAAATTTTAATTGAGACACTTGCGTTAAAAGGGGCCTAAGGAAGGGACATTTAAACTGAGACTTGAGAGATAAGTGGAATTATTCAGATGAAGAATTGGGGAAAAACGTTCTTCAGTAGGGGGAAAACTTAAGCAAAATTCCCAAGGTGATAGTATCAATGTTTTCCAAGTCCACATACATGTTTAGTACCTTGTCTTAAAGGGAATATGAGCATGTAAAGACATGTACCCTGTAATCTGGGTTTAACTCCTCCTCTCTGCTTTTCCTTAGCCTAAAAATTTCCCCACTAGGACCTGAGTTAAATTAGGAAAGAGTTTATAAATTCTTATATAGGTCCATATTTAACAGGATAAATATTTATTTTCGAATCACCCCATCTCATTCCTTTATTTGCTTTCTCAATAATGAAATTGGTGTGTGAAAATGCAGAGAAAATAAAGATCGGGTACTATATACTCTGTGGTTTACAGGGACCCATGTGTATTTATATGTAAATATTACCAGTAGGAACTTTATGGTTACATGTGAGGTGAATGTTTTATGTAAAAATCTCTGATGATGGATTTCAAGACAAATCTAACCTGAGTTGAGATATCACACAGTTTGAGTGCTGTAGGGATTCTGGAATTTCTGAGCAAAGTTCAGTGAACTATTAAACTAAATATTTCTGAAGAAAAATTAGCAATCTGAAAAATAGTGTTCATTCTGATCTTATGACTCATGAGCTACTGATAAGACCATTTGAATCTATAGAGAAATTATTATTCACACTCCTTTGTGCAGAGGAAGAAGGGATTCTAGCAATTGGCTGATGACACATGGGCTTCTTACAGTCATCTGAGATGACAAGAAAGAAATAACACTTGTTATTTGTAGATGATATACTTTTGTACTTAAGAAAATTCAAAAGAATCTATATGTAAGTTATTAGAATTTTTAAAATATTGAATAGGGTTGATTGGTTCAAGATCAATATATATATAAATCATTTTTTCCTTCAGATATTAACAAAATGACAGTAACATCAAAAACTCAAGATGTGGAGTATATATAATGAAGGATATGAAAGACCACAAGAAATTATAAAACATTATTGAGAAGAATTAAAGGAGACTGAAATTAATGAAGGGATATGCCATATTTGTGGATTGGAATCCGATTTCCCAGAATTGATGACTATAATGGCTCTTTAGTTTCAAAGAGTATATCTGAAACAGGATAAATAAAAATCCATTTCCGGATATATCATAGTGATGCAAAAGAGCACTAAATCAAACAGATGATCTTAAAAGTGCCAGGTAGTAAAATAGATTTCTTACAATGGAATGGCAACGAGGCTGACAACTGACTTCCCAAAAGGAACAATGGAATCCATGGGATTATGAAATATCTAGAAAGTGTTGAAATAAAGTAACTTGATCTAGAATTATATTGCCAGGGAATTATCCTTCTGGATTGAGCACATAATAATGGCATTTAAAAAAAAATAGCAGAGAACACTAATGGAACTTTTAAAGGATCTTGTTCATGAATAAGCAAGATGATCTTGGAAGGAATGTCTGAGATATAAAGAAACTGAGACCAAAAAATTGCTAAACATGCATAAATACCAGTAAATAAGAAAATGCGATGGACTAAAAAAATAATATGAATAATATGAGAAAAAAATAATATAATAATATGAATAGAAAACAAGAGAGGATTAAAAAACTGTTAGGTATAGCAAGCAGTGATTATGTGTGCTTTGGCTGCTTATGTTACTTAGAGAGAGAGTAGAAATATTTATTAGTTTTCCACCTTGTTATGTATAACCCATGTTAAAATTTCAAAGGTAACCTCTAATATAATAGAAAAAGTAAATGATTTCCAAAAGAGGAAAAATATAGAATTAAAAAGCACAAACAACAATCCCCTCAATCAATTCAGAAGAATGCATGAAATGAGAAGTAAAAACATAAAATGTGAAAGAAAAAAGTAAAGAGAAAGTATTGGATGATTTGGCAAAAATAAATCCAAATATATCATAATTAATGTTGATTGATAAAATCCTTAGTTAAAATAAAAATAACAAAGTCCATCTACATGCTATTTAAAAGAACCTAAAGTGTAAAGACCAAAAAAGAGTTGGAAAATAAAAGTATAATAAAAATATTTACAAGATAGGGGTGCCTGGGTAGCTCAGTGGGTTAAAGCCTCTGCCTTCAGCTCAGGTCATGATCCCAGGTTCCTGGGATTGAGCCCCACATCGGGCTCTCTGCTCAAGCAGGGAGTCTGCTTCTACCTCTCTCTCTGCCTGCCTCTCTGCCTACTTGTGATCTCTGTCAAATAAATAAATAAAAACTTTTAAAAAATTTACAAGATAAATACTAACTTAAATAAACCATGATAGTTACATTACTATCAGACAATTTTTAAAAGAAAAATATAATTAGGAATAAATGGGTCATTTCAAAATGTTAAATGGGGGGTGCTTGGGTGGCTTAGTGAGTTAAGCCTCTGCTTTGGCTTGGGTCATGATCTCAGGGTCCTGGGATTGAGCCCCATATCGGTTCTCTGCTCAGCAGGGAGCCTGCTTCCCCCTCTCTCTCTGCCTGCCTCTTTGCCTACTTGTGATCTTTGTCAAATGAATAAATAAAAACTTTAAAAAATGTTAAATGGATCACTTCAAAAGGGAACAATGAAGATATAACCATTTTAAACTGGGGTATATGTAAGGCTATAACTTCAAAATAGATCAAGCAGAAATAGAAACAAAAGGAGTAATGAGCAAATTCACTATATCTCTGAGCAACAACAATAAAAAATCAAGAAGGCAAACAATGTTTTAGAAGATTGAAAAAGAAAATAAACAACTCTGATATAAGGAGCATATATAGAACCTTTCATGCCACAATCTGAGAATGTGATCTCTCAAAAACACAGTTATGCTTATGAAAATTCACTAGGTACCAATGATAAAACAATTCTTATTAGTACATTTCAATGAATTCAAAATAGACCTTTTTCTCTGTCCATAATCTATTAAACACAACAAAGCTAAATAAAAAATCCTATGTGCTTGGAAATTTAAAAAGACATGAGTCAAAAAAATCACAACAGAAATCAGAAAATAGTTATAAAGAAATAAAATATACTAAGTAACAAAACTTATGGGATGCAGCTAAAATAATACAGGAAAATTTCTAATCTTAAATATTTATATTAGAAGAGAAAAAAGACAAAGTTTGAGCTCAACACAGAACTATTAAGTTGGAACGAATAAATTTATGAAATTCATAAATATAAATGCTGAATAGGAAAAACACAGAATAAAAAATGTTCAAAAATATACAAAACTTAATATTTATGTATGAATACATTTGTGATAAAGCTTTAAAGAAAAAAAAAGGCAGTGATAAGCATAAAATGGAGAACAGTTGTTCCCTTTGGGGAAGAATGAATTCAGGGGGCTTTCTAAAGTGGTTTTGAATACATGGGTTTGATTTATTTCTTAAATTGGGTGATAGGTATTCAGGGATTAATTATACTACTTTCAGTTCTTTTAATGAATATGGAATATTTCATCATAAATTAAAGTTCTTTATTTCACTCATTTTTGCAATATTTTATTCTTTCAACTATCTTATTCCTTCTTTTTTGAACTCATCACAATCTCTAGTACTCATTCTTACCTTTTCTCTAAGCTCTTATTTCCCTTCACCTCTAATCTTAGTTGTGTTTCTTCCCAGTTTAAATCTAGCCCTCCCTGATTCACATCCATGTAGTAGTCTTTGGCTACTGGACTTTCTATCACATTGTTCTTCATCAGTTTTCACAAACCACCTGCTTTGGTTTTTATAATATCTAGGAGTTTGTGTTATTGATGTTTGCATTGTATCCTTCCTCTTTTCAATTTCCTTTTGTTACTCTTTTTTCTTTGTCTATATATTGATGTTTCACAGGGCTCTGAAGTAGCCCCATTATATCTAACTCCATGTGCTTTTTCTGTATGGATCATCTTTCCTGGCTTCAGTTAACATCCATAAGTCTTGATCTCAATTCTTTTATCTCCAAGTGAGACTTCTTCCCTGATTTCTAGAGCTGTTAGATTGCACACTTATGGAACCAGTTAAATGTTTAAAAGTTACTTTGAGTTTCTGAATTCCTTATTTTTCTTCTAAAATTTATTTTTTATTTTCTTTTTCTTTTTTCTTATTTTTAAAGATATTTATTTATTTGACAGACAGATCACAAGTAGGCAGAGAGGCAGGCAGAGAGAGAAGGAGGGGAAGAAGGCTCCCTGCTGAGCAGAGAGCCGGATGCCGGGCTCGATCCCAGGACCCTGGGATCATGACCTGAGCCGAAGGCAGAGGCTTTAACCCACTGAGCCACACGGGCACCCTTATTTTTTCTTTTATTTACTGTTTTGAAGAATAGTCAATAAAACAAGAAATGGAAATAATTCAAGATTCTTTCTTTTCCCTCACATCCAACATGAAATCAAAGAACAAATCTGGTATATATCTGAGAATCATCCTTAAAACTGCTCACATTTGTTTCCATTTCTGTGCCTTAGCTTATAGTCATCCTGGACCATTACAATAGTTTTCTAATTCATCTTCCTGCCTCTAACTCTTGATTCTTCCACTCTCCTTTATACTAATGCCAAAGCATTCTTTCTAAAGTCTAAATTTTACTGAGTTTCTTCCTTGCCTAAAACCATTTATAATTTACAATTACTTACACAACAAATTTTAAACTCCACAATATACACATAAGGTCCATCATGATCTGGCTTCTGCCCAAGTTTTCAGACTTATTTCTCATTCTCTTTTTCCCTCTTTCCTACATCCTGTTGCCAACTACCAATAGATTCTTTGTAATTATTATCAACATATTAACATTTATTGAGCATTTATTTTTCAGCTACAGTATCCATTACTTTACATGTGCTATCTTGTATGACTTCCAGATTAACTTCCAAATTAAGGAAGGAAACTACTTCTATTGTGTTCATTTTATAAAGGAAGTCCATAGACTAGTAAGTTGGAGATGAAGATGGTTATATTTACAGAATTACTCACTGTTCTGCTAATCATCAGACTGTTTTCCACTCCAGGATCTTGCTTTACAAGGAATTTTCCCCCTCCTAATCTACACAAGTTTCAGTACAAAGTTAATATAGCATCTCCTATATGAAGCTTAGTCTTAACTCTTCTAAGTGTCACTGACTTGTTCTACATTCTACCCATCATAATTTTGATAAGTCTTAATCACATTTATTTTGTTTTCTACCTCTCACAGATTGTAAGAGTTGGTATGGAAGTCATTTGTCTTTATTTGATGAGGACTTAAAATAAGAGCCTTATACTTGATTGAAATTCAATAAATATTTGTTGCGTTGAACTGTTGGATTTCTGCAATCTTGACTTCTCATGTTGTTCACTTGTCAGTAACCTTCACTATATTATAATATTATAAATATTTTATAAATGTTTACATCCTACATTCTCCTATCCCATGGCTTATCGTAATGCCTCAAATATAATAAATATTTAGTAAACATTGATTAATTAAAGCATTACATTCACCCAGTACATGCCCATTTTACTAGTCTAATTCCCAAGCTTCCTATTACCTTTATGACAAAGGATGAATAGAATTAACATGACATATACCAAGGATCATCAAAAATTTTTAGCCCCAGCTTGTATGTAGGGGTATCTGCAAAAGTGTTTCAACTTTATCTAGTATTGTCTATTCCTGAATACAGAGTTCTTATGAATTTTCCATTTTAGTTAATTTTATAATACAATATTTAATTTTTTAAGGGGAAGATATGGCCTGAAGAGATTAGTCTTTTTAGGTAAATTTAAGAAAAGGAAAATGTGAGGAATTCAATATGGTAGCAGAGGATGATCCTGAGCTCTCTCCCTCCCTTGGAAATCACAAATATACAGCTACATATGGGATAATTTCCTCTGAAAAAGACCAGAATACTGGATGAAAAAATCCTTCCCCAAAATAGACAAAAAGGACAGCATCAAGGTGGGTAGGAGAGGCAGAGACACTGTTTTGCAAAAAGGCCTCCCCCTCCCCCGCAAAAAAAAAATCAAAACCCCCACCTCACATGTAGTGATCTGCAGCTGGAAGTGATCATTTAAAATATGGAACTTTCCCCTGAGGAGTGAGGGGTTCCTGTTCTACATCAGACATCCCAACCCTTAGATTCTGCAGGACAGAGACAAGTCTTCTAAATGCCGGTCTTTGAAAACTCGAGAAGGATTAAGTCCAGGAAAATACAGAACTGTAGTGAAAGGAGAACTTGCTCTTAAAGGTTTCATGTGTATACTTGTTCACACTGAAACCTAACACAAAACACCAATTTGAAAGGCATCTAGAACACCTGTGAATAAGACACAATTACTAATCTTAAATTACCTGCCTGTGAGCCAGGAAGCCATTAGGACTTTCTTCAGGGATATAGAAACTAGTGGGTGCTATATTTGTGACCTCATCTTACCTCACTAAGGTTGGTATTAATGGGTACCATTTTGGAAATCTCTCTGACCTGCTAAGACTGGTAGGCATACCTACCTGAGAACCTTGCCTTACCCCCACAGCACAATCACATGTCACAGCCAGGCTGGCTGACAGCTTGGATAATCTCTGTGTCCCAGCATAGCACCACATCATGGCCAGGCAAGGTGACAGTCCTTCTTATCCATGCACTGCAGATGTGGCATTGGACATAGACAGATGTATGCAGTCTGGACAGTATGTCCCTTATGTACCTAGCTGTGGTGGCCAGAAGGGATGATGCTTTTGGCTTTCATATTCCTACATGAGCTGCTCCTTCAAGATATTGCGGGGGGGTAGTTTATCTGCCTAATAAATAGAGATTCAGGCCAAGTGGAGAGAGAGAAGGCTATGTTCCAAATGAAAGAAGACAGAACCTCAGAAAGACCCTTGTGAGACAGTTATAAGCAGTTTACCTGATAAAGAGTTCAAAGTAATGATCATAAAGATGCTTCTTTAACTCATAAGGTTACATGAATATAGTAAGGTCCTCAAGAAAGAGTTATATAGTTTTCAGATTACGGATCTTTTACCGCTTTGGTTAGGGTTATTCCTAGATATTTTATGGATTTGGGTGCAATTGTTAGTGGGATAAATTCCTTGATTTCTCTTTCTGATGCTTCATTATTTGGGTGTATAGGAAACAACAGATTTCTGTATATTGATTTTGTATCCTGCAGCTTTATTAAATTTGACTAATTTTTTGGTGGAGTCTTTTGGATTTTCTACATAGAACAGCATGTTGTCTTTGAAGAGTGAAAATTTGACTTCTTCCTTGCTGATTTGGATGCTTTTTATTTCTTTTTGTTGTCTGATTTTGGAAGCTAGGGTTTTCAGTACTATGTTGAACAACACTGGTAAGAGTGGACATCGCTGTTTTGTTTGATGGTCGAGGAAAAGCTCTCAGTTTTCCCCATTGCAGATGATATTAGCTTTGGGTCTTTCATATATAGCTTTTATGATACTTTAGTATATCTTCCCTAACCCTACTTTGTTGAGGGTTTTTATCAAGAATGGATGTTGTACTTTGTTAAATGTTTTTTACATATCTAGTGAGAGGATCTATAGAACAGTTTTGAAAAATCAAAGATGACACCAAGAAATGGAGAAATATTTTATACTCATGGATTGGAAGAACAAATATTGTTAAAATGTCTATACCACCCAAAGTAATCTACATATTTAATGCAATCCCTATCAAAATACCACTAGCATTTTTCACAGAGCTAGAACAAACAATTTAAAATTTGTATGGAACCACAAAAGATCGCAAAGAGCCAGAGTATTGAAAATTAAAAGCAAAACTAGAGGCATCACAATTCTGAACTTCAAGTTCTATTACAAAGCTGTAATAGAACAGTGATCAAGACAGTACTGGCACAAAAATAGATATATAAATCAATGGAACAGAACAGGAAACCCAGAAATGGACCCCCAACTGTGTAGCCAACTAATTTTTGACAAAGCAGGAAAGAATATCCTGTGGATAATAGACAGACTCTTCAATGAATAGTGCTGGGAAAACTAGACAACAACATAAAAAAAAAAAAAAAAGAAACTGGACCACTTTCTTACACCATAACCCAAAATAAATTCAAAATACATGAAAGACCAAAATGTGAGATAGGAATCCATCAAAATCCTAGAGGAAAACACAGGCAGCAACCGCTTTGATACTGGCTCTAACAACTTCTTGCTAGATATATGTCTCTGGAGGGAAGGGAAACAAAAAAGCAAAAATGAACTAGTGTGACTTCATCAAAATAAAAAGTTTCTGCACAGCAAGAAAGGTAACCTATGGAATGGGAGAAAAAAAAAAAAAGAAAGTATTTTCAAAGGACATGTCTGATATAGGGTTAGTATCTAAAATTTCAATACCCCAAAACCAAATAATCCATTTAAAAAATGGGCAGAAGATGTGAATAGACACTTACAAAGAAGGCAAGCAGATGGCTAACAAACACATGAAAAGATGTTCAAAATCAGCCATCATTAGGGAAATACAAATCAAAAGTAGAGTGAGATATTACTTCACACCCATCAGAATGGCTAAAATTAACAACACAGGAAACAGCATGTTGGCAAGGATGCAGAGAAAGGGGAACCCTCTTACACTCTTGCTGGGAATGCAAACTGGTACAGTCACTCTGGAAAACAGTATGGAGGTTCCTCAAGACATTAAAAATAGAGCTACCCTATAGTGCAGAAATTGTACTACTAGGCATTTACCCAAAGGTAAATCAAAGATGAAACAAACAAACAAAAAATACCTAAAGACAAATGAAAACAAAAATATGACATCCCACAATCTTTGGGATGTAGCAAAAGTAGTTTTTTTTTTTTTTTAAGATTTTTATTTATTTATTTGACAGAGAAAGAGAGATCACAAGCAGGCAGAGAGGCAGGCAGAGAGAGAGGAAGGGAAGCAGAGAGCCTTATGTGGGGCTCAATCCCAGGACCCCAGGATCATGACCTGAGCCAAAGGCAGAGGCTTAACCCACTGAGCTACCCAGGCACCCCAGCAAAAGTAGTTTTGAGAGAGCAGGTGATAGCAATACAGGATTACGTTTAGAAGGAATAAAAACATCAAATAATCTTAATTTTACTTATAAAGATGCTAGATAAAGGAGAGCAAATGAAGTCCAAAGTAAGTTGAAGGAAAGAAATCATAAAGATCAGAGTGGAAATAAAAGAAGACTGAAAGCAATGGAAAAGAACAATGAAAAACTAAGTTTAGTATTTTAAAAAGATAAACAAAATACACAAACTTTTGGTAGACTAACCAACAAAAGGAGAGAGGGCACTAATAAGATCATAAAGAACAAGCAGTTCTAACTAACACCACAGAAATACAAATAATCACAGGAGACTACTGTGAAAAATTATATGCCAAAAATAAGATAACCTGGAAGGAATGATACAGTTCCAGAAACATACAATCTTAAAAAACTAAGTCATGAAGGAATAGAAGATCTGAGTAAACTTAGTAGTAAGGAGATCGAATCAGTAGTCAAAATCCTTTCAACAAACAAAAGTCCTGGATCAGATGGCTTCAGTGGTGAGTTCTACCAAACATTCAAAAAAGCCTTACTTTCTATACTTCTCAAAATCTTCCGAAAAATTGAAGACGAGGGAAATACTTCTAAACTTATGTTATGAGGTAACCGTCCCTCTGATACCAAAACCAAAGACGTCACAAAAAAGAAAACTATAGGTCAATATCATTGATGAACATGAAGGAGAAATTCTCAACAAAATATTAGCAAATCAAAGTCATCAATGCATTAAAAGGACCATATATCATGACATGTGGGATTTTCTTCAGGAATGCTAGTTCACCATCTGCAAACTGATCAATGTGATACACCACATTAACAAAATCAAGTATAAAAATATGTGACCATCCTAATATATGCAAAAAAAGCATTGGATAAAATTCAGTATCCATTTATGATAAAAACTTTCCATAAAGTAAGTATAAAGTGAATATACCTAGCCATAATAAAGGCCATATATGACAAACTTCACTCGTTAACATACTCAGTGGTGAAAAGCTGAAATCTTTTCCTCCATTCAGTTTTTCCTCCAGGATCAGGAGCAAGATAAGGATGTACTATCTCACTGCTTTTATTTAACATAGTATTGGAAGTCCTTGCCACAACAATTAGGCAAGGAAAAGAAGAAAAAAACACCAAAATGGGAAAGGATGAAAAACTCACTATTTGCTGATGACATCATACTATATGGAGAAACCCTAAAAGACTCCACCAAAAAAACTGTTAGAATTACATAGTGAATTCAATAAAGTAGCAGTATACAAAATCAACATACAGGAATCTGTGGCATTTCTATACACTAATAATGAATTATAAGAAAGATAAATTTAAAAAAAGAAAGATAAATTAAGAAAACAATTCCACTTATAACTGCATGAAAAAGATTAAAATACTTAGGAACAAATTTAACCAAGTAAGTGAATGACTAATATACTGAAAATTTTAAGATACTGATGAAAGAAATTGAAGAATATGCAAATAAATGATAAGTTAGTCCATGCTCATGTATTGGAAGAATTCATACGGTTAAAATGTCCATAATGCCCAAAGCAGTCTAGAGACTCAATGTAATCTCTATCAAAATTGCCGTAGCGTTTTTCAGAGAACTAGAACAAATAGTTCCAAAATTTGTATGGAACCACAAAGTAGCCTGAATAGTCACAACAATCTTAAGAAAGAAGAATAAAACTGGAGGTATCATACTCTATCATTTTAAACTATAAAGCTATAAACTATAGTGTAGTTTATATACTGTAGTTAATAGTTTAAGTTATAAACTACAAAAGTGTAGTAATCCAAATAGTATGATACTGGTATAAAAACAGGTACACAGAGATCAATGGAACAGAATTTAGACCCCAACATCAAACACACACACATATATAGATACTTAATTTACAACAAAGGAGACAAGGAAGTACAACGAAGAAAGACAGTCTCTTCAATAAATGATGTTTTGGTTTTGAAGAACTGGGCAGCCACATGCAAAATAATAAAACTAGACCTCTATCTTAAACCATACATAAAAACTAACTCAAAAATGAATTAAGGAGTTGGATGTAAGACCTGAAACCATAAAATTCCTAGAAGAAAAAGAAGTCTGTATGCTCCCCAACATCCACCTTAGCAATCTTTTTTGTAATTCTGACTCCAAATGCAAGGGAAACAAAAGCAAAACAGAAAAAGTGGGATTTCATTAAACTAAGAAGCTTCTGCATGGCAAAAGCAACCATTATCAAAGTGAAAAGGAAACCTACTGCATGGGAGAAATATTTTAAAAATCTTGTATCTGACAAGCAGTTATCATCCAAAATGTATAAAGAACTCATACAACTCAACAGCAACAACAAAAACTAACCTGGTTGAAAAATGGGCAGAGAATCTGAATAGATATATTTCCACATAAAACATACAGGTGATCAATAGGCATATGAAAAGATGTTAAACATCATTAATTGTTAGGGAAAGGCAAATCAAAACCAAAGTGAGATATTATCTTATACTGATTAGGATGGCTACTATAAAAAAGACAAGGGATAACAAGTGTTAGGATGTGGGGAAAAGAGAACCCCTGTACACTTTTGGTTGGAATATAAATTGGTGTAGTTACTGTAGAAAATACTATAGAGATTCCTTAAAAATTAAGAATAAAACAACCATATGATTCAGCTGTTCCATTTCTGAGTATTTCTCAAAAGAATACAAAAATGTTGATTCAAAAAGATTTCTAAACCCTTATTTTTATTACAGCATTATATACAGTAGCTAAGAAACAGAAAAAACCTACATGTCTGTTGGATGAAGGGTTAGAGGAGATGGGTTAAAATGGAATACTGCTTAACCATGAAAAAGAATGAAATCTTGCCATTTGTGATAACTTAGATGAACCTTGAAGGTATTATCCTTTGTGAAATAAGTCAGAAATAAGGTAGAGAAGAGACAAATACCATACAATTCAGTCATGTGTAATTAAAAAACAAAACAAAACAAAGCAAAACAAACTCATACTACAGAGAACAAATAGGTGATTATGAGAGTGAAGGGGGGATTAGAAGGTTTATAAATTGGTTAGAAGGAGGTCAACTGTATGGTGATAGACTTTTAGTGGTGATTACTTTGTAGTGCATATAGATGTCAGATTATAATATTGTATACCTGAAACTTATCTAATGTCATTTATCAATTTCATTTTAATAAAAATATAAAAAGTAATTAAATACATTAAAAATAGAAAACATAAGGCAAATGTTAGGACTTCTAAGCAGTCATATCTATTGGCTTGGGATACAATATCTCAAGGAAGAAAACTGATTACTTGAGTTTAAACATTAGGGAACAAGGCATTAAACCCACTGAGCTGGAGGAATGTCCAGTTGTTTGATATATATGCTTTATCTTTATGCAAATCAAATATGTGTAAATCCAGGCAGAAAATTTATACCACAAACATATTAAGGATAATTATTTGCATAATTAGGAATATAGCCATGGAACCAAATTTTTAATGAAGAGTCTGCATGTTTTCTTAGGAAATTTATCACTGCACTAAAATATTTGTTTGAAGGCTTTCATTATTGGATAGAAAACAAATAGAAGTTCAAAGCACTATTTATTGTAGTGTTATTTGTAGTAGTCGGAAGATGATAGCAATCTGCTTCAGACCCTGGGGGAGTATTAACACAAGAAGGATACATAGGAAATATTTGCAGAAACCAGAAAGTGCAAACTGGAGATACACACACACACACACACACACACACCCCACACAAAGACACTATCTTAAAAATATGTTATTGTGTGAAAAGTAAGGAAACTCTTATCTATAGCACAGCACTAGCAGTTTACGTTAACGTACAAGTTATTTATTAACTTGTTCCCTTTTCATTCCCATTCTGTAGTCCCATATCTTGTTCTTACTCTATGGTCAACTCCCCTCAAAAACTTGTTTTTAAACCTTTTCTTTATACACAGCCTCAAAAATGGGAACAGTTTTTGTGCGCATGACATTTGATGTAAACTGCCTTGTGCAGACCAGTAATAATAATATGCCACAACCTGAGGTCTATGATTAATTCAGCCCTCTGCAACTGACTTCTTTTCTTTTCTTTTATTTATTTACTTATTTTTAAAACATGTTATTTATTCATTTGTCACACAGAGAGAGATCACAAGTAGGCAGAGAGGCAGGCAGAGAGGCAGGCAGAGAGGCAGGGGTAAGCAGGCTCCCTGCTGAGCATAGAGCCCGATGTGGGGCTCCCATCCCAGGACCCTGAGATCATGACCTGAGCCAAAGGCAGAGGCTTAACTCACTGAGCCACCCAGGCGCCCCAACTGAAGTCTTTTAAAAAACACAATTAAATTTAAATTAAAGAGAGAAGTTAGTGTCAATTGATGATCTAGAAATGAACTGTACTTGAAACTGTGCTGTGAGGGAAAACATATTGTGTAAAATATAACTTGCATACCGTTTCAGAGCAAGCCCAGGTGTAACGTGAGGCAAAGTGCCTCACATAAACTTGTGCAGCAGAGAGTATTCATTCTTTAGTCACAAAAGAGATCTTATATCATTCTTTCACTTTATTGTGTTGCTTATGTAGCCTTGTGTTAATTTCAACAAATGCATACAATTTCTCATTTAGCAGCTGATTGACTCTCAGGTTTATGGAAATTGTCTAGGTTGGGACACACAGAAAAGAAGTTCTTCTTGCCTTTGGCAATCATAAAAGGGAAGTTAAATAACCTCCTGGTACAAATACATATTGGTCTTTGTCGGTGTTTAAAGGTACTCAGAATTTACAACAGAAATACATTAGCTTATGATAGTACTGGTGGTAACTATGTTTATGATATAGCAGTAAAAACAATCATAATCCCAACGATAGATTAGGGAGTGGACTAACCCCAGGTCCCTAAAGTCTGACAACTATATAGTAAATCCTCGGGTAGATCTATCAGCACAATGATGACAGGGGCTTATATAAGACTGAGCTAATATTTCTTCTGGGCTTGCATCCAATAGCCAGGGATTGTAGGGAAACTGCCCTTGGTAATTAAGTCCTAATTCAATAATTATTTGAGTAGGAAAGGGTTAAAATCAATGTTGGTCTTTGCATACTGCAGTTTTTCTATTTTCAGGACCTATCATCTTGAGGAAAAAAAAAAAAAAAAAAGGCAACAACACACTACTCTAATGCCCTTAGCAGATGGATCTGTGTTATTGCAGAACAGGGACCTGGAAAGTCTCCATATACCAAGCTATAAATATTCCTCTGACATTTATTATCCTCACTTGAGTTCAGGTGCTTAAATAGTTGGACTGAAGTCATGTTTGTAACAGAAAAAAGTTGATCTTTAAGTATACCTTGTCGCTGGCTAAATTATTAGCAACAGACAAAGATGGAGGGTAAGTATGCTGGAGCAAGGGAGTCTCCTACTTAAGAGAGGTCATGGAACCTTTAAGTCAAATTAGTTGAAGTTTAGATTTGCTTGTAGTACAAATTCCCAAACACCTCACCACAGACAATATGATGGATCACATCCCAGCAACTCCCCACCAACCCCGAACTTTCCAAATATGTATCTACCAGTGACATTCTGTCGTCTTGAATTTGAGTCCCACCACTGCCAGCTGCATAGGATTGTAAATTCAAGCTATGAATCTTAGGTCATGTTGCATTAAGGGAAGTGTAGGATTATGTAAACCAGCAGATAATAACCATTATAAAATCCTTCTTATAAAATAAAATCAAACTAAAGGTGTCAGCATAGATTAACAGTCCTTCTTTATTAGAGGGTGTGGAATCATCAAGTGTGGTTATTTTGTGATTCAGGCTAAGATTTAGTAGTATTGTTCTTAATTAGGGTCTACTTAATTCCCTTGGGAATGATTACTTGGAGCCTGGGATAGGTTTCATTCTGAAAGGAAAAGAATCCATGCATGACTTTGTCTGGGATATTGTATAATAAAGTCTTGCAGATATATCCATCCCAAAGCTATTCCTAACCCTTGCTCAAGTGGACCCAGAACAGTGTGAAGCTGAAGAAGACCCATAGGCCTCCTCTTTCATCCTGTCCTTCCCCAGCCTGAATGACCCCTTTGTGGCTGTCAAAAAAAGCTGATTCAGTGTGATGCTATACCAGTACATTTATAGTGTCTGGAACTGGCAGCACATTTTAAAGGGACATTCATTGTCAGATTACATTATCTAGAGAAGACTGAGGGGCCTGCAAGTTATGAAGTAATAAATATAGTCAAAGAAGTTAAATTTCTCTTTTTCCAGCTAAACATCAACAAGATATCATGGTGCTAAGTGTGTAATCTTAGGAGCCAGATCGTCTACTTTCAAATCTTGGTCTTCTGGTTAGTGGCTGTGCAAACTTCAGTAGGTTATTTAAGTTACTTTAGTTTTGTCATTTCTAAAAGGGGAAAAATAATAATGCCTACCTTATATGTTGCTGTGAGGATTAGATGAATTATTAATAATAAAGTGCTTAGAACAACATCTGAAACTAGTAAGTAACAGTATTTGAAACTAGTATTTGAAACAGTGTTTGACAAATAAATGAAAGGATATAAAAGCTGTGAGTTTTGCATGTATAAATGCATACTATTTTGGGGGGGGTTATAGCTATTTATATTTCCAAAGAATACTATGGCCATGACCTTCAAAAAGATTAACTGTCGAGAATAAAACAAAAATCAATGGATGAAAATTTCAAGGAGGTTCACTTTGGTTTGTAGGAAAGGAATTATTCTTAAATTTTGTCAAAGCACAGTGGGTGATCTTGGGAGCATCAGAAGCGCTATCCCAGGAGCTTTCATCTGATGCTAAATGACCACAACTTGGGGGTTGAAGGGAAAACTAAATGGACAGTCATTATCAGAGATCTTAGAGGTGAGATGTGTTTCAGCATCCCTTCTGCACACCCCTCTCTTCCTCTTTCTGCATCACTCTTTTCCCATAATTGAAGAATATGTGAGTCTCTTGAGTCGGTCCAGTTTTGAAGTTGAAGGGATACCTGGTCATAAAACCCCATGCATCCTCAAGAATCCTTGTCCTTTGATAGCAATCTGGAACTTCTTTGACTGTTTTTGGACTTCTTGTAAACTAAACTCATATTTGAATTTTTTTTTTTATTATTTACTGCTGAAAAAAATACCATAGTGTTGCTATCTTCAATATTCATGAAATAGTGAGCAACAGGGTTCTAAGAAGATATATAGTAATATTATTTGAGTTTTAAAAAGTACATTTTTAAATGAGAAAGCACAT
This sequence comes from Mustela lutreola, assembly GCF_030435805.1. Classification (NCBI taxonomy): domain Eukaryota; kingdom Metazoa; phylum Chordata; class Mammalia; order Carnivora; family Mustelidae; genus Mustela; species Mustela lutreola. The sequence goes on along the minus strand of NC_081299.1, from coordinate 101,719,624 downwards.
TTTAAGTTATCTAAAAAAAATTCCAGCAAAGAAGTTAGATCTAGAACTACAAAAAATACAATAAAAAGGAGAGTAAGTACCATGTAGGAAAAGAAACCAGTATATAAGGTTGTTGTAAAATGAATTAGGAAAAAGGAATATAATCAAAGGAAAAAGAAGCAGGATAGAAATCATCAGGTGATATTTCCAAAATTGGGTCTAGTTTCAAGGTGAAGTTCTCATTAGAGAGAATTTGGGATACACTTCTCCCTTAAATGTTTATATCCTCATATATGAAGCAGGTAATTTCTAATACAGCACTACTGCAAGGGACTTCTGAAAGATCTGTTGAGGGTGGATACACTGAGGCTTTCAGTTCTTTTTGTATATAAAGTCAGGGATTTTTTTTTTTTTTTTCAGAGAAGTTGAAACAGCATTGGTTGAGATCTTTGCAAGACTTTAAGCATCAAAACAGCTGTCATAAATTAAGATGTGATTTTTTGAGGCATTCAGGCAGTCCTGGAATGCAAACTGTGAGGCTTTGTCTCTGAAGGGAAGTGTTATAAAATTCATTAAAGCTTGGCAATATTCAAAAGTTTAGTTAAAAGAGACTGAAGCGTTTAAAAAGCAGAAAGAGGCCCTAATAGATCTCTTGTTCTCAAATTTGTTAAATTGTATCTCATTTCCTGTGTATTTATTATAGAATCTCAGTGGATCAAACATGCACTTTGTGTTACAGTGTTTATTACATAATTTCAGTTTACTTTAAAACTCCTTCACAAATACAAAGAGAGAGTCTGAGGTCTTTGCACCATAAGCTGCAACATTAGTTTTGAGAGTTGGTTGCTTCCTTAGCTGGAGGAACTAGACCTTATGGACAGTCCAGGTGTAAGTTAAGACTGTTGTGGTTGTTTTCACATGTTTTTAGTGGGAATCATTTCAAAAGTGTTATTTGTTGTTTGTTGTTGATATCCTGGTCTTCGAAAGAGGAAGCTATGGTTAATTTTAATGTCACATATCTAAGTTTATTTTCAAATAACTGTGTAATCCTCCACCATGCCTATCATTACCTTCTGGACAGTTTTCCTAGTTGTCAGCTCAGAGATGTACTCATTTACTCATGCTTTCTTTCAGTGATCCTTTACAAAACATGAGCTAGAGGGCAGGCATTGCCTTGGAGATTGGGGCTAAAGAAGAAGACAACATTTCTACCTTTAAGGGCGTAGAGTTGAAGAGACAGGGAGAGAGCATGATGCATAACCACTCCCAATAAGGTGTATATGTTGATGTACAGCAGACAGGATAGCCTGAAAACTTGAGAATATGCTGAATTCAGGAAGGATATTGAGAGACAGATAAGTTTTGATGAATCTTTGATTTCTGTCTTAGAAAACACTGGTTAGTTTTTAGAGTCCACAGAATGAGGAGAATGAAGAGTTAGGTGATGAGTCAGGTCTGTGAGCACTGCCCAGGGCATCAATCTATAAAAGATCTTATATACCATAATCAGGAATCACAGGTATGGTGCCAGTTAAAGACTCAGGTTTCCACACACAGTCACTTAAATTGGTGTTTTCCCAGTGAATTGATTCCAGTCTTGGTAAACTAATAGCATGTGGAAGACAAATAAATACAACTCTTTACTGACACCATCCTCTTCCGTTTGAGGAATGATAGGAAGCATGCATTCAAGGGGGTAGTTGGGAGGTTTTGTCCCCACACCCGAGAGCAGCCATATGAGTCACCTGAGGCCAGCATTTACTGTCAGTCATTATTCTGATACTAACTAAAGCATGGCAAGGTGCTGTTTACCTGAGACATGTGTTTTATTATATTTATTCATTTTACTAGCTAAAATGTAAACATCTTTTTAAAAATTTTTAAAAATAAAAATAAAATTTTTATATTTATATTTTTATTTTAAAAATAAAAATAAAAATTTTAAAAAATTTTTTATTTTTTATTTACATATAATGTATTATTTGCCCCAGGGATACAGGTCTGTGAATCATCAGGCTTACACATTTCACAGCACTCACCATAGCATCTATCTTCCCCAAAGTCCATAACCCTATCCCTAACCCCCCTCCACCCAGCAACCCTCACTTTGTTTCATAGATTAAGAGTCTCTTATGGTTTGTCTCCCTTACTTTAAAAATATTAAAAAAAATTTTTTAAAGTATTTTTAAAATTTTTAAATTTATTTTTCTTTTTAATTTCTATGTCCAATGTGAGAGTTGAACTCACGACTCTGAGATCAAGACTGGGCCAGCCAGGCAACCCAAGATTTTTTTTTTTTAATTTTAGAGGATGTGCTCAGCTTTGATGAATAGAAATAAATTAGTGAATATATTTTTATTTCTCCTATTCTGTTCTGAAATTTTCTTGAACTTAAAGTGAAAAATAAAGTAGAACAACACACAGTCTCTGCTATGTCAGAAAATTACGTTCAAGAATTTGTTACTGAACATTGATTGATTGGAAGTGTTCTTTTCGTAGAACTCGCGCTCTAGCACGCACACCCAAATAATATTTGACTAATTGCTGACATTACTATAATCTTGCTAGGTGGCCTGTTACACTTAATTTAGCAATATGAAACCAAATTATATTGTGGGGAATATATGCAAAAATGAACAGTGAGTTTATTTGTCCTCAGGATTCTAATTATAACTGATTCTGTGTTTCATATAATATAGGAAAAGTGCTAAGGAATTTTACTTGTAAATCTGGCTTAGGTTTTAGGAGCATTTAGCATAGCTCATTAAGATGAATTTACCTACAATCTTATAGAGACTCTAGATGGATAAAACATTCATTGATTTGTTAACAAAGTTTATTTCTATAGTAATTTTGGTTTACGTTAAGACTCTATCACATATGTGAAGAGAGAGTCTGACCTATTGGATCCAGAAACACCCATGTCAAATAACATCTAACTTACTTGACCTTTATCTATGTAAAATGTTACTTCTCAAAAAGTGATGATAAAATATTTTGCAGACCTGTAAATCAGAACAATAAAAGCTTGTAAGTGTATTTTAAAAAGCTTTAACCATATCTACAGAAGTGAAACTTCATCCTTACTAATGCTATTTATTTTAGATTGATGGAGAGCTATAAAGTAAAAGACAATTTAAAAAATTTCAAAATGTTATATTGTGTCACAGGATGTATATGGTTAACCTCTATATAATGAAGTATGCATGTTTATTAAATCAATTTCTCATACCATATCGAATTAAACATTGAGAAAATAATGAAAAAATTAATTTTAAGGGGTCTCTGAATATTTGCCTGCCTCATGTTAGTTCATCTGGGAGGAACCAATTTTTAGAGAGAGGTGATGAATCAAGTTTTGGATATGCTGAGTTAGAGATACTTAATGGACATCAAAATGAAGGTAGCACTATGTAACAGTAGGACAGTCTAATGGTTGACAGCCTGGGCTCTGGAGTTGAACATGGGCTGAGTTCTTTCCTGCCTTAGCCAATTATTAATTATGTGACCTTGGGCGGGTTATATAACCTGTCAGTGCCTCAGTTTTCCTTTTCTGTGCCTACCTTATAGGGTTATTATTGGATTAAATGAATTTATATTTGTAAAGCTCAGTGCCTAGAGCATGGAAGGCACCATTATAGTTTTTGTTAAATAGACGTGTGGCATCTAGAAGTTGGAAATAAGGTTTGGGCTGGAGGCAGGAATTTGAAAGCCATCAACATGTGGTGGTAGCTGAAGCTCTGGGATAATGAAACATAATACTGACTAGAAGTATCATGTCGAGTGACAGACGTGGGCCAAGGACAGAACCTTTAGGAACATTAACATTTAAGAAGTGGCTCCAACTTGTAGAGTTAGTAAGGAAATGAAGAAGGAAAAGCAATAGATAAGAAGCTAAGGAAGGAATGTTATGTGAAGTCATGAAAGTAAAGAATGGAAATGGAAATGGGAATAGCCAACAACATCAAATATCCAAAAAATATTTACTGGATTTAGCATTTTGAAAATCATTATTTTATAGAGCTGGTTCATTTGAGTAAGTTAAGACAGATTGCTGAGGGTTAAGTAGTTGGAGAGAACACATGAAAGGAGAGAGAGAAGTGCAGGCTATTGGGAGGAACTTGCTGAGAAGCAGGATAGCAATGAGATAAAGAATATTGGATCAGTGCAAGGATTTTTTCTTCTTTTTTTCTTAAATGAGAGGGACTTGAGAGCACATGTGGCCTATGGGGAAGGGATAGTAGAAACAATGAGAATGTAATTGATGGAGTAAAGTCTTGAAAGAGACAGGAAGGGATCAGATAAAGAATATGGGTATATAGATTACTTTGAAGAGGAGAAGTAACCTTTTCTTTGAAACTGGAGGAAGAAGGGCGAGTGGATGCAAATAGGTTTGAAAATGGGAAACTGAAAAAGTTCATATCTCATTGGTAACCAGTTTCCTCTTTGTTAGCAAAGGCAGTACCAATCAGTGTGAGATACAGAGCTATGGTCAGCAGCTTACCTTAGATACTGAACTAGGGCATAGATACATGCTGTTGTTGTTGAGGTAAATAAACTTGGTAGCTAGGTTGTCAGAAGGATCATCTGCATACACAGGGAACTTGGCTGCGATGATGACAGGAGTTGTAGTGAAGTGACACAGATAGATGACAGCATTGAGAAATGGTAGAGGGTGGCATAGTCAGATAATATGAGCTTGAAAGGAGGAAGGGTTTTTATGGAGGTGGAAATATCAGATCTTCAGGGATGTGCTGGTTATTTTGTTTTCCCTTCCCCCATAAAACCAGTCTTCATAACCATGGAGCCAGTTTTGGGCCTTGGAAGGCTGACATATAAGGCCTGTGTCACCTAGGTACCTTCTGACTGGCTTTTGGTGGGTTTGGCTAGAGAGACATTAACAGGAGATTGAGGGCAAGAGGAGAGACAAGTTGCCCTATTTCTTCTCAGCATGACTCCTAGCAACAGCTGAATCCTTACAAGACTTTAGCTTCAGAGAGCAGCCCTTTTCCCACATATCATACTCACTAGGTTCTGTAAAAAAGTTCCTTTCCCTTGCCTCTTTAGCCCTAGGGGTGGCAATATCTTTACCCTTTTTGTTAGTCTCTGCATGTCTTAATGTTTATTTCACCCCATAACCTGCCTACTTTTCTGTAGCTCAGTGAGCTAAATACAAGTTTATTCTCTTGCCTGCTGGGCCCCTCAGTGATACAAGAGGCAGTGTGGAACTGTGAGAAAGCATTGCTTAGTAGCTCTGGTATGGGAGAGCCAGCATCTTCCACTCCTGGGGTGGACACAGACAGTGAATTCAATGTGCTGTTTCAGGAAAAGTCAAGGCTTCATAGTAAGATGCAAATTATTTGTTAAGGAGTAACGAGGTCAGAGTTTTAGAATCTTGTCTAAATTTTAGAATGAGAGAGGCAGAAATAAGTTAGAAGTGTTGACTCTAAAAGTCGAAAGCTGAGGAATAGCAAGTAGTGCTGCATGGGTTAAGATACAAAATGAAGAGTAATGACATGACTGAGAAACATAAAGGAATAAGAACTATCAAATAATTTGAAGAGAATTAACAACAGGTGGTCCTAATCTGCTATGGGGTGGGAACTGGAAATTGTCTATTTTGTTTATCATAAGCAAATTATTTTGGCCCGAAATCAGAGTCAATTTTCTTCTTTGTTTGCTCACGTTTCCCAGCCAGCGGGTTATTGTGAAAAGCTGTTCTAGTGTTTGCAGCACTCTCACACTCAAGAATGACAACAGAGTCAGGATTTTGGGTACTGAAAGACAGGATATAGAAAAACAATAGGATGGCCTTCTTTTTACTATAAAACACTTGCGACAGATCAGTAAGTTAGTGAGGGTAGAAAAAGAGGAAGAAGAATCGAGAGTTACTAGTTTTTTGTTTGTTTGTTTGTTTGTTTTTTATTTGACAGAGAGAGATCACAAGTAGGCAGAGAGGCAGGCAGAGAGAGAGGAGGAAGCAGGCTCCCTGCTGAGCAGAGAGCCTGATGTGCGGCTAGATCCCAGGACCCTGGGATCATGACCTGAGCCACAGGCAGAGGCTTTAACCCACTGAGCCACCCAGGTGCCCCCGAAAGTTACTAGTTTATTTGCTTTCTTTTTCTTTCTCTTATAAAAGACTTGGGGAAAGTTTTATTTTAATTTCTTTAAAAACTTCGCTATAATAAATATGGAGGTGCTCTCAAACTCTGTGTGTCCAGTACCCAGAACGAATGAATGTTAATATTTTGACATTGTTGCTTACATATACAGTTGACCCTTGAACAATATGGGTTTGAACTGTGCAGGTCTACTTATATGCAGTCTCTTTTTTTTTTTTTTTTTGATAAATACAGTATAGTACTATAAATGTATTTACTCTTCCTTAGGATTTCCTTAATAACATTTCATTTATCTAGCTTCACTGTAAGAATATAACCTATATAACATGTAAAAATGTATTAATTAGCTATTTATATTTATGTTTTTATGGAATCTATCCATCCTGATACATATAGTTCAAGTTCATCGAATTCATTTATTTATTTATTTATTTATTTATTTATAGGTTTTATTTATTTATTTATTTGACAGGCAGAGATCACAAGTAGGCAGAGAGGCAAGGAGAGAGAGGAGGAAGCAGGCTCTCTGCTCTGCGGGGCAGAGATGTGGGGCTCGATCCCAGGACCCTGGGATCATGACCTGAGCCGAAGGCAGACGCTTTAACCCACTGAGCCACCCAGGCGCCCCAAGTTCATTGAATTTAATTGCTGTGTAGCAACTTTTCTCAAGTAATGTTCTTCAACATAAACCCAGGGCAGTGGTTTGAATGGCTCTTTTCTTGGCTCTCACAAGGACGGTACCTCACTAGTATTACTAGTATCATTCTCAATGTACAGGAAGATGTTAATTCGTTACATATAATGGAAGCTTTAGCACTAGGGTGTAAGTCTCTCCTTGATCTGCCCTTGAGAAAGCATCTTCTATTATATCACTATACTACATTTTATTGATCTGTTCTCTATACTGACTACCTGTAAATGTTTGCAAAATGTCATGTGAACAAATAGACTTCCTTTTACATATATTCTGGAACATATGTGCAAGAGTTTATATAGGACATAAATCTAGAGATAAAATTATTAAATTGTGAAATGGGAACATTTTAAACTTTTTAAACGTTTTTAATAGAGTGCAGAATTACTCTTCAAAATAGTTGTGCCAAGTTAGCTATTTAGCAGTGTGGAGAACTTGCATCTCCCACATTCTTACCAATACCTGATATTGTCAGACTTCAATTTTGCCAATTTTGTGGGTATGAAATAGCATGTTTTATGTGTGTGTGTGTGTGTATTTGGTTACAGATAAATGGAAGCATTTTTGTATGTGTTTGTTGACTGTCCTGATTTCCTCTTCTGTGAATTTCCTGTTCATATCCTTTGCTCATTTTTTCATTGGCTTATTTATATATGTAAATTTTTAAAAAAGATTTTATTTATTTATTTGAGAGAGAGAGAGAGACAGAGAGAGAAAGACAAAGAATACGCAAGCTGTGGAAGGAGCAGAGGAAGAGGGTGATAAAGAGAATCCCAAGCAGGTTCTGTGCTGAGTGCAGAGCCAGACGTGTTGCTTGATCTCATGACCCTTAGATCATGACCTGAGCCAAAATCAGAGTCGGATGCTTAACTGAGACACCCAGGCTCCCCATATATGTAATTTTTTTGATAGGACTTTCATGTATTATTAAAACCAATGCTTTGACTCTTATGTAAGTTTCAAATAATACTTTTTGGATCTGATATTTTTACTATATGCTTTTCCTTTGTATTACAAAAGTTTTACATTCTTATGTAATCAAAGTTACCAACCTTTCTTTTATAAGATTTGCTTTTGTGTTATGTCTAAAAAATCCTTTGCTTCCATGGACTCATAAAGGTATTCTCTATTTATTCCTAAAAGTCTTTTTTTTTTCCAGTAATATTTAGGTCTTCAAAGCATAAATAATTTATTTTTGTACATAGTACAAAGGGAACATGTATATGAGGAAGAGACTTATTTTTTTCTATGAGAAAACAATTTTCTGAACATTTATGAACTAAATTCCATCATTTCACAACTGATTTGTAATGCTACTAATATCATATGTAGGCCAAATTTTATATATGATAAGGGCTTCCTCTAGGTTCCCTATCATTACATTGATCTCTTTGTGTATTCATACAGTAATAACCAAATCATCTGGTTATTGCTTTCTAATGTCTTGATACCTGGTAAGCCTAAACGTCAGTTTTCTTTTTCAGAATTGTCTTGACATATATTTTTTGTTCAGTAAATGATTATTTCATGTCTATGTATTAGATAGTAGGTTGTAGCAGTGAACAAAACAAAGTTTCTGTTCTAATATATCTTAATTCTAGTGGGGTGTTAAAGACAGGAAAAACAGGGGCCCCTGGGTGACTCAGTGGGTTAAGCCTCTGCCTTCCACTCGGGTCGTGATCTCGGGGTCCTGGGATCCCACCCCACATGGGGCTGTCTGCTCAGCGGGGAGCCTGCTTCCCCTTCTCTCTCTGCCTGCTGCTCTGCCTACCTGTGATCTCTCTCTCTCCGTCAAATAAATAAAATAAAAATCTAAAAAAAAAAAAAGGAAAAACAAAACAAAAAGAGATAAAGACAGTGTGTCAAGTGCTGGTAAGTACTATGAAGGCAGATAAACAATGTAAGGAGATAAAGCATGACAGGATTATGGGAATTTTGTTGTAGTCAGAACTTCAGCTCCCATATAGATTTCAGAATTGGTATTTTTATTAAAAATTTCTGTTGTTGGGGCGCCTGTGTGGCTCAGTGGCGTTAAGCCTCTGCGCTTAACTCAGTGGGTTAAGCCTCTGCCTTTGGCTCAGGTCATGATCTCAGCATCCTGGGATTGACCCCACACCAGGCTCTCTGCTCAGCAGGGAGCCTGCTTCCCCCTCTCTCTCTCTCCCTGCCTCTCTGCCTACTTGTGATCTATCTGTCAAATAAATCAATAAACTCTTTTTAAAAATTCTGTTGTTATTTTAATTGGAATTTCATTGACACAGATTAATTTGTGGGATGTTTGCTCTCTTGATACTGTTGAATCTTATCATCAATAGACCTTATAGGATCACTTCTATTTTTGAAAAAGATGGAACAGCAGAAACAATATTTATCTGACTACCTAAAATGATTAAAAAACCTGACAAAATATGAAATAATGGTTTTCAAGATATCTGACACCAGGCAATGAAGGGACATTTTTTCATGAAAGACCAGGAGATAAATGAAGTCCATTATGACTGCTTCCAGTTTATTACCTTGAGACAGTTTTCAGACCACAGGGCAGAAGGGCAAGCCCAACAGACTCTTAAGTTGAGGTGGCAGAGTTAAGGATTCTGGGAGATAAAAGGAGCTAAAGCTTTCAGAGTAAAGTATTGAAGAGGAGAGTACTGCACAGAGAGAGAGGACCCTTGAGATCTGCAAAGGGTACCAGTTGGGTATTTGGGAGGAACTGAACAGTGCATGTATATGCGGAGACTCCTTGAGGCTGGAGAGAAAAACCATTATGAATGAATTAGAGAGATCAGTAGCAACACTTGCAAAGGGCCAGTAATGGTGTCTCCCTCCACTAGCCAGAATAGAAAATCTTATTCACAGGACCACTGGGAAGAATATCCAAATGGGATTTGCCTCAGTAAATAATCTGGGCATAATACATTGCAGACAAGATAGTGTTTTTTGTTACCCAGAAGATTTTAAGTATGAACTGTAAGATTTTTCCCAAGTAATTTAACTGTGCCTTAGAACAAAACTCCGGTTTTATATTCATAGGAAAAAGAAATAAAAGTCACCTGTGTTTTAGTAAATGACAGGATTTTTCTCTTTTTATGGCTGAATAATATTCCTGTGTGTGTATGTGTATGTGTGTGTATGTGCATGTAGCATTTTCTGTATCCTTTCATCCATCAGTGGACGCGTAGGTTGTTTCTATGTTTGGTCATTGTGAATAATGCTGCAGTGAACATGGAAGTACAGATATCTCTTTGAGTTAATAATTTTATTTCCTTCAAATATATATCCAGAAGCAGAAATGCTGGATTATATGGTAATTCATTTATTTTTAATTTTTATTTTATTTTTTTATTATGTTCAATTAGCCAACATATAGTACATCATTAGTTTTTGATGTAGTGTTCAGTGATTCACCAGTGTCTTGTAGCACCCAGTGCTTATCACATGTGCCCTCCTCAATACCCATCACCTGGTCACCCCAACCTTCTTTACGGGTTTTCATAGTGGCTGTACCAGTTTACATTCCCACAAAAAGTGTGCAAGTGTCCCCTTTTTCCCATATCCTCTCCAGTATTTATCCCTTGTCTTTTTGTTGATAGTCGTTCTAGCAGGTGTGAGGTCATCCCTCATTATGGTTTTGATTTACATTTTCCTGATGATTAGTGCTATTGAATATCTTTTATGTATCCATTGGTCATTTGTATGTCTTCTTTGGAAAAAGTGTCTGTTCAAACTCTTTGCCCATTTTCAAATGGATTATTTTTGCTTTTGAACTATATTAGTTCATTATATATACTGGATATTAACCCTTTATTAGTTAGGTGGGTTGTAAAAATTTTCTCCCATTCTGTAGGCTGCCTTTTCATTTTGTTGTTGTTCCTTTTGTGGTATAGAAGTACTTTATTTTGTTGTAGTCCCACTTACTAATTTTTGCTTTTGTTGCTTGCACTTTTAATATTACAACCCCCAAATCAATGCCAACACCAAAGATTGATGTCAAGGAGATTTTCTCCTATGTTTCCTTCTAGGAATTTTACAGTTTTCAGCTTGATATTTAAGTCTTTAATCTATTTCAAGTTAATTTTTGTGAGTGGTATAAAATAGGGGTCCAGTTTCATTCTTTGTCATGTGCTTATCTAGTTTTTTTCAGTACTATCTATTGAAGAGACTATTCTTCATTGTGTATTCTTGGATCCTTTGTCAAATATTAGCTGACCATGTATGCATAGTTTTATTTCTGAGCTCTCTTCCATTGATCTGTGTGTCTACTTTAATGTCAGTACTATGCTATTTTAATTATTACAGCTTTTTAATGCAATTTAAAATCAGGAAGTATGTTGCCTCCATCTTTGTTGTTTGTTCCTAGGATTGTTTTGGCTCTTTGGGGTCTTGTGTGGTTCCATACCAATTTTAGGATTTTTTTTTTCCAGTGAAAAAGGTCACTGGAATTTTGATAGGAATTGCATTGAATCTGTAGATGGCCTTATGTGGTGTAATCATTTTATCGATAACAATATTAATTCTTTTGATCCAAGAACATGGGGTATCTTTCCATTTGTTGGTGCCTTCTTTGATTTCTTTCATCAGTGTCTTACAGTTTTTGGTGTAGAAATATTTCACCTCCTTGAATAAGTTTATTCCTAAGTATTTTATTGCATTTCGTGCTATTATAAATAGGATTATTTTCTTAATTACTTTTACAGAATGATCATTGTTTATAGAAATGCAGTTTATTTTATATGTTGATTTTGTATTCTGCAACTTTTGAATTTATTAGTTGTAATAGTTTATTGGTGCAGTCTTTGGGATTTTCTATATGTAAGAGTATATCTACTGCAAATAAAAACAATTTTGCTTTTTCCTATCTGATTGGGATGACTTTTATTTTTTTATTTCTTGCCTAATTGCTCTGTACTTACATAGTACTTATGGTTCTGTGCCAAATTAAAGTGGTGAGAGTGGCCAAACTTATTTTGTTTATGATCTTAGAGGTAAAGTTTCTATCCTTGCACATTGAATATGTTGTTAGCTGTGGCTTTGTCATATTTGACCTTTATTATGTTGAACTACATTTCATCTATACTTGTTTGTTGAGGGATTTTATCATGAAAGGATATTAAATTTTGCTAATGCTTTTGCTGCATCTACTGAGATGATCATATTATTTTTGTCTTTCACTCTATTTCTTTGGTATGTAACATTGGTTGATATGTATATGTTGAACTATCTTTGATGGTTCAAGGGTCTCAGGGATAACCCTACTTGATCCTTGTGGATAATTTTTAAATTGTGTTGTTGAATTTGGTTTGCTGATATTTCATAGAGTATTTTTTGCATCTGCTTATCAAGGATACTGACCTGTAATTCTCCTTTTCCCTTAATGTCCTTATTTGTCTTTAGTATCAGAGTAATGCTGGCCTCACAAAATGAGTTTGGGAGCATTCCCTCCCCTGCAGTTTTTGGAAACTTTGGGAAGGATTGGCATTAAATCTTTAAAACACGGTAGAATTCACCAGTGAACTGAGGTACTGGGCTTTTTTTGTTGTTGGGGAGTTTTTGATTACTATTTGAATACCAATCCTTATTTATTATTGATCTGTTCAGATTTTCCATTCTTCATGATTCAGTATTGGTAGTTTGTATGTCTCTAGGAATTTATCCATTTACTTTAGGTCCAGTTTTTACTTAAAGTCTATTTTGACGATATAAATATAGCTATCCCTCTTATTCTTTGGTTTCCATTTATGTTGAATATCTTTATCACTTCACTTTGAGCCTTTGTGTGTCTTTAATGCTGAAATGAGTCTCTTGTAGTCAGTGTATTGATGGGTCTTGATTCTTTGTTCTTTCAACCATATTATGCCTTTCAATTGGAAAATTTAATCTATTTATATTCAAAATAATTATTGATAGGTGAGGACTTAATTAATGTCATCTTATTAACTATTTTATGACATTCTATAGTTCTCTTTCCTTGTCTCCTGCTGTCTTCCTTTTTGAATTGATGATTTTCTGTAGTGATGTGCTTTGTTTGAGACCCATCTCTTTATTTTTGTTATCTATTATATGATTTTGCCTATGAGATATATGATCTCTTTATTTTTGTGTATCTATTATATGATTTTGCTTTGTGGTTACCATGAGGCATACATAAAAGACCTTATGGATATAACAATATATTTTATGCAGAAAACAATTTAACTTCAATTACATGTAAAACTCTACCCTTTTTCTCTCCCACACCATTATTGTTTTTGATGTCAGTTTAACATCTCTTTCTATTGCAAATTCATTAGCAAATTATTGTAGCTACAGTGATTGTTGTACTTTTGTCCTTTAACTTTTATACTAGAGTTAAATGCTTAACACATTATCATATTACATCTTAGAGTATTCTTTTTTTAAAAATTTTTAATTTTTTATAAACATATAATATATTTTTATCCCCAGGGGTAAAGGTCTGTGAATCACCAGGTTTATACACTTCACAGCACTCACCATAGCACATACCTTCCCCAATGTCCATAACCCTACCCCTTTTCTCCAACCCCCCTCCCCGCAGCAACCCTCAGTTTGTTTTGTGAGATTAAGAGTCATTTATTGTTTCTCTCCCTCCCAATCCCATCTTGTTTTATTTATTCTTCTCCTACCCCTTTACCTTCCATGTTGCATCACCACTTCCTCATATCAGGGAGATCATATGATAGTTGTCTTTCTCCACTTGACTTATTTCGCTAAGCATGATACGCTCTAGTTCCATCCATGTTGTCGCAAATGGCAAGATTTCATTTCTTTTGATGGCTGCATAGTATTCCATTGTGTATATATACCACCTCTTCTTTATCCATTCATCTGTTGATGGACATCTAGGTTCTTTCCATAGTTTGGCTATTGTGGACATTGCTGCTATAAACATTCAGGTGCACGTGCCCCTTCATATCACTGCGTTTGTATCTTTAGGGTAAATACCCAGTAGTGCAATTGCTGGGTCATAGGGCAGTTCTATTTTCAACATTTTGAGGAACCTCCATGCTGTTTTCCAGAGTGGTCGCACCAGCTTGCATTCCCACCAACAGTGTAGGAGGGTTCCCCTCTCTCTGCATCCTTGCCAGCATCTGTCATTTCCTGACTTCTTAATTTTAGCCATTCTGACTGGTGTGAGGTGATATCTCATTGTGGTTTTGATTTGTATTTCTCTGATGCCGAGTGATATGGAGCACTTTTTCATGTGTCTGTTGTCCATCTGGATGTCTTCTTTGCAGAAATGTCTGTTCATGTCCTCTGCCCATTTCTTGATTGGATTATTTGTTCTTTGGGTGTTGAGTTTGCTAAGTTCTTTATATATTTTGGACACTAGTCCTTTATCTGATATGTTGTTTGCAAATATTTTCTCCCATTCTGTCAGTTGTCTGTTGGTTTTGTTAACTGTTTCCTTTGCTGTGCAAAAGCTTTTGATCTTGATGAAATCCCAGTAGTTCATTTTTGCTCTTGCTTCCCTTGCCTTTGGCGATGTTCCTAGGAAGATGTTGCTGCGGCTGAGGTCGAAGAGGTTGCTGCCTGTGTTCTCCTCAAGGATTTTGATGGATTCCTTTCTCACATGGAGGTCCTTCATCCATTTTGAGTCTGTTTTCATGTGTGGTGTAAAGAAATGGTCCAGTTTCATTTTTCTGCATGTGGCTGTCCAATTTTCCCAACACCATTTATTGAAGAGGCTGTCTTTTTTCCATTGGACTTTCTTTCCTGCTTTGTCGAAGATTAGTTGACCATAGAGTTGAGGGTCTATTTCTGGGCTCTCTATTCTGTTCCATTGATCTATGTGTCTGTTTTTGTACCAGTACCATGCTGTCTTGATGATGACAGCTTTGTAATAGAGCTTGAAGTCCGGAATTGTGATGCCACCAACTTTGGCTTTCTTTTTCAATATCCCTTTGGCTATTTGAGGTCTTTCCTGGTTCTATATAAATTTTAGAATTATTTGTTCCATTTCTTTGAAAAAGATGGATGGTACTTTGATAGGAATTACATTAAATGTGTAGATTGCTTTAGGTTGCATAGACATTTTCATGATATTTATTCTTCCAATCCAGGAGCATGGAACATTTTTCCATTTTTTTGTGTCTTCCTCAGTTTCTTTCATGAGTACTTTATAGTTTTCTGAGTATAGATTCTGTGCCTCTTTGGTTAGGTTTATTACTTGCTATCTTTTGGTTCTGGGTGCAATTGTAAATGGGATGGACTCCTTCATTTCTCTTTCTTCTGTCTTGTTGTTGGTGTAGAGAAATGAAACTGATTTCTGTGCATTGATTTTATATCCTGACACTTTACTGAATTCCTGTACAAGTTCTAGCAGTTTTGGAGTGAGCCTTTGGGTTTTCCACATATAGTATCATATCATCTGTGAAGAGTGATAGTTTGACTTCTTCTTTGATGATTTGGATGCCTTTAATTTCCTTTTGTTGTCTGATTGCTGAGGCTAGGACTTCTAGTACTATGTTGAATAGCAGTGGTGATAATGGGCATCCCTGCCGTGTTCCTGACTTTAGCGGAAAAGCTTTCAGTTTTTCTCCATTGAGAATGATATTTGCAGTGGGTTTTTCATAGATGGCTTTGATAATATTGAGGTATGTGCCCTCTATCTTTACACTTTGAAGAGTTTTGATCAGGAAGGGATACTGCATTTTGTCAAATGCGTTTTCAGCATCTATTGAGAGTATTATATAGCTCTTGTTCTTTCTTTTATTAATGGGTTGTATCACATTGATTGATTTGTGGATGTTGAACCAATCTTGCAGCCCTAGAATAAATCCCACTTGGTTGTGGTGAATAATCCTTTTAATGTACTGTTGAATCCTATTGGCTAGGATTTTCGCATCTGTGTTCATCAAGGATATTGGTCTGTAATTCTCTTTTTTGATGGGATCCTTGTCTGGTTTTGGGATCAGGGTGATGCTGGCCTCATAAAATGAGTTTGGACGTTTTCCTTCCATTTCTATTTTATGGAACAGTTTCAGGAGAATAGGAATTAGTTCTTCTTTAAATGTTTGGTAGAATTTCCCCGGCAAGCCGCCTGGCCCTGGGCTTTTGTTTGTTTGGAGATTTTTAATGACTGTTTCAATCTCCTTACTGATTATGGGTCTGTTCAGGTTTTCTATTTTTTCCTGGTTCAGTTGTGGTAGTTTATATGTTTCTAGGAATGCATCCATTTCTTCCAGATTGTCAAATTTGTTGGCGTAGAGTTGCTCATAGTATGTTCTTATAATAGTTTGTATTTCTTTGGTGTTAGTTGTGATCTCTCCTCTTTCGTTCATGATTTTATTTATTTGGGTCCTTTCATTTTTCTTTTTGATAATTCTAGCCAGGGGTTTATCAATCTTATTAATTCTTTCAAAGAACCAGCTCCTAGTTTCGTTGATTTGTTCTATTGTTTTTTTGGTTTCTATTTCATTGATTTCTGTTCTGATCTTTATGATTTCTTTTCTCCTGCTGGGTTTAGGGTTTTTTTCTTGTTCTTTTCTAGCTCCTTTAGGTGTAAGGTTAGGTCGTGTACCTGAGACCTTTCTTGTGTCTTTAGAAAGGCTTGTACCGCTATATATTTTCCTCTCAGGACTGTCTTTGGGGGTGTCCCACAGATTTTTAGCCATTGTGTTTTCATTATCATTTGTTTCCATGATTTTTTTCAATTCTTCTTTAATTTCCTGTTTGACCCATTCATTCTTTAGAAGGATGCTGTTTAGTCTTCATGTTTTGGGTTCTTTCCAAACTTCCTCTTGTGGTTGAGTTCTACCTTCAGAGCTTTGTTGTCTGAAAATATGCAGGGAATGATCCCAATCTTTTGATACCGGTTGAGATCTGATTTAGGACCGAGGATGTGATCTATTTTGGAGAATGTTCCATGTGCACTAGAGAAGAATGTGTATTCAGTTGATTTGGGATGAAATGTTCTGAATATATCTGTGATGTCCATCTGGTCCAGTGAGTCATTTTAGGCCTTTATTTCCTTGTTGATCTTTTGCTTGGATGATCTGTGCATTTCAGTGAGGGGAGTGTTAAAGTCCCCTACTATTATTATATTATTATTCATGTGTTTCTTTGATTTTGTTATTAATTGGTTTATATAGTTGGCTGCTCCCACTTTGGGGGCATAGATATTTAAACTTGTTAGATCTTCTTGTTGGACCGACCCTTTGAGTATGATATAGTGTTCTTCCTCATCTCTTATTATGGTCTTTGGCTTAAAATCTAATTGATCTGATACAAGGATTGCCACTCCTGCTTTCTTCTGATGCCCATTAGCATGGAAAATTCTTTTCCACCCCCTCACTTTAAATCTGGAGGTGTCTTCGGGCTTAAAATGAGTTTCTTGGAGGCAACATATAGATGGGTTTTGCTTTTTTATCCATTCTGATACCCTGTGTCTTTTGATTGGGGCATTTAGCCCATTAAAATTCAGGGTAACTATTGAGAGATATGAATTTAGTGCCATTGTATTTCCTGTAAGGTGACTGTTACTGTATATGGTCTCTATTCCTTTCTAATCTACCACTTGTAGGCTCTCTCTTTGCTTAGAGGACCCCTTTCAAGATTTCCTATGGAGCTGGTTTGGTGTTTGCAAATTCTTTCAGTTTATGTCTGTCCTGGAAGCTTTTTATCTCTCCTTCTCTTTTCAATGATAGCCTAGCTGAATATAGTATTCTTGGCTGCATGTTTTTCTCGTTTAGTGCTCTGAATATATCATGCTAGCTCTTTCTTGCTTGCCAGGTTTCTGTGGATATGTCTGCTGCCAATCTAATGTTTTTACCCTTCTATGTTACAGACTTCTTTTCCTGAGCTGCTTTCAGGATTTTCTCTTTGTCACTAAGACTTATTAATTTTAATATTAGGTGACGGGGTGTGGACCTATTCTTATTGATTTTGAGGGGTGTTCTCTGCACCTCCTGAATTTTGATGCTTGTTCCCTTTGCCATATTAGGGAAATTCTCTCCAATAATTCTCTCCAGTATACCTTCTGCTCCTCTCTCTCTTTCTTCTTCTGGAATCCCAATTTTTCTAATGTTGTTTCGTCTTCTCTTATCTCTCGAATTCTTTCCTCGTGATCCAGTAGCTGTTTGTCCCTCTTTTGCTCAGCTTCTTTATTCTCTGTCATTTGGTCTTCTATATCGCTAATTCTTTCTTCTGCCTCATTTATCCTAGTAGTGAGTGCCTCCATTTTTTATTGCACCTCATTAATAGCTTTTTATATTTCAAGTTGGTTAGATTTTAGTTCTTTTATTTCTCCACAAAGGGCTTTTATATCTCTGGAGAGGGTTTCTCTAATATCTTCCATGCCTTTTTTGAGCCCGGCTAGAACCTTGAGAATCGTCATTCTCAACTCCAGATCTGACATATTACCAATGTCTGTATTGATTAGGTCTTATGCCTTCAGTACTGCCTCTTGTTCTTTTTTTTGTGGTGAATTTTTCCACCTTGTCTTTTTGTCCAGGTAAGAGTATATGAAGGAGCCAGTAAAATACTAAAAGGGTGGCAACAACCCCAGGAAAATATGCTTTAACCAAATCAGAAGAGATCCCAAATCATGAGGCGGGAGAAAGGGGATAAAAAGAGGTTCAGAAAGAAAAAAAAAAAAAAAGAAAGAAAAATAAAAAAAAGAAAACGAATAAAGAAAAAGTATAAAAAAGAAAAAATATATAAATATTAGATAAACTAGTTAAAAAACGTTAAAAAAAGGGTAAAAGTTAAAAAAATTTAACAGAAAAAGAAAAAAATTGAAAAAGAAAAATAATTATATTAACTGCAAGACTAAAGAATCATGGGGAGAAAGCCATGAGTTCCGTGCTTTGCTTTCTCCTCCTCTGGAATTCTGCTGCTCTCCTTGGTATTGAAACTGCTCTCCTTGGTAGGTGAACTTGGTCTTGGCTGGATTTCTTATTGATCTTCTGGGGGAGGGGCCTGTTGTAGTGATTCTCAAGTGTCTTTGCCCCAGGCAGAATTGCACCACCCTTACTAGGGGCCAGGCTGCGTTATCTGCTCAGATTTGCTTTCAGGAGCTTTTGTTCCCTGAGTGCTCTCCATAGAGTTCTGGAGAACAGGAATAAAAATGGCAGCCTCGTGGTCTCAGGCTGGAGAAGCCCAGAGCCCGGGGCCCCACTCCTCAGTGTGCCCTCAGAGAATAGCACCCAGTAAGTCCCATCTGCCTGACCTCTGGCCTCGCTCTGAGCTCACCGAGCCTGCGACCATTTCAAGGGAACCCCGAGCTGTGAGTTCACTGTCGGCTTTGTCCCTGCTGCCGGCTTCCCCGTTCTAATACCTGTAAGCTCTGTGACACTCAGACACCCCGATCCTTCTGTGACCCTGCGGGACCTGAGGCCACGCTGACTCCGCGTGGGCTTCACGCTGGTTTAGCCTCTGGAGTGATGTCGCTCAGCGGAACAGACTTTTAAAAGTCCTGATTTTGTGCTCCGTTGCTCCGCTGCTTGCCGGAAGCCAGCCCCTCCCCCCGGGGTCTGTCTTCCCTGTCGCTTTGGATTCACTTCTCCGCCAGTCCTACCTTTCAGAAAGTGGTTGATTTTCTGTTTCTAGAATTGCTTTTCTTCTTCTTTTCAATCTGCCGATGGATTTGTAGGTGTTTGCAATCTTTAGATATGCTATCTAGCTGATATCCCGCTAGGTGAAGTAGTCTCAGCCTGCTACTTCTCCGACACCTTGACTCTTCCCCCCAGTCTTAGAGTATTCTTAATTTGAGTATATGCTTACTTTTACCAGTGTGTTTCATATTTTCATTTGTTTTCATATTCAAATTATTATCCTGTCATTTCAGTTTGTAGAACTCTTTGGCATTTCTTCTAAGGAAGGTCTGGTGGTGACAAATTGCCTCAGGTTTTGTTTTGTTGAGGGATGGGGAGAGGCGATAGTCTTTATCTCTCCATTTCTGAAGAAGTACTTTGCCAGATAAAGTATTTTTGGTTAGCAGTATTTTTCTTTCAGAAAGCACTTTGAATATGTCATTCCATTTTCTTCTGTCCTGCAAGTTTCTACCAAGAAATCCACTATCCTCCATTATATTGAGGATTTTTTTTCTCTTACTGCTTTAAAACTTCTTTCTTTTTCTTTGATATTAGTTTAATTATAATGTGCCTTGGAGATGATTGTTTTGTGTTGAAATTTTGAGGTGAATGATTATCTTCTTGAATTTGTATGTCCAAATCTCTACCCATATTTGGGAAGTTCTTAGTCACTGTTTTTTAAATACTTTCTGCCCCCTTTTATCTCTCTTCTCCTTTTGGAGACCTTAATAATGTGTAGATTGTGTGTTTTCTCCTTTTTTTTCCTATTGGGTGTCATGAGGTAGGTGAAGTTGGTACAGTCTGTGGAATGCATGAAGGTAGTGGCAAATGGTATGCAGGAAACCATACTAAGATCTGCAGGAAGAGGAGAAAGTGGAGATAGCTGGGGACAGTTGAGGGAGGGTGTCCTAAACTGAAGGTATCTGGAATGCTCAGGTGGGTTCCCATTCAGTTTGGCTCCCCACCTGACAGAACTTAATAGATAGTTAACACAATGATAGTAGGAGATTTTAAGGCTACTTTTAATAACATATATATCAATCAGATGCAGATAAATAAGGAAGTAGAGGATTTCAACAACACTATAGACCAGTTGGACCCAATAATGATATACAGAACACTCCACCCAACAATAGTAGAAAACACATTCTTCTCTAGTGCCATGAGACATTCTTGAGAATAGATCACATTTTAGCCTACAAAACAAGTCTTAACAAATTTAGAAAGATTGAAATCATACCAAATATCTTTTCCAAGTAACCACAGTGGAATGATATTAGAAATCAATTGCAAAAGGAAAACTAGAAAATTCCCAAATGTGTGGAAATTAAACAACACACTTTTAAACCACCAAATAAGTAAAAAATAAACCACAAATGAAATTAGAAAATATCTTGAAACAAATGATAATAAAAACAAAACATACCAAAACTTAAGGGATATACTAATAGCATTATGTTAAAAGGGAAGTTTATAGTGATAAATGCCTACATTATAGAAGGAGAAAGATCTCAGACAACCTAATTTTATACCTCAGTTAAAAAAAGAACAAACTAAACAAAAATTAGCTAAGTAAGTAAAATATATAAGAGCAGAATAAATGAAATAGAAAATAAAAAGTTTAAAAACCAGTGAAACTGAGTCAGTTTTTGAAAAGGTCAATAAAATAAACAAACCCTTAATTAGACTAAGGAAAAAGAAAAATTATTTTATAAATAGAATTAAAAACAAAAGAAGAGACTACAACTGATGCCACATGAAATAAAAAAAGATCATATGAGAATACAATGAAAAAGTATTCCTCAACAAACTGGACAACCTATAAGTAATAGACAAATTTCTAGAAACATAACCTACAAAGACTGAACCATGAAGAATTAAAAGGCCCAAATGAACCTATTACTAATGAGGTGTGATTAAAGTAGTAATGAAAAACTTCCCCAAAAAGAAAATAGCTTCACTGGAGAATTCTACCAAAGATTGGAAGAAGAGTTAACACCATTCCTTCTCAGACTTTTCAAAAAAATTAAAGAGGAAGCACACTTTCAAATTCATTTTATGAGGCACTATCTTGATACTAAAATCTGACAGAGATACTATGAGAAAATAAAAGGGCATACCAATAGCCCTGGTTAATATTAATACAAAAACACTTAACAAAATACCAGTGAACTGAATTCAAGAATACATTAAAAGGATTATACATTGGGGCACCTGGGTGGCTCAGTCAGTTAAGCATCAGACTCCTGATTTTGGCTCAGGTCATGATCTCAGGTTATGACATTAAGCTCTTTTAGTTTCCCCTCTCCCCCTCTGCCTCTCTCACCCCAGCCCCTGCTCACATGCTCTTTCTCTCTCTCTCTCTCTCAAAAAAAAGGTTATACAGACTATGATTATATGCCAGTGTGATTTATTCCTGCAATATAACGATGGCTCAACATATGAGAACTAGTCATTTTTTTTCCTTCTAAATCTTTTTTTTTTTTTAATTTATTTGACAGAGATCACAAGTAGGCAGAGAGGCAGGTAGAGAGAGAGGAAGGAAAGCAGGCTCCCTGCTGAGCGAGAGCCCGATGCGGGGCTCGATCCCAGGACCCTGGGATCATGACCTGAGCCGAAAGCAGAGGTTTTAACCCACTGAGTCACCCAGGTGCCCCGAGAGCTAGTCATTTCAATAAATTATATTAATAGGAGGAAGGATAAAAACCATATAATCATCTCAATGCAGAGAAAGCATTTCATAAAATTCAGTGCCCTTTCTTGATCAAGACCTCCAGCAAACTAGGAACAGAAGGAAATTATTTCAATTTGATAAAGGCCAAATATTAAAATCCCACGGCTAAGGTCATACTCAGTGGTGAAAAACTGAAAGTTTTCCTTCTAAGACCAGGTATAAGGCAAGGATTCCCTCTCTCACTTCTATTCAATATAGTAGTGAAAGTCATAGAGTATTTAGGAAAGAAAAAAGTAAAAGTCATCCAAATCATAAAAAAAGAAGTAAAATTATCCATGTTCACAGATGACACAAATTAATAGGTAGAAAACCCTATAGATTCCATCAAAAAACCTGTTAAAACTAATGAACAGGGGCGCCTGGGTGGCTCAGTGGGTTAAGCCTCTGCCTTCGGCTCAGGTTATGATCTCAGGGTCCTGGGATCGAGCCCCGCATCGGGCTCTCTGCTTGGCAGGGAGCCTGCTTCCTCCCTCTCTCTGCCTGTCTCTCTGCCTACTTGTGATTTCTGTCTGTTAAATAAGTGAATAAAATCTTTAAAAAACAAACAAACAAACAGAAACACTAATGAACAAATTTAGTAAGGATGCAGGATGCAAAATTTACACATAAAAATCAGTTGTGTTTCTTTCATACATTAAAAATGAACATTCTTAAATGGGAATTAAGAAAACAATCTCGTTTAGAATAACATTAAAAATATTTAGGCATAAACGTAGCCAAGGAGACAAAAGACTTGTACACTGAAAGCCATAAAACATTGCTGAAAGAAATTAAAGAAGACACAAAGAAATAGGAAGACGTCATAAGTTTGTGGATGGAAAATGTCATATTATTTAAATATACTATCTAAAAACATACAGATTCAATGCAAATCCTATCAAAATCCAAATGGCATTTTGCAGACATAGAAAAAAATTAATATTCACATCAACTCTCAAAGGATCTTGAATAGTGAAAACAATCTTGAGAAAGAAAAATAAAGGAGGCCTCACACCTGATATCAGAACTTGCTACAGTAATCCAAACAGTGTGGTGGTGGCATAAAGACATACAGAGACCAAAGGAATAGAATGGAGAACCCAGAAACAAACCCTTATGTATACGGCCAAATGATCTTTCACAAGTCTGCCAAGGGTACACAATGGGCAAAGATTAGTCTCTTCAACAAATGATGTTAAGAAAACTGTGGACCTATATGCAAAAAATGAAGTTGATTCTTACCTTATACCATGCAGGAAAGTTAACTCAAGTTGGATTAAAAAGCTTTAATATTTGAAACTACTAAAATCTTAGAAGAAAACATTAGGGAAAAATGTCATAGATTTGGGGATGATTTCTTAGATATGACACCCAAAGCACAAACAGTGAAAGGAAAGGGAGACAAATGGGATTACATCAAACTGAACTGTGCAGCAAAGGAAACCGTCAAGGAAGTGGAAAGGCAACTACTGAATGGGAAAAATATTTGCAAACCATATAATGTGATAAGTTAATATCTAAAATATCTAAAAAATTCTACAATTCAACAACAAAATATAACAAGTAATCTGATTAAAAATTGGGCAATTCTTTTTGTTTTAAGATTTTATTTATTTATTTGACAGAGAGAGATCACAAGTAGGCAGAGAGGCAGGCAGAGAGAGAGGGGAAGCAGGCTCTCTATTGAGTAGAGAGCCCGATGCGGGGCTCGATCTCAGGACCCTGGGATCATGACCCGAGCCAAGGGCAGAGGCTTAACCCACTAAGCCACCCAGGGGCCCTGAGAAGCTGGGCAGTTCTTGAGTAGATAGTTCTCCAAAGAAGCATGGGAAAAGCTATTCAACATCACTAATCATCAAGGAAATGCAAGTCAAAGCCATAATGAAATATCTATTACCTTACCCCTATTAGGATGGCCACTATCCAAAACAAAACAAAACAAAAAAAATAACAAGCAGAAAATAACAAGTGTTGGTGAGGATATGGAGAAATTAGAACACTTGTATACTGTTGTCATTATGTAAAATGAGGTAGATGTTATGGAAAGCAATATGGAGATTCCTCAAAATATTAAAAATAGGATTACAATATGGTTTAACATCCCACCTCTGGATATATACTGAAAAGAATTAAATACTGGATCTGGTAGAGATATTTGTGGCCCCATGCTCATTGCAGTATTAGTTACAGTAGTGAAAATGTAGAAGCAACCTGAATGTCTATTGATGGATGAATGGATAAAGACACTGTGGTATATACGTACACCAAATATGTATGTAATGTATTTGTATGTAAAATACTGTTTAGCTTTATAAAAAGAAGGAAATCTTGTCATATGCTACCATGCAGATAAACCTTGAGGACATTGTGCTAAGTGAAATAAGCCAGTTACAAAAAGAGACATACTGTATGATTCCACTTATACGAGGTATCCAAAACAGTCAAACTCTTAGGAACAGAAAATGAATGATGGTTGACAGGGGCTGGGAATACAGCAAATAGGGGAGTTTTTGCTTAATGGGTATAGGGTTTCAGTTTTACAAGATGAAAAATTCCAGAGACCTTCTGTACAGCGTGGTGTGTATAGTTAACACTGTTGCATACAAAAAAATGGATAATATGGTCAATTTTAATGTTCTGTGCTTTTACTACAGTTGAAAAATAAAAGGGACATGAAACTGGTGGTTGGTTATGTTCATAATTTTGGTGTTGAGGTTGTGCTGATGATTTCAAGGATGCAGTTATATGTCAAATATTACCATTTTATGGTGTATATATGTGCAGTTCATTTGTATGTTAACTGTATCTCAATAAAGTTAATGTTACAGGAAATATGATATATCTCCATTTTTTTTTAGGTCTGCTTTGTTATTTCTGTGGATGGCCTGATTTCTAATTTTTGGCTATTTTAACACTTACAGCTATTAGTATTTCTAACACAGGTAAATATAAGATGTCTAACTCTGAATATCAAGTTGCACTTATTCCTTCAGTTCAAGGACAGTTATTTCTTCTAACATGAAACAAGTTTGAGTAAGCTTAGGAATATGGGAACTAGTACTTAGTATTTTTTCAAATACACAGATATATACATACTCAATTATCACAATTCTCAACTTCACATCTTAATAAGTTTATTTTTTAATTCATTAACTTTTTATTTTTTATGTTTTAAGTTTTTATTTAAATTCTAGTTAATAACATATAGTATAATATTAGTTTTAGGAGTAGAATTTAGTGATTCATCAATTATGTATAATAACCAGGTCTCACCACAAATGCCTTCCTTGGGGTGCGTGGGTGGCTTAGTTGGTTAAGTGTCTGCCTTTGGCTTGGATCACGATCCCAGGGTCCTGAGATTGAGCCCTGCATCAGACTCCCTGCTCCGTGAGGATCCTGCTTCTCCCTCTTCCTCTGCCACTCCTTCTGCTGTGTTCTCTCTGTCTCTTGAATAAAGAAATAAATAAAATCTTTAAAAAATAATACTCCATGCTCATCACAGTGCCCTCCTTAATACCCATTACCCATTTAGCCTATCCCCCACTCACCTCACCTCCAGCAACCCTCAGTTACTTCTCTATAGTTAATAGTCTCTTATGATTTGCCTACCTTTTTTTCCTTCCTTCGCCTACATTCCTGTTTCTTAAATTCCATATATGAATGAAATAATATTGTATTTGGCTTTCTCTGGATGACTTACCTTAGCATAATACACTCTAGTGCCATCCGTCATTGCAAATGGCAAGATTTCATACTTTTTCATGGTTGAGTAATATTTCACTGTGTATGTGTATATAATAAATACACACCACATCTTCTTACTCATTCATTAGGTGATGAATATTTGGGCTTTTTCCATAATTTGGGTATTGCATGTGCATGTGCCCCTTCAAATCAGTTTTTTTTTTTTTGTATCATCTGGGTAAATACCTACTAGTGCATTTGCTGGGCCATAGGGTAGCTCCGTTTCTACCTTTTTAAGGAAACTCCATGCTGTTTTCCAGAGTGGCTGCAACAATTTGCATTCCCACAGTCAGTTCAAGAGTGTTCCCCTTTCTCTACATCCTTGTCAACCTGTTGTTTCTGGTGTTGTTAATTTTAGCCATTCTGATAGGTGTGAGGTGATATCTCATTGTGGTTTTGATTTCTATTTCCCTTATGATGAATGATGTTGAACATCTTTTCATGTGCCATCTCTATGTCTTCTTTGGATAAAAAGGTCTGTTCATGCCTTCTGCCCATTGCTTAAATGGATTATTTGGATTTTGCATGTTTAATTTGATAAGTTCTTTATATATTTTTGATACTGACCCTTTATTAGATATGTCATTTATTAGATACTGACCCTTTATTAGATATGTCATTTGCAGATATCTTCTCCCATTCCTAAAGTTGGCTTTTAGTTTTGGTAATTGTTTCTTTCACTGTGCAGAAGCTTTTCATTTCAGTATATGTGCTGCCAAAGCAAGCACCAGATGCTTTTTATCTTGATGAAGCCCCAATAATTCACTTTTGCTTTTGTTTCCCTTGCCTCCAGAGATGTATCTAGTAAGAAGTTGCCTTGGCCAATGTCAATCAATGTCAAAGAGGTTGCTGTGTGTGTTCTTCTCTAGGATTTTGATAGTTTCCTGTCTCACATTTAGATCTTTCATCCATTTTGAATTTATTTTTGGGTATCGTGTAAGAATGTGGTCCAGTTTCATTCTTCTCCATATTGCTCTCTAGTTTTCCCAACATCATTTGTTGAAGAGGCTGTCTTTTTCCTACTGGATGTTCTATCCTGCTTTGTCAAAGATTAGTTGACCATAGAGTTGTGGGTCCATTTCTGGGTTTTCTGTTCTGTTCCATTGCTATATATATCTGTTTTTGTGCCAGTACCATACTGTCTTGGTCACTACAGCTTTGTAGTATAGCTTAAAATCTAGAATGGTGATGCCTTCTGCTTTCTTTTCTTTTTTAGAATTGCTTTGGATGTTCAGGGTCTTCTGTGGTTCCACACAAATTTTAGGATTGTTTGTTCTAGCTCTGTGAAAAATTCTGGTGGTATTTTGATAGGGATTGCATTAAATGTGTAGATTCCTTTGGGTAGTATAGACTTTTTTTTTTTTGACATCTTTTTAAATTTCTTTTTTAAATTTCTTTTCAGTTTTCCAGAATTCATTGTTTATGCACCATACCCAGTGCTCCATGCAGTACATGCCCTCCACAATACCTACCACCAGGCTCACCCAACCTCCCATACTGTTCCCCCCAAAACTCTCAGTTAGTTCCAGAGTCCATAGTCTCTCATGGTAGTATAGACATTTAACGATATTTCTTCTTTCAGTCCATGAGCATGGAATGTTTTTCCTTTTCTTTGTGTCTTCCTCAACTTCTTTCATAGATATTATATAGTTTTCAGACTACAGATCTTTTACCTCTTTGGTTAGGTTTATTCATAGGTATCTTATAGTTTTTGATACAGTTGCAAATGGGATCAATTCGTTGATTTCTCTTTCTACTGCTTCATTATTGGTATGTAGAAATGCTACAGACTTCTGTACATTGATTTTGTATCCTGCAACTTTACTGAATTCATGTATTAATCTAGCAAGTTTTTGGTGGATTCTTTCAGGTTGTCTGTACAGAATATCATGTCATTTGCAAATACTGAAAGCTTGAGTTCTTCCTGCTGATTTGGATGCCTTTAATTTCTTTTTGTTATCTGGTTGTTGAGATTAGGACTTCCAATACTATGTTAAATAACAATGGTGATAGTGAAACATCCCTGTCTTATTCCTGGTAAAAGAAAAGTTCTCAGTTTTTAAATTTTTTTTTAAAAGATTTTATTTATTTATTAGAGAGAGAGAGGGGGAGAGAGCAAGCACAAGCAGAAGAATGGCAGGCCGAGGCAGAGGGAGAAGCAGGCTCCCTGCTGAGCAAGGAGCCTGATGTGGGACTTGATCCCAGGACGCTGGGATCATGACCTGAGTCGAAGGCAGCTGCTTAACCAACTGAGCCACCCAGGTGTCCTGAAAAGTTCTCAGTTTTTCCCCATTAAGTATGATGCATGGTCTTTTATATATGGCCTTTGTGATATTGAAGTATGTTCCCCCTATTCATACTTTGTTGTGGGTTTTTATCAAGAATGGATGCTATAGTTTGTCAAATGCTCCTTATGCATCTATTGAGAAGATCATATGGATCTTATCCTTTTATTAATATGCTATATCATGTTGAATGATGTGCAAATATTGAACCAGTGTTGCAATCCTGGAATAAGTTCCACTTGACCATTCTTCTAATGTACTTCTGAACTTGATTTGCTAGTATCTTGTTGAGAATTTTTGCATCCATATTCATTAGAGACATTGGCCTATAATTCTCCTTATTAGTGGGGTCTTTGATTTTGGAATCAAGTTAATGCTGGCCTCACAGAATGAGTTTCAAAGTTTGCCTTCTATTTCTATTTTTTGAACAGTTTGAGAAGAATATATATTAACTCTTCTTTAAATGGTAGAGTTTTTTTGGGAAGCTGTCTGGCGCTGGACTTGTGTTTGTTGGGAAATTTTTGATTATTGATTCAATTTCTTTGTGGTTATGGGCCTGTTCAAATTTTCTATTTCTTCCTGTTTCAGTTTTGGTAGTTTATATATCTGGGAATTTATCCATTTCTTCCAGATTTCCTAATTTGTTGTCCTATAATTTTTCACAGTATTCTCTTTTGTTTGTATTTCTGTAGTGTTGGTTGTGATCTTGCCTCTCTCCTTGATAATTTTATCTATTTGAGTGCTTTCTCTTATCTTTTGATAAGTGTGACTAGATTTTATCAGTTTTATTATTTTTTTAAGGAACCAGCTTCTAGTCTCATGGATCTGGGTTTTTTGTTTTGTTTTTGTATAGCATTTATTTCTGCTCCAGTGTTTATTATTGCCCTTCTTCTGATGGCTTTAGAATTCATTTGTTCTTTCTTTCTTTTTTAAAAATTTGATTTAATTTTTTTTTTCAGTGTTCCAAGATTCATTGTTTATGCACCACATCTGGTGCTCTATGCAATACGTGCCTTCCTTAATACCCACCACTAGGATCACCTAACATCAATACCCCCTCCCCTCCAAAACACTCGGTTTGTTTCTCAGAATTCACAGTCTCTCATGGTTTGTCTCCCCCTCCGATTTCTTTTCTATGTCCTTAATGTGTAAGGTTAGGTTGTACATTTGAGATTTTTCTTGTTTGTTGAGGTTGGCCTGTAGTGCCATATACTCTTATGACTGCTTTCGCTCCATCCCAGTGTTTTGAACCACCGTTCATTTTCATTTGGCTTCATGTGTATTTTTAGAAATTTTTTTTTAATTTTTTATTTTTTATAAACATATATTTTTTATCCCCAGGGGATTTCTTTTTTAATTTTCAGGTTAGCCCATTCATTCTTTAGGAGGAATCTTATTTAATTTATTTTATTTTTTTTTTAATTATGTTCAGTTAGCCAGCATATAGTAAGTACATCATAAGTTTTTGTTGTAGTGTTCAACAGTTCTTTAGTAGGAAATCTTTAACCTTTATGTATTTGTGGCCTACCAGTTTTTTCCTTGTGGTTAATTTCAAGTTTCATAGCATTGTGGTGGGAAAATATGCATGGTATGGTCTCCGCCTTTTTATATTTGTTGAGGACTGATTTTTCACCCAATAAGTGATCTATTCTGGAGAATGTTCCATGTGACCTGAAAAAGAATATTTATTCTGTTGCTTTAGAATGAAATATTCTGAATATATCTGTTTAAGTCCATTTAGTCTGCTGTGTTGTTCAAAGCCATCATGTCCTTGTTGATTTTCTGCTTTGAATTCTGTCCATTGTGCTAAGTGGGGTGTTAAAGTCCCCTACTATTATTGTATTATTATCAATTAGTTTCTTTATGTTTTTTATTAATTGATTAATATATTTGGCTGTGCCCAAGAGGGGCATACATATTTACAATTGTTAGATCTTCTTGTTGGATAGACTGCTTTATTATGACATAGTGACTGTCCATCTCTTGTTATAGTCTTTGGTTTAAAATCTAGTTTATTTGATGTAAATGTGGCTACTCAGGCTTTCTTTTGATGTCTGTTAGCACAATAAATGGTTCTTATCCCATCACTTTCAATCTGCCAGTATCTTAAGGCTTAAAATGAATTTCTTATAGGTGGCATATAGATGGGTCTTATTTTTTTTAATCCATTCTGTTACCCTATATATTTTGATTGGCACATTTAGTCCATTTACATTCAGAGTGATTTTTGAGGCATACTGAGGCTGTGGTGCTAAGATAAAGAGTTTTGGAGGAGCCTTATAGCAGGCCAAGAGTAAATCATAATGATGATTAGAAAAGCCCTTCATATTTATTGCTACAAGTTTTATAACAAAATGTTATGGTAACTTTCCAGTGCTGACCAAGGGCATTCATAACATACCCTAAGACTTTTGCTATATGGTTGGGACATCTTTTGTTTGTGAGACTCCCCAGGCAGACAAGATACTGCCAGAACTAACTAATGCCTATATTGTCCCTGAAGTTTCAGGGCTAGGTATTTCATGTTACTATTTGCCTTTTCTGTCTCCAGTGGGCCAGAGAAGCTTCTCTTCTAAATATATTAGAACTTTGTCACTCTAGTCTACTGGTATTGCTTAAGACTTTAAATTGACTCCAGTCCATGGCTGATTAATATATAAACAGGGAATCTCTTTTAGAATTCTTTTAACCACTATTTCTAAATTTTTCAAGGCAGGGAACACTTCATCTTGAAGTGTCAACAACCTATAGACTTACATACGTATACCTCTTTCTGGACCTTATAGATAGTGGAGTGTAAGAGAATCTGTGTTCAGATGAGACACACTAACTGTACTGAGATGAAGCTAAATATTTAAGTAAAATTGGAGCAATATACACATACACCAGATGTTTCTAATTGTTATATATATGTCTTTTTTTTTAAGACCCAAACATCTGGCTCATTACATTCTTTTGTAGTTTTGGGTGATACAGCCTTAGGCATGATGTATAAAATAATGAGTTATAATGGTATTTCTACCTTGTAACACTGACAGTGTTAAAAATACATATAGTTTATTTTTTACATATTGAAATAAAATAATCATTTTAAAAATGGAATGGAGTTATGGGTGATTGTTACATGTTGATTAATTTATTTTCTTAATTTTTTTGAAAAATGTCATAAAACAAGGTTATCTAAGAAATAAAGTAAATGGAACGGAACTTAATTGAAAATTCAGTAGTAATAGGGAATTAAGAGAAAGGAGAAGATAAGAAGAAATAACAGGAAGAAGCAATGTGCAGAATTACCTGAGCAACATTTAAAATTTCATGTAATATGGACACTGTTTTTTTTTCTGAAAGTGAAATTTGATGTTTAAATAGTTTCTTTGTAATTTTCCTAACCTATATGTTCACTTTTCCCTAAAGCAGCATTTATGACATGTGGCTTTTGAAAACTTAAGATTTAACTACCTTTTTGTTAATTTAATAGATGGGTAAGCCAAGGGTAAAGTCATTTTTAATTTTTAAAGTAAAAGAACTTTGCATTTTGATATAATTTGCAGGCTTCTGAAAATGTTCAAAAACAGTATTAAGAACTCTCAAATATTCAATATATAATCTTGATTCTCTAAATGTTAACATCTTTTTTGTTATTATTAACATCTTATATAATAATACTACAATTATAAAAATTAGGAAGCTAATATTGATATAATATTATTATCTAATCTATAGGCCTTATTCATATTTTAACAATTAATGTCCTTTTTGGCCCAGAGGCATACATCACCATTAATTTTCACATGTTCCTTTAATCTGGAACAACACTCTAATCTTTTTTTTTTTCTTTTTTTTTTTTTTTGTCTATTATGACTTTAGCATTTTTGAAAAGTACTTGCCAGTTATTTTTGTAGAAGAGTCTTCATTTTGGGTGTGTCAGACATTTCTTCATGATTAAGATTACCAAAGAAGCAAGTGTTATGTTTTTCATAGTGTGAGATCAGGAGACACATGATTAAGATTTTTCCCATTACTAGTAATGTTAACATTTATTATATTATTAAGGTAATATTTGTCAGTTTTCCTCACTGTAAAGTTAACATTTTTTCTTTTACAATTAGTGTCTGGTGGTATTATCTTTTAAGACCATGAAAATACCCTGTTTATCTTTAGACACTTGACCACTAATCTTTTTAATCCATTGATGATTTTTGCCTGAAACATTTGGTGTTTGTTAACTGTTAATTTTCTACTTTCATTATTTTTTACATATATTAGTTCAACTTATAAGGAAGACCTGTTCCTTCTCCCTCATTTATTTACTCAATTATTTATATTAGTATGGGCTGATGTATTTTTTCTTATTTTGTGAGCTATAATCCATTACAAACTTTATTATTCTGTTTTTCAAATTGTTTCATGTTTGGTAATCCACATCCTCTCCAACATTTGTTTTTTCTTGTCTTTTTGATACTAGCCATTCTGACTTGTGTGAAGTGATAACCCATTGTGGTTTTGGTTTGAATTTCTGATGATTAGTGATGTTGAACATTTTTTCATGTGTCTGTTGGCCATCTGCCTCTCTTCTTTAGAATAATGTCTATTCAGGTCATCTCCCCATTATTAAATTGGGTTATTATTATTATTGTTATTATTATTTTTTTTTGGTGTTGAGTTATAGGAGTTCCTTATGTATTTTAGATGTTAACCTCTTATTGGATGTATCATTTGCAAATATCTTCTGTTTAATAGGTTGCATATTCATTATGAGGATGGTTTCCTCCACTGTGCAAAAACTTTTTAGTTTGATGTAGTCCCAATTGCTTAGTTTTACTTTTGTTTATATTTGCCTAGTGAGAAATATCCAAAAAAAATGTTGGTAAGGTTGATGTCTGAGAAATTACTGCCTATATTTTCTTTTAGGGGTTTTATGGTTTGGGGTCTCACATTTAGGTCTTTAATCAATTTTGAGTTTATTTTTGTGTATGGTGTAAGAAAGTGATATTGTTTCATTCTTCTGATTTTCACAAACCATTTATTGAAGGGATTCTCCTTCCCCATTGTATATTTTTGTTTCTTTTGTCATAGATTATTTGACCATACCAGTATGAGTTTACCTGGGCTCTCAATTCTATTTCACTGATCTGTATGTCTGTTTTTGTGATAGTACCATACTGTTTTTATTATTCTAGCTTTACAGTATAGTTTGAAATCTGGGATTATGATACCTCCAGCCTTGTTCTTTTTATCTTAAATTGCTTTGGCTACTCAGGGTTTTTTGTGGCTTCATATAGATTTTAGGATTTTTTTTTTTGTTCTAGTTCTATGAAAATACTGTTGGGATTTTGATAGGGATTGCGTGGAATTTGTAGTCTACTTTGGGTAGAATGGACATTTTAATAATATGAACATGAACATGGCTTATCTTCCATTATATGTATCATCTTTAATTTCTTTCATCAATGTCTTAGTAGTTTTCAGAGTTTAGGTCTTTCACCCCATTGGTTAAATTTTCTTCTGGTGGGCCCAGTGAATTGCGCTCAACTAGACACACACACACACACACACACACGACAAATTAGAAGAAAACAGTGTCTGCTAATATTTTAGTGTATTTTTGGATGGTGCACTTATGGGTGATTTTTATTTTGTGTTTTTCCAAATTGTCCATAAATCAGTATGAATCATTTAACATCATTAGGAAAATAATAATGCAACCAAAGATTTTATTTAAGTAATGTGGTGCTATTGGGAGAGGAAGGGTATGCATGGTGAAGAAAACTACCTATGGAAAGGTGTCCAAGGGTTGGTAGCCAGAGGAAGAGGAAATACAAAAGAGAGATTCATTTATTATACCTAGTGTATTTTTTAATGACTCTGAGGAGAAACAATCTGAGGAAAAGAAATTATTTAAAAGAAACAATGTTCTTGAAAATGAAAGGATTCATCATGAACTGAGAATTGACACAGTGATTTCCAAGTGTTTTAGATTTGGAACTCATACTGTTCAGGAAGACATTTCATTTTTTCTTATTTCATAGTTATTGTTATCTATTAATTTAGAAAAATTTAGAAAAAGACACTGAATATAAAAAGTGAAAAAAGTTGAATTTACCTAGACTTATGCTCTTCAGGGGGAAGCATTGTTGACATTTTAATGGATATATCCTCTGAGACATTTTTCTAAATAAATAAATAAATAATTATGTAAAAAATATATATATCAACTGTTTTTAATCATATTGGACATTATTTCATAAGTTTGTCTTTAATTGCCATCATAAATGTTTTATTTAAGTAGAAGTTGCTGTGTTTTAAATGAAGTTAAACTGAAATTAAATTGGTTTTGGGAACTTTATGACATCTCTGGGGATGATTGAAAACCCATGTAATTTTGAAAGCAGGGCTAGGATTCCCTAAATCAGAAGATTCCAGACAGTGACTAAATAGTCTAGTAGCTTTGCTGACACCACTATTATAACTCCAGTATTCTCAATTCAAAACACATGAATGAATGGAGTCTTGAAAGCAGTTGGATTCTAAGAAGTTCTTGTTTCTTGGCTTTAAATATTTAAATTAATTAATTATTATTATTATTTTTTTGCCACACAAAATATAAAAAGCAATACCTTGGTAAGAATAACCTTGTGTCTTTTGATTTTTCTTTTTGGCTAAAATTGCTTTCTCTTACTTCTGCCCTAACTCATTTTAAGTTGACCTAATTCTAAACCATGTGACAAGCTAAATAAAATGAAAACCCAAAAAGAATTCTTGCAGTAAATTGCCTAAGTAAGCATTCTGCAGATAATTAGGAGTATACAGATATTACTGGAAGTGAAGAAAATGAGGCTGAACACTATAAAAGTTAAGTCTGGGTGGCTCTTAAAGATAGTTTAGGACTTCCTGATCAGCATTGTTTACTTATATGCAGCTTCCTAGGTACTTACTCTGTTCCCCCAACTTTTCCATTTACTGAATCAGGTGCTTTGGAGGTGAAGTCAAAGAGTTTAATTCCCAGGTGATTTAAAAATTTTTTTCAGCTTTTTTGAGGCATAATTGACAAATAAAATATTTAAAATGCACATGATAATTTGATATATATACACATTGTGAGAGGATAACCTCTATTTAGTTTATTAACATAACCATCACCCCAGTTACTTACCTTTTATTTGTGTGTATGTGTGAGTGTGTTGGTGTGAAGACTTAAGTACTCTCTTGACAAATTTCAGTTATATAATGCAGTATTAACAGCTATAGCCACCATGTTAAACACTAGATCTGCAGACCTTATTCATCTTGTAACTGAAATTTTGTACATATTTCCAACATCTCTCTTTTTCTTCTGTCCTGTAGCCTCTGACAGCCACCATTCTACTCTCTGTTTCATTGAATTTGACTTTTTTTTTTTTTTTTTTTTTTTAAGATTCTACATGTAAGTGATACCATGTAGTTTTTGTCTTTGTCTGGTTAATTTCACTTAGCATAATGCCCTCCAAATTCATCCATGTTGTCTGAAATGGCAGAATTTCCTTTTTTCAGGCTGAGTAATATTTCATTGTAAATTTATTACACATTTTCTTTGTTTATTCATCTATTGATGGACACTTAGGTTGTTTCCGTGTCTTGGTAATTGTAAATAATCCTGCAGTGATGCAGTGAACATAGGGGTGCTGTTATCTCTTTGAGATAACTTCATTGTCTTTGGATATAAACACGAAAATGGGATCAAATGATAGTTGTGTTTTTAATTCCTGAGGAACCTCCATACTGTTCCATAGTGGCTGTATAAATTTACATTCCCACCAGCAGTATACTAAGTGTTCCCTTTTCTCCACATCCTTGCCAGTATTTATTTCTTGTCTTTTTGATAATAATCATTGTAACAGTTGTGAATTGGCATGTCACTGTGGTTATGATTTCTATTTTCTTGGTGATTAGTGATGTTGAACATCTTTTCATGTACTCATTGGCCTTGATACTTTTTCTCTGGAAAAAGTACTTTTTCTATTTAAGTCCTTTGCCCATTTTGAATTCAGGTTACTAAGGTTTTTTGCTATTGACTTGTATAGGTTCTTTATATACCTTAGACATTAATCCCTTATTGGATATGTGGTTTAGAAATATTTTTTCCTATTCCATATGTTGCCTTTTCATTTTGTTGATTGACTGTTATGTTGCACAGAAGCTTTTTAATTTGATGTTGTTCCATTTGCTTGTTTTTGCTTTTCTTGCCTTTGCTTTTGATGTCAAATCCAAAAGATCATTACATAGATCAGTGTTAGGGAGCTTACCCATAATGTTTTCTTCAAGGAGTTTTAGTTTTATGTCTTACATTCAAGTCTTTTATCCATTTGAGTTCATCTTTGTGTTTGGTATAAGATAGGCATAGAGTTTTATTCTTTTGCATATAAATATTTAGTTTTCCCAGCACCATTTATTGAAAAAACTATCATTTCCCAATTATTTACCATAATTATTGGCTCATTTGTTGGAAATTAATTGACCATATATGCATGGGTTTATTTATGGGATCTTTGTTCTGTTCCATTGATCTGTGTGTTTGCTTTTATGTTACTGTTTGATTAGCGTAGCCCTGTAAAATAATTTGAAGTAAGGAAGTGTAATGCCTCTAACTTTGTTCTTCTTCTTCAGGATTGCTTTAGCTAATTGGGGTCTTTTGTGGTTCCATAAAAATTTTAGGAGAGTTTTTTCTATTTATGCAAAGAAATGCCATTGGAATTTTGATAGAGATTGCATTCAATCTGTAGATTGCTTTGGGTAGTATGGACATTTTAACAATATTAATTCTTCCAAACCATAAATATGGAACACCTTCTCATTCTTTTGTGTCTTTTTCAATTTCTTTCATTAATGTTTTACAGATTTTAGTGTATACATCTTTCACCTTTTTAATTAAATTTATTCCTAAGTATTTTATTCTTTTTGATGCTGTTGTGTATGGGATTGTTGCCTTAATTTCTCTTTGCAGAAGTTTGTTACTAGTGTATAGAAACACAACTGATAATTGATATTGGTTTTGTGTCCTGCATCTTTACTGAATTCATTTATTAGTTCTAATAGTTTTTTGGTGGTGTCTTTAGTATTTTCTGTATATAGTTTCATGTCATCTGTGGGCAATTACAATTTTACTTCTTGCTTTCTGATATGGATGTCTTTTATCCCTTTTTCTTCCCTAATTGTTCTGGCTAGAACTTCCAGTACTGGGTTGAATAAAAGTAGTAGAAGTAGGCAAACTTGTTTTATTCCTTATCTTAGAGGGAAAAGCTTTCACTTTTTACCATTAGGTATAAAGTTATAGGCTTGTCACATATGGCTTGTCACATTGTTATGTTGAAGTACATTCCATTTCTACCAAATTTTTTGAGAGTTTTTAATTTGAAAAATGTTAAATTTTGTCAAATGCTTTTTGTACCTTTATTGAGATGATAATATGATTTTATCCTTCATTTTGTTAATGTGGTGTATTACATTTATTGATTTATGGATGTTGAGATATCCTGGGATGAATTACACTTGATCATGGTGTATGATTCTTTTAATGTGCTATAAAATTTAGTTTGTTGATATTTTTTGAGTATTTTTACACCCATATGCATCAGGGATATTGGCCTGTAATTTTCTTTTCTTGTAGTATCTCTGTCAGTCTTTGGTATCACGATAGTATTGGCCTTGTAAAATTAGTTTGAATGTGTTCTTTCCTCTTTTATTTTTTTGGAAGAGTTTGAAAAGATTAGTAGTAATTCCTTAAATGTTTGTTAGAATCACCAATGAAGCCATCTGGTCCTGGACTTTTCTTTGTAGGGAAATTCTGATTATGATTTAGTCTCCTTACTAGTAATTTGTTCTTTTCAGATTTTCTGTTTATTCATGATTCACTCTTCGTAGTTTATATGTTTCTAGGCATTTATATCCATTTTTCCTGGGTTATCCAATTTGTTGTTATGTAATTGTTCACAGTACGTAGGTGACTCTTTTGTATCCTGAGGTTTGAAAACCAACAGTTTAAGTCATACGTGAAATCCCATCTCCTCCCATGATAATTCAGTTGCTTCTAGTATTTGGTCTCTTCCTTAGCATCTCAGCTTAAGGAAGTTTCATGACTGATCACCAAGAACCATCATACAGGAACATCTTGGATGGTTGTATAACTACTAAAGCAGTGTCATATAGTCGAGCCAAGACCAGGACAGGTGTAGTGAGCAGGAGTCCAGGACAGACACTGAATCAGAATAGTAGAGAAGTTAAGTATAGGAGGAGTTGATGGGATAGTGTCGGGTTAATACACTACACATAGTGTCAGTTCAAGGATAGCAGTGCCTATTATTTACTGACATGGTTTTAGCCAAGTTAGAATGCAGATTCTATCAATGAGTAGGAATCATGCTGGCCTGAGATGTATCAGACCTGGCTTTACTAAGACAAACAGAATTATATTCCTTAAGGAGCTGACTTTTTGGTAGAGAGACAGTGAACAACTCATCCCTCAGTAGTCTGGGGTGACACATGGTAGCCAGATCCTGATGAAGAGATACTGGGGAGAAATCACAAGATTGGATGAAGAACAAGTTTGAAGGAAGGAGAGACTATGCTTTTTTTTTTTTTTTTTTTTAAATCATTCTTCAACATTTTGTTTCAGCTTCATTCAATATGAGACCTCAGGGAGAAATGGACTTATTTTGAGAATGAATAATACAGCCAAACATTAATCATTTGGGTTTTATTAGTCAGAATTTGTGATAATTTGGAGAGTGACTTAGCTGAAGTTTATCTAAGCTCCCCTGTGGAAATTTTCCCATCCCCCAAATTTCCTAAATAAATTGATTGTGTAAACTTAAGTAAACCTGCTTTCAGACATATTCAAAGTTCTTATTATATACAAGCAAGTGTAAAGCTAATCACAAATCATTTTAGAGCTGTTCCTAAATTTACTAGTAGTGAATTTAGTACATAGGAGCAGTCATTTAACTTATTCCACTATATTTATGGTATCCAAAAATAACATATTTATTTGTGAGGTGGCCTGTAATTTTAATTTTCTCTCTAGTTTCTTCCATATAGGGACTTCTGACTCCTCTTTTTACTTCTCCCTTCTCCCCCATCTCTCCTGACCCCTTTCTCTTGCTTTCCTTTTTTTTTTTTTTACCCTGTCTCACTCTCCCTTTCCCCTTCCTCTTTTCTCTTTCTTCCTCTACCCCGATTCTATCTCCCACTTCTCTTGCTCTCTCTGCCTCTCTCTTCTGCTTCTAAGATGAGAGAAGTTTATATACATATGTTTTGCAGGATATGAACGTGGTCAGTCTAAGTGTTTCCAAGGTGCTAAGTCTTCCTCTGAATTGCTTTGTGTGTGAGACTGGTGGTCCTTGGAAATGTCTATCCTCTAAGCACCAGCCCCTGGACTAACCACAGGTTGCCTGACCATGATTTTGAGAATGTGGGAAGCCCAAGGGGACCCTCTGTTTCTCCTGGATTTTTCCTTCAACTTTTTACATCAGCCGATCTGTAATTTAAATGACATACTTTGATTACTAGGGAAATATCCACCAGAACACATTTTCTTACAGAAATAAAGCATTCTGGTGGCAATTTATTAATGTTAAATTGCTTTTACAGCGCAGAACAAGAAAAAGACTCTAATTTGCACACACATTCTTCTGGAATGAAAGAATCTTTACCATCATGAAGCCATTTCAGCTGTCTCATCCCTAATTACCACTTGGTATCTCTCTCTCTCTCCCTTGCTCCTTCCCTAGTGTTCTCTTTGTTTTTAATTGGTGTTTTCAGCCATCTGGATCCACTAGCTTATGAAGGCATGAGAGAGAAATAGAACATAAAAGAAAACAAACTTCACCCATTTCAATCAAGTCCACATCTGAAAGCTCCCATATTTTACAGCATTTCCTTTGCTATAGGAAATATGGTGTCAGAATAAGCCAAGCTGAAAGGATGTCTGGGGATGAATGCAAAGAGAAATGCTAATGTCCCATTAGTGCTGAGGCCTGGACTCCAAAGCCCTTTCAGAAGAAGCTGCCTGGCATGTCAGTTTGCCACATGGTGGAGGAAAGGACCTAGAAGGTTTTACAGAGAGAAGTCTGAGTCTTGCAATCAGCCCCATCTGGATTTGAACCCTGGCTCAGCCATTTCTAACTTTGTAATTCAAGGCATATATATATATATATATATATATATATATATACATATATATATATTTAATTTTTTATATAATATATATTTAATATATATTAATTAATATATATATTTAATTTATATATTTTAAATATATATATTTATTATTTATATATATATATATATATATATATATATATATATATTTTGGTCTTTATTGTACTTCAGTTTTTTATCTGGAAAGACTGGGAAACAATAAAGTTGTGATTATTAAATGAAGAGAAATATGAAAATACTCATTAAATACTATTCTAAAATCTTGGTTTAAAAGCTATGGTAGCACTTATGATGGCTTTGGGGCCAAGTATTTATGAGAAGAATTTAGAGGTTGAAAGGAATTACTGCTAGACTTATCTTGAAGTTGTTTTGCACTGTAACTAGTGCACTATTTACCTAGATTGTGGTATAATTTGGGGTAAAAGACATTACAGAGCAAGCACCAGGATCCCTTGAAGTCACTCAATGGTATGGCCTCTGAACTTCATAATGATAACTACTGACAGTTTAGAGAAATTGCTTTCAGGTATCTTCCGTGTCCTACTCCAAAACATGCTACCATGACTATTTTCATAAATCATCATCCTACTTCCTAAATGCTCTTCCATCTGTTTCTCTCTAGCTCTACTCTACCCTAATCCAGGCTATCATAGTTTCTTATCTGAGCCACAGATATGACCTCCAAAATAGTCTTTCCTTCTCAGATTCTTTTCCATTTTTCTTACTTAAGCCTGAATAATCTTTTAAAAGTTTTTTTTTTTTATATACCAAACGTGGCATTTACCTTGTAAAAGCATTAATGTTTTTTTCATTGGCCATAGAATTAAAGTTCCATAGAAACAAAGCCTCTACATATTTCTCTAGCCACTGTTAATATTCCCACTACAAAGCACTTGGCCTTCTTTGCTCTTCTCTCCACACTGGATATGTCTAAATCCATGACTGCTTTGTGCTCACTCTCATCTCAGTGCTATTCTCTCTGTCTGGAGTGTGCTTCTCTGCTTTCTTCAGCTATCTAATTTCTGTTCATACTCTCAATAGCTATTGGAATATCAAAATCTCATGGAAGACTTCCTTGATGGCTCTGATTAATTTAAGTTAATTTAATTTTACTTTTTAGAAGATTTTATTTATTTGACAGACAGAGCACTATCAGGGGAAGGGAGAAGGGGAGGGAGGAATAGGCTCCCTGCTGAGCAAGGAGCCCAATGCGGGTCTTGATCCCAGGACCCTGGGCTTATGACCTGAGCGGAAATCAAGAGTCAGGTGCTTAACCAACTGAACCACCCTGGTGATCCATTTCTGATTGGTTTAAGAGCACAGAGCACTTGCAGTAATTTATTGGTAATTCATTTTTTTTCATTTCATTCAGTCATTTAATAAATAATGCTAGATACTGGGGAAATAATGATAAGCAAACGGATAAGAATCTATTTTCAGCTAGAGGCAGAACTTAAATAATCATGCAGATAAATCTATAATTACTAATTGTATAAAAGCTATACTGAAAAGCTACATACCCTGAAGACAGGGTATGTAGTGTTAAGAGAAGTTACCAACTGGGAAACCTGATTTGGCCAGTGAGGGAGGCATTTTCTAAGGAATTGATATTTGAACTGAGATCCCAAGAATGAACAGGAGTTAGCTAAGAGACAGAAAAGTCAGGCAGGGACAACATACATAAAGCCTGTGACAGGAGGGCATGTGACAAGTTTGGAGAATTGTGGTAGTGTGGCAAGAAAGTGATGAGAATGGAGAAGTAGGTAGTAGATGAATCAGGAAAAGATCTGTAGGTCAGATGAAGGATTTTGTACTTTATCTGGAACATTTTTGTAAGTCAATAATGGATTGGCAGGGCAGAGTAGATATGAGATACCTGTTGGGAGGATTTTCCTGTGTTACAGTGGATGGTGGCTCAAAGACTGGGACCTTAGAGATGAAAAAAAGTAGATGGACTTCGATATTTAAAAGGCAAAATGTACAAGACATACTGATGAATTGGATGTAGATGTAATGAGCCAAAGTTGCTTATAGAATTATTAGTTGCTTATAGAATTTACTACAAAAGGAAACCTAGAAGAAGCCCAGATGGAAGTTCTGGAACTCACTTTTATATACATTGATTTTTGAAATGCCTTGGTGACTCAACATACTTGGTTCCTCCTCCCCTGCTAAACTGTAACAAAGTCAGGATTTTTTGTTTGTTTGTTTGTTTTGTTTTTGTTTTTTCATCAGTATATATCTGGAAACTACTATATTACCTGGTATATTACAGGTGTGCAATGGATTTGTTGACTGATTGATACAAAAAGCTTGAATTCTAGCTTATGGGGTGAGTTTATTGAAGAGCCTTGTGCTGTCAGTTTCAGCAGCTAGTACCTCCTCTAACGTGGCCACAGGAGATGCTTCCCCTCTGAATTCAGTCGACCTCAGCTTCAGCTCTGTCCTTTCCCCTTAAACACTGTGTCAGTCTTGCTGATAAAAACAGGCATCCCCAACCAATACAATCTCCTTTTGCCAGACTGATCCACACCATGTGGTTTCCATCCAATGTATTCACCAATGTGTGTCCATTCCAAAGTAATGACTTTCCTGTAGCCAGACTTATTGCCATATATTCCCGAGTAATCCATCCATAAGAAAACTCCTGAGGTCATCTGAGGATACTTTGAAAGGTCATCATCCGGATATTATTCATCTCTTACCAATTCCCCCATTCATGGTCTCTACCTCATGCCCCAGTAAATTTCTAAAACTTCTTTGTTCAATGTCTACTCTGGCATAAGTGTTATATAAAACATTGTAGTCTTCCAAGTGCAGTGTAACATTGACTCACAACAGAATAGCAACACAGCAGGTCTGATTTTCCCCATTAGTCCCATTATTTCTTGAACACACACAACCCTCATTCTAATAATAATAGCCTCTAATATTTATTGAGCACTTACTCTGCTCTGCGTGTTATTCTAAGTACTTGTTTTGATTTTGTTAATCCTCTCAACAATTCTATGAGGTAGGCATTGTTTCCACTATAGATGACAACACTAGGGCAAGAAAAGGTTAAGTACAGCACGTACACCTGGCTTGAGTGTGGCAGGGCCAGGATTCACATTCAGGCAGTCTGGCTTCAGAGTCCTTACCCTTAACCACTGCACTTTGCTGTCTTTCTGCAGCTTTCCCCTAATACCTGGAAGCCAGGACAGTCAGGGTAAGGTAAAATTCAGTTTTTATTGGAATTCTTTGGAGCTTGTTTAGTCAGAAGCTTTAAAGATAATTTGTCTGAGTCCCAATGAAGTTTAAACATTTTTACTCTGGCATTTAGGTCTTCCTCAGTATGGCTCAGAATCATTATTCCCAGCCTTAGATCCCCATCCCAAGTATAGAAAAATTTTCTCACCAGTAGCTCCTCTCCAAGTTCCTATCTCAGAGTCTATGTGAATGCTCTCTGCTGTCTCCATGTAGAATTCCCTGTCTCCTTCAGAATCTGTCTTAAATGTCTCCTTTTTCATGAAACTTTTTCTCAGGCCCTC
This sequence comes from Mustela lutreola, assembly GCF_030435805.1. Classification (NCBI taxonomy): domain Eukaryota; kingdom Metazoa; phylum Chordata; class Mammalia; order Carnivora; family Mustelidae; genus Mustela; species Mustela lutreola. The sequence continues at coordinate 101,675,814 of NC_081299.1, read as the reverse complement.
AACTCTTCATGTGAACCCATAGAGCACTTTATCTATATGGTTTCTGTGGTACTTGTTATACTTTAAAAATTATATTTATTTTGTAGGGTCATAATTGCACAGTTTTAGAGTTGAGATGAACCTTAACTGTTATTTATTATCTATTAACTATTATCTAACCCAACACATCTCATTCCTTTTTTAGAAATAATAATAATTTATTGAGACAAAATTAACCGCTTCAAGTGAAAAATTCAGTGGCATTTGGTGCATTCACAATGTTGTATAACCTACCTCTAGCTTGTTCTAAGTCCAGAGTAGAACCCCATACATATTAAGTAGTCTCTCCCTATTCCCATCTCCCCCAGTCCCTGGCAACCACCAATCTGCATTCCATCTCTATGAATATTTCACATAAATGGAACCATGCAACATGAGGCCTTTTATGTCTGTCCTGTCTTAGCATAATGTTTCAGAAGTTCATTCACATTGTATGTTCATTCACCTATATCAGTACTTTCAAAAAATAAATGAATAATATTTCATGATATGCATGTGTTACAGTTTATCTCTTTACCCATCGATGGATGGAGTTTTTCCAGGTTTTTTTTTTTTTAATACAGTCCTTTTGGAACAGTTATTTGTAACTACCTCATCTTTTTTTGAGTTCTAGCCTCATTCCTTTTAAAATGAATTATTATTAGAAACCAGATGTGTAATATATACAAATGGATCTTCATAGATATAAGTAGTAGGAATGGAGCTTCTCAAATTGGAGTCTGGTGTGTGGCCCTTGTTTTGGAAATTAGACCACATGGCCCTTCCATGTGGTCTGCAGTTCTGTGTGGACCCAGTTTTAAGATTTAAAAATTTTTTTTTTTTTAATTTGTCAGAGTGAGAGAGAGCAAATGCAGGCAAAGTGGCAGGCAGAAGCAGAGAGAGAAGCAGGCTCCCTGCTGAGCAAGGAGCCTGATACAGGACTTAATCCCAGGAACCTGGGATCATAATCTGAGCCAAAGGCAGTGGCTTAACCAACTGAGCCACCCCAGTGTCCCAGGACCCAGTTTTTAAGGCCTCTGAGGTACTTCATCTCTTCTGTTCTATATATGAAGAAACTGAAGCCCAGATTTGTATTGAAACCAAAAGGCTGGTTAGTGTGACAGTGCACCATCATCTGAACACATTTACATAACAAGAACATGATGTAGCAGGAATTAACCAAAGTGGGCTTAGATAACACATTTTCGGGATATATATATTTTATAATGAATATCCTGCATTTTCGTTCAGGAAAATTTACAGGAAACCCAAGGAGCAAAACCTTAACTCCTGATTCTTGTAAATACAATATTTTATCTTATTATGAGAGATTTTTATATATATAGTTCTGTGGAAGTAGGTAAATCTACAACACAGTACAATGCAAAACCTTAACTGTGTTAGGATCAGTAGGAGAAACTTAAAAATTCTGATGCCTGGCCTCCATCCCAGCCCAATTAAAGCAGAATATCTGGGGCTGTAGACCAGGTATCAGAATTCTAAAAGATCTCCTCAGATGATTCTAATATTTAGGAGGGTTGGGAATCTCTGGCTTTGGCTTTTGTCACAGAGCATTACTCTTATTCATTCGTATATTCAGTTTATCTTTCCCATGAGGCCTGGTTTACATGCCACAGGACTCTCCCAGGCTACTCCAGTTTATGCCACTGCTCTCACCCTCTTCGGAAGAACTGGAGCACTTGTGAGTTTCACTCCTGCTCTTCATCCTTTCCTGACACGCATTGTATCTTGGCTCTTGTATGTGTTGATTTTGTGTCTCCAGTTGGAATACAAGGTCTTGGTGATCAGGAATAGAATCTGTACTCTCTCTGCCTCTGCTTCTCTTCTCATTTCTAAATCACCAGTCCTAAAACTTGTACTTCTTTGCTTTTAAAAGCATAGTTATCCTGCTACTGACCTAGGGTTGAAACTGTGTATTTCTGGAATGACTCTGAAGACTCAATGTTATACAAGGTGAATGTGAATATTCTTTGGAAGGTATTACACGCCATGTACATATAAAAGATCATACTGCTGTTGTGACTAGGAAGAAAAACAACTATTTTTATTTTTTTTTTGCTTCCCCAGAAATATGCCATTGGGAATTATAGAAAAAAGGTAAATCTCAACCCCTTTTTCTGGATTAATTCAAATTTGCTTTTGTAGAAAAAAGATACACTGTCATTACTATTGGGGATTTACATACCTCATTTAATTCTCACAGTAGTTTTCCAGGAATTACCTTCATCTTATAGCTGAAAAAAAAATAGAATTATTTAGACCATACTTATAAATGGTATAATTTCAGCCCAGATTTGTTCCAGCCTAAAGTGCTTAAGAGTTTATAACAGTTATGATTGTGTAGGTAGGATTTTTTACTCCAGGTTTACAAAATTGATAATGTATGAAATGGTAAGTTTTCATGGAATAGTCTAAAAGGGATTTCCTACAAAGTAAATGTAACTGGGACTAAAAGATGGAGTGGTACTTGGTTTTTCTTTTTTTTTTTTTTTATTTTTTTTTTATTTTTTATAAACATATATTTTTTATATACATATATTTTTATCCCCAGGTCTGTGAATCACCAGGTTTACACACTTCACAGCACTCACCAAATCACATACCCTCCCCAATGTCCATAATCCCACCCCCTTCTCCCCAACCCCCTCCCCCCGGCAACCCTCAGTTTGTTTTGTGAGATTAAGAGTCACTTATGGTTTGTCTCCCTCCCAATCCCATCTTGTTTCATTTATTCTTCTACCCACTTAAGCCTCCATGGAGGCTTAAGTGGGTACTTGGTTTTTCTTAAAAGAGGTTCACCATCCCTATATGTGTGTTTCCAGGGTCTTGTGCCCTTTACCTCTTCCCGTTCTTTCTGTACTGTTTGTTGCATCAAGTATCTTGATGCAAGATACTTGAATGAAAGATACTTAGAGGGGATAAGCAAAGTGTGGAAAGAGACAGATAATTTGTCTATTGGTCTATTTGCTTTAAATCTAGAGATTCTTGCCAGTTTTGAACAGGAAACATGATAGCTTCCCAAGTAGAGAGACTTGAGAGACTCCAGAATGGCCTTACCAAAAAACATTTGTCCAAGAGCATTGGAATTCCAAAACTAGAGACATATTTGTACCTCTTGGAAGGTTTTGAGAAGTCCACAGTTCCCAATATAAATAAAATGGCTTTGGAAAGTTTGGTGACTCAAGCCAGTCATTTTGGGAACTAGGATAAGGGGCTGAAAGAGAAGAATGCAAAGGCTTCTTTGTTAAAAAGAGCGGGGGCAGAGAGTGGTTGGGGCCCAGGACCCACTCTCCATGTCCACCACAATCAATCTCAACATTGCATCCTCCAGGAAGACTTGCTGAGGACCTTCTGAAATGAACAGCTCACTCCAGCCATACCTTGAACAAGCATCTTGAACAACCAACACTCCCTCTGAGGCCAGACTCAAACAATCTTTCTTAGCTTGTGACTCCTCAAACCCTTCCCAGCAGGGTAATGAATGAATAGAGGCTTCTGGCAAGCACCTGAAGGCCAACTTCTGTCTTTCAGGTTTGGATTTCAGGAAACAGCTTGGGAGGATGCTCTCCGGTCCCCACAACTGCTGGGACTTGTCTTGGGATTTGTGGGAGAGAGAGGGGAGGCTAAAAGGGATTAAAGCTGCTCTGAAACCTTGTAGCCGGAGGGGGATTTGGAGGTGGAAAAGGAGGGGGTAGATCAGCTCAGCTGCTTCACCTTCCCAGATAATCCATCACTGCCACTGTAGCTGCAGGAAAGCAGTCCCGTAACTGTCTGCCTGGAAGGAAGGATAACCTGCCGCTGGCTTTTATTTTCAGTTGAATTATAACACTTACCTTCTCATCTGGCCTTTCATCAGGAGGCTTAAGTGTTTTTCTTTCTGTGGGCCTTACTGGCCACGTTTCCCCATTCATTATCAGCATAGGGGCCTGCCATGCTGAACCCATGTGCAGCCTTCCACTCCCTACTTCCCATCCCCCAGGGGCTCCTTAGCAGCAACAATTTTCTAATTCAGAACAGACTCTCCTCTGAGCATTTGATCTTACAAGTACATTACAACTGGCTTTAACAGGAGTTACCAAAGGCAGGGATTTCAGAAACAAGATGTGAACTCCCCAAAAGATGGGGCACTAGAAATACCTTCAACATCTTTGAGTTTACCTGTAATACTTGGCTATATTACTTGGACATTTCTCTGTGCCTGGGACTAAGGGGAAAGGTGGCTGGGAATTTGGGGTCATTTGAAGATAATCATTAATAGGCTTGTTACCTTTAGGAGAGGATTGTGGAGTGTTTAGTGCCACTAGCACAAGACCTGTGAAGTCAGAATGCCTGCATTCTTCTCCTGGTTTATTTAACCATGAGTAAGTGATTTAAGCTCTCTGTGCCTCAATTTCTTTATCTGTAAGATGGGAATAATAATACCCATTTCCTAAGATTGCTGTGTTAAATGTTATAATCCATTAAAAGTTCTTATCACAGAGTCTGACACAGAATGTGCTCAGTAAATATTAGGCATTATTGTTGACTCCTTTGTTCATAAAATGGTTACGGATGATCTGCATACTTGTTGGCTTTACATCCAAAATATATCTCAAACCCAACTGCTCCTCCATCTTCACTTTTAGTAGCCTTCAGCAAATCATGATCATGGTCCGTCTAAACTTTTCCTGTAGCCGCTTAAACTTCTACTCTTGTTCCTCTCAAATTCATTTCCACAGCAGAGACATATTTTAACAAGTTAAGCTGATCATGTCACTTTCATGTTTAAAACTTCTCAGAGGGTTGTTCATTGATTGCAATGAGAACTTCTTTCCATGTCTTAAGAGGCCCTGTGTGATTTTGCTCCTAACTCTCAGTGTCAGATTGCTAATTTTCCTCCCTCCCTTCTTCCTCCTTTCTCCTCCTTCTCATTCTTCTCCTTTTTCATCTCCTTCCCCCCCTCCTCACGTGCCTTCCTCACTCTCCTCCTTTTCTTTTTTCTCCTCTCCCCCTTCCTTACTGATTAACCTCCAGCCACAATGGCCTTCTAATTCAGAGACTGACTAGTTCCTTGGCAAACAACTCTTCTGAACTCTCAATTAGACTGAGACCCTGAAAGGAAACTTCTTATAACGCCTTGCTAATAGGTATGGTCTTTGACTGAATCCTACTGGTAAAATGGGAGTGGAGGTGACAGGTATCACTTAGAATCCTGGACCATAAAGAACCTCCAGACATAACCTTTTCTTTCTTCATCCATTAGCTGGATGTTGATGTGGATGAGAGCCTCAGACATCTTTAAGTAAATGGAAAATAAGTTTTTACTCTCTTGAGCTGCTGAGATTTTAAAGTTTAATTATTATAATAGCGAGTATTACCTTAACTAATACACCCTTTTTCTGTTTTTCAAACTCTTTCTGCTTTCATTCACTGCAGTTGCTATTTCATCTCCCTGAAATATTTATTTCCCAGCTCTTTTTATGATGGGGTCATGGATTCTTCACATCTTAGCTCAAATATTAATGACTCAGTGTTCCCATAGTCCCCCTGCCTGAAATGACTATCTTCTCTCTTATCATGTTTACTTCAGTCAGAGCATTTTCCCAGCTTATATTTCCCTTTTTATTGTCTGTCTCATTCACCAGAATGTAAGAAACAGGTTCGCATCATCTGTCTTGTTCAGTGTGGGATCCTCAGGGACTGGAATATTGCCTGAAAATAAATAAATGAATTGAATGAACAAGTAGAAAAAAAAATATTTAATAGACTCTGAGCAGTATCTTGGGACCAAAAGAAAATTTGATCTATTTGGTGATAAGAAAATATACTCTTTATGACAAGTAAATTAGAGTTCTCCAGAGAAAAAGAAGCAATAGGTTATATATATTGGCCCATATGTATAATATATCACATATATATATGATATATAGAACTAGTAAAGGATGTATATGTATACATATATATATAGATCTTCTTGACTTATGATGGGGTTGTATCCCAATTAACCAATCATAAGTTGGAAATATCATGTGGAAAGTACATTTAACATACCTAACCTACCCAACATCATACCTCAGCCTAGCTAACCTTAAACATGCTCAGAATACTGATATAAGCCTATATTTAAGCAACATCTTCTAACAAACCCTTTTTTATAATAAAATGTTGTAGACCTTATGTAATTTATTGACTACTGTACCGAAAGTGATAAACAGAATGGCTATTTGGGTACAGAATGGTTGTCAGTGTATCAGTTGTTCACCCTTGTGATCAGCTGATTGACTGGGAGCTGTCTCTTGCTGCTACTGCCCAGCATTGCTAGCCTGGGAAAGAGCAAAATTCAAAATTCAGAGTATATACAGTTTATACTGAATGTGTATTAATTTTGCACTATTTTTGTTTTTCTATATATATATATATGTATGTGTGTGTATATATATATATACACATATATACATATATATATACACAATATATATAATATAAAAATATATAATAGGTGTACACTGTGTATATATAACACACATATAAAATTATCTATGTAATATATAAGTATATATGATGTATATTGTATGTATATATGTAATGTGTAACATATATAACATATATATACATGCAGACGGATGTTGGAGATACTGCAAATTTGGTTCCAGACCACTGCAATAAAGCCAATATTGCAAAAAAGTGAGTCAAATGAATTTTTTGGTTTCCCAATGCATATAAAGTTATGTTTATACTATACTATAATCTATTAAGTATGCAATCGCAATGTCTAAAAATTCAATATGCTTATCTTAATTAAAAAAATTTTTTTGCTTAAAAATGCAAACCATAATCTGAACTTTTAGCAAATTATAATAGTTATCTTTTTTCTGGTGGAGGGTCTTGCCTCAATATTGATGGCTGCTGACTGATCAGGGTGAGGGCTGCTGAAGGTTGGGGTGGCTGTGGCTATTTCTTAATATAAGACAATAGTGAAGTTTGCTACATTAACTGACTCTTCCTCTCATGAAAGATTTCTCTGTAGCATGCAATGCTGTTAGATATCATTTTACCCGCAGTAGAGCTTATTTAAAAACTGTAGGCAAGGGGTGCCTGGGTGACTCAGTGGGTTAAGCCTCTGCCTTCGGCTCAGGTCATGATCTCAGGATCCTGGGATCAAGCCCCACAGCGAGCTCTCTGCTCAGCAGGGAGCCTGCTTCCCTTCCTCTCTCTCTCTCTCTCTCTCTCTCTCTGCCTGCCTCTCCATCTACTTGTGATCTCTCTCTGTCAAATAAATAAATAAAATCTTAAAAAAAAAACTGTATTAGTCAATCCTTTCAAACCTAGAAGCTGCTTAATCAATCAAGTTTATGTAATATTTTAAATCCTTGGTTGTCATTTCAGCAATCTTCACCAGGAGTAAAATTCATCTCAAGAAACCTCTTTCTTTCCTCATCAGTAAGAAGCAACTCCTTATCTGTGAAAATTTTATCATGAGATTGCATCAGTTTAGTGACATCATAAGGCTCTACTTCTAATTCTGGTTCTCTTGATAATGCCATCTTATTTCCAGTCACTTTCTCCACTGAGTCATCCATGAAGGTTTGGAACCACCTTCTTCCAAACTCTTCCTTATGTTGATATTTTAACCCCTTCCCATGAATCACAAATGTTCTTAATGGCATCTTAAATGATAAATTCTTTCCAGAAGGTTTTCCATTTACTTTGCCTAGATCCATCAGAGGAATTACTATATATGGCAGCTATAGCCTTACGAAATGTATTTCTTAAATACTAAGATTTGAAAGATATAATGACTTCTTAATCAGTGGTCTGGAGAATAGATGTTGTGTTTGCAAGCATGAAAACAACATTAATCTCTGGTATATCTCCATCAGAGCTCTTGGGTGACCAGGTATGTTGCCAGTAAGCCATATTGTTTTGAAAGGAATCTTTCTTTGAACACTAGGTCTCAAAAATGGGCTTAAAATGTTCAGTAAACAATGTTATAAACAGGTTTACTGTCGTCTAGCCTTTATTGTTCCATTTATAGAGCACAGGCAGAGTAGAATTAGCATAATTCTTAAGGATCTTAGGATTTTCAGAATGGTCAATGAGTACTGGCTTCCACTTCAATTCATCAGCTGCATTAGCCCCTATCAAGAGTGTCAGACTGTTCTTTGAAGCATCAAAGCTCAACATCTCTCTAGCTATGGCAGTTCTAAATGGCTTCTTTTTCCTATAGGGGATTGTTTTGTATGCACTGACAATCTGTCATTTAGTGTAGCCACCTTCGTTAATTATCTTGGCTGGATCTTCTGGAGAACTTGTTGCAGCTTCTGTATCAGTACTTGCAGTGTCACCTTGCACATTTATATGGTGGAGAAGGCTTCTTTCCTTAGACCTCATGATCTTATCTTTGTTAGCTTCAGACTTTCCTTCTACAGCTTCCTTACCTCTTAGTCTTGATAGAATTTGAAGAGAGTTAGGGCCTTACTGTGGGTTTAGCTTTATCTTAAGGGAATACTGTGGCTGGTTTGCTCCTTCATCAGAACTTTCTCCACATTAATAATAAAGTCCGTTCCACTTTCTGATCATTAGCATGTTCACTAATGTAGCACTTTTAATTTCCTCTAAGAACTTTTCCTTTGCTTTTGCAACTTGGTTAACTGATGCAAGAGATGTAGTTTTTGGCCTATCTTGGCTTTCAACATTTGTCCCTTGCTAAGCTTAATCATTTCTACCTTTTGATTTAAAGTGAAAGATATGTGATTCTTCCTTCCACTTGAACAATTAGAGGTCATTGTAGGGTGGTTAATTGGCCTGATTCCAATATTATTGTGTTTCAGGGCCTAGGGAGGTCCGAGGAAAGGGAAAGAGATGGGGGAATATCCAGTCAGGGGAGTTAAGTTTGCTGTCTTACATAGGCAGTTGTTGGCACCCCATAACAATTTCAACAGTAACAGGAAAGATTGCTGATCACAGATCACCATAACAGACACAATAGTAATGAAAATTTTGAAATATTGGAAGAATTACCAAAATTTGATAAAGAGACATGAAATGAGCAAATACTATTGGAAAAATGGTACTGATAGACTTGTTCCATGCAGTGTTGCTATAAACCTTCAATTTGCAATGGAATATCTATGAAACACAATAATGCAAAGTGCAACAAAATGATATATGCCTGTAGATAGATAGATGGGTGGGTAGATAGATAGATAGAGAGAGAGAGTGATTATGGAATCTGAGCAGTCCCTCAATCTGTTAAATTCTAGTCCAAGTCCAAAGGCCTGAGAACTAGGTGTGCCAGTGGGTGTTAATCCCAGCTCAAGGGCAGGAGAGTACCAGTGTTCTAGCTCAACAGACAGGTAGGAAGAAGACAGTTCCTTTTTTTGTCTGCATCTTGTTCTATTCCCGCCCGCAGTGGATTGGATGATACTTGCCTATATTGAGGAAGGCAATCTACTTCTGATTCAACCTACTTCTAATTCTGATGCTAATCTCATTTGAAGACACACCCAGATAATGTTTAATCTGGGCACCCCTTGGTCCCATGCAGTTGACACATAAAATTAACCATCATAAGAATGATTAACAGGAATGGTACCTTTCTAAGAATGTATACATTTATAGAAAATTAATATACAACATGGACTAAAATGGCATGGCATACATTTAAAAAAAGAAGAGTTGAAAGAATATAGAAAACCTTATAAGAATTTATAAGGTAGCTATTATTATCTCCATTGTATAGATGAGGGTAGAGGCTCAGAGCATTTCCCTTACCTGGCCAAAAATTACACATCTAGTAAACGATTAAGTTAGGGAGGGCTGCAAGCCAATCTTTTGACTCCAAATCCTATGTTCCTCAAAACAAGATACAACTTTATTTTTTCTTCAGATTTTGCATATCACTAAATATCCAGTTTATTTTTTTAAATTAAAAAATTTTTTTTTCAATATCCAGTTTAAATATCACTTCTCAGTGTGCTTGGATGGCTCAGTCAGTTAAATGTCTGCTTTTGGCTCAGGTCATGATCTCAGGTTTCTGGGATCGAGCACGGAGCCTGCATCTCCTTCTCTCTCTGTTCCTTCCCTTCTTGTGTCCTCTGTCTTTCAAATAAATAAATAAAATCTTAAAAAAAATTCACTTCTTCCCATAAGATATGCCCTGGTATATGTAATACATACCTTCATGAATGAAACACTGAGCAATAAATGTATTGCTGCCTGTATAGTCATTGTATATTTAAATGTATTCTCACTATACTTGTCCTCCATTTGTTTTTCACTCATTTGTTCATTTTTCCTTTTATCCATTTAATCATTCAACAAATACTGCTTAGAGCTACTATATGCTAGGCGCTATAACCGAAAAAGGAAATAAATGATTCTTACCCTTGAGAACTTAAAATTATTGAAAATGATAGATGACCAAGCCTCTTGGATCATGAAGAAAGAAGACATGGGCTAAAGATAGTGTTACTCAGGTCTCAAATGAAACTGCTTATTTGCTTCAACTTCTCGTTTCTAGATTTGTCTTACAGAAAAGAGAAATTAGCTTCTCCATTACTTACATTCTTCTGTTTTCTAGTAACTATACCATTTCTAATTGGTACTTTGACCTAATCCAAAATACTTGAATAGCAAGAAAAGTGTACTTATTTAATCATGGATCTTAAATCTGTCTGCAGAAAATATATACAATGAATAATTATGAAACCAGAGAGGGAAAATGACTATAATAGTATTTCAATTCAACTGAATTGCATAAATTAAATTACTACTGTTCATACCAAGAATATTAAGCTCTTATGTGTTATTCTTTAACATTAGATTGTGTCCAAATTATGTGGAAAATAGATGGGAGACTTTTCATTGAGCATATTCCTTTCACTTGAGATGTCCCAGAGGGGCTCCAGAGGAAGACTGGGTGCCTACGTGTGATGTCATTACATAAATGAGATACACCTGCCACTTCATTCAGTTCAGCTTTGCTCTGGGGAAGGGGCAGATTTCTTGCGAATTCATTTGTATCTTAGTTAAAAATTGCCAGGTGCCTGGGTGGCTCAGTGGGTTAAAGCCTCTGCCATCAGCTCAGGTCATGATCTCAGGGTCCTGGGATCGAGCCCCACATTGGGCTCTCTGATCAGCAGGGAGCCTGCATCCCTCTCCCCCTCTGCCTGCATCTCTGCCTACTTGTGATCTCTCTTTCTCTGTTAAATAAATAAAATAAAATCTTAAAAAAAATTGCCTTCAATTCGGGGGAAAAGGCGGAATTTTGCATATCTCTTGATATTGAACAGATTCTCTTCTTTGAAAGGTGAAGACTTACAGCGTCTGGAATATGTAAATGGAATGAATGCAGTGTCATTTTTCTTTTAAAATTTTATTTTTTATTTATTTGACAGAGAGAGTGATATCACAAGCCGGCAGAGAGGCAGGCAGAAAGAGAGGGGGAAAGGGGCTCCCTGCCCAGCAGAGAGCCTGATGCGGGCCTTGACCCCAGGACCCTGGGATAATGACCTGAGCCGAAGGCAGAGGCTTAACCCACTGAGTCACCCAGGCGCCCATCATTTTCCCTTTAAAGTAGGGAACAAGTAGTGAAGATAGAACTGAATAAGAGGACTCACATTTGTGCTTAGATAGTTGTACATCAGTCTTTTTATGGAGACTTTTGGTCTTGTCCCCTATAAGTATACTCAGCAACAAGTTCTCCCCCTACCCACATTCCTTCATTTATAAACCTTTGTTTATCTTCAGGTATTTGGGGAACATAGGAACACATGTTGAACACATATGTTCATATTTTATTGATAATTAACTTTTCAAATATGTTATCTTGTAAGAATGATTTGAGTCTTATTTAGTAGCCTTATTTTCTTAGATAGGGGGAAATTCCAATTTCTCTAAAATGAATAAGATCCCCTGACATTCTAGTTGGCATTGAACCCATAGCACAGTTGAACATAGGTATTTAGAAATTGAGTTTGGAATTGGGCCCTTAGAAATAGAGTGAGATTCAGGTTTCTAGATTCAGCAATTGTTTCTCATCTGTTTCAAGAAAAAAATTAGTATCTTGATTCCTGAGTTTGCTTTTACAGGAATGTTCAGATGAGAAGACTAGTGACCAAGCTAAATCACAAATTTGAAAAGGTGGTAGTTTTCACTTCTTCGGACCAAGGATGTTATTGGAAATTAAAGCTACCTTGAAGGATTTTATGGACTACAGAACTTTTTAGCCTGGCCCATAAACCTATGGAAGAAGATTGAAATAATTTTTAAAAACATGACATTTAAATTCCCATTTAGAATAAATATTTCTTTTGCCTTGTTAAATTCAAGAGAGACTTTTCTTGAACGGAAATATTCTTCTTCACTGTGGGGGTATTAACACCAGAAGGGACAGAGTTTGGAGAATATAACCTTGGGCAGGATGCTGTATCATGGCACTCTCTTTTGCCCGACAACATCACCCTTTCTGATGAACACTGGGGAAGAATGTGGGGTTGAAGAAGGCTTGGTGGGGAATAGGCAGTAATTTTCTGCTCTGAGCTCAGAGCAGAACAGCTATTCTAGGATGGTAAAGGGAAGGTGAATTCATGTCCTCAGGGAGCGAATGCATCACCCTCTCCTAAAATCCATTTGATTCCTAAAGACTAGAAACTGAATGACTGGTAATGAGAAGCTGAGGGGGTAATCGTTTCCATGTTTGATATGTAGTAGTTGAGAACTAGTGTTCTCCTATTTAGACACAGAGGCACTTTTCTGCATAGGTGCTGTGGCAGATTGTACTATCCAGTTATGGCTTCTTATATATTCTACATGGTCTTCCTATAATGTGACGTTGACATTCCTCCATTTAGAAGCAAGGTCTATGTACTCTGCCCTTAAACCCTAGTGGAATTTCATAACTGCAATATATAGCAGAAATGATGTTGCATAAATTGTGATGCCAAATCACAAAAGGCTTCTGTCTGTCTTGCTTTTTCTTTGGTTGCTCAACCTTCAAACACGCCAGTGTGCTGTGAGAAAACCCAAAGTAGTTCACACAAAGACTTCATGGAGAGGCCCAGGTGGAAAGGAACTGAAACTCCTAGCCAGCAGCCAGAATGAACCAAAATACTTGTGAGTTAGTGAGCCATGAGATGCTTCCAGCCTCCGTTTTCTATCTAGATGATACCAACTAGAGCAAAGGTTAGCTACTCTAACTAAGCCCTACCCAAATTGCAGATTTTAGAGCAAAATACGTGTTACAGTTATTTTACAACTTTTGGAGTGGTTTGTTACACAGCATTAGAGAGCAGGAATAGAGATCACTAAATGTAAATCTTCAGAGTTCTTCCAGTCCTCTCAAGTATTTATACCAACAACTTTTCTTATCATAGGTCTTAAATTCAAGTCCAAGAAAACCTACTATTAACATAATACTTTTTAGTGGCCTCAAATTGTATATGTGTTGTTTGTCTGTATTTGACAGTCTCATTTATTCTTATGTCCATAAAAGTCAGGGAGAGAATAATTGTGATTGTCCTTGGTGTGACTTTTAAAAGGGTCTGTTTGAGATGAGCCACTGGGTACAGTTAGAGAAAATAAAGGACCGTTTGGCAATTGTGTTTACACTTCCGGTAGCCACTTGCAAGCTCTTAGTGTCACTGTTTTAATATTTTAGTCATAATCCAAATTTGCCTTTGTGACAAAACAGCCTGGCCAGTTTTTCTCTAAAAGCAAGTCTATAAAATTAATAATAAAAAAATTCCACTAATTCTAACTTTACTAGGTGTTCTTAAAAAAAAAAAAAAGTCACTCCTAAATTGGTAAAATCTACAGGCTACCAAAGAAATCCAGTTACTATAACCAACCCTATAGAGCAATCCTGAAAAAGAAGATTTGAAAACAAATTAATAGGGGGTATGGGGATAGTATGGGGGGAGAGAAAGTGCATAAGAGAGAAGGGAAGGGAAACAGTTGTACAGTACTTGTTCATGGTATAAGATCAGTGAGTGGACATCAGTGGGGAGGATGAATCATGATGATGATAGGGATTATGGCCAGATAATTTAAAAAAGCACATATTATCCTGAAATTATTTCTATTAAGTCTTACCATGTACTTAGAGCCATGGACTTTTTAGATCTTTTCCTTTAAGAAACCCAGCCAAGGACCAGTCCCTTTCTATCCTGCTGAACTAACTGCCATGTTTCCAACAGGAAGAGGCTCTTGCCACCTTGTTCTTTCCTTCATGGCTTCAGTATGTTTTGAACAGCTACTTCATTTTTGTAATCTGCTTTCCAACCTCTCTCTGATTTTCTCCATTTCTACATACTATTATACATTTTCTTCATATAGTTCATACCAAGATTTTAGACTGGGGGGTTAGTACTTCCCTTTGGCTCTGCTTCATTCTTTCCCCTACACTTGGATCTCACACACTTGATAATGGTGTTTCCAGTCCTTCTGGATCCAGTCTAGGGTTGTCCCTACTGTCCTACTGAACGTAATTTCATGTGCTGGTGTTCTTGACTCTGCCATTGAGATACCCAGGGACTAATTTAAGAGTAATCTAAGCAGACCCTTGTTTCACAGATAGGAACTGAGGCCCCCCCAAAGATGAGAGTCCTATACAGTGTCACATACTCAGTACTAGAAAGATTAGGGCTGTTCTTCTGATCTCTTGAACCCAATCATTTTCTAGTTTTTGTTTTGTTTTATTTTGTTTTTTTACATATCACTGTGTTTTCTTCCTTACACTTAAAAATTGGTGTGTGTCTCACTGCAGTGAATGACCCTAGGTTTGTAGAAAGATGCAACAACAATTGATACAAATTTCCCCAGGCTTACACCTTTAAAAACTTTTTCTCCTCAGTTTGTGTATGGTTAGACTCGATAGCTTTCTTATCTTGCCCATAGGTTCATCTAGAGTTTGATATCACTTTTGCACTAAAATCCTACCCCACCCCCCAAACTGGCTGAGCTTCTTGTTTATTTTTCTTCTTCTTTGGTTTTACATATGTAAAAACAGAACAAAAACCCATTGGGGGAAAAAAAGAGAACAGAACCACATTGTATACTGTAACCAGATAGAATATTTGATTCTGATAGATAACATAGATAGTAACTTCACCATGGCAGAAGACCATACCAACATTAAAGGCTCTCTGTAATTGTACTGACTGCTACACCTCAGCCCAAAGAAACTCAGATGAAGAGACAAGCCAATTCTGGGCTGTAAGTACATCAGAGTCCTTCCCATGGGCACACTGGTAAGGCATGTTTTTTTTGGAGTTCCTGGATTTAATAGATCTATTTGGCTGCAAGATGGAGATTTTATATTTAAAACCGACAAGTAGATCATGACAAAGACTAAAAATGCTTTCCAGTTTTCCAGCCAGAGTCCAACATAATGGCTTCCACAAAGAAGGGAGGTGAGAAGAAGAGCCATTCTGTCGTCAATGAGTTAGTGATCAGAGAATGCACCATCAACAGTTACAAGCGCATCCATGGAATGGGTTTCAAGAAGTATGCCCCTTGGGCCCTCAAAGAGATCTGGAAATTTGCCATGAAGGAGATGGGAGCTCCAGGCTCAACAAAGCTGTTTTGGCCAAAGGAATAAGGAATATTCTGTACTATGTCCATGTGTGGTTGTCCAGAAAATGTAACAAGGGTGAAGATTCAGCAAACAAACTCTATACATTGGTTACTTATGCACCTGTCACCACTTTCAAAAATCTGCTGACAGTTAATGTGGATGAGACCTAACCACTGATTGTCAAATAAAGGTATAAAATTGCAAAAAAAAAAAAAAAAGTGCTTTCCAATTGATATAAAATACCTTGATACAAGAAAATAACCATTCTAAGAAATACAGGCAAAATAAGGTTGTCATTGAGTGACATAAAATCCAGGTGAGAGGTAAGGAATTGAGGTTTTCACTCTGTCCTAATAAGTAAAAAACTGAAGGAACTGAAAAATCAACAGTTCCTTTTTTTCTTTTTGAATGTAGCTTTCTTTTAAAAAAATGTAAATTCAGTTAGCCAACATATGGTAGTGTTCAATGGTTCACTGGTTACATATAGCACCCAGTGCTTATCACCTCACATGCACTCGTTAATGCCCATTACCCAGTACTTTTTAAGAGAAAGGGAAGCAAACCATAAGAGACTTCAATGATAGAGAACAAACTGAGGGTTGCTGGAGGGGAGGTAGATGAGAGGATAAGTTAAATGGGTGATGGGTATTAAGAAAGGCACTTGTTATGATAGATATTGGGTGTTATACGTAAGTGACGAATCACTAAATTCTTCTTCTGAAACCAATATTATCGTGTACCTATTGGCTATCTGTATGTCTTCTTTGGAAAAATGTCTATTCAGAACCTTTGCCCATTTGTAATTGGATTCTTTGCTTTTTTGGTTATTGAGTTATATGAGTTCTTCATATATTTTGGATATTAACCTCTATTGGATATATGATTTGCAAATATCTTTTCCCATTCAGTAGGTTGCCTTGTTATTTTGTCGATGATTTTCTTTGCTGTACAGAGCTTTTTAGTATGATTAGTCCCATTTGTTTATTTTTCCTTTTGTTGCCATTGCTTTTGGAGTCAGATCCAAAAGAAGTGGTGATATCTCCAAGAATGATGTCAAGGAACTTAACACCTGTTTTTTTTAGGAGTCTAATTGTTTCTGGTTTTATATGCAAGTCTTCAATCTATTTTGAGTTAGTTTTTATGTGTGGTGTAAGATAGTAGTCCAGTTTCAATTTTTTTGCATATGACTGTCCAGTTAACTCAGTACCATTTTTTTAGAAACTGTTCTTTTCCCATTGTGTATTCTTGCCTCTTTTGTCATAAATTAATTCATCATTTATCATGGGTTTATTTCTGTGTTCTTGATACTGTTCCATTGATATATTTGTCTGTTTTTTTTTTTTATGCCAATACCATACTGATTTCATTACTATAGCTGTGTAATATAGTTTGAAATCAGGGTGCATGATGCCTCCAACTTTGTTCTTTTTTTTTTTTCTTTTTTCTTTTTGTTTATTCTTTCATCTTTTGCTGAAGTATTTTTTAAATTATTTTTTTAATAAACATATAACATATTTTTATCCCCAGGGGTACAGATCTGTGAATCGCCAGGTTTACACATTTCACAACACTCATCATAGCACATACCCTCCCCAATGTCCATATCCCCACCCCCCCCTCCCATCCCCTGTCCTTCCAGAAACCCTCAGTCTGTTTTTTGAGATTGAGTCTTTTATTCTTTGTCTCCATTCCAATCCCATCTTCTTTCATTTTTTCTTTTCTTACCCCCCAACCCCCCCACATTGCATCTACACTTCCTCATATCAGGGAGATCATATGATAGTTGTCTTTCTCCAATTGACTTATTTTGCTAAGCATGATACCCTCTAGTTCCATCCACGTCGTCGCAAATGACAAGATTTCATTTCTTTTGATGGCTGCATAGTATTCCATTGTGTATATATACCACCTCTTCTTTATCCATTCATCAGTTGATGGACATCTAGGTTCTTTCCATAGTTTGGCTATTTTGGACATTGCTGCTATAAACTTTTGGGTGCACGTGCCCCTTTGGAGCACCATGTTTGTATCTTTAGGATATATACCCAGTAGTGCAATTGCTGGGTCATAAGGTAACTGTATTTTCAGTTTTTTTTTTTTTAATTTTTTATTTTTATAAACATATATTTTTATCCCCAGGGGTACAGGTCTGTGAATCACCAGGTTTACACATTTCACAGCACTCACCAAAGCACATACCCTCCCCTGTATTTTCAGTTTTTTGAAGAACCTCCACACTGTTTTCCAGAGTGGTTGCACCAGCTTGCATTCCTACTAACAGTGTAGGAGGGTTCCCATCTCTCCGCATCCATACCACCATCTGTCATTTCTTGACTTGTTAATTTGAGCCATTCTGACTGGTGTGAGGCGATATCTCAATGTGGTTTTGATTTGTATTTCCCTGATATGAGTGATGTGGAGCATTTTTTCATGTGTCTGTTGGCCATCTGGATGTCTTCTTTGCAAAAATGTCTGTTCATGTCCTCTGCCCATTTCTTGATTGGACTATTTGTTCTTTTGGTGTTGAGTTTGCTAAGCTATTTATAGATTTTGGACACTAGGCCTTTATCTGATATGTCGTTTGCAAATATCTTCTCCCATTCTGTCAGTTGTCTTTTGGTTTTGTTGACTGTTTCCTTTGCTGTGCAAAAGCTTTTGATCTTGATCAAGTCCCAACAGTTAATTTTTGCCCTTGCTTCCATTGCCTTTGGCAATGTTCTTAGGAAGAAGTTGTTGTGGTTGAGGTCAAAGAGGTTGCTGCCTGTGTTCTCCTCAAGGATTTTGATGGATTCCTTTCTCACATTGAGGTCCTTTATCCATTTTGAGTCTATTTTTGTGTGTGGTGTAAGGGAATAGTCCAATTTCATTTTTCTGCATGTGGCTATCTAATTTTCCCAGCACCATTTGTTGAAGATATTTTTTCCATTGGACATTCCTTCCTGCTTTGTCAAAGATGAGTTGACCATAGAGTTGAGGGTCTATTTCTGGGCTCTCTATTCTGTTCCATTGATCTATGTGTCTGTTTTTGTGCCAGTACCATGCTCTCTTGATGATGACAGCTTTGTAATAGAGCTTGAAGTCCGGAATTGTGATGCCACCAACTTTGGCTTTCTTTTTCAATATCCCTTTGGCTATTCGAGGTCTTTTCTGGTTACATACAAATTTTCAAATTATTTGTTCCATTTCTTTGAAAAAGATGGATGATACTTTGATAGGAATTGCATTAAATGTGTAGATTGCTTTAGGTAGCATAGACATTTTCACAATATTTATTCTTCCAATCCAGGAGCATGGAACATTTTTCCATTTCTCTGTGTCTTCCTCAATTTCTTTCATGAGTACTTTATAGTTTTCTGAGTATAGATTCTTAGCCTCTTTGGTTAGGTTTATTCCTGGGTATCTTATGGTTTGGGGTGCAATTGTAAATGGGACTGACTCCTTAATTTCTCTTTCTTCTGTCTTATTGTTGGTGTAAAGAAAAGCAACTGATTTCTGTGCATTGACCTTACATCCTGACACTTTCCTGAATTCCTGTACAAGTTCTCGCAGTTTTGGAGTGGAGTCTTTTGGGTTTTCCACTTATTGCTGCTGCCCCTCGGAACAATTTGTTACTTAAACTGTAACCCCTGGGGTATTTTACTAGTTGCCAAGCACATTTAGATATGGCCTTAAGAAACACTGATACTGACAACAAGTCTTTGGGGAGAAGGACGATGTACGACCGTGAAGCTGGGCAGCTGGGGATGCCCGGCTAGCTCAGGGCGGAATGCCGCCCCTTCACAGAAGCTGGGCAGCTGGGGATGCCTGGCTCGCTCAGGGCTGAACGCCGCCTCCTTCAGGGAAGCCGAGCACCCGGGAACGCCTGGTCAGCTCAGGGTGAAAAGAAAACCGCCTGCTTCCCTTTTTCGTGATCGCTCCTTTCTCTTCCCAGAAGTGCTCGTTGTTAGTTAGATGAGTCCTTTGAATGTGCTTGGTTAACTATAAACATTACCCTCCTCCTTGCTGGCCTGCAAGACGTGACTAACGTGTGACCTTCATCAATCCTTCTGTTGGCTATTGTTTTCTATCTAATAAAAGTGAGACTGTGGAGTTGTCGTGGCAGCAGTTCTTTTCGACTGTTGTCCCCTGCTCCCAGTCTTTTGCAGCTGACTTGTTTGTGCCTAATTCTTCTCTCGTCGCCATCGCCGACTGGAAGCAGCAACTTATAGTATCATATCATCTGCAAAGAGTGATAGTTTGACTTCTTCTTTGCCGATTTGGATGCCTTTAATTTCTTTTTGTTGTCTGATTGCTGAGGCTAGGACTTCTAGTACTATGTTGTATAGCAGTGGTGATAATGGACATCCTTGCCGTGTTCCTGACCTCAGCAGAAAAGCTTTCAGTTTTTCTTCATTGAGAATGATATTTGCAGTTGGTTTTTCATAGATGCTTTGATAATACTGAGTTATGTGCCCTCTATCCTGACATTTTGAAGAGTTTTAATGAGGAAGGGATGCTGCACTTTGTCAAATGCTTTTTCAGCATCTATTGAGAGTATCATATGGTTCTTGTTCTTTCTTTTATTAATGTATTGTATCACATTGATTGATTTGTGGATGTTGAACCAACCTTGCAGCCCTGGAATAATTCCCACTTGGTCGTGGTGGATAATCCTTTTAATGTGCTGTTGGATCCTATTGGCCAGTATTTTGGTGAGAATTTTCACATCTGTGTTCATCAAGGATATTAGTCTGTAATTCTCTTTTTTGATGGGATCCTTGTTTGGTTTTGGGATCAAGATGATGCTGGCCTCATAAAATGAGTTTGGAAGTTTTCCTTCCATTTCTATTTCTTGGAACAGTTTCAGGATTATAGGAATTAATTCATCTTTAAGTGTTTGGTAGAATTCCCCTGGGAAGCTGTCTGGCCCTGGGCTCTTGTTTGTTGGGAGATTTTTGATTACTGCTTCAATCTCCTTACTGGTTATGGGTCTGTTAAGGTTTTCTATTTCCTCCTGGTTCAGGTGTGGTAGTTTATATGTCTCTAGAAATGTATCCATTTCTTCCAGATTGTCGAGTTTGTTGGCATAGAGTTGCTCATAGTATGTTCTTATAATTGTTTGTATTTCTTTGGTGTTGGTTGTGATCTATCCCCTTTCATTCATGATTTTATTGATTTGGGTCCTTTCCCTTTCTTTTTGATAAGTCTGGCCAGGGGTTTATCAATCTTATTAATTCTTTCAAAGAACCAGCTCCTAGTTTCGTTGATTTGTTCTCTTCTTTTTTTAGTTTCTATTTCATTGATTTCTGCTCTGATCTTTACAATTTCTCTTCTTCTGCTGGGTTTAGGCTTTCTTTGTTGTTATTTCTCCAGCTCCTTTAGGTGTAGGGTTAAGTTGTGTATTTGAGACCTTTCTTGTTTTTTGGCTTGTAATGCTATATATTTTCTTCTTAGGACTGCCTTTGTTGTGTCCCACAGATTTTGAACCGTTGTGTTTTCATTATCATTTGTTTCCATGATTTTTTAAATTCTTTTTTAATTTTCTGGTTGACCCATTCATTTTTTTAGAAGGATGCTGTTTAGTCTCCATGTATTTGGGTTCTTTCCACATTTCCTCTTGTGATTGAGTTCTAGCTTCAGAGCATTGTGGTCTGAAAATATGCAGGGAATGATCCCAATCTTTTGATACCGGTTGAGACCTGATTTAGGACACAGGATGTGGTCTATTCTGGAGAATGTTCCATGTGCACTAGAGAAGAATGTATATTCTGTTGCTTTGGGATGGAATGTTCTGAATATATCTTTGATGTCCATCTGGTCCAGTGTGTCATTTAAGGCCTTTATTTCCTTGTTGATCTTTTACTTAGATGATCTGTCCATTTCAGTGAGGGGAGTATTAAAGTCCCCTACTATTATTGTATTATTGTCAATGTATTTCTTTGATTTTGTTATTAATTGGTTTATATAGTTGGCTGCTCCCATGTTAGGGGCATAGATATTTAAAGTTGTTAGGTCTTCTTGTTAGACTTGAGTATCATGTAGTGTCCTTCCTCATCTCTTATTATAGTTTTTGGCTTAAAATCTAATTGATTTGATATAAGGATTGCCACTCCTACTTTCTTCTGATGTCCATTAGCATGGTACATGGTTTTCCACCCCCTCACTTTAAATCTGGAGGTGTCTTCGGGTCTGAAATGAGTTTCTTGTAGGCAGCATATTGATGCGTTTTGGTTTTTTAATCCATTCTGATACCCTGTGTCTTTTGATTGGGGCATTTAGCCCATTAACATTCAGGGTAACTATTGAGAGAGATGAATTTAGTGCCATTGTATTGCCTGTAATGTGACTGTTACTGTATATTGTCTCTGTTTCTTTCTCATCTACTACTTTTAGGGTCTCTCTTTGCTTAGAGGACCCCTTTCAATATTTCCTGTGGAGCTGGTTTGGTGTTTGCAGATTCTTTCAGTTTTTGTTTGTCCTGGAAGTTTTTATCTCTCCTTCTCTTTTCAATGATAGCCTAGCTGGATATAGTATTCTTGGCTGCATGTTTTTCTCGTTTAGTGCTCTGAATATATCATGCCGGTTCTTTCTGCCTGTCAGGTCTCTGTGGATAGGTCTGCTGCCAATCTAATGTTTTTACCCTTCTATGTTACAGACTTCTTTTCCCGGGCTGCTTTCAGGATTTTCTCTTTGTCGCTAAGACTTTTAAATTTTACTATCAGTTGACGAGGTGTGGACCTATTTTTATTGATTTTTAGGGGCGTCTTAGCATCTCCTGGATTTTGATGTTTGTTCCCTTTGCCATATTAGGGAAATTCTCTATAATAATATTCTCCAATATACCTTCTGCTTCCCTCTCTCTTTCTTCTTCTTCTGGAATCCCAATTATTCTAATGTTGTATCATCTTATGGTGTCACTTATCTCTCAAATTCTCTCCTCGTGCTCCAGTATTTGTCTCTCTTTTGCTCAGCTTCTTTATTCTCTGTCATTTGGTCTTCTATGTTACTAATTCTTTCTTCTGCCTCATTTATCCTAGCAGTAAGAGCTTCCATTTTTTATTGCACCTCATTCGTAGCTTTTTTGATTTCAACTTGGTTAGATTTTTGTTCTTTTACTTCTCCAGAAAGGGCTTTTATCTCTCTGGAAAGGGTTTCTCTAATATCTTCTATGCCTTTTTTGAGCCCATCTAGAACCTTGAGAATGGTCATTCTGAACTCTAGATCTATCACATTACCAATGTCCATATTGATTAGGTCCCCAGCCTTCCATAAGCCTCGTGCTCTTTTTTTTTTGTGGTGAGTTTTTCTGCCTTGTCATTTTGTCCAGATAAGATTTGCTTTCTACTCCTCTGGAATTTTGCTGTTCTCCTTGTTGGTGAAGTTGGTCTTGGCTGGGTTTCTTGTTGAACTTCTGGGGGAGGGGCCTATTGTAGTGATTCTCAAGTGTCTTTGCCCCACGCAGAATTGCACCACCCTTACTAGGGGCCTGGCTAAATAATCCACTTGGGTTTGCTTTAGGGAGCTTTTGTTCCCTGAGCACTTTCCATAGAGGTCTGGAGGACGGGAATGAAGATGGCGGCTTCCCAATCTCCAGCCTGGAGGAGCCAAGAGCTCGGGGTCCCTCTCCTCAGTGCACCCTCAGAGAAAAGGGCCCAACCGTCCCTGTCTCCTTGGCTTCTGGCTGCACTTGGGGGAAAGCGCTCAATTGCTCGCACTTGGAGAAAAGCGCCCTGTCGCTTCTCTCTCTGTGGCCTCTGGCTATGCTCCAAGCTCACCCATCCTGTGAGCAGTTCAAGGTAAGCCCGAGTTGAGAGCTCACTCCTTGGCTTTGTCGCTTTTGCCGGCTTCCCTGCTCTAATACCTGCGAGCTCTGTGACACTCAGACATCCCCGGACCTTCTGTGACCCCATGGGACCTGGGGTTACGCTGCCCCCGCATGGGCTTACCCCCGGTTTAGCCTCTAGAGTGATGTCCCTCCGTGGAGCAGACTTTTAAATGTCATGATTTTGTGCTCTGTTGTTCTGCCGCTTGCCAGGAGCCAGCCTCTCCCCCCCGCAGTCTATCTTACCGTCACTTTGGATTCACTTCTCCGCAGGTCCTACCTTTCAGAAAGTGATCGATTTTCTGTTTCTAGAATTGTTGCTCTTCGTCTCTTCAATTTCCCGTTGGATTTGTAGATGTTCGCAATGATTAGATAAGCTATCTAGCTGATCTCCTGCTACCTGATGTCATCTCAGCCTGCTCCTTCTCTGCCATCTTGACTCGCACCCATCCAGCTTTGTTCTTTATTTTTTATTTTTTTTTGCCCCTGAAGACTGTTTTGGTTATTTGGGATCTTTTGTGGTTCTATACAACTTTTAGGGTTGTTTGTTATTTTTCTGCAAAAAATGCCATTATAATTTTAATAGGGATGACATTGAATCTATAGATTGATTTAGGTATGGACATTTTAACAATATTAATTCTTCTAACCCATGAACACAGAATGTCTTTCCATTTGTTTGTCTTCTTCAATTTCTTTCATAAATGACTTGTAGTTTCCTGTGTACTGGTCTTTCCTCTCTTTTATTAAATTTTTTCCTATGTATTTTATTCTTTTTGATGAAATTATACATAAGATCTTTTAAAAAATTTATCATTTTTATGTTTTGTTATTAGTATATAGAAACATGACCAATTTTTGTATGTTGGTTTTATATTCTGCAGCTTTACTGAATTTATTTATTAGTTCTAATGGTTTTTTTGTGGTGTCTTTAGGGTCTTCTTTATATAAAATCATGTATTCCCTAAATAGTGACAATTTTACTACTTCCTTTTTAAATTTTGATGCATTTTATTTCTTTTTCTTGCCTAATAGTTCTGGTTACAACTTCCAATACTGTATTCAGTTAAAGTGGTGTGTGTGAGCATCCTTGTTTTGTTCCTGATCTTAGAGGAAAAGCTTTCAGCTTTTCTCCAAGGAATATAGTATTAGCTGTTGCCTTGCCGTATATGGTCTTTATTATGTTGAAGTATATTTCCTCTTTACTTTGTTGAGAGCTTTATCATTAAGTGGATATTGAATTTTGTCAAATGCCTTTTCATTACCTATTGAGAGATCATATGATTTTTAACATTCATTTTGTTAATGTGGTGTAGGATTTTGATTGATTTATGGATTTTGAACCATAAATCAAATTTATTCCCTGGAATAAATCTGACGATCATGGTGTGTGATCTTTTTAATGTATTGTAGAATTTAGTTGCTAATATTTTTTATGAATATTTTTGCATCTATGTTCATCAGCAATATTGGCCTATAATTTTTCTTTTTTTATTGTGATATGCTTGTCTGATTTTGGTATCATAGTAATGTTGAACTTATAAAATACATTTAGAACCACTCCCTCCTCTTTGATTTTTTTTTTTTTTTAATGAGTTTGAAAGGGATGGTTATTAAATCTTTGAATGTTAGAATTTACTAGTGAAACCATCTGGTCCTGGACTTTTGTTTGTTAGGAGGTTTTTGGTTACTGACAAACTCCTTGCTAGCAATTAGTTCTATTCAGATTTTCTTTTCTTGATGATTTAGTCTTAGAAGATTGTATATTTTCATACATTTGTCCACTTTTAATAAGTTATCCAGTTTGTTGGTATATAACTGTTTCTAATAGTTTCTTCTGACCTTCTGCATATACTGGTATTAGTTTTTATTCTCCTTTTTCATTTATAATATCATTTATTTGATCCCTCTCTCTCTCTCTTTTTTTTTTTTTTTAGTAAAGCTAGCTAAAGCTTTATCAGTTTTGTTTATCTTTTTAGAGAACTTAGTTTTGGTTTCATTGGTCTTTCCCATCGTTTTTAGTTTCTGTTTCACTTATTTCTTCTCCAATCTTTATTATTTTTTATGATAACTTTGGGCTTTATTTTTTTCTTTTTCTAACTCCTTTGAGTGCAAAGTTGGATTATTTATTTGAGATTTTTTTTGTTGTTTCTCAATATAGTACTGTATGCTATGAACTTCTCTCTTAAAACTCCCTCTACTGAATCCCACAGATTTTATTTTCACTATCATTTGTCTTTTAAGCTATCTTCTTAAAAATTCTTTAAAAAAAAAAACTTTTTATGTTTCTACTCTAGGTGGTTTCTACTGTCCTTTCTTCTAGGTCACTGGTCCTTTCTTCTGTTTCATCTAGTTTGTTATTGGACCCCTTGAGTGTATTTTTCTTTTCTTTTAAAGATTTTATTTATTTATTTGTCAGAGAGAGAGAGAGAAAGAGCAGAAAACAGGGGAGGTGGCAGACAGAGGGAAAAGCATGTTCCCCACTGAGCAAGGATCCCAATGTGGGACTTGATCCCAGGACTCTGGGATCATGACCTGAACTAAAGGTAGCCACTTAACTAACTGAGCCATCCAGCTGTTCCTCTCTCTAGTGTATTTTTCATCTTAATTATTATATTCTTTAGCTCTGTAACTTTTATTTAGTACTTTATGTGTTAATTTTTTCTTTTCCTGAAATTGGTGAGCATCTTTATGATCATTATTTTGAAGTCTTTATCAGGTATATTACTTATTGCCTTTTCATTGATTTTTTTTTTCCCCTGTGCTTTTATCTTGTTCTTTCATTTAGAACATATCTGTTTCCTTATTTTGCTTGACAGTCTCTGTTTCTGATTTTGGCAAAAGAGCTCTTTCTCTAGTCTTGAAGGAGTGGTCATAGGAAGAGTGGGAGTGTGTTTCAATGAGCTATCTGTACAGTGCCCTGAGGGTAGTAGCCTGCTGAGAACTGTTCCTCTGATTGTTTTGGTCTTTTGAGGCACCAGAGCCAGGTATTCAAGGGGCATGTCTTGTTTGGAATGCATACATCTGTTGGCTTTAGCAAGGTTGTGGAGGAATCTCCTGTGGGCTTTCCCAGGGCAGTGTGGTGGGGAGTGACAAGCCAGCACAGGATTACCTGCTAAGTTTAGTGGGCTGATTTGCCAAGGAGTGTTGGGCCAGGGTACACTTGCTCATTGGGTTTGGTGGGTTGGGGCCATATGACAGTATAGAGGTAAAGCAAGCATCACTAGCAAGGTAGGGAGAGAGTACAAAGATGGTTGCCACCATTGCCAGCATTAGCAAGGTAGCGGAGTGCAAAATGGTGTCCACCAAAAAAAGGCAGTCTCTTTGATAAATGGTGCTGGGAAAATTGGACAGCTATGTGTAGATGAATGAAACTCAACCATTCTCTTAAACCATACACAAAGATAAACTCGAAACGGATAAAAGACCTCAACGTGAGGCAGGAATCCATCAGAATCCTAGAAGAGAACATAGGCAGTAATCTCTTCGACATCGGCCACAGCAACTTCTTTCAAGATATGTCTCCAAAGGCAAAGGAAACAAAAGTGACAATGAATTTTTAGGACTTCATCAAGATCAAAAGCTTCTGCACAGCAAAAGAAACAGTCAGCAAAACAAAGAGATAACCCATGGAATGGGAGAAGATATTCGCAAATGACAATACTGACAAAGGGCTGATATCCAGATCTATAAAGAACTCCGCAAACTCAACACACACAAAACAGATAATCACATCAAAAAGTGGGCAGAAGACATGAACAGACACTTCTCCAATGAAGACATACAAATGGCTATCAGACACATGAAAAAATGTTCATCATCACTAGCCATCAGGGAGATTCAAATCAAAATCACATTGAGATACCACCTTACACCAGTTAGAATGGCCAAAATTAACAAGACAATAAACAACATGTGTTGGAGAGGATGTGGAGAAAGGGGAATCCTCTTACACTATTGGTGGGAATACAAGTTGGTGCACCCACTTTGGAAAATGGTATGGAGACTCCTTAAGAAATTAAAAATAGAACTTCCCTATGACCCTGCAATTGCACTCCTGGGTATTTATCCCAAAGATACAGATGCAGTGAACAGAAGGACCATCTGTACCCCAATGTTCATAGCAGCAATGGCCACAGTCACCAAACTTTGGAAAGAACCAAGATGCCCTTCAATGGATGAATGGTTAAGGAAGATGTGGTCCATATACACTATGGAGTATTATGCCTCCATCAAAATGGATGAATACCCAACTTTTGTATCAACATGGAGGGGACTGGAAGAGATTATGCTGAGTGAAATAAGTCAAGCAGAGAGTCAATTATCATATGGTTTTGCTTATTTGAGGGAAAATTGGAGGGGGAGACAAACCATGAGAGACTGGACTCTGAAAAACAATCTAAGGGTTTTGAAGGGGCAGGGGGTGGGAGGTTGGGGGAACAAGGTGATGGGTATTAGGGAGGGCACATATTGCAAGGAGCACTGGGTGTGGTGCAAAAACAATGAATACTGTTATGCTGAAAAGAAATTAAAAAAGAAAAAAGCTTAAAAAAAAGGGGGTTATCCACCAGCACTTCTGTTCCCAGAGGGAGTTCCAACAGACTCCTTCCCCTCCAGCAGATGCTTTCTATAAAAATTAGCTAATGAATCTCTTTCACATATGGTCTGGACACTTTTCAACCTGCTGCTTTTACACTGGGTCCTGCAACAAGTAATTCTCTATATGAGCTCTTTAAGAGCAGAGTCAGTTTCCTACAGCCTTTTATAACTTCTGGACATAAGACCTATTGGTTTTAAAGCCAAATGTTTTAGGGTCTCATATCTTCAGAGCAGGTTCCAAGGATGGGAAGTGATGTGGGACTCAGACCCACTTTTTTTCAGGGATACACTCCATACTTATTACATCCTTCCAGATGTGGGTTACTGCATTGGGAATGGGTTTTGGTGGGACTGTATCTCTGTGTCTCTTCCCTGGTTTGATATGGCTTTTTAATTTTTTGTTGTGGAAGAGCTGTTCAGCTAGTTCTCTGGTCCTTTGCAGAATTGTTCTATAATGTAGCTATAGATTTGGTGTGTCTGTGGGAGGAGGTTTGTGCAAGGTCTTCCTATGCTGCCATCTTGAACTACACTCCCCCCAACCCAGTTTGGCAGATTTTTATAAAACTAAACATACCCTTACCATATGATCCAGCCGTCATGCTCCTTGGTATTTATCCAAATTGAATTGAAAACTCATATCCATGCAAAACCCTGCACACAGATGTTTTATATATCATATAAATCTTAGCTCTCATAATGGTTTATACAGTGGTGGAGAGTTTTGAACCCACATTTACCATAGAGCTTTAGAGCATCTTTTAGTGAACATGGGACAGTGCATCAAGAACAAACAACAGTGTAGAAGGCTTTCATAATGCAATACAAAGCCTCAGTTACAAATATGTATTTTGGAAACTGACCACTCTCTTAATGAAAGAAATGCATTTAGTGAAAAAAAGAAAAATTGTGATGCCAAAGAAGGAGACAAATCAACAAGCAAAAAAATAGTATAATACTGTGAATGGAAATCTTTGAAAACAAATGCTTTGGTACAATCCATAAAATAAAATCTGTTACATGAGTCTACAACATATATTTTGAATGTATTCAGATATTTTATATTCCATAATAAAATCTTTTATTTTTGTCATTAATTTTTCATGTTTCATTATGTTCTTAATGAAATTCCCTCTTTTATTTTTTGTGATTTATTTTTTATAGCAAAATTTCATTATAGGTTATTAGTTATGTGACAAAACTGTTTGTAATGAAAACTCTTGTGGCAAAGATGCTTATGGCCAAAATACCAGACACATTTTGCAGTAGCTCTTACAAACTAATGGTAGTTCCTAAAATACCTCAAACTACATTCCATTTTTCTTCACCTTTCTACATGCTATTCTGTCTGTAGTTTCCATTTTTTTAATTTTAAACTTTATTAACATGACCTCAGGAGGTCAAAGGTCTTTGGCAGAATATTCTATTGACTTTCCAACATAATTTAGATGAGACTTCATTGTGATCCCATAAAATACTCTCTCTTTTTTTTTTAATATAATTTTTTTATTTTTTATAAACATATATTTTTATCCCCAGGGGTACAGGTCTGTGAATCGCCAGGTTTACACACTTCACAGCACTCACCAAAACACATACCCTCCCCAATGTCCATAATACCACCCCCTTCTCCCAAACCCCCTCCCCCCAGCAACCCTCAGTTTGTTTTGTGTGATGGAGCCTTTATTTTTCCCCATTATTCTAATACTACTTGTAACCTGAGTCCATACCATTGGAAAGCACACCTCAGGTCTTATGGTCTTAAGGGGGAAATGCATAAGTAAATCTTTCTCTTTTCACATGAACCAATGTGGTTTTTATCAGGCTTTTTGAGAAATTAACAATCAGTATTTAGAATATGATTACATATTTTTTACAGGGAATTCACCTATTATATTATGTCCAGTTTCCCTTATTGTACAATTTTTATGTTTATGAATGTAATAATTTTTGCTTAACTATTTTTACTTTAATTTAGATTATATTTTTGGTAAAATTGTATATCTGTGTAGTTTCAACAAACAAAGGGAGCAAAAGAGAAGATCCCACTTTTTCTCATTTTTATCACTCCAGAGGCAATCATTTTAACTAAATAAGCTGATTCTTTGGGCATTGTTTTCATATGGCTAAATATTGCCTATATGATCATTTGATTTTATAGGTTAAGCACTATCTCTTGTTTTCTACTATGGCATGTAGGATTTATCTCTTTTTTCACCTATTAGCTTTCCTCCCATCCTAATTGTACACATACTTATTTTCCATGCTTTTTCTTCTAATCTTTCCCAAAATTTTATATCTTATTTTAATTGAGTAAACATTAATTATGCACATTATTATTGATATGTAAAGGCTATTTACAGTTAAACCATAGAGTATGCCACAATTACTTTTACCCTTTTTGTACAATATTTTGTTTTTCTTGGAATCAATAATTATCTTTGTTCTTTCCCCTCACCAGATCCTTTTGGTTGTGTTCCATATACTATCTCTGATTCTTCCTGGAAACTCCAAAAGAGCTGTAAAAGTCCTGTCAGAACAGTCAAATACTTGCATCATCATACCTTTTTCTTTTTTGGACAACTTCCTCCTGGAATCCTCTGCCCTCTGCTTTAGCATGGATTGGTGGATTTCTAGAGTGTGGCAAGATTTTGCCTGCAGACTTGCTTTTATTATTAATTTGAAAATTATCTTCACCTCTCTCATCTCATATGTTGGATCTTATTTCCTGGGTTCCATGTTTTTGTTTTTTGGCTTTCTCCTTCATTTTATTAAAGGACATCATGTAATCTATTTCAGAAAAAGGGAGCCATGATAGGTACAACTTTGACAACTTGTGAGGCTGAAAGTATATTTTATCTCAACATTAGACTTAAAGTTTATCTTGGTTTAATAACCAAAGAGGTATATATAAATATATAAGTATAAATATATAATATAAAGAAATATATAAATATAATATACAAATATGTAATGATATATTTTATATAATATGAATAATAACATGGAATATAATATAAATATATCTATATAATTATATTCTAAATAATATATAGTTTATATTTATATGTAATATAAAATATATATGTATTTATTCATAATACTCAGCCATCAGAAAAATGAAATATTTTTTCTTGGATGGAACTAGAGGATATTATGCTAGTGAAATAAGTCAGAGAAAGACAAATACCATATGATTTCACTCATGTAGAATTTAAGAAACAAAATAGGTGAATAAGTGGAAGGGAAGGAAAAATAAGATAAAAACAGAGAGGAAGGCAATCTATAAGTGACGTTTAACTACAGGGAAGAAACTGAGGGCTGCCGGAGGAGTGGTGTTCTGGTGGATGGGGTAAGTGAGTGATGGGCATTAAGAAGGGCACTTAATGTAATGAGCACAGGATGTTATGTATAACTGATGAATCACTAAATTCTACTCCTGAAATTAAAAATACACCATACGTTAACTAACTTAAAAAATAAAATTTTGGGAAAAAAGTTTGTCTTTGTTTAGAACTTCAGGATGGGAATTATTTCTGTGCAGAATGCTAAAGCTTTTGCCCATTTTTCTGTTGCAGCATGGCTTTAGAAAATTCTGATGTTATCCTGATTATTGATCTTTTTCACAGGACTCATTTATCTCTCCCTTGAAGTTAGATATAATTTCTTTGACCTAGTATTTTACAGTTTCACCTTAGTGTAGATCTTTTTCATTAATTTTGTATGACATTCACTGTGTCTTTTACTGGAAGGTACAGTCCTCTACTGAGAAAATTATTATTATGTCTTATACAGGTTTCCACAACCTAGTCTCTTAATACTTTTACTATTATTTTTTGGAGCTTCCAGTGGTAAGATGTTAGTCTTTTTGGATTAATATTCGTTCTTTTTTATTATATTAACACATTTTTGTTCCTTTTGTCTTTATCTAATTCTTACAGAACTTTTACAAAGTATTTATCATGTCAGAGATTAAAAGTTTGTTATGCTTTTAAATGATGGAACACTATAATACATACATATGTGTGTATATATGTATATACATATATGTAGGTTGGTACATTTTCTTCCCCCAACCATTCTTTTTAATATTGTTTGTATTTTTGTTTTTAAAATATAATTTATAGGGGCGCCTGGGTGGCTCAGTGGGTTAAGCCGCTGCCTTCGGCTCAGGTCATGATCTCAGGGTCCTGAGATCGAGTCCTGCATCAGGCTCGCCGCTCAGCAGGGAGCCTGCTTCCTCCTCTCTCTCTCTGCCTGCTTCTCTGCCTACTTGTGATCTCTCTCTGTCAAATAAATAAATAAAATCTTTAAAAAATAAAATATAATGTATATACAATAAAATACAAAAACTGTAAGTGTGCAGTCAACAAGTTTTGACAAATCTACACAAAACATAAATCACTTTAGTCAAGATGTAGAACACTTTCATCACTGTAGAAACATTTATCACTCTCATTTGCAATTAGTACTTTTTTATTCCCAGCACAAGATATAGCTAGTGATCAGATCTGTATATCATAGCTTAGTTTTGTCTATTCTAGAACTTCATATAAATTCAGTGGTAAACTATGAATTCTTTGGTTGTTGTTATTGTTTTTGTACAGTGGTAAACTATGAATTCTTTGGTGTTTTTGTTTTGTTTGCTTTGTTTTTGTATTCAGCCTGCTATTTCATGGGTTGATTCCTGTTGTAGTGTGTATTAATAGTTCTTTGTGGGTTGATTCGTATTATAGTGTATATCAGTAGTTTATATTTTATGGTTGCATCATACTGCTTATTTACTCCTCTGTCAGTAGTTGATGGCTATTTGGGTTGTTTTTAGTTTCACACTATTATGATAAAGCTAATATGAATATCATATGCACATCATTTTATGGACCTATTTTCTTACTTCTCTTGGAAAAAGCTATCTTGTAGGAGTTGTCAGCCATGGAGTATGTGTATACTTACCTTTATAAGAAATTGCTTGCTTTTCAAATTGTGCTATTTTACATTCTCACCAAACTGTATGAAACTTCTGCTCCAAATTCTCACCAGTGCTTGCTATTACCTGTCTTTTACATTTATTCACTTTGGTTTTAATTTGTATTTCCCTGATGATCAAGAATGTTGAATATATTTATATGTGTTTATTGATCACTTGTGTGTCTTTTTTGGTTAAGTGTTGGTTCACGATTCTCACCCATTTTTAAATTTTTACCCATTTTATGGCATTATCTTTTTAATAATGTTTTGTAGGAGTTCCCCATATATTCTAGATGAAAGTCTATCATCAGCTACATGCATTATTGATATTTTCCTCCGCCACATAGGTTGTCTTTTCATATCCTCCATACTGCTTTCCAAGTGAAGAAACTTATTTTGATGAAATAATTGTTTCTTTTGTGGTAGTACTTGGTGTGCCCTATCAAAAAAATCTTTGCATGTCCAATAATGCAAAGAAATTTGTGTATACTTCTCTTAAAACTTTTATGGTTTTAGCATTCACATTTATATCTGAAACTCATCTCTAGTTAATTTTTGTGTATGGCCTGTAATTGGGGTTAGATTTTAGTTTCTTTTATATGGCTATCCATTTGTTCCAGCACCACTTTTTGAAGGCTATCACTATCATTTCCCCCCCCATTGAATTAGCTTGTTTTTTTGTTAAAAATTTGGTCTGTGGCTCAGTTGGTTAAACATCTGCCTTCGGCTCAGGTCATGATCCCAGGGTCCTAGCATTGAGCTCTGCATCAGGCTCCCTGCTTAGCAGGGAGTCTGCCTCTCCCTCTCCCTCCGCTCTTCCTCTCCCTCTGCTGCTCCCCCTGCTCGCTCTGTTAAAAAAATAAATAAAATCTTAAAAAAACATCTGGCGTGTGTGTGTCTGTATGTGTATCTGAACTCTGTTCTACTTTATTGACCTGTATGTCTATCCTTATTCTAGTTCCCCACTGTGTTGATTACTGTAGCTACATAGAAACTTCTTGAAATCAGATGGTGTATGATCCTAAGCTTTGTTCTATTTTTCAGATTTGTGTTTTTTTTTTTTATTTTCATGTATATTTAGAATCAGCTTTAACTTGAGGAGAACTGAAATCTTTTTTTTTTTTTTTTTTAATTTATTTATTTGACAGACAGGACAGAGATCACAAGCAGGCAGAGAGAGAGGGGGAAGCAGGCTCCCGCTGAACAGAGAGCTCGATGCGGGGCTCGATCCCAGGACTCTGGAATCATGACCTGAGCCAAAGGCAAAGGCTTTAACCCACTGAGCCACCCAGGCACCCCGAGGAGAATTGAAATCTTAATGAGTCTTTTGCTTCATAAAATCACAAAAATATTAGATCATCTTACTTTCAACAATGTTTTGAGAATTTCTATACAAATTTCTGTATCTTTTGTTATGTTATTCTTATTTCATACTTTTGGCTGCTGTTATAAATAAAAATATTAAAATAGCTCTCACCACTTGTTTGTTGCTATTTATATGTAATCACTGCTGATTTTTATATGTTGAACTTAAGTCCTGCAAACTTGCTATATTCATTTATTGTCACAGTTGCTTTGTAGAATCCTTGGGATTTTCATATGAATAATCATAATTTTGGAGAAAATAAATTTAAATTATTTCTTTCCAAACTCTATGTCTTTTATTTTTCTTTCTTGTCTTCTGGTACTGACTAGGAATTCTTGCACAGTAAAAAATGAAAGTAGTAAGGGTGGATCTTTTTGCCTTTTTTCCCATTGTCAGGAGAAAGTGTACGTCTTTTCCCATTAATTATGATATTAATCTTGGTTTCTAAAATTCCTTTATATTCCGAGCTTTCTGAGAGTTTTTATTATGAATGGACATTGAATTTTGTCAAGTGCCTTTTGTCTTTTGAGATGATCATTTTTAAAAAACTTTTAGTCTATTAATATGATGAACACATAGATTGGTTTTTGAATCATAAGCCAATCTTAAATTCTGGGATAAATCCCACTTGGCATGGTGTATAAATCTTTTAATAGATTGCTGTATTTGATTTGGTAATTTCTTTTAGTAATTTGTACATTTATGTTCATGAAAGCTGTTATTTTATAATTTTAATTTTTGTGATATCTTTGTCATGTTTTAATACCAGGGTTATGTTGGCCTCATAAAGTTATTTGGAAAGTGATGTCTACTCAGTAAGTGTGGAATGAATGTCAGAGTCAGGGTTGAAGCAGGGTTTTTTTTCCCTGCCTTACTTCCTGGTCTATTTATGTCAGTGTATGCATTTTTGTTAGTTTCTCCAACAACCAGCTAACCAAACTGCCAAGAATCATGAATTGTTCACACGAAGTATGTATGAATGTAGAAAATGTTGCCTAAGAGCTTGGATAAGTGGAGATGTTACAGGAAAGCTAGTATATACAATTAAAAAAAAAATAAACATTGTGTAAAATATTGTATTACCAAGTATACTATTTGTTTAACACCCAGTGAGGGTATTTACTTGGTTCCTCCTTCTTATGACACCCATTTATCTTTATTCATTATAATGTTCTGTATTGCTTTCTATGACATTTTGACCCCAAAGATACATAGACCCTCAATAGCTTACTTTCAATTTCAAGCATATTTTTCCAAATAGGAGCAGTTCCTTCTTTAAAAATAATTATAATGCCAGATGAAGAAACTTTTATTCTACAAGTAATCATTTGAACAAATACCTACGTGGCACATTAGTTTTTAAGGAAAAGTCTACTGAAATCTCCTCTTCATACCTTATAGTCCTCAGCAACATGCCCCTGATATATGCCTGGGGAGGAAAATACCCACATCTCACTTTCCAGACCTACACTTCTTGATGCTCTCTGGTCAAGTGTTAAGGAATCCCTGACTTCTTGGCAGAACATAGCAGAGGTACTTATTGCTATCTTCAAACGGGTCCTAATGATCCTTTGACAATTGCCAGAACAGAGTGGCTCAGGTAAGGGCTAGCATCTGGTGCTTGTATGTTTTCTTAATACAGTAGCAAGACCTCTTAACCGGGGGACCCAATTTCTGGGTTCTTTGTCACTTTTGCCAGTAACCTGCTCTACCCTCTGGACCAGGTTTTCTCAGATATGAAATGAAGTAGATGGCCTAGATATTTAAGTTTAGAGTTCAAACTTTACACTCAAAGGAATTTTCAGTTAGAAAATCTTATGTCCTTATAATTAGTAAGATATGTACCTCAATCTTGCCCCAACTTGTATCCCTAAACACTTGCATATGTAAGGGTCAGTGGTGTGGGAATAAAATCCAGGAAAGGGGAGTTTTCCTCTTGTTTGACTACAAAATATTTTAGAGTCACTCTTGATCATTTTATTCCTATTCTTTTCTTTTGATATTTCTTTTCTTGTTCTTTTCTCCCTCTCCCCACTTTTTTTTAAAAGATTTTATTTATTTATTTGACAGAGAGAGAGAGATCACAAGTAGGCAGAGAAGCAGGCAGAGAGAGGAGGAAGCAGGTTCCCTGCTGAGCAGAGAGCTCGATGCTGGGCTCAATCGCAGGACCTTGCGGGGCTCAATCCCAGGACCCTGGGATCATGACCTGAGCTGAAGGCAGAGCTTTAAACCACTGAGCCACCCAGGTGCCCCCCTTCCCACTTTTTTAAAATTGAGGAACCAAAATTGATTTAACCCAAGTTGGGAATGGTTCTCTTTTCTCATTATATAAGCCATTACTTGAGTAAATTAGGCTCTTGAGAATTTACTTTCAGTTCATGGGAAGATAGCTAGAAAATTATAAGAAATCTAGCTGTAAATGTTATTAAAAGCACCTATGCACTGTGTTATAGCAGAATCTGTTTAAAACTTGTTTATAAAGAGTACTGAAGTAGGACTCACATTCCCTGCCCACTGCTCCTCACACATGGCCTCCTTCTTTCTGCTTTATATGCGAGGTAGGGAAGAACATAGAGTGATGGTTTCCTGGGAAAAGCAGGTCATGCTAGTGAGAATTGCTTCCAAGTCAAGCAGACCTGGGCTTGAATTCTGGCTGTACTTGCTGACTGATCAGGGGCACTGTATTTACTTTCTCTAAGCTTCACTCTTCTCTCTAGAGTGGGATTAATAACTTCCACATCAGATAGTAGCATCAAGGAAAATATATCTAAAGGTAACTGTTACAATATGTGATACAAGCAGCATAACAATAAAACAAGCAATATATTTCTTTTCTTTTTCTTGATTCTTCTTGCTTTGGTCTTTAATAATGTGGCTCCAATGCAGAACTCCATTCTTTTAACATTTATTGAACATTTATTATCTAATAGACACTCCTTCAGGTTCAGAGGATACAGAAATAAGTAAGGCAGGAACAATGATCTTAAACAGTCCAGTAGGAGAGTCACACAGAAAAACAAATCACTGTAACCCCATGTGGTAAGTACCCAGTGCCAAGATGCAGAGGCCAGATGAAGGAGAGGATTAGTTCTCAACTCCCTTTGTCCTTTTGCATTTCCTCTCTTCTCACCTAATCCCCTTCCTTCCTCCAGCCCTTCCTTTCCCTGCAGCCCAGAGTGGCAGATGGGGAGGGCTGTGGGGAGAAGGAAAGCGTGTCAGTTCCTTTTTCTCCCCACCTCAGGCCTAGCGTATGGGAACATTACACAGGGAGCCATAAAAACGTTCTTCCTTGTCGCACGTTTCAGGGTTTTTTCCAGTGACATCATGGGCCATCTGGTTTTGAAGACCGCAGCTTCATCCAGAACACACACCAACCCTCTCCCCTGCCAGGCCGTGCAGGCCTGCCCTCTAGGATCAAGAACACTATAAACGTCCTGTAAAGCTGTCTCTTTAATAGCCTCCTCAGAAGCAGTTTAAGGAAGATGGCCTTTGCTTCCTCCACTCTCACGTATGGCAGATAAAGTGGATTCTCAGCACAGAGGCAGTGGAGGAGAGGTGAAAAGTGAGGTTCAGAGGTTTCTGCAAAAATATCACAAAGCCTCCTTTTGGGAAGTAGGAAGGTGTTTTCCAACAGGAAACTTGAATTTAGCATCTATAACATAAAGGATTCAGGCTATATTTAATTAAGTACACATATATAAAAGAGAAAGAGAACTACTGTATTGAACAGTCATAGAGCTGGAGGTTGATCCTCACATTTGCCTAAGAGGGAGAGAGAGAATTCAAAGTGGGAAAGATAGGCTAATTTCTGTTCTGTCTCTGAACAATCTCATATCCTATGTATGATGGGAAAAAATCACGCCCATTGAGCTGATTGGCTTCTACGAACTAGAAAACATGAATCCCTTTTTTCAGATGTGGCATGTCCCCAATCCATTGAATTACTTGGTTCTATCCAAAATCATCCATTTCTTTCCATCCCCAGGACCACTCTCCCGATCCAGCTGTAATAGGGAGAAACAGCATGTCTGACTCCATACTGCTTCTATTTCCTTTGCTTCTGTGACCTATAAGTTAGATATTTTGGCTTAGCTTTGCATGTAGGCATATTAAAGAGCTAAGATTTGCAAAAATTGCTTTTTACCTGAAATGTACCTCACTCGAGGAGATAAGTACATACAGAAATGGCTATGCTATGTTGACCAGGTATCTGTAGGCAAAAATCAACTGAACAAAGACAAAAAAGTTACAAGACCTTCCTCAGTGTATAGATGTTAGCCACCTTTTGACTCCAATGCTTTCCTGCTTGCTAACATAAAAGTTCAAATCTCCCATGCTTGGTGAGATGGTTCCTCAGGACAGTAGTTTGCCATCTCCTTGGTTTGCCAGCTTTCCTTACCCCGACATATTGACTTTTGCCTTATTGACTTGTTCACAGTGGATAAACAGAATAAGCTGAGATTTAGGGACATGGCTTCTCCCATCTTTCACTTGAACACTAGACATACCTTTCCTTTTTCCCTTTTCCTTTTTTAAAATTTTTATTTATTTTTATTATGTTTAATTAATCAACATAATGCATCATTAGTTTTTGCTGTAGTGTCCAGTGGTTCATTTGTTGCATATAGCACCCAGTGCTCATCACCACACATGCCCTCCTTAATACCCATCACCCTGTTACCCCATCCTCCCACCCCCTCCCTTCTGTAACCCTCAGTTTGATTCCTGGAGTCCTGAGTCTTTCATGGTTTGTCTCCCTCTCTGATTTCTTCCTATTCAGCTTTCCCTCCCTTCCCCTGTGGTCTTCCACACTATTCCTTATGTTCTACATATGAGTGAAACCATATCTTCCTAATTGTTCTCCAGGGTTTCATTCTTGATCTCTTCATTCAGTTCATCTTCCACACGGAAGCCAGAAGGTCTTTTTTTTTTTTTTTTAATTTAAATTTTGTTAATTAACATACAGTGCACTGTTGGTTTCTGGAATAGAATTCAGTGATTCATCACTTATATACAACATGCATTTCTCATCACAAGTGCCCTCTTTAACTAGCCCATCCTCCACCCACCTCCCTCTATCAGCTCTTAGTTTGTTCTCTATCATTAAGTGTCACTTATGGCTTGTTTCCCTGTCTCCTTTTTTTTCTTTTCTCTGTTTCTATATGTTCATCTTTTTTCTTTCTTAAATTCCACATATGAGGAAGTGGTGATGCAACATGGGGGCTTAAGTGGGTAGGAGAAGAATCAATGAAACAAGATGGGATCAGGAGGGAGACAAACCATAAGTGACTCTTAATCTCACAAACTGAGGGTTGCTGGGGGGAGGGGGTTGGGAGAAGAGGGGAGGGGTTATGGACATTGGGGAGGGTATGTGCTTTGGTGAGTGCTGTGAAGTGTGTAAACCTGGCGATTCACAGACCTGTACCCCTGGGGATAAAAATATATGTTTATAAAAAATAAAAAAATTAAAAATTAAAAAAAATTCCACATATGAGTGAGATCATATGGCATTTGTCTTTCTCTGACTGACTTATTTCAAATACACTCTAGCTCCATCATGGCACTGCAAATTCTTTTTGATGGCTGAATACCATTCCATATATACACACAAAAACACCTCTTCTCAGTCAATGGAGATTTGGGCTCTCTCCATAGTTTGAAAAAAAAAAAAAATCTAAATTGGACTATATTATTTTCATGCTTAAAATCCTACAGTGGCTTCCACAGTACTTAACATACAATTCAAAGCTATAAAGAGGTTACAAGGACCTCTGTGGACCTTGGCCCATGCATAGCTTCATCTCCTCCCACGCTCACCTAATGTACAGTTAATACCCTTGCTGCCCATATTTCTGTTCTTCTAACCCCGTGTTTCTGCCAGCCTTGGGGCCTTAGACTCTTACTGCTACCTGAAGGGCTACCTTCACTTCTCAGCCTGAATAGCACTTTCTCTCTGACCTTTGCCTAGTCCCTCCCCCTATTTTTCTCTTTCAGAGTAACTATTATTTTATGTTGTAGTAAATGTCATTTATAATTGTGTATTTAGGAGTGTGTTTGTTGACTTTCTGGATTTCTCACTAGACTTAATGAAGGTAAGAACCACCTCAGTTTTATCAGCCACTGTATCCCCACTGCTGTACAGTGTTAGGTATATAGTAAGTGTGAAATGAATATAGAAATCAGGTAGAAGCAGAATCAAGGAAGGCATCAGGTTTGGAGCTCACTTTGCCTGTGTCCAAGGACTCTTTGAAATATGTCTTGAAGGGT
Organism: Mustela lutreola; assembly: GCF_030435805.1. Taxonomy (NCBI): domain Eukaryota; kingdom Metazoa; phylum Chordata; class Mammalia; order Carnivora; family Mustelidae; genus Mustela; species Mustela lutreola. The sequence goes on along the minus strand of NC_081299.1, from coordinate 101,635,221 downwards.
CTTACCCACACTACATATCCTTCTTTATGCATGGTACCATGATAAATACATATATCATTTTGGTTTTAATTTGCTCCTCCTGTGACTAGTGAGATTGACAACCTTTTCATGTATTTATTGTCATTTGCATCATTTCCTTTGTAAGATGTCTATTCAAGGGCGCCTGGGTGGCTCAGTGGGTTAAGCCGCTGCCTTCTGCTCGGGTCATGATCTCAGGGTCCTGGGATCGGGCTCTCTGCTCAGCAGGGAGCCCGCTTCCCTCTCTCTCTCTGTCTGCCTCTCCATCTACTTGTGATTTCTCTCTGTCAAATAAATAAATAAAATCTTAAAAAAAAAAAAAGATGTCTATTCAAGAGTTTTGCCCATTTTTTTCACTTGTCTGAAAAAAAATCGTAATATTTTCTTGTATTCTGTGGGCTGCCTTTCACTCTATTAATAGTGTCTAGATTAGCAAAAGTTCTTAATATTAATTTAGCCCAATTTATTTTTTTTTCTTTTATGGCTAGTGCATTTCAAAACATGTTAAGGAATTTTGCCTACTCCAGATTATGAAGGCAGTCTATGTTTTATTCTAAAATCTTTAGTTTCTTATTTCACATTCAGATCTGCAATTCATCTAAAATTTATATGGGAGCATAATTTGAGATAAAGGCTTAGTATTAGTTTTTCCCCCATATGAATACCCACTTGACCAGCACCATTTACTGAAATACATGCTTTCCCACTGGCATTTCAGTAGTGCTTTTATTAAGGTCTGTATTTGTTTCTGGACTGTTTTTCTTTGTTATTTATGTACTGTTTATTTATTTTGTTTTATCCTACCTCCTTTCTACTTTCATCTCCTTCCTTTCTACAGCCTTCACTACTGGCCTGAAATAGGGATAGTTTTATTCACTACTGTGTTCCCAGGGCCTTGAGCATTGTCTGACGTATAATAGATGGTAGGGGTTTTTGTGTCTGAATGTGTTGTGCAAACCAAGAAGAACTTCCAGGTGGCACACACATAGGCCCTACTGGAGTGGAATTTATTATGGAAATCTCACAGGCACTGGAGCACACAGGGACAGCACACAGGAATAGAGCAGGCCCAGAGTCAAATGCTGAATAGAATTGGTATGGATTTCTTGTGGCTGCTATAACAAATTACCTTCAAACTTGATGGCTTACAGTAATAATTCTGGAGGCCAGAAGTGTGAAATCAGTATCCATGGCTGAACTCAAGTTGCCAGCAGGGAAGTGCTCTCTTCAGAGGCTCTGGAGAGAGTCCATTCTCTGACTCTTCCAGCCTCTGGTGACTCCCTCCCTCTCTTTCTTTCTTTCTTCCTCTCTCCCTCTCTCCCCCCTCCCTCCCTCCCTTTCCTTCTCTGTCTCTCTCTTTCTTTCTTAATTTCTTTCTTTCTTTCCTTTGCATGTGGATATACGGTTTTCTTTTTTTTTTTTTTAAAGATTTTATTTATTTATTTGACAGAGAGAGATCACAAGCAGGCAGAGAGGCAGGCAGAGAGAGAGAGGAGGAAGCAGGCTCCCCGCTGAGCAGAGAGCCCGATGCGGGACTCGATCCCAGGACCCTGAGATCACGACCCGAGCCGAAGGCAGCGGCTTAACCCACTGAGCCACCCAGGCGCCCCGATATACGGTTTTCTAACACATTTGTTGAAGAGTCTGTCCTTTCTCTTTTCTGTAGTTTGGCAACCTTGTAGAAGATCATTTAACCATACATACATAGATATATTTCTGGGCTCTCTATTCTGTTCTGCTGGTTTTTATGTCTCTCTTTATGCCAGTACTTCCCCTTCTCTCCAAACAAAATATATCAAATGTTGGTGAAGATATGGGGAAATTGGAACACTTGCACATTGTTGGTTATGCAAAATAGTACAACCACTATGGAATGAAGTATAGAGATTCCTTAGAAAGTTAAAAATAGGAATATCATATGACCCAGCAATCCGACTTCTGAAGATATATATCCAAAAGAAATGAAATCAGGATCTGAAGAGATATTAGCACTCCTATGTTCAATGCAGCACTATTCATAATAGCCAAGATATGGACACAACCTAAATGTCCACAGACAGATGAGTGGATTTTTTAAAATACCATAAAATGTGGTATTTACATACAATAGAATGTTATTCAGCCTTAAAAAAGAAGGAAGTAGGGCTGTCTGGGTGGCTCAGTGGGTTAAGCCTTTGCCTTCAGCTCAGGTCATGATCTCAGGGTCCTGGGATCGAGTCCCACATCGGGCTCTCTGCTAGGCGGGGAGCCTGCTTCCTCTTCCCTCCCTCTTTCTCTCTCTCTCCCTCTCTGCATACTTATGATCTCTCTCTGTCAAATAAATAAAATCTTAAAAAAAAAAAAAAGGAAGTACTGCAAAATGCAACAACATGGATGATCCTTGAGGATATTATGCTAAGGTCACAGAAGGACAAATGCTGTATGATTCCACTTAAATGAAATATCAAAAATACTCAAACTCATTGAAACAAATAAGAGACTATGGTTTCTCGGGACTAAGGGTAAGGTGGCCTTGAGAGTTGCTAATAAGTGGGTTTAAAATTTTAGTTATGCAGTATGAATAAATTCTAGATATCTGCTATACAGCATAGTGCCTATATATAGTAACACTATATTATACAGCTAAACATCTGTTAAGAGGATCAATAAAATTATGTATTTTTACCACAATCAAAGGAAAGGGGGAAAAAGAAAACCTCTATAGCACACTGTCTGTCATGGATCCAAAGAAGATCAGAGTTAGACCCTAGAGATCAGCTAACTTGATGATTTTCACTTTATTTTGAGTGATTAAAAGGAGCTGAACTCGTTTTTCACAGATTTATTACACAGGAAATCTGAAATGTCAAATAGATAAATAAAAGTGATGAACTAATGGGTTCCTCGGGAAACCAAAACCTTATTGTTTGATGGAAAACACCCTTTCATTTACTGAAAACCTAAAGCATCTTTGTAGAAGTTGCTTTATAGTTTGAGAAGTATCACTTGGAAACCAGCGATATACTTTAGGAGCATCATCTTACAGATGAGAAACTGAGCAGTAGAGTCAGTTACTGATTTCTTTCAGTCTACGTAGGTATCTGATTGCATAGTCTCAGTTTGATTTCTTGCTTCCTAGTTTTTATTTTACACTACATGGTATCTCTCTAGAGCTACTATACCTCAGGCAGGACTGCTCCTTATCTTCAGAATTGCTTGTGTTATAAATTTGCATCTCTGAATAAAATTATTAACTTGGAGATAGTTGTCCTCTCAAACTCCTTGTTAGGCCCATTCCTTGGCTTGGATATTAGGAAGGCATGCCCCATGAATGAAGTAGTGCCTATAAGGGCCTTTAGGGCAAAGTGAAGGTACGTTTTCAGCACCTTTTTTTCTTTCTTTCTTTTTTTTTTTTTTTTTCATTAAACTTTTGTTTTAATGGGTCTCAAAATTCTGTGACAGATTTTTGGTCAAGTTGTTTCCATTAAAAAGCACTGATTTTAAAAACTAATAACTTAAAACTGCCACACACACACACAAAAACAAATGGTCCACAAAACATTCTCCTTTCCTTCTGAAGGTTTTACGATGCATTATTATCATTAACCAGTCTTTTACGATTAAACTTAAATGGCCAGTTGACACAAACAGTTCTGAGACCGTTCTTCCACCACTGATTAAGACTGGGGTGGCAGGTATTGGGGATAATATTCATTTAGCCTTCTGAGCTTTCTGGGCAGACTTGGTGACCTTGCCAGTTCCAGCTGCCTTCTTGTCCACTGCTTTGATGACACCCACAACAACCGTCTGTCTCAAGTCACGAACAGCAAAACGGCCCAGAGGAGGATAGTCAGAGAAGCTCTCAACACACATAGGCTTGCCAGGAACCATATCAACAATGGCAGCGTCACCAGATTTCAAGAACTTGGGACCATCTTGCATCTTTTTTCCAGAACGACGATCTATCTTCTCCTTCAGCTCAGCAAACTTGCAAGCAATGTGAGCTGTGTGACAATCCAGCACAGGTGTATACCCAGCACTAATTTGGCCTGGATGGTTCAGGATAATCACCTGAGCTGTGAAGCCAGCTGCTTCCATGGGTGGGTAATTTTTGCTGTCACCAGCCATATTGCCACGACGAACATCTTTGACAGATATGTTCTTGACATTGAAGCCCACATTGTCCCCAGGAAGAACTTCACTCAAAGCTTCATGGTGCATTTCAACAGACTTGACTTCAGTTGTAACATTGACTAGAGCAAAGGTGACCACCATGCCAGGCTTAAGAACACCAGTCTCCACTCGGCCCACAGGGACAGTACCAATACCACCAATTTTGTAGAGGTCCTAGAAAGGCAGATGCAAGGGCTTGTCAGTTGGACGAATTGGTGGTAGAATGCAATCCAGAGCTTCAAGCAGTGTGGTTCCACTGGCATTCCCATCATTACAGTGACTTTCCATCCCTTGAACCAAGGCATATTAGCACTTGGGTCCAGCATGTTGTCACCATTCCAACCAGAAATTGGCACAAATGCTACTGTGTCGGGGTTGTAGCCAATTTTCTTAATGTAGGTGCTGACTTCCTTAACGATTTCCTCGTATCTCTTCTGGCTGTAGGGTGGCTCAGTGGAATCCATTTTGTTAACACCAACAATTAGTTGTTTTACACCCAGTGTGTAAGCCAGAAGGGCATGCCCACAGTTCTGCCCGTTCTTGGAGATACCTGCTTCAAATTCACCAACACCAGCAGCAACAATCAGGACAGCACAGTCAGCCTGGGATGTGCCTGTAATCATGTTTTTGATAAAGTCTCTGTGTCCTGGAGCATCAATGATGGTCACATAATACTTGCTAGTCTCGAATTTCCACAGGGAGATATCAATGGTGATACCACGTTCACATACAGCTTTCAGTTTATCCAAGACCCAAACATACTTGAAAGAGCCTTTTCCCATCTCCGCAGCCTCCTTCTCGAATTTTTCGATAGTTCTTTTGTCGATCCCACCACATTTGTAGATCAGATGACCAGTAGTGGTAGACATGCCCAAATCTACATGTCCAATGACAACAATGTTGATATGAGTCTTTTCCTTCCCCATTCTGGTTTAGGTTGAGCTGTGGTTTTCACGACACCTGTGTTCTGGCGGCAAACCCATTGCGAAAAAAGCACGTTTTCAGCACCTTAATTAATACATGACTAGGAGAATGTCCTGCCCATGTTAGATGAGTTGCTCATCAGAACACCACTTGAAAAAAAAATCTCAGCAAATGTCCATTTAAAATAAGTTATCTGGGGCGCCTGGGTGGCTCAGTGGGTTAAGCCGCTGCCTTCGGCTCAGGTCATGATCTCAGGGTCCTGGGATCGAGCCCCACATCGGGTTCTCTGCTCAGCAGGGAGCCTGCCTCCCCCTCTCTCTCTCTGCCTGCCTCTCTGCCTACTTGTGATCTGTCTATCGAATAAATAAAATCTTAAAAAAATAAAAAATAAAAAAAAATAAAATAAGTTATCTGTGTCTCCACCTGTTCATCCTTCCTTCAGTGGACACACCCTGAGATGAACCCCCAATAAGTCATGCTCCTACACAGTCTTTAACTCTTGAATCTAGGTAGAAGCTGTGATTTGCTTTTATCCAACAGAATGTGGCAAAGGTGATAAGCAGGTCACTCCCCTGACTACATTATGTTTTTTTTTTTTTTCCATTTTGTTTTATTTTATTTCTTTTCAGTGTTCCAGCATTCTGCTCCATGGACTATGTGCCCTCCTTAATACCCACCACCAGGCTCATCCAACCCCCCACATCCCCCTCTCCCAAACCCTCAGTTTGTTTCTCAGAGTCCACAGTCTCTCATGGTTTGTCCCCCTCCAATTTCCCCCAACTCACTTCTCTTCTCCATCTCCCTATGTCCTCTGTGTTATTCCTTATGCTCCACAAGTAAGTGAAACCATATGATAATTGACTCTCTCGGCTTGACTTATTTCACTCAGCATAATCTCTTCTAGTCCCCTCCATGTTGATTCAAAAGATGGGTATTCATCCTTTCTGATGGAGGCATAATACACCACTGTATATATTATATAAGACTCCATCTTTTCAAACTAGAGAATGATTTTTCTGCTGACCTTGAAGAAATAAGCTGCCATGTTGTGTGAGTCTGTGACTGGGACTGTGGCAAGGAACTGAAGGTAGTTTCAAGGAACTGAAAGCAAGGAGCTGGCTGACAACTAGCAAGAAAACAGGGACCTCAGTCTTACAGCCATAGCAACTGTATTCTTCCAACAACTCTTTGAGTTTAAAAGAGAACTCCAAGGTATGGAAAGGAATCAACACCTCCATTGCAGGCTTGTGAGACCTTGACAAGAAGAAACAGCTAACTCATGCATGGATTCCCAACTCAAAAACCGTGAGATAATACATGTTTGTTTTAAGCTGTTACTTCTGTGGTAATTTGTTATGCAAAGTAGAAAACGAATACTCTTCTCTCTTGGCTTGGTCTAATCCCTTCACATAATTCTTTTGATACCCTCTTCTCTTACTCTATCTAGAAAGTTGTTTCATTAATTATCCTTTAAGTTTCCCTTATATTTGAACTTGCCTTCTGAATTGGGGAAATTCCCCCACAATATAAATATTCTCACCTTTCACCAATCAATTAAAATTTTTTCTACTTAAGTGTATATCTGAAAAACAAAAAACTTTTCTTGAACACCTTTTCTCCTTTTGGGAGGAAGCTTGCACAGTATTTCTCTTCTTGCTTGAATGTTGCACAATTCAAAAGATGAATCTCTGTCTTCCACTTTCCCATCTTCCATCATTCCTCAATCCACTGAAGTCTAGCTTCTATTCTCACTACTCCTCATAGGAAAATGAACTCCAGACACATTTATCATACTGTCTATTGGTTAACTCTTAGATGACTCTTACATGTCTTCAACTAAAATCACCAAAATTAACTCACTATCTTCATACTCTGTATTATTTATGGCATAGTAGGTGTTTTCATGATATAGATGTAGTGGCCTGAAACAACAAACACATCTTATCTCATAGTTTCTGTGGGTCAGGAATACAGGCAAAGCTTAACTGGTTGACTTACAATCTCTGAAAAAGTTGAAATCAAGGTGTCAGCCAGGGCTGTAGTCACCTCTTGACTGTGGAAGGATCCACTTGTAAGCTCACTACTTTTGGTATGTAACATAAAATTTATGTGCAGTCTCATTCATGTGAATTGAGACCCCCAGGTCCTCACTAGTTACTGTTTAGAACTGTTTAGAACATTAGTTCCTTGCCATATAGACCTCTCCAGTGGACTACTCACAACATGGCCACTGGTTTTGCTCAGAATGAGGACCTTGAGAAAGAGTGAGAGAGTGAGAGCAAAAGGGCACAAGTAAAAGAGAACAAGCAAGACAGATGTCACAACCTTTGCCTAATCTTGAAAGTGATAACCCATCACTTGTCATTGAAAGGTCCACACCTAAGTCCCTTACTCTGGGAATGGCAATCTTTGGAAGCCATTATAGAGGATGCTTACCGCATACCCAAATTATCTTTCCTGTCTGCATCTCTGTGTATGGAAGCACAGTTATATCATCTGAGCCTCTAGAACCTTGAGAATAATCCTTGCTTTTGCCATTTCCCCACCTTCCTAATACTATCTGATATCTTAATAAAAATAATTTATATCTTCATACTTTCTTTAAATTATTCATTTTATTAATTCTCATTTCTTATTTCTCATTTCTCTGTTAATAATATCAGCTATCTCTGTGGTGTGTGTATGTGTGTGTGCATACATGCACATGTGCTTACTGTTATGCTATCAGGGTGTGAGGACTATTAGGATAGGGGCTTAAGCGTGTCCTCTTTACTGATCTTTTCCTAGTTCCTAGTCCAGTATCTAAGATGTAGTAGGCATTAAAAAATATTGTTAAGTAAATGAAGGTTTGAGTTCCAGTTTTCACACGTTAGTTTTTAATCCTCAAAACCCTATGAAATAGGTGTTTTCACCATTTTATAGATGAGGAACTGAGGTGTGGAAGTGAAATAATTTGCATGAGTTATGCAGAGCGTAAGAACCATATGTAACATTTTAGAGGGCTTTATAAATTGTAAAACACTCTACAGATATAACTTGCTATCATTATTATCTTTTGTTCTTGTTTTAAGATCCTTCGTCTTCCCAGCCTTCTCCCTGTTCACTAATGCTTCATATGGAGACAGGAGGAAGCAGAATTCCAAGAAAAGAAGGGAAAGTAATAATATTAAATGGCTGCCAAGGGATCTGGACAATGGATTCAACAGGCTAAATCTGTCCAGCCCACCAGGGTGGCCATTCCCTCACTGGGATCCTGGGCCTACCACATGCTACTTTACAGCATGAGACAAGTGATGACACAATTTAGTGTTGGTGTTCTGCCTCATCGAAGAGATGGCATTGTCATTATTCATTTTGGAGAACAGCCTATAGTGCAGAAAGAAATTATGTCAGACAGAACAGGAGAGTCTTTTCAACATAGCATTCCATCCTAAGGGAGAGAACGAGAAAAAAACCAGAGCAAGTGGGCAATACCAACTTTGGACTTGATCCGTCAACAGCACTGCTCAAGTTGATCTTGAACTGTCATCTTCCACCCTGTGAAGAAGTAATCAGAAAGTGATACTTTATATTATTTCAATGATTTCTAATTTGTAGACCGTTTTTCTACATATTTTACCTCATAATCTCCATAATCATGAAGAAGGCAGAGTAGCTATAATTTCCCTTTTACAGATTAGGATTCTGAGACTTTTCAAATTTGAGATTTATTCAGAGTTCTGGTTAATGTGAAGTCAAACCTATGCAGTGTCTCTTTCCAGATAGTTTTGTATATATTATTTTATGAGCTGCTCACAATAAAACTTTCAGGCATCATTTTTATCCCCTTTTTATAGACATGAGAGTTAGAGCCTAAAGAAATAAAAGGTGTCTTGCCTAAGGTCGTGCTGGTAGTATATGGTAGAGCTAGGTTTGGAACTCAAGTTTTTAAGTTCTCTATTCCCAGCCTTCTTTCCAGTAAGCAAATGCTATACTTAGAGAGAGTAAGCTTGAAGTCCTAGTTTGGTGACCTAAAAGAGTGGAGAAGGAAAAAGAAAATGAAGACTCAGGGAGGAATAGAGAGAAGGAAATAGTATGAGGAAGAGAGAGATGAATGTATCATTTAGGACTGCATTGGGATTCCCAAAAGAAATTCTGTATTTTGCATTTAAGTTCTCAAGAGGGGATAGGATGATACCTCCAGTTAAAGGTTGGAGGAAGTCAATTGTGTTCTATGGTTCAGGGCCCTGAGTGGTAAACCCCGAGGAATCTCAGCCTCATAAGTGTTCCCATGGATCACAAGACCTTGAGAACAATTATACCAAGGAATCCCTGAAATTTACAAGATAACTTGTATGGTGGGTTGATTGTCCACATAGCCAAAGAAGGTAAAGGAATGGGCAATTACAGTTTATAGTGCCTATGTTTACCAAGTTATTTAGAGTCTGTCCTTACACCATCCCCTCAACTTCTTTCTTTTTGTTTAAGACTAGAACAAGAAAAGCCTGAAAGGAGAGACTATTTTGTTTTCAGACATCTTAAACCCCAGGGAAGACCAAGAGAACTTGTTCAAACTCCTAAGGCCCTGAAATATAAGCATGAAAATAAAGCAGCAGGTCTAAATATAATCCTGTGCTTGGAGCTAAGCAAAAGCCACAGTGAAAGCTTTTATGGTCAAATCCCTTGGCGCACTACAGCTCAAAAACATCTCAGTGGGTAATTCTAAATTCTCAAAAAATATTTGCTGTAGGCTAAAAAACAAGTCTGAGAAGTTATCACTTGAACATGTAATGATGGAAGAATATTTAAACTACTTACCCCCTGTAATTAAACCTTCAACTAGCTCAGCTTTTCTCACTAAGGGACCCCCAAAGCCTCTGCCTTTGCTTTATTTCACTGTCACGGTTCCTGGGAATGAAGGAGGAGGAAATTGAGATATGGAGCTATTGAACTGCTAGGCCACACACCAAGTCCACAGGAGAGCCAAGGTTTGAACTCCCCTCCCCAACTCACACTCCCAGGCACACCCTTATGCAGAGCTCAGCTTTATCCACCCAGAAGGGGAAATTTAAACTCAGCATTTCCTTGAACATCTCTCTTAAGCCACCATTTTATTTACAATGCCTTTTGCTTTTCTGGAAAATTATCGACCAGTAAAAGTTTTATCCAGTTCCTGACCATCAGTATCATGCTAGGGCTTGGAGTATGTTATGGGCTGAGTTTTGTACCCTGACTCCAAATCCATACATTGAAGTTCTAACTCCCAGTATCTAAGCATGTGACTACATTGAAATAGGGTTCTTAAGAGGTAATTGAGTGAAAATTAGGTCATTAGGTTTGGTCTAATGAAAAGAGATACAGACATGTGGAGAGGGAAAACAATGTAAAGATAAAGGGAAAAGACAGCCATCTACAAGCCAGGGAGAGAAGCCACAGAAGAAACCAACCCTGTTAACATCTTGATCTCAGACTTCAGACCTCCAAAAATGTGAGAAAATAAATTTCTTCATTAAGCCACCCAGTATCTGGTACATTTTAATGGTAGTCTTAGGAGATTAATGTAAGGGGTGAGATATTAAAGTCTTAGTAGGAAATGTACAAGGAAAGGAAGCATTGTTCACATAACCCAGATCAAGTGAAAATGTAATTTTTCATTGTTATTTAAACCCAAAGTTACTCTTAGGGGAATGAAAGGTTTGGCTAAATGTGTGAAGAACTGTTCCCTTAATCAACATTTTAATTTTTGTATTATAAGATAAGAAACTTTTACATAGATTTAAAGAAAAAAAAGTCACAAAGGTGGTACTGATGCTTGAATATTAAGAAGGATATTTAGATGGGTCCTATGGTATTTTATCATATGGTATTTTAATTACATATTACATTAGTAAGTTCTTAGGTTTGTATTGGAAAGATAATAAAACACAGTAGTTAAAAGCTTGAACTCTAAAGATAAATAAACCCGCATTAATTCCTGCTGTATATTCTTGGTAAATTTTTCAAATTCCATTTCCTCATCTATAAATGGAGATAAATAGGTACTATATTATGGGGAGTATGTAGGAAGCACTTAACAAGGTATCTGGAGGGTAGTATCATTCGATGAGTATTAGTATTTTTGAGCTTCCATTGATAGCAGTTGGTACCTATGTCAGTAAAGGAATAAATTCTTTTGTACTTGCTACCCATACTTTATGTTTCTGGGATAGGAAAAAATGGCCCCAAATAGATGGAAGAGTTCTATGGAAGAGCAGGATTATTTGGTAGCCACTTTATCAGTAGGGCCACGGTGGTAGGGCAAAGTGGTGTGTGTGTGTGTGTTTGTATTTGTATTGAGGATAGGGGCCATGCAGTGATCATGGATGAATAGTATGCACATAAATCTAATAGCTTTTTAGCACAGTGCCTGTCAGCATTCCTGCTTTCGCTTTTGCTGGCTGCTTCCTTAAGTCACAACCTGGTAATAAGAGGTGATAAAGGTGAGGTAATAAGAGGATCCTAAAATTTCCATGATAATTGTCCTAATTGATCATGTTCCAAGAAAGGCTTGGTAAATCTGTTCACAAAGCCATTTCTAATATTTAAAGCCCAAATACCAGCACCTAAGTGTCCTACCTAAATAAGAGTTGGCTTTTTAACTCACCAAACAGCTTCATGTTTATTTAGATGGCAAATGAGGGGCAGTCCAGGCCCAGAGCCCAGATTTTTTAATTTACTTTTAATTTATTTTTAAATTTATTTTCTATTATTTTTTATTTTTTTTATTTTTTTATTTTTTATAAACATATATTTTTATCCCCAGGGGTACAGGTCTGTGAATCGCCAGGTTTACACACTTCACAGCACTCACCAAAGCACATACCCTCCCCAATGTCCATAACCCCACCCCCCTTCTCGCAACCCCCCTCCCCCTAAAAACCCTCAGTTTGTTTTGTGAGACTAAGAGTCACTTATGGTATGTCTCCCTCCCAATCCCATCTTGTTTCATTGATTCTTCTCCTACCCACTTAAGCCCCCATGTTGCATCACCACTTCCTCATATCAGGGAGATCATATGATAGTTGTCTTTCTCTGCTTGACTTATTTTGCTAAGCATGATACGCTCTAGTTCCATCCATGTTGTCGCAAATGGCAAGATTTCATTTCTATTGATGGCTGCATAGTATTCCATTGTGTATATATACCACTTCTTTATCCATTCATCTGTTGATGGACATGTAGGTTCTTTCCATAGTTTGGCTATTGTGGACATTGCTGCTATACGGCCAACAGACACATGAAAAAGTGCTCCATATCACTCGGCATCAGGGAAATACAAATCAAAACCACAATGAGATATCACCTCACACCAGTCAGAATGGCTAAAATCAACAAGTCAGGAAATGACAGATGCTGGCGAGGATGCGGAGAAAGGGGAACCCTCCTACACTGTTGGTGGGAATGCAAGCTGGTGCAACCTCTCTGGAAAACTGCATGGAGGTTCCTCAAAATGTTGAAAATAGAACTGCCCTGTGACCCAGCAATTGCACTACTGGGTATTTACCCTAAAGATACAAACGTAGTGATCTGAAGGGGCACGTGCACCTGAATGTTTATTTTCTATTTTATTTTTAAATTTAAATTAAATTAGCCATCTTATAGTACATCACTAGTTTCAGATATAGTGTTCAAAAATTTATTAGTTGTGAATAACACCCAGTGCAGATTGTTTTACTTGGTGTATAACCCTGGGGTGGTAGATCACCAGTGTTGGAAAGTGGGTTGTTGAGGAAGTAAGGAGAAGCTTCTGGATAAATACTCAAAAAAGGATGAGGACAGGACTAACAACTAAAAAACATATACTTTTTAAAAAGTTATTTTAAAATTGAAGTATAATTAACATATAATATTACATTACTTTCAGGTTACAATATGTGATTTGACATTTATATACATTGCAAAATACTCTCCTTGATAAGTGTAGCTACCATCTCTCACCATACAATATTATTACAATATTATTGACTCTATTCCTTATACTCTACTTCTCATCTCTGTGACTTACTTATTTTATATCTGGACGTTTGTACCTCTTAATCTCCATTATTAGAAAAATCTCCTTTCTCTATACTTTTAGCACTTGCCTTAGGCTGGCCTTCTTAAGATGGGTGGACATTCAAGTTGTGAATTTAGAGGTAGAAGGGTCAGAGAAATAGATTGCCAAGTGTATGAAAACTTTTACATAATTAAGTCTTGCTCATACTTTCTTCCTTGTCTACATTTGTTCGCAACTAATCTTACAGTAATTCCTCTCTCATCTTTCCCTCCTACCCTCTTGCATTCCCTTTCCCTCCCTTCTCTCTCTTCCAGTAAATCATTCAAATAAAAAAATCTCATCCTTTAACTCTAATTCTTCTCTTGTTCAATAAGTCTTAAGATTTCGGTAGTCTGTCTCTAAATCTCTAATATAGATATTGACTCTATCAAGGTCACTTCAACCAGTGACCTTGGCACTGAATTTTTCATCCCCTAAAACTCATATTTAATTATAATACTCCTCCTCAAAATATTTGATGAGCCCTCAACACCTAGCAAATACAATATGACCTCTTTGTATTGACCTCTAATGTACAAAATCTTGTTCTCGGTTGACCTTTCCAATGTCAAGCAACTACTACAAGGGGTTCCACATTCCTGAATTCACCTAAGTAGCTTTGTGCTTCCATGTCTTTGTCCATGTTATTCCTAGTACCCATAATGCCCTTTTTGTCTTGTTATGTTTCTCCATCTTCTTAAAATGAGAAACCATCACTCAAAATGGTGGTGAAACAAACCAACAAATAAAAATCCACAATGCTGAATTTATTGCTTATTTAAGTACAAGAGATACATTTTTCAGTTGTAGTTTCTCTAAGCCAGAAAGACTGTTGGTCATGTATTAGGATTCTTAGAACTTAGAGTTCAGAGAGATGATGGACATTCAGAGTTGTAAATAAGTTAGTATCAACAGTTGAAGTGTGATTATTTGGGGAGGGGGGACCATTATTGATTGCATGCTGTCAGAAGCAGTGATTGGAATTAACCCATTCCTGATCAGCTGACCTTCAGAAGCTAGTAGTTTTCAATAATTGGTTGTCCTGCAGAAGTGTGTTAATAAAGACAGGTAGACTTTGATTTGAGTAAATACATTTAAAAACAATTCTGAGATGGGATCAGGAGGGAGAAAAACCATTAGAGATTTTTTAAAAATTTATATTTTATTTATTTTCAGCATAACAGTATTCATTATTTTTTTAAATTTTTTTTAAATTTTTAATTTTTTATAAACATATATTTTTATCCCCAGGGGTACAGGTCTGTGAATCGCCAGGTTTACATACTTCACAGCACTCACCAAAGCACATACCCTCCCCGGTGTCCATAACCCCACCTCCCTTCTCCTAACCCCCCTCCCCCCAGCAACCCTCAGTTTGTTTTGTGAGATTAAGAGTCACTTATGGTTTGTCTCCCTCCCAATACCATCTTGTTTCATTGATTCTTCTCCTACCCACTTAAGCCCCCATGTTGCATCACCACTTCCTCATATCAGGGAGATCATATGATAGTTGTCTTTCTCCGCTTGACTTATTTCGCTAAACATGATACGCTCTAGTTCCATCCATGTTGTCGCAAATGGCAAGATTTCATTTCTTTTGATGGCTGCATAGTATTCCATTGTGTATATATACCACATCTTCTTGATCCATTCATCTGTTGATGGACATGTAGGTTCTTTCCATAGTTTGGCTATTGTGGACATTGCTGCTATAAACATTCGGGTGCACATGCCCCTTTGGATCACTACGTTTGTATCTTTAGGGTAAATACCCAGTAGTGCAATTGCTGGGTCATAGGGCAGTTCTATTTTCAACATTTTGAGGAACTTTCATGCTGGTTTCCAGATTGGTTGTACCAGCTTGCATTCCCACCAACAGTTTAGGAGGGTTCCCCTTTCTCCGCATCCTTGCCAGCATCTGTCATTTCCTGACTTGTTGATTTTAGCCATTCTGACTGGTGTGGGATGATATCTCATTGTGGTTTTGATTTGTATTTCCCTGATGCCAAGTGATATGGAGCACTTTTTCATGTGTCTGTTGGCCATCTGGATGTCTTCTTTGCAGAAATGTCTGTTCATGTCCTCTGCCCATTTCTTGATTGGATTATTTGTTCTTTTGTTGTTGAGTTTGATAAGTTCTTTCTAGATTTTGGATACTAGCCCCTTATCTGATAATGTCGTTTGCAAATATCTTCTCCCAAACTGTCAGTTGTCTTTTGGTTTTGTTAACTGTTTCCTTTACTGTGCAAAAGCTTTTGATCTTGATGAAGTTCCAATAGTTCATTTTTGCTCTTGCTTCCCTTGCCTTTGGCGATGTTCCTAGGAAGAAGTTGCTGTGGCTGAGGTCGAAGAGGTTGCTGCCTGTGTTCTCCTCAAGGATTTTAATGGATTCCTTTCTCACATTGAGGTCCTTCATCCATTTTGAGTCTATTTTTGTGTGTAGTGTAAGGAAATTAGACTAGCAGTTTTTAAGTTACAATCTGTGAGCCAAATATGGCTTGCTCCCTGTTTGTAAATAAAGTTTTATTGTCATACAGCCATGGTCATTTTGCTTATGTGTGGCCTATGACTGCTTTTGCACTACAATGGCAGAGTTGAGAGCAATTTTGGAAAAGACAATCTGGACCAAAAACTTAAAATGTTTACTGTTTGGTCCTTTATAGAAAAAGTTTGTTGACTCTGATCTAAACTAATTGTTCCAGTGCTCTTGGGTGGAACTGTCTAGTAAGTACTGTCATTAAATTGTTCCAAATATATTGGGTTGATGGTCAACTTACATGGACCATCTGACTCTGAAGCTTCCCCACAGAACCTCAATTTAAGGTCTCTAATTCTTCAAATGCTGAGTTTTTCCTCCAGTAGGCTAGAATAGTGCCTGCTACATTGAAGGCATGTGATAGATGGTTGTCCAAGTGGCTTTAAGTGCTTGCTTGCACCAAGCATTGATCTCAGTGCTATGAGAATACAGAAGCAAGGCAGAGAGAGAGAGCGCCTTTATCTAGTAATTATATAGGTCACAGGTAAAAATATAGCTCTAATACAAGACAGAAGGTTGTGTCATAAGAGAGTTATAGATCAAGTGCTATGGGGACTCAGGAATCAGGAAACATTTGAAATAAGCTTTGCGGAGGTGAGGAAATGGCCTATTTGCCAGAAATGCAAATAGACCATCTTGAAGAAAGGCATAGTGGTGGAATAGGACAGAGCATGTCTGGAACAGGAGGAGTAATATTTGTATAATAAATAGGGTACTAATAAATAGGGTACCCAGTGGAAAACAATAGAAAATCTGGAGAAAAATGAAGTAATTTTGGGGGGATCAGTTTTATAGAGAGGTATGTTAGAGTCGGTTCATGCCTGTTGAATATTCAGGAATCTTTTAAGCTGGTTGTTATATCTCTGGAGGCTTAAAATTGGCCACAATGAATGAATGATGGCACGGGAGCAAGAGAAAAAAATAGTAGTTACCACAATTGAATAGGGATGAGAATCAGTCCAAGGGGTATCCAGAAGATGAGCTTAAACTAATAAATGAGATGTCATGTTTTTGGAAAAGGAAAAAGGGTCTATTTTGAATAATCTATAGTAAGAATTTCTCATGGCACTAATGTATGTTCCAGGTTTAGGTAGAAATTATGTATATAGCTCAAACCCAAATGAACAGCTTTTTAAAAAACTGTATAACTGAGAAGGTATGATCTGGGAAACCCAAGAAATAAAAGAAATTAAGCAACTGTCACTTCTTGTCTGTGAGAGTTAGAGTTGGTTTTATATCTTGGTTTTTTATATTGATATACTGATCCCATGTTTCTTTATCTATAAATGTGTATAATAATATCACGCAGGGTTACTATGAAAACTAAATGAAATAAAGGGTGCTCCCAAACTTTCCTAATGATAATAATCACTTGTAATATTATAGTTCACAAAAAGAGAAAAAGATCATCTGGACAAACACACAACTTCCTGGGTCTCATTGTAGATCCCCTAGATGAGAATGTTCAAAACAGGGGTCAGTGAAGTTGTTTAAAAAGAGCATAACGTGATTCTTACTGAGAAAACTTAGGGAAAAATGAGTTAATATATATGAAAGTACCTTAAAATACACTAACAAGAACATAATTGGAAAAAAAAATTGAATGAATGCAATATTCAGCAAACCATTACATGGTCCTTGGCTCAATCTTCCTCTTACACATTCAGAGGAATAGTATTAATGCTTCTTACTGCCCAGAGCTTGGGGGAAGGATTAGAGTCTATCATTGGAAAAGGCTCTGAGCTTTCTGTAAGGTAAGTGCTCTGTATAACAGCTGTTACGTTTAATTGTTTCACTGGAAGTAGGCAGGTTGATAAATATTTGTCTCAGAGATTACTCTCTGAATTGTATGCATAGACTATAAGCTCCAAAAGACTAGGTTGTTCTGGGGATATGGGCAATAGGGAAGAGCAGAGACAGCAATAATGCCCAGGAGCTGAGTCTCTGAACTCTAGGGCCAGGTACTGAAGGGGGTAGAGCCATCGTCACTCTGGAGAGCAATAGGTCCTGTCCCATTGAAAAATGCCTGCAGGAAGAAAGGATGCCTGAGTTTTCCAGGTAAAATAATCTAGTTCCCAGGAAAAGGATCATTTTTTATGACCAGGAACACCCCACTGACAGTTCTCTCTGGGGAGTCATGAAGAGGGATGAGGCTCAAAGACAGGCATTCCAGGGCCTTCAGCCTTTGCCATCAGCCTCCCATGATGCAGTCAGCAAATGGGAACCCCTGCCTGAGCAGGGTGAGGACAGCCCCCCCACCCAGGTTCTGCAAGAGTAGCTTACTGCTTCCAGGAAGGTCTAAAAACATCAGCTGGTGGGCAGGAGATCTGTTCCTAGCAAGTGCTGATCACCACTGCTTAGGACAGTTTGTCTCCCTTCTCTCTGCCAACTTCATCTTTCACCTGCCCCTAAACTCCAGTCAAGAACCTCTGCCTCTGAATACTTTCCTTAACTCTTTTTGTCTCAGATTTCTTCTCCTCTCTGTCTTCTATTTAGTTCTTAGAACACAGCTCAATTTATTAGCCACAAAACAGTTTAAAAAGCATGGATCTAAAAAGCCAACTTCCTTGATTCCATGGTCATTTTCTATCTTGAGTATTTCAGCCAAAACCACATGATGTTTTTTATACAAGATTGTGTATGTGTTTTACTCCTTTGGTTACTAATAAATCATTGTATACAAAGAAAAATGTCCCTCACTTTCCTGTGGCTCTTTTCTAATGTGGTAGGCTAATAAAGTGTATTGTTTGTTATCTAGAAAGGGACATGATACGGGGAACCTGTAAGTACCAGATAATCAAAAAGTGATTCGCTTAAGACTCTAGTTGTTTAGTTCACTCTGCTATCTCCTTGAACGTTTCCATAAGTTTTCCTACCAGCTAGGAGGTGGAGAATAACTACCAGAAACATGCTGTGGAGTAGAGAGAGTATGTGACTAAAATACAATTGCTAGTGTATGTTGGCCATGGAAAAGTCACTTGGATATGAAAATGAAAAATTCACTTGGATAGTCAAGAATTAGCAGTAACAGGACATGGTTTCTTCTGGGAAACTTTTATAACAATAATTTTAAAATATAGGAAATTCCTATTCACTAGAAGAAATGTTTTACATATTCCTTGAGTTTTCTCCAGAGGATAGAAAAGTAGTACAATAAAGTCTTCATTATTCAGAATTTATGATTATTTGCCTAGGAATTGTCCTACATTCACCTTTGTTTTCAGTCTCATTAAAAAGTAATTTGAATACAAATATTATGTGATGGAGTTATCACCTGGGAATATTAAAGTTGTTTGAAAAAATGTGTTCAAGAAATGTTTATTACATTTAAAATTATTATAAATCATCTTGTTTCTTTATTATGCAAGGATCCTTAGGAACATAGATAACCAGAGTACTTTTTTAAGAATACAGTTGTGTTCTTTTTTTTTTTTTTTAAAGCTTCTGCAATTTAGACTTATTAAGTTAGCCATCTCCACTTTTAGCTTGTCTTTAAAGTATTTTTCAGATCTTCCCACACTTAAATCAGTATCATGGCAAATTTGAGGTTGACAGAAATCAAGTAACAGTAGTAATGGTGATGATGTAAATAACTGAGAGAATTTCCTTACCTAACCTAATTGTGTTTGAAAATTACACTAAACTTCCTATTTGCTGATAATCTGTTTTCTTTGGGGCCTCTCTGACTTTTCAGGATGGATGATTTATAGGATTAACATAATAACTCTGGGACTGTGTATAGCCTGAAATCCCTGTTATTTGTAAAGGTTTAGTGAGTTCTGTGAGTCCCCATGGGAGAGATGGTCCGACTCATGTCAGACTAGATGGGAGGCTTGTGATAAAGAGGGTGAAGAAGGAAGGGATGTAGATTTCATCATTGCCCAGAATTAGGTTGAGAAGGGATAACTTACAACATGCAGCTAACCAGAGGCACCAAGATCAAAGACTGACTGCTATGTATCCAGGAAGCATAGGACTGTGCAGGGAAGAAGGAGGAAAGCAGATGTTAAAATCAAAGAAATCTGAAAAAGGTTTAGTAAATGGTTCTAAATGGGCCACAGGGGACATCTTCATAGGAAAAGTTGAGAGGAAACCTGACAGGTTCAGGAGATTAGTTGATTTCTTTTTTTCTCATCTCTTCCTTTGCTCCTCACTCTTCCACTCCCTTCTCCCCAAAGGACCAACAATTAATTGACTAAACTGTAAGAGTTCCCTGGGTAGATGTTGACTTTCATCACTTTACCTTCCTCCTCTATCAGTTGGGCTGAAGATAATGGCTGCAATGAAAAACAGGTCATGTCCTAGAGCAGAGGAAAGAAAGTAGATCTACTTCTCCATGGGAGAGAGAAAAATATGGGGCTAGCATTTCAGTCTAACAGTGGAACCAAGAAACATCTCCTAATAATCTGTAGATCTCTTAATCAGCTCAGGGCATCTCTGTTCCAGCCCTCTGAGAAGTTTACTAGGAATCCCAGTGTGGGAGGGATAGTCTCTTCTAGTATCAGTGGCTCCATCTCCCCATCCTTGTCCTGCCACTGAAGATAAGGACAATGCAGAGTGAAAAAGCCTGGTTTTGCAACCACATACACCTGAGTTTGAATCCTAGCTCTAATACTTACTGGCTATGTGACCTAGAACAATTTACTTAACATTTGATTCTCAGTTTTGACACATCTATCTTGCAGTGTTGCTATGAGGATAGAAACATTGTATAAAACACTTGCACAGTGCTGGGAGCATATAAGTAGATGGACCTTGGGAAGGTGACATAATTCCTCTAAGCATCAGTTTTTTCTTAATAACAATAGCATTTACCTTATAGGATTACTGGCTAGACTATGAAAGAGATAGTATAGCACTGTTAAAGGTACAGGCTCTGGGATCAGACTGCAGGTTCAAGTCCTGGCTCCATCCTCATTGGCTATGTGACTTTGTGCAAAGTGTTTAATCCCTTCCTGTACTGGTTTTCCAATCTATAGCATGGGGATAATAATAGCACTTAATTTATGAGATTACTACATGGATTAAATTAGGTTTATCTTTAAATCACTAAGAACAGTGCCTGGTATATAGTAAAAGTTATGTAAGTGCTTGTTAAATTTAAAAATAATGAGATCTAGTATATAAAACATTTTAACATACTATATCTAGTACATAATCATAACTTTAATATTAGTATTATTAGCTAGTGATTTTTGAATTATGGCTTTGTAACATTAACAAGTAACTTCTCTTTATATGAATTTTGAAAAGCTCTGCAATAAAATATATCACAGAATTTTAAGTCCCAGGGTGGTAGAACCTTCTTAAAAGATAATCTTGTGTGGTGGTTGTAAAAAATGACCCTAAAATTCTTCGGCTCTTACCTTATCAAGAGGTAAGATTTCTGTTACCTCCCATTGAATCTGGGCTCTTTAACTACTTACATGATGTCACAGTGTGGATGTGATGTTTCAACTTTCGGTCTCTTGCAGTGCTTGTTCTTAGAACCTAGCCACCATGCCTGTATGTAGGGGACTGATGGATGCCTCTAGTTGGCTGAGCTCCCAGCTGTCATGTGCACCTTTAAAGTGCATCCTTTTTACCCCAGTCAAACCACCAAGGCTAACCCTGCATGGAACAGACTAGCTGTTCCTACTAAGCCCTGCCCAAATTAGAGATTTAAGCAAAAACTTTTACTGTTGTTTTCAACCATTAATTTGGGGTAGTTTGTTATGCAGTAATAGGTAGGTGGAACATCTGGTTTGTTCCCCCACTGATGTTTGCATCTCCTCTACCCTCTCTCTTACCTAACCTCTGCTTATCTATCCAGTCATTCAACAAATATTTATTATCTATGTATCATGTATTTCCTAGACACTAGGAATACATCACGGAATAACAAAAAGGTCTTAGCTGCAGAAGTCTTAATTCTGTGAAGGGGAGAAAGACCAAAAAAACCCCAATAAATTATACAATGTCTGGATTGGATACGTACTATGATGAAGAGAGAGATGGTATAAAGAGTGATGAGATGTGTATGTGTTAGGGAAAGATATTGTCATTTTAGCAAAAGTGTTTAAGAAACATTGTCTAGTGAGGTGACATTTGAGCAAAGATCAGAATGAAGCGAGGAAGCTGGTTGTAAAGATCCTTAAGGAGGATAAGGAGAAGTCCTAGCAGAAGGAAAAGTAGTTGTAAGGTCTGAGGCAGGTACACTCACATGTTCAAGAAATGTTAAGGAGGCCTTTGAGGTTGGAAAGGAATGTGCAAGCGGCAGACTGATAAGAGAAAGAGAAGGACTTAGAGGCCATGTAAAGTAAGTTTAATTCTAAGATAAAAAGTCATTGGAGAGTTTTTATCATTGCATTTATTTTTATTGAGGTAAAATTTACAGGAAACAAAATGCACATGGTTTGATAAGTTTTGATAAATGTATACTCCAATGCATATAACCAGTTGGCACAAAAAGTTATCTTTTGCTATCCATTGGTTCCCATCCCTGTCTAATCGGAAACCTCCATTCTGATTTTCATCACTGTAGGTCAATTTTACATATTCTTGAACTTAATATAAATGGAATTGTATAGTGAGTGCATCTATTTTGTGTCTGGCTTCCTTTACTTAAAAATCATCCTTGTTATTACATGCATCAATAGTTTATTTTTAAATTGATGAGTAGTACTTGATTCTATGAAAATATTATAGTTGGTTTATCTGCTGTGATATTTGGACATTTGGGTTGTTTCCAGTTTTTATCCACTAGAAGTAGAACTTCTGTAAAAATTCTTGTATGCAGGTCTTTTTGTGGACTTATGTTTTCATGTAAAGTTGGTGAGTCATAGAGTAAATGCCTGTTTAACTCAGTAATAACCCAGTTTTCTGAGCTCTTTTTGCTATATATACTCCTCCAGCAATGTCTGAGAGTTCCAGTTGTTCAGATTCCCCGCCAACATTTAGGGTTGTCCATTCTCTCTCTTTTGCCATGGCTTCTTCTTTCCACAGCAGCCATTAGATTCTATGTTCCTCATGCTTTACCATAGGACAAGATGGTTAAAGAAGGTCTTGAGAAAAGATAGTAAGTTCCTAAAGAGCATTTCTGTATTTTTATAGTCATTTACATGTTAAAAATATCTGTTGAACTAAAATAAGTTCTTAATCTCCATTTTTGCAATGCAATTCAGTATTTGACAAAGCTTCTTTTTGCAAGACAAAATTCTCTTTAATTCCACAGGTATCTCTTCTGTTTTATTTTCAGAAAATGTAGGTTATTGTCTTCTGTAGTATGACTTCAACATATTTCAAAACAGTAAGTTGTCATACTTTTTTTCTTTTAATATTTTCATGTAAATATGATTTTCTAATCCTTTTAATCAGGTGTGCAGCTATTCTCAGAAGTGCTTCTAAGTGGACATCTAATTATTCAGTTAAATTAGTTTCAGGTTTAAGATAGTTTCAGGTTTCAAAGCAGTGATTTCAACTATGAATTTAAGCATCTCTTTGCATTTATGTGTATGTAAGCTAGTGTGAGTTGGTTTTCATGGGTTGTATAATATTTCTACTTATATTTTTTTTCTAAGAATGAAGCTATGAGTGATTTCCAGCCACATGTGTGTTCTGTGTATATGTGGAATGTTATATTGTTGAATAAGAATAGCTGCACTTATTAAATTGTATGACCACACAAATACACATACATGCACATACACACACACCCTTGCACACACAAAGGATTCAGATAATTCCCACTCAGGGTCTTTATTTGAGGGGGTTATGGTGTGGTCACTCAAGTACGTCTTCTTGCTTGGTTTATTAGGCTCTTGTGTTGTTGGTTTAGGGAACATGAACAACCTGACCTAGATTTGTAAGTGTCCTTGCTATGGCAGTTCTTTACCACTTTCATTCTTTACATAGCTTTCTCTTTTGTTCCAGGAACTGGGGGGAAAAAAAATCATCCCATACATGTCCTGTGTAAATGGGGTGGGATAATAGCCAATAAAGCAAGAGAACCATTTTTCAAATATGAGACTACTATTTTTTTAATTAATTTTTTATTTTTTATAAACATATATTTTTATCCCCAGGGGTACAGGTCTGTGAATCACCAGGTTTACACACTTCACAGCACTCACCAAAGCACATACCCTCCCCAATGTCCATAATCCCACCCCCTTCTCCCCAACCCCCTCCCCCCGGCAACCCTCAGTTTGTTTTGTGAGATTAAGAGTCACTTATGGTTTGTCTCCCTCCCAATCCCATCTTCTTTCATTTATTCTTCTCCTACCCCCTTAAGTCCCCATGTTGCATCACCACTTCCTCATATCAGGGAGATCATATGGTAGTTGTCTTTCTCTGCTTGACTTATTTCGCTAAGCATGATACGCTCTAGTTCCATCCATGTTGTCGCAAATGGCAAGATTTCATTTCTTTTGATGGCTGCATAGTATTCCATTGTGTATATATACCACATCTTCTTGATCCATTCATCTGTTGATGGACATGTAGGTTCTTTCCATAGTTTGGCTATTGTGGACATTGCTGCTATAAACATTCGGGTGCACGTGCCCCTTTGGATCACTACGTTTGTATCTTTAGGGTAAATACCCAATAGTGCAATTGCTGGGTCATAGGGCAGTTCTATTTTCAACAGGGACTACTATTTTTAAAGCCATTTAGTAATTTATCTTCTCTTTTTAAAAAATATTTTATACAAATTAAGGGGGAAAAGAACATGTTTGATGTGTTTCCTAAGCCCCTGACCATTTTCAGATGGGTTAAATATTCATAAAGAAAAGTGATTGAGCTCTTATTGTATACATTTCATTCCAACAAGGAGTTAATGTGTTTACTATATTGAGTTATAATTTATCATTCTGTGTCTGTCTTTCCTAAGTGGTGATAAATAAGAACCAATGTTTTATTAATCTGTGCTATCTCTAATAAGAAGTGTGGTCCTTGGCACATAGTAATTCCCTCCAACCCCCGCCAATGCCAAATTGAATGAACGAATTCCACTTGCATCTCAAAGCCAGCTCATGATAGAAGTAGAGAATAGAAGGCTGTACAAAAAGTTTTTCGTCTGTACCAGTCTGATGAAACAGCTCATGTCAAGGTTACCAATAAGCTCCATCATTTTAAATCCAATGGCAAATTATCAGTGCTATATTTTTTCAACTGCTCCTGCTATTCTTTCTGTTTCCACTGTTACCCTACCACCCAATGCCCCACACTATTTAGTCTTCACAAAATAGGATTTCTCTTCGAAAACACAAGTCAGGTGGTGTCAGTCTCTTTAAAAGTCCTCCCAGCTCGCATAGAATTCAATCCAGAGTTCTTACTGTGGTTTTTAAGGATCTACATATTTTGCCCCTGATTATATTTCTGGTCTCCTTGCTAATTCTCTTTTGTTGACTCTGCTTCAGACACACTGGTCTCCTTGCTGCTCCTTGAACTTGCCAAGTGTACGCTGTCCTCAGAGTGTTATACATGCTGTTTTCCTATAATTTTCTTCTCTCAGAATCTATATGAGATTCTCTCAGAATCTACTCCCTACTTCACTCAATGTTAAATTGTCCTTCTGTGACAGCACTATATAAAATAACCTGTCTCATTCTCTAGCTCTTTGCTTTATTTTCATAATATATACCATTATCTTCCATTAAATATCTTGCTGTTTTCTTTTTTGTTAATCTTTTCACTAGAATGTAACTTTGTGGTTGCATGGACTTGGTCAGATTTATTCACTGTGGTTTTCTGGGCGCCTAGAACAGTGTCTGACAGATTGGAGGCACTCGTAAAGGTTTGTTTTATACAAATGAATGAAATATAAGTCTATTAGCCACTTTTGTTCTTGAAATGTGGTTTAAGTGATCCTTCAAAGCCTCTCAATATCTCTTAGATACAATGCCGAGTTTTGAGCAGGAATTGAGGGAAAGATAGAAGCAAGAATCTTAAAAAGAATCCTTGTTACTATTAGGAATAATTTGATTAAAAGTCCCTGGAAGAAAAATGTTTCTGCTACCCTTGCACAACTGACCTGCTTCAGAAAGAATAGCTAGGCTCAGGCATGTAAGCTAAACACAGCCATATCTTAATAAGTTGTGAGCGTGTTACTCTACCTAACCAGTGAATGGGACACCCATGAATAAAAACTCATTAGATTAAGTGGTAACAGCAAAACAATGGCAACTGGACACAGTAGACATCCAGTTCTTTCTCTTACTTCATTTGGAAGCAGGAGCGACTCCTTTGAAATAAATAAGTACCCAGGTTTCTTGGAAAATTTGGGTGGGAGACATTAAAATATTATGGATGTATTTCTTTATTTTTCTCTTGAAAAAAGCTTAGACCTAGAGGCAATGCTCAAATGCAGGAATTCATTAAAACACCAGTGCATTAAAGGTCTTTTTAAAAGTTACTGTATTATCTATTTTCTTTTTATGTCTTATTCTTTTGGTATTTCAAAGTCAATTAAATCCTTTTGGAAGTTAGTAGGATTCAAAGTATAAATATGTACACTTAATTAGATGACCATCTTAACTTATGATTTTAATGGGATATCAGGGTCAGGATAGAAATCATATTCTACCTCTCTTGAAGAAATTCACATTTCATGTCTTTTCCTAAATTTTCACATGGAATTCTAAATCTTATAAGATTCACAAATGTCTGTTGAGTGCAAAACATTTTATTATACCCTAACAAAAAGCTAGTTAGGGATGTATAGCATCTCTGTTAATGTAACATAACACCTATTGAAAGAAAAGCCTTATATACTGTTAGCAATAAGGCTTACAGTCTTCATTTCATAATTTCACAGGTACAAAGAAATATGGGTTTTTATATACCTTTTAATGTGGAGATCACTAAAAGGTCCATTAAGATTGGGAATGTCAGCCTCCAAGGGTCAAACTATTCTGAATGAAAGGTCCCCATAGAAACAATAAGGCCACACTTGTACATTGCAACAAAATCCCCCATGGGATAGTTAATTCAAAACTCAGACCATGTTCTTGATAGATTGGTGGTCAGTTGACACATGACAATCCATGTGATCTTCCAAACCTCCAGAAAATAACCAAATTGTCTAAAATGTTAGTCTTTGTGGTTGTAATCTAGTTATAATATGTTTGAATGAAGCAAAAGTATGCTGTGATTTAGGTAATGATAAAATAAATGTAGATTTGGAGTGAATACAAACTAAAGCAAAAAAGGAAGGATATAGTTATAAATCTGCATTTGTTCATATGCGTTCTGAATAAAAAAGATAGATGTCTGGATTGGGAGATAAAATGTTGAATAAAAAATGAAAGAAAGAAAAGAAAAGCACACAGTGTGTTCCAAAAAAAAAAAAAACAAAAAAAAAACAACCTCCTATTATTAATAAAGAACAATGTGCTTAAGATTTTAATCAGTTGCATCTCTTTGAGGTAGTACTCCAATTCTGATTTTTTCCCAGACTTCTGAAATCTATTTCCATTTCTAGTTTAATGTCCCTTCAATGATAGTTATTAATAACTACCTCTTTTACTTCCCCTTTCAAAGTCCTAAAGCATGGCTACTAAAATAATCAGCAACAGTAATCAGTAATAGCAATAATCAGCAGACTGTTTTGTTGTGTCCTAAATACAGAAATCAAGAGAAAATAAATTCAGGAGATATTTTTCAAGAAATGTAGCTAATTATAATTAAATGAGTAAATGGGGGAAATTATGCAAACAATATCTGGAATGATTCTCTAACCACCCCAAATTATTCATTTAGTCATTCACTGATTCATTTGGCTATTTTTGAGAATCTGCTTAATGGTAAATCCAGTGCTGAGTTGAGGAGGGTGCCAGCGATGACCTCTATCCAAAGTCCTTGGGTGTAGCCTGTGAGGCAGACCTATAAATCATTAAGAAAAAGTAGAAGGGGAGTTTCACCTTTAACCACCTTTTATGTTAGTGTCAATTTTATTAGAAAGATGGAAAAACTTGGTTTTTTAATTGACTAGTTGATTGACTGACCTGTGAAGTCAATCAAAATCATTAAATAAGAAAACAGCTGTAAATAGAGGCATACTTGAATGTTTTTGTAATTTCTACTTCATTAAATTTACAACTGTTATCAATTAAACTTATCAAATCACTTACTGAGTAAATATTACTTAACAGGTACTGAACATGTGCTGAATAAATGAGTTCTTCATTTGATTGCTCATTGAAATAATTGCTTTCATTCCTTCTATCATTGTAATGTACATATGAATCATCTGCTCATCTTGTAAAACTGCAGCTTCAGATTCAGTCAGCCTAGAATGGGGTCTGATTCTGCATTTCTAACAAGCTCCTAGGAGGTGCCAATGTTACTAGTCTATTTTTTGCACCTTTGGTGACAGAAATGTCCTCAATAGACAGCAACAATGTGGAAAGCTCCTGGAAGTCATGGCTCCAGCAATGTCACATTCCTGTTACTTATGAGTGGTGGATCTTGGGAAATTTACTTATCTCTGAATCTTACTCTCCTCACCTTTCAGTAGGGAAAATGATACCTACTTGAATATATGAACTGAATGATATAATGAGTATGGACATTTTTTTATAACTTGAAAGAAACTAATAAATTGTTGAACACTACATCTGAAACTAATTATGTACTATAAGTTGGCTAATTGAATTTAAATTGAAAAAGAAAAAAAGAAAGTGTTCTGCATATATAATCCCTTTAAAAAATTATTATTATTATTAGCCTTTAAGTAGAGGTGATTAGTAAGGAGTATCGTTATCTGAATATACACTAACTTTATTGACAAACTAATGCAAATGAATATTCTGAGATACATAGCCTTAATGAAGCGCTTACTGGACATATAGGCATATACATGGTTAGCATCTTCCTTAACTACCAAAGCAATTAAATATGTGATCTGATTTTGCATGGTTTATGGCAGGATACTCTTTCATTTAGCATATTAATTATTATTTACAAGATCATTGTGAAAAATGAGATGGCCTTATATAACAAAGGTCCACAGCCAATATTTTATGGATAGCCCACAAAGAGGTTGGAAAGTGGTGATTCATAGATCAGGAAATAATAAATAGCTAAACAACTTTACTGACATGCCAAGCCATGTTCAGCAGTTTGACATCACCTTTTGGTTGTCAGCTATGCTTGTATTAGTGGTGATACCTTTGCAGGCTCAGACAAGATATTTACACTCTTGGAGGTGCTGTCTGGAAATTCTCCCAGCATGACCAGGAGGCCAGGGGAAAACTGTTGTTGCCCATCCATCAGAAACATCATGTAATCTGACCTCAAACACAGTAATGGTATTCACTGTCATAGGACACACCAATGCCCAATAAACACTATGTGGTGTCACATTCATTTGAAAAACATTTATATATTAATTTTTGCATTTATAGTAGCCAGATATTGGATTCTATGGGATTTGAAAAGCTTGGAAAATAATGTCAGAAAAGAGCTGCAAATATTTAAAGATTTGAGAAATAATATATATGAGAATAGGGAAAGAAAGAAGGGAAAGCCAAGGACACCTTAACACACATTCTTACTTGAAATATTTGGAATCAACCCCTGCTCTGCATAGGATTTACTTACTCTTTTGTTCATATTTTTCTGAGAGTTTGCTTGTATTCATCTTTTAACATTTATTTAATTCTATCATATGTGTAGTTATTTGTGTTTTAATTTCATCTAGCAGGTTAAGATCCATGCCTTATTTGTCCTGGTTATCTCCTAGAGTGCTTTCTTTCATTAAGTGCTTGTTGAATAAATAACCTATGAACCACCAATGCATACATGCAATTAATAGAAGTACAGGAATACTCAAGTGACAAGGTCAAAGCAATTATGTTGGAGGAGACTATATTTAAATATTGTCTGCAAATAGTCTCATTATCATGGGGTCCCTGGCATGTGGAATAAGAGATTCAGAATTGTTTACTGAGAAAAGTATAAAATTTACTTGTAACAAAACTTTTATGTAGGCAAGTTGAGATACACCAGTAAGTCAAGAATACATAATTATTTCTGTATTTACCAGAGTAAAGCATCTGTGCCATCCCCATACCTGGTATTTCTGTACACTTTGCTTTTCTTTCAAACAGCAACACACTACCTTTTATTCAGGTTTTCCACAGGAATCCAGTCTTGCTGTGAGAGCCACTACTTAATTATCAGTAGCCTCTCTGGAGCAGAGGCATGGATCACCTATTTCCAAGTCTATCCTCCTTCTACACTGAAACTGGTCTGTCACCCATCCATGATCTCATGAAGGCCAAGTCTAAAGTCTAACCTCCAAAACTTTATCTAACTTATCTGTCTACTCTCTCCTTGAAAGGCTCTCTTTATTGGCTTCTTGGGATGCCATACTCTCCTAGTTTTTCTCCTTTCAGACCACCCCTTCTCAGTCTGTTCCTTTGCTGTACCTTAATTATTAATGCTTTTCAGGGTTTTGTCCCTTCTCTCCTTCTTGAGCTGCACATTCCTTTGAGCATCCTCTCTTCTTTCATGGTTTTAAGTATCTTTTATCTCGCCTTCATATGTAACGTGAGCCTCTTATATGTAATTCTCTCCAGATTCAGTCCATACTGAATTTTCAATTTTTAAAATGTAGCTAGTACATGCATGAATAAAACTCACTGCCAAAATCTAAAAAATATAATATAGAGGCAGGCATGATTTTGTGCTTGGAAACCATGCATCCATCTGTTATCCAAGGTTAGAAATCCTTGCTTGATCATCTGTCCAACCCCTCCCATAAACTGTTCTGTCCTTCACCCTCCTGTAGCTGCTCTCTGAACTTTGCCTAGACTCCACTAGACTCCACTGTTGGGAAGCTTGACAAGTACTTCTTTTGGCCAAGAGAAGTTGTCATCAAGTTTCATAGAAATTACTCACCATTCAGAAAGAGTGTGTGCTTTACCAAAAGAATTCACCTTATGGCCCTTTCAAGTAACCAGTTCTCCAAGGAAATATAATATTTTATTTAACTAATCAAAGTTAGATTTACTTACATTTGGAAGACATGTCTGTAGTTCTGCCTCACTTTATGTAATGTTTGTCCCTGAAATACGCATAAATCAGATAGTTATAAACTGAATAATAGCCAAATACATTAACTAATTTGCTAAGGAAAATAGAAATACTTCCATAAATAATAAGCATCTAACATATCTGTTGTGTAAATTTGGACTTTATGTATTAAGTGTATCTATTTTTGGAGGTATACTTTTACATATTAGTGTATAAGAGGGAAAAGGAGAGATTAACACTTGTTCAGGACCTGTCAGGTGTCAGGCATCATGCCAGGAATTGTGGCCTATCATTATCAGAGAGCATGGGTTTTTGTTATGCTTTGTTTTCTGTGTGATAGGATATAAATCAGAAAGCAATGTTTATTCCATGGTCGAAATGTTTTTACTCCCCCAAAACAAACTGCCTCTGAGTTTGCTTTTCTTCATTACCATGACCCAGGAAATCCATATCAGACTTTTGGGTATTTCTTCCCATTCAGTCTCTTTCTACCCTTCTTCTTTTCCTAAGACAGCTCCAAGGGACAAATCTCACGACAAAGTTTTTTTTGTTTTGTTTTGATTTGTTTTTTTAACTATTAGATGGGTTTTTAACACAAAAAGAACTATTGGATAGATAGAGGATAGTGAGAAAGTTTTTGTTTTTCTGTCTTGGCTAATGAAACTTAGTTGAAGTGATAGCAACCACTTAAGGCCCCTGGGAACAGATTCCTTCCATGTCTATAGCTACATGCAAGCCTCTTTGCTCCCATGTGGTACTGGGACAGTCTCTTATTTCCACTTGTCACAAAGGTGGGGTGGTCTGTGGTCCACAGCTTCCACTCTTTGACAAGAGTTTCTTAGCAAAAGTATAACGAGGTGCGAGAGACACAAGAGAGCACTTAACTACATTAACACTTAAAGAAGAACTTAGGCTCCACCTTCCACTCCTGATCACCTTCCAGCCACCTCCCCACCCCCTTCCCACCACTCTATGGGCTTGCAGATAGAACAGCAGCACTTGTGTTAACAACTTGGCGGCTGCAGGAAGCCAGACCCTAGGAAGCAACAAGATATTTCTCTCTGGGCTGCCCTGGCTTGGGGTTTCCCTTTCTTTCCTGTGTCAACAAAGCCTTCGTTTCCTAACTCACAGGTCATAGAATAAGCCAAATTCCTGTTTTTTTCACCTTCTCTTCTGGGTGGAAAGGACGCTTAGAATTTATATAGCCAAGTTGTGTTGATTTTACTCTCATTAGTGGCTCCAACTCATTAAAAAAAAGCATTAGGGATTAAAAAAATATATATATCTGAAAAATAAGAAAATACACAAAACTCTAATCCCTATTTTAGAACACAGAGCAAACAAAATATTCAGAGTAGGAGTGTCTACTTGTGTTTCATATAGTATAGCATGTTAATAAATTGCAATATATCTATGCTCTATGCAGAGAATAGTTAATAACCCAACAGCTAATGCAAATGGATGCTTATTTATTAAATGAGAACCTGCAGTAATATAAAATAGGCTGATCAAAATTTAAAGGAATGCAAAACATAAAGTTTGCATCATTTTTTAAGCATTGCTTTTTAGTTGTTTTTTTTTTTAAGGAAGAGCAGAGTAGAAGGATGAGGTAATAAGCATATCACATATTCCACATTGTGTTTATCTAATATACATATTAGGTACATATGATCTAATATATGTCTTATGTATTAGACACATACATGGTCAGTTTCTGCATACTCCAGTTCTGCCCATTTAAAGCACAGCAAACCTTTTGCATAGCCTCAACTTGACATTATGACCTTATTTGCCACTGTTAAGTCTTATTCAAATCCATCATTTCAACCATATGTCTCCCAAACATCTTGCACATTTCATATTTGCCACTTAGTTGTATCACTGTCCTCAACTTCCTCCCACTTATCCGCATTATTCAGAAGCTGTTCAAAACCCATTTCTTCTGCAAAGTTTCATCTTCAGGTGTACAGTGATGTTTTCCTCATTTGAACTCTCAATCCCTAATTATCTTGAACACTTTTTTCCACAACATGTTCTGTGAGGTGCTGTTATTTCTCTTTATATATGTAAAGATCTCACTTCACAAAAGTGGATTTTAAACCCAGGAAGTCTTTTTTCATACTTTATTCTTCTCAGGAACCTTTCATCGCTCAGCACATTGCCTTGTATGGAGTAAGTGTCAAGCAGATCGATGTGTAGGAATGGGATAGAACTAGAGAGAATTGCGTATTGAGGCTCTTTAAGTCACTACCTTTAGACTCCACGATTTAATAGCAAAATGTTATCTATTGTCGTTATTTTTGTTAAGAAAGACGGTACTTAATGGGATAAATTTATTTTTTTTTAAATTTTTCTTTTCAGCATAACAGTATTCACTGTTTTTGCTCTAAATTTCTGATTGGTAGGTTAAGGATTTGTAAATAGTTAACAGAGTGAGGTTTGACCAGGTCAAGATGAATGCCATTGCAAGAATGTTGTGTTTGTATATATGTGTGCTGTTTTATGTAGTGTGTTCAGTGAAGTCCTCACTTATAAGGGGCACTTGAACAGAGACCTGAAGGAAGTGAGGAAGCAAGCCGTTGGCTTATTCAGAGAAGGAGAGTTGTAGGCAGTACAGCAAGACTAAAGATGACAAGGTGGGAGCATGCTTGATATATTTGAAGAATAACAAAAAGGCCAGGATTTGTTGAGGAGAATGAAAAAATAATAGTAGATAAAATCAGAGAGTTAGCTAGGGCCTAGATCATGTGGTACCTTGAAGAGATTTTCGTTTTTATTCTGAATGAGATCAGAATGAACTGAAGTGTTCTTATCGGGGAGAAAAATTATATTACATGTTTGAAATCTCAGTGTAGAGGCGCCTGGATGACTCAGTCAAGCATCTGCCTTCGGCTCAGGTCATGATCCCAGGGTCCTGGGATCAAGCCCTGCATTGGGCTCCCTGCTCAGCAGGGAGCTCTCCCTCTGCTGCTCCCCCTGCTTGTACTTTCTCTCACTCTCTCTCCTGCTCTTTGTCAAATAAATAAATAAAATCATTAAAAAAATCTCAGTGTAAAAGTGGATTTGTTGTCAGCTTTAGTTCATGACACACTATCATCATTGTTAATGCACAGCCCTATTTTATACCAATTTTTGGAAATAAGAACGGAACACACTCGAGCTTACTATTTAACCCCAAACTTTAGCAATAGCTTATATCTACTCCTAATTCTTATGGTAATTCTTTATTTACCATAATTATTCATAACAAGTTGGCTTGTACTATATTTCCTTGATTATCATTATTAATTAAATATTTCCTTAAGACTAAACTAGATTTGCAGATTGTTTTAAAACCTGTATGTATAAACACATACAAATGTAGACAAAGCAGAATAACGATGTACCTTTTTCATCTATCCTCCATGGTGATCAACTAAAGGCCAGTCTTGTTTCATAAATTTCCCCACTCAATCCTTCTCCACTCCCAGATGACTTTTTAAATCAAGTTTATTTAAGCCTAATTTACATACAATAAAATCTCCTTGTGTAGGTATAAATTTCCATGGGTTTTAACAAGGCATATGGTTGTATAGCATTCCACATCTAACCAAGACCAATATTTGGGGGGGCCTGTGCAGTGCAGTTGGTTGAGCACTGGACTCTTGGTTGTGGCCCAGATCATGGTGGTGAGATTTAGCCCTGTGTCAGGCTCTGCACTCAGTAGAGATACTGCTTGATATTCTCTCTCCGTCTCCTTCTGCCCTTCCCACTTATGCTCTCTTTCTCTAAAAAAATAATAATTAAAAAAAAAAACAGGGGGAGGAGTCAAGATGGCGGAGAAGTAGCAAGCTGAGACTGCTTCAGCTAGCCGGAGATCAGCTAGATAGCTTATCTAAAGATTGCAAACACCTGAAAATCCATCGGCAGATCGAAGAGAAGAAGAACAGCAATTCTGGAAACAGAAAATCAACCACTTTCTGAAAGGTAGGACCGGCGGAGAAGTGAATCCAAAGCGACGGGAAGATAGACCCCGGGGGGAGGGGCCGGCTCCCGGCAAGCGGCGGAGCAACGGAGCACAAAATCAGGACTTTTAAAAGTCTGTTCCGCTGAGGGACATCGCTCCAGAGGCTAAACCGGGGCAAAGCCCACGCGGGGTCAGCGTGGCCTCAGGTCCCGCAGGGTCACAGAAGGATCGGGGGTGTCTGAGTGTCGCAGAGCTTGCGGGTATTGGAACGGGAAAGCCGGCTGCAGAGACAGAGCCGACAGTAAGCTCACAGCTCGGTGTTACCTTGAACCGGTCACAGGCTCGGTGAGCTCGGAGCGCGGCCGGAGGTCAGGCAGACGGGAGTAACTGGGCGCTGTTCTCTGAGGGCGCACTGAGGAGTGGGGCCCTGGGCTCTCGGCTCCTCCGGCCCGAGACCAGGAGGCCGCCATTTGTATTCCCGTCCTCCGGAACTCTACGGAAAGCGCTCAGGGAACAAAAGCTCCTGAAAGCAAACCCGAGCGGATTACTCAGCCCGGCCCCGGGTAGGGGCGGTGTAATTCTGCCTGGGGCAAAGACACTTGAGAATCACTACAACAGGCCCCTCCCCCAGAAGATCAACAAGAAATCCAGCCCAGACCAAGTTCACCTACCAAGGAGTGCGGTTTCAATACCAAGGAGAGCAGCAGAATTCCAGAGGAGGAGAAAGCCAAGCACGGAACTCATGGCTTTTTTCCTGTGATTTTTTTTTAGTCTTGCAGTTAATTTAATTTTTTCTTTTTCATTTTTTTTTTTCTTCTCGCCTTCGGGTAAATTTTTTTTTTTAACTGTTACCTTTTTCTTTTTTAATGATTTTTTACTAGTTTATCTAATATATATATTTTTCCTTTTTTACATTTTTCTTAGGTGTTTTCTTTTTTAAAAAAATTCTTTTCTTTTCTTTTCTTTTTTTTTTCTTTTTCATTTTTCTTTTTTTTTTCTTTCTTCCTTTTTGAACCTCTTTTTATCCCCTTTCTCCCCACTCACGATTTTGGATCTCTTCTAATTTGGTTAAAGCATATTTTCCTGGGGTTGTTGCCACGCTTTTAGTATTTTACTTGCCCCTTCATTTACTCTTATCTGGACAAAATGACAAGACGTAAAAATTCAACACAAAAAAAAGAACAAGAGGCAGTACCAAAGGCTAGGGACCTAATCAATACAGACATCGGTAATATGTCAGATCTAGAGTTCAGAATGACAATTCTCAAGGTTCTAGCCGGGCTCGAAAAAGGCATGGAAGATATTAGAGAAACCCTTTCGAGAGATATAAAAGCCCTTTCTGGAGAAATAAAAGAACTAAAATCTAACCAAGTTGAAATCAAAAAAGCTATTAATGAGGTGCAATAAAAAATGGAGGCTCTCACTGCTAGGATAAATGAGGCAGAAGAAAGAATTAGTGATATAGAAGACCAAATGACAGAGAATAAAGAAGCTGAGCAAAAGAGAGACAAACAGCTACTGGACCACGAGGGGAGAATTCGAGAGATAAGTGACACCATAAGACGAAACAACATTAGAATAATTGGAATTCCAGAAGAAGAAGAAAGAGAGAGGGGAGCAAAAGGTATACTGGAGAGAATTATTGGGGAGAATTTCCCCAATATGGCAAAGGGAATGAGCATCAAAATTCAGGCGGTTCACAGAACGCCCCTCAAAATCAATAAGAATAGGCCCACACCCTGTCACCTAATAGTAAAATTTACAAGTCTCAGTGACAAAGAGAAAATCCTGAAAGCAGCCCGGGAAAAGAAGTCGGTAACATACAATGGTAAAAATATTAGATTGGCAGCTGACTTATCCACAGAGACCTGGCAGGCCAGAAAGAGCTGGCATGATATTTTCAGAGCACTAAACGAGAAAAACATGCAGCCCAGAATACTATATCCAGCTAGGCTATCATTGAAAATAGAAGGAGAGATTAAAAGCTTCCAGGACAAACAACAACTGAAAGAATTTGCAAATACCAAACCAGCTCTACAGGAAATATTGAAAGGGGTCCTCTAAGCAAAGAGAGAGCCTACAAGTGGTAGATCAAAAAGGAACAGAGACCATATACAGTAACAGTCACCTTACAGGCAATACAATGGCACTAAATTCATATCTCTCAATAGTTACCCTGAATGTGAATGGGCTAAATGCCCCAATCAAAAGACGCAGGGTATCAGAATGGATAAAAAAACAAAACCCATCTATATGTTGCCTCCAAGAAACTCATTTTAAGCCCGAAGACACCTCCAGATTTAAAGTGAGGGGGTGGAAAAGAATTTACCATGCTAATGGACATCAGAAGAAAGCAGGAGTGGCAATCCTTATATCAGATCAATTAGATTTTAAGCCAAAGACTATAATAAGAGATGAGGAAGGACACTATATCATACTCAAAGGGTCTGTTCAACAAGAAGATTTAACAATTTTAAATATCTATGCCCCCAACGTGGGAGCAGCCAACTATATAAACCAATTAATAACAAAATCAAAGAAACACATCAACAATAATACAATAATAGTAGGGGACTTTAACACTCCCCTCACTGAAATGGACAGGTCATCCAAGCAAAAGATCAGCAAGGAAATAAAGGCCTTAAACGACACACTGGACCAGATGGACATCACGGATATATTCAGAATATTTCATCCCAAAGCAACAGAATACACATTCTTCTCTAGTGCACATGGAACATTCTCCAGAATAGATCACATCCTCGGTCCTAAATCAGGACTCAACCGGTATCAAAAGATTGGGATCATTCCCTGCATATTTTCAGACCACAATGCTCTAAAGCTAGAACTCAACCACAAAAGGAAGTTTGGAAAGAACCCAAATACATGGAGACTAAATAGTATCCTTCTAAAGAATGAATGGGTCAACCGGGAAATTAAAGAAGAATTGAAAAAAATCATGGAAACAAATGATAATGAAAATACAACGGTTCAAAATCTGTGGGATACAACAAAGGAAGTCCTGAGAGGAAAATATATAGCGGTACAAGCCTTTCTCAAGAAACAAGAAAGGTCTCAGGTACACAACCTAACCCTACACCTAAAGGAGCTGGAGAAAGAACAAGAAAGAAACCCTAAGCCCAGCAGGAGAAGAGAAATCATAAAGATCAGAGCAGAAATCAATGAAATAGAAACCAAAAAAACAATAGAACAAATCAACGAAACTAGGAGCTGGTTCGTTGAAAGAATTAATAAAATTGATAAACCCCTGGCCAGACTTATCAAAAAGAAAGAGAAAGGACCCAAATAAATAAAATCATGAATGAAAGAGGAGAGATCACAACTAACACCAAAGAAATACAAACTATTATAAGAACATACTATGAGCAACTCTACGGCAATAGATTTGACAATCTGGAAGAAATGGATGCATTCCTAGAAACATATAAACTACCACAACTGAACCAGGAAGAAATAGAAAGCCTGAACAGACCCATAACCAGTAAGGAGATTGAAACAGTCATTAAAAATCTCCAAACAAACAAAAGCCCAGGCCAGACGGCTTCCCGGGGGAATTCTACCAAACATTTAAAGAAGAACTAATTCCTATTCTCCTGAAACTGTTCCAAAAAATAGAAATGGAAGGAAAACTTCCAAACTCATTTTATGAGGCCAGCATCACCTTGATCCCAAAACCA
This sequence comes from Mustela lutreola, assembly GCF_030435805.1. Lineage (NCBI taxonomy): Eukaryota > Metazoa > Chordata > Mammalia > Carnivora > Mustelidae > Mustela > Mustela lutreola. The sequence continues at coordinate 101,596,873 of NC_081299.1, read as the reverse complement.
GACAAGGATCCCACCAAAAAAGAGAGCTATAGACCGATATCCTTGATGAACACAGATGCGAAAATACTCAACAAAATACTAGCCAATAGGATTCAACAGTACATTAAAAAGATCATTCACCACGACCAAGTGGGATTTATTCCAGGGCTGCAAGGTTGGTTCAACATCCGCAAATCAGTCAATGCGATACAACACATCAATAAAAGAAAGAACAAGAACCATATGATACTCTCAATAGATGCTGAAAAAGCATTTGACAAAGTACAGCATCCCTTCCTGATCAAAACTCTTCAAAGTGTAGGGATAGAGGGCACATACATCAATATCATCAAAGCCATCTATGAAAAACCCACCGCAAATATCATTCTCAATGGAGAAAAACTGAAAGCTTTTCCGCTAAGGTCAGGAACACGGCAGGGATGTCCATTATCACCACTGCTATTCAACATTGTACTAGAGGTCCTAGCCTCAGCAATCAGACAACAAAAGGAAATTAAAGCATCCAAATCGGCAAGGAAGAAGTCAAACTATCACTCTTCGCAGATGATATGATACTATATGTGGAAAACCCAAAAGACTCCACTCCAAAACTGCTAGAACTTATACAGGAATTCAGTAAAGTGTCAGGATATAAAATCAATGCACAAAAATCAGTTGCATTTCTCTCCACCAACAGCAAGACAGAAGAAAGAGAAATTAAGGAGTCAATCCCATTTACAATTGCATCCAAAACCATAAGATACCTAGGAATAAACCTAACCAAAGAGACACAGAATCTATACTCAGAAAACTATAAAGTACTCATGAAAGAAATTGAGGAAGACACAAAGAAATGGAAAAATGTTCCATGCTCCTGGATTGGAAGAATAAATATTGTGAAAATGTCTATGCTACCTAAAGCAATCTACACATTTAATGCAATTCCTATCAAAGTACCATCCATCTTTTTCAAAGAAATGGAACAAATAATGCTAAAATTTATATGGAACCAGAAAAGACCTCGAATAGCCAAAGGGATATTGAAAAAGAAAGCCAACGTTGGTGGCATCACAATTCCGGATTTCAAGCTCTATTACAAAGCTGTCATCATCAAGACAGCATGGTACTGGCACAAAAACAGACACATAGATCAATGGAACAGAATAGAGAGCCCAGAAATAGACCCTCAAATCTATGGTCAACTAATCTTCGACAAAGCAGGAAAGAATGTCCAATGGAAAAAAAACAGCCTCTTCAATAAATGGTGCTGGGAAAATTGGACAGCCACATGCAGAAAAATGAAATTGGACCATTTCCTTACACCACACACAAAAATAGACTCAAAATGGATGAAGGACCTCAATGTGCGAAAGGAATCCATCAAAATCCTTGAGGAGAACACGGGCAGCAACCTCTTCGACCTCTGCCGCAGCAACATCTTCCTAGGAACAACGCAAAAGGCAAGGGAAGCAAAGGAAAAAATGAACTATTGGGATTTCATCAAGATCAAAAGCTTTTGCACAGCAAAGGAAACAGTTAACAAAATCAAAAGACAACTGACAGAATGGGAGAAGATATTTGCAAACGACATATCAGATAAAGGACTAGTGTCCAGAATCTATAAAGAACTTAGCAAACTCAACACCCAAAGAATAAATAATCCAATCAAGAAATGGGCAGAGGACATGAACAGACATTTCTGCAAAGAAGACATCCAGATGGCCAACAGACACATGAAAAAGTGCTCCATATCACTCGGCATCAGGGAAATACAAATCAAAACCACAATGAGATATCACCTCACACCAGTCAGAATGGCTAAAATCAACAAGTCAGGAAATGACAGATGCTGGTGAGGATGCGGAGAAAGGGGAACCCTCCTACACTGTTGGTGGGAATGCAAGCTGGTGCAACCTCTCTGGAAAACAGCATGGAGGTTCCTCAAAATGTTGAAAATAGAACTGCCCTATAACCCAGCAATTGCACTATTGGGTATTTACCCTAAAGATACAAATGTAGTGATCCAAAGGGGCACATGCACCCGAATGTTTATAGCAGCAATGTCTACAATAGCCAAACTATGGAAAGAACCTAGATGTCCATCAACAGATGAATGGATCAAGAAGATGTGGTATATATACACAATGGAATACTATGAAGCCATCAAAAGAAATGAAATCTTGCCATTTGCGACAACATGGATGGAACTAGAGCGTATCATGCTTAGCGAAATAAGTCAAGCAGAGAAAGACAACTATCATATGATCTCCCTGATATGAGGAAGTGGTGATGCAACATGGGGGCTTAAGTGGGTAGGAGAAGAATAAATGAAACAAGATGGGATAGGGAGGGAGACAAACCATAAGTGACTCTTAATCTCACAAAACAAACTGAGGGTTCCTGGGGGGAGGGGGTTAGGGAGAAGGTGGTGGGATTATGGACATTGGGGAGGGTATGTGCTTTGGTGAGTGCTGTGAAGTGTGTAAACCTGGTGATTCACAGACCTGTACCCCTGGGGATAAAAATATATGTTTATAAAAAATTAAAAAAAAAAACAAAAAACCAAATAAATCTTTTTTAAAAAGGTAACGATATATAAAAATTTTCCCATTACACTGAAGAGTAACCTATTTTCTTTCATATTTTCCTACCCTCATCCCTATTCCCTGGTAATGCTGTTCTCTGCCCATATAATTTTGCCTTCAAAAGGAAGTAATATAAATATAATCATATAATATATAGTCTGTATATAAATCTGTCTGCTTTTACTTAGTCTAAGGTTTTACTAAGCAGTATTCCATTGTGTAACTGTACCATGTTTTGTTTTCTTTTTCCAGTTTTTGACAATTATCAGTAAAGCTACTCTAAGCATCCACATTTAGGTTTTTTGTATAGATATATATATCTTCTTTTCTCTTGATTAAATACTTGGGAGATTGATGAGTGGTACAATAGTTTTTATTTTGTAAGAAACTGTTGAAGTATTTTCAAAAATTGTTGAACCATTTTGCGTTTGTACCAGCTGTGTATGATTCTAGACACCAGCATTCAAATATGAGGTACTAGGATCTAATTATTACTTTAATATGAAATTTTCTAATAAATAATTATGTTTATCATCTCTTAATTTACTTTTTTGCCAGTTGTAACTCATATTTTTTAGTTATGTCTCATTTTTATGGTGTATCTGTTCAAATATTTTGCTCATTTTTAATGATGCTTTATTATTGAGCTTTCAGAGTTCTTTATATATCTTTATCTTAATTAATGATGATTTTTTATTTTTATTTATTTTTTGTTATGTTACATTAGTCACCATAGTTAGTTAGTTTTGGATGTAATGTTCTACGAGTCATTGTTTGCATGTAACACCCAGTTCTCCATGCAATACCTGCCCTTCTTAATACCCATCATCACCAAGCTCACCCATCACCCAACCCCTCCCCTCTAAAACCCTCAGTTTGTTTCTCAGAATCCATAGACTCCCAGGGTTTGTCTCTCCCTCTGATTCCCCATCTCCATTTTTCCCCTCCTTCTCCTAATGTCATTCATTCTATTATTGTTCCACAAGTAAGTGAAACCGTGTAATAATTGTCTTTCCCTGCTTGACTTATTTCACTTAGTATAATCTCCAGTTCCATCCATGTTGATGCAAATGTTAGGTATTCATCTTTTCTGATGGCTGAGTAATATTCCATTGTGTATATGGACCACATCTTCTTTATCCATTCATCTGTTAAAGGGCATCTCGGCTCCTTCTACAGTTTGGTTATTGTGGACATGGCTGCTATGAACAATGGTGTACATGTGGCTCTTCTTTTCACTACATCTATATCTTTGAAGTAAATACCCAGTAGTTCAATTGTGGGATGATAGGATAGCTCTATTTTTAACTTTTTGAGGAAACTCCACACTGTGGAGGGAAAGTGCCTGTACCAACTTAAATTCCCACCAACAATGTAGAAGGTTCCCTTTTCTCCATAACCTCTCTAACACTTGTTTTCTTGCCTTGTCAATTTTTGCCATTCTTACTGGTGTAAGGTGGTATCTCAGTGTAGTTTTGATTTGAATTTCCCTGATGTCTAGTGATTTTGAACATTTTTTCATATGTCTGTTAGCCAGTCATATGTTTTCTTTGGAGAAGTGTCTGTTCATGTCTTCTGACCATTTTTTAATTGATTATTTGTTTTTTGGATGTTGAGTTTGAGAATTCTTTATAGATCCTGGATACCAGCCCTTTATCTGTAAGATCATTTGCAAATATCTTTTCCTATTCTGTGGATTGCCTTTTTGTTTTGTTGATTGTTTCCTTTTTTATCTTGATGAAGCCCCAAAATTCATTTTCATTTTTGTTTCCCTTGCCTTTGGAGATGTGTCTTGAAAGAAGTTGCTGTGGCCAGTGTTGAAAAGGTTACTGCCTATGTTCTCCTCTAGGATTTTGATGGATTCCTGTCTCATATTGAGGTCTTTCATCCATTTAAAGTCTATCTTTGTGTATAGTATAAGAGAAAGGTCAAGTTCATTCTTCTGTATATAGTTGTTCAATTTTCCCAGCACCATTTATTGAAAAGATTGTCTTTTTTCTATTGGATATTTTTTCCTGCTTTGCTGAAGATTAGTTGACCATAGAGTTAGGGGGATCCATATCTGGGCTTTCTGTTCTGTTCCATTGATCTATGTGTCTTCTTTTGTGCCAGTACCATCTTATCTTGGTGATCACAGCTTTGTAATAGAGCTTAAAATCAGGCAGCACAATGCCCCATCTTCGTTTTTCTTTTTCAATATTTTCTTGACGATTCAGGGTCTTTTCTGGTTCCATACAAATGAAAGGATTGATTGTTCCAGCATTTTGAAAAAAGCCATTGGTATTTTTTGGTTGGGTTTGGTTTTTTGTTCTTTGCCATTGGTATTTTGATCTGGATGGCATTGAAAGTATAGATTGCTCTGAGAAGTATAGAATTTTAACAATGTTTATTCTTCTGATATATGAGTAAGGAATGTATTTCCTTTTTGTGTCTTCTTCAATTTCTTTCATGAGTGTTTTGTAGTTCCTAGAGTATAGAACCTTTTCTTCTTTGATTAGGTTTATTCCAAGGTACCTTGTGGTTTTTGGTGCTATTGTAAATGGAATCAATTCCCTTCCATCCATTTTAAATCTATTTTTGTGTGTGGTGTAAGGAAATGGCCCAGTTTCATTCTTGTGCATGTGGCAGTCCAATTTTCCCAATATCATTTGCTGAATAGACTGTCTTTTTTCCATTGGATATTTATTCCTGCTTTGTTGACAATTAGTTGACTATAGAGATGAAAGTCCATTTCTGAGTTCTCTATTCTGTTCCATTGATCTATGCATCGATTTTTGTGCCATTACCATACTGTCTTAATGATTATAGCTTTGTAACAGAGCTTGAATTGGAATTGCATTATTAATGTATATAATAGGAAAGCAGCTGATTTCTGTGCATTGATTTTGTATCCTGCCACATTACTGATTTGCTGTATGAGTTCTAGTAATTTGGGAATGAAGTCTTTTGTGTTTTCCTCAAAAGTATCATGTCATCTATGAAGAGAAAGAGTTTGACTTCTTTGCTAATTTAAATATATTTTACTTCTTTTTGTTGTCTGATTGCTGATTCTAGGGCCTCTAGTACTCTGTTGAACAATAGTGGTGAGAGTGGGTATCTTTCTCATGTTCCTGATTTTTTTTTAATTTTATTTTATTGTTTCAGAGTTCCAAGATTCATTGTTTATGCACCATACCAAGTGTTCCTGATCTTAAGGGAAAGGCTCTCAGCTTTTTCCCATTGAGAATGATGCTCGCTGTGGGCTTTTCATAGACAGTTTTTATGAAATTGATGAATGTTCCCTCCATCCCTACACTCTGAAGAGTTTTGATCAGGAAAGGACGCTGTATTTTGTCAGATGCTTTTTCTACATCATATGGTTGTTGTCTCTTCTCTTATTAATGTGCTCTATTGCACTGATTTGTGAATGTTGAACCACCCTTGCATCCCCGGTATAAGTCCCACCTGATTGTGATGGATAATCTTTTTAATGTACTGTTAGATCCTATTGGCTAGGGTCTTGTTGAGAATTTTGGCATCCATATTCATCAGGGATATGGGTCTCTAATTCTCCTTTTTGATGGGGTATTTGCCTGGTTTTGGGATCAAGATAAACTCCTTCTGTTTGTATTTTTTGAAATAGCTTCAGGAGAATGAGTGTTATTTCTTTTTTGAATGTTTGGTAGAATTCCCCAGGGAATCCATCAGATCCCTGACTCTAGTTTTTTGGGAGTCTTTCGATTACTGCTTCAATCTCGTTACTGGTTATTGGTCTAGTCATGTTGTCAATTTCTTCTCGAGTCAGTCTTGGTAATTTATAGGTTTCCAGGAAGGCATCCATTTCTTCCGGTTGCTTAATTTTTTTGCATATAGTTGTTGGTAATTTCTGATAATTCTTTTTACTTCCTTGGTGTTAGTCATGATCTCACCCCTTTCATTCATAATGTTATTAATTTGGGTCCTTTCTCTTTTCTTTTAGGTAAGTCTGGCCAGTGGTTTATTGATCTTATTAATTCTTTCAGAGAACCAACTTCTAGTTTCATTGATCTGCTCTACTATATTTCTGGTTTCTAATTCATTGATATCCGCTCTGATCTTTATTATTTCTCTTCTCCTGTGTAGCTTAAGCTTTATTTGTTGTTCGTTCTCCAACTCTTTAAGATGTAAAGTTAATTTGTGTATTTGGGATTTTTCTATTTTTATGAGTGTGGTTTGGATGGCTATGTATTTCCTCCTTAGGACCACCTTTGCAGCATCCCATAGGTTTTGAACCAATGTTTTTCATTCTCATTGGTTTCTATGTAAGTTCTTTGATTTCCAGGTTGATCCAAACATTCTTAAGCAGGTTGGGCTTTAGCTTCCAAGTGTTTGAATTTCTTCCACATTTTTTCTTGTGATTGAGTTTGTTTCAAAGCATTATGGTCTGAAAATATGAAGGGAATCATCTCAGTCTTTTGGTATTGGTTGAGACCTGATTTGTGATCCAGTATGTGATCTGTTCTGGAGAAAGTTCCGTGCGTTCGAGAAGAATGAGTATTCTGTTGTTTTAGGGTGGGATGTTCTGTATGTATCTACGAGGTCCATCTGGTCCAGTGTGTCATTCAAAACTCTCGTTTCTTTGTTAATTTTCTGTTTCGATGAGTGTTGAGGTCTACTATTAATGTATTATTATCAATATATCTCTTTATTTTGGTTAACAGTTGCCTTATGTAGTTGGCTACTCCCATGTTGGGGTATAGATATTTACAATTGTTAGATCCTCTTGTTAGATAGACCCTTTAAGAATGATATACTGTCCTTCTGTATCTCTTATTATAGTCTTTAGCTTAAAATCCAGTTTGATATGAGACAAATTGAAGGCTTTCTTTTGAGGTTTGTTGGCATGAAATATGGTTCCCCAAACCCTTTCAGTCTGAATGTATCTTTAGGCTCAAAATGAGTCTCTTATAGACGGCATATGGATGGGTCCTGTGTTTTTTTGTTTGTTTGTTTTGTTTTGTTTTTATTTGTCTGCAACCCTGTGCTGTTTCATGGGAGCATTAGGCTGTTCACCTTGAGAGTGATTATTGAAAGACAGGATTTTATTGTTATCATGTTGCCTGTGAAGTCCTTGTTTCTACAGATTGCCTCTGTATATTTCTGTTCTATATCACTCTTGTAGTCTTTTTTCTTTTATAGTACCCCCCCTTAATATTTCTTGCAGGGCCAGCTTGGTGGTCACATATTATTTTAGGTTTTGCAAGTCTTAGAAGGTCTTTATCTCTTCATCCATTCTGAGTGATAGCTTTGCTGGATAAAGTATTCTTGGCTTCATATTTTTCTCACTTAGTACCCTGAATATGTCTTGCCAGCCCTTTCTGGCTTGCCAGGTCTCTGTGGATAGGCCTGATGTTATTCTGATTTTCCTCCCTCTGTATGTAAGAAATCTCTTCCCCTTGCTTGGATCTAAGATTTGCATATTACATAATTATATGTCATGCCATCACTCAGTTCTCATTGATCTTGGGAGGGGTCTTCTCTGCCTTTTGGACAGGAATGTTTTTTTTCTTCCCCAATCTAGGGAAGTTTTCAGCTATAATTTGCTCAAATATATCTTCTAGACTTCTCTCTCTCTCCACCCTCTCAGGGGTCTGTATAATTCTGATATTGGATCATTTCATTGAGTCATTTATCTCTCTCAGTTTGATTCCTTGGGTTTTAATTTGTTTTTCTCCATGCTGCCTTGTTTCCTTCTTTTATATCATCCTATACTCTAGCTCACAATTTGTTCTTCTGCCTCATTTACCCTGGCATTCAGAGTATCCAGTTTAGACTGAATTTAATTCATAGCATTTTTAAGTTCGACCTGATTGGGTCTGATTTCTGCCCTTAGAAATTCTAATTGTTGTTAATATTTTTCTCAAGCCTAGATATTGCCTTGATAATTGTTACTCTGAAGTCTGTTTCTGACATGTTGGTTATATCCATGTCCATCAGTTCTGTGGCAGAGACCACAGTCTCTGGTTCTTTCCTTTGTTGTGGGGTTCCTGCTCTTAGTCATTCTGTGGTAGGGTGGTTGAGGGAATGTACAGAGTCCAAGTTATTGACCACAACCCAAGCAAGAAGCACCTGTCTATAGGGACCTTAGAGTTGTCAGCTTCTTGTTCTTCCAGCCTGTCTTCTGGGGGAGAGGCTTGCTGTGCTGTTACTCAGGCAACCCTGTTTGGGTAGAGTTGCCCTGCCCCCTGTGGGGAGGGGATGGGCTCAGTAAAAACTGGTTTTGGGGAGCTTTTGTTCTCTGGTGGCTTTCCAAGTCCCTTCCAAGAGTCAAAGCAAAAGTGACCAATCCAGACCTCTGTCTCATAACAGAGAGATCACAGTCTGCTCTTCACTAAGCTCTCTAGGCCACACTGTATCCATTTCTGTCTGTGCTGCTAAAAACCAAAGCATTCTGTGTTTTACACTCCACAGCAGCACTCCCTGTCCTCACTCCCAGTGCCAGGCACAACTCTACCCTTAGTGCTTCTAAAACTGCAAGCAAACCCCAGTTTGCACACCTGCCCCTCACAGCTCCAGGTTTCAGTCTGGGGGGCTGCCCTAAACTTCTTAACCTACGGCTACCAAAAAAAAAAAAAAAAAAAAAAGTGCTTTTGCTATTCTAGGTTCTTAGTGTTCCATAGAAATCTTGAGATTGCTTGTCATTTTCTAAAAAATAAATTTTTAATATTTAATTCAGAATTGCATTGAACCTATAGATCAATTTAGGGAAAATTACCATTTAAAAATATTGACTCTTCCAAATTCATGAATATGTGTATTTCTCTATTTATTTAGATCCTTAGTTTTTTTCATCAATGAGTTATAATTTTTAGTGTGTAGTTTTACACTTTTTGTCAAATTTTTACTAAGTATTTTTTGTTACTATGAAATTGTTCTAATGTCATTTTCCAATTATTTAATGGTAGCGTATAAAAATTCAGTTTATTTTTAACATTGATCTTTGGTCCTGCAATCTTCTTAAACTAACCTGTTAATTCTGTTAGTTTTTTTGCAGATTCTGTTAGATTTACTGCATAGACTATCATGTAATCTGTGAAAAAAAGACAGTTTTACTTTTTCCTGTCTAATATGGTTGCCTTTTATATCTTTTTCTTATCTTATTGCATGAATTAGAACCTACTGTAGAATGTTGGAGAGAAATGGTGCCTTGTCTTGTTCATGATCTTAGAGGGAAAGGATTTAGGCATTCACCATTAAGTGCATTACTACCTAGAGGTTTTTTGTAGTTGCCTTTCTGGTTGAGACAATTCCCTTTTCATTCTGTTTTGTTCAGAACTTCTATCATGGAAGATTACATTTTATCAAATAGCTTTTATGTGTCTATTGAGATGATCATATATTATTTGTTCTTTCAGCTATTAATATGGTGAATTATATTGATTGATTTTCATATTATGTGCCAACCTTGCAATCCTGGGGTAAATCTCAATTGGTAACGTTGTTGATTCTTTTTATATGTTGTATTCAGTTTAAAATTTTGTAAAGGATTTATGCATTGGTATTTATGGGGATATTAGTCTGTATTTTTCTTCATTTGTGGTATCTTTGACTTTAGTATCATAGTAACAGTGGCTTTAAAAAATGAGTTTGGAAGTGTTTCTTCCTCCTCTAATGTCTGAAAAACTTATGTAGAGGTCACATTTTTCTTTTCTTTTTCATATATTTAAAATAATTTACTAGTAAAGCCATATAAATTTACTAGTAAAGCCATATAAGCCTGGTCCTTAGATTATGGTAAGATTTTAAATTTCTACAATTTAAGTTTTAAGTTAAATTAAAATTTTGTATTTGTATTTTTTTTTTATTTCATATAAGTTGTCTACTATGTTGGAAAGTTATTCTTGCTATTCCCTCAAGATCTATTTAAGTTTTGTAGCTGTGGAAGTGATATCCCTTCTTTCATTCCTAAATTTGGTAATTTTTGTATTCTCTCTCTCTCTCTCTCTTTTTTTTTTTTTTTTCTTTTTGGTGGGAGGGCAGGCTAGGCTAGCTAAAGGCTCATGATTTTTTTTTCATTTTTATATTTCTTTTCAGCGTAACAGTATTCATTGTTTTTGCACCACACCCAGTCCTCCATGCAGTCCGTGCCCTCCCTAATACCCACCACATGGTTCCCCCAACCTCCCACCCCCTGCCCCTTCAAAACCCTCAGGTTGTCTTTCAGAGTCCATATCTCTCATGGTTCACCTCCCCTTCCAATTTCCCTCAGCTCCCTTCTCCTCTCCATCTCCCCTTGTCCTCCATGTTAGTTGTTATGCTCCACAAATAAGTAAAGCCATATGATAATTGACTCTCTCTGCTTGGCTTATTTCACTCAGCATCATCTCTTCCAGTCCCCCCATGTTGCTACAAAAGTTGGGTATTCATCCTTTTTGATGGAGGCATAATACTCCAGTGTATATGGACCACATCGCCTTATCCATTCGTCCATTGAAGGGCATTTTGGTTCTTTCCACAGTCTGACAACCGTGGCCATTGCTGCTATAAACATTGGGGTACAGATGGCCCTTCTTTTCACTACATCTGTATCTTTGGGGTAAATACCCAGTAGTGCAATTGCAGGGTCATAGGGAAGCTCTATTTTTGATTTCTTGAAAAATCTCCACACTGCTCTCCAAAGTGGCTGCACCAACTTGCATTCCCACCAACAGTGTAAGAGGGTTCCCCTTTCTCCACATCCCCTCCAACACATGTTGTTTCCTGTCTTGCTAATTTTGGCCATTCTAACTGGTGTAACATGGTATCTCAATTTTAATTTGAATCTCCCTGATGACTAGTGATGATGAACATTTTTTCATGTGTCTGATAGCCATTTGTATGTCTTCATTGGAGAAGTGTCTGTTCATATCTTCTGCCCATTTTTTGATATGATTGTCTGTTTTGTGTGTGTTGAGTTTGAGGAGTTCTTTATAGATCCTGGATATCAACCTTTTGTCTGTACTGTCATTTGCAAATATCTTCTTCCATTCCGTGGGTTGCCTCTTTGTTTTCTTGACTGTTTCCTTTGCTGTGCAGAAGCTTTTGATCTTGATGAAGTCCCAAAAGTTCATTTTTGCTTTTGTTTCCTTTGCCTTTGGAGACATATCTTGAAAGAAGTTGCTGTGGCTGATATTGAAGAGGTTACTGCCTATGTTCTCTAGGATTCTGAAGGATTCCTGTCTCGTGTTGAGGTCTTTTATCCATTTTGAGTTTATCTTTGTGTATGGTATAAGAGAATGGTCGATTTTCGTTCTTCTACATATAGCTGTCCAGTTTTCCCAGCACCATTTATTGAAGAGACTGTCTTTTTTCCACTATAGTTTTTCCTGTTTTGTCGAAGATTATTTGACCATAGAGTTGAAGGTCCATATCTGGGCTCTCTACTCTGTTCCACTGGTCTATGTGTCTGTTTTTATGGCAGTACCATGCTGTCTTGGTGATCACAGCTTTGTAGTAAAGCTTGAAATCAGTAACGTCATGCTGCCAGTTTTATTTTTGTTTTTCAACATTTCCTTAGTGATTCGGGGTCTCTTCTGGTTCCATACAAATTTTTGGATTATTTGATCCAGCTCTTTGAAAAATACTGGTGTGATTTTGATCGGAATGGCATTAAAAGTATAGATTGCTCTAGGCAGTATAGACATTTTAACAATGTTTATTCTTCCAATCCAAGAGCATGGAATGGTCTTCCATCTTTTTGTGTCTTCTTCAATTTCTTTCATGAGTGTTCTGTAGTTCCTCGAGTACAGATCCTTTACCTCTTTGGTTAGGTTTATTCCCAGGTATCTTATGGTTTTTGGTGCTATAGTAAATGGAATCGATTCTCTAATTTCCCTTTCTGTATTTTCATTGTTAGTGTATAAGAAAGCCACTGATTTCTGTACATTGACTTTGTATCCTGCCACATTACTGAATTGCTGTATGAGTTCTAGTAGTTTGGGCGGGGTGGAGTCTTTTGGGCTTTCTATTTAAAGAATTTTTTAAAATCTTTTTATAAGCATGACTTTTGTTTTAATTTTTTCCTCCATTTTCTCTTTTGTATTTCATTGACTTCCCCTCTGATCTTATTATTTCTTTTCTTCTGCTAGCTTTAGATTTAATTTGCTCTTCTTTTTATAGTTCCTAAAGGTGAACACTTCTCAATTTGAAATCTTTTTTCTTAATAAGATGGTTGCTGGCGGGACAGTGGATGGGAGGATTAAGTAACTGGATGATGGGCATTAGAAGGGCACTTGATATAATGAGCATTGGGTGTTATATGCAACGAATGACTCACTAAATTCTACCTCTGAAACTAATAATACACTATATGTTAATTAAATTGAATTTAAAATTAAACAAAAAATAAAGTAAAATTAACTGTTGAAGATAAGTTCTTTATAGATTTTGGATACTAACCCTTTATGTGATATATCATTTACAAATATCTTCTCCCATTCTGTTGGTTGTCTTTTGGTTTTGTTGACTATTTCTTTTGCTGCATACAAGCTTTTGATCTTGATGAAGTCCTTATAGTTCATTTTTGCCCTTGCTTTTTTTTTACCTTTGGTGATGTGTCTAGCAAGAAGTTGTTGTGGCTGAGATCAAAGAAGTTGCTGCCTGTGTTTTTCTCAATGATTTTGATGGATTCCTGTCTCGTATTTAGGTCTTCCATCCATTTTAAATCTATTTTTGTGTGTGGTGTAAGGAAATGGCCCAGTTTCATTCTTGTGCATGTGGCAGTCCAATTTTCCCAATATCATTTGCTGAATAGACTGTCTTTTTTCCATTGGATATTTATTCCTGCTTTGTTGACAATTAGTTGACTATAGAGATGAAAGTCCATTTCTGAGTTCTCTATTCTGTTCCATTGATCTATGAATCGATTTTTGTGCCATTACCATACTGTCTTAATGATTATAGCTTTGTAACAGAGCTTGAATTGGAATTGTGATGCCACAAGCTTTGCTTTTCTTTTTCAGCATTCCTCTGGCTATTTGGGATCTTTTCCATTTCCATACAAATATTAGGATTATTCCATTTCTTTGAGAAAAATTGATGGTATTTTGATAGGGATTGCATTAAATGTGTAGATTGCTATACGTAGCATAGGCATTTTCACAATATTTGTTCTTCCAACCCATGAGCCTGGAATGTTTTTTGATTTCTTTGTGTCTTTCTCAATTTCTTTCATGAGTACTCAACAGTTTTGTGAGTACAGATTCTTTGCCTCTTTGGTTAGGTTTATTCCTAGTTATCTTATGGTTTTGGGTACAATTGTAAATGGGATTGACTTCTTAATTTCTCTTTCTTCTGTCTTGTTGTTGGTGTACAGAAATGCAACTGGTTTCTGTGCATTGATTTTATATCCTGACAGTTTACCGAATTCCTGTGTGAATTCTAGCAGTTTTAGAGAGGAGTCTTTTGGGTTTTCCACATAAAGTATCATATCATCTGCAAAGAGTGATAGGTTGACTTCTTCTTTGCCAGTTTGGGTGCCTTTTATTTCTTTTTGTTGTGTGGTTGCTGAGGCTAGGACTTCTAGTACTATGTTGAATATTAGTGGTGATAGTGGACATCTCTGCCATGGTCCTGACCTTTGGAGAAAAGCTCTCAGTCTTTCCCCATTGAGAATGATATTTGCTGTGGGTTTTTCACGGATGGCTTTTATGATACTGAGGTATATTCCTTCTATCCCTACACTGTGAATAGTTTTAATCAAGAAAGGATACTGTACTTTGACAAATGCTTTTTCAGCATCCATTGAGAGTATCATATGTTTCTTGTCCTTTCTTTATTAATGTTGTGTATCACATTGATTGATTGGCAGATGTTGAACCAACCTTGCAGCCCAGGAATAAATCCCACTTGGTTGTGGTGAATAATCCTTTTAATGTTCTGTTGGATCATATTGACTAGTATTTTCTTGAGAATTTAGGCATCCATGTTCATCAAGTTTATTGGTCTGTAATTCTCCTTTTTGGTAGGGTCTTTGTCCCATTTTGGGATCAAGGTAATGTTAGCCTCATAAAATGAATTTGGAACTTTCCCTTACTTACATTTATATTTTTTGGAACAGTTTCAAGAGAATAGGTATTAATTCTTCTTTAAATGTTTGGTAGAATTCCTCTGGGAAGCCATTTGGCCCTGGGCTCTTGTTTTTTGGGAGATTTTTGATTACTGGTTCAGTATCCTTGCTGGTTATAGGTTTGTTCAGATTTTCTATTTCTTCCTTGTTCAGGTTTGATATTTTAGATGACTCTAGGAGTACATCCATTTCTTCCAGACTGTCTAATTTGTTGGCATATATTTGCTCATAATATGTTCTTATAATTGTTTGTATTTCTTTGTTTTTGATTGTAATCTCTCCTCTTTCATTCATGATTTCATTTATTTGGGTCCTTTCTGTTTTCTTTTTGATAAATCTGGCCAGAGGTTTATCAGTCTTATAAATTCTTTCAAAGAACCAGCTCCTACTTTCATTGGTCTTATTAATTTCTTGCCTTTATCTTTTTTTTCTTCTGCTTTTGCTTTAGGTTTAATTTGCTGTAGTTATTTATTTTTTAAGATGGATACTGAAAATAGATTTCATTCTGGGTAAACCTTAAGCTTCCCCCAAGAAGTTTTAATATGTGCTATTAAGACTTAGTTCAAATTATTTAAAAAATTTCATTGTGATTTTCTCCCTAGTTTATCAGTGTCTTGAAGTTTATTTTTAAATTTTTAAGCATGCATTTTTCTAGCTATCTTTTTGTTATTAATTTCTACCCTAATTATGCTGTGTTCAGAATGTGGAATCTGAATGATTTCACTCATTTGATGTTTGTTCAGACACTTTTTATGATCCATCATATATCATCCTTATAAATAGTCTATAATTGTTGGTTCCAATATTTTATATACATCTAATCATTTTCTTAATTGTATTATTCAATTCTTCTCTATCCTACTGCTTTTTTTAAAAAAATATTTTATTTAAATTCTGGTTCATTTGCAGTGTAGTATTTATTCATTTCAGGTGTGCAATATAGTCATTAAACAGTTCTATATAACACCCACTGCTCATCATAAGTACACTTCTTAATCCCCACCACCTATTTAACCCATTCCTGTACACATCTCCCCTCTAGTAACCATCAGTTGTTCTTTATAGTTAAGAATCTGTTTTGTACTTTGTCTCTCTCTTTCATCCCATTGTTCATTTGTTTTGTTTCTTAATTTCTATATATGACTGACATCTTATGGTATTTGTCTTTCTTTGACTCACTTATTGCCCTTAGCATAATACTCTTTAGCTCCATCCATGTTTCCGCAAATGGCAAGGCTTTATACTTTCTAAATAACTGAGTAATATTCCATTACATATATCACATCTTCCCTTTTTCCCCTCAAATCTAGGGTTAGGGTTTCTATTAGGGGAAGGACAAAGTGAGAGACAGGTGGAGGTTAGGTTTAGGACCAGGGTGAGAATATGTGCTGGTATCCTGCAGTGCAGAGACCTCTTGAGAGTTTAGGTTTAGAGTTAGTGTTAGGGTAAAGGTTAGGGGTTAGATGGTGGAGGTTATAGGTTATAGTTATGTTTAAGTTAGGGTTAGGGATATGGTATCTGCCTGATAATCATGCAGTTCCGAGACATCTCCAGAGAAGAAAACCCTAGACTTCTGCTGGGGTGAAATAGGGCAACCGTCTGCTAGGCTAAGGCAAGGAGATTTGAGCCTCTCAGTGCTCTTTAAATAGATATTTAGTTGTTCCTTCTGCTTTTATTCTCTTTCTTTACAACCATTTCCATAAAAATATTACCAATTCTAAAAAGTTTGATGTCTTCTTCAGAATAATTAGGCTGCTTTTCATCTTTTCTTATTGTGGGCTCAGGAACCCATTATGTCAGATCTGGGGTTAGAATGAGGATATGTGTCTGGTAACCTGCAGTTCAGAGACTCCAGAGGGTTAGGGTTAGGGTTAAGGTTATGGTTCTGTTTAGGGTTAGGATGTGGTTAGGGTTAGGATATGTGCCTGATATCCTGCAATTTACAACTGCTGCTCTTAACTGGTCGAAACTATAAACAATCTGTCTTTCAGGTAACTCTTCTTTCATTAAGAGTTGTGTATGAATGCTTTTCTATGAAAGCATATGAAAACAGTTGTATGCTTAATTCCTTGAAACTAGACTGTGTACAAATCATCTGTCAACTAACATCTTTCTTTCAGATAAAATTGTTGTAAACATGTGGAAGTAAATGGGAATAGCAATGTGCTGAGCTCTTTGAATATACAGTATGTATAAACTGTCAAGTGACATCTTTCTTTCAGATCTAATTGTTGTAAACTTATGTGTAGAAGCATGTGGTAATAGAGCTATTCTTTTTTTTTTTGCATCTGTATGTATGTTTTTTTCCTCCAAATTTTTATTTAAATTCCAGTTAGTTAACATACAGTGTAATAAACAACACAAAACAAAACAAAACAAATAAAACAAAAAACCAAAAACCACACAGTGTAATGTAAATTTCAGGTGTACAATTTAGTGATTCATTACTTACATACAACACTCAGTGCTCAACCTACTGCTTTTTAGATCCTTGATCTGTATGTAACTGAGAAAGGTGTGTTAAGATCTCTTTATATCACTGTAGACTTATTTATATTTATTCTTATTTCTGACAGTATTTGCTGTCAACTATATTTGGGAACTATATTAGTAGGTGCATACAGATTAGAATTGTTGTATGTTCTTGGGATTAAGCATTTATTACTATGTAATATCTATGGTTAGTGATGCTTTTTTCTTAAGGTTTACTTTGGTTAATATTAACAAATCTATACTAGTTTTATTTTAGTTGGTGTTTAAAAAGTGTATCTTTTCTTAGACATTTTTAATTCCAACTTTTCTATGTCATTGTATTTAAAATATTCCTCTTATGATCAGAATGTAGTTGGAATTTAGTTTTCTTGAGTTTGTTGTTCTTTATCTCTTCATTGAAGTATTTAACATATATATAAGTACTATTTTTAATTAAGTATCGTAAAATTTTTGTTTTTTCTTTGTACTAGTTTCTTAGCTCTACATTGTTTTTTCTTTTAGATATCACTTTTGATTGCTTCTTTTTCTCAGTGAACTAGGAAATAAGGTCGTCAACTTAAAGATGAAGGAAATGATGGAGTTTTGGAGAAGGGAAGAAAGGGTTAAGGCATGTAAGACTAGAAAAAGATGCAGTAAGAGCTGGGTAGCACAAGTGTCCTGGTGTTACTGGTGAGGAAATTAGAATGAGCTTATCAATATAGATGTCTGTTTTTCTCTAGACATATTCAGCTGCATAAAGATTGGTGTGGAATGGACAGAATTTAAGATTTAATCATTATTACAATTTTTTATGTATGGAGAGTTGGTCAAAGGTATTGATGGTATTATACAAGAAAGTGATTGTAATGATGCACCAGAGTATCTAAACTAGGTTAAGAAGGAGGTGAGGTAATAAGGTACTAAAAATTATACATTGATAATTTCTTTCTTTCCTTTCTTTCTTTTTTTGGTCTTAGCAAAATCAAAGTATTGATGGAAATAAGGGTACAAAAGTAAATAGGAGAGATAGGAACTACTGGCTGGAAAGTAGTATACTTAAAATTGAGATTATATAGAATGAGCACTTACTGTTAATCCCTAGGGATAAGCATGTGTGTGAGTGGCTGAAGTCTAGTAATAGACAGTACCATTACAGGTGAGAAGTTTAAGAAATTGAGTGGGAAGTGAACTGAAAGAATTATTTCTATGAATATTCTCATAAAATATGATAAAAATATATTTAAAATAACTTTTTTCTAAACATTCTTGTAAAAACCCACAGACCTCTGAATTATTCTCTGTAATCCTAGAAGAACTTTAGTTATTGGAGCTTTAAAAGGTAAGAATAGATAGTATAGGATGGTAAATTAGTAGATCCCATAAGCAAACAAAATAACAATAATAGTGATGCAAAATACAGCAAACTTCTTTCTTCAATTTTATAAGGGTATCAAAACCCCTTCTAGAACTACTCTCCTCTCATCTGGCATTCAAGAATAGCAATATATACTATCATCTACAATTCATGGTTGAGAAAACGTGCAAATATGTTTTATTAATTATAAAAGTAATTTGCCCCAATTTTAGTTAGAAGAAATGAAGGATGTTTCTTTTAAATATTTTTCCTGATCTTAAGTTGATGCAAAACATCTTAGGTTGGACAACCTAGTGATTCACTGTTTTCTTCTTAAGATGAGAAGCTGTGTATAGGAAGATTTGATTTTGATGGTATCTTTTTAAAAAATTAGAACCCTGGGTATTTTTTTACACTTAGATCAGTGAGCTTTATGATATTACCTTTTCTCTATTACTTACTACTTACTCTATTACTTATTATTAATTACCAAAATTACTTGATAATTTTGTCCAGTGTTATGTCTTTTATGTTCTGGCCTGTAGTTGATGAGGTAGAGTTTCCTGTTAAAGGGTATATAGGAATAAGGGTTGTGTGTGTTACAGGTTTAGTTTTCTCCCTTGGTTTTAAAACTAAGATTCTCTTAGGATCATCTACCAGTTGCAGAAGGCTATTGAGTTTGGGAGTTTACCTTGAGAAGTTATGTTAGTTGATGCAGTTGTACTAACACCTGACTTTTTTTGCATCTGGCTTTCCATTGGTCATAGTGCAGAGAGGAGATATTGGTGGAAACGAAGATAGTGGAGATATGGAGGTGTAAGGAGATCTTTGGTTGACTTTCTTAACTAGTTAAGGAAGAGAAGTCCCTGTGGGAAGGTGGAAGTGGGTGGTGTATCTGTCACTTAGGGACTAAGTGATCTTTGGCTAATCCTTTAACTCTTCAGAGCTTCAGTTTTCTCATCTATAAAGTAAAAATAACATGACTATCTTGACTATTCCAGAGGTGTATGACTATATTGGGACACTAAAAAATGTAAATGAGTAATATTAACCACATGATTTATAACCTCCAGTTAGAATCTGATGCCCTCTGTTCCTGCTTTTTCTAAGGGCACACACAGTCTCACATCCTCCAGATCTGGGCATCTGTGCTAGAATTAGGTTGGAAAGCAACAGGAATGCTAGGTCTGGGATTCTCACCATACCTGGACTGCCACTTGGCACAACGTCTTGCATAGAATTGACCCTCACATGTGAATGAATGACTAAATTATAGACCACACTGAATTCATTAATATTTTCTCCCTTACATTAACATTAGGACATTTTAGTGTCAAGGCCACATTTTTCCTGACCAATATTACTAGCTGCGGGAGGATAGGTGAGGGTATATGATTATACTAAAGGATTGTGAATGCTTTACCAGTGGATGGTCTTAAGCATGGCAGTGTTAGACAATAACCGAAGACTGAATGCCCTGGTAAATTCTCCTTTGATTGTATTCTTTGGATGACATATTTCTGTTTCTTTTTATCCAGGAATGTGGATGGAGTATCCACTCTGTCCCTAACTATAAATGGATCACTATTATTAAAAGTCACTTTGGAGAGTGTGTGGATGGCTCAGTATGTTGAGCGTACAACTCTTGGTTTTGGCTCAGGTCTTGATTTCAGTATCCTGGGATCAAGCCCTGTGTGGGGCTCCCTGCTTAGTCTGCTTGTCTCCCTCTCTCTGTCCCTCCTTTTGCTTGTGCTCTGTTTCTCTCTAAAATAAGTAAATAAATCTTTTAAAAAAATAAGTAAATAAATTTTTTTTAAAAAAGAAGAAAACTACCTCAACATAATAAAAGCCATAAAAAAATGTATGTATGACCTTCCTTCTCCTCTTTTCCTAAAACCTAGCCCCAAATGTGCATCACTATCTCTACTGAACTGCCTCCTAGCAGATCAGGAATGAATCCTGGTCAGATCTCTGCTCTCCTCTTTTAGAGATCCTCCTTTCTGAAGCTCAAATGACAGGAATCGTTCATCTCTTAAAAAGATCCAGGACTAGGCTTTTGACACCTTTGCCCATGGTCTCTTGACTCAGTAATGTGACTAGTGCAGAGAAACTGAGAGGATGACAAAAGCTTTATCTTAACTGGTGTTGGTTTATACATGGGGGAGGATTTCTCTCTTTTTTTTTTTTTCCCCCTAAAGCTCATCTCCTTTATCCCATGCACATGCACTTCATTGAGCTAAAGCTGTAGAACAGTGCAGCCTTGATTTATGAGGGCTGTGTTTCTTCCCTGATCCTGGCTGGCACAGTGCTGGAGGTTTTGCTTTTATGTGTCCACATTAGGGGGCAACTGGCGACCAGCTGTTGGAAACTGGTTTAAGAAAATAATAAAAATAAAAATACTTTTGGACTATCCTGTCATACCAGGTTTCTAGTACCTGCCATCAGCCTTGGTATAAATAAGGGAGTCTTTTCCCCTTGGAATGAGATTTCTCTGTGACAAATAGATTTATATAGTGCTGGAATGATTGGTAGGTACCAAGGGGATCTTGCCTGAGGGCTAAGTTAATAATTGAGACTGTTAGAACAATAACTCACAAGGTCCCCACCTCCTTTGTCTCTGAAAGGTCCCCAAGTACTCCCTATGTTATGTACTCCCAAGCCTGGAACTGCTGCTAAACTCAGCTGTATCTGGGATGGAAGGTATCACCTGCAGAGACTGGTTATAGGGAGTGCCAGCATGATATGAAGCTTCCCACTCAAGTGAGGGGTTATCGGGGCAGGAGCCAATGGCAGAAAGAAGGGGAAGTTCGTTTGGGACATGGGGCACCCTCACATACATGAGCAGTGTTATAGAAAAGGAAAAGTATAAGAGATCTCTTTAATGATCATGATTCTGTGAATGTTTTGAGTCACAGGTTCTTTGTAAGCATTTTGTATACACTATACGATACCTGTCAACCTCCTCAAGGAATTTATTACTTATTTGTTTAGAATTTATTTGTTGCATTCTTTGAAGAAATACTTAAGACATCTTGCAATAAAATACATATAGAACAAGACAGTTAATATTTAAATATTTAAAGATTTTATTTATTTATTTGACAGAGAGAGATCACAGTAGACAGAGAGGCAGGCAGAGAGAGAGAGAGAGGGAAGCAGGCTCACTGCTGAGCAGAGAGCCCGATGTGGGACTCGACCCCAGGACCCTGAGATCATGACCTGAGCCGAAGGCAGCAGCTTAACCCACTGAGCCACCCAGGCACCCCAATATTTAAATATTTAAATAGAAGTTTGAAAATCATGTAGACCGAGGACAAAATAAACGTAACAAAACCTTAAACCAGTATTTGTCAGACTATGTTAACTTGCTCAGTTAGTTCTGTTGGGTGTAAATATGTATTTCTTGAAAAGGTTGTTCTGTAATCAAATTAAACTATGGGTGGAGAAAAGCTAAACAGATACGTTCTTACTAAAAAATTCCCCAGATCCTTTAATTTGCTAAAAAGTTCTATAAACTTTCAAAAGAAGGATACAACTACATTTTTTTTTCATAGTGTTTTGCAGAACATACTTTGTGCAAAATGGGCATATGCCAAAGTGATTTCTGGAATAGAGCAGCAATTTAAATTCCAAGCTCCTTAGGCATCAAGGCAGGAAAGGACATTTATGAAGAAGGAATACAGCTTTTAGATAAGAGTGACAGAATTCAAAATAAGTTTCAAAGGGATTTATTTCATGACTCCTTATTCAAAGGGTGCTAGATAATGTGATGGCTATTGTTATGAGCATTAACTTTGTAGAAATGGCAGACATGCTTTCATTGTGCCCATTTCTTATTTTGACCCATAACACAATATCGAAAACATTGAGGATGGCATCATATTAAAAAAATATAAGTTCCTAGAAAGTTAGTGTTGTCAGATAAAGTATAGGACACTCAGTAAAATTTGAATTTCAGACAAGCAATACAATAATTTTTAGTATAAAAATGTCTAAAAATTGCATGGGATATAGTTATAAAGTTTTTTCACTCTTTAGTTAAAATGCAAATTTAACTAGTTGCCCATATTTTTATTCACTAAATCTAGCAACCCTACTAGAAGGTCAGGTTCTGAGCCATATGTTTGAATCATCTAGCAGCCTCCACTATGCAATAATCACCATGCCTGGCATTGCCATAGCCTTCTTTGAATCGAACTACACGGATCGGAGAGTCTACAAGTTGTCAAATCTGTCTTCGCTTGCCCACTACCACTAGTCTTGGAGTTCTGGGTCTTTGCATTGCCCTGGGAAATGGGCTGGCTGCCCCTTTGGAATACTCTTGGCCCTTTAGAATACTTTAGAATACTGTCTCAGCCCTTCAGTTCCCTGAAGTCAATGGTTAACCTTAAGAAGGAACATTTATTTGGTTAGTTGTCATGGACAAGTGAGAATGTTACTTCCTAGGCAAGCCCCTCTACCCCACAGTATTTATCACACCATCTCTGCACTTGTAGTATATTATTAGCCTTTTATGCCTTCTCTCACCTGTTGAAATGAGAATGCAAGTTCTCTGGGCCTCTGCAGCCCTTTCCCTTACATTAACTTAAGTCACACCAGATGTGGTGCTTTACTGCTTAGGAAGACTAATTGATTTCACTAGCCACAATACTTCTATTGTTTTATTTTTTTAAAAAAGCTCAAATAAACACTGTGGTGGATTTTCTCCTCCTTCTCCCTCTCTCTTCTTGCCAAAAGACCCAAAGTTTATTCAATTAAAGGCGTCCAGAAAGTGTGACGAAAAATCCATGGATGGAGTACATCTACTGTTAAAGAGAAAAAGAAAAAGAAAAAGAAAAAGAAAAAAGGGGAAACAGAAAGGAGGAGGATAAAGGGTTGTAGAGAAGAGGGAAGGAAGCCTCTCTGGGACCAGCAGTAACTCTGATGGATGGCTGGTGTGTGTACGACGTTATTATTTGTTATGTGAGTGTAGGGAGATGGCAGCCGAGCTGAGCAATACACCTGCTGGGCTCCAAGAAGCCAAAACAGCTGCACACATTGATTTAGAAGCTTGCTACTTGGGGCTCCAGGAACGAATCAAGCGACAGCTCATAAAAAAAGAGGGTTTTATGATTCTCCCTCCTCTTTCTGTAAGCAAATGGCCACATCATATGTTTTCCTAACGCGGTCATAACTCAAAATTAAATCCCAGCCCAAGGTGTCAGCCTGGTGCCATGTCAGGATTGTAACAGCTTGTTTTAGAGGTTGCCATGGAGATGGTGGAGCAAGGATGGGGGCAGGTCTGGGAGGTAGGAAGGGGTACAAAGTACTCTTTGCCTCAGTGTGGCTTAGACACTTAAGGATAACTAGTTGTAGTGTTTTGTTTTGTTTTGTTTTAAAGAAGTGAGGGACCTAACAGTGTTTGGTGATTTTATGCTAATTACAGCCTCAGTTCATAGTGTAAAAATGCTAAGCAGTGTCACACTACGGAGCTACTCCTGCCAAAGTAAGTGAGGGTGAGTTGTGGAGCATGTGCTGCCAAGGGGAGGCTACCAGGGCAGTCTGTCTCCTCCACACTTCCAAGTCCGGTTGTTGATAACACAAAATGGAATGGAGTCAAAATATTTTTGGAATACGTTGAATGAAAGTGGCCATGAAGAAAAGAGAAGCGCTTTAAGAGGGATAGCAGATTCTCCAAAGCTATAGCCTGCATATGCATGGCCAAAGGGCTGTAAGCCCCAATGATGTCAGACAAATCTCTATGCAATGCTCACCCTAAAGGTGATCATAGTCTGAAGGACTCTTGCATAAGTAATTCTATAGGATTCAGTAGATAACCACAGATTTCATTCATTTATCAAGTAGTTACTGGACATTGGACACCTTGAAAATGTTATAATGAATATTCATGAGTGAACAAACAAATGAAAGAACATATGAATGAAAAACATGGATTTATGTCTCATTGCTAATAGCTCTGTAACAGCATGAGCATAGCAGGAGAAAATAAAATAATACTGTTCTTTCAAAGTCCAAATTTGCATAATCCCCAAAGTTCAGACATTAGTGATGTTCTTACCTTAACATTTTTCCTTACAAAGAAGTCATCCATCAACGCCCTCTCAGTTACTTGGAAGGGCAGTACATCTTCAGGCCAAGCCCTCTCCTAAATTCTCATTCTGCATTTCCAGCCATCTGTAGTACATTTCATTCAACTTTCATAGTGCCTTTTAAACAAATTATTCTCCCTCTTTCCTAAATCATTTTTATCTTGATTTTCTGCTTTTTATTATGACTAAGTAGGCTTATTCATTAAAGCTCAAAATATCAGCTATAACTTTGGTTTCCTTTCTAGATTCAGATAGACACTATACACTCTCCTTTCTTTCATAGTGTCCCTCAAGTCTGCAACTTCCTTCTCACCTCTGCTATCATTTCCTAGTTCAGGAATGTGTTTCCTCATACATGAGCTGTAACCATTGCTTCCCATTTAATTTTTTTCACTCTGGTCTTTAAGCTCTTCTTTCTTCCAGCACTTTAAACACACCTAACACCTTGCTGCCAGGGTAAACTGGCCCAAATATGACATGCTTCTAAAAGCTCCAATCACTCCCTCATTTCACATAGAGTAAAATCCACATACTGTCATCTGGCTTTTATAGCTTTATTTTCTACTGGTAACAGATACAAATATTCTGTGTTAGCAAAAATAATATAAAATTATCAAATATATGTATCCATTATTGTACTGAACATTTTACAGGCATAGTTTGTCTGTCTGTCTTAACAGCATTCCTATGAGGTATGTATTATTATTTTTTTTCAGATGATGAAATCAAGGCACAAAGAAGTGATGTGTCTTGCCCAGGATCACAAATGGGAGAGCTGAAATTTGACCTAAGCAGTGGGTCTTGACCCTACAGGCTCTTAGAAACTGTACCACCACCTCTTTGCAACAACTTAGTCTGCCTCCTGAAGACATCTTATACTCTACTGTCTCACTGCCTTAGCTTGACTACTCCTCTTTTTTCAGAATGCCTTCTTGCCTGCTTTCTTTAACGTAATTTCAAGCACTTTTGAAGTTCTACTAGAAGGTCTACTCCTCCACTAAACATATGCATCTAAAAGGAATTCTTTTTCCTCAAAATTGCTATACTATCCACAGTCTACACTATTGATTGACTTTAATGCCTTATCAGATACCCACATGTCTTATTCTTCTCTGGATTCCCCTCATTACCAGACACAGTGATGTCTACTAGTGCTTACTCAATAAATTGCTAATTAACAGAATGGAGAACTCTGAAATGAACTATACCAGGGTTATCTTTCACATTTTATTCTCTATCATTTCTCATGGATTAAAGCTTGATTTTTTTTTTAAAGATCTTATTTATTTATTTATTTATTTGTCAGAAAGAAAGAGAGAAAGCCCACAAGCAGGCAGAGAGGCTGGCAGTGGCGGAGAGAGAGGCAGGCTCCCCGCCAAGCAAGAAGCCCGATGCGGGACTCAATCCCATGACCCCAGGATCATGACCTGAGCCGAAGGCAATGGCTTAACCCACTGAGCCACCCAAGCATCCCTAAAACTTGATTTTACACCACTTTACTTTTTAAAAAAAATCATTCTTTGGGCGCCTGGGTGGCTCAGTGGGTTGAGTTGCTGCCTTTGGCTCAGGTCATGATCTCAGGGTCCTGGGATAGAGTCCCGCATTGGGCTCTCTGCTCAGTGGGGAGCTTGCTTCCCTCTCTCTCTCTGCCTGCCTCTCTGTCTACTTGTGATCTCTGTCAAATAAATAAATAAAATCTTTTTAAAAAATCATTCTTTAACCTTCTTTGGGCTGTGATTTGACCCCTTTGAAACTCTGGGTACTTTCCTTTTTCTTAAACTCCTAGGAAGTTTTGAGCAGGTGAACAGGAAGGTACTGTGTCTAATAGTAGAGTAGATGGTATCAGAATTTGGTGCTATTCCATTAGGTTATTCAGCAGTATATCTCTTCCTTTGGTACCCTTTCAAGAAGGCAGAGTATCTATCTCTTGCTTCCTCTGTTAGTCTTGAACTCTTTGCTCAAAGATTTTACTAGAGTGGCTTCCTTGGGAAGAGCTCGCATACACGAAACTTAGCCTCAACTTCTCCCAGGTCACCATCCCTCAATTGTAACATATTCTCTTGGGAACCATCTTGACTACTAATCTGTAGGAAAACAAATAGTGAGTACTTAGATTTTAAGGACTTATAAGGTGCTACCTCTTCCAGGAATACCAATAAATTTTTTTAAGTGTATCTAACTTTCCTTCAGCCTAAAGAAATGAATTTCTAATGGTGTAACATTTCAGGGTTTATGGGGACAGGGCAATCAGGCAATCATGTAGCAGTCTCTCTGCTACATGAAAGACTTGCTCCAGAGTGTGACTGTAAGCAAATATATTACACAAGTATGAGAATTGCCAGAATCAAAAGAGTTAGTACACTTTGTCAACTATGAAGTGCTTCCTCTAAAGAATAGCTACTTCTAGCAGTAGCACATATTAGGAATTGTAGTTTTGGAAAGAGATTATCTAGAATGTAAATCATTTAGGGGATAAATAGGAAATATTTTAAATTAAAATAGGATAAATAGGAAGCTAAAGAGGCATCTTGTATTTTAGCAGTGGTAGGAAAGGAAGAGAGTTTGTCAAATACCTCACAATGAAGTATCTAACCATGTACCATCATCTCTTAAGATGGTGATGTTCTTGGAAAAGAAGACATACTAAATCAGTACAAATCCAAAACAAAATTATGCGTTAGTTAATCACTGATTAGGACAAAATTTAGTCATCAGGTTACTGAGAGAGTAGGTATGAAATGGGCAAGTTTTGTTAAGGATAGGATGAAAAGGATAATAGATTTTTAATTTTTATTTATTTATTTTTTTGCAGGGGGTGTTTTAGAAATCAGGAAAGCCTGATTTTAGAAGGGTACAATATATGGTGGGGAACAACCAAAACAGCCAAAGAACATGAAGAGCCTAGAGAGAAAAAACATGGGAGATGGCTTTAGAAACAACAGTAACAAATTCTAAAGATACCTTTTGTCTAGTTCACTCCCTACTTTAGTTAAATGAATCATTTGGGCATTAATTAATTAAGTTTAAGCAGATTACATATGTGTATCCTGAACCACATATCACTTTATTCTGAGCACTTAAACTCGGCTATGTTAGAGCAGTCTGGGCTTAGCTAAATATTTATATAATTAATTTTGTGACAAGGTGATACATTAGGTCTTTCTGTTTTTCACGTGAAATATGAATATGATCAAAGGAATTTTATAAGTAATTGATACAAAGTATTTGACAGCATTTTATACATATAAAACACTGAATATTTCATGAGAGAGCTCTATTTCTCGGAATATGTTATTATTTTCTTATATAGATTGAATTTTTCCACAGGATTTTCCTAAAATTAATCTGCTGTATGAATAAAATTATTAAGCTGTATGGCTCTGTGAGGGCTACAAAGCTGACAGATTAAATGAATTGATGAGTTGTTTTTATTATGTCTGTGACTCCCTCTAACCATAATTATTTTATTATTCTTCATTTTTAATGGCCTGTATCCCATATGGAACATTTTCAAAAGTATTCTATCATTTTCTTTTAAAGCCTTATCTTCCATTAGTAGTAAAATGAAGCTTATACTTTTTAAGGCCCAACCCAAGAATTTTCAGTCCCTGCTATTTTTCATCTGTTCATTTAGCAAACATTTATAGAATGTCTATTATTTATCAGGATTATAGCTACATACTGATGATAAAACTTGCTATCTAATTTATCCCATCCAAGCCTATGTACAAATATTTACTATCTTGCTTTCTTGGTTTGTCTAAATCCTGAACATGACTATTACAAAACTCTAATAGTTTACAAATTCCTGGGAATTTTATTCTATTAAATGTTATTTTAAATTAAAAAATGGTTTGTGACTGTATATCTATATGTGATTTAAAGAATAATAATAATAAATAAAAGAAAATAATATACCTATCACTCAACTTAAAATATATATATTTTACAACAAAAACACAAATAAGTAATGGGACTACATCAGACTAAAAACTTCATACAACAAAGGAAACCATCAACAAAATGAAAAGGCATCCTGTAGAATGGGAAAAAGTATTTGCAAACCATATATCCAATAAGGGGTTAGTATCCAAAGTATACAAGGAACTTACATAACTCAATAGGAAAAAAAACCCACCAAAATACAAAAACACAATTTAGAAATAGACCAAGGACCTATATGGACATCCTCACTAAAAACAAACAAACAAAAACAAATGGCCAACAGGTATATAAGAAAAGGTGCTCAGCATCATTCCTCATCAGGAAAGTGTAGATCAAAATCACAGTGAGATATCACTTTACACCTGTATTATTAAAAACACAAGAGATAACAAATACTGGCAAGGATATGGAGAAAAAGGAACACTTTTGATTTTGAGAAATATAGTAGGAATGTAAATTGGTGCAGACACAATGGAAAACTGTGGTGATTCCTCAAGAAATTAAAACTAGAATTACCAAATGAGCCAACAATCTCACTTCTGGAGGTGAGGCAAGGAAATGAAACAGGATCTCAAAAGGATATATGCATTCACATGTTTAACACACATTATCCACAGTAGCCAAGAAATGGAAATAGTCTAAGTGTCTCTTCATGGAAGAATGGATAAAGAAAATCAGATATATCTGTATAGATAGAGGAATAT
This sequence comes from Mustela lutreola, assembly GCF_030435805.1. Lineage (NCBI taxonomy): Eukaryota > Metazoa > Chordata > Mammalia > Carnivora > Mustelidae > Mustela > Mustela lutreola. The sequence goes on along the minus strand of NC_081299.1, from coordinate 101,567,681 downwards.
CTCTATCTCTTATCTCCAAGAAGAAGGAAAATCCTGTCATTTGAGGCAACATGGATGAACTTGGAGAGCATTATGTTAAGTGAAATGAGCCAGAGAAAGAAAAATACCACATGCTATCATTGATATGTGGAATCTAAAAACAAAACAAAACAAAAACAAAAACAAACAAACAAAAAAACCTGAACTCAAAGAAACAGTAGAAGAGTGGTCATCAGTGGCTGGATGGTGGGGAAAACAGGGAGCAATGAGGAAAAAAGACACAAAGTTTCAGGGAAAAAAATCTCAACAATTCCTTTGATGCTTCCTTTCCAAATGACAGCAACTTTCCTTCACTCCTAGAAGTAAATACTAATCGGAAATCCTTTTTAGCTCAACATTGTTTGTGAAGTTCATCTAGTTGTTATGTGTCAAATAAATTCAGTAATTTTCACTGCTATATACTATTCTATAATTTGTTTTTAAGTTTTTCAGAGAATGGAAATATGACAGGTTGCCATTTTTTTGTTTCCTTCTTTTTGTTCATTTTGTCTTTTATTATTAAGAATAATTCTGCCGGGCGCCTGGGTGGCTCAGTGGGTTAAGTCTCTGCCTTCAGCTCAGGTCACGATCTCAGGGTCCTGGGATTGAGTCTCACATAGGGCTTTCTGCTCAGTGGAAAGCCTGCTTTTCCCCCTTTCTCTCTGCCTGCCTCTCTACCTACTTGTGATTTCTCTCTGTGTGACAAATAAATAAATAAAATCTTAAAAAAAAAAAAAGAAGAAGAAGAATTCTGCCATTAACATTCTTATCTGCCTGCCCTGTTACAGTATAGGCAAGTTTCCCCAGGGTGTGTACCTAGGAGAGGAATAGCTATGTTGTAATGTATGCTCATTTAACTTGGCTGGATAACCATAAATTATATCCCATGGTGTTTGTACAAAAGTACACTGCTACCAGCAATATATAAGGGTTTTCAATATCTGAGTTAGTTTTTGATAATCTGGTGAACATAATATATATATCATTGTGGTTTTAATGTGTATTTTCTTGATAAAATACATCTTCTCATATAGTCATTGGTATTTCCTCCTCTGTGAATGTTTGTTCGTGACATTTGATCACTTTTGATTTGTCTTTTTCTTACTGATTCATAGTGTGTGTATTAGTGGTTTGGCTTTTTACTTTTATGTTTGAATTTTGATGAACCAATGTTCTTAATTTTAATGTAGTCAGTGTATCAATTCCTTCCATTTTGAATTGATTTTTTGTCTTTTACAAAAAGTCTTCTAGCATCATGAAAATATTCATAATTTGTCTAGAATTGATTTTTTTATATAATGGGAGCTGAGGGGTCCAATTTCAACTTTTTAGCTATAATTTCAAATCTTTTTCTATATAGAAAACCAAGTATTTTAGCTCCACCTATCTGCAGTGTTATTTCTGTTATATCTACGTATCACTATTCGTATGGATCTTTTTCTGGACTGTTTATTCTGGTCCACTGATCTGTTGATCTATCCATAAATAGATAATATAATTCTCTCCTAATAATTCTTTTAAAACGTTCTGACAAAGAAATACAAATCTTCTCACCCACCCTTTATTCTTATTCAGAGCATCTTGTATTTGTTTTCATGTTTGTTCTCTTTGCTTTCCATTATTTTTTTCTTTAAATTTAATTTTGATTAAATGTAATACATTTACATGGTTAAATTTTTTTTAAGAGTATAAGGAAGTATGCTGTGAAAATTAATTCTCCTGTCTCTGTTCCCCAGCTACACACTTCCATCCCTATAAACAGCTGTTATTAGTTTCTTCAGGGTCTTCCCAAGGGTCCCCAGGACATTTTATATATATCAAGCATATATGTGAATATTGTCTCTTATAATGATTGTAAGTGCTCTTCTAGGATATTCAATATTTTGCTTTATCTTTAATAATAGATTTATATGTCTTTCTTATCAGTACATAACTTACTTTTCCTTTTTTATGGCTGAAAAATATTCCATTTTAAGGACTATACCATAATTTATTTTATCAGTCAATCCAGTGATTGAATTTTTTTCTTTTTGAATACTTTGAAATTAGAAAAATGCTGAGATTACTAACCTTTAACATGCATGTCACGCAATGCAAATATTTCTGTATAGGATAAATCGTGAGAAATACAACTCTGTATGCATTTAAAATGTTGATGGTTATTCCTATCAATTTACATTACTAAAAGAAATCTGAATAGACCAATACAATAACCAGCAAAGAAATTAAATCAGTAATCTAAAAGTGTCCCAACAAAAATGTCCAGGCCCAGATGGCTTCCCAAAGGAATTCTATCAAATATTTAAAGAAGAATTAATATCTATTTTTCCAAAATTGTTCCATATAGAAATGGGAGGAAAACTTCCACACATTGTGTGAGGCCAGCATTACTTTGATTCCAAAACCAGAAAAAGACCCCACTGAAAAGAATTATAGGCCAATATCCCTGATGAACATGGATGCAAAAGTTCTCAACAAAACACTAACAGATTGAATCCAAGAGTACATTAAAACAATCATTCACCATGATCAAATGGGATTTTTCCTGGACTGCAAGGGTGGTTTAATATTCACAAATCAATCAACATCCTACACCACATTAAAAAAGTAAAGGCTAAGAACCATATGATCCTCTCTATAGATGCAAAAAAAAAAAAAAAAAAAAAAGCATTTGACAAAGTGCAACATCCATTCTTCACAAAACCCTCAACAAAATAGGGATAGAGGGATCATACCTCAACAAGACCATATATGGCCATATAATGAAAGAGCTGCAGCTAATATCATCCTCAATGGGCAAGAACTGAGAGTTTTTCCTATATGTCAGAAACAAGACAGGGATGTCCATTTTCACCATTGTTATTTAGCATAGTAATGGAAGTTCTAGCTTCAGCAATATGTCAACAAAAAGAAATAAGAGGCATCTAGACTGGCAGGGAGGAAGTCAAGCTTCCACTGTTTATAGACAACATGATATTCTATGTAATCTGAAAGACTTCACCAAAAAAATGCTATAACTGATACATGAATTCAGTAAAGTTGCAGGTTATAAAATCAACATATAAAAATCTGTTGCAGTTCTATACATTAATAAAGAAGCGTCAGAAAGAGAAATCAAGGAATCAATACTATTTACAGTTGTACCCCAAATCATAAGATAGCTAGGAATGAACCTAAAAGAGGTACAAAATCTGCACTCTGAAAACTATAGAACACTTGTGAATGAAATTTAAGAGAACACAAAGGAATGGGAAAACATTCCATGCTCATGGATTGGAAGAACAAATATTATTAAAATGCCGCTACTACTTAAAACAATCTACACACTGCAATCCCTATCAACATACCACCAGCATTTTTCACAGAGCTAGAAGAAACAAAAGATTCTGAATAATCAAAGAAACCTTGAGAAAGAAAACCAGAGTTGGAGGCATCCCAATTCTGGACTTCAAACTCTATTTCAAAGCTGTAGTCATCAAAACAGTATGGTACTGGTACAAAACAGGCACATAGATCAGTGGAACAGAATAGAAAACCCAGAAATGGACCCACAACTCTATGGTCAACTAATCTTTGACAAAGCAGGAAAGAATAACTAGCAGAAAAAAGTCTCTTCAACAAATGATATTGGGAAAACTAGACAGTAATATGCAGAATGAAACTAGACTGCTTTCGTACACCATGCAAAATGGAGGAAAGACCTAAATGTGAGAAAGGAATTCATCAAAATCCCAGAGGAGAACACAGGCAATAACGTTTTTGACATTGACTGTACCAAATTCTTGCTAGATACATCTCTGGAAGCAAGAGAAATAAGAGCAAAAATGAACAATTGGGGCTTCATTAAGATGAAGAGCTTCTTCACAGCAAAGGAAACAGTCAAAAAAACTAAAAGCTAACCTGCAAAATGGGAGAAGATATTTGCAAATGCCATATCTGATAAAGGGCTAGTATAAAAAAGTCTATAAATAACTTATCAAACTCAACACCCCCAAACCAAATAATCCCATTAAGAAATGGGCAGAAGAATTGTACTACTGGGTATTTACTGGCCATCTGTAGCCCAATGTTCATAGCAGCAATGGTCACAGTTGCCACTGTGGAAAGAGCCAAGGTGCCCTTCAAAGGACGAATGGATAAGGAAGATATGGTCCATGTATACAATGGAGTATTATGCCTCCATCAGAAAGGATGGATATCCAACTTTTGTATCAATATGAACGGGACTGGGAGAGATTATGCTGAGTGAAATAAGTCAAGCAGAGAGAGTTAATTATCATATGGTTTCACTTACTTGTGGAGCATAAGGAGTAACACAGAGGACATTGAGCAAAGGAGAGGAGAAGTGAGTTGGGGGAAATTAGAAGGGGAGATGAACCATGAGAGACTGTGGTTTCTGAGAAACAAACTGAGGGCTTTGGAGGGGAGGGAGGTAGGAGGTTGGGAGAGCCTAATGGTGGGTATTAAGGGGGACACATATTACATGGAGCACTGGGTGTGGTGCATAAAGAATGAATCTTGGAATACTGATAAAATAAAATAAAATAAAATGGACAGAAGACAGAAATAGGCATTTTTTCCAAAGAAGACATCCAGATGGCTAACAGACACATGAAAAGATACTCAACGTCACTCATTATCCGGGAAATACAAATCCAAACCATGATGAGACACCACCTCACACTGTCAGAATGGGTAAAGTTAACAACACAGGAAACAATAGATGTTGGTAAAGATGCAGAGAATGGAGAACCCTTTTACAGTGGGAATACAAACATGCAGCCACTTTGAAAAGCAGTCTGGAGGTGCCTTAAGAAGTTAAAAATAGAACTATCCTATGATCCAGCAATTGTACTACTAGGTATTTACACAGAGAATACAAAAATACCAATTCAAAGAGGCACATGTACCCCAATGTTTATAGCATCATTAGCAACAGTAGCCAAACTATGGAGAGAGCCCAAATGTCCATTGATATGATGAATGGATAAAGAAGATATGGAATCTCTGTATCTATGTATTGATCCATTGACATAATGGAATATTACTCAGCCATTAAAAAGAAAAAGCTTCCCATTGCAATGAAGTGGATGGAGCTAAGAGTGTATTATGCTAAGTAAACAGGTCAGAAAAAGACAAATAACATGATTTAATTCAAATGTGGAATTTAAGAAATGATACATGAATATTGGGGGAAAAAAGAGAGGTACTTCATAAAGAAAACTGAGAGTTGCTGAATGGAGGTGGGCAGAGGGATGGGTTAAATGGGTGATGAACATTAAGGAGAGAACTTGTGATAAGCCCTGGGTGTTATATGTAAGTGATGAATCACTAAAAGCCACTCCTGAAATTAATATTATACTATATGTTAACTAACTAGAATTTAAACTAAAAATTGAAACAAAAAAGTGTCAGTTTTTCCACACTTGCCAGTGCACTGTGTTATCAGACTTTGCCCTTTGTACACCTTCAGTGAAACATAGTGTAGAAGTGAATCTTTGAATAAAATTTTTCTTACCATTAGTATGTTATTGTTTTACCATATGTACCTTCCCATGTTTAAGAACTATTTGCATTTCCTTTTCTCTGACTTTTATATTAAAATATTTTTCCTATTTTTCTATTGGATCTATTCAATCTTTATAATAATCTTATAGGAGTTCTTTATACAGTAATGAAATTAGTCCTTTTTATGTGATAGGTATAGAAAATATTTCCTCCTACTTTAAAGATAATTGGTCTTTTTATTCTTTTTCCCCATCATGATTTTCTGTTGCACAGGAAGTTTCAATTTTTGTGTTGTTAAATATATCAATATTTTATTTTATGATTTCTATATTTAATATGTAGTTAGAATGCTCTTCTTTGTGCTTCCACTATTATAAAACTGTTTCCATGATTTCTTATAGTATCTTATGTTTTTATAGTCTTGATTTTAATATATTCTTTTCTTTTTTAAGATTTTGTTTATTATTTATTTGAGAGAGAGAAGGCACGAGGGGCCACAAGGGAGAAGGAAAAGCAGACTCTCTGCTGAGCAGGGCACCCGATGTAAGACTCAGTCCCAGGACACTGGGATCATGACCTGAGCCAAAGGCAGACACTTAACTGACTGAGCCACCCAGTCAGAGTGACCCTTTAATATATTCTTTATTTAGAATTATTCCTGATAAAATTATGATGTATGGATTTAAAATTTAAATAAATTTTAAAAATTAAATAAATTAAAAATTAAAAAATTAAATAAATATCTAATTAATTTCAAGATGACTACCCAGTTCTCCAAATAGGTGTGTTAAATACTGGTCTTTTCTTCACTGATCTGATAATAGCACATTTGCCATATATTACATCAGTTACCTACTGCTGCACAACAAATCATTTAAACATTCAGCATCTTAAAAACAATAACCATTTTATTTGCTCACAGATCTCTTTGTGTCAGCAATCTGGACTGGACTCAGCTGGGCACTTCTGCTGGTCTTATGTCAGGTCACTCAGTTGATGGGGATTGGTTGGTCAGAGGGGTCTCTACTACTTTTTTTTTCTCCTACATTTTTTAATGTATTTTATTATTTATAATTTTAGAAAATGTATTATCTTGGGTTTCCCTTTGAATAATTATATTATCTACATATAATGACATATAATGATAATTTTTTTCTCCTTTCTATTTTTTTAAAAGATTTTATTTATTTATTTGACAGAGATCACAAGTAGACTGAGAAGCAGAGAGAGAGGAGGAAGCAGGCTTCCTGCTGAGCGGAGAGTCTGATGTGGGGCTCGATCCCAGGACCCTGGGATCATAACCTGAGCTGAAAGCAGAGGCTTTAACCCACTGAGCCACCCAGGTGCCCCACTCCTATTTTTTGTATTTTGAATTTATTTCTATTGTTTCAATGGTTTTTAGTACTTTGAAAACTATGTTTTCAAATACTGTTAAATAGTGGTGGATAGCCTTTCTCTCTCTTTTTTTTTTAAACAACGTTATTGAGGTATAAATTATTACAAATCACTGAGCATATTTAATGTGTACAATTTAATAAATTTGAACATAGGTAAACTCCCATATCATCACTATTCTCAAGGAAATAAACATATCCAAAACTTCCCAGCATTTCCTTGTATCCCTTTGTTAGGTTTTTGTGGTAAGAATATTTAATATGAGATATATCCTTTTAAATTTTGAAGTGCACAATACTATATTGTTAAGTCTAGCCACTGTTATCAAATCTCTAGAATTTATTCTAGCATAACTGAATCTTCACACCCACTAAATAACAAATGCCCATATCTCCCTCTCTCTAGCCCATAACAACCACTATTGTATTCCCTGCTTTTGTGAATTATTTAAGATATCTCATATAAGTGGAGTCATGCAGTATTTATCTTTCTGAGACTGGCTTATTTCACTTAGCATATATCCTCAAGGTTCATCTTTGAGTATTGATGAATATTGAATACTCATTTTTGAATATCGAATCAATATTGAAATTGCTGTTTTAAAAATTCCCTTTTTAAGGCTGCATAATATTCCATTGTCTGTATATACTGCTCATTTTCTTTTTTTAAATTTTTTATTTTTTATAAACATATATTTTTATCCCCAGGGGTACAGGTCTGTGAATCACCAGGTTTACACACTTCACAGCACTCACCAAAGCACATACCCTCCCCAATGTCCATAATCCCACCCCCTTCTCCCAAACCCCCTCCCCCCAGCAACCCTCAGTTTGTTTTGTGAGATTAAGAGTCACTTATGGTTTGTCTCCCTCCCAATCCCATCTTGTTTCATTGATTCTTCTCATACCCACTTAAGCCCCCATGTTGCATCACCACTTCCTCATATCAGGGAGATCATATGATAGTTGTCTTTCTCTGCTTGACTTATTTCGCTAAGCATGATACGCTCTAGTTCCATCCATGTTGTCGCAAATGGCAAGATTTCATTTCTTTTGATGGCTGCATAGTATTCCATTATGTATATATACCACATCTTCTTGATCCATTCATCTGTTGATGGACATCTAGGTTCTTTCCATTGTGGACATTGCCTATTGTGGACATTGCTGCTATAAACATTCGGGTGCACGTGCCCCTTTGGATCACTACGTTTGTATCTTTAGGGTAAATACCCAATAGTGCAATTGCTGGGTTATAGGGCAGTTCTATTTTCAACATTTTGAGGAACCTCCATGCTGTTTTCCAGAGTGGCTGCACCAGCTTGCATTCCCACCAACAGTGTAAGAGGGTTCCCCTTTCTCCGCATCCTCGCCAGCATCTGTCATTTCCTGACTTGTTTATTTTAGACATTCTGACTGGTGTGAGGTGATATCTCATTGTGATTTTGATTTGTATTTCCCTGATGCCGAGTGATATGGAGCACTTTTTCATGAGTCTGTTGGCCATCTGGATGTCTTCTTTGCAGAAATGTCTGCTCATGTCCTCTGCCCATTTCTTGATTGGATTATTTGTTCTTTGGGTGTTGAGTTTGCTAAGTTCTTTATAGATTTGGACACTAGTTCCTATCTGATATGTCGTTTGCAAATGTCTTGTCCCATTCTGTCAGTTGTCTTTTGATTTTGTGAACTGTTTCCTTTGCTGTGCAAAAGCTTTTGATCTTGATGAAATCCCAATAGTTCATTTTTGCCCTTGCTTCCCTTGCCTTTGGCGTTGTTCCTAGGAAGATGTTGCTGCGGCTGAGGTCGAAGAGGTTGCTGCCTGTGTTCTCCTCAAGGATTTTGATGGATTCCTTTCACACATTGAGGTCCTTCATCCATTTTGAGTCTATTTTTGTGTGTGGTGTAAGGAAATGGTCCAATTTCATTTTTCTGCATGTGGCTGTCCAGTTTTCTCAGCACCATTTATTGAAGAGGCTGTCTTTTTTTCATTGGACATTCTTTCCTGCTTTGTCGAAGATTAGTTGACTGTAGAGTTGAGGGTCTATTTCTGGGCTCTCTATTCTGTTCCATTGATCTATGTGTCTGTTTTTGTGCCAGTACCATGCTGTCTTGATGATGACAGCTTTGTAATAGAGCTTGAAGTCCGGAATTGTGATGCCACCAACGTTGGCTTTATTTTTCAATATCCCTTTGGTTATTCGAGGTCTTTTCTGGTTCCATATAAATTTTAGAATTATTTGTTCCCTTTCTTTGAAAAAGATGGATGGTACTTTGATAGGAATTGCATTAAATGTGTAGATTGCTTTAGGTAGCATAGACATTTTCACAATATTTATTCTTCCAATCCAGGAGCATGGAACATTTTTCCATTTCTTTGTGTCTTCCTCAATTTCTTTCATGAGTACTTTACAGTTTTCTGAGTATAGATACTGTGCCTCTTTGGTTAGGTTTATTCCTAGGTATCTTATGGTTTTGGGTGCAATTGAAAATGGGATTGACTCCTAAATTTCTCTTTCTTCTGTCTTGCTGTTGGTGTAGAGAAATGCAACTGATTTCTGTGCATTGATTTTATATCCTGACACTTTACTGAATTCCTGTGCAAGTTCTAGCAGTTTTGGAGTGGAGTCTTTTGGGTTTTCCACATATAGTATCATATCATCTGCGAAGAGTGATAATTTGACTTCTTCTTAGCCGATTTGGATGCTTTAATTTCCTTTTGTTCTCTGATTGCTGAGGCTAGGACCTCTAGTACTATGTTGAATAGCAGTGGTGAAAATGGACAGCCCTGCCGTGTTCCTGACCTTAGCGGAAAGGCTTTCAGTTTTTCTCCATTGAGGATGATATTTGCGGTGGGTTTTTCATAGATGGCTTTGATGATATTGATGTATGTGCCCTCTATCCCTACACTTTGAAGAGTTTTGATCAGGAAGGGATGCTGTATTTTGTGAAATGCTTTTTCAGCATCTATTGAGAGTATCATATGGTTCTTGTTCTTTCTTTTATTGATGTGTGTATCACATTGACTGATTTGCAGATGTTGAACCAACCTTGCAGCCCTGGAATAAATCCCACTTGGTCGTGGTGAATAATCCTTTTAATGTACTGTTGAATCCTATTGGCTAGTATTTTGTTGAGTATTTTCGCATCTGTGTTCATCAAGGATATTGGTCTATAGCTCTCTTTTTTGATGGGATCCTTGTCTGGTTTTGGGATCAAGGTGATGCTGGCCTCATAAATGAGTTTGGAAGTTTTCCTTCCATTTCTATTTTTTGGAACAGTTTCAGGAGAATAGAAATTAGTTCTTCTTTAAATGTTTGGTAGAATTACCCCGGGAAGCCGTCTGGCCCTGGGCTTTTGTTTGTTTGGAGATTTTTAATGACTGTTTCAATTTCCTTACTGGTTATGGGTCTGTTCAGGCTTTCTGTTTCTTCCTGGTTCAGTTGTGGTAGTTTATATGTTTCTAGGAATGCATCCATTTCTTTCAGATTGTCAAATTTATTGCTGTAGAGTTGCTCATAGTATGTTCTTATAATAGTTTGTATTTCTTTGGTGTTAGTTGTGATCTCTCCTCTTTCATTCATGATTTTATTTACTTGAGTCCTTTCTCTTTTCTTTTTGATATGTCTGGCCAGGGATTTATCAATTTTATTAATTCTTTCAAAGAACCAGCTCCTAGTTTCATTGATTTGCTCTATTGTCTTTTTGGTTTCTATTTCATTGATTTCTGCTCTGATCTTTATGATTTCTCTTCTCCTGCTGGGCTTAGGGTTTCTCTCTTGTTCTTTCTCCAACTCCTTTAGGTGTAGGGTTAGGTTGTGTACCTGAGACCTTTCTTGTTTCTTGAGAAAGTCTTGTACCACTATATATTTTCCTCTCAGGACTGCCTTTGTTGTGTCCCACAGATTTTGAACCGTTGTATTTTCATTATCATTTGTTTCCATGATTTTTTTCAATTCTTCTTTAATTTCCCGGTAGACCCATTCATTATTTAGAAGGATGCTGTTTAGTCTCCATGTATTTGGGTTCTTTCCAAACTTCCTCTTGTGGTTGAGTTCTAGCTTTAGAGCATTGTGGTCTGAAAATATACAGGGAATGATCCCAATCTTTAGATACCGGTTGAGTCCTGATTTAGGACCGAGGATGTGATCTATTCTGGAGAATGTTCCATGTGCACTAGAGAAGAATGTGTATACTGTGGCATTGGGATGAAATGTTCTGAATATATCTGTGATGTCCATCTGGTCCAGTATGTCGTTTAAGGCCTTTATTTTCTTGTTGATCTTTTGCTTGGATGATCTGTCCATTTCAGTGAGGGGAGTGTTAAAGTCCCCTACTATTATTGTATTATTGTTGATGTGTTTCTTTGATTTTGTTATTAATTGGTTTATATAGTTGGCTGCTCCCACGTTGGGGGCATAGATATTTAAAATTGTTAGATCTTCTTGTTGGACCGACCCTTTGAGTATGATATAGTGTTCTTCCTCATCTCTTATTATAGTCTTTGGTATTAAAATCTAATTGATCTGATATAAGGATTGCCACTCCTGCTTTCTTCTGATGTCCATTAGCATGGTAAATTCTTTTCCACCCCCTCACTTTAAATCTGGAGGTGTCTTCGGGCTTAAAATGAGTTTCTTGGAGGCAACATATAGATGGGTTTTGCTTTTTTATCCATTCTGATATCCTGTGTCTTTTGATTGGGGCATTTAGCCCATTAACATTCAGGGTAACTATTGAGAGATATGAATTTAGTGCCATTGTATTGCCCTTAAGGTGACTGTTACTGTATATGGTCTCTGTTCCTTTCTGATCTACCACTTGTAGGCTGTCTCTTTGCTTAGAGGACCCCTTTCAAGATTTCCTGTAGAGCTGGTTTGGTGTTTGCAAATTCTTTCAGTTTTTCTTTGTCCTGGAAGCTTTTAATCTCTCCTTCTATTTTCAATGATAGCCTAGCTGGATATAGTATTCTTGGCTGCATGTTTCTCTCGTTTAGTGCTCTGAAAATATCATGCCAGCTCTTTCTGGCTTGCCAGGTCTCTGTGGATAAGTCAGCTGCCAATCTAATATTTTTACCATTGTATGTTACCGACTTCTTTTCCTGGGCTGCATTCAGGATTTTCTCTTTGTCATTGAGACTTGTAAATTTTACTCCTAGGTGACAGGGTGTAGGCCTATTCTTATTGATTTTGAGGGGCGTTCTCTGAACCTCCTGAATTTTGATGCTCGCTCCTTTTGCCATATTAGGGAAATTCTCCCCAATACTTCTCTCCAGTATACCTTCTGCTCCCCTCTCTCTTTCTTCTTCTTCTGGAATCCCAATTATTCTAATGTTGTTTTGTCTTATGGTGTCACCTATCTCTCGAATTCTCCCCTCATGGTCCAGTAGCCGTTTGTCCCTCTTTTGCTTAGCTTCTTTATTCTCTGTCATTTGGTCTTCTATATCGCTAATTCTTTCTTTTGCCTCATTTATCCTAGCAGTGAGAGCCTCCATTTTTTGTTTCACCTCATTAATAGCTTTTTTTATTTCAACTTGGTTAGATTTTAGTTCTTTTATTTCTCCAGAAAGGGCTTTTATATCTCCGGAGAGGGTTTCTCTAATATCTTCCATGCCTTTTTTGAGCCCGGCTAAAACCTTGAGAATTGTCATTCTGAACTCTAGATCTGACATATTACCAATGTCTGTATTGATTAGGTCCCTGGCCTTTGATACTGCCTCTTGTTCTTTTTTTTTTTTGTGGTGAATTTTTCGGCCTTGTCATTTTGTCCAGATAAGAGTATATGAAGGAGCAAGTAAAATACTAAAAGGGTAGCAAAAACCCCAGGAAAATATGCTTTAACCGTATCAGAAGAGATCCCAAATTGTGAGGGGGAGAAAGGGGATAAAAAGAGGTTCAAAGAGAAAGAAAGAAAGAAAGAAAGAAAGAAAGAAAAAAAAATGAAAAGAATTAAAAAATGAAAATGAATAAAGAAAAGTATAAAAAAGAAAAAATATATATATTAAACTATTTAAAACATGTTAAAAAAGATAAGGGTAAAAGTTAAAAAAAATTTAGCAGAAGAAGAAAAAAAAATGAAAAAAAAAATGAAATTAACTGCAAGACTAAAAAATCACAGGGAGAAAGCCATGAGTTCCATGCTTTGCTTTCTCCTCCTCTGGAATTCTGCTGCTCTCCTTGGTATTGAAACCACACTCCTTGGTAGGTTAACTTGGTCTTGGCTAGATTTCCTGTTGATCTTCTGGGGGAGGGGCCTGGTGTAGTGATTCTCAAGTGTCTTTGCCCTAGGCGGAATTGCACCGCCCTTACCAGGGGCCGGTCTGAGTAATCCACTCGGCTTTGCTTTCAGGAGCTTTTGTTCCTTGAGCACTTTCCATAGAGTTCCAGAGGATGGGAATACAAATGGCGGCCTCCTGGTCTCCAGCCCAGAGGAGCCGAGAGCCCCGGGCCCCACTCCTCAGTGTGCCCTCAGTGAACAGCGCCCAGTTACTCTCGTCTGCCTGACCTCCAGCCGCGCTCCGAGCTCACCGAGCCTGCGACCGGTTTAAGGTATCCCTCAGCTGTGAGCTTACTGTCGGCTCTGTCTCTGTAGCTGGCTTTCCCGTTCCAATACCCGCAAGCTCTGCGACACTCAGACACCCCCGATCCTTCTGTGACCCTGCGGGACCTGAGGCCACACTGACCCCGCGTGGGCTTCGCCTGGTTTAGCCTCTGGAGCGATGTCCCTCAGTGGAACAGACTTTTAAAAGTCCTGATTTTGTGCTCCGTTGCTCCGCCACTTGCCGGGAGCCAGCCCCTCCCCCCCGGGGTCTATCTTCCCTTCCCGTCACTTTGGATTCACTTCTCCGCCAGTCCTACCTTCCAGAAAGTGGTTGTTTTTCTATTTCTAGAATTGCTGTTCTTCTCTTCGATCTGTGGATGGATTTGCAGGTGTTTGCAATCTTTAGATAAGCTATCTAGCTGATCTCCTGCTAGCTGAAGTAGTCTCAGTCTGCTACTTCTCCACCATCTTGACTCCTCCCCCTGTTTTCTAATTTATTAAACTTGAATTTAATCTTGTGCTAAGATTAGATCATCGCCTTTTTTTTTTTTTGCATCCACTTACTGTATATCTGCACAGTCTTTGATTATCAGTCTTTTTCAGTAACTTTAAGTGCATGCCTTGTATTTAGTATAAATTTGAATTCTACTTTGTTATCCAATTGGAATAACATTTTCTTTTGTTAGGTAACAGTGGTGCATTACATTTACTCACTTAACATAGATATTTATTTTCAGTGTTTCCTATTTATTTCTGAAATTTCCCCTGTTTAAATAGCTCTTAAAGGGCCTTGTATATTTGCTTTTCTATGAGTTCTTCTTTTAATATTTAGGAAGATTTATTTCTGGATGTAGTTGTTCAGCAATCTGGCTATTCCCATTCTCCTTTTTTTGTATTTTCCTTAATTGCAGAAGTTGGAAACAAAAGAACTCCCTTCTCTTTTCTCTTCTGCTGCTGGGTTTGATTGGAAATTAATTTTTCATAGAACAGACCTGTGACAGGAGGCTGATGACAAAAACTTGAGTAAACAAGACATGTTGGCACCAGCAGGGTGGCAAGTAAAATCAGACGTTTGAGTGTTTCGAACTTGTAGGTTACAAGTTTCAGTGGAAAAACCTATTGCATGGCCCTTTCTAGATATGATTAACTTGCAGATGCAAAACTTAGACTATCTACTCTTTCTCTTCTCATCAATACTGATCTCCTAGACTCAAACCCAGAGAATATTTTTGGACTAATGGTATTTTTATGGCCCTTTAAAAAGTAGGTAACCTTCTGGCTATGACTTCTCAGTTATAAAGAAGCTCAATACCATACAAATCCCTCACGATTGACCAAAATTCAGCTCTAGCCTTGTAGTCCATCCTTTTTATTCTTAATCCAAGGAGGACTATTCCTAATAAATAATTGAGCAGATAGCCTCTAGTTTGGAGAAGTTGTAGATCACTTCCAGGAAGATATCCTGAGGGAAACTAGAAAGTCTGACAGATTTCTGTTACCTTTCACATGTACTTAGGAAAAATAAGGTTAATATCATTGCATATGTCAGGCTTAATCTGATCCTCAGCTTTGGGTGAGAGAATTTGATGGCATGTTGAGGGAAGAAGTTAAAAAAAAAAAAAAAAGTTGGAAGCTAAATGAAAGGAGGACATAGGAGTAATAAGTGCACCACTTTTCCCAAAGTTTGATAGTAGAGTGGAAGAGAAAAACAGGGTGGTCATAAGAAGAAAATGGAATAAGGGAGGCTTTTAAAAATAGAAATTATTGGAATATTCCATTCTGATGGGAAAAACTGAGTAAAAGGAAAGAGTGAAGAAATGGAAAGAGGATAAGTGATAGAAATCCTCTTGGTAGATCTAGAGCACAGGTAGGATGAGAAAGGCAAGGGACAAAGAGGACATTGCTTCCATCTTGTGGGCAAGATGGAGGCAAATCTGGATGTCCTTGGTTAAGTCTATACATTTTGTGGAAGAACTTTGACTGAGTCCTTATTTGGGGGCTTCTGTTCTCTCTGTGACCTGGGAGGTAAGATTGTCAGGAAAGAGAACAAGAAAAGTGAAGTTCAATTTAGCTCCTGAGGAGTTTGGAAAAGGTTTTGGATATCTCTTGTGCATAATAATCATAAAAGAAATGGGTAGGAAAATTTTAAAACTCAAGGTTCCTGGCAAGAATCCTTACCTGATCTTGGAGGCAGTTAACAAATTTTAGTCTGCATTATGTTGTTAAACTTTTTCACTTTTAAGACTGCCTAACCCTATTGCAAGGTTCCAAGATCTTCAAATTTGCTTGTTTCTGGGATCTGGTCCCTCTTCACCTTTTATTCAAGTTCTTGTTACTGGTCTCCTAGTTTTTTCCTAACACTGAGTTCCTCTGTTTACTGAATTATTATCCCCAAATTCCTAGACAAATTCCTAGACTAATAACCTAAGCTTGGGTGTTAAGGTTGACAAGGAAAAGCTTCTGTCAATCAATAAGCTTAGCCTGGAAATCTTCACAGGTGGTGAGAGTCAGGGTTCCAACAAGATAAGCAAAGGAGAAGAGGCAAGCCCCAGTGAGTGCATTATTGTCAGGCATTCACTTGCAACATGACAAAATAGGTTAAACCGTCAAATGGGTGGAGAATCAATAGATGGAGAATAGATTATACCTCTTGAAGAGATAAGCTTAAAGTTTACATTGCAATAGGGCCATTTTTGTAATGAACTACACCACACTTCTTGTCACTTTGGGGCATGCCTTGTTCTTACCTGTCAGCCCCACATCAAGTGCTAGTCCCTGTGACTTGGGGCACAGTTACTTGTGCACTGGCAGATCTCCAGCCGGCTACCTGTCTGTGGGCTCCTTTACATTGCACACATCAGATTCCCCATTCCAAAGTTTTTGGTTTTTTTTTTTTTGTCTTGCTTTTGATTTTTGTTTTATTTTGTGTTTGTTTTGTTTTACCTCGTAGTATATACTTTGATATTATCTTACATATCCTCCACTGTGTCCCCGTGGCTATTGGGTACTTGCATTTACTGTGACATAAAATACATGGTGGGTCTCTTATGTTGTCTATCAGATCACATTGTTTTTAGCGATGAGAGCTATGTAAGCACCTACATTTTCTAGCCTCTCTCTATTCTGCCTCCACTTTATTTTGCCCTTTATCTATCTTGTCACCTTATCAATACATATTCCTACCTCATTTTCTCCTCTGTTTATATTCTGGTCTCACAATCTGCTTTAAGTGCTTCCCTTAGATTTGAATAGCCATTATGCCTCATCAACTCATTCTAAAATGATATAGAATATTAAATTACCTAGATATTGAAGCAAACTCAGTCAAGCCTAGCTTTCATTTTTTGTGACAAACTAGCAGCAGAATAGGAAATTTTGCTGCAGTACATCACACTGTCAGTCTGAAGTTTGCTTAAAGTGTAAGTAAAATTAATCTATTTTACCTCTTTTTTACCTCAAGGGATGTGTACATGTATGTGTTTGTGTGCCCACACATGCATGTGTAAGTGTGAGTGTATGAAAAGATGGGAGAAGGCAAAGAAATTAACCAAGAAAGTGAAAGAAAAACCATAAAAGGGAATTCAGAGGAGAAAGTATCTGAAGACAGATGTCTCATGCCAGAGGCCTGTAAATGTGTGAGTATGTGTGTAAAGTTGTCCATCATACACTTAGGTATGTGTTTATTAGGTGTCTGCTAGAATCCCCACACCATTCTAGAGGTTATGAAATTGACCCCAGGGGTGAGTATTGCACTGGATATAATTCTATCACTGGCCTCATTCAGCCTTCTTGGAGTAAGATTCTGGCATAAGAAAAGGTGAAAGAGAGGAGCCAAGAGGCTCCCATGTGCAACATCAACTGATTTAAACCATACTCTCACCCTTGAAACACTCATTCTGACTTTCCTGTCAGGAGATAAAACATCATTCTTCTCCCTCCTTCCCATGTGGAGATGTTTTATAGCAATGCTGCTTTTACTGGAGAGAAGTTCTTTGTAAAGTGGAGGCTCCTCTCTGTTCCTCTCAAGCACCAGATCACCTTGTTGCCTAAAAGAGAAAGGCCAGGAAAGAGGGCTTGGTTACAGGCTACTGGAAATTGGTTCCACTTGAGAAAGTAAGGAGGCCAGACTGTTAGGTGAAAACCAGGCGGTCTTTTTTCTGGTTCTAATTCTGTTACTTTCAGAGCCTAAGACTCTCAACTCCCAAATAGGTTTGACCAACCTCCAATCAGGAAGGCAAGTACAGAAGTCACATAGCGATTCTAATTCTCTTCTTCCAACTGGAAAACTGGTACTTTCTGTAGAAGTAGAGGGAAAGAGACATTGTTTTGCTCTCAACCTCCAGGGTCTTAACTTTTACCAAAGTTGATTATTTTTATTATTATTGATATTAATGATATTTGACATCTATTATATGGCAGACTCTGTATTAGGCAACTGATATTTAATGCTCTCAACAAGTCAGTTAGATGGGTGCTATTTTCCTGCTTTGCAGATGAATGCACTCAGTTTACCAAGTTCTATTCAGGCCAGAGGCTGTGGGTCATATTTTAAGGAGATTATGATAGAATTAAAGAACATTTAGTATTTGAAGAGAACTGGTAAGTCAACTAGTCCACTTCCCATATCATCCAGAAACTCCTTCTGCAGTATTCTGGTAAATGTCTATTTAGCTTTTATTTGAAAGGACCTCGGGATAGGGGCTTGTGATCTAGGAAGGCCCTGGGTCTGACGTCAGAGACTTGGATTCTAATTTCAGCCCATCTGTTTACTAATTAACTGTGTACCTACCTTAAACAGTTACTTAACATCTTTAAGCATCAGTTTTTTTTCATCTACGAACAGGAGAGAATACCCAAATAAATACAGGGTTAGATGATGATGAAATATGATGATACATTTGGACATTCATTCAATTATTCAGCAAATTTCTTTTTTGCTCTTTCTATGCAAGGCACTCTGCTGCTACACACACTGGATGCAATAGTGAATAAAACAGACATGATTTCTCTATCCTGAAGCTTGAAGGTTAGTCAGACAGTTAACCAAGAGTAGAACAAGAATGAGGAGATTGAGGCACTTGCCTCTAGTGTAAGTTTTAAGTGGGTACCCAAAAACCTCAATAATCAGGATCAATAATATCTTAATGCAATATTAAAAAAATAAAAATCAATGCAAAAATTCCATGTAGAAACAAATAAAAACATTAAATAACGTTAGGATTAATATTACTGATTTTTCCTTTTGTCCCAGCGCCCAGTATGGCGCAGTATGATGCTTCAGATAACAAAAGAATAAACACACAAAAACAAAAAATATAAGTAAGAATTTCAGATGATAAAGAATGGGGATGAGGTCTTTGGAGCACCTGGGGGGCTCAGTTGGTTAAACATCTGACTCTTGATTTCAGCTCAGGTCATGATCTCAGGATCATGAGATTGAGCCCTGCTTTTGGCTCTGTTCTGGGCATGGAGACTGCTTCTGATTCTTTTTCTCCCTCTGCCCTTTCCCTTCCCTTCCCCAATGAGTGTGTTCTGTCTTGCTAAAAAAAAAAAAAAAAAAAAAAGAATGGGGATGATGCTAGGTAGAGAAAATGCATTTACAAAGGCCCCGAGATGGGCAAGTGCTTAGAATAGTCCAGAGCCTGCAAAAAAGGTGAGAGTTGTTGAACTATGATGGCCAATGGTCAGGGGCCAATTATTCAGGGTGGGGTGGTCTGAGGAGAGGACCTGGGGTTATATTGTAAGCACAGTAGGAAACCACAGAAAAGTTTTAAGCAAGGGAGTGACTTATATTTGTTTTTAAAAATGTATTCTGGTTGCTGGGTAAAGAAGACATATTAAGGGAAGAGTAGAAGTGCAAAGACGAGCTAACATGCTAATGCAACTGTCTAGGCCAGAGAGGAATGCCTTGGCCTATACTAATAATGGTTGTTTGTGTGTTGTGCAAGGTACTAGGAATATCGTGTAGTCTTGAGCAAGTCATTCTGCCTCTCTGACCTTTGGTGTCCTCCTCTGCAAATTGGAGAAAATAATATTAATTATGTTGTTATGGTTATTATGTTATATAATGTTATGAGGATTAATTGAGAAAATACAAACAAAAAGCTTGGAATAGTACATGGCAAAAAGTAGGTAATGAAAAAAAGCATTTGGTTAGAAATTCTTTCATATTTATCTTTATATCCCTGACAGTACCCAATATAACACCTGTTTCTAGTAAGGTTCTAGTAAGGGCTCAATAAAGATGTAGTGAATTAAAATGTTGTTACTGATGTACCACCAGTAGATTATGCATGCAGTTGTTTTTTAATTAGTGAGGATGCTCCTGTTAATACTTCTTCATATTTCTCAGAATCATCCCTTGCTATCCAACTCCACCCTAATTCTGGCTTTCACAATCTCTTGCATAAGCATTGCAATAACATATAACTCATCTTTCTGGCTCCAGACTCCTTTCTCTCCAGTCTACCCTACATATTGCTACAAGCCTTGTTTTCCTAAATACAGTCCTGTTCATCTAATTCCCCTTCTCAAAAACCTTCAGGAGCTTCCTAGTGCCAAATAACTAAGCCAAAATTCCTTAGTGTGGTGCTCAGAAAAACCCTCTATAATCAAGGCTGACCTTTATATCTTTAGCTGCCCATTCCATAATGCCTCTCTAGTCTGTTTGATACTCATGCTACTCACCGAATATACACATAATCTCAGGCCTTCATGCTTTTGTTCTGGTAGTTTCTTATATAAGAAATGCATACCCCACCAGCATCAGCCCATTAAAATTTATCTAACAAGACCCAGTTAAAATGCCACCTCCTCTGTGAAGTCCTCTCACCCTACAGTAAGGAAAACAAAAACTAAATCTCTCTCCCTTCTATCTGTTGCTGTTATGCATTAGATTCCTATCTCTTAAATGGCATTTTCCACATTACCCATGACCCATATATTTTGTCAGAGTAAGATGAAGAACTATGGCTCCAAATAATGGTAAAAATAGTTGTAAGTCATTTAACGGAGTAATTAAAACTACATTTCTATGAATCTGGCAGACTTGCTTCAAATTCCAACTGGCCATATAACCTTAAAAGTTACTTAACTCTTTGACCTTCAGTTTTCTTATCTGTAAAGTAGAAGTAAAAAATCCCAATCCATTGTACTATTCTAATCCAATACATAGAAAATATATTTAAAATGAGGATATTAGGAGAATGCAAAGAAAAGTGAATTGGGGGAAATCAGAGGGGGAGAGGAAGCATGAGAGACTGTGGGCTCTGAGAAACAAATTGAGGGTTTTGGAAGGAGGAGGGTGAGGGGATCGGTGAGCCTGGTGGTGGCTGTTAAGGAGGTCACATACTGCATGGAGCACTGGGTGTGGTGCATAAACAATGAATTTTGGAACAGTGAAAAAATAAAATTAAATTTTAATAAAAGCTACTGGTTCAGAATGGGCTTATGATAAATAGTGCTGTTGCTTATAGTGTGGTATGTACAGCAAGTGTGAAACTTGGAATTATACAGACTCAGGATCAGATACCAACTTAACTTTATTGTATTTGTCTTTGGGAAACCCACTTAACCTCTCGGTTTCTTCCCTGGAGATAATTGTACATATCAGTCAAAGGACTCTTTTTAATTTTATTTTTTTTAAAGGACTCTTTTTAAAGGATTAGAAAATGGCAATAATAATGTGGGAACAGTGAACCCTTGATGAGTAATCATCATGAATGATAAATTATTCTAAATGTTTACATGTATCAGTTCATTTCATTTACCAAAAAACTTCATAAAGCAGATGTTATTACTATACTCTTTTCTATAGATTAGGGAACCGAGACACAGATGGGTTAAATAACTTGCTCAAAATCAAATGCTAAGCAAACTATAACACTGATGTTTAAGCTCAGGCAGTCTGGATTCGGAGTCTAAGCTCTTATAACAAATGGAAAATGGAAACGAGTGCCAGGCATCTGGCAATTTCTTAATGTCATAAATGTTAAAAGTCCCCTTCTTCCCTTCTCATCTTATGTGTCAGGAGAGGGCCATGCTTTACTGTGTTTAACTCCATAACTGACACAGGGCACCATGCTAGCATGTAAGCAGAGGTGGGCTCAAGTTGGCTCATACTGGAGCCAATTGTGTACCTTTCTTCTCAGCTCCACAGTCTGTAATGCCACACTGGTAGCTTAAAATTGATTATGGGGAAATATTTATATCACAGGACTAAGTCAGTGTTAAAATAAGTCCCGGACTTCACAAGTCAGTGAATCCCCTCCCCTTTTTTGTTTTCTTTTGTTTTATTTTATATTTTTATAAATATATAATATATTTTTATCCCCAGGGGTACAGGTCTGTGAATCACCAGGTTTACACACTTCACAGCACGCACCATAGCACATACCCTCCCCAATGTCCAGAACCCCAGCCCCCTTCTCCTAACCCTCCTCCCCCCAGCAACCCTCAGTTTGTTTTGTGAGATTAAGAGTCACTTATGGTTTGTCTCCCTCCCAATCCCATCTTGTTTCATTTATTCTTCTCCTACCCCCTTAACCCCCCATGTTGTATCTCCACTTCCTCATATCAGGGAGATCATATGATAGCTGTCTTTCTCCGATTGATTTATTTCGCTAAGCATGATACGCTCTAGTTCCATCCATGTTGTTACAAATGGCAAGATTTCATTTCTTTTGATGGCTGCATAGTATTCCATTGTGTATATATACCACCTTTTCTTTATCCATTCATCTGTTGATGGACATCTAGGTTCTTTCTATACTTTGGCTATTGTAGACATTGCTGCTATCAACATTCAGGTGCACGTGCCCCTTCAGATCACTATGTTTTTATCTTTAGGGTAAATACCCAGTAGTGCAACTGCTGGGTCATAGGGTAGTTCTATTTTCAACATTTTGAGGAACCTCCATGCTGTTTTCCAGAGTGGTTGCACCAGCTTGCATTCCCACCAACAATGTAGGAGGGTTCCCCTTTCTCCGCATCCTCGCCAGCATCTGTCATTTCCTGACTTGTTAGTTTTAGCCTGAATTCCCCTTTTTGTTTAAGCTACTTTGAATTACGTTTCTATCATTTATAAACCCAAGGAGATTAATCTAAGAAATCTGTTATTTCAGATATTCTCAAGGAGACTAAAGATGAGGAAATATGCCATACAGGAATATCCACAAAATTAGTTGCCTAGGGAGAATTCCTTCAAGATTGTAATAACCATTAGGCCTGCGTATTATGGAGGAAGGTGGCATTCATTCTAAAAGTTTTTCTTTTTATACCAAATTGTGGATTTAAACACTCAGATCTGCTGTCCCATATGCTTAGCACACAATCTGAAATAAGTAGGGGAAGAAACAAGCACATGGATTTTTATTGTGACTTCTGGTCACTGGAAGTATGAGAGATTTTAGAGATATGGATAGTTGATTACCAAATGGAGGCTGCTGCTATTGTTGCTTCTACTGTGGTTCTAGCATCCAGATGAGTTGCCTTTTTGCCAAAGAATGCAGCAACAAAATAAAACAAAACAAAAACTTCTCCTTTTTTCCACAGTTGGCAGTGTGGGTGGTCAAAGGACCCATAAGACTTTGTTTAATCCATAAGACTTTACTTTATAAAAGTTTGTAATAATGCTTTATAATTTCATTATATTTTATATTTTAAAAAGTACAAATTTTTAAAAATACATTATTTCTTTTGAACCTCATAATAACCAAAGCAAAGAAAGAGAGGTACAGAGAACTTATGTGACCTGGTCAATGTCAGAGCCACATAATGGCAGAGATGAAATAATATCTCAAGACCATAGTGACAACCATTGATCTTACACTACCATGAACTGTTGTAGGTTTCAGATAGCGTTCCTCTGGGTGGTCCACATTAGTCCCCAGGTGTTTGAGAAGCTGATCAAAGTAAAAATCAGATTAGAAAAGAATACAACATTTTTCTCTTGCAGAATTGAATCCACAATTAACATTCATAAAATCAGCCAGAACTGGAGAAAAGGAGAAATGGCAGTTTAAGTACTGTAAATGCCTTGTTGTCTAAAAAAGAATTTATTTGTCTAAAGAAAGTGTTTATTTTACTATCTTTTTTTTTCTTTTCTTCATGGTGGAAGCAAAATTAAGATGGCTCAGGAAATATTCAACAGTGTCAATTGGGCTTTAAAAAATTAGGTAATTTGTATATCAACATATCAAACAGATAGTTGCCATGATGTGTGTCCTGATTATTAGGCCATTTGTTCCTTTAAAAAGTATTTTTTGAAAACTGAGTATGTGCCATACACTATGCTCACTCTAAGAAGGAGAATTTCTGCTTATAATTATCTAACATAGCCATAAACACTAAGATCCTAAGGGAACGGGAGTTGATCTGTTGGTAATATTCATGAGGAAGTTTAAGCATTAATTTCTTTGACTCTGAAACAGGAGAGAATATAAGAGTTTGTGGAGAAAACAAGCTATTAACTGGTGTCCAATGTTGCTGGGTAAATTTAAATTCTTTTAATTATGACATGAAGATTTTTGTTTCCAATTCTTTAGTCCTTGGTATATTTGGAGAGCATCTGTGTTGGCCTTTCCTCACCTTTGACTAAATAACTATTTGGGGACTATTTTATGTTCAGTAATCACTGGATATGAAAGGAAGGACTAGAACACCAAACCAGAAAAGACTCTAGTCCACAACCATCCAAGTCAACAGCTTTCAGGGTTGTTGTGTAAAAGGGTACTCAGAAAGGACAAGAGCAGGTGGTAATTGGAAATCCTTTGGACCTTCATCTGTGCATGTTCTGGGAGCTGGGACAACACTGTGAGTTGATTTAATGATCCCTGGAAACCAGGGTCCCTATGAAAAGAACATTAGGTATTTTGAAGGGCATAAGCAGATATTTTCCTCTTAAGAAAACATCTTACACCACTTAGAATGGCCAAAATTAGCAAGACAGGAAACAACATGTGTTGGAGGGGATGTGGAGAAAGGGGAACCCTCTTACACTGTTGGTGGGAATGCAAGTTGGTGCAGCCACTTTGGAGAGCAGTGTGGAGATTTTTCAAGAAATCAAAAATAGAGCTTCCCTATGACCCTGCAATTGCACTACTGGGTATTTACCCCAAAGATACAGATGTAGTGAAAAGAAGGGCCATCTGTACCCCAATGTTTATAGCAGCAATGGCCATGGTCCCTAAACTGTGGAAAGAACCAAGATGCCCTTCAACGGACAAATGGGTAAGGAAGATGTGGTCCATATACACTATGGAGTATTATGCCTCCATCAGAAAGGACGAATACCCAACTTTTGTAGCAACATGGACGGGATTGGAAGAGATTATGCTGAGTGAAATAAGTCAAGCAGAGAGAGTCAATTTTCATATGGTTTCACTTATTTGTGCAGCATAACAAATAGCATGGAGGACAAGGGGAGATGGAGAGGAGAAGGGAGTTGAGGGAAATTGGAAGGGGAGGTGAACCATGAGAGACTATGGACTCTGAAAAACAATCTGAGGGCTTTGAAGGTGCGGGGGGTGGGAGGTTGGGGGAACCAGGTGGTGAGTATTGGAGAGGACACGGATTTCATGGAGCACTGGGTGTGGTGCAAAAATAATGAATACTGTTACGCTGAAAATAAATTAAAAAAATATATATATATACACTTAAAAAAAAGAAAATATAGGAAAAAAGGCCAACCAGTTTGACAAAAATCAGTAAAGTATAAATGAAATTATTAGAAAATGTATACTTTATCTTTCCCCTACATTCTTTATTGTGGTGAAATATAAATTTATCATGGCACCTGGTTGGCTCAGTCAGTTAAGTGTCTGACTTTGGCTCAGGTCATGATTTCAGTATCCTGGGACTGAGTCCTGCATCAGTCTTCCTGCTCTCTGGGGAGTCTGCTTGTCCCTGTCCTTCAATGACTGCCCCCCCCCACATGTGCCTGCTCTCTTTTTTTTTCATATAAATAAATGAAATCCTTAAAAAATAAAAATAAATAAATTTATCATCTTAATAGTTATTCCAGATATAGTTCAGTGATATTAATGCATTTACTTCCAGAACTATTTTCATCTTATAAAACTGAAATTTTATACTCAAGTATAAATTTTATACTTTATACTTATTTTAAACAAGAACACCTTATTTCCTCCATGTGCAGCTCCTGGTAACCACCGTTCTTTCAGTCTCTGATTTTGACTAGTCTAGGTACCTCAGATAAGTGGAATCATATAGTATTTGTCTTTTTATGACTGGCTTATTTCATGTAGCTTAATGTCCTCAAGATTTATCCATATTATAGCATTTATCAGAATTTCCTTTCCTTCCAAAAAAAAGTTTCCTTTCCTTCCTTTTAAATCTGAATAATATTCCTGTGTGTGTGTGTGTGTGTGTGTGTGTGTGTGTCGCATTGTGCTTATCTATTCACATGTTGATGGACACTTTGCTTTCACATTTTAGCTACTGTGAATAATGCTGCTATGTACAGAGGTGTACAAATATTTCTTCAAGAATCTGCCTTGGGGAGACAAGATGATGGGGAACAAGAAGGTGCTGTTTTGACCTGTACTCTAAAATGAGCTGATTACCTACCAAAGAACTCTGATCACCCATGAAATCAGCCTGAGATTAGAATTATATACTTCTGGATCTTTACGGGGGAAGAAGACACCTGTGGACAGGTAAAACGGTGTGGGAACATTGGACTGATATCGGAAGATAAACAAAAGGGGGAGGGAGCCACCAGAAGTGACCCATTGGAAAGTAATACCCCAATATGAGAGTGCCCTGCGACTAGGGACCAGCATTAACTTGGAGTCTGGTTGACAGTGCTCAAAAAGAGCAAAGGATCATGGGGGAAAATTGTGGGAATTGGGGCGGTTGGGGACAGGGGCTTAAGTCCCCGGACTGAGGACAGCCACCCCTGGTGCTGAGCCAGAGAGTGTGTGGCAAAGAAACCAGGTCTTGGTCCCTGAGCCACGAGCATGCCTGACAGCACCTGGGTGGTGGCTCCTGTGAGGGACTGGGAACCTCACCAGTCCGCAGAACCATAGCCTTTTGCACTCTCCACACACGTGCCATGAGGTGCTATCAGAGTCTGAGTCGCACCCCACACCCTCCCCTGAGAGAGGTGCGTGCAGGCGCCAGCCTGGCGCTCTCGGAACTGGAAAGTCTGAGCGCTCCCATCCCAGGCCAGTGGGAAAATGTCAGTGTGCAATCACTGCTTGGGACCTATCAGTCTGGAGCCACCCAGACAGCCACCACTGTCATGGTTTTGGATAATAGCAGGAGTTCCTGTGTCCTCAGGGACCTCGACTGGGAACGTGCTCTGCCAGCAGCCGAGGGGGAACTTATGTGCTCTGGAGCATCCAGAGGGGAACAGACCGAGGCTTTGCTCTGAGACGGAGGTGTGGGTGCAGTTTGCTTTCCTCTAAACCTACAAAAACCATCAAAAGCTATTAAGACAAGATAAAACAAATGAAAAAACAAAAAAACCTCCAGAGAACAAAAGCCTGAAAAAACGGTTTCCTCAGAGCCCACCCTCTTGATGGGGGTGGGAGGACTTAACTCAGGGAACACTGCCTGAAAACCCATCTCGTAGGCACCCCCCTCAGAAAGCCAACAACAACAACAACAAAAAAGGAGAACAACCGCCACTACTTCGTAGATACAACTTTTATTTTTTATTTTTGATTCATTCCCACTATTCTGGTTCATTTTTTTATAGATATTTTTTTAAAGATTTTATTTATTTGATAGAGATCCCAAGTAGTCAGAGAGGCAGGCAGGTAGAGAGGAGGAAGCAGGCTCCCTGCTGAGCAGAGAGTCCAATGCGGGGCTCGATCCCAGGATCCTGAGACCATGACCTGAGCGGAAGGCAGAGGCTTTAACCCACTGAGCCACCCAGGCTCCCCTATAGATAATTTTTTACCCTTTTTACCATCACAGTGAGGTGTCCAGTACATCAAATTCCATAATAACCTTTTAACCTGAACTTTTTGATACATGTACCTGTGTTTTTCTTTTGCTTGTCTATTTTTAAATATTTTTTTAAATTTTATTTTAGTTTAGCTTATTCTTTTTTTTTATTTTTATTTTTTAATGTTCATATAGAGTTAAGCTTGAGGGTAGTCCCCTTTCCCCAAGCAATGCTAACTCCCTATAGGTAAACCAATTTTTTTTTTTTAATTTTTTATTTTTTATAAACATATATTTTTATCCCCAGGGGTACAGGTCTGTGAATCACCAGGTTTACACACTTCACAGCACTCACTAAATCACATACCCTCCCCAATGTCCATAATCCCACCCCCTTCTCCCAAACCCCCTCCCCCCGGCAACCCTCAGTTTGTTTTGTGAGATTAAGAGTCACTTATGGTTTGTCTCCCTCCCAATCCCATCTTGTTTCATTTATTCTTCTTCTACCCACTTAAGCCTCCATGTTGCATCACCACTTCCTCATATCAGGGAGATCATATGATAGTTGTCTTTCTCTGCTTGACTTATTTCGCTAAGCATGATACGCTCTAGTTCCGTCCATGTTGTTGCAAATGGCAAGATTTCATTTCTTTTGATGGCTGCATAGTACTCCATTGTGTATATATACCACATCTTCTTGATCCATTCATCTGTTGATGGACATCTAGGTTCTTTCCATAGTTTGGCTATTGTGGACATTGCTGCTATAAACATTCGGGTGCATGTGTCCCTTTGGATCACTACATTTGTATCTTTAGGGTAAATACCCAATAGTGCAATTGCTGGGTCATAGGGGAGTTCTATTTTCAACATTTTGAGGAACCTCCATGCTGTTTTCCAGAGTGGCTGCACCAGCTTGCATTCCCACCAACAGTGTAGGAGGGTTCCCCTTTCTCCGCATCCTCGCCAGCATCTGTCATTTCCTGACTTGTTGATTTTAGCCATTCTGACTGGTGTGAGGTGATATCTCATTGTGGTTTTGATTTGTATTTCCCTGATGCCGAGTGATATGGAGCACTTTTTCATGTGTCTGTTCGCCATCTGGATGTCTTCTTTGCAGAAATGTCTGTTCATGTCTTCTGCCCATTTCTTGATTGGATTATTTGTTCTTTGGGTGTTGAGTTTGCTAAGTTCTTTATAGATTCTGGACACTAGTCCTTTATCTGATATGTCGTTTGCAAATATCTTCTCCCATTCTGTCAGTTGTCTTTTGATTTTGTTAACTGTTTCCTTTGCTGTGCAAAAGCTTTTGATCTTGATGAAATCCCAGTAGTTCATTTTTTCCCTTGCTTCCCTTGCCTTTTGCGTTGTTCCTAGGAAGATGTTGCTGCGGCAGAGGTCGAAGAGGTTGCTGCCCGTGTTCTCCTCAAGGATTTTGATGGATTCCTTTCGTACATTGAGGTCCTTCATCCATTTTGAGTCTATTTTTGTGTGTGGTGTAAGGAAATGGTCCAATTTCATTTTTCTGCATGTGGCTGTCCAATTTTCCCAGCACCATTTATTGAAAAGGCTGTCTTTTTTCCATTGGACATTCTTTCCTGCTTTGTCGAAGATTAGTTGACCATAGATTTGAGGGTCTATTTCTGGGCTCTCTATTCTGCTCCATTGATCTATGTGTCTGTTTTTGTGCCAGTACCATGCTGTCTTGATGATGACAGCTTTGTAATAGAGCTTGAAGTCCGGAATTGTGATGCCACCAACGTTGGCTTTCTTTTTCAATATCCCTTTGGCTATTCGAGGTCTTTTCTGGTTCCATATAAATTTTAGAATTATTTGTTCCATTTCTTTGAAAAAGATGGATGGTACTTTGATAGGAATTGCATTAAATGTGTAGATTGCTTTAGGTAGCATAGACATTTTCACAATATTTATTCTTCCAATCCAGGAGCATGGAACATTTTTCCATTTCTTTGTGTCTTCCTCAATTTCTTTCATGAGTACTTTATAGTTTTCTGAGTATAGATTCTGTGTCTCTTTGGTTAGGTTTATTCCTAGGTATCTTATGGTTTTGGATGCAATTGTAAATGGGATTGACTCCTTGATATCTCTTTCTTCTGTCTTGCTGTTGGTGTAGAGAAATGCAACTGATTTCTGTGCATTGATTTTATATCCTGACACTTTACTGAATTCCTGTATAAGTTCTAGCAGTTTTGGAGTGGAGTCTTTTGGGTTTTCCACATATAGTATCATATCATCTGCGAAGAGTGATAATTTGACTTCTTCTTTGCCGATTTGGATGCCTTTAATTTCCTTTTGTTGTCTGATTGCTGAGGCTAGGACCTCTAGTACGATGTTGAATAGCAGTGGTGATAATGGACATCCCTGCCGTGTTCCTGACCTTAGCGAAAAAGCTTTCAGTTTTTCTCCATTGAGAATGATATTTGCGGTGGGTTTTTCATAGATGGCTTTGATGATATTGAGGTATGTGCCCTCTATCCCTACACTTTGAAGAGTTTTGATCAGGAAGGGATGTTGTACTTTGTCAAATGCTTTTTCAGCATCTATTGAGAGTATCATATGGTTCTTGTTCTTTCTTTTATTGATGTGTTGTATCACATTGACTGATTTGCGGATGTTGAACCAACCTTGCAGCCCTGGAATAAATCCCACTTGGTCGTGGTGAATAATCTTTTTAATGTACTGTTGAATCCTATTGGCTAGTATTTTGCTGAGTATTTTCGCATCTGTGTTCATCAAGGATATCGGTCTATAGCTCTCTTTTTTGGTGAGATCCTTGTCTGGTTTTGGGATCAAGGTGATGCTGGCCTCATAAAATGAGTTTGGAAGTTTTCCTTCCATTTCTATTTTTTGGAACAGTTTCAGGAGAATAGGAATTAGTTCTTCTTTAAATGTTTGGTAGAATTCCCCCGGGAAGCCGTCTGGCCCTGGGCTTTTGTTTGTTTGGAGATTTTTAATGACTGTTTCAATCTCCTTACTGGTTATGGGTCTGTTCAGGCTTTCTATTTCTTCCTGGTTCAGTTGTGGTAGTTTATATGTTTCTAGGAATGCATCCATTTCTTCCAGATTGTCAAATTTATTGCCGTAGAGTTGCTCATAGTATGTTCTTATAATAGTTTGTATTTCTTTGGTGTTAGTTGTGATCTCTCCTCTTTCATTCATGATTTTATTTATTTGGGTCCTTTCTCTTTTCTTTTTGATAAGTCGGGCCAGGGGTTTATCAATTTTATTAATTCTTTCAAAGAACCAGCTCCTAGTTTCGTTGATTTGTTCTATTGTTTTTTTGGTTTCTATTTCATTGATTTCTGCTCTGATCTTTATGATTTCTCTTCTCCTGCTGGGCTTAGGGTTTCTTTCTTGTTCTTTCTCCAGCTCCTTTAGGTGTAGGGTTAGGTTGTGTACCTGAGACCTTTCTTGTTTCTTGAGAAAGGCTTGTACCGCTATATATTTTCCTCTCAGGACTGCCTTTGTTGTGTCCCACAGATTTTGAACCGTTGTATTTTCATTATCATTTGTTTCCATGATTTTTTTCAATTCTTCTTTAATTTCCCGGTTGACCCATTCATTCTTTAGAAGGATACTGTTTAGTCTCCATGTATTTGGGTTCTTTCCAAACTTCCTTTTGTGGTTGAGTTCTAGCTTTAGAGCATTGTGGTCTGAAAATATGCAGGGAATGATCCCAATCTTTTGATACCGGTTGAGTCCTGATTTAGGACCGAGGATGTGATCTATTCTGGAGAATGTTCCATGTGCACTAGAGAAGAATGTGTATTCTGTTGCTTTGGGATGAAATATTCTGAATATATCTGTGATGTCCATCTGGTCCAGTGTGTCGTTTAAGGCCTTTATTTCCTTGCTGATCTTTTGCTTGGATGACCTGTCCATTTCAGTGAGGGGATTGTTAAAGTCCCCTACTATTATTGTATTATTGTTGATGTGTTTCTTTGATTTTGTTATTAATTGGTTTATATAGTTGGCTGCTCCCACGTTGGGGGCATAGATATTTAAAATTGTTAAATCTTCTTGTTGGACAGACCCTTTGAGTATGATATAGTGTCCTTCCTCATCTCTTATTATAGTCTTTGGCTTAAAATCTAATTGATCTGATATAAGGATTGCCACTCCTGCTTTCTTCTGATGTCCATTAGCATGGTAAATTCTTTTCCACCCCCTCACTTTAAATCTGGAGGTGTCTTCGGGCTTAAAATGTGTTTCTTGGAGGCAACATATAGATGGGTTTTGGTTTTTTATCCATTCTGATACCCTGTGTCTTTTGACAGGGGCATTTAGCCCATTCACATTCAGGGTAACTATTGAGAGATATGAATTTAGTGCCATTGTATTGCCTGTAAGGTGACTGTTACTGTATATGGTCTCTCTTCCTTTCTGATCTACCACTTGTAGGCTCTCTCTTTGCTTAGAGGACCCCTTTCAAGATTTCCTGTAGAGCTGGTTTGGTATTTGCAAATTCTTTCAGTTGTTGTTTGTCCTGGAAGCTTTTAATCTCTCCTTCTATTTTCAATGATAGCCTAGCTGGATATAGTATTCTTGGCTGCATGTTTTTCTCGTTTAGTGCTCTGAAAATATCATGCCAGCTCTTTCTGGCCTGCCAGGTCTCTGTGGATAAGTCAGCTGCCAATCTAATATTTTTACCATTGTATGTTACAGACTTCTTTTCCCGGGCTGCTTTCAGGATTTTCTCTTTGTCATTGAGACTTGTAAATTTTACTATTAGGTGACGGGGTGTGGGCCTATTCTTATTGATTTTGAGGGGCATTCTCTGAACCTCCTGAATTTTGATGCTCGTTCCCTTTGCCATATTGGGGAAATTCTCCCCAATAATTCTCTCCAGTATACCTTCTGCTCCCCTCTCACTTTCTTCTTCTTCTGGAATCCCAATTATTCTAATGTTGTTTCGTCTTATGGTGTCACTTATCTCTCGAATTCTCCCCTCGTGGTCCAGTAGCTGTTTGTCCCTCTTTTGCTCAGCTTCTTTATTCTCTGTCATTTGGTCTTCTATATCACTAATTCTTTCTTCTGCCTCATTTATCCTAGCAGTTAGAGCCTCCATTTTTGATTGTACCTCATTAATAGCTTTTTTGATTTCACCTTGGTTAGATTTTAGTTCTTTTATTTCTCCAGAAAGGGCTTTTATATCTCTCAAGAGGGTTTCTCTAATATCTTCCATGCCTTTTTCGAGCCCGGCTAGAACCTTGAGAATTGTCATTCTGAACTCTAGATCTGACATATTACCGATGTCTGTATTGATTAGGTCCCTAGCCTTCGGTACTGCCTCTTGTTCTTTTTTTTGTGTTGAATTTTTACGTCTTGTCATTTTGTCCAGATAAGAGTAAATGAAGGGGCAAGTAAAATATTAAAAGGTTGGCAACAACCCCAGGAAAATATGCTTTAACCAAATTAGAAGAGATCCAAAATCGTGAGTGGGGAGAAAGGGGATAAAAAGAGGTTCAAAAAGGAAGAAAGAAAAAAAAAACAAAAAGAAAAGAAAAAGAAAAAAAAAAGAAAAGAAAAGAAAAGAATTTTTAAAAAAAGAAAACACCTAAGAAAAATGTAAAAAAATATATATATATATTAGATAAACTAGTAAAAAGTCGTTAAAAAAGAAAAAGGTAACAGTTAAAAAAAAAATTTTACCCGAAGGCGAGAAAAAAAAAAAATGAAAAAGAAAAAATTAAATTAACTGCAAGACTAAAAAAAATCACAGGAAAAAAGCCATGAGTTCCGTGCTTGGCTTTCTCCTCCTCTGGAATTCTGCTGCTCTCCTTGGTATTGAAACCGCACTCCTTGGTAGGTGAACTTGGTCTCGGCTGGATTTCTTGTTGATCTTCTGGGGGAGGGGCCTGTTGTAGTGATTCTCAAGTGTCTTTGCCCCAGGCGGAATTACACCGCCCTTACCCGGGGCCGGGGTGAGTAATCCGCTCGGGTTTGCTTTCAGGAGCTTTTGTTCCCTGAGCGCTTTCCGTAGAGTTCCGGAGGACGGGAATACAAATGGCGGCCTCCTGGTCTCCGGCCCGGAGGAGCCGAGAGCCCAGGGCCCCACTCCTCAGTGCGCCCTCAGAGAACCGCGCCCAGTTACTCCCGTCTGCCTGACCTCCGGCCGCGCTCCGAGCTCACCGAGCCTGCGACCGGTTCAAGGTAACACGGAGCTGCGAGCTTACTGTCAGCTCTGTCTCTGCAGCCGGCTTTCCCGTTCCAATACCCGCAAGCTCTGCGACACTCAGACACCCCCGATCCTTCTGTGACCCTGCGGGACCTGAGGCCACGCTGACCCCGCGTGGGCTTCGCCCCGGTTTAGCCTCTGGAGCGATGTCCCTCAGCGGAACATACTTTTAAAAGTCCTGATTTTGTGCGCGGTTGCTCCGCCGCTTGCCGGGAGCCGGCCCCTCCCCCCGGGGTCTATCTTCCCGTCGCTTTGGATTCACTTCTCCGCCGGTCCTACCTTTCAGAAAGTGGTTGTTTTTCTGTTTCCAGAATTGCTGTTCTTCTTCTCTTCGATCTGCCGATGGATTTTCAGGTGTTTGCAATCTTTAGATAAGCTATCTAGCTGATCTCCGGCTAGCTGAAGCAGTCTCAGCTTGCTACTTCTCCGCCATCTTGACTCCTCCCCGGTAAACCAATTTTTAATCCCCCTTTATCTTAGGAAAGTTGAGTCCTTTAACAAAGATATCAAGATACATCCAGGAAGAATCAAAATAACCTTCCTTGCCCACACTGAGAATTTATAACCACTCTCCCATCATTTTCTTCTGCCAGTATTTTTGTGTATTTGTGTTTGTCCTGGTAGTGTATAAATCTTATACTTGGGGTTCTTTTTGATGAGGTTCTTTTTTTGTTATATATATATATATATTTTTTTTTCCTCTTGTCATCCACTTTTATCAGTCTTTTTGTTTGTCTGTTTCTGTTTGTATACTTCATAAATCTTACCTTGGGGACCATTTGGGCTAGGCCTTCTCTTTTATTTTGCCTTTCTTTTTTTTCCTGTCTCTCTCTCTCTCTCCCTCTCTCTTTTTCTTTTTTCTTTCTTTTTTCTTTCGTTTGGGTGGGGACTCTTGATTGCTCAGAAGAATTCCAGGGTGCACCTTGCCTGCACCATGGACGATACATTCAGCTACATCTGTTCAGCCATCTCTCAACAAAATGACTAGGAGGGGGAATGCCCAACAGAAGAAAAATTCAGAGGCTGGGCCTTCTGCAACAAAGCTAATGGCTATTGACATAGACAATATGTTGGAAAGGGAATTCAGGCTAACAATTATCTAGGCATTACCTAGGTTGGAGAAAGCCATGGATGAAAAAATGGAATTGATTAGGGCTGAACTGAAAGGCGCCAGGGATGATGTCCACAATGTTCTCAATGAGTTCTAATCTAATCTAAATTTTCTAAAAGCTAGGGTAACTGAGACAGAAGATAGAATTAGTGATCTGGAGGACAAACAGATAGCAAGGATCAGGAGGAAGTCTGGAACAAACAGCTTAGAAGCCACAAAAACAGAATTAGGGAAATAAATGATGCCATGAAATGTTCCATTGTCTGAATTATTGGGATCCCTGAGGGGGAGGAGAAAGAAAGAAGACTAGAAGATATAGTTGAATAAATTCTCCATGACAATTTTCCCAATCTAGTGAATGGAACCAGCATTCATGTACTAGAGGCTGAACAGTCTCCCCCCAAGATTATAGAATCTAGAAAGACCTCAAGACTCCTAATAGTAAGAATGAGGACTCGTAATTGTAGACAGGATCTCTTGAAGCAGCCAGGACAAAGAAGTTTCTTACATACAGAGGAAAGCCCGTCAGAATGATGTCAGACGTGTCCACAGAAAGCTGGCAAGCCAGAAAGAGCTGGCAAGACATATTCAGGGCACTAAATGAGAAGAACGTGCAGCCAAGAATACTTTATCCAGCAAGACTGACATTCAAAATGGATAGAGAGATAAAGAGTTGCCAAGACCAGCAAGGCTTAAAACACTATGCGACCACGAAGCTGACACTGCAGGAAATATTAAGGGGAGTTCTATAAAAGAGGAAAAATCCTAAGAATAGCATTGAACAGAAATATATGGAGACAATCTACATAAAGAAAGACTTCAAAGGTAACATGGTGTCAATAAAAACGTATCTATCAATAATCACTCTCAATGTGAATAGCTTAAATGCGCCCATAAAATGGCACAGGGTTGCAGATTGGATAAAACGACAGGATCCATCCATATGTTGTCTACAAGAGACCCATTACGAACCTAAGGATACACCCAGACTGAAAGTGAAGGGATGGAGAAGCATCTTTCATGCCAGTGGACCTCAAAAGAAGGCTGGGGTAGCAATTCTCATATCAGATAAATTAGATTTTAAACTAAAGACTAGTCAGAGATAAAGAAGGATACTACATCATTCTTTTTTTTTTTTTTTTTTAGGATTTTATTTATTTATTTGACAGAGAGAAATCACAAGTACACTGAGAGGCAGGCAGGGAGAGAGAGAAGGAAGCAGGCTCCCCACTGAGCAGAGAGCCTGATGCGGGACTCGATCCCAGGACCCCGAGATCATGACCTGAGCCGAAGGCAGCGGCTTAACCCACTGAGCCACCCAGGCGCCCCTACACTACATCATTCTTAAAGGGTCTATCCAACAAGATCTAAAAATTGTAAATATTTATGCCCCCAATATGGGAGCATCCAACTACATAAGACAGCTGTTAATCAAGATAAAGCGTCATATTGATATGAATACATTAATAGAAGAAGATCTTAACATGCCTCTCTCAGTAATAGATCATTGAAGCAGAAAATCAATAAAGAAACAAGAGCATTGAATGACACATTGTACCAAATGGCCCTAATAGATATATACAGAGGACTCCACCCTAAAACAACAGAATACTCATTCTTCTCAAGTGCACATGGAACCTTCTCCAGAATAGACCACATACTGGGTCACAAATCAGGGCTCAGCCAATACCAAAAGACTGAGATTATTCCCTGCATATTCTCAGATCACAATGCTTTGAAACTGGAGCTCAATCACAAGGAAAAGTTTGGAAGGAACTCAAACACCTGGAAGCTAGAGACCCTCACTGAAGAATGCTTGGATCAACCAGAAGATCAAAGAAGAACTTAAACAACTCATGGAAACCAATGACAATGAAGACACTTTGGCCCAAAACCTATGGGATACAGCAAAGGCGGTCTTAAGGGGGAAATACGTAGCTATCCAAGCCTCCCTCAGAAAAATTGAAAAATCCAGAATACACCAGCTGTCTCTACACCATAAATAACTGGAGAATCAACAACAAATTAAGCCAACTCCACACACAAGAAGGGAAATAATCAAGATTAGAGCAAAGATCAATGAGACAGAAACTAGAGATACAGTAGAACATATCAATGAAACTAGAAGCTGGTTTTTTGAAAGAATCAATAAGATTGATAAACCATTGACCACAATAATCCAAAAGAAAAGAGAGAAAACGCAAATTAATAAAATTATGAATGAAAAGGGAGAAATCACAACTAACACCAAGGAAATAGAAATGATCATCAGAAGTTATTATCAACAGTTATATGCCAATAAGTTAACCAACCTAGATGAAATGGTTGCATTCGTGGAAAACTATAAACTCCCAAAATTGAGCCAGGAAGGAATTGACGACCTGAATAGACCAATACCTAGTAACGAGATTGAAGCAGTGATCAAAAACCTCCCAAAAAACAAGAGCCCAGGACCTGCCAGATTCCCTGGGGAATTCTATCAAACTTTCAAAGAAGAAATAACACTTATTCTCCTGATGCTGTTTCAAAAAACTGAAGCAGAAGGAAAACGTCCAGACTCTTTATGAAGCCAGCATTACCTGATCCCCAAACCAGGCTAAGACCCCACCAAGAAGAATTTCAGACCAGTATCCCTGATGAATATGGATGCTAAGTTTCTCAACAATATCCTAACAAATAACATCCAACAGCACATTAAAGTGAGTATCCACCATGACCAGGTGGGATTCATCCCTGGGTTACAAGGATGGTTCAATATTTGCAAATCAATCAATGTGACAGAACAAATCAATAAGAGAAGAGAGAACCACATGGTCCTCTCAATTGATGCAGAAAAAGCATTTGACAAAATCCAGCATCCATTCCCGATGAAAACGCTTCAACATATAGGGATAGAGGGAACATTCCTGAACTTCATAAAATCTATCTCTGAAAAACCCACAGCAGATATCATCCTCAATGGGAAAAAGCTCACAGTCTTCCGTTGAGATCAGGAACACGACAAGGATGCCCACTCTCACCACTCTTGTTCAACATAGTATTAGAAGTCCTAGCAACAGCAATCAGAAGACAAAGAGAGATAAAAGGTATCCAGATTGGCAATGAAGAAGTCAATCTCTCTCTTTTCGCAGATGACACGATACTTTATATGGAAAACCCAAAAGACTCCACCCCCAAACTACTATAACTCATACAGCAATTCAGTAATGTGGCAGGATACAAAACCAATGTAGAGAAATCAGTTGCTTTCTTATACACTAACAATGAAAATACAGAAAGGGAAATTAGAGAATTGATTCCATTTACTATAGCGCCAAGAACCATAAGATACCTGGGAATAAACCTAACCAAAGATGTAAAGGTTCTGTACTCAAGGAACTACAGAACACTCATGAAAGAAATTGAAGAAGACACAAAAAGATGGAAGACCATTCCATGCTTTTGGATAGGAAGAATAAACATTGTTAAAATGTCTATACTGCCTAGAGCAATCTATACTTTTAATGCCATTCCGATCAAAATTCCACCAGTATTTTTCAAAGAGCTGGAGCAAATAATACTAAAATTTGTATGGAATCAGAAGAGGCCCTGGGGCACCTGGGTGGCTCAGTGGGTTAAAGCCTCTGCCTTCAGCTCAGGTCATGATCCCAGGGTCCTGGGATCGAGCCCCACATCGGGCTCTCTGCTTGGCAGGGAGCCTGCTTCCTCCTCTCTCTCTCTGTCTGCTTCTCCACCTACTTGTGATCTCTGTCTGTTAAATAAATAAAATCTTTAAAAAAAAAAAAAAAAGAGGCCCTGAATTGCTAAGGAAATGTTGCAAAAGAAAAACAAAACTGGGGGCATCACATTATCTGATTTCAAGCTTTACTACAAAGCTGTGATCACCAAGACAGCATAGTACTGGCATAAAAACAGACACATAGACCATTGGAAGAGAGTAGAGAGCCCAGATATGGACCCTCAACTCTATGGTCATATAATCTTCGACAAAGCAGGAAAAATACACAGTGTAAAAAGGACAGCTTCTTCAATAGATTGTGCTGGGAAAATCGGACAGCTCTGTGTAGAAGAATGAAACTC
The DNA here is from genome assembly GCF_030435805.1 of Mustela lutreola. Lineage (NCBI taxonomy): Eukaryota > Metazoa > Chordata > Mammalia > Carnivora > Mustelidae > Mustela > Mustela lutreola. Next base: position 101,528,920 of record NC_081299.1, on the reverse strand, counting down.
GACCATTCTCTTACACCATACACAAAGATAAACTCTAAATGGATAAACGTCCTCAACATGAGACAGGAATCCTTCAGAATCCTAGAGGAGAACATAGGCAGTTACTTCTTCGATATCAGCCATAGCAAATTCTTTCAAGATATGCCTCCAAAGGCAAAGAAAACAAAAGCAAAAATGAACTTTTGGGACCTCATCAAGATCAAAAGCTTCTGCACAGCAAAGGAAACAGTCAACAAAACAAAGAGGCAACCCACAGAATGAGAGAAGATATTTGCAAATGACAGTACAGACAAAAGGTTGATATCCAGGATCTATAAAGAACTCCTCAAACTCAACACACACAAAACAGATAATCACATCAAAAAGTGGGCAGAAGACATGAACAGACACTTCTCCAATGAAGACATACAAATGGCTATCAGACACATGAAAAAATGTTCATCATCACTAGCCATCAGGGAGATTCAAATCAAAACCACATTGAGATACCACCTTACACCACTTAGAATAGCCAAAATTAGCAAGACAGGAAACAACGTGTGTTGGAGAGGATGTGGAGAAAGGGGAACCCTCTTCCACTGTTGGTGAGAATGCATGTTGGTGCAGCCACTTTGGAGAACAGTGTGAAGATTCCTTAAGAAATTTTAAATAGAACTTCCCTGTGACCCTGCAATTGCATTACTGGGTATTTACCCCAAAGATACAGATATAGTGAAAAGAAGGGCCATCTGTACCCCAATGTTTATAGCAGCAATGTTCATGGTCACCAAACTGTGGAAAGAACCAAGATGCCCTTCAACAGATGAATGGGTAAGGAAGATGTGGTCCATATAAACTATGGAGTATTATGCCTCCATCAGAAAGGATGAATACCCAACTTTTGTATCAACATGGATGGGACTGGAAGAGATGATGCTGAGTAAAATAACTCAAGCAGAGAGAGTCAATTATATGGTTTCAGTTATTTGTGGAGCATAACAAATAACATGGATGACATAGGGAGATGGAGAGGAGAAGGGAGTTGAGGGAAATTGGAAGGGGAGATGAACCATGAGAGACTATGGACTCTTAAAAACAATCTGAGGCTTTTGAAGGGGGGGGGGGTTTGGGGGAGCCAGGTGTTATGAAGGTAGTATGGAGGGCATGTATTGCATGGAGCACTGGGTGTGGTGCATAAACAATGAATTCTGTTACATTGAAAAGAAATTTTAAAAAAAAATCCTAACTGGAAAGAAGAAAAAAAAAAAAAAAAAGAATCTGCCTTCATTTATTTTGGGTATACACACAAGTAAATTGCTGGATCCTATGATAAATCTATTTTAAATTTTTTGAGGAACCACCGTACTACTTTCCATAATGGCTGGTACCAATTTATATTCCTACCAGCATTGCACAACACTTCCAATTTCTCCGTATCCTTACCAACACTTGTTATTTTGTTTTTGTGAAAACAGCCATCCTAATGGGTATGAGGTGGTATCTCGCTATGGTTTTGATTTGCATTTCCATAATGATTAGTGATGTTGAACATTTTTTGTTGGATTTATTGGCTATTCATATAGCCTCTTCAGAGAAATGTCCATTCATGCCCTTTGCCCATTTTAATTATTTATTTATGTGCTTATATATTTATTTAATTTCTTTAATGTTTTAGGAGTTTTCTATATATTCTGGATATGAATCACATACCACATATTTTGTAAATATTTTCTTCTATTCTATGGCTTGCATCTTTATTCTGTTGATAATATCCTTTGATATACAGAAGTTTTTAATTTTCAGGAAATCCAGTATCTTTTTTTTTCTTTTGTTGTCTGTGCCTTTCATGTCAACTACTCCCTTTCCTGTGCGACAGCTTTTTATCTTCTTGAAGTGCCAATTGTTCACTTTTGCTTTTGTTTCCCTTGCCTTTGGAGATGTGTCTAACCAGGTCAAAGAGTTTGTTGCCTGTGTTCTCCTCTATGATTTTGATGGATTCTTGTCTCACATTTAGGACTTTTATCCATTTTGAGTATTTTTGTGTATGATATAAGAATGTGGTCCAGTTTCATTCTTCTGCATGTGGCTGTCCAGTTTTCCAAACATCATTTGTTGAAGAGACTGTCTTTTTTCCATTGGATATTCTTTCCTGCTTTGTCAGAAATTAGTTGACTGTAGAGTTGAGGGTCAATTTCTGGGTTCTCTATTTCGTTCCATTGATCTATATGTCTGTTTTTGTTCCAGTACCATATTGTCTTAATGTAGCCTGAAGTCTGGAATTGTGATGCCTACAGCTTTGGTTTTCTTTTTCAATATTCCTTTGGCCATTAGGGGTTCTTTTCTGGTTCCATTCAATTTGTAAGAGTATTTTTTCCAGCTCTGAACAAAGTTGATGGTATTTTGATAGGGATTACGATGAATGTATAGGTTATTCTAGGTAGCATAGATATTTTTAAGAATATTTGCTCTTCAAATTCATGAGCATGGAAGGTTTTTCCATTTCTTTTTGTCTTACTCAGTTTCTTTCATGAGTGTTCTATAGTTTTCTGTGTTCAGATCCTTTGCGTCTTTGGTTATGTTTATTCCTAGGTATCTTATGGGTTTTGGTACATCTATAAATGGAATAGATTCTGTAATTTCTCTTTCTAATGTGTCATTGTTAGTGTATAGAAATGGAATTAATTTCTGTGCATCGATTTTATATCCTGCCACTCTGCTGAATTCCTCTATGATTTCTAGCAATTTTTGGTGGAGTCTGTTGGGTTTTTCACGTAGAGTATCATGTCATCTGTGAAGAGTGAGACTTTGACTTCTTTGCCTATTTAGACGCATTTTATTTCTTTTTGTTATCTGATTTCTGAGACTAGGAATTCCAGTACTCTGTTGAACAGCAGTGGTGAGCATGGACATCCCTGGCATGTTCCTCACCTTAGGGGAAAAGCTGAGAATGATATTCATTGTGAGCTTTTCATAGGTGGCTTTTTTGATACTGAGGTATGTGAAGAGTTTTAATCAAGAAAGGATGCTCTACTTTGTTAAATGCTTTTTCTGCATCTCTTGATAAGATCATATGGTTCTTGTCCTTTCTTTTATTTTTTATTTATTTATTTATTTATTTATTTATTTTTAGTGTTTAAAAGTCATAGAGCCTAATTTAATTTAAAAGAGATTAGGAACATTGCCAAATGGCCACATGTTTGTAATATATATATATATATATATATATATATATATATATATATATCCTCAAATGAAAAAGAATAAATGGTTTAGTTTTTTCTGGGTCAAATACAGTTTCTGACTAGACTCCTGCTGAGCTCTCCAACAAGTTATGATCAGAAAAGAAGCCCACTAAATTTGGAGTTTGGTTGAGTTTAAAAATCTGAATTTAAGAGTAACTTACACTTAAAGATGTTGTGTTGCTATTTCTCTTTTCTTTTTTTTTAATTAATTAATTTTTTATTTTTTATAAATATATATTTTTATCCCCAGGGGTACAGGTCTGTGAATCACCAGGTTTACACACTTTACAGCACTCACTAAGGCACATATCCTCCCCAATGTCCATAATCCCACCCCCTTCTCCCAAACCCCCTCCCCCCAGCAACCCTCAGTTTGTTTTGTGAGATTAAGAGTCACTTATGGTTTGTCTCCCTCCCAATCCCATCTTGTTTCATTGATTCTTCTCATACCCACTTAAGCCCCCATGTTGCATCACCACTTCCTCATATCAGGGAGATCATATGGTAGTTGTCTTTCTCTGCTTGACTTATTTCGCTAAGCATGATACGCTCTAGTTCCATCCATGTTGTCGCAAATGGCAAGATTTCATTTCTTTTGATGGCTGCATAGTATTCCATTGTGTATATATACCACATCTTCTTGATCCATTCATCTGTTGATGGACATGTAGGTTCTTTCCATAGTTTGGCTATTGTGGACATTGCTGCTATAAACATTTGGGTGCACGTGCCCCTTTGGATCACTACGTTTGTATCTTTAGGGTAAATACCCAATAGTGCAATTGCTGGGTCATAGGGCAGTTCTATTTTCAACATTTTGAGGAACCTCCATGCTGTTTTCCAGAGTGGCTGCACCAGCTTGCATTCCCACCAACAGTGTTGTCCCTTCTTTTATTAATGTGGTGTATCATACTGATTGATTTGCAGATGTTGAACCACCTTTGCAGCCCAGGAATAAATTTCACTTGCACATTGTGAATAAGCCTCTTAATGTACTGTTAGATCCTATTGGCTAGTATGTTGGTGAGAATTTTGGCATCCATGTTCATCAGGGATATTGGTCTGTAATTCTCCTTTTGATGGAGTATTTCGTTTTGGGATCAAGGTAATGCTGGCCTCATAGCATGAGTTTGGAAGTTTCCTTCAATTTCTAGTTTTTGAAACAGCTTCAGAAAAGCAGGCTTTAAATCTTTCTTAAATGTTTGGCAGAATTCCCCTGGGAAGCCATCTGGCCCTGGGTTCTTGTTTGTTTGGAGATTTTTGATGACTCTTTCAATTTCCTTACTGGTTATGGGTCTATTCAGGTTTTCTATTTCTTCCTTGTTCCGTTTTGGTAGTTTATACATTCCAAGAATGAATCCATTTCTTCCAGATTGTCAAATTTGCTGGCATATATTTGCTCATGTTTGTATTCCTGTGGTGTTGGTTGTGATCTCTTTTATTCATGATTTTATTTATTTAGATCCTTTCTCTTTTCTTTTTGAGAAATCTGGATAGGGGTTTATCAATTTTATTAATTCTTTTTTTAAATTAAATTTATTTATTTTCAGCATAACAGTATTTATTATTTTTTCACCACACCCAGTGCTCCATGCAATCCGTGCCTTCTATAATACCCACCACCTGGTACCCCGACCTCCCACCCCCCCGCCACTTCAAACCCGTCAGATTGTTTTTCAGAGTCCATAGTCTCTCATGATTGATTCTTTCAAGGAACCAGCTCATAGATTTTTGATATGTTATACTGTTCTTTTGGTTTCTATTTCATTAAATTCTGTTCTGATCTTTATTATTTCTTTTCTGCTGGGTTTAGGCTTTCTTTGCTGTTCTTTCTCCAGCTCCTTTAGGTGTTGGGTTAGGTTGTATATTTGAGACCTTTCTTGTTTCTTGAGAAAGGCTTATATTGCTATATACATTCCTCTCGGACCACCTTTGCTGTGTCTCAAAGATTTTGAACAGTTGTGTTTTCATTTTCATTTGTTTCCATGAATTTTTAAATTCTTCTTTAATTTACTGGTTGATTCATTCATTCTTTAATAGGATGCTCTTTAGCCTTTATGTAGTTGAATTCTTTCCAACTGTCCTCTTGTGGTTGAGTTCTAGTTTCAAAGCATTGTGGTCTGAAAATATGCAGGGAATAACCTCAATCTTTTGCTACTAGTTAAGACCCGATTTGTGACCCAGGATGTGATCTATTCTGGAGAATGTCCCATGTGCACTTGAGAAGAATGTGTATTCTGTTTCATTAGGATAAAATATTCTAAATATATCTATTAACTTTATCTGGTCCATTGTCTCATTCAAAGCCCTTGCTTGCTTGTTGATCTTCTGCTTAGATGATCTGTCCATTGCAGTGAGTGGGGTGTTAAGGTCCCTTACTATTATTGTATTATTGTTTTATTCTCAGCTATAATTTGCTCCAGTATAACTTCTGCCTTCCCTTCTTCTGTTATCCTGATTATTCTAATATTTTTTAGCTTTAGTGTATCATTTATTCTTGAATTCTTCACTCATGGTCCAGTAGTTCCTTATCTCTCTTTTATCAGTTTCTTTTTTCTCCATCATTTTGTCTTCTAGGACATTAATTCTCTCTTCTACTTCATTTATCCTAGTAGTTAGTGCCTCCATTTTTTATTGCATCTCATTAATAGCTTTTTTATTTCGACTTGATTTGATTTTAGTTCTTTTATTTTCCAGAAAGGGAGTCTCTGGTGTCTTCAGTCCTTTTTTTCAGTCTCAATTAGAATCTTTACAATTTATGTTCTAAACTCTAGTTCTGACATCTTATTTTTATTATATCCTTACTGGTTAGGTTCCTGGTGGTCAGTTCTTCCTCTTGTACTCCTTTTTGAGGTGAGTTTTTCTGGTCTTTTCATTATGTCCAGAAAATAAAAGATAAACAAGAGAACAAAATACTATAATGGCAACAGTGACCCCAGAGAAATAAACACTAAAATCAGAAGAGATCCCAAACCAAATATAATAATAAATATTTAAAAAGAGAGAGAGGGAGAATATAGTCAAACAGGTGAAAAGAATTGAGCAATACACTGGATCCCTGTGTATTTTGGTCTGTCTGTTAGAAAACAAGGTCCCAAAATTGTAGGGAAAGAGAAACTTACAAACGTACCAAAATAAAATTAACTGCAATGAAAGAATAGAATGTAATTGTAAAAATGAAAATTAAAAGACAAAAAAATCTGGTGAACAAAGCAGAGCAATACACTATATCCTTGGTGTATTTTGGTCAGTTTTTAGAAGAAATTACATCCCAAAGTGTGGAGAAAGAACAATTTATATAAAAATAAAATTAAATACAGTGAAAGGATAAAATGTAACTGTAAAAGTGAAAATTAAAAAGACTTCAAAAAAGAGGTGATAAAATAAGAAATTGGTTAGAAAGAGGAAAAAAATTAAAATTGAAAGACTAAAAAATCATGAGTAAAAAACCATATACTGTTTTCCTCTAGCATTGGAGTTTTGCAGTTCTATGTGATCAGTATACTTGATCTTAGCTGGATGTTCTTGGTGATCTTCTGGGGCAGGGCCCTGTTGTGCTAATTCTCAGGTGTCTTTGCCCTGGGCAGAACTGCACTGCCTTTGTTAGGGAGCCAAGCTAAGTAAGTGGCTCTGGATTGCTCTATGTGGTTTTTATTTCCTAAAGGCTTTCCATATAACATTAGAGGATGAGAATAAAAACTGTGGTCTCCCAATCTCCAGTCCTGGAGGTGAGAGCTTGGGGCCCCACTTAGTGCACATTCAGGGAAAAGCAGTCAGTCATTCCTGTCTACCTGGTGTCGGACTGCACTCTGTGCTTACCCAGCCTATAATGGAGCATTTATTTATCAGGCATGCAACCTGGCCTTGAGACTCTAAAATCTGCAGACTCCTGCAGAGTACACCCACACAGCTCCTCTCCAGGGAAGGTGGGGGTGTCTCGCCATAATTCTGCCTGTTACTGGGCCCCTGCTCAGAGAGCAATTGCCTAACTGTGTCACAGTTTGTGATTTATGACAACACTGAGCTGAAAGCCCATTCCTGGACTCACTGATTACAGCCGGCTTTCCCACTCCGAAGCCTGGGAACTTTGCCCCACTCAAGCATTGCTCTTTATTTCTGTGTCCCTGGGGATCCTGAGATCACACCGTTCCACCTAGGATTCCACCTGCTTTGCCACCTGAGCACCTTTCAGGCAGGGACATCCCTCACAGTAGTAAACTTATAAAAGTTCTGATTTTGGACTCTGGTGCTCTATCACTTTCCAGTAGCCCGCTTATGGAGGCTCCCTCCCCCAGTGGTTTATCTTCCAATATATCTCCTCAGAATCACTTCTCTACATCTCCTACCTTGCAAAAAGTGGTCGCTTTTCTATTTGTAGAATTACAGCAATTCTTTTCTTAGATCTCTCATTGAGTTCACAGGTGTTCAGAATGATTTGATAACTATCTAGTTGAATTCCTGGTATCAGACAAAACCAAAGTCTCCTAATCCTCCACCATCTTGGAAAGTCCTCTCTGTAGAAGACCCTATTAGCTGCATATATATAGACAGATGATATAGATATAGATATAGATATAGATATAGATATATTTTTTTCTTCTCTACTTGCTCTGGTTAAGACTTCCAATTATTGAGGACTGCCTGGGTGGCTCAGTCATTTGAGTGTCCAACTTTTGATTTTGACTCAGGTCATGGTCTTGGGGTCATAGGCTTAAGCACTGTGACAGGCTCTGTGCTCAGAAAGGAGTCTGCTGGAGATTCTCTCTCTCCTTATCCCTCTGCCTCTTCCCTCACATGTGTAATTTCTCTGTCTCTCTCTCTTAAATAAACAAATCTTTTTTAAAAATTCCAAATGTTGCATAGAAATGGCAAAAGTGAGCATCCATGCCATGTTCTGATCTTCGAGATAAAACTTTCAGTTTTTCATGGTTAGATATGATGTTCATTCTAAACTTTTTATGCATGGCTTTTATTGTGTTGTGGTAGTTTTCTTTAAAAAAATATTTACTTTTTAAAGACTTATTTATTTATTTTAGAGACTGAGAGAGCATGGGCAGGGAGAGTGACAGAGAGAGGGATAGAAGCAGACTCCCTGCTAAGCAGGGAACCCCATGCAGAGATTGATCCCAGTACCCTGAGATCATGACCTGAGCTGAAAGCAAGAGTCAGATACATAACTGACTGAGCCACCCAGGTGCCCCAAGGTAATTTCCTTCTAATTCTCATTTGTTGAGTCCTATTTATCATGAAAGGGTGTTTAATTCTGCCAAATGTTTTTTCTACATCTGTGAGATAATGATGAGGTTTTGGTCCTCCATTCTGTTTATGTGGCATAATACATTGATTTTCATGTTGAGCCATCCTTATATCCTAGGGATAAATCCTAATTGATGACAGCCTATGATTCTGTTAAAGTGCTATTGAATTTGGTGTGCTAGAATTTTGTTGAGCATTTTTGCATGTATGTTAATCAAGGATATTGGCTTATAGTTTTCTTTTCCTATAGTGTCTTTTTCTATATTTGGTATTGGGGTAATGCTGGCCTCATAAAATGATTTTGGAAATATTCTCACTTCATAAAATTTTTGAAAAGTTTGAGAAGGCCTACTGTTAATTGTTCTTTAAATATTGGGTATAACTTATCAGTGAAGCCATCAATTTCAGGGTTTTTCTTTGTTAGGAAATTTTTGACTGTTGATTCAATCTTCTTACTAATTATAGGTCTATCAGTTTTATGTTTCTTTATGATTCAGTCTTGGTAAATTACATATTTCTAGGAATTTGTCCATCTCATCTAAGTTATCCAATCTGTTGGTGTACTATTTTCCCAGCACTCTCTCTCTCTCTCTCTTTTTAAGATTTTATTTATTCATTTGTCAGAGAGAGAGAGAGAGAGAGAGAGAGAGAGAGAGAACAAGCAGGCAGAGGAAGAGAGAGAAGCAGGCTCCCCACCAAGCAAGGAGCCCGATGTGGGACTCGATACCAGGACCCCAGCATCATGACCTGAGCTGAAGGCAGTGGCCCAACCAACTGAGCCACTTACGTGTCTCCCAGCACTCTCTTATAAGAGAGTTTTCTTTTCATAGAACAGGTAGCAATGTCCCCACTTTCATTTCTGGTTTTAGTAATTTAGTTGTCTCTTTTTCTTTAATTAATCTAGCTAAAGTTTTGTCAATTTTATTGATCCTTTTGAAAAACCAACTTTAAAATTTGTTGATCTTCTCTATTGTTTTTATCTTGTCTATTTCATTCTTCTTTACTTTAATTTTACTTCTTCTAGCTTTGGGTTTAATTTGTTCTTCCTTTTTTTTAGTTCCTTATATTGTAAAGTTAGATTGTTCACTTAAGATCTCATTTTTAATGTGTATTAGTAGATATAAATTTCCCCTGTAGCATTACTATCACTGTGTTCCAGATGTTTTGGTGTACTACATTGTCATTTTCATTCATCATTAAGTATTTTATAATTTCCTTTGTGATTTTTCTTTTGGTTCATTCATTAAGAATATATTATTTAAATTCTACAAATTCATAGCATTCCTAGTTTTATTTATATTATGATTTCTAACTCCATCTTGTTGTTGAAGAAGATACATCGATAGCTATCTTTTAAAACATTGAAACTTAATTTATAGCCTCATACATGGCCTAATGGAGAATGTCCCATGTGCACTTGAAAAGAATATGTATCTACTTGGTTTATTATGTTCTTCAAATACTTAATTTACTCAGTTATCTTCTTTTTAAAGTTTTAAAATTCCAGTTAGTTACCATAGAGTGTAACATTAGTTTCAGGTGTATGATTTAATACTTACATACAACACCCAATGTTTAGCACAAGTGCATGCCTTAATCCCCATCACCCATTTAACCCATCTCCGTACCAACTTTGTCTCTTGTAACCATTAGTTTGTTCTCTATAGTTAAGAATTAGATTCTTGGTTTGTCTCCCACACCCATGATTATTTGTTTTATTTCTGTGAAATAATATGGTATTTGTCTTTCTCTGACTGATTTTTGCTTAGCATAATACTCTAGATCCATCCATGTTGTTGCAAATGGCAAAATTTCTGTGTGGTTCTTCTATCTATTATTGAGAGTGGGTTATTGAAGTCTTCAACTATTCTATTTCTCCCTTTATTATGTCAATTTTTGCTTTGTATATTTTCATGGCCTGTTATTAGCTGTGTAAATGATTATAACTGTAAAATCTTCTTGGGATGCCTGGGTGGCTCAGCCAGTTAAGCATTTGCCTTTGGCTCAGGTCTTGATCCCAGGGTCCTGGGATTGAATCCCACATAAAGCTACTTGCTTGGCAGAGAGCCTGCTTCTCCCTCTGCCTACCACTCCCCCTGCTTGGGTGTTCTCACTCTCTTTCTCTGACAAATAAATAAAATATTTTTTAAAAAGCTATTACATCTTCTTGCTGTGTTGAATTTTTATTAATATATAGTATATTTCTATGTTTCTTATGTAAACTTTTTTTTTAAGATTTTTATTTATTTATTTATTTGACAGAGAGAAATCATAAGCAGGCAGAGAGCAGGGGAAGAAGTCTCCCTCCTGAGCAGAGAGCCTGATGTGGGGCTTGATCCCAGGACCTGGGATCATGACCTGAGCCAAAGGCAGAGACAACCCACTGAGCTACCCAGGTGCCCTTCTTGTGTAACCTTTTTTGATAAAGTCTGTTTTGTCTGATAGTATAGTTATTCTTCTGTTTTGGTTATTTGAATGGAATATTATTTTCCATCTTATCACTTTCAGCCCATTGTATCTTTGAATTTAAAATGAGTTTGTTGTAGATAGCATATAGTTAGATCGAGTTTTGTTTTGCTTTTTTTTTTTAATCCATTCTGCCAGTCCCTGTCTTTTGTTTAGAGAGTTTAGTCCATTTACACTTGAAATAATGATCGATAAAGAGGGACTCACTTTGGTCCTTTTGCTCTTTCTTTTGTATATGCCTTATAACTTTCTTGTCCTCATTTTCTGTATTACTGCCTTCTTTTGTATATACTTAATTTTTTGTAGTGAAATGTATTCCCTTCTCTTTTCTTTTTGGCATATTCTATAACTATTTCCTTTGTGGTTAGTATGGGATTTCATTTAACATTTTAAAGTTATGATACTCTAATATGAACTTAAGCCAGCTTAACTTCAATAATATAGAAGCTTTCCTCCTGTACAACTCTGTCCTTACCTCTGCCATTTCTTGATGTCACAGAACATCTTTGTATACATTGAATCAAAAAACATAACTATTATTTTTTATGCATTAGTCTTTGAAATCATGTAGTGAAAGGTTGTGGAGTTACTAACAAAAATCTCACTAATACTAGCTTTAGACTAATAATTTCTTAATGTATCAGTTTTAAAATCATAGAAAACAGAAAATGAAGTTACAAACAATTTTTACAATAATACAAAGGTTTATTTTTTATTTCTTTTCAGCATAACAGTATTCATTGTTTTTGCACCACACTCAGTGCTCCATGAATCTGTGCCCTCCCTAATACCCACCACCTGGTTCCCCCAACCTCCCACCCTCCGCCCCTTCAAAACCCTGATTGTTTTTCAGAGTCCATAGTCTCTCATGGTTCACCTCCGTTCCAATTTCCCTCAACTTCCTTCTCCTCTCCATCTCCCCTTGTCCTCCATGTTATTTGTGATGCTCCACAAATAAGTGAAACCATATGATAATTGACTCTCTCTGCCTGACTTCAGTAATACAAGGTTTTATAAATATCTGCATATTTACCTTTACTGAGGTCTTTATTTCTTCTTATGGCTTTGAGTTACTGTCTAGTATCCTTTAATTTCAACAGTGCTGCAGTGGTGTGTTTAGCATTATTTAAAGGGCAAGTCTTTTCTTTCATGTATTTTTTTTTATTAACATATAATGTATTATTTGCCTCAAGGTTACAGGTTTGTGAATCTTCGGTCTTACACAATTCACAACACTCACCATAACACATACCCTCCCCAATATCCATAACCCAGCCACCCTAACCCCTCCCCTAGCCCCCCCCAGCAACCCTCAGTTTGTTTCCTGAGATTAAGAGTCTCTTATGATTTGTCTCTCTCCCAATCTCCTCTTGTTTCATTTTTTTCCCTCCCTATCCCCCATGACCCTTTGCCCTGCCTCTTAAATTCCTTATATCAGAGAGATCATATGATAATTGTCTTTCTCTGATTGACTTTTCTCACTTAGCATAATACCCTCTTGTTCCACCCATGTTGTTGCAAATGGCAAGATTTTGGGGGGGGGGGTTAATGGCTGTATAGTATTCCATCATATATATATACACACCACATCTTCATTATCTGTTTATCTGTTGATGGACATCTAGGTTGTTTCTGTAGTTTGGCTGTTGTGGACATTGCTGCTATAAACAGTCAGGTGCACGTGCCTGAAGGGCAAGTCTAATGATAGTGAACTCTCTCATCTTATTTATCTGGGAATTTCTTAATTTACCCTTTACTTTTGAAGTACAGTTTTGCCACATATAGGACAGGTTTTGTTTTGTTTTGTTTTCCTTTTAGCATTTTGAAAATATCAGCCCACTGCTCTCTGGCCACCAAAGTCTCTGATAAGAAAGTTGCTTGTAGTCCTAGTGAGGATCCCATGTATATGAGGAATCACTTCTTTCTTGCTACTTCTAAGATTCTCTTTGGCTTTGACTTTTGACTCTTTGATTATAATGTGTTCTGGTGTAGATATCTTTAAGTTCATCCTTTTTAGTGTTCATTGGGATTCTTGGATATTTAGGTTCATGTATTTCATCAGACTTGGGAAGTTTTAGGCCATATATTCAAATAATCTCTTTGCTTCTTTGTCTCTCCTCCTCTTGGAACTCCCATAGTATAAATGTTGATTCACTTGGTGGTGTCCTACAATTTTGTTAACTTCTGTTCACTGCAATCTTTATTGTTTCTTTTCCTCAGACTTGATAATTTCAGTTGTTTATCTTCAAATTCAGTGACATTTATTTCTGCCTACTCAAATCTAACTTTGAATCCCTCTAGTGAATTTATAATTTCAATTATTGTGTTTTTTAGCCCAAGAATTTCTCTGTGGTTTCTTTCAAGATTTTATTTTCTTTATGTGTATTTCTATTTTGTTATACATCATTTTCTTAACTTTCTCCATTCTTTCCATTAGCTCTTTGAGATCTTTAAGACAGTTATTTTGAAGTCTTTGTTTACTAGATACTTCATCTGATCTTTCTCTGGGACAATTTCTGTTTTTTTTTGTTTTTTTTTGTTTTTTTCTTTTGAATAGGAGACACTTTCATGTTTCTTCATATGTCTTACTATTTTTTTTAAACTGTACATTTGAACATAATGATGTGTCAACTCTGGAAATCAGATTCTTTTCCTTCCCCTGTTTTGCTGTTTTTGTTTTTGTTTTCTTTTGGTTAGCCTTTTAAAAAATGATTTATTGTTGTAGACTGTCTCCATGGTGAAGATCAGCTTTAGTTGTAAACTTGTTTTTCTCAGGTCTTTTCTGAGGCTGTACCTTTCCCTGGGCATGTGCAGTGACTTCCTAACTTCCCCCATATATGTGTGCAATTGCTTTTGAATGTCCTAGTCCTTGATGTTGGATTTCTTAAAGGGGGGAAAAAGAAGAAGTGTGGAAAAAAGGTACTAGCTGTTTAAATTCTCTAGAAATTGCTTCAGGTAGAGAGGGAGGGGCCCTCAACAATGGATAAGTGTGTGGGGCTGCAAAATAGCTACCTGCCTCTGTGATCACCTCCATGATCAGAAGCAGCAATCAGAACACAGATCTCTGATATTTGGAGAACAAAGTCATTATTATCCACTCTGGCTCTTGCAGACTTCTCTAGGAACACATGCACAGTTGCCTGCTAGGAAGTAGGGAATGTGAAGTCTCTTCTGAGCTAAGACCTAAAACTGATAAATTGAAACTTACTGTCCAAGCCTTTCACTGGAAGCTATAAGCCTTCAATAGACTCCAGAATTCCAACGTAGTTACATTAGACAAATCTGCCAGTATAATTTTTACCTAGGTGGAGGGATATATTCCTGATGTTTCCTGCTCAGCCATCTGCATAGAATCCTCCCCTCCATCTGTTGCCTTTTTTTTTTTTTTAAAAAAGGCCAATTTAGTAGAATCTATTGAATTGCCCTATCTTTGAACCCAGAAATTCTACTATTAGAAATTAGTCTTATAGAAAATATTCCCAAACATATATTCACACACAAAGTTATATATAAGAAAGTTCCCTGCCAGCATTGTTTGTAATAATGACAAATTGAAAATAATCTAAATCTATATATTTGTAATTACCATATTATATATAATTATAATAATCTACATGATTATGATATGTAATTATAATATTTATTTATAATGTGTTACATTATATGTAATGTACAAATATTTATAGTACTTATAAATTAATATATGTAATATATACACACACTATAATACTGTGTATTAAAAGTTTGGAATCAATAAAATAGACTGTCATAGAAAGAATCTAAGTTATAATATAGTTATAAAAACTAAGTTGTAGAAAAGTATATCTGGTATGATTCTGTTTGTTTATGAGAAATCCACATATGGGTAATGGTAAGTAAAAATTTCTGAAAGGGTGGACAGATATCTTTTAATAATAGTTATCTCTGGAGCAAGCATGAGAATGGAGGGAGTACCAAAGAAAATTTTAAATTTTATTCCATATGCTTCTGTACTGTTTGATTAGTTGTTTTTCGTTTTGTTTTGTTTTGTTTTTTCAACAAGCACCATGCATACTTAATAATATACAAGTATTGTAAATAATTTTTAAAAACTTTGATGAATATCCTTAATGTCTGCATGGTCATAGCTTACTGAACAGAAATCTCTGGAAACTTGGATTAAAGAATTATTGAATAGCAAACAAGCCTTGGAAATTGGACAGAACATATTGCTCTAGAGGAATTTAAAGTCATCTTTCCTCTGGAGCTCTTTGTATCCCAGGATGGTAAAAAGAAACTGGACATCTCTCCTCTCTTGGAGATGTGTTTATATTCCAGAGCAAAATTTTCTTTCTCCACTCCCCCTGCCGCTCCAGGAGAAAAGGTCACATGTATCACCTGCTGATATATAAGCTCCAAGTTTCATAATTTCAGTGTTCCTCTTCTAGTACAAACCCTGCTTTACATACAAGTACATCTGCTCTCAGTACATCATCCTGTAACAAATTTTGCCATGGAACACTACTGCGAGTTGCTCTGTGAGCAAATAAAATGTCTTTTCCCTAATTCAGAAGTTTTGTGTTTCTGTAAATATGCATGTGCATGTGCTCATGTGTGTCACTATACAGGTTAACTTCTTATCTTTCAAGCAGGAAAGTATCTCATATGCTTCACAGTTTTAGACTCAACACCAGGCACAGCAAGTTTGGTTGAGTTGTTTGGTGTATTTTGCCACTCCGCAAATTAAGGCAGGAGAGACTATTGTCATGACCTGTTTATAATACTGAGTTCGTTTTTCTAAGGCAGCCCTGAATGAAGACCTGGATTATGTGTCCTGGTGAGGAGAGAAAGCAGTTCTGTTCCAATAGGGGTCCCTCATGAATGAAGAAGGTCTGAACTGGCTCAGATACAACTGGATCCCATCTGTATTTGCACAAGGCAGTAAGTCTGACTTCTGTCTTTCCCACCATCTCCGCCTCTTTCAAGAGAAAGAAAATGATTACGATCATTTTAGAAAGGAATGCGCCACTCTGAATGTGGGCATACCAAACTGCTTACTGAGTCATCTTCCAGGCTACCTTCAGAACACACACAGGAGAACATTCCCCAGCGCTAAGAAATTCCTATTCTTACATATTCATTTTCTAGGATGCTTATCAGAAGACCTTCAACTTTTTTTTTTTTTTTTAAGATTTTATTTATTTATTTGAGAGAAAGAGTGAGCCGAGCAGGAGAGAGAGAGTGAGCAGAGGGGAGGGGCAGAGGGATAGAGTCAAGAGCAGGGCGCCTGATGTGGGACTTGATCCCAGGACCCTGGGAGCTGAAGGAAGATACGTAACAGACTGAGCCACCCAGGCACCCAAGAAGACCCTCTATTTCTTGGCAGTCTTTGTTTAATAATGAGACTTCCTCTTGGAGATTATAATCCTAGAATGTTGGAATCAGAAAGGGACCATTAAAAACTCCCTCATTGTGGACATGAAAGCTCTGAGGATTTTTGAAGCCCACCATCTTTTGGTAGTCATTTTTATCTTGACAGATTTATTCTTTTTGTTGTTAACTATGTTAGATTTCAAGGCTTGTCAGCTTTTTTCTGTTACATGAGTTTGGTCTTAATCATTTTGCATGCTAAGCTCACTTCTCTAATTTCTTAAGGTTTGGTCTATGCTTATATCATAGTGTTCATAATCCATTATGTTCATAACTACATTTCCTCCGTTCATTCATTTTTAAGTATTATGTTCTATTCCAGCACTGCCCCATAGAACTTGCTGCAATGATACTCATGTTCTGTAATCTACGCTGTCCAATATGATAGCTATTAGCTTGTGTGACTGAAGGACTTAATTTTTAATATTATTTAACTTAATGTATTTAATCATATGTGGGTAGTTGCCGCTGCCCCTCGGAATAATTTGTTACTTAAATTGTAACCCCTGGAGGATTTTACTAGTTACCAAGCACATTTAGATATGGCCTTAAGAAATACATATACTGGTAACAGGTCTTTGGGGAGAAGGACGATGTACAACTGTGAAGCTGGGCATCTGTGGATGCCCGGCTCGCTCAGGGCAGAAGGCCGTCTCTTCACAGAAGCCGAGCACCCAGGAACACCCAGTCAGCCCAGGGTGGAATGAAAACCGCCTGCTTCCCTTATCCGTTATCGCTCCTTTCTCTTCCCAGAAGCGCCCGTTGTTAGTTAGATGAGTCCTGTGAATGTGCTTGGTCAACTAGAAACCTGACCCTCCTCCTTGTTTGTCTGCAAAACGGGATTAACGTTTGGCCTTCATCAATCCTTTTGTTGGCTATTGTTTTCTTTTTATTTATTTATTTATTTATTTATTATTTTTTAAATTTCTTTGGCTATTGTTTTCTATCCAATAAAAGTGAGACTGTGGAGTTGCTCGTGGCAGCAGTCCTTTTCAACTGTTGTCCC
The DNA here is from genome assembly GCF_030435805.1 of Mustela lutreola. NCBI lineage: Eukaryota > Metazoa > Chordata > Mammalia > Carnivora > Mustelidae > Mustela > Mustela lutreola. The sequence goes on along the minus strand of NC_081299.1, from coordinate 101,511,562 downwards.
CTGCTCCCAGTCTTTTGCAGCTGACTTGTTTGTGCCTAATTCTTCTCTTGTCGCTGACTGGAAGCGGCAGGTAGTGGCTACCATATTGGAGAACACAATTCTACTTTCCTTTCTTGCTCGGCCATTTCTAGGCTAAAGAGTAGAAGTTCAGAGATAATTTGGATAAGAAAGCTATCTAGACAGCCTGCTATCATGGCCTAGGCCCCAAAGACCCTGTTGTATTTGCTTTTTTCTAAGACAAAAATAACTTGGCAGTTTTACAGTAGGATGTAATCAGATGAAGACTAAGAATGTGTGGGCCATGATAACCATGAGAAGATAAGAACAATGATGTAAGAGGATGGTTTGGATGGCCTTGTTTTGCCTCATGAGTTTAAGAAAAGATAAAATGTGCTAGAAATAGAGGTATTCTATGAAATGCAAAGAAAATACAGTGAACAGAATGTTTGAAAGGATACTAAGCCTAACATTTTGTGAATATCTCCTGGGCCCAAAGCATTTTACTAAGCCATGTATAGGCATTATTTCCTTTACTCTTAACAGTAAACTCATGAGTTGTATATACATTCCTCCTTTTACAGATGATGAGTCAAATTGTCACACAGCTACTCAGTGGAGGATCCAAGACCTCAAATCAGTTCTACCTGCAACCCAAGCCTCTGTATATGTTCACCTATAAACAGGGTAGTGAGATGAAGGGCATAATTCCAACTCTACCATGACCTTGTTGTGTGATCTTATGCAAATAATCTCACCTCTCTGTGCCTCAGTTTCTTTGTTTTGTAAGACATAGGGGTTGGATTCATTGGTTTCTAACGTCTCATTCAACTTTTCCATCCTAACACTCTGACACTCAAATCACCCCTAATTTCTTTGTGGATTTCAACATATCAATTGCTATTGGCAAGAAAAAAAAAAAAGGTATGATGGGCTCCTTTGTTTTGCTCTATTTCTCTCCCATCATTTTTGGTCCATGACCCACAAAAGGATTTGATTTGGATAGCAATAACATTCCCAGATTTTCTCTATGGGTCAGATATTTAAAAAGGATAATTTAACATTCTCTTAAGAATATTAAAGAGACATTTTCTTTTGAAACATATGAACATACATGTGATCTTAGTGATACCCTGCAAGCAAAATAAAATGTCATAAATTGCTTTCCTGAAGTGGAAGTTCATTACTGAGAAGGGCTTGGTGTGGGGACAGGGAGCAGTTGTCAGTCTCTAGGAGGGTTTTTTACAAAAGCATATTCAACAGAACAATAAGAGTCTGCTATTTGGAAAAATGAGGGGGGGATGCATTTTATTTTGCTAAAATTAAATAAACCTCTATAAAAGTCTGCTCAGCTCATGAAGAAAACTGGAAGCAGTGATTCTGTGTGGGGAGAGGGAAAGAGTCATAATATCAGATAAGGGGTGATCAGTATATTGTAGATAGGGCATGAAAGTAAATTTTTTTGAAAGTTTTTTATTTTCTTTTCTCCTTATTTTAATTACAAAAAGTAATGCTTATGGTAAGAAGTCAAACTATGTAGAAATTTATTAAGAAAAAATAGATTCTTGTTCATAAAAACCCATATACACATATTTACTACTATAAACAGCTATATTATATATAATATATACTAAAGAGTTATATGGTATATATAATATTACATAGTATGCATTTTCAACCATTCTCTTATTGGCGAGCATTCATTTTCTTTTTTAAAGACTTTATTTATGTGAGAGAGAGAGCGAGCACAAGGGCACTCACAAGCCAGGAAAGAGGCAGAGGACGGGAGAACAGACTCCCTCTGAGCTGGGACCCTGATGCAGGGCTTGATCCCAGGGCCCTGGGATCATAACTCCAGCAGAAGGCAGATACTTAACCCACTGAGCCACCCAGGCACCCTGGTGAGCATTCATTTTCTAGGATATTTTATATGTATCCAAAAAAGAATGAGAAAAGTCAGCCTTATATTCACATCTGATAAAGAAATTTGAAGATGTGAACTGATACGGGGCAGAAAGCTAGATTAGGCAGCTCCAGGGATCTTGCAGCCAGGACTGCCTTAAAGATAGATAATTCACATGGCAAAACTAAGTAAGTTCCTAACATTATAAAGATATAGGATAAGAAAGCTGAAAGGGATTTAAAATAAGTAAGTCCAGTCCCCTAATTTTACCAAGGAGGAAATTGAGACCCAGGGAGGTTGTCTTTCTCAAGGTCACATAACTAGTTAAATGTCACAGTCCTGATTAAAGTCTTATGGCTCTAGACTAGCTTTATTTGAAAGAAAGAAGTAATAAAAGGACATTATGATTCCACCTATGACTAGGTGCTGAAGGGTTTCTTCCTCTGAGTGGTTGAAACTGTATGCAGATAGGTTTTAAAGTCCTACAAATGCATATTGTGGCTCCCATTTTTGTTATCTTCCAAAAATAATTTTCCCATTTATTCTGTATATAGACATACCATTTTGCATTGATGTAAGCATTCAAAGACTATTACTGAGCCTTCTCTACTACCTGGGGAGGCAGCAGAGTGTAATGGTTAAAAGCCCAGATTTTCATTCTTGCTCTACCTCTCCCCAGTTGCATGGCTTTGGGTAAATTAATGTCTCTAAACCTCAATTTCCCTATCTCAAATGAGGGAGAATAATTCTACCGTGTATTGTTGTTATGAGGATTTAAATAAATAATATAAGCTAAGTGACTGTCAAGTAAACTTCAGATATCACTACAGCAGACATTTTGCTAGTCCCAGAGATAAGCAATGAACATGGTACACATATGGTTCAATTCTTAAAGAGCTTATCATATGCTTGAAATTCTCTGAATTAAATCTACATTTTCATTGGTCTGTGCCTTTCTACAAGATACTGATTTCTTTTGTTTGAGCCTTCTTTATCCATTTACTGTTCATTACTTGCCATGAAAACACTGTTTCTTTTAAGACCCAATGGAAATCCCATCTCTTCCATGAAGTCCTTCCAGATTTCCTCAGCTGGAAGTCTTATCACTTTACTTATACTTTCATAGTCCCACAGCATATGGTTTGATAGCATTTTTCACTATCTTGGGTCAGAATTAATCATGTACATCTTCTTTAGTCTTGGTAGTCAGTACTCAGTCAGTAACTGGTAAACCCAGTTCTATCACTATTCTTGTCATGCATTATTATGATGCTGATAATTACCATTTTAAAGAACTACAAGCTAAGGCTCAAAACAGATGAATTCAGCTACCTAAAACCTACAAGCTAGGAAGAAGTAAAATTAGGGCTAGAACCCAGGTCTCCCCAAAACACCTCTGGAAATGGACTTGTCTCTAGACTTGCCTTAACTTAGACAAGTCACTCAGCTGTAGTTTCTTCCTCTGCAAGTGAACAAGAAAAATGGTGGTGAACATGTGGTAGAGAAATACACAGTACAACTAAATGCTACATAAACACCTAACAAAATAAACATTTCCCCCTCTCTATTGCCTATCCACTATGTGTGATACATACATGATAGATCTGACTGTTGGCTAGTCAGCCAATGGCCGAATAAGAGGCATATCCTTGTCTCCTGAAGCCAAATCCAGTGGTCATTCCAATAGAACACAGCTGTCTGTTGGGATTAGCTACCTCTTATCCATCATCTACCGTCCATCTCTGGCATTTAAATTGAGAGGGTTTCCAGATGCATTGTCCATGTTATCTTTGTTTGGATGGATATTTAGAAGGAGGGGAAGCTGGTTAAAAGAATAATACAACTGATAATTGATCAGAATAACTGGTTTACATTACCATTAAAGCATACCATAACCTACCTCCTAACGCTCCACATTCTTGCCTTACTAGTCTCATTTATTTACAGTAAAGTGCTTTAAGTGATTTTCTTTTCTTTCTCTTTTTAAGTGATTTCTTGTCAAAAAGCAAATCAGTTTTTAGTATGCATCATTAATGACCTATAAATCAGTATTTCAGGTCTGACTAGTATCTTTTTCATTGAAGAATTGTGTATTCTACTGGAGTTTTTCATGACAAAGTACATAAATGTCTAAATACCTAAAATAAAATACTTCCACCACTTCTGAAATTTTTTAGGGCCAGATTCTATTTGGCAGACACATTATAGAATGAGTCTTTGTCTTCTCTAAGTGTGTATATGTGGTTTATTTGTCTCCATCCTTATTATTTTTAAATTATTTGCTTCTACCACTCTATCTCTGCTCCTCAGTTTTAAGATATTTTCTTTAAAAATGCCTCACAAAACTAAGATGTGCCTTGCTTAGCTGATTGTACATATATAAGACAGAATAAATAACTCACAGAAAACTAGATGCACCAAAAGTGGAGATCCACAGCCATTTCATCTCTGTCATAGAGGTACTGCTTGAGGTTAGAACTTTCCTAATCTACTGAGCATTCAATGCAAGTCAAATATCTACCATAGATAATGGAGGTTAGGAATTGAAATAAGTAAAATCAGGATATGTATTCCATCTCAGGGAGTTGCCTCCCTGAGGATCAAGATTATACCCTAAGGAAAGCTTTAGAAAAGTGAACACAAATGAGGACAAACTAAGGTAGAACAGATGGTACACTAAGGACCGGTGACTCAGGTACAGGCAAACTCAATTGTCATATGTCTCCTGTGTTTTGTTTTTAATGAGATAATTAGGGAAAGCATCCTTTGATTTATGTTTTGGGAGATGTTGGGCACTAGATCTGCATAGAGGTGATATAATTTATGAATTAAGTGGGAGTTTATCTTCAGTGTCCTATTGATTCTGGCATTTGTTTTCATACTGAGGTTTAAGCTAGAGGAAACAGCCTTGGCCCATAAGAGAAAGGTCTGGGGCACTGCTTCACCAAGGCTACCTGCAGGTTTTAGAAGCACACTTGGACCCAGGTTTACACCAGTGTTTGGTCACTCAGGCCTGAAAACTTTATGCAGGAGGCACACTAAACATTTTCTCTTGCCCATGACCAGGCTGAGGTATTTCTTGTGCTCAGAGAGCCTCAACCTTTTCCAAATTCCATCAAAAGAAGAAACTCAATAAGCTAGAAGAAACAAGCTCCGAGTACAGCTGTTAACCATCTCATTTTAAAATGCAGCCCCACCTGCCATAACAACAAACCTGCTCATCACAAAGCCGCTCTTAGATCTGTGATCTATGAGAAGGCTCGGGACCCCACCTGTGAGCTCCCCAGACCTAACTTTATCATATCAAACAGATGGGTAATAACATGGAACTTTCACTCTAATAAAAATTGCCTCTTCCTTTTATCAATGGGTCAGATCAGACCAGACACCAGAGAGTTCTCTCAGATCTAGCCAAATACAGAAAGCTGCTTTTGTTGTACAAAGGGTAATGGAAAATGGTTAAAGAAATATTTTGCAAGCTTAAGACCTATCCAAGACCAACACATTCAGCCCATTTTTTAAGTGCATATGCTTGTTCAAAGTCAGTCTGTTGTATGACCTCAAAGAAAAGATAATTCATCTTCTAATGAAGAAAGGCTTTTATATTTATGGAATAAGGAAATTCAAAATATCTTAAAGCTCACCCAACCCAATCTCCTTGCCATAGCAAAAACATTTTCTAAAGCACAAAAGACGGATGGGACTGCCAAAGTTTTGAAATATTAAAAAGTTTTTTAAATTGTGAAATAATTTCAAAATATAGCAAACCCCAGATTTAATGAAAGTATTTTGACAGGTCTTTAAAAAAATAAAATTTTACATATATAGGTATTTATATGCATTTATACCTATTATGTATTATAGGCATATGTATATATGTACATATAATATTGGTTTTTGTTGTAAATTTTATATGAGTGATATCAACAAGGGTGTATATCTATTTGCAACTTGACTATTTGCATTAAAAATTATTTTTTTCCTTGATTTTTTTCCCTCAATTTATCCAGGTTAACACATATTATGCCAATTTGTTTATTTCATTTAAGTAACTATTCAGTATTTCATTATATGGATATATCTAGGATGGGATGACTATATAATTTATTATCAAAGTACCCTCTGTTGAAAATTAAAATAGGCTCAATTAATACATCAATAAAATAGGCTTAACTTAGGACTATACCAGGCAAATCAAGAGGTAGGGTCACCCTGAGTATGGTACCATTTTTACACATCTCTGTTGACTGACATATTGTTTTGAATTTCAGGTATTATAAGGAATGATGCAATGAATATTTTCAAACATGTGTCCTGATGTCCATGGGTGAGTATTTTCTAACATTTTATTTGTAAGGCATAGATATGCATATTTTGACTTTATTACATATTGACATATTGCTTTGCAAATCTGTATATCCTTTAAGTTATTCATAGGACCTACTATTGCCCCTCACTTTCATCAGTACTTATAGAATCACTTGAGGGGGTGGCATTTCATTACTGCATAATTTGCATTTCTCTCTTTTTTTTTAAAGATTTTTATTTATTTATTTATTTGACAGATCACAAGTAGGCAGAGAGGCAGGCAGAGAGAGAGAGGGAAGCAGGTTCCCTGCTGAGCAGAGATCCTGATGTGAGGATGGATCCCGGGACCCTGAGATCATGACCTGAGCTGAAGGCAGAGGCTTAACCCACTGAACCACCCAGGTGCTCCTGCATTTCTCTTTTAACAGTAGGATTGCACAACCTTCCCCGTTCACTAGCCCTTTAGATTTCTTCTTCTTTCTGATAAATAGCTGTCATTATTTGTGTCATTTTATGTGGGTTAATCTCAAGTAAATAAAATATGGCTATTTGTTTTTTATCGTATTTGAAAATATCTGTCTTTTAGGTGAGTTAAGGCAACTTATATATTCTGTGATTATAAATATATTTCACTATATATATATATATATATATATATATATATATTCATTCTTGATCAACCCCACTAGGGTTTACCAATTTTATTAAAAAGTTTTCACATAATTAAATAAATGTTGGTTATAGATAAATCTGGTGAGAATTGATATCTTAGCATGAGTCCTTCAATCTATGATTATGGGATATCTCTCCATTTATTTGGATCATTAATATTCCTTAGAGGTGTTTTGTTAGTTTTAATATTAGTATTTTGTCAGCTTTGTGTTTATTATTTTTGAAGCTATTGTAAATGGTATTTTATAATTCATTTTCAAATTGCTGTTAGGATGTAGAAGTAAAATTGATTTTTATATATTCATATTGAATGAATTAATTTATCAATGGAAGCCTTGCTAAATTAACTCATTGACTCAAACTGTAGATTTTGGGACTTTTGAAATTCCAAACCTCATAAGTTATGAATAAAAGCAATTTTGCTTCTTCCTTTCCCACCTTTCTACCTTTTATTTCTTTTTCTTTTCTAATTTCATTAGTATACAGGAGTGAATGAAAGTAATGAAAACATATTTTGTCTTGTTTCTGATCTCACAAAGAATTTTTTAATGTCACGACATTGAGTATTCTCTCTGTAGGGTTTTTGTAGATGACTTTTATCAGATCAAAATTCTCTTCTATTCCTAGTTTGCTGTGAGTTGGTCATAAACATGTTGAGTTCTATCAAATGCTTTGCATCTATTGAAATAAACGTGTTTTTTCCCCTGCTTTATTCTGTTAATATGGCTAATTGCATTTGTTAATTTTTCTGACTGTTAAGTCAGCCTTGGAATAAACCAATCCTACTTAGTGATAATGTATAATGTTTCTTATATATTAGCTTTTGATTGACATCCTGAGAAATTTGGGCTCTGAAATACTATATGAGATTTGGTTTTACCCTGAAGAGATTTTGAACTTCCCTTTTGAGGCTCCTGCGCCATGCAGTTTCAAAATATAGCGATAATCTGGAGTCTTCCACTGTATTGGGATGTTATCTCCTAAATCACCCCCAAGATGATAGAGATTTCATTCTGTTTTTTCAAAGTTTATACTCCAGCTTCATAGGCTTTTCTGTTGTCCCAGAATTTAGTTAATGCTTTGTCAGGAAAACAAAACCCAGTCATGTATTTCAATCCTTTTGGAACTGTAGAGTTTAGTTTTTAGAATTGAAGAACACAAGTTTCAACTGAGGAGAATAAATTATGCGGGAAGGAATCATTGTTCATCAGATAATGCAGAGTTAATAATGACTGAAGTCTAGCCTGTTAAATCTCTATCTTTAAGTCAGAGAAAGGAAGAGGTGCTGAAGAACTCCAGCCCAGGTACTAGATTAATTTAAATGCTATTTTATCTCCAACACTTGGTCCTAATCGTCTCCTCTTGAACACTCAATACCTGCATTCATGCTGGCTGGCCCCAGGGATGCAGAGCAGCCCACTGTCCCCACTGAAAGGAAATGAAAAATCGGCTGATGCTAAACAGACCTCCTTCAGCAACTATAGCCATCTAAGCACTATGTCCTGCAGCGTGATTAATGATTTTTCTTTCCCTTTATGTTTAAGGGCAATGTGTTTTAGAAAGGAAGAGAGAGAAATAGAATGAAGAAGGGGGATGAAGGAGAGAGCAGAGATGCAAAAGTAAGAAAGGGGAACCGTATAAGAGGAGGAAAGGTAAGAAAATGATCTTTCAAAATGAAATGGAAAATATTTCATAGAATTAGCTAGAACTGTATATTTTCTCCTAATATGAAGGATTCCACTTCTACCCTACATAAGAATGTCAAGTTATTTTGGTCAATCTTATGTAAATAATATGCTCTACTGAAAACAGTAAAGGGAAAGGAAATTTAGAAGAGGCTCTGCATCCCCATACAAAACTTTTGTTTTTAAGTCATCTGTACCTGACCTTAAAAAGAAATGAAGTTTCATTTTAACTCTCTAGATTAATTATTGTAATTTAAGACTAAATACATTGGGAGGGACAAGGAATTGAGAGAGTAATATTTGGCACATTGATAACCCTTTCTTACTTGTATATATTACTGTGTATATACTCATATATTGTATATATATATAGCATGATACATTGCATACATATGAAATATCTATACTTACCTATATCATATCTTGAGGGATGCAAGGTTGTAACATCTGTCATCTCATTTATTGACGCAGTTGATTTTCCAGATATGACAGTCTAGACCATTTCCCCACATGTGTCAAAGGCCCTGCAATGTGGAAAAAACTTCTGCCAAGAGCTTATACATTATGAAGGCTTGTCTTTTTTCATCAGCCTCGGCTTATGTTAAAGGTACAAAGGCTATTTTTCTTCTTCATCTTCAGTACCTGCTCTGGGCTTTCATGCATTGGATTCTCAACAGCTTTCTGTAAGGCTATAGATCTCGTGTTAATATGGACCCCATGTACTGAGGTCTGAAGGCTGTGTCAGCAGTGACTCCTGGAGAGCATCTTGCAGAAGGGCTTGGTAGAAAGAAAGGGGAAGGTATTCGGGGGTATTGTGTGCAGTTAAGTTTGAACCACCCAGCAGCCAGCAATCAAACATATGTGCACAGGAGAGAGCAAGTACATTTGCTTGGCCAAAGCATAAATTATAGGTTAAAGATCAATCATAAACAAGAACAAGATTACTGAGGCATGTTGATAGACAGCCTTAAAGACCAGAATGAAGCATTCATATTTGATTAAAAAGACAAAGACAACAAAAAACCATGTACATTCCAGAGAACCTATCAATAGATCAAACATGAGATTCCTGCTTACTAGTCAAGGCACTGGAGTGCAACTTGATTGAAATGGTTGAGAAGGAAAATTTTTTTCTACTGTATAAAGGGCACACAGAAGGGGCAGGCAGCTGGCAAGGAGGATGGTTTATAATATCTTAGGTGTCATGTGATTAGAGAGGGCCCAGACTAGAATGTGGACTAGAAAGAGGTAGGAAAGGGTGGCTCTGAAAGGTCTTTCAGATAAAGAAATAGGAGGACTTAAAGACACACTAGTCATGGGGATTCTGGAGGAAGTAACTTGTAACACTCCAGGTGGTCTGCCAGGAGGTAGGATGGTAGCATGCCACTGATGAGGATGGAAAGTTGGGAAGGAATAAGAGTCCTGTCTCGGCTGCAGTATGAGTTTCCTTGCCACCTCTTTATTAATGCAGGTTTTATGACACAGGTGTAATAATTAATCTAAATGGCTAGCAGATGTGGCTATCCATCTTTGGGCATACTGGCCCCCAAACAGTCTCCCAATCAGCAAATTCTCAAACAAGGCCAAAGAAAATTAAAGAAAATAAATTCTGTTGAGATATTTATGGAGGCCACCTGGATAGAAATTTGACAGCTAGGAACTTGCCTGGATGCCAGGCAACTAAGGAAAGGTCAGAGCTTCTGGAGCAATAGGGCTTGTGGAGCCAAAGAACAGCAATGGCGGGGAGGAGTGTTTTGTCACATTTCATCTCAAAAAAGATTAAACATGGAGTTTTGTCTTTTAGAGAAAAACATTGTTAAAATCTTTGCCTATGTGCTGTGGAGATACCTACCTTGTCTCTTGACAAGAGTCCTACCATTTCCTTTATTTTTTTATTATTATGTTCAGTTAGTCAGCATATAGTACATCATTAGTTTTTGATGTAGTGTTCAACGATTCATTAATTATAACACCCAGTGATCATCACAACATGTACCCTCCTTAATATGCATCACCCTGTTACCCCATTCTCCCTACCCTCCTCCCTTCTGTAACCCTGAGTTTGTTTCCTGGAGTCCAGAGTCTGTCATGGTTTTTTCCCCTCTCTGATTTCTTCCCATTCAGTTTTCCCTCCCTTCCCCTATGGTCCTCTGTGCTATTCCTTATATTCTACATATGAGTGAAACCATATAATAATTGTCTTTTTCTGCTTGACTTATTTCACTTAGCATAATCCCCTCCAATTTCATCCATATTGATGCAAATGGTAGATATTCAACCTATCTGATGGCTGAGTAATAATATTCCATTGTAAATATGAACCACATCTTTATCCATTCATATGTTGAAGGGCATTTTCTTCAATTGTGTACTCTACCCAGGCTCAAACAATCAGTGCGGGCTTTGTTTATGTATCTGTTACCTCCTCTTCATTTCTTCCAATTACCACCACCCAATGTCGAAAGTGTAACTAATCTCCCTGCCTTCCACCTCTTTCTGCTCCTGCCGAAGAAATCATTCTAAGTTGCAACTTTGATCATACCGTTTACCTGTTTAAAACTTTTATCACATCCCCTTTGCCTACTGAATAATATCTAGATGCCTGTTACTAAAATCTCTACATAAGTAGATTCAATTTCTCTTTCCATTTTCCATTTCAAGTCCATTGCATACTACCAATTCCTCTGTTACATGAGCTCTCTGCCTCAGATAAACTCTATCCTTCAAAATAACGTCTGTTCCTCTTGCTGTTTATGCACTTGTTTCAATGACAAAATCTCCTCTTTTTTTCTCTACACATTTTCAAAACCATATTCTCATGTTTTAAGGGCCAACTCATGACCTATTTCCATTTGTTTGGCCATTCAACAAATATTTATTAAATTAAGGTACTGTTGTAGACTGTGAATATGCAGTGGTGTAAGGATAGACAAGGGCCTTGCTTTCATGGAGCTGCCATTTTAATGGGAGAAATAACAAAATGAATAGTTTAAAGAAGATATAGAGAATAAAGGTAAAAAATGTACAAACAAGAGCTTTGAGGAAAACAGGTTTGCATTTCAGGGTAAAATGGAGTAAGCACATCCACCCTTTCTTTTCTACTGAAGACAGCTATAAAACCTAGACAGAATGTGTGTAGCAGCTATTTCAGGTCTGAATAGTAAATGGAACCAGATGTATTTGAGAAGATGACTAGAATTCAGAGTATCACTGAGCCAACAATTGGTTTACCATTTTTTTTTTTTCTTCTAGTATCCTCCAGACTAAACTCAGTGTACTAGGAATCCAGAATTAGGTATCTGACAAAGAACAGTCCAGGAATTTTTGCTCAACAAGTAGGAAAGGCAGAGAGAGAATGAAGAAATCCTTTCCTTTTTCCCCCTTTTTCTCCAGTCTCTCAATTTTTAAGGCCTAATAAATTCAGTGGTAGTAGGAGCAGGTAATGGGAGCTAACAGGAACCAAAGCTCAGAGAGGAATTATTTTCTTCCATTCAATGGAGCTGTGGTTTCAAGAGGATAGGGCCAACGCTTGTTGCATGTTTTCTCTCTTCAGTGTTCTTGTGCTTAGCCCCTGGTGTAGTTGCAGTTGTAGAAGTTTATTACAGAAAAGGAAGACTACAATCTCATTTTCCAACCAGAGCACCAAAAAGAGGAGCCCCAAGGACTGGAAAATGTACCAAGGAGGTTGCTCAGACAGAGGAAATCAGAAATGCTCCTACATGAAGTTATTTATGAATTCTTAGGTTAGCCTTCTTGCTATACATGCGTGGAACTGATCATTTTCAAGTATTAGACCCTGAGAGCTGAGCTTACGGACTATATTTCAGGTCCCAGACTGGCTACGAGGTGATACACATGAAGGACATATCTGCATAGCACTTCAGTGGCTTCAAAAACTGAATTGACATTGGAATGACAGTACCTAGAAGGTGGATCAGAAATTGTGACCTAAGTCTAACCAGGTCATCTGCCTACAAAAGCAAAAATAGCAACATACCTCATAGCATTTAAATAAGACCCAAAGTCTCATAATATAATACTCAAAATATGTAGGCTGAAATCCAAAATTACTCAACATCAGAACCCAGGACATCTCAGATTACATGAGAAAAGACAGTCAATAGATGTCAACACTTACATGACATAGATGTTAAAATTATTTGACAAAGACTATAAAGCTGCTATTTTAAAAATGCTTCAGGTAAGAAATGCAAACTCTCTTGACATAAATGGAATAATAGAAAGTCACAGCAAAGAAATAGAAGTTTTAAAGAAGATGTTATGAAAATTATAGACAATAGCCAAAATTTTTAGAAGCTCACTGGGTAGGTTCAATAGCAGAATGGAGATGACAGAGTAAAGAAACAGTGATCTTGGAGATAGATTAATAGCTATTATCCAATGTGGAAAACAGAAAATAGAAACTGAGGTACCTGTGAGATGGTTTTAAAAGAATCTAATATTCATTTTATTGGAATCCAGAGGAGAGGGAAGAAGTACTTTGTTGATAAATATTCAAAGACATAAAAACCAAAATCATTTCAAATTTGGTGAAATATGTAAGTCTATAGATAAAATTTCAGTGAACTCTGAGTAGAATAAACCCTAAAAAAAAAATAAACTATGCCTAGATGTATCCTAGATGTATCATGATCAAAATAGTGAAAACTGAACACAAAGAGAAATATTGGAAAGCAGTCAGAGAAAGACAAAATCGAAATGTATATGGCAAAGCATTCAGTAAAATGTAAAATCCTTTATAAATGTGAAGAGTTAATATTATTAATGTTGATAATGTTCAAACTTGTACATTAGTGTTATGCAATTTTTAATTTTAAAGTCAGGAAGTTGATTCAAGCTACAAGTAAAATAGGAAAGGAAGGAGAGAAGAGGAGAGGAGGAGAGGAAAGGAGAGGAGAGGAAAAAGGAAAGGAAAAAGAAGCCAGAGAAAAACAATACACTGCCTATATGACTGCAATGATTTGAATGATTGTGGATTACTCAGAAATCATGGAGGCCAGAAAAAAGTGGTACTTTAAAAAAATATATTTTACATTATATGTGATTTTAGGTTCATAGAAAAATTGAGCAGAAGGTACAGAGATTTCCCATATATCCTTATCCCCTGCATTTGCATAGCCTCCTCCATTATCATACCTTTACACATGCGTAACTTCCCCCATTATCAACATTCCCCCATCAGAGTGGTCCATGTATTACACTACCTCCTACATAAGCATGGCCTCTCCCGCTATCCATATTCCCCCATCTGAGTGGCATATTTATTACAATAGACGAACTTGCACTAACACACCATCATCACCCAAAGTCCATGTTTACAATAGGGTTCATTCTTAGTGTTGTACTTGTATGACTTCAAACAAATGTATAATAACATTTACGAAACATGGTGGTATCATACAGAATGATTTCACTGCCCTAAAAATCCTCAGTGTTCCACCTTTTTATCCTTCTCACCCACTAACTTCTGGCCATCATTGATCTTTTTACTGCCTCTACAGTTTTAACTTTTTCAGAATGTCAACGAGAATTGTTAAGCAAGTAGCCTTTTCAGATTGACTTATTTCCCTTAGCAATATGCATTTAAGGTCCCTTCATGTCTTCTAATAGCTTGATAGCTTATTTCTTTTTAACTATGAATAATATTCTATTATCTAAATGAACCACATTGATTTAACCCACTTATCTACTCAAACACATCTTAGTTGCTTCCAAGTTTTGGCAGTTATGAATAAAGCTGCTAGAAACATCCATGGCCAGGGTTTTGCGTGGACATAAGTTTTCAGCTTTTGGGGAGTAAATACCAGATAGCATGACTGCCAAATATGGTAAGAGTATGTTTAGTTTTATAAGACTGCCAAACTGCTACCACTTTTCATTTCTATTAGCATTGAATGAGAGTTCCTGTCACCAGCATTTGATGTTAGTATTCTGGATTTTGGTCATTCTAAGAGTTGTGTAATGGGGTATCTTGTTGTTAAAGTGCCTTTTCATATACTTACTTGCCATCTGTGCATCTATCTTCTTTGGTAAGGTGTCTTTTAAGGTATATGGCTCTTTTTTTTAGTTGAGTTTGTTTTCTTATTGTTGTGTTTTAAGAGTTTATTGTGTATTTTGGATTTTATTCCTTTCTCAGATATATCTTTTGAAAGTGTTTTCTTTACAAACCTTTTAAACTAAATGTTGCTGAAACAACTAGACACCCATATACCAAAAAAAAAAAAAAAAAAGGGGGGGGGGTCTGGAGAGAGACCTTATATCCTTTACAAAAATTAACTCAAAATGAATCACAAGCCTATATGTAAAATGCAAAATTATAAAACTCCAAGAAAATAACATAAGAGAAAATCTAGATGACCTTGTGGTTTATCTTTTCATTCTCTGGACAGTATCTTTTGCAGAGATAAAATTTTTAATTAATAAATTCTAGCTTATTAATTACTTTTTTTCATGGGTAATATCTTGGCGTCGTATTTAGAAAATCAACAACTCCAGGGTCATCTGAGCCAACCAGAGCTTTCTAAAAAAAGAAACTTAATGGGTGGAGTAGCCTGACTCTTTATCTAGTTGTTTAGCTGGAAATATATTTATTCAAATGGGTATCTTTGGAATGGATGCCTGAGCAATAAAACACTTAATGTTAGGCATAAACCTTATAACACAATGACAATTAAAATCTTAGCAGGACGTTTTTGTAGATACAGGCAACATGTGTATAAAAATGTATATGGAAAGGCAAAGACACTAGAATAGCTGAGACAGTTTGGAGAAAAGGAAGAATAAAGTTAGGGGAATTGCACTACCTAATTTTAAGACTTACTGTATAGATATAGTAATAAAGATGATGTGGTATTAGCAAAGGGGTAGACATATAGATTAATGGCAGAGAATAGATGGTCCAGAAATATACCGATGCAAATATGGCCATTTTTTGTTAGACAAAAGTACAAAAACAAATCAATAGAAAAAGGGTAGTCTTTACAAATATGTTTTAGAAACAATTACACATTCATATGCAAACAATAATGATAATAACAACCTTGGCCTATATGTTATATCTGATGCATAGATTAACTCAAGATGAATCATAAATCCAAATGGAAAATGTGAAAGTATAAGACTTTTAGAAGAAAACACAGGAGATAATCTTCATGCTGAAGAGTTAAGACATGACATGACATGAAAAATATGATACATGAAGGAAAAATGTGAAATTGAAGTCTCTCAAAATTAAAAACTTTTACTCTGTCAGAGATCCTATTAAAAGAATAAAAAGACAAGCTACAACCTAGGAGAAATATTTACAAATCACACCTCTGAAAAAAAAACTTGCATCCAGAAAATAGAAAGGAATCTCAACACTCAACAATAAGAAAATAAAGGACTCAATTAAAACATAGAAAAAAGACTCTAATATATACTTCAAAAAAGAGACTATGTAGATAACAATCATTACATACATGAAAAGATGTGCAAAATTATTAGCCATCAGGGAAATGTAAATTAAAATCATGATAAAATACAGTATCCATTTATTAGAATGGCTAAAATTCCTTAAAAATCTGATAATATGATGTATTTGTGAGAATGTGGGACAGCTGGAACTCTCATACATTGCTGGTTGGGGTGCCATATGATACAGCCACTCTAGAAACAGTTTGACAGTGGATGGTTAAGGAAACTTCAGTGCAATGCTAAGTCAGAAATAAAAAAGGATGAATTACTAATATAGGCAACAACTTGGTTGAATTTATAAGACATTATGCTAAGTAAAAGAAGCCAGTTTCAAAGGTTATACACTGTATGATTCCATTTGTGTGGCACTCTCAAAAAGACAGAACTATGGTTAGTTCACTGAGGACAGGTCTCTGGTTGCCAGAGGATAGGAGTAGGATGAGTTTATTACTCTTTAGGAGTAACACAAAAGAGCTTTTTGGGGGAGGTAATAGAACTGTTCTGTGTCTTGATTGTGGTGGTGATTAACATGATTCTTTACATGTATTAAGAGTCATAGAACTAACTGACTTCTTCCCATAAATGTGTGTTTGCACTAGAATTTAAAAAAATTTAAAACAACCACCACAACAGTTCTGACTCAGTCAAAAAGATGTCAAAAAGAAGGTCTATCAGCTTTAGTTATAAAGTAAATACTTAAGGGATGATAAAAAAATGAATAGATGAATGGATTCTAGTAAGTATCTTCTAGAAACCTTGTCTTTGTATAACATTAACAGTACAGATTTCATACATAATAGCAATATAATAAGGGAGCAGAATGTATCCTTTCTATAGGTTCCTACTTCTTTCTTTGTATATACAGATGACTCTGGAAAGCAGTATAGAAGAATTTTAGAACATAGTCCTTTGGAAACAAATGACAAATAGAAAAGAAAGAAGAAAAGAAAGCCTGTACTATTGCAAACAGCAGGACAAACCTGGAAAAATTGGATATTTGTAAACATCTTGCAAATACATAGCACATACACAAGCATTTGCCACTTATGTAGACACAACCTAATGTATGATGGTCAGGAAAAGACCATGTATTTTCTATCTCTGGACAAATTAGCCTAAAAGGGATTGATGTAACTCTTTCATATTCAGCTAAATAAAATAAATATGGATTCAACCACCATTTGTGTTCCAAATCCATATTCCATGGCCCTTTCTCAAGAATTTAGGAACTAAAAATACAGTTTTTGCTCATTTATACAAATATGGCTTTTGTTTATTTACCTATACAAGGCCCAGTCTTGTATTGGACAAACTTATAAGCCCCACCAGGTGAAAAGGATTCTATTCAGCTTAAGAATTTAGCTTCTACAGAACATCAGTGGTACAACTCCTTGGAAAGGCATGCCTCCCTAGTAGATAAGTCCTTGCCTTTCATGAATAAGAACAGATTTACTGTTTTACTCCTATATTCCTCTTGGTTCAGTGTTCTTGCTTAGTTAAGAAAACCCACTTTAGGATCTGCCTGGTAACTGAAAAATCAATTATCTTTGAATTTTGGAAAAAAGGATTTTAATTCCTTTCTCCTTAGAGTATTTACAAATACCTTTAATATAGTAAAATATCCTAAGAGAAGAAGGGTGAGAGAGAGTATAGATAAATACTTGTGCCTGCACTAAATATACAAATGTAAACTATGGAGAAATGGGGATACCCCCAGGAGTGTTTGTTTGGGACTCTCCTTAGCTATTCATTCATTCTTTCATTCATTCATTTATCCTACATGCAGGTATTAAAAAACTGCTGTGTGCCACTATTTTCAGTCATAGGCCAAGGCTGATGCTAATCAACAGGTAAAATGGGATTTTGAATTCTTGAATAAAATTATACAAAAAACAACAATAGCAACAACAACCCACTCTCCTAGTCATCCTTCCTTATAGATATACTCTCACTGTGTTTGGGGAAAATAAGAGAGGCCCTTGTTTTATGGGCTCCCAAGCCTACTGGCTTTAAAGTATGAAGAAGGCCTTAATTAGATTTTTGACTTTATGGGAAGAGAAGATAGCCTTCTTAGACATGTGCTTATGAGGTGGCTATTATTGTGGGTGGCCATGGAAAAGGTATTAAAATGTTGACTGGCAGTAAAATCACATTTCAAAGTGTGGAATAAGAATATTTTTATTTAATTTAGAAATATATTGAGGGTGAGACTAGAGAAAGGAATTACAGTAAGAGAGACATGTGTATGCTATTTTGCCAAAACTATTTGATGATCTTTGAAGAGATCATAAATAGCCTAGGAAAGGATGTACTAATTTCACCTGGATTGTTTGCTGTTACAGATGTTGTGACAAAAATTCATACTATTGGAAATAAACTGCTTTAGACATAAAAAAAAAAAAAAAAGCAAAAACAGAAAACAAATTTACCATGGAAGGAGAGTCAAGTCAAATAGAACTTTTTCAATTTCTTTGCTAAAACTGTGGCTTATTTTTTTTTAAATTTATATTTATTTATTTGACATAAAGAGATCACAAGTAGGCAAAAAGGCAGGCAGAGAGAGGAAGGGAAGCAGTCTCCCCGCTGAGGAGAGAGCCGTACGCGGGGCTCGATCCGAGGACCCCGAGATCATGACCCAAGCCGAAGGCAGCGGCTTAACCCACTGAGAAACTGTGGCTTATTTTGAATCCAACTTAAGTTTCATAAATTCAAATAGCTTTTGTGCTTTAAAATAAATTTCTCTGAAAAAAAAAAAAAAAGACCTTTAACTTAGGATGATATTCAGTGTGCTTTAGAAATAATGTTTGAAAATGTTGGACCTTTTATTATTTATTTATTTCTAAAGAGATAAAAGTTTATTGAATACACTGCAAGGTAGCAGCGGGCAGGATGGCAAAGGAGAGACTACTAGCCACAAGGCGGTGGTTGAGGGGCTATAGTTATAGGATAGAGTGAGGAGATATGGGAATGTATATAATTTTCCCTTTTTTGGTAACCATGCCTGGCTTTAAGTAGTAAGGTTAGCAAGGTTAACTAGGGGTTATAGCAATTTTGAGATGGTTCATTTAATGAGCTTGTTTGTATTTACCTACTTGTAATGAGGTGGTTGCTGTGGGCCCATTTGCCTTGATCAGGCCTGTTGCCTACAAGTGGCCTCTCCATTCCCTCTGACAAATCAACAATAACAAATCTTTGGCATTCGGGCAGAGGTCTCATCTTCAGTAGTTTCTTCCTGCTGAATGAAGGGTATAGAGATGTCCCCACCTATGAGTCAACATTGGTCAGTTGGAAATTTATATGTAGGAACTGCAAAAGGCAGCCAAATCCAAGATAGAACACATATATGAATCTGCCTGAGTATAAAGGATCTTCTGTCAGCTTGAAGTTGTTGCAGTGAAGGAATCTTGGCACCAGACAGAAGGACATTGGAAAAGACAACAAAATATGATGATGTTGATGATGAATATTACAGTTACTAGAAAGAGAAGCCAGAATAAAATACCTTTGATAGTTGACCAGAATCCTCCTCCAGTCCAGGAATTTAACCAATTAAAGGAGAGAGAGAGATGGTTTAAAGCACTAATTTGAGTATTCATGTCTTTTGGTAAACTTGTCACATTTTGGGGGTAATCTGGAATATATACATAACACTTGATTTTAATGAAAGTATAGGTTCTTCCTTGAGATGAATGAAGTTATCAAGAGCCATTCAGTTTTGGAGCACCACTTTTTGAATTTGTGGGTGAATTCATATTGGGCTTAGTTAAAGGTAGTTGCTTTATGTTTGACTAAAGCATCGATTTGCAATTTTATATCAATAATTGCTGCTCCTAGGACAAATATGGCAAAGGGATAAAGCCATCAAGAAGCTCTCTTTATTTGGTGTCTACCCTTAACAATATCCTTGTCATGAGCATGCTTTGAAGGCACACACATAAGTTGTGTCTTTCCACAATGTCAGCTTTATTCACTCACAAAGCTAAGTTAAATTGCAATGACAAAGCAGGTTCAGGATTCCAAACTCAATGACCACTCACCATGTGATTAGACCTGGCTTCTTACACAGCACACGGAACAGGATGGAAGATAAGCCACACAGTCACCAAGCTAACAGAAGGGTCTGGGAAGTTAAGGAACTGAATGTGAAGTCAGTCTGTGGGCACACAGTTGAGATGAAGCCTTGGTCTAGTCTGGGCCGGCTCTTGGTCCTTACTGCTTCTGATATTCAAGCAGGGAAGGATCTCAGTTCTGTCCAGAGATTCATTGGGCAGAACCTTTGGGGGCAGTTGCCTTTTTTAAGTGGTTAGTCATAGAGGGGTCAGGTCTGAAGAGTCCGACTGTTTACTGCCCAAATCCTTCCCATGTCATCTGTGAAGAGTGAGAGTTTGACTCTTTCTTTGACAATCTGGATGCCTTTTGTTTCTTTTTATTGTCTGATTGCTGAGGCTAGGACTTTCAGTGCTATGTTGAATAGCAGTGGTGAGAGTGGACATCCCTGTCGTGTTCCTTACTTTTGGAGAAAATCTCTCAGTTTTTCCTTGTTGAGGATGATATTTGCTGTGGGTTTTTTGTAGATGGTGTTTATGATATTGAGGTATGTTCCCTCTATCTCTACTCTGTGGAGACTTTTTATCAAGAAAGGATGTTGAATTTAGTCAAATGCTTTTTCTGCATCTATTGAGAGGATCCTATACTTCTTGTCCTTTCTTTTATTAATGTTGTGTATCAAATTGATTGATTTGCAGATGTGGAAACACTCTTGCAGCTCAGGAATAAATCCTACTTGGTCGTGGTGAATAATCCTTTTCGTGTACTGTTGGATCCTATTGGTTAGAATCTTGGTGAGAATTTTGGCATCTGTGTTCATCAGGAATATTAGTTTGTAGTTCTCCTTTTTGGTGAGGTCTTTGTCTCATTGTGGGATCAAAGTAATGCTGGCCTCACAGAATGAATTTGTAAGTTTTTCTTCCATTTCTAGTTTTTGAAACAGCTTCAGAAGAATAGGTACTAGTTCTTCTTTAAATGTTTGGTAGATTGTGTAAGAGTGATGATTCACAGACCTGTACCCCTGAAACAAATAATACATGATATATTAATAAAAAAATGTTTTGTAGCATTCCACTGGGAGGCCACAGACTCTTGCTTATTGAGAGATTTGTGATTACTGATTCCATTTCTTTTCTGGTTATGGGTATGTTCAAGTTTTCTCTTTCTTCTAGTTTCAGTTTTGGCAGTTTATATGTTTCTAGGAAAGCATCCATTTCTCATGAATTCCCTGATTTGTTTGCATAATATTCTCTTATAATTGTATTTCTTTGGTGGTATTTGTGATCTCTTTTATTCTTGATATTATTTATTTGGCTCTTTTCTCTTTTCTTCTTGATAAGTCTGGGTAGGGGTTTATTGATCTTATTAATCCTTCCAAAGAACCAAGTCCTAGTTTCTTTGATATAGTCTCCTGTTTTTTTTCTTTTTCTATATCATTGAGTTCTGCTCTGATCTTTATTATTTTTCTTCTCCTGCTGGGTTGAAGCTTTATTTCCTGTTCTTTCTCCAGCTTCTTTAGCTGTAAGGTTAGGTTATATATTTGAGACCTTTCTTGTTTCTTGAGAAAGGCTTATCTTACTATATACTTCCCTCTTGGGATCACCTTTGCTGCATCCCAAAGGTTCTAAACTATCATGATTTCTTTTTCATTTGCTTCCATGTATTTTTTAAAATTTTTCTTTAGTTTCCAGGTTGACTTATTCATTCTTTAATGGGATGCTCTTTAACCTCTATGTATTTGTGCCCCTTCCAAAATTTCTCTTGTGATTGAGTTCAAGTTTTAAAGCATTGTGGTCTGAAAACATGCATGGTATAATCTCTGTCTTGTTGTATTGGTTGAGGCCTGATTTGTGACCCAGTATGTAATCTATTCTAGAGAATGTTCTTCATGCACTCGACAAGAATGTATAGTCTGTTTTTTTTTTTTTTTTTTTTTTTTTTAAGGATAAAATGCTCTAAATAAATCTGTTAAGTCCTTGCTTCATTGCTGATTCTGTGCTTAGATGATCTGTCCATTGCAGTGAGTGGAGTGTTAAAGTCCCCTACTATTATTGTATTATTATCAATGTGTTTCTTTAATTTTGTTATTAACTAGTTTATATATCTGGCTGCTCCCAGATTAGGGGCATAAATATTTACCCTTGTGAGATCTTCTTGTTGGATAGAACCTTTTATTATGATACAGTGTTATTCTTCATCTCTTATTATAGTCTTGATTTAAAATCTAATTTGTCTGATATAAGGATTGCTATTCCAGCTTTCTTTTGATGACCATTAACATGATAAATGGTTCTCCATCCTATCACTTTTAATCTGGAGGTGTTTTGGGGTATAAAATGAATCTCTTGCAGACAGTTTATTGTGGGTCTTATTTTTTTTAAATCCAATCTGATACCCTATGTATTTTGATTGGAACATTAAATCCCTTTACATTCAGAGTAATTATTGAAAAATATAAATTTAGTTCCATTGTATTACCTATAAAGTTGCTATTTCTGAGGATTGTTTCTATTCCTTTCTGGTCATTGTTACTTTTGGATTCTCTGTTCACTCACAGAATTCCCCTTTAATATTTCTTGCATGGTGGACTGCCTTGGTGGCTCAGTGGGTCAAGCCTCTGCCTTCAGCACAGGTCATGATCTCAGGGTCCTGGGATCAAGTCCTGCATCAGGCTCTCTACTAGGCAGAGAGCCTGCTCCTTCCTCTCTCTCTCTACTTGTGATCTCTCTCTGTCAAATAAATAAAGTCTTTTAAAAAATATTTTTTTTTTCAGGGCTGGCTTACTGTTCACAAAATCCTTTTAGTGTTTGTTTGTCTTGAACCTCTTCATCTCTCCTTCTATTCTGAATGACAGTCTTGCTGGATAAAGTATTCTTGACTGCATATTTTTCCCATTTAGCACATTGAATATATCATGTCCTTTCAGGCCTGCTGGATCTCTGTGGACAGGTCTGCTGCCAGCCTTATGTTTCTACCCTTCTATGTTAAAAACCTCTTGTCCCAAGGTGCTTTCAGGATTTTCCCATTTTTTCTGAAATTTGCAAGCTTCAAATGTTCTATGTTAAGGTGTTGTCCTATTTTTATTGATTTTAAGGGGGAACTCCTGGGCTTGAATGCCTATTTCCTTCCTCAGATTAGGGAAGTTATTAGCTATAATTTGTTTAAATAAACACTCCCCCTTCTGCTGGGACCCCTATTATCTGGATATATTTCACTTTATGGAATTCCTGATTTTTTGAAGTTTTCCTTTGTGATGCAGTAGTTGTCTTTCTTTCTGAAGCTGAAAGCTTCTTTATTTTCCATCATTTTGTCTTCTGTCACTATCTTCTTCACTTATCCTCACTGTTAGAGTCTCTCTTTTTTTTGTTTTAAAGATTTTGTTTATTTTATTTATTTATTTGACAGACAGAGATCACAAGTAGGCACAGAGGCAGGGAGAGAAAGAGAGAGGAGGAAGCAGGCTCTCCGCAGAGCAGACAGCCCAATGTGGGGCTCGATCACAGGACCCTGGGATCATGACCCGAGCCGAAGGCAGAGGCTTTAACCCACTGAGCCACCCAGGCATCCCGAGTCTCTCTTTTTGAATGCATCTCAGTAATAGTATTTTTAATTTTGGCCTGATTAGATTTTAGTTCTTTTATTTTTATAGTAAGGGATTCTCTAGTGTCTTCTATGCTTTTTTCAAGCCCAGCTAGTATCTTTATAATCATTGTTTTATATTCTAATTCAGACATCTTTCTTATATACATATGGATTAATTCCCTGGCAGTGAGTATTACTTTCTGTTCTTTCCTTTGTAGTGAAATTCTCCATTTCATTATTATATCCAGAAAATATCAGAAAAGAGAAAAGACAACAATACCAACAACAACTGGAAAAAAAGAGTAGAACAAATCAGAAGAAAGCAAAATAAGAAAAAATCAAACCAGAAACAAAACAGAATAAAACAAAATGCTAGATCTTGGGTGAATTTGGTCTGCTTGTTAAAAATTAAAACTAGAACCTCAAGTAAGAAAGAAAGAAAAACTTAAATATATACAAATATAAAGTAAGATAAAATATAATGAGTGGAATTCTTTAACTTCCTTTTGCATTCAGATTTTGCCTTTCCTTCCAAAAAAACAATACTCTAATTTTAGGACAAAATTACATTTTTTCCTCTCAAAAAATGTATTCTCAATCCTTATATCTTTCTTTTTCTTATTTTATTATGTTAGTCTCCATACAGTACATCATTAGTTTTTAATGTAGTGTTCCATGATACATTGTGTATTAACACCCAGTGCTCTTTGCAGTACATGTCCTCCTTAATACCCAACACCAGGCTCACCTATCCCCTCTCTCTTCTAAAACCCTCAGCTTGTTTCCTGGAGTCCATAGTCCCTTATGGTTCATCTCTACCTTTGATTCCCCACCCCCACCTTTATTTTTCCTTTCCTTCTCCTAATGGCCTCTACACTATTCCTTAGTTCCACATATAAGTGAAACCATGTGTTAATTGTCTTTCTCTGCTTGACCTATTTCACTTAGCATAATCTCCTCCAGTTCCATCCATGTTGATACAAATGGAGGGTATTCATCCTTTCTGATGGCTGAGTAATATTCCACTGTATATTGGGCCACATCTTCATTATCCATTTGTCTGTTGAAGGGCATCTCAGTTCCTGCCATAGTTTTGCTATTGTGGACATTGATACTATAAACATTGGGGTGCATGTGTCCCTTCTTTTAACTATATCTGTATCTTTGTGGTGAATACCTAGTAGTGTAATTGCTGGGTCATAGAGTAGTTCTATTTTTAACTTTTTGAAGGAAACTCCACACTGTTTTCCAAAGTGCCTCTTATACTGTTGCATTCCCACAACAGTATAAGAGGATTCCCCTTTCTCCACATCCTCTCCAACATTTGTTGTTTCCTGCCTTGTCAGTAATTGTCATTCTAACTTGTGTGTGGTGGTATCTCAATGTGGTTTTGGTTTGAATTTACCTGATGGCTAATGATATTTAACATTTTTTTCATATGTCTGTTAGCCATTTGTATGTCTTCTTTGGAGAAGTGTCTGTTCATGTCTTCTGCCCATTCTTTGACTTGACTATTTGGTTTTTGGGTGTTGTGTTTGAGAAGTTCTTTATAGATCTTGGATACGAGCCCTTTATCTGTAAGATCATTTGCAAATACCTTTTCCTCTTCTATGTATTGCCTCTTGTTTTGTTGACTGTTTCCTTTGCTATGCAGAAGTTTTTTATCTTGATGAAGCCCCAAAAGTTCAATTTTGCTTTTGTTTCCCTTACCTTTGGAGAAGTGTCTTGAAAGAACTTGCTGTAGCTGATGTTGAAGAGGTTACTGCCTATTTTCTCCTCTAGGATTTTGATGGATTCCTGTCTCACATTGAGGTCCTTCATCCATTTAGAGTTATCTTTGTGTATGGTGTAAGCAAATGGTGAAGTTTCGTTCTTCTGTATATAGCTGTCCAGTTTTCCCAGCACCGTTTATTGAAGAGACTGTCTTTTTTCCATTGGGTATTTTTTCCTGATTTGTTAAAGATTAGTAGTCCATAGAGTTGTGGGTCCATATCTGGGCTCTCTATTTTCTGTTCCACTGATCTATGTGTCTTTTTTTATGCCAGGACCATGCTGTCTCGATGATCACAACTTTGTAATATAGCTTGAAATCAGGCAACACGGTGCCCACAGCTTTTCTTTCTCAATATTTATTTGGCAATTGAGAGTGGTTCCATAAAAATTTTAGGATTGTTTGTTCCAGCACTTTGAAAAATGCCATTGGTATTTTGATCTGGATGATGTTGAAGGTATAGATTGCTTTGGGCAGCATAGACATTTTAACAGTGTTAAAATGGATTTTTCGAACCCATGAACGTGGACTATTTTTCCATCTTTTTGTGTCTTCTTCAATTTCTTTCATAAGTGTTCTGTAGTTTCTAAAATACAGATTATTTACCTCTTTGGTTAGGTTTATTCCTAAGTATATTATGGTTTTTCATGCTATTATGAATAGAATCAATTCTCTAATTTCTCTTTCTATAATTACATTGTTAGTGTATAGAAAAGCAACTGATTTCTGTGTATTGATTTTGTATTCTGCCACATTACTGAAATGCTATATGAGTTCTAGTAATTTGGGGGTAGAGTCTTTTGGGTTTTCCACAAAAGTATCATGTCATCTGCAAAGAGAGGTATAACTTCTTTGCCTATTTAAATACCTTTTATTTCTTTTTGTTGTCTGATTGCTGATGCTAGGACTTCTAGTACTATGTTGAACAATAGTGGATAGAATGGGCATCCTTGTCATGCTCCTGATCTTAAGGAAAATGTTCTCTGATTTTCCCCATTGAGAATGATATCCTCTGTGGGCTTTTCATACACAGTTTTTATGAAATTGATGATTGTTCCCTCTATCCCTACATTCTGAAGAGTTTTAATCAGGAAAGGATGCTGTATTTTGTCAGCTGCTTTTTTTGCATCAATTGAGAGGACCATATCGTTTTTGTCACTTCTTTTATTAATGTGTTCTATCACACTGATTGGTTGCAAATGTTGAACCACTCTATATCCCAGGGATAAATCCCACCTGATGATATTGGATAATCTTCTTAGTGTACCTTTGGATCCTATTAGCTAGGATCTTGTTGAGGATTTTGATGTCCATATTCATCAGGGGTATTGGTCTGTCATTCTCCTTTCTGATGGGGTGTTTGCCTGGTTTGGGGATCAAGGTAATTCTGGCCTCATAGGATGAGTTTGGATGTTTTTCTTCTGTTTATATTTTTTGAAACAGCTTCAGGAGAGTAGGTATTATTTCTCCTTTGAATGTTTGGTTGAGTTCCCCAGGGAATCCATCAGGCCCTGGACTCTTGTGTTTTGGGAGTTTTTTGATCACTGCTTCAATTTCATTACTGGTTATTGGTCTATTCAAGTTGTCAGTTTCTTTTTGATTAGGTCTTGGTAGTGTATAGGTTTCCAGGAAGGCATCCATTCCTTCCAAGTTGCTTAATTTATTGGCATATAGTTGCTGATGATAATTTCTAATAATTATTTATATCTCCTTGGTATTAGTTGTATTCTCTCCCCTTTCATTCATAATTTTATTAATTTGGGTCCTTTCCCTTTTCCTTTGGTTAAGTCTGGCCAGGGGTTTATCTATTTTATTAATTCTTTCAAAGAACTAGCTTCTAGTTTTGTTGATCTGCTCTGCTGTATTTCTGGTTTCTAATTCATTAATATGTGCTCTAATCTTTATTATTTCTCTTCTCCTGTGTGGCTTAGGCTTTATTGTTGTTCTTTGTCTAGTTACTTTCAGTTAAGGTTAGTTTGTTTGTTTGGGATTTTTCTACTTTTTTGAGTGAGACTTGGATGCGTATGTATTTCCCCCTTAGGACTACCTTTGTAGTATCCCATAGGTTTTAGACCAATATGTTTTTGTTCTCATTCATTTCCATGAATTGTTTAAGTTCTTTAATTTCCAGGTTGACCCCAAACATTCTTTAGAAGGATGGTCTTTAGCTTCCAAGTGTTTATATTCCTTCCAAATGTTTTCTTGTGATTGAGTTCTAGTTTCAAAGCACTGTGGTCTGAGAATATGCCGGGAATAATCTCAGTCTTTCGGCATTGGTTGAGACCAGATTTGTGACCCAGTATGTGGTCTATTCTGGAGAAAGTTCCATGTACCTTTGAGAAGAATGAGTATTCTGTTGTTTTAGGATGGAATGTTCTGTAATAATATCTATGATAATAATAATATATAACTGATAATAATATCTAACTGGCCCAGTGTGGCATTCAAAGTTCTTGTTTCTTTGTTAAATTTCTTCTTAGATGATCTGTCTATTGCTGAGAGTGGAGTGTTTGAAGTCTCCTACCAATAAAGTATTATTATCAATATGTTTATTTTGGTTAATAGCTGGCTTTTGTAGTTTGCTGCTCCCATGTTGGGGGCATAAATATTTATAATTGTTAGATCTGCTGGATAGATATATCCTTTAAGAATGATATAGTATCCTTCTGTATCTCTTACTACAGTCTTTAGTTTAAGATCTAATTTTTCTGATATGAGAATTGCTATCCCAGCTTTCTTTTGAGATCCATTGGCATAAAAAATTGTTCTCTATCCCCTTAGTTTCAGTCTGAATGTATCCTTAGGTTCAAAATGAGTCTCTTGTAGACAGTATATGGATGGGTCCTGTCTTTTTATCCAGGCTGCAACCCTGTGCTATTTCATGGGAGCATTTAGGCCATTAACATTGAGAGTGATTATTAAAAGATACTATTTTTGCCATCATGTCACATGTGAAGTCCTTGCTTCTATACATTGAATCTAAATTTCTGGTCTATATTACTCTTGCAGGTCTTTCTTTTTTATAGAACCCCACTTAATATTTCTTTCAGGGCTGGCTTGGTGGTCACATATTCTTTTGGTTTCTGCTGGTCTTGGAAGGTCCTTGTCTCTCCATCAATTGTGAATGATAGCTTTGCTCAATAAATTATCTTTGGCTGCACATTTTTATCATTTTGTACACTGAATATATCCTGGCTTGCCAGGTCTCTGTGGACAAGTCCACTGTTATTCTGATGTTCCTCCTTCTGTTCATAAGAAATTTCTTCCCCCTAGCCTCTTTTTTTTTTTTTAAGATTTTATTTATTTGTCAGAGAGAGAGAGGGAGAGAGAGTGAGCACAGGTAGACAGAATGGTAGGCAGAGGCAGAAGCAGGCTCCCTGCCGAGCAAGGAGCCCGATGTGGGACTCAATCCCAGGATGCTGGGATAATGACCTGAGCCAAAGGCAGCTGCTTAACCAACTGAGCCACCCAGGCGTCCTGACCCCCTAGCCTCTTTTAGGATTGTTTCCTTGGATTTAAGGTTTGCTAGTTTAGCTATTATGTGTCAAGGCTTTGATCTGTTCTCTTTGATCTTGGGAGGAGTCCTCTCTGCCTCTTGGACATGAATGCTTGTTTCCTTCCCCAGATTAGGGCAGTTCTCAGCTACAATTTGCTCAAACATATCTTCTAGACTTCTTTCTCTCTCTCTCAACCCCTTCAGGGATCCCAATAATTCTGATATTGAAATGATTCATGGCATCATTAATCTCTCTCAGTCTGACCTCTTTAATCTAATTTTCCCAAGCCTCCTCAATTTCCTTCTTTTCTGTCATCTTATCTTCTAGCTCACTAATTCATTCTTCTGCCTCATTTACCCATCTTCTAGCTCACTAATTTGTTCTTCTGCCTCGGTTATCCTGGCAGTCAGATTACCAGTTGAGACTGCATTCTGTTAAAATTATTTTTAAGTTCAGCCTGATTAGATCACATTTCTGCCCTTAGAGATTTTATATTGTCATTAGTGTTTTTCTGAAGCCTAGATATTGCCTTGATAATTGTTACTCTGAAGTCTATTTCTGACATCTTGGTTATATCCCTATCCATTTTTTATGTGGCAGAGTCCACAGCTCTGATTCCTTTCTTTTCAGGAGGTTCCTCCTCTTAGTCATTCTGTTGTGGGGTGGTGAAGGGAACACACAGAGTTCAAAGTATTAGCCACGATCCAAGCAAGTTGCACTTGTTTTATAAGGACCCTAAGGTTGAATCCTCTTGTTCCTCTAGAGTATCTTCCTGGGGAGGGGCCTGCTGACCTGTTTGTTATTCAGGCAACCATATTTGGGCAGAGTTGCCCTGCCCCCTATGAAGGAGGGCGGATGTGCTCAGTGAAAACTGTTTTGGGGGGGGGTTTTGTTCTCTAGCAGTTTTCCCTGGAGGCTTTCTGTGTCTCTTCTGGAGAGTCAGAGCAGAAGTGACCACACCCAAACCTCTGTCTCAGAACAGAAAAATTATAGTCTGCTCTTCCCGAGCTCTTCAAGCCACACAGTCTGGGTTTCTGTCTGTGCTGCTAAAAACCATAGCATTCCTGGTTGTGCGCCCCACAACACTCCCAGATGTCAATTCCCAGGCTGAGCACGTTTCTGCCCTTTGTGCTTCTAAAACTGTGAGCTGCCCCCCGTTCATGCATGTGCACCTGCAGCTCCTGGATCCTCTCTGGGAGCTGGTCTAAAGTTCTTTCCCCTCCATTACCAGTCTGCCAGTGTGTGCCTCATATGCATCATAGGATGTTTTTGCACTCCAGTGTTCTCTCTCCTTCCAGGTGACAGCTTATGGCCACTTCCTGCCCTTCTGTTTATCTTCCAATATCTGCCTGCAGAATCAGCTCTGTACTTCATACCTTGGGAAAGGTAGTATTTTTTTTTTTTTTCTACTTGTAGAGATCCAGATATATATTCTTACATCTCAGGCTGATTTCATGTGTGTTCAGAATGGTTTGGCAGATATCCAGCTAAATTCAGGAGGCCAGTTTTAATAGGGTCCTCCGCTCCTCTGCCATTCTTCCCAGTACCCTCACAAGTATTCTTGTTGAGAGGATATTTAGATTCATGTCATCTCATTGGACTGACACAATGAATATTGTGTCACAATATGATGTGAGCTTGATAAGAGCACAGCTGCAAGTTAAAGTATATTTCACATTTTATTGCATTCAATTTTACCACCATACACACATACAAAAAAGACTGTCCAAAAGTCTGAAGGCAGTTCAAAGAATTATTATTAGAAAAAAAGTATAACAGTAAATATTATATAAACTATGATATTAAAAAGTAAAGCAATCCAGGGAAAATAAAAAAGTGGTATAAAAAATTAAATTATTATCCTCTTTTTAGCTTATATGTGAATAACATTTCAATAGTTATAATAATAAACTGTGAGATATATTGAGAGCATTGTGGAGGGCAAATGTATGCATGTCATAGAAGAAGAGGTTAATCCTCATTTTCCTACTAATTAAAATTGAAAAATCAATAAATTGCAGTATAAAGATTAAGATTAGAAATCTGGAGACGAATAAAAGTGACAACTGAAGGAGTTGGAAGTGGTTGCCCTCAAAGTAAAATATGTTAGTTGGGGATACAAAGAACCTCTTTTTTCTGATAAATCATGTGAGGCTGTTTTATTTTTTAAAGAATACATATTGATAAAAATAAACCTGAAAGAAGGAAACTAAATTGTTTCTTTAGAGACCCGGAAAGTTTAATAGGGCTTCTTGGAAAGGATAGGTGCTACTAGAAGGATATGTATTATCTCACTCAATTCTCAGTTCATTCTATGATATATGATATTTTTTACTGAAGAAATCAAGATTTCAAGAGAATAATTGCAGTGGCCGATGTCATGCAATTATTAAGTGGAAGAGTCAGGTTTAAAATCCAGGTGTTTAAAGTAAGGACTGTCAGGTAGTAGGATGAATACAATATTTATAGGGAAAGCTAACATCTTACATGGAATATGAAACATTCATAGAACTCAAACATGTGGAAACATGAAGGAAGAATATTCCAAGTATAGAGAATAGCTTTAGAAAAACCATTGTTAGAAAAATGAGGAAGGCTTAGAGGCAAAGGACCTATAAACCAGGAGAGTGGGGAGATGAAATTCAAGGCCAAGTACAGAATCTTTTGACAATGTTTATCATCATTTTTGGACACACCAATTTTTTTCTATTTCAAATTATAGTGTGCTTCCCAGTCACTTTTAAAAATTCTTCATATTAACACAAAGCTGGTCACATGCAGTACTAATTATACTTATCTGGAGTGAAATAGAAATGAGAGTATTTACATTTTACATAGCCATAAACATATATATAAGTATCTACATAGACAGGTATAACATGTAACAATTAGCAAGTTCCTACTTTTTTGTCTTACTTGATTATTGCAACAAACTGCAAAACTGAAGATCAGCTATCATAATTACACTTACTTTATAGATGATAAACTGCTCCTAAAAGCTGCCCAAGGTTAGACAGTAGGTAAGAAGTATAGTCAGAATTTGAACTCAGATCTGATGCCCAATCACAGTGTTCTGTTATTACATGCCGTCTTCTCTAAATGCCTACAAAGGCTTCTCTATACTTACTGAACACCACGAAGTAATCTAAAAAAGTTATGTTACTACTGGGAAAGGTAGGATTGTTCAGACACTGACTTAGGAATTTTATTCCTAAGCCTGTTCTCAGTTAATCAATCTGAAGTCAGGCCAATGGCACAAATAGAAAACAACTATTTGTCTTAGTATTTTAGAAAATTCAGCAAAATTCAGACCAAACAACTGGAACATTATATTTTGCAGTTGTCAAACATCTACTCAAGGCTGAACATCTGGATAAACATTCAGTCATCCAGATGTTTTCAAATGGCTCAACATTTTGCAACATATCTACCAAATATATAATCAATTGAATGCTTTATAAATATCCGGATGTTTTAAACTTTGAATTTACTCTACTTGTAGATGAGTTATCAACTTCCTTTTTCCCACCTAAAATAGTTACCCTCTCTCATGAGATGCTTAAATATGATAAGGTATATGGAGAACCTTCATACCCTGAGATATGAAAAGTATTAATGTTCTGGCTGGATGTTTACATGGCCAAAACTATGTATTACTCATCATGGGATGGCTTGTGAAAAATCCTAACATTTCATTTGTTATTAATTAATACTGGCCCACCCACCGGAACATGGAGCTGACTTTGTTCTCCAAATTTCTCCTGCTTCAAGTAGTATCCATCCTTTTCATTTCAAATAATTATTATTTTCTAGAAGTTAGATCCTATCTTTTACCCTTTAGCAATACAAGAGCACACAGAAAAGAGGAGAAAAAATAAAGTAACAGATCAAGGCATATCCTTCATTGGCCTCTTCCTGGTTCTTGCCTTTTTCAAGAGAAAATCAACAGCCAGCTCTCTTATTAAGTCCTTTTAGGATTTTGTGGCCTCTGACATCAGTTTTAATTAATTTATTATTTCACTGAAAATCAAACTGAATGAATGGAACATTGCATAAGATAATGTAAGTAGTCAAAAAGAGGCATAGTATCATAATGCTTTGGAGTTTATACTCTCCTATTCTTCCTTATTTTCTCCTCTTAATTCTCCTACTCAATATTCATGATAGGTTTGAGAAATTAGTAATGTGATGCCCATTTTACTCATAAAACCACTGTAGCTCAAAGAGGTTAAGTAACTTGTAAGAAGATGGGTCTTCAACCCAGGCCTGATTCCAAATCCAGTGGGTTTTTTTTTTTTTTTTTTCAGTCAATCAAGTTTTCTGATACTGTGCTGAGTGAAAATCCTAGGACTTGAGATATTAATTAAGTGTCTTGTGAAAAGGATTACTGTAACTGAATGTTTATGTCTCCCCAAAATTCCAATATTGGAACCTCATTCCCTGTGTGATGGTTTTTGGAGGTGGGACATTTAGAAGATGGTTAGATTATGAGAGTGGACACCTCATATATGAGATTAGCGCCCTTTTATAAAAGAGTCCACTGAGAGCTCTCTTCCTCTTTCCACCAGTGGGAAGACACAGTGAGAAACTGGCCAAAGATGGCCATCTAGGAACCACGAAGTCTGCCCATACTTTATTTATGCTCCCTCCTTTATTTTATGCCCCATCCCCGTTTCTTATTTCCATCAAAATTTTATTTTTTCTGAGATATTGTCTTCCTCCTTTTCTGTTACCCTGCTTAATAATGTAGTCTAAGAATCAGCAGACATCAAGTCTGTGGGCATCTTGATTTTGGAATTCTCAGCCTACAGAACTTTGAGAAATAAATGTCTATTACTTATAAGCCACTCCATTTGTGGTATTATTGTTGCAGCAACTTGAATAGACTAAGACAAGGATGTTCCTTGGAAAAGTGCTTTGTAGAAATTAGTTAACTTTAACAGCATTTGCCAAACTTACTTGGCTATAAAAGCTTTAGCCAAAAACACTTAAAAATTCCTATAGTTCTATCATTTTATAGAACAATTTGGGAAATGATGCACTATTGCAGACTTGCTCTCAATTACAGCTTAGTCACTGATGTCAGCAAATCCTCCTTCATTTCCTTTTAGAAATATTTTTCTCATCTCCTTACCATCAGTCAAGAGTGGGTGCTTTCATATTATTTACTTGATGTGCCTTTCTTGGGGATTTTCTTATTCTTTCTTATCTGCCTAGATTTTATTTCACTAAGGCTGCATCTTTTATTCTATGCCCCAACCCCACTTTTGGTTTCCATTAACAAAATTTACTTTTTTCTGAAACATTTTCTTGCTCCTTTTCTACTAACTCGGTACTTTAAAATGTAGTTACCAGAGTATCAGCATCACCTAGCAATGCAGAATCTAAGACCCCACAGCAGACCTGATGAATCAGAATAGACTTTTAGACAGAACACCGAGATAATCCCATGAACATGAAAGACTGAGAAATCCTGTTCTATCACAGTATTTAAGGCCTCCCTTGGTTTGTCAACAATTATGTCCTCACACCTATAAAAAGATTAGTTGTGAAGAATAGGTCCCTTGCTGCAGAGTGAATTATATATAGATTATTAAGCATGCATGTTTATACATATACTTACAAAATCACAATTATGTCATTTTACTATTACATATCTTTCAAAAGTTCCCCATAGAAGGCACAATAAATTCCAAGCTCCACAGTGTGAAAGACCCTCATGATCTAGTCGTGCTTAGTCTGTCAGCCTCATCTTCACCATCTTTCCTCAAATCCACTGTTATTTATGTTCCAGCCATACTGAATGACTGGAATTTGTTAAACACTCAGTGTTTTTTCTCTTGTCTCTGATACTTTATTCATTCAGCGCTTTCCTATATCTCTTTACT
Organism: Mustela lutreola; assembly: GCF_030435805.1. Lineage (NCBI taxonomy): Eukaryota > Metazoa > Chordata > Mammalia > Carnivora > Mustelidae > Mustela > Mustela lutreola. The sequence continues at coordinate 101,476,736 of NC_081299.1, read as the reverse complement.
TGGCCTATGTCTACTTGTCTTTTCGGTTCCATCATAGCTGACTGTGTCTCTGGTAATTATTTTCTGACCCTTTCAGGACCCCAAATCAGTCTACAGATTCATTTATTTCCTCAATAAGTACTGATTACATTTCCATAATGTACCAACTACCTTTTTAATAGCATTTAACATAGTTATTACAATTGTTTGACTTACCATTCTTGCTAGATTAGAAATTCTTTGAAGATAGGAATATATTCATTCATTTAATAGATATTTATTAAGTACACCCAACTACATGTTTTATAAGTGGTTCCACACATGGAGAAGGTATGTTTGAAAGTCCTTTATTAAAGAGGTAAGGGAAAGGATCTGCTTGATATCCTTGGTGTGGTCTCTATGGGATGTTAGAGATTTCATCTTAGTCTTTTTGCAGACAACTTCAATTCAGAAGTTTCATTCCTATATTCTCCAGAGTGTCCTAATTTTTCATTTAAAAAATACAGCTACCATGATAATCAAACTCAGTATTCTCATCATCTTTTTTTTTTTTAAGATTTTTATTTACTTATTTGACAGAGATCATAAGTAGGTAGAGAGGCAGGCAGAGAGAGAGGAGGAAGGAGGTTCACCGCTGAACAGAGAGCCCAATGTGGAGCTCAATCCCAGGACCCTGAGATCATGACCTGAGCCGAAGGCAGAGGTTTTAACTCACTGAGCCACCCAGGCACCCCAGTATTCTCATCATCTTAATCAAGGCTTAAAATGTGGGTATGTTTTGTTGTAGGAGAGATTGTACATGCAAAGGAGGGATACAGGCTGTAGCAAAAAGGAATGGGGCTCTGAGGCTAGACCTTTCTGGTGCAAATTGCCATTCCAGTGCTTATCTATTTGACCTTAGAAAACTTATTTCAACTTTCTAAAATTCCATTTGCTCATCTCTAAAGCAAGAAGAACTTCTAACTTAAAGAGCTACTGAAAAATGTGCATAGAACACGTAGCACAGGAAATAGAATAAAATAAATACTCCATAAATGTCTACTACTACCACTGCTGCTGCTACTGCGGCTACTACTTCTACTATTTGTGCATAGGATTTATATTCGAAGAAAGTTTTCAAAGCAATATTGGACTATACAAGAAGGTATTGCTGCTGATAAAAATATGAGGCTTTTTCCCATATATGAGGCAATCATTTACCTTCTTTCCTTCTCCAAGAAATCAAAAGGAAACAATAGTCCTTCTTAATTGTAACCCACTTAGTTTACCCAGACTCCCAGACCAGCTCTAACAAATTGAGGATAGCCAGCTGCAAGGTTGTAAGTGAATTGTTACTTCGCAGACCATAGAAAACTCCAAAAAAATTGGGAAAAAATACAGACATAATAAAATCTCATTTGACACTCAAGTCCTTGGCTTGGGACAATAACAAAAATGTTCCCAAGGACAGCAGAGACCTTTTCCATTGTTCGACTCAGCATTCCACTCAGGACTTAATGACAGAAGGCACTGCAGCGGTAATTATTCTCCTCTGGGTCCCACCCAGGCCGCCTTCCAGCAGCTTCTCTGTAGCCCTGCCCAAGCCCTGTAGAAGGGAAGACGCACAAAGGGGGATATTTGTGGTCAGACTGTCTCCAATTAGTCAGAATGAGAACAATGATTAGCCTTTCTTCTAGACCAGCCTGGAAAAAAAAAAAAAATCCTGCATTTTTGGGTGGGATGGGGAAGGAATTTTTGGCCAAGGAATCAAATTTTAACCAGGAACTTTCAGGGATCTATATTGACTGTGACCTATTTTTCCCAAAGCAATCAGAGCCCCAGAAACTCATAAGAGGTATGTGACCAGTGGGCTTAGAAAGGACCATGTGGCTACTAAACCACTGCTTCTCAAAGTCTAGAGCATGTAAAATTTACCTGGAGGCTTGTTTTAAAAAGGCAGGTTCCCATCTGTGGAAATTGAATCAGTAGGTGTGGAATAAAGCTCAAGAACCTGAAATTTAACAATAACCTCTCTCCCCAGATTAATTATATTCCTGGTGATCCACATACCAAAGTTCAATGGGGGAAAATTGCCCTGGATGGTGTCTGAGGACTGGTTGCTAACAGTCCGAGGTTCAGGCCATACCAAGCTTACTTTCCAATTCATATGTGATAAAATTATACTAAGACATTAGTAGTTAGCATCTTGACTAAAGAGTAATGAACAGAATAAAAGTCAAATATCAGATTCAGTCCTAATTCCTATACCAAAGGACTGGAACTGCATAATTTTCTAGGACTCCTGTTCTTCCTAAGATAGAAAAAAAACAAGGCTGCTGTTTTGAGTAAGTGAGGCACTATGTTGTAAATGTTCTTATAAATTGTAACATGCTGAGCAAGTATTTTAGTTGTGGTTAATATGACTCTCTCAGAACCAAATGCATTTTAACAGTGGGATCCTAAACATTCTAAAAGTTGTCATAGAAACAACCTTTGAATAGAAATTTAGAGATTTTAGAGCCACTAATATATAGATTTTAGAACAAGTGAGGGGCTATCTAGGGTCTCCAAATCGCACTGTGTAGATTAGGAGTACACATTACTAATGTATACATATTTATGCATATGCATCTGTGTATACAGCTATACAGATGCAGTGTATATGACTCATTTCTTATTTGTAGAACCAGTAGTTCAAGGCCTCAGCATCTTCTATGACCTGGACTCACTCATTACTTTTTCCTGAAGTCCTTATACTTCAGTGAAAATTGGTGAAAAAAAAAAAAAAATCCCGTGACAACTTTTCCACTTTGTTTTTTAAACCCATCTGCTTATTAGTCAATAGCTTCTTGAATTCTTTTATACTGTAGAGAATTTTCTAAGCTAGCTCGTAGTCTTTTCTAAATCTAGGGTTACTGGATTACTGAATTGTTGGAGAAAGAAACACCCTTGTTATTGGCTCTTGCTTACCCCAGAATTCTGTTGGATGCTGGGAAAATACCTCAGGGCTCCGTACTAGCACTGGTAATTCTTGGGAGCTCCTTCTCTGTACTTTAGTACCTGAGCAAACTTAGGAACAATTTTAGGAACAAGTTGGCTCTAGTGTATGTGAGAGCAGAAAATAAAAATGGAAATAAAAACTGGGGGCAGAAAGGGAAATAATGTGAGGAAAAAAACTAAGAAGAGTCCCCAAGAAACTCTAGCCAAATACGCTTAATAATTTTTACATCTGGTAGGGAAATAGCCAGGAAAGAACCCCTATGTAGGTGGTGGGACCTGAGGGAATGTCAAGTTGATGAAGCTATCATTCACATGCTCCAGCTTTGGCCCCCCTCACCCATCCAAGTCTCACATGCTGTTCCTTAGATCAGCAAAGGGTCTCTTCTCTGCAAATGTACCTTTAAATATCAAGGTCCTCTGTAGCCCCAGTGCCTCAGCCATCAGGAGAGCAGAGGGCTTCAGTCAAAAAGCTGCTCAGGGACAGCTACTACTAATAAGCAAAAAGTCAGAGGAAATGGATACTTAACCTCCACCATACCCAGTATATCACACCTCCCTCACAACCCAGAGGAGCCCCCAAAGAGACTGAGGCAGGCTGAGTGCTTCCAAGCATGAGTGCTGGCAATGCTGGATGTTGCTGACAGTTCTGTGCATAGACAACTGAGGAAAGCTGGCGGGCGTAGAGAGAAGTCCAGAGTGTTTTCACCTTTATTAGCTGTGCTCTGAAGCAATTTGCTTTAAGCTCTCTCAACCCAGTTTTTTGACCTATCAAATAAAATGGACAATATCTTCCCTAATTCCAACAGCATGGGGTTGCTAAGAAAATTGGAGTCACAATCCAGTATGAAATGGCATCTGGCCATCAACTCGTGACGTGTTCTCCTCATTCCTATAAAGAATCTAAGAACACATCGAGCAAAATAAAATTTTAGTGACAACATTAAGAACTTCACCTATTAACTATCTCTACTCTTCTCTGTCGATGCTCTAATTCAGTATCAGCCACTGCTGGACACTTGGAACTTGCTGATTTCTTGGCTTTTGTTATTGGTCTCTAGTAATGCATTTTCTAGAGGATACATAGGGATGGTAAACAACTTATTGAATATACATACAAAAGAGCATGTATAATATAGTTGTAGAGTTTTAAGAATAACAATAAACAAGCATCCTGCTTAATAAATAGGTTATCATCAATACCTACAATTTCCTGTGGGTTCCTTTCTGACTATATTCCCCTCCCTTTTCCTGAAAGCTATCTACAATACTACATTTTGTTTTATCATTTGTTTGCTTTTCTCTGTGTCACTACCACAAAAGTATGTGTCCTTCAATAATAAATTGATTAGTTTTGCCTCTTTATTTATTTATTTATTTTTTAGTTTTGCCTCTTTATTAAACTTCGTTTAATGAGATCATACTAATGATCGCTATTAAACTTCGTTTAATGAGATCATGATATCATTCAGTGTGGAGTTCCCAAGATTCACCCATACTGATGCATATAGTCCTTTAAATTTTATAGTTGCATATTATTCCACTGTATAGCTAAACATAATTTATTAAGTTTCTTCTAATTTAATTATGTTTCTTCATAATTTATTATGTTTCTTCTGATTATTATGTTTCTTCTATATGCCTTCTTCTATTGATAAACATAAAGGTTATCCCAGTTTTTGTCTCTGTATCTTCTCTGGTGTACATTTCAGTTTTTCAAGGAGTATCTCCAGGAGTAGAAGGAATTTCTGGTCATGAGGTACACATACATCTTCAACTTTAACAGATTATACAGACGTGTCTATCAATGGAGTGATTATACCAATTTATGATTTCACCAACAGTGTATGAGTTCCTCTTGTCCCATGTCCATACAAGCAATTGGAATTGGCAGATTTTATAGTTCTGGTGAATTTACTGGTTTTAATTTGCATTTGCTGATTATTAATAAGGGTGAATATATTCAGATATGATTTTTGGTCATTCATGTGTCTTCCTTTATGAATTACCTGCTAATATGGACTACTTTTATATTTTTTTTCTTGGTTTATATATTCTGAATGCTAATTCCTTTTCAGTATGTGTCACAAGTATCTTTGTTGGGTGTGTGGCTTATCTTTTCATTTTATTTATGGTATCTTTTGATGAAAAATAATTCTTAATTTTAATGTCAAATTATCAGATATTTTCCTTTATGCTTTACATACTTTGAATCTTGTACAATAAGTCTTTTCCTATCCTAAGATCATAAAGAATTCTACTATATTGATTCTAAAAATCTTTAAGTTTTGCATCCCAAATTTATCCTATCTGAATTTTTTTTAAGTTTTATTTATTTATTTGACAGAGAAGAGAACACAAGTAGGGGGAGTGGGAGAAAGAGAAGCCAATGTGGCATACATGTTTATAAATGAGTTTGACTTATAACATTCCCTTCTCATTTTTTAAACTGTTTTTGTCTGGTTTTGATATCAAGAATATACTAGACCATGATTATTTCCTTCCACTCCCCTGTCCCCCATGATCTATCTGGAGAAGTTTTACGTTTTTGTATTTTCTAATCCATAGATGTTTTATTAAAATTCTCTACAAAATTCATGCCTATTATTTTCATTGTAGGATGTTTTAAAAATACTATTTAATTTCTTTTATTTCTTATAGAACTATTCATGTTTTCTATTTCTTAATGAATACATTTAATAACATATTTCTTCTAGGGATTAAATACTTCATAAGTTTTTAAATGTGTTGCATAAAGTTATTAATAATTTCATTTCATTATCTTTTCATCCCTCTATAGTTATATTCTTTTTAAAATCTGATACTTGTGCCTTCTGTTATACTCTTAAAATCTGTGCATTCTCTCTCTGTTTTACTTAGCAAGATTATTTATTTTCTTCTACTTTACAGGTGTATTCTGTTTTTCTTTTTTCTAAGTTTTATGAAGAGTACATCAATTTTCAGACTGTTTTCTCTTTACCAGTATTAGTAGGCAAATAATTTTTTAAACCATCATGTTAGCTATATCTTACAAATTTTTACATATGCTGTTTTTCTTAACGCATAGTTTTAGTAATTTCCATTATGATTACTTTGTTGATCTATTAGGTTGTATAGAAGTATGGTTTAAAAAATTCTCATCTGGGGGTGCCTGTGTGGCTCAGTCAGTTAAGCGTCCAACTCCAAGTCATGTTCTCAGAGTCCTGGTGAGTAAGGGACAGGCAGGGCTAAATAGGGAGAAATAGCTTGGGGGCTACGTGTGAGCAGGCTCACATAAATCACAAATGTGGAAAAATGCTATAGATGAGATATCTTCATAATAGTTACAAACAAAACCAAAAATAAAGGAAAATAAGGAGACCACCTTGTTTGTCTTAAATGTTATAGATAAGGTATTTTCGGGGGGAGGAGTCAAGAGGTATTTTCATGAAAGTTACATGACCACTGAAAGTTACCAGACTCCAAAGTGCTACCAGTAATGACATCAAGAAGATTTAAGTTCCCTGGTCAGTTTTCTACAAAATACCAACCATAAAAGGGCTGTTACCACCCATTCAGGACCCCTCTCAACCCTAGGCAGCTTTTTTTCTTTCCTTTTTGTTCTCACTTTCACTTAATAAACTTTCACTTCACTTCATCCTTTTGTGTCCTCAAGATTCATGCTTTGATTCCCAGAGACAAGAACCCTGAAACCTGCAACAGTGGGGTGAGCCCAGGATCAGGGTCCGTGCTCAGCAGGGAGTCTGCTTGAGGATTCTCTTCTTCCTTCTCTCTCTGGCCCTCTCCCTGCACATGTGCTCTCTCCCCCCTCTCCCTATTTATTCAAATAAATAGGTAAATCTTAAAAAAAAATCTAATCTGAAAATAAACAAACAAAAAAAATACCTCCTACTGGGAAATTTTTAAATAAATGAAAAATAAAAACAAATTTTAAATTATATTTTAAAACTATTTTCAAATAAATAACCACTAACACACACACACACACACACACAAACACACACACTTACAGAATCAGTTGTGTTTTTTGTATTCATTAACAATGAACAATCTTTAAAGAAAATTAAGAAAACAATTCCAATTATAGTAGCATCAAAAAGTATAAAGTACTTTGGAATAAACTTAACCCATAAGATGAAAGACTTGTACACTGAAAACTACAAATATTGCTAAAGGAAATTGGAGAAGATGGCAATAAATAGAAGAAGAAGATCTATGTTAATGGACTAGAAGACTTAACATTATTAAAATATCAGTATCCAAAGTGATGTACAGATTTAATGCAATCTTTATCAAAATCCCGGTTGCATTTATGGCAGAAATAGAAAAATCATCATAAAGTTTACTTGAAATTTCAAGGAACCTGTAATAGCCAAAAGAATCTTTAAAAAGCACAGTTAAAAGTCTCACACTTCTGGAATTTAAAACTTATCACAAAGTTACAGTAGTCAAAACAGTGTAGTAATGGCACAAAGATAAAAATATAGACTAATGGAATAGGTTAGAGAGCACCAAAATAAATCCTTGAATAGATGATCATATGCTTCTTGACAAGGGTGCTAAATCATTCAGTGGAGAAAAGACTCTATCTTCATAAAGCCTTTGGGAAAACTGGATATCCATATGCTAAATTATGAAGTTGGAGCCCTACTTATACCATATACAAAAATGAATCAAAGCTAAAACTGTAAAACTCAGTAGAAAACAGGAAGAAAGCTCTATGACATTGGATTTGGTAGTGATTTCTTGGATATGCTACCCAAAGCACAGGCAACAAAAGTGAAAATAGATAAATTAGACTACATCAAAATTAAAAATCTTGCATCAGATGACACAACAAAGTAAAAAGGCAACCAAGAGAAAGGGAGAAAATATTTGCAGATCACATCTCTATCTATCTATCTGTCTATAGAGAGTTAATATCCACAACATATAAAGAACTTCTACAAATCAATAGGGATTTGTAGGGATCTCTGGGTGGCTCAGTTGATTAAGCAACTCCCTTCAGCTCAGGTCATGATCTCGGAGTCCTGGGATCGAGTCCTGCATTGGGCTCCCTGCTCAGGGAGCCTGCTTCTCCTTCTTCCACTCTCCCTGCTTGTGCTCTCTCTCTCTCTCTCTCTATCAAATAAATAAATTAAATCTTTTTTAAAAATTATATATATTTGAATTAAAAATGGGCAAAGGACCTAAATAAACATTTCTCTAAGGGATATATACAAATGACCAATAAGCATATGAAAGGATGCTTAACATCAGTAATCATTAGGAAAATGTAAATCAAAATCACACTATGATTCTGCTTCACATCCATTAGAATGGTTGGGGAGGAGAAGTGAGTTGGGGGAAGTCGGAGGGGGAGACAAACTATAACAGACTGTGGACTCTGAGGGTTTTGGAGGGGAGGGAGTGGGGGATTGGGTGAGCCTGGTGGTGGGTATTAAGGAGGGCATGTATTGCATGGAGCACTGGGTGAGGTGCTTAAACAATGAATTTTGGAACACATGCAAAAAAATTAAATTAACTTAAAAAAAAAGAAAATAACAAGTGTTGGTGAGGATATGGAGAAATTGGAACTCTTATGCATTATTGGTAGGAACATAAGATGGTTCATCCACTATGGAAAACAGTAAGGCAGTTTTTTTCCTCAAAAAATTAAAAATAGAATTACCATGTAATCCAGAAATTTCACTTCTTTAGTATATATCCAAAAGAATTGAAAGCAGTTTCCCAAATAGGTATCGGAACACTCATGTTCTTATAGCAGCATTATTTATAATAGCCAAGTGTCAATGAACAGATGAATGCATAAACAAAATGTGGCACATATAATATGATGGAATATTAAAAAAGAAAGAAACTGACATATGATACAACATGGATAAGCCTTAAGGACATCATACTAAGTGAAATAATCTAATCACAAAAAATTACTGTAGGATTCCATTTATATGAAGTATCTAAAGTAGTCAAACTCCTAGAATCAGAGTGTAGAATGGTGGTTATCAGGGACCCCTGGAAGAGAGAAATGGGTAGTCGTTGTTTAGTTAGTAAAGTGTCAGTTTTGTATGATGAAAAAAAGTTCAAAAAATAGTTCAAAAAATTTTTTGCACAACAGTGTGAACATACTTAGCACTACTGAAAGATACAGTTAAAAATAGTTAAGACTGTATACGTTATGTATCTTATCACAATTTTAAAAGTTTATGAATATGGTTAAGCTAATAAAATTTGTGGTGGCCCAAGTGTAAAATAAAACCAAAAAGCAAAACAAAACAAAATTATAACCTAAGATATCATTTCTCACCTATAGCATTGCCAGATTGAAAAAAGCATGACAACACATGCTGTTCTCAAGGCTTTGGGTAAATAAGAATAGTTACATATTGTTGATAGGAATGCAAATTGGCATTTGCTTTTTGTCATCTAACATAACTAAGTTACATGTTTATCTTGTGACTCAATAATTTAATGTCTAGAAATTTACCTTAAAGTTTCCCACCAACCACATGAAAATAAGTGTGCACATTCCAGCTTTATTTATAATTGCAGAATATTGGAAATACTCTAAATTCCTAAATACAGGAGAGTAGTAAAGTAAACTATGGTATATCTGCATATTATACATTATAACTTATACAAGAAGTGTTTTATATATTATATATATATATACATACACACACACACACATATATATATGGAAAATGTATTTTCCGACACAGAAGATTTAAGATTCTAGGCCTAGTGTATGAACATTTCACTAACTTTTCTATTTGTTGCTGTGTCACTGCCCAAATTCTTACTGCTATCAGTACTATATAGATGTGCTAATCTTACTAGTATTGAGTATTATAATGATAATTTGAAGACTCTAACTTCATATATGTAAAATGACACCATCAGTTTGCTTTGATTTACACTACTCCAGTTAATACAAAAGATAAGCAATTTTTATATTTGTTTTCTCTTTGTGCTTATCTGTGGATTTTTGGAAGTCTAAGAAAAAAGAGTAATCAAAAAATAATATGGCTTCAACAAATCATTTATATATAATCCAAATGATCACTTTAGAAGAATTGCTGAGTATATTATTATTAATGAATAATGGCATACCCAAAATGCTTGACACTCCATCTTCTATATAACAAAATCATTGTCAGTAATAGTCATTACGTAAAATGAATAATAATTGTAACAAAAAAAAAAAGGAGAAATATTTTTTCACATATCTTACAGACCTTAGGATTTAATTTCTACCAGGTTTAAAAGCAGTCATAAGATTGGATATTCATTTTTTATCCCAATATCATAGTCTACAACCAAAACAAAGTAATTATTTCCATCTTGAAAAAACTGGCTTTTTTTGCGTTGTTTAGTAAAGATTTATAAAGTCCTGAAGTTGTCAAATGTTGACTGCTTCCTTTGCTCTTTTCTCCTTGTCTTTGAACTTCAGAGAAATGTCCATATTTATTCTGAAAAGGTTCACTTCCTTTCTTAACCAGATTAACTTTTTTTATCTGGAAATAGTATTGACCAAGCAGGAATATCAAAATAGATTAAAATATCATTCACTGTCATCTCTTCATCAAAGTCTTTGCTTCATTTGTGCTATTTTCTTTTTCTTTTATTTTTTTTTCAATCCTGTCAGTGTCTATGCTAACATTTCCTTTCTTTTCCTTGGTGTCAATGCTTATAGAAAATGATTCCTTGTTGTCTTTCATCCATGTGTCATCTGAATCTTGTGTTGTTTCTAGTATCAGTGCTTTGGATGTGCCAGCTTGCACTCTTCACAATTTTCATAAACTCTATGCAATGTTGAAGGCATTACATATTTCAAAATAGATCCAGACATTGCTACAATTGCCTCTTTTGTTTTTTAAAAATTTTTTTTGCTGGTCTCCACTGGGTTGTTGCCCTCTCATGTTGGTATGGGTTTTTCACTTCACATTTCTTTACCAAAAGCAAAAAAATTATTTAATACTTGCTGGTCTCAGAACAATATTCCAAATGACTGAAAGGTCCTTCAAGTTTCTATAGGACAGAAGTGCAGAATTTGATAGCTTTTATTTCAATCTGGCAGTTTTAACTCAGGTATTTTTGTCAATATCTTATGTAAAATATTTTATGGAAATCATTATCTAGTAACTATAAATGAATTAATATAGCAAGAATATCTTCAAAAAGGCCAATTTATATAATGACTAAATGGTACTACTAGAGTAATGTTTTATTTTCTAGATTTGTTTTTTGGCTTAAAAACAAATAGTGAACAATTTAAAAGGGAATACACTTAAAGTTTCTAACTGTTTTCCAAGATTATTTAAAAATTTTATCTATGAACTTAAATTTGCACTTTCCAAAGAGAAATATTATACCTCACAGTTTTCACCTTGTTCCACTGTTTAAATTTTAAACACAAATAATAACTCCATGTGGTCATATAGAATGACAAAATGGAAGTCATTCAAGTTTTGTCTCATCATTACTATAGTCACAATGCTATCACTGTTTATTTCAGATCTACAGTTTAAAATCAGGTGTATATAGCATTATAAGAATTATTGATGAAATTTTACATAAAGTGCACTCAAGTTATTCTGAACTTTATTGTTCTTGGAATGAATGCATATATATACTTGAGTCTCACTGTACTGGGGACCAAGTATGCAACTGGGAGTAATCCAAATTAACTCCTGTGTGGAATTCAGTGTTTATTAAAAATTAAGAAAAAATGTGCTCATTAGAAGCTAAATACGCATTACAAAAATCAATATTAACTGTAACAATTGTTTAGAACTTAGACCAACAAAGAATTCTGGAGGAAGATATATTTTATCATTGGTGTTCTTTAAAATTTCCAGCATAGTGATAATAAAAAAAGCAGATGAACTTTGACTCAGTTTTATTTTGTTTATATTTATCCTAGAAAAAGAGTTCCCCCTGTTGGTTGCCCAGCAAGGACTGCTTTTCAATGCCACATGTCAGGTAGGCCACCATTAATAAATAATATTTGAATCATTTATTGAATTCATGTCTCTATTTCTTCACATATTATTTTCTGCCCCTCATCTCTTTCTTACCCATGGAGGGCTCCAGGTTCATGTATGTTAGACTTCTTGATATAATTCCATGGGTCTCCAAATGTCTATTTATATCTCAGAAAATTTTTTATCTCTGTTCTCCAACTTGGATACTTTATCTTCAAGTTCACTGACTCTTCCATCATCTTCATTTTATAACTAAGCCCATCTAGTACATTTTCTGCACTTCAAGTGTAGTATCTATCAGTACTACTCCCTTTTTAAAAATTTCTTTTCTAAGAATTTTGTCATTTTATGCATTATGAGCATATTCTCATTTACTTTGTTAAGCATAATTATAATAGTTACTTTAAAATTCTTGTCTATTCTGACATCTAAGTCATATCAGGATTGGTCTCTTTCTCCTTAAGAGTTGGTCAGGTTTTCCTATTTCTTCCCATGTTAACACATTTAAAAATTTTTTTCCATGTTAACAAATTTTTTATTATATCATGGGCATTGTGAGTAATATGCTATAGACACAATTCTTTTATATTTCTCTGAAGAGTGCTGGTGTGTGTGTGTGTGTGTGTGTGTGTGTGTGTGTGTGTGTGTTTTAGCAGGTACTTGATTTTACTGGACTTACATTGGAAACTGTCTCCCTATGATGAGTAGCAACTTAAGTAATCTCAGTTCTGTGATGTTAGAAGAGTTTTTCCAAAACATGAGCAAGATACCATGAGGCGTCAAGCGCTGATAGTGCCAAATTCAAACATGAGTTCAGAAGCCCTGCTCTGGCAGATAAAGCCAGAAGTTAAGAACTTTTGCTCTGTTGAGTGACACTGGTAGTGGTAATAAAGAGAAGGGGGAATAACTAGGTAACATTTAAGGTTATTACCATTTTAAATTAAAGAGATTCAATGGCTTTTTGCTTTCTCTAGTACTAATTTTTAACTCCTTGAGCTTGGTATTTAAATTTTTCTAAATATTAAATTCTATTTACTTTTAATATCTTTACTACAGTTACTTCTACCTCACAGAAAAACTCAAACTAATCTGGAATATTCATCCCTCAGGTTTATTTCTGCCTCTATTCCTCTGCTTATTACTGTATCTTTAGTCTCTAATATTCTGCATAGTCTTCGTCCACTGGAAATCCTACTTTATCCAGCATAGCTCAGATAAAATCCTACATCAGCCATTGTGTTTCTGTGATTACTTCAGTCCACAGTGAAATATACTTCAGTTTTCTCACTTACGACCTCTTTGAACCTCATGTCTTCATTTATAAAGGAGGTGTTATTATCCCTAGTTTATAAGAGTGCTTTGAGGATTAGAGATAGTACTTTTAAAAAAAGACTTATTTACTTATTTATTTACTTACTTATTTACTTACTTAAGAGAGAGAGATAGAGAGAAAAAACATGCCTCCCTTCCCCACTGCTTGGGAAATCCCAAGCAGACTCCCCACTGAGCTCTGAGCAAAGGTAGGCTCAGTCTCAAAACCCATAGGATCATGAGTTGTATGCTTAACCTACTGAGCCATCCTGTCACCCCAGGTTACAGATAATATTTTTAAAACAAAACATAATAACACAATTAAGCAAAATTTACTTTGTGCCACACATTGTTCTACAGCTAAAAGGAAATCCAAGATTTAAACCCAGTTAGGTTCAAGAGCCTATATATATTCTTATAGCAAATATACTATGTTACTCAGAAAAAGAGAACATTCATTAGTTGCTATTATTATTTTTACAAGTATGACTATTGAATTTCTCATGAATGCATTTCTTGTTTTACTGAAAAGATTTTTGGGCCTTTGAGAACAGGGACATTGCCTTATATATATTTCTTACTTTTACAGTATTGTGTTTACATAGGATATGTTTAACTAGTATTTGTTGAATAAGTGAATAAATGATGAACTATTTACAGAGAGATTATTTACCTCTTAGATTTTAAAATCACTAAGTTTTACCTCTCACCACATCCTTCTTGGAAAAAAATCAGAATATTCATACAATGCCTTCTTCTAGATCAAATACAAATTCCCCCTAGAGGCTGAACTTCAGTATTGTTATTGATTGTTTCTGTGCACTCCTGGAGATATCATTATTAAGCACTATACCAGGTTTTGCATCCCTTGGAGCCTTTCCCATCAGGATCTGTATTTAGTGGCTTCCTGTGACTGCTGGGGAGAAGTTGAAACCCCAGTCCTGATCAGGGCAAGCAAAGATTCTAAAGGAAAATAAGGTTGTGATGCCCACAACAGATTCAATACTCTGGATTTAACTGAAGTATAAACTACTGAGCAAAAAAAAAAAAAAAAAAAAAAATGTGTGCAGCAAAAATTTGCTGCAAACTGACTATTGGGGATTTTTTTTTTCTCACATTCTGGAATATCTAGGGCTAGCTAAATCTGGCCTAATTGGACTAGCAGTGTGAAGGAACTCCTGTGTAATATTTAGCATTTCCAGTGACTTTGGCATTAAGGCTAGACATTTTGTTTCTTAAGAAACAGGTTTTTTTGCACATCTGTCCTAATAACCCTGTCATCCTTTCTTCTCACCAGAAATTGTCTCAATTCTGAACATCAATGGGCTATGTCTTTCATTCCCTTATGACATATTTGGGGACTTCCTTCTGTTACCTATTGGCGCCAAACTATGAATTCAGGGTCACAGGCCTAGTCCTTTAAGTGGGAAGTTAGAGTAATGTCTCCGGGGATCCTGTTTCTTCTCTCAGTCTGGGAATGGAATCAAGCCCCACAATTACCTTGTCAACCTTTTCTCCAAGAGGCAAACCAGTTTTCCACACTGTGCATTGTATAAATATATCAAACTTATTCTTCTGAAATTATTGCATGTTGTCAGGCAATTATCTATATTTTCACAATAATTACAAATGTAATTATGTAATTATTATATAATAATTATAACCATATTTTTACCTTTTAATTTTCTAATTTAAGTATCATTTTCATGCAATTGAATACACATATATTGTTATAGGTACAAAAGATTTTTCCTTTTTTTAAATATATTTTTAGAAACAGCATTATTGAGGTACAATTGGCATAAAATATAATTCAACCATTTAAAATGTATGTTTCAATGAGCTTTGATGAATGCTTAGTCATGTAATCACCACAACAATCATGAAACAACAATTCCATTACCTCAAAGAGTTCTGTCAGGCCCTTTGCACTCATCCCCCTTCCTGACAACCCTGGCTTCTGGAACCATTGATATATTTTCTGACGCTGTATTTTTTCCTTTTATAGAAATTGTTATAAATGGAATTATACAGTATTTAGTATTATTGTGTCAATAGATCATTCCTTGGTAGTCCATAGTTACATACATACTAATTGTTTATGCATTAAGTGCTAATAGACATTTGAGTTGTTTCAAGGTTTTTAGTGTTATAAGGCAAGCTGAAATGACTATCTAAATATAAGTCTGTGTGTGAACATATATTTTTGCTTTCTCTTGGGTAAATCCTTCAGTTAGACTGGTAGTTTGCATGATAGGTAAATGTTTAACTTTTTAAGAAACCATCAAATTGTTTTCCAAATTGACCATACCACTCTGTAATCACGCCAGAAACATGAGGGTACAAGCTACTCCAGCACATCCTTACTAACATTTAATATTGTTTTCATTGTGATTTTAATTTGTACTTTCTTAATAATTAATGACAAACATCTTTATATGTGCTTTTATGTCATTAATATATCTGTGTTAGTAAATGTCTATTCAAATTTCTTGTCCATTTTTTTCAGTTGGGTTGCTTATTATTTAGCTGTAAGAATTATTTATATATTCTGAATATAAGAAAATTACCAGTTATTCTGTTTTGCAAATATTTTCTCCCTCTGTGACTTACCTTTGCATTGTACTTATAATCTGAATTTTGGTGAAATCCAATTTATCAATTTTTTTTTCTTTTACAGTTGACACTTTTGTATCCTATCTTTGAAATCCTCACTTCACCAAAGGTCATAAAGATTTTCTTGTATGTTATCTTCTAGCAGTGTTAACAGTTTTAGCTGTTACATTTTGTTCATTGATCATTTTTGAGCTAATTTTCAAAATATATGGTACAAGGTAATGGTCTGTATTCATATTTTTGCATACTGATATCCAGTTGTTCCAGCAATGATCAGTTAGTGCAGGAAATTTCCTTGCCATTCATTTAGATACAACTGTACCTTCTCCAGTGAGATCTAACTCTGGCTTTGGGCAGTAATTCTCCCCTCAAAGTGTATTCTTACAAAGTTTCCCTTAGCCTTACAGTGTTTGGCATTCTCTGTATATCTTATTCTATACATCCTATAGTTACACTTTTCTCATGGCCCATTACTTTTTTTTTTTTTTTTAATATTTTATTTATTTGTTTGATAGTGAGAAAGAGAGAGAAAGCGTGCACACACACACAAGTAGGGGGAGCAGCAGGCAAAGGGAGAAGCAGGCCTTCTGCTGAGCAGGGAGCCCGATGCGGGGCTTGATCCCAGGACCTTGGAATCATGACCTGAGCCGAAGGCAGACACTTAACGACTGAACCACCCAGGCGCCCCCCATTACTTCTTTATACTAAGCTAATGCAATAGACTTATCAATCAGGAATTATACCTAATTTGTTGGACTTATTTTCTTTTTCCTGATGAATTCACCCTTTTGCCATTATGAGATTTCTCTTTATTTCTAGTAATACTACTTGTTTTTAAGTCTATTTTGTATCATATTAATATATCTAGGCCACATTTTTTATGTGTATTCATTAGATGATACATATTCTTGGGGCACCTGGGTGGCTCAGTGGGTTAAAGCCTCTGCCTTCAGCTCTGGCATGATCTCAGGGTCCTGGGATCGAGCCCCACATCCGGCTCTCTGCTGAGCGGGGAGTTTGCTTCTCCCTCTCTCTCTCTGCCTGCCTCTCTGCCTACTTGTGATCTCTCTCTGTCAAATAAATAAATAAAATCTTAAAAAAAAAAGATGATACATATTCTTCCATTGTATTACTTTCAAACTATCTCTGTCTTGCTTAGAGTGTCTTTATATTTATAAAGATATAGTCTCTCTTACTTTCTAATGCAGTTATCAGTATGGTTGGTTTGTGTCTGCCATATTGATATTTTCTTTTCTTTTCTTTTTTTAGTTATGGCATTTGTTGAGTTGCTACTGTGGTTTCTTTTCTCTCATTTTCAATCTTCTACAGATTGGCATTTAAAAAAAATATTTAGTATCTCCTCTACTGGCTTTTAACTATACCTTTCTATTTCATTTTTTAAAGTGATTTCTGTAGAGCTTTGAAGCAATCACAGTCAGCTCTGAATTAATATTATATCAGTTCATGTATAATGTAAGACACTTATAACAGTATTCTATAATTATCTTCCTCTCATTACTTGTGCTATTCTTATTATATATTTTATGTCTTAATGTACTAAATCTCATAGTACATTGTTATTATTTTTGCTTTAATCAGAGAATACTCTTCTGACAAATTAGGAGGTAAAAAAAATATATCTCTTATATTTGCCCACATATTTACCATTCTCAGTATTCTGAAGATCTGAATTTCCATTTGGTTTCATTTTTCTTCACTCTGAGGAACTTCTATGAATAATTCTAATAGTACAAGTCTATTGGAAAAACTTTCTCAATTCTTTCAACCAAAAATGTCTTTACTTTGCCTTCATTTTGAGGAATATTTTCACTGGAATTGAAATTCTAGGTTTATTCCTTTCTTCAATTCTTTAAAGATCTCATTACATTGTTTTCGGGCTTCCATCATTTTTGATGAGAAGTTATTAGTAAGTCTTATTGTTGTTTTGTTATGTGTGCCTTTTTCCTTGGTTGCTTTTAGGATCTTCTCTTTATCATGGGTTTATTTGTAATGTGTTTCTGTATAAATGACTGCTTATACTGCTTGCAGTCCATTGACCTTCTTGGATCTGTAGATTTATGTTTTCAATAATTTTGAAATATATTTAACTATTAGCTTTTTAAAATATTATTTTCCTGTGTCAATCTCTCTTATTCTTCTGGCTCTCTGATTACAGATATGCTAAACTGTTTCATTATGTTCCACAAGCCAGTACAGGCTCTAGAGGTTCATCATTCATTTCTTGTCAGCCTTTTTTCCATGTGTTTTGATTTGCCTACTTTCCATTACAATGCCTTCAAGTTTACTAATATTTTCTTCTGTAGTGTCTAATCTGATAGTAAGCCCATTCGGCAAAATTTTCATTTTAGATATTATATTTTCTAGTTCTAAAATTTCCATTTGGTTATTTTTTAGTCCTCTTTTCTCTGTTTAGATTCTTATTTGTTCCGTATATGTGGTAAAGTTTTTCCTTTAAATCCATGTGCATGTTTATAATAGATATTTAGTCTCCATGTGTTAATTTCATCAGTTCTCTCTCTTTATTGTTTTTTTTTCTTCAATCAAGTGTTAGTTTTAACTTTATTTCTGAAAGTACAAGAAACGGTTGCATCAGAAAAGGGTGGATCATCTCTAGAAGAGATGAGTCAAATTCTCTACCAAATTCCTGATATGGTTGGTGCTTCCATCTTCTATTTTTCTGGGGAGGAGGAATGAAAGTTTAGATTACTACCCAAGCCCAGATGCTCTTGCCAAAATGTCCTTAATCATAAACTTTTCTCTATAATAATGAGCTATAGAAGCAACCATTAGTGTTAATTATCATTACACTTGACAAGAATATGCCTAGTCTTATAAGCATTTTAAAAATTAGATCTGAAATCCTCCCAGTGGCTTTGCAAGATGGGTATCATTATCCTTATTTCATAGAAAATGATCTTAGGCTCAGAGAAGTTCCACATGGGTCTGTCTCTCTGTCTACAAATCTCATGCATTTGGTATTTTCCACACTGCCTCTTTTCTCTGGTTGGTTTTTCTATGAGTGTTCAATGAAGACCCACCAGGCGGTCCTGTCATAATGCATCATCGCTGCTTCATAAGCATGGTCCCTTAATTTCTTTTGGCCTTGCCAGTATCTGATGTAACCTACCCTCTTTTCACATCCTTTTTAAAAAAATCCCGTATGTGGTAAATATCTCTTTCCTCAGCTCCCCTTTCTTCTTTATTAATAAATTTTACCAAAAGAGAATTTATTCATCAGACTGTCCACTTCTCCCTAGCACCCTTAGAATTAGAAATAAATTCCCTGAAAGTTTTATAATTCTACAAAGAAATTCAGAGATCAGTATACCACCTCTTTCTAATTTGGGGGAATAAAAACTACCCAGATGCATTTAGTCTTTGGTGTCAAAAATCCTTTCTACACATTTCTATACAGCCAAGTAGCCACTTTAATCTAACTCAATTATCATATAATTTTTATTTATAGAAAAAAAGTAGAGTTCCTTACCCATTAAATACATCTTTCTCTGTAAATGTTTCTAAAGAAGAGGGACTCCCTAAGGATTAGGGTCTAACTTTGTTTTGTACCTTATCCTGTCTGATCAGATAAAGCTCAAGTGTCCACAACCCAGAGTTTCAACTCCCCCAGAAGGACTGCAGAAAGAGTGCATTTCATATTATGCTCTTCTTGGCTGTGAAATCTTTCCCCCACAGTTGAGAGATTTTTAAGAAATTCTGACACACATGATTCAGTTGCTGCCTCAACCTTGACAAGACCTAGAAGATTTTAGGCTAGTGTCCATTCTGTTAGGCTAGCTCTTGCTTTGCAATGAGGATAGGCCATTAGGCCTATTTTAATGAGGGCCCAACTTGTACATTCTCACTAAAGATTAATTTGGCTTCCTTGCAACATCTGTGTTCTGCTGACTCCTATCTGTTCCCCAGGCTGCAGGGCCAAACACATCCATCATCACAGACAGGCCCTTGGAAGCCACCCCTTGCTGTTGCTTCCACATATCAAAAAACGAGTCAACTCAGGCAGGGAGACTCCTGGAATAGCTTGTCCCAGGGGCTCCCTCTCCTCAGAAGCCCTTCCCAGGTCTCTCCACTCACCTTTTGGGGCTGAATCTTATGAAGGCAATAATACAGCTGAGTCTTTGAAAGCACAGCAAATGGAGCATGTTGAAAGGTGGCTTTACAGAGGCATTACAGCCACCCGGAATCTGGCATTTCTGCCATAGCTCCCTACTCAAAATAGCAACTGGTGAAACTTAACCTGAACACTGTTGTCAAAAACAAGTGTGAGTATTTTAGTTAATGTTTGGAAGCCATCCCATCTGTGAGTGTGGGTTCACCCTGAGACCCAGTGAGGGATTTCAGGGGCCTGTCGTGTCCTAGGCTTTTGTCCTAAAGCTTTCCTTGCTTGTTGACAGAGTGCTGCAGGTGAGCAGGAAACTGTTCCAAGTGTGTAGTTAAGAAAGGAGCTGAGAGAAATCCATAGGCACTGGCAGTCTTCAGAGCCACAGCTCCACACAGTGGGCACACACTCTTAAAAAAATTTGTCTTTATGGGTATGGATGACTACCCTATATTCAGTGTGCTTGGGGTGTCCAGGCTTCCAGAAGCAGAACTCTGACCTCACATCAACTCCGCATGTTATAGGCAGGCGCACTGCCACAGGGATAGACAGCTGTGAAATAGACCCACCTGTGTCACATAAAATCCACATGAAGAAATGTAATCAAAGATAATCCAGACAGTTTGGAGAGGTAAGAATTTTCCCGATAATTGAGGTATTAAGCCTTGGCTTTAGGCTGCATAGGAAGTCATACAGTGGGTTCAAGCATGAGATGCATCATTTTGAAAGACTGTTTTTGAGGACTCTTCCACTCTGAAATTACAGTCTATGAATTCTCCAGTCAGCAGCACATATACTTCCTGCAAATGTGTACATCAAGCCATTTACAAGCTTATACCATATATGTGCTTAATCTTGGTGCCTCAATTAAACAGAATAAAGAAGCACAAAAGCCATTTATGCACGTTTGCATAAATGGGCTTTTTTGTATACAGAGGTGTACATACAGACCAGCCAGGGTGACTAAAGAGCCTGGGAGCCTTCATGCTGTAGTTTAAGTGATTAGTTAATTGCTAAAACTAACAAGCAAATAGTCATTTTTATAACCTTTTCCTTCTTCACTTTGTTGAACTGAATAAATAGTGAGGACCCTCTAAATAATATGATTCTTTGGAAAAAATGGGAGAAAATTTAGATGGTTGGTAAGTGCAGAAGATGGAAAATCATGCTTTATTTTTCAGAAATATCATTGTGCTTAAGAAAACATGGAAGGAAGGAGGGGAGGGGGCCAAGGCAGGAAAGCATTTCCCTGATACAACAGTCATTAACACAGTGTAGAGGGTATTGGGTTGCCCCCTGGACACCAACACAGAGCCCTCCCCCCTACCCCACGCAGTTTGGTCCTCTAGTGATCTGCTTCTGCTTGGCACCAGCTGGCTTAATGTACAGCCCCCTCACTTTATTTATTGCCTCTTATTCTCTTTAAAGTGAAGCTGGGGGCCTTTGTACTGACATGGATCAATGAGGGAGCGTTTACTCCTTACATCAGATGGGGAAGAAAAGAAAGGAAAGTTGTAGAGGAAGGAGGAAGAGAAACAAAAAATACAGTGGACAAACTTGAAGTGTTTCTAGTATAACTGCATTGGAAAAGCTAAGGAAGACACCAGGATGTCCCTTACAGAGGACTTTTAGGGAAACATTAAGGCAGAGTTAATAGGGTAGGCACTTTTGCAGACTGTACTCCAAACCTGGTTAGGAAGCATTTTGTTAACTGCCTCAGATTCTACTTATTCTCTACTTTAAGGTGTGTGTTGGGAAGGGTTAAAGGGCAAATCACATAGTTCTGACCTACTCTTACCTGGTCAGCTTATTAGAAGCACATTCACCAGTTATAAAATTCACAATCATATGAGGTGTTTTTAATGGTTATCATTTATCAGAATGAGCTAGTGATCTTTATGCCGGCCAAATCTATACAGTGAATTGGTCTGAATAACAAAATGGCTTCATCCATTATCCCTAGTTGTCTTTAACAACTACATCAGAGTGCACTTAATGACAAATGTAATTATACCAATAGAATATCTACCATTTATTTGTGCAGGCACTTAAAAATTATCTTGACTTCTCTCAACAACACCGCAGATTGGTATTAACCAATTAGGGAACCAAAACAAAGAGATGTAAAGTTCCTTGACCAAAGTCACACAGCTAGTAAACTGGGGAGCCATACCTCCTTCTATAGCACTACTCTATACCCCCTACTCAAATGTTCTGAATGCAAACATAGTCTAATCAAATTTGTAAACAGGGATTAGGTAGAGATGACAACCTAAACTGTAGTATAGACTCTCACCTTAATCATGCTCTGAGAAGCTGAGGGGCCCTTAGCTGCACTGTCTTGGTTCAGCAGAGGTGCTATAGAGAAGGAGGTAGGAACACTTTGGCAGCTGTGATCTTCTCCCAAGCACCAAATATACAGAAATACTATATCTTCTCTCTTTCTCTAACTCACATGAGCAAAGGCCAGGGAGAAACTCACTAAAGTTCAGATAGAAGGGTTTTACTGGCTGTTGCTGATCTTATAGATGATCAACAAATCCTGAAACAAGAAAGACCATAGACCACCTCCTCTCCAGTCTGTACAGGGCTAAGACCAATGTTGTTGTGAAAGCTCACATTCACACTTGTCATGCACTAGGTGATTTGGGATCCACGCTGATCCAAATGCTTAGTTACTGGAAGCCTTGTGGTTTATTGTGTCATCCCAGCCTTGCCTAGGAAGTTAGTAGAAATGCAGGCCCTACTCCAGACCCACTGAATCAGAATCTATATTTTCACAAGATCCCCAGTTTATTTACATGTACATTACAGTTTGGGAGATATGACTCTAAGGGACAGTTGTACATGAAGAGTCTAAAATGCTGAACTCTTAAGGAGACAGGTTACTTGTCAGGAAAATGCAGCTGAAATGGTTTTTATAGTATGTAAGTATAGGAACTGCTAAAAGGGCATTTTTAGCAAATGTAGTCCCTAAAAAATGTCCTGATTCATGTTATAAGGATCAACACATCTTTAATTGGTTCAGGCATCAGAAGCTCTAAATTTTACAGCCTAGATATAGTCTCAAAATGACTTGTAGAATATTCATGGAAGGGCAGTAAGTCTTGCTTCATTGGTCTCATGTCTGACTCTGAATTTCCTTTCTCTAGGATTTAAATTTCATTAGCAGTGTTACAGTTAGATAGGCATAAGGGCTTTTGCATGACTTTTCCTCAAGAAATATAAAATTACCTTAAGAAGAATAAGTGTAGAATTTAACCAGTACCAAAAAATCATGTTTTATATTTAAGATGATGTGATAGCTTTAAAGCTACAAGGTGAAACTCAAGGAGGTAAAAAGGTCCTTTTACAGAATCTCTCTGTAAGCATACAGAATTATCAAAAACGGTGAGGCCAGTGTAGCCACCGCATTAACCTAGGAGTGCCCATTCAGGCGACCCTTGGTGAGGCAATGAGTACCACTGGAAAGCTGAGTAATTGCTCAGTTCTCTAACAGGTCACCAGTTACTCAAGATGAAATCACACAGATGAGTCTTTCGAGAAGGAACTGTGTAAGCCATTAGAAAAGGATATTAGAAACCATATTAGAAAAGGATAAAAATATGACAGAAAGACAAGAGGTTGAGAAAAAAGGAGGGAAATAAAGAGAAGAGAAGGAGAAAGGAGGAGAAAGGAAGGAGAGAGGGCCAAACAAAGGAGCAAAGATGCACCTGATTACTTTGAACTAGGTGCTACAGTAGGTCTTTTAATACAGTATCTTCTCAAATATGGTTAATAAGATTGAGGCCCAGAGTTTTAATCATCTTCCCAAGGTCAAATAGTAAATCTGAGTACAGAATTTTCATCTAGGTTTATAACACCAAAGCGCAGTGTTTTCTAAATGTCTGATGATCATAGAATCACAGACCACTCCATTTTCAAACTGAAAAGAACTTCAGAGAGCAGAGCTTGGAAAATCTGAGTCTCCTAGAATTGAAGCAACTGGTGGATTCTAAATGACCCACTGGAAGGCATTTATTTGCCTGAGATCACACAGTTGGTAGGCAAGAAAGCCTACAGAAAACAGCTACTTTTGAACATATCACCATACAAAGCAGACGGCTATTTTGCAGAGCATAATTATTGAGCAATACTGTCACCACTCACCTAGTCTGAGATAGTTTGCTCAGAAGTGCAAAAAATTGGTTTCCACATGGCTGAAACCAATTTAGGATTTGCAGGTGTCCAAAACTTAGCTACTCCTAAAAGTTATCTTGAGGGAATTGGCTTACCCAAAGTTAAGTATGACTTCCTGTTTTTAAGAAATAAGACTTAAACTGCTTGTTAAAAAAAAGCTCATTGAATTTCTTGGCCAAGATAAAGCTTTAAAAAAAAAAAAGTTTATTTTGATGATATAAGTATAATTGAATCAGAACCATATGGATTGCATTCCCCCTTTTAAATTGCACATGAATTAGAAATTAAGTGTTCATTCTCCTCAAAGTAATTAATGACTCAATTGATTAAATATGATACTGGCCTTAATCACCATGCTGAGCTCACACTGGCTCCCTTTTATAGGAATCAAGATACCTCCTAATTCCCAAACTCAGACAACTCACATACATTCCGGTTTATGTCCTAGGGCAGTTTTGTTTTATCCCCACAAATAAGATATGTTCTCTGATAAGAACAAGAGCAACCTGATCATAATGCAGTGCCTTTGCTCAGACCTCTTTTCCTTTAGGTGGGCCTTAAAGGGAGGGGAAAGGCAACTGATTCTGTTCTATCTCCTGATTGGGTTGAGCTTTGAGGATAGAGGCAGAAGGCTGGGAACTGGGAAGCTTCAGGGAGGTGGGCCCTGTCTGACTAAAGTACCTCTCCAGTCTTCATCGTTCGCAGAGCTATAGTCCCTTGAAAATATTATTCTCAGCCAACCTGGCTTAATGGATTTCTTGGTCACCTCTCAGCCAGTCTAGCTCCCAGTCTTCAGGCTTGTCTTCTTATCTAGCAGATCTCAGAAGGATGGCAAGTAGGTGTGTCTCTTTCAGCACCACTAGTTTACATTTTGATTGTTCCTTCTGACAAAGGCATTCATGTTGAGCTCCTACCTCTTTGTCAGGCTCCATACAAGGCAGTTTTCTCACAACTACAGTTAGAGGTGAGGTAGGTATTTTCAACTTTGTTGAATAGAAGAGGAAACTAAGATTTAAAGAGGTGGAGCCGTGTGCTTAAAGCCACACAGGTTGGAAGGGGCAGAGCTGTGATTTAGATGACTCAGTCAGTTCTAGATGACTCCAAAGCCTGCTGCCTTTGCACCATACCTTACATCTCAGATGCTGATACAGACTTACATCAGCCTTCTGTCCTAAAGGGCCACTAGCCCCCATCTTTCTTTTCTGTCGCTGGTTTATTTTAGAAGAGATAGGCATATGTCACTGATGCACATGTAAGACGAGACAGTATTCATTAGTTCTTACAGACTACCCTACCCAAACCCTACCCAAAGAATCAAGAAACTGTGGAAAACCATCTTTGTGCCACCTTTTTCAGCTTCTACACTTTCTGTGCTTTTCATAAAATTTATTATTTTGAAAGATAAAACTAGAGATATATACATGTATTATTGAATGAGTTTAATGTCTGTTACTTCAAACAGTTGTTCATTTGTTAAATTCTTTGAGAGTTACTACTTGTTGAAATTTAATATAATGGTAGAATCCTATATATGTTTAAAAGCATGCTTTCAAAATTCACAATATCCCACAGATAGACCTAGTATACTGGATTACTACCTATATGCACACAATACTCTGTTGAACTACTTGGACACAGGAAAACCACACATTTTTATACTGTTCACTCCCTCATAAACAAACACACCCACATAAACACATGGAAACAATATGCAAACACAAAGAGAGTTGCAAATGTACTCACAAATAAATCTGCAAAAAATGGAAGAGTCACATGCTCATTCACACTTTTCTCTCACCCTCTCTTCCCTCCTTGCTTCCTTCCCTTTCTCTAGTTTTCTTTCTGATACACACAGACACACACCTCAAAGCCTTGAAACAAATAGCTTTTCAAATTGAAATTAGAGCAGCAGAAATCTCTTTGATTCAAAGTTTGCTCTCTTATAGATCTGAGGAGTAAGTGTTTTTATAGGTCCAGACATGCTACAGGGGTCTCCATTTGTAATATTATTGCTTTCATAAGGACACTGTTCATTCTAGATCTTAAAAAATCCTTTCCAAGCTCTCAAACTTCCTATGTCCTCAAACATGAGGTTTATCCAAAGGAAAATCTTGCTTTTTTTTTTCTTCTTCTTCTGCTGATGCTTCTCTTCTCAGTTCTCCCCTGTTTTTACTGGTGAGAGTGGCCAAGCACAAAAAAAGGAAAATTCTGTTCACTCAGAAAAAGTTTATGAAGCCCATTTGATAAGCCATGGTAAGGATAAGGTATATAACTCTGAATAATGGTTTCAAACTTCAGAGAATAATGCCAGACACAGATTTAGACATACTAACTCAGAATCATTTGAAGTTCATTTCCAGAATTGCAACAAGAAAAAATTGCAGAGAAGAGGGTGCGAGCTACTATGCCTGAGGGAGAAAAGAAGGTCTTTACAGAATAGGTGACATTAACTGAGAGGAGTTAGATAAATTTTGTAAGCTGAGTAAACCTCATGTGTATAGGCCCAGGACAGGGAGCAGACCATGCCTGGGACCCAGTGAGAAGCTCAATGTGGCTGGGGTCATGAGTTGAGAGCTTCAGTGGCAGTGGCAAAGGGTGAGACTGGAATGGTAGGTAGAAGACAGTAAGTTTAGACTTTTTGGTACTGAACTCAATGAGCATCAATACAGGGCCTTATGTAGGATGGTCATCTGGGCAGATTTTAGTTTAGGCAAGAACTCTTTCTTCAGTAAAGAAGATGGAGAAACTGAAGGCAAGAGCACATGAGCAGTTAGAGGATTACTATGTTGACACCAGAGGGAGAGAGGGCTGTGTACTCAAGCAGTGACCCACTTCCATGTCCAAAACGGAAACTTCGCAATCTCCTCTGGACTCCCATTCCTCCTTCTCCCATCATTCCCATCCTCTATATCACCAGTGTCTTAATGAGTCTGCCTCATAAATTCTTCTGAAATCCATTGCCTCTTTGACACCCTAGACTGTTTCGGCATCCCCTCACCCCCAAAAGAGTTTCAGACTCCTTTGGTCAGTCCTGTTCCATGCCTAAAATTATTGACTAGTATCCACTTTCTTTAAAGTCTAAACCCATTAATGAGAAGCATAAGACCCTGCTTACCTCTCCAGCCCCATGCCTAACTACTTCCCTTCCAGTTTCATCAATCATCTTGCTCTTCCTCACTAATGCCATCCTGTCTCCTGCTTATATTACACATATTATTTCTTTGGCCTAGAATAGCATCCCATCAATTGTTTGACAAATTCATTCTTCAGGAATGAAAATGTATATTACCACTTCAGTTTAGTTTGATTCAACAGGTTCACTGAATATATTCAACATTTCTGGGACTGCTACTGGATTCTTCTCTTCCAGAGAACCTTGTGCATAGCTCTATTGAACCATCTCTCACACTGGACTGCAAGTGTTACTATTATTTTTTTAAATAACATATCCCTATACTCACATCATTCGTAAAGAAACCTGGGTCTTAACAAAAGCTTTTGGCGCTCAGTACAAGTCGAAGTGAAAAATAAAGTAAAAGAAGATGATTTCAGAGACATTTCTGAGGCTGACTTCACAGGTCTCAGTGCCTAAATACATGGGCTGGGTTGGGAGGAAGAAAGAATATATTTCTACCTCTAAAGACTAATGTTTGGTGAGCCTGGTGGTGGGTATAACGGAGGGCACATATTGCATGGAGCACTGGGTATGGTGCATAAACAATGAATTCTGGAACACTGAAAAGAAATTTTCAAAAATAAATAAATAAATAAATAAACAAATAAAGACTAATGTTTGGTCTCTAAATGACAATGGAAGCAATTTGCATTGCAAAGGAACAGATATTAAATTTATTTTGCACATTTGAATTTGCGTACTTGTGGGGCATCCAGATGAAAATTTCTTTTGGTTGTCACCGATTCAGAATGAAGCTGAAGCCAGAAAGTATACATGCTTCCCCTGAGAAAGCATGTAGAACAACAAGAAAATGAGGCTAAACAGATCCTGGGGAACTTGGAGCCCGAGAATAAATAATAATTATAATAATAATAATAAGGGAATAAGCATCTTTGGAGATCCTCCTTCCTTGGCCCCGAGTATTTGTAGAAGGAACAAGAAGGCTGTGCTTGCATCTGTATAGGGTCTGTTTTGGTCTTTAGTGGCCAAAGACCACTAGCTAGTACCTAGGTACTAGGTAAGGGTCAGGCCTGCACTTCCCAACTAATATTCAGCATGCAGCCTGCAGTCACTGAGTTTGGGAGGCTACTGCTCAGTGAGGTGAGGGTCCACGCTCATAAACTAGAAAAGACCCTGACACCCCCATGAAAGAATTATTCATACACTGCAGGTATCTGGGAAAGCTCCCCATTCATACCTTTTAGTATCTCTTAAAAGGCAGGAGCTGCATACATGTGGAATGTCCCACATATGGCACCTTAGTTAGAGCACTGTTGGAGCCCTTCCCAATAAAGGCAACCCTCTGTGGGCTATCATCTTGGGAATAAGCCCACCTTCCCATGAGTCTTAGGTTACTGAGTTTCCACATGCTGAAACTAGACCATTCTAAAAACACTAGGAGCAGGTATTCATGCTCTCCTAAATATCTCAAAGCATTAACCAGAAGAGATGATTTAAGAAACTGAAAATCAAAAAGAATCAAATGTCTATTTTGAGCTAAGGTAAGGCATATCTTATTGTATCTTGATACCATTAAAACCTGAGTGTAGGGCGCCTGGGTGGCTCAGTGGGTTAAGCTGCTGCCTTCGGCTCAGGTCATGATCTCAGGGTCCTGAGATCGGGCTCTCTGCTCAGCAGGGAGCCTGCTTCCCTTCCTCTCTCTCTGCCTGCCTCTCTGCCTACTTGTGATCTCTGTCTGTCAAATAAGTAAAGAAAAAATCTTTAAAAAAAAAAATCTGAGTGTATAAAATAAGGGCAAGGATTAAATAAATGTGGACATCAAGTTTAGAGGAGGGGATTGGAAGTTATTAGCTGCCAACTCCCCCCGCCATGTCTGTTCTAGCACAGTATCCAGAATTTTATTACAGAATTATTGCCTATGTAATTTTTTTGTTATTAAAATGCAGATAGTCCAAGATGAACTAACATAGAGATAGTAACAGGATCACAGGATGTTAGAAACTGGCTAGTCCTTTTTGGTTGGTTTGTTTTCTTTCTTTCTTTGTTTTAACCTTAGAACCCTCTATTCACATTAAAGCTTATTGCTAAAGTTCAGTGTGAATAAAGGAAAAAAGCAAAGCTGCTCTAGTGCGTATCAGTGGCAAAGCAAAATACCTGGAGTCCAATTTTTAAAACCACTATTGTACCCCAACATTTCCACATTTAAAGAAACTCTTTTGTATAACTCCCTTTCCACTGGACTTGGATAGGATTAATGCTGATTGTTGAGTTGAACTGAATTGAAAAGAGGCCCCCCGTCCCACCAACCAGCACTTCAGCATTAGCCTTTGTTGCACTTTGAAACCTAGGAGCTGTGATTACTTATTTAGTCCCATTTCCTCTGCCCACTCCATTTCATCTATTTACCTCCCCAAATCGTATCTTTGTTATCTTTATCCCAGGGTACTGATTTTGATATATCCCATACATTCTGCTTGCGATACCATATGCAACGCTCTTCACAACCTTAGTTGTTTCAAAAATTTTAAATAAATATATTTTACAGAATTAGTCACAGACAGGCCCACAGAAAATAAACAGTAATCTGTATTAATACAAAGACAAGACTCAGTTTCTGGCACATGTTTAATGTCTAATAAAGATATGAATGCATGATTGGATGAATGAATAAATGAACCAGGTGATAATGTATGTGAATGTTTCTTGTAATCCATAAACTATTCACAAATATGATTCCTTATAAAGGTTATGTGGTTATTTTTTAGCTCTCCCATCTGTTGCACACTTACTGAATTTTGACAAGTTCAGGTAAAGCCCAGGAGGAAATCTGTGGCATTCCTCAGGGGAAGCTGTGAAGGCAGGCATAGAGAGATAAATCTAAGGGGGGTGTCCAGAAGCCCAAGGGCCTGCAACAGAGGGCTCCCTGATTGCTAATAATCCAGTTCTCACCCTTGAATTTCCAATGATCAGCAGTAAGCAAACATGAATGTTTTAAGCAGCTCATAAATCTTCCTGGAGCCTGGGTGCTGAATAAGTCCTAGGAAAATGGTAATGGTGGAAACAGGATCTCCTCTCTGGAGGTAGTTCCTTTCAGTGCCAGGTTTTGCCCCTGTTAGCTGCTAACACACATACCCCAGCTGCCTCAGTGAGGCTCATGTTCCAATAAAACAGGGTAAATGGAGGAATAGAGACCAGATAAAGCTTCCTGTCATCCCTGAGTTTCCCAGTTGGAGACCCCTCGGTGGGTCATGCCACTCTCTTCTAGAGCTTACATGTTGGAGATCTGTTCCTGGGGTCTGGCAACTGACAAGGACATGCTTTCCAGACCAGAGTTACTCAACTTCTGCTCAGAACCCAAAATGAAAAAGAGAATAAAAACCCACAGAGAAAGGTTAGAAAAACTTGCCTATGGAACCGAACCTGAATTCATGTTAAACAGATTTCTTACTACATTTGGATAAAGGGGGAAAAGACCAAAATCTTGTTTAAAACTTTTTCCCCATTTGTGACTGTGTCCAAAGAAGGTTAACAATTCTCAGAGTATCATAAGGCCAAAGGATCCTATCCTAAGCAGAGGTAGGCCTTTCCTCTGTTCTTCTTGCTGGCTTCATGAATTTATTTTAGCAGCTATCCATGTATTGTAATTATTTCTTTACATGCCTCCCAGATGGAAGGGACTCTTTCTTGTTTATCCTTTAATGGCTGAAGGACAGCCACTAACACACAATAAGCATTCAATAAGGACCTTTCTCAATAAAAATTTTGATATTGATAACACTGATTTATTTAACAAAGTTCATTGCCAAGATGTGACTTTTACTCAGGAAAGGTTTAAAAACCAAGGGTAGCGTAAAATGATAAGTGTTGGAAGGTATGATGTAACCAATGCACCACAACATTCAGTACTTGACATTGGACTGGCTCACCTTGAGGCTCCAATCAGCTATGGCTAGGGGGTAGGGTCACAGACTATATATATGGCCTCATGAGGGATTTAGATTTAAGAGTACTTTTCAGAAAAGAATGGTGGAGGTCTCTGCCAACAACTCAAAAATGTATCAACTATAGACTCTCTCTCTCTCTCTCTTATCTGTCTATCTATATATCTTAAAGAAAGTGGTGGTGGTGTGTGTGATGCTATTTTTTTTTTTAATGCTTTACTAAATCTTCAGAAAAGATCAGCTTCTCCTTTTTGTTTCAATATTGCCTTATATCCACTTTTAATATGACCATTAGCAAATCGCTTTGCAAATATTTATTTATATATTGGTCTCTTCCATTAGATTGTGATCTTGATAATTGATGTATCGTTTTTTTAATCCTCTACCCTGGCACACTGTTCCTAGCATAGTGCCTTGGAGTTACAATAACATATAAAGACTGAATCCTTTCCTCAGATTGTTTATAATCTAGCCAGGAGGTCAGATTGGTCTAAAAAAAAAAAAAAAAAGTATAATCTAAGTGAATTAAAATAAATAGAAGCAAATACAATTTCAGAAAGGAGAGTCAATTAAGGGTTGTTCAATTGAAGAAGGTAACCTTTAATCTAGGTTTGTGAAGAAGGGTAGGATTTCAATAGATTTGGAGCCATTTAATTTATACCAATATTCATTTATTTTTGCTAAGGAAACATGCTCTCCTGAGGAGTGTCCTCTGGCCTGCTCTGAGGACTACTGTATTGAGGCAATGTTACCAGTAGGAGAAACCGCCTGTTCATTAAGGGTGAATTAAATCCAGCCACCTTTTCCTAAGCCCCCTGTTGGGAATCACCTTTATTTGCTGTTGCCTTTAAAGCGATCTTGTCAGGTTGTTTAGACCTTTAACGTGACTGATCTTTACAGTTTTGTTTTTGAGCAGGAAATGGCCAGACCCCACCCTGAGTGCTCTGTCTTTTTTAACAAAAAGTAAAATCCATCATTCCAACAATGAATCTCTTTTCTCACTTTAAAGGAACATTTAAAAACAGAAAATTCATATAAGAAGCTTAAACAAGAACCGTTACTTGCAAGAAACTAATCTTACTTAAAATTAGTCCTAAGGAAAATAACCCCATTTAACCTTCAGTTATAAAAATTAATGGAAAGCTTTATATTTATGGATAAGCAAAATTGAGGCTATAACCTAGTCTATGAAACTGAATTTAATCCTAAAAGCCAAAAGGGCTTGCTTGCTTTAAGATGTGGACCTTCTTGATTGAGAAGAGAAGAATTCGGATAAGGCAAGGATTGCTGCAATTCTGTGAAGAAAACTAAATAGAAACATTTTTTCATTAACACGTTAAGTCTCTTTTGAAGCATTCTGACTGGATGCATACTGGAAAGTAAGACTACACATTCACAAAAAAGAGATTTATTGCAGGAATTATGAATATAATAATGAGAATTTATCCCCTGTATAAACTGTCACTTCTTAGGAACTTTCTTAGCCTCTTAAATAAATAAGTTATTTCTTCTTCTTACATAAAGAAAAAAAAGAAATAATCAAATGAAATATAAAACACTTACATAAGGGCATCACAATTTTAGAAAAATCACAAATCTCACATTTTAGTGAGAAACTTAAGTAATGATGTCAGTATAATTACCATGATGCAAATTTGGGTGAAATTGGCCTTCAGAGATTATTCAATCCTGTTTCCAACCTCCTAGTAATTTACCCTCTATTAACCTTAAAAATAGATGCTACCAGTTACTTAGCCAACAAAAGACAGTTTTATTCGAGAATAAAGGAGAATTACAATCCTGGACAAACAAGCTGTGGCAAAACCATAGGCAAGTCCAGGGAAAAAAGGAGAGACACACTTTTTCAAGGAGAAAAGGGTAAGTTGGGAAAGTTATCATAAACTAAAAGACAACTGGATTGGCTGAGCTGTTGCAGGCCAAGGGTGGTGAGGAAAGCATTTCTCCCTTCTGCTGGAATAGTAGAGTAGTATACATGTGCAAGGTCATATCCGTGTAAGGTCATCTGTGTCTTCCTGATGGGTCTGCAATTGACTATAAGTGGTAGTGTATGAGAGCTCTCCCTGCCAGAACCTCCTAATTCCATTTTAGTGAGGTTTCCCATTACTAATTTTCACACCTCTAAGGAGACTTAATTGCCTAAATACTTTATTTTATTTCCACTGCCTTTGGAAAGCAGAATGTGAATTTCACTTTAATTTTTGGAAAGAATTTCTATGCTACTATAAAAGTTGTCTCAGTATATTCCAGTCTTATTGGCTATATAATTATGTAATGTGATGAAAGAGTATTAAAATCAATGGGAAAACATTTGGTTTTTCTCCCCCCCCCCCAAAAGAAATTACATTGAATGCTTTGGAACGATTCAGTAAAGTTAATCATAAAAAACTTGCTGTAGGCAAGACAAAGTAGAAGATGGAGGAAATTTTTGCAAATGTACTGAAGGCTTCTGCACTCAGCTTGCTTTAACAGTGTCCTTAAATTCTCACTACATTTTTTAGAAACTATAAATGGAAATGAGAGATGCTGCTTTTTGGTGACACTGAACCTCAGACTAAGGGACTTGTATTAAAAGAAAATCTTTGCACCTGCCTCAAAAAATGTATTTATAAATTACCATTCACATGTTTAAAATGATAATAAAATTCATAAGGTGATATGTATATATCATTTTTTATGATTTCTCACTTTAACTGGCATTTCTGAAGAACAGATACATTATGAGTCCCAACTGTAAGATAAAGATGACTTTTAATGAACTACTTGATGTAACAGTTAATGATGTTGGAGTGCCCTTTGTTTCTTAAGGTGGTATAGACAGGATTTTGAAAGTATTTGGAAAAAAATTAGATGATGGAACAAAAGGTCACTCAGAAGCAATAAGGAAGGCATCTATGCCTTATGTTCAGTATGATAATATCATTTCTTAACACTTTTTCTGGCAAAAAGAATACTGAATTATATGGATATATAATCATACCAACTTTTACCAATATCTCAACTGTCCTCTACTGAAGACAAAAAGCGTCAGTGCCCTGACCATCCTACTTTTCATTACTCCCTTTAATCCTCCATCTTTTGTCTTCTGTCTTCTGTCATCTAGGCCTTTCCTTTCTTTGTTTAAATTTTATTTGAGTACAGTTGACTCACATGTTACATTAGTTTCAGGTGTACAGCATAGTGATTTGACAAGTCTGTACATTATGCTCTGCTCACCACAAGTCTAGTTACCATCTGTCACCATACAATACTACTACAGTACCACTGACTATATTCCCTATGTTGTGCCTTTTATTCCTGTGACTTATTCACACCATGCCTCGAAGCCTGTATCTACCATATATATGCTGCCTATAAGAAACTCACCTCAGACCAAAAGACACATACAGATTGAGATTGAAGGGATGGAAAAAAATTTACCATGCAGATAGAAACAAAAAAAACAAAAAAACAAAAAAACAAAAACTGGAGTAGTAATACTTAAATCTTTCTTTTTTATTTATAATTCCTTTATCCGTTTTGCCCACCCTCATATGCTTTTACTTTTACATTGAAAAGTTATTAAAATTTACATTCTGATCTATAAACATTAAGTTTTTATTGTGTTGTTTCACCTATAAAGCAGTTCTGAAAGTTGATATACAACAAATATCAACAAATATGATATACAAAAAACTCATAATATTTTTATGTGTATGTGACTAATGCTCTCTATAAAGGTAGGGTTACCAGATTATGTAAATAAAAATACAGGATGCCCAGATAAACTTGAATTTCAAATAAACAACAAACACTTGTTTAGTTATAGTATGTTCCAAGCGACCATTGGGACATACTTATGCAAAAAGATTGTTGTTTATCTGAAATTCATATTTAGCTGGGTAACTTGTATTTTATTTTGTAAGTGGTCTACTATATATTTACAGGGATTGTATTTTCTTCATGGATCAAATGCCACAACCCTAGACTATTCAAAGAGTATTCCTGGATTCAAAGTCAAAGAGTAATTTTTTTTTAAACACCATCAGTTATTCAAATCACAGATTTCTTACTTAAAACCAGCCCAAGTAAGGATGCCTGGGTGGCTCAGTCAGTTAAGTATCTGCCTTCAGCTCAGGTCATGATCCTATCCTCCTGGGATCGAGTCTTGCATTGGGCTTCTTGCTCAGCAGGGAGCCTGTTTCTCCGTCTGCCTGTCATTTCCTTGCTGCTTGTGCTCTCTCTCTCTCTCTTACTCTCGCTCTCCCTCTCAGATAAATAAATAAATAAATAAATAAATAAAATTAGTCCAAGTAAACAAATAGTTTTGTTGAGGACTCAACATTATCATATTCTTATTTACTTTGGTCATTCTGAAATCATGCAATGGTTTTATGACTCCTCATCCTAAAAATGAAGAGATTAGACTGCTTGTGTGTTTTTTCACAAATACATCTTTTTTGTTTTTTGTTTTTTTTCCCACAAAAAGTGTTATTAAATACTTGTTGAATTGCTTTTTACACACATTATTTAAAGTCATTCCTCTGCTTGAAACTCTTCTCTGATTTCTGAATTCACTTTATATAAAAGCACAAAATCCATTAAGTGGTCCTCAAGGCTATGCATGATTGAGCCCCTTTCTTCTTTTTAGTTCTGCCTGGTGGCACTATTTTCATTTGATTCATGTTCTTCATATTGTTTTGTTTTTGTTCTTATTGTTCCTGGAAACTCAGTCGTTCCTCAGCATTATCAGATTGTTTCCTCTATCCAAAATATCACCTATGCCATTGCTACTCTCCTTTTCTTCATTCCATTAATTCCAATTCATCTTTCATATGTTTGCCCAAATGTTATTACCACAGAGATTCTTTTTACTTCATGTCAATATATTTATTTATTTATTCATGTGATTATTGATGCTTGTCCTCCCCAGCGGAGGAGCTGTAAGGTCTGCTGAGTACCATATCTCCTTGGTTTTCTACCATATGCCCACCTCTAAGGATAGTGTTTGATACGTAGTAAACGTTATATAAATAATTGCTAAATGAATAGATAGATGGATAAGTGAATAAATGGTTACAAGATGAGGACAATATGGTTTTCATTACCATTTTATGAATTAGGGAAACTGAGTTTTGGAGAAATTGAATAATTTCTGTACTTAACTAATGATCAGAGTCTGAATTGAAATTCACATCTGTCCATTATCTTGTTTCTGTTACTGCTGCTCTCTAAAGTTCATTCACTTTCCAACAACCATGATTAAATGATCTGTAATCTTCTTTTTAAGACTATTGGTGGGGAGCATAATATTAGTTGGCTTTCACAGAAGTGTTTTCTCAGACATTAAGCTATGTGTCTTGGAGGAGTTGTGGAGGAGTGGGATTAGCTTGTGGTTTGGTGAAAGGGAGGGGCAGATTGAGCCACACAGCCACCAGAGACAGCACCTGGAACAGAAGAGAGTTTTTTGCCCACACACTGAGTATCTGGCTTCCAGATGGATCTTGGGCACACATTTGTTTTTGTAATTTCCCCCCTCCTCCTCATCTCTTCATTCGCCACCCTCCTTTCAGAGGAATTTAAGGATGGGCTTTGTGCTGCATTGCCTCGTTTTTCCTTCTTCAACCCCACCCTCTCTTTCTCTTCTGCAAACAGTGACCAGCAATGACAGACCTTTCCTGTGCTTAGAATCAAAAGGGAAACGAAGTCTAACTGATTCACTCAGCACCCTTCAGCCTAGACACCTGGCTGTTTCTGCAGCTTTGGGGTACAGCCTGATCTATTTAGTGAGGACAATAGTAGCTCAGTTCATGTACTAGGACAAACTAGAAGTTCTGTGTGTTGAATTATGCTGATCTACATTCTAAATTTACTCCACCATTATAGTATCATATCGAGCAGTTTCACTGCCCCAAAAATCCTCTGTGCTTTGTCTTTCCATTACCCCCTCCCCAGTATCTTTTTCCAAAGAAAACCTTTAGACATCTCCAGAAAGTAGTCACTGTCTCATTCCATTCACTAAACTGAGGGTGGAGTCTAGGATGGATGGTCCTGGCAGGGGTCTGTCTTCTATTATTCTTATTCTTCAGACCATATACCTGTGCTAGATGAGGATAGTTCTATAAATGGATCCAGGTACATCAGTGAACACATTCCAGGCTCCACTTCCCATTCCCTTAAACCAGATTCTTTGAAGAAGACACCTGCCTTCAACTTTCCACATTATATGGGGCAGTGGGAAGGATGACTCTAAAAAGGTCAAGGGGGAGATTGCAGCAAAGATGGTTTTGTTGAAATAATGTCTGGTCTTTATCTTCACCTTGATTTTTCAGGCTAAAAATACCAGAGCTCAAATGGTGAGCAGAAGAATATGGAATGTGAATTATTACCCCCTTTGGTTTATAAGTTAGTGGAGGACGGGATCACATCTCTGTCTTCCGTTCAGTTTCCCTCTTACGGTAGATTGTTATTGTTATAAATACTCAGTGCTTCTCCATGTGAACGGATGACATATTTTTGCCCTGTTGATGTTAGAGTTAGTTAGGTTGCTTGATTTGGCCAGTTAGATATGAGTTGAAGTGATGTGTGCCACTTCTAAGGAAGCATTTTAAGAGCCATAACACAATATTTCCTTTTCTCACTACTTCAGAATTAGGAATGGGGTGCCTCGGTGGTTCAGTCTGTTAAGTGTCTGCTTCTTGGTTTCAGCTCAGTTCATGATCGCAGGGTTATGAGATCAAGCCCCGTATAGGGCTCCACACTCAGCATAATGTCTGCTTGAGATTCTTTCCCTCTCCCTTTCCCTTCCCCTCCTCCCCTCCCCCCACATGCGTGCATGCACATGCTTTCTCTCTCTCTCTCTCTCTCTCTTAAATAAATAAATAAATAAATAAATACATAAATAAATAAAATCTTAAAAAAAAATACAAGGAATATCCCTGGAAGGTATCATTCATTCAGCCTGGGTTGTGGAAAGAAGATAAACTGAGGGAGAATCATAGGTAATCTATGGAGGATATTGCTTGAGCAAGAAATAAATACATATTACAAGTTAGTGAGATTTGGGTGATTTATATCACAACATAATTCTGTCTGTATTCCCTGATCCAGCACTCCTGAATGTGGTTTGAAGTTAGGTAGTTATATCAACCTCCAAGGGAACACATAACACTCATAGACATTGAAGCCCTGATTCAAAAAAATATTGAAGGTGGCCCTGCTACTCATATGAATGTCAATATCTATAGCATTTGAGAGTCCTTAAAATGTTTCTTGTTTTAAACATCATGTAATTGGTATGATTTCTAGATACACTAAAACCTCCTGTGCCAATAAATTTCCTGTTTTCATCTATTCTAAGTCATCTTTCTAATCCAGCTTGCCAAGGAAGTAGTCCTAACCCTACACTTTATTAAGGTCTGGCAGCAAGGAAAAGAGTAAAGGTATCAAAAACAGGAACCAAAATGTGAGTAGGTATACCATGGAGTTATCTTGGGTTGGGATAAGTTACAAAGTTTTCCAAGAATGCCCTGTGCATAGAGGGTAATTACAGAATCAGGTACTGGCCAGTGGGATTTCAGCAGGACTGGAATATTGAAATGGGGGCAGGAATAGCAAATAAAACAAACATGTTTCTGTTATGTTTCCATCACTGGCCCAGATTCAAAGGAGATTTAGTAAAATAGAAACATGGTCCCCCAAATTGGAGATAGCAATCTACTTAGGGAGATAAGTAAGCTAAATTGTTAAAAGCATATTATTGAAATACAATACACATATGGAAAACAAGGCTACCAGGTGAAGGTTTTTCACAAACAGTACACTTTGGATGGCACAGAGCATTATGTCAGGAAACAGAACATTACCCATCCCCCAGAAGCCACACTCATGGTTCATTCCAACTTTCTCCAAAGGTTAACCATTTTTCTGACTTCAAATAATGTACATTAGTTCTGCATGGTTTTAAACTATATATAAATAGGCTCTTACTATATGTGTTTTTTAATTTTTGGTTCCTTTAATTCAGTGTCATGTTAGTAAACAGCATTTAAATTGTCCAGTGTAGTGCTACAGTGTTCCTTCTCTTTGCTGTATAGTATTTCATTTCATAAAGATACTGTATTTATGTATCTAGTCTGCCAGTCTACTGTTGGTAAGTATTTAGTAGCTTTCTGTTTGGGGGTATTACAAATAGTGTGAGTCTGAAAATCTAATATATGTATTTATGTTGTATGTGTCTAGGATTGCAATTGCTGCATCATAGGTATTGGTACTGTTTATGTAGAGTTCTCCTGTGTTGAGAAGAACTATAAGGTCATATCTGAGCTTGGAAAAAAATGGTAAGATTATTAATTTCTTCCATGGGCAAAGGACAGAGATGGTATGCATGCCAAGTATTTGGCATCCCTGGTACAAGACAACACCTGAATCAGTTCATCAAACAAGTAGTTCCAAGTATAATGTTAAGAAGCAAAAGAGGAAATAATACTGGAAGCCAGAGAGCTAAAGCCACACAAACACAAAAAAACAAAACTAAAAACAACTAATAAGAAACCTGACACTCCTTTCAAATACAGATTGTCTTTCTCAGTTGTCCACTAGTTCTTTTTTTTTTTTTTTTTTTTAGTTAAGCTGTATGTTGGTTTTGAGAGATTGATATTAATGAGGCATGATAGTAGTGTAACCTACATTTTTTTTTTTTTCCAAATGACATAAGTCTAAGTGACTTGGAGTACAGGATATCAAGGAAGAGACAGATTAAAGAGAACATCTGGGATGAGAACAACCTCTTAGTCTCATGAAAGTAGGCTGTAGCTTGGTAGGAGAATGTGGTTTTTTTTAATTCAAAGTTTTATTTATTCATCTTAGAGTGTGTGAGTAGGGAGAAGAATGGGGGAGGAAGAATTTTGGGGAAAGAGTCTCAAGCAGACTCCACACTCAGCAGGGAGCCTGATGCAGGGCTTGATCTCATAATCCCAAGATCACAACTCGAGCTGAAACTGAGTCAGACACTTAACTGACTGAGCCACCCAGGTGCCCTATGAGTATTTATCTTAAGCTAAAGAGTACAAAAATTAGAAGTAAAGATTAATACATAATATAAAAAAAGTAGGGAAAAATCAATGAACCAAAAAATTTGTTCTTTAAAATATCAACAAAATTGACAAATCCTTAGCTAAACTAACCAAGAAAAAAATAAATTAATAAAGCAAATTACTAAAATCAGGAATGAAAGAAGGGACATCACTACTAATTTAAAGAAATGGAAGGGATCATAAAACTATACTATGAATAAATGTTTGCCAACAAATTAGAAAACTTAGATGAAATGGAAAATTCTTAAAAGAACATAAATTATCAAAACTAAATAAAAAAGAAATAGAAAATATAAACAGGCCTATAAATATTGAAGATATTTAATTAGTAATTTTAAAACTTACCACAAAGAAAAGCCCAGCCCTATATTCACTTCACTGGTGAATTCTATCAAATATTTAAAAATGCAAGTGTTCATAACT
Organism: Mustela lutreola; assembly: GCF_030435805.1. Taxonomy (NCBI): domain Eukaryota; kingdom Metazoa; phylum Chordata; class Mammalia; order Carnivora; family Mustelidae; genus Mustela; species Mustela lutreola. Next base: position 101,435,958 of record NC_081299.1, on the reverse strand, counting down.
CTTTGAAAAATAAAAGAGGAAAGAACACTGCCTAGCTCGTTTTATGAAGCCAGTATTACCCTGACAAAAATTCACAAGAAAATAAAACTATAGACAAATATCCCTTAAAAATACGGATTCAAATGTCTCCAACAAAATACTAGCAAACCAAATCCAGCATCCTTCAAAAAGGACTATGCACCACAATTTATTCCAGGAATACAAAAAAAAGTTAATAAAATACATCATGTTAATGGAAAAAAAGGTGAAAACCACACAATCAGCTCAGTAGATACAAAGCATTTAATAAAATCCAACACTTTCATTATGAAATTACTTGCTGGGGTGCCTGGGTTGTGAATTGGTTAAGAATCTGACTGTTGGTTTTGGCTCAGGTCATGTTCTGCAGGTCGTGATCTTTGGGTCATGTGGTCAAGGCCCACTTTGGGCCCCATGTTCAACATAGAGTCTTCTTGGAGTTTCTCTCTGCCTCTCCCTGTGCCCTACCCCCTCTCTAAACTAAATAAATAGATCTTAAAAAACATTTTTTTTTAAATCACTTGCCAAACTAGGAATAGAAGGGAATTCACCCACCATGATAAAGGGCATCTATGAAAGACACACAACTAAGATCAGAAACAAGACAGGAAGTCTGTTCTCACCACTTCTGTTCAACATTCTAGTCATGATGCTAATCAGGTAAGAAAAAGAAATGAAAGCCATCCAGATTAGAAAGGAAAAAGTAAAGCTATCTCTGTAGATGATATGATAACATAGGAAAAAATATTAAAGAATTTATTTTAAAAAATTATTAATTAACTAAGAAACATGTTCAGCAAGATTGCAAGCTACTAGGTCACTGTACAAAAATCTATTGTATTTCCATACAGAAACAACAAATAGTCCAAAAATGAAGTTAAGAAAGCAATTCCATTTACAACAGAATCAAAAGGAAGAAAATACTTAGGAATAAATTTAAGGAAATAACTTAAGTACTCATACTCTGAAAACTACAAAACATAATTGAAGAAAGTTTATAAGATCTAAATAAATTGAAAGATATCCCATATTCATGGATTGGTAAGATCTAATGTTGTTAAAATGGTAAATAGTCCTTAAATCTACAGATTCAGTATGATGTCTATTAAAATCTCAGCTTCCATATTTCCAGAAATTGGCAAACTGATCACAAAGTTTGTAAGGAAATCCCAGGAACCTAGAATAGCCAAAACAGAAAAAGAAGAACGTTAGAGGATTCATACTTTCTGATTTCAAAACCTTTACATAGCTGCAGGGCCCAGAACAGTGGTAGTCGCATAAGGGTAGTCATACAGATCAATGGAGTACAATTGTGTGCACAGAAATAAACCCTTCTGTTTATAATAATTGATTTTCTGAAAGGGTACCAAAACAATCCATTGAGGAAAAGAATAGTCTTTTCAACAAATGGTGCTGGTATAATTAGATAATTAGATTTCCACATGCAAAAGAATAAGGTTGGGGGCGCCTGGGTGGCTCAGTGGGTTAAGCCACTGCCTTCGGCTCAGGTCATGATCTCAGGGTCCTGGGATCGAGTCCCACATCGGGCTCTCTGCTCAGCGGGGAGCCTGCTTCCTCCTCTCTCTCTCTCTGCCTGCCTCTCTACCTACTTGTGATCTCTCTCTGTCAAATAAATAAATAAAATCTTAAAAAAAAAAGAATAAGGTTGGACCCTTTTAACATACAAAAAATTAATTCAAAATGGATTGTAGACAAATTTGAGAGTTAAAACCGTAAAACTCTTACAGCAAAACAAAACTAAATCTCTATGGCCTTGCATTAGGTGCTAAATGATACTGAAAGCATAAGTGACAAAAGAAAAATTAGATTGAACTTCACCAAAATTAAACACTTTCGTACTGCAAATGATACTGTTAAAGTGAGAAGACAGCTTACAGAATGGGAGAAAATATATGCAACTTACATATTTGGTAAAGGACTGATATCCAGTTATGTAAAGAATCTTACAATTTAATAATAAAGAGATAAGTAATCCAATTAAAAAATGGTCAATCAATTTGAATAAGCCTCGCTCCAAAGAATACATACAATTGGCCAATGAACACATGGAAAACTGCTCATTTGCTATTAAGGAAAAGCAAATTAAAGTCACAGTTAGACCACCTCACACCCAGGAGGACAACTATGATCACAAAGACAGATAAGCATAAGTATTGATGAGGTATGGAGGAATTTGAACCCTCATACATTGATGGTGGGAATGTAAATTGAGAGAAGCAGTTACTCCAAATGTTAAACAGAGTCACCAAACGATCCAGCAATTCATCTCCCAAAAGAACAGAAAACATCCACACAAAATCTTGAATGTTCACAGCAGTGTTATGTAATAGCCAAAAAGTAGGAAAAAAATCCTAATGTCCATCAACTAATGAATGGATAAACAAATTGTGGCATATCCATACAATGGGATATTATTTTGGCCATAAAAATAGAGTGAAGTACTAATATATGCTAGGACATGGGTGAACTTTGAAAACATCATGCAATTTGAAAAAAGCCTGTGACAAAAGAGCACCTATTTTATGATTCAATTTATATGGAATGACCAGAATAGGCAAGTCTTTTGAGACAGAAGATTAGTAGTTGCCTAGGGCTGGGTGTATGGGAAGTGACTGCTAAGAGATCAAGGTTTCTTTTTGGGGTAAATGCACCCTAAACTGTTCTAAACTTAAATTATGGTGACATTTGCACAATTTTCTGACTATGCTAAGACCACTGAATTGTACCCTTTACATGGATGAAATTAATGGTCTAATTCAGGTTTTAAAGAGTAAAGCAGCAGGAGTTAAAAACAAAAATGCAATCACAAGTAAAGGTGGAAGTACATTTTGTGTTAGAAATTGTTAACATGGGACACCTGGGTAGCTCAGTCTGTTAAACATCTGCCTTCTGCTCTTGTCATGATCTCAGGGTCCTGGGATTGAGCCCCCTGCGTCAGGCTCTGCTCGTTGGGGGAGTCTGCTTCCCCTCTCCCTCTGTGCCTCCCCCCTGGCTAATGCTCTTGATCTCAAATAAATAAAATCTTTAAGAGAAAAATTGTTAATCTGATTCCTGTAGTGACATGGTTTTCAACTGCTCGTACAAAAGTGGGGTCTTTGGTAAGGAGGGGCAAAATGCCCACAACAAGATATATAACCTTTTGCTGAGTGCAGACCTAATCTTTGTACTCAGCTCCAGGATTTCTGAAAGTCATAAAGAACTTAAAAAAATAGATTTTCATAAACAAGCAGTTTGCTGCTCAAATGTGCCAAGGCTGCCTCTCCAGATGGCAGGGAGCAGGCTGGGCTGGACTGACTCTGTAGCCTTTAGAAAATCCCTTCTCTCTGCCCTTCACCACCTACAGCATCTTCCAGGAGCTGCCTGCTGCTCCTGGCCCCACAGTGCGGTCTCTTTTTACATCAGCCAGGCCTCAACCAGCTTCCCAGTCTGGACAGACTGGGTTACACTTGGATCTTAATTGGAGAGGGGTGAGGGAAAATAGGAAAAAGTCTTCATTGTGAGCCTTGGTTTCCAGAAGATGGTGAATTTGAAGGCAGCAGGATGAAAATAACAATGTTTCCATGCTACCCTAAGTAGAAACCTTCTTTCTTTCCCCTAGCCTACTCCTCTTTCATTTTTCCCCCTTTTCTCTTTCACATTTTGGCCTCAGATAGCTTGTTAATTTTTTAAGATTAACAGGCCATTTAGCATGAAAAGAGTGTAGCACAGGTCACAGATGAATAAATTAATACCAAAACTTCTCACTAATATGAAAATCAAAGCTGTCTGTTTTATTGCTTAAAGTATCTGTGAGTGTGGGGCAGGAGGAAATTGGTATCTCATTAAAAGAAAATGAGAGAGTGAGGTAGAGAGGAAACTGAAAGCTCGTTAAAACTGGTGGAAAAGCTGTCTTAATTATGCTTTTCCATTTGCTAACAAGAGGACATTTGTTATGAGTTCAGGACACTTTATCCCAAGCAAAACAAACAGAATTAATGACATTATTTTTGTCTTTTTAGCCAGTGGTGACTTTGGAGTTCTGTTTCAAAATAAAGGTTTCTCTGCGGGAAGTCAATTAGACCAGAGAACACTGGCAAAGGGTCAACTGCTTTCCCTTTCAAAGATTGATTTGAGAGCTGCTACCCAACCTTTCACCTTGCCCCCATGTAAGGGGAAAGGTGGGCAAGGGTTCCTTATTAGTGTTAGAATTCGTGTGTCTGGAGAAGCATTTAAAGGCCGTGCTGAGAGTCATTGACTGAGAAACAGTTGCATTAAGTCTACTGCCCCTGCAGTTTCCTTTTCTAGAAAATGGAGATACTAATGACTTCATGGTTGTTTTGGTGATTAAATAAGATGTTATGTGAGGAAACACTTCCAAGGAACTTTAATAATCATGGCTATCACTTACTAATGGCTATGATGAGTCCAATACATTATCTTATTTAATTTTCATGATAGCCATAAATAGTGTTATAGTCTCCACACTATGAGTGGAAAAAATTCGGAAGGTTATGTACAGTTTTGTACAAGGTCAACAAGTAAGGAATGGGATTTGAATCCAAGGCTGTTTTACATAGCAGGTCATGAATAAGATATGGCTTGTGACTTTAAGGCCTATAGAGGAATAGAAACACTTCAGTAACAAGCATGGTATGATTAATGTTCAAAAGATTTAGTGTGCTAAGAGAATTTAAAGAAGAGAGATTACTTCTGGCAGGAGAGTTATACCAAGAGGCAATAGCCTAATGTCCACGAGTATATACAGAATGCTTGGTTCAAATCTCAGATTTCTTTAGTTTCTAAGCTGTGTAGCATTGGACTTTATTATTTTATTTTGTTTCAACTGCCTTCAGCTATAACATGAAGATCAAGATGCTACCTCTCTTTTAGGTTGTAAGGGTTTTTTTGTTTTGTTTTTTCTTCTTTTTTTTTTTATTATTATGTTATGTTAGTCACAATACAGTACATTAGTTTTTGTTATACTGTAGCATTCTGTGATTCATTGTTTACGTATAATACCCAGTGCTCCATGTAGTCTGTGCCTTCCTTAACACCCATCACTGAGCCAACCTGTCCCCCAACCCCTCTCTCCTCTAAAACCCTCAGTTGGTTTTTCAGATTCCATAGTCTCTCGTGGTTCATCTCTGCCTCTGATTTCCCCTCCTTCATATTTTTCCCTTCCTTCTCCTAATACCCTCCATGCTATTCCTTATGTTCCACAAGTAAGTGAAACCGTATGATAATTGACTTTATCTGCTTGACTTATTTCACTCAGCATAATGTCCTCTAGTCTCATCCATGTTGATGCAGAAGGTGGGTATTCATCCTTTCTGATGGCTGAGTAATATTCCAGGTTGTAAGTGTTGAGAAAAATAATGTCTATTTAACACTTGTCAGTGCTTGGTGAATAGTTTGTTTGTTTGGGTAAAATAACAATTTTATTTGGAGATACTTCCAACATTTTTTTCAAACTTACATGTCTCTGTTGAAACCCTATCGCTGTCCTTTGAACTTTAAATTTGAAATCACTCTGGTAGACTTCTACTACTAGTCAAGAAAGAGCAAAATGGTCTGGACTTACTTTCACTGTAAACAACTAGAAGCCTGGATACAATGCAGGAAACTAATATTAGACATTGAACCATATGAATGGGATCACTGAAAAAAAGGGGCAGGGGAGCTGTGTGTTATTTTCACAAAAGTGTTGTGTTTTGTTTTGTTTTGTTTTTTTTCATTTTGTTTTTGCCAGCACATAATTCCTGGATTGTAGTGCAGGAACGGGACACAAGTAGAGTTCAACAATCTTGTTGAGTTGGAGAGACAGGGAAGAGAGTTCAAGGATGTCAGCGAAGCTAGAATTTGGGGGGAGAAAGCTCAAGGAGTGGGGTTTACTAAGAGAAATAATTCTAAAGGTCTTCTTGGGGTCTCCTGTAGTATTTGGCTAAATACCAGCCTGTTTGCAGAGACTGAAATGCCCCAAGACCAGGAAAGACCAACTTCCCAAGAAAGAAAAAGTATCAGATAATTTTAAGACTAACATTCAAGAACTTCCCCAGGTCTGGTCATCATTTGGTTTTCCCACAGCCATTGTGGAAAAATCTCCTTGAATATATGGAACATTCAGGAGAAATTGCAGAAAAACAATGTCTTAGTGGGACTAAATTACTCCTTGAATAAAAGCCATCCTAGATGTTTCTTAAAAGACAATAAAATCAAACCTTGAAAAATCAGATTAATTTCTTATTATCCATTTAATTTCCACTGTCTCCGTAGTATATCTTTTTTTCATTTAAATGAGATTTATTTGTGTTTTCTCTCATTCTTGTCTATCAGTCTCACCAGATATTTGTATTTTGTTAATCTGTTTAATGAATGACCTTTTGGTTTTATTTACTCTTTATGGTTTGTTTTCTATTCTGTTGATTTATGTGCTTTATTAACATTTTCTCTATATTTGGTTTCATTCTGTCATTCCTTATTGACTTCTTAAGTTGTATGTTAGCATATTACTTTTGAGTATTTTTATTTTCTAATATAAGCATTAATATTACTGCTATAAATTCCCCTCTAAGAACTGTGTTAGCTCTATTCCAAAATTATTTTATATGCAGTATTATCATTTCCCTTTACTTCTACTTATTTTCTGAGTTCTCTCATGATATATTTGTCAACCTATCTTTTATTTAGGAGGGGGGTTTCAATGTGATTTTTTTTTTCATTATGTCACTGATTTTTAACTTCTTTGAATGGTGGTTGAAGAGTGAGGCATGTATTATACTCATTCTAGGAAATTACTCAGACTTGCTTTATGGACTAGTATATAGTTGGTTTTGAAAAAATATTATATGTGTGCTTTTAAAAAAATGGAAAATCTACTTAGATTTGTATATAAAATCCAACAGTATTTAACCTACTAATCCAGGGTGGGTGGATAACAAGCTGAGGGACCATGATTTTAAAACTCCATGGTTTATAATGTTACAACATTACAACATTACAAAGTTTAAATCATGGTTTTTAAGTCATGGTTAATGTTACATGACACCAACAAATGTAACCCTTAGTCAGCAAAACAGACAGGCAGAAAGAAGGTGAAAAGGCAGGCACCCTGACTTGGTGCTCCCTTAAAACAGGGTAACAAGTCTATGATACTATGATACACATACTCATTCGTAGCATTTCCCTGAGGTTTGACTTTCATGCATCATTATAGTCAGTACTTATCTTTTTTTCTTAAACGAAGATTCTTGATATAATTCCAAATGCCAGGACTGTCAACAACTCTCACGTGCATCTAAAATTCTGATGACAGCAATTAATGTATTCCATCACACCCATACCTTATATATAGCTATTTTTGTCTGAAATCTGCCAAGTTCAAGAGTCAGAAAAGTACTCCCTTCCCATCTCCATACCTCCTGCCTCATCTTTCCTCTCAACCCTCTTCCTTTTGTCTGGAATAACTTTCACTTAAGGATTAGTGACTTTTTTCGATACATCAACACTGGTCAGAATTACATCAATTTCTTGGGCATTCAACAAAATCTGACCTGATAGAAAATGGCCTACCAAAGTAAATTTACAATCTGAAGAATGGAGGGAGGAGATAATATGGATGGGACAAAGGACAAAGCCAAGGTTGAGGCTAAGGCATCAGAAAACCTTTGGAAGAAACTTCAGATCAGTTCCAGTTTATTGCCACAGTATGAAATGAACTTTTAACACCAAAGGATATGGGATTCAGAGCCCACTGTCAAAGAAGAAATAGTGCTTATTCATTACAAAGAGGTCATATTCTTGGTTTTCTTGTTTATTCTTTTCCCTTGTAGATGCTAAAAAGGTTTTCCTCCTACCAGCCAAGAGCTCATATGCATTTATACATCTTTCTCTTTAGCGTGTGCATGCGTGTTTGTGTGTGTATTTAACCGGGGATTAAATGGCACCTCCAGAGACATGGACTTGAAGCTTCATTGTGTTATGGGAATAACTAGGAATCTTATAGCACCCATGCAACTAGGGCTGGAAAAACAATATGTGATATATTTCTCAAGCTGGCAACCTTCAGATTGCAGGCAGGTTGAGAAGAGTGAGAGGTCATCATTATCAAACAGATTTCATTCATTTTGCATTCAGCTTTTCAAATAGCCTACAGCATAGGGAGCCATAGAGGATGTGGGCAAGAAAAACTTGGGATCCAAGTTCACTAACTGTAATTAATCTGTGTCTTTGGCCACTATTTCCAATAGATCTGTCACCCAAGAGGACTGAAGTGTTTTCATATTCATCTCTGTTCTTTGGACACTGAAATGTCCACTATCATGGTTACTGACTTGACTGAAGACATGGTCTGTCTTCAGTTCGCCTTCAGAATGTCAATGTGTATTCTGGGAATAAGGTGGTAACAAAAAGCCCCAAATTATCAATTTATCAAATTATTTCCATCACCTAGCAAAAAAAAAATGAAACCCCCAGGTAACAAAGACTGTTAGGGCCTAGGCTTGGGAGATCTTTAAGAGCTTTAGGAGGACAGTGTGGAAGGCATACCTTGCTAACTTCCTAGAACTTCACTTCTTAATATTTGGTGAGTAAAAAGAACTTTAAAGGATTTTTGTGGTCAGTCACCGTTTCTTCATTTTCTGGGCTTGTGATATCAAGCAAGGATTTATGTGGAACATTTGTAAAATAGGGAGAATAAAAGTCACCCAGCCTACCTCACAGAATGTCTGAGAGTTCACTAATATTACTAAGTAAGGGCGCTTTGGACATTGAAAATTCATGTACAGGAAGACCATATTTTGGGATGGTTTATTGTCCTAGGCTTTGTTTCTTTATAATGAGGTGTCTTTGACAGGGAAATGGTTGTATCTCTTGAGCATCGTGAGGTAAGAAATAATTGAAGGAGAGTGTGGAGGCTCAGTGAGAAGAGACAAGCACGAAATGAGGAACTATGAGTGCCCTGCTGTTTTGTGCCAGTAACTGGAATAATAATTTCTGTTGCCTTCCTTTTGGTAGGAAATTTGTCTAAATGAAGCACAGTCAGTGGAGAGAAATAGATCCTGTAATTTATAAAACATGTACTCCTCATCACTGAAGAAAAGAAAGAAACCATTATCCCTCTTGGAAAATGTGTGAAGTTTGAACTATTGCTTTGTTAGAATGACACTCTCCCTAGTCATTTCAATTTTATGTAAACTGTCACAGCAGTAAATACTTAAAAAGAAAATTAACACACTAGGTTTCAACTGTATATATACTTTTGAAATACAAAATAAAGATTTAGAGTGAGTATAGCAAAATGTAGGTATGTTCATCTACCAACTGTATGCTTGAAATTATTCTTAATACAAAATTTATAATTACAAATAAAGGAAATAGAATAATTATAGATTTTTTTATGAGCGCATTCTTTTTTAATTAATTAATTATTTATTTAATAAACATATAATGTATTTTTATTAACAATTTCACTGAGGAGAAAATTAAAAATAAAAATGATTGATCCAAAAAAAATAAGAAAGAAGGGAAAAAGAAACAGAAAATATGGAACTAGTAGAAAACAAATTTCAAGGTATAGATCAAAACCCAAGTACATCAGTAATCACATCAATTTGCAAATAAGCCAAATATCCTTTAATAAAATAATATGATTACCAGAAAATAAAAAGTAAACTGTATGTTATTTATAAAAATACCTTTAAAGTGGCAATACTGAAGGACTAAAAGTAAAAGAATGGAAAATACATGTAAACACTAACCAAAGGGAAGATTATAAAATTATTACAATAACAGACAAGTATATTTTATTTGTAGAGTAAGAGTATTAGAAATAAGGAGGCACATTTCATAATGATTATAAGGATCAATTCATCAGGAACTCTTTACACACATACATACACGCACACACACATTTTCCACCCATATATGCAGTATGTATTATAGTATGTATATGTGAACATATATAGTGTAACTATCATAGCTTCAAAAAATAGAAAGCAAATATTGAAAAAAAGAAATAGTAAAACCCACAGTCAGGTGAGATATTATTTATATGTTTTTTTAAGGTATAATTAGCATCCAGTGAAATGCACAGATCTTAAATCGTAAGTTTCACCTGTTTACAAATATATATACCCATGTAACCCACTCCCCTATCAAAAGGTGAAATATTTCAGTCACTACAGAAAGTTCCTTTCTGTCTCACTGTTAACTCTGCCTGCCTTTCTTTCTTTCTTTCTCTCTCTTTTTTTTAAGATCTTATTTATTTACTTGACAGAGAGAGTGAGCAAGAGGGAGAGAGAGAAAGCACAGGAGCCAGGGGAGGGGCAGAGAAGCAGCCTCCCTGCTGAGCAGGGGTGGGGGGGGGGAGCGTGGATCATGACCTGAGCCAAAGGCAGACTCTTAACCTCCTGAGCCACCCAGGAGTCCTAACTCTGCCTTTTTAGAGGCAGCCACTGTTCTGAGTTCTTTCCCCATGTATTAGCTTCATCTTCTAGTTTTATGTAAGTGGAATCATACACTATTGTACTCTTTGGCTTCTTCAGCTTAGTTGTTTTGAGATTAAGCCACTTTGTTGTACGTACCAGTCCTTCGTTTTTGTTGCTGAGTGTTCCATTGAATGAATACACCTTGGTTTGCTTATTCTCCCTTGAGGGACGTTGGCCCAGTTTTCAGTAAGCTGTTACAAATAAAGCTGCTGTGACTTTCTCATGCAAGACTTTTTGTGGTCATATGTTTTCGTTTCATCTGGAGATAAATACCTGGAAGTGGAATTGCTGAGTGGCAGGGTAGGTGTAAGCTTAGCTGAATAAGAAACTGCCCAGTCTTTTCCCAAATTGATTGTATCATTGTTCCATTGCCTTTGGCAGTGTATGAGAGTGTATCTATACACTATCCAGTTCGGTACTGCCAGTCGTTTTTCATTTTAACTACTGTGGGCTAATATTTCACTTTGGTTTTAATTTGGTTTTCCCTGCTAATGATGATGGGCACTCTTTTACATGTTAACTGGCTATCTGTATCTCCCTTTGTGAAGTGCCTATTCAATTTATTTTTTTACCCATTTTAATGGGATTATCCTTTTATTATTAAAAAAAAAAAAACACTTTATTTCTACCACTTCAACAGGCACTTCTTCCACTGAAGTACTGACCCCCAAATGACAGTACAGACAAAAGATTGATATCCAGGATCTATAATGAACTCCTCAAACTCAACACACACAAAACAGACAATCATCTAAAAAAATGGGCAGAAGATATGGACAGACACTTCTCCAATGAAGACATACAAATGGCTATCAGACACATGAAAAAATGTTCATCATCACTAGCTATCAGGGAGATTCAAATTAAAACTACATTGAGATATCACCTTACACCAGTTAGAATGGCCAAAATTAGCAAGACAGGAAACAACATGTGTTGGAGGGGATGTGGAGAAAGGGGAACCCTCTTACACTGTTGGTGGGAATGCAAGTTGGTGTAGCCTCTTTGGAGAACAGTGTGGAGATTCCTCAAGATATTAAAAATAGAACTTCCCTATGACCCTGCAATTGCACTCCTGGGTATTTACCCCAAAGATACAGATGTAGTGAAAAGAAGGGCCTTCTGTACCCCCAATGTTTATAGCAGCAATGGCCACAGTCGCCATACTGTGGAAAGAACCAAGATGCCCTTCAACGGACAAATGGATAAGGAAGATGTGGTCCATATACACTATGGGGTATTATGCCTCCATCAAAAAGGATGAATACCCAACTTTTGTAGCAACATGGACGGGACTGGAAGAGATTATGCTGAGTGAAATAAGTCAAGCAGAGAGAGTCAATTATCATATGGTTTCACTTATTTGTGGAGCATAACAAGTAGCATGGAGGACATGGGGAGTTAGAGAGGAGAAGGGAGTTGGGGGAAATTGGAAGGGGAGGTAAATCATGAGAGATGATGGACTCTGAAAAACAATCTGAGGGTTTTGAAGGGGTGAGGGGTGGGAGGTCGGAGTACCAGGTGGTGGGTATTATAGAGGGCACGTATTGCATGGAGCACTGGGTGTGGTGTAAAAATAATGAATACTGTTATGCTGAAAATTAAAAAAAATAAATAAAAAAAAAGTACTCACCCCCTCAAAGTCAAGTGGGCTGGAATCAATTTCTTCCAAACTTCTGTTAATGTTGATCATTTGATCTCTTCCCATGAATCATGAATGTTCTTAATGGCATCTAGAATGGTGAATCCTTTGCAGAAATTTTCAATTTACTCTTCTCAGATCCATCAGAACAATGGCAGCTGTAGCTACCATTGTATTTCTTAAATAAGGAGACTTGAAAGTTGAAATTACTCTTTACCCAAGGGGTACAGAATGGACATTGTGTTAGGCATGAAAACAACATTAATCTCATTATACATTTCCATCAGAGTTCTCGGCTGACTAGCTGCATTGACAGTGAGAAGTAATATTCTGAAAGAAATCTGTTTTTGTTGTTGTTTTGTTTTTTTTTTGAGCAGTCATTCTCAACTGGGTGCTTAAAATATTCAGTAAACTGTGTTGTAAACAGAGGTGCTGTCATTTGGCCTTTTTTGTTCTATTTATAGAATAGTACACAGGCATAGCATATTTAGCAAAATTCTTTTTTTGTTTGTTTATTTGTTTGTTTTATTAAATTTTTAAAATTTTTTTATAAACATAGTAGTGGAGTCTGAAGATAGGTGTGAATTGCTGAAATCTCATGATGAAACTTTAATGGATGAGGAGTTGCTTCTTGTGGATGAGTACAGAAAGTGGTTTCTTGAGATGGAAACTACTTCTAGAGGAGAATTTGTTAGACTGTTGAAATAACATCCAAGGAGTTAGAATATTATATAAACATAGTTGATAAAGCATTTGCAGAGTCTGGAAGGATTGACCCCAACTTTGAAAGAAGTCCTACTATGTGTAAAATGCTATCAAACAGCATGGCATGCTATAGAGAAATCATTTATGAAAGGAAAAGTCAATCAATGTGGTAAAATTCATCTCTGTCTTATTTTAAGAAACTGCCACAACCACCCTAGCCTCCAATGACTACCATGCTGATCAGTCAGCAACTGTCAACATTGAAGCAAGTCCCTCCTCCAGCAAGATTACCAGTCACTGAAAGGTCAGATGGTGGTTAGCACTTTTTGACAATAAAGCATTTTCTAAATTAAGATATGCATATTGTTTTTTAGACATAATGTTATTGCACACTTAACAGACTACAATGTTATGTGAACATAACTTTTATATGCATGAGGAAACCAAAAAGAATATTTGGCTCACTTTATTGCAATATTTACTTTATGCAGTGATCTGGAAGTGAATGCACAATATCTCCAAGTTATGTCTGTTTTACAGAGATGCACATAAAGATAAATCCTTTAATGTGCCTCTGAATTACTTTCCTATTGTTGTTGAAAAAAATTACTTTGAATGTAAAAAAAAAAAAACTTATTTATGCAGTAAAAGCATCTCCTGGTTTGTGGCTTGCCTAATATTATTTTTATTATCATTATCATTATAATCATTATTATTATTATTAAAGATTTTGTTTATTTGACAGAGAGAGACACAAGAGAGGGAACACAAGCAGGTGGAGTAGGAGAGGGGAAACAGGTTTACAGGGAGCAGGGAGCCCCATGGGGGGCTTGATCCCAGCACCCTGGGATCATGATCTTAGCCAAAGGCAGACGCTTAATGACTTAGTCACCCAGTTTCCCCTATTATTTTTCTTAATGGTAAATTTTGATGAGTGAAAGTTTTTAATTTTGAAGGGGCCCAGTTTATTAATTTTGTTTTTGTATGGATACTGCTTTCTAAGGCCAATCAAAGCATGTTTTGCCAAGACAAATGTCTTGAAAATATTCTCTAATATTTTCTTCTAGAAGCTTTATAGTCACAGTTTTTTATATTTAGGGCTATGATATAGTTTTCTGCATTTTGTTGTCTAATTTTTTGTGAATATTAAATGGTTGGTAGTAATGTTTAAATCTTCTATATCCTTAGTGGATTTTGTCTTTTTGTCTATCAATTACTTAGAAAATAAAGCTAAAGTCACTGACTCTAATTATTTTTAAATTAGATTTTTGTATTTATACAAAATACAAATTTTTAAAAAATGATTTTTGTATTTTTACCTTTGGTTCTGTCAGTTTTTGCTGCATACATTTCAGACCTCTATAATTATTTGTTTACACATTAAGTTTGTTACATCTTTTTGATGAATGGACTCTTTTATCATTGAAAAATTTCCCTTTTTTCTGATACTTATTCTTCTCCTTACATCTACTTTGTCTCATATTACTGTAGTCACTCTAGCTGATGATTAGAATTTGCATAGTGTAAATTTCTCCTTTTACTTTTAACTTATGTGGTTTATTTTCTATGTTAAAAACCACTTTTATAAATAGCATACAGATGGGTCTTATTTATTTATTCAGTTTAGCATCTCTGCCCTTTATTTTTTTGCTTTGTTTTGTTTTTTTGTTTTTTTTTTCTTTTTTTAAAAATTTATTTATTTATTTTCAGCATAACAGTATCATTATTTTTTCACTTCACCCAGTGCTCCATGCAATCCGTGCCCTCTAAAATACCCACCACCTGGTACCCCGACCTCCCACCCCCCCGCCCCTTCAAACCCCTCAGATCTCTGCCCTTTCATTGCAGTTTTTAATTCATATACATTTCGTGTAATTATATTGTTGGTCTTAAGTCTACTAGTTTTATTATATTTTTATTTATCTTATCTCTTCTTTATCCTTTTCCCTGTTTAACTGCCTTTTTACATTAATTGAGCAGTTTTTACTATACCATTTTATAACTTATATTGGCCTTTTATTTATACTTCTTTTTTATTTTTAATGTTTGATACAAGATTCACTATATACATATTTATCTAATAGTCTATTTTGAATTAATGTTATTTCACTTCACATTTCATGTAGGAACCTACAGTAGTGTATGTCTTGCCCCTTCCCCATCTTTGTACAACTTCTGTCATTCATATAACATATTTAAACCTCAGAATACATTATTATTTTTGCTGTAATCAGTTACATTTTTAAAACAGTTCAGTAATGAGAAACATAACCTTATTTTGGACCTACCTATATGTTTACCATTTGGGAAATCTTCAGTGCCACAAAGATTTGAGTTGCCATTTAATATCATTTGTTTTTCCTCAAAGAACTTTCTATAGTATTTATGACTATAGGCCTGTTGGCCACAAATTCTATTGGCATTTGCTTATGTGAATATGTCTTTGTTCTACCTTTATTTCTGAAGAATATTTTCACATAGATAGGGATTTCTGGGTTTTTAACCACTTTAAAGATATCTTCCCATTGTCTTTGGCTGTTAGTGTTTCTTCGAAGAATTCAGTAGTCATTCCTTCCACCCTCCCACCCCCCCCCGACCCCGCCAGAAGTCATTCTTATTATTGTTCTCCTATTTCTAAAGTGTCTTTTTTGGGGGATGGGGGAAGTTAAGTGAATTCTTTTAACATTTTCCTGTTGGTTTGATGTACCTAGGTATGGTTTTCCTTGCATTTTTACTGCTTGGGGATTATTAGATTTGTAGGCTTATAGTTCTCATGAAATTAAAAAACATTAAGCCATTATTTACTTTAATTTTTTTTTTTGCCCGAGTCATTCCTCTCTTTCTGTTTTCACCAAAATGACTATAATTTTCAGATGCAAAATAACTGAAAAACTCTTATTGGTGGTAAGAATGTAAATTGTTACAACCATGTAAGAAAAATTGGGTTTTGTTATCTTAGAGCTGATACACATACCTTATTACATAAAAATTACATTTGTAGGTATATACCCAATAATATATCCATATATGCACAAAAATACATATACAAGAATGTAAAAATGCAATTTTGAAATGTGATATAATCAATTATTATATACCATCATTATCATTACATCCAGCAAATGAAAACAAATTATCCACTGTATGCAATGATATGAGCAAAACTCACAAACATGTTGTTAATTCAGAGAAGCCAAAGAGAAAATAATACATTTAGCATGAATTCATTTATATAAAATATTAAAATAGGCAAAACTAACCTATGTTATTGGATATTAGGATAGTAGTTATCCTTGGAGGAGGAGGACAGTGACTGCCGCAGGCATGAAAGAACTTTCTGGGTATGTTCACTTTGTGAAAATTCTTTGGGGTATAACTGTTTCTGTATATTCCAATATATGTGTCTATATATGTTCTAGTGCACTTTTCTATATATATGCTTTTCTATATGTATTCTTTCTACATGTTGTGCACTTTTCTATATGTATGCTTTTTCTATATGTTTATGTATAACTGTTTCTGTATATTCCAATATATGTCTGTATATCTGTTGTAGTGTACTTTTCTATATGTATGCAGAAAGGGTCAAATAAGAAAAAAATTAAAAGAATTATAATTAAGAGGTTAATAAGAAATGGTTCATTTCTACTGTACTTTGCTAGTAAGCCAGTATTACTTTGGAATTAAAAATTTAAAAATCAAAATGGATATTAAATGGTTATAATGCATAGCTCTGGCGGTTTCTTCCTATAAGTTTTCCTTCATTGTGAATTTTTTTTTTTTGAATATGGAAAAAACCAAACAATATTTAGTTCATTCAGACTAAATTCTAAAGGGGTAAGAATCAATAAAATTTGAACAACTTTGATCACTTTGTTTCATTCCATATAATCTGCAGTGGGCTTCTCTCATTTTCCAAGTTCAGAGTATTTTCTTACCTCTTTGAACACAGACGTAAGTGGAATTTTTTTTTTAATTTTTAATTTTTTATAAACATATATTTTTATCCCCAGGGGTACAGGTCTGTGAATCACCAGGTTTACACACTTCACAGCACTCACCAAAGCACATACCCTCCCCAATGTCCATAATCCCACCCCCTTCTCCCAAACCCCCTCCCCCCAGCAACCCTCAGTTTGTTTTGTGAGATTAAGAGTTACTTATGGTTTGTCTCCCTCCCAATCCAATCTTGTTTCATTTATTCTTCTTCTACCCACTTAAGCCCCCATGTTACATCACCACTTCCTCATATCAGGGAGATCATATGATAGTTGTCTTTCTCCGCTTGACTTATTTCGCTAAGCATGATACGCTCTAGTTCCATCCATGTTGTCGCAAATGGCAAGATTTCATTTCTTTTGATGGCTGCATAGTATTCCATTGTGTATATATACCACATCTTCTTGATCCATTCATCTGTTGATGGACATCTAGGTTCTTTCCATAGTTTGGCTATTGTGGACATTGCCGCTATAAATATTTGGGTGCACGTGCCCCTTTGGATCACTACGTTTGTATCTTTAGGGTAAATACCCAATAGTGCAATTGCTGGGTCATAGGGCAGTTCTATTTTCAACATTTTGAGGAACCTCCATGCTGTTTTCCAGAGTGGCTGCACCAGCTTGCATTCCCACCAACAGTGTAGGAGGGTTCCCCTTTCTCCACATCCTTGCCAGCATCTGTCATTTCCTGACTTGTTGATTTTAGCCATTCTGACTGGTGTGAGGTGATATCTCATTGTGGTTTTGATTTGTATTTCCCTGATGCCGAGTGATATGGAGCACTTTTTCATGTGTCTGTTCGCCATCTGGATGTCTTCTTTGCAGAAATGTCTGTTCATGTCCTCTGCCCATTTCTTGATTGGATTATTTGTTCTTTGGGTGTTGAGTTTGCTAAGTTCTTTATAGATTCTGGACACTAGTCCTTTATCTGATATGTCGTTTGCAAATATCTTCTTCCATTCTGTCAGTTGTCTTTTGATTTTGTGAACTGTTTCCTTTGCTGTGCAAAAGCTTTTGATCTTATGAAATCCCAATAGTTCATTTTTGCGCTTGCTTCCCTTGCCTTTGGCGTTGTTTCTAGGAAGATGTTGCTGCGGCTGAGGTCGAAGAGGTTGCTGCCTGTGTTCTCCTCAAGGATTTTGATGGATTCCTTTCGCACATTGAGGTCCTTCATCCATTTTGAGTCTATTTTGGTGTGTGGTGTAAGGAAATGGTCCAATTTCATTTTTCTGCACGTGGCTGTCCAATATTCCCAGCACCATTTGTTGAAGAGGCTGTCTTTTTTCCATTGGACATTCTTTCCTGCTTTGTTGAAGATGAGTTGACCATAGAGTTGAGGGTCTATTTCTGGGCTCTCTATTCTGTTCCATTGATCTATGTGTCTGTTTTTGTGCCAGTACTATGCTGTCTTGATGATGACAGCTTTGTAATACAGCTTGAAGTCCGGAATTGTGATGCCACCAACGTTGGCTTTCTTTTTCAATATCCCTTTGGCTATTCGAGGTCTTTTCTGGTTCCATATAAATTTTAGAATTATTTGTTCCATTTCTTTGAAAAAGATGGATGGTACTTTGATAGGAATTGCATTAAATGTGTAGATTGGTTTAGGTAGCATAGACATTTTCACAATGTTTATTCTTCCAATCCAGGAGCATGGAACCTTTTTCCATTTCTTTGTGTCTTCCTCAATTTCTTTCATGAGTACTTTATAGTTTTCTGAGTATAGATTCTGTGCCTCTTTGGGTAGGTTTATTCCTAGGTATCTTATGGTTTTGGGTGCAATTGAAAATGGGATTGACTCCTAAATTTCTCTTTCTTCTGTCTTGCTGGTGGTGTAGAGAAATGCAACTGATTTCTGTGCATTGATTTTATATCGTGACACTTTACTGAATTCCTGTATAAGTTCTAGCAGTTTTGGAGTGGAGTCTTTTGGGTTTTCCACATATAGTATCATATCATCTGTGAAGAGTGATAATTTGACTTCTTTTTGCCGATTTGGATGCCTTTAATTTCCTTTTGTTGTCTGATTGCTGAGGCTAGGACCTCTAGTACTATGTTGAATAGCAGTGGTGATAATAGACATCCCTGCCGTGTTATTGACCTTAGCGGAAAAGCTTTCAGTTTTTCTCCATTGAGAATGATATTTGCGGCAGGTTTTTCATAGATGGCTTTCATGATATTGAGGTATGTGCCCTCTATCCCTACACTTTGAAGAGTTTTGATCAGGAAAGGATGCTGTACTTTGTCAAATGCTTTTTCAGCATCTATTGAGAGTATCATATGGTTCTTGTTCTTTCTTTTATTGATGTGTTATATCACACTGACTGATTTGCGGATGTTGAACCAACCTAGCAGCCCTGGAATAAATCCCACTTGGTCGTGGTGAATAATCCTTTTAATGTACTGTTGAATCCTATTGGCTAGTATTTTGTTGAGTATTTTCGCATCTGTGTTCATCAAGGATATTGGTCTATAGCTCTCTTTTTTGATGGGATCCTTGTCTGGTTTTTGGATCAAGGTGATGCTGGCCTCATAAAATGAGTTTGGAAGTTTTCCTTCCATTTCTATTTTTTGGAACAGTTTCAGAAGAATAGGAATTAGCTCTTCTTTAAATGTTTGGTAGAATTCCCCGGGAAGCCGTCTGGCCCTGGGCTTTTGTTTGTTTGGAGATTTTTAATGACTGTTTCAATCTCCTTACTGGTTATGGGTCTGTTCAGGCTTTCTATTTCTTCCTGGTTCAGTTGTGGTAGTTTATATGTTTCTAGGAATGCATCCATTTCTTCCAGATTGTCAAATTTATTGCCGTAGAGTTGCTCATAGTATGTTCTTATAATAGTTTGTATTTCTTTGGTGTTAGTTGTGATCTCTCCTCTTTCATTCATGATTTTATTTATTTGGGTCCTTTCTCTTTTCTTTTTGATAAGTCTGGCCAGGGGTTTATCAATTTTATTAATTCTTTCAAAGAACCAGCTCCTAGTTTCATTGATTTGTTCTATTGTTTTTTTGGTTTCTATTTCATTGATTTCTGCTCTGATCTTTATGATTTCTCTTCTCCTGCTGGGCTTAGGGTTTCTTTCTTGTTCTTTCTCCAGCTCCTTTAGGTATAGGGTTAGGTTGTGTACCTGAGACCTTTCTTGTTTCTTGTGAAAGGCTTGTACCGCTATATATTTTCCTCTCAGAACTGCCTTTGTTGTGTCCCACAGATTTTGAACCGCTGTATTTTCATTATCATTTGTTTCCATGATTTTTTTCAATTCTTCTTTAATTTCCCGGTTGACCCATTCATTCTTTAGAAGGATGCTGTTTAGTCTCCATGTATTTGGGTTCTTTTCAAACTTCCTTTTGTGGTTGAGTTCTAGCTTTAGAGCATTGTGGTCTGAAAATATGCAGGGAATGATCCCAATCTTTTGATACCGGTTGAGTCCTGATTTAGGACCAAGGATGTGATCTATTCTGGAGAATGTTCCATGTGCACTAGAGAAGAATGTGTATTCTGTGGCTTTGGGATGAAATGTTCTGAATATATCTGTGATGTCCATCTGGTCCTGTGTGTCGTTTAAGGCCTTTATTTCCTTGCCGATCTTTTGCTTGGATGATCTATTCATTTCAGTGAGGGGAGTGTTAAAGTCCCCTACTATTATTGTATTATTGTTTATGTGTTTCTTTGATTTTGTTATTAATTGGTTTATATAGTTGGCTGCTCCCACGTTGGGGGCATAGATATTTAAAATTGTTAAATCTTCTTGTTGGACAGACCCTTTGAGTATGATATAGTGTCCTTCCTCATCTCTTATTATAGTCTTTGGCTTAAAATCTAATTGATCTGATATAAGGATTGCCACTCCTGCTTTCTTCTGATGTCCATTAGCATGGTAAATTCTTTTCCACCCCCTCACTTTAAATCTGGAGGTGTCTTTGGGCTTAAAATGAGTTTCTTGGAGGCAACATATAGATGAGTTTTGTTTTTTTATCCATTCTGATACCCTGTGTCTTTTGACAGGAGCATTTAGCCCATTAACATTCAGGGTAACTATTGAGAGATATGAATTTAGTGCCATTGTATTGCCTGTAAGGTGACTGTTACTGTATATGGTCTCTGTTCTTTTCTGATCTACCACGTGTAGGCTCTCTCTTTGCTTAGAGGAACCCTTTCAATATTTCCTGTGGAGCTGGTTTGGTGTTTGCAAATTCTTTCAGTTTTTGTTTGTCCTGGAAGCTTTTAATCTCTCCTTCTATTTTCAATGATAGCCTAGTTGGATATAGTATTCTTGGCTGCATGTTTCTCTCGTTTAGTGCTCTGAAAATATCATGCCAGCTCTTTCTGGCTTGCCAGGTCTCTGTGGATAAGTCAGCTGCCAATCTAATATTTTTACCATTGTATGTTACAGACTTCTTTTCCCGGGCTGCTTTCAGGATTTTCTCTTTGTCACTGAGACTTGTAAATTTTACTATTAGGTGACGGGGTGTGGGCCTATTCTTATTGATTTTGAGGGGCGTTCTCTGAACCTCCTGAATTTTGATGCTCGTTCCCTTTGCCATATTGGGGAAATTCTCCCCAATAATTCTCTCCAGTATACCTTCTGCTCCCCTCTCTCTTTCTTCTTCTTCTGGAAGCCCAATTATTCTAATGTTGTTTCGTCTTATGGTGTCACTTATCTCTCAAATTCTCCCCCCGTGGTCCAGTAGCTGTTTTTCCCTCTTTTGCTCAGCTTCTTTATTCTCTGTCATTTGGTCTTCTATATCACTAATTCTTTCTTCTGCCTCATGTATCCTAGTAGTGAGAGCCTCCATTTTTTATTGCACCTCATTAATAGCTTTTTTGATTTCAACTTGGTTAGATTTTAGTTCTTTTATTTCTCCAGAAAGGGCTTTTATATCTCTCGAGAGGGTTTCTCTAATATCTTCCATGCCTTTCTCGAGCCCATCTAGAACCTTGAGAATTGTCATTCTGAACTCTAGATCTGACATATTACCAATGTCTGTATTGATTAGGTCCCTAGCCTTCGGTACTGCCTCTTGTACTTTTTTTTTGTGTTGAATTTTTCCGTCTTGTCATTTTGTCCAGATAAGAGTATATTAAGGAGCAAGTAAAATACTAAAAGGGTGGCAACAACTGCAGGAAAATATGCTTTAACCAAATTAGAAGAGATCCCAAATCGTGATTGGGGAGAAAGGGGATAAAAAGAGGTTCTAAAAGGAAGAAAGAAAAAAAAAGAAAAAAGAAAAAAAAAAGAAAAGAAAAGAATTTAAAAAAAGAAAAGAAATAAGAAAAATATAAAAAAGAAAAAATATATATATTAGATAAACTAGTTAAAAACGTTAAAAAAGAAAAAGGTGAAAATTAAAAAAAAATTTTATCAGAAGGCAAGAAAAAAAACAAAAAATGAAAAAGAAAAAAATTAAATTAACTGCAAGACTAAAAAAAATCACAGGGAAAAAGCCATGAGTTCCGTGCTTTGCTTTCTCCTCCTCTGGAATTCTGCTGCTCTCTTTGGTATTGAAACCACACTCCTTGGTAGGTGAACTTGGTCTCGGCTGGATTTCTTGTTGATCTTCTGGGTGAGGGGCCTGTTGTAGTGATTCTCAAGTGTCTTTACCCCAGGCGGAATTGCACCGCCCTTACCAGGGACCGGGTGAGTAATCCGCTCGGGTTTGCTTTCAGGAGCTTTTGTTCCCTGAACGCTTTCCGTAGAGTTCCGGAGGACGGGAATACAAATGGCGACCTCCTGGTCTCCGGCCCGGAGGAGCCAAGAGCCCAGGGCCCCACTCCTCAGTGCGCCCTCAGAGAACAGCGCCCAGTTACTACCATCTGCCTGACCTCCGGCCGCGCTCCGAGCTCACCGAGCCTGCGACCGGTTCAAGGTCACCCCGAGCTGTGAGCTTACTGTTGGCTCTGTCTCTGTAGCCGGCTTTCCCGTTCCAATACCCGCAAGCTCTGCGACACTCAGACACCCCCCATCCTTCTGTGACCCTGCGGGACCTGAGGCCACGCTAACCCCGCGTGGGCTTCGCCCCGGTTTAGCCTCTGGAGCGATGTCCCTCAGCGGAACAGACTTTTAAAAGTCCTGATTTTGTGCTCCGTTGCTCTGCCGCTTGCCGGGAGCCAGCCTCTCCCCCCGGGGTCTATCTTCCCGTCGCTTTAGATTCACTTCTCCGCCGGTCCTACCTTTCAGAAAGTGGTTGTTTTTCTGTTTCCGGAATTGCTGTTCTTCTTCTCTTCGTTCTGCCGAGGGATTTTCAGGTGTTTGCAATCTTTAGATAAGCTATCTAGCTGATCTCTGGCTAGCTGAATTAGTCTCAGCCTGCTACTTCTCCGCCATCTTGACTCCTCCCCCGTAAGTGGAATATTTTTTAATGCTGAAAAAAGATTCAGGCAGAAGCTCTTCAGATGGATACAATGCAGAAGCAAAGTTATCTCCCTCCTTCCTTCCCACTCTTCTCCTCTCTACCCCAGATATGTTTTAGAAGGGTCAATGGGGAATTTAGTGCTGACTGTGGAGAGAGACTATGAAGGAAATAGAGGGAAAAGAAGTTTTGTGTTTGGTAAATCAAGTAAAAGCAATAGTGGAGATCTTTGAAGGAGGGTAAACTAATGAATACTGTCTATTTGAACTTCAGAATATCTCTTCACAAGTTTCCATATAGCCATCGAACCAGTTTAAAATCTGTGCTGAAAATGATTTCTTTTAAAGATTATTTATTTAGAGAATGAGTGAACATGTGCACGAGTGGAGGGAGGGACAAAGGGAAAGGGAGAGAGAATCCTCAGACAGACTCTGAGTGCAGAGCCTGTCCTGGGGCTTGATTGCAGGACCCTGAGATAATGAGCAGAGCTGAAATGAACAGTCAGACACTTAACTGAATAAGCCTCCACCCAGGTGTCCCTCAAAATGAATTTTTAAGTCTATTCATATTATTTTATTTTAGAAGGTATATAACTACTTTAAAGAAGCATAATAGGGAAGGTTTCTACATTAACTAGAAAATGATACAAAGAGGGTAGTTTCCTGCTACTTCCCCAGTTGAGACACTGGGACTTATTTTAGCAAGAGCAAATTCTGCAAAATGGACTCTGAGTTCATTTATCAAGGACGATTTCAACCTGCCTTGCAAACCCAGTCAAAATAAGAATGCAGAATGTGAGAGCTTCTGGCCACTGGGCAAATGTCTAATGGTTGCTTAAACAACGTGGCAGGAAGCAGAAGAGAGACCATTGACCTTCTTGTCTGTTGAGTTCCCTGGGAAACAGACACTGAGATAGCATTTGGCGTGAAGAAGGCTTAAGGGAAAGTAAAATTTAGGAAAATTAAAAAAAAAAAAAAAAGAGGGATGATTACACGAGGGAATGGCCCAACCACAATGCAAACTTGCTGAAAGTTTCTGCCCGTCCAACAGAGAGGTGTGGAGCAAAGCTAGATTGAGCATTAGAGATGGGCTGTTTTGAGCAGAAATGGCTAGACCCTTGTACTGTCAACTCATTCAGTCATTGGCTGCTTCCCAACCCATGAACAGCATCTAAACTGAGGCAGATCATAAAGAAGATACGACTTGGAAGTCATGAGTTACCATAGTCCTGGAAGCCGTGTGGTGCTTTCTGACAAGAGGATCTAAGCAGCTCACCTTCAAATCTGCCGCAGTGCACACCCTGCACCAGGCACATCTCCTCTTCTGCAGGGCTCTGAGGGGAAAGTCAGAAAGAGCAGCAGAACAAATCAAAGTTCCCATTGCTGCAGTTAGTCTTGGGCCTGCATATGACACCCACTGTCTCCTTTTTCTTTTATGCATTCAAATTCCCCTTGCTGTCAACTGCCACCTCTGTGTAAGGGTTGGTGTGGTCAGATTCCTCATTTCTGAGGAGTCTGAGCCCCAGGTAACTATAGCCTTCTCAGATTGCATTATTGCACTTGTCTAAATATTTAAAGTTAAAACTGAGCATAGGGGCACTAAAGGGCACGCACCTGCATCATCTGAACTTCCCACATATGTCATTCATCTTTGTTCTTACTGTGAAATAACAATCCTAACTCCCCCTACTGATTGTAGCCAAATCCCAGGCAAGACAGTGATTCTTCGTCTTGCCTCCTTGTCCCAGAACACAGGCATCCCAGAGTACCCAGGTAGCAACTGTAGTCTGCGATTTCTTTAAGTATCAGGATATCTGACCCTGCAGAACCCAGAGTTGCCAGGGTGGGATGAACGAGGTAGCTTACTGGGTGATGACAGGTGAGGGAGGAGGTTAGTTCATGAAATCAGGTATACTTCTGCTGGGGGCAGAACACCACAGAAAAGGCTCTGAGGCTGTGCACATTCTGCATCCTGAAGGATAGTATTCCATCCTTTCATGGTATTACCTCTGACGGTGCCCATCAGCAGCAACTTTAGCAGGCCATTCCACTGCTGTCACGTTGGCAGTTTCTAGGTGGTACAGTATATGAAGAGACCAGCAGCACCATGGTCACAGGCCCATATCAACCCCTCCTTCAGTGAGAAACAGTCCTGGGTCAGATGCTATGTACTGTGGGATTCCATGCCTATGAACTAGGCACAATGCAAGCCCCACGTAGTGCTGTTGGTTGAGTCAGCCAAACTCATACCTGGAATAGATATGTATTCCTGATGACCCTTTTAGGACAGAAGGGGCCTGATTTTTCTTTGCTGAATTTGACAATCCGATCCTGACCTACTACTTGAGACTTTCCTCCAAGTGGGTGGTTGGTTTCTTTGAGGAATAATGACATTCTGAGGTCTCACTATTGGCTTTTATTGCTGGGAAGGTGGAAATTTAGAGGCAGATGTAACTAACTTGGCTCAGTAAGTGGTTGTTCATGCTGATTTGTACATTGTCTTCATCTTTGCCACCATGAAAATTTGGTTTGTGGGCTCATGATGCCAGCACCAGGGTGGTGGGTGGCTGTTGACAGAATCTGTCTAACATGAGCAGGCCAAAGCTACTTTTCTATATTTGGAGGCTCTTCCACTGTGTATGCTCTCTGGTGGGTGCTGACACATGTCACAGTGATCTTTATGCCATGTCCACTCTTTCATGGCCATCCATCTGCCTTCTACCTCAAGCCTCCCTGTTTCTATTTTCCACTCTTTCTCCTTTCAGGCCTTTGAATAGCTGATCAGGCCAGTCACTACTGCTAGTTAGTTTATATACATTCAAACACAGGTACAATTGTCCTCCCACCAAAGCAGATGACCAGCTGCATCATCTAAAGACTCAGTCTGTTGAGCAGCTTTCCTTGCCTCTGTCTCTCAATCTCTCTGCCCCAAATGAAGCTGCAGTGCAGCTGTCAGCCAATTTTGTCTTTTGCCCACATATCAAGCCATCCACTCATCAGCCAAGTTCAGGCTTTTTCCTCATCCTTCAGCCATACTTATCAGCTGAGTATGGCTGCCATACTGGTACACCCACAGTGGGTAAAATTGGGGTATGGCCTTCTTGCTCCTGCAGGTTGCTGTGTTCTCTAGTCATACCTGTGTTCAGTCTAGGATGTATCACTTCTGTCTTACGGTGGATTGCTGCTGGGCCTGCCCAGTTTCTCATGTGGAATTTGATGACCTTGATCTGACTTCCAATTTGAAATAGTCCATTGTCTTGGTGTTGATACCCCACACTTTCCTGGGTTTTCTTTGGCCTTTTGGTTTGTTTTTCTCTGGATCATTTGTTGTCACTTGTTTCTCTTCACACACTTTAAATGCTTGTGTTTCACAGGTCTCTACTCTTGGCCCACTGGTCTCCTTATTTCTCATATCTGCTCTTGGGGTTTCTCAGGGCTAGGGTGATGCATCAAATATGAGTTTGGAATAAAAATGGAGTTTAAACTTTAGCTATACTGTTTACTAGCTGTTGACTTTATGTAGGAGGTCGAACCTCTGAACCTTTGTATAACCTATTTTATTAATAAGGATCAAATGTGACGATATTTGCCAAGTGCTTAGTATGAGATTTGCCCCCAAATAAGTACTCGTTGACAGCAGCTATTTCTTATAGCTATTGAACTGCTAACATGTCTATAATCATAGCCTACACCTCTATTTTAAGCCTTAATTTCTTATGGTTGATTGCCTGTATCCATCTGGATGTCCAGATGTCCCACAGGTAGTCAGTCTCATATGTATGTACATTTGAACTCATAATCTTTCTACCTAAATATGCTTTTTTTTTTTTTTTTTTTTTTTTTTGGTGGTTCCGTCATTCAACCAAAGATGAAGCTAGTTGGAAATCTTTTTTTTTTTTTTTTCATTTAGTACTTTTGTTTTATTCAAATGTCAAAACATTTTTTTTTCACTAGTTGGAAATCATACCTCCATTTTGTCTATCATCCCAATCTAATAAATTATTTTTATCTTCTAAATATTTATCAATCTATCTTTCCTTCTCCATTGAAGGGAAATAGTGGTACAGCTAGAGTTCTAAACTTGCCAACCAAAGGAAATTAGGAAATTTAGACTCTTGTTTAAAAACCAAAAAAAATATTTTTTTTTGGTAACTTAGTTTGTTCAGGGAGAGAAGGGTATTTTCTCTTCTCTTCCCCAACCCAACCTCTGCTGGTCATACCACACACACACACACACACACACACACACACACGAAGGTTTGTGGTTTTTTTTCACAGATTTGAGATGGTCTCATGTCTTTATATAAGTTCTTCTGTGTGTTCTTCCCTATGTCTAAAGTTAGCTGGTTGACATTGCTTGACCTTGGGCCTCTTATGCTGGTATTTTCTATGGTGCAACTAGTTGAATCTAACGTTTGTAGAGCATGATGTTCAGCTCCAGAATTCCTACCACAGCCTTGAGTAATAAGGTTTCTGTCATGGTGGCACACTCCCTCATTCCATGCTCAACCTCTTCTGATTTGGGGACACCAGGAGAGGCCTAAAAATTGCAGCTGACTTCTCTACACCACGCTTAATTGTGCAGGGCCCTCTACAGCTGTCCCCTGGCTCACCTACATGGACCTGTATCTCACATTTCTGAGCTATTATCTAGGTAGCACCTGTTGTCCCTGTGTCATTATGCTAAATACAACTCTTTGCATCAGAATTTACAAAAATATTCTCTGCCTATGCTCTGAGAAGTATATAACTAAGCCCTCCTCCCTGTCAACCTCTGAAACTTCTTCACAAATTTATTTGGATGTTTTCCCTACAATGTCCTCCCTCAAGGTTTGGCTAAGCAGGAACAGGTAAACAAGTAAGAACTCTCTCTGACTCCTGCTTCTCCCTCTACCATCTCCTGCCAGGCTTTATTGGAAAAAAAATTTCTGTTCTTCTCTATAGTATTGATAATGGCAAAAGTCAGCAGTTCAACCTCTAAGATTTGTTTTTGAACTGTACATGTAATTTTTGGAATTAAGAACTTCTTTTTACTCAAAGCCTGACTTCCAAGATTATTCACTCGCATAGACAGAACAAGAGTCAGTTTTGAGATTGGGAGCAGAAAGATGGCCTATTCCTGTTGCTTCTCTGCTTTAACAATATGCTTCTGTCTGGAAAAGGAATTAATCATGTGCAATAAGATGGAAAAGAAAAATCACATTAATAATTGTGATATTATGATTTATGAGAAAGACATATTTGGTCATTTAGATGACCAAAATATATTTCTCATATATATTTGATGTTAATCCACAGTTCCTTTCATACAGTTCCCAAAACCCTTGGAACTTCCTAAACCTAGAGAGTGATAATTATGTCTTTTGTTGTGTTAATGAGGTGATATGGTGATATGGGAACCTCCAACCTGTAGCGGGTCTCTTAGAAGCACAGGCAACCTGGGCTTATGACTGGCATCCTGAGTTGGAGGACACCCTGCTGGTATCTGAGAATTGCTTGTTGGTGTGAAAGGAACTTCCCCACCCCAAGTTGAATATTGAATATCAGAACACCGAAAGAGTAATACCCACCACTTTGCCAGATATTTTCACTTTTTCTTCATCCTTCTCTTGCCAGAAGAGTTAATTTTATATACTGCCTTGAGCTCCACTGCCTTTTTATTTTATTTTTAATTTTTTTTAAGATTTTGTTTATTTATTTGACAGAGAGAGACAGTGAGAGAGGAAACACAAGCAGGAGATGAGGAAGAGGGAGAAGCTCACTCCCCACAGAGCAGGGAGCCTGATGCGGGGCTTGATCCCAGGACCCTGAGACCACAACCCAAGCCAAAGGCAGACACCCAACAACTGAGCTAACCAGGTGCCCCTCCACTGCCTTTTTAAAGAAAAAAGATGGTGGGTTAGTTAGCAGGTTGCACAGTTAAGAAATTAGGGGTTAGAGGTGAATAAGTCAGGGTATTCATTCTCCCAGCTTCCCAGCTTCATCCACCAAAGGCCACAGGGCCTGTCCAGTAGCCAGCTTACACAGTCACAGCTCCTTTTTACCATTTAGTAATTTCTCCTTCCCTTTGTATCTTCAGATCAAGGGATGATAACATCTTTTATCTCCTGCTAACTCTCCAATGATATACCAATCCTTGTTTGTGTCCTTTAATTAAACTCTCCTCTATTGTTTCATTAAGTATGATTTATTTCCTTTGGGACCATTACTGATAAATACATTATACCTGTATAATTTTATCTCATGACTTATTTTTTCAATTAGATTAGAACTTAAAGGCAGGAATTCTAATTCTTAAAATTCTCTTTTATCCCTTCTCTCTATTACCAAGCACAATGCTTTCCTTACAAGAATAAGCACTAAATGCTTTCTGAAAGTCTTCATTTAATCACTTAGCCACTATGTACTCAACACTATTTTAGTCACTGTGGATTTCTGTGATGAGTAAGATAGACTAGTCCTGGGGGAGGAGTCAAGATGGCGGAGAAATAGCAGGCTGAGACAACATCAGGTAGCAGGAGATCAGCTAGATAGCTTATCTAACCATTGCGAACACCTACAAATCCAACAGGAAATCGAAGAGAAGAAGAGCAACAATTCTAGAAACAGAAAATCAATCACTTTCTGAGAGGCAGGACCTGCGAGAAGTGAATCCAAAGTGACAGGAAGATAGACCGTGGGGGGAGGGGCCGGCTCCCGGTGAGCAGTGGAGCAACGGAGCACTAAATCAGGACTTTTAAAAGTCTGCTCCACTGAGGGACATCACTCCAGAGGCTAACCTGGGGGGAAGCCCACATAGGGTCAGCATAACCCCAGGTCCCATGGGGTCACAGAAGGACCAGGGGTGTCTGAGTGTTGCAGAGCTCACAGGTATTAGAGCGGGGAAGCCAGCTACAGTGACAAAACTGAGGAGTGAGCTCTCAGTTCGGGGTTACCTTGAACTGGGCACAGGCTAGGTGAGCTTGGAGCATGGCCAGAGGCCAGGGAGACAGAGTGACTGAGCACTTTTCTCCAAGCACGCAGCTGGAGGCCAGGGAGATGGAAGTGACTGACCGCTTTTCTCCAAGCGTGAGTGATTAAGTGCTTTTCTCCAAGCGCGACCAGAGGCCAGGGAGATGGGGACAGTTGGGTGCTCTTCTCTGAGGGTGCACTGAGGAGCAGGACACTGAGCTCTCGACTCCTCCGGGCCAGAGATTGGGAGGCCACCATTATCATTCCCATCTTCCAGAACTCTATGGAAAGAGTTCAGGGAACAAAAGCTCGGAGAAGCAAACCCGAGTGGATTGCTTAACCTGGCCCCTGATAATGGTGAGGCAATTCCACCTCCAGGAAAGACACTTGAGAATCACTACAACATGCCCCTCCTCCAGAAGATCAACAAGAAACCCAGCCAAGACCAACTTCACTCACCAAGGAGAACAACAGAATTCCAGAGGAGGAGAAAGCAAATCTTATCTGGACAAAATAACAAGGAGGAAAAACTCACCACAAAAAAAAAAAAAAAAAAAAAAGAACAAGAGGCAGTACTGAAGGCTGGGGACCTAATCAATACGGACATTAGTAATATGACAGATCTAGAGTTCAGAATGATGATTCTGAACTGGTTCTAGCCAGGCTCAAAAAAGGTATGGAAGATATTAGAGAAACCCTCTCTGGAGAGATAAAAGCCCTTTCTGGAGAAATAAAAGAACTAAAATCTAACCAAGTTGAAGTCAAAAAAGCTATTAATGAGGTGCAATCAAAAATAGAAGCTCTTACTGCTAGGATCAATGAGGCAGAAAAGAATTAGTGACATAGAAGACCAAATGACAGAGAATAAAGAAGCTGAGCAAAAGAGGGACAAACAAATACTGGACCACAAGGAGAGAATTCGAGAGATAAGTTAAAACATAAGATGACGCAACATTAGAATAATTGAGATTCCAGAAGAAGAAGAAAGAGAGAGGGGAGCAGAAGGTATATTGGAGAGAATTATTGTAGAGAATTTCCCTAATATGGCAAAGGGAACAAGCATCAAAATCCAGGAGATGCAAAGAACACCCCTCAAAATCAATAAAAATAGGTCCACACCCCATAACCTGATAGTAAAATTTAAAAGTCTTAGTGACAAAGAGAAAATCCTGAAAGCAGCCTGGAAAAAGAAGTCTGTATATACAAAGGT
The DNA here is from genome assembly GCF_030435805.1 of Mustela lutreola. Taxonomy (NCBI): domain Eukaryota; kingdom Metazoa; phylum Chordata; class Mammalia; order Carnivora; family Mustelidae; genus Mustela; species Mustela lutreola. Next base: position 101,404,603 of record NC_081299.1, on the reverse strand, counting down.
AAAAACATTGGATTGGCAGCAGACTTATCCACAGAGACCAGGCAGGCCAGAAAGAACTGGCATGATATATTCAGAGCACTAAACGAGAAAAACATGCAGCCAAGAATACTATATCCAGCTAGGCTATCATTGAAAATAGAAGGAGAGATTAAAAGCTTCCAGGACAAACAAAAACTGAAAGAATTTGCAAATATCAAACGAGCTCTACAGGAAATATTGAAAGGGGTCCTCTAAGCAAAGAGAGACCCTAAAAGTAGTAGATTGGAAAGAAACAGAGACAATATACAGTAACAGTCACCTTACAGGCAATACAATGGCACTAAATTCTTATCTCTCAATAGTTAAGGGGCTAAATGCCCCAATACAATGGCACTAAATTCTTATCTCTCAATAGTTAAGGGGCTAAATGCCCCAGTCAAAAGATACAGGGTATCAGAATGGATAAAAAAACAAAACCCATCTATTTGTTGCCTCCAAGAAACTCATTTTAGAACTGAAGACACCTCCAGATTTAAAGTGAGGGGGTGGAAAACAATGTACCATGCTAATGGACATCAAAAGAAAGCCGGGGTGGCAATCCTTATATCAGATCAATTAGATTTTAAGCCAAAGACTATAATAAGAGATGAGGAAGAACACTATATCATATTCAAAGGGTCTGTCCAACAGGAAGACCTAACAATTTTAAATATTTATGCCCCTAACATGGGAGCAGCCAACTATATAAACCAATTAATAACAAAATCAAAGAAATACATTGACAATAATACAATAATAGTAGGGGACTTTAACACTCCCCTCACTGAAATGGACAGATCATCTAAGCAAAGGTCAACAAGGAAATAAAGGCCTTAAATGACACACTGGACCAGATGGACATCACAGATATATTCAGAACATTCCATCCCAAAATAGCAGAATAAACATTCTTCTCTAGTCCACATGGAACATTCTCCAGAATAGACCACATCCTGGGTTATAAATCAGTTCTCAACTAGTATCAAAAGATTGGGATCATTCCCTGCATATTTTCAGACCACAATGCTCTGAAGCTAGAACTCAATCACAAGAGGAAATGTGGAAAGAACCCAAATACATGGAACCCAAACAGCATCCTTCTAAAAAATGAATGGGTCAACCAGGAAATTAAAGAAGAATTGAAAAAATTCATGGAAACAAATGATAATGAAAACACAATGGCTCAAAATCCGAGGGACACAACAAAGACAGTCCTGAGAGGAAAATATATAGTGGTACAAGCCTTTCTCAAGAAACAAGAAAGGTCTCAAATACACAACGTAACCCTACACCTAAAGGAGCTGGAGAAAGAACAACAAAGAAAGCCTAAACTCGGCAGGAGAAGAGAAATCATAATGATCAGAGCAGAAATCAATGAAATAGAAGCAAAGAAAAAAAAACACAATAAAATGAATCAAGGAAACTAGTAGCTACTTCTTTAAAAGAATTAATAAGATTGACAAGCCTCTGGCCAGACTTATCAAAAAGAAAGGAGAAAGGACCCAAATAAATAAAATTATGAATGAAAGAGGAGAGATCACAACCAACACCAAAGAAATACAAACAATTATAAGAACAGACTATGAGCAACTCTACGCCAACAAATTTGACAATCTGGAAGAAATGAATGCATTCCTAGAGACATACAAATGACCACAACTGAACCAGGAAGAAATAGAAAACCTGAACAAACAAAAGACCAGGGCCAGACAGCTTCCCAGAGGAATTCTACCAAACATTTATTTTTTTTTAAAACAATTTTTATTTTTAAAATTTTATTTATTTATCAGAGAGAGGGGGGTGGAGAGAGAGCGAGCACAGGCAGACAGAATGGCAGGCAGAGACAGAGGGAGAAGCAGGCTCTTTGCCGAGCAAGGAGCCCGATGTGGGACTCGATCCCAGTACGCCGGGATCATGACCTGAGCCAAAGGCAGCTGCTTAACCAACTGAGCCACCCAGGCGTCCCTCTACCAAACATTTAAAGAAGAATTAATTCCTATTCTCCTGAAACTGTTCCAAAAAATAGAAATGGAAGGAAAACTTCCAAACTCATTTTATGAGGCCAACATCACCTTGATCCCAAAACCAGACAAGGATCCCATCAAAAAAGATAATTATAGACAAATATCCTTGATGAACACAGATGCGAAAATTCTCACCAAAATACTGGCCAGCAGGATTCAACAGTACTTTAAAAGGATTATTCACCATGACCAAGTGGGATCTATTCCAGGGCTGCAATGTTGGTTCAACATCTGCAAATCAATCAATGTGAAACAATACTTTAATACAAGAAAGAACAAGAATCATATGATACTCTCAATAGATGCTGAAAAAGTATTTGACAAAGTGCAGCATCCCTTCCTGATTAAAACTCTTCAAAGTGTAGGGATAGAGGGCACACACTTCAGTATCATCAAAGCCATATGAAAAACCTACCGCAAATATCATTCTCAATGGAGAAAAACTGAAAGCTTTTCCGCTAAGGTCAGGAACACGGCAGGGATGTCCATTATCACCACTGCTATTCAACATAGTACTAGAGGTCCTAGCCTCAGCAATCAGACAACAAAAGGAAATTAAAGGCATCCAAATTGGCAAAGAAGAAGTCAAATTATCACTCTTTGCAGATGATATGATACTATATGTGGAAAACCCAAAAGACTCCACTCCAAAACTGCTAGAACTTGTACAGGAATTCAGTAAAGTGTCACGATATAAAATCAATGCACAGAAATCAGTTGCATTTCTCTACACCAACAGCAAGACAGAAGAAAGAGAATTGAAGGAGTCAATCCCATTTACAATTGCACCCAAAACCATAAGATACCTAGGAATAATCCTAACCAAAGAGGCACAGAATCTATACTCAGAAAACTATGAAGTACTCATGAAAGAAATTGAGGAAGACACAGAGAAATGGAAAAATGTTCCATGCTCCTGGATTGGAAGAATAAACATTGTGAAAAAGTCTATGCTACCTAAACCAATCTACACATTTAATGCAATTCCTATCAAAGTACCATCCATCTTTTTCAAAGAAATGGAACAAATAATTCTAAAATTTATATGGAACCAGAAAAGACCTCGAATAGCCAAAGGGATATTGAAAAAGAAAGCCAAAGTTGGTGGCATCACAATTCCGGACTTCAAGCTGTATTACAAAGCTGTCATCATCCAGACAGTATGGTACTGGCACCAAAACAGACACATAGATCAATGGAACAGAATAGAGAGCCCAGACATAGACCCTCAACTCTATGATCAATTAATCTTCGACAAAGCAGGAAGGAATGTCCAATGGAAAAAAGACAGTCTCTTCAACAAATGGTGCTGGGAAAATTGTACAGCCACATGCAAAAAATTGAAATTGGACTGCTTCCTTACACCACACACAAAAATAGACTCAAAATGGATGAAGTACATCAATGTGAGAAAAGAATCCATCAAAATCCTTGAGGAGAACACAGGCAGAAACCTCTTTGAACTCAACTGCAGCAACATCTTCCTAGGAACATCGTCAAAGGTAACAGAAGCAAGGGCAAAAATGAACTATTGGGATTCATCAAGATCAAAAGCTTTTGCACAGCAAAGGAAACAGTTAACAAAACTAATAGACAACTGACAGAATGTGAGAAGATACTTGCAAACAATATATCAGAATAAGGCCTAGTATCCAAAATCTATAAAGAGTTTAGCAAACTCAACACCCAAAGAACAAATAATCCAATCAAGAAATGGGCAGAGGACATGAACAGACATTTCTGCAAAGAAGACATCCAGATGGCCAACAGACACATGAAAAAATGTTCGATACCACTCGGCATCAGGGAAATACAAATCAAAACCACAATGAGATACCACCTCACACCAGTCAGAATGGCTAAAATTAACAAGTCAGGAAATGACAGATGCTGGCAAGGATGCAGAGAAAGGGGAACCCTCCTACATTGTTGGTGGGAATGCAGGCTGGTGCAACCACTCTGGAAAACAATGTGGAGGTTCCTCAAAAAACTGAAAATAGAGCAACCCTATGACCCAGTGATTGCACTACTGAGTATATATCCTAAAGATACAAATGCAGTGCTCCAAAGGGGCACATGCACCCGAATGTTTATAGCAGCAATGTCCACAATAGCCAAACTATGGAAAGAACCTAGATGTCCATCAAGAGATAAATGGATAAAGAAGTTGTGGTATATATATATATATATATATATATAATGGAATACTATGCAGCCATCAAAAGAAATGAAATCTTGCCATTTGCGACTACATGGATAAAACTAGAGGGCATTATGCTTAGTGAAACATGTCAATCAGAGAAAGACAACTATCATATGATCTCCCTAATATGAGGAAGTGGAGATGCAATGTGGGGGGTTTGAAAAGAAAAAATGAAAGAAGATGGGATCAGGGGGGAAACAAACCATAAAAGACTCAATCTCAAAAAACAAACTGAGGGTTGCTGGGGGAAGGGGGGATGGGAGAGGGTGGTGGGGTTATGGACATTGGGGAGGGTATGTGCTATGATGAGTGCTGTGAAATGTGTAAACCTGGCAATTCACAGACCTGTACTCCTGGGAATAAAATACATTATAGACCTGGGGATAAAAATACATTATATGTTTATTAAAAACTATTAAAAAAATAGACTAGTCCTTGTCCTTATGGAGTTTATCTTTTCCTGACTGTTTCCCCCACTGTAGGTTGCAATTTTTGATAAATATAATGTACACTAGTTACTGACTGTCCTGTCACATCCCTTTTTTTTTTTTTTTAAAGATTTATTTATTTATTTGACAGAGATCACAGGTAAGCAGAGAGACAGGCAGAGAGAGAGGAGGAAGCAGGCTCCCTGCCGAGCAGAGAGCCCGATGTGGGACTCAATCCCAGGACCCTGAGATCACGACCCGAGCCGAAGGCAGCGGCTTAACCCCCTGAGCCACCCAGGCGCCCCTGTCACATCCCTTTTAAATAAATCTGTTCTACCCACATCCCAGGTAGCCATGACAAGGTGGAGCCATGTGTAAGACAAAATTTAAGGACCCAGGAGCAATGAATACGCCACAAAAGCTTGTTAATACAATGGGAGGTCAGAGTATAGAAAGTATAATGGGCTTAGAAAGAAATATGGATGCCATGATAAATTGAGAAAACAGTTTGCCTTAGTTCTGATTAGATTTTCCATGAAGCTTTACTCTACTGTAGTTGTTAACATCTTGGGAGTCCCACATTGAAGCTTTACCAGAAAAACTCCTTTGCTTAGAACAGTATGAATAGCCCCAAGTTCTTCATGGCCAGATGTGTCTGAGGAAGCACATTCCCATGGAAAGGAGGGAGATGAAAGTAAAAATGCTCAATAGACCAAGTGTGGTATTGCTGCTGCTAATAGCATCACTAAGCATATGGGGATATAGGCTGAACCAATGAGGGGCCTGTTTTACTTTCCTTACTGTGTCCAGTAAAGACTGCATTGCTTCTCAAGCTGGGCTTTTAGGCAATCGTCCTTCATGAATCATGGCCCAACAGCCAGTTTTTCTTTCCTTGACCCTCATATTTTACGCACCCCCCCATCACTAGTTTTTTTTTGTTTGTTTTTTTATTTCTTTTTTTTTCCTTCTGCATAATGAAAAACTGCCAGATGAATCCCTTGCTTTGCTTGATCCCTGGATCATTTGTACACCTGCTGTTCCTGCTGGTACTTGCCCCTGGGATTCCACTGTCTGAGAGGACTGCCAAGGTCCATTTGTCATAGCATGGGCTCATTAGCACACAAACTAAAGCAAGCCCATGTCTTAAAACGTAAGAGTCCTGCAAAGCAAGAAGACATTTATGGAAACTGTCCCCAACATTTCATTATTTAAAAAATATATATTCAGAGGTACCTGGGTAGCACAGTTAAGCCTCCCACTCTTGATTTAGGCTGAGGTCATGATCTCAGGATCCTGAGATGGAGCTCCTGCCTACTCTTCGCTCAGCACTGGGTATTAAAAGCAACTAATGAATAGTTGAATACTATATCAAAAACTAATGATGTACTGTATGTTGGCTAATTGAAAATAAATAAATAAGCACCAGGAGAAAAAGAAGACTCTCACTCCCTCTGCCTCTTTACCCCAGCGTGCACACACACACACACACTCTCTCTCTCTCTTTCACTCTAAAATAAGTTTTAGAAAACCTAAACAATTTTTTAAAAAATTCTATAATGATCTACTGGTTGGCTTTTCCCCACAATTCTCCAGTCTCATTGCTGAGAACTCATTTTTACAGTCTGTCCGGCCCCAGTTTTTGAGACCAACCCTGTCAAAGGTAGGGGGAGAGTAAGTGAGGCAAAAAGAACTCAGAAAGTTTGGCAGCATGTAAACCTTGCATTTACAGTTTAGTTCTAGCAACTCAGGTCTTGCTTTACTTTGAGACCCATCTGATCCAGGGGCAGGTAGGTAAGCACAGGAGTCACTTCTGGCTTTGCTGCTATGTGCCTTTGGGGATGTTTGAGAGACCCCTTTAGTCCCTTTATATTTTTTATAGTGCTTTTGTATTTGTTTCTCATTTGAATCTCAGAATAGTCTCATTGGAATCAACCTCTTTTACATTTGAAATCCATTTTTATTGGAGCCAAGACTGGAATAAAGCCTTCATCACTCCAGAATCATGCTTTTTATTTTAAAGCAACATTTATTTTCTTCTTTAACATAAACCTGCTCTGGAACATAAGGAACAATAAGATTAATAAAAAGAAGTTCTAAATCACCTCTACTCTCACTATCCCAATAATAACCACTTTTAATATTTAGGAATTTTTAATCTACATATATCATTTTTTTAAGTTGTTGAAGTCATACTATATATAAAACTTTTTAACCTGAAATTTTACATCCAATGAATTTGGAAGTTTTTGCATCTAATGAATTTGGAATGTTTGGCTTTGTTCTTTTACATTGTCACATGTTGATTTGGGTCCTCATATTAAATTGGTCCCAAGACCAAGCTATATGTCTCAAATCACTTTAAAGTAAGAAAAAAAAAAAAGGCAATAGAATCTCCCAGGTGTAATAGATACTGTCCTATATATTTACAACTCTTATCAGAAAACATCTAGACGAGACATTCCTGAGTCAGGTTCATTGGGCTGGGCATTATATAGACCAAAGGGAAGTTTATAGATAGGCACACAGTAAATATGTACAGGAAGTGTCTAATTCCCTCCTTAAAGTGTATAAAATTTGAATACCTCTTTCACAGTAGACAGTGCATGGAAAAATCTGTACTACAATCTAAATGGCTACTCTGAGACAGTGTATAGTATGGTACCTGAAGCAGCCAAATAAAGCAAAGCATCCTTTTTCAGCAAGCATGTTCTTGATAGGGAAATATGTGCCTGAGAACAACAGCAGAATTCTGTTTAATCAACTCCACCCATGTGCAATGCCAACTTAGGTGAGACTTAATTGAAAAAGTCCTTAAACCTTCTCCACAATCCCAAACCTAGACATCACCACATTCTTAGTCTCTGAATTCCCATTGATCACCATTTTTTTGGATGAAAGTATTTAAGAATTTTGTTGTACTGCAAATGTGTCATGTCAGGCTTACTTTACTTACTTTGAGCAACAGGCTTGGGTGAATGCCTGATGCATCATGAAGATCTGACTCATCACAGCAGGGCAGGTCATTTAGCTATAAGACCCGGACCTGGGCACCCATAAGTGGAAGAAATGATGGAAGGGAACGGAGTATGGGCACAGCAGGAAGGCTCTGCTGGGAGCCATGATGGCACATACACCCGAGTGCCCAGGAGTGCGAGGAAAACAAGGAAGAGCACCATGAAAGAGCAATGACATTGAGAAAAACAGCCTTCACCATTGTGAATCCTGACGAATAAAGATACAGGTACGACCTGTAAAGAGCCAGGCTGTTTCATGCTTAGAAAAACTAATTAAATAAATATGTATTCTCAACATCATAACAGTTCCATCTGTGGATGAAACAGAAAGCTTTCCTTGGGAGAAGCAGTAAGGTTCAGCCATGGCCCGGGGCCCAGACCCCTGGGCAGAGGTCCTTCCTGTTGGGAGAAAGAGTCACATTCCCCCTGTTATTTGTGACAGCCTCAGGACCCACAGGCTGCCTGCAATGTGCAGACTGCATAATTCAGCATAAAGGTTGCCAACAATTTTTGGCCTCAGCTTTTTAACTGGTTTTCATTTAGCAACAATTTCACATATTTCCGGGACACTTCATGTTTTAATGAAGAAAAATTAGGCGACCTTTAGTCAACTTGGCAAAAGAGATAGTGGGTGACACTGATCCAGAATAGTAATTTCAGGGCTTACTATCACCATTAAAAATCCCAGAGCAGCCATCAGCAGTTCATTCTCATGTGGTTTGAAAGAGAAGAACGTTCTGTCCTTAAGATATGACAGTTGTTCGTACTCATCAAGTTGTGAAGCTATGTAACCATTTGCGAATTTAGAAGCAAGGCTTCTGATGGTGACAAAGGGAGCAATATTACCCACACAGTGAACTGGGGCCAAAAACCAGGGTGTAATCTCCACTTCTGTGCCACACGGCTTCCACCACAGTCTCTCACAGGGTACATAAATACCAAGTAGAACTGGCCATGTAATCAAGTACATGAATAAACTGTAAATTGACACAGCATATCTCATTACATCCTTGACAAAACCATAACGTTCTTACCACAGATAATGCTACCCCAAAGCCTCCTACCCATCACACTTCTAACAGAAAATGTGTACCAGCATTTTGGAAAGTGGCCTCCCAGCCACACGCAGGGATTTATTCATTATCCTAGCAGAAGTTTCCATTGGAGAACAGAATTTTTAGAGCCTGAAAAAAACGTGGCTGCTTCAATATTATAATGGGCCTTCCAGCCTGAGGCAATGACTGTGACAACCCAGGTCTGGGATATGGGCCTGATCTGGAGTCAGAAGGAAATGTCCAATGGTCTTCCAGCTTTCATTCCTCAAGGCTACAATGAGGACATGGTTCCCCACCCACCCTATTTGATTTGCCAGATGTATAGCGGATGTACAGCCTGCTTCCAAGCTCAAGTGAAAATGTGGAGGCCGCTACAAAGGGTGGCACAGCTATTGTTCCATTACTCACTTCTGCCTGTAGTGGACCTTTTGAGACTTGGCACTTTGCTCTCTCGACATTCAGTATGTGTAATTCCAACTCATACCTCTTTGCCATACATTTTGGTCCATTTGTTTGTCAGCTTTACTTTAAAGAAAGACTTTTAGGGTGCTTTTACAGTCTGGTTTATAATGCAGTTTTGTCAACTGTTTTGCAAAAGTGGATGCAGTTTTTTGGTCACATGTGATAAAATAAGCATTATTAAAGACTGTGCAGCCATCAAGTCTACAATATCAGTCTACCATATTCTTGGTAGATAGCATAGCCTTGAAACATACAGTAGACATATAGAAAATTACTTTAATGAATGTGTGGTTAACATGACCTAGAAATAAGGTTGTTGAATTAAAATTAGCTTGAGTGTATAAAAGGCTATGCTACTGTGATAGTTATTGTCAGAAAACAAATATTTCTGGTTCTCCTTTTGAGCACATAGAAAATTTTGAGTAGTAAAATTTGAGTAGAATAATGCTTCTTCTGGGGAGGATTTTCAAGAACTGGGTGCATTATGTCACCTCTGTCTTTCTCTCACTCATGGGTGAAAAGTAATGCTCCAGGTAGCTGTTGCTCCATCGTTCTTGTCCTGGAGTGAGGATGATACAAAGAGCACTATGTTGTTTTAAGTCATTTGAATTTTGGAGTTGTTATTGCAGCATAATCTAGATTTTCCTGACTGATATAGCCACCTAAATTCTATTTTGCAGGCATGAGTGTAGAACAGGTAGGAGAAAGAGGCAGACCTTTTCAGTTCAAGTTTTTACTGGAATCTTAAGATGGTATACTTTGGAGAAATAACACATGGTGGTCTGCCCACCTCTTCAATGGCTCAGCAGCCAACTCAGAGAATCACTTAAGCTCAGCTGGCTGTGATAATGACAGAGGAGAACGATTGACTCAGCAGGACTCACTGCTTCCTGGAGTCATTGTTTTGGTCTGATAGCATGTAGCTTGCTACCTGTGTGGTAGAGGAGAAATAAGAACAGTATGTTGGATTGAATCACACAAAATATATTTTATTATGAGAAAAGCACTATCATCTATAGCACCAAAAATACTGACTGAGCCTTATGTAAAATACGATGAAGTGATCTTAATTACTTTGTGGGAAATGGTTAATATTAATTTTAAAGGCTAATAAAGCACAGAAGAGTACAAAGAAGGAAATTACTCAAAACCTACCACCCAGAAATAACCTTGCCTACATATCAGTGAACATCCCTCTAGGCATCTCTCTGTGCAAATATACAACTGTGCACACATGTTTTACATAAATGGGAATATGCTATTAAAGTCACATTCATTTAATTGAATCTAATATGCATAGTTCTAAGAACTGAGACAGGTATAAACAAGCCGTATCCTAAACATTATTGTATAGGTGTATAGACAGATATTCAACAAGAATTTCAAGAGAAGTTGGTGTTGTAATATGAAGAGTCCAGGAAGGTATGCATATTGCAAAGAATTGTATTTAACCTAAGGAGTAAGGGATGACTTCCTGAGGAAGTGGGTTTTTTATAAAATTTTTATTTTGCTCCACAGCAGGTTAAAATAATTACAACATAATTTTCAGTGGTGGCATAATATTTCATTGTATGAAATTATGTATGTATTATCATAATTTATTTACAAGTCCTAAGTAAGAGGCATTCAGTTTATTCCCCTTTTAAAATTTCTTATATATATACCACAATGCAAGGTTTTTGGATGCATTTCTTTGCCCTTACATTTCTCCAGGATAGACAGACAAATGAGATCACTGGATCAAAAGATATGCATATTTTATATTTCTGTTTTATGCGTGTATATATATCCACATTATAATTTCTAATTATATATGTGTATATGTGCATATAAATATGTATATACATTATAGGCATCAAATACAGATATTGTTATACTGCCTACAGAAATGTACCAAGGTATCAATGCTTAGGAGAGACAGTTCCCCAAATCCTGGAAAACTCAAGAAGTGTAAATCATTAAGTCATTTTGTAAATTTTGCCAACATTATAGGTGAGGAAATCTTCGTTTTGTTTGTTTTTTGTTAATCACCGCGAGGTAAACATTGGATGTGGTGGGCAAGATGTAGATGATCTCATTAGACACATGTAACCCAGAGAGTAGGAGATAACATCATGAAAATTCAAGAACCTTCTGCATTAGTGAAGTTTTTAGGGGTGCAACAATATGGGGTATCTTGCGATATCTTCTCTACAGTAAAGTACAAGTTACTGCATCTTAAACCCTCTACCACTAAGAAAGAAGCACAGCAGTAGTCCTCCTTCAAATTGGAAAATAGCATATATTATACTTGGGAATGATGTTTTAATCCATTTTTCAGGTAACTCAAAAGATGTTAGCCCAGAACGGGAAAAGGCTTCATAACAGGTCCTCTTGGTAGCTTGGATTATATGACCCAGCAGAGATAATACCTAGAGAAGTATTTGAGGTCAGTAGGGTATTGGCTAAGGATACTATATGAAGCCTCCAGCAGTTCAGGACAGACTCCCAGAATTCTAAAACAAATCGTGTCTCTACAGCAGATATTATCTACCATTTGATAAACAGGAGTGAATATGTTCTCTCAGCAGCCTTTCTCACCAACAGGGCTTTGGGCACTTAGCTCAGTGTCCTTGTTGACTCAATGCTCCAGATTCAGAAGGGATAGGGCATTTGGTGAGTGCTGTAAAGTGTGTAAACCTGGTGATTCACAGACCTGTACCCCTGGGGATAAAAATATATGTTTATAAAAAATAAAAAATTTAAAAAAAAAAAAAAAGAAGGGATAGGGCAGGCATTCTCTTCAACTAACACAGGGGACAGGTCTAACTTGCTCCCCAGTGCTCTGTTTTGGCCCCTTTTCCCAAGGTTTCTGCCCCCAGGGCAGTCCCCTCAGGGATTTCTAACAGTTTTTAAGTTAGTTCCTAAAATCCACTTTTCTGTGGTTTCTGTGATTTCTGTAGAGTTGATTTAGGGACAAAGAACAGAGCCTTTTCTAGTTCATCATCGACTTGAATTACTCTCTTCGGTTTCCTCAGCAATGGGACTGGAGTGAAAACAAGTGCATAGAAGGAACAAACTGAGGGTTGCTAGATGGGATAACTGGGTGATGGGCATTAAGGAGGGCGCTAGGTGTTAAATGCAACTGATGAATCACCAAATTCTACCTCTGAAACTAATACTACACTATATATGAACTCATTTGAATTTGAGTAAATTTTGGGGGAAAAATTGGAGAAAACAAAGCTGGGAAGTCTGTAGGGAAAAGAAAAGGATGCTGAAAGAGGAGAGAAAACATACATAGTACTAGGTCTTTTCATACTTTTGTGGTTCAAGTTCAAGTCATTGCCTGACTTCATTGGAATAAATTAGGTCCAGTTTCCCAAACCCAGTCTCCATGGTCATATGAATGATACCTAATCACCGGATCATTTCTTCCACAACCATTGGAGTATTAATCTTGAAATCCTAGGCAAGGCTCAGAAATGTGTGAAACAAACAGTGGGGGAAGGGAAGTTCTCTGCACAATTTCAAGTCCTGAAATTTCCCAGAAGGTACAGAATAAGCTTTTTCTATTATTCCCATGACTTGAAACTGATTTTTCAGGTATATTTTTAATAAGTTGTCATAAAATTAGATATTTCAAATATTTTGCTTTACTCTTTATCCTTCCCTATATGTAGTCATGGGAGGCTCACACCAGGCAAGTGTTTTGATTTCGCTGTCAGTGTGTAGGATTTCATTGTTGTCATTACTGTGTTTATCACATTCCTCCCAGTTATGGGCCATTAGCATTCCACCAAAAAATATAAAGTCTGAAATGCAAGGTAATTCAATGGGCTAGATATCCTAGAAGCCCTTATCCCCATCCCAGCACACATGGGAGGCCTCTCCCATCTGGCCAGGCCTAGCAGCTGAAATTTACCCCTTGGGGCTTCTGACTCCTGTCAATCACCCCATCCTGCTGTGAACACCATGTAGCCATTCCTCTCACACCAGCTTTCAGGCTGGCTGAACAACTAACCACATGGGCTCTGGTCCACACTGCTAAGGCCCATGACATTCCTGGAGATAGCAATGAATCAATGTACGTCACCACTGCAGCATCTCTGTTGTGCCCAGAGTCCTTCATCCCAGAGGGTCCCCAAATATTTTGCAAGCTGATACCTTGCCCAAGCTGTGCATAAGCCTCTTGCTTCATCCACCACTGTAAGCCATGCACAGCACCTCAGTGGTGGAATGCTGCAGCTGTTCTGCAGCCGCACCACAGTCCCATGGACCTCAGTTTGAGAGAGGAAGCCAAGAAGAATACCATATCCAATTGAAAGGACAGGAGGGAATTTTAGGAGGTAAAATTCACGGAGCCAAACTTGGAGGCTGGCCAGGACACCTGGATAACACCCTTCTCTCCCCAGAAAGCATGGTACTAGTGGCCACCAACAGCCTCACTCTGAGCTCCACTGGTCCCCAGACAACAAACCACATCCTTCTAAGACTGTCTGTAAACTCCAAATAACCTGAGGGAATAACAGTAAAATATTGTAGACTAAGGTCATCTCATCTCACACCTGCTGAAGTTAGCTAATATCACCTTAGAAGGAATAGAAACTTCACTGAGGTACAGTAAAGATATGAAAAGTGGCCAGAATACCTACTCTTGTTTCTTTCATGACCTGGGGATAAAAATATATGTTCTTTCATGACATTAAAGGGACATCCAAATCTAAGGAAGTGTCCAGTGTTTGGAGTTGAGTGTATGGATTATACCCACAGAGCTGGTAATTGGACCATGATGTCAGCTTTGAAGATTCTGTTTAAGCAAGAAATAAGGAATTTGCCAAAAATTCACCAAACCATTGATTTTATCTGAAAGGATGACAGAAATCTTTACAGGCGGCCTCTTTAAAGAAGTGTTCAGTTAGATAACAACATCAGCAATTACTACTACTATTCCTACTACAATAATAATAACAACAACAATAATAAACAATGTTACTATGTGTGAGGTCCTCTATCAAGCACTTCACATGCATTCTTGTGTAGTCCTCCCAGTAAGTCTTGAAGATATGTATTATCATTATCCCCATTTTACATGTGAGTAAACAGGAAGTTAAGTGATTGGGCAAGATCAGACAGTAAGTGGTGGCATGAAGATGTGACTTCAGGCAGTTCTGACACTGTGTGTGCTGTCACCATACCCTTTACTGTTCTCACCTCACCACTCTGTTGATTAAAAAGAAAAATAAAGATCCAGGTAACATCACAGGAGTCATGAACTCTGTGGTCCTTGAGAGGCACAATATACAGAACACAAAAGATAAAACCAGCTTTAACTGGGAACATTTAGGGCCATTTATTGGACATCCACAATGTACCTGATGTGGTGCTAGAAATAATGGTGAATAGTAGGATAGACATGGTCTGGGTTTGTTGGCACTTAAAGGTTAGCAGACATCCATATTGTCTCCTGCATCCTTAAGCTACTACTTTCTGAGAACCTTTTGAAGTGGACTTACCATAATAACTAAAAAGGCAATTTCTAGAATGGGATTTTCAGTTCAGCTTTGAATTGTCTGCTCAGTTATTCACTTGGGAACCACAAATTCCTTTTATTAAGGCTCTTTATAAAGCTTTTAAGAGCATCTCAGAGGGAAATTAAAAGTAACATGAGAAAGTACATGAAGAGCACGTACTGACTGGGATAGGAGCAATATAATTTCTATAGAAACACACATGTTTTATTGATGGTTTGGTTACCTCTTCCAAATGACACTTGCCTTTTGTGATGGTTAATTTTATGTGTCAACTTGAATGGGCCACAAGTACCCAGATATTTGGTCAAACATGTGAAAGTATTTTTGAGATGAGATGAATAAGTGAATAGTCCTATTTCAAGGCTTTAAGAGTATCAGAGGCAGGTCCCGGTATGAGTGAGGAGCTGGCAGTTTGGAATTGGGAGCTGGGGAATGGGTTGTATATCAGGCTATGAGGCTAACTTTGAAGGCACAATGAGATGAAGGAGGCTGGAAGAATTGTCAAGTTTAGGCCAAGGGAAGGCCTCAATTCCTGAGTGCATGAAGATGACCTTCTTCTACTGATACCTTGAATCTCTTATTTGTAGCCAATGGTTTTCAAACTGAGCCATAACTAGAATCACCATACTTTAGCAGCAATAAGTGTAACTGGCTTTTAGGGAATAAGAGTGGATGCAAGAAGACCATTTAGAAACTCCTGTGGTCATCTAGACAAGGACTAATGATGGCTTGGAATTGAGCTATAATGTTTGAGATGGTGAGGAGTAGATGCATTCAGGAAATATTTGGAAGGTAAGGAGGTCAGACTTGTTCATGGATCAGAAATGGAATGTGAGGGGGGAAAGAAGGATTAAGTATGACTTTTGGGTTCAGAGCTTTAGTGGGTAAATGATACTGTTTATTAAGATGGGAGCACTGGGGGAGCAACAGATTTGAGGGAAAACCATGAATGCTAATTTGAACATGTCAT
Source organism: Mustela lutreola (assembly GCF_030435805.1). Classification (NCBI taxonomy): domain Eukaryota; kingdom Metazoa; phylum Chordata; class Mammalia; order Carnivora; family Mustelidae; genus Mustela; species Mustela lutreola. The sequence goes on along the minus strand of NC_081299.1, from coordinate 101,388,916 downwards.
TTTGAAACTTCTTTTAGAAGTGAAAATATCAAGCAGCAAATATATGTATTTGAGCTCATAGAAAAGGTCAGGATGGAGGGATGAAGTTATAAATTCTTACTTTATCATTGTCCCTCAAAGTCCTGAGATTGTATATAATCACCTGAGGTTATCAACATTAGATGCACATTAAAATGCTCCAAAGAGGTATGAAGAAGTGTCTTGTCCTGGTGCCCATCCAGAGTCAAGAAAGCAGAATCTGTGCTGTAAGACACTGTTTTTATTATTTATTATTTAAGTTCTCCCCATAATTCTGATGAGCAACCAATATTAAGAACCACAAAATAAGTGTAGACAAGGAAGTCAATGGGTCTAAACATGTTTGGAACAAATGAAGTAAGCTTATAATAACAGTAGAAATTCTCAAGGTGAAATTTGAAATTTTGGTTGTGATTATTCCAAAACACTAACAAACTCAGAGAATATTTAAGAGTAGAATATTTTAGCCTTTGAAAAGTGTTCTCTTCCTTGATGCTTCTGCAGACTTCTTTGCTGCCCCATCCTCCAATATGTATTTCTCCTTAGGCTCTACCTTCCACCCTTCTGTTCACACTCCACAGATGAGAGTCTGCCTGGCATGGGCATTCATGCTCTTTCAAATACCAAAGGCAGGATGATGTTACCAAATCTAAACCTCCAGGCCAAATCTTTCCCTTGATCTCTGGAATCACATATCCAACTAGACTTTTGTATCTGGATGTCCTCCAGGTCCTCATATTTAGCAGTCAGGACTGATTATATCTTCTTCCCCCCAAAATCTCTTTTCCTCTTCTATGACTCTGGCATCCAGGTATCCACCCAAGACAAAAATGTGAGACTCAGCCTAGATCCATTCTCTCCCTTACCTGCTTAGCTAATTAACCCCCCAAAAGTATATTTATTCTCTTCTGAACTTTCTTTCTTTCTTTCTTTTTTTCTTTCTTTATTTCTTTTCTTAGTATTTCCCTTTAAATGTCTTGTGAATTTGTGTGGTAACTTATACAAAAACCACATTTTATATTTGTTATTTTTCTCTTTAAAAATGCTTATTTATATAGCTTTGAATGTATGATTAATACATTATCTATAGTTCATTCATGGGGGGGCACTTAGATTATTATTGATAGTCTCCTTTTTTTGCTGTTCTTATATGAAACTTTTTTCAGTTCTCTTCTCTATCCTTGAGTCAGCCATCATTCCTCTCCTATCACTTTTGCTCCAGCCTATCCCACTCTTTTCCATCCTTGACAAGACTAACTGAAAACCTTAAAATAAAAACGTGATGCCTTCATCAAAAACATTTGATCACACCAGGATTCCTAAAAAAATACATCTAAACACTCAATGCCTAAAAGACCATATGTAAACTCCTAATGCAGTATCATCTTCCCCTTATCTAGCTTCTGCTGCATCCTTGCTTGGCCTGGTTTTTCATTGGTCCACCACCTTTTTCAGATACACATTTTCAGCCTCACACATAGTGAATTACCTGTAGTCCTCCAGCAATGCCTCTGTCTCTGTCACATCTCTTAAGGCTTGGTATGTTGCTTCCTCTGCCAGAATGGCCTCCTACCATTCTACATCTCATCAAGCTGCAGTCAGTCTTCATGATCAGCTTTTGTGTGAAACTCTCTGGACTCCTCTAAGGGCTTCCTTCTCCTAACTTGCCATCATACATTTTATATATCTCCATCAAAATTGTTACCCTTTAAGATGAATGCCATTTCTTTATCTATTGCTTTTCTCTTAAGGAGGCCCTCCAATTATACAAGGTTCAGACTCCATGAAAACTGACAGGGTCCATATCTTTTTACATCTTTGTACCCAAATTAGCTAGGCCCCACCATCTGTTGGGTATTACCTGAATTAATCAAATTAAAAATTTAGTTTATTGGAAGAGAAAATCCAGTGTGGCCTAGGAAAAAACATGGTCATTGGAACTAGAGAAATATGAATTTTTGTCCAGGCTCTACTACTTCTTGGCTATGTGATTTTGGAAAATTTTATTACCTTTACTTGCAGAATGAGGGTATCAATTTAACTCATAGAAATACTCTTAACAATTTTCTTAGCATTCTGGTTTCCATATTTAAAGGACTCAATAAATGTTAGAATGTATTTATATTGGAAAAGGATTAACCAAATGACTGAATATTTCTTGTAAGGTGGCTTCAGTTATCATAGTATAATATTTCTAATTAAAAAGAAGTGCTTTTTTTTTTTTTTTCTACTTGACTGTATGCATCATTTAGAAAGTACTCAGACAGTGGGGCTGTGTCTTTCTCAGTATGTTCTCAGTTACTCCCAAGGATAGAACTTCCATACCATAAAAGTTTAATAAATACAAACTGATGATTTTGATAAGCTTAGATATTAACAGAAAATCATGGGTAAAAGCTCAATTCATGTAGGCTTATCTCAATATCAATCAAGCCACACTCCATATTTTAAACAGATGGTTGCATTTAATAGTGATTAGAATTTGCTCTGTCATCATTAATCATATTTATACAATTTCTTCCACAAGTAATATTTCAGAGAAATACATGTTCAAACAAATTATTTTCCCTAAACTTGGTGGCTTAACTTGGGTAATACATGCAGGACTCCAAAGGATCAGATGAGATCAGGCATGTTCGGGGTGGTATGACCATAGACAGGACTCCAGAGAATCAAACCACATGGAGTAAACTGAGTAGAACAGAGCTTCCAACCATTTCTGGTTATGCATTACAGGTGTGCTGATACTTTCATAGTCATTTTCTGTGTGTCTTGATACAAATGGCACCGAAAGGCACTTGTGTAGATAGAAGCCTAATTTACTATGAGTTGATAATGGTCAGTTTTCACATTTCTGTCTGATCTCGTATGGCCTCTCAGAGTACCTGTTGCCAGGCTGTGTGCAAATGGTTGACCTCAGTGGGAATCTGACCTTTTTAAACTCCTGAACTTCTCCTGTTTATCTGTGCCTAGCACTTTTGTTTTTTGTCCTCTGAATCTATTCATTGCTGTCAAACCAGTTTTTCTTGAATGCTGTATCTTAAAGTCTTGAGCTCTTGGTACCCCCTATTCTTAGCTAAATGTGCACTTTACACAATTTAGACATTCTTTATTTCTATTTTGTCTGCAAGAAATAGTCTAGGTCATGGTCAGTTCTCAAGGAAGCTTCCAAGAAACTTATCTTCTCTTCATTCACTCATTTTTCATGCCAGAAATTAGAACATGGAAGAAATTTTCTTACAATTCACCCCACGTGTATGATTTTTATATATTCCCATACATCCAGTAATTTATTCCGTAAACATTTTTTTGAGTGCCACCATGTGTCAAGCATTGAGCCAGACACTTAGTACAGAAGCTAATAATATGCTGTTCCTGCCTGAAAATAATTTAAATTATTGGGGATAGAAGCATGTATAAAAAGTGACTATATTGCAATGGAAAAGAAGACAAGCAAGTGACTGGTTCTAATTATTTCCTTCAGGGTCTTCATAATCTAAGTGTGTACTTTTAAAAGTGGGATCACTGCTACCAGTATCCATTTCCATTTTCTAGTTGGGGTATTTCCAGGCGGGGCAAACAAAGGAAGCAGCCAAACCAGACATATCCCTGGTAAAATCACCTCATTAGCCTTAATGTCCCAAATTAAAGATGGTATCATTTCCCAGATTCTTTGTATAATGCAGGTCTTCTTATCTTAGATCTTAATTGCCTTATTTGATAAGTATCCTGTGTCTTCCATCCCCGTCTCCACCACACCTAGTCAAACTGCTCTTACGTTGTCCTTTACTGTGCTTCCATTGTAGCAGTTACTACATAGTATGACAAACCTATGGTCACAGGTCAGCAATAGGAGCAAAGTGAGAACTGCTTTTAGACTTGGTTCCAAAAGTAGGATTTTCCCTTTTGTGCTCAAAACTTCCATGCTCCCGTTTATTAAATGGCTTAGGTAAGTTATTCTTTGTGAGACAATCTAGTTTTAACTCACTTTCAAATGACAACTCCAACTTTGAAGGCACAAGGAACTCTATAGATCTGTGGAGATGATTCACAACTTAAAATAAATGAAAAAATTACACAAAGCCATGCTACCAGCTTTGGGAATTGCATACAAACTAGGGACAGTAAACTAGAACAAAATTATTAAACATACTCCTTATTCCTTTGAGACAGATGACAATTTCCCTTTTAAAAATGAAAAGTCAGCTGTCAAATGATGTAACAGCATGAACTTTCTTGCTTCAGACAACTCTGGCAAAATGATAAAAGCCAAAGAAGTGGAACTGATTTTAGGTTGCATTTACCATATTAAAGAAATTTTCTACTCCTTGGAAAACATTACACCAAAAATACTTTAGATTCATCAGTCTAGGGTTCAGGATACCCTAGTGTGTGGTGGCCATGATTCCATGGCCAGGTGTATCTTGAAAATCTATATGTCAGGAAAAAAAATTGGAAAAGATACAAAAGAGAAAACTCCGATCTTAAATGATGGACACAAAGTAATTTTCAATTTTAATCTCCATTCACAGTGTGCCAACTATGTTGTGCAGAAGATCTGGTGAAATAAATCAGCCTACCAATCCATGTGGTCTGATGAAACAGAAAGGATGCTGTTGTTCACATAGTAGTTTTCACAGGACCCCACTTGGTACCCATAGAAAATCATTCAGTCGGGTAAATCCTAGACCAGGGAATATATGAAATGTTAATAATGTATTTAACATTGATAGAAAGTAACAAAATTCTCTTTGGTGTGCTCAGGAAGAATGTGCATGGAGGAAAAAGAATACACAGGGAAGCAGACATTTCATGTGACAGCAAAGGTTCTAGAACAAAGTGAGGGAGTGATGCAGAAGGAGCATCAAGGGAAGGAATAACTGACTCCAGAAGTCACTGGAAAAGCTTCAAGGTTGATATTTCTTGAAAGAAAAATATAGGTTTTCCAGGAAGATTAAGGAGCATGAAAAAGATTGGTCTAAAATTTTAGTTGCCTATGGCATAGAAGTGATGGCATGTATAGCAGGAGAGGTTTTATGTTATATCATAAGAAACAGCTTCTGTTCAACCATTTTTGACCAAGGATTCTGAGAATGAAGGATCTGGTAGAGCCATGCTATAGAAGCTAGACTATATCCCATTGGAAATGTGGAGCATATCAAGGTTTTTGTTTTGTTTTGCAATTTTTTTCAGTGTTCCTAGATTCATTGTTTATGCACCACACCCAGTGCTCCATGCAATACGTGCCCTCGTTAATACCCACCACCAGGCTCACCCAACCCCACACCGCCCTCCCCTCCAAAACCCTCAGTTTATTTCTCAGAGTCCACAGTCTCTCATGGTTTTTCTCCACCTCCATTTTCCCCCAACTCACTTCTCCTCTCCATCTCCCAATATCCTCTGTTATTCCTTATGCTCCACAAGTAAGCAAAACCATATGATAATTGACTCTTTATGCTTGACTTGTTTCACTCAGCATAATCTCTTCCAGCCCCGTCCACATTGATACAAAAGTTGGGTATTCATCCTTTCTGATGGAGGCATAATACTCTGTTGTATGTATGGATCATATCTTCTTTTTTTTTCTTTTCTTTTCTTTTTTTTTTTTTTCTAAGAGAGAGAGAAGAGGAAGCAGGCTCCCTGCTGAGCAGAGAGCCCAGTGCAGGGCTCAATCCCAGGACCCTGAGATCATGACCTGAGCCGAAGGCAGAGGCTTAATCCACTGAGCCACCGAGGTGCCCCTGGATCATATCTTCTTTATCCATTTCTCCGTTGAAGGGCATCTTGGTTCTTTCCACAGTTTGGCAACTGTGGCCATTGCTGCTATGACCATTGGGGCACATAAGGCCCTTCTCTTTAGTACATCTGTATCTTTGGGGTAAATGCTCAGTAGTGCCATTGCAGGGTCATAAGGAAGCTCTATATTTAATTTCTTAAGGAATCTGCACACTGTCTTCCAAAGTGGCTGCACCAACTTGCATACCCACCAACAGTGTAAGAGGGTTCCCCTTTCTCCACAATCCTCTCCCACACCTGTTTACTGTCTTCTTGATTTTGGCCATTCTAACTGGTATAAGGTGGTTTCAGTGTGGTTTTGATTTGAATCTCCCTGATGGCTAAAGATGATGAACATTTTTTTCATGTGTCTGTTAGCTAATTGTATGTCTTCTTTGGAGAAGTGTCTGTTCATGTGTTCTGCCCATTTTCTGACATGATTATCTGTTTTGTGGTGTTGAGTTTGAGGAGTTCTTTATAGACTTTGGATATCAGCCCTTTGTCTGTATTGTCATTTGTTAATATCTTCTCTCATTCTGTGGGTTGCCTCTTTGTTTTGTTGACTGTTTCCTTTGCTGTGCAGAAGCTTTTGATCTTGACAAAGTCCCAAAGGTTCATTTTTGCTTTTGTTTCCTTTGCCTTTGGAGACAGATCTTGAAAGAAATTGCTGTGGCCCATGTCAAAGAGGTTACTGCCTGTGTTCCTCTCTAGGATTTTGATAGAGTCCTGCCTCACATTGCAGTCTTTTATCCATTTTGAGTTTATCTCTGTGTATGGTGTAAGAGAATGGTCGAGTTTCATTCTTCTATACATAGCTGTCCAATTTTCCCAGCACCATTTATTGAAGACACTGTCTTTTTTCCACTATATGTTTCTTCCTGTTTTATCGAAGATCATTTGACCATAGAGTTGTGGGCCCATATCTAGGCTTTCTACTCTGTTCCACTGGTTTATGTGTCTGTTTTTGTGCCAGTACCATTCTGTCTTGCTGATCACAGCTTTGTAGTAAAGCTTGACATCAGGCAACGTGATGCTCCCAGTTTTCTTTTTCTTTTTCAACATTTCCTCAGCAATTCAGGGTCTCTTCTGGTTCCATACAAATTTTAGGATTGTTTGTTTCAGCTCTTTGAAAAGTGCCAGTAGAATTTTGATTGGGATGGCATTGAAAGTATAGATTGCTTTAGGCAGTATAGACATTTTAACAATGTTTATTCTTCTGATCCATGAGCATGGAATGCTCTTCCTTCTTTTTGTGTCTTTCATGAGTAGTTCCTCAAGTACAGACCCTTTACCTCTTTGGTTAGCTTTATTCCCTGTTATCTTATGGCTCTTGGTGCTATAGTAAATGGAACCAATTATCTAATTTCCCTTTCTATATTTTCATTGTTAGTGTATAAGAAAGGAACTGATTTCTGTGCATTGATTTTGTATCCTGCCACATTACTGAATTGCTATATGAGTTCTAGTAGCTTGGGGGAGGAGTCTTTTGGGTTTTTTTCATGTCATCTGTGAAGAGAGAGAGTTTGACTTCTTCTTTGCCAATTTGAATACCTTTAATTTCTTTTTGTTTTCTGATTGTTGTTAGGACTTCTAGTGCTACGTTGAAAAACAGTGGCAAGAGTGGACATCCTTGTCGTGTTCCTGATCTCAAAGGGAAGGCTGTCAGCTTTTCCCCATTGAGAATGATATTCGCTGTGGTTTTTCACATCAAGGTTTTAAAGTCAGAATGACATGCATGGAATTGTCTTGTAAGAGAACTATGGAGGAGATATGGGGCAGCAGGAAGAAGCTTGTGGCAGGAAGGCCAGTGCAGAGGCTGTAAAAAACAGTTTAGGAATGAGGTAAAAACAGCCTGAGCAAGGGCAGGATAGAAACAGAGTCTGCTAATGGGGCTCAAGTAACAGTTCTTTCTTCTGCTCTGCTTTACACTACAAGGAGTTAACTTCTTTTCCTGTTCTCAGGTGCTGACTAGCTTCCCTATGTTTGGCCTAGAAGAGACACTGAAGAAAAACTGGAGACTGAGAGAAGGAAAGACATGAGGGCTGACCCATTGTCCTTCTAGCCCTAAGAGTAATAGTGGTCTCCTGCTTTTGCGAAATGTCCTCTCAGCTCTTTCATTACCTACTTAAATCAGTATCCTGATTTGTAGCCTCTCTGTTAGATACACATGAAGAGGTGTCTATTTCCCTGAATGGACTCTGGTAGAACTAATATGGCAGAGGAAATTGATACAAAGGACAATGTTCAAGGATTAATGACCATAGATATGAAGGTAAAGGAGAGGGTGACAGTGAGATACTTCAAAATAGTGACACTGAGTGAGAAAAATAATTCTAGCAAATACTCCTTGAGAGGCAGAATGTGCTAGGAGCCATTCTACATGCTTTCTATATAGTAACAAATTTAATCCTTGCAACAACTTTTAGGAGGTAGAAATTTAATATTATACAGTTTTACTGTTCAGAAAAACCAAAGTCTGGAGAGTCTAAGTAATTTATTCACCATCACAAATTAGTAAATGCTAAGGAGCCTAGTAGCTAATAACCTAGAGAGGGGATGGAGAAGATCAGACAATGAGCTTGTGTCTGGGCATGTGTGGTGTACAGGTACTTGCTGAACATCTAAGTCTAAATGTTCTGTGTTTAGAAATATAGTCTGTAGTTTGAGAGAGTAAAGCTGGCAGTGTGAATCATTGTTGCATAATTAGATGCCAAAGCTATAGTGTCAGGTAGAAAAAACAAACAAACAAAAATCAAAAAAAGAGGGGGTGGATAGAGGGGGGAGGTTAAAACTTTAGCAGTGAATGCTGTTGTATAAATGAGGCAAGGAAATTGGCCCATTCTCTTAAATGCAGAGGTTATGGACAAGATGTCCACCAATGTGATGCTTCCCAAATTACCATGCTACACTGCTATGATATAATCCCCAAATTTCCCTATTGCATCACTAACTTGTCACCACTTAATAAATTATATTGGGAGTTTCTTGGCAGCACTATGTATTTCAACCAGTCAATCAAACAACAAGTAAATACTGAATTTTTGGTAAATGTCTAGATATATATTAGATTTAAGAGCAACCCAAAATACTCACTCTTCCCTGAAGTACTTTGTGCAAGGAGATTTGTTAAATAATCTGTACCTCTTTCCTACAACTTCACCTGAAGCACCGCACACACTGAGAGGCTCAGTCAATATTCATACAATAGGTTTTTAATGAGAGGAGATGATTGAAATTCTTTCACATTAAAAAAAAAATCTCAGCTCGGGACGCCTGGGTGGCTCAGTGGGTTGAGCCGCTGCCTTCGGCTCAGGTCATGATCTCAGGGTCCTGGGATCGAGTCCCGCATCGGGCTCTCTGCTCAGCCAGGAGCCTGCTTCCCTCTCTCTCTGCCTGCCTCTCCGACTACTTGTGATTTCTCTCTGTCAAATAAATAAATAAAATCTAAAAAAAAAAAAAAAAAAAAATCTCAGCTTGATAGTTATTTAGGGCACGTTAAAGATGTTTGAAATTTCCCATATAGTCTTAAGAAAGTTCTTTGTTGCTAAAAGGTGTAAATCATAACATGAGGTCACTGATTTAACTTTTATTGAGCATTCCCTAAAATAATAGAGTGGGGATAAATCCTAGGGATACAAAAAAGGGGTAAAACTTCGTTTCCTGAGAATGACACAGAATAAAAGCAATGATTATAAAACTGTATATAAAGTGCTACAATGGGGCTATTCAGAGGAGCTCAAGAAAGTGCTTAACTCAGCCTGGGAGAGGAGATCAGGATATGCGTGCAAGAGAAGATAAAACTAGAGCTAATTTTTGGGAGACAAGTCCAATTAACTGGAGAGAGGTTAAGGTATCCTAGACAGAAATTAGCATACTCAATGGCATAGAAGTGTCAGAGCACACCAGACATCCAAGGGCCAGGTATAAGTCAGAACAGCTAGAAAGAAAGCAATATGTGCAGATGCCACACATACTCTGGAAAGTTACAGAGATCAGAGCTGAAGGGCCATGTTAGTCATTCAGAAGGGCTTTGATTTTATCCCCACAGCAGTGAGAGGAGCCTCTGGACAATTTTAATTAGGGGAATGAAATGATTACGTTTACTTCTAAATAGAATCAAATTAATGGTATATGGCACATGTATCTGCTGATGGTTCTGAAGGGTAGGAAGGAGCAGAATGTAAGGCAGAGAGGGCACGTAGGAGGCATTTGCAGAAATCCAGGCGAGAAATGATGAGGGTAATGTCTTTCTCAAGTCAGCCAAGAATCCTGTTCACAATGACCTTTGGTTTGGATGTGTAAACAGAAGGAATTTATTTTCTCTATCTTTCTTTTTTAATGATTATTATTTAATGTAGGTTATAAACCTTCCTGGAACGGTTCACTAAGACCCCCGGAAAGAGGCAGCCATTAAAATTAAGCTGAGTGAGATGGAAAGTGGGGCTGTAAAAACTCCACCGCAGCCACCTGGAAACAGAAAACGTTAGGTTTGTGAGTCCTGGCAGGCTTCATGGGAAGGAACTCTGTACTTTCAGTAAAAAGAAGGGACATGAGCTGGATCCTTTTGATTGAAGTTTTCAAATTTTAACCTTAAACTTGGAGGAGTTTTGGAGAGTATGGCAAGGGTCAACATTTGTCTTTCCTAATTCTAGGATTATAAGCTTCAAACCCCTTTTGTATTCCGTAAAAGCAGTGAATGGTAGCAGAGTTGGAAAGGAATTTTCAAAGCCAATAATGTTAAAATATAATTTTTGAAAATGTAAAACCATGACTCTCAGGCAAATATAAAATGAATATAGGTCAAAGATTTTATTTTAACTCATTAATTAATGAGGGAACTGGTAAGATCTTCAAACTCATCTTAAGCCTATTTGAGAATCTGAGTGTATGTTAGAAGTGTAATAATTTGATAGATTAGATACAAAACTGGTTAATGCCAACAGGTCTATAAACCCTTTAGTTATATGTCCTATTGGAGAGTAATTATTTGCATCTCTACTGGGCAAAAAATTTTATGCTAGACTTTGCTCCTGAAGAGTTGTAAAATAAATAATTAATATAAAGTCAGCCAGCACAGCCCTGAAGGTGCATCCTATAATCAGAGACCTACTTCCAGTTGTTGGGTAATTTTTCTGACAGAGCTTTTGGTGGGAATGGAAATTTACATCTAACATGCAGGAAACCATAAAGGATAACAAAGCCAGATTTGGACATAAAAATAGCACTGACATACCAGTATGAAGATGGGTTAAGCATATGAATTGACAGGTCAAAAAAGAAGAAATAAAAATGACAGATATCTGAAAAATGTTCATTCTCATGAACCCAAGAAATGCTGTTTAAAGTAATAAGGTATCAAATTCCCCCCAAAAGTTAATAAAAACAGGCTAAGTTGATGATATCTAATGTTAGCAAGACTGTATGAAAATAAACAATTCTGTAATCAGCTTATGGGAATATAAACTGAGAGTGGCAGTCTGGCTCACACTCCAGTCTTTAGAGCTCTTGTTCATTGTAGAGTGTACTACACATCCCTGCTCAAGAGGAGGAAAAAATGGCAAGGATAGAACCCAGGGAAGCACACCTCTGCCCTCGAATCTGCACCTTGTGCTAGGACTACCTTTGTAGTACTCTCAAGTCTAGTAAGAACAGTGGGCCCCAGAATATCCTTGATCAATCAGTTTTCAATAAAGAAAAATCTCCCATCCTTTCCACTCTTGGGGAGCCACTATTGAAAATGATTTGCCATTCCTTGGAACCAGGAGGCTGGTACTGTTGATGTGGTGCCCTTCATTCTTTTTATTTTTTTAATTTTTTATTATGTTATGTTAATCACAATAGAGTATGTCATTAGTTTTTGATGTAGTGTTCTAAGATTCATTGTTTATGTATAACACCCAGTGCTCCATGAAATATGTGCCCTCTTTCACATCCATCAGACTCACCCATCTCCCCAACCCCCTCCTTTCATTCTTTGTTCTGTGCCTTTTTGTTTAATTGCAACCCCTGTTCCCAATTCTGTCCCCCTTCTCTCTTCCTCTCCTCACTCTACTCCTCTCCCATAATGTATCTCTCTGTCTTTCTCTGTTTCTTTCTCTCTCTGTCTCTCTTACACACACACATGCGTGTGCACGTACACACACACACACACACTCACGTTACATTTTTTAACAACTCTTTTCTAGCCAAAAAATAGATCTGGTAAGTTCATTCACATGATGTTTCCTGACTTTTTGTGTTACTACTTGCAAGAATATTTGCATTTCAAAAGAAAATATCTATTTAACCCATATTTGGGTAAAGTATAACCAAAATCTCTGCTGATAGAATTCCAAACTTTCTTTGAATGGGGAAGAAAAAAAAAATCAGACCGATCGAGAATGTAAGTGTTTTGAAGGGGTCAAGCACATAAGTGGCATATTTTCGGAAAGTATGGAGTAAAGTTCAGGAATGACAAAAAATTGAACTTTCATTTTTGGGGCATCTCAATCCTTAGTTCTGGAAGATAATAATGTTTTCCTGGTCAAATTGTGAAAAAAAGTTGTTATCTTCAGTAAACACAATCCAGTAAGCATAGCACTACTAAGGTTGGTTTAAAACATGGTTCTTTGAAGTCAGAATGCTATGAAAGCTGGATTTGTTAGTGAATTTAAAATAATAAGAAGAACATAACAAATATAACATTTATTAAGTGCTTACTATGTTCTGGATACTGTTCTAAATAACTCATGCATATCAGTTCTTTCCTAGTTTGGACCAAAGAGAAACAACACCGTAAAGTATATACTATTACTATTCCCATTTACAGAAGAGAGAACTAAAAAAAAGAAGTAACAATTTAAGTAACTTGTTCAAGGTTATCACACATCTGATAAGTGGGAACACATTCTATATTAATAGAAATCTATCTATAAATTTATCTATCTATCTTAGTCCAACAGGTGGAGGTTGGTGTTCCAGACTGCATAGTACAAGGAAATCAACAAATTCTCTACGTTAATGGTAATAGATAGACTCATAATTCAAATAGAAATATTTCTGCTTCAGTTTTTCTCTCACCCAGATGCTTGGCACAAATATGTTGCCATTGCTGCGTTTACTTTTTTTTTTTTTTAATTAAATTATTTATTTTCAGAAAAACAGTATTCATTATTTTTTCACCACACTCAGTGCTCCATGCAATCCGTGCCCTCTATAATACTCACCACCTGGTACCCCAACCTCCCACCCCCCCGCCACTTCAAACCCCTCAGACCGTTTTTCAGAGTCCATAGTCTCTTATGGTTCACCTCCCCTTCCAATTTACCCAATTTACCCCAACTCCCTTCTCCTGCGTTACTTTTTTACTGCTGTCCCTTGCCAACAACTGCAGCTTGGAAGTGAGTACTTCTGGCTGGAATGACAGTGCCCAGTGTTACTCTTTGCAAGAGCATTCCTAGCAGCTCATCTGAGCTGCTTCTGTACGTACAGAGGTCCAGGTGTAGCTGAAGAGTACCACCTATCTTGCCAGGCGCAGCATCTGAAAAGTGTGATCTAGTGGTTGGCAAACCTCCCATAAGTATCCCAGAAGACTCCCTAGCAGTAAACCGTGCCCCTCTGACAATTAAGATGGCTGCCAGATTGGCTGGGAGTAGGGACAGACACATATTATTTACTCTTTCAGACTAAGGAGAAATTCTGATTCATTGGCAGACAGACTTTGGAAAGAGAGGACAAGTTGTGGTGGTCAGTGCTTCCTGGTGTTCTGTGGTTTAAATTCCTACAATTAGGAATCTCTTTAAATAACACACATACACACTCAAATACACACACAACCTAGTCATGTAGATTTCCAGTGACTCCAAGGTCCACAACCCTCAGAGAATAATTTTCACAAGGTGAGCATTGAGCTTTGAACCTTGCTTCTCTTCCAGAAGGAAAAAAAAAAAAAAAAAAAAAAAAGTTTTCCAAAGCCTGCTTGCTACAGTTGCTTCAAGAGAATAGCTAGCCCGGTCTATGAATATTTTCATTCTTAAAGGTTTTGACAATGAAGGGACAAGTAAAAGGAAGAGACAGAGAAATAGGGTAATTTTACAAATACGTTTTCATGATGATCAAGATAAGAGACCGCATTGCTTTCATACAATTTAAACAAGGACAAGTTTCATTTCTGTGATGACTCTTTTCTTTTGTTTACTTTATCCACCAAACACTATAGGAGGTGAAAAATAATTAAGATACCAGAGATTCTTGGGCAACAGAAAAAAAGATTCCAATATGGAAACTGGAGTGGACTAAAGAGATTTAAAATTCTTTATAAATAATCAAGGAGGAAAGGGAGGATCATCCATCTTGAATGATTTAGACATTCATTTGAATCCATTTTTTTCTCCATTTGTACTCCCGGGCTTTTCTTCTATGATTCCAAGTCTCCTATTGCCTGTCTGCTTGTCTGTTTCTTTCCATGTAGCAAAGCACTATACCATCCGGTCTTTGTTCTCATTTTAGTTAAAACTCTACGAAGCTGAATAATCTCATACTTCCTACCTACCAAAGTATTCCTCCCTTTATTTATAACACATAATTATATTCCTGGAGTTTCTCTTTTCTGCATTTTCTGTGAACTTGCCAGGAGAAGAAAAGAGAATTGGCTTTCTCTGTTTATTTTTCTGTAAATTCACCTCAATTTTAAAAAGTGAATTTAAAATTCAACCATAACTCATTTATTTTTCTTCCCCCCCTTTTTTCCATTGTATTTTATTTCTTTTCATTGTTCCAAAATTCATTGTTTATGTACCACACCCAGGGCTCCATGCAATACGTGCCCTCCATAATACCTACCATCAGCCTCACACAACTCCCTCATACCCCTCCCTTCCAGACCCTCAGTATTTTTCTTAGACCACAGTCTCTCATGGTTTGTGTCCCCCTCCGGTTTCCCCCAACTCACTTCTACTCTCCATCTCCCAATGTCCTCCGTGTTATTCCTTATGCTCCAAAAGTAAGTGAAACCATATGATACTTGACTCTCTTTGCTTGACTTATTTCACTCAGCATACTCTCCTCCAGTCCCATCCATGTTGATATAAAAGTTGGGTATTCATCCTTTCTGATGGAAGCATAATACTCCATTGTATATATGGACCATATCTTTCTTATCCATTCGTCCGTTGAAGGGCATCTTGGTTCTTTCCACAGTTTGGCGACTGTGGCCATTGCACTATGACCATTGGGGTACATAAGGCCCTTCTTTTCACTACATCTATATCTTTGGGGTAAATACTCAGTAGTGCAATTGCAGGGTCATAAGGAAGCTCTATATTTAATTTCTTAAGGAATCTGCACACTGTCTTCCAAAGTGGCTGCACCAACTTGCATACCCACCAACAGTGTAAGAGGGTTCCCCCTTTCTCCACAATCCTCTCCCACACCTGTTTACTGTCTTCTTGATTTTGGCCATTCTAACTGGTATAAGGTGGTCTCAGTGTGGTTTTGATTTGAATATCCCTGATGGCTAAGGATGATGAACATTTTTTCATGTGTCTGTTAGCCATTTGTATGTCTTCTTTGGAGAAGTGTCTGTTCATGTGTTCTGCCCATTTTCTGACATGATTATCTGTTTTGTGGTGTTGAGTTTGAGGAGTTCTTTATAGACTTTGGATATCAGCCCTTTGTCTGTATTGTCATTTGTAAATATCTTCTCTCATTCTGTGGGTTGCCTCTTTGTTTTGTTGACTGTTTCCTTTGCTGTGCAGAAGCTTTTGATCTTGACAAAGTCCCAAAAGTTCATTTTTGTTTTTGTTTCCTTTGCCTTTGGAGACATATCTTGAAAGAAATTGCTGTGGCCCATGTCAAAGAGGTTACTGCCTGTGTTCCCCTCTAGGATTTTGATAGAGTCCTGCCTCACATTGCAGTCTTTTATCCATTTTGAGTTTATCTCTGTGTACGATGTAAGAGAATGGTCGAGTTTCATTCTTCTATACATAGCTGTCCAATTTTCCCAGCACCATTTATTGAAGACACTGTCTTTTTTCCACTATATGTTTCTTCCTGTTTTATCGAAGATCATTTGACCATAGAGTTGTGGGCCCATATCTAGGCTTTCTACTCTGTTCCACTGGTCTATGTGTCTGTTTTTGTGCCAGTACCATTCTGTCTTGCTGATCACAGCTTTGTAGTAAAGCTTGACATCAGGCAACGTGATGCTCCCAGTTTTCTTTTTCTTTTTCAACATTTCCTCAGCAATTCAGGGTCTCTTCTGGTTCCATACAAATTTTAGGATTGTTTGTTTCAGCTCTTTGAAAAGTGCCAGTAGAATTTTGATTGGGATGGCATTGAAAGTGTAGATTGCTCTAGGCAGTATAGACATTTTAATGATGTTTATTCTTCTGATCCATGAGCATGGAATGCTTTTCCATCTTTTTGTGTCTTCTTCAGTGTCTTTCATGAGTAGTTCCTCGAGTACAGATCCTTTACCTCTTTGGTTAGGTTTATTTCCACGTATCTTATGGTTCTTGGTGCTATAGTAAATCAAATCAATTCTCTATTTTCCCTTTCTATATTTTTATTGTTAAGTATAAAACAGGAACTGATTTCTGTACATTGATTTTGTATCCTGCCACATTACTGAATTGCTGTATGAGCTCTAGTAGTTTAGGGGTGGAGTCTGTTGGGTTTTCCATATAAAGTATCATGTCATCTGCTAAGAGAGAGAGTTTTTTTCATTCTTTACATTCACAAACCCCTTGAAAGAAAAAACCTCTGTTAACAGGAGAAATCCTTAAGCTACTCTCAATCGTCAAAATATGCGGCTGATGATGATGGTGAAATTTCTTAAATAGCTTATCAAAATCAGTAAAATCCCATGGGGCACCTGAGTGGCTCAGTGGTTTGGCTGCTGCCTTCGGCTCGGGTCATGATCTCGGGGTCCTGGGATCGAGCCCCGCAACGGGCTCTCTGCTCCGCAGGAAGCCTGCTTCTCTCTCTCTCTCTCTCTCTCTGCCTGCCTCTCTGCCTACTTGTGATCTCTGTCTGTCAAATAAATAAATAAAATCTTTAAAAAAAAAAATCAGTAAAATCCCAAACCAACATCTCTTATCTACTAATAGCATTTAGTGTCACTTCCCCAAATTAAAATTTTGACATTAAATGCCCCAATTTCTGGAATTAGAACACAAAAGTGTTTCAGTTAATCAGATGTACTAGTGAAAAAGAAATTGCCTTATCCAGCATATGGGCCACTGATTTTCAAGAAATTGCAATATAACAAAATACTCTTAATAGAAAAACTAAACTGAAAAATCTAATTTTTATTATTTGTTATAACAAAGGTAATTTGGGAACTTGTGGTATCTCAAAGTTCTTGTTGAAAATTTTAGTTACCATCTCTGTGGCTAATAGATGGAGTAGTATCTTGTCAGTCAGAAGAGAGTTCTAGACCTGTCCTGGCCAATTTGCAATATGACCAGTAAGCCACTACCCTCTGGATCTTCACTTCCTTAGATGATGAGACTAGATGAACCCATAGGTCCACTCTATCTTTAATAATCTATGCCTATAGGGGCGCCTGGGTGGCTCAGTGTGTTAAAGCCTCTGCCTTCGGCTCAGGTCATGATTCCAGGGTCCTGGGATCGAGCCCTATGTCTGGCTCTCTGCTCTGCAGGGAGCCTGCTTCCTCCTCTCTCTCTCTCCCTGCCTATTTGTGATCTCTGTCTGTCAAATAAATAAATAAAATCTTTTAAAAAATTTTAAAAATAAATAAAATGTTTCCAGATATAAAGGACTGAATGTAACATAAAGTAGAAACAGGACATTTAAAAAAGAAAAGAAAGAAAAGGTAGATTTGTGAAATAAGTAGAGTTATAGAAACAGGAAATATTGTCACTGATGTGAAAAGACAAGTATATGACTTAAATAACAACTAGATACAACTGAAGGCAGAATTGAAGAAATTGGAAATTAAATCTAATGGAATCACACCAAGAATCATCAAGGAAAGATTGATAGGATGGAAGATAAAAAAGAAAAGTAAGAGACAAAAAAGAAAACATTGACATTTTATTTTGTTTATTTTACCTACAGAGGAAAGAAGAAAGAGAAAAATGAGAGAACTTCGGAAAAGAGCATGTGTATGATTTTCTGCAATTGAAGAAAGGTGTGATTCTGTAGATTGAAGAATCACACTGAGTTTTGAGCAGGATAAAGATAAATCCAAATCTAGACAGGTTGTTGTATAGGGAAAATACACACCATTAAAATCCTTAAATCCTACTTACTGAGGAAAGCTCATGAACAACAGCAGATACAGGTTTACAGTGGAATAGATTATCTTTAAAAAACTAAGAGAGAATAAGTCTACTGAGAATTCTATCAGCAACTAAAGCATCCTTCAAGACTGCACTTACTACTCCATATCCCTGCTAAAAGAATTTTTAGAAAGATGGACTTAAGCAAGACAAAAATTTAATGTGGAAGGAGAGAAAGGTTAGAAAAACTGGATCTGCAAGTTAGCAAAGAAATTAGTAAGCATGTTGTTAAATCAAAGTATTTGTTGTTGTTGTTGTTTTAAAGAAAATGACCAATAGGGATCGGGTTTAGATCAATTTGGAGGTAAAATTTTAGGCAATGATAACATGGAGAAGTTAAGCTGTCCTGAAGTCCTTCTGTTGTTTAGGAGCACGTGAAGATACTGGTTAACTTCAATTATGCATGTTAAAAATGTAAAGGCATGAAGGTACCAAAATATATGCACCCATTTTACTGTTGCTAGATATTTAAGCTGTGTCCAATTAAGAGCTGTTATGAAGAATATTGCTGTGAACATTCTTGCACATCTCTGTGGATGTATATATGATGCTATATTATGGTGGAAATGATTAATATACAGCAATTCACAGCATAGATTATTCTCATAAGGAATGTACTCTATGATATGTACTCTATGATACCATTTTTTAGGAAGTGCTAAAATTAAGAAAACTAGTTTGTTGGTATGTTAGAAGTCATGATAGTGGTTACCTTTGAGGAGGAAGGGTTAGTGATTGGGAAGAACACCAGGGGGCTTCTGGGGGTACAAGCACTCTTCTAGTCTTTGACCTGGATGGTAGCTACCTGTCATTTGGCTGTATTCATTTTATTATAATTCCTTTGGCTGTATAATTAGGACATGTCTACTTTTCCATATGCATGTTACACTTCAGTAAAAAAAAGTTTATCTTTTAATGTAAGGTTATTACCAAAATGATATAAATTGCATAACTTCAAGACCCAGTAGAGGAAGAAGAGTCATTTTAAAAATGTGATTGAACAACACAAGGCAGGGAAGAAATAAAAAGAATAAAAATAACATAATATGGCAGAACTAGTTCAAGTAGACCACGGGTCATAAGAAATATATGTATTATATATTATATATATTTATATATTACACAGCACAAAAAGAATAGTTATGAAATTAATTTTAAGAAATTAGATAAAGGCTGTTTACAAGAGATATAGTTAAGATGCACAGAAGAGTTCAGAATAAAGGATGTTGTGAGATGTATGTTTGTTTTCTATTGCTGTTAGAACAAATTAACCACAAACTTAGTGACTTAAAGGAAAACAAATGTATTATCTAACAGTTCTATGAGACGTCCAGTGCGGGTTTTACGGAGTTAAGTCAAGGTGTAAGCAGGGGCAGCATTCCTTTCTGGAGGCCCTCACCCTTTTTGGCTTCTAAAAGCTGCCCACATTTCTTGGGCCACGACCCTTCCTCCAAGTCTTCAAAGACAGCCAGGCGGGGTTGAGTCCTTCTCATATCACATCATTCAGACCTTTCTGCTGTCATTACTGCTCTCTCTCTGGCTTTCTCGACCTCCCTCTTAGCTCTGAAGCATCACTGTGATTACATTACCTAGGATAATCTCCTCTTTTTAAGGTCATTTAATTAACAATCTCCGTTCCATCTGCTACTTTAACTTCCTTTTGCCTAATATAACATATTCACGGGTTTCAGAGATCAGGTTGTGGACATTTTGGGGAGATCATTATTCTGTCTACCACCAATATATTTGGCAAGTGGTCACCAAAGAAAGCCGATGTAGTGATATTAACATCTTGCATAATAGTCTGTAAGTAAAAATATATTAGTAGGGAAAAGGGAGAAACTACATACCGATGAAATCTATAAGAAGATATACAGTGATATTGGTCCAATAAGAATTAAAGCCAGGAATTGGTCCCCAGTTTTGGGTCTGCTCGTCTAAGGTTCCTACTAAAAACCTCAGAAGAATACAGACCAATAGAATCTTCTACTTGAAGCTCACTATATGAGTGCTGGTAAGTTTCTTTCCCCGAATGAAAATAATAATTACAACCTAGACCACAGGGCCGTTGTAAGAAATACCTCAGGATTGAGGCACACTGCAGCTATCATATAAATGTTAAATAAAAATAATATTTCCTGTATCCTTACTAGGGTTGGGCAAATCCAGATGTATATTGTACTTTTCACATATTTCAAAATATTTTCAAATATTTTGGTTTGGGTTCAATAAAAACCTCAAGTACATTTTGCCAAGTGCTTTTTCCATTAATTATTCAATCCATTTGTATTTCAAGGGAAATTCAGTCCACATGTTTCTAATTCATTTAGCACTAACTCATCAAAATATTGTTTCTCTCAGTGCTATTTTCTATCCAAAAGGCTTCCCAAGCCCTCTCCGCCTTTTTTTATTTCTTAGAAACAAAAAGATATAATTTGCCAAGGGTGAACCCTAGTCAAGTACAAAAAGGTTTACTAAACATTGCAGCTAGAGCTTTGAGTTTGAAAGCCTTCTGTCAACATAGCCTGGTCCATGCTACCTCTCGCAGCTACTCTCTGGCTTCCTTGACTTTTTTCCGTTTGACCAGTTTCTTTACTCACACTGACCCACTACAGATTTCAGGTTTGCTATCACCAAAGTCCACAGGCTGCAGACACTTTAATCCTCTTGCTGAATTCCCCCCTCCCCTTAATAAATACCTTCCAATGCTAAAGCCAGTAAAATAATGGATTCGTACCACCTTCCAAAATACCCTCATGGGATCTGTGGCCAGCCTTAAAAATAGATGCATTTAAAAAATCTGATCTTTTTAAGTGGGTAGTTTGTATGTGTATGATATCTAATGTGTGATTAATGTTGTCTTAACTCAAGAGTGCCTAAAGGGTAAGGAACTTGATAGTATGTTCATTGTGAGTGTTCCAAGAACAGCAAGGGCTGTGCGTAAAAGTGAGTTCCCACATCACTTATGGAGCCTTCTTGCCAAAAAAGATTTAACCTGAATCTAATCATAAGGCGATTGTGGAACATTCTACAAGACAGTTTCTCTGGACTCTTCAAAAATACCAAATAAAAGCTATCAGGGAACTTTTCTAGATTAAAGGAACTTAAAGAGATGTATGACTAAATGCAATATGTTAATTGGATTCTGGGTTTTAGGAAAATATCTATAAGGCCCTTCTGAGACAGTTGGAAAAATTTGAATATGTTATATTTCTTGGGTATGAAAAGATTATATAGAAGTGTTCATATTCATATGTATATGAATACACACACACATTTGTGTTTGTGTATATACATATATATATAAAGAGAGTAAATACAGCAAAATGTTAACACTTGATAAATCTGCATACACGCACCCCCACACGCATACACGTACACCCACAACCGTACGTATACCCACCCCCCCCACACAAGAAATATGTAGGAGACTCCTTTCTGTGTATTTGTGCAAATCCATCTCAATCCAGAAGTCAGTTTGCCCTTTTCTTAAAATATAAACATTTAGATCTTTTAGGTTGACTCTTTTGCTACAATGCCACGTTTAATATGCGTAAGTTTTCGTTATCAATAATAATATTATAAATGAGTGTTGCTGCTGCATGTACAAGTAGGCATTGTAAGAGAGGAATGCTCAGTGGTTAATGGATTGATGTGCTTTCAAAATTCTAAGGATCACCTGAAAATATGTGTACCTACTTTTTTTCCTGATAAAGTGTACATAATTTTCATCAGATGTATAAAGGACACTTTAAGAGATTTTTTAAAACTGCTTTAAGAAGTTTCTAATTGAGTATTTCCTTTTAATTATTAAGAGAAACTTCAGACAAATGTCTAATTTGTCATTGTTAATAATGCCTGTGGCACTTTATACCGAAAAATTCACAGTAGCTAGTAGAAGTCTTTCAGTAAAATTGAAGTCTTTTCACCAGCGACACACATTAGTTGTCAACATGTGTAGAGACTGCTCCTTGAGAAGCTCAACACATTGGTAAGATATTTAAATAATCACTTTACAAGCCAGAGAAAGGAAAGAAAGATAGTGGAAAGCCAGTTGCCAAGCTGTGGCTGGGCTGGTGTCTTAAGATTGCAGCATGCAGCCCCCCAGAGTATGAAAGGAGAACTGACTGTGTCTTCTAATTAGAAAGAAATTAACCTCAGCAGTGTGACTTGTGTTCTGGGAGGGAATTTGGAACATCCCTAGGTTGCGGGACACAATTGTGCACCAGGTGGTCCTAGTTAGGTGAGAGATTTTTATGTAAAAATAATCCTTCTTTGGCTTTATTCAGCACAATAAAACCACTAAGACGTTTTCCCATATGAAGTATTTCTAAAGGCACATTCAAAGGTTAATTCTTACTTTTATATGAATTTTTCATGACTCCTAAGAAGTTTACCAGGTTGGGAAATTTGCAAACTGGTCCCTTGACAAAGTCATGGGATGCTTTTTACCACAACAGGTTTTGTTTTGTTTTCATGCGAGCCCAAAGTACTTTCATAACATCCCTCACTGTGGACGTCACAAATAGGATCAAATATCATTATCCTAACCTTACAGATGAAGGCAAGGGTCTCACAGTGACTTTTAAAGGCTATCAAATTCTGAGTTAGTATTGTGCCTTCATTTTAGGGTGAGCAATTCAGCATTTTATCCATGCTGAACATGCTGTGTAATACAAAGTTCTATTAATGAAACCAGCAATGGGCACTTCGATTCTACAAATTCAAAAAAATACAGTACATATTATATATAGAGATATATACATGAATACATCTATAATACAATACTTTATATTTGGAGCAACCATCTGAGGCCCTGAGCATTTCTATAGTGTCTGTAGGGTCTTCACTGAAAGAGAAAAAAAGCCCAGGAGAATTTTCCTCTTATACAACCTAGTGAAGTGGAAAGAATTCAGACCTGGATTTGAGTTCTAAAGTCATTGTTATTATTTATGTGACCTTGAGAAAAGTTATCCAGTCCCTTAGAGCTTTATCTGTTTCCTCATCATGTTTTTATGAGGACCGAGATATCTTTTGAGTGTTCTCATTTGATTATATTATTTAATTAATCCTTTTTTTACAAAAGCATGCTTCATAGTAGAGTTCACCTACATACCCTGGCCATTTAAAATATAAATATATACACTTTTCTCTATTTCCAGTGCCAATCATTCCATATGAGTAGATGTTGGCTATTTTAGGCACAGCAAAAAGAATGAAACTACAGCTTTTGTCCATGTCTTATACCACATTAGTAAAAGTGTCAGGAAACAGTGCATATGATTAATGCTGCTGAAATAGGCAGGAAATTATTCAGGTGGATTCAATCAACTCAGCCAAACATATAGGTAGCTTATTAAAATTTAGACGAAAGTCTACAGGCACTTAATACATAATGATGACTCTAGACCTAAATTAAGAGTGCTCCCCACCCCCAAAACAGCCCAGCGCCTACAACTGACTGCCTAGAAGCAGCCAGGCATCTTACAACTAGAGTTCTTGACCTGCTTTTCAGCTTTTTTTTCTCTCTGAAAGTCAGGCACGTGACCTTTCTAAGCCCCTAACCCAGAGCCCTCATGGAAACACTGTGCCATTGAGTTTGCCCTTGAGGCTGGCTCTTACCAAAGCAAAGGCAATGTGAAATTGACATGTTGCTTATTTTCAACTACACTCTCAGACCTGTGAGGGTCTGCCGCATGGACTGGGATTTTGAAGGAAAGGACACACAATATGGATTTAATGCAGCAGGGGGACGACAGTTTTCTAGACAAAGGACCCTTCCCCAGGCTCAATGGGGTCCAGCTACACCTCAGGTGTTTAAAGCAGTCTTTGTGATAAGACAAGGTGAAGTGCTTTTCAGCGCTCACACCTCTTGGTAACTATCACTACAGAGGGAAGCAAGGCCTCAGTCCCTTCTCACTTTTTAGGATCACCTCACCTAGGTTTGGTTAGGACAGACAAATCTCTGCTGACCAGGGCCAGCCTGAAATTCACTTAATTCCCACAAAGGGGTTCATTGCTTTTGAGATCAGCTCAGAAAGAGAGCTTAGTGTGGCAGTAAAAGCTCGTCTCAAGTCCCAGTTCTAATATTTATCAGCCATGGGACCTGAATAATAATAAAATGACTCCTTTATCTAAATTGCCTCCCAGGCAAAGACTAATGGATATATCTGTGGCATGTAAGTCTTTTGAGAACTGCAGACTAATGATTTCAACTAGAAAATTAAACACAACAATAGCAGTAACAAAATGAATCTGCACATCTGTTGTAGATTCTGTGTAACTGTGAGGGACAGTCTGGTGGCATGGGGAACGCAGTAGAATTCTCATGTCAGTTCTTGCATTCAACAACCAGGGGCTCTGAGGCAAGTTATTAGAATGCCCGAGGTCTCCATTTTTCTCATCTATAAAATGAGGGTATCAGACGACATCAGCATTTCTCCAGGTATGTTCCTTGAAGCATTCTATACTGTTTGTTCCTCTACCTCCACTCATTTCCACCTTCACAAAAATGAACCATCTGGTGAAATCTATTTGCAAGCAGTCTCTGTTGCACAAACTTATCTTGTGAACATCCAAAAGGAGTATTTATTGGTCAGCACTTTCAAAAATTATTTTCCCACAAAATTATTTTCTGAACAAAGAAGGAAGAAAAGATTCAATCAGCAGCATACCTATGTGTGCCCTAGGGTGAGGCTTTTTAAACTGGGTTTATTATGGCATTATTTGATCACCAGATGTCCTGAAAGCAGAAAATGGGCAGTTTTAGCTGACAGCATTAGTTACTTTCTCTTCAGTTAATAGCAAGTTCTACCCTTCAAGCTGCCATTTGGCTTCAGAGGTCTTCCTGAGTCATTCACCAATTGTCTCGGTTAAAAATAGGACCGTGTCATGTGGGGGAGATCACCACCAACAGCAAGCATGACCTTATTTAACATCACACGCTTGCCCCATAAGCTCCTTTCTCCTAGATGTCTTTGAAAAGCCTACCAAGATCTAGATCTGAGTCATTTTCAAGGAAGGCAGGAAAAGAGGCTTTTCAAAAACAACAACAACAACAACAAATTTCTCCCAATATAAGACCTGTAGAAGAAGGTGGGGAAGAGAAATAGGGAAATTTTTGTTTTGCCTTGTCTCCTTTTGTTTTTAAACCCTGGAGGAGTTTGTATAACAAAATGAAATGCCATTGTTCATAAAATACTGTGGTGGTCTCTGCGGGACAGAGGAAGGAGACGGGGTTACACTTCACTGCTATACCTAGATTCTTGCCTAAATTTTACTACTAGCTCATTGGTGACGGTGATCCAATCCCCAACTGTATTGTGTGTTTGTGAATAGGTCGATGTTTTCATTTTAAAAGAAGAAAAGTACCACAAACTAAACCTGCAAAATTTAGGAAAACAAGGAAAGAAACCAGTCATAATACCACCCTCTGAACCCTAAAATTATTTTTACATACACCTTTCCAGTCTGTCACAAATATGTTTATCAGTTCTGTAGTTGTAATTCTAATGTATTTTTTTTTCATTTAACTTATTTCATTTACACTATAAGCTTTTTCCCATAAGGGTACCAAGCCTCACATTACTTTTTAATGGTTATCTAAAATTTCACCAATTTATTTATTCCCCTATTTCTTTATTGGAGGACTTACAATTGCTTCAGATTTATAAATGACACTGTGGTAAACATCTAGTGCAGTTTTCTTTTTTAATATTTTGAATAATTTACATGGGCATGAAATCATGAGTCAGATGAAATGGACTATTTAGAGATGTTACTATAAAATACTAAACTTCTCTCTTACATGGTTGCGTGTGTCATTGCCATTTCTCCACAACAGGAGGAACCTTAGTTTTTCACACTTGGGAAATGTTTCTACTAACTCAAAAGGATCTTTGTTTTCATTTGCATTTCTTTGATTACTAATAAAATCAGGTCCTAAGCCTCTAGCTGAAAACAGTGCAGTTCCCTGATAATAATGCCTGCTTTCTCCAGAACAACATTTTAATAATTTGCAAGTTGGTAGACCTGATGCTCTGACCCTCAGGTCGAAGGCAGGCTTCAAGTTACAGGGCAATCAATCAAGGAAAGTTCTGTTCGAGGCTTCAAGCCCAGCCCCCCGCCAGCGGAAAGGCAGAGAGTGTTTCTTTGCAAGGCCTGACCTCGGTTCCCCGCTAGGCCTTCTGCAGCATTATTTTCCCGAAGTTTGGCGTCTCTCTCTGCACTTGTTGTAACACTTGAGTTCTGTGGGCTGAGTATTCACGAGACACCTATTTTGGGCTCGATAATGTGACAGGCCCTCGTAGACTCAGAAATGAATCAGATACAGGCTTGTTCAGCAAGTTTAAATCCAGCGCATTGGTTCACCAACCTGGCTGATCATAGGCTCATCTGGGGAACTTTCAAAAAAGAGGTTTCCGGGGTTCACCTCAGACAGTTGCAGTCAGAGGCTGCCAGGCTTCCGTATTTCTCACAAGCTACTGGAGGTAAGCCAGGTTCAGGAACCACTGGCCCCGAGTTTGCTTCTTGGTGGTGTTCCCTCAGGATGGACAGCAAAGGAGTAAAGCAGGAACATAAACAGGCAGTTGCCTGTGGGTGGATAAGTGAAGGGAATAAGGTGGAAATCAGCGTCACCCAGAGGCGACCACTGATCACATCAGAATAGGGAGCAAATTGCACAAGACTTCTAACGTAACAGTTAACTTTGAAAAAGGCTCTTTCTTTCTTTTTTTTTTTAAATCTATTTATTTATTTATTTATTTTCAGCATAACAGAATTCATTGTTTTTGCACCACACTCAGTGCTCCATGCAATCCGTGCCCTCTATAATACCCACCACCTGGTTCCCCCAAACTCCCACACCCCCGCCGCTTCAAACCCCTCAGATTGATTTTTTCAAACCAAGATGGTACACCTTATTCTGCTGGGATTGGTAGAAGGAACCCTGAGCATACCTTCTTCCTGGCTTATTGAAATTACCTGCCCTTAATTTCTTCCCTTCCCCTACAATACAGCTTCCGTGTCATCAGAGTGTCCCCTAAAACAGAGATGTCTCCCCACTGCCAACCAAATAATCTCCCTTTTAAACATGATAGTCGAGGTGCTTTGCTCTCCCCAGATTAACCATCTTTCTATCTCACAGTGATGAAGCAGCTGGGGGAGTTTTCCTTTTCACACTGTATACCCTATATCCCAGCCCCTCACTCTCAGTCTCACTTCCTGAAGGTTCTTAGCCCACTCTTGTTCCATTCCACGTCATTAATAAAGCCATCTTTGGCACCTGGAGTTCCCTCTCCCCACATCGAGTCCAGCTCCACTCACACTTCTCTCCAAAGCCCAATGCTTCTCTATCATCCCCCTCTAATTTAACCTACCATCGTTAGCTGTCATTTATTAAGAACC
Organism: Mustela lutreola; assembly: GCF_030435805.1. NCBI lineage: Eukaryota > Metazoa > Chordata > Mammalia > Carnivora > Mustelidae > Mustela > Mustela lutreola. The sequence continues at coordinate 101,361,434 of NC_081299.1, read as the reverse complement.
CTCTGTGATATACACTCTGCCAAATGTTTTACACATGCAGTTTCACAAACAACCCTGAGTTAGGTGTGCCCATTCTTCAGATAAGGCAAATAAAGCTCAGAGGGGTTAAATACAGCACGTAAGTTTACCTAGCCAATAAAGACAGGGCATGGCACCAGACCTAAATCTAACAACAAAGCCTGAACTATCATAATATTTTCTCTTTAGTAACCTTGGTTCCCTAAGACCTTCCTTTGCTTGTATATTATTTGAGTCATCACATTCTGCCTTGTGTTACAGCTGGTACTAAGTAAACTGGGTTCCATCTCTGGGGAGTAGTTTCTCCAGGGCAGAGATCTTAACAGGATCCTAATAGTGCTTAACATTCCCTAGAATGCTTCTCTTGTGCGTTTCAGTAAGCCCTAAGGGAATGAATATAGAAAAAACATGAATATAGTTATGTTCTCACTGATGAATTTTTGCTATGAAATACACTCATTATTATATGTCATTTTTTACACTGACTCAGATATTGTAGATATATTTGCCCTTAAAATATAACAAAGCCAAAAGGCACAGTCTGACACCAGCGTCAGCTTGCAAGCGCTTGTTAGTCTTATCCCTCAACACCAGCATTATAAAAGGTCCCACTGAATTAGTGCTCAAAATGTCATGCATTTAAAACACTTTAATAATTTTTTAAAAGAGGCTTTGGCTATGATACCACATACATTATGATTAATAAACAGGAACATAACTATATAAGCCACATGTGAATATAATGTACTATAAAAACTGGAATGAAATTTAACAAAATAAATTAGATTCTCTCTTCCAATCTAAGGACCCGTACTTCCTTTTTGCAGATCCAATGTGCCTTTGAAGGCGCAAGATGACAGAATCCCAACGTGGACCCTTACTCTGTTATCTTCCCAAGTGCAATGCCTTGAAATGCTTTTATATTTTGTCTAGTGTGTTTCTGAACCTTAAATGTTAAATTGCTTTTGTAGGTAAAGGATAAAGCAGGTCTGTTAAAATGAACAAACAGCTCTCTAAGGCGGTGAAAGTGGCATCAATACAAGGGTTTCCCTCAAAGAGAATACTGCTGGGGAGAAGAACGAGTTAACCCCGAGTCATTCTCCGCCCCCTCTTTTCTCAGCCTCCCAGATACCATACAGCTGTTGAAAAGTATCTGTCAACAAAACTATTACTGTCTTTCCTGGGATCAACACTATGTCCTGGACCGTCAAGGTCAGCAGAGCCTCCTTCGGCGTAAGCGGAGGCAACAAGCAGAGAGCCCACAAGACCAGTGACAGGTGGAGAGCCTTCCCCAATTGCTGCAAATTTTAGAAGGAAAGCTAATTCCAAGGGTGGAGGCTGCCCAACAAGATAAAGACATATTTCCTCACCCTAAAATCTCTTCTCTGGAACAGCCGAAGTGTTTCATGTCGCATTCTCTCTTCTTGCCTCACCTCGTGCTTCCATTCATAGTTAGGAAAAATAGTTATGATGAGGAGTAAATGACTAGACTTAGCACAGCACAAATATCAGGTAATGGTTAAAAAAAAAAAAAACCCACATAAAACAGTTACTATGTGTCTGACACGATGTTAAGGCCTCTCTAAATTACCTTTATGAACAAAACAAAAGGTAGATTCTGTCATTTTACAGATGAGGAGACCAGTTAGAAGAGGTTAAGTAAGTCACTCAAAGGTGTTAAACTAACAGACAGTGGAGTCACGGTGTGAGCCAGATTCTAATGCCTAAGTCCGTGCATTTAATCAGTATGCCTTCTGCCTTTCTTTAATTCTCTTCCACTGTAGGAAGAGCGTCGTAGGAGGCTCTGATATAGACAGCCCCAATCTCCTTGGGTTTCTTATGTGGCAGATTTCCATTACCAGAAGGTTGTGGTTGGGGCACCTGGGTGGCTCAGTGGGTTAAGCATCTGCCTTGGGCTCAGGTCATGATCCCAAGGTCCTGGGATTCAGCCCTGCATCAAGGTCCCTGCTCCTCGGGGAGCCTGCTACTCCTTCTCCCTATTATCCACCTCCCATCCCAGCTCGTGCTCTCTCTCTCTCTCTCTCTATCTCAATATCTTTAAAAAAAAAAAAAGAAAAGAAAGAAAGTAAGTAAGTTATGGTCAAGAGAGGGCTTTCAAGTCATAGCATGACTGCTGGTGTGATTTAAATTATACAGTCTTTCTGGAAGGCAGTCTCTCAATATTCATCAAAATTCTGAAAAATGTGGGGCGCCTGGGTGGCTCAGTGGGTTAAGCCTCTGCCTTTGGCTCGGGTCATGATCTCAGAGTCTTGGGATCGAGCACCACATCGGGCTCTCTGCTCAGCAGGGAGCCTGCTTCTCCCCACCCCCCTGCCTGTCTCTCTGCTTACTTATGATCTCTGACAAATAAAAAAAGAAAAAAATTTTTAAATCCTGAAAAATATGATACCCTTTGACTTCACAATTTATCTATATAAGCCTTACTAATGTAAGGCTATTGACAGAAATTTAGGTAGGGATATTCACCAATGTAGTTTAATAACCTCCTTCTGTGAAAAATCAGGGTTTGGTTTAAATTATGAAATACACTGGAATCCTATACATTCATTAAAAGCAAAATTATGGAAAAATAGATTGACATGGAAATTCATTCATGATATAATGTGATTAAAATAGTTTTAATTTTACTAATATTACACTGTATGTTAACTAGAATTTAAATAAAAACTTGGAAAAATCATTTTAAATATATAAATATTCTATGTATATAGGTATATTATACATTATATACCAAGCTAATAACAAAAATGGGGAGGGGTGTAGAAGTTATAACTATAGAATCATAAAACCTCGTGATTGGGAGGGTTTTAGTTCACAAGTGGCAGTTCCAATGTCCCTGAAAGATAACACCCAGCATGTCTGCCCAGTTTCAGTGAATTTTTGTATAGCACATGTAGTTTGCAAAATCTTCTGTCCTTTCAGCACAGACCCATCTCAACCTGCTTTGTAGTAGAAAAACAAGGGGGCAAATTTGATACTTGGAAAAGATTCAGGGCTAAGAAGCCGTTTTCTTCCATAACCTTCCCTTTAGGGGGAAAATATTACATAAATCCATCTAACTAAAGCTTATAAGCTTATAATTTGAACTGCTCCTAATCACCAGCACTAATAGCTCCGACATCTATAACCAGCATTGGAATCTGTAACTAGTGCTGATAAGTGCCTCCAAAACGCTTTGCTTATATGAGAGGTACTTCTGGAAAATTCTACCAGTGAAAAGCAGGCTACCCAGGAGAAAAGGAAGGCAAAAATGAGAAACATACCATAGCGTGTGGAAAACCAGGAGCTGAAATAGTTCCTTAGGGTATGTTTAAATGTTCTTGAATTTTCTCACTTATGATCTTGCCTTCCAGTCTATTCATCACTGAGCTCTGTAGCAGAATGTTAGTCAAAGTCAAGAGGCTTTTCTGAAATGGGCCATCCATGAGATGAGAAAGTTATCTAATTTGGAATAGTGAATCTGCCATAGAGTGTGTTCGTGTGTGTGTGTGAGAAGGCCTGAAGGACGGAATGATATGTCAGGGGAAAGAGTTGAAAGGGTATATGTAAAAGATCAATAACATGACGTCACAGCTGAACAGGCAGAAGTTTAGTCTTGCAGTGAAGAGAAGCTAGCCAGCTAAAAAATGATTCTATCAGGAAAATTCTTTTAGGCCAAGCTCAATATCTGTTTTTTATGCTCAAGCAAGGAGAATTACTTGACCAATCCGTATAGCATAGTGGTTAAAAGCCTTAATTTTAAAATCAATTCCTGGATTTGAAAACTATCTCTGTCATTACTATTATCTTGAGCTATGGGAAATGACCATAATTCAACTGCTTTTGACCTTCACAAATGGCAATTTCATGTGGTTCAACCTAATACAAACTAGAAGAATGGGTTTCTAGCATCCCACGGAAGCCTGCTGAGGTCCCGTTCATTACACCAGGGAGTAAGAGAGCCTATCCGGAATCTGGCCAAGAGCAAGACAGGTTTGCTGAGTCCTGTCAGAAGATGAGGTTCGCCTTAGCTGGCTGCAATGAACAGTCCATGCCCAGGGAAGGCACTGATCTTCAGCTTCCACTTGCTGTCCTCGAGCCCATGTCCCCTGTCATGCCTGGTCTGCTTCTCCTTTCCCTGGTTTTGGTTGGAAAACTGCTAACTCCAGGGCCTGCTGCTTATGTCATCATCCCTCAGTTATCTGACCCTGCTAGAGGAATTCCTGGCAAACAAGGCCTAGTGCACACGCAGGCCTCTCTTTTCCTTTCTCTTGCTCATTCGCTCCCTTTCTTTGGCTCAAGAATCTGCCTCCTCTGGTAAGGCAGGGATGAGTTTCTGAATTGTGTTTATTTCTTGGCGCTTTGGTGTGAAAGCACTCCCCGTCAACTGCATATTAATCTTGTCAGCAGTCTGTATCTGTTTCCCTCTGCCTCCCTCCCTGGCCTAATTTATGGCTTTCCTTCCCCTTGCTTCCCATTGTCACAGTGACCGAGCCTCTCTTGTGGAGACTCAGGCCTCACACTGGAGTGAGACCTGTCCTTCTAAGACGAGCTGAAAAGGGATGCAAAAATCCTGCAGGCAGTTTGCATAGCAAGGATAAATTTAGACCGGGTCTTCCCTCATGTATTGATGTCCCAACTCATGCTACGTGCTGTGCTCAGTACAATCGGCAAATAGAAGAACCAAGGAGCTGGCCCCTGTCTTCTGGCAAGAAGACACATGGGACTGCAGGCAGACAATGTGCCCAGCATGTGTATTTTAGCTGCTGAGCCACAGATATTAATAGCGCAGATTCAAATCCAGGCAAAAAGTTCAAGTCCCAGTTCGGACACTTTGCAGTTTTGTGACTATCTGTCCATTTGTAATGAACATACTCATTATCCTCTAAGCCCCATTTTTCTCACCTCCAAAGCCAGTGAAATAATATCTACTGCCCAGAGTATTTACGTAAGTTAAGTAATAGAATGTACCTTAGCTCTCATTATAATGTGTGGCCAATACTACGCTTTAAACTTAGGAGTGCATCTTCATGTGTTATTATTAAAAAGGAGAAGGTAGAAAGAGAAAGAGGAAGGAAAAGAAATTCATGAAAGGGTGAATTTGCTTATTAGGAAACAGTCCTTAATACCATTGTTTCTGAAGCTTTGCCAATTAACCTTGAGCCTTATGGTAATATTGGGTTTCTTATATAATTAGACCCATAGCAACAGGCTGAGTGTTTGAAATCTTGAGAAAACCCAAGGTTGGGCCACTACATCCTGACACTGGCCCGGGAATTAGACTAAGTAGGCTCAAACACTTAGTGTGCCTAAATCCTCAGGTGCTGTCTTTGAAGACTGTTTATCCCGAACTGGAATTTCTTGATAATGTTAAGTAGCTAAAATGAGCTGTCATGAGCTAAATCTGGTTCCATGCCCGAAACTTTGCTGCTCCTATCACCAAGGTCAGGCCGGGACTATTTTTCTAGTCCTCTCCCGTGACAGAGGTCATAGTCACAGCCCTGAATTAGACTCAGCCTGTGAGTGCTCTGGCTTTTCTGCAGCAAAAAAAGTAGCTTAATGTATTACAGAGTAAAACCTCACCATGCAATCTCTCAGGGGGCCCCAGGCCCCTTCCAGAAAATTGGTGTTCCGTTCTCCCCCAAGTAGCCATTCCAGCAGAGATTTATGATTCCTTGGTGGAATTTCTTTTTATCTCAGTGTTTGTGTGAAATTCTTAGAAGCCATGCGAATTCTGGTATTCCTTGAATTCTGTTACTTCTTACTTTAAAAAGTTAAAAACAAACCCAGTAGATCCTTTGCTGCACTTATGTCCAAGTTGGACAGATGGAATGAGACAGACAGCCTGAGCGTTGAGTAGCATACCTCCCTCTCGGGACTTTTATGGACCATCCCTCTTGCTTTTCACACTCTCCACTCCCACCTGGCTAATGTTACCTCATCTGTCAAGTCTCAGCTTTGATGTGTTTTGGTTCGGGAAGACTTCACTGTACCCTTGAGCACCCCGGCTTTCCCCCACCAGCACTAACCACACTATGTCTTAGTTCCTGTCTGTCTCCTTCCTCCAGAGATAGCAGACACCATGCTTGTCATAGTCATTATTTACTGCTGCTCCCTAGAAGGGTGCCTGACTTTCAATGTATATTTACTGGAAGAAGGATACAGTTTTACTGGATATACAGTGATCTGGCATAGGCAAAAACAAAGTCAACACCTTCTTCAGGGCCTGGTATGCTGACACTAAGTGCTGGCCTCCATGTCCGAGAGGCACATGAATCCATGTCTGAGCGTGGCCTCCCCTGGACATGAAGTGAGGAATGTTTGAAGTTTGTTAGTTTGTTGTATTTTTAGCATTAATCATAAGTTGCTCCTAACTTACATAGGAGCTTTTCTGCCATCCTGAGGCTAGACATGTCACTTTAAATTCTACCCAAAATCTTAGCCTCAAAAAATTGTTAGTTTTTCAATTTAATTTCCACTTGTGGCTAAAACTAACTTTTGACAAAGATAAGAACTAAGAGATAATATTTTTAGATATTGTTGGAGAGAGACATTTGAGAAATAAACCAGTGCCAGGAAGTAGGTACAATTGAGAAACACTCAAACCCACTCTCTCTCTCACATGTGCTTGCACACACGCACAATGGCAAGTGAGAAGTTTGAAAGGTGTCAGTCACAGGCAGGACAGAGGCAGACATCCAGTTTCAAGCTTACTAATTTTATGCCTCTGGGCCAGTTATTGGATCGCACTGTGTCTCAATTCCATCATCTATAAAATTGGGATAATAATGCCTATCTGAAAGGATTGTTGAGAAGATTAAAAATAATATCTGTAAAGCACCTCACACGTAGTAGGCACTCAATAAAAGACAAGACAGTAATGATATCTCTGATACTCACAAGGGAGGAGCAGAGAGAACACCACGTTCCCTGGCAAAGCAAACCCCTTGCAGCCTAGAGGGAAATCCTGGGCTGGACATGAAGTCAGTGAGAGCCCTGGATTCCTGGGACAGTATCGTGCAAACACCATGGAGACATCTGATTACTTGACTTAGCATTGATTTATGTAACTTGCCGGCTGTCCAGAACCCAAGGGCTATCTCCAGTCCAGGCATACATGGCTGAGAGTGTTGGTGAAATTTCTCAGTACAGTGACAGTTCAGAAAGCAAGTCAGCTCTACATGCTCCTTATTAGTAGTAATTCACACATTCCCAGTTCCAACCAGATACTTTGTTCTTCTCCATCTTGTCAACCTGTGTCTTTAAAACTGGTAGCTTCTCTTAACACACCTAGCCAAGGATACAGCAACAGATTCCCAGCTCCAGGCATTGTTAGTCCACTGGAGTCCCTGAGCCACGAAGACAGTCTCTGCCTGTTTCCTCCTGTCAGCTGAGGTCTCTAGAGTCCACGCCTAGGTATGCTCTCTTTCTGAGATCTGCTCTCCCAATTTCTGATTCCCTCCAAAAGAGACGTGCCAGGCTCAGTTGTTTTTCATCTATTCTGCTGCATATCTGTCTATACAAATACTCACAAAGCTGAAATCACAGTGTAAGTATAAATTTGAGTCCTACACTTGTTTTATTTAATGTAGGAAGCATCTGGCATCTTTAACATTTTTGGTATTTTTTTTTTATCTTTATGGCAATATAATATTGCATCCCGTGAAGGATCAAACTCTACTCTGTTTCTCACTGCTAAATATCTAGGTTGCCTTCCTTTCTTCCCCCTCTAAGATATTTAACAAAATAATCACTTTAAGCCAAGAAAAGGTAAAAGAGGAAATAAAGCACATGAGGACTTCCCCATAGTCCTTGAGGGGCTTGTCTCTGGCCAGAGTTTTCACTTTCATTTGCTCCCAGCTTTCACAGACCATCCCTTAAAAACAATGTGTTCCCTCAATGTCTGTTCACAGAAAACAAATACAAGTACTGGAAAGAAGACTGTTGTTGTGCAGCATTTCTTTCTGCTTGGAGAGTCTGACGAGAAAAGCAAAGGAAGGATCTCTCATCTCAATTTCCAAGTGAAAGCACTAAGATCTTTTGCCAGTGACTGCCATACTCACCCCAAATTCTAAAGTCAATCTCTTTATGTACGTGGAACATACCACTCCTATTCCTACCTCTCTGTACCCTAGCTTATGCTGTTCTTCTCTTCTGGGATATCTTTCCCTCTACTCTCCACTTTTCCATTCTTTAGGTTCCATCCTGCTTTCTGTGCAACTCCATGAATATGTTTCCACCACTAGACCTCACCCAAATCTTGATTCTTTAAACTCCTATTAAAAGCAGAAAATCCAAATTTCATATTTGGTTGTCCACTCCGATCTTCATATAGGATCGTCTTACCTCTCCAGCTAGGTCAAAGCACCTTAAAATAAAGAAGCTTATCTTAACCTTTTTATAAACCCCACAGCTACTATGGTATGATAAAACTGGGAATTTGATGGGTCATGAAGACCAGATAGTGGTGAGTCTGTTGATGTGTGAGACTAAGGATCTGCTAATCCAGGGACGTACAAATGGGAGACCACCTCTCAGGAAGTGAGGAGACCAGAAGGAAGAGAAGAGATAGGAGCTCCAAAAGGCTTACAGGCAGGGGAAACCTGGGAGGGGTCAGTAAGTGAGCAGACAGGTGCTGTTAGAGAGATCTGATAGGAGGTAGCAGGAAACTGAGGAAAATACCCCAACCTTTTCCATGGCCATGGCCAATAGCCTCCTATCAAAATGTTAGACCCTGGGTACCTAGAAGACAAGGGTAGCATACGGCCAGGCTAAGACTGAATTGAGAAACTGTCTGAGAAGTGCCTTCCCTGGCTTACTTGGGGGCAGTCACTCAACAGAAGCTTCTACACTAGATGTTAGGAACACCTTTTCCTTATTTAATGGTGAAAGAAAAAACTGCTAAAAGAAGTTCTAGTGCCCCCTTCATTCCCAGCCAGAATTTATCCCAAGTATGGCACAAGGTCTTATCTACAGATAAATATAAGTAGGAAAACTTACATTTAGAGAATTTTCATGAAAGGGAGGCAGGCAAGCCCATTATTGCTATTCATGAGCTAGGTACTCAATAAATAATTCCTTTCTAATTAGCAAATAAGAAGAAATTCTGGTGGTTTTGTTGTTGTTGTTGTTATTCCTGTCTTTCTTTTTTTTTTTTATTTTTATTTTTTTGTTGTAGTTGTTGTTTATATTATGATGAGAACTATTTCCCTGGAGCCTTGAAATCATAACAGGGACAGTTAAGAAAGGAGACAAGAATGTAGTAGTGGAAAGGATGATAAAAGAAAAATTCTTAAGTAGACTTAAAACCAATGTTCTGGTTATCTTTCTGCTGGCACCCTAGATAACCACAGCAAAGAAGGAGTTGCATAGATAGGAATATGGCAGGCTAGTTTTTGAGATCTGCCAAGAGATTCTCACCTTCTGAATAAGGACTCTAAAATAATGTTAGTGTTAACTTGCTAGATCTGAGACAGTAATGTTAAGCTTCTCTCCCCCAGCCCAGTGTTTCTGAGCTGACCACAGAGTCTCTGCAGAGAACAAGAGAACTGTGAAATAAACACAGGTGTGTAAGCACCAAGGAGGAAAGGATTTCTCAAGGAAGACAACTGATTGGACAAATCTCCTATCGAGTCTCGAATGTCCTAAGTTTACCTCCCTGTTACAAGAACCCAGGGTTATTTGATGAAATGAAGAGATCCAAACAATGAAAATAATTAAATAAATAAGTGAAGCAAGCTCGAGTCAGCTGGTGTGATTTGCTGCCACTGGGGAAGTCCAAGTCAAACACTGTACTAGAGTTTGAAAACAACGGGGTCATTTAAAGACCATTCCTTGCATTCCTCTCAGGTCAGAAGAGGATAAAGATCAGAGTATTCAGGGCTGAAGTTTCAGAACATGATGTGATTACGATGGTGTTCACCCTGTCATGTACAACCTTCCCAGCTGGTATTGGGCATGATGAAATTCCCTGCCCCAGGCATGCAGAACCTTTGCCACGTGGGAGATTGGTGGGGACATCCCCACAACTTGACCTATTACTCTTTGTTCTCATAAAATCAGGATGGGGTTCAGTAGTCCCTTCACATCAGCAGAAGGAAAACCGCACCCACCTACCACGGAGGCTGCAAGGTACTGAATGAGGCAAAACACAAGGTCTGATGTGTGGTTTAGAATAGCCTCCTAGCAAAATTCTTAAACAAATTAGGAGTGCTTCTGGCCTCAATCTCTCTCTCTCTCTGTCAGGAGCAGTAGAGGCAGACAATAAAAAAATTAATTAATTAATTAATTAAGCCTGCTAATCCTACCCAGAACTACCCAAGACTACTTCGGTCCAGGGACATACATGCTCAGCCTTCAGAGATCCATATGGGTGCATTTTGTTAATCCCCACCACTGCGTGTCAGGGATAACTGATCTATGACTAAAAATAGTGTGAGGACAGCAATACCAGCTATGTGGGGCCCAACTGAGGACACAGTGGAAAACTTGACAGCAGCACAGTAGAACCTTCCTGGCCCAAGGCCACCAGCTCAAGGGCAAGAGGCCTGGGTTCATCTGTTGGGGCAGCTTGATGGACAGGTTTACAATCCAAGAGTGAATTTCAATGGCTGTAATCTTCTCAGATTATTGAGCGCCCTCTGAGCGTAAAGCAAAGTGTTAGGAGCAGGGGATACAATGATATAAAGCGTGGTTCTTCTCTGGAAAAGGCTTACAACTGCACACTGTTTAAGAAGAATATGTAAAGTAAAACAAAGCCAAGTCTGCTTTACTTCACGTCACTGATGTCAGCTTGAAATTGTCTCTAGCACCCACACTAACAGAGAAAGAAACTGAACTGTAAGAGAATTTCAAGGATTGATAGGATTCCCTGGGTGGGAGGAAGAAGGAGAGAGGCAGAAAGAGGCCTTAAGGTCACATTGACCAACTTATTCAACTTGGTTACATGTAGTTAGTATTGAGTATTATTAGTGATGTTTTCTGTATCCTAAGCAAATGTCTGCCACTAACCATTAACTCGAATCTCGGGATTTTCTTCCTTATGTAATTATCACATGCCTACGAAAAGCCAGATGCTGTGCAAAGAATCTTTTTGAAGATTGCTGTGAAGATTTGTTATAATGATCTTGCCCACAATGTGTTTGACAGAAGAACAGTTCTGAGAAAAATTGCTAGGTGTTCTAACATGAGAAAGTCTCATGCTGTATACAGCTGAGTGGCAGTTGCCAACCATAACCCTAGGTTTCATCGGGATGTTCCTCATCTGTTGTAGACATGACTGGGCATGAGCAAGGCATTCATTTCATTTCTTAGCGTATACAGTGTGGGGTTCTTGAATAATATATTCAGTAGAACTTTCGCATCATTTGTTGGCTTCAGGCCACAGACCTCCTACAGTGCAATAATGGCTTACTTACTTAAACAAATTTAAGTTCAATTAAATGAAAAGTGGCACATTTCAGTCACCAGTCAAACATCAGGGGTGAATTTTAATAAAGAGTATGCCTCCATTTTGTGATGTTTGATTGCTGACATCTTTCAAGTCTTGGCCCTAACCTCTCCTCTTGTGTCTCACATCTGGGCAAGTAGATCACAAAGCATGGGTGGTTCCTTCTTCACACCAGCAGGCGGGAGGTTCAAGCCAGGCAAGCCCATGCCTAAATGAAGGAAACGCCATCTGGACCCCATCCCACAACCATCTATTGTACCTATGAATAGAGCTTACCTATAAAAGGTTCTTAAAAAAGCTCCTGCCACATGGTAAATGCTATGAGATGTTAGGCAACACTACTATCGTGATTGCTATGATTTTGTTGATAGTATTGTCACTAGAGAAAAGGACTAAGATATCTCCCAACACACACATGCACATGCACATGCACACCACAAAACTGTGGCTTTCACTTCAACCCTGTGTCATTCCTAGATAGGAGTTGGAGTGATTTACCTTCAACCCCCAGTTTGTTTTCTCTAAGGATTTCCCTTATATTCAATATGTCCAGTTACTCATGCTTCTTGTGGACAAAAAACTCCTAAAGCTCTTGGAAACAAGGGCCTAACTCCATGTCAACCCCTCTACGAGACCATCCTAATTTGCTCATGCAGAGTTCATCACAAGCATTTCTTCTAAAGCAGTCCCATGGTCCTACCCCATCAGAGCATTTGCCACACTGTACTGGAGTCTTTCTATACTTGTCTGTTGTCCTGACCAACCTGTGAGATTCTTGTGGGCAAGATTTGTACTGATGGATCTCTGTACATCCTTCATTTTTTACACTGTGGAAGAAAACAATGGAAATAGAAAATTTTATTTGTATGCATGTTGAATTGAAAGCTTTGAGATATATGAGATATCTATGTACCCACAGTGATAAGAATATATCCTGATAGCTATATTCATATTATCTATACCTGTCTATGTATCCTGATGAGAATACTCACCAGGCGATTGTTAAACCAGTTGGAATTTAGAGAAGATCAGTTCGAGGGATATACACTTAAGTGTCACTTATACATGCTGATATTTGAAAATGATAAGGATTGATAAGGTAAGTGAAGCTGAGATTTTAGAGAGAGAAGAGAGGGCAAGGAAGAAACCTGGGGAATTTGGACTTTCCTAATTCTTCCCTTCATCTTCACAGATAGAGCCAATTGCTCCTTCCTCCTATTTCAGATAGGTCCAGTCCTTCTCTAAGCTCTTGGGCCATGTTTGGCCTTAGGGAAATTTAAGGAGCTCTGGATCTTATCTTAGCTTTTATTCATCTTTGCAGTTAATCCAAAATATAAACTCAGGACTGGTAAGTGGGTTGGAAGAGAATATCTCTGTCTTGTTCCTCAGGGTGTCATCCTATGTGGTAATCTCCCCACCATCTCATTTCTAAACTGTCTTGGCCATGAGGTACACCTCTGCTACAATAGTGTGCAGAGCTGAGATAGAAGTGACTGCATGAGACCAGGGTTAGACTGGTGGTCCCAAACAAAATTAAAATCTGAATTTGATGACAAACCTTAATACATGAATCAAAAACAAAGTCTTAGGTATGGAAAGCAATGGATAATGTCAGTTCCTGAACCATCACAACAGAAGGAACAAAGCACAAATGTAAGAGTACATGAGAACTCCCAAAATCAAGAATCGGCAGAATTTACCAGTATTAATAAAGACCTGAGGAATTAGGCACTCTTATACCCTACTAGAGGAAGTAGAGCGTAAGTATCAACCATCCTGGAGGGTAATTGGGCAGTATATTTCAAAAGCATTAAAACATGTGTATGATCCTTGATCCTGTTATTCCATATCCAACCATTTAATCCAAGGTAGTAAGGCATCTTCAGTATGGAGATTGAATTTATAGGAATAATGACAGAAGATAAGGTGGAGAAGAAAATGCAATCTCTCCATTAATAAGCTTCCAGATTTATATGCAGATATAAATTATGACTCTGACAGTGAAGGCTTGTTAAAATTGGTAAAGACTGGAGTTCTGTAGAAATTCCATCAGTCTGTGTGGAGAAGTAGCCCATGTGTACAGAAAGTATAGTTAGTTGACCATTATTTAATATTTTCTTTAGTGCCTCCTGTTTGGTGTGGAGGCAAGGAGAGCTTTGGAGTTACTATCGAAGGCTGTGATAGAAGCAGAGGCCTGTAAGTTTCAGTTGCTCTTGAATGCCTGGAAAACTAATAGATTGATGTTTAAAAAAAATCAAACCATGCCCTGGCTGACCCATGAAATTTGAACATCAGGTGAATGAGATAACCAGACTTCAAACTGTGTATTAGTCATCTTACCTGTAAACTTGGATCATCCATCCAACCATTTATTGCTCTGTGATTGCCCATCACAGAGGGTTTGTAAAATAATGTTATGTACTCATCTGGGGTCAATTAAATCATGGTGTACCATAGGTATGGTAAGTTATATTTCCGGTTAAGTAATATCAATGATACATACTAAAACTTCAGCTTATCTGCTGTACTTCTAAAATTTTAAAAGGCACAGAGGAGCCAAGATGATCAGTTTGATGTGCATATTGCCTGATAAAAGAGGAATTTTATACTCTGAATAATGTCACATTGTATTTGTCATCAGAATTGGTCCCAGAGAAAAGCATACCAGAATGTGTCAGCACCCCATGCAAGAGGACTGCCAGCTGCCCAGAATGAAGAGAGAGGATGAAAATTTCTTTAAGAATAGTGCTTTACACCTTCTTTGGCATTTCCATCTGGAAAATCTCAAAACATTTAACTAATTTAATTATATATCTATAATTATGTTTTGCAGTATATTTCTTAGAGAGAAGGAAATGAACATTTATTGAGCACTTACCTCATGTCAAACATTGTGGTAGCTGTTTGACAAGTGTAACAGGATGCTAAAATAGAACTTGACACCCTTGAGTTGATGGTGTCCCAAGCCAGACTAGTCTGACCTCTCATGATAACTATATTTGCCAGGCTATTTCCCTGATTCAGCCTTTCTGAAAAGAATCATTTAGAAGTTAGGTCATCATCTGGACCTCCTTCTTTTGGCTTCTTTCTTTTTATTTTTTCAAGATTGTATTTATTTATTTCAGAGAGAGAGAGAGAGAGACAGAGAGACAGAGACCACAAGCCTGAATGCGGGATTGGGGGAGAAGGAGAAGCTGAGGAGATGCAGGGCTGGATCCTGGGACCCTGGGATCATGACCTGAGTCGGAGGCAGATGCTTAAAATGACTGAGCCAGCCAGGTGCTCCAACTTCTAATTTCTTTTAACACTACCACCATTTTCTCATTCTTCCAGACTGAAAAGTTTGGAATTATCTTGGGCTCATCTATGTATCTCATTATTTAACCCTGTGATTGCCACAGCTGGTATATTCTACTCATTCTATCCAGAATGAAATGCAGAGAGAAAAAAAGGTTTAACAAATGAATAGAATATCAGTGATCTGTAGGATAAAATTCTTCTTCAAATGGATTCACACAGAAAGAGAAAGAGGTAACATTGGAAACTGTGAGACTGATGGCTGTGTTCATGCTCTAGATTGCAGTGGTTTTCAGGGGTTTTATACATATACCAAAGTTTTTAAAAATGAACATTTTAAATATGTGCATCTTATTATGTTAGCTGTACCTCAATAAAGCTGAAAAATTGGGAAAAAAGAATATATTTAAAGGTACATTCAACACTAACTCCTCTGTCATCTTCTTTCCCTACCCTATAATCTCTCCCTCAGGTATCTTTTTCTCTAGGATTGCCAGTCCAGTCTGAGCTGTGTGCAAGCTCTCTTCCCAGCTATTTTCATGGCAAAGAACCCCTTAATATACCCTAGCTCCCTCTGGCTACAGCATTAGGGACAGGGACGGGAACTAATTGAAGAGTCCCTGAAAGCTGCTTTAAATGCAAAATAAAAATCAGTAAAAACATTTTCACAGAAATCTTCAAAAGCTGTTATGAATTATGATACACATTATAAATAGTTTTTTTTGTAAAGACAAGTAAATCTAGTTAATTAGCAATTCTGTGAATTAGTCATTTGGCAAATTGGTTTTCAGAGAATCGTCTTTTGGCAGATTGACAAAGAGCAGCCTGCCTGACATCAATGTTCTTCCTTTATAGAGGGA
Organism: Mustela lutreola; assembly: GCF_030435805.1. NCBI lineage: Eukaryota > Metazoa > Chordata > Mammalia > Carnivora > Mustelidae > Mustela > Mustela lutreola. Next base: position 101,345,810 of record NC_081299.1, on the reverse strand, counting down.
AAAAGATTACTAAAAAAGAGTATTGTTTTTACATAATGTACCATAAGAATCTTGTGTCCCTTGGCCGGAGGAGAAGAGAATATATCATTTTTTGGCAACATTCTCTTGCTTCTGAAATTATGCTTTCTTGATTTTTAAGGTTTCTGTCTTTAAAGTTACGACTGGAGGGCTGAAGTACAAGACCTCATGATTCAGTGGAATGATACTAGAGTTTTGGTCATATCTAAATGTAAGGACATTAAAATGTCTTAGGAATTATGAACAAAACTGGTTGAAAAAATGAAAAGAATGCAGAATTCAAGTGTACTTTAAAGAAGTAAATTAATTAGAAACAGTCTGGGTAGGGTTTTTGGAATTCTAGTTACCTAAATTGGGTAATAAACTTTGAGTATGGTTGCAAAGGAATTACAGAGAAGAATAAATTGAACCTAGAGATACAAGATGTGAAATCTGTCTCCTCTAAGGATGAGTCTCTCTTGACTTGGGGTCCATAAAAAAGGCCCAACAGCCTATCAGAGCCTGTGGTACTATCATTTTGCATGAAGTAGTATAGAGATTCTATGTCCCAGTCTCATTTCTGCCTAAAATGTAAATATCACTTGGTCTTATATATTTTCATGCAATCACTTTCAGTCTCCCAAGGTGGTAAAACTGTCTTGTAATCTGTTCTTGATCATGTGTGGCAGTAGTAGAATCATAGACATTTACTGCTCCAGATCCTGTATTTTGTCTTGGATCTTTCCCAGATATGAAGGCTCAGCTTGCTTAAGACAGAACGACTATTCCTCATCATAATAAAAGTACTCTCTCAATCCTGGGAATGGTTACAATTTAGCGCAGAAATGGTGAAGCAAACCAACACATAATATAGTATTTTAAATGATGTTTAGGGATAAGATGATATATGTTTGTTATTTAATATGTCACTAATGTTCAGGAAAATCTGACATATTAGTCAAACAAAAATCTAACTACATGATAAAGTAGTAGCACTTTTAATAGTAACTGTCCACACTGCTATAGACAGTTTGTAAAAGCAAATGCAGGTCTTATTTAACTTTTGATGGAATGGTAGATTAAAGATGAACTAAGCTATGCTATTGCTTTATTCTTCTGCCAAGAAATCTCAGGGTCTCATACAGCTAACAATATAGTGAATCTAATTGAGGAAATAGTTGTAGATTGGGAAAATATCATGCAATTTTCATTGACAATGGAGTGAAGCAATTTAGTAGTCACAAGCATGTTTTATTCTTACCCTTCAACAAGGTGTTCAGAAAGAAATTTCAACATAGAATAGCCTAACAGAACCACAGACTGACCCAGAAGGACAGTGGGCCACTGTTACCAGCCATTTGATTTGATAAGTACTTTTCTATATTAAAAAAAAAAAATGTTGAAATAAAATGGGCCAGCTAGTGTAAGTTAAAAGTTTTTTTCCAACAACAACAACAACAACAAAAGCCTGAGCTTTGTAATTTTTAAATGATAATATTTATATAGCATAACTTAGTAAGTACAACAGCTGCTTAAAGTAGTTTGCTGGAGCCTATTGCAAAGTGGTCAATGTTGAAGGTTCAGTATTTCGTGAGTCACGTGGTACAGAGCCTCCTATTACTCAACTATTGCTATGATTTTTTTCTCTTTTTTAAAATTTTTTAATTTCTTTTCAGTGTTCCAGAATTCATTGTTTATGCACCACACCCAGTGCTCCATTGCTATGGTTTTGACACTTGTATGCAGGCAAAGAAAGCAGGTATAGATGAAAAAGGCAGAATCAATTTAGTTATGTTGAAATCCAATTACACAGCTCCACTGCTCTATTAATAGACCAAAAGAAAAATATCTCAAACAATCAGAAAAAATAGTGATTACAAAAGAAGTAGAAATAAAATTATAAATGAAAAGAAAAAAAAAGTCTACTTCTGAAAATATTCAGAATGCATCTTCAAACAGTACACAAAACTTCAGCTGGGGATTGCTTCAAAAGAATATCTAAAAAACTTACAAACAAGGAAGGAAACCATTAATAAAACAAAAGGTATCCTACTGAGTGGAAGAAGATATTTGCAAATCATATATCCAGTAAGGGGTTAATATCCAAAATATATAAAGAATTCATAAAATTCAACAGCAAATAATAATAATAACCAAAATAATAATAATAATAACCATAATCCTATTAGAAATGGGTAAAGGACCTCTAGATATTTTCTTAAAGAAGACATGCAGATGGCCAGCAGACACATGATAAGATGCTCAGCATCACTAATCATCAGGGAAATGCAAATCAAAACCACAATGAGATATCATCTCACCCCAGTCAGAATAGATAATATCAACAAGACAAGAAATAATAAGTGTTGGCAAGGCTATGAAGGAAAGGAAACCCTCATGCACTGTTAGAATGTAAATTAGTGCAGGCACTATGGAAAACAGTATGGAGCGTTCCCAAAAAATTAAAAGTAGAAATACCATATGACCCAGTAAATCCATTGCTGGGTTTTAACCCAAAGAAAACAAAAATGTTAATTTGAAAAGATATGCCTCTCTGTAGTCACTGCAGCATTATTTATAATAGCCAAGATATGGAAGCAATCTTAGTGTCCATTGATAGATGAATGGATAAAGAAGATGTGGTATATATAGAGAGAATGGAATATTACCCACCCATAAAAAAGAATGAAATATTATCTTTTGTGACAACATGGATGGCCTTAGAGGGTATCACGCTAGTGAAATGAGTCCAACAGAGAAAGACAAATAACACTTGTGATTTCACTTATATGTGAAATCTAAAAAACAAAACATGCACACAAATTAAAAAAATAAGTAAACAAAAATAGAAATAGACTCATAAATACAGAGAACAAACCATTTGTTGTCCTAGGGGAGAGGGGCAGGAGATTAGCAAAATAGGTGAGGAAGATTAAGAGTCACAAACTTCTAGTCATAAAATAAATAAGTCTCTGGGATGAAAAGTAAAGCATGGGGAATGTAACCAATAATATTGCAATAATGTATGGTGACAGATGGGAACTATATTTGTTGACAAACTATTTTGTACACCTGAGACTAATATAACATTGTATGTTAACTATCCATTAATGCAAAAAAAAAATAAAAAAAACTATGTCATAATCATTGGCCAAATCTCCCAAGTCCAGAAGATAATGAAAAAAATAAATTTTTATATTAGTTACTATTAAAAAGATAGAAAATCTTTCTAACAACAGCTTGCCAAAAATTGTTTTGTTTTTCCACTGACCTTAGTTAATAGCAGGTATCTATATAGTATCACAAATGGGAGTGATCTAATAGCTAACACATCCAAGAATGGATTGTTCTTATATTATAATGTCAGACTTTTAAATTTAACTACTAACACTTTTATTGCCATTTCAAATGTTTATTTATACTTATTAAAATCAATTTTAGAGAAATTTACACATTGTTTTATCACAATCACACTTATGTATGTGAAAAGGAAAATATAAGCAAAACAAATTATCACCCATGACGTTGAGCCAAATTCTTCTGAATCACTTTTTTGTCCGCATTTTTCCAGACAGTGTCATCTTCTGTGCTATCAAAAGTGTATATAAAAGAATGGTCAATGGTGCTCTTCAGTTTAATCAGTATGAAGTACCTGACAATTTGGTGTTTGATAGCTTAGTGAAGCCCTGATCTGTGCATGAGATGGTTATACCATCCATCACCTTGTTGCTTTGATTTTCTCTCATCTACTCCAAGGATTTGGAGACTACTTCTGCTTCCATTCCACTACCTGAGGAGTGAGAGGTAATCCTTCTGCACTTACCTTTCTAACAAATGTAATATTCCCTTCATCTTGTGGGTATGAACCAACAATGTTATGAATAATAATTTTTAAAACGAATTTTTTTGCCTTCTTTCTTTAAATTTCACAATAAGTTTTTAAAAATTTTTTCAATTAATTTATCCTTATCCCAAAAGTCAGTTTCATAATGGCAACAATTGACTCAAGCCTCGATTTTAGCTGGATATTTGTTTTAACTCCTGACCATTTGGCATTCTGTCAGAATGTGTATTGGGTACAGCTCTGCCTTTTATGCCTCTTGTTTGCCATTTCAGCATTCATTTTCCCCACTCTCTTTTCTTTATTCCTAAAAAACATATCCCTAGGTTGAGGTCTTTCCCTCTCCCATGGTGCTCATAAGACTAAGAAGAGGCAGTTCCTACCCTCAGCTTCAAAGATGTACCTTATAGGTCTTAGAGAAATCCCACCCTTCTTGCTAATGATGGAGTCAGGAATTAACATATTACCAAATTCTAACCAAAAAGATGTGAGGGGGGATTTATCTGAAGGTATGGTGAAATTTTTATTTCTTCTGTTTTAAGAGAAAGCCAGTGGAGGGGCACCTGGGTGACTCAGTGGGTTAAGCCTCTGCCTTCGGCTCAGGTCATGATCTCAGGGTCTTGAGATCAAGCCCCACATCAGGCTCTCTGCTTAGCTGGGAGCCTGCTTCCCCCTCTCTCTCTGCCTGTCTCTCAGCCTACTTGTGATCTCTCTGTCAAATAAATAAGTAAAAACTTAAAAAAAAAAAAAAGAGAGAGAGATAGAGAAAGCCGGTAAAGGTCTTTCTTCCATTAGATGCAAAAAGGAAAAGAGACCCAACTATTACCAGGCAGCATCCCATTGGCATGGAAGAAACTTGACGTAAGGTGAAATTGACAGGGCTGATAAATAGTTCAGCAGAAGAGAAAGCCCAGAATTCTGAAGGTCACCATTGAGCCACTGGGTGAACCAACTCAGACCTGCTCTATCATTGGTCTTCCATGCATGTGAGCTAATGTTCTTCCTTAAACAATACACAGACATTAAGATACTTATGGCTGAACACATTCTGTTTGATAGAAACCCATATTTTTGGCTGGTCAAAATGAAATTTTGGACTGAGTCCCATCATTCATTCCTATACATCCAAACATATGAAATTATCAGCAAGAAAAATAAAAAATGTATCTGATGCTTTCTCTGGTTTTAGCAAGATGGGATCTAGCAGACATCTGGATTGCTGGAATCTGCCAGCAGAATTTAATCTTGGTCTCGACAATTAGATGATCTGATTCAACAGAGCAAATTAGTCACTCAGTCAGGGTGATAGGCTTGGCCTAAAGGTGATTTGAGTTTCAGAAGTTTACTTTATCTTCACCTTGGTGAAACCATTGTTTGCACTATGGTGCAAGTTATTGTGGCTCTGATTCCAGTGATGTCTTTGTGTAACTTAAATAGTTGTATGAGGGGATGCTGACTTATCTACTTTCAGATCCAATAACATTATGTCTTTTCTTACAATACATGCAAAATCAGCCTTTACTTTCTGATTAAGTTGGAGTAAACATTTTTATGATTGAAAGAAATTTGGGTTCTTCTGTTTCTTTTCCTATTTTTCCCCCTCTCTGTAGTTTATTTCATAAAGCAAACAGTTACTGATTTTCTGCTGTGTCAGGCATTCAGTGGGTGAAGGAATTTCACTATGAATATGACCCATAACCAGAGGAAAGTCAGGCATGGATGTGAAAGCACAGTGAAGGGGTATAAGCCACATGCTGCAGAGGAGAGAGCAGCATCCCTGACCTCATGGGATGCACTTTCCATAAGTCCCTTCATTCCTGATTTAAGATCTTTTTTTTTTTTTTTAAGATCTTTTTTTATTTTGACTGCGGTTTTACTTAAACACTGTCCATCTTCCCAATCCATAGCCATTAAACTGAGCTTGGTTTCTTTTAGACAATATCAAAAGTAAGGACACCTGGGTAGCTAGGTCAGTTTAGCGTCCAACTCTTGATTTCAAGTCCGGTCACAATCAGGGTTGTTGAAACCTAGCCCACATAGATAGCAACTGGGCATGGAATCTCCTTAAGATTCTGTCTCTCTCCCCCTCTCTCCCCCATCCTAGTTCTCTCTCACTCTCTCTCTCTCCAAAAAAAAAAAAAAAAAAAATAGACTCCTACAAAAATGGCACGAACAAGACTGAGGGTTGCTGGGGGGAGGGTGGGTAAGGAGAGGGTGGTTGGGTTATGGACATTAGGGAGGGTATGTGATATGGTGAGTGCTGTGAAATGTGTAAGATTGACGATTCACAGACCTTACCCCTGGGGCAAATAATACATTATATTTTAATAAAAATAGTTAATAAAAAATGGCATGAACACTTAATAAAGATTGCGATTGTATCTTGAAAAAGAAGACCTTCCTTGCTCCCTCTGGCCTTCTTCCAGAAGTTGGGGATTGTGGGGGGTTGTAGGAGAGTAGAAAGTGGTCTGAGAACTGTGAAACCATGAATCCTTTGTGTTTCCTGGACCAGACTCAGAAATGTCCCTCTCTGCTTTATGCACATGTTCATGTTCCATCCCTTTTCTCCTTCTTGAAGATGAAAACTGTGAGAGGCCAGTGTATTCTCCTCTAAATACAGGTAAAACCAGTGTCTGATTTTCTTCTGTCCTGTCTTCAAAGATTCTGCCACTGAAATAATAAAGATAGAGCATCTCACTTTCTGCTTTATGTGAAAGAACATGAAAATAAATTACTTTTCCTGGTAAAATCCTATCCTGATAATCTTAATGGAGTGATGAGTTTAATTTTAAAAAGGACCATATATCTTGTCCTAGTAAATGGCCTGGCCTTCAGAGTCCTTTGAAATTTAACCTTAACTCATTCTTACTAGCTCTTATTTAAAATGAGTTCTGTGCTGTAGGATGTTGCTTCACTTTCTGTTATGTGTACCTGTCCTTAATTGCAGTATCATTTTTCTAGCCACCTTACCCAGGAATGACCAGTCTCCCCAGTACATGAGCTTTGCTAGTCAGTAGTGTTGGTACCCACCTCACAAGATGGGATCCTTTCCCTTGTCTGGAAAGGTGTGATGGTCTGGTGATCAGGCATAAGCAAGCATATACCAGGCAGGAAGGAGTGACCATGGGTTGCAAATTGCTCTGGTGGATCCAGAAGACCAGATCAGGGGATCTGGATGCTGGAGAGGGTATCATACTTTCTGACCTCCCAGGACTAAGATGACCTTCTGAACGATAAACAAATCATGAACTCCCCTAACTGCATAGAGGAAGAGAGGGAAAAAAAGAACACAATAATATTAATGAATCTTGCGCTTTGTGACAAGCACAATGGTAGCCATTTTCATGTATTTATTAATCTTCAAGAGCTGCAAGGGCATTAAAATGCCTCCTACCTACTGACTGGCAGAGCTGCGAATTGGACCCAGAACCCTCTGACACCAAATTTAACTATAAATTGGCCTTCGTAAAGCACTTCTCTCTGTGTTTATCCTCTTCTTGAACCTCAGGCAGCAATGTTTATCCAGACCCTGCAAGTGTAAAATTGATGACATAATCATGTGATGGTGTCTATGGGACTATTACAGGAGGATTAGGCTATTATCAACAAATCGAGGACTAGGATGGTTTTATCAGAATGAGAGTGTTTTCAATTAATTTGTAATTAAATAAAGGAAGCAATTGACTGGGTCTTGGAGAAGTCAGGGCTGGGGAAGTCTTATCTCATCAGTCTCAGCTGTGCATTCCTCCTGCGCCGCCTCATTGTTTAGATCACAGCAGTGATACATGATCTGACCTATAGGAGTAATTCAATAAAACATCAATATTTTCCTTCCTCCTTAACCCATGGTGCTACAGCAACTGGAGACATCTGCCTAGAATGGCCTCCACCATGAGCCCATCAAGAGATATACCTTTGTCCTACTATTCTCTCAGCTATTCCTGCCAACAGCCTGACCTTGTCAGAAATGACCACACTCATTTTGTCTAGGTGAGAGACAAGTGGACTTCATGGGTTCAAAAGTATTTTAAATGTCTTTGCATCTACATTTTCTGGGCACTCTGTTGACCTTTTTACAACTATGGTCTGATATAATCCCCTCGTAATCCTCTTGCGGAGTGGGTACTATTATCTCCATTTTATTGGATGAGTAGATTTAGGTTAATATGTGGCTGAGCCAGGAAAAGTATCTAGTTCTGCAGCATTTGCAGGGCCCAGAGCTTTTCCATCCACACCGCTCAGCCCAGGTTTATGTAAACCGTGAAAGGTGAAAATGTGGCTGGTCCTTACACATAGCCAGAGGATACTGTCGTCATTTCTTTATAAGTTTTCCTTTTATTCATGGTATCCTTTTTTTTTTTTAAGTTTCTTTTAAAAAAAAAAAATTCCAGTTTGTTAACTTACACTGTAATATTAGTTTCAGGTGTACAATATAGTGATTCAACACTTCATACAATATCCCATGCTCATCACAGGTGCATTACTGAATCCTCATCACGTATTTGACCCATCCTCCTACTCACCTCCCCTCTGGTAACCATCAGTTTGTTCTCTATAGTTAAAAGTCTGTTTCTTGGTTTGCCTTTCTCTCTCTCTTTTCTTTCCCTTTGTTCATTTGTTTTGTTTCTTAAATTCTACATGTCTTTTTCAGAATGACTTACTTCACTTAGCATAATACTGTCCAGTTCCATCCATTTGTTGCAAATGGCAAGATTTCATTCTTTTTTATGGCTGGGTAATATTCCATTGTGTGTGTATAAATACACATATACACATTCATATATATTTGCAACCACATCTTCCTTATCCATTCATGGACAGTTGGGCTATTTTCATAATTTGGCTATTATAGATAATATGCTAAAATATCAGGGTGCATGTTTTCCTTTGAATTAACATTTTTGTATTCTTTGGGAAAATACCTAGTACTGCAATAGCTGAATTATAAAATAGTTCTATTTTTTAGTTTCTTGAGGAGCCTCCCTACTCTTTTCCAGAGTGGCTGCACCAGTTTGCATTCCCACCAGTAGTGCAAGGGTGTTCTCCTTTCTCTACATCCTTGCCAACACTTATTTCTTGTGTTGATTTAAGACATTCTGACAGGTGTGAGGAGATATCTCATTGTAGTTTTGGTTTGCATTTCCTGATGATAGGTGATGTTGAGCATTTTTGCATGTGCCAGTTATCCATCTGCATGTCTTCTTTGGAAGAATGTCTATTTATGTTTTCTGCCCATTTTTTAATTGGATTATTCATTTTCTCAGTGAGTTTTAGAAGTTCTTTATGTATTTTGGATACTCTCCCTTTATCAGATATGTCATTTGCAAATATCTTCTCCCATTCCAAAGGTTGCCTTTTAGTTTTGTTCATTGTTTCCTTCATTGTGCAGAACCTTTCTTAAAAAAATTTTTTTATTGTTTTATCTTAGTCACCATATAACACATCATTAGTTTTTGATGTATTGTTCCAAGATTCATTGTTTACTTAAAACACCCAATGCCCCATGCAATACATGCCCTCCTTAATACCCACTTTTTTATTTTGATGTAGTCCCAATAGTCTATTTTTGCTTATTTCCCTTCCCTCCAGAGACATATCTAGAAAGGTATTGCTACAGTTGATGTCAAAGAAGCCACTACCTGTGTTCTCTTATAGGATTTTTATAGTTTCAGGACTCACATTTAGGTCTTTAACCAATTTTGAATTTATTTTTGTGTATGGTGTAAGAAAGTGGCTGAGTTTCATTCTTCTGCATGTTACTGTCTAGTTTTCCAACACCATTTGTTGGAGACACTTGTCTTTTTCCCATTGGATATTTTTTCTGGCAGATGAAATGATACTCTATATATAAAACCCAAAAGACTCTACCAAAAAACTGCTAGAACTGATAAAGGAATTCAGTAAAGTCCCAGGATACAAAATCAACATACAGAAATCTGTTGCATCTCTATACACCTATAATGAAGCAGCAGAAAGAGAAAGTAAGGCAACAGTCCCATTTACAGTTACACCAAAAACAGTAAGATTCCTAGGAATAAACCTAACCAAAAAGGTGAAAGACCTGTACTATGAAAACCATGAAAACCACAAAACACTGGTGAAAGAAATTGAAAATGACACAAAGAAATAGAAAGACATGGATTGGAAGAACAAATATTGTTAAAAGGTATATACTATCCAAAGCAATCTACATTTAATGCAATCCCTATGAAAATACCATCAGCATTTTTTCACAGAGGTAGAACAAACAATCCTAAAATTTGTATGGAACCACAAATGACTCTAAATAACCAAAGCAACCTTAAAAATGTAAAACAAAGCTGGAGGCATCACAATTCCATACTTCAAGTTACATTACAAAGCTGTAGTAAACAAAACAGCATGGTACTGGCACAAAAATAGACACATAGATGAATGGAATGGAATAGAAAATCTAGAAATGAACCCACAACTCTGTGGTCAACTAATCTTCAACAAAGCAGTAAAGAATATCCAATGGGAAGGACTGTCTCTTCATGGTATCTTAATCATCAGCCAAAAATCTGTTGGCACAAAAACCTTAGGACTTGGCACAGATATTTCAGTAAGCATATGCTAAATAACAATAATGATTATTGTAACAGCAACCAGATGAACAAATACAAACCCGACTGCTTACCAGGTTTTAGGGACCCTTCTCAATGCTTAACTCATTAAAGCCTCATAAAAATGCTAATGGGATAGATGCCTATTATTATTCCTGTGTTACAAGTGAAGAAACATAGTGAATTACTTATTATTTATCACTAAATATTTATCCTTTTATTATTAAATAACTGTTATTTATCTTTTAAATTCTCACTAATAGTTAAGATTTTTTTTATATTGGCACTTATATTGGCACTGATGTGTGAAAGTTTTACCCTAACCAGCCAATCCTCCAACACCAGCAGGGTATCCTACAATTGAAGTAATTGTCACACTGTCTGCCTGGAGGTAGAAACAGAATCCACAGGTTAAGGGCTCAGTTCTACAAGACTATCCCGCCAGACTTATCATTTTTGCTTCTGACCCACCAGTTGCAAAGTGGAGGCTCCAAAGACCCCCTCCTTATGTTTGATTAATTTACTAAAGTGAGTCACAGAACTCAGAGACTCTTTGTACTCACAAGATTCTTGGGTTTCTTATAAAAAGGGTATAACTCATGAAGATGGAAAATATACATAGAACAAGATATGAGGGAAGGGGCATGGGCTTCTGTGTTCTCTCTGGGCCCCACTCTCCCAGTTCCTCCACATATTCACCAGTCCTGAAGCTCTTCCAAACCCTGGCCTTTGCAGTTTTCATGGAGGCCCATGTTTGCAGTAAGGTAAACATGTAAGGAGGTTACATGCAGTTTTCATGTTTACAGAAACATGATTGATTAAATCTACTGGCTCTTGGTGATTGAACTCTGTCTCTATCTAGCTCCCTTCCACTCCCCAGGAAGTCAGAGTGTAGGACTAAAATTTCCACCCCTATAATCACAAGAGTTGGCTCGAGGGGCAACTAGTGCCCATTCTTAGGTGCTTTCCAAAGGTTACCATTAACATAGCAAAAGACACTTTATTGCTCTCATCACAGGGAATTCCAAGGATTTAAGAGTTCTTGGTCTGGAGAAGGGACAAAGATCAAATACATATTTCTTAATATAAACCACAATGTCACAGCACCCTTGCTTGACCTAAATATCTGGTAGACACATTTACTATGCAAGAAAAGCTAAGGATGAGAGTCTCTTAACTATAGGAAACAAACTGAGGGTTGATGGAGGGATGGTGGGTGGGTAGATGGGGTACTTGGGTGACTGGCATTAAGGAGGGCACATGATGTGATGGGCACTGGGTGTTACAAGCAACTGATGAATTTCTGAACTCTACATCTGAAATATGTTGGCTAATTGAATTTAAATAAAATTTTTTAAAAAAGAAATGCTAAGGAAAAAGTGGAAATCCCACATATACAACTGGGGTGGGGGTGACTATTATTCTCACTGCGTACTTTGCTTGGGTCTGATTTAGTTCCATGTACAGATTATAATGTCTATATTGATCTCACTTAGCTCTCTACCACAGTGCTATAAATTTCACTTGTAAATCGATGTTAAATTGTCATCTTTGGGTACAGTCTTAAAATAACAACAGACTTTGAAGGTAGATGCTGGTGCTTCTTAAGCAGATTTGTGTTTTATGGTTCTCATGGGTTGCCATCCCCCATGGTGGAGAGTAAATATTTATAAACTGTTTTGCAAGTTCTATTTTATCATCATTTGTCTTGAAAAACAAATTCAGTTTTAATATTTCATTAAACTCGCACTTCCATTTTTAAATGTAAGTGCTATTGATGGGTTTAGTACAAAATAAGAAAGTATTGCCAAACAATAAAATAGTTGTAGACTTCTGCAAACTGTAGATTATTGTAAATAATCAATAGTTGTAGACTACTGTAAATAACAAAACCACTATAACAAGAGAACTCAGACAGCTCTCTCTACTGTATGACAAGACTCTCAGGCCTGTATTTCTTGCACATATTTCAGGTTCATGTACTCATTATTTCCCATGTTTCTACTGACCTCATTCAAGATGACTTTCTGTCATTTTCTAATAGTCTTGAGCATCTCTTAAGTCATGGCAAAGGGCGGTAGGGTCTATCAGCCAACACCTTGTATGCTGTCCTAAGACAAGGGAGTGTTAGTTACATTGTACAAAGGAGAATTGGGGAAAGAAAGATAGGTCATCACTAGTGTCTTTTAGATTGTAATATGTAGTAAGGTGAGACCTCTGTTTTTTAACTATGTTTCTCACATATCACTAAATGAGACCAGATGTAGGAAGAAAAGACGTGGAAAAATCTAGGAATAAGAAGTGGAGGTCTACCAAACTCATCCTAGCTTACTTTTATAAAATAACTAAATGTCATTGAAAAAAAAAAAAACAATCTGGAATAAATACTAACCCATACAGGATGCCGGAACAATAGGTGTCAATTGGGACTGTTCTGTGCAACCCAGGTGAATAGTCAGATTCCCTTTAAAGCCCCCTTATGATCTCGGGTGCTCCAGTATGATGCTAAATGAGTCAGACAACTGCTCACCTCACTGTAATTTTAAGACCTGATGTCTAGAGTGGTTGAGTCCTGAAATGACTAGAGTCTTCCTCATTAATAGTCAACTTCCATTTGTTCTTTCAGTATTTATTAAGCCCCTGATAAATAAGAGATTATTGAACTAATTCCTTGCCTTCAAGGAACTCATAGCATTGCAGGAGAATCAGGAAAAAAAAAATCCAATGATTAGAGTGCTGCTCACTGTTGAGACCTGTCACCATTTATTAGCAGGTTGTTCTCTCTCTCTCTCTCTCTCTCTCTATATATATATATATATATATCACTGGCAGAGTCTTTGTCCCATTACTTTTGATGAATGTAGGACCCAGCCAAGTACCTGGTGTCAATTTAAGAATTGAATGAAGTGCTGCATTAAAGATAAACCTGGGTGACTTGGGATCACAGCGGATAGGCATAAATGGGATAGGAGATCAAGATGGTTCCTCAAGTAGGAACAAATGAGCTGAACTCAAAGGGCAAGGAGGATTCAGCAAGTTGGGAAGGGCAGGAAGGTGCCTTCCACACAGACAGAATGACATGCACGAATGCACAGATACAGGAGATAGCAGATACTTGGGGAAGTTAATTCTGGATGATGAGGCAACAGGGTGGAGGCATGGCAGGAAATGAGGCTGTGGGTGGGGCTGGCTAAAGCTTGGGAATCTGGATCAACCCTAGTCAGGAGGAAATACAGTTGTTGTGGAATCCCACTCAGATTTAAATTGCTTTTCTGAGGATCTGAAGCTCCAGTTACACCCAAGTGTCCCCGGTCCTAAAGAACAGTGATGTAGTCAAGAGAGGAGTCCAGATTCAACTTGGCTATTAACTCTCGGAAAGAGAAGGATCAGCCCCTTCAATGGTAGCAGACCTTTTATAGGAGTCCAAAGGCTCATTCATCTCAGGGCTGCTGTTACATTTGGGTCAGTGATGGTGGAGAGCCTGCTTTCACGCACTCAGCATCTCCCTATAAAGAAGTAAATAATTGAAGTAATTAACTACTTAAATCAAAAAGTAATAAAAATGGGTCTAAACTCTTTAGATTTTCTTTTCCAACATATTCCCTGCAAATTGCCTTGACTTTCCAGTATACTTTGGGTATGTCCGTCCCTCCCAAGGAAGAAAGTTTGGCAGGCTGGAAACAGCTAGCTTCACTGGTGATTACAAGCAGTGGGGATTTCTTATGACTTTGTGTGAAAGTGTATATTGGTGTGGAAGAGATAGGGAGGAGATAGCATAAAGCAAAGACTGAGAACATCTGTCTTTCTGACAGTGGCTTATTTTGTCCACACTACTTCTGAAATACCTAACATTTTTCTCCTGGTGTTATCTCTTGCTGAGACTATTATGGCAGTTCCCCTGTTAGAATTTCCATCTCTGGTGTCTAACCATTGTTAGGGGGTCAATTCCCATAAACTACAATCTCACTACTTTTTTTAAAGATTTTATTTATTTATTTGAGAGAGAGTGAGATCCAGGGAGATTACAGAGGCAGAAGGAGAAACAGACTCACTGTTGAACAGGGAGCTCCATGTGGGGCTCAATCCTAGGACCCTGGGATCATGACCTGAGCCGAAGGCAGATGCTTAACCGACTGAGCCACCCAGGTGCCCCTACAATCTCGCTATTAATGACACTTCAGCCTCATCTCCCACTCCTTCTTACCTTCACTCAACTTCCCCCAAGCCAGACTGAGCCAATTATTATTTTCCCAACATATCCTGTACTTAACCACTTCTATATCTTTGCTCTTACAGTTCTCTCTGTCTGCAGTGCAGACTTCAGGTTACAGTTTAAACTCTTTGAAAGTCTTCCTGATCTTTTAGCTAAAAGGAACTCTTCCTTCTTCTCAACTCTCATAGTAGTTGACCTGTGCTTCCTTTTGGTGCTTAACACTTTCACCTTATATTAGGGCTATTTATATACCAAGCTTATTTTGTTGACCTTTCCTTGAAGTCTGTGCCTCACCCATGTTTGTATTCCTTAGACTTCTATCACAATGCCTGATTCATGGTGGGAAGCCAATGAATGAATGAATGAACACACAGTGTGTGGGGACCTCACTCTACCAAAGAGGTGTGTAAAACTGATGGCATTTCTGAGCAGAGACAGTCACACTACAGGGCCTCTCCCTCCCCAGCTGCTGGCTTATGGGGTACTAAAGTCCCCAGCTGCAGACAGCTGTACCAGTTGGGACCAGCTGAACTTCTAGCTGCATCCACAGAACGAAAACACTCATACAAGGGTGAGACTTGTCTTACTGATGACGAAGTTTGTCTTAAGTAGTTGTGTCCCTGGGAAGTCTATCCACATTTCTCAGGCTTCTTTCAGGGTGGGCTTCAGGACATTAGTACCACTTGTTAGCTACAGTCTGCTTAAGTGCTTTGGTCTTATTTCTTTGTTCCCTCAGTAAGGGAAGTCCTGCATTTCTAGTCCCTTGGATTTTTTGGATTCTCTGCAGACAGTGGCTGGTGTTGTGATGAGCCTAGTAGGAACACCTGTTACAGCAAAGGATTATGATTTACTTTAACTCTGCCTTTTACAAAAAGAACTTTAGGAAGATTACAAAAAAAAAAAAAAACATAGCAAAAGATGTTTTTTAAAGTGAAAAAAGTTAATGCAAAGGAAGAAGAGACATAGAACAATTAAGATAATTAATGATTAATATAGAAAATGATTGATATAGAACATGAAGGCCATAAGGCCCTGTATGTGTATTATAGGTTTATTGCAAATCAGACTCTAAGCTTCCTAGAAACTAGAAAAAAAAAAAAAAAAGGAAAAAGAAAAAAAGAGAGGGAAAGATATTCAATGACAGGAATCACAGTGTCTATAAGATAAGAATAAACCAAATCTTCAAGTGGGGCTTCTCTCTCCCTCTGCCCTAAGAAATGTTATTCTGCACATTCTGTGGAAAAGTGTCTTTCACGATGCACTGATACAGATACAGTTGTTAAATGTCTTTAAGAACATTGAAACACAGCGGCAGAGTCTGAGCCTGACATAAATCTGATGATGGGAAGAACTTCTGTAGAGACCTGTGATCTCCTTCTGCTCCTTACAACAAATATATCCAACAAATATTTTTTTTTTAATTTTATTTATTTATCAGAGAGAGGGGGGGAGAGAGCGAGCACAGGCAGACAGAATGGCAGGCAGAGGCAGAGGGAGAAGCAGGCTCCCCGCCAAGCAAGGAGCCCGATGTGGGACTCGATCCCAGGACGCTGGGATCATGACCTGAGCCGAAGGCAGCTGCTTAACCAACTGAGCCACCCAGGCGTCCCCAACAAATATTTCTATTTGAAATTGAATAGCTGCTACTCAGGGTCATCCAGGGAAAGTGTTTCAAGGAACCAGACTATAGCAGAACATACTAAAACCCAGCAAGGCCACAGAGGCCATTGTCCCTCTGATACCAAAAGAGGAGGGAAGCTTAGTCGAAAGCTTGGTTAATATCACTAGAACGAGGAAGGCAGTGAAATCCAAATGCACAACTTGAACAGATGAGGGGGCAAGTCTTAATAATAGCTAATTCTTAATCTCCTACAGTCAAGGCAGCCATCACTCTTGTTAGTGCTGAATCTCTTACAGTTATCCTGGGAACCCAAAACTACTACCTCAACAAAGTACTCTGGCCTTTTTTCCAGACAGAGGTATATTCTTGTCACATAGAGAGAAAGAGGTACCATGTTAGTGTAGTAGAAATAAACTGGCAATGGCTGTTATTCTTTGAGCCACATTCAGTAGTCTCCAAACGGTAGGATCCAGAATTAGGAAAGGCTCTTATTAAAAGGAAATTATTTTATGAATTATCTTCCCACAGAGAAATGATAGTTTTCCTTAATGATTATGAGAATGGAGACCACCATGTGGGAAAAAAATATCATTATTTGTGTATTTAGTATGTACTAGCACCTATGCAAAGGGTAGGTTGCATAAGCTAAGAAATGAATTATTCTAAACAGTAGGACTAGAACCATGAGTGGCAGGAAGTAGGTCTAGGTTAGTAGACCATCAGGGAGCTGCTTTAGAAAGAGGGGATGTCTGAGTACAGGCTGACCAGGAAATTATGATTTGCCAGGAAATTATGCATCAGTTAAAAAAATAAAGAACACACACCTGTTTTGTGTGTGTTGAGTTTGAGGAGTTCTTTATAGATCTTGCATATCAGCCCTTTGTCTGTAGTGTCATTTGTGTGTATCTTCTCCCATTCCATTGCCTCTTTGTTTTGTTGACTGTTCCTTTGCTGTGCATTAGCTTTTGGTCTTGATGAAGTCCCAAAAGTTCATTTTAGTTTTGTTTCCTTTGCCTTTGGAGACATGTCTTGAAAGAAGTTGTTGTGGCCAGTGTCAAAGAGGTTACTGCGTATGTTTTCCTCTAGGATTCAAGTTGAGGTCTTTTATCCATTTCAAGTTATATTTGTATGCGGTGTAAGAGCATGGTCAAGTTTCATTCTTCTATACATAACTGTCTAATTTTCCCAGCACCTTTATTGAAGAGACTGTCTTTTTTTCCACTGGATATTTTTTCCTGCTTTGTTGAAGATTGTTTAACCATAGAGTTGTGGGTCCATATCTGGGCTCCCTACTCTTACCAAAGCAGCTCCTTGACAGCTTGAATTATGTTTAAAAGTACCACTTATCTTGGGGTGCCTGGGTGGCTCAGTGGGTTGGGCCGCTGCTTTCGGCTCGGGTCATGATCTCAGGGTCCTGGGATCGAGCCCCGCATCGGGCTCTTTGCTCCGCAGGGAGCCTGCTTCCCTCTCTCTCTCTCTCTGCCTGCCTCTCTGCCTACTTGTAATCTCTGTCTAATAAATAAATAAAATCTTTAAAAAAAAAAAAAAAAAAAGTACCACTTATCCTAACCTAGACCTACTTCCTGCCACTCATGGTTCTAGTCCTACTGTTTAGAATAATTCATTTCTTAGCTTATGCAACCTACCCTGGCCTTTGTGTCTGTTTTTGTGCCAGTACCATGCCTGGGGGACTCAATTGGTTAAACGTCTGACTCTTGGTTTCTGCTCAGGTCATGATCTCAGGGTCACAAGATAGAGCCAGAATGGAGCCCTGAGTCAAGCGTCAGGTTGAGCTCATGCTCAGCATGGAGTCGCTTGAGATTCTCTCCCTCCCCTTCTGCTCCTCCCCGCCTCAAACAAATAATAAAGTCTTAAAAAAAAAAAAAAAAAAAAAGGTGGAGAGGAGCCCTGGGCTAGTGGGGGTGGGTGGTCAATATCCAGAGGAAAGGAAGATGGAAAGCCTGGCCTTGAGCAGGAGAACCAGAGAGACAAGAAAGATGATGTGGTAAAGGCCCATAACAGAACTCTTGGGGATAGGCAGACAAAATAGGATTTTATGAAGCTTTGTCAGGTAGTCTGTGATGTTTACCTTCTTCCCTGCCACCACGCCTGTCAAATCTTTACCTGTACAACCTTTACAATTGTACAACAATCCTTACCTGTACAATGGGGTCTGTTCTGGAGATGCAGTGACTTACCAAACTGTGCAGTGAGGGGGCACAGAGACAGACCCATCACCTCTGGTTTGCACCATCATCATCTCATTCAAGCTAACAGCAACTTAACGGGGCTTGCCAACTTCGCCACCCAAGGCCATCCTGCTCTCCTCCGCTCTCTCTCCTGTGTGAACCCCTTGTGGCTTTTATGGAATCTGTGTGGTAATTTTATTTATTGCCTCGGCATTTTCTAGGCAGAGAATCTGGAATTAGAGTGACCTTTCGCCCACAGCAGCTGCTGATTTATCACAGAATCTGTTCGAGGCTTGTCCAGATGTTCCTGACATGAAGTTATTTAATTTGAAATTGGCTCAGCTGGAAAATTAGGTTAAGGGTTTTTATAGTCACAATACAAGGCAGAAATTTTACCCTTCTTTTATAAACCCAAGGTGCTGGTGGTACAAACCACATTTCAAAGAAGTTAAAATTCCGGACCAGGCAATATTACATCGTACCTGGAGAAAGACAAAAAGTGGGAGGAAAATTCAGTTGTTCTTGCCAGGGGACTCACCTCTGGGGCCTCAAGAATGGCTGCCAGAAGCCGTAAAGAGACGACAGATGTGTGGGAGCTTCAGCAGAGCCCACGTGAGAAAAGGGGCAATCCCCTGACACAAAGAGGGAGCATGTTCTTTTGCTCCTCACCTCCGCCCTTAGCAGCAGAATCGCTGCTATTGATTCTGCCTGCTAGGTCAGACTTTCCATCATTAGGTGGTCCAGGGTACCTGTTAGAGTCCTTGACCCATTTAGCGGTGTGTAAAAGTTTCAGAGCCCTCACCTTGTCCTGGAACCCTGCCAGGAGAAGGTGGGTGGTAGTTGCCGCCGCTGGGAGAAGCAGTTTGCTGTGTTAGGAGGAGGCATGAGTCTAGTCTCTATTCATTGTCAGAAAATCGGGCCTCTGAAGTGAAGATGACGCAGAGGTGAAGCAGAGCCTAGGGTAGAAGCCATCTCAATCTGGCCTCCCCCAGGCAGAAGCTGAAGCTGGGGAGGGGCGGGGAGCATCAAGGAAGCATGGCCTTCCTTGAATCTAGTGCTTTAAGAGAAACAAACTGGGACACATCTGGGGAAGAACCTCAGACCTTATGACAGGAAGGAAGAAGTGGCTAGAGAAGAGAAGTCTTGGCTAAAATATCGGGACAAGTGGGATAGGACAAATTATTTCAAATACAAGAAGACAGCCTGACTTGTTCTGTGGGGGCAAGGAGGAAGTCAGGGTTTGGCAAACGGAAATCACAGAGAGGTAGATTCTAAGGTTAATGTAAAAAAAAAAAAAAAAAAAAAAAAGAATAAAGTCATTCCCTCTCTCCAGAGCTACTTGGATAACCACTCAACAAATGTGTTAAATGGGGATCAGGATGAGGATTTTCCTTAAAAGACCTTTCAAGTCCCTCAAATCTATAATTCTAGACTCTTAAAATATTTTCTACCTTTTATGTGAAACTGCCCACCTCACTCTAGTTATTTGATGAGTTAAAATAACAAAAACTCTTCACTGGAACATTGAGAGAGTATACAAGGCGCCATGTGTTTAGTATTTCAAAACTTTCAGAATGACAATTAGTGCAAAATATGTGTTTTTCATTTAATTATATTGAGGGGCGAGTTAGGCAAATTATGCAAACTGAATGAATTGGACAGTGTGGATATTTTGAAATATTTACCACAATTCTGTAGCCAAGGAAGATTCCAGTTCCTGATTCTTATTCCCTTGAACTTTTTGCATCTGGATTTATTTATGCCGAGAATGATACCCACTTCCTAACCCACAATTCTTCATGGTAACAAACCCATCACATTCACCTAGGACAAATAACTGCACCCCAACCTTGGTCAAGCTAGTGAGTCAGAGGTTCTTTTCACACAGGGGTTGAATCTACCAGAAACTACCATTCTTTACAGAGTGCATACAACTAAGCTGTGTCTTTATTAATTAAAGCAGTAAGATGAAAATGTGGACTGTAGGGGGAATCATTCATTATCCAGAGTATTGTCTGTACTTGCCAAACATCTGGATTTGGTGGAGAAACATATGAGTGGTTCAACTGAATTTTTCTTTCTCATTTGGATGTTTGGTGTCATGTAGGCCCAACCTCGGTCAAGACTTGGAGGAAAAACTTGGCAGAAAAAAAGCCAGAATGACTTACTGATAGCATAACAGTCTAAAAAGAATAGAGATTTTTTTGTTGATGATCCCTATGATGCGAGAAGACACTGGGAAAAAAACTCTTCTAAATAACTCAGTGAATAATGACCAGGCAACAGAAAATAATGAACTAAGCTTTTAGACCTCTTACAGAACTCGGGTGAATGATTGGTCAATTAGGAAGCCATGAAAATGGTACAATGTACAACGAACTGTGAATTATTTTAGCAGATATTCTTGGAAATCCTGAATCACCAAGATTAACAGAAAATAATAAACCCATGTTATGGAGCATGAAAAACTGTATGGAATCAACCACTTATCTTTCTGAAGGCTGATGAAGACCAGAGAAGACTCCCAGGAATCTAGCTAATAATAAATACCATAAGACCAAGAAAGGGATTTCAAATAGTATTTTTTATTAGAACATGGCTCCTTAGTTATTGAGGATAGGAGAGCCCTGCCTCCTCGCAGGCCTCTTAGGGGCTCGTGGAAAGGGAAAGGGTATAGGTTGTGTGTGGTAAATGCATCTCAGGGCAAATGAGACTCTTAAGGCATGACAATTTAATTGACACCAGAGT
The DNA here is from genome assembly GCF_030435805.1 of Mustela lutreola. Taxonomy (NCBI): domain Eukaryota; kingdom Metazoa; phylum Chordata; class Mammalia; order Carnivora; family Mustelidae; genus Mustela; species Mustela lutreola. The sequence goes on along the minus strand of NC_081299.1, from coordinate 101,324,617 downwards.
TGTGCAGCTCTGCTCAGAGCAAGGAAGTCTATAACATTATTATCCCCTTTTCATTTCTCCCCTCTCCTGGTCTTTCCTACACCACCCCCAGGTTAGTGAGGTTCTTAGGTACCCTCTCCACTCCTGGTCTGGAAGTTGGGAACCTTAAGTGTTGGTTTCTGCCATACCCCACCCTGAGAAACTGTACACTTAACATCTCTGGGCCTGTTTTCTTCTTCTGTAAAATGGGAGTATTCGATAATATTACCTTCATGACTGCATCCAAATGTAGGATGTTAAATTCCACAAGAACTAAGCAATTATTAGATAAGCAGCATTTGGAATGTTTAAATGCATTCACAAAGTGATGTTTCTTACTAAGCACTAGGATCTGTGCCATCCTTAAGATCAGACATTGGGCTGTGAGGTAATAGGAAAAGAGACACAGGGAGAAGTACTAGATGCACTATTCTTTAGAAAAGATTAATAGAGCATGCAAATGGTACCAGGCTAGAAGAAGCAGATCCCAGTGTGGGCAAGCATTAAACACATGAATGATATTAAGAGATTATAGAAGTATGGGTGGAAAAGAATGAAACAGGATTCAACTTGGAAAAATGCAAAGTAATGCATTTGGGAGCAAGTAACCAAAAACATATGAGCTTACAATGTTTTGTGGCAACAGAACTAGCTGGAGACATAATCATCATACCAGTGAATAGAAGATGGATGATTTCTGCACCCCTAGGGAAGGCCACACTTGGAATTCTGAGTTCAAATCTCTCCCTTGGAAAGTAAGGGATGAGAAAGAAAAATGAGGTCAGGAAAGTGCAAAAGCAATAATAGATAGTTAAAGGTGGTTGATTTGAGGTGAGGTTTTTACAATCTCACAGAATGTGCTGGCTGCTCTCAGGTTCCGGTAGAAACAGAGCATTGAGAATCGCAGTTTATCTGTCATGGGATCAGAGACTATTAGATAAGAAGGTGGTCTTAGAAACCTACTCCATCCCTCCTCCATTTTGCAAATGAAAAGGCTCAAATAGGGTGCCTGGGTGGCTCAGTGGGTTGACCCTCTGCCTTCGGCTCAGGTCATGATCTCAGGGTCTTGGGATCGAGCACCTCATCGGGCTCTCTGCTCAGTGAGGAGTCTGCTTCCTCCTCCCCCTCTGCCTGCCTCTCTGCCTACTTGTGATACATCTCTCTGTCAAATAAATAAATAAAATCTTTAAAAAAAAAAAAAAAGACTCACATAGTTCAAGAAAGAGAATAGTTGATTAAAGTGTTGTCTCAAGCAATCGAAGCAAATATGAAACCTCTGGGCCTCTTGGTTATTAAGCCCCTAACTGGATCATCTCTAACTGTGGCATCACTTTTGTGTCTTCTTGTTCGTGAGCACATAATGCATTCTTTCTTCTGGCACCTTTCCCTCAGGTCCTTCTCCTTGGTCTGCCCTTCTCTAATGAATACCTCCTCCCCATTTATGTTTCCCTGTAAATAAGTATCCCTTCTTCATCCTACAGGGGAATCTGAGAGGAAACCACCTTTTCCTTCAGAAACCTCTCTACTTCGGTCAGAATTATTCATTTTCCCTCCTGCCTGTTCTCTTGGGTCTTGGATTTTTAAACTTCCATGAGGACAGTGATCACAATGCATTGTAACCCTGTGTGCAAGCAGCCTTCTCAGGAGGTAATCAAGCTGAATCTCCCCCCACCCCCAGTAATTGTCATCCCACGTGAACTCTGGGTTCTACAAAATGAGTCCAGCCTCTTATAGTATATGAACTCTTTATTTGAAAACAGCTCAAATTCTTCCCAAAGCCTCTTTTCTCTGAATCCTCCAATTATTCTACTGCTCTTCAAATGACAAAGTTGAAAATTCTTTTACCCTCTTGATGGTTGGCCTCTGAAACACCTTGGGGTTTCTATGTTCTCATTAAGTTTGGGTCTTGGGAGTAATCCGGCCGCCTGATATGATTCAGCCCACACTAAAAACAGCAAACTATCACCTCTCTAGAGACACATTGGATTTGAGGAGCTTTATTTGTGTGCTTGTTTGGGGGTATCCATACAGTGCCATTGGCCCATGTTTGGCTAAATAATAACTAAATCTCTACAAAGCACGGGTTTGCAGAATATTTCATGAGACCCTTTTATAAGTGACAGAAACAATAAGCAAAGACTGCCCTCAACTACAAATGTCCCCACTTGGGCAAATCTGCAGGTGTTGCATGGGCCGGCCATTTCCTCCCTCCTGTGAACCATCTTCACTGTTGTGATGCTTCATCAGCCAGCTAGCTTGCAGCTATTCTCGGCCTTCTCAGAAGGTAATCACAGGTAATCACAGGAAGGTACCAGGGACAGCCCATGAAGTATGCTTCAGCAAGAGGAACTTCTTTAGTTGATGATCCCATTGAATTAATATTAGCAGCAGGGTGGGAGAGAAGATGAGAGAAAGGAAGGAGCGATTTTTTCAATTATGAATTAGCTTATACAGATACAGAGGGACATGTGTACAGCCAAACAGACACTTGAAAACAAAACTCTCACATTCCATTAGAACCACTTAGCACAGAAGAGCAGACCGCAAGTGCTCTATCACCTGGATCGAGCGGTCAGGCCTCGTCTTGAATGGGAATTTCCTCACTTGACAGATGTGGATTGAGTGTCTGTTAGCTAACATTTTTCCTCTAATTACTAATTACACCAGAGAAAGGGGCTTTATGGCCAGAGTCCTGGAAATGTGAAATGTGATCAGTAGAGCTTTGCAGTAAAGATGGAAGATTGATGTGTGACGTCAGACAGCTGGCTAGGAGGCCCATGGGCCAGGAGGCCAGCAGCTGCTCATAGCGGATTTGAGAGGGTGGGGGAAGGATCCGGGCAAGGGAGGGGTCAGAAAAGGATCTGGGAGAGGAGAGATAAGGAGAACGATGTTAACAATTTCGTTTCCCCCTCCTCCTCTTCCTGTCATTTCAGATAAGGACACATTAACCCTCCAAATTTGAGGCTAGAGCCAACAGGTGGCAAGGCCCATCCCTACAGAGAAAGCAGCTGCTGGAAGTGAGAATGGGTGCCAGGAAGAGGGAACTTCAGGTGGGAATCTGCCCAGAGCAGTTAACCTTCACCCTAAAATACACCCCACCCTTCTCCCACCACTCACAAAGGAGACCATGACCCTGGGGGGTTACACACTTAGAACATTTCCGAGAGCCGTGGGGCTAGATGAATCCTCCAGAGGCCAGCTGTAGTGGAATCTGCTGAGCTTTTGGTTAACAACAGAGATCCCTGGACCCCAACCCAGGCCTCCAGAGTCTGAAGGTAGGGTAGTTCAGCTCCCTAGTCTCTCTCTCAACCAAAATCCCATTGATTTTCTCCTTTGCACGTAAATCTTTATCTGAAAATATAACATCCATTTTATTTATTTCCTGTCTTCCCCATATTCCCATACGTTCCAAAGGAATAGGGACTCCTTGCTCAAAACGGTACCTAGCATTTGGGAGGTGCTCAATAAATATCTCTTGGATGAAAAGGTGAGTTGAAGGGAGACAGGGAAGGAAAAGGAGGTTCAGAATGCCTGTCCTGGTGAATAACTTAGCCAAGCTGAGCCCAGTTCCTATGTTTTAGGATCCTCAGGCAGCATGAGTTGGGGTAGCAGACAGGAAAGAAGGAGGTCGTTCTGCATTTGGGTTAAAAACACAATGGAGGGGTGCCTGGGTGGCTCAGTGGTTTGGGCTGCTGCCTTCGGCTCGGGTCATGATCTCGGGGTCCTGGGATCGAGCCCCGCATCGGGCTCTCTGCTCCGCAGGAAGCCTGCTTCCCTCTTAAATTTAAAAAAAAAAAAAAAAACCCACAATGGAAGACTGAGGGTCTTACATAAGCACTAAGCCCTGAATGCACTCACACGGGTCTCACACAGGGAAACATGTCACCACGGCCAAACACGTAGACCCCACCAGCACTTTGGCTGCGAGCAGGGGCCACCTTGAGGTAAGAGGGACCTCTTACCTCAAGAAAGACTTTAACACACACCTGTCATTATTCTTAAATTGACTCTGTGACTAGCATTGCTAGCCCTAATTTGAGAGACACAGAAATTAAGGCCCTAAAAACAATGATTATGTGCTATAGGTCGCAAAACAAAAAGAAGGAGAGAAAGGCTAACACCTGGCCATCCAGCCTCATAAACCAACTCTATCTCCCTACCCAGCTGCTTCCTGTGTTTTCTTTGATGTTCTTGAAGCCACTGTGGTTTTTGTAATGGGCGAGAAGGAGGATCACACCATTTTGAATAACACACATTGTACTTAACCTACTTAGGACTCTTTTTTCTATTTTTATACAATGAAGTTGTCAGTATTGATGCTACTATCTCTGAAGATGACAAGAGTATTCACAAATACAGCATAGTAAATGTAACACCTATCTTATTATATAATACTTTCTTAGAAACACGTACTATTAAATCACTTTTTAAATTCCTCACTCCCATAAAATGAGCATAGTCTCCTGGTCTGAGAGTGAGAGTCTTACATACATTTGATCAGAGGATCACAGGCTATCAGATCTAGCTGCAAAGAGCCATAGAATCTAAATTCTGCCCTCTTAATAACTTTGAACACTAAGGCAGGGCTGAGCTGGCATTAGCTGATGTTTGTCCTTTTCCCTAGACACAAAATCCCTATAACTCTGGGGCTTTGGGCACGTCTGCCTGTTCTTTTGCCCTTCAGGGCAGCTCTGCTATACAGAGGCAATGAGTCTGTTGGTGGCTATAAGCTCACAGGGATATAAGGAGACTCTTACTTGTAAGACTTCTGAGAGCTAACTGAGCAGCTGAGCTCATGTCTCCGAGTAGGAAAGGCCTACCACAGAAATGGTGATACAAGGAAGACCCCAGCCTTGCTCCAGGGTGAGGACACTCACTCCCTGGACATTGTACTGGTCTCTCCCACAGCAGCTCTGAGAGCCATCATTGCTACACGCTGTGCAGTCCTGGCATCAGTGTAAGCCAGGATGGGATAAAGAAACCAGCTGTGAGCGGGTCTTCTCCTTTCCTTTGCCAAGGGAAAAAAGATTAACAAGCATTCCCTGGCATGGGGTGGAGAAGTCATCAGAAGTTCTAAGACTAATGTGGCATCATTTTCTGGTGGGGCTTCTATGCTCCAGCATTCACAGAGGAGATGGACTCGCAAGTCTACCATGTTTTATGTATCTGTTCTCAATATATTTCTGAGAGCTAAGTAGGATGAAAGATTATACTTTTTAAAGGATTGAACAACTAGGTGTGTCTTTTCTCCTTCTCTACCCATGGAATTCTTCATCCCCCCCAAAGTCGACTCATTGCTAACTACCTTTAGAATGCCTTGTCAAACCCCTACATAATCTCCTGGGAGCAGTGAGTCCCTTTCCTGTGTGCTCTCACAGCACCCTACACACCCCTCCATAACAGTCCTGTTTGGTGGTGCTCTAATCATTGGCTTTAAAAGTCTGTTTCCTCAGTAGACTGTGCTCTTCTCACAGCAGGGGTAGGTTTTCTTTATCTCTGTTGACCCTTCCCCTTCGTATCTATCTTCTCTCTACCCTATTCTAGATCCAGTTTCAAAGACTGGCCCATCAAAGATACTGGAAGAACACAAAAGGAAAAAAATGAAAGGAGGAAACTTAGTGGCTTGCCCAAAGTCACACAATTCAGCATCATAGTTCCATATTCAGTGCACACTCAATTTGAAACTAGGCTGTCATCATGCCTGTTTGTCTACAAAGAGTGACTTATTTTTAAGAATAATTTTACTACTAAGGAAAGGAAGAACACATAGCCCAGGCCAGATAATTCTTAAGTATGATTAGACAATGGCTTAGGGACCCCATCTATGTTTTAAATCAGGATCATTTTCAGGTCTAATGGAAATTACATGGTGGCTTTGGCTTCACAGGGAAGGAACTTCAAGCTAATCAGCTTTGGGAATGCCACCATCTGAGATGCCAAGGCAAAAACAAAGGAATGCAATCGATTAAGTCTCCCTTCAAGAACGTTCCAAAACTGCAAGGCTGCTGAGATGAGATGGGACTGGAATCCTACCCACAGGCTTAATCGCTTTGCAAGAGGCCACAGCTGTTGTTGCAGGAAAGAGCAGGGTAAAATTCTGTTTTCTTACTTTCAACTTTCTGCTGACCTTGTCTGAGATTATTTCTGACCTGCCCGATGCCCATGCATATCTCAAGAGGCTCTTTATGTAGTGTCCTGTGTCTTATCTTTGCTATTCATTATATCCCTAGCAGTTAACATAGTGCCTGCTACTAGCTCAGTAACTATCTGTTTGATAATTTAACTAAGCCTCCAAAAGTAGAACGTTAAGAGAAAGTGGCCATTCTCTGGTACACAAGAGAGCAATCCCTTCAGTCTTCCAACCAACATTTTCCTTGGCCCTTTTGCCAAGAAGACAGGGACATGAGGAAAGAAGTAGTGTGATAATCATTTTTTTGTCCAGCTTGTAACTATGTCTATCCCAATTCTCCTATGCACATTCCATGACCAAATCAACTTTTGAGGGGCCCGTTTTGTTTTGGGCTTTTTGCTTCCATAATGACAACCAATTCATGAAAAATTAATGACTTGTCACACATTTACAACCTCTTCTGGCCTTTGAAATAGCTAAAGTGATCTGTGGACTAGCAGAAGAGAGGCCTGGTTGGTCTTTGCCAGAAGTGGGGCCCATGGGGTAAGATCTAGAGAGTTATTGGCTTAAGTGGTGTTAAGCAGTGCCTGTGATTGGAAAATAGAAGGAAATAGAATCCCCTCAGAGAATCAAGAATATCCAGGCCTCATCCTAAAATAAATAGGCCAAATAAACATGGGTGGCAACAGCTTAACCCTCAAACCTGTTCTCCCCCTTTTATTTCACGTAAGTTTCCAAATATTTGTGTCTGTCTTCTTTCTGTAGCCTCAGACCCAAGCATGTTTTAAGACTTTATGCAACGTAGGCTTGTCACTTTCCTTAATCTTTCATGAAGAAATGTATATTCTATCTGTACTTTATGAGTATTAGTGATGAAAAAGCCCAGGGAGCTAATCCCATGACTAACCACCTTCAGTCCTTCTTGTTACCATCCACCAAATTAAAATCCCTTCCAGTGACCACTTATTCTCCCAAGTCGAAACCCTAGGGTTACATGTGCTTTTTTTGTTAACATTCTACTTTACTACAGCCAAGGGGTTGTTTTATTTTAGGAATATTCTAGGTCCTTTCCATGTTCTATGTATTGTTTTCCTTTCCATTTGTGAACCTTGGATCATTTGAAAGGATCAGTGTCTCTGACTCATTTATACTTAACTCATAAGTCACTCAATAAGTACAAGTTGATGTCCACTGAGCCATTTTATATATCTCATTAAGAGGGATTGGCTCTTTTGCCAAGGATATGCAAATCAGAATACCAGAAGGTTTGATATTCAAAACGTGTAACATCTGAATGGGTTCCAAACTCTGCAAAACTTCTCTCCTGATCCTCTTTCTTTTCCCCTCCCCCACACTTGCAGTAATACCTTAGAATTATGAGGCTGCTTATTTTGTGCCACCTACCCCTGAGTCACAAAATGGGAGTGATATTTGAGCCCTAAAACCACCATTCAGAACCCAGAGCTAAGCCACCACTGTCAGTGGGTATCTACCAGGTGTTCTGGAAAATGCATCTGCTCCTTGCCTCAGGCAAGTTCTTTCACAGTGAGGAGAAAAGAGTTGGTTCCACAAAACATCCCAGGGAAGTAAAGATGAAATTGATTGAAGGAAATTACTCTGAAAGCCTTGCTTCTCCACTCCTTTGAAGATAGGAGTCAGTTTGCTTTCCTGCATCCATGTGGTCCTCAGATGTCCTAAGTCAAAACACAGTGAGAATGGGATTTTCCCAAGTCTCCCCTGGCCAGTCGTTCAGGGTCTCCCATCTCCACACTGTGTGTATGTGTGTGTGTGTGTGTGTGTGTGTGTGTGTGTGTGTGTGCCGCCATCCACCCAATGGCAACGACAGGGGCACACAGGCAGTATGGAAGCTCAGTTCCTTTCCCCTGGCTGGAAATAGGCCAAGACTGTGAATGTTAATCACCCAATTCCTGTAAAAGGTACCATGGGGCCTTTAATAAGCACAAATGGCTGGAGTCTCAGTTTTACACTTCATCTGTGAGACTTTGTCAGGGGAGGTGGCAGTTCTCAACGAATATTTATACAATCGCTCAAACTAGAAGTAGAAAGAGCCTTGTAGTTGTTGATTTCAGAGACTAGAAACTCGGTGAAAGACGGGCTTTGAGGAATGGTTTTCCACTGCTTCTGAGGTCAGGTCTAAAAATCTGACATTTCAGGGAGCAAATACCTGTCTTTAAATGTCTTCTCTGCCCAACTCCATATACTCTCACATATGTTGCTGCCACCCCAGGATTTGGAGTTCCCATCTAGGATGCTGGTGTCAGGAATACAGGCTTTCTCCTCCCTCCACTTCCTGCCTACCCTGAAAACAGTGATGGCAGCTCATGTTTACGTCTTCTATCTCCTTAAATTACTTTATTATTGATGGGGAAGTTAAAGGGGTACCGACTCTACTGATAAACAGAATAAGGATGGACTTCAACTTTGTCCTGCTTAGTTGCACCTTGTTCAACTTAAATATTGTGATCTATAAAGTGTATCTAAGCCACACATTACATAATTATTAATAGGATTAATTGATAAAAAGTTAATGATGAGCTTTATAAATTATGAACTTATATATGGATGTAAGCCATTTGTTATTATATTATTATAGCTATTTATGATTATTCTTTGCTCTGCAGAAGATTTCTAAGAGAGTATATTTTTAAGGAATATATTTCTTTTCTCCAAGTTTCTCGTGTTATTACTACAACCAAGGAGGAGTTTGGGACTACTACAGTTCCTGCAGTGCTCAGAGGAACCAGGTAAAACTAGTCATTTTCTTTGATCCAGTAGAGCATTTAGAGGAAGAGATAGAAAATATCTTCGTATTGTTGGTGAAGTGATGGAGAAAACATTATTTATGCATTATAATAAAAATATTAAAAGCTTGTTATTCACAAGGAAAAGATGCCTTCAAATTTCAAATTTTCAAAGTGGCATAAATCTTTTAACAACAAAGAACATGCAACCCTAGATTTTTTTCATGTTAAATACAGCCTTATTGAAGTATAATTGATATACAAAAAATCATACATATTTAATATACAATTTGATGTGCTTGGACATGTGTGTACAACTTTAAGAAATAAATGCTCACTAGAAGAGAGTTCAATTTGGTTTTGCAGTAAAAGGACAGTAACAATGACTGATGGTGGTTGACTCCCTGGGCTTTTTTTATTTATTTGAGAGAGAGAGGGGGAGACTGTAAGGGGGTGGTGGAGAAGAGGGGAAGGGAAAGGGAGAATCCTCGAGCTGTCTCCCCACTGAGCAGAGCCCCACCAGGACCCTGAAACCATGACTTGAGTTGAAACTAAGAGTTGGTAGCTTTACCAACTGAGCTACCCAGACACCCCTCCCTGGGTTTTTCATCACCAATATTTATGAAATACATATGGAATGCACATTTCTTTTTTAAAGCTGATAAATCTATAGTGATTATTTTCATTAACAGTAGTTTTTGAGAGTTGCCTCTTAGAAAATTATGTCTAATTTCTTCAACAAGTATTTTCCTCCTTTACTTAATAATTTCTTCATCTTATTATCAACTCCCTGATTTAAAATGTTCTTGGGCCTCCCTGGGTGACCCAATTGGTTAAGCAACCGACTCTTGCTTTCATCTCAGGTCACAATCTTATGGGTCATGGGATTGAGGCACCAGGTCATGGGATCGAGCCGCACTCATCAGGGAGTCTGCTCAAAGATTCTCTCCCCCTCTTATGTACATGCATGTGCACACCCACTCTTTCTCTCTCTCAAATAAATATTTTTAAAAATAAAATAAAATATTCTTGGAAGTCTGCTTTGCAGAGAGATTTCACCATGCCTGCAAAAAATGATGTTCACACCACTGATTTTGTTTTGGCTATGCTTACATTCAGCTCTGTCACTTCCTCTTATTACTACTACCAATTTCTACTGCTGTTTCCACTTTTTAAAAAATTGAGAATCTAATAAAAGCAAGCATCCATCCATCAAACATTCCCTATAATCATAGATTATAGATTCATAGTAAAATAAATCCACAAATAACTAGGAAGTAGCATAGAAAACTTTGAGCAGCAGGTTAATGTCTAGAAGACATTAACTGATATATTCCCTTTTCACTATAGAATAAATAGAAGTCTAAATATTTTCAGTTGTTTCCTGAATGTCATTAGGTTTAGCCTGATTTCTCTAAGAACATATGCCTTTTTAGGGTGCCTGGGTGTCTCAGTTGGTTAAGCCTCTGCCTTCAGCTCAGGTCATGATCTCAGGGTCCTGGGATCGAATCCTGCATCGGGCTCTCTGATCGGCAGGGAGCTTGCTTCCCCCTCTCTCTCTGCCTGCCTCTCTGCCTTCTTGTGATCTCTCTCTCTCTCTCTGTCAAATAAATAAATAAAATCTTAAAAAAAAAAAAAGATTCTCTCTCTCCCTTTAAAACAAAACAAAACATAACCCTTTTTTATTTGTATTCTTTGCCCTGAAGGTGGTGTTAAGTATTTAGGAGTTTCCTCATAAAGAAGAGGCTGTGTCCCCTTTATATTTCAAAATAATGTTTTTACCAAAGTTGAGGACTATATCAAAGGCCATTTTTCTAAGCAACAAAATTCTTTTTTTTTTTTTAAGAATTTATTTATTTATTTGACAGACAGAGATCACAAGTAGGCAGAGAGGCAGGCAAAGAGAGAGAGGAGGAAGCAGGCTCCCTGCCGAGCAGAGAGCTCAATGCAGGGCTCGATCCCAGGACTCTGAGATCATGACCTGAGCTGAAGGCAGAGGCTTTAACCCACTGAGCCACCCAGGTGCCCCAGGAACAAAATTTTTGACCATCATTCAGGGAAATGAAATTGCAAGAAAATATTCTTTTTTTTTTTTTTTAAATAAAACCATCTGAAACATACCAAAGTTCTTTGTGCACATATCTATAGTTTTCATATCATCCATTGAACAAATACAAATATAAAAAGAGGATGATGGGCCCTGTGAAGACAAAGCAGAGTTGGGGGGGGTGCGAAGGCAGGGGAGAAGGTAGAGAGGAGGGAGGAACAACTGGAGACACAGAGCACAGGGAAGATCTTTTCTAAGAAGACAGCTGAGGAACAAAGACCTGAAAAACAGGAGAGAAAGAACAATGAAGATAATTCCTGAAGGAGCATGAGTGAGAGAGGGAGTGGCACCTGCCAAAGGCCTGAGGCAAGAGGGCATATGGCATGTTGTAGGAACTGAGAGAGGCCTGGGCAAGAGGGCAGATTCAGCAGGGGAAGCATGGGAGACAGAGAGGTCAGAGAGGTGTCAGGGGGCTAGATCACATCACCCCTTTAGGTTACGGTAAAGATTGGAGATTTTCTCTGAGTGAGATGGGATGCTAGTTAAGGTTATGTGGGCATCAGAGAAGACATGGATTGACAAGTTTGAAAATTATCATTTTGGCCACAGTATTGATATTCAGGGCAAGGATAAAAGAAGCAAGCTGCTAGATGGCTATTGCACTAGTCCAAGGGTGAGAGGATGATGGCTTGGACCCGAGGGGATGCCATGAAGGTGCTGAGGTGTGACCAAATTCTAGCTGTATTGAAGGAAGAACTGTCAGGGGACTGCTTTGAATTGGGCATGAGCTGTGCTTGAAAGAGAAGGGATAACCTTGACTCCAAAGGTTTACCCTGAGAAACTGGAACAAGATTTATGAAATGAGAAAGAATATAGGAGGAGCAAGTTTGGAAGGTCAGTTCAAAAATTAAGAGCTGGGTTTTGAGCAAGTCAAGCTCAAAACTTTATTGACATGCAAATAAAGAAGTCTATAGTTAAGGGGAGAATCAAAATTAAAGCTACGAATTTGGGAGTTGTCAGTATAGAGATTGTTTTCAAGGCCAGGACACTAGAATGAGATTACGTAAGTGAGTGTAGTCAGAGAAGAAGTCTAAGGACTGAGCCCTGGAAACCCCGCCATCAAAAGAGGTAGCATAAATTAGGAGAAATAAGCAAAAAATAGAAAAGGAGTGGCCAGACAGAGATCAGAGTAACCAAACCAAAAAGAGGAAGCCCAGAAACCAAGAGGTCTTTCGGCAGAAACCAAATCAGATATACGGAGTAAGATGAGCACTGAGAAAAGCCCACTTTTGTGAGGTCACTGCTGAATTTAGAAAAGACTGTTTGGGAGGCACCTGGGTGGCTCAGTTTGGTTAAGCATCTGCCTTCAGCTCAGATCATGAGCTGAAGCTGAGGAGTAGGGGGAGGGGTAGGAGAGAGAGGGGGAGGGGAAGGGGGAGGAGGGTAAAGCAGGGGGGAGGGGAGACGGGAGAGGGGATGGAGGAGGAAGAGGAGAAAAAGGAAAAAGAAAAAGAGAAGGTTGTTTTGATGGAGTGGTGATGCTGAAGGCCTCACTAGGGTTGACTGAGAGGCTCTGAAAGGAGAATAAATAGAGACCGGGACTAGAGACCACTGCATTGAGGGGGAGTTTTCTTGTAAAGGGAGTAGAGCTAGAAGGCATTCTGAGGCCAAGGCAGAGTTTTATTTTATTTTAACAGTGGAATACAGTCGGTAAATAGCATGTTTGTATGGCTACCTCAGTAGTTCAGCTGAAAGGAAAAATTGGGTGAAAAGGTTTGAGGAACGAAGCTGTATTAGTTTGCCGGGGTTGCCATAACAAAGTGCCACAGCCTCGGTGGCTAAAACAACAGAACTGTGTTATGTGTTCTGGAGGCTACAAGGCGGCCTCCATTCAGTTGTATCCATGTGTCAGCAGGGTTACTCCTGCTGAGGACCTCTCTTCTTGGCTTGTAGATGGCTGTCTTCTGTCTTCCTGTGACCTCCTTTGTGTGCCTCCCTGTGTCCTGACCTTCTCCTCTTATAAGGACACCAGTCATACAGCATTAGAGCCCATCCGTACTACATTATTTAATCCCAATTGCATCTTTAAAGACCTTATTTCCAGTGTGTAGGACCACAACGGAAGGTTTGGGAAAACTGAATGGGAAGAAATCAGAGAGGGAGACAAACCATGAGAGACTCTGGACTCTGAGAATCAAACTGAGGGTTACAGAAGGGGGAGGGGTGGGAGAATGGGGTGACCAGATGAAGGGAATTAAGGAGGGCATATGTGGTGATGAGCACTGGGTCTTATATGCAACTAATGAAGCATTGAACACTATGTCAAAAACTAATGAGGTACTATATGCTGGCTAATTGAGCATAGTAAAGAATAGACCTTATTTCCAAAAACAGTTGCATTCTGAGGTACTGGGGGTTAGCAGTTCAACATATGAACTTTGGAGGGACACTGTTCATCCCATAAGAGATGCCCTGGGATAGAAGCAGGGGACAAGCTCAAGTGCATAGGTTTTAGCCTATCTATAATAATGGGACCAAAAAAGCAAAACGTGGAAACAAATGTACATATTTTCCTAGGTTTTGTGTTTTCTTCATGAAGTAAACATCCAGGCAATGGCTAAAAGGGAAATTGGAGGAGATCCCGGAGGTTTCAGAAGAATGGAGAAGAGGCGGCACGGTCATGGGGGAGGGGGTGGAGTGCATGTTAAAGGAAAATGGACTATAGACTTGTTGGGCAGCACTGGGGCCCACCTGCAGCCTGTGCCCATGCCTTAAATGTGACAACAGCTCATATGGTTGCATGGTTTTCTCCCAGCTATGTTCAGCTTCTGGGGATTGATATGGAGTAGAGAGTTTTAGTTTAATTAGGGTTGTAGTTCTGCTGGATGAGTACTATAGAGGGAGAGAGTAACCAGTGAGTTCAGTGTGTATATAGATGAGGTTTATAATGATGAACCACAGAATCCAAGGCAGTAGGCAAAGTGGAGATAAGAAAAGATGACTGACAGTGAAAATGGAGTATAACCAATAGCTTGTAGCTTCCTGTGGAGTTGGGGACTGTTGGGAGACAGGAGACCAGCTGCAATAAGTTAAATAGATGGGAAGTGTCAGTTACCAGGAGAATTGAGATCTGGAGGAGCTGCAGTTACTGGTAGTGACTAAGCTGGGGTAGAACTATAAGAATGAGTGTTAGGGGCACCTGGGTGGCTCAGTTGGTTAAATGTCTGCCTTCAGCTCTGGTCATGATCACTGGCCCTGCAATGGGCTCCCTGTTAGCAGGAAGTCTGCTTCTTGTTCTGCCCCTCACCCCACTCATGATCTCTCTCTCTCTCTCTCTCTCACTCTCTCAAATAAATAAATAAATAAAATCTTAAAAAAAAATGAATGAGTGGTTTGGTAGGAGTAGGAGGAATCAAAGAATAGATTGTTGAGGACATTAATTGCCCCGAAGGATTTGAAAATGTCATGAATTATTATAGGAGTGGGGCATCAGCAAGATGCTAAAATATTCAAGGGATAAAGGGAGTGACCTAGAGGTCTGTAGCTGACTACAACAGGAAACAGTAGTAGATGTCAGAGCCAAGAGCATGAACTTCCAATGAGCTGGACGAGAGATGGGGAGAAGGGAGAAAAGGAGAATGGTCCAGAAGAGCCCATGAAGGGTTATGAATGAAGAGTGAGGAGACCATCTCAGGCACCCTGACTTTAGGAAAGGAAACACACACTTCTGAGAGAGCTATGGAAAAGTGTCCTCAGAGAAGAGCCAAGTTTGGGTTAAAATAAGAGGGTGGAGGGGAGAGGATCAGAGGACAGGTGAACATGCCAGGGATTGAAGGGACCTGTGCCTCCAGGTCAGTTTGGGGGAGGAGAGTCAGGTAGCAAGGAATGAGCTGGGAGACTTCCTGACTGCCTGAGATACAGTGGTGTGGGGAGAGAAGGGTAAATCCTGATACTTTCTAATGCCCCAGGTTGGGGTGGCTATGTTTGAGGTGGGAGATGGTAGCCTTCTATGGGGACAGGCTGTTCAGGAGGCTAAAGGTGATGTGGCAATTGGCACCCAGCTGCTTTCCTAATGACAGTGCCAACTCGGGAGAAGGGGTGAGGGTGGCTGAATCAGGTGCTGGAGATTCAAAGAAAGTCTGCCATTAAGGGCCAGAGAACCTATGGCAGAGGAGGGGGAGGGGGGGGAATGTTCTATCCTAATCCTCATGGAACCACTGTATTCGGTGCATAAACAGGGAACTGCAATCCTCCTGAACATAGACAGCTTCTCCGAAGTGTCAGCTGAGTGTGTTTAGAAGGTGACAATATTGTGGTGAGGATAATTTTAATGTGCCTTGTTTGATCAATCATATTTTACGGGCATCCTTTGTCTGATGTTTAAGTTTAGCTTACCAGGAACTCATACCCAAGAAAGTTTACCAGGAAACCATACCCAAGACAAACCTATGGGCATTTAGGACGATGTGGGAGAAGAAACATGAGATTTATTGTAAAAAGTACCTGTGCTCAAGGTCAGGTTTTGTCCCTATCCCCCGTCAGGCATACAGCAAGCTATCTAAATACTCTGAGCTCCAGTTTACTATTCTGGAAAATAGAGCTAGTGGTATCATCACAACAGGGTAAATTGTGAGGATTAATTCATATCATGGGTATCAAAATACTAAGTATTAAGTACTGTTACTAAAGTGACGTTTTAAAGAAAGATAATAGATGAATGAGCTTTCAGCTTGGAAATTGACACGATAGGGGACCCTGGGTGGCTCCGTCAGTTAAGCAGCCGACTCCTGATTTCAGTTCAGGTGATGATCTAAGGATCCTAAGATAGAGCCCTGTGTTAGGCTCCACGCTCAGCATGGAGTTTGCTTAAGTATTTTCACTCTCCTTCTCTTGTCCCTCCGCTACTTTCATGCTCTCTCTCTCAAATAAATAAATAATTTTTTTAATGAAATGGACATAATAATGGGAACTTTAAACCTCACTTTGCTAGGCCTGGAAACCCATTTCTGAGTCCCCCAGTGGGGGACCCTTCCAAGACTAGTTGGATCTTCCTCCATCCAGGAAGGGGCCGTCATGAGGTATACACATGAAGTACCTTGGAATTTATTAAGATGAGAATTTAAGCTTTTCTATCACATCTTCCAAGAGAGGTCTCTGCTAAGAACTAACCCATCTCTGGACTTCTTGCTGTGTGTGCTAACGAACGCCTTTTTTTTTTTTTTTAAAGGTAACATCAACCAGGTGCTTTCCTATAATTGAATCCCTCAAATAGGACCACCTTAGGAATTTGTTGTGCATGTGTGTGCACATGCGTGTGTTGGCATGTAACATACATACATACGACTCTGGCTCAAGCAGCCCCACTAGGACTGGGAACTCATAAATGACAGCATGTCTCTAAGAAGCACATCTCAGGGAAATGATGGTAAATGATGATAATTTAGCCTTTGCCTCACCTTAAATCATCAGCACAGCGCAGTGTTATTTCCAGAAAGAGCTGGTTTTGTAATGATTACTATCCACCTTTTTGATATTCTACTTGGTATTTTTCTCCTATATCCGGGAACTGGGGAAAACTTCGATTTTCTTGTAACATTAAAACAAGCCTCTTTGAATGTAGCTCTCTCATGCAAGCCTCCTAGGCATCCAATCCTTCTTCCCCAAAAGGGGGAGTGATTCATTGATTTAGATGATTATTTTGTGTTCTTGGATATCCTGCTAAAATATAAATTCATTGAAAGCAAAAGAGACTCAGTGTTGCTCAGACTCCCACAGGGAATGCTTAACAAATATTTCTGTCATTTAATTCACTTTAAAATGTGATCTATTAATAGAGAATCATTTCTGATCTCTCCCTAAAGAAGGGAGTGCAAATCTTTTGAGCTAAAAATGGACCAAACCAAGGGTTAATTCCTCACCAACCTCTGGCTCCTATAGATACTCTAGAATCTGCTCTTGAAAAAACTATGACTATGAGGCATGAATATACAATGAATATGCGTGCTTTTTATGCCCTCAAACCCTGGGAAACAGAGTCCTAGGACAAGCTCACTCACTAGGGGTCCCTGTGCGTCCCTAGAACTCACTGAAAATCTCTAATTGCGTCAGAATTGAGACAGCTATGGGCCGTGGTTATTTAGCCACCAATAAGGCTGGCTCCTCTGTGCCTCACCTCATGCCTGTCCTGACAGGTGCTGTGCAGGTGTCTTTGTCAGCAACTCTTTTTGGGGTGCTGCTGTCTGCCTGAGCAAGGGGCAGAAATCCTACCCTCTTCCTCCTAGCAAGCAGACCCTGTCCCTCCTAACAGTTGGTATGGGGCTGCCCCCTGGAGGTCTAAGAAAGCCTGTTTCCGTAAAGGCAGGCCAGAGGTTCTAACCAGAGGCATTGATTGAATCTGAGGGATAGTGAGGCCTCAACATTGCAACAGAATCAACCCGCACAGACGCAGTTCTTTTCAGAGAGTTGGAATAGCAATGCCAGACAGGAAATTCCTCACCGGGGAACTTCCTGTAGCTTGAACCTGGGAAAAAATGGCTTTATGTTTATCAGTATCAATATTCAGGTAGATCATGTCTTGAAGGCACTAATTGCACACTTACTGTGGATAAGATAATGAGCTTAGCATTAGCCACTAGTCATTTGCTAACCTGTTAATCTCAACATGACTGCATTCTGGAAATAAATGATCTGAAGTAGCTTCTCAACTTTCTGATGCTAAGACAATGATTGTGTTTAAAAGCAGTAATGCTCTGACCTCTCTTCAAGCAGGCAAATGCTGGTGTCCCCAAGTGACAGACTGTGCTTTTCTGTGCCTCGACATAATTAGTTTCAATCCATTATCCCTGGCTTCCCTCTGATTCTACACTCTGGAGTCAAACCAGGTGTGTTCCTTGCTGGACTGGGTATTTGCTGAATATGTAGGAATGAGTGTGTGAAGCTGAGTGAGTAAATGTTGATTGCGTGGACCACCCTGGATCATCTCATTGTATTTGGAAGTCTGTGCAGTTTGGGGGCATTGCCTTACAGCTTCCTTCTCTTGATACAGTAAGTCAACTAAATGTGATATAAAGAGGTGGTCATGATATGTCATTAATTAGGGGGAAAGCAGATCACAAAGCCATCTGATAATAGTTGAGAAGATAAAACTATGTGTTTATGCCTAGAAAAGCTGGCATGTTGGGAGACTAGTGATATCTCTGGTAGGATAATGATTGATTTGTAATTCCTCTGAGAAAATCAATTAAGAATAACAAAAGAAAAAGAAAGTACAGTACTTATTGGAGTCCAAGGACTCTCAATTAATGGTCTGCAATCAAAACAAGCATAAAAGCTAGGGGGAAAAGAGGTGTGGGCCTATAATTGGTGCATGTGAGATTCCTGCTTCCCTACAGAGAAAAAAAAAAAAAAAGATTAAAGATTTGTTATCATTTCTTTTCTAAGCAACAAGCATACTCTTGAAGCAGTTTTGAAATAGCTAGAATTTTGTGTTTTTTAAGATGTAAGTTGTTGGCTTCTATTTCATATTGACTAAGCTGAAAGTTGTCCAGACGCCTTTGAATAAGAGATTTAAAGATGAGGGCCATCCCACTTTCAGAGGGAGATTTCCCTGCTCAGTGGAGCTAAGTGGTATTTTTAAAATATCTGGCTGGATCTTAAAAGTCATTCATGACAGGTGATAATTGATTACACATTGAATTTTGCCAGAAACTCTAATGTCATTGGCATATAGAGACACAGCATTACCACAGCGTGTATGTGCAGAGGACTGGAACATAAATAGAGGGGTTCATAAATTAAATTTAATGTTTCGTGGCTCTTCTTTAAACAAAGTAGGTGTGGAAATTATTTTAAGTTAAAATTTATTTCTGTGCAAAATAAAATCCAGTCTCTGGGTGTCAATGTGGGGTAAGGAAGCAGAATTTAAGATTGTGTATAGAGCTAATTGAACATTAAAAGAAAGGAGAGAGATTTTCATATCAAGGAAAAAGTCAAATATTATAATTTCAAATACTTTCAAATATGGGCTATGAACAAAATAAGGACAACAGTGACAACAATTACCACACACACATATACCACTGAATGGGAAAGTTGTCAGTAGGTAGCTTTTAATTGGATAAACGGATCTGTGCATCTCATTTTAAATCTCATATAGCCATTTCAATTTTATTAAGAGGTCCAGTTCTTACAATTACTGCTAATATGCTTGAAGAGAGAAGACATTGAAGCTAAATGAGGAAACTCAGTGACTTCAAGTGAAATTCAACCCTCATATTTAAGACATTTGCAATTTGTTTAAAACTTTTTGATTTAGTGTCCGACGCTCTAGAGTAGAAGTGACAGACCAACAGTTTTTCCTTCTCTCGCCTTCCAAGGAGAATCCTGTGCTTCATGGCCCGATGGTTGAGCCCTTATAGGCCCAAGCATAGTCACGGGCCTAGATGCAGAACTTAAGAAGCAGAGAGAATGCTGTAGGTCATGCTGCATGAGAAAAAGCATTATTATAGCCACAGAATGCAAGAAAAGATTCAGAAAGTGGGAAAAAGAGAGTGAGAAAGGGGCCAGCAATGAATTAAATAGTTCTAGAGTTTTGTAGAGGGAAATTTCAGGAAGTTTTCTTATTTAAAAAAAGGAAAAAAATCCTCTTTTGCAAATGGTTCAGGAGAATGTCATAAAAGCTATTCATGATATTTCAGTGCTTTAGGGAGTCATATTTGTGACATTTAGGGATACTGCACAGTGCCTTTAGGCATCCAGACTTACTTGTATTACAATATTATTTAATATGTTTTAGGACTACACTTAGTCTTCCCAGAATGTGACATTTGAAAAGGTGTTTTGGACTATTTTTGTTAAATTCATGATCCTCAGCTGGTTTTCTGTTGTTGTTGTTGTTGTTTATTTATTTATTTGAGAGAGAGAGAGAGCTTGAGAGTGGATAGCAGCAGGGGTGGGGGGAGTGGAGAAATTGAGGGAGTGAGGGGCAGGGAGAGGGACACGTAGACTCCACCAAGTGCAGAGCCCAATGTGGCTCAATCTCAGGACCCTGAGATCTTGACCTGAGCCCAATCAGATGCTTAAAAGAACTGAGCCACCAAGTGCCCCTGTTTTTTTGGTTTTACACTAGTGAAGATTCACTGCATTTGAAGGTAATTTTCAACCTACCCAAAGTTCAGGGTTTGGTCCTTTAAAATCATCAGAAGAAAGATATCACACCTACATACCTGTTGCAAAACTTGCCTGTGAGGATTTCAGACAGAAACTATAAGTCATCCAAAATACAGCATCCATTCCTGATTTAAACTCTTCCAAGTATAGGGATAAAGGGAGCATTCCTCAACTTCATAAAATCCATCTATGAAAAACCCATGGCAAATATCATTCTCAATGGGGAAAAGCTGACAGCCTTCCCTTTGAGATCAAGAACATGACAGGGATGCCCACTCTCACCACTGCTGTTCAACACAGTACTAGAAGTCCTAACAACAGCAATCAAACAACAAAAAGAAATAAAAGGTATTCAAATTGGCAAAGAAGTCACACTCTCTCCCTTCCCAGATGACATGAATAAAATGACATGAATAAAATGTCTATTGCCCAGAGCAATCTACACCTTCAGTGCCACACCAATCAAAATTCCACTGGTGTTATTCAAAGTGCTGGAACAAAGAATCCTAAAATTTGTACGGAACCAGAAAAGACCCCAAATTGCTAAGGAAATGTTGAAAAAGAAAAACAAAACTGGAGGCATCACGTTGCCAGATTTCAAACTTTATTACAAAGCTGTGATCACCAAGACAGAATGGTACTGGCACAAAAACAGACACATAGACCAGTGGAACAGAGTAGAGAACCCAGATATGAACCCACAACTCTATGGTCAAATAATCTTCAACAAAGCAGGAAAAAATATACATTGGAAAAAAGACAGTGTCTTCAATAAATGGTGTTGGGAAAATTGGACAGCTATGTATAGAAGAATGAAACTCAACCATTCTCTTACACCATACACAAAGATAAACCCAACATGGATAAAAGACCTGAATGTGAGGCAGGAATCTATCAAAATTTCTTATACACTAGAGAACACAGGCAGTAACCTCTTTGACATCGGCCACAGCAATTTCTTTCAAAATATGTCTCCAAAGGCAAAGGAAACAAAAGCAAAAATGAACTTTTGGGACTTCATCAAGATCAAAAGCTTCTGACAGCAAAGGAAACAGTCAACAAAACAAAGAGGCAACCCATGGGATGGGAGAAGATATTTGCAAATGACACTATAGACAAAGGACTGATATCTAAAATCTATAAAAAACTCCTCAAACTCAACACACACAAAACAGATAATCATGTCAAAAAGTAGGCAGAAGACAAGAATAGACTCTTTTCCAAAGAAGACATGCAAATGGCTAATAGACACATGAAAAAGTGTTCACCATCATTAGCCATCAGGGAAATTCAAATCAAAACCACATTGAGGCAGGGGGGAAAAACACACTGAGCCCTTATACCAGTTAGAATGGCCAAAATAAACAAGACAAGAAACAAGTGTTGGAGAGGATGTGGAGAAAGGGGAACCCTCTTACACTGTTATGGGAATGCAAGTTGGTGCAAACACTTTGGAAAACAGTATGGAGATTCCTTAAGAAATTAAAAATAGAGTTACCCTATGACCCTGCAATTGCACTACTGGGATTTTACTCCAAGGATACAAGTGCAGTGAAAAGAAGGGCCACTTGTACCTCAGTGTTCATAGAAGCAATGGCTACAATCTCCAAACTGTGGAAAGAGCCAAGATGCCCTTCAACAGATGAATGAGTAAAGAAGATATGGTTCATATACACAATGGAATATTACACCTCCTTCAGAAAGGATGAATAACCAACTTTTCTATCAACATAGATGGGTCTAGAGATTATGCTGAGTGAAGTAAGTCAAGCAGAGTAAGTTAATTATCATATGGTTTCACTTGTGGAGTGTGAGGAATAACATGGAGGACATTAGGAGAAGGAAAAGAAAAGTGAATTGGGGGAAATCAGAGGGGGAGACGAAGCATGAGGGACTGTGAACTTTGAGAAACAAACTGAGGGTTTGGGAAGGGAGGGGGATGGGAGGTTGGGTGAGCCTGGTGGTGGGTATTAAGGAGGGCATATATTGCATGGAGCACTGGGTGTGGTGTGTAAACAATGAATCTCGGAACACTGAAAAAATAAAACTACATTTTAAAAAAAGTAATATGAAATCTTTAACAAATAATTTTACACTGTATAGTTCATCGATAAAATCAGTTATGGAGAATTATGTAATAAATTTATAAAAGAATCTAAAAGTCATCAATAAGATATTAGAGAAATTACTTGCAGCAGCAGGCACACTACCCTTTTCTGTCTTGTGCTATGTCAAAGGAAACTAATATATTTAGATTTATTACCAATAAATCTAAAGTCCTGCTATTTTTCTGCCCAATTCTTGACCTCGAACTTGAAGGTCTATAACTATAACTTACATGACATCAGACAGAATCATTCTGGGAATAAGGCCGTTTCACTGCTCCCTGCATTAAAAATGTCATATCACATGATCATTCCAACTCTGCAGTCCCATGAGCACAGAGTTGTGAGTACACATTAGTGTCAATTCATCACCACATCTAACCTATCGGTTCAGGAACAATGATCTCTCCACTGTGTATAATGCTGTGTAAGAAAATTGCAGAGACATGTTCTTATCTCCACATTGAAGGAAACAGTTCTCCAGTAATCAGAGCCAAACACTTGGTATTCTGTGTCTTAAGTCCCTCATCTATTGGTTCCTTTTATCCACATAAGCATTAACTATATACATTGCAAGGATCTATTGTTTAATATCTCTTATTTTCAGGATACTTTTTTTATGTGCACTGACACCTCTGGCAATTAATTTTCATTTTTATAAGTTGTTTATATTATGCAGCACTAGGCAGTCACCAGGATAATAATGCACATTTCTTTGATGTACCTCAGTCTGCACATCTGCTTCAGCTCCTCTACCAGATGTTCACATTTATTTATATTCTTTGCTTAAGTTTTCAAGATACTTCTTCTCTGGGGAAAGACATATTAGTATAATAAACTGTATTATACAGAATGTCAAGACAGTGTGGTCACCAGAATTAAACATAACTACCTCAGTCAACCAGAAGTGATGTGATTCTAGAATTTTCTTGAATGCACACTTATAATGAACTCTAAAATCTTTCTTAATTCATATTTTAGATCTTAGTATTACTGAAGTATCTACTGGCACAATGCAAAGTAATCTTAATTGTTTCTTTTCTTGCCTAATATAACCAACTCAATCATGTCTATTTGTGATCATTTGGTACCTGTAATTATAATCACCTCTAAAATTATTTCCATAGCAAATAATCCCAATAGTTTATAGGTACTGAGCATTTAACTATGCGTCAGGCACATGCTACCTACTTTGCAAACATCTTATTGAATCCCCACAACAACCCCATGAGATAATTGCCATTATAATCCCCCATCTTTCAGATGAGGAAACTGAGGCTCTGTGAGATTGTATTTTTAGTTTGAGAGAGCAAGAAATACAACCTAGAACTGCTTTGTCTTCTCCTAACATCTGTGCTATCACATCAAATAGAATTATTTTATCTACAAATCATATATATGTTAATAGCAACACAATCAGAAAATAAATACCTTGCCACACCTCCATGTAGGAACTTGCTTTGGGTTAATTTGTAGAATTTAAGGTGGAGGAAGGCCCGCTGATGGTGACTTGGATAGCACCGTGGACTTGTTCTCCAGTGCCCTGTTCTAAGCTTATGAAACATACTTTTGGGATAAAGCAGTGCATCTTTCTGGAACATTCATCTTTCCCTCAATGATTGTGTTTTAAAAGAATAATTTTTATTAAAACAATGGGTATATTATGGAACAAATCAAGAAAAATGTGCTTGAATTTTCCAATTAAAAGTGAGATTTTCAGAAGCTTCCTTTCCTGGAAGAAGTGCTCCAGGTCTCCTGGGAGTCAGCTAGTTCCTCCCTCTGCACTCAGGGTGTATAGACTCACAGCTGTAAGAGCAGGGATGCCCTTAAAAAGTCTGAAGCAGGTTTTGGGATGCATTTCATTCTAGTGATAGTTTGGAAGATAGATAGGAAGGAAGCAAGACCAGAAGCAGAGGAAAAGTGAGAGGGCCTGAATATAAGGGCAAAACACAAATAAAGGATAAAAGGCAACATACTTGGCCATCTCTCTCTCTCTCTCTCTCTCACACACACATACACACACACACACACACACACACAGCTTGCAAAATGAAGATGTAAAAGATTTAAAGGGCACATGTCCAAATATCTCATTCAATAGCCCCCCTACCCCTCTCTCATCCCCTTCACACCAAACCTCGGCCACATCTGTGTGTGCTTGGCCTGGTTTGCTCATTTAACCTGCCTTACACAGCAGAGCCCCTCCAGCAATGACCCTAACTAAACATTTTCACACTCTGGGCAGTTTGCCATGGTCATTTGGTCACAGCCAATTATGTTTCTGGGCAAGGCCCGAAGAAGCCCGAGTTGTCTGCATAATGGGGCTCTCTATAGTCCGATAGGGACACATGTTAGGAGAAAGAGCATTTCATGGAGGGAAAGAATGTTTTATTTTTTCTTTGTCTTATTTTTTTCTCCTTTTTAGCTGATGATTGTTGTTTCAGGATGTAGTGACTTCCATTGGTGAGAGATTTATTACTTACTTCCTGGAAAAAGCAATTTTCTCTCAAGTGTGAACACTGGGACAGGGGCATCCAAAAAAGTCACTGATTTTTTTACTTTTGTAACTTAGAGGGAAAGAGAAATTTAAATCTGCCCAATTTTCCCCTCTCCTCAGGAATGAGCACTGATACACGCTCCAAAACCACAAGGAAGAGAGGGCCCCTGTGCTCCTTCTCTGCAGAGTCCAGAGTCACCAGCTGCAGCAAACAGACTCCGTAACCACAGACTAACACAAGTTCTTTAGTGACCTGGAAATCCACTGCCGCAAAGACAGGGCAACACAACTGTTCACTATCCTAGCGCCCATCGCATCCCAGTGTTGGCTCCAAAGATGTGCTTTTTTTCTTATCATGACTTTACTGAAGAGTGACAGGGGCTCCCAGGGCCCCCTGGGCCTTCTTTTGTCACTGTCCCTCCTCCCCAGTCAATTTCATCAATTCCCATTCTATCACTTACAGGGAAGATGCCTGACTGGCCCCATCCATAACCACACCATGTCTCTCTGCAGAGCACCAATCCATGCAGCAGCCATCTAACAGACCTCTCCCCTCAGAGTTTACTAGCTGCAAGTCAGAGCCTGAGCTCATTGCCTCCCCTCTCAACCATGTTCAGTCTGGAGGGTTCCATATTTCAGGGACCAGCACCATTTTCCACTCACTTTCTCAAATCAGTCCTGAGCATCCTCGTTCTCTCTTAACACCCAACTTATTCAAGGAGTCACCTGTGCTAGGTTGTTCTGACTCTTCAACATTTCTAGAGGCTGTTGGGTTCACCTCTCCCCATCACTATTTCCACCACCACCCCACTGATCTGTCGGCCCCCAGCCTCTTTCTCTATCCAATTCCCTATTTCTACCTCCACATGGCTGCCAGAGGTGATATTCTAAAAATCATGTCTAGTCATACCGCTCCCTTTTCAAGAAAAAATAATCCCTAATGGAAACCTGTTAGCCTAAGGAGCAAGTTCAAAGACTTTATTTTATAAGATATTTCATGAACTGGCCCTATTCACCTCTCGTCTTTCACATCTGTGACCTTAACTCCGCTCCCAAATTTAGACACACTAAGGCACTTGAAGGTTCCTAAAGTTCTGGATCTTGCCCTTAGGCCTTTGCACCTGCTCTTCTCTTTGCCTAGAATGGTTTCAGTTGTCTTTCTTATGGCTAACTTCAAACCTATTCCCAGATTACACACTCATGGTCCAGGAAAAGGGTGAGTCTCTGTGCACAGCCCAGCACACCCCTGCTTTTATTCAGCCCCTCTCGCTCCACCTCATTTCAGCCCTACAGATGCTTCGTATCTTTCTTCTTGAGCCCTGTCATCTTTATTCCTCAAAAATGGGTTAGGTGCTTATCCCCTGTCCTTCATTTGTACCCACAGTCCACCCCACCCCTCCACTGTAGCATTTATTTTGGTGTATTGTAGTTGCCTTTTTAATTGTTTATCTTTCCTGTGAAACAATAAGTTCTTTGAGGGCAGGGACCTTATATTTACTGTCCTTGTCATAGTGCTTGATATGTAGTAGGCAATTAATGTGTATTGCATAAATGAGTATATGGTGATATATCCATAGGAAATTGACTTGGGAGGGACCCCATAAATCAATGGGCCAAAACCTTCATTTTACAAATGAAGAAATTGAGGTCAAGAAGGCCAGGGCAAGACCATTTCTCAGAATGACATAAGCTGGAAAAGCATCCTAGTATCTTATTTTTAGCAGATATCAGTTGCCAGTGCAATGAAACATAAGCTTTTCACCAATGATATTTAATATTCAAGCCAAATAATGTAATATGTCAACCAAAACGACTTTATAACTCCTTATAAAATAAAGTAAGTCAAGTTTTTATGAGATATTTTTCTTAAGTCAGTATGTAAGCACCTCCCCTCCCATACCACCCACATTTCACAGTGGAAACACCTGGGGAAATGCCAGAATGAACAAGTAGAAATGCAACTAGGAAGAAGAGCGGCTACTAATTTGTGATACGATGTAGCTAAGCAAGGCCTCTCTTTCAACTTGTGGAGAAGCGGGGACAGATGGCATTTCTAGTCTCTTGGAAATTTATCCTCTGTGACGTCTCTAGAGCTTGTGACTATTGGGAGAAGTGGGGATCGTCATGAGTGTGCAGTCAATGCGAAGAGTTTCTTATAGATGGTACTTATTTCTGTATGTGGAAATATAAGTAATATATTAAGGAATTAAATCCTTCAAATTGGGGGCCCTCAGACAATGGTACTAAATATCATTCAATAAAATGGTAATTCATTAGGCTTTTAAATTTAATATCCTACTCCTAGCAAATCAACTTTGAATCTCTTGGCTTTGTATTCATGAAGAAGAGTGGTGAGAAAGGGGAAAGAAATACGTGGAAAATATTCTTTAAAAAATAAAACGGGCTCTTGGATGCCCCGTTGGTTAGGCACCTGGGTTTGCGCCGATCCAGCCCCAAGTCTGGCTCTCTGCTCAGCTGGGAGCCTGCTTCTCCCTCTCCCTCTGCTTCTCCCTCTGCCTGCCACTCTGCCTTCTTGTGCTCTCTCTCGCTCTCTCTCAATATCAAATAAATAAATAAAATCTTTAAAAACAATCAAAATTAAAGAAATAGTAAAAGAATTTGGGGGAAGGGGAGAAAAGAATGCTGAATTGAGTACCTTCCCTCGGTTACAAGCCAGCAAGTAGCAAAGTCAGAATAAAAGCTTCCTTATCAGCAGCTCCCTTAAAAATCTGAAAGGCAAAGAGGCCTGTGAGGTGTGGTGGATTAATGGTTGAAGATGCCTCTGGCATTCCTATCCTGTGCAAAGGTAACAGCTAAGATAAAATGAGCTCTGAATTCTTGTTTAGGGGATACTGTCAAAACATTATTTTACCGCTTTATTATATGATTTAGAGAAAACCTTATCTAGCAGAGTGTCTCTCTACCCAATTTTCTCCTCAAGGAAAATGGGAAAGAATTAGGGCTCTAAGGACTTCTTATTTACTAAAGGTCCTCCTTTCCCATGCCCTACTCCCCACCTTCAATCTCTCTGCAGAGACTTGAAACCAGGGGCATGCTGGTAAACATTTAGCAGCCGGTTTGCCAGGGCTGAGGGGAAATGACACAATGATCAGACTTAGCCAGTTTCTGCAGAGTGAATACCCCCACCAGATCGAACCACAAGTTGCCAAGGCAATGTCACTGAACGCAAAGTGGGGGGAAGGTGCGTACAATCACTGGTCCAAAGCTGCCCTGAGCCCACTCCAGCACACCGCTGCTTGAAGGCCTGGGACTGACCAGAGTAGCTCCTGCCGGAGCCAGTTTTCCGGCTTCCTTGCTTCAAGCCCAAATTCTTTGGTATTAGTCATGATTAGCTAGTTTATGTCACATAACAAATTAGCGGTGAAATCTCAGTGGCTTAAAACAGCCCGGGTTTGCACTTCATACCATGGTATGTGTCCATCATGGGTCCATTGTGGGATGGTACTTTGCTTATCAAAATTATTCAGGTCTTCGATTGCTGGGGGGCTTCACCATTTGGAACGTGCTGGCGGCAGTGAGGTCCAGCCTGGAGATTTGTATATGGGCTTCTCAATTTCATTAGTCAGAACTAGTCCCATCCCCGCCCCCCAAATGCAAGGGATTTGGCAAAGGCGTGGGGGCAGATGGAATGCTGGGTGAGTACCACTGTCCCATCAGAGCCGCGATGATTTCAGCGGGCAACCTTGGTTCTGGTGGTTCAGGACACTCCATAGTGAGGGGGATCCAGCCAGCTGAAGAAGAAATGAAGGACCTGACTGAATACCTTGGAAACATCAGAAACTCAGCAAGAATCTTCAAAGGATGATAAATATACATTTATTTTTACTGCTAATAAATACATATGTCAAACCAGTTGTTCTTTGGGAAAGAGACTTCCAACTCAACAAGAGCCCCAGGCAGTCTTTACTCTGGACCTCTTTTACACTGGAGAGATGCAGCACATTATTATGAATTTGCTTCTCTAAACAATAAAGTAGCAATTTGAGGTTTTGCTGCCTAAGTCTAAAGCCCAGGGCCCATTTCCAGCAGCACAGAGCATTCCTGGGAGGAGGCGGCTCCTCAGAGTCCCAGTCTCTAAGACTGAGAGTGTCTGAGAGAGTGTCTAAGACTGGGTGTGGGAGGGTTCTGGGCTCCCAGGGACTCCTGCCTGAAACCACAGCATTTCATTGTAATTCAACAGATGTGTATTTTGCACCGAGTGAGGACCAGGTGTAGAGGCTTCCTCTAAGGCTCCTACAAAAGACAGGGCATCAGGTTCCTCAAATTCTCCCACTGCTTCTTGGAACCCCCAGGCGATTAGACACAACATCACTGCAACGACCTCTCTTCTGAAAGCAAACAGCTATGAGCGGGAGGCTAGGAAAATGCACTGAAGATAGGTACCAGAGGAATGTGACTTCTTTCAGTTTTCACACTTTCTCTGGGAAGCCCCTTCATGCATGGAGCTGCATGAGCAGAGAGAAGCTTGCGGGACAGGCCTCACAACCCCATTCTGACTTCCAACCAGGACCGATTTTTAAAAATTATTATTATTTTAGAGCTGATTTGGGGTCTTGTTTTTCAAAGGGGTTGTCATTGCTCCATGCGGGTTCTTAAGTAGATGTTTCTGATACTATGTTTTAAGTTTAAAAAGCACTGGACTAATTGGGAGTGCAGGAGAGCACTGGGAGAATTAACATGACTGACGCTTGTGTCCCAGTTAGCAGGGCTGCCCTGTGGTTCTTGTGGTACTCTGCTGGGAGGCTTCCCTTCCCTCCCCTGCAGCCCGCCAGCCAAGCTTCCAGTTCTTCCACACTTGCACTGCCCAGGCCTCTAGGACTGCAGAGGGAATCAAGCCTCTCACTCTGACCCTGGCAGCACGCTACAGAGAGGCTCAGACCAAGTCAGCCACATGCAGAGAGAGGAAGGGGCAGTGGGACTTCCCCCAAGTGAAGGTAGACGACCTCAGCCCGCGCAGAGAGCGTGTGGTTTGGACTGTTGCCACGGAATATTAAATCATACAAGAATTTTCACTCATCTTCATCTTGGAGGTCACACCACGACTTGCCTCTAATGAATTCTTTACATTGGCAGCCCCTCTGTTTTCCTGCCTTCCTCCACCGGTTCCTCACTTCCGCCTGTCCCCTCCTCCCTCGCTCTGAGCGGCTTTCGCACCGCTGCTCTCTGTGTGGGAACATGTGGAAATACTTTTCCTTGAATTAGGCCTGGAATTCAGGCTACACCTGTGTAGGTCCTTAAGTAATGGCCCAGCAGGCGATTCGGCAAGGTCGTGTTCCCCAAGTGCTCTGCGCACACACTCACGCTCACTGCCTTGCAGGCCCGCCCGCCCTGCTCCTTCCTCTCGCCAGGTGTGCAGGCACCTCCAGATGTGCCCCCCCAGGCTGGTTTACTTTTCAGGGTTCCAGGGATTACTCCTGGGGTGCTCTTCTTCATAAAGAAGAAGGTTCACTTCCAAGAGCCTGCAGCGTCCGAAGGAAAAGAACAGAGACCTTTTGTTGGGTGAGACCTGCACTCTCCTGACTTATGCTTGTGAAGTCCTTGTTTGCTCAGAGGAGTCCAGGAACCTGCTCAAGGTCACAGAGCCAGGAAGTGGCAGAATGGAGATTAAAAGACAGACCTTATTTCAGGTTCAACATTTTCCCTGACTACCAAGCCATAGTTATTTGTTTTTTGGAGATAATCCACCATACCATCACTAAAAATCCAGGTTCCTTACTAGGTGCCCTCTAGACACCATCTCCTTTATACAATAGCCCAGCAAGGTGGGTTCTAGTTTAGTCAGCGTAAAGATTTTATGGAAATGGGGCTCATAAAGGTCGTGTTGCCCAAAATCACATAACCAAATGCAAAAATGATCTTAATGCTTTCTGCCCCAAATCTCACTTTCTACAATTTTCAAGAATAAAAAGCTGCTCAGAGCTTTCATGCTTTCAGAATAAAAGCAAATCCTCATCTTAACTAACACGAGGCTCATCACAATCTGGTTTTTGCCCACCTTTCATTCTGCTCCCCCACTGACCCTGAACTTTCCTATCTTAAGGAGCACTTTTTGGTTCCTCAGACTACTAACAACCCTGTATGCATCATATGTGCTGTCTCTGCTTCTATTTTTCATCTACCTTTAACTTGCTGCCACTCAGCTCATCGACCCTTCCCTGAGAAGCACTCCACTCCCACATGCTCACTACCAACAACTTTGTCACCAAATCAGGTGTGGGGAATGTTCCTGTTGCTCTTGCAGGATCTTGGGACTGTCTAAAACAAAACACTGACTACATACACCATGGTGTCATCTATCATGTCATCCCCTCCACAAGACCCCTGCCCTTGTTGAAGATATGGAACCTGTCCTCTGTAACCCTCACCCAAAACTTACAAAATACCTACAACAAAATAGAGTTAAAGAAGGTTTGTTGAATGAATGAAAAATGGAAAGGAACGGGGAGGAGGTAAGAAGAGGGGAGGGGAGAGGGAGGGTAACCACAGGAGATGTTAAGGACTGAACGCAGGTCTTTCTGATTTTCTGATTCTGAAGCAGACAGCACTTCTACCATCTTATGCTCAACCCAAGATGCTCCCTACTCTATCAGGGATGTGAGTCTCTGCTCATTCTCCCTTCTTCTTCTTAAAAACAAACAAAACAAAACAAAATTCAGGCCCAAGATCCTAATTCTCTGCTCTCATTCGCAATCCATGTGTCTCTGCACCAGAGTTCTCCATAAGACTTCTCTCTGTATATTTGTCTGTTTGAATCTTTGTAAGTTCATGGAGTTTGCCTCATAAAAGAGTCTGGTATTACTTAAGGACAATAGCCTGCAATGCCCTCTCCATGTACATATTTAGGGTTGACCAGGATTTTGGATCCGGAAAAATGGCCTAATAGAACTTTTTGCACTTCAGATTAATTTATTTATAGGATATATTTTTATACAGTCTCTAGAGCCCTGCTTATAAAAAGCAAAGCCCAGAGTTCTGTATTTTAATCATCTGCCCACTGAAATCATTTTCACTATGTTTTCAAATTATAAAGGTATTGTGCATTTATTGTAGAAATTTTATAGGTATAAATATACAAAATGAAGAAAATAAAAGTAACCTGTAATCATACCAGACAAAGACGATCACTCTTGTTTGGATATGTATCTTTCCCTTTTATCTAGGTATATATAATTATGAATGAATAGTTGATATCAACTCCATAAATGCTGTGAGCTGTTGTATGCTCTCTGTGGATTAATTTTAACCCTCAGAACAGTCTCATGAGATTGACAAAATTACTCCATTAATATGAGATTACTCCATTAATATGAGGAAACTGAGGCATGGAGGGACATGGAGACTTGCCCAGGGCCACACACATATTAAGTGGTAGAGCTGGCATTTGAACCAAAGCAGCCCAACTCCTGAGAATGTGCTTTTAGCCCCTAAGACACATTGCTTCTCGTGCACGTATACATGGGAGCAGACTATACAAAACCAACCATGTTAGTAACTTGCTTTTTTTATAGTTAAAATACCTTGAAGAGTTTTTCATGTAATTTAATATTCTTCTGAAACATCATTTTTATCAGTGCATAATATTTCATCATATTAATGAAATTGATGAAATAAATCTATTTCCTTTGGATAAAAATGTAGATTATCTTCCAATCTGCTATAAACATACTGTGATAAACTGCATCATAACGAATTTTTTGTTTACAGCTTAAATTGAAATCACTGGGTCAAAAGAGAAGTTATTTGCACTTATCCACCATCCATACCCTCCAGTGTGGCTCCACATGAAGGGAATATATCTCAATAGTTGATCATTAGAAATGCTAAGTAGAACAACTTTCCCTCTGGGGTTTTCTGCCAAGTTCTTCCCTATTCTTAAAGCTGGTCATAACAAATGAAGAAAAAAAAATCCTAATCCAGGCATGTGCTGTTGTCAAAGATTATCCAGATACTTCTCCTTGGATCAGTGCCACCACCTGCCTCTCGGGTGCATGGCTCCCTCAGCCTTTCTCCTCTGTCAACACCACATCAGAATGAGTTATCATTTGCACATCAGCAGTTGGCCTCACCAACATGGGGGCCCTTCCCATTTGGTATTCCTGACAATGACAGCAGGAAAGAGGAGGCACAGAAAGTTGCTGGAGGAGACGTGTGAGGGGGATCCCTAACAGCTAACCTGCCCCAGTAACAGACATAGCATCTCCATGTAGGATTCTAGAAAGGGGAAAATCAAAGGATCTCCTTAGAAGGTGGTTAACCCCACTAAGGGTAGCCCAAGTAAGAAATGACCATGTAAAATGGCCCAAGTGAGAAAAAAATAAACAGTGAAGTATGTGGTACATGTTTATTAAGATGGTAAGGGTAGCTGGAAAACCTTTTATAAGCTAATTAAAATGAAGAAAATTTAGAAAATAACACATCAAGGAAGACCTTTAAAAGAGCACCGTAAATACAGATGAGATGGCTGGTGTCTTGTGAGTTTTCTCACAAACCATTTTGTCAGAAATTTCAGAGCCTCCTCATCTGGACACCACACGTGGAAGATGGATAATTCTCTGACATGTTCATTCAAGTAAGTTTTACTGAGACCCTAAAACTACCCAATATTTACCAAGCACTTTATAGTTTATAAAACTCTTCATACACATTACCACATCTTGTCTTCCTTTGAACCCTATGAGGCAGTTACTATTATTATTTATTATTTGTGAGTTAACTGAGGCTAACATACTTACACAGCTTACTCAAAATTGTACAGTGTGATGATTAATTTTATGTCTACTTGATTAGGTCATAGTTGCCCAGATATTTGGTTAGACATTATTTCTGGAAGTGTCTGTGAGGGTGTTTTTTAAAAAAGTTAGCCTTTGAATTGGTAGACTGAGTAAACCAGATTCTATCCTACTGGTTCTCTTTCTCTGGAGAACGTTAACTAATACACATAGCTATAGCCAGAATTTGAACATGATCCTCTTGCCACTGGCGTCTACTAAGTGCTTCCAAGCAAACAAGGCAGATAGGAGATACCAGAGCCCTTAGACTGGACATGAAAGTCAAGTGGGGAAGAAACTGCCTTTTCTGTGCTTGGGACCAAGGCCTCCAGCAATCAATAACCAGACTGCAAGCCCAGAGGTCTACTATGTGACTCATGTTGACCTAGGCATGGTGGAAACAAAAAGAGAAATAAAACATGTCTGAGGAATCCCTTCCCTAAGCTTGTACCCTATTAAGACACATAAAACAATTATGAAAAAAATGAAGTTGTTAGTGTTGACAAGAATAATGAATGAAGCTTTCCTAAAGGATGCAGGGCTTGATCTCAGAAAAACTTACAGAGGAGAAGGGATGATTTAGTGGCTGATCATAATGAGCAAAGGCATGGAAATAGTGGTAGTCATGATGTTTTAGGGGGGAAAAGGGAAAGTGGAAAGAGCTATTCAAAGGCAAGTTTAAATGTAATATAATGTGTGGGTTAAGAAGAAGATGGGGTGGGGCTGGTAGAAAGAGACCAGATTATAGTGGAAGACTTAGAAAACAAACAAAATCCATCTTTTTAACAAAAACTTACTGAATGCCTTCTAGTGCCAATTCTAGGCACAAATAAATAGGAACAAAGCCTGCTATCTTTTCTTCAGAAGTAAGTCACTCTCAGTCTTAGGAACTTGGATTCCATATTGGAAGTGATAGGGAGTTGTGAAAGGTTCTTTAGTAGAGGATGACAAAAGGAAAATTTCTCTCCGCATTGCTATAATCTCTCAACCAGCAGAGAAGCAAAGAGGCTACAGAAATGTTACAGACCCACCCATTATTAGGATAGTCTATAGGGCAGGTTACAAGTGGTCTTTTCAGGAAGAATCTGTTTGAATCTGAAGGAGTTCTGGTGTGAGTGACAGGAGCTAGTTTTCATGAGAAGAAACCAATGTATACAGAGATAATAGGGAGTAGGAGTAAGGGGATAAAACGGAAAGGGGCAGGAGGAGCTAAACAGGGAAGAAGGATCACAGTACAAGAGGAAGGCACTGTTTTCTAGAATCTGGACAAGGTAAGACCCCAGGAATGGGGTACCAAGATAGAAACCCAAACACTAAGATCATGGCACAGGGGCAGGCCTCAGACCCAGAAATAAAACAAAAGCTTGGTGATTAAATCAGAATACAAAATCATTCTAGTTCCCAAAACATGACTGTCTTCTCTTGACCTGGGTTAGGGCTGAGCCTATAGATGGAGATTAGGTTGACCTACCGGAAAACCCAATCTGCTTTAAGACCCAGGAGTCAAATTCATCACAATGTGCATCACTGAAATTTTAAGGAAAAAAAAAAAAAAAGATTTATTTATTTATTTATTTATTTATATTTATTTATTTATTATTTGACAGAGAGCATGTGCACACAAATGGGAAGGGGAGAGAGGGAGACAATCCCAAACAGAACCCATGCTGAGCAGGGAGCCAGACAGGAGGCTGATCCCAAGACCCATGAGTTCATGACCTGAGCCAAAATCATGAGTCAGTTACTTAACCAACTGAGCCACCCAGGCACCCCAATCTCTGAAATTTTCTGAGGGGAGCCTCTATAATCTGACTTTATACTAGATATAACCTTCTATCCTGCCTATCTTTATTTTAGCACACTCTTGATTCCAGTCATCCTGGTCCCATCATTGTACCCCCCCAACCCACCCCAACTGATCAACACATCATGCACATACACACACACACACACACACACTTTTGTTGTGGTTGAGGTTTTGCCTATACCAGCTTTCTTACCTGTAATGTTCCCTTTCCTCACCCAAGTCCTTTTCAGCTCTTCTCTGAAATTGCCATGTTTTGGGGGCTCCTTTCTCTGAGTCAGAGAACTCAGTCCTCTCATTGATTAGCTTCTTTATTGTCATGGCATGGGGATATTTTATAGGTCTGAATGTCAC
This sequence comes from Mustela lutreola, assembly GCF_030435805.1. Taxonomy (NCBI): domain Eukaryota; kingdom Metazoa; phylum Chordata; class Mammalia; order Carnivora; family Mustelidae; genus Mustela; species Mustela lutreola. The sequence continues at coordinate 101,288,943 of NC_081299.1, read as the reverse complement.
TTACTCATTTTGGTTTCTTCCCCTTAGACTTTATTTCTAGGGGAAATTCATTCAGTTATTCAACTTAGGGAGATTTGGAAAATATTCAACCCTTCCCTTTTCCTGGGCTGAAGAAGGGACAGAATTCTGTTTCCTAATATTGAGACAGCATCAGCAGCAGAAATATAAGATAAAGATTCCACTGGGAATTAGAGGTCAGGTGAGGAAATAGATTGTGGGAAGTTCCTATCTAATATGGCAGCTAAACCAGAGGTGTTAGTGGCCAGAATAAAATAAAAGAGAAAAAAAAAATGGGTGTTTTATATATGTGAGCTGGTATCTGTTTATCAGAGACTGTCAGCACAAACAGGTTATGTTACTGGTATATTTATATACCTATAACGTATTTATAAGTTACAAATATTGTGTTTATAATACTTATAAAACCTATTTATAAGGTCAATAATAAAAATTAAATCCATAATAGCTATAATTTATTGATGTTTATGTGTACCAAATGTTGATTTTTTTTTTTTGGAGGCTTTTTAAATTCTGCTGCTAATGCCATGGAGTACATGATATTTTTCAGAATATTTGTAAGAGTAATTACAGAAGCAAGGATCAATAATTTTATCTCCTTTTCAATGATGGCATTTCTTTGTAAACTTACATAAAAGTCTTCTCATTATAATACCAACCATGATCAGACTTCTTATTTTAATTAGGATTATGGTGACAATATACAATGCATGGGAAAGAGATGATTAACTCTTGATTTCAGAGGCACAACATTCTGGATTAGACATTTGAGCTTAGGTTCGGTATACTGAATTTCTGCCAAGCAAAGTTTCAGCACTCATATTTACCTCAGCTTGAATTCCAATCAGCAAGGATTAGGTTATGTAAAATACATGTCCTCTTTTCAGACAAATGGCTATATTAAGCCTTCAATGAGAATGAAAGAAGTAAGTAAAGTAAAAAAACATATTCTACTTCATGTGACACTGGAAACAATCTGAATTTTAGCTTGGGAGGTTTGGAAGATACCTGTCTCTTCTCTTTTCCTGGGTTGCTAAATAGAATGTAGTTAACTATAAAGCTAGTCTTATTATGGTTATGGTTTTAAGATACATTAATTTTAGAGCAGATCCTTTTATACCAGCATTTCAGAGTTGGAAATGCAACTTATTTAGACAAATCAGGCATTTTTTATTTAAGGAAGTTTAACAGGAAGTTGAACATAAAAATCTTCCATTTTTCCATATTGTCACTGGATATAAATGTGTGTGTGTGGTGGGCGGGGGCTGGGGAGGAGTTGTAATTATAAAGAGGTTCTGAATCAAGCCCAAATCAGTCTTCCTTATTGAACCAGAGAATATTGAAACAAGTTCCCCAGACATCTCTCCATCTGGTTGCCACAGCTAGCCTTTCTGTTCTGCAAACTTAAGCCCCCATACCTTCCTCCTCTTGTTCATGCTTTTCTCTTCTGCTCTCTCCCACTTCAAAATGTTGAAGAAATGCGATTCACAGAGTCTCTATACTGCCAGCAGCCCACTCCATCTGTTTCCATCCACCGAGTTCCTCCTTAATATTTCTTAGTGCATTGTTCATTTCCCAAGGGCAACATAGGGCCCCGTACATCAGGAAAAAGGAGTAAATCCAGGGTGTGGTTTCATTCAAATCTGCATTTTATATCTATGCTGTTCCCCCAGTAAGTGATTTTGTACAGTTTGTTGCCTATTAACGTGTGACCTTTGACTAGAGGATTTCCTATTCACTGCATATGTGCTCAGTATCCCTCTCTTGTGGTAGATAATGTCTTTGATTACAATGACAGTTACTCCATGCTTGGAAGATTTATTTAGTCTCACTCGGAAGATCCTTCTGTTGCATTTTTGGCTTACACTCATTTTCAAAGTTTTTAGGGAGCATTAGAATAAAAGACATTACATTTGACTCTTCCGGAGAATATTCCTATGGTCATAATATATATATTTTTAGGGATTTTACCACCTCACATAGGTTCTCTCCCTCACATTCAAGTGTTTCTATCATTGAACATATTTACTTCATTTTCAGTATTATATAAAGCAAAGAACAAATATCAGTTTCAGGGAAATAAATTCATAAACCTTATTCACACACACACACAAAATGATTCTTCCTAAAAGACAGAAATACACGGGAAGCTGCATATATGGAAGAAGAATTACTGGATATCTACCAACTGGTCAGACAGGAATTCTTAAATGTGGGGATCATCTATTTAAAATGTAAACCTCATTAGGTTTACCTATTGTGCCATCATTTTGTTCTTTTAATTTGAAAGCTGCATTGTCTAGGTTGGACATTAGTTGAAAAAAATAACATAATACTTCTGTTTCTGACAGTATGATACACGAAATACAATGAACAACTTTCTCCTTACAAAAATTTTAATATTCTGAATAAACTTATATTTGAAAAAATACCATATTATTGAGAAGACAGGAATATAAGGAGAATCTCAGGGGCCAAAGACCAAGTAAATTCAGAAACCAGAAAAGTAAAGAGACACCAAAGTGACCATGAACTTTCATTCTATCAGTTCTGCCAGGAGTGGAGAGGCTAGAACAAAGGAGGTCTTTGGTAGGGACCCCTACATAAAACTGAAACTACAGAGCAGTAAACTTTTGGTGAAAGAGAGAGCCTAAATGTAGACATATGAATCCCACTCCAGAAAGGGTGATGGCAAAGAAACTTGCTTGCCAAAGCCTGAGTAGTGGATAAAAAATGAATCTCTCCTGAGACTGCAAAACTACAGGCCCACTCTCGTAGGTTTGAAGGTTTGTGACCACAAAACTTCAAGTCTAGAATTAGCATACATGGACCTATGAGAGAAAGACACTTTCAATTCAGGCCTTAAGTATTTCATTAATATAAATTCAGTGAAAAGAAAAGAAGAATAATAAAAATGGTCAAAAAAACAAAACAAAACACTGTTCCATGAGTAAAACCAGAAACAGCAAAGATATATTCAGACACACTTAAGATTTCAAATCATAGAACTATCAAGTAAGAATATAAAATAAGTATGTTTACTATGTTAATAGAAAAAATGGAAATATCGGGCACCTGGGTGGCTCAGTAGGTTAAGCATCTATCTGCCTTTGGCTCAGATCATGATCCCCAGGTCCTGGAATTGAGGCCCACATCAGGATCCTTGCTCAGTGGGGAGCAGGCTTCTCTCTCTGCCCCTCCCCCTATTCCCGTGCTCTCTGTCACTCTCTCTCTCTCAAATAAGTAAATAAATAAAAACCTTTAGAAAAAAAAACAAGAATATCAAGTAAGTCAAGGAATAAGACACTCAGACAGAAGGAAGAGAAAGGAAAGAGAGAAAGAAAGAAGAAAAGAAAAGAAGAAAGAAAATGACCGACCAGGCAGATATGAAAAAAAATCACATAGACATACTAGGACTGAAATTAAATGGAAAGAAAGAAATGTTAAACAGCAAGTTAGTCATAGAAAAAGAGGGAATTAATGAATTAGAAGATAAATCTGAATGAATTACAGAAAACTCAATACAGAGAAACAAAGATATGGAAAACAGAATGGATAAATGTTAGGACTAGAGTAAGAAGATCAAACATACATGTCGAAGTTTCAAATAAAAACAATAGAAAAAAATGAAAGACAATATATGTGAAGACACAAATGCTGAGAAAATTCTCAGAATTTATTCAAGATATTAATTGGCAGATACAGGAAGCAACAGGAATCGCAAGCTGGTAAACAGAAAGCAATCCATAACTAGGTACATCATAGTGAAACTATTGAAAACCAAATGTGAAGAGAAGATCCTGATAAAAGCAGAGAAAACATAATGGCTACATAAAAAAAACAACAAATTAATTTATTGCTGTATTGTCAGCAACCGTGGAAGCCAAAAAATTGGAAAATAATTTCTTCAACATTCTGAAAGAAAGCAATTATCAGCTGAGAATTGTATGCAAAATAAAATTATCTTTTAACAACTTAGTAACATGAACACTTTTTCATACACATGAAATCTACAGTACTTAATCACCAACAGATTATCATTAAAATAAATCAGAAGAGTTGAACTGCATAAGGAAGGGAAATTATACAGGAGGAAAGGTGTGAGATAAAAGAAGAAATGATGGGTAAAGAATAACTCAAATTGTGGCCAAATCTAAGCATCTAAGCAAACATGGACTATCTTTTTGGGGAGAGGACAAAACTGAATGAAGTGCTTGCCAATGGTACAAATGGTACAATGTGCAAATGGCAAGGGGTTGGTGGAATTTAAAGTGGTCCAAAGTTCTTTTTCTGTTTGGGCAGAGACTTTGACAATTTAAGGATGTATGTTAAAATTTCTAAGGTAAATAAAAGAATGTGCATGGAGTGTCTAATTTTTATCTACTATAGGATATAAATGAAGTACTAAACAAAAGCCTCAGCAAATAAAAAAATAATAATAAAATGACAAGAAAGGAGCCAAAACACAGATAGCTAGAAAAGCAGAACAAAAAGAAAGTACAAAATAATACAGTAGAAATAAATTCAGATCAGTTTCCAGCCATAGTAATTGGTATATAAAAATAATAGACCTTAAGGCAAAAACCATTCTTTAGAAGCAACAGAATCACTACACAATGACAGAAAATTGCATATTACTAATAAGACACGATAATTCTAAACTTGTATGAAGCAAATGACACAGCTTCAGCAGGTACAGAACAATATAGAAATTTGATAAATTTCAAGGATGAATTTAAAAATCTACTTTTAAGGAAAGAGATTTTTAACACCTTTCTAAATAACTGATAACTAACCAGACAATAAATCAGTAGGAATATTGGGGAAAGAATGAATAATATGAACTCAGTCTTAGCTCTTTACAGACCCCACTACTTTCATCAATAAGGAAAACTCATTCATTTTAAGGACACATAAAACATTTACAAAAATTGGACATAGATGTGTTCATAAGATACACATCATAAGATGTCAATAAGTTTCAAAGAATAAACATCATTCAGAATAAATTAATTAAGTCAAAAATGAATATTAAAAGGATAACTGGGAAAAAATCCCCACATTCAGAAACATAGACTTGCATTTCTAGTAACTTATGGATCAAAAAGAAATTATAATGAAAATTAGAAAATATAAAGCAATACCAATAATACAATAGTACTTACCAAAACTTGTGCTAGAAAGCTAAAATAGTACTTACCAGAAAACACTCGGTCTTAAATGATTATATTAGCAAAAAGAAAAAAATAATAACAAAACACTAAAATTAACATAGTAAACAACAACCTTTATAAATTTGAAAATAATAGAATACAATGTAGTAAGTAAAAGGGAATAATAAAGAAGTAAAAAATTATAAAATAAGAAACATACAATAGAGAGAATCAAAAAGCCTAAAGTTGTTTTTATTTTTTGTTTTATTTTTTAGAAACAGAGATTAGGCAGGGAGGTAGAGGGAAAGAGGGAGAACGAATTCCAAGCAGACTCCACACGCATTGTGGAGCCAGACTCATGACCCTGAAATCATGACCTGAGCCAAATCAAGTGTTGGACACTTAACCGACTGAGCCACCCAAGCACCTCCCAAAGTTGTTTTTAGAAAAGTCTAATAAATTAGCAAATCTCTGGAAAGATTACTCAAGAAAAAAGAAAAACCCACATACACAACCTTCCGATTGAAGGAAGAGATACAGTTATGTACCAAAATAATGGGAGAATACTATAACTTCAAACGATTAACTTTAAAACAAAAATGTAAATTTTTTAAGAAAAGTGTAACTGCTTTAAAGTAACTCAAGGGGCACCTGGGTGGCTCAGTGGGTTAAAGCCTCTGCCTTTGCTTCAGGTCATGATCCCAGGTCCTGGGATCGAGCCCCGCATTGGACTCTCTGTTCAGCTGGGAACCTGCTTCCTCCTCTCTCTCTGCCTGCCTCTCTGCTTACTTATGATCTCTGTCAAATAAATAAATAAAATCTTAAAAAAAAATCTTTAAAGTAACTCAAGAATAATGAAGAAACCTAAATAATGTTAAAACCGTGAAGGAACACAAAATTTAATTAACATCTAACTGGATGTTAAATATTTTTTTCAAAGAACAAACAAACAGGAGCATCTGGGTAGCTCAGTCTGTTAAGCATCTGCCTTCAGTTCCCTTTGTTTCATGATCTTGGAGTCCTGGGATCAAGTTGGGCATTGGGCTCTCTCTCTGCTCAGTGGAAAGCCTGATTCTCCCACTTCCTCTGCTTTTCCTGCACCCCACCTCATGCTGACTCTCTCTTGGGCTGTCTCTCCCTCTCCCTCTCTCTCTCTCTCAAATAAAAGCAAATCTTTAAAACAAACAAGCAAAACCAGAAAACCTCACCATACGCATACAGTTTTGTAGGTGACCTTTTCCAAAAAATCTGGGAACTGATAATTCTAATTTTATTCAAACTCTTCAGCAAATAGAAAAAGAAGAAAAACTTCCCATTCCATTTGATAGACTAATATAATTTTGTAATCAAAACAAAACTAGGACAGTATGAAAAAGAGAATTACAAGTGAATTCCCTTTGTGGACAGAGATAATTTTAATTCTCAAACAATAACAAGGATTGGGTTGAATTTAACTTAAAAGAATTAAAATATTGACTCAACGTAACAATATATTAAAATGCCAAGAAATTTTCTTTTCAGCGAGCAGAAAACAAGAACACTAAGTTTGGAGACCCTAGAGGTTTGCATCAGTAGACATTATTCTCTGTTTTGTGACAGAATAACTCATGGCCTTCAATTCCTGACAGCAGGAGTCAGGTGAATGAATAGACCACGCGGGACCTCTAATGATGGATCCCATACAAATCCTTTCATGTCTGTAGCAATCATAAGATGTTACCAAGGACAAACACCTTCATAATAACCTCATCACTCTTTTTTTTTTTTTTATAGTAAAATGGGTTTTTATTTTCTATATATTTATTTTTAAATTTTTTAAGTTCAAATTAGTTAACATAGTATATTATTAGTAGAATAATTAGAATTAGTGTATTATTAGTAGAATCTAGTGTTCATCATTGCATAGAACATCCGGTGCTCCTTACATCAAGTGCTCCCCTTAATGTCCATCACCCAGTTAAGCCATCCTCCCACCAACCTCCCCTCCATCAACCTTCAGTTTGTTTCCTAGAGGTAAAGCTTGTCCACCTTTCTGATTTCCTCATATTTTATTTTTCCATCCCTTCCCCTATGTTCTTGGTTTTTGTTTCTTAGATTCTACATATGAGTGAAATTGTATGGTGTTTGTCTTTCTCTGACTGATTTATTTCACTTTCCATAATAGGCTCTAGCTCCATCCACTTCACGGCAAATGGCAAGATTTCATTCTTTTTATTACTGACTAATATTCTTGTCTCTGTGTGTGTGTGTGTGTGTATCACACCTTCTTTATCCATTTATCAGTCAATGGACATCTGGGCTCTTTCCATATTTTGGCTATTGTGGACATTGCTGCTGTCAACATTGGGGTGCATGTGCCCCTTCAAATCAGTAGTTTTATATCCTTCCGGTAAATACCTAGTAATGCAATTGCTGGGTCATAGGGTAGTTCTATTTAACTTTTTTGAAAGTTAAAAGAAACTCCGTACTCTTTTCCAGAGTAGCTGCACCAGTGTGTATTCCCATCAACAGTTTAAAAGGGTTCTCCTTTCTCCAAGCTTTGCCAAAACCTGTTGTTTCCTGAGTTGCTAATTTTAGCCATTCTGACAAGTATGTGGTGATATCTCATGTGGGTTTGATTTGTATTTCCCTAATGCCAAGTAATGTTGAACATTTTTTCATGTGTCTGTTGGCCATTTATATATCTAAATGTCTGTTCATGTCTTCTGCCCATTTCTTGACTAGATGATTTTTGCTTTTGTTTTTTGGGTGTTTGATAAGCTATACATTTTGGATGCTAGACCTTTATCTAATATGTCATTTGCAAATATCCTCTATTCAGTAGGTTGTCTTTTAGTTTTGTTGACTATTTCCTTTGCTGTGCAAAAGATTTTATCCTGATAAAGTCCCAATAGTTCATTTTTGCTTTTGTTTCCTTTGCCTCTGGAGACACATAGTAATAACCTGATCATTCTTTAAATGAGATATGAAAGAGGTTAAGAATACACCACACAGGGGCGCCTAGGTGGCTCGGTGGGTTAAGCCTCTGCCTTTGGCTCAGGTCATGATCTCAGGGTCCTGGGATCCAGCCCTGCGTCGGGCTCTCTTCTCAGCAGGGAGCCTGCCTCCCCCTCTCTCTCTGCCTGCCTCTCTGCCTACTTGTGATTTCTGTCTTTCAAATAAATAGATTTAATTAAAAAAAAAAAAAGAATACGCCACACAAACAGGAAGTAGTAAATTGCTTATCAAGTGTCCCAGTCACTTTTATGCTGGAGTTTGTTTTAAAGAGAGATTTAAACAAACAAGCAAACAAACAAACAAACAAAAAAACCCAGAGGACAAAGAGTTGAAGGAAGAGAAATGAGGGTGGAGAGGGAAATGGATCATCAGTAGAGATAATACAGTTTTGAAAATGGGGGAATGGAGTATGGTGGGAGAAAAACATGTGAAAATAAACTATAGTGAGTGTGAGTGGTATCAGCCCTTGAGAGTACTAAAACACTAAAGTAAAAATTTAAGTTAGTAACTGAGTTCTAAGCCACATGAGAGTAGGGAGAGCATCCGTCATGTTCTGAGCATAGGTCCTGGCATATAATATAGACAGTCAATGTGAATGAATGACTGAATGGATGCATAGCTAATAAACTATTAGCAGGGTAAAAGGAACCATGTGGTATTGGATTAGAGTGATAAATATTAGTATGAATTTATGTTACCCAAATTGGTATATAGAGAGATAATTATGTACATATAAGTGTATATTCATAGGTTATTTCTTAATTCTACCTAGTGAAAACACCTAGAAACAAACAACACTCTGGTAGTTACAAGCATTCTTAGCACCTAGACCTGGGTTTTTAATTCCATTCTCTAATAAAAAGAACCAGGGCTCTTTGGAGAAATGGCTGATTCTAGGGTTGGGGCAGAGAATATGCAATATGAGTCTGGGACGTCTAATAGTGCCAGAAGGGGTTAAATAGAGAGAGAGAGAGAGAGAGAGAGAGAAAACAATGAGGGAAGAATGTGTCAAAGAGACCCAGGAGCCAACTGAAAGAACTCCCTGTGGTCAAAGCTAGAACAATTAAGCTAAGCACCAAATAAATAAAGTAGTACTGGATTATAACCTGAAGAATGAATTAAATATTCATGAACGCTTACTGATAGAAATAAACAATTGAATAAATAAATGGTAGTGAGTAAAAGATTTCTGATATAGAATTTCAAATACTTACGTAGACACTGGCTCCCTCAGGGAGGTGGAGCATAACTCCCCATATCTGAAGAGTGGGCTGTCCATAGTGGTTTTCTTTCCAACAGTATAGCATCAATAATTGGTGGTGGAGAGGGCTACTTTTTAGTGGAGAACCCTACCAACCACTACCTTAGCTAGGTGTTCAAGGTTAACATCCTCGGTGAACCATGTTAACAGCATGTACCTTGGTATCATGCTGATAATTAGCACTTTATGTCTTCATTCTTTCTCCCTAATCCTATAACCCCAGTCTACACATAAGAGAAACATCAGACCAAAATCGAGGGACATTTTGTAAAGTATCTTAGCATTTCAAACTGTCGAAGTCCTGGAAAAGCAAGGAAAGTTTGAGAAATTATCAGATTAGAGGAACCTAAGGAGATAGAGTATCAAAATGAAATGCAATATCCTGGATCTTGGAACAGAAAAGGTACATTAGGTAAAAACTATTAGTTAATAATAGCATATCAATATTGGTTCATTAGTTGTAACATACTAATTTAAGAGTTAGTAATAGGAGAAACTGTGTGGAGTGAAATGGGATTCAGGCACTATCTTTGCAACTTTTCTGTAAATCTGAAACTACTCTAAGAACTTTCTCAAAAAAATATTAAGTAACATTTATTGAGGACATAGTATATGCCAACTCCTAAGCAGTTACATCTACTAAGTACTGTAATCTTCACAACAACCCTATAATGCAAACATGATTATCCCATTTCATAAGGAAACTGAAGTAAAAAGGGGCTAATTAATTTGCCCAATGTTGTTACATAGCCAGAAAGGGCTGGAGCAGGGAATGGAGCCTAAGATAAATAATTTTTCCCTTCTTATAGAAGATGATCTCAAGAAGTGTCTCTTAACATCATGATTTGATTCTCTGATTTTTAATAGATCTGTTGTGTTGAGGATGGAGCTTATGGAAAGTTAAAAAGCTAATATTGAGGCATTTTGGAAACTATGGTAACAAATAGAATAACAGGATTTCAAACTCCTACTAGAGCGAACGGGGTGGGAGAGAGATTATGGGTATAAATGTGAGTAACTTAAGCTTTATAAAAACAATTTCAATAAAATGAGGAATTTACTTAGTGGGATAAATTGGCAGTGGTTATTACCCAAAAGTATAGTAGGGAAAATGGCCACACTCTAAAGGATTAAGATAGCTGGCTCAGGTAGAGTGCATACCATTATGCGAAAATAATCATAAAAGTTTTAAAACGTGGATAATTGTCAAATTGTGTAACTTGATTGTGAACAAAATTAGCAGCCTAAAGATTACAGTCAGCTGAAGGGGGGAAAAAATCTTTAGGAGCATAAAGAAGGCACTGCTATGCCTAAGAGAAAAAGTGAAGTGCAACAATCAAAGCATAACAAAGAATGAGGTTTGGTTTTGTTTAATATAGTAGAGAATTGAAATCTAAGAAAGAGTCAATGAAGCCATTATTTTGGTAGGCAAACCTAGAAATGGTTGGCTCCCATAAAGGAAATGGTGGAAGACCTGAATAGATTCATTCAGAAATAGTGTGAGGCAGAGAAAGCAGCCTCTAATATGACCTTTAGCAGTACGATTGACTTGTGCATTGGCTGAAATTATTTTATGTTTGAATGAGTCTTTTCTTATAATCTTCCTTTTCTTCCTAGTGCTGGACTTGGACATTCTTTTTCTTCATATTGTTTCCTTATTTCCATTTATATCAGCCATAAGGCAGAGCCTTCATTAGATGTTTTCTGAGAATGTGTGTTCAGAAAGGGACAGAAATAGAGTAGGAAATTTTCCTTAATATAAGCAAATCTCTTCTCTTTTTTCAGGCTGACATCTTCACAAAACAGAAAGTAGATTTCAGTAAGAAGGTTTCCTTCCTATTATATTGTTACCAGAAAGACTCTACATTTCAATGAAATCTCCTCTTAAATTTCTTAAAAACATAAAAGATGTCAGTACTATGAATATTACTTTATACTTCACATAGAAGCCAATGATTATCAATATCTGAAAAAAAAGATGTCAAATAAAATACATATAATAAAAACTATCTGTTGTAATAAAGGTGATTTTTCAAAGAATTCACCACATATTAGACTACAGGAAATGTAATTTTTTTTTTTTTAAATGCACTCTTGGGGCACCTGGGTGGCTTAGTCAGTTAAGTGCCAACTCTTGATTTCAGCTCAGCTCATGATCTCATGGGTCATGAGATGTAGCCCCAAGTCAGGCTCCACACTCAGCGGGGAGTCTGTTTGAGATTCTCTTTCTTCCTCTCCCTCTGCGCCCCCTCCCACTCACGCATGCTCTCTTTCTCTCTCTCTAAAATAAATAAAATGCAGTCTTGGAAGACCAGTGTATTTAGTAAGTGCTCTCCAGAGAAACATAAGCAAGAGAATATATAGATATAGGTACAAATATGGACACAGATAGACATATAACATCTTTTCTTCCCAAAAGATCGTTCCGTGGTCTGGCACATGATTTAGTGAAGGCTCACCTCAACCACAGGTTTTGAACTTTGTACACAGTAAAAAGAAAGTTATTATTTAACATAGCACAAATTTGTAAGTGACAGACATCTGACAAAACATTAAGAAATCAAACATTTAGCTAAGCATTTAGAGAAATGACTTACCATGAGTTATGGATTTTAAAACCGTCCCCAAAGGATTTACAGCAAATCCCTTCACTGAAGACATTTAAAATTAGATTCAAAGAAAAACTTGAGTGAGAGCATACTGGAGTGAAAACTCCCACACTAACAAATATGAAACAGATGAATTTTAGCTTTTTCTATTTTTAATATCCACAACTGTTATTTTTCTGATTCATTAAAAAAGAGATTTGGTATTCTAAACTCTTGGCCACAAAAAACATGGAATAAAATAAAAATTAAATCAGCATCATTTAATTACGGTTCCAGAGACCTATAGATATATGACAAGACATTCCAGGCCAAAACCGTAAACTTTGAATATTGTTTTTATCATTCACAGAAACAGAGGGTTCTTAGGGAAGTTCTTCTTTAGAAAATGATCTACTCCCAAGCTTCCCACAATCCACTGGGGATTCTGACTTGCGAGCTCTGCAGCTGATTTTAATTGCCACGATGATGCATAGAGAGAGATGTGATATCTGGAATAACTGACTTCTAAACAATGAGGGGCTTTAAAGATTAAAGTCAACACTTTAAATTGCACTCACAACTGAATAGGAAGCAAATGCTGACCATAGAATGCAGGTGTAACATTCTCCATATGTTTTGAAACTTGTAGCTGAAAGAGATCAAGCCCTCTGCATCACACGCAATAAAAACTCAAGGACAGTGCATTACAACATTCTGTTTTGAAGGTCAGAGGCGTGAGGCTCATGATGGTAAATAGAACAAACATATTGTGAGAAGTGTTCTTAGACATAGGATGCCAGTCTGAAAAGTCAGCACACGTCTGTGAGAACTTCCCAGCAAAGGCAAGCAGAGTGTTCTAGCTAAATATTCTTGAGTGCCTGAAATGTTGGCCTGGAAGTGAATGGGTCCATGGATCCCGATGTTACCTGACAACAGTTAAGAACACTAGATGCGTGAGGAGCTGGCTAGATCCTTTCAGGTATGAGAAATAATGCTTGACTTCATGCCTAAATAAGAGTTCTCTGAACACTATAAAATTGAAGTATAAAGCCTTTAAAAATAACTTATTCCATAATCATAATATCCTTAAGAAACAGTACATCCCTAAAAGTAGACAGTCTTTGGTGAACAAAACAGTATTAAATGCAAAAATTAAATGAAACAAGCCAGGAGTAACCCTGCCAAAGAGAAAGAAAATCCTCCAAATAGTCTAGTTTTGTTTTAGCCACTGACATATGGGAAAATTTATGTAGTAAAGTATATGCTTATAAAGTTTCAACTTATATTTAGTTGGGGAAACAATTTATTATACCAAAAAAGCATAAATGTGTGACAGATGGCAATGCTTTTTTTTCTTTTCTTTTCTTTTTCTCTTCTTGGCAGGGTCCCTTTTTTGGGGGAATGGCTTTCACTTCTTAAAACTATGACCATTGTCATTCACACCTATTTTCTGAAATTAAACAGACCAGTTCTATGATGAAACCTCCTATAAATTTGGTTACTGTAAAATGTCTTCCCCTTTTGTATCATAAATTATCTACAGTGCCACTTTCCCTAGAATAATGAAATAGGCCAAAAGTAGGCAAAAGGCATAGAACTTTTGTTTCAAATTCTCTAAATCTGTTTCAAAGAAATCTACATAAAAGTCTTCTACAAAATCTTTTATTCTTTTAGGACTTTAATGAAGGAGACTATAAAAGATCATATCGGAAGTACATCCTTCCGTCCTGAAATCTCTATTTTTCACATTTAAAACGTTCAATTCCTCTAAATCATTTGCTAGATCCTAATTTATGTTCACAGAAGTCTTAGGGAAGGGTCACGGTTTGCTTTCTGAAAAATGAGCAAAAATCTCCATAGGTGTATGTGACATAAGCAGACGGATTTATTGTATTGCTCTAATATGCAAACCCTTCTTTAAGGAATCTGTTAACGTGACAAAGAAGTGAAGGAATGTACTGTAGAAGCAGGTGGAGGGCAGGGTAAAGGGTGGAAACAGGGTGGATACCACTGACTATAGTCACCAGAAGGTCAAGGATTGGACATTTTACCCTCCACAGTGGCCAGCCCTGCATCCCGCCTCCTTGAAAATCACGAGCTTGTTTTCTCAGGCCGACGGGGGAAGGCCAGCTACTGTTAGATTTATCAAAAGCTGACTCTCAAATGAAATCTATCAGAAATGTTAGAGTAGTTAGGGTAACTCTAGCTGCTATAACCAATGCCAATAATTCAGTAGCTTCAGAAAATAAAAGTCTATTTTTCATGCACTTAGTGGTCCCAAGCATTGCCTTTGGTGGAGAAAACAAGGTAGCACTCAGGAGTAAGGGAGACTTTGGTACCTCTGTGTCACAATGATCATTCAGAAATGCAGGGCTTTCTGTGTCACCCCAATATCTGGGCAGATCAAGGAAGGGCATGAATAATGCTTGCAAGATATTTTTAAGGGCCAGACTTGGATGTGCCCATATATCATTCTGCTCATGTACGCTGGCTAGAACTCAGTCACATGTTCCCATCAAAGGATAAGAAAGACTGAAAAATGTCTTCCGACTCTCACGGCAGGAGGAAAAAGAATGAAATGTTTGATGAATAGCTAGTCAGTTTTTACCACAGTATATGTCACAAAAATTGTGTTGCTGCAAAAACTGGAGTTAGACAGCTGTCACTTAGAAGACGAAGCTAGTGACACTTTCTCTGCAGTTTTAAAAAAACAATCTTACTTTTTAGTCCTCATTCCATTTTTTCCGTTCATTCCTCTTTCTTATCTGCAACCCATCTTGTGAATCATCTGCTAGCAATTGGGCTGAGCCAATTGTCCATAATGTTTTATATTGAAATATGCACTCACATTCAAGAAGAAAGAAAATTAGTAACATAGTATGACACACATAAACATCTAGTTAAATTTTTTATAAAATCTAACTGGAAGGCCAACAAACTTTTTACTGCTTCTCTAGTAAAAATGAAAGACCTTTTTCCCAGACGGTTTAAACCCATGCGAAGAGTTATGATCAAAATGAAGAATGATGTAATCAATGAATATATATATATATATATATATATATATATATATATATATATGTCTGAAAGTGATTGGTCTTTATATTCAAACTGAAACCCAAAGAACAGTTTTCACCTAATAAAGAAAAATTTAATGATGAACAAAATTTTGGAGAAATTTCTATGATAATGTATCAGTGGCAGCCTAGGTGGTTGCAGAAACCCTCAGGAAAATCTCTTTCTGCATGATTCCTCTGGGCTCACTATGCATCAGACATTTTATTCTCATAACAAGAGAGGGCCTAGAGGTATGACTTGCTACTAGGCTGCATGGATCTAGTCCCTCCCAGAAGACAAATAACATATTTAGACACAAGGCAACATTTAGACACATTGTAATAAGACATATTGCAGCAAGAAAGGAAAAGTGGATGTTTTTTGTAAATTTCCTGTGAAAAGACTATTTCTAGAAATTGTGCTTTCTCTTTAATAATCTGTATTAAACAAGTGAGGCAGGAGGAGAAATTTTCCCTTCGTTGGGCCAAATTATGAATAGGAGTTGGGAAGCAGCAGCATCTTTAAACCCATTCCACCTCCCCAAAACGAAGTGAGATAGTGGCTGGATATCACCATGACCATCACACATAATTTATTCCTCAAAGAAAGCAACAAAAAGCATTAGAACATCTTCCCCTGTAGAAGGTCAGCTGGCAGGTTGTGCTGAATGAAATTAAGCCGCAGGTCACATGGGTCACCTTAGCCATCCCTGGTCCATTGGGATCATTGAAGCATCTCACCTCTGGGCAAGTTCCAGGTTCAGGGGAATAGTTAGACATTGCATTTTACAGGTACTGAAAGCAAAACACCTTCGATTGAGTTTTGCCCTGTCTGACCTTAAATCAGTTTGATTGTAATAAAAAAATAAACAAAAGTAAGCCTAGGCCCCCAAATGGTGGCATCTCTCATTTTGGCAGTCCTAAAACTGTTGTAGAGGTTAATTAAGTGCACTGGATTTGCGAACCCGGACAATCCCAGATTCTAACCCTGGTGCCGTCAGTCACACACTGTGAGACTTGCAAGAAGGTGGTTGTAAGAATTAAATGATAGAACTATATACAGGATATAGCAGTGATCGTGAAACAGGAGCTGTTGTTATTATGATTACTATTATTACTGTCATTATTATTTGGGGGAATCTGACCACCATCTTTAGGATCTTTAGGTAGTGGTGAGCGTGAGGGAAGCTGGGGGTGGAGGGGAAGAAACACTGCTTACCAGTGGGGGGACAGTTTGAGAGAACTGGCTCTGATTAGGCAGAGAGGACAACCTAGAAAGCCCTTAATCCCCAACCACAGTTTTATAAAGGATCTCTTAGAGAGGTGCTCCCACTTGTTTAGGAAGTCCCTGGAAGGAGGACCCGAGGCTGAAGCTAAGGATGGAGGTCAGGGTGATCAATTCGCATGTAAGGAAGCAGTCCGAGCCGATTAGTATGAGTGAGGAAATGGCATGGGATGTCTCTTAAGGAAATCAGCTCTCCATTCTAGGTTGCCCAGGGTCGAAAAAATCTTGGTGTCCAAGTCTTGGGTGGGATTCCAGGGATTTTGAGTTTCTAGACAATGCCTTGGGCCAGAGAGGCTCCAAGAAGCAGCAGAGGGGCCAAGCGAGTAAAAGGAAGTAAGCAGACCAGCTCCAGGCCAGCCTCGGCCTGACCTCTCCCATTTGCACAGTTGTGCCGCTGGAAAATCCTAAAATTTAATCAAGGAGTCTAGGAGTCCGGCCTGAGGGTTGCCGCGCGCGCGCGCGCGCTGGTTGCTATGGAGACGGAAGCGGTTGGCCTGTGGATTAAGAGCAGGTTTGGGGGAGGGGAACCGAAGTCGTTCAGAAACTGGGCGTGGCTTCGGTTGCTATGGCAGCAGGGACGCTTATTCCAGGCCTGAGCCCAGTTTAGACAGCCCATGCTCCTCCCGTCTTTTGCATGGCACCCAAGAAAGAGAAAGGCGGGACTGTGAGCAACAGTTCTAAGATATGGGAACCCTCGCTCATCGGTGCACACTTCAATCAGGTGAGCTCCGAGCCCCGTAAATCCTTTCTGACCCCCGCAGTGCCAAAGCTCCGCCAGAGCCTCCAGACGGCGCTGCCAGGCTCGCCCTCTCTTCCAGACGCCCCGTCGCCCCTGCCGAAAACAGTTCTTGATCCCGCTCTCCCCAGAAGGATCGCTCCTCCCACGAAAGACCCGGGGTCCCATCAACGGAGAATGAGCGTTGAGGGCAGAAGGAAGGGGACACGACACCGGGTGAATCAGTGCGATTTCAAAGTGTGGAGAAAGCTGAGTGGTGGGGAACAGAGGTGGTATAGCCATGACACCTCAGGATCCTTTTCGGCGGAGTCGCCCAGAAGGCACTCCAAATTACACTGGAGCCGTCTTTATGAGCTTTTCTCTTCCTCCTGACTTCTCCTGGAGGACAGGAATCCTGCTGATTCACCCGTAGCCTGGCCTATAGTAGGGCTTCACTGAATGCTGTAGGAAAATAGACATGCAGCAGCTAAGATATCAATGTATTTCATACAAGTGAGCTTTCTGCAGGTAGGAAAAGATGAAATTCTTATGCAATGCCCTGATACCAGGATATCAAACTTTTGAAATATTTTGAAGGTACTGTAAGATATCAGAGTACTGATGGATTGGCTGCTAGAAGCATCCGTAGGGTAGCAAAAAAGAACCAGGCAGTCTGTAACCGACCTGCCAGAGGACTTCAAATTGCACAGCACCCCCAACGGACTCGCTCCCTACCCCACTCACACCCACCAACATTTAGTTCACTGGGGAGGCCAATAGCTCCTCTCACCTGTTGCTGGGAATCCACTTCCACACTTAGTTGTTTCTGAGTCCAAGATAACATTTAGATGGAGAAAGGCTGATTCTGGGAATTGCAGTCTGCCATTCCAATGTATTTTAAAAACTGAAAAAAAATCTTTTTTCATCTTCTGTGTGTGTGGATAATGCACTAGAAAATCATCACTTAAGGGAAAAACATATCCAAAGTCTCATTTGTCCTTATTTTCTACTGTACTGCTTTTTTCTCTAAGAAAGGTAATTCTGTCTGATATGGAATTCTACCTGATGAAGAATTTCATGAAAGTGGTTAAGATTCTGCTGATGCTGACATGACGTCATGGAATTTGGGGTTATTTCTTTAACTTTAAGAATGAAGGATGTCAGCTCAGTAATTCTCAGTTACGTCCTCAGATTCTGAAAGATGTTTTTCAAAATAGTCTGTATAAGCACCCTCTCTTTTGCTTTTGTAAGTCAGCCCTAGCCAAAATAGCTTTTTCTCCATTTGCTTTGGGATTGTGAAGGCCAAGTTTGGGCTTGGAGTGAAACTTTCTGCTTGAATTATAAACTGCTGAACAACAGAATTTGATGGAGGTGCTGACACTGCATTAGCTTTAGTGTTGCAAATATGAAGCTATAATTTTCCTAGTTGAATGGAAAACCTAAAGGCACTATTTTTCCTTATGGCTTGAAAACCTGAAATAATACTCAGCTTTCTCAGTTCTGCTCAGAAAGTATAATTTCAATAAATCTTACATATTAAAAGAAAGAATTTGAACTCAAAATAATACATAGTCTTAACTACAAAGGATGAACTTCTTCAGTTTGTTGAATACATGTTTTTTAATAGCAGGAGAAGACAACTGCCCACTGTCTCCTCTCATATATCTTTTTTTCTCAGTTTGATTTCATGTCTGCTCCAAGAGGAAAATTCCTGGATTAACCCAGCAGTCCAATGCCCAGAGGCATGCCTTAACCACCAATGTAACAGACTCTGAATTTGCGTTAAAGCTGACTCTAGAGGTGTGAATTCCTTATTCTCAGGGTTTAGCCAAGTGCACATAGTGGGTACTCAAAAACTGTTTTGCCTTGGCACCCAAAGTTTCCTTCTGTACAGTTGCTATTCATGGAAATATTGCATTCCAGTATGTGCAGTTGTGTGTATGTGTGTGCGTGCATGCGCTGGGGGTTGAGAGAAAAGGAAGTCTTTCAGTCTTCCATAAGCCAGTTTTTAGAATTAGCTGATTAAAGAATTCACATCAGTAGTGTATAGAACTCATGTTCACAGGGAGCTGCACTAGACTTAAAAGAGAACCAACAAATTTACAATTTGGTTTCAATGAATCTACCTTGTATCTGTATTTTGGTAACTAACTTCTAGTCTCTATCTAGTCATTTAGTGCTTAGTAACAGACTGTCTTGTATTATTTGCTATCATTTCGTGTTTTAGGACCAACTAACATGTACTAAAAAAGGAGCAATTCTGGGGTCTGGATGGCTCGGTCTGTTGAGTGTCTGATTCTTGTTTTCTGCCAACGTCATGACCAGGTTGGGCTCTACACTCAGCATAGAGTCTGCTTGAGATTCTTTTCTCTCTCTCTGCTTCTCCCCACCAATAAACAAAAAAAGAAACAAACAAATAAATACTGTCTTTAAAAAAATTAGCAAATAACCCAACATGACCTTGCGGAAAACAAGAATCAGACACTCAACAGACGGAGCCATCCAGACCCCAGAATTCCTCCTTTTTTAGTACATGTTAGTTGGTCCTAAAACACGAAATGATAGCAAATAATACAAGACAGTCTGTTACTAAGCACTAAATGACTAGATAGAGACTAGAAGTTAGATGAATGTGGGCTGGGATTGTCAGGGAATGTTTTGTAAAATAACTTGCCTTTAGCTAGGCCCTAAAGAATGGGGAGAATTCGAGTAGGTAAAATGAAGGAGAGTGATTATTTTGGGTAAGGAGGCCATGCTTTAAATAAATCTGGAACATTTAAATTGAGAAAGAGAGGTATGGATTAGACTGCTTCTGGTAAATATTGCTCCTGCATTAAGCCCACCAAATAGTCATTTACTAACTTGCTATCTGTATATATAAAACATTTGTCTTATTAATATACATGAAATATCACACCTCAAATTAGATAAAAAAATATTTAGGCATAGTGGCAATAAGATTTTAAAAACACATCTTAATGTGGACTTGTACATGACAAAGACATTATATTTAAGATCTCCAGCAGCATTAAGGAGTTAAAGATTTTTTTTCAAAGATAAATAAAATATTTTCATTTATATTTTCATATATATTTCAATTATTTCAAATATTTCAATAGAGGCTGTCTTGTAGAGGCTGTCAAGGCAGCCTCTATCGGTCACATGAGAGGAAAATGTGTTTAACGTAAGCACTTGGTGACTGAAGGTGCTATCTGGAGACAGCCTGGTCTAAGATATTTTTATTTGTATTTTTGGGAAGTGTAAAATATAATAACGTGAAATTTGCCATTTCAACCATTTTTTTAAATTTATTTTTTAAAAGATTTTATATATTTATTTGACAGAGAGAGGCGGGTAGCATAAATAGGCAGAGTGGTAGGCAGAGAGAGAGGGAGAAGCAGGCTCTCTTCTGGCCAGAGACCCTAATTCAAGGCTGAATCCCAGGACCCTGGGATCATGATCTAAACCAAAGGCAGGTGCTTTACCAACTGAGCCACCTAAGCACCCCATTTCAACCATTTTTAAATGTACTATTTGGCGAAATTGAGTACATTCATATTGTTCAACCATCATCATCAATTATCTCCAGAACTGCTTCATCTTCCCTGATTGAAAATGTACCCTTTAGTAACGCCTGGGTGGCTCAGTTGGTTAAGCGTCTGCCTTCAGCTCAGGTCATGATCCCAAGGTCCTGGAATTGAGTCTTGCGTGGAGCTCCTTGCTCAGCAGGGAGCCTGCTTCTCCCTCTGCCTTCCACTCCCCCAGCTTGTGCTCTCTCTCTTTTTCTCTGACAAATAAATAAATAAAATCTTAGAAGAAACTACACGCTTTAATGAATTCCCTATGCCCCTCTTCCCCCAGCTCCAGTCAACCACCATTCTATCTTATGTCTCCATGAATTTAACTAGTTTAGGTATTTCATGTAAATATAATCATCCAGTACTTGTCTTTTTGTGACTGGCTTATTTCACTTAGACATATATATATGTCCTCAAGGTTCATTCATGTTGTAGCATGAATTAAGATTGGCTTGTCTTTTTTTTTTTTTTTAAGATTTTATTTATTTATTTGACAGACAGAGATCACAAGCAGGCAGAGAGGCAGGCAGAGAGAGAGGAGGAAGCAGGCTCCCCGCTAAGCAGAGAGCCCGGATGTGGGACTCGATCCCAGGACCCTGAGATCATGACCTGAGCCGAAGGCAGCGGCTTAACCCACTGAGCCACCCAGGCGCCCCAAGATTGGTTTGTTTTTAAGGCTGAATAATACTCCATTGTATGTACAGAGTACATTTTATTTATCTAGTCATCCATTGATGGTCACTTGGTTTGCTTCTAATTCTTGGCTACTATGAATTATGTTGCTATTAATATGACTGTACACATTTTACAAAAAAATTACAAGTGTACAAAAATCTATTTGAGTCCCTATTCCTACTTACAGTTTTTTTTTTTTTTTAGTATATATCTAGAAGTAGGAATTGCTGAATAGTGCGATAATTCTATGTTTAATTTTTTGATGAACTGCCATAATATTTTTCACAGTAGCTGTACCATTTTATATTCCCCCCAGCAAGGCATCAAGTGTTCCAAAGTTTCCACATCCTCACCAATACTTTAAAATTCATATATATATATGCCATCCTAATGAATGCAAAGTGCGATTTCATTATAGTTTTAATTTGCATTTCCCTAATAATTAGTGATATCAAGCATCTTTTTAGGTACTTTTGGCCAATTCTGTATCTTTTTTTTGTTAATATTTTATTTATTTATTTGAGAGAGAGAGAGAGAAAGCAAGTGTGAAGTGGGGGAAGGGATGAAGGAGAGAATCTCAAGCAGACTCCAAGCTGAGTGTGGAGCCCCACGTGGGGCTCAGTCCCAGAGCACTGAGATCATGCATGACCTGAACCAAAACCAAAAGTCAGGCACTCAACTAGCTGAGCCACCCAGGCACCCCAAATTGTATATCTTCTTTTGCCCATATATTCTTTTAAGATTTTACTTATTTATTTATTTGAGAGAGAGCATGCACACACGAGTGCTGGGGAGGAGCAGAAGGAGAGGGAGAAGCAGACTCCTCAGTAAGTGGGGAACCCAACATGGGGCTCAATCCCAGGACCCCAAGATCATGATCTGAACCAAAGTCAGACATTTAACTGACTGAGCTGCCCAGGTGCCCCTTGTTGCCCATGTTTTTAGTGGAGATTTTCTGTTTTTTGTTTTTTACTGTGGAATTATAGGACTAATTTATATATTCTGGATATTAAACCTTTATGAGATGTTATGATTTGCAAATATTTTCTTCTCTTCCTTGGTTTCCTCTTCAGTCTGTTGATGGTGTCTTTGACGCACAAAGTTTTTAATTTTGATGATCAATTTATCTGATTTTGCTTTTGTTGCAATTGGTGTCAGATCCAAGAAATCTCTACCAAATCCAGTGTCATGAAGGTTTTCCCCCATGTTTTCCTCTCAGATTTTTATAGTTATAATCTTGAATTTAGATATGTGATCCATTTTGAGTTAATTTTTGTAGATGGTGTAAGATAAGCATCCAACCTAGTAATATTTTTGCATGGGATGTTCAGTTTTCCCAGCACCAATTGTTGAAAAGGCTCTTCCTTCTCCTGGAGAAAGTTTGAGGCAAGGAAGAGCACAAGTGCCATGAAATTTCCTACCATTTTGAATGGGACGTTTTCTTGGTTGCGCGTTCACTTGGTTACTTTAGATCGTTGACTGGTTTCAGAGCTCCTATAAAATGATTTTAGTCAGTCTGTAGTTGTTCTTCTAATGTTTCCCGTGAGTACAGAGGACCTGTAACTGCCTAGTCTGCCATTTTGTTGATATCACTGTGGTCTAAGAGAATTTGTAGTCAGTTCCAATCTTTCCATTTCTTCCAGGCTTATTATATGACAGGTGATGCTGAGAAAGTGGATATTAATAGGGGCTTTGTTCATGACAATTTAGGAAAATTTTCTGCAATTATTCAAACAATGGAGCCATTCCCTTTAGGAGCTTACTGATTACACAAGGCCTGTTTCTGGGTAATGTCACATAGCTTCAAAATGACTGAGCTACATGTTTCAATTGGAATTTTGTATTATGGTCAGAACTTTTGTGTCAACACGGTGTAAAAGAACATCGCAGTGTTTTCTATGATAAGTGACAGCATGATAACACTATGGAAAATATTCAGAAGACGGATGCAAATCCTTTTTTTTTTTTTTCTTTAAGATATTATGGACTTTTGCCTCAAATATGTTCTTCACAATTCCAGGTTCCCCAAAACTTTGTGTTGATTTAGATATCTCACAGGTAGAGTTCTGGGTATTTTCCTAATTTTATTAAATCCTTTCATATTTTCAGAATACCTGAGGGTTTTTTTTTTTTTCATTTGTTCCTGGTTTTAGGCCTCATTTTTATGTGTAGCAAAAAGGCAGCCATAACTCATGAGACCATCTTTAGGCATAACAACTATTCCATTTGCTTGCTGTGATCCACCACAAAGAAACATTAAAAACAACAACAAGAACAAAAAAGTTTAATCCACATACCCCTTAACCCAACCAGCTTCACTATTCTAATTCACTGATTTCATTTTATAATTATGATTTTTGTTCCCTAATACCCAGCATAAGGGACTGAACACTTAATGTCATTTGCTTTATAATTTATCACTAAGATTTTACTTCTTGATTAAGACTTCAGTTCTTCTTAAATATAAATATCTATATAATTAAAAATATTTGGGAACATCTGCCATAACATATTGAGATTCTTAATGACAGTCAGGAGGTCTTGCTTCCAATTTTTATATTTTCATTTTAAATGTATGTTTTTATACATTGAAATGTATGATACTTTTCAAGTAACTAATAATATTTGCATCAAAGACACAAATTGCTGCTATACATGGTAATGCCCTCTTTTTCTATGCTTACGATTTAACTTCCCTCACTTTGGCCCTAGGCTTTCTCTTATAACTCAGTACTTAGTTACAGAATGCCTTGAATTATGTGCTGTCAATTTATGTTTTATAGAGCACAAGTATAATGTGAGCTGCTTCCTAGCAAATAACATATTTATACCCCTTGTACCTACCCCACAATGACTAGCATGGTTGTGGGCACAAGGTATCACACTCAAACTATATTAATGGAATGAATTCCCTGATTTACTTTGAAACATGAAGAAATATATATTGTGGAAACCAGGATAGTTAGTACATGTTGGAGGTGTGTTCTGAGAGAAAAGGAAGGGACAGAAAACAGCTACATAAAAAGCATCACCACAGATACATAACACAATTATGACAATGCCTAGAAAACAACTTTGCAATCATACTGTTTCACTTCTCAGATATGTCTTCTGCCAGCCAGGAGGCATTCAAGGGGAAGTTCTTCAGAAAATTTAGTTAGTAGTCTTTCCTTACTCTACTTCAGTTGAGGAACAATATTTTTCTCTTATTAAATGTAGCTTAGTGACAATAGCTGAGTTGTGCATATCTGAAAAATAGTAATAGAGTTCCTTAAAATCTTGGACAAAGTTGTAATTCTTGAAAAGATTTATTAAGGTGGATATGGATCAAGATATGTATTGCTGAAATGTTAATATCCCAGACCTGTCAAACAAACAAAACTATTAAACATGTAGATATTATGATGATAATAAACTGAGTTTAAGTCAGTTTTTTCGGGGAGAAAATGTTCAATTAAAATGAGCTATTTGATCATTACAAATATATTTTATCAAAAAGGGAAATACATTTTATTGGACAGAATCCTTAAACCATATTTGAGAGGCAGTGAAGGCTTTTTCAACTTTTTGATCTTAAACAGTGAGCTATTTCTCATGTTAATGTGTACTTAAGACTTACTGGAAATACTCATAATATGAGCTGAAGACTGATGTCTGGCAGCAAGCATATTTCTGAAATTGGGTTGGTTTTTATTACTGCATTTTCTGAAATATGCTTTCATTGATATTTACAAAACAAATTGCCAGTTCACACAAAGGTTGTTTTAATAAAAGCCAATGAAAACAACTGAGTTGCTAGGAAGAATGTTAAGAGGGAAATGGACTTTTCATAACCTCACATTATAATTTCTCCTTTTTGGACAAAAATGTATTATTTGAATGAGTTGGGAACCAAAAGGAATAAGCATGTCAAAATATCTATCTAGATGTTATATGTGATCACTTTTATTGCAAATGAAAAATATCAAATATAAGTAAAATATAAGTGTTGCCAATCTGAGTTTGGCAACCCTCCAGGAAAATGTTAGTTAAGAAATGCTGAATGTTGACCATGTTTCAGCTCTAGCCTTAGAAACCATCATTGGCTCCTAGTTACCTATGGGATAAAATCCAAGATGCTCTGCCTGGCTTTCACAGCCCTGCCTAATTTGGCCCTCCTCTGCCCATCCATCTCTTTCTTTCTCTACTCCAGCTGAATGGTCTCCGTGGTATCCCCAGGTACATACTGACTATACCATGCAGGTTTCTGGCCTGAAAACCATCCAACACCTTCTCATTAAAATCTTCCTTCATATCTTCCAGAAAGGAGCTCAAGTCACACACAGTTCTATCCCTCACTGACTTTTTTCCTTATACTAAATTACTCCAGTGATTGTTATCTTTACTGCTATCTTATTTTGAGCTGTTGTCTAACAATTTCAGTGTCATCTACTATATCTACATTTCCTTTTAACAGTGCAAATTCCTGGAAGGTAGCAAAAAGTTAACATATTTAAATATTTCCTTCCTGGTCACAGCACCTGAGTGATAAGTAAGTACATAGTGACCTTCAAGAAATACTTTTGATATGGACATTGGGGAGGGTATGTGCTTTGGTGAGTGCTGTGAAGTGTGTAAACCTGGTAATTCACAGACCTGTACCCCTGGGGATAAAAATATATGTTTATAAAAAATAAAAAATTTAAAAAAAAAAAAAAGAAATACTTTTGAATTAAATACATTGAGTATATTATACTGTCTCAGCCTGCTGGCTGAGCTCTAGGATTAGTCCCAATCCATTGGTTATAAGAACTTAAATTGAAGAAAATCTCAAAGCCTTAGTTTTTGCAACTATAAAACAGGGACAATGGTCATACCTCCCTTGAAGATATTAGACTGACTGTTGAAATGATTTAAAGACATCTAGCACATAGTATCTCAGACTTCACAGGTCCAGACCCAAACCCTAAGATTGTCCCCCCTCAAACCTGCTCTTCACCTTCTCTTTGAGGCGTCTCACCATTCACCCAGTGAGTCAATAGTGCCAAAAATCTTGCATAAGTTTTCTTTCCCTCTTATGCACCCCATAATTAACTTTTAGTAAATTCTATTGGTTCTACCCTGGAACTTCAGAACTTGGTCTCTTTCTCCCATTCTTGCTGACCTAGAGTCTTGTAACCATACAGAGCTAAAGTATGACTTAGAGTAAAATCCAAATATTCTACCATGGCCTTAAAAGACCCTGTGTGTGTGTCCTCTGCCAACTACTTTGACTTGATCTCAAATCTTCTGTGACTCACCCCTTCACTTAGTCTGTGGTAACCACACTGGTCTTTTTGGTGATCTTCAGATCTATCAAAAAGCATATTGCCATCTTTACCCTTGCTGTGCCCTCTGCTGAGAATGACCCCTCCCAAGAAAATCATGTGAATCACTCTTTCCCTTCCTTCAGGATTCTCTTCAAGTACCTCCTTCTCTGACCATCCTATTTCAACTACACCATCACGTTCCATCCTCTTAACCCTGACTCTGTCCTGACTTTCTACTTTACATATATTTCATTATCGTCAGTCTTCCTCCATAAGAAGGTCAGCTCCATGAAGGCAGGGATTTATCCTGCTGACAGACAGAAGGGCTCAGATAACTCTGCTAAATGGAGGAATAGTAGGGGCTCAGTAAGAAGGAGCTTCTAGTAATAATCTTGTATTACTATATTTACTAGAGTGGTATGAAAATCAAATAAAGAATCTGAAAGAATATGGAACACTAGCCCAATATAAATATTTATAAAGATTATATAAGATAATAATTATTATTGTTATTACTTTTTATATATTTTCATATGGATGTTACACATGTTCTTCAAACTCAGTATGTTCAAAACTGATATTACCCTGTTCGTTGAAGTCAGAAACACCCTAGCACCTCCTCTTCTAATATCAAATTGGTCAACAAGTCCTATTACTCTTACTTCTTTATTTCATGTCTTTCTTTTTTACCCTTGTAACTTCCAACATTATTACAATAACCTTCTAAACTTCCTTCTTGCCTGCCTTCATTCAGGGGTGCAAATTTAAAAATACGTTAATTTTCACAAGTATATGTGAATCAACATATAAATTTTAAAAATTAAAAATCACTTTTTATTCTCTATGAAAACTAAGCTATGTGTACCTTATGAAACTCCTTGCCAGATGGTATCATTTTTAGTACTTATCAGTCATCACATTTTTCTAATGATTTAAAAATCATTTGTTGGTTTTCAGAAGTATTGGTACAGCCTTTGGTTGATGGGGCTCACATCCTTAAAGTTGTCTTCATCTGAGTCATGAGGTGACATGAAGAATGTACATAGGCTTTTCCTATAACTTTCCTTTTACATTGCTAGTCATTATGTAATTTGTAGTTCTCTGTATGTAGAGAATGTCTCTCAATATCAACAATATCATTCATCATACTAAAAGTAATCATTTATACTTTTGAACTTTTTATAATTCCAACTTTTGAACTTTTAATTATTATGTTGAAATTTTTTTCTAGCCTTCATAATACTGTCTGGGTTTTTACATATTTCATTTATTTATTACCAATTAAGTCACAAAAACCATTTCTTGGACTGTCATGTTTAATCAGGTGGCTTAATTTTATAAGGTTTTTTTTTAATTTTTTAAAAAATTTATTTGATAGAGATCACACGTAGGCAGAGAGGTAGGCAGAGAGAGAGAGAAAGAGGAGAAGCAGGCTCCCTGCTGAGCAGAGAGCCCAATGTGGGGCTTGATCCCAGGACCCTGAGATCACCACCTGAGTTGAAGGCAGAGGCTTAACCCACTGAACCACCCAAGCACCCCAATTTTGTAAGTTTTTGATCACCCTAAACCTACTTGGTTAGCATACATAATGTGACTAAAGTTTAGGATTAAATAAATTGAAAGAGGTTATTAATTCATCATACTTTTCATTTTTGTCATAAAATAATAAGCCCATTTCTGTGTCATTTGTTAGACAATATGATAGTTTTTCTCTTATAATTATTTTGTTTTGTTTCAAATTATACCCTTTGTTCATTTGTTTCTCTATAGTTTGCTTTATTAATTTTATATGGACAACATATTTTCATTTCTGTCTTATTAAAGCTAAAGAATGTATTAAAATTTCCAGTAGAATATTTCATTAAAACCAAATCCCTAGAAGTTAATTGCACTTTTCAAATGTTCAACTACTCCCTCTTCATGATTTGCATTAAACCAACACACAAGCTTGGCATGATTTCATCTCAGTGGTTGCAGGTCTAGCTCTATTGGGGTCCTAGTATTTCTCTAACATCCAGTCCTGAGCTCTCTTCAGATATATTATGTAATTATCTCTGGTATTTGTGTAATGTATGGCAGTAAATAGAAAATTCACAAAGAATATACTAATACTGATTTATTTGATATACATCTTTCACTGCATCAGCTGAATATATTGAATATATTGAGTTGAGATTAAAACAAAACATATGGAACTTTCTTTTAAATTTCTTTTAAACTTAAATTTAAGTCCAGACATTTCCCATATTCCCATTCTGGCACATTTGTCATGTGAATACTTCTCAGTGAAACCATTCTTCTTGGTACCCATTGAAATAGTTTGAGATATCACAGATGCTTTCCCATCTTGTTCCACCAGATTGACAAAAAATACCTAACCACCTTCAGCACCTTGAATTTTGTTTACTAGGTACTATCAAAACCCTTTTACATGAAACTCTTTAATTTATTTATTTTCAGCATAACAGTATTCATTATTTTTGCACCACACCCAGTGCTCCATGCAATCCGTGCCCTCTATAATACCCACCACCTGGTACCCCAACCTCCCACCCCCCTGCCCCTTCAAACCCCTCAGATTGTTTTTCAGAGTCCATAGTCTCTCTACATGAAACTCTTAAAGCTCTACTGACATTGATCAAAATTTTACTGGTTTGATTTCTGTGTTTCCCAAAAGGTTCCTTTATCTTTTCAGTAGATAAGTGCTTTGGCACAGTCTAGATCATCAGTCTTCATTGCTGTTATATACCCATAGAAATTGTTTTTCAAATTTCGACCAAGTATTTCATGTCCCAAAACATTCACTTATGTTTAACTACATAATAGAGTGTGTTCAAAGTTCTGATGATATGTTTAAAAATGTTTTGACACATTTTGATTAAAAAAATTTTTTATTGTAAGTGCATTAGTGCATGAAACTGACTTATTGTGTTCTTTAAAATTTCCTCCATTAATCATTGCAAATTTTCTTTATTGGAATCATGACATTTAACAAAATGTGATAGGTAGTTTGATTTTTTTTTTTTTTTTGGTAGTTTGATTTTTAAAAAGTGCTTCGCCTGTTCAACTTTTAACAGCAGAATCTTTGAGCTCTATTTCCATCCAACATTTATATCACTTGCAATAATAAGTCAATCAGATTTTTATGTTGAAAGAATCAAGTTGTTTTCATTTGTGACATACAAACATTTTTAATGTTGTAATGATTTTTGCACAATATCAGAACATGGCTCAGGTCGTGGTTGATTACTGGTTTCTTCTTTGATCTTATGAAAACCCAGAATATTTACCTGTTTGTGATATTTAAAACAAATTTTAGAAACATATCCAGCCTTTGAAGTTTCTTCATTGTGGATTTCAACTTAAAATATTTATCATAAATGTATACGTTATATCAAAAACTCCACACACAGAATTGCATTGCACTATAATCAAAATAAAGGTAAAAACTGGGGTGCCTGGGTGGCTCAGTCAGTTGAGTGTCTGAGTCTTGACCACAGAGTTGTAAGTTCAAGCCCCATGTTGGGTGTGGAGCCTGCTTAAAAAAAATAATAATAAAAATTTTAAAAATTAAAAAATAAAATAAAAGTAAAAACTAAACAAGTCAGAAATAATAGTTTGAAGTTGAGGGTGATGATTAACTGGGATCCTCTGGAAGCCCAGAATGCTTACTAAAAGTTGCACAACTTTGCCTTGCTGCCTACCATGACACATCTCAGATCCACAGACCCTGCTGCAGAAGTTCCGTTGATGTCACAATGCCAGCAAGCCCAGTTATCAATGATCATAGCAACATCTTATAATGATCAATTTATACTAACAGGTTATTAGATTTTTGCATTTTACCACTTAGCACAATTAATTTTATTCTGTCTACCAGCAGACATGCATTTCAGTTCAACCACTAAGTTAGCTTATCTGTGTGTGTTCAGTGACTATTGGCACCGCCTCCTCCCTCTGCAGCTATGCACCCTCTGCAGCTCTGTGGTTCTCCTTTCCTAACACTAATATCACCATGTCACTTCCTGCTTCAGTCCTAATTGCTTACAGGCCCACAATCTTCCTAGCTCTATTCCAGCCTCATCTTCCTTCCCCTATCCAGATGCCCCGTCATGCCTGGCAACTAGACAACTCACACCTGCTGGGTGATTTTGTGCTTTCATATATGTAGGATCTTTAAAATTACCCTTCCTTCCCGTATACCACTTGTTGAGCTTCTTCCCTTTCTTAAAGTCATAACTCAAATGTCTGACTGACTTAGTTCATTTAGCATAATATCCTCTAGTTGCATCCATGTCATTTCAAATGGCAAAGTTTCATTATTTTTTGATGGCTGAGTAATACAATATTCCATTGTATGTATATTCCACATCTTCTTTATCCATTCATCAGTCAATGGACATGTGGGCTCGTTGCATATTTTGGCTATTGTGAACATTGCTGCTATAAACATTGGGGTGTAGGTGCCCCTTCGAATCACTATGTTAGTATTGTTTGGATAAATACCCAGTAATGCATTTGCTGGGTCATAGGGTAACTCTATTTTTAACTTTCTTTTTTATTAACATATAATGTATTATCTGTTTCAGGGATAAATGTCTGTGATTCATCAGTCTTACGCAATTCATAGCACTCACCATAGCACATACCCTCCCCGATGTCCATCACCCAGCCACCTTATCCTTCCCACCCTCCTCCACTCCAGCAAACCTCAGCTTGTTTCCTGAGATTAGGAGTCTCTTATGGTTTGTCTCCCTCTCTGGTTTCATCTTGTTTCAATTTTCCCTCCCTTCCTCTATGATTCTCTGTCTTGTTTCTCAAATTCCTCATATCAGTGAGGTTATATGATAATTTTTTCTCTGATTGACATTTCATTTAACATAATACACTCTAGTTCCATCCATGCCACTGCAAATGGCAGGATTTCAGGGCTTTTTGATGGCTGGAATAGATATAGATATAGATATAGATCTCACACATCTTCTTTATCCATTCATCTGTTGATGGACATCTAGGTTCTTTCCATCATTTGGCTATTGTAGACATTGCTGATATAAACATTTGGGTGCATGTGCCCCTTCAGATCACTAGATTTGTATCTTTAGGGTAAATATTCAGTAGTTCAGTTGCTAGGTCATAGGGTTGCTCTATTTTCAACTTTTTGAGGAACCTCCATACTGTTTTCCAGAGGGACTGCATCAGTTTGCATCTCACCAAGAGTGGAAGAGGGTTCCCTTTTCTCCACATCCTTGCCAACATCTGTTGTTTCCTGAGTTGTTTATTTTATCCATGCATCTGTTCTCTCACATGACTGAATTTTTCAAGGACAAGAAGTGAGTCATATTTTCTTTCCTCTCTGAACATAGTACATGGATCATACTCAGTCAATCTGAATTGGAGAAATGACAA
The DNA here is from genome assembly GCF_030435805.1 of Mustela lutreola. Taxonomy (NCBI): domain Eukaryota; kingdom Metazoa; phylum Chordata; class Mammalia; order Carnivora; family Mustelidae; genus Mustela; species Mustela lutreola. Next base: position 101,256,920 of record NC_081299.1, on the reverse strand, counting down.
AACAAACACAGTAGTCTTTCCTGTTATTTGTACTAAAACTACCCTCCTTTAAATCACATTCTTCCCAAGCTCCCATCATTTTTTTTTTATTGCCAGAAAACAAGCTAACAGTAATATTAAGTGTGCAGCCCAGTACGTACTGACATATGTATACACCCCTGTAATCCACCAGCGAGGTGAAGATATAGAACATGACCAGCCCTACAGCTGGTTTCCTCAAGCCTTCTCTTGTCAGTATTTACACCCCAGGGTGATAACATTACTCTGACTTCTGTCATCATTAGTTGTTTTGCTTTTATATAATTTTGTATAAATGAACTAGTTTTATATAAGTGAACTTTATATATATATTTTATAGAAATGAACTAATACACAATATACCCTTTTTTTCAATATAATGTCTGTGAAATTCAAACATACAGTTGCAATATAAATAGTGCATTCTTTTTTGTGGCATTGTAGTATTCCACTGTGTAACTATGCCATGATTTATTTATGTACTCTCCTGCTGATTGACATTTGGGTCATCCCTAATTTGAAAAATACAAACAATGCAGCTATAAATGTCTTGACCAATTTTTTCTTTGGACATATGTATTCATTTCTCTTTGGCATATATATACTTAGGAATGGAAATGCTGGATCATAGGATCAATGTGGGTTTAGCTTTAGTAGCCACTACCATAGAGTTTTCTAAAGGGTTTACAACAGTTTACACCCCCATCAGTAATATATGAGAGTACAAGCCACATATAAGTCTTTTTCATTCCATTATTTCTTTAACCATGCCTTGTTTTCCCCACCCCCAAAGTCATGTGCTTAAACCCAATCCCTAATGTGATGGTATTTGGAGGTAAGGCCTTAGGTGGTAATTAGGTCATGATTAGGGATTAGTTCCCTAATTAAAGAGAGATCCCTTATCCCTCTGCCATATGAGGTTTTAGTAAGAAGATAAACATCTATAAACCAAAAGTGAGTTCTCATCAGACACTGAATCTTCAGCTTCCTTAATCTTGGACTTCTCAGACTCTGGAACTATAAGAAATAAATGTCTATTAATTATAAGCCATCAAGTCTGTGATATCCATTATAGCAGCCTGAAAAGACTAAGACTTACTCTATATTTTCCTCCCTAAGTTTGTTTTAGTCAGTCCTCCCACTGAAAGTCCCTCCCTTCTCATGACTAGTTTATTTGCCATTCTGTGGATCTTTCCAGATGTTCAATCCTTTTTTAGGTTTTATGCCAAAACTCAACGCAGCTTTCCATGAATAAAGACACTGGTTTTGTGCAATGGTAGGTTAATGTTTTCTAATTAATTCCTACCATTTTTCCCAGATATGATAAGCAAATAAGGGCCTTTCAGTAGACCTGTAGCACATTTTATGGGAAGCATTACATATCGACACACTTCCTATAATTGATCATCAAAACCTCTACACTTGTGGCTAATCTATATTTTCATCAAAGCATTCACTTAGACTTCTCACACTGAATCTCATTGGACATAGGTGCTTGCTCAGCTCAGAGAGCTTTGTGAAATCTACCAGCAGTGCTTAATGGCACCATGTCATTGTCCCATCTAATAATGAAGGCAAGACAGGGTGGCAGAGGAGGGCCCATTGTCTGGAAATCAGAACATGCTTCTTGCTTCTGTGTCACCTTGACCAAGATGTCACAGATTTTCCTTTCTCTCTGCAAAATAATGGAATTAGACTAAATGGCAAGGAAGGAACTCTCCCAGCATTGCACTGCACAATTTTAGATTTCATTGTAATCTATTTTCATATCTTGTATAAAAGCAGTTAAATAAGACCTTTCCAAGAATGATCCCTAGGGCTCCCCACTGTTAATATTGCTTCATCCAGAGAAGGGTCTGCTTAACCTTACCTTTGTTTTTAAGCCAGTTCCCTAACCATGACAAAAGATTTCCTCTACTTCATAGTAACCCAATATTTGGGGTATGAAAACTTGTGAAGTGCATTCTAAAATTAAATAAGTTCTGTTTCCTGGCCTCTCCTTATCCTCACTCCTCACAATCATTATTCTTTGTGTTGTTCTTATTGTGTCTTCTGGTAAATATGGTTCTCATGTGTGGCCCTGGGTGGCACAAGCAAATATAACAGTTTCTCAGACAGCATAGATTGAATAGAAATGGGGAAGGAACCTCCAAAATTATATAAACACCAATGAAAAAAACACATGATCTCTGAAAATGCACAGGACTCCATATATGCATATAAAATTTGAGTTTGGTTTAAACTAGTTTAGGGTTAGGAATATTGAGTTCAACCACTTCTATCTTCACATCAGATATTTAGACGGAAGAGCAAGAATAAAAATGGTTTCTTTATTTACACTTTTTATTGTAATTTAAAGCAAAACATTAAAGAATGTCTGTTGTTTATCTTGTCTTGTATATCTTATACATTTAGCACCAACCTAGGAAAATGTTTATGGGAAAATGGTTTTTATGACCATATTTTCAACCTCTGTTATGGAAATCTATAGATTTATTACACTGTATTACTTTTTGTGATGAAGACGACACTTCAGGTCAGAATGGTATAAGCTTTAAATTATATTTAAAGTTATGATGACCTGTTTTGCTTCAGAAGGCTTTTGCTTAGTCCCTCTTGTGTTCAATAATGAGCAATCTTGGGGCACCTGGGTGGCTCAGTGGTTAAGCATCTGCCTTCAGCTCAGGTCATGGTTCCAGGGTCCTGGGATCGAGCCCTGCATGGGGCTCTCTGCTTGGTGGGAAGCCTGCTTTTACTTCTCCCACTTCCCCTGCTTGTCTTCCCTCTCTCGCCTTGTCTCTCTCTGTCAAATAAATAAACAAAAATTTTAAATAATAATAATAATAAACAATCTTGTCTGGAGACCAAAGGTTTGGCCATGTGGAGCATAATTTCTGGTCATGTGAAGTCCATATAGGAAGTAGAACTGGACTTCTGATTATAGCCTCTTTAGCACCACCACCATAACAGCTGAAGAAACCAGCTCATCCTCCATGGCATAAACCACAAAGAGTCATTTTACCAATTGCAGTTTCATGGAAAGTTTGCTTTCAGCTTCTTGAGGATTCTTCCTATTGCCTTATCTGTTGGCCTCATCACCATCTCTAATTATTCTTGTATCATAGAAGCCAGTGTTCAGCAAAAGTGAGACTAAAAGTTTCCTCTCTACTACTGTAACTACTAAAACAGTCTTTAAAATCATCCAACTTAATTTGGTCAATGAATGTTTTTAGCCAAACAAATTAAATGTATAGAAACAGAGTGGTTGTGTCTGACGTTTTGTTTTAAATTAATTCAGCAAGAAATACTGTATACCTTAGCTTGGGCTGGAAAAGGTGGGATTGAAACAAAGCTAAGTTAGGCAAAGTGGATGCTTTTCCAAATCTTTCTATGTCAGTCTTTTAGACCTTGCTCACCAGTCTGTTCTAAACATTGAAAATGTCAGCTATGGAGCAGGAGCCTCTTAACATAATATGCTTTCAGCCCGGAAGTAGCTGAGATGTGGGTAGGCAGTGGGGAGAGTAAGCCATTATTAAGTGGCCCAAATTTGGGGCCAGAATTACCCTTTCATTATCTTCTGAAAGTTTCCCCCATTTTCATTTCTTATCCTATTTTGCTATTGACACCTTCTACTTAACCCTCCTTCCTCCATCCATCCTCTGTTTTAGAGAAGGTGGGGAGTGGTCCTTGACACAGAAGCATCTCTTCATGGGGACACTTACTCAGAGCATTATGAATTTCCAGAATGTAAGATAGGCCCATCCCAAAATATAATTTTTAAAATGCATTCCAGAGGAAGATATAAATATTTTCTTTCTCTCTCTCTCTCTCTCTCTCTCTCTCTTTTCTTTTTTTAGAGAGAGGAAGAGAGAGAGATAGAGCAGAGGGAGGAGAGAGTGAATCTTAAGCAGGCTTCACACCCAGCATGCAGCCTGTCTTGGGGCTCAGTCTAACAACCCTGAGATCATGACCTGGGCCAAAATCAAGAGTCAGATGCTTAACTGACAAAGCCATCCAGGCATCCTTAATTTTCCTTTTTTTAATTTCTGGAGTTCTTTTTTTTTTTTTAATTAACATACTATGTATTATTTGTTTCAGGGGTACAGGTCTGTGAATCATCAGTCTTACACAATTCACAGCATTCACCATAACACATACCCTCCCCAATGTCCCATCACCCAGCCACCCTGCCTCCACCCTGCCGCCAGCAACCTTCACTTTATTTCCTGAGATTAGGAGTTTCTTATGGTTTGTCTCCCTCCCTGGTCCCATCTTGTTTCATTTGGTCCCTCACTATCCTCCACGACCCACCACCCTGCTTCTCAAATTCCTCATATGTGAGGTATCATATGGGAATTGTCTTTCTCTGATTATTTCACTTAGCATAATACCCTCTAGTTCCATCCACGTCATTGCAAATGGCAAGACTTCAGGTTTTTTGATGGCTGCATAGTAGTCATTGTATATATATGCCACATCTTCTTTATCCATTCATCTGTTGATGGACATCTAGGTTCTTTCCATTGTTTGGCTATTGTGGACATTGCTGCTATAAACATTTGGGTGCACATGCCCCTTCAGATCACTACATTTGTATCTTTAGGGTAAATACCCAGTAGTGCAGTTGCTAGGTTGTAGGGTAGTTCTCTATTTTCAACTTTTTGAGGAACTTCCATACTGTTTTCCAGTGTGGCTACACCAGCCTACATTCCCACCAACAGTGTAGGAGGGTTCCCCTCTCCACATCCTCGCCCATATCTTTCGTTTCCTGACCAGTTAATTTTAGCCATTCTGACTGGTATGAAGTGATATCTCACTGTGGTTTTGATTTGTATCTCCCTGATGCTGAGTGATATTAAGCACTTTCTCATGTGTCTGTTGGCCACTTGGTTGTCTTCTTTGCAGAAATGTCTGTCCATGCCTTCTCCCCTTTTCTTGATTGGATTATTTGTTCTTTGGATGTTGAGTATGATAAGTTCTTTATAGATTTTTGGATACTAGCCCTTTATCTTATATCTCATTTGCAATTATCTTCTCCCATTCTGTTGGTTGTCTTTTGGTTTTGTTGACTGTTTCCTTTGCTGCGCAAAAGCTTTTGATCTTGATGAAGTCCCAATAGTTAATTTTTGCCCTTGCTTCCCTTGCTTTTCGAGAAGTTTCTATGAAGAATTTGCTGCAGCTGAGGTCGAAGAGGTTGCTGCCTGTGTTCTCCTCAAGGATTTTGATGGATTCCTGTCTCACATTGAGGCCTTTCATCCATTTCATCTATTCTCGTGTGTGGTATAAGGAAATCGTACAGTTTCATTCTTCTGCATGTGGCTGTCCAATTTTCCCAACACCATTTGTTAAAGAGACTGTCTTTTTTCCATTTGACATTCTTTCTTGCTTTGTCAAAGATTAGTTGACCATAGAGTTGAGGGTCTATTTCTGGGTTCTCTATTCTGTTCCACTGATCAACCTCTCTGTTTTTATGCCAGTACCATACCGTCTTGATGATGACAGCTTTGGAATAGAGCTTGAAGTCTGGAATTGTGATACCACCAACTTTGGTTTTCTTTTTCAACATTCTTCTGGCTATTCAGGGTCTTTTCTGGTTCCATATAAATTTAAGGATAATTTGTTCCATTTCTTTGAAAAAAATTGATGGTATTTTGATAGGGATTGCATTACATGCATAGATTGCTTTAGGTAGCATAGATGTTTTCACAATATTTTTTCTTCCAATCCATGAGTATGGAATGTTTTTCCATTCTGAGTACTTTAATTCCTTTCTGAGTACTTTATTGTTTACCTGAGTAAAGATTCTTTGCCTCTTTTGTTAGGTTTACTCCTAGGTATCTTATGGTTTTGGGTGCAATTGTAAATGGGATTAACTCCTTCTTAATTTCTCTTTTTTCTGTCTTACTCTTAGTGTATAGAAATGCAACTGATTTCTGTGCATTCATTTTATATCCTGACAATTTACTGAATTCCTGTATGAGTTCTAGAAGTTCTAGAGTGGAATCTTTTGGGCTTTCCCACATAAAGTATCATATCATCTGCAAAGAGTGAGAGTTTGACTTCTTTGTGGATTCAGATGCATTTTATTTCTTTTTGTTGTCTGATTGTTGAGGCTTGGACTTCCAGTACTGTGTTGAATAGCAGTGGTGATAGTGGACAGCCCTGCCATGTTCCTGACCTTAGGGGAAAAGTTTTCAGTTTTTCCCCATTGAGAATGATATTTAATATGAGTTTTCCATTGATGGCTTTGATGATATTAAGGTTTGTACCCTCTATCCCTACACAGTGAAGAGTTTTGATCAAGAAAGGATGCTGTACTTTGTCAGATGCCTTTTCAGCATCTATTGAGAGTATTAGCTAGTTCTTGTTCTTTCTTTTATTACTGTATTGTATCACATTGATTGATTTGCAAATGTTGAACCAACCTTGCAGCACCAGAATAAATCCCACTTGGTTGTGGTTAATAATCCTTTTAATATACTGTTGGATCCTATTAGCTAATATTTTGGTGAGAATTTTTGCATCTGTGTTCATCAAAGATATTGATCTGTAATTCTCCTTTTTAATGGGGTCTTTATCTGGTTTTGGGTTCAAGGTAATGCTGGCCTCATAAAATGGGTTTGGAAGTTTTCCTTTCCTTTCCTTCCATTTCTATTTTTTTGAACAGTTTCAAGAGAATAGGTATTAATTCTTCTTTAAATGTTTGATGGAATTCCCTTGGGAAGCCGTCTGGCCCTGGGCTCTTGTTTGTAGGGAGATTTTTTACTACCTCAATCTCCTTACTGGTTATGGGTTATGGGTCTGTTATGGGTCCTTACTGGTTATGGGTTTTCTATTTCTTCCTGGTTCAGTTTTGGTAGTTTCTATATCTCTAGGAATGCATCCATTTCTTCCAGATTGCCTAATTTGCCGGTGTATAGTTGCTCATAATCTGTTCTTATAATTGTTTGTATTTCTTTGGTGTTGGTTGTGATCTCTCCTCTTTCATTCATGATTTTATTAATTTAGGTACTTCCTCTTATCTTTTTGATAAGTCTGGCCAGGGGTGTATCAATCTTATTAATTCTTTAATAGAAGCAACTCCTAGTTTCATTGATTTGTTCTATTCTTTTGGTTTCTATTTCATTGATTTCTGTTCTGATCTTTATGATTTCTCTTCTCCTGGGTTTAGGCTTTCTTTGCTGTTCATTCTCCAGCTCTTTTAGGTGTAGGGTTAGGTTGTGTACTTGAGAGCTTTCTTGTTTCTTGAGAAAGGCTTGTATTGCTATATACTTTCCTCTTGGGACTACCTTTGCTGTGTGCCAAAGATTTTGAACAGTAATGTTTTCATTTTCAGTTGTTTCCATGGATTTTTTCAATTCTTCTTTAATTTCCTGGTTGACCCATTAATTCTTTAGTAGGATTCTCTGTAGGCTCCATGCATTTGAGTTCTTTCCTACTTTCCTCTTGTGATTGAGTTTAAGCTTCAGAGCATTGTGGTCTGAAGCAGGGAATGATCCCAGTCTTTTGGTATAGGTTGAGACCTGATTTGTGACCCAGGATGTGATCTATTCTGGAGAATGTTCCATGTGCACTTGAGAAGAATGTGTTATCCTGTTGCTTTGGGATAGAATGTTCTGAATATATGTGTGAGGTCCATCTGGTCCAGTGTATCATTTACAGCCTTTATTTCCTTGCTGATCTTTTGCTTGGATGATTTGTCCATTTCAGTGAGGGAGTGTTAAAGTCCCCTACTATTATTGTATTATTGTCGATGTGTTTCTTTGATTTTGTTATTAATTGGTTTATATAATTGGCTGTTCCCATGTTAGGGGATATTTAAAATTATTAGATCTTCCTGTTGGACAGATCCTTTAAGTATGATATAGTGTCCTTCCTCATCTATTATTATAGTCTTTGGCTTAAAATCCAATTTATCTGCTATAAGGATTGCCACCCCAGCTTTCTTTTGATGTCCATTAGCATGGTAAATTGTTTTACAGCCCCTCACTTTATTATTTTTTAATTATTTTTTTCAGCGTTCCAAAATTCATTGTATATACACCACACCCAGTGCTCCATGCAATATGTGCCCTCCTTATTACCCATTACCAGGATCTCTCAACCCCCCAACCTCCTCCTCTCCAAAATCCTCAGTTTCTTTCTCAGAATCCACAGTCTCTCATGGTTTGGCGTAATCTCCAGTTTTGTCCACATTGATACAAAAGTTGTCCACCCCCTCACTTTAAATCTGGAGGTATCTTTGGGTTTAAAATGAGTTTTTTGCAAACAGCATATCGATGGGTCTTGTTTTTTTATCCATTCTGATACCCTGTGTCTTTTGATTGGGGCATTTAGCTCATTTACATTCAGGGTAACTATTGAAAGAAATGAATATAGTGCCATTGTATTAGACAAGCTGACTGTTACTGTATATTGTCTCTGTTCCTTTCTGGTCTGTTACTTTTAGGCTCTCTCTTTGCTTGGAGGACCCCTTTCAATATTTCCTGTAAGCCTGGTTTGGTGTTTGCAAATTCTTTTCGTTTTTGCTTTTCTTGGAAGCTTTTTATTTCTCCTTCTATTTTCAATGACAGCCTTGGCTGCATTTTTTTCTTGTTTAGTGCTCTGAATATATCATGCCAGTCCTTTCTGGTCTTCCAGGTCTCTGTGGATAGGTCTGCTGCCAATCTAATATTTCTACCATTGTGTGTTAAAGAGCTCTTGTCCTGAGCTGCTTTAAGGATTTTCTCTTTGTCACTGTGACTTGTAAGTTTTACCATTAGATGATGGGGTGTTGACATATTTTTTAAATTCCTGGAGTTCTTATACCTCTTCACTAACATGAAGAATTGAGGCTTGTCTCCTTGTATTTATATCAATGGGTTTTTTCAAGTAAATAGTGTGTTGTTCACCTGCCATTCACTAAGTCATTCCCTTTCAGTAGATTTTTAAATATTGGAAATGGTTTAAGACTGATTACACCAGCTAGTGAATATGGAGTTTGCGTTAAATTCAGTTGAAAAACATTTGTTTCTTCCATTTTAAACTACTGTCTTATGTACTAATTGGAAAATATAGAAAGGGGAGGGTGAGTCAGTGGAAAAAAGAATAATATGGGTTCCTGTTACACAGGATCTTACAATCTGAAAATATGCAGACACCAGTTATTCTAAAAGTGTGATCACATTGGGATACCTAGATTGCTCAGTTGGTTAAGTGACCAAATCTTGCTTTTGGCTCAGGTCATGATCTCAGGCTTGTGAGACCAAACCCCACAATGGACTCTGTGCTGATCATAGAGCTTGCTTAAGATTCTCTCTCTTTTCCTTTGCCTCTCCCCACCCACAAAAATATTAAGTAAAAATATGATCCCTAACCCTAACTTTAAGAAATACAGATTCTCGGGTCCCACCTTAGACTTACGGAATCAGAAATTTGGGGTGGAGTCCAGTAATCTGTGCTTTATCAAGCATGTGTCTGATGCACATTAATGTTTAAGACATACACTAATACAGTGATCACAATGTCTGTAACTATATTACTAGCATAGTACTAAATAGTACTGACAGTGATTTTTCAAAGGCAGACAGAGCACATAATGATCATTGTTAGGCTGGGACAAATGAAGCATTCCCTAGAAGGAAGGCATTCTGTATAAAAGGACCAGGTGAGCAGAGAATTGAGACAACAAATGGCATATTTGTGATATATAGTTAATCGCCAATGAGACACTGTATTAGGTTCTTTACACATATCATCCTGGTTAATCCTCACAAAACCCCTGAAAACATTCTTCCTAATTACATAAGAAAATTGAAGCTCATGAATTTCTTCAGAACAATTTGCCTGAACTGTGAGAGTTTAGAAAAGTAATTGTTGGTATGGTATTAAAAATATCTGAGGAAGGCAATGTAAAGAGCTTTGAGTTCCAGTCCCTGGAGTCTAAGGCTATATCATATCCCATTAGAGTCCAAGATTTAGACAATTAAAACACATTCTGTGAAGGAAGAATGAAATGATGAATTTGATGTCTTAGGAAAATAAATAGGTTGGAGTTAGAAGAAGTTAAGGGGCTTGAATAGACCCTGTAGAAGGTGTATTCAATAGTCCAGATTCAGTTATAGATTGAACTGGGGGAATAGCCATGAGGAAGGGGCAGATTCAAGAAACTCTGGGAAGAAAATAACAGTGGTAGCCTATCCAAGAGGATAATGGGAGAGGATTTGAAGTTATGATGACTAGGAGAAGTGAAAAGTCTCAGAAACAGACAAATATAGCAAAATGATCTTAGATGATTTTTACTGGTTGTGATAGGGGAGATTTTGTTTGTTTTGTTTTTAGGATATAAAGAGGCAAAGAGCTCAGCTTTTAGACATGCTGAGTTTGATATAATAGTATAACATCAAAGTAGAAATGTTTATCAGGAAGTTAAAAATAGGCTCACAGCCCATGTTAGAAACATAAACTTAAGGGGTGTCAGTAGAGAAGTGCTGGTGGATGCCATGGAAGCAGCTAAAATATTCAACAGAGAGTATGTGCCAGGAGAAGAACAGGATAAGAACAGAATTCTCTGGAATATCTAAAAGATCTTCATGTATGAAACAGAAAGAATGGGGCACCTGGGTGGCTCAGTGGGTTAAGCCGCTGCCTTCGGCTCAGGTCATGATCCCAGGGTCCTGGGATCGAGTCCCACATCGGGCTCTCTGCTCAGCAGAGAGCCTGCTTTCTACCCTCCCCCTGACCCGTCTGCCTCTCTGCCTACTTGTGATCTCTGTCTGTCAGATAAATAAATAAAAGTCTTAAAAAAAAAAAAAAAAAACAGAAAGAAAAGAGCGAGCCTGATGGTTGGAGTTGGAACATCCAAAGGAGGAAAGAGAATGAGGACAGGATGGAGTCCTGAAAGTTAGATCAGGGAGAAGGGTAAATTCTCCCACCTATGGAGACATTGGGAGAATAGGGTAAGACAACCATATTTAGTGATGAGGACATCATTAGTGATCTTCAAAGACCCAATTTCAATAGGGTGGGTGGTGTTGGTAATGGTAGTCAGGGAGGAGTTGGAATCAGGACTACAGGATTTAAGAACATGAGGGCTTATCAGGATATGGGAGCCTCAAGTATAGGTCACATGTTCTAGGGAGTTCAGTTATGAAGAAAAGAAGATCAGATGGGAAATGGTTAGTAGGAATACTGGAATTAGGTAAAATAATTATCTATGTGTGAAATACCATAAAAAGGAAAGGGGAGGAAGGGCTGGAAAACTGGAGAGGGAGAAATGGGAGAATTGAAGGAACAAAGTTATAGACAAGGTCAAAGGAAAATGAGTCACTGGCTCTAGAACAGTAGAGAAGGGATCAGTCTTCCTCAGCCCAAGCAAAAGGAGCAAATTCTTGAGACTCAAGAAGGATGTATTGAGATGAAATGTGAACAAGGGAGGAAAACAAAGCAAGAAAGTCTTGCTTCTCTGAGGCAGTGAAGTGAGACCACTGTGTAGACACAAAGTAGATAAGCAGGAGACGTAGTCAATTCCTTCCACTGTTTCTTCAAGTAGCATCTGCACATGAAACTAATTCTAAGACACAGGGAGAGATGTGGTCTAGTGAAATGCATATCACCTTATAATGTGACTTTCATACATCTGTCTCCCCTACTAGACTGTGGGTCATTTGAGAGCAGATTTCTTTCCAGACTTTATAAAAGGAAGACCTCTCGAAGTATAATATAACAAGAATATTTGTACTGTGAAAAACTGTATCTTGAAAAACTGACAACAGCTAGTTTGCTAGTTCCTTTTTTTTTTAAGTAAACACTGAAAAAAAACCCTAGATACCTTGTCCTTATGGCCAACCCCTATCCCATCCCTTTCTCTCTCTTCCCAGAAACAAACAGTATCACGAATTTGATGTATATCCTCTCAGCCTACCTGTGTACCTATTTATCTGTATCCATGAATAATACATATTATTTCTTACTGTATATTACTGCTTACTGTATATTACTGTATGAGGACTATTTTTTTAATTTCCATTTTTTGTTTACCAATCCTACCATTTTTTACCGCACATGGTGTATTGAAGTCTACCATGTGGAGATATACAGATTTCATTCATTTCTTTTGATTGCTCTTACTCATTTTTGTATCCTCCATTTCCAGGGCAGCACATGCAACATAGTTACCCACATAGTAAATGTTAATTATTAGGGAATAAATTGGGGTGAATAATATAGTAATTAAAATGAATATATAGTAGAGTGCTTTATAGCTATGAAACACTTTGATAAATACTTTGGCATTTGTGTATTGCCTTTCCTAGGCTGATGTGGTTTAAGGATGGTGATTTTGCCCTATGCCCATGCATTCTCTTCCTGATGCCCATTTCAATGTTTGGCACTTAGTAACTCCTCAGTGAATATTGGTTGAATGAATGAATGACTCTGTACTATAAACATTATATTACAACAGTCCAGATTCTGAGTACCTGAGTGTTTTTCCAAGCCCATGTGGTTGGAATCAGGACTAATAACGAGGTTTTCTGATACTAAAACCAGTGCTCTTTTTATTACACCATTGAAAGAGCTATTGTAAGGACTATATTAGGGAATCAATAAGAGAGGAATAATTATAATGAATTACTGCCCTGATGTAACCAATAAATAGACTCCATGTACCTGTGTAATTGGAGAAAATTAATAACCATATCCAGATCGAGGGCTTGAAATTTATCATAATCATTAACTTGGAATATTTAGTCACATGGTCCTTACACGAGGTTCATATGGTAAAGGAGATATGTGAATTATGAGGGTGTATGGTGTTTCAGGAATGAAGGAATGAGCAGGAAGCAGTTTCACTTAAATAAAACTGCTCTTGCTAAGGTCACTGGTAACCTTCTAATTGCCTTTGACGACATATACCACTCCTCCCCTGACTTCAGTGATGCCTTCCCTCCGGACTTTCCTCCACCCCACTTTCTTGTCAACCTCCCAAGAAACTCTTCCCTAAAACAGTGGCAGCTGTGTGAGGATCTGAAGAAAATCATAAGCGTTCTAGGAAAAAGATCCAAAGAACTGCCTCAGGCAGCTACCCATTCTCTAATCTGCCCTCCCACCAGAACTGATTGATACTGCTAAATTCTTTTTACCCTTTGTCAGTTTGGTGGTCTTACCCCAGTTTTCTCAGCAGAGACAGATCTCTACCACCTCTTACCTTCCTTGAGAAAATCCTGATTCCTGGTAGGCTGGGAAGGTCAGAATTATTACATAATGCCAGCTCTGTAAATCTGCAAATCTTAACTCCCTTGATGGGCTCATCAGAGCAACTGGTGTCATTAAGTAGCCTGAACAAAGAAAAATCTCTGAAGAAACTTATTGTGGTGGTGCCTGGGTGGCTCAGTTAGTTAAACCACTGCCTTCAGTTCAGGTCATGATCCGAGAGTCCCAGAATCGGTCTGCATTGGGCTCCTTGCTCTGCAGGCAGTCTGCTTCTCCCCCTGACCCTCTCCCTTCTCCTGCTCTCTCACTCTCTCTCTCTCTCTCTCTAATAAATAAATAAAATCCTTAAAAAAATAGAAACTTATTGTGAAACATCAACATTGTTTGCTTACTTTTTAATCTCCTATTTTAGTCATTTTTGTGTAACTTACATTTTGTGTAGCTTAAGTCATTTTGTATAATCAACATTGTTTGCTTACTTTTCAAAGTCCTATCTTAGTCATTTTTGTGTAACTGCATTTCTTACATCAGAGACATGTAATCACACTAATTCAATAAATGTGTGTTGAGTGGAATTGCTGCTCATGTCTTGCTGAATTAAGGCAGAGCCCAGATTCCCAAGCAGGCTATTGCTCAAGGTGCCCCCTCATAGCTTTTCTGAGACAACTTCTGGGAGTTTTCAGATTGACCCATCATCACCTAGGAGCATGACTGACTGTGGGTAGCTAGAAAATCTGGCATTGCCCCAGGACCACCTTGGAGCCCTTTCTTCCCCACATCATAATTTGGTGGCCAAAATATTGGTATTTCTCAGATATTTCATTGAATTGGAGGGAGAATAAGGTAGAGTGTTTATAATCAAGACAGTCTTGTTTGTATCTTTGCAGTTGTCAGAAGTGTCCTTGGGGTTCTTTACTCACTCTAGATGGATGTAGAAATTAAACTCCATCAGTGGCTTAAAATAAATAAATAAATAAATAAATAAAGACCAAAACCAAACAAAACCAAAAGAAAACAAACAAAAAAACTCCATTCATGGCTATGTAGTCAACAAATGGTAAATGAGGACACTTGAATTAACTGCAAGGAAATGAGTTGTCCATGACACGTAATTAACTGAAAAGCAGCCATGGGGCAAAGATGATTCATTAGAAAGAGTATTGGCTGGTTATTTGTTTCCTCTGAGTAGTTCTAGTGCCAAGGTTATACAAATTTATAGAACATACCACAATGGTCAGTGGATAAATGACATTTAAAATAGAGAAATGAAGGTGGGAAAAAAACAAAAACCAAAGAAAAGGACTACAATAGGGTAATAATGAGCTAATGTTGAGCCTTGAAAATGTCTTCATTTTTAATGTGGGAGATAGTGACTCAACACTGAAGAGACTTCAGGGAGGGGCAAGAGGGTCTCATGTCTGAGGATAGAGTTGATGAAAGGTTGTAGCCTTTAATATCTGATGATGAAAAGAGATCTCCTTTCTTTGGGGTGAGTCCCTGATTTCAATTTTACATTCGTGGAGCAATTAGCAGGACTCCTCTTAGCTTTGCTTGGTCTCCTCTGTTATAAGAATGCCTCTGATATGTAATATTTGTTTGAAAACCCAAAGAAGTTTGTTTCCTTTTGAGGTTTGCCTTACTTTTTATGCTCTGAAGTTCATTTCGGACCTCAGATTTTGCTCCAAGCAATAAAACTGGTTGGATTGTACGAACATAATGGAGCCGTAATTTTAGCCAACTGTTGGGGGTGGGGAGATGGTTAAGGTGTGTAGTGGTTTCTGTGGTTTCTCTGTGGAGTAGAATTCCCTGCAAAGCTTTTCCATGTGGTGTTTTAATAGCTGTCTTAAAACTCTCTGATGTATGGAGCAAAACCGAATTAGGCTCATGTGCTAGATTGGTGGGATGGGCCAAGGGCTCTGAGAAATGAAAGAAAAACAATCCAACAGCCAAGCTCTGAGGCTAAACCATCCAAAGAAGATCCGCAGGATCTATCCAAATTCAAAATCGAAGAAGGGATTACTGCTTTTAACTCATTTTTGCAGAACTTTCTGAGGGAAATAAGATTTCCCTTGCATACATCAATATTTTACCTTTGTGCAGTACTTTACAGTGTACAAAATGATCCTAGGCGTATTTGTTTATTAGAGCCCTGCAAAAACCTTTGGAAGATCATATTATTAAATCCATTTTTACAAGTGAGAAACTGAGTCACAAAGGTAGGCCCAAGGTCATTTGTCTAAGAAGCCACAGAGGCAGAATTTGATTCTATTTCAGAGCATTGTGTCTTCTGCACCAAAATGTCAATAATTTTAATTAGTGATCACATTTAATATTTATGAAGACAAGGAAAACCAGCCAGATAGCATGTGCATGCACAGGAAAGATGTTTCTGAACTGCTGGGTTCTTTTCAGCGAATAGAAGACATTACAGTGTTGTCTGTGTCTCAAAGGAATATGCCCTTCCTTTAACTTAAATGCTCAGTCGCTCAGAGGCATAGTTCCTTCCAAAGTGCTGAGTGTACTTGATAAAATGTCACATACTTAGTTGTCATTCCCATACTAAATGTGTGTAAAAATTCTCTTTAAGGTGTGGCTTTGGCTGCTAACTTCAAGACACATTTATTGAATGCTATACTATATGCCACGCCCATGGGCAAAGCAGGAAATTGTCTAGGTGGTATGATCCTAGGGGAGCCTTTTCCACTGGACACTGCTAACATGACCCTGTTAGCAAGGCATCTCTTTGACTTAGTCCAGTAGTTCCTATGTAGATAGCATGGAGGAAAAAAAAAAAAAAATACATCAAGATAGCCCCAGTCACTTATGCTGTAGGTATGTTAATTTATCTAGTTAATAAATCAAGTATTAAGGCCCTGAGCTGAATAGGAGGTGATGTGAATAAATTGTATTCTATCCAGGAGAAAGGGATGCTGAATTCTAGAGTGTCCTATAAGGGGCCCAGGGAAGCCAGAATACAGCAACAGGCCAGGGAGCCTGTCTGATCTGGAGAAAGAGGTGACCAAACACTCTGGACCAAAAATAAACTTTACTCGCTTTGCTTTTGTTTTTAAGAATAAGCCCTGCCTGATATCTGTGTTTAACTTCTGCATCCATAAAATTAATCAGGTTGATATTTGTAAGTTGGATACCAAGCATGTGATCCATTGTTCTTATTTTTTTAAGCCAGTGAGCTGGGTTTTGGTCTCTAATAAGAATTAGTGCAGTGCAGCTGTCCTCCCCCAGCCCTCTGTGTGGCTGCCTTGGAACTCACTGTCTCCTTAGTCAGCTCCACACTTTTTTCCCAAGCCATGCCTCTTTCACTGTTGGAGATGGGTCGGTGTCTCTGGCCTCTACCGAGCACAAAATCACTTTTGGCTCCCTTTTGCCACGCTCTCACATTTTTTTTTCCCCATAGCTCTGAAGATTATATACCTTTGGAATTTTAAACATAGTATGTTCATGACTTTTGCCCTCTCTTTCAAGCACCTATATATTTTAGAAATGTAATGTGTCAGTTAATAAGTTTATCACTATCAAACAGCAAATTATTCTACAAATTGTCATTCAAATGAAGACTTTCTTTTTCGTGATACAAATGTTGGTATTCTGTTTGATTTTTCCTTCCTGATTCACTCGTAAGTTCTCCACACTTGGAACAAAATGTATCGAGTAACCATTTTTGTTTTAACAAGTACCAAGAGCCAAAGATCCCCCACATGCACACAACAACAACAAAAAAATAATATCCATGATGGCTGTGATCACTCTTAGGTGCTATGCTCAGAAGGGCTTTCTATAGGTTTTCTCATTCCATCTTCACAACAGTGAGGCAGGTACTGTCATTATCCCCATGTATACGTGAGGCACAGAGAAGTTAAATGACTTGCCCAAGGACACACAGATGGTACACTGAAATTTGAATCCAGGAAGTCAGCCTCCTGGGCCCACGCTCTTAATCTTCATGCCACAATGGCCTTCTCCAAGGGGTCATGGAAGTATGAAGTAGTCCCACCATCTGTGGGTGAGAGGTGCTTGGGGAACGCCCACCCTACCCGGGGCAGTGGTTCCCTGCCCTGATGTGACTCATGCCTGATATGTTCAGGAGGAAAGGAGAGCCTTGGAGTGGGTTGACCCTGCTCCTCCCATAGTGGCCTCTCTGTCCTTGTCACCTGCTTTGCTTGGAGTCCATTTTGAAGGAGAGTGAGGCTGGGTCCCACCTGAAGCAGTGTCTGTCGGCAGACAGTGTCACTCCACACAGCGTACACTGCAGAACGTGCACTGGGTGGGAAATGTGGCAGGTGGAGAGAATCCACTTTGCCCTCAGTGTTTTCCCAGAGATAGTCTTCAACCATTTCAATCAAAATCATTTCTAAGTCAGGCTTAGATACACAGGCCTTCCCAGGAAGGGAGCATGACGTGCTGCTAAATGTTTTAACAACCCGTTCTCCAGGGCAAAGCTCAGATTCGTGGCACTTGGCATTGCTGTAGTTTCCACACTTCCGCCATGGTGATTTCACGGTCTCAATGCAAGCTCACTGGACAGAGTCAGGAAGAGTGAGGACGACCAGATCCAGCACACTCCTGATGGAGGGGATGATTAGGGTGGATGAGGCAATGACGTTACTGCAGGAGGCAAGTGTCAGGTTCAAATTCTGCACATCTGGCGGATTCTGGATCCAGACCCCTGATAGCATGTGTAGCGTCGGTCTTTCCTCTCTCCCCACCCCACCCTGATATGCTCTCACCATAAAGTTTGACTCATAAGAATTTCAGAGGCACCTAGAAGGAGAAAGGAATAATAGAACTTGCAGTCTGTAGGTGGTTAGGTGGAGGGGAAGAAGGCCACCGAGGTGCCTGTCTTTGGGTGACGGGATACAGTAGGAAAGAAAGAGAAGGAGGCATGGTTTTATAGCCAACGCATGTTTGTGTGTGAGTCTTGGGCTTTCCCCTCTTATCTGAAAGAGCTGCCTCCTTTTCCTACCACCCGGCTGCTTCTCTGAGCCACTCCCAGGAAACCTGTCTTGGCAGAGGAACGGCTGTAGGGCTAACTCCTTACACCTTGTCACTGACGCTTGGCAGAAAACATGTTGGATCAAGGACAGCCCATTTTCCTCCCAAAAGATTTCAGGGCTCTGGACCCTGTATATGCTGCATGACCTTCTAGACATTTATGATTCTCAGGGTCAAAATCCTCAGTGTCCAAGCACATCCTCTGTTCCTTTAAAGTACTAATCAACAGTTATTTATAAAGAGAGCCCCATTTGATTCCCCATTGCTCTGCTGGGCACCATGAGGTACAAAAGCGACAAAATGGAATTTCTAACGTAAAGAGCTTCTAATCTAGTTGAGAAAATGTGACAGCCACGTGAACCGATTCCTAAATAAGGAGCAGTTCTAATAGTATGATGACAGTGCGTCAAGCTGTAGTATTTATAATAAATTGTGAGGAATCTATCATTAGAGAAGAATCTGTATTAAGAATTTGTTTAGTAGAGGCATTCAAAGGAGTTAGATGACTGTACATCCTGGGTGGTTGTGTTGTTCCTGTTTGTTAAATGAATCATTTGTAATCTCTATTCCCAACTTATTTTATAGTTATAACCCCTTTTTAACAAATATGATTATAGCAGCCAGTTCTGTGTAATAAAAATATTTCTTCTGCTGGCCAATAGCCCACACTAACACTCTTTGCCTGATGGAGATCCAAGACCCCTTTTGAAGGGAAAACCTGGTATGAGAGAGACAGTCACAAATCCCTCTCCATTTTTCAGTGAATCTACTTGACAAGAAGATCATCCTTGCAGCAGAATATCAACGTAAAGTATAGGTTTGCATATTGGAACAGTTGTTAAATAACTCTGCACAGAATTTTACTTTGGGGGCTTGTATACATCTTCTTCGACTAAAAGTGGTGACCACTGTTGGTTCATCGAGTTCCTTGGGAGCTGATCAGCTCTGGGAAGTGGACTGTGGGAATCTCATTTCAGGTCTTCGAGGGCAGCAGCTCCTCCCCCACCCCACCACATGCCAGCAAAGGCAGCAGAAGACAGCACGGGTGTCCTGCCCTTCCCCTCCCCGCTGATGCCTTGTGCTAATGGAAGGAAGCAATCACCTTCCCATTGTCCAAAAGCTGCATTTCACTTGTCTTAAAGCGCTTTTGTAATTATCTTAGAATACAGAAGTGCCTAAGTGAAATCTGGAGAGTTTGCAGTCTGTGAAGGAATGGAATCCTAAGTCTACCCCGTGTCTCTGTGACCATAGGCATGTGGGAGACAGCCCGGGTCTCTGCATTTACATGAATACTTTCTTGATTTGGAAGACTAGTATGTCTGTGTTTGGGTTAAGACGCCCTCCTGCCAAGCTTCAATTAGGTGAGGCTGGTAAAGTAAATAAAAGGTAATGGATTGTGTCCATACATGACTTCATTCCACCCTTTGAATGACTTTATCAATAACTGCTAGAAAGTGAGACTCAGAAAAACTGTGTCCAGCATGTGCCTCCAGCCAGCGGAGAGCCACCTTCATTTCCTAAGGCTTTTGAGGTGTGCCTCTACCATTGGATGTATCCAGTGTAGTTTTTCTAAAATGATTAATGTTTTCTTCGTCTAGGCTTATGTTAAGAGTCAGCCCAAGGTTCTTGAGCTATGTGAAACTCACCCACAGGTAGCAAGCACCTCGGGGCTCACAAGCGGGATGACTCAAATACACACATTGTAGGTTCATTTCTCACCGATTGTCTACATTTATTTTCTCTATATTCATTTTCCCCGGCTGCCCTGTGAACCCAAATTTAAGGACTGTGTTTAACTGCATGTCGGGGCAGGATATATGGCGGAGGGATGTTCTGAATCGTTTTGTATCAAATCTAATTTTTGTCCCAGTTTTTCCGAAACAATTTCCTATTTTTAAAACTGCTGCCAGTAGTGGTAATTCAGAATCTACAGTTATCCTGGAGTAGTAAGAGAAAGATTCAGATATTATATTTGCAGAGCCTTGTTCCTTTAACGATTCTCCCTAATTAGACCCCAGGGCAATGACTTACTCTTCATTCGTTGAATAGTCTGCATTTCCTGACATCTCGCTGCCCCCTAGTGCAGCACTCTAGTGAGTGCATCTTTCTCTGCAGACATTCTTGATTTGCATTATTTCTGCCTGATAGTCCGTTTTATGCTTACCTGGCTTCTGGCAGCATGACTTGACCCTAATCCATGACTCTGACAAAGTCCATCGTGGGTCCTGTTTTGCCAGGTAGATCCTCTTCTGGGGAGCAGGAGTTTGGGGAGCTAGCGAGTACAGGTGGGAAATGGAGTCTCGGCTGGACTATACTCTCCAGACCCCTTCCAGTAGAGAAATGGGGCCCAGAATTTTCAGCATAGGACCAGTAATCAGAGGAACAGAGCTTGCACTAAGGTGCATCTGACCAAAGTAACAAGAACACCGGCTTGGAGAGAGACAAGCTTGGGAAATTTCCTTAATGTCTTTGAGCCTTTGTCAAACAATCATTGATTAAAAAATAAAGTAAAATAAACTTAAGATGTCCTAAGCATTTACTACAATATCTGTTTTTGAAGGTTTTTTACACTTTGACATGTGATACAGATCTTCATCTATTGTGTTTCTTATGAATGAAGTAGCCATTAGCTGCAATTTAGGCCTTTTGGAAAGGCGTTGTGACCCAAAGACTTGCTCGCAAAACTGTTCTAAAATGATCTCAAAATTGTAAGCCACGTATGTGGTCTGCATGATGTTCTGCCAAGATGACCTCGAACAAGTTGTTTGACTTCATTGGACCTCTGTCTCTCCATCTATAAAGTATTAGTGCACCTATTTAAAGGGATTACTCGGGGATTCAGTGAGATAACATATGCCTGGCACATGGCAGATTTCAAGAATTGTTAGTTCCTGCCTCCTCCTCCCTTAGTTTTGTCTGGTCTGAAATAGTCAACACCTGCCTTTGACACCCGATACAACTGGGTAGGTGGTGGACTACTACAATGCCCTTGTTCTGATTTATCCCCCAAGGAGTGGAGAGGCAGCCCTTCCTTTTCACTGTTAGCTTTCAAATACTGGCAAGGACAGTGCAGCGGGGAGGGGGTGAGGTAGAGGTGCTCATTAAAATCTTCAGTGTGGGAAAGTGTAACTGATGGGAAGTTTGGGGTATTGCCTGTTTAGGATCCATGTGTACTGTATTGTGAGAATAGAAGAGATTTTCGTCTTTCAATGATTATAGTTGAGGTTTTGACTGTGGGAGTAGACAAGAGAAAACCAAAGGCATCCCATGTGGGAAAGGTCGTTTTGTGATAGTGGAATTTTTTTTCCCAAAAGCATAAATTATAAATGTCATACTAACTTTTCAGAGTCAGAATATTAAAACAAAACGAAGCAAAAAGAAAGAACAGATGCTCAGTCTTCCTACGGTGTATTAGCAAACAAACAAAAAAGGTCTTAAACTCAGTGTAACAGAGGGAAACACATTGAACCACACTAACATGTCCATACACACACACACACACACATATTTTGTAGGTAAGATTCACATTTTTATGCTTTCATGTGTGGTTTTTGTTTTGGATTGACAGTTGGGCAAGTTTTGTTAGGTAGCTAGTAAGTTTCCATGGAAAGAAATAAGAGACTTTTAAGGATACTAATTATTTGATTGGTAAGGAGGAATTTGCACTAAGGTCTTTTCTCCCACCTATGCCCTAGTTCTGTCATCACCCTGACCATGGACTGGACAGAAACCAGAGAGAACCACAGAAAATTATGCATTTCATTACGTTTGTGTAAAATCTCTTCACGTCATCTTAGACGTTGTTTCAGAATCCACTGACAGGAGGGGTTACTCTATTTGAATCAGATCTCTAAAGGGATGTTAGGTTTTGCCCTGTCCAACCCCTTTATGCTATAAATGGGGTTGGTAAGGTCTGGAGAGGTTACATGGCCGGGGTGCTCTCCTTTATTATTTATTTCTCTTTCCAAATGTCTTTATCACATTTGCTTATTTCATTTCCCCATAAGATTGTTAATGTAAGGAAGCCATAGACGTGGTAGGCATGATGAGTTTGACTCTCAGCACCACACAGTGGATAATTCAATAAATTCCATTCTTAATCTTCAGGGAACTGCTTCTTCCCAAGAGAAATTACAATAGAGAAAGGGATTACTGAATAAGAATATTGTCTTTAGTAACATTTTTTTAAAATTATTTGATGCAGCATTTCATGTCCAAGTGTTATTTTTTAGCCTAAGTCCTGGGAAGGGAAAGGACTCGTTTGTGAATTAGCAATGAGATTCTTGTGTTACACGAAGAGGAAAAGATGTGTTCTAGTTCTGTGCTTTACAACAACTTCAGGGATTACATTTTTTACCCATATAAAGGCCCATTTGGCAACTCATTCACTATTACCCAACATTCAACAAATATTGATCAAGTTCCTCCTATGCCTCTAGCACTATTTAGAGTCTTAGAATGTATTGGGGGAAAAAAACCAAAGATTTTTGCTTTCAAGATTATATCTTAATATATATTTGTAACATATGAATGAACCATTTCTTCCAAATACCAAATTTTTCTTGGACAGCATTCTAGTGAAAGCATGTCATTTTTAAACACTGTCTTCCTTAAAATGAAAGGTCTAATTTCACAAGAAAATGGTTGTTTGTTTTTTTGGTGGGTTGGTTTTTTTTTTTTTTTTTGGTCTAGTTGCATGAAATTTGGCACAACACTGCCGCCTTGTGGCTACTTGAGTCAGGAACTTACGCTATGTGGTCAGCTCTTGTCTTTTAAGGTGACATTTAAACGGAAAACTATCTTGTTTTAGTGGAACCCTTCGACACAAAATTACCTACCTACCCAGGATTTAGAATTTAATTCCTTCTGGTTTTTTGGTTTGTTTGTTTGTTTGTTTTAACAGAATGATTGGAAGGGCTCTGTCGCTTTTATAGTTGGAAACCGGAGTGAGGACGATCTTCTCATCAGAGCTCTTACCCTTGCTGTCCAGGTGCCTCAGCGGAAATTGTTCAGTATTGTGTCCTGGCAAGACATTCTCCAGCAGGTATCTGTCCCTTCCCACCGCTAGGCCCCGTGAGGACTTTTGTGCTTAAAATAATAGAATAAGATAATAAAAATAAGTACAACTATCAGATTCTTGGGCTTTTCAGTAAATCGGGGTGGATTATTTTAAACAAAACTTAGCTAGAATAAACTTGCATTGTTTAACTGGGAAAAATTATTTTGACCCATTATTTAGGCCCATTTAGCCCCTTTCGGCACTCATTCATTTGACAAAGCTCCTGTGGCCATACCAGGCTCCATGCTAGGCTCTCTGAAGAATTGTTTATTCAATAAAAGACTTAATAATAACAAAAGACTAAAATATTTACTATTCCAGGGAAGTCAATAGCAAGAGAAATTAAGACTACAGAGAAACCTACCTGTCAGAGGACAGAGAGGAATGACCACACAGAAAAGTCCTGTCAGGTGGCCCATACTTACGTGATTACTAACAGCTTACCAAAGTGACTATAAATATTTTGCCTAGTTAGTGAATATCTCTTCCTTACTAGGTTTTTCAACCCTAAAAGCCACCTAGGTAATTGAAAGTTACATATACCTAAGTATGCTTTAAGTATGTCTTTCTTTTTCACTGTGGATGAATTTAATTTTCTTACAGATCAATGAATCAAATGCATTTCTTGGAACTCCATCTAAAAAGGCAAAGAAACCTCTAGGCGGTAGTGCTCCCTTATATCATGAGGTAGGTGGATGTCTTTACTGAAGATATGTTTGTAATTTTTAGAAAATGAGAATTGAAGTAATAATCTTAAACTCACATTACAAAATTTTTTTTAAATTCATTCTTTGAAAGCAAATTCTTGCTCCTCATTGGAACTATCCGATGGTAGGCACTTAAGAAAATCTGCCTCTCTTCTGAAAAAAATCCCTTTCTAGGAATAAAATTGTCCTAGATTGTCTACACCACCACTGTATCCAAGTAAGGACTATAAATCAGAAATTTTTATATATAAAAGAGTTGGGTCAGACTTTTTCCTGGTAATTATTAAGTGTGTGATGGTATTAATGGGAGCTGTATGATTAGTGTATTACAAAGTGTTATTTTCACCAAAGGAACAATGTAAAAATGGCTCAGAAAGTGTTTCCTGTACGAGACTAAGACACAGCTGTTATAATTTTCCACGAGTCAGCGAGATTTGGGCACATTTTCTATCCTATTTTAACCGACATGAAATTAATGACAATTTTTAGGTTAATGGTCTATTCTGCATTTCTAGCAGATGCTTAACACAAAAGTCTGGCCTGGCTGACCATTGGGTTTATGGAAGGACTTAGAACTCGTGCTCAGTGCAGGGCGATTGCCTCTCATGCTGCCTTGTTAATATCTAACTTACAGCTCACAAGAAGCTATAAAAATTCAGTGATTAATTAGAATATCACTTAAAATTTGTCAGGCACTGTTTTATGGCTCTTCAGACTGAAAGCGTAAGGATTTTGGATCTTTCTAAGACAAACTTGTTTGCACTTTATTTCAGTGATCTAATAAAGTTTTTTATGTGTCTCAGGTCTTGGATGATTTCCTAATGGGCTCTTTAGTATTGCCTGAGTACTATCGGAACAAGTTTCATTGGATTTATTTACACTTGACAATAGTGTGGATTTTATAGCATTAACTCTTGCTACACTACTCTCACTACCAGGAAAAATTGATTCTGTGCTCTTTGAGTCAAATAAAATACCTTCTACCTTTTGTTACAATGTTCTCAGTGTGCGTGCTCCAGTTGAAACATTATGTGATACTTAAAATATTGGAAATTTTCTTCTGAAGTAGCCATAGAAATCCCTGTCCAATTCTCAGGCCTGGGACCAATTAGCCCCCCAAAGGACTCTTTCTTCTTCAAAGATTCTCAGTAAAAATCAGAGATGATAACAGGCCAGTTTTGATGTCTAATCTGGACAGACATTTTGACTTGGATGTGGGATAGCACAATGTTACAAATCCAGAGTTCAGTTAGAAAGCCATTCCTCTCCAATATGTGCTGTGACTCTGGGTTGTGAATCCTTCACTCAGGGGAGGTCCATTTCACATCTGGCTCTACCACATTCTTCCAGTGGAGCATTTGGGCCGTGAGCCTCCCACACCCACTCACATACCCTTTCCTGAATGGTTCCAGAAGAAAAGGGAAGGCGCGATGAGCACCACAGAGATTGGATCTTGGGTATACCACACATGCATCAACATCAATTTGCTTTGGTAAAGAGAGATATAGAACATAAAACCAACTCGGTCTCCTGATCAGCATCAGTCAACGACAGAAAGCACATCTGGAGAAGAGGGCACATTTCCAGTCTTAGTCCCTTCACACTTAGGACCTGTTTGGGAACTCTGTCGCTTGGGACCTCATCCCAAGTGAGTTGAAAAGCTGCTGGCAGTGCCTACTGAGAACCCCCAAGGTGATTGTGATAGTGAATGGTGACCTTGAGAGAGGCCCAGACCCAAACCCTTCTGGGACTTGTGAACTTTTAAGACTCACGAGTCTGTTTCTGCCTGAAGCCTGGCACAGTCTGTAGCAGCTAGGACACTGGCCACAGTTAAACTCCTCAAGAGCCTCTTTGCAAGGTCTTATATTTTCTTTCTCCTCCTTGGAGAAGAAAAGGTCATCTAAGAAATTTGTTTAGCCTGCATGCAACATTGGTAGAGTTCTGTGTCTTCCAGTTTGGAGGGGAAAGCTCAAGAACCAGGAACTCTGAAGGCCATACCCTCACATTTACGTCCATTTGTAGGCCACTCTCACTGGCCTTAAATCAGAGCCTCGTCGTTCTCACTTTAAACATAGTTCTAACCAGTTCGGCTTTCTGGATTCCTTGCCTGCAGTCAATTAGGAGCAGCAAATTAAAGTGAAATGTCACCATAGTGCAGTTCATCCATGAGTAGTAAAATAGCGTCAGAACCACATTACATATTTGCAATAACGACTTGAAATGTCTGGGCTAGCAAAGACCACATTCCTAAGTGATTTGCTCAGGCTTTCACTTGGATGGCTTGGTGTTGTGTACACACAGACTCATTCTGAAATTGTGTAATTTCCCGCTGAAACTTTAGAGTTCATGTAGCCATAGGATTGTATATATGAGAGAGAGTCTTTATTTATAAACCACAGTTCTTTGAAAATGTGCTTAGATTTGTGCTAATGTGATTCCACAGAGACTCGGTTACAGCTCATTTGTTCATTCACCTTCTCTTTTTGGAAACCATGGTCTACTCTAGCAGGAACTACTCTAAGGACCCATACGGAATGGGAAGAGAATGTTCTCCTTTGTGCATGGTCTCAGGGATGTTAGCTATTCCTTTATTATATTATTAGTAGTAGTTGTAGTATTTAATAACAAGGATGAAAATTATGATGATCCCATTCACTGGCCTTACATATGAACATAATTTCCAGCTTGTAATCCTATTTGAGGCTGTGGACTTATATGAAAATGGATATACAGATATTGTCTGCATTATACAGTCACCAGCTTTTACCAGATAGTGGTACTTTATCAAATACCAAACAATTAACAAGTACATTCTTGTTCAACACTAGGGGGATTACACACTATATAGACAATGGGGGAGAGATGAATATTATAAAGACTCTAACCTCAAGAAGCTTAAGGATTAGTTGGGGGGGGAGGAAAAAATGTATCCTAACACATAGTAAATGGTCAAAAAATGTTTGTTAAAGAAAGGAAGGGGTTCTTGGGTGGCTCAGTTGGTTAAGTGTCTGCCTTCAACTCAGGTCATGATCCCAGGGTCCTAGGATAGGGCCCTGCATTGAGCTCCCTGCTCAGTGGGGAGAAGAGCTCCCTTTCCCTCTGCCCTTACCTCTGCTTGTGCTCTCTCTTTCTCAAATAAATTAAGTCCTAAAAGAAGAAGAAGAAGAAGAAAAAGAAGAAGAGTAATAATAATAATAATAATAATAATAATAACATACTGCATTGAAGCCCACGAGGGACAGATGAAGTGTTATGGGCATTCAAAGGAAGATGAAATTGCCGTGAGAGTGGGGTTATGAGTGGGATCTAGAGAAGCCTTGTGGAGTAGATGGCATAGGGAGAAAAAGGAAGGGTAGCTAATTTTGATCTTTTGTATATTATTGCAGGAATGCCTGGGTGGCTCAGTTGGTTGAACACCCGACTCTTGATTTTGGCTCAGGTCATGATCTCAGAGTCGTAGGATTTGGCCCCGTGTTGGGCTCCATGGTGCTCAGTAGGGAGACTGCTTAGGATTCTTTCTCTCTCTTTCTCTGCCCCTCCCCAACTCACACTGTCTCTCTCTCTCTAGTAAATAAATGAATAAATAATTCCGAATAACCCACATCACAATTCTTAAAGGAGATATAAATATTGCCATTTTACATGTAGGGAGATGGAGACATGGAGGAGGTAGGAAGTTTATTAACTAGAATATTGAAGAACTTGGGTTTAGCCATAGTCAAATCCATAGACTCAAGACGTTCTTCTTTACCACAAACCCAGGATTTTTCCACTGGGCTCTAAGCTGTCCACCCTTGGATGAGTAGGTCTTGGCAGTCTTGACATTCAAATGTGGGAGAGGGCCTTCCAAGAAAAAGGAAAGCTCAAGCAAAGGCATAGTTGTGGGAGAAGAGTGAATAGTACTAAATTTATTATTGCCTGGTATAAGATATATGCTCAGTGGGAAGGGTAAATTCTATACATGCTTTAATTGAATCTTTAAAATCCTGAAGATGAATATCTATGAGAAAATATTTCAAGTACACAATAAAATCCATGCTTTAAGATCAACTCCCAAACTTAAATTTATTTGCTAAATATGCACAAATATTTGGCAAGTGTCACTCACTTCGATGGCCCACAGAGAGAACCTGATTTGTTCATTTGCAGGTTTCTTCAGTCATGTCCAAAATCAAAAAGGAAAATAGTAGGAATCATTCAAAGCTGATTGAAATGTTCCCTATGTGACAGGTCTACATGTTCCATACATGCAAAGATTCTCCCACCTGTGTTTAATCTGATACACAGTATGTGTGCATTATTAAGAGATATACAAATTTTAGAGTTTGTGACGTTGAAGAATTAGAAAGAAAAAACTACCCATTGGACAGGGGTTTGTTAATTCAGCTTCTCTGAAGTCAGGGTCAACAGTTTTAAAGTTTTAGACTCCACTCTATGTTTGGCTTTGTTTCACGATGGTGATCATCCTACCTTCCAACCCAGAAATCAGCAACCTGGATGGTCATCCAGACATGGGCCGTAGTTTGCCC
Organism: Mustela lutreola; assembly: GCF_030435805.1. Lineage (NCBI taxonomy): Eukaryota > Metazoa > Chordata > Mammalia > Carnivora > Mustelidae > Mustela > Mustela lutreola. Next base: position 101,228,406 of record NC_081299.1, on the reverse strand, counting down.
GCCTATGATTTATTCAGAAAAGACGAGTTAGATCACCGCAAAAAAAAAACTTTGAAAAACACAAAAGCTTGCTGAAACAAAAAACATCTATAAAGAATAAAAGTTTGTATGCCCTAGTTGGTGACTCACTTATCTTAAAAATTAATCAATTCTATGCAACAACCAACCAAGACAGTCTGAAAGATGATGTGATACAGTGTAGTTTTATGAATACGAATAATTGTGAATTTTCCTCTTTACTCCTACCAGTTAAAAAAAAAAAAAAAAAAGATGTTATTTTTTAACTGACATATTTTTAACTAAAATATTTCTGTGGGCTTTTTTATTGGGAGATGATTAAATATGGAAAGATTCTTGTGATGTTGGATTTGAAAGTAATGAATCAAATGCAGCTTTAAAAAGAGACAGGTTGCAAATTTTATATATAAAGATCTAATTAGTTTCATCACGTTCTTAAGATACTTGGCAGGTACATTGGATTAGTATCCCCAGATGTAATCATTTCATTTTGTTGGTTCCTATTCCTATGCATGTAGATACATTCTTTAGCTCCTTCCCCAACATGTATTCATAATAACTCACAAGTAAAACCACAGACTTAATTACGATCTAGTTGCTTCCCTAGTCCACATTTCTAATATGAAACTCGTTTTTTTAACAGTGCCTCACATTAACAGTCTATTCCATGGAATTGTGAGCCCTTGTTTGGGGTGAGGAGCGGGGAGGCTTGTCAAAATGAAAAATGGAAAACTCATGCCTCAGAGATAGAAACAAATAATATGTGAAAACTTTTAAGAGGTTTGAAGTTATTAAAATGGCAGATCTACTGGGACCAGAAAGCAGTATGTCATCAGAGGAACGAAGGAAAGGGGAGACAGGAAGCATTCTCTGGCCTTTTCAATCCTGCGTTTTAAAACAAAACAAAAAAATTCAGGAAGAATTGGAAGGTAGCCAACATAATGCCGTTATTTCATAGAGCTTAGGGACACACCAGGAAATTACAGGCCAGTTAGTTTAACTTCACTTGTAGGGAAAGTATTGAAAACTGCTGCAGGAGATCAAGTAAAAGGATGCTTAGAAAAGCACAGCTTGATTAAGGCAAGCCTGGCCAGCGTGGTTTTCGGAAAGGGAAGGTCATGTCTTAGGAACTTGTTGAAATTCTTTGAAGCTATTATGGCCAGTACAGTCTTCAAAGAACACAGCAAGGCCCAAGATCTGCGTATCTTTTCCGTTCCCCACCAGTCCTTGAGGGATACTTGCAGAACATGGCCCACATCAGGCCTTGGTGTTCCGGGTTTCGAAACCACTATCAAAATAGCAGAAAATAACCTCGGATGGAACATTTTTAAAGCTGGAACCAATTAATACAACCTGATATTTATAAATGTTAAATAAAGACTTGGAACAAAATTTAGGAATATTGAGCTGTAACAAAGAAGTACTACACGGGGACTATAAAAACAATCTGGGAGTTATTGTGCCAAAATTTGGGCTTTTGGAAGCATTTCTCACCCAAAGAAGGGAAAATGAGGAGAAATTACAGTGCTAGAAATGGTCGTAGACTAAAGAGTTATGAAGAGTTGCAACCGAATGAATTTTGTCAAGATGGGAAACGGAGCAGTCAGATGTGTTAACAATCCTGAGCCTCTCTGGTCCTGGAGAAGGACAGAGAAGCCCGGCAGAGAAAGTTGAGTCCAGGCGTGTCCATGAGAGAGGTGGAAGGTCAGAGCTCCATTGCTTTAGGAATGGGCTCCTAGGGAGCAAATATGTTTGCCTCTCAGATCAGAAATCTGGAGTTCTGTTTTCAAAGAAAAGCATAACTCAAGCAAAGACATTGAAAAACACCCAAATCATGCCCCCCAGCTCTTTCCCACCCTGGGGCACAGACAGCTGGCCAAGCCCATGCGTTTCAGGAGGAGGCAAGGGATCACTGGCGAGGAGTGGAATCAGAAGCCGAGGCCCCTGGAATTCAGTCCCAGGAAACCATACCATCCAAGCGCTGGTGATGGGGTTGCTGATCAGACCTTCAGTCCATGGGAGAACTGCTAGACAGGACAAGAACCTAGTCAAGAATCCCAGGACAAAGCTATAAGCGGAGGAGAAGCCACAAGAATGAAGCAAGGTTCAGCTGGTGAAGAGCAGCCATCACAGTCTTGGCAGGGTGGGTCCTGGAGCTTCTCCAACATTGTACACTCCACACCCACTATGACTGGAAGAATGTCAGAGAAGGAATCAGGAAGACTGTATCGTTCTATTTTTCTATCTAGGACTCTGAATAAGCTGCCTTTATTACCCTATTATCAGGGTAATAATAATAGTTATGATTTATTGACTACTTCACTTATTGCAAGTCTTGTGTGCGTGGTGCTTCATATATATTAGCTAATATAATCTTCTCAACAGTCTGCCAAGAGATACTTACAAACAATGAAAACTGGAGCCTCAGACATGTTAAGTAACTCCATGACTCAGAAGCCTCTCTTCCTTCTGCTTGCATCACATAAAAACTGAGGGTCAATAGTTGGAATTCTGCAAGTAGTTGTTGTGGTTTAACATTTCTTGAATACAAGCTACTGCTAGTAATCAGAATTAAGTCTTAAACCTCTCAGTAGTTCTGTGATACGTTTATTGCTTTTCCTACTGCTCTGGCAAAGCCAATGGTGTATCTGCACATGAGGGAGGTGCCAAACAGTCTTGGTCCTATTCTTGAGCCACCTTGATGAGGGGCTTCTGCCCCAATGTTCGGATCACCTGGAACTTTTAATTCTAACGGTTTAGGTTTACATGGTTAAGGTAATTAAGTCTTTGGGAGAGGGAAGAGGGAAGGATGGGAAATGAGAGAGAAGTTAATACATATGCATTAGAGATGACGGTGTGGAAAGAAAGAGACCTAAGCGAATTAGTGAGAGTGAATTTCTAGAGCCTTCTGCTAGTTTGGTGAGACATACCCTTAGCAATTAGATGCACAGATCCAAATGAGTCTGGCTGGACTCCTGCTGTGATTCTACTGCCTACTAGCCATGTGACCTCAGGCACGTTCGGTAACTCTGTTGTATCTGCCTCATCAAGCTGTTGTGATGATTAAATGAGATAGTAAATACAAAACAGTTAGCATAGTCCCTGTCGTACAGTGAGTGTCCATTAAAGTTTGGCTATTATAGTTGACCATTATGTTGTAAGTTTCTCTTCTCAGTCATAATGAATGTTAGCATTTTGTACTTTAGGATGTGTGAAAGAACTAGAAACATCTATAAGCAGGATATTTTATTTTTAATTTTTTATTATAGTAAAAAACCCATAACATCGTATTTACCATTTTCATTATTTCCAAGTATATCATCTAGTAGGCTAAATATATTTGCATTGTTGCACAACCAGTCTCTACAACTTTTGATCTTATAAAACTAAAACTTTATATCCAGTAAACAACTGCCCATTTCCCCCTCCTCTAGGCCCTGAGGACCATCATTCTACTCTTTTATTTTCCTTATGAATTGGAAAGGAAATTCCAATTTCCTAGATACATCATAGAAGTGGAATCATACAGTATTTGTCTTTTTGTGACTGGCTTATTTCATGTAACATAATGTCTTCAGAGCCCATCCATACTGTAGTATATGTCAGAATTGCCTTCCTTTTCAAGCTGAATAACATTCCATGGTACGTACGTGTAACCTTTTACTTATCTGTTCAACCACTGATGAAGCTTTTGGGTTGCTTCCATCTCTTGGCTATTGTGAATTATGCTGTTATGAACATTGGTATGCAGATTATGAGTAGGTTTTCCACCAAGTGGAATACAACTAATGAAAGATAAGTTAATTGCTAGTTAAGAGGAAAAAAGGCAATCTGATGGTATTTGGGATATTTTATACTAGTCCTCATTGCCATGATGGAAACTAATATACATTCTTCTTCTTTGTTATGTCATGGAAGGGATAAATATGACTGAACACCCTAAGGAATAAACAAAAGTAGTACCATTTCTCAAATAATAATAATAATAAAATCTTACATTTAGGTAAAAAGAAGGATTTTGCAACCATTATCTCATTATGTCTTCACAACTACATGTGAGCCAAGCTGAAATCTGGTAGTGTCTCTGTAGCATAAACGGGAAAATGGAAACCTAGGAACCTCAAATGATTTGTTCCCTGTCACCAGCCAGAGTTAAAATGAATGTCAGTCTTCCTAACTCATAGCCCGGGGGTTCTACTCTTCACCTAACAGAAAGCATGCCTCACTCATTAAGAATTTCTTATTTATTCTTGCATTTCCCACAAGATAATTTTAGACAGTTTATAGATACAAAATTTATATTTTGTTAAACACATATTTTAATGTGCATTTTAAAAATAAAAACGTAATACGAACTGGCAGTGTCCCAACTTCATGGCTTAGGATCGAGCCGTATTATTTTTTTTAACTTGCTTTACAGTATGTTTAGAGAAAAATATTAGCTGCATAGTACAGGAGGTACACAGTTTTGGCTAAATCATCAAGGGGTGTTCAATGACTAAGGGTTAAGAAATGCTTCATTTTCATGCATCCTACAAATATTTGAGCGTCTACTATATACCAAACCTATGATTGAGTTTATTTTGGTGAATAAAACAGATATAATTCCCTGCCCTTGCAGAGTTTACATCTGAATAGGGAAGGCAGGCATTACGCAAAGATCAAACAAACCAACACATGTATACATAATTATGAATTGGGATAACTGTCTTAGATCAGACAGAATGCTTTAGACTGAGTGGAGATGAGCTGAATGACAAATAGGAGACAACTGAAAAGAGCAGGGGAGAATATTCAGGCAGAGGGAACAGCGGGTGCAAAGAACATGAGGCGGGAAGGGAAAGATGTGGGCCTGTTAGAGGAATCAGAGGCCACCGAGCCTGGAACGCAGAAATCGAGGTAGAGAGGGGTGAGGCCAGACCTACCAACTGGGTCCTTGTTAGGAAAGGGTTTGCGTTTTTGCTTCATAGGAAATGGGAAGCCATAAAACCCTTTAAAGGGGAGAGTAACACAATCTGAGTTCTTGTTTTAAATGTTCTCGCTGCTAAGTGAAGCCCAAATCAGGATAGAGTAGGAGGCACACGTGGGAGTGAGTGCACCAGTTAGGAGGCTCCAGGAGAATCCCCGGGCAAAAAGAGTGCTGACAGATACGAGTGTATTTAAAGGGAAGACTCAGCAGAACGGTGCCAATGTGAGATGTGAGGGGTAGGGGAGATGTAGGCATAAGGAGAGACTCCCAAGTGGCGTGAGAAACTGAGCAAAAGTATCTTCTGATATAGAGAAAATCAGAGTTTAAATTTGGGGGAAGTTTGAAAGTACACTTTGGGATAGGGTAACTCTGATATGCCTGACTCAGTGCTGGTGCATAGTAAGCACGGAAGAGGTGCTTGTTGTCTAAAAGACCTCACTTATTAATGCAGGGCTAGTGAGGGTCCCTGGTGGAGGCAGCAGGGAGTAAAGCACATGGCTTCCTTCCTTCAGCCATAGTGGCTCGGCGGCACTTCCCAGGTTCTAGCAGCTCCAGGCCCTCCCATCTTCCCTTGGTGGGCTGCATGTCCTCCACAGCGGGTTCCTGATTGCAGCTGATCACCCTGTGGTCCACAAAGACATTTAGTTAGATGCAGCCGTGTTTGTATGTGTATGATTTGTGATTTAAGTATTTGTTTGCTATAAATACAGGTCCAAGAAAGTTTTCAAAACCACAGCCCAGAATCCTCTCAATCCATCCCTCTTCCTCTTGAATATTCCTCTCTCAGTCTCTCACGTAGCCCTGTGCTAATGGATATAGCAGATCCTCAGCCCAGGCCTCTCCTTACTCAGCAGACGTTGACTGAATTTCTGTTGTACGCCAGGTAATATGGGCACAAGACTGAATTGAACCCCGTCTCTGACCTCACAAGCTCGTAGTGGATAATTTTGTAAACAGCGGACTTGTTTCCTGCGATTTCATTTTAATACCGTGCAGCAAGTCTGATGGGAGAGTTACAGATTTAATCCCCAGTTACAATGGCGTCTGCTCTTCATTGAGCCTGCAGCCGACCTCACTTATTGTTCACAACTTCTAGCAAGACGGGTAATGGTCCCCAGACAGGGTGTGTTGGAAAGAGGAGAGCAAGAGGGCAGGACACACCGAAACAGCCAAAGATGCAACAAACATACAGAAAACCTGCTTCCTTAGAGGGAGAAAAAGTATTGCTGGAATTGAAGTATGGTAACAATTTTCATGCTTCTACATGTTTTTAATACAACGTCTATTTCTGAAATTCTAATTCTTTCTTCGATCTTTGGTAGCAAGGAAAGGAAGAAGAAATGCCAAAATCGAGGTGAAAGAATGGACTATTAGAAATTCATTTGTATTTATTGAATTAATGCGCTACTGTGTGCATTAAACACTCCATGAATATTAATTTGAATGAATGAGTTTCAGATAGATATTTTTATACAAAAAATGCATCCATTCTTCTATTTCACAAACATGATGGGCCAAAAACAACCTGCACACACTGTTAAGGAGAAAGATAATGTAAGCTAGTTAAAATACGGTCTCTACGTTGCATCAAGAAATGTATAAAATGCATGTAATTATGAATTTAGTATGTTCACACATAGGAAACCAATCCTACAAAAACTCCTACTGAGAAAAAGTGAAATTGTTTAACAAAGCCCTGCCTTTAAATTTTCATATTTCAGCTCAGACTTATTTGCATTATAATGTACATAACCATTTGAAATCTACAGGACTCTGATGGTGAGTGAGGCCAACAGAATGCCCCACATAGTGTCCTGTACTACCCCAGACACTCCCAAACTAGTCAGTTTATCGTTATCTTAATTAGCCTTTATCAAGAATTTATGTGGAAAAGACAGACTCAATCTGGCCTCACTCATTCACCAAGAAATCTTCAGTTAGATTATCCTATTAGTCAGGAGGAATAGCTAATTATTTAGTTATTCAAAGTCTTATGATATTATCCTTTTATTTATTTCTGGAGCTACAGGGAAGCAAAGCAGAGTCTAATAACATGTGACATGTGACCACCACTGGGTCTTACATCCTTTATGAGGAGCTAGTCTTACACTGCATTCTCAAAGATTCATTTTAGGACTATCACTGAGAAAAAGAAAAGGGCAGATCCTATCTTGACTTAATACAATGGGCTAATATATTACTTTTCGTAACTAATAAAATTTCAAGACTGACAGCAAATTTCTGACTTGCTTTTCCCCCAGTAAAATATCTGCTTTGAATTATACAGAAAGAATTCTTCCTCCTGCCAACTTGTTTCAATTCCCTGTACAAAACCATGCATAGAACATTGTCAGAGGTCTCCTATAGAAGTTCATTTCAGGATTCCTCAATCATTGGAGAAACACACACACACACACACACCACTTCTTTTCCCCCTTTCTTGGAGCAAGAAAAGGAAAATGTATTGCACTGGTAAGCTCTGTGTAGGGTGCTTTCCCTTTCTGAAAGCAGAGACAAGGATTAGTCATCAGATGAGGGAAAGAGTTTTTGGGTCTCACCCACTGGCCAGCGTCCTGTTTCATGTATGCAGACCCGCCCTGTGTGTAGGTGGAGTACGCAATTGCTGTGTGATGTGATTTAAGAGGTGCTGGAAGTCCTGCTTGTCCAAAAATAGCCCCCACAGCCGCCTGTGGAGTTCACACAGTGTCCATAAAACCCTGGTTTAAATGAAATGAAACTGCATTTTCAGAATGTTAACCCATCGTATCCATTACCCTGTTAGCATGACTTTACTTATCAGAGATAAAAGCTGGACCCCAGGAGAATGTCCTTTGTATGGGGGGGGGAGGGGTCAGCAAGGTCCAACCCTGTGGGCCATGGCACAAGTCACCATCACCAGAAACAATTTCTACCTGACCATGAGCAAACTTGCTGGAACTAAATCTGTTACACCTTCATCAGCCAGACAGCCAGTCCTTCTGGAACCACTGAGAAGATGGCTTTTTCTTGCAGCCAATGCTCTTCACTGGGACCCTAAGGAAGACAGGAGTAATACCCACAGCTCACATTTGGAAATTGCCCCTTTGAGGACAAAATACTTGCCTACCTAGTGTCAGATTCGATCCCAACCACAGCCTCATACATCTTACTATTCTCAGGTGACAGATGGGGAGAGTCTCGAAGATGATAAGTGATTTGCCCTGCCCCAACCAGCGGCTAATCATGGCAGCGCCCCATGTTGGAACCCAAACCTTCTGACTCCAAACTTCATGCTGGTACTTCCAGGAGACACAGTCCCTACCGTCAAGAAGCTGATGGTTCCGTTTAACCCACTTAGTGATTCACCTAAGCAAAAGAGCAAGCGCCAGGAGGTTTTTCTAGTGCTATCACTGAGGAAATGTTTCCCCTTGTCTTCAACTTTCTAAAAGAATGGGGCCAAACGCAGGCAGGCCTTGGCAGGCACAAATTCACAGCATTCCCCAGGCAACAAACATCCCCCACTTAGAGAGGACTGACCACTTTGCACAAATTAGATAGGCAAAATAAAAACACGAATTGGTGGAAATGAACTTAGGAATTCTCTAGAAGCCCTTGGGATCCAGGGGTATTTTGAGACTAGATACAAAGTGGGGTATCATTATGATGTGACTGTGAAACCTAGGATTTCTACCTGGCCCCGTAACGGAACACACATGGCTCCATTTCTTTACAGTTTTGAACGAACTCTGGCTCATCCCTTTTCCATCATTTACAACACACAATTCATTTCATACTCCTTCACTGCTAAGTGCAAAGTGCACTGAGTTGAAGAGAATTATGTACAGATTAGACTTAGATGTTTCCATTTACCAGCCAAATAACCCTGTTGGATGTCATCTCTTGTACGAAACCTTCTTGGGATTCTCCCAGGCAAAATTCATTTTACCCTGTTATATTGTGATGGTTTGTTTGTCAGTGAATCCCCTACTCCGTAGTGAATGCCGTGAGCATTAGAAAGCATGTGTTACTCATCACGAAAACCCCAGTGCTCTAGGCTAGCAATCCTAAACCATTGTGATCAAGTATCCCATCAGTTAAAAATAATTGAGCATTTATTCATGTACATTGTGTGTGTGTGTACAGAGAGAGCGAGACAAAAAATGTATAAGAATACAAACATATTAAAAAAAAAAAAAAAAAGAATACAAACATATGACACGGGCTCCTGGGTGGCAGAGTCAGTTAAGCATCTGACTCTTCGTTTAGGCACAGTTCATGACCTCGGGGTGCTGAGATCGAGCCCCCAGTTGGGATCCACTGAGTGTGAAGTTTTTTTGATTTTTTTTTTAAGATTTTATTTATTTATTTGACAGACAGAGATTACAAGGTAGGCAGAGAGGCAGACAGAGAGAGAGGTAGAAGCAGACTTCCCGCTGGGCAGAAAGCCCGATGTGGGGCTCGATCCCAGGACCCCAGTATAAGGTCCTGAGCCGAAGGCAGAGGCTTTAACACACTGAGCCACCCAGGCACCCCTCCACTGTGTGTGAAGTTTGCTTGAGATTCTCTCTCCCTCTCCCTCTGCCCCTCCCATTTGTGCGCGCGCTCTCTCTCTCTCTCTCTCTCTCTTTCTCTAAAATAAATAAATAATCTTTAAAAAAATAAAACAATTAGCAACCTAGCACCATTTGCTTTCCCAGGCTTTGAGCACACTGGCTTGGTGAGAGAAGGTCTGGCTTGGTGTTCATCTACACTCACTCATTGCAGGGGGCCCTTTCACAAGGTACAACCTGCACAATGTTTGCGAAGGTCTGTGTGATTTGCATGCCCATTCTCTCAGCACGTGCTGCTTTGGTTGATAACCACATACCAATCACAAAGCTACTTCCAGTCTTCAACCTGGAAAACAGAAACAGAAATGAGCAATTCTATTCCCTTATGATGATGAAGAAGTTTTAAAAGGTGCAAGGAGTGCACAGAACAATGCCTAAATCTTCCTAAAGTTCTGAGGGAAAGGCTTTAGGGGAAAAAAGCTTAAGAGCTGAATGGAGCTTTTACAAAGTAACGAAGGGGTGGAAATTCTAGGCAAAAGAATCAGCTCATTAAAAATCATGCCGGCCTGGGATGCCTGGGTGGCTCAGTTGGTTGGACAACTGCCTTCGGCTCAGGTCATGATCCCAGAGTTCCGGAATCGATTGCTGCATCAGGCTCCCAGCTCCACGGGGAGTCTGCTTCTCTCTCTGACCTTCTCCTCACTCATACTCTCTCTCACTGTCTCTCTCTCAAATAAATAAATAAAATCATACATATATATATATATAAATAATGCAGGCCTAAGATGGCGTGGCATGCCCAAGGAACTAGAAATGACATGGAAGGAGGAGCCAGGAGTGAGACTGGACACATGGGTCAAGACCAGGTCATAAAGGGCTTGGCCTGCCCTGAAGAGAAGTGTACAGTTTATCTCAGAGGTGTGAGGGCCACTGAGGGATTTGAAGCTGAGAAGCAATATGAGAGGTAGAGATGCTGGGATCAGTGTGCAGGAAGGAGCCTTCTGTGGGAGGTGGGTGTATAGCATTTACATCGTATATGTAATTTATTAGCTGTTTTATTATGAAAGCAATGCACTTTAATTGTAGAAAATGTGGAGAATGTAGGAAAAGCATAGTTCATATAGCAATAACAAGAAAGTACTGGAAGTCAGAAGTATGTGTAGACTATTCCATCGTTCAGAGATGTGTGCTTCTTTTTAAAAATGGAAATGATATTATGTGTGCCTTATCTATGTGTGTGTGTGTGTGTGTGTGTGCCACAAACGATGACATTAGCCTTTCTAGATCCGTATTCAGTGTCTATATAATAGAAAGCATATCTCTAGTTAGTAATTCACTTAACCACGCCCCCTTTTGCTAAATTTAGACTGTTTTGTTTACTGATAGTTATGACCCTGATTGTTTCCTTACGAAAAATTTCAAGAAGAGGAATAACTGAGACAAAATATGTAAGTTTTTTTAAAGCTCTTGACACATATTGTCAAAATGCATTCGAGACAAATCTGTGCCAATTTACATTCCTTCTAACAGTTCCAATTTAACCACACCCTCTTCGACACTGTAATTTTTTTTTTTAATCTCAGTCAATTCGATAAGAAAAGTTGTAAGGTTGAACATTTCATCGCAGTTTTATTGACTGTATTTTATGAGTATGGAATTCATTAAAGTGAAATGATTATGGAATTCCATTTTCGGATTTCTTCTGATAATGGGAGGGGATCCTGGTATTGTAAATTCAAACGGGGAATGTTTGCTTTAAGTGATTTCCAAACAGATTTTCAGTGCCGTGAGGCATGAAACGGAGAAGCCGTCACCCACAAAAGCTCAACAGTGCCCCATAGGAGAAGGACACATAATGCAAGAATGCTGAGAGAGGCACAGGAGGGGCCTCCACAGAAACTAGACTGAGGGCAGGGGCAGGGGGACCCAGGGAGAGTGATCTCCGATAAGGAGTCTGGGAAGAGTTGATGGAGGAGGCTCTTTGGTGTGAGCTAATCCAGTTTCCACCTTCTTCTTGTCTCCTTGCGTCAGTGGTGCTCAAAGTGGCATGCCTCAAAATCACCCAGAGAATTCATTAAAAATGTCACTTCCAGATCCCGGCTGTGGTCATGGAGATACGGGGGTATCTTCGGGCAAGTCCAGGAACACACCTTCTGTGCTAGAACCTAGGCACTTCTGAGCCTACAGTTGGAGAAATCAGCCTCCCTGTGTCCATATGCCACCCAGAGGGCTGAGAAAGGGCCATTCTTCTCCACGAGGGGCTCTCCATCTTACTCCGGAAGCCCCTTGCCAACCACCCAGAACCTGACTATGGCTCCACTTCTTCTCAATCCTCCTTACATTCTCCACTGCTCCAAGCCGCCTTCATCCTATCCATTCTTTCTTTCATTCTGAGCACTTGTGCCAGTGCTGTTCTGGGAGCTGGAGGAACAAAGGAACGTGCCATCAGAGGCTCTCGCCTTTGTAAGCATCCAAAGGTCAAGATATCCAAAGGGAAACCTTTTGGGTTTGGTGAAAGGAGCTGACCTGAGAAGGGCCGGAAAGTGTTCAGGCTTCACCCATTGCTCTTTAAGGTCAGTGGTGCCACCACTTGCCCACAGCTTTGTCTATAGTTTCTGGGCAAATTAGAATACCTCTAGTAAACATATATGCTTCTAGCACTAGGAGCAGAGAACAGTCAAAGCTGGAAGGGAAAAGTATAGAATATAAACTCTGAGATACACCCTCAAGCATTTTAAAGTGTGCCGTGTGTTACCAAGACCTCCCATAAGCCTGGGCTTTTTGACCATATAAGCAGGCACTGAAGATAAAATCCTGAGACCCAAAAAGAGACGTCTATACATCTGATCACGTCTCTCAGCTGCTTAAAACTCTCTGGGTCTCCTTACTTTGAGGATAAAATCTAAATTCCATTAATGTATTATTCAAGACCCTGGTGTCCTCACCTCTGGGGGGCCTCTCGAATGTCCATGTTCCTTCAGTCCTTCCCCCATTCCCCCCCCCCCCGCCATCTTTGTCCTCTAGTCACCTGTACCACACCCCCCAACCACTTTCCGGTTTCCTGAATACGCCTCTGTCTCTGGCTTCAGTCCTTCTGCCTGAGATCCTGTCTCTCCTCCCATCACCCACCACCCAACCTCAGTCACAGTCATCCCACGGATCCTTCGAGACTCCCTCGGGGATGACACCCGCAGGAAACCTTTGCTGCCCCTCTGAGTTTGGAGGAGGTGGCCTCCCGTGGCCATCACAACCTGTTCCCCTCCCTCACTGGGCAGGGCACGAGATACCATAAGGCATGCGCATAGGCCGTGCACACTGTGGTCAGCCTCCCCATCTCGACTGAGAGCTTATCATGGGCAGAGGCTGCAGCCTTTATCTCTAGATCTCCAGTATGTGGAAGGTAGTGGGTGCTCTGTAAAATATCAGATGAACGACAAGATGGATCCTTACAGTGCAAGCCAAGCTGGTTAACTCATAACCAAGAATGGCGCCATCTCAACAGTTGGATGGTGAAAAAAGGAACATCACCAGGATTGCACCACAAGAACAATCTGTCTCTAGAAAAAGTCTCTGAGGAAGAGTAAACAGCATTGACGGTACACCCACCAGAAGGCCCCAGTTAACTCAGATATATCCAGGCCAACAGGGAAATCCAAGCATGGGTGAATCATGAGAGTAGGCCTCCAGATAGTGGTGAAATTTGCAATTAAGCATTTTAAAACATGGTTCACAGTGACCATTTGATTCAATTGGTCCAGTAATTATTTAGTAAGCATTTTTTATGTCCTGGGCTTTGAATTCAAATCAGTGGGGAAGGAATAAATAAAAACCAATGCCTTTATAGCAAAGAGAAATAATAGAGAAGATAAAGTGTGTATTATATTAAATGGTAATAAATGCTATGGAGGAAAAGGAGCACGGAGTGTTGGGATTGTGGGCAGTAGGGGGTAGGATTCTCATTTAAATATGGTGATCAGAGAGGGTAAAATTGAGAAGGAAACATCTGCATAAAAACCTGAGGGAGGTGATGGAGTTATGAGGCTATCTGAGGAAAATCCTCCCAGGTAGGAGAAGGCTGTGTGTAAGAAGGCTCTGGAGTATATTTGCTGGACACCCAAGAAGATAGTGTGTGCGAAAGAAGTCCCAGGAAAGGAAAGCAACATGGCATGGGTTCAGATCATGGAAAACTGATCTGGAGCTACTGAGAGGATCCACCAGGCAGTAGGAGTATGGGGTTCACAGTCTGAGCCTAAGGAATGAAAATCTTAAGGGAGTGTCTAAACTGGTGGTCTGGCTCATAACTTCTTGGTGTTGCATTTCAGACTCTTCTGGAGTTCACAGAAGAAAATCCTAGCCAATTCTAGAAGTTAGCAGCAGATATCACACTGCTTAGAAGGTGTTATATTTAACCATCAGTACCACCGTTTAACCCCAGTGCCCATGGGCAAGTTACTACATCCCAGGGGCCCATGAATATTTATTGGTAGGTTACTGGATCCTGACTCTGAGATGAATAACCATGTTAAATGATACTGCCAGAGAGGAGAATCAATACCCTTGCTGCCTCAAATAGACTGACTCAGGATTTGGGGCGAACAGGAGGCTCTGAGAAGGCCATTGGTTGATGAGCTGAGACGGGGAAAGCAGATCAAAGGAGAAAGAGAGACTCTGACCCTCTAACACTACAGCAGATAGTCTCAGGATGGCACACCTTGAACTTGCTTTCTCAGGCTGACCTACCATCCTGCCTACCAGAGACTTTTTGTTTAGCTCTGAAAATACCACACCCTAGTGAACTCCTCTGTTGGCCATTCTAGTATTAATATATAAATTACCTTTGTCCTAGTTCTTAAACTCCAGGGTATTTAGGAATCCCTAGAATGCATGTTACAATTTCATACTCTCAGGCCCTCACCTCCAGGGGTTAATTTGGTAGTCTGGGGGTTAGATCTGGGTACTCTGTATCTTTAATGATGGTCCCAGCGATTCTGGGCCAGGTGGTCCACAGGGCATACCAGAGGAACACTAATGGGGACTGATGTGGCATCCATCTGCACATAAAGGTCATTGTTGGTGGACAGCCAGGAGACACCCATATTTTATATGCCTCCTTTCTAAGTAATGAGTCAAGGAGTTGAAGAAGGGACAGGAGAACTGGAAAATGAGCCCTGTCTATGGGACAAGTTCGGGATCAGTTTAAAGCTGAGGGCAACTCCACCATTCATGATCAAGTTAGAGAAACACTACAACTTTCCCATAATGGTGGAAGAACAAAGTACGCTGGGAAAAAGCAGAGAGTGCTGACACATTGAAAACATTCTTCACCCAGCAGGACATTAGCAGAAATCCCACGGCAGGCTGTCTTCTGACATGGGCAATGTGGTGACTCTATATATATATATTTTTTTTTTTAATTTTTTGAGGCAATAACTTAGAGTTAGCAAGGGATTCTGGATGAAACAGGCAGCATGTGGGTTTAGTGCACTAGCATGAAAGGCCATAAAGGAAACCAGGTACGAGGCAGTGGCTCCCAAAACTGAGGTATGTCCAAATCACCAGAGAGCTTGTTTTGCAGAGCTTGAGACAGAGTGGGAGCCCCAGAGTGGCAACTTTGGTAGGTCTGGGGTAGATCCCACGTATCTGTATGTCCCAGTGGGTTCCCAGGTGATGCTGGCGCTGCTGATCTGGGAAACACACCTGGATTATTTCTGTCTGTGGTGGGGTTTTTTGTTTTGGTTTGGTTTTTGTTTTTTTTTAAGGTCTCCATTAATTTGAAAGTATGAATCTCACCATATCGATATCAACTTGGTCACCTTACTTCTACCTTCTAACATGAGCAAGTAAAACTAACACTGCCTTAAGCCAAAGAGAACATACTGCCCTCCTCCATAGCCATTAGAATCAAGAGTTCTGAGTCTCAGGTTCCCACTAGGTGTCAGTGGAAAAAAACAAAAAACAAAACAAAACAAAAACCCAGCTTAGCTGCTCAGATTGGAGGAGCCAGGTTAGGGCCAAATGAGTAAGAGTATCAAAAGTATTTAAACATTAAATATTGGTCCAAGAAACCCTTCAGGGTCACATGAGTGGCTCAGTTGGTTAAGTATCTGACTCCTAGTTTTAGCTCAGGTCATGATCTCAGGGCTGTGAGATCGAGCCCCATATCGGACTCCGTGCTTGGTGTACAGTCTGCTTGAGATTCTCTGTCTTCTTCTCCCTCTGCCCCCTGCTCGCTCGCTCTCTCTCACTCTCTCTCTTTCTCTCTCTCACTGTCAAATAAATCTTAAAAACAAAAATGAGAAGCCCTTCATCCCTCCTGCCAAGATGAGGATTGGGTGTGGAGACTGGGGAGGGGCTGAGGCCTGAGATGGGAGCCCAGCAGCCCCAGCTAAGGGATGAGAAGCCCCCTGTAAAGCCACAGATATGGGGACAGGGAGCAGGACTGGAGCAAGATCATCTGGCTTCTAATCCCAGCTCTACTACTTGCTGTGTGATCACCAGGCCTCACTTTCTTTATCCATAAAATGGGATGACAAGCATATCCACTCAAAAGGAAAGGCGAGAGAGAATTCAATGAGTTAGAATACCTGAAGTCCAGTCCTCAGATTAAAATAAAAACAGCGTGGTTGTTAGAACAGCCCTTGCCCTTTATGTAGTGAATGCTATGTGACCATCTGTGATTGAGAACAGACTTACAAACTATTCCTACAGCTTTATAATCATAGCTAAAAACATTTGAAAATAATAATTCGGAAGACAGCATCCTCACTCTGATTGAGTGAACATACTACACGCCTACATCCCTACATATTCTGTGAGGGATTTGGAAAAGATGAGTTAGGTAAGGTTAAGGATCTGACCTGGGAGCTCCTAGAGGAGACAAACCCTGGATGCCAATAATTCCAGTACAAAAGAGCTAACTCCCTTAGGAAAGATTCAAAAACGTGGTAGGATTATTCAGTTGTAGCTTCCAGGACAAGCTGAAAGAAATAAGAATGACTTCAGGGGGAGTGGCGATACTGGGGACTAAAGAAAAGATCTTGATCTACCAAAAAAAAAAGGTTGCCATGATTATGGAACCATGTGTTACTCTTATACACCTAGAGCTAATGTGCATATGAACTTTCTCTATTATTCTCCCATATATTATCATACGCAGCTTCATGTGCCTTTCCATGTCTTTTAGAAATACAGAAACTGAAACACTCCTTAATAAAAAGAGGGAAGCTTTGCATTATCCTTCTTGGGAAGAGTAATCCCAGCAAACTTTTCTGAAACAGAGTTGTGCGCTTTTTTGACATGTGCATATTAGATGTTGGACATGCACATCTCCTTTGGGAAATCTGTCACATTTCAAATTCTACATGGCCGTGAAAGCAAAGATCGGTTCTACCTTCCATGTATTTGCTATTGCTGCTTCTGAAACTTCCTTAGAGCCCCAGAGAAGTCTTAATCCCTGTCAAATGTTATTATGTTACCGACTTTTATGTAGTCTTGAAAGGGGTTGTTTATTTAGTTTCAGTGACTTCTTGTTACTGCCAAATATTATTTCATTTCAGCACAGATGTAAGGGGTCCAATGACTGGAATTACTTTACAGCCCTGACGCTGTCGGGAGATGGATACCAGTTTAATTACGGACAGCTGAAACTGATCTGGGAGTCACCTGCTATGGGTATTTATCATCATTATGAACTTCTCACCAAGCTGCGGTCTGAGCACCTTCCCAACGTTCCATTTGCATTAGACAGGCAGTGCGATCCCTGCAGAGCCTACCTCTTCTGTCACCTTTAAACCTATGTATGGATAGTTTAGTATTGCTTGATTATTTTCTTTTCCTCGGTTCAAAGCGAGAAAATAAGTTTCAGTCATTCCCATTCTTTCCCTTTCCTCTTTTTCTGTCTCTCTCCGCCACCTCCTCTCGCCGCAACCCTTACCCTTCCAGCTGTTTTTCCAGTTATGTTTCATTGGAAATTATTCATTACTTAAGGAATGCGAATTGGGTAGACAAGATGTGTAGAGGATCAAGTAATGCAGCTGACTGCAGTATAGCTGGGCACTCAGTAAGCACAGGAGGGATGGAGGAGGGACAGGAGCCAGGGGAGGAGGAGAGAGGCACCGCTAGACAGCGGCAGAACACTCTTCACTGTAGGACTCCTCCAGCTCACATTTTAAGAGAAAATTTTAAGAACATTTTAAGAACAGCAAACCTTCTTCTTCCTTCCTTCCCCCCGCCATTGTATACTGCGCCACAACAAGATACGTTTTCACACCTTCTCTATCTCTGCTTTCCCTAGATGGATCTTGGTGTGTTTTTATGACTAGAGAAAGGGTTAAATGAAAGTTGAAACCAGTTTACCACCACCTAACGATAAATTTAAGGTCACTGTCTATCCACCAGCCTAAATGTGCTTCACCCCATTCCTTTCCTCTTTTTCCCAGATGGGCTGTAAAGCCTTCAAGAATTCCAATTTTTCCCCCCCTTGGAGATAAGAATAATTACAGCAAGAGCTGAGTTTAGTGAGGGTTTACCATGTGTCTGTCGCTCACCATACCATGTCTTTTTAGGCGTCATTTCATTCAATTCTAGTTATGTTCTATTTCTGTAAATCAGTGGTTCTCAACCAGGGATGGTTTAGTCCCCGAGGGAACATTTAGCAATGTCTGGAGAGACCTCTGGTTGTTGCAGCTGGGTAGAAGCCAGGATTGTACCAAAACCTCCTGCAAGGCACAGGAAAACCTCTGACAACAAAGAATTACCTGGTGCCAAATGTCAACGTGCCACTGTTGGGAAACCCTGCTGCAGATTAAAAAGCTGAGATTTAAGGGGAATTCGGTTGCTTGCCCAGGGCCACCCAGTGGTGTCCAAGAAGACCGGAATGCAGGTGCAACCTGGGCTTTCTCTTTACGTTGCACAGAAGTCACGATAACTTCTGGCACCTGGTTTCTCAGCCTTTGTACCACAGGAGCTGAAATTCCCAATAGGATTGTTCCATGTGAGGGCATCTCCAAATAAGTGGGCCTTGTCATTCATTTGCAAATCTCTTGTTTGTCCATCCTTTTCATCAAATGTGCAGAATCAGGCCCATTTAATCATGGGAAGTTTTGTAAAACACACACACATGCACATGCACACACATGCCCACATTTGTGTGCATACACACACTAGGGGAGTAATTCCTCTGACTGTTTAGTGTTATAAGCAGATACAACATACAAGAGTAAAGCAGAATACATAAGCAAATAATGATGCTACCAAGCAGCAAATTTTGAAGATGGCACATACAGTTACACAGTCCGCTTTGATGAGCAAGTTATACTTCTTTAATCTGACATATAGAGTATCTTAATCATCTTGATCATCCCCAAGGCAGCTGTGCACATAAACATACATAGTCTTGTGCACACTTGCACACAGATACGTGTGTGCACAGACACACACGTGCAGACACACGCACACACAGACCAGTCCCTGGTCTTATTCCGGGAGCTGTTTCCTTTGTCTTTATTCTTCACCGTGGTACCCAGCTGCCCCCTGACTCTTTTTCTGCCCCACCCACCCACTCATTCGCCCTCTCAGATGCTCCTCTGACCCTGATCCGAAGGAGATTTCCATTTTCCCTTCAGATCCTTTCCTCTGTAGGACCTAGTCCTGGAATCTATCAGCAACACCAAGCAATGAACCCCAGGGGCTGGTGCTTGGGAAACCTGTCAAAGCTTCAAGGCTGCTGTCACTCCAGGCCTCCCCCGCACACCCCCCCTTCCAGGACCAGGAGCACAGAACCCGGATTTTCCTTCGAGCCAGGCTTAGGCACTGCAAGCTTTCAGGTTGGCGAAAACAGCTGCCTGCCACTCTAAATTCTAAACAGCCACACCTATTACATATTGTTTGAAATTATTTCACAGTTTCTAATCCTTTTCTTCCTGTAACTGTGGGATAAAATCTTAAAATACACCTAACCCGCTGGTATGAATGAAGTTCATTCAAAGTTACCAAGTGAAAACTTTTCTATTTTAGTAGCAAGAGAGATTTGGAAGGCAGAAAGGCATCGGGTTCTTGGAGGAGGAATGCAGCAGAGGAGAAAAGGGTAATAAAAGAAGCCAGAAGCAAACTGTATCTTTCCCATTTTTGCCCCATGCCAACCCTGTTCATCTTCACTTTCCTGGGGCAAATTTCCCTGGTGGCCAGAAACAAACACCTTAGCCTGGGAGTCATGGGTTTCCATTGCCTTTCATCCTGAGCCCTCTGTAAATCTGAATATACCATTATTATTTAATAAGTGTATTTAAGCATTGCCTACATTAATAAAATTTGGAAAGATGGTGCCAGATAGGATATTTTTGCTCTCAGTTTTGGGGTAAAAGGACAGAGTGATGGGATAATTAAACATAATTTAAATGAAATACTATTTCTTCCACCTTTTGCTTTCACACAGATCTGCTCTGACCAAAACAGCAACCACTAGCTACCTGTGGCTATTTAAAATTCAATTTTAATCAACTAAAAAATAAAATGAAAAATTCAGTTCCTCGGACAAGCAATATTCAAGTGTTTGATAACCACACGTGGCTGGTGGCTACTATTTTGTACAGCCCACAGAACATTCCAGCATCACAGAAAGATCTGTCGGCAAGAATCTAGACAAGAGAGAGAGAGGCTGGAGAATACTCAGTGTTAAGGAGTTGGGGGGTGGGGGGGATACATCCCTTCACAGAGTGGTGGGGGGAAGAAAAAATGCTTTTCTTTTTCAAATGCCGATTTGGAAGAAGCTATAAATATTTAAAAGACATATGCACTTCATAGAAGGAAAAACCTGAAATTGCCAACATGTCCATCATTAGGAAACTGGTAAAATAAATGTCCAAATGTCCATACAATAGGAGACTGTGAAAATAATTTGAAAATATAAGCATAAGCAATACATGTCGGCACAGAAAGCTGTCGTATAACTTTGTGTAAAAACACAAGTCATTTGACCATGGGAAAGCATAATCCCAATGGTATTAAAACATACAGGATAGACACATGTATGTTTATTAATGTACAGGAAATTACATAAGGATACACAAGGATTTTCTTCTGTATAGAGGGGATGGTGAAGCAGGTTGAGGACGCATTTTTTCATTGGACACCCTTCTGGTACTGTTTCAACTTCTGACAGTGATGGTGAACTATCACACTTAATCAGTCATATATATTAAGGAAATGAGCTACTCAAAGTAATGTGATACCGAATGAACAAAAGAATACATACATACCTATAAGCGTTAGATCTTCTGTGTGTCAAAATCGTTTGTGCAACCCTGTGTTAGTTGGATAGAGCCAAGGTACTGGACTGTGTTCTGTTTGCCAGGGTCTTTGCATATCCAAACCAACCCTAAGTCATTGACTGAAGGATAATGGGTTCGATGTGAAATCATACCCCTGTGCATTATTTCAACTGCTGTAACAAACATCATGGACCCCTAAGGAGGGCCCTGAAGTGAAAAGGGTTTTTGTGTTTGTTTGTTTTGTTTGTTTGTTTGTTTGTTTTTAGGAACACTGGTGGCTGCTTGGAGTTCCTAGAGGGCTGTCTTACCTCTGTTCATCCCTCTCCCATCACCCCCCCCTCCTCTGCCCCTCACAACCACACTTTTCCCTCCCCTCCACCACCTTCTTCTGTGGGCGGCTCCAAGCAGGAGAAATGTAGATCCAAAATCTTTACCTTTGCTCAAAACTCTCCTGCATTGAGTATGACCATGTTGGCAAAGATTCAAACTGCTCCGTATGTCTCCTTGTAAGCTCACCAGGGAAACCAGGCAGCAGGCCTCATGATGTCCTATCTATCTGTTTATCATCTGTCATATATATGTACACATGCATGTATGCATATGTGTTTGTATGTGCACACACTTGCACACATGCCTACATTTGGTTTCCATGGGAATCTACGAAGCAGTTCTAACTGCTGTCCCAGCAGATGCTGTGCTTACTGCCCACAGAGAGGAGGGCTGGGAGAGGGAAAGGGAGGGCACTAGTGTCTGTGGGTGAGCCTGATCCCCAGGCAAGGAAAGAATTTGGCTTATCTGATATATCTTTGTTGGACTAGCTCATTAGATAGTAAATATGACATAAGTCTTTGAGCCAGGCCAGCGATAAAGAAGGAAATGCTTTTGTTTCTTAGTATGCACAGAATCATGAATTTCCTAACAAAGGGCATGTACCCTCAAAATAAGATCTTCACAGATGTGAGAAAGCCCACGTGTCTTCTTCCCTCAAGCTGCACTCCCAAGCTAAGTTTCCCCTTACACCAGGCTTTCCCAGAACCAGACACCTTTGGTAGATTGGCCCAGGCTTCCCCCTCCAGCCCTGGCAGCCCCAAAGTCCTGGCCTGAATAGATCCAGGAGACGCATACAGGCCTTGCCTGGCAATAGTTCTACCCCATTTTAATGAGTCTCATTTGCCCATAAGACTTTAAGTTTCTGGTTCATGCCAGGCTCATTTATTTGGTATTTCGGCTTGACGAGTACCCAGGTTTTAAACCACTTCAGGACTGTTTTTCTGCCTCATTCTGGAAGCTCTGGTTTTTGCCTGATTATTCCCCAACCCTGACCAGCTCATTGCTCCCATTTTCTCTTGACTTGTGTCCCTTATCATCCCTATACCTACACAGGTCAGTCTGTCTTCCCAGCATGCATGCACACACCAACTCACGTTGAGTAGATAACAGACAGTTGGTTGAAGGTCCAGTGATGGAAGGTTGAAGGCTTGATTGTTATGTCAATTACTTCAGGTAAGGTGAGGAAGGAAAGTCTGTCTGGAATGTTCCATGAAGAGTTGCATTTCCCTCTAAATGCAGTTATTTCTTCTTTCTTCAAAGACTCATCCTTCAAAGACCCTCTAAGGATTTGTTTTTCATCTGAGACCAAACCACTGACTCCTAATGGGGTAGAATTGTGAATCGTGGAGTGTGAGAAGAAAGCCTTTTCAGTAGAAATGAATCTGTAAACATTTTTCTTTCTCTGCCTCTTTTGGGAGTGACCCACAAACCATAAAAAAATTCAGTCTCAGATTTTGAGTTCAGCAGAGACTTTCATTTTCATGAATTATCCCAAGGATTGGGGCACCTGGGCGGCTCAGTCAGTTAAGCATCTGCCTTCGGCTCAGGTCATGATCCCAGCATCCTGGGATTGAGACCCACATCGGGCTCCCTGCTGGGCAGGGAGACTGCTTCTCCCTCTCCTCTGCACTTGTGCTCTCACTACCTCTGTCTCACTCTCAAATAGATAAATAAAGCCCTTTTAAAAAAAAATTATTCCAAGGATTCATACCATCATTCTCTTTGGGGGAAGCACACAGGGAAAATGGAGTCGAATATCCTCTGAGCAGCCCTGGGGAAGGACAGGTATGCTCGGTTTCTGCCCCTGCTCCTGGTGCCACCCACATGTACTTCTGTGCCTTGTTGGCATGGAGCCTGCCTCCATGGGCTGCCCCAAGGGAGGACGGAAAGTCCATCGAGCCCTCCTCGGTGCTGCCTTGCCCTGCCACTTCTCTGACTCCCTGTGTGTTCATGCATCAGAAGAACATGGGTACCCAGTGATTCCAGTGACACCTCCTGTCTCTAATTTCCCCATTTCACAGTAGGATATCACAGTTATTTTGATGCCATGCCAGATTTTGGTGGTTTTCTTTTTGTTTTGTTTTGTTTTAAAGATTTTATTTATTTATTTGACACAGAGAGAGATCACAAGTAGGCAGAGAGGCAGGAAGAGAGAGAAAGGGAAGCAGGCTCCCTGCTGAGCAGAGAGCCCCATTTGGGGCTCGATCCCAGGACTTTGGGATCATGACCTGAGCTGAAGGCAGAGGCTTAACCCACTGAGCCACCCAGGCACCCCCAGATTTTTGTTTTAAAACAAGCTCTGTATAGATAGTTTCAGATGGACCAGAAATAACTTTTATGGACTGCAAAATACCTTTCTCTCGGGACATTTTGTTGTGCTTTGAATACATTTTAACACAGTGAGGTAACATTCGTAGACTCACAGAGACACAGGATTAGAAAGCAATTCCAGAGACATCTCACCCATCACCATGACGCCAGGCAGGCTTCACCCAAACCCTCCCAGACAGAGGTAAATATCCTGTGTTCACAGGTCATCAGGAAAAGAGCCTCCCCACCACTCTTGGGGAACCCATTCCAGTGCTGACTTCCCTTCAACACTGTCATTATATTTGTATTACGGGGCAACGCCCCATACGAGACTGCTGTGAGTTTCTTCAAAGCCAAATTTGTGTATTTTGAACCAGATGTCCCAAAACAGCCGGACTGTCAGCACACTGTTGAACTGGTATTGAAAAATGTCATTTCAAACCAAATACATCTTCCCTTGGGGTTGGACCCGATTGGACAGCTTTCATTTAACGTGTGACCGTCTGTCCCCTTAGGACTCCCTTCACTCTTGAATCTGCTCTTCATTAAATGGAGAGGCTCTGCAGGTGTACCCTCATGCTTTCCTGCTCCCAGAAATCACAGCCGTCAGGTCCCTTTCCCTAAATTGTGGTAGCAGGAGCAGAGCTGCCATAAAAAGCAAAGCACTCTGTTCCATGATGGGTGTTTGCTTAGACACACGCTAAGCTTTCTGACACTTAGTTTGTTCCTTTGGTTTTTCAGCTTTAAAGGAGTCCCTTTCCCTGGCCCTTCCCCTTCTGCGAAGCAATAGGTCTCTAAGAGGTCCAATTACATTTTGGCTTGGAATAATCCGCAGGGCCTTCTGCAGTTAGAAGCAAAATAGTCATCTCCCCTTCTTTCTGCTATTTCCTTTGGCAAAGTGGAAAGTCATCAGGAACCAGATCGGTCAGGAAAGCCCTGACCAAGAGCTGGTATGAACTTCAGACAAGACGCAGCCTGATGAGATGCCGTGTGCACAGTCATTGTCTGAGACAGAGGGTCTGAAATTGACACCATATGCGCCTGGAGGAGTAATTGCTCTGAAGGCAGGAGAAAAGCAACATGTCAGAACATTTTAGTAACACCTAATTCATCTCGAGGTTATAAATAAATCTTAATGCTTGCCTAAAAACAAAAGTCGAAAAATACTTTGACCAGATTACTTTTGTGACAGTGCTTCCGGCAGAGGTGAACTTTATTAGGGAGGCAACACGAATAAAGAGAAATGCCTAACAACATTTTATGGTATATTTTACATGATTTTATTTTTTTGCAGTAAATAAAGTGGTTATAGGGCTCCAAGGAAAAGGGCCCAGATGTTAGAGAGTTGTGTGAAATTTAGGGGAAACAAGCTGTAAAAAGTGCAGTCATAAAACAGGCTGTCAGTGCCACACATCTGGACAATACAGCTGTATGTTCCTAGTGGCTGTCGTCACCCAAAGAAAACTCAATAACCTCATTTCACCCCAATTAGGCAGCATACCAACAGGATCAACATTAAATTGCAAGGGGGTAGGGAAGAAACATTCCTATGGCACCTCTGTGTCAAGCAGTTTTTATCTTTCATTTGAATTCGGTCACCAAGAAGTAAAAGATTGCTAATATAGCTATTTCCATTATTATAAAACCCTATTTAATTTATACTGTTGTAATAAGTCAAAGTTTGACAGCTTAGATGACTGGCTATGCCAAACAATAGACTTTCTGTAGCACGAAACTGACCTATCAGTCCTCCTGAAGGGAGCCCCTGCGTATCTTTCCTCTACCCCTTTTCTGGGAGTCTGAGTCTAGCACCACTGTGGGAAGCACTTTCTGCCTCTTTGGAAAAATAAGTTCATTTTCAGATGACCCAATTTCTGTAAAGTAGAAGATAAATGCCCCTCTCTATGGCAATGGGGAATTTTTCTCTAATGCTTTGGGCCAGCAGTGAGACACCTTTGCAATCGGATGAATATTATAAAACTGAAATACCATTTCATCTTTTCCTCACCACCAAACTGAGCCAAAGGTTACAAAATGCCAATTTTCCTATTAATTGTGTGCTTCTTCATAGGTGTTAATAGCAGCAAAAGCAATTATGGACAGCGGAGAGAAATTAACTCTACCACTGATAGGGAAACTCTTGAAATTTCAGCTTCTCCAAGTTAAAATGAAGGACCAGCAGCGACGGGAAAATGAAAAGAAGGTACTGTGTGATGGTGGGTCTTCTAAAGAGGGCAAAGGGGGGAAAATGGAGCCAGGTTTCTCCAGGTCACTTCCTCTCTTCGTAAGCCTTCCATTAAGTGTTACCTGGCACATTCAGCTGTCGCCGCCTCCACAACAGGGAAAAGGCCATCCAAAGAACCATCGGAGGAACTCTTATTTTCTCAAAGGCAGACCCATTAAAAATAAATTCCCTGGGCGCCTGGGTGGCTCCCCCTCAGTGGGTTAAAGCCTCTGCCTTCGGCTCAGGTCATGATCCCAGTGTCCTGAGATCGAGCCCCCGCATCAGGCTCTCTGCTCAGTGGGGAGCCTGCTTCCTCCTCTCTCACTCTGCCTGCCTCTCTGCCTACTTGTGATCTCTGTCTGTCAAATAAATAAAAAATCTTTAAAAAAATAAAAAATTTCCCCTGGGCAGAAATAGGACAACAGTCAGAGCAAGCGCCTGAGGTTGTTTTCCTAGTAGTCTATTTCCATGCTGGTAGCAAAGAAGAGAATCAAGAAGAGACGGAGTCAGGAGAAGTAAATGTCATGTGAAAAAACCCGCAAACCCGAACTATTTAAAATATTTTATCTGATATTCAGTAGGAGTTCCTATTGAACTAATGGGCTACATCTGTACCTTCCTCAGAATCTGAGTATTTCAGCAGCCATCCATCGCTTCTACTCCCATATCACACACCTGATTATTTCTTCACATGTAGATTTTTCATTTGCTCGTGGAAATCAATCTGTGTGCTTTCCGAAGATTCATATTTTCATCTGAAAAAACAAAAATAGTTCAAAATACCTTTAGCAAAACGATGTCAGGTTCAAACTCATTTGTTATTATCATTACTCAAAATAAGAGAGGTTTTTCTTATTTTCCCAGTCATGCTGAAATATTTTTGGAAAGCCAAATGTTTCTGTGTGTACATGTGTGATATGTATGTGCACATGTGTATATGAAATGGATTTCCATGTAAGCTGTTTCTTTGTGCCCCTTGGTGGAAGAGGCAAAATCAGTTCGTGGAAGAAAAAAAGGGAAAAGGGAGTATGTTCCAATAATACCTTCCTCACCTTTGCAAGACCCCCAAATCTAGGTTTCCTACTTGAATTGGACTCTTGACAGGATAATTATAGGACAAAATAATAATGCCACCTTAGATTTGTGATAGAGGGCTTTATGTTTTTCAAAGAGATTCCCCATATGGCATTTTATTAGGGTGGTGCATATTATTTCCTGGGGAAAATTATATTCATGCGAACACAAATGATGGACCAGTTTTCCATCCATCTTTACATCATGTGTGGGAGCTTGGTACCTTAAGAAATACTTGGGGACATTAAGGCTTGGCAGAAGAAAAATGGGAAAACTTGAAACTAGTATAGAAACATCTTTCCTTGCCTTTTTAAATTCCAATGTTACATGGGAATCTGGATTATAAAAAATAGCCCGTGAGTCCTGTGAAAACCTCTGTGCCTTCTGTTTGCTCTGTGCAAGGAAACCTAACATGCTACAGAGTATCAGTTTACTTGTTTGCCAACTACTTTAAATCAGCAATTGTTTGTAATAGAAAAAAGTTTTAGATTTCAGTGCACGAATTTTAAGTAACAGTACTTGGAATATCCTGGCAGCTCCCAAAAAGTTTTTAAAGCTCATGACAATGTAAAAATATTTCTGCAGTGATTTTTCTCAACATATCTTTGAAAAGTGAACTATAATAATACAGTTCTGGGATTCTGAAGATACAGAAACAATCTTACTTTATTTTTTGAAAATTCCAAGTCCAAAGGAATTGGGGCTTGAATTTTAGATTGACATGTATGTGCGTATATATGTAATCAGTGCCTAAAAGAACTCTGAGCAATCAAGAGCCAACAATTACATAGTTTAATTTGATGTCTTCCTTAGATTGGGCTCCCCCAACACCAGCCCTAAATCTCTCAGTTGCAACCACAAGAGTAAGTGCTAAGTAAATGGATGAAAACTGATTGGAATGGAGTCCTGTCCAGAAAATACTCCTGGTAAAGGCAAGAGGAAGAGAGTTGTTTGAGGGATGATCTAATCTCTGTTCATTTCAACACCACCACCCAACCAGTCAGTTAGAACAATTGAGGTTAATGCTCGTCAGCCAGGGAGTTTGGAAGAAAGTAAAGTAAGTATGAAGTACGGAAAACTGACCCATGCTGTGGATTAGAAAACACAAAAAAGAAAAAAGGACTTGACCCAGATTCTTCATCTTTCCTGAACCCCAGGATGGAATTCTGAGATTCCTACAAGGGGAGTGACTATCCCTTCAGCTTTTTAACAGCAAACCGAAATGTATGTAGATGTTTTCTTTCCAATGCTAATTTTGTTGCTGACCACTGTGCTACCCAAATCGTGCTTTGCATCTCCTTTCCTGAAGTTTCAGAATTGTATTTTTTTTTTTTTAATGAATGCTTAAAAAGTATCTGTAACAGGTAATTACCGAAAAGACTTAGGGAGAAGATTTGGACAAAAATAACTAATATAATTAGGTCCAGGTTCTTTGTCCCCAGTGAAACAAATAGACCATTCTATGTTCGGTCTTGTTTTAATCGGCCAAAGTTTTTCTTAAAAATGTGGCGAAAAAGAAAGATAAGTAGTGAATAATATAGCTCCAGTTGCCAAATACAGTAAAAATGTCATTATTTTAGATTCCACTGATTTTAAAAATCTGTAGCACTTCCCTGTGGGCCCTGCTTACCGTTACATTTGCTTTGTCCTTGAAGAAAGTTTGCTGGCTAATTAATATTATAAAAAATAATGCAAGCAAAGATTTTTTTAAAGAACAGTTTTGAAGACTTTAACACATGAATTTCTGAAAGGCCAATGCCTGCCTCTAATTGCAATTAAGTCGAAAATATTTGAAAACTCTGATCTATTTGGAAACACCTTATTGGTTCTTTCCAAATATACATGAAGAAAACATTCTATTGCTATAAATATGTTTTAGAATTTCAGAAAATCTGATTCTTTCATACCATTACTCTCAAAATGGATTTTGTTATATCTTAAAATCTGAATGAGAGTGCTTTGTTTAGAAATGACTTTTCCTTGCACACATCATTATCTCAACACTTATTTATGTTTAGTTCTAGCAGTATTAGTCTGTTGTTAATTATTAACTTAACAAACATTTATTGAAATAAGTATTTAGAGGAACAACATACTAAGCACATCCTATGTTCATAATGTCCATTATAATTTTAAAATAAATTACATGGTTTCTATTCTGAATATTACAACATTGTTCACATTTTTACTTCTGTTTCTCTCCAACTTCCACATTAGATATTAATCTAAACATTTATTTAAAGCTAAAGCACTTTATTGGGAATATATTTAAAATATATTGAGAATTCAACGAAAAGGAGACACTTAATCATTGAAAAAAGAGATGCAAAATGACTATAATACAAAAAAAAAAAAAAACCAACATTTAAATAATCGGCTAAACTAAATCTAGTCTTCCTGTGCCTCTGTGTCCAGTTCAGAAAATTTGCATATTTTAGGTTTTAGGAAAACATCCAAATGTGCTTATATTTTTTTTAAAGATTTTATTTATTTATTTGACAGAGAGAGAGATCACAAGTAGGCAGAGAGTCAGGCAGAGAGAGAGGGGGAAGCAGGCTCCCCACTAAGAGCAGTGCCCGATGCAGGGCTCCATCCCAGGACCCCAAGATCATGACCTGAGCTGAAGGCAGAGGCTTTAACCCACTGAGCCACCCTGGTGCCCCAAACCATGCTTTTAATTTGTGAATTCAAATAACCAGTCCATAGCTTCTTGGATATTTTTATATCTTTCATGTAAAAGCAGAACAGTGCTGTCTCTTTCTGGCTCGTATACTTAGTACACGTTGCCTTATTTTCCAAAGTACTAGAAATGGAAAAGAGGGAGGTCTGCAGTCAAGAACTATGCAGAGATGGTTTGGGTAAATTTTCTTAAAACAGCCCCAAATTAAAAGTACGTGAATGTGGTAAGACGTCATGATGAAGCCACAAACAACCCAGAGCTTGCTCCGAAGGAAGGACAAAGAAAAATTAGGGTCACTTTCACAGACGTTTTTAGACCTTACTCCAGTCGAAACCCCAAAATACTGGAAACCTGCCAACGTAATGCCATTTTTTTTGTGTGTTTTGTTTTAAAGAAAGGCCATAGGGACATACCAGGAAATTACAGGCTGGTTAGTTTTGATTCAGTTGTGGTTAAAATCTTCAAAAACTGTTTTAAGAAATCAAACAGAGGAAGAGCAGGAACTCAGTTTAGAGGGACCCGTGTGGTTTCAGGAAAGGAATAACTTGCCTCACTAACTGGATGGAATTCTTTGAAGCTGGATTATCAAAATGAGGATACTACTAACAAAACCGTTGGAGCTAAAGAGCTATAAAATTCAGCAATTCAGGGTAAATAATCGGTGACTCCCTCCCAAATTGATCTGTAGAAGAGAAGAAGTGTTTTCCTAATTGGGATGCTTTTCATTAATGAAAATTTCTTCACGGACTTCAGGGGAAAAAATAAACACCCCAAAAATACTCTTAAAATAGAGTAGTATTTTAAAAAACAAACAGCTATGATTCCAACAGCGAAGGATAATATTCAGCTACCCGTTATTGGCTCTTTGGCATTAGACTAAGCTCTTTACACATATTATATCATTTAATCTTTCAAATGATTTTATGAGGTACAGAGTATTATTTTTGATTTGCAGATGGGGAAACTAAAGGTGTGAATAGCTACTCAGAGGTGTAGCTGGGAATCACATCCAAAACCGCCAGACACTTAAGATCATGTCCTCAGCCCCTACACAGACACCTTCCGAATGTGTCCCAATCATGCACAAAGGCACTCTCGGCTCACCGTCTATAGAGTGCCTGCCCAGAGATGTTTCCCTGCAAGAGGTATGGCTTTGCTCAGTGATCTGCCATCAGCCATCTGGTCCCACTAATTACACTGCCTATAATATCCTGATGGAAAGTGTGGAGACAAGTCAAGGAAAGGAACAGAGCTCTCCAAAGACAAAGTCGACAGAACTAAGCAACCACTGGTTCCCAGGGGAGTTCTGACTTTATTTCTGGTTCTGTCCCCCTGCCCAGAAATCACATGGTCTTTGGGGACATCTCCTAGAACTAGACTCTCTGAAATTACTCCGAACAGCCTTACCCCCTCTCTGCCCTTCTGAATGTGGAGGTAGGGCTACAACTGGCTGATTCACTGCCAAAGCCTCTGAGTCACATAGAATCCTGCAAGAGAGAGACAGCAGGTAGACATCAGACCCTCACTATCACCAACCACAGTCATGGCCATGTTTTGATTCAGTGGATTAGGAACAGCACCTGAAGATCGCAATATGGCACCCTAGGATGTTCTGCAGGAGGTACCCAAAGAAATGACCCAAAGATTCCATCACTGGGTCAAGAGAGCCCACAACATGCCTAGACTTACATTTTCTACACCACAGCATCTATCTAGAAGAGCAGGCTCCTAACTCAACCACATGCATTATATTTTCTGTTTGGCAGGGCAACAGAGAGGAGAGCAGAGGGGAAAGAATAAATAGGAAACGGGTGCCTGGGTGGCTCAGTTGGTTAAGCAACTGCTTTTGGCTCAGGTCACAGTCCCGGATGTCCCGGGGTCAAGTCCCACATCAGGCTCCCAGCTCCATGGGGAGTCTGCTTCTCCCTCTGACCTTCTTACCTCTCATGCTCTCTCTCACTGTCTCTCTCTCAAATAAAGAAATAAAATCTTTAAAAAAAAAAAAAAGTTGTTTTAAAAATAGAATAAATAGAAAATACAGAAAAGGAGAAACAACATGTTCATAATGCCATAATGCCATTACAATTAATGTTAACACTCTGATGTGTTTCCTTTTTTTTGTTCTGTGAATTTTTTTCTTTATATAATTACTGTAATTAAAATACATAATTTTACTCATTACCTCAGCATCCACATCTATCATTATTGTTGGCTGTAGGATATTCTATGACTACCATAATTATCTGAACCACTTCTCTATTGTTAAATGTTTCAGTTATTTCCGTAATTTTTTATAATAAACAATGTTGTTATCAACACCTCTATAGTATAGAATTCTTCATACTTTGGATAATTTCCCTAGCATTGGTTATAGAAATGGATTCATTGGGCCTCAGAATGTTCCCATAACTTGTGTTTCCAGAGTAGGTTCTGGAAGTCTTTAGACCCAGTTCTTTTTTTTTTTTTTCTTTTTTCTTTTTTTTTCTTTTCAGCATAACAGAATTCCTTGTTTATGCACCACACCCAGTGCTCCATGCAATACGCGCCCTCCATAATAGACCCAGTTCTTAATTTAAAAAAGAAAGAAAGAAAGAAAGAAAAAAAGAAAGAAAGAAAGAAAGTCCCCTCCCCCAGTCAGATGAACTTGGAAACCACTCTGTATTATGCACAACTCTTGGGAGATTTAACAACACATTAGCTTATTAAAGATGGAGGGATTTCATGAAAATACATGTGTTTAATCCTGTTTAAGCTACTGTCTCTCAACCATATTTGACACATACACGTCTTTCAGCCTAACTATTGTCTTCTTATCTTCTGTGACCATAAGAATGGCTTGTTTGTGAATCACAGTAATCTCTTGAAAGACAACTAAAGTAACATTCAGAAAACAGACCTAGTTTTTCATAAGCCACATAATAAAGGAGTTACTTAGTTACTTAACCACCATGAACATGTTTTCTTATCTATATCCTTAATAATATTGTTGTGGGAATCTTATGATAGAACACATGTGAAATCACAGAGTACTACACAAATATGTAGATGCACTGTTATCTATAAGAAAAAGATGTAGGAGAGTTATTTACCCACAGTTCCACTGACTTTTACTATTCGTCTCCCTTTTATTGGATAACATAGCAAACACCTGTCAAGGTTTTTGAAGGTATTTGAAGGCATTTGAATGTTGGCATCGAGAGCCATTTACAAAATAAAATACAATCTAGAATCTTTGAGAGTGTCAAATAACTAGGTTGCCTGTTAGAAGGAGAATTTTTTATATTTCCCTTTTTTAAAAAAAAGTGAGAATAACAAGACTGAGGATTCTAGGTAAGTGTTGCTTGATTCTCAGCTAAGTATGTGACATGCTAATACTTCTTTAGTTTGTAGCTAAAACAAGAGCCCCACATCTGCTATGTAGCTTAACTGGGTAAGAAATCTCTGTTCCTAGCCACAGCCTTCTCACAGTAGGGGGCATCCAGATGTTTTTTGCATGCAGTGCATTTTAAAGAAAATGTACTCTATAAGGAACTTGCCTCCACCTTCATATGCTGGGGAACATGTGTTCCCTAAACATGGTGGAAAGAGGGGCCTTTTGGATATACCCTTCCTAAATTTTTGTCTTGAATTGGCAAGGTCCCCCTGAGTTAAGTTTTGTGCAGATGACCATAGAATGGGAACATTCGTGCTATGCTCCCCAGAAGCAGGGAAAGCCAGAAGAAAAGTTAGTGTGAACTAATTTTAGTTTATGACTTAGGAAGGGGCCAAATTTGGTGAATGCTCAGCTAATCTGGTTCACTCCCTAGAATCCCCCATCTCCAAATCTCAAGACATAAACTCATAGGGGGAGGGGCTGATTCTGGATATGAGAGAACAGACAGGAGGGAAGACCAGGGTCATTTTGCTATGATTGGGGTTTGGTAAAAAAGGAGGTGTCACTTTTTGACCAAAATAGAATTCTAGGGTCCAGTCATCATCAAGAACCTCAGGGACAAAGGGACTGTCCTGGTTCAGTTCAAGTGTGGAGGCTTGGAGGCATGGGGAGCAGGTGAATATGTGAGGGAGAAGTGGGGAACCACAACTAGAGTCAGACATGGGAGACCAAAAGGGACTGGGTAGGACAGCGTGTTCAGAAATCCACCAAGAACTTCTCTGCCTGGATCCGGCACCCCAAATAACCTAGGTACTTCCATTGGCTTCTGTTCTCTACTGTATGATATGTCTGCACCAGAAAAATACATACATAGTCACTCTACCTAGGAAATTCTTTACATAGATTACTGTGTAATCTTCTTGAAATTCCATCCATTGAAGAAAACATTATTGTTAAACAGAAGATGCAAAACACTAAATTGTGTAGTGAGAACAGTAACGATGTTAAAATGGTGGGTAAACATAATTTGAAAGAACTCACTAAATATCTTCTTCATTCATCTTCTCTGGTGGTTTTTTGTCAGCTCTCTGTATTTCAGATTTCCCAATAATGACTATTATTTTTATAATTAAAAAAAAGAAGTTACTTAAATGAATCAGGATTTATGGACATCTTTAAGATACTTTCATGAAAGGAGGGAGGTAGATATTGATCATTTCAGTGCCAATGGAAATGTGTTTCTCCAGGCAACCAAGCTTTGCCTTGTTAAGGGAATGCAAAAGCAAAAAGAAAGAAAAAGAACAGACCATGCAACAGAAGGAGTAGGTGAGGAAGGTGAAGCTATGGAGAAACAAAAGCGCATCCAACAAATAGTGTTATTTAGCCCCTGGAAAGACAGAGTAGAAGGAGGGCGGAAGGCCTGGCAAAGAAGGTGGGAAGATATCAAAGACTGAGACTTACAGGACCAGAGAAATAAAATGACTTTAGGCTTTGAGGTCAAACCCGCCTGTGTCTCTACCGTAGTGGTATGTCTGGGGACAAACTGTGTGTCGCCATTTATACAGCGTGAACAAAACTACCCATCTCACAGGTTGCATTTGGAGAACAAATGGAAGATGATGGTGTCTAGAAAGCACCTGTCACACTCCAGAGCTGAGTCTCTGTAATTTATTGCTAATTTTACATTTTGGTTGTGATCTACCCTGCTCTCTCTGGGCTCCCAAGAAACCTTACAGAATAAAGGACTCAGGGAGTTCCTTACCTTAGAGAACCCCAACCTTGCCAAAGAAGCTCCAAAGCGATGGGAGCTGTGTGGCCGCCCATGTGCTCATAACCCCACCTAGGAGAGCCAGCGGGGTGAAAGGGACCTTATACCATCATATCAGGAAAAGGATAAAGAAACTAGTTTTAAACTTCCTCTGTACTCAGCAGTATTTTTTGGAAAGATAGACTAAGTAAATGGGTGTATGAAATACCCATGTTTATTCTTCTGGGTGTACTTGAGAATACTTTAATCTGTAATGGTTTCTCCCTTTCAGTTCTAAAGGTCACTTTGAGATTTTATTTAAAATCACAGTTGTGGAAGTTTCTTGAAGCTTTTGATGGCAGAGTTAGGACTTCTCTGTGGCAAGGCTAGCTGTCCACCAAGGAGCTACATGGGAGTGTTCCACTTCAGTGGATTTACCATGATCCAAGTGCGGCTGCCTGAGCGCCTGTGTGAGTCTTGCCAATGCCTCCGAGCTAACTGGACTCAGGGGCATTGATTTGTACTCTGGTTTCATTTTAAATTAACAATCTCAAAATTTCCAGTAAGCTCTCGACACTGGCAGAGAGTTCTACCATATTTTTTCACTAAGCTTGCACTCCCACTTTCTGACATGACTCCCATCACCATCCCTGTTCAAAACCTCTTACCTCGTACCTGCCTGTCCTTGGCCAATAACTGTGCCTCAATCCTTCACTTGAAAAAAAAATTGAAACATTCCCTTACCACCAGGAAGACCTCTCTCTTTTTTAAACCCACACCCAGACACCCCCCTCCTCTTGCTCCTCTTACTAAACTGAGAAATGGCCTTTCCTCCTAGCAAAGGAAATGGACACATTCTCTAGATCTGTGCCCAACTTACCTCCTTAAGGGCTTTAGTCCCCTTGAAGCCATCTCCCAAGATGTGGGTCATGTCTTGCCTCCCCCACCTAAGCTTGGTCTACTCTTTCTTTGCCCACTCTTCTGCTATCCTCACTCTTGAACAGACCTCTCTCTCCTTTATGACTCAGGGCCTTTGTGCCACACTTTGTCTTTTCCTTGCTTCTCCCATGGATGATTCTTCATCTTCCAGGTCTTCACTCAAATGTCACCTCCTCAGAGAAGCCCTCTATCACTAAATTATTAGAGAGGTTTCCTCAGTTGTGTGCCTCTCATTGGGTTTTAGCCTTCATAAAAGTCATGTATTTTTGCTTGTTTGGGATGTGCTTTTTGCCTCTTTCTTCCCCAGTAGGCTAGGAGCTCAAGGGGATAAGCCCAGCTGTAGTTTATGCATGAGTTCATGTCTGGTGCAGAAAGAAATCTGGGGCTTATCCAACCTTTGCACCTTACTTTGTGCACTCCTTGCTGCCTCCACCCAAGGCTAGTAATGACATCGGCAGCCTTCCCCTGATGCTTTCCGCTGGGGCAGTGGAGACAGAGTTTCCCCACCCCAGGCGCTAGGCCCTCGTGGATAATCCATAGTTACCTCTGACACTTGTAGGTGGCAAAGCCAAAGCCAAACTCTTTCTGGAGCCCTCAACATCCAGAAGATACATGGAGTAGAGGATTGTCTCTCTCCTCTTCTGTGCTTCATTCTGTTAGCTTGGTGTCAAAGCAACATATCTTCTACTCTTGTCTTTAATGTATTATAATGTAATTTTTCAAATTTGATTTCTTGATCTCTGGAAAACACAGAGCCCAGATGTTACTACAATATATTTTTAATTTTGTTGTTCCAATTGTGTAGAGTATGGAAAAAGCAAATAATATCAGCATATTCCAAATCTTCTGTATGGCCACCTTATGATCCAGTAGTGACAGAGAATTTTAATGAACACAACCCATTTGTATTTCTAAACAAATGCATTGAAAGTGTAATTACACTATGAAATAATGCACAAAGCTTTCAGCAATAGTGTGAAAAAAAAAATGATGGGAAAATTGTGTCTTTACATGTTATGTGGCAGTCCAAATATGCTCCAGAACAATGTGTAAAGAGTTTGCTCTGGCCACTGATGTTTTATGTTGATCCCATCTTTGAATGTATCAAAGAGCCATCATTGATTTTGTCTATACATTTTTAACTAGCATTGTAATAAAAATAATTTGTTGGTGCTAGGTTCCCCCCAAAAATCTATTAACCTTTAAAACTTGTTAATATAATACTTAAACTTTGAAAAATTTTATCAAGAAGATTTTAGAGAAAACTATTCTTTCTGGGTTTTTTAACTTTTACATTGGTTTCGGAAGTAGAATTTAGTGATTCTTCAGTTGCATGCTAACACCCAGTGCTCGTTACATCAAGTGCCCTCCTTAGTGTCCATCACCCAATTACCCCTTCCTCCCATCCACCTCCCTTCTAGCAACCCTCAATTCGTTTCCTAGAGTTCAACATCTCTAATGATTGCCTGTCTCTCAATTTTCATCTTATTTTATTTTTCCTTCCCTTCCCCATGTTTATCTGATTTGTTTTTTTTTAATTCCATATATGAGTAAAATCATATGGTATTTGTCTTTCTTTGAATGACTTATTTTGTTTAGCATAATACAGTCTAGTTCCATCCATGTCATTGCAAATGGCAAGATTTCATTCCTTTGATGGATGAGTAATATTCATATATATATATATATGTATATATAAAGAGAGGTATATCTATAGAGAGAGGGCTACACACACACACACACACACATATTATTAATTAAGTGTGTGTGTGTGTGTGTGTCCTCTTCTTTATCCATTCATCTGTTGATGAACATCTGGGATTTTTCTATCTTTGCATAGTTTGGCTATTGTGGACACTGCTGCTATAAATGCTGGGGTGCTTGTGCCCCTTTGAATCACTATGTTTGTATCCTTTGGGTAAATACTTCCTAGTGTAATTGCTGGGTTTTGGGGTAGCTCTATTTTTAACTTTTTGAAGAACCTCCATACTGTTTTCAAGAGTGTCTGCACCATTTTTTTTTTTTTAACCTTTGTTTTGTTTTTAATGGAAAAACCAACCTCTCTCTTAGACTCATACGAGACTCCTCAGGGTTAGGCTGCAAGCTAAACCCAAGTTCCTGCCATCACGAGGTACTCAGAATCTCCCACTCACCCTGCTCCCCCCAGTTGAGGTAATTTATAGGCCTAGGCTTGACTCTCCCTTTGGATGAATTTTCTTCTAGAAAGCCGCTTGTGTAAAAAGTCTCCTATCATGTACCCCACAGTCCTCATGTGTAGATGTGCCATATGACAAGTCAGGCCCAACCTGGGATCTCCACTATCCTGGCTTGAAGAATGACTACCCTCAAAATAAATGAGTAAACAAGCAATTGAATGAAATAATTAATTTGCCGACAGTAGAAAAGCTATTGTTTGCTCACCATATGATTTGGAGAAAAATTATTCTTTCTTTCCAGGTAATAGAAGATAGAGTCAAGATAGAAAAGGATAAAGGGAAAGCAAAACCTCCCAAGGAGAAGAAGACCTCAGGCGTGAAGGTTGCCAAAGGAAAGGGAAAAGATCAGCCTGAGGCAAACACAACAGTGAAAAAGACCACGCAGTTAAAACGGAGGGGAGAAGACGATGACACTAAACACTACATCGGTCAGTGACATGCTCCTCCTGTCGGTCACCTTTCACTTCCTGCTTTCCAATCTACGAAGTAACTTGAGAAAACATTCCAATAATGATGCTTACTCTTTCCCAGGCTTTTCCCTTTCGCTCTTTCTAAAACCAGAAATCACGTATCACTCATGATATCCTAATAGGAAAATATTACTTTTTGCAGTTCCTTTATGTTTTCAGTAAATACACATTTAGCTTGTGTCTTGCTGTGGGGATGTTTAAATAATGCAAATGAAGTAAAAAATCAAGAGCTGACTGTGCCACCAGGCATCTTACCACCTTGTTCAGGACATTTAAAAAAGTCAGGCATAATTATGAGGCCAACTAGAAAATGGTTATTGTAATGAGTGAAATACAGTGGTGATAAAATGAGACCAGTTAATGTGGGACTCACACAGGGCACACCGCTTCCTGACCTGACCTCAACTTCTCCCACTATTAGCTTCTCTTAGAGCAACTGGAGTTTCCTTTCATTTTTGATTAGTGATATAAAACTAGTTTGACCTGTACCACCTGTGAGTAATTCATTGCCACCTACCCTTGAACCCAAATGGAGCTTCCTATTATTATTTGGATCCCACTTAAATGAGATGGCAGGCCTTCACACCTCTCATCGCTTGAACTCCCCTGCCGTAGCTCCACTCTAAAGCCACAAGACTTAGAAGCCATGATATTATGGTTTCCAATATCAACATTCCCAATATCAACACAGATTTGTTTAGGGATAGAAGAAAAATTATCACTTAAAAATGAAAAGTTTGTGCATATTGCCTTATTTGTAAATTCATCTTAATGGGCTATTATGGAATTTAATGTTTTCACGTATTACCCAGCATGACTATGAAAGTACAATTATTTTTACCTCTCGGAATCTCAGAGTCTAGGAGAAAGTCCTGTTTTAACATTAGTAAAAACTGTAGCCAGGGCTAAGCAGAGGGGGAAAAAATGTTAGGAAAGTACACAATATATATCTTAAAAATTTTAATGCAAGAACCGTATCACTGCTCTGTAACCCACACTCAGCATTCACACCTCTTGACGTAAATACACAGAATACTCTGGTAGGGGGCACGTCCATACTTGATACTTCCCTCTCCTGTAAACACCTCTACTTATAAAATACCGCAAAAAGCTGCAGCTACTCGTAATTCGGGAGTAAAGCCATATGTGACTCAAAAGAGACTGAACCAAAAAAAATATATATATATATATATCTCCAAAGCCTTTTTCTTTTTACAAAAACCCAAGTACACATTTTCCATGAGTGCGGGCCCCATGTATGTTTGTCCTTCTATCATGACTATCTCATTTACAAAAGTGATTTAATATTTTGTAAAATGGGCACAGCCTTCTTACTGGAAGGCTAGTAATGGAAAACAGCCCACAGACCTGCACTGCAGCCAACTGGACTGTGTCTGGTGAGCCAGAGGCATTATAAACGCATGCATAATGTATGTAGCCATCGAACTGGTTGAGTGCAACCTGTTCTCTTTTAAAATGACGACCGCTCTCCTTTATGGCATTTTGAACAGACGATGAGCCAGATGATGGTGCCCAGCATTACATTATAGTTGTGGGCTTCAACAATCCTCAGCTATTCGCGATTATGACTGAGCTTGGCGTTCCCATAAGCAGCGTGATTAAAATATCTTCAGAGAATTATGAACCTCTGCAGACACACCTGGCAGCACTTAGCCAGCAGCAGGAAGTTCTTCTTCAGCCAGAAGGTATGCAGTCTGCTACACAACTCACTGAATCCTTCAGTATTCTCCACTGTCTGTAAAGTACAAATAGAATTTTCTGTCCAAAAAAGAGTCCTACAATACCTTCGTTATTAAATCCTTTTAAGACTTTGATTTGCTCTTTATTCTGCTGGTGCTAGCCAGGTGCTGTAAATTCTGCAAATTAAAATCATACTCTGTTTATATCCCTGTGTAGCCCCAGAGAACACGGACTGTGAGTCACAAGACTTGGTTATCTGACTACCTTTCTCAGGAACATTTAACCAATAGCTTTTACCTAATGTGTAGGCTGGATAGATCAACTGTAGATAATGTGTTCTTCCAGAAGTCACCACATGGACCAAGGGAGGTCATAGCCTTGGATTCTTGCTCTGCTCGGCTTCTGGCTTCTTGTGATAAATCAGAGAGGGCATTCTATCTTATGAGCTTTACACTAGGACGTTGTGGGGTGAAGCCCCATCCACGCTACGATTCAACCATTCAGGGCTTCATCTAAGGGAGTTATGCTAGAATGCCACTGTGGAGGGGAACTAAAAGTTACTGTATACTTTAGGTGACACAACAAGGATTCGGTGTAAGCCTGTGTGACCTGCAAGTCCAAGATTTTCTGCTGTATGCTGTTCCTTTCATTGTTACTTATTAATGTCATTTGCACAGTGTTTTGTAATCTACACAACCACATGCCAATGTCTAAAACACTGCCTTTTAAGAACTTGCTGTTCCTGGGGGTACCTGGGTAGCTCAGTCGGTTAAGCACCAGCCTTTGGCTCAGGTCATGATCCCAGGGTTCTGGGATCGAGCCCACTCGGGTTCTCGGCTCAGCCAGGAGTCTGCTTCTCCTTCTGCTCCTTCCCCTACTCATGCTCTATCTCTTGCCCCCTCTCTCTCAAAGAAAATCTTTTAAAAAAAATTTGCTCTTCCAAGTTAGAAATTACTCCCACTCATGACAGTAAAAACTACCATTTACTGGGCAGATGCCTTGGACTAGGCTTAGTGCTAAGGGCTCTAAGTGCATCAGTTTATGTAGTCTCCACTACTACCCCCGGAAGTGTGTTTTATTACAGACGGTCCCCAACTCATGATGGTTGGACTTAGCTCTCCGACTTTGGTGTGAAACAAATACACGTTCAGTAAAAACAATACTTCGAAGTTTGAATTTTGCTTTTTTCCTCAGACTAATAACCTGCTCACCTGCAGTTCTGGCTGGTGGCAGCTCCCAGCCATCCACGTGATCCCGAGGGAAAACTACCAATACACCAGCACATTCTGTACCCCTACAGCCACTGTGTTGTTCACTTTTAGTACAGTGTTTGAAAACTACAGGAGATAGGCAACCCTTTATTATAAAACGGGCTTTGTGTTAGATGATTCTGCCCAACTGCAGGCTAAGGTAAGTCTTCTGAGCATGTTTAAGGTAGGCTAGGTTAGGTGTATTATGTCACTTTCAAAAGTTCCATTCACAATGCATTTATTGGGATAACTCTATCCCCACTCTTAAGTCAAGGAAGATCTGTTTCTTCCATTTTACCAAAAGGACTCTCAGCCTAGAGGCAGTTAGTAAGTAAAAACAGTCGAGATCCAGACCCAGCTGCTCCCGACTATCTCAAAGGATAGCTGTAACATTAAATATCTTACTGTTGAAGCCAGTGAGAAAATGTTCCGTAAGTGCATAGCCTCTCTGTAAAAAAGTGCATACCCTCTCTGTAGAAACCTTGCCATTTGGGACAACGACTGGATGGAACTAGAGGGTATTATGCTTATTTCGCTATTATTAAGCGAAATAAGTCAATCAGAGAAAGATAATTGTCATACGATCTCCCTGATATGAGGAAGTTGAGAGGCACCATGGGGGTTTTGGGGGGTAGCAAAAGGATAAATGAAAAGATGGGATTGGGAGGGAGACAAACCCTAAGAGACTCTTAGTCTCACAAAACAAACTGAGGGTTGCTGGGGGAGAGGGGGAGGGAGACGGTGGTGGGGTTATGGACATTGGGGAAACTGTGTGCTATGGTGAGTGCTGTGAAGTGTGTAAACCTGGCCATTCACAGACCTGTACCGCTGGGGCTAATAATACATTATATGTTAATTAAAAATTTTCAAAAACAAAAAAACGCCAAACTCAGAGGAAAAAAGCTCAGACATGTGGTTATCAGAGGTAGAGGGTGAGGGAAGAGAAAATTGGAGGGAGGTAGTCAAAAAATACAAATTTCTAGTTATAATATAAATAATTACTAGGGATGTAATGTACAACATGATGACTATGGTTAACACTGCTGTATGATATATAAGGAAGTTGTTAAGAAGGTAATTCCTAAGAGTTTTTATCACAAAGAGAAATTTCTTTTTTTTTCTTTCTTTTCATTCTATCTATATGAAATGTGGGTTTTTGCTGAACCTATTATGATAATCGTTTCACAATATATGTGAATCAAACCATCATGCTATATGCCTTAAACTTATACAGTAATGTTTGTTGGTTAATTCTCAATAAAACTGGAAAAGAACATCAAAAGAAATATTTAATATATAGAAATAAAAGCACAGAAAAATAGACTTTGTAATAGAATCCTGAGGTGTTAGTAGTAGAACCAACCCATTTTGTTATAGACATAATAAACACTAATATCTTAGGCAAAATTTCATGTGTACATTTATGGGGAACTGTCATGATTTTATTCAGAGCACAAATGTCCAGAGAAGTCTGTAGCTATCCAAATGTGACCCAAGGTTGACTAAAGCATCAGTCATTGATCCGGTCTATTTCTCGCCATGGGGGAAGGAGAACTGGATCAACAGCATTTCTAACCAGTTATGAAGCAAACACACTGAGATGGCCAAAAAGCTGTCTGGCAGAAGAACTGCTCCCACATAGATGCCATCAAAAGATGATGGAAATATCAGACACGTTAAGCTCTGCAAGTGTGTGACCTTATCATAACGTTTCTGGTCTTCAAGTGTAAAAGGAAGGCGTGAAATAAGCTCATGTTTGATAATCAATTCTGGAAGAAAAATCCTCCAGTCTCATAATTGTATAACCCAAGTTCAAACCTTCTCAAAATTATGTTTCTTTACTTGCCTTTTCTGGTACTACACAGGTATCTTACAATGCCTATACCTCACCATGTCCACTTACAGTGGGAAGAATTCAACATTCTCATTATGTTTTATTAACATGTTATAATTAGACATAGAGGCTGAGAAACTGAAGAAAGAGAAGGCCATAAAAGAACTTGAAATTTTCTGGAAGTACCTGGAACCAATCCTGAATAATGAGAAACCTGAAACAAATCTCTGTGATGTTGCTCGTCTTGAATACATGGTCAAGGCAGATAACTTTCCTTCTGACTGGGCAGACAACGAGATGATGGTTAGTACATGGTCTTGTGAGAGTGGTTGGGACTTGTGGTAGTGTGGTCCATTTATCATTTATCATCTTCATTCTTCCCACAGACATTCATTAAGCACTGACTATATACATAGCTTTGTGCTAGACTCCTTTTCTTCAAGACAGTGATAACACTGAATGCCCAGTGATGGTTATAGCCTGGTTCTTTAGCTTTTAATGTAAGAACTAACGGCGAAAAATGAGGTGGAGATGGAAACAAAGGATGGTAATTCTTTTATTTGGTGCATGTGGCTTTGATTCATACTTCATATTCTTGGCAGTAGTCTTAATATATTGTTAATTATGAAAACATAAATTTTACAGTTTTTCCAATTACATTGTCTTTCTCTGTTTAATATATCAGTTCAAAATATTGTTTTTCTGGGTCCTTAATTTTATTGCTAAAATTGCATTGTTAATGTATTTGGTCGACAAGGTCTATCTAATAGGATGACTTGGCCCCACCCCAACAATTAACAGGCATTTTCTGAGAACATTTACTGATCTCTGCT
Organism: Mustela lutreola; assembly: GCF_030435805.1. Lineage (NCBI taxonomy): Eukaryota > Metazoa > Chordata > Mammalia > Carnivora > Mustelidae > Mustela > Mustela lutreola. Next base: position 101,184,642 of record NC_081299.1, on the reverse strand, counting down.
ACTGTGGATCTTACAGAGAGACATGACTAAAACCATGAAACAGAGAAGCGATGTGGAAGGTGCCATACACCTATGTGCTCAGTTATGTGAAACACACTCTAAATTTCCTACTAATTCAGAAAAAGAAGAAATGGGACGCATCACAAAGTAATAGCAAATGTTTGATACATGAGGGTGTTTTTAAAAAGAAGGTTGAGTGGCAGTTCCTCATGGGTGTTATGGTAGATATCCAGGCATTCCCTGTTACACAGAACTTCTCAGGTCTCTTTCTGCTTGACGCCCCCTGTTCCAACAACCAGAGGCCCCGGAGTGAGAGCATGAACATTTCTCATGACCAGAGCCCCTGACTGGATGACCTTGAGGTGGATGTGCACATGGCGAAGTAAGGAAAACTCTGAGGAGAGGGAGACCCAGATTTGAACTTTGAAGGATGGGCCGGATTTGAATAAGTAACAATATACAGATCACTTCGAGTTATTAAGACTGTCAACATAAAGCATTAGATGTCACTATGTAGAAACAGAACACTGAAGCCTGATGCCTTGCCAATAGTAAGAATAAATACTGGCCTTGACCTATACGTGGAAAAGAAACCAAACATGAAGCCGTGGTCCAAGGCAGAGCTTGTTCTAAGCAAAACTGGTTACTCCAAACTCCCTTGGCTTGGCCTCTTTCCACCCTTTCATCTGGATATCTTCATCTTCCCTGCTTTGTCTTTCACTCTTCTGCCTCCTAAGCCTGAGTTCAGTAAAGAAGGCACTACCTTTTGTCCTTTTTGGGTTCAATAGAGCATAAGAGATGGCAGCCATATAATTCCTGAGCCATCATTTAGAGGAAGAAATAAAGAGTCTTGGAAGGCACTGTCAGGCCATGTATCTTTTTCTCTTGCACTAGCTAGGGCTCTCTTCTTTGTATTTTATTTACTGCTCTCCCCACCACCTCCCTGCAAGGCATGGACTGACAAGAGCTGAAATGTGGTGGGCCCAAGGTACAGTACATTCCATTGCACCTCCAGTACATAGATGTCATAACACCAAGGCACAGATCACAGCTTCAAAAGACCCAGCACCATTCCCAGCACCCTGCTTCCTCCTCCAGAACCCACAATTTTGTGTTCTTTGAAAGATTTTAATCACTCCTTTTTAAAAGAAAGTGTATTGACTATTTTACTTTTTTAAAATATAGAGTAGAAGAATTTAAATGGCAATTAAAGTTCAGAAAATTTTATGTTGAAAAAATTTTGTCATCTCAGTTGAAATACTAGGTACGGTATAGAACATTCCTGACCTCCAAACTAAAAAGTTACCATCAAGGGCATCTAGTTGGGCCATAAAAGTAACAGGCAGGAATGAAAACATTCAGTCATCTGGGGAGCCATTTATAGCTGTGCTGCCCAACTGGACACACTGATCTTCTATCAATCAATTTGCAAGTATTTATCGAATATCTTCTTCATGCTAGAGCTGTGGTCTGGGTCCAATTGCAGTAATTTTTTTTTAGAGCCTAAGCATGCCTCTCTAAGGTATGCATTGTGGATGAACCACCCAGAATTGAGAACGACAGGGAAAGAGAGCCTTGCAAACAGTTCAGTCATGGAGTTGGGTTTGCAAAGAAAGGCCATTGGATTTCATATTGAGGAACAAAGTTCACCTTGAAGTTTAGATCACCTGAGAAACATAAAAGTAATAAATCTACTTTTCATAGAAATAGACTAAATATGTGGTGTGGATACATGATGTCACACACTCAGCTGTACTTCGAAGTTGGTAATGGCCTCATATCCAAAGCAGAAGCCAGCCAAGGAGTCCTCTTACTCTCTGGAAGAAGGAAAGCATTAGTACCTTTGTCTGCAGACAAGCAGGCTATATTTCTGCTGAACCAAGGTAACGAAAGCTTTACATCAAATAAATGCCCATCAAGAAGTGCTAACTGCTCATGTAAGACATCTGCAACATCTCAAGTTAAGATATTGGTTGCTGAAATAATTTTCTGGCTTTTAGCATGTGATTTGCTCTTTGATTTAAAAATGAATAAACTAGTTAAGCTAAGGGATCAAAAGGAGCAGAAGTCCTACCATATTTCTTATAAATACAAACAAAAACTTGTTTCTGTGCCGGAAATTAGGCAGACGACTAGCAGGTTGAAGATTAACTGAAGAATACTCAGTCCTAGGGTAGGCACGTGAAGCCCAGACTGGCAGCTGTGCCTTGAAGGTGGGCAGAGCTCAGCACCTCCCTGGACTCCTGCCAGACTGTGATTCACTGGCCCCCCAAGAAGCTATCTAATCCTACCTTACCTCGGTAGCACAGATCTAAGATAAGCCTACTTAACCCTTCCTTGCTTTCAGGCAGAGAAACCTAGTGATAGCAGTACTTTTCCAGTTCTGGAAATGAAAGCCCAGGTAATAAGGATATCTGATCTACAACTTGCTTGCTAGACAGTAAAACTTGTGGATATTAGATACAAAAGCAGTAGACTTATTTCTTTTTTTTTTTTTTCCTCTGATGGCACAGAAGAGGTATTGAAGTTACCTAATATGTTGTTTTAGAAACTGAGACATCAGGGGCACCTGGGTGGCTCAGTGGGTTAAGCCGCTGCCTTCGGCTCGGGTCATGATCTCAGGGTCCTGGGATCGAGCCCCGCATCGGGCTCCCTGCTCCGCAGGAAGCCTGCTTCCCTCTCTCTCTGCCTGCCTCTCTGCCTACTTGTGATCTCTGTCTGTCAAATAAATAAATAAAATCTTTAAAAAAAAAAAAAAAGAAAAAGAAACAGACATCAGAATATAGGCCATGTTGCTGAAATTTGTGGACAGGGTGTTCTTCACTTAGTTGAAGCATTCATTAGACTCTAAGAGTATAATGCAGCCCTAGGACCCTCCAAAGGGAGCAGTCTGCATTGTGGTGAACAAGATGGTCAAGAAGGGTTCGATAAATGAAGATTCACTCCCCATGGCTGGGATTCCGTGATTTGGTGAAGCGCTTGGTTGGTTCATCTGTTAAGAGAGAAATGAACCATACATCTGATTCCAGCAACAAAACACTAATAACTAACTGTTATTAATTCTCTCCCCTATAGCTGGAATTGGGTACTGATATTTTTGAAAATATTGCCTGTTTGATGTATGACACCCTGGACTGGAAAAGGCAGCACCAACACTATTTGGAAAGCATGCAGCTTATCAATATCCCACAAGTGGTTAATGAGAAACCTATCTTGGAGGCCACATCAATTACTGAGGTAGGCACACTCTGCAATGTCTCCAGTGGGCTGCATGACCAACTGAACAAAGTGATTTTCACATTTGTAAAACACACGAAGGAAAAAACTACATAAATACTTGTAGAAAGGAAATACTTCCTGCTGGAATTTAAGTGGTGAGGGTGGGAACAGGGAGAGGCCACCAGTCACAGCATTAAAAGACACCCAAGTGGTCCTTTAGGGGGCTTTATGAAGCCCCCTAACTATTTGCCATATGGAGAGCTGATGCTGGAAGCCACTTTCAGCCCATGACACAATAAATAACACCTGGAACAAGGGGCGGGCTATTGATAAATTAACCATGGTGTTTATTTAGCACCTACCATGTGCTAGCCTTGCACAAGGTGCTGCCAATGATGAACAAGTCTCCCCCTCCCCGTGCCCTTCATTGAGGTTAACTTTTAAAGAGGATGGCAGTCAGGTCAACAGTGGTTTCAGCATAGCATGGTGAGAAGAGTCAGCTCAGGCTGCAGTAGAAACACTAAAACATGGCATCTAACCTGGCCTGGAGAGGAGCAGCGGGAGAGAGGGAGGAGTCAGGAGAGCCTCACCCAGCAGGGTAAATGATGTGGTGAAGGCTGGGTGTGAACTGCCTACAGGAATGCCTAGTGGACAAAGGGTCAGAAGGACATCCTCAAGAAACGGGCAAAGATGACATACACAGACATGGGGTCAAAGGAGAGAAGTGTTAGGGCACAAGCCAGGACTACAGGATAAGTCTGTGCTCCAGGCGGTAGTACAAAATGAAGAAAAACAACACTGGAGAACGGAAGCAGATGTGCTTTGGTGCTGCGTTAAAGAGTTTGGGTGGTACCTGGAAAGTGATGGGGAACCACTGAAGGACTCGAAGAGGGGGAATGGTGGGATTCTGAGTCACCCAGGGACCAGAGCTCCATTTCCCCATCCCTTTCCTGGCAATTGCTCAATGGACTCTGTTAGGGAAAACTAAAAACTGTCTATACCCATTAATTTCTTCCCTTTGTCAGACAAAACCCTTTTGTTTGTTCCTAATATTAGCCAATGATTTTGTGATGTGAACATCATACAATCTCAGAATCCTGTCAGACCCCGTCATACCAGCATCTGACGAAAGCATCTCTCAGCTGAATATCTCAGTCGTCTCTTTTGAATTCTTCTACTTTTAGGCACCACAACCTGTTGCTCCAACCCCAGGCAAGAAGAAAGCACAGAATGAGGAACCACAAGCGCCCCCATCAGGCAAGTATGAAACCCGAAGACCAACACCGAGAGCTGGTGCGTCAAGGACTACTGACTGTCCTCCAACTTGCCTTCAGACATGCCTCTACCTACACATCCCACTTTTTAGTGCACAGTGACATTTTGAATTTGTGGATAAAGTTTTGGTGGAAGAAATGGAGAACACATCTTAACTGAGCAGTGATATATTGTATATTTTACAGTGACTTTTGTCTTAACAACTGAAGTAGACATGAGATATTACAATGACTTGCTGAATCAGATTCCAGAAGAATTCATCTCTGTGCCCCTGATACTGCACTGTATGCTGGAACAGGTAGGTGGGTACATGCCGTGGTGCCTTTCCCAGCTGGGTAACCTTGAATTCGTCATTTCATCTCTCTTTGCTTTTGGTGTTACCTATTTTAAACTACACACAAAATCCCTGAGTGTATTTTCCTTTACAAAGATTATAGAATACTTCAAGTAAAACCAAAGTTTACTTGGATCATTTACTTTAATCCTCTTTCTTTTGCTATGCTCTTTCTTTTGCTACTGCTCTCATATTCCCTGAAGTTTCGGGAGATGTATCCTTTAAACTATCCGTGTCTAGTGTCATTTTTTTTTTTACTTTTAATTTTTTTATTTTTTATAAACATATATTTTGATCCCCAGGGGTACAGGTCTGTGAATCATCAGGTTTACACACTTCACAGCACTCACCAAATCACATACCCTCCCCAATGTCCATAATCCCACCCCCTTCTCCCAAAACCCCTCCCCCCAGCAACCCTCAGTTTGTTTTGTGAGATTAAGAGTTACTTATGGTTTGTCTCCCTCCCAATCCCATCTTGTTTCATTTATTCTTCTTCTACCCACTTAAGCCCCCATGTTGCATCACCACTTCCTCATATCAGGGAGATCATATGATAGTTGTCTTTCTCTGCTTGACTTATTTCGCTAAGCATGATACGCTCTAGTTCCATCCATGTTGTCGCAAATGGCAAGATTTCATTTCTTTTGATGGCTGCATAGTATTCCATTGTGTATATATACCACATCTTCTTGATCCATTCATCTGTTGATGGACATCTAGGTTCTTTCCATAGTTTGTCTAGTGTCATTTTAATGGACAAGAAAGAGGAGGTAGACAAGCGGATGGGTGGTTAATAGTCTTTTTCTTTAAAATTTCCTTGTCTATGGCCATACCACTCTGAACGTGCCCGATCTCATCTGATAAAATTTCCTTTATGGTTGTAGGTTTAATCAGATTTTTCTCTTTCTGAGGTCAATTTTAGTCATTAGTATTTTTTAATAAATATGGCCATTTTATTTGTGTTTTCAATATCATATAAAGTTCTTTATTCACTTACTTGCCTTTTTAAATTTGTTTGGCATCTAATTACGCTCCTTCTCTATGACTGATGTTACTTATTTGTTCCCTCTCTCTTCTTGATCATGGCTGTCAATGGTACATCTACTGTATCAGTCTTTTCAAAGAACTAGCATTATGCTTCATTGATCAACACTTTCTACTTTATGCTTAACTAATTTTCTCATTTATCTTTATTATTTCCTTCTTTCTGATTTCTCTGAGTTCATTTTGCATTTTATTTGAATTCAGAAGCTTACCTCATTTACTTTCAGGCTTTTTGCTTAAGGCTATACATTTCCTTTTGAGTATTTATTTGGCTGCATCCTGATGCTTTCAGTTCTAAATCTTTTATTTTTATTTCTATTGTTTATTGTCAGTTCCTAGTTTTATTGTATTATGGTCAGTAAACATGGTCTTCATAAATTTATTGAACTTTCCATGGGACCTGAGGTATGTGGTCAATTCTCATGAGTTTTCTGGATGTGTTTGAGAAGAGTTGTTATAAACTAATTCATTTAATCCTTAGGACAACACTATGATGCAGAAACTATTTTTGTCCCCTCTTTTACAAATAAGGAAAATGAGGCATAAAAAGATTAAGTAACTTGTCTGAGTAGTGAGTGTCAGAAACTGCCTTAGAACCTAGTCAGTCTTAAGTGAAAAAGTATTTCGAAGGCATTGCTTTTTTGTCTTCTTTCTTCTTTTTTTTTTTTTAATTTTTTATTTTTTATAAACATATATTTTTATCCCCAGGGGTACAGGTCTGTGAATCACCAGGTTTACACACTTCACAGCACTCACCAAATCACATACCCTCCCCAATGTCCATAATCCCACCCCCTTCTCCCAAACCCCCTCCCCCCGGCAACCCTCAGTTTGTTTTGTGAGATTAAGAGTCACTTATGGTTTGTCTCCCTCCCAATCCCATCTTGTTTCATTTATTCTTCTTCTACCCACTTAAGCCTCCATGTTGTATCACCACTTCCTCATATCAGGGAGATCATATGATAGTTGTCTTTCTCTGCTTGACTTATTTCGCTAAGCATGATACGCTCTAGTTCCATCCATGTTGTCGCGAATGGCAAGATTTCATTTCTTTTGATGGCTGCATAGTATTCCATTGTGTATATATACCACATCTTCTTGATCCATTCATCTGTTGATGGACATCTAGGTTCTTTCCATAGTTTGGCTATTGTGGACATTGCTGCTATAAACATTCGGGTGCATGTGCCCCTTTGGATCACTACATTTGTATCTTTAGGGTAAATACCCAATAGTGCAATTGCTGGGTCATAGGGCAGTTCTATTTTCAATATTTTGAGGAACCTCCATGCTGTTTTCCAGAGTGGCTGCACCAGCTTGCATTCCCACCAACAGTGTAGGAGGGTTCCCCTTTCTCCGCATCCTCGCCAGCATCTGTCATTTCCTGACTTGTTGATTTTAGCCATTCTGACTGGTGTGAGGTGATATCTCATTGTGGTTTTGATTTGCATTTCCCTGATGCCGAGTGATATGGAGCACTTTTTCATGTGTCTGTTCGCCATCTGGATGTCTTCTTTGCAGAAATGTCTGTTCATGTCCTCTGCCCATTTCTTGATTGGATTATTTGTTCTTTGGGTGTTGAGTTTGCTAAGTTCTTTATAGATTCTGGACACTAGTCCTTTATCTGATATGTCGTTTGCAAATATCTTCTCCCATTCTGTCAGTTCTCTTTTGATTTTGTTAACTGTTTCCTTTGCTGTGCAAAAGCTTTTGATCTTGATGAAATCCCAGTAGTTCATTTTTTCCCTTGCTTCCCTTGCCTTTTGCGTTGTTCCTAGGAAGATGTTGCTGCGGCAGAGGTCGAAGAGGTTGCTGCCCGTGTTCTCCTCAAGGATTTTGATGGATTCCTTTCGTACATTGAGGTCCTTCATCCATTTTGAGTCTATTTTTGTGTGTGGTGTAAGGGAATGGTCCAATTTCATTTTTCTGCATGTGGCTGTCCAATTTTCCCAGCACCATTTATTGAAAAGGCTGTCTTTTTTCCATTGGACATTCTTTCCTGCTTTGTCGAAGATTAGTTGACCATAGAGTTGAGGGTCTATTTCTGGGCTCTCTATTCTGTTCCATTGATCTATGTGTCTGTTTTTGTGCCAGTACCATGCTGTCTTGATGATGACAGCTTTGTAATAGAGCCTGAAGTCCGGAATTGTGATGCCACCAACGTTGGCTTTCTTTTTCAATATCCCTTTGGCTATTCGAGGTCTTTTCTGGTTCCATATAAATTTTAGCATTATTTGTTCCATTTCTTTGAAAAAGATGGATGGTACTTTGATAGGAATTGCATTAAATGTGTAGATTGCTTTAGGTAGCATAGACATTTTCACAATATTTATTCTTCCAATCCAGGAGCATGGAACATTTTTCCATTTCTTTGTGTCTTCCTCAATTTCTTTCATGAGTACTTTATAGTTTTCTGAGTATAGATTCTGTGTCTCTTTGGTTAGGTTTATTCCTAGGTATCTTATGGTTTTGGATGCAATTGTAAATGGGATTGACTCCTTAATATCTCTTTCTTCTGTCTTGCTGTTGGTGTAGAGAAATGCAACTGATTTCTGTGCATTGATTTTATATCCTGACACTTTATTGAATTCCTGTTCTAGCAGTTTTGGAGTGGAGTCTTTTGGGTTTTCCACATATAGTATCATATCATCTGCGAAGAGTGATAATTTGACTTCTTCTTTGCCGATTTGGATGCCTTTACTTTCCTTTTGTTGTCTGATTGCTGAGGCTAGGACCTCTAGTACGATGTTGAATAGCAGTGGTGATAATGGACATCCCTGCCGTGTTCCTGACCTTAGCGGAAAAGCTTTCAGTTTTTCTCCATTGAGAATGATATTTGCGGTGGGTTTTTCATAGATGGCTTTGATGATATTGAGGTATGTGCCCTCTATCCCTACACTTTGAAGAGTTTTGATCAGGAAGGGATGTTGTACTTTGTCAAATGCTTTTTCAGCATCTATTGAGAGTATCATATGGTTTTTGTTCTTTCTTTTATTGATGTGTTGTATCACATTGACTGATTTGCGGATGTTGAACCAACCTTGCAGCCCTGGAATAAATCCCACTTGGTCGTGGTCCCTTACTTTCTTTTAATGTACTGTTGAATCCTATTGGCTAGTATTTTGTTGAGTATTTTCGCATCTGTGTTCATCAAGGATATCGGTCTATAGCTCTCTTTTTTGGTGGGATCCTTGTCTGGTTTTGGGATCAAGGTGATGCTGGCCTCATAAAATGAGTTTGGAAGTTTTCCTTCCATTTCTATTTTTTGGAACAGTTTCAGGAGAATAGGAATTAGTTCTTCTTTAAATGTTTGGTAGAATTCCCCCGGGAAGCTGTCTGGCCCTGGGCTTTTGTTTGTTTGGAGATTTTTAATGACTGTTTCAATCTCCTTACTGGTTATGGGTCTGTTCAGGCTTTCTATTTCTTCCTGGCTCAGTTGTGGTAGTTTATATGTTTCTAGGAATGCATCCATTTCTTCCAGATTGTCAAATTTATTGCCGTAGAGTTGCTCATAGTATGTTCTTATAATAGTTTGTATTTCTTTGGTGTTAGTTGTGATCTCTCCTCTTTCATTCATGATTTTATTTATTTGGGTCCTTTCTCTTTTCTTTTTGATAAGTCGGGCCAGGGGTTTATCAATTTTATTAATTCTTTCAAAGAACCAGCTCCTAGTTTCGTTGATTTGTTCTATTGTTTTTTTGGTTTCTATTTCATTGATTTCTGCTCTGATCTTTATGATTTCTCTTCTCCTGCTGGGCTTAGGGTTTCTTTCTTGTTCTTTCTCCAGCTCCTTTAGGTGTAGGGTTAGGTTGTGTACCTGAGACCTTTCTTGTTTCTTGAGAAAGGCTTGTACCGCTATATATTTTCCTCTCAGGACTGCCTTTGTTGTGTCCCACAGATTTTGAACCGTTGTATTTTCATTATCATTTGTTTCCATGATTTTTTTCAATTGTCTTCTTTCTTCTAATGTTGCTGAGAAATCTCATGTCAATCTGACACTTTTATCTTTGCAGATAATCTGTTTTTTTCTTTCTGGAAGCTATTAGAATTTTCTCTTTATAATTCATAACACAAGGCTATGTCCAGGTAGGGCTTTGTTTTATCATTGTCACTAGCAATCTAAAGGATTATAATCTGGTTTCCGATTACATTCTGAATAAAATCAAAATTCCTTACATTGGAGGACCCTAAAAATATGGGTCTGGGCTGATCTGTCAATCTATCATCTCATCTCCTGCCCCCCTCAATACACACACACACACACACACACACACACAAAATACACACTTACTACTCTTAATCTACACAGGCTTTCTGGGTTTTCCTCAACTACACTACTTAATTCCACTGTAGCTTTTTACTCCAACTTCTTTTCCTAGAAAAATTTTCACCCCCATGTCTGCCTGGAGGATACTCCTTTTCATTCAGTGCCCAATGGAAATGGTATTCCTTAGCCTTTCTCCCACCTGATCCAAAGGAAACCCTTGACAACCCAGAGTTTTCTTTACCATATTTTCTTATCAACAACCACTCCTCTTTTTTTTTTTTAAGATTTTATTTATTTATTTGACAGAGAGAAATCACAAGTAGTCAGAGAGGCAGGCAGAGAGAGAGAGGGAAGCAGGCTCCCTGCTGAGCAGAGAGCCCGATGTGGGACTCGATCCCAGGACCCTGAGATCATGACCTGAGCCGAAGGCAGCGGCTTAACCCACTGAGCCACCCAGGCGCCCAACAACCACTCCTCTTAAAATAATTTATTTGCTTTGTGTCTTACCTTCCCCTTCTCATTAGAATAGAAGCTCCATGCAAGTAGGGACTTAATCCGAAACTTTTCACTGCAGTATGCCCAGCACACCATAACCACATGTAACCCACCGTGGACACTGAAGCTGTATTTGCTGAATTAAACATAGCCTCAAACATTATTTTTTTTCTGTTGATTTATCCTTTTATTAAATGGATGGTGGAACTTCTGGTTTTTCCTCCTTGTCTTTTACATTTTCTATCAATTTTATCTTTTGGGGAATTCCAGCTTAACTCCCAATTAATCCATTCTTCTCTGGAGTCCAGTCTGCTAGTGAAGTTTTTTCTCAAAAATAGATTGTATTTATTTTATAAATTCTCCAATTTCTTTTTACAACTGCCTGTCATTGTCCTTATTGCATGAATATAACATATTCCTTATGTCTCTGAATTTTCAAATGTTTGTTTTAAAGTCCTGTTCAGACTCTATCATCACTTTTACCTTCACTATACATTTTTATGTCTGCTTTAGTTTTCTAACTGATTAGATAAGCACACTCACAGTTACCTTTCATTATCACATAAGGTTTTGAGGAGGCCAGTAGTTTTATTATATCAATAAATTCATAAAAGCTGAAAAGTCCTGTAGAGCTTGTGGTATCATTTTATCTTGGTCTTTACTATTTTATTCAACTCAATTCAAAGCAACAAATGCTTATTAATCACCTGCTGTATTACAACCATCAGCTGGTAACCTTATTGCCTGACCCATAGAAGGCAAATCTATAGTAGATCATGTTGATTGAAAAAATGCTTAATAATGGGAAGGAAAAAAATTAAAATTTAAGGGGAATGAGATAGGTTTTTTTTTCAAGACAGGCTATTAGAGTTTGACATTTCAGAGGTAGAACAGTTTTGAGCGGTCTTTTGTGATTGGAGTGGGTCCAAGAGATGACCGGAGATAGTGGAGATATGAGTGGCTCTTTTGAAAGTAAGGAGTTGACAAAGGGTAAAGTATGGGAGACTCTTTTGTTAGCCATCTATAGAAGTAGTTTTCAATAGCAGCTGATTTTTCCTCCCAGGAAACATCTGGCAATGTCTGGGTATATTTTAGCTTGACACAATTGGAGGGGAGATGCTGGTATGAAATGGTTTGAGGTCAGGGATACTGCTAAAGATTCTCCATTGCACAGAAAAGAACCCACAACATATAACTGTCTAATTCAAAATGTCTTAAGTTCTAAGGTTGAGAAACCCTGTAAAAGGATATGAAATCACAGAGAATGATTGCAGGACTTGAAGTGAAGAGAAAAGCTATAAATTAGGTGTCTACCTTGATTACATTTCAACTTCTTTTGTTTGCCAGGTAAAATTGAACAAGCCATGTAATCTTTCTAGACCTCTGTTTCCCCATATAAAGAAGACTTATTTCCCCTTACTGATCTCACCATCTATCACTCCCTTGAAGAAAGAATGACGACTTGACCTGAACCCCACTCAGTAGCCTTGGACTTGCACCAGTCACTAACTTCAGTCACCCTAACTCTTCCCCTGTAAAATTAAGATAATATCTACACCATAATGTTGCTCTACTGCTTAAATGAGGTAATGTATTAAAAGATGCCTCATACAGTGCTTGGCATATGATCGGCACTTAATAAATACTTACTGAATCCAAAGGTATAAGTGGTTTCCAGTGCTTTAAGAGAAAGAGCAAATCAGTAAGAAAAAAAAAATTTATCATATTGGTATTTTGATTTCTGTTATAATGAATTTTCCTGTTAACCATTTGTGTTTTGTGTTATCTATTCTAATGTACACATTAAAATTATATCTACTTTAATGGATGCATTGTAAACATATCCTTTTTTATTTTGATAATCACTGCCACTTTATGTAATCATTGGATGTTATTGGTAGAAACCGCCTTGTTTTTAGTAAGAGCAATGGAAATCCATGAGTATCAGTAAGTATTTATTTAGTATTTAGCTGACCACTAAACTGACTCTCTCACCTGCTTATTTGAACAGGTTGTGGCAACTGAAGAAGACCTTGTCCCGCCCAGTCTGGCGCAGCCTCCTCCAAGAGCAGATGGGCTGGACCACAGAATTTCAGCTCACATTGTGTCCATCCTGCCCTCTCTCTGTCTCACAGAGAGGGAGAAAAAGGTCAGATGGCATGAGATATCCAAAGAGCTTGCATGCTTTGAAAAAGTATGGATTCTCTTTTTAAGTCACTATATTTCAATTTGAATAGAATCTCCATGAAATATTCTTATCTGAAGAAGAAAATGAAAGCAAAGCAGTGCCCAAAGGTCCTCTCCTATTGGACTATCATGATGCACATGCCCACAAGAAGTATGCTCTAAAGGTAATAATAATTGGGCCACCCCAAGGAAAAGTGATCCAAGAAAGCCCATTTGTAATTATCCATTGAAGAAATTATGGTTAGATAGTTTTACCTTTGGCATTAAAAATAATATTCAAAATGGATCCCTGCTTTCAAAGTGAGACCTCAGGAAATAGAGGTGTATGCGGGAGCAAAGAAAACTTGTCTAATTATAATGGTCCAGTTAACTGTTTGATTGTCAGTGCACCAAATTTGCATTAACATCTTATAGTTATTTGCTTTCTATATCCACCAATGTGAAAAACTAGTGGAGGCCAAAGAGGAATCTCAGAAGGGAGAGATGAATATATATGAAACTTTGGCAGTTTGTCATAGCTAATGAAGAATCTATCATTTCTGTGCACAGGGGACACCCCTGGCAAAGTGAGAACGAGCTTTTTTGACCTTCAGCAAAATACCAACAGTTTGTCTTCCCCAATTACCATTGATTTCCCCTGTTTCCAAATAATGAGAGTGAAGGTATCAGGTTTTGCCTTCTCCATATGCATTGGGCACTTGACAGCTTACTCTAATGTCTTCTGTCATGTTGCTCTTTTTCATCAGGGCCAAAAGAATTTTGACCCAGTTCAAATTGAGCAGGAGATGCAGTCCAAGTTGCCACTGTGGGAATTCCTTAAATTCCCTCTGCCCCCACCATGGAACAGCACTAAACGTCTAGCTACAATTCATGAGCTCATGCACTTCTGTACGAATGGTGAGTACATTTTTTGCCTTGGCTTAAACTCATTCATTTATGGTCACATGTGCTTCTTAAGATGACACCCCTATTTGTAAAAAGTATTTTGATTATTGAAAGAGCTTTCAGAAGCTGAGGTGGGTATTTTGATTCTCTCATCTTGAGTAACATCATTAGCAATATTATGACAACTATTATGCATAACAGCCTTCAATTTAATGCACTGAGTTTTCTTTTCCACTGTGTTTCCATGATGAGCATAATCTGCTTCTTCCTTTCTTCTCCCTGCTCCCCACCCCCACATCCCTTCCTTGACATCATTGCAGAAACCATGGTGATCCCTATCCCAGGTAAGAGCACAGAGTAAAGAGCCCCTGGCCATGTGGTGCCAAGGGTGTGTTGATTCAAGTTCACCTCTTCTCACAGAAGGGGTCATTTTCTGCTGTTTCTTTTTTTTTAAGCAATTTTTTTTTTAAATTATGTTATGTTAGTCACCAAATAGTATGTCATTAGTTTTTGTTTGTCCTGGAAGCTTTTAATTTCTCCTATTTTCAATGATATCCTAGCTAGATGTAGTATTCTTGGCTGTATACTTTTCTTGTTTAGTGCTCTGAATATATCATGCCAGTCCTTTCTATCCTGCCAGGTCTCTGTGGATAGGTCTGCTACCAATCTAATATTTCTACCACTGTAGCCTCCAGACCTCTTATCCCAAGCTGCTTTCAGGATTTTCTCTTTGTCTCTGATACTTGTAAGTTTTACTATTAGATGATGGGGTATGGACCTGTTTTATTGATTTTGAAGGGAGGTTCTCTGTGCCTCCTGGATTTTGATGCTTGTTCCCTTCACCAAATTAGGGAAATCCTCTGCTGTAATTTGGTCCAATATACCTTCTTCCCTTCCCTTTCTTCTTCTTCTGAGATCCCAATGATTCTAATATTGTTTCATCTTATGGTATCACTTATCTCTCAGATTCTCCCCTCATGGTCCAGTAGCTGTCTGTCTCTCTTTTTCTCAACTTCTTTATTCTTCATCACTTGGTCTTCTGTATCACTGATTCTCTCCTCTGCCTCATTTATTCTAGCAGGAACAGCCTCCATTTTTTTATTGCACCTCATTAATAGCTTTTTAAATTTCAACTTGGTTAGATTTTAATTCTTTTAGTTCTCCAGAAAGGGATTCTCTAGTATCTTCTATGCTTTTTTCAAGCCCAGCTAGGATCTTGATAATCATCCTTCTGAGCTCTAGTTCTGACATCTTACTAATGTCCATATTGATTAGGTCCCTAGCCATTGGTATTGCCTCTTGTTCTTTTTTTTTTTTTTTTAAGGTGAGTTTTTCTGCCTTGTAGTTTGTCCAGAGAAGAATAGATGAATGAGAGAACAAAATGCTAAAAGGGTTAACAACAACCCTGGGAAAATATACACTCACCAAATCAGAAGAGACCCGAAATGGGGGAGAGAAGAAAGGGGGGGGGGGGATATATATATATACACACACATGTACACACATATATAAAAATAAGGGTAAACATGATCAAGGGATGGAACATGACTGTAAAGATGAAAACTTAAGAAGATTCTTAAAAAGGAATTGATAAGATAAGCAGTTGGTTGAAAAAAGAAAAAAGAGACAATGTGATCAGGTTGGAGACTAGAACAAAGCCATATGCTAGATTTAGGGTATATTTTGGTCTGTTAGTAGAAACTATATCCCAAAATTTTAAAGAAAGGAAAACTTACATGTATACAGAAAATTAGTTTAAATACAATGAAGGGATAGACTATCACTATAACAATGAATATTTTAAAAGATTTTTTTAAAGGTATTGATAAGATAAAATAGTTAAATGACATTAAAATAGGAAAGGGGAAAAATTTAAAAAGAATAGAGTAAGAAAAAAATGAAATTAAAAAAAAATTAACTTTGAAAAACTAAAGAATCAGGGGGGGAAAGCCACGAATTCTATATGCTGTGTTCCTGTAGCTCTGGAATTCCACTGTTCTCATTAATCGGTGAACTTGGTCTTGGCTGGTGGTTCTTGCTGATCTTCTGGGGAAGGGACCTGTTGCAGTGATTCTCAAATGTCTTTGCCTGAGGCAGAATTGCACCACTCTTGCCAGGGGCCAGGCTAAGTAATCTGCTTGGGTTCGCTCTCGGGGCTGTTGTTCCCTGAACGCTTTCCGTAGAGCTTTGGAGAATGGGAATGAAGATGGCGGCCTCCCAATCTCCAACCCAGAGGAGCCGAGAGCTCGGGGCTCCAATCCTCAGTGCACCCTCAGAGAAAAGCATTCAATCCCTCCTGGCTCCCTGGTCTCTGGCTGCGCTCTGAGCTCACCCAGCTTGTGACAGAACGTTTCTATCTCTGGCGCATGGGCCGGATTGGAGTCTCCAAACTCAGCTGATTCCTTCAGCATGCTCCCATGCTACTCCTCCCCACGGAGGAAAGTGAGTCTTCCTGAATCTGCCGCTTGTGGGGTCCTTACCGAAAGAGCAGTAGCCCAGCTGTGCCTTGGATCACGGTTTAAGGTAACCGTGAGCTGAGAGCCCCCTCCTCAGCTCTGTCTCTGTAGCTGGCTTC
Organism: Mustela lutreola; assembly: GCF_030435805.1. NCBI lineage: Eukaryota > Metazoa > Chordata > Mammalia > Carnivora > Mustelidae > Mustela > Mustela lutreola. The sequence continues at coordinate 101,168,358 of NC_081299.1, read as the reverse complement.
CCTGCTCAGATACCTGGGAGCTCTGACACACTTAGGCACCCCCAGTGTTTCTGCAGGTCCTGAGACCACACTGTCCCTGCGAGGGCTCCATCTGCCACTTTGCCTCTGGAACAATGTCCCTCAGTGGAGCAGACTTCTAAAAGTTTCGATTTTGTGCTCTGCTGCTCTACCGCTTGCCAGAAGCCAGTCCCTCCCCCACGGCCTCTCTTTCCATATATAGCCTCGGATTCACTTTTCTGCATGTCCTACCTTCCAGAAAGTGGTCGCTTGTCTGTTCCTAGAATTGGTGTTCTTTTTCTCTTCAATCTCCAGTTGAGTTTGTAGGTGTTCAGAATGGTTTGATTACTATCTAACTGAATTCCTGGGACCGGATGAAATTCAGGTCTCCTACCCTCCACCATCTTGCTCCTACCCTCGTCATTAGCTTTTGACGTAGTGATCCATGGGCCATTGTTTCCATATAACACCCAATGCTCCATGTAATACATGCCCTCCTTAATACCCATCACCTGGCTCACACACACCCCCGACCTCCTCCCCTGTAAAACCCAGTTTAATCCTGGAGGACTGAGGAAAGAGAGGTAATTTTGAGAATCTAAAATCAGCTTCTCATTGCAGAGTTCACTGGGATTTTAGGAACAGTCATTTCCTTCAAAAACTGTATTTTCAGAGGTACCTGGGTGGCTCAGTCAGTTAAGTGTCTGACTTAGGCTGAGATCATGATCTGGGGGTCCTGGGATTGAACCCTGCATAGGTCTCTCTGCTCAGTGGGGAGTCTGCCCCTCCCCCTGCTTATGCTCTCTCTTTCTCCTTCTCTCTCAAATAAATAAAATCTTAAAAAAAAAAAAAAACTTTATTTCCACTTGAGGCAATCAGCAGATACATTCCTACTTATAAGAGGTAATATGAAATTATAGATATCTTTATTTGACAAGAAAGCATTTGCCCTAAGAAAGAGAAAAGCACCTCGTTTCATTTCTCACTCTAAGCAAATCATGAAATACTTTATTCATGATTTCCTCTTTGATATTTAAGTAGGCAAAATGGTAAAGGAACAACAAAATCTTTTGAATACATACCATTACCTCATGGAAAAGCAGGGTGGAGCCTACCTACCTGGGTGTGTGGAGAACTTTGTTTACATAACCACCCGGTTCTGGTGTTCCTGAGAATGTATGTCCCTTGCCTATATCCTGCCGCACTCCGCCTCTCCTTCTGTCTGTGGTATGACTCCACGCTCTCTCCAACTTGTCCTAAACACAGCAACAGGATTCTTGTCTCTGTTGCTACTGCTGCCACGTCACACATATCCTGCTTATGTGTTCCCTCCAAAACCCTTGCTCCTCCTCTTCTCTCCTCTTCTCACCTATCAACACTTCAAACCTAACAGATCCAAACCCAAGCTCTTGACTTCCCAAAATTTGTCCCTTCACAGTCAGTCCTCCTTATTTCAGTAAATGGCAGCCATTCTCTTCCCAAACCTTGGAGTCATCCCTGATTCATTTTTGTTTCTTTTGCTCCATAACCAGTCCCCCCACATCCCTCACTGCCACCATCACCTCTCACTTGGACCATTTCAGTAGTTTTCCAGTTGGTTAACAGGCTTTCACCTTTTCACCCAGTTTTTTCTTCATGCAATTACTGGAATCATCCTTTCAAAATGTTAGTATACAATATACCCTCTTAATACAGAATTCTCTAATGGACACCCATGTCACTCAAAGAATAATCTAAACTGTTCTACCACCCACTTTTTGGGCTCATCACCTGTCAAGCACTCATCATTCCACTCCACTGGATCTACACTGGTCGTGCTGTGATTCCTTGAACCTGTTGGTCAGTCCCTTGCCTCAGGACCTTTGCACTTGCTATTTCACCTGCCTCCATCCCTTTTCTTCCAGATATTCACAGGACTTACCCTCCAACTTCCTTCACATTTTTGCTTAATTGTTCAGAGGGGTTTTTCTCTGACTACCTTATATAAAAAAGAAGCCCCTCCCTAACCACTACCACTTTTTACCCCTTCATCTGGCTTTATCCTTCTTATCATCTCTGATATGGCATACACTTATCTGTTTGCCCTCTTTCCAGCCACCAGAATGGATACTCTAGAAGATCCAGGGTTCACTGTTAACTCCACTGCTGTGGTCCCAGATTTTACTATAATCCTTAACAATTAATACGTGCTCAAAAGATGTTTGCAAAATGAATGACTGAGCAAACTTTCCTTAATTCTTAATTCTGTAACTTTTACCTTTTCCCTATCTCCCTTCTGTATTTCCTCATGTATTTTTTCCTCAAAAGAACCCTCCCTATGTCCTCATTTCTATTGGAGAAAAAGTGGACGTTACCCCAGAATCATTGATCTGCCACAATCATTTTACTTTTCCTCATGGAATCCTGTGATTATTTTTAATACCTACCTCCCACCCCTCTACCTTGAACTTCTAAAACACAAGAAGCAAATCCTTTCTTTGAATTTCAGAGACCTATGACAAAGCCTGATATATAGAAAACAAAAACAAGTGAGCAAGCCGGGGCGGGGGGTGTATGGGTGAAAGGACAAAAAATGCTGTAAGAGAATAAATGCACAAATGAATAGGGCCAGTTGAAAGCTGATAACCTTTGAAGAGCAATTATGGAAAATACTACACCAGTTCAAGTGGGAGAAAAGAGGCCTTTTATGAACCCTAAGGAACAATAGAACCTACTGAATATAACAGTGCATATCAGACACAAGTAATTTATTTTTTTACTTCAAATTAAACAGCAGTAAAGGTGCTTTTGCTTAGAAATGATCAGTTTTTTTTTTAATTTTATTTATTTATCTTACAGACAGAGATCACAAGTAGGCAGAGAGGCAGAGAGAGAGGAGGAAGCAGGCTCCCTGCTGAGCAGAGAGCCCGATGTGGGGCTCGATCCCAGGACCCTGGGATCATGACCTGAGCCGAAGGCAGAGGCTTTAACCCACCGAGCCACCCAGGCACCCCAGAAATGATCAGTTTTAAACATATTCAACAAATATGGTACCCTGAAGAGTCCATGTGAATTAATATTAACACACCTAATATTGATTAAGCTATGAAGCAATTTGTGAGCATTTTCTTGATAGATTATATCTTGATTGTGCAGCTTTCTTATTATTAGGTACTATCCATATTTGTTGCAAAATTGCAACAAATTGTTTAAACAATTGTTTAAAGTCAGGTCAACACCCAGCATGACATGACTCCCTTGTGATTGCAGTGGACAGACCCCCTGAGGGCCCCTCTGTCAGCCCTGTACCATGTGGTAATAAGAGCATTCCTAGCAGCATAGTTCCTGCTTTCTTACAGAAGCCTTGAGCTGGACTGAAGTAGAACGAGCCTTCAAAGTGTTTACTTTTGAGAGCCTGAAACTCTCTGAGGTTAATGAAGAAGGAAAGCTAATGCCTTCTGAGATGATGTATGGGACAGCTTCTGAGATGTTCAATATACCATGGGACAACCCTGCGAGATTTGCTAAACAGATCAGGCAGCAATACATCATGAAAATGAATGCGCAAGAGGCCGAACACCAAACAGGTACACTACATGGAGGGAATCAAAGGAATTCTTATGTTTTATGATTGTCAGTTTTTCTAGCATTGTATCTAACAGATTCTCTTTAAACTGGCTAGATACTGAAACTAAAGACAGAATTTTATTTGTGGATCAGAATTGGTCAACATCTGTGCAAGAGGATGAGATCACTAAAGAACCTTCAGATGCTCCTCAGTCTGATTCTAATAACATGAAGCATTCTGACCCAAACAGTAAGGAACCCATAGACCCTGATAATATACAGCTGTCAGAGAAGGAGATCAGCCTGAAGGCTCAGGTCCAGTCTGGGCCTTCAGGTGAGTAAATGTGTGTGTGTGTTGTGTGAGTGTGTGTGCACAATTATAAGATGCATTAACCTCCTAAATGATTCAGGAAACATTATCTAAATTTAAATGCCTCCCTATTTCAACTGAAATACTGTTTAATATCTAAGTTAAAATTAAACTTTGCTACTGAGTGTTATTTGGTTCTTCTTATTTTAACCCTTGTTTTTAAAACTATCCTAAGGCCTGTTAGTCTGCTTTAACCCTAGTAAATATAGTAAGGTGAACATAAATAAAACTTTTTCATCAATATTTCATAGGGTTATTATGCTTATATGAAAAAAAATTAGAAATGAATACACTTTTTAAAAGAAAGCAAAAAATAAATTAGCTAAACATAGACCTCAAGTTGTTAGATAAAGATGAGCAGAATAAATCCAAATAAAGTAAAAGGGAAAAAAATAATAGTAAATTATTGACAGAAAAAAATATAGATATGTGGGTGCCTAGGTGGCTCAGTTGGTTAAGCATCTGCCTTTGACTCAGGTCATGATCCCAGGGTCCTGGGATCCAGTCCCACATCAGACTCCTTGCTCAGTGGGAAGCCTGCTTCTCTGCCCCTCTGCTGGCTCCTTCTCTCTTTCTCACTCTCTCAAATAAATAAATAAATAAAATCTAAAGACAAAAAAGAAAGTAAATGTAGATGTAATAAGGAAGAGCAAATACTACAAAATTTTCGTTCTTTGAAAAGACTTTGAAAATTTGATAATTTTTTTTTTTAAATAAAAGGCAGACCACAAAAAAGGAAGCATAAATAACCATATTAAGAATAATACCATATCAGGAATAAAAATCATTAGGAATAAATAAATAGACTTCCCTCTGATCCTACAGAAATGTAAAAAATAGTAGGAGGATATAAGCAACTTTATTTCACTAAATCTTAAAATAAAATGACCAAATTAGTAGAAAAGTATATCTTACCAATAGTGACTCAAGAAGAAATAGAAACATGGATAGTGTAATCATTTAATTAAATTAAATCAATAATTAAAGAGCCTCCTGAATAGGACATACCAAACCCAAATGATCTTATTTACTAGGGATTTCAAACACTCAAAAAAAGAGAAATAATTCTAATCTTAAAAATTATTTCCAGAAGTTAAAAAATGGATATTCTCCCCTACTCATTTTACAAAGCTGGCAAAAACCTTATAATAACACTGTCAGGGATAGTACAACAAAAGAAAATTATAAATCAAACTCACTCATGAACATAGATGCAAAAATCCTGAAAAAAACACAAATAAACTGATGTAGCAATGTACAGAATGGTAATAATACATCACAAGCTGTTTTTATAACAGGAATAGAGGAAAAACATACAGTATAAAAATCAATATAATCTATCAATTGACACAGAGAAAAATAATATCATCATCTTAATCGATACAGAAAAAGCACTTAAAACTCTTTAGTAATTTATGAAGGAAATCTTAAAGCTAGCAAGAGAAGGAAAATTTCTCTACCTTATAAAGTTTATTCTTAAATTACTACAACTAACATTTTGTATCACGGTGAAAAGTTGGAAGATTTCCCTTGACACCAGGAAGATATCTACTATAAACACTTGTGTTCAATACTACGTTGGAGATGCTAGCCAACTCAGTAAGGCAAGAAAAAGAGATAAAAGTGTAAGTTTTGAAAAGGAAGAAACAAAATGTTACTATTTGTAAATATCATATATGTAGAAAAACCAAAATAATCCACACAAAGATGGATTAATATGAGAGTTTAACAAGGAAGTCATGGTTAAGAAAGGACACACATAAGATGTCTGCGGTGCTGGGTCCTTTCTCATATTCCATTATACTAAGCATTTGTAGTCTATGTACTTCTCTGTATATGTTAAAATTTATAATTTTTAAAAGCATTAAATAAGAGTAAGTGGTCTGTGGCACAAGAGAAGGGGTATTCAGTCAGTATTGCCTGAATGGTCATCTTGCCATTTCATTAGTTCAAATGATGGTGAAAGAGAAAGTCATCGATGGAGCGGAATTAGGGAAAATCTGCTTACTTATTAATAGAGCGGATAGGTGAGGGTGAGGGAGTCAGAGGAGAGGAGGAGGAAATATTTATTTAATATTGCCCTGCTATATTCCAAGTACTCTGCTAAGAAATTTTACATATATTAACTAGTGTTTAATATAAACCTCAAGTCTGTAAGATGCTATTATCCTAATTCTAAAGATGAAGAGTCAAAGACTCAGAGGGGTTAAGCAATTTGTTCAACTACATAGGAATGGGAAGTCAGGATTCCAACAGAAAGCTAACTCCAAACCAATGCTTCCCCCACTGTGTCTTGTGGCTTCCTCAGTTCCAGAAATTCCTTGTCTAGTGGTTTAGCCACACTCATAGTCTCTTCTTCATACTGATACTTAACCTGGTTTTGTTACCAAAAGGGTCGATTCCCTATTTCTCTAAGTCCCTTATCTATTAGCCAAGCTCACAAAAATAATTAAGCCAAATAAGTCAGCCTGGGATATCATGCCTTTGGGCATCCTGTGGGAATGTAAATACATGACAAAGAAATCACCTTGTATTCATGTGGATCCAGAATAAGCCAGGAGGGAAAGAAAGCCTGTGGTTTTTTTCCCTGTATTTTGTTTTTTCTTTAGAGCAACTGATGTGCAGATTTCCTCAGGCAACTTTTGCCACCTGGTGGTGAAACCATGTAAACTGGCATTCCAGATCCTGGTGGAAAACAGATGATTAGAGCAACTCTGAATTGTCAGGGCTAAAAATGGAGAGTGTATCCTAGAGGCTGAGCAATCCTGAGAGCTGAGCCCCCATGACCTATAAGGGATCCTATATGGTGTATGTTGATCCACATCAAGTAACTCTTGCAGCCGAGAGGAGGGGGGCAGGAGAGGCTGTTAGGTCTCAGGGAATTTGTTGCTATTGATCTTGCATTTCCCCCTAACTCTGAGTCATATTTCTAAAGCAGCCACTTGAAATCCTTTTAAACAAAGCAGAAATTGTTCATGTATTTCCTGCACAACCATCTTAGCATCAAATACATATAAAAACCTGTTCCTGGATGTGAAGGACTGAATATTTGTGCTTTTCTTAACCAAACACGGGATTTCCATCTGAGACTGTTTTTGAACTTGACAGGGCCTATTGGATATTTATGAAAAACCTGAGAGTTGATAACCATGAGGCTCAAGGTTTAGATGTGCCCTTTATGCTTGTTGGGTGTTTTTTTAATAAAGTAACTGCTTTGCAGAGGGATCTTGTTATCTCTAAAGTAAAACAGATTAGGAAAGCTGTTTTTCAAAGGGATGAGAAAGCATCCATTTCCAGATGTGTCAAAAACTACTGAATCACACTGTCAAAGGATTATGCAGTTGAAGGCAGAATCAGAAAGAAAGAAAAAATGATTTTTATTCTACTATTAAATGAAGAGTTCACATTAGTTTTAGAATGTACTTTCCTGTGACAAAATAACCGATGCACAATTTTTAGAACATATTTTCTGAACTGGAGACTTTTCCTGCTGGATCCTTAGACGCTGGAGGGAATATCAAATCTCCCGGAAATCTGGCAGACCACAGAATAGAATAATTTTTATTCCACAGATTTCATATCAGTTGCTTCAAGGACACATGGGACATCATGGTCTATTTAGAGTTATAGTTGGCCTGAGTTTTCTCTTGAGTAGAGGTATTTATATAAATACAAAACTGAATTGACTTTATAGTTTTCCTCTAAATCAAAATGGAACATTCATGCCGTCACCTTCACCAGCCCAAGGCAAGATACAACTAGTAGCAAAAATATAAGTAGCTATGCTCCAAAAAGAAAGAAAAACCTTGGCCTATCCTTGGTAGACACAATTAACTACACTCTCCAGAAGTGCAAATATGGTTCTTTTTGCCATAAAATGAAGTTGAATCTTATGCCTCCCCTAAAACAAGCTTTTGTTGTGAGTTTCTTCCACTTTCTTTCGCTCGCTCTCTCTCTGGCTTTACATAGATTTCCAGGTTTATTATGTGATGTAGAATTTCCTCATTCAATCAAAACAAAATGCACTGAATCCCTCCCACGTGCTGGGTGCTCAGGGTAGAGTTAGGGACAATAAGGTCAAGCTCTTATTCTCCAGGAATTCACATTGAGATGGAGAGATAGACATAAGCAAATAAACATCATAAGACACTAGTAAATGCTATGATCAAAAATAAAACAGGGCAAAAGGCGGAAAGACCCTTAAGGAGGTGACATTTGAGCAATGATATGATGAAGTGTTTGAAGCAGGTGATTATCTAAGAGCAAAGCATGTCAGAAAGAAAGGCAAATGTAAAAACTTTCAGACACGGCAAGCAAGCTGGTGAGTCTAGAGGACATGAACAAAGGAGAGTGGAAGGGATGTCACTGGAGAGTGAAGGTGGAACCGTTTTTTATGTCTGGCTCTGTAGGGATCAATTTGCTATAGTTCTAAGGATGATAAAAGACCAGGTTGGTTCAGTTATTCAGTAGTATCACAAATATGTTGCCACAAGATACATCGCCCATGCCATTTTTTTGGTCAAACTTGGTATATGCTATACAGTGTATCCATTTTTATATGAAAGTTTCAGAATCACAAGAGCTATAGCTTAATCCGTGAGTATTTGCAACTCATAAAGGTAAGGGTATATTTTTAGAAGTGAGGGAGATACTATGATATGATTTAGGAATGCTTCATATAGGAAGCTGGGTTCTTTTCAAAGGGTTTAGTACAACTTTTCTAGGTAGACACTGATTTAGAATTATTAACATAAACACCTTTTGGGAGGCATGAAACATGCCTTTCAGGAATTACCTTTTCAGCACAGAAACATAGATCATAAGGGCAGCAAAAAGGCACAGCACTGACAAAGGCAAGAACAAAGCCCAAACACAACTGGATGTTGGTGTCTTTGATTTACAGAACAGACCACGAACAATGAGATCAAAGATGAAGGAGTCACAAAGGCTGAGCCTCTTGAAAAGGTAAGGAATTGTTTTCCTAGAAGTGTAGATACAAGTAAGATGATCTGAAAAAACAGTGACCCAGAGTGAGAGAGACGGGCGCGCACGCACGCGCGCGCGCACACACACACACACACATACACGCAAAGGAGAGGCTCAGCAGGGAATGGGGGATTGCTCTGACATCCCCAGACTAGCTCCAACCGGAGATAAAGGAGTTAATTTCACTAGCGGCTTAAGCAAAACTTCCAAGCTCCATGCTCCTCTCTAGACAGTGTGGCTTGGCAACTTCACAAACACCTGCTGACCATACAGCCATGTAGAACTAATGCTGTCTTGAAGTGAGTTCAGAAAACCTGCCTATAATTGCTAACAGGACTCAGAAGAGTATAACCTAACAATAAAAATATTTAGATTATGTTGCCCATAAAAAAAAAAAAAACTCAAAGGCATACTCTTTCTGGCAGCAGTTCTCCTAAAATGTTGCCATATGGATTTATACATATGCAGATTTCCCCCAATTAGATGGAGTGCATGCTGGTTAGTTGATGGAGTCCAAAAGGGCTTCATTTGGACTTGCACAAATTAAAGCTGAAATTGCACTCCTATGATTTTTTAGAAACCCAAGAAGATGACTGTGGAAGCCGAGTTAGAGGACATAAAGAAAACGCAACAACGCAGTCTAATGGACTGGAGTTTCACTGAACATTTTAAACCGAAAGTTCTGCTTCAGGTATTAATGGACCGTGAGTCTCTAGGAGACACTTGGACAGGTCTGGGGAGTCATGGTATGATTTAGAACAGTTCACTTCTAGGTCACTCTCTCAGATCTCCTTCAGATCAATATTCCCATTTACTTCAGCTATAAAAGGAATTTATTCCCAAATTGAGCTATGCATGCCCAGGGAATCTCCAAAATCGTTTAAAATATATTTTCCAAAGGGATGTTTTTATAAACAAAAAAGTGTACATGACTGCTGCACATATTTTCCAAGAACAAAAGTCAGATATTATGGGACAACCTTATATTTTTCCTATATCAGCTATCCATTCTATTAAGTTTTCACCATGTTTCAAAGTATTTTTTTAAAGATTTATTTATTCCTTTGAGAGAGAGAGCATGGGGAAGGGTATAGGTAAAGGGAGAAAAAGAATCTCAACCAGACTCCCCTCTGAGTATAGAGCCTGAGGACCCTGAGATCAGGACCTGAGCCAAAACCAAGAGTTGGTTGCCTAACTGACTGAGCCACCCAGGTGCGCCTCCAAGTATTGACTTGATACAGTTGACAGGTCAATGAGACCAGCAATAGCTAGCATTTATTGAGCACTTACCATATACTAGCAATGGCTTGTATATATTATTTGCTCATGTAATCCTTGCAATAATCCTATAAAATAGAAACTATGTAAATAGTAAGAAATTGAGACAACTTGACCAATAGTAACTTTTGTCCAAGGTCACATGTCTGGTGAGTGAGTGAAGCAGGATATGAACCCAAGAAATCTGGCCCCAGAACTTGTGCTCTTAACCACTCTGCAAAATAACAAGGAATCCTACATTTTCTGTTTACATGTTTCATGCAGAAACCCGTACTAATTTTTGTTTCATCTTTTAAATTTTAATCTTATCAATATCAAAGTTTTATATCCACATATTTTTAAAACCAAAAAGTTCTATATAGAGTTTTAGGAAAAGTAGCAGCTCTCTCCCACCCCTTTGCCTAAATTGCCAGAGGTAAAAACTTTAAAATATTTATTTACCTATTTCTGGTGTTACTTAACTCAATTATCTCTAAAAACAAGTGTATTTTGTTTAGTTTTTGTTTCCATTGGGCATCATCACCAATTGATTCCCTCCTGAGAAAACAGCTCTGCAAACCATGCAGCGTGTGCATGCATACATGCATGCAAATATACACACACACAAGTACACAATCACTCATACACTCCTACGTGCACACTAACATTTTTTGCCATCTGCTAACATTGTTAACCATATCATCATTTTTTGTTATATCAATATTCAGTATTTACTTTCATTTGTATAAATGTTATTTGTAGCTGAACTATGTAAATACTCTGATTACATTTCCTTTCTTGATACTTTTTGTTTTCCCTGGAGTTTGTTTCCTAACATTTTCTTCATTTGTGTAGTTTACTATGCATTTATCATTACTCAAGCTCTCCACCAGAGAGTAAGATCTCCTCTCGATACATTCAAACCTAACATTCTCTCAGTTTTACGCTAAGCCACCTCTCTCTCATATGCTGTGAACTCCTGTTAACCCTCCAGTCCTGCTTCGCAGCTGTGGGCCTGGGAGCCTCCTTCATTGTCATCCTGGTCACAGCTTTGGCCTCTCTTTCCAGCCAGATACTCCAGTGTCTGAACCCCATGTCATCTTCTTTCTTGGTTTACTCTCTTTTTGTAGGGGACTATCTCGTCTAGCTGCTTCCTGAATTAAAATAGATGATAGGTAAATTTGGGGAGCATTGGATGTTTGAAAACATCTTAATTCCACCCTTATATCTGAGTGACAGTTTGGCTTTATATAAAATAGCTCAATTTAGAAAACATTTTCCCTGAAAATTTTGAAGCCATTCCTCAGTAGTGTTCTAGCTTCTTGGATTGTCCTTGAGAAGGAAAAACAAAACAAAACAAAACAAAACATGAAATTCTGATTCCTGATCAGTTGTTTGAGTCTGGTTTCTGTTTTTTGAGGTTTTTTGTGTTTTGTTTGTTTGTTTGTTTGTTTGTTTTTCTCTCTCTGGAAGATTTTAACATCTCCTATTGTTCCAGTGTTCTTTGTTTCTTGTTTGTATGCCTTGGTGTGGTTCTGTTTCCAAGTATCATTCTGATAAGCCCAGTACAATGCAGAGACTCAAGTCTTTATATTCAGTAAAATGTTCTACAATCGTTTCTCTGGTAATTGTCTTCTTTATACTTTTTCTCATTTTTCTTCCCAGAGCTCCTATTATTCAGCGCTGGACCTCCTGGACTGAACTTCCAGTTTCCTTACCTTTCCTCTCCTAAGTCTCCAATACTTGTCTTCTTGTTCTGGAGACAGACTCAGTTTCACCCAGTTCTTCTACTGAGCCTTCTATTTCTGTTATCATCACGGTTAATTTCCTGAAGTTCTATTTATAATTGCAAATCACCTTTTTATAGCATCTTGTTCACATTCTCTGATACCATATCTTCTCTTATGTCTGTGAAGATATTAAGGTCCTTTGAAGTCTCAGTGTTTTCTCCCTGCATTGTCTAGTTTTCCTCAAGTTCTTTTTATTTTTTTTCTCAAATTTCTTTTTGGTTTTGTTTTTGGGTCTCCATTTTTTGTATTAGAGAGAAATATCTAATGACATTTGCCCTTTTATTCATGTTAATAATGAGACACTAAAGGCATCATAGGAAGTGTTGCGTGAGCTCAGGGCAGGGAGTATTTGTCAATAAATGGACTTCATTTCGGGATATTTGGCTGGCTGGTTTCCCTGGGAGACCCAGCAGTGTTGGCATATTAGTCTATACTCTTAAGCCATTTAGATTCTCCAGGGGAAAAGAAATCCTAATCTGCTAACCAAAAGACATAATTTACTTGTCAGGGTTTTAGGAGCTGTGTGGTGGAGAGAAGGCAGTTAGATTCCTTGCCATTCAGCCTCATTCAAGGTGGTAACCACAAGTCACATGAAGCTTCCGAGTACTTGAAATGTAGCTGGTCCAAATTGAGATGTTCTGTAAATTTGCTATACTATATATTAAATATATTACTTATAAAATATATATATTACTTATTATTATATATATTACAACATATATACTATATATTTGTATGAGTATATATACCAAACTTCAAAGACTTAATATGAAAGAAGTGGTATGTCTCATTAACAATTTTTATACTGATTACATGTTGAAATGATAATATTTTTGACATATTGGGTTAAATAAAATATACTTTAAAATTTAACTTTACCTGTTTCTTTTTACTTTTCAAGTGTGACTACTATAAAATTTAGAATTATACATGTGGGTCACCTTGTATTTCTTGGACATCAATTTAAACTTTTATAAAACTCCTTATTTTTTTTATTTATTTATTTTTTTGCTGTAGTACATCTCTCCCTTGGCAGTGCCTAGGGTCCATTTTCTTAGAATGCACTGCATCATTCTATAGGTAATAATCTTCCCTTTATCTGCTAAGGGGGTAGGAGGGCAGCCTCCTCATTGCTCAGAATTCTCAAGGCCTTCTGGGGACCCTAACAGCTTCCTAAAAAGTATTCTAATCTTCCTATTTTCGGTGCCACTTTCACCCCACTCTCAGAGGTACCTAACTGCCATGTCTTGAGCATTTCTGCACTTCTGCACACAAGTAAGGTTACTTTTGATCTCTCATAAAATTAATCTTAGAATTTGGTCTTCTATGTCTGCTGTCAGTAATCCCTTATCCTTCTGCTTTCCAGCTTCCAAACTCTTGTTGCCTTTATTTCCTCTCCTGTGACCTTCAATTTCATGGTATTAAACCCCAATAATTTTACTGTTCTTTTAATGAAGTGCCAAGAAGTACATGTGTTTAATCGTTTATCTTTAACTGGACATTCACCCAGACTTTTTTTTTTTTTTCAATTTGGTTCTGTCCCCACCATGCCATGAAGCTGCATGATTGCTGTCCTGCCATATCTATGGATATTTATCTTTCTTCATCTTCCTTGACCTTTTAACAGCATCACAGAGCTGAGTACTTCACTGTGAAATACTCCTCACTCTCCATTACCAAGATGCCCTAATATACCTCTCCTCAGTGCTGTGTGTGGAATTTTGTTGACCTAATGTCTAAATATCAAAATGTCTGGAGTCTTAGTCCTGAACCATCTTCTCTCTACTGTAAACATTCTTGTGATGATTCATCTATGTATTTGACCTAATACTAATGACACCTAAAATCTTACCTTCCAAACGATTTCTCTCTTGAGTCCACCCTAAAAGACCTAACTCCAAATTCCACTTGAATTTCTGACAAGCATCTCAGCTTCAGTGTCTTAGATGAAACTAATAATTTCCCCACCTAATCATGTTCCTCTCCTCATCGATCTCAGAAAATACCACCTTCAAGCCAAAATGTCTAAGTCGTCCTTTGTCTCAGCTTTTCCTGTGTCCTGCCTGTCTGATCCATCATCCAATTTTGATACCATCAAAGCTCCTCACCATCTCCACTGTGGCTACGTCAGTCCAGCCACCATCCAGCTGTTCTACCACAGTATCCCCCTCATCGCCAACCCACTTCTGCTCCTGCGCCATCCATGCTATCTATCAGACAGATACTCCATCAATTTCATCTTCTTAGGATATGTCTCTGAATCCAGGATGATCTATAAAACTCTTAATCAGATCTTAAAGGAAAATCTTACCTTGTTCACTTTTGTTTTCCTAGAACCTACACAGTATCTGGGACATAGTAGGTGTTTATTTTTTTAACTGAAGTATAGTTAATATACAGAGTTATATTAGTTTCAAGTATAAAATATAATGATTCAACTCTTCTATACATTTCTCAGTGCTCGTCATGATAAGTGTGCTTCTAATCCCCTTCACCTGTTTCACCTGCCTCTGGGCAACCGGCCTCTGGGCAACCACCAGTTTGTTTTCTGTATTTAAGAATCTGTTTTTTGTTTATCTCTTTTTTCTTTGTTTGTTCATTTGTTTTGCTTCATAAATTCCACATATGAGTGAAATCATGTGGTATTTGTCTTTCTCTGACTGACTTATTTCAATTAGCATTATACCCTCCAGATCCATCCATGTTTTTACAAATGACAAGAGTTCATTCTTTTGCATGTTGGGGTAATATTTAATTATATATATATGCAATAAATTTATATTGTATATATAGTATACATTCTATATTTACATATCTATATATTTAATTGTATATATATACATATATATTGTACCTATATCTGTATACATATATGTATATATGTAATTGTGTATATATGTGTGTGTGTGTATATATAAATATATCTCACATCTCCTTTATCCATTCACCTATGATAGAACATTTGGTTTACTGCCATATCTTTTTTTTTTTAAGATTTTTATTTATTCATTTTGAGAGACAGAGAGCAAGCATAAGCAGAGGGGAGGGGCAGAGGGAGAGTGAGAAGCAGACTCCCTACTGAGCAGAGAACCCTATGCAGGACTTCATCCCAGGACTCCAGGATCATGACCTGAGCTGAAGGCAGATGCTTAGCCAACTGAGCCACCCAGGTGCACGGTTGCCTCCATATCTTGGCTACTGTGAATAATGCTGCAATAAGTACATGTTTATTTTTAATAATAGATTTATGGCACCAGCAATATCATTATAGAGTAATAGGTAAAAGCCAAATAGTAAAAAAAAGGTGAAGAAAGATATATGAAAACTTGTTAAGCATTGATTGAGAGCAACTATAGCTCTGAGAAACTTAGTGTAAATATGTAAATTCTAGCAGCCAAAGTAAATATGAAAACACATTTTGCAGAGCTCTCTAATGGAAAGAAGGATACATATTCATCAGAAATTAACATATTTGGTTTAGGGATTTAAAGTAAAAGGAATTTGCAGGGCATCTGGGTGGCTCAGTGGGTTAAAGCCTCTGCCTTCAGCTCAGGTCATGATCTCAGGGTCCTGGGATCAAGCCCTGCATCGGGCTCTCTGCTCAGCAGGGAGGCTGCTTCCCCCTCCCTCTCTCTCTGCCTGCCTCTCTGCCTACTTGTGATCTCTGTCTGTCAAATAAATAAATAAAATCTTTATAAATAAATAAATAAATAAAAACAAATTTGCTTTTCCAAAAAGTAAAGTAATGGGTAGTACTGTATGTAACAAAAACAAACAAAAACAATTAATGCAAAAATATTCACCATATGTGTATTTCTGGTATTACTTCTTAGGGAACAGATGTAATAGCTTAAATGCCACACCATAAAGACTCTCATACAAGGGACTGGATTGGGGAAGTAAATGTATTATTTTGGTAATGCTACCAGTGTAAAATAGAAACAGTCCTTTCCTAATATAATAAGCAATTCCATGCCTTCAGATCACCCAAACAGCAGAAAACTGAAAGTTCCTACACGAGTTTGATGTTGAAAATGAAAACAACAACCCACAGCTACCTAATTTATCTTCCTGTGGACATGTTTCCTTATATTGATCAGCAGTGAAATGGAAGCAGGACACAAGTGTGCCTACCCTCTCTGTCTCTCTATTGGTAGCTGCAATTGCAGGGCATGCTGGGGGTGGAATGTTCTGGAAAAGGCCACGAGTAGAAGTCGTTTGAAAACAGTATGTATGAAAAAGACTACTCACCTCATTTCTCTGTACTATAGCCCGGTACACATGGAGAGCAGTCTTTGGAGTGCAAAACAGTGACGCTTGGACTGGTGTGAGACTTGTCCTGGAAGTTACAAACTCTGTGTTGTTGGACGAATCTCTTTTCCTCTCTCAGCCCCAATTTCCACTGAAAAAATGAGGATTTTATTATTTTTAAATGGGAAAAATAACTGTACCTATTTATCTGGGGTTTTTAATAACGACAAAATGAGAGAATCTGTATGAAGGCATAGGAAAAGTTAAATAACTGCTTGACTTAATTATTATCACCCAGCCTTAATAAAAAAAAAAAAAAAAAAAAAAAACACCTGAAACCTGGTATCTGTTTTTCTATAAGAGTTGCTGAATTCAGTTCCAAAAAAAAAAAAAAAAAATCCACTGCTTATGTTCTCATTAACAGTGAGACTAATAGGAAGAGAAAGGAGCTGAGATATGCCCTAGCAGGAAACCCTTCTTGGGGGAGGTGGAGGGCGGGGTGGAGACACACACACATACACAACAATGCAAATATGTTGATTTCAGGTTCTTCAAGAAGCCAACCAGCAGTACAGGTGGATTGATTCTTATTACCATACCCAGGACAACTCTCTACTTTTAGTCTTTCATAATCCAATGAATGTACAACGTCTGCATTGTGAACATTGGAGTATTGCTCTTCACTCCAATGTTGGATTCAGGTAACCAACTTAGTTTTGTTAATAGCTATCTTAGTTTAGTTACCTTGTTAGTTACTTAGTCACCTGGTTATCTTCTTAGTCTAAGCAAGGTGGCTCAAGTCAAAGAAAATTTCAATTTAGTTCAAGCTGAAGGTCTGAGCTGTATCAGCCACTGTGATAAGCATCAGAGCTATACCACTAAAGAAGACAGATATCACATCAGGACCAGTTAAGTCTAATGAGGATGCTCTTACTTCATACCTGATTTATTTAGATTCTAATAAAACTGCCTCTGAAAGATTTCAAGTAGAAAGTCTGAAACATGACATTCTACATGCTGATGTTGGACAACTCCACTTGATCTGGGGAAGACTCAAAAATAGGCAACTGAGTGACATATCAACACAACAGCCAGTTGCTCAGCAAACTGAGACCCCTAGAAATCAGTGATTTTCTTCCAAGCTCCTTGATTATTTCTTCAGGATCTTAAAGCTTTGTTCTCTTCTCAGTAATGATGAGAATATTTCATTTTTTCATTGCGGGTTAATGTATATCCAGTATTTATTATTTGTACAGCATTGTTTTAGCTTAAAAGGATACAGAATGGTAGAAAATGGACTTGCAGAATAACTGGGGAAACAGGTTGTATACTAATCCTTCGCTCACATAATATAGTACATTATTTTGGGAAGAATAGGAACACTTCACTTGGAAAACCATTTAGAGATCGTGGCTCTTTGGGGGATGGATGGCAGGGCCCATTGGGAGAGAGGATAGTGTGAAAGGATGAGGAACAGATCATCTACAACATTTGCGATTCTTCTAAGATTGATCTCTATTCCGGGTTTCTATTCTTTCAATTACTTTTGTAATTTACATTGCAATTGCAATGGGATTTACATTGTTCTACAACTTCATGCGTGACATTTGGATTTTGGGTGTCTATTACAATAAAATCAAATAGTATTCTCATGATAAATGTCCATTCCTGAGAGAGATGTATTAATGTCTGTCTTTTTTATTATAATTTTATCTGTTTCTCCTGTCAGTTTTCATGTGTACTGTATGTTTAGATTTACTTTTGAATCTATATTTTTAAAACCATCCTTCTAATGCATTTTAACTTTTACCAACATAACATATCCTTCTTGTTCCCTTTAATGGTTTTGACCTTGAATTTCACCACATTTAATATAATCATCATTGGACAGTATCTTTTATATAAAAATTTACTAATATAACTTTCTCAATCATTTTACATGTCAACTAGGAATTGTGTCTCACAATATTAATAGAAAATGGACTATAGTGGTTAAACTAATAAGAGGATCAGTTTTCTTCTGTAGTGAGAAATCTGGAATTGGGCAGTGTCTCAGGGATAGTGCAGCTACTCACCAAAGTTGTCAAGGATCTGGACCTTTTCTGGCTTTCTAAGTAGCTATCTGTCACCCTTTCATTTTCTTGCATAATTTTGATTTATAGCTACATGTCTCTTAAATACCAGCTTGGATTTTTCAGCTACTCTGAGATCCTCTGTCCTTGAAAAGATTTTAATAATAATTAGTAACAATATTTTATTTTTTTATATTTTATTTTATTTTTTCAGTGTTCCAAGATTCATTGCTTATAACAATATTTTAAAAGTTTATATTTTACTTTTTTAAAAATTTTACTTATTTGAGAGAGAGACAGATAGACAGAGCGAGATTATGAGCAGTAGGGAAGGGCAGAGGGAAAAGAAGTCACCCTGCTGAGCAGGGAGTCCAATAAAACTTAACTGACTGAGCCACCAGAGTGCACCTTCTTTTTTTTTTTTTTTTTTTTTGGAGACAGAGAGACAGAGACAGAGATCACACACGAGTAGTGGGGGAGGAGCAGAGGGAGAGATAATCTTAAGCAGGCTCCATGTCCACCTCAGAGCCCAACAAAGAGCTCAGCCTTATTTCCCTGAGATCATGACCTGAGCCAAAATCAAGAGTGAGACATTCAACTGACTGAGCCACCCAGGTGCCCCTAAGACTTTGTATTTTAAAGAATTTATTTATTTACTTCTATTTTTATCAATAATGTCTTTGGCTTCATACTTACCATTTAATAAGTATATTTCTACTTAAGGATTAATCTCTTTTCTTCTTTTTGTTAGATTGAATTTTTAGTTCATTCTTAATGTGTGATATTTTTAAAGTTATACATTCTATTTATATCCTTCTAGAGGTATCCTTTTAAACCACATATTTAAATATTTTATAACATAATTGGAGTTAATGAGTATTAATATTATTTCACAAAAAATGTTAAATTTTTAACATATTTTCACTTACTCCCAACCAATCGCCTACCTCCCGTTTTGAAATTTTATTTCCAAATTTTATTTCCAATTATTAAGTAACATTTTTTAATAACAGACAAGTAACACAAATATTTATTTACATTTAATTACAAAACGTACCTTTTTTTTCTCAGCTAGTATTTATATCCCATGTTGTCTTCTTTCTTAGATTTATTTTTTCAGTGCAGCTGGAATACATTTGTGAGCAATTCTTTCAGAAAGTATCTATGGCTGGTGAATTCCTGAATCATTGCATGCTGACATATTCTCTATTTTGTCACCTCATTTGAATACTGATTTGGCTGTGTTCCTTCATTACAGAAAAATAGCAAGAACTCTAGATTTTGTGTGAAAGGCAGACTCATTGAAAGGTTCTGGACTGGAGAGAGACATGATCTGACTTAAGAATAAAAAGGATCTCTCTAATGATTCTGTTGAGCGTAGACTACAGAGGATCAAGATTGGGACACAGAGACAGGTTGAGAGGCGACTGCAACCATCCTAGCAAGAGGTGATGGTGGCTTAAACCGGGAAGATAGCAGTAAAGTTTAAGTGAGAAGTGATTAGATTTTGTATATTAAAAAAAAATCATTTGGGTCTCCCAATAGATTGGAAGGGAGGGTGAGAAAATAAGAGTGGTCCAAGGATGCCTTCAGGGCATTTGGGCTGATCAACTTGAAGTATAGGCTTGCTGTCAATTAAGATGCCAAAAAGGCTTGATGGGGCAGTTTGGAAAGGAAGATCAGTCCATTTAAGAACAGGTTGAGTTTAAGATATCTTTTCCTTTTGCAATGAAGATGTTGGGTATCCATAATTCATAGTCTACAGTTTTCAGTTTATTTCTTTAAAAGGAGTCAAGAATGGAAGAAATTTGTGAAATGACCTGAGTGTAGAATCCCTCTAGCTTTATTTTTCAAGCTTTAGAAGCCCCACTTTCACATGATTTGAAATAACTAATCTTGATGGTCAAACCTAAATATTTCAACTTATTATCTCAGAAGCAACTCTTTCAGGACATTTGTATGTTAAAGTATACATAACATTTCACTACAAATAAGTACAATTATCAGTATAAATAGAATGAATGGGTTTGTTGACCGAATCCTGGTGAGCAACAACTCACTGGTGTGAGCATAATTGCCCAAGCAGTGTAGCGCACCGTATTTGGGGTGTGGGTATTTGAAGGCCAGGAAGTTTCACAGCAAGACTGCAGCATTTCGATTAATCCAGCAAGTCAATTAAAAGAGTTTCTCTTGGGGCGCCTGGGTGGCTCAGTGGATTGAAGCCTCTGCCTTCAGCTCAGGTCATGATCCCAGGGTCCTGGGATCGAGCCCCGCATCGGGCTCTCTGCTCGGTGGCGAGCCTGCTTCTCTCCTCTCACTCTGCCTGCCTCTCTGCCTACTTGTGATCTCTGTCTGTCAAATAAATAAAGAAAGAAATAATCTTTAAAAAAAAAAAAAAAAGAGTTTCTCTTATGCTATAAAATTTCCCTAAAAAGAGATCGCACCATATTACTCTCCAGCTAATAGTGCTGGAAGAATCAAACTTTTTTAATCCTCTACTGGGATGGAAATGTCTCATTTTTAAATATGTATGTCTTTAATTGTGGATGAAGGTAGCATTTTTCACATGTTCACTGGTTATTTATATTTGACAGTTTTGTACAAATTATACCTAGGATATATCTGAGTCTATTGCATTTGTTACATGGGCAATTTTCATTTGCACAGTTGGTATCTTAAGTATTGGTTGATTATAACTGATAGTAACAATTGTCATTTGCTCTGTTTTGCCTTTTTTAAGGAATTATTTGGAACTTGTGGCAAAATCCATTCAAGATTGGGTCATAAAAGAAGAAGCCATATATCAAGAATCTAAAATGGCTGAGGAAATCAATAGGACAAAGGCTGAGCTGGAACTGAAATCTGCTGCTGCCAAAATCACTTCTCCTGGCAAAATCAATGCTATTAAAAAATCTAAAAGTAAGTAACTGGTTGAACTTACATGTAAAGTCCAAAGACATTTTCCTATTTGTTAATGTAATCAGAACTGAATACTTAAGTATTAAAAAGAGTTGCCTATAAATTTCTGTGACTCTTTACTTTTTCTAAAAAATCAAATAGTTGCATTCCAAATATGATGAGATCGATGATGGGATAATGGAATATTTGACATTATATTGATGCCGCTTCCTGCCAGACCTGGCAGATTCGATCTGTTCAGCAGATTAAATGTGATGTTAGGGAAATGCCAGATGTCTTTATTTCGGCAGGCTTGATAGGTTCATCTATCTAGGATTTATTGACAATATAGGAGACAAATTCAGAGTCAGTATCTCTCCATAAGAATGCTTACAGATTCCAAAAGCCGTAGGAAGAGAGAGTCTACTTCAATAAAAGCTTCAGGGTCACAACATAGTGAGAATGGAATTCCTTGCTTCCACCAAGGACAATGACTTCCTCATCTCTAGAGGAGCTCACTTCCACTTCAGAAATCTGCTCTAGAGGCAGTGAGAAAAAGTGAGAGATGAATGAACAGAGAGTTGGACTTGCTTGCCTATAAGATCCCCTACAATCCAGACATTTGGTCCTTCTACGAAACTTTGTTGTTGAGAGTTACTAAGAAATTTAATTTTCTCTGGTTATAGGTAGCAAAGGAATGAACAAAACAGAGATAGCAGATCAAGAAAAAGAAAAAGAGAAGGAAAAGATTCCTTTCATTTTAGAAGGCTCTCTCAAGGTAATTCAAGAAAAGACAAATGACACTGAATCATTACAAATTCAAATTTACTGTGTGATAGAGAGTTTGTGTGGTGAAATAGAAGTGATCTTTTTTTACTAAACTCTCAGAAATAATTGAATCTGCAATGAAAAAGCAGTCTCTCCGCTGAGCTGTCTTCTTCTCCAGGCTATAAACCTTTAAAGGACTCTGTGTCATTCACATTTATATAACCAAAATCCAGGGCGGTGTCTTGTTCATACTTAGTATACTCTCTATTTCTGCTGCAGGTATTTGTTTTTTGTTTCCAATTTTTAATTGGAATTTTATTACAAAATTGATATATGGTTTACAATAAATCAAAATTACTTTGGCTCTCCTAAGCCCCTGAAAATAAGAAATAGTAATGATTTGGTATGCTCTATACTCATACCTGCACACATGCACAAATAAGGAAGAGGGTCTGCATTTGTTTGGTTTTGATTTAGATTGATATATTTTTTTTTAACTCGGCCACATAACTTTGTTTCATAGCAACCTATCATTACTGTCACTTCCAGATAATATCTAGAGATTTAACTTATTTTCAGAGCAAGATTGTTAGTCTATAATCTGGATATTTATAAAATATAAAACAATTTCCTTATTAATAAGTGTCATTTATGTTTTTATTTATACAGAAGTATTTTACTTTTATGTAGTCAAATCCATCATTTTTGGCCAAAATTTAAAAGACAAAAAGCACATTTTGTCAAGGATGGGAAGCAAAGTGAATTCTCATATACTGCTGGTTGAAATATAAGTGGGCACTTCTCCTTTGGAAAGCTGGACATACGTATTAAAATCAAGCATACTCTCTCTCTTGTTCTGTCTCTCTTTCAAATAAAAAAATAAAATCTTTAAAAAAAAGAGAGAGAGAGAAATATTAAAGGGGATCTTGTAAGTGGCGAGAGCACCCAAAAGTAACAGAGGCCAGAAAGGAACAGAAGCAATATACAGAAAGAATGACTTTATAGGTAATACAATGGCACGAAATTCATTTCTTCCAATAGTTGCTCTGAATGTAAATGGGATAAATGCTCCAATCAGAAGACAGAGTATCAGATTAGATAAAAAAGGAAGACCTATCTGGTGTCTGTAAGAAATTCATTTTAGACCTAAAGGACACCTCCAGATTGAAAGTGAGGAAATGGAGAACCACTTATCATGCTATGGGACATCAAAAGAAAGCTGGGGTAGCAATCCTTATAACAGACAAATTAGATTTTAAACCAAAGACTGTAGTAAGGGATGAAGAGGGACACTATATCATAGTTAAAAGGGCCTATTCAACAAGAAGATCTAATAATTATAAATATTTATGCTCCTAACTTGGGAGAATCCAGTTACATAAGCCAGTTAATAACAAAGTTAAAGAAGCACATTGATAATAATACAATAATAGTAGGAGACTTTAACACCCCATTCACAGCAATGGACAGATCTTCTAAGCAGAAGATCAAAGAAGAAACAAGGGCTTTGAATAACACACTGGACCAGATGGACTTCGTAGATACATTCAGAACATTCCATCCTAAAACAACAGAATACACATTGTTCTGGGGTGTCCATGGAGTATTCTCCAGAATAGATCACACTATGAAATATCATATGAAATCATATATTTGTTTTTCTCTGACTGACTTATTTTTGAAGTCCACACACCCCTGTTACTTCCTGCTTTTCACTCATTGGCCTTCCTGAATGTTAGGGTGCATTCATCAATTCTGGAAACGACTCAGCCATAATCTATTCAAATGCTACCTTTTCTAAAGTTCTATTTCATTTCTAACAGAGATTTCAAACTCACCTTCCTATTTTTGATACTTTTTTTGTTTCCTATTTATCTTTGGACACTTCTTTCTCTTTAAACAAATTAAAGAGTAAGCAGATTCAAATACTTATGTTATCTCCTCTATTTGATAATTCCAATATCTTCTTCAACTTCACAGATATGTCTTCACAGTATGCTTCTCCTTCAGAATCTTGCTTCTGGCTTACTTACTCATTCTCATTTGTGAGCGCATATCCACCCACAACCTTTTTAGAATACATTTTTAAGGTAATATATTTTGGCCTCAAATCTCTGTGAGGACAACTTGTCATTAGTTCTCAGGGGAGATTCCCCCCATCTCTTCTCAATCTTTAACTCAGGGACAAAGAATCAAGCTAGAATTCATGCTCTTCCTCTATAGGGAAAGGTTTTGTGTTTTGTTTTTTTTTTTTTAGTTCACCCAACGAAGGTGTCATTTTTTAAAAATATCTGCTCTATTCAGAGGTCTCTGATTTGATCTCCCAGGTTAATGCTTTAGTCCCTGTAACTCATTGAAACTCCTGTTCTAAGCTGCCAGGGATGGACATAAAGCCCTCAGAAACTTCTGTCCTGAATACTCCTGTTCCTCATTAGATTAGAGCTTTTTCATACCTTTTATTTTGTTGCCAGCCCTGCTATGCATTGCAATGATGATTTTTACATTTTATCTATCATTTTTGAAATGTTTTATGCCAGGAGTGTTTCTCTGAACATCTGGTCCACCATATTGCTGGATTAAGAAGACTTAAACTAGGGACTGGATTCATGTGGAAAAATATAGAAGGGAGGGAGACCAGCTAAGAGGCTGATGTAATAGTTCAGGATAAAATGAGAAGACCTGAATTAAAGGAAAATTCAAAGAAGGTGAGAGAGGAAGCTCAGTAAAGAGAATTCTCTAAAGAGCTTGGCAGGACGTGGTACATGGAAGTTGGGTATAAGAAGAGAGTCAAGGGTAACTCCAAGGTTTCTAGCTCAGGATCTTAATTTATCAGAGGTGCCTTATAAAAAGCGTATAAAGTATTCTCCAAAATGAACCTGAATGGGATCTAATTTGTTTCAAAATCCTGTTAATTTTTTTTAAATGCGTTTATAGGCATGGAAAGAAGAACAAGATCGATTAGCAGAAGAAGAGCGCTTAAAGGAAGAAAAAAAAGCAGAAAAGAAGAGTAAGGAAGCTGGTAAAAAGAAAGGCAAGGAAAAGGTAGAGAAAGAAGACAGTAAAGCTTCAAAGAAAAAATTTCTTTTCAAGGAGAAATCTAAAGAAGAACAAATGAAGATTCCAGAAGTAGCAGAGGAACCCCTCCAGCAACCAGAACCTGAGATCATTTATCCGGTAAAATCAGCATTCCAAGAAGCCTCTTTGGGTCCTTTCAAATTGTTTTGGGAGAAACACAGCTTCTGTGGAATCACAAGGTTCCCAGTCTTCACTGACACCACAGAAGGCCTTGAAGTTTCTTCTAGCATAGATGACCTCAGACCCATACTCAACCCTCAGATACCTAGGACTTTCACTGTAGCCAATCTCCAAGATGGGAATACCATCAGGCCAGTTTTTCTTGAGTACTGTGAAACTAGGTTACTAAGGGCAAGAAAAATGGGGATTTGACACAAAAGCATTCATTTAGGTTAATGTAAATAAAGCAACTGTGAACGATCAAAGTGCATACAAAAGCTAGCTGTATTGTCTCAGGTGACAGGCCTTGCTGAGCATGCACCCATGTATTTTGCTTGTAGGCTTTGGTAAAATCATCCCTTTGCCAGTCTGTCCCCCAGGCAGTCTTATAAGGAAAACCTAATGGGCAAGAGATGGACAAAAA
Organism: Mustela lutreola; assembly: GCF_030435805.1. NCBI lineage: Eukaryota > Metazoa > Chordata > Mammalia > Carnivora > Mustelidae > Mustela > Mustela lutreola. Next base: position 101,142,765 of record NC_081299.1, on the reverse strand, counting down.
TGTAACAGCTCTTGTTCTTTCTAGCAGCTACTCTAAGCCAGTTCTCAGGCATTAGCATGCATCACAATCATTTGGAGTTCTATTAGCAACACTTAGCAAAAAATGTCATTACCATATTCCTTCCTAAAGTATAAAGTGTCAAGAAAAATGCATAAAGTGTCACTATTCCTCAATATATCAGTTTACTTTAAACAGAAAATTAATAGCCAATGAAAGAGAAATTGATTTCTTCTCCCACTGCTTTTCAGTAGTATCATTATTTGATCTGTACTACCTGGAAGGATGCTCCGGTGAACAGATTTTAAAATCATGGACCTCCTTTAATTCTGCCTGTCCTTGTAATATCACAGGAGGTGCTAAAGATAATATGGACACTGTCCTGTGAATCTATAAAGTGACAGACATTCATTTAGCAGAATTAAGCTTACAGCATCTTTAACTGGCTCACACTGATGAGTTGATTTTTGTAGTTGCCATTTCACACTCAAAGCCTGATGTTTTCCCTTCTAGTTTCATGGATATAATATGGGAGACATACCCGTCCAAATCTCAGGAACAAATTCTTATCTGTATCCTTCAGATGGAGGGAAGATTGAAGTAGAGAAGACAACATTTGAAAAAGGTACCTTTTGAACACAGCCGGTTAATAGTTTGGAAGATACTAACGTATTTCAAATCATCTTGGGGCCTTGTACCCTTGGATGTGATAGGTGAGAGTGGTAATGTACCCAATTTTCTTTATTATACACCACATTCAGCACTTCCAGCCTTCACATTCTTCTGTTACAATTGACTGCAAGGCACAAGCCAGCTGAGAGGTTAGCTGGGACATACTGTTACAAACTTTCTGGTTGTTAAAATCTTGAAATGTTTCTGTATGATTCAAAAATACTATAATAGTAACCACAATAAACATAATTAATTAGTAATATTAATTACTGCACGTAGCGTTATCTCAGAAACCAAGCACACACTGTGATTTGAGAGCAAATTTCTAATCTGGGCTCTGGAGCACCAAGCTTGGGGTTCTGCTGCCAAGGTCCAGGTATTTTTGCTACAGAGAAGTTTCTTCTGGATTCAGAAGTCTTTGAATGGGAGATGAGGAGATGAGCCTTGTGGATGCAGTGAGGACCTAGTCTAGAAAACCCCTAAAGGAAATGTGTAATTCTTCCCAAGAAGCAGATACGAGCTCTAGGGAACCTGTCAGGGACATCTTGCAGGGTCTATCTTTTCACTGGGCTTTAAAGATCTCTTAGGTAGGGGTGCCTGGGTGGCTTAGTGGATTAAAGCCTCTGTCTTCAGCTCAGGTCATGATCTCAGGGTCCTAGGAGAGAGCCCTGCATTGGGCTCTCTTCTCAGCAGGGAGCCTGCTTCCCCTTCTCTCTCTCTCCCTGTTTCTCTGCCTACTTGTGATCTCTGTCTGTCAAGTAAATTTAAAAAAAAAAAAAAAAAAAAAAAAAAGATCTCTCAGGTGGATTTGAGAACCTGGGCTTTATTTGGTAGCTTATTGTCTCAGAACTGTGAGGAGGTCAGTGTGGAAGAAATTTGAAATTTGAGCAGGGCCCTGTTTAATGTCCACAAGGTTATGCCCCCCAGCAAGGGGTAACACAGGCTCCTCCTACCCCCACCCTCTGTCTGGACCAGCTTACCCCTCCTCGTTTCCTGTCCTCCCCTCCCTACCTTTCTCTCTCTTAACCCCTCTCTCTTCCCTTCCTTCTTTCTTGTCATCTAATATCTACCACTATAAGAAGGAAGTCATTGCAAAAGTTACATGCTGTTCCCTATGTGAAGTCATGGCTCAAGTGGAAGCATCATTAGATGATAATCACCCCATCAAACAAAGGATCACATCAATAATTTTTTAAAATAAAAAGGCCTGAAAGTCATTCAAATTATTTAAACAATGGTTGGCGATACAACTTATATCAAATGTCAGACCATTTTATTATATGAAGCTTGTTTATTTAAACCATGATAGGGATTGTTATTAATATAGGTACACATATTTATATGATCATATGTTTTCATAGTTGATATTTGATATTTTAAATATTTTGAATATCATCCTGGGGTATAGTGTACAATTAATAGTAATTAAAAATGGAGCTCAAAATCACATAACTGAGAAAACTACTGGACTCAAGTTTTGTGATGCTGTGTTCTATTTTCCATAACTATTCCTCACGCTTATGGAAATTTGTATATGCTCATGTTTATTAGTTTCATACGAGTCACAGCAAATACTAATCCTATCAATTAGGCAGAAGATAGCTCAATCAAAGTTGAAAAGAACAAGCTGGATTAAAAAAAAAAAAGAAGAAGAAGAAGAAGAGAAGAGAAAAGCTGAAAAAGAAGGCAAAAAATGAGAACACCAGAAGAGGAAACTGCCATTTGGAAAACTCTGATTTGCTGCTACTAATGATAACAATACTCTAATTACCATTGATGTAATTCTTTATAAGCTGTAAAATACAACTAGCTCATGTGATTAATCACCAAGTTGAGTATAGGTGTACAATAGTCTCAACCAATGTATTTTCTCTTTTGTAATTTGATTAGAAAGTCTGCAAACATCTCCTTGAACCACTTGCCATTTATTTCTGGCTCCCGGGTCACATCTACAGGGGCTGGGCTAGAGTGACATCATGGTATTCCTCTTACTAAAAAAGTGTGTATTAGGAGGAGAGAGGGGAAAAAAAAAAGAGGAAAGAAAGGGGAAAAAAGAATTAAAAAAAAAAACAAAAAGAAAAATAGAAAATGATCTTGATGGAAAAAAAAATTTTTTTTTAAAGATATACTGTGGAAGCGGGTAGAATCCCATAACTAACTGCTGAGGAGGGACCTGCTTTGCAGAGGAGCGGAAGGCCCAGGGAGTGGGGCAGGGGGCTGCTCATTCACTCTGGGGTCTCACCATGGACACGTCTCAACTGCGCAAGCTGCTCCCCTTGTTTCCCTGTCCGACTTCACTCCCTTGGGGGCTGCTCAAGGGTCGATGGGCATGGGTGGTAGGGGGGTGTTTTTACCCAGGGCCCTGGAAGCACACCAAACTGTTCTGCTTGTTACCTTCCCTCCTCTTCTCCCTAACTTTCCACAGTCCCCTCCACCTGCTCTTGTCTTGCCAATTTGCCACCCACCCCACCCCTCTTGTCAGGCTCTCTGCCCTTCCAGATTGCCTGGTGATCTCTCTTGTTTCCTTTTGTTTCTTTTTGTTTTGAGGGTCTTTCTTTGCAGGTTTCTGTAGCCAGATCTCCCTCCTGCTCCCAGAGGCTCCAGTGTAAAATCCCCTACCCCCTGGGGAAATGCACTACCTTGTTTTGGGGTGGGTTTTTCTTTGTTTTCCGGTTTTTTGTTTTGTTTTGTTTTCCTTTGCCTTTTTTTCCCTTTTATTTTATTTTTCCCTTTTATTTTATTCCCTTTATTTCCCCTTTTATTTTATTGAACAGGGAGGTGGGAGGTGGATTTTATTTATTTATTTATTTTTTTACTCATTTCCAGGGGGGTGGGAGTTTTGTTTTGTTTTTTTTTTTTAATATGTGTCATGAATAAAGTTGTCTTTGAAAATTTTTTAAAAATCACATCACATTATTCCTGAGGCACCTTTCTATAAAATAGTGATGTCCATAGATGTTTCCATGCCCTTAGTTACATTCTATGCTGCATTATTTAGGTGTCTTGTCAAGGACCTTAATGGGGCATCGGTAGCAGTCTTCTATCCCTTATTTTCCCCAGGGCCAACTTTTATCAAGGTGACAGTGAAAAAGGACAGGCATACTTTTATAATTCATTTAAAAGACCCTAAGGAAATTGTGAAAAAGGGAAAAAAAGAAGAGGATTATTCTTCAGAAGATGTGAAAGAAAACAGAGAGGAAGAGCAAAATCTTGAAACAGGTAAGCAGTAGCATCTTTGTGTCTAACCCACACATCTCTTTCACTTAGCAACTAGGCTCATTTTTCCAGATGGTAAGGAAAGTGTTTTGCGATTCTGCTTTATATACATTTTCCCTGAGGTAATGTGTACCTGCATTATATACATAGCACATCAACAGTGGACTGCTAACTTGGTTTTGCCCCCTCTGGATGACCAGCTATTGATTCCAGTTGTCATACAAAGTCTATGTAGCTGGCTACCTTTATGTAGCAACATTGCATTTGCAGTGTCCATTCTGGCCTGAATTTTGTTTTACACAACTTGTATCAAGTGCAGTCTCTAGGACTCAGGTCTGCATTAGTTGATTTCTGCTGAAGTTTTAGCTTTTCTCCAATATTCACTACAAATGCTGGGCTTTCCTTCTATGCTCTACCACTTAGTTCTCTCCATGGTATCAAATGTCTTAGGTTGCAAGGACAAGAGAAAAATCCTACATTTGGTCTTGGTAGTCTCTACCTGCAAATAGATGAGAGCTCCAGGTGTTTGTCCATTGAAGATACAACATGAAACTTCCTGATAACACTATTTAACATCTCTAGGCAACACCACCCAGAGAAGCAATGTTATCTGCCCAGTGTTACATAGGTTATACCTGCAAAAGGAGAAGAGTTAATTAATAGGATGTTTTCAACTCAAACTCGTAATAAGACAAATAACCAAATCTTACTAATAAATTCATGGTCCCAGTATTTCCCAAACTCAAGAACATGATGTTTGAAAGTTTGAATGTACTCCAGACCTTAAAACAGAAATTTTTAAATTACTTTTCTTTGTTTTGCTTGATAAAAGAATATGTGGTTTATTTTAAAAATTAGGAAATATAAAAATATTTAAAGAAAACGAGAGTTGCACCTAATTCTACCACCCCAGCAGTGGCCACTATTGCAGTGTATTTCTTACTTTATCATCATGAACATTTTCCCATTCATTAAATACTCTTTGAAAACAAAGTTTTCTAATAATTTCATAATAATCCATTGGTACGTACATATATATCAATAACTGAATTAATTATGTCCACATTTTTATCTATGTGATTTCCACTTTGCACTGTTTTGCTTCCATTTCTTTTTAATAAAATGGAAATGTCCTTGATTTGAATTTGCCTTTTAGGAAAATCAGATGCAGAGAATAAAGTTATCAGCAAGTTTGGATCTTTTTCTGCCACCTTAGAAAATGGGATCTGCCTCTCAATAAGTTACTATGGACCAAGTGGAATGGCCCCAGGTAAAATAAGCACAATAGCAAGGATAAGTGTCCCATGACCAAGGGCATCTGCCCATCCTCAATCTGCTTACGTGTTGATAAACTTGTTTTGATTTATCGCCCCTCTTTTCTTAGAAAGGTGGGAATATATCTTTGAGTGCGTACATACGTGTGTGTTTACATGTATGCACATAAATAGTTGCTCATACATAGAAAATAACAGTGCTTTGACATTTGAAACAATTTATCATATATACAATTTTACATAGAATCACATATACATATAAAATTATATGTATTTCAGTTATCTTTGTTAACTAGCCTGGGAAAATAAGTCTGTTCATGCCCCCGAAAAAGCATGATTTCTCCAAGTATCCTCTTGGTTTTCCACATAATGATATTTTTATGAGTCCTGTGATTGTGGAAATGCTCAGTGTGCTTCAGGACTTAACAGTCTTAAAGGAACCATTCATTGGACATCTTAAAGGATTACTTTACCCCACATTTAATGAACAAATTCTCCAACTGGAAGCTCTTTCCTTACAAACCACAAAATAATATGTCATTTAACCAAGAACCAATTGAGAAATTTTGTGGGATCCCAGGCATTTTACAGGGATATAGGCATACATTTAAAAAAAAAAAAAAAAAAAAAAAAAAAAGCTTTACGAAATTGGAAGATAATCCCTATGCTATATAGACTTCAAACTACATATAGATCATAGTGATCCAACTGTCTGCCTAACTATGTAACTCCTTTTCTGCAGAAACATCATTCCATAGGTTCGTTATAATCTTTTTCTTACCTTGTGCAAATATTGTAGTACTCTAGTGAGTTAGAGAGCCCATTAAATTTGTTAGTATTTTTTATTTATTTGGGATTTTGTCTTTTAATCTTATATTTGGTTTCTTTCTAAGCCAGCATTTGAAGTCATTCTCTGCCTAACAAATTATGTAACAAATTATTAACTCCATTATCATGCACATTCACTAAAAAATCCTATCCCTTCTGAACATAGCTTATCACGATTTCAGATTAAGATATTTATACTCTACTCTCTATAAACTATATTGCTGCTGTTTCCCAGTGATTTCCTTATTCTTGATCTCATCCTTAACTTATTATGCAATTATTCCATTTAAAACAAATGTTCCTAATTTCACATTTATAAGTACTGCATTTGAAAATGTTTATAATATGAAAGAAATAGAAAGGTTTCCAGTGTTTGTGGTTGGAAGAATGACTGTTGTTAAAATGTCTATACTATCTAAAGCAATCTACATACTTAATGCAATCCTTATCAAAATACCAAAAGCATTTTTCACACAGCTAGCACAAACAATCCTAAAATTTGTATGGAACCACAAAAGACCCCAAATAACCAAAGCAATCTTGAAAAGGAAAGCAAAGCTGAGGGCGTCACAATTCCGGACTTCAAGTTATATTATTACAAAGCTGTAATCATCAAGACAGTATTGTGCTGGCACAAAAATAGACACATATATCAGTAGAACAGAATAGAAAATCCAGAAATAGATTCACAATTATTTTTAGACAAAGCAGGAAAGACTATCCAATGGGAAAAAGTCTCTTCAATAAATGGTGCTGGGAAAACTGGACAGCAACATGCAAAAGAAGGAAATTCAACCTCCTTCTTATACCTTACACAAAAATAAATTCAAAATGAGTGAAATACCTAAATGTGAGACAGAATACTATCAAAATCCTAGAGAAGAACATAGGAAGAAACATCTTCCACATCAGCCATAGCAACTTCTTACTAAACATGTCTCCAGAAGCAATGGAAACAAAAATAAAAATGAACTATTGGGACTTCAAGATAAAAAGCTTTTGCACCACAAAGGAAACAATCAACAAAACTAAAAGGCAACCAACAGAATGGGAGAGGATATTTGCAAATGATGTATCAGATAAAGGGCTAGTATCCAAAATCCATAAAGAATTTATCAAACTGAACACCCAAAAAACAAATAATCCAGTTAAGAAATGGGCAGAAGACACGAATAGACATTTTTCGAAAGAAAACATTCAGATAGCTAAAAAATACACTCAAACATCACTCAACATAACTCATAATCAGAGAAAAACAAGTCAAAACTACAAAGAGATGGCACCTCACACCTGTTAGAATGGCTGAAATTAACAACAGAGGAAACAACAGATGTTGGCGAGGATGCAGAGATAGGGGAACCCTCTTACTGTGTTGGTAGGAATTCAAACTGGTGTAGCCACTCTGGAAAACAATATGGAAGTTCCCCCAAAAAGTTAAAAATAGATGTGATTAATCTTTTTAATGTACTGTTGGATCCTATTGGCTAGTGTCTTGGTGAGAATTTTGGCATCCATGTTCATCAGGGATATTGGTCGGTAATTCTCCTTTTTTGGTGGGGTCTCTGTCTGGTTTGAGGATCAAGGTAATGCTGGCCTCAGAGAAAAAGTTTGAAAGTGTTCCATTTCCAGTTTTTGAAAGTGCTTCAGAAGAATAGGAATTAATTCTTCTTTTAAATGTTTGGTAGAATTCCCCATGGAAGCTGTCCAGCCTGGCATTCTTGTTTGCTGGGAGATTTTTGATTACTGCTATTGGGGTCTGTTATCAAAGGAACAAGACTGAGACAAAGTGGAAGTTATCAAAGACTTATTCTATGCCAAGCATTAGAAGTTAGACTGACCGGCCAGGGAACGAGACTGAGACAAAGTAAAAGTTGTGTGAAACTTTATTCTATGCCAAGCATTAGAAATCAGACTGACCAGCCAGGGCCGCCTCAGAAGAGAGCAACCCCCTCCTGATCTCACAGGCTGATTTTGTAGGGCATAACCGCAGACCCAAGGTATGTGGCTTTTATTGTTAAGGCGTTTACTCCTGGAATCAATACCCGGAACCATACTAGGAACTACTGGGGCGTTTATTCCTGGAATGAAGTCCATGGATGTAAACAACAATATGGCTACCCAGGCAATATGGAGTTGCTCCAGCTAAACAGGCCCTAATAGTTAAACAGGTTTTAACATTAAATTGGCCCTAACAACTGCTTCAATTTCCTTGCTGGTTGTGGGTCTGTTTAGATTTTCTGTTTCTTCCTGTTTCAGTTTTGGTATTTTCTATGTCCCTAGGAGTGCATCCATTTCTTTCAGACTGCCTAATTTGTTAGCATATAATGGCTCATACTATGTTGTCATAATTATTTGTATTTCTGTGGTGTTGGTTGTGATCTCTACTCTTTCATAAAATCATATGATTTTGTTAATTTTGGTCCTTTCTCTTTTCTTTTTGGTAAGTCTGGCCAGGGTTTTATCTATCTTATCCATTCTTTCAAAGAACTATCTCCTAGTTTCATTGATCCGTTCTTCTGTTCCTTTGATTTCTATTTCATTGATCTCTGCTCTGATCTTTATTATTTCTTTTCTCCTACTTTTTTGCTGTTCTTTCTCCAGCTCCTTTAGATGTTTGGTTAGGTTATGTTGTGTATTTGAAATCTTTTTTTTTTTTTTTAAGATTTTATTTATTTATTTGACACAGAGATAGAGATCACAAGTAGGCAGAGAGGCAGGTGGGGGAGGGGCAGACTCCCTGCTGAGCAGAGTACTTGATGTGGGGCTTGATCCCAGGACCCTGAGATCATGACCTGAGCTGAAGGCAGAGGCTTAACCCACTGAGCCACCCAGGTGCCTCTTGAGATCTTTTTTGTTTCTTGAGGAAGACTTGTAGTGCTATGTACTTCCCTTTTAGGACTGCCTTTGCTGCATATCAAAGATTTTAAGCAGTTGTGTTTTCATTTTTATTTGTTTTCATGAATCTTTTAAATTCTTCTTTAATTTCCTGGTTGACCCATTCATTCTTTAGTAGGATGCTCTTTAACCTCCAAGTATTTGAGTAAGTTTTGTGTTAGATGTCTTTCTCCTAGGTTCCCATGGAGCACTGATAAATTCCTTTATCACAGATTTAACACAGGACATTGTACCTGAGGGTTTTTTCATTTGATCCACCCATTGCAAGTTCCTTGTAGTCTTCATCATTGGTTATCCAATTCATAGTACATGTGGTAGGTACTCCATAAATTTTTACTGAATGAGTAGATGGATGGGGATGAGAGGGAGGAGTTTCCAGCTCCCTATAACTGGATGCCATTCACTTATTTATATACTGTACTTCCTATAGGTGAGGAATCTTCCTGGCATTGAGCCACAATGATGAATAAAACCATGGCACATCTATTCAAAAAACTCATTGTCTAAGGGCACCTGGATGGCTCAGTCATTTGAGCACCTGACCCTTGATTTCACCTCAGGCCACGATCTCAGGGTTGTGAAATCAAGCTCCACATTGGGCTACACACTCAGTGGGGAGTCTGCTTGAGATTCTTTCTCTCCCTCTTCCTCTGCCTCTTCTCCCCTCTTTTTTCCTCTCTCTCTCTCTCAAATAAATAAATAAATTTTTTTTAAAAAACTCATTGTCTGATGGGAAAAGAATAAATAAATAACTTCTGGATTTCTAGAAATTATATATAAACATAGTACTGGGAACAGCTAGAAAATACTTCAGAGAGAAAGTATAGTATCTGAGGTGGGATTTTAAAGATGAATGGTAACTATCCAGACAAAGCAACAAGGAAAGGGAATTCTTGACATTAAGAACCATTGTGTATAAACATACAACTGTGTAAAAACATAGCATCTTCACAGAAAGGGGAAAAGTTGAGTGTGGTTGGAGTGGTGGAATGTCAGTACTCAATGGCCCATAAGATCAATGAGTATCAGAGGTGTTTAAATAAAGGATGAGAAGTGATACAATTGGATTTTATATTAGAAATATAATTTTATGATAGTTTCAAAAGTACACTGAAATGATAGTATTAGAGGTCCCATACCAGTTTGGGAACTTTTTGCAGAAAATCAAGTAAAAGATTAATGAGAATATGAGGTAAGTTAGGAACAGGTAGGAGAGGCACCATTCAAGAGAAATTTCTGATGGCTTGTTGACTGGTTGGATGTATGAGGTCAGTCAAAAAGAGAAAATGCAAATACCTCACTGTCTAACTTGAGAAATGAGATGCTTGATTGCTCATTAAATGAGATTAAGTATATAGGAGGCTTTCCTTTCCTAGCAGAAGAGAGACTTACTGAGTTTGAAATGTCTCCAGTACCACAACCAGGGAGAGATATAGAAAGGTAGTTGGACATATTAATCTGATGCTGAGAAGAAAGGTCATGCCTTATGATAGAAATTTTGGAGTCATCAGCATACAGATGAGAGTTAGAGCCCCAGTAGTGAGTGAGATACTCAGATCTACTATACGTAATAAAGCTCAGCTTTGGCTGTATCACAGTCATGTGTGACTTTTCATAAATATAATGCCTGTTGCCTCATCCCTAGAGAGTGTGATTCAGTGGGTCAAGATGGGGGCCTGAGCTTTTTATAAAAAATTCAATGAGCAATCATTATGAGCAGCCAGAGTTGAGAACATCCATTGTAAGCATAAAGGGAAAAACCCCTGGAATCTAATGACATTTAAGGATTCACAAAAGAGGAAGAACTAGTAAAGGAGACAGAAAAAAAATGTTCAGAGAGGGAAGAAGAAATACAGGGAGAGTATTATCCTGGAACCCAGAGGAGAATAGAATTCCTTTAACACACCAGTGATGCTGGGGCGCCTGGGTGGCTCAGTGGTTTGGGCTGCTGCCTTCGGCTCGGGTCATGATCTCAGGGTCCTGGGATCGAGCCCCGCATCGGGCTTTCTGCTCCGCAGGAAGCCTGTTTCCCTCTTTCTCTCTCTCTCTCTCTCTGCCTGCCTCTCTGCCTACTTGTGATCTCTGTCTGTCAAATAAATAAATAAAATCTTTAAAAAAAACAAAAACAAAAACACCAGTGATGCTCAGAAGATTGTGACAAAATTCCTTCAGAGATCAACTTGCTTTTGAAAATTCTGGCAATACTATTAGACCCAGAATAAAATTAATCTTTTACAACTTCTAAAACTTCTTTTTATCAACTCAACTAGAAAACTCTCTTTTCTGAATTTCTTTTTTTGTATCCCTTATTATTTTCCTATTTAATATGTCCTTGTATTAAAGCTATTTGAGTATAATTATTATTAGAATATTTTGGTTTCATAGGGTCTTTTATATATATTTTGTCATTATTGCCCACTGCTCCAAAGATGTTGCATATAGAAACATTTCAAAAAATATTTCTCAAACAGATGGTTGTTGCACTATCTTTAGGAGTTCATAATCTAGATGGGAAGGCAAAAACATGTGAAATAATGATTCAATCAAATATGTCAAAATATTAAGTACCTCAGATTTACTAACTATAATTCTCATTTTTAAATTAACTGTATTACCCCTGAAATCTATCTGACTGAAAAATCATTTTCAGCAAGGTAAAAATTGTTGCCAGCTGGTAAAAATGCAAAACATATTTGCCATGCAAACATTTATATATTGATTTAACAAACATAAAATATGAATTCCAATTTACTAGTTTCTCCTTTTTTCCTGTTATAGAGAATAAGGATCCTAATTTGGAAACAATGTTGAGTATCCCATCAGCACTTACTACAACAGTAGTTCCTCTTATAGTGACTGTTCCTCAAAGCAAAGTGAAAGGAAAAACAAAAGGCAAAGAAAAACCTAAAGAATTTCTTAAAGAAGAGGAACACCCAAAAGAAGAAGAGAAAAAGGTGCATAGACTTGCCATTGATTCCTAAACCCTACTTCTACCTCAGTTTTAACTTTTTTAAAATCACAAGTTACACCAACAGTATCATTTTAGTACATGTATATTGTTGTACAGATGTATTAACATTCCTTGAAGTTTCAATTTTGAATGAAAACAAGAGATGTGTACACAGGAGTTGGATCCCTACACCAGGAGACATATTGTCATGTACAAACTGACTCAGGTCTTCCATTCAAAACTCAGAATGAAGAGCTCACCCTTTTTTCAACTCTGGTTCTTTGCTTTTGGTTGGTTATGTTCCTACCATTCTCTAAATACTTTATTTAGTTTTGTTAGATAAGCAACAATTGAAAGAAGAATATTTCTAATTAAATAGGAAGTACTTCCATTAGACTTGGCCTTAGATATTGATGGGCTCCAGGGCTTCTGGCTAAAGAGCAGTTCACCCTCTACTTCCAATATCACCAAATGCAGACACACACAGAGGCTTTGATTCCAAATATGTTCCTAATACCAGAATACAGATAAAAAGAAAACAGACAAGAAGGAAATCACTAATGAAATCTTGAAAATTTGCTAGGTGAGCTGTACAGTTTGTACAGTATACAAATTCTCGACTTATTAGAAGAAAAAAATATTAAAAAGTGACCAGAACTATTGATTTCAGAACTTGGTCCTTTAAAAGTTCTGGTGTTTGTACGTAACTTAACCTCGGCACCATATTTATTTAGCTATACTAGATGACTTTTCTCAATCCAGGGTACTTGACCCTCATTAAGTAAAAATTTTACAGTGTTGAGCAGAATAGCCCTAGATGATTCATTAATTTACTGAAAGCAATCTGATAACAAACCAATCAGTTATCCCATAATTTTAGTAAGTGGCAATAATAGAAGGGTGGGAGATAATTACTGTTTTTTTGTGTAATCATAAATTTGTCATGGCAGGTTCAGGTTCATGTCTTTGAACATTATTGTTCATTTTACAGAACTTCATAATTTTTTCCTCCTAATTTTGCTTTCTGTTTAGTTCTTTTAAAGATTTTATTTATTTATTAATTTGAGATAGAGCAAGAGTGAGAGAAAAATAGAGAGAGAGCACAAGCAGGGGGAGTAAGAGGCAGAGGGAGAAGCAGGTGCTCCACTGAGCAGGAAGCCCCAAATGGGGCTCAGTCCCAGGACTCCAGAATCATGACCTGAGCTGCATGCAGACGCTTTACTGACTGAGCCACTCAGGTGCCCCTTACTTTGTGTTTTTAATTGACTTTTGGCTAACTATTCCAAATTTATTATTTGTTAGTAACAAAGGCAGAACAACCTAAGTGATCCACAGCACAAGACTAGTTAAAATAAACTACAGGTGCAGCAACAGGGTATCAGTTGGAATGATTTTAGAGGCTAACAAAAGAGAGCCAACTGGAAAACTGAAATGATTATCATGAGGGGTTGGTTGGAAGTAACTAAATAACTTTCATTCTGGGGTCCAAGTAACCAACAAGGAACTCAGCATAGTTAGCATAAAATGAACTAGGATTTTTGAAGTAGACACACCCAAACTTCATTAGTTTATAAATAATCTTTTTATGTCTTTTTAAATTGTTTCTACTCACTACAAAAGTAATGCTTATTAGAGAAAAATAATGACACATTTCCTAATAGCATAACATCTTTAACACTCAAACTTTAAAAGATATACCAAGTCAGTAGAGGGCACATAGGTCAGCCCTTAACCCCACATTTACATACAGAGACATCTTTCAAGGCCTACTTTAAGCTCCAACTCCTCCATGATCCTTTCCTAATTATTCTAATTAATTTTGATGTCTTCGTTTGTGGGAGTAGAGATGTGCTAACAGTTGGGTACTGTAATTTAATTGTTTCACATGTCTGTGTGTCATTCTATGAACAGAATAATTTACACAAAAATACAGACTCATGCATATTTACAGGCTCAATTGCAGGGTCCACCAGTCCTGGGCAAGTCATATCTTAAGCACTCAGCAAATGCTTGCTTAGTCCAAATAAATCAGTAGCTCATTTAGAAAATGACAAACAATTATTGTTAAATTATTTACAGGAAGAAGTAGAACCAGAACATGTTTTGCAAGAGACTCCTTATGTTCCTACCTTCCAAAACCTAAATGTGTCTTGCCCCAATGGACTCCTGGTGACCTTTATTGGGCAAGAGTCTACAGGTGAGTGTTAGCCAGCATGGGGGGGGGGGGGCAAATGTCATACAGAAAACAGTTGAATCACCATTGAAAACGTATGTATTTTCATACCAGTTAAACATGTTGATAATGAACAATAGGCTAATAATAATAATGACTAGCATTTTTTGAGCCCCCAGCCCTAAGTACTTAACATATAAAAAAATACACAAATATGGTAAACTAAGTTCTAATAATTCCATTTTACAAAATAAATCAAGGCTTCAGGAGGTTCATTAACTTTCCCAGGTCACTCAGTTCCTAAGTGGCAGAAATTAAAGGTCATTCTTGGTCAGTGATGGCAAGGCTGGTGGACTCTTAACAACTTTGATGGGGTGGGACCCTGTCTTTCTGGCTCTACAGAGGGCCACAGGTATAGTGATTTGCTGTCTGACCAAATCAAAAGATAGTGAGTATAAAGTAAGTGGAGGCAAGTACAGGTTAAGTGGTTGAAGGATATCAGTCTTGTTCCCAGATATTAGAATGTAATTTTATAAAGTCTGTTATTTTTGTACATGGCCTCTAACTCGTTAAGATGACTAAGTAAGTACAGGTAGGACCTCTTTAATTAATATGATGGGGCATCCACATTAGTGACTGAATTTGAATATCACTGATATGGAGGCCCACTCTTGCAGTAGAATTAGCAGATGCAACCAAGTAAGCACTGGCCTGGGACTTGAGTTATATATATGTCCCTTTCGGTTGCTTACTATCTCTGGACCATGTTTCTTCATCTGATAAAAGTTTTGTTGTACCAGTGGATCCTGACTTTAATTCACAACCAAATGTCCTCTTTATTATAGTTCCCTTATGTACACCATATTTAAAAAAAGAGTATCTATCAAAGAAAAAGAGTATACCTATTGAAAACTAATTCAATGCCATGTTTGCTTGCCACCTAAATGAAAAGAAGCTAAGTGCTGCAGTTGGTCTGGTTTGTCTTAATTTTGTTTTTCTTCATCTGAAATTCTGGAAAGTGAAATTATCTCTCTTAAAGGGTTGTTGAGGCGGGCTGAATAAAATACATATATAAAGCAATTAACATATGTAAACATCTCAGTAAATGCTTATAATGTTATTGTTACTAATACTTCTGTGACTTAGAGGGTATCATGAAGGGCTCCCATTCCAAAATATTTTTCTAACAGCCCAATCTAGTCCCTGAAATGCCATCATTACATGTTGATAAACCACTTTGTAAATTGAGGAAAGGAAAGTATTCAGTTAGCAAAAACTGAATAGTTACTGTATGCCAGAAATTCTCAATGATAGTATTTTCTTTTGAAGGAAACTATGAGGTGTTTTTCTCCTTGATTGCTAACTAAGAATAGAACCTTGAGAGAAGTCTGGATTTGGTTAGAGATGAGGGGATTATGTTAACTTTGAAAGGTGATGAATGATTTAGGAAGGACAAGCCTGAGTAACTTCCCCTGGGGCTCCTGACAACCAGGGAACCCCAGAACAGCATTGTGCATGCAGGGGCAAGAGCTTACTTAAAGATGAGAGAAAAGTACCCACGGGAAGAAAAGAGAACATCTACGACAGGAAAACTCTGCTTCCTTCCTAATTTTGCCAGGGATATCCTGGAATTCCTTAGAAGAATGGACTATACATGGAGAAGGTACCTATTAAGAACTTGTAGATGACCTTATTCACTACACTTAACTATAACAAGGCAGCAAAACACTAGAGCTCTGGGCCATCTGTCAGGTTATGAAAACTGTCCTATTATTCACATTTAGACAGAAGAATAAAAAAAAATTAAGGAAAAAGATAAAACACCAGCTGCACAGCATTGCTCAGTTCACAGAAAGGCTTTCTTTCTTTTCTTTTTTTAAGATCAGAATGTTGTGGATGAGGAACCCACTTGGGACATCATGGTCCGGCAGAGCTACCCCCAGAAGGTGAAGCACTATGAATTCCACAAAACGGTGATGCCACCTGTGGATCAGGAGGCCTCAAGAGTTATCACCAAGCAAGGCACTGTTGTCAAATACATGTTGGATGGATCTACACAGGTAACGGAATGTTAGATAAATAACACTCCTTCTTGCTGCAAAGAACAATACAAACAAGCTGGGGGAAAAGAACAGTGTTATCGTAGGCAAGAATGACAACTCATTTGAAAATGGAGTCACACTTAAAATGGCAAATGGAGACTAGTATTGTTTTCTGTGCAATACAGGATACAAACAAACTTATTCTGTATATGATCCAGGACTAAATACAGTGTTTACCTCCTCCCCCTCTCAAGGCACCTGAGAATAATTTTAAAAATACTTTTAAATAATAAATTTATAACGGTACTGGGAAACAACAAAATGGGCCATCAGTGGATCAGAAGATTAGGAGAATTTCTAGAAAATGCAAGTCAGATGAGATCAGACCAATGGAGAAATAAAAGCAAAGTTTAAAGCAAGTACAAGAGAAAACCTGCAGCAAAACTAAAAATCAGTTCTAACACAGACATTTCACAGATGGAGCTCTGCACCCAGACAATGAAGTTAGTGTCCCCAATTAACTCACTACCACCTGGAGGGTGAGAACCAGAAGTCATAATATCCAAAAGCCATATGGCCTGCTCTATACCTCCCCAGTAATCACAGGGAAATTGTTTCTGTAATCAGAGGATATACCACCAAGAAGTGAAAAGTGACTCTCAAGGGGACTGATGACCATGCACGCAAGAATCATCAACCTTAGAGAAAAACCAACTGCATGAAAGTAAATTACAGAATAATCAAAAATTAAAGAAATAGCATCTAAAAATAAGGATAAATAGTTAAGCAAAAAACTTGAAGGTGAGTAAAAGTAACATAGGCAGAGACTTGAAAGGTTAACAGTCTACAAAATAACAATAAAAAAGTTACTGTGGATAAAATAAAGAGTTCTTAGATATTTAACACAATATATTCGACACAATTGTGTGTCAAATCACCGTGTTGCAGTGATTGATATATATATATACATATATATATGAAACTAATACAATATTGTATATCCATATACTTCAATTATAAATTTTAAAGGAGAAAAAAAAGAAAAACAACTGTGAAAAATTAAGGCAGGGAAGTGGATTATGGGGAAGAGAAGAGTTATGAGACGTGGAAAAGGGATCTGAAAAATACAATCTCCAGAAGAAGAAAATAGTGGGAGTGAAGAGGGAAAATAATGAAAGAAATAATCTAGGGAATTTTCCCAGAGTTAAAAAAAAAAGAAAGAAAGGAAAAGAAAAAAACAACAACAAAAACCCTTCAGATTAAACAGGGCAGTCAAGGGCCAAGCAGAATTGATACTAATTAACTTTAAAAGATCATCAGGTCATAGTGCAATTTGGGGACTGCACAGGTAGACAATCCCAAAAGCTTCCTTAAAGAAACCAGTTACCTCCTATAGAATGAGAACTGAATGGACATTAGATTTCTCATTAGCAGCCCTGGTGGAGGTTTTTGTCATGTTCGTATGTTCATTGGTAGGCTATAGATACTGATCCGGGTAGATGTATTAATGATAACTATAGACGAGACACATACTAGTGATAGACGTTGATAGAGACTAAACATTTAAACATGTGATAAAATTTTAAATGTAGTTATTATATAAGCTGAAATAGGGCGGATAATTTTCTAGTCGCACAGAATGGAGAAAATAAAAATAAAACAAATAAATACAAAAAAATAAAACTTAAGTCAGTCCAATAAAGACAAGATATAAAAAGAAAAGAAACAACATAGAAGGTACACGGAAAACCATGAATGATATTATCATGCTGTTATTAAGCTATAGTCTCTCAGCTCCACAGTCACCATCCTAAAATATGCTTTGTGCTTAGTCTGGAGGTCTGCGAACAGCACTTTTCCTTCGGATTGACTTTAACCTATGCCAGTGTTAACACAGTGTTAAATGTTAACCAGCTTCTTCCTTGCTGCTGAGAACGTAGGAACTTCTGCTTTTCCTTCCAGGTTCTCTTTGCAGATGGCGTTGTGAGCAGTAGTCCTGACTCAGGTCCTGTTTCTCCTCCTGTTGAAATGCCACCAAGTCCTCATAGTGGAGACTTGATGGACACAGTTTCTCAGCAAAAGTCAGAAACAGCACCGTCTGAGATTGTCATTCCAAAGAAAGGTAATAATTGAAGGATCTCAACTGATGATGGGTTTAATAAATCTTACACTTCTCATCTTTTCCATGTATATATTCAAGTATACTCACATGTATACATGTGTGTACATCTTAATTGAATCACAGCATTACACACTGTTTCATGAACAGCTTTTTTCTCTTAGTAATAAATAATGAACATCTTCCTGTGTTGTTATATACTCTTACATAGCATTAGCTCTAATGCCTGGGCTACTGTTGTAGGGTTAGTTGAGCAGATCAATGATATCAAGGTACTAACTAGGATTCTCTGGTTCTCTGGACCTTTTCCTCTGAGCCGTGAGCTGGGAAAAGGCCACACCAGCTCTAGGTGTAAGGTTCTCTTGTGGTAACTCTCAAAGCGAAACACAAAGAGAAAGAATATAAGAACTTTCAAGTGTCTCTTTTTGTCAGGGAGGAAGACATTTCCAGATTCCACCCCCTGTCCCCACCAGCAGACCTCCCCTTATATCCCATTGACTAGACCTGGCCAAGCACCTAGGGTAGGAAAACGCACATCTGACATTTCTGAATTTTTTTCTCAGGAAAGGAGCAGTACTATTTGGGGAAAAGAAAATTGGATAACAATTGAGTAAGCAATCAACTGTGCCTGCCATAATCTAATATATGAAATTGTTCTCCTCAGAGATATTTTCAATTGACACCCCCACCTCCAATGCAGTATGAAAATATTTGTTTCCTCATACCCTTGCCAGTGCTGGATTTCCTTATTAATTTGATTTCATAGATAATTAACAATCTTTTTAAATTACATTGATTTACATTTCTTTATTACTGGTGGGGTTAAACATCATTTTTTTCTTTTTGTGAATTTTCTATTCACAGATTTTCTCAGTTTGCTATTGAGATGTTTATTATTTTCACATTTATTTGTAGGAGATGTGTGTTTGTGTACCAGGCACAATTCTGAATACTTTAAAATATTAAATCAGTTAATTCTCATAGCAACTCTGGTTTCTATGTATATATTTTAATAATTCCACTTTACCGATGAAGAAATTGAGACACAGAGAGGTTAAGTCACTTTCTTGAGGTCTCTCAGCTAGTAAGTGGTACAGCTGTGACTGGAGTCTGGGCATCTGCATCACAAACTTTTCTCAATTTCTCATGGGATTTAAATGATCTGAGACCAAGATTTAATCTTCTTTGCTAATTTCACACATCTTCCCACAGTAACCAGTAACCTTGTATAAAGGCAAACTGAATTTCCTTTTCGGTGACTCAAAATGTAAAGAAATAGACTTTCCTTTAGTAGTAGCTGAGGGCTCCTGGTTGAAGTGAATGAAGGCATCCTCATTGCTTCCAAACTTCCCAGCTCAAAGGTTCCCCTCCTTTTCTGATGGGAGAGGACTTGATGTAAGGGTAGCCACTTCTCTTAGAGCCCAGTGGGGTTCCAAAGGGCTTCTGCCTCCAGCATAGTGTGCTCCAGGTTTCTTTAAAGCCCATCCATCTAAGATGATGTATTCACTTGAACACACACACACACACACACACACACACAGAGGAACTAAAAGACTTTTTTTTTTTAAGAACGATTTTAGGTTTACAAAAAAAAAATGAGCAGAATGTACAGAATTCCCCTATACTTCCTCCCTACCTGGCTTAAAGTTTTCTCTATTTTAAACACGTGTTATAATTGATAAAACCAATATCAATACATTGTTATCAACTGAAGTCCATAGTTTGCATTAGCGTTCATTCTTCACATTGCATAGTTCTGAGAGTTTTGACAAATGCATAATGTAGTGAATCTACCACTACAATAACATACAGAATAATTTCACCCCCCGTGAGAAGAAAAACAAACCTGTGCTCTTTTGATTCCTTTCTCCCTTCATCTTCTCCCCAAAACCAGTACCAAGGAGCTGACAGTCTCTTTTCCCCTCTACCCAGAACCCTGGAACCACCAATCTACTTTCTGTTACCATAGATTTATATATTCTGGACATTTCCATTAAAAAGAGAAGCATACAACACAAGGCCTTTTGTGACTGGCATCTTTTAGTTAGCATAATATTTACAAGGGTCAGCTATGTTGTAACTTGTATCAGCACTTCATTTTTATGATTGAGTAATATTCTGCTGTGTGGATACACCACAGTTTGTTTATCCACTCATCCATTGACGGACATACAAGTTGTTTCACTTTTGCGAAACTGTAAATAAAGTTGATATGAACATTTCTTTACAAGTTTTTGGTGTGGACATATATTTTCATTTCTCTGGAGTGGATACCCAGGAATTGCTAGAATTGCTAGAATTGGAATTGCTAGAATAGTAACTGTGTTTCTCACTTTGAGCACCTGACAAACTTTTCCAAAGCAGCTGCATTGTTTTCCATTCTCACCAGCATCGTTGAAGGAGGGTTCCTATTTCTTCACTTTCTCGCCAACACTGTTATTTTCTGTCTGGAGCCATTCCTCTTTTTTTCTTTTTAAAATTTTATTTATTTTTGATTATTATTTCGAGGGTATTGGGTTTCTGCTTAAGCATTAGGATTTTATTTTATTATTAATTTTTTATTGTGTTCTATTAGTCACCACACATCATTAGTTTTTTTTTTTTTTTTTTAAGATTTTATCTATTTATTTGACATAGAGAGATCACAAGTAGGCAGAGAAGCAGGCAGAAAGAGGGGGAAAGAGGCTCCCTGCTGAGCAGAGAGCCCAATGCGGGGCTCAATCCCAGGACTCGCAGATCATGACCTGAGCCGAAGGCAGAAGTTTAACCCACTGAGCCACCCAGGTGCCTCTACATCATTAGTTTTTGATGTAGTGTTCCATGATTCATTGTTTGTGTATAACACCCAGTGCTCCATGCTATACGTTGTTCTTACTGAGATTCAGCTGATTGTTGTAATTCTTTTGGTTTATTTCCAGATTTCTAAAAGAGTTGATTTCGATAATTTTTTTTCCAGTGTTGTCACTGTTTTTTTTTTGAAGAATGGCTTTTTGAAGATCCTTTCTTGCTGTACCAGAAGTGCGTCTCCCATCTCACAAGAAATACCATTTAGTATTTTCATAATTTTTTTAGCTCTATTTTCTAATTTCCAGATGACTACAATTTTTTAAAAATTTTATTTAGATGACTTCCTTTTTGACCCACAAGCTATTTAAACATGCTTCTAAATTTCTAAAACTATAAAGTAGTTTTAGGATTTTTTTTTAATTTTTTAATTTTTTATAAACATATATTTTTATCCCCAGGGGTACAGGTCTGTGAATCACCAGGTTTACACACTTCACAGCACTCACCCAAGCACATACCCTCCCCAATGTCCATAACCCCACCCCCCCTTCTCCCAAGCCCCTCCCCCCAGCAACCCTCAGTTTGTTTTGTGAGATTAAGAGTCACTTATGGTTTGTCTCCCTCCCAATCCCATCTCGTTTCATTTATTCTTCTCCTACCCACTTAAGCCCCCATGTTGCATCACCACTTGCTCATATCAGGGAGATCATATGATAGTAGTTTTAGGATTTTTAAATAATTGATTTTTAACTAATCTTGAAAATTGTTGAAACGTGATGTATAGCCTCAAATATGGGCAATTGTTTTAAAAAGTCTGTGTATGATTGAAAAGGGCATGTATCCTGTAGTTATTGAGTATAGCGTTCTCTTTATAACTGTTAGTTCAAAACTGTTAGCTGTGTTATTCAATCTATTTCCAAGTTCAGCAAACTTCTCTACAAAGGGAAAGATAGTAAATATTTTTTTATTATGTTCAATTAGCCAACATATAGTACATCATGAGTTTTTGATGTAGTGTTCAAGAATTCATTAGTTGTATATAACACCCAGAGTTTATTTAGACTTTGTGAGCCATATTGTCTCTGTCACAACTACTCACCTCTGCCATTGTAGCATGAAAATAGCCATAGACAATACATAATTAAATGAGCATGGTGTATTGTGTTTAAGGAAAACTTATTTATGGACACTAGAATTTGAATTTCATATAATTTTCAGGTGTTGCAAAATATTTTTCTTTTAATTATAATTGTATTATAATTAATTTTCTTTTAATTATATAAAAATGTTAAAAGAAGTATTACTTCACAGACTACAACAACAGACAGCAAGCCACATTTGCTTGACAGGTCAAAATTTGCCAACCATTATTGTATAAACTCACAAATATTTTTAATCTACTGTATCAATTTATTCAGCAGAAGTATGTTTAAATAAGGGTAGAATAATCTATCCAAGGCCATCCTTCTTATAATTTAATATTTATCTCTGAAATTATTATATCTTTTTAATATTTATGTAAGATTTTTCTTCATATACTTTGAGGATGTGATTTTATTAACTTATAAATTTAGATATATTCATGGTAAATTTAACTTTTTATCAGTATGCAATGGCTTTTTGTTCTAGGATTCTTTTTTGTCCTAATATCTATTTTGCTTATATTATTATAGCCATAGCAGCTATCATTTAATTCCTTTGCAGTATAACTTTTTCATACTTTGTTTTACTTTCAGTGGTTTTTGTTTAAATGTATCTGTTGTATGCAACTTATAGGTGAATATTTTAAAAATTCGATTTGATAATTTTTGTCTTTTAATCAGAGCTTCTAATCCATTTATTGTGTAACAGGTATTTTCTGAAAAATGTCTTTATGTTGTCCCCATCCTTGGATGATAATTTCACTGGTTACAGAATTCTGGGTTGATAGGTGTTTTCTCTCCAGTATTTTGACAAAAATTCTTTAGACTCTTCTTGCTTCCAGTGTTGCTGTTGAAAAGTTGGTTCTCAGTCTAATTGTTGTTGCTGTGAAGATAATCTAACTGCCTTGAAAATATTTTCTTTTTCTTATTATAATTTCAATACAATGTAGCTAGGTGTGAGTTTCTTTTTATTTATCCAAGTGAGAATAAATTGGGATTCTTGAGTCCATGGATTAATATCTTTTATTTATACCAGAAAATTCTCAATAATTACCTTTTCAAATCTTGTTTCTGTTCCACTTTTTGCATATATTAGAGACTTTTACCTCTCTTTTATTATTTCTATTATTTTGACTCTCCGAGAGTCAGTCTAAATAATTTCTTTAGATTCTATCAGTTCTTTTTTAATACTCTGGAAATAGAAATAAGTCTAAATTAAATTTTAGGGCAAAAGTAAAGTTTAGCTTTATTCATATGTATTATTGGGCTCTTCCTATTAGTTAAATCTGCATCTTAGGCCAAGATCCATCCTCTGATGCACATTTCATACTCTAAATCTGAGGAATCCTCCTAGAGTTAACAGTCCTTCACTATCTTTGTTTGTAATTTGCTTCTGGGTCTGAGTTTACCTTCTCATTGAGATTTGATAACACTGGCCAATCTCACCTACAGATCACTCATCATTATTTATACAAATGGAGCAAATCTATCCATGATAGAGGGATTGAGATAGTATTCACAGAGTTCCATAAGGCTTTTTCAGTTCTGTATTTCTTTCCAAATAGTTGGTGGTGGATTGGAAGGAGGGATGCATCAGATGATTATTGAGGCAGTAGTTGAATTGTACAGATCCTTTCCCCTAGTGAGAGGCCAAGGATATATGCCTGATTGGTAAATTTCTTTGGAACCACAGCTGAATAAAGCAGTTTCCTATCTATGAGTAACAAAATGACACAGTCAGGGGAATAAAGAGTTAAATAATCTGATAAAATGCTAGAGTTCAGTAAGACAAAAGAAGGAATTTAAGATATGGAGCAAAGGTAGGCTTTAAAAACTGGGCTACAAAACTCTAAATCTGGAATCCAGGGAGCTATAAGCAACATTCAAAATTATACAGAAATTGACCAGAATAGGTATTTTCCCACTTGATAAATAATATAATTGATGAATACCACTTAGAATTTCTATGCCACAGTGTCTGAGGTAGCTTACAGTGTGTTAAACTTAATGTATAATCTATGTAATTGATATTATAATTATATTGTATTTGATTTTACTTGAACTTCTGCAGGAAAAAGTCACAAAAATCAGTCGTCAGTGGCACATAAGAATGAAAGCCATGAACCTCACCCAGAGACAGTTCAAAGAGTAACTCCTGTGGAGGTTCATGTAGGCACCTGGTTTACAACCACACCAGAAGGAAATCGAATCGGCACCAAAGGATTAGAAAGAATAACAGACATGACCCCGTTACTATCCTTCAAGGCCACAGATCCTGTCAATGGAACGGTATGGCAAACTATTGCTTATTGAAAAATTTTATTAATCATTAGAGTTCTGAAACAACATATTAGAAGAGTACCTAGCAAATACTTAATTTACCCTAACTACTTGGTAAATAGTAGGTGGATAGATGAACAGATGGATCCTTCTTTGCAAGTACAAAACACTTCTGTGGTTTATTTTACTTGAAAAATGTACCATGAAATACTAATTTTTGAAATGAGAAACAAATCATGAATACTTATATCACATTTAAGGCATATAAGATTAATTGTGTCATCTATTTCTTTATGTTGAATGTATTTGTGTAATGTCTTATCTTCTAGAAGTTGAGGGGCTATGCTTTGTTCCTTTTTCTTTGTGTGAAACTGAAATAAGTGGTAGAAATTTGTTCATGATCCATGAATCCAAAGAATGTATGGTATATTTAGGGAGATGCTCACATTAAATAATGCAAGAATTTGGCAACGTTACAGAGTAACTGGACAAAAGATTTTATTTGTAGCCTAAGAATAAGTAACAAATGAATGGTGTAGAAACTAATGGTTTGGAGGCACCGTTAAGCCTCCAACTCTTGGTTTTGGCTCAGGTCACAATCTCAGGGTAGTGAGATTGAGCCCTATGTTATGCTCTGTATGTATGCAGAGTCTATTTGAGAGTCTCCCTCTCTCTCTTTCTCTCTCTCTCTACCCCTCCCCCTACTTGTGTGCCCTCTCTCTCTCTCTCTCATAAATAAATAAATAAAATCTTAAAAAAGAAAAGAATGGTTTGGCTTATGATGTGAAATCAAAACTTCTGGGATGAACAATAGTACCTTCTATGTGGCAGGCTTTCTGTTAGGGGACTGGGGTTCTGTGTACATTATCTCATTCAGTCTCCACACCAGTGAATATCATGTTATACCTATGAGGAAATCGGGCCTCAGCAAGTTGAATAATGTGGTCAAGAGTACACATTCAGCCAGTGCTAGATCCTAGTTAGGAGCAGTTGTTGGTGACTGAAAACTGAGCTCTTTCCATCCCTCAGCTAGTCCTCTAAAGTCTTAGGTGGAGCTTTGCAGTACCCTCTGAATATAAATGACATGATGGATAGGTACCTTATATCTGGGTTCTATCTTATAGGAGCCTTATATCTAACTTTGCTTATAACCATGTGCTGCTGGTCAAAAGCAAAATGACTGCTCGCTATTAAGGTGAATTACATTACCTAACCAAACATGTTTTCCTTCCTTCTTTAGTCAGCTTCTGAAATAATTTTGTAATCTCTTACCTTGCCTGCTAGTTGTATTTTTTGTGAGACTCAAACTACATATCATTACAGGAAGGTTTTTCTGGTCACTTCAAATAACTCCCTTTTATTCAGCCTCTGATATAGATTACTTGGCATAATATGAAAATGTGATTAATATTTCTTAATAACTCTCAGTTTCCCTAATTATTACCTGTCACCATTACAGAAGCATGAACCAATGCCCAAGAGCCTGGATCCAAGCATTTGTTGAGCATCAAACATATAACAGAGTAATAAAAACAACAGTAATAATAATACTTAACTGAACGCTCACTGTTTGCCAAGCCCTGTTCTCCTTTTATTCTCACAAAAGATTAGTGTTTACATTTTACAGATGAGGCAAAAATATAAGGTTGCATAATTTCCCCAAAAGCACACAGCAAGTAGTAGAGTCAGAACGTGGACCCCAAGGTTGCAATCCAGATCCCGTGTGCCTAGCCACCAGGGACCTAAGGGCCAAGAAATCACATGGTTGTATGAAACAAAATTGAAAATGGATTTTTTTTTTCATGACACATGACATGAAGTATCACTAAATTAGAGGCATAAGCACTGCCGTTGTGGTGACACAGATCTGGGTTTGAACCCCAGCCACACTCCCTACTGGCTGTGTGACTTTGGACAAGCTTCTAATCCAATTTTCCTTACTTACAAATGGAGATAATAGTGATTACCTGAAATAGTTGCTAAGATTAATGCCATATCCAACATTATCAGGTGTTCAGTAAATATTCTTGCTACTCTATTCTTATCACCACTGAGAATAATGATTTTCCCACCATACGGTGATCAGAAAGTGTCAGTGTTGTGTGGTGTTATGAAATATTTGAATAATTCTAAATCACAGTGTGTGAATATTTTTACTGGATAAAAAGGTAGTATTAACTCTTGCTGACTTGATGACTGACTAAATGTCAATTACTTTACCAACATTATTTCATTTAATCCACATAATATGCCTGAAGCAGATGCTAGTGTTGCCTTCATTTTGCAGATGAGGAAACTAGAGCACAGAGAAGTTAAGCCACTTGCCTAGGTCATCCAGCCATTGGCAAAGTTAGGATTTGAATTCAGGCAGCTTTACTCCAGAGCTCATACTCTCAACCACTATATTCTTCAGTGGTATTTCTCATTAAATGCATTAGCTGAGAGTGCCAATGTTAAGAACATAAAATAATGACAGCATGCATTTCTCTCAAATATAGTGATTTCTGCCTACTGAAAAGAGATAAAGCAATTATCACCTGCGTCCAATGGCCTCAGAAATATGAGTCAAAACACAGCTAACAAACCTACTCTCATATCCATCTGGACTCTTCATTGAAATACTGTGTCCCTTACAGTTAAGACAGTACAAGTTAGAAAATACTTGATGATTGAAACATGTGCTACATAGTTTGCAATATACTGTTATTGCCAGCTGGACAGCACCTATGCAAGGAAGGGGATGGAAACATAAATCGGCAGAGGGAGAAGCTGAGCTGTGGCACAGACCGACAAAGCCTCAGCCAACTGGCAGGGGCTCAGGAGCTGGTATGCTCTGCCCCACTGTCCCAAGTCTGGTAGCGCTCCACGTTGGAACAGACCTGGGACATACGGTGTTGACCAGGTAACCATTCTTCAGCTTCCTGCCTTGGATGATAACAGCTATTTTCCTTCTCAGACCTTCTATCCATCCTCCACAATAATCCTTTCCACTGGAATAGAAAAGATTACAGGTTACCGTGGACAATCAAGCTAACAGAACAACCAGGCTTTAATCTGCATCTGCATTTGCTCTGCTTTAGGGAAGGACAAAAGGCAGCAAATGCAGCAAGATCAATGTGGCACCCTCATTCAGCTGGGGGGCCCAGCAATGACCACAGCTGCAGCTTCTTTTACCCTTCGAGCCCACCTGGGGCACGACCAACAGCAGCAGACAAGAGCCCGTTGGTGTGTGGATCAGCTTGACACAGAGAAACCACAGCCTCTGTTCCCCACCAATCTTCACATTCTGTTCTGATGGCATTAGACTGAGATTGGCATAGCAGGCCAGGGAGCCCCCATGCGCCATGCTCACTTTAAACCTGCAATTTTCAAGGAGGCAGGACCTAGGGTCATTTTCCCAGACAGACCGGGGCTAGGCCAGTCCTGATGTTAACTTTTTTCAATGTACAACAGTGGAAGGAGCATCAGTTTTCAAGGCCAACGGCCTCAGTGCAACACCAGCCCTGGTGTTTGCTGAGTGACAGTGAGCAAATTCCTTAACTTCTCTAAGCATACATTCCCTCATCTACAACATGGGGATAGCATTACCTGCCTTCCAGGATTGTTGCAAAGCTTTGACCAAATAGAGGAGATCAAACTTAAGCTTACAAATGGATAACCAGGATTTTGATGGTATTCAATGAGGTATAAAAATAAAGGGACTTGGGATTAACCATCTGACCAAATGATCATGCTCTGCCTTTGTATGTTCAGGTCATGACAACTCGAGAAGACAGAGTGGTCATTGTGGAAAGAAAAGATGGTACTCGGATAGTGGATCATGCTGATGGTACCCGAATTACAACCTTTTATCAAGTTTATGAAGATCATATTACTCCTCCAGAAGATAATAAAATAAGTAAGTTTTCCAAGCATGGGACAATATCTGTCTTTAGAATAAGATGAGTACAAAGCTCACTACTCTTTTTTAACCCACACATAAGAAAAATAATTTTTTGAAGAACTCTGCCAACCAAAGAACACACGTGCAGTCTAGAGCAGGGGCTCTATGGCTATTTTGCTACTTTTTTTTTTTTTTTTAATCCTCAACGGTTGTGGGAGTGATAACTCTGGTTGGCTGATGGATAGTAATAGTAACTTTTTCCATTTTCACTGCTAAAATATAGGCTGGATTGGTGGCAACTAAAAGTTAATAATCACGACTCTTGCCTGGGGCATTAACTTGGGCAGACCTTTTTCTGTTGATCCTTATGGAATCTGATTTGCATAAAGGTCATCTCCATAAGGCCCTTCTTCCATTCTGAACATGCCTCTCATTATCACAGACAGCGTGAGAGAAGAACAAAGCTGCAGGTGCTAATTAACAGGAACCTGGGCAGAGACTCTAAAAGCATAACGCCTTTCCTAACCTAAATTTAAACAAGATTTTTAATGGAAAATTATTCCCTGACTCCCTTTCCTTTAATTCCAGGGCTTATTTGCTTAATGCATTAAATGCTTCCTTGCCAAATTAAGTGCAACAAAACTGGCAAGCCAGTGGAAAAGAACAACCTTCGTATCCCACTTGTTAGAGTGAGGATTAAAAGAACCACTGGAGAGGGCAATTTTAAAATATCTGTAACTTTGAAATGGGCATATGATACGATGCACTAACTCCACTTCTGGGTAAATGTAGAAAAACACTCTTAACAACACTCTTACTCATTTGTACAAGGAAACAGGTTCAGGGTGCCCCTTGCAGTACCGAATATGATATCAAAATGCTGGGAAATAAATGTCCACCAACAGCAGAATAGAAAAATAAAATGCAGTATATTCTTACAAAAGAATACTATATAGTACTTAAAAGGAATGAAGTACACACACGCACACATATGCCTACACAACTACATATCACAATGGCTGAAGGTCTCAAAGCAATGTCAAGTAGAAAATGTAGGTGTAGAATGATACATACAGTGTTACACAATGTATGCATATTTAAAACCACATAAGATTATATATGATTTTGATACATATATTTATAGAAAAGATAAAAGTAGACTTCAAGAGAAGGAGATAAACCCAGGGATAAGGAGAAAAGTGAACCTCAGCTTACCTGAAATTTTTCTCTTATATACATATTAAGAATATTGAAACAGATATGGCCAAATATTAAGAAGTGTAAATTTTGATTGACGAGTATATAATAGTTAAATTGTTTTTTATGCTTTTCTGGGTGTTTTCAATTACACAAAATAAAAATAATAAGAACAAAACAGCACATTAAAGAAGCAAGAGTTATCCTGGAAGAATTCCTCTGCATTGACAGTGAGGAGGCCATATACCAGCCCTGTGAAGTAAGTTTTCAGCACATGGTCTCAGCTTCTAGCCCAGGTGGCCAGGAGACAGGAGCAAACTCAGCAGGCAGGCGTGTTTCCCAATGTGTGCATCCTGTGAGATCTGCTTACCTTGCATTTGCTTGCAGCTGAGAGTCCTCAAACTGTCACCAGGCAGGTGAAGTGCATGCGGATAGAAAACTCACACTATGCCACTATCATCACCAACTGCGAGGACAGTAGCTGCTCTGCCACCTTTGGGGATGGGACGTCTATTATTGCAAAGCCACAGGGAACATACCAGGTGGGTCTAGGGAGAAATGAAGAGTGCCAAAGAGAAGTGTCCATTTGAATAAGAAAACTCACTCCTCTGGTGAATATTCCTGCCACACACAGCTGTTGTTCCCTTTGTCTCATGTGCTTAGAACACACTTCTCAGTCTCCTTTTATTTTTCATCTTCTTTTTACAACCCATTGCAGAAAACCACTGTCCTGCTTGTCTTACAATGCTTTGGTATTTTCAGATCAAGGTTTTATATTTGTTGGGGATCTTTTATGTGGTAGGTGGCAGGCGCTGTTAGAAGCACTCATGTGATCTGTCCTGTGCCTACCTGAGCAGCTTCACCTCCTACCACCTCTATCCTTACTCACACTCTCCCATTCTTCCCATCTCCAGTCCATTGCCACTTTACCTAGAGTCCCCATAGGATGGGAGGGCACATATGATCTGTGGGTCCTAGGAGAATAGCTTGCAAAGCTATGTTCTTGAAGACTCAGTGAGGAGAGCTCTTAGCAACTCTTGTACCTTCCTACCTTTTCCTATTAATCACAACCACCTAGTGTCAGCCTGCAGTCTCTTGGAAGCCTTAGAAGGATTTGCCCTCATCTTTCCACTTGCCGGAGAAGAGACACAAGTGCCAGGATGTCACATACAATGTCAGAGAATACTGAGAGCACAAAACCAGAAGATGACTGACTAAGGCCTCAGTGTCAAACGTTACTGTGAAAGCTGCTAAAATTGGTTTATGCCTCCCATCTCTCCAAATGATGATACCCTACTCCCTCTTCTTCCAGTGTAGATTGTCATGGGGCAAGGCAGGTGCTGAAGGTGAGACATCATTGTGGTATGTGGCAGTTGGCTAAGGGGTGCAATCCTTCTTCAATACTCAGAAGGTCCATTTTCTTCAGCAGATTGGCAGCATCCATATTCTGGTACCATGTGTGCTGCCAGATGTCATGAGAATCCCTTAAGATTCTGTGATGAGGCCAGTTTTTGCCTTGTTTTTATCATAGTACCAAACTCAAATGGTTACAGCTATGAGGGCAATGGGATTTTAGAACCAATGACAGTTGCCACTGGAGAAAGAGACATAAACAGAAAAGAGATCCAACTTACCGACATTCAGTATCCACCATTATTGTGTAGCCATTTGTTCTTTCCAGGTTTGCCGACTCTCCCAAAACACAGCCCAAGAATGGATTGGAAGGTTGACCATTCTTGGCTGAGAAACACACAGACCTAAGTTCCCAAATGGAAAAAAAAAAAAAAAACCTCCAAATAAATTTACCAATACCTATTATAGTTCTGCAGTTGTATAGCACTGAAAGATGGCATTCAAAAAAATCCTCTGCCCACCCCCTGTTAGTTGCTCATCACTCATCGCTCACCAGCATGAGAACAATGGGCAATATAATGAAGGAGGCAGGATTTTAGACAATATAATAATAATAATAATAATAATAATAATAATAAAGGAGGCTAAGCTTGGTATAGTCCACCATTGTACCTTAGCAGCACTAAAATGATTAACCAAGACATCAAATAGGAGGCATGTATAACAGTTGTTATCCTCTATGACTATAATATGCACAAATAGGGGTGGGACCATCCACCCAGCTAGAGGGTTTCAGGAAGACAAGTTGACAAATAATGGGTCTGTTATCCCCCAGGGGAAACCTTCCTCTGTCCCTCATTCTAGGAATGAAACCAATTTCCCTAGATCAGAAGACCTATTGTCTTTCTGGTGACAGTATATGTATGTGTGTGTGT
The DNA here is from genome assembly GCF_030435805.1 of Mustela lutreola. Lineage (NCBI taxonomy): Eukaryota > Metazoa > Chordata > Mammalia > Carnivora > Mustelidae > Mustela > Mustela lutreola. The sequence goes on along the minus strand of NC_081299.1, from coordinate 101,111,022 downwards.
ATATATGCTTGAACAAGCTTCTGAAAGAGAGTAGTCAGACTGTTCTTTTATACCACTATGATCCAGCCCTAGTCGTTCCTTTGGGGAAGATACAGAAATGTAATAACCATTATAAGAATGCTTTGAAGAAGGACTTCAAGAGTCCTCGTCTTAGTTAGCAATACCATACACAAACACCTTATAATAATGGAATGTGGTTATATCCTCTACTCAGTATATGAAATCAGTTGGAAGAGGCAAATTTTATTGGAAACTTTGAACTGTGAATGTAAAATATGAGAATGTAAAATCATGAGAATTCTATCATCTAACTGCTATCGGGTTAATCAAAAACAACCACTAGCAGAAAATGTAGATCTGTATTTGCCACGTTGAGTCTCTAGGCTTCAGCATAGATGTTTCTCCCGGTTAACATCCTAGAAAGAAAGGCACATCCTGTTTATCAGGTTTACTTTTGTCATTTCAGTATTTCTGCTTCACCTGGTCTATGGTATATGTGTTAACAGTGGATGTTATAGGACATCTTTTTCTGTCCAGAGCAACTTTCAATAAGTTATAGAGTCAAATCTGACAGTTTGGGTCCATTATGATGATGACTTTTTGAGCCCAGGAAAGTTGCAAATTTAACCAAACACATTACCTACTGTAAAATGTACCTGGAACCACAGAGAAGTCTCAGAATTAGCCAAGATCCAAGACCCTAGGCCCAGGGTTTTCTGGGCCTAGGCAATGGTGGATAGTCAGTATGAGACACTTCCAAAGTGATGGAGTAAGGACTCCCGAAAATACACTACTACATAAAGACAACTAGAAAACTGAAAATATTGTTCAAATCAACTTTTTGGCAAACTAAAATCGAAGCAAATATAAAGAAGTAAATAATAGATTATAATAGAAATAAATAAAAGACAGAATAGAAAACCATAGAGAGAGTCAACAAAACCAGAAGTTGTTTCTTTGAAAAGATCAACAAAATTAACAAACTTTGAGGGACAGAGAGCGAGAAAAAAGGGGGGAGACCCAAATTATTAGAATTAAGATTGAAAGATAAAACATTTTTACAAATCTTACAGAAATGAAGAGAATTATAAGGAAATACAATGAATGTCAACAGATTAGATACCGTAGGTGAAATAGATAAATTTCTGGAAAGGTACAAACTTCCAAATCTGAGTCAAGAAGAACTAAAAGCTCAGAATAGACCTATAAGAAGTAAAAGATTGAATTGGTCATTTTAAAGCTTAGCACACAGAAAAGCCCAGGGCCAGATAGCCTCACTGGTAAATTCTACCAAACATTTATGGAGGAATTAATACTGAAGAATTTTCACAAACTTTTCCAATATATAGAAGAGGGAACACTTCCCAACTAATTCTGTCAGGTCAGTATTACCCTGATAACAAAACCAGACAAAGTCATCACAAGAACACTCCAGACCAGTATCTTTAATGAAGATAGATTAAAAATCCTCGACAAAGCAGGAAAGAATGTCCAATGGAAAAAAGACAGCCTTTTCAATAAATGGTGCTGGGAAAATTGGACAGCCACATGCAGAAAAATGAAATTGGACCATTCCCTTACACCACACACAAAAATAGACTCAAAATGGATGAAGGACCTCAATGTACGAAAGGAATCCATCAAAATCCTTGAGGAGAACACGGGCAGCAACCTCTTCGACCTCTGCCGCAGCAACATCTTCCTAGGAACAACGCAAAAGGCAAGGGAAGCAAGGGAAAAAATGAACTACTGGGATTTCATCAAGATCAAAAGCTTTTGCACAGCAAAGGAAACAGTTAACAAAATCAAAAGACAACTGACAGAATGGGAGAAGATATTTGCAAACGACATATCAGATAAAGGACTAGTGTCCAGAATCTATAAAGAACTTAGCAAACTCAACACCCAAAGAACAAATAATCCAATCAAGAAATGGGCAGAGGACATGAACAGACATTTCTGCAAAGAAGACATCCAGATGGCGAACAGACACATGAAAAAGTGCTCCATATCACTCGGCATCAGGGAAATGCAAATCAAAACCACAATGAGATATCACCTCACACCAGTCAGAATGGCTAAAATCAACAAGTCAGGAAATGACAGATGCTGGCGAGGATGCGGAGAAAGGGGAACCCTCCTACACTGTTGGTGGGAATGCAAGCTGGTGCAGCCACTCTGGAAAACAGCATGGAGGTTCCTCAAAATATTGAAAATAGAACTGCCCTATGACCCAGCAATTGCACTATTGGGTATTTACCCTAAAGATACAAATGTAGTGATCCAAAGGGGCACATGCACCCGAATGTTTATAGCAGCAATGTCCACAATAGCCAAACTATGGAAAGAACCTAGATGTCCATCAACAGATGAATGGATCAAGAAGATGTGGTATATATACACAATGGAATACTATGCAGCCATCAAAAGAAATGAAATCTTGCCATTCGCGACAACATGGATGGAACTAGAGCGTATCATGCTTAGCGAAATAAGTCAAGCAGAGAAAGACAACTATCATATGATCTCCCTGATATGAGGAAGTGGTGATACAACATGGAGGCTTAAGTGGGTAGAAGAAGAATAAATGAAACAAGATGGGATTGGGAGGGAGACAAACCATAAGTGACTCTTAATCTCACAAAACAAACTGAGGGTTGCCGGGGGGAGGGGGTTTGGGAGAAGGGGGTGGGATTATGGACATTGGGGAGGGTATGTGATTTGGTGAGTGCTGTGAAGTGTGTAAACCTGGTGATTCACAGACCTGTACCCCTGGGGATAAAAATATATGTTTATAAAAAATTAAAAATTAAAAAAAAAATCCTCAAGAAGGTGCTAGCCAACAGAATTCAGAAACATGTAAAAAGAATTATACATTGTCACCAAGTGGGATTTATCCCAAGAATTCAAGGTTGGTTCAAGATGCAAAAATCAATCAATATAATATATCATATGAAAAAATAAAAGACTAAAACCACATGATCATCTACCTAAGACTCAGAAAAAGCATTTGACAGAATTCAGCACCCTTTCACGATTAAAAACAAACAAACAAACAAACAAACAAACTCAGTGCACTAGGAACAGAAGGAAACTTCTTCAACCTCATATAGGGCATCTACAAAACAAACAAACAACAACAACAACAAAAAAAAAAAAAACCACAGCTAACAAATAGCATTCTTATTGCTATTTGTTAAAAAGCTAAAAGCTTTCTGTCTAAAATCAGGCACAGCACATGAAAGTTAGCTCTCATCCTTCCAACTCAGCATTGTACTGAAGGTTCTAACCAGGGATATCAGACAATAAGAATAAATAATGTGCAAGCAGATTGGAAAGGAAAAATGTAAAACTATCTCTCTTTTTACAGATGATATAAAAGCATATCTAGAAAATCCTAAGAAATGCAATCTACCAAAACACAATGTATACACACACACACACACACACACACACACACACACACACACACAATTAGAACTAATAAAAAAGTTCAGCAAGTTTGCAAGATATAAGATCAATATATAAAACTCAATTATATTTTTCTACATTAACAAAAATCAATCCAAAATTGAGATTAAGAAAACAATTATGTTTAAAGTAGCATCAAAAGGAATAAAACACTTCTCTTCAACAAATGGTGTTGGGAAAACTATACAACTACATGCAAAAGAATGAAACTCAACCACTTTCTTATATTATACACAAAAATAAACTTAAAATGGCTTAAAGACCTAAATATGAGACCTGAAACCATAAAAATTCTAGAAGAGGGCATAGGTAGTAATTTCTCTGGCACTGGTTGTAGCTATATTTTTTTAGATATGTTTTATGGAGCAAGGGAAACAAAAGCAAAAATAAACTGTTAGGACAACATCAAAATTCCTTCTGCACAGTGAAGAAAACAATAGACAAAAAAACTAAAGGAAAACCTATTGAATGAGAGAAGATATTTGGAAATGATATATCTGATAAAGAGTTAGTATCCAAAATATATAAAGAATTTACACAACACACACACAAAATAAATGATCCAGTTTAAAAATGGGCAGAAGACATGAACAGACATTTTTCCAAAGAAGATATACAGACAAGAAAAGGTGTTCAACATTACTAGTAATCAGAGAAATACAAATCAAAACTACAATGATATACCACCTCACACTTGTCAGAATGGCTAAAATCAGCAATACAAGAAGCAAAAAGTGTTGGCAAGGATGCAAAGAAAAAGGAACCCTTTGCACTGTTGGTGGAAATTCTAACTGGTGAAGCCACTGTGGAAAACAGTATGGAGCTTTCTCAAAAAGTTAAAAATAGAACTATCTTATGATCTATTAATGACACTACTGGGTATTTACCCAAAGAATAGAAAACCACTAATTTGGAAGGATATATGCACCCCTATGTTTATAGAGCATTATTTATAGTAGTCAAATTACGGAAACAGCTCAAGTGTCCATTGATAGATGAATATATATATTCCATCTTCTTTATCCATATCCATATATATATTCCATTACATATATAATGGAACATTATATATCCACAAAAAAGAAGGAAATCTTGCCATCTGCAGCAACATGGATGGATCTGGAGAGTATAATTATAATGCTAAGTGAAATAAATCAGAAAAAGACAAATACCATAGGATTTCATTCATATGTGGAATATTTTTTTAAGATTTTTATTTATTTGGCATATAGAGATCACAAGTAGACAGAGAGGCAGGCAGAGAGAGAGGAGAAAGCAGGCCCCCTGTCAAGCAGAGAGCCCAAAGCGGGGCTCAATCCCAGGACCCTTGGATCATGACCCGAGTCGAAGGCAGAGGCTTTAACCCACTGAGCCCACCCAGGCGCCCCTCATATGTGGAATTTAAGAGACAAAACCAATGCAGAAAGGAAAAAAAGAGAGTGATAAGACAAGAAACAGATTCCTAACCATAGAGAACGAACTGATGATTACTAGAAGAGAGATGAGTGGGGTATGGGTGAAATAGGTGATGTGGATTAAAAAAGGAATAAAATAATTAGAAATAAGTTTAGTAAGACTTATACACTGAAAATTACAAAATATCACTGAAAGAAATTAAAGACCTAATAAACAGAAAACATCACATATTAAGTTTATGGAAAAGTTAACATTATTAAGATGGCAGTACTCCTTACATTCTTTATTAACATCCCAGCCACCTGTTTTGCAAAAATTGACAGGCTGATACCAAAATTCTTATGTAAATTGGAAAAACTCCAAATAGCCAAAACAATCTCAAAGAACAAAGTTAGATGACTCACACTTCCTGGTTTCAAAACTTTACTACAAAGCTACAGTAATTAAGACAGTGTGCTACTAGAATAAAGACAGGCATATAGACCATTAGAATAGAGCTAAGTAGTCATTTATTATCAATTTGTGGTCAATAAATTCTTTATAAGCATGCCACGCTAATTCAACGGGGGAAAAGAATAGTCTTTCAACAACTGGTTAATAAAGTTGACCTGTACCTCACACTATACACAGAAATGAACTCAAAAAGCACCAAGGACTTAGTTTTAAAAGCTCAAACAACAAACTTCTTAGAAGAAAACTTAGAAGATAGTGCAAATCTTCATGTCCTTGAATCTGGCAGCAGTTTCTTAGATGACAGAAAAAGCACAAACAAAATGAGAAGTTTGTACTCTAAAGGATACCACACAGAAAGTGAAAAGACAACAAACAGAATGGAAGATATTATTTGTAAATCATACAAATAATAATAGTCTAGTATCCAGAATATATAAAGAAGGACTACAACTCAACAATGAAGACTAATAATGCAATTTTTAAATGGCAAGGATTTGAACAAACATTTCCCCAAAGAAGTTATATAAGTGACAAATAAGCACATAACAAGATGTTCAGCATCATTAATTATTAGGGAATTGCAAATTAAACTATGAGATACTACTTCCCACCCACTAAAATGACTAGAATGAAAAAGACAGAGAGTAATAAGTGTTAGTAAGGATGTGGAGAAATTGGAACCCTCATACATTACTGATAGGAATGTATAATGCAGCAATTGCTTTGGAAGACAGTTTGGCAGTTCCTCAAAAAGTTAAAAATAGTTATCATATGACCCAGCAATTCCACAGCTAAGTAGATGTCCAAGGGAAATTAATTTATACATCCACCCCAAAATTTGTATACAGATGTTGATAACATTGGTAATAATAACAAGATTGTGAAAACAGAATCAGGGAAATAAATGATGCCATGAAACGTTCCAACGTCAGAATTATTGGAATCCCTGAAGGGGAGGAGAAAGAAAGAAGTCTAAAAGATATAGTGGAACAAGTTCTTCATGAAAATTTTCCCAATCTTGCAAATGGAACCAGCATTCATGTACTAGATATTGAACTAGATATCAACTAGATATCGAACGGTCTCCACCCAAGATTATAGATTCCAAAAAAAATCAAGGCACCTGATAGTCAAATTGAGGAATCATAATTGTAGGCATAATCTCTTGAAAGCCGCTAGGACAAAGAGGCTCCTTACTTACAGAGGAAAGCCCATCAGAATGACGTCAGACCTGTCCACAGAGAACTGGCAAGCCAGAAAGGGCTGGCAAGACATATTCAGGGCATTAAATGAAAAGAACATGCAGTCAAGAATACTTGGCGAGACTGACATTCAAAATGGATGGAGAGAGAAAGAGTTTCCAAGACCAGCAAGGCTTAAAAGACTATGCAACCACCAAGCCAACACTGCAGGAAATATTAAAGGGGGGTTCTATAAAAGAGGAAAAATCCTAAGAATAGCATTGAACAGAAATATAGAGACAATCTACAGAAAGAAAGACTTCAAAGGTAACACGATGTCAATAAAAATGTATCTATCAATAATCACTCTCAATGTGAATGGCCTAAATGCGCCCATAAAATGGCACAGGGTTGCAGATTGGATAAAACGACAGGACCCATCCATATGTTGTCTACAAGAGACCCATTTTGAACCTAAAGATACACCCAGACTGAAAGTAAAGGGATGGAGAAGCATCTTTCATGCCAATGGGCCTCAAAAGAAGGCTAGGGTAGCGATTCTCATATCAGATAAATTAAATTTTAAACTAAAGACTGTAGTCAGAGATACAGAAGGACACTACATCATTCTTAAAGAGACTATCCACCAAGATGATCTAACAATTGTAAATATCTATGCCCCCAATATGGGAGCAGCCAATTATATAAGAAAACTGTTCATCAAGATAAAGAGTCATATTGATATGAATACATTAATAGTAGGAGATCTTAACACGCCTCTCAGAAATAAACAGAACATCGAAGCAGAAAATCAATAAAGAAACAAGAGCATTGAATGACACACTGGACCAGATGGACCTCATAGATATATACAGAACATTCCACCCTGAAACAACAGAATACTCATTCTTCTCAAGTGCACACGGAACCTTCTCCAGAATAGACCACATACTGGGTCACAAATTAGGACTCAACCAATACCAAAAGACTGAGATTATTCCTTGCATATTCTCAGATCACAACGCTTTGAAACTGGAGCTCAATCACAAGGAAAAGTTCCGAAGGAACTCAAACACCTGGAAGCTAAAGACCACCTTGCTTAAGAATGCTTGGATCAACCAGGAGATCAAAGAAGAACTGAAACAATTCATGGAAACCAATGAGAATGAAGACACTTGGTCCAAAACCTATGGGATACAGCAAAGGTGGTCCTAAGGGGGAAATACAGAGCCATCCAAGCCTCTCTCAAAAAAATTGAAAAATCCAGAACACAACAGCTGTCTCTACACCTTAAAGAACTGGAGACTCAACAACAAATCAAACCAACTCCACACATAAGAAGGGAGATAATCAAGATTAGAGCTGAGATCAATGAGGTAGAAACCAGAGATACCGTAGAACGTATCAATGAAACTAGAAGCTGTTTTTTTTTTTTTTTAAAGAATCAATAAGATCGATAAACCACTGGCCACACTAATCCAAAAGAAAAGAGAGAAAGCCCAAATTCATAAAATTATGAATGAAAAGGGAGAGATCACAACTAACACCAAGGAAGTAGAAACAATCATCAGAAGTTATTATCAACAGTTATATGCCAATAAGCTAAGCAACCTAGATGAAATGGATGCATTCCTGGAAAACTATAAACTCCCAAAATTGAACCAGGAAGAAATTGACAACCTGAATAGACCGATATCTAGTAACGAGATTGAAACAGTGATCAAAAACCTCCCAAAAAACAAGAGCCCAGGACCTGACAGATTCCCTGGGGAATCCTACCAAAATTTCAAAGAAGAAATAACACCTATACTCCTGAAGCTGTTTCAGAAAATTGAAGCAGAAGGAAAACTTCCAGACTCTTTCTATGAAGCCAGCATTACCCTGATCCCCAAACCAGGCAAAGACCCTACCAAAAAGGAGAATTTCAGACCAATATCACTGATGAATATGGATGCTAAGATTCTCAACAAGATCCTAGCCAACAGGATCCAACAGCACATTCAAAAGATTATCCACCATGACCAGGTGGGATTCATTCCTGGGCTACAAGGATGGTTCCACATTCGCAAATCAATCAGTGTGATAGAACAAATTAATATGAGAAGAGAGAAGAACCACATGGTCCTCTCAATCGATGCAGAAAAAGCATTTGACAAAATCGAGCATCCATTCCTGATTAAAACGCTTCAAAGTATAGGGATAAAGGGAACATTCCTGAACTTCAAATCTATCTATGAAAGACCCACAGCAAATATCATCCTCAATGGGAAAAAGCTTGCAGCCTTCCCTTTGAGATCAGGAACGTGACAAGGATGCCCACTCTCACAACTCTTCTTCAACATAGTATTAGAAGTCCTAGCAACAGCAATCAGACAACAAAGAGAAATAAAAGGGATCCAAATTGGCAATGAAGAAGTCAAACTCTCTCTCTTGCAGATGACATGATTCTTTTTTTTTTTTTAAGATTTTTTTATTTATTTGTAAGAGAGAGGGAGAGAGAAGGAGCACAGGCAGACAGAATGGCAGGCAGAGGAAGAGGGAGAAGCAGGCTCCCTGCCGAGCAAGGAGCCCGATGTGGGACTCGATCCCAGGATGCTGGGATCATGACCTGAGCCGAAGGCAGCTGCTTAACCAACTGAGCCACCCAGGCGTCCCGACATGATTCTTTATATGGAAAACCCAAAAGACTCCACCCCCAAACTGCTAGAACTCATACAGCAATTCAGCAATGTGGCAGGATACAAAGTCAATGTATAAAAATCAGTGGCTTTCTTGTACACTAACAATGAAAATACAGAAAGGGAAATTAGAGAATCGATTCCATTTACTATAGCACCAAGAACCCTAAGATACCTGGGAATAAACCTAACCAAATAGGTAAAGGATCTGTCTCGAGGAACTACAGAACACTCATGAAAGAAATTGAAGAAGACACAAAAAGATGGAAGACCATTCCATGCTCTTGGATCGGAAGAATAAACATTGTTAAAATGTCTGTACTGCCTAGAGCAATCTATACTTTTAATGCCATTCCGATCAAAATTCCACCAGTATTCTTCAAAGAGCTAGAGCAAATAATCCAAAAATTTGTATGGAATCAGAAAAGACCCCGAATCGATAAGGAAATGTTGAAAAACAAAAATAAAACTGGGGGCCTCACGCTACCTGATTTCAAGCTTTACTACAAAGCTGTGATCACCAAGACAGCATGGTACTGGCATAAAGACAGACACATAGACCAGTGGAACAGAGTAGAGAGCCCAGATATGGACCCTCAACTCTATGGGCAAATAATCTTCGACAAAACAGGAAAAAATATACAGTGGAAAAAAGACAGTCTCTTCAATAAATGGTGCTGGGAAAACTGGGAAGCTATATGTAGACGAATGAATCTCGACCATTCTCTTACACCGTACACAAAGATAAACTCAAAATGGATAAAAGACCTCAACGTGAGACAGGAATCCATCAGAATCCTAGAGGAGAACATAGGCAGTAATCTCTCTGATATCGGCCACAGCAACTTCTTTCAAGATATGTCTCCAAAGGCAAAGGAAACAAAAGTGAAAATAAACTTTTGGGACTTCATCAAAATCAAAAGCTTCTGCACAGCAAAGGAAACAGTCAACAAAACAAAGAGGCAACCCACGGAATAGGAGAAGATATTTGCAAATGACAGTACAAACAAAAGGTCGATATCCAGGATCTATAAAGAACTCCTCAAACTCAACACACATAAAACAGACAGTCATATAGAAAAATGGGCAGAAGATATGAACAGACACTTCTCCAATGAAGACATACAAATGGCTATCAGACACATGAAAAAATGTTCATCATCACTAGCCCTCAGGGAGATTCAAATTAAAACCACATTGAGATATCACCTTACACCAGTTAGAATTGCCAAAATTAGCAAGACAGGAAACAACCTGTGTTGGAGCTGATGTGGAAAAAAGGGAACCCTTTTACACTGTTGGTGGGAATGCAAGTTGGTGCAGCCTCTTTGGAGAACAGTGTAGAGATTCCTCAAGAAATTAAAAATAGAACTTCCTTATGACCCTGCCATTGCACTCCTGGGTATTTACCCCAAAGATACAGATGTCGTGAAAAGAAGGGCCATCTGTACCCCAATGTTTATAGCAGCAATGGCCACGGTCTGCCAAACTGTGGAAAGAACCAAGATGCCCTTCAACGGACAAATGGATAAGGAAGATGTGGTCCATATACACTATGGAGTATTATGCCTCCATCAGAAAGGATGAATACCCAACTTTTGTAGCAACAAGGACAGGACTGGAAGAGATTATGCTGAGTGAAATAAGTCAAGCAGAGAGAGTCAATTTTCGTATGGTTTCACTTATTTGTGCAGCATAACAAATAGCATGGAGGACATGGGGAGTTAGAGAGGAGAAGGGAGTTGGGGGAAATTGGAAGGGGAGGTGAACCATGAGAGACTATGGACTGTGAAAAACAATCTGAGGGGTTTGAAGTGGCGGGGAGGTGGGAGGTTGGGGTACCAGGTGGTGGGTATTACAGAGGGCACGGATTGCATGGAGCACTGGGTTTGGTGCAAAAATAATGAGTACTGTTATGCTGAAAATAAATTTTAAAAAAAAGATTGTGAAAATAACACATATGTCCATCAACTCACAAAGAAACAATCTGATATAGCTATACAATGGAATATTATGCACCCATGAAAAAGAATGAAGTATTGATACATACTACAACATGGATGAATCTTGAAAATATTATACTAAATGAAAGAATCCAGACACAAAAGGCCTTGTATGGTGTGCTTCCATCTGTATGAAATGTCTAGAATATTCAAATCCATAGAGATATGTGATCACGGATTGCCAGAAGCTAGGGGCAGGAGTGAGGCAGAGTGACAGCTCATGGCATCATGAGCTCGTTTCTTTTGGGGATGATGAAAGTGTTCTGAAATGAGCAATAACATTTGCACATGTTTTTGAACATAGGAAAATCCACTGAATGTGCACTTTATGGTATGTGAATTATGTCTCAAAAAATGAATCTATCTGAACCAGAAGTCATTACATGAAAGTTAATACTTAAGGACTGTGTCAGGCACCAGAGGAATGGGGACAAGTAAGAGTTCTTAAAAGCATTTGTCCCATAGCTTCTGACTGTTTGAGATACTTTTCGCCCAAGAACATGAAGGATTCCAAACATTTTTAATTGCGGCTACTGTGTTCACTTCAATTAAAATATATTTTATTATTTTATATTAAATATCTGACATAAAGCACAAGACAATTACTTGGAAAAGATATTAAAGTGAGTAGATAGGGGCGCCTGGGTGGCTCAGTGGGTTAAGCTGCTGCCTTCGGCTCAGGTCATGATCTCAGGGTCCTGGGATCGAGTCCCACATCGGGCTCTCTGCTCAGCAGGGAGCCTGCTTCCTCCTCTCTCTCTGCCTGTCTCTCTGCCTACTTGTGATCTCTCTCTGTCAAATAAATAAATAAAAATCTTTAAATAATAATAAAAAAATAAAGTGAGTAGATAAATTATGAGTGAGGACATGAAAGGAATTGCACTCTAATTATTAATTTTGCCTCTTTATTAGGGAGCCCTTCCCAAAGCTAATGTCCTCTCTTGGATAATGTTTCCTGGAAAAAAAAATAGTTTATGGCTGGGTTCTTTGTCTAATTTTTTTCCTAAAAACAATTTTCCGAATCCCTTACGTTGAACAAGACATTTTAAACAATTTCTCTCTTTCTGTTACCCTTCCAGGTGTTACCTCCAAACACAGGCTGCCTCCACATTGATAGGGATTGCTCAGCTATATATTGCCATGAATTAAGCAGTGATATATACCATCCTTTCCAAAAACGTGAGCAGTTAAGAGCTAGCAGGTACATCATGAAGCACACATCAGAGGTTATCTGTGAGGTCCTGGATCCTGAGGGAAATACCTTTCAGGTAAAGGGCATCATTAATATGGAGAAAGGGGCTGGATTTCTCTTTTTTTTTTTTTTTTTTTTTTTTGGTAGATATTTCACCCCAGAGAGCTTCCATGAAGCTTTACACCATAGCTGCTTTGGGATTAGTTACCCACTTATCGTCAGTACTTTGCATAAGCAATAATGAATGTCAACAATCTTTGCTTCTCAAGTATACTTCCAAGGAGATAGAAAGCCAAACAGTTGGGATGGTAGAAATGTTAAAGCCAAATAAAGAATTAGAATGGAAGGGGAAAAAACATTACTAAACATTTAAAAATAATATCAAACCAAAAAAAATGATATAAGACTAGTCTGTATCTAGGTTAAAGCGAGAACAGTTTTGCTTGACTAGGCAGAGAATCAATGGTGAGAAATATTAATTGGTGTGGGTTCTAGTAGGGTTGAAGATGGGGAGGCGGGAGCACTGTTTAGCTGCTGCATGGTAGAACTCTATCTTCCATTTCTCTGCCCTTCAACACCACAACTGTTTTCTTACATCCAGGCCAAACGCTGGCAAACCATGGCCACCTCTTTATGTAGGCCCATGAGCTAAAAATCGCTTTTATATTTTTAAATGGTTGGAAAAACTCAAAAGGAGAAGAATATTTCATGACACATAAAAATTACAGGAAATTCAAATCTCGATGTCATGATACAGTTTTATTGGAACACAGCCATGCTCATTTCTCTTTGCCTGCTTTTGCACACAATGGTATGATGAGCAGTTGCAACAGAAACTGTGTGGCCTACAAATCCTAAAATATTTATTCCCAGGCCCTTGACATAAAATGGTTTGCCAACCCCTGCTCTAGGTATTTCTCCTTGTTTTCACTCCTCATCCAACAGTAGAATTTGTGTATCAGGTAATAAGTGGTGAACTTATTTTTCAGGTTTGGAACCATAACACAGAGCCCCTAACTTTGGTTTGGTATGCAAATTAGCCCTGATCCTGCTTGGTTTTTTGGTGTTCAATAAATGTGACTCTTCCCAGCATGAGTTCAGGCTACTAACAAGTTTCCATTTATAGTGAACTGAAATTGAATGCTAAAGCCCTAAACCCTTCAGGTTTAAACACATGGGACATTCAGACCAAGCATTCTTCTAGGCATTAATGCTCTTCTTGGGTGTTCGCGTCAGTGGTCTTTGAGCCTGAACCACACTCCCTCCTGGAGAGACCCATGCCATATCTAAATAGTAGTAATGGCTAGAACATTTCTTCTCATGCTGATACTACATTTCATGCAGCTATTAAATCTGATGCTGTTATTAAAGATTTAGTACCATGAATCCTGATTCTGCACTTGCAATCACAGAACATAAACTTCTCCACACTATTACTTCCCTAATATTTCAAGACAGCTATTACATAAGGAGTCTTCCCTCAATGTTTCAATCCCTAGTTCCTTGACCTAATGCTCAAAAGAGAATATTCTAAGTCCCCTGCCATCCTTGTCACCTTCCTCTGGGTATATTCCAGTCTGTCTTCCAGTTTGCAGTCACAGTCTAGGTCTGGTTTGTGAGTAGAGATGTGCCACTGGGTTTTCACTTTCATTAATGCCAACTGTACTTAGTGCATATTACCTTGGAAATAAATATCCCTGATTCTCCGAATCTACCAAAAGATGACATACTTTCTCAAATGGGAAACATAAGCTTCACGCCATTTCTTTTCTTTTAGTTGTCTATATACTTTGGTCCTTAGGTTATGGCTGATGGTAGCATATCAACTATGGCACCCAAAAACAACGTGGAGGAGGATTTAAGTGAAAAAGCAGAAGGCTATGATAATTTATCATCTACTCACCTTCATAAGAATCATCTCCTAATCTATGGTGAACACGTGCCCAGGTAATATGATAAAAATAATACTATGACTTCTATTTTTTTTAAAAGATTTTATTTTCTTATTTGAGAGTGAGATAGAGAGAGCACAAGCAGGGAGGAGGCAGAGGGAGAGGGAGGAGCAGACTCCCCATTCAGCAGGGAGCCCTCGGGTCGGGGCTCTATCCCAGGACGCTGAGGTCATGACCTGAACTGAAAGCAGATGCTTAACCCACTGAGTCACCCAAGCACCCCTGATTTTTATTTTAAATTCCAAGTGTAAGCAGCACTTGAACTAATATTTCACGTGTTTTGATTTTATTGTTTCAAATAGGTTTTTTGTCATTTATGCTGATGGATCAGGAGTGGAACTTCTTCGTGACAGTGACATAGAAGAATATCTATCCTTGGCATATGGAGAATCATCTACTGTCGTTCTCCAGGAGCCAGTCCAGGAACAGCCAGGTAAGAAACCCAGAATGTCTGGAAGTTGTTGTGCCCCCTTACCAGCTCCCAGCCTATTCATCCAGTACACCCCTGTGTCAACTCTACTTTCTTCCTTTTGCTCACTCTTCAACACTACTTGCCACTTGGCAGTGTCAACCTGTATCTACAGTTAATTATGTTCATTCCAAGTTTTATCTGAGCATCAACCTATGTAAACAGTGTATGAGTCCCTCTTCTACCTGTAAGCAAATTTGAATCTGTCTTTAGATATATTAGGTATATAGCTATGATTCTATTTATATGTTCCTTTTGTATTCAGTAGGGAAAGAAAGAAAAGTGAGATATTACTTGTAAGTTCACTTTTTTTTGTCATTTTGAAGGTATTGCTTTGATGAATTTAATATAATAAAAATATATATATTTGATGTGTGACTTAGAAAGCCAACCTAAAATATAGGATAAGTTATATTCATTGTGTATTTATATTATTCTCATCAATTTTAAAGAAATCAGTGTGTGGTTAAAGATTAGAGACACATAATACATTAAGAAAGAGTCACCAGAGGGACACCTGGCTGGCTCAGTTGGTGGAGCACACAACTCTTGGTCTTTGGATTGTGAATTTAAGCCCAACACTGGGTGTAGATATTACTTCTAAAAATCTTAAAAAAAAAAAAGAAAGAATTATCAGTGTATATCATATGTATATTCAAACATAAACTTGGATGTCATTTGTGTATGAAACCAATGTTTTATGTCTAGGTTTATGTATGGTCCATTTTAATCTCTTCTCTGGTTGGTGGGATATAGTTATACACTTATTTATGAATATACCTGCATCTCTGCACACTTAGTATATCTTTCAGTGTGTCAGTGTACATTTACATCTGTGAATGTGGAGAGTGAAGAGTTCTGACTGGTGCAGTGCATGTGTAGAACTATATGAGCGTTTATTGCAAATGGCTTTGTTATTTATTTAACTAGCATCTGCTGGATAATCTACAATGTGCCAAACACACTGGCAAATAGAGTTGAAAAGTGAGCAAAAGGAATCGAGTAGTGAGCTAAAGCAGCGTGGATACTGCCTTCATAGAGCTTAGAGTTTAATAAGAGACATAGGCATTGATTATATAACATATGATAACTGTGATTATATGATTGTCATTAGGATAAAGTCTTTGAAGGAAAGGAATATGTTTCTGTGAGAGCAGGAACCTAATGTAATCTAGAAATCTTCCCTGAAGACACTGGAGTTAAGAACTGGTGGATAAATAGCTATTGATTAAAACAGGAGGGAGAGCTTTCTTGGAAGAGACAATACAAAGCAGAAAGCAAAAAGCCACGGAAAACAAGGAGGAAAAGGCCAAAGTAGCTAAAGCATAGAAGGAGGAATGGAGTTCCTCAATAGAGTTGAGGCAGGATGAGAAAATACTGAGGACTTGGTTTTATTCCACATGCAGTGGGAAGTCAAAGAAATGTTTAAATCATGGCCTAACGTGATCAGTCTCTCTGACTGCCAGAGGGATTCATTCACAGAGTAGATCTGGGTAGAAACGCTGGTTGTTTCTATAGCCCAGAACAGGATTTCTCAGAGACAAATTATCCAACGTAGGTCAGTGGATGAGCTCAAGTGAACCAACCAGACTTGGATGTGGTTTTTGAAGGATAATAAGGTATCAGTTAATAATTCCAGGTGATCTAAACCCAATCTCTAAGTGTTACAGTAGCTAAAAGCCTCAATTTTCTTGTTTAGATCATAAGGTTCTTAAGTACAATCACTGTGTCTTGCTTATCAAAAAGTGTTTATCAAGGGTGCCTGGTTAGCTCAGTCAACTGTTAAGTGTCAGACTCTTGGTTTCTTCTCATGTCATGATCTCATGGGTCATGAGCTAGAGCCCTGTATGGGGCTCCACACTCAGTGGGGAGTCTGCTGGAGATCCTCTCTGCCCCTCCTCCCACTTGCACACTCTCTCTCTCAAATAAATCTTTTTTAAAAAGTATTTGTTGAACTTTGTGAAAACCTACTGAATTTCTCAGAATCTATTTGACAGAGACATGATCCTCTGATAACTCTCTTTGACCCAGGTACCCTGAGCATCACTGTCCTTCGCCCTTTTCATGAAGCATCACCATGGCTAATGAAGAAAGAATTAGATACAATTGTTCCTCCTAATCTCCAGTCAAGGTCATGGGAGACATTCCCCTCCGTTGAGGTATAATTTTTTTTCTTCTGGAAAGTCACTACACTTGTATATCCATCCATCAATTTTTGGAGTCTTGGGTCTTCTCTCATACAGTGACATATTTTCATTCTTTTGAAAATTGTTATTGGGCTCAGGAGATTTGTATTTGAAGATTCTAACATTTGTAGATTTTAGAGAAATATACCCGTCTAGCTAAATCTCAGTTTTATTTCTTTTAGTCTGCATTGCAGGCTCATCCATCTTCCTATAGTATGAAAATATCCACTCTGAGTAATGCATGTTCTACCTTTCCTATCATGGAATTATTGATATTGGGCAATACAGAAATATTTCCTTCTCTCATTCCTTATCTGTTAGTTTTAACACACAATTTAGATCTTTCACACTCACTTTATCCCCTAATTTACTAATGCACAGACTGAAGCATGTAAGAATAACGTGAAGGATTTTACAAAGGATTTGCAACTACAGTGTTAGAAAGTAAATGCTGTAATTATGTCAGATTAGAGAAGCCCCACCTAAAGTCTTTTTAAAGACTGGAAGAAAACATCTTGAGCAAGAAACATGAGGTCCTGCATCGTGCAAGATTTGACATTTCATTTTGCAGGCAATTTGTGTAACATATTCAACATATTGTCAGATGTTAAATTATTAAATCAAGGAGCACATTGATAAAATGATCAGAGAGACATACTAGTGATAGGTGGGGAGGATAATGTTTCTGATGTATAATGAATTTTCCTTCCCCAAACAATCTGATAAGAGCAAGGGCGCAGATAATGAGCACTTAAGATAACCAAGACCTTGGGGCACCTGGGTGACTCAGTCAGTTAAGAGTCTGGTTTTGGCTCAGGTAATGATCCCAGGGTCCTGCTCAGTGCAAAGCCTGCTTCTTCCTCTCCCTCTGCCCCTCCCCTATCTCATGCTTGCTCTCTCTCTCTCTCCCCCTCTCTCAAATAAATAAATAAATAAATTTTTTAAAAAGATGATGAAGACCTCTTAGTCCTATATTTTAATTGACTGTAACCAATATGGTGAATGAAGATGATCTGATTGGAGTTCTGAGTCTTCCAATTATTAATGTGGGATTTGGGACAAGTCACATTGGCTCTCTATTTCCTGAAAAATAAAAAGGCCACACCAAATGGCTCACTAAGGCTATATCCAAGCTGAAAGTAGTGCTTCATGACCAGTAACACGCCACATCTAAGATTAATGAAGGACACTCATATATATTTCTATATTCCTATAGCTATATTCCTATAGCTCTAACCTTCTCTGCCCAGTAGCAGTGGCTCTGCCCAGGTGAACCTATAAATGGTTATCACTGACCTGACCAGGCATCAGACACTGAATAGCAGCATACAAAGAAACACATCAGAGACTCTACCAGACATAGGGCATCCAAGCACACTACCCCTGAAAATAATTATAAGAATAACATAAAGATGTGAATTTGCTCTGAGGTAGACATTCGTGCCCAGTAGACATTGTGCCCAGGAGACTCTGGGGGCATGCTTAATCTAGAGTGAGCTCAAAAACTACCCAAATCTATGGGATGATTGCTCTCTCAATCTCCCTAGGTCAAAATGAACATGAAAACAGGAAGTTATTCCAAATGTCTTAGGCTGCTTGTGGGTAGTAAGCAATACCCACATACATTAAGTATAAGCTAAGCTATATTTCCATGATACCACATTGCTTACTACTCCCCTAAAGGCTATCCAGTGGGACATAGTGCTGCAGGATTTTAAAATATCCAGATTCCTGATAACATATATAAAAAGGAAAGCTTGCCCAGTTCTGCTACCAATTTTCCTTATATTCGAGAAACTTTGGGGGAGCAGGGATTTTTTGCTTTTTTACTATTGTGTTCCCTAACAAGTGGTTCTTAGCATAGTATCTACATAAATAAGGGCTCAGTAAAAACAAATAAATTAAAAAATTAATATTAAGACTTTTTTTTTTTTTTTGGTTGGTTGTTTTGCTTTGTTTTGTTAACAGAAAAAAACTCCTGGACCTCCATTTGGCACTCACATTTGGAAGGGCCTTGACGTTGGGTCCAAACAACTAGTAAGTGCCCCAGCCCCTATACTCAAGAGTCCCAAGGTGCTACAGATGCGCCAGTTCATCCAGCACGAGGTCATAAAGGATGAGGTGAAATTGAAGTTGCAGATTTCCCTTAAGGTAATGGAAGTCAGGTAACTTGACCAAGAAGTATCAGTAACAGGGCAATTATTCCTCTTGGTTTCCTGAGGAACCTGAAATTATGTAATTCTCCCAGTATTTATCTAATGCAACACATGAATGTCAATTTTCCAGAGGGTAGGAGGTTAAGAGGTAGAAAATAATGGTTCCCATAAGGTATAGGAAGTATTGAGGCCCTGAGACATTGAAAAGATAAGTAAGTTCTACATGTGATTGCCATATAGGGTCTGTCTGCTTTCTTATTGTATGGGAAACTGGTTTAATGACCTCTGGAAAAAGGTAGAGCTGTTTATTAATCTGATACTTGTCTGTGGAAGAAAAGTACTGTTGGTTTTTGGAAATGGTCTAAGAATTTGTAAATATATAGTCAGTTGTATAAACTACATCTGTAACATCTCACTTTCTACTTTGTTAACTGTCTCAGAGTGAGATCATATGTGTTTTGCTCATGGTTATATAGAGCAAGGGACCATTTATTTATGAACACAAGTACTTATGGGCTCCTGGGTCGCTCAGTCATTAAGCATCTGCCTTTGGCTCAGGTCATGATCCCAGGATCCTGGGATTGAGCCCCACATCGAGCCCTGCATCAGGATCCCTGCTCAGCGGGAAGCCTGCTTTTCCCTCTCCCACTCCCCCTGCTTGTGTTCCCTCTCGTGTTCCCTCTCTCATTGTGTCTCTCTCTGTCAAATAAATAAATAAAATCTTTAAAAAGAAAGAAAGAAAAAAAGAAAGAAAGAAAGAGAAAATAGGTACTTATGGAAAAAATAAAACATATTTCTCTTGGAAGCAAATGCATGGACAAAGATTCAACTGTAATAAAGCAAAGCCATGGGCAAAGACTAGACTCTAATTCATAGAATTATAAAGACTATCCCTGGAGAGGACTCTAGAAACCATCTAACCCAAATCTGTACATTTTATTGATGAGTACACTGGAGCATAGAGTTAGAAGCCGGGCCTCTCTGAAGTCTTCATGGAGTTCTAATATCTTGTGGCCCTCAAAGTTTTGTCTTTGGACTTTGCAGGTCTTTGCTAATTAATACAATTAAGGAAAAGGTTTTCCAGATAGCTCAACCAGTAACTGGTTTGTTGAGCACTGCAAACTTACATATTCTTACTCTTTTTGTAGTATTTCAAGTTGATGTTGACTATTTTGGTGTCTCTTTCTACCTTATTTCTATTTTTTATTGATTTATTTTATTCTGCTGATTTAGGATTATATAAACCATATTCTAAAGAAAGAAGACAAGCTGCAGGAAATGACTGTTAAAGATTCCAGAACCGAGGAGGAGAGAGGCAATGCTGCAGATCTCCTCAAGCTAGTTATGGTGAGAAAGAAAGATTTTTGTACCAATATTTCTAGTGTTGTTTCAGTATTAGGTGCGTCAAGACAAATATTACAACTAAAGCTGTTTCTGCCACTTCCGTGGACCATTTGCTCTGTCCTTATAATTTCTTATTTCTGGGGAAATCTGATTCCTCATGTACTGAATTTTCCAAATGCTATTTAGGCTCTTTCTTAATTCATAATTTTGAAGGCTCTTAAATAAAAGTTTATATTGTCTTTCAAGAAACTGATGTTCATCAAAATGTTGAACGAATTGGTTAATGAATGACATAGGAAGAAGGAAGAAAAAGGAATTTTGACAACTTAAAATGATTTGCACTTTGAAAAAATTGTTAAGTGAAAGGGATGGCTAAAAAAAATCTAATAAATGTTGTATTGGCATTAAAAATCTAATTCATGGGGTGCCTGGGTGGCTCAGAGGGTTAAAGCCTCTGCCTTCGGCTCAGGTCATGATCCCAGGGTCCTGGGATCGAGCCCTACAACAGGCTCTCTGCTCAGCAGGGAGCCTGCTTCCCCATCTCTCTCTGCCTGTCTCTCTGCCTACTTGTGATCTCTCTCTCTCTCTGTCAAATAAATAAATAAATAAAATCTTAAAAAAAAAAAAAAAAACTAATTCATTTTATAGTAGTTTCCGTACAAGATCAATTTGAACACATGAAGAATGCTTTTAAGCAAAGTGAATTTGTATGTAATATAACCATCATTATTAAGGAATTCTATCTTCTTTTCAGTCATTCCCTAAAATGGAACAAACAACGAAAAGTCATGTAACTGAAGGTAACTACTTTAATATTTTAACTTTAAAATTTTTCTGCAAAATATTTAAAAATCTTAAATACACTTCCCAGTCATTCCTTCATCTGATAGCAAAGTACCATGTACGTATTTCTGTTGCCATATTGACCATGTTGTATTGTAATGATTTATTTACTTTTTTTCCCGCCTAAATTGTGAGATCCTTGAAAACCATGACTGCCTCGAATTTATTTTTAATTTTGATTTGTTGAATGAAAATAGTTGACATCTGACATTTATGTTAACCTCAGCTTGTATTTCCAACATAGCTAAGATACAAGAGAGACACAGTCAACCAGCCAACACTCTCCTAATGGCGTGTGCGCGCACACACACATTTGCAGAACTTTTGAGCAACTACAGTTATCACCAAAACTTTGCACTTGTATATATATATATATCAAGCAATCTAAGAAAATATCCTCACTCAAAGTATATTCATTTGGTGGAATATACCGCTCCAGCAAACTTAGTTATGTGATTTCGTAGTTCGCAGCAGACAAGCCAACCAAAATTTAGTGGTTTGGGATTTTCTTTTCCTTTTCTATTTTGGCCATATGACAAAGGTCAGAAACTGGTAGGCATAGGCTTCATTTAGCCCACCGGTGTGTTTTATGTGTCCCCCACAGTGTTGGCTTGTACAGTTATTTTTATTTATGTGAATTTTCCATCTCTTGAAATGTGACATTACCACACAGTGACATTTGGCTGAATGTAATAAACAGCTGTGCCTTTAGAGTGACCATGAACAAAAGAATCAACCCTCACAACCTTCAGTTGCCACTCCGTTGTCACTCTTTCACATGGGAAGCCCATTACACTAGGACTGTCAGTTTAACAAATAAAAACACAGAAGGCCCAGTTAAATTTCAGTTTCAGATAAACAACAAGTAACCTTTCCATATAAGTGTATTTCATGTTAGATTTGGGACATAGTTTTTCAAAAAATTATTTGTTGCTCATCTGAAGTTCAAATTTAACTAGATGCCTTATACTTTATCTGGGATATATACCTTGCAGCATTTGAATCTGTGACCTGTGGTGTGAGGGGACAGTCATCATAGAGGTAAATGGGCAGGTTGCCTAATAATGAAGGATGAACAAAATATATTTTTCAAACATCCTAACAAAAAAACAGACAGAAGAGACAAACAGGGTCTTGCATACTTACAGCTGCTCTTGAAATATTCATAGTGGTCATTTTAAGTCAGTGCTTTCCAAAGTATTTCCCAAAATTTCCCAAAGTATTTCACTAGTTTGTGAAATGGCTGCCCCCAAAATGAATTTTATGATAAAATAAGTTTGGATAATCCTGTATATTGCCTTATTTTTTAGAGAACCAGAGTGTAAATTAACTAAATCCTACAATAACAAAACATATTTAATCTTGTATAAACCAGTGTTTCCCAAGTTCATATAACCATAAAACATGGAACCTTTTTAATTTTGTAAATCTTTGTTAACATCCTACTGAGAGACCATGTTCTGGGGAATAGACTCAGAATAACCACCCAAATTATCAAACAACTATTGTATTATATTTATATCCTTAGATTTTTTTTGAAGATAAACAATTTCAACAAAATGGTTTGTTTTTTTTTTAATTTTTGGTGTTCCAGGTATGATGAGAGGTCAATACATTTTACATTTTGACAATAAGATGTGTGTTTTCTCATAGGATATTTCCTACAACTGGTCTGATTTACTGTTATATTATAGCTTGATCATGGAAATTCCAGGAAACACTTAATACATTAAATATAGGCTCTTAGAAACCCTCTCAAGTGAGTCATTGGGGACTGACTATGCATTGTGCTATCGAGAAGGGAGGATAAAAGTTAAATGTGTCTCTTCTTAAAGTTGCAGCCCATCTATCCGATTTATTCAAGGAGTCTTTGCCTGCTGCTCCAGAACGTTTGCCAGAAACATTGGATTCAGATTTCTTTGAGAAGAAATGGAGGTAAGTTGATCCCGTACTGTGTTCCAATTAGCGTGAAGCATACCAGTGATTGAAAAAAGTGAAGAGGGACAGAGTCCTAACTCTGGGTGATGACATCAGTGAGTTCTCAGCCTCTCATCTCCTACACTATCAACAATTCATCAGACAGTAGAGGTGTTTCTTGTATTGTTGGGAGCTGAGAATATTGCCCTTTCCCATTGTACTTTCCTTTCCTTTCCCCCAGGTACACAATAAAAGCGAGGCACTGGAAGAAAAAGTTGGAACAAAAGAGGTAATTCTATCTTGAAGTGTATATAAACATGTGAAAAGGCCCAGTTTTGTGGAGTCATGGAAATGGGAGAAGTTGAAAGGTCCTACCATCTAGGCTCTCCGCTGTTCTTTGAATCTCTTCTACATTTTTGCTAAGTGGTTACTCAGCTTATGAGTGAGGATGTCACCATCTCTCGAGGAAACCCGTTTGACCATTACATAGATCCACTCCTTTTCATAAGCAAGAAAGTTCTTAGGTACTTTCTGTGCTCTAGTAATTGTAATATACTAATAAATATCCTAGAACTTAATGCAGAGCCTAGTTATCAACTTTCAAGGTTCTTATAATTTGATGAGGAATGTGCTCTCAGTGTTAAGTGCTTTGGTTTCCTTTCATTCCTAGCTGAAGATACCACCCCACCAGGAAAGGAAGCCAGATAATATTTACTGAGTATATTGTAGTACATATGGTACTGCTGCACACATTTGCAAGGTTCCTCTCCAAAATGACTGGAGGAAGGATGAAGATTCTTCTTCATAAAAATGTCTGGGTTACCTTGTAGAATGTGTGGGAGAAGTAGTGAGATAGGACCCTCCATCTTATGGACCACCCCTATATTCAAGGTCAAACTAGAAGGTATGGTATTATCTCGTAGAATACCCCTACAAGGAGTTCTGAGAGAATGGTAACAATGTTGCCTACAGGGAAGGAGATGGAGAGGTTAGGGGACAGTGTGAGGTGCAGACTGCCTTTTTATTACATACTCTTTAATACTTTCTGAATTATGTGCCTGTGTTTTCTAGTCACATTTTTAAAATCTTTGAAACCTATAATAATTTCAGGTTTTAACCTACAGGAAGATAATGGCAAGCCAATGGAAGTTTTTGAAGAAGAAAGTAAAACACATAATTAGATTTGAGTCATAGAGAAGGGTTGGCAGCATGTAAACAGATCTGGGGAGGAGGGTTAAGAAATGAGAGTTTGCAGGAAATGGAGGGTGATCAACAAGTATCAGATTCTATGGAGGAATCAGAAAGGAGAATGAAAAGAGGAATTTGGGTTTATCACCTGAGAGATTTATTTTGTGAGAACAGCTCTAAGAGAGTGTAAACAACAGGCCATACTGCCATAAACTGAGGAATGAATTGGTGAGGCAGTAGAGAGAAGATATTTTAACAGGAAATTAAAGTTGTTTGAGTAAGATGATATTTTGATGAGGCCAGTATTTTCTGACAGAAAAGCTAGTATAAGAGAGAGGGCACTAATCTCATGTCAGCAGACCTAGGGTCAGTTCCAGTTTGATTACTTATAGCTAAATGATGCCAGCTGGTTGTTTCAGTTCAGTAAAATTTACCTCAGGAATTCAGTTTGCCTATCTATAAAATGAGGATAATTGGGCCATTTAATACCTGAAGTGTCTTTCAGCTCACACATTGGGTGACTAAGAGCTAACTAGCATATACACGCATCCAGATCATGGGCTTGGGGGCAGGCAACCTGGGTTTTAATTCAGACTTCACCTCTTACTAGTTACATGATTTAAAGAATGTTACTTACTTTTTCGACACCTTGATGTTTTGACCAGAAGAACGGGGATAATAATAGTAACTCATAGAGTTAGTATAAGATTAGATGTGTAAAGCAGTTGGTAAAATTTCTGGTATATAATAAGAACCTAAAAATGAGAACTATCTCAAATAAGATTAGGTCCATCTACTTTTAACAGACAACCCCTCAAGTCAGGGCTTTTACAAGAAAGTTTACCTTTCCTGATGTAAAAGAAGTCAGAAATGAGTAGTCCATGGTAAACAGCACCACAACATTGCCAGACTGTTCCATCATTCCTAGCGCATGATTTCCATCCTCAGGTTTGTGTCGTGGTTGCAGAATCACTGTGTCCGCTGAGGCCATTTCATCCATATTTCAGGAAGTAGGAAAAGAGATGAGACAAGGACAAAGGGAAAGCCTCTCTGCTGGGTCAGCCTTCTTGAAAGGCTATCTGGAGTCTTACCCGGTGGCTTCAGTTTCTTGTCATTGGCCTTCCCTCTATACAGGAAAAGCTGGGAAGTAAAGTTTTTAGCTGGTATATTGCCTCCCCAGTCTAGGGTTCTCATATTGGAAAGACAACTAGGAGGGTTATCATGATTGCTTTTATTTTATTTCCTAATCACTGATCACACTAGTCATAAACCATTCCTTAGGTTTGGGTTTTAGCTTTTGTTAACCGTGCTACTGAATTTATAGAAATCAGTAGAATCAAATGGGCAGTAAAACCTCAGAGAATTGAAAGACATGCAAAAGAGGTCAAGCATGTGGATTTTAGTCTTTTGAGATCAACTGTAGAAAACACTACCATGGGGCATAATTATTTCTTATCTTAAAGGAAAGTCTGATTTCTGAAGTAGGAAATGTGACTGATTCTAGAAGGAGCAGAAAATGAACCAAAGCAAACTGACAAAAAAAATTTCCGATGAGTTAATTCTTACCAGTTTTATTGTTGGTGATTCCATTTTCTGTGGGATTTAAAGCTAAAATTCTGTGTCTTCTTTTTATCATTATGGAAATATCAACCAGGAAGGAAATTGAAAACACAAAAAAATACCTAATGGAAATTAGAAACAAAGTAATATCACCCTACTTCAAATCTGAATTGAGCAAGTGCTATCAGTCTCAGGTAATTGAATGTAATTAACAACAATCGACTAAGAGTCTTTACAAAAGTTAATGCAGTGCATGTGTCATTATGTAATCAACCTTTCCTGATGTTTCTTTCCTGCCTCAACCCAACTGACTTTACCTTTCATCGAATCCATGTCCTCACAAACATACGAGAGGGAAAACTAATTTCAGGTCTTGCACCTAAGGAGAAGTTTGCTGCCAATGTATTATTACTACTCCACTTCTCTGCCTTGCCTTGTCACTATTAATTACTCTCTATCATCCGTTTTAAGCCCTTTTTGGGATCAAATCCTCCCTATTTTTATCCTCTTATAGATTCTATTTTGAAGTTTTTATTCCATTAAAATTTCTGTCCCCATCTACTCTTGAAACAGCACTGAATTACTATGAGTTCTTGGAAGTCCATGGAGATAGAGCACTCCACTTCTATGAACCTTGAAACTCCCAAACAAAGTGAATATTTTCATGTGTTTTGAGCTCCCTGTATTGCTACAAATGTTCCAGTTGCTATTATTAGCCAAAAGCTGCTTGAGAGGAAGTTATAGGAAGTTATGATTGACAAAATCTAGAACTGAGTTAAACCGTCTCTTGAAAAACATGTAGTTTGCCAACTTTCTTTTCGGAGCCTAAAAAAAAAAAAAAAAATGCTTTCATCATTGCTCATCAATTTAATGTACTTGTGACTTTTGCCTTCCAAGCTTGCGTAAGTCTTAAAGGAAGTCTTTTGGTTTTTCCTTGCAGTTTAATTATCTGGACACCCTTTCTAAAAACCTGCCTCCTTTTACAAAGAGGGAGGAAGACACAAACAAAACAACTCCTAAGAAGACATCTGATCTTCTTCCAGGTGACGCGTTCATGGAGCTGTTAGTCCTGTTAATGGGCTTCAATGAAGAGTGCCTAACAAAGGCCTCTTAAGACAGAACTTGTTCCTACCACCTTTGTCTCAGTACTAGTTAATGGCATGACCTTTTGTGACTTGTATATTATAAATTTGGCTGAGTTATTTGAGGAAATCAAGATAAAAATAAAATTTAGTTTTCGTTCCACATGCTTAGAATTTACCTAAAAACATTTAGAAGAGCTGACTAATTTATAAATCAAGGGAGTAATGAAAGGTTGGTGGAAAACAGGGCAAAAATGCAGGCTTGAGTTATCACTTCACATAATACCTAATTATAAAGAGGAAAATGTGTCTTTACAATGGAGAGCTATGGCATTTCCAGGTTAACCAAGCGATCAGATTTCTACCAATTGTGACAGCCTAGCATTAGGTGTTTTTTCATATAGTACAATACGAAGTGCTTAAGACCTATGTAGAATTCTTGTCCAAAGTCCTTAACTTGAATTTAACCAAGAGGAAACAGTCAGACAAATCCAGAATGTAGACATTCTATGAAACAACTGTCCTGAACTCTTCAAAAAAGTCAATGACATTAAAAGAAAAAAATGGAATAATTGTTCTATATTAATAGAGACTATGGGCACCTGGGGGCTAAGTTGGTTAAGTGGCTGACTCTTGATTTCTGCTCAGGTCATGATCTCAGCGTTCAGCCACTACATTGGGCTCCCCACTCAGCAGGGAGTCTGCTTGAGGATTTCTCTCCCTCTGCCCCTCCCCCTGCTTGCTCTCTCCCTCTGTGTCTCAAATGGATGGATAAATCTTGAAAAAAGAGACAGAGAGATAGAGACTTATGAGGCATATAAACTACATGCAACACATAAATTTGGGTGCTATACTGAGAAAATAAACAGATTTTGGAGCAACTACACAGGTTTGAGGAGAGGACTATATAGTTGAGGGAATTGTGGAATATCTGTGAGTTTTCTTGGATGTAATGACAGTGCTACAGATGTATAGAACAATGTCTCCATTTCAAGAGATGCATGTTGGAGACTTTAGGGATAAGATGGAATTTAATACTTCTCTTTAATAAACCGGGTAGTAAAACCACCCTGATAGAAGGGTTTTCTACTACACAATACAATACCAGAGGCTCAGCTTCCTGGAATGAGCATAGCCAAAGGAAACCTCTATTACTACAGAGATTGCAAAGAGTAAGCCTGGAACAACAACTTAGACATGAGATAGGAGAAATGAGAGATGAAGGTGGATGGTGTTGTGCCCGTCTTCTCCCAGGCAGACAACTCTCATCAGTGAAGCCTACTGTCCCCTTGAAAGGGGTTGATGCCACAGGTTTCTCAACAATCCTCCAGCAGCCCGCACTATTCAGCCAGGGTTGCCTACATACAAGTTGAAATCCCCTGTCCTTGATAGATATATATATTTTTAAACATTTTTTTATTTGAGAGA
Source organism: Mustela lutreola (assembly GCF_030435805.1). Classification (NCBI taxonomy): domain Eukaryota; kingdom Metazoa; phylum Chordata; class Mammalia; order Carnivora; family Mustelidae; genus Mustela; species Mustela lutreola. The sequence continues at coordinate 101,082,503 of NC_081299.1, read as the reverse complement.
AAGAGAGAGAGGGCAGGGGAGGGGCAGAGGGAGAGAGAGAATCCTGAAGTAGCCTCCCCTCCAAGCCTGGACTCTGGACTTGATCTCAGGACCCTGAGATCATGACCTGAGCCAAAATCAAGAGTGCTACACTCAGGCCAACCGGGCCACTCAGGCGCCCCTTGAAAGATTTATTTTAAATTTGTTTCATGTTGTACTTCTTAGATATATATTAATAAAGAGTCACATCATCATAATAATGAATGGATTTAAGATTGGAAACTTAAAAAAAAAAAATCACATCTCAGTTACTCTGGCCAGGGTAAAAGGTTACCAGGTCCCCGTTCATAACCCAACCAAGATAACTACTGTGTTATCTTGTAGAACCAGCTAACTCCCAGGGAGTGTGTTCTTTGTAGATACTGTCCTTTCATTAATGGCAAACATTACTTCATATTATGAAGACTCTCTCCCTCTGACTGGACTTCTTCCATGTGATCTTTCTAAAGGCAAGGGTAGTGGGAGTACCCTGTTCATGGTAAAAAAGAATAAAAACAACAGTAGTCCTTGCATCATTGTCCAGGTATCACTTTATAAGATTTGTTTGGGGTTTTCTAGATGGCCAGCCAGATTCAGAGGAGGAATCCCCACAATCCCCACAGCGTCTTCTAAAACCAAAGAATTTTGTGGACATCAAGGAGTCTGCTGGCCAGAACCAAACTGAACCTTTAGAAAAACCTACTGAAGGTATGGTGGACATTTGCTTTATTCTATTCATTCCCCAAACTGAACATTAAGTCTTTTTGGACTAAGGAATATGGCACTGGGAGCTGAGTGTATGGTTGGTCGTTACAGAAAAAATTCTAAAGGGTCACAGATCCTGAAGCTAAGGAACTTTGTAAGGCTTCTTAGCACATCAAAGTATCTCAAAAAATGTTTTGAGAATTATTGAAAGCCCCATAGTAAAAGGAAAAGATGGCAAATATGTTTTTGTATATTATTATTGTATTCTATTGTTTTATTTTATATTATTATTTTATTTATTGCCTTATTTGATTTTATCCCCCAGGGATATGAGAGTTTGCCTTATGTACTAAAGATCAGGAACCTGGTAGCTTTGTTGAAGCAGCTAGTAATTTGGTAGTTAGACTCAGATTGACCTGCCATTTCAGTACTTTCTTGGTCTGCAGGTGCTAGAAGAGAAACATAGGGTATTTATGCAGCACATCATCTCATCGAGGTAACAGAAATTAAAGTATGGAATAATACAAAGTAATTGTTGTACAGGGGAATCACATTACACCAATCTCACTGAAGTTAATTCAACTTTATGGTTGATCAGCAAAAAGAAAAACATCAATTTAAATCACGTAGGTGAATTTGCACTTCTTCATGCCTGTGGACATGGCCCATAGTGAAAGTGAACTGGAAGTTTGCCAATAGGTCTTAATTACCTCTTATAGAGGAAGCATCTTGCCATATTTTGGTAACTTAAGGGATTTGCCTTTTGCCTTCCTGACTTTAACGTTATCTCTTGTATAAAGTTTATTCATTTAGTGGATAATTTGCTCAATGCCTACTGTCTGCCAGGCATGTTCTAGGTGCAGAAATGCAACAGTTAAGAAGCTAAAGTCTTATAGGGTTGTGCCTACTACGGACAGACCTAGATAGTAAGTAAACAAATGAATTAGATAAATTCAGATTGCTTGCACAGAGTAAAACCACATATAATGTATAGAGACTGTCTTGGGGAGAGGGATAGCATTTTATTAGGGGGTGAGAAGGCTCCTCTGGGAAAGGACATCTGAGCTCAAACAGAATGACAGGAAGGAGCCAACCATGCAAACCCTGGGGGAGGGGAATGGTGCAAGTGGTGGGAACAGCAAGTATGAAGACCCTTAGGGGAGAAGAAGCAGAAAAACTGGCATTTAGCTAGAAGAAAATGGACAAAGGAAGAGGCAAAAGGTGAGGTCAGAGACAGGAGTAGAGAGAAGACTGTGTGGTGCCACAGAAGGACTTTGGGGCTTTAGTCTGTGTGTAGTTTTTAGCCAAACACCACTGGAAGGTTTTAAACAGAGTAGAAACATGACTCATCTGCATTTTTAAAAGATTACTCTGGTAGCTGTGTGGATAATAGCTTATGGTGGGGAAGGGGGAGTAGACAAGTGGAAACTGTGGTGGGGGAGGAAGCCACTGAGGCAGGACATGTGAGCCCCAGCAGAGACCTGGCCGGAGCAGTGGAGGCAGAGAAGGTGGGAAACAAATGAACTGGAACCATATATTCTGGAGGCAGAGCCAACAGGACTCACTGGTTCACTGGATGTGGGGCTGAAGGGTAAGAGAAACTAAGGGTGGTTCCCAGGGTAAGTACCATGGGACCAGTCTTGAGGCTGAGAATGTGTAGCTGTAACAGGTTTCAGGCGGCGCTGATGTTGCTGATATAGGATCACCCTTCAAAAACCATAGCCCTAAAGCAAACTTTAGAATGTAACATTCAGCCAGAGGAGGGGCCACAAAAGGCTACTAAGAAGAAGAAGCCAGTGAGGTTGGAGAAAAACAGAAGCATGAAAATCAGTGTTTCCAGTGGATCAAAGTGCCCCAGAAGGCCCAGTGAGATGTGGAATAACCACGGGACTGGGTAAGATGGAGATCGCTAGTGATTTGGGCAAAAGCACCTTAAGGGCATGGTGGGGCCTGAAGCCAACGCAAGTGGGCTGTGGGCTATTTATGGAATGGCTGAAAGGAACCAGAAGCAGGAATGTGTAGCTTCCCCCAAGAGTTTTGCTGAAAAGACGAGAGAAATGGCATTGCAGCTGGAGGCAGATAGGTGACCAAGGGAGAGATGTAAGAAAAAAAAAATTAGACATATGGGGGATGTTGAGTTGCAAACAATAATTCAGTAGCGAGAGAGAACTTACAGTGTAGGAGGAGGGAGCTGACTGCAGGAAAGCAAAGTTCTATAGAAAGAGAGAGGATGTGACATTTGGGGCAAATCCTGAGTGACAGAGTTGATCTTGGATATGAAAAGGCCACCTCATCCACAGTGACAGGAGAGAGAAGGAATATGGATACCCTGGCAGGTAGGTTTTCATGTTGAATATGAGGCAGATGAGCAAGTCTGATGGCAGAGGAGTGGGTATAAAGATAGAAAATCCACTCCAGAGGAACAGGAAAGCAAAACAGGAAAGGGGTGACTGGTTATTTCAGGTGACAGTTTCATTTCATTAGAGGTCTCAGCAAGGTCAAATGTTGTGGACTAGATACTATGGGGTAATGAACTAGATTAGGAGGTCATGACTTAGAGAAGAAAGTGGGAACAAATTCTGAAAGTGGTGACATTTTTGGTTTTGGTGAGGTTGAGATTCGACCATGGGAGTTTCTGGGTGGAGAAGCACAGGGGTGTTTGTTTGTTTGTTTGTTTGTTTAAAGATTTAATTTATTTATTTGACAGACAGAGATCACAAGTAGGCAGGGACGGAGGCAGAGAGAGAGGAGGAAGCAGGCTCCCCGCTGAGCAGAGAGCCCAATGTAGGGCTCCATCCCGGGACCCTGGGATCATGACCTGAGCTGAAGGCAGAGGCTTAACCCACTGAGCCACCCAGGTGCCCCAAGCACAGGGTTTTGATTGGGATGTCTAGCTGATGTCTCCAAGAGGTGAACTGGAAGTCCGTCTGGGGTGTCAAGATCTCCAGGGAATCCAGGGAATGATTGAGAGGTCAGTAGATAGCAAGTATGTGGGGACGGTGTAGGAATACAGTCTGATGGCTTGAGCTTCTAAGAAACGGGGATTTTGATACTTTTTTAAATTAACTTATAATGTATTATTGGTCCCAAGGGTACAGGTCTGTGAATCATCAGGCTTACACATTTCACAGCACTCACCATAGCACATACCCTCCCTAATGTCCATAACCCAGACACCCTATCCCTACACCCTCCCCACCAGCAACCCTCAGTTTGTTTTGTGAGTTTGTCTCCCTCCTGATCCCATCTTGAAATGGGAATTTTTAAAGAAAAGAAAAAAGTCTTTGAAATGAGGGCACCTATCACATCCCTAGGCACAGAGATTCCAAGATGAGAGACAATAATCGACTCGATAAAAGTAGTAGATCACATTTTGATTTAAACAATACCGTTTAAGAAGTTCAGGATAGGAAGAGAGTAGGGGAAAGCTCTATCGGAGAGCTGGCCTAGAAGAAAAAATTGGATTTCGTAGGTTTTAAGATTTAAGATTGGATCACTGAGACAACCCTCATTTTACTTGAGGAAACTGAAGCCTAGAGGAAGGCAAGCAATCTCTAAAATCATACAGCAAATCTGGGAGGGCAAGAAAGTGAGTTTTTTGACTCCTCATTCTCTGTATTTTATTATGTTGTCCTTCAGATGCAGGAAGGAGAAAAAAATATTTTATACAAAAAAAAAAAAAAAAAAAAGTATGGGGATGTATGTGTTCCAAAGCCTGATAGTAGAAATGAACTGCAAACTAGCATAAATAGTTTAGTGGTTCTTGTTTGGTCATTGATAGAGTCAGTCAGAGGAGGTCTGGATTTTGTAAAATAAAAAGGAACTTGTTGGCGTTTGCTACAATAAAACTGTATAAATCTCATAGCAATTTAAAACAAGCATTTTTAGCGTTTGGGGTTTGGAGGTGGGCTGCAGTTGCCTTTGTTCCAGGCTGCGGGTGGACACACTGGGGGCCCCACGAGGCCCTGAGATCTGAGTGTGCACATCTCCTCCCAAATCCACACTCAGTGACACCACACTGAGAGCTTGAGTCCCCCAGGCGAGCAATCAGCAAATATTGCAAATGTGCAAAGTGTCCAAGCCAGGGCAGTGTTTCTCCAGACAGACAGTTGTTAAACTTTTACCAGCACTCCCAAGGGCTGCAGGAGAAAAGTGGGGGTGTCACAGCTCCCACAGGGAAGGAGGTGCCCACCCCCTGAGACTAGCTGCTCTCAGGGTGGAGGGGAGCAACTCAAGAGAGGTGAGTGGAAATGCACATTGTGGCTCACAGCCTGTGCTCAGGACTAGCCGCCTGCCCCTTACCCCTACCTACTCTCACTGGTCAGCTCAAGTCCTATAAGAGACCTCAATATCAGTGGGGCAGAGAAATGTGCTTCACTTGCAGGGAAGACATGTTCAGTGAGGAACACCAAAAGCCATGCCCTGAGGGAAAGGAAAAAACACATTATTATGAATAGATACCACAGTCTGGCTCAGCGTAGAAATGGGGAACCGTGACAGCTTCTTTAGGGAGCCACACTCCAAGGTTGTAGTCAGATGACCTAGAGGACCATCCCAATTCCACTTTTAAAGTACCTCTGTATCAGCTACTTCAAGCCCCTCTACTACTCCTCTCCACTCCTCCAATCCGTGCTGAAGCCTGGGGTTGGCTCAGTAGGGTGATCATGCTTCTGTATTGTGGCCAGCAGCCTGATGTGGAGTCTAAGAATCCACTCTCTCTGGCTCTTTAGAGAAGAGCTGTGTAACCTTGGGCACACTGTCTAACCCCTCTATCCCTTCTCATTTCCTCTCCTATAAAGAGGGAATGATGGTATACACATCACAGGGTTGTCAAGATTAAATGGGTATCTGTAAAGTGCTTTTTGGAGTAGTGCCAGGGACGTGATTAATGCGGGATCTGTATTTACTATTAATAATAACAGTATGAGCAATTAATTAGAATCCATCAGACTGGTAAAATGCAATCACAGAAGTCGTATGCTCATGGTAAGAATACAAACAAAAAGACACGTTGAGCCATTAGAATGGTTGCCAATGTCAGGAATGGTGACCAAAGAGAATAAAATACATTAAAATGTACATTGTTATATAAGGGATATGATAAAGGGCACAGATGAATAGTCAGGTGAAGAGGTACATAGGGCAAGGTTTAGAAGGGTCCAGCACAGGAGTGTCTCTCCCTGTGGAGTTGGGGAGCAAACCCTCCAGGCATGGATGTGTTCACTAACCCAGAAGCTCTCTGAACGCTGTGCTGTGGGGATTTTTATGGAGGAATTTTATGGATGAATGAACCACACAGGCATGACCAATCACTAACTCAATCTCCATTTCCTCTCCCTTTCTTAGAGGATGGAGGTGAGGGTGGAAGTCCCAAGCTTCTAATCACGGTTTGGTCTCTCTAGTGAATGGCCCCCATCTCGAAACCATCCAGGAGCCCACCAAGAGTAGCCTCATCACATCCAAAGACACTGTGATCGCCCAGGAAAGTCCAACACATTTACAAGCTCTGTGTCAGGAACCTGGGTCAAAGACCAAATATTAGGAAGAAAGGTGTTCCTAGCACTCTTATCATCTAGGAAATTCCTAAGGTTTTAGGAGTTCTGTGCAAGGAACCAGGGGCGGAGACCAGTAAATAGGTTTTCTGTTATCTCATGCTAGTAGGAAGAGCATGTTTCTGATGGAGGCTGACTCACTTAGTGTGCATTCCAGTCCTGCCACTTCTTTTCGTTTCCTGGACAAGCTATTTAACTTCAGTTTCCTTGTTTGTAGAAAGAAAGAAAGAAAGAAAGAAAGAAAGAAAGAAAGAGGAGAAAGAGATACTGCTATTGTACTAGTTAGGATGCTTTGATTTGTAACTGAGTGAAATCAAACTCAAACTCACTCAACAGAGCTGGGGAACATTTCTTGGTGCTTAAAAGCAAACCACAGAGTTGCGGATATGGTGCCAGACCAGGGATGACTGGATCCAGGCGCTCTGGCTTTTCAGGAATGCCTTTATGTCTGCTTGCCCCTCTCTTTGGGTATTCCCCTGGCGTTCATCTTGCCCCATCCCTACTTGTCCCTGTTCGCTTTTATCCTCTCCTGCAAAGAATAGACTATGTCCATGTGGCAAGAACCTTGACAAAAGGGAGCCAAGATTTTGATTCTCCCAGATCCATAATTCAGTAGGCACACTGGGATTATCCCTGCTGCCTTCTGTAGGAATATCCTGGTGAAGGGCCTGCATTGGCCTTGCCTGTGTCATATGCTATCTTGATGGCTGGGGCCAGAGATGTGGTGGCCCCAGAAGTATGTGTGGTAGGAGCTGGGGTGGAGGTGGTAATGGGGAGAGTGCTGAACGTACAGTAACCATAACTGCCTTCACCCTCAGCTCATAGGGTTTGATTAGGATTAAGTAAGATGCTCTAGGTAAAAACATACCTGCTGTGCTTATCTGTAGATGGTAGACACTCAAATATTGGTTTTCTTGCCTTGCCTCTCTTGATGATTAGAAGGTGTGAAAAGATATTTGAATATGAGAATTTAAAATACTGTTTTTGTTTCAACCTCCTGCATATTTGGAGAAATGCATACAACCGAAGCTCTGTAAATTACCTACTTTTGCTCACTCCTTCGTCAAGTTCAATGATCTGAGGATTTAAGTCCCTGGCTTAATTTATCTGTAATTACCAAGCCACTTTTTACAAACATAAATGCAGTTGTTGAACCAAAAAAATTCTTACGATTTCTCTCCCATTGGTTGTAAGAGATCTTTTAGAGTCAGCGTTTATTGTGTTGTACCTTGTTGATTTAATGGAAAGAACCCTGAGGAGTTCTGGTCACCCACTTCTCAGAATTTGTTTTTTCTCATTTATTTAAAAATGGTGATACTAATAAGCCTCTCTGGTGCCCATCTCAGAAGGGTGTTGTGAAAATCGATGTTAAGTTAAAATCTCTTTGTAAAATGTAAAAACATAACACAAGAACTGATAAAAAGCCTCTATCCCTTTAAATAAGTTCTTTATAAAGGAAAGGAGAGATGTTTTCCAAGTTGGTTTATGTTGTCATAAACTGGTAAGATCTCAGATGCCTTTGAATAAAATGTCCATGTGGCACAATTAAAACTTCCTAACAGACCCAGAATCCTGTGTGCCTGTGAAAATTCCAACCCAGTCACTGCTGCAGGATGTCGCAGGACAAGCAAGGAAAGAGAAAGTGAGGTTGCCGCACTACTTGCTGAGTTCCAAGCCCAAGTCTCAACCTCTCACAAAGGTAACACAGACGTGGGAACCAAGTTCCCAGAGCCAGTCGGCATCTGATGTAATCCTGACTCCTTGAAGTTGCTGATTTCTAGCAGCAACTGCTGTTCACTGTACGTGCAAGATCACCTTTCCATGAAGGCATTCAGGTCACACAGAGATGAGCTAAGGCTGCGCTTTCCGAGAGCCAGCTCACCTGGCTTGGGAGAGGAAATTTATGAGCCAACTCTAAAATCATCGGTAGCTTGAAATCAGCCTGCAGGAGTTCTCACACCATGGAAATCAGCAAATGCGACTGATCAACATTCTTTGCAGAGAGCTGGGTTAACACACACTACTGGATAAGGGGATCATGGGCCACCCTTCTCATGACTCAGGATAAAATCCAAATGACAGCATCACAACAAACCCTGTTTGCTTCTCTACCTCATTAATCTCTACCCTCATTAATTAATCTCTACCCTCATTACTCACTTCAGCCATTAAGGGTTTCTCTTAGTTTTCCAAAACCACCAACCTCCTTCCTTCCTCAGCCTCTAAGATAAAGGTTCCCTTGTATCTCTGCTGGGAATCCTGCCTTCAGCCTACCAATCCAGTTTTGAGAATCTGCCTTCAATTCTTGCATGGCCACACCATGTTCATGGCCACCACAGAATGTATTGCAATGTCCGTAATCGACAACGTGATAGAGTCCCTGGGGACCTTGTTAGCATGCAGATTCTGAGTGACTGGGGCCCAAAAGCCTGCCATTTCCAGCAAGCTCCCAGGTGAGCCCCATGCTGCCAATCTGGGGAATAACAAGGGCATAGACAGTGATTCTCAAAGTGTGATTTCCAGACAAGCAGCATTGGAAGTGCCTGGAAATTTATTACAAAGGCAAATTCATGGACCCCATCCCAGACTTACTGACTGAAAAAGTCCGGGGGGTGGAGTCAGCAATTTGGGTCTTAACCAGCCTCCTGGCTGATTCTGATGGAAGCTGAAGCTTGGTAATTACTGGCACCAAAAGCATAAAGTTTAGGATCAGGCAAACTCAAGTTTGAAACTTTACTCTGCCTCTTACCACCTGAGCAAATGATGTCTTTCTAGTCCTCTGAACTTGGGCTTCTTTATCCATAAAACAAAGCCTTAAATACCTCCTTACGTGCTCTTGTAAGGTTTACACAAGATTGTTAAAGCCCATTTCCTCCCATGGCCAAACAGTCCTTTTCCTCTAGCATTTGAACCTTTATCTTATCTTGGGAACACAACATAGAAACCCTTTTCTTTGATTTGATTACTGTTTCCTTAATGCAAAGGTGCAAGATTCAGTTGGAGGAAGAGTGAAAACATCCTCTGTTGCATGCGCTGCCATTAATAACATGACTTCATCCCCTTTTGGATTCCATCTTCTCCCGCCATCAGTGAATTTTGGAGTGCTGGAAGAGGGACACACCTATGCCACCACCGTGAAGCTCAAGAACGTGGGAGTAGACTTCTGCAGGTGAGGCCAAGGCACTGAAGGTCTGCTCAGGTCCCCTTCTCCTATGCTTGTCTTCAGATGCCTGCATCAGTGAAGGTTTATTTGAACTGAACTCTAATTACACCTTGACTACTGAATCTTCACGTCATTCATTCCATCATTTACTCTTTCATTTATTCATTAATTCTTCATCAGCTCAGTGTTTATCAAGCCTCAACGATGCCGTGGGCCCTTCTCGGCCCTCCCATTTATCATTATTCACACTTTGGCAGAAGCAACTCAGGACTGATCTGCAGTAGCGAAGAGTGAAGGGGAAGTTGTACCAGTGTTACGGGAACTAATGCACAAACCCTGAAAGTCTGTTTCTCAGATCCACCACCAACTGTAATATCAACTGGCATCTGTTTGCCCTCTCTGATCTAAAAGTGGTTTTCATTACCTTATTTCTGCATAACTGAGGCCAAAAGGCGGAAAAAATCACCTGAGTCTTTAGGGTTCCTTTGCCTCTGAAGATCTGACTTGATCATAACCCACAACCTGCCCTTCTAGTTGAAAATACCCTAGATCTGACATTCAGTGACAAGAAAAAGAGTCCTTCCTTTCCAGATCAATAGAATTGTGGAACTTGTAGAGATAGACCTTAGAGACTATTATGAAGGATCAGAGTAATATGTTTTAAGGTCTTGTAGGCTAGAGCAAGGCTGGACCTCAGATCTCCTGTGGACCTGTTCGCAAATCTGTGCTCACTGCTTCCTATGGGAATTCAGTCCTTCCCATTGGGGCAATATATTCTGTATATATATATAGGAAAACTCCCAATTACAAAAGCTCCCCTATTCTATTTGTAATTAAACTTGAGCATAAGGTGGGGGGTTTTCCCCCATAAAAAGTGGAATAAATGTTTATTTCAATTGCAGTGTTATGCTCAGAGTTATGCTGTAAGTGGCAAGTCCTTCCAATTTATGATTGGAAAGGACTCAAGATTGGAAATCAGATGAAACACAACTGCAGAGGCATCTAGTTGAAAAGATCCACATCCCATTTTAGTTGAGGCAAATATCCAGCTTCAGGAAATATATTTGTTTCCTCAGAAACAACCAGGCCACCAGATCAGACATTATTGGTTTTCTCGGTTGCTGCCAACAGAGTGGGTGGGGAAAAATAGAGAATCAACTTGAAACTAATAAAACTCATCCGCGTAGATCCTGTCTACTCAGTGTAGAATTTTAGCTTTTGGATTTCCCTCCATGGCTTGTTAAATTCAGCCGTTATAGCACAGGCAGCAAAGTCGATGGTAGGAGCGGCAGGATTGAGGTCAACGTGGAGGTAGGCTTTCCCTGGCATTTTAATTTACTCCAGGTCTTTAACCTTCAGGCAGAACCCGCAAACCACAGGAAGGGAAAGAGATCAATAAGCACCACGTGTGAGCATGGGGCTTTTCAAGTTCTCCAACATTCTCTGAGCCTTTTCTGTTTCTCCTCTGCCCAAACATGCAAGCCCCATACCACGACAGAGCAAGACTGGCTCCCATGCTCCAGTGCTTTCCAAAAGAGCCTTTATTCTTCAGCTTAATGATCTGGCAGTCAGCCTCGGTGTTCACGCCGGTGGCCACGCTGCAGTGCACACGGCAGCCAAACATTCACGACAGTCTGCCCTGAGCGGCTCGACAGCATCCAATAACCAAGGGTGGGAACTGGGGTTGGAGTCTGTTTGACGCTGATGAAAACTGTTGTTGGAAAGGCAGTTGTGAAATGGGCCCCAGATTCTTCTCCCAAGTGGCGATTAGGTTGTTCTCCTAATGGTATGGACCTCCCCCACTCCCAGTCCCACTCCTTTGTAGCAAATATTAACACCTTCCTGATTTTATAACATCCTGGTTGGTTCATTGCTTTTTTCTTATGGCCTAAATTTATTTCCATCTTTTTGCCTGGTAGGTTTAGGGTGAAGCAGCCCCCACCCAGCACAGGACTCAAAGTGACTTACAAACATGGACCTGTAAGTCCTATGAGCTGTCTGTTGTGTGTGTCCGTGTTTGCATGTGTGAATGTGTGCATGTTTCTGGGAAAGTGGGTTTTTTAAATCATTCTATGCATTCGGTTTAAATCATATATAAGTCTAATTTTTCTAGTATCATAAGTAAAAGATTCCTGGTATGGGTATACCGCATGTATACCGCATGTTGCATACTGCACATAATCGCTGTGAGACAGATCCTATGTGTAAACAGTTAAACTTCCAGCTGTGGAAACTTTTCTGAAGTTCACTTATTTGTCCCAATACTACAGTTATGCACAATTGTATGAAAAATACCTTTTTATAAATTAAATATGATTTGACATGCATTTGGAAAGCTGATTACCTAAAGGTGTCCTATAATAAATTCTTCTGCAAAATGAAAAATCTCTTGGAAAAATACCCTATTTTTTGTATTTTCTATACATTTGGTTTGTTCTTTTACTGCTTGCCAGAGAATTTATTTAATGATATTCTAAGAAATAGTAATATATTAGTCATCAGCTGCCTCATTTCTCCAGAGTTCTGAAAATATCAATTTTAAAATGTCAACCTATTCTAATTTTATTTGCTACATTCCCCAAAATGGGGTGCTTCAAAAAAAAAATTCTGTATATTGCTACTTGCTTTAAGTTATGATTTCAGAAATGTAGTATCAAGTAAACAAAAGTTTATTAATATATAAATAGACAAAATATAATATATAAAATAATATATAAAACATAATAAAATCACACTTGTAAATCTTAACATTATTTCTTGGCACATTCCTTCCATTTCATTCAACAAACTTTGAACGCCACTGATAGGGACCGGGGACAGGGGATGTTAAAAATGAGTAGACATATCTAAGTTGCTCCCAGAGCTGGGCACATAGTGGGGATTCAAAATGTATGACTAAGTGACAGAATGAAGTAAGGACATCTGATAGACACATGCTTGTTCATCACAGACAGGGACACGCTTAGTCTCATGGGAATACAGAGCAACGGCATCCACTTCCATAATAAGCATATAGTGTTCACTGAGTCCCAAGACCTTAGAACAGCCACAATTGTACGTTGACCCAGAAGGGTCCATTTGATAGGGTGCAGAATCAGTTGGCCTCTTGTTATGATTGTGCCACCAGCAGCTCAGTCATACTTTTGGTTAATTAACCCTCTGTACCTTGCCTTCCTCATGTGCAAAAGAAGTTGCTTGGACCTGATAATTTCTTAGTCCGTTTCCAGCCCTAATATCTTATGGTCTACAGCACAGTAGTCTGCAGGCTGCAGTTCCAAACAGAAATATCCTTCGGGATTAGCTCCACCAATTCATGAGTACCTCTCTGTCACATTTCATCACTGAACTGTGTCAAGATTCCAGAAACTCTGGAACATAAAGTAAAAGCAAAAATCAAAGCAAGCTCTTCTTCCATTGTTCTGATAAGTTAGAAAACTTTTTTCATTTAAAGTAGGGGTGATGCCAAAAGTCAAAATGACTGTTGGATCAACCTTTGTAGGTACTAAAAACTCAGCGTGTATTCAAGCTCACTCTCTACTGTTAGGGTTTTTTTAAATTATTATTATTGTTATTTTCTTTTTGACAGTTTTGGCTCTGCAAAAATATAATCTATAGACTCCTCCATATGTAAATCTAACCACTGTTCAGCCTGCTTAGTTGCCAACGCTGAATGAATATGCCCAGGGTCCGGGTAGACCTGAGCGGGGGCAGGATGCCAGCTGCCTTGTGCAGAGTGGTGTCATCCTAGCCCTGCCCTCATTGTTGGGCTGAAGGGCCAAGGGCCTGGTCCTCAGACATGGTGAGTTGGATGCCCTCCAGTTAGCAGACCTTCATAAGTACATTGTTGAAGAAGTTGAAACATTTTTCAGTTCTATTATTTATAAACTATGAAGAAAAAAGTACTTGTATCTAATTGCTTTCCATGTGGTGGTTTCTGATGTATTTTTTCCAGACAGTTGTTCTCAAGTCTGCTTTTTAGCCTACCTCCTGGAGAGGCAGCTTAGAAACACAAACAGCTCTTTCTTTCCTGGCCAGTGTTCTCTTCAAGGAACAAGGCAAGAAGCCCATTCCTTGCTGTGTTTCTTCTTCATTATATATCAGGTTTCTTCTTTGTTGGTCCAGACCTCTTCCACGTAGCTTTCAGACCTAAGCAGTTTGGCATTTAAACTCATTCTGTCTCCCTCTGCTGGCTTTGTCACATCACACGTCCTCCATTAGGCACACTATAAACCAAGAAGCAGGGCAGGGAAGTTGTGGGGTTTAAATTTACCTTTATCTGCAGGGATGCCCATAGGAACTCACTGCTAACATTCAAGAAATAGCACAAGTATGTGCATTGTAAAAGTTTTCCTGCAGTTCACCACAGTACACCGACATTCTCTTCCTAAATAGCATCTGGTTTTCTCCTTCAATTTATCCTGGGTCCCATTTGCTCAATGGAACTCTACCTAACGAACCCACAAAATAACTTTATAAATGCCATCATCCAAAAGCACCAAACATATAGATGAGAAAAAAAGATTAGAGAGTGTAACTAGCCCCAATTCAAGTTAAAACCAAGATGTGAACTCAGATATGTCTGACTCTAAAGCTACCTTGTGTCCTATAGGTGGCAGCTGGTTTGCAGACAGAACTCAAGGTGGAGTTATTTGCCATGGCCGTCGGAGAGGATGGGGCCAAGGGATCAACACACATCTCGCACAATATTGAGATAATGACCGAGCATGATATTCTGTTCTTACCTGTGGAAGCAAATATCCTTTAAAGCTCAATTTTAGTTATAAATAGAGCAAAAATTACATATGAACAATGGGAAAACAGAAGTCAAAATGCTATTCCCTAACCCCCTCATATCCATACTCCATAGCTTCATTAATTCTTTAAGACCACAGAGTTAAATTTCTTAGGATGAAGACTGTGTCTTCACTCATCTTGTAAGTAAGCATCCAGCAAAATGCCAGTTACATAGTACATGCGCAGTAGTAACTGTGAGTTGAGCAAATGCCACTGTCAGTGGCTGTCTGTGGTATCAGACAAGCAGAGTGGTTTTGAAAAGCAAGTCTGTCATCAAAACAAACTTGTAATCTTGTTAGGGAGTAGGAGATACTTTATTATAAAGGTTAAATGAATATTCACAGAATTATATATACACACCTTCATATTGTTATTTCTTTCATGTGGATACCACACAGAGATCAAGTAAACTATTATATGCAAGGTACTTATGGAAGATTTTTTCATATACAAAAATGGCAATTGGACTCCTTCTTAAAAGACTTACATAATCTAGAATCAGAAATAAAGTGCTCCCATTTGATTCCTATATTATTTTGTACTCCAGTGACATGAAGCATATAGTACTTTGTGTTGTAGTTATGCATCTATTTGGTATTTGAGCTGGGTCTTATAAAAATGCAAAAACTTTTTATGAAAAGAGACTTAAAATGAACAAATCCACAGCAATAAGAGAGCACCAGGTGTCAGGAAAGGTAGGAAGCTGCATTTGTTGAGAACTTAGGGAGTATTAGGAAACATAGTGGGATGTTGGTTGGAATCAAATTGTGGAAGAGTCTGAATCCCTGCTTAAACTTTATCATATAAGCAAGAGTGAATCACTGAAGATTTCTGATCCAGCATATTTTTATATAAATGAATCCAGGGCACCTGGGTGGCTCAGTGGTTAAGCCTCTGCCTTCAGCTCGGGTCATGATCCCAGGGTTCTGGGATGGAGCCCTGCATCAGGCTCTCTGCTCAGCAGGGAGCCTGCTTCCTTTCCTCTCTCTCTGCCTGCCTCTCTGCCTACTTGTGATCTGTCTGCCAAATAAATAAATAAAAATCTTTTTTTAAAAAAATGAATCCAGTGTTACTATGCTGGATATGTTGAAGAAGAGCAACTGGTTGCAAATTTCTATTTGCAAAGGGCCATTGGAAGGCCACTTCAGTAAGCCAAGTATAAGGACAGAAACTATCATGTGGCAAAAGTGGAAGAGAGACATGGGTGAAAAGACATTTGGCAGGGGAGTGGCGGGGGGTAATGCTGTAAAATCTGAGGTGGAAGCCATTGATAGAAGAAAGTAAGTGGACATAAGAGTTCCACTCTAAGATTTTGGGCTCAAGTAAAGAATCATGGATATGCAGGTGTGGATCTTGATTGAGGAGTTAGAGCTGGAAATGTAATCATTTTAAGCATCCACACAGAGGTGACAACTGAAGATAAGGGAAAGGAGCAGAGATTGCGGTCTGTTTAGTGTGTAGGAGGAAGAAGAGGAAGCAGTGGAGACAGAGTAAGCAAATTAGAAAGCCAAGAAATATCTCAGAAGCCATAGAATTTCAAGAAAAATATGGGCATAGTTGACAGATGCTATAGAGATGTCAAGTAGATCTCTAGATTTGGCTGAAAGAAATGAATCAGGAGAGAAATGTTAAATAATATGAATGAGACGTAATTGAAGCAGCAATATCCAAAGAAGAGCAAAAGAATGATCAGGAACAGAGCTGAAGGGTTGGTCTTGGTGAGGGAGTCGGCAAAGATGGCTAAGATTCCAGACATTCTGAGGTGAAGGGGAAATTTAGGGGAACTTGTGTCAAAGGACCTTGATTTCACAGTAGAAATGGAGCTGAATTCATTTGTCCACTTGTTTCAAAGGTAAGTGTCTCTAATTTGCTAGGAACTGTTCTAGGCAGTGAACAAGAGACAAAAATCCTTGCCCTCGTGTAGCTTACATTTCGGTGGGGGGGGGGGGGGAGTCTGTATACAAAATAAGTAAAATATGGGCCATACTGGTGCTAAGTACAATAGAGAAAAATGAAAAGTAGGAAAGAGGGTACAGGGAGTGTTAAGGAGGATTCCTATTTAATAAAAGTGAGAAGACCTCACCGGGGATGTGAGGTTCCCCCCCCCCCCCGCCCCCTTATATTGGTGGCAGGGTTCTTCTGTAGTGATAGAAGGAAAATAACCAAAGAATAAGAAGTTTTTTCCTCCAGGAATTAAATCAAGTCTTCATATCCTCATCACAGATTATTGGATGCTTATTTAGACTACCTGATCCCTGCTGCCAGTCACAGCAATTAAGTCATTTTGCATTTATGCTAATAAAACATCTATTTGCTGCTCATAGATTAAAGGTACCTATCAGTTAGGCACAGATAAAGGAGGAAGAGAGTTTTATTAGATCTTTTATCTACTTCTTAAGTCAAAGTGAGAATTCATAGCCCATTTCCCGAAATCTGTCCCTATCCCTGGATGTTGATGTGATTTGGGACCTGGTTATGGTGAGTGGTGGCTCCCATAGAAGGACTAGCCACAGTCAGCAGAGAAGCGTACACTGGGTCAACAGGAGAAATCTAGGAAATCAATATCCATCCTACATCCCCTAAGCCTAGGATTCACATTGCATAGAAAAGTACCCAAAATTGAGCTAATGATGCTAGAGAGGAGGTTCTGATTCTAAAATGTAATCTGAGTTTGTATATACAATCATTTGGTCATGAAAGTCATATTCCTTAATGAGTATTTTACCAGTTTTAGCAGGTAGCAATTATGATAACAGACCCAAAGATTTTCCTCAGGGAAAAGAAAATCCCATGGTCCACAGGACTTCTACGATTTCTTCCTCTACACTTGGAGTCTTCATGTCCCGTAAAATTTCTCAACGTTAAATCCAGTAAGTACAAATGGGAACTTGATCTTCAGCCATTCAAATGTGAGGCCTTAGACCTCATGTTTGGTCTTCTCTTATAGCCAGAAACCAATAAGCCATTTAATCTGGTGGGATGGAAATACTGGTTTTCAATAATTAGAATAGCTACTCCCATGTATACATGATCATATCTAATTTTCAGACTAGCAGTAAGATAGCTGTTATCTTTCCCGCTTTATAAATAAGGAGTGAAGCTCAGAGAATCTTAAGTAGATCATGTAAAAATCTAATCTGCTTCAGTGTGATTCTAAAGTTTGCTCCTTTAAGCACTGTTTTCAGTGTTAAGCTGACCTTCCAAAAAGCACGAGCAGCAACACAGGGATGTCCTTCTGGACTGGAAAATTTACAATTAAGCCTATGGTTGTCAAACATTTTGGACACGAGATTCTTTATATATTCTTAAAAATTATTAAGTATCCCGAAAAGCTTTCATTCACATGGGTCTTATCTATCACAATTACCAAATTGGAATTAAAACAGAAAAAAAATTTCTATGTAAAAACCATAATAATGCCAATATATTAACAGATTTTTTAAATGAAAAATAACTATTTTCTGTAACAAAAATTTATTACTCATGAGACATTGTTTTACATTTTTATAAATTTCTTCATTGCCTGGCTTAATAGAGCACGGCTGGGTTCTCCCTCCTGCTCTATATTTGGTCTGTCACGATATCAGACATCACACAGCCCCTGGAAAACTCCACTGGATGCTCATGGAGAAAAAGCCAGAAAGCCTCTTATATTAATTTCCTAGAGCTGCTGTAACAAATTTGTACTAGTTTCTAGGGGCGGCCATGACAAAGCAGCATAAACCAGGTGGTTTAAAACAAGATATTCTCTTGTAGTTCAGGAGGGCAGAGGGCCAAAATCAAGGTGTCGGGGGTGGGAGGTGGAGGTTCCTTCTGGAGACTGAGGGAGAATTTGTTCCATGCCTCTCTCCTAATGTCTGGTGGTTGCCAGGAATTCTTTGGTGTTCCTTGGTTTATTACTACATCACTTTAATCTCTTCCTCTGTCTCAAATTCTTCCTGGTGTATATGTTTCTGCCTGTCTCCTTATAAGAATATCACTCATTAGATTTAGGGGCTACCCTAATCCTGAGTGTCATCTTAAGGTCATCTTCACAGTTTCTGGCAGACATACCCAGTGTAATTGGCTTCTGATCCCCCAATATTCCTATCTATCTCATGTGCAAGATATGTCCATCCCATCCCAACATTCCCCAAATTCTTCACCCGTTCCAGCATTAACCCCACACCTAAATTCTCATCAAAATAAGCATTAACTCAGTTTCACATCTCATCCCTCTAAATCAAGTATGGGTAAGATGCTGGTATGACCAGCCTCGGTCTCCCTTCCATTGGTGGATGTGTGGAGCTAGAAAATAAGCTGTCAGCTTGCAACATCTGCTGGTGGAGAAAGTATAGGATAGATATTCCCAAAAGGAAGAAAGTGGAAGGAATAGAGTCACTAGGCTAATTTCATGAAGTTTCAAGGCCTTAGAATAATCATTTGTGGCATGATCTGCCTTCTGGGCCCACAGAGGCTTCACCAACCCCAACCTCCAGGCCTTCAGAAGCCCTGTTGGCTCCCACCCTCTCCATCCTCAGCCTGGGACAAAGTCTTACCCTTTGGGCAGCTCATTTCCTGCTTACAGAATCCCAGAAGTCTGGCAGCCTTCCTTCATCTTGTCCTATCTCCCTGTCAAGGCCAAACCAGCAGCATTTCTGCTCATGTAGCATTCTCAAAAACCTGTCAGTCTTCATGGAAGTCAAGGAGATCCACGTCATTAGACACGACGCTTCTCCACAGATCCTTCCTGGATAACTGCACTTCTATTCCTGGCTTCTGCTGAGATGCCGGATTGGGTCTGTGGTCATAAACCTCATCTCTCCAGCACACACATCCTTGGTGACCACTCCAGGGTATGCCTTTGCAATGTGTTGGCAGTATGGATAGAACGTTAATTTTCGAACTCATCATGTTTTAGTTCCTTTTTCTAACCAGTTCCTTCCTCAAATTCTTTCTTTCCCCTTGCATTTTACTATAAGCAGCAAGAAACCAGGCCACATCTTTCATTTTTGCTTGGAAACCTCATTGTTTACAAGTTCTTCTTTAAACCAAGAAGCAGAACACAATTCAGCCAAGGTTTTTGCCACCTTTTAGCTTTTCCTCCAGTGTCCAACAACATGTTCATTTCTGAGGTTGCACCAGAAGCACCTTTAATGTTTATACTTCTATCAGTATTTTTGTTCATGGTGATGTAGAAATTCTCCGAGACGACAGAAACTTTCTCTGCTGCCGCCATGGCCTCCTTCTGAACCGTCACCAAAATTGTTTTTAAGTCCTTATGTCCACTAATGATCATTTAAAGATACTTAGACTTTTTAATCACATTTCTCAAAATTCTCCCTTTACTCACTGTCCAATTCCAAAGCCACTTCCACAAATTTAGGCCTTTGTTCCAGCAGCATCCCACTTCCTGGTATCACTGTTAGTTTCCTGAGGCTTCATCGCTTCTCGGCCTTTTGGCTAAGATCAAGTGTAGTTTCCTGAGGCTTCATTACCACAACCTGATTTAAGACAAGTTAGTATTTCCTTGCAGTTCAGGAAACCAAAGCGTTCAGGGCTGGTTCCAGCTAGAGGCTGAAGAATTTGTTCCTGCTGCTCTCCTAGCTTCTGGCAGTAGTCGGTTCTTGGTGTGCCTTGGCTAAAAGCTACATCACGCCAATTCCAGTCTCAGCCTCTGTGGTCACATGGCCTCCTTCCCTGTGTCTCCTCACACTACATTCTTACATGGCAACAGTCACTGAATTTAGGGCCCACTTCAATCTAGTATGACCTCATCTTAACTAACTACCTTTATAAAGACCCTATTTCTAAATAAGGTTACATTCACAGGTTCTAGGTAGATGTAAATTTTTGGAGACCACTCTTCAAACTACTACAGATTTTAATATTGTTTTGAGAATATTTCTGACCTTGCAAACTCCTTGAAAAAGGGTCTTATAGACCCCCAGAGGTCTTAAAATATACTTTGGGAACCAGTGAAATCACAGTTTATGTCAGTTCTACTCTATGACTTTTGGAAGTTACTCTAAACTGAGAAATGGTGAAATCTACATCGATAGCTAGACAACTCTGAACTACAGAACAGCGTTTGAATAGATACATAATTCCTGTTGGCACCAATATATCCTAAGTAATTTCGTGAATCTACCTAATAGAAGAAATGTCTTAAGTGATGTTGCCTTTACGCCTCTGTTCATAGTATCAGAGTTAATGTGATTGAAAGATGCCCATTATACTTATTCTTTTATTATAAAGACAAATATCTAGTGTAAAGATTCTAATATCACCAAGAGCTAACAGAAAATATTTTAGTCTTTTTCTTTCCCATCCCTTCTAATGTGTGTGTGTGTACTGGAATCATTCTGTAGTTTTAGATCTCGTGTAGTTCACGCAGTAACAAGAGTACCGTTCTTGTGTTTGAGCCAGTAACCACTTCACAGTAACTTTATGAAGGTAGATACTTATGTGCCTAATTTATAGATGAGGAATCCAAAACATCACATTACGTAATTCGCTGTATAGAAGCTCTATTAGTTATCTGTTCCTACATAACAAATTACTCCAAAACTTACTGGCTTAAAGCAACAGACACTTAAGACCTCATAGCTTCTGTGGTTCCAGAATCCAGACAGAGCTCAGTAGGATCCTCTGGCTTAACTAGGAATGAATGTGCTTTCAGCCCACTGAGATAGTCGTCAGCAGGATGTGGTTCCTTGCCACGTGAGGCTCTCCTAAAGGAATCTCACGGCAGGGCAGCTGGGTTTATCAGAACAAGAAGAGCCTGAGAGTATGAGCAAGGCAGAATTCAGTGTTTTATAACCCAGTCCTGGAACAGACATCCTATTGTTTGCTGTATTCTGTTCTTCAGAAGCCAGTCTCTAGGTCTAGGTCCTGCCCACACTCACGGGAAGGAATTACACAAGGGCAACTTCCATGTGACCTAACAAGGGCTGGGGCCAGTGACTGTTGGACCATGTGTGCTCAGTGTTTGCTCAGTCCTAAAATCACATGAGAGCTGCTTGCAGCCCACATTTCAGAAATAATGACAGAACTTAGAATATAAGGTGATGTTATTCCTAAGAACCTCAGTCTCATCTCAAAACTTGGGATCTTTAATTGTGAGGAAAGGGGGCAGGTTGTGGATAGTGTATGTAGGCCAGGTGGCTTCTTCCTGAGTTTGTGGTTGGCCTGGAAAGGTTACACTGAGCAGGCTCATCAGTTGTACTGATAAGGAGGTGGAACCCTACATACAGTTTTGAGCCCAACGACAGACACCACTGCCTCCTTGGTCACTGTCCTACGCCCTCTCCCAGATTTAGAGATTTCTTTGGGAGATCTATGACTTAGGACACTTGAACTGAGAAACCATTTAATAACCAAGTACACCAAGCACCTAACTTCCAGCCAGGGAATCTCAAAATGGTTAAGCGTTACCTTCTTTACACAGAGACATATATAAAGATATAAAAGCTTAGATGTTCTATGCCCAATAAACCATTCATGAGGCTTTTCTCTATGGCATCAGCAGCTTCTACAGCTACACTGCATAGTTTGCAAGGTGTGTTACTCGTTACATGGTTCTGGTACTAAGGACTGAATCTAGCCAATGACCAGCTAAGTCAGTAAATGCTGACTTAATGACTAGAAACTGGCTTGGCTTAAAAATTTTAAGAAGTTTTTTTAAAAGATTTTATGTACTATTTTTAGAGTATGAGTGGGGAGAGGCCAAGGCAGGAGAAATTAGCTGAAGCAAACTCTGTGGATCACAGAGCCCGACAAGGGGCTTTTGATCCCACAACTGCAAGATCATGACCTGTGCCAAAACCAAAAGTCAGATGCTGAGCCACACAGGGGCCTCTAAAATCTACTTTATAACTGACTAGTTAACCTCAAACCTTTAGGGTTAAGGAGATTCAAGTATTTTGACCAAAAGTTAGAGCTCAGTTACTTCCTGTACACATCATTTCATCTGTCCTAAGCTCTCCTTCTCTTTGGTTTGTGTAATACCTACCAGACAGACACACCTTTAAATCCCCTACTGTTCATCTTACCTAAGCTATGGGAAAGCAACACTTTTATTAAATACAAGTAGAGTACCCTCCTGACCTTGTTTTGGTTTGGAAAACATCAAAAACATTAATGGGAAATGCTAGTTTCCTATTTTCTGATGAACACTTCCAAGCGCAAACGTGATACGGATCCAGCCTTTGCTCATTAAAGAATTAGGATATCTTTCAATAAGTAACTAACTCTCCTCCCTAGTGACAGGAACAGATGCTTAAAGAAAAGGCTGCTTCTTCAGACGAGAAACACCTAGAATCCACTATCTCTTCTCTTACCTTTTTGTAGTTAAGCATCAGGAACTCTATGTTACAATAATCTTTACTTATATTCTGTGCAACGAATAATACCACCATGTTCCTTACCTTACTTCAGTGACTGTGTTGTTATGGTCAGGAACTGTACCAGACTTGTGGCTATGGACCATCAGATAACCACACCACAAGAACTGCAGTTCTGAAACTGGCAAGAAAATGGTGGCACCACAATATAGCATCTTAAATGAAATGGACAAATTCACAGGACACCTGATTGGAGAAGATACACAGAGAGAAAAGATGGCAGTGGAGCAGGAGTACCCTATGCTCATTTTGTCTAATGATAAAATCACTATAAATACCCCAGAAATCAACCTTACGACTGACAGACAAGCTCCACAACTAAAGGGAGAGAAGAGGCCACATCAAAGAAGCAGGAAGTGTGGAAATGTGTTTTAGGGGAGAAATGGATCATGGCTGCTGTGGAGGGGAGGGAACTGTGGTCGTGGAGAAGGGCAGGAGAGAGCAGCAGCCAGGGGGGCAAATCCAGGAGAATATTTCCTAGAAGCCATTGGCTTGGAAAATGAGAAGGCTTAATTTCTTTGGGTTCTTACAAAGAGTGAGACTTAAAGCCTGGAGTTTTAAAGGTCAACAGGCTTGGCTGGGATAGAGCCCAGAGGGTACTGTGGTACTCCAGAAGAGAAGGCAGGCAAACGACCTGGGGGCAAACAGCATGGAAACAGCCATCTGGAAAAAATGCATAGGATATGGGTGTGTGTGTGTGTGTGTGTGTGTAGGGGGCGGATTATCAATATTCAGATACCTCTCTGAAAACAAAGGAGCTGGCTGGTGACATTTCCCTTGAGCCAACACCCCCCACCCCCCCCAAAACACACCCATCAGAAGGAAGCAGCTCAGCACTGACACTGGCTGTCTAACTTGCTTACAACAGACCCCACACCCCTGTGCTCTTAGGACTGCCTTCTTAGTCAAGCTTGCCTCAGCTGTAATGTGGTGGGCCACTACCCCTGAATATCAGCACAAACCCCTACCCACACACATCTCTCCACCAGAGTTCTGCAGGGCCTCAGTTTTGGTGGAGTGGTGTCAAAACTCATTTCATAGGTAGACCAGAGTATACCTAGTTAAAACTCACCACATTCAGGCCAGGGACCAAACTCTGTCCACAGCAAATAAGGAGAGCCTCTACAGAGGACTGGCCTAAAAGACAGAACGGCCAAAACACAACAGCAGAGTGTAGGCAGCACACACTGGAGACACTCCCTGAAGCACCAGCTCTGAGCACTACATGACCTCTTTTTCAAAAAGACCATTACTTTCAGGAGCAGAAATCCTAATGGGCTTTTCTAACACACAGAAAAAAGTAGAGATTAGACACAATGCCAAGACAGAGTAATTTATTCCAAATGCAAGAACAAGATAAGGCCACAGACAGAGATAAAAGCATAACAAATATAAGTAACATAACTGATGGAGAATTTAAAGCAACAATCATAAGGATACTCACTGGGCTTGAGAAAAGAACAGAAGATATCAGTGATATCTGATATCAGAATCAGAAATGAAGAATGAAGAATGCAATAAATGAGACTGGAAACAGGTTTGATGCAATGAAGAGTAGGCTGGAAGAAACAGAGGAATGAATTAACAAGAAAACAAAGGAAAATAATGAAGCTGAAAAAAAAAAGAAAAAGAATTATGTAACATGAAAATAGACTTAAGGAACTTAGTGACTCCATCAAATGTAGTAACATTCCTATCATAGGTGTCTCAGAAAGAGAGAGAAAGGGGGGCAGAAAAGTTATTTTAAGAAATAACAGCAGGGGCGCCTGGGTGGCTCAGTGGGTTAAAGTCTCTGCCTTCAGCTCAGGTCATGATCCCAGGGTCCTGGGATCGAGCCCCGCATGGGGGGGGGGGGTTCTCTGCTCAGCAGGAGCCTGCTTTCCCTTCTCTCCCTTCTGTGCCTGCTGCTCTGCCTACTTGTGATCTCTCTCTGTCCAAAAAATAAAAAATAAAATAATAATACTAGAAAACTTCCGAATCTGGGGAAGGAAACAGATATTCAGATCCAGGAGGCACAGGGAACTCCCATGAAATTAACAAAAACAGGTCAACAACAAGACATGCTATAATTAAATTTGCAAAATATATTGATAAAAAAATCTTAAAACCAACAAGACAAAAGAAATCCCTAACTTATAAGGGAAACCCATAAGGCTAGCTGGAGGTTTCTCAAGAGAAATTTGGCAAGCCAGAAGGGAGTGGCCTGATATATTCAAAGTGCTGAATGGGAAAAATCTGCAGCCAAAAATACTCCATCCAGCAAAACTATTGTTCAGAATAGAAGGAGAGAAAGAGCTTCCCTGACAAAAATGAAAGGAATCCATGACCACTAAACCAGCACTGCGAGAAATATTAAAAGGGACTCTGAGTGCAAAAGAGAGACCAAAAGTGGCAAAGGTGAGAAAGGGTCTGAGAAAATCTCCAGAAACGAGAAAATAAGTAATAAAGTGGCAATAAATACATGTCTATCAATAATTACTTTTAATGTAAATAGACTAAACAACCAAAAGACACACGGCATCAAAATGGATAAAAAAAGACTCCTCTATATGCTGCCTACAAGAGGGTCATTTTAAAGACACCTACAGATTGAATGTGAGGGGGTAGAGAACTTTTTATCAAGCAAATGGATGTCAAAAGAAAGCCAGAGGAGCAATCCATCCATTGGAAAAACTAGACTTTAATACAAAGACTATAAAAATGGATAGAGGCTATAAAAACAAAGGGGACACTCCAATAAGAAGATGTAACAATTGTAAATATTTATGTCCCCAAATTGGGAGAACCCCCACATATAAGACAATAACAAAAATAACAAACATAAAGGAACTATATGGATTATAACAATAATAGTAGGGGACTTTAATACTCCATTCACAACAGTGGACAGATCACCTAAACAGAAAATCAACAAGGAAACAATGGCTTTGAATGATGCAGATGGACTTAAAAGACATATTCAGAACATTCCATTCTAAAGCAGAATACAAATTCTTTTCAAGTACATTCTCCAGAAAAGAGCACATATTAGGTCACAAAACAGGCTTCAACAAATACAAAAAGACTAAGATCATACCTACCTTTTCTGACCACCATACTATGAAACTAGAAGTAAAGTGCAAGAAAAAAATCTGGAAAGACTACAAATACATGGAGGTTAAACAACACGCTTCTAAAACCATGAATGGGTTAACCAGGAAATCAAAAATACAAGGAAACAAATGAAAACAAAAATGTAACAGTCCAAAACCTTTTGGATGCAGCAAAAGTGGTCCTAGAGGGAGGCACATAGCAATACAGCCCTTCCTCAAGAAGAAAATTTTCAAATAAACAACCCAAGGAGCTGGAAAAAGAAGCCTAAATCCAGCATAAGGGAAGTAATAAAAATTACAGCAGAAATATGTGATATAGAAACTAAAAAAACAACAGATCAGATAGATGACACTAAGAGCTGGTTCTTTGAGAAAAATCAGTAAAACTGATAAATCTCTAGCCAGATATATCAAGAAAAAAAGAGAAAGGACTCAAAATCACAAATGAGAGACGATAAATTAACAATTATAAGATAATATTATGAAAAATTATATGCCAACAAACTGGACAACCTGGAAAAAATGGATAAATTTCTGGAAACATATAAACTACCAAAATTGAAACAAGAATAGAAAACGTGAGCAGGTTGATAATCAACCAACAAAAGTCCAGGCCCAGAGGGCTTCACAGGGGAATTCTACCAAACATTTAAAGATTAATACCTATTCTTCTCAAGCTGTTCCAAAAAATGGAAGAGGAAAGAAAACTTCCAAATTCATCCTATAACACCAGCATTAGCCTGATACCAAAACCAGATAAAGATTCCACTAAAAAAGAGAACTAAAGGCCAACATCCCTGATGAACAGGGATGCAAAATTTCTCAATAAAATAATAGCAAACTGAATCCAACAGTACATTAAAAGAATCATTCACTACAATCAAGTGGGATTTATTCCTGGGCTACAAGGGTGGTTCAACATATTCACAAATCAATCAACGTGATACACCACATTAATAAAAGAAAGGATAAGAACCATATGAGCCTTTCAATAGATGCAGAAAAAGCATTTGACAAAGTACAACATCAATTCATAATAAAAACCCTCAACAAAGTAAGTTTAGAGGGAACATATTTCAACATAATAAAGACCATATATGAAAAACCCCCAGTTAATATCATTCTCAATGTGAAAAACTGAGAACTTTTCCTCTATGGTCAGGAACGCGACAGGGATGTCTACTCTCACCACTTTTATTCAACACAGCCACAACAATCAGACAACAAAAAGAAAGAGACATCATCCAAATTGCAACAAAGAAGTAAAACTTTCACTATTTGCAGAAGACCTGACACTATGAAAAAACGTGAAAAACTCCACTAAAAAAACTGCTAGAACTGATAAACAAGTTCAGTAAAGTTGGAGGATACAAAATCAATATACAGAAATCTGTTGCATTTCTATACACTAGTAATGAAGCAGGAGAAAGAGAAATCAAGGAACCAATCCCATTTACAATTGCACCAAAACCAAGATACGTAGGTATGGTACTGGCACAAAAATAGACACATAGAACAAGAGAAAAGAAAACCCAGAAACAGACCCACAACTATATGGTCAATTAATCTTTGACAAAGCAGGAAAGAATATCTGATGTCAAAAAGATAGTCTCTTTAAAAAGTGGTGTTGGGAAAACCAAACAGAAACATGCAAAAGAAAGAAACTAGACCACTTCCTTAAATCAAACATAGAAATCTATTCAAAATGGATTAAAGACCTAAATGTGAGACAGGAAACCATCAAAATCCTGGAGGACACAGGCAGTAACCTCTTTGGACACTGGCCATAGCAACTTCTAGATATTGCTCCTGAGGCAAGGAAAATTAAAGCAAAAATAAACTATTGGGACTTCATCAAAATAAAAAGGTTCTGCACTGTAAAGAAAACAGTTGACAAAACTAAAGGGCAATAAAATGGGAGAAGATATTTGCAAGTGAAATATCTTTTTTTTTTTTAAAAGATTTTATTTATTTATTTGACAGACAGAGATCACAGTAGACAGAGAGGCAGGCAGAGAGAGAGGAAGGGAAGCAAGCTTCCTGCTGAGCAGAGAGCCTGACGCAGGACTTGATCCCAGGACCCTGAGATCATGACCTGAGCCGAAGGCAGTGGCTCAACCCACTGAGCCACCCAGGCGCCCCGCAGGTGACATATCTGATAAAGGGTTAATATCCAAATACATAAAGAACTTATCAAATTCAACACCCCAAAACAACTAATCCAATTTAAAAACGTACAGAAGACATGAATAGTTTTCCAAAGAAGACATAGTTGGCCAACAGATAGATGAAAAGATGCTCAACATCACTTACCAAAGAAATGCAAATCAAAACCACAATGAGGTATTACCTCACACCTGCCAGAATTGATAAAATCAACAACACAAGAAACAAGTGTTGGCGAGGATGTGGAGGAAGGAGAACTCTGCCCTGCTGGTGGGAATGCCAGCTGGTGCAGCCACTCTGGAAAACAGCATGGAGCTTCTTCAAAAAATTAAAAACAAAACTACTCTATGATCCAGCAATTGCACTACTGGGTATATACCCAAAGGATACAAAAATACTAATTCAAAAGGATATATGCACCTTCAGCTGTTTATAGCAGCATTATCTACAACAATCAAATAGGGAAACAGACCACATGTCCATCCACTGATGAATAAGATGCAGTATACACACACACAATGGAATATTACTCAGCCATAAAAAAGAATGAAACCTTGCCATTTGCTATGATGTGGATGGAGCCAGCCAGTATAATTCTAAGTGAAATTAAGTCAGAGAAAGACACCATATAATTTCACTCATATGTGAAATTTAAGAAAAAAACAAAAGAGCAAAGGGTGGGGGGGGGGAGACAAACCAAGAAAAACAGATTCTTAACTACAGAGAATAAACTGATGGTTACTGGAGAGGAGGTGGGTGGGGGGATGGGCTAAACAGGTAATGAGGATTAAGGAAGGCACTTGTGATGAGCACCAGATGTTCTACGGAAGTGTTAAATCGATGTGCTGGGTGTGTGCCTCTAATATTACAGTATATATTAACTAACTGGAATTTAGATAAATCTTTTAAAAAAACATCAAAAAAAGGTCACAGAAGTCTGCACAGAACTGCAACAAGGTTGGGGCAGTAACTTAAAAACTTCCAACGAATAGAAGTCAGGCCCAAAGGAATGTGTCCATTTCTTCTAGAATATTCCCACCTCCCCAAATTCTTACCATGCATGTACATATGTATGTATGTATTTATATCGCATCAATCACCCAGAAGCCTGGCAAGGCATCTCAGCTTGACTACAGTTTAATTAGAAACAACTATTTGGAGAATTATAAAAAATTAGCAATTAGATATTTTTATAAACCAATGTAACCCCTTGTAAGAGGTAAAGTTGAAAGAGGGTGTTTTAGTGAATTTTTATGGTCTTTTTCAGCTCTGTAAGTCCAAGACTGCATTTAATGGATGAGGGCAATCAATTGTGCACCTGACACTCTCTGAAGAGGCAAAACGTACTCCAAAGAGAAACACATCATTAAATCTTCTGTTATCACAGAAATAAGCAAAACTCTTGAAATGTTCATTTCAGCTCTAGTAAAAAACTAGTTAAAAAAAATAAAAAGAGTTCATTGTTCCCTGCTGGAATACAATGGAACAACTCCTGAAGGGCTCAACCTTCAGGGGCATGGGAAGATTTTACATTATCATCCCCAGCAGTCCGCACTGGGCTTTTCTTCAGGCAAAGCTGGGAACCACATCCTGACACCTTCTGTAACTAAACAAACTCTTGCTACTTGGTTATTTTCAAGTTGACACCAATTCTACTGTTTAGAAGTCCTTTTAAATAAAAAGAAAAGGGCACCACATTTGAGTTCTAAGTGTATGTTAAAATTAGCTTCTCCCTCTTTTTCCTCTTCCTCTTCTTTTCTTCCAACTGGCTGGTCGCATCAGCAAAAAACATAACTTCACTTTTTGCCTCACATTCCCTCTTGAGATATTCAAGACCTGCCATGTTGAATCCAATAACATCCTGGGGGGTGGGGGGAGCAGATAAGAAAGATTAAATGACCCTTCTCTGACTTCATTCAATACAGCAGTATATGTGAGTCAGGAGAACCAATGCTTCAGGTGTTCTTACTCATCCCTCGTCTAAGGTCTTTCTGGTCTGGTTTTATTTTCTTTTTTCTATTGCTACCAGCTCCAACAAAAATCTTCCCTCAAATACTGACGGATGTCTGGTCAGTACCACCAGAGACAAGGCACAGCTCACTGTGCTACTTCTAAGTCACACACACTCACTCACACACACACACACACACAACCCCTCCCTAGTCACACACACACACACACACACACACACACACCCCTCCCTAGTTACTATACTTCTACAAGGATACCTACCCGGACTTGGCTGACTTTTGAAATAGTTGTTTCCTTTAACTTTTCAATCACTGGCACAAGCATTTGGTTACTAGTAATCTGCCCAAAGTGAATCCTAATATGAAAACAAAACAGTCACGTTACAAAGAGAGGTAGTGGTTCTGGCTCTGCTTACCCCCTTCTAGAAAAGCAAATTGACAGTATCAAAGTAAAACAACAACAAAAAACCCAAAAGGATTCATTTTACCCTATCATCATGGCAATACCGAAATGCTGGCAAAAAACAGCTAAAGATACTTCTCCCGTTACTCAGTTTTATCGGATGTTAATTTTAACACTACTATCCTAAGTTATGACATATTTGACTCATTTGTAAAGCTGGCTCTTTGCACAGCCATCTACCATGTGGCCACAGACTCTGACAATAGTATTTTATGGAGCACTCAGAGAGAAATGAGGACTCTAAGAAATGCTAACTCAACTAAGGTTTATTAATATTTCTAGTGAAGCCTCAGCAAAAAGGAGTTCCTGATCAGTGTCAGACTCCGACCTAGAATCCAAGATGACATCCATGAACTCATGCCCCCCAGTGCACATCCTCAAGCTCAGGGCCCGCTGCAGGTCCTGTATGGCACTCCCCATCCACGACCCCGCCGACATGCTCAAAGACCTCACAGTGTCTCACTTAGAATCAGTAACCCTGATTTCAAAAGTACAGAGGCCAGAGTGAAAAGAGATTATCAGTAGCATTGTTGAGTACCACCGTAAGGCTCAGGATTAAAATAGGGCAACAGAATACTAGAAACATACCATTATCTTTCTTTTGCTACTATCTTGATGGAATAAAAGGAACAAAGAACTAAGAAGCATGAAAATAGATCAATTCAAATACCAATTCATTAAATATACCTGTTTGGATTTTTTTTTTTTTTTTTTTTACTATTTGGAATTGGCTGATCAGTTTGTATTTTGTCTTCATAAGAGCGTTTTAAAGAGTGTTCTCTCTGTTTCTGTTCTCTGCTCTAACAGTTGGAGTCTGGGGTGCAGAGAGAAGGATACAAGAAGGGTATATTTTAAACTCCTATAAAATACATTCTGGGGTATCTGGGTGGCTCAGTGGGATAAAGCCTCTGCCTTCGGCTCAGGTCATGATCCCAGAGTCCTGGGATCGAGCCCCACATCGGGTTCTCTGCTCAGCATGGAGCCTGCTTCCTCCCTTTCTCTCTCTGCCTGCCTCTCTGCCTACCTGTGATCTGTCAAATAAATGAATAAAATTAAAAAAAATCATTCTTCTCAATTACACACTAAGAGGAACTGTTCATATTTAAGAATAATCGAAAAAACATATTTTGTTTCTTCCTTCTCTCCCTGTATGCCCTTACTTTTCCATTTGTTTCTATACAGACCTGAAACATAAAGTCACTGTTCCTTACAATGCTGTTATGAGGACAAAACTCAATTGTTTTGCTTAGAGTAAAAAACAAACAAACAGACAAGCAAATAAAAAAAAACACATATGAGACAAAGTGGCCATTCAGTAATAGGTTCTCAGCAAACAGATAAGGACAAGAGCTACTGCAACCTGGAGACCCATGCTTACGCAAGCATCCCTGAGCCATGTTCCATCTTGTGACTTAAAGAGGTGGGCCATCGCTCTCCTTGTTTAAGGACATGACTGATTCCACGGGATAACAATTTTGTCATATAACAATGAAGTCCTATAACTGTCTCTCAGTCTGAAACATCAGACTTCTGAATCCCAGAGTGTTGACACCATCAGTTCAAGTAGCACTAGAGGAGTTAGGCCGAGCACACACAGTATTCTTAGGAAAGGCTGTTACCTGAGCAGAAAGAAGAGGCACCTACACAGGAGTTCAATATCAGAGCCCAGCTGGATGAATTCATTGAAGAGCTTAAGGATGTCTGGGACGTAAGAAAAAGGTAGCACAAGCAGAGACTCTTCCAGCTCACTGAAGAAGAGAATAAACATTAAAAATGCCACATTACTTAACACATTCAGTGTTTAAATCTTTTATTATTTTTCCCTCCCACTTTTATATTTGAACAGACCTCACCCATTTAGGGTTGAAACAACTATTCATCTATATTCTCGATGGTTCCCTCTTTTTAATATTCTATTTTTATATTTAATATTTTAATCTATTTGATGCATTCTGGTCCATGGAATGCTAGGACACGTTTTTTTTTTTTTTGAGAAATAACTAATTTGTTGAATATTCCACCTTTATATGATACTTCTTTCTGCCATACATTGAGACATACGAGATTCTGTTTGAGGGCTTTTAAGTCTGTTTAATGATTGAGTCTGACAATAACCCTATAATCTTTTAGTTTTGCTAATTTCACAGCTTTTTAATCTTCTGGCTTGTTTTGTTTTACTTTTCTTGAACTAGTTCTAGGATCATTTCATCAACTCCAATTCCAAATCTCAAGGGGATTTCAACTGTACTCACAAACCTATAACTAGTTTAAAAAAACAAAACAAAACAAAACAAAAAAACCTTCTAAATCTTTAAAACACAGAATCTTCCCTTCTACGAATGCACAACACTTCCATTAATTTAAATTTTGTTTTACATTTCTCCAGGGAAGTTTCAGATTCTCAGACAGGTCTGTTTATTTCTTGTTGTAAGGGACAGATTTAGATATTAATTGTTTTGATGAAAATAACTTTCAGAAGATCAAACTCATAAATAAAATCCAAAGGTAAATCACAAATAAGAAACATTATCTTAAAAATATATGACAAAAGACACAAAGAATTCTTAAAATCCACTAGGAAACTACTGAAGAGTGTAAGAAAGGGCAAATAACTAAAAATTCACAGAAAAAACCACAAATGGCCAACAAATAAAAAATCTGTTAATAATCGAAAGAAATTAAAATAATACAATACCACCTTTTGCCTCCAAAACTGGCAAAGAATTTTTGAAAGCCTGGTCAAAATCACTATAAGCTTTCTGGAAAGTAATTCAGCAACACAGACCTTTCAAAAGCTCATGCTGACTGATCAGTTATTGTTAGGCTACAACAAAGATTCCTATGGTGTTCACTGAAGCAATACTGATCAAAAGCAAAAAAATTAAAGCAAATCCAATAATAATTATCCATACGATGGAATGTTTGAGATAATTCAACTAATATTTTTGAAGAATATTAGTAACTTCAGCAAATGCTCAGGAAGTATTTCATGAAAAAGAAAAGGACATAAAATTAAATACATAGGATTCCAACTGTGTTTATATACAAGAAATAAGCCAAAGCAAATACACAACCAAAAAAGGTTACCAGGTGGTACTTGTGACTGATAATAGATGATTTCATTACCTACAATATAAAATAGGACTTCCTTTCATTTGTCTCTAAAAGTATCTCCTTTCATACTTTAGGAGGAGCCTCCTAGTTCTGCTTCAGAAAGGACAGTATAATATACTATTTTCCACCAAAATGTGGACATAATTAAACCTAGAAGAAAATAACCATGAATTATAATTTATTTCATGGTCAGACAGGCATTCAATAAATGCTGTTAGTTGTTATAATTATAGTCATTGTACATTGGAACTCACCTCGACTTGATTCCTTTAAAGATCTCCAACACATAAGCTGAAGGCTATGAAGGAAGCACAACAGCCTTAGCAATACTCTAGGTTGGTTTCTACTGAAGATCCCTAATTCCCCTCTAAAAAACCATGGATCCCACTCAAAGGAGAAACAATGCACTAAGATGGCAATACATGCCCGGGCTTAGAGTTTGTACCATGTGGGTTCACCATCCAGCTCCGCCATTTCCCAACTCTGTTCCCTTCTATGCATAAATCCATTTGCCCATTTGTAAAATGAGGCCACACTGACTCACATGATGACCATGATGAATGAGACGTGCAAGTTAAGTACTAAGTAACTGGAGACTGCTATGTAAGCATACATTTCTCTCTCTCCTCCTTTATCTGATTTATGTCAACTTTTCCTCCAAAAATCGCAATTTCAAAGTTCATTTAGATGAAGAGAATCTTCAGATGGCTCTGGATACTGAACGTAACTAAGCACTAGAAAATATGAGAATGCGGGATGCCTGGGTGGCTCAGTCAGTTAAGTGCCTGCCTTTTACTCAGGTCATGATCCCAGGGTCCTGGGACTGAGTCCCACGTCAGGCTCCCTGCTCAACAGGGAGCCTGCTTCTCCCTCTATCTGCTGTTCCCCCTGTTTGTGCTCTCATGCTCTCCTGACAAATAAATATAAATCTTTAAAAAAAAAAAAAAAAAAAGAAAGAAAGAAGGAAAGAAAGAAAATAGGAGAATGCCAGTCCAATGCAACCAAAATGGGTGACTTAGAAGTTACAGTAAAATACTCCTTTTAAAACACTCAATACCAGGAGAGAATGTTAATGGTGAAGTATTTCCCAATACATCCATCCTCAAATCATGCCTCTGTACTTCCTACTGTCCCTCCTTTGTCCCTGAAAGTAACCTCTGAGTAACCAAGGGGAAACTGGTAGACACTTTACTCACAGAGATATTGCCATAAGCCATCAGGATGGGGTTAATGGGAAGAGGAACCTGTGAAGAAATGATTAGATCAAGTCATTATAAAAACAAGAATTTGATAGTGCTTGTCACAGGCAGGGTGATAACAGTACAGTTTTTAAAGAATATACAAGATCAGGCCTTTCAGTTTCCAGAGTGCTAATGAGTTTAGGAAATAGAATTCATTTGGAAATCTGTGACGGTTGTGGTGTGTCCGAAACCACGGCAGGAGCAGTTTCTGCTCCACGAGTTGAGCACCTCAGTCTGTGATTTCTGCCCCCTCGCTTTTTATTAAGACCCAGCTCCTCTCTTCCCAGTACCTCAACTCCTTTCTACTATTTGAATTAGAGAAGACTATTACATTTATGTCATTTCCTGATCTGAGTCAGTAACTCCCACAGCGATGGTGTTCATCTCAGGAATTCCACAGACATGTTTCTCAGGGTGTAACTCATAGACTATCTCACCTCTTTCCCTGCAGCTTTACAAATGGCTTTGTGTTCCTTCCTTTTTGCAGTCTCCTCTCGGTATAGCTCGATAGCCTCCATGATCCTCTCAGCCTACAGAGATGGCGACAAAGGAGAGAAGTTATCACCATGCCCCTCCACCCCGCCAGCATCCTGGAACACTGCAACTGAAAGGCCTGACTAGAAAAGTACCAACTAGCTTGAATCGGTTTAATAAATTAGTGCTAAGAGTGCAGAACAACATGTGACAACATCTCTGGTGTTTCTTCTGTTTAATTTACAGAGAGAAGATGAGGCATTTTGGGTTCAGGTAAAGCCGTACGGATATGCACATGTGGAGTACGGCAGCCCCCAGAACCCCTGAGAGGTGCTGCTTCCAGGAGATTGAGCTTTTCTTTCCAGAAACCATGTGCTGATTCAGCATGACTCCTGCCCTTGTTAAAAGGGAGGACAACGATGTTCTGAGCTCCATCTATGAATTTCATCAACCTTTTGCCTCAAAAGGGCTACCTGGTTGTTAAAAACTTTCACTCAAAAGTTGGGATCCTCCTTAAAAATGCATATATCATAGATATAGAGATAGAATGTATATCAACTTACTGCTTTGACAGTTTCAATAGTTTTCTTTCCAGTAAAGTAATTGTCACCTTGAGTCTCTCCTGGAACCTGCCAGAAACAAAGAGATCCTTGAAAAATATTGACAGGCACTAAAGAACTAGTAAATGAATCCTATATCCAGAAAAGAACAGGCATCACTGTGTTATGATAATGGAGTATTTACTCCATTAATGGAGTACTTAGTAAGTGCCAGATACTATTAACCAGATAATATGAACTATATCCTACCTCTCTAAAAGTATAAAGAAAATGTCCAATTTCTAAAATTTTTGATTTTTATTTTTGTTCTAGGATTCTCTGAAGCCTCCTTAATAACAAAAAAAAGCCAAAATGACAAACACCCAATACCAAATCTGATCAGTCATTTGTCCCACAAAATCAGGATAAACAGCTGAATCAAACACGACTACACAGACTGCTTTCCACACCAGCTGGTGATGACTTGGGCATCTGGTTCCAATCCTAATTCTATCAGAAATTCTTGAAATTAAATTCTAACAAGATAATTACAATCTCAGGGTCCCCCAAAATTTACTTACTACTGGTTGGTCTTCTTTGGCCACACTCTCCTCATATTCTGCTTCCCTTTGCTGCAAAAGACATATATAAATTAATCTAGAACAACAACCATGGTCTCCACATGAAGTGAAAGGAGACAGTGAAAAGTTGCTTCTTTCAAAACACAATCCCCTAGAGGCTCTTCTGTGTCTGTGTGCCTGCTGAGATGGCTGACAGTGGTGTTGGAAACCTCTTCTGGGGATGCCTGGATGTGCACTGGCTGAGGGGTGGCCACACTAAACAGAACTAGACATCCAATCACCAGCACATTCTGTAACCAAGCCCGAGTCCTTACCATTTCCCTTTCCTCTTCAAGAATAAGAGGCTCCCTGGTTCTTTCCCAAAGTCTCAGAGATTTGTCATGTGATGATGACACAACATAGTCTCCACTGGGGCTTACGGCCAAGCACCAAATTTCCTGGTGGTGCCCCTGGAGAGAGAAGACACAAAAACAGAAACCCTGAGAGGGAACACTTTATTCCTTGACCGAAACCTACTCTACCTGAATGGCAGAACATCACTCGATCTTAAAAGTTCTGAAGTACTGAGCAAGCAAAGAAGGCCAGAGGTTACCTCCAGAGTCTGTATGTGTTCAAATTTGTCCGCATCCCACTGCTTAATCTTATGGTCCTTTCCAGCGGTGAAGAAGAGGTGGGACTTGGGCACAAACTGTAGGTACATCACACTGAAAGGTGAGAAAAGTGATCAAATGCCATCAAATTCCATGTTAGTGAAGAGCCTCGCACACAGTTTTAAAAAGGTAGTTCTAGCATGCCTGGTTATTTGTATTTTAGAATTTTAAATTTCTGACTGAATAGACACAGATGCTCAGGGGAAATGATACATACAGGACTCAAAAGGATGTCTTGGAAAAGACTGCCCCTACCTATCATCATGTGCAAAGAGAGACTTGTGGCAGTCCCCAAAATCCAAACCCCAGATTTTCACATTCCTGTCAGCAGAGCCCGTTGCTATTAGTGCTCCATCCTACAAGGAAGAAAAGGGAACCATTACTTGACCTGATTATCAGAAACTCTACAGTTAGATTAAAAAAGACTAACCCTTTTCTTTCAGAAACATTAAAATCAATATAAATTTCATCTTTATGAAGAGCACCTATTTCTTTGCTTTTATCTAAGATTTCCTTAAAAAAAAGTTTGTTGAGCAAAAGCAAGAACTCTTGTGGCTCCCAATTTTTCGTATTGCTATAGGGCAGTACTGTGCCTTGGTGTCTGTTACCTATTTACTTCCTTAAGTAGGGAGAAGAACAACTCATCTCTGTCACAGGATTTGGGGGAAAAGGTAAAGGGGAGAAAAGGAGAGTCTGGGAAAGAATCTACTAGAATATTTGCTACCCAGCCTTTTATCCCATGTTCTATTTTCTATTATCTTTCTTATGTCAATGCCTCATTCAAATAGTTGTCAGCCTAACAAGACCACTGGAACTATCTCACGCTGCCTACTTACTATTAACGTACTGGTCAAAGATGGCAGTCCTTTCACACAGGCCAGACCCTGTCTCTAAATACATTACTCCCACCCAGGGGTGCCTGGGTGGCTCA
The DNA here is from genome assembly GCF_030435805.1 of Mustela lutreola. Taxonomy (NCBI): domain Eukaryota; kingdom Metazoa; phylum Chordata; class Mammalia; order Carnivora; family Mustelidae; genus Mustela; species Mustela lutreola. The sequence continues at coordinate 101,044,666 of NC_081299.1, read as the reverse complement.
GTCATTAAGCGTCTGCCTTTGGCTCAGGTCATGATCCCAGGGTTGTGGGATTGAGCCCCGCATAGGGCTCTCTGCTCCGCAGGAAGCTTGCTTCTCCCTCTCCCACTCCCCTGGCTTGTGTTCCCTCTCTCGCTATGTCTCTGTCAAATAAACAAAATCTTAAAAAAAAAAAAAAAATACATTATTCCCACTCTTACCCGGAACTCAACACTGCAAAAAATATGATTTTGGTCAAGAGATTAACAGTACAGATGTAGTGCAAAATACTGTAAATGTCCAAATACAAAGCCAAGCCAAGTTCCATCTTCTTCACTGAAATTATCTTTCAGAAGAAAGAGGGATGCCTTTTTTAAAGTCTTTTGTATTTTAGGGTGCTCTACCAATTATGGTGTTTTAGACAACAAAATACCATCTGGGGAATCCACAACAGCAAGTTAGTTGTAAGGATTAACTCAGATATTTGTGAACATATCCTGGTAGCACTAAAGTAATACACATACACACATACAACACATAAGATACATTTACAATATACATTATTTAATGGATTTTTGGGAGAAAGATATACAACAGGATGAAAAAATACTCTAAAATGAAGATAGCTAGCCAAGAACGAAGAAGGTGCTTTGGAAAAGACAGCTTGTTACTAAGACACTTTAAATTTTACTTACATAAGAAATGTCCATGCATATAACAGGCAGTTTGTGTCCATACAGTGAAAGAAAGAACTATTAAAAAAAAAAAAAAAAAGAATGTAAACAATTCATGTTTGTGTATAAGATACAGGCATTGTTTGTTATATGTGGATCTAAAATAGAACTTTTAAGATACAATTCTAAACACTGCCATGGATTGCTTTCTATTTATATTTTCAAAGAAGACAAGCCACCAAAGGCAGCTCATAGCCGTGACACTTTGCAACAGCGAAGACTTCAGGCACTTGCTTCCCAACAATGTTCCCAGGCCTACTGCAGTCCTCCGGACTCTGGGCCTAGGGCCCAGTAATCTACAATTTTTAAAAGCAACCCAAATGATTCTGGTGTCCAGCCAAGTGTGGAATCACTGCTCAGGAGACGCAGTAATGTTCTTCCACTCCTGGCTGCCACAGGATGTTCTGTCTACAGATTTTCTGAGCTTATGAAATACAACTTGCTTTAAGCAAAATTTATGAGCCAAAGGGTTCTTTAAAAAGTCTTGCTTTCCTAGTACACCTACAATGTTTTGATTCACACATACATCTTTAGAAACATAGCACAGCTAGGCACAGTCAAGGCCACTTTCCAATCTCAACCCATGATCAGTGAGAAAGACAGAAACTATTTCCAGGCATAATCACTGTACCTTTAAAGTGTCAATGTAGAAAATTTTTACAGTACAGTCCAGCAAAGACACAGCCAACAGCTTTTGGTTGGGAGAGTAACGGACACACAGAACGTCTTCATCTAGTTGCAAGGTTCGGGTTTGCTTCACAGAAAGTCTAGCACGATGGAAAGCATGAAGAAAAAAAGAAAGAAATGAGTGCTCTACAAAGGCTGACAGAAATTCCAAAAACTCCCTGGAGCGTAAGAGAAATACATATGTCGAAAGCCCCTTCAGTGGTTCCCCATTCTCATTCCAAAAAAAGGACAGAAATTTAAAAATGTCTACTCACCTCTTCTGGGTACTATTTTCATCTTTTACCAACTCAAAATCCCAGAACTTGACAGATTTATCTGCACCACCTGTCACAAAGCCACGCTGAAAAGCCAATGACATTGCAATTAAAAAATATTTTATTACAGAAACTTGGGTAAGAAGTTATATATCAAAATTGTTTTCAAAAGGCCACTTTTATTTAATAGCATGGAAGAATAATTTAGAAAAATGTGGTTCCTTCCTAACCCCTTTCATTGCTTTTTTGGGGCTGCTGCCATAGACCTTATTTGAAAATTCCTAGCAGGGGCTAATGTAGACAGATGGTAACTAGTATAAAGTTCTAGTTATAATTTGTTCAGCATCAGAAAGACTCTGAACATTGTAGGGTTTCTTGCTCCACCCAAGAAAGCACCACTCAAAAGGATTTGCTATTAATTAATAAATTATATAAATTACATATATATTTATATAAATATGCCTATTTATATAAATTTATATTTATATAAAAATATATAAATAGATTAATTAATAAAATGGTTTGGCAAATATACACAGACTGGAATATCAAAATAGGTTTATTCAAGTATTTACCTCAGAAAAGTATAAATTTATCCTGCAATGTCCATGCTTAAAATATGTTTGAAACTGTTTCCAACATTAAGAAAATTAGTCAATACAATACAACATAGTATTAAAGCATAGAGAACTAGGGTCTGAAAACTAGATCTCAGGTGTTTATTCTGCCATTTGAGATTAGTAACAAAGGAAACAACCTTCCAATGATCCTTAGTGTCACTGTGATGACAAAAACTATCTAGTTTACAAAACCATTATACAAATAACAATGACATGATGGACATAAAAATACTTTTCAGGAAGAGAATTCCCTATAAATGTATGTTACTACTATTTAAAAATTGTTTTTTAAGACTTTATTTATTTGACAGAGAGAGAGAGCACAAGTAGGCAGAGAGGGAGGCAGAGAGAGAAGGGGAAGAAGGCTCCCTGCTGAGAACCCGATGTGGGGCTCCATCCCAGGACCCTGAGATCATGACCTGAGCCAGAGACAGAGGCTTAACCCACTGAGCCACCCACGCACCCTATTATTTAAATTTTAAATGCTGTTTCGTTCTGACGCCAAATGGCATAACCACTCTAAAATTCCAGATCCCATTTTTTCCAAAAATGGTATCTACATTCAATGGACAAAGGTTCAACACTATTGAGAAGATACAAATGAACAGGCCACAATCTCTTATTATGGTCCAAAAAATACCTCCAAATGTTTTGAGGAACAGCACCATGACTTGAGTAAGTATACAGTTCTCTAAGGTGACTCCTCCGAAGGAAGACTTGAAAGGTCTGGTGTATTTGCTATCAATACTAGACTTATATGATCATAGACATATAGACTAAAAGGGGAACAGGAAAGTCTACTCCATCCTCCACACTATGCTGCCCAAGGAACTATTTCCTCTTAGGAAGTACCACAAACCATTGGTGAAAACTCTCGAGGGTAAGCAATTGGATGCCATGCAGCTGGCGGTCAAGAGCAGCTGAACGAGAATGCATTTGATAATGACAGCTATTCGTATTATCAGGCATGTGATATGCCATCAATATAGGAAATTTAAAGATCAGATAAGAAGCAGGCCTTCTTCTTTAAGAAACCCCAAAGAAATATTTGTTAGGCAGCAGTAAAATCTGATTTAAGAAACGGGAAAGTACTCCAGTCCAGATCCTAACATCTGGTTTCGTTACCTGATCTGGAGAGAGAGACAAGGACCATAAAGCTCCATCATGTGCGTCTATTGTCTCCAGCAGATTTCCTGAGGCCAAGTCATAAAGCTGCAGCTTTCCTGTCTGAGGAAGACACAAAATGAACACAGCTCAAAGAGCACACCCACAACCTCCAAGAGTCCTGCCTACACAGCTTACAAAAGATTTCAGAGCTGACCAGTGACCATGTGGCTGATGGCTTAGCAAATGGATCCCACATGCCCCTCTCTGTGCCTCCTGTCCGAACAGATGCCGTGGATGTGCTGGGTTAATTCTGGCAGGGCTACTCGGCAGCAGGATGACAGAAACGTGCAACCTGGCAGTCCTGGCCTCTTGTCACATTTGCTGGTTCTCAAACTTCACAAGGGAAATAGCATGGCCAGAGGCAAATCAGGAGAAACACAACAGCAGATACACCTAAAAACCTTTCAAGTTTAATAAACTTTAACTGTAACTGGCTTAACCAACCATCTAGTTTTAGTTTCCTTCTCTAGAATATGCTGACAATGAGAAATAAGTAACTACCTATGATGCTAGGGAGAGCAAAAAACAAAACAAAAAACACAAAAATGCAAAAGCTTAGAAAACAATGAGCCACATTTCCTGCTTAGAACTTGGCTAATCAAGAACAAAAAACAAAAAAACAAAAAACTTTTTTTAACTAAATAATGTGATCATAGTGCCAGCAAGGCATACACGATGGCAAAGCCTCCTCTATGATGGTATTCTGCACGTGGGGTGGCAAGAGTGTAAGGAAGACCTAATTCCCAGGGCTGCCTTCTTCTGGCTCTGTTGATGAATTCACCTTCAACAGCCTGTTTTCTCATCTATAAAATGGGGTTTACAGCACCAGCTTCTCAACATGTTTGTGGGCATTAAATGATATCATGTACATTGACTGCCTTGCATAGAGACTGGGCAGGGATCTGCATACTGCACTTTAGTCATATGGGTAGACTTCGAAGATATTCACGAAATGTTCTAACAAAAACAACAGAGGAGCCATTCGCCAAAAGAATGAAAGACAAACGAGAGAAACTTGTAATTGGAATTTAATGTTCATTCCCTGACAGTGACTCTAAAATCTCTCTGGTTTATTTTAACCTTTTAGCTGGGCAAAAAATACCCATTGTGACACACAGGTTTTCTCATAAAACAATTGTATATAATGACAAATCTTTGCAAAGCACTTTTCAAAGCATCCCGAAGACCTTATTTCATTTATTCTCACTGCTATTCCTATTATCAGTCCTTCATGCTCCCAGCTCTTATTTACTCATCATTCACTGTGAGCTAGTTTCTGTGGTAAGTGCTTTCTGTAGGGTGAGGTGGGTTGTTTAACCCATTTTACAGGAGAAAACCAAGGCCTACGGGGGCAAGTACCTTGCCCAAAGTTCTCACACCCAGTGAGTGGGAAAACTAGAATTCAAACCTAGGCCCACCTAGTGCAAAAGCCACTGTCAAAAAGCACGTGTTGTCATCCTGTTATAGAGATGAAGAAACACACTAAAACAAGTTCTGGGACTTGCAGCAATTTACCCATTCTAAAAGGGGGAGAATCTGAATCCAAATCCAAGTCTGCTTATGCCTGCACGTTTATCCCCTGATCTTACTGGCAAGTGGCAATGAGGACTAGTCAGTGTGTCTTTACTGAATGCTTCTACCTACCAAGCTGGACACTAGGTACTCTGTATATTTTATTAGTCTTCTCAAATCGCAATTACACATGTGCTTGTGAAGAGATGCCGCAAAGGCCAGCAAAACATGAATGACAGTTCTCTCAAGGTCATGATCGTCGTTTCCTTCCTCACAGTCTGATATAAGGTTTGATTTTTTAAAAAACACAAAGAAAACAAAACTAAAAAGAAAACCCCTCAAAAAATGGCAATGAACTACCAACTTCTTATTATCCAGCTCCCATTCATTTCCAATATGCAAAAACCAGGAACCAGAATTTTCAAACGACTTTAAGAATATGGAGTAGAAAAGTCTCCAAAATCCAAAAAGTCTGAGTTTACCTTTGTTCCTATGACCACCTGCCTATCACCAGGCACGAAGAACGAGCACAGCGCGTATTCACAGGTCATTGTGCGGATACACTGTAGTGTGGCCCTGTGAAGACCAAGTAATAAAGAACCGCATGTTAGGAAAACCTGCTTCCCCATCCTAGAGGTCAGCGCACTCATTCAATACACACCTAGCCACACAGAGCTCGGCTCATACCCAGTTAGAGTCAAGAGAGAAAAATTTAAGTGGCATCTTTTTGGGGGGGCAGGGAGGGCTCCTAATCCTAAGGAATAGATTATGTAAAATCGGGACTCTCCCCCCCGCCCAAAAAAAAGCATCTGCGGGCCAATGTGCCACCACAAAGAAGTAAATGAGTCCACAGGATTACAAATCAAATTAGCCTATTATGAAATAACTCTACAAGTTCATTTTATTGGACGATAAACATTCATCCCTTCAACAGATGTACATCAAATGCCCACTTCATTCATCACTTGCTGAATGCCAGATGTTAATCTAGGCGCTGAAGGTTTAACAGTGAGTTAAACAGTTAAACAGCCCTGAAGCTTGTAAGCCCTCACATTCTTTAGCAATGAGACAAGCAGGCACCACACCGGTCTACCAGGTGACAGCAGGAGCTGTGGAGAAACAACACTGGGGGCAAGAGAGGAGGGTGAGGGTGGGCGACCGTTCCAGGCACAAAGAACGGGAGTTCAATTCCTACAACAGGGGCATGTTCTTGCTGTGTTTTAAGGGCAGAGAAAAGCCCAGTGGGCAAAAGGTGAGGTCTGTGAGCACTTTTGCTTCTAGGCAGAATGAGGTGGGGCTACTAGGAGTGGTGCCACTTCCATTATGACGATCACACCGGTGGCTGTGTGGACAAGAGACTCCAGTGGGGCATGCAGGAGGGAGACCCGCCAGGAAGCTATCAACACCACTCTGGGGAGAGGCAATGGCAGACGATTGGGGGTGGCAGCAGAGGGGACGACACATGCTTGGACACTCAGTTCTTAAAGCTGGAGCTGCAGGATCTGCTGGTGACCTGGACCTAGGAGAGGAGAGAATGGCCACAGCATCTGGGGGAGAACAACTGGAAGGAAGTAATTACTTTCGAAGATGGGGAAAGTCTGTAGGAGCAACAGGTGGGGAGACCATGGTAGAGATAAGATCACAAGCATGGTTTGGGCCATAAAAAAAATGGAACTACCCAATCAGACAGCCAGATGGTGACGCAAATGGAAGACTTGGATGTAAGGGTCTGGTGTTCAGGGAGAGGCTTAAGGCTAGAGGAAGAAATTCATGCGTCGTCAGCTCAGAGAAAGCTCATAAAGTAAGTAGACAGAGAAGTGGTCCGAGGACTCTGCCCTGAAGTATTCCAACACTCAGAGGTCAGAAAGGTTAGCAGGACCCAGCACAGAGAGAGGGAATGACCAGCAGAGGAAGAGGAAGTAATGAGAGTCCAAGTGCTTCAAAGAGGAGAAAGTTATCAATTCAAGGAGAAGAGTGCCACATGAAGCTTACGGGTCACCGGATTCAGAAATATGAAGATCACTGATGAGGTGACCAGAGCTGCTGTGGTGAAAAGGTGGGGAAAGGCCTGATGGGAGACAGATGAAGACAGAACAGAGAACAGAAATTAGAGGATGGGTTGTGACTGGAGAGACTGAGGAGGAGACAGGGCTATTAACTTCTTTTCAGATGGGACGAATTAGAGCATACTTGTATGCTGCTGGAAATGATCCCAGAGAGCAGGAATGTCAAGATGCAGGAGGACAACAGCCAGCAGGCGAGCAGAGACAGGACCACAGGTGCGAGCTGTGGCTAGCGTTGGTTAGGAGCACCAACATAGGAACAGGAGGGAAGATGGACTGCATGGGTATAGATGCAGGTGAACTGCCAGATACGCTGGGAGCACATGAATATTTTCTAGACGATTCCTTTTTTCAGTGAATTAGGATGGAAGGTCACCAGCTTAAAGGTGCTAGAGGGGTTTGTGGCTTGAGGAGAGAAGAGGTGTACAACAGTCACCTAGGAAAGGAATGAAAAATTACAGTAAAAATACTGGACAGCACTAAGAGCCTACTAGAATTTAAATAGTAGGCGGCTTATTTGTGTGTTTTCCTCTAGCCAACTACAGTGACAAAGTTTTTTTGCACCAAATTTAAAAAAGCAATTACACTCCACAGGCCCACAATCAAGAGACACCCTCAAGAGTACTGGAACCTCACTCACACGGGAGCCAACAGGACTGGATAAAGCCGGGGAGAGCACCATTTCACAAACCTGTTCCATATCTTCACGGACTCTGCAGCAGCTGAAAGGACAGCAATGTTGTCAGAGCTAAACGAAAGGGTCCGCACGTCGCTGCGGTGACCCCCGATGGTGATTCTGCTTGTCCTGACGGGCTGAGGAGCAGGCGCAGATGGCTGCAGCGAATACGACTCCACCAAGTTGTTCTGCAGCAGGAAGACTGCCTTCAACTCTCCTTGAGGTGAATGAATGAAGTCAAAGGATCTGCATGAGAAAGTAATTCATTTATGAAAGTAATTCATAAATGTTCTCGCCATCTTCACTCACAAGGTTAACTGCTTCCAATAAAGCTTCACAGTGTCCTCAACCTATGTGATGTTTGAGCAAGTATAAAGGTTTCACAAAAAGTGCTCTGCATGTTGGACAGTAGGCCAAAAACACCTGGGCTCAGGTACTGGATCTGATGGGTACCTTGCTTTTATGTATGTAATTTTTCTAAGTGCCCTTAAATGTTTTAGAGCATGGCATATACATTTTTCTTTTTAATCGGCAGCACGAAAGAAAACTAAACAAATAGAAACCGTTATTATAATAAAACCAACGAGATGATGCATAAGATCCAGGCATGCCACGATCACTGTCTCCAAATACGTAATTTCTCCAGACTGCCCAAAATTAGTATGAAAAAGCCAATACAACTTTGCAGCTTACTATTTCTACAATATTGCTCAGGCACTTCAGATATTATACTTCTACTCACTTGATTTTGGCAGAAGTTTTGATATTAGTCACCCGTTGGATTTCATCTTGCAGAGTCATTTCAACACTGACTTCAATGTCTTCCTCTTCCCCTTTGGAAGAATTTAATCTATAGGGGGATAAAAAAAAAAGATGATGACTTTTCTAGAAGATGCTTTGTTATTACGTGAGCCAAACTGTGGCTCTGCGACCAATAACCTGTGTGATCCTGGGAGAGCCCCCTAACCACACAGGACTACCATGAGAATTAGATAATGAAGTGTATGTAGTTTGTGAACTACAGTGACATAAAATGTTATTCCATTTAATTGGTATTCTCGGTAAGTGGATTTTGAAGGGAACAGCCCATAAAATTTCCTGGGGCAAATAAGTTTTGTAATTCAAACTATTCCAACGAAATGTACCTGGTGAACTTTTCTAACTTCAGGACTTTTTAGAAGATAATTAACCTGCACTTATGAGTCCAACTATGTCAAATAAACCAAAGGTCATACAAGGTTTGCCAAGGGGACTTTTTCTTGAGCCCTGATAAATTTTAACCACCGAGGAAGTGATTTCTTTGGTTACCATAGTAACCTGTTCCAAGCTGATGTTGTCCCAAATGTCTATTCTATAGTCCTTCTCTTCATAGCCCCCAAGGTTAGCATTATGGAACCCAACTTCCTTCTGTCTGGGCTGCTGGCACTGAAGACATCTGCTGGCTTGAGAACTAAAAATCACTCAGATGCTATTTTTAAAAAATCTGTATAGCCTTTCTATGTGGTTCTGAGCTCACGACTCAGCAACATGCTAATTATGAAGCTGTGGAAATGTAAACAGCACTGCAAACATCTTCTCTAGCTTTTAAAAGTAACAGCTAACAGAGTAATTACTTCTTTAAAGAAGCCATAGTTTTTCTATCAGTACCAAGTGGCCCATTCAAGATACTTTATTAATAGTAAATATTAAAAAAACAAACAAAAAAACACACTTTGCTTTCTTTCTAGCTTTCTTCATCTTCTTATCCATTTTCTTTTGAACTTCTGCTTTGGAAAGGATGCAGAACACTTCTAGCACAGAATCAGTTCCCTAGAAAGGGAAAAGTTGATGTGAGTCCAGGAAAGGCAATTTGTAATGTAGCTTTTTCTTAGAAAGACCAAAACAATAATGTTCCTTTTTCTTCCCTTATGGGTTGTATTACCTTGGACAGCTGCCTCCCTCTGGGATGGCCATCTCATGTATAAAGTGGCAATACCACTTCCTACTCACAGCTTTGCTCTGAAGACCAAATAAGAAGCTAGCTAATCCTTTTAAATTGCTCAGAAAAGCATGCATGTAATGCTTGCTAACAATAAAAACAATAATATTAACTATTACTGTATTATGCTAATAGAAGCTAGGGATTATAAATCTACCCAGCAGCACATAATGAATTGTTAAGACAACTGGGGGAAAATTAATCTCTACCTACATGGAATATAAAACAAGCACAAGTCACTGAAAGGAATAGCCTCATCTCTGTTTTCTCTGACAATTGGTACTCACATGGCAAGCTAGAATCCTGCCTGTCCTGTCGACCGCAAGGTTCACAACTCTGTCCCTTCCCTCCCGCATGATGGAACCAGCTTTTCTGCATGTGAGGATGCGCTATGGAAAAAGCAAGGGAGAAGACCAAAGTAAAATGCAAGTTGTCAAACCTATGAAAAAGCACGATTCTAAAGAGATGCAGGTGACAAAGATATTCCCTATAATGACAATAATTGTGAGTTTTTAAATAAAAAATCTCCAATTCTCGCTTTTCCCATTGACTCAACACAAATGAGGGTAAAACAAAGAATTACATCCTCAGGAGTTTCGTCTGTCTCCAGGGCGCCATCCTCAGGCTGTGTGTCCTGTATTTCAGGGGAAGTCCCTTTGCTTTTCTTGGGCTCTGGTTCTTCTAAGTCTGCCACCTGTTTTATAAAAATGGGAAAATAGAAGCTGAAACAATATGTTCCAGGAGATGTCTCTTAACCCTAATGACTTAGAACTCCATTCTTATGGCCACAAATAAGTGCTCTCTTTGACCAAACCTCTTCAGCTGTAGGACACTTAACCAGAGTATGTTAAAAGCTGACTACGAGAATGCAAACAAAACAGTATTCACTATGCTATCTCCAGTAACTTTCCGAAATACACAGACTAAGGTTTAGTAAACCTAGACTATGGTTTAGTAATTTAAACTGAGGTGAGGGGCGCCTGGGTGGCTCAGTGGGTTAAGCCGCTGCCTTCGGCTCAGGTCATGATCTCAGGGTCCTGGGATCGAGTCCCGCATCGGGCTCTCTGCTCAGCAGGGAGCCTGCTTCCTTCTCTCTCTCTCTGCCTGCCTCTCAGTGTACTTGTAATTTCTCTCTGTCAAATAAATAAATAAAAAATCTTTAAAAAAATAAAAAATAAAAAAATGAGGTGAAAAAATGATGACTGATTCTTCATCAACTTTAAAACTTTCTTTTGTGAAAGAACTGCCATATTCTGAAAGAAAGCTGCCAGTCTGGCACAGAGAACTACAAAGGCAATCCAGACATAAAGAAAAGATAAAGCCTAGCCTACTACAAAAGAACCCGCCAGAATAGCTACGGAACACAACACTACACACCTAACTCCAGCTAAACCTGCAGTCCATAAACTTTTCCACACAAAATCTTTGAGGATCTGAGAAAGTTACACATCTTCTCAGAACATATGTTTATACACAGACACAAATGTTACACAGATTTTTTGTCTGAGGGGAAGTCCCAGATATCCTGAAGTCCATCCATGGACACCCAAAGGTCCAAGAACTCTGGGCTAAGAACCCCACAAATTAACATTAGCATCACCAGAAGGTGTAAGCCTAAAAGTAGCCTTCTTAGAGCTCAAATAAAGGAGGGTAACTAAACTAATAATGAAGAAAAAGTTCTGATTAGAAGTTTTAAAATGCTTTCTAGTGCTTTGGGAAGTACTCAGTAGTTACAACTGATTCAAAATTCAATGAGCCTGTAACACTGCTAAAACACGGCATTGCCTATGATTAAAAAAAAAAAAAAAAAAAAAAAAAAAAAAACCCAAAACAAACAAAAAAACCAATTACCTCCTGAAGATAGGCTATGTCCCAAGCCCTCAGCTCACTGTCGGAAGTCCCAGTAATGAGTCGCTTGTCTTCTGATACCAGCACCAACCCCCACACCTACAGAGTATAAAAAGATTCAAATAATACTATTTTTAGGAGACTCTAGGATATATGATGTGACATCCAAAAATCTAAGTATACTATCTGTAGTAAAATCTGACATTTGCAAAGCCTAATATTAAGGTAACCCTTTCAAAATACACTAAGAGAAACCTTGGAGCGCCTGGGTGGCTCAGTCTATTAACTGTCTGCCTTCAGCTCAGATTATGATCCTGGGGTCCTGGGATCGAGCTCCATGCTGGGCTCCCCGCTTCTCTCTGTCTGCCACTCTACTTGTGCACTCTATCAAAAAAATAAATAAAATCTTTAAAAAAGAGAGAGAAATCTCACTTTTGGAAAGAAAACATGGCCTGTGGTAGAACTGTTGATTATGAAGTGAACTATTAGTTTCTCTGTAATTTCCTACCCTTAAATTTAGATAGTAGCTGTTCAGCACAATTCCTAACTAGAATCCACTCAAATGAGGATTTGAAGTCCGGTACTTCTTTGCTTCAGCCATACCTTGCAAATAGAAGGCACCCCACTGATGTCTATGGGATAATTTTTAAGCCTCAAATATTTAAGAACAATGAAAAGTATTGTTGCGAATCAACAGTCCAAGAATCTAATTTGCTTTGGTCATCAGTTAATTCCAGGTATGGTTTTGAAAGCCTTCTATGAGCAAAGCATGGAAGAGGATGCAAAGACATAAAATATTCCCTGATCTCTACTGAAAATGTCTATGTTCGGGCAACTATTATAATGACTAAGATTTGCGGTTTACACATCATGGGGCCATGCACTGTATATACACTGGCATTAAACCTATCATCAAAAAGGTGGATACATTACTTAAAATCAATGAAACTCATATTCACGGATTAGAAACTTAGCCAAGGCCGATTTCTACTAAACACCAGAGTAGCATTATCTGCTCCACACCTCTCCATCTCTCAAGACAACACATGATGATTACTATGAGCAGTAAAAACAAAGGGCCATGAAAGGCCCAGGGAAAAAAACCATCTTTTTGCCTTGCCATTCTTTCCCTGGGCCCGTGACCTTACATGTACCTCGGTTCGATGGCCAACCATTGTTTTAAAGCAGTGCTGGGTATCAAGGTCCCACCATTTCACCATGGTATCTTTTCCACTGGAAAAAAGAAACAGGAAAAGTCTTATTAGGAAAAATCAGTAAATGGGAGGTCAAGGACTCATGTGGTGTCTTCAGGAAAATATGTATTTTTTTTTTTAATAAAGAATCCTAATTTTCCATTATTAGGTAGGAAATACAGTATTTCACCCGTAAGTACAGAAATAACTTTGAATTCAGAATGTCAAGGAACACAGACACTGACCTGTGGCCTACTGTCAGAGCACCCACATCCCCCCCCTGACTGACACAAATCTCTCACCTCTCTTCTGCTCCAATCTCCCATGTCCAGCTGATCCCCACATCCTGAAAATGCCTCCTCTGTGAGGTCTTGACTCTTTCCAATTCACTTCTGTCCATGAACCTGAATTTAAGTTCTACTGCCTGAACTATTTTCATAGCTTCTTTTCCAGTCTCTTTGTCCATTCCCTGTGTCTTCATTACATCTAATAAACTATCAGATAATCTAAGTTTTTTAAACTTCCACTAGCTCAAGGTTCTCTACAGAAACAAAATCAGGCCCTTTAGCACCATTTTAAAAACTTCTCATTCATTGGCTCTGAGTCTCCCTGCCAGTGAGCTCTACTCTGGCCTCAAATGCCTCTCCCCTGCTTCCCCATTAATATAAATCTAACATAATCCTCCTTCATAACCAAACTGGAAAACAAAACAAAACCCCAAAAACATGATTTATAAAGTCTTTCCTATACAATCCCATCTCATTGTGTCATTTCCTTTCTTTGACACAGCTGACCCCTGCACGACGAGGGGGCCAGGGGCACCAACTCCCTCACCCCCGGTATAGTAAAAAATCTCCAAATACCTCTGATTCCCCCAAAACTTAACTACTCACAGCCTACTATTAATCAGAAGCCTTACCAGTAACATGAACAGTTCATTAACACATATTTTGCATGTAATATTCTCACAACAAAGTAAAGAAAAGAAAATCATAATAGAAAACACATTTACAGTTCTGTCCTGGATTTATTGAAAAAAATAAATGCATACAAGCGGACCTGACTGATTCAACCTTGTTGTTCAAGGATCAACTGTGCCCTAAGCTAAACGTGTATGTTCTTTTAGAACCTTAGTCATTCTTTCACAGAATCTGTGTTATCTGACAACACACCAATGTGCCTTCCATCCCATAAGAACTAACAAACCAATCATATGGCATTCAGTGCTCCTTCACAACTGCTTCGGAGTCATTACTAGGGTTCTAGTTACTGCTGGCAAACCTTAGGATCCCAAACTTTCCTGGGTGGCTATTCCTTAGGACAGATAATTAGTTTGAACCCTATGAAACTGCTGGTACTTGACCTATTATGTTTGACCTACACAAATGGAAATTCCAAAAGGTTCAACCTAATAGATGTTCAGAAGGCCTACATACAGAGTATGTCTATTCTCAAAAGGTAGGCAAATTGAACACTTGTTATTCACCTCTGCTCACTGCTCCACATTCTGTTTTCCTGACTTTCTAAGGATTCAGAAAATGGGATAACTCATTCTATAAAAGGCATGTCAAAGTTTAAGGAACATAAAAAAGCTAATACCAGAGGATAAAAATGACAAATCAGAAAAGGGAATTAAAAATGCCAGACGTAACTCTATGGATATCTTCTTTGATGCTACTGGGGAGAAGAGGGAAGGAGAGAGGAAAGCAGAGGGCAGAGGCTAACACATGAGCCTGAGGGTAATGCGGACAAATGAGGAAGGAATGACCCAAATTCTGTCTTTGAAACCTTCGCTGATGCATTTCCATAGAAAAGAACTAGAAATAAAACTGTTATTTACCTAGTAACCAGCAGATTCTTTTCTCGTAGAAACAGTGCTTGTGTGATGGCGTCCTTGTGCCCCTTAAGACGGTAGAGGCCGCTTTCATTGATCACATCCCACACAATAGCATCTGTGTCCTAAAGGGATCAGGAAATAGAGCAGAATTTTCTTTATCTCATCAGGCTTCAACAAATAATACGATGTAACATTGTCATTACAGAGATGATCCTTGTAGAAAATTTGGAAAACACACAGAAAAGTTTAGAGGGAATAAACAGCCTTTAATTCCACCATCTATACTGCTCCAATCCAACACTGAGGTATTTTCAGAAAACTGGGATCATGCTATTGATATCATTTTATAACCCTTTTTTATCCATTTTAAAGCATTTCCATTTTTCCATGTCCTTCCAGACTGTTCTCATTTTCAATGATCACAAAATAATCCTAAGGCTATACCATAATCCATTTAAACATCTTTCTACTTTAGCCATTTAAGTAGTTCTCAATTTTCCATTATAAATATGTGGAAGTGAACATTCTTATACATAAATCTTTGTATATACCTTGGGTCAGAATAAATACTAAAGAAGAAAATTCTTGGGTTAAAAGGTATTTGTATTTTTAAAGTTTGCAATTCATCACGACAAGGTGATCTCTTTAAATTGCATCAATCTACAGGTCTACAGGTCCACCAGGGATATGAATGACAAGGCCAGTCTTGCCCTCTCCTCAGCTCTGGATATTACTAGTTTCTCAAAAACCACTGCCGATGTCAGAAGTTACAAATGCCGTCTCAGTAGTTATTGGATTTACATTTCTGAATACCAACGAGAAACTGTGTCCATGCTCTGTGGGGATTACTGGCCACTTATACCTCTCTTGAACTGCTGAGTCCTGTCTTTCTTCTTCCTTTGGGCCTTACTTTTTGTTTGACTGTAAGCTATTAAGAGATAAAGGATATTAATCCTTTTTATATTGAAAATACTAAATACTTCTTTTTTCAATGTCCTTTCACTTTTTTTCCCAGAAATAACAGACATATATCGCCATGTTAAGTCTAAGGAGTATATATAGCATGATGACCACAACAGGTTTAGCTAAAATCCATCTTTTCATATAAATAGAATAAAAAGAAAAGAAGATAAAAGGAAAAATAAAATTCCTCCTTGTGAGAACTCTTAGGACTTATTCTTAACAACTTTCCTATTTCTTTTAAATGTACAAATGTTTTAAATCTAAATATTCAAATCACCCTTTTCCTTTATAATTTCTTTCTTTGCTGATAGGTTTCAAGTCCTTTTGATATAAAGACCTATTTTGAAAGCAGATTAGCTTAATACATTTTAAATGACTTCATAATGCATTTTAACACCTGAGACCTCCTAAAAAAAATCTGCTTCTGGGGGGAAAAAAAAATCTGCAGCCCTCTTTTATTATTGCTCTTTCTCAAATTTCTGGTGTTTTTGATTTACTTGTTTTCCATAAACCCTTATAAATAATTTGGTCATGTTCTTAAAGCAACAACAAAACCTTTTTGGGATGCTTACTTATGTTGCTGTAATTCTATAAATTAACTAGAAAACACTACAATCTTTGTCTTCCCATTCAAGTACCTGATTTGCATCTCTATTCAGGTCTTCTGCTACATTCTTCAGTATAGTTTCACAGTATTTTTCTGTCACTTAAGATACTATTGTAAATGTGATCTTTTACATTGTATTTTCTAACTGATGACTCTGAGACATAGGAAAGCTACCAATTTTTATGGCAAAGAACGACTGTTTTGTCCTCCTTGTCCCATCTGTTTTTTCCCCGTTTTGAGTAGCACTTCTACAATGATGTTACATAATACTTATCAGAGGCATCCTCATCTTGTTCCTATACTTAACAGGCTTAATAGGCAAGCAAGAAAATGAACCTCCTAATTCATACTCCCCCTCCTCCCTTCACTTCCACCATCTATATGGTTTTGTACACCAAAGACCCACCGATTCACCCAACAGTTTTTGTGAACAACCTGCTTCAGCATAAGTCTTATACTCCTCCACTAGATTAAAATCTGGGCACCTGATTCAAGGTCTCACCTTGGACCCAGAAGCCAGCCTGCCCCCTAGCTGATCATACTTCAAGGAAGTGATGGCTGCTTTGTGTCCATTGAAGGTCACATTTCCTTCCCCACTCAGGAGACTGAAGATTCGGATAGACCCATCCTCATAACCAACAGCTAAGTGCAGCCCATCTGGGGAGGGACACAAGCAAGTGACTTCTTGTTTAAGTCCCTGAAGGATAAGGATCTGAAATCACAAGAATCATAAACAACGCACAGGTGGAGTTAAGTGCATGATTAAAGGAAAAATGTGGGAATAATCAGGGACAGTAAAAATAAGAGCATGAAGAATTCCAAATCATTCTTTAAGTAATAATGAAATTCTGCAATTCATCTCAAGTTCTTTCATGTAGGAATTATTTGTACAGGGCAATGCAACATTCAAGAAAGGGTAAAATTTTCTCCAAAGCTCTATCTACATCAGTGTGGTATGTACAAAAATTTCCCAAGTGATAAATTACTAAGTCCTTATCCTAAGTTAATACCAAATGATATTCCATCAAGGGTTATAAGCACATCTATGCTTTAGCTGAGCCCCATCTTGAAAGAAACCAACCTGTATGGCACTAGGGTGCTACATGGTTTACCTCAAGAAACTGGCTGGCAACAAGTATCAAAGTATTAATCTCTTGGGAGTCACACAGTGACTGGGCAAGACTAAAATGCCTATAATTTGGTGTGGTGGAAATGGCAAGCTTAGGGAACTTAGCAACACAAAGTGTCAAAGCCTAGTTTAACAAACTTGGGCCTCCTCCGTTCATTAAAAAAAGGTTCCACCTTTTTTTATACTCACCACAGCTGAGTATTATTCCTTTTAAATTACGAAAATTTTATAACTAGCAGTGAGGGCAGGTAAAAGAACTTGAAAAATAAAGAACTGGTAGAGAACACCAAACATGTCTGGAATTGTGATTACAAAAATTACCTGTAGATACTACAAATGGATACCTAAGACTTAAGCTCCTATTTGGTCATGGCTTTCAGAATTTAGATTTCAGAATTTTTCAGATTCTAGCGCAGAAAAAAAACAACAGAACCTGATACTTGGCTACCTAGAAGTAGCCCAAAGAAGAAAGATTTCTCTTTTAGAGGCACATACATTAAAAAAATCAATCAATCAATCAATCTGTGCATGTTACATCAGAGCTCTCCCACTTCGACCTTTCCATCCTCAAATACCTATAAATCAGTTGTCAACCTAGTTGATCTCTGGCTTACCTTCTCTCCTTTCCTTAAGTCCCAGATGAAAACATGTTCGCAGGCTGGTACTGCCACATAGCGTCCTTTTTCACCACGAAGTGTCACAAAGACAATATTACCTTTTTGGCTGCCAATAAGGCCAAAGACTGCACTGGCAACATAGCGTAGGTACTGCTTCGTGAGCCCCATGTTATAACGCCTGATACCGCAAGCGAGACAGCTGTGCACACACATATAAGAGTCAGTTCATTGAGTACCTCAGTTTTGCTGGGCTGGCAAACACCACCATTTATCATGTGATTAAAGCATGTAACCTTTGCCTTCTTAACGTTTATTTACTCTGAATAAAGCACTGACATAGATACCTAGACATCATTTTGTATTTGCTGCTGACTCAGCATTTAAACCCTCATTCCTCTAGCTTCAAATTGGTCACCTTGTTATGCCCACCTCGCAAATAACTAACACGTGGCCTTAATGGAGCTAAACAATTTACTTCTGTTCATTCAACCACCGTCAAAGTTTTTACACCGAGATTGACAAGATTGAGTTAGAAAACGTCTACAATGAATTACTGTAATCCTACTACCTAGATAAAGTGCTGTTTTAGACACTAGAGTGTTGAATAAAATAAAATCCCTAACCTCGTGGCACACATCCAGCACAGTGAGTCTCAAACTCTAGTATGTATCCGAATCACCTGTGAGCTTATGAAAACAGACTGCTGGGAATCACATCCACCAAAACTCCCTAGTGCTTCTGATTCAGTAGGTCTGAGGTGGGTCCCAAGATTTTTTTTTTTTCTAAGAAGTTCCTAAGTGATGCTGCGGTTGTGTGGTTTCTCACCTGAACTACTGTTCTAGTACATGTAGGTCCTTCTCTGATTCCCAATCAGGTCAGCTACCTACCCTTGGCACAGAAAAAGATACAGCAACTTGGCATATAATTTTTGAAAGATGCCTTACTTACTTAGTTCTCACCCTAAATCAAATTCACTGAAAACACTGTTTATGGATAAAAGAGACAAAAAATTAAAGAGATACTAAGTCAAGCCTGTCTGGTCTTGATATGGAAGAGTGAAAAGTACCCCAAACACCCATGCAACTTAAACAAACAAACAAACAATACTAGACAGCGGTTACACCCTTTTTTGGGAAGCTGATTTTTGTTGTTGGTTTTTACACGTGGTTTAACTCGACAGGGTCCATTTCTGATTACACTTGGTTTTAGCTTACCTTAACAAAAAATATTTAATGCCAACTCTCTTTATTATTTTCTTTTAGTAACCACTGACTTTTCCTCACCTATGAACCAACAAAACCCAGATAAAAATCAAGGTAAGAATATTAACATGGTGATAATGCTGTTAGCCTAAGCCATTTGATCAACTCTTCCCCAATTCCTTATTCCTCCAGCCCCTCAACTGTAGTTCTTCCTCTTGGCAGTCTTTGGCCATCTATCAGTTCTTTCCACAGTATTTTCCTTGGAGACTTCACAAAGCATACGTAAGCATAGGGATACCTACACCTCTATTTCCAGTCCTGTCCATGTATGTGAATACAAGTGATAGAATTCCAAAAACTTTCATGAGATATCCATCCAAATACCTTGCAGCATCACACTGAACATGGGTAAAACCAAACCTACCTTGCTTCCTCACCCCTTCACCTTTTCCTTATTCTAAGACACACAATCTCCCTTGTCATTCAGGCTCATAAACCTTGTATGTAACCTTGTATGAGCAAACTTTGGCTCATTAATAAAAAGATTATAGCAGCCAAGCCTTAAAGAGTATTTACTATATTGATAAATTAAATGTATACACCTGAGTAAACATAGCGTAGTCATTTAATTACAAATAGTAATTGAGTTAATCAAAAGAGTTAACATATACAAAACACTTAAAGAAGCATCGAGGGGCACCTGGGTGGCTCAATCCATTGAGCCCCGGCCTCTATTGTTTCCACTGGGGTGATGATCTCAGGGTTATCAGATTGAGCCCAAAGCTCAGTGGGAAGTCTGATTGACATTCTCTCCCTCTGCCCCACCCTTGCTCACACTCTCTCTAAAATATTTTTTTTTTAAATCATGTATAATATTGTAAATATAAGGATAAAAATTCTTCACAATAACCTTACAAAGTGGGTATTATTCTTACCTCTATTTTACAGACAAGAAAACTAAGCAAAGAGATGTGAAATAGCAAGCCCAAAGTCATTTACGCAGTTCTAAGTGCCAAAGCCAGGTTCCAATCCTCAAATTCCAAAATTTGTTCTTTTAACCTCCAAGCCAAACTGCTTCTCTCTGCCTCTGTCCTCTTTTTTGTCAGAAGCTTCCACCTAATTCATTGATTTTCTGAAGTAGGATTCTTTTCTCTTTCCACTTTCTGTTCCAGCTCTTTATCACGGGGTTCTTGTCAGGTTAGCTGGTTTCCTTCCCTGTCCTGACACCTTGCTTCCTTTATACTGTTCCTCTCACCTAGAATAACATGCACTATCATGTCATCCTATTTTACCAAATCGGTGTTAACCTGCGGTCTACTTCTTCCGAGGCCAGACCATTCTCGTCGCCTTTTCGTTTAATGTTTAAAGTTTTCTTCAATGTTTCCTCAATGTTTAAACGTATCTTCCATACAACTTGGAACTAGTCACACGCACATATCTTACCGCCTTTTGGAGCGCGGTCACGACCTAACCTCCTTCCGCGACCTACCTACCATCCCAGCTTCCCACCTACGGAGCCTGAAAATATGTTTCTACGATGCACCGGGGGGCTCGGGTGTAGTAACAGACCTGTCAGACGTCCCTAACCCGAGTCTTCAGTCAGGACAGGCTGAGGGGCTGCTCCGCGCACGGATCGTGCTGTCCGGGCATCCTAGGGAGATCTGGTCCACGCACCAGCCCCGGGAGTTAGCGGGAGGCCGCCGGGGACGGTAGGTTCCCAGTCGCCTCCCTAGCAACAGCCACCAAGTCCCCCCGCCTCACCTGATGCTGGAGCCACGGAGGACCACGCAACTGTGAGCGACGAGCAAATGCGACCGAACGCCATGCCCTTAAAATACTTACCTTGGCCTCCACGAGGCTACGAGCCACCTGGACCCGCCTACGGGACCTACCCCTTCCGGGTCCGCTTCCGTACCCACTTCCGCCCGGCATTCCTTTTGCCTTTGCGGAGGAAATGACGTAGGAGGTCTCTGGTTGGTGAGGGCCGGCCGGTAGCGGAAGTCGTTGTTTCGCCACTCAAAGCTCTTGCAGCTGGTCACTCCAGCCTCCTGGGACTTTGACTCGCCTGACCGCGGAGTTCCTGACCAGGGGTGTCCGGGGATGCCGCTTGGACGCTTTCTACGTGGAGCTTAAACCCGCCCCGCTGCCGCCCGGATGGGACCGCCGGAGTGCTGTGAGAAGCGGGACTAGCACCGGGGCCGGGAGGGAAGGCGGGGCGGAGCGGGCTGGGGGCGCGGCGGGAGACTCTGAGGACTCGGCCGCGGCTGAGGGTGCGGGCAGAGAGGATTAGTGCTGACCACTCTCTGGAGGAATGAGCCTTCCGCTTCTTCACCAGAGGTTGTCTGGCTCCTCTGGCCCGCGGCGCTGTCGGGAACTACCTATCGAAGAGAAGAGAGAGGGTAGGCGGACCTGGGCACCAGGGATATTGGTGCTGGAGTCACCAGGGAGGCACGCGCCCTGATGCAGGTGAGATAGGGCGGCTGGGACCCTTGCGGGTTACAGTCCCAGGGTCGAGTGTGATTTGCCGCGCGTGTGGACCTGGCGAGGGCAGCTCGAGTCAGGGCTAGGTTAAGGCGCTACGCCCAAGATGCTGAGTCGTCTGGATCCTCGCAGTCCCTGGAGTGACATTGGTCTGGCTGTGTGTTTCCGCTCCCTGGCCACTTGAAGGGGAAGTGACCAGGGCTGACTCCTCCTTGCTTGGTAATTGAGGATTAGGTGCTCTGTCACCAGGTAGAAATTAGCTTTTCTCTATTGCAGCTCTGTCCGCTTCTGTTCTTGGGCTGTACAAAAATGTTCAAAATGAGTGCCGATGTCTGTAGTGGTGGAAAATTAAAGCTAACCTATTGCTGTACAAAAGAAATAAGCCTCTGCCTTCGCTTATTGGACAATATATCCGCAGCCAACCTAGAAATTAGACTTTTATCTGAATTATCTGGTTATTTTCAGATGTTTCTTGAGTTCTTTTTTTCTCCGTTTCTTGAATTCTTAAGACCTGCAGCCAGTCTTCCACAGTCAAGAAAATTGCAGTAGCGAGTGGGTATGATGAGACTGTAGATGTAGGTGTTTTGAAACAAGATTACTGTGGGTTGGATGAATGAGAAGGGAGAAATTGTGGTAACAGACTATTTTTACAATAAGTTTCATGGGGGGAAGGAAACATTTAGGTGGGTGTGTATAGTAAGTATCTCCCGTAGGACATGCGCATTGTATTATTATTGGGAAAAAAAAATGTGTGCTTCAGTAGAAAACTGCATAGTCTAGATTCTATCTAGAAAGCTATTCCAAGGAAGCTATTTTACAACTCTGTGAACTATAGAAAACTAATGATCAGTTCTGTACTTTGAACAGGTTCATAAGCAAACACTCAACCTAATAAATCAATACTAAATAACTTCTGTCTGTAGACATGCAGATTCTGTACTCTTAGAGATTCAGTGGAACTTATGTTCTTATACATTAATTTCAATATTCCTGATCTGTTAATGTGTTCAGTTTGGGATTTCTTTTATCTATCACCTGACAGGTTCTCTTTTGAGTTAAATAAAATGTTGAACACATTTTCATCTTTATATTTGAATGAGTCATGATTCTGCTTAAAAAAAAATCCTTTTAATATTACAAAATATTACGAAAAGAGACAATCACAAATGGAAAAAAAATTTTAATAAGAGTTGGTGTAAGAGCAACTGTGTGCTAAGATAATGCATCTTATAAGTTCCCAAATCATACAGGTTTTAAAGAGTATAATCTTAATTTTTAAGGAATTGTTCAATGTATTAATACTTATAATTAAGACATGGTAAACTTTTAGTATGAAGGTGGTACTACAGACTCACATTGGAGCCTGTACTTTGGATATTTTTGAATGACCATATTAAATTTGATCTGGGCTATTGATACTGCTTAGAAATATTTTTGCTATACTGGATTTATTGTTGACATATCTAACTGCTTCACCTAAGTAACTTTAAAAAAGTTTATTTCCATTTGCATAGAATGAATTTTAATATTATAATAGATTTGGTGTTGGGATGGAGGTATTATACACAAAAATCTAATGTGCCCTGAAGTTTTAAATATTGAAATAGAAGGCATAAATAATGGTAAACCTGTAATTTATCTCTTTATACTTTTATACAGGCCTATCTAATCACTATACCCATTTTGTAGAACAAGCAAACAGATTTAAAGTTCTTGTTTTTCTCTTTTAAATGATACCATTTTCTATTTATCCAGACAAAAACTGGGCTATGCCGAGACAGTAATGTAGAGTATTCTGATTCTTCCTAGTCTTAAACAATAAAAAGCTAACCTCTCTAGTCAATCCAGTTATTCATATAAAGCATTATTTAGAGGACTTCTTAAACTAAAAGATTGAAAGACTTTTTAAAAAATGAACATTTATTCTAAATGTTTACAATATTTGAGAAAAAAGAAAGCCACAGAGTAATGAGAATGGTTTATACTCATTATTCATTTGAATTATAAAGGATACATGGAGAGCTCTCGTTGTTTTTAGGTCTTCATTTGTGAAGATACTGAAGATAACCCTTAACATAGTATGGCTAAGGAAATCGATATGATCCATTCTGGAATCTTCTGTTTGCCTCATGTAGGCTTTTTGAACCTGGACATGGATGTCTTGCCTCGGGAGCCTTTAATACTAAGGCTTAGTGTTTGCTTATGAACCTGTTCAAAGTACAGAACTGATAACTGATATTCAGTGGAAAGTCTTGCTTTAGCTATAGTAGCCTTCTCCCCACCTCACCTGATTACTCTGTATTATCACTGGGATTCTTTTTTTTTTTTTTTTTTTTTTAAGATTTTATTTATTTATTTATTTGACAGAGAGAAACACACAGAGAGAGGGAACAGAAGCAGGGGAAGTGAGAAAGGGAGAAGCAGGCTTCCCACTGAGCAGATAGCCCTATGCGGGGCTTGATCCCAGGACCCTGGGATCATGACCTGAGCCGAAGGCAGAAGCTTAAATGACTGAGCCACCCAAGCGCCCCTATCACTGGGATTCTTTTTTTTTTTTTTTTTTTTTTTTTATTTTTTATTTTTTATAAACATATATTTTTTATATACATATATTTTTATCCCCAGGTCTGTGAATCACCAGGTTTACACACTTCACAGCACTCACCAAATCACATACCCTCCCCAATGTCCATAATCCCACCCCCTTCTCCCCAACCCCCTCCCCCCGGCAACCCTCAGTTTGTTTTGTGAGATTAAGAGTCACTTATGGTTTGTCTCCCTCCCAATCCCATCTTGTTTCATTTATTCTTCTACCCACTTAAGCCTCCATGTTGCATCACCACTTCCTCATATCAGGGAGATCATATGATAGTTGTCTTTCTCTGCTTGACTTATTTCGCTAAGCATGATACGCTCTAGTTCCATCCATGTTGTTGCAAATGGCAAGATTTCATTTCTTTTGATGGCTGCATAGTATTCCATTGTGTATATATACCACATCTTCTTGATCCATTCATCTGTTGATGGACATCTAGGTTCTTTCCATAGTTTGGCTATTGTGGACATTGCTGCTATAAACATTCGGGTGCATGTGTCCCTTTGGATCACTACATTTGTATCTTTAGGGTAAATACCCAATAGTGCAATTGCTGGGTCATAGGGCAGTTCTATTTTCAACATTTTGAGGAACCTCCATGCTGTTTTCCAGAGTGGCTGCACCAGCTTGCATTCCCACCAACAGTGTAGGAGGGTTCCCCTTTCTCCGCATCCTCGCCAGCATCTGTCATTTCCTGACTTGTTGATTTTAGCCATTCTGACTGGTGTGAGGTGATATCTCATTGTGGTTTTGATTTGTATTTCCCTGATGCCAAGTGATATGGAGCACTTTTTCATGTGTCTGTTGGCCATCTGGATGTCTTCTTTGCAGAAATGTCTGTTCATGTCTTCTGCCCATTTCTTGATTGGATTATTTGTTCTTTGGGTGTTGAGTTTGCTAAGTTCTTTATAGATTCTGGACACTAGTCCTTTATCTGATATGTCGTTTGCAAATATCTTCTCCCATTCTGTCAGTTGTCTTTTGATTTTGTTAACTGTTTCCTTTGCTGTGCAAAAGCTTTTGATCTTGATGAAATCCCAGTAGTTCATTTTTTCCCTTGCTTCCCTTGCCTTTTGCGTTGTTCCTAGGAAGATGTTGCTGCGGCAGAGGTCGAAGAGGTTGCTGCCCGTGTTCTCCTCAAGGATTTTGATGGATTCCTTTCGTACATTGAGGTCCTTCATCCATTTTGAGTCTATTTTTGTGTGTGGTGTAAGGAAATGGTCCAATTTCATTTTTCTGCATGTGGCTGTCCAATTTTCCCAGCACCATTTATTGAAAAGGCTGTCTTTTTTCCATTGGACATTCTTTCCTGCTTTGTCGAAGATTAGTTGACCATAGAGTTGAGGGTCTATTTCTGGGCTCTCTATTCTGTTCCATTGATCTATGTGTCTGTTTTTGTGCCAGTACCATGCTGTCTTGATGATGACAGCTTTGTAATAGAGCTTGAAGTCCGGAATTGTGATGCCACCAACGTTGGCTTTCTTTTTCAATATCCCTTTGGCTATTCGAGGTCTTTTCTGGTTCCATATAAATTTTAGAATTATTTGTTCCATTTCTTTGAAAAAGATGGATGGTACTTTGATAGGAATTGCATTAAATGTGTAGATTGCTTTAGGTAGCATAGACATTTTCACAATATTTATTCTTCCAATCCAGGAGCATGGAACATTTTTCCATTTCTTTGTGTCTTCCTCAATTTCTTTCATGAGTACTTTATAGTTTTCTGAGTATAGATTCTGTGTCTCTTTGGTTAGGTTTATTCCTAGGTATCTTATGGTTTTGGATGCAATTGTAAATGGGATTGACTCCTTAATATCTCTTTCTTCTGTCTTGCTGTTGGTGTAGAGAAATGCAACTGATTTCTGTGCATTGATTTTATATCCTGACACTTTACTGAATTCCTGTATAAGTTCTAGCAGTTTTGGAGTGGAGTCTTTTGGGTTTTCCACATATAGTATCATATCATCTGCGAAGAGTGATAATTTGACTTCTTCTTTGCCGATTTGGATGCCTTTAATTTCCTTTTGTTGTCTGATTGCTGAGGCTAGGACCTCTAGTACGATGTTGAATAGCAGTGGTGATAATGGACATCCCTGCCGTGTTCCTGACCTTAGCGGAAAAGCTTTCAGTTTTTCTCCATTGAGAATGATATTTGCGGTGGGTTTTTCATAGATGGCTTTGATGATATTGAGGTATGTGCCCTCTATCCCTACACTTTGAAGAGTTTTGATCAGGAAGGGATGTTGTACTTTGTCAAATGCTTTTTCAGCATCTATTGAGAGTATCATATGGTTCTTGTTCTTACTTTTATTGATGTGTTGTATCACATTGACTGATTTGCGGATGTTGAACCAACCTTGCAGCCCTGGAATAAATCCCACTTGGTCGTGGTGAATAATCTTTTTAATGTACTGTTGAATCCGATTGGCTAGTATTTTGTTGAGTATTTTCGCATCTGTGTTCATCAAGGATATCGGTCTATAGCTCTCTTTTTTGGTGGGATCCTTGTCTGGTTTTGGGATCAAGGTGATGCTGGCCTCATAAAATGAGTTTGGAAGTTTTCCTTCCATTTCTATTTTTTGGAACAGTTTCAGGAGAATAGGAATTAGTTCTTCTTTAAATGTTTGGTAGAATTCCCCCGGGAAGCCGTCTGGCCCTGGGCTTTTGTTTGTTTGGAGATTTTTAATGACTGTTTCAATCTCCTTACTGGTTATGGGTCTGTTCAGGCTTTCTATTTCTTCATGGTTCAGTTGTGGTAGTTTATATGTTTCTAGGAATGCATCCATTTCTTCCAGATTGTCAAATTTATTGCCGTAGAGTTGCTCATAGTATGTTCTTATAATAGTTTGTATTTCCTTGGTGTTAGTTGTGATCTCTCCTCTTTCATTCATGATTTTATTTATTTGGGTCCTTTCTCTTTTCTTTTTGATAAGTCGGGCCAGGGGTTTATCAATTTTATTAATTCTTTCAAAGAACCAGCTCCTAGTTTCGTTGATTTGTTCTATTGTTTTTTTGGTTTCTATTTCATTGATTTCTGCTCTGATCTTTATGATTTCTCTTCTCCTGCTGGGCTTAGGGTTTCTTTCTTGTTCCTTCTCCAGCTCCTTTAGGTGTAGGGTTAGGTTGTGTACCTGAGACCTTTCTTGTTTCTTGAGAAAGGCTTGTACCGCTATATATTTTCCTCTCAGGACTGCCTTTGTTGTGTCCCACAGATTTTGAACCGTTGTATTTTCATTATCATTTGTTTCCATGATTTTTTTCAATTCTTCTTTAATTTCCCGGTTGACCCATTCATTCTTTAGAAGGATACTCTTTAGTCTCCATGTATTTGGGTTCTTTCCAAACTTCCTTTTGTGGTTGAGTTCTAGCTTTAGAGCATTGTGGTCTGAAAATATGCAGGGAATGATCCCAATCTTTTGATACCGGTTGAGTCCTGATTTAGGACCGAGGATGTGATCTATTCTGGAGAATGTACCATGTGCACTAGAGAAGAATGTGTATTCTGTTGCTTTGGGATGAAATATTCTGAATATATCTGTGATGTCCATCTGGTCCAGTGTGTCATTTAAGGCCTTTATTTCCTTGCTGATCTTTTGCTTGGATGACCTGTCCATTTCAGTGAGGGGAATATTAAAGTCCCCTACTATTATTGTATTGTTGTTTATGTGTTTCTTTGATTTTGTTATTAATTGGTTTATATAGTTGGCTGCTCCCACGTTGGGGGCATAGATATTTAAAATTGTTAAATCTTCTTGTTGGACAGACCCTTTGAGTATGATATAGTGTCCTTCCTCATCTCTTATTACAGTCTTTGGCTTAAAATCTAATTGATCTGATATAAGGATTGCCACTCCTGCTTTCTTCTGATGTCCATTAGCATGGTAAATTCTTTTCCACCCCCTCACTTTAAATCTGGAGGTGTCTTCGGGCTTAAAATGTGTTTCTTGGAGGCAACATATAGATGGGTTTTGTTTTTTTATCCATTCTGATACCCTGTGTCTTTTGACAGGGGCATTTAGCCCATTCACATTCAGGGTAACTATTGAGAGATATGAATTTAGTGCCATTGTATTGCCTGTAAGGTGACTGTTACTGTATATGGTCTCTGTTCCTTTCTGATCTACCACTTTCACTGGGATTCTTAATCTGAGTCTGGGAACCCTCTCAAATTTATTTGCAACTCTTTGCCTCTATGAGCTCCTCAGATGCTCACATTTTGTGTAGTAAAAAGGTCTTGACTTCTTACATGATTCTCAAAGGGATCCGTGACCCCCAAGAATGTTAAGAACCACTGTACCTTAAGTATCAGGAATCAAATTTTCCTGCCTAGCTTGGATTTGCTGTGTTGAAGGAGAAGGGACATTTAAATCTCTTTTTGGTGAGAGGATCAATTGCAGCTTAGAGATGGAGCTAAAAAGGAATTTACCCTTTATTAAATGTCATGACACTTTCTATATAATGCCATTAAACTTTGAGAGCTCTCAACTGTATTTATTACTCATTAAGTACACAATATCTTATGGGTGACAATGACTTTTAAGATCTGGGAAGAAGGGGCATCTGGGGGCTCAGTCATTAAGCGTCTGCCTTCAGCTCAGGTCATGATCGCAGGTCCTGGGATCGAGCCCCACATCAGGCTCCCCGTTTGGTGGGAAGCTTCCTTCTCCCTCTCTCACTCCCGCTTGTGTTCCCTCTCTCACTGTGTCTTTCTCTGTCAAATAAATAAATAAAATCTTTTAAAATAAAAAAAAGATGTGGGAAGAAGTTCCCATAAATTATATGGACAAGAGGTGATTAGAGATATAAGTGAACCACCAGAAGTATACTGTCAAAGTAGGTAATAGAATTTCAGAGAAAGAATGATCAATAGTTAATGTAACTAAAATGTGGTTAGTTCCTGGATTTGACATTTGGTCAATCATTTTAGACCTTGAAAGAGCAGTTTTAGCATTGTTAAGTGATGGAGGTGAAACTGCAGTAAGTTGAATAAATGGGAGAAAAGAAAATAGAGCTGCAAAACAGATTATGCTTATAAAGTTAAATCGTAGAATGAGGAGTTTCATTGGTGCCTGAAGAAGAAATGCAGTAGGAAATTTTTTTGAGAGCAGGAGGACCTAGGGGATAGAGAGATCAGATATTGTGAAGGGGGAGTTAAGACATTCTCTTACAGGAGAGCTGATGAAGTGGAGTAAAATGTATAAATAAAAGTAGTTTGGCAGGTTTAAAGTGTGGCTCCCAGATGATGCCCTTACCTCTGTAAAACTCTTCTACTTTTGGTCTCAACTGTCATTTTGTGGAAGAGACATTCTCTGCTTCTCAAAATTTTAAATTAGCTTTCCACCTTTTCTTCTTTACAGAACATTTCTCACAGATTTTTATTTCTGTGATTATGTATATTTGTGTGATTTTTGGGAGCCACACTTTTTGTGAGTCTGTCTCTTCCATTAGAGTCTCCATACCTAACAATACTTGAATAAATGAGTGCCTGGAACAAATAAGCATTTATTACCTTGCATTTTCTGTGGGTCAGGAATTCAGTAGCAGCTTGCAGTGGGGTCAAGCTGGGCTGAAGTCATTTGAAGCCCAACTAAGGCTGGAAGATCCAAGGTGATTCCTTCACCTGCATAGGTGTTGATGCTGGTTGTTGGCAGGAACCCTCAGGTTCTTCCCATGGGGGCCTTTCATAGGCTGCTTGAGAGTCCCGCATCATGCAAGCACTCCAAGAATGAGCATGATAGCTTTTATGACTCGTCCTTGGAAGTCATATGCAGTCATTTCTGCAGTGTCCTGTTGGTTACAAGGGTCAGCCCTATTCATTATAGGAGGCAGCTATACAGGGGCATAGATATCAGGAAGCAGGTTATCATTGAAGGACATCTTAGAGGATGTTAACCACAGATGCGATATAGTATAGCATAGAGAGTCACCCAAGAATTATTAAAACAGTTTCATAATAGTGTTGGAGGGTCCAGCTGACATTGGAAAACATGCATTTGTTTTGGCAGCAGACAGGATAATTACTGATTTTTTTTTTTTCTAGTAACATAAGAGCAGGATTAGAGAAGACAGATGTTGGATTGATCTAGGTGTTGGGGATTAACAAATCATTTCAAGAGCAGACATTGAGATAAATAAGTGTATCTTAATTCAGCAGTGTGTGTTTTGTTTTTGGTGCTCATTAGAGTCTTTGACAGCAAGTGTTTTAATCTCTGCCACACATGGAGACATCTTCATTTCAACAGTGGAACAGGTAACTTTCACATGGGCTCTGAGAAAGTTGTAACAACTTTTATTGTGCCTTGCTTTGAATCCTCACAGTAACCCTAGGAGTGTATTACTCTCATTTTTGAAATAAGGGAACCCTGGCTTACGTCAAGGATAGCAGAGCTGTTAGGTCCTAGACCCAAACTCAGGCCTGCTAACAGAACCCCAGCTCTCACATTGCGCCACCCTGCCTCTCCCTCGCAATATAATTGCATGTGGAAATATTTATCTCAAAATACTGAAGAAGACAAGCTCAAAACTGTACATAATCATTTCACCTATCATAGAAAAAGTTAAGAAGTCTATTACTAAGTTTGGGAGTTTTTCCTTTCTTAACTTTTTTCCTAAAACGTTCTATAAGTGAGTATTACTTAGAAAGAAAAGTTATTTTAAAAAATTGTGTCCTGAAAGTACTTGAGTTTACAAAATGAAAGCTAAGTTTAATGTTTAATGGAATTTTTATATTATAGTTAAGAAGTTTTAACATGGGGTGCCTGAGTGGCTCAGTTGGTTAAGCAGACAACTTCAGCTCAGGTCATGATCTCAGAGTCAGGGTCCCAGGATCAAGTCCTTCATTAGACTCCCTGCTCAGCAGGAGTCTGTTTCTCCCTCTCCCTTTACCCCTTCCCCCATTTGTGCTCTCTCTCCCTTTCTCTCATGCTCTCTCTCTCTCTCTCTCTCAAATAAATAAATAAAATAAAATAAAAATTTTAGCATGAATCATTGTCCTCAACAATCTGTGAATAATTTTTTAAAGTACTAATTTCTGCAAAATGTCATTCCATTGGGCTTCAGGCGGTTCAACCATGGAAAATAAATGGTCTCTATTTGTCTGCTATTCAGCTTGTCCAGCTCAGGTTTGAACACTTTTTAACAGATCAACAGATTTCGTGGTTGCCTCCAGTTTCAAAGGCCAATGGATGGACTAAACACCAACTTCTAGATAAAATTAGTTTCTTTATTTCAATAATCTCAAAGGAGTATTTTGTATCAAACAAGAATAATTTTCTTACACAGTTTTATCGTGGTATAATCTCTAAAGCCTTTTAGAAATTGTTAAATGATCATGTGTTCTACTCCATGTGCTGGTACAGGAATTAACATATTGTGCCTGATCCATGGTTCATTCCACTTAGTATGTCACACTTCTCACCAAGAAACTCCTGTCAATTGCAGACATTCAGTAAATGTTGAAGGAGTTGTCCTGGGTTTCTGGAAAGTAGAACTGGTGGGCCATGTGATTATTTTAATGGCTGTGATTCTTTGAAAAGAAATTGTGCTGAAATAATCCCCCTTTATTCCTGTTTTAGAGAAGCTATAGCAATTCTTTGTTATATATTGGTTTTTATGGAGTATTTTAAGCAGCTAGTCACAATGTCCTTTAGAGTGTTTCACAGTAGAGATTTGCTTTTTGATCTAATAGAAATAAAGTAATATATGTACTTCTCTATTAAAACAGTTCTTTCTTTTCTTTTAAGCTAAAGTCTGCAGTGAATATTGAATCCTGAGGAATTTGGGGAAAGACATTCCATGGATCCCTTGGGTGCACCTTCCCAGTTTGTGGATGTGGACACACTACCAAGCTGGGGCAACTCATGGGAAGATGAATTAAATACTTCTGATACTGCAGCTGAAACATTTCAGGAAGACACTATTAGATCACCTTTTCTTTACAATAAGGATATCAATGGGAAAGTGATTCTTTGGTAATTCTTTGATTAAATCATATCATGATAGAACAATACCCATAAGTTCTTCTAAATTATTTTTTTCTCATTGTTTCTTCTAAACTTTTTTTCTCATAATTTCTTCTAAACTCTTTTTTGTAAGACCTAGCATTGTTAAAATACTGTTTTGCTTATAATTAGAGTTTTATTGAGGAATAATTGACATACAATTAACTGCACATGTTTAAAATGTACAGCTTGGTGGATTTTAACATGTATGTATCCATGAACCTTCTGTGTTACTTTAATCACCACAGTCAAGATAGTTAATATATTTATCACCCCCAAAAGTATTTCTTTGTGTCCCTTCATAATCCCTCCTGTCTCCTTCTCCTCCCTGACTCCACATCCCCCAGCAACCATTGATCTTTCTGTCACTATAGATTAGTTTGCATTTGCCAGAGTTATATATAAATGGAAATCACATGACCTTTATTTTTTTATTCTGGCCTCTTTCATTCAGCATAATTATTTGAAAGTTCATCTATGTTCTTGCATCTGTTAGTAGTAATACCTTTTTTAAAATGCTTTATTGTGGTATAATCCGTGTATCATACAATTCACCAGTTTAAGTTGTATGTCTGTGGTTTTTTGTATATGCAAAAAGTTGTATAAGCATCAGCCATAGTCCGTTTTAGAACATTTTCATCACCTCAAAGTCCTGAATGCATTAGCAGTCTTCCCATTTCCCCCATCTCTCAGCTGCAGCCAACCACTAATCTGCCTTCTCTGTTTATAGATTTGTATATTCTGGACATTTCATGTAAATGGAATCAAGTGTGACTTAGTATAACGTTTTGAAAGTTCATCCATATTGAAGTATGAATCAGTACTTCATTCCTTTCTGCGGCCAAATAATATCCATTGTATGGCTATACCTATCACATTTATCAGTTTATCAGTTCATTAGCTGATAGACATTTGGGTTGTTTCCACTTTTTGGCTATCATAAATAATGCTGCTCTGGTGTACTCTTGAAACCAACCACTGTCCACTGTCTAAGCATTCTGTTACAGTGAAAGAGAAATACGAAAGAAGCAAAGGAGTAACTTGAGGGTTCTGTGGGTTTCAGGGTTAGAGCATTTGCATTGAAGATTCTAAGATGTCAGATTAGTCTTCCTGAGTCCAGAACTACTTTTTCACCCTTGCTTAAGCTTGTGAGCTACCAAAACCAATGTTGTGAGGGGAGTGAGGATAAAATGTTTTGAAAGAATTAGCAGTTAACTTTCTTATCTCCCTACTTTTCCCCCACACTTGTACTTTGTTTCTCATTTCCTCAGGAAAGGAGATGTGGCATTACTGAACTGTACAGCCATTGTGAATACCAGCAATGAAAATCTTACAGATAAGAACCCTGTGTCAGACAGTATTTTTATGCTCGCAGGACCTGATTTGAAGGAGGACCTCCAGAAACTGAAGGGTGAGTGAGGTTTGCTAGGTATATTATTGCTTAGGAAACATTTATTTTTGATATGTGAAGAAGCATGTTTTGCGTTTAGTGAGAATACTAAGTAGATGTAGCTATTTTGTTGTTGTTTAAATTCATAAACACAGCTTTTGAAAACCCCACACTGTGTTAAAAGCGGAACACTGAGACTTTACTCTCATGTTCTCAAATTTTAAAGATTTTATTTATTTATTTGACAGAGAGAGATCACAAGTAGATGGAGAGGCAGGTAGAGAAAGAGGAAGGGAAGCAGGCTCCCTGCTGAGTAGAGAGCCCGATGCGGGACTCGATCCCAGGACCCTGAGATCATGACCTGAGCCGAAGGCAGCGGCTTAACCCACTGAGCCACCCAGGCGCCCATGTTCTCAAATTTTAAAATAACAGTCACTGTGGCCAGTTAAATCTTTGGTAGTGTTTTCTTGGCTGTGTATTTTTCTTGTACTAATAAGCTTTGGGAAACAACTATCCTTTCTCTAAACTGAAAAATTTTATGATTTGATATTGATAGAGAATTTTTCGTATACCTCATGGGAAGTGATTGTTGCACTTTGGAAATGTAATTGACTTACCGATAAAACCAAAATGCATTTTAAGAGCAAAATATATTCTTGACTAATTTTGCACTTGCTCCTTTTTTCTTAACCAGAACATTCTTCTGAGAATATTTCATTGGAAATGGGTACAGGAAGAGTTCTATTAGTTCAGAATCTTGTTTACTTTATTTGCATTCATTTTCTTAAATTACCAACCTAGCAAACCAGGTTACCGTTATTTGAGCCCAAATAGAATATTATGAAATTCAATCATCCCATTTTATAAAAAGTAATTATGAAATACAGCAGTGTTTCTTAAAATGTAAACAACAAATCTCATCTCCATAAAATTCTGATTTCTTTGACCTCTAGCATTTAATAGTGAAAATTGTTTTCTAACCTAATAAAGATATTAGCATTTGAGCAGGAATACATAATGCTGACTCCATGAACAAAGGAATAGGGAAGAAGTACATCATCTAATTAAGAAACTGAACTCTATGAAAGCAGAAAGAGGGGGAAAAAGGCCTCAATTAAACTAAAAACATGATACCATGAAGAACATGTAGAAATTAGAAAATGTACAGATAATACTGAGAAGTTTCTTGATAACGGTAATAGAGAAGTTGGTCTGGAAGAATTCCTTATGGTCCATGTGCATATGTGTGTGTGTGTTCTCAACCTTAGAGCTGGACCTAGGGATAAGAAAAAGGAAGTAATAAAATCTAATACAAGGATACAAGTAAAGCTTCAGTATTTAACAGCATATGTTTGAGAGCCTCCAAGCAAGAGTTTACATTATAACTCTGCCCTTCACTAACTGTGTAATGTAAAACCAATTACTTCACCTCTGGGCCTGAGTTTCCTTTTCTCTAAAGTGGGCATGGTGGTAATAGTCTCTACCTCAGTTTCTGACACATAGCAAGAGTTCAGTGAGTATTTGGGGATGGAAACAGTATCATGAAAACCAAATTAAATAATGACCATTAAGTGTCAGGCACATTCTAAGTGTTTAGTGTTATTGCTGATGTTAGCTACAGGCCTCAGTTGTTTGATGAGTCAGTGCCAACCTGCAGGCATCTTCAACAACCTCATGAGTGATTACAGTGTGACTTCCCAAATCTGTGTATGATAGAAAGCTGAAAGGAGTTAATAAGGAGATTTTGGATATTAGACCAAGGAATTTTAAATATTCTAAACTGACTGGTAGTATGAGCCAAAAAATGAAAACATTGACAGGGATGAATATAAAAGTTTTGCAATAAGTTTAAAACCTTAATTATCCAAATTCTGGTTGGGGAACCCCAGTTTGACAACCCTTATTATATAAGAAAGTATTTGCTATTGGAAACATGGCATTATCATTCATTCCATTTTTAATGCAAAAAACTCAAGGTTAACGCTTTACTCCTTATCCCCCACATAAAGTCTGTCATCAAGCCATAAATATATCTTGTATCTCTTTATCACCACTGCCTCCAACTTAGCCTATCCTGCCATCATCCCCTCTGTGAACTACAGCCATAGCTTCCCTTTCATCTGGTCTCCCTACCTTCATTCTTTTTTAACTAAATCTCTTTAACACATGCAGTAAGCATTGCTTTTTAAATTGTAAAGCCCTTAGTATTGGTTCTCTGCTTTAAACCATGTAGTGCCTGCCGTTACACTTAAAATGTAAACTCCTTAAACTGGTTTCCTCAGGACCTTCAGAATATCAGTTACTAGCCTCCAGGCTCCTTTCACATCCCCTTTTCCATTCTCTAACATATTGAACCAGTCTGATCTCTAATTTCTTCCTTTAGCTCCTTTTCAGTTTTGCATGTACTTTGCTCCTTCTCTCAGTTCTTCACTCTTATTCTTAAGTCTTTGCTTGTATCTCTTTCGCAAAGCACTGTTCATTTACTTCAGAATTGGCCATGATATATACTCCCCATGATATATACTCCTAGCATGTAGTACTTCTCTTTGGGGCTCTTATTACAGTTGTAATTTCATAAATTGTTTACCTGATGAAAGTGTTCCCATTAAACTTTGGCTTCTATGAAAGTCTTATTGGTCTCCATGTGTTCTGTAGCAAGAACAGTGGCATCATCCTGTAAGGAATAGATATACGACTAGAAATTCTCTGGGATTTTAACTAGCTAGACTCAGCAATGATAAGGTCTCATTTCTGCTGTCAGATTATATCAAAGAAATTCAGCATCATAGAGGAAGGTAATTTCTTATCAGCTTAAAATTGACTATTATGTCCATAAATGTTTTATGTAAGCCTGATGGTAATCCAAAGGGAACAAACCTTTAATAGATACACAAAAGATAAAGGAATTAAAGAATACCAGTAAGAAAAAGAAGTCACAAAGGGAGACTGCAAGAAAGGAACAAAGGACCTTAAAAAAAAAACCCAGGAAGCAATTAACAAAAGGGCCATAGTAATTCCTTACCTAGCAATAATTATTTTAAGCATAAAAGGACTAAGTTCTCCAATCAAAACACACAGAGTCGTTGTTGGATTTAAAAATATAGGTCCAACAGTATAGCGTCTACAAGAGATTCACTTTAGGTTTAATGACACACATAGGCTAAAAGTGAAGGGATGCTAAAAGATACTCTGTGCAAATGGAAACCAAAAGAGAGCAGGAGTGGCTGTACACATGCCAGATAAAATAAACTTTCAGTCAAAATTGATCACAAGAGATAGAGTTCACTATATGGTGGTACAGGGGTCAGTTCATCAAGAGGATGTAACAGCTATAAATATGTATGTACCCAACATTGAAGCACCTAAATAAATATTTAAGGCAAATGTTAATATACTTAAATGGAGAAACAGCAATACAGTAATAGTTGGGGACCACAGCATACCACTTTCAACACTGGATAAATCATCCAGGCAAAATTAATAAGGGAACAGAAGGCCTAAATTATACTATAGACCAAATGGGCCTAATAAACATATACAGGACATTCCATCCAACAACACCAAATACACATTTTTCTGAAGTGCATACAGAACATTCTCCAGGATTGATCATATGTTGGGCCACAAATCAAGCCCTGTCAAATTTAAGAAGATTGAAATCATATCAAGTATCTTTTCTGACCACAGTGGTGTGAAACTAGAAATCAGTAATAGGAAAATTTAAAAATTCACAAGTACATGGAAATTAATACATTTCTGAACAATCAGTGGGTCAAGAAGAAATCAAAAGGGAAATCAGAAAGGATATAAAGGATATAAAGGATCATGGAAGACTGCTATGAATAATTACAGGCCAACATATTGGATAACCTAGAAGAATTGAGTAAATTCCTAGAAAGATACGGTCTGCCAAGACTAAATTGTGAAGAAACAGAAAATCTAAACAGACCAGAAGAAGTAAGGAGATTGAATCAGTAATCAAACACCTCCCAACAAAGATAAGCCTGGGACTTGAGAGCTTCACTGGTGAATTCTATCATACATTTTAAAAAGGATAGTAATTTTCCTCAAATTTTTCCCAAGAATCAAAGAAGAAAGAACATTTCTAAATTCATTTTACAACACTAGAATTACCCTAATACCAAAGTCAGGTAAGACACTGCAAGAAAGCTATAGTCCTGTATCCCTGATGAATATAGGTGCAAAAATTTTCAACAAAATCGTAACAAACCAAATTTAAAAGTACATTAGAAGGATCATACACTACATTTTCTTTATTCATTTATTTACACATTTGTGTGTGTACATATATATATATATATACACATACACACATATAAACAAGTGTGTATATATTGTGTGTTATAAAATACACATACACACAATGGGATATTATTTAGCCATAAGAAAGAAGGAAATCCTGCCATTTGTGACAACATGCATAGTACTTGATGGTATTATCTATGGTAAGTGTAGTAAGACAGACAAATAATTACATGACTTCACTTATATGTGGAGCCTAAAAAAAAGCTGAAGTCAAAGAAATAGGAGAATGGTGGTTGCCAGAGAGTAAGGGAGATGACATGTTGCTCAAAGGAAACAAATTTCCAGCTATAACATGATTAACGTCTGAGGATGTCATGTACAACATGGTGATTATAATTAACAGTTCTGTGTTACATATTTGAAAATTGCTAAGAAAGTAGATCTTAAATGTTCTCATAAAAGAAAAAGGTAGTTATTTGAGGTGGTAGATGTGTTAACTAACCTTATTGTGGTTAACTATTTCTCAATGTATACTTGTATCAAATCTTCATTTTATACACTTTAAACTTATACAGTGTTATGTGTTGATTATGCCTTAGTAGAGCTCGTGGGGGTGGAGAGAAGAAGTACAGTATCAGAGTCAAGAATGGCTGTCCTTTATTTGTCTTGGTAGGACCTGTAGTATACAGTCAGTATTCATCTTATTTTTATTACAAATTTTTAAGAGTCATGATAAACTGGGGTACACCTAAAAGAAAATGATTAGCATGATATATACACTGTGGAAACCATACAATTTGAAGATATAGTTTAAAGGGCTGGGGTTGAGACAGCTGGGTAGCTCAGTCGGTTAAGCATCTGCCTTTCGGCTCAGGTCATGATCTCAGTCCTAGGATCCAGTTCTGGGTTAGGCTCCTCCTCAGCAGGGAGTCTCCTTCTCCCACCCTCCCCTGCCTACTGCTCCCCTGGTTGTGTGCTCCCTCACTTTCCCTCTCTCTTCCTCCGACAAATAAATATATAAAATCTTTTTAAAAAAGAAAAAAAAATTAAGGGCTAGGGTTGGCATAGAGAAAATCTGAGGGAAACTGATTGTCTTCCTCAAACAATTCAAAAAGCTTCACACTGAAGAGAGTGAGAGATAGTTTTATTGTGTTCCTAGAATCCTTGGTGGGAAGATACATAAAACTTCATCTATCAGTTCAGTCAGAGAAAATTTTCTAAGAAATAGAGCTTCCTAAAAATGGAGTGGGCATACTTGGCCTATTATACCCAAATTTAAAAAAAAAAAAAAAAAGAGTGTGTGTGTGTGTGTGTGTGTGTGTGTGTGTGTGTGTCTGTGCTTCCCAGTCTTACATCCAGTCTTTGAATTTAGGAATTTTATGAACCTAAAGATATGTGGGTTATTGTTTTGGTAAAGAACGTGTGGTAAGAGAGATTGATAAATGATGTTCAGCTTTAGAGTCAGAATAGAATCTGATAATTGTCCTACTTGTTTCTGGGCAAGAATCCATGTAATTTATAGATACTTAAGTAGCTAAAGGATCTCCATGTACAAAATGAAAAAAATACTTTCTTTTCCCATCAGGATCACTATATAGTTTTGCTGCTTAGATGTTCCATCACTTGGTTCTTAAATGTGCAGTTTTGCTAGGATGGGAGTACATATACTTTTTGGTGGCTCTGTTCTTGTATGAATAGGACTCTTTGCTATAAGCATTAAGACAACTTTTGTATTTCTTACTGTGGATGTTGAGATTTAGAAGTAAGTGAAGTTGAAAAGCCCTAACTAATCTTTAATACTCGGATATATTCAGGTTAGCATTGCAGCAATGCTCCTCAGCAGAAGATGTAGTCACGGATAAAAGATGCACTGGACAGAGTTATGACTGGAGTGAATTTGAACTGATTCAGGAAATTTGTATTTGTTTTACAGGAATTAAAAATACTTTGAGGAATGTGTTTTAACTGTTGATAATGATGTCAGGATTTGGGCTTTAGGTTAGAAGAAATCTGGGCTTAGAAAGAACAAATGGAAGATTGGGAAGCAATGCAACAGTACTTAGCCTAAGTCTAGTCTCCAGAGTTCTGAGTTTTGGTTAACAATTATTAAAGGAAAGGTGAGATTCCCAGAACCAAAGTTTCCTGAATACTTAACAGTTCTTTACTGTTTCTGTAGTCTATCCTCAGAGATCTTCGGGATTGATTCTGCAAACTGACTTCCAAAATATGTGTTTGCTTGCTTGCTTTATTTTTTTTATATATATTATTTCTTCTGAATAATTGTTGTCTACTTACAGAAGCAATAAATGCAAATTGTAGAGATTATATGCACAGAAGCTGCAAAATAAATGAAAACTTAACATTTCCACCCCACAAAGATCACCAATACTAGTTCTATGGTACATATTCTTCTGG
Organism: Mustela lutreola; assembly: GCF_030435805.1. Classification (NCBI taxonomy): domain Eukaryota; kingdom Metazoa; phylum Chordata; class Mammalia; order Carnivora; family Mustelidae; genus Mustela; species Mustela lutreola. The sequence goes on along the minus strand of NC_081299.1, from coordinate 101,004,455 downwards.
ATCTTTCTGTACGTATATGTAGGTATATGCATACATTCTTACACATTTTGTTATTAGCATAAAATAAAATTTGTATATACTGTCCTTATCTTTGATCAGATAATTGTATACATACTTTAAAAAAAAAAAGATTTTATTTATTTATTTGACAGAGAGTGAGTGAGCACAAGTAGGGGGAGCAGCAGGCAGAGGGAGAGGGAGAAGCAGCCTCCCTGCTGGGGGGCTCAATCAGAGGACCCTGGGATCATGACCTGAGCTGAAGGCAGATGCTTAATGACTGAGCCACCTGGGTGTTCCAGCTGCACATATACTGTTCTGAGGCATACTTTCTTCAGTAAATGAATTCCACCTTTTGGCTTCAGAAATTACTTTATCTAATACCCAAACCATATTATAAATTTACAGTTGACCCTGAAATGCCCTCTGCAACTACTTTGTCCAAACTGATACTCAATCCAGGGTCACACATCTAACTGTTGTATCTTTAAAAAAAATTTTTTTCCATCCAACTCAGTTCCCTTTTTAGGATACCAACTTGTTGAGTGGACTAGGCTGAGATGTTTTCCAAGATGGCCCACCATTGGATTTATCTCATTACCCTGAGGAGCCATTTGGTTTCCTGCTTTATCCCTTGCATGTTAACCTGGAAGTTATATCTAATGGAATCAGGTTTAACTTAAGCATTCCATAGGTTATATTATATTGTGTACTTAATGTATCATATTGGAAGATGTGTGAAATCTGATTGACCCATTAGTGGGTTATTACTGACACTAAGATGGTTCCCTGGTATAAAGTCATGAAAGCTTGATTCTTCTATTTATATAGTTGTTTTACTCTTTGTGACTGAAAAGTAATCAATATGGGGTTATTTAAGCTCTGTGAATGTCCAGTTCTCTGTCACACGTTCACATAATGGTTTTAGCGACTATTTATAGGCTTTGTCTGAGTCAGTAATTCCATTAAGATTATGAAGTTCTATTTTTCTAAAACCTATCATTATATCCATAGTTACTAGCTAACATTCCTGTAGAGTCTTTCCTCAATAACTGATATGTGGTTACTCTGAATTACAGTTTCTGTGAGAGGGTAGGGTAAATGCTTGTTTTATTTACCATTTTTCACTGGCTCAAATGGTGCCAAAGAGGTTTTCCACCTTTCTCTTTTTCTTTTCTTTTTTTTTTTTTTTTATAAACATATAATGTATTTTTATCCCCAGGAGTACAGGTCTGTGAATCGCCAGGTTTACACACTTCACAGCATGCACCATAGCACATACCCTCCCCAGTGTCCAAACCCCACTCCCCTCTCCTGACCCCCCTCCCCCCAGCAACCCTCAGTCTGTTTTGTGAGATTAAGAGTCACTTATGATTTGTCTCCCTCCCGATCCCATCTTGTTTCATTTATTCTGTTCCTACCCCCCCAAACCACCCACATTGCATCTCCACTTCCTTGTATCAGGGAGATCATATGATAGTTGTCTTTCTCCAATTGACTTATTTTGCTAAGCATAATACCCTCTAGTTCCATCCACGTCGTCGCAAATGGCAAGATTTCATTTCTTTTGATGGCTGCATAGTATTCCATTGTGTATATATACCACATCTTCTTTATCCATTCATCTGTTGATGGACATCTAGGTTCTTTCCATAGTTTGGCTATTGTGGACAATGCTGCTATTAACATTCGGGTGCATGTGCCCCTTCGGATCACTATGTTTGTATCTTTAGGGTAGATACCCAGTAGTGCAATTTCTGGGTCATTGGGTAGCTATATTTTTCAACTTTTTGAGGAACCTCCATGCTGTTTTCCAGAGTGGTTGCACCAGCTTGCATTCCCACCCACAATGTAGGAGGGTTCCCCTTTCTCCGCATCCTCCCCAGCATCTGTCATTTCCTGCCTTGTTAATTTTAGCCATTCTGACTGGTGTGAGGTGGTATCTCATTGTGGTTTTGATTTGTATTTCTCCAATGCTGAGTGATGTTGAGCACTTTTTCATGTGTTTGTTGGCCATCTGGATGTCTTCTTTGCAGAAATGTCTGTTCATGTCCTCTTCCCATTTCTTGATTGGATTATTTGTTCTTTGGGTGTTGAGTTTGCTAAGCTCTTTATAAATTTTGGATACTAGCCCGTTATCTGATACGTCGTTTGCAAATATCTTCTCCCATTCTGTCATTTATCTTTTGGTTTTGTTCACTGTTTCCTTTGCTGTGCAAAAGCTTTTGATCTTGATGAAATCCCAATAGTTCATTTTTGCCCTTGTTTCCCTTGCCTTTGGTGATGTTCCCAGGAAGAAGTTGCTGCGGCTGAGGTCAAAGAGGTTGCTGCCTGTGTTCTCCTCAAGGATTTTGATGGATTCCTTTCTCACCTTGAGGTCCTTCATCTATTTAGTGTCTGTTTTCATGTGTGGTATAAGGAAATGATCCAATTTCATTTTTCTGCATGTGGCTGTCCAATTTTCCCAACACCATTTGTTAAACAGACTGTCTCTTTTCCATTGGGAATTCTTTCCTGCTTTGTCGAAGATTAGTTGACCATAGAGTTGAGGGTCTATTTCTGGGCTCTCTAAGCTGTTCCATTGATCTATGTGTCTGGTTTTTTGTTTTGTTTTGTTTTGTTTTATTTTTTATTTATTTTCAGCATAACAATATTCATTATTTTTGCACCACACGCAGTGCTCCATGCAATCTGTGCCCTCTATAATACCCACCACCTGGTACCCCAACCTCCCACCCCCCGCCCTTCAATCTGTCTGTCTGTTTTTGTGCCAATACCATACTTTCTTGATGATGACAGCTTTGTAATAGAGCTTGAAATCCGGAATTGTGATGCCACCAACTTTGGCTTTCTTTTTCAGTATTCCTTTGGCTATTTGAGGTCTTTTCTGGTTCCATATAAATTTTAGGATTATTTGTTCCATTTCTTTGAAAAAAATGGATGGGATTTTGATAGGGATTGCATTAAATGTGTAGATTGCTTTAGGTAGCATAGACATTTTCACAATATTTACTCTTCCACTCCAGGAGCATAGAACATTTTTCCATTTCCTTGTGTCTTCCTCAGTTTCTTTCATGAGTACTTTATAGTTTTCTGAGTATAGATTCTTTGCCTCTTTGGTTAGGTTTATTCCTAGGTATCTTATGGTTTGGGGTGCAACTGTAAATGGGATTGACTCCTTAATTTCTCTTCTTCTGTCTTGTTGGTGTAGAGAAATGCAACTGACTTCTGTGCATTGATTTTATATCCTGACACTTTACTGAATTCCTGTAAAAGTTCTAGCAGTTTTGGAGTGGAGCCTTTTGGATTTTCCACATATAGTATCCTATCATCTGCAAAAAATGATAGTTTGACTTCTTCTTTGCCGATTTGGATGCCTTTAATTTCTTTTTGTTGTCTGATTGCTGAGGCTAGGACTTCTAGTACTATGTTGAATAGCAGTGGTGATAATGAACATCCCTGCCGTGTTCCTGACCTTAGCGGAAAAGCTTTCAGTTTTTCACCATTGAGAATGATATTTGCGGTGGGTTTTTCTTAGGGGGCTTTGATGATATTGAAGTATGTTCTCTCTATCCCTACACTTTGAAGAGTTTTGATCAGGAAAGGATGCTTTACTTTGTTAAATGCTTTTTTCAGCATCTATTGAGAGTATCATATGGTTCTTGTTCTTTCTTTTATTAATGTATTGTATCACATTGATAGATTTGCGGATGTTGAACCAACCTTGCAGCCCTGGAATAAATCCCACTTAGTCGTGGTGAATAATCTTTTTAATGTACTGTTGGATCCTATTGGCTAGTATTTTGGTGAGAATTTTCGCATCTGTGTTCATCAAGGATATTGGTCTGTAATTTTCTTTTTTGATGAGATCCTTGTCTGGTTTTGGGATCCAGGTGATGCTGGCCTCATAAAATGAGTTTGGAAGTTTTTCTTCCATTTCTATTTTTGAAACCATTTCAGAAGAATAGGTATTAATTCTTCTTTAAATGTTTGGTAGAATTCCCCTGGGAAGCCATCTGGCCCTGGGCTTTTGTTCATTTGGAGATTTTTTGATGACTGTTTCAATCTCCTTACTGGTTATAGGTCTGTTCAGGTTTTCTATTTCTTCCTGGTTCAGTTGTGGTAGTTTATATGTCTCCAGGAATGCATCCATTTCTTCCAGATTGCCAAATTTGTTGCCATAGAGTTGTTCCTAATATGTTCTTATAATTTTTTGAATTTCTTTAGTGTTGGTTGTGATCTCTCCTCTTTCATTCATGATTTTATTGATTTGGGTCCTTTCTCTTTTCTTTTTGATAAGTCTGGCCAGGGGTTTGTCAATCTTATTAATTCTTTGAAAGAACCAGCTCCTGGTTTTGTTGATTTGTTCTTTTGGTTTTTTGGCTTCTATTTCATTGATTTCTGCTCTGATCTTTATGATTTCTCTTCTCCTGTTGGGTTTAGGCTTTCTTTGTTGTTCTTTATCCTGCTCCTTTAGGTGTAGGATTAGGTTGTGTATTTGAGACCTTTCTTGTTTCTTGAGAAAGACTTGTACCACTATATATTTTCCTCATAGGACAGGCCTGCCTTTGCTGTGTCCCACAGATTTTGAACAGTTGTGTTTTCATTATCATTTGTTTCCATGAATTTTTTCAATTCTTCCTTAATTTCTTGGTTGACCCATTCATTCTTTAGAACGATGCTGTTTAGTCTCCATGTATTTGGGTTCTTTCCAAATTTCCTCTTGTGATTGAGTTCTAGCTTGAGAGCATTGTGGTCTGAAACTATGCAGGGAATGATCCCAATCTTTTGATACCGGTTGAGACCTGATTTGTGACCCAGGATGTGATCTATTCTGGAGAATGTTCCATGTGCACTAGAGAAGAATGTGTATTCTGTTATTTTGGGATGAAATGTTCTGAATATGTCTGTGATGTCCATCTGGTCCAGTGTGTCATTTAAGGCCTTTATTTCCTTGTTGATCTTTTGCTTGAATGATCTGTCCATTTCAGTGAGGGGAGTGTTAACGTCCCCTAGTATTACTGTATTATTGTTGATGTGTTTCTTTGATTTTGTTATTAATTGGTTTATATAGTTGGCTGCTCCCACCTTAGGGGCATAGATATTTAAAATTGTTAGATCTTCTTGTTGTACAGACCCTTTGAGTATGATATAGTGTCGTTCCTCATCTCTTATTATAGTCTTTGGCTTAAAGTCTAATTGATCTGATATAAGGATTGCCACCCCAGCCTTCTTCTGATGTCCATTAGCATGGTAAATTGTTTTCCGCCCCCTCACTTTAAATCTGGAGGTGTCTTCGGGTCTAAAATGAGTTTCTTGTAGGCAACATATAGATGTGTTTTGTTTTTTTATTCATTCTGATACCCTGTGTCTTTTGATTGGGGCATTTTGCCCATTAATATTCAGGGTAACTATTGAGAGATATGAGTTTAATGCCATTGTATTGCCTGTGGTGACTGTTAATGTTTCTTTCTGATCTACTACTTTTAGGGTTTTTCTTTGCTTAGAGGACCCCTTTCAATATTTACTGTAGAGCTGGTTTGGGTTTTGCAAATTCTTTCAGTTTTTGTTTGTCCTGGAAGCTTTTTTATCTCTCCTTCTATTTTCAATGATAGCCTAGCTGGATATAGTATTCTTGGCTGCTTGATTTTCTCGTTTCGTGCTCTGAACATATCATGCCAGTTCTTTCTGGCCTGCCAGGTCTCTGTGGATAAGTCCACTGCCAGTCTAATGTATGTTACAGACTTCTTTTCCTGGGCTGCTTTCAGGATTTTCTCTTTGTCACTAAGACTTGTAAATTTTACTATTAGGTGATGTGGTGTGGACCTATTCTTACTGATTTTGAGGGGGGTTCTCTGCACCTCCTGGATTTTGATGTTTGTTCCCTTTGCCATATTAGGGAAATTCTCTACAATAATTCTCTCCAATATACCTTCTGTTCCCATCTCTCTTTCTTCTTCTTCTGGAATCCCAATTATTCTAATGTTGTTTTGTCTTATGGTGTCACTTATCTCTCGAATTCTCCCCTCGTGGTCCAGTATTTGTCTCTCTTTTGCTCAGCTTCTTTATTCTCTGTCATTTGGTCTTCTATATCGCTAATTCTTTCTTCTGCCTCATTTATCCTAGCAGTAAGAGCCTCCATTTTTGATGCACCTCATTAATAGTTTTTTTTTTTTATTTCAACTTGGTTAGATTTTAGTTCTTTTATTTCTCCAGAAAGGGCTTTTATCTCTCCAGAGAGGGTTTTTCTAATACCTGCCATGCCTTTTTTGAGCCTGGCTAGACTAACCTTGAGAATCGTCATTCTGAGCTCTAGATCTGACTTACTACCAGTGTCCATATTGATTAGGTCCCTAGCCTTTGGTATTACCTCTTGTTCTTCTTTCTGTGGTGAGTTTTTCCACCTTTGTCCAGATAAGAATATATGAAGGAGCAAATAAAGTACTAAAAGGGTGGCAAAGACCCCAGGAAAATGCTTTAGCCAAATCAGAAGAGACCCAAAAAATGGGGGTTGGGGGGAAGGGGATAAAAAGAAGTTCAGAAAAAAAAAAAAAAAAAATCTAAAAGAAAAAAGAAAAAAAATAAAACAAATTTTAAAGAATATAAAAAAGAAAAAATATATATATATTAGTCTGGTGACCAGAACAGGGTTACTTAATTTTGGGAGTATTTTGGTCTCTTAAAAAAAAATACCTCCAGGCACCTGGGTGGCTCAGTGGGTTGGGGCTTCTGCATTCAACTCAGGTCATGATCCCAGGGTCCTGGGATCGAGTCCTGCATTGGGTTCCCTGCTCAGTGGGGAGCCTGCTTCCTCCCCTCTCTCTGCCTGCCTCTCTGCCTACTTGTGATCTCTTTCTGTCAAATAAATTAAATAAAAATCTTAAAAAAAAATTAGCTTATGATCTTGTTAAAAAAGGGGGGGGGGTGTTGCCTGGTTGGCTCAGTCAGTTGGAGCCTCTGCCTTCGGCTCAGGTTGTGATCCCGGGGTCCTGGGATCGAGCCCCACATTGGGCTTTCTGCTCAGCGGGGAGCCTGTTTCCCTTCCTCTCTCTCTGGCTGCCTCTCTACCTGTGATCTCTGTCTTTCAAATAAATAAATAAAATCTTAAAAAAAAAAAAAAGAAGAAGAAGAAACTACCTCCCAAAATTTTAAAGAATGAAAAACTTATATAAGCTAAACACAATGAAGGGATGGAATATGCCTATAAAGATGAAAAAATATATATATTTTTTTAATTTCTAAAAAAAGTAGTTGATAAAGTAAGTTGGTTGGGAAAATAAAGAAGAAGAAAGTGGAGAGAGTTTGCTCCGGCTGGAGACTAGAACAAGCCCCAAGCTAGATTTAGGGCATATTTTGATCTATTAGAAGAAGTTGTACCCCAAATTTTTTAGAAGAAAAAACCCTATGTGTATACAAAAAATAAAGTTAGATACAATGAAGGATAAAATATGACTATAATAATGAAGTTTCAAAAAGATTATTTTTTTTATGAAAGGTATTGTTAAGATAAACTAGTTTAAAAATGTTAAAAGAGGAAAGGGTAAAAGTTAAAAAAAATTTAGAAGAAGAAAAAAAATAAAATTAAAAAAAAAATTAAATTAGCTCCAAGACTAAGGAATCATGGGGAGAAAGCCATAAATAACATGCTTTGCTTTCTCCTTCTCTGGGATTCTGCTGTTCTCCTTGGTATGTGAACTTGGTCTTGGCTGAATTTCTTGTTGGTCTTCTGGGGGAGGGGCTTGTTGTAGTGATTCTCAAGTTTCTGCCCCAGACAGAATTGCATCGCCCTTACCAGGGACCGGGCTGAGTAATCCGATCAGGTTCGCTTTTCTAGAGGTTTTGTTCCCTGAACGCTTCCCGCTTCCCGTAGAGTTCTGGAGGACGGGAATGAAAATGGCGGCCTCCCAATCTTTGTCCCGGAGGAGCCGAGTGCTTGGGGCCCCACTCCTCAGTGCGCCCTCAGAGAATAGCGCTGAATCACTCTTGTGTCCCTGGCCTCTGGCCGTGCTCCCAGCTCACCCAGTCTGCGACCAGTTCAAGGTAACTCCGAGCTGAGAGCTCACTCCTCATCTCTGTCTCTGTAGCCAGCTTCCCCACTCTAATACCTGCGAGCTCTGCGACACTCAGACACCCCCATCCTTCTGTGACCCCAAGGGACCTGGGGCGACGCTGACCCCATGTGGGCTTCACTCCAGTTTAGCCTCTGGAGCGATGTCCCTCATTGGAACAGACTTTTAGAAGCCCTGATTTTGTGCTCCGTTGCTCCACCGCTTGCCGGGAGCCGGCCCCTTCCCCCACTGTCTGTCTTCCCATCACTTTGGATTCACTTCTCCCGTGGTCCTACCTTTCAGAAAGTGGTCGATTTTCTGTTTCTAGAATTGTTGCTGTTCTTCTCTTCGGTCTCCTGTTGGATTTGTAGATGTTTGCAATGGATTGGTAAGCTATCTAGCTGATCTCTGCTACCTGATGTAGTCTCAGCCTCTACCTTTCTCTTTTTCGACTGTCAGTTTGTGCTTATGGCTTTTCATGAGTCAACGTATATGTGATCATAAAAGTCAAAGAATTTTATGTCACAATGTACATAGGAAAACATCAGTTCTGTGCCTTTCCCTTTCCTGCCTTGATACCTGTTCACCAGAGGCATATATACTTCCAAAACCTTAAGCTCCTTATTTACCTTCTGTTTCCAAATAATATGCTGCAACTACTATATTGATTTTTTTCCAGTTTTTTGACTTCTTATTATGGAAATTAAAGATTAAATTCTTGTTCACCCACGCTCCTCTTTTTGTTTTTTTTTTTTAAGATTATTTATTTATTTATTTATTTGACAGAGATCACAAGTAGGCAGAGAGGCAGGCAGAGAGAGAGAAGAAGGGAAGCAGGCTCCCTGCAGAGCAGAGAGCCCCATGTGGGGCTCCATCCCAGGACCCTGGGATCATGACCCCAGCCGAAGGTAGAGGCTTTAACCCACTGGGCCACCCAGACGCCCCCATACTCCTCTTTTACATATACATAAAATACTCACATTTTCTTCCCTCTTCACTACCTTTCCAAGTAGACCTACCAGATTTTTATTAAATCCCCATTCAATATTAACATTGTGACTGAATAAGTATTACTCACCACTGATTACAAAACTGATCAGTGTTCTTTTTGTACAACTGTTTTCCTCTAAGTTAATTTTCTTAAGTTCCTCTAAGTTAATTTGCTTAATTTTCTAATTAACTTACTGATTCGATCCCAGACCTTAAATAATAACTGTAAACCTCTCAATAAAGTCAAAAACTTTGTTTAATCTTTCAGCTCCATCTTTTTCTTGGTAACGTCCCTCCTGGAATCCCCTGTACTCTTTCCTCTCCAGACTGTTCTCTTTGCCTCTTGTACAGCTAACATCCTAGGAAATCCTTTTTTCTATTAAGTGGTTTGATCCACTCATTTTCTAGATCTCATGCCTTTCTCTTCTGTGATGTACTCTTTGTGAGTATATCTACCAGGAGATTTCTGAGGATGAATGGGGCCAAAATTGCTGAGATATTGTACCTTCCTACTTGTTTAAAAGTTTGGTTGGAAATGAAATTCTAAGTTGGTAATCATTTTCCAAGTTTTTGGAGGTATTGCTCCAATTTTTATTACTGCTTCTGAAAAATCAGATACTGTTCTTATTCCTGAGTCTTTGTGTGTCACTGATCTCCACCCTCCCCCACTGGAAACTTTATGATCTCATCTTATTTCGGGTGTTCTCAATTTCACAGTGAGGTACCTTGATGTGATTTGGGTATTCCGTGAACTCCTTGGTCTAGAAACTTATCTTTCAGTTCTAGAAAATTTCTCGTTTTATTTCTTACCTAATTTCCTTCCCTTTGTATTCTCTGTTCTCTCTTTAAAGAAATCTATTGGATATTGTACCTCCTTGCTTAATCCTCCAATTTTCTTGTCGTCTTATAATTTCTTTTTAGAGATTTTATTTATTTATTTGACAGAGAGAGAGAGATCACAAGTAGGGAGGGAGTCAGGCAGAGAGAGAGGGGGAAGCAGGCTCCCTGCTGAGCAGAGAGCCCGATGCAGGGCTAGATCCCAGGACCCTGAGATCATGATCTGAGCTGAAGGCAGAGGCTTAAGCCACTGAGCCACCTAAGCACCCCATTCTTGTCTTACTTTTTATTGTCCAGCTTTTTATTTTCCGGAAGATTTCTTCAACTTTAGCTTTAACCCATCTATTGAACTTATTGTTCCTGCTATCATGTTTTTCACTTGGCTATAAATTATATAAGCACTTTTTCCTGTCTCTGAATATTTCTTTCTTACAACATTCTGATTTTGTTTCAGAGGTACTATATCTTCTCTTATCTCTCAGACAGTAGTAATTATGGTTTTGGGAGTTGCTTTCTCTCTTTTTTGAGCATTGCCTTGACACCCTGTGGTCAGAGGCTTTGCTCACTTCCTGGTGATCCTCGAGTGTCAGTGCATCAATTGTATTTATGAGGGAGGAAGGGAGGAACTGAGAAAGTGAAGGGAACCTTTGTGTGCATGGGCAAGAGTTACTGCTTGATGGATCTAGAAGCAGAGGATGAGCAGGAGCCCTGTTGTTTTGTTGGGGAACCTCCCTTAGTTGTCAGAATCTGTGAGTCCTTTAGTTTGGGTCCCCTTAGTTTCCTGGAAAGGAATCCTTCAGGGGTCTTAAGTGTGGGCATCTACGTTTTAGAAGCCAGTTAGGAGCAGAGGGCAGGAGCTGTCACTGTTGAGTGTAATACTTTAACTAAATTCCCTCTTTTCAGCCATGCCTGGGGTTCTGGAGTCCAGAAACTCTAGTTCAGCATGTCCAAAGAGTAAACCTTCCAGCTGCTATGGTGAAAAATCATTACCTTGCTGTGCTGGCTGGGGAAAGGTTGTTGCAGATTTGATTGTTTCTATGCAGACTTAACTCAGCCTCTTTTTAGTCCCACTTCACATCATAGCTTTTAGAAGTACATAGGCCTACAATTTTTAAGCCTTTCTAGTGTTCTGCAATAATAACAATAAGAATAATAGATAATGCATTTTGTACTTTGCTTGTATTGACTTATTTAGGCCTGTGAAGTAAGTACTAGTAATATTCCCATTAAATAGGCAAATGAGGCATGGAGAGGTGAAGCATCTGCCCAGGTAGCCCAGCAGGAAGGTAGTAGACAGAAGAGTTGAATCAGAGCAGTCTGTCCTGAATCCAGCACTGCCTTTCAGTGCAACGAGCTTGCTTTGTATTGGTGACACTGTTGCTATGAGCAGTTAGGTTTCTCTGCTTGCGAAATCAGTTATTTCTAGGCCACTTTCTGCCTTCCACAATTTTGATGATACCTATCAACTTCATGTCCTCTCCCATTCTTTTTGTCTCTGTTTTTTATACTTAACTGTATTGCTTCACTGTCATTTGGGGAGCAGAGATAAATGTTTGTGTTCAGTCCATATTTTTAATTGAAATTTCTCAAAATTCTTATTACTTTTCTGTTTTATGCCTACTGTTGTTGACTTTCTTTTTTCTAACACCTCCATGACTTATGTATGCTCCATTCTTCCCAGGTTGCCGGACAGGTGAAGCAAAATTGACAAAAGGATTTAATCTAGCTGCCCGGTTCATCATTCATACAGTGGGACCTAAATACAAGAGCCGCTATCGCACAGCTGCTGAGAGTTCCCTGTACAGCTGCTACAGAAACGTGCTTCAGTTGGCCAAGTACGGCTAATTCACTTCCTGGAAGCAGCATACCGTACATTGTTAAAGGCTCCAGTTTCAGAATGAAACCTAGCCATGGAAGTCAATTTTGAGGGGTTTAAATCATGTAAAAGGACTCAGACGATAAAATTAATTATCTTCACACACTAATGGGATAAAAGGAGTGGATTGAGTGACTAAAGAATTTAACCTATTCCCATTTTACTCAGTCATTACTTCGAATATATTTCCCCCAGATGATATAGTTATAATATTGATATAATTATTAAAAAGCGTAGCTGGCTTAACTGTTATACTAGATTTGTTAAGAGGGTAGGGAAAGAGAGGTTGAGCTGCATTTTTAAGTTAATTACATATGTATGTATTATGACTGTTGGTGGTTTGTGTTTTCTGTTTGACTGCAGAGAGCAATCAATGTCTTCTGTGGGATTCTGTGTCATCAATTCTGCAAAACGAGGTTACCCTTTAGAGGATGCAACACACATAGCACTTCGTAAGTAACACTGGAGAATCTGTGCACACACTGACTGAGCATTTTGTAAGTAGAATAGGGATGCTGTGCATACATTGAGTCTTGTGGATTTTTTTTTAATAGCTATTACATAGTGATAGCTAAAGGAGATCTCTCGATGAGTGGATCATGGTACCCTTGAGGGAACTTTGTATTAATAAGGTGCTGAGCTCAATTTACTTTTTCTGGTTGATGTTTTCTCCACCTTTTCTCTGAAAAGGCTTACAGACTTGCCTATTAAATTGGTAAATGAAACCAAGTCAAGAGCTTTGCCAAATGCATTGAGTATTTGAATCAGTATTCAGAATAATCATAGCAGGCTATAACAGTGAAGTCAAAACAGATATCATAATATCTTTATATAGCACTTTGCAGTTGAAACAACAGCTATCACAGGTGCTCTTTGAGTATAAATCCTCGCATTGAGGTAAAGTAAAGACTGGGCTCAAACATAATGAGACACAATGTCATATGTGTTACAAAAACAGGATATTCAGGTCGAGAGAAAATGATCTTACTGTATTATTTGCAGGTTCAGACCACAGCTAGATGTTTGTATCTAGTTCTGGGTGTCCTATCTAATGAGACCCAAGCTGGAGAGCAAACAATTTGAAACCTTAGTGGTATTTGTCCTAAAGAGACCATGCATTGTTTTTGCATATATGGTTCTCATCTTGAGTATCAAAAGGAGTCTCATTGTAAATTTATTCTGTGCTGCATTTTTAGAGCAGTGGTTCTGAACCATTTTGGGAGCCATCGTAGATTACGTTGAGCATTTGATGGAAGAAAGTAGAACCTTTTCCCAGAGGAATGTACATATAGAGGGAATTTGTGTGCAATTTCAGGAAGCTCATAGATTCTTCTAAGAATGGTAGATAAGGCAGGTCTAAGACTATGTCACAAGGAAGGAGACTTGGTCCCACTTAAGATGGGACTGTGTAATGGAAAGGCATTTTAAGTGAACTTCTTGTCACTGGGAATGTTCGTGCAGAAGCTAAATGACCTATCTGTTGCAGATACTCCTCACTGAGGAGCAAAACTACCCCAGATGATCTTTAAGACCCATTTCTATCTCTAGAATTTAAAGAGGAGGAGCTGAAAGTTTTGTATCCACCAAAAAATTACAAACGTATTCCAATATATAAAATTATTATTAGCCTGTAATTCTATAGCATAGAATTTAGGGTGAGGACATAAGCAGTCTTATTTAATAATAAGCTACTTTTAAGACTTATCCTACATCTCAAGGATTTTGTAGTAAACTTACATATTTTGTAATTATGGTTTTTATATATTAGACTGAGCTTCTTGAGGAGCAGAAATTTTTTTTTTTTGCATCTCCAGTGCTTCCATATGTCAAGAATGCTTTACATGTGATACTTGCTTAAGAAATATTTATTTTAAGAAGACATAAAGAAGTTCCATTTTGTTGCCTCAACAGCCCTGTGTTTTAGGTGTCCTTTTTATAAGTAAAGAGGCTCAGAAATTTATCATATTCTCTAGGTTATGCTGACTCCTGACTCCCCAAGTCTCATAACTTGTCTGTTATGCTAGATAATTCAGTTGTGCTTGAGGTTAGAACTACTTCAGTAGGAAACCAGGTTATCACTACTCTGCATGTATTCTGAATGGTGCCTTACCAAACCAAAGTTCCTGCTTTTTTTTTTTTTTTTTTTTTTTTTAAGATTTTATTTATTTATTTGACAGAGATCACAAGTAGGCAGAGAGGCAGGCAGAGAGTGAGGGGGGAGCAGGCTTCCCTGCTGAGCAGGGAGCCCGATGCGGGACTCAATCCCAGAACCCTGGGATCATGACCCGAGCTGAAGGCAGAGGCTTAACCACTGAGCCACCCAGGCGCCCCAAGTTCCTGCTTTTTTATAATTCTTTCTGACAAAGCTCTTGGCAGTCTTGATGTTCTCTGATTCCTTAGTCCTTGCCCCATCATCCCACACATTGAGCTAATGTCTCTCTTTCTTATTAAAGTAATCATATAGGTCCCAGTTTAAAGAGGCAACGACATTTTATAGAAAAGGCTCTGAAAAGGGAGTCCAGAAGACTGGTTTTTGATCCCAGTTCTACCAGTCTCACCAGCTGTGTGGCCCCAGCTAAATCACTTGATAAATCACTCGATTTACCCTAGAGGTGTCAACTTTGAGCAGTACTTATAGTAAGAGCAGGTGAAAATCAACAGTGGCCATAAGGGACTTTGATGAAGCAATATCTAAGAACTGGATTAGCACAAATGAAATGGAAAATGTAAAGATGGACAAGTCAATTTCTATTTTATAAGGCCTATTTGACTTATTGTACCTTAAATCTAATAGCAAAACTGTAGCATCTCATTAAAAAAAATACACACATACAAACAGTTGTGGCCTTTGCTCACATACTTTCTGAGCATTTAGGAAATCAATTGCAGCATATGTGGGCCAATAACAAATCTAATAAATGTAAGTCTAAGTACTGAGTACCTAACTCTTTCTTGCTTATTAAACTATTACCAAAATTTATTTCATTTGAAACCTAAGTAATATCCTCCTGATTATCTATCAAGACTGTCTTTTTTTTTTTTTTCTTGGTTCATGTACAGTTCAATTCTTCATTAGAAGCCTAAGGAAACCTCTTCATTGAAATAAATTTATCAGGTTATTTATTAATGTAGCAAAATTTTGAGTGATTGTGTGGGAGGCCCCCTACTATATAGATGAGGATACAGTGGTGAGAAAAAAAAGATGACGCTCTCATTCTTATTGTGGTTCCATGTTGGGAATTTTAATGCCCCAGATGTCATTCTCCCCAGTTAAAGGGCTTTCACTAAAAGTTAGGTACATGACATCCTGGTTGGTTGCAAAGAATAGGGCACAGATCAGACTCTGAGAGAAACCATTTGAATTGGCAGTTGGTACTAAAATCTTACAGCTGTGACATCACTCTTTCTTTTCTCCTTTGTGCAGAATTACTTTTCTTAATGAATTCTGCTGAGGGAATTCAGTTCAGTTACTGTCTGGTATTGTATTTTGTCTTCTAGTAGAAATCCTACTATTATATGCTGGGAAACCAATATATGTGAACATTAATTAAAACTTGGTGTCTGGGTGCCTAGATGGCTCAGTCGCTTAAGCATCTGACTTAATGGTCATGGGATTAGGTCCCACATCCTGCTCAGAGTCATGGGATTGGGCCCCACATCCTGCTCTGTACCCAGTGCAGAGTCTGCTTGTCCAACTCTTTCTCTGCTCCTCCCCCTACTCGCACATGCGTGCACTCTTTATCTCTAAATAAAATCTTTTTTTTTTTTTTTAAGATTTTTTTATTTATTTATTTGACAGACAGAGATCACAAGTAGGCAGAGAGGCAGGCAGAGAGAGGGGGAAGCAGGCTCCTTGCTGAGCAGAGAGCCTGATGCGGGACTAGATCCCAGGACCCTAAGATTGGGACCCTGAGCCGAAGGCAGAGGCTTAACCCACCTAGGCCCCCCATCTAAATAAAATCTTAAAAATCAAAACAACTTGGTGTCAAAATAAAAGAAGGTCCCTTTTTGAAAATATATTTTTAGAAAATTGTTAAAGCAGAATAGTGAGAGAAATGAAAAATAAATTTGTCACCTAGCAGAGGGAGAATTCTAAATAGTTTAATCTTTCAATAAATCTGTCTAAGATTCTCAAGATACAGTAGTGAACAAGGTAGGCAATATGTAGACCCATAACCAGACCCATAGAATGTTACTTCAGCTACTAGTTATTTTTGAATGATTGTTTGCCATATCTTAAGATGTGCTAGGTTCTGGTAATATTAATGTAAGATATACTTGGCCTTCAGCAAGCTCGCAGTCTAGCTATAATATGGAATGAGAAGTTCACAAATGGAGGGCCTTTCAGGTTATAGGAGGAACACAAGGAAGGTTGGAGTTCCGTACAAACCGGATGGCCTTGGACTGGGTCTTGAAAATGAGGAGGAGTTCACTAATAGGTCATGGTGAATGAATGGTATTCTAGTCAAAGGTAACCATGCAAGCAGAGGCAGGGTAGCATGAAAGTTAAGTGGAATGTTGTGAGTACAACAAAGAAGCCAACTGGCTGAAAGTAAGGTCTGTGGGAGGATGATGGGAAATAAGACTAAAGGGCAGGGTTGGAGGGGTGGCCAGTTGAAGTCTAAGTGTGGCAAACAATGCTGGGGACTTAGATCCTAACCTAGAAGCAGTGCAGAGCCTCAGAATTATTCAGTAAGGAGGGTGACAAGGGAAGAAAGATAACTCAGGCAACAGTGAATATATAGACCTGGAAAAGAGAAACAAGAAAACAAGAGCTTATTGCTGAAGTCTTCTTGAGCATTAAGATCCTAAGAACAGCTGGAAGACGGCAGGAATGGATGTCAGAAATAGCAGCAGAATTTAAAGGACATGATAACTCATTGAAAATGCATAATGAAAGGAGAGGTGAAAAAAGTGTTAAAAAAAAATCAGGATTTGAGCTTGGATGAGTGATTTGATGTTGCTATGTTATAAAATATATATAGGTAAAGGAACAGATTTTTTGGGGAAAGATGGAGATCAATTTTGGATCTCTGAAGTTCAAGGTTTCTGGTTATCTGGGCAAATATGCCCAGAAGGCAGTAGGGAATTTAGCTGTTTTATTCAGAAAACAATATAAAGCTTTGAGAATGTCAGTGTTTACATTGGTGCTAAGCCAGCAAAGTGGTGAGCTAAAGAGAATTTATTTATTTATTTATTATATATTCATAATATATATTTATCATATATTTGTAATATATATATTTCTTGATATATATATATATCAAGAAAATAAATGTGGAGGACAACATTTTTAAAAGGTAGGGCATGGACACGTACAACTAAAGCTAGAGAAATCTCTAGTGAGATAAGGACTGAGGAAAGGCCATTAGGTTTCATTAATAGGAAATTGATAGGGAAGAATCAGGATAACGTAGAAATTAAGAAAAAAAGAATTCCCCTTTGGTCAGTGGGATTTTGACAGGGTTGCAATGATGAGTAGTTCCCTGAATTCTATAACTAAATGAATGGTCAGATAGAGAGGCCCCAAGGAATAAAAATACACTGGATAAGGAAGACTTGTTTGGAATCAGCATCTTCTATAGCCAGGCACTGTTCTAAAAGTTGTCAATAAAGCAGTAAATAAAATAAAGCTCTCTTGCTGGCGGGGTACTTTTATTCTAGCAGATGGGGCAGGGAGGGCGGAGAAGATCTAAAATAAGCAAGAGACTCCAGAAAATGTCTATAATATTTGCTCTGGAGGAAAGCAAATCAGAGGAGTGTTAGATACAGTACTCTGGGAAGGCTTCACTGATGTGTCATTGAGCAGAGAGCTGACTGAAATGAGGAGTGATCCATTATAAAAATAAAACTTTGAAGAGTTTAAGTTTTCTTCACACAGGTTATTTCTTATTTATTGAATAATTTTTTTCTATTCCTTTCCTTAGGCACTGTAAGGAGATTCCTAGAAATTCATGGAGAGACCATTGAAAAAGTAGTATTTGCTGTCTCTGAACTAGAAGAGGTATTTTGCTAATTATGTTGCATTGTTTTAATCTCATTTTTGTTTGCCTTTGCCTCATCATTATTTACTGAGTTGCCAGCAGGCAAATTCTAGGTATCTGTGAATGTATTTGGCAGTGGGCCTTACCATCATTTGTTAAAAAGAACACGTATTAGAGACTAAAAACAAGTTAAGAAAGAGCATGTAGTCATGTTTTTACTGCTAAACTGTTTTCATTTCGTGAAATCTTACAAGGTGTTATTTTGCTTTGCTCCCTGTATTAGCTCTTGAAATCTCTCAGGGCATCACCTTATAATCCAAGTACTGGGTACCTGGGCAGTATAACTGGAAAATTGATGTGCTGGGAAAGCCTTGGGTCTACCTTACCTAGAATCATGACATCCCAGCCTAGTGACTAGCATTGAATAAGTTGTGAGGTTTATGTTTTGTTTTGTTGTGTGTAGTAAGGTTTAGTATGTTTCAATTAAATTTAGAGCCGTTTTAGAAAAGAGTTCTTTTTCTTTTAACCCTTTTTAAATTTTACTTAGTTTTAGTGTGCTCTATCCAGTTCAGTTTGTATTATTTTTGCTGTTTTGTGTCCTTGGCAAGTTACTTAATCTCTCTATGCTTTGATAAAATAGGAGTATTAGTAGTACTTATATCACAGGAGTACAGTGATGAATGAGTTGACACATGTGAAATATCCATTCATGGTATTAATAGTGATATACATGATTATAAATACTTTTGAAATTGCTGAAATGAGGCACATTTCTTGTTTGCTATCTCTTCTTGTTTCATCTGGTTTACCTATTCATTCAGTGATCTTTTGCCTAGTATCTGTATCTTCCAAGTTTATTACACTAGATTCTGTTAATACACCAGTTGAACAAGTGAGGGTCATTGTCCTCAAGGAATCCATTGTCTGTTGGTGGGGACAGACCATTCAGATAAGTTATGGCAATTACGATAAGTGCATTACTGAAGGTATGGAATGGATAGGAGCGCATAACTGCAGCCTGCACAAGGTTAAAAGCTTCCCATGGGAGGTGATACACTTGAAATCATTGTAAAAAATAAATAAGATACTCCAAGGGAGGGGCAAATGACAATAGGACAGGAGTGGGAGGACTTAACTTACGCATACATTGGTTCAGTGACTTGATGTTGGATGGGAGTCACGTTTAACTTGACCTTCTGACAATACCCTGACCTTTAACGTATTAACTCTTTGAGGGTCCCAGATAGCATCTAGTTGAGCTTAGAAGCAGTAAGGTTTTTATTCTTGATGGAGGCTGTCTTCCCAGTGTCTGAAACAGCACCAAGCTCGTGTGCTTCGTTACTTCATTATTTTTCACAGAATGTCTTGCTTTTCTGACACAGGCTACTTACCAAAAGCTGCTACCTCTGTACTTCCCAAGGTCACTAAAGGAGGAATACCGATCATTGCCATATCTACCTGCAGATATTGGAAATGCAGAAGGGGAGCCTGTGGTACCTGAACGACAGATTAGAATATGTGAAAAACCTGGTGCCCCGGAAGGTGAGTTCTGCTGTTCTTAATTTCCCTCTTTTATCAGGAACTAATAAAACACACCATCAGTAATTATGGAGAAAGTTCAGTCTACCTTTGGGGAGCTCTCTGTGGTGTGACATTAAGTTCAGGCCCCACTTGGATATTTTTAGAGTCTTAATCTTGTTAAAATTTAGTCTTTTAAGTTAAAATACATATATTTATACACCTACCCCCACCCACACACAAAGTATCAAGTCTCTTAGGAGTAGAGATTCAGAGGTGGATATAACAACATTTGCACCCTCATGAAGTTCATAGTTGTATGCAGGACCCTGTTGAGATAGCAATCAAGTAAAGTGGGGTACCCAGTAAGAGACAGATGACCCATTCCCAAAATACTGACTTCTAGCCAAACATAAAATGATCATCTGAATACATTAGAAAGTTGATCTATTAATTTGTAGTGAGAACTAGAACTCATATGAGCCAGATGATTATGCAGGCATGACAGGTATAGAAAATGAGGATGCTAAATTAGAGTGAAGATATATCTTAGTGAATGTGGATCATACCCTACAGCCCTGGTCCAGTCATCTCCCTTTGAGAATTATCTGACAAAAGGACTCCAGTTTTTGAATCAATTTATCATGTGCTCCCTCCTTTAGTAGAGATAAATGACCCCAAACATTTGTTCTTTATATTTCTCTTCTGTTAGATGCAGTGCTGTAACCCTTCTTTAAACCTACATACAGTGTAACTAATTCTATCTTTTTGCATATCATTACATTCTGCTCTTTCCTTCTTAAGGCTATACCCAGGTCATCTTGATTTGATTTCATGTATTCCTAAAACTTCTGTCACACAAGGACAGGTGGTTTCTTGCATTACTTCAATTGTTCAAATGCCTAAATCTGATTTCAGTTTGATTCTTAAAAAAATAGCCTCAACCCCAGTTTTTTTTATTATGCCACAGTCTTCCCTGTTGCATCATTCATAATCTGTAGCGTTTACTGTCGGGTTTTGTCATAAGCTCTCTGTTGATGATATTTTTGTTATAGACACCCAAGAAGAGGAAGCTGAAGGCTTGGGAGTTGACCTCTCTTTCATCGGCTCTCATGCTTTTGCTCGAATGGAAGGAGATATTGACAAGCAAAGACGACTGATCCTTCAGGGACAGTTATCAGAGGCAGCCCTGCAGAAGCAGCATCAAAGAAAGTAAGGCAAACCCCTTTGTACTAATAGACATGGAAGGACAGGAGAAATAAGCAAGGAGCCTACATCTGCTAAATGTTCTACATATAATGTGTTCTCATCTGTTCTTCATGACAATCTGCTGAGGAAGATAGCAACCCCTTTTTGTAGATGCAGAAATTCAAAGTTAATTTTATCAGTTGTCACAGTTAATTTGTGGTGAAGCCAGTGTTCAGATGCACATCTGATTTCAGAGCTCCTGATCTTCCTGCAGTAATTTTTGTGCCTCTGGGTGAAGTTAGGTTCTTAAAGTAGAACAGGAAAAGGGAAAGCAGAGTTGTGAAGTTTTTACTTTTCTATATTTGTAATTAAAACATAATCTACAGTTTTGTTCAATTTAAAAGCCCTTTACTTTTCCCCAATTTATCCCAAGGACCTTATGAAGCCATTCCATTTCTTTCATGTTTTCTGTTTTTCTTTTTTAGTTTCAATTCAGTTAATTAACATGTAGTATAATATTAGCTTCAGAGATAGAGGTTAGTAATTCATCAGTTTTATATAACATCCAGTGCTCATTACATCCTGTGCTCCCTTAATGTCCATCAAGCTCTTATCCCATCCCATGACCTCCCTCCCCTCTCGCGACCCCTCAGTTTGTTTCCTATGATTAAGGGTCTCTTATGGTTTGCCTCCCTCTCTGATTTCGTCTTGTTTTATTTTTCCGTCTCTTTCCCTATGCTCCTCTGTTTTGTTTCTTAAATTCCCCATTTGAGTGAAATCATGTGATAATTCTCTTTCTCTGATTGACTTATTTCACTTAGCATAATACGTTCTAGTTCCCATCCATGTTGTTGCACGTGGCAAGATTTTTTTTTTAAGATTTTATTTATTTAGTTAGTTATTTGACAGAGAGCACAAACAGGGGAAGCAGGAGAGGGAAAAGCAGGCTCCCCACTGAGCAGGGAGCCCAGTGTGGGGCTTGATCCCAGGACCCTAGGATCATGACCTGAGCTGAAGGCAGATGCTTAACTGACTGAGCCAGGTGCCCCAAGACTTTTTTTTTTTTCTTTTTTTGGCTAGCTGAGTAATATTCCATTGTATATATATTCTGCATCTTTATCCATTCATCTGTCGATGGACATCTGGGTTCCTTCCATAGTTTGGCTATTGTGGACAATGCTGCTATAAACATTGGGGTGCAGGTGCCTCTTTGGATCACTACACTCGTATCTCTGGGATAAATACCTAGTAGTGCAGTTGCTGGGTCATAGGGTAACTCTATTTTCAACCTTTTCAGGAACCTCCATGCTGTTTTCTAGAGTGGCTGTACCAGCTTGCCTTCCCATAAACTATAGGAGGGTTCCCCTTTCTCTGCATTCTCACCAACGTCTGTGCTTTCCTGGCTTGTTAATTTTAGCCATTCTGACTGGTGTGAGGTGGTATCTCATTGTGGTTTTGATTTGTATTTCCCTAATGCTGAGTGAAGTTGACCATTTTTTCATGTGTCTGGTGGCCATTTGGATATGTTCTTTGGAGAAATGTCTGTTCATGTTTTCTGCCCATTTCTTGATTGGATTATTTGTTCTTTTGGTGTTGAGTTTGATAAGTTCTTTATAGATCTTGGATACTAGCCCTTTATCTGATAACACATTTGCAAATATCTTCTCCATTTTGTAGATTGTCTTTTAGTTTTGTTGACTGTTTCCTCTGCTGTGTAAAGCCTTTGTTTTTGTTTTTTTTAAAAAACATTTTATTTAATTTGAGAGAGAGGGAGAGACAGTGGTAGTAAGATAGTAAGAGAGAGCACAAGCAGGGAGGAGAGGGAGAAGCAGGCTCCTGCTGAGCAAGGAGCCCAGTGTGGGGTTCAATCCCAGGACCAGGATGGTGACTTGAGCCAAAGGCAGGAGCTTAATGATTGAGCCACCCATGCGCCCCTGCAGAACCGTTTTATCTTGATGAAATCCCAATAATTCATTTTTGCTTTTGTTTCCCTTGCCTTTGGAGATGTGTCTAGCAAGAAGTTGGTGCGGCAGGGTTCAGAGAGATTTCTGCCTGTGTTCTCCTCTAGGATTTTGATGGATTTCTGTCTCACATTTAGACCTTTCATCCATTTTGAGCGTATTTTTATGTGTGGTGTAAGAAAATGGTCCAGTTTCATTGTTCTGCATGTAGCTGTCCAATTTTCCCAACACCATTTGTTGAAGAGACTCTTTTTCCATTGGATATTCTTTCCTACTTTGTTGAAGATTAGTTGACCACAGAGTTGAAGGTCAATTTCTGGGCTCTCTATTCTGTTCCATTGATCTATGTGTCTGTTTTTGTGCCAGTACCATACTGTCTTGATGGTTCAGCTTTGAAATAGAGCTTGAAGTCTGTAATTGTGATGCTGCCAACTTTGGTTTCCTTTTTCAACATTCCTCTGGCTATTCAGGGTCTTTTCTGGTTCCATACAAATTTTAGGATTGTTTGTTCCAGCTCTGTTGAAAAGTGTTGACGGTATTTTCATAGTGATTCCATTGAATGTATAGATTGCTTTGCATAGCATAGACTTTGTTTTTTTTTTCTTTTTAAAGATTTTATTTATGGGAAGCCTGGGTAGCTCAGTTGGTTAAGCGGCTGCCTTCAGCTGAGGTCATGATCCCGAAGTCCTGGGATCGAGTCCCACATTGGGCTCCTTGCTCAGCGGAGAGCCTGCTTCTCCCTCTGCCTCTGCCTGCCACTCTGTCTGCCTGTGCTCACTCTCTCTGACAAAAAAAAAAAAAAAAAAAGGATTTTATTTATTTATTTGAGAGAGAGAGATCACAAGTAGGCAAGGAGGGCCGGGGAAGCAGGCTCCCCGCTGAGCAGAGAGCCCAATGCAGGGCACCATCCCAGGACCCTGAGATCATGACCTACGCCGAAGGCAGAAGCTTAACCCACTGAGCCACCCAGTTGCCCCTAGCATAGACATTGTAACAGTATTTGTTCTTCCAGTCCTTGAACATGGAATGTTTTTCCATTTCTTTGTGTCTTCCTCAATTTCTTTCGTAAGTGTTCTATAGTTTTCAAAGTACAGATCCTTTCCCTCTTTGGTTAGGTATATTCCTAGGTATCTTATGGTGCTTTCTAAAGCAATTCTGAATAAGTCCTTTTTAAAGCATAAAGGAAAGCAGGTTATGTACTTCTGGGTAAGCTTTTCCAAGGATTAACAGTCCTTGGAAAGCTAGCTGCTTTTCAGAAACTTTTAAAGGAAAGAAAAATGATAAACTCTAAACAGTTCATATCAGCATTATCTTATGGGGTTAGTTGAAAGGTTAACATAGGGTTGTTGTGAGCACCTGGTACTTAGCAAATTCTTGAGGTTGGTCACTGCTGTTCTGGGAACTGAGTAAATCATTGTCTCTTTTACCTTTTAGCTTTGGTACTTGCCATTCCTTTTGATTGGAATACCCTCATCCTTTAATTCCTGCCCATTCTCCAGGTTTCACCTTAAAAGTACTTTCTTCTGAAAATTTAACTCCCTGGAGATAAGCCAGGATAGACAGAAGAGAAATCTGGAACAGGTGCCTCCTCCTCTATTTCTTTTTCATACCCTATACTTAACCAAAGCATAGCATTAGCATTTATCACAGTATATTGCAGTGATGTGTGGTTGTTTTAAGTCTCTATCCATAAACTGGGAGTGGACTAGATGGCCTCTGGAATTCCTCACAGAATTAGATAGAATGCTGTGTCTCTGTGAGTTTCTGGTCTTCATGTTATTTTGATTTTATATTTAGAATTGACAGCAAATTTGCCACTAGGTGGCAGCAATGACTAGCTTTTGCAAAGGCAGTCACCATCAAGTAATAGTTTTAATGGTTTTTTAACTTGGCATGTGTAAAAATCATCTGACAAACATTTTCCCCTAAATACAGTGAGGGGGCTCTCCCTCACATGACTGGGACTTTGGCATCTGTATATATTTTGAAACTTTTTCACATTGTGATTCTTGTACTGTTAGGTCAGGATACCTTTTTCTAGTCAAAGGCAGTGGTTCTCACACAATTTAGTCTTTGTTGTTGAGGATGCCAGAGAGCTTTTGTTTACATGGTTTGTACCTACCAATATTTATCATATGAGAAATTGTTTATTAATTCATTTAAAAATAACCCATCATGTTTTTTTAAAAATAACTCTTTTAAAAAATGAGTGAGAAGATACGGCACTCACTGTCTTACATTTTTGCCAGTGTTTAAATGTTTGGCTTAATAGAAGACAGCTGGATTCTCATATCAGTGTTCAAACTGTTGGAATAAGTTATCTTGGGTGAAGTATATAAAGAAAATCTAACCTCACTTAGATATATAATTTGAAAGGGGAGGAATATGTTAATAGCCTTTCAATTAACTTATGATCTTCTTTGATATTATAACATAAATCGGTAAGTGGTAGTTTCTTAAAGCTTAGTTATAATATGGAATCTTAAAGCATATCTGTGAATTTTTATGTTCTGTTATATTAAAATGTTTGTTCTATCCTGCTCTTTGAATGGGTTTTGTAATAGGAATTTACAGCATGAATTATAACATGATGGATTGTCTTTTGGAAAATACTGATTCACTGAATTTTTCAGATCTCCTAGATACTGATACATTTCATTATATGATATCAAAAAATTACATTTTGTTAATATTGCCACTGATCTCATCAGAAAAGTCTTTAAGTATTAGGAACTGTAAACTTCTGGGGATGCATACAAATTTTCCAAAAATATATGTATATTTTAAAGCTCAAGTTTTATCACTGGCAAGAAATACCGTTGGCTGTTTTTCTTGAAATGATAGGGTCACTTTATTCATTTTGAGAAAACGTCTGCCAAATACTCATGTTGAATAACCACAGTTTGTCTGCCAGTCATTATTTGAAGAAAAACAGTGTTCCATGAAAAAAAGCAATAGAGTTTAGCTTAAAAGTCATACAGTGCCTTTCTTCAAGACAACCTCATACTTCAGTATGCAGAATTACTTTATGTGCTCTTCCCATTTTATGATACATTAATCTTAAAAAGACGTGTTCCAAGGGTTGATCTAATAAAATTAATTTTATACCTCCTCATCAAAGACATTTTTAAACTGGATTTTTTCTTTATCTTTCTTTCTTTCTTTCTTTCTTCTTTTCTTTTCTTTTTTTTTTTTTTTCCTGTGAGAATTTTGGCAGTGAAGTACAGTGACTGCTAGTATTGAATCTGGTTCCTCTGCCCTGATTCATTCTAGAGCACTAGTAGTCTACTTAACAATGCTTTTGCACCACTGGTGCAAATGTCAACGCAGTGAAAATGGCACATGATGTTTCAGTGTCATTGTGAAACTGTCAAAACAGTTTTGACCTTGCAAACCCCCTAAAAAAGTGGACCACACTTTGAGAAGCACTGGTCACCAGTACCTTATAGTTGAAAGGAGTTTTGGTGATCATCTGGTAACAGTTTTTCCAAAGTGGAGTATGCAGTCTGTAAGCATTAGAATCACCAGGGCTGCTTACTACAAATGTGTATGCCCCACACCAAACTTCATGAATCAGAATCTCTGTGGAAGAGGCTCAGAAATCTTCTAAAGTTTCTTAAGTGATTCTTTTGTGTTTAAATACTGATCTAGTGTGTCTCCTTTACATGGGGTAAGTAATCTCCTAGACTGGCTTGCCCAGAGTTCCAATTCACTGAGAAAGAGCCTTCAAAATGGCTGTTGTGGCACATCTCCCTTCTCTTCCACCTTCTTCAGCCCACTTAAACAAACCGGCTTCAGACAAGTTGGCAAAGGACTAGAGATTTTTTGTGTTCATATTACAAAGAACTGCACTGTTACCACTTTTCTCCAATCAGCCAACCTCTTCTTCTCTCTTTTTCTCTCTTACACATTCACACACCCCTCATATCTTTCCCATTTCTCCATGAGAGTTACAGATAATCTGGAAATTTTGAAGTTTGTTAGACTGGAGGCTTGTCATTGTCTCTTTCTCTCTTTAATGAGGACATTTGTTTTACTTAATAATGACTAGTTCAAGGCAGTATTTAAATAAATCTATTCACACCTTTTTGAAAAGGAGTCCAGAGCAAAGGAATAGGTTCTAGGAAGGAATATGAACACAGCATGGAAAGTACTGTCCTAGTAGAAGGCCTTGATCTTGAGATTCATATTTGTTATGCAGTCATATTTGTTATGGAAACTGAATGTTTCCATTCAGTTCAGGAAACATTGGATATTTACTCTGTACAAGATAATATTCTAGGTACTGAAATATACTGAGATAAATAAGGTAGTCCTTCTGTTTTAAAGTTAATGAGTGAGCCACACCACCTTCAGATGTCAGGGGTATGTTCTGAAGGGTGGTCAGGCTGTGTGCCCATGTAGTCAGTACATAGTTGCCAACTGACAGAAGAGCACAGCCTGTAGCTCCCAGAGCCTGAACTAAGAAATGGGCTAGGTGCCTCTCTCACAGAGTTCTCTTGAGTAATAAGCTACGTCTGAATCAAAAGGTTTTCACATTTCCCATGTAAGTGTCCAGTGCCTGTGATGATTAAAGATGAGGTGTCTCATAGCTATACTGCAGAATACTTCAGAATAGTAGCAGCTCAAAAGTGTGGTCAAGGAACCAGGGACCCTTTTATAGGGAGCCTGTGAGACCACAACTAGTTTTATAACGCTACTCGGACACATTTGCCCTTTTCCTTCTCATTCCCACAGTGTTTGGTGGAGTTTTCCGAGGCTACTTACGATGGCACATTGCAGCAGATTAAATGCAGAAGCAGACGTGAGAATCCAGCAGAACTTAGAGATTTGCAAAGACATTAAAGAAGGTTAACTCTTTTCCCTAAACACAATTTTTGTCATAGAAGTTATTTTTGTTCACATAAAAGCTTTTTATTGTTTTGAGATTTACAAATAATTACGTTTAAAATTTCTGTTTTTATTTCTAATATGGTGAATATTGGTAGGTATAACTGACATAAACATAAAAGGGCCCTGAGACCAGAAAGTTTGAGAACTGATGACTACTTGTTTCGAAGTTTATGGTATAACTGAGCTACGAGTCATCTGTTTGCATACTCTGTCATGTGCTGACTATTTAAGATTGCAGGCTGTGGGTTGTTTTTTTTTAATTTATTAATTTTATTTTTTCTAAATAAGGCTTTTTACATGTAATGAGTCTGGTTTCTGTTAACTGTGTTAATTGATCAAATTAAGCAAGTGAGAGAGAGATATATATACATATATATGTATGTATATATATACACACACACATTTTCTAAATCTGAGGAAGTAGATCTTCCGTTAGCAGCATTTTTTTGAAAGCTTTCAATTCTTCCATCATTAATAGAACTAAAGTTCCCATGGATTGGCTACATAGGGTTAGATCATTGCTTTCGTGGCACTGCCTTACCACATCATTCTCTCTGTGTGGTAATCCTCCCCCCCAAAAAAATTAGCATGTTTTCTGGTTCTTTATTAATATTTCTAGGTTTTCTATCCAACTGTGACACTAATTTGGGTATATCATAAGGAAGAAGTTGGCTTACTACAAAAATTAGGAAGCAATATTCTTTTTCAAAGACAGAGATTTAAAACTTAAAAAATTCTTTTACAGTAACTTTTTCATTAGTTTTCCTCAGTCAGCTTAAGACCAGTTGCCTATGACTCTTGAGTCATTTCCCACAATAAAAACGTTATCTCCTTCATTATTAGGTATTTATTGAGCCCTTATCAATGTGCCAGGTGTCATGCTGAAAGCATACTAAAGTGACATGCAAAACAGAACAGCCTCAGCCCTCATGGAGCTTAGAATCTTGCAGAGGAGAAGAATGTTAAACTAATTATTATATGAATAACTTATTTAAGTTATAAGCTGCAGTAAGTATACCACAAGGGTCCTAAGTCAGGGTGGGGCAGTTGCCTAAGGCCAGGAAAAACTCGTGTTGACTCCAAAACCCAGGCTGTTGGTTGTACACAAATAGGTTAGTCATTAGTCTTTTAAGAGTTTTTAGGGTAAATTTTCTTCATCATTCAACCTGTGACTATGCATGTGGACAGTAATTGATTAACTGGAAGAGATTGCCTTTAACTAGCTTTATGAGGACAGCAACCAACCTTAGTTGATTGCAGCCTGTTGAGAAACTATGTAGTATTTCTGCCTTCAGAGCTCTGTAGTGGCCACCTTTGCTGCCAATTTGCCATAATTTGTGTGACTGTTTACCTATCATTATTAGTTTACCCAACAAGTAATAGAAATCTGTTTATTTGGAATAAGCTCTAAGAAAACAAGAAACTGGGCGCCTGGGTGGCTCAGTGGGTTAAGCCGCTGCCTTCGGCTCAGGTCACGATCTCAAGGTCCTGGAATCGAGTCCCACGTCGGGCTCTCTGCTCAGCGGGGAGCCTGCTTCCTCCTCTCTCTCTCTCTTTCTCTCTCTCTGCCTGCCTGCCTCTCTGCCTACTTCTGATCTCTCTGTCAAATAAATAAATAAAATCTTAAAAAAAAAAAAAAAAAAAACAAGAAACTATTTTGAGTTGATGTTTTCCTTTTTTTAGCTTTTGATTGTTGGATTGGGATAAAAGCTTACATATCTTTATTGAAATAAAATGCAGAAACAACAGCAAAAAAATGAGGTGCAGTTTATAAGAGATATAATGGAAATTTTAAAATATTTTCTGACTAGATGAGGGAAATGAAGCATTTTTTCTCTACTGGCTAAGGAATTTTTTGCTTTTATTCCCTCCTCCCAAATACTTATTTAAAAGAAAATAAAATTGACTAGATAATCAAATCAAGCTTACATGATCCTAGAGGGAATGTAGGAGACTTAATAAAGAAAATACCAGATGAAGCTGTCAGTGTTGAGTTGCTGCTCTGGACTTCATTTCAGTCCTTAGAATCTGGAGCAGCACCAGTGTCTCAGCAATGATACTAAACCTTTATTGAATCATAAAGCCTTTAAAATTCTCATGTAAGCTATAAGCCTTTTCCCCATGAACATGCTTGTATAGATGTTGCTTTTGCCAACCAAAATCTATTCTAGGATCTCAAGTTGTTTATCACAGATCAAGGTTCAAAACATTTTAGAGTTGATGGTATTTCATAGTTCACACCATGGACTACAGTCAATTTTAAATAGATTAAGAACTTAATTTTTTTTTTTTTAATTAAAACTCGTGGAAGAAGCTGTAGGCTAGTATCTTTTATACCTTGGAGAAAGGACAGGTTTCTTAAACAAGATATAAAAAGCATTGACTATAAAAGAAAAAATAGCTTTGATTATATTAAAATTAAGAACACTGGCAAGTGGGGCAATGAATCTTAAGGAAAGTGAAAAGCAAAGTATAGAATGGGAGTACTCAAAGTAAATATAACTAGCAAATGATTACTATCAAGAATATACCAAGAATTCCTACAAGTAAGAAAAGAACAAATAGGCCTATAGAAAATAAACAGTATGAATAGGCATCTCTCAAAAGAGGGAACATGTCCATTGAACATGAACGGGATCCCAACATCACTAGTGACCAAAGAAATGAGATACCATTACAGACCTGACTGGCAGAAGTTAAAATCTCTGCTGATATCAAGTGTTGAGAAGGACATGGATTCACAGGATCTCATATTCACTGCTTGTAGAAGTATAAATGGGTACACCACTTTGGATAAGAGATCTGGTCTTATTTCCTAAAACCGAATATACCTATAACCTGGCACTTCAACTCATGTGTATCTACCCAAGAGAAATCATGCACACATATACCAGGAAATATGTATCATGTTCAGTGATCAATAAGTTGATCAATAACAATAAGTTGTTTGTAGCAGTATGCACAGGAGCAAAAACCTGGGAACAGTTCCAAGTACTGGTAAGTAAGAGAGTGGATTAAAAAAACTCTAGTTTCCATATGGTACAGATACATCATGTAGTTGGCAAAGTGAATGAACAGCATTGCCACCCAGTGCTAGCAGTCTAGTAAATCTAACAAGTCAGACCCAAAAGATTGCATACAGTATAATAAGCTTTTTTCAAAAAGTTTTTTAGGAGTACATCAGATGAACCAAAAGGATATGAAAAGGAAGCAAGAAAATGATGGATGGGCGATTCTAGAGACTGGTTATGGGGGCAGGGGCTAGAATCAAAGGGGAATGATCATGGGATTAGAGGTAGATTATTGCTGGGTGCTACCTTTTGTTTGGGGTTTCAGGATGCTTATTTCATTAAAAATAACTAATTAGATAACCGGTTTTTAAAACATTTTGAAGATTGATTGATTGATTGATTGATTGATTTTAGAGAGAGAGGGAGTAGGCCCAAGAGTGAGGGGAGGGGCAGAGGGAGAGAAGGTCTCTCAAGCCAACTCCCCACCGAGGGCAGAGCCAGACTGGGACTCAATCTCATGACCTGAGTAGAAATCAAGAGTCAGGTGCTTAACTGACTAAGCCACCCAGGCGCCCCTAGATGATCAGTTTTTTAAAGAAAACCATGTGTGTACCCATGATGAGAGTGTTTTGAACCAAAGTTAATTCTGTTTTGTGCACCTGAATTCCAGTTTGAAAAAAGAATTTTTCAGAGTTCTTTGAACACATTGTTATTCAGCATCAGGAGTAACCCTGGAGATTGTCTGAACATATAGAGACAAATAAGATGCATTCCCTCTTTCTTGTCTAAGAGCAGAAGCAAACACTGGCTGTAAGTGGGTGAAGCCTGTGCTAATCTTTATGGTGCAAAGAAGGGGGAGCAGTTAATTCCACATGTCTGGACCTTGCCTCCACTCCACTCCTCCTCATTCTGCCCTCCTCTCCTCCCCTTGGCATAGTGATAGAATATTTAGACTTCTGCTGGATTGCTTGTTTCATTGTGTCTTATCACAGAGTTAATTCTTTATGTGTCTGTCTGATATGTTCAACTTTAAACTCTTTGAAGCCAAGGACCTTTTGCTATCATTCTCAGATGCCCCCCAAAATATCTTGAATAATATTCATGTTTACTATTTCATTAAACAAAGATCTGAGTCCCTACTATGTTGCAGGCCCTGGCATGAACACAGTACATTGTTGAGAAATGAGCTAATGAATCCAAGAATGAAGTATAGAAATTAACCAACATTTACTGAATTCCTGTTGCATGATTTGTGCTAGACCAATGATGCTTATAAGCCACTTAAGATGCATTCTGTTCAGTCTTGTTGTGAAGATGACTTAATCATAAGACAATGAGAAAACAGTACGATTGGGAATTTAGTGTGAATAACCAAGGAAGTGACTCCATGTAAAAATAGGAACAGAACATATGGATAAGGAGAACTACCATAAACATAGGTCTTCTCTTGACTTGCAAATTGTGTCTTAAACCAAAATTTAAAGCTATTTTCTCTTTGGTTTTTCAATTTACATAGGTGGGCAAGTTTCCTTTTATTTATTATTATTATTTTTTTTTTTTTTTAAAGGAAGGGGATAAGGGGCAGAGGACAAAGGGCAAAGGGGAGAGAGAAAATCTTTAGTAGGTTCCATGCCCAGCATGGAGCCCAACTTGGGTCTTGATCTCATGACCCTGAGATCATGGTCTTAGCTGAAATCAAGAGTCAGACTCTTAACAGACTGAGCCACCCAGGTTCCCCAAGTTTCCAAATTTAATTTAAAAAGGAAAACTGTGGAACTATGTGATACCAAGTATTTTTTTTTTATAGGCAGTTGCAATTTCTGTGACACTAGCAGGCATTGTTGATTACAATCCAAATGTAATAGGCTTCCTATTAAATATCCTTAGCTGTGTAATTGTGCTTTATAGGTGAAAAGCGTTCTGCATAAGCACCACTTGGCAGATGAGGAAGCAAGTCCATAGAGGTGAAACAGCTTTACCTACTGAGGTTGCACAGAAAGTGATAGGATTAGAAACCAAGTCATCCCCTCCTGGTTTAGTTTTCCTTATGTTATGGGATGTTGCCCTATGTGACCTAGATGCTTTAAAAGTTGCTTTTCAGGGTGCCTTGGTGGCTCAGTGTGTTAAGCCTCTGCCTTTGGCTCAGGTTGTGATCTCAGGGCCCTGGGATTGAGCCCTGCATCTCATTGGGCTCTCTGCTCAGCAGAGAGCCTGCTTCCCCCCCACCCCCTGCCTGCCTCTCTGCCTACTTGTGATCTCTCTCTGTCAAATAAATAAAATCTTTGGGGAAAAAAGTTGCTTTTCATGCATTTCAGTGCCTTGAAAGCTTTTTTCACAAATGAATTTTTGAATTTTAAGAAAGTGGTATGAAATAGTAGAAAAAATACTAACCTTTTCAGAAATCTGGAGATCTGAGTACAGTTTCAAATTCAGCTCCACCAATAATTGGCTCGTAACTAAGATAAGCTCAACCTTTTACAGGTCATTTGCCCTCTTTGAGATCTTTAATGTCTCTTCTAGTTTTAATGCCCTCTTGGCTAAAGCCAGGCTGCGGTCCCTAGGATCTGCTATATGCATTATCGGGGCAACTGGTTTGATTAACCAATCATTAAATAGGCCTGGACTTCCTGCATAAAATTACCTAGTTCCTTTGTGGTTCCACATAATATGTTGAACATTTTCTTATGAAAACATTTATGAACTATGAAACATTATGAAAACATTTTCTTATGAAAAGTAAGCTCCTTGAGGGCACTGACCGTATCTGTTCACTGTAGGATTCTCAATACCAAGTTGTTGTTGGATGAGTGAACAACTATTTTAGATAACTGCTTTTGTTTTAAGATTCTCTATTTGCATGTTTTTTAGTAAAGGAAAATAACAGTATTTGAAAACTTAAATTGAGTACTTGGTATCTTTGCCATTTATATGAATAGTCTTCACTTTATCATAAAGGATTTTTTTAAATTGTTTAGTATGAACACCATCCTTTCTCAGTTACTCTGTAACTCATTTGTATTATCAATAACACATTAGTAGAGTTTCTGCATAGTATAATGACCTCCTTAATTCCTTGCACTTTATAATAAAATCCCATTCTTTAGGGAAAGATAAAAACAGATTCCATTTGTAAATTTAATTTACAAGGGGTTATTTTAATAATTATGTCCTTTATTTCTCTAGTTACAATCGCTGGTTATGTCAAGCAAGATCTGAGGATCTATCTGATATTGCTTCTCTAAAAGCCTTATACCAAACAGGTGAGCTTAAGGACAAAGTAACTTTTACTAATTAAGAACCTTCTCTCGCATGCTGTTAGAAACTTCATTTTTCTCTGATTTTTTTTTTATCTGTGAAAAAAGTAATTTTTATACTAATGGGGATAGTTTTTGCTCATTGTCAAGATTGTAAAAACAACACATCAACTTACAGATTTTCATCTTACAGTTCTACATTGGTCAACTTTGTTTCTTCTTAATATCCTTTTTCTTACCTTTGAACATTTTTTCTGCTTTTAAAAATGTCTTCCACTTGCTGTACAAAATTCAAACCTTACATAAACATATGATGGAGATGGTGAAATTTCTCAGATTTCCACTCCTTACCGCATTAAATTTCTTTTTCAGACAGTACTTGTTAATTTTCAGAGTTGAGTTCCAAGTAGTTTTTCCTGGATCACTAATGTTATTAAAAATCATAGTGAACTTAAGCAAAAAGCTATGTATAAAAGGTCTGTGCCCTGCAGCCGTACCTTTGGCTGTCCCTGATTTAAAACCTGTAAGAAAACTTATCTTAGTAGTAAGGGTAGTCATCAAAATTTAGTGAAGCTAAAAAAAAAAAAAAAAAGGATTATTTTCCACATAGTGAAAGACATCTGAAGATAAAATGTAAAAAATGTAAGTTCTTGATTTTCAATCTTTTATATTTGTGTAGAATATTTTTATAACATCAGAATCCAGTCTTAGAATAAAGTCTCTGGGCGCTGATCACATTTCCTGTTCACAGGTGTTGATAACTGTGGTCGCACAGTGATGGTGGTAGTTGGAAGAAACATTCCTGTCACATTAATAGATATGGACAAGGTAAGCCACAGAAAGGCTCTGTTTTACATATAATGTTGATTTTCATGATTAGTAAGGTATGAATTTGGAATCAGAACTTAGAATATGAGATGGGGCAGAATTGTGTGTATCTGGGCAGAGGAGCGACCCTGGCTCTGCATGTTGGCACATACCATTTCAGTAAGTTAGGGGTTTGGTTCGGTTCTGTAGGAGAAACAAAAAATAGTAGAATCCAATAATGTGATAAAAAGTGCAACTGCTCTCTTTCAGATATGACACAACTGGCAAGTTTTGGGTTGGAATCACTCTAGGTTATAACTGTGCTAACAATCAAATACTGCTTTTCTTGAAAAAAGAAAAATTAACTTTTGAATATCTATCTGGAGAGAAGAAGTCAGAGATGTAGTTAACCCAAAATGTCATAATGCCACAATCCCTTCATTTGGAGGCAAAGGACAGAAATAGCTGATTCATAAAAGAAAAAATGGTATTTCTGGCAAAGTAAATAAGAAAATGATTCTGCTTTTAAAAATGATTAGTAGTCCGGGGGGGCGAAAAAAAAAAGTGAATCAGAATGACAGACCTTTTGTTGCCTTCAAAACTAGCCAGAAATCTCAAATAATAATCATTGTCATCAAAGATGAATCGAAATGATAAAAATGGTCACATCCATTGACCCAAGAATTCTGTTCTTCAGAATTTGTACTAAGGAAATAATCTAGCTGTTGACCCTGAAACTGCCCAAATTGGAATACTTGGGCAAGGGACCATTGAATCTAAAAGATAAATATGTAAATTGTCCTAGAATATCAGTATTATTAGAAACTGACTGAAAGAGAGGAGAATCACTTTAATAAATCATTCTTAACTACAGTAACAAATTATGCCCTTAAAAAATGTAAAAATCGCACCTATTTTTAACATAAAACGCAGTTATACAAAAGCAGATAATTGCTTCTGGCCAAGCCCTTAGTTTCCTGGTCACTGGTGTTTACATTTAAAAAATCGTGGAAGCGCTGGACCTGGCATGTTACCACAGGCTCATTTGTAGCATAGAATTGGAATTTAAATTCCTAACAGGTAATTAGGGTGTATCCATAAATGGAATGGTTTGTGACCCTTAAAAATTATGATTCTAAAGACAAGTACTGTAGAGAAATCCTTATAATATTGGCAAGGGAGAAAGTGATACATTAAGCTGCCTACAAACTGACCTTAACTTGCTATGTTTTAAGCATAAAGGTAAAAACTCAAAATGTAAATATTTCAAAATGGATTTAATGGTTTTAGGGAGAATGTGTTTTCTCCATTTTTCTGTCATGTGGCTTATACTTCCTTATAATGAAAAAAGGTTAAGTTAAAGATGGAGAATTTAAAGCTGGAAATGAGCATTTTAATTGCCCTGGGGAGGGGGTAGAGAGTAGATAGAGGACCAGAAGCAGTCTGGCAAAAGCAGAAATAATAACAAAAATACACACACACACACAGAGGAAAAACTCAGCTGTTGCAAATGATACCATAAGTATCATAAGTCTCTACTTTACTCATTTTGTGTAATAACAATCAGTATGACATTGATTCATTCTCATTATAATATGATTGATAACCAATAAAAACATGAATCTCTGCATTTGATTTTGTTGTGTCCTTTCTTGGTGTTCTGAATATCCACTATGTACCATTTCATATAATATAATGAGATATATTGTGAGGCCCAAACCAACAAACTGGAAGATACTATGTTTTCTTAGTGCCTTCTGTCAGCTCTGCCAGTAGTTGGATGCTAATTCGTCTCAGTCCACTCCTCTCAGTGCCAAGGACTCTCCTGAGGAGAACTGGGAAATCGCCTGTTTGATAATAATCTTTCACTTGTAAACTGTTAGCTTCCTCTATGTCATTGTTTATAGGCACACCACTGGGTCATCCTGGCCCTGCCCATATTGTATCTCTGCTTTGTGTTTAATGTTTCTCTTACATTTCATCCTTCTGGTAATGGACCATTTCTCTAATATTTATTTCTCTGATGTGATCTGGATCATGTTAAATTTGAGCCTTAGAAAGCTGCCCAGTCCATTGCCATCTACTGACTAAACCTGTTCTCATTTTTCTCATTCAGGTCAACGTTAAAGATGCCAAAAAATTAGTCCTCAAAGTGAGCTGTGGGAGGGAGGCATCACTCATAATGTCCTTGTATAGCAGTTCTTGGTTACGTGAGAGATCTAAGTCTGTATCCCAGTAGAGACTGCAGAGATTTTCATTGAGTTCATGTGGAAACATCAGGAAAGATCAGAAGTCTACAAATTGTACTTCTGATGATATTAATATCATTATCCTACAGAGGGAAAACCTAGCAGCTGACTGAAGAACTCTTTTAAGTATAGGAAGAGTTATTTGAGACGATAGAGATTGATCTCCACCATTTAGAAAAAACAAGGCAAAAATGGATCCTACTGTACCATTTCTGAGAATTACATAACACTGGTATAGTTCACTTTCCTGAAGATCTTTTAAAAGAGAATTGATACTCCTTGTCCGAGATGTCCATCTGCAGTGCCAGGGCCATTGATGATACTAGTCTTCTGGGTTTTGTCTCATTCTTGGCTTCTGTGAAATAGACCACTGTGCAAGATGATCTTACTTTTACTTCTCTTTTTCTTCTAGGCTCTTTTATATTTTATCCATGTAATGGATCACATTGCTGTGAAAGAGTATGTATTAGTATATTTTCACACACTGACCAGCGAATACAATCACCTGGACTCTGACTTCCTGAAGAAGCTCTACGATGTTGTTGATGTCAAGTTAGTTATTTTTGCAAATTATGAAGAGGGGAGATAGCTTCTTTCTTTCCTAATACTAATCAATAAACAAATATTGCTTAGTATTATGCAAAAAAATGTGTTTCATGTAACAGAATTTTATCATATATAGAGAAGATATTTTAATATGAGGAGGCCCTCCTTAACTCCAGCATGTTTTGCATCTAAGGAAATTCATATGTAAACTTTTTCCTGCTTTTAAAAAACATCTTGAAAAAGGGTTGGGATCATTACCAATCTTTATAAAAAATAACAAAAATACTACCTTTTTTATTAATAAGATGTTACTTTTATCAAAATACATATATAAATATTATTTTATTTGACCCAGTGATCCATGAGTATGTTAGTTCATAGTCTGATCCCAGAGATTCTAGTGCAATAGAAAAAAATGGCAGTGTTTGTTAAATATGAAATTACTTTGTTCTACCTGTAGGTGGCTCTGTCGCAGCCAAGAGAAACAACATCTTTTATAAAACAAAAGCTTTAAATAATGAAAAGTTCTCTGAATCATTTTTTGACATTTCACCTAAAATTCAATAAGTGAACTAGAGCTACTTTTAACTTGTTTTCTTTGTGAATATATTTCTATACTCTAGCAGAGTTAATTGTCCATAGCATGACATACTGACCCTTGTTTTTATTTCAAATCAGATACAAGAGGAATTTGAAGGCTGTTTATTTTGTTCATCCAACATTTCGTTCAAAGGTACAGTGTGTTTCTTTTTAGCTTAATCTTGAATTTTAGTGCACTGCATGCTAGCATATTAAGCTATATTTCAAGATCTTAATTCTTACTACTACCACTGTGACTGCTGATTTCTTTGCTTACTGTTCCTTTTAAGTGATAGTGAGTTGTGGTCCTAATGTTTTGGTCCCATGTAAACTCCAGTGTCTTTATAGGCAAGTCATACAAGCCTTTCAGTCCTTGCTTCTTCATACTCTGTGTTTGAGCTTTGCTCATGCCCTTGTTACAGAGTATACTTTCCTTTCTCTGCTCATGGCTAACTTCTCTTTGTCCTTCAGATCTCGGCTTAGCAATTACTTCCATAGAAAACCTTTCCCAACCAATTCTGCAACTAGTAGGTACTTCTACATTGTACCCCCTTAAGATTTTAGTCTCTATCATTGTGATGTTTTTAATTCTAATTATTTGTTTAATTTTCTACCTTACGCTAGACTGCAAGATTTGTGAAAGCTAGAATATAGCTATCTTGTTTTTTTAATATCCCTAATACCTAATCCAGCATCTTGACTTCATCAATATGCACTCCTTTGGTCCTTTTACTTTTTCTGAAATTATCATCTCTCTCTCTCCCTCTTTTTTTTTTTTTTTTTTTTTTTTTTGGTCTTTATTTCCTTCCCTATCCAGCCTAAAACCCAAATTCTATCACTTTAGTCACACTGCTGTTAATGCCAAAAATAACCTATGTCTCTTAATCTTTTATCACACTTACCCATCAAACCCTGCGTCATGAGATAATTTCATCACTCTGCTTTCTTCACTCCTGTATCTGGGTTGCTGAGCACAGATGGACAAGTCTTAGAGCCATGTCATTTTGGCCTTCTAAGCAGACTCATGCATGGAGCTTTCTCTGCTGAGGGCCCCTGGTATTTCACTGGATAGTGTCCCAGCAAGGCTCTCTGCTCTCCCCAAGCCCGGTCCTACTAGCAGCCCCTTACTCCAATAGTTGGCCTGGCCTTGTTCTCAACCAAGAACATCAAAAAACATCAGTAAAAAGCTGCCTCTCTCTTCCCTCCCAACCAGACTTACCTGCCATCTGTTCCTATCATTTCGTTCTTTTCTGTCATTAAAAATGTCTCCCTTCTTAATGAAGAGTAGCCCCTCTACCTGTGGTCCAGATACAATTATAATAATAGCTAATGTTTTCTAAGCACCTAACTATATCCTTGCTTTTCCCTGTGTTATCTTGTTTAAGCCTTATATCTAAGAAGGAGATAGTAGAATTATGCCCATTTTGGAAGTAAAGAAATTGATGCTTTGAGAGATTAAATAACATTTGCTTACTGTTACTTAATCTAAACATTTTAATTATAGAGCCTCCGCTGATAACTACACAATATATTTCCATTTCCTCAGGACTTTGTCCTCAGCAATTTTCACCTTTTCCTTGCTCTATCTCATCAACTTTTAAACATGCTAAAGCCTACATTTCTCTCTCTTCCCCTTAACAACCACAATTTTTTAGTGTGATCTACATTCTATTTTCATTGTCTCCATTTTTTATACACCTTAAATTACTCCTGTCTTGTTCAAACCCCACTCTGACAGCTAAAGCTACTCGCACCAAACCACTGGTCATCTTTATCCTTTTTCCCTGCATCCTTAATCACGGATGGTCCCTCTCTCCTTGAAATGTTAATGTTCCCAAGCCCTCATCCTTTTCTTTCACTCTGTACCTTCTTTCATTCCTGTGCCTTCACCAACCCTCCAAATTATATGCAATTCCCAAATACATGTCAGGAGAGGCAATGAAGCCTAATGTTTAAAGCATGGGCCCAAGACTCAGGGAATATTACTAATCCCAGCTGTACCAACTACCAGTTTATCTTCTCAGGCAAGTTATGGAACTGCTCTGTGTGTTAATTTCATCTTCTATAAAATGGGAATAATAGTAGTGTCCACCTTCTAGGGTTATTGGAAGAATGACATTAGTTAATATGTATAAAATGCTTAAAATATTACCTGACCTAAAATAAAATCTCAGTAAGTGATACCATCGTTGTCATGACCATCGTCCTTTCTGGGTTCCATGTTGAGCTGTTGAGTATATACTTCACGTCGATGTCTTACAGACACCTGAAGTTCAACATTTTAAAAACAGAACTACTCATGTCCTCCTCCCCGACTCACTCCCAAACATCTGTTTATGTTTCCTTTCTTAGTGAATGGAACCACTGCCTATTAGGTGCCTAAGCCGGGACCAGGGAAGCATCACATTGTATCAGTCTATGTGCTTGCTTTTGTCCCAGTGTATGCCTGTGCCATGAGTCCCATTGCTTCTACCTGAGTTGATGCTGGCACCATCTTTCATCTGAGAGGACACAGCTACCTCCTAGTTAGTGTCCATAGTGTCCTGCCTCCAGCGTAGCACTGTTCCTTCAGGACTGCCTAATGACATTTTCTTATCATGTTAATATAAGAAGCCTAAAATATTTACTATATGGTCTTTTGCAGAAGTTGGCTGACCAGGTTTAAGCAAAAAGAAAAAAAGCAACAAAACCTGATTATATCAGTGGGGTTTGGAGAAAAAAGGACTTATTTCAGCATAAAGCCTAGGATTGTGTTATTTATTAGATGAATAGGGTTGAGAGAAAGGACTGTGTGATCCATGACTCCCAGGTGTCATCAGTTAAAGGGGATCATGGATTGGGATATAAATTTGGGAGTCCCCTTTAAGTAAATAGAGCTTTAACTCTTTAAATATGTTAATGAATTAAGTCCCAAAGAGGATAGCTAAAGACAGACCCTGGGATCAAGGAAAGAGATCAAGGAGACATAATCTAAAAATCAGTGGGAGAGCCAAGACTGAGTAATGCTCTGGGAGCCAGTGGACAGGAAAAGCATCAAACATGGTAGAAGTAGTCATTATTTTAAAGTACTGTGGAGAAATTAGGTAAGATAAGTAGCAAAAAGTCCTCATTACACTTCATAATTAATAGATGAGTGAATACTTCATTGAGAGAATGGTTTTCAACATTATTTCTCATTGTTTACAGAATTGTTGAATTTCTCATCCAAATACCACCTATAAAATTTGCATAAAATATTTTAAATAATTCTTTTAAAAGTTGCAGATTTCCTTTTGGTCCCTCAGTGTTAGAATAGCTTAATAAGTGCTAATTAAATGCTTATGAGAATAGTGGCAGGCTTTAAAAAAAAAAAAAAAAAGTACAGTGTTCGAACAGTCTCTTAAATGAAGGACTTTTCCTGCTCTGTTCAGTTAAGTTCTGATTATATGGTCCTATCAGATAATGTCTGTTATCAACTTTTCCACTGTTTTGTTATGCTCAGTGGGTGGCTGATGTTTTCTTTCTATAACAGTTGAAGATACTGCTTGACTGTTTCCCCATATCTCATCATCCATTTATATTTGTTCATCCAGTGGCTACTGACATTTTTTCTTTAGTGGAGATAAACAGAAGGGTGAGCTTGGTTTTTAGCATATCCTTGCAAGAATGTCTGCTCTCCCCGCTTCTATTCAATATTGTACCAGAGGCTCTAACCAGTTTGTAATATGGCAAGAAAAGGAAATAAAATGGCTCTAGATGTAGAGGGGAGTAAATAATACTGTCTTTATTCACAGATGACTTGAACATCGTGTAGAAAACTCGGTGGTATCCTCAGCAAAACTAGTAGAATTAATAAGTAAGTTTTATCAAGGTTTCAGTGTCTAAGATTAGTATTTAAAAATTAGTTGTATGTATTAGCAACAAACATTCCAATTGAAATGTAAAAAACCAATATTATTTACACTATCATCAAAATATACTATATTTAAGGATAAATATGACAAAAGATGTGAAAGACCTATGCCTTATACAAGTTATGTACACTGCAGAATATTCATAAGAGAAGTTAAAGGAGACCTAAGTAAAGAAAGATATACACTGTATTTGTGGACTAGAAGACCTAATATTGTAAAATTCTCAATGCCTGCTAAATATGGTGATTCATTGCCAACCAAAAATTCAGCAAGCTTTTTTGTAGAAATTGACCAATAAAATGCAAAGAATTTAAATAGCCAAAACTATCTTAAAAGAAAACCAGAGTTGAAGGACTGACAATCCCTGCTTTCAAAGCTTATTCTAAAGCTGCAGTACTCAAGGATATGTGAGGTGTTGTCATAAAGACAGACCTATAGATCGGTGGAACAGAGTAAAGAATCCAAAAATAGACTCATGTGTATATAGATAACTGGTGTTTGAGAAGAGTGCAAAGGCAGGTCAGTGGAAAAAGGAGTGTCTTCGATAAGTGATACTGAAACAATTAGATATCCATATGCAAAAAAAATGAACTGTGATCTGTGTTTTGCATCACATACAGAAATTAACTGGAAATGGGTCAAAGACCTAAATTATAAAATGTGTAACTATTAAGCTTCTAAAAATATATATATAAGAGAGAAAGCTTTGTGACCTTGAGTAAAGCAAAGATTTCTTAGATACAACACCAAAGTACAATCCATAAAAGAAATTGGACTTCATAAAATTAAGA
Organism: Mustela lutreola; assembly: GCF_030435805.1. Lineage (NCBI taxonomy): Eukaryota > Metazoa > Chordata > Mammalia > Carnivora > Mustelidae > Mustela > Mustela lutreola. The sequence goes on along the minus strand of NC_081299.1, from coordinate 100,962,033 downwards.
ACTTCTGCCTTTTTAAAAATAGTTAAGAGAGTAAAAAGGCAAGCCACGGCCTAGGATAAAATCTCTGTAAATAGAACATTTATCTGATAAAGGATTTCTCTTTAGAATAAATAAAGAAATCTCAAAAATCATTAGTAAAGAAATCACTCAATTTAGAAATGGGCAGAAGATTTGTGCAAGCATTTCCCCAAAGAAAATATATAACTGTCAGATAAGCACATGAAAAGATGTTTAGCCTAATTAGTCACTAGGAAAGTGCAAATTAAATCAAAATGAGTTAACACTGCACTTCTGTTCGAGTGGCTTAAAGACTGACCATACCAAATGTTGGTGAGAATGTGGAAGAACTGGCATTCCCCTTCGGTGCTTATCTGAATGTAAAATATTACAGAAACTTCGGCAGTTTCTTTGAAGAATTTCAGTTTATTTAAAGAATTAAATGTATACCTACCATGTGATCCAGCCATTCCACTCCTAGTATTTACATGAGACAAATGAAAACGTACCCATACAAAGACTTGTACACAAATGCTCATAGCCCTTTTATTTGTTATAGTCAAAAACTGGAAATAACCTGCATGCCCATCACTGAGAGAATTGACAGCCAAACTGTGGTATGTCCATGCAATAGGATACTACTCAGTAATAAAGAAGAATGAACTCTGGATACATAGCAGCAACATAAATGAACCTCAAAATAAATAAGCCGAGTAAAAGAAGCCAGACAAGTATAACACGCTGTATGATTTCATTCATATAAAATTCTAGGGCATACAAACTAATATGTAATTACAGAAGGCAGAGCAGTGATTACCTGTGGACAGGGAGAAGGAGTGGGAGGGAGGAATTACAAAGGACCCTAAGAACCTTTAGGAGTGATGGCTATGTTCTTTTTCTTGATTAGTTGTTTCATGGGTGTATACATATATCAAAACTTAACAAATTGTATACTTCAGTTATGTGCAGCTTATTGTGTATCAATTATATCTTACTTAAACATTAAAAAAAAAAAAAAAAAACCTGCAGTGAGAGACCACTACACTGCCACCAGAATAGCCAAAACTTAAAAGACTGGCAATGCCAAATACTGCCAATGATGTGAAGTGACTGGAATTCTCCTACATCATAAGTAGGAATTGGAAATTGTGCAACTACTTTGAAAAGAGTTATGAAAATCTCTTATAAACTAAATATATATCTCATCTGTGACACATCAGTGCCACTGCTAAGTATTTACCTAAATAAGCTGAAAACATGTGCCAAAAAAGACTTCTATAAGAATGTTCGTAGCAGCTTTCGTCATAGCAACCCAAAAACTGGACACAGCCAAGGTGCTGCTTGTTAGGAGGATTACAAATAATTAAGCTCTTGCACGTTCTCGTAATGAAGTGTTTCTTGGCAGTGAAAGAGAACACACTACTGATACACAGAATCACACACAAAAATCTTAAAAACATTAAGCTGAGTGAAAGAGTCCTTACATAAAAATTGATTATATGCTGTATGATTCCATTTATATGAAATTCTAGAGCAGACAAAACTAATCCATGGTAGAAAAAAAAAACAAAACATCATTTGCCTCCATGGAGAGGGCCATAAGGGAAGAGGAGCATGAAAGAACTTTCTGGGGTGATGAAATGTTTTGTATCTGAGTAGGATTTTTATATATATAATGTATTTGCCTAAATAGCAAAGTACAATTAAAATCTGTGCTTTTCATCAAATATAAATTTTATAGCAAAGAAACTGAACAAACTTTGAACTCTCATTAGAGATAATGAATGCTGTAGTTGGGGACAGCTTTCTGATGTCTGCAGTTTACTTGGAAATGCAGCAAAAAAAGTAAGATGGATCAACAGATGAATAGAGGGATGGGTAGATATGTGTTAAAACATAAGGAAATGTGAATGATTGGTGGCTAATACTGGTGTTCTTTTAACTTCAGTGAATACTTGAACATTTTCATAATTTTCTTTACTTCTGTTATAAATTCAGATTTACCAGTATAGTGTTCATTTGTACCAAACTTATAAAACTGTGTGGCCACTCTTTGCTAAGATATGACTTTAATCCCTCCTCCTCCACAGTAGAGAGTCTATAATAGCTATCCAGCCTGTGGCATTGATGGAAGCACATTACCAGAAATTTCAGTGTTAGAGCCACCAGCCTTGGCTGCCACACATTGGAATTGCTTCAAATAGGAGTCAGTGGCAGGCTGGGCAGAGGCTGAAGACCAGATATATAAAGTGAAAAGCATTATGTTACCTCTTGATAACATTTTGCAATGGGGAAAATGAGGGAGGATTGAGAGAATAAGACCCATGTGTAATGAAATCCATCCATTATTTTATACTAAGTCAAAAACTCTAAATGGGGTGTTTATAATTATAAAATAATGAGATGAAATCAAGGGATAATAAAACAATCGAATCACACTGTTCTGATTTCAGTACTCCTCAGATCTTTTCCAGGACACTCCACCCAAAGTGGTAATAAATGGACTGCTCATATAAATCACTACTCTTTTTTTCTTCTTTGAAGTTTACTAATACAAGACAAACTAACTATTTAAACCCACTCCTGATTCTGGCTCCAGTAGATTATTTTAGTACACACATGTACTAAAGTCTTTTACAGTCTTTTCCTAGTTTATATTATTTTGTGATCTTGTGCTCTTGGCTTTCCGTTTGTGAATAATTGGGTGAAAGAATTTCCAGCATTTACAAAACATCACAACAGTCCTTTTTCAAATTTTAAATTTTCATCGGTTCATTAAAATAGGAGGTAATAAGTAACATAAGTTTATGTAAATGCGTATTTATGACATAAATTATTGAAAATTAAAAGCTAAGTTATAGAAAACTGAAATTTTAAGAAGCAAAGACAGTGCTCTTGAGTGTCCCTGAACAGAAAACTGGGTTTTTCCTTCTGTCTACTTTGAGTAATTTTCTCTTGCCAATACCTGGAGGATGTGAAGGAGGTAATGACAGAAAATGGGACAGAGAAATGTTTTTCTCTTTCGCAGATTGTATGCCTGAGGTCACTGACTAGACTCCCCAACCCAACCTTCTCTTTGAGTTTACCACCGCCACCCCACTATGTCATTTGGTGTGGCATATACAGGATTCTTTGCCTAGAACTATACAATTAAGAGGGACCTTAAAGATCATGTAAGTCTAACTTGCTCGTTTTACAGAGGAAGAACTTGAGGTGCAGATTGAAGTACAATGTATTTTTATTGTAGAATGAAGAACTATTAAACCACCCCTAAAGAGTATTAAAATAGTACACCCAGAAACTCTCACCCCTCCCCTGAGTTGTTAATTCTTCCAGCACCTTAAATTCCCTCCTTTTTTTGGTTGTTAATTACACACTGCATATGGTATTGTATAAGACATTCCCTGCATTGGGGAATTTACAGTCTATTTAGAGAATCAGATAATACAATACAGAATACTAATTATGCCATAGCATGAATAAACAAAATGTTTGTTGGAACATTTAGAAGCTCCTTTCCAGTTTTGGGTGGAAGTGTGGTCAAAGAAGTCCTCCTAACTGGGGTGAATTTTGATCTAAGCTCTGAAGAACAATTGCCAGGCATATAAAAGCAGCATGTAAAAAGCTTCAGAGGCAAGAGAACAAAGGCACAAGAGTTTTCTTCTTAGGCCCTTACAGTTCTGTATTGTTCCCATGTAGCAGTGGCTCCTTGCATATATAGGTATTCACCTGTTTCTGTGGGCCGTTCATTGCATTTAGTACATTTTGCCTTAGGTAGTTGTTATGCTTCTGCCTATAATCTAGCTCCTCTACTAAAACCCAAGCCCCCTTTAGAGGAATAGCTCTGTCACTGTTACCCTGTATCACCGACAGCTCAGTGCTTAATACACAGATGACCAATAGATGTTTAATTCCTTGCACACATGTTTAATCTCTTAACATAGCCATCAGGTGCTTCTCTGTCTGGATTTTACAATCTTCCTAGTTCCTTAAGCTCTTTCTGGAATCTGTAAAATGTCTGTGATCTCTCCATTCTTACTGTTTTATTAGCTACTTCTGTGGCTAATTGTAGTTAGAGCTCCTAATCTGGAAGTGTCACTACTCTAGTTTGCAGAAAATGAGGTATATAACACTGTGTGCTTTAAAGAAATTGATGTCAAAAACTGATTTGGGGTATGTAAATAAGTGACTGTTTAATTTGATTTAAATTAACCCACCTGGTTCTAGCAAGGCCAGGTGCCTCCCCTCTTCTCCATCACCCCCCTCCAAATAAACTTGATAAGATGGGAGGGGAGAGGGTTCAGAGGATAATGTTAATATTTGAGACCTTATGCCAGTCATTGGTAGTATAGCCAAAATAGAATAGTGACTCAGACTGTAAAAATCATTGTAGAATAAGTTCTATCTTTATTTACTCATTCTTTATCAAATACTTTGAGAATGATGGTTCCATCTGTATCTTATAAAACTTTAGACTATTATTCTATGATTGTCTGCCAAGTCCTAGGGAAATTACAGAAATAGACATAAGAAACTAAAATACTAGGAATTTATAAAATACTAGGAAGGAATAAGTGCTCTAAATGCAATGGACATTTCAGGTATTACGAATTAAATAGAAGAGAGAATCTGGAGCTGTAAGGGAGAAATAATGAAGGAAGTGAGTCTCTACCAAGGGCAGACTTGGACAAGATCCTGACAAGTTAGTGCAGTGTTGTCTGTTCTTTCATACCTATTCTCATAAGGAGGTACAAAGGAAGTATGTCATATTAGGGGCATGAAATATGTGAAAGGTTTGAATAGCACCTGGAAAATGTGGTAAGATTGACATCAGGGCAGATGCCCAGAGTGTTGTGTGTGTATAACATACCCAGCTGTACATTCGTAGTGCACTGTCCCAGTGCCCGTGTTCATATGCACATGTTTCCTTCTGTAAATAAAATGGGGGTAGCAACAATATTGTATCTACCTCATAGAATCATTGTGTAAGCCATTGGTAAACATGACTAGTTAAGACTGGCATTTAGATAGATGGACAATAATTTGTGAGTTCTAGTTGTTGCCTAGTTTATGTAGTATTGTTTGTTATTAAGAATATTTTTTTTCTTTTTTTGGAGCCAACAAATTTTGCAAACTAGCTTTTATAGGGGGATTGCTTGTTGCAAAGTGAAATGAGCAAAGGTGGCTCCACAGAAGATTTGCTTTGATTGATTAAGGAAAAAGACCGCATGCCAAATGTTAGCTGAAAAATGTATCAAATATAGGCAAACTTTTCAGTCTCATTTGAAAAAATGAAAAGAGCTTGTGAATTTGGAGATGTTAACCATTTTCAGAGTAGCAATGAATCAATTATTCTACCAAATAATGCCAGGGATTTTGCCCACAATCCACAGTAAGAAGCATTTGTTGCATGACAACATACTACACACAAAGGAGTATAGAGACACCTAAACAGAAGCAAAAGCTTCCTGAAACACTTTGCTCACCCTTACTGCCTTCCCCAGTAATTGTTACTCTAATGTTGTTCCTTTTTATTGTTGTTTTTACTGCTGTTCATAATCCATTAAACTGATTGCATAATTCACTGGTGAACTACAACCCATACTTTGAAAAACATTACTTATTACAAGCTTTTTCTGACATGCTTTCAATTTTGAAACATAGTTTCTCCCTAGTATAAATCTTCAAAACCATGTTTGTATTTCTAACTTTGGCCACTGGCTTAAATTGTTTTCTCTTCTCTTAATCAGGTATCAACATGGTTTTTTACCACCTTTTCTGTCTCGGGACTGAAGGACAAAATCCACCATGTGGACAGCCTCCACCAGCTATTCTCTGCCATATCACCGGAACAGATTGACTTTCCTCCTTTTGTCCTTGAATATGATGCCAGGGTAAGAAGTACCGGGAGTTCTCCCTCACCTGGTGCAGTATCTTAGCTTTTCTATAGGGCACTGCTGATGGGCACACCATCCTTTGATTAGAAGAGGATATGCATGCCTAATGGGTATTTAAGGAAATGTTCTAGTAAACTTGCTAGTATCATTTAATGTTCTTTTCCTACAGTAAATAGGAAAACTCTTTGTCCTAAGAGAGGACTTTTTCCCCAGTAAGTTTTTCAATAGGAGATTTTCCTACTGTTGGTTTGAAGCCAATCCTTGCTTATATTGTCCATTTTCTACCACCTCTGCCTAATTTTCTTAAGATTGATTAACTTTTTATCTATGCAAGTAGAGTTAGAAGAATCTGTTGGTGTGTGACATTTTTCAGTATTAATTCAAAACAGTAGGCTATCTTAGTAGCCTTTACCCTACTAAAGGTTTCATTTTGCCAAAAGTTTATATAATGTTTTTAAGAGTATCAACCAGTAGTATTAGTATAATTACTTATAGATGCATTTATGAATATATTACTTAAACACTGATAAAGGGCTACTCTTGAATTTTATCAAAGCTCCATCCCATTGTGTTTATTCGTGCTTTAGTAGTTCAAAAAAAAACCAAAAACAAAAGTAAGTAACATACTTGGCCAAAAGATAATCAGTCTCCTTATTTAACTGTTGCTGATTACATATTTTTATGCATGGGTCAGGGAATATATTTGAAGCTTATATTCAGTTTGAAATGAATTATTTTTCCCTAATTATTGTACAGCATGTATACACTAAAATAACTATTCTGCAAGACATTTTCTCTCTACCATTTCTTTAACTTCAGCTATAATTTCTGTCTCCCTTTATGTGAAGAGCAGAGTATTTAATGTGTTCTAATGGCTAATAAAATTTCATGCTTGGCTTTTGAACAAAGAGGATTTGTAATTGAAGCAGCTGGGTCATAGATACAAAGATTATTGAATGGGGGGGAAGAACATCAGTTTGTGTTTATTGTAGATTGCTGGAATAGAAAATGGCCTTATTGTTACTCTTTTGAAGTATACATCTCTCATTAATAATTTAAAAAATGGGTAGCAGGAAATGAAAGACACTAAAAGATATTTTGTGACCAAAAATTCAGAATGACAATTCAAAGCTAGTGTCTGGATTTATAATTTATTTTCTAGGGTATAGTATACAGGTTGGATTGTATTGATTAGAAAACCCCAATGCCTGTTTTTTAAGCCAACACATTTTCTATATACTTAAGGGCCTATAAAGCCAACTTCCATTAAGTTTCAACACCACACTCAAACTTAGTTTTGTTTGCTTCTTTTAGGTTTTTCTTATATTTTTCTTGTATTTTATATATCAAATGATGTGCTAAATCAAAATTTAATAAAATAACCTATAATCTCAGAGCGCCTGGGTAGTTCAGTCAGTTAAGCCTCTGAGTGGGGCTTAGTTCATGATCTCGGGGTCTTGGGATCCAGCCATGCGTTGGGCTTTCTGCTCAACAGGGAGCCTGCTTCTCCCTCTCCCTCTTCCCCTCCCCTCACTTGTGCACACATGCTCTGTCTCTTTCTAATAAATAAATAAAATCTTTATTTAAAAAAAAAACCTGTAATCTAACTCTTGGGTGATTGGATCATCTCTCTGTGCCTGTACTAGAGCTCTCTAAAATTGAGATATTAGGCCATCTGTATATAAAGGCCAAAGAGAGATATAAAAACAGGGAAGAAACAAAAGAAGGTGTTAGGAGATGATGTGGGAAGGCCCAGTAGAGGGCCTGGATACTAGAGCTTTACATGTTACTTGTAGCACTTTGGCTTTGTGGTCTGTGGGGAGTATTCTGCTGTTATATTTCTGTTTAGAATGATGGCAATAGAAACAGCATAACTTAGGGAGGTTAACACTTTGAGCAGGTAGACAAGTAAGAGGCTATCAGTAGGCCAGAGGAGAAATGAAACCAGAGCTAGGGCAGCAATAGTGATAATGGCAATGACTGGAAGATCTTAGATTTAGAAGTAAACATTTTAGGAAATAAAATCCACAGCATCTGGTGACTGAGTAAACCATTAGGGGAGATGAAAGAGGAAGGATGCCTAAGGTGACTACAGTTTCTGCTGTAGGAGACTTGGTGGACGGTATTGCTGCCATGCCAGAGAGGCAGTTTGAAGGAAGAGCAATGGGGTGAGGGTATTGAGGGAATGAGAGAGAAGAGACAGGTGGAATGTTCGGTTTGTGACACACTAGGATTGAGGTGGAGATCCAGTAAGTGGTTAGATACTATCCTGTAAAGAAATATTTGCCTTTGCTAGGAAAATGAAATATATAATCAGAGAAAAGGAAATGAGTATAGAATTGGTTAATTTATTGTCCTATTCAGTTGTGCCTTGCCCATAGTAGGTGTGACAGGGCACAATGTGTCATGGTTGACTGGTTTCCATGGCCTTCTATCTTCTGGGTCTTTTGTGACTTTGAACAGTGACGTAAGTTTTATAGGCATGAAAGGAGTCTTTGAAGGTAATTAGAAGGTAATTTTTATCTCTCTCTCTATATCAAAATGTTACGGAGACCATTTCAGAAAGGCTGCTAGTCAGCATTCTTACAAATATAAAATACAGTCAAAGAGAGGGTACACAAATTTACCTGGCAACCATTCTTCAAATTTCTAAGATTGTTTCCAGAAATAGAGAAAATGGATTGCTCAGCGGTCTTTTTGCACAGTATGAGACTAATATAAAAAGCTGTGTTACATAGCATTAAGAATTAGATTTGCCCTTCTTACTTATCACAAGTTAATGTAGAAAGGAAAACCTAAAAATATCTGGTAGTTACAGAATGGAATGGAGAAATCTTAAAGATGGAGAGTAAACTTCAAAACAGAGTTCTCTCTTCAGGCATGTTTCTTAAGCATAGCTTCCATATATGTTGAGGCTATAGGAGTGGTAAATATAACAGATCTTGATAAGAAATTCTAAACTACAAAAAAAAAAGTTTTCATTAATTTTTTCTCAAGTATCCTGAAATGCAGCCAATCTTAGGGTTTGTTTCTACCTAATTTTTAAAAAATCTTGTTAATACCTGGTCAGATTTATAATCAAAAAGTAAATTTTCCTAGCTCTTCTCTTATTTTTCTAGCTATGGTACTGTATCAATTCTTGCTCCAGAGCATGTGCCCTGAAAAATGTCAGGGCTTTTAGGGGTACCGGCAGGAGGGGCACTCAGTCGGTTAAGCATAGGACTCTGTTTCAGCTCAAGTCATAATCTGAGGGTCATGAGATCGGCCCTGAGTTGGGCTCCACACTGGGTGTGGAGCCTACTTAAGAATCTCCCTCCCTCCTTATCCACCCCCACCCCACTCACGCTCTTGCTCACCCTTTCCCAAAAACAAACAAAAAAAAGTTTCTGATACCCTTAGTTACTCAAATAACATTTAACCACCTACTCTTTTCAAAACCGGTTAGATTTAATGCTCCATCATAACCAATAGTGTAAATATACCATAAAGCAATGCTACTTTCAGCTGTGTCTCATTCTCCATTCCTATTATCTACATTAATGCTAAACATTTCTGTTTATAGTTTACTGAAAAACTATTTGTGAAATACTTTCCTTAAAAATGAGAAATGAGGGGTGCCCGGGTGGCTCAGTGGATTAAGCCTCTGCCTTCAGCTCAGGTCATGATCTCAGGGTCCTGGGATCGAGCCCCACATTGGGTTTTCTGCTCAAGCAGGGAGCCTGCTTCCTCCTCTCTGTCACTGCCTACCTCTCTGCATACTTGTGATCTCTGTCAAATGAATAAATAAAGTCTTTTTAAAAAAAGAGAGAGAAATGAATTCCAAATCCCATAAATATAATCAAAGGTCCATTTATCGTCAAATTAACTGTCTTCACTTTTATTAAGATAAAGTTAGACAAAATGAAGTCAGAAAATACAAACGTACTCTTCTGTTCCATCATTCTATATTAAGGTTCAGTATGCAGTAAGACAACCCACTCTAACAAAATAATCTGGGCGCTAGATTTGAATACACGAGGATTTCAATTCAGACTCCTTGTTACTGCTAGGTGAATTTAGGTGAGTTATGCAAGCTGTGTGATCCTCAGTTTCTTCTTCTGCAAAAAGTGGTTACCTGCCTCATGGCATTACGTAAGGATATAAAGGGATAATGAAAGAAAGTGCTGTTATAAAGTATCTGGCATTTAGCATATTCAGTAAGGAATAATGTTATTGAAGAATATTATCATCCTAATGACCTCTGCCCACTTTATACCAGCTCTGGCTGACTGAAATGGAATCGTTTTGATGGCACACCTTGCTCAGGGTCAGGCATGAGCTAGATAGACATTTTACAAATGCGGTATCATTGACTATAAATCCTTTTCTTTCACATTCCCATTTAAATTGGTTTTATTACTTAATGTTCTTGTCTTTTTTTTCTCCCACAGGAAAATGGGCCTTACTATACGTCTTATCCCCCATCACCAGATTTGTGACCTGCCATCTTTTAGTGCTACTGGTTTCCAAGGACATCACTTTCTCCACGAATCGCTACCTATTGAAGTGAAATTCATTTTTGCTGTTCAGATCCAGAGAGCCTTTTGTCCCCCACCTCTCTGGTATTTTTTTATTGACTGTATATTTTCTGGCACATAAGCAATCTGACAATGGTAGGCCGTTCTGAACTGCACACTTATTTTAAATTTGTATATTTGTATCAAAAGAAAATGTTCATTTTTAGAGGGTTGTTAATAGAAATTGGGGAGCAACTTTTGAGTATCTTCAGTTTCCTGAAAGGACACTGGATTTCCCATTAGACAAGCCACCAGTTTTGTTCACACCATTTCTTTAACGTTGTACGCTTCCTTTGTGTACTTAAGTGTTTCTCAAAATATATAGAACCAGTGTATGCTTACCGTATACATTGTTTCCTTCAGATCCTGGCATTACATTTCATACAGATAATTTGGTTATGGTAGAAGAGAACTGTCTGGGATCAAGGATGTGGAAATGTCTCTGATCAAAACATTGAAATCATTAGCAAAATATGGGTCTTGGAATCTTACTGCACCAGTGAAGATTAAGATTTTGGATTATATGTTTTGTTAAAATTGTCGCTGTTCCAGTCTCAACAGTGGGGGAAAATAAGAAAACGGTATCTTCTGCCTTTTTCCTGTATTCATGGGTGATTTGGTGTCCTTTTTAAAGGACTGCACTCATTAGTGAAAGGCATCTATCTCCTGGACTCCATCACTGAGCCTTTAGAGAGGGTGCTGTCTTACGTGAAAGGCATCTATCTCCTGGACTCCATCACTGAGCCTTTAGAGAGGGTGCTGTCTCCCCAGAGTTGTGATTTTGTTGGGCTTTACAGCTGCTGCCTCTAAGGACATTTCCTCACAGTGTCTCTAGAGTTGCCTACGTTAAAATGGAGGAAGTGTGTTATAGTGAACAAAATTGCAGACTGCTGTTGCCACTCAGGCTCTATTTGTGCCTTAGCTTGCTTATGAATAAAAATTAGAATTATGATACGGACCTTACAGAGGTATCATAAGGCCAGCATGTAGAAAGGGCTTGTGATGTCTTCAGATGCAAAAATGCTAGGGGAGTTTGTGTAGGTGTCACTTCAGTTAGTTTTTAAGTGGCACTAAATGTACTTGAGCGTACTACGAGGCATTCCTCTTGGCCTTGGCACATTTTGAGTGTCTAACAGCTCTTGTCCTAAGACAAGAAATGTCTTAGGACAAGAGCTGTTACTAAAAAATCCCAACTCTGAGGAACTCCTTCCTACTTTGTCCAGAATTTCTTCTTGCCTCCTCCTCCCCCAGTGCTACACTTTAACAAGAGGCATCTGTTAGCCATTTTAAACATTTCTTCTTGAATTGAGGTCAAACCAGTATCATTTCCATCTGGGTGTCTTCATATTCTTTTTGATTCCTACACCCACCCACCCCCATCTCCCTCACTCCATCATGTACATTGGCAGTTAAGAGAAGAAAAAGTAGAACTGTTCTGTTCTAATGTGTTCAGGATCAGTGCTTCCAAAGGTCCCATTCCTCTGTGCCCAAATTAATTCTTAAGTGGATAAAAGAAACACTTCTTTTATGACAGAGAAATCCCCCTATAGTTGTATTAGCCCCGTTCCCTGTTTTCCCCTACAAACAAGAAGGGGCTTTACATTCCTTCAATAGGCCCTCATATCTTTTGCATGGAACAGACACATTTGCTTTGTGTCAGAAATCAAAGCCACTTGCTCCTTATATATGCTTATTGGGTAAAGGTTTCCTGTTACCTTCCCTAAGTCATCAGATCCAGACAGCCAGTCAGATGTCTACTAATAAGCTTCCTCTCAGACAAGACTACTTTCAGTCCCTTAAGCCTTGAGCTTTAAAAATCTGAAAAATTACCTTCATCTTCTCCAGTCTATTGTTAGATCATATTTGAGGTATCTTTGCACTAGGAGCAATTATAAAAATATGCCAACTTTTCCTTTTTGAAAGTGGACTTGGCTATCTCAAATTGGCATTTGGCCTGAATCATTTCCTGTATAGATAATAGAGGCTGCAAGCTACTTTGCCATTTGAAAGGAAGAAAATTGATGTGTAGAATTTCTTATAAGCAATAATTTTGAAAGAATGTCCCTTTGCTATATTCATATGAGTATGTTAATGTCTAGTAACACAAGCAGGATTCTATATATAGTGAGATTCTCGTTCAATTGCTGTCTTAGGATATAAAGTTAGTGTGGAACTATAAAGGTACTAACTGCATTTTATAATTTAATGGTGACTCTAGATAAGGGTTGTACTTCTCAGTGAAACTAAATTTGGTATGGGACCAAATTCATGCTTTCATAGCTATCTAAAGTGTTATATAATGAAGTTGTTTCAATGTATTAAGTCCTACCAAAGGAAGATAGTGACCTTGATAACGAAATGACTATGTAACGTTCCGTATATATCTGCCTTTGTCAAAAGGTTGGGTTGCCTGGAGAACACATGCCATTTTCAGAGACACATTAGAGGATAAAAGGATGACTGGGTGGAGATGAGTACTAGCATCTGATGTTAATTCAAAGCACCACCAACTCCTTAATTTAATTAAACTTTGGTCATGCCAAATGCTAGTTGAACTGAGTAAGAAACAACATACAAAATATTAAGTAAATTCATTAATTCATGCAAGGCATAATAGGATTTTCTTAAGCAAGTACCTTTCTTCAGCATATATTTGGATTCTTCTTAACTTACCTATATCCAAGTTTCTTGACAGTGAAAAAAAATTCGAAAAAAACTGTCTTTATTAGACTCTCTTAAGGCTTAGAGACCAAGTGGTTTAAGATTTTCTTTTCTTTAATACACATCTTATTTCGTTGGCCAGTACCCTATTGTGTTTATTTTCTCAAGGGATTCAGTTAGTTTAAGACTAAAGAACAGAGGATTTTTAGAGTATTTTTGATAGGGAAAATGGGTATAGATTTTTTATCATATATCTGAAATCTTGAAGGATTAAAATATCTTGGGTTTCTAGAGAGGGAAGCATGTAACCACTCTAGTAGAAAAACATGGCTTGCCTTTTTTTTTTTTTTACCTGTTTTCTGTTTGCTGAGATATCATTCAGTGAATTCAAACTGTAGATAATGGTTTCTTTTCTTTGCAATAGCTAATAGGAAAATGATAATATAGTTTCAGTATAAGCTAAAAATATCTCTTTGTGTTTCCCTGGATTGCCCATGTATATATATATAGAGTTTATATTGATTACTATATGAAATTATTAAAATTTGAAGTACTAGAAAGAGAAAGATTTTATGGTTCTAAGAACTGTGGATTGATTGTATTAAGGGCCCAAAGGACTGCAAAATAGCATATACACTTCTAAAATTGGAGTTAACCAGTAGTGTCAGATTGCCATTCTCTTTTTTTTTTCTTTTAAAGATTTTAATTTATTTTTTTGTCAGACAGAGATCACAAGTAGGCAGAAAAGCAGGCAGAGAGAGAGGAGGAAGCAGGCTTCCTGCAGAGCAGAGAGCCCAATGTGGGGCTCGATCCCATGACCCTGAGATCATGACCTGAGCCGAAGGCAGAGGCTTTAACCCACTGAGCCACCCAGGTGCCCCAGATTGTCATTCTCTTATTAAGTTACAGTCATCATAGTCACCATGAGGACTAGAGTGTTTTACCTATACTGGCACTAATATACCTCGCAGTTTATGATTGACTCTTGGTTCAGGATTGCCTGAAACCATGAAAGATTAAAGGAGGACTCTACCTTTGACCTAGGTCATATCAGAAACACAGAGATTATAAGAATTGCCTAGTAGACCAAACTAGGGGCGCCTGGGTGTCTCAGTGGGTTAAAGCCTCTGCCTTCGGCTCAGGTCATGATCTCAGGGTCCTGGGATCGAGCCCCGTATCGGGCTCTCTGCTCAGCAGGGAGCCTGCTTCCTCCTCTCTCTCTCTGCCTGCTTCTCTGACTACTTCTGATCTCTGTCAAATAAATAAATAAAATCTTTAAAAAAAAAAAAAGAATTGCCTAGTAGACCAAACCATATCTACATATGCATATAAACACACATGTACATATATACCTTCATACATACATGCATACATGAATACATACATGCACATACACATGATAATCTACTTTGCATTACAGTCTTCAAATGTGGTTCCTGTGGCCCATATGTAGAGAACATAGAGCAATAAATAACGTAGTTCAAGCTTGGATTCTATCAAAATAGCCCTTAAGCGGATGATATCAAGGTCATTTTATATATTAGTAGCTCTCCTGGATATTAGTTGTTAATTTTGTTTTCTTTGCTTCCAGGAACAGTACCTAATCTTTTTAAGTGAAGTAAGCATTAAATGTATAGGGCCACTGGTTTCAAGGAGAAAAACATAGATATTTTCTAGGTGAATTACACTAACAAAATCCTAACTACTGGATGTGACCTAATATTTTTGTTGAACAGTTAAAATTAGTACATTTTATATACACACTCATACATTTTTTTTTTGCAATGTGTTTTGCTAGTGTAAGCACACAGTCATTATAAACAGAGCCAGTACTTTGTCAGACTAGTTCTTGTGGGCCAAAATACTTAATTATTAGGTTAACATACATAAATGATTTTAATTGCTATTGGGCACAGGAGACGTAAAAACGTATTATTGACATGATCTTAAAATTTGTTTATTCAGAATGCTTTTATGAATATTTTGCATTTAAGAATTTATTTTAATCTTTCTGAATTAGAAGTTTGATCCCATTTGAAGAGGATCCCACTCTGTGGGATATATAGCCTATGAAGAACCAGTAGTAAAATAATGTATGTATTGAACCCCAGGGTAGGATAGTCTGTTTTGGTCATTTATACCTGGCTTTTCTCTAATCACTGAGATTAACCTACATAGTAGTACAAAATGCAGTAAATGCCAGCCTTCTCTATGGGAATCTAGACTAGTGCTTCTCAAACTTTAATGTGCATATATTAAATCAGCTGGCACTATATTAAAATGCAGATTCTGATATAGTAGCTCTGGGGTGGAGCCTGGGATTCTTAGTTTCTAACAAGCTCAGGTGATTATCAATACTCCTAGTCCCAAGACCACAAGTAAAAGAGCTGGACTGTATCAGCTTCTGTATCTTACCTGTTTTGAAGAACGAGACAACTGTCCTAATTCCTTCTGTGGCCAGGCACTCACTTTCATTATCTCACTTAATCCTACAAACCCTATGAGGTAAGATGGTGATAGAGAGGTTAAATGACCTGCTGACGCCCGTGCGCACAAGCAGTACAGTATTGAGCCATGTTTTTCAAACTTAAATAATGCACATCCCCTTTTAATAAAGAAAGGCTCTCTCTCTTTTTACTCCATTATTTATGTTACCTAAGTATATATGAATATAAAGCTACATACAATGTTTTATGTTTATAGCTCTTGCACAAGTATAAAACCCAAAGAAGTTTATAGATAGACATGAGCAAAACTATAAAACCAATAAAATTTAAAATAACATTAGTGAAATAATGATGGATGATGACATTTCACCGAAACGACACTGTCAGTTGTAACATGATTGTGTGTGGAGTGCTGTCTCACAGGTTCTTTTGAGTTCTGCATACATCTGCCAGGTGCTGTGTGTGCCACAAGGTGACTCAGTTCTCCCACTGCATTTCTCAGTTCAGACTCTTTTACTGTCATTGTAGTACACAGCGATGTTATCTGGTCTTCATCTATTTTCACTGCATCATTTCCCTATTTAGTCAGTCTCTCTTCTCCATAAGCCTCCCACAACTAAACCAGAACCTGGGTCTACTGTGCAAGCAAACACAAATGCAAACCTAGGCACTGAAATGTCCTGGTGAAATTTGATATTAAGGCAGTTATATTAAAAAATCAATAATCCGAACATGAATATTAACTGTTTTTATACATTTTTCATCAGTGTGAAAAATGTCTAATTCTCATAGAAAATTCTTGGATCCCCCACCAAACACCCACATGCTTACACACTCAAATTCCCTCCGCCCTTCCCACACACACAAGAATTTTTAATGATGGTTAGCATTGATGCTTTGGCTCCTGACACACCTCGGTTCAGGCCTTGGGCATGTTTCTCAGCCGTTTCTGAACCTAACGGTTTTTGTGTGTTAAACAGGGATAATCTTGTTGAATGTAAGAGAAATAAATGCATTGAGATTCATAAAGCATGTGTGGTAAGTGTTTATAAAAGGCAACTACCATTGCTTTGATTAGAGGACTTACCATGTGCCTTCAGCTTTACTAAGCACTTTACATATCTTATATATTGAGTGATAGAATCAGGATTCAAATCCAAGTCTGACTTCAAAACTTATACTCTTATAAAAAATAATATAAAGCATCAGTGTAAGTTGCTTATTTAAAAAGTTATTTAACATTAAATTGTATTTTCTCAAAAATTCTTAATATAAAATTGATGTTTCTCTGGAGGGAAAATGGCTAAGGTCTTTTTAAACAGTTGGGTAATATGATAAGAAATTGACAAAGATAAATGCAATTTTTTTAAAGGTTGTCTTGCTAGGTTGTGGTCCAGTAAAGGGGTATTAGGATCATTAGGCTCAACCTGTGCATTACTATTCTCGTACATTTATCATCTGTAACTAATGATAACATGAGATTCTTCCTGAATTCATAGCTTTTTTGCAGGAAAAAATATTCCCCCCCCAGACCATTATATTCGTTGATAGTTCTGAGAAATAGTCTGCAAACATCTTAATTTTCACCTGTGAAACCTATTTAAAAATTGTTCTTTTAAAATAGCTTTGAATAAGTCTTCTCTCTTTTCTCAGTTTTCTAAAATAAGTTTTGGAGTTCTGAAAAATGAACAAGCATACTTCTAGGCTGGGTTTTTTACTCTTCTGTGCTTTTTTCTAATTGGATGCTGGGGAAAAAAGTACCAGGAGAGAATTATAAGAGGAACTCATTTATTAACAGAGGTAGTATGTGTATCAAATTCAAATTATTTCCCTACTTACTAAAACATATACTTACACAAATTATTACGGTAGTAGAGATACTACCGTACATGAAATGTGAGGCTGTCAATGAATTTTGGAAGGTCTGTTTTTGAAAATATTTTTCCTTCATATATCCTATATAGAAGCCTTATAATAATCTGTGTTATGGAAATTATTGTGTTTCTGATCCAGCATCTTTAACCCATCTGTAAGATCTTTAAGTTCAGTGAATGAATGGCTCTCCATACATGTAGGTTATCAAGAAAGAAGATATGTCCTGTATGATACCTCACTGCCTCATCCTGTAGCACAGCATAAGAAAATTGTTCTGACTTCACATTACAGATAAGGCCTAGTTCTGCCTGATTTTCTCCACTTTAGCAGTCTGTTACTTGATTTGGGTTGTGAGCCCTGCTTCTCTTATTAAATACAAATAAGACCATTTTATTATAACTTTGGATGGAATGGCCTCCCATCTTTTGCTTCTTTAAAATCCAAATTTATTTTTTATAAGGAAGAATACTAAGCATTTGACTATTTCATCATGTCTTCTAGTTTAGATACGTCTGACATACTCATTTTGAAATGGTTATTGTAAATTCTAACACTGATTTTTTTAAAAACGTAGGTGGGTTGTTATCTAGAATTTTATTTCTAATAGTAAAGTAGGTATTAAAATTTATCACAAAGGATGGCTTTGGTTTTCAAATAGATGAGGAAGTAGAGGCCCAGGAAGGTTAAGACCAGTTGGACTCCTTAGCCAGTAGATTGTAGGCAGTTTTAGGATGACCTTTTGCCATCTATAGCTAGAGCTCTGTGGTTTAACTGTGTTTGCACAGCTGCTTGACTTTGACATTCCCTCTTGTGTCCTTTGAAGAAGTTTTCTTTTTTTTAATTTATTATTTATCATTTATTTATTTTTTTTATCTAAGTTGCACTTGCTCAGCCAAGTTCCAGCGAGGACCAGAGTTCAAGAGTTAGCAGCAGAGGTTATCAATCAACTTAAAGTGTGGTAAGTGAAGCCCAGACATGCTGCACAGTTGTTTTCTTTGTAGAGCACTTAGTGCAAGACTAGAACTACAAGATGCTAACATTTCCTTGTTGAATCCATCCTGTTGCTATGGAAAATGCTGCCCTAGAAAATTCAGTTTGGAGCCTCACATAACCCTCATGGAAATTACACAGGAAGAGAGGAAAAGGCAAGAGCACCATTTGTTTTAGTTCACAGTAGGGGAATGCATTGCACAGGGTGAGACCACTCTGCATCTAGGATTTTTCATTTGTTCTGTTTTTATGTTTATAATTTATTGTGACATGTACCTAAATCAAATTGTAATATAATACCATCCTATATTATATTTTTTGGATATAAAAGCTCTCATGACTATGCCTATTTCTATCCTACTTTTGTGGAGTTTATCCTTTTTTGGTATGTTCATCTTTTAGTTTTCTCTTTATTTTTTTAGCAGCTTTGTTTGAAAAGTAACTCACATATCATAAAATTCACCCACTTAAAGTGTATAGGTCAGTGGTTTTTAGTATGCTTAGCATTGTACAACCATCACCACTATTTACTTTTACAACATTTTTAACACCCTAAATGGAAGCCCCATACCCATTACCAGTCGTTCCCCATTCCCACTGTCCTCCAACCTCCCTCCTGTGTTGTTTGGGTTTTGCTGCAGTATGTCCTCCTTCTAAGGCACATCTCCAAGTTGTACTTGTTAGGAGAACAGTGTCTCAATAAATATTTGTTGAATGAATTGATACCCACATAAGCCACTGGCCATGGGTAGCAACTAAAGAGTAATTGAAAGGGCCGTGGAATAGATGTCCAAAGACTAGATTCAAATCCTGACTGATGCTTACTTACTAGCAGTGTTGTTCTGGGAATGGAGTCACTTAGCCCTTCTAAGCTTCAGTTTTCATATCTATAAAGTGTTGCTAGCAATATCTGCTTCACTAGATGGTTGTGAGAATCACCTGAGAAAATATAGTCACAACACTTGGCACAGTCCCTGGCCCACACTAAGAAAGGAATTGCTATTTGTTCTGGGCGACAGAGAAACCCCTAGGTTAGTGACCAGGTGAGATACCTGTGGCCACATTTCTCTAATGTCTAATCTGGCCACAAGGGTTTCCCCTGGTCACCAGTGTTGGGATTCAGAGTAGTGATGTAGCCCTTTCCTACGGCTCAATCCTCCCAATTTCCTTCCTCACAGAAGAGAATTCTGGAGTGTAGCTTACAACTGCTTATTTTCCTTTAACCTCCTAGCCGCTGTCTCCTGTCTTTCCTCTCCAGCATGAGAGCTGGTTCCTCCCCACATGCCAATGTTGATTCTCACATCGGGCCCAGACTTTGGACAGAAGCGAGCACTGTCCATTGGCTGTCAAGTACTGACCCCTCATCCCAACTTCAGCAGCCTTTATTGCTCCTTTCCTTCACCACAGGTGCAAAAACCCTCTTCAGGAGAAAAAGCTGCCTAGTTTAGGCAACTGGCAGCCTGGGACTGCTTATTGGGCCTTTCAGGGACAAGGGAACATATTTAACAATCTTCTGTCATAGCTACCACCTCCCCCTTCTTCCGGAGTTGCCTTAAAAGATTTGCTACCCCCGCATCTTACAAAAACGTTTCCTGCACAATAGTAATGAAATAGTAGCAGCTATCATTGATAGGACACCAGGCATTGTAAATATATTATCTCTAATTCTTACAGTAAACTTACAAGCTAGGCATTTTCCCCATTTTTCAGAAGAGAAAGAAATTAACCACAAAGGGGACACTGGGTGGCTCAGTGGGTTAAAGCCTCTGCCTTTGGCTCAGGTCATGATCCCAGGGTCCTGAGATTGAGCCCTGCATTGGGCTCTCTGCTAGGCAGGGATCCTGCTTCTCTCTCTTTGCCTAGCTCTCTGCCTACTTGTGATCTATGTCAAATAAATAAATAAAATCTTAAAAAAAAAAAAAAAGGAAAGAAAAGAAAAACTAACCACAAGGTAATTTTAGAGTGTAGATTTTGGAAAAGCAGAGAAGATTGGGTAAATCTACCTATACGGAGTTTCTTACTTCTGCTCTTGGGCTATCCTTTATATGGCTTTCCTCTGACATATAGAAGCATAGGCTTCAATTCAAATCCCAGCTCCAGCCATTTACTAGCTATGTGGCCTGGACATGGTTCCCAACCTTTTTGAATTTCAGCTCTCATATATAAAGAGCACTTACCTCTTGGAATTACTGTGAGGATTAAATGCCTTCATAGTTCTGAAAGTCTCATAAATACTAGCTATTGTCTTCTTTAAATATTCTAATTGCGGTGATCAAAGTGTCTCACTTTCCAGACTTCTCAGTTACACTTGGCTCTTTAATTTTAAATTATGTCACATCCCCAATCCAGAAGTTGTATGATGTATTTGGTATGTCTTCAAGAGAAAATGACATTTTAAAGCAGGGCTGGCAAACTTTTTTGGTAAAGGGCCAGATCATAAATATTTTAGGCTTTTCAGGCCATATGGTTTCTGTCACAACCATTCAGCTCTGCTGCTGTAGCATGAAAGCAGCTATAGACAACACTTGAGCAAATGGGCGTGCCTGTGTTCCAATAAGACTTTATTTATGGAGACTGGAATTTAAAGTTGAAATGATTTTTCAAGTATAACAAAACACTATTTCTCTTTGTTTTCAACCGTTTAAAACTATAAAAAGCTACACTTAGCTTGAGGGCCATATAAAAACAGGCAGTTGGCCATAGTTTGCCAAACTGTGTTTTAAATAAATAATTCAATGGTTCTTTAAAGCTGATGAATCTGGCAGAGGCCTAATTAAGGGAAAGAATGTGGAGAAGGAAAATCAAGAGCCAGTCAGCCTATCAGCTAGCAGCCCAGATCATAGCTATGTTAATCACTCCCTTGGCTAACGTGATACATGTAACCCCTTTACACTTACACATCTTATCTATAAAAATGAAGTAGTGATAGCTCTCTGACCTCTACCTACTTCCTCCTGGTGACAGGAGTTTAATAATAGTTACTATTTATTGAATTTATGCCTTTGTGCTAGAGTTGAATCATTTTTGTTCTTACCCCCTTATTCCTTCTTTATAGATGAAGAAATGAAGGCTCAGAGAGGCAAATAACCTGCTTATATAATACCAGTATCTAAACCCTGGTGTCTGATTACCATAAACCTTCCCAAACCTCTCAAAAGAATACAGATTCCTTGAGAATAGGGACCTCACTGGACTCGCTCTATGCTATATCCCCAGTGCCTAGACTAGTACCTGGTATATAATAGGCAATGCATAAATGTTTGTGGAATGAATGAATGAATTTTTCCATTATGCCAGTGGTTCTTAATTTTTGTCATAGGTCAGAGACACCTCTGAGAAATAATTTTAAAGATCTGCATCATCTCTCCAGAAAAATCTAAAACTAAGAAACCCTATGTTAAGTTTTTTGCAAACTACTGAAAGAAGATGCTATGCACATGCTCTGAACAATATAACTCTTCTCATAAGCTTGAAAACAGGATCTGGAGATATCTTCTTTCCTTTTCCTGAAATCATGATATTAAGGACACTAAACAAGACCTAAAAGTTTTCTTCTCTCTAGATTCTCATAGCTCCCAGACATACTTCTCAAAATCTTGATTCCCTTACAAGTCACTTTCTTAAAAATTATTACTTAAAAATGACTTTTATTGGACCCAGGGGCTTCAACATGAAAAGTGAGAAACCATAGCCTATTAAAACTAACATGCAATTTTTTTGTCTTCAGAAATATAGTTTCGAGGGAAATACCCACTCTTTACTGCCTAGAAGCTGACCAGATCTGCAGCTACTATGATACTTGGGATGGGCCTTCTGCTGCTTCTACTTCTTGTCATTTACTTAGGACATTACATTCCATACCATGGTCTCCCATTAAGACAATGAGAGAGAGGGTTATTAATACTTAGACATTAAATTCAAATGTTACTAATTTTTATTTTCACCTCTAAAACATCTGTTGTTTACATACCCTCATCCTTTACATCAGAACCTTGAGATCATAACTCACTTCAGGTAAATAGTAAGATTAAGGGTATTTTGTTTTCACAGAATGCTATAAAAAAGTTCGTTGCTTATGGAGACTTAAACAACCATTCAGGTACTACATTCACTTGCTATTCTCTTTGCACTCTCTTCACTACATCTCCCCACAGAGGAGTTCCATTCTAAAACATGAATATTCTCTCATGCTTCTGAGACAAGACGCTCTATTCTCACTTTGGCCATGTTGTGCCATTTGGGTTTTCCCATGGTACGTATTACCAGGGCTCATATGCAACCACATCAGTTGTAAAAGGTACTGAAATACTTCCATACAAGAGGGGAAACAGCTGCTATCCTGAACCTTCCAAATGCCCTTTACTATCCCCACACTTCTTCCAGTTTCCCTGGTTCTCCACACAATACAAAGGGTTAGTATCACTGCCCTTCCAGAATCCTGCTCCGGGACTACGTACAGCCAGCACCTCTTCTGATTGGTCCAGGCAGGACCATACCAGTTTAAATACCACATTGTTGCTCTATTCATATATGCATGTATGAGTAACTAGGGGCGTGGACCTTTCTGTTTCATTCTTTACAGTATTCATTCATTCATTACATTCATCACTGTCTCCTTGAACAGGCTCCTGACATGCACTAGACTTTTAAATAATTGTTAGGGGGAAAAAAAATAGAGTGTGTTTATGCTTATGGTATCAAAGAAGTAAGATCTGAAGCAGGGGAACCACTTGATCAGTCAGGATTAGAGAACTACATGCTGAGTCATATGGGCAGAAAAGACATAGGAGTGGAGAGGCTCCCTATATAAACTTTTTAGTGGACAGCCAAATGATCTTTCCTTTGGTTAGCATCCCTGCTTCACAACATTAACTCTTAATAATTTGCTTTTTTTTTAATTTATTTTCAGCATAACAGTATTCATTATTTTTGCACCACACCCAGTGCTCCATGCAATCTGTGCCTCTATAATACCCACCACCTGGTACCCCGACCTCCCACCCCCGCCCCTTCAAACCCCTCAGATTGTTTTTCAGAGTCCATAGTCTCTCATGGTTCACCTCCCCTTCCAGTTTCCCCCAACTTCCTTCTCCTATCTCCCCATGTTCTCCATGCTATTTTTTATGCTCCACAAATAAGTGAAACCATATGATAATTGACTCTCTCTGCTTGACTTATTTCACTCAGCATCATCTCTTCCAGTCCCGTCCATGTTGCTACAAAAGTTGGGTATTCATCCTTTCTGATGGAGGCATAATACTCCATAGTGTATATGGACCACATCTTCCTTATCCATTCATCCGTTGAAGGGTATCTTGGTTCTTTCCACAGTTTGGAGACCGTGGCCATTGCTGCTATAAACATTGAGGTACAGATGGCCCTTCTTTTCACTACATCTGTTTCTTTGGGATAAATACCCAGTAGTGCAATGGCAGGGTCATAGGGAAGTTCTATTTTTAATTTCTTGAGGAATCTCCACACTGTTCTCCAAAGAGGCTGCACCAACTTGCATTCCCAGGAAGGTCGCATATAAGTGAGGATTGGGTGTTGGGTCTCAAATTGCCTCATTAAGGACCAAATATGACACCTGGAGGTAGAAAACTAATCTTACACTAAGCCAACAAGGTATGGGAGCCTGTGGGAAGGCTCTGAGGTGATGAGGTAATCTTGCTGAGGAGTTGTGTGCAATCTTCTGGGATGGAAGAGACAGAGTCACCCATAGAACAAGCCCAAAAGCCTAAATGGCCAGAGCTGTTCCTGTTTCCTGACAGCTACCCCTCCCCCTAAACATACACATACACACTGAGTGGGCACTGGTGGATTCTTATTCCCTACCCACAGAACTACTCTCAGGTCAAGTTCCACTACACAAACCTGGGCACCATTGTCAGCATGCCTTTCTTGTCAGACTAGGAGACAGACACACACATTTCACAGCACCTTAGCAGAGTCCAAAAAATTCAGCGTGGTGCATTGTTAAGAATTGCCTAACAGTTCCTGCCTTTCCTTAATATCTACCTGTGAATGTCCTTGAACTTCTGAAGCTGTTCCAAGGTATGCCATCTATTATTTTTTATTTTTACTCTGTGAGATAATAATCTTCCATTTGTTCCAAATTTGTCTTTTTCAATGTTCGAGGGGTACCTCCTAAACCTACCATTTTATAATTTAGTGATAATTTAGTACGACACTCTTCTCCCTAATATCTCCTATCTTTATGTAAATATCCCCACATGAAAGTAGATCTTAAATAGGCCCTGTATGCTCGGGGGAACTGCCAGGAACCCGGATGCCAACTGTAGACTGCCTCTTGGGTCCATTACTCTTCTCCATCACACCAAAGAGTTCTGTATTTTCTTCCTCATGACAACAAAATAATTGAGGTGGAACAAGGTGGCACTCTGCCTTCTCTTATCAGCTCTCATGCTGTAAACAGGTTTCCTTTTTCTGGTTCATTTGGTGCTGTTTGTTTTGCCCTTTTGTTCTTTGTTGATTCTGCTGTTTAAAATGGCCCCCAGAGCGCCTGGGTGGCTCAGTGGGTTAAGTCGCTGCCTTCGGCTCAGGTCATGATCTCAGGGTCCTGGGATGGAGTCCCACATGGGGCTCTCTGCTCAGCAGGGAGCCTGCTTCTCTCTCTCTCTCTCTCTCTATCTATCTATCTTTGCCTGCCTCTCCATCTACTTGTGATCTCTCTTTGTCAAATAAATAAATAAAATAAATACATAAATTAAAAAAATAAAATGGCCCCCGGTGTAGCGCTAAAGTGCTATCTAGTATTCCTAAATGCAAGAAGGCTGTGACATGCCTTCTGGAAGAAATAAATGGGCTAGATAAGCTTCATTCAGGCCTGAGTTCTACAGTGCTGTTGGCCACGAGTGCTGTGTTAGAGTCAACCATATAAGGGACCTTTAAACAGGATCATTCAGAAAACAAAGTTATGGATTGATTGATTGATGAAAATGTATTGACCAGAGGTTCAAAGGAACTAATATTGTATTTCTCCTTGGAATAGTGTTTCAGGATTCACTTAGTGTTCTGAGCAACTGAAACTGCACTACTGCATTTGTCCTTACTAAAGAATTAAGACACAAGTTTACTGCTTCCTCAGAAAATAAAGCAGCTACCATGCACTGGGCTGTAGGAATACAGTCTTGCCCAAGAGGGTCATAGTCCTTAACTTCATGTATCTTATACATTACCTTCTAAAATGTTCCTGCAAATATGCAGGTCAAGTGTGAATCTGGTGTTAATGACCTATTCTTTCACAACAGAGGATGGACAAAACCCTTAGCCGGGATTGACTAGGCAAATTTCTATCAGTTCTTGCCCACCTATTCTGTCAGTTCTCCTATCTGCGCTAAAATGGAATCAGCTACCTGGAAGTTCCTCTTCACTCAGTCCAGGATCTCGGGAGAATCTTGATAGGGAACAAATTAATAGATCTTTCTCTGCTCATAAAAAAGGTCTGGAAAGCCTAGTCCAAGTGCTGCAAAAAGGTTATGTTTGGAATACTAACCAAACACAGTTGCAGCTGCTTGCATCACCATAATGAGAATGACCATGGTGCCCTCCATTGATCCACTTACTGCATGGTGATAAATATATAGACTTTCTACTTAATCAGGGCTAGGCTGAGATTCTAAACTCTCTTGGTGTGCACTTCACTATTTTCCATATGAGTCTCAGAATCTTCTTTGTCCAAAACATCCCATGTGTCACTCTACAATTTTTCTTTAAATACTAGCATCTGCCCTTTGAGCTTGTTTTGGGACCACATGCCCCTCCTCAGAAAGGGAAGTCCCTGCTAACCCTTTCCTCTTCCAGCAGAATGTCATCAAGAAGCTAATGCATGATTTATGAGAGCCCCATTCTCATCTGGATCCTTTCTCATCATGCCTGTCTACCATCCATCCTCTTGTGTGATCCAGGATGCTGTGGAACCCCTCCCGTCTACTAGAGACCGAGGACCTTCTTGTTACACAGCAACTAATTTCAGAGGTTATTTCTCAACTGTGAGCAGTTGCTCTAAGTTTAAGCTTTAAAATATAAATTCTTTAAAAAAAAAAAAAAATGTAGACTCTTCAGCAGCTGTGTTTCTATTGTTACAGCCATTTCTCTACCTGTTTGCTGCCTGGGAAATCCTTGCAGTAATCAGACTGACCAAAGTTAACCAGTTCTGCAAATAGAGCTTTGGATGCCACCTGCTACATAATAAAAATATTATTGTTATATAACAAGAGGAGTTTTATTAACCCTGCAGGTGGGTTTTGTTGACAGAAACTTCCCATCTAGACTGTATATTGGAGGTGGGCACACCATGCAGTGTCTGTTTTTGAGAACCACAGTATTCATAGTCCGGAGCACAATACCTGCACCAAATGTGTTTTTGGTTTTTTTTTTTTTTTTTTTTTTTTTTTTCCCACTGACTAACTGGGCTAAGTGCCGTCTTGGATTCTCACATTAACTGGAAGCCTGCCTTTTATAGTTACTTCTGGACATGACATTATAAATAAGTACTCCTTAACTACACTACATTTTAAAAATAGCCTACTTACTGCTGGGGTATGGGCACTATTTAACTGTTTCACACTAATTTTTATATTTATTTGCTTTTTATTTTTTATTTTATACTGTAATATCATGAAAAGCAGCTAGGCATGTATCTACAAAGTCCTACATTACAACGAGAAGTTGGAGAAGGTAGGAAGAAGAGGAGTCAGGAAAATCAGTCTTGCCTTGTTTACATGTATAACTAACTAAATGACTTTTGGTATCAAGTTATTTGCACAAAAAATATAAAAGATGGGTGTATTTTCATCAAAAATACCTTCTTTGGCAAATGAAAGAGGGCCTGTCCCAGTTTAGAAAGGCCTAAGAGTGTGCTGTGTTTTAAGGATTGAAGATTCTTTTTCTTGTTGGTTTTGTTTTCCTTGTTTATATCATTTAACTTGGTAGAGTGCTGCAGAAAGAACATAGGCTCTAGGATTAGAAAGCCTGGGTTTGAACCCCACCTTCTCCGTTTTCTTACCTATCTGGCCTTTATCTCTGGCCCTTATGCTTGTCTTTTTTTTTTTTTTTTTTAAGATTTTATGTATTTATTTATTAGAAAGAAAAGAGCACATGATAGCAGGAGCAGGGGCAAAGGGAGAGAGAAAGAATCTTAAGCCAGCTCTGCACTGAGCACAAGCCCAATGCAGGGCTCCTTCTCAGGACCCTGAGCTCATGACCTTGGAGGCTTGACCACCTGAGCCACTGAGATGCCCCTGGACCTTATGCTTGTCTTTATTTATTTATTTATTTATTTATTTGACAGACACAGTGAGAAAGGGAACACAAGCAGGGGGAGTAGGAGAGGGAAAAGCAGGCTTCCCGACACAGGGCTCGATGCCAGGACCCTGGGATCATGGCCTGAGCTGAAGGCAGATGCTTAACAACTGAGCCACTCAGGCGCCCCCCTTATGCTTGTCTTAAGGTTATACCGTATCACCTCAAAATGTAGCTAAAGGTAAATTATGAATTAGAAAGCACAATACCCAACTAGAAATAATATCATCATCATATCCTTTATATATCAAGATTAACCCCCTGACTCTGGATGTTAAAGAATTTGCCAGAAGTACATCTTTTAAGGAAGGCTTCTGCTCACCCAAATGTAATATAATAAATGCAAGGACTTTGCCAAGGCAAATTCCTGAAAAGAACACAGTGCAACAGAAGCAGTTCACAGAGTCCTGTGAGTTTTGGTCAGTGATTACATCCTGTTGCAGTGTTAGCAAGGGTTGGCAACCAACCTGGAGATAGAGAAAAGAAGTGACGAAAATGTCAAGATTCCTCAAGCAGATATGTCACGGAATGAATTAGAGTAGACTAGGACATTGTGTTCGGTGATAAAGGCCAGGAGTTTTGGCCATCTCCCTACCAAATTATTATGGTCTTATTTGAAGAATCCCACTTTGCCAAGTAGTGTTGAAAACAGACACATTCCAGCAGACAGTTGTTAGTCCTGACCTTCATTCTGGACAATCTATGGACGGAAGCAGCATACTGTACTTTCTTGTCTTATAGTTGTAACATTTTGCATTTTTTCAAATAAACATTAGGACATGTGGTATGACAGTTGCAAGTGAGCATTTGAGGAGACAAACTTTATTTGAATTTGCAGCTATTCCAGAGAGATTACTTGGTAGTCATGTCCTTGTTTGGTCATGGTTCTTGTGAGGTGTGACCTTGCAGAGATTTTCCAGCAAGCATCACATTTGAGAGTATGTTGAGGTCAACTGAATTTTGCAACATGTGCTAAGAACACTCCTGTGGGCACTCCTGAGTTGGATTTTTAACTGCCTTCGAATCAGGGGTGAGGAGGGCACACAGAAATAGGAAATGCATATTCTCTGTGTTTTGCACAAGAAATTTGGTTAATAAATCTCCTGAGTCCAGCCCACTACATGATTCCCAAAGCACTTTCTCCCACTGGTGAGCCCAGAGGCTCTGCACTCTTTCTTAAATCTCTTACCAGAGAAACTGATGCTCTGACCCAATTATCAGGCTTTGACCTTTGGCGCATTTGCCCTGTTGTCCTTATACACATAAGCACACTTGAAAAACGGGCTAGGTAAGAAAGGAGAGAAAAATTGGTACCAGTGAACCAGCCAACGGATAAAGGAGGCAAATGGAAATGGGTAATGTGGTGGGTGGGGGGCAGAGTTTTCCTGGAGAACATGCTCTATCAGAGGATGACTGTGAGCATCTCAAAGAAAGAATTCTGACAGAATTTCTCTCTTTCTTCCCAGGGGTCTCTGATAATAGGACACAAACCAGTGAGTCTGGGAGAAGAAGTAGAGGTATCAGGTCACATTTCTGAGCATGCTAAATTCTGCTTCCCGGTCCTTTGAGTTTACTAAAACAATGTTCCTGCCTTTTGTATTTAAAATCATCAGTAAGCAGTGATAACCTCAGAGAGAGGCTGAAATAGTATGGTGAGGTAAATAAAAGTAGCCAGCATTCATAAGCCCTTACCCCATGCCAGGCGTCATTCTAAATAGGTGAACACTTTTGGTTCTCCCAACAATCCTGTGAGGCTAGAACTCTTATTATCCCCATTCTGCAGATGAGGAAGTAGAGGCACAAAGAGCATTAAGGCCCAGAGTCACACTAGTGGCAGGGCCAAGGTTTGAACCTCGTATTAAAGTATCTAGGCCTCTAATTTGCCAATAGTGATAGGCAGTTACTTTCCTAAGGATACTGTGTGAATTAGTGGTGAGATCGATGGGAATTCAAACTCTTAGGCTCCCCACACAGCTTTATGGACCCTACAACTGGTACCAGTGTTGAAAGCTGTTGAACACTGTTAAGTGTTTAATGTTGAGCTTTATAGGAAGTAACCAAGACTGTGCTCACAATTAAATAAGAATGTATATTTGATCTTAGAACTGTCCTGTCATTTAACATTTGCCCTTTGTCTGACAAGACTTGCTTTGGCAACCACCCAAATTACTGCATGTCCCAATATGAAATAAGAAATAGGCACTCTGCTGTGGTAACTTGGAACAGAATGTTCTTGATATGGAGAGACTAGGTTCTAGTTAAATGTATAGTAACAGTTATAAATATATAAATATATATATTTATATATATATATATATATATATATATATATTTGGTTCAACAGTACTTCGGGATTACTTATTTATTCTCTTTGGACAATTTCTAGATGTGCTCTGACCAAATTAATCAGATGATTTTCTGATTATCTCAGCCCCATTCACTCTATTAGAAACTGGAACCTTAGTTTCACAGTTTCATGTTGGATGTGGGACTCAAGTGAGCTGCAGAATGTATTTGTTTTCATCATCTTTAGTTTTTTCAGCATTAGTTTCCACATTGCATGTAAAGAAACAAATTTTTCATTCAGACCTCAAGATTCCAACAGTAAGGCCCCATTTTTACAGCCTTGTATTTTCCCACTATTTCCCTTTACCTCCAAAGAAATCAGGCTAACCCTTGCCAGAGTTTCTCCATTTCTGCATGTCTACTGTTCGTCTGAGTATATCCTTTAAGGCCTATCGTAAACCCTATCTTCTAGGAAACCTCCCCCAATTTTCCAAACCTCGTTGATTTCCCCCACACTGAACTTGATCCCTGTTTCAAAGCCCTTACTGTTAACTTCCCATGTGGAGGAGTCACTGGTGTTCTTGACCCATGTTCTTCAGGCGGAGGAGTGTGTGTTATCTTCCAGCCTGTCGCTTGCCTGTATTTTTTTTTTAGGACCTTATTGCTTTAACAATCATACACTGGCCTACATGTTTAAAAAAAAAATTTATTTTTGGTATACTATGAAATAGAGTGTGAAATAGAGGCTCAAAACCCTTTTATTTCAACGGATTTCAGTTGAAATACTGAAAAGACCATCCTTTCCTGCGCTGAATTGCAGTGGTATCTTTGTTACAAATCAGGTAGCTATATTTCATATAGCCATATGAAAACCATTTCTTATGCCTTGTTTATAGTTTTATTCTGCTGCGTTTACAGGCTTTGTATCAAGACGATACTAATCTTATAAAATAAGACCAACAAGTCCCTTTGCTATGCTCCGAAAAATATGTGCCTTGGAAATATTTGTTAAATCTGTAAAGCCATCTGTATCATTCAGTGTCCAATCAAGAAAACAGAAACCACCCATAGTATTTAAAAACAGGGAAATCAAGAAAGAATGAACGCAAAAGCCAACCAAATGAAATTAGCAATAGTAGAAGCAACTGTCACCCCTAACCTGAAGGACAAAGGTAGTAAGAGGTATTACTAGAGTCCAAAGGCTAAAATCAGGAGTTGAAAGCTGGAATCCTGTTGGCATAACTAGCAGGAGCAGGAGCAGGAGCTCCAGAAAAGTGGTATGCAGTGGAGGAGACTCCATGAGGGGCAGAGTAGGATAGAACAGACCCTGACTTCTCTCCTCCCCCTGCCTCCACCCTCCTATGTGCCTTCCAGGAATCTCTCACTACCTGAATCTACCAGAACCAGATGACCAGAAGTCTGGGAAGCTGAGCTTGCAGGGGACAGCCTCCTGGTGGGAGGGCATGTAGTGGGTCAGAGGGCAGATGACCCAGGTCTGGCACTCCACCTGAGCCCAGAAACCTTTTTTAGACTTAGTCAATTTTTCTTCTAATTTTTCTAATTCTGGTCATCTAATATTTTCCAAGAAAATCATCTATTTCAAAAAGGTTTTCATATTAGCATACAATATTACATTTTACCATTTAAAATCTCTTCCATGTTTATAGTTAATTTCCCTTTCTTATTCCTAATCTTGCATATTCTTTTTTTTTTTTTAAGATTTTATTTATTTGACACAGAGAGAGATCACAAGTAGGCAGAGAGTCAGGCAGAGGAGAGGAAGAAGCAGCCTCCCTGCTGAGCAGAAAGCCCGATGCGGGGCTCTATCCCAGGACCTGAGATCATGACCTGAGCGGAAGGCAGAGGCTTAACCCACTGAGCCACCCAGGTGCCCCTAATTTTGCATATTCTTGAGGTTAAATATCTTTCTGCATTTTTGACTATTGCCTAGGGAGAGGCAATGTCATCTAATATGTTTCTCCGATCCCAGTATGTCCTTTAAGTGATGAATAGATCTAGAAGGCAATCCAGTGCAGGATCACGTTGGCATGAATCCTTCCAGGCAATGCCATCAGGGAGCACACAAACAGAAATGTCCTTTTTAGTGTAAACAGCTGTTGACCTACTGACACACTAAGTCTTGCAAATGCTTATAAACTGATTTTATCATTCTTTCTTTGTTTACCAGCTAGAAGATCTGTATTAAGAGAAACTACCCCTCATCACTATTTGGTCTCTCTTGGAGATCTTTTTTACTTTCACTTTTACCCTTTCAGCCTTTCAGATTTCTGACTTCTTTTTTGTTTGTTTTTTTTTTTTAAGATTTATTTATTTTATTTCGAGGGAGAGAGAATCTCAGGCAGACTCCACTGAGCGTGGAGCCTGACACAGGGCTCAGTCTCACAACTCTGAGATCATGGTCTGAGCCAAAACCAAGACTAAGACACAACTGTCTAAGCCACCCACAGGCCCCCCAGATTTCCAACTTCTTCACCTAGTGATTTTACCTTTACCTAGTGATTTTAAATACCTCAGAATTTTCACAGAGGTGCCCCTATAATTTTCATTGTCCTTTTTGTATATTAACACAAAATTCAAAAGTTCAAGAGGGCATAGAATAAAAAGCCTTCCTCCCCTGCTCATTCCTCCCTCCAGCTCATTCAGTTCCCTCCCCAGAGGCAGCCATTGTTACAAGTTTCTTATGACAGCTTCTAGAGACATTAAAACAATACATATATTCAGGTGATCAAACAAATGCAGTAAAACATTCACAATAAGTGATCTGTATGTACATAGGTGTTCTTTATATCATTTTTTTACAACTTTTGTTGTCAGTTTTAAAGTATTTGTAAGTAAAAAGGAATATGTATAACATATATATTCTTTTTGCCTTCCCCTCTCTTTTTTCATTAAACAATATATCTTGAAGTTCTGTCCATGTCAGTATATATAGAGATGCCTCATTCTTTTTAAAAACTGCTATTGTTTTATTGTATGGAAATACAGTGTACCATAATTTATTTAAATAACAGTATATAGATGGACATTTAGGTTGTTTTAAGTCCACTGATACTACCAAGTTGCCGCAGCAAATGCCCTTTTAGGTTGTTGTTCATGTGTATAAGCGTACCCTTTGCTGTGGAACTGCCACAGCAAAGAGTATGCGAGCTTCTCATTTTAATAGTAATCACCAAACCAGCCACCCTACGAGATATTCCAGCATACCCTCCCACTACTTTTTTGAGAGTACTGGCTTTCTAATACTCAACAACACAGTGTAATATGGAACTCGGTTTCTTTTCCCTTTTTTTTTTTTTAAGCTTGTATTTATTTGAGAGAGTACACGCAAGTGGAGGGCAAGGGCAGAGGGAGAGGGAGAAGCAGACTTCCCACGGAGCAGGGAGCCCCACATGGGGCTGGATCCAAGGACCCTGAGAGCATGACCCTAGCCAAAAGCAGGTGCTTGACTGACTGAGGCATCCAGGTGCCACTGGAACTCTATTTCTAATCTAAAAGTTGAAACATTGAATTTCTTTGCAGGTTTAACTTGCATAGCTCTTTTTGTCTAAAAGTCACCTATATTTTCTTCTCTGTGAACTATCTGCTTCTATCCTTCACCCTCTTTGTTGGGTTCCTGGCTTTTTTTTTTTTAGTTGATTTGCGGGAGGTCTTTATATGTTAAGAAAGCCACTTGTCTGTGATATAACACTTCTGAGCTGGAAATAATAACCTTACAATAATCGAGTTCGGCACTATCATGTTACAAATTTAAAAGCTGACTTAAGGGTGTTAAATGACTTGTGAATCTGGAGCCCAGATTTTTGCCTCCTGGTTTAGTGATTTTTACGCTGTGTCATGCCAACCCTAAGGCAGAAGAACCAGTACCCACCCTTTCAAAATGTAAAAGCATTGTGATTTCAGGACTTTGCCCTACGCGTTGGCCCCGTTATTCCTTGCTACCCCATTTAGGGAAATATCTCTCCCCAATTTAGGATACGTAGCAAATTTGCACTTTGGGATTCCCTAGACTTGCCTTATCAAAGGTCTTGCTTGCCCTAGGCAAGATGACTTCTTGACTTTTCCAACCAATTCTCATTCTTGAGCCAGTTAGTTCCACTTGGATTTATCCAGCTTCTGTTAAATGAAGATCCCTGCATCAGGCAAGACAGAGGAATAAAAAGGAAATAGAGATTTCAGCCCCTGCCTTGGTGAACCATCCATTTGAGGATACATAGCAAATACTGAATTTATTTAAAAATGAGGTCATAATTGCTCACTAATGCTCAGGGCATACAGATCAAGTGGTGATTAAATGGGTTTGTATTAATCAGAAAAGGACCCTTGCAAGTTAAGTTTTTAATTCAGATCAATAAAGAAGTTATGTATATAGATTATAATAATATCGACTAACACAGGTATCACTCTCTAGTCCTCAGAGACCATCGCAGGCATCGTCTCTTCTCATCTAAATGGTGGCACATATGTGAATAAACTGCAGAATACTAGAGAGAACAAAAGGCTGGTTCAGACAGCCCGGAAGGGCCCAGGGCTTCTCTCTCCAGGACCTAGGATCTGTGCACTGTACCACACTGCTCCAGGTTTGGCAGAGGAAGGGAAAGAAGTGGGGAGGGGACTGAGGTGGTGGAATGAGTCACAGATTTGACTTCTTTTAAGAGGCTCTGTGGTGTCATGAGAAAACTGTAATTTTGGAGTCAGGCTAAATTTGAATCTGTCTTGCTATACAAGTGTGACCTTGGCAAGTTACTCATCGTCCAAACCTCCATTTTATCAGCTGCAGAATAGAGTTAATATCTACTCTTTAAGGTTGCCTGACATAAAGCAGGCATCTGATAAATGGTGGCCACTTTAGCTCGGAGTGGGCTAGAGCAAAACCGTGGGTTCGTTTCCTCCTGCATGTGTTATTGATTGACTTGGTTGCAGCAAAGAGGGTGGGAAGCGAAAGACACAAAAAACAAAAGGGCGTTGAGTCCTAGGGGAAAGCGCTGCATTCCTCCCTCAGACTCTTCTCAGGCTCTTGACCCAGCAGGGAGATGTTTGTAAACTTAAGCATGAGCTAACTGATAAGAGTTAATACTGCACTCTCTGGACATGGTCCTGTTGGACATCAGGCAGGAGACCACCTGCGTACAAGTGCAGTGCAGGGTGTTAAAGTGGGCTCTGGACTTGAGGGTGGAAGAGGGGCTTACCTCGGCCTTTGCCCCTTTCCAGCTCATGTTCTTAAATGAATCCATTAACTTCCTTGCTCTGGGGATACTTGTGAAGTGGGCCTAGTCATCCTTCTGTCACAGGATTTCCAAGGATCAAACTAGAAATTCAGTTCAAACCTACACAATACTGTGTATTGCTACTGTGATGGTTAATGTTATATGTCAGCTTGGAGGGAGTCTTAGACTATAGTAAATTTAAATTGGTAAATTTTGAGTAAACAGATTACCCTCCATAATGTGGGTGGCTCTCATTCAGTCACTTGAAGGCCTGCATAGAACAAGAAGTTTGGCCTCCCCCAGCTAGAGGGAATCATCCTGCTGACTGCTTTCAGACCTTATCCCTTCATTGGTTCTCCTGGGTCACCAGCCTGCTGGGCCACACTGCAGATTTGGAGGCCCCACCTCCATAATCATGTGAGCCAATCTCAGAATAGGTCCCTGTCTTTCTCTCTCCCATTGGTCCATTTCTCTGGAGAACCTTGACTAACACAACTACTATGGGTCAGGCATTGTTCTGCAGGATACATTTTTGAAGGAGACAGGGAACAAACGTTCTTGAGGGGCAAGAGTCAGACAATAAGGCAAACAAAGACAGTATCAAGTGGTGATAAGAATAAAATGCAAAACAGGGTGCTGAAAACTGGCTGGGGCTCCTTTAGCCTGAGTGGATCTGCGTGGAACGTTATTATAGAAAGGGGAGTGCAGAGGTTCTTAGGAGTGAGCTCAATGTGCTGCGCAGAAGGCAAGTCTGTGTGCCTGGGAATAGGGCAGTGAATAAAGAGCAGTAGGAGAGGAGGTAGGTAAGTTTGTGAGGTCACATCAGGTAAGCCTAGTACTCTGATGATAGAGAATTTAGGTCTTGACTAAGTGCAGTGGGAAACCATTGAAGAGCACATGACATACTGTGACTTACACACACACACACACACACACACACACCTTAACTGAAGCGAAACTCACACAACATCCATAAAATCCACCATTTTAGTGGCGTTTAGTATATTCACAATGTCATGCGATCACCACCGATGGGTATTTTTTAGAACTCATTCTCGTAGTGGAAGAAGAGTGATCGGGGAGCAAGAGTACAGGACAGACCTGTTTGGAGGCTGATACTGACACAGGGTGGCTCGGGCGGCAGCAAGAAAGATGGGGAGAGCAGACAGAGCGAGTGTGGGTCAGGCTTTACAGGAAGTCAGCAGGCCTTCCACAGATTCACCGCAGTGTGTCGGGGGAAATGTAATCTATGCAACTTTGCAAACTGTCATATGTTATCTTCCTTATAATGCCTCAGATTTTATGGTTATTAAAGAGAAAGAGCCAGACTGGATGGTTTCTCAAGGTCCCTTGAACTCCTGAGGTCCTCTGATGCTTTAAAGCTGGGTATACTGCCTTCGAGAAAAAAGGGAAGATTTATTTGAAGATGTTCCTGATCTATGCAGTGCCCAAGTGCTTCCAGAGGACAGTTCCAGGGCATTGTCCAACCAAATACTTGGTGAGAAGAGGCAAAGCCTGCCTTCCTCCAGCCAGCAAAGCTATGTCACAGCCTGGAGGCATGCATGGGAACTGGCAGGCCTGGGTTCAGCATCCCAGACAGGATACTCTTAAGTAGGAAGTGCCCTGACGCCTGGGCTCTCAGACCTCCAAGATGTCCAGTAAAAACAGACTGGGTGGCGAGGCCCCAGGCCAGAGAAGGGAGAATGCTTCCAGCAGTGCAGCCCTCCCTATGCCGATGATTCTTGCTGGCACTGAGTATGCCTCAGAAGGTTATAGCACTTTCCCCAGAATCCCAGGATGCTGGCATCTGTGATTTTGTGTATCTAGCCCCATTAGCATCCCAAACCCCATTCAGGTGGCAAGAGTCTTCAAGAAAGACCCTCTGCAAAAGACAGTTTCTTTCCTCCTTCCCCTCTCCTGCTTTGAGGAGCTTACCAGAAATCCAAATTTATTTGGTTTATGATCTTTGTGGTCTTCTCTGGAAAGAGTGACTTCTTTTTCACATAAGATTTAGCTTTAGATAGACCACAACGAGGCTGGGAATGCTCTTCCCCAGAGTTTCTCACTAAGAAATAAAGAAACTGAATTAACTCTTTAAAGTCACCTGAGTAGAACTTAGGAGAAATGCAGATTCTCAGACCCCACCCCTTACCTACTAAATGAGAAACTTGGGGAGTTGGGCCCCAGCAATGTGTGTTCTCACAAGTCTTTCAAGGGGTTTTGAGGCATACTCAAGTTTGAGAACCACTACCTTAGAGAGACAGACACAAAGAAGCTAGAAAGCCTGAGAAGAGTAATCGGGTGGTGATCCCATGATGGATGAAGGAAATGCGGCTCAGAGAGAGAAAGGAACTTGTCCTAGCAGATAGCCTTTGGTTTCTCTGCTTTATCCCTCCTATCCCATAGGGAAACTCAGATTTTCCTTTTGAATTGTTGTCTTTTCTTAGTTCTCGTTGCTCACCAGTCCTCATATTACTGAGTAACTTTTAATGTTTACTCTGTTTTATATATTTGTTTTATATTAATCTGGCCAATTTATATAGTTAAAAGGTATACGACACTAAGTACATAAAATGCTAAAGCAATCTTAGCGAATGGCCTAGGTAGGGTTTCCTGAGACACACCAAAAGGATGGGTCAGAAGAAGAAACTGATCCTTACTATGGTTGTAACTGAGGCCTCAGACAATCCTTAGACAATCTCTAATTCTGGAGCTGAGGTATGCTTTCAGAATTACTACCAATGGGAGCAAGGGGGCCCAAACTTTAGAGCACTGCATTAGCCAGTCCTGGCTGTGAGATGCCCCTGGGAGGGGCCTCAGTCTCTCTCTCTCAGAGAGCTTCTTCAAGGGCGCTGACTAGTAAGCTGTGAGCTATCAGGAGTTGGGAGCTGGGTGCACCAGCCCTAAAGAGGAGATCTGGGGAGAATAGAAGGTATTCAAGATTTGGGGAGTGGATGACAGGATCAGAAGAATACACCTGCTGAAAATAAAACCAGAACACCCCGAGACTCAATGTTAAAAGAATCAGATCCTAAAAGAAGGTGTGTGGCTGATGAGACTAGAGAACTTACCATCTCTACTGAATATTCCCAAGTCTAGTGAAAATGATCCTGGTCTGTGCCAGAGCTTTCCAACGTGTCTGTTAGGCAACGATGACTTGCAAATATGTGGGGGCTTTTACTTTCTTGTAAGCTTATGGTGGCAGAACAGAACTTAGGATGACAAGCCCCTCTATAATTTACCCAGTATGACATACAAACATTGTTTTGCACGGGTTCATAGTTGTACAAAAAGTTGCAACGCACTAGCTTATCCATTTATTTGTTCAGTTGTACTGTATTATGAATGGGGCAAGGCAGGCATCACAGATGGAAGTGGTCTCTGAATTTACATGAGACTGGTTGGTGCTCAAGCTCCATGCCAGAGCGGGGTCCTTCTGATGATGAAAACCAGCACTGTCCATCCAGAAACATCTCCAGAATGCAGTAGGATAGTTCGTCCAGGTACTCTAGAATGATTAAATATCCCTTAGGAGCAAAGGATATCCCTTGAAGCTTCACTCTCCTTGTGTGCACATTAAGAATGCCTGCGTTGTTTTAGCATCCGGAGTGATGGTATCCTCGGGAGCTCCCTTGAGAAAAGACTGGCTTTTCTCAGATCTACCTGATCCCTCATTGATAAGCCTGCATCTAATTTGTCATTCAGGCCCTCAGTGAGGCACTCGGGTCTCCATAGCTTGCTTACCTGTGAGGAAATGACAGAATTCAGTTCTCAAGCCAGCAAACCTAAGGGCCAACCTCTGGGTCATGGTGACTCAGTATGAAAACCTGGGCAAGTCTCTCTTAGCAGCATCATTCAATGAAACATCATTCAAGGAAACATCTCACACAGAAGGGATTGGCCACTGGAGAAGGAGTATGTTGTCACAGGACACATAATATAATTCTGGGACTGTCCTCTCTAAAACTAGGCAGGATGGGAAGGAGTTTGAGCTGCCTTGATGACAGACATCTGCTCAGTCACCCTTAGGCTGGCTCCCTGTGGGGAGATCCTGTAGCACAAATAGTTAAGTGTCATGCTCTGAAACCTCTGGTCATAGGAACAGACTAAGGGAGACACTTGAACCATGCTCATCATTCCATTCTGTCTTTCACCTTTTTGTAGGGAAGAAACACTAAGTGTTTCCCCTGTGTGGTTGTGAGCTTTGACCCAAATCCTTGGTCATCTTGGTCCCAGAGCTGCCCCAGGAATCGATCTCAGGTGGATTTCAAACTGATTTTGCCTACCCACTGGGCTATAAGAAATATTGTCCTCTTGATTTTCTTTCCAGGGGAGAGAAGAAAGAGATAGTAGTGGTCTGAAAACCTAGCACCTATGTCAAAGGACTCCTACATTGGCAGTGGAACCCCCCATGGCCCCTAACACTCACATACACACACACACACACACACACACACACACACACACACACCACACACACACACAGCAGGTCCATTCTCTAACACTATAAAAAGCTGCACCAACCTCTCCCTGAGTGACACCATGGAGGTTTCTCTGGCAGAGCAAGTCTGGGCAGGTAATGGATGCTTCACTTGGATTGCTGACTTAGAGACCAGAGAAACAGAAAAGGGAGAGAGCCAAACTTGACAACCAAAATTCAGCCTGTGTGCCTGTCTCCAAGGAAGGTTTTCTGCTGTTCTCTGGGACTGTTCCAGCCAGCTTCAGGGCGAGAGGTGTCATCTCTAGAGTTAGCCAGAGCCCACTCCCTAGTGCTTTGGAGCAGCCAACTGAACTCTGGCGTCCCCTTCTTGTTGTGCTTTAACACGACGCCAATAGGCTCCACCCTAGCTGGGAGATGGCGCAGCCCCTGCCAAAGACCTTGTCTTTTTTGACCACAGGCCCCAGAGCATCCAGGGGCTTCCAGCTCTCTAGGTCCCACCAAAACCCCAAGCTTTCCTGGCATACTGTCAGAGTGTGGCTGCCACTGCTTTGACACAGACTTAGTCACAAGCTGTTGCTCTTATTTCCACCTCTGTGGTCTTTTTAAGGACAGGGATAATGACCTCTTTATTTCCTCATGCCCCATGGTACCTACAACGGTGCTGGTTACAAGGTATGGTCTCAGGGAATGTCTTTTTTATGAACAAGTATATGCATAAATTAATAAATGTATTTAAGATTTATGAAAACCCTGTGACTGCTGACCACTTGAGCGAACTAAGCATCTAATCCTAGAGCAGAGGGTGGGAGATGGGGTTGGGGACCCTCACCAGCTGCCCCAGAAGCTATCCCCCAGTCTGGGGGAGCAACTCAGTATCTTTCTTTGTCAAAAGAGACATCTTAATATCACCCTTGCAAGTCCCAGTCTTGGGTGGAATTGGGTATGTAATAGTCATAGTAATATGACAAAAATCTATACAAAGGATAGTATGTATAACCATTTTTCCTCTGGGGGCTTCTGAGATTAAAAAAGGTTTTATTTTCTTTGAGTTGACCAGCTATACTAATCAAGAAAA
This sequence comes from Mustela lutreola, assembly GCF_030435805.1. Classification (NCBI taxonomy): domain Eukaryota; kingdom Metazoa; phylum Chordata; class Mammalia; order Carnivora; family Mustelidae; genus Mustela; species Mustela lutreola. Next base: position 100,921,259 of record NC_081299.1, on the reverse strand, counting down.
ACTAATGTCTATAATAAGCAAACCCTCCAGTTCTCCATAGTATAACTAGGATTGTTTTATCTCTTGCTCCCATCAGTCCCATCAGGGATTCCATAGGTAGCCTCCCATGTGATGGTTCATGAACCATGTTCCTTCCTTGAGGCTTAGCTGTATAGGGCCTTGAGTCCTTCTTGCCTCCAGCTGCCAGATAAGGAAAGAGAAGGTGGAGGAGAAATACTCAGTACTTAATCACTTTGACCTGGAAGTGACACACATAATTTCTGCCCACCTCCCAGGGATGAGGACCAGTCCACCTAGTCCACATAGCTCTTCCCAGATGTCAGGGAGTTGGGAAATAGAACTCCAGTTGGAGAGCCCTCTTCGAGACCCCTCATCCTAAGAGGGGATGCAGATCTCAGAAAATCAGCTAGCTGTCCCTGACATGGTGAAGTAATGATTGGCAGTAGTGAAGTGAAGAAGCTGAGGAAATGGAGAAAGGACAGAGAACTAGCGGGGCAGGACTCTGAGGCTCAGAGAAGAGAGAGGGTGAGGAGGGGAGAGAACAGATTGGAGTGGCAGCTGTGGGGCTTGAGACTTTGGAAAGAGACTATTAAGAAATCTTTCTGAGTGTTGTTGGTGCAGCTGCTCCCTTGTCAGGCTTCACCAAGCCTTCAGGAGCTTCAGGAGCTGGTGGGAAGGCTGAGGCTGGCCTCAGGAGCTACTTACAGTAGCAAACACACTTCTCTCTAACTATTGAGTCGCATGGGTTAAGAGACCAGAGCTATTCTGAAATTAAATGGTGATGATGGTTGCACAGCATTGTCAATATACTAGAAATTACTGAATTGCACACTCAAAAGGGTGAATTGTATGTTCATGTGAATGTAGCTCAATGAAGAAATTATACAAGGAAAAAACAGGACCTACCACCTTCTAAACTCTACTTTTGTGCCTTCATTTTATATATCTTGATCATCTATAGTTCTTAGTTAACCTGAAGGGTAGGTAGGGATTGACGTCCCTATTTTACAGCTAACTGAGATTCCCTGAGGTTAAATGGCCCAATGCCACACAAGTGGTAGAGTTGGAATTCGGACTCCGAGATCTGCCTGGCTGCAGAACTGGCTATCTCCCCATGGCCCTGTCTGCTTTCAGGAACAGTCGCTGTCCTTTACAGAGTGCCAGCTACTGAGGTAGGAGACTTATATGTGATTTGAACTTTTTTAAAAGTCCTGGGAAGTTGGCGATACTCTTCGTTCATAGATAAGGTCAGCAAGGCTCCCAGTAGTCAATGATCGCCCCAACTTGACTAAAAGGGGGCAATGCCAGGTTTTCATTTCCTGTCTGATTTCATAGCCCCTCAAAGTGCTTTTACTTGGGAGTCCATCAGCACTGCTCTACTTACAGTAGCAAACACACTTCTCTCTAACTTTTCAGCAAATAAAGCTTGCTTTTCTCTGCCTGAGTCAAATCCAGCTCACTTACTTTATGGAGTGTTTACGACGTGACAAGTATTATGTTAAGATGCCTTCTCCTTCCGTCTTCACTAGTTGAGGTCCACCATCTTTTTCAAAGTTGGATTCAGAGGTCCTTTCTCTACGACGTTTCCATCAATTCTGTCCAATTCTGTTTACCTTTGCCCCTTAAACAGGAAGATTATGGTGATTTTAGCAGTGTGACTCAGAGTGTAATCTTTGGATGGATCTAATCTGAGATGTGTTTTGCCATTCTATGCAAGATAGGTAAAGAAACTGAGTGTAACTATTTAGAAGATTTGACAGTAATTTGACACTGCTCTGATATCTAATTGCCTAGTCAGTGGGCTTATATTTTATCTCTTTTAATTCATTTTTATAGTAATTCACTTTTATTGTATTTTATTTAGAAAAAATCAATCTACCACAGACTGGAAAATTTTTTAAAAATTATCCTGTACCACAGATAGCTTGAGAGGCATTGATTGGAACCAGCAAATTGTGCCCCAGGGGCCAAATCCAGCCCAACACCTAATCTTATAAATAAAAATGTATTGAAACACAAGCACACTTATTCATTTACATATTGTCTATGGCTACTTTTGTGCTGTGATGGCAGTACTGAGTATAGCTCTTCCTTGATTTATGATCAGGTTAGGTTCCCATAAACCCATTGTGAGTTGTAAATATCATACGTCAAAAATGTGTTTAATACACTTAACCTACTGAGCTAACCCAGGTAGCTAGCCTACCTTAAATGTACTCAGAATGTTTTCACTAGTCTATAGTTGGGTAAAATCATCTAACACACAGCCTGTTTTATAATAAAATGTTGAATACGTCATGTAGTTTATTGAATACTGAACATGAGAAGCAGAATGGCCATGTGGGACAGAATGGTTGTCAGTGTATCTGTTATTTACCCTCATGATCACAGGGCTGACTGGGAGCTGTGACTGCCCAGCATCATAACAGATTATTGTACCGTATGTCACTAGCCTGGAAACAGATCAAAATTAAAATTTTGAAGTATGGTCTCTGCTGAATGCATATCACTTTCTCACCATTATAAATTTAAAAATATAAGTTGAACCATGGAAAGTCAATGACTGTCTGTAGCTGTGACAGAGACCATATGTCCCACAAAGTCAAAAATTTATTACCTGGACCTTTACAGAAAAAGTTGCTGACCCCTGGTCTAGACCACTGGTTCTCAGCTGTGACTGCACATTAGGAACATCAGGGAGAGAGTTTTGAAATACAAATGGTTCTATTTCCAGAGATTCTGACCTAATGACTTGGGGTGAAGTGTGTGCAAGTCATTTTAATTGCAGCAAACTTTGAACTGTAGCTGAGAATAAGAATCACTGTGGATGCCAGAGATCTACCCCAAACCTACTGAGTCAGAGTTCTGGAGAAGAGGACTCATACTTGAGTAGGTATGGCCTAAGTAGATCTTGGTAAGCAAATCCCCCAGAGGTAATCTAGATGTTTCGCTGGGGTTGAGAACCACTGGTGTACACTCAGGAGCAATGATTTCAAAGCTCTAACATGTATCAGAATTACATGAGGAAGATGCTAAGAACACAGATTCCCAGGCCTGCCTCTCGTGAGTCTGAATAACCCATGTGGATGTGGCCTAGGAAGGTGCTTTTTCAGCCCCACAGTGCTTCTCGAGCAGGGGTGTCCTTGGACACACTCTGAGAAATACTGCTCTAGCAAAAAGCCCTTGGTTTCTGTCCAGGCTTCCTCAGAATGACTTAGATTCTGTGACTCATTTTTTCCCTTTCTGAAATGAAGAGAACAATCCCTCCCTAGCCTTATTTTCCAGGACTGTATGAGTTCTGAACATATAATGTATGTATGTGAAAGTGTTCTGTTAAAGAAAAATGCTTGTAAAGAAGCATATTAACACTCCCTGGGATGTAAGTGACTGACAATGTATAATATGCTATAATATAATATATTTTTAAAAACACTGTTTTATCTCCAAACAGATGTGCATTTCTTCTGAAGGAATCTCCAGAAGAGAATTTCGGCAGCTAGAATAGGCTCAGAACAGGAGATCTGAGGTTTTTATGGGGCTTTCTCTACATCATTTGACTCCTGTCCCTGTAACAATAGAAAGGAGAAGAAGAAAAAGCTCTCAGTAGCCTATGCCTTTAGACTGCTTCTTTCAATTAATCCTCACGTCCGCTAAGTAAGACGCAGCATGCTCATTTTAAAGATGAGGGAACTACAGCTCAGAGTGGTGAAATAATTTGCCTCAAGTCACTGACAGCTAGAATGTGTCAGGGCGGGGATTCAGGGTTTGGGTCATGAGACTCCAGAGCCCACCTTCTTAAGCACTCTGTCACTCTCCCCTTTGTGTAAAAACCTTGACTATGAGAGGGAAGAGAATCCTCCTGGAAGGCCACTCAGCCACCAGTCTGCTTCCTTCTAGTGCACTATTTGCTCAGAATTCCTAACTGTGGAGCCCCATGCCCCCTGCCTCCCTCCAGCCCATGTTCACATGTGGGCACAATATAGACTCCACATGATGCGAGCCTCCTTGGAAGGACCTGCTCTCTGTTACTGAGAGAGCAGTAAATGACTGTCATTTCTGAAGTCATCCCATGATCTGACCATTCATTATTTGAGAGCTGTCAACAGCAAGCACTGCAGAATCCTTAGTATTCTGAGAGGCAGAAGCACAAGAAAGAAGAAATCACTGAAGTATTTCCTCCCCCTACAGGAAAAACACGGAAATCCTGGGGACTCCATACTTTTAAAGATTAGCTCTAAGACAGTGGAAAGCAGGAGCAGACATAGGAAAAAGGGATCTGCCTTGTGGCATGTCTAAGCACATCATCTATTTGAGTTCAGTTGAAATCTGGTTAGTAAGTTTTGGGAGGTGGGAAGTGTCCAAGTTCTGAGATGGCCGGACGAATGGACCAGGTCTTAACCCACTAAGACCATAGACCACCTGAGGGTCCAGCCAGAGGTGCTGAAGGCTTTGTCCAGGAGAAGCTGAAAGAAGTCATCTGTGACCCAGAGCAAGTTTTTCCTAGCCCCAGCCCCAGAGAAAGGGGGTTGGCTAAAATAGGGGTTCCCATCCTTCTACCTATTTTACTGTTCCCATCTCCAGCTTCTCCCTGATCACCCTTTTTGTCCCACCCAGAGTCCCCTTTCTTACTGTATGTTCAAACTTTTCCTCCCCCCCTCCCCCCGCCCCTCATGCCCCTGATCAGTCCTTCTTCTGCTCTCTTCAGCAGAGTGGCCTTGAGAATAGCAGCCAGGGCAGGGCTGTGGACCTGATTTTGACCTTCTACCCTACAGGTCACACCCATCCAGAAGTTTCATTCCCTACCGGAACCCAGAACACAGCAGTAAGCTACTGTAATGTGAAAGAACCGTTTCAGTAATGATAGCTTTTTGTTGATTTTAGGGGTGAGCAAACCATGGCTCATAGGTCAAATCCAGTCATTTCATAAGTGAATTTTATTGAGATACAGCCACACTCATATATTCACATGGTGTCTATGGCTACTTTCATGCTCCAAGGGCAGAGGTGAGTAGTTAGGAAATAAAGGTCATGGTCTACAAAAAGCCTAACATATTCACTCTCTGGCTATTCACAGGAAAAATTGTCAGCCCCTGGTCTAGAATATCCTCTCCTGAGTCTGAAGGCTTGTTTGAATAAGTCCCTTGATTGTTTCTGCTAGGTAGAAATGGTTTGTGAGTGTTTTCTTCAGAAGGTGCTGAGCCTTTGAAAGACATTAGTGAGTCCTTACAACAGTAAATTGGTAACAAAAAGAGGCACAATCCCTTTGCCCCCACCGAGCAACACAGTTACCCCCATAATGACCAGGGTACTCCTGCTTCTTGAGAGGGAGTGGGGGTGAGCCCCTCTCTGCTGACAAGCAGGACAACAACTGCACATGACAAAGCCCTTCACTTACCTCACCACTCCTCTCTGTGACAACCTCTTGGTGCCACAGGGACAGAAACACAAGAACTAATAATGGAAGCTGAACAGTTCTCCATTAACACAAGTCTGTGCTTCTTTTGTCTCAAGTGAGAATGCTGATTGGCAAATTTCAAGAGTCCCACAGTTCTTTGATGACCAAGCCTAGTTGATTCTTGTCTTCCACTTGCTTTCTATTCCTTTCATCTCAGAATGAAACTACTTGAACCATGAAGTCACCCCCTCCACAGATAATTGGCTATTTAGTGTTGGGGTCATTTTAATTTTTGGCTTCATAATATTAATAATGATATTATTACTACTAGTAGTCTTACATATTTGAGGCTTACTCTGGCAGGAATTATGTGCATTACATCATGTATGTCAACCTGACCCCCTCAAAATAGTGCCAGGTCCCACCCACTGCTTCTTCACATCCAGGCCCCTCACCATCATGACTGTCCCTAGGGCTGCTGTGACACTGCTCTTCATCTCGCAACAAAACGCAGTGCAACTAGGGCTCCTATTGGGCCTGCTCTGGAAGAATCTCTGAGACATTGTAGTATTCACATGTCTCAGGGGACCTCTCCCAATTGCTGTGTTGAGGCCACATTATAACTTAAAACAAGCCTTCATCATCACTGCTCTGGAAGTTGCCTTAGAACTGCTACACACTCTGCATATTCAGTTCTAAGAGCAAAATGATCACCAAGCCAATCCTGGGGCCACTCTAACTTCCCCATCCTTGACCTTGATGGGAACTAATGGTCTTGGGATCCCTGGGAGAAGCCTCATTCCTCCGTTCTGCTGACAATCCATCTTTAGGACATCTCTGCTACTCTGCTGGAGCTCCTCAGAATCCCAGGATGGTATTCCTTTATTTGTTTATTCAGAGAACAGTGCCAAGCAGTCCTGTGTGGACAGAATGGATAAGACACCACCCTCACTTCAAAGAAGACTGGGGGCTAAATGGGGAAAAGACAAAATAGTGTAACACAGTCATAGGGCACCAGGTGCTGGAAGTGAGGCCAACCAGGTGTTGGAAGAGAGGGTTCAAGAAGACTTTCCAGAGGAGTAATACCAAGGTTTTAAAGGACATGTAGGAGCCAAGCAAAGGGATCTAGGATAGAGATGGAGTTCTAGGCAAGAGGAAAAACATACTTGGACCTATAGGCATAGGAGAAGTTAAAGGTTTGAAAAAAAAAAGAATATTTCTGTCTTCCTTGACTTTTGGGGTCAGCAGATATACCCTATGTGCTTATGAGGCCCGAACTGCAGATGTAATATCCAAGGATCCAGGTCCTACCAGAAGCCTGGCATTCCAGGTGGCAGCTTCCCTGCTGTGGGAACTCAGACCAGACCCTGCATGGGAAAGCAGGTTCTTCATGTTGTAATCACCGTGGCACTATTCCTTCCTCCTTCTAATGCCCTTGACATAGGCCATGGGTCCACCTTACCCTGGCAGGGCTTGGCCCTTCCATCAGCTGCGGAATAGTTTTCTGTATTTTTCCAGTGAGTTTTATTACCTTGAGGTAAGGAAACAAGTCTCAAAATGCATTTTTGTCACCTTTCTAGACTCCATGGCCTCTAGCCAAATTAGACCACCACCCCCGTGGTATGGAACTAGAAACCAGATCCCCCTGCACCATATTTGTAACCTTTGGTAATGTTCACTAGGCTCTACTGGGCCATATGCTATTCTTACACAGTAATGATTAACAACAGGTTGAAAACTGTGGTTTTTATTTGTCTCCATATAGCTTTAACTTGAGAGAGGCATGAAGAGGATTGAGACCCCTGTCCCAGTTCTCAGAAAAAGAAAACATCTAAAGCAGTTGATCTGGGGTTTGTACTTGGCTTTATGGTTTTCATGAGGTTTGTTCAACTGATGTCAGCAACATCTGGAACTGGGAGTGTGTCTGGTCACATTGCAATAAAAGGAGCCTCACTTGGCTGGGCTTCCCTGCAGGAAGAGGCCCAGGAAGCAGAGCAGCAGAAAGGGTGCAGGGGTATTAGAGGCAGTGGGAGTAGGCAGGGGCATATGGGTTTTGCCTAAAGAAGAACCAGCCATTCTAGCTGGTCAAGGCAGGGCATAGCAAGTAGCAAATCACCACCCAAAAGCAGGCACTTTGTACCATTCCAGCCAGTTCCTTAACCAGCCAGTTCCTTTCCTCCTTCAGCCTTCCTACTCCTTTGTTCACATCTAGGCTTTTAGAGCTCTTCTGCTCTGAACCAGGCTGCTAACTCTTGACTTTATAAATCTATTTCCCCAACCTTCTCCCATCAAAATATTTCTGACTACCCCATGTTAAAAAATAATAATTTTTAAAAAACAGCATGTAGAAGGACAAATGCAGGAAATGTCAAAGTGAAATCAGTTTTAAGACAACAGAGCAAGGGTGATTTCTTTTCCTGCCATAAAAATTCCTTTACAGTTACGATGATCATGTTTTGTTAATAAAAGTAATATTTTTTTTATTTCTTTCTCTTTCCCTCCAGATTTTTGAGTCCAATCTATTGCCAATCTTTGATAAATTAGGTTAAGGTTATATGCTAATTGCTTAAAGCTTCCTGTACCCATAAGCAACTATACTTTTAAGATGGATTCCTGGAGTCAACTGACAGCCAAATAGTGTTTTCCTAATACCATTTCAGTATTAGGAAGTTGAGTTTTTGTTAAAGGATAGGTACAGAATCCCTGAACCTTAACCACTGGTAAAGATCTTGATGGTTGTCTAAGGAAATCTTCCACCCAGTGACGGAATTCTCCCTAAAATGCTCAGAACTTGTTGATCACTTCTAGTATGGGAACTTACTTCTGTAAGAGATAGATGTTCGGCCTCTGGATGGTTTTGTTAGAAAATCCTCTCTCTCTCTTATTTTCTGAAAGAAAAATCTGCCTTCTTCAAGATTCCTTTTACCAAACTAAGTTAGGTCATCTGGAGACTAAATACGTCTAATCCCTTCCTCACATCATAGTAGGTTAAAAGTAGCCATCACAAATCAAGGCTTTTCCTCTCTCTTAAAAAAAAAAAAAAAAAAATTCTACAATCCTTCAACCTCTCGGTGTGACTCGTACAAAGCCAACCCGCCCTCCACAGGATTCTCTTTAGTTGGTCAATGTCCCTCTTAAAATATGTGCCTGCCATTTGGCTCACACTCCAGGTGTGTTTTAACCAACTGCAAAATAGAGTGTGGATTTTACACTCTAAAAGGTTCTTTTAGCAACCTTTACAGGCCGTTTCCCTTGAGCTAGCTAGGAGGATATATTTCTTCTTCTGGTCTCTGCCTCTCACCATCCCTTGTCTGAACAAGTGGCTGTTGGTTCAGCTCTTCCTCACAACCATGTTATTCCAAGTTCATTTTCAAACTAAATTGAAGGCTTTGTTTTCAACCTATGTCCTATCCAGGTCTCTCTTAGTCTTAGTTCTGATACTCTGTGTGAGCTCCATCACCCCCACCCCTGCCAACCACATTTAGAGTCTGCACAAGAAAGGCAAGGTGGCCAGAGACAGAGCTCACTCGTGTCTCCATTCCGGCTGATACTGGCCAATATCCTTTGGATTGCTCAATCAGCAACAAATCCACACACTCCTACTATTTTATTATATAGCTCTCTCTCCTGTTAGGAAGAACAGAGGAGTTATTTTATCAAAAGTCTTGCAAACATATTGTTACACTATGTTTATGCTTGCCTAATCACGGTCAGTACAAGTCCGATCACCCAATAACAAAAGGAAATTACATTTGCCAATAACCCATGAAGTTCTTGGTGGGCACATGATTCTTTTCTAAATGCCAACATACCATCTATTAGAAATTTGTGACAGGAATCAATATTAAGTTGATTGCCATTATTTTAAAAAAAATCTACCTTTCCCTGCTTCTAAAAAATCAGGGTAGTCATTTAACTATCTCTGCTTTACTATCATATCTCCCATTCATGATTTCCTAAAGACTTTTAACAGCCACATCTGCAAATTCTTTCAACATTCTGGGACAGAATTCATCTGACCTGGAAATTGAACTCATTTAAGTTGGCTACATACTTGCTCCACTAGCCCTTCTCAGCCTTTTGTTTCTTTTTTTATTTTTCAAATGCTTCTCCTCTGTTGTGTTTAATGTAATACCTGCCACATTCAAGAGAATATTCATCATGAATATGTAAACTACAAACATATAAGAAATGATTATATAAGCTATAAATATACAATACATACAATAATATGTAATAATATGATGAGCACCTGGAAATCCACAAACCAGTATAAAATCCAGAACTTTTCAATAACTTATGACTTCCTAATCACTCTTCCCATTTCATCCTCCTGTCTCCTGCCTTCTTCTCCCCACTTAGACAAAGGACTAGTCTGAATTTTTTTTAAAAAATAGTTTTGTCATTAATATTATGTTTAAACAATATATTATTTATTTTATTTGACTTTGAGCTTTCTGAAAATAATCTCACACAAATAATGTAATCTTCTGGGTCTGCTTTGTCCCCCCCTCCCCACCGAATTATATTTAAAGAATTCATCCCTATTTTAATAAGGAACTAAAGAGATCTGGAAATGAGCCAGAAGATCTTAAGCTCAGAGAGAGAAATCATAAAATAGCAGCAAGAGTACATTCAGTTATTAGGAAGGAAGCAGAAGCAATGGAGAACGGCAGTCTAGGGAGAGCAGAAGGGAAATGGGCAGAAATAGAAATGGCACATCGAGAGGACTGATGATAGTCCCCGAACTTGTGCAAACTCCTGGAACAAGAAGGACCTTGGAATTACACTCTAACTTTTCAGGTCACATGATAATGGCCTGAAGTAACACACTCAAATGAATAAGATGTTGCCCTCAGAAGAAGCCCACTTTCTTGGTTGTAGGAGTACTGTACCTCTTTCTTGTATTGTACCTCTTTCTTGGTTGTAGGAGAGACCAGCTGTAACAACTTTTCCTTCACATGAGAAGGGATAATTTCAACATGTCCCATATCACTGAAACCCCTAGAAATTGCACTGAGGTGGAAGGCCCCTAAATTTTAGTCAGATTTATTTTCCACACTATGATACACTGTATCCTACCAATAAATCTACAAGTTACAACTTCTCACTCATTAGGTCCAATCAGCACAATGTCACGTGATGAACACAGGAGAGCAGCTATTTCTTTGAGATACTAGTTTTATTTGATATATACCCAGAAGTGGGATTGCTAGATCTTATGATAGTCTATTTTTAATTTTTTAAGGAATCTTCATATTATTTTCCATAATGGCTGTTTGAAGTTACAGTCCCACCAATAATGTACAAGGTTTCCCTTTTCTCTATATCCTTGCCAGGATTTGTTATCTCTTGACACTTTTTTCTCTGTGAACTGTAGTCTTTATGAAAATGTGTATTTAATTTATAGAAATACTATATTATTTATAACATTAATAATAATAAATATTCTTATTCAGGGCACTGAGCTTGGTTGATTTATACACATTACTCTTGTACAATAATCTCTCTTTTTTTAAAAAATAATAGCCATCCTAACAAATATGAGCTGATATTTCACTGGAGTTTTGACTTGCATTTCCCTGATGATTAATGATGTTGAGCATCTTTTCATGCAGCTGTTGGCCATTTATATGTCTTCTTTGGAAAAATGTCTACTCGGGTCCTTTGCCCATTTTTTAATTGGGTTATTTGAATTTTTGCTTATTATTATTATTATTTGAATTTTGATTTGTAAGTGTTCCTTATATATTTTGGATATTAACCCTCTGTTGGATAACTGGTTTGCTTATATTTTCTATCATTCTGGCTGTTATGGTGCCAGTATGGTGGCAATACCTTGCAGGGCTGGGGCAAGGTTCTCCAGTGGGCTATACAAACTATGAATCAGCAGCCAATATCTGGGGCTATTTCTCAGATAGCCACGATGCTTGGGTCCAGGAATCAAGGGGTGGAAATGGGAGTGGTACCACTCACTCTTCTTCCTAATAATAGCAAAATTTTTGTTTTGTGTTTCTACAGCTTTCTGCTGTGTGGGCCTAGAGCTCTTAGTTCCAGAGGGAAGAATGCTTTTACCAGTAGACAAAATAATGATTCCATCGAACTGATAATTAAAACTGCCACCTTACCACTTTGGGCTTCTCAACAGTGTTGGTTGGGATGATTGATCCCAAATACCAAGGGAAAATTGGATGAATATTCCACAGTGGAGGTAAGAAACAGTATGTTTAACATACAGGATATCCCTTATGATATCTATTAATATTACCATATATTTATTAGAATATTGGTATTAAATACTTCACAGAGTTAACTTCCTTCTTCCACTTGTACCCATCTGGGAACTGCAGTCTTCTCCGACCATGCAAGCAAAATGGGCCCCTCCCTGCTGACCTCATCTGGAGTTATTATTTTTTCTTTGTTTCTTTAAAGATAGTTTAATTGAGGTATGTCTGATATACAATAAACTGCACCTACATAAAATATGAACTTTGATACATGTCTTAAAATGTTTTAATTGTGGTAAAATATACGTAATGTAAATTTACCCATTTTAACCATTTTCAACTATATATTTTGGTAGTATTATGTATATTCACACTGCTATGCAACCAATCTCCCTAACCCTTTTTGTCTTCCAAAACTGAAACTCTGTATCCATCAGACAACAGCTCCCACATCTTAGTCCATTCAGGCTGCTATACAAAAGTACCATAGACTGGGTAGATTGGATTAAACAAAAAACTGATTTGTCACAGTCCTGAAGTCTGGGAAGTCCAAGCCAGCAGATTCAGTGCTTGATGAGAGCCTGCTTTCTGGTTTATAGATGACTGTCTTGTCACTGTATTTTCACATAGCAGGAGGGGAGAGAGCTCTCTGAGGTCTCTTCTTGAAGGACACCAATCCCATTAATGGGGGCTCCACCCTCATGACGTAATCACCTTCCAAAGCCCCCACTTCTTAATCCCATCACATTGCGAATTAGGATTTCAACAGATAAATTTTGATGGGACATAAACATTCAGTCCATAATATTCTATTACCTCTTCTCTGTAACCCCTGGAAACCACCATTTTACTTTTGGTTTCTATGAATTTGACTATTCCAGATACCTCATATAAGTGGAATCATATAGTATTTGTCTTTTTTTTTTTTACTTTTTTTTCCCACTCAGATACTGTCCTCATGTTTCATCTATGTTGTAGTGTGTGTCAGAATCTCCTTCCTTTTTAAGGCTGAATATCATTCCATTGTATGTATAGACCACAATTTGTTTATCCACTCATCCTTCAATGTATACTTAAGTTGCTTCCAACTTTTGGAGAGGGTCTGATGTGTTTGCCTCGGTCCTTAGTCTAACCTATGTTTGTCAACACAACATAGCACATATCATCCAACAGATCCTTGATAAGGATTGATGAAAATATTGTGTCCGTCTCTTAGTACTTACTGTGCCCATTTGCTAAGTCTCATGGGTGTGTCAAACCTCCACATTCTTGAATTCTCTTGTTGGGATGTGTCTCACTGTCTTCCTGATGGAGTTGGTCTCAGAGAACCTCTCCAAGAGGTTCATTATCATCTTAACTCTTGCTCTTCTACACCAGTTTCTCTGAAGTCTGACAAAGCTCAGGACTGCTAGATACTTCTCTGATAGGGCCTTTCTGGCTCAAATTAGTCCCCCCTTCCAATGAGAGTTGGCAGATTCTGTTATATTTCAGACGTGGAATGCTCCTTCTAGCCAAAGTGATATATGTCTTAGTACATTTCCTTTTAATTAATAGTGACTAGGGATATTTTCATTTCCTTGGATGAATCCTCCCATCAAAAATTGTTATGATTCACTTGGGAAAGCAAACTGAAAATTTATGTCCTCATAAATATTTGAAAAGGAGCCATTTCATACTCCAGGATCGGAAATCGCAGGCTTGCCATGTGGATAGCCTATTTGAGGGCTCTCGGTTTTGAAATAAATATATACCCAGTTCAGCGTTAGTGTGAACAGCATCTGCATGCATGTTACTAGGTGAGACCATATGTGAGCTCATCCCTGCAGAACCCTGCTGGACACTCCTTGCTGGACTGGTAGGCTTTACTAGGGTCACAGGATTACCTCAGACAGGGCAAGTTGGTCTTGGATTTTAGTTCTCCCCTTCTTTGTGGCTTATGGCATCCTATAAGAATCTAAATTCTATGATAATAGAAGTTTATATAATGCCAAACACAAGAGCACATTTTGTATTTCACTGGTCTAAGTTTAATTTGAGTACCTAGTAATTTCAAATTGCATGACTAAACCAGTTGTCCTGCTGTGAACCTACCCCTTACAGCCCTGAGTGTGGGTGGAGGGCAAGAGTTTCCTCCTCATGTAGGGAGGAGACACAGATGTCCTGGAGGAAGCAAGAACTTTTTACAGATAGAGGGAAACAAAAGGAAGAATTGTACGAGTCTCCTCTGGAGGGCTCAGCTGAACAGGAAGGTCTGGAAATGCCTGAAGCTACCATCACTTTGAGGCAAAAGGGAGAAGAGCAAAACTTGACTGCAAGTTTCCGAAGGACTTGATTTAGAAACCTTTGAAAAGCTCAGAACTGACTTCATTGGGGCCAAGACCTCAACCCGAGAGGGGCTGGCATACAAAGAATGTAGTGAGGTTGCTCTGCCCACTGCCGCAGCAGCTGGCTTGGATGTCACTGGCAAAGCAGTCTCCTTCTTAAGACCTGAAAAGTTTGCTATGTGTATGCCATCTTTATAACATTTTTCAGTATCGGTAGTGTATACCGTGGTCTTCCCCACTGCTTAGTGGGTTTTGGTTTTTTGGGGGTTCTTTTTTTGGGGGGGGAGCTCAAGTTCATATTTAAATTCCAGCTAGTCAACATATAGTGTAATACTAGTTTCAGGAGTAGAATCCAGTGATTCATCACCTACACACAAACACCCAGTACTCATCACAAGTGCCCTCCTCCAAACCCATCACCCACCCAACACATCCCTGCCCCCTATCCCCTAGTCTGCTCTCTGTACCTGCTGCTTAGTCATTCAATTTTCACTCTCTCTCCTCAGGAGAGAGTCATCTTTTACCTCTTAAAGAAGATCTGTTGATAAACTGGGTCCAGTGTTGCCTGCTTCATTCTTAAGCGAATGTGTATTAATCTCCCAAGTACTGATTTGACAGGAACATTAGGAACCTGAAAGAAAAGCAAACCAAAAATCTACCTGGATGAGCCAATTTGTAGAGAACAAGGAAGTGAGCACTCTTCCTCTGGGACCTGAGAACTGGTCAAATATAATTCTTATTAGCAACTCATTGTCTCCAGAATACCTGGGTGTGACAAACACTTGTGAGAGGTTTTGTAACCAGTAGTGAGACTGTATTTAGAGTCATGGTCTGAAACATGATTCTGGTTGAAAGAAGTCACAGAAATGTAGAAATAAGTCTCTGCCCAAGCGGTCTGTTTTTCTTAGCTGCACAGTTCTTAGAGCCTTGCTTTGACCCACTAACATTTCTTTATATAGGTTACTAGCTTAAAATATTAAATAACCAGAACATATTTTTCCACTAACGCTACTCAAAGTACGTAATAACTGATGAACTCTGATTCTTGCCAACCAGTGTAATTAACTCCCCGGGTTTGAATCTGATTCTGTGAAACAAAGGCAAACTCTATCGTACTTTTTAAAAATGGACAATCCTCTACCATAGATCATTAGCTTGTCTGACTTCTAAATAAGCTTCATGCGGGTTTAACAAATTAACAAATGTTAATTCTGGGTTTATCAGATTGATAACAGAATCTGTTAAAAGTGATGTGACTGTTTTCAACATGACTATCAACTGTTGCCTTGAGCACTACAATTCTAGTCTCCACACAGCAACCAGAATTGATTGTTCTCAACCTCATACCTGATTATGTCAATCATCTTAAAATCATTCAGGGTTCCCCACTGCCCTGAGGATAAATTCCAAACTCCTTAATATAGGGTTTCAGGAGAACAACTGGACTGGCTTAATTGAATATCCCTTGGCCTACTCACAAGTTTCAAGTGAATTAAACATTCCTTAGGCCACATGTGCTGAAAAGGGAGATGATTTACTCACTTATTTATTGGGTGGTATTGATCTAAGAGAAGGAAGTAGCACACTCCTTGTCACCCTCACTTCTTCTCCCACAGTGCCAGGGCAGAATGCTTTCAAGGTTTGGGTGATCTTTCCCTCCAGATGCAGTAGACTGACAGCAGATTCCTCTTAGTGGATGAGTTGAGGGTCCCCAAATATCCATCCTAGGAGAACTAGGGAAGTGGGGTTGAGTCAGGGTATAACCCAAATAGGATGTATATTACACTAACCAACAAAGAGCCTGATCTATGTACAGGCCTCAGACTTGTATCATGCCCCACCCCACCCACCACCCCCTTTTCCAGTATCCTCCAGCAGGTCTGGGACTTTTCTGGACTTTCTCCTCTGAGGCCATACTGTCACAAGTGGGCTTATTTCCTCCTCAGATCCAGTCAAGCGAGCAGGGGTCTAATTAGGACGGGCTCAAAAAAGAGGAAATCAGATTTAATAATTATAAACATTCTTCTGACTAGGTCTCATTGAGCCATATAAAATTATTTCTGGTTCATTGCGTATTTTATACCAAAACTTATTCATTCTTTTGGAACTGGAACTCAGTGTGGTCAGAATCACGTTTATAACATTTCTCCTACTTTGCTTAAGCTAGTTTGAGTTGGGTTTCTGTCAGTTACAACCAGAGTCCTGATAGATTATGATTCTATAAAGCAAGTTTTAGATGGCCTTGACTCAGACTTACTGCCACAAGGAATATGTGGATATACGTTCTCTTTTTACTGGCCTCTGTGGGTGCTTGGACCTTTTATCTAACTATTGCCAGAAAATAACAACTATTTTAAAATTAAGATCACTGTTTGAACAGATGGTCTCCAAATGTTAATTGGTTCATCCTGTAGAAAGCATGTCATTTATATGACAACAAATAAAAGTGTAATTTAATTAATTACCTAAGCATACAATTTGCTACTATTTTATCCTGATAGCTTCATTGGAAAGCTGTGTTGTTCCCAACTAGTCCTTTTACTGGAGTGTTTTTAAAATTTTTCCACATCCTTCTCTGGGCCAATTCTGTAGGAGCAGATAGGGCTGTTGCACCGGATTGCTTCTTAGCTTTTTTATCTTGCAGAAAAGAACATGACCTTCTAGTGCTGTGATTCTCAAGTTTTAGCTTGCATCAGCATCACTAGGAGGCTTAGCAAACCACAGTTTTCTGGGCTCTCTACACCTAAGATTTGGATTCAGTAGGTCGGGAGTAGGGTCCAAGTATTTCTATTTCTAGCAAGTTCCACGTTATTTATGTCGCTTATTTGGGAGAACACTTCACCGTCACAGAGTACCTGCACCAAAGTAGACCCTTAGAGTAGAAATAGACACAATTTGTTCTTTGCTCGGCTCTTCATAAAGACCTTGTTGGCAGAGGTGTTCTATGTGGGGAAGTGCCAGTCAGCTACTCTGCTAGATTAGGAGTCCCAACTTTTTGTTTATTTATTTTAAAGATTTTTTTGCACATTTTGCATGGAGCACTGGGTATGGTACATAAACAATGAATCCTGGAATAGTGAAAAAATAAAATTGAAAAAAACACAAAGATTTTATGCATTTATTTGTCAGAGAGAGAGAGCGCACACAAGCAGGGGAAGTGGCAGGCAGAAGGAGAAGCAGGATCCCCACTGCAAGAAGCCAGATGTGGGACTTGATCCCGGGACCCTGGGGTCATGACCTGAGCCTAAGGCAGATGCCTAACCAACTGAGCCACCCAGGCATCCCTAGAGGTCCCAAAATTAAGTGTGTGCAGGGGCCAATGAGAGAACCTAAAGGAGAGGAGGGAGGGGTAGATGGAAGAAAAGGATATGAACACACTGGCGTGCAAAGGGCAAGTGCTATGGCAAACTGGAGAGTGCCTGCTCCACCAGAAGGAACATCATTCTGTGTATTAGGTATTACAGTATACTGTAATACTATGTATTACAGACCCTGGAGCACTTACCAATCATGTGACAAGTTTAGACAGTTACCTAGTCTCTCCTTGTCTCAGTTTCCTCAGCCACAAAAGATGGATAATAACAGACCCTATCTTATAGGGTCCTTAGGAGGAGTAGATAAATTAACATATATAGATAATTTAGAAGAAAAGATGAGAAGTACCATCACTGCTGGGTTACAAGAATGAGAACTACTTATATAATGTTGGCTTTTGCCTGGCACGAGTGAAAGCACAGTCACTTTGATTAACTTTCACAAGAACCTATGAGATCAGCACGATTACTAGTCTCATCTCACTGATAAGTAAACTGAGCCAGAGAAGAAGCTAGCCCGAGTTCCCACAGCTAGTGAGTGGAGGCGTTGGACTGCGAACCCCAGCCGGCTGCTGAGTCTCGGGGAGCACCTCACACGCACGCACAAATAACCACTCTTGGGTCTGGAATGAGCAGCCACTGAACTTGGGCCAGCCCCTGTCAGGTGGAATCAGGATTCAGCTTCACCTGCCCATTCTTTCTATTCCTTTTTTCTTTGAAGAGAAACTAGAAATCTGAATTTCCATGTGTTGTTTAGCAGGCTCAATTTTTAAAAACCACTGGGTCAAAGAGAACACTTGCCGGGCCACTTGGGGCCTGCCAGCCACACACTTAGGAAGTCTGCGTGGACCCTGGAGGTGAGGGGAGGGTCATGGGGTGGCTGGTTATCCTGCGGGCCGCGCAGCAGAGTCAGCACCCTATGTACTGGGTACTGGACCCAGTTCCTAGAAGGGTGGTTTATTCCTGGTGTTTTACAGTGCACCCCTTCCTCAGCAGCCTTCTCTTTGTCCCAGAGCCCTCCAGCCTCTTACATTCTTTCCTCTGATGTTTTCTCAGACCCAGACCACAAATCCTTCCCATGCCTCAGCTATAGGCTTCAGAAACTGAAACTTGATTCCTCCCTCCTTCCCAATGGAGAATTATTTCTAAAGGTGAAAGACAGCAATTTGTCAGTACCTACTGTCACCACTAAACCCATCATTTATTTACCCCGTCTTAAAAATTCCTTTGATTCTGATTTCTTGCCATGCAAAATAAGCAGCCTCCCAACATTTCCAGTTCTTGAAATTTTTGAAGTCCTTGACGATGTGGCCACTTAAGACAAGGCACACCTGAAGAGCAGGACAACGAAGCCAGATAAATTCATCTTCCCTCGGAAAAGCCGTGGCTGCGGCTTGAATTACAGCTCACTGTATCTGGCCTGTCCCATTGAACACACAAGATTCAGATATGTGTCATGATGACATAACGTTATTTTCCCAAAATAAACAGAGGCTCTTTGTTCCAGCTGGATCTGATTAGTGGTTTTCCTATTTTGCTTTTGGTCAGCCCCCAGGCCAACCTCCCAGGCTGAGCTTCTTGTAAGGCCAAGAAAGGCTTCTCCTTGTCCTGACCCTGCCGTGACGATTGATCCTGACCATGAAAGGCCCAGTCAGCCACGTGGTGGAAGGTGAAGAGGTCCTCTCGTAGAAGAGGTGTGAACAAGAGCGCTTAGCTGAAATCAGATCCTGAAGCAAAGTTTTCAGCAGAGGCTGCATTTGAAACTTTTTTTTTTTTTTTTAAAGTCTCTGTGGTTAGAAATGGACAGCTGTCCTTTATAAATTTCAGCGTTCTTCGGACATGCAGAATTATAGTGATATTCAGCAGTTGCATTTTGGTCTAGGAAATATTGGCCTCGCTTCTCTGAGTGCTTAGGGACAGCCGTGTGAGTCCTCCCTGTGGAAGAATGCTTTCTCAAGTTCACGATAGGAAATTGATGACTTTCACTCCACTCAACTCCTCAGAGCCAAATCAAGTCATGTGTGTTGAAGACTATAAAAGCATCTAATGAAAGGTTCACGGGAGCTGAGAGAGGCAGACTGAAAGGGAAGCAGGGGGCTGAAGGAAAGGTAGAGGGAGACTGTTTTTGTGGTCTTAGAAAGGCATAGAAATGTATGTCATGGCTTTGAAAATTCTGACTATTGCTGGCTTTTATTTGTATGCCATAACTCCTTGGTTCTAGGGACCCTATCATAGAAATTATAACGATGGGCCATTCATTTTTGCAATGTACTATAATGTAATCAAGTTTAACACAAAGACATGGGCACAAATCCATCAATTACTTAATGCCTTCCTGGTCTGGAGTATCAGCGGGGGTTCAAGTTGAAGACCCGATGTATCCCTGAGGACACCTGCCGTGTTTCACTGTGGTAGACTCGGTCTGGGTCTATTCTTCAGCTTTGCAGGGTCCACAACTCAAGCCTTTTAGTTCACACAAAGTTGATTTGGCTTAGGGGGGAGGGGGTCGGTGCTAATGATATCAGACAACCCACAGGAAACCAGATGCCAAATATCCATATTCTCAGTGAGAAATAAAATATTTGAATGTCTATGTTAGCACAATCTCTTTGCTGTTGGAAAGTCTACATGGAAAGCCAAATTATAATCAGAAAGTGACCTGATGAGCATGGAATCCAAGCCAGAGAGTTAGCCTGAGAATCCCACTGCATCCTTCTTCCCAGGGGACAAAGCTCCGGAAATACAATGCAAAAGAGGCAGCTTTTGTCTCCTCTCTCTCTCCAGACTTTACTTTCTCTAGAGTCCTTTCTTACCTCTGCTTGCTAATACCGCTAATAGGGCAACAATTCTCTTCCATACTGTTGTTTGTATCTTCATTAGATTCCCAGACTCTGCTCTGTTCAGATTAGGAAATCACTAGCCCCAAAGGACATCTGAAGTTATTATTCCATTATAATGCATTAATTTTTACTAGCTTACTCTTCTTGTTCGAGGGATACCCTACTTCCCCACTCCTTAAGTTTTCATGCAGAAGGATTTCCATTTTGGTAATTCTCCCAACCTCCCTTCTAGGAAGGAGAAGGGATTTATTTTGCCAATGAGCTTGAGAAATGGTCCTGGGTGACTCTGCCTTTTCTAGGATCCTTCTCCAGATCTATACGCTGACAAAAAGGATACAGTCTAATGCTGTCTCCTGCTGTGCAGCAAGCATCCTATCCCCGAGAGATAGGCCCTTTGTGTCAGTGGCCAGATGCATGAATCTGTCTAAATCAGAGGACAGAAGGGGCATAATTATTGGATCCACCTCTAGATGCTCTACTATAGACTGTTCTATCATCTCCAAGGAAGGTGCCAGCAAGCACACAGTGTCAGCTGGATAGATAGACATTTGAGCTCTATTTGCCTTCTCAATTCCTGAAGCAGCAGCGTCACTTATTAGCACATTCAAGTTGCATAGAGAATTCTATTGGTGTTTTCTGAATTTTTAAAGTTTTGTTGACCAGTGACAGTGTACCTTGGCCTGAGTAGCGATCCATTTAAGTTTGATGCATGATTAATTTCATTATCATCACTTGAATTTTTCCTATGCCCGTCCTGTCTCCTTTATGACATGAAGACCTTAAGAAACACCACCGTGCCTTTCAGAATCCTAAAGATGTTTAATTCCCTCTTGGTACATTGATGTTTTTCGGCTCTTTCATCCTCATTCCAGTAGCTGCCTAAGTGCATCTCCCTTGGGCCGTCTACTCCTATTCCATAGTCAGACGCGTTATCCATTGCGCCACTGGCCCATGATCTACTCCTATTCCCATTCAGCTCAGCTCTTCTTCCCATTCCGTCCTCCCGGGCCTTGTCCCACCAGAGACATCCATTTCAGTCCTTTCCATCGCACTCCTTTAACATTTCCTTTCACATTAAGCCTCTTTTGGATACTCCTCTAACATTCCTCTGCCATATCCTGTTTCTCAGCCACCTTCATGGAGAGACTCCAGGGCTCCCAGAGCCGGGAATCAGAACCGGCATTCTCCTTCCTCCGTGTTACCCTTTCTAAATCAGTGTTCTTCCAAACTTGATTCAAAATCCACTCGAAGCTCATACCAGCTTGTCCTTCTGTTCAGACACTGTACTTTGAAGCCAAGCAGACCACCTGTCACTTATTGTCATCTTTGATAACGTTCATTTATTGTTTTTGTTTTGAGTATTTTTTCATGGTTATATATTTTTTCTCTTTCTTTTTTTCTTTCTTTCAGAGAGAGAGAGCAAGGTGAGGGGAGGAAGAAAATCTTAAGCAGACTCCGCACTGAGCACAGAGCCTAAGTGGGCCTTGATCTCAGGATTCTGAGATCACCACCTAAGCCAAAACCAGAGTCAGTCGCGCCACCCACAGTACCACCCAGGTGCCCCATCTTCATCAGTGTATTTCAACAGGAAATTGGCAAGAGACAGCTTGCTATTATCAGGCCACAAACCCCATCACTATGTTCACCTCATATTATAGCCAGCATTTTGAAAGCATTCTTCTTTTCCTGACATCCCACCCAATTTCAACAGACTCCCTGTATCCAACATTACGGTAAACAAAGAGGGATGAACAAAAAGCTAAATTGTTACCTGGCGTACTCAGTAACTAAGAAAACACATGGTACACTGAATTCTAGAAAGTCTTTCCACCTGTGAGCTGTATCTGACAGTCTCTAATCAGTCCAAAACTAAGAGAGTGGTAGCTGGATATCTTTTCTCAGTCCAACAGACCTCACTAGATGAATTACTATCGGGAGGAGCAAATTGAACTGGGCACAATAAACATCAACTTCACTTTCAGATTGAAGTTTGAAAGACGGAAGCTGCTAACTACCAAGTAGGCAGAGGAGAAAACAAAAATATTTATACCTTATGAAAAGTTACTTTATCATAAGGAAAAATAGAACATAGTTCTGAAGGCTCAGAGAAAGATAATTTTTCTCAGGGAAAAAAAATCCTAATAGTCCTCCAAAAGACATAAGAAGTTGTAGCTTCTATGAAATAGAAATAAGAAAACCAAAGGAAAAATTTATTAAAATGAAGGAGGAGAGGAGCGCCTGGGTGGCTCAGTCAGTTAAGTGTCCGCCTTCAGCTCAGGTCATGATCCCAGAGTCCTAGGACCAAGCCCTACATTGGGCTCCCTGCTCTGCAGGGAGTTGCTTCTCCCTCTGGTTGCCACTACCTCTGCTTGTGCTCCCACACTCCCTCTCTCTCTGTCAAATAAATAAATAAAATCGTTCCAAAAATTGAAGCGAAGATTTGAAGAGAATTGGTTAAAATAAAGAACTGATGTAAGAAAAGAAAAAAATGCAAGAGCAGAGTTCCACTTGTTGGAATAAAGATTTATTATCACTCCCACATAACTAGAGAAAATACGACATAAATGGGGAAAAAAAGAAATCTATACACTTATTTAAAGCCATCTGTGGGTACTTTTTTTTTTAAGGTTTTATTTATTTATTTGAGAGAGAGAGAGAGCATGAGAAGGGAGAGATCAGAGGGAGAAGCAGACTCCCTGTTGAGCAGGGGGCCCGATGTGGGACTCGATCCTGGGACTCCAGGATCATGACCTAAGCCGAAAGCAGTTGCCCAACCAACTGAGCCACCTAGGTGTCTGTGGGTACTTTTAAATTAAAGGCATCAGATATTGTTGGAGATGCAAAGAAGTTCAAATGAATTAAATTCTAGGAATTAGGCTTTCTTAGGTACGCAAAGACTGGTAGCCGCTTTCATCCCTGGGGGCATTGACTACCTGGGATCATAGGCAGGCCAACTAGTGAACTGCCATAAGCAAAGGACTTGCCTGAGTCAAAGGTAAACTCCCTGAGCTTCTGAGACAATACATGGACTGGCATGGTAGATTGAAATCTGGAGGAGCCCAAACACAGCCAAGCCTCAGTACTCAGCAGTATCCCTCTCCAGCCTTCTTGAGTGAACACTGATAAGGACAGGCAGGCTGAGACTGAAAGGACAAGAAAGATATGATGATTTTGTGGTACTGACAAGAAAAACAACAAGTGAACTAAAATCATCATAAATCAGAACATCAGCAAGATGGAGGAATAGGAGCTTTCTACTATCATCCCTCCACAGAAGCATGAATTTTACAACTACCCACAGATGCAAGTACCTTTGTTGGAGTCTAGGAGTCCAGCCAAGAAGTTCCAACACAATGTTGGAGCAAAAATTCCAGGAATAGACATATCAAGGAGGGTAAGAACAGATTCATTTTATCTGCATCACCTCTCCCCAAAAGTGGCACAGCTCAGTACCAGTAGAGATCCTCAGCTGGTAATTTCTCACAGGGAAAGTTAGAGCACAGTGAGTGAGTACTTGGGTCCAGCAACCATGTGGAATGCTGCCCAAGAGGCCCATTTCTTGGTCTCCTTAACCAGATTACTAAGGAGATCAGAACAGCTGAGTGGTGTGAAGTGGCTGGGAGTATGGAAGAAAGGTCACAAATGCTACAAACTATGCCACATACTCCATCAGGATGCTACCCACAATAATTTTCCAGTAACGGATCCCAAAGAAATGGAAATCTACAAAATTGCCTAATAAAGAATTCAAAATAATTATTTTAAGGACTCTGCAAACTATAAGAGAACATGGATAGACAACTCAAAAACATGAGAAAAAATAATACTTGAACAAAGGGAAAAATTCAATAAAACATAGAAATAATAGTTTTAAAAGACCAAATTCTGGATCTGAAGAATAGAATTAATGAAATGAAAAATGCAATACATAGCATCATCAACAGATGTAAACATGCAGAAGAAAATATATTTGAACTTGAAGACAGGGGATTTGAAATTATCCAGCCAGAGGAGAAAAAAGAAAAAGGGATGAAGAAAGTCTAAAGGATTTATGGGACACCATCAAGAGGGTTAACATTATCATTGAGAGAGTCCCAGAGGAGAAAAGAGAGAGAAATAGATAGTGCATTTAAAGAGATAATGGCAGGGTGCCTGGGTGGCTTAATCAGTAAAATGTCTGCCTTCACCTCAGGTCATGATCCCAGGGTCCTAGGATCAAGCCTTTTGTCAGGCTCCCTGTTTAGTGGGGAACATGCAACTCCCTCTCCCTCTGCCTGCCACTCTCCCTGCTTGTGCACTCACTCACTCTATCTCAAATAAATACCTAAATGAAATCTTTAAAAAATGGCTAAAAATGTCCAAATATGGGGAGAGATATGGATATCCATATACTTATCCTAGAAGCAACAAAAGCTCCTAACAGATGCAAACTAAAAAAGACATAGCCTAAACATACTATAGTAAAGAATTGCTGGGAGGGATGCCTGGGTGGCTCAGTCAGTTAAGCATCCAACTATTGGTTTTGGCTCAGGTCATAATCTCGTGCATGGTGAGATCCAGTCCCATGTTGGGCTCCATGCTCAGTGGAGAAGACTCTCTTCCTCTGCCCCTCCCTCAACTCATGCCTTCTCTCAAATAAATAAATACTTATTTATTTTTTAAAAATATTTTATTTATTTATTTGACAGAGAGAGAGCACAAGCAGGGGAAGCAGCAGAGGGAGAGAGAGAAGCAGACCCCCCACTGAGCAGGGAGCCAGATGCCAGGTTCAATCCCAGGACTCTGGAATCATGACCTGAGCTGAAGGCAGATGCTTAACTGACTGAGCCACCCAGGTGCTCCAAATAAATAAATATTTTTTTAAAAAGAGCTGCTAGGAAACAAAAGCAAAAATGAACTATTGGTATTTCATCGAGATACAAATTTTCTGCACAGCAGAAACAATCAACAAAACTAAAAGGCAGCCTATGAAATAAGGGAAGATATTTGCAAATGACATATAAGATAAAGGGCTAGTATCCAAAATCTATAAAGAATTTATCAAACTCAACACCTCAAAAAATTAAAAAATATCGGTTAAGAAATGGGCACAAGACATGAACAGATATTTCTCCAAAGAAGACATACAAATGGTCAATAGTCACATGAAAAAATGCTCAACATCACTCACTATCAGGGAAATACAAATCAAAACCACAATGAGATACCACCACACACCTGTCAGAATGGCTAAAATTAACAACTCAGGAAAAAACAAATCTTGGAGAGGAAGCAGAGAAAGGGGAACCCACTCATACTGTTGATGGGAATGCAAACTGGTGCAGCTTCTCTGGAAAATAGTATGGAGGTTCCTCAGAAAATTAAAAATAGCACTACCCTATAGCCCAGCAATTGTACAGTTGTACTGCTAGGTATTTATCTGAAGGATACAGAAACAGTGATTTGAAGGGGTACGTGCATCCCAATGTTTATAGCAGTGCTATCCATAATAGCCAAAACATGGAAAGAATCAAAATGTCCATCAACTGATGAATGGATAAAGAAGATGTGAAAAAAATGTAGATATATATTACTCAGCCATCAAAGGAATGAAATCTTGCCATTTGCAAGGACATGGATAGAACTAGAGTAACTAGAGTGTATTACACTAAGTGAAAGAAGCCAGTCAGAGAAAGACAAATACCATATTATTTCACTTATATGTGGAATTTAAAAAGCAAAATAGATGACTATAAGGGAAAGTAAGGAAAAATAAAATAAGACAGAGGTAGGCAAACCATAAGAGACTTTTAAATATAGGGAACAAACTGAGGGTTGCTGGAGCGGAGGTGGATGAGAAGATGAGGTAATTGGGAATTGGGTGATGGGCATTAAGGATGACACTGGATATAATAAGCACTGGGTGTTATATGCAACTGATGAATCGCTAAATTCTGCCCCTGAAACCAAAACTACACTATATGTGAACAACTTGAATTTAAATAAAATATTGAAAGAAAAAAAAAAAGGAATTGCTGAAGGGGGTTCTTCAAATAGAAACAAAAGGACACTATAGTTATACAAAAGTATAAAATTTACTGGTAAAGATGAGTCAAATTCGGAATACTCTATTTGTAATGGTGGTATGTAAATCATTTATAATTAGTATAAGGGTTACAAGACAAAAGTATAGAAAATAACTATGATAATTTGTTAATCAAAGAACAATATAAAAAGATATAAATTGTAGCATCAAAAGCAAAATGTGAGGAGTAATAACACTAGAGGTTTTATTTGCAATTGGAGTTTAGTTACTATCAGCTTAAAAAGCTGTTATAAGATTTTAGATGTAAGCCTCATCTTAACCACAAAGCAAAAACCTGTAGCTAATACACAAGAGATAAAAAATAAGGAATCAAAGCATACCGCTACAGAAAATTATCAAATCACAAAAGAAGACAGCATGAGAGTAAGAAAGAAACACAGAAGCTGCAAATGCCCAGGATATAATTAATAAAATGGCAATAGTGTTGCTTATGTATCACTAATTACCTTAAATATTCTTTAAATGTAAATGGATTAAATCCCCCAGTCAAAAGAGAGAGCAGCTTACTGGAGTAAAGAAAACCCAGAAGGCTAAAATGTGTGCTGCCCATAGGAGAGTCACTTCAACTTAAAAAAAATTTTTTTTTCAATTTCCGGTATAGTGAACATATAATGTTACATTTATTTCAGGTGTATAATGTAGTGATTCAACAATTCTATACACATCTCAATGTTCATCATAAGTGTACTCTTAATCCCCTTCACCTATTTCACCCATCCCCCACATTTCAAGATATGCTACAAGGTATAGTAATCAAAATGACATTGTACTGGCACAAAAATGACACATAGGTCAATGGAATAGAATAGAGAAATAATCCCAGGATTGTATGGTCAATTAATCTTCAACAGAGAAGGCAAGGGTATGCAACACGGAAAAGGTAGTCTCTTCAACAAATGCTGTTGGGAAAACTGGATACATACATGCAAAAGAATGAAAGTGGAGGGCACCTGTGGATGACTCAGTCAGTTAAATGACCAACTCCTGGTTGACAAATCAGGTCATGATCTCAGAGTTGTGAGATCAGGCCCGGCATACGGCTCTGCTCTGGGCACTGAGGCTGCTTGAGATTCTCTTTATTTCTCTCTCCCTCCCCTCCTTTTCCTCTCCCCTCACCCTACTCAAGTGTGTGCATTCTCTCTCTCTCTCTCTCTAAAATAAATAAATAAATCTTGAAGAAAATAAAAAAGAATGAAACTGGGCCACTTTCTTACACAAAAATAAACTCAAAATGGATTAAGGATTAAATGTGAGACCATAAAAGTCCTGGAAGAGAGCACAGGCAGTGATTTCTTTGACATTTGTCATAGCAACATTTTTCTAGATATGTCTCCTGAGGCAAAGGAAAAGCAAAAACAAATTATTGGGACTACATCACTAAAAATCTTCTGCACAGCAAAGGAAACGATTAAAAAAGAAAAAAAACTAAAAGACAACCTACTGAATGGGAGAAGATATTTGCAAATGACATCTGATAAATGTATATAAATATATAAGGAATATATATTATTTATACATTATATATATATATATATAAAGAAATATATAAAGAACTTATACAACCCAACACCAAAAACCCAAATAATCCAATTTAAAAATGGGCAGAAGAAACGAACAAATATTTCTCCTAGGAAGATGTACAGATGCCAACAGACACATGAAAAGATGCTCAGTATCACTTACCATCAAGGAAATGCAAATCAAAACTATAATGAGATTTAACCTCACACTTGTCAGAATGGCTAGAATCAAAATTGCGAGAGTCACTTTAGCTTTAAGGACACATATAGACTGAAAGTGAAGTGATGGAAAAAGGTACTCATGCAAATGGAAACCAAAACAGAAAAAAGTTAGTTATACTTATGTCAGACTAACTAGGTTTAAACTCAAAAGCTGTAATAAGAGGCAAAGGTTATTATATAATTACAGAAGAGTAAATTCATTAAAAGGATATAACAATTATAAATATATAGGTACACAACATCAGAGCACCTAAATACATAAAGAAAATAATAGATCTGAAGGGACAGAGGAGCAGCAATACGATAATATTAGGGGATTTCAATACTCCACTTTCAGCAATGGATGGCTCATTCAGACCATATCAATAAGGTAACATTTGAGTAGAACTATACAGTAGCCCAAATGGACCTAACAGATATATACAAAACATTCC
This sequence comes from Mustela lutreola, assembly GCF_030435805.1. Taxonomy (NCBI): domain Eukaryota; kingdom Metazoa; phylum Chordata; class Mammalia; order Carnivora; family Mustelidae; genus Mustela; species Mustela lutreola. The sequence goes on along the minus strand of NC_081299.1, from coordinate 100,892,898 downwards.
ATCCAACAGCAGAAGAATACACATTTTTCTCAAGTACATCTAAAGTATTTTCCAGGATAGATCATATATTGGACCACAAAATAAATCTTATTAAAATTTTAAGAAGTTTGGGGCACCTGGGTGGCTCAGTGGATTAAAGCCTCTGCCTTCGGCTCAGGTCATGTTCTCAGGGTCCTGGGATCGAGCCCCACATCAAGCTCTCTGCTCAGCAGGGAGCCTGCTTCCTCCTCTCTCTCTCTCTGCCTGCCTCTCTGCCTACTTGTGATCTCTGTCAAATAAATAAATAAAATCTTTTTTTAAAAAAAATTAAGAAAATTGAAACTATATCAAGCATCTTCTCTTTTTTTTTTTATTCTTTAATGCTTTATTTTTTTTTCTATTTTAACTTTTTATTATTATTGATGTTTATTTTTACCTATAAGATATGTACATGTGTATTTTTTCTGGTCATTTTCATTAAGTTGTTTTATTTTGTAAGATTTTCTTTTTTTTCTCTTTTCTCCTTATTTTGGCATCTATATTCTTTATTTTATTTTATTTTTATTTAATTTAATTTCTTTTCAGTGTAACAGAGTTCATTTTTTATGCAGCACACCCAATGCTCCATGCAATACATGACTTCCGTAATACCCACCACCAGGCTCCCCCAACCTCCCACCCCCCACAATTTCAAAACCCTCAGATTAATTTTCAGAGTCCATAGTCTCTCATGGTTCATCTCCCCCTCCAATTTCCCTCAACTCCCTTCTCCTCTCCATCTCCCCATGTCCTCCGTTTTATTTCTTTGCTCCACAAATAAGTGAAACCATACGATAATTGACTCTCTCTGCTTGATTTATTTCACTCAGCATAATCTCTTCCAGTCCCATCCATGTTGATACCAAAGTTGGGTATTCATCCTTTCTGATGGAGGCATAATCCTCCATAGTGTATATGGACCACATCTTCCTTAACCATTCATCCGTTGAAGGGCATCTTGGTTCTTTCCACAGTTTGGCGACTGTGGCCATTGCTGCTATGAACATTGGGATATAGATGGCCCTTCTTTTCACTACATCTGTATCTTTGGGATAAATAACCAGTAGTTCAATTGCAGGGTCATAGGGAAGCTCTATTTTTAATTTCTTAAAGAATTTCCACACTGTTTTCCACTTTGGAGAACAACTTGCATTCCCACCAACAGTGTAAGAGGGTTCCCCTTTCTCCACATCCTCTCCAACACACGTTGTTTCCTGTCTTGCTAATTTTGGCCATTCTAACTGGTGTAAGGTGGTATCTCAATGTGGTTTTAATTTGAATCTCCCTGATGGCTAGTGATGATGAATATTTTTTCACATGTCTGATAGCCATTTGTATGTCTTCATTGGAGAAGTGTCTGTTCATGTCTTCTGCCCATTTTTTGATATGATTATCTGTTTTGTGTGTGTTGAGTTCAAGCATCTTTTCTGACCACAACGGTATGAAACTAGAAACCAATTATAGAAGGAAATAAGATAAATTTACAAATATGTGGAAAGTAAATAACACATTCCTAAACAATTAATAGGTCAAGGAAGAAATCAAAAGGGAAATTTTTAAAAATCCATAAGACAAACAAAAATGGAAACACAATATACCAAAATATAAGGGATACAGCAAAAATAGTTCTAAGAAGAAAATTTATAAATGCCTACATTAAGAAAAAAGAAAAATCTCAAATAAACAACACAACTTTACATAGCGTATAACTACAAAAAGAAGAATTAAGCCAAAAATTAGTAAAACAAAACAAATGTCAGAGCAGAAATAAATGAAATCAAAACTAGAAAAACTTTGGAAGAGATCAATGAAACTGAGAGGGTTTTTTCTTTTCTTCTTTTTTTTTTTTTTTTAAAAGATAAACAGAATTGACTACTCCTTAGCCAGCCTAGGGAAAAAAAAAAAAGACTCAAATAAATAATTCAGAAATGAAAGTGGAGCCATTACAACTGGTATTACAACAGGACAGAAATTTTAAAAGTCCTAAAATACTACTATGAAAAACTACATGCCAACAAATTGAATAGCCTAGAAGGAATGGGTAAATTCATAGAAACAGGGATATATGAATACTGAGTCATAAGGAAAAAATCTTAATAGACTAAAAGGAGTAGAGATATTGAGTCAACAATTGAAAACCTCCCAACAAAGATAAGCCCAAAGCCTGATGGCTTAACTGGTAAATTCTATCATATAAAGAAGAATCAATACCAATTCTTCTCAAACTCTTTCCAACAATTGAAGAAAGAATGCTTCCAAAATCATTTTACAAGGCCAGCATTACCCTAATACCAAAGCTATAAGAGTAGATAATTAAAAGCTAATATCCCTGATTAACATAGATGCAAAAATCCTCAACAAAATACTAGAAAATTGAATTCAACAACACATAAAAATTGCATACACCATGATCAAGTGAGATTTAATCCCTGGAATGCAAGGATAATTCAACATATACGTATCAATCATTGTAATTTTCTGCAGTAATAGAATGAGGGATAAAAATCAAATAATCACCTCAATAGATGCATAGAAAGCATTTGACAAAATTCAAAATGCATGATAAAAACTCTCAACAAGTTAGGTATAGAAGGAATGGACCTCACTAAATAAAGGCCTTATGTGACAAGCCCACAGCTACCATCATACACTGAGGAAGGGGGCCCTGAGCTCTCAGGTCCTCTGTGTCGGAGATTGGGAGGCCATCATCTTCATTCTCCTCCTCAAAAGGTCTATGGAAAGCATTCAGGGAACAAAAGCTGCTGAGAGGGAACCCAAGCAGATTGCTTAGTATGGCCCCTGGCAAGGGCGGGTGCAATTCTGCCTCAGGCAAAGGCATTTGAGAATCAAAGCAACAGACCCCTTCCCCAGAAGATCAGCAAGAACATCCAGCCAAGACCAAGTTCACTAATCAATGAGACCTGTGGAACTCCAGAACTAGAGAGGGAAACAACACATAGAACTCATGGCTTTCTTCCTATGATACTTCAGTCTTTCTAAGTTAAGTTTTTAAATTTTATTTTTTTTATTCTATTTTTAAAATTTTTCCTTTTTCCTATTTTAACCTTTTGTAACTATTTTATCTTATCAATACCTTTTAAAAAATGTTTTAAAATTTTCATTGTTACAGTCATAGTCTATCCTTCATTGTATTTAACCTTATTTTTTGTATACGTATAAGTTTTTCTTTCTTTAAAATTTTGAGATACAGCTTCTTCTAATAGATCAGAATGTACCCTCAATTTAGTGAATGGCTTTGTTCTAGTCTCCAACCTGATCACATTCTTTCCTCTTTTTTTCCCTTCTTTTTCAACCAACTTCTTAACTTATCAATTCCTCTTTTAGAATCTCTTTTAATTTTCCTCTTTACAGTCATATTCCTTCTCTTCATCATGTTTACCCCTATTTTTTTGTACATATATAAGTTTTTCTTTCTTTAAAATTTTGGGAGGTAGTTTCTTCTAACAGACCAAAGTACACCCAAAATCAAGTGTGTGGCTCTGTTCTATTCACCAGTCATATAAATACACACACACACACACACACACACACACACACTAAAAATAGTGTGGAAGAAAAAAATGTTTTTTTTTTTCTTCTCCCCCCAGTTTCAGGTCTCTTCAGATTTGGTCAGTGTATATCTTTCTAGGGTTGTTGCTCCCTTTTAGTATTTTGTTCTCTCCTTCATCTATTCTTACCTGGATAAAATGAAAAGGTGGAAAAACTTACCTCAAAAAAAAAAAAGAAAAAAGAAAAAAGAACAAGAGGCAGTACCAATAGCTAGGGACATAATCAATATGGACCTTTGTAATATGTCAGAACTAGAGTTTAGACTGGTGATTATCAAGATGATAGCTGGGCTTGAAAAAGCATGGAAGATACTAGAGAATCCCTTTCTGGAGAAACAAAAGAACTAAAATCTAACCAACTTGAAATCTTAAAAATCTATTAATGAGGTGCCGTCAAAAAATGGAGGTTCTTACTTCTAGGATAAATGAAGCAGAAGAGAGATTTAGTGATATAGAAGACCAAATGATGGAGAATAAAAAAAGCTGAGAAAAAGAGAGACAAACAACTAGGACCATGAGGGAGAATTCAAGAGATAAGTGATACCATAAGAAGAAACAATATTAGAATAATTGGGATCCCAGAAGAAGAAGAAAGAAAGAGAGGAGCAGAAGGCATATTAGAGCAAATTATATCAGAGAATTTCCCTAATTTGGCAAAAGGAACAAGCATCAAAATCCAGGAGGCACAGAGAACCCCCCTCAAAATCAATAAAAATAGGCCCATACGCCAACATCCAATAATAAAACTTACAAGTCTCAGTGACAAAGAGAAAATTTTAAAAGCAGCTCTGGACAAGAGGGCTATAACATACAATGGTAGAAATATTATATTGGCAAAATACCTATCCACAGAGACCTAGCAGGCCAGAAAGGACTGGCATGATATATTCAGAGCACTAAATGAGAAAAATATGCACCAAGAATACTATATCCAGCAAGGCTGTCATTGGAAATAGGAGAAATAAAAGACTTCCAGGACAAACGAAACTAAAAGAATTTGCAAATGCCAAATAAACCCTACAGGATATATTGAAAGGGGTCCTCTAAGCAAAGAGAGAGCCTAAAAGTAACAGGCCAGAAAGGAACAGAGAAAATATACAGTAACAGTCACCTTATAGGTAATACAATGGCAGTAAATTCATATCTTTCAATAGTTACTCTGAATGTAAATGGGCTAAATGCCCCAATCAAAAGATACAGGGTATCAGAATGGATTAAAAAAACAAGACCCACTGATATGCTGTCTGCAAGAAACTCATTTTAGACCCAAAACCACCTCCAGATTGAAATTGAGAGAGTGGAAAACAATTTACCATGCTAATGGACATCAAAAGAAAGCTGGGGTGGCAATCCTTATTTCAGACAAATTAGATTTTAAGCCAAAGACTATAATAGGAGATGAGGAAGAACACTGTATCATACTTAAAGGGTCTGTTCAACAAGAAGATCTAACAATTTTAAATATCTATTCCCCTAACATAGGAGCAGCCAATTATATAAGCCAATTAATAACAAAATCAAAGAAACACATTGGCAATAATACAATATTAGTAGGGAACTTTAACACCGTCTCACTGAAATGGACAGATCACCTAAGCAAAAGATAAACAAGGAAATAAAGAATTTAAATAACACACTGGACCAGATAGACATCACAGATGTATTCAGAACATTCCATTTCAAAGCAGCAGAATACACATTCTTCTCTAGTGTACATGGAACATTCTCCAGAATAGATCACATCCTGAGTCACAAGTCAGTTCTCAACCAGTACCAAAAGATTGGGATCATTCCCTGCATATTTTCAGACCACAGTACTTTGAAACTAGAACTCAACCACAAGAGCAAAGTTGGAAAGAGCTCAAATACATGGAGGCTAGAAAGCATCCTACTAAAGAATGAATTGGTCAAACAGTAAATTAAAGAAGAACTTAAAAAATTCCTGGAAACAAATGAAAATGAAAACACAGATGTTCAAAATCTTTGGGACACAACAAAGGCAGTCATGAGACGAAAGTAGATAGCAACACAAACGCTTCTCAAGAAACAAGAAAGGTCTCAAGAACAAACCCTAATCCTGCACCTAAAGGAGCTGGAGAAAGAACAGCAAAGAAAACCTAAATGCAGCAAGAGAAGAGAAATCATAAAGATCAGAGCAGAAATCAATGAAATAGAAACCAAAAGAACAGTAGAATAAATCAACAAAACTAGGAGCTGGCTCTTTGAAAGAATTAATAAGATTGATAAAGCCCTGGTCAGATATATCAAAAAGACAAGAAAAAGGACCTAAATTAATAAAGTCATGAATGAAATAGGAGAGATTACAATGAACACCAAAGGAGTACAAACAATTATAAAAATATTATAAGCGAATATACACCAGCAAATTTGACAATTTGGAAGAAATGGATGCATTTGTAGAGACTTATAAACTACAAAAACTGAACCAGGAAGAAATAGAAAACCTGAACAGACCCAGAACCAGTAATGAGACTGAAGCAATCATCAAAAATCTCTCAACAAATACGAACCCTGGGCCAGATGGCATCCCAGGGGAATTCTACCAAACATTTAATGAATTAATACCTATTCTCTTGAAACTGTTCCAAAAAATAGAAATGAAAGGAAAACTTCCAAACTCATTTTATGAGGCCAGCATTACCTTGATCCCAAAATTTTTGATGCAAAAATTTTCACCAAAATACTAACCAATAAGATCCAATAGTACATTAAAAGGATTATTCACCACGACCATGTGGGATTTATTCCTGGGCTGCAAGGTTGGTTCAACATCTGTGAATCAATCAATGTGATAAAATACATTAATAAAAGAAAGAACAAGAATCATATGATACTCTCAATAGATGCTGAAAAAGCATCTGACAAAGTACATCATTCTTTCTTGACAAAACTCTTCACAGTATAGGGATAGAAGGTACATACCTCAATACCATCAAAGCCATCTATGAAAAACCCACAGCGAATATCATTCTCAATGGGGAAACACTGAGAGCTTTTCTGCTAAGGTCAGGAGCACGCCAGGGATGTCCACTATCTCCACTGCTATCCAACACAGTACTAGAAGTCCTAGCCTCAGCAATCAGACATCACAGAAAGATAAAATGCATCCAAATTGGCAAAGAAAGAAGTCAAACTGTACCTCTTTGCAGATGATATGATACTTTATGTGGAAAACCCAAAAGACACCACTCTAAAACTGCTAGAACTCATAGAGGAATTCAGTAAAGTGTCAGGATATAAAATCAATGCACAGAAATCAGTTGCATTTTTATACACCAACAGCAAGATAGAAAAAAGATAAATTAAGGAGTTGATCCCTTTTATAGTTGCACCCCAAACCATAAGATACCTAGGGATAAATCTAACCAAAGAAGTAAAGAATCTGTACTCAGAAAAATATAAAGTACTCATGTAAGAAATTGAGGGAGACCCAAAAAAATGGAAAAATGCTCCATGTGCATGGATTAGAAGAATAACTATTGTGAAAATGTCTATGCTACCTAGAGCAATCTACACATTTAATGAAATCCCTATCAAAACACCATCAACTTTTTTCAAAGGAATGGAACATATAATCCTAAAATTTATATGGAACCAGAAAACAATCCGAATAGCCACAGGAATGTTGAAAAAGAAAACCAATTCCAGACTTCAAGCTCTATTACAAAGTTGTCATCATCAAGACAGTATGGTACTAGCACAAAAACAGACACATAGATCAATGGAAGAGAATAGAGAGCCCAGAAATGGACCCTCAGCTCTATGGTCAACTAATCTTTGACAAAGCAGGAAAGAATGTCCAATGGGAAAAAAGACAGTCTCTTCAACAAATGGTGTTGGGAAAATTGGATAGTCACATGTAGAACAATGAAACTGGACCATTTCCTTACACCACACACAAAAGTAGACTCAAAATAGATGAAAGACCTCAAAAGAGAAAGAAATCCATCAAAATGCTAGAGGAGAGAGAACACAGGCAGCAGCCTCTTCGACCTCAGCTACAGCAACTTCTTTCTAGAAACATCACCAAAGGCAAGGTAAATAAGGGCAGAAATGAATTATTGGGACTTCATTAAGATCAAAAGCTTTTGCACTGCAAAGGAAACAGTCAACAAAACCAAAAGACAACTGACAGAATGGGAGAGGATATTTGCATATGACATATCAGATTAATATTCAAAATCCATAAAGAACTTACAAACTCAACACCCAAAGAACAAATAATCCAATCAAGAAATGAGCAGAAGACATGAACAGACATTTCTGCAAAGAAGACATCCAATGGCCAACAGACACATCAAAAAGTTTTCAACCTCACTCTGCATCAGGGAAATACAAATCAAAACCACAGTGAGATACCACCGCACACCAGTCAGAATGGCTAAAATTAACTAGTCAGGAAATGACAGGTGTTGGTGAGTATGCAGAGAGAGGGGAACCCTCCTACACTATTAGTGGGAATGCAAGCTGGTGCAGCCACTCTGGAAAACAGCATGGAGGTTCCTCAAAAAGTTGAAACTAGAGTCACTCTATTACCTAGCCATTGTACTCCTGGGTATTTACCCCAAAGACACAAATGTAGTGATCCGAAGAGGCACCTGCACCCCAGTGTTTATAGCAGCAATGTCCACAATAGCCAAACTATGGAAAGAGCCCAGATGTCCATCAACAGATGAATGGATAAAGAAAATGTGATACACACACACACACACACACAGAGAGAGAGAGAGAGAGAGAGAGAGAGAAATACTATGCAGCCATCAAAAAACCCAAAATCTTGACATTTGCAACAATATGGATGGAACCAGAAGGTATTATGCTAATAGAAATAAGTCCATCAAAGAAAGACAATTAGCATATGACCTCTCTGATATGAGGAATTTGAGAGGCAGGGTGGGGAGCTGTGTGGGGAAGGAAGGGAAAAATGAAACAGGATGGGACCAGGGAGGGAGACAAACCATAAGAGACTCTTAACCTCAGGAATCAAACTGAGGGCTGCTGGAGGGGAGGTGGGTGGGAAAGACAGGGTGGCTGGGTGATAGACAATGGGGAGGGTATGTGCTATGGTGAGTTCTGTGATTTGTGTAAGACTGATGATTCAGAGACCTGTACCCCTGAAACAATTAATACATTATATGTTAATAAAAAATAATATAGTAATCAAGACAGTATGATATTGGTGTCAAAATAGACAAATAAATCAATAGAAAGAACAGGAAGTCCAGAAACTGACCCACATATATATGGTCAATTGGCCAACAAAGAAAAGAACTTAGCAGAGAGAGGATAGTGTTGTTGTTGTTTTTTAAAGATTTTATTTATTTGACAGAGAGAGATCACATGCAGGCAGAGAGAGAGCGGGAAGCAGGCTCCCTACCGAGCAGAGAACCCGATGTGGGGCTCGATCCCAGGACCCTGAGATCATGACCTGAGTCGAAGGCAAAGGCTTAACTCACTGAGCCACCCAGGCATCCCAAGGATAGTGTTTTTAATAGCTGATGTTGGAATACCTATATACAAAAGAAGAAAAAGAAGAAGGAGAAGAAGATTGATTCATACCTAATACCATAAACAAAACTTAACTCAGATATTGATTTCCTTATTTTAAAAAAAGTTATTTGTTTATTTTTTTATCTGTTTTAAAGAGAAAGCATCCACAAGCAGGGGCAGAAGCAGAGGGAGATGGACAGGCTGACTCCACACTGATCATGCAGCCCGACCCAGGGCTCGATCCCATAACCTAAGCCAAAATCAAGAGCCAGATGCTCAATTGATTGATCCACCCAGGAAACCCTCAAATAGGTATTGACTTAAATCAGTAAACTTTTAGAAGTTGTATAAAAGGAAATGGTAGAAAAATCTTTGTTATCTTGGGTTGGACAAAAATTCCTTAGCTACAACATTAAAATCAAAATTTTTTTTTTGAAGAATCAAAATTTTTTCTTCAAAAGACACTTTTAAGGCAATGAAAAGTTAAGGCACACACTGGGAGAAAATATCTGCAAATTTCATATCTGAGAAAATGCTTGATCCATAACATATGAAATACTCTCAAAATTCAGTAGTAAGAGAACAACCAAAGAAGAAGGTGGAGGAGTAGGAGGAGGAGGGTGAGGAGGAGGAGAAGGAGAAGAAGTGAGGAGGAAGAAGGAGGAGGAGGAAGAGGAGGGGGAGGAGGAGAAGAAAGGAAAAAAAGAAAAAAGAAAAGTAAGAAAAAAAATGGGTGAAAAAATGGAATAGACACTTCACCAAAGAAGATATGCAGATGGCAAATAAGTACATGAAAATATACTTAAGATCACTAATCATTAGAGAATGCAAATTAAAACCACAATGAAATATCATTGCTCCCATATGAAAATGCTAAAAATTAAAAGTGTGACCAAACTATGTGTTAGTGAGAATATGGAGAAAGTGGAATTCTCATATAGTACTGGTTGGAACATAAAATGGCAAATACGACAAACAGTGCTGCCATGAACATTGGTATACACGTCTTTGCATGGACATGTGCTTTCATTTCTCTTGGGCAAATACTTAGGAGTGTAATGACTGGATGTGCACCCCTAGGGCTTGCATGTTCTGGGTAAATGTCTGAAGTCCAATCTGTACACTCCCACCTCTGCTTCTCTTCCCTTTAACCCTGAATAAATGGGTCACTTATCCTTTCATATTTGTTGATCCACAGCTATATATGTACAAACCTCAAAACTGGACCTCTGTTGGACTTCATTCCCATGTAGTGTTGTTACACATGATTTGTCCCCTCAGACTGATTTTGGCCATCCTTATTTCCTACTCTATCTCTCTGACTCCCCTTCTCCCTTCCATTACCCTTCCCTACCCAACCTCAAAGAGTGACTGGTTTTGGTTTCAGATCATTTTTCTAGGCTGCTCTGACCTGTGTTATTTCCAGCTCCCTTTGATAATTGCTCTCAGTCTTGTCAGGTAAACTCCTCACCGGTTGGTGTGTGGACCTTGTCTCTAGTTGATGTGCTTTGCACATTTTCTTGACATTTGTTTGTTCCTGCTTTCAAATCATTAGCAAAGATGTTAAATAAAACCAGACTTGACCCTGCTCTCTGGGGAAGTGCCCTCAGCCCCCCGCTCCCCTCACTGGAGCTATTCCTGGGTATTTATATTATTATCCTTCATTTCTGATCTCTCAGCCAGTTACTGAGTCCATGTGACCACATTGTCATCCAAAACAATCTGAACTGGCCTTAGAGTAGAAATGGCGTGGCAGACTGAGAAAAACCCTTTACCCAAGTTCCAGATCCTTTACTAAAGACCTGGCCTCACTCTGTTTTTCTCCTCTGCAGAGTTTCTTGCACTCACTTCTTTCCATAAATCCTTTGTGACTTTATCCTTTCCAGATGTTGATGGATTTTCACTGTTAACATCTGTTTTATTACTATAACTATCCAATTTACTGGCTAGTAATTTCCACAATTAGCTTTCTTTTGCTTTCTTTATTGAACGTTTACACCATATTTAAGGCTTCTTCTCATTCTCTGCTCTGTATTTTCAGCTTTCTTGGTAGTTTTCCAATGATTTTTCAAACTATTTTTATTTCCACCCAGTATGGTGGCTCTCAGGGCTTCACTTTCTTGGTGACTGATCTGAGTTCAGTGAAGGTGCAGTTTAACTTGAGTTTAGAGCGATTGTTGCTTACACCTATGTTGCCAGTTAATTCTTTAGGTTTTTTTTTTCTTTTTTTTAATTTTAACCTCACTCAGATAAAGAGAGAGAAAAGTTTTAATGAAGATATTAATAATAATTCTACTTATCTAGAAGCTACTTATCTAGTCTCTTAGGTATCTAGCACACAGCAAAAAAATGAAGCAAAAACCACATAAAAATCGAAAAACCCAGAAATAATCAGAAATACCACAGACGGGCCAAAAATGATGTTATGAAGTCCACATATGGAATGACAACAATCTTCATCACTTTCTGTGTTCGCAGGTATTATCGTAGTAGTTTTCCTGTGTCCTCCATGGACAGTAAGATATGGGTTATCTCTAGCTTTCAGAAGCATTGCCTCTAACATTCTGGTACCAGGTGTCCATCAGGCCTGCCTAGCACTAGGATCTGCTATCTGAAAGCTCAAGACTGTGTCATATTGAGTGAGAGAGGAGTAAATCTGGTGTTAGATTAGAACGCCACCCAGCCCAATCCATTTTAGTAAAACCATAACCCACATAGCTGATAGTATTAAAAAACAACAACAACAACAACAAAAAAAAAACTCCTAGAATTCTTTTCTTCCCATCTCCGCTTGAATCCTATTTATCATCTGAGATCATTTGACTTCCAAGTCACATCAGAACAAATGAGCAAATAAAAGGGGGGGGGGGTGCAGTGGTGCAGTGGTTGCTATAAGCAGTCACTAAAATAACAACAAAAAGTGATAGCTGCCAGGGAAGAGATAGAGAATCTAAAAAGTAAACGAAACTCAAAACCTCTGGAGGCTTAGAAGTTTTGGAGTCATTTAGTATAGGGGACAATAACTCTGGGTAACTTTAATACTTCTGTTGGAATAATTCTATTTATGAACAAGACAATAAATAAAATTGATAATGATGATCCTGGATCCTGACTCAGAAAGAAAAGTTCACTTACACTCGGCAGCTATATTCAAGGAAGTAAGGAAGCATGCCATTAGTTTTAGAATAATAGGTAATAGATGTACATCATTCAAAATTCAAAAAGGACAAAAGGGTACATACTGAAAAGAAGGTCTCCTTCCGCCTTTATTCTTAATCTCCAAGTTATTCTTTATTGATAAAACCACTATAACTCATCTCTTTTAGACTTTTCCAGAGATATTCAAAATGCCTTTTGAAAAGCATGCTTTGTAAATCACTTCTAAAATTTGGATTCAAATAAATAAGCTCCAGTGATCTGGAAAATTCACTTAGGTGGAACTGCTTGTTTTTGAATTCAGGGTGAATTAGACAGAACTGAGTGTGAATTTAGTTTTCTAGATTATTGGGACAGAGAGAGCCATTGTTGACCCCAGTGAGACTGTAGGGGAGACCTTGCTGTGCCCTTTGCAGAAATGGGAGGATTCTGACCTTTACCACTGATTGCTATAAAGACCATTTATTCAGCTCCTTTCCCCCCAGTTTTTCTTAATCCCATCATGGGCAAATGCACAATGGTTGGGGGGAAATGTATCCTACTTTAGGGGTAGGATGAGATGTAAAGATTGAGCTATAAATGAGATAGAAAGAATGGCCTCTGTCCATAAGATACCTGGAATTTAATTTTTAAAAAGGCAAGCCATGCACAAAATGCTATAATAGAAAATGTAATATTTGCTTAAGATAACTTAGAATACTAAGAGAAGAGATATCATTTAGAGCTAAAAGAATCCAGAAAGGCTTCATGAAAGAAGTAGCACTTGAGATAACCCTAGGGTGGAAAAACAGTAGGACTTCAACAGCACAGAAGGCAGAGAATATCACAGGAGGAAAAAGCATGAACAAAGATACGAAGGCTACAGAAAAAAAGCACTTTGGACAAAACCGTTAATGGGATGATGATTTGATGTCCATTCACTTCCTTTTCTGAAACATTTCAAGCCTGCTTCTAAATCTTAGAGCTGCAACTAGACATCAGCCTTCAGACCCACAGGGAGTCTTTGGGAGGGAACAGTGATCAGGTCCAATAAGGCGGGGATAATCAAATTGATTTGTGTGCAGGAGAAGCCAACTGTCTCCTCCACCCTGACTCCAGCAAGTCTGCTCTTGGGACTTCTTTGCTGGCCGAATGTGCCCAAGCCATGAGTCTAGTTACAACTCCATGTTTTCCTGGAATTGTCCCTTGTATCTGTGGTGGTTCTTTAAGGAATATGCCTAGAATGTTCCCAGAATGCCAGGCCATCTGCTCACTCTGGCTTAGGTTGGCTCACGGCTGCCTCACTTTCCTGACGCAGATCCCTAAAGCAGGATCCCGAGCCAGGAGAAGGGGACAATGCCAGAAGGTGAACTTTCCTGGAAATGGGTTTGTATTTTCTGACACAGTTCCTTCCAAACTTTCCCAGGGGCAAGAATGGCCCGAGACCATGTGTTTGACATTTCCCTCTGGCAGAAGCCCACAAGAGCTTTCATGTACAAGATGAATTTGATTAATGATGGGGCCAGGCAAATTCTTTTGTTTTAGGCTTGGAGGGGTGCTTTCATAGGTGTTGGGGTTCTTTACTCCTTTGCACTCAGTCTACCATTGTCAAATCCTGAGAGGGCACAAGAGAAGCATTTGTCTTGTTAGAAGACAAAACTTTATTTATTTACTTATTTTTGTTGTTGTTGTTTTGAATCCCAGAAACAGATTTACAGATCTCCAGAAGAGAACTCTCAGGTCACCTAGTTCAAATCTCTACTTTATGCAGAAATCTTCAGTATTCTGGACATGTTAGTAGGTTTTAAAACCCATGAAAACAGACTATTTTTACCTTGTTTACTACAGTATCTCCAGTGTCTGATTCATGGTAGGTGTTCTATAAATGATTGTTGAATTAAGATAGTTCAGTCTCTCTTGAATGCTTCCAGGGACAGAGAGATCAACGCATTGCAAGGCAGCCCATCCTCTGTTTTGGTTTTTTATTAAAGATTTATTTATTTATTTGACAGAGAAAGGGAGATCATAAGTAGGCAGAGAGGCAGGCAAAGAGAGAGGGGGAAGCAGGCTCCCTGCCGAACAGAGATCCCAATGCGGGGCTCGATCCCAGGACTCTCAGATCTTGACCTGGGCCAAAGGCAGAGGCTTAACCCACTGAACCACCTAGGCACCCACCTGCTATGTTTTTAAACATTGTTTCTCATGGGTAAAATATTCTGAAACTGATAAATTGACATATTTTTCATTTCTAATCACATATAATCATGTTTCTTTGCAGCCACCATTACAGTTCTAGAGAGAGGAACAAGGCCACCTTAGGAAGAAGGATAATAAGATACAGTAGGACTCCCTATTAGAAGTGAGAACAAAAATAAAAGGAAAAAAATAAAACCAATAAAATTTATGGTCCAAATTAGGGATGGGAATGTGGAAGGAAAATTTTTGCTTATTAATTTTTAATTATTTTTTAAATTGCAGTGTAATTAGTATGTAACTTTGTGTAAGTTTAAGATGTACAATGTATTAGTTTAATAAATTTATATCAATTTTTAAATCTCTTCATCAATTTGTACAACAAATCCTGTCAGGATTTTATTTGAGATGGTATTGACTCTTACAGAACTCTTACAGATGAATTTGGAAGAACTAACATCTTCATAATATTGAGTCTTCTAATCCATGAATATGGTATATTTATTCATTTATTTAAGACTTTAATTTTGCTCTATAATTATTTATAGTTTTCAGTACACAGATCTGCACATCTTCTGTCAGATTTATTCCTAAGTATTTTATATTTTTGATGTTATTATAAATTGCATTTTAATTTTGATTTTTGTTTTAATATATGAAAATACAGCTGATTTTTATAAATTAACTTTGTATCCTGTAAACTTGCTAAACTTAGTTATTTGCTCTAGTAGCTATTTTGTAGATTCCTTAGGATTTTGTAATTGATGATCATGTAATAAAGACAATTTTAGATTTGTCTTTCCAAATCTATGTCTTTAAATCCCTTTTCTTCTCTTACTGCACTGGCTTGGATCTCCACTAAATGTTGAAGAGAACAGGTGAGTAGACGTTCTTACCTTTTTTCCAATTTCAAGAGAGAAGGATTCAACCCTTTACCAATAAGTATAATATTTTGCTGTAGGTTTTTGCAGATGACCCTTATCAGGACAAGGACATTCCCTTTTATTTCTAGCTTGCTAAGAGTTTTAATTCTAGGCCAATGCTAATTTATTCAAACATATCCTCTGCAGGGGGAGGGGGGTTGGGAGAAGGGGATGGGGTTATGGACATTGGGGAGGGTATGTGCTTTGGTGAGTGCTGTGAAGTGTGTAAACCTGGCGATTCACAGATCTGTACCCCTGGGGATAAAAATATATGTTTATAAAAAATAAAAAATTATTTAAAATAATGTATCCTCTGCATCTATTGAGATAAAAACATGGATTTGTTTTAGTGTGCTAATATGGTAAACTATACTGATCTTCTTTTCTTTTTTAATTAACATATAATATATTATTTATTTCAGGAGTACAGATCTGTGAATCATCAGTCTTACACAATTTACAGCACTCACCACAGCACGTACCCTCCACAATGTCCATCACCCAGCCACCCTATCTCCCACCCCCCCAACTCCCCAGCAGCCCTCAGTTTGTTTCCTGAAATTAAGAGTCTCTTATGGTTTGTCTTCCTCCTGATCCCATCTTGTTTCATTTTTTCCCTCCCTACCCTCCATGACCCCCCACCCTGCCTCTCAAATTACTTATATCAGAGAGATCATATGATAATTCTTTCTCCAATTGACTTTTTTGCTTAACATAATACCCTCTAGTTCCATCCACATAATTGCAAATGTCAAGATTTTGGTTTTTTGATGGCTGCATAGTATTCCAGTGTATATATATAAACCACATCTTCTCTATCCATTCATCTGTTGATGGACATCTAGGTTATTTCCATTGTTTTGCTATTGTGGACATGGCTACTATGAACATTTAGGTGCACATGCCCCTTCAGATCACTACATTTGTATCTTTAGGGTAAATACCCAGTAACACAATTGTTGGGTCATAGGGTAGCTCTATTTTCAACGATTATGACTATAAAGATGAAAATTTTAAAAATATTTTTAAAAAGGAATTGATAAGCTGTTGGTTAAAAAAAGAAAAAAAGGAGAGAATCTGATCAGGCTGGAGACTAGAACAAAGCCATATGCTAGATTTAGGTTATATTTTGATCTGTTAGAAGGAACTGTATCCAAAAATTTTAAAGAAAGAAAAACTTATATGTATACAAAAAATAAGGTTAAATACAATGAAGGGGTAGTACATGACTATAAAAATGAATATTTTAAAAGATTTTTTAAAAGCTATTGATAAGACAAAGTAGTTTAAAAGGTTAAAATAGGAAATGGGAAAATTAAAAAATAATAGAATAAGAAAAAATAAATTATTAAAAAAGATTTTATTTATTTATTCGACAGAGAGAGAGAAAGAGATCTCAAATAGGCAGAGATGCAGGCAGAGAGAGGGGGAGAAGCAGGCTCCCTGATGAGCAGAGAGCCCCATGTGGGGCTCGATCCCAGAACCCTGAGACTCTGACCTGAGCTGAAGGCAGAGGCTTAGCCCACTGGACTATCCAGGCGTCCCCAAAAAATAAAATTTAAGAACTTAACTTGGAAAGACTGAAGAATCATGGAAAAGAAAACCATGAATTCTATGTGCTGCTTTCCCCGTAGCTCTGGACTTCCGCTGTTCTCATTGATCAGTGATCTTGGTATTGGCTGGATATTCTTGCTGATCTTCTGGGGAAAGGGCCTGTTGCAGTGATTCTCAAACTTCTTTGCCCAATGCAGAATTGCACTGCCCTTGCCAGGGGCTGGGCTAAGAAATCTGCTCAGGTTCCCTCTTGGCTGCTTTTGTTCCCTGAACACTTTCCATAGAGCTCTGGAGGAGGGGGATGAAGATGGTGGCCTCCCAGTCTCTGGCCCCGGAGGAGCAAAGAGCTCAGGCCCCACTCCTCTGTGCATCCTCAGAGAAAAGTAGTCAATCCCTCCCATCTCCCTGGTCTCTGGCTGCGCTCTGAGCTCACCCAGCCTGTGACTGAGCATTTCTGTCTCTGATGCACAGCCCTGTTTGGTGTCTCCAAACCCAGTAGATTCCTGCAGCTCATTCCTGTGCTGCTCCTCCCAGAGGAGGAAGTGAGTCTCTCCCGATCTGCTGCTTGTGGGTTCCCACCTCGAAGAGCAGTGGCCCAAATGTGCCTCAGATCATAGTTTAAGGTAACTGTGAGCTGAGAGCTCACTCCTCGGCTCCGTCTCTGTAGTTGGCTTCTCCACTCTGATACCTGGGAGCTCTGCCACACTCAGACACCCCTGCTCTTTTTGTGAACTTGAGGGACCTAAGACCACACTGTCCCCATGAAGGCTCCACCCCCCCCCACCCCTTAACCACTGGAGGGACTTCCCTTAGTGGAGCAGACTTCTAAAAGTTCTGATTTTGTGCTCTGCTGATCTATCACTTTCCAGGAGCTGGCCCCTCCCCCTGCAGTCTCTCTTCCCATATATCACCTCAGATTCACTTCTCTGCATGTCCTACCTTCCAGAAAGTGGTCGCTTTTTTTGTTCCTAGAGTTTCTGCTATTCTTTTCTTCAATCTCGTGTTGAGTTGTAGATGTTCAGAATGGTTTGGTAACTAGCTAGCTCAGTTCCTGGAACCTGATTAAATTCAGGTCTCCTACTCTTCCACCATCTTACTCCTTCTCCCTTGATTACTATACATTTTATAATAAATCTGGAAATCGGGTAATGTTAGTTATCTAACTCTGTTCTTTTTTTTCCAATTTGTTTTAGCTATTCCAGATAGCTTTGTGTTTTCAAGTGAATTTTAGAACCATCTTGTCAGTTTCTACAAAAAAGCTACTGGGATTTTGATTAGGCTTGTTTGAATCTATAGAATAATTGGAGAAGATTGGTATCTTAACAATATTGAATTTTCTAATTCACAAACACAGTATCTATCTGCATTTATTTAGATCTTCTTTAATTTCTCTCAGCAATGATTTTTAGTTTTTCAGTTTATAGATCTTATCAGATTTATCCCTAAATATTTCATATCTCTTTTGTTGTAAGTGGTGTTCTTTAAATTTCACTTTTGGTTGTTCATTACTGATATACAGAAATACACAATTGGTTTTTTATATTGACATTGTATGTTGCATCCTTGAGAAACTGCATTCTTGGGATAAACTCGACTTGGTCATACTATATTATTCATTTTATATATTGTGGATTCACCTTGCCAAAAAAATTGTTAAGAATTTCTGCCTTTATGTTTATTAAAGATGTTTGTCTATAGTTTCCTTGAAATGTCTTCAGTTTAGGTATCAAGGTAATGCTGGCCTGGTAGAATAAACTGGGAATTACTCCCTTCACTTCAACTTTCTGGAAGAGTTTGGATAGAATTGATCTTATTTCTTCCTTAAGTGTTTGATAGAATTCCCTTAATGAAGTCTTCTTAGTCTTTAATTTTGTGGGAAGGTTTTCAACTATGAATTCAATTTCTTCAATAGATATAGGAATATTTGAGTTACACAGTTTCTTATAGAGTAAGCTTTAGTAGTTTTACCTTTCAAGAAATTTGTCCATTTCATCTAAGTTGTCAAATTTCTTGGCCTGAAGTTGTCCAAAAGATTTCTGTTATTTGTAAAATATCTGTATAATCAACAGGATAAATCCTTTTTCATTCTGTAACTGGTAATTGTGTCTTCTCAATTTTCTGATCAGTCTGGCTAGAGTTTTATCACTTTTGTTGAGTTGTTTTCTTCCTTAGACTTGGTTCTAGGAGCAATGTCAACATGTTTGTTAAACAAACAGAACAGTTTTTATCTGTTTCAACCACAACAACTGGCTAGTCTTTATACTCATGCTTGACCCTCCTTCTTACTAATCCTAGCTCAGTCTCCCACTCCTTCCCCAAAGTCAGGTTCAGGAATTCACACAGGGTTTACACCCTTGCCAGCAGGACCATCACAGAATTTTTTCAGTGATAATCCTCTATCAAACCAATTAAATGGCATTGCTCTTGGGCAGAGAGGTGGTCAAAAGGAACACATCATAGTTCAGCCTTCAAAGGTCAACATCAGCTCTCACTCCTACTTGACATAAGCCACTGGGAGTAAATGAGGTGTAAGGTACAACAAAAACACTTCCCCAGGGCTGTAGCCACAGAAAAGCAAGAGTTTCAGGCTCAGGAGTGGATAAATTGAAGAGGAGTCAACATTGTCCATTAGTTATTCCTTTCATTACCTATTACTTTGTAAGACTATAGGTTAAGTGGAAAATATCAAGTAATTCTTAATTCAGGAGATCAAGAAGAGATGGAAAAGGATTAGAAATAGGTGGAACATGATAAAATTTACCCTATGGGCAATGGACAGTTCTCATCAAGGTTTTTTAATCTGAGGGGTGATGGTCTCCTGTCTTTGTTTTGTTTCATTTCAGAAAGGCAGTGTGGAGGATGGGCAGGACTAGAAGAGGAGAAGGTGTTAGGAGGATGTAGGTCCAGGTCAGGCCTGGACCACAGGGGTAACAGTGGGAGACGCATTAAGTGTAGTGTGATGGTAGAGATACCTGGGTGACTCAGTTGATTAAGTGTCTGCCTTTGGTTCAGGTCATGGTCCTGGGATCAAGTCCTGCATCAGGCTCCTTTCTCAATGGAGAGCCTGCTTTTCCCTCTGTCTGCCACTACCCCTGCTTGTGCTCTCTCTCTCTTTCCCTGACAAATAAATAAATAAAATCTAAAAAAAAAAAAAAGAAAGAAAGAAAGAAAGAAAGAAAGAAAGGAAGGAAGGAAGGAAGAAAGAAAAGAAAAGTATAGTGTTATGGTGAAGAGAGAAAAAAATGAAGATATGGAGGTTACCCTATTGCTTAGGTCCTTACTGGAAGAACATTATAGAACCCCAAAAATATATGCCATCAAACCCACACTAAGTTTTTCTGCAATTCAACCTCCACTTAGCTGGACACCCTGAATCTTCATGGTCACGCTAAGTTCATCTGTCATGAGGGCAAGTGTGATGGAGGGTGAGTTAGAGTAGAATAGATGATAGTTCATCTGGTTCTATTAACCTCTCACTCTTACAAATTGTGTGAAAACATTTGAGCATGAGAGTGCATTCCAAGGCTCTCTCAAGAGCACCTTGTAAGAGATTTGTGCTAGCAAGGAGCCTTGAAGGATAAGCTTCATGAGCATCATGATAAATCTCTTTTGCCTGGATCATTACAATTGCTCCTAACTGGCTTTCCCATTTCCACTCTTTTCTCATTCTTCCGAACCCATCTCCACATAGCAGTTGGCATTATATTAAAAGATAAAACTTGATTATGTCCTTCCTTTACTTGAAATTCCTCAATGGCTTCCCACTGCACTTAGAAGAAAAAAAAAATTCCCAATTTCTTACTATGGTTTAGAATGCCCTGGCTTGAGGAAACTTTTTTTCCAACCTCTTCTCATGCACAGATCCAGACACATAGATTTTATTTAATTTCTCTAACCTGCTAATAACTTCTTTTCTTATGGGTTTTGTCCATGGCACTTTTCTTCCTATAATATTCTAACCCCATATAGTGGACCATGTAGTTACCTCTTCAATATCCTTTGTCCTCTTTCCCAGGGGATTGAGTCTCCTATGTCACAGTGGACTCTGCTTAGTATAAACCAATCAGGGTCAACCCATCCCTCTTGCTCTAAAAGGCCTAAACCAAACATATCCTTCCATTTTTTTGGCTATAGAGGTTGGTTCAAGGTTCAAGGATAAGTCCAATTAATGAGCAAAACTCGGGATTTTCCTTCTGTTTGTCTGTTTGTCTCTTCCCCCTGCATGTGAATAAAGAAGCAAATGGCCCAGTTGCTGCTAGTGAATAACTATTAGCCTGTGGTCAAAACAGACACATGGAAGAGAGCAGAGCCAAGAGTAATACAGAGAAGTGGAGTTGGAGCCTTGATCAAATTGATCCTGAAGGCATAATGCCTTGAGAATTTTCAGCTACGTGAACCAAAAAAAATTTCCCTTTATTGTTTAAACCAGTTTGGGTTAATTTAATGTGACTAATAATGTTGTTTAAAGTGTCACTGGCAACATAAATATATTAGTTACTTCTATGGAATCAGTTTTGTTTGTTTCTTGTTTGTTTTTTGTTTTGCATTAGGTATGCCTTTGTTACTAAGCCTTTATTACTTTGTTACTATATATTTCTACTCTTTTTTTTTTTTTTCCTTTTAGGCTCTTGTGGGAACTTGGTTGTTAGGATATGCACTCAGCTTTCAGTGGTGACAAGGCTTCATTTATACATTAAATCTACTCTTTTTTAGATAGCGATTTGAGGTGGCTCTCTGATGCCTCCAATCTGTGTATAAACATAGACAAAGATGTGGGCACCAAAACCCTGTGTGTACTTCTACATGAGGGGCCATCACGATGACCCAGGATATGCCTATATTAATTTGTTAAATAATCAACAAAACAAACACACTTAAAAATCCTCATAGAGAACTCATGTACCCTCAGGAAGACTCCCACAGTCTGTGGAGTTCGTACTGAAAACCACTGAAACACTCAGGATTTGGAGTCAGAGACCTAGGTTTGAGCCCTGGCTCCCTGCTTTCCTGCTCTGTGACCTTGACAAAGATTGCCTTCTCTGGACCCTTGGTTTCCTTGTCTCCCACTGGAAAAACTTTTATGAGGTATCTGCTGTGAGCCAGGACTATAGCACCTTCCTTCTCAACCTAAAAGTGTTGTTTTAGGGATCAAGTGAGGTCATTTAGGAGGAAGGATTGTACAAAACAAAAGCATAGTACAGTTGCTAATTATTTTGTTTTCTGATACTTTCTTTCCTTCTGAGCTGGACAGGCTCCTTTACACTCTTCAAAATTTGACTCCAAGGTGCATCTCACACTTCCCCTCTGCAATTTTATCAAACCTTCTATAAATCTAACAGGTCTCTCACTTGCCTGTTTACCTGGCTCTCTCTTCTCCCCTGCCATGATATGGGTTAGGTCAGGGCTAGGGCCCAGCACAGTGCCTGGAACACAGGAAGTAGACAAAGTGCATGCTTGTTAGCAGATGGATCTGAAGGCTGTGGGTAGGGAAGATGAGGCCTGAGAAGTCAGGACATAAAAATCAGATCTCTCTTCCCCACTCAGTGATTTTGTCTGAGCTTGGCTCAATTGGCACCTCCCATTGCTGGCCTCCACCACAACTCACATGTCAGTCCACCTCAAAACAAACCAACAATAACAGCAACAGCAAGCCATGAGTTTGCTCTGAAAATTGTGACTGAATCAGGGCTTTGCTTCTCCAAGAACCTTTCTGGGACTGGTTTGGCAAATTTGATGCTGCTTCCATCTTTGGGGCCACTAGTCCCTTTCCCAAGGTCCAGCACAGTGACAAGGGTGGCTCCCTGACTCTATTCAGGGCCATCAAGAGGGCGTGCTCCTGGACTGGCTTCCTCAACTGAGAGAGAAGGGCTGGAGGACTGGGTTAGCAGCAGCTATGCCAGGAAAGGAGGGAAGGGTAGGGAAGAAGAGAAAGGGGCTAGATTTCCTGAATCTCCCTGGCCTGTTCCCCAATCCAGGGTGGAGTAGGGTGGAGAGAGAGAAAGAAAAAGAGAGAGAGAGAGAGAGAGAGAGAAGCCATTCCACACTCTGCTGAGCCCAGATGGCAGGTCCGTGAGAACCATTTAATTGTCCACAGGGAGAGGACATCTCACTTTGGCAGAAGACATAAACTAATCAGAAGCAGCACCCACTTCTCCTTCCTCTTTCCCTCCCTCTGTGAATTCAGTTTGATGGGTACAAGATGAGGTGCCAGGGCTTTGATCCCTGGACCTGCTGCCCAGCCTCAAGTATAGGACATTCAGAAACAACTCAAGGAATTTTCTGTTTGGGAGTGGGAAGGGGAGTTCTGTGAGGCCACCTTGGCCAGGGCTCTCCCTTGAACTATCAGCAAGCCTAGCTCTTCCTACTCCCAGCCAGAAAGCTTTCATTGTGCTGGCAGACTTCATGCTGGGGACACTTGCAGAAAAAGTTAAGAGGATGTAGAGACAGCTCAGGGTTTTGGAGATAGCATGCCAATGAGAAAACTCCACCATTTATTTCATAGAGTGACACCATCACATGATAGCTGAATGGCCTCAGGAAGGTCAGATAACCTCTGTGAACCTTACTTTCCTCCTCTACGAAATGATCAAGACACATCCCTAATAGTAGTGTAGTAATGTAGGAAAGGTCTCATTCAGGACTCAACTGTAACAATTTTTTTTTCTCAGTCTGACAGGGTATGGAGACCAAAGCTTAGGCTCCACTTTGTAATCCTCTGCCCAAAGTTGTTGTTGTTTAATATGCAGATTTTCTTCTCCCGCCTCCTTTTACCATCCAGTTCTTGTTATTTTTTTGCCCATGTCAATCATATTAGTCTTATTATTCCTATAATTTTTATTGTAAAAATCCATTATGCATTAGCTACTACGTATAAACAATCAAAGCAAATTCACATCTGTTCTTGTTAACCTAGAAAATGTCTGTCTTAGGCAAAAATACTCCTTATGATTTTTGTAAGAAAAGGGTTTTGACTCTAAATACAGTTTTAAGAATTATGTTTTTTAATTTAAATTTTATTTAAACTTCAAGCATTAAATATATATATTTGGAAAGATATATTTGCAAAACATATAGTATATTGCAAGCACCACAGAGTATGCCCAGCCCTACACACAGTGGCATATGAATTTCAATCAGGATAGTTGAGTATATGGCTTTGCATTGGAACAGATTGAAACCACAGTGAATTCTGTAACCCCAGATGGGTTTCTGAAACATGTTGCATGTAAATGGTTGGCTTGAACAGAGAATTCTATTTGAATCCCCCCCCCTTTTCTTTTTTGGACATTCAGCAGCTGACAGGTGTTTTCAGAGGCCTTGAGCCCTGTCCCTGGCTATTCTTTGCCTGTGGCCATGGGGTTCCCCTGCCCCCATCCATTCTTCAGAAAGGATATGACTGAAGAATCCCCTCTCCTTCTCTCTTTGACATAGTGACTCCCAATGCCTGATGAGTAGTCTCTGTCCATCCCTATGACATCACTAACCACTTTTTCTCATTGCTAAGAAACAGGTTTGAAAGCTACACTGGTGGTGGTGGGGTGTGCAGTGGGGAGAATACATCCCCTTCCTTTCTCTCCTGCTCTACTATTTATTCCCACATTCCTTCTCTCTTAAACTGTCCCCACCACACCAAAGCCTGGATGAGGATTTTAAGCACAGTCCAGAGGCAGCTAGCAAGTTGAGTCTCACTCAACTTTCAGTACAAGCCAGCCAGAGCCAGAGGGTGACCGGGGGTGAACTAGATCCCACCTAACCTTCCTGAAGTCACAGAGCTAGATTCCATTCCAGTCCCAGCTCTCACAAACTTCCCAGAGAAGTCACTTGTCCCTCTTACCAGCCCACTGTTTCTTCCACTCTAAAATCAGTGGGAAGACTGAGATGATTCCCTGTCTGCATCAATCAAGACTCTCCAGGGAATGCTCGGCTTTGAGTATGGCCACTAGGTGGCAGTACTTGGAAGGACACAGAAGGGAACCCATGACTGACAGGAAGTGCTCTGAAACATTTAGGGCCTCTGAGAGGCCCAGGTGCAGCCTGAGGGAATAGCTGCCAAGAGCACTCATTCAGCTTGTCCCCTCCACATGTACTGATGACCAACGTTTGGCCATCTTCTCCCGCCCTTCTCCTGCCTCTTCTTGGAGCTTCCCACAGAGATAGGTGTACATCCCTTCTCCTTTTCCGAGCAAACTCTCATACATTTGACTCAGCTTAAACAGGTCTCTTACGAAGCTTTCCCTGGAAAATCCTCTCTCCCTTACTTCTCAGATGGCATTTATTGTTGTTACTTTTGTCTCCTCACTGCCCTTAATCTGCACCTTGACCAAGCCATGTTCCACCCCAGAATGACCATTCCCCTGCCTGTCTCCTTACTGGATTATGAAGTCCTTGAGGGTATAGAGACCAGGTTTTCTTCATCTCTGTCTGCCCAGCATGGGACTGTTATAAAGCCTGCTGCTATGTATCTTCTTTTCTGATGAATTACTCCATGAACAGGCTTGGGAAGACCAGATTAACCTCTTTACTGATGCCTTTGATCTGTCTTTTTTTTTTTTTTTTTTTTTTTTTTTTTTGTAATTCTTAGTATTAAGCAATACACCTTTCTTAATTGTGATGATCAAGCATTACTTTGATGTGGCTTAAGCTTGGAACTCTTGGTTCAAACAAATACCTATAACTAGTGAGATATATTAAAACAAATGAAAGTAAAACTACTTGACTTGAAGCTGGGATAGGAAGGCTTGGAGCCTCACCTACCTTCTCCCACTTCTGTGGTCAGAGAGCACCTCCTTAGACTCTGAGGGTCCTGTAGACATGGTTTGAAAACCATTACCCTGGTTGTTATATTAATTTCTCTTCTGTTTATTTCCAGTTCACAGAAAAGATGAATGACTGAGGAAAGACTGCATTTCCTGCAGGCAGAAAGTGTGTTACTCTCATCATACAACCTTTGCAAACAACTTTTGCACACACTCAATGGATCTATGATTAATTGAATTGTGTGGAGTTGAATTAAAATGGCAGGTAGACTTTGAAACCAAATATTCCCAAGCTAGACATGGGGAGGTGGCCAAGGAAATGGTTAGCCTGACAGTCACCTCTACCCTGAATTCACTGTGATCTCTGAATCAGAGAGAGCTGGGATGGCCAAGTGGTCAACGGTCCCTACTGCAGACCTGGGTAATTTTATCTGTGATGTAGCTTTAGTCGATGTGAATATCCTACCTCAGTCAGTGTATTGCTATACAAATATGAAACGATTGATAAACTACCATCATGTTGAAGAATCTAAGAGTCAGAAGGTGTCATTGGGTTCAGCTAGGCTGATGAAAGGAAGAACCCTTCCTCTAGCAGTCCTGACAGTGAGTGTGCTCTAATAGTGACAGGGAGCTCACTCCTTTGAGGGGCAGCATGACCATTGCCAGAGAGGGCTCCTTTTCATCCAGCCTCTATCTTCAGTCTCTCCCTGTAGAGGGTTCCTCCCTTCCCTAGATAAATTTTCTCAGTCTCTCAGTGTTTTTTTTTTTTTTTAATTTCTCCCTTAAATTGGCATCTCTTTAAATCTCTCCTTTCCTTTACAGTCAAGCCTCCTGATAGAATATGGTATATTCTCTCTCTATTTCCTCTGTTTCTATTGTTTCTACTTCCTCACCTCAGTCCATGGCTATCTGGCTTATGTTTCCACCACTCCATTGACACTACTCTTGACTGTCTTTCTCTTGCTAAGTCCAATACTTAGACACTGTTAACTTCCCACCTGAAACCCTTGCCTTTCTTGATATTTCTCTTTTTTTTTTCAAATTAAATTTATTTATTTTCAGCATAACAGTATTCATTATTTTTTCATCACACCCAATGCTCCATGCAATCCGTGCCCTCTATAATACCCACCACCTGGTACCCCAACCTCCCACCCCCCCCACCACTTCAAACCCCTCAGATTGTTTTTCAGAGTCCATAGTATCGCATAATTCACCTCCCCTTCCAATTTCCCCCAACTCCCTTCTCCTAACCCCCCATGTCCTCCATGCTATTTGTTATGCTCCACAAATAAGTGAAACCATATGATAATTGACTCTCTGCTTGACTTATTTCACTCAGCACAATCTCTTCCAGTCCCGTCCATGTTGCTACAAAAGTTGGGTATTCATCCTTTCTGATGGAGGCATAATACTCCATAGTGTATATGGACCACATCTTCCTTATCCATTCATCCGTTGAAGGGCATCTTGGTTCTTTCCATAGTTTGGTGACCGTGGCCATTGCCGCTATAAACATTGGGGGTACAGACGGCCCTTCTTTTCATGACATCTGTATCTTTGGGGTAAATACCCAGGAGTGCAATGGCAGGGTCATATGGAAGTTCTATTTTTAATTTCTTGAGGAATCTCCACGCTGTTCTCCAAAGAGGCTGCACCAACTTGCATTCCCACCAACAGTGTAAGAGGGTTCCCCTTTCTCCACATCCCTTCCAACACATGTTGTTTCCTGTCTTGTTAATTTTGGCCATTCTAACTGGTATAAGGTGATATCTCAATGTGGTTTTAATTTGAATTTAATTTGAGGAGTTCATTATAGATCCTGGATATCAACCTTTTGTCTGTACTGTCATTTGCAAATATCTTCTCCCATTCTGTGAGTTGCCTCTTTGTTTTGTTGACTGTTTCCTTTGCTGTGCAGAAGCTTTTGATTTTGATGAAGTCCCAAAAGTTTATTTTCGCTTTTGTTTCCTTTGCCTTTGGAGACATATCTTGAAAGAAGTTGCTGTGTCTGATATCGAAGAGATTATTGCCTATGTTCTCTAGGATTCTGATGGATTCCTGTCTCACGTTGAGTCTTTTATCCATTTTAAGTTTATCTTTGTGTACGGTGTAAGAGAATGGTCAAGTTTCATTCTTCTACATATAGCTGCCCAGTTTTCCCAGCACCATTTATTGAAGAGTCTGTCTTTTTTCCACTGTATATTTTTTCCTGTTTTGTTGAAGATTAATTGACCATAGAGTTGAGGATCCATATCTGGGCTCTCTGCTCTGTTCCACTGGTCTATGTGTCTGTTTTTATTCCAGTACCATGCTGTCTTGGTGACTACAGCTTTGTAATAAAGATTGAAATCAGGTAATGTGATGCCCCAGTTTTATTTTTGTTTCTCAACATTTCCTTATTGATTCGGGGTCTCTTCTGATTCCATACAAATTTCTGGATTATTTGCTCCAGCTCTTTGAAGAATACTGGTGGAATTTTGATTGGAATGGCATTAAAAGTATAGATTGCTCTAGGCAGTATAGACATTTTAACAATGTTTATTCCTCTGATCCAAGAGCATGGAATGGATTTCCATCTTTTTGTGTCTTCTTCAATTTTCCTTCATGAGTGTTCTGTAGTTCCTCAAGTACAGATCCTTTACCTCTTTTGTTAGGTTTATTCCCAGGTATCTTATTGTTCTTGGTACTATAGTAAATGGAATCGATTCTCTAATTTCCCTTTCTGTATTTTGATTGTTAGTGTATAAGAAAGCCACTGATTTCTGCATATTGACTTTGTATCCTGCCATGTTGCTGAATTGCGGTATGAGTTCTAGTAGTTTGGGGGTGGAGTCTTTTGGGTTTTCCATATAAAGAATCATGTCCTCTGCGAAGAGAGAGTTTGACTTCTTCATTCCCAATCAGAAGTCATTATCAATGGTTGTATGCCAATAAGCTTAGCAACCTTGATGAAATGGATGCATTCCTGGAAAACTATAAACTCCCAAAATGGAACCAGGAAGAAATCAACAACCTGAATAGACCGATATCTAGTAACAAGATTGAAGCAGTGATCAAAAACCTCCCAAAAAACAAGAGCCCAGGACCTGATGGATTCCTTGGGGAATTCTACCAAACTTTCAAAGAAGAAATAACACCTATACTCCTGAAGCTGTTTCAAAAAATTGAAGCAGAAGGAAAACTTCCAGACTCTTTTTATGAAGCCAGCATTACTTGGATCCCCAAACCAGGCAAAGACCCTACAAAAAAGGAGAATTTCAGACCAATATCACTGATGAATATGGATACTAAGATTCTCAACAAGATCCTAGCAAACAGGATCCAACAGCACATTCAAAAGATTATCCACCATGACCAGGTGGGATTCATCCCTGAGCTACAAGGATGGTTTCAACATTTGCAAATTAATCAATGTGATAGAACAAATTAATATGAGAAGAGAGAAGAACCACATAGTCCTCTCAATTGATGCAGAAAAAGCATTTGACAAAATCCAGCATCCATTTCTGATTAAAATGCTTCAAAGTATAGAGATAGAGGGAACATTCCTGAACTTCATAAAATCTATCTATGAAAGACCCACAGCAAATATCATCCTCAATGGGAAAAAGCTTGCAGCCTTCCCGTTGAGATCAGGAACACGACAAGGATGCCCACTTTCACCACTCTTGTTCAACATAGTATTAGAAGTCCTAGCAATAGCAATCAGACAACAAAGAGAAATAAAAGGTATCCAAATTGGCAATGAAGAAGTCAAACTTTCTTTGTGTAAGTCATAGTGAGCTAGTTTGATTCATCACAGAAAAGAAGTCAAACTTTCTTGATATTTCAAGACAACTTTCTCTCCTGGTTTGTTTCTTGCTTCTTTGGCTTCTTCTTCACTCCCTTCTTGGTTTGCAATTCAGTCAGTCCTCTATCTTTTCATCTTACCCCACCTACTCTCCCTGGACCACTTCATCTACTCTTTTGTCTTCAATTACCAACATTATCCTTTATGTTATCATAAACATTAGCATCAAGTCCTTTTGTTGATCTTCTTAGCAAAATCATGTCATTTCTACCTCCCAGGATCACTCAAATCCACTCCCTCTTCTCCATTCTCTTGCCACTCCCTAATTTCTTTCTCATCACCTTTAGATTTCTGCTACTGTTCTGTTTTCAGCTTCGCTTCTATAAAAACCATTCTGCACAGTGCTATAGACCTAAAATATAATTTAGACCACGTTGCTCCTTCAGTTCAAACTTTCTATAATGTCCATTTCTTGAATGATAACACACAAAATAATTTACAAAACCTTATGCAAGGCTCTCCTTATACAAGTCCCCTTACGCCCTGGTCCTCTCTCTACCTCTCTAGCTCCCATCTCCCTTTATGCCATAATTCAAATTCCATTTCATAGAAAAGCTAAATTTTTCCAAGTTTCCACTATGATCTCTTTCAGACATATATTTTTTCAGAGTAGAACCTCCTTCTTACCTGTCCTTCCTACCTGTGCTTCTCTATATTCTTTAAAACTCAGGTCAACTAGAATACTTCCTAGTCAGAGTTTTCTCTGACCCTTCCGAGTCTAGCTAAGTGCCTCTCACAAGTTTCCTGTGTAGCCTGTTCACACTTCTGTCTTAACATTATTCAAACTATATTGGAAATGTGCACTTGATGTCATCTCCATAAACTATACCCTCTGACCTTGTGGGTGCCTATAGAAAAAATAGTTTAAAAGAAAATTCTGTCTTCCCAGTACATAACTTGAACCTGGAAGGTACTAAGTACTCCATAATGCCTAGAATAACTTAATACCTCCAACAACATTCCTACTAGCTTCTTCTTTATGGGTACAATTTATGGCTATACAATTCCATTTGAAGGTCACCACTTTTTGGAATACTGTATGGTAGTCACAGCATTCCTGTTGTTTATGACTATAACTTGGGAGAAGACATGGCCATTTTCTCCCAAAATCCCTCCCATTTTTACAGCACCAATCCATTCCTCTTTGATGGTAAAGATGTCCAGTCTCTTTCTATCTTTCCTAATACATTCACTCTCTATATAACACACATGCCAGTGAAGCAGATTACAAACTTACCAGATGCTCTCCTTTAGAAGAATAAGATATCTAGCAGAGTTTAGAGCACATACCCCCAATAATAGTTTAATATCTTAGATTCTGAACTGGTTTTTGAATGTAGATTAGGAAAATATCATTGATGTCCATCTTCTGGCTCATCAAATATGTAGTAGTATAGCCCAACAATATCTCTCCTGTTTCTCCATTTATTACCAAACAAAGTCTCTGTCCCTCTGTATATATCCTCCTAATACATTGCTACTTTTCAGAAGACTGTCTTGGAGAGTGACATTTTTGTACCCACTTAGTCCTGCCCTCCCTTTTTCCTCTTCTTTCTCTTTTTTCTACTCCATTGCTGCTGCTTCTTCTCTTTCCTTCTTTTTCTTCTTCTCCTTCTCTTCCTCCTCTTCTTCCTTCCCCTCCTTCTTCTTCCTCATCCATCTACCCATCTATGTATTTATTTTATTGAGGTATAATTGACATTCAGTTCTATGTGATTTGACATGTATACACTATAACTGATCACCACAATAAGTCTAGTTACCATCTGTCATCTTACAGAGTTAATACAACATTATTGACTATATTCCCCATGCTGTATGTTGCATACACATGACATTTATTTTATAACTGAAAGTTTGTAGTTATTAATCCTCTTCACCCATTTTGTGCCCACTCCCACCATCTCCACTCCCCTGCCCAGGAACCACCAATCTGTTCTTTGTATTTATGAATCTGGATTTTGTTTTATTTTTTAGATTACACATGTAAGTGAAATCTTGTGGTATTTGTCTTTCCTTATCTGACTTAGTATAATACCCTCAAGGTCCATCCATGTCTTCACAAATGCAAGATTTCATTCTTTTTATGACTAAATAATATTCCATCATAATATATTCTGAATAATAAAATATTACATTATACTATTAAATGAATATATATATATATATATATATATATATATTCATCCATTCATTCATTGATAAACACTTAGGTTGTTTCCACATCTTGGCTATTATAAATTATGCTGCAATGAACATAGGGGTGCATATATTTTTTAAAATTAATGTTTTTGTTTTTTCAGACAGATACCAAGTAGTGGAACTCCTAGATCATACAGTAACTCTAGCTTTAATTTTTTTTTTTTTGAGGAAAAAAATTTTTCTGTTTTCTGTTACAATTACATTAATTTACATTTCCACCAGGGTTCTCTTTTCTCCACATCCTTGCCAACAGTTGTTGTTTCTTATTTTTCTGATTTTAGTTGGTCCCAATAATTTATTTTTGTTTTTGTTGCCCTTGTCTTTGGAATCAGATCCAAAAAGCATCACTAAGACCAACGTTAATAAAATTACCACTGTTGTTTTCTCCTAAAAATGTTATGGTTTCAGGTCTTAGATTCAAGTCTTTAATCCATTTTGAGTTATTTATTTATTTATTTTAGAGAGAAAGAGAGAGAGAGAGTGCACAAGTGGGGAGAGGGTCAGAGGGGAGAGAATCTTCAAACAGACTGCAACTGAGCACAGAGCCTGACATGGGGCTAAATTTCATGACCCATAAGATCATGACCTGAGCCGAAACCAAGAGTTGAATGCTCAACTGACTGAGCCACCAAGGCACCCCAAGTTAATTTTGGGTATGGTGTGAGATAGTGATCTAGTTTTATTCCTATACATATGGCTTTCCAGTTTTCCCAACACCATTTATGGAGGAGATAAATGTTCTTTCCCCATTGTATATTCTTTCCTCCTTTCACATAAAGTAATTGACCCTATATATGTCTGTTTAATTCTAGACAGTTCTCCATTGCTTTGTGTGTCTTTATGCCAATACCATACTGTTCTGGCACTATATACTATAGCTTTGTAGAATAGTTTGAATCCAGGGAACCTTTTACCTCCAACTTTGTTCTTCTTCCTCAAGAGTGTTTTGGCTATTTAGAGTCTTTTGGGAAGAATTTGGAATTATTTGCTCTAGTTCTGTGAAAAATGCCATTGGCATTTTTGCATTGGATATGTATATTGCTTTGAGTACTATGAACATTTTAACAGTCCATGAACATGGAATATCTTTCCATTTATTTGTGTCTTCTTTAATTTTTTTCACCAATATCTTATGGTTTTCAGTTTATAGGTCTTTCAACTCCTTGGTTAAATTTATTCCTAAGTATTTTATTCTCTTATACATAATTGTAAATATGATTGTTTTCTTGGTTTTTCCTTCTAAATTTTTATTATTAGTGTATAGACACACAACATATTTTTGTATATTAACTTTATATCCTGAAAATTTACTGAATTTATTTATTCTAATTTTTTGGTATTTAGGATTTTCTATATATATAGTCATATAGTGATGCATTATTTTCTCTCTATATATAGTCATATAGTGACAGCATTATTTCTTCCTTTCAAATGTTCATGTCTTTTATTTCTTTCTCTTTCCTGATTGCTTTGGCTAGGACTTCTAATACCATGTTGAATAAAAGTGGGGGTAATAGGCATTCTTATTTTGTTCTTGATCTTAGAGGAAAGCTTTCAACTTTTAATCATTGAGTATGATAGCACCTATGGGTTTTTCATATATGGCCCTTATTATGTTGAAGTATATTCCTTCTATAAACACTTGGTTGAGAGTTTTTAATCATAAGTCGATGTTAAATTTTTTCAAATGCTATTTCTGCATCTATTGAGATGATTTTATTATTTTAATCCTTTACTTCATCAATGTGTTATCTTACATTGATTGATTTGCAAATGTTGAACCATTCTTGTATCCCTGATATAAATCATACCTGACCATGGTGTATGAATCTTTTAATATACTGTTGAATTCAGTTTGCTAATATTTTGTTGAGAAGTTTTGCATCTATCTTCATCAGGGTATTGATTTGTAATTTTCTTTCTTGTGGTGTCCTTGTCTGGTGTTGGTAATAGGGTGATGCTTGCTATGTAAAATGAGTTTGGAAGTTTTCCCTCCTCTTCAGTTTTTTGGAAGAGTTTGAAAAGAATAGGTATTAAAGCTTTGAATGTTTGATAGAATTCGCCAGTGAAGCCATCTGTTCCTGGACTTTTTTTTTTGTGAGGGAGGTTTTGATTACTGAGTCAATCTCTGTAGGTCCAGTTGTATTTTCTATTTCTTTACAGTTCAGTATTAGAAGACTGTAAATTTCTAGGAATTTATCCATTTTTTCCAGGTCGTCAAATTTGTCGTCATATAATTGTTCATAGTAGTCTCTTATGATCCTCCTATGTCTGTGGTATCAGTTGTAACCTTTCTTTAATTTCTGATTTTACTTACTTGAGCCCCCCTCTTTGTTAGATCTGTTAATTTTATGTTTTCAGAGAACCAGTTCTTAGTTCCACTGATCTTTTCTATTGTCATTTTAGTCTCTATTTCATTTATTTCCACTCTGATCTTTACTATTTCCTTCCTTCTAAATTTGGACTTTGTTCTTTTTTTTGTTTTGTTTTCTAGTCCCATTAAGTATAAAGTTAAATTTTTTATTTGATATTTCTCTTGTTTCTTAAGGTAACCCTGTATTGCTATGAGCTTCTCTCTTAGAACTGCTTTGGCAGCATCCCATAGGCTTTGATATATTGTTTTCCTATTTTCATTGGCCTGCAGGTATTTTTAAGTTTCATCTTATATTTCTTCTCTGACCCAGTAGTTGTTCAGTAACATGTTGTTTAATTTCATATTTGTAATTTTTCTACTTTTCTTCTTTTACTTGATTTCTAGTTGTATACCCTTGTCATCAGAAAAGATGCTTGATATGATGTCAACCTTCTTGAATTTATTGAGACTTGTCTAATGACCTAACATATAATTTATCCTGGAGAATGTTACATATGCCCTTGAGAAGTGCATTCTGCTGATGCTGGATGGAATGTTCTATATATACATATTAAGTCCATCTGTTCTAATGTGTCATGTAAGACCAATGTTCCTAATTGATTTTCTGTTTGGATGATCTATCCATATGTAAATGGAATCTTGAGAGTCCCTATTTATTATTTTATTGCTGTCATTTTGTCTCATTAGGTCTGTTAATTTCTGCTTTATATATTTTGGTACAACTATGTTGGTATGTATACGTACTTACAAGTGTTATATCTTGCTGGATCGACTCCTTTATCATTATGTAATGTCCCTCTATGTCTTTCATTCAGTTTTTATTTTAAAGCTTATTTGGTCTGATAAAGCCAGCTTTTTCTTCCATTTCCATTTGCATATAATATCTTTTTCCATCTCTTTACTTTTAGTCTGTGTGTGTCCTTACTTCTGAAGTGAGCCTCTTGTAGACAGTATATAGAAGTGTCGTGTTTTGTTTTGTTTTTATACATTCAGCCACTCCATGTTTTTGATTGGAGAATTTAGTCCATTTATTTTTAAAAGTAATTATTGATAGGTACATACTCATTGCCATTTTGCCAGTTGTTTTTGACTGTTTTTGTAGTTCTTTGTTCATTTCTTTTTCTCTTTCTCTCTTTCCTTATGATGTGATGACTTTCTTTAGTGTTGTGTTTAGATATCTTTCTGATTTTCTTTTGTGTATTTCCTATAAGTTTTTGCTTTTTGGTTACTGTGACATTCACATATATCATTCTATGTATATAATAGTCTATTTTAAGTTGATAGCAACTTAAACCTGGACACTATCCAAAACTCTACATTTTATCCCTCCCCATTTTATATATTTGATGTCACTTTACATCTTTTTATTTTATGTGTCCCCTATCTAATTTACTGCCCCTTCTTTTTCTCTTCTCCCCTTGGGACCTCTATATTACAAATGTTATTCTGCTCGATGTAATATAGAAGTCTCTCAAGTTATCTTAATATTTTTATATTTTTAAAAAGATTTTGTTTATTTATTTGAGAGAGAGAGAGAGCATGAGCAGGGGAAGAGAGAGAAGCAGACTCCCTGCTGTCAGGGAGCCCAATGCAGGGTTCGATCCCAGGACCCTAGGACCATGACCCGAGCCAAAGGCAGACACTTAACCATCTGAACCACACAGGTGCCCCTCAAGTTTTCTTAATTTTTTAAAGTTCCCTTTTCTTTTTGCTGCTCTGTCTGAGTGAGCCCCATTGCTTTATCTTCAAGCTTGCTAGTACACTCTTCTACTTAATCCAATCTACTATTGAACCCCCTGGAGTATTTTTCAGTTTGGTTATTGTATTTTTTAGCACTGTGACTTCTATTTGGTACTTGCTTATGTTTTCTATCTTTTTGTTGAGATTCTCACTTTGTTTACCTGTTCTTTTTCTGAGTTTGGTGAGTATCTTTATGACCATTACTTTGAATTCTTTATTCAAATTCTTTACCAGGTAGATTACTTATATTCATATTATATAGGTCTTTTTCTAGGATTTTATCTTGTTCTTTTCTTTGGAACATATTTCTCTGTTTCCTCATTTTGTAAACCCTCTGTGTTTGTTTTTATGTATTAGGTGAAACAGCTACCTCTCTCAGTCTTGAAGAAGTGACCTTGTTCAGGTGATGATCTTTCTTACTCAATCTTGTCCAAGTTATTTGTTGTCTGTCAAAGCTTTGTGATTGTCTAACTGGCTGATTTATTCTTGATATTCCCTCATTGTTGAGGGTGTGCCAAGTCTTGTCAGTGATTCAAGGAAAAAAATCTCATTTGGAATCTAGTTTCTGGCTGATCAGAAGCAAGACCCTTGGGCAGCAGCTCTTAAAGTATGCAAATATATAGTGTCCCATGGTGTCACAATTATGACCTTTGCTGGTCTCCAGACCAAAAGATCTGGTGTCCCCTGGGGCTCAGCATGATGAGCAGATAAGCTCCTTTCTGGGAAGTTATGTCAAGCTGTAGAAAGGCCAAAGGTGTGCACACTGCTTACACTCTCTGAGTGCACCTTTTAACCTCCATATGTGTGGGAAACCTAGAGGCTATCTCTCAGGCTGAAGCTACAGGATAAGTAAATAGGACTTTTTCACAGGAAGACCAGGTTGTGTTTTAGTCTGCATCTGTGCAGTGCCCGGGAGTGGTGGACTGCCAAGAACTGTCTTTCCAATTGCTACAGTTCTGTGGAGCTCTGGAGCACCAGTTCTCTTGTCCACCAAGGCCAAGTAATCAAGGTTGTCTCCTGTGTAAATTTCTCATGCCGGTTAGCTTTGTAAGGCAACTAGAAAGTGTTGGGAGTGGGCTCACTCACCATCTTCAGAAAGGCAGCAGGAAAATGTCCTCACTGTCTAAGCCTGTGGGCTTCAGCAGTGCAGCTGGAGAGTCCCTTGTCTGTGTGCACTCTTGCGCTTTAGGCTGGGAGTGGGAAAATGCCACAAACACTTGTGCTTGCTAGCTCTTTTTAGAGGGCATAGAGAGTGTTGCAACTGGCCATGTTTCCTGCCCTCAGCAAGTGCCATGACCATTCACCCCCCACATATCGCAGCAATGCAGTGGGAGGGTGTCATATCCAAGCTTGCTTGTCTGTGCTAGCAGCTATGTGGAGAGAGCACAACAGCATCTGCTGGTGCCTCCATGTCCAGGGAGCATCTCGACCATTCCCTGCCCCTCCAGCTGATGTTCCCAGGCCAGCAAATGAAGTCCCTTCAAGTATAGTCTAGGTGACTTTCAAAGTGCTATTTTTCACTTGGTCTCAAGAATAAGACCATATAAGAGGCCTCCAAGAAGGGAATGTCACTTTCCTATAGTACATTGCAACCCCTGGACATCTCTCCCATTGGTTTTCCAAACCACACATTCTGGGGGCATGTCGCTTTGATGCATTTCTCAGGGACCAGGGTGTTTAATATGGGCACCAACCCTTTGCTCCTCTGGGAGAAGGATCTCTCTGGTGAAGGGTTTTTTTGTTTGTTTGTTTGTTTTTTGTTTTTTTTTTTTTTTCAAGAATGTGTCTCTGCCTTTCCTCCCATCTTGATGTGGTTCTTTTACCCTTTGTTATGGAGAGAAGTTCATCTAGTTTTCAAATCTTTTTCAGAGGGAAACTATCCATATGTAGCTGCGGATTTGGTGTATCTCTGAAAGAAGTGAGTTCATGATCTGCACAGGCTGCTATCTTGGACCATTCTTTCCCCTCCCTTTCCTGCCTTCTCTCTCTCTCTTTTTAATTTTCTACATGAGCTGGAGAATTGGTAACTAAAAGAAAGACTTTAGAAGTCAACTTTCTCATTTCATTAATGAGAAATATAGGCCCTTAAGGATAAAACGACTTGCCTACTAGAAGTAATATTACAGCTAATGTTTATTATGTATTTACTCTGCTAAGCTCATTCTCTCTCTCTCTCTCTCTCTCTCTCTGTGAATCTATACACATATATATATACACACATATATATACACACACTACCTTATTTTACCTTCACAACAATCCTATGGGAGAACTATAATTAGTATTCCTGGTATTCATAGATGAGGAAACTGAGGCCTGGGAAGATGAATTACCATGCCCAAAGTCACACAGCTTACAGCTTGTAAGAAGCAAATCAGGGTTTCCAACAGAGGTTGCTTGACTCAAGAGCCATTTCTTTTGACTACCAAGCCCTGCTGCCTAATACTACAAGGCTACTTATTTCTGCGTTGGTTTTAAATATATTTTATTTTCAT
Organism: Mustela lutreola; assembly: GCF_030435805.1. Taxonomy (NCBI): domain Eukaryota; kingdom Metazoa; phylum Chordata; class Mammalia; order Carnivora; family Mustelidae; genus Mustela; species Mustela lutreola. The sequence goes on along the minus strand of NC_081299.1, from coordinate 100,854,575 downwards.
TTCTGATTGCTCTTAACTTGGCAATAGCTAAAAATGCTGGCTAAGCAGTTAATGGGCTTAAGGGTTTATAAACAAACTATGCACTGTACAAAGGACCACCTATTTTAAATGTTAAGAATTTTTATGTAGTTCAAATTATCTGTACTGTGAGCATGGGTTTTCATATATTGACCTTCCTAGAACAAGACCCACCTGTTTTAGAAATAAGCAGTCCAGAAGATAGGAAGCGTTATTTGTAACTAAGTGGAAAATTCCCCCATGGCTATGAAGTTAAATTACAAAAGGACTGATTAAGGAAAGTAAAGAGAGTGCTATTAGTCCTTCTTGTGCAAGCTCTGTTTGCCCAAGCCAAACAGTTGCCATTTCTGAACAGAAGTCAAACACCTGTTGCTTCAGAAAGGAAAATTTCAGACCTGGCTTTTCAGAGCTATGGCTGATAAGACCATGAAAAGCTTCCAAAAATTGACATCTGGGCCCAAACATTTATCTCCCCTTCTGCTTATTTTCTTTATCTGTATGTGTGCTTTAGCTAGAAACATAGATTATGACTCTAGCTCAGAACTCACTCCCTTCTTCATTTCTGGAAGAAGCACTGGTTTGGGTGTGGCTATTACAGACAGTGAGGCCCCTGTTGATCTGGTGAGTCTTGGTTCCTAGGAGGAAATGGGACAAGGGCCACTCTTCTGGTTTCTCTGTTCAAGGCTCCCAGTCACTTGGATTCTGTGGACCCTCTTCCAACCCCTATTAGGCAGTGATTACTTAGAGAAAAACCATTTGCATAAGTCAGTTAATGTCTAGCCTCAGTCCGTTGCTGCTGCTGGGCTGGATCTGTCCTCTCAAAGGGCCATGTTGACCATGTTTTCATGCCATCTAGAGTAAGAACCTTTATTCCTGTCTTGAGAGCAAACCATCTGATGTATAAATCTAACCACTTTCTTGCCTACAGATGGCATCTCATCACCTGTAGCACCACCAACCCCTGTAGATTTTTATTTGAAGCAGGAGTGGCATCAGGATTCTGTATATTTGAATAAACTTCAAAGTAATGTAGCTAACAATCCTGTTTTTCTGGAAATATATAGTAGGTATTAACCAGGAGACATGGCTTTTGTGAGTATAATTTTCTGTATCATAGTCCAAGTTGGGTCATAATAAAATCTGAGGGGAATTTTTTTGTTCTGGGAATGGCTTTTGTTTTCTTAGAAACTCAAGGAGAAATATGAACACCCCATTTTCTCTCCTGTAATTTTTTCATTTTTCATCAGGTCTGCTTGTCACTAAATATACCAGATGTGATAATTTTGGGAGCAAACTGTGTTATAATACATTTTGTGATTCTAAATTAATAAGATGGCTTTAGATCAGCCATGATATCTAAAAGGCATGAGGTCATGGTCATTTTTCCTAAAAATGTGTTTTTTCTTTTAAGAGGATGTGATGGGGTGTATTTTCTCCTCCTCTTCCTCCTCCTCCTCCTTCTTCTTCTGTTTGTCTGTTCCTTTTATATTTCCAGAAGCTTTACTTTTCCAAATGAATGATTCTACTTTCAGAATTAAGAAAAAAATCCCAAGTGCAGGTGAACTCAGAGTGCTGGGTCTCCATTTACCATGACCTTCCAGGGGAAACCAAAGAGACTCTTTGAGCTGCTGCTCTGTCAGTGAGCAGAGAAAAGCCTGGAAAGCTATAGGACCAGCCCTGAAGCAGGAGCCACTGGGAATTACCACATAGATCAACTGGTAGCACCAAAGGAAGAGAGTCTAGCATGAAATGGGTTTGTAGACCTTGACCTCACTCTCCTCTGAGAAGTGGGTTTGGCAAGAGTTGGAAATTGGTTAATGTTCAGGCTGCTGACTTTGCCCTCTGGACCTTTTGTTCTCACAACTTTTGTGTGACAGATCTGCTCTCCCTCCTCCTATGACAAAAATCTGTGATGAAGAGGAAGCCAGAATGTGGGAAGATCATGGCACTAGAGTTCTGGCCTGAGCATGTCCCAAGTGTCAGATCCAGGGCAAGTTATTTTTACCTTCTTAACCCCTGAGCCTTCTTCTGTAAAACAGATGTACTAATTTATACCTCAGAAAGTTAAAGTTTAAATGAGATCACATTTAAAAGCTTTAACAGTTCCTGGCACATGTCAGATGTCTTAGGAGTCTCGGGTGGAGGATGCACAATTCTGAGCAGAGAGAAACCACGTGGAGGATCACCAAAGAGGTCAAGGATGCTGTACTCAGCCTGACACCTCCTTTTTCCCAGAGACTCTCCAAAACCTAGGACTCAACTTCTTATTCAGTGGCTCCTGTGGTCCAGCTAAAAGTCAGGAGTTAAGGAGACTCTGAGGACTACTGGGCAGCTCTGGTTCTAGACTGAAGGGTTGTTCTTTAGGGCCCTTTCTTCAGTCCTCAGATCTCTCCCATATTTCGTGCTTACCTAGAGAATCTCATCTTTCCCCCAAACTTCCAGTGCATTCTATTATCTAAGCCTTTCCAAATCCAATCTCCAACTTGTCCTCTCTTCTAAGCCAGAGACAGATAGATCCCATATTTGCTGGAAAGCTCCACTATACCATAAGAATATGAGTACCCCAAACTCATGTCCAAAACTTAAATCATATTCTTCCTCTCTTACATTGACTCCTCCTCATTTTTTCCCAATACAAGTCAATGATATCATCCTCTGCTCTTACAGTGAAGCCCGAAAATGAGGAATTATCCCAAACCTCCTCCCTGTTTTGTGCCCCTTCATATCCAGTCAAACACAGAATCATTTATTTAATCACTAATTCAACCAATATTTATTGAATGCTTGCTATGTGTAAGGCACCACACTGAGTGCAGGATAAAAAGCAGTGAACAAAATAAACATGGCTTCCATCATCTATGGGGAGATAGATATTAAATAAATATAAAATGAATTCATACTTATAAATTCTTATAAGTGTTATGAAAGAAAAGCATGGTGTGTTTTAAAGAGTACAACAAAGGGACCAAATTTAGATTTAGCATTGGGCACTCAGCAGAAATCTTTCAATAACAAATAACAGAAACCCAATTTGAATTAGATCAAGCAAAAAGGAAGAACTGATTGAAAAGATATTGGGGTAGCTCATAGAAGAAAGGAAGAATTGACCATCCAGATTTGGAAAAGGCATCAAGGGTGGATAATGAGATCCAGATCTGAGCTCTCTCTGTCTTTGTTCCTCTTCTCCACATCTCTCTGAGTTTGGCCTCGTTTTCTTCTACTCAAGAAGAGCCTTCTCCACATATCAGAGAGTGTAATTCACAGCCAAGTAGTTCTTTGACCCAAGAGCAAGACAGCCTTCCTTACCACTTCCAGACAGGAAAATCTGAGGAGAAGACTTATATTGACTCAGGTAATGGGATACTATGAAGTTGGTCCAGCCTGGGTCAGTATCTATCCCTGTTGCCAGTGAGGGTTAGTGCCTAAGAAGGAAAGATAAGGTGAAGGGTGGTCTCAGAAGGCTGCTCTGAGAAAGTGATGTTTAAAGTGACATGAGACCTAAATGATAAGTAATATTTAACCAGGTAATAAGTGAGGGAAGAACATCCTAAACAAAGGAAACATCATTCCTTAATACAGCAAATATTTATACATTCTTGGACTATCTACACATTCCTGGACCTGGGTATAAAACTGAGAACAAGAAAGATACAATCCCCACCTTCCTGGAGTTTGTAAGTACAAAGATCTTAGGCAGGAAAAACTGGGTCTCTCAGAGGACTATAAGAGTTTAAGTGGCTAGAGGACAGTGAATAAAGAGAGGTCAATGAAGGGACACAAAGGAGTAACATGATCTGGTTTATATTTCTAAAATATCAGTTTAACAGCTTTGTCAAAGGGATTGTAAAAGAACAAAAGTTTAAGGACACCAGTTAGAAGACTACTGCTGTAAGTGGGGCAAGAAAGTATGTTAGCTTAGACTGAAAAGTCATGGAGAACAAAAGGAATTTGAGATATCTATATGAGTTAGAATAAAGAATACCTGCTAATGGATTGGATGTGGGAAGAGGAATGAAAGAAAGGGAGGAAATAAAATGAGCCCCACATTTCTGTCTTTCTTTTTTGAGTAACTGAGTGGCTAAAGGCACCATTTACTGAGATGGGAGACTGCAGGAGGGTTATGTTAGAGTAGGGGAAATAACAAGTTTACTTTTGAACAAGCTAAGTTTGAGATGCCTATGTGACATCTAAGCATAATGTCAAGTTGTCGTGTGTGAATGTATGTGTGTGTGTGTGTGTGCATCAAAAAGATGGCATATGAAATGGATGACATCAATTAAGAAGAGTGTAGAACAAAGGAGGAGACTCAGGATGAGTCCTGAGGAGCTTCAACATTTAGAGGAAATACAGATGTGAAGAGAAGAATACCTGAGAAGAGGTGGTCAGAGACTCTAGAAGGAGAAAGTGGTATAGGGGAGCTCAAAGAAGAGAATGTTTCAAGAATAGAGGGAGAAAAGCTGAGCCTGGGTGGCTCAGCTGGTTAAGCATCTGCCTTTAGCTCAGATCATAATCCCCGTGTCCTAGGATTGAGCCCCAAGTTGGGTTCTCTGATTAGTGGGGAGTCTGCTTCTCCCCCCAACCCACCCCAACTCATGCTCGCTCTCTCTCTCTCATAAATCAATAAAATCTAAAAAAAAAAAAAAAAAGAGAGAGAATAGAGGTGATCAGTGATATCATTAGAACTGAGGTCAAACAAACCACCATTTAAATTGCACTACTGTGTATTTACCCCAAAGATACAGATGAGTGAAAAGAAGGGCCATCTGTACCCCAATGTTTATAGCAGCAATGGCCAAACTGTGCAATGGTCGCCAAACTGTGGAAAGAACCAAGATGCCCCTCAACGGACGAATGGATAAGGAAGATGTGGTCCATATACACTATGGAGTATTGTGCCTCCATCAGAAAGGATGAATACCCAACTTTTGTATCAACATGGACGGGACTGGAAGAGATGATGCTGAGTGAAATAAGTCAAGCAGAGAGAGTCAATTATCATATGGTTTCACTTATTTGTGGAGCATAACAAATAACACGGAGGACATGGGGAGATGGAGAGGAGAAGGGAGTTGAGGGAAATTGGAAGGGGAGGTGAACCATGAGAGACTATGGACTCTGAAAAAAAAACCTGAGGGTTTTGAAAGGGCGGGGGTGGGAGGTTGGGGTAACTAGGTGGTGGGTATTAGGGAGGGCACGTATTGCATGGAGCACCGGGTGTGGTGCAAAAACAATGAATACTGTTACACTGAAAGGAAATTAAAAAAAATAATAATAAAGTACACACATGTAAAAAAAAAAAATGTCTTTTGGGGGCGCCTGGGTGGCTCAGTGGGTTGGAGCCTCTGCCTTCCACTCAGGTCATGATCTCGGGGTCCTGGGATCGAGCCCCGCATGGGACTCTCTGCTCAGCAGGGAGCCTGCTTCCCCTTCTCTCTGCCTGCCTCTCTGTCTACTTGTGATCTCTGTCTGTCAAACAAATAAATAAAATCTTAAAAAAAAAAAAAGTCTTTTAAATGCAGCAATGTAGAGGTTACTGTTGGCTGCAGCAAGAGCCATTCCAGGGAAGTGAGGTGTTGAGGTCAGAGAGAACGAATGTGACACTTTAAAACTAGGAATAAGACAAAGATGTCAGCTTGTACTATATCAGTTCACTACTGTATTGGAGTTCATAATCAGTGAAGTAATACAAGAAAAATAAATAGAAGGTATAAGAATTTTAAAGGAAGAAACAAATTAGTCATTTTTTGCAGGAGACATGATTATCTATATGGACAATTGAAAATAATTTACTAATTACTAGAATGAAGAAAATTTAACAGGGTTGCTGAATATAAAATCAATATATGAAAGTATATAGTGGGTTTTTTTGTCCCACTCAGATAGAAATAATAACTTTTTGAAGTTAATATCTATAATAGCAACAACAACCCCAAACAGAAGGTATCCAAACTTGTGGAAGATCTTTGTGGGGAAAAAAACCTAAAAGGCAATAAAGAAGATCATGTTAATGATGAAAAACTCAATGTCAGAAAGATGTCAGCTTCCCTAAGGGATACTTGCTCTACCTTAAAAGGAAATTAAAAATATAAAACAAAATAAAATAAAATAAAATGGACATAGGCGCAGGTATATATGTAGATCTGGTGATAGACATCAGAGATTTCATGTGATCACAGTCACCTTTATTTTTACGGGCTATTCCCACTATTTAGAATCTCCTACCTTATATATTTGACAAACATCTACTCATCCTTCAAAACCCTAGACAACTCTGATCACCCCTATTTTTTTCAGCCTACACAAACAGAATCATTCATTCATTATCTTTTATGGGCTGCTTCTGAATCTTCCAGTTGCTTCAATTATTGCTTGGGACATAGTACATGCTAATTATGTGTTTAAATGTCCACCTGGAACTAGACTTTCAGCAGCAGAGCTTGTGTCTTAGGGAATGATCAGTAGGAAGTTCAACCAAGGAGCTTCTGAAAGGCCTGAGTAAGTTCTCAGTACTTTTGGATAATAGAGTGCTCAGACTCAACCCAAGACCACAGAGAAGATCCTGAGCAGATCATTTACCCTCTGGCTGTTCTTTCCTCACCATCCTGATCTGGTCCCTGGGAGACTTGAAATAGCCTGAGAACCTAAGGGTCTGGATGTCAGGAACCCAGATATAATAGCATTCCGAGGGTTAGAAGTCACAGATATCCTGCTCCAAAGTACTTCACTGCCTCTTTTGTACCAAAGAGACCATGCAGAGAATGACCGCCTTCTTCCCCAAAGGCCCTCTGGCCCTCACAGTGGATTCCTTGAAATGACTGACCAATCCATTGTTCACAGATTGAGAACTCTGTAAAGGAGAGGTTGGGGCTGGCAGGGAACTTAGAGCCAGAAACCCAGACGAACATGAATCAGAAATGGTGGAGAGGAATCTCCAAGGTAGCAGCAATTAAACAATGATGGAATGTGGTTTACTTGAGAAAACAACTTAATTTCTAGCTAAGTTTTCAGCAAAAGTATGTATGTTATCCAGTCGGAAGCACCTGTTTACCTTCTAAAGTTTTTGTAGTATAAATTCTGAATTTATATAATGGCCTTGACTTCCACATTCGAGGGCAGAGCTCATAATCTACATGAGGACAGGATGTGATTTATAAAATTGTGCATTTAAACAGAGCTTTGCACATAATAGGACCCGCTAAGGACAAATTAATGGATGAATGAGTGAAGCAGAAGATACATGTAAGGTTTAAAAAGTTTATGCTTAAGTAAACGGGGGGGGGGGAGGTTTCTCCTAGGCATTTTTAATAGCATTTTCTGATATCTCTTTCTTAAATGTATACTGAAACTCTAAATGTATTGTAGGCAATTTGCCTTCAAATGAGCCTAATGAGGATCTCTCTGCACTGGTTTCCAAGGGCTGGGACACAATTGATGATGAGATGCTGAGCAGAATGGCTCTCCAGAGGGATAACAAGATCTGTGTTTATAAAGCAAATATTCCCTGAGCATCTCCATGTGCCAGGTTATTGTTCAAAGCTTTGGAAGTGAGCCACAGATAAGTCTTGAAGGGAACTACAATCTGATGTGGAAATAAACACACATAAAGATAAAACCACAACAGGATTAAAGAGGAAACTGGAAATGCTGAGTGAGAGCTGAGCTTGTAATTGCCAGGCTTGGATTTCCAAAATGGACTCTATATTTGGAAATATTGAAGAAGGATCTCACCAGAGGGAGAGGAAAAGAGCAGAGGGAGAGATCACAGTTTTGTTTTTAACTTGGTTGGTAGTTTTTGCTAATTTTTTAAATCAGATACATGGAAAAGGCTCCAAATCGTAAGGAGAGGTTCACTCTGAAAGGGAAAGCAGAGGACACCTCCCACTTCTGTTGACTCTTCCTGGGAATAACCCCTTTTAACTCTTCCAACTTTTTGTTCTGGTTCTATACTCTGCTTCTACCACTATTTCTTAATTTATGAATTCAGAATGGTGTCCATTGACTTTCTGCTCTCCTAGGTGAGGATTAAAGTCTCTAGTTCTACCTTGGCCTACCTAGATGTTCCAGTACAGTTGTCAGTATTTTAGGTTCCTCAAATCTTAAGTTCTTTCCATAGATAAGCATGTTTTCGTTTCTTTTCCATTGACCGTAGACAGTATTTTTCAATTCCCTACTGTTATGGACCACACTGATTTGCCCCCAAATTCATATATTGGAGCCCTAACTTCCAGTGTGGTTGTCTGTAGAGACAGGGCCTTTAAGGAGACAGTCAAGTTCAAATGAGGTTATACCAGTGGCCCTGATCCAGGATGCCTGCTGTCCTTATAAGAAGAGTAAGACACACCACGAGTTCATATGCCCAGCAAAAGATGGCCATTTGCTCAGCTGGATGAGGATTCACTGGAAACCAAACCTTCCAACACCTTGATTTTGGACTTCTGGCCTCCAGAACTGTGCGAGATAAATTTCTGTTGTGTAAGCCATCCATGTTGTGGTATTTTGTTATGACAGGCCACATAGACAAATAGACCTGCTTTGCAAGATTAGGATCATTTCTTTGCCTTGCAGTAGTCATCCTTTTTATTTTCTATGACCTCTTTCTTGAGTCCTGATGGTTCTTTTCTCACTTGGTCTTGATCTTGCCTGCAGTATGTTCCTAAGTGAGGATAATTATTATTCTAATATCAATTAGGACTTCTTAAATGTTGGTTCTTCTCTCCAGCTAGTTTCTCTGAAAAGCCTGTTTTCTATTTGTTTGATTTTTTACATCTCTCTATGCTCTTAGAAGACTGAGAAGACTCCAGACAAATGTCTGGAGACCCTTAATCCTATGCAGGAGAAATTGCTGCATTCTGTCTAAAACACAACATAAGACCTTAATTGAAAAGTACCTTAATGCTAAAAAAGAAAATTCTAACCACCACCTGCGCTTTCCGCAAGTCACAATCACTGGTCACATATCAGGGTAACAGATATAATAATAATAATAATGAGAAAGCTTGAAATAGTGCAAGAATTACCAGAATGTGACACAGACACAGAGTGAGCAAACGCTACTTGGAAAATGGCTCCGGGAGACTCCATCAACATAGTTGCCACAGACCTTCACTTGGTAAAAACAACGTCCGCAGAGCACAGTAAAGCAAAACACAGTAACAGGAGGTAAATCTGTATATAAGGAGCTCCAAAACTCTAATGACAAACCAACAATTGAATTTTTTCTAGAGGGCCGAAGACTTGAACAGATACTTCATCAAGGAAAGATATATCGATGGCAAATGAGCACATGAAAAGATACTCAACATCTCTAGTCATGAGAGAAAAGCAAATTAAAACCACAGTGAGATACTGAGAATGTCTACAATGAAACGTCTGACCATAAGCATGTGCTGGCAAGGACACAGGGGGCTGGGACCCTCACACATTGCTGATGGGAATGGGAAGTGCTACAACCAATTGACAGTTTATTAAAGAGGTAAATATAACTTACAGTGTGATCTGGCCATTCCACTCCTAAGTGTTTGCTCTAGAGAAAGTCCATACAAACACTGTACCTGAATGTCCATAGTAGCTTTCTTTCGAATAACCTGAAATAGCCCCAAAGTGGAAAGAAATTTAGTATATTCCTCAAATAGCATACTCTTCAACAATAAAAGGAAATAAACTATTGATATATTCAACAACATGGAATAATTTAAATAAATTTAAATAATTATGGTGAGTGAAAGAAGCCAGACAGAAAAGGATACATACTATGTGATTATATTCATAGAAAATTCTGGAAATGCAGAATAATCTCTAAGGACATAAAGTAGATTAGTATTTGTGGGATGTGTAGGGTGAGCATGGGAGGGAGAGATTGCCAAGGGCCTGAGGACATTTGTTAGGAGGAAAGATCTGTTCATTATCTTGATTGTGGTGATAGTTTCATGGATGTGTACGTGTGTATCTTATTATTATACCTTAACGAACTATTAAAATAGTGTATGTAAGATATATGCCATATATAATTGTACATATTATAAATATTGTAATATATAAATTACATAGCATTTATGTTTTTAAATATAGGAAACAAAGAAGTGAACAACTCCCCCCCACAACAAACCCCCGCCTCTGTTGACAGTGACTTTCATAAAGAAGAATGACATAAATGTGAAGTCAGATCACCTCAACGGCACAAAACGAAAACAGAAAGTGGAATGTTGGTGCTTACACCTTCCCTCCCTCCCTCAATCTCTGCACAAAGGCATTCACCATGAACCAACTCTCTTGATGGGCTTTGGGATGATTTTTAATGCCTCTACTTACTGCTAAAAATTTTATCAAATGAAAACAAGTCAAACACCCCTGGAGAGCTTTTTCGAGAGATCCAAGCTATCCAAACCTTGTCCAAACACAAATGTTCTAAATGAGCCAATAGAATTATTGCTTATTAGACATTGAAGGAAAGGTCATGATAGCTGTTATATTAATTTTAAGTCAAGTTTGTACAGACTAGACTGCATCTTTAAATGTCACATATAAATCAGTGATAGAGGATGGTAAGCCTTTTACCCTCTGCCCTAAGTGAATACAGAATTTTGCACCCATCTTATAGACATCAAAGAAGGATTTCATTATCTTCTATAAATAAAGGAAGATGGAGTTTTGGAGCCCAAAGAAATCATAAGCAGACGGGTTTAGGCTGAAATCAAGATGGGTCGTGGGAGAAGGTGGCTGGAACCCGGATGAAGTAGGTACAGTGTAGCCCTGGCACAGTGGTCATCCTCAGAGAGGGAAGCAGGGAAGTCCAGAGAATGTCCAGTGAGAACCGACGCCTCATGCTCACTCTAGCAGAAGTTTCCTGGGTGAGGGGGGCGTCCTGGGACTCAGGTGTCCCAGCAGCAACAAAACCCCAGGGTGAAGGAAAGGAGGCACTCTCCATTACTGATTATCTTCTCTGTGCTAGACCTCCTGCCAGGCACTTCAGAGCCAGCCTGGGGACAGTCAAGATGGCTCCTGCTTTTATTGACGAGGAGACCAAGGCTCTGAGGGAGGCAATTAAATCTGAATAACTCCAACTCATATGATTCCAGTCCATGGGACTTGCTCGGGAGGTACAAGATGGGGTGTGGCTGGCTGCAGCTGGGGAGAGGCACAGAGATAAAGGGGTTCATGTCAGGTGCTACTATGTCCATTGGCCCACTGGATGTAGATGCGATGAATATAAACCACGACAATGAACCTGAATGCTGTTGGGCCTGGCCCAGTGGGTTTATCTGGGGGAAGCTGGATAAGGAACTAGGGCAAGCAGGGTGAGGCAAGAAAAAATGACGAGGACTTGTCCATCACATGACGGAGCTGGGACCTTGGGCCCCACTTCCCTCTCCCGCTTTTGGCACACACCTCCTAAAAGAACACACTGAATGAACAGAGGAGAGCAACATATAGAGAATCTTGTCAATGGAGACCTATTCACATAATGAATGACTGGTCTCAGCAATAACTTTTTATTGCCCTCCTCAATGATTTGTTCGTTGATCTGTGCTGTTTTTGGAAAGCTCATGTGTTCCTTGTGGGAAACCTGAGCAGCTTTGCGTAGGTCAGTGGCTTCCAAGAACACTTTGGTCCCAAGGACAAGGCCTGCCTTTCCCTGCCCCTGGACCCTCCTTCAGGTTGGACCATGGAAGTTTGGTTTCTGCAACACCCTTCTACCTCAGCATTAAGTGGAGCTTTTTCTGCTCCCAGAACTTTCTTCCCACTTCAAGGCCATGGGGAAGCAAGCAGAATCCTTTTCCTCGGGTCAGACCATGCAAGATTTTATAGATGGTCCCTTAAACCTTTACGCTAGTCCTCTTCTTCTGCACTCTCTCTCTCCCTGCCCCCACTTACCTCACCTTTGTTCAGCACCGGGATGGCCTTTCTGTCCTTGGCCTGACAGAAATGGATGGCACCCTCCAAAGAGACTGATTTAAGAGTTGAATGAAGAGATTATTGACAGAGGTCTGGCCAGGGTCACAGGCAATATCCAGGCACTGGAAGTTACTACTCTTGGGCCTGAAGGTGCAGGCTGAACACTGAGGGAAGGGTGTTGTCTGAGCCCGAGAGAGCTGGAGCCATGGACGTGGGGCTACCTCACAGGACCTGCAGCTGTAGAGAGGAACGGGGCGTTGCCAGAATGGCAGCAAAGCCTGTAGGGAATGGCAGCATTTAGAGCTCTATCCTCTCCTTCTGCTCTCCCATCTGCTGCTGCTGCCTTCAACTGGCTGAGCCCAAAAGGAAGTCAGAGGGCTACGGACCCAGGAACTGCAGTCCAACAAGGTCAGCCTCCAGGGGCCCAGAGCTAAACAAGAGAGTGAGGAAGGATCTGGAGGGGGTGACCGGTGAAGTCACCCACACAATTTTCACACTAGCTCTGTAAGGTAAAGGCAGCAGGCCCCATTATTCCCATTTTCCAGATGAGAAAAACCAAAGCCCAGAAACAAGTTCACCAGAACACCTGGAGGGGCCGAGGAGGAACTAGGTCTGTAGACCAGATGGCCAGATCTAGTGCTCTCTGATTTTTTTTGTCACCCAGACCCAGGATGCCTACCTGAACGCTCTGCCCAGCCCCCGCGTCCACACGGCAGGCTGCTTGGCCCCCACTCTGTTAGTCATTCCTCACACCCTAACCGAGGACATGCCAGGACCACGCTCTGGGGTTACAAAGCCAGTCTGAGTCTTGTATCGTGTGGTTTACAACTATTTTATGCCTTAACTTCTGGCCTCAGAACTGTCACCTTCTCCCAATTCTTCCTCATCCCCACTCTCAGCTACTGACCTGTCTATGTTTTACTGAACAAATGGAAGTCTCTAGAATAAACCCTCTTCTCTCTTTACCACCAAGTTTCCAATATTCTTGTGTCAGCACCTTCCCCCTCCTCCTCCTCCTCCTCTTAGAACCAAAAATGTGTCCCTTCTGTTGAGACCTGTCTCACCATTTGGGCCAAGCTATGATATTTGGTACGTTAGCTGTATTATTACCATTGTAAAGATTTTATTTATCTATTTGAGAAAGAGAGTGAGAGAGAGAAAGCATGAACAAAGGAGGTCAGGGAGGAGCAGAGGCAGAGGGACAAGCAGACTCCCCCCTGAGGAAGGAGTCTGATGAGGGACTCGATTCCCAGCACCCTAGGATCATGACCTGAGCTGAAGGCAGATGCTTAACTGACTGAGCCACCCAGGGGCCCCAGGTTGGGTGTATTAAATGCACTTTCAACTCAAGATATTTTCAACCTCAGGTGGGTTTTAATTTCATCTAGATTTTCAAATGTTTTAGCATAGAGTCTTTATAACATACTTGTGTTAGTGAGCTCAGGCAGCTATAACAAAATAGCATGTTGAAGCTTGGGTGGCTTAAACAACAGACATTTATTTTCATATATTTGGAGGCTAGAAAATCCAGGATCAAGCTGCCCACAGATTTAGTTCCTGGTCCTTGGTGAGGGTCCTCTTCCTGTCTTGTAGACAGCTGCCTTCTCCCTGTGCGCTCACATGGCTTTTCCTCAGCATGTGCGTGAAGAGAAAACCAGGTTTCTTCTCAGTAAGGACCCTAACCCCATCGTGGGGGCTCCACCTGGGTGAGCTCATCTAAAGCCAATTACCTCCCAAACACCTCACCTCCAAACGCCCTCAGGCTGGGGATTAGGATTCCCACATATGGTTTTGGGGGCACTCAAACCTTCGGTCTGTAGCAGAACTTGAAAATTTCTCTCACGTCTCTATTTTTCTGTATTTTGTTTATTCGTCCATTATCCTTTTTTGTCTCAATCTGCCTTGAAAGAGACCTATTTTATGACTCTCTGGAAAGAGCCAGGTCTCAGTCTTATTAATCTTTTTTGCTCTGGTTTTCCTACTTCCTACAAGTTGAGCTCTTGGTATGCTCTCTTGCTTCTTTTCCGATCTTTTGAGTAGGTGGCTTAGCTCACCGGTTTCCAACCTTTCTTACACCCTGATAAATGTCTTCATGAAGTTTAGATTCCGCTGTGCCTTCATTGTCACTCAGCTCTATAGTCATACTGCGATTTCTCTTACATTCTAGATTTTAACCCAAGTGATGCTGTTTAGTTTCAGACCAACACATTATTTTAGAGCTGAAATCCTTTTGTTACTAATTCCTAATTGTCTTTCATATATTAGAGAATGTCGAGTGGTGCCAACTCTTTGGGCTTATTGAGGTTTCTTTAATGCTTTAGTGAAAACTCCAAACTAATGTACATACTAAAAAAAGAATATACGTGTGTGTATTTATTATATTTCAGGTCTTCTTTATCCCTGTGCATTTCACCATTTTTATCTGCTCTATCAGTTTCTGATCATCTCCAACTACAGTTTTCGGTTCATCCATTTCTCCCTGTAGTGCTGATGGCTGCTGTCTTTGTATTTTCAGGGTATATTTTAGGTAAGTCTCACACACATGGACCACATACTCGATACCCCTCCGGCTGGCCCACTCCTGCCCGGTATGTCCATATGGTCTCTCCACACATCCCTCCCTTCTTCAGGCTGCAGGAACTCCTTCCCATGGCCTTCCAGGGCTGTGCCATCTTCTTTTGTCTCCAGCCCCTTCTCCTGACAATCATATCCTCACCTCCTCCACTCCAGCCACACAGACATTTCGACAGCTCCTGGAAATGCCAAGGTCGCTCTCACCCCAGTCCTCGCCCTTGAACTGTCTATGCCTGGCAAGCTCCTGGCAAGGCTCATGGCTTAGCTGGCTCCTCTTGTCCTCCAGAATTCAGCTCAAATGCCACCTCTTCTGAGAAGCCTTCCAGGATCAACCATCCTCTCTTACCTCAGTTTTCTTCATTATATTGATCCTACATAGCAATTCTTGGTTTTATCTGTTTTATTTTTGATTATCTATTTCTACCCCAGAACGTAAGCTCCTCAGGGGCACAGATTTTCATCAATTCTGTCCCATGCTGCATCCCCAGTGCTGAGAAAAATGTTGGGCACAGGGCAGGCAGAGAACAGAAATTGCCAAGTAAATGGCAGGAATGGCCAAATACATGAACGGAAGGTTAAAGCTCACTAAATCTTGTCACGCTGGGCATATTGCTAGGTGCCATCTGTACATTTCACCCTTTTTGACTTCCAGAGAAACCCCAGGAAAATTAAGGAAACTTCTAGAGCACACAGTTCACAAGAAGCTGAACCTGTTGAGCGCAGAGTTGCCTCTGACAGGAGCTCTGTGTCCTAGACCCCATATCTGCAGGATGGAGTGAGGCCTTCCTATGCATCAATGATGTAAAAGAACACTTGGTCATGACAACAGGAGGAGGCAAGAGCTGATAAACACGGCCCAGGCAGCCGCAGAAGAGAGTGCTGGGCCCATGCTCCACATGGTAGATTGCAAAGGCCTCCAGCAGGGAAAGCCAGTTTACTGGAATATGCAGAGCTGTGCTTTGTGGACCCTGGGCACCCCTTTGGCCTTCATAGTTCTCCAGCCTTCCAATGGGTGGGGGCGGGGGCTCACATCTTCGGTGGAGGTTAGAGGTCAGAGAGCAGGAGACCCAGGTTTGAATTCTGGCTTCCTTTTTGCCCTCAGGATGGTCCCTACTCACTCATAGCTTCTGGCAGGTTCCTCTACCTTGCTAAGCCTGTGTTCTTAACTAAAACAGGGATAATTATGTTGGCCCAACCCAAATCCCAGGGTTGTTGTGGGTCTCAGAGAAGGGAAGATGTGTGAATGAACCAAAAGGATTGTAGTAGATTCTCAATATGCATTAGCTTCAGGCATTCTGTTTAAGAGGTGCTACACAGATTTTAGACACAGTTTGGAGAACATAAGCTCGCTATGGAGCTTTGGGGATCTTTATGGGATAGGGGCCATCTGCTTCCTTCTCGCTGGCTGAGGACTTGGTTCTGCTTCACTATGCTGACTGAGGACCTCTTTGAATGATTATCATGTTTGAAGGATTTTTTATTTAATGAATATAAGCTGAACTGGGATTTAGCTGTTAATGTTTCCAATTTTTTTCCAATTGCTGTAAGAATTTTATATAAGCAGTTTTATACTTACAGTAATATTCCCTCTCTACTTCTATAAGAACAGCCCAGTATCTGACTCAAGTCTTGTGTTCATCTAAGTCCTAGGAAAGAGAAAGGGAGGGAGAGGGGGAGAGAGAGAGAGAATATGATGGAGTTTCTGTAGAACTGCCGTGAGTAAGTAAAATTCCATTCATATCAGGTTGATTCCAAGCAAATTCTTAGGTTCTGCCGAAGTCAAGGGAGACACGCAATAGCCATTTGTACTCTTTGTCTGAACGAATGCATTTAAAAGTTAGTTTGCTTTTGCATTCAGGAACACATTAAGGTTATTACTAATAGGTCCCTGAAGCGTAAGAACTTGGTTTATAAACATCTCTTACATAAGAACGGAGGCGGCGACATCCAGCTGCACTCCTGAACCACCTGTTCTGGTTCTTCTGCTCCGGTCACTTAGCCATTCAACAAACATTCATTAAGAGCACCATGTCCAGCTCCAGGGGCAGTGTGGGGCCCCATGTGAGAATGTGGGTTGTGGGGCCAGGTGGCTGGGGTTTAAATATGGCTGAGCAGCTGTGAGACCTTGGATAAGTGGCTCTTCAAGAACCAACCGAGATAATTCCCTTTTATTTTACTTCCACAAATGGTTGCGCTTCTCCCCTGACACTTGACCCCTCTACCTTCTGGAGACTCGGAATCTTGAAAATGACCCTGATTTCTCTCTTCCTGTGGGTTACAGAAAAGCTCGGAGCTGACCATGCATATGTGGCGTCTCTGACACACACAACTTCAAGCGTTTGTTACCAGTTTTGCTCTCTCTCTCTCATTTTTTCCCTGCCTTGCCTGACTTTTCTTGCAGATCTTTCATTTGTGGCCTCTATCTGATCTGTGCACTCTGCCTTGTTGCCGTGGGTCTTTCCATGTTGAGCAGGACAGCAGGCGGTTAAGAGAGCAAAGGCGGCTCCAGCATGACTGGGTCACCTTGGCAAGTTGCTCTGTTTCTTCATCTGACAGATCTGCTACAAGGACCCAAAGGTTCCAAACAAACACATAAAGTGTTCAGATTAGTACCTACTGTATGGTAAATGTCCACTAATTCTGTCAGTGTAACAATGTCATGATAGGGTAATGGGACTTATGTTCTAGAATATTCTTTCTTTAAATGCAAGGTTGTGCGGGGGCATGCGTCCGAGGACAAAACAGAGGCTGAAATCCAGTCTGTACTCCACTCTCCAAAACTAGGCTACAGCTGCACCCGCTCAGAAAAAGGGATGCTTTTTAAAAATAGTTCCCTTCTCCTACTTCCTTATGAATTGAACATTCAGGAAAGATAAGAACTGACAAAATTGAGCAATATCTTCCATTTGGAAGAAGTTGAATCTGGAGTCAAAAGAAGTTTCATCAAAAGAAATTCAGTCTGGTGTCGACCGGAATCCAAATGGACAGCATCTTCCCAATGTGCATTCCCCAGTGGACCTGATCTCACTAAGCCTTGACTACACAGTGATGTTCCATTTCCTTTAACAACCAAGACAGAAGACCGCGGAGCCCCCACCTGCCAAACCAGAGAAGTTTGGTTACTTTCCCAGATTGCATGTGAACACACACACACACACCTGTGCCCCTAAACCCAATCTCAGTTCTTCTCTTTGCTCACCTGCTGCCACCTACTGGAAGAGAAGGCTCTCTGACGCCATGGAAAGGTCTGACCTCAGGACCTCGGAGCTCCGAACCACCCTGACTCGCCGGTGTGTGTGACAGTGTGCCAAGGCCTTGGCCAGTCTCCAGAGCTCTGGGCTGATTGACTTCCCACTCCAGCTGTTTTCAGAGCTCCTCGTATCGTCCCTGCAGCTGCCCGCATAGACTCTGCCCCTTTGTCCAGTCCTGCTGTTCCTCAGGGAATGAGAGTCAATAGCTATGATGAGGAAGAGAATGCACAGCAGAAAAACTGCTCCGCTCCTCACAGGGCAGCTCTTCGTGGCACGGCTCCTTCAGTTCACCTACTTTTTCCCCACCCTCCAAGACCCCCTCCTGGGGCCAGGGTCAAAATGGTCTCCCCTATCCATGACACATTGTATCTAGAATTAGACTCTCCTTCCTCAGCCCGGTTTCTTCCCACCTCCTTTCTTTGTAGTGTTTCCTTGTGGGGGTGTCCCTGCCCTGCTCGTTGCTTTTCCTGCAATCTGGTCTCAGCTGCTCGCTACCTAAGTTCGTGACACATATCTTAATTATTTATCAAAGTCCAGGGAAACAGTCTGCAAACCCGAGACCTCTTCTCTCAGGGCCCTGGCAAATTCCTGTATACAAATGGATACATGAGTCTGCAGTCACATCACGGCAGCAGCCAAAACCCCTTGTGCCCCCAAGGTAGAGACACCTCCCACCTGCCCATCTCCTATTCCATGCGAATTCACCCGCTCACCCAACCTGACCACAGGCATCCTCTCCGTGTCTACAAATGCTTTCTGTAGGATCATGGAAGTTTCCCCAGGGGGATCACCTTCCGGTTCCACAGTCAGCCATCCTGCCTGCTCATCAGGGACAGAACTGCGAGCAGGGTACTGCTGGGGCCCCACCCCCACCCCTGGATGGATAATGCCTGGGAATCTGGGTGGGGGAGAACAGGAACAAAAGACTGGACTCAAAAAACCCGGCAGGAAATTCAGGCCCTGGGCCGGGTCTCACTCTGGAAATTTAAAAAATGGATGCAGAAATGGTCTCCCAAGGTGGACTTGTCAGATTTGAGTGACTGAAAATACAGATGCCCAGTTCCATTGGGACGGCAGATAAACAACAAATACTTTTCAGCACACGCCTGAGCTGCGCGGCGCTTGAGCATCCCATGTTTTTTTCCCGTAGCCTCTCCCGAGGCCCTGCGAGCCACATGTCAAATCCGCTTAGCAGAGAAGCCACAGAATCATAGCCCTGCTCCGGCCTGCTGGGGACTTCTTGCACGGCCCGGGTGTCTGAGAGGTGGTCACCCGTCACACGTGGCCTCCGCGGTGGGCCTGTGGGTGTCAACCACCCAGCTGGGAGGTAAAACAGAGTCAACGGCCCTGGGCCACAGGAGCTGAGGATGGTTTCCGGGCAGAGATGAGAGAAGAGGAGGAAGGTTCCTGCTTTTACGAGGAGGGCCCGCCCAGTGTGCCTGCCTCCTTGGCTTTCGGGCCTCCCCCTTGTTATACTTGGAGGAAAGGGTTGGAAAGCTCTGCCGCAAAGGACACATACTCTCTCTCTAAAGAAATGGGAAACTTTTCTCCCTCAGATCAGCACTTTATAGGGTGGTTTCATTTCTTTAGACTCCGAATGAGGCTGTTCCCTCAGTGAGAGGAAAAGGAGGTACGAGCTCGAGAGGAGGCGGCCGGACCGGAGTCCAGGAGGCGGCCGTCCAGACAGGCCTTGGCCGCGGCTGCCTGGCGGGCAGCTCACTCACAGCAGAGAGTGACCCAGAGCCGCCTCCCTGAGTCCTCTGCTGGCCTCTGTGGGATCTCAGGGCTTCCAGACCTGAATGATCTGGAAAGGAATGGTAATAAAAATGCCTTATGCTCCAAAGCTTACAAAGCATTTTTCTAGACATGCTCTCATTAGGTCCTTGCAGTGGCCGCGTGCGGCAGGGGGTCTGAGGAAGAAAGGGAGGCTGGAGACACAAGTTCCCAGGAATGACCCGTCTGGTGAGGAATGGAGCCGGGACTCAGGCCCAGGTGTCAAGAGGTCATCCCAAGATGGGCAGATGTCCTGTTGCTCACTCCAGGGGGGCTGGTATGGCCACGAATGAACCCAGAGTGCCATGAGCCACTATCTGGTTCCTTCAGGGACCAGCAGTTTCCTAGGATTGGGGACCTGCTATCCTAAGGCCTGGCCTTAGGGAGGCAGGCCTGGGCCAACGGGGATGGATGGTGCCCTCCTGGGGAGACCGCAGGGCGTCATCCCTTCCTCCCCTCACACCGCTTCCAGGAGGGAGGCCGCCTAAGGAAGCCTCATAGATCCGGATGAAAAAGAAGATGACAGAAGAGTTGGAGGAGGGACTTGAGGGCCATGCAGTCTTACTTCTCTATCTTTGCCCCAGCTGATCTTTCCCCCGGGAGCCCAAGACTCTCCCAGTTTCTCTTCTCTCCCTCATTCACTTAACTCTGAAACACCTTTCCGATCTCCTGGCAGGGTCCAGGATGCCGCCTCCTCCAGGAGCCCTGCTGACCTTCCCAAGACTGTGTTAGGTGCTCTGTGTGCTCCCACTGTGTGATTACTTCACCACAAAATGGCATGTGGAATTTGCTTGTTTACTTGCCTTTCTCCAACCTAGAAAGCAGCTCTGTGAAGTCAGGCGCCATATCTTAGGGTTATGGTGAGGATGAAAACAAGCCCAGAACCCGCCCACATGGGCCCTGTAGTCTGTTGGGTCAGACAGTTGTCAATCAAACAATCATCATACAAGGAAAAGCATAAATACAACTCTGTTGGTAACCACTTGTTTTGAGCTTAGGTAAGTACCACGCAGGAGTAGTGCCCAATGTTAGGAGAACTTATAATAGGGAGACCCTGAAAGCAGGAGTCACAGAAAAGCTTCCTCTAAGGAGATGATGGTGGAACAGATATTCTGAGACCCAGAAGGGGTAGACAGAGTTCTAGGCAGAAGGAGCAGCCTGATCCTTCATTCCAGGAAGGAAGACAGTGCTTTACAGCAAAGGTTCTCTAGGGGGGGGTGGGATTTTTGTCCCCCAGGGAACA
The DNA here is from genome assembly GCF_030435805.1 of Mustela lutreola. Taxonomy (NCBI): domain Eukaryota; kingdom Metazoa; phylum Chordata; class Mammalia; order Carnivora; family Mustelidae; genus Mustela; species Mustela lutreola. The sequence goes on along the minus strand of NC_081299.1, from coordinate 100,833,824 downwards.
ACATCTGGCCCTGTCCAGAAATATGTTTTTGTCACGACTTGAGGTGAGAGTTGCCACAGGCATCTAGTGGGTAGAAACCGGAGATGTCCTTAGCATTGTACAATGCACAGTACAGTCCCCCGGGACCAAGAGTGATCTGGCTGAAATTGCCAATGGCGCCCATTGGTAGAGCAGAGGGCGAAGGCAGGTGTGGAACGTGTGGAGTCTGGAGACCCTGAAGATCTTGTGGGCACGGCGACATGATCAGACCAACATTTTGGAAAGATTAATTTAGCTGCATAGTGTAGAGAACAGAATAGAGCAGAGGAAGTAGAAAGACCAACTGTGGACAATTGTAGTGGTCCACTGAGAGAGGACAGTGGCTTGGACCAGGACTTCGATGATAAAGAGAGAGAGAGAGAGCAGAGAATGGATTCTTCAACCACTAAGCAGGTCATAGAACCAGGACTGGGGTGCAAACTGGAGGAGAAGCAGGTATCAAACCTGATTCCTGGTTTTCTGTCTTGAAGACCTGCATGGGTAGTAATAATAATATTCTACGTGCATCAGCTCATTCAATCCCCACAACTCTGAGGAAACTGAGGCACAGAGTAATGCACTCACCTGAGGGTCTCAGCCAGCACCCACATGTGGGCAGTTTGTCTCCCGTGTTCTCGGTCCCTGCTCTGTGACGCCTCTCTGAACAATGGTGCCGTCCACGCATTGGGGAACTCGGGTTGGGAGCTAGACTTGGCCAAGGGGCATGAACTCCCATTTGGGCATGTTGAGTTTGAGGTGGCAAAAGGTCACAGTCCGGAGCCCGGAGGCGGAGGAATCCTCCTCCAGGTTGTGCCTCCAAAGCCTGCCTGCCACATGGCAAGAGACCAGGAGCCGCTGTTGGATAGGCCCGTGGCTTCATTATTTGGTTTAGCAATAACCTTGATTGAGCCATGCTATTTTCAAGGCACTGTGCCTGGTGCAAGGTATATGGAGACACCTGGAACACAGACCTTGCTCCCAGGGGCTGCACAGTCCCCACAAAAACACAAGAAGTCGAAACAACTGGAATTTGGCCCAGCCCCAGCCTTAAGCTCAGTCTTCTCTCTCCTACCTCACTTGAGGGCCCTTGGGGGCAAAATCAAGTGTCTGAACAAACGTTTTGGGCTTCCAGAGCCTGGGAAGCCAGAATTCAGTTGTCAGGATGACTCTGGCTAATTAGCAACAAATCAACAAACCAGTATGTGAAAGCAAGAAGCCAATCCGGGGTGCCTGTGTGTGCACGTGCACGCGCCACTCCCCATATGCATGCTATCTTCCTAGACCTCCGGGACAGCCTGTTCCACCAGAGAATCATCAATCCTGTCACTGGTCCTTTCTGCTCAGGGAGAAATGAAATGAAGAGTTCAGCCTGAATTATCAAAAGCAGCTCTTTAAAACTTACCTGCCTAATTTTCTGTGACCACCTGAAGGCATAAAGCTGGGTAATGGGTCCCCTTTTGCTACACAGGCCAGCCCCGGGCTAAGCCATTGCCTGCCATGAAGAGAAATGTTTGTCTGTCTGTGGGTGGGGTTCAACTCAAGCAGGCTGGTTTCTTGTTTTATGGAAGTAGGACCCTTGGTTCCAGCTGCATGATTAGCAGGGCCCCATGTGAAATGAAAATGCAGGGCCCCTCGTTTCAAAGTAATGAAGAATTTCAGAATGCAACAACAGAGCATAAAACCAAGAGAATAGTTTCTTCCAAACAGGCACAGGACCCTGTGGACACTCTGAAATGCCTCCAGAGCCTTGGATGGGGATGTGAGGAAGACAGGCAGAGCAGGCCGAGGGGTGCTGTCCCCCACATCTTCCTTCTGCTACCACCCGCGTGGAGGGCACAGCCAGCTATGGAGCTGAACCAGATTCCAGGGGGAGCAGGTCAATCCAAGGGCAAAGTCAGCAGCAGGCATGGCAGACCAGGGGAGCAACTTCGGTGGAGGACACAAGAGCAGAACCCTTTTCTCTGCAGTAGACAAAAAGAGGAAGCTCCCAGAGAGGAGGACGCCGGTCCCTCTCCAGTCCCCCCAGCTTCTAATGTCATATCCCAACCTGGAGCCCCTCTCTACCGTCCTCCCCCATGCTACAAGCTAACTGTTTTCACTTTCTTACCCCAAAGTGTTGCCCTGTCCATTCTTCTTTCTTTACTTAATGAAGCAATTATTTCTCAAGTGCTTACTCTCTGCCTGACCCAGCACTATGCCCCAGTGGTACCGTGTGGTATGGACTGATGTCGCCACACTGATTAAAATACTGAAAGACATCTCTACCAATCGGCAAATAGCTGCTACCCTAAGTGGTCTTCCAGTACTTCCCTCCCCTGCTGCCCCTCGCCCTGTCACACCAAGACTTACCCTAGGACCCCAGGATCTTCCACAGGTCCAGCCACAACAAAACCTGCTCTTGAGCTATTGGGCAATACTGGCTCTGACTGGCTGATAAGGAAAGGCTGGTAAAGGGTAAGACAGCCCCTTGGGGGTTCAGGAAAGGTGTCTTGCAGAATGTGGCATCAGAGCAGAGGCCTCCTGGGTGAAATGAGGGAATGACATGGAAAGATCCAGGGAAAGCAGAAGGATGAGATGAGATGAAGTGCTGAGGTCAAGGACTGGAGGAGGCCACTTTGACAAGAGCCAGGGGAAGAGGTAAGGTGGACAGGAAGCCAGGCAACGTGTCCTGAGAGCCCAGCACATCATATTCTGGAAGCTGGGTTTCATTCTGAGTGTGATAGGAAATGACTGGAGGGTTTGGAGCCAAAGAGTGACAGGAGCTGATTTACATTTTTACAAAGACTTTATTTTTTGGGAGCAGGTTTACTTTGACAACAAAATTGAAAGGAAGAAACCAGGATTTCCTGTCTTCCCTTACCCGCACATCCGCAGCCTGCCGTGTTACCTCCACTTCTCAGAGGGCACAGGCATCACCACGGATGAACCTACATTGACACTTAATCACCAGAAAACCTATGGTTTACTTTAGGGTTCACTCATGCTTTTGTATATTCTATGGATTTGAGCAAATGTATAATGACACATGCCCATCAACACGGGGTCATACAGAGTGTTTTCCCTGCCCTTAAAATTCTCTGTGCTCTGCCTCTTCATCACGCTACCCCCCACCACTGATCTTTCTATTGTTTCTATTTCCATAGTTTGGCCTTTTCCAGAATGTCATATGGTTGGAATCAGACCGTATGCAGCCTTTTCCAATTGGCTTCTTTCACTTAATAATATGCATCTAAGATTTCTCCCCAACCATTCATGGCTTGATAATTCATTTCTTTTTAGAGCTACATGTTTCGTTGTCTGGATGTGTCCCAGTTTATTTATCCATTCACCTACTGAGGGACATTGCTGTTGCCTCCAGGTTTGGGCAATCATGAGTGAAGCTGCTATAAACATGTATGTGTAGGCTTTTGTCTGGATATAATCTCTCAGCTCCTTTGGGTGAAAGCCGAAGACTGCTACTGGAAGATCATATGGTGAGGGCGTGTTTAGTTTTAGAAGAAACCCCCCCACTGCTTTCCGAAGTAGCTGTACCAATTCACATTCCTATCAGCCACGACTGAATTCCCACAGCAACCAGCGTTCCTGTTGCTCCAAATCCTTGCCAGCATTTGGCGTTGTCCATGTTCGGGATTTTGGTCATTCTAATATATATGTCGTAGTATATCAATGTTGCCTTAATTTGCATCTGCCTCCAGACCTTTGATATGAAACATATTTTCCTGTGCTTCTTTCATGTGCCATCTCCTTTTCTTTGGTGAACGTCTATTTAGGTCTTTGGCCCAGTTTTAATCGGGTTATTTTCTTGTTGTTGAGTTTGAAGAGTTTTTGTATATTTTGGAGAGCAGTCTTTTATCTGATATAGCTTTGCAATATTTTATCCCAGTCTGAGGCTTGTCTTCTAATTCTTTGGACATTATCCATGGAGCAGAAGTTCTTAATTTTACTCCAGTGGATTAATTATTAAAGATGATGTCCTTTGTATTATATCTAAAAGGCATCATCATACCTGAGTTCTGCTAGGCCTCCTCCTCGCTTATGTTCTGGGAGTTTTATAGTTTCACATTTTACATTCAGGTCTATGATCTATTTTCAGTACATTAAAAATTTTTTTTTATTTAAAATATTTTATTTATTCTTTAGAAAGAGAGAGAGCACACAAGCAGGGGAAGAGGCAGAAGGAGAAGCAGACTCCCTGCTGAGCCTGGAGCCTGACATGGGGACTCGATCCCACAACCCTGAGATCATGACCTGAGCCGAAGGCAGATGCTTAACCATCTGAGCCACCCAGGCGCCCCCATTTTGAGTTTATTTTTGTGAAGGGTCTGAGACCTGTGTCTAGATTCATTTTCTGCATATGGATATCCTTTTGTTGCAGAGACTACCTTTGCTCCATTGAATTGCCTTTGCTCCCTTGTCCTGACTTACATTTTAACAGATCGCTCTGGCTGCTAGGAGTGCAAGGAGAAAAGCCAGTTAGGAAGGCTGTACCTTGTCTAGTGACAAATTCCTGATCCCACTGGATATATTCTCTGGAGCTCCAGAAGGAAGGATGGTGAACAAGATTTGGCTCTTGCCTCCAGGTCTCCCTCTCTGAGGGAGTTGTGCTGAGGAGGCAGTTACTGTACCGATCCTAGGCTCTCTATAAGGAGGAGGTGGCATAGTGGAAAGTGTGTGGGCTTAGAAGCTTGTGATATTAGATATGCCTAACTTCCGATGCATGCCTCAGCAAGGTGGCATGAGATTCAATTGGATGACTTGGGAAATGTTACTAAGCTTCTCTGAGTCTCGGTTTCCCCTCCTTTGACACCTGCCCAAGGGTAACACCTGCATGGCAATCTTTTTGTGCCAGGCACCATTCTGAGGGTTTTACATAACTCGGTCCTCCCGAGAATCCTACAAGAGGGGCAATGGTCACTTCTATTTTATACAGAAGGAAACTGAGGTACCAGGAGCCTGAGACTCTTCATTCACCAGCTCGCGTTTATATGTGACTGGATAGATTTGGCTTTCCTGTCAGAGTTGAACACTCCCCAACTACTTCTAGGTGTCCTGTGACACAAGGCAACTGAAGATACCAGAGGGAAAGTGAAGGATGAGGAAGCCAGACAGAGGAGGACGGCTCACTTCTGGCAGCCCTGAATCTGAGAAGCATGCCAAGTGAGTGTGTAGGGAGCCCGTCCTTGCTGTGGGTGTACAGACAGCCTGCTCCCTGATTCCTGAGATACCCAAGATTCCGCAGGTCTTGGCAAACTTTGGGTGAGACGACAGATTACAAAGCTATCTGATAGTTAAAAAAAAACATAATCCATAATCCTAAATCCCCACCATGGCACTCGTCCCCAGAGAAACGCAGGATGCCGCCACCAGTCCTCTGGTGCCTTCTCATGGTAAAGGGATATTGCTCAGAAAAGGGAGGTCTTTTCAGTTCTTTGTAGAACACACCCACTGTATTAATCAAGAAAAAAAAAAAAAGGTCAGAATATCTTTAAGAAATGTTCTTCCCTTCAAGCTTCCAGACGAAAACAAACCTCCAAGTTATCTTGGGTTCCTCTCTGTCCCTCACCTCCCACACCCAGCCGGCTGCCAAGCACCGTCTGTGCTGCCTTCCCCACGCAGCTTCCCCCCATCGCACCGCTTCGCTCCTGCTGCCGCTCCCCGACTTAGCCTCCTCGGCGGCCTCCCGGTTTCCTGTCTGTCCTCCACGGAGTGTCCAGGTTACTGACACACGCGTCTGGAGCCGGCGCCTGGGGCCCTGGAGTGGCTCAGGAAATAGTCAGCCTCTGAGTCTCTGATGTTTCCATCATTTTATTCTGAATTCGACACTGGATGTCTGGACTTTTTTTTTTTTTTTTTTTTTCTTTTTTCAGTGTTTGAAATTTGAATATAGCTGACACACCGTGTTAGGTGAGTTTCCTCTAGCAAGTTTCCCTTCACTAGAACTGATGCCACTTCTCTAGTGAAGTCTGAACTCCGCTCCTCAAAGCCCTGCCTGAGCGGAGCCAGGCTTCCCATGGTTACCAACGCCTCACGGACCTTCTGTTCCTGCCGTTGCTGCTGCTGCTCCCCTGGTCCTTGTCCCCTGCTCCTGCCACGCTCCCTACTTGCCACATCCTTTCCGCAGACACAGCCTATTCTGCGAGATCCAACGCCCAGCGCCAACTCTTCCTGGAAGCTCTGCCTGACCCAGTGTGGTCCGACGCCCCGCTCTCCCTCCTCAGCACCCACCAGGCTTCTCTGCTCTCTCACGTGGAACTTACTATCAGTTCAGGACAAGTCGTCTCAGACTGTGCATATTTGGGGAGCGACATCTGCATCCCTGAGGCAACATCATATGTGAAGTGCACATTGGGGTGCATATAGCACTATTCAGTAAATGTTCAAGTCTCCCCCTTTTCTGACAAGCTTTTTGCCAGATAAACCCCTAAAAATCCCTACAGTACAACTCCTTTTCTTGAGAAGCCCAAGGGACTTCACAGCGTCTACTCTCTGCTGATTTTAGGGAAGACGGCATGAGGAAGCCCAATGCATCACACCGGAGTCCGAGTCTGGGTGAAAAGGACCATATAGTACTTCAGCGATTTTAGAAAGTTTGCTTAACCTCTTCATTTTTTTCATCCTTGGCACAGATTTCTTATTCACTATATTAAAACTGTAAAAACAGCTTATGTAGCAGAGAGACATTCAGACAGAAGAATTCAAGTAAGATAGAAGTTTTCGTCCTCTCATAAAATGACCCATCAGTGGGCAGGTGGTGGAGGTAGGAGACGGTTCTCCGCAGCCAGCTAGGGACTCGGGTTCCTTTGGTCTCACCGCTTTAACGTTGCCCAGATGAACAAAGGTGTATTTGCTAGTCTCACAACCACATCTATTTCCAGTTCCCAGGAAGGCAGAGCAGAGAGGAAACAGCTCCCCTAGTATGGACTTCACCCCAAAGTTGCACATACCACTTTCATTCAAATCCTATCGACTAATCCAGAGTCTCAGCCTTACCTACCTGCAAGGGAAGCTGGGAAATGTTTGCCAACCCTTAGCGTCTGATTCTTCCACCATCCTGTGCAGGAACAGCTAGGAAGTCATATACCCAGCTAAGATTCCGGGTTGCGAAGATTACTTGCAAAGATCAACACGGTGCACGGTAAAATCGACACCTGTCCTTTCCAACTGACCTCAGCATTCCCACCTGCCCCGCCGTCTCCCACTTAGCAAGCTCTCAATACATTTTTGACCAATGAATGCTTAAATGGAGTTCATTCCGAAGGCTCACTGTTTCTATCTAGATAACCTCATTCGTAATTGGCTCATTAATTGTTGCTGTATGGAAGCTTGCTGCTGAAATAGTCTATTGTGGATAAACAGATAAAGAATTCTCTTTCTACATCTTTGATTTGCCAAACTAGTGAAATTACGCCCCCGAACCTTGAAAATTTCCAAATGAGGAGGGCTAATCTTTTGCAGGACCCATGGCTTTAGGACGTGATTCCTGAGTGTCACTCTTGTGGGTCCCTGAGCTTCTCCAGAGAGCAGATAACCCAAGACATGATCCACACCGGCCCCTCACATTCTTTGGTTTGAACACTCATGTTTGGACTGTTTCCAGGGACATTGGGATGGAAAAGTGGAAGAGGAGAGTGGGATCTGTTCTTCTGAAAGTCCCAGGAGAAGTTGAGCAGGACGGGGGAGGTCACGGGAGCCTGTGAGTCCCAGGAGAAAAGCACATGGAGAGAGGTCTGCACCCGATGGGCAGTGGGCAGCTTCCCCTGCCAGAAATACCTGGGTTCTTTCCCAGACCCTAAACACAGAACAGCCTCGAGATCATCTGCCTTGTCACTGCCGTTGTGGAGCTGCGGCCTGCTGCCTCGTCAGTGGAGTCTCAGACTTCTTTGCAGGAAAGTTCTTACATGGTGACTCAGCAAAGCCCTTAAAATGCCCAGGAACTGTCCTTTAAAGAAATCCCCAGAGCTCTGGGAAACTGAGCAAACTGACCTAAATAGAAGAACAATTTAGGATGGCTGGAGGGAACCCACCACTGCTTCTCTAGGCCCGTGGTCCAGAGGAAGCCCTGGAAAGGAAGCAGACCCACCTTGGCAAAGCCCTGAGAACCCAGGGCAGCCTCTTCCGGAGGCAGGAGGCAGGGACACCCGGCCGCTCCCTCTCTCTCTTCCTCTGCAGTATCTCCTCGCTTGGGACTACTTCCCACTTCCTTGTGTTTGATTCCTGCAATGTTGGTGTGTTAACCTCTTCTCTTAAAACCTCAGTTTGTATACTAGAATAGTTTCTGAAATCAGACTGTGTTAACCCAACCTTAGTCACGATCTCCTTTGCTAGCTTGTCCTCCTCTGGTCTAATAGCAAGATTTCTGGAAAGAAAATGCTTTCTATTCCAATGTGTGTATTCCAGTGTATTCCAGTATGTATTTGTGTGTGTGTGTGTGTGTGTGTGTAAGATTGTGTATATAGATGTGTGTGCACACATATCTGTGTTTACGGATTTCCTTCAACATTTACTCAAATAACGTTTTGGGGTACCTACGAGACCTAGCATTGTTTCAGGTACAAAGACCCAGTACTGAATAAAACAGAGTAAATACCCACCTTGAAGACTGGGGCAGACCCACAACAAAAACATTACATAGTGTGTGGGAATCTATATGTGTGCTATGACACTCACACTCACTCAGGCTGGCTAATGATGATTCCCCAAATCAGGAGCCCAGTAAAAATAATGAGAACTAATATCTATTAAGTACTTTATTATGTGTCAAGTGCTCATTTAATTCTTAACAACCTGTAAGATATAAACAATTATTGCCTGCATTTACAGACAGAGAACTGAGGTGGAGAAGGGACACAGCTAGTAAGTCGTAGCATGACATCGAGCCGAGACACCAGCCCTGGAGCCCAAGCTTCTTGAGTCTTCCTCTTGAAAATGTGCTGCCTTTGTCAAAACACATGCTGTGGCCTCCTCTAAATCTGCCAGGACTCTTCTAAGCAGAGCAAGCTTCAAGGAGAAGTCTGGGAGCAACAGAAACTAGGAGCTGGGCTCTTAACATGGCCAGGAGACTGTTTTGATGGCCTGCGATGTGATTTTCCTCTTCCAGTTTTGCTTTTGTCTGACAGCAAAGAAGAGGCCAAAGAAGTCCTTTGCCAGATCAATCCCAAGCATATAGCTTTTCTTGTCTAGAAAAAGAAAAGAAAAAAAGCCAAGGCTAAGTGATCTCAACACATTTTTCCACAGAGAAGCCCTGAGAGATAATGTAGATCTGAGAGAGTCTCCAAATGGGGAAGGCAAGAGGTGACGGGAGGAGAAAGATCAGGAAGAAAACCTCTCTGGGGAGATCTGACTACCGGGTCCCCCAGCCTCAGCCCTCTGACACCCTCTGGGATAAATACAAGTTTCCTGTAAGGGTTTTGAGAATCATGATGTCAAAAAACTCTGAAGGGCCTTACTTGGAAGGTTTGGCCTAAAAGTTATTCAAGGTGAATGATTTTTATCACCAGTGTATTTTAGTTTATATTTATTGAGTGCCTACTATGTGTGAGACAGCTTGTTAGATTTCTTATAGACACTGTCTCGTGTAGAATTAGAAATACATAGGGGTGCCTGGATGGCTCAGTCTGTTAAGCGTCCAACTCTTGATTTCGGCTCTAGTCATGATCTCAGGGTCATGAGAACAAAGCTTGCATCACATTCCACACTGGGCATGGAGCCTGCTTGAGATTCTCCCTCTCCCTGTGCCCTTCCCCCACTCTAATCTCTCTTTAAAAAAAAAAAAAAAAAAAGCTAGCAATATGTAAGCTGCTTGAGCTTGAAAGAAAATCAGCAACTAATTAAGCATTGATTATGACTACGGTGAGTGAAAAATGAACCAAACCTTGCTTATTTCATTACTTAAATCTGGTCCTAAGTGGAATATCAATTTCAGGCCTAGTCATTGCCATAGTATTAATTTAATGTTAGAAAAAAAACAGCAAAAGATATGCTTAGACAGAAAAATTTGCAGTATTATTTGTCCTGGTCATGCTTATGGCAATTGTGATCATGAAGAGATAGTCACTGCATATTGTGTGTGTTAGGGGGCAACAGGCTTGATAACCAGAAATGCAAAAAACCTGTAGGACATGCGTTCTGTCCTTGGGGCTTCTGATTTGTGTGGTTTGGGATACGGAGCTTACATGCAGAAATGTACCGAGCAAGGCAGAGTATCCATGCTTGGAGTCAAATGAACAACAGAGACGGTAGGAGCTAACATTCAGGGAGGGGAGGGCTTTTTGGAAGCTACGGATGCCAGCAAAAGGCTCAGAGTCACACAGAGTCGTGCTTTTCTTCTGAATTCTCTTGTCTGGACTAGAATCATCGCCTCGTTTTCTTCTCTCTCTTTCCAAATCCCCACTGTCTTCCTAGCCAGAGATCCATTGGTCTTGAAACTCTTCTATAGCCTGTGTTTAGCTAATAACACCTTTTCATCAGTCGGTCAACACTGTGGAATCGACCCCAGTGTGTATAGAGAGTGGGACCCACGGCAGGATGAGGGTTAATGAAGGAAATGGAAGATACGCACCCCCCATCCCTAAAACCCAAGTGGTGGCTGCCTCTCTCACAAGAACCACCCTCCTCTGGGTACAGCACCTGCATATCGCCCAGTCTCCACCCTCCACTGGTCTTGTCTGGACCACACAATTCTGCCCCTGACATAGTCAGACACCAGTTTTGAGCTCGGCCAATTTTTGATTCTCCCTGAGACATGCTGAGCTTCAGTTTGCTGCTGCTCATGAATAGAAGGATTCCAGAGAAGCCACAGATCCTTGCTGCGGAGACCTTCTATGTACCCTGGTTTTCTCCCCTCCCCACAGCTGAACTGTTTATTCAATAGTCACCTTCTATGGCTGACATTTATTGGAAGAATATCCCAGTATTCTTCTCATAAATGTCTTCTTCCCTTTAGTTTTGCTAAAAATCCACTAGAGGTGGTATCTGAGGTTATTCAAATAATGAGATTAAATAATTCATTAATTGGTTCTAGAGAGCATATTGCAAATTCCAGATCTTCAAGGAAAATGTAACAAGTCTTTGGGTTGGGGTGGTAGTGAAGGCAATAATAATTTTTATTCCAAGACTGGAGATCAGTAACCTTGGTAAAAAGTGAAATCAATGTGTTTCTTGTGGTCACCTGGGACTTGACCAGCACTAGGGTTAAAGGGGACCCAATAGGCCACCATAAAGCAGTTTAACAGAGGGGCGCCTGGGTGGCTCAGTGGGTTGGAGCCTCTGCCTTCGGCTCAGGTCATGGTCCCAGGGTCCTGGGATCGAGCCCCGCATCGGGCTCTCTGCTCAGCAGGGAGCCTGCTACCTCCTCTCTCTCTCTCTACCTGCCTCTCTTCCTACTTGTAATCTCTGTCAAATAAAATAAATAAAATCTTAAAAAAAAAAAAAAAAGGCAGTTTAACAGAGATGAGAAAGGCTGAGACCACAGAGTCAGGTGGTTGGCTCTGAGTGTTTTGGGGTAACCCATGTAAGAGAACAGCTAACTCCATCCCAGAAATCTTTCCTAGAGGCATATATTCAAGGTTAAGGGCCTAATATGATCCCACGAGCTACTGGCACGAGATCACTAAAACATCAAGAACTAAATATCAAGAACTTGATATTTCAGGAATTAGACCTGCCCTTGTGCTTACAAACTCACTAGGTTTTATGTGTGTACAGCATGGTCAGGAAAGAGGGGAATCCTGATAGGAGGAATTATGATCTATGGGAGGAGCTGAGGGAGGCGGGAACCCTAAACCTTCAAGCCCCTCTGAAAACATTTCTCACTGCACCCTGACCCCCACCAACCAGAGAAAACTAGCCATCCACCATACTGGGCTGCACCACTCAATAATGCCCACTCTGTGGCCAGCATCTGAACTCAGCACAACCTGGAGGGAATTGTGCAGGATCATTAGAGAGAAGAAAGCAGTCATACACAGGGATTGGCTAAAGAATATCATTAAGATGGGAGAAATCGTGTTAGCATTGACTTTGAGGATAGGGTGTGTTATTAGTGGTTTTGTTTGGTAAGTAATCCAAAGCCTGATGGATATCAGATGGCATCTCAGTATAACTACAAGAGGAATGGAGATCACTCGGCTATCTAGACTCAGAGAACAATGGCTTCACGCTACCATCTTGGATGCGGTAGCTGATATGACTTGGAATTAGAGCCCATTGCATTTGTGGTTGTTTGTGGGCACACATCAGTCATGCTGGGCGGGAGCATCTTGGTTATATTGGATGAAGTGTATGGGGTGTGTGTGTGTGTGTGTGTGTGTGTGTGTGTATGCTAAGCAACCGAAAAGGAGAATATAATGGACACCACGTGGAGCAGCCGCTTGAGCCACAGCAGTGCCCCCTGCTCTGAGTACAGCCCTTGAAACCCAGGGCGGGCCTGTGAAGTCTTTGTCTATTTCATTACATGAGCTTCTTCCCACCACCCCCATGACCACCACCACCACAATAACTGGGTGCAGCGGTGAACCAACTGCGGGGCAAGGGGGACCATCTACCCTGGGTTCAGGCAATAAGGAAGCTTGTAGAGAATTTAAAAACAATAATAAAACCAAATAGAAGTCAATCTGCTTTTTATTAGCACCATGTGTCAGCAATGCGAAGCCATGTCAGTGATAAAGTACTCCTTCCTGAAAAAATCTTCTGTTGGTCTCAGTCCTAAACAATTGCTTACGTTTGAATTCTCATCAAATGTATGCAAGCTTCAAATTAACACCTTTTCATTTGCTATCCTTTATAACTTGCATTCTACATGGGAGTTAACTTGGAGAGCGCCCAGCTGCACAGTCCCGGCCCAGCACACACGGACTCAAGCCACACGCGTTCAAGTAAATTCCTAATGATCCGAAGTCCTTCAAGCTCACTTCAGAAGCCTAACGTCTGTGGTCTTACATATTCCTGCATCCCAACAGTCGATTCGATAGAAGCAGTAATCGGATAGTGCTAACAAAAATGGAGAAACAGAAGTCACATTACTTTCATTGTGTCATTTTGTGAATGCCAGGAGAAATGACAGAAGATGCTGGCTTATACTAACCAGTGGAATCAAAAGGGCAGTGTGGGACACCTTGACCATTATCACCAAAAACCGGACATTTGATCTAAAGCGATGGGTTGAATAACGTCAATGTTGACTATTGTTCAGACATTAATATTTTATAGAACAGAAACTTTGGAAGTTGTAACTAAACATAATTAAGGTGTACAATGACTCTTCTGTTTTACTAGAAGATTTCCAACCATGTCAACTTTCGAGAGCTACTAGTATCAATAACTAAGACACAAAGATGTGGATGGTATTGCAATTTCTAGAATTTATTGGGGAATGGGATTCTAGTGAATCTCTGCTAAATTTATCCTTACATTTATAACTTTCCCTATTTACTTATATGTTACTTCACATGGAAGAAAATACTTTAAATTGATGTTAAGGAAAAATATTATTCAGTCAACCATGAGCAAAGATGGATGAAGAAATCTTATATCACCTATAGAACATGAATATGCAAAGGTTAATTTTAACCAAGTTATAAGTTCACCAAAGTTACAACTTAAAAACTAACACTGAAATGATACTATTCATTACTGTGACAGCCCAATATGCAAGTGTAAATTTATTTCCCTTTTTTTTGCAAAGAATACATTAATGTAAAAAAAGAGTAATTTCATGACTTTTTCCCTTCATTATACTGCAATAGTTATTTTATTTTATACCTTACTTTTTCATTCACTTTCATTGGTATGACTGGATATACAAAGTTCAATAGTAAACTCTTTCACTGTACTTCTTTTCTCGCACTGTCATCATTATTATTATCCATATTTCATGATTGTTACTTACAATAACTTTGTTGAGGGAGGTGTTAAAAAATGAATGTCTCTTGTTGGTTCATTCAGGGCACATATAACTGAACCAAACTGAGACCAGTTTGTCCCGGCACTGGGAACTGCAAGCCTGAGGGGTCTGGGGGTCTGCAGCCATTAACGCGGAGTTGGGTTTTGGGGAGCACCATGATGTCCAAGTGTGTGAGCTCCTGCTGTGGAGCCCTCCCGCTGCCCTGCTTCTCCCCTTCCCACAGCCTCCTTGGATCATGAGAGACCCTAGAATCATTCCAGAAACTCCTCCCGCCCCCCCGCCCCGCACCTGTAGAGCCAGGATCGGTGTCTTCTTCTCAAGCAAGGCCCTGACGGTAGGGGAGAAAAGGAAGGATGGGAAAGATGCTCAGCCAAAATGTCTGATATGGGAGCCCCCACCCAGGTCCCCTGCTCACTCTGCAGGAATAACCCTCACAGACACCTCTGTGACATTATAGGGGGTGGATGGGTGAGGACAGCAGGGACTTGATGTGGTGTCCGTTTGTGGGAAAGCCCCACACCCCCCTTCGCTCTCGGGAAGCCCCCACCCCCGTCCTACCTCCAGTCACCCAAGCATGTGGCTTGAACCCCACTAAAAGATGACAGCAGCGTCAACACCCTGGGGTGGCCACTGAGACTAAACGTTTAAAGTGTCCAGGATTACACAGTAGGTACGAATCATGGATGTCCAGCTCTCAGCCCCCCAGGCAAGCCCCCAGACAGTGTCCTGCTTCTGGCATGACCCCACCCTCTGGCCACGGCCCACTGACCTGGGGAAGGGCCCTGACTCCAGCCAAGCCAATGAACTTCTCTCCTGGGAATTTTTAACTCCGAATCAAGAAAGTGGAGATCAAATTCCCTCCCATGGGGAAAGCTATTGCCAGTTATGTTCCCAGACAGCCAGAGATGAGCAGGTGCAGTGAGATTGGCAGAGATAAACAGGCAAAGGAAGAATAGAGAGTCAGGTGGCCTCTGAGTCTCTTCTCCTAGCCACATCCAAGTTTGTGTCCTGATTTGATTATTCCACACTTGTTAGGGTTCTGGTAGGAATGAATGCCTCTTTTGGCTGAGATGAGGTTCTGATTATTTGCAACCAAAATTGCCCAGGAAATGTGAACCCCGAATGTGCCCAATTCTTGTTTTGCAAACAAGCGGAACATTGAGAGGTCAGAAAGTGTGAGCAGCTCTCACGCACATCTGCCTGCCAGCTGCGACTCGGGCTTCCCGTCTCTGGTAGGTGCACACTTGACGCCTGGGGACTGTGCTCTGTGTCTTGTTTCACTGTATCCCTGAGCTTGCGGAGCAAGCTGGAGGTGAGTGGAGCACCATGACGGTGCCCTGGGAATGGCGGTGGCCAACTGTGGCTCCCGTACCGGGTCTCATCTGTAGACTGGTGTTCGGGTGACTAGCCCTGCGGATCTGAGAGTCCCAGGTACCCACTGCGGCTTTTTGCTGGATTTCTTCTTTCTGTCCTTATGCATCCGGGGGCTTCCATCTCACAGAGAGGAAACCTTTCTCCAGCCTGACCTAGTAAATGAAGAAGATGAGTCTCCAAGAAAGACAGAAGGGACGACGGGCAGGCCCCTTTTCACAGGCCTTCTTGTGGGATCCTGCCCTTAACAGGGCGAGGCAGGTAGTATTACCCTAGTTGGCATGAGAGCCCAACCAGAGTGTTCTCCTTCCTACTTTTCCCGCTTCTGCAAACAGCGCCCACCTGGGCAGCTGTTGACCCCTCCCTGTTCCACCCCCGGTTTATGGCCTTGTTTCCTATACAAGAAGCAGCTCAAATGGAAAGCCAGCTACTGCCGGTTCCTGAACACAAGATGCCGGGGGAAGTCTCTATTTTCATAGCAAACCTGGTTTCCTGGTGGGCACACAAATTGTTGCCTGCTAAAATAGCAACTCTGGCAAAAATGTCTCCAATCTGCTTAGATGAGCATCACATTAAGAGCTAGGCTTGCAGTTAAACCAACTGACTGTTTCTAATGAGCTGGAAACAAAACTCCCTTTAAAGCCACCAGCCGTTCGCCCAGAATCATCAGCGCAGCTCGAATCGCGGGGCCCTTAGGCAGAGCTTCCTCCTGCGTGGGGCTCATTTCAAGCCTACCCCTCTCCACCATCATTCCTTCCTATCTCCCAGCCCCTGCAGTCCAGGGCCGCTGCCTTTATGTGTACAAACATGCATTTGTGAACAGTGAGAGAGGGCATCCATCAGGCCCGGGCCTGGGGACTTGGCCCCTGCCCTCAGGGAGCCCACCCTCAAGAAGAGCAAGTCAACACAGCTCTCTATATACTTTGCACTAACCATGCTCTCCCTCTATTACCTGTGCTTTTCCCCAATCAACGCCAGAGTCACAGGAGCAGTTCCCACCACCAGTAGCAACACAAGTTGACAGCAATGCCACAAATTCAAATGCCTCTGAGGACCAGAGAGATAATCATAAAAATCTCCAATATTTTATCAAACATGACAGGCTGCTTCTAGGACTTCATGCTTGCTGTTCCATTAGCCTGCACACTTTTCCCTGCAGAGCTCCACATGGCTTACTCTTGGCCTCCCTAGAGTGTTTCCTGGAAGGTCATCTTCTTAAGGAGGCCTTCCTGGCTCTCCTGTTTAGATTGCCCCTCAGGACTCTCCACCCCTCTTCCCTGCTTCGCCTTCCACTATAGCATTTATCACTACATTTACTATGTTATCGGCTTTTGCGTTTATGATGTGTCTCACTGTGCCTCCCCACATAGGGCAGAGATCAGTCTGTTTTGTTCTCTGGTGTATCTCAGGTCCCTAATACACCTTGGCCCACGGTAGTTGCTGGGCGGGACTCTTTCCTTAAAAAAAAAAAAAAAAAAAAAAAAAAAAATCCTGTTCTGGGCCAAAAAAAGAATCTGTTGGATGCTTTTAGCCCCCAGGTCACCAGTTAGATGAGGCCTAGGCTTAAACTAAGAATTGTAGATGAAAATAGACTTTTATTGGGTTAAGAGGGAAGAGAGATGTAAAGACAAACTGCCCGAGCACACCTGGGCATGGAGGAATCCACAGGTGCATTGGGCTTGGCTGCAGGCCCTCCAGTGAGAAGATCCATGCTAAGGGAGGGCTCGGGGAGAGCCATGTGGGCAGTCCTCTTCTTGTGGCCCGGTCAGACCCTTCCTGGGACGTGATCTCAAGAACCACCCAAATGACAGGCTATGGATTGTCACAGGGTTGGTGTCCTGGGACAAGAGCAGCTTCACAGAGGAAGAGCCAAGCCACAAAGCCATGGACATGTGTATCGTCTTGGCCTTGTTGTGACATTAGGTAGCTCCCTCCATGTCCTCCTGGACATTTCCAGATAATTTCTTTAACAGCTGGGCATTCTCTGGTTAAGATACCAACACACCCTGGCTTGCTTCCCACCCCAATCTCATGCCAGGCTGTCAGTTTCGGGGGATCCAGGGATCCAGGACCAGAATCCAGTTCCCTCCACTGGGGCTGAGGGGGACGGAATCCTGCCTAGGGTGAACTCAAAATTCCCTCAACCTCTGATGTCACATCGTTCCATGCAAGAGAGCTTGCCTTTGGCCACCTGTGCATCTCCCTGAGCCTCCGTGAGCAGATGCCAGCAGCTTCTCTGTGCACAATGGTTAAGATCTTGCTTGGTCCCTAAAGCCAGACTGACCTCGGTTCAGATCCCAGCTCCACCCCTTACCGGCTGTGCAGACCTCACACAATTTATGGACCCTTCCCGGGTCTCCGCCTCCTTGTCGGTAAGACAGAGTGGTGTCTAACTCAGAGAAGTACTGGCAGAATGACACGGAGACAGGAAAGTACAAAACTACCTGTTGTGTTAACACTGAGTATTCGAGAGGATCTGCCAGTAAGAAAAGATACGGAAAAGTGCTTTGCAGACTAACAAAGTCCATGCCAGTTTGTGATGACAGCTTTTGTGACAGCTATGCTAGCTCCCCGAGAGAGAGGTTTCTGTGTGTTTTGTCCACGGCTGCACCTACAACAGGTGTTCAGGAGTATCTGTGGCCCAGATGAATGAATGAACGCCTCCCGCCCACAAGCAAGCATCCGGTTGAAAACTCAGGAGGCAGAAGTGAGCCATGGGATTGGAAGCTGCTGCGCCAGCAGACCAGCCCCAGCCCCAAAGCCTGCCAGCTTGCAGGACGGAGGCGTAGCCCTGGCCACCTCTCTGGAGTGTGGTCTCAAGCCCTGCAGCCCTCTTCAGCCCAGCTGCAGGATGGGTAACTCAGGCACATCCCAGCTCCGTCTAAGCTGGCTGCCGTCGCCAGCCCCACACAGGGGCTATTTTGGATCCGAGGGTGTCAGGAGCATAATAGGACCAATCTTGGAAGTTGTGGCTGAGACACAGGCAGAGAGTGCTGGCTTCTCTCCCCACGTCGCAACTGGAGCCCGAAATAGCTGTGAGGCTAAAGACAACCTCAGAATAACTTTTGGCTTTACCGCAATTTCAGACTAGAGCACGACACATGCCCGAGAAGGACCAAATCGGCAGCTTGTGGCGTGGGAAAGTCCTTTGGGGGGTGGGGGTGGAGGGGACAAAAATCTTGGTACAAAATCTAGGCTTGTCCTTGTTTGGTGAAGAGTGATGGCATGTTCAGCCACTCAGTGTGGTGCAGCCGGTGGTGGGTGACACAGACCCCCCAGCAGGGCCATAGCAGGGGGCGCCTTGCACTGGGGAGCCTGGAGCAGGAGTTTCTGAACATGCAGGGAGGTCATTGCAGAAGAATTCAACTCACCATGAGTGTCCTGCCTCATGCTTCTTAGATACTTGATCCTATTTTCTCCTCACAGGTCTGAGCAAAGGGCACAATCCTTCCCGCCTTTACGAATGAGCTGAGGCTCCCAGGCATTAGGAAAATTGGGCCCAAGTCATACGTGGTAGAACTAGGATTTGAATGTTGGTCTGTGTGATTCCAAAGTACATTCTAGCTGGAGCTGCTCAAGTGGGTAGGATTCTGGCATCTTGAAAGGGGACAGAGTGGTGAAGAGCACAGAGTTCCAGCTCTCACATCTTTGAGGACCCCTTTCCTGAAGCCCTCCTGGAAAGCTCCAGACACCCCCAGGACCTCAGCCCATGCTTTAATATAGACAGAGACAGGGCTGGAGAATCCAACGCCTACTGGTACAGGCTTGCCCCCTCTTGCATCTCTGGGAGGTGGGAAGGTTCAGGGTACTGGGGTCCAGGATAGCTGAGGAAGCCAGGAGGCCACGCCCCCGTCCCCCTCATCCCCCGCAGGGTGCACACCACTTGCTACTACTGTAATCATGGTAACCTCCAGAGTGACTGGGTCACGTTAGGAGGAAAGGTCACGCGAGAAAAAGAGCTCAGACTGAACCATGACCTCAGTTATCCTGGGCGTCATTCCTATCCTTTTGCTCAAGTCCAGCTAACACTGCACTGGTGCTGTCCTCTGTCCCCTGACCCATTGAAGCAGAGATCTTTCCTCTCCTGAACCACACAGGAAGGTGCAGACATTAGAGAAGGTGTGGTGGAGAGCACCACAAGGGGGCAGTGTGGAGCAAAACCCCCATCTGCCGTCTCACCAAGGCCTTGTTCCTGCCTCAAAGTCCAGAATCAAAGGGCCACCAGGGGCCATACTCCAGAGAGGTCCTTGAAATCGGCCTGGAGAATCGTCACCTTCACTGTATTCACTGCTATGGGGAATTAACATTCTGAATTATCTAATGTTGCGTTATAACCGAGGACCGTGGCGTTCAAGGTCGTCCTTGACATTGGGCAGCAAGTGGCAACACTTTAATTGGCATAAACAAACAAGTGAAGGACAGAGGCCAATGCAACGAGGAAATAATGTGCTTGTTCATCGAGTCCTTGCAGTTATTCCAACGGAGCCCACAGGGGTGCCGTACAGGGCAGGCCAGATGCAGACGAGCCTGAGCTGTGGCCCTCATTGCACGGGCGGCAAATAACTTCCAGCAAGAACACCTCCTCCATCATGCGGGACTTTTCCGACTTTGCCTGTTGCATCCTTTCTATGATGTTTAATCTGTATATTTACTTTAGTTTTAGGCCTGTATGATTTAGCAATTTATACATAGTTTTATGTGGGCACACATTTAAGTAACATAAAAAAATAATTTAAGTCAACACCGGTAGACTATGAACATTTTTTGCTTGTGACTTCCGTTACGAACATAAACTTCAGCCTGCCTGAGGGTTCGTGGCACTCGGGGAGGGCGGAATAGGAGGCTGGGGTGAAAAAGACAAGGGTGTATCCTCCTCGGAAACAGAAGGAATAGCTTCCAGAGTCTGGGTTTGGGCCACTTTTTAGCTGCTGCCTCACTTCTCTGGGCTGTGGCTTCCTGGGAATGCTGGCTTGTCCTTCTAAACTTCTGGCTACTTGGTGAACTTCTTGTCAACCCCTCAGCTATTCCCCCAAGCTGGAGGGTCAGGGGCTGCTGGTGGCAGTGGAGTGGGCGTTGAGTCAATGGGAAATTGCCTCGGGCTGCTCAGATAAGCCTGACATGTGGGCCTGCCAGCCCCCAGCACCCTCTCCCGAGTAAGCGTTGGTCACTTTGAGGTGAGTCCATTAGTAGGGGGTTGGAACAATTGGGCACCAGCCTACAGCAGGACTTTCCTGGAAGGAGCCCATTCTAGCTTGGACTGTCCTTCCCCATCAGCACACCGGCGTACCCGCGTACAGAGAACCATCACACATTCCAGATTCCATAGATCTTTCAGGGGTGGGAACATTGCCAATGGCATCAGTCAGAGAAAATTTCTGAAATCCCAGGGCCTCTTCTCTCTAGGACTAAGTTCCCTCTGCTGCCGGTAAGATCACTCAGGTTTATCATCAACATCAATAAAATCACCATTTAAAAATAGGTCTTCATAGCTTATAAAAGCTACTCATGTGTATTGTCTCCTTTGGTCATCAGAATAAATGACTCTGGGAGGAAGAACCCAAGACACCGAAGCTAATAACTATGTCTGAAAACACAGTTACCCAATAGACACTGGTGACCAAAGTGCAGAGGTCCAACCCAGGGCCCCATGCTTTCTACCATCAGAGCTGTTTTCACTTGCACAGTGTACAGGGAAACTGTGAAGTTGTCCCTCCCTTCAGGACACTCACGATCCCAGATATTCCAGTATCAGCTTCCCAAGATAACCGTTTAGTACAAGGACACATCTCGGAGTTATCCAGAATGCTCTGCATAGACGCCTGATGTGGTTTTGATCCAAGAGAATAAAGTTGGCGTGTTTGGGGCACAACGATTCCCTGTTCCACCTAAATATCCTTCTCTTGTTCCTCACTGACCACATTCCTTGAACAGAGGATACACCTTTTCCTTCTACCGCAGGGACTCAGTCCTTTTCAGAGAGAGCAATGTGGGGGTTTGGCGTTAAGCATACGACAGCAGGAGAGAGAAGGCAGAAGGCAGTGCTCTTACTAAAGAGGAGGGGGACAGAGTCACATCCACAGTCCCCCAGACCACCTCCTCCTTTCCGGGGGTCCTGGGGGCATGGTTTGGCCACTGTTTGAGAATCATGTGACAGGATCATTCTCCTGCCAGGCTCCAGGGGAGACTAAGATGATTAGCACCCAGGCCCTCCCTGCCAGCGCCAAGCTCTCAGATCCTTTCAACTCCGGGTGACACAGGCCATGACAGAAGGTGCCTGGGTGCTGCCGGAGCAGAGGGGACCACTCTGTCCCCGCTGAGGACAGGGGTCCTGGGGCAGAGGAAGCGTCTCAAGAAGGGACGGTGCGGGGGCAACTTTCAGAACGCTTCGGTAAAACAAAAATGAAGAACGTTTAAATAAAAGGAATCTATTGATGTTTCAAGGTAAAAGCCCATTCCTGAGGTCACTGCCAAATCAGTCTGCCCCTCTGGAGGACAAGCAGTAGGCTCAGGGTCGAGAAGCCACGTCATGCGCAGAGAGGTCAGGCAGTGGCCGTGCTCGCCGCCTCCCAGCAACCCCCACGTGTGCTGCTCCTGGGGCATCCCGTCACCCCTGAGCTCCCCCAGACCGAGCAGCTGCCAGCAGGGCCCTCAGGACGCCCACCCATGTGCTAAGTGTCCATGTGTAGAAGGGGCAGCAGAATTGCCCTGAGCCACCCAAGGCCAGAGCCCACTCCCACCCTGATCCTTGGCCCTTCTGCCATGAAACGCCGCCTCTCTCAGACTTCCGACTCTCCCCTCCTTCTCCCTCAGTCCTCTTCTCTCGGCCTGATTTCCTGCGTCTCTATGTCTCGCTTTCCCTCCCCCTCTAGCTCCAGAATCCCTCCAAAATCTACAGTGAATTCTTAACGACATGGAGAAGAATTGCAATATATTGTGAAGCAAAAAAAAAAAAAAAAAACGAAACAAAACACAAACACACACACACACAGAACCAAAAAAAACCAACAACAAAAATGGCAGCTTAGGAAAGCCTACGTGCCGTAGAGTTCCGTCGTTATGTGTAAAATGAGGTCACTGGGAGGGATCATCTCTTTCTTACCTCAGTTCAGAAAAAAAGAAGGCTAGAAAGGAAGGAAGGAGGGAAGAAGGAAGGGAGGAAGGAAGGGAAAAGGAAAAGGAACGGGAAAGAAAACCAAGGAGCAGCTAATAGAGGCCAAACTAGGAGCATCCCGGGGAGG
The DNA here is from genome assembly GCF_030435805.1 of Mustela lutreola. Classification (NCBI taxonomy): domain Eukaryota; kingdom Metazoa; phylum Chordata; class Mammalia; order Carnivora; family Mustelidae; genus Mustela; species Mustela lutreola. Next base: position 100,811,297 of record NC_081299.1, on the reverse strand, counting down.
AAGCTTATTCAGGCGGAACATGAATGGGAGGAGGAGGGAAGGTCATCTCAGCGCATTCTGGGATTCAGCGAGCATCCAAGTTCCGCGTCTCCCCTGGCTCAGGTGGAGGTGGAGAGGGCCAGGGCGGTGCCTTCATCCCTGGCCCTCCTTGGGAAGAAACTCCGAGACAGCTGGCTAACCCTTTTTTCCCTGGTGGATGGCCACGGAGGCCGGATACCTGGTCTGTCCAGACTAGTGCCAACTGGGTGTCCGGACGCTCACAGTCTCCGTCTGGGAGGTCAGGAGAGGGGGGCAGAGCCCCCGTCCATCTCTGGCATCTGGCTTTTGAGCTCCACTGCAAGCTTTCTACCTCCGTCCATGGGCTCTTGGGGGATCCACGGACGTGCCCAAGAGGGAACGGCACAGGTGGACTTGAGGACGCCTTTTCCTGGGACGAAAATCTGCAGATTCTGGGATTAGGGAGTGGGGTCCAAGGCCTCGAAGTATTAAGAACCACCATTCCCCGAGTGGAAGGAGCAAGGTCGTTTTGTATGGAGAATTGCTCTCATACATGTGAAAGGGAGTCACGGGAAGGCAGGCAAAGGCCTCCCTCCCGCCTACCCAGGAAAGAACGAGAATCAGCAGTGAAATTTCAGGGGGGCCCATTCCAGCTCACCATAAGGATCATCGATCTGAGTGATATGGAAATCACAGACCGTTGACCCAAACAGGGAGTTCCTCGTCACTGAAGTATTCAGTGGGGGCCCTCCTGGGGCCTGGGCGCCCGATACACTGGTGGCCTCCTGGGTCTGGTCCGGCTCTAAACCAGACGGATCGAAGGAAGGTCTTGGCTTTGGGTCCCCTCTCAGATAGAAAAGTGGGGAAACCGATACTACACTATAGGTTAACTAGCTGGAATTTAAATAAAAACATTAAAAAAAAAAAAAAAGAAAGAAAAGTGGGGGGACACAGGAAGTTAATCTGGGCCTTTGGGTTGTAGGGAGAGCCCTGGGCGTGGGGCCTGTCTGAACGAATCCCGTATTGGCGTTTTCCATGTCCCTGGGTGGGAGAGGACATCTTCAGCAGAGCTGTAGAAGCTCGGAGCGCCGGCCTTTGAGAGCCTGGTGGGGGCTGGACAGGCTGGACCCGCGCCTTGATCCTCGGGGGCCACGGAATGTATCTGTATTTGTCCTCTTGGAGGCTCTTCTTCTCAGCTGGCATTGGCGACCTCAAGTCATGTTGACAGCTGGCTTATAGTCCATGAATACAGATGCAGCTTAGGTATCTTGACTGCAAATGGGAACACATTTTCTGCTGCGTTAACACTCACTGCAGACGTTTTTATTCCACAGACATTTGGTGCGTATGGATCCGACACTTCAAGTAGGGACATTTGACACGAAATGCAGTCATGTGGTTCTCAAACAAGGAAACAGACATCATACTTCAAAGGGAAGGGGAAGAGTCATGGCCTTCAACTTCTTTAAAAAAAAAAAAAAAATGGAGGAGAGCCGTTGCAGATGAAACAATGGTTTTGGAGCAGCCTAATCAGAATTGTCACAAAGCTATCACCCTGAGGCACAGCCGCAAACACAACCTCTAACCCAGGTTTTCCTTGTTTGTGGAGTTGCCACACCCTCGCAGGCCACCTGGAGGGAGCTGGCAGATTTCCAAGGTGCAGAATCAGCCAGGGGGAGCCCCACTTGCAGAGCACAGCGCACCCCAGCCACTCGGCTTTGCTCCTGGCTCCTCAAGAGCAGCCGGGGCTGGCCTTCCCACGAGGGGACCTCCCAGTGTCTGGCCCTGCCCCTGTTCAAGTCCTCAACCAGGCCCTTTCTTCAGGACTCCCGCTGGGCTGAACCTGAACCTTCATGTTCGAGAGAACCCAAAACTAGGGAACCGGAACCAGGCCAAAAGGAGCCTCATGGCCTGGAAAAGAGGAGGGCCCCTGTGGTTGGGTACCGTTGCCAGCCAATAGCCCCTGCTTATCCTCAGAAGGGGAAGCAGGGGGCCTCTCCCCACAAGATGCAGTTACAGGATCTTCTTTTATTTAATTTTTTTAAAAAAATGTCTTATTAGGGGGAATATCTGGGTGGCTCAGTCAGTTACCCATCTGCCTTCAGCTCAAGTCATGATCCTGGGGTGTAACTTGCTGCTGACCTCTCTGAGTCTCCTAGTCTGTCCCCACCACCTCCCTATTGTGGTGCTCGATGATAATTTTTTGAATGAACGCACCCATGAATGAATTGACAAATCTAAAAAGCACAATGCAGACTTTGGCATTATTATTATTATTTTTTTAACACAGATCTACACACGAATCACAAGGCCAAGAAACTCATTTTTCAAGTTTCTGGTCATACCAGAAACCAATATTATGCAATATTCAAGAGGCGGCCACCAGAAATGACACAAAGTATTTAATACCTTTGACCCTACTGAGGTTTGGTTCCTCTGTAAGCATTTGCCCAGTGCCCATGTCACCAGGTCCTCCAGATGCTCTAGAGGGATCTCAAGAGTGTGGGCCACTGAGATCACTGCCTCTCCATTCTAGCTCACAGCTGGGGAGACTGAGGACCGGGAAGCAGAAGTTCTTTGCTCCAGGCCTCCTGGCCATCTGGTCAGCAAGCCATGGCGAGAGGCCCGGAGCCTGCTGGAGCACCCAGAACTCTGTCCACCCTCAGTCGTGCTCCCAAGAGAGCACAAGGCGGTGAGCACGGGCACTGGAAGCCCGGGATTGCCAGGGAGCCTTCGTCTGGCTCCAGAATCATGGAGATTATGCAGGTGATCCAGTAGCCTGCAGAATTCAGAGTAATTCAGAAAACATTCACCAAACCTCTGTCATGGGCCAGGCACTGGGCTTGTAAGGTAAAATATGAGGAGTTCCTAATTCCTTGCCGGAGCCAGACCATTTGGGATTAGACACCCTGTAATCTACGGTCTATGTCCTCTTTCCTTTTTGGGAGAGGGATCCGAGCAGCGCTTTCCTCCAGCCTGCGCACCAGCTGGCCCGGGCCTCTCTCTGTCCTGAGGACTTCCTGCTCTGGTCTCCAGACCTCACGCGTGAGGAGCAACTCTTCCCTCCCTGGGACCGTCCCTACTGTCCCTCCTCCCCTTCTGCTTTGGCAATAGCATTCAGGGCTTCCTCCCTACCTCCCCACTGCCCCGGGATGGGGGAGGAGAACAACTATTGAGAAGAAGGTCATAACCCTGTGACCCTGGGGACAGAGCCAGTCCCTGCCCTTCCCTGCTGCCTGTCAGCTGCCCAGGATTGTGACAGGAAGGCTCCCCCTTTACCCCAGCTGCTGTGTGCCTTCAGGAGGCCATGGCCAAGAGTCGAGAGGCAGCCAGGTGCCCTTGCACCAGTGTGCTTCAGGCAAAGACAATTTCCTAGGGAAGGCTGGGAAACAGCCAGACTAGCCCTGTGTCCAGACAGAAGCAAAAGGAAAATGCTCAGAGGGGAACCGGGTGCAGGGGCAGGGCGGAGCAAGAGGAAGTGTCTGGAAACTGCTCTCCTCTGCCTGGTTGCTCTGAGTCTGCACATGTATGGCAGCTGGAAAGAAGGCCCCGCTGGGAGGGGACACTGCGACCATCCAGTCCACCCCCTAATGTCCAGGTGGGGAGCCCAGGGCCCAGAGAGGGGAGGGAACCGTCCAAAGCTGCACAGCCAGCTAGAGATGGGGCATGGCTGGGACCCCCAGAGCCCGTGCTGGGGAGTGTGTGCTGGGGCCTGCTGCCTAAGTGTCTGGGGGTCATGATCTGCACCTCCCTCCATGGCTCCCTCGGTCTCTGTCCCCGTCAGAAAAACAGCAAACCTGGGGATATTCCGGAAGCTTAATCCCAGTTGGTCCTGATCCAAAAATGTGTCCAAAGCCACTGCTTGGCTGCTGTTAGGAGATGTCTACATGCAATTCTGCGTCCGGAGCAGTTCCTGAATCCTAACCGTGGGCGCAGTCCTGGGAAGCACACGGGCAGAGGTGTGACCAACTTCTGACGGTCCGAGGAGCTCACTCCAGTCGGGAAGCCCCGAGAAGCACACAGAACGTGCGGGGCACTACCTGATCAGGCAGCTTGCAGACAGCAGCAGTGCCACGGTGAGGGCCCGGGTGAAGGCTGTTCATACCAGTGGTTTTCTCAAGTCGGGGACTTAGTCTGGACACTGATTTCAAGCCCCTCTCTGGCCCAGTATTGTAACAACTAGCCACCCTGCTCCCGGGGTTTGATGGCAAGGCAAAGAACCAAGGGAGCAAAATACAAATCTCTGGTTTTTCATTCCAGCTGTGCTGTTTCTGAGCTATGTGACCTTGGGCCAGTCCCTTTCCCTCTCTGGGCTTCCTTTCTCATTTGTTAAAGGAAAGGGTTGTCTGGATGAGCCCTCAGATCCTTCCAGTCCCAAGACTCTGACTCACACAAACTAGAGGAAGACCGGTCCACCCTCCCCCCCCCCCCCCCCCACAATCTGGCCCAGAACTTTCTCCTTGTGTGATTTCCTCTGTCGTGCAGACCTCAGAGATTGTAATGGAATCCTTGCCCGAATATGGGCTTGAAGGAGGACTCCACTCTACCCAGCAGGGAAACGCTTCTCTCAGGAGAACCCCCTTTCTTTTTACTTCCTCTCATCACTTTCCCTGGGAACACACAGCCCTCGGTGGCACCACACTAACTAAAATTAAACCAGCTTTCTCTCTGAGGGGAAAAACATCAGTTTATTATTGCATCTCAATAGCCTCAGCAAAGACACGGCTTGGCTTTTTGATGCTGCGGATATTCTATATTTAATTCTGGTGCTCTTTCCCTCCTCATTCTTATTACTGACACTCTTTGGTGTTTTTGGTACCCAAAGTATAAGCCTGTACTTTGACCTTGCAGATATGTTCTTGAGTTTAAAAGAAGGCCAGGCGGGGAGGGGGGTGTTCCTCTATTTGAATACATGCTTCACTATACTTGTGTGCATTTCACACTGTGCTGAGCAGGACTCCTTGTGCAGGGCACTGTACACGGCAATCCTGGTCTTCAGAGTGGCCCATCTGTGCTTCCCCAAACAAAAGTCGAACTTCTCTTTCCTTATGACTTCTTAGCTCTGACAGCTGAGATAGAAACCTCTATGAGTTGAATTCCATATATGAAGTCAGCATTCATCTGAGATGCCATCATCCTCTCCCACCCAGCGTCTGAAGCAGAGGAGAAATGGTCTCGGCAAAGCCCAGCATCCACTCCCATGCAGCTCTTTCTGGAAAGCCTGGCCTTATCTAGAGCTGAGCCCTCTTTCCTTTCCTTCCCTCAGCCTCTATCTTGGGTACAAACTGTTCAGAACAGAAAGCCTCAGTGACATACTCAAGGCCTACTGTGACTTCTGCCCGATTCTACAGCCGAAGTACACCACACCGAGTAGAAAGTACCATGCATTCCAGCAAGCACTCCAAAGTTGCATGGAAAAGGCTTAGATATGGGGGGTGGTGTGGGTAAAGAATTGGGGTCATTGAGGAAATGAACCTACCACACACCAACCTTCTCCCATACTTTGTCCAGTCCTCACACCTTTTTCTGTGTCTTCAACTGCTCCTTCTCTACTTGATCAGATCTTGCCCCAAAATATGTGCATAACTTTCCCCTCTCAAGAAAAAAGTATTCTGTACTCCTACCAAACAGTCTCCCACCCAACTCTTTCCCCCTCTCCAATCACCTTCGGGGAAAGAATATCAAATATAGAAAGGTATATAAAATAATGAAAAGCATATAAAATACATGGAACAGGGTTGTTCCTAACGGTGAAACTGAAACAATGAAAACTTTAACAGAGGAAGAATTTGGCAAAGTACCAACAGGGTTGGGGGCGATGTTCAGTACCCAGTCATTAGAAATGATGGTCACACAGACAGTGCAACACCATAAGATAAAGTAAACTGGAGAATTAGAGACCACACAGGGCACCTGGGTGGCTCAGTCCGTTAAGCATCTGCCTTCAGCTCAGGTCATGATGCCAGGGCCCTGGGATCGAGCCCTCAGTCAGGCTTCCTGCTCAGCGGGGAGGCTGCTTCTCCCTCTGCCTCTCCCCCCGACCCCACGTGTGTCCTCTCTCAACTAAATAAATAAAATCTTAAATTAAAACCCCCATGTTCGCAAAATATTCGTAACATGTAAAACTGATGAGATCTGAGCAAAATCAGTGGGTGGTACCAATGTCAGTTTCCTGGTTTTGCTATTAGACGATGTTTATGAAAGACGTCAGCATTGGGGGAAACTGGTCAAGGAGGACCCGGCAGCTCTCCGTTCTATTTTTCAAACTCCTGTGAATTTAGAATGATTTCAAAATTAAAAAAAAAAATTTTAAAGCCCCCAACCTTAAACATAAAGAAAAGCCTGAAAAAATTAAAAGAGCTACATTATGTGATAGAAACATGGGCAACTTTCTTCATCTTTTCTTTTATTTTTAATGAATTTTCCCATTTTTATTTTAAGATCCACATGTTACCATGCAAAGGAAAGACCCACTGTAATTTTAGGAAAGACATCGTAAATTCTCTCAGCTGGGTCTGGGTTCCTGCTCCCCCAAACAGTGTTCCTCGTGGCCTCTCGTGTGGCTCTCCTATGGCCAATAGCCATCTGCTTACCGGACAGCGCCCTCCATGATGGCAGGGACTGTGCCTCGATCACCCCTGGGTACCCCCTCTGCTTTCCCTTTTGGGGCCCAGGCTGGGTTTCATAAGAACCGACTCATATATGTGTTGAAGCAAAATTCTCCTGGGTACTGGGGTAAAGAATCAATTTTTTCAAGGCATATGGAAGAGCACCTGCCTTCAAGGGCTCACAGTCTCCAGGCACGTATGCGTTTAACCCAACACAGTGAAGCTACAGATAGAGATGCACAGAGGATGGTGGGAACACAGAAAGGGAGGACCCAGCTATGTCTAGCATAGTAGGGAGCACTTCACCAAGGACATTAACACTTGGGCTGGGCCAGGGGTCAAGGAAGTGATGGTCAGGTGGCCAACTCAGAAGGGTATTTTCCAGATCAATGATGACCTTGTACAAAGACATGGAGACGTTGAAAAGCACAGTGGTGTACCCATCATTCTCATCTAGAGGATGTTTTTTAAATTTATTGGTTTATATCAAAGTATAATTTGTGTACAATGTTATATTAATTCCATGCATACAATAGCGTGATGTGACAATTCTGTACATTACTCAGTGTTCAGTGCGGTGAGTATAGTCTCCATCTGTCACCACACGACTTTATTACTATAATATTGACTACATTCCCTGTGCTGTTCTTTTATCTCAGTGTTTTCACTAGAGATATTTGTAATCAAAGTTACATAAACACTAATGAATTTTTGTTAATGCAATGAAATTGTTTCAGGGCACCTGGTGGCTAAGTGGGTTGGGTCCAACTCTTGATGTTGGCTTGAGTTGTGATCTTAGGGCCGTGAGATCGAGCCCCAGGTCAGACTCCATGCTGAGCTCGGAGTCTGCTTGAGATTTTCCTTTTTCTCTGTCTCTGCCTCTCCTCCTGCTTACGTGCTCCCTTTCTCCCCTCTCTCTAAAAATAAATACAATAAGTAAAATCTGTAAATTGTTTCAGATTTTTCCTTACTTCTATGTTACCAGAATTATTTTTGCCATCTCGTCTTTTTTTCTTTTGCTTGGCACAGCAAAGATTTTATCCATTGATCTCTTTATTTTGTTCACATCCTCTTGTGCTTATTAAAGCTTTTACCACTATGAGGGTGCACGTCTTTATCCCTAACAAGGTTGACTTTCCTTGGTCCAGTCTTACATAAATTAATATGGTCTAGGATCTCTCCCTGTTTCTTCAATTTGGGGGTTGCAAAATAACTTTACCAAGTGTAATTTTTGCCATGGTCACTTTTTCTACCAGAAATAGTCACAACGAGGTGAATAAACTATGGAGCCTTTATTTTTGTTTCTTAGATTATCCATGAGAAAACTGAGTGAGATTGTGAGACCTCCAAAAAGACAGATGGAGAGAGAAAGTGCACCAGAGGCAAAGCCTCAGAGAGGCGAGCCGGGCTGCAGAACCCCTGTCAAACATAAATTCAGACAGGGGGTTCAACGTGTCCTTCCACTTGGAGAACAAAACTTACTGCCCTTTAAAGGAAGAGGAGAAAATTCATGCTCCCTACAAAGTATCCCTCACCAAGTCTGACCCACAACCAAAAAAGCATAAGACGTGTAAAAAGACAGAAAAATGCAACCTGTCATCAAGAGAAAAAGTGATGAGTTCTCAATGAAAATTCTTAAATAGAAGAAAAAAACACGTGTTGTACCTTTTAGAAGGACCACCCAGGGAGCCAGTGGCCTAGGCTCCATTGAGAAAGGACTGGCCTAGGAGAAGACGGTGAGTCCCATGAGCAGAATCTCCTCTGGGCTCTAAAGGAAAGGAACAAATGTAAAGACGAAGGTCCTACAGATCTGTGAGTTTTGTGGTTAGGTTAAGATCACAAATGACCAAGCTGAAAAAAAAAAAAAAATCTTAGATAACGTTCTGTCTACCCTTCTTATTATGTGCGTGAAGTCGGGACTCAGGGAGATCCCACAGCTCTTTCAAAGATGAACCAAAATTAGAACCCAAACCTCATAACTTTCTGTTGGCACATGTGATTGTCCCTGTGACACTCCTGGGCTAAATAAAACAGGGCTCTGAGTGACTAACTACATGCATTCTCACAGGGGGAAATCCTACCCGTACTTTCTGAGACAACATCAAAGTGTCATTTCTTCTTTTTTCTCCCATATAGAGTGACAAGGTTTCCAGTAACCCTGAAAGATAGCAACCCAAAGTCATCACAGATCAGACTGAATGCCCAGTCACATAAGTGGTTGGGATTGGAGGCTGCTGAGATTAGATCTCTAGAAATACGTGTGCTCCTATTCACATGAGTCTGTTTAGCTTTTCCCAGAAGTAACATGATGCGGTTGTGACTGTGGCTTTGATCGTGGTTGTGCCATTAATATCATCCAGGAAAAAAGGAAAATGCATTCCGTGACCTCAGTTGGCACCTTCAAATGATGCTGTGGGCAACACATAGCAGCCTGGGAAGGAGGTATGTGAATGGGTACTGTCTTCTCCCTCATCCCAGGAACCAACTCCAGACATCGGCAGTGGTTCTGTGGGTCATTTCCACCCCCCTCACCTCCCGCAAAAGACAGTCACCCTGACCCACCCATCCCATCCCTGGCAAGCTTTTTCTCCCCCTGCAGAAAGAGATTTGGGGTGTGAGGACCAGGAGTCCAGTTTTAGAATGTGTTGTCTGAGATGCCTGTTAAATTTTGAAGTGCAGATGTCAAAACTATGGTTGGATATGCAGCTCTGGAGTTGGAGAGAAGGTCTGTGAATAGTTCAAAGGGTTCAGGAACACTCTGATACCATCCAGAACACCCAGTCTGGATGGTATCTTCAGCAGCTGTCCATAAGCAGAATGGGAAGCTTGCACGTCTATCTAGTATACTGACTATATACTGATTAGTATGCTGACTGTACCACATTCTACAGAGCTGCCGTCATCCCTTAAGTGTCTCTTCTTTTCCACTATTTGAGGTGGCTCTTGTCTAATCTCTCTGAAATAATTGCCAAGTACACGACATGCCTGAAAATAATGGGCTCCTTCTTATGGAAGTAAGTCCCTTTTTTGTCCCCACATCTGGTCGAGCCTGGGCCACAAAACCAGGGGTTCAATTCAGTTAGGTCTTACGACCCTTCCCAGAGGGCCTGTGGCTGGCTGGGATTTGGTGTTGGTGCTCAGGGAAGGGTGCTGAAAGGAACAGAGTAGCCCGAGCAGGGGTTGGACCGTGACCGCTAAGGCTTATCCTTCCTCTACACTGGTTGAAATCCTCCCATTGGTTACAGAGGGAAAGAAACTAAGCATCCCCCATGGGCCAGGTAGGTAGCATATTTTATTTTATGCATGTCACCTCATTTTATCCTAACCACAGTCTGGTGAAGCAGGCAGCTTCAAACTCACTTCTTTTACTAATCAGAAAGCCCAGGCTCCAGAAATCAATTCTCTGCCTAAAGTCACAAGGTTCATCACTCATGTCTGGATCCTTGTAACTTCAAAGGCTAGGCTCTTCCTGCCACCCATGGTGCCTTCAGAAATACAGAGTAGGATACACACCTGGGGAAGCTTTTGGGTCCCTAGGAACCTGCAACTAAGTGTGTTCATGACCTACACCTGGTGTGATGGAGGGGCGTTCTGGGCAGACAAAAACATGCCATGAGAAGTAGCCCCTGATGATTGTATATTTCCAAGCCACATGTATGGGATATTCAGATCTCTTCAAACCAACTGTGGCAGAAGATCAGAAACCACAACACAAGGAGAGGGTATGTTCTGTTCCGGCACGGACCTGCCCATCAGTATGCGTGGGGATGGCCTCTCACACACACAAGGATGTATATGTGTATGAACAGATTGGAAAGTGCGTTTCATCAGGGAAACATTTAGCTTATTTCCTTTTTTAAAGCATAGGAAGCAAAACAAAACAAAAAGCTCCTGCTTTTATTTATATGACAGCTTTCAAAGATCTAGGTGACCAGGGTCTTTACTCTGTTCCATTGGTCTATGTGTCTGTTTTTGTGCCAGTGCCATACTGTCTTGCTGATGACGGCTCTGTCATGGAGCTTGAAGTCCGGAATTGTGATGCCACCAGCTCTGGCTATTTGGGGTCTTCTTGGGTTCCATACAGATTTTAGGATTTTTTTTCTTTTAGATTATTTATTTATTAATAATAAGAGAGATATAAGGGATATATATAAGGGAGAGAGATCTCAAGTAGGCAGAGAAGCAGGCAGAGATAGAGGAAGAAGCAGGCTCCCCACTGAGCAGAGAGCCCAATGTGGGGCTCGATCCCAGGACCCTGAGATCATGACCTGAGCCAAAGGCAGAGGCTTAACCCACTGAGCCACCCAGGTGCCCCCCCAATAGAGAGTTTAGGATTATTTGTGCCAGCTCTGTGAAAAAAGTTGAGATATGTGGAATTTCAGAAACAAAACAGATGAACATAGGGGAAGGGAAGGAGAAAAAAATAAGATGAAAAGAGAGGGGAAGACAAACCGTCAGAGACACTGAACTCTGGAAAACCAACTGAGGGTTGCTGGAGGGGAGATAGATGGTGGGGGAGATGGGGTTACTGGGTGCTGGGCACTAGGGAGGGCACGTGATGTAAGGAGCACTGGGTGTTACATGCGACTGATGAATCACTAAACTCTCCCCCTGAAACTAACAATGCAGTGTATGTTAACTAAACTGAATTTAAATAATTTTTTAAAAAGATCTATGTGACTGGCAATGTCACCTTTCTCTGTGATTTCAAACCATTTATTTACCCATTTAAAAGTGCACGAAGTGAGCACTTCTGCGTTCTTAAGAACCAATCACAAGGAAGCGTACATCATGACTTACCCAAATAGTAACTAAACTCTTGCTGGTCAGGTTCTCTGGAAATTCTTATCTAGCGATTGCACGTGTTGGGACCCGTGAAACCAGACCTGCCCAATGGGCTCCGGGAGGGGCTGGGAGAGGGAGAAAGTTGGTAGATTTCAAGCCAGAAGACCTTCCACCTTCTTTATCTGCTTTTTCTGGAACTGCCAGAATTTAGCAGGAGCCAGGGGCCACCAGCTGATTTTGACAAGTGCTTCAAGTCTTCTACCAGGGTGCAGAGGCACGAAGAGAAGAGTTTACTGACGTTTACCAAAACCAACTGAGGTTGACAGCAACCCCAGCGGGAACTGAGAGGCTTGAAGCTCAGTGGGGAGAAGTAGGGCCACCTGTCAGGGCCAGCAGCCTACGGGAAAGATTTCTGGGAAGGGCTGGACCAGATGGCCTCTTGCTGAGGATTTCTTCACCCAACCCCTCGGCTACCCAGGAAGCCAACTTATGACCTATAGCAGGATTTTTCTGCTCCCCTGAATAGGGAGGCATTTGGGCAACCTTCTACCTCAGCAGAGATGGGAGTGTGTCCGCACAGGACGTAGGGAGGATGTCATTTGTGTCCACAGGTTCAGGACATACCGTGCATCTCCAGCACACAGCACGCTGGCCAGCCCACAGCAGAGACGAAACAAACAGCGGTTGAATGAATGAAAACATCTGCCTCTCCCTGCCCACCTCCTGCTTTCCAGATTTCCCCCGGAGAGCTCAAAAGGCAATTGTCCTTTTATACCTGCTGAGCCATCAGAAGGAGTGTGGATTCTGCCTGCCACTCAAAAGGAAAGAAGTTCTAGGTGGATTAAATTGAATTCAACAGACATTTATTGGTACACAGAACACTGCACGCGTGGGGCCAGGGAGCAGGGAAAAGTCCACTAAGTTGTAGAGTTTCTAAGCCTGTGGTACGCCCATGGTGGTCATCATAATTGATCACAGCCTCTTCCCTGTGGGGCTAGAGGTGGTCTAGGGACCTTCTTAGCAAAGCTGTCTAGGCAGCGACCAAGTGGAACCAGAAATGGTACCTCTTGCTATCCTGACGGTGGGTATGTGCCTGGCTGGGCTTCTGTATGAAGTTCAGTAAATAAAGCATGAACCAAAAGCTCTTGAACCCTAGAAACCTATGACCGGGGAGGAAATAAACACCTGGAGCATGAGGGGCCCCTTCCTTCCTGCCTCTGACATGGGTCAGCGGTTGCATGATTTTGAGAACAAGATGCTTTTCCACTCAGGAAACCCAAAAAACCCAGGCGTGCCCACAGAACCACAGTCAACACAGCGTTCTGATCAGGGTCCAACCCCACCCAGGCCAGGACTCGGCCCCTTCAAGTTGAGATTTCCTCCGCTTCACGACAGGACTCTGAGTCCCTTCTCTGGAAGGCAGGCCGTTTCCTGGGCCACCTTCACCAGCACGCCACAGGTGCCACCCCACCTCAATGACCACCCTCTTCCATCTTCCCTTGGGAAATGGCCCCGTTGCAATGACTTTCAGGAAAGCTGCTGGACGTGCGATTGTTTAGAAATTCAGCACCGAGATGCCCCAGGATCTTCTGTTCAGCCGTTTTCAGTTCTCACCAGTAAAGCTCAGCTTCCCCAGAGACAGTGCTCTGGGCTGGGAGCCCAAAGCCCTCAGCTTCTTCCAATCCCGGAGTGTGTATTTCAAAGCTCAGAGGCAATGGGAACAGCCAGCTGCCCGGGGGACACTTGACCAAGAGCATCCTTCCAGGGAATGGCGCATCGCCAGCAGGGAGCCCAGGACCCAGGTACAAGGGCGTAGGCGGTGTATTAGCTTCATTCGCACTGTGCTGTCACCACGATCTCAGACACTATCATCTTTGTCAGCGTCCCCGAGCCTGCCTGGGGCACTTGGCTTCCGTGTCCAGCCATGAGAGCCCAATGGGGGAAAGAGCTTATCCACATGTGGTCCGTAATCAGTATGACTCAACGGCTCCTGTATGTGCAGCTGAATCAAAGCAATGGCTCAGACACTCCTAAGACTATACCAGTTCTGGGAAGCATACTCAAAAATAAAAATAAAATTAGTATTGGAGTCAAATACCCAGTTAACTTACTGGTATAGTTGCCATTTCTTGTATTTTCCTTAAAAAGCTCAAATGAGTCTTTTGGGCCCCAGGAACAAGGAATGACTAGGTATGATTTTTCATTTTTTTTTTTTAAAAAGAAAGTAAATTGCTTTATATTTTAAACGAAGAGTACATTACAAATGTTAAGTTCTAAGCATTTGCCTCTAAAATAACATTCTCTTCACCGGAGTTTGTGGTGTGGATTTTTTGGAAGGATGGGAAAGGCCCTGCTCAGAAGTAAAACTGAAGAAACACCGTCTTGTTTCCCAAAACATGGTTTGGTCCACATCTGTGTCAATCACCAACGAACACAATGCTTCATGCCCTCCGTCTCCCAGGACAGAGACTGGGCCGTTTGGATCATGAAACAGAACCAGCAAGCAGCCAGGTCCCCACCTCCCTGGGAAAATCAGATGTTTCTATTGTATGAGAGACTCCCATTCTCCTTCCCCCAAAAGAGTCATTTCAGCCGTGCACATATTCCCTACAAACCTTTAAAGACCTGTCCCTGGAGGTCCCTTTCCCTGTGTTGACCACATCCTGCCTTGTCCCTGTGTCACCTGAGTAATTCCTTTGTCCTACTTCAGGTCGCGGCTCAGAGGTCACTTCTTTGGGAAGTCTTCCCTGGCTCCCAACCTCGTCGTGTTATACCCCTAGCCATCTCTCACCACGTAGGGAGCCCCAGGTTCAACTGAGTTCCGAGTCCTGCGAGGGCAAGAGCTCATCTGCCTGTCTTGCCAAGTCCCGGCACGTGTCAGCCCCCAGCATGGGCTCCAGAGACACTTGGTGAATGAATGAAAGAACACACACATGCGTGAGCCAACCGTGCTTGAGGACTAGGTACTCCCCTCTCTTCTCAGGTGTGAGGTTGTCAGAGGTCAGACCCACAGAGGCTCTTCTACGGGCCTTCTCACGCAGACACAGGTTCCCTCCCAGACAGAGCAAACAAATGAACACCTGCTCGAACACACAGCCCCAGCTTTCTTTTAGACAGGGATGGGCAAACTCATGAAATCGCTTTACTGAGCCACGCTCATCTGTTCACATGTCTGTGGCTCCTTCCTCATGACATCGGCCGCGTTTAGGGGCTATGACGGCGTTCATCCAGCCTGCAAAGCCCTGAATGGTCGCACGGTCTGGTCCTTTATGGACAGCGTGCACCGAGCCCGGCTGCAGAACACGGGAGCGGGAAGGATCAGAAGAGGGCTGGGCGCAAACACAGGTGGGGGGACGGGCAGTATGAGGGTGGGGCTGGGGCAAAGGCACACCTGGGGCAGTGAGGGTGCGATGGTTCCAGTAGGTGTCTGAGCCTCAGGGCACCCCCACCTCTGGCGCAGAGAAGCAAGAAGTGTGCAGGCTTTGGTGTAAGACAGCCTGGGATTCCCCCACATCGGGGCTGACTGCCCGGATCTTAGGAGGTGAGCTCACTGCCCTGAGCTTTGGCTTCTATATCTCTGAAAAAGAAACTGCCTCTAGCACAAGATTTTCATCTGAGACTCAGATGACATAATAAGGGGTAAAGTGTCTCTCAGAACTAACACGGGGCAGAGTTTCCAAGCAGACTTGTCCCAGATCCAGGTTTAAATTCTAACCCGCCTCTCATGCCTCTGGGGCCCCAGGAAGCACCCAGCTCCTGGGGATCCCTTTCCCAGTCTCTTTAATGAGGGGGGCCACACTTTCCAGCAAGGATGGCTAAGGAGTGAGTGTCGTACCTGGGTAAGACAGCAGCACGGACCCCAGCAGTCTGCAGGCTCCCTGTGCTGTCACGGCCAAGTTGGCGAGCAGGTGCACAATAACCCTGAGGTCCTTGTGTCCATGGTCAGGACCTCCCCCCGCCCCCTAGGAACTCACAAGCCTATCCTGCTAACATTAACCTGCAGAGTGACCCTGGGCAGTTCACAGGGCCTCCCTAGATCACTAAAATGTGGCTTATAGAATGATGGCGTTGGTCTGGTCATTTTGAAACCTGGTGATGAAAATCTCTCGGGAACCTCATGGAACATCCAGCCTCTCTACCCCTTCCCTTGGAGATTCCCAAGGCCTGGAATGGGGCCCAGGTTAGAATCTGTCATTTAAACAAGTACCTCAGGTGATCCTTGACTGCAAGGTACTTTGGGAAATACAGGGCTCCATGAGCCCTCAGGTCATTCAGACTAATAACTCCTGCCTCCTGCAACCCCAGCGTCTGTGTGTGCATGTGTGTGTGTGTGTGTGTGTGTGTGTGAGAGAGAGAGAGAGAAAGGCGGTAAGATATGTTTCCGGACTGATGAAACCACCAACCAGGCATTACACTTCAGAAAGATGTTAGGTTGTCCGCTTTCGAGAATTAGTCACCACATCACCATTTCCATGCCCGGGGAAGCCAGTATGCTGATGTGACTGTTGGTCTCTGTCTTCTGACTCACGTTTGCTTTCCTCCAGAGACCTCTGCCCCTTCTGGGAACCAGGGAGGGACCAGCGTCTGTGGCTGGAGCACCCCCTCCAGCCATGCCCGAAAAATGACCTTTCATGAGTTTCTGGAGACCTCACGGTCCTCCCTTCCCTTCTCAGCCCCGGCCAGGGCCCCAGAGGGCTGAGCTTGAGAGAGGTGAGCCTGAACATGGAGCCCCCAGGGGCAGGGTGGGGTCAAGGCAAGAAATAGAGCTGGTGGGTGGAGGAGAGGGGGAGTGGCCTTGAGGCCAGAAACCTGCTGAGGAGGCCAGGGCCAAGGCGGCACCTGTCACTTACCTCTGCACGCCTGGGGTCAACTCACTTTACATGTCCAGGTCTCAGTTTCCTACCTAAAAATACTCCCTGCTCAGCTGTTGTGAGGGGTGAGATCACCGGTGAGCCCATTCTGTAAACACTGAAACTGCCCGGGGCCTGTGCCCCTCTGACACCACACGTCACTAGTCCCCGGTTCTCTTGAGAGCTGCACCTGCACACCCTCAAGTTTCTAGTGACCGGACGAGGCTGTTTTTGGCTCCTTAGACTGTGGAGATGCAAATAGCTGTGCACCTGGAGAGTCCTTTAAATTATTCTCCCATTCTGACCTCTGGGGGGCTGTATGACATCCCCTGGGGCGCAGGTGCACAGTCTTGGGGGTGTGCAGGGACAGGGAGGACCCAAGGGCGAGAGGAGAAATGCCCTGGAGACTCAGAGAGCAGCAGAGTGCTCCTGGGCTTAGGGACGAGGGGCCGGACTTCCCGGGGCATGGATGATGCGAGCTCAGAGATCTCAGTGCGTTTGCGTTTGGATTTGCAGTTGCAAATGTGCCTTTGAAGTGTGTGTGTGTGTGTGTTCGGGTGTGTGATACACTGAGCCTGTTCACATGGCCATGCAGAGCTCTTATTTATCCTCCAGAAGTAGACTCACTATGTCTAACCATGGTGTCAGGCTCACCGAATTGAAACCCAAGCACTCAAAGTGCGAGGCCATGGTTTTGATTGAGACTGTCCCCGGACTCCTGCCCATCACGTCACCACAGGGCCCCGTGGGGGGGTGGGCCTCAGGGTGGATGCCCTACTCCTCCACCATGGCCCCAGCCTCCTCCCCCCCCCCTTACTGCCCACGTGCATTGTCCAGGCAATCCATGCAGACCCTAGAGTCAGAAGCAAAGATGGCCAGAGCTCAAAGAAGTCTCATCCTCCTTCAGGCTAAAGATAAGGAAGCTCTGAAGCCCAGTGAAGTCAAGTGACCAGGCCAAGGTCATGCGGTCAGTTGCTGATATGCATTCCCCTCCCCCATTTATTCATATAGACAAAGTTTTACTGTGTGCCTGGAACTGTGCTGGGCACTGGAACAGAGAACTCGGGGACCTAACGCAGGTGAGGGGTCAAAGGAGGCTTCGGGAAGTGACATTTAATCTCCCCTTTAGCTGAAGAGTGGATGAGGAGCCAGCCAGGAGATAGGTGGGTGGGAAGAGCCTCCCACGCAGGGGAAACTCTGTGGGGGTGCGTCCTGAGGTCTGAAGGAGGCTCACGTGCTCAAGGTTGTACAAGGTACTCACTGAGGAAGGGAGAAAAAGTAGATGCCAACTCGCACAAGGACTTCTAATGTGATCTTACCTGCCGAGGGAACGTTGCAGCTGGGGAACAGAATATTTCTAGAAGGTAATTTGTGGAGACTAGGTTGGTGGGAGCAGAAGCTGTGAGTTAAGTTTTGAGCTGTTCTCTACAGTTCTGTTACTTGCACCACCTCACTGAAAGGTCACCACAATCTTATGGGGTGGCCACTCTTCTCCTCCTGCCCCTAGGGCTGTGGCACATGAGGGAACGACGCTCAGAGAGGCTGAAGCTTTCCTGAGTGAGAGGCCACTCAGCTGGTGAGCCATGGAGGCAGCGCACCAAGCCCACGCTCTTGGCATCTCCTCTACTTCTTGCTCATACCAACTTTTCTATTATTCCCTGAACCTGCATTTTCTCTGCTTGGAATGTCTACCCCCTTTGCTTGACCTACGAACTCCCTTTTACCACCCTGGACTGGCTGAAAGAATATCTCCTCTGGGAAACACTCCGAGACTAACCTCTATAGTAGGATTCACAGGGTTCCCTCTCCCCTGCAACCTACAGTGCCCGCTGGCCACCTGCACTCAGGTCACACTCAGTGACCCACATCTCATCTTATGGATCATTTTATACCCAGAGCCTAGTAAGTCATAGGGATACAATAAATTTGTGCTGAATGCATGAGTAGTTCAGCCTAGCACATGTCCTTCACCAGGAATACCACAGCCCGCGAGGAAGCTCTGTAACCATCTTGAGTGGAAGACAAGGCCTTGCTGTCACCATAGTGGTTCCCCTCTAAGGGTGTTATCATGTGATACTTATGGAAGTGGGGAGAGCTACCTTCACAGGGGACCAGGTATGGGTGAGTGAGAGGCCCCTTTGTTGTGGTTAGAACCGGGCTGGCTTTGGGTACACAAACTAACCTAGAGCAGGACGAGGAGGGGGCGACAGTGGAGAGAGCAGGGAGCCAGCGAGATGGTGGGAGCCAGCGACCAGAGGTAACCCCAACCACGGAAATCCCCAGAAGGCCTAATGTGCATTTTGAGGTTGTTGGCTGTTGAGTTGCTAGATTCAGTTAAAAAAAAAAATGGGGGACACGCAATAAAAAATGATTGATCATCTAAAGTTCAAATTTAACTGGGTGTCCTGGCTATTACCTGGGTCTGTATCGTTGTGATTTAAATTCTCACTCTTATACATTTTCAGTCAAGTCTGCAGTTAACACTGTGTCTTGTAGGATTCGGGGGTTTTGTGGAATTATATAACAGGAAGCATTTGGGCTCTGGAGCCATTGGGGCCCAGAACAGGAATAGCCCAGATGTAAAACGAACAAATTCAGTGGAATCAGGAGTTGAGAGTCAGAGACAACCATAAAGGGTAAACTTGCGAAAATCGTAGGAAGGGCTTAGAATTTTTTAAAGAGGGAGTGAGGGCTTGGAACCACCTTAGCCAGGCAATTTTTCGAACTTGAGGAGGGAGCAGCAAGATGACACCTGGATGACTTCTAGAACCTCTGTAGGGCCCGGAAGAGAGTCCGAGGAGCTGGAGTCTCTTCCCATCCGTCCCTCCCGTCTACTAGGAGAACTGGGGATGTAAGATCCACAACGAAGCAAAGAAGTTCTTCAGCTGAGGGTCAGGGAGCTGCAGAGCCATGGTGGGGGGAGAGGTGCACCGACAGCCTTAAAGAGGAATTGAGAAAGCCCAAGGTTGGCTTTTGCAACACACACAGTGTGGGGAGAGGCTGGGTTCTGACCACGTACACTGGAACCCCTGATGTGAAGAATGTGTGCGGGGGACCTTACTCAGCACCCTGATTTCAACTGTAAGATGGTGTTGGTGGGGCAGTGTGACCCCCAGAGCCCCACTTGGGCTGGTCCAGTAGGACCTGGCTGGCTGCCCATTTGAGCAGGGATTACTGACCCACACCCCGGCACTGCACACCCCGGCACTGCAGTTTTGAGGCCTTGGAGCTCTCCTAGGGCCAAATCCCACTGGGAACAGTTACACACAAATCTACTCTACCCTCAATGGACACCCTGGCTTTCCCTAAAAACACTGGCAATATTCATACCGTGTGCCTTTGTGCACGATATTAACACAACGTAGTGTTAAGACAAGACCACATATTCTTTAATACCCCTCCCTTTGAGGGCTGAGCCTGATTCCCCTCCCCCCGAGTGTGGGCTGGACTTGGGGAGCTCCTTCCCACAGGTGAAATAATGTAGAGATAATGATGTGGCTGGGCTTCGTGCTCATTCTCACATCACTCACTCTGTGCCAAGCCAGCTGACCTGTTACCGAGACACGGAAGAAGCCCAAGGAGGGGCCTGTGTAGTAAGGAAGTGAGGTCTCTTGCCAACAGCCATCAAGAGACAAAGCCCTCTGCCAGCTGCCACGCGGGAGTATGGGGAAGCAGATTCTCCAAGCCAATGGAAACCTCCAGGTGCCTGCAGACCCAGACCTTGGGCCACATCCACCCAGCGAAGTGGGTTCTAAACTGGCCAGCAGAAAGACGAGACGGGAGATGTTGTTCCAAGCTGCTAAGTTTCAGAGTAGCGTGGTATGCACAATAGTCCACTATATACACAGGCTCCTTCCTGGCCTGAGATAACCCTCCTTCTCTACCTGGCAAACTTTTTGTCATCCTTCGAAACATCATGCAAATGCCATTGCAGTGGGATTGTGATGATGTGCTTACTCTCTCTCGTTGGAATCCGAGCTCCTGGAGAGATCGTGTCTTACTCATCTTTGCATCATGAACTTGCCAAGCACAGTGGTAATGCTTGCTATCTATTTCTTTAATTACTTAATTTTAACAAGTAATTACTTAATCAAGTAACACAGAGAGAGACTGGATGACATGGTGCCCTCCTCCTCCTTTTTCTTTTAAATTGGTGAAAAAATTTCATCTGAGAAATTAAGTTGGTGTTTGGTACTACCTAGTAATTGATGGTACTGCTGACCTCTTCATTTGGCTTTCCTATTTTTCTATTTCTTTCATTAGCTTACCCAACAGGGGTTGAGAGGTTGTCTCTTTGTTCCAGGGGCTGGGAGGAGGTGCCTTTGCAACAGGGAAGTCAATTAGACCCGGCTTTCCAGCACATTCGTCACTAGCCACATACGGCTATCTCAACTTAAAATTTATGGGGCACCTGAGTGGTTCAGTGGTTTAAGTGACCAACTTCTTGATTTCAACTCAGGTCATGATCTCAGGATTGTGAAATCGAGCCCCACATCAGGCTTCAGGCTCAGCAGGCAGTCTGCTGGAAATCCTCTCTCTCCGTTTCCCTCTGCCCCTCCCCCCACTTGCATGCTGTCTCTAATAAATAAATCTTTAAAAAAATACATAAACTTAAAATCAGTTCCTCTGTCACACTAGCCACATTTTAAGTACTCACAGCTACACATGTCTAATGGTTACCATATCAGACAGTGCCAATATAGAAAATTTCATTATTGCTCTATGTGATATTGGACAGAGCTGATTTAGAAAACTTTGAAGATATATTAGCAATGGTAGAGGTGAGGGGGTCAGAGCTGAAGCCGTGGGGGTGAGGTTGAGGGGCAGGATCTCTCTGAGACCCTTAATGTCATACAGAGCAATGAGGTAGGATCCAAGAAGGATGCCTTGAAGGTCTCTCCCTATGGGAAATGGGTAGATGATGAATGGAACCATTCACTAACATGGTATGCACAAAAGAGGCAGGATTTGGGAAAAGGGGATAAAATCTGATTTGGCCTCACACCAGTCAGAATGGCTAAAATTTTCCAGTCAGGAAACGAAAGGTGTTGGTGAGGATGCGGAGATAGGGGAACCCTCTTACACTGCTGGTGGGAATGCAAGCTGGTGCAGCCACTCTGGAAAACAGTATGGAGGGTCCTCAAAAAGTTGAAAATAGAGCTACCCTACAACCCAGTGATTGCACTACTGGATATTTACCCTAAAGATACAAATGTAGTGATCTAAAGGGGCACCTGCACCCCAATGTTTACAGCAGCAATGTCCACAATAGCAAAACTCTGGGAAGAGCCCAGATGTCCATCGACAGATAAATGGATAAAGACAATGTGGTATATATATACAATGGAACATTATGCAGCCATCAAAACACCAAAATCTTGCCATTTGCAATGACATGGATGGAACTGGAGGGTATTATGTTAAGTGAAACAAATCAATCAGAGAAAGACAATTATCATATGCTTTTAGTGATATGAGGAATTTGAGAAACAAGACAGAGGATCATAGGAGAAGGGAGGGAAAAATGAAACAAGATGAAACCAGAGAGGGAGACAAACCGTAAGAGACTCTTAATCTCAGAAACAAACTGAGGACTGCTGTTGGGGGGAGGGATGGGGGACTGGGTGGTGGACATTGGGGAGGGTATGTGCTATGGTGAGTGTTGTGAATTGTGTAAGACTGATGGTTCACAGACCTGTACCCCTGAAACAAATAACACATTATATGTTAATTTTTAAAAATCTGATCTGGGCCCCAGAGAGTAAGAAGTTAGGATAGGACAGGCCAGTGATGGGTCTCAGAATGTGATGTGGAAGTCTGTGTAAAGAGAGTTCCAAAGAAGAATCAGTAGGCACTGTGAAGATGGGTGAGGGTGCATGGGGAAAGCAGGCGGCATGAGACAGCCAGTGGTAACATCAGAGCCTGAGGAGTGCTGGGATTTAGGGCAGAGTTTTCAAACTGTGGGTGTGTCATGAAATAGAATAGATCTCCTCTAGCATTCAGAAATGGTATTGAAAATATTACCTATAATTTTGCCTATAATTTCAGTAAATGTCTTTCCCTGAAACTTTTGCTATGATTCTGTCTACATATCTATCTGCTTATCTATCATCTATCTATATCTATACATACTTACACACTTGGTTGCAAGCTAGAATATATTTTTCTGGGTTGTGGTCCAACTAGTTCGAATGTCCCAGATTCATAAAATGAACACCCAGACTGTAACACAAGACAGGGGAACTGGAATGGTATCCTTTTCCTCATCACCACCTGAAATCCTGGCGTGCAGCAGACAGTAAAGACCAAAGGAATGTAGCTAGAGGGTAAGAGAAGAGAGAAATAACCCAGCATCAGATGTTAGGGATTTAGCAATATTGAGAGCATGTGTGGCCTCGTCTCTGCAATTTCTGTGCATTGGTGAGCAGAAGCCAGACTGCAGAAGTCAAGGGTAGTTGAAGAAACAGAGAGACAGATGACCTTGGAAATTGAGAGGTTTCTGTTGTTGTTGTTTGCTTTGTATTGACACCATGCAGTTCAATATGCATCCAGGAAAAGACTGTATGGGAAAGGAACCCTCTAGAACTTGTCTGACAACAAAACCACTAGCCACATGTGGCTACTGAAATGAAAATCAATTAAATTAAAAACACAGCTCCTTAATCACAGTAGCTAAACGGCTGGTATGCTAAGTGGTTTATGGAGTACTAAATGCCAACTGCATTGCACAGAGCTGAAGAGAACATATCCATCATAGCAAAAAGGTCTACTGGACAGTGCTGCTCTCGGAAAAAAGTCTTAATTCACCACATCTATGCTGGCTTCCATAAGACGAGCCCAGTTAAACTGGGGCACAGCACTCCCAACCTCCTCCAACCCCAAATATTCTCCAAACCCAGCAGGAAAGCCTTTGAGAGAGTCAACTACAATCTGTACATGCCTCGAACTTATGTTTGGTCTCAGTGCGTGAGAGTTCACCCTGGGTGAGGTCAATGCAGACCTCAGAGAGGCAGCTGGACCTCAGGATGCAGTCAGGAAGCTGTCTGGGCATTCTGTGTATCCATGATGTTTCCCCACCAAATCCAGGAATGGTCCGTGACAAGTAGAAGCAGCTCACGATTGCCCAGGACTGAACGCACAGAAAAAGAAGCTGCGGGCCAGGTTATACAGTGCCAGGTGCCAGGGGTAGTGTCAGATAGGAAAGGTGGAGGCTTCAGGGGCGGGTAGACCATGGATGGTGGGTAAAATAGGGCCATACAGCAAAATCCAGTTCTATGAAATTCAAGTGACTGGTGAAGAACCAATAAACTATATGTGTAATTTTTATGTGTAAGTTCATGATTTCTAGAAGCACCTTGATACCAAAAAGCGATGTGGTAGAAGACTGAGGGGTTATTATCCATCAGAGCCGTCCGCTCAGCCTACAGTAGTAGAGATCTCACTGACTTACCAAAATGAGAAAGCCACTTCTGGAATTTTAAAAATAAAAATTCCAATTATGTGGCAGAATCTCTCTCCTTTTGGAACCACTTGCTCCCAAAGATAACGTTCATTTCTCTGTTCAATGAAAAGGTAGCTATTCCTCACAAAAATGTGTTTACTCCTCTTCTCTTCCATCCTCATCAGTGATTTGGGAGTTCTGTGCTCCACTTATCTTATCTCTTTTGCAATAAAAGAGGAATTTGGAGAAGGTTCTAGGACACTTCTGAACCACAGTTTTTGATGAGGCAACTGAGGCTCAAAGAAGTTCATTGACTTGCTCGAGGACCTGAGAATGATATAGTCAACTGTCATTCAAAATCTACTGCAGACAAAACAGCATAGGGGAGCATGTTCTAAATGAACGAAATTATGAGTTCATTTCTAACAAGTTCAAAATGAGGCAAAACTCAACTCCACTTAGAGGTCTGTACACAGGTGATAAAAACACAAGGAAAAGAGGGGAAAAGTATCCCAAAGGTCAGGGCAGCAACACCCTTGGGGAGGAGGGAGGTAACAGAATATGGGGTTCTGGGGGGACTTCTAAGGGATTAACAAGGTTTTATTGGTTATACCTGGTGGTAGTTACCCAAATTAAAAAAAGGGGGAGTACAAATCTTCTCATCTCATGGGTTCAAAAAGGACTTTAAAAAAAAAAAAAAACTCATTCATTTGGAATCCCTAGTGCAGAATCAGTGGAAGTTCATGGGCGGAGCTTGTGAGTTTTTAGAGAATGAACTGCTACACTGTGGGGGGAGAGGGGCTCTGACCGCGAGGTGTCATGAAACGTGCACTACTACGGGGGGGCTCTGATGCTTCCGCACCGTCCCAGTTCATGGTCCCCCTAGTTTAAAAGGGTTTCAGAGTGTGGCCCTTGGGGCTCTGTGAAGGGGAGCTGCGGGCTTCCTGAGGGAGTGCTAAGCAACCTACAGGACTCTGGGCCCCCCACGTTGGGGGCAGAGACATTGTGCCTCCAGCTGCCATATACATTGGACAGCCACAGGAAAGCTCATTTAAAGAATGGCTTCTGATGCTACGAGAGAAAGGAAGAAAATTCCTGGGGCATCGATTCTCCCTTAAGTGATATAGAAATACTAAAATTACTTTTTTTTTTAAAATTTCTCTTCCAGACTACTCACAAAGACAACCTCCCTCAGGCTCCCTCTGGGCCCTGAGGCCCTGAGCTCTTCTCCCTCACTCCGCATCTTACTCCTTCCAACTACACCCTCCCCGACTCGGGGCTAAGGAAAAGCTGCTTGGTTTGGGGTCACGGGAGGGCCAACTCCAGTCACACGGGTCACCTAGTGGTCATCTCTAGTGGAGGCTATGTCTTCTAGAAGGTGGCGTCTCTACCGGACAGGGTGTGTAGCTGGTCCACAGGAGAAAAGAGTCAGGGGTCAGTCACGGCCTTAACAATCTGGACTCCCTGGAGCTAAGCCATGTACTGTTAGGTCTGATGTCCTATTCTAGTTTGTCAGCTGCTGGGCCTTTAGGAGACTCCAGCTCAGGACCTCTGGGCTCCTCTCTGACCTGCTGGCTCCCAGAGCTGCTGACATGGGAGTCCTTCAATGTGCAGGCTGCCTGATCCCTGCTAGAGTGAACTGGGCACAGTGAGAAGCGGTCATATGACTGCCCGGAGCCCAGCAACAGAAAGCCGAGGCCCAGGGAGCCGGAAGGGAAGGGGCCGCGCTCAGATGGGCTGCCCAGCAGGGTGAGGAGGGGGGAGCTTACCGGACACCAGCACTAGTCCAGCCTCTCACTGTTCAGAGAACAATATCCCTCCAGAGAAACGTGCCCATTGTGGCTCTGACACTAGATTTAAAGTCATAGACAGGCTGTATTATATAACCAAAGGCAACTGTTCTTCTTGGCCTCACTCCAGAATTTCATTATTAAAAACAGCTAAGACCATTTATTGAGTTATTACTTCATTCCAGACATTCTGCCAAGCACTTTCTGTACATAGCTGGGTCAATCTAAGTCAATCCTACAGTTTAGGTAGGTTTTGTTTTGCTTTGTTTTTTTGTTTTTTGGTTTTTTTGGTTTTTTTTTTTTTACCAATTTTATTGTTGAGGGAAGGAACACCCTGGAAGTTTTGTAGCTGTGAGGGTTATCCGGTCCACGTAGGGGATCAGCTTCATCCAATCCACTGAAGTAGCAATGGACATCACACGGCTTCAGGTGTGGGGCAGGCTCACCATGACCACCATCTGTGTGCCTCAGTATCCTCCAGCACCTTGCCATGCTTCCCCCTCCCCCAAAGGCAAGGTTTCCTGTTTTCCACTCTCCTGTAATCCTTGGTCTCTCCCAACATTCATTTTCTAGGTGATGCCTCCATGGCTCGTCTCTCTTTAGGCTCCCATGGAAGCAAACGCTTTTTCCAAGGTACCCAACTTCAGGGGACCCCAGGTCGGCTCTCAAACTTCTAGGACTTTCCATACGTGTATCTACATTGATGGCTATAGTCCAATATGTGATGATCCTAGTAATATCTCCAAGTTACCACGAACTGATAAAATTACACTCTGCAATCCACGTGGCTTGGCCAAATATTTAATCTCCCTCTGGATGTTTCCTTACCTAGAGAATGGTGATAATGCTTCTACATGCTTCACACTGCTATGAGGATTAAATTAATACATGCCAAGCACTTTAAATTGTGCCAGACTCATTGAGTGTTATTATTATCACTATTGGTATTGCCAGTCCATTACTCTTACTAAGTCAGGAAAGTATGCAATGACTTTTATAAATAATTCTGTCACAAAGCTAAAAATTTGAAAGTGCGGGTGTTCTTGGGCTAATCTTTGGGTATGTAGGAAAGAAGCTGACTCCCAGTGACTCCCATCACCTGAGCTGCCAGATAACCTAGAGACACAGCACCATAAGGCCACCAGAGATAAGAGATAAAGGACCAAGGAGACATTCAGTTAGCTTGATCTCTCTTAAATTGCCAAAAATAGATTCCCTACTTAGCAATACCCACTGAGACCCACTGTCTTAAAGAGATTGAATGAAAACAGATGAAGCTTTTTAATCAGAAAAACTGCACTGATGTTATGATCTCTTTTTCCCATCATTTCATTGCTCCCAACATACGTCCCCCCTTTGCCACAATTTCCAAAGATAGATCTGGCCTCCTGGCCTTTGGGAGAGAACAGGCACAGCCTCTCCTGCTGGTTCACTGGCTCTATTATTGGTGGTCCCATTTTCAGGGACGGGGTGAGTAGAGGACATGGCCTGCTGGGTGGCACCATTGAAGTTGAACCCAACCACACACTGAAGAGTTTTGTATGGTAGGATTTGTACCATGACCCCACTTCTGTGGAATCTACCTATTCTGAACACTGCAGGAATAAAAGTTTTGTCTTTATTGATCATTGGTTCCATTAAAAAAAAAATCCTTAGACTTCCATTTCTAGCCAAGATGAAATAAAAGGGACCATCTTTACCCTCTTGCCTGAAAGAAAATGTAAAACCAGACAAAAGATCTGAAAGACATTGGACATCAGGCAATGAAAGGCAGTGTGTGATCCCCATGAGATGGGAAACAAAGGCATTGAGCGCCCCTGGTTGCTTCTGCTCACCAGCAGGAGAGAGTCTCCAGGCTGCTAGTCAGGAAGGAGGAAGCCAAAGAGAACTGAGTTTTGAAGATGTGGGTGGGAATCTGGAAGAGTGTGGGGTGGAGCATCAGAACGCAGAGCTACATGGGGAGGGAGCTCCAGAGATCAGCAGAGGGTCCCCTATGGGTCTTCAGCTAAGTACTGAGCAGTGCACACCCGTAAGAAAACTACTCAGAGTGGGGGAAAGAACCGCCCTAAAGGACTCGAGGGAACAGTCTCCAGTGCCCCACCAGCCTGAGCGTAACACCTTATCATTCAGGGGCATCAAATGGAGAATGGATATCAATGACTGAACTGATAGACAAGAGCATTTAAAAAGTTATGATACTTTTAGAATGACTAACATGCAAAATACTAACAGCATCAAATGCTGGCAAGGGTATAGAGCAACCGGAAAGCTCATTCATTGCTGGTGACGATGCCAAATGGTACAGACACTTGGAAGACAGTTTAGCAGTTTACTACAAAACAAAGCATACTTTTAATGTGATCTATAAATACATTCTTCAAAATCTACAGAATGTTTTGCTATACAAGTGAGCCTTAATATAAACTATGGACTTCAGTTAATAATTAAGAAGAAGAAGAAGAAGAAGAAGAAGAAGAAGAAGAAGAAGAAGAAGAAGAAAGTATCAGTATTGACTCAATTTTAACAAATATTCCACACTTAGGAAGATACTAATTCATAATCAGGAAACTGTGTAGGGTGGGCAAGGAAGGGGGAGGGGATGAATGAGAACTCTATACCTTCTGTTTAGCTTTTCTGTAAACTTTCAGCTCCTGTAAAAAAGAAGAAGAAGAAGAAAAAGAAGAAGACGGAGAAGAAGAAAAAGAAGTTTTGTAATACAGAGGTGACTGGGTGGCTCAGTCAGTTAAGTGCCTGCCTTTGGCTCAGGTCATGATGCCAGGGTCCTGGGATTGAGCCCCATGCCAGGCGCCCTGCTCAGCGGGCAGTCTGCTTCTCCCTTTCCCTCTGCTCCTTCCCTCTGTTTGAGTTCTCTCACTTGCTCTCTATCTCTCTCATAAATAAACCAATTTGTAAAAAAAAAAAAAAAAAAAAAAGTCTCGTAATTTAAAAAATTACATTAGCAACAAAACATGTTATTATACTCAACTCTAGTTTTCAAAAAAACAGAGGAAAGATTGACTATATTAAGAAGTAGGAGACATGCAAAAACCCAAGCTGAAGCTCTAGAGATGATAACTATGATGTGTGAAATGAAAAATACCCTGCATGCAGATTGGTGGAAGACGGGATGTTTACTCTCTGCAGAAGGTGGGTTGGAAAGGCTCCAGATTCAGGGATACCAACAATAGCTAAGGGCATGGTTGAGATACTATTCCAAAAGTGGAAATTAAGTGAAAGTTCACACACCTTGCTGTGAGCCAAGCTTATGCCTCCAG
Source organism: Mustela lutreola (assembly GCF_030435805.1). Lineage (NCBI taxonomy): Eukaryota > Metazoa > Chordata > Mammalia > Carnivora > Mustelidae > Mustela > Mustela lutreola. The sequence continues at coordinate 100,782,551 of NC_081299.1, read as the reverse complement.
ACCCAGGTGGGGCTGACAGATTCCTCTTTGGAAGATGGGCCCACCCCAGAGAAATGCCCACAGAGACCCACGTGGACATCTCCTAAACAGAGACAGCTATAAGCCCATAAGGAAGCTTCATGCCCTGGCCAAAGCTTGTCCTTCATGTCTAAGTGACTTGTTCCAAAGTGATAACAGACAGCCAAGGGTCACCTGCACTCTGAAGAAAGCCTCTACAGTGGAAGATGGGATAAGACCCATAAACACAGAAAAGGAACTTGGAAAAAACAGGTACTAGGACCACAAGAAAACATCAAATTCTTACGAATACTATTCTTAGAGTGATAGAAGACATTGACCCTGTGAAATAGGAATCAGAAGCTCTATCACATTCTGAAACTGGTCATACTTCAGGTGGGGCTGGGGAGTTGCCAAGGGTTTGGGGTTGGCTTAAGTGAGGCAGAGAAGGAAACCGAACCACAAGGGTCGGGGGAGAAGGTTCTAGGAGATCAAACGTGGTGAGTGATGGAAATAAACCAATGTGCCACATGCCCAGGAGTCTACAGAACGAACTCTCTGACATTGTTGGATGACACTCACATTTGCAAAGGGCTGTGTCACCACTCCGTGTCCACGTCCAGACCCACGTCCTCCCGCCATGTCTTCCGCAGCCTCAGCTTTGCACTTCCAGGCACCACACAGCAACCATGGCCGTTATTCTCAGACTCCCGTCTGATTGTGTCACTCACCTGCTCCAGAACCGTCAATGGCTTCCCATCGCCTCCCCGCTCCCCAGATGCCTGAAGCCCCATGGATGCCTTCTGTAAAGCCCAGCTCCCTTCGGGGCACCTCCTGTGAGGGGCTTTTCCCAGCATACCCTTCAATGGAGACCTGGGTATGGTACCCCCCCTTTCAGTATGCATGCACAGGGTGACATTTGTGTGGTTTTATACAGTGTTTCTAGGAATCCACGAGCCCGCGTCTAGAAGCTCGAGCCACTCACTGGCCATGGGCAGGGACTGACTGCTTTTCCTCCATCTGAGTCCCCCATGCCTCGCCCCCCCACCTGGCATGCTGTAAGCACCCCTCATGCCCAACCTGAATAGAGTTGACCCATTTCTCCTCACACGAGGGTTGTGCTCAGAGAAAAGTCCCAGGTAGGCTCTTGGTACTGACAGGAGCAAGGGTCCTCCCTCCTGTCAGGCCTCCTCTGGGTCCTTCCCAGCTCTTCTGAGCCACAAATGTCCTTGTGGCTGTAGGCTCAGCAGGGAGCTATGTGCTAAGACCCCAGTGATGGGCCAGTTCAACACCTGCATCTTGCAGGCAAGGAAAGTCAGGCCTCGTGGGGGCCAGTGGCTCGCTGGAAGTCCCACAGGCTCACACCCCACGAAGAGGACACGGTCTCCTGGCCTCTGGGCCAGTGACCTGCCAGTGCTCTCCCCATGTGTGAGGGAACCAGGGGGAAACTGGTGACTGTTTTACAGCTGAAGGGAGTATCTCACCTGGTCTTCCCTCTCAGAACTGTGGAAGTTTCCAGAAGGCCCTTGGGGACAGGGCAATGGGAGGCAGACTTGGGAGGTGATTTGAGTTCCACAGCGCAGATTACCACTGCAGGATTTTGAGAAGAGAAGGTCTTGACTGGAGTAGGGCTTCGGACAGAGGAGAGGTGGGACGCAGATCCCCGGGAACCTGCCACCTCAGGGATGGGTCCGGTCCAGGGTTCGTGAGTGCCACCACTGGTTGTGTCCTGTGAAGATGCAGGTGTGTCTCCCTCAAGAGGGCAGTGTTCGAAGAATTCTCTCAGCAGATGTAAAACCCGAGAAGGGAGATCCTGGATAAAGAACTGTAGGGAATCCGTTCCTGGATTCTGGAATCTGACCCCAGGAAGTGTCACGAGGTCACAGAGGTGGAGTGACAGCACCTGTGGGCCCCTCTAGGGGAGGCTGAGACCCGAGTCCGTGTCTAGGAGCTGGAGACATGCACTGGCCAGCTACCTTGGGGGGCATCAGGAGCTAAGCAGCTCTGCATTGTTCTAGGTTTAGAATTCTGTTCTTTCCATATGTATTTTCCTTTTGTTCTCCTTTAAATTTTAGTAAGATGTCTTTTTGAAACATCCAGCTTCTCTCGACTGGTTTTGGGGAGCCAGGGGTACTTGGTGGCATCTCTGTGGGGAAGAGTGGCTTCCCCAAGTGGAAGTAGCAAGGCCCTTACGACAAAGGCTCCTAAGCAAGTGGCAGGAAGAGCCACTGGGTCCCCTACCCTTCCCGCTGGAGGACTCTCCTTTCAAAGCTAAACCATCAAGCCTGAGGATTTTATCATGGGAAGTGAAAATCTCTGACCACTACCGTCTGAGAGGAATTCTTAGACCCTGTTTTGTTCTAAAAACCACAAATCCTCTTGATTTTATTCCTATTCAGTACCCAGTCCAGTTCCTCCCCACACGAGTTTTCAAAATCTGAAGTAAAAATGCAATATATTAACAATAGTCAGCTAAAACCACAAAAGCACAACTGTTTCTCCATAGATATCACAGATCTTCTCAGCTTACTTTTTCACATAACAGCTTTTCAAATAGTGAAAAAGTTCTCATGATCCATTGCACATCTCCAAGTTAAGAAACCCACAATTGTTCTGACTGTGAGTTTCAGACTTTTAGTTGAGAGTGTACTAAATGCTAACCCATGTGATTTCCATTCTAAGTTATCCTGAGAAAAGTCTGAGAAAATGACAGGCAGATTGGTCTCTCTCATTGAATCTGTGTGGGCAACACTTTAAAAAAGTCAAACTCATTCTAAGTTAGATATCTAACTTGTTGGTCTGATGTTTCTGGTCCTCTTGCTTTCTTGTTGAAAACTGTGACATGGGATCCCATAGGATGTCATCTTCTGAGGCTACGACCCTGCCTTCTAACTCCAAGGGTCCTCTGAATGTCCCTGCTCTGGGGCACATCTCCTCCTTAACCCTTGCTCTGGTGTCCAAACTCAGAACACACGAGAATAATCTGAGGGTGATTCCCTGGTGTCTCCCCAGACCTGCTGAATAGAATTTTGGGGTGGGATCCTGGGAACCTAAGTTTTTGACTAGCATCCCAGGTGACTTTAATCAGGCAGTCTGAGGACCCACACTAAGACCACTAACTTACTGAAGAATTGTCCTGGTTAAATTCAGACACACACACACACACACACACGCGTTATCATTTTTTAACCATCTACTTAGGGCTCGGTTCTTTTCACTAACTTTATCTCCTTCAATCCTTATACTAACCATAGCAGGTTATCAATCCTTATACTAACCATAGCAGGTTATCATCCTTATTTTCGTAGTCGAGGAAACAGAGAGGTTAAGTAAGCTACCAAAGCTCACAGAGTTGGGAAATGACAGTGCAAAGTCTGCCTGGCCCCTCACTCAGATCCCCTTCTCTCTGCCAGCTCTGTCCTGAATGGAAAAGACAGACAATCAGGAGGAACCAAGCTTGTGGTTTCCAGGCATCACGGGCTCCACTCTCTCCCTCCCCAGGGAGTGGGGCTATCCCTCCACATTTTTCTTGGTGAAGCCTAGAATCTTTCAGATATTCTTTTCACAGCTTGAACCTTCTTGACTTATTCTTGGCAGGGCTGAGCCTCTCTCATGTGGTCCCTTCGACTTCCCCTTAAATGACTGAATGGCCTACAGAGTCACACTGATTTCATTAGTGCCCTCTCTATCCCTTCTAAACCCATTAGGGACAACATTGATATTTTTTTCGTTTGGGACCTCCATCCTTCTTAAGGATTTGGTGTATCAGGGCCATCATTTCTCTAAACCTGTGACAGCCTGTTGCCTGCTGCAGGGGCAGACGCTGAGCCTCTGGGGCAGGGAGATCTGAGCGAGGTAGGACAGACCCTGCTGGACGTACCCAGACTTGGGGTATAGCTGGCCACTTCACTTTCAAAGAATCCCAAGGACCCCTGTGAGAAGTGGTGAAGGTCTCGAGAGTCTGGGAATCAGCCCCCAGGATACCAGGACAAAAGGCTTGCCTTGGGCTTAGGCACCTTGGGGTCTTGGGGGAGTAGGAGTAAGAAAGATAAATTGGACTCAACACTGATGAACGTGACTTGAAATTCCCAAGAAAACCGTTCCACATTCTTTGGGATGAGTCGTAAGCAGAACCAGCCTTCTTAGCAGAAGTTGTATCATTTGGGAGCTCTATGAAGAACCGAGGGAGGGAGTCACCCTTCTCTGGGAACACAGAAGAAATTATGGCTCTGCTAAGGAGAGGCGCTTCCCCCGCTGGATGAGAGGTATGGTGGGAGGTGGGCCAAGAGGATGACCTGGGGCCGGAGGGCAGTGATGCACACGTGGCTAGAACCTCCAGGCAGCTTCACAGTCGTGATGACAGCCGGTCATGCTAGCAGGTGCAACAGGCAACCACAGCCAGACCATGACGAGAAAGGGTGGAGGGAGCTGGCAAAGAGGTAACAAGACGGCCCGGCTGCAGTACCACCTGTTTGAAAGACATGTTTGGGTTGGGGTGAGAAAAAGAGGAAGAGTGTTTTGCTGTGAGACAACTTGCACCTAGGACAAGGGTTCACAAACTGGAGCTGGCAGGTCAAATCTCTCCTGTCGCCTGTTTTCCAAAAAGCCAGCAAGTAAGAATGGATTTTACATTTTAAGTGGTTAAGGGGAAATCAAAATAATGATATTTCAGGATGCATCAAAATTATGTTAAATGCAAATTTCAGCGTTTATAAATAAATTTTTATTGGAACACAGTATTAACTCTCGCTGGTTTTTTGTTTCGCTTTGTTCTGGGTTTTGGGGGTGGCAACAGCAGAGTTGTGAGAGAGACTAAACTATTATCTATTTGGCCCTTTACAGAAAAAGATCACTGACCCTTGAGCTATTAAGAGCCTCATAATTCCCCCAAGAAGTTACTTATCCAGTCAGTTTCCACAATGGCTGGATCAGAAACTCGTCCAAGCTGATCTCAAATGGCTGTGTGTGTCTCACTACCTCTCTCCCCACGGGTCCTGGCTGCTGACCTTGCTGGAAGTCACTGAATGCTCTTCCGGTGGGGAGGAGGCACTTGTGGAGCAGAGAGAACTCAGCTGTGCTCTGGAATGTGAGCATGGGAAATCCCAAGCAGGGAGAGCCCCGGTTTCTGCCCTTTTCCTCCAGGGCTGCTTGGTGCTAGGTCTGGGGGAGCAGCCCCCGGTGAGGGATGGGGGTGGGCCAGCCCCGGGGCCCAGGCAGTGGAGGAACATCTGAAACAGCAGCTTTGGAGAGAGGAAACGCCCCTTCCATGCAAAGTCCTCTTTGTTTATCATCACCATTATTGGAAATGTGCACATCCCAGCAAAACCAGCAGGTCACACATTTACAAAAGAGCCCGCTGCACTGCAGCAGGAGGGTTCTGGGGCTTTGCAGCATATGTAGGTTCTAATTCCTGGGACAGGGAAGTTGTTCTGGGAAAGGACAAAATGACGTCATTGTACAGTAAGTCCATGCCAGCTCTCCAAAACAGCACCTTTCATTCCCTATTCACCCCTCCCCAGGCACAGGTCCGGAAGAAGCACCTCTGGAATTCTGGGGAACTGTGTGAGCCGGAAACACCTCGGGAATGAGGCTAGCTGGTTGTCTAGTGGGAATTGTGATGATATTGTAACCCATCGGCCGATGGGCAACGGGGCAGCCTGCCAGGACAGAGTGCTGGCCGCTGCCCCAGGCTCCCAGCCCAGCAGCTGGGCATGGTCCACCACCGTCTTGGCTCCAGGTATCAAAGTTGTTTGGCCTGGGCTGACAGACCACTCTGTGTCTGTGTGGGCTGCAGCATGTCGCTCGACCTTTCTGAGCCTTGGTTCCTCATCTGTTCCATGGGGTAGGGGGACGAATGTCTGCCACTTGCCTGGTAGAAATGTCATGAGCATTAGCGATAGTTTGTACAGCCGGCTGTGTAGGTTTCAGTAAAGTGTAGCTAGTGTTACAACTCACTTCTTGGTATCCCACAGAGCAAAAGAATGCATGGCACACATACATTAGTTAGTGCTGTAAATGCCACATAGCACCTCTTAGTTCCCCAGGCAAACTGGAAACTCTTGGAGGGCAGACAGTATCGAGGAGCAGATAGCATCTCTGGGCACTGCCGCTGGGCTTGGGACTTGATGTCAAGTACCTTGTGTCTCTAATTCTTGGCCACTCCAAGGTCACCATCACCAACACCTGCATCTCCCTATGTGGACAGCTGGGCTGACAGCAGTTTAGGAGAGGACAGGAGAGGACAAGGCACAGGCTGGGTCTGACTCCAAAGCTCTTGTCCCACTGCCCTTCTGCGTCTCTGGAGCTCCTCGCCTCAGTTCCCACGCACCCTGCTGGGTCCAGAACTGGCATTCAGGCAGGAGGCCGGAAGCATCCCCCCATGGGGCTGAGGACTTGGACAACGGGCCTCTGGTGTGACATTTCCTGAAATAGGGGCTGGGCCCGGTTCAGCCGCGGCCAAAATTCAAAAGGCGAAGAAGGAATTGTTTTCCTCGCAGTAGCAGGAGGATGGAAACGAAGCTTGCTGAAAAGCTGCCCCCGCTCCCCGTGCCAGAGGGAGAGGGGCTCTTCTCCGGTCCTAATCTTGTGAAGGCCAAGGAAATGGATCCCTTACCACCAGGAGAGGGAAGAGAAGGACCAGGACCATCAGATACGTGGAGTGGATCTAGGGGGGTGGTAGGGGCCTTACCCAGCTGTCCCCCATTGCCTCCCCCAGCCTCCAGCTACCATGAGCCAATGTCAAGATTCTTTCTGAAGTCTTTGCCTAGCTGAAGTGTTTACTTAAGGGTAAGATGACCCAACTTCCACTATATTTAGAGCACGAAAATCTACAGGTGTTAGACTCCAGGAACCACTTTCAGGTCTTGCTCTTAGTTTCCAGAGCTCCTCCCTTCTCAGTTTCATTGTCCCATCGCTGCGGGGGAGCTGCTTTCCTGCTGTCTGTAAGTCCTCCTGTGCTCCCCAACCCTCCAGGTGCAGGTCCTTAAATACCTCTCTACCAACTAATTCATTTCCATTTCAATTGGAATTTAAAATTTTATGCCAGCCACAACCCAATAGGGGCACCCTATTTGAACTCAGTCAGCTGGCTTAATTTTTGCTTTTAACGAATCCGTCCTTTGGGCTCCCATTTCATATGCTGCTTACTCGCCGTGGACCCTGGAGCTGTTCCTGTTGGAACGTGGGATACTCACTCCCAGGTGTCTTTTCCAGGTGCTACCCTGAAAAATGCGCATTGAAAGCAGGATAGCATATCATACAGGGGCTAAAACCTTGAGCCCTGAAGGCAGATGCCCCTGGCCTGGCTCTGGCTCTGGCTCTTCCAGGTGCGTGACATTTTACTTGCCCCTGTAAGCTTAGCCGTCCCATCCCTGAGCACAAGACCTGGCTCTCCGTGATATTCCCTGAATGTGTTTTCGAGCCTAAAGTTAGTCTCCTGCCCACCCCATTCACAAAGGCAGGCTGTCTGAGAAATGCTGCAGGCCTGTCCACGGGACTCCTTTCCTGTGTGAGTGGAAGCCAATCAACAACCAGGCAACTCAACACCTCTCTAGCCCTTGGGAGGGGGCTGGCGTCACAATTCACATCTGCACTGTGATTGGCAGCTTATGGGGCACCTTCGGGGTGTCTAACAGCAGGGAGATCAGGGGCCTGGGAGTCAGGTCTTGGAGCCCAGGCTCTACCTCTCACGGCATAGGTCCTCTTGCTCGGAGGTCCCCGCTCCTTGTCTGTAAAGTGGGAATACGATCCCCCTCCCAGGTTCTTGAGGTCCACGGGCTGACATTTCTGTACTGTGTGCTTGGTAAGTCCTAAAGCCAAATGTGAGCGACGGTCACTCAGTTTTCTCATGGTTTTGGTTTCCAGCAGACTCCCGGGCCAAAGGCTCACACGCTGCCCGCAGTGGATGGAGTTAGAAGGTTTAGGAGAGTCAGAGCGGAGTCACCGCTGTGCTGTCACGGTCCCTCTCCCTCACACACACCCTGCCCCAGACTCCTCCCTCCCTCCCAAGTGGGCCTCTGATAAAAGGCAGGTGACTCGCTGCTCCTGCCTTCCTCTGGGACCACCTTTAAGAAACTTCCCACAGTGAAAAGTAGCCTGTGATTTGCTTTGAGGAGTGAGCCCTGGAGTCGACAGGCCCATGGTGTCCTCGTGGCCCAAACACGTGGGCTGGGTCTGCTGGAGCTAGGTGAGGAATGACCTACCTGAGACCCAGACTCCTGAAAGGAGCTTTGGCCTTTGCTTCTCCCAAAGGTTGTGCGCTCAACCCTCTCGGGCTCCATTAATGCTCCTAGCGTCTTCCAACAGACATTAACCCCAAATTGCAGCCAAGTATGTTCTTATCCTATCCAAGTGAGGGGAACAACATTCCCCACTGGTTGTCCGAGGCAGTGATGGAAACGCCACCCAGCGCTGAGCCACCATCGCTTGGAGGCCACACAAGAAACGTTCCATGAGAACACCAGAAGGTCGACCTGCGGGGGTGTTGGAGGATGGGGAGCGAGGAAGAACACAGCAGAGTGCGAAGACTGCAGCTGCAAGTACTGACTGTGTTTGGGAGGTCAGGAGCTGGTGACCAATAGTGTTACAGTGTCCAGGACATGACTGCCCATTCCGGGGAACTGAACACCCCCGCTTCCCACAAATAGTGCGTTACATGTAAATATTGGTCCGGACGATGCCCTGACTCCCGCGTTTTCTGGCGCTGGAGGGTAGCATTACAACACAGCCAGGTTCATATCCAGGACTCAGCCTTGTCGCAGCTACGGCCTCAGGCCAAGTCCTCCAGGGATGAAAACACCGGGTTCAACATCCAAGGCACCAGAATGCCTCCAGTTGTGTGGGAGGCAGTCAGCAGGGGCATGAAATGGACAGGTGTTTGCACGGACAGGGAAGGAGTGATGCAACCCTGTCAGCCCACCAACAGAAACAGTGGGCAGGGAAGCCTGGGGTGGGACAGCTCCGTCCAGAGCCCCAAGAGGTCCGAATGTGTGCTGGGCTACATGGGATGAAATGTGCTCTCTGATGCTGAAAGTAAGCCTGCCCAGCAGAGAGGCAGGAAAAGGCTGCTGAGGTAGGCTGGGGCTGGCCCTGCAGGACTCCGTGTGTGCGCTGAAGTCCAACAGGAGCCATTGCATCGCAGGGTCTTAAACAGGTTGAAATGCATGTGAGGGGCAGAGGCACGTGTTTTATAAAGAGCCCTCGGGTGGATCAAGACAAACGGATGGGAGACAAGTGACAAGACTCAGGAAGTGGCCCAGGCAGGAGCTGAAGGCAGTACCGAAAAGGCCAAAGTCAAGGGGCATTTCAGAAGGAACACACCGTACCGAGGAGGGAAAGGACCCAGCAGTGGGCTGGGAGGCAAACCTAAGATGGAAGAGTTTCCATCCCAATTCTTGTGATGGCAGAGGGAGAAGAGGAAAAGTCCCTCCAACCTTCCTGAGCAGTTTTAGATCCAGAATCACTTCCATACTTCTAAAACATGAAGAAGCCATGGTAGTGGTTGGATATAGGAAGGCTGAGCTATTGTGGTTCTCTTATTGAAAATGGGTTTGGGGCCAAGATCAAGGTCAAGAGAACCTAGTCTTTAATGCCAAATCAAACAAGATGCCAGCGAAGGCAGATTCCAGGACTATACCCATGATGTAGGCATTAGCCAAGAGACTGGGGTCAATAAATGCAACTCAGTTTAAACCAGTCGGGCACCTTGGAGAAGAGCTCAGATGTGAAGGGAATTACAGTCCTTAAGGTGAGCACACACCTCTTCCCCCAGAGAAAGCACCATCTCTCAGAGAAATATCTAAGGCTAAGAATGTTATTAACTGACCCCTCCCCCACCCCGCCATGCAACAGGTTTCCTGAAACCTAAAACAAGTTCACTGTTGAGACATGGAGAAATGACCATAACAGGTGAGGTTTTGGGGTTTGGTTTTTTGTTTTTTTTTTTAATATATCTTTATTTCTCAAACTCAAAGCTTTATTTCATCAACTTCTAATACAGTTTGCATTGACAAGTGATTTCACCTTCATCACATAGGAAGGTCAGCAACATCACACCAAAGAGGAAGCCTCACATATTGTAGGCATCACTAAGAAATTTGTATTTCAAAGGCAAATCGAGAATAACAAAATGTTTCCAATTCAGTCTAATTAGTATCTTACTTTTCATCTTTATTAATTTGGAAATGACTGGATAAATACTCTTAATTTTCCTAAAGCAGCTATTTTTTTTTAATCCTTTGGGGGGGTGGAGACCAGATGACTTGAGTTTTAAAATGCCCACATATCCATATTATTTAACAACTTCCTCTTTAGTGGACCATCTTCTCACCTTCCTATACAAACACACATGACAATTTTTACCAACTCTCACCAGCCTAGGCAAACCTCCAAGCATTTTCTTTAGCTTACACTTAAACTATTTTTGAAAAAGTGATAGGTAAACAAGATTGAAAACTCACCAAAACAAAACAAAAACGAAAACACTTGTTCTTTCCTGATCCTCACCTTCAGGAGTCTCCACAAGTAATCCTGAAAAGTTGCCAGGTCTTTAAAACCCATCCTCCCTTGGTCCTCTGAAAGTAATTGGCTAAACTTGAGTAGGTTCCAGAATGAGCTGCGACATCCTGGTCTCTGCCAGATTAAGGATCGGACTCCAACCCTGGCAAACAGGAGTCCTTCACCTTACAAAATCCAACAGATGGGTTCTCCTTCAGAGAGAGCCCCAGAGTGATACCCAGGAAATCATGGCCCTGGGGAGCTACAGGGTCTCTTCCCACAGGTGGATTAACTAGCAATATATCTGAGCCCAGAATCTAGGAGCATCCTGAAACCAGGCAGCAGTACTAGCAAGTTCACTAGAAAGAAGGTATTCCTAAACTGAGGAAGTCACTCTCAAGTGGCACCATTTCCCAAAGTTAACAAAGCGGTGCTAGTTAAAATCCCAACCTACCATGAAGGGAAGGAGCTAGTGCTCTAAGGGAGGCAGAAGGATAAGCAGATTCGGGGCACTGTGATTATTGTGATGTGATTATTAGTATGTCACCACAAAACATGGGTTTATACACAGCTTGCAGTAACTCAAATCCCTGGGGAAAAAGATCAGGTGAGGGGCAGAGAGGGGAGAACTCGAACACCAAACCACATCTGTCAGCACACAGCAGGGCCCTAGCATCTTTCCTCCCCGATTCTCCCCAGCTGCCAGGCGCTCCCAGGTGTGGGCAACACCCTAGCTCACATGGACTTAGCAGGAACCTTCTTTGGAAGGTGTCCGTGATAGAGAGTTTCGTTTCAGAGCTGAAGTTGAGTGAGGAATCGTGTCTTAATGCCAAAGTAAAATGTAAGGGTGAGACTGAAGCCTAAGGCCAGGAATTCAGGCTGTGCCTTTCCGCCAACACGAGGGGAAACGGTACTGTTTTAATCTCACTGCCGCTCAAATGGATTCCAAGAAGCAGGCCAGGAAAACAAGCTGCATACTTGCAAAAAGCATTAGAGAACTTCAGAGTCCTGAAGCAAATGAGACTGCTTAGATTTATATTAGAATTTGTACTTGAACTTTAGTGCCCTTGACCACTGCCAAGTTTCATGTTACTCAACACACAAAAAAGAGGAACCACAGGTCTCAGTACTAGTTCAGGGGACCTGGTGCTTGTGTGAGCAGCATGAAAGGCAGGTTTCAGCTGGAATTTCCAAACACCTGAAATTCAAGGTTATCCAATCTATTCTGAGGCCGGCAAAGGCCTTGCAGAGCAGGTAGAGACACCACTGGACCAGGGAGATGTTTTAAAAGCTCAGCTTTGGTCAGTGCAGCTTTTTACCCTGATGTAGTAGAACATTCTAGAACACGTGTCTACTTTCAAACTCCCAAATGGCAGGGCTGACTAAGAACTTCAGGTGAACAGATTGCACTAAGATGGTCATGGTGCAATGGTGGTAAAGAACTGGTGCAGGGGTAGGGGGCTGACTGGGAATTTCTAACCATTTCTGGGCTTCCCTTCATCCTCAGAAGACAACTAGTAACAGCAAAAGAAGAAGAAAAAAAAAACCACACACACACACACACACACACACACACACACACACACACATATATAAGCAGAAAAAACTCCAAGGGCAAAGTGGAAATTTAATTACTTGATATGGTTCTGATTTTATCTTCATCTGGAGCCTCATCACCCTGATCCTCAAGCCTTCTAGTAGGAGCAATACTGACTTCTGTTAGCAAGTGTTTATGTTGGTGGCTTCATCACATCTCAAAGTTTTAGTTAATCAGATCTGTCAGTTTTGCACAAAGATGTTGCCCTTAGACCACAAAGGCAGCCTTTTAATGTTATGGATGAGTACATAGTTTTTAAAGTTAGGGTTCATTCTTCATTCCCCCCCTTTTAACCCTGAAGCATGCTGGGCACCCCCTCAGTATGGAACTAGCCTAGACTCAAAGCCAGAGCATTCAAATGTAACTACGGTTCACAGGCAAACCGGAGCCGGTCACTTACACACAGAAGTGGATTCTATTCACCTAATGTAACACAACACGGATACCAGCTGGACCCTGAGGCTCAGTCACGCCCTATCTGCTTTTAAGAGGACCAAGACCTCACATTCCCAAAAAAAACCCTGAAAATACCATCTTCAGAAAAAGGGAAACCACTTGTTTTCTGCTAAGCCTTTCTTTTTTAAAGTATCTTCATTGTGTAAGGCAAGGAAAAAGGAAAGCAATCACTCAGGGCTTGGGGTTTTTCTGGCCACGGAAGAAAGGAAAAACTCAGGAGCATGGATTTTATGAAATCACTTTATAGACCAAGCTGGCTGGCCATACTGAGTTCCTCTGCCCTCAATACCCTAGAGTGATGCTTCCTAAGAGATCCCAGAAAAGTTTCAAAACACAAAAATTTCCTTATTTGAATGACTGGGAAAGCAGTAGCCTAGAACTCTCCCATTTACCAAGCTTGCTTTGGACTGGAGATTAACACTGTTTTCCTTCTAAAGTGCACAACAGACACAAGTATGGTCAAGTCTACCAGAATAAGGATGACCATTCTCCATTTACTTCATTCTTCCCCAAATCCCCCAGAATTAATCATTCAAGGAGCCCTGGCAGCTCCAGTGCACACCAAGCCCAAATGAGCCCTAAACCTCCACCTTGCACACAGCACAGGGACAGCGGGTTCAATTCCAAAGCAATCGTGAGCCAGAGAACTCTGCCCACAACAGCAGGCCATTCCACAAGTCATTCCTTTCTACTGAAAATCCTGAATTCATCTGCAGCCCAAAAACAGCCTGGAGAAGAAATCACTATTTTTTGAAGAAAGAATAAAAACAAACAAAAAAGAATCAGCCACGGTACTCCAGAAAAACAGCTTGTCATACTGGGAATGTGACCAAAACAGGTTTCCAATTAAAACATGGGAAGACCCTCTCACATCGGCTATTACTAGGACTCTAGACTCAGCACAATCCTTAGTCTTAGGAAGAGCAAAACTAAAGTGATGAGCTAAGGGAAGGGGGCGGGGGGAGTGTCATTCAATAAGAATTCCTTAAAGAAAAAAAAAAAACAAAAAAACGGAACATTCACGTTTCCTATTTACTATCACCCCCTCCCCCACCCTGCCGCCACCACCACAATTCTGCTTTAACATTATGTTCCACATTTTATTTTGTTTTCAAGTTACATTTCAAGCAAAGGTCATTTTTTTTTCCCTCAGCAATATCTCACGATTCCTCGTGAGAGCACAGCATCTAAACCATAAACCATTGTCAACCAGATCTCAATTCTCCAGCTACGAGCTTTGGTTTGTTCAGGAAAGAAACCCTCAGCTCTGCTAACAGGGAATAAACATAAGCATTTCAGTCCCTTGAACAAAAATGAAGTCATGAGACCACACTCATGTCCACCATTTGCTGCCTGGCTAAAACTGGTACAAGAAAATAGACTGCAACCACAACTCTCATAGAACAGGTGAGAATCCCATGAGGGCCAACAGAGCCTACTCTAGGCTTGAGTGAGAAGAGACACTGCCCAAGCTTTCTCCCAGATTCCATTAGTGCACGGAGCTCCAATCTCCCCGTGCGTGTGTTGGGGACATGGCGTGTTAGTGTCTATCCTGGAAAGATGTGGAGAGGTCGTCCTTCCTATAGCATTTTCCAAAGTGGCACTGGAATAACGGGTCCCTTCAGGGTTGGCTCATGATAGACTGTAGACCCATTCCAATGGGTGCACAAAGAAAAAAAAGAGCAGAATCAGAGCTGAGTTCCCCTTTAAAAGCCAAACACCTACACCTAGAAGGAGGCTCCCTTCCCTGAGAGCCTTTGCCCTATTGGGGTTCCCACTGTGTAAGCCCTCAGGTCTCAAGCTTAGCTACAGGGCAGCCATGTAGGGTACGGCTGACTGTAGGTGACTGGAGGGTGGGCCACGTAGTAGTTGTTGAAGTTGCCGTCACTGACATAGGGAGCTGGCTGGTAGTAACAGGTGACATTGGTGGCATTGGGGATGATGTTTTGTTCCGCCAGCACGCGCAAGGCCAGGAGGGAGATGAGGTTCAGGGTCTGCCTCCGCTCGTGCCCCATGAGGCACACGGTGCTCTCGTTCACAACCCTGCGAAGGATCATGAGGTAGTCATACTTGCTCCTCTCTTCTTCGGCAAAGTGGTTTTGAAGGTAGGTCTCCAGCTTCCTTTGCTGTTCGAGGATGTCTGGGAAGTCGATGAAGAACCTGGAGCACATGTAACGCTCGAGAGTTTTGATCTCTTCCTGGTCCGTGGGCCGGAAGTCCCGCACGAGGAGGTTGCTGTACTTGAGCAGTCCCCCGCCCCTGATCTCTTCGGGGTTCTTGGTGGCAATCAGTCTGTTCTGCAGGTGGTCAAAGGCTTCCTCGAAGTCCCCATACATGCTCTCCCCGATCACCGTGGGGTGGACGTGCTCAGAGATGGGGCTGCTGGAGCAGTCGTAGAAGAAGAGCAGGGAGTCCAGAATGATCTGAAAGGAGTCCACGCTGAACTCAAACTGGCGCCGGATGGAGTCGACGAACTTGAGCTCCACGTTCTTGCCGTTCTTGTTGGAGAGGGAGATCAGGCTCCAGCGGTCCGTGTCCGTGCACACCTTCACCAGCTTCTGCACGTACGCCTCCTTCAGAGTGACCGGGCTGATTTTGAGCTTGTTCACGCCCTCCGGCAGGAAGTTCAGAAGGGAGCACAGCACCACGTCCCTGACCAGCTGAAATTCGGCCTCCGTGGGAAGAGCCACGTGAAAGATCAGGTCCAGGTCTTTGCAACCCAGGCCGTTGTCTTTGACCAGGACGTGGCCTGCGGCGGAGCCGTTCAGCCGGACGTCCTGCACTCTGATGCCCGCCTCCTCCAGCCGGCTGCGCACGGTCTGGACGATGTCCTTCAGTGTTATCTCCAAGGTTGGAAAGTTGCCTCGTCCGTGGATGGGGACGACCTCGGTCAGGACCTCATGCAGCCGGCTCACCTGATCCCAGTTGAGCACGCTGAAGGACATGCAGTCCCTGGTGTTGCTGCTCTCCTCTGCCATCTTGGGGGGCGTGCTCGCAGGGAAACTGAAAGTGAGGGGGCAAGAAACAGAGTTAGGACTCACTTGTACACGGCCAAGCAGCCCGAGGGACTCAGGGCAGATGCTCCAGGCTCTCTAACCATTTTCCCCGCCCAAAGCGACAATAGGGGCCCATGGCTGGGTGCTGCTGTGAGGGGTACAGCTCACAGATGGGAGAGGCTTTGTGCGTGGAGGGAGGACGACATACACAGAAACCCACCCTCTGCTTCCAAATTTTATTTTATGTGGGGCCGGCTTCTTTGATTGTTTTGTCTGCAGGAGGGTGGTTCGTGTGAAAGGAAGTAGACAGATTTCTAAAACAAAGTAACCCACACACATTCCTCAGTAGAAGGCCTAGCAGTCTGGCTAATTCTTGTTCTTCACAGAATTCCCTCTCCAGCCTTTGCATGCCTACCTACATCTTGAACTGGCTGATACCTAAGCTACCACCGTGAGAGCCTGAACACAAGACACACACCCCGTGCCCCCCTCCCAGGAAAAGACTTCCTTCACCCCATGAAGACAGGAAGATTCAGCTCTGGGCCACAACCACACTGAGGACAGGAAGTCAGACCAGTCCTGCTAGACCAGGTGCACAGATATCTTGCTGGCAAGAACCCCACATCCTTTTCCCTCATGGGAGCAGTCGGTGCTGTAACCAGCACCTCCAGTATCCAGAGCGGGACACCAGGGAGCTGTCTGGATGACAGGATTCCTGGCAACACAGGCGTGGGTCAGCTCTGTGGTGCAACAGCTCTGCCAGCAAAGAGGGCCCTCCATGGGACATGGAAAACTTCCTCAGGGCAGTGCGATCTTCTCACTGTATTTTGAAATCTAGTACACCTCAAGGCTACCTAAGGAGAATCAAGAGAGCCCTCAGTACTAGGAGAAAAACATCCCGTCTCACACTACACTTGCTAGAACCATAGCTACCAAAGTAATTTTCAACCAAGATACGTTTCAGAAAATAAAATACAACAGATCCCTGGAAATCCTAATGTGTAAAAACAAACACTGCCGTATTAGAAAGTCAAGGTGCTTGTGGATCCACGTGGGTCAAACATGAGCTAGACAGACGTTAAGAGCCGAAATAAAATGTCAAGGTGCTATCCTCACACGTTGGTGTGAGCACAGAGTCTTGCCATTAGCCTTCCTGACTGGCTAGGCACACACAAAACCCATCCCAACCACTGCTGCAGTTTCACTGTTTGGAAACCACTGCCCTTGAACACACACCCTCCATCCCTGTCCTGCGGTTCCAACTCAGGTTTTAAGCTTTGCACTGCTCCCAGAGATCCTCGCCTGACATAATCGCTCACAGTGATGGTGAAGGTTGTCAGTCAGTGTTGGGGCACCACTGGACATCCCCAGACAAGCTTTCCAGGAGCTGGCAGTTAAGAAAGTGGGTGAGAACACAATGTAGCAACAAAAGACAGTGTGTGGTACAAAGAAAATGGAATATAAAAGGTAGAAGAAAGGAGTGTCCCTTGATTAGGGTGAAAAAGAAGGCCACAGAAGAGTTCACTTATGGGGAGGGGACATAAGCTGACACAAAGGCAACATGAGCTCTAGGCTAGGATTGAGGGCCAGAAGGCAATGTGCAACCAAGACCTAGCAAATTGTCCAGTCTGGCCATCAGGTACCTCTCAAGCAAGAGCACAGGCTCCCTTTAGGGAGGTTGAAGGGGTTGAAGGTTGAAGGGATGAATGTGTTTGGCCAGCAACAGGAAGGGTGGTCACATGATCCCAGTAGGCTCTAGGAAGACCAATCTTGAGCCCTCCCATGCTTGCTACAGAAGAATGCTTGCCAAGGGGCAGATAAGTTTCCTTTCAAACCTGTTTGGACAGTGTTAAAAAGCTCTAGGCTCTCTAGATCATTCTACCAAAGCATGCCTAGGGTAAGGATTAGAAGCAAAATTTGTGGTAAAATACTTCATGCTCACTGTGTGCATTTGGCTTCAAGTCAGACTTAGAACATCTTTTTAATGTGCTCTATGTACATTTGGTTCTTTGTAGGCCCTTTTATGATCAGCATACGGTACACTGTGCCTATTACACAGGGCACTGCACAATTAAGTCCAAATGACTGCAAAGAGGTATGGCTCTAGCTTTGTCTTAAGATACAGCTAAACTATCTATGATTCGGTGACACAGCTTTCTATCAGGCATGTTGATCTCCCCATAAGAACACAACCTTCTCTCCCTGTGTACCACCTGACATTATGCTACCAAGTTTCATATTTACAATACAGGTGTGAGAAGTTACAGTGACAGAGCAGTAGCAATTGAATCAAAACTTGGAAGAGAAATAACAATTAATTTTAGGAGTATCTCTCGGAAGAACCTCAGTAATGTTGCAGAAGAAAATAACGATAGGAATGACTTTTGACTCATATCTTTTCTTTTCTTTTCTTTTTTTTTTTTTTTTAAAAGGAGTTGTAAGAGGGGTGCCTGGGTGTGGCTCAGTGGGTTAAGTCTCTGCCTTCAGCTCAGGTCATGATCTCAGGGTCCTGGGATTGAGCCCCGCATCAGGCCCTCTGCTCAGCGGGGAGCCTGCTTCCCCCTCTCTCTCTGCCTGCCTCTCTGCCTACTTGTGATCTCTCTGTCAAATAAATAAATAAAATCTTTTTTAAAAAAATAAAGGAATTGTAAGGAAAAAAAGACATTTTACAATTAAAGTCAGAACTATTCCCATCTTTAGAACAGTAGTTCTTAGAGGAGGAACATTTAATACCAGTGAGAATGTGATGGAAGCTATCAATTTCTTCTCCAGGGATGGAGTGGGGCGAGAAGATGATCAGAGTACGAGACCTTTCATATATTTTCGAATCTCTAAACTTGTAGTAGGTTCAAAGTTAGAATCTGTTTTAGATTGAAAATCTGTAAGGTTCATATGGGAGGAGGGGCAGGAATGGCCAGAAACGTTATGAGAAACAAGAATGATGTACATATCAGCCCCATAAGAGATATTATGAAGACAAAATAATTGAAAGAGCATGGTATTGGTACAAAAAGACAGATTGTTGGAATAGAATTTTTAAAATCTAGAAATAAAATGTAATACATGAAGGATTTCATATATAATAATGGAGGCATTTCAAAACAGTAGAGACAAAAAGTTTAGACATGTAGATAGTGATCTACATTTAAAAAAAAATAAACAAGGTGGCTCCTTGTCTTATGCCAAACTAAGCTCTAGATGGACGAATTAAAGACTTTAGCATAAGAGGAAAAACCCTAAGAGTCCTGGGGAAACATGGAATTTATATACACAAATGAAGAGCAGGCAGTCTTTTCTGAATCACATAAAACATAAAAGTCAAACTTTTGATACAGGAAAATAAAAACATCTACATGGTAAAAATACCATAACGAAGGCAGAAAGGCAACACTAGGAAACTATTTGCAGTGTGAGGCAAAGTACTTATCTTAATAATGAAGAATGAGCTCCTACAGGTCAGAAAGAATAGCACCCCAACAGAAGAAGGGGAAAAATACATGAACAGTGGCTCAGATACACAACCCATTCAACCTTACCTTAAAGGATGGGCATATTAAAATTTCACCGAATCATTCTTACCTATCAGAATGACAGCGCTCAAGAAGCAGACACCCATTGGCACACTCCCCTTAGGTTCTCTCTAAAGAACAGTGTGGGACTCTCAATTTTAAATGAATGGACTCTTTATATCAATTCTACTTTGAAGAAATCTACTTCTGATTTTATCCTCCAGGTATACTTGCAAGTATGCACAAGGCTAGTCACTGGAGAATTATTTGTAAAGCTACAGAGTCATCAGTGGAAGGTGAATGACAATGCATGTGTACAACAGTATACGATTGCATGGAGTTGTCCCAAAGAATGGAGGTGGCTCTCTATCTATAAGAATGGGAAATGCTAGTCAAGATTTATTCATAAAAAACCAACACTGCTTGTGTAAAAGCACAAGCCCACACTTGTACATTTCTACAGATTTCTGGAAGGAAACACAAGTAATTCGACCTATACCAAATACCCGCTCTAGACTGGGAGATGGGACAAAGGAAACTTTTATTATCCTTTTTGAATTGAGAACCTGTATGTGTATTAATTGAAAATAGTTAAAATCTTATGAAACAGGTCTGAAAACCTCTCCCCCACAAGCCTTCTAACTCATCTGCTGCCTTATTTAGTTCTTTCCTATCACTCCCCGCCAACTCTGTCCCCAAATCAAATAAACATAGAAGCTTCCCCTCCGAGACTTCAATGTGGATCTCTGGGGGCAGGCGGGGAGGAGGGACTGGTCCCTGTTTTTCCCCTAAAATGGTTTTTGGTCAAGTTTCTACTTCTCTACTGTTTTAATAGAATATGTCCATTGTTTGTCAAAAATCCTCCAGACTTTGAAAATAATGGATAATCTGCCTAATCTAGACCCTATGTTTGTTATCCCAAAGTGACTTTTTGTAGGTTTATAGGCATGGCTATTTCTCAGTTCAGACATATGGTAGTGACCCTCATGGTGCTGTTATGTTGATTACTGGCTACAGTTGCAAGAAACTTAATAATGCAATCAGCACTTTACCAGGAACCTGGGATGCCTGTGTTTGGCCTCTTGGGTACCAAGGCCTTCTGACAATCATATGAACAATGGAGTTCACTTTTAGAAAAAAGTAGCTCATATAAAAGCATATTGTAGAACATGACAAATGAGAAATGTGGTGTAGTTCTTAATTCTTCCAGTTTACTATGCCTTAGATATGGAAGAGCTCAAGCTACTGAAGGCTCAAATTTAGGCTGGGTTCATAGTCAGCACTTAGCCCATTAGAAGGGCCCAAAATAAGTTACTGATGATGATTACAAAGGAATTCTTTGTTCTCTCTCGCCCATCCAAACAATTCCAAATATCAAAAGTACATTTTTTTTTTTTTTTTTAGTGACTCCAACAAACACTGGTATTGCTAGAATAAATCCAAGTCATAGGCCCTGAGGGCTTAGATAACACACCAGAGCTTAGTGTAACAGTTGGAGTTTTAATTAACCACTTGAGATCAACAACGTTATAATCTGCATATAAAAGAATCCTGTGGAACACATTCTCAACTCAAGAAAGGCCCAGGTTAAAGACAGACAAATTTTAGTTAGCAGAAGTAACAAAATGATGACTAGAAAACAAAATTAATGTGAAGTCTGGTAAATTCAAACTAGTGTTTGATTTTCCTTTAACTGCCTGAGAAGCGGTTTCATATTATATTCTGCACAGCAGAAAGTGGGCAAGGTAGGAACCAGGATTTCTCACTGATTTGGAAATTTAGGCACCATTTTACAAGTGAGGATGACTGTCTGTCTACTCAGTTCAAGTACTTAATCTCCTAAAAAGTTGGATTTGTGACGACTAACCACTGCAGGTGCCCCCTGAATTCCCTTTTCTTCATCTGGCTTCAGCAGAAGGCTAGAATGTGCACATGGAAAGAAGACAGGTTTGCAGGAATGGCAGAAAAAGGGGAGAGGAAAAGACTGACCAAGCCAAAAAAGAATAAACCATATTCCCTAAGGACAAGTTCACCTCTAACTTACCTTTGATTCCTATGGCCTGGGACCAAGGCCCTCAAAGGCAGGTTGAGCTGAAAACCTATGATTAAGCCCTAACTGAAAAGAAAATAGGAAAAAGAAAAAGAAAGAGAAAGCTATTTCTAGTCCTGCTTCTTAGCTTGTCTAGAGCCCAGAAATAAGAGTGACAGAGGCTATGAAACCATGAGGGGACTCAAGGTGGGCCAGCTGGACAGACAGGCAGACAAGCTAGAGATGGGCGTGAAAAGCCCACGTAATACTTCTGGGTCTTAAGTTCAAGGGCTTAGGTTGGATCAACACTGATTCCTATTTGTACCAGGTATTAGACATAGACACTGTCCAAAGAGTTCTCAGTACCTGTGGAAATGTCCACCTGCAAAGTTAAGGACAATGTGTATGTAAGTCTTAGTCTGCGGTATTTCACGAGAAAGCTCTAGAAGCTACTGTGCCAGAGCTTTCATGGAAATGCTGAGGTGTGAACGGAGGCTCTCAGCTATGGCAGCCCTCCATCCCCTCCAGAGACAACTGAGCACCACCCTCTTCCTCTGACCCTGCTGGGGTTTAAGAATACAAAAGAAACTCGAACACATTTCAACATTCCTTTGATGACATTTCCTTTTACGGTTTCTGGATGTTACCTCAAAAGCCTGGACCTTCCTAGGAACACTTCTGAGGCTCAAGGTAAGAGACCCAGCCATGGGCAATGGACTAAGCCTGGTGACAGACTACAGGTGGTGTGTATCCACAACAAAGACACTTGCTGTCCTTAGCTCCGGGCTGAGAGGGGACCCATGCACCTGAGGGAGGCATCTTCCACACAAACTCTTCCCCTTCCAGTATACCACAGAGGGCATTTTCAGGGGGGGAAAAAAAAACTACTTATTTCATATAAAAACCTGGAGCGTTTAATCAGATGTGAAGGAGGCGGCACCTACACCATACTCTTCTAGCCTACCAATTCTTTCAGCAACCCAGGCGGATGAGAACCACAACTCTGGGCCTTACTGTAAAATGAAGGTGCAGATGTGTGTGCAAAAGAAAGGGTATATAGCATAAGCCCCTTCACGTCAATTCCTGTTTCATCGTCACAAGCGCTCTGAGGAAGGTACAACAGTTCCTTCTGCACAAATTAAGGAATAAGGATCGGAAAAGTTTAAGTGAATTGACCCCCGGATCCTCAACTCTGGAGCCAATTTCAAGCACTTGGAACTGGCAACAGTTCCCACCGAACTCGCTCGGCCACTGGCAGGGTGGGAGGAGGGGAGAGGGCAGAGGCTCCTGTCACAAGCCCACAGGTGCCCTGAGATCACCAGTTCTTGCTGCGACGACAGTGATCCTCTAAAACAGAGACTGTATTTGTCCTACCCAAAAAAGAAGAAAGTTACCCCCGTAACAGTGACACTTTATCCCCACCACATACACGGAGAACAGCAAAGCTTGAACCAATCACCTTTCACAGCCCACGTTAGAGAAGATTCCAGCTGAACAAAGGACATGAGTCAGCATTCATCCTCGAAGATGCCCAAGGTGTCTTTAGAGGCGCCTCTCAGAGAGGCACCAGAAAAGGCAATTCATTGCCCATGGTGTGGGAAATCCTATTTCTCAACGGGGAGGCACATCAGCGGTTTCATAACACAAACATCTTACCAACACGATCTACTCAGAAACCAATGCCTCCCTACCTCAGAAGCTCCAGCAGGTGCCAGCAGGTTCCTAGCCCTCCAGGCCCTCTTTCTGAGGGGACAGACCAAATGTGACTCAAGGTCTAGCCAGGGGCCCTAACATGTACCACCAAACTCTATCTGATCCAGCTTTACCTGGATCAACCAACACTACTATTACCCCTGCTTGACAGGAAAGGGGACTGGGGAACAAAGAGGTTGTTAACTGTCCAAGGATGCCCCGCTGGGAAGTGGCACAAATGGAACTGAAGGACCTTCTAGGGGGTGGATAGTTTGAGTGCAAGTGTTGGGGTGTGCATGGGGCTTGGAAGAGAAGCTAGCTGCTCTGGTAGTTGTAAAAACTAGCCAGCAATAAGTGGAGGGAAAGAGGTGAAAGGTAAGAAGGTTTTTTATAGGATGGCAGGATAGGAAGGCAGGTGGCTAGATGCACTAAGGCCCCCAAGTGAGGCAGGCTAGATGGCAGGTGCCGGAGGCAAGGCAGAAGCAGTCCCAAGCATGAGTACCTCAGAGCTGTTAGCACAGAGACCCTCCCCCTCGGGATTATCATGGCTTCAAGGATCCATAGCTGGATCTGGCTGGAATCCAGCAGAATGGAAGGTAATTTTGTACAGAAATGCTCATCATTACGCTCGGGTTTTAAAAGAGCAAGGGCTGGAAGATGAAGGCCCAGGTTGCTCCCTTGGATGGAGCAGCTGGATGCCAGCCAGGCTGCCAGGCAGTGGTTCTCAGAGAGTGCGGGGACAGCTGCGGGGATGCGCTCTGCTGGCTGGAAGATCGGCAGTGTTGATCTGCTGATAAAGCAACAGAACAGGACACTCTGCAGACAAGAAGGCAGCTTTCTAGATCCCAGAAACTGATAACCCAACTGGGGCTGCAGAAAGAAGGTAGGTAAGTTTGCAAGCAGGGATGGACACCCCTCAGGCAGGCTCGGGAAAGAGAGCTGGAACAGAGCCGAACACAGGACTGCCTGGCACAGCCCGACAAACATGCACATGCTTAACCCAAGCCTGCACACCTGCCACCTTTCCAATGGCACAGAGTTGGGCCCTTGAGATACCTACGTCCTCGAGAAACAAACCGGGCAGCCAGGAGAACCAGGGACTTATAAATGCAACAACAGCAGACAGTGGGAAGCAAGGAGAAAGACCAGGCTCCAATCTAGATGTGGCTTTCTGGAGAGAAGTCCTCCCTCCATCCTTGAATGCATGGGGAAGGCCAGGAGTTACAGAGGACCAGGGGCTCTGTCTGCCAAGCAGCCAGCCCCTCGCCAGGGCTCAGCCCCCACACCAGGGAGGAGGCCACATTCTGGAGACTCCCCTGCCTCCAAATGCATGAAAATGGTACGGATAACCAAGACACACAGCTAAGTTTCATGTGAATGTCCATGCGAGAGTTTGCATTAGCAGACAGCCCAGGGCAAAAGAACCAGATTAAATAATGCCTTGTTTTTAAAAGGCCAGTAACATATATTGCATGTTAGCTTTTTCTAGAACACCCGCAAATACACTCTACCTCCGTTCAAAGAAACAACAGCACCGTGCCACAGAGCTCTGCCCAGAGAAGACAGTCCTGAGTCAGTGACACCAGAAATCCCACAGCTGGCCTGTTCCCACTCTCTGCTTGGGAACGTCCAGCTGGAGGTCTCAAGCTATTTTCTCAGGGTTATCAGGAGTGTCCCAGCCACTGAATGCCCACGTGCGCCACAGCCCCCAAACCTGGTATGATTCCCATAGCAGCTGCGGTGCCACCGTAGCTGAAGGAAGGGGAAACCCCGGACTTAAGCAGAAGCGGGCCACCAGAAACCAGGGCCGCCTGGCTTTGCAGCCAGCTTTGAGTTCGAGGGGCCCTCCCCAGTTCTCGCTTCCCACGGATGCCCACAAACGGTCTTAATGGTTATCAGAGATTGGGCTCTGTCCGCAGACACCCACCCTGCAAGAACTCCACGCAGAAAACACTTTCTCGTCTTTCAAAATAGGATGCTTGAGCAAGTGTGGCTGGAGAGATAACACTGGAAGAGCTCATGCTGGGGCTGCCAAACAGCATGAAACAGAATCAAAACACAGGCCCAGATGCTGTAACGGGGCACCGCAGAAGTACACAGGCTTAAAGGAATACCCTGAAATCGTCGCAAGTGTAAACATTAACCAGGTCACCACACGGGCATCTTTAGATGGAAGCTAAGCACAGAAGTCCTGATTTTTCCAGAGTGTCAGCAATATTAAGTGCTACATACACCACTTGAACTGGAAAGAATCCCTGTTGCAACTTGGCGCCCCACTTCCTCCTACGAAATACCTCTTTCTAAATCAGAGATGTTACTGGTCTGACTCATGTAAAGAGATCGTCAGAGCCGGCCCCCACCATTTTTGAGACTGACTAGACTGAGAAAAATAGAACGATTCCTAGGAGGCTGTTTACTGTAAGGATGGCTAAGTTTCCATACAGTCCACAGGGTCTAAGGGCTGCCAGACCCCAGGGTTTATCAAGGGTCACACACCACCTAACCCTCTGGCTTAGAATTTGGAGCAGGCATCAGATGTCCACAAGGCAGGCCTCAGCTTGCTGTCCCATCCCTAGCAGCATCCCTGGGCCTTATCAGGAAAGGGCCAAGCTCAATATAGCACTTATCACACTTGAGACAGACAGACAGACAGACAGACACACACACACAGTCACATATGTTTAAGTGAAGGGGCAAGACCATGAGGTACATATTTCTGTCCCTATTTCTGTACCAGCTGCACCAGGCAGCCAAGTACCCGTGTTTGGTATTTCTACATGTGTGGAGCTGTGTGGGTCACAGATATGGTCCTCTAGGAATAATTATCACTGAATTAGCATATGCCAAGTCATGCGTTGCTGTCATTTGGCAGCTCACAGACACCTGTTACTTGGAAGTTCCTTCTTCTTGCATTTTCAAAATTTCAGTTGTTGATATATTTTAATTGTTGATAAGTTGCTTGAGCCCTGGTCCCCTGCCAGTGTCAGAAGATTTCATCTGCAATTCTTTGAAATTCTATTACCTGGTGATTATGCTCTATGAAACTGGAGAAAAACGTAAGAGTGAGCACCAGACAAGAAATCAAATATCCTGTGTTTTAGTGGCAGGCCTGACTCACAGGGTGAATGCTTAGCAGTAAGTTGGTCACAATGACAGAATTTCCTTTCGTTCTTTCTGGTATGTGAGTGCCTACTATGTTCCCGTCGCTGTTCTAGGAGCGGACGATCTGTTAGTAAGCAAGTGACAAAGACCTCTGCCCAGACTCATGCTCTCCTTCCATAACCTCCTGCTGCTAATGCTTGCCTCCCACTCATGCAGAATCAGAACTGCAGAGTGAGCCACTGGGCAGCTGGTCTGGACCCGTGCTACTCAGTACTGTAGCCACAAGCTTCGCATGGCCCTTAAGCACTTGACACGGGCCAAGTCCACACTGAGACCATGGAGACGTGCTGTGAACATGGAATACACTCTGGATTTCAAGAACTCAGTAGGAGGGGGAGAAAGAAAAAAGGAAGTATCTCCTTAATCTTTTTGTTATATTGATTATATACGGAAAGGCTAACATTTGCTATGAGGGCTTAAATAAGATAATTAAAATGAGTTTCACCTGTTTATTTTTACTCTTCAATGGGATGACTGCTAGGAACTTAACTGGGTCTCTCCTATTTCTCCGGGATGGCACCAGTCCACTGGCCTTATAACAATGAGGAAGCCAAAGCCTAAAGAGGTGGGGGTGTATCCTCACAGCCCAAGACGGTCACAGAGGCAGGGAGGAGGGAAGCGAGAGACCAGGACAGGCCTGGGACACTAGGTCCCAGCTGAGCAAGCCCAACCAGGGCCTGGACTCGGGGCACATGCTCACTCTATATCCACTTCATCTCTCCTCCTTGATCTGCATTCTTCCTACCCTGGCACCTGGCCATTGCCTCCGTGTGAGAGCCCTGACTGGCCAAGACCACACAGGGTCCATTGGCTGTAGTGCCCACCTCCTTGGCCATAGGTACAAGTCAGGGATAAAGAGGATGTGTTTGGGGGTAGGGTGTAGACAGCCAGTCTGAACGGTGTAGACCCGTTCTCCCACCCTCGGGTAAGGCTAAGCCAGGGGAGAGAACCACATGGCAACATGAGGGAGTAGATGCAGTTCAAGACTTGTGAAGGATTTTCTTCTCAAAATGGGCCCACAGAGAGTGAATATGGAAACAGATATGGGACTTTGTATGTTCATCCACTGGAAGATTTGAAAGTAGAAACAGAATACAGAAAATAAGGTACACGGCAGAACTGTGAAGAGGTGGGTAATTCGGGGCGTCTGGGTGGCTCAGTGGGTTAAGCCTCTGCCTTTGGCTTGGGTCAGGATCTCAGGATCCTGGGATCAAGCCCCTCGTTGGGCTCTCTGCTCAGCGGGGAGCCTGTTTCCCCCTTCCTTCTGTGTGCCTCTCTGCCTACTTGTGATATCTCGCTCTCTGTCAAATAAATAAAATTTTTAAAACAAAAAAAAAGAGATAGGTAATGAGATATGGGGGACCCGCAGCTGGGGTGACCTCAGGATCTAAAGCTGGGTCAACACCTAGTCTGATAAGGAAGGAAGAGCAGTGATTTGTGCCAACTTTTGAGTATGAATTTTGTGAGGCAAAGGAAGGTGGTCAGGAAGACTCGTCCAGGGGAGGTGGAGAATGAAGAGAAGGTCTGAAGGGGACAGGTCCTGAAAAGAAGCTTTGCTTCTGGAGGGATGGGCAGTTTCTGGGAGTTCTTCAGGTGATGTTTAAGGGGCATGGGATATGGAATTGAGCAGGGGCAGGAAGAGCCCCGTGCTGCTCTCATGGAGCTGCTGTCAACAGGCCCCTGAACCAGGTCAGTGATGGCAGTGGGAAACAAAAAGCAAAAAAGATAAAAGATCAGCAGAACCAGCAGCCGAGTGAACTGGAGAGAGAAAGGCTGAGCGAGCCATGTGAGGCTGGGGTTGGGGTGGAGGGGCAGGAAGAGCAGGATGGGGAATGCTGGAAGAGAGCAGGGCTGGAGCTGGGCTTAAGGAGCTTCAGCTGCTGGCCAATTTGCAGGCTCGGCCCCTCGGCTCCAGACCTACCAAACGGAGGCCACCATTTAGAAAAAGGCCCAGAAACCAGCTGGCATCTTAGGCTGGGAGCTTCCCAGTCAAAAAGCCCCCAGGCTTTTAGCCCACCAGAATGAATCCACCTAAAGGAGACTTCCCTTGCGCAGAGGACTGGCAGCTGAAGCCAGCAGAGAACTGTATCCAATTCACAGGAGCACCTTCTGTGCCCCAGGCCCCGCTCCGGGCACCAGGGATTCAGCAGGGAGCACCAAGCCCTGCCTTCCTGGGGCTCACAGGAAGACTAAGACAAACAAGCAAAACCCGAGTGCCCGAACGTTAGGAAGCTATCCCAGCTCCAGAGTGCTTCCATGGGCCTTTTTACATACCACTCACTGCCTTGGCCTCCTCAGCACCTGGCACCAACCGCTGCCTGGAAAGCACTTAACTACCGACTCAATCACAGTCATCCAAGAAGTCAATACTCAATGCAGCTTAGTGACCAAGCCTCCAAAAGGCTCCGCCGAGACTAAAAAATCTCCAACATGGAGTGACTTAACATCAGCAATTACTTCTTCATATTCCTTTTTCCCTGTTGTTCCAAGAAGTTCTGCAAACAGTTCTAGGGCAGACTAGAGGGGCCCAGCTGTACAAAATCTATTGATTCTAAACAGTTCATAAGGCTCTTTCCTACATATCTGGGTTATGCAAAGAGGCTTCATCTAAACCACTTAAATTCCAAATATGAGCTTCTTTCTAATGCATGCAGTGAAAGGATCAAAAGGATTGCGACCAGAAGTCTGGGAAGCATCACAAGAGATCAGCTCTACTGCCGGACCCAACTGGCTTGTTTAAACACATAATCTGCCTCATCATAATATAGTTTATGCCAGCTTGCCTGGCCACGGCCAAAACACCAAGATGGCACAACACATTTTTCTGTATTGCCCTGTGTACGTCAGTGACATCATAAAAAAAAAAGCAATGGGCCTTATCTAACCAGAGTAATGTTTCATCCCAAGTAACCCCTCAGATTATGCCTTCCTTCCCTTTAACCCCTAAAACACACACACACACAGAGTAATGCACGCAGCCCAGAGATCTGGCATGAGACCAAGAAACTCAAACAACAACCCAAGTTTAGCTTAAATTCATAAAACTAGGCTTGGGCTTCCACAACTTCTCTTGGGAACACAAAAAAGGTTTACCACACAGAGCTCTTGGCTTGTCATTCTCTGGTGACCTGCCCCAGGCGCACAATAGATCAGAGATGAAAGATGAAGACAAGGTACTACTTACTTGAGCAGTTTAAAAAAACATGTCATTTTCTTTTTTTTATTTTTTATTTTTTTTTAAGATTTTATTTATTTATTTGACAGAGAGAGATCACAAGTAGGCAGAGAAGCAGGCGGAGAGAGAGAGGAGGAAGCAGGCTCTCCGCTGAGCAAAGAGCCCCATGTGGGACTCGATCCCAGGACCCTGAGATCATGACCTGAGCCAAAGGCAGCGGCTTAACCCACTGAGCCACCCAGGCACCCAAAACATGTCATTTTCTAACTTTGTAGCAAATGTGTCCGATTACCAGCACTGGGAGAACAAGGGCACCACAGTCCACTCTGCATTATCTTTATGGCTAAGCAGTTCCTCGGATTTTCAGAAGTACGAGGACTTCTCTGTTCTTTGATGGGTAGTGCAAGATGTGTGCAATTTGCCCTGGCCTTGAACACTGGGGGCTGTAGGTTAAGTGGGGCATACTGGGAAACGCAGGGGTGAGGGGTTCTATAACCCAGGATGGGATCTCCGTGGGCTGCTGTACTCATAGCACAGGCAAGCAAACCAAGGAGGGAGATCTGCTGGTGGTCAGCTAAGTCACACTCCATCTGACAAATAGGCAAGATCCACGCCCTTACCTTTAGAGATACCCCAACTTAATCTCTGGATGCAAGGGAGGTATTGTGTTAGAAACCCCACATAGAGAGTACAGCAGTAAGCTCTAGGTACAGACACTGTCATGAAATGAGGGACCTTTGTTTTGGGTAACAATTTAGAGGTCTCCTGGCTAAGAGGAGGAAAAAAAAATTGGGGCTTTTTTAAACTTCACTTTCACATTATGTTACTGAGACTCGCCCTACAGCTACCTGAACAATTATATATAATATACCAAAATTTCTCTCTAAAAAAGTCCTTATTGAGTATAAATGTAGTCTAAAGACATGGATATACCTTAAGACACAAGGTTTCAGTTATCTCAAGTAAAAGCTTGACTCCAGAGATATTAAGTTTTCCATCTTCACAAACAAGAATGTCAAAGGACAGAACCCCTGCTGGTCCAGCCAGACTGCCTCCCTGAAAGCGAAGA
The DNA here is from genome assembly GCF_030435805.1 of Mustela lutreola. Taxonomy (NCBI): domain Eukaryota; kingdom Metazoa; phylum Chordata; class Mammalia; order Carnivora; family Mustelidae; genus Mustela; species Mustela lutreola. The sequence goes on along the minus strand of NC_081299.1, from coordinate 100,752,375 downwards.
GAAAAGTCAGCATTCTCTAGTCCCCACCCACCCCCTTCCATGGCAGGGTCTCATGTGTGGATCTCACTCCCTCAATAATACCTTTGGGGATTTAAGACACAGCACAGTTCTTGGTAAGCGCTCCTACCCTCTTTCCCCCACCCCACACACCCAAGCAGTCCCAGGCTGCCTGGCTTGCTTCCTTGTGGGCTTCCTTGCCAAGTTACTCCGTGGAAATGTTAGTGTAGCCAACAATGGCCACTCTCATCCTCCACCCCTCCCCACTCCCTTGAAGGGAAGCTGGGCCAAGCCAGGAGTCTACCTTAGAAGAATTTAATAATCTTTACTTGATTTCTTGGGGAGGTTCAGGTTCCTGACCCATCTACCAAATATCCTGAATACCAACTGTCACAATACCGGTGATTACAACAGTCTTGATAAACGCTGACTGTAATAAGAGAACTGTAAAGCACTCCATGGCTTGCATGTTACAACTCCATTAAAAAAAAAAAAGTTTAAAAGGTAGCGGGTTGCTACCTAAGACAGGGACTTAGCCCGGCAGAAGCCTTTTTTCCAGGAAAAAAGAGGGGAAGGGGACTGATCTGATCCCTCCCGCGAGGTCCAGCCTTATCTATCAGTTGGGTCTAGCCGGGATGGGTGAGCTCTCCTTCTCCAGATAAACTCCGGAAGTCCTCCCTTGCTTGAGGCAGCACAGTTTTGTTTTCTCTCCTATCTGCGTCCTGTGTTTAGGGGTACAGGCTACCAACCTGTCCCGGTCAGGTTCGTCACCCTCCTCCGCCTCCCCTCCCACCTCTGAGATGTAGGGCAGCCACCCGCGGCACCGTTAGCCCCGCCAACTCACTGTCAAGGCTTTTAGTCTACACCGTAAGCCAGTTTCATTCCTAAAGGGGGAGGAACCGGGCACTGTATTCCCAAGAAGTTTCCAAGAGCAGTGCAGTGCGCGGGAGTCACTCGCCTGGACCACTTTGCTGCTTACGGTGTCCACAGTCCAGTGTGAGTCCACAGAAAGTTGGGGATCCCCGCCCTGACCTCGAAACCCAGGGCTTGGCGCCGCGCCGAGGAAGCGCCCCTCTCCTCCCCGGCCTCAGAGGAGCCCCTGACCGCTGCGTCTCCAACTGTGCCTCCCGAAACCGCCGCATTCGAATTCGGGCTCGGCCGGCCTGCAGAGGTGTGCGTGCCCGCGGGAGCGCAAGCAAGGAAGAGGCGGCGGGGCCGCGGGCAGACCGGGAAGGGGCCGAAGGCCCCCATCACTCGCTCTTCGGCCGCCCCGCCCGCGCCGGCCAGCGCGCAGCCCCGCGGGACGCGCGGAGCAGGAACTCGCCCAAGTTTGCCAAGCCCCAGCCGAAGTCTCTGGAAAGTTGTAGCTCCCTCTCAGGGCGTCTCGCCTGGCCCTCGGGGGCGGGGGATGCGTGTGGGGATGTCCCCGCGGGAAGGGAAGGGAGCACCGCGGCCCGGCACCTGTCCGTACCTCCCCTCTGGCTCGCCACCCGGCTCTGAGAGGACAGGAGTTCCCCTCGGCGGGGACAGACCCCCGAAGGCGGAGCGCGCGGCTCTCTGGGGCCGCGGCATCCTAGCACCTTCAGGGGAGGGGGCCGAGTACTCACCTGGGAGGCGGAAGAGGAGAGGACAGAGGCCGGTCCTTGGCGTGGGCAGCCCCCAGCAGGAGCGGCGCGGTCACTACAGCCCCCAGGCAGCGGCACCGAGTGAACGGTCCCGCCGCCGCCCCCTCCGTTCTTATACGGCTATGACCACGCCCCCACCCCCCCACCCCCGCCCCAAGCCTTCCCTCCCAGGGGAGTGAGGGGCGGGGTGGGGCGGAGCCAGCGCCCACGGGATCCTTCCGCCTGGGCGCTGACGGCGAGGGCAGGGCAAAAGGTGCCCCCTGATTGGCTCCTCGGGTGAATGGTTGCCGAGAGACGAGTAAACCTTCCGCGGCGGGAAGGGGCGGGGGCGCTCAAGGCGGTAGCACTGCGCAGGCGCAACAGAGAGGGGCTGGGTTGACCCTCCGGCCACCCCCCCGCGCCAACTTCGTAGTTACTGGGACTCAACTTTCCGCTAGGCTCTTCTGCCATTGCAATCATATAACTCTTCTTCCCAAGCTCTTCCCATCTCCGTCCAGCTCCCTCGCAGGCCTGCTTTTTTTCTTCTGCTTCTCTGGGGATTTTCGCGTTGGTTCTCTCTGGGACTGGGGAATGAAACCCCGACACCCACCTCCGGCGTGTGTGTCGAAGTCTGAAAAAAAACTTATGTTTCTGAGCCAAGGGAGCCTTCCTCTTTCCCCCCAGCAAATTGCCTGGAGGCCATCGGGGAGAGAGCCGGCGCAGTTGGTTCTCTGCCTGCAGTTACCACCTGTGTGCGGTTAGTGGGACGCGGGCCTCAAGGAGTCCGTCGCCAAGGCGGGCACCCGCGATAGCTTCGGCCCCGCTTGAAATGGAAATGTCGCGTGTTATATAACATGCAAGCGGGGCTTGGACACCACCCACTCGTCCCATAGCAAGAGGCCTAGAGTCCAGGTTCTAAACGCAGATCAATCTGGGTTGGGATCTCAACTCGCCACCTGTCTGTAAGGCCTTGGACAATGAACTTAACCAGTCCTCCGTAAATCTCTTTCCTCACCTGTGTGACAATAGTAAAGATAGAGCAGCTTTCTAGGCTTCTATAAGTACTAAATAGGAACATGGAAGCTAATAGTGCAGTGTCTGATGCAAAGTGTGTGTTAAGTGCTGTTTATATCAAATAGTAGCTGTTATTTATCAAAAACATTTATGGGGGCGCCTGGGTGGCTCAGTGGGTTAAAGCCTCTGCCTTCCGCTCAGGTCATGATCCCGGGGTCCTGGGATCGAGCCCCGCATCAGGCTCTCTGCTTGGCAGGGAGCCTGCTTCCTCCTCTCTCTCTCTGCCTGCCTCTCTGCCTACTTGTGATCTCTATCTGGCAAATAAATAAATAAATCTAAAAAAAAAAAAATTGTGGAGCTTGTACTGATCCTCTACTGTGTGGTGGAGAAAAAGTTGACCTCCCAGATGCAGTATTTCCCTATTCCTCTCCTTGCATCCCAGCCTGAAATAACAGTTTCTGCCAAGATCTCAAGAGCTCTCTGGGGGCGGGGGAGGTCTCCTGGAACGTTGATGAGATAGGATTTCAGTATGCCTGCTTGTAGGGCTAGTCACAGTGATTCTATTGTTGGACATGAAATCAGGATAGATGGACTGATTTTTTTCTCACTTTTTGAGGTATAAATTCAGTAGCATGCACAAAGCTGGTGTGTACACAATGATGACTTTCTACATATGTGTACACCCATGTGCCTGCCAATCAGCTGAAAATGTAGAACATCTCCAGCTTCCTCATGCCCCTTCACACTCAGTGTCCCTCAAGGGTAAACACTATTCTGACCTCGGTCACCATATATTAATTTTCCAGGGTTTTTACTTGATGTAGATGAATTACATGCATGTGCATTTTTGCATCCGGCTTCTTTCACTTAAGAGTGTATCTATAATATTCATCCATTCTGTTGCATGTAACAATGCCTCATTCTTTTCCATTGTATATTACTTAATTATGTAAATATTCAACAATTTATATACTCATTCCATTAGTGGATGTTTGAGTTACATTAAGTTTTTGTCTATCCTCAAATGGATAAAGAAGATGTGGTCCATATATACAATGGAATATTACTCAGCCATCAAAAGGATGATTACTCAACTTTTGCATCAACATGGATGGAACTGGAGGAGATTATGCTGAGTGAAATAAGTCAAGCAGAAAAAGTCAATTATCATACGATTTCACTTATTTGTGGAACATAGGAATAGCATGGAGGATATTAGGAGAAGGAAGGGAAAAATGAAGGGGAGGGATAGAAATCAGAGGGGAAGATGAACCATGAGAGACTATGGACTCTGGGAAACAAACTGAGGGTTTTAGAGGGCAAGGGTGTGGGTGGATGGGTTAGCCTGGTGATAGGTGTTGTATCCATGTATTGCATGGAGCACTGGGTGTTATATGCAAACAATGAATCATGGAACAATACATCAAAAACTAATGATGTACTACTGTATGGTGACTAACATAACATAATTTAAAAAAAAAATGTGTTTGTCTATCCTTAATGAAGCTGTTACAAACTAGCTCCTTTTTCTAACTTCATTGGGGTGTAGTTGAAAAATAAAAACTTTGTATATTTAAGGTGTAATACATGATGTTTTGATACACATTGTAAAATTATTGCTACAACCAACTTAATTAACATAGATTACCTTGCATAGGTAATGTGTGTGTGTGTGTAGCACAAATGCTTAAGATCAGTTCCCTTTGCAAATTTCAGGTACATAATATAGTATTATTACTTATAGGCCCCATGCTGTACATTAGATCCTCAGGGCTTACTCATAGGGCATAACTGAATCTCTGCACCCTCAGGCCTACATAGACATGTCTTTTATGTTGGATTTATACTCAGAATTGGAACTACAGAATCACAGAATATATACACATTAAGCTTTAAATATACTGCCAAATAGTTTACTCAAGTGGTATAACAATTTGTATACCAACCAGTGATAGGAGACTTCCGGTTGCTCTACATCTTTGCCAATATTGGTATTCTTGGTCTTTTTAATTTAAAAAGTGGGTGTGTATTTATGATTTCAATTTACATTTATCTGATGATTAGTGATGTCCAGCAACTTTTTATATGCTATTGGTATATAAAATGGAAGTGAAGTGTCTGTTCAAGTCTTTGGCCCATTTGCAGAGAGTTGTCTTATCTTAGTGATCTGTAAGAGTTCCTTACATATTCTGGATATAAGTCCTTTGCCCTGTATAAATATTACAAATATCTCCTCCTAGTCTGTGACTTTCTTTTCATTCTCTGAATGTTATCTTTTGACGAACAGAAATATTTAAGTTTAAAAAAGTCTAATTTGTTAATCTTATCTTTTAGGACTTGGGCTTTCTTATGTCCTGTTTAAGAAGTCATTGCCTGGTCTAAGTTCACAGAGATAATCACCTTTGTTTTCTTCTAGGAACTTGATTGCTACCTTCATAGTTAGGTCTATGATTCATCTCAAATTAACTTTTTCTACAGTTAAAGGTCAAGATGTATTTTTTCCCCATTTGGATATCCAATTAGCTCAGCACCAGTGCCAAGCAGTTTTGTTGAATGAATGACTGAATGAATGAATATTAGTTGAATGAAAAATTCATTTTAGAGAGCAAAGCAACCACTAGGATCCAGAATGGCCAGAAAAACCCAGAACACATGATCACAATAAACTTAATGCAAAATTTTGTATTACATTGACTCTTGGACCATTTCTATTTTTTCCAGTATCTGGTGAATACCGTTAGCATTAATAGCCGCAGGGTAGAACACAGTTCAGAAATTCTTATCTAGAATTTGATCTGGCATGGTTTGGTTCTGCCTTTGTGGAGGTAAAATTTTGTTCATCTTCCTGACTGGTAGGTAACTTTGACCATTAGGGTGTGGGGAGAACCAAGAGCCAGAAAAGAAATTATTCATAAATTTGTGTATGTGTATATATATATATATATGTGTGTGTGTGTGTGTGTGTGTGTATACACATATATAGTCCCCTTTTTATTCCTGGGGCATTACTTGACTTTTCTCGAATTTTGTTTCTAATTTTGTTTGTCTGTTTTGTTTCTTGAAAGTGTTCTTTCTATCCCATAAAATTCTGGCATCCTAGAGCTGGAAGAAGTCTCAGGAAGTAATTGCCCATTGGACACAGAACCAGCTACTGAAACTTTCCAAGATTACTGGAGCCTCCTTGCCAAATTCCAGCTCCTGCCAATATACATCCAATCAAAATGGTTTAAAAACCTTTACATTCTGAGTGGTTCACTTATCTAGACCTACAAAAGCCGTGGAATGAAGAGCAGAGGGAGGAAATTGTTTTTAAAATGCAGGTGTGCCTCTCTTGTGGCCATGACCCTGAAAATGTTTTATTTCTCAATAGAATCTTATTTTATTTTTTTAAGATTTTATTTATTTGTTTGAGAGAGAGAGAATGAGAGAGAGAGAGAGAGAGTGAGCATGAGAAGGGGGAAGGTCAGAGGAAGAAGCAGACTCCCTGCCAAGCAGGGAGCCCGATGCAGGACTCTATCCCAGGACTCCAGGATCATGACCTGAGCCGAAGGCAGTTGCTTAACAAACTGAGCGACCCAGGTGCCCCAAATCTTATTTTAAATACTTAGGGAAGGAAAGACATTCTATCATCAATTATTTTTATAAGACAAAAAGAAAAAAAAAAAAACCCACTTCTATTTAGTGCCCAGAGACCCTCATTTATTAGTTTCTTAAGTTTTTGTAGTACCTTATCTCAAGGTGGATTATCATGATAAATGTTTATTACACTACCCACCTCTAACTATCTTACTTAAAATGATTTTTATGGATGCCTGAGTGGTTCAGTTGGTTAAGCATCTGCCTTTGGCTCAGGCCATGATCCCCGGGTCCTGGCATCGAGTCCCACATCAGGTTCCCTGCTCAGCGGGGAGCCTTCTTCTTCCTCTCCCTCTGCTGTTCGCCCTCCAATATGTGCTTTCTGGCTCACTCTCTCACTGTCAGATAAATAAATCTTTAAAAAAATGATTTTTAAGGAAAGTTTTGATTGTGTATATGAACATAGAGAAAAGTACACAGATCATAAAAGCACAGCTCAATGAACTGTCACAAACTGAATACACCTTGGTCACTAGCCTGTAGATTGAGAAACAAAGGAGCACCACAGCAACATTGTCTACATCCTATCAAGTCTCTGGTGAGGCCAAGGCATGACTTGGCTCCCCACTTCCCACCTAGAACTTTGCCTCTTTTGGGGCTCCCTCAGGCCAATGTTTTTTGGGGGTGTTGCCGAAAGAGAACCGGGTTTGGAGTAAGAAAGTGTAAAATTTATTTAGAGCAAAGCACAGGAAGAGACGACCTGAGACTAGTCAGATCTGATGGGCAGGGAGGAGGGAGCTGGCTGTGTCTTTGGGCAGTGATCTTACAGCAGGCTCAAGCATAGCATGGCTGTGGAGGCCCTGGGAAACTGAGGCAGTATGAAAAGAGTAAGATAGGGGCCTAAAAAGAGGGAGAAGGTGATGTTGGCACTGCCAGAGAAAGGAAGATGCCAAACGTGAGGAGTGCTGACTTTAGCTCTCTGATCTGGTGTCTCTGGACCCCCTTACTGCCCATCTCCTTGACAGTTGTCCCTGAGGAAAGGAGGTAGGGTTTAGTCAGACGGCTCGTGTCCCCGTCAGATGGGTCAACCTCTCTGAGACTTAGCTTCCAAATCCAAAAAAGGGAAGGGTAATTAGCCTCTCTGCTTCATGGAAGTGTGCCCCCAGTCAAACGAGGCAGTGAATACACATGAAAACAGTTGTCTTTTTACAATACTTCTCTTTCTTTGCCAACCAAGGGCCCTTTCTCACTTTACCGTCAGGATGACTTGGCAAGCAAGTCAGACGAGAACAGAGGAGGGGAAATTCTCAACCCCTTGTTGTGGCTCCCTTCACCTCTGGGGCCCCAGATTTCTTATCTGGGGATTAACGTTTTCAAATCCTCCTTCAGGGAAAAGGGATTCCGTGAAAGTGTAAATTGTTAGCTGATCATTTCATATCTCCTGACCAACCATGTCCACTCTGAAGCTGACTTACATTTAGATCCCGGATGTCTCTTTCACCAGCTGTTGTACAGCCTGAAACTTCCGGCACTGGCGTCCATGCCTCTTGGGACAGAGATTCCCACCATTTCCACATAGTTTGCCAGAAGAGGAGGCCCCCCACCTGCTAGGAACGGTTAACTCACCAGCCTGCTGTAGTTCTCAGTTCTAACATTCGTCTTCCAGTCCTCACATCAGCCTGGATTTTCAGTTGCAAGCATCCAAAAATGATTCTGGAAGATTGAAGCAAGATGGAGTTGATTTAAAAGATATGGGGAGCCCACAGAAGGCTGGCTAGAGATCTTTGCCATTTGGCTCTGCTACCAGGAACAGTGCTTGAAGATCATACTGCAGAACTGGTCCAGGGAAGATGCCATGAAGTTATCATAGGCCATGACTGCCTCTGCAAACCGGATATAATTGCTACCACCACCACGGCCGTCACTCATTGTTAACTAGAGTCTTTACATCTCTGCTTCTTCCCTCCATGAGCTTCTGATTCAAAATATTGGTGGGAACAACATCTGATTGGCAGAGCCCGAATCATGGGTCCAAGTCCTGGTTGCAAAGATGGCTCAGAAACAGATGATGGGATCTTCTCAGCTTTGATTCTGGTGAGTGGGATCTACCAGGAAGTAGGTTCTTGAGAATCTTCAAGGACAGAGGCCCTCCGATTCATACAGCCCTGCTGGTGTTCTCTGCTCTTGGCCAGATGACACTTTTTCCTCTTCAGAATTCTTACAATGGGCCCTGCGTGGATGTTTGGTGGAAGAATGAAAAGAAAGGAAAAAAGAAAAGAAAGAGGTGTTGGATAACATCTGTCCCCACCCCCATGTTTCAGTTTTTAATCTCTGTGCCTCAGTTTACCTGCCTGTTAAAAATAAATAAATAAAAGAACCTGGCCTAGCTTACCTGTTGCGCCTATAGCTCCAGCAGTGGCATGACAGAGGTAACGGGTGTGCGGCGACACTGCCCAGCACTTCATGGGGTTGGCTGCCTATAATGACAGTGTCCCGGGGCTGGCGCTTGTGTAACAGGCAGATTTACTGAGAGGGGATGACTGTTTGCTCAGCAGCCTAGAAGTCTATAATTAGACTGTCACAACATCAGCAAAAGTACAGGATCAATGTAATCAGAGAAGAAATGGAAAAGAACACAGCATCAGTCAAAGCCTCCAGTGGGTCCCCGTGGTTTCCGGAGCCTGATCGCCCAGGCAGATTCAATGTCCCGCTTGTGGGCTTCGTCCTGGTGATGACCAGGTTGGCTTGGGCCTCTGCTGGCCGGCCCCCGAGCCACCCATTCTCCCCGCCCTCTTCCTCCTCCCTTCCGCTGCTCACCGAGTCTTCGGGATGAGAGCCCAAAGGAGGCAGGACTTACACCCAAAACTTAGTGGGCAAGGCGCTTCCGTTCGTCGTGATTGTACGTGTGTGGGAGTGAAGGAGAGCCAGCTTCTCTGAGATGGGATTCCCTCCTGGGAATCTGCATTTAGCTAATCCTCCCAGTGATTCTATGCATGCTGAAGCTGGAAGGCCGCCAGGCTGAGCCATGCTCCTGACCCACGGTAGACTTGTCCTCTTGCTTCTACTGTGCACCTGGGGTGACCCTCGCAGTCAGGATGGCAGCGAGACCGAGGCAGCCAAGGTCGAAGGGCCACCTCAAAGCCAAGGAATGATAATGGGCCTCTTATTTTCTTTTTAATCACATTAAGAATTCCAAGCTGCAGACATGTTTATCTCATTAATCCTCATGACATCTGATCTAGGGGGTAATGACCAGTGTCTTTAGTTTCCTTCAACCAAAGTGGATCGGGGCCCAGATCTACCCTCAAAGGATCTGGATCCAAGCGCTTCTAGTCTTCCTTTAGCCTGAATCCTCTTAGGTAGAAACAACTCAATTTTATAAATGTGTGATCTTTTATTTCTTACAGTTTTTTTTTTTTTAAACAGAAACAATGCTGCTGTATAAAAATCAGAAAATATAGAGAAGCAGAAGGAAGAGATAAATCATTACTAACCATACAGCAATCATCCTGTTAACACTCTGTGTTTATCCTTCCCCACCAGCGTGCATGTACACACTCTCACATGCACGTATTTGGACAGCTAGGAGAGGACTACCTGAGGAGCCGTAGCTTCTAGATGAACGGTGATCTGCGGCCAGCAGGGAAGGAGCCAGAGGGAAAAGACCAGGCTACTTATTCCCTGTGCCTGCTGATCTCCTGCTTGTGTCTCCCCGTGGCCAAGCTCAAGCAGAAGGCAGGTCGGTGCCGTCATCCCCTGAACTCAGCCTCTTCAAGACACAGAGTGGGAAGTTGGACGGGAGGAGAGAGGATCTGGATAGGCAAATGGAGGCCGCCCAACATGCTTTCCTATGTGCACTTACAAATACAGCAGTTCATTTTCCATTTCTAGAATTCCAGACCCAGAAAATGCAGTGTTCTGTTTTAAGTTAATTCTCTCCTTGACCACAGCAAGTGGATGAGCTGTTATTTTGTGGTGTTGCCCTCAACACAGTGAGTTAAGAGCCCCGGCTGCTAGGTCTGGCTTCTCTACTCGCTCATCAGAGACAAAGCTCTACCGTTATTCAGTCAATAAGGCCTCTTCCCTGATACCAGACGCAGCACTGGGCACCATGGAGGAGTCTGAGGACTGGTGCCTAGAGCTCACAGCCTCACAGGGACTGAGAGGCACCATATCAGCATCCATAAACCAGGCAGAGACAAGCCCAGGAGGAAGTTCTGCACTTACACTAGTGACTTAGAAGCTCCTATTTCAGGCCAAGAGTAATTGATATTAATTAATAATAGTATTACTATTATTTATTTTTGCATTGTATTTACTATATACGGCCGCTGTTCTAAGTGCCTTGTAGGTATCTGTATTATTAAATCTTCCAACAGCCGCATGGGGTAAGTTGTATTGTCCCCATTTTATAGCTGAAGAAACTGGGGCACGAGAAGTTTCGATTAGTGAAGCTAGAATTTAAACCCAGACAGTCTGACTCAAAGGCCTATTTTCTCAAAAGTCTATGTGTTACTACCAAGAGTCTGGGATCCAAACTACTTCAACGTCATTCTAAAGTGTTGTTTGCCTTTTGAACTCTCGTTCCCTCCAGAGTGACACTGGCATTTCCAGAGGCTGCATGATAGTCTTGACATCAGTCTGAGGCTAATGGAATGTATGCTCGTTTTAAAATTCCCTCAGTTTGAATTTCTAAATACCACAGAAATAACTCACTTAAACAAAAGTTCTTTGGTTTCTCAAGGGGATTCTAAGGGATCCTATAAAAGGACTTTGAGATCAAAAAGTTTGAGAAGCACTGTGTTAATCTTAACCTGGGAGGGGGATGGTCAGAGTGAGGGATCTCGTTGGATTACTGGACCAGATTTATTAGCCCTAGTTTCCTTTCCTAAATCAGAGGACCAGGTAAGGTAGATTCTACACTAGAGAATGATAGAGCGCAGAGGAACCCAGAGTAGTCATCTGGCCCATTTTCTTGACTTTGGGGAAGATGGCTTCAGATGGGCTGGGGGCTTTCCTGCCCCTGGTGCCCTCATGGACTTGCCTGTGGCCTGGGTGGCCCTGTTAATCTTATCCAGAACCCCTGGGCCAAAGTCCTCCCCAGATCAGGGCTTGAAATTCTCCAGGAGATTTGAGAATACCCAGTTTGGCCCTAGTAATTGTTATTTGTGAGAGGGAGCGGACATTTAAGGCTTTGCAATTTTGAGTAGAATAGTATAATTTTAATTATCTGTCAAGATAATTAAATGACTGCAATATGGCCTAGTTTTTTCAGTCTATGAAATAGGGAGTAATAGTAATTACTTTTTAATTAATGGACATTGGGAATTGTAGCAAATGAAGTTTAGCCAATTATGGGAAAAGATTAAAACCTAACTTTAGGGATGGTAGAAAATAATTGATATTCCTTGCTTAAAAGTGAAAAAAATTATTCAGCCATAAAAAAGGATGAGATCTTGCCATTTGTGACAACATGGATGAAGTTAAAGGGTATTAGGTCAAGTGAAAGAAGTCAGACAGACAAATATCATGTGATTTCACTTATATGTAAATCTAAAAAACAAGAGAAATGAATAAACAAACAAAAGAGAAACAGAGCCATAAATACAGAGAACAATGTAATGGAATATAATGGTTGCCAGAGGAGGACAAGTTGGGGATTGGGTCAAATGGGTAAAGGGGAGTGGGAGACACAGACTTCGAGTTATAGAGTGAATAAGTCACAGAAATAAAAGATACAGCACAGATAATATAGTCAATGGTATTGTAATAGCACTGCATGGTGACAGTGGTAACTACACTTGTGGTAAGCACAGCATCAAGTATGGACTTTTCAAATCACTATGTTGTACACCTGAAACTAATGTAACATTGAGTGTCAACTATACTTTAATTAAAAAACTAATAAGCTTTTTTTAAAAGTGGAAAGAAAATAGGAAATGTCTGTATTGGGAATTCTAGGCTGGTGACCGGTATCCATTTCTTCTTCCCTGACTGAGGGACTGCCTCGATGCTTGGGTAGAGTTGATGTGGACGGCTCCAGCATCCCAAAATGATGGGCCCAAGCCAGCAGGGTACTTCCTCCCCCTTGCCCTGGGATCATTTAGGGATGGGATGTTGCTTTTGTGGTTGGAGAAAGGGAATCGGTGAATGGTCATCCTCTGTCTCGGTGAGATCATGAGGAGATGTGAGTCCCGGAATGGGTAACATTGTTTTGCTGCCTTGAGAGAAGCCAACGTGTCATGATACCCACACACCAGCAAGGGCAGGACCAACAACTCAAGACAACCAGGTCAGAAAGCCACACTGCCTTCCAACTTTTCTCTTTAGGAGCTCACAACTCCCTGTGTTCTAGCTAATTTAACTGTATTTTCTGATACTTAGTAACCAACAGATCTGATATAATTAACTTTTTTTACAAATCAAATGCTGTACGACAGAGAAAAGGGCTGTCGTGTTGACCCAACAAAAAGTGCCAACTCTGACAATTTAAGGACAATTCTGATTTTACATCACCTGTCCTCAAGCCGATCTTCCAAATGACATCTTCATGCCCCACAGTCCCCCTGCTCTACCTTACACATTGGTTTGTCCTCCTCTAGTTTTGTTTTTCTTTACAAATAAAACTCTCCTTTCCCTGTTTTATTGTGTAGTGACCAAGCATCAGAAATGTTAGGCTCAACAACCAAATTTTCTCCAGGGTCAAGGAAAACAGAGGCTGGGAGAGCAGTGCCGTGTGCATCATAATGCTTTGTTAAGTCAACTGGAGCGCCAGTTCTCTGTAGCAGGACAAAACAGCAGCGCGAAGGACACAATTCAGCTGGTAGTTGGAAGCAGGGGCGCCCAGATCAGACAGGCTGGGTTCAGGTCCCAGCAACGCCTGCTTCTCTGGGAGTTTTATCTGACCTCGCTGAACTTCAGTGTCCTTATCTCAAGATAATAAGATGGTGATAGAGATGGCTGGATGGCTCAGTTGGTTAAGTGTCTGCCTTTGGCTCAGGTCATGGTCCCAGAGTCCTGGGATGGAGCCCCACAGCAGGCTCCCTGCCTCAGCTTCTCCCTCTGTCTGCCACTCCCCTGCTTCTGCTCTTTCTCTCTCTGTCTTTGACAAGTAAATAAATAAAATCTTAAAAAAAAAAAAAGTGATGGTGATAATAAGAGAACCTCTCTCATTGGGATGTTGTGAGGATTAAATGAGCTAATTCATGTATACTCGTGAGTGTGTATGGCAAACGGGAAGTTTTCAAAAAAAAAAAAAAAATGTTAGCTAGAGACAGTCTGAGAGACTTCCTGTCCCTGGGACTCTGTGCACTTTCCCGACAAAGGAGGGGATCCTCTGGAGGGTCTCCAGGGTCCCTTCCAGACTGATGTGCCCAGAACTCACTCACACACAGTGTCCCCAGAAGCACTGAAGGGGCTGTCTGTCTCCAGGGCTCTCAGAGAGGACATCCATGTCAGTTTTGTTTTTTATTGTTGTTTTTGTTTTCAGTATAGAAACTGAAACAGAGAAACACAGGGCCAGTTCCTGCTGATCATCACATATACAGCACAGGAAGAGGGGGGCCATGAACATGGAGCTCGAGAGTCTACGATACTGTCACCCTGCCCTTGGGCCCTCAGGATGCTCATCCATAAATAGGGTCAAACCCCTCCCCCCCATCTCTCCAAGTAACTGTGAGGGTTATATAAAACAACCCACTCAATGTTAGAGATCCCCTGTCATACCATGGTGCCTTGTCAGTAGTCATTTCCTTCCTCCTTCTGGGGCCACAGGCCACCACTGCAGTGAGTGGTGGGAAGGAGTTCCACCTGCAGTGACAGCAAAAGAAACTCTCTCCCGAGGCTGTATATAACAAGGCTTATTTGAATGTTGCTGGGATACTGAGGAGACAGGAAGCTCCCAGGGAGCCCAGACAGGGGAGAGCTGACCTCACAGCTCTGATACCTGGCTGATACCTGGCTGGGGACCTAAAATGTTCCAGGGGCTCACTTTTCTCCCTGCCCTCTTAACAGATATTACTGATCTCTGATAATTAATAAGACTTTGCCCTTTTCTTTCTAGAGTCTTCTCCTACCACAAATTCCCAACTCAGTTGCTATCTAAAATGTAAACTCCCAGAGAGGAAGTCTGAGGGGCAGGTAGGCACCAGCAACTCTACGTTGGCATGTGTTTTCTCTCTGATGGCTGGGAGGTTGGCCTCCCGGGACCAGATGTGCTCAGCTGTGGCCACATGGTGCAGTCCCAGGCTACAGGTTCTCCGGGAACAGCAAAGGGGGGCCCACCTGCTACAGGGACAGTGGGCTTATCTACAAGCAGCAGTATGACACAGCAGTATACAGTTAAGGGCGTTTCCCTCCCTACTTTCTCATTGTTCTGTTTTGGACCCACCCATCCGGGCCAAAGACCCTTCCCCATCAAGCTGGTGCCATCCCCAAGCAAAGGGGTTACTGTGCTAATAAAGCCTGGGAGCTGTGATAGCCTGTCTCCCACAGTCCTTGTTTTTGTATGAAAAAGCCTCAAATAATCACAGGCCTAGTGCTTGCAGACTGAACAGAGAAGAATTTGTAACCACGTGAGCCCCAATCTGTACAAATCAGCTAAAGCAGAGGGCGAGGTGCCTGTCATGACCCAGCCCCCAGGGAGCAGACTTCCTACTATGGCTATGGCACTTAGAGGTCTGTTTTTGAGCCATCTTGCTCACATCTGGGCAAGGTGAGACAGCTCCCTCGATCCTGCTGGTGGGGGCCGGGACAGCATGGATAACTGAGAGTCACAGCAGAAAGGGAGAGGGAGTGACCTGCTGTAACTGAGGGCCAGAAGATGCCTGGCCATGGTGCTGAGTCAGCCCAGAGCACCTACCTGGGGTTCAGGGTGGCCCCCTATAAGGTGGGGGAGAATCGCATCGCAGGGTTCCATCTGTCCTGGTGTTAGTTCCCTGGGGGAAGAGGTGTGCCAGTCACACTGGAGAAGCTGAGCTTCTGGCATGGAAGCCCTGCCCTGGGGTCCTGACTGGAAGTGCCAAGAGAGGGCTTTCCATCTGTGGGCACGGTCTCTTGCTTTGGGCCTTGTTTTTCAGACAGCGAGACCATTGGAACCCCGTGGGGGTACTTAAGCTGATCATCTCAAGGTATACCATCTTTCATGGTATATTCCCATGTCCCAATCCCAGAGCCTTCCATTCCAGGGGTCTTTGATTTTGACAAGTACACGTGATAGTTCTGGCCCAAATGACCAAACACCACACCTAAAGAAACCTGGTGATAAGAGGAAGATTTCGTTGTCAGACAGGCCTGGATTCGTAGCCCTACTCTGCCACTTGCTGGCGGTATGGCCCCTGGCAAGCTGTTTCACCTCTCTGTGCCTCCATTTCCTCTTCTGAGAATTGGGAACAGAGAATATTCACGTCATCAGGGCATTGAGGAGAAGAAATGTTAGGAGGTGCTGCTCTCAATGCATGGCAAGGTGGGAGAGAGTGACAGAGTCTGACCAGAAGCTCACTTGCAGAACTGTATTTGTTCAAGGGACACTTTTTATAGGAACAAATGTTAATTCTAATGCCCCGAATTAATTAATTCTAATGCAGAAAGATTTCAGAATCTTCATTGATGAGCAAGTCAACCCTAGCACGCCCCCATTCCAACACACTCACACCCGCCTCCTTTCTCTTGCAACTGGACAGGGCCTCTGCCTGGAAGCCCTCGGTGCTCCACTGTTACCCATCCACTCCCCGTGCCCCAAACAGATCACCTGTCAGCAGGAAGTGTGTTTCCTCACTGACATCACAACTGTGTAGACACCCCACGCAGACACCACAAGGACTCTTAGATCTTACACTTCCGGTTTTTCAAGTAGTATTCCAAGAACTAGTATCCACCTATTAGATAAGTAGGATAGTCCATGTGGCCAAAGATCTGGGCTCACTGAGAGGCAGGGGTCTTGGATTTTGACAAGTGCTCCTAATCATTCCGACCCAAATGACCAAGGACCACCCCTAAAGTCATTTGGTTGGTTTTATACACATTAATGTTTGAGGATGGCAGTTTCATACAGAACACCTTGCAATCCCCAAACCACTAAGCATGATTCAACCTTTGAAGCTTAGAAGGTGACTTTAAAATCGTCCTTTTTCATAATTACAGTTCAGGATAAACCAGCCTCTACCTCATGAAGCTTACAGCCCTGGCGAACATCCAAGAGTGATGTCTGTTCCACACAAAATAAGCTGGGGTACGTTGGTGGGATTGCTTCTGAGCCTTGGGGTTCCCAAACACACAGTGAGTCGGGGGGGTTCCCATGCCCTTCTAGTCTGTAGTCCGGATGTCTGGATGAGGGAACAGGCCTTCACATTTCCGTAGAATGTGCCTGATTTTGCTTCTGGTTTCACGGGCCCGAGGGCAGTGAGAACCCATCCTGGCTGCCAATGATCCAATACAATATACAGTTCTATTTGTTCTGCACTGAATAAATTCTCTAGGTCAGCCTTCTGAGCAGAGCAGGGTTGGGGGTAACGGAGAAAGCCCAAGATGAGGACGCAGTTCTCAGCCCTAAGAACATTAGGCAAATCTTTGTAACAGCAGGACAGGCAAAGAAAGGGTGGATAGCTCCTCTGGGCACCCACTTCTTTGGCCTGACATGTACCTTTTGCCACCACACTGAAGAGAGTCTCTACTTGTCTTGAGGAGAAGAGACACAGCTCTGATAGGTGGCTGAGAGACCAGATATCTATGCCAACTGCTGTGCCCCTTCCCTGTGGTGCATGCCCAGAAGAGCTTTACAGTGGCTGTCATTTCCAACGTGGCTTTGGGCAATGGCAGCCAGAGGGCTGGGGTTTGTCGCCACACCTGACCAACACTCCATGGGCTCCTAGTCACACCGATGTAAGAAAAGGCTCTGAGCAGGGACTACAGAGATTTGGAGCAAAGCTGACCTGATCATCTGTTGGGTCGGTCTCATCTCCACACTCATCCTTGTGCCTCTTTCTTCCTGGCTGGGTCTGGCCGTAGCTGCAGGGAAGTAGCAGCTAAGAGGAGGAGAGCCTGCCCAAGTCAGTGATGACAATACTCAGAGCAGTAGCTCATGACAGACCATGAAGTCTTCACTATGTGCTAGCAGCTGTACCAAGGGCTGTTTCCTCCGTAGGATCTTTTGTTTGGAAATAACTGAGGCAAGAGAGGTTAAAGGACTTGTCAAGCTGTGAGGCTAGCAAGCTGGGGAGAAAGGACCCGGGTTCTCGTCATCTTGTTCCATAGCTGCCCACTGTTGAAGAGCCATGCCTTTCTAGGATTTTTGAGGGCAAGGGGCATCCTTCCGGCCCCTGGGCAGCTCTGGGGACACCCTCTCTCTACCTACTTTCTTGAAGCTTGGTACTATGACCTGAGGAGAGGCAGAATTCTCTTTCAGAAACTTTCCACTGTTTGTCCAGGGATACCTGTTATGTTCCTTTTCCCCCGAAGGTCTTGAGTCCAACAAACTTGGCTCAGAGTTTAAGAATTGCCACCTGCGGGCGCCTGGGTGGCTCAGTGGGTTAAGCCGCTGCCTTCGGCTCAGGTCATGATCTCGGGGTCCTGGGATTGGGCTCTCTGCTCAGCGGGGAGCCTGCTTCCCTCTCTCTCTTTCTGTCTGCCTCTCCATCTACTTGTGATTTCTCTCTGTCAAATAAATAAATAAAATCTTAAAAAAAAAAAAAAAGAATTGCCACCTGGGTTGGGGGGGGTGGTTGTTAAAAATCATTGCTTGAACCATCTCATGCCTTCTAAGTCAGAATCTTAAGCAGCCAGGAGAGCTCTTTGGAAACCCCATGCAGAGGGAACAGAGCACTAGCTTCAAGGTGGAAAGACTGGGGCTGATGTGGAATTCAGCCACCCAGGTAACCTCTCTGGGCCTGGTCTGTAAAGCAGGGTAACCAAAGCTGCCTTTCCTGGGCCCTCGCTTTATTGTGACAGTGAACCGTGATCACGGGTATGACAGCTTTGTGATGATTTTTAAGAACTAGCTTTCAGACTAAGGACTCAAGGAGCATCATCTCTGAGCTTTTGGAAGTGCTGAAGGGAGCTCAGAGCCGTTCAGGAGTGACCAAGAAACTCACCGTAGAGAAGCAGCAGGGCCCAGGCTGAGTCAGAGCTGTTGACTCCTTTCCAAGCGCTGCTGTCGGACAAGTGCTATGCAGGGGTGAGTTGGTGCCGGAGGTCCAGAAAGCGGGATGAGGCCAAGACCCTCTGCAGAAGCATGAGTGCTACCCTGCTTAGAGGGGAGCCTGACACACGTCTCCTGCCCGGAGAGCTGCCGCTTCAGTCGCTAGGCATGACTGTGCCACCTCTCTGCCTGCAGACAGGGAGCACCAGGTGACTCTAATCCTCAGCCAACCCTGAGGACAGTCATTTTGGCAGCTGCCTCAGTCATGCCTTCTGTGGGAAGCCTTCCCAAGGAGTAGGGCAGATGCCAGGTGGGAATGTGGGCTCCTGTAACAGGAACACCCCCACACCTGTTGTTTCCACTGCCCAGCTCCTCCCAGCTGAGTCCAGTCCCTGATGGGCAGGTTTGTCCTCCCCGGGGCTTCAGTCCCCACGGAGGGGTTAAGAAACCTCCCTGAGAACACACCTGCAGGCCAAGGGGTTCCCACTTCCCCACTTCTACTCTCCTGCCAACCCCATTCTGCAATGGAGCTCCTGTGCCTCCATCTTCAAGCATGAGTCCTTCCAGGGACACCAGTTTGTGGAATTAATATTACTGTATGCATAATATTAGCTACAAAAAAAACTGTTACAGTTTAACCCAGGACGGACTGCACGTCAGCCCCGAGCTGTGCCCTGTGCCTGCATTACCTTAGCGAGTCACCTCTACTAGGACATGATTGACTGCACCTGCCCCCCCCGCCCCCACCCTGGAGCACAAAAGGAAACTGAGGGGCAGAGATACCGAGTGGTTAGCCACGTTCAGCCAGCTAGCCAGTGACAAGCTGGGAAGGGAACCAGGGCTGTTGGACTTCAGGCAGAGCCCCTGCCGCACCGACGTGGCCACCCTCCTGTGCTCTTGGTCTGATCTCCTGCCCCCTGCTCCACCTCTACCATTCCTTTGCCCTCCTAGAAATCAGGCTGTGGCCCATGTGGAGACTCCAAGTCCCCACCTTCCTGGACTTGGCTCCTTCTCCACTCCGTAAGCACATCTGTCCTGTCTTGCCCCTCCCCCCTACCCAGGTCTCCAGAGCCCTCTGGCCTCAGGCCACTTGCTCCCCCCCCCCCGCCCCTAGTCTGTGTGCATGCTTAGCCAACCCTGGGGTATTTCCAAAGGCTCTCTATCTATCCCTTGACTTTCAGGTTTCTCAGGCTTCAAGCTGTTCTGCCGGAGAAGGCCCAAGCCCTCCTTCAGAATCATTCACCCTCATTCCCCAGGGGGACCATCCAGCTGCTGGCTGCAGGTAGTGGGGACAGGCCAGACTTCCGGCCTGGCACCCGGGGCCTCACAGTTTGGCCCGAACCCCCTTCAGCCTGTCTCCCACTGCTGCCTCTTTAGTCTGGCCTGGCCCGCCTTCTCCTTGCTCCTCGGATGTATTTCATGAGTTTCCCCTCCATTCACATCAACGCACACATTGCTCGCTTAGTCACTGTAAACGATTTATTCAACACCTTCGTGGCTATGCGTCATCTCAGGCTCCGTGGAGGTGAAGAAGCCTCGCCCCGCCATGTGGAGCTGATGCCTGAGCCAAGGAGACGGACTGGTGTCTTCGAGGAACTGAAAACCCAGGGTGAGGCAAGGCAGGTTGGGGAGCGTGGCTTGAGGACTCAGCAGGGAGTGGGTCATGTGGGTGCTCGCAGGCTCCACGGAGGGCTCTGTGGGACTCCTGGTGCCAAGAGAAAATGCTGGAGGGTTTTGAGCAAGGAAGTGGCATGACCAAATTCCACAAATCCTGCTGTTGTTGGTGAAGCAACCTGGGGTTGCGGCCTGATCTCTCCACCAGGAGCACTCCTGTCTCTTTCTTCTGTCTGCCAAGGCTGGCCCACAGGAGGAAAGTGGAACTGTTTGTGGGGCGCCCGTGGTGGGGATGACTGACACCTCCACAGTGGCCCTTGACAAGCATCAGCCCCACTGAGGAACAGTGTGGTGATGCCGCGTGGAAAAGAGGGCAAGACAAACCAAGTGCGAGGGTCAGGCTTTAAGGCAGGTCCTGTAGACACCCTGAAAGGTGTGAGGGGAAACTTCGAGGAGGAGCTGGAACAGCTGCGCAGGCCCTCGAGTAGGGGATGGCTGGCAGGAGGACTCTGGATGGGAGCATGGGGACATACAAGAGAAACTTCCCTATTGGAGGGGTAGCGTGTCAAGCAGCAGGAGAAGAAAGGTGGGCTAGTATGCAGCAGGACAGACAGTGGCGCTCTCGAACTGTGGTCCAGACCTGGTGCAGTGAGGGTGCTGTTGGGTGGCTGCAAGGTCCCCAAGTGCCCACAACACCCACGCTGCATGCTGAATATAGTGGCCTTGAACAGTTCCTTACCCACCAGTTGCCATGTTGTGGATCTTGTGACTATGCAGCTCTGGCCATAAATAAGCAGTTGACACAAGGCTTGGCACCTGACTCCGAAGGAGCCACATAGAACCTGGTCATGAGGACACCAGAGACCTGGGGGGTGGCCTGGCATGGAACTCTGTCCAGCAAAGACCAGATGCCAGACAGAAAGAACTGTCCCAGCCAGATCCTCTCGGGGGCTCTGGTAGCAGACACACAGAGATAGCCCAAGTCAGCAGGATGCAGCAGTGCTGAGAGACCCTCAGAGGGTCGTCAGAAGCCAAAGCCACAAAGCAGCAGACATGGTGCCCAAGCAGGAGCAAATGAGATGGGGGAGGGGAGAGATTGGGGCAGCAGGCCTGGAGGCAGTGACTGAGAGAGCTGACTTGCAAGGATGATGAAGACCCGGGAGCAGGAAAAGATGGTGTGCCTCTGAGGGACCACAGACTGCTGTGCTGAGCCGTGAGGAGCTGAGAGGGCCATTCTCCACAGGTCCTGTCCCACACATCCTACCAGGGACGCCTGAGGCTGCCTGAGGGGGCTTCTAGTCCTTGCACACCTCCAAAACACCAAACATGATCACAGAGCTACCATGAGCTGCCGTTTTCTGGGTGAGAGGCTGGAGTGCTGCTGGGGCCACAGTGGCGGCTTTTCCAAGGTCTTCTGTGACAGTCACCCGGAGCCACCACACTGGACCTAGATCTGCTCGGAATGTCTTCAGCTCGGGGAGAGCCTGCAAGCTCTGTGTGGTAAATTACAGGGTTGGAGACCACAGAAAGCCACAGGAAAATTCCCGTCAGGGCCAGGAGCAGACACAAGGGGAGAGAGACTGTGAATGGCTCCCTGGATGAGAGGAAAGATAGAAACAGCCAGAGCTCAGCTCGATGGTATGGAAAGAAAATAAAGAAACGATGGAACAAATGTCTAGAATCCCCAAGTGGGGTAGCTGGCAGGGGAAAAGGGAACTGTGTGACCAGATGTTTGCTTTGCCTCCTGGAATGGAAAGCACTCCAAGTGGAAAACGTTTCCGGACCAGTGAGGTCAGATCTGTGAGAAACTCCTCTTCCAAAAGCAAGATGGCGGCCTCCGCCAGACCCTCCGCACCCAACTGGGAGAACTGCTGGGACCACAGGCCTGGCAACCTCAGCCCCCTCCCACTTCAGTTCCCTGTGAGAAAAACCTTTTCTGGGCCAGACACAGTGTGGCAACAAAGCATTGGCTCCCCAAGTTTATAGACCTGGCTCTGGAAGGAAGACCCATGGGAAGGGAACCACATCCAACCGGAGGCCAGAAAATGTTTCCCTTGGTCTGTGGCAGGGGCTGATGTTGGCTTGCTTCCTTCTTGTCCACAACAGGATGGCACAAGTGAAAGCAAACAAAACAGAAGCCAATGCAAAGGGCGTCTTAGGCTCTCTCAATGAGAACAACCCAGAAATCAAGGCCAGGAGTGAGGGAGGAGTGGGAAGGCAAGAAGACCCTGTGGGAGAGAGCTGGCCTGCTCCAAGGACCTGCTAAGTACCACGATGTCTTGTGGGCATGAAGGGCAGACAATACTGAGGTTTTCCTTGTGTCTGACGTGTATGTATGCATGCATTTATGTGTTTTGTCTACTTGAATCCCTTCCTCAACTTCAACTTCCAAGACTTGGCTCTTGTCCTCTCCAGTAGGTCATGGGACACCTCCTTGGAGACCCTTCTTTGTAATACTGTCTGTATGTATCAGTTTGGCTGTGATAACACACGACCCCCAAATCCCAGGGGTTCACAATGATAACAAACATTTCTTTCTCCTATCACATGTGGGTGACCACCAACTGTGACTCCTGTGGCTTTGTCCCATGACTTCCTATTCTAGGGCCCAAGCTGTCCCATCTGGGTCAGCAAATATGACAGTAGAAGCTCTCATCAGTGCATTTTAAAGCTTCTGCTGAAACCTAGAGCACACCATCACATCCATTCATATTCCACAGGCCCAGTCATGTCACATGGTCAAGTGCAAAGTCAGGAGGGTGAAAATATATGTTGGTCTCAAAGGGACAGAGGCCATGGATAGTGCAAACAATAACACTGTCCGCCTTCCGACAGATGCTTCCGCAGCTCCGCAGTCTCCTCCATGCAAGCTTGCTTCGTTCTAACCATTTTATGAAATAATATCAAATGCAACAGTAACAAATATTCCCTAACCCCTGTCTTTGGGCCTGGTGTTCTAAGTGTTTTATAGGCATTACTCAAGTTAATACCCTAGGAGACCACTCTTATCCCCATTTTACATGTAAGACAACAGGCAGACAGGGTGACTTGCCCAAAGTCACACAATGGCTAAGGGTCAGGGTCAGGAGTCACTCTGGGGGCACTAAAGGCTGTACTCTTACCCCCAGCTCTACCCAGAGACTGGGCGCGGAGAAGTGTCTGATGAACCAAGAGCGGCTCAAGAAGGTGAATTGACTTGCCCAGATATCATGTTTCATAAAGAGAACTAAAATACCAGTAGCCTGGCCCTTTTCTTTCTTTTTAAAAGATTTTATTTATTTATTTGAAAGAACACACATGAAAGAGCATAAGCAGGGGGAGCAGCAGAGGGAGAGGGAGAAGCAGGCCCCCTGCCGAGCAGGGAACCCAATGCAGGACTAGATCCCCGGGCCCTGGGATGATGGCCTGAGCCGAAGGCAGATGTTCAACCATCAGAGCCACCCAGGCACCCTAGCCTGGCCCTTTGCTAACCACCTCATGCCATATGGGAGCCCGGTGGCCTGCCCTGGTTTCTGGGGGCTCCACAGCCCTTTTGCCCTCCTCAGCAATCCCTCCTCACCAGTCCCGCCCCAAGGCCAGGCCTGGGGCATGGAGATCCAGCACTTGGGAGCCCCAATCACTCCCCACACTGGAGCCTGGTGGACTGAGGCCCCAGGGACCGTCCCTGTCCAGTCTGTCTCCCTTTACCCAAGGGGCAGCCCAAGTGGCTAGGAAGCCTGGGCTGGGGATCAGTGGAACCACTCGAGTCCTGGTTCAGTCCCCAATGCCGTCAGGGGTTCACATTCCCCTCTGTGGCAGGAGTGCTTACTTGAGGCTGTGCTTACCACTGAGTAACCCATCTTGCTTTCCCTCTCCAGCTACTCTGCTCCACTTCCCGGTACGTCTTTTTGGTAAAAGCACCTGCATTCATGTCCTTCTGTCCCCACCCCCGCCTCCAAAGCCCTCCTTCCCGGGTTTAGGTTACTGCCAGTGCCCAGACAGGCTCATGCCGAAGTGTGAGATGACCTGGGAGCACCTTCCCATCCACACCTCAGCAAAGAATCAAAATGGGCTGGTTCACCATCCTCTCCAGCTGGACACATATACACAAGGGCACACACACACACACCCATGTACATGCTTATGCACACACAGGTACCCGTGCACATGCATGTATCTACACACATACACACAGCACAAATATACATGTGTACACACATGCACACACTCATACACACATGCTTACATTGACACACATGCATATATACACATCTCCACATGGACACACAAAAGCCCGTGCACATATGTAGACACATGCATGCATACACACATGAACACACATATGTACAAACACACCCACACACATATACCCGTGTAGGTATGTACACACACACCCACAAACACATACACACACAAATATACACAAGTAAACATACATCGATACACACACATAGGCACGTTCCGTACCATGGCCACCGAATAGGGTGTGGTTTGTGGGGCAGGGAATGCCCTCTGTCCACCACCCACTTCCTCCCATGGAGGACGAGTGCCTTCCACAGGCAGGGCCTTCTTCACAGGCATAGAACGTCAGCATGAAGAGGGCCCTTGGTGGTCAAAGCCTTCCCCTAGCCCCACCCTGCTGGTGAGGAAGCCAGGCCCCTAGAGTAACAGTAGCTAACACACGACACTCCCAACACTCACAACATAAGCTTTTCGTGTGTTTTAGCCCAGTTCCTATTCACAATCTCCCGGGGAGCCTCCTAGTCTCTTGTTTTCCCCCTAAGCTGGGCTGCCTCTCTGCCACCAACCAGATTCGCGTGCCCCTGGGCAAAGGGATCTGCAACCACAACAGAATCTCACTCGGGCGGCCCGGCTCTGCTGCCCGGCTGAGATGCCTGTTATTGGACTGCTGGGCAGTGTACAACGTGTGCCGAAGGACACTGCTGGGAGGGCAGTGGGGTGCTCTGTTCACTTCCCCTCCTGGTTCCCAGGCACAGGCCATGCATGGCCCACAGTTCCTGAGAACTGAGACCAGCATCTGAACAGGCCGGATGGATGCCTGGTTTCTTTGGCAAGTTTGCTCACATTCTCCTGGCTCTGCTTTTCTGGGGCTTGATTTAAGTTTAATTCCAGCCGGAATGACTGGAAATACCAAGTATTTCACTAGGATTAATGCCTGGCTGGAAGAGCCAAACTGCTTCCACCGCAACCAGGTACCGTGGACCTCGGAGGATCGTTAATCCCAAGGAAATCTCTGTGACTCAGCTCTGGGTGGCTTCGCAACCCCAGGAGGGCCAACCCAATTTGCAGACGCCCAGGCCCTGGCCTCCGTTTAGCTGGGGGGAGGGGAGAGGTCGGACCAGGGTGGCTTAGCTTTCAGCTGCCCTGTTCTTCCAGCCACTACCCTGAGGCGGCCCACCCCCCAACAGCAAACGCTTTAGAGAAAGTGGGAAGCAGAGAGAGGGGCGGCAGGCCTGCAGGCAGGTAGGCAGTGTAGGTACCACCTGGTTGTCTCTCTCTGTGCCCTGGGGATGAGGCTGGCACAGTGGCTCAGTGGCCGGGGAGGGTGGGGGAGGGGCACAGCTCCTAGCCACGCCCCCTCTTAAGGTTTCTCGTTTGTTGGTGGGGGGAGTGCCCTGTTGGGTAAGTGTCCCACGCTGTGGCTTCTCATCTTGGAGAAGGGATGGTAGCAGCACCTCCCACACAGAGCCAGGATGAAGATCACGTGAGGCAATGTTTTCAAAACCTATAGCGGAGTGCTTGGCCCATGGGAAGCCCCAAATAAGATGAAGTATCGGTATGAAACAGGCGGCTTGCCACACTGGGCCAGGTGTCAACACTCCAGTGTGACACACCCCCCCTTCCTGAAGCTGGTTTTCCTCCCTCCTTGTCCACTTGGAGCCCCTATGCTGCTGCCCTGGGCAGGCACCCCTAACCAGCGCCCCTGCCCCACTCCCTGGACATAGCTATAGCTTCTCCACCCTGGCTCTGACCAGCCACCCTGCTGGTAACCCAGGTGTCCTCCGAAGTGGAGTCCTGCTCAGAGCCCCACTTGGTGATTAGGGAGCAGTGGGAGAGATTGTCCTTCCTTCCCCTGCCTAGCTTCACAGGCCTGGCTTCCCATGCCTAGCTTCCTGCCACCCACAGACATATCCCCACGGGTCCCCTGGGCATTGACTGCCTCCTGAGGTCCCTGCCCTCTGCCTTGCCTCTCCAGAGCTGCTGGAGCAGCTCTACAGCCCACAGTGTGGCTGTGAAAGTCCCGCAGTGCCTTGCAGCCAGCACCAGATCATCTTAGAAGGGGCAAATGCGGAGCAAGGCAAGGGAGTTAGAGGGAAAGAGAAGCGGTCATGGCGAAAGGATGGTGTGACACAGAATGCCAGTCAGACTAGGGTGAGGCTACAAAGCAGTCAGTGAAGAATCGTCCACACTGTTCTCCAAGAAGAACACCTCCCAGGAGTCACTCTTCATCACCCAAGCAACCCAGAAAAGACTTTATCAGTGATCATAGCTCTGTACCCATCACATACCTTCAGCCCTCCCAGGCCCTGTGGAGCTATTCTTTCTGCTAAAATCCCTGCCAACCCTCCTTACTAGGTACTGTGAGGGAACTCCTATTTATCCTTCAAAATCCATTTTGAATGTCACCTCCTCCAGGAGGCTTTCCCCGAACACTCCCTCCCATAGTCAATCACACCCTCTGAGGGCTCTCACAGTGAGTGCACTTTGCGTCCAACTCTGTCTGATCCATCTCTACATCCCCAGCTCCTATCACAGAGTTTGGCATTCAGTGCTCACCTAAAATGTGTTTAAATGGGAAGCAACAACAACAACATCTTTTTGGCTACTTGTTCACACCCCACCCCCCGCCAAAGCAAATCAAAACTCCCAGCCCAAGACTTCTATGGGGTTGGATATCAAGATAAGACCCCAAGCATCATACAGCCTTAGGACGTGCCCATCTTCAGGAAGGGGGAGTCAGAAAGAAGTTTCCAGAGGGACTCCCGAGTCCCCCACTGGTGTCCTGCCATGAGAAAGACCTCCCGGCAGGTGGAGATCTGAAGAACGAGAAAGCAGAATGTGGCTGGCACTGAGGGTGGGCACTTGTGGTCTAGTAGCAGCCAAAAGAGCTGCCTGAAGGAGAAACCAAGACCTCACTTGAGTCTCTCCTCTCTGACTCACTGCCCCAGGCTCCATCTCAGCCACTGTTGCCTCCCACCTAGTAACCAATGTCCAACCTCCAGGGGCTGTGGCTCTTCCAGACCTTCCCCCAGGGTACACCCAGACAGCCCCTGTTAATGTGTAAATGTAACTCTCCTGAATCACCTCCCCCACCTTCCCAGGAGTAGGCAACTGTAGGGAATGGGGCAAGGGGTCGAATGTCCGAGAACTCCCAGCCTGGCGGACCTGACACCCTTCACTTGCCTCTCCAGCCACTTCTCATCACTCTCACCAAACGGACTCTGGTTCTCAGGTGGCCATGCCCTTTCCTTCCTTCTCCACCTGCTGCCAAGCCCGTCTGTCCCCAATAACTGTAGCAGGGGCCCCCCAGTGTTCCCACAGCTCCAGCTCCACACCTCTGAACCTTTCTCTCAGACTCGGAATTCTGAGCTCCAATAACTGAGCACCAGGGATAGGACAACAAGCAAAATACATCGTTTTGTTCCCATCCTGCATGGGAAGCATGTGAGACCCATATAAGTTGTGTGCATAAGTATACACGTGCATGAGGTTTAGTGCTGGGGGCTGCGGTCAGGAATGAGCACAACAGAGGGAGTAAGTGCCCCAAGCGGTGGCTGACATAAGACCCCAGGGGGTGAGGAGTCAGCCATGTGGTTAATGGAGGGAACTTGCTGGCATGGTGGAAATGTTCTCTCTTGACCGTAGCGAAATTATGCAATCGTATGCATTTGTCCAAGCCTGCTGAGCTGTACACTTAAACCTGGAGAATCTTACATGAATAAATTAGAGCGCGATAAACCTAACGTCATAACAGAGTGTCTCAGACAACAGAAATGCGGTGGCAAGAGCGTGGCCGGTGGGGTTGGGCAGGGTTGGAGGAGCTGAAAGTTGGCCTTGGTGGAGAGGGTGGAGCTGAAGCACGGTGGGGGGGGGTGGGTGTTGGGGTGGGGAGGCACGCATGCGCACGAGCCTGTGCTTAGTGTTGTGGGTGAGACTGTGTCACTCCTCTTCCAAACCTCTTTAGCTTGAGCACCGCCGGTGTGGCCAGTGCTTGTCGGCGGCGGTCTCTCCACCTGGGCTGGAAGCCCGTGGAAGGCAGGGACTGTGCTTTCCCCATCTCTGCATCCTCAGGGCATCCCTCCCTCGGTGGCTAGCACCCAGAAGACCATGGTGGTTGATTCTGGCTGAATCATGTTGAAGGGATCTGAATCTGTTTGTGGCAGTGGCGTCCCTCAAGCTGCGGGACTGGGGCCCAGCAAAGCACACTGAGAATTTGGCCGGGACAGCCCTGTCTCTGGGGCTCCCATGTTCCAGGGCAGGGTGTGAGGAGGGGATGTGTAAGTCAGATTCCACTGCAGATGACTCGCTAGGCGTGTGCCCTTCCACACCCTGGCAGATGCCAGGCTCCCTGCTCCTCCGCCTGACCCCGGGGGCTCTAGGCGGAGCCTGAGCTAGCAGCCTCCTCTGTCCTCGGGAGCAAGGAAGGAAGGTAGAAAAAGCCTAGTGAGCGACTCAAAGGAGATTAAATGAGGTTGCCAGGCGGAGTCCAGGCCTTATCTGTGTGCGTCACTGGGGTTTAGGTTGCCCAGCTCTGGAGCCTGGAGAACAGAGCTGTGAGGAGAAGGGAGGCTTTCAGAGGGGAGCACACCCCACACTTGCAGGCACTGAGCCAGCACTGCACCCATGTCCTCACTGTATCTTCACTGCAACCCGCAGGGGGACTGGATGGCAGTTTCGCAGACAAGGAGCTGAGTCCCAGAGCCGTTGACTCACTGCCCACAGCTAGGGTGGCAGAACCAAGGTTCAAGTTGTGTCTGCCTGCTCCAGGGTCAGCGCCTCCTCAGAAGCAAAGAAAAGAGGGGGATACTGTGAGGAAAGTTGTCACTGAAGGGATGGGGTGCGTGGGGCCACGGTGGCCAGAAGCCACGGATGGGCTGGGGGCTCAGGGCAGGGAAGCCATGTTTCCTAGGCTAACTAAGCCTGGCAGGGCCTGGGGTAGAAGCAGCGTCAGCCCAAGGAAAGGACAGCGGCACCAAAAGAGGGTTTGAGCCGAGGGCAAACGGAAGCCCCAAACGCAGAGGAGTCTGAGAAACTTGAATTTCAGCATGAGGACCACAAGCCCCATGACTATAATTCACCGGTGGCAGGAGTTCCGATGTCTATAAGGCGTGTGCTGCTTCCGACAGGCCCTCCCGTGTCTGCAGATGGCCAGAGTCCACGTCCCCACCGGCCTTGCTGGGCATCAGGGCAGAGGAGGGGAAGGAGGCTGGAAGACTCGAGGTGGGCCCAGGGTCACACAGCAAGTACATGGCAAATCGGGGCTTGAGCAGGCCCAGCCACGGGCCGTGTCCGTCCCTGTGCCTGCTTCTGCAAACTCTCTGTGCCTGGGGAAGAGGTGAGTTACCAGATGGGGTTGCCCTCCTGAATATTTGTGTCCCCCTAAGGTTCCCATGTTCAATCCTGATCCCCGGTGTGATCGTTTCTAGAGGCAGGGCCTTTGGGGAGGAGATTGGGTAGGGAGGGTGGAGCCCTCGTGGAGGGAATGTGTCTTCTGGTAACAGAGAGCTCCCTCACCCCTCCACCATCTGTGGACACACCGAGAGGACAGCCGCCTGTGAACTAGGAAGGGGCTCTCAAGAGGCACAGAATCTACAGGCACCTTGATCTTGGGCCTTCCATCCTCCAGAACCGTGAGAAATCAAGTTTTGTTGTTTAAGTTACCCAGTTTGTTATGTTTTTGTTCTAGCAGCCTACATGGACTATGACAGAGGGTCAGACCAGGCCAGGGATGCCAGATCTCAGACTCAGGAGGAGTGACACTGCCCTCCCCATTTGTGGTCCCCAGGGCTCACGGCTGAGTTGGCCAAAGCAAGTGGTCCTAAGTTCGGTCATGGTCATCTTGTTTGGGGACCCCCCAAGGGACATCCCTTTCAGCACTAGGACTGACCAACATGTGGAGAGTGAAAACCATCTACCCATCCAGCAAATGTTTACAGAGTCTTGCTCAGTGCTTGGCACTGGGGACACCTGGGGCCAGGGGCTACAATCAGGCCATCAGGAAGCTTTGCGGCCCTAGTCAGGGAAGCAGTTGTCGACTGGGTAGCACAAGTGGCAGCAATGGCAAAAGCTTCAGAGAATAAAGATACGGTGCTCATAAAAAGAGGGTTTGACCTGACTGGGAGATCTGAGAAAAGAGTGGGTGGTAACAAGCAGAGAGGAGCAAGAAGATCATTCTAGAGGAAGGGACCAGCCCCCACACAGGCCCCTGCAGTAGAAAGCAGCAGGGGTGGTGAGAGGAATGGCAGATCATGAGGGTCGCTGGAGCAGAGGGAAGAAGTAGGGACTGTGATGAGGCTGAGCCTGAGGCCAACCCAGGGCCTCGGGGGACAGCAAGGGGCTGAGTGACAGAATTGGAGGGAGGAACGTTTCTGAGGGTTCAAGCAAGAGGGCTGGAGCCCGTCTTTATAATTTCCAAGAGGTCCTGCCCTTGGGGGGTCTCTGTGCTGAAAGCCTGCCACCCTGTTCCACTGCCAAGAAGCTGGCACTAATACTCAGAACCCCAATTCACACACAGCTGGACATCCTTCTGCATCCCAGATTTGGGGAGGTTTCATGGCACATGTGGTCCATCTGTAGTCACTCTGGGTGAATGGAATCAGGGGACCTTGGGGATTTTCCTGTGTCGGTGCACAGAGGCTCCAGCAAACCCAAGGAACCGGGAAACTGGGGTACGGTCCTATGTGGGGAACTTCGTGTAGGTGCTTTCCTGTCCCTCTTGCTGTGTCCCTCCTAGTCCTGGCCTGGTTCTTGGGCTGAGCCAGGAATCCATGCAACTGTCCAAGGTTTGGCTCTCAGATTTTACGGTCTGAAGGCCTCCCATCTCAGAGGGCCTTCCTGGGCCTTGCCAATCCTGCCATTTGGGACCTGTCAGGGAGGAAGGAGGCTCTCAATACCGTCCCGGTTTCCCAGCAGGAGAATGACATTTTCCAGGTTGCTGGGTCCCCTCAGTTCTGCACAACTCAGCCTGAACAGCTTCATGGAAGCCTAGAAACCAGGACCGCCATCAGGCCAGGGAGAACCAGAGTGTCCCAGGAGCCAGGACGGTTCCTGTGCCCCCAGAGCTGCCTTGTAGACAGGCCAGGAGCTGAAGGATTCCCTGACTGTAGAAAGACCCAGGAGCAGTTTCCTTCCTCACACAGCAATGCTTCTCGTGGGCTCCAGGTTGTGTGGACATCTCACCACGGACAGTCTGCTCAGGGAAGCCACAGCTACAGCAACGAGGGCCACCAGGAGTGGAAGGGTGGTGTGAAATGGTGATAAGTCGGGGCTTTCTGAGGTGACAGCCAGGGCAACAGGAAGTGTGGTTACTGTTGGACAGACATGGTCCTCACGGCCAGCCCCGCTGTGAAGGCAAGCTAGGGTACCTGCCAGCTCTGTGTGATGAGGTGTCTGTGTCCCCCCAAGGACCTGGGAACTCTAACTAGTGGCTCTGGGAGGAGCCATTCCCTTCACCCCTGCCAGCCCCAACCTCTACTCAACGTCCCCTTCATTCTGGATGCTTGATGGCTGCCTGCTGAGGGCCGGAGATGGGAAGTGGAGGGGGCTACAGGAGGCAGAGAGAAGAGGCGATGCCTGGGGCTGGGTGCGGGCAAGTGGATGTGAGAGCACGCTGGGCTCGGGGTGGGCGCAAAGAGGGGCAGGGCTCTGCAGGGGTCGAGGGGCGGGGGGCCACTGTAATGGACAGGCCACAGTATGCCCAGAGGAGGGTGGCCGAGGGCAAAGTAATGGGAGACCTCACGGCCACATGCCCGCTTTCCACTGTGGGGAAAGGCCCATTTCAGGCCTGGTGAGTCCCTGTCAGATGACTGCTGACTCAGCCATTTGGGATGCTGGGCCCACATGAGCCATCGTCAGGATCTTCAGGGGACCCCAAGGGAAGGGGTTTTCGCTTATCCAGTTTACCTCCAGCACCATTAGGACAGTCACTACCCCTACCCAACTCCCCACCTGACACCCTCCCCTTCTCTAGCCCTCACTGTGGACCTCTGAGCCATCCCACCTTCTCCTCCACCAAGCCCCTGGGGGACAGAGATCCTCAAACAGAACAAAAGGAACTGGCTGCCAGATAGCCCCAGGAGGGGAAGGATCAGGGTCACTGCCATCCCCGAAGTCTCTGGCCTCCAGCTCTCCCTCTGATTAGTGACCCCCTCCTTGCTCTGTGCCCCTCCCTTGGTGATCCAGTGATAGGGCAGGAGAAAAGCATGAGCTCAGGGCGCTGGGAATGTCCCTCCAAACTCTTGTCCACCCATTTGCCCATATTCCTACCAGAATCTTCCTCCGGCTCATGAGTCCCAGATGGGATGACTTAGAGCTGCAGGGCTCACCCCATGCACAACCCCAGTGTGTGTGTGCATGCATGTGTGTGTTTGCACAAATGTGTGTTTGCGTGTGTGCATGAGGAGACCTCTGGTCATCAGGCTAGTCATGGTCCTCAGCTGTTACCCCCTTTAGGGTAGGGGGCAGGGGAGGCAACTGTTTCTCTCTGGCCTTGCTGGGTAGAAGCTTCGAAGGCAATCCTCTGCCTCTTGGGCGCAAATGTTGGCACCCCTGGGCTGGAAGGGGCTCTGTGAGAAACTAAAACCACATTCACTCCTGTCCTCACTTTAACTAATTTATTTTCCTGCCCTCACTTTTAACGTCCCCCATGTTCCCACACAGATATCCAGCAGACACCGGCCCCAGGGCCAGTGGGATTGTCCTCAAGGCCTGACACAACCCCCTACCCAGGACAGGCTCAGGGAAGTCCCCCTAATACAGGGACCGGATGATAGTTACTCACTTGAGTGCTTGCCAAATGTATTATCTCTGGGGCCCCTTCTGGGTGTGTAACACTTATGATCATGGACACTCGCTGCCATGGAACTCACTGGAAATCACAGTGCCAAAGAAATGCCCACCAACAGGGCTCCCGTTCCCCACTTTGCATGCACACCTGCAAGGCTCTCGCAATCAAAGCACTTTTTCATAACAGGAGGTTTTTACTGTGCATCATGGAAAGTAGCTTTTGTGTTCCCTTATTCAACAAATATTTATTGAGCTCCTTTATTACCTTTCCCTTTGTTAAATAATTGCTTCGTATGTACTTTATAGGAGGCAAGCATTTCCCACCAGGAGCAACACATTCCTGAGCCTTCAGCCCTTCCCTGACTGCCCCCTTTGTGGGGCTGGAGGAAAGTTCTGGAGAAGGGCCCTGGCTAAAACAGAGCCAAGCACGATAAAGCCCAAGGCCAGACGGTTGAAGTGAGGGTGTGTGTGTGGGGGGGGTGTGCAGAGCTTCAGAGACAGAAGAGGGTGGCTTGTGTCAAAAAGAGACACTGGGGGGAGGGGTGGCATGCTGCAGTGAGGCTGTGAGGGGCCTGGGGACGGGACCTCTACAGAGACCCAAAAGGCTGATGGGGTTATGTCCTGAGCGAAAGGCAAAGGGAAGAGAAAAGAATGAGTATGCTCTATCTCTCCATGGGACACAGGAACCCAGAAGCTCAGTCCAGGTTTGGGCACCTGCTCAGGAGCAGAGGGTTAAGGAAGCGGGGGTGGTTCCAGGAGGAAGGGCAGAAGGGAAGGCCCATGTGAGAGAACCATGACAGAAACCAGCCACGGTAGTGATGCCAGCTGTCCAGGGCCTGCGCACGGAGCCCCACGACTGTCACCAGCCAGCAGACGCTCCCAGAGCCCCACGCTGTTGACATGAGGTCCAAAAAGTGCCGGACCTTCACCCTGTTGCGGGTGGAATCAGTAGAATGCCTGGCAGAGCCGAACCCAACACAGTGATTCTCAAAGTGCAACTCACCCAGGAACTGGTAAGAGACGCAGCCACGCTGGCCTTCCCCCAAAGCTATGGGTCAGAAGCTCTGGGTGTGGGTCCAGCAGGCTGTTGTAACAAGCCGTCCAGGTGATTCCGATGCGCTCTCAAGTTTGAGCACCTCTGGCCTCGCGGGGTCCCGCGGAGGGCCGGGTCAAGGGCAGGCCAGGGACGAGGGGTTGGGCCCTCGAGGAACAAGAACCCCAGGCCTCCCGCGCACAGGAGCCTGGCTGCTGGGGCAGGACTTGAACTCGTGCCACAGGTGCACTGCTTCTCCCGGTCTCAGCCCCAATTTCTCAGGTCTTTAGTGTGAGGATGCCTGCTCCCAAACCCCGTAGCTGGGGCAAGTGCCAGCGGGTGCTGCAGTTTCCTCAGGGGTTCCCTTCCAGGGATCAGCTCTGACTTGGTTCTCTTATCCCAGAACATGCGGATGTGTGTGGAAATGTGTCCAACGTCTCTAGGGAACGTGTTTATGGGAGGAGTCTCTGATTGTAAAGCTTCCCAGCCTGGCGCGCCCACCCCCGACCCACCCTCCAAACCCCCCACTACCCCCTCCCAGCCTGTGATGCTCCTGAGCCCTGGGCTCAGCCTGGGATGAAGGGTCAGGGTATCCATAGGCAGCCAGGGGGCCTGAGCCCAAAACTATGCAGGCATCAGGAGGAAGGGCCAGTAATGCCGATTCTCAGGCCCTCCCCAGAATTGCTGAGTCAGGAACTCTGGGAGCAGGCCCCGCACCCCATTCGAATAAGCCCTGGAATGTGATGTACCCCACAGTGGTGTCCCAGACAGCAAGTTTCCCCCATGCACCCTGCCAACCTCTTCCCTCTGCACCAACCCACACCCTCACCCCTGCCCCCTGCCCTCATACTCCTCCTTCACCTATTAAAGCTTTTAACTGTCTTCTTGTTGTTACTCTGTCCCCGCATCAGCCGTACCCTTCACTTCCTCCCACTGCTGTCTCCACCACATCTGACCCCCCTTCCTCCGGTTATATATCCGTTTTCCTAACTCCAAAATAACCGAATCCTTCATGCAACTGTTCAATGATCTCCCAGCTCCACCTCCCCCAACACATCACTGTCCCCCAAGCGCCCCACGGTGTTGGGCCCTGGGGACATGGCAGTGGACGCCCAGAGCTGACAGTCTCGCAGGGACTCGGGGAAGAAACCATGGTAGGACCTTCACTGAGAATCAGGCCACTCACCACTCCAGGCCTCTTGCCCGCTCTCTGAGCAGGAGCCTGATAGGGCAGCAGACCAGCTCAGGGCTGCCTCCCCACAACCCCCCGCCCCATGCTACCCCAGCCCTGCGAGAAGGCGAGCGCCACAGCACCCGGGCAAGGCTGGAGGGGGCATGGACAGGCGCGGCTGGGAAGGACACGGACATCTTGGTGACCACCCGGACTCCCACTGCTGCCCACTCTTGGCAGCACAGGGAAGAGCTACACTGAAGCTGAACGTGTCCTTCACTGAACACGAAGGAAAATGCATGAGAACCATATTCCACCTGTTACACCTCTAGGCCTCTGAAGGACTCCAGCATCTCAGTAGATGACCTCAGGTGTTCCTGAATCTTCTGCATGTGCTGCTCTCCAAAGAATTTACCAGCAACTGGTCCCAATCAAGGGGTCTCAGGCCCCTGCACCCTCCAGCAAATTCAAAGCCAGTGGACCTACAGGAACCGTTTGCGCCTTGGGCAGACAGCATAGCCACACCATGTGGGTGGTGAGGGCATGGCCCATAGAGGCCGACCATCTGGAATCAGATCAGATCCCTCACCCACCACCAGCTTACTGTGTGGCCTCAGACAATTTCCTCAACCTTGCTGTGCTTTCATTTCCTCATGCCGCTGTTAAAATGGGAGGAATAATAAAGTCCATCTCAGAGGATTCTCATCAGGTTTAAATTAATTAATACACATAATTTCTTCAGTAGGCACTCAGTAAATGTTAGGAATTGTTCTGGTTGCCTGCTTTGGCAATGACAGAGGCAAAGCCCTGTATTTC
Source organism: Mustela lutreola (assembly GCF_030435805.1). Classification (NCBI taxonomy): domain Eukaryota; kingdom Metazoa; phylum Chordata; class Mammalia; order Carnivora; family Mustelidae; genus Mustela; species Mustela lutreola. Next base: position 100,716,412 of record NC_081299.1, on the reverse strand, counting down.
TTTCCAGGACTGGCATTCTCGTGTGACAAATACCACCTGCAACCATGAGCAGGCCTATTAGCAGCTCTTAATTTATTGTCGGCCTTCCCGACTAGTGTTCTGTGGGAAGGTGCCCTGGGGATTTCTACAGCCCCATGGAAGAGACCCGTGGAACTGATTATTTCCAGTTACTAGTTAGCATACTTTTTAACTAGCATGAAGTTGGGTAAGGTCCTTTTTCCGGGGATCATCCAGAAGGATGAGAGAAAGAACAGAGGCCCAGGCTGGTTAGCCACCTGCCTCTCCTGGCGTCACCAACCCTGCCCATGCAGGTGCAGACATCTCGGCCTTTCTTTTCTAGAAAGCTGCTTGGCAGCCTATAGGAGGAGCAGCAAATGAGTTCACACCCTTTCACCTAGGAACCTGCCTGAGGGAACCTGCCTGAGGGAAATAAAGCAGAGAGGTGTATAAATTTTATGTGTAGGTTTATTCACCACAGCTCTGTTTGTGCTTAAACTAAGATAGGAAGAAATGTCCAATACTAGGGAATAGTTAAAGACGGTTTCTGCCTCTGACGGAATATTATATAGCCTTTGATAACCTGTTTAAAGACTGTTAAACAGCAGGCATAAAGTTAAGTGGAAAAGAGAGAGGCCATAAACCGGCTGGTGAGCCTCGGCGGGCTCCTCTGGGTTGGGGAGGGACCGCACCTAACTCACGGCTTTTTTAAACAAGGCTTGGAGTCGTGTGGTGTGCGGGCCACCTAGCAGACACTTGGTAAAGGGGTTGCTATTGTCCTCTGTGGCCACCTGCTTCCCTGAGCTAAGGACCAGACTTCCATTTAGATAAGAAGGAACACAAAGCTCGAAGCAGTACAGAGGCTGACCAGGGGTCATGGGTTGAAACAGAAAAGCTGGTCTAGCCTCAGAGGAAGTGAGTGTAGGTGTGACACCCCCCAGGCCACCCCTCTGCTGTGGTCACTAGCTAGCAGACAGCTCACATCTGCATAGTCCCTTCCAAGTCCCAAAGCCTGCTCTTGGACCACCCTGACCCAAAAGTCTCAGCAGCCCATGACCCTGGCTGGACCAGGAACTCAGACACCCCCGCTTGGCGTGGTGAGAACCAAGTCAAGCACGCTTGGAAGGACTCCTATTTCATTTCTGTCACCTTAGCCTCTTCTTGGATGGGCTGCAAGGAGCGGACGTGGAAGTGACCCTTCACTCCTTCATGACGGTGCAGTCATGCTACGGGCTGTGTCATGCAGATGAGAGAAATAAGTAAGACTCGAAGACGAAAATTTTACAGGCTTTGCTCCAGGTCCAGGGCTTAGGCGAGCACGAAACTGAGAGGTAACCCAGCTCTTCCAAAGTCCTGACCTTTCTTTTCTTTTCTTCCTTTAAACAGCTTTATGAAATATAATTCCCATGCCGTAAAGTTCACCCCTTTAAACTGTACGGTTCAGTGGCCTTTAGTGCATTCACGAAGTTGTACACCATCAAGACAATCTAATTTTAGAACATTCTTATTACCCCAGATCCAAACCCTGTCCCCGTCAGCCACCATTCCTCACTCCCCACCGGCTCCCGATGCTCTGGGCAACCTCTAATTCACCCTCTGTCTCCGTAGATTTGCCCAATCTGTGCATTGGGTGCAATGGAATGATGGTGTGTGCTCTTTCATGGCCAGTTTCTTTCATTTAGCATGATGGTCTTCAGGCTTGTGTTTAGCAGGAATCAGGACATCATTCCTTTTTACAACCGAATAACATTCCTTGGTGTGGATGTCTGGATACCTTGTTTATCCGCTCATCGGTTCGTGGACCCACCTCTTGACTGACAGGAACAATGCTGCCACGAGCACCCCGGGACCCGTTGTGTGGGGACGTGTGTTTTCAGTTCTCTCCGGCTTAGACCCAGGAGTGGAGCTGCTGAGTCACTTGGCTTTACTGTACTGTTTCTCAGAATATTTGACAAAAAATGGGCGTTTTCCAACCTTCTTTGGCCAGGGAGCCATATTTCCACAAAGCAGCTCAGAAGACTTTGGAAAAGTCTGATTTAGCCCAACCCCCTCATTTGGGGGAACCAGAAGCCCAGATGGATTCAGCGACTTGCCGAGACCACACAGGAAGTGAGAGGTGAGGCTACCACAGGAAACCAGAAGAGATATGTGACTAGTTGAGGGGGAAAGAGCTTCTTAAGCATAAAGGATACTAATGAAATCATAAATGAAAAGAAAGATAAATGCAACTATGCACATAAACACTTAAACTCTAGAACCTGAAGCCACACATAAACAAAACCATCAAGCAAGCAATGGTACTAAAATCGGCCACTGTGTCCAAACCCCGGAGACAGAGTAGGATCGGGTTGCCAACAGTTCTGAAGCCCAGACCTCACTCACAGGTTGGTTGAAGTTTTAGAAGCTCCCAGGTGACTCCCATGTGACCTAGTATGAAAAATTAGAAGATCCTGTGTTAATATAATGAACAGATAAAGACTTACTCAAAGATCAGTAAGAAGAGGTCCGGTGTTTTGACTGAAGAATGGGCAAAAGACAAACGTCTTATTTGTTGGAGAAGAAAGACAAGAAATCCAAAAGATATTTCAACTTTACTATTAGCCAAAGAAATGGAAAGAATACATTTATTAAACATGTACCGGGTTTCGACTAGCCTGTGATACCGTATTTAAGCCTTGCAAAAATTCCGTGATGTCTCCCCATCCTACAGCTGTACAGATGAAGAAAGCTGAGGCCAAGGAGCAGGCCCAAGGTCACAGGGCCTGTAGGGGGCAGGGCTGTAACCACACCCAGCAATCGGCTCCCACCCCCTGTACTTGAACCAGCACACCATGCTTAATCTCCCCAGGGAGGTGCTTATTTTTTTTACCCACCAAATGGGAAACGTCAGGAAAGGCCATCCCTCCATGTTGAAGAGGGCTTTTGCCCACTGCTGGAGGACATTTCCATCAGTACAACCTCTCCGCAAAACCATCTGGCCACACGTAGAGCCAGTGTTAACAGTGCTGAAGCTCTTTGACCCAAGACTTTCCCTTCCAGTAACCTGTGAGTCAGTACAGAGGAGAACACAGGACATTCCAGGCAAAGCACGGTCTTACCTGCATTTCACAAGCTGAGAAAGCTGGGGCTCGGGGAGATCAGCACTTTGTGAAAGAGACCTGGGTCACAAGACAAGGGGTTGCCGCGCAGGCTCTGAGGCCTAGTGCTGAGGACAGGTACTTCTCAAGTGATGGTCCAGGACTCAGCAGACCGTCCAGGGGCCCTGCACAGCTCCGGGCACAGATAGTGTGCAGGCCTGCTCCCTGGGCAGCACCAGCCAAGGAGCCTGTAGGTGCTCGGGCAGGGCCGACTCCCCACATGACCTGAACTCGGAGGCTCCACTGGACCCAGCCTCCACCTTCCACACACCCCCACTCAACCTGACTTGTTCACCACCTAACCCACGAGGTAGGGCATGCCAACGCCTCCTGGGGCCTGACTAATTCTTTCTCCAGCCCTCCACTCCCTCCAGATATGGTCGACAACTGTCTCAGTGTCTACAATAGTGTGTGTGGCGTGAAATGGCTTCCCAGGAAATACTTGAGTAAGAGCCTGAGATCAAACTCGGATTTGCAAAAAGGAAAAAAAAAAAAAAGAAAAAAAGAAAAAAAAAGCACACATTTTTTTCCTCTCAGGACTCCTGGGTTTTGGGAACAAATATGAGGCCTTTTCACAATGTCTACCTCTGAAAGGGCCTTGAAGAACCTGTATAATGTTCTTTTTTAAATTTATTTACTGAGGCGACATTCACATAACATAAAGTTAGCCACTTAAAGATGTACAATTCAGAGGCTTTTAGTAGATTACCACCTCTACCAAGTTTCAAAACATATTCTCCATCCTAAAAGGAAACCCCATACCTATGGAGCCATCACTCCTCATTCTCCCCTGCCCCAGCCCCTGGCAACCACCAATGTGCTTTCTGTCCCTATAGACTTACCTTCCCTAAATATTTCAAATAAAATGAACCATATGATTAAAAAAAAAAGAGAGAGAAAAGAAAAGAAAGCCTGCTTAATGATGTTCTCTTCTTTGTATTCCTGGGGTGACCATCCTAATCCTTCCAGAAGCAACGGATGGCCCCGGGCTGAAGCTGGAGGTTGGCAGCAGACACAGAAGGGGCGAAAGGAAAGGCCACCGGTTTAGCTCAACACGTGTTCTTCCCATGGAATAGGTCTATTATTATTATTGCTGTTTACCCCAGGCTGCCCGTGAAGACACAACCAGCTCGTCATGGGGCTCTCTGTAGACACCATCACACAGCAGTTTTTTGAGTCCTGGAGGGCAGAGTCCCTGGCTTGCCGCTATCTTAACCCCCAGCACCTGGCCCTGGCTCAGGGGTGCTGTTTGATCACCTGAGATCAGTGACAGAAAAAGTTAAATGTTTAATAATTAGTAGTTATCATTCTTCAGTGACCCTTGCCCTGAGCTGTGTCGGCACCTGGGCCGTGGCCTCAAGGGCTGGTTTGAGGAACAGACCTTCGCTGCTCGGCCTGCAGGATGGAGGGATAAACCCAGTGCCTGGAGGGCAGAGCCCTGGCTTCCAAGTTCTGTGAACTCTGGAAGTCCTTTCACCTTCCAGAGAGTCAGGCTCCTCATCTATCAAATGGCTGCAATCAAAGACTGCGGAGACAAGGGGCCTTCTTAGTAGAGGGACCGGTTTCATCACGATTCTGGCGTTTCAGGGCCTGTGACAGGGCACAGGGTAGATATGTGGCAAGTATAGGCCTTCCTCGCCCCTTCAGGCTACATACTGCTTCCCCATCAGACTCCTGTCTGGTAACCATACTGTACGCTCCTGAATTAGATGACACCGTATGTCCGGGAACCAGGACACTAGAAATCCGAGTCTCCAGCTGCCGTGCCTCTGCCTTGTGTGGGAGTGCCGCACACAGCTCAACAGGGACTCCTGAGGACAGCTGGGGTCACAGTCCCCACCTCGAGGCCTGCCTGAGTCCCAGCAGCGGGCCTCCCCCCCAGGGCTAAGCTGGCAGATGGCACTCTCCGGCCTCCCCATCCCCCCCTTCTCCTTCTGTCACCAAGGTGATGCACGGCATTGGTCTGCAAGAGTGGAAAGCAGGTGCCTGAGCTCTCCCAGGTCCATTAGTTGCTAAGTGGGAAGTCGTCCTGCAGCCTGGAGCCCGAGGTGCAGGCAGACTCCTGTGGAACCCAGGGAGGGCAGCTCCCTCGGAACTGACTTGGCGTCCTCCGGTTTTGCTGGCCTAGTTCAGTCCCCAGGTGTGCTGGCTGCCCCCAGCTCACCCCAGGTGTCCAACCAGGCTGCAGAAGAAGTCTGGCTGGAGAGACCCGCCCCACGGCTCCAGCAGGAACGTACAGAGGCAGGGAGCAGGGTCTTCTGTAAGGCAGTCCTGTAGCCCACCGCCTGTCCCCAAATATCCCCACCGCTTGCCAGCCACAGGATCTAGAATTCATTTTCAAACACATACAGCGCTCCAGACAGCAGCCTCAACCTCAGAGAGATGAAGAGAGGACAATGACAGGACTTGTGGCAAATACTTGTGCTTGCATGAATAGGTTCACCAGATTCTTCCTAAGGAACTGACAAATAGAACTCAGAGAGCAAACGCTTATCAATTGTTTCTTATATGTCAGGTATCACCCTAGATGATTTCACAACAACTCTGAGGTGAGAACTATATTTATCTCCCTTTTCTAGATGAGGAAATTGAAACCCAAAGGGGTTCATGAACTTGCCCATAACCACAGCTGCCAAGTGTCAGTGCTGGAAGGAACCCCAGTGATCACTGGTCTAAATCTCGTCTTTTACAGATGAAGAAAAGGATGCCCTGGGAAGAGACACGTTTTGCCCAGGGTCATTCAGAGCTGGAAGGTAGGTGGTGAGTGGAGAGGAAAGGTCCCCAGGTCCAGCCGGCTGGCGGTTGGGCTGTGGGCAGTCAGGGTCTGTCCAGGATCCCCCAGGCACTGGTAGAGCCAGATGGTGAGTGAGGATCCCCAGGGTCCATATTACCTTTTCCACTTCAATAATGAACTTTGCAGAATTTAAGCAGGGCCCATGGCTGCTGACCCAAAACTACAATTCCCATGGCCCTTTGCAGTAGGCATGGCCATATGGCCGAGTTTAAGCCAGCCGATGTGAAAGAAAGCACATCTGGGTCCCTTCCTAAAGCCCAGCTGCAGGTCTGCATGCCCTCTTCCCCATCCCCCTTCTTAAGAGATGGTGACATGTGGGGCAGTTGCCTTGGACACACCCAGGTATGGAGCCTTGTGTGGAGGGAGGCACAGCCACCCCGCTACTGGTGCCCAGATGGCCTCAGGGCGCAGAACTGCCCCCTTGGGAGAAAAGAGAGTCCTCCTGGGTCTCATGCAAGTATGAAATAGACTGCTTGCATATCTATCTCAGAAGGGGTCTGTGCCACTTCTGCCCTGAACTAGCTCCTGGCTCACACCCAATCTCAGGCCTAGGACGGTGCCTGGACTCCTAGGAATATGCCCAGAAGGCGGAAATCCTTGGTGAGCAGCTGGGAGGAGCTCCACAGCTTGCCCTGCAGCTCTGCCTGGGACCGGTCCTGCTAAGAGTCCTTGACTGCACTGAGTCCAAAGCCACAGACCCTAGAGCCGCCGCTCACAGAGGCTGCCCACAGACCGGTGAGCAGATGGAAAGACCTCTTGGGTTCCCCTGGCCCCACGCCCTGGAATGCTCCAGAAACTGCAGACAGAGTGCAAGGTTGCATGCTCTTCTGCAGCTTTGGCCTTCCTAGCAGCCAATGAGGCCTGACCCGGAAAATCAGCTCAGGCCTAGGTGATGGAGAGGAGGATGAGAATGGGCAAGTAAAGCCACGAAGGGCAGAAGCCTCCCACCTGAGGTGGGCCTGCCTGGGGCGCAGTTACCTCCCTGCCCTGGCCCAGAGGCAGTGGGATTCCCTTCTCTGGTTTCTTTGTTGTGCATCTTAGACTCTCCTAATTCAATCCTGCGGGCGCTGATTGAGCACCTGTCCCATGCCAGGCACTTGTCGAAGCTCTTCGGGAGTGTAGAGGGGAGTGGATCAGACAAAGCTCCTGCCCGTAATGGAGTCCAGGCTTGGAAGGACCGAGAGACAAACACCCAAGGGAGGACCCACCCGAGGTGCAACAGCCACAGGGGGGCCAGACCAGAAGCAGCCTGAGCGTCGGGAGTGCGGAGAGAAGTAGGGACTCTGCCTGCTGAAAGGTGCTGGTGCAGGCATGGGGAGGGTGGGTTCATGCGGAGGGCGTTGGGAAGATTTCCTGCAAAGGTAACAAGTGAGCAAGGTGTGAATGATGAGCCATGTCCCAAAAGGGTTTCAGGGAGGGAGGGATTCCAGGTAGAGGGGAGCTGTCTGAGCGAAGTCTGGAGGCTGGGGCACCAAGGCCAGGCTTTGGGTCACAGAGGCAAAGCCGGGGGCCCGGGGGAGGGTGGCAGGGCCAGTTGTTGGCCAGGTGTGGTTACCTCAAATTTTCAGCTTAGCGAGTGCTGACCCTCACCTAGGCCTTGAAACCAAGGAGCTGGGCAGACCTTACTGTTCTCTTGCTGTTTACCTTGGAGGGCCATTCACCTCCCTGGGCCTCAGGTTCCTAGTTCATGAATGAGGGGCACTGGGCCGTGGTAAACAGCCCAAGAGCCACCGCAGGAGGAAGCTGTGTGGGAGGCGTGTCTGTTGTCTTTGGGGACTCAGGTGCCAGGCTCCGCTCTGCCCCAGGGGACCCTGGCACCTGTTGGGCTGGCAGCCTGGCTCCCCAAGGTCCCACTCCTGGGGACTGGGGGCTCTTGGGTCTCTCTAAAGGTGAAGTGCTGACACCGGCCAGGCCCCTGTGGACATTTCCCACCAGCTCTTCCTCCTCTTCCCAGGCGCAGATGACAAATGTCCCCTGGCAGCTGCAGAGAAAAAGAGCCTTTGATGAAGGGGCGCTGGGAGGGGCTCGGTTTTATTTGTTGACTATAAAAATGTCAGCTTCTTTGGGCAGCTTCTTGAATCAATATTTGCTGTTCTGAGGCTGAGTTCAAATGCTCAGTAATCCACTCAGCCTGGCTTCTTCCTCCCTTGCCTCACTCACACCCACAAAGGTTTGGCAGGGCCCCCCGCTTCCCGGGCCAGGGAGCCTGCTCCATGCCCTCCCATGCCAGCCCTCAGAGGGCACTGGCCCCATAGCCTGGGGCTCCCAAGGTAGCTCACGGAAAGGAAGGTTCCTGGAAAAAAGATCTGTGTTTGTTCATCTCAAAAACAGGCAGATTTATAACATCTGCTTCTCAGGGTAACATTAAGTGCAAATCAAAGATAGACTGTGCAGGTTTCCATCAGCTGTCAAGCCGCGCATCATCACCATGCCCTCCAATGATGACAGGATGGTGAAAGCCATTTGCCAAAGATTCCTAGGTGTCGGCCACTGTCAAGTGATCTGACAGCAGATTCTGCAGTGCTTTCCTTAGGAACCTCCACCCTGGGGGCTAGTTCCCCAGCTCTGGCAGCCGCCCACCATGGGCTTCTTTCTGTAAGGATCCCGCGAATGTTAGTGGAGAAACACTGGGCTCCGAAGGAAGATGGATCCTTGATTCTCCACGTAGGACTGTGTGCCCTTTGGCCAGTTTCTTAACCTCGCTGAGCCTCAGGTCCGTCCGCATGATGGGACAAGGTTTGCCCTGCAAAGGTGTTGTGGGGCTTAAAGAGAGGGCTTAAAGCAGCCAGTGGGGCACCTGGCACTTAGTGGGGTTTTCCCAAGGGTTCATTCTCCTCCTGCATGGATGGTGCCTCCCAGTCTAACACGATTCTCTCCCTCTCACATGGCGCATGAGCTGAGAAATGCCATCCTGGGTACTGAACTATAACGTCCAGAGACACTGTGAGGCTACTTCACTGGCTTTTGAGATGCTCCCATTATATAAAGACTGCTTTCACGCTCCTCTGCCCCCTGCCTTTGTTTGGCTTCTGATTTGGCTTGGCTGCCAGAGCTGGCAAGAAGCTCCGTACTTGCAGGGTATAGGGCACAGCTGTCCTCCAGGGGCAGCCCCTGGTGTCTGAGTGGCCTTAGGGCGAGAGGTGCAGATCGGGTCTGACTCACACGGCACCAACACCGGACTCATAAACATCACTGCCGAGGGACACAGAGCCCCACAGACTCTTTCTACCCATTGCTGTTGGCCGTGAAGCTCTGCCCAGGTGGCCCATACTTCTGAGGAGGCATCATGGGGGAAAGTCCTAAGTCCCGGAGCCAATAAAAAATGGTGTAGTTATATCACCTCACACCAGTCAGAATGGCTAAAATCAACATGTCAGGAAATGACAGATGCTGGCGAGGATGCGGAGAAAGGGGAACCCTCCTACACTGTTGGTGGGAATGCAAGCTGGTGCAGCCACTCTGGAAAACAGCATGGAGGTTCCTCAAAATGTTGAAAATAGAACTGCCCTATGACCCAGCAATTGCACTATTGGGTATTTACCCTAAAGATACAAATGTAGTGATCCAAAGGGACACATGCACCCGAATGTTTATAGCAACAATGTCCACAATAGCCAAACTATGGAAAGAACCTAGATGTCCATCAACAGATGAATGGATCAAGAAGATGTGGTATATATACACAATGGAATACTATGCAGCCATCAAAAGAAATGAAATCTTGCCATTTGCAACAACGTGGATGGAACTAGAGCGTATCATGCTTAGCGAAATAAGTCAAGCAGAGAAAGACAACTATCATATGATCTCCCTGATATGAGGAAGTGGTGATGCAACATGGAGGCTTAAATGGGTAGAAGAATAAATGAAACAAGATGGGATTGGGAGGGAGACAAACCATAAGTGACTCTTAATCTCACAAAACAAACTGAGGGTTGCCGGGGGGAGGGGGTTGGGGAGAAGGGGGTGGGATTATGGACATTGGGGAGGGTATGTGATTTGGTGAGTGCTGTGAAGTGTGTAAACCTGGTGATTCACAGACCTGGGGATAAAAATATATGTTTATAAAAAATATATGTTTATAAAAAATAAAAAATTAAAAAAAAATGGTGTAGTTATTTCAGAAAACTGAAAGTTTATTTAAAAGCAAACAAACGCGGCATCTGGGTGGCTCAGTTGGTTAAGCAACTGCCTTTAGCCCAGATCATGATCCCAGGGTCTTGGGATCAAGCCCCATGTCGGGGCTCTGCAGGGAGCCTGCTTCTCCCTCTCCTTCTGTCACACTCCCTCTGTCCCTCTCCCTGCTCATTCTCTCTGCCTCTCAAGTAAATAAATAAAAAATAAAAGCAAACATACACTTGCCCTAATCTGATTCTGCAGTAGACAACAATGAAGCCGCACTGTTGCCCTTCATCGTGTTTGAGATGCATTTTCAAATGTATCTTTGAAGACCAAAGTCACAGAGGTAAGTGGCTGAATCGGCTAATTCAGGGAGACTTGAAAAAGAATTGTCTTTGACTTCCTATTCTCCTATCCCCAAAGACAATCATTCTTCAAACTTATTAGTTTTTTCCTTTTAATTCTTTTTAATATTCTGTTTTTCAGATTTTTCAGTCTAATTAACTTCTCACTATGGAAGAAGAGAACGTAGGTCTCTCTAACCAGCACTGCCGCTCATACCAGTCATCTCTGTCCCAGCCGTTCTTCCAAGGCAGCTCTCACTCTCTGTTTGTTGGATATTTAGTATTTACAGTGTTATGACCGCACCCTATTAAGGTCTGAGCCATGCCCTCGACTATTATTATTTGTCATTTCTTAAACTACTTCGAGCTTTTATTTTTTTTTATTTTGTTTTTAAGATTTTATTTATTTATTTGACAGAGAGAGATCACAAGTAGGCAGAGAGGCAGGCAGAGAGAGAGGAGGAAGCAAGCTCCCTGCTGAGCAGAGAGCCCGATGCGGGACTCGATTCCAGGACCCTGAGATCATGACCTGAGCCGAAGGCAGCGGCTTAACCCACTGAACCACCCAGGCGCCCCTACTTCAAGCTTTTAAATAGAAGTTCATTGTTTAGTTATTTCTTTTCAGCTTAGCCCAGATCCTCTAAAAAGTAGAGTCCGAAGGCCGACTAAAGTGTGTCAACTTGATTCGGGAGATGTAAATCCAGGGAAGTGAGGATGAGGGAAAGGGGAGGAAGGAAGGAGAGGGAGGAGGCAAGGCAAAGTGATGTGTGAGCGCGCACCAGAGCGCGGAGAACCACCAGCCAACGGAGCAGTCATGCTGCACGGGCGTGTTCATCAGCACCTGTAATTTCCCCAGGTGAGCGGACAGGTGAAAGTGTGCCCCCGTGTCCTCTACAGAAGAACTGAACTCCGCGTCTCCTTCTTGTCTCCCGTCTCTCATCCGGTAAAATTCACCCCCGGGGAATCTAGTCCTTTGCACTTCCAGCTTGCATTATCCAGTGCCCTTTTGGGCTGCCAACTTGGGGTGCCAGAACCCCCTCCCTGGGACGTAGCGTTTCATCCAACCCTGGATGTGACAGAGGAGACAAAGCCTGGGAGACTGGCTGCTTGGCTCGGCTGCAGGAATGGCGTGCCGAGGCTCATAAAGCTTGTCTGATACGGTTGTCCGTATGCATGACTAATGCAACCAGGCTCTCAGCTAACCGTCTAAAACTGCCCTCAATCACTCAGACACATCAGGTTCTCTACTAGTTCCACCTGCCTGGAGATCTGCCTCTGAATGCTTATAACCTGCCACACTCAGGACTGACACACAGCTGCTGTCCTAAATATCTCCTTTCATTGCCATTGCCATAGATGGGGCACCGGGGATGCCTGGGTGGCTTGGTTGAGCCCCCGACTCTTGATTTCAGCTCAGGTCATGATCTCAGGGTCATGAGATTCAGCCCCTGCGCCTTGGTAGGGCTCCACACTCAGCTGGAAGTGTGCTTCTCTCCCTCTCCCTCTGCTCCTTCCCACCAGCTCGCTCCCTCTTTAAAATAAATAAATAAATATTAAAAAAAAAAAAAAAAGATGGAACTCTGTTTCCTGAATCTCACCTTTCCTTCCTCTTGGTTCATGCTCTCTTTTAGTAGAAGACCTCCTCAAAAATGGAGAATAGTATGCATAGGGTATATACTAGTTCAATTTGAGTGTTGGTATTAAGCCTCAGCCTTAAGAGAGCCAAAGTGTCAAATCCATGCTCCAGCATTACATCTGGCATCCATGAGTTTGTAACAACCAATAATCATGTGACCTTGAGAGTTTCCATCATATACAATTCATGAAAAAATGTCAGTCATGTGAATAAGTTATGCTATTCAGTTTATTGTTAATATTAGAATATTCATCCTTGAGGGTAATCATTTTAGATGTATTTTGGAGTTAAATCTCTTTGTGTACTTTGTATCTTTTAATTCTATAAATAAACCTATAATTATTCTATATATAATTCTCTGTATATATAATTCTATAATTATATAATTCTATAAATAATAAGTCAAATATAAATGTATTTCAATTATTACAAAATTGAAATGCTACAAGAATTAATAAGTAATTTTACATACAAAAACAGTTATTAAAAACAAATAGCTACATATGTAGAAAAAACAATGTCAGTTGATATGAAGGGTAAGTTAGAATGCATTAGAAGGATAACTGTAAGAAGAAATTTATGAACCCAAAGTGTCAAACAGTTAAACACCACAAGAAAGAATAATAGAGCATTATTCAGATTATTATAGAATAGCTTGATGTACTAGCACTCATAACACTGACAAAATAAACTTTAAGAACTATATTTAGCTTTCAGTTATTTAATTCCACTTAAGCCAAAGGTATTTCAAGAATACTTGTTATGGCTTTTGAGGAAGTATTCTGTCCCTTCAACATTTCATAGGAAGGAAAAAAGCCAAACCATGTACAACACCATCCACAATAAACCTTCTTCTATCTAGACATAATATATAAATAATGTATAAAAAAATTTTTTAGAAAAAAATGAGGTAAACAAAACACATTTTCTTTTCACATATCAGATTTCAAAGTGGAGACATCATAAGAGTGCTTTAAGATAATTTCTCATAGTTTTGAGTCCTTGGAGAAAAATGTAAACAATATACTTGTTAAAAGAACTAAATAGACTGACACCAATTTTCAACGATCAAAGATGAGATATTTTTGAGATTTCTTCAAGCAATGAATTCCAGGTTGAATGAAAAGAACTAGGATACTAAAATACTTACCCCTCGTTGCCTGCTATGTAGAAAAGGCAATATTGGTAATCCTTCTGATATTAATATAATAATGCCAGATTTCTTTTGATTAGTATTTCCATGATGAACCTTAATCCATTTTATTGCTTTTAACATTTCTTATCCTTATATTCCAGTAGACTCTGCTGACAGAATCATATAGCTTAATATTTTTGTTTTTTAAAATCCTGGCTGGCAACCTTTGCTTTTAATTACAATGTTTAGTTCATTTATATTTAATGTAACTGATATACTTGGATTTAAATCTGTCATTCATATATACATACACACACATATTTATATATATATATATTTATTATTTTTTCTTTACATTCCACAAGACTTTTTTTTTTTCTTTTTTAAATACCCTTAGAATTTACAATAGGAGTCTTGGACTTATTAAAGTCTTCCATAAGTTAGTATTTCTACTACTTCAAGATATTGTATAGTATTGTGATATAATAAAATACATAAATATTTTGGCCTTTATCTTCAGCTCCTGATCAGCATTCCTAAAGCCCTTTGTAAATTCCTAAGCAATAAAGATGCTAGGAAAACTTTCTGTCCTAATATTTGGTCTTTTGATTCTGGTTCCTGACAGAGTTCCCATACCCATTAGAATTTTCTGGGTGATGGGAACATCTGCTGTTCTAATAAGGTGACTCTTGGTGGGCTTCAGGGTGGGAAAGGGTCAGCAAGACCAGCTAAAACGCTTGGAAATTTCAGCCCTACCCTCATCCTCCAGCAAAGAAAGAAGGACTGGAGATTGAGTTACATGTCTATGTGATGAAGCCTTAATAAAAATCCCCGAGCTAGGGGGTTCAGAGAGCTTCCAGGTTGATGAATACAACCATGTGCTGGGAGGGGCGTGCACCACAACTCCAGAGACCAGAAGCTCTTGCTTTCAGGACCCTTTCTGGACCTTTCTGTGTATCTCTTCATCTGGCTATTCATCTATATCCTTTATTAAGTAATAAACCAGTAAACATAAGTGTTTTCCTGAGTTCTGTGAGCCATTACAGTAAATTATCAAACCTGAGGAGGGGGTTGAGGAATCCCTGATTTGTAGTCACGTCAGACAGAAATGTGGTTGACCTGAGGTCTCATGCTTGCTCTTGGTGTGTGAAAAGAGAACAGTGTTGTGCGGCTGAGCCCTTACCCTGTGAGGCCTGACTTCAGGCAGATGGCGTCTGAACTAGATGGAATCAACAGACACGCAGCTGGTGTTGGAGAATTGGTCGGTGGGAGAAAAAAATCCACACGTTGGGAGACCAGAAGTATCGGTGCAAATAGTAAAAGGAAACAGTAGAAGCAACAGTTGTGTTTTTCCTTTTCAGAAAGTGAGGACTTTCAGGAATTAAACTACTTAAAGTTGCTTGTCAAGGAGTAAGGCTAGGGCATGGGAGTGGGGAGAGGTGGTCTTACCAAGAGAAGGGCAAAACTGATAGAAGATGAGTTTATAGAATAGAAAACCCATCTTTAGATTGACCGTAGAAAAATCACAGCGAAGATAGTAAGTGACTTAGGAATGACAAGCAAAACATCTTGCACACATTCTCAAGTTTGTATATTAAGAATGTAAGTACAACTATATTTTAACAGAATTATAGACTGAAGCAAAAAGATAATGGGCCATTTTCGTCAGTCTTCAGCAGAAAAGAAACTGCATGACTCTGGAATCATTTTGTCATGTACTTACGGGAGATGGTCAAACAGATGGAACAGCAGCTATTGCCGATAAAAAATGGCTTGATTTTTTAAAAAAATGACTTAATCTTGTAGGTGTCAGGTAATAATACCAACCTAGTGGGATCAGCTCACACCCACTGGTTGATTGCAGAGAAATTAATTCATTTGCTAGACTCTGCTAGAGAAGTAACTGAAATGAAAGACCTCGAGAGGACAACTTTTTTTTTTCTTTTTCCTTTTCTTTCTTTCTTTCTTTTTCCCTTTCTTTCTCCCTTCCCTTCCTCTTCCTTCCTTCCTTTTTTTCTTTCTTCCTTCCTTCTTCCTTCCTTTGAGAGCTCACGCATGCATGTGAAAATTGGAGGGTGGGGCAGAGGGAGAAGGAGAGAACCCCAAGCAAGCTCAACACTCAGCGCAGAGCCCAACGGAGAGCTCCATCCTCCAACTCTGAGATTAAGACCTGAGCTGAAATCAGAGTTGGACACTTCACTGTGTGTCACTGAGCCACTCAGGTGCCCCAGAGAACAACTTTTTCTTAAGTTATGCCTGTTTCAATTCCTCCTGTCATTCTTCTCCAGGGAAGATGCTGAAATTGCCACAACGCACGATAGAATCTTAGATCCAGGTGAAAATTTATGGACTTTGTTATTCTGAAATCCAGTTCTGTCATTTCATTCCCAGACCTATTTATCCAAGGTTTTGAAGAAAATACACATTTGTGTGAGAGCAAAAATTTGCTTTCCTTATGAATATATTCTGACAGTACAAAACTTCCCTTTTTTTGGACTGCTTCCAAGAAATAGCATCTTCATCAGCAGCCCAATCTTCAAGTAAGAGTTGAAAATGCGATAAGCATTATTTGAGTTACTATAGAGAAAAGAAAAGATTAATCATTGGAGAACAATGTCACCATCAGTGGTACCCGGGCTGACAAGGAGACACTAGAATTAGCTTTGTCCACCACCCAAACTCCGTTGAAAGTGAGCATCTGTTTGTATGACAGATATAATGACCACAGGAATAGTCGAGCAGCTTGAAGTGCTGACAAAGCCTTCTCCCTGAATTATAATCCCAGACTTTAAAGACCTCTGAGGCTCTTTGTCATAAAGTTATATTAATATGTAAACTTGACCAATAAAATTTCTGATTTAGTCATGTATCTCAGATGGTGATTTTTGGCTTCGGCCAAACGCCAGTGTTAGCTTCGCCATTTCACAAGCGTCATTTCCTCAAGTGGTACATTTTTAAAGACCTTGCTTGTCCTGAAAATGACCTTATTTGAGCCTCATGCTTGACAGTGTGGCCAAATGTAAAATTCTAGGTGGGACGTCACTTTCCCACAGAACACGCTGGAAAGCAATGATCCATATGTTCTCTCTTCTAGGGGGACGTTCAGAAAATCCAAACCCATTCCTGGCCCTTTTAATATGACTTTTGTACTCTGCCTCTCTTTAGAAGCTCTTCAGGTTTTTTTGTTTGTTTACAGTGTTCAGAAACGTCGCAGTTTCAGAGAGGTAGTCTTTCATTTTTGTGACAGGCGCCAAGACCATCCTCTCAAATGTGTGAGTTCGTGTTTTTTTTTTTTTTTAATGTCGGGAAAATCCTCTTTATTTCTTTGATAGCCTCCTCTTCTATTCTCTCTCTCTCTCAGGAACTGCTGTTTTTTGGATGTTGGGTTTTTTCTCAGGAAAAAACCGGGGCCACTGGGTCTACACTGCCCACTGGGACCTACACTGGAGAAAATCCGTGAAAATCCAAACGCAAGGTTTTATGTTTATCTCAAACTGTTCCTTATTTGTTGGCGGCGGGGGGAAACCCTTTACAAAAAGAAGTAGCAGGACTGAGTGGGAGGGGGACGATGGAAACAGAGCTGGAGTCAGCCCCAGCCTCTTCCACTGACTCCCCCTTTTCACCCCGACAAGCTCAGGCCTGCCGGCAGAAAGAGAAACCGGCCCGCCCCCCACGGGCCGGCTTCCTTGCCCTCAGCTTTGGGTGATCTCCTGCGAGCCACGTCAGTTTCTGGGTCACTGTCTCCTCATCAGTGAAAGGAAATGTGAAAACTAATACCCGTCTAGCCTACTGAAATAATAGGACCTCCTATTATTTTCAGGTGAGGTGTGAAGAACTTTGGAGAGGAGGGACTTGGAATCAGCCAATCTTGGTTCATGTGGGAGGAATCTTTATTACAGTAACAGTGGAGTCGGTTGTTTTTAAAACACTGTGTGTGTGTGTGTGTGTGTGTGTGTGAGTCTCCAGTGTTCATTTAGTTTCTGAGAGAGCACAGCCTCAAATGACAATTGCCAAGAGGTTGGTTTTCAGCAGGGGAGACTGAACAGCCCCCTCCCTTGATGGCAGGATCGGAAGGCCCAGACTACCTGAGGCACTCATTATGTCACTCGTATGTAAAAAAGCCCAACCTCTCACAGTTCCAGAGGCCTCGATGTGGAGCTCTGCGTTCTGGCCTGGTTTTGGCACAAGCACTACTTCCTGGTTTGAGATCAGAGGCCTGTTGCTGTCATTTGACTGAAAGGACATGGGCACTGTTGGCTTTCTGTCGGGATGACAGAGAAGACGTTTTCATCTCCCCAGCCTGTTCCTCTCTCGTCACTGGTCCCTGGTCCCTGCTACAGTCCCAGCTCAGGCCCAGAGTGTGGTAAAGCTTCCTGCCCCAACCTTCTGGGTGCACCCTCCACGCTGGGCAACCTCACGTTCCCCAAAGCTCTGGTCTGACCCACCACTATCTCACGGTAAACCCCTCCAGGGATTTAGGCCTTACCCTTTAGTCTCGCCTTGCGTTAATAGCCCATCCCTGTTTTAGTTGAAACTGTCTATTCCTGTCATTCCTCATTCCGGCCTTTAGAAAAGAATTAATCAAGCCGTTCCCTTTATTTCCTATTTTTCTGTCTTTCCACATTTGGAATGCTCACGTGCTCTTTCTATGCTTCTGGTAGTTCCCTTCAAAGTTTACTACACGTATTTAACCCAAAATCTTACGATGGGGGGCTCAACCTTCCTCCCCACCCACCCCATTTCTCCCTCTCTGAACTCTCACACTGCTGTTCCGGGGAAAAACCTATTTTGAGTTTATGGATATAGTGACCACTTACTCACTTACCGTTTTTTTCTGGTCATATCATACCATCCTGTTGGCATCATTTTCTTCCTTGAAGTTTATTCTTTAGAATGGGTCTCTTGGTGGTAAATGCTCTCAGTTTTGCATCCTGTAGATTCTTGGCCCTTATTCTGGAAGAGTCCCTTAAAAAAAAAAAAAGAAAAAAAAATTTTTTTTTTAAAGATTTTATTTATTTATTTGACAGACAGAGATCATAAGTAGGCAGAGAGGCAGGCAGAGAGAGAGGAGGAAGCAGGCTCCCTGCTGAGCAGAGAGCCTGATGTGGGACTTGATCCCAGGACCCTGAGATCATGACCTGAGCCGAAGGCAGCGGCCCAACCCACTGAGCCACCCAGGCGCCCCCAATTTTTTTGTTGTTGTTGTTAATTTATTTGACAGAGAGAGAGAGAGAAAGAGAGGTAGCCAAAGAGTGAGCACAAGCAGGGGGAGCAACAAGCAGGCTCCCCGCTGAGCAGGGATCTTGACCTGAGCAGAAGGCAGACACTTAATAGACTGAGCCACCCTTTTGCAGAGGGCACAGATCTAGGTGGACAGCTCTTTTCGCTCGACGGGTTATGGTCAGTCTCCTGGCTTCCATTGTTCTGCTGAGAAGTTGGCTTCCTTCCAACCGTCCTTTTCAGGGGATCTGTGTTTTCTCCCCGGTGACTTTCAAGGTCTTCTGTCTTTGATGTTTTGCCATTTCAATGCAGTGTGTCTAGGCATGGATTTGGTTTTAGTTTATCCTGCTTCCCATATGTTATGTGTCCTGGATCTGTGGGTTCACAGATCATTCAGTTTGCATCATTTCTGGGATCTCCTCAGTAGCGATCACCTCTGCTCCATCTTATCTTGATTCTCCTTCCAGAACTCCAATCAGGCATAACAGGCCTTGTTCTAGCTTTGATGCCTTTAACTTCTCTTTCGTTTTCCCCATATTCTTGCATTTCTTTGCTGTGCTCTGAATAAATTCCCTTTCAACGTGTCATCTCATCTTCTGTTTAACTTAGTGAATATGGTTGTCATTGCAGTGGTTACACTTTTTATTTTGATAATTTCCATGTCTTTGTTTTTTCAGATATGCCTGTCATTTTTGTGGCCCTTCTGTAGTAAACTTCTCTTTGTAAACTGCATCCTTGCCGGGGATAAGACAGGAAGAGGGGGGTCAAAGAATTTCCATTCACGATGGAAACTTAGAAATCCTCAGAACGAAATGACGGTGTAATCACCACATTTTAAAACTTGTGCAATGCCTCATGTGGGATGTTTGGAAACTTTTCTACCTGAAACACCTGCCTCAGAAAAGAGGAAAAGGTGAGAATTACGTAGGTGAGACTCCCCTCCATAGCAGAACCGACACCCCGAAGGAAATAGGAGGTAAATAGAGATAAGCGTGAAAACTAATGAACTCAAAGGGAATGAGGAAAGCTCAAAGCTGGTTCTTCTGGAAGCATGATCTATCCTTACTGTCTTACACCCACGATTTGGTTTTTACCTCATTAGGCTCCTGATATTGCTCCAGCAAAGGAAGTTCTAATAATTTCCTATAGACCAAACCTGAATGAACTCTTGGGAGTGCTCATCCACTGGGCCTTCTGCCTGGCCATGGTGTTTCTGACTAGTCCCTAAAGTTCAGATCCAACGGCCTGCTCGGTGTCTCCACTCAGGTTCGTCTAACAGGCACTTGAAATTTGGTGCGCCCATACCCGAGCCCCTGACATCCCCGCCCCAAGCCTCACTCCTCTTGCTATTTCCCTATATCGGAAAGGTCAGCTCTATTTTTTGTTCCTCAAACTGAAAATACTCCCTAAGTCCTCCTTGCTTCCCTCCTTGACCTTTTACGGCCACAATAATCTCTTCAACACACAAAGTCAGATGATCCGAGTCCCTGTTCAAATCCTCCCGTGGCCTCCCATCACCTTTAGAATGCAACCCAGACTCCTCACCTGGCCCCTGCTGGCCTCTCCACCCACCATTCCCCTCATTCACAGGTGGCTCCTGCCACCTGGCCATCCGTCAGGCTCCTACCCCAGGGCCTTTGTGCTTGCCGGTTCTCTCTGCAGGGAATATTCTTCCCCCTAGAGTTCCCAGGCTCACTCTGCTGCTTTATTCAGGTCTTTGCTCAAATGTCTCCACCTCAGAGAGGACTTCTTTAATGCTGTACTTGAAATGGAACACACAGGCCTCCCCTGTATCCACTCAGCTATGTGTCCCCCGCACCTTATTTTAATTTAGAACACTCACCATGGTCGACATGGTGATATGTTTATCCCTCCGTTGGCTGCTGTCTCTGGCCCATCCCCACCCAGTGGAATGCCTACAAGCACTTGGGACTTGATCTGTGCTGCTCTCACCCCTGGACTCTCAAGCCTAGCACAGTGCCTAGGACACCATGGAGCTTAATAAATATTTGCTGAATGTGTGCATGGATGATTAAGAGTGAATAAATAGACGAGCTTGGGATACGACAGAGATACAGAAGAGAGTGCAGGGTTGGGGGAGGACGGGTTGTTTTAACTCTCTAAGGCCACCTCCTGCAGAAAGCCTTCCTGACTCCCAGGTGAGGGGTCTTACCCTCACTGCCCCCAGAGCGTCATGTCTTTTTATGGCATTTATTCTACCTTTGGATATGTTTTGAGGGGGCTCTTCTTGAGAACAGGGACTGACCTTGTTCCTCTCCGCACCCCTGGCGCCCAGCCACGCTATAGGACAGAAGCTCGTTCAGTGCTTCCTGCGCCAGATGAAACCCACACTGGCTACACTACGTCTACTTGAACCTGGCTTTCATCTAATTGTTAGCCGAGGCACCTGCGCCAAAGCAAGCCAGATCTAAAATTTATTGACAAAAAGACTAGATGGGATAAAGCCCTTTCAAGGGTGAGTTCCCTGATTCAGATCATCTGAGAGCAAAGTAGAAATGGCAATATCGTGATAGGTCCTTGAGGCCAGGGACTAAATACAACAATCTTTGTAAATCTTCCAGTAACTCGGCATTAATGATGACACAGTGTGCTTTGTAAATAAGCAAATGTTGCATGAATGAATTTGACAAAAGCTTCTTGTCTCTCTCTCTCTCTCCTCTCTCATTTTTGTGTGTGTTTGCTTCCTATTTGCAAATTGTCTCCAATGACAAACTCCAGGACCCCTTGAAGTTAAATTTTTTAAAAATTCTAGTTCCTTTTTAAGTGGAGGCTGTTGGTTCTTAGGCCCAAGGTGAGAGCTAAGGGAAGCTTCAGTCGCCCTGTGGCTAAAGGGGGCTGGGGAGGCTCTGCCCTTTGCAGCTTCTGCTCTCCTGATGTTGCTGGGAACCAGATCTCTTTTGGCCTCTTCTGGCTCCTGGAGGGACCACAGAGACACAAGACTCCCTATCTTACTTTACAGCCTACTGTGTTGGGCAGCAAGCACCTGCTGCGGGCTCTTGAGGGCGCTGGTGGCGGACCTCTCCAGACACTGTCCCTGGGGCCCCACAACACAGGGGAGCTGAGCTGATCCTGACCTGCACTGGGCTGCCGCCGGGGAGGAAGAAGGAAAGGACTAGAGTGAGGGAGGAGCAGCCTGTGCTATATAAATCACAGGTGTTTGCCAAGTGGAAAAATACCCAACCCTCAGAATGTTTTCATTTTATGTTTCTTAGAAACATTTCATTAGAGGAGGAAAATGAAACCATGCCCGCAGAAGCCAGGTGTGACCTGCTTCCCTCCATCCTGCACGCCCAGGGCTACCTTTCCTGGGCACTTGGGCTGAAGGGTGCCAGGCCCTGAACCCCCAGGGCAAATGGCAGGCCTTTGTGTCACGTGCTGCCCTTGTGAAGAGGTTATCCTTGACGTGCCTGAGAGGCCTCTGGTCCTCTGCTCATTCCAGAGCTCTCTGGGGACCACATCGTGCTCAGTGTAGCTTCTAGAAAGCTCCTCTTCTGTTGCTCCTTCCTCCAGGCCCCCAAGGAGACTGTCTGAGCCGGGTGTCTGAGCTCTTGGCTGGGCAGACTGGAGCTCCAGCTGGACTCCTCTAGCTCTGGCCACACACTTGGACCAGGATGGGGAAGAAGGGACCCACCCAGCCCTGAAGGAAATGGCAGGGTCCCTGTCACCTTCCCAGTGGGCACTGGCTCTGGGGGCAGGTTGGCTATGTGCTGTGACCTAAGGTGGCTGGAGCCGTGCCCACAGGCAGGCTCTGTCAGCCGTTGTTGAGGTGGTCCCATCTAGTGGTTAGCAGTACATGCTCTCATCTCAGAGGACCAAGGGGAAGCTACTAAGGCACTCAGAGTCTCAGTTTCCTCATCTGAACACGGGAGTGACCCTAGCACCTACCTTGTGCTTTGTTGTGAGGATTACAAAAAAGGATGCCTGTGATGTGATTATCGGGGTGCCCCTCATTTCGGAGGGCCATGGGATACAAGGGTATAACTGTCAAGCTGAATAACAGGGGCCTGAGTGACAGAGCGATTCCTTGTTCCCACAGGAGGGAGGCGGCCGCCCTGGCCTGGGAAAGCTTCGGAGGCGAGGAGTCTGTAGAGCAAGGCTGGGGCGGGAATTCGTCGGCCTGGCCTTGGGATGCCGTGTGGGACAAGCTATTTGATCCCCACGACCACCCTCTTGGAGGTGTATTACTATCCCATTTCTCACATGCGAAGACACCGCCTTCGGGATGGTAGATCCGTGGCCTGTGGTCGCACAGTGAGTGCGTACCGGACCTGGGGTTTGAAACTCAACTTAAAAGCTTATTGGTCTTTCCTATTGTTGCTGCTCCCCACACCCGGACGGCCTTCCAAGTTTTAGGGAATCCCTTGAGGTGTGAGTCCCAGTGGGCAAGGCTCCTTCTCCCTGCTTAGTCAGAGTGAGCCACTGGACCCCTTGTCACTATTTACCCCAAACACAGACTTCCAACCCCGCACGGGGTTCCAGAGCAAGGGGTCACGGAAAAGGAGTCACGGTGGCCCCACAGTGCGGGCTGTGTCTGCCAGGGGGCTCCTGTTGGGGGGTTTCAGCAGCTGGCTTCCTGAAGGCCTGGTTCCCACCAACTGTCCTAGCCTGTGCCTCCAGCTTCCTCCTGCAGGTGGCCTGAGTCCCCGCGTATCCTTGTCAAAAATACCCTTTCATTTCCGCAGCCAGAGTCAGCTCCTGGTCCTTGCATGGAAGAAACACTGACAGACACAGGCCCAAAGCCACATCAGGTGGCTCTTTGAGGACGTCTACCTACCTTGACCAGGAAAAGGAGTAGGGGCTGCATCAGGCCCTCCGTGCAGGACAGGGGTGTTGTTGGCTGCCTTTGACCTCAGCCTTTCGGGCTGGAAGTGCCCTTCACTAGGTGCCGGAGTGAAGGCGTTCTTGAATTGGGCCCCGTACCCTGAGCTTCGCTGCAGTCAGGAGACATGGCAGTTCGGGAGGTTAGGAGCCAGCCCTGGACACCCACCCCCCACCGTCAACAACCCCCTTTACCCATATATCCCTCATGCTCTTCCGCACGCACAGTACCCACTTCCCCACATCGTCTCCTCCATCCCCGGACACACACTGCCTGTGTCCGTTTCAGGGTCCTCTGGCTCCTCTGGCCCAGGTTATTTCTCTCCCCTGTCAGCCCACTGAGCTGCCCATTCTGGGGCCAGTAAAAGTGGGAGGGGTGAGGCAGGGCAGGGCGAGTGAGAGGCTAGAAAAATGAGCAGCCGTGGCATGGGCATGGAGGGGCTTTGCGTGCCCTGCTGAAGTCTGGCCTGTGAGCACAGACAGCCTCCGAAATGCAAGGTCAGATGTGAGACTCTCGGGTGCCCTCGCCAGCTCCTGGATCCCAGAGGTCAACAAGGCAGAACCCTGGAAGGCCCTGCTCCTGCTTCCACCTGAGCCCGTGCTTTTCTTCCCCCTCCTCCTTGGGGTGCCCCAGGGCTTTCTGCTTCCCCAGCGGGTGCGGGGCTGTGAAGGGAGTGGATGAGCCAGCATCCTGCGTGTTGTATTCTCTCCTGGACCTTCAGAGAGGACAGCCTGAGCTGCCCCTCCCCAGCCTGGGGTTGTAAGGAGAGACTTTGCCTTCATATCTGCCTCTTCTGTGCTCAGGGCAGCGCCCAACAGTGTCCCACAGATGCGTGGAGGACTGAGGGGGAGCCCGAAGGACAGGGAACCCAGGTGGGCAGCTGAATTTGATGCCCCCTCCAGCACAGCGGAGGAGTGTCCCAGCTGTTTCTGCCCTATCAGCAAATGTCCTGCGGTCCAAGGCAGCCTTGAGTGTGGGCCTGATTCTTAGGGTTTCACACCTCCTGGATTTGGGTCTGATGATCTCCTGCTGGCTTCCAGTTCCCAAATGCTTTTAAAAGTGATTTTTCTTTCCTTTTTAAAATTCCACTCAGCACTTTAAATGGTTGCGGGCCTGAGCGTTGATGGAAGCCGGTGGATGGAGTTGTTACCATAGATGATAAAATGAGGCGGTTTCCCTAACTTTCCATGTTCCCCCTTCTCTGGGAAACTACTTCTTATGCTTTCTCTTGTCTCCTTTCTCCTTAAATCCCCACACCTTCTTCCCCATCCCCAGTCTGAGAGTGGCCTCCCGTCCTAGCTTACCGGGAGAACAGAAGCAGGAGGAGGACAGCCCCCACCGGCCCTCGCCTCCCATTCTCCCGCCCACATTGCCCGACACCCCTGCCGCGCTCCGCTCCCGGCGCAAGGACCAGCCTCCACCTTCTCCTGGGAGGGAGGCTGCGGCCTCCTCCTGCGCCCCTGACCGCACAGCCGTTGCCCACCTAGAGCCTGGCTGCATCAGAGTCTCCCTCTGTGGGGATGTTTCCGTGGGAACACGAACAAGTCGTAGTATCTCCTCAAAGAAAATCTGTCCCTGTCCTGTCCCTCTTGTGTCTGGCGACCTCCTGCTTTAAGGCTCCTCACTGCGGCAAAACTCCTTTAAAAAGCTGGTGACGCCGTGTCCTCCTCGGACCCCACCCCGAGCTGGATTTTGTCCCCCACCTACCCACCCACCCAAAGACGCAGTTTTGTCAAGGTCACCAATGATTTCCGTGGTCAGCTGCCGAGCCCCGTGGTCAGTTCTCAGCCCTGGTTTTCCTAGAGCCGCCCGGGGGGGGTGGCGTCTCACCGACGGTGTTCCCTTGCTCTCAGGCTCTCCCGGGGCTTCCCAGGGACCCCAGCCCTGGAGATCTCAGTGAGCTCAGCGCGTCTATCGGGCGCAGGGTGCCCCCCGCACCGCAGGCCAAAGTTCCGCACTCCCCGCGCGGCCCCGCCCCCCGCCCCCGCCCCAGGCTCGCGCTGCCCACCATTTACATTCCCCCTTTCCCCACGCTCTTCCGTGTCCAGCAGGAACTGCATGTGCACACGAGCAGGGGCCTCAGTGCGCCCATCCCATTCAGTAAGTGGTAACCCCATTCTGCTGGGTGCTTGGGTCACATGAACCGACCTTGACTTCTTCCATTCACCATCATCACCAACGAGTGAACAAATCATGTTGGCTTCACCTGCAGAAGACTGACCAAATCACGGCCCTCCCTGTGGGTCCGAGTCACCATAGTTCCCCTCCACCATTATTTCAGTAGACTCTTAACTGCCCCCAACACTGGGTTCTCCAGACTGACCAAAACTATAAAGCCATCCTGTTTCCTTCGCTCAGTCATCCAGGGCTCCATCTGGCCTGGAGGAAAAGCCCAGCTCTTTGCAGCAGATCGCAGGTCTCATGTGATGGGCAGGAGGGTAACTGTGGGGTCAGCCCCATGCTCGCTGCCACAGACCGCCAGGCAGGCCCACCTCGGAGGTCTGGTGGCTGGAAAAGGCACTGTCGTCCTTGTCTTAAACATGACCTTGTCTGAAATACGACCTTCCCTTTCCCTAGAATGCCCTTCCCTGTTTGCTGCAGCCGGACTCCTACCTACCACATCCAACAAGCTTCTCCCTCTTCCAACTTCAGTCCAATGCATCCTCTCTGTGAGCGGGAACTAGGGTGGCTTTGGTTCCTCTGCACTTCCCTGCGGCCCTGTCTACTCCCAAGGGTGCAATCCCTGCCCTCAGACCTCCTCCTTGCTCAGGAAAATTCACTTCCCTTGCTCAAGGGCCTCCTTCGCGAACTACCCCCTGCCCCCGGAAATGCTCTCTTCCAAGCTCTGGTGTCAGCCGCTACACAGGTTTGCTAGAAAGCATGCTTTTTGCCTTTCCGGCGCACCTTCTTCGAGCCCAGCAGGTCCACCCGCGTTAGAGTTGGTGCAGGATCTCCAGCGCCAGACATCGTTCTTGGCACATAGACGCTCAAATGTTTCAGGGAAAAATAATTCCAAAAGGAGTTAAGTGGAGTTGTATAAATACGAAACATGGTGAGCAATTATCATATGACTTACAGAAGATCATTACATATACTATTCTGCAATGTGTCCCATGGGATCTAAAATCACTAGTAGGGTTCAAATTAGAATTTTTCTAGGTCTCTCTTCTGATCGGAGATATTTCCCATCTTTCAATAACTCGTACCTATTAGGTCAAAAGCCTTAAAAGAAGGGAGGGGTCATATTGGGCGGGAAATGTTAAAGGGTTTTTCAGGCGACATCTGTCTTCTGTTTGGCAAACATTCCGTGGTGAGCTTGGTGTCGGTGGGGCATGAGCTCCGGGGCTGGAAGGACTGTGTCGGAGCCACTGGAGGTCCCAGCGAGTCCTTAGTCTCACTTTGTCCCGCAGCCAGGAGCTGTGGCATCCTCTGTTAACCAGCGTTAGGGTATACTGAAAAACATAAGCGAGAGGTTTCACCACAGCCCCAGCCTCCCAAGCTCCAGGCGGCTGAAGAGCAAATGAATATAAAGAAAAGAAATTGAGATGACTGCCCTCTAGTGGTGTGCATTTCTGGCTTTCTACCTCTGAACTGTTTCAAAACAACCTGCCCACGCTCTTTTAGTTTGGAGTCATCCAAAGTTTTGATGAATATTTTTGAAAGCTATTTCCGGGGGAGTCCTTTAACCACTTCCTAAATACATTCTTCTTTTTTTTTTTTTTTTCTCTCCTTGCAGATGGCTGAACCCAGGCTTTCAAAAGGGAGAGCCACTGCCAGGACCTTGGTGGGGGGGTCCCCATGGGCCTAGCCTGGGCCATGGGCAGAGCAGTCTTCGGGTCTGAAAAGGACTGCAGGACAGGAAGGTTTTATGGGTCTCTGGGATATGGATGTCTTTTCTCAAGTTCAAGGCTAATCTTCCCACTTTTGAAAATCATACCCCCTGGCTTCTTCAGCTATCTTTGCCTAATCAGATAGCTCCTTTCCCCTTAGCTTCACTTCAGTTTAAATGTTAGTGACCTGAAGAAACGATCTTGACCATCCTCCCCACTCCAAGCCTGTCCTAAGCTTAATTACACGCTCCTCCTACCACACAGAACACACAATGACTTCCTCTACTAGATCATTTGTCATAATATTAAGCAGTCCAAGTCCCTCCCTAGATGAGGGTGATTTATTTTAGTCCCTTCCTAGATGAGGGTGATTGATTGACTGATTGATTTTTAAAAAAAAATTTATTTGTCAGAGAGAGAAAGAGAGCAAGTGAGCAAGCACAGGCAGAGGCAGAGGGAGAAGCAGGCTCCCTGCTGAGCAAGGAGCCCGATGCAGGACTCGATCCCAGGACGCTGGGATCATCACCTGAGCCGAAGGCTGAGGCTTAACCAACTGAGCCACCCAGGCATCCCTGTTTATTTATTTTGATGTATATATCTTTGAAGCTTTTTAGAGCTCTGGAAACGGTGGG
Organism: Mustela lutreola; assembly: GCF_030435805.1. NCBI lineage: Eukaryota > Metazoa > Chordata > Mammalia > Carnivora > Mustelidae > Mustela > Mustela lutreola. The sequence goes on along the minus strand of NC_081299.1, from coordinate 100,688,728 downwards.
TAGAAGCTCGATAAATGTGTGTGGAATATATAACCATCCCAATTATCTTCTGCATCACAAATTTTCTAGTCCAGCTTTCTGCTCCTGCTCCCTTCCCGCTCTGTGCGGGCGGCAGTTGTACCAGAGGCAGGGGAAGCTGGGAGCCGACACTTGATTTGGGGTGCAGAAAACATGCCCTTAGGCATTGTTAGAGACAGAAGCCACCTCAGGGGCAAATGAATGGGAAAGGTGACCCTGCTAGCTTGAGGTCTGGGTTCTGGTTGGGACAAGAAACAAGTTGGCAGGCACATTGGCTAGAAATGTCCCAGGGAGATGGATCCAGGGAATCCAGACTATAGCTTGCCACACATCCTGAGCGGGGAGGGGGGGGCACAAAAGCCGGGCAGAGCACACATTCAGGGGAGACCAGAGGGAGCTCTGGACATTCATGGCTGAGTGACACAGGCAAAACACACATACAAGGGCCCAGGGTTAAAAGCTAGGGAAGACTTGTCAACTGCCTGAATGTTAAATGTGTTCCCCAACCCCCACACAGATCTGGTGGCAAAAGGTAGAAACTCTTGCCAGCTAAAGGTATTTGAGGACAACTTTTGTTATGCAAATTGTTGACCCCCCACCCCCCAAAGCTATGCCGACACAGAGATGACTCCAGGAAGCCAGATCTAAAAATACAAACAAGATATAGGAGCGCTGGGTGGCTCAGTGGGTAAAGCATCTGCCTTCAGCTCAGGTTATGACCCCAGGGTCCTGGGATGGAGCCCTGGTCAGGCTCTCTGCTCAGCGGGGAGTCTGCTTCTCCTGCCTCTCCCTCTCCAATAAAAAAAAAACATTAAAAAAAAATGTTTAAATAAAAAATATATATGAACAAGATTTAAAAATACAAAACTGAACAGAAACATAAGTGGCCAGGAAAGATCATCTCCACACAATTAGTCCAAGGAAATCATTGAACAAATAAAAACAGCAGTAGCAACAAGCACCTCCTCCTCGGGTAGAGAACAGAGCAGAATCCAGAGCTGCTACAAAAATATATTACCTAAAATGTCCATTTTTTTCTTTCTTTCTTTCGTTCTAGGATTTTATTTATTTAGTCATTTGAGAGAGAGAGAGAGGACAGAGGTAGGAGAGAGGAGCAGAGCAGGAGGGACAAGCCAACTTCAGGCTGAGCGCAGAGCCTCAGGGATAGGGATCGATCCAATAACCCTGAGATCCGCACCTGCGCTGAAATCAAGGGTTGGGTGCTTAACTGACTGAGCCACCCAGGCACCCTTAAAATGTCCATTTTTCAATAAAAAAAATATAAGATATACAAGCAAACTTAAGAGTGAACTATTATTGGGGGGGGGGGGGAGAAGTCAATAAATACTACCTCTGCCCCTGACATCCCCTCCACTAATGCCAGCAGCACTCCCTCTCCCCCGCAGTCATGACAACCAAAAACACCTTCTAATATTGCCAAATGTCTCCTGGGGGAAGTAGGGCAAAAGCAGCCTGAGTGAGAACCACTGCCCTAAAGCAATACTAATCAACAGAATGTGGTACTGGCACAAGGAAAGACATAGATCAGTGGAACCAATATTAAGAATCCGGTAATAAAATCTTACCACACATTTATGATCCATTGATAGTTTACAAAGGTGTCGAAGCAATTTAATAGGGAAAGAGCAGTCTTTTCAATAAATAGTACTAGGATAATTACTCACATGCAACAGTGACTTTAGACCCTTACCATACATGAGAAATGAACTCCAAATGCATCCTTGACCTAAATGTCAGAGCTAAAATTATAAAACTTTTAAAAGAAAATGTTAAGTCTAAAGTTTCTGTAACCTTGGATTAGGCAACAAAAAGACAATCCTTAAAAGAAAATCTTGATAAACTGCCCATTATCATAATCAAAATATTTTGTATTTCAAAATACACCCTTAAAAATGAAAGGACAAATCACGATGTTAAAGAAAATAAATACAGAATATATAAAGAGCTCTTACAACGCATTAAGATAAACAATCCTAGTTTTTAAGTGGGCAAAATATTTGAAAGGACGTTTTACAAAAGATACATAGATATTTACTCATTAGTCACTAGGGAAATACAAATTAAAACGACACTGAGAGACAACTTCACACTCACTCAAATGGCTATAAGGAATGAGAGAGAATAGCAAGTGTTGGTGGGGATCTGGAGAAGCTTGTGAGAAGCTGGTGAGAATGTAAAAACAGTATGGAGGACAATCTAGCAGTTCCTTAGAGTTATACATAACTTTACCCACCAGTTCCATTCCTAAGTGCATATCCAAGAAAAATGAAAAACTATGTCCACACAGACTTGTCTGCAAATATTCATAACAGCATTATTCACAATAGCCAAAGAAGGGAGACAATCCATGTGTTCATTCGTTGGTGAGTGGAGACACAGTGATATGTCCATACAATGAAGTTATTTCCAGCAATCAAAAGGAACACTGATAAAGTATAAATCAATCAATCAAGCAAGCAAGCAAGCAAGCAAGCAGGCTTGAAAACTTTGTTACGCTGTTAAAGAATCCAAGTGCAAAAGACCACATGTGAATGATGCCATGCATATGAAATAGCCAGGAAAGGCAAATCTATAAAGACAAACATAGATCACCGGGTGTCAGAAGCCAGGATAGGAATGAAGGCTGCCTGTAAGTGGGCACGCTGGGTCTTTATGGACTGAGAGTGTTGTATACCCCTGTTACTTCCCACTTGCGGTGGGAAAGCCTGATGTAAATTGCACTTCAAGAACGCTGGTATTTTTTTTAAAAAGAAGCAAATATCAAAAAATGAATTCTTATACTCTTACCCCACAAAGATAATAGCCACATTCAGTGTACATTTTTTGCTGGGTTTTAGAAAAAAAAATTGTTTCTATATTTTTTAAACTGCTTGGTTAAAATAAACTGCTTTGTTCATCTATATCATGAACATATTTGGTTGTCATTAAATTTTTTATGACAAAACTGCACAAGTCTTATTTCGTAGAATCCTGAATGGTAAAACTGGAAAACCATCTTAAAGATTATCTAATGCCTTCATATTACCCCTTTTGGTTTTAATTTCCTTATGTATAAAATAAGAAGGTAGAACTAGATGGTTTTCTTGGGTCTCTTCTGCCCTAACTGCCCTTCCCCCCCTCCTTTTTTTTCTTTTTTTAAGTAGGCTCCACACCCTGAGTGGAGTACAATGCTACAACGTGAGGCTTGAACTCATGACCCTGAGATCAAGACCTGAGCTGAGATCAAGAATCAGACACTTGGGGTGCCTGAGTAGCTCAGTTAAGCAGCTGCCTTCAGCTCAGGTCATGATCCCAGGATCATGATCCCAGAGTCCTGGGATCGAGCCCTGCATCAGGCTCCCTGCTCAGTGGGAAGCCTGCTTCTCCTTCTCCCACTCTCTCTGCTCTTGCTGTGTCTCTGTCAAATAAATAAGTAATATCGTTAAAAAAAAAAAAAAAAAAAAAAGATCAGACTCTTAATCAACAGAGCCACCCAGGCAACCATGCCAGACCAGGTACGTGGATTTTTCTCAAGTGAAAATTCTCTTGAAAATCCTATACTATACTCTTTTTACCAACAAGAAAATTGTGATTTTCTGGGTGTTAAGAAATCGACATTTTTGGAGGGGAAGGGAGAACAGGTTTAATGGTTACAGAGATGTGTTGGAAGTGATGAGGAAGTTTTGGAAATAGTGATGTTCACACAACATCGTTAATGTAACTATTAAGGCCATGGCACTGTACCCTTAACACTGGTTAAAATAGCACATTTTATATTTTATCACAAAATTTAAAAAAATTGTGTTAGGTCGGCCAACAAGATGCTCTCATCTTACACATTATGCCAATTCCATCTCAGTAAAGCTTTTTTAAAAAAACATATGGGTTCCATGCTTTTTAAAAAACAGCTTTACTGGGGCACCTGGGTGGCTCAGTCATTGAGCGTCTGCCTTCGGCTCAGGTCATGATCCAAGGGTCCTGGGATCAAGCCCCACATCGGGCTCCCTGCTCAGCAGGAAGCCTACTTCTCCCTCTCCCTCTGCTGCTTCCCCTGCTTGTGTTCCCTCTCTCACTGTCTCTGTCAAATGAATAAATAAAATCTGAAAGAAAGAAAAAACAGCTTTACTGAGATAGAAATGGCGTAAGTGGGTACAAACTTAAGCTGACTATGATTTGATATGCAGTATGTATTGTGCAATGACCAGCATAATAAACTTAGTTAACATACCCACCATCTTACATACTTTTTGTGTGATGAGAACATTAAAATCGACTTTCTCATCAAGTTTCAAGTATGTAATACAGACCTGTCAACTGTAATCACCATTCGTACGTTACATCCCCAGAACTTCCCTTAGATGTGTGACCTGTGGCCAGTATTTTCATTTCCCCCACCCTTACCCCCAGTAATCACTCATCTATGATGTTTCTATGACAAACCCATTCTCTTAACATGAATGTTACCTGCATGTTGACAGTCTTTTCTAACCTAATAAAATGGTGATGGAAATTTCAGGTATCTGGCAGAGGCCCAGATTTTATCAGTCCCAGTTACCCAGAGACCTTCTCTTCTTTTACCTGGTCCTGTTTTAGTTGCTCTTGAAGAGGTAAGTCTGCAATGAATTTTGATGTGGCCACAATGTATATTCCCTTGTTTGAAATTTTGATCGAGCTGAAATCCACTGTGCTGGAAAGAACGAGACCCTGGTTGTAAACTAGTTGTTTCAGGTTTTACTGCTACTTTCTTTGATGCCACATGGGCTCAGGGTTTTAGATATCCTGTGTCTTTACAGTGTCAAGAGATTAAACCGCTAAAGTCTAGCAGATCCTATTCCTCAAGCCCCCTCAAAGCCCATCTTTGCTCAAGAATCAGGTCAAATTTTAATGTCACGGACTGAGATCCAGTGATTAAGGGAGCATTTAAACTTGATGACCTCAGAGGGTAGACTGGATCTTAGTGGTACCAGGCACGGTAACCCTGGAAGACTGTCAGTTCTCAAAACCAGATGGAGTAAAAACTACCCCTTACAGGGGCACCTGGGTGGTTCAGTCGGTTGAGTCTCCAGCTCTCAGCTTGGGCTCAGGTCATGATCTCAGGATCCTGGGACTGAGCCCTGCGTTGGGCTGGCTCCCAAACGGGGAGTCTGCTTGAGATTCTCTATTTCTCTCTTTCCTTCAGCCCCTCCCCTCCACATGCACTCTCTCTCCAAAACAAGTAAATCTTTTAAAAAAAAAAATCAATAAACCAATAAATGTTTAGCTGAACCAAAAGAAATGCTCTCTGAAGCTAGGAGACTGGAGACTGCCAGTTACTATAAAAGCCAAAGTTGTCATGCAAGTAGGAAGACTGAACTCGGTTGGCATCAGTGGGTACGAATGAAGAGTAAACAGACTTTCACTTAAGGAACATCTTTATTTGATCTTTAATATACAATATTACCTTTAATTTATAAAAATTACATATGGAGGACATGACTGGAAATCAGTTCAAGAGCGGCCAGTGGGTACCGATCTGGGGGTTATACTCACCCCGCTTACTAATTAAGGGAAAAATTTTATCAGTGAATTTGAGACCAGTGAGATTGAGGAATGGCATTTCAATTTCCAAATCCAGGAATTAAAATGGGGGATACCTTATTTAATTAATCCAAAAAAACTAATTTGTTTTCTAAGAAATAATTTTTCCCAAGAGTGAGCTGACCTTCTCTCCATGGAGTGTCCCAGAAAGCAATTTGCCGTAGAATTCTGTAGAATTCGGTAGCAGCAAGACATTTGCGATAAAAACCCTGTGCATATTAACATGCATAGATGTGGGTTTCTGTGTGTGTGTGTTTGTGTGCTCTCACACTCACACCCACGGAACTGAAGCACTCTGCACAGGCTGGACCTAGAAAGGCAGCTCATCTACAGGCTTCCTCTCCTCTAGAATTTCCAAAGAGTGAAATGCCTATTTGATAAACCCACTAGTGAAACTTCTCTCTGTCATGATGGCTGGTGCACTGCAACGTATATACTAGTACTATGGTGTCGTGTAACTTGGAGTAATTTCATGAGTGCTGCAGGGCTCAAGCAAAGTTTAAAAGAGATGAACTGCTCAGTCATGGAAATAGACTGACGCTGAGGGATGCTTTCTTTCATTTAGATATGAGGCATTCTGACATTCTGAAATAATGCAATGAACTTGTTAAGGATCTGAGGCAAGTTATCCAGTAAGAGAAAAGGGAACTCTCCTTCTGGATTTCTCTCTCCTCTGCACTCAGATTTAGGCCGTTCTAGAGGGAATAGGCAGCACCATTCTGCAGTCTGAAAAAGGAAGAGTGGCTTGCCAAATGGCGAATGAGGCACATAACCCATTTTCTGTTGCTTCAAATTTTCCAAGAGATTGGCTTTTGCAGCACAAAGGTCAGAGATTTTATCATATTCCCCTTGGAGGGACCTGAGAGTCCTCAAGGGGTGGGGGGAGATCTTGCATCTCCAACAAGCCGGAGTCCTGGTCCAAAGGTTAACGAGCAGGCCCAACTTGGAGAAACTACAATATTTTGACACCACAGAGACCCTCCTTATCACATGGGGTGTCTGGAACCATAGCATTAAATGACAAGGCAAGGAAACTGGCTGACAGCACACCCCCCCGAACACCACCACCAGCAGCAACAACAACAACAAATGCTTCTTTCATGATGGTCCTATCAGATTGAAACCTGAACAGACGCCACAAGAGTAGATCTACTTTCAAGACAACAAAATACAGAGCTTTAGGTTACACAAACCCATACAATCATACATACACACAGTCTTTTTGCTTTGAAAATGAATTATGTAACTCAAACAGAGAAAAGATACATAAGGATCTTACAGAAATTATACTTGGGATCAAAGGTTAACAACTATGACCCATGGGCCAAATCCAGCTATGTTTTTATAAAGTTTTATTGAAGCACAGCTACACCCCTTCATTTACGTATCATCTATACCAGCTTTCATGTTCCAATAGCAGAACTGAGTAGTAGAGCTAGGCCACTGTATGGTGCACAAAGTCTAAAGTCTTTATTATCTGGCCCTTTACAGAAAAGCTCGCTGACCCTTTACAGATCAAAGAATGTTTCCATCATGATCTGAATGAGCTGAAGTAACAGAAGATCATCTTCACCTGTGTTCTTGAACCAGAAAAGTACATTAAAATATTTCCACATCATATTTGGCTACTCAACCATTCTGCTTAGAATCTGTGTAGCCAAAACTAGTTAACAACTGTGTTTGTTAACAAACACAGACAATATTAAAAATCTGTGTATAATTGTATTTATGCATAATATCTATGTAAAGAATGGAAAGATACGAGCTAGAGAATTTGAAGGAAAGGAGACCTAATGAAAAAGAAAAACTCAAAATACGATTACTAGAAACTTGTTATTTGGAACTTAGACGTATTTTAGTATATTTTTCTTTATATTAAACAGCACGGGACCATGACCAGGGCCCTCAGAAGAGCAAGAACAATTTACAACTGCAGATTTTACCCATGACTTATGTGACAAAATTTTTTGAATAGAAAATAACCAGCATTTCTAGAAAACATTAATTTTTGATTATATAATTAAAGAGATATAGCAAAATAAGAATGTTTTTATTTCTAAAGTATTTTAGTCAACGTTGCATCAGAAGTATTTCTTTGACATTTTCCAAGAGATTTTAGTTATTAACCACAATTACAGTTGTTAGTATTATATAGTGACACATTGCTTAAAATATATTATAAACCATTTTTTCCTCTTTAATTTAAATGAAATATAAAATTAAGGATTTTGTGACATAATTCATACTGGAAAACATTTAAAATGGTATGAATTACTCTTACACAGAAAATGCCAGCAGAATCACAAAACGTTCTAATGCCTGAGAGTGCCTGGCGCGATGCTCGGCACCTGCCGAGGGACTCCACGTTTGTTCACTCATTCTCTCATTCACTCGTGCATTCATTCACAGAAATTCAGGCTGAAGGGAAAACTGCGTAGCGAGGATGGCAAGCACAGTCTTATCAACAAATCGGTAGCTCGGACAAAGACTTTGGCAAAGGAGAGTGGAGATGAGAAGCTGATGGTCACAGTTCCAAACTGCTTGGTTAAGATCTACCAAGGGCAGCCCAGGGGTGCCTTAGCTGACATCACAAAGAAATTAGGGCCAACATTTCCACAAGAAATTAGGGCCAACATTTCCACAAGAGGAACACATTCCTCTTACATACAAATAACTGCTCAAAGACAGGCGTTAAGTGGGTGTCAGACAAAACAGTACATACATGCAACCCACCAGAAAACAAGAACCCTCTGACGGGGGCCTTTTTTTCTGCAGAGATGACTTTTTGTTAGGGCTGCATTTGCTTGGCTTAAACAACTTTAGACTGGTTTTAACAAAAAAGTATGACTCTAAAACTGTAAAAGAGAAATGCAGGAAGTAGAGGGGGTGTTCAACACCTCTGTTTTTCTTTTCTTTTATGTACCAACTGATCTATGTACTTAGCACATTTGTGCCAAAGGCACAAAGTGAGATGTCAGCTCTCTGAAGAGGCACCTGGAAAGGAGCATCTGTAGGCTCTTTGTGAAGGTCTTATACATGTAACGAGTATTTTAACCTGAGTAATAGGTCTACAAAATGCAAAGGACGGTAGGTAAGGGACTGTAGAAAGTAAATATACTCTTGGAAACTAAGTGGAATATGGGATAAGGGTTGATCCTGCAGGAAATAATTTTTTAAATCTGTTAAACAAAACAAAACAAAACAAAAACAAAACATGACACTGGCAAGTCATTTGTAGCTGACTTTAATTGCCTTTGGTATTCAGAGAAAGAAACAATGGAAACATTGTGAGAAGAGCTAGTCTTCTCTCATCACAGGGAAGGGAGCTGGCGGTGGTGAACACCCATCCCCTGCTCCTCTCAGATTTTTCATTTGGGCGAGGACTGGCCATGCTCTGGCACCTCTCCATCCCCCTTAAGCCCCAGTCAGCCCAGACCTAGAAACCCAGCACTGGCAGGGAGGCGGCTCGGTCTTCTCCTTCCTTGAGAGGCTCCCGGGAGCCCAAGGAGGCCCCTTTACTCTGCACACTTCTGAACAAAGTGTGGGTGTGTTCCCTGCCAGGCGCCCAGTGGCTGTTTGCTACCTCAAGTTGTTCACACTTTTTAGGGACTCGTAAGTGGACTTGTGCTATTTTTCAGAGGAAGGCCAACACATTTTGAGAAAAAAATACTCTCCCTTTCTCAAGTTAGTCATCTACCCTTCTCATTTAAAAATTTCAATCTTTCAAATAGTAAAAGATATAATTTAAAAATGTGTGCTAAAATTTAACTCTCTTAAAAACGTAAATAATGCACCGACTCCACATCCTTATTTTATAGATATACTGAGAAAAAGGGGCATTTACCACTTACGGGTCATCTCCTAAATTGTGAGGATTGTTTGACTCTTGGTGGCATAAGATGATCACCCCTAGAAAATAATTATACTAATTTATTAAATCTTTTCTCCAATTTAAATCTACTACATGCTAAAAGGTTACACAGAAAAGCTATCAAAATAAGAAAATATGCCTTCAGAATTCCAAGGTGGGCTTCTTCCCTAAACACTGTTTCATGAAATCTCCAAATTCAGAGTAAATATTAGACTAGTTACACTGCTCCCAACTTTTATTGTCAGTGGAAGCTGTTTGTATTAAATGTAAAGAAGAAAACGTGTCTTGCACTGTGACATAAACTCAAGGGACAGAAAATTTATAAGCATACTTATCTTACAATACAGTTCTTGAAAAAATTTAAGTTCTTCCCCCCCCCAAATATAAAGAAATAGTAATTTCTTTAAAAATAAGTATCACTGCAAAATCTATTGATGGTAAGAGAAACTCCCTTAGATATATCCCGAATTTAGTTAATATGATTAATTATACCACATTTTTTTCTGTTAAAAATTACTTTGAAGCTCTTCTTTGGATTTCTATAAATACCCTTACAAAAAATAAAAGCTGAATTTTATTTTTTACATAAAGTATTTGTGAAAAGCTCACTCATCTGATGAGATAATAAATAAAGGATGCCCTGTTCCCATTCCAGATAGAGCATTTAAGCAAGTTTCATTGTATTTTGTTTTTTGATTTAATAGGTTGTAAAAGAAATTTGGGTAAATTCAGAGCTGCGTAATAGCATGGTGAATTTTGCCAAGCCACGTAAAGTTGTTAAGTTGAGGGATTTTACTAAATTTATAACAAGGTTAAAGTGGATCAAGTTCACTTGGTAGATTTGCTGGTTTGGAAAAAAAAAAAAAAAGTCTCCTCCCAACAAAACCTCTTAGAACAGGTTTCAAGGCGACAAACTGTAGCGATTCTCCCACTTTTGGTCATGCTACCAACACTAGACTGATCAACATGCACAAAATCCCAAACCCAGGCTCATAAGTAGTGGTTATGATAAATACCAGTTTCAATGATTCCATATGGAGACAAAGACTTGAAGAGTATTCTTTGTGAGATCGTGCTCCCAGAGAAAATTAAATTTAACCAAGAAATTTCAATGGGATACACTGGGATCTGAAATGGTTGCCAGTCTGGTCGTCCAATGGGGAACTTGAAAATTGAAACAGGGACAGGTACTCGGGTTTCTTTTTCCAGTCTTCATTGCTCTTGATGTAGTTCCACCGTTCTCAGTCTGTTCTAGTTCCTTCCATTATTAAAAATGGAGAAAAGGGGGAGAACCGGTAAGTAAATATTTGATTTGAAAGCTGCTCCGCTTTGGAACACATATAGAATTGGTTCCCAAGGCCATTTCTCACTCCCACAAGGTGCTCCACATTCTTGGCTTATTCTTAGGCAGTCCAGACTCCAGACTCCGGAACTCTAAAAACAATATAGTAGTAACAGGCAAAATTTCCCTTGTGACCATCTCTTTACGAATCCAAGCACACCAGGTCTTTGTCTTATACATACCAGAATATGTTTTGGTCAGGTATAAAATGGAATCATTTCAAAGTTGAGATATCTACAAGTTGAAAAGTCCTGTGGGGCACAGTCATGTTTCACCCTGCCATGGTGACTTACGAGGTCCAGGTTTCCCAAAGCCCCCTCTCCAGACTAATTTCTGTAGTGGTCCATGTAAACAAAATACAGGTGAGAATGGTCTTTCTGGAGCTGCTTTCATCGAACAGCAGGATTTCCTGAAAGTGTGGTGTTGGCTAAATGTAATACAGGCAGAGGATGAGCCTCTGTATTGAATACCCAGTGGTCTAAAGGTAAAAGGTCATCACTGGAGAACAGCAGATACAAGTATCTGAAAATAAAAGAGAGAGAAATGAGCTTCAATTAGAGTTCAACAAGATCAAGTGAGCTAGCTACAGCAGCAGAGGAAACCAAAAGCCTATTCTGAAGAGCTCTGAAGAAAAACACATCACAGAATAAAATTCACTCACTCACACGATCTAAAACATAGTAACAACATGTTCTAGAATAGTGCTGTGCATATGAAAATCCAGTAAGATGCACCCCTGGACGACGTGAGACAGTTAACAAAGTCCAGACACCTGTCAGAAGCACATCAGACAACAAAGCTGTAAGTTGGCTCCATCGTGAACGAACAAACCACTTTGTGATTTTTCACAGGCATTCTTTTAAAAGTCACACATAAGATCAATCATCTACTTTGGCAGCTCACAGAGCTCATAGTGCAAGTAGAAGGTGATTAATTCACATTTATTAACAGTGAAGGAAATAACTAGCATATTATCTGGACCTAGCAGGGATTTTTATATACAGATACTTTAGGAGTTTTTGTATTTTTTCCAGTAGGTAATACAAACTGTTTAATGAAGGTTTCAGAAACACTATGGATTATAAGAATTTTGTGCTTGTTCTCCATAGGTAATAGCATTGTGTACACGAAGGCAAGGATTCCCAACCTCCCCATGGGCACTGCAAGCCACAGTGATAGAGCTGACACAAACAATAATTGTTACCTATAATGCTGGGCATATTCCAATCTAAATTCTATTAAAGGGGTCTTTAAGGTGAGCTTAAAAAAATCAACTCCAGAGAGTCAGGAAATCTGGGTTCTAACTCTTCATTAGGATTTGGTGAAGAACTCCTTTACAATGATTTTGCTGAAATTCCTTTATCTTAAAAATAGCACATTAATATCTTTTCTGATTACCATTACAGTTCCTAGATGACCGAGTAAAAAGAGACAGCCCTGAGGCAACATTGTAACTGGTAAAGCTGGAATGGAGAGTAACAGGGCTTCCAACCTCCCAGATCCTAGACCTTGAGACCTGCTTGACTCGAATTCATTCACCACATCATGGGCAGAGAAGCTGGAACTGAAAAAAACAGACTTGGCTGGAGGTAGCAAGAGACTGCTGGGTCTGCTGGGTCTACTGTAGGGAGGACGGAAGCACAAGCTCTTGGAGTTCTGGGAACAAACATATCCGGAAGCGCTATGTTCTGTGCAATCCCATGTGTCTGGGTTAAATATGGGCTGATGGGTCAGGCTTGCTCTACTTTCATCAATTCTTGAAAGAGAAGAGAAAAAATTCAAAAGTCTCCCACAAAATGATTCCTTTCCATGGGGGATGCTATGGAAGTACCGGATGTAAACACAACCATTATAAAAATCAAGAAAATAATGAATGTGCAGGCTTTAGACAACAAAAAGGGACATTATTTTTAGTTTTTTAAGGAATATTAGTTTTAAGCCATCATTTTAAAAAAAGATCCTAATTAAGGGTGCCTGGGTGGCTCAGTCGGTTGATCCTCAAACTCTTTGTTTTTGCCTTGGGTCATGATCTCGTCCGGGTCAAGGGACTGGGCCCCACGTTGGGCTCTGAGCTCCCAGTCTGCTTGTCCCTCTCCCTCTGCTCCTCCCCACAGCTCTCTCTCCCTAAAATAATAATAAAAGGAACCTGACTGAATACTACTATAGTGGGTGGAACAGTGTGCCCGCCTCGCCCATTCACATCCATCTGGAGCCTCAGAATGTGACCTGATTTAGAGACAGGATGTTTGAGGATGTCATCAATTATGGATCTTGAGATGAAATCATCCTGGATTTAGGGCTTCCCCAAAATCCAGTAACTTGAAATTTGCAGAAGAAAAAAGAGGGAGATGTGGACCCAAAGGCACACAGGGAGGAAGGTCATGAGCAGCCAGAGAGACAGGGATGAAAGCTATGCTGCCACAAGAGAGAATGATCTTCAGACTTCAGGTCTCCAGAATCAGGAGACGAAATTGCTGTTAGCCATCAAGTTTCTGGTAATTTGTTAAGGCAACCCTAGGAACTAACACAACTTCCACCCCGACCTCCAGGATACCTCTAGACCTTAAGCACTGCTGCTTGGTTCAAGGGGCCTGGAGCAAGACTAGAGAGCAGGGGTTAGACATACGGGGACACACACATACCATACATTCCCACAGACACACACACACCATGCACTCTCTCTTTCTCACACATACAATCCCACAGAAACACACAGACCCCCCCCCACACACACTCCCATAGACACAAAGACCACACACTCTCACAAACACATACACACACACTCCCAGACACACAAAGACCACACACACACTTTCTCTCTCTCTCTCTCACACACACACACACACACTCCACACATTCCCAGACACACGCACACCACACCCTCACATACACATATCCAGACACACAAGACCACATACTCATACACACTCCCATAACCACACAGAGACCACACACTCCCGTAGACACACACATACCACAACACACACTCATACACACTGTCACAGATTCCCACAGATACACACACATTCACATAAACACATACCACATACATATTCTCACAAATTTATAACAAAATCAATGTTTGAAATTAAAGTAATATAGTTAAATAACTCTTTTTAATTTTGGATTACACATTCAGAAAAAGCTCTAGAGGACATGGTATACTATTAGTGATTTAAGACTTTTAACCTGGATTTTAAAAGTAGAACTGGAGAAGTGTGATCTGTGCTGTGAAAGTTGAGAAAAGTCTATAGTCTAAATTAGCTACCGCACTACTCATTTTATCTAAGTTATTTTTCAAACAATCTAAGGGTTAGTTTTTTTTTTTTTTTGAGTTACATATACATGTAAATGCAAACCTTTTTAGAGTTGTAATATCTTTCCGTGATACACGGAACATTGCCATTGGTAGTTGTGAAGAAGAATAAATGAGTCACCAAGGCTTGAATTTTCTTAAAACTAAGGTTTTTTTTGTTTTGTTTTGTTTTTTAAAGATTTTATTTATTTATTTGACAGACAGAGATCACAGGTAGGCAGAGAGGCAAGCAGAGAGAGAGGAGGAAGCAGGCTCCCTGCTGAGCAGAGAGCCCGATGCGGGACTCGATCCCAGGACACTGGGATCATGACCTGAGCCGAAGGCAGAGGCTTTAACCTACTGAGCAACCCAGGCGCCCCAAAACTAAGGTTTTAATAGATGACAAGGGTGCTGACAAAAGCCTATAGGCATATGAAAAGATGCTATTAAGGACCTCAGTCTGGACAGACGTGTAAGCTTTACTTTTTAGAGCTATTTAAAAATGTTGTTCATTTATGTCTCTCTTAGCTGTCTCTCATCTAAAGTCAAGGTATTTCAAGGTGGTGATGCCAGGAGTCATCTCAATACAAGTGTTGGTAGTAACTGAACAGGCAAGTTTTCAGCAAGAGAAGTCAACCAAATCTGAGGAGAAAAATTTAAGTGTCAACACAGAAATGGTAAAGCTGAAAGAACCAACTGCCAAGTTAACATGTACTTACGTACTTGGGCCTCTATGCTGACTTATCAAACAAGCCTTGGTGACTCATTTATTCTTCTTCACAACTACCAATGGCAATGTTCCGTGTATCACGGAAAGATGTTACAACTCTAAAAAGGTTTGCATTTATATGTATATGTAACTCATAAAAAAAAAACAACCCTTAGATTGTTTGAAAAATAACTTACTTAAAACTTCCATTTCATTTATACTTCTAATGTTTAAACAATGTCTTTGGAACAGACTGCTAAGCAATCAAATTAAATTGAAACATACTCAGTGGAAATTAAATTCTAAAAGATGACACATTGGGACACATGGTAGCTGAGGTGGTTACACTTCCAGCTCTTGGTTTTGGCTCAGGTCATGATCTCATGGCTTGTATGATGGAACCTGCACTGGCTCCCCGGGCTCCCCACTCAGCGAGGAGTCTGCTTGAAGATTCTCTCCCTCTTCCCTCTCCCCGCCAAATAAATAAATCATAAAAAAAAAAAAATTGCATTAAAACATACAATTTTTAATCTCGCCAAAAGGACCTGCCCCTCTCTGCTTTTCCCCACATCTCCTCTCAAATCTTAAAGTGTTTTTTTGTTTTGTTTTGTTTTGTTTAGGGGAAGAGGTGGGGAAAGAAGAAATCTTAAAACTAATGTGGGTATATTACAAATCCAAAGCAAAATATACATGCATTTTTTTTTTTTTTTTTTTTGTAAAGCAAAGCTTTATTTCGTGCCAAGCATTGAGAACCAAACCAACAGCTGGGGCCACCTCTTACAGAGAAGGAGACCCCGCATTTTTTTTTTTTTTTTTTTAAAGATAAACTGAAGAAAGCAGATATTTCTGATTACTGCAATGGTTTAGGCTTTGTCTTGCGATATAAGGGAGCTGGGAGGGATTCATTTTCCTCTGCCCTTAGGGGCTGAATAAGTTAGGATAATTTTGCCTGCAGGATACAAGATACCTAAACTACCTTAACAGTGGGTGTTAGCTTCTACAACAAAAGCCCAGAGGTAGATGATAACAAAAGCTGGTTCATTTAGCAGTAAAACACTATCAGAGCTCTGGGTTTTATAAAAGTTAATAAAATACTAAATTTTTCCTGGTGCCAAAATACCTTATCCTTCCTTCCCTCCTCTTAGCTCACTGCCTTGAGAAAACTAACTGTCCCTCTGAAATGTACATAAATCTTTTTAAAAGCTGAATAAACTTCTTGCCAGCTGTACAATTTAGTTTCTCCTAGTGGCCTGCTTTTGCAATGTAATCATCAAGGAAGATGAACCCCAGTGTCCCCATCACTGTGGGACTCTAGCTCAGGTGGCTTTCTCTCTAAAGCTCTAACTAACCCTTATCAGAGACAGCAGTATCAGTTGTCCTTTGAATAAAGACAATTGATTAGCACAGATAGTCACCCCAAATACCTCAACGTGAATTTAGAATGAACTATGTATAGCAAATGGTGCTGTGCAGGAACTATTCTTACCTATGGACAAGTTACAATTTATCTTCGGAACACGTATGTAAGGAATTGTATCTGCCTGGTTATATGGAAAGGTGAAATTTCTTTCTGTCTTTGCAATCTGCCTGTGATGCAAATTGCCGCCTGGTTTCATGCTTATCCAATGATAAAAATGTTTTCTAAAATGTTTTCTTTCTCTGATATATTTGTGGAGAGGATTTTCTGGGTTGGCAGAAGATCTGGTTTCCAATACCTCCCCTCCCCCCCTCCGTCATCAGGATCTTCAAGATTTTCTTGACTTTCTTCTCAAAATTAGAAGATGCTCCATACCTTACATCTCCACTCAAGTCCAAAGCAAAAAGTAAAGGGAGATCTCTCTGCAGGTGTGGGTCTATTCTGATAGTCTAATACATGTGTAGTAAGTAGTATTTCATTGTAGTTGCAATTTGTTCTAATCATGCTTGGCATTTTTTTCATGAGCTTACCTGCCATCCATATATATATATATATATATATATATATATATATATATATAAAAGAAGTATCTTTTGCCAGGTTTTAAATTGGGTTGCATATTGTCTTACTATTTAGATTTTAGAATTTGTCATATCACCCAGAATTATATAGTCTGCAAAAATTTTATCCTAGTCTGTGCCTTATCTTTTCATCCCTTCATTTTCTTTCATTCTTCTTCAAATGTCTTTCAGAGAGATTTTTTAAAATTTTAGACCAACTGATCAACTTGTTCTTTTATGTATCATGCTTTGGTGTATATCTAAAAAAAATCTTTGCTTAGCCCAAGGTCCCAAAGATCTTCTTCTCTGTTCTCTATTACAAGCTGTATTTTTAGGGTTTTTTTTTTGTCTTGTTTTGTTTTAAGATTTTATTATTTACTTAACAGAGAGAGACACAACGAGAGAGGGAACACAAGCAGGGGCAACGGGAGAGGCAGAACAGGCTCCTTACTACGCAGGGAGCTTGATGTGGGGCTCTATCCCAGGACCCTGGGATCATGACCTGAGCCGAAGGCAGATGCTTAATGAGTGAGCCACCCAGGTGCCCCTGTACTTTTAGGTTTTAAACTTAGGTCTATGATACATTTTGAATTGATTTTTTGTATATGCATATAGAAATTCAATTATTCTATCAAAAAAGCCTATCTTTTTTCATTGCAATGCCTCTGTACCTTTGTCAAAAATCAGGTGTCCAAATATATACAAGGTTTTTCCTCTCTGGACTCTCTATTCTATTCCATCAATTTATTTGCCTAGCATTACACCAATATCACAATGTAAGGATTATCAAAGCTTTGTAGTAAGTCTTGAAATCAGGCAGTGTTACGCTTTGAACTTTATTCTTTTTCAAACTTGTTTTGGTTTTTCTAGGTTCTTCACATTTCCACATGAAATTCAGAAACAGCTTTCTAATTTCTGTAAAAAAGTCTCTTAAGATTTCAACTGGGACTTAACTGAATCTATAGATCAATCTGAAAAGAATGAACAATACTGAGTTTTCAGAACCATCAACAAAGTAAATCCATTTAATTAGGTCTTTAATTTCTTTCAGCAATGATTTTTAGTTTCTAGTATACAGGTCTTTCATGTGTTTTGTCAAGATTTATCCCTAAGTATTTCATAATGTTGCGGTACTATGTTTTTCAGCTTCAATTTCAGTTCATGTTTAATACATACATAATTAATTTTGATATACTAATCTTGCATCTGCAACTGTGCTAAATAGTTCAATAATTCTAGTAACTTTTCAGTAACTCCACAGGATTTCCTACTTTGATGACCACAACTTTTATGAAAAAAAGTTAATTTTACTACTTCTTTTCTAGTCTGGATGTCTTTTATTTCTTTTTTTTGTCTGACTATACTAGCTAGAACCTCCAGTTCAAGGCTAAACTGAAGTGAAGAGAACAGACAGAAATCCTTGTCTTATTCCTGATATTAGGAGGAACACATTCAGTTTTTCAGTATGAGGTTAGGTGTAGATTTTTCATTTATGCTCTTCACCAGGTTGAGAGAATTCCTTTCCATTCCTGGTTTGCTAAGAGTCTTATCACGAAGGGATGCTCGATTTTGTCCAATAATTTTTCTGTGTCTACTGAAAACCATATGATCATATGGTTTTTCTTTTTCAGTTCACTGATTTTCAAATGTCAAACCTCCATGCCCAGAGTAAATCTACTTGGTCATGATGTGTTATCTATTGAATAGGTTGTTAGATTTAATTTGCTAAAATCTTGTTTAGCTGCTTTATGCATATTTGTTCATGAGGGATATTAGTCTTGTTTCCAATGAGAACCCTGCCATCATTCTTGTATGTGTTGCTTTCTACCTAACTCGTTTTTCTCCTCAGATGGCTTTTCAGACTCTTATTCATTACCACCGGTTTTAAGCAATGTGATTATGATGTGCCCTTGGTGACGTATTCTTCATGTTTCTTGTCCTTAGACTTTGTTCAGTTCCTTCGAGTGGGTATAACTTTGGAAAGATTTTGGCCCACATAAATATATTTTTAATCCTTTCTTCTGTCCTCTCCACTTCAGACTTCAATTTCACATATTTTAAGCAACCTACAGTTGTCACACAGCTCACCAATAGTCTTTGCATTTTAATAAGATTCTTTTTTGGCTCTTGTTTTCATTTTGATTTCAGCTGCAATGTCTTCAAGTTCACAAATCTTTTCTTTTGCAAGTTCTAATCTGCTATTAATCCTCTTAAGGTGTATTTTTCAATTCAGACTTGGCAGTTTCCACTTCTGAAGTTTGATTTGGATTTTATTATCTCCTATGTCTCTCTTTAATTTTTTTTAATATATGGCATATAATTATAATAACTGCTTTAATGTCCCCTGCTAATTCTAACAGTTATATGAGCTCTGAGTCAGTTTCAGTTGATTATTTTCATTACTGGTCATCCCTTCCTGCCTGGTATACCATACATGGCATCCTTGGCTGGATGCCAGACATTGAGTTTTACCTGTGGTTGCTAGATAATTTTGTATTCCTATAAATCCTGAGTTTTGTTCAGGTATATAGTTAAGTTACTTGGAAACAATTCAATACCTTCAAGTCTTGCTTTTGTGACTATGCAGATCCAAAGCTAGAGATTATTCCTCACCACTCAGGAAGGACTATCCTGAGTACTCTACTCCATGCCCTGTGAATTATAAGATTTTCCAGTCAGGCTCCTAGGAACAGGCACTGTTTCTGACCCTGTGTGGTCACCATAAACTGTTCCCTTTAATTCCTCATAAAGGATTCTTTCCCCACTCAGATATAGTTTCTTCCCTCTGCTAACTACTCCCAGAGGGATTCTCTGGCGTTCTCTCCCTGTGCAGCCCGCTACTCTCCACTACTCTCCTGTAACCACCAGCTATTTTCATTTCCTTGGACTCACAACTCCGATTTCCTCAGGGAGCCTACTGCACTCAGCCTCATGTTCCCTTCCCTGTGCTGTGGGGAAGCTCTACCAAGGCAGCAAGCTGCGGCAAACCCAGGGCTGCTGGTTTGTTTCCCATCTCTCAGAGACCACATTCCTTCAGACCAACTCCTCCAGTGTTTTGAAAACCATTGTTTCCTATATATTTCATCCGTCTGCTTTGGGTAGAAGGGTAAATTCTGGGCCTTGTTACTTCATCTTGGGAGGAAGAGTTGGTTCTTCCATTTTGAGATACTTTGTCAAACAATTTGCTGAACACCATGTATTTTCATGGAATCACTTAATCCTCTACTATTAAACCAATCCAAAAAGAACATTAGAGTTAGTCCAGCAAGAACTTGTTCTGAGGAAGCCTTTCTGGCTCTTCTTGATCACTAATTTTTCTCCAAAGTCTTCCTATCTTCATATCAAAGTCTTATGACTTCCTAGAACTTTGTGAAAATGGACATTAAATCCATCTACTTTTATTTTTCTCAATCCAACTTTTCCCTTCTTTAAAATTAGCTACCTATTCTGTTTTATCTCTGCATCATTCCTGAAAGAATATTAATTACAAAATTACATGTACAGTGATATCTTGATATATAATTTCTTTAGTTTCCTTTAGTTCCATTTAGTTTTCTTTCGTTTCCTTTCACCCCAGGTAGAAGTTATAGGGGTTGGAGGAGGGGGGTGGGTGGGAGTTAAAGTGTTGATGCTTTGCATTTGATCTTATGATTCCCTTTTGAGGAATGCCATTGCTTCTCCGATTTTTCATTGTGGTTAAAAAAAAAAAAACCCACATAATATAAAATTTATCCCCTTAATCGTGCTATTTGTGATAACACAGATGGGCCTACAGGTTATTATGCTAAGTGAAATAAATCAGAGAAACACAAATACCCTATGATTTCACTCATATATCAAGTCTAAAAAATAAATGAATAAACAAACAGCAGAATCAGACCCATAAATACAGAGAATAAACATGGTTGCCAAGGGTGGAGGGATGGGCAAAATGGGTGAAGGGGAGAGGGAGACATAGGCTTCCAGTTATGAAATGAGTAAGTCACATAGATAAAAGGTACAGAACTGGAAACATGGCCAATGATACTGTAATAGGACTGTGGTGACAGACGGTGACAGATGGTGGCTAGACTTGTGGTGAGCATAACATAGACTGAGTTATTGTATCAGTATGTTCTATACCTGAAAATAACAATAACACTGTGTGTCAACTATAGTTTAAAAAAGAAACAAAGAAATTTACCATCTTATTTTTAAGTTCAGTAGAGCTATGTATGTTCACACAATTGTGAAACAGATTCCTGAACTCTTTAATCTTGCAAAACTGAAATTCTACACCCTTTCAAGCAACAATTCCCCTTTTCCCTTCCCCCAGTGCCTGATAAACCACCTTCTACTTTCTGTTCCTATCAGTTTGGTTAGAGGTACTTTATACGAGTGGAATCATAACAATCTTTTTGTGACTGGCTCATTTCACTGAACATAGTGTTCTCAATGTTCATCCATACTGTTGCTTCCCTGATGTTGATTCTAGAAGCCTATCTCCCATTACTTCCAATGAATATTCTTTAGTAAGTCCAGTTTCTTTACTGTCTTTTTGAAGAACAGTAGCATTTGTTTTCTCAAGCTGAATCCCTTTTCATGAAATGACTTTCTGCTTTACCTCACCTACTACAATGTAGCATTATCTCAAACTTTTTTCATGACTACTCCAGCCCACACCAAAGTTCCCTTCTTTGAATCTCTAAAACATTTATATTCTATTTAGCACTTGACTATACAGTTTGTACTTTTACTGAATTTGCCCAGGGCCAGAAATAAGAGATTTCTTAACTAGACTGCAAGCTCCTCATACAGCGTTATGTTTCATACACTTTAATTTCCAAATAGCACAATTCTGAAAAGAGAGCAGTTATTTAATAAATACTTATGGATTTGACTTAGTTTGCAAATCAGCTGTCAGGGGTAAGGGTGCAGAGAACAGCACAGAACAGGAGATTTAATGCTACTTTTCCAGCTGGAAATATAGTCATTTTCTCATGGTAGGAGGTTAACTTTAGGATCTAGTTACAGACAAGATAAAAGATGAAAGATAAATGGAAGGGAATAGTGGCTTGGTTTTTCCAGTCTTCCCTCCCGAACTGTTTTTTCCTTGGCTAAGAATCCTCACTCCAAAAATCTCATTGATTCCTCCCTCTCTCCCAAATATATTACTTGGACACTTTTGATTACAAACTTAGATGTCATGCTACTCTTGATGCTTTACTGACAAAACTATTATCAGAACTGTCTTTGAACCTACTTCAAAACCTTCTTCACTAGGGATTAGCTTTAATAGTCTGATAGCGGGCTAACTGTGCTTTCATTTGCTTATGCTGAGAATAACTTGACAGGCACAGGCAGATAACAGGGGCTATAAAAAGGAGAACCAGAACTACTGGAGGACAGAAAAGCAACATCAGTAACAATATCTGTCCTGGGCAACAATTTACTAGCTTTCCCTTCTTCCCCTGCCCTAGTATTTTACTATAAAACCTTCACACCTCAGAAACTTCAAAAGAATTTTACGGTGAAACCCATACATGCTTACCTCCTAGATGCTACAATTAGCATTTTGGTATAGTTCTTGATTATAGGTCTATTACCCTTTCCTATTTACTTTTCTTGTATTACTATTACCTTTTCCTATATTACTAGTTTTCTCTATCATACTAAAATATTCCATCTAGAAAGAGCAGCTAATTAGCAAACCTAGCTAAGTATCAAGAAAAACTTGGTCAATAAAATGGTTTGCAAAGGGAAAACTGGAAGTCTCACCAGAACTTTTATAACAACTTTAGGCAACAATATTTACTTAAGTTTTGAGAGGAAGACTGTTGCTACAAATTTTGGCTCCTATGGTTTCATCTATGCCATCTCTACTTTAAGAAGAAGATCAGAAACATTTAGAATTTTATTTAATAATAGCAAATTATTTGGCAGTAACTATTTGATAATAGCCAATGAGGTACCATTACTCTTAAGGGAAGAATTTAAAACTTCCTGGAAAGAAGAAATTAAGAGCAAAATACTTACAGGTAGTCAGATGGTAAATAAACATAATTCCTTTTTCACCCCGATTCCTTTCAAAAGCATAGGGCACATGCCATCAAAAAGAGAATAACAGATACACAAAACATGGTATACCCTTACAACAGGATACTACTTACCATCAGAAAAAAGTGAACTACTGATACATGCAACAACACTGACTAATCTAAAAAATATTATGCACAAAAGTAAGTACATACTGCATGACTGCAATTACATGAGATTCTAGGCAGGCAACCTATAGTGACCAAAAGCAGCTGTGTATTTGGAGGTGGGGCAGATATCACTGCAAGACTAGGAACTGAAGTGTTCCAGAGTAACTGAGGTGCTAGTTACCCAGGCATATATATCTGCCCAAAGACAATAAACTGCACATTTAAAGTACTTCATTAAAGTGGATTTTAAAAAAAGACTAAAAGGGAAGGATGGGAAAGGAAATTAACCCCATTATGTGTTATTGCTATATGAATACAATCTGGATTATAGCTCCCTCTACTGCAGCAAAAAAAAAAAATGGCAAGGATACTTCAAAGGAACAGGCTTGAAACTAAAAAAAAATGCTTCTATTAAAGAATGCCAGTGAAATTCACTCTGTGTATGTGGGTATACCTACCATTTAATATTTGGATTGCACTGTGACACTGTGGTGAGTCCTAAGAGGAAGTAAAAACCATGCAGACCATAGTTTTGGTCCTCCAGTGGACCAGCAGTTGAGGAGACTGGACAACATAACGCAGCTAACAGCAATGATCTGCCCACCTGCCCTCATGGAGTACTGGCTATCCCTTGTCAGCATAGGTGATTCCTTGACCCCTAGCTTCTGCCATAAAAGGTGCACTGACTCACAGGGGTCAGCAGTTCCTCAACGACCAGCAGCATAATATTTACAAACGCAGATTCTTAGACCCCACTCAAGATGTACTAATCAGAATCTCGGGTGATGGAGCCCAGCCATCTTGTGCTTTATCAACCTATCCACGTGATTCTGATACAAGCTCAAGCACAAGAACCACTGCTCTAGGTTTACCAACTTTATCTATCTTCCAAAACCAGCTAGTTGGCACTATTTCTGCTTTTCTCCTTCATGTGGGCATCTGAACCTCTGATTCTACTGAAAACAAATCCACTGTCCCGACTCCCCCACTCTTCTCAGCTTGCGTTGGGCGTTTTCTTCTTGCTTCATCAATTTCCTCACCTAGTCACTGATAGCAATCTTCTAGCACAAACCAAATTTTGAGTTCAAGCCCGGAGCCTCAACTCCCCAATAGGTCTATTATTCTCTTCGCCCTCCTGCTCCCATTTTTGCAAGATCTTATAAAACGCTTTTTTCAGCGATCTCTCTTGGAATCAAATAATTCAATCCTTTATTCAACAAATACCTAAGTCTGAAACAAGTATATGTGTTCCCTCCATAGATACTGGAGATACAACAATAACTAAAATATACAATACACACTGCCCTCATGAAATTTATATAAGTTGGGAAACGCCTACGGAAATTATATAGTATGTTAGAAGTTGGGTGCTATGGAGAAAAGTTAAAGGGGAAATGAGAGGGGGGAAAGGGAGCAATCTGAAATTTTATGTAAGATAAGCAGGGAATGCTTTTAAAAAAAACAGTTAGAAGGGCACCTCACTGACTCTGTTGGAAAAGCATGTGACTCTTGATCTCCGGGTCATGAGTTCGAGCTCCACAATGGGTGTAGAGATTACTTAAATAAAAACTTTAAAAAAATACAATTAGGGGCACCTGGGTGGCTCACTGGGTTAAGCCTCTGACTTTGGCTCAGGTCATGATCTCAGGGTCCTGGGATCGAGCCCCGCTTTGGGCTCTCTGCTCAGCGGGGAGGCTGCTCCCCTCCCCCTGCCTGCCTCTCTGCCTGCTTGTGATCTCTGATTGTCAAATAAAGAAATAAAATCTTTAAAAAAATACAATTAGAAGTGACAAAATATGATTAAAAACTACTTAAGAGCTGAAATTGCAAAAGTCCTAGAAGAAAACAAAGACAAAGAGCTCCTTGACATGTGTCTCAGCAATGATTTTTGGGTATGATACCAAAAGCACACACAACAAAGGCAAAAATAAATACATGGAACTACATCAAACTAAAAGGCTTCTGCATAACAGAACAAACAATAAAACAATAAAAAATGGAAGACAACCTACAGAGAAATATCTGCAAGTCATATATACAAGGGGTTAACATAGAAAATATTCAGTAATTCATACAACTCAGTAACAAAAATGAGTTCAATTAAAAAGTGGGCAGAGGAACTAAATAGACATTAAAAAAAAAAAAAAAAAAAGACATACAGGCACATGCAGATGTTCAGCATCACTAGTTATCAGGGAAATGCAAACCAAAACCACAATGGTATCAACTCATACCTGTTAAAATGGCTTCATCAAAGAGAAAAGAGAACCATGGCAGAGATGCAGAGAACAGGGTAACACTGTGCGCTGTTGGAGGGAATGCGAACTGGTACAGCCACTATGGAAAATTGTATGGAGGGTCCTCAAAAATTTAAAAATAGAACTGCCACACGATCCCGCAATCCTGCTTCTGGGTATATATCCACAGTTAATGAAAGCAGGATCTTAAGAGCTATATGCATCCCCATGTTTACAGCAACATTAACTAAGCTACACAAGAGCCGAGATATGGAAGCAACCTAAGTGTCCACCAACAGATGAATGGATAAAGAAGATACGGTGTGTACAAACACATATGCATGCACACACACACACAGAGAATACTATTCAGCCATGAGAAAGAAGGAAATCCTGCCATTTCCAGCATGGGTAGACCCTGACGGCATTATGCTGAGTGAGATCAGTCAGAAAAAAAAAGACAAAGACTATATGATATATGATATCCATATGTGAAATGCTCAAAGGCCATACTCGTGTAGAAACAGAGAGCAGAATGGGGATTATATGCGCCAGGGGACTGCACAGATGTTAGTCACAGGGAATAAAGTTTGAAGGTAAGTTCTGGAGATCTAATGTACAGCATTGTGATGGCAGTTAACGATACTATATTATATACCTGAAAGCTGCTAAGAAAGCTCCTACAGGCTCTCACAACAAAGATGTCAGCTGACATTGCAGATGGTAATCACACTGCAATACATAAATGTATTAAATAATCACCCTGAACACCTTACACTTACACAACATCTTACGTCAATTGGAGCGCAATAAAGCTGAAAAACAAACTACTACTTAACAGCGTCAGCATACAGAGGCAAACAGCCAACTTTATCCTTACGTAACACCTATTTATTGAGTGCCTCATACACTGTGTGCTGGGTGCTAGGAGGTGAGAGTAGTTAAAAGCAAAAGTTCCTGCAGTTATACGCTTACATTCTACTTAATGGGAGAGACAGATAAAAAAACAAACATACGTATCAGGTGGTAACAGTACAGAAAAAAAAAACAGAGCAGGGCAAGGGGAGAGCATAATGGAAAGTACAGATGATATACACACAAAGGGCCTATTTTTATGGGCAGGCACTCAAAAAAACTTCTAAGTTCCGTGATGTCAGGACTGTTCTCTCCTATATTCACAGAGGCATCCTCAGCAGATAAAGTAGCAAGGGCACATATGAGGCACTTTAGTATCTGTTAGATGAATTACTTCATAGTACATTGTATCATTTGTATATTCTGGTCACCATTTACTTAGTAAATAAGGACAAAGAGCTCAGACGCACCTAGAGCAAAGAGGTGGAATTAAGGATCCAAGGAAATGATAGCTTGAAAGAGTGAGAAATGCTGAAACTTGTATCCCCATTCATTTCCTAAGACCTGTTTGATTTATCTGTGGCTCTTAACCTATAGAAAAATATTTAAGTGACTTATTCTCTTGTCTGAATTTATTATGAATCATTTAAAAATTCAAAATAATTTAAGACTGATTTTTAAAAAGCCTGCTCAAAGCTTACTTCACCTATCAAGTACTATCTAAATGTTTTGTTACTTCTCAGAATATTCTCTTGATTCTAACGTTTCTGATCAGCTAATTTTCTAAAACATTTTCCTCCCTGAACTTCCAAAGCTATCTATGAGAAATTTTGTGAAGTTAGTGCTCTAAAATGATCATAACTCAAATACACATGCCCCTTGACCCAGCCATCTTTCTGCTAGAAATCTAGCCAATATTTACATTCATACCAACAGCAGAATTATATGTAAAAGGGTGTTCATTTAAATGTTTTTAACAGCAAAAAACTAGAATAGAACCAACTTCTATATATAAAAATGTTGTATTTTATATGACAATAAATTACTGATTAAATAAATGACAATCCTCATTGGATTTGTGTCCATATGGAAACCTTCTCTAAATAAAGAGTAAGAAGAAAATAGCAAGTCTCAGAACAGTAAGTATACTATGCCTCGGTAGGGGGAGAAAGGCTATTAAAAAGATATACATTATAAATTTTTATATGTTTGGTTATACCCGGAAAACTCCTAAAAGGGATACAACAAGAACAGTTTAATAATAATTATCTCTGGGAAGTGAAACTGGAGGTGGAAATACAGAGAAACTTTTCTTTTTCATTTTTTATGTTCCACATTAATATTTAATTCACCTTGCCATATCCACATATTATTTTTATAATTAAAAAATAAACTATATTAAAAAAAACAGTAGTCTTGATTTTTGAGGAGCTGCACAATATAGAGGAGACAGATGTTTACACAACCAATTATAATATGGCAACCAAATATAATATTACAAATAATACCGTAATTCTGTACGGTTCAACAAACATTTGTCGAGTGTATACTCAACCCAAACATAAAACCAAGCCCTGAAGGTATTAATGTTTCCTGTAGACTATCAGGGCCAGGGAAGTATTGTGAGTATAGCTAAGGATGAACTAATTTTGCCTTAGTGTTAGAGAGGCCTCAAAGACAGGGCTTTTGAACAAGGCCTCGAGAAAGTAATAGGATTCTGTTAGGGATTAAAAAAAAAAAAGGAATAAGCACTGCACACAGAAGGGACAGCAAGATTAAGGACATGGAAGTGAAAAGGCCTAACAGGCGGATACAGATCAAATGCCTGGGGAAAGTGGTCTAACAGGAGATGTGGCCGAAAAGGTACATTTGGCACTTAATTATTCAGTACAGAAGCAAAGAATGTCAACCATGTGGAAGCAAAGAGCACCTTTTTCATCAGTCTTCCTCATCCGGGGGAGTACACCTGCAGGACAGTTCTACAACAGGAGCAGGACTCCTGGAGCAAAATTTATGTGAACTTAGCATTTCAATAGGTTTTCCCCCAAAGATTCTATCACTCACATCAAACAACACACACTCTCATCTCCTGGGTAAATGACTAGATCTTTACATCCTTGCCAACACCAGAACACAAATTTTTAAAATCTGAAGTGGAGAGTAAAACATGGCATCTGATTATTACGTTTACATCATTTCTCTGAGTGGGTCAAACATTTATTTTTCAATTGTTCATGCTATTTTCCATCTATATTTTCAGTGAAATGCCTTTACTTATTTTAACTTAGTATTTTTCCCTTAATTTCAGATTTTAAGTTTACCCATTGACTATCAAATGTTTTCCAAGTGTGTCTTCCCAGTGTGCCATTTTTTACTTTACTGATTTTTTTTCCCCTTGTAGATGTTTTCCACTTCAAGTGGCTAAAATATTTTATCTTTTCTTCTATGGTTTCTGGGTTTTGTGCCATGCCATCTTCACTCCCAGAGTTGGGAAAAAAAACCTCCATTTTTTTCCCCCTGATTTTATTTCATTTTTTATATTTAAAGCATGATCTATATTAAGATCAGTTTTGTTATTTACCAGGGATCCAGCTGAACTCCCAGGACTCTTTCCTAATGAACAGTTTTCCTAACATCACCTATTAACTAATCTGACTTTCCTTCAATGACCTGCACGGCTTTTCTTCAAAGATGAAATTCCCACATATAAGGGGGCCTATTTCTGAACTCTGTTCTGTTCTATTGTTCCATTTATTCTTGTACCACTACTCATAGTTAGTATAACTTTAAAGCAGTTTTTCAATGGTCTTTTATATACAGACATTGCATACTATAGGATATAAAAGTAGCTTCTAATTTCTTTCACTGTTTGGAAGGGCTTGTCTCCTGCGGTGATTGCGGGCTTGGCCAAACACAGCTAAGCTGGAGCTACATTTGTCAGAACCACCTTCTCTGTGTGGTTCTAAGTTAGGGCTGGCTCCAGCGGCTTGTGCACGCACGTGATATGCAGGCTGCAGTAAGAGCGGCCCGCACTCTGCCTTCCGGGGAGTGCAGCCCAGCCGTGTGCTGACAACACTGTGCACGTGCTGGGGATGGCCTGGCTCACCTTGGAGGGCGGGGCAGAGGCCCCACCTGCAGCACCTGCAGCTCCTGGTGGAGCTCCTCGGCAATTTTTCCGATTCCTAAGCCAGGCATGGATAGCCCTCTGGCAAAAGGTGCCAGCTTCTTCTGCAAATTAGCCGCTTATCAAAGCTGGAGGCCGTGAGACAGATATGGGATCTTTTGTCCTTGCGAGTTCCAGTTTGTCCTTGTTCTCCTTTGCTTCACACCTAGCTTTTTTCCCTGGCTGCCAGCCCTCCTGTCCTCCAGCGACTTTCCACCTGCTATGCTGGATTCTGTGCCGGGTATAATTCTAAATGCTTCGCTATCTTCACCTCCGTAACAACTCTTTCAGGTGACACTATTACTAATTCTCTTTTTACATATAATAAAACTGAGGCAGAAAATTCAGTAACTTGTCCAAAGTCACACAGCTACTAAGGGGAAAAGCTGGAATGAAACAGATAAATATGTATGGATGAGAATACATGGTTAGATGTTTGTATCATATAATTAACTGGGTATATGTAGAGAAGACATATTTATTAAATCCCCGAGTGACACAAAGCTAGAATAGCTAAAACACTAAATGAAAAATTCAAGAGTTCAAAATTTCAACAAATTAGAGTATGTTAAGCCTAACAAAATAAACTTAATAAGGATAAAATAAATTTCAGAAAAATTAACCATTCCAAATATAAGACAGAAAATAATTATCTTAGTTCATGCATTCCCTCCCTCCAACCCCAGTCCCAAAAGACCTACCATAAAATTTCAAACTAAATAGACAGTTAGCAGAAAATAGAAAACAGGATTATCTTGCACTAATGGGAATATAATGACCACAGCAGGGACTGGTAACCCACCCCGGTTTAACCACATCTTTTTTTTTTTTTTTTTTTTTTAAGAATTTTTTTTTTAAAGATTTTATTTATTTATTCGACAGAGAGAAATCACAAGTAGGCAGAGAGGCAGGCAGAGAGAGGCAGGCAGAAAGAGAGAGAGGAGGAAGCAGGCTCCCCGCAGAGAGCCCGATGCGGGACTCGATCCCAGGACCCTGAGATCACGACCTGAGCTGAAGGCAGCAGCCCAACCACTGAGCCACCCAGGCGCCCAAACCACATCTTAAATACAGTGTTCAGTCTAGAAAACCAAGCACTCATCTCCAGAGAAGGGAAGGAGAACGCTGTCATAGAAAGAGCAGGACACAAGCTTACAATGTTTACCTGGCAAATACAAGTATTTTTAGTGAACATTTATAAGGAAGATTGTAAATTTCCAAAAGGCAAAACATGGATCACTGAATGGAACTCACGGTGAAGCAGATTTTAACTGAAAATAAGAAAGATTTTTTCTAATAAAAAAAGCTTTTGAACAGTGGCACGGGTTGGCCTTTTGAGGCAGCAATCTGCCCATCAACTGACAAAACAGAAAAGACTTTATGACAAAATACTCTGTGTGTTGTAAAGAGACTTAGCATTGGGAATGTGTGTGGGAGGAAGAAATGGATTGTGGTGGTTTTTGTTGGACTGAATGACCTCTAAATTTTCTTGTAGCTCAAAAAACTTTCCTTTTGATTCTAGACACAAAAACAGCCACTAAATCTGATGCAGGAAAACATGGCTGCAGTTTAATTTATTTAAAAGACTGTTTTTCTGATTACAAAAATAAAAACAATGTTTTTGATGTTAAAATACACATGGAGTTATTTATCTACACATTTATTTATACCTACGTATATGTGCACATAATAGCCTACTTAATATTAATAGCCTTAATAGCCTACTTAATATTCTATTATGAGGAGTTCATAACTGGCTCCCTAATATCCATGTGGACGTGCCATAATTTATTTAACTGTCCAACTACTACTGAACATGTAATAACTATTTTTAGAACAGTAATAAACACCCTTTTACATAAATTTTTTTCCATAGCTTTGACCAAGATCCTTGACATATTATATAGTTTTCCAGAATTTCGCTATTATATTCAAAGTTTGAATTTAAGAGATAGGAAAGGGGGAGTGCACAAGCCAGAGTCACAGAAAGGCACACAAAATATTGTTTCTGCCCCAGATATTTTGCCAGTGGAAGCAGACAAACTGTAGTAGTAAACTTGGTCTTTATGGTATTTCTCTTTCAATAACAACTTATTAAGAGGACTAGGATTCCACCTAACCTGTGATTGACATTTAATTAATGTCAATAAATCCGAACTCAGAAAAACAGAAATGTATCTTCAACATGTACACTTTTCTCAATTTCTGAGACCTTCCAATACAGATGCAACAGAACCAAGCCAAGATTCGGTGAGAGAACAGAACCAAGCCAAGATTAGGTTAATGGATGTAGATACTGAGGTAGAGATACATCTCTTGGATTCTTGTAGAATAAGGGACTTTGGATCAGCTCTTATTACATCAAAAACCAATGAAAAGACAATTCTTGGAGAAAACAAGCCCATTATCAAAGAATGTATTTCTCTTCTTGCAACCAGACAAATGCAGCAGTGGTATTATTTACCTATTTTTGTAAAACAATCCAGACTCCAAACAAAAGGCTTCAAGTTAAGCAATTTCCCATTAGCTGAAAGCATTCACGGCTTTTCCTTTCTTACATAATTCCTCCCCTCACCTAAAAAGCAGACTGCCTTGTATTTATTACTAATAATACACCAAAATCTTCAATTGTCTAAATCTACTTTTAAAATATTCAGATAGAAACATCCTATAAATTTAATCTGGAGAAAATCCCTCCGGAGTCTTCTGTCACATTCAGTCTAGACCAATAACCCTCTTGATCTTCCTTTCACTTGTTCCCTACATCCCATGTCTTCTGTTTTGGTTTATACTCAGTTTTGATAGCATATATCCTCCAAGGCATTAACTCAGATAGTAAACCTTTGAGACTTTGCATGACTTAAAACTTGGTATTCGAAGTTGGAATTAATTGTCTCTCGTAATTTTGAATGAACCGATCCACCGCTTCTAGCTTTCACAACTGTTCTTGAGAAGTCTGAAGCTATCCTAATGTCAGATCATTTTTCCAAGACTTTTATTCTCCCTCTCTTTGGAGGCCATTAGATCTTTCCTTTACCCCAAGGGTTCTGAATACAGCATTGTGTCTTGGTGTGAGTCTGTTTATATCCACTATGCTGGAATCTTGATGGCTGCTTTCAAACTGGAAACTCAAGTCCTTCATTCCTGGGATATTTTCTCAAATCACCTCATTGTAATCATATTTTATTTTTTAAAATAAACTTTAAAAACTCTAAGTATATATACATAAACATCAGGCTTGATAATATTTCTAAGTCAATGTGCGCATTAATATTTAAAAGCCAGGCCCCTAATGTGAATTAGAAACCATAGGCATGTTGGCATTTACTGGTGGCTGCACCACTGGGGAACAGAGGAGGATGTGGCCATTTTTCTGTCAAAACCTCATGTAGCAGCAGCTCTAGTTTTTCTTTCTGTAGGCTAATTCATTTCCTAGAAAGGAAGCCTCCAATCTCCTGTTTTCAGCTGTGCCTGACATCGCTAAGTCCACAGCCTCTATGATTCGACCTCTTCAGAAAAAAAATCTCTAGTTTCATTCATGGTAGAGATGAAGCAGGGGTGAACCTGGGGTCTAGCTACTCCTTACATAAATTTACTTAAAAATTCCTCAGTTGTCAACCCTACCACACACCCTACAGTTTCTGGTCTTTCCAAGGTTATGAATCACTCACCAGTTTGTTTTCATAAACATCTCCTCATGCAGGTACTGTAGCTTCCTGTTTTCCATCTTCTAAAAGCAGACATCTCTTGTCTGCTGTTGATTTCTTTCTCGTTTCTTTTGTGCTTGTTCTTTACACCTTCTTAGCCCTCTATAATCATTCTAATGGCTTTCAAGAGAGAGTGGAGGATAAATGCACTCTACCAGGCTAACCTGGAACACCTCCTTTGTTACACGTAGGCATCTTCAAAGGATCAGCTATATGCTTTCTTTTCTCTACATCCTTAAAAATCTTCCTGAACTTGTACTTTTAGCTCCAGACCTGTATTTTCAAATGTCTCCTGGGAACACATGTCAAAAGTAACCCATTATCTTTTCTAGAAATCTATTTATTCTTGCAACTTGGTGTCATAATCCTTAAAATTACCCACAATGAAAACTTTAATGTTATCTCCTACTCTTCCTTCTTTCCAAATCTCTGTATCTCATAAGAAACTAGCAACCGTCAGTTACACTAAAGAGTGCTTATATCTCATCCTTAATATTTCATTGTCTGCCTTATAGCTACTCCCCAAATATGAACTCATCCTACTCTATTCATCTTGCTTTCAGGTCTGGTTTAAATGCCACCACTTTCAGGAAGTCTTTCTTTATGCTTTCTAGGTTAAGTAAACTCTTCCTCCTTGAGAAAACTTGCTTTTTATTAACATTTCTCTTATGTACTATTTTTAACATTTTTTTTTACAAATCTGCACGTGTTTTATTTCCTCTAATAGAATGTAAGGGTTTTAAGGAAAGAGGCTTTGAAGAAATCTATCTCTGACCTTACTGATTACATAGTTTTTATTGTGCCATCAGTATATATGCTATAGGAATAAACAAATTAGCAACTACTAAGGGAAGCAAGGAAAGAGGACACAGCATCTTATCTTCTGGAGGAAAATGTCTACCTACAGCTATAGTCCATCTAGATATAGTATATCACCCCAGGTTAAATGGCCCTCAACTAGGTGAAGACCACAGGCTTTTACACTTAACTTTGCCACTGCCAAGCTAATCAGCTGCCATCTCTGGTAGCTACAACTAATGGATTATTGCCCTGTAATGAATTAACAATAAATCTGAACCACTCCTGTTTAGTTGGTATTTAAGAAAAATCTAGGAAATCATACTAGTCTTCATGGCTCTATAGAGTTTTAAGCTCTATGTTAATAGTAAGAACACATAAACCTATATTAGTCTTCACAGAAATGTCTTGATTCAAATGCCACAAGTTTTTATAAAGAATAAGTCACATTAATAGTCTGACATCTTCTATAACATTTTATACTAGGTTGAACTAGGTTGAACCAAGTAAAATTCCTAGTATTCAACTCTTTTTGACCTATAATAAGGGCATTTTTATATGCTTCATCTAGTATTTCAGTCTTTAATAATGAGCTATCAAATTAAGTCATCTTAAAATTTAGCGGTTAAAAAAAAAATTCAGTCTCATTTGTTACAGTAATACATTCTCCCAACTCACAAAGATGAGAATGACACTGAACAAAATGCTTTCTTTTTGCTTTAACTACCAAGAAGCTTGGGGCTGAATGTAGTACTCAACTGTAATAATTTCTTCAGTCTAGATGTTGTTATAATTACCTGTAAAATTGATTGT
The DNA here is from genome assembly GCF_030435805.1 of Mustela lutreola. Lineage (NCBI taxonomy): Eukaryota > Metazoa > Chordata > Mammalia > Carnivora > Mustelidae > Mustela > Mustela lutreola. The sequence continues at coordinate 100,654,184 of NC_081299.1, read as the reverse complement.
TCTTGTTTGATTTTTTTCATTTTTATTGATCCAAACATATATGTGTTTTTCTAGAAGTTGAGTATTATAGTTAGTATTGTAGTTAGTACTGTTGTGTGTGTGTGTGTGTGTCTCTCTCTACATATATATATACACATATTTATTTATAAATAAACTGGTTACCTAGAGTGCTGTGTTCAAATGGATTCTTTCTGAACTCCGCAGTGAAAGTACCAAGGTGGTCAACTGGTGATCTGGAGATATTCCATACACATACTGGAAAGGGAAAGGCAGCATGGCACAAATTTGCAGCCCTATCCCATGTACTAAAGTACTCAAGGTCTATATTGATGAGGAATTAGAATTATGAAAGCCAATCTGTAACAGGTGAGATATGAATTTAGAAATAAGAGAGGGGAATTGATAGAAATCGTAAGGTATTCCTGTCAGAGCCAATGAAATATGAAATAGGCAATGAAATGCAAAGGAATATATATATTCCATATGTATATTCATATATATATATATATATATATATATATATATTTGACTATAGCTTGATTTAAGGATAGAATCTATAGTAAAAGAAATGAGAAATGATGCTAGAGATGAGCTTTTTGAGCTGTGGCTTTTTGAGCAGAAGAGTGATATGAAGAAAATGGTATACAAATGTTGAAAATCAAGTAATTTCTTTTTAAGACTAGAAGCCTCAAAATCAGCATTTGACCACTACTACAGTAATAGTTGATTGAGTAAGATGCTAGTAACACTGGGTGAAAGACTATTGGAAAAAGGATATTTACCCAATCAGGGAGTTACCACTCCACAGATCACTTATCACTCACAAAAAACAAGAAAGATTCTTCTTCTTCTTCTTTTTTTTTAAAGATTTTATTTATTTATTTGACAGAGAGAGAGATCATAAGTAGGCAGAGAGGCAGGCTGGGGGGGGGGGCAGGCTCCCCGCTGAGCAGAGAGCCCAATGTGGGGCTCCATCCCAGGACCCTGAGATTATGACCTGAGCCGAAGGCAGAGGCTTTAACCCACTGAGTCATCCAGGTGCCCCAACAAGTAAGATTCTTTACGTTAATCGAATCTAACCTTATGATCAAACTTGGAGTTACCAGTAATGGGTTAACCTTTTATCATGTGCCTCTTTAGAGGATGCAATGAGGACACATCATCTATATAATATCATGCCCAAAACATTTAACCTAAATCCGATCACAAAGAAACAAAGCACAAATATCTAAAGGACTTTCTCCAGAGCAACCAGCCTGAACACTTATGTCAATGTCATAGAAGACAGAAGCAAAATGGAACACTGCTCTAGGTTAAAGAAAACCAGAGAGACATGACAACCAAATGCGACAAATGATCCTTACTGGAGTTGAAAATACTTTTTTTTGAACAAATGAAATGACAGTTTATGAAGCATTCAGGAATAGGCAGACAGGAAATTTATGAAATTTAAGAGAGGTTATCAAAAGATATTTACTTTGTAGGTCCTTAGGGAAGCGGACACATTTCAAGCCTCCACCTTCTTCCAGGTCAATTTATAGAGCTCTGCCTGGAGTTCTGAATAAACTCAAGTAATAGCTGTCTCCCCCCCCCCTTCCTTTTATGTATATCTTTAGAGGAAACCTCATAGGGAGGATGCATAACTATGATCATATATCCTCCAGGACCTTTAAAACTCCATGATTATTCTGAACTGATTTCATTAGCCAGAGTAGAGAGTTCAGGTGTGGTCCCAGGACCAGCATCATGACTATCAGCTGAGAATCCATCAGAAATGCAGATTCTTAGGTTTGGCCTTAAGACCTACTAAATCAGAAACTCTGTGGGTATGGCCCAAGTGATGCATGTTTTCAGGAGTCTTCCAGGGAATTCCAATGCACACCACAGAGCCAAGGACAAAATGAAGGTACTAAACTCTTACTTGACAAAACATCTACCTCATAGTTAATGTCACTCTTCTTGAGATGCAGCTAAAAATTTAAGACCCAATTACATAAAAAGATATTTGTAATGGGCGCCTGGGTGTCTCAGTGGGTTAAGCCGCTGCCTTCGGCTCAGGTCATGACCCCAGGGTCCTGGGATCGAGTCCCGCATCGGGCTCTCTGCTCAGCAGGGAACCTGTTTCCTCCTCTCTCTCTCTCTGCCTGCCTCTCTGCCTACTTGTGATCTCTCTCTGTCAAATAAATAAATAAAATCTTAAAAAAAAAAAAAGATATTTGTAATAAAACCTAGTGTAACATACCACACAGTCATAATTCATCATGTAGTGATCATACAGCAAAACCAGCCCACAATAAAAACTTTTTAAAGGCATCTACTTACTTTAGTGTCTCAGCAAGAAAGAAACTCTGCTGTACATCATCATGTGTGGGAGTAGAAGAATACACATCCTTCACCCCAGAAAAACCACCACTGACTCGGCAATACTTTTCAATAGCCTGTGAAAGCAATCAGACAAAACAATCAATTCCACAGAATATCAAGTTTTGAAGGACAAATTAAGGAACCGTAGTCAAAAGTTCACAAAGATCTATGTAAGAATTTGACAGGTTAAGAATAAGATTTATTATCAAATGGAAATATTCTTGCACTGGAAAAATTAACTGAGGTATCCTGTTTCCTGTGGAACTTTTCCCTCTCCAAAACTCTTTAATCTTTCAAAAACATCTTACATTTTCCTCACTTGGGAAAGTCAAGTTTGGACTATTCACACTGAATTAGAGACCTGTCTAGCACAATAAACCCTCATTAATTTTGGCAAACCAGGGGAGGTTAGTTTGAATTAAATTTCAAAGACAATTTTTTTTTTCACTTCTAAGAATAAACAATCCAAAACATGCTTTGAAAAAAGTTATTACCTAGGAGCTCTCCCTAGTAGTAGCAATGAGGTAATATTTACTGCAAGCGTACTGTATGACAGACATTATATTACAATCCTACAAGTTAGGCATTACAGGTGGTACCAACTGGCAGGATGTACCCACCCACATAGCTGTTACAATAATTACAATATTAAAAGCTAACCATTATGAAGTTTTTGCTACGTGCTGGAGGGTCTTGTAAGGGCTTCATATGTAATAACATTAAAATCTCTAACAACCCATGAAGTGTCTCAATAGGCTCTACTTCAGACAGGAAAACTAAGGCAAAGAATAGTAATTTGCTCCACATTATTAACTACTGTGCTCTACTGCCCAACTGTGAGCTAAAATTCTTAATTTAGATCTCTTCTTGCATCTCTGAACATGTCTAAATAAAATACATGGAATCAAATGGCACCCACTCAAACCTGTTTTTAATTCAAAGGAAGCAAATATCCTGCTTATGCAGGTCCATCACTATAAAAATAAGCCATTCACGAGAAGCTGAATCACATGTGGTTCTTTTCTTTCTCTGCCCTACATAACCCTGAGACACTGTCATATGAAGGTACAATTATTTAATCATTACCGCCATGGCTTCTTTTTCCTAATCTTGTTACCTTTCTTACTCTTCTGGTATTCCTCTTTTCTAATGAAAAGCTAATTAACACTGAAAGTTTTTATTTAATCAAGCTGTTCATTTTTATATAGTTCCATTTTTACTACAGCTGGGTTTTAAAAGTCGTCTTACCGAAGAGTTTGGTACTTTATCTAAATATTTTTTTTTTTAAAAGACTTATTTAAGAGAAAGAGAGAAAAAAAGAGAGGGGAGAGAGTGCATGTGCACGTGCAGGGGGAGGAGCAGAGAGAGAAAGAGGAAGAAAGAGTTTTCAAGCAGACTCCCTACTGAACATGGAGACCAACACAGGGCTTGATCCCAGGACCCTGAAATCATGACCTGAGCTGAAATCAAGAGTCAGCTGTTCAACCAACTGAGCCAACCCTCTTATCTAAATATTTTAAACATATTTTGAATTCAGGAGTTTTTAAATGCCATGTTTTCTACAATGATCATGTGTCTTCACCACCAGAAAGCTATCAAGAGCAGTTTAAGGATACTGTGAAAGTGGCAGGGAGGCATGACTAAATCTTTAAGTCATTTAGGATAATTTCTTGAAGGCAAGTTTTCATGCAAATATACTCAAATTTGGAAGTCTGAAGATGTGAATGGAATAGCTAAAGCTACAGAAACAGAAGACATACAAGATACTATTCTTCTGTCTCAATCTGTCTTCCCTTTACCTTCTTCATATCCGTCATGGGTATGTCCAGTGATGGGCAAAAAAGCAACTTCTATTTAAAATGTGAATTAAGATACAAATCTTCCTCTTTTATCTCCATCTCTGCCTTTCCTCATCATGGCATCTTCTGAAACTTGAATTTAAAGTGTAATTATTTCAGTTCACGTTCTTTATACTCTAGTTGTGAAACCTTTTTTTTTTTACATAAATTGGTCTACATTCTGCCCTAAAACATATCTTGAACATTCTTACCAAAGATATTTACTAACATTATTTACCTCCCCTACAATGTCATAATTCTGTCTAGGCTGCAACATTAAGTTATACAACTGGTATATGAATATCCGTAATAATTACTGTTATTTGTCATAATTAGTGTATCTCGAAGAATAAAACACTCCCTCACTCCCAGGAATATGCTATACTTTCATGAGAAGACTAATATTTTTCTTTCTCTCTAGGTAGTGACAGCCATGGGGTTCTCTGAAAGGCTAGGATTTTAAGAAAAAACCACTTGACTTCTTTACTTACTAGCTAGTAAAAATGTCTCATAAATAGATAAGTAAATAAACAGTCTTTCAATCTAGAAAAATTTTAACAATTCACTGATTCTTCTTATGATGGTCCACTAAGAAATTACTTGGAACACAAGCTGAAGTGAATAGTGGGTAATCTATCCCAGCTGTGAGTCTGGGCAGTTTCAGGATTTTTTTTTTCCTAGAGGTTAAGCCTTAACTAGCAAGTAAAGAAACTGTGTAATCATACTTAAACCCATCATGTCTTTTAAATGATTTTTCATTATTCAAGAAGAAGAATGAGTGAACATCAGGAGGAAAATAGTTTTCATCAAGAACTAAACTGGATTCTAAGGTTTACTTCTACTGCTTAAGTAACTTAACTTAAGGGGCCCCCGGGAGACTCGGTTGAGCAAAATCATGACTTCAGCTCAGGTCATGATCTCAGGGTCCTGGGATCAAGCCCTACAACAGGGATAGGCTCTGTGCTCAGTGGGGAGTCTACTTACTTACTACTCTACTTACTCTCAGAGGGAGCTCTGCCCCTCCCTCCCCTGCTGGTGCTCTCCCTCTCTCTCTCTCAAACAAATAAAATCTTGAAAGAAAGAAAGAAAGAAAGAAAAGGAAAGGAAAAAGAAAAGAAAGAAACTTGCAACTTAAATTGAGTAACAGAGTTTTTGCATCAGATAAATAAAGCCTCACTACAATTGCTGAACATGAGGTAACATGGATGAGGACATGTGGCTCTGTGGGCAGGCTTGATTTAATGCTCTTGCACATGAAATGAAATATTGGCTTATTTACCAGTGCTGCTTCCCAGCCCCACTGCCTATATCTTGGATCGTGAGTGAATCGCCATAGGTACCAATAGGTTTCAATTACTTCTGGACGGAGGATGTAATACTTTTCAGCCTGCCGGACTGCCACAGCCTCTACTGCACCGTCAAACTTGAATGATTCAGGACCCAGCTTTAATGCTGTAACATGACAAAAGAAACAAATGAGCACAATAAACCATTTGTGTTTGTTCGCCAGAGCTTCTTTTTCCCCTGAAAGAATGGGGTATAATGTAAAGTTATGTTCATTTTGTTTTATTTTTATTGTGGCTGTTTTGCAAAATCAGTGACTTTAAAAGATCCACATTTGGTTTTCCTATACTAGCCTTATAAATATTCTTATTATCCTGACATGAAATATTTCTCATACATACTGCACATCAACATACCGCTAAATCCAACTATACTGACAAGAGTCTAGTAATCCTCTGGCAACAAATGCAAAGCTAGACATAAGCACATTATATATTCTGTTCTGTTCAAAAATAAAATGAGGCAGATAATTGTACTGTGCAGAATAATTTTTTTTAAGTCAGAACAATTTTAAAGTCCTTTTAAATAGAACACACATATGTAAGAAAACATTTTAGAGCTCAGATCTTGAATTAGATTAAGGTGTAGATGATACACTTTTTGAGCATCCTACAGTATATAAAAAGCAATGTATTTTCAAACTTAAAGCAGTTTTAAAGATAAACTCTTCTCTCCTATGGCCCCTGTATATATAGTAAGGAAGAGATTCAAACTGTCAATCACCAAGAATTTCATCAGTATTGCCCATTTATCAATTTGAATAAAACAGGGCCATTACACATATATTTCAACACTACATTCTATTTTTTGAATGACATGATTTCCATTCAGGCTAGAATACAGCACTACATTAAAGTCTTTTCAATAACCTCTTTCTAATCACACCAAGCACCTTAAATCTGATCAATGTGAAGTCATCTTCCACTGGGATGTTGGGCTCACACATAATTACCATTCTCAGCTGCCATTTTTCTTTCCTTTTAGGGGTAGTTTCAAGGTCTCTCATCTCTTTCAAAAAATGCTAGACATTTTTATGTTTTCTCAGAAAAGAAAAGGTAAAACAAGAACTATAATGCTGGGAGACCACAAACAGAACCATGCCACAGTTGCTGGCACGACATGGGTTGCTGTAGCAAATTTCAGCACTACAAGGGAGACACTATAAGCTCTAAGTAATCCCATACAAATGTGAAAACCAAGTCTTTCTCACCAACCATCACCTCCAAGAAAATACACAAAACCAAAAGCCTTGTACCAATGGTTGATTGTTCTACTGAAAGCAAATATGTGATCCAGAAGAATTTACCGCTAAGTCTAAGAGAACTAAAGCAGAACTCAAGCAAGAGATTTTCAACCTGAGGGTCATGAACTCTGTGACAGGCTCCAGAAGAAGACAGTGTTCTGCCAAGAAGCCTGTGAAACCATATGCATAACTCTGTGTGCACATAAAGCTTTTACCAGCTAGCTCTTCAATGGGATTTGAGGTTAGGATTAACCAACAACTCATCAATATTTTTTGTTAAAGAACTTCTATCCTGTTTATTAACAAGGTCAGGATATGGTCAAATATGATTTGGCATTTAATAAATGTTTTTAAAATGACAATAAAAGTTGGGGCGCCTGGGTGGCTCAGTGGGTTAAAGCCTCTGCCTTTGGATCGGGTCATGATCCCGGGGTTCTGGGATCGAGCCCCGCATCGGGCTCTCTGCTCAGCAGGCAGCCTGTTTCCCTCTCTCTCTCTCTGCCTGTGATCTCCGTCAAATGAATAAATGGAAAAAAAAAATGACAATAAAAGTTAAACACCATAAGCAATGAGATGATAGCAATCCAATAGAGTAGAGTAAGTCATTTTATCTGAATTTCTTGTGTTTTTCCTTTCTCAAAGAATGAATGCTAAGAGGTGATCATATGAAGTTTTCAAATGTTAATCTTAAGGCTAATGTTAAATGAGACAGTAACTTCTGTAATGATAATACTGCCTGAACTGGAAGTAGAAATTGGCTGCATGATACTAATATTTTAAACTTCTCACTAAAAATTCTCTCTCTCTGATTGGCCATTCACAACTTCACAAAAAAGACATACCAGGAAGAGAACATATCTGCTTTGTGAGAAGTTGGTAAATAAGAATGCACAAGCCTAAATTATGTACCAATTATATCCATTAGGCTGGTCAAATCACTAGTTTTGTGTTTCTGAGGGCATTATTTCTTAGGTGTTCCTTTGTTTAAGAATGATAAAAAATAATTTCCTAATAATCTTGCACTTAATTTCTATTTTCTAGCTTAAATTTCCCATTTATACTTATACTTCACTTCCAGAAGGAAACTAACTAATCCAGCAAGTAAAAATGAGTTGAAACCATAAATAATTTAGTACCTGGGTAAAAAGAACTCTAAGAGGATGCAAAAATCATATAATGTAAGCAAACTGAAGAGACATGCACAAATAAAAAAAAAATCAGAATAAAATATCAAATGTGACAAAGGTCAATAGTAAGACAGTGAAAAATACATTTAAAGGTGGCATAGATAAGTTTGTAAGGCACAGGGCTCTTCCAGATAGAGTCTGTAGAGATGGGAAAAATAAGCATCTTAGGTCAGGAAAAGTAATCCAACAAAAGATAAAAAAGCATGAGGAATATACTGGGATAGGTGGTTGGACTTCAGTTTCAGAAGGCTAACAGTAAAGGAAGAACTTAAACTATTTCCCTATTAACTTCCTTTAAGGAAGAAAAGAGTTATGTCCAAAACTCCATGTCTAATGGCTCTCTTGTCCACTGAATATGTTATATGTATGTAAACATTAAAATTTCTCCCAAAATGTAATATACTGCACTTGGTCCAGGGAAGACCTTAGCCAACTTCAGTAAGAAGTAAATTAAATTAATTAAGTCATTATTTTATTCATGTTCAGGAGTTTTGGGGTTTTTTGTTTGTTTTGTTTTAAATCTAGAAACGGGGGTGGGGGACAGTACTCTTAGACTCTAAAGTCTAAGACCTCATTTGGCACCAATTCTGCCTTATATCTCAGAATAAACTGAAATAATCTATCAATCTAGCTTCCCATATAGATACAATAGGTCTGAAACTACACTAAGTTACTACTTGGTTTCATGAACAGATTCAGCAATGTTTCCTACAAACCTTGTTAAATTATTTAGCAGAAGACCATGCTCATCAAGAAGATGAAATATGAGGACTACCAAATTTTGCATTAGTATTAATTCTAATTCCAATAACAAATGAAAGTGAAATTCCAAAGTCTTTATGGTATGAATTCAGCTAGAATCACTACTAAAAAGTGAGTGGATATTTTTAAATAAGCCGGCCAAAAAATTCTAGCACAGCTATACCAAAACACAGGAGATGTAATTACCAAGTGGGAAGGAAGCAACACTAGGACTCTACCGTTTAATTAAAGGATTTAAGTCGAGATTAAAGATACGCAAAAACAGTGAAAGACTTGAAAATACAGGACACAAATCAAACAGTTATCTTTTGGGGCATACCATGGCAAAGAAGGTCACAAGGTCACTGACTTGCCATGTAATAGTGACCATGAGAACCAACATACTGAGGAAGACAGGGTAGGTATTGTTGTTCCAGTTTTTTGCAGATGGAGCACCTGAGTCTTAGGCAGGTTAAACGAGTTGTCTAAAGCTCAGAGATAATAAATAGTGGAACATGGGGCTTTTCAATCGTAGGCACATTTCCTTTCTACAGTATCACAGTACTTCCTATCAGCATCAGCAATGTCTATGAAATGTGACAGTCAGGGAATCCTCTCCTAACTCTGGTATTCTATAATTCCTCAAAGGTAGGAGATAGGTCTTATTCACACTTTCATCTGCAAGCACCCAGTGTAAGGCTTGGCACATCAGAGGTGTTCACTTTTAATGGAGTGAATAATTAATAGCATTAATTATTAACAATAGTATATCATATTTTTAATATGTCTGCTCTGTAAAACCCTACAATTTTTTTTATCTTTTATTTCATTTGTGGTCGAAACCTGCATAACAAGTCTCTATCATAATAAGCATACCAAATATCCATTGTGATCCTCAGGGTTTTACTGATTTTAGCTGTATTTTAAATATACACTTGATACTCCATATGGTCAACATGTTAATATAACTTAGCTTCTACTTATAATTAGATCACCAACTTTTTAAGTACTACATACAAACACTAATCCACTCCAAAATAACATCCACTTCAAAGTCCTTTTGACTTAGTTGTTTTTGTCAAGAAATGGAATCCCTGAGTTACTGAGGGAACTAAAAGGTCAATTTCACCATAAGTTCAACTCCTTATTATATAAATCCTAAAATGGAAATTCAGTTATTTCATAAAGGCAACTCAACTTCTGAAATCGCAAACAGAAATTACTAGTTTTTAGTCTTTTTGTGAACTCATTTTCCATTATTTCATATAGAAACGCTTTTTTAAAACTAGAAAAAAAAATCTTGGAAGGTCTACTTTAGTATTTCTCAATCCTTTTTGAAGTCTGTTAAAAAACCTGATTGCCGAGGCACCTGGGTGGCTCAGTGTGGTTAAAGCCTCTGCCTTCGGCTCGGTCGTGATCTCAGGGTCCTGGGACCTCAGTCCAGGGCTCTCTGCTCAGTGGAGAGCCTGCTTCCCCCTCTCTCTCTGCCTGTCTCTCTGCCTACTTGTGATCTCTGTCTGTTAAATAAATAAAATCTTTTAAAAAAAAAAAAACCTGATTGCCTTCTCTCTCCATGAAATTTTGATTAACAACTCATCAATATATTTTGTTAGAGAACTTCTATCCTGTTCATCAACAAGGCCAGCATTTGATCAAATATGTTTATCTATCCATGACTGTATATATATCTAGTCTTTATATATTTCAAAATAAAATAAATAAAAATATTTTTCCCCACCCCTAAGAACAATCCTTTTCACCACTGAGAACCATCTCATTTTCCAAGTAAGGACCCTGCAACCCAGTAATATTACATAACATAACATATTTGCCTAAAGCAACAGAGGATCCTTTTTGTCTAAGGCACAATTAATCCCCAAATTATCGGTGAATTGACTAAGAGACTACTAAAAGACCCAGATATCAATTATACATTCAATATAACTACTATTATTTTTTGGTCATTCTTATTTTCACAAGAGGATATGCAAGACAAGTAACCCCAATCAGCCAATTCTGTGTTCTTTTAAGTAACTAGTTTTACAGAAGCTGAAATGAATGGCTAAAATGGATTCTTACTATATTAAAGTAAATAATGTCATTCCACACATCCTCAAATGCCCCACCTGACATGCTTAAAACAATTTCTTAAAAATCTTTATTAATAAAATCAGTAGAATTCAGAATAATTTTTAAAAATGAACACATCTCCAGAATTAAAATTAAAATTCTTAAAAAAATGATTTACTGTATTAGAATAACTATTTTAAAGCGACAAATGCCTATATATTTTCCTTCTAATTCCTGGATATATTTTTAACTTAGAGGTTGTTAGTCTAAGTGGTTAGTGTTATTAACACTCTTACCAGTTCTGTCATATGACTCATGACATGTACGTGCAATTTCTGCCCCTAGCTCTAAATAATGACCAGCTTTATCCGTTCTGGAACCATCTGCTCCCAGTGCAAACATTCCCCCAGCAAAACAGGCCAAATGCCCCATCTTCTTTTCCAAGTGCCCATTTTTCCATTCTCCAATAAAGGTGAGACCTCCTCGGGACTTCTTAATAAGATGTTTCTCTATAGCCTGTAAGAAAGAGTAGAAATTCAAAATTTTAGAAGCAAAGTGTTAGTATTCAAACTTATTACATTCTTCAAGTTATCATAAAACCTTAATAGGTAATAGGATATTCTACAAATCAGTAACTTTCCCTACCTGGAAGAGTTAATTTATAAAAAGTAAGTTTTGGAGAGCAAACAAGTCACACAGAATCTTGAATACCGCATCACTACCAGGATAAAGACAAGGTGGGAGACAGAAGACTGACCTAAAGACACAACATGACCTGCATTACAGGTGTTCTTCTTCTAGCGCTAAATGGAATTCATAAGAATCAGTCAGTTGAGATCATGATGACAAGTTATAACCCAAAAGGTTCTATCAATCTATTTTCTATTTCATACAGTAAAGCTGAAGAGGAGGATACCTAGGTTAATCAGAAAAATATGATTTTGGTATTTAGTAAAAATGGTCTCTCCTTTTCCTCGTAACCACAGCTCTTGTCAAAGCGCTTTTAAAAGGCACTATTAGGTGAGGCAGCTTGTATGCTATAAAGCTTTCAAAACCAGTTAGAAGTTTAAATGTCACCCCTCAGCCCCTTACTTTGCAAACCCAGGTATCTGTTTTGGGTGCTGTGTCATGGCGATGAGAGGCCATGTGAAAACAGAGTCCATCTTCCTGGAATGCCAACTTTACTCAAAAGATGTGGGGATGGTAAGAGAAATATTTTACATTCAACTTGAATGTAACACAACATAGTCTCCAACAAGTACATTTAGCTTTATAAAAATTAGATTTTTTAGGAGCTCTGTTCCTTTGGACTATGTTCTCAGACTTTGCTAGGAGGGGCTATAAATTAGTTCTCTGCCTTTAGAGATAATTCTATGGAAAAGCCTAAGAAACACCATTAATCCAGTTCTCTTTGGTGAAAAGGATTATATACAATTAGAGACTACACTTTTTGGACAATAAAAAAGAATAAGACTTAACCCATATTTTTGTGTGTTGTTCTCTGACAAGTTTGGTAACAATCAGCTCTGGAAAAATTTATTGTGTATTTCTTACAATGATAATGTCTGCTTTACAGAATTGTAAGGACTATGCCTCATTCATCATCTTATACTCCATAAGTGTAGTATGCAGTCAATAAATGTTCAGCTAAGAAGTCATTTTATAAATAAGTGGTAAATACTTGTATTTGGGCTGTCAGGGGAATTGGGAATTGGGTCGTAAGGAAAAGAAGAGACTAGCACTGATTTCTAAGTTTTGATTATTGTTTTAACTCCACAAATGAAAAGATTAGTTTTCCGAATACAAGGACAGTATTTTTCATCTTTGTGGGCCTCATGGCATCTGCTGTGTTTTCCACAGGAAAGGCACTCAATAGATGCCTACCCAAGAAACATTTACTGAATGCCTACAATGGACTAAACACCATATACCAAATTATCAGTCTAGCATCTGTGCATTCTGTAAATTAGAGGGACTTAGTTCCCCCAAAAGTAAGGCTATAAAAAGAATAAGATTCTTGCTTTAATTTAAAAACACAATAGCTAGAACTCTGAATATTGATCATCAACCACAGTCAGAATGGTGTTGTTATATACAAAATTATACAAAGTCAACAAAGTCTAAATGTGTTTCTTTGAAAATCCAAACAACTCTGATGAAGAAAAACGTAGAGAAAACATAATTTAAGAATATCAAGAACAGGAGAGGAGGGTGGGAGGATGGGCAAAATGGGTGAAGGGTAGTTGGATACAGGCTCCCAGTCATAGGGATACAGGGAATCGAGTCAGTGGTACTGTGATAGTGTTATACGGTGACAGGTGGTGGCTACGCCTGCAGTGAGTACAGCAGTAAGGACCTGTTGAATCACTACACTGCACACCTGAAACCAATGCAACATTATGTGTCAACTATACTTCAGTGAAAATAATAAAATTTAAAGAATATATATATATATATATATATATATATATGTATAGAAAGAGAGAGAGAGAGAGAGAGAGAGAGACTGTTAAAACCTGATTTTTAAAAAATATTTTATTTATTTATTTGGGGAGGGGGACAAAACCAAGAGTCAGATGCTTAGCTGACTGAGTCACCCAGGCGCTCCAATACAACTTTAAAAACCGATTAAAATCACTCAAGGGCTATGGGTTTGTGCTGGATCGGAAAGCAAATAACTTAATAAGTGGGTGACACACTTCTCTATTTCACAGTTTTTGCTTGGAAATATCACATATAAGTGCTTCCAAGACTGAAACCTTTCCCCATTTTAAACTGTCACAGCTTGTAAGAGGTGACAGACATTTATATCTATTTTATATAAATATGAAATAATACAGTAAAGTGGCTCAAAGCACAGGCCCTGGAGCCAGACTGTTCAGTTCTAGGCTCCATCACTTGCTAGCTTTTGTGAACTTGAGCAAGTTACTCAACCTCTTTGTGCCATGAGGTTCTCAAGCATAAAATGGTAGTAAAGATGAAATGATTTCATTTCATGTAAAAGGGGTTACAACAGCTCCTGGTGTGTGGAAAATATTAGGTAAGTGTTTTGCCCTTATTATTGATCCATATTATTGAGTAGGTTCAATATCAGCTAAAAGAAGAAATGTTTATGAAAATATATGTAAAGTCACAAGTTTTTCCAGTCTGTGTAGACAATAACTAAAAGTAATCATAATAAATGTTCTTACATAAACCATTACTTATTTATTCTTCAACAATTTCTTTAAAATGCCACAATAAAGGGGGATGCCTGGGTGGCTCAGTTGGTTGAGCAGCTGCCTTCGGCTCAGGTCATGATCCCAGCATCCTGAGATCGAGTTCCACATCAGGCTCCTTGCTCAGCAGGGAGCCTGCTTCTCCCTCTGCCTCTGCCTGCCACTGTCTGCCTGTGCTCATTCTCTCTGACAAATAAATAAATAAAATCTTAAAAAAAAAAGCCAGAATAAAGGAAAATACAAGACTTTTAGATTAAAATACTAAAACTCTACAGTGAGGGCAAAGAATCAAATGCACATAGGTGGTCACTGGTCACTACGAAACACACTGTATATTCAAAGAATGTTAAACAGGTAAGTGTTCTGGCAAGAATTACCTCAATAGCATCATCATACATTTTTCTTGCCTCGTGGTCTGTTTTATCTGACATCAACCATGCTTTTAGTAGGTATTCATAAAAACTGTCTCCCAGCCCACCAACTGATGTGTGATCTGTAATAAAAGAAAAAGGAAAGGATGAAGGTGGAGAAGAGAGAAGACAGAAAACAATGAAATAATCTTTTTCAAGTATAATGACTATTACTGATCAGTAATTTAAAAATTATATTGACAGCCTTGTTTGCAGCATACTTCAAATTCAGTCCAGTAAAAATATGCCCTTATCACTTCCCTCTGCATGTATATCCAACTTTCCAGAAATCCCTTTCTGGGGACGGGGTATTTCACATACGTAGGAGTCTTTCTTCAGCCATAGAGTTTGTATACCATCACACAATCATACTTTTCCAAAAGTGAAAACAATTATCTTTCATATATTAATGACTTTAACTATACAATCTGTAAGATTAAACATGAGATACGCTTGAATCTGATGTTAACTAAAAAGAGCCCATTTTTCTCTAGGATGGTTAGTGATGATTTCTGTGCCATAGACAGTAAAGTAAAATAAATCTAAAAGGAGAAAAAGCAAAGAATTTCTTTGTAGTAAAACTTTGCATACTATAATAAGCTATTGAATGGATACACTTGATTGCTATTTATATAACTCTTACTTCATATGTCTGCCCTATGTGTATTCTTATTCTACCCCATCTATACTTTTAATCCTATCCAAGGCAACAGCACAATCCCCAAGGCAACACTATTCTTCTATCCCTTTCCATGAGCCCCATTCTACATTCTTAAACTTTGCTTAAAAACTCACATCCTCCCTGCCCAAAAAAGAAAAACAGCACATTTTTATGACTTGTCGATCATTCACAGAGTACCAGCACTGGTTTCCGACTTTAGTGAGGAAACGATGGACCACTGGGTGGTTTATGAAACAGCTGGCTATCCGTTTGGGGGAACATGCATAAGCTCACAAAAATAAATTTGTGGTGGATCAGTGATTTAAAAGTAAAACACAAAACTGTAAGTATTCCAGAAAAAAATACAAGAAGATGTCTGCCCTTCCTAAGCAGATAATGTTCTTAGGCAAAACCCAAAAGAAAAGATTTATAGCATCATCTGGTACAAGCTACCATAAATGAATTTATAAGACAAGAAATCGAATAGGGTATTTGCAGTATATATGACAGAAATAAGGATTAATACCCTATACAAAGAACTCTGATAACTAAATAAGGAAAACTGCTTCAGAGCACACACAAATTATTTAAAAAAAGAAACACAAATTGATAATTAAAATAAGAAAGAAAGATCAACTCCATTAGTGACCAGAGGAAAGCAAATTAAAACAATAGGTTCCATTTTTGTTTATTTAATTGGCAAACATTTTTTAAAACTCACACCATCCAATGTAGATAAAGTTACGGTTCACAGGTGCTGGGAACAGAGGGCAATTTTTGTAGTTGCTATCAAAATGTAACTACATTTTCTACTTCTGGAATTATCCTCTAACAAACACTTGCACAAATACACAAGTATAGATGTTAAAAAAACAAACAAACAAAAAAAAGGTCATCAGAGCCCTGTATCCATTAATAAAAACGTCAGATAACCTCAAAGGTCTAGGGATGTAGCTACATAAATTACAGTATAAACAGACTGTAAGAGAACACGTAATCATTAAAGAGGATCAGGTGAATCTTTCATCTGCTACTGGGAATACATCTATTATATGCTGTTAAATAGAGGGAGGGCAAGTTTCAGAAAACCACAGTTTGATACTACTAAAAATTTGTATGTTTAAAGAATATTATTGTAACATAGAAAAGGTCCGAAAAGACAGCCGTGCACAGTGATTACCTCTAAGAAAGTAGCCCTTCAATTTTTACTGTATATATTTATGCATTATTGGAATACATGTAACTCATGTGGTTAAATCATCTTCTGTTATAGAAATAAACAGGGGAAAGTGCCACCATTCACTTTAAACATGATCTCTAATACTTTAGTAATTCGCTTGTATCCTCAATGGCCTGCATCTCAAATGCTCTTATTTCTCACATTTTTTTCTTTAGACCTAAGTGTACACTTGAATGAATTCTTACATCTATACACTCACAAATCCACCAAAATAAAAATATAGAGCATTTCCAAAATTCCAAAATCTCCCTCATGTGGCCCTCCCAATCAATACTCCAACTTCCAAAGATAACCATTTTTCTGACCTCTATCACTAAATGACCTGTCAAGTTCACATAAAATAGCCACTCATATGAAGTGGCTTTCAAGAATGATTTGGGAGCTCAATGATCTCCTTTGTTTTCCATCTAGAAAAAGCCCCCTGCCTTATGTAGGCTTCTGAGTCTCTAACATTTAAAGTGCTTGGGTATTAGGGAAGACACTCAGAGGAAAAGA
The DNA here is from genome assembly GCF_030435805.1 of Mustela lutreola. Taxonomy (NCBI): domain Eukaryota; kingdom Metazoa; phylum Chordata; class Mammalia; order Carnivora; family Mustelidae; genus Mustela; species Mustela lutreola. Next base: position 100,637,373 of record NC_081299.1, on the reverse strand, counting down.
ACACAGTTTTCTCTCAGACTGTAGAGGAAGATCACAATTAGATTTCTAAGAGCTTTTAATACTTGTCATACTTACATTTAAGAATTTTATAATGATGGTAATATATGACAATGGGTTTAAAGGCTAAGTTACACTCAGATGCTAAATTAGTTCCAACAGACTTAAATATTTTAAAGTTACTGGAAATCATAAAAGATAACACATATTTGTAAAATATTAAAACAATATGGAATTGAGTAGACAGGGAACGTCCCTTATATTTAGGGACAGAGAATATACATAAAGCAGAAATGTTGAGGGGTGCCTTTGGGTCCATTATTTGCTAAAGAACCAGAAGACAGTAATTTTTTATTTGGCGAGGAACTATGTTAAAACAGCTGCATAAAACAACTATGACAAAATGTCACCATCAAAACTGTTACTTCAGTGTTGTGGTCATGTCATGATGTCTTGACTCACTTGGTAAATGATGTCATTTTATCTTACCAGCTGCCCAGTCTTGTCTTGGGCTTCTCATCAACTGCTTAAAAACGTGCTTGTTTCAGTTGTCCTCCTATTTGCCTGTCTGTGGTCTCCCCTGTTTTTCCTTCATCATTTTTCTTTCCAGCCCCTCAGGTGTGTCACTTCCAAGTACACAGAGTCCCTCCTATGTTTATTTCATTGCCCTTGAGGCCTTCCTCCCCAAGCTGGTTATTCTCTCAGGGGTACTGTACCTGCTTTCCCAAGTTGTACCATGGTTTCCTCAACATGTCATCTTGTTTACATTTGTTTTACTGTCATATTCTTATATAATTTCCCAGAAAGGACTATGTGGATCATAACTATACCTTTATTATGCTCCCCTTCCTAATTTTATATTGTAAAGGTATCACATTCCAGGTTGGAAATCCTCTTCCCACAGAGGTTCTCAAAAGTACTGCCCCAATGTCCCGTGACATCGTGTCATGGGCGAGAGACATTAGCAATACTATTTTAAAGGCTCAACGTGTCCTCTTTTCTCCAATCCCCTTCCTCAAACTCAACTGGCCTTTCTAAGCTCTACATCTGCATTTTGATACTGTTCAAATGTTTTCTTACATTCATTGTGCTGGGCACTATTCCAATAATAGATCTGCATCTTTCAACTCTGAGAAAATTCTCTTCCATTATTTATTTTCCTCACTTCACCTGCTTGTTTCTCTCTTCTGAAACTCTTACTAGTTGGAAACTGGACCTCTTGGATTGATTTTCTATTATTCTTTACTCTCAGATTTTATCTTTTTTTTTTTTTTTTTAAGATTTTATTTATTTATCAGAGAGAGAGAAGGGGAGAGAGCGAGCACAGGCAGACAGAATGGCAGGCAGAGGCAGAGGGAGAAGCAGGCTCCCCGCCGAGCAAGGAGCCCGATGTGGGACTCCATCCCAGGACGCCGGGATCATGACCTGAGCCGAAGGCAGCTGCTTAACCAACTGAGCCACCCAGGCGTCCCTACTCTCAGATTTTAGTCTCTCTTAGTCTTCTTCCTCTATATTCTGGAATTATTTATTTATTTTTAAGGATTTTATTTATTTTTTGACAGAGAGAGAGATCACAAGTACACAGAGAGACAGGCGGGGTGGGAGGGAGCAGGCTTTTCACTGAGCAGAGAGCCCAATGCGGGGCTCGATCCCAGCACCCTGAGACCACGACCTGAGCCGAAGGCAGAGGCTTAATGCACTGAGCCACCCAGGCACCCCTGTGATTTTTTTTTTAATGTTTTTATTTTAGTCCTTTCACTGTGGTTTTACTGTAAGCAATGCCACTTTTCACCTGTGAGCTCTTCTCTGTTCTCTGTTTCTTTTTTCATAGTACTGTATTCCTATTTTATGAATACATCATCATCTTAGAGTTCTCTAAAAAACTAGGTATGCTTGGGCGCCTGGGTGGCTCAGTGGGTTAAGCCTCTGCCTTCGGCTCAGGTCATGATCTCAGGGTCCTGGGATCGAGTCCCGCATCGGGCTCTCTGCTCGGCAGGGAGCCTGCTTCCTCCTCTGACTGCTTCTCTGCCTACTTGTTATCTCTGTCTGTCAAATTAAATAAAATCTTTAAAAAAAAAAAAAAAACTAGGTATGCTTGTTTATGGAATTGCTTCAGTCTCTTCCAGGATCCCCTTTTGACTTTAAATATTTTTCACTGTGAAATTTAACATACACATGGAAAAGCATATAAAATTCATTATACAGAATATTTGTATAATCTCTACTCAGAAGAATGCTAGTGCCCAAAAACCTTTCATGTACCCTTTCTCAATTATTATTCCCAGATCCCCAAAAATAACCATGATCTTAATTTTCGGTTAAAAAAAATGTAATCACTTTTTTATATGGTTATCATCTGATACCCTCTCCCAACCACTACTGTTTAACTTTGTCTACTGGTGTATTTAATAAATGTTATATATTCTCTTGTGGCTATCTTCTGTATCTCAATGCTCTGTGAGAGTCAACCACGTTGTTGTATGTATGTGCTGCTATTTGATATCCCACTGCATCAACCAACCACTGTTTATTTATCTGTGTTAAGACTAAAATTCTGGGTAGTTAGTGGGGGTTTCCTCTACAGAACAGGGGATACTCTTCCACTGAACAGACTAGGTCTAGTGAACATCACTAGGTCTCTCTCCTGAGTGGGAATTCTGACTGGATGCCTTCTGTGGAGGCAAAGTTGAGGAAAGGTAGGCCAACTGCCAGGTTTCGCCTTAGAGTCAGGAACAGGGTATTTGTTGTGAAACTGGATCTGCTTGAATTTTAGAATAAAGGGAGGCTTTATTCTGGGGTACTAATATTCACATGGAAAATTTTAACTTCCTCTTCAATGAAATCACTCAACTTTTTAAAAAGAAGTGCTACAGAGTTTTGTCTATCTGAAAATTCCAGGATGAGTTGGTGCATAAGAATTTCAAGTGGAGGGGCACCTGGGTGGCTCAGCTGGTTAAGCCACTGCCTTTGGCTCAGGTCATGGTCCCAGAGTCCTGGGATCGAGTCCCACATGGGGCTTCCTCTTCTCTGCAGGGAGCCTGCTTCTCCTTCTCCCTCAGCCTTTCCCCCTCCTTGTGCTCTCTCTGTGTCAAATAAATAAATAAAAATCTTTAAAAAAAAAAAAAAAAGAATTTCAAGTGGAGCACTTGTTTCCTATAATGACTTTCAATAAATACCTACTATTAACTCTACTCCTCACTTATTTATTCAATTATGTTTACCTATTGTTTATGAACTCTGAATCATTCTGGAATTTCATCAGTCACCCTTTTATAGTGCTCTTTTACTATATTCTAGGTTGCGCCTTTCTCAGGTCTACTCACACACTCCCAGCTACAGTGCATTACACTAATTTGTTTAAGCAAATTTGTTTAAATAATCTTGCCCATTATGATCTCCCACTTACCTCCAAATCTCCTTACTCTATTGAGTTAACTGCTTTCTACATTTTTCTGTACTTCCATTTCACTGTGGTCTCTAGGAAGATGGTTGACCACAGTAGTGAAGTTATAGTTCAATCTTCCACCATGAAGCAGAAGTTCTAATAAAACTTTCTCAAATTTGAGTTCTTTCTGGATAACTCTGCAATTTGTTAATGCTATATATGTATGACTTCTCCTTCCCTGTCTCCTGATCTGCTCTCAGGTTGTCCTATCTTCAATAAAAATCAAAGAAGATAGGAACTTAGGGCATCTTGGTTTACTACAGTATTTCTGGATGGTGTGGGACTTGTAAGCTTGTTACCACTCTGTAATTCAGGATGATTTTAGGGGGAACATAGAAAAACCTTTAAAAAATTGTCATAGTCATGGGGTGCCTGCTGGCTCAGTTGGTTAAGTGTCCAACTCTTGCTTTTGGCTCAGGCTGTAATCCAGGATTGTGAGGCTGAGCGCCCTCCATTAGGCTCTACACTGGGTGTGGAGCCTGCTTAGAATTGTTTCTCTCCCACTCTCTCTGTCGTCATCCTCCCCCGACCCCCGCAAAAATAGTTGTTATACAATGGCTATTGTCAAGATGATCTTTTAACTTCATACAAGATCACCCTGTCCCCCAGAGCACATACCAACAACAAAGGATGAAATAATTATTTAAAAGATATTCTACACTTGAAAACAAAATAAAAATTGTAGTAGGTAAGAAATACAAAGAAACTCAGTGTTAAAAGCAGGAGCTTCTATTTTTTGTAAATAAATAAATACATCCAGAAGTTTACTTCCTCCAACATAATGGGATTCAAAGCACTCACTCATGGTGGAACTCGGGGTGTGAAATTAAGTTTCCTAGACTAGCAAAAGGAAGCAGAAACAGCTGCAAGACTGAGACTAGGATAAACTGCTACATATTTGAGCAAACAGATGTGTTATATCCTTGGGAAAACTGACATTCCAGTATAAAAAAGACCCAAGTTCTGAACTGATGAGCCAATGGAAGCATTAATAAAACTGCCAGGAATGGAGCAGTAAGTAGTGAAAGTGGAAAGAAAAACGTACACGTCATGAAGCTCTCACTGAAACTGAACTTACAAATGAAAACTCCAATGCACATAAGGAAAACTCATCAGTAAAGAACTCAACTATGCGAATGGGAGAATGTACTACACCATGAAAAAGTAAATAATGAATGCAAGTTGGAGCAGTCACTTTGGAAAACAGTGTTGGAAATTCCTCAAAAAATTTAAGATAGAGCTGCCCTATGACTCTGCAACTGACTACTGGGTGTTTACCCCAAAGATACAGATGTAGTGAAAAGAAGGGCCATCTGTACCCCAATGTTCATAGCAGCAACAGTCACAATCGTGACTGTGGAGCCAAGAAGCCCTTCAACAGACAAATGGATAAAGAAGATGTGGTCCATATACACTATGGAGTATTATGCCTCCATCAGAAAAGATGAATACCCAACTTTTGTATCAACAAATAGAACTGGAGGAGATTATGCTGAGCAAAATAAGTCAAGTAGGGAGAGTCAATTATCATATGGTTTAACTTGTTGTGGGGCATAAGAAATAACATGGAGGACATTAGAAAGGAAAAGTGAATTGGGGTAAATCAGAGGGGGAGACAAAGCATGAGAGAGTGCACTATGAGAAACAACTGAGGGTTTTGGAGGGGAGGGGAGTGGGGGGATGGGCGAGCCTGATGGTAGGTATTAAGGAGGGCACATATTGCATGGGACACTCGGTGTGGTGCAAAAACAATGAATCTTGGAACACTGAAAAAATAAAATATAAATAAAATAGAAAAAATAAAATGTAAATTTAAAAATTTTTTAAATAAAATAAGTTGGAATTCTTCAAACCAAATAAATAAATAAATAGTGCAGCTACCTTCTGAAAACAAGTTTAAAATAAGTGTATTTAAAAAATGTACCAAGAGGGGGTGCCTGGGTGGCTCAGTGGGTTAAAGCCTCTGCCTTCGACTCAGGTCATGATCCCAGGGTCTTGGGATGGAGTCCCACATTGGGCTCTTTGCTCAGCAGGGAGCCTGCCTCCCCCTCTCTCTCTACCTGCCTCTCTGCCTACTTGTGATCTCTGTCTGCCAAATAAATAAGTAAAATCTTTAAAAAAAAAAAAAAAGTGCCAAGAGAATAAGTGTATAAAGCCAAAACTGATCAATTTGCACTGAAAAGTTGGCAAACATAGAATATAAAACAACTATTTAAAAACTGATATATCAGAGAAAAAAATTAGACAATGAGTCTGATAACGGCCTTGTTTAATATGCTGGTAAGTCTGAGTTGCCTTAAAGGAAAGCAGACTCTGCAAAACTACGAGCAGCCTGAGAAGAGATACTCATTGGCTTGTTTCTTTATATAATACCCTACAATGCTTTGCACAATTCTTACTTAGAGAGTGCTCAATGAGCAATTATTAAATGGCTGACTTCCTATTTTCAAGTGTGAATAGCATTTCACAATTAATAACCTGAATTTTTTCTTTTTGGGGTAGGTGCCTGGTTGGCACAGTCAGGTAAGCATCCAGCTCTTGGTTTTGGTTCAGATAACGATCTCTGGGATCATAATATCAAGCCACATGTCAGGGTCCGTGCTCAGCATGGGAGTCTAGTGGAGATTCTCCCTCACCCTCTCACACTGATGAACGTATTCACTCTCTCTCCATAGATAAATGAATAAATAAACCTTTTTTTTAAAGGGGGCATTTTTTTCTTTTTTAAAATGAATTAGATCACATTTTTTAAAAAAATGATTCCGTTTTCAAAATCTTTCACTCTTTTTCAGTTTAGGGCAACAAATAGTTATGAGGTAAATAATAATACCTAACACTTAATATTTACAAGTCCAACAAAAAAGTTTATAGAATGAATGCATTAACTACCTTAAGTACTCATTATTTCAAGTTTCAATAAAATTTACACGTGTACATTTTTAAATTTTCCTAATTCCAATACTATGATGTCTATAATTGTAGTATATTCAATTGCTTATATGAACTATCCACTGAAATATAATTTTAAAAACCTTACAAAACTTCATTCATGTGAATTATCAGAAATACACACAAAAGTCTTGATATTAAGGTTTTCCTTAATATTTAATTTTCTTATAGCTCAGCATCCAGATATAGTATTTCAACTATTGAGGGGACTGTAGTAAGAATGTATTTTCTTTCTCTCTCTTTTTTTTTTATTATGTTCAGTTAGCCAGCATATGTTACCATCCTAAGTTTTTGCTGTAGTGGCCAACAATTCATTAGTTGCAAGTAACACTCAGTGCCCATTCCAACACATGTCCTCCTTAATACCCATCATCTGGTCACCCCATCCCCCTACCCCCTTCCCTTCTATAACCCTCAGTTTACTGGCCCCGGAGTCCAGAGTCTCTCGTGTGCATTAACATGGATGGAACTGGAGGGAGATTATGCTGAGTGAAGTCAAGCAGAGAAAGACAGTTACCATATGGTTTCACTCATATGTGGAACATAAGGAATAGAGCGGAGGACCACAGGGCAAGGGAGGGCAAACAGGAAAGAAATCAAGAGAGGGAGACAAACCAAGAATGTACTTTCTAAAAATAACCAAATACCTAAACCCCGTTTCTCTTTTCTCTTAAAAGAGTTTAAATTTACTCTTGCTTCTTTCCTCCTCACCTACTTGCTTCTTGTTCCCCTATATTCTGGCTTTGGCCTACAGCACATAGCCAAACCAAAATGGCCTTCTACAAGCCCAATACATTGAATAAAGAGTACGTGCAAGAGATGATTAGACCATAAAACAGCACTGCGAAGGGTGAGGCAGTAAGGGTGATACTAAACTGAGGGAGAGAACGGAAGGCCCAAATTAACCAAAGGGAAGAAGAAATGAAGGAACAGATTTTGGAGTTACTAAGAAGGTAAAAACAACAGGACAGGAATCTGGCCAGACTGTGAAGTTTCTGGCACAGGCCAGATTATGTAAAATACAGATGAAATAAGGAATCCCAATGAAGAATAAATTTTAAAGAAGAGATCATAAGCTCAATTTTGTACCTACTGAGTTTCAGATACCTACAAATAACCAGGAGACAAATATCCTGTATGTGGGGAGGTGGGATATAAGTTTAAAACCCAAGCAAAATTAGTAATGAAATACTGATTTACATCAGGGGTGGGAGTGGAAGGGCAATTTTTTCTACAAAGGGACAGATAATATATAACCTTTGTTGCCTGCTCCTGTTTTGTTGTTGATAATGATTGTTTAAGCCCTTCAAAAATGTATAAAAAATTTTTAACTGGTAGGCCATATAAATGCAGGCCAGAGACTAGCCTAGTTGGCCAGCTGCTGATTTCGTATTTTACAGATATATAGGACACAGTTTGTCCTGTTAACAAGAGAGGAGGTATGTGAGGCAAAAGTGGAAAAGATAAGAATTCCTAGGAATATGAACATTTAAGAAGCTAAGTGAAGAAGAATATGAAACCATTTCCCATCCCTTTTTTTTTTTTTTTAAAGATTTTATTTATTTGTCAGAGAGAGAGAGGGAGAGAGAGCAAGCGTAGGCAGACAGAATGGCAGGCAGAGGCAGAGGGAGAAGCAGGCTCCCTGCTGAGCAAGGAGCCCAGGACGCTGGGATCATGACCTGAACCGAAGGCAGTGGCTTAACCAACTGAGCCACCCAGGCGTCCCTCCCATCCCTTTTAAAGCAGACTGGTACTGTACTTGTTTTATCTAACCGAATGTGGTAAAAAGTAACATCGTGCCAGTTTCAAGCCTGATCCTCAAGAGGACTTATGCGCTTCACTTCTTTTTATGGGACCTTGTTACTGCCATGGAAATAAGCATGGTATATAGCCTGATAAATGGTGAGAGACCGAAAGTAGGGCTGAATTTTCCCAACTGGGGCCGTGCTAGATTAGCCAGTGTCCAGACAACCTGCCAGCTCACTTGGACACATGAGTTAAGTCCAGACAAGACCAGCAGAACCTCTCAGTCAACCCGTAGATTTTGAAGAAATAATACATTCTTTTAAGTCACTAAATTTTAGAGTGGTTTGTTATACAGAAATAACTAACTAACACACTGTTCTTTTTTGGATCAGTCTATAGGACAGTCGCTGGGCCACGTAAAAAGTTACTTTTAGTGGAGTGGGAGAAAGCAGAGCCCAGAAGGCAATGCATTAAAAGAAGTGAACAGGGGTGCCTGGGTGGCTCAGTCAGTTAAGCAGCTGCCTTTAGCTCAGTTAATTACGTGCATTGGGCTTCTTGCTCCATGGGGAGTCTGCTTCTCCCTCTCCCTCTGTCTGCTGCTCTGCCTGCTTGTATTGTCTTTATCTCTCTGTCAAATTTAGTAACTAAAATCTTTCTAAATAAATAAATAAATGGGGTGAACAGAAGGCAAATAAGAAAAAACAACAAATATAAACATTTCTTCAAAAGACTTTATCATGATAGGAAGAAGAAAGCTGGAGTGTCTGCTAGAAGGGGCTATGGCAATGAGGAACAGCAGAGTGAAATAGAAGGGTTTTTTGGCAATAAGAAAGGAACCTGAAGGTTTAACACATGGTATAATCACAATGGGGATACCAAAAAAGAAAAACTTCAGGAGTTCAAAGAGGAGAGAATACAAGACCCAGGTCAAAGAAAAAATACTGGACAGGATCTGAGACTGAAAAATAGAAATAAAGTCCAGTGACTCAGTAAATGAACTTACAGGTAGAAAGATCTCCTAAATAAGGATCTTCACTTTCACTCTTACTTAGGAAGTAAGGTCGTCTAGGTAGCAGTGAGGTGAAGGGGTATGGTGACCAACTTTTAAAAAACTACAAAAGAGGCAGTCTGTGAATAATAATAGTTTTTAAAAACTAGGAGCACAAAATGGGTCATACAAGAAGCAATAGTGAACAAAGAAATTAACACTTTGAACCACAAGGTTATGATGAGGTTAGGCAATGGAGCAATATAAGTATGCTAGAGTTCTCATCTTGCTCAAAAGGAAGATCCAGTAATGATTAATTCTAAATGTCATTAGAAAAATATAAATAATCAGGGCATAAGTTAAAATTCAAGGGCAATTGTTAGAAAAGATGAAAATATATATATCAATTTTTAAACAAGTAGAGAAAGAATATGAAACAAAAGACATAAGGCAACAAGGGGAGGATATTTTAAGAATGCATAATAATAAATAGGGGAAAAAAACAAATAAAATAAAAGAAATAGACTTAGAAAAAGACTTGGGTTTTAAACCAGGATGAAGTAATAGTTTACCCTGTAACCTAAAATAGCCAAAAAACAAAACAAAAACAAAAAAAAAACAAAAAGTCAAACAAAGAAAGAAAAACCTGAACAATATACATGAAATGATGGTTTTATGACACTGAGCATTAGGTAATAAAGGACAGTGATCTCTGAGATATGGAAAATAAACAAGGGGCGTTCTAGGACTACCCCCAGAAAGTTTCCAGGCAGAAGCACAGGGAGGAAAAAATAAGGCACAGCTCAGAAAGTCCAAGGCAGCTAGGATTCCCAGACAGGATACCAGAGAAAAGAGACCTGCACAGAAAGAGAAATCAGATATCCGTAAAGGATTTCCTTGAGTATCCAGTGGGGTACTGAGCAGCACACACGTGTGGGAATCTGCCTGAGACTGGGAAAAGAACCACATGAAAGGTCTGCAGGGGACACTGCCTAGGGCTCACAAAGACCCTACTGGTAATAATGCCTCTTCCCATGAACCAGACAAGAAAATTCATACTTCAAGGGCAATCAGAGTAGAATATGCAGAAGATAATTAGCCTTAGACTGAGCAATGTATCAGATGCCCCTAATAAATCATAAAATTAAGACAGGTAAAGGTCTAAGAGTTTCCAAGTTACTTAACTGTATCCCTGAAAAAAACTTCAAGATTTCTAGGAAAACAAAAATATCTGGCACTCAAACAAGATAAAACTGACAATGTCTGACATCTAGTCCAAGATTACCAGGCATGCGAAGAGGCAGGAAAGAAACAACTCACAATGACGAAAACAAGGAACCAGTCCAACCTGATCCAGAATTGACACAAATGGTAGAATCACCAGAGAAGAACATTATAAGTTACTGTAACTGTGTTACCTATGTTCAAACAGGTAAGCAGAGACAAAGAAGATATAAAAAGATCCAAACTGAACTTCAAAAGATGAAAACTACTGTATGAGATACAAACAAATACAGTGGAAGGGTTAACAGCAGATCGGACAATACATAAGAAAAGATTAGTAACTTTGAAGGCACTGCAACAGAAATTATTCAAGATGAAACAGAGAGGGGGGGAAAAAACAAAGAAAAAAAAGTATCAGCGAACTAAGTGGTCTATTATATGGACAATTGGAATCTCTGGAGAGACATGACTGAAAAATTATTTGAAGAGATAAGGGTTTTAATTTTATTATTTTTTTGCAATAGTGTGATTTATATAAACTATTTTTGTTTTAATATTTCAACTGGATATATCTAATGTGAGGTATACATTAATTCTTCTCCACTAATATTAGCTGGCCTATAGTGCTGTGTAAGATAAAATACAAATATTCTAATTACAATGTATTAATACACTAATTTTGAGTTTTATAAGCAAATGTATGTTGCATGATAGAGAACACTTTTTTCCTTGCTTTCACTAAGTACCCAATAGGTTTCTTAATTTTAAAAATTTTATAATAATGTTATGGGATAGGAAATATTTCTATTCAATTTGTTATGGGATAAAAGCCACTTGATCAGTCACAGAGCTAAAAACTTCTTCAGTAACTGTATGGGTGCATTTCCAAGTTCAATTATTCCATTATTCCACTCTTCATTTATTTCAGTATTAAGTTTTACTTTACAAAAATATGGTATGCTGATGGAATCATATCAAATCCATGGATCTGTAATTTAAAATTATTACAAGCTTGTACATGACTGCAGAAATTCATTCCATGAATATTAAGAAAATATTTATGTACTAGACACTTATATACCTTGGAAATTTGAAAAATAAAATAGAAGACTACTTGGCTATTACTTTTTCCAGGAGAAAATCTCATCTGTTCAATAGAATCATCTGTTCAACAGAATCCGCAAATACAATTTCCAAATTTTCTGTATTTTATTAAGTTGAACAAGCAGGGGAAATTAAAATTTTAAACTATTATAAAATAAGCCTAGATTATCCATTACAGAAAAACCCCAGTCATTTAAAGTAATAAATATTCAAGTAATTTCATGGAAAGGGCCATTATGAAAAATAATTTTTTCATTAACACTCTAGTTGCAACTAATGTTAAGCTAAAATAGTAGAGTTTTATTTTAATTAGGTTAAACATTTGTCTACAGTTATGTTTGAATATAACATAAATATTCTTAGCGGGCCTGTTCTTTCATATGAATTAAACTCTAATTGGCTTCAGGTCAAATTTTCAAAAGAATCTGAATTAGTTGATGCTACACCTATGTGTATATATTCTTTGAAGGGATAAGGGCTTAAAAAAAAAATCTCCCAATTTGATAAATAACTATAAACCCACATAAAAATGAAAACATAAGATGCCAGAAACGTAGCCCTAAGGCAGTACTTAAGGGTAAATTAACAACATGAAACCTTTTTAGAAAAAAGAAAAAGGTTTCCTATCAATGACTTCAGCTTCTACCTTAGAAGCTAGAAAAAGGAAAGCAAATTAAACACAAACTAGGTAAAAGAAAGCAAATAATTAACATTAAGGCAAAAACCAATGAAACCAAATCTACAGATATTAAAAGGACAATAAGAGCATATTATGAACAACTTTATGCCAACAAATTAGAAAAACTATATGAAATGGACAAATACTCTCAAAGAAATTACCAATACTCTCAAGAAACAGATAATCTGAACAATCATCTGAAAAGAAACGGAAATTATACTTAAAAAACCTTCCCAAAAGAAAACTCCAGGCCCAGATGGTTATGTTGGCAAATTCTATCACACATTTAAGGAAGAAACAATTATCAATTCTGCACAAACTTTTATAAAAAAAAAAAAAAAAAAAAAAACGGAGAAGGAGGGAATACTTCACAACCCATTCTGAGGCCAGCACCGTAACAATACCAAAACAAGACAAAGACAAAAAAGAAAGCTACAGAGCAGTATTTCTCATTTAACAAATCAATTACAGGGCACCTGGGTGGCTCAGTGGGTTAAAGCCTCTGCTTTCAGTTCAGGTCATCACATCGGGCTCTCTGTTCAGCAGGGAGCCTGCTTCCTCCTCTCTCTCTGCCTACTTGCGATCTCTGGCTGTCAAATACATAAATAAAATCTTAAAAAAAAAAAAAAGTCTATTACAAGAACATACTGTAAGGCTAATACACATCATGAATAAGTATGACTTATTCCAGAAATGCAGAGCAGGTTTAACATTTAAAACTAGTGTAATTCATTACATTCAATAAACCAAAGAAGAAGAAAATAGACACACACACACAAATTTGACATCCATTCCTGATAAAAACTCTTAGCAAACCAGGAAAAATACACAAAGGGCATCTACAAGGAAATCAACAGCTTAGTAAGACTAAATGCTTTCTCCCAAAGATCAGAAACAAGACAAGGCTGTTCATTTTCATCAGTTTTCTTCAACACTGCACCATAGTTCCTAACAAGTGCAATGAGGTCAAAAAAGAAATGAATTAAATTTAAATAAATGGCATTCAGGCTGGAAATAAAGAAGGAAGCTATGTTTACTTAGATATAATGATTGTCTATAAAGAAAATTCAATGGAATCTACCAAAAAAAACCTACTAGAACTATAAAGTATAGAAAGTTGCAGATACAAGCTTAATAAACTAAATCAATTTTATTTCTATATATTAGCAACAAAATATAACTGAATTTTAAAAAATCATTTTTAACAGCATCAACAATAAGAAATATCTACAGATAAATCTGATGAAACATGTGTGAGAAAATATTTTTGAGAGAAATCATAAATAATACCTAAATAAATGTAGACATAAATAGAACCTGTTCAAGGACTGGAAGATATCAACTGTCAAATAGTGTTAAGATGTCAAATTCCCCCAAATGATCTATATACTTCCCAACCAAAATACCTGCAGGCTTTTCTGTAGAAAATGACAGAGTGACTCTAAAATTAATACGGAAGTGCAAAGAACCTAGATAACCAAGACAGTGTTGAGAAAAATTTAGAGCTAACGCTACTTGGTTTCAAGCTACAATAACTGAAACAGCATGGTCCTGGCATAATAACAGATAAATAGATCATCAGATCAGAACAGAATTCAAAAACTTGTATCTATATGTACAACTGATTTCTGACAAAGGTGCAAAGACAATGCAGTGGAGAAAAGACCATCTTTTCAACAATTATTCTGGGTGCTGGAATAATCGATACCCAGGGAGGAAGGGAGGCAAGAAGTGAAGGAGAGAGGGAAGAACTGTGATACCTCTATAAAAATCAACTCCGAGAAGATCACACACCGAAATATAAAACCTAAATCTCTGGGTGCCTGGGTGGCTTAGTGGGTTAAGCCTCTGCCTTTGCTCAGGTCCAGGGTCCTGGGATCAAGCCCCGCATCAGGCTCTCTGCTCAGCAGGAAACCTGCTTCCCCTTCTCTCTCTGCCTCACTGCGTACTTGTGATCTCTCCTTCTCTGTCAAATAAATAAATAAATGATCTTAAAACAAAACAAAAGAAAACACACCTGAATCTCTAAAACTTTTAGAAGAAAACATAGGAAGAAATCTTTGTGACTCTGGCTTGGGCAAAGCTTTTTTAGATAAGATATGAAGGAATAATTCAGAAAAGAAGAGACTAATAAAACAGACTTCATAGTTGGAAATCTTTTGCTAACATTCCTAAGGAGAGTGAACTAACATCTTAAATAATCTTTCTGAAAATACTATACTCTTTCAGTTTGATACCTATCAAGTGTGTACCAACGTAAGTGAAGAAAGAGAATCACAGATGTCGTCTAGATTTCTGGCTGGACAAATGGGGGACCAATGAATGGTGCTCTTCACGGAAACTGGTAATCCCAAAGGAGGAAATGGTTTAAAGTAGGAGTCTGAATTGGGGACATGTCGAACTGGAGGTGCCAGATGGTTATCTAAATGGATATGACAAACAAGCAATCAGACATGTGGAAATCCAGGGACTGGGGGTATACACTTTGTAATTAACAATATATAAAATGGATTTGAGCCATGAGCATTTTCATGGAATGATTAAAGAATACAAATGGTACTTTGGAACATGACATTTATAGAAGAAAGAGTCATTAAAATAACACACAGGTTATTTTCTATTCTGCTCTGGCCTCACACATATTTCTGGGCATGGTACAGACCTGCAGAAAGGGATGAACAAATGAACAGGAATGAAAACAAAATAACGAAGACATAACAGAATTAAAAGAGGTGAGGTAACAGGTTAAGTATCCAGGAAAGTCAAAAGTCTTCGTCATCATGGCTTAGGGGAAATGTTGTTTAGGTCTGTGAATTATTGCCAGGGTTTACAGATTTAGTTGTAAGTTACCTGAGTACTAAGACAATAAGTTCTCTTTCCAGCTCTTCTAGACTATTGCTCTAGTAGAAGATTATATGCTTAATAAATAAGCAGCAGAGGCCCAAGATCCCTGGTAACTATGGAATTTATCACCCAGTAGTCTGACTTCCTTACTTGAACCACTGAATCATGCCTGCCCCAGTGTCAAATCTGATGAACCATGTCACTCCAAGATCCTTCAGAGATGCAGAAATGGATAACACATTATAAAGCACTACTAAACAGCAATGATTCATATGACCTGTCTCAGCATGTTATGAAGTTAATGGCTAGTTTCTAACAAAAGCTATTTCTTGAAGCATTCTTATAGGAAATTCTAGAATAAAAGCTACTATTTGTATCATGTCATGGTTTATGAAACATTTTCAAATATAGTATGTCATAAAATTGATCTACATGATCATCCTCTTAAATAGGTCAATGAAAACACATAAAGAAACAAAGGCACGGAGAAGTTAAATAACTCACCTATGTTATTATGTTAAATTATTAAGCAGGAAATCCAGGGTTAGTCTTTTAACTCCAAATATTATACCCATCCTCGTTTTTTCTAAAATCTTTTAATTTAGTGGTATAAAACATAATGAATCAGTAATGACCAATTTCCTATGTTTTCTTCACTTTAGTCATTAAATAGCACAGGCTAAGAACTGTGCTTAGAAAACTAATGAAAAAACAAAGGAAAAAAGAGAGAAAATATTAATAATGTGCCTTTAACTCTAGGTTCTTTTCTATATTCTTTTATATCTGTTGCCAAGTACTTTTCCTGAAGGTAATTACCAATAATTATTCTCTGTGATCGCTATGTGCATGTCACAGACATTACCATTATTCTAATTACAATACAGTTAGCCAAAGCTGGATTGTTAAATTTCAGTTTTTGTATTCACTGTTTGTTTTGCAGACTATTTATAGATATGACAGATGTATAGCGCTCAATGATAATAATGGATCTGATATACTTTTCAGAAGCTGATATAAAATATACAAAAACATTAAAAGAAACAAATTGGACAATTTAGTCAAGACTACAGCTGCTAAAAGAGTATCAGGATGGCTTCCCTAGAATTTTAAAGTCCCTTGCCAAGATAACCAGTGAAGAGCTCTTTCTGTAACATTCTCAAAATTAACAACTGCTAAGAGCGAATATATTCTGAAAAAATAGTTTAAATTTATTGTGATAAGAAAAACAAGGAAGAAGGTACTATTTTTTGTAATTTTTTAATTGTGCTAAAATATATGTAATATTAAAGTTGCCACTTTAATCATTTTTCAATGTACCATTCAATGGCATTAATTGCATTCACAGGGTTGTACAACTGTTACTATTTCTAAAACTTTTTCATCATCCCTAGACTATGGAGTAGTAGTAAGTCTCCATTCCCCTTTCACTTAAGTCTCAACCTCTAAACCACTCTGTGTCTGGACTACTTCAGATTGGGTAAAGTGGAATCATACAGTATTTGTCCTTTTTTGTGACTGGCTTTTCTCATTTATCATGATGGTTTCAGGGTTCATCTGTGTTGTAGCATGTGTCAGAAACTTCATTCCTTTCACAGCAAAGTAATATTCCATCGTATGGACAGACCACATTTTGTTCACCCATTCATCATCGGACACTTTGGTTGTTTCTACCTTTAGGCTACTACGAATAACGTTGTGTGAACATTAGCACACAAGTATCTGCTTGAGTACGTACCTTTTCAAATCTTTGGGGTACATACTCAGGAGTTAAATATCGGACTATATGAAATTCTACATTTAAATTTTTGGGGAACTACCAAATGGTTTTTTTATAGTGGTGCACTGTTTTATATTCCCAACAGCAATGTACAAGGGTTCCAGAAAATGATGTCTTTTGATTACAGCTGTCCTAGTAGGTGTGAAATGGAATCTCAATGGGCTTTTGACTTGGATTTCCCTCGTGACTAATGATGATGAGCTTCTTTTTAACGTGTTTTATTTTCCATTTGCATATCTTCTTTGGAGAAATATCCATTCAAGGTCTTTGCCCATTTTTTAACCATCTTTTTGTTGTTGAGTTGTAGAAGTTCTTTGTAAATTCCGGATATTAAACCCTTATCACACATGTGATCTGCAAATATTTTCTCTCATTCTGTGGCTTGTCTTCCTCTGTCATGATAGTCCTTTGACACACAAGTTTTTCATTTTAATAAAATCTAATTCATCTATTTTTTTTTTTTTTTCGTTTCCTCTGCTTCTGAAGAAACCATTGCCAAACACAAGGTCATGAAGATTCTTCCCTCTCTTCTCCTAAGGGTTTTTAAATTTTTGTTCTTAGATTTAGAGGGTTTGATGCATTTGAAGTTAAGCTTTATATATGATATAAGGGCCCAATTTCATTCTTTCTCACGTAGCTATCTAGTTTTCATAATGTTTATTTAATGAGAAAAAGTTACATTGTTAATAATTAAGATCTATCAATGCTCTATGTTCATTTCAAAAGCTAGCAATTCACAAACACTGACTAATTTTTTTAGGTATTCTAAGATTTTGATATGGGAGATAACATCTTCTTTTTATTTAAAAACACCTGGGCACAGGGAAGGAAACCATCAACAAAATGAAAAGGTAACTTACTGAATGGAAGAAAATATTTCCAAGTGATATACTTGATGAGGGTTTCATATGTAAAACACATAAAAGAACTGATACAACTCAGTAAAAAAAAAAGTTTAAAAAAAAATAACACAATTAAAAAATATACAAAGGACCTGTACAGACATTTTTCCAGAGAAGACATATGGCCAAGAGACACATGAAAAGATGCTCAATATCACTAATCAGCAAGGAAATACAAATCAAAACCATAATGAAATTTAATGAAAATCAAAACCATAATCTTACACCTGTCAGAATGACTAGTCTCAAAAAGATAAGAAATAACAAGTGTGGGCAAGGATGTGGAGAAAACAGAGCCATTGTGCATTACTGGTGGGAAAATAAACTGGTACAACACTATAGAAAACAGTATGGAGATTTCTCAAAAAATGCAATCCTATCCAAAGAAAACAAAAACACTAATTCAAAAAATGTATGTACCCCTATGTTCACTGCAGCATTATTTACAATCACCAAGATACGGAAGCAACCTAAGTGTCTATCGAGAGATGAATAAAGAAGATGAGGTGCACATAAAAACAATGGACTATTACTCGGCCATAAAAAATAAAATTTTGTCATTTGCAACCACATAGGTGGACCCAGAGGATATTATGCTAAGTCAAGTAAGTCAGAGAAAGACAAATGCTATATAATTCCACTCATATGTGGAATTTAAATATCAAAACAAACTAAACAAATAAAAAGTGACTCATAAATACAGAGAACAAACTAGTGGTTGCCAGAAGGGAAGGAGTTGGGGGAATGGGAGAAATTGGTGAAGGGAAAAATCAAGTGGTACAAACAGCCAATTATATAACAAACAAGTCATGGGGATGTGATGCACAGCAAGGGAATATAGTCAATAATATTGTAATAAGTGACAGATGGTAACCAGACCTACCCAAGGTGATATAAAATATAGAAAAAATCACTATGTTATATACCTGAAGCTAATATAATATTGAATGTCAATTACAAGTCAATTTTAAAAAAAGGAGTAATAGTGAAAAAAACAAAACCCACAGAAACAACCCCGAAGTCATCAACTGAAGCATGGATAAACAATAGCGGTAGATTCAAAAAATGGAATATTATTCAGGCATAAAATATATCCAAATACTAATACATACTAGAATATGGAAGAAGCTTTAAAACATTTTTCTAAATGAAAGAAACCAATCACAAAGACCATGTAATATGTGATTTTATGAAAAGTTCAGAACAAGCAAATCTATAGAGATGCAGTACAGATTAGTGGTTGTTTAAGGCTGCAGGGGGTGGGAGAACCAGCAAATAGGTAGGTGATAGCTAAATGGCACAGTATTTCTTTGGGGGGTGGTAAATGAAAATCTTCTAAAATTGGTGTTGGTGACTGTTACAAAACACTGTGGATAGACTAAAAACCATTCAATTGCATACTCTGGATCAAATATGGTATAGGGGTTATATCTCAATAAAACTGTTTTAAAAGAATGTTTTTATTCTTACATCAAAAGCGATAGATGTTCATTATCAAATTTAGATTAATAAAGGAAAACAAATAGAAAATAAAAACAAACATTAAGGAAAAAACACAACATATATTTATTTATGTCAAGTATTCTGTAACATCATTTTTTTTTTTAAGATTTTATTTATTTGACAGAGAGAGAGATCACAAGTAGGCAGAGAGGCAGGCAGAGAGAGAGGAGAAAGCAGGCTCCCTGCTGAGCAGAGAGCCCGATGCAGGACTCAATCCCAGGACCCTGAGATCATGACCTGAGCCAAAGGCAGAGAGGCTTAACCCACTGAGCCATCCAGGTGCCCCTGTAACATAATTTTTAATGGCTGCACAGTATACTGCCACTGAAGGTGCAATAATTTATTTAACCAAATCTCTTTCATAGGTACAGTGTCCAGGCAGTAGGCACTAGGCACAAGCAGTTATTAATTAAAAGTAAATAAAATTTAACATGGAGTTCTACAACTGCACCAACAACATTTCCAATGCTCAACACCATATGTGGTTAGTGACGCTTGTACTGACAGCACAGATACAGAACATTTTCCTCATCACAGAAAGTTCTATTGGACAGGCTGTTTTAGAATGTTTCCAAAGTATTCCTGTTATAAAAAACTTCAAAGGTACAGTACATAAACTTTTTATACATACAGCTGTGCAAATCCCTTTGGAGTAAATACCTAGAAATGAGTCACAGGTTCAAATGGCATACAAATTTTCACCCCCTTTGAAGCTCCAGATACAGGGATGTGTCCAATCCCTTACTAATTTAATAGATAAAGAGTAGGATCTTCTGTTTAAAAGCTGCATTGAGAATCATTATGTTTTAAACCTGAAACTAATACAGTTGATCTTTGAACAACATGGGTTTGAACTGAATCGTCCCCTCACACGCAGATTTTTTTCAACAAGGTCTAATACTATAAATGTATTTTCTATTTTTTTTTAAGATTTTGTTTATTTATTTATTTATTTGACAGACAGAGATCACAAGTAGGCAGAGAGGCAGGCAGAGAGAGAGGAGGAAGCAGGCTCCCTGCTGAGCAGAGAGCCCGATGCAGGACTCAATCCCAGGACCCTGAGATCATGACCTGGGCCGAAGGCAGAGGCTTCAACCCACTGAGCCACCCAGGTGCCCCACCTCATGATTTTCTTAATATATTGTCTAGTTACTTTTTTTGTATAAGAATAACACAAAATATGTGTTAATCAACTGCTTATGTTATGAGTAAGGTTTTCAGTCAACAGTAGGCTCTTTGGAGTTAAGTTTTTGGGTGGGGAGTCAAAAGTTATATGCAGATTTTCTACTGTGCAGGTGGTCAGGGCCCCAACCCCCCCACATTGTTCAAAGGTCAACTATATTATACTGTTGTGCTGTATGTCAACTACACCTCTATAAAATAAATCAAATAAAAGCTGCACTGATTTGATTAGGGTGGTGGTGAAGTGGGACAAGAGAGGGACAAGATCTCTGGTAACCAGTCTATGGAGACGGTACCAAAAGGATACCAAAGATGGCAGTGTTTGCACATGCTACTACAGTGGCATAGCACCGGTTTGTACAGAAAGTGGGTGGTACCACATTACACTGCCTCCATGTACTATTTATTTTCAGTAATACCACTTTCAGGGTTAAAAATGAACATATGCTTTCTTACATTTATGTCTGATTTTTTCCATGAACCAACTTTTCTCAGTGTATTGCTCTACTGAGATGATAATCTTTTTTCTTATGATCTTATAAGAGTTCTTGAAAGAGGATATGAAAACTCTGTTTTCCAAATACATTCAAATGTATTTCCTTAGCTAGTTATTTGCCTTTGTTATGAAATTTAAGAGGTAAATGTTTATATAAAACAGATAATCTTTTTCTTATGGAGAGGGCTTTCCTTTTTAAGTATTTTAAGTATTTTCGTACCTTTTTTTACAGTTAAACTTTAAAATTTTTTTTTTTAAGTTTTACCTCATAGTATATTCACTGGCATATGACATAAAGACCAAATATAACTTTTTACTGTTAGAATATTCCCAAATCTTAATAAAATTTTAGGGGGTGAAGTATACAATAAAATTCACCCAAACTACTAAGCAGACATCCAAACTAGTCATCCTTATCTGGAATAAGAAAAGTATATTTTTATATTTTAGAAATGCTGCCCTTGGGCTTTGGTTTTTTTCCAAGTATCATTTTCACCCAGTCTAGGCACAGCTCTTATATTTTCCTCAAAATAAAGAGAAAAAAATAGACTGTAAGTAAAGAATTTCAAAAAAGTATTTAAGAGGAGCCAAAGATTGAGATCTGTTCCCAGGTCCATGAAAGACATGACTGTATTGACCAAACTGCTTTCCTTCACAAAATAAAGGACAACTTCCTTGAGAGGAGCCCCTAATTCCATGACAAATGTTTTTCTTCTCTTAGTAGCAAACATCAGCAGAATTTCTCACTGACAGATTAACGGACTGTTATTTTTACCACTTTTTTACTATTTCATTATGTTTTTATTAGTCTCAAAAATAACTAAAACATGTTACACCTTCTAGTATTTCTTCCAGTTCTCCTGTCTTTTAAGAGAGAATAGTACTCATAAACCCCTATTTTATTTCAACTCTTTACATTCCATATTTCTTAATAAATATGTTATTGTTTAAAAATCTATTCCTTTAAAGATCAATTCTAAAGCTCTAATAAGATCACCCTCTCCCCAAACAAAACACTTGCTCCTCACAGAGGAAAGTCGCTTCTGTCCATCTCACATCACAACTGGCGCATGCCTCTACCACAACATTTACCACATCTTATTCCAACTACATTTAACTGTGTCTGCTTACCCTTCTAGCCTGTGAGCTCCCTGAAATCCCACCAAGATCTATATGGTCTTTCCCGATCTCCACTTTCATCCAAAAACTTAGCACAGAGCCTGATAAATAAAAGACCCTGATATCCTCTGTTAAAATGACGGAACAAAGCTTGCCAAGAGCAACTGCCCTCCCTTTTAATCATTCAAGATTCTCATTTGTTCTTCAGATTCCTTTAATAATACTTACCCCAAGCATGCTCTTATTTACATGAAGATATGCTTTATAAATAGGGGCAACCCTCCGCAAAGACTGCACTATATTTTAACAAAGTACTTATACATACATGAAATAAAATACCACTTGTGACACAGGTTATTCCTGTTTGCATTTACAGGTAGAAAAACTGAAGCTACAGAAGGATGAGAAATTTGTCAAAGGTAACAGCACTAGCAGACCACAGGGTTTGATGCGGAGGGATTCTAGCCCTTTGTATAGTGTACTTTTCACCACATCAAGCAAGTTTTCAGATGAATAATCTTTTAACATAGCATCAGCTGTACAAGAAATACTTACACTGACCCCAGCGACCTGTTCTTGGGTTCAAATAATTTGGATAAAGACCATTTGGACGATCCATCTTCTGAAGTAGTTTCCGAATGTGCATTACCTTAACACAAATAAAGAATACAATTAATAAAATAAATGTCATCAAGGCTTTATATTAACCTAAGCTTTGTGCGTTTTCCTCACTCAGAACCTACACCATCTCCCCCTTGCTTTTTTCTGTGTGTGGTCAGGAAAGGCTTCTACTTTACAGCTGATTCATTATTTTTACAAGATTAAAAATAACCATTAATTAAAGATCAAGCAACAATTAAAAACATGAAGAAAAAAGCATGGGAAAAACCAACTTAAATGCCAACATTTTACCATCCAGAAATAGTCATCAGAAACATCAGTGATAAACGTCATTCCAGACATATTCACTACGTACTTATCTAAATATAAGAACAGAAATAATTTCATAGAAATGGAAACATAAAATGACTAATTTCAACTAAATTGTTGAACTCTAAATATTGATTCCACAAAAGCTATCTCTGAATTCCTAAAATCCCCAAAATTCTGATCCCTAAAAGATCTCCCTAATACTAGAAAGGGGAAAAAAATCATAAAATATACTAAAAAACTTTTCCAAGGACTTTATCTTCATTCATCTATAGATTGGATGGATTTTGTCAGTGCTTACAAAAAAAGGCACAAATGTATTCTATTCCTGGTATTCTTATTTGAGAATGTTCTCTTTAAATCTGAAAGATAACCCACTAGGTATCCATGTCTTGGGGAAATAATCTACTTCACTATTTTGGGGGCTGGAACACAGCACGCATCCTTTGACGGACAATGTCCCAGTCATTTCTCCTTTGGCTGGACTTTGAAATGAGGCGGTTTTAGGAACGGGCTCAGGGATGCTGTGTCCCCCCTGTTCTTTCAAGGCTGAGACCAGCTCTATGTACAGCAGCCTCAATCTGAGTAATTCCATGAACCAAGGTTAGTCAGTTTGAACTGACGCTAAGAAAAACGAAAAATTGCACTGTTTTGTCTTCTAAAAATTATCCACATGTTGTATCCTCCGTACCTCTTCCACATCTATCATTTCTTCTCAGAATCTTTCTATCCATCTCTTTCCTAATGTCTATACCTCTACTAGCTTGTCTTGATTTGGTCTTCTAAGTCCATCGCTGTATTTTCAACACCTCCTTTGTATTGCTTCCAATTTGGCCCTCATTTTTGGTGATAACTTTTTCTTGTAATTTGTTACTGATAGCACATCTTACTGTCTCTGAGCACTTGTATTTCTGCTCATATACTTGACTTACAGAGAGGGGGGCTCTATTATCTTCCCCCTCATGGTGATGTTTGGTCAGGATTTAACTGAAAGGTATTTTTTTTGTTATTACTTACATATCATGTTCCTTCCCTCTTTTTTTCTAATAATATCTTGTATAAATTGTACGCTTGTTCTTTTTTGATGAATTACTCACTACTATTTTCCCTGAACCAGCTAGTCACACAAGAGTTTTGACATAAAAGCCCAAGGTGAGTCAAGATGCCTTGTGTCTCCCCAGATAACTGACACTAGCCATGCAGCACTGCTCATAAAAGAAAGTCTGTCACTTATTCTCTTCCCTCACCAAAATTTCCTCAGAATTCTTTTATCCCAGCTTCTCAACATACCACATGTTTAGTGAGGTCCAAAAAAGCACCATCATCAGCCCACGACCCTACTCGCAGTGTTGCTCATGAGGACTATGATTTTGTACCTCAAGACATATCACTGATTTCAGAGAACTATACTCTCTTTTTATTTTTGAAATCTATGGCCACAAATAACCTCTCTTATTTCCCAAACCTCGCTATTGATGGGTTATGCCATTGATGGCTTGCTGGCTTGTGCCAACCCTTCTTGCTATTTTGTGATCTGACAGACCAAGTATCCCTTAATTTTGTTAAAAATAGAGTCTGCAGTTCTGTTTCTCCTTCCATCACTTTCAGGGGATTCCTATGTGTCAGGTCCTTCACTTGAGAAATACTGTGCTAGATCATCTTCACTTTGCAAATGTATCGCCCTTTCAAACTCTTTATGCTCTTCTTTGTCTCCACCATGACTGTCTCTTGCTTTTATTCCATGTCAGTAAATTGGTTCTCAATCACGTATAGTCACTTTTGCTGTTTTCCATTTATGTATTCATTACAGAAACACAACGTTTAAGGTCTCAGTTTCTTTCTTCAGTTCCGCAATATGTTTGTATCATTTTATGATTTATTTTGAGCTCTAATTTTACTGAGTTCAATTGCTATTATTATATAAATTACTCATGGTGACTTTATATAATTTGAAATGGGATTCTTTTACATGCTATTTACCACCATGCTTTTGTTACCTCCAAGTTGCAGTACTGTTTGTGTCCTTTTCATCCTGCTCACAATGAACAGGGTAGGTTCTGACCGAGACTTTGATTTGATATGGCACAGCTGTACTGAACTGTCCCTGAATTCCTTCCTACGTTTATCTGGGGAGAGAGAGGTATTCCATCCCCGCTGGACACAATTTGAGATCTGGAGTACTAGTGTTCAAGAAGGATAGAGGTAAGAAGCGCCCCCGCCACGCTGACCCGAGCTGTGAACAGTCGTGTACTCAACAAACCCCAGCACTGATCTCTGTGAGATTAATGGGGAGTACCAAGAATTTGTTGACTTGCTTTCTGGGCCCAGTAAGGATTCAGTGAGAAACTGACTTAAGTACCATACCAGAAATTTTTTACTTTCTTTTTTTTTTTCGTAGGGGGGCTGTCACATACTAGTGACATGAGACTACAGCCTTTCCTCCTTTCAGTGCTGTTGATAAATTTTTGCTAGTTTTTATTTACTGTTTTATTGTTACTGTTCATCTCATCAGGGAAGGAAAAACTCTGTGGTCAGGCTCCACTGCTGTCTTTACCTGAAAATTCTTCTCAACGGAAGAAATAGTTCATACATAGAAAGGACTACATATAGATTCTACTCACATCCCACTTTAAGAAATACAACACTACAAATACCTTTGCTGCTCTGCTTATACATTAACACATCACTGTCTTTGTCTTGGCTATGTTCACAGTCCTCAATTTTATGTCCACCATTGTCTTAACTCTACTGAAGTCACTTCTGAATTCCTAAACAAAGCATATTATTCAGTTCTGCTTGTGTTGAATTTTTTTTTTAAGTTGTATCCTATTTTTTTTTCTTTGTTTAAGAAGGAGAGAGAGATGTGCAGGGGAGGGCTAGAGAGAGAGACGGAGAGAGAACCTTAAGCAGACTCCCATGTCCAGTGCACAGCCCAATTCAGGGTTCAATCTCCTGAGATCATGATGTGGGCTGAAATCAAGAGTGGGACGCTCAACAGACTGAGTCACCCAGGCACCCAGTATATTATTTTAACTGATAAATGTAACTACGATTCCTTTATTTAACTGCTGTATTGAATTTTATTATATAAAATGCTAATACAAACAATGCTTCTATGTATATAATATAAATGCACACATCAAAGAGTAGAACTGCTGGGCCATAGGGTATATGTATTTTAAACTGTACTACATTTGTCTTTTAAATATAGGCCTTTAATGCTCTTAGAATTGTTAGAATCCACAATGCTACCCTTATCATAATGGTTGCACATACAATCTACTTACAGAATGTCTATTCCATTCATCAGTCTGTCTGTCTTATGCAACAATAATTCACTGTGAGTGTTGGAAACTGGGTAATACAAACCCACTCCACATGTTTTTCTTCAGGAGTGCCTTGAAATTTTTCTCTTCTACATAAATTCTTGTCAAGTTTCATTTTTATAAAAGAAGCCACTGGAGTTTTGACTGCCATTGAATTGATACCATAGATCTATCTGGATAAAACTAAAATTTTTATGATATTCCTTAGCTCTACATGAACATAACATACCTCTCTGCTTACTTAGGTCCTCTTTAGTGTCATTTAATTGTTTTGAACTTCATTCATCCTTTGTTAAGTTTATTTGTAGGAAACATAAACTCTTGTTTCAACCAGATGTTTTTGTAAAGTGATACTTTCTTGCTGGTTGTAGCTGGTGCAGAGAAATGCTGTTGATGTTTCATATCTACATTGGTCTTTTATTCAGAACTACATATATGTTCTTATTTCTAACAATTTAATACAGATTATCTTAATATTTTATATAAATAATCATGTAATCTATGCATAATTACTCTTTCCTTTCTTCCTTTTCAATCCAATTCAATTCTTTAACTTCTTGCTCATTTTGTTTTTGTCTTACCATGCAGGCTAGGAACACTGCAGCACAATGCTGAACAGAATGGAATTTTTGAAAACCCATTAATGATTCTCAGACAACAGTAAATATTTTAAATAGAAAGGACATTTCTTTAGATAATTTAAAAAGAAAAAAAAACGGGGAACCAAAGTCCTGATAAAGACATTTCTAGAAAGGTAAAATTTTCTGAGCATTAATCAAGTCTGTTGGCAAATCTTAAAGAACTCTTTTATAACAAACACAGAAAAGAAGGCAAGAAGACCAACCTTTTTGTAGTAAACTGGGTCCCCCGTCAAGTAGCTGAGGTGGACAAACTCCATGTGCAGTGTACCAAATTCAGCAAGAATGCTGCTCCCCGCAGATGCCCAGCCCCAGTTTCGCCCTACTCCACTGAATGAAAGCCAAGGTAAAAGGAGACAGAATAGGAAAAAGACCAAACATTTTTTTAATGAATACATAAACTTTCATTCTCTTAATTATACTTAACACAACAGCTTATTTGTAGCTAATGGCTTATTTTATCACTTAAAAATTTTTTGAACAGGTAATGTTTCAAATATCAAAACAAAATAGAAAAGTACATACAGTAAATAAATTTTACCCCAGAAATCTCATCTCTCCTCATCCCACCAGGCCCCACAGATAATCACTTTCATTAGTTTCTTATGTATTACTACAGGAATTTTATGCACACATAAGCAATCCAAGTATTTTTTTCCTTTATTAAACAGAATACAGCAAAGTACACATACAGCTCGTTATCCTGCCTTTTACTCTTAAGATGCACTGCAGTAGACTTTCCGTATCAGTTCATAAATGATTTTCTTTTTTACAGTTGTACAGAATTCCATGATATTAATAATTTTCAACTGGAATGCCCCACCCCAGGGGTATATGAAAATGTGTGTGTGAGAGCATTCCAAGTTGTATCAAACCTTGAAGGTGCAATTAGTATTTATTGTGCTAGGGCCAA
Organism: Mustela lutreola; assembly: GCF_030435805.1. Taxonomy (NCBI): domain Eukaryota; kingdom Metazoa; phylum Chordata; class Mammalia; order Carnivora; family Mustelidae; genus Mustela; species Mustela lutreola. Next base: position 100,609,611 of record NC_081299.1, on the reverse strand, counting down.
AGATGTAACATGTCCAACAATGATCAGCACAGTGTCACACAATAAGAACTGTCCTGCCCCACGTGCTGATAGGACCTGTGTAAAAATTTAAGTAAATTATGAACCAACATAATTATCAATCCTCTGTTGGTGGTCCTTTCGCATTTTCCTAATATTCTGCTATTAATAACAACTTCCATAGTGAATAATTTTATGTACATTTCTTTTGTGTAGATATATCTCTAGGGTATTTTCCTGCCTTTTTCAGCCTGCCTCATAATTTATTGGAAGCTATACAATATAAGTGAAAAAGCATAGACCCTTTGAGCATTACATCCTTTCTAAAGGTTAAGTTTCTTCTGAAACACAGGGTGAGTAGAGGCAGACTACTCAGGTGTCAGGCTTTGCTAAGGGTAGCTTACTTCCATTTTACCTGCTACTTTTAGGGAGTTCCCTCTGGGATCTCAGCTGGAAGCCTGAGGTGTTCCCAAGGGCCCTTCACCTTTGCAGCCTTAAACACTAACTTCTGCCTCCCCCGTACCATGTGGCTGTTAATTTTTTTTTCCTTGACTCTTGCCCTATGCAGGTAAAACTGTAGAAACAGTAAACAACTTGAGGGAAATATACATAATATACATAAACCACCGGGCTTTTCTCCTCTGCAATTTCCTCCTGCCTTGAGATTTTTGTCCCTCATGCCTCAGCCATTCTGGCAACTCTAAGATCTGACCATAGTGCCTTCTGACCCAAATAACCACCACTTCAGCCTTGGCCTTTATGCCTGCATCAGGATTTGGAACATGCTCTCAGGGAAAAGGCCAATGTTTATATGGACACAATGTTCTCCTAGGAAGTCCCATCTGAGTTAGTTGCTCTCCAAGACCACTGAACCATTTTATCTAGGTTCTATGATTGGTTTTGGTGGGAGGATTGATCTGATACAAGGTATTCCATGGTTGGAACTGGAAGTCTAGATTAATTTTTCAAGTAGCATTGTTCATGGGTTATTCCTATGAGAGCTCTAAACCATTCTTCAGGGTCTTTTCTACTTTTAGGAGGAAGTAAAAATAGAAATCTTTCTCTTATTTTATATCCACTTGTATACTGCCAATTCAACACACCATTATTATTTATTTGTCCTGAGAAAACATTAAAATAGATGTTAAGACACTACTACCTTGCTTAAAGTTCTTTAATTGGTTGGTGCTAATTTTACACTGTCTTTGAAAATATGATAGGAAGACAAATACCACACACAGATTCTTTTGTAGCTAGAAGTCAGAATCAAGGAAGAAATATGGATACAGTAACTATACAGTCATTCATTTCCAAATATTAAGAGCCCAGGGGCATCTGGGTGGCTTAGTGGGTTAAGCCTCTGCCTTCGGCTCGGGTCATGGTCTTGGGGTCCTGGGATTGAGGCCCGCATCAGGCTCTCTGCTCAGCAGGGAGCCTGCTTCCCCCTCTCCCTCTGCCTGCCTCTCTGCCTACTTGTCATCTCTCTCTCTCTCTCTGTCTGTCTCTCTCTCTCTCTGTCAAATAAATAAATAAAAATTTAAAATCAAGAGCCTATCTTGCTCTGGGAGATACAGTAGTGAACCTGACCTAGAACATTCCTACTCCTAAACTAAATAAAACCATTTGAAATAGTGATAATTGTTATGAAGAAAATTTACCAGAGAAATAGAACATTAAGCACTAGTGACAGAAGTTAAAAGAAAGGCTCTTTATGTATAACAGAGAAATTGTTTCTGAAATGACACAATTTGCACTGAAATCTACATTAAGAGAAGGAGCCAGTGATGAATAGCTCTGGAAGAAGAGCATTTCCAGTAGAGGAAACAACAAATGCAGTACTGTTTCCAGTAGAGGAAACAACAAATGACCCTGAGGAAAAGGAAGGTGGCCGGTGTGGCTACAGAGCAGGAAGGGGAAGTGAATGATAGAGGATGAGGTTAGAGAGCTAGGTATAATCAAAACTACACAAGAATTCTGTAAGGCCATGCTAAATTTAAACCATTTTTATTCTAAGTGTGATGGAAAGTCACGGGGGATTTTAAGAAATGTAACATCATATTTAAGGAAGAAAGCATACTATTTAGAAAGATTACCCAGGCATTGGCATGATAAATGGATTACAGAGTGGTCAAGTATAAACACGAAGTCCCTAGGAAGTCCAACAGCTTACCCTTCCCTATAAAAACTTCCCGTCCAAAGGTCCCAAAGGAAAGTTTCATTCAAAGTACCTTTAAACAGTTTTCAAAACACTAAATGCTAAACAAGATTTTTCATGTACTTCAGACACAACTCACAGAAACAATCTAAAATGTTAAATTTGATACCTGTCTACATTTCAACAACTCTGAAAAATAAAAAAAAAATCCCTTAGAAGATGATGTAATACTAATGAGAACAGAATAGCTCCAACTATACAAAGGTGATGAGGTGACAAAAACAACCAGATCATAATTCTATGCAAATGGTGTAATTTTTAACTGATCAAAAATAAAAGGTATAGACATTAAAATGTACACATATACAAGCATGATCTCTCTTGACTGACCACCAGCAAGTGGATTTTAGAAATGTTTGAAAAACTCCTGGTGATTTACAAGACCAATCAACCTAAGTGTCCTACACTGTATTTTTTTTTATAATGAGTTATCTATACATTGTTTTTATTTTCCTCAAAGTCTTTTGAAAATTTCTAATGGATGAATTCAAGAAATAAAGTTTTCAGTATACTGCAGTTATTAAAAACAGAGCACATGTTTATCTCAGAAAAAGCAAAGGGGGAAATAAACTAAATGACAAAACTTCCAACAATTTTAATTCTTAAATGGGAATATCTTGACTTAGAGGAAGACTCTTGACAGAGCTCCTATTTTTAATTAGATATATACTTCAGTGGGAAAAAATTGAGGCCATCTATGATTTTGCATCAGCTCAATTGGAAGAAATACTGAAGTAAATTAAAAATAGAAGTTTGAGAGGCACCTGAGTGGCTCAGTAGTTAAGTGTCTGCCTTCTGCCCAGGTCATAGTCCTGAGGTCCTAGGACTGAGACCCATAGGGCTCTCTGCTCAGCACCGAGCCTGCTTCTCCCTCTCCTTCTGCCTGTCCCCCAAAACTCATGTTCTCTCTCTCACTCTCTCATATTTAAAAAAAAAAAAAAAAAAAAAAAAAAACCTTTAAAAAAAAAATAGAAGTTTCACACCAAAAAGGAACTCCAAATAATTCAATTAAAAAAATGAGCAGAGGACCTGAAGAGACACTGTTCCAAAGGAAATATAATAACAACATGAAAAGATGCTCAGCATCACTGATCATCATGAAAATCAAAACCACAATAAGGTATCACCTCACACCTGTCAGAATGGCTAAAACCAAAGACACAAGATATAACAAGTTTTGACAAGGATGTGAAGCAAGAGGAACCCTTGTGCACCACTGGTGAGAATGCAAACTGGTGCAGCCACTGTGGAAACAGTATGAAGGTTCCTCAAAAAGTTAAAAATAGAGCTACCCTGTGATCCTGTATTTCTACTACTAGATATTCACCCCAAAAATAGAAACATTAATTCAAAAAGATATGTGCATCCCCTATGCCTATTGCAGCATTACTTGAAATAGCTAATATAGGGAAGCAACCCAAGTGTCCGTTGATAGATGAATGTATAAACAAGATGTGGTATATACATACAATGGAGTTACTCAGCCATCAAAAAGAATGAAATCTTGCCATTTGCAACAACATAGATGGAGCTAGCATGTATTATCCTAAGCGAAGTTATGTCAGTCAGAGAAAAACAAACACCACATGATTTCACTCATATGTGGAATTTAAGAAACAAAACAAGTGAACAAAGAAAAGATAAGACAAAAAACAAAAACTCTTAAATAAACAAACTGATAGCTGCCAGAGGAGAGGTGGGTGGGCAGATGGGTTGATGAGCAAAAAGAAATGTATAGAACTGCTAAATCATTATACCTGAAACTAACAATGTATGCTCATTATAGTTGAGTGAAAAAAACCCAAGAATGTTATGTAGAATGTACTCTGAATGAAAGCAAGAGAATGGCATTTGTGAAAATACCCAGTCAAAATATTAGCATAATCTACTCCAGTCCCGTCCATGTTGATGTTGCTTTAAAAAAAAAAAAAAAAAAAAAGTCCCTCAACCAACCCTAGGATCTTGTTTATTTTCCTTTTCAAAGAAACACACTGAGGTATAATTTAATACAAAAATGCATCAATTCAAGCACACAGTTTCAAGGGTTTTGAGAAATTAATGTACTGATATAAGAATTAAGCCAATCTCTCCAAAACCTGTCCTCATGCACCTTTGCAGTCAAATCATACTTCTCCTCCAACCAGTGTCAATCTACTTTCTCTATTACTAGTTTTGTATGTTCTAGAATTTCATGTGAACATAATCACATAATATATACTCCTTTGCATTTGAGTCTTTCATGCACCCTATCCCTGGGATTCATGCATATTGCCATCTCAGTAGCTCAGTTCTTTTTATTACAAAGTGGTGGTCCATTGTGTGAATACAGCAACTAGTTAGTCATGCACCTGGTTAGATAAACACCAGAGCTGATTACAGTTTGGGGCTATTATGAATAAGGCTGTTATGAACAACCTCTGTTCAGACATAGGCTTCATTTCTCTTGGGCATGTGAATACTTTGGAAATATAATTTCTGGATTCTGTAATAACTCTATTTTAACTGTAAAAACTGTTCTCCAAAATGGCTGTCCACTACATAGGTCTAGTATCTTGATTTTTTTTTACCACCTACTTTTCCTGATTAGTTCTTTAGTCCTCTTTCCCACCTTCATTTGGATCGAGTATTCTTTAGTATTTCCACTGATTTTTGTCTGTGTGACCGCTTTACGGATTAGAGTATGTACAACTAACATACTGCAGTACACCTTCAAGTAACACGCCCCTTCAGATGTAAACTAACAACATGACAACAGTATACTTTCATATCCCTATACCGACCTTGGTACTAGTGTGGCTGCACACTTCTCTTCTACATATATTACAGACCTCCAATGTAAACTCACCACATTTGCTTTAAACAGCCAATTATCTTTTAACGAAAACTCTAAGACCAAAGAAAACAAGTATGCCTTTGATACATATTCATATATTTATTCTTCTGCCTGCTTTACATTTCTTTATGTAATGTCATTAAAAGTTCCTATAACATTTCTGGTAATAGAGGCCTGCTAGCAATAAATTCTCTAAGCTTTTGTTTGTCTAAAAATGTCTTAATTTCACCCACAGATTTTAAAAATATTTTTAGTGATTAGAGAATTCTAGATCGACTTTTCTCTTTCAGTGCTTTCAAGATGCATTCCATTGTCCTCTGGCTTGTACCACTTCAGACAAGAAGCAAATGGTACTTCTCTCCTTGTTCCCTGTATGTAATGTCTTTTCCTCTGGTGTTAAAAAAAATTTTTTTTCACTGATTTTTAACCATTTATTATGTTTCTTTATTTTACCTTGTTTGGGTTTCTTCAAGTGTCTAAAATCTGTGGGATTATAGCTGTTCATCAGCTTGGAAAATCTGGGGCCATTCCCTTTACAAACAGTTTGTCTGCCACTCCTCCTGCTCCCCACCCCCAACCATTCCCTTATACGCACGCCAAACATTTAATATCGTCCCATGGGTCATGGGCTTTGTTCCTTTCATTTTTCTTTGTGCTTCAGTTTGGGTGGTTTCTACTGCTATGTCTTCAAGCTCATGGATTTTGTCTGCTGCAATGAAGAATGTGCTGTTAAGCTGATCAAGTTAGTTTTTTATTTCATGTATTTCTCAGCACTAGAAGTTCCATTTACTCCTTTATAAAATCTCTCTTCTGATTATGTTCATATTTCCCTTTAAATACCCAGCATACTTTTATGATAGCTATTTTAAAATCCTTTACTGCAATCTCCATTACTGGTTATTCGTGTATGTTTCTACTGATAATTTTTTTCCTCCTGATTTTAGGTTACATTTTCCTGAATCTCTGAATTTTATTTTCTTCATTTAAAGCATTTTCAGTTTTCTTTTGACAGCTATATAACGCGTGGACAGCTTAGCTCTTGCAAAGGCTGTTTTCAGGCTTTGCTAGGACAGATCTACATTTGACTTTACTCTGTGGCTAGTTCAGTTCTTTACTAATAAGGCAAGACCTTTCTGTACTTTCAACCTAATATCCCTAGTGTTCAAAGAAGTGTTTTAATTTTTAGCTAGCCAATGTATTCAACTCCCTTTATTATTCAGATGGTTATTCAATTGATCACTTTCTTTTTCTTCCAGGAAGGCAATCATATGATCTGTTATTAATTATAATTTTGTCTCCAATCCATATATCCACTTTATTCTTTTTATTTGGTTACACTTGTTAAAACCTCCAGAAAAATGTGAAATACTTTCTTGCTCTTAATTTTAATGTGATGTCTTCAACATTTCACTAATTCTTTTGTTTAATTAAAGGTGTACAACTTCCACACTTTTTTTCATGTCAGGCATCTTTTGGTACCTAGATGATATAAATAAAACCATTCTCTCTGTTTTCTTCTAGTACTTACACCCCCCAAAAAGTACAAATAAAAATGTAAAAGGTTAAGCATTTTTAAGTGAACTTAAAAACTTTTTACATGAACTTCAAAATCCATATAAAAGAAGCTGTATACACCTCCACTCACTTGACAGAGAATAAAATTTAAATAAATGAAAAGACATAAATTATAGGAAAGGAAGATTTCATGTGAAGATGTTCCCTAAATTAATTTCTAAATTTAGTGCAAACCCAACTAAACTATAAAATATGAAGAAATAAACTAGACACAGTAATTCAAAATTTCTTATAAAGAAAATGAGTATGTGAGAACAGCTGAAACTGAGAAGCAGGATACTAAAGGGACCAGTCCAACCACACAATAAAGAAATTATAAGCAATTTAATCAATGCAGAGTTAAAATAAACATACTAATTAATACAACAGAAGAAAGTCTAAAAAATAGTCCCATATATTTGGAAATACTTTTTATATTTCATTATTTTTATCATAAAATTATGACTTCAGTAGGCATTGAAAAGTTACTCAGTAGGTAATGTCAGAGCATTACCTAAGTATCTCAAAAAAATAAAGCTTGATTTTTATCTTTCTTCCTACACCACAATAAATGCCAAATGGATCAAAGGTATAAAAGAAAAATTAAACCATTATTGTACTAGAAAATATATAAATCTTTGAAGGAAAACCTCCCATAAATAATAGCAACAGCAAAAAGTATTTGCAACATACATAACAAAGTACTGATTCAGCTAATATACAAAAAGATCTTAAGGATTCATTTTTTTAATATCCACTGGAAAACAGGAAAGGATATAAAAAAGCTTTGCATTGAATAAAATATACCCAACTTCACTCAAAAGCCAGTGAAATGAAAATTAAAATAATGTTTCATTTTATACCTGATAAATAATAATAAACAGTACTTGCAAAATGTTAGGTAATTCTTTGACCCAGCATTTCTACCAAAGACATACCAACACATATATATGTACACATATGTACACACACACACACACGATTCCCAACATATGCAGGGCCTTTCTTCTAGCATTTTTTAATAGGAAAAATTGGAAAATAATCTAACAGTTCATTAATATCAGATCTATTTTAAATGAACTATGGTGCCTTCATAATCATTATTATAAAGTTCTTAAAAAGAATGAAGTAGGGCGCCTGGATGGCGCAGTGGGTTAAGCCTCTGCATTCCTCTCAGGTCATGATCCCAGGGTCCTGGGATCAAGGCCTGCATTGGGGGGGGTCTCTGCTCAGCAGGGAGCCTGCATCCCCCGCCCCCGCCTGCTTCTCTGCCTACTTATGATCTCTCTCTCTCTCTCTGTCAAATTAAAAAAACAAACAAACAAACAAACAAAGAATGAGGTAAATAACCCTAAGAGTTGATATGGAGTAATTTTCAAGACCTACTGATAAGTGAAAATGACAAGAAAACAATACATGTATGCAAGGGTATGAATGCATCTATAAATACTTAACATGTCTGGAAGGATACTCAAGATCTTAATTTGTAATAATGGCTTCCCTAAAGAACAAGGGGTTTGGAACTGAAGGTTTATTTTACAGCTGAGTATATGCTACTTCAATACATGTATATTTACCCAATATAAGCAGTTCTTTTTCTTAAAATATCTAGCTAAATAGACAAGAAAGTAAGGGTGGAGGGAATAAAAAGGGGAGAGAGGGAGGAAGTGGGAAGGGAGAGAGAAAAAGGAAGAAAGAATCTATTTTACTGTTGTTTTTGTAGTCTTAGGAGAAGGAAGTAAAAAAGATACAGTAAGAAAGCGAATTCCGATTCCTACTTAGAAGTGATACAGTGGTTTAACAAAAATAGGGTCACATTCTTGTATATACTGCTTTTTCACCTAACAGATCACAAGTATTATCTTTCTTCAAAAATTCACTTCCCAGAACATCATTTCAAATGTCTGTGTCACATTTCACTCTATAAACATGCCACTCCTCTGAATTTAATTACATTCTATACTCATTAATATAAACTTCACTGCTATGAGCATCCTTACAATTAATGCTCTGTAAACACTTAAAATTACTAAAAAACAAAACAAAACAAAACAAAACAAAAACAAAACAAAAAAAAACCCACTTAAAATTACTTTGTATTAAGATAAATTTCTAGAAGTAAAATTACAAGGTCAAAAGGCAGGTATATTTCAAAGTTTCTGAAACCCACAGCCAAGCTGTCTTCCAAGTTACTCAAATTTCCAATTCCAACAACTCTGTGTAGTTCTTATTTCTTCACTTTGTCAGTCCTAAATAAAACCACTCTCTTTTTGTCAATTTTCTAGGTAAAAACATACAGTCTTATTCAAATATAAATGTTTCTGATTACTAAAGTGGCTGAAGATTTTTTATGTTTTTTAATTACCCATTCATGTATTTAGTAGCTTTTTAAATAATTTACTAACAAATAATTTTAAGTCAGTAAAAGCTATTTATATATTAAGAATGACACGCATATGCTATCAATACCAGTACTGTTAACATTGTTCTAATTTGTTATTCCCCTTAAATTTTATTCATGGTATATTTTTATAATAACTTTAAGTTCAACATGATTGAAAAATTCAAGAGAAGCAAGCATATGCTTTAAATTTAAATATTTCCTAAATAATTTAAAATTTAAATATTTCCACCATTCTGGTGGTAGAGCCAGATGTGTAAGCAGATAAGTTACTTCATTGGTACATATAACAAGAGAAAAAGGAGCAAGAGTTCTACCATAGAAACCTAGAGAAGACCCTCCTTGGAGTGGGGGAGATGGTGTTGGTGATGAGATTAGGAAGTAATATCTGAGCTGTGCCTTATAGAGCAAGTCAACACTCAGCAAACCCTGAATGAGTGGCTGATGCTTCTCCCATTTCCCTTTGATAAACCAATTCCTGGAGGGCAAAGTCCAGCGAGCGAATGAGGAAGGGAGGAAGAAATTCAACATGATAGCTTTAAGTTCAACATGATTGAAAAATTCAAGAGAAGCAAGCATATGCTTTAAATTTAAATATTTCCTGAAGTAAAAAGTTTTGTTAAATGCTTGTTTTCTCTGCCTCTTTGACAGAGATCTGCAAATTTTAAGGTACGCAATCTTTTGTTTTAAAATTCCAGTACAGTTAGTGTACAGTGTTATCTTTGTTTTGGGTATACAATATAGCGATTCAACAATTCTACATAATACTCAGTTGTCCATCATCATAAGTGTACTCTTAATCCCCATCACCTAATTTTCCACCACCCACCCACCTCTCCTCTGATAACCAGCTTCTTCTCTAGTTAAGAGTCTGTTTTTTGTTTTTCTTATTCATTCTTCCTTTGTGTTTTAATGGTCCTAATTTTTAACTACCTACTCCTTCCTCAATAATGAGAGAGCAATCCAAGCTAAAAATTTATCCAAAATCACAGTAGACAATTCCTCTTAGAAACCCTTTACTGAACCTTGGGTGATAACACAACTTCCTTCCTTCCTTCCTTCAGTGACATAGCGGTTTGAGGGTTATGTGGAGGATACCAAAACTGTTGGCCAAGAAACTTCATCTCTGGGTGGTTCCTTCTGCTCTCTTTTTAATGGAGTCTTCCATGTATGGTTTTCTGCTGGGCTCAGCTTTTATTCTGCATATTCGGTTTAGCTTCATTTACTGTGCTTCTGCCAACCATGTAAGAATCATACCATTGCTTATGAGACTTCTGTCTGGGATAGGTGTTATTTGAAAGCAGTCACCATGTTCAGTGTTAAGAATATGGTGGTGAACAAAACAAGCACGGTTCTGTGGGACAGATATACACAGCAAGACAATTCAATCTAATGTAGGGGTTAAGCAACATTGCCTTTGAATGTTGTTGCCTTCAGGAGGGCAAAAAACTCCCAAGAAAGTGCTTCCAATCTGTTCCACAAGTTAACCCCCCAGAAATAAAGTAACCTCCTTTACTCATGCCCTATGGATGTCTTGCTACTTTTTCAGAGAAGAGCAAAGAATTTCAAATACACTCTCAAGATCTTCCTTCAATCTCCTGATAATAAGATTTATCTCCGTAACTCCAAGGCAAGCTTTCCAATTAAAGGTTAAGCCTCTTTACAAAATGGCACTTCTGCCCTTTCATAAATCTTCTTACTTACAGGATTAGCTGAGGCATTTGGAGGTTCATATATACTGGTTCCCCATATTTCATCACCAGCCCTTCCTCTAAAAGTTCAATCTTCTCCCCTACAGTTTCTCATCTCCACATCTCTTTTTGGTTAAACTATTTCCTCCATTCAAAATGACCTACCCATCTATATCACCTCTTAGTATCTTACTCCTTTATAATAGCAATTCAATTCAAGGCACTCCATGAAAACTCCCTGATCTTTCTAAATAAACAGAAACTTCCTTTTCTCTGATGACCTCATATCATGTTGGATGCACATTAATGCCTTCTACTTTATAACATAATATTTGGGTAACTGCCATGTGTCATTCCACTGAATATCACAATTCAGCCCTGGCTTGTCCTCTGAAAGTAGAAAGTGAGTGAAATCTGTTGCATTTCTAAATACTAATAATGAAGCAGCAGAAAGAGAAATTAAGGAATCAATCCCATTTAAAATTACACCAAAAATAACAAGATACCTAGGAATAAACCTAATCAGTAAGATCAAAGACCTATACTTTTAAAACTATAAAACACTGATGAAAGAAATTGAAGATGACCCAAGAAATGGAATAACATTCCATCCTCACGGACTGGAAGAAAAAATACTGTTAAATTGTCTGTACTACCCAAAGCAATCTACACATTCAATGCAATCCCTATCAAAATCCAACAGCATTTTTCACAAAGCTAGGACAATCAATCCTAAAATTTGTATGAAAACTACAAAAGACCCTGAATAGCCTAAGCAATGATGAAAAAGAGAGGCAAAGCTGGAGGCACCACAATTCCAGACTTCAAGCTATATTACAAAGCTGTAGTAATCAAAACAGTATGGTACTGGCATAAAAACAGACACATAGATCAACAGAACAGCAAAGAAAACCCAGAAATGTAGCCACAACTATATGGCCAATTAATCCTCCACAAAGAAGAAAAGAATATCCAGTGGAAAAAAGACAGACTCTTCAATAAATGGTGTTGGGAAAACTGGACAGCTCATGCAGAAGAAAGAAACAGGGCCACTTTCTTATACCATATACAAAATTGAATTCATTTCTTTATTATGTTAATCACCATACAGTACATCATTAATTTTTAATTAGTTTTGATTTCATTGTTTATGTATAACACCCAGTGCTCCATGCAATCTGTGCTCAACATGGGTTAAAGACTTAAATGTGAGACCTGAAACCATAAAAATCCTAGAAGAGAGCACAGGCAGTAACTTCTTTGACACAACTTCTTTCTAGATACATCTCCCAACTCAAGGGAAACAAAAGCAAAATTAAACAACTGGCACATCACCAAGATAAAAAGCTTCTGCACAGCAAAGGAAATAACAAAAATAAAAAGAAACCTATGGAATGGGAAAAGGTTTAGTGATAAAGGTTTAGTATCCAATATATAAAGAACTTCTAAAACCTGAAATCCAAAAAATGAGCAATCCAATTAAAAAATGGGCAGAAGACATGAATAGACATTTTTCCAAAGAAGACATACAGATGAAAAGATGCTCAACATCACTTAGCATCAGGGAAATGCAAATCAAAACTAAAATGAGATGTTACCTCACACCTGTCAGAATGGCTAAAATCAACACCACAAGAAACAAAAGGTGTAGACGAGAATGTAGAGAAAGGGGAAACCCTCACACACTATTGGTGGGAATGCAAACTGGTGCAGCCACTCTAGAAAACAGTATGGAAATTCCTCAAAAAGTTAAAAACACAACTATCTTATGATCTAGCAACTGCACTACTAGGTATTTACCCAAAAAGCACAAAAGTACTAATTCAAATTACTAAATCAAAATTACTAATTACTACAAATTACTAAATCAAAATTACTAATTACTACAGCAACATTATCTACAATAGTCAAATTATGGAAACAGCCCCCCCGCCACACACACGCACAATGGAATATTACTCAGCTATAAAAAAAAGAATGAAATCTTACCATTCACACAACATGGATGGAACCAGAGAGCATTATGCTCACAAAGTAAGTCAGAAAAAACCAAATATGATGCGATTTTATTAATATGTGGAATCTAAGAAACAAAACCAACAAGCAAAGGGGGGAAAAAGAGAGAGAGGAAAACCAAGAAACAGACTCTCAACTACAGAAACAATAAAACTGATGGTTACCAGAGGGGAGGTGAGTAGGGGGATGGATTAAAATAGGCGACAGGAATTAAGGATGTGTTGTGATGAATACCAGATGATGTTCTATGAAATAGTATATGGTACACATGAAACTAATATTACACTGCATGCTAACTAACTGGAATTTAATAAATAAAAACATAAATGACAGAAGCAGACTGATCCATTGTCAGGAGATAGACCCAGGTATGACCTTTTGATGTTCAATTTCCTTATCTATAAAACAAAGATAACATTTCCTTCATATCTATTTCATACGGATATTGTTAGAATAAGATCATGTTTATAAATGTAGCTGGTGCTAAATAATTTTTTGTGCTTCCTACTAAAAAAAAAAAAAAAAAAAAGTTAAAAACTATGTGTTATTCACCCAAAATTTCTATAGTATGTTACTTAGGAGTGTACAGCAAAAATTTAAAAATTTAAATGCTATCCTTTACTGAATATATGATACCAGTATAAAAGACACATAACAGATAAAACAGATAGTAAACAAGTGACACAAGGATATTTTTATTGTGCCTGATGGACAGAGCCCTACAAATGCATAAATTATTAAAACTTACTTAAACAGAAAACAAATTATCTAACATAACTTATTTAAGTGCTAAAAGATATTAAATTAAAAGTATAAATACTTATTCAAAATGAAATTGTAGACCCAAGTAACTACCAGAAGCTTCTATCAAGCATCTCAGGGGGAGAAAGGAAAGAAAAAAAAAAAAAAAAACCTTTACAAACTCTTTGAGAGAAAAAGAAGAATCACCATCCAACATGTTTTGTTAAAGGAGAACAACCGAGCTAGAGGTTTAAAGGTTTAAAGTTTTAAAGAGGCTGAAAAAGTCCTAGCAAGATTATTAAAAAGTTCATACAAATCTCATGTATAAAAAAGATACAATGATCCCCCCAAAATCAGCAAACAAAATCCAACAATATATAAAAAGAATAGTATAACATGGTCAAACTGTATTTATTCCTTTAATACAATAATGGCTTCTCACTGGAAAACAAATAACATAAATGCCTGCAATAAAAAGATCTAGGAACAAAATTCTTATAAACATTTTAATAACTATAGAAAAATTGCTTGGAAAGAAGTTCAACAATATAAAACTTTAAAACAGACCTCTTAAAATATTAGACATATAGAAATGTCTTATAAGTAATATCATATTTAATGGTTAAAAACTCACTTTCCACTAAGACAAGAGTATCTTTGGTCACCACTTCTTTTCAATACTGTGCTTTAAGTTCCAGCCAGTACGATAAGGGGGTGGGAGGCAGAATGGATAAAACTGAAACCATCCTTATTCACAGATCAGATGATTTTATATGAAAAAAATACAGAATAATCTCAGATAAATTACTGATGTTAAGGAGAGAATTCAAATTCAGCAAGATTGCTGAATTCAGAATAAGTTTAAGATTTCATTAATTTATTTGATGGACAGGGATCACAAGTAGGCAGAGAGGCAGACGGGGGTGGAGGCGGGAGCAGGCTCCCTGCTGAGCAGAGAGCCCAAAGTGGGGCTCGATCCCAGGACCCAGGATCACGACCGGAGACGAAGGCAGAGGCTTTAACCCACTGAGCCACCCAGGCACCCCTGAATTCAGAATAAGTTTACAAAACAACTATATTCTATATTCTAGCAGTAAAGAACAAAAATTTATAAATACCATTTTATAGCATTTTTAAAAAGATTTTATTTGAGAGAAAGCAAGAACAAGCAGGGGGAGGGGCAGAGGGAGAGAGAGAATCTCAACCAGATTCCACTCTGAGAATGGAGCCTCATATGGAGTTAGCTCTCAGGACCATTAGATCATGACCTGAGCTGAAATCAACAGCTGGACACTTAACTGACTGAGCCACCCAGATGCCCCTCCAGCACTTTTAATAATGAAGAATCTATGCATAAAACCTAACAAAATTTTTCTAATTTCTGCTCTCATTGTGACCCCTGAAATCTACTAATGACTCAACTAGTCTCTCCTGCAGAAAAAAGTTATAACCTCTGAACAAAATACAAAATGACAACGGCCTAAAGTCCCTGAAGAATAAACAAAAGTGGTCAGATTCCAAGGACAGTGGAAACTAGCAAAAACAGGCTAGCATGAGATTAAGTTTCACACTTTCTCATAGCTCTTATCCCAAAATCTAAAGCCCATATAGGCAGAAGAGTGAAAACCTGATAGAACACTGGTGTCTTAAAGAATCAGATACCAGTTTTTGCAGCAATTACAGCTACTAAAAAAAGAAGGAAGAAAAAGTCCTGGGGAAGAGAGAGAACAAGAGAAAGGAAGCCTCTAGTTCTGTAATATGAAGTCTTTGTCTCTGGTTGCCAAGTGAATCGTTAATGCTTGCAAACAGACTCAAAGCAAACCAGTTAAAGATAAAGAAATGCAATGAACTGAGACACTGTTTGATGTTTGGATCCAACTAAGAAGTTGGATTACTTAATCTCAATCTCTCTCTTTCTCTCTCTCTCTCTCACACACACACACACAATCACACACAACCCCTGTGAAAATTATAACAGAATCCAGAATTTCCAAACAGAACTTTCAGAATATCCAGGATTAATCAAAATGTTACCTAGCCTCAAGTGAAAAGATAACCAACCAAGACCAATTCCAAGATTACCCAGGTATTAGAATACTAAGACTTTAAGCCAGATATTCTAATTCAACTTCATGAAATAGAGAAAATGTGTTCACAGTGAATGAAAAGACAAAATCTCTATCTCAGAATGAGAGAGCATCAGATCAAAATTCTAAAGATTCTGCTAGATGGGCTTAAGAGCAGATTAGAGCAACATAAGAGTCAGTGAACATGAAGATAGATTAATGGAAATTACTCAGTCTGAAGAAAACAGGAAAAAAAAGACAAAAATAAAACAAAGGCTTCAGGTACCTGTGAGACAGAAATACAAATTCTGAAATACAAGTAAATGAAATTCAGAAGGAGATAAAGAATAGGGCAGGAGGGCGCCTGGGTGGCTCAGTGGGTTAAGCCGCTGCCTTCGGTCAGGTCATGATCTCAGGGTTAGCAGGGAGCCTGCTTCCCTTCCTCTCCCTCTGCCTGCAGTTCTGCCTACTTGGGATCTCTGTCAAATAAATAAATAAAATCTCTTTAAAAAAACGAAACAAGGGGCGCCTGGGTGGCTCAGTGGGTTGAGCCGCTGCCTTCGGCTCAGGTCATGATCTCAGGGTCCTGGGATCGAGTCCCACATCGGGCTCTCTGCTCAGCAGGGAGCCTGCTTCCCGCTCTCTCTCTCTCTCTCTCTGCCAGTCTCTCTACCTACCTGTGATCTCTCTCTGTCAAAATAAATAAATAAATAAAATCTTTAAAAAAAAAAAAAAAAAAAACGAAACAAAACAAAACAAAAAGAATAGGGCAGGAAAAAACATTTGAAGAATTAATGGCCAAAATTTTACCACTGTATGTATGTAATGAAAGACCCAAACATTCAGATTCAACATGTTCATCAGCAAAGCCTAAGGAGGATACAGAAGAAACAACAACAAAAAGGAACTTTCCTTTTAGAGGAAACACTAAGAGGCATATTTTAGTCAAAAGACTGAAAACCAAGAATAAAGAAAAAAAACCTTAAAAGTATTCAGAAGGGAAAAAAAGACAGTATGTATACACACACACACAGAGGACAAAAATCATTTAAATTCTGAGTTACCAGAAACAATGGAAAACAGATGAGAGAAAAACAATGTTTTTAAGGTGTAGAAAGAAAAATTCACCAATCACAAGTTTATCATTCACTAAAAAAAAAAAAATTCTTTGAGAATAAATGCAAAGTAAAAACTTCTCAAAGAATATAGTGAGAATTCACCCCTATAGATGAGCACTACAAAGAAATGCTAACTAAAGTTCTTTAGGCTGAAATGAAGTGGTATCAGATTAAACGTCAGATCTACAAAGAGAAATGAAGAGCACTGGCTAATCCCCTCCATTCTATAAAGTAAATAGATCTATTTAATATTTTAACAATGTATTTTGAGACTTAGAGTGTATTAAATGCAATTCACTTCACAACTATGGCATATAAAGGATGGAAGACAGGATAAAAATGGACAGATATAGCTGAAATAATACTGCACATAAGTAGTACAATATTAACTGTTAAATGGAAAATTAATTATGTACGGTGTGATTTCTATAGCAACCACTCCAAAAATGTATTAAATAAGAACACTAATAAATAAACCAAGAGAATTCTAAAACATTTACCAATTCAAAAATTAGGACAGAAGAAATGAAGGAAGGGAAAACAGAGAATTTAAATCAGATTGCATCACTAACTACATGTTAAAGGTCTAGTATTTTCATACTGGCAAAATCCAACTCATGCTGTCTCCAAAAGGACTAAAACTATGATACAGTTAGGTTGAAAATTTAAAGAATACACCAAAAAAGCAGTAACCATAAGAATGGGGGAGTAGCTATATTAGCATCTGATGAAACAAACTCCCAAGTAAAAATATTACCAGAGATGAAGAGGGGCATATCATAATGATAAAAGGGTGAAGTCATCAGAAAGATGTATCATAAACATGTAAGTACCAAAAAGTAAAGCCTCAAAATACGGAAGCAAAAACCTGACAGAAATAAAAAAGTATATCATTAACTTCATTAAGTTAATTAAAGTAATTAAAAATCAGGAAAGACAGATAGCTAAACACCATCATCAACTAGCTTAACCTAATATTTATAAAACATTACCCCACCAACTGCAAAATACAGATTCAAGTGTATTTGCCAAAAAAGACCACAAGCTGAGCCATAAACAAGCACAAGAGGTTTAAATTGATTTAAATTATATAGAGTATCCTTTATGATCACAATTAAATTAAATTAGAAATCAAAACAATAAGATATCTAAGGAACGCCTGGGTGGCTCAGTTGGTTAAGCACCTGCCTTTAGCTCAGGTCAGGATCTCAGGGTCCTGGGAATGAGCCCCATGTTGGGCTCCCCGCTCAGCAGGGAGTATGCTTCTCCACATTTCCTCCACATTCCTTCTGCCCCTGCCCTTATACACAGTCATACATCCTCTCTCTCAAATAAATAAAATCTTTTAAAAAAAAGATAGCTAAGCTATCTTCCTGTTTCTAAAATTTGGCAAACTAAACAACACAATTAGAAATAAGTGACTTTCATAGAAGATATCCTAAGGAAAATTATAAAATTTTTTAACTGAGTAATAATGAAAAAAAATATATTAAAATACCTGGGTCATTAAAGGGAAATTTACAGTTTAAAATTCTTATAGGAAAAGAAAACAACAGATAAACAAATAAGTAAAATTCTTATAGAAAAAAAGCTTATTAGGAAAAAAAGAAAAATATAAAAATCAAATACCTAGAGTTCCAATGTAAAAAGCTTTTTAAAAAGAGCTAAATAACTCTAAGGAAGGAAAAAGTAAAAATAATGAAACAAAAAACTAACAGAGTTAATGTTACTAAATGCAGCTAAAGACAAATGTTAGTTCTTTGAAAAGATTAACAAAATTAATAAATGCCTACCTAGATGGATAAAAAGAGAAAACAGATTACCAGTATCAGGAATGAAAGAGGGATTATCACTACAAAGCCTAGAAAATGAGAGGCATAAGAAAGTAATATGTATAATTGCACACCGAGAAGTTTTATAACCTCCATGAAATGGAGAAATTCCTTAAGAATACTATCAACTAAAATTGATACAAAATGTGAATACCCATATATTATATGTATATATATGAAAGTTGAATTTGCTATTAAAAATCTTCCCACAAAGCAAATTTTCAGCCCAGGTAGTTAAAAAGTAACACTAATACAACACAAATGCTTTCAGAAAATAAAGGAAGATTATTTTCCACTTCATTTTATGAAGGCAGGTAACTCTAATATACCAAATACGGCTAAATATAAAGAGGATAATACATTAGGGCCAAGGATTATCCCAGGAATTCAAAATTGGTTTAACATTTGAAAATCCAACAGGTAATTTACCACATTAACAGAACAAAGGTGAAAAATGTTATCATCTCACAGATGAAGAAAAAAGAGTATGTGGCAACATTCAACACCCATTCATGACAAAAACTTAAGTGAAATAGGGAGAGAGCCGAACATCCTGAGCCTGGCAAAGGCAACTGATGAAACATCTACAGCTAACACCATACTTGATGAAATTTTCTATAAAGGGCACTGATTGCATGGAGCACTGGGTGTGGTGCAAAAATAATGAATACTGTTATGCTGAAAATAAATAAAAAATAATTTTTTTTAAAAAAAAGCATATTATAGAAACCTTTAACGGAAATCCAGAAGACTTATAAAATACAGATGGAGACAACCTTCTTAATAAAAATTATAAACCCAAAAGTTAAAAAAGATTTATTTGAATATATAAAAATTTAAAACGTATGAATAAAAAATTATAAATAAAGCAAAAAAGTACATTTAAATGTCCAATATATTTATGAAAAGGATGTTCAAATTCACTAACCAGAAAATACAAATGAAGATAACAATGAGTAACACTTCAGAGTTATCAATCTATCAAAAATTAAAAAGAACTTAAACACCTACAGACATTTAGGTATCTTACACATTATAGGTAGAAATATGATGAAATAAAGTCTTTTTGGACAACATTTTGGGAATACTACTAAACATAAAATGCATATACCCTTTGATCCAGCAATCCCACACTTGAGAATAAAAAGACACACAGAGTCTCTGCTCCAGCAATCATATTCTTGAGAATCACTTTCAGAGAAAAATCCCCATTATACAAGGACCTATTTAATAGGATACTATTGTAACAATGTTTATGGTAGCAAAATAACAAACAAACATCATTGATATGGAAATGATGGAATAAATTACGGTATAACATTATAACCAATGTATTACAGTATGTTTCACTATGTAGTCATTGCAAAGACTGATTCAGATCTGTATCAGAAGATCTGGAAGAGTACTTCCAAGAAACACTAATGAGAAATAACTTAAGAAAAATAAGAGGCACAAAAACAACCATCCAAAAAACCCCTACAAAATTTTAAAAAGCTGCACAGAACATGTGTTTCTGTATGCTGTATCATATTATAGAAGATAAATATGCCTGGTTGTTAACATGGGTTGGCTTTCAGGCAGCAAGAGAGCAGAGAAAAGTCTATGTGTAAGACATCGGCAGACCTCAACAAAAGAGAAAGAAAAAAAAAACTCTGAAAAAATAGGTAAATAATTACATTTATGATCTAGAAACTCAGTAAGATATGTATTTGTATGAATACATATAAAGAAGCTAAATGAAAATTACATTTATAAAAATGTGCAAGACATGACTGTTGAATACCTTTCTACTTTCATCTCAATCTGGGTTTGAAGTTTTGTGATGTAAGCTAGATTTTTTCTTCCAGAGACAAAAAGAAGTCCTGCATCCTTTCTTCATCTCAGAATTAAATTTTAAATTAAATTTTTTAAAAAGATTTTATTTATTTGAGAGACAGAGATCGCAAGTAGGCAGAGAGGCAGGCAGAGAAAAAGGAAGAGAAGAAGGCTCCCTGGCTGGGCAGAGAGCCTGATGCCGGGCTAGATCCCAGGACCTTGGGATCATGACCTGAGCCAAAGGCAGAGGCTTTAACCCACTGAACCACCCAGACACCCCTAAATTAAATTTCTTATGTAAGAAAGTTATAGGATTCTGGCAATGGTGCTGAAGGAAACATCAGAAAATCTGCCATAAAACTAAGAATGAGAATAGGTGCATTTACATCATTTGACCATTTCCAGTCAACTTATTCCCCTCGCAAGGAGGTAATTTATATTATATATAGTGCATGAAACTGGAGAAGAGTAAAGTTAAATTTAATGTTCAGTATTAAATACTAATTTCTCAGTATTTTTTTCAGTGGAAAAAAATTCCTCAGTGGAAATCTAAACTCTATAACTCTCCATTACAAAGAAGTGACTAAAATAGATTGGTTTTCCAGATAAGGCTGTCATAGAATCACAACTCCAGAAAAATAAATTCTCCTAACTTTTATTCTAAAGGGCCTGCAGGTAAGGAGAACAAGAGTCAAATTTTCATGTAATTCCCAAGCTCTAACATTAAGAGCAATAAATTTCTTTTGGAGAAAAACCAAAGTGGCAAAAATTTCTGTCAGCATAAATTATTTCAATGCAAGTTAAATATGTTGACATTACTCAATTTTTAAAATATTAATTGTATACCTTTGCATGATTTATAAAGTTAACCTAAAATTTTTTTCATTTAAGTGAACAGTGTCTTCTATCAGAATGAAACAAAGTGCAAAGAATGCTGAGTTCACTTTGAACATCAATAGTACAAATACAATAATAGGGACCCTTTAATCAACATCATGAGTTAGTTCTGTCTTTATCATTCAGCTATAGGAAGCCCTGATTTTAACGCATATTTGTGTTCCATTTTGACTTAGAAGAAGATCAACAGATAGTGTACAAAAAATTAGAGAGGGAAAGCACTCTGAATCCATTATAGCACAAAATGGAAATGAATAAGCAAATTAAAGAAACAAACAGGTGAGGAAAAGAAATAGCCTTGGAGAAACTGGAATAGAGTTATGACAAGTGAACTGTGAAAAAGTAAAGCACTCAAAAAAAAAAAAAAAGAATGCTTTAAAGAAATATATTTCTGCATATATAGAGAGAGAAAAACAACTTAAGTCTTAGAAAGTATGATGGCAGAAGATTGTTAGAAATTTCTAACATTGAGTTAATCTAATTCTTTCAGAACAGGAATAAAAAATTTACCTTTTCAGATTCACCATTGCCCAGGGAATCCCAGTAGGCGTGTTGAAGGCAGGAAGGAGTTTCTCAGCCAGTTGAACTGCTTTAATCTTGAATATCTGAGATGAAAACATAAAAACACTTTTTATAAAAAAAATTTAGAGCCACCCACTCATAAATTATAGCCACTATCATCTGCTGATCTTGGGGAAGAAGTTCAAGGGGGAATAATGGCATCTCTTTCATACCATGAAGGATACAGCAATCAGAGAAGATGTTTGTAAACTAGATACTGAGGAAAACTACCAGTGTGTAATATCCTGAAATTATAATTACTGAAAGGGAAGGATATGGTTTTGGTGTTAATATTACCCGTATTTTCAGATGGCAAAAGTCTTAGAGAAAACGTCGGGTTATGAAATATCCATATAAAGGTATTTAAGCTTAGTACAAATATTAAAACAAAAACATGCAACCAATTTGGATAAATGTTCTTGAAATACTAACAACATGTTACATCTCAACATTTTCTGTAAAGGTTTGTCCACATTATTAAAAAGAAAAGGTTTCAGGGAGCCTGGGTGGCTCAGTGGGTTAAAGCCTCTGCCTTCGGTCCAGGTCATGATCCCAGGGTTCTGGGATCGAGCCCCACACTGGGCTCTCTGCTCAGCAGGGAGCCTGCTTCCTCCTCTCTGTCTGCCCCTCTGCCTACTTGTGATCTCAATTTCTCTCTGTTAAATAAAAATAAATAAAAATCTTTAAAAAAAAGAAAGAAAGAAAGAAAAGGTTTCAGTTCGCATTCCAAATTTACTTGGAGAGTAATAAATGCTTCACCCCTCAGTCCTAATTACTGTTATTCTGGGTACCAAAACAATAAATTGCCTTAATATCAGTGATTTCCAAACTTTTAAAATCATGTACTACCACCAAAATATATATAGTAAAATTTCTAATATTCTTGGAATACCCAGAGAGATCACTTTGGAGACCTTTGACATAGAGGCTCCAAACTGAGACTGGGTCATAATATCCAATTAGGAAAAGGAGTATGTTCTCCTATATGCTTCAAGCCTATCTTTCTCCAGTTGATTCCAAACTGATCAGATACTTAAGCTTCCATCCATATCTTCACTGCAGTCAAATGTTTTTGATAATATATTAGATCCTTCAAATAAGTAAGTAGTTGACAGTCTGGAATGGATCAAAGTTCTACACTGAGGTTACATTGAACAAAGCACCCCAACATTACTGGGGGTTAAAGGTATTAGAAATATGTGCAAGCTGACAAAGAAATATGACATTAAGATGTTTTGCAAGGTTTCTTAAATGAGGCAAAACCTCTTTGCACAACTTTTAAATAGATATTCTCATACATCAACAATTTACCATTTCCTTAATGAATACCTATTTTGGCACAAAAGTCTCAATGAAAAATGTAACAATTTAAGGTTAAAGTTTTAATAATTTTCTCATATTCATCTCATTAATTCAGAAAAGCAAATATAAACTGTTCTCTTTATATTAACATTTATACATTACAAAAGTCACGTTGCATTATATAGTGAACAGCAGTACTGCTTATGTTTACCATGAAGATGAAAAGGACTAAGGTCTTACCTAATATTAATATTATGGATTTATTAATCACATATTTTTATATTACATCTTTTCTACATATAAAAACTGATAATCAAAATGGTAAAATGACTTACAAACATAAACATTTTCTAAGTAGAAAGCATTCTCATTTCACTTCTAGGAGTAAATTTCCCAAAGATAGTTTCTAATTTTCACCTTCTTTACACTATTAGTAACAGATAACATATATAGTAACCAGTTATAATACACAACACCCCCAATCCCTAATATTTATATCACCGAGAACAATTTCCTTATATAGTGTACTTGTCTTAATTTCTTCACAAATCTACAAACTCTTCAATGTTAAATAAATCATTGCCCTACATACCCTATTTTCAGAAACATATTTTGGAGGCAACAGCAATATTTAAAACACATTATTTTTTGGCATGCAAAATTCAAAATGTATCAAAGTAAGAAAATAAGTCTCTTTTCCAGTCCTATTTCTCAACCACACAGTTCCTTCAACAACACAAACAGCTTCAGGTTCTTAAATATCTAGTAAATATTTTGTGCTCAATCAGTTCCACAATGTGCATGGCTCCTAGTCTTGTCACATTAAATCCTCATTTTCTGACCCTCCCAGAAGTGGAAATCCTGTTACGGTTTACACACACACACACACACACACCACACACACAGTTTTTGTCTTTGTCTTTCTCAAACATGAATACTACCGTGCTCTATTCTGAACTTGCTTCTTTCACTTCATGGTACCTTGGAGATCTTTCCAAATCTGTCCACTAAAGTAACGACCTTTTCTTTAGTGGCTGCAGAATTTCTCCTTGTATGGATATACTGGAATTTATTTAGTCCCCTATGTGACAGATATATGTCTCCAAACTATGTGACTATATAAGATAAATTCCAAAATGGGAAATGAAGTATCAATGGGTGTATTCATTTGTAATTTTGACAGTTAGTGCCAATTTGCCTTCCGTGCATTTTACTAATTTATATTCTTACCTGGAAGTTTGAATAGCCATTTCCCTGTGTTCTTGTTAACACAAAAGTTAGCAATTTTAATTGCCACCTATCTCATACAGTCCCCAATTTACAATGGCCCAACCAAATGATGGACACCTTACAATTTTTCGGCTTTACAATGGTGTGAAAGTGATATGCATTCAGTAGAAACCAACTACAAATTTTTATCTTTTCCCAGGCTAGAGAAATGTGGTGGATACTCCCTCATGATACTGGGCATAGGCAGTGAACCACAGGTCCCGGCCAGCCATGGAATCATGAAAGTAAACAACCAATATACTTCCAACCATTCTGTACCAGACAGCCATCCTGTCTTTCACTTTCAGTATAGGATTCAATAAACTACAGCAGATATTCAGCACTTTATTATTAAGTAGGCTTTGTGTTATGATTTTGCACAACTGTAGGCTACACTGCTCAGTAGATTAAGTGTATTAAGTGCATTTTCAATTTACAGTATTTTCAAATTTCAATGGGTTTATCAGGATGTAACCCTATTGTAAATCAAGGAAGATCTATACTTGAAAAAGAAGATTCTGGTGTCATTTTTATTTTCATTTCCTTTTTTATAAATGCAGTAGATAACTCAACACTCATTCAAATCTCTTTTCAAGCACACCTTCAAACACTGCAGAGGATGGAAAACTACATAACATTTCCCTGAGTCCACTCCACCTACAGTTCAACATATGGCAAAGCCACTGCCGAGCATACTTAAATATGCAGCATTTGGAAGGAAAAAGTAAGTGATCTGAGGCAGTGGCCTTACAAGCATCATGGTGAAGGTATCTGACTCTTCTGTGGTGGCTCTAACTGAAGTTCTCTTGACTGGACCCCATCTTCATAGAGACCATGCAGGAAATAAAGGCAATGGATGAGATACAAAGTAGGGCATGCTTGGGCATTTCTCCTGAGTGTATGGTTCTAAGGTATATAACAAAAAAGTGTTTCATGTCCATGGCCTGCCCCAAGATTCAGTTAACTATCAGTACCCTGTAATAAACCACTAGGTAAAACAGATACTGCCTACTTTACTGTAATTCCTAATGGATAAGATAATGAGAGCAATTCAATTATTCATGTTTAAGAGGCTCAATTTTATTAAGACTCTACAACATTTCACTTATTCACAGAAAAAACTTTTGTGTTTCAATTATGTGTACATTATATAAATGTTCAATGTGTACATTATATAAAATCTCCCAGTTATTTTTACCAGAAAATAATGGTAGGCAATGGAACTAAAACTAGTTCTAGGTTTAGAAGGATTAATACTGGAAGAACTATTCCTAGGTGTGGAAGAATCAGAAGAAATAGGGTTAAACAGATAGAATGTGGCAAAATTACAAAGAGCTTTAAAAATAAAACTGATGAAACTTAGAGTAACATAACCGAAAACACAGAGAGCCACTGTAGATTCTTGAGGAGGGAAGTGATATTAGAATCCATGGGTGCCAGCAAAGTAACAGTCAACAAAATCAAAAGACAACTGACAGAATAGGAGGAGGTATTTGCAAATGACATATCAGATAAAGGGCTAGTATCCAAAATCTATGAAGAATTTATCAAACTCAACACCCAAAGAATAATCCAATCAAGAAATGGGCAGAAGACATGAATAGACATTTCTCCAAAGATATCCAAATGACCAACAGACACAGGAAAAGATGCTCAACTTCACTCAGCATCAGGGAAATGCAATCAAAACCACAGTGAGAAACCACATCACACCAGTTAGAATGGCTAAAATCAACCAGTCAGGAAACAACAGATGTTGGTGAGGATTCAGAGAAAGGGGAACCCACCTACACTGTTGGTGGGAATGCAGGCTGGAGCAGCCACTCTGGAAAACAGCAAAGAAGTACATCAAGAAGTTGAAAATAGACCTACCCTACAACCCAGCAATTGCAGTACTATATATTTACCCAAAGATACAAATGCAGTGATCTGATGGGCTACCTGCACCCCAGTGTTTATAGCAGCAATGTCCAATAACCAAACTATGGAAAGAGCCCAGATGTCCATCAACAGATGAATGGATAAAGATGTGGGGTGTGTGTGTGTGTGTGTGTGTGTGTGTATGTGTGAGAGAGAGAGAGAGAGAATGAGAGAGAGAGAGAGAGAGAGAGAGAAAGAGAGAGGGAGGGAGATGGAATATTATGCAGCCATCAAAAAGGGGAATCTTGCCATTTGCAATGATGTGGACAGAATGAGAGTATTATACTAAGCCAAATAAGTCAATCAGAGATAAGACAATTATCACATGATCTCACTCTAGTGGAATTTATGAAACAAAACAGAGGATCATTAGGGAAGAGAGGAAAATATAAAACAAGATAAAATCAAAGAGGGAGACAAACCATAAGAGACTCTAAATCACAGGAAACAAACTGAGGGTTGCTTGAGGGGAAGGAGGTGGGGGGATGGGGCAACTGGGTGATGGGCATTAAGGAAGGCACGTGATGTAATGAGCACTCCATATTATACTAGACTAATAAATCACTGACCTCAATCTCTGAAACCAGTAATACAGTTTATGTTAATTAAGTGAATTTAAATTTTTTTTTAAAAGAAATATGGATGCTTTTGGTTTCTTTATTGAATTAAATTACTAATGTAATATCCCACAGCCTGTTTTCAACCTAGCAGAGAATATAGAACTGAAGAGTTCAGAATGCCCAAATGACTCCCCATCTCACTCGGAGGAGAAGTCCTTTAAGAGGCTATAAATCTTTACAAGTGATGAACCTCTAAGACTTCTATGCCTCACTCTCTCCTTTCTTTCTTTTCCAACAACTACTTAGCCCTACTAATTGTTTTAGTTGTTTTCTAACAATGTCAGTTATGCTTTTGCGCTTTGCTTCAGTGGCTTTTCGTCTGCTGTTCCTTTCAACAAAATGCTCTTAGAAAAAGGTTCTCTCTTCTCCTTCAGGAGAAGCCATTCTCATGGCCCTCTCCTACCTCTTTCAGGTCCCTATACAAATGTAAACCTTGCACATACTCGCTGACCATCTTCTTTGAAATTAAAGCCTCCTGATCCCCTTCCATGCTCTACTTCTCTCCTTACTGATTCTCAGTAACAGTGCATGTGCATGTATGTGGGCTCTCACATATCTACTCTGTTCATTGCCTGTTGCGTGCCTGAGATTTGTAATAAACAAGTAACTATCTTATTTCTCTTCCATACCAACTTCATATCCCCAAAATACTTGACATTAACATGCAAAGGTTTTAAGACTTTTAAGATATTCTACAGAAAGGTTGGGATGATAACAATGATGATAATGACACACATATCTATTAACTGTTGTTGTTAATTGTCTCACAACAACCCAATGAGATAAATATCATTACTCCCATTTTACAGAGTAGGAAACTGAGGTTTAACACAAGTAAGTTAATTTGCCCAAGGTCACATAACCAGTCAATGGTAAGCCTGAATTTAATCCTAGACAGTCTAGCTCCAGAGTCCATGTTCTTGCTTGACAATTTCACTAATTAGATAAAGACAGAGATTACTGACATCTTGATATAGACACAAATGTAAACAAAGACATTCCTACACCTCTCATTAATCTTACTTTTTGTAGTCAACAATTAAATACCTCAAGTATTTGACTAATTCACTGCACATCTCTTTGTCCTGTATCTTACATCCCCCCCCCCTTTTGAATGATAGTTTGACTAATATAACAGTCTGAGTTGGCAGTTATTTTATCTTAGCGATCTAAAGATATCACCCCAGCATCTTCAGGTGTCTACTGCTACTGGACACTCTGCTGTCAGCTGTCATCCTTCTGTAAGCAATCAGCCCTTTCTCTTTAGAAGCCTTAGTATTTCCTCCTTATTCTTGATATCTTTTCAAATATTGATTCTCTATCCTTTATTCCATTAAACTCGTCTAACACTTCTAAACATTCTTTGAAACCTCTCATTATTTTATATCTCTCAACTCTTTTTCTTAATTTCTCTTTTTGACTCTCTACATTGCATTCTGGATGAATTTTCATCATCACCATGAACATCCTTAAAGGCTAGACAGGTGTTCATCAGAATCAAGGGAAGGTTACTACCAAATTGCAGGTTAACATATTCGTACACACCTCTCCCTCAAAATGAGCCTGCAAACAGTATCTAAACTCATAATGAAATGTAAGAATTATTCTATTTGCAAACTAACAAGTTAGCATACTACATTTTCATGAATACCCATAGAGTCATAAGTATCTCTGACTAGTGGGTCAGAGACCAGAGGACTATTTTATTCATGGCAAAGTATCAGCCAAAGATTTAAGTTAATCTACACTGTCTGTACTTGCCCCACCTGCACCCCCACCTAAATCTCAGGAGAGATGATTCGAAGAGTCCGTGGTGGATTCCTGTACACATGATGGGTTGTGTTGCAGAAAAAGAACACTGAGCTTAGAGAATCTCTTTTACAGTAAGTGAAAGCAAGCCCATTTGAGGACCTTAATTCATCCCTGTAAGCATAACCCTAAAGACCTAAGTAAAGAGCAGTCAAGGCCTTGTACCCCTGGTATTCCTGGCAGAAGTGTGCAGGGACACAGGCACTATGGTGTTTTGCTTTCCTAACCCTTCAGATCAGCAGCAGCTCTGCCTTCCTGTAGCAGCAGCTAAATCCACTTTTTTCTGATGCTAGCAGAACCAGCTTCATGACCTTGCCCTCATTGGAAAGACAGCAGCAAGAGCACGAACGTGCCAGCACATTTTCGTCAGAGGTCTGAATTTCAGCACTGCTTAGCCCTTCCTCTTACAGTTTCTAACATTTAGTCATTGAAAACTCATCCCCATGTTCCCTCAACCCTGTAGCAGGCACCTCCATGATATTTCAGAATATTCTTTTTAATCTAGCACTTACCTAGGTGACTTTGTGCCTAGTTAATAATCTGTATATTAAATTCTCTCTGTTCAAATATTGGCATGGTTTGTCTCTTAACTGGATCCTAATGGATAAAAAAAAAATCATCCATATTTTGTTATATATTTAAAAAGAAGGAAAATAAAAATAAGAAAAATGAAAATTTTTAAAATCATACACAGCTCCTATATTCTGAACCAAATAGTATTATGATGGATTTCCATCCTTCTTACTCTAAGAACATACAATTGCTAAGTAGATTTTTATTCAGTCTTTTCTTGCTACTAACATAATAACATAAGTAACTTTGCAATTTTCACAAAACTGTCCAATTTATTGTATCCATTTCCTCTCCTCCCATTCATTCCTCATCCTATTCCAACATGGCTTCTGTACCCCTCATTTCATTGAACTGCATCTTGCTAATGATTAGTCACACACTTGAGCACAGATCACTATGATGAGGGAGCAGAAGGCTGGCAAAGGAGGACAAAGCAAAAGCTGGCATCTTGCACCCCCTCTCCACCGGCTCCCCTGGGTAATATGTGTGGCATTCCTCAGACACCCCTGGCTGCCCTAAAAGAAAAACAAATAGTTAATTTGCAGGGATCACAATCCTGCAAGATAGGAGTCTCCCTTGGTTTACAAATGTCCTACTGATTTACAACAAAGAAGCTATCTTATCAATAGCCCAACTTCCAGAGACAAGTAACTCAGTTCCTCAAGCCCTAACATCATCCTCCTCCATAAAACTGAAGGAGGCTGGGGGAGGAGTCAAGATGGCGGAGAAGTAGCAAGCTGAGACTGCTTCAGCTAGCCGGAGATCAGCTAGATAGCTTATCTAAAGATTGCAAACACCTGAAAATCCATCGGCAGATCGAAGAGAAGAAGAACAGCAATTCTGGAAACAGAAAAACAACCACTTTCTGAAAGGTAGGACCGGCGGAGAAGTGAATCCAAAGCGACGGGAAGATAGACCCCGGGGGGAGGGGCCGGCTCCCGGCAAGTGGCGGAGCAACGGCGCACAAAATCAGGACTTTTAAAAGTCTGCTCCGCTGAGGGACATCGCTCCAGAGGCTAAACCGGGGCGAAACCCACGCGGGGTCAGCGTGGCCTCAGGTCCCGCAGGGTCACAGAAGGATCGGGGGTGTCTGAGTGTCGCAGAGCTTGCGGGTATTGGAACGGGAAAGCCGGCTACAGAGACAGAGCCGACAGTAAGCTCGCAGCTCGGTGTTACCTTGAA
The DNA here is from genome assembly GCF_030435805.1 of Mustela lutreola. Classification (NCBI taxonomy): domain Eukaryota; kingdom Metazoa; phylum Chordata; class Mammalia; order Carnivora; family Mustelidae; genus Mustela; species Mustela lutreola. The sequence goes on along the minus strand of NC_081299.1, from coordinate 100,579,199 downwards.
CCGGTCGCAGGCTCGGTGAGCTCGGAGCGCGGCCGGAGGTCAGGCAGACGGGAGTAACTGGGCGCTGTTCTCTGAGGGCGCACTGAGGAGTGGGGCCCTGGGCTCTCGGCTCCTCCGGGCCGGAGACCAGGAGGCCGCCATTTGTATACCCGTCCTCTGGAACTCTACGGAAAGCGCTCAGGGAACAAAAGCTCCTGAAAGCAAACCCGAGCGGATTACTCACCCCGGCCCCGGGTAAGGGCGGTGTAATTCCGCCTGGGGCAAAGACACTTGAGAATCACTACACCAGGCCCCTCCCCCAGAAGATCAACAAGAAATCCAGCCGAGACCAAGTTCACCTACCAAGGAGTGCGGTTTCAATACCAAGGAGAGCAGCAGAATTCCAGAGGAGGAGAAAGCCAAACACGGAACTCATGGCTTTTTTCCTGGGATTTTTTTTAGTCTTGCAGTTAATTTGATTTTTTCTTTTTCATTTTTTTTTTTTTCTCGCCTTCGGGTAAAATTTTTTTTTTTTTTAACTGTTACCTTTTTCTTTTTTAACGATTTTTTACTAGTTTATCTAATATATATATTTTTTCTTTTTTACATTTTTCTTAGGTGTTTTCTTTTTTTAAAAATTCTTTTCTTTTCTTTTCTTTTCTTTTTTCTTTTCTTTTTGTTTTTTTTTCTTTCTTCCTTTTTGAACCTCTTTTTATCCCCTTTCTCCCCACTCACGATTTTGGATCTCTTCTAATTTGGTTAAAGCATATTTTCCTGGGGTTGTTGCCACCCTTTTAGTATTTTTCTTGCCCCTTCATTTACTCTTATCTGGACAAAATGACAAGACATAAAAATTCAACACAAAAAAAAGAACAAGAGGCAGTACCGAAGGCTAGGGACCTAATCAATACAGACATCGGTAATATGTCAGATCTAGAGTTCAGAATGACAATTCTCAAGGTTCTAGCCGGGCTCGAAAAAGGCATGGAAGATATTAGAGAAACCCTCTCGAGAGATATAAAAGCCCTTTCTGGAGAAATAAAAGAACTAAAATCTAACCAAGGTGAAATCAAAAAAGCTATTAATGAGGTGCAATCAAAAATGGAGGCTCTCACTGCTAGGATAAATGAGGCAGAAGAAAGAATTAGTGATATAGAAGACCAAATGACAGAGAATAAAGAAGCTGAGCAAAAGAGGGACAAACAGCTACTGGACCACGAGGGGAGAATTCGAGAGATAAGTGATACCATAAGACGAAACAACATTAGAATAATTGGGATTCCAGAAGAAGAAGAAAGTGAGAGGGGAGCAGAAGGTATACTGGAGAGAATTATTGGGGAGAATTTCCCCAATATGGCAAAGGGAACGAGCATCAAAATTCAGGAGGTTGAGAGAACGCCCCTCAAAATCAATAAGAATAGGCCCACACCCCGTCACCTAATAGTAAAATTTACAAGTCTCAATGACAAAGAGAAAATCCTAAAAGCAGCCCGGGAAAAGAAGTCTGTAACATACAATGGTAAAAATATTAGATTGGCAGCTGACTTATCCACAGAGACCTGGCAGGCCAGAAAGAGCTGGCATGATATTTTCAGAGCACTAAACGAGAAAAACATGCAGCCAAGAATACTATATCCAGCTAGGCTATCATTGAAAATAGAAGGAGAGATTAAAAGCTTCCAGGACAAACAACAACTGAAAGAATTTGCAAATACCAAACCAGCTCTACAGGAAATATTGAAAGGGGTCCTCTAAGCAAAGAGAGAGCCTACAAGTGGTAGATCAGAAAGGAACAGAGACCAAATACAGTAACAGTCACCTTACAGGCAATACAATGGCACTAAATTCATATCTCTCAATAGTTACCCTGAATGTTAATGGGCTAAATGCCCCTGTCAAAAGACACAGGGTATCAGAATGGATAAAAAAACAAAGCCCATCTATATGTTGCCTCCAAGAAACACATTTTAAGCTCGAAGACACCTCCAGATTTAAAGTGAGGGGGTGGAAAAGAATTTACCATGCTAATGGACATCAGAAGAAAGCAGGAGTGGCAATCCTTATATCAGATCAATTAGATTTTAAGCCAAAGACTATAATAAGAGATGAGGAAGGACACTATATCATACTCAAAGGGTCTGTCCAACAAGAAGATTTAACAATTTTAAATATCTATGCCCCCAATGTGGGAGCAGCCAACTATATAAACCAATTAATAACAAAATCAAAGAAACACATCAACAATAATACAATAATAGTAGGGGACTTTAACACTCCCCTCACTGAAATGGACAGGTCATCCAAGCAAAAGATCAGCAAGGAAATAAAGGCCTTAAACGACACACTGGACCAGATGGACATCACAGATATATTCAGAACATTTCATCCCAAAGCAACAGAATACACATTCTTCTCTAGTGCACATGGAACATTCTCCAGAATAGATCACATCCTCGGTCCTAAATCAGGACTCAACCGGTATCAAAAGATTGGGATCATTCCCTGCATATTTTCAGACCACAATGCTCTAAAGCTAGAACTCAATCACAAAAGGAAGTTTGGAAAGAACCCAAATACATGGAGACTAAACAGTATCCTTCTAAAGAATGAATGGGTCAACCGGGAAATTAAAGAAGAATTGAAAAAAATCATGGAAACAAATGATAATGAAAATACAACGGTTCAAAATCTGTGGGACACAACAAAGGCAGTCCTGAGAGGAAAATATATAGCAGTACAAGCCTTTCTCAAGAAACAAGAAAGGTCTCAGGTACACAACCTAACCCTACACCTAAAGGAGCTGGAGAAAGAACAAGAAAGAAACCCTAAGCCCAGCAGGAGAAGAGAAATCATAAAGATCAGAGCAGAAATCAATGAAATAGAAACCAAAAAAACAATAGAACAAATCAACGAAACTAGGAGCTGGTTCTTTGAAAGAATTAATAAAATTGATAAACCCCTGGCCCGACTTATCAAAAAGAAAAGAGAAAGGACCCAAATAAATAAAATCATGAATGAAAGAGGAGAGATCACAACTAACACCAAAGAAATACAAACTATTATAAGAACATACTATGAGCAACTCTACGGCAATAAATTTGACAATCTGGAAGAAATGGATGCATTCCTAGAAACATATAAACTACCACAACTGAGCCAGGAAGAAATAGAAAGCCTGAACAGACCCATAACCAGTAAGGAGATTGAAACAGTCATTAAAAATCTCCAAACAAACAAAAGCCCAGGGCCAGACGGCTTCCCGGGGGAATTCTACCAAACATTTAAAGAAGAACTAATTCCTATTCTCCTGAAACTGTTCCAAAAAATAGAAATGGAAGGAAAACTTCCAAACTCATTTTATGAGGCCAGCATCACCTTGATCCCAAAACCAGACAAGGATCCCACCAAAAAAGAGAGCTATAGACCGATATCCTTGATGAACACAGATGCGAAAATACTCAACAAAATACTAGCCAATAGGATTCAACAGTACATTAAAAGGATTATTCACCACGACCAAGTGGGATTTATTCCAGGGCTGCAAGGTTGGTTTAACATCCGCAAATCAGTCAATGTGATACAACACATCAATAAAAGAAAGAACAAGAACCATATGATACTCTCAATAGATGCTGAAAAAGCATTTGACAAAGTACAACATCCCTTCCTGATCAAAACTCTTCAAAGTGTAGGGATAGAGGGCGCATACCTCAATATCATCAAAGCCATCTATGAAAAACCCACCGCAAATATCATTCTCAATGGAGAAAAACTGAAAGCTTTTCCGCTAAGGTCAGGAACACGGCAGGGATGTCCATTATCACCACTGCTATTCAACATCGTACTAGAGGTCCTAGCCTCAGCAATCAGACAACAAAAGGAAATTAAAGGCATCCAAATCGGCAAAGAAGAAGTCAAATTATCACTCTTCGCAGATGATATGATACTATATGTGGAAAACCCAAAAGACTCCACTCCAAAACTGCTAGAACTTATACAGGAATTCAGTAAAAGTGTCAGGATATAAAATCAATGCACAGAAATCAGTTGCATTTCTCTACACCAACAGCAAGACAGAAGAAAGAGATATTAAGGAGTCAATCCCATTTACAATTGCATCCAAAACCATAAGATACCTAGGAATAAACCTAACCAAAGAGACACAGAATCTATACTCAGAAAACTATAAAGTACTCATGAAAGAAATTGAGGAAGACACAAAGAAATGGAAAAATGTGCCATGCTCCTGGATTGGAAGAATAAATATTGTGAAAATGTCTATGCTACCTAAAGCAATATACACATTTAATGCAATTCCTATCAAAGTACCATCCATCTTTTTCAAAGAAATGGAACAAATAATGCTAAAATTTATATGGAACCAGAAAAGACCTCGAATAGCCAAAGGGATATTGAAAAAGAAAGCCAACGTTGGTGGCATCACAATTCCGGACTTCAGGCTCTATTACAAAGCTGTCATCATCAAGACAGCATGGTACTGGCACAAAAACAGACACATAGATCAATGGAACAGAATAGAGAGCCCAGAAATAGACCCTCAAATCTATGGTCAACTAATCTTCGACAAAGCAGGAAAGAATGTCCAATGGAAAAAAGACAGCCTTTTCAATAAATGGTGCTGGGAAAATTGGACAGCCACATGCAGAAAAATGAAATTGGACCATTTCCTTACACCACACACAAAAATAGACTCAAAATGGATGAAGGACCTCAATGTACGAAAGGAATCCATCAAAATCCTTGAGGAGAACACGGGCAGCAACCTCTTCGACCTCTGCCGCAGCAACATCTTCCTAGGAACAACGCAAAAGGCAAGGGAAGCAAGGGAAAAAATGAACTACTGGGATTTCATCAAGATCAAAAGCTTTTGCACAGCAAAGGAAACAGTTAACAAAATCAAAAGACAACTGACAGAATGGGAGAAGATATTTGCAAACGACATATCAGATAAAGGACTAGTGTCCAGAATCTATAAAGAACTTAGCAAACTCAACACCCAAAGAACAAATAATCCAATCAAGAAATGGGCAGAGGACATGAACAGACATTTCTGCAAAGAAGACATCCAGATGGCCAACAGACACATGAAAAAGTGCTCCATATCACTCGGCATCAGGGAAATACAAATCAAAACCACAATGAGATATCACCTCACACCAGTCAGAATGGCTAAAATCAACAAGTCAGGAAATGACAGATGCTGGCGAGGATGCGGAGAAAGGGGAACCCTCCTACACTGTTGGTGGGAATGCAAGCTGGTGCAGCCACTCTGGAAAACAGCATGGAGGTTCCTCAAAATGTTGAAAATAGAACTGCCCTATGACCCAGCAATTGCACTACTGGGTATTTACCCTAAAGATACAAATGTAGTGATCCAAAGGAGCACATGCACCCGAATGTTTATAGCAGCAATGTCCACAATAGCCAAACTATGGAAAGAACCTAGATGTCCATCAACAGATGAATGGATCAAGAAGATGTGGTATATATACACAATGGAATACTATGCAGCCATCAAAAGAAATGAAATCTTGCCATTTGCAACAACATGGATGGAACTAGAGCGTATCATGCTTAGCGAAATAAGTCAAGCAGAGAAAGACAACTATCATATGATCTCCCTGATATGAGGAAGTGGTGATGCAACATGGAGGCTTAAGTGGGTAGAAGAAGAATAAATGAAACAAGATGGGATTGGGAGGGAGACAAACCATAAGTGACTCTTAATCTCACAAAACAAACTGAGGGTTGCCGGGGGGAGGGGGTGGGGAGAAGGGGGTGGGATTATGGACATTGGGGAGGGTATGTGATTTGGTGAGTGCTGTGAAGTGTGTAAACCTGGTGATTCACAGACCTGTACCCCTGGGGATAAAAATATATGTTTATAAAAAATAAAAAAATTATAAAAAAAAAAAAAAAGAGAAAAGAAAAAAAAAAAAAAAAACTGAAGGAGGCTGAGGCGGAAGAAAATGGAAATAAAGTTAAACCTAAATCTCACCAACAAGGATGCTTGATAGAAGAAATGTGACATTCCACCAGGAAACTCCCAATTATCTCCATGTTGGTGCCTCATCAGAGGGAAGAACGGCCTTGGCTTGACGATAACCAGGCCTCCAATATCCTTATAGTCTTCTTTACCCTGATAGTCCTTCTGAACACCCCCTTTGTCCTCACCTACTGCCCAGTCCACCCCTACCCTGCCTTTAAAAACTTTGTCTATAATCTGGTTCGGAGTCCATGTCCCTACTCCACTCTGTCGGGTATACTTGGGCCCAAGTTTAAGCTTGTCAAATAAACCCTCGTGTGACTGCATTGGTGTTGGCTCCTTGGTGGTCTCTCGGACGCAAAAACTCGGGTATAACAATTACTGACCAGTTCCTTCTTAAAATACTTCCCTCCCTTGTGTTCAGTAACCCCACAATCTCCCTACCTCCTTCACTGACTCATCTTCCTTATATCTGACCTTCAATGCTGTGTTCCTCCAGGCTTGATTCCAACCTCTTCCTAGCTTCCTATCCTACATTGTCTCCCTGAGCAACTTCACATGTGCTTGCTTTCAACTATCAGGTACACAGCAGCTGACTCCCACATTTATATTTCACATCAAGACTTCTCCAAAAAGCACCAGCTCCGTTACATCTGTTTACTACCTACTTCCACATAAATATAGCAAAATCCCCTCAAACTCAAAATACTTATAATGAATTGATGATCTTCCACTCCTAATCCAATGTTCTTAAAGCGCTCAATTTCTAATACTGTCCTGTCATCAGTACCAAAACCCTGAAACTAGAGATGGAACCAAGTCCTCCTTCTGACTCATAACCCCTTACAAAGTATCACCCAATCCTTTGGAATTTACCTCCCAAATCTCCTGAAATCCTTTAATCTCTCATTTCTACAACCATCTGCATCCAAGCTGCCATTTTTCTTGCCCCAAATACTGAAATGGCTAACTAACTAAATGAACAGAATATATACACACACACATGCAAGCAGGCACACACACCCTCCACGCTACAACTATAGGTCTATAATTTGCTTTTGTCATTGAATATATCAAGCATATTTTTCCTAGATAAAATATATCAAACTTAGGTTCACAGTTGTATAAGTGAGAAATGAATTAATTTATACAAACATTCCACTCTAGATGAATATTCAGTTCTTCTCAAATATTGGCTACTAAAAACACTATTGCAAAAAAATATCTTTCTAAATATTTCTTAAGTATCCATGTTGTTACTTTTAGATAATATATCCCTAGAGGCAGGTTACCGGGTCAAAGAGAATTTTACATATTAAATGTTTTCTTGACACCACCAAATTATTTTCCAAAAGGTTGTCTCATTTGTATTCCCTCCAACAGCTTATCACACATTTGTTAAAATTTAAACTACACATTTAATTACATCCTATTTAAAGTGAATGCACTTTATTGTATGTAAATTAGCCTAAGCAGAGTTGCTTAAAATAACCTTTGAGCTGGGCCTTGAAGTTCTTTATCAGACAGAGAATGTGGAAGGGTCTATTTTAGGCAGAAAATTATGGTAGAGGTCTATAAACATGCAGGAAATAAATGTGGTCTAAATACAGTTTCGTGTATGCAGAATTTTGAGCCTCTCCTCTGTGGATCCCTCCTATACTGGATTTCACTTCTAATTTCTAGCTTCTGTGTTAGCTCCAAACTCTGTCTTCTGATCTGAAAAACCAACAATCATAACTATAATCAACAACTATGATTGGTTCTGGTTATAACTTTAAACATGTAAGAATGTGTACAGATGTAGCGATGAACTCACACATTTAATAGGAAAATGTTGGAGTGCATTTAAAAATGTTATCTGAGGGGTACCTGGGTGGCTCAGTCATTAAGTGTCTGCAGTGCCTGCAGCTCAGGTCAGGATTCTGGGGTCCTGGGATAGAGTCCCACTTTCAGGCTCCCTGTTTAGCAGGGAGACTGCATCTCCCCTGCCCACTCCCTGTGCTTGTGTTCCCTCTCACACTGGGTCTCTCTCTGTCAAATTAATAAAATCATAAACAAATATGTATATAAATGGGTGTGTGTGTGTGTGTGTGTGTGTGTGTATAAAAATGTTATCTGAAGTCAGTAAAGCAGTAAAGCTTCTTCTGCCCAATTTCCGGCACACCTCTAGAGAATGAAGAGGTAGAACCGTCAATGGAAATAGCAGCAATTTTTGGAGCAGTGTCAGGTTTTCCAAAAATAAAATGAAAATTAGTGCAGTAAGGGCAATAATAACTGATACTTAAACCAGGAAATATCTGGGTCAAAAAGACTACTCTATTTGTCTTAGAAAATATACCTGAACTTATTCAGAAACAATCTTACACTACAGGTAACAGAGTACATTTATGTTTAGTAAAGAAAGATTTTGTTGTTGTTGCTTTTACTTTTTTTTATTATCTGTAAAACATGTATTAAATTCCACATAACCATTTCTCTATTTTATCTGACAGATTTCAGATGCAGTTATCCACACAAATTATGTTATTATCTTACTAAGGAAGGGTTATCACTTTGATAACCATTTAAAAAACTCGACAATCCTGTAACAGAAATGTCATGTATTAGAGATTAACATCAAGTAAATATAATAAATCATCAGGATATTTTTAACTTGTAAATATTTAATATAAATAGCCTTGTTCTGAGCAAATAAAATGATAAAATTTCACATTTATTTTATTAATAAATCAATAGGCGAGAGGAACATTTTGTTAGGATGGCATGTAACCCTCATCTGGTTTCCTGTACCAGAAAACAGAATGCATGTAAAATGTTCTTTATTCTATCTACAAACTACCTTAATATAAAAAAGGCAATCTGCCAAGTTATAAATTAGAGTTAATTTCCTGGCTTATGTGGAGATGTAGAAATTTACTGTATATCCTCTATTATAATAATGTCATATTCAAATTATTTTTCCATGTTTAATTTATTTTTAGCAGATCTGAGATTTATTATTGGCTTCCCAGAACAGATATGGATCACATATTTCAACATAAAATGATAAAAAAGAAAAGTAAAAAAGGTCAGCACAATTCTACTGTATGAGAAAGTCAGAAAAGTAAAAGATGTTCTCTTTATACTTCTTACCTGAGTAAACTAAATTCTAAGAAATTAATTTATGATATCTATTTTTAAATAAGTTAAAAGAAAATGAAATGATGAAACCAGAGAGGGAGACAAACCATAAGAGATTCTTCATCAGAGGAAACAAACTGAGGGTTGCTGGAGGGGAGAGGATGAAGGAATGGGGTACTGGGTGATGGACATCGGGGAAGGTATGCCTTGTAATGAGCACTGGGTTTTATGTGAGACTGATGAATCACATCTGTACCCATGAAACACGTAATATATTATATGTTAATTAATTGAATTTAAATTTAAAAATAAATAAATAAAAGGATTCACCCATTTGAAACACTGAGTATTTACCATATTGGAAAAAGTCAAAAGAGGAAGAAAGGTAAAGTAGTATCTGTTGAGTCAGGTACTGTGTTAGCCACTTTTACATAACTTGATCCTTACAACTCTCAAGTGAACGCTCCTATTTTCATAGAGGAAGAAACTTATAGAGATATATAGCTTGCCAAATACCATTATGAAAAGGAGGCAGAGTAAGAACCCAAGCCTCTAAACTCCAAAGCATATGTGCTTCCCTCCACTTCAAAATGTTTATTCTTGAAGTATGATGCATAAGAACAGCAAAAATGGAAATACTGGTGACATTATATACTTTATCAGCATTTTAATGTTTTCCTAAGACAGTAATTTCAAAATTTCAAAAAACCAAAATTTCAACATTTTGTTTCCAACTTCAGATAGGGAGTCTAATGTGAAACAGCCAAGGCCACACATCTCTTTCATAAGCTGTTCATAATTAACTTTGAATCATGTGCCTTTTGGTATGAAAACTAATCAAGTTTGTCAACTACACCCAAAAAATTTAGTACTTCCTCAACATAGCCAGACAGGCATGAAAGTAGGAAAAAAAGAATGCTTTCCTTTCTCAAGGACAACTTGTAATGTCTAATCTGGAAATAAATCTGAAACTGAAGACATCAAAATAGTTCCATTTCCTCCCTCCTTTCACTATTTAATATTTCAATCCAGAAGCTCCAAAAGTCAGGGGTCTGTGCCCAGAGAGTATGCGTAGAGAGGGCATAAGACTGTCTGGAGAGGGCCTAAGACCAACACGAGGAAGGTGAAGCCAGCCGGACAAAGGGGACTAAAATCCCAGAGAGGTCCATGTGAAGAAGATGCACTGACCAAGGCTGCAACCTGGTGAGGGCAGGAAAGTGGTTTCATAGAGTAGAAGGAATAGTAGTGAGCAGATTTCACACTGCCACAAAAGAGAAATATGAAAAGGCAGAAAGCCAGAATAAACCTTATGGTGTTGGGCTGAAATCAGAGCTATTAGTATGAACTCATGGCTGCCGATATTTAGAGATAAATTAGAAAAGAGTATGGACATAAAGGTTAAGAAGCATGGAGTAACAACAGTCCATGCCTGTGGGGAGGCAAAGTGGGAAAAGACCCTTCCTGAGGAACAGGAACACAGGAAATGCCTGAAGTGGAGGGAAGAGACAGAATGTCAACAAAAACTTGCCTGCCAGGTGCACTCTAATTACAAGGTGATGTTAGAGGAATTTGAAACTAGTGGTACATGGGGGGCAATCTCAGCAGTAAAAAACCAAAACCTGGTTCAACTCCAGACTAAACTGACACTGACACTAACAGCACAGGCATAAACAGTATCAACCCCAGTCTTTACTGTCCTATACTTGATATTTGGCATTCAGTCAAAAATTATGAAATACCTAAGAAAGCAAAAAAAAAAACCACTTTCTAGAGAAAAAGCAAGTGGCAAACCAAGCTCGGTGAGATTAAAACAATCTGAGAATTTAAAATGATTTTGATTAACATGGTAAAAGACCTCATTAGTGGATAAAGTGGAAAACATGAAGACAATGAGAAATTGTAGCAGAGAAATAGGAATTATTAAAAGTCAAATGAATACTAGAAATAATTTTTCAGAAATCAAAGAAACTGAGAAAGAGAAAGTCTTCAACGGGCTTAATTAAAAGTAGATTCAATGGAACAAACAAAAAAATAAATAAATCCGTGAACTCAAAGACAGGTCTCTAAAAAGTACCCAAACTGAAACAGCAGGAATGAAAAGCGTGGGTGGGGTAAAAAAGAGCAGTGAATTCAAGAGCGAAGAGACGGTTTCCAACAATCTAATGCATGTGTGATTGGGGTTCCAGAAGAAAAGGCAGAAAAAATATGTTAAAAGATAGTAACAACTTTTCAAATATAAAGCTACCAAACCATCCACCTAAGAAGCTCAGAGAACCTCAAGCAAGATAATTAAGTCCTACTTGCCCCTCCAAATGCAAAAAAGTAAAACCACTGAGATTCCTCACATGAAATAAAATATGAACCAATTATCTTAAAGACAGCCAAAGGAGCGGGAAAGACACATTACATATAGAGGAACAAGAATTAATGCACACTTCTCAAACTATGCATACCTTAAGCTAATGCAGTAACCTCTTTAAAGTGTTAAAAGGGGGATGTCTGTGTGGCTCAGTCGGTTAATCCGCTGCCTTTGACTCAGGCCACGATCCCAGGGTCCTGGGATCAAGTCCCACATAACGGCTCCTTGCCTCGAAAGGAGCCTGCTTCTCTCTCTGCCTCTGCCTGCCACTCTGCCTGCCTATATGCTCGCTCGCTCACTCTCTCTCTCTCTGACAAATAAATAAATAATGTTTTAAAAAATTAAAATAGAGTATTAAAAGGAAAAGTACAAAGTTATCTTTCAAAACTGAAGAAGGAAGTTTTAGACCAACAGAAACTTTGAGAATCTACAACCAAGAGACCTGCACTATAGAAAAAGTTAAAGTGAGCTCTTCACACAAAAGGAATACATACCAGATAGAAGCTTAAATCAACAGAAAAATGAAGACCAACAAAAATGACTGAAAGATAAAAAGGTGTATTTTTTCTTATTTTGAATAGCTCTAAATAATAACTGACCACCTAAAGCAAAAATAGCTAGTAGCAAAGCCCTATGGACCTGTAATGTAAGAAATGTACAGTAACAAAAAAACAGCACAAAAGAAGACTGATAAGAATTAAGAATACACAGCTGTAAAGTTTTCACAGTACAAGCAAAGCAGCATAATACTGACTCATGGTAGAACCAGGATGAATTAAGATACACAGTAAACAAAAAGAGCAACCACTGAAAAAAAATATATTGAGAATAAATAATAAGTCTGTCATGGAGATAAAACAATCACAAAAATAATATAAAATTAGGCAGGAAAAAAAGAGGAATGAGGAACAGATGGGACAAATAGAAAACAGCTAACAATGTGGTAGATTTAATGCAACTCTATCAATAGCTTTACTGAATGTAAAGGGTCTAAACACACAAATTAAAAAGATTATCAAGCTTTCTTCAGGAAATCCAACTTTAAATATTAAAACATTTAGGTTAAAAGATATACCAGGCAAATACTACATAAAAGAAAGCCAGAGTAATTATGGCAGTATCACACAAACTAGATTTAAGAACAGAGAATGTGATGAGGGCACCTGGGTGGCTCAGTTGGTTAAGTGTCTAACTTCAGTTAAGCATCTGCCTTTGGCTCAGGTCATGATCTCAAGGTCATGGGATTGAGCCCTGTGTCCAGCTCCCTGCTCAGCAGGGAGGGGAGTCAGCTTCTCCCTCTCCCTCTACCTCCCCCCTCTTGTGTGCTTGTGCAGGTATGCATGCTTACTCTGTCTCCGTCTCTCTCTCTCTCAAATTTAAAAAAAAAAAAAAAAAAAAGAAGAAGAAGAATAATAACAGAGAATGTGACCAAGGATAGAGAAAAACTGTAAAACAATAAAAGGATCAGCCAAGAAGACCTAACAATCCTAAGTGTACACATATCTAAAAATAGGCCTCCAAAATACATACAGACTCCTCACCTAGTATTTGACAGACCAAATAGACACAAAATTAGTAAAATTACAGAAGATCTGAGCAAACACTATTATCTACTTTGACTTAATTGATATTTTAACAAAACCACAGCAGAATACACATTCTTTTCAAGCACACATTCTTTTTAAAATAGATCATAAAACAAACCTCAACAGTTCAGTAGAACTGTTCTCTAATCACTGCCTACCAAAAACTTAAAACTAAAAATAACAGAAAAATCTGTGAAATATTTGAAAATTTAAAATGTATTTCTGGGATACCTGGGTGGCTCAAGTTGGTTAAACATCCAACTCCTGATTTCATCTCAGGTCTTAATCTCAGGATTGTGAGTTCAAGTCCCATACCGGGTGTGAAGGCTACTTAAAAAAAAAAAAAAAAAAAAAAAAATATATATATATATATATATATATATATATATATATATAAAATACATATACTTCAAAATAACTCAGGAATCAAAGAGAAAGAAAAAAAATCAGAAAATATTTTGAACTAAAGGAAAATGAAAATATACCAAAATTCATAGGATGCAGCAAAAGAAGGGCCAAGAAGCAACTTTATAACACTGTTCTTTTTTAAAAGGTGTCATACTAATGATCTAAGCTCCAAACCTAAGAAACTAAAATAGAAAAAAAGGAACAAACGGAAGGAAGTAAATAAGTATAAAAGGAGAAATGAAACTGAATGCACAAAAATAGAAAGAAATCAATAAAACCAAAACAAATTATCTGAAAAAAACAAAAATACCAATATACCTATATCCAGACTGACAAAAAGAGAAAATGAAATAGGGCACATTACAAACGATCCTACAGGTATGAAAACAATAAGGGAATATTACAAAATCTTTATGTCAACAGTTTACACAACCTAGGAAAAAACAGGCAAATCCCTAGAAATACACAAGCTACAAAAACTACAAAATCCACTCAAGAAGACATAAACTGAAAAGTACTATATCTACCAAAGAAATTAAACAGCTTTAAAACTCAGTTGAAAAAAACAGAAACAAAAAGCTCTACAACCACATGACTTCGAAGGGTATTCTACCAACAATTAATGAAGAAATAATACCAATTATACAAAAACTTATCTAGTAAAAGGAAAAAAAAAAAGAAGAAATACTTCCAACTCATGAAGTCAGCATTACTCTTATAAAACACAGGTGAAGACATTAAAATTACATAAAGACCTGGAGCACCTGGGTGGCTCAATGGGTTAAAGCCTCTGCCTTCAGCTAAGGTCATGATCCCAGGGTCCTGGGATCAAGTCCCACATTGGGCTATCTGCTCAGCAGGGAGCCTGCTTCCCTTCCTCTCTCTCAAATAAATAAAAAAAAAAAAAAAAAAAAAAAAAAAAACTACATATAGACCTATATGCCACATGAATATAAATGCAAAAAAATTCTCAACAATGTATTATCAAATCAATCCTAGCAGCAATATAAAAAGGATAATACCCCATGATTAAGTGGGAGTCAGGTTTCTTCCTGAAAATGCAAGGTTGGTTTGACATTCAAAAATCAACCAATATAATCTGCAAATCAACAGAGAAAGAAAAAACATCATATATAATCTTATTAAATACAACAAAAACATCTGACAACATTCAACATCCATCCACAATAAATAAAAAAAAATCTCAGCAAACTAGGAATGGAAAGGGACTTCTTCAAGAGGATAAAGGGCATCTACAAAAAACCTATGGCTTAACAGGGAGCCCGGGTGGGTCAGTGGGTTAAGCTTCAGACTCTTGATTTCAGCTCAGGTCATGATCTCAGGGTGATGACTGAGCCCTGCATCAGCCTCATGCTGGCGTAGAGCCTCCTTAAGATTCTCTCTCCCTTTCCCTCACCACCCAACTCCTACCTATCCTGTGCACACATGTGCAGGTATGTTCTGTCTAAAAGGAAAAAAAAAAAAAAAAGAACCAAAAAGCCTATGACTAACACATGTAAGAGTGAAAGACTAAATTTTTTCCTATAAGATCAGGAAACATAGAAGGATGTAAGGCAAGACAAAGTAATAAAATAACTACACATAGGGGGCATAGAAGGTGGCTCATTTGTTAAGCATCTGCCTTCAGCTCAGGTCATGATCCCAGACTCCTGGGATCCAGCCGCATCGGGCCTCCCCGCTCAGTGAGAATCCTGCTTCTCCCTCTCCCACTCCCCCTGCTTGTATTCCCCTCTCTCTCGGTCTCTCTCTGTCAAATAAATAAAATCTTTAACTGAAAACAAACAAACGAAAAAACCTACATAAATAAAATTGTTCTCCATACAGAGAAATGAAACTATTCACTGATGACATGATCATTTATAAAAGAAAATCTCAAAGAATCTATTAAAACCTATTTAAAAGGAACTAGAGGGGCGCCTGGGTGGCTAGTGGGTTAAGCCTCTGCCTTAGGCCCAGGTCATGATTTCAGGGTCCTGGGATCGAGCCCCACATCAGTCTCTCCTCAGCAGGGAGCCTGCTTCCCCCTCTCTCTCTGCCTGGCTCTGTGCCTACTTGTGATCTCTCTCTGTCAAATAAATAAATAAAATTAAAAAAAATAAAAGCAACTAGAATCTCAGAGTACAGGTCAATATAAAAATCAACCGTATATTGCATAATGTGAACGCTACTCTTAATATCACTGAAATGTAATGGTAAATGAAAAACTTTGTTATGTACATTTTATAATATTTTTTTAAATGACAGCATCAGGAAGTTATTCAGTGATAAACAAGATGTACTAAGCCAGCTGAGAATTTAAGCCTTACTTAAACTTTCTTTTAAAGTTTAAATATATATATTTATATATACCAGCAATAAACAATTAGAAATTGAAATTAAAAATACGACTTATAATAGGACCAGAAAGTATGAAATATGTATAAATCTACCAAAATATGTAAAATATCTATATGCTAAAACTAGAAACGCCAAGAGAGAAAATTAAAGAACTAAGTAAATGGGTAGGTATGTCATGTTCATGGTTTGGAAGGGTCCATATTTGTTAAGAAACCAATTTTCTCTAAAGTCATCTATGGATCCAAGGTAATCCCAATAAAAATCCCAGTAGAATATTCTGTAGAGATCAACAAACTGATTCTAAAATAGAAAATAAAATAAATGGAATAGCCAAGACAATTTTGGAAAGGAACAAAGTTGGAAGACTCGTACAACCTGATTTCAAGACTTTCCTTCCATAAAGCCACAATAATGAACAGTGTGTGTAGTTCACTCTGTTTAGAGTGTAGTTCACTCACACAGTGTGGCAAAAGGACAGACATAAACAGCAAGGTTAGAGGTCAACTAATACATATATGGTCAAGTGATTTCAATAAAAATGCAGTCAGTTAAACAGAGAAAAGAAAGGCTTTTCAACAAATGTTGTTAGAATTTTTTAATATCCAGAAGGAAAGAGAACAAGCTTAACCTATACTTCACAGCATATACAGAATACAACTCAAAATGATTACAGACTTAAAGTAAAAATAAACCTTAATATTTTAGAAGAAAACATAAAAGAACATTTTTGTGACCTTGGATTAAGCAAACATTTCCTAAATACTAACAACAAAGAAATTCATCTTTACAACACATAAAACAAAAGATGAGTTTCATAAATTTACAAAGAGCTCTTATAATCATTTAGACCAACAAACCAGTCAAATATAGAAATTCCTCAGGAAACAAACAGAAATGACTTATAGCCTCTTCCTTTAGTTTCTCTTTCTCCCACTCTCCAAATCCATCCTTTAAACCCACCTGAGAGGTAAAAAGGGATTTCCCACACCCACTTCCCCATCACAGCAAGTCTCAAATCAATCAATTGTATTACATACCCTAAGACTTCCAGAAAGGAGAATTCAGAGTTGTTGCTGTGTTTTTTTTTTAAATTTATAGCAAAAAATCTCATCTGATTTCCAAACAGGCAGTTTTCATAATTAATTTTTGGTCTTAGGAGGATCCATATTAATTCTTCCTGATTCATTCCTAATTCTGATTTTATTAATCGCCCCCCCACCTTGTTTCAACTGTGTAATTAATTGCAGCGGCAAAATCCTGGAGGACAGCTCCCGCAAAGGAGAAGTGGTATATACACAGACAGAATCTGTGATGAATTTATGTTTTATTAAAATTCTCAAAATGGAAAAATCATTATTCCCAAGGACAGTTCTACCTGAAGCATCCAGTTCTCTCAGCAAATCTTTATAAGAGTTCAATTATTAAACAATTAAGAAAAACAATATGCTGTTAGGGAAATCTTTCATTTTATTAAAGTCCATTCAGAGCCCCTTCCCCCCCAAAGTGTTTCACTTGAGTGGCTCACCTCTTCTCCTGAAAGGTAATAAGCGGCAAGCAGGCCTCCAATAAATCGAATGTTGACTTCAAACACAGACACCTCTGAATTCTGTGAAGACATGTTGAAAATATTCACATATACATAAAACTTCCGAATTTTCCAAATATTTTCAGTATTTCCTATGTTTCTCACAAACACCCTGCAGAGAATGTTTTCCTCCATTTTCCACACCTTCATTTCTCATGCAACTGCAATCTCATTCACCATTTATTAATGTTACTGAAACTCCTGTATTATGCCACCACAAGCTCCTACTAACTAAAATCATTTTTATGTATATTACCTATCATTGTGAAATTGTCAATATATTTGATGCTCTTGACTATTTTCTCTTTATGAAACCCTCCACTTCTTGAATTCTGGAACAGCAAGTGTCTCTGTTGGGTCCTTTTTCTTCTGTTCTAGTTACTACAGCATACTGTCCCATTTTTACTTATACTTCTCATGAATCTAAAAAATTTTTCCTCGTATATATAAAAATTTAATAAATGTTAAAGAGGGATCAAAAATGATAGGATGATTGGGGCGCCTGGGTGGCTCAGTGGGTTAAGCCACTGCCTTCGGCTCAGGTCATGATCTCAGGGTCCTGGGATCGAGTCCCGCATCGGGCTCTCTGCTCAGCAGGGAGCCTGCTTCCTCCTCTCTCTCTCTCTCTCTCTGCCTGCCTCTCTGCCTACTTGTGATCTCTCTCTGTCAAATAAATAAATAAAATCTTTAAAAAAAAAATGATAGGATGATGGATTACTCAATTAATAATGTTGAGAAAATGGACTCCTAGGTTAGAAATAAATTTGAATACTCATTTCAGATAGCTCTTTCTCTCAAAATGAAGTCCAAATAATTTAGAAATAAATGCAGAGAAAATTACTATAAAAAAGTAGAAGAAAGTGTAGACAATATATATAAATTTCCTTGACAAAACAGTACTTTATAATCATTAAATCAAGCATACTGACAACAAATGATGATAGAAAGACTTGAATTTCCCCAAAATGAGAATACCTATAAGGAAAAACAATTATGAACAAAATTAAAAGGCAAACAAAAAAAAAAAAGGGAAATTTGGCACAAATATAGCAGTACTAATAACCTTAGCATATAAAGTTTATATGCTTGTATTTAGATAAAGATACAGATATTGCTGAGAAAAATTCTAATACATGGAAAGAAAAGTAGAAGTGGAAAAGAACATGACCAAAAGAATCCACAAGATATATACAACTGACTAGTATAAAGGTAACACTCATAACTAATTTTTTAACAAAATTTAAAAGGAAATATATATTATCCAGAAGTCTTTCTAACATTCACAGGCAGAACACATAATTTGCTAACCCAAAAGTGTGTATCTGATATAGAATTTTCACAATGGAATTTTTTAATTTAAATTCAACTAGCCAACATACGGTACATCATTAGTTTCAGATAGTGCTCAATACTTTATCAGTTATGTATAACACCCAGTGCTCATCACATCACATGCCCTTCTTCTGCCCATCACCCAGTTACCCCATCACCCTACCTGCCTCCCCTCCAGCAACTCTATTTGTTTCCTATAGTTAAAGAGTTTTTCATGGTTTACCTCCCTCTCTGATTACTTCCCGGAATTTTTTAGTAACACATCTATCATCTCATCCCATCCACGACAGCAAAATGCTTTATATCACTTCATATATTCCCAACATATAGTATATTGCAGGGCACAGAACATTCACTAAATACAGAGAGGCCACGAAAGAGGGAGAGAGAGCAGGCCTCTATCACTCACCTAAATAACCCTCTAATCAGTTTCCCTGATTTCAGCCTTACTCTCCTCCTTACACTCCATTTATGCAGCACCCTGTAGGCAGAGTGAACCTCTTGCATTTTAAGTCAGGTTAGGTTACTGTTGTGTGTAAACTTTTACAATGATTTCTGGTTACACTCAGAACAAAATAACTGTAAGACCCAATGTAATCAGATTCCCCACTACCTGTCTGACATCATCCCCTAACAAGAGAAGTCCTCTCAACTTACTTTATTATCACCAAATGGGTCTACTTGCTGTTCTAGAATTACCGAACTCATTCCTGTATGTCAGTCTTACTCTTAACCTACAGGTCTCTGAATAGGAAGCTTTTCCAAACACACCATACAAAATAATGAAGTCAGTCCTCATCACTAATCTCTCTTAACCTGCATTATTTCCCCAATTAACACTTACCACCATTTAATTACATATAATTCTTTATTTGTAAAATTCAGAACTTCCCTCACAAGAGAGGTAATATAAGAGTTCTAGAGGGAGAGAAGGGACAAAACAGAAGACAGGCATTATTCAAAGGAATAGTGATGGTGAATCTTCCAAAACTGATTGGGGGGGGATAGATTAAAACAAGGGGAAAACAAGATAGATTACTTGTGAAAAATTAGATTGACAGCATGATGTCCAATAGTGTAAAAGGAAAAGGAAGACAATGGAACTATACCTTTCAAAGCTTAAGAGAAAATAACCAACCTCCAATCCTATACTCAACTATAATATCCAGTATGAGAGAGCCTTATATCCACATGGCTTCCACTGGGTCTCTTCTCAGAGACGTCACCGTAGCAGAGAGTCCTTCACTGGCCACCCCATGTAAAATGGCAACCACGTGCTCCAATCCTACCTGCTCTTCTTTACAGTTCTTCACAGCATTTATCACCACCTAAACTATATATGAGTTGAAGATTTATTTACTGTTTTCCTCCCAAAATTAGAGTAAAAACTCAAGAAGAAATAAGACTGTTTTGCTCATTACTGTATCCACAAAAGCCAGAACAGTGCCTTTCCCAGAGGAGGCATTCAATAAATTTATTTATTTATTCCTTCATTCAGTCATCCATTCATTCATTAATCTGGAAGTTTCAAATACAAGGTGGAACCAGCTAGACAACAATTACACATAAGACAAGAGGGAGATGAGCTAAATTAAAGCATTCTAAGAGACTTATGTTCTTCAGAAACTGATTAATTTTAAACTTAAACAGTATAAATATAAAATTTTAAGGATAACCCCAGAACGAATGAAAATGACAAGTATAAAAGTCAATGTAAAAGAGGGCAAACAAGACACAAAATAACTTCATCTAAAATAAAGGAAGCAGAAAATAAAAACAATGAAAGTACAATAATAACATAGGTTGAAAAACAAAGATGGAAGGTCCAGCTCCAAATATATGTTACCATAACAAATGTAAACATTCCAAACTTGACAGTTAAAAGACTCCAAAACTGGATAAAAATAACAAAATCCAGAAATACATTACATGCAAAATATACAGCTAAAATATATGACACAGAAAGGCTAAAAGTAAAGGGATGGTAAATGATTGTGCTGATTATTAAGCTCTTTTTTCCTCAGATTTTCAAATCTATCCTTCTATAGTCTACTTGGTAAACTGGAACTGGACTCTACAAATGTGTGTCTCATTAGCCAGCTGGCTCCCTTATGGGCCATGCCAACGGGAGGTTTTACAAAGATAATACAAGGCTGGAGGAAGGAGAAAGGACTTATTCCTTCCAATTTACTTCTGGTTTCTGACAGTGTCAAACCAGTCATGGTTCTTTGCCCTGGCAGTGGCAGTTGGTTCCACATTACAATTCCGCTGCCACACACATACATTCTCCAAATCAGCCTCACTGTGGCCCACCAGCTAGGGACCCTCTCCTCGGAGGTCTGAGTCCCAGCTCTAAAAAAGCCCTTTTAAGAGCTCCGAAATACTAGCAGCAGAGTTCCAAATTACTAAATTTTTGTAATCCCCACTTCTTCCCACTGTTCTGACAGTCCCAGGGAGGTAGATATTTACTATAGTTACTCCCTCTTGTAATACCACAATGTTCTCTTTCTGCCTTTTCAGTTCCCTGTTATTTGGTTAACAATTCTAAACATTAAATCCTCTAATTAAAATAAATGGCACGTACAGTTCTGGTTCCTGATTGAGTGAACTGATACAATGATATATCAGCGGATGGATTATTAGGCCTAATAAAGCTGACATGTTAATGGACAGGAGTATTTGAGACTCTACAGACGCCAATTCTCTGCAAATTAATCTGTAAATTGAACGCGATCCTCATCAAAATGTCAACAGTACTCCAGAGCTTACAGGAACAAAGAGTTGAGAACTGCTAAGACAATTTCCTAGTAGAACAAAATTGGGTATCAAGCTTCCTATAAAAATATGTAGTTAAGACAGTTTGGTATTAATGTAAGCACGGAGGGAAAAAGTGAACAGAAAAGAATCAGCTCAAATGACTAATGTGGCATGTACAAATAGCAGGGAAATAAATGGCTAGGATCAACTAATACTTGTCTATCTCACCCTAAATCAATTTCATATGGATTAAAGTCCTAAATGCAAAAGCCAAGCTTTAAAACACTCAGAATGAAATATAGGACTGTATCTTCAATAAGAGTAGGGATTTCTTAAAATCAAAGCACATCCTATAAGGACCACATAGCCAAAGGCGGTGGGGCAGGGGAGAAAACAACTATTTCTCAGCCATCCTTTACACTAAGGCTGGGCTGTAAGACTCTGAGCCACTCAACAGTACACAAGCAAAACTGGGGTAACCGATACCTGTAAAGTAATATAGGAGAGTCATGTATCTTTCCCTTTCCTGAAACTGGAAGGTTTATCCACCTTATATTAAGGAACCAGCTTGGACCGTGAGGCTGGAGCTATACACTGGAGTTGGCAGAGCAACAAGACGAAGGATCCCAGACCCTTGAGGAACCAGGAGCTACCCAAGCCAATCCTAAACTGCTCATTCTGCACTTAGTTTACACGAAAGGGAAATAAACATGTATCTTGTTTAAGCTATTTTATATTAGATTTTCTGTCACTTACAGAAAAATCTAAATCTAACTGATAATAAAAATTATTCTAAATGATATATGTCCAAAACGCTAGAATGATATAAATAATCCATTTTCATGTGGGTAGCATCAGGAAAGCATGAGAGAAGAAATAATTATGGATTTAAATCACAACGTGAGTGATGCAGTCTGCCAAAGAGAAAAACACACAAGGAAAGAGCGACTTCTGACCACAGCAAGAAAGAACAGCAAGCACAGATATCATCAGAGATGATAATGAATATGACAAAATAGCCCATACAACTTGTGGGTGAATACTGATAATAATGAAAATAATTCTTACCATTTACAAGCACTTAATGTGTACCAGATTATGTCAAATAATCCTTACAATACTGCAGTGCGATAGTAATTTTATGACAGATTTAGAAAAAATAAAAGAACTTTCCCAAGTCCCACAGTGAGAATGTAGCTGTGCTGGGCTTCAAACTTTAGCCATACAACTTAACAACTATACCAAAATGCTGGAAAAAGGGGCATTGGCCTAGTTAGGAAGGTTCATCAAAGCTATACCAGATTACTGAATCTTTAAAAAACAATAAAACACTTATTGTTTATAAACTAGTTCATGTTTTCCTGGTATTTCTACCCCCATGTGTTTTTTTCTTTAAGTATGCCTTAACACGCTGAACACACTACCTCAAAAAAAAAAGAATGAAAGGAAGATGGTGAGAAAGGGATGTATTTTACGCAAAAGTTAAATGACAATCCTAATTCCGAAAGAATAGAGGGAATTTAGGATTTCCTTAAACTGGGAGTGTAACGCTCAAAATTACTACAGTTAGACACTGTCTTTTCAAGGTCAATCAAAGAAGTCATCAGTTGTATACTCACCACACTGAAATCAAGGTTGTCTTCAATCCATTTTTGCCCATCTCGGAACTCATCATGAAGTCCCATGATATAAAGGGTATCCAAAGCATCTACTATGGTAGCACCCATTTGCGAACTTCCTGTATTTGGGGTAGAAAGAAAACTCATTAATAACACGCCCTTCATATAAGGTCTGTTTTAACTTTTTAATATATAAAAAATCAAAGTAGAAATACAAGGACCAAAAATAACCCCCAACATGATTCACTCTTCCTTAAGAACAATAACAAACACTGTTCAACGTATTTTCCTAAAGATGACATGTTGACAACTAAAAGGGAGGTAAAGGAAAACTAAAACAGTAATTCTCCTTTCATGTTCTTCCTGGTCACAGTATGAGATCTCTATCTGTTTAACTAAGTCCAAAAAAAAAGGAGGGGGAATTAATTCAAGAAATGGGGAAGGTGGTTCAAGATGTCAAACCAGTCGTAGGACAACTGTGCTGTTCTGGTATAAATGCATAAAAAGGGCAAAAAATATACTTAGAAATAATAGTAAAAGTGCAATAAGCCTAGATGACCACAGTAAAACAAACTATAAAAACCTTACCAATCAAAAGCAGGTTAACCATACTGAAAAAGAAAGTAAGTATGAAACAAAATATATGAGTAGAAAAAATCAAAATAGTAAGATTTACACCCATCTTCAAAAAAGAGAATTCTGATGTTAAAGGAAACAATTTCGGTAGGGAAAAATTTAATTCAACAAAACCAGTTGATAGCAAAGCTAGACACTCTAAACACATGACAAGAAAACGGGTCAATCTTACTAATGAAAAGAATTACAAAATCCTGAATACAATCTAAAACAAATCTAATAGCATGTAGAAGAGTAAGTTACATGGAGCAGATGAGTCGTCCCCAGCCCCAGAAACACAATTATTTCCACCTTCTGAGAATGAAAATTATCCACAGTTGTTATCATCTATATTGAAAGGGCTTTATTACTGTCTTCATCAACATGAGTTTACTGTTATCCTGGCCCAGAAGGATAAAAGTTGTAAATTAATTTTACTTTTCATTCCAGGAACTTCCTGAAAGACCTATTAAAACTCTGAACGAAATACCTCCAAATTCTCTGCTTACCAGTCCTCAAGTGTTATATTATGGTCCTTACCCAATCATAACCAAGTACCCCTCCCCCAACTGAAAGGCCCATCTTAACCCAACTGTGTCCTTCTCTATCTGACAGGCTACTAAGGCTCTGGTGAGGTAGTGATCTACTGTACCACAGTGAAGCATTAAACTCAGCTTTGCCTTATCAGCAAGTCATATTTGACACTGCTTAGTTACTTTTCTTTCTTTTTTCTTCCATCCCTTTTCCCACTGAGTAAACAGTGCTTTCTTCTGACACTTTAAAGCTATACAAATTCATTCTTAAAATGTCTTTAACTTATATCACATTTTCTTCTTCACATGATTCTAATAAATTTTTCAACTTATCAATAAGTATTATCTTTCCACTACAAAGACAAGCACTCCATCACACTCTGATAAGCTCCTGGGTCTTCTCCCCACTTAAGTTCCCTAGATATTAACTAGAATATTTGTTCTGGGTTATTAAAGACATACTTTCCTTTTACTTTTCTTTGTTCCTCAGCTTTTTATTAAGATGATACTTTATCAAGCCTTTAATCACCCATATATCCCTCTCTCTCTCATAATAACTTAAATATGTATCTTTTTATGTATTCCATCCAAAATATTTATCATGCTTATTTTAAATCCTTAAGAGTACCTATTTCTGTTCTTATTTCAATTTTTATAGGTAGTTATGCTTCAGTTCTCTAGTTATTTATGGAGTCCGGGGAATGTGTATTCCTCTAAGGTGCAGACGACTCTGGAACGGAAAAAGGCCTGACCCACCTGCTCTGTACTAATTCCGGTTAGTTTCACAAAAAGGTTTGTGCCATGGGCAAACAGACCAAAGAAGTGGAAAGCAAAACTGATGTTCCTGGCTATCCCTATGATTGTTTACCTAGACAACTCAAGATTTCAAATGGAAAAAGTTAAAAGATCTAAAACTATCCTTGGGACAACAACGCCTGGGTGGGTCAGTGGGTTAAGTGAGTGCCTTCAGCTCAAGTCATGATCTCAGGGTCCTGGGACGGAGCCCCACATCGGGTTCCCTTCTCAGCACATGAGTCTGCTTCTACCACTCCCTCTCCCTGCTCATGCTCTCTCTCTCTCTAATAAATAAAAAAAATCCTCAATCAATTAGTCAATCTGCCCTTGGGTAAAAGAAGTTAAACACAATACTAAAGAATCTATAAAATATTAATAAAATTTTATGAGAATGCAGGATTCAACTAATGCAGTTCTCAGAAACTCATAACTTGAAAATGTTATTTAACGAGAACAAATGAAAGTAATTGAATTCACAACATTCTACCAACGGGGAAAAAAAAGAATGATAAACCTAAGCAAAAAGTTCAAAGAATCAGAAAAGATAAAGGCAAAAAATAATTACAAATTTAAGAAACTGTCAAAAATATAAATTCAAGAGACAGTTCTATTAGAAGAACTACATAATGAATCTACCACTCACCAAAGTTTAAAAAGTACCCAGGAAATGCAAAAACACAAAATAAGAAATGACTGCATCAACGGAGAGGAAACTAAGAAAACTATAAAAAGCCCATTTTAGTCATACCATATCAATAAATTTGAAAAAATGAGTGCAACTGATGATTTTCTATGAATATATATCATATATTCAATACTATAGTATCACATAAAATAAAAATATTACTTATTTTTATATGTAATGAACTTTGACTTAGAAAACAAACTTTTCTAAGTTTGAAAGAAAACTTTGACATAGAAAAGAAACTCTGACTTAGAAACTTTGACATAGAGAGAAACACAAAATCTAGATAACAAAAAAGACCAAGAAACAGAAGAAATTGAGAAGTTCTCAAAGAACTACCAACCATAAAAGTCGACTCTGGAAGTTCCACAGAATAGATTCTACTTTAATTTTAAGCACAGTAACTCCTACATAAATTTTTATAGAATATAGGAAGAGATCTAAATTGTAAATTATAAATTCAATTTACAGATTCTGCATGGCAATGATGTAAAAATCTCAGTAAGAAAAATAAAACTACTCTCTGATCTCATTTGTGAGCATCATGGAAATATTTAAGAGTGAAATTGCTGAGCTGTATGGTAAGGTTACTTTTAACTTTACAAGAAAATGACAAACAGCTCTCCAGAGTATACCATTTTATACACCCAGCAACAATGCAGAAAAGTTCTGGTTGCTCTACCATCCTTGTCAACATTTGATATTGCTGCCCTTTTTAATTTTAGACATTCTAATGAGCATGTACGATATTGCATTATGGGTTGAATTTTAATTTCTCTGGCAACTGACATGCTAATTGGCTATTCATAAATCTTCTTTGGTATATAAATCACATATATTCTAAATATATTCATGTGTGTATACCACACACATTCTCTACTTTTCACTTTAATATCTTTTGGAAAACAGTAATTGTTAATTTTTATGAAGTCCAATTTATCCATATTTTCCCCTTTTATAAAAGGTTTATGCTTTTTGTATTCTAAAAACTTTTTAAGATTTTTATTTATTTATTTATTTAACAGAGAGAGACACAGTAGGGGCAGAGGCAGAGAAGCAACACAAGTAGGGAGAGTGGGAGAAGGGAGCAGCAGGCTTCCCAGCAAGCAGGGAGCCCGAAGTTTAGAACTCAATCCCAGGATCCTGGGATCATGACCTGAGCTGAAGGCAGATGCCCAATGACTGAGCCACCCGGGTTCCCTAAAAACTCTTTTCTTACCTCGAAGTCACAAAGATTTTCTCCAAAGCTTCCTACCAAAATGCTTTTTGTTAGGAACATTAAAACATTATTTGCTTCCAGGTTTAGACCCATGATCCATTTCAAGTTAATTTTTATGTACAATGAAAAGTCGAGTTTTGTTAATTTTCTATACAAATATGCACCTGATCCAGCACAATTTACTGGACAAACTATCTTTTTAGCCACTGAATTACCTGAGTACCTCTGAATCAACCATGTATGTGCAGACCTAGTTCTGTTCTTTTCCACTGATCTCTCTGTCCTTAGGCTAAAATAAGAAGACTGCATCATTAAGACTGTCCTCATTACTGCAGCTTTACCGTAAACCATAAAATCGGGTCATATAAGTCCCTCAACTTAGTTCTTCTTTTAAAAAATTATTGTATTATAAATGCTTTGCATTTCTATATAGATTTTTGAGTCAGCCTATTAATTTATGCAAAGTCATTTTGATTGGGATTTCTTTAAATTTAAACATGAATTTTAAGAGAACTGATATCCGCATAGTACTGAATATTCCAATTCATGAACATGGCATTTCTCTCCATCTATTTAAGTCCTTTGAAATTTCTCTCAATAATCAGTTTTAAGTGTATAGGTTCTGCCCTTATTTTGTTAAATTCATCCACATGCAGTTCTATTTTTTTTTTATTTATTTGACACAGAGAGATCACAAGTAGACAGAGAGGAAGGCAGGCAGAGAGAGAAACAGGCTCCCCGCTGAGCAGAGAGCCCGATGCGGGACTCGATCCTAGGACCCTGAGATCATGACCTGAGCCAAAGGCCGCGGCTTAACCCACTGAGCCACCCAGGCGCCCTGCAGTTCATATTTTTTGATGCGATTGCAAATGATATGATTTTTAAATGACTCTATGACTGTTCATTGCTAGTATATAGAAATACAATTTATTTTGTACATTGAACTTGTACCACAACCTTACTAAATTTTATTCAATCGAGTACTTTGTTGGTGCTGATTTCTTAAGATTTTCTTCACGGAAAATCTCATTAGCTATAAGTTGTGCTTCTTCATTTCCAATCTTTAGGCCTCTTTTGTCTTTTGCTTACTTTAGTGTACTGGGTAGGACCTCAACTCCACCGCTACACAAAAGTAAGAGAGCAGACATCCTTGCTGGTTCATAATCTTAGAGGAAAACATCTCATGTTCAAATATTAAGAATGTGGCAAACTTTTTCCATTTGTTTTATTTTTGAGTATCTGTGTGTCTGTGTGTTTTAATGCCTTTCTTTAATCATACTGAGTAAGTTCCCTTCTATGAAAGTTACCGGAGAACTTCAATCATGGATCAATCTTGAGTGTTGCTAAACCAGTTGTTTGCATCTACTGAAATGATCATAAAGGTTTTTCTTTGATTCCCGTAATTTTATTTTTTTTAAAGATCTATTCTTTTGAGAGCGAGAAGGCGAGCACAAGCAGGGGGAGCAGGCTCCCGCTGAGCAGGGAGCCCTATGTTGGGCACAATCCCAGGACCCCGAGATTATAACCTGAGCCGGAAGCAGACGCTTAGCTGACTGAGCTACCCACATGCTCCCCCTTAATATTTTCTTTTTTTTTTTTTTTTTTTTTTTTTTTTTTTTTTTAAGATTTTATTTATTTATTTGTCAGAGAGAGAGTGAGTGAGAGCGAGCACAGGCAGACAGAGTGGAAGGAAGAGTCAGAGGGAAAAGCAGGCTCCCTGCGGAGCAAGGAGCCCGATGTGGGACTTGATCCCAAGACGCTGGGATCATGACCTGAGCCGAAGGCAGCTGCTTAACCAACTGAGCCACCCAGGCGTCCCATCCCCCTTAATATTTTCAATTATACTGGTTAACTTCTCAATATTAAATGAACCATGCAATAGTCATAAGGTATTATTCATTTGAGGTATTCCTGAATTAGATTTACTAAGATTTGGCTAAAGATTTTTGTGTCTATATTCATGATGGGCACTGGTCTACGTTTTCCTTTCCTTGAAATACTGTTGTCTGGTTTTGGTATTAGGGGTTTGGTGGTGCTACCAAGAAGACATAAAACAATCCTAAATGTGTAAACACTTAACAAGAATATATCAATAAATGAAATATAAGCAGCAAAAACTGGCTGAACTGAATGGGCTAAGAGAGAAATCCAAAATTACAGTTGAGGACTTCAACACCTTTCTCTCAGGAAGTGATAAAACTACTGGACAGAAATTTAGCAAGCAGAGAGGGAGCCTGAACAACCGCACTAATAACCAATGAGATCTAACATCAATAGAACATTCTACCCAGGATCAGCAGATGACATCTATACAGGTTCTTTTTAAGCACAAATGGAACATTCACCATATTCTGGATCATAAAATAAACCTTAAACAATTTAAAGGAAGTAAAATATAGGGGTGCCCAGATGACTCAGTCGGTTAAGCATCTGCCTTCGGCTCAGGACATGATCCCAGGTCCAGGGATTGAGCCCCACATCAGACCCTCTGCTCAGCGGGGAGCCTGCTTCTCCCTCTGCCACTCTCCCTGCTTGTGCTCTCTTGCTCTCTCTGTCAAATAAATAAAATCTTAGAAAAAGACCCTGAAATATAGCACACTCTCTGACCATAACAGAAGTAAACTAAATTTCAGTAATGGAAAGATAAAAAGAAAATCTCTAAATGTTTGAAAATTAAACTTCCTAATGGAAAATGTGTTTTTTTTCCCAAGTGGAAAAGCACATGGCTTTTTCCATGTGCTTCTATTTTTTTTGAATTAAATTCCAGTTAGTGAACAGTGTACTGTTAGTTTCAGGTGTACAATATAGTGATTCAGCACTTACATACAATACCCAGTGCTCATTACAGCAAATGCACTCCTTAATCCCCATCACCTATTTCACCCATCCCCCCAACAACCTCCCCTCTGGTAACCATCAGATTATTCTCTACAGTTAAGAGCTTGTTTCTTGGTTTACCTCTTTTTTTCTTCCTCCATGTTCCTTTGTTCTGTTTCTTAATATCCACATCATGGTACTTGATGATCATATGGTACTTGTCTTTCTCTGACTTATTTCGCTTAGTGTAATACTCTCCAGATTCAATCATCATTTCAAATGGCAAGATTTCATTCTTTTTTATGATTGACTGATATCCCCTTGTATACATACACATTTGTTTAAATTTATTTTTAATTTAAATTAAATTAACATATACTGTATTATTGGTTTCAGACCTAGAGGTCAGTGACTCATCAGTCTTATAGGATACCCAGTGCTCATCATAAAGTGTGTGCTCCTAAATGTCCATCACCCAGTTATCCCATACCCCTACCCCAATCCCCTATAGCAACCCTCAGCTTGCTTCCTACGATTAAGAGTCTTAATTGCCTGGGTGGCTCAGTTGTTAAGCGTCTGCCTTCAGCTCAGGCTTGATCTCAGGGTCCTGGGATGGAGCCCTACATCAGGCTCCCTGCTCAGCGGGAAGCCTGCTTCTCCCTCTCCCACTCCCCCTGCTTGTGTTCCCTCCCTCACCGTGTCTCTGTATGTAAAATAAATAAATAATATCTTTTAAAAAGAATGAGTCTCTTACAGTTTGTCTCCCTCTCTGATCTTGTCTTCTTTTATTTTTCCTTCTCTTCCTCTATGATCCTGTTTTGTTTCTCAAATTCCAGAAGATCATAGGAGAATTGTCTTTCTCTGATTGACTTATTTCACTTAGCATAATACCCTCTAGCTCCATTCATGTCATTACAAATGATAAGATTTCATTTTTTGATGGCTGTATAGTATTCTGTTGATGGACATCTGGGCTCTTTCCACAGTTGGGCTATTGTGGACACTGCTGCTATAAATACTGGGGTGCAGGTGCCTCAGATGACTACATTTGTATCTTTGGGGTAAATACCCAGTAGTATGATGGCTAGGTCATAGGGTAGCTCTATTTTCAACTTTTTGAGGAACCACCATACTGTTTTCCAGAGTGGCTACACCAGCTTGCATTTACACCAACAGTGTATCAGGGTTCCCCTTTCTCCACATCCTCACCAACATCTGTCATCTCTTGACTTGTTAATTTTAGCCATTCTGACTGGCATGAGGCAGTATCTCATTGTGGTTTTTGACCTGTATTTCTCTAATGCCAAGTGATATTGAGCCTTTTTTCATGTGTCTGTTGGGGATTTGGGTATCTTCTTTGGAGAAATGTCTCTTGAAGTCTTTTGACCATTTCTTGATTGAATTATTTGTTCTTTTGAGTGCTGAGTCTGATAAGTTCTTCATAGATTTTGGATACTAGTCCTTTATCTGATATGTCATCTGCAAATATCTTCTCCCATTCCACAGGTTGCCTTTTAGTATCCTTGACTCTTTGCTTTGCTTGATCTTGATGAAGTTCCAATAGTTCATTTTTGCTTTTGTTTCCCCTGCCTTTGGAGAAGTTTCTAGCAAGAGGTTGCCGTGGCCAAGATCAAAGAGGCTGCTGCCTGTGTTCTACGCTAGGATTTTGACGGATTCTTGTCTCACATATTTAGGTCTTTCTTCCACTTTGAGTTTATCTTTGTGTATGGTGTCAGACAATGATCCAGTTTCATTCTTCTGCATGCAATTTTCCCATCATTTGTTGAAGAGATTCTTTTTTCCACTGGATATTCCAACCTGTTTTGTCAAAGGTTAGTTGGTCATAAAGCTGAGGGTCTATTTCTGGGTTCTCTATATTGTTCCACTGATCTATGTGTCTGTTTTTGTACCAGTACCATACTGTCTTGATGATTATAGCTTTGTAATAGAGCTTGAAGTCCAGCACTGTGATGCCACCAGCTTCGGTTTTCTTTTTCAACATTCAATAGATCTATCTGTTAAGTCCATCTGGTCCAGTATGTCATTGGATATTCAGGGTCTTTTTTGATTCCATACAATTTTAGGATTATTTGTTCCAACTCTGTGAAAAAAAGTTAATGGTAGTTTGGTAGGGATTGCGCTGAATGTATAGATTGTTTTGCATAGCACAGACATTTTAACAATATTTGTTCTTGAAATCCATAAGCATGGAACGTTTTTCTATCACTCTGTGTCTTCCTCAATTTCTTTCATGAGATTTCTATAGTTTTCTGAGTACAGATCCTTTGCCTCTTTGGTTATGTTTATTCCTAGGTACCTTATGCTTTTGGGTGCAATTATAAATGGGATCCATTCCTTAATTTCCATTTTTTCTCATTGTTGGCATATAGAAATGCAATGGATTTCTGTGCATTGATTTTATATCCTGTCATTTGCTGAATTCCTGTGTGAGTTTTAGCAATTTTGGGGTGGAGCCTTTTGGGTTTTCCACAAAAAAAAAAAAAAAAAAGAGTATCAAGCCATCTGCAAAGAGTGAGACTTTGGCTTCGTTGCTGATTTGGATGCCTTTTATTTCTTTTTCTTGTCTGACTGCAGAGGTTAGGACCTCTAGTACTATTATTGAACAAAAGAGGGGACAGTGGACATCCCTGCTGTGTTCCTAACCTTGGGAAAAGCTCTCAGTTCTTCCCCATTGAGAATGATATTCACTGTGGATTTTTCACAGATGGCTTTTATGATATTGTTATGTTCCCTCTATCTCTACACTGTGAAAAGTTTTCATTAAGAACAGATGCTGTACTTTGTCAAATGCTTTCTACATATATGGTTCTTGCCCTTTCTACATAAAAGAAAGGATTGAGAGGATCATATGGTTCCTGCCTTTCTTTTATATATGTAGTGTATCACACTGATTGATTTGCAGATGTTGAACCACCCTTGCAGCCCAGAAATAAATCCCACTTGGTCATGGTGAGTAATCCTTTTAATGTACTGTTGGATCCTACTAGGCAGTGTCTTGATGAGAATTTTTGCATTCATGTTCATCAGGGATATTGATCTATAATTCTCTTTTTTTGGTGGGGTCTTTGTCTTCTTTTGAGATCAAAGTAATGCTGGCCTCAGAAAATGAATTTGGATGATTTCCATCCATTTCTAGTTTTTGAAAGAGCTTCAGAAGAATTTATTAATGAAATGTTTGGTAGAATTCCCCTGGGAAGCCATCCAACCCTGGATTCTTGTTTGTTAGATTTTTTTTTTGATTACTGCTTCAATTTCCTTGCTAGTTGTGGGCCTGTTCAGGTTTTCTATTTCTTCCTATTTCAGTTTCGGTAGTTTATACATCTCTAGGAATGCATCCATTTCTTCCAGATTACTTAATCTGTTGGCATACATTTGTTCATAATATGTTCTTATAATTGTATTTCTTCAGTGTTGGTTGTGATCTCTCCTCTCATTCATAATTTTATTAATTGGGGTCCTTTCTCATTTCTTTTTGATAAGTCTAGCCAGGCACTTATCAATCTTATTAATTCTTTCAAAGAACAAGCTCCTAGTTTTGTTGATCTGTTCTACTGTTCTTTTGGTTTCTATTTCATTGATTTCTGTTCTAATCTTAGTAATTCTCTTCTCCTGCTGGGTTTAGGCTTTATTTGCTGTTCTTTTTCCAGCTCCTTTAGGTGTAAGGTTAGCTTGTGTATTTGAGACCTTTCTTGTTTCCTGAGAAAGACTTGTAGTGCTATATACTTCCCACTTAGGACCACCTTTGCTGCATCCCAAAGATTTTGAACATTTGTGTTTACATTTTCATTTGTTTCTAAATGTTTACATTTTCATTTGTTTCCATGAATTTTTAAATTCTTCTTTTATTTCCTGGTTGACCCATTCATTCCTTAGTAGGATGCTCTTTAGCCTCCAAGTATTTGAGTTCTTTCCAAATTTCCTCTTGTGACTGAGTTCAAGTTTCAAAGCACAGTGATCTGAAAATATGCAAGGAATGATCCCAATCTTTTAGTACCAGCTGAGACCTGATTTGTTGACCCAGGTAGTTTATTCTGGACAATTCTGTCTATTCTGGAAGTTGTTCCACGAGCACTCGAGAAGAATGTGTATTTTGTTGCTTTGGGACAGAATGCTCTGAATATATCTGTTATATATAAGTGTGTAATATATCTGCTATATAGATATAACTGTTATATATAATATATATAAAACGGGCCCTTATTTCCTTGTTGATCTTCTGCTTACATGATCTATCCACGGCAGTGAGGGAGGTGTTAAAGTCCTCTACTATTATTTTGTTACTATCAATGAGTTTACTTTTATTATTAATTGGCTTATATAATTGGCTGCTCCCATGTTAGGGGCATAAATATTTGTAACTGTTATATCCTCTTGTTGGATAGATACTTCAATTATAATATAGTGTCTGTCCTTCCTCATCTTTTATTAATCTTTGGCTTAAAATCTAATTTGTCTGATATATGGATTGCTACCCCAGCTTTCTTTTGATGTCGATTAGGATGATAAATGGTTTTCCACTCCCTCACTTTCAATCTGGAGGTGTCTCTGGGTCTAAAATGAGTCTCTTGCACCTAGTGTATCGATGGTTTTCCTTTTTTATTCAATCAGATACCCTGTGTCTTTTGATTGGAGCATTTAGCCCATTTACATCCAGAGTAACTACTGAAAGATAGGAATTTAGTGCCACTGTATTACCTATAAAGTCATTGTTTCTATAGATTATGTCTGTTCCTTTCTGGTCTATGTTACTTTTGGGCTCTCTCTTTGCTTAAAGGATCCCCTTTGATATTTCTTTTGGGGCTGGTTTAGTGACCACAAATTCTTTTAGTTTCTTTAAATTCTTTTAGTTTGTCCTGGAAGCTTTTTGTCACTCATTCTATTTTGAATGACATCTATTAAATATTCTTAGTTGCATATTTTTTCTCATTTAGCACCCTGAATATATCATGCCAGTCCTTTCTGGCCTACCAGATCTCTGTGACAGGTCTGCTACCAGTCTAATGAGTCTACCCTGGTAAGGTATGGACGTCTTATCTTGAGCTGCTTTCAGGATTTTGTCTCTGAGATTTGAAAGTTTCATTATTATGTCGAGGTGTTGTCCTCTTTCTATTGATTTTTAAAAATTTTATTTAAAATTTGGTTAGCTAACATACAGTGCAATATTAGTCTCATGAGTAGAATCCAGTGATTAATCACCTAAATAAACACCCACGGCCCACCACAAGTGCCGTCCTTAAATACCCATCATCCATCTAGCCCCATCCACTTCCTTTCATCAACCCTCAGATTGTTCTCTATCAATGAGTTTTTTTTTTTTTTAAGATTTTATTTATTTGAGAGAGATATAATGAGAGATGGAACACGAGCAGGGGAGGATCTTACTTATATCCACGCTGATTAGCTTCCTGGCAGTCAGTAGTACTGCCACTTACTCTTTTTTTTGAGGTGAGTTTTTCCATTTTGTCATCTGTCCAGAGAGGAACAGATAAATAAGAGAATAAAATTCTAAAGGGCATCAACAACCCCAGGGACTGAGCAGGGAGCCCTACAATGGGACTTGATCCCAGGACCCTGGGATCATGACACAATCTGAGCTAAAGGCAGCTGTTTCTTGTTTGGTGGCAGCTGTAGTGATAATCCCTTTTAATTCCTAATAGTAGTAATTCATGTTTATTCTTTTTCTTTGTCAGTCCTGCTAGGAGCTTGGTTTCATTGATCTTTTTAAATAATTTATCATCTAGGACCCGTATCTCTTTGATAATTTTTAATATAGTAGATGTTCTGAGAAATATGGTTTAAGAAAATGAGTAGAAAATTAACACCCAACCTTTATTTTCAGTACACATTTATACTCCAATCCTTTAAAAGGACTCACAGTTTACCACTGAATTTAATATAAGGAAATACTTACTTGAAGAGAGGATCTAATTTTAATTAACCATTACATATAATGTCTTTTCCTGCACTAATATCTCACAATGGGGCATCCACAAAGCAATGAGGACTGCTGCTTTCTTTTGCATCCCCTCCTCCTCTATAATATGAGGAGTATCAGAACTGTGTTGAAGAAAAACTACAAATGGGTACCAAACTTCCCTGATACTAAAAAAAGAAATGGCAGAAAAAGCAGCAAAATACTCAAATAAATGAATGACATATATATATATATATATATAAAAATACTATCTACATATATAGATTCTATATATCTATACATATATGTATATATATATACATACATATATGTATAAATTTATCTATATATAAATCTATCTATATATAGATTTATATATATATATAAAATCTACCACATCATCTGTATATTCCAAAGTATCCCTAAATCTTCACTGAAACTTAAAAAAAAAAGTACATGTTATGTACTTATTATAATTCAAATTATTGTTACATAGAAATACTTGATAAAGTATAAAGAACTTAAAAAGTTAGATTCTATTTTAAAGATGGAGACAGAAAATGGATATAGTAGTGGATGTATAATTAGAAGAAGTAAACTTACCAAATATATTAGTGGAGTGTCCTTTCCGTGCAATAGGTCTGAGTTCATTATGCCCCCATCCATATATCCTATAATTATCCCAGGCATGTTTCATCATCTGAGAAAGGAAAAATTATAACCAAGCAATTTACATTACTCACAGACTGTTATTTCATCTATCTAGATCATCTATCACTATAGTCTTACCTATTATCCTATATCTCCTACATTAGAATATTATTCTATTACCATTTGTACCACTGTGACAACACACATAACCATGCTTAACCTCAGTCTACACAACAGAGAAAAAAAAAAAAAAAACCTTGGCCTGCAGGCTGTATTTTGCCAACTCCTGACCTAAACAAAGTGACTAGGTGTGATTCAAGTAGCAGCAATCAAGTCCCTTTATGCATAAAGGAAGGGACTCTCTCGATTTGTAATCTCAAGGTGTACATAATATATCATCGTAGAGCTGATGGAGGCTAACATTCACCCAACATGGAGAAACTAAAAAACAAAAGGACAGAGGTGTATATTATTAACAATCACATCTAAGATGTGAACTTAGTCAAGCCAAGCTTGAAGCCCTCATTTAGAGCCACTAAGCTAATAAATTTTTTTTATCAACTAGCTTGAACTGCACTTCTCACAACCCAAGGAGCTCCAAGCTACGCAACAGCAGAGTATTTAATTTATAACAGTTTTCAACAGTGGACTGTTGTATATCAAAAATCTATTCAATTATCAGTATACTATTCAATAAAATATTCCTCAACTTGGTTTTTTGCAGCTTGCATTATTCAGAAACCAAAACCAGGCAAAGACATTACAAGGAAACTGAAAACCAGTATCTCTCAAAAACACAGATTCAAAATTTCCTAATGAGGGATGCCTGAGTGACTCAATCGGTGAAGGGTCTCCCTTCAGCTCAGGTCATGATCCTAGAGTCCTGTGATCAACTCCTCCATCAGGCTCTTTGCTCAACAGACAGCCTGCTTCTCTCTCTGCAGGCTGTTCCCCTGCTTGTGTGTTCTTGCACCTGCTCTCTCTCTCTCTCTTTCCCTGGCAAATAAATAAATAAAATCTTTAAAAAAACAAAACAAAACAAAACACAAAATTCCTTAACAAAAATCAGCAATAGAGAGAGGATACTGCGTAATGATCAAGAACAGTTTAACCTACAAATTGAAGACTGATTAACATTCAAACATCAATTAATGTAATTCAGAATAATATAAAAGGAAAAACATCAAACAATCATTTTTATGCCGGTAGACAAAGCACCTGACAAGATTCAACACCCATTCATGATTAAAAAAACTCTCAGTAAACTACAAGGAAATGTCTACAACCTAAAAAAAGGGGGATCTTCAAAAAACTTATAGCTAACATCATACTTAATGGTAAAAGACTAAATGCTTAACCCCTAACGTTGAGATCAAGTATGTCCATTCTCACCATTTATTTTCAACAATGTACTGGAAGTCCTAACCAATGTAACCATACAAGAAAAAGAAATAAAAAGCATAAAAATCAAAAAGGAAAATGGAAAAGGACCTCTATTCACAGAGGACATTACTATGTATAAGGAGAATCCTAAGCAATCTAAAAAAGAAAAGTCCACAAGAATAAATGACTTCAATAAAGTAATAGGGAAACAAGTCCAGAAAGCTAAAATCAAATATATTTCTATATGCTAGTAATAAGCAACTCCATTTATATTAGCATCAAAAACATGAAATATTTCAGAACAAATGTAACAATATGTACAAGAATTATATACTGAGAACTATAAAACACTGCTGAGAAACCAAAGAAAACCTAAATAAGTGGAAACATGTAACATGTTCATGTAACACTGGATACTGTTAATAATTCTTCCTAATACATCTACAGATTCAATAAAATCCCAATCAAAATCCAGCAACCTTCTATTTTCATAAAGAAGCTAATTCTAGAAAGGCAAAGGACCCAGAAATGCCAAAGTAATTTTTAAAAAGAACAAAGTTGGAGGATTTAACCTGACATCAAAGCTTACTATAATTTAAGAATTCAATATAGGGTCCTACTGGCATTAAGGGTTATGGAATAGGTATGAGTCCAGAAAGGGGCTCAACAACTACTGATTTTATCATTGGATCCTGAACAAAAGTGCCAACGTAATTCAACAGGAAAAGGATAATCTTTTCAACAAATGATGCTGAAACGACTAGAATGCCCTATGGGCAAAAACTGAAGCACGGCCCTTACTTCAGACAATAAACAAAAAAATTAACCAGCAACAGATCACAGACAAAGGTTAAAATTAAAACTAAAATATGTGCCCATACAAATACTTGTACACAAATGTTCACAGCAACTTTAACCATAACAGTCAAAACCTGGAACAACTGTTGAACAAATGTTCAACAGGTGAATAAATAAAACAAGTTATGGTATACCCATATAATGGAATACTACTAAGGAAAAAATGACCTTCATGTGCAATCTACATAGGTTAATCTCAAAAAAATTATGCCACGCAAATGCCCAGAAACAAAATATCACATACTTTTGTACTTTATGATTCCATTTGACTGAAACTCTAAAAAAGACAAGCAACCTATAATAATTAAAAGTAGATCAGTGTTTGCCTGTGACCAAGGAATCGGGTGGACTGACCAAAGAGGGGCTCAAGAAAAACATTCTGAGATTATAAATATCTTGATAATAGTTGTTATACAGGTATATACAGCTATCAAAACCCATCAACAAGCAATACTCTTAAAATAGGTACATTTTATTTTTTACAAAATCATGTCTCAAAAAGCTCAATTTTTTTTAAATTTTATTTATTTGGCAGAGAGAGAAAGAGCACACACAGAAGCAGCAGCAGGCAGAGGGAGAGGGAGAAGCAGGCTCCCTCCTGAGCAGAGAGCCCAGCATGGGACTGGGATCATGACATGACCTGAGCTAAAGGCAACTGTTTAACCAGTTAAGCCACCCAGGCACCCTTCACCAATTTTTTCCATTTATCACTGTATTTTGAAATACAGTCTATAGGGCTAGTTCTTAATTTCTAAAAAAGGTTTAGGTATGTACCATATTCCCCTACAGTTAGCGATAATTTAGCTCTTTTATGCCACTACCTCAGCATACACTTATATTTCTCTGACCCGCATCCTCCCAATGTAATTAACATGTTTTTCTTGTAATTATTATATTACCTTATGCAACTTTTGTTTGCCCTGCTTTTAATTAGTTATCTGAGGGCTTCGGGTTTTGTTTGTTTGTTTACTTAAGTTTTTAATGTAGTAATTCTGAATTTACTTCCAAATTATAGATGAGCTCCAAAACCTGTCTCAGTATATATCCAACACATCAGATAAACTATCAGTTCCATTTTATTCTGATATATCCTTCCTGAAGCTCTCTATCCCTCCTGTTCTGACCTCGACTTCTGTTCTCTCAGCCTGAAGCACAGCAGTCACCCTGCTGAGTCCCTTATTCAG
This sequence comes from Mustela lutreola, assembly GCF_030435805.1. Lineage (NCBI taxonomy): Eukaryota > Metazoa > Chordata > Mammalia > Carnivora > Mustelidae > Mustela > Mustela lutreola. Next base: position 100,539,414 of record NC_081299.1, on the reverse strand, counting down.
AATCCTGAGAATCCTTTCTCTCTCTAGTGACAGATCCCTTGTTGCCAAAATCTCTTCTCTTCCTATTTTTGTGCTGAAGCATATTTTTCAATAGCAATCTGAGAAAATGACTAAATTTACCCTCAGATTTGATTCACAATTTGGCTGAATATATAATTTTCTAAGCTACTGTTCCACTCTCTTCCAGTTTCCAGTATTATGGCTGAGGAATCTGAGGTGCCATTATATACAATCCCATCTTTTTTTTTTCCTCTGTAAATGTTTAGGATCTGTTTTTGAATGCTTATTTTTCTAAAATTTCAGTAGGAATCTTTTTTTTTTTTTCTATTTTTTTTGCTCATTGTTGTTCCATGTCTGGTAGGTCCTTTCAATCCCCAAGACCCACATTCTTTAGTTTCAGCCAGTTTTTTTAAATTGACTTCTTCTCATCTATTTTCTTCATCTAATCACTTGTCAAATGTTCCTGACTAATCTTACCTTCTTGTTTGCTCAATCTCTTTGTTCTACTGAGAGATATGTTCAATTTTATCTTCCAACTCTTCTACTGAATTTTAAAATTATATTTTTTTAATTTCTAAGAGCTCCTTCATATTCTATAAATGTTCCTTTTCATAACCTCCTGTTCTCATGAGTTCCATTTTTTTGTCATGCCAATGACAATTTTTTTTTTCTTTTTTGGTCCTCCCCATATTGTTTCTATATTCTCTGAATTCCTGAATTCTTCCATCTGTTTTGTTTTCTAATGTAAGAAACTTTCCTGAAATGCCTAGTGATCTTTGGTTTGTTCTTCACATCAGAGGGAGGCACTTACAAGATAATTAAATGCTGTCAGTGAATGAGCCAAACTTGAGCTGAGCCTCATCTTAGGGACTACAGGTGAACCCAGGGGTTTTCACTGAGGAACACTCTAGATCTTTTCTCTTGGGCCAGTCTCCCCAGAGAAGTCTGCCCGTCTTCTGCTTATTGAATATGAAAACCTGGCTGCCAGAATTCGGAGAGTTGAGCAGGAGAAAGTGGTCTCAATATTCAGAACACTTTTCACTTATTCCCTCCTCTCTGACCACATTTTTTGGTCAGAATACCAGCCATAACTGGTATTCCCCAAATTCAGACCTCTTCTAATTTATCCCTCAAAAAGCTACAGTATACTCTAGTCTTCTGTTGGGGAAGGGAAGGCAGCAGCTAGGATGCCTAAGCTGGAGAACTGGAGATCTAAGAGTTATGAGCACTTTTTAAAATGTTCAAATAATCCCTTTCTAATGTCATTTTATACCCCTTCCTTTAGAAGTAACCATTGTCTCTAATCCTTGAAACTTTCAGGTATTCCTCAGTTCACATCATCTTGTCTCTTGTTAGTTTCTTCCCCTATAAGCTTAAGGTTCAACTTTCTCTGCCTGCTAAGCCAGTGACCATAATGTTTAACAGGAGCCTACCTGTACAGGAGGTCTTAAAATGTTTCATGTTGACTTGTAAGAACACTGGATATATGGATATTAAAGGGTTAACTCACCAGGTCTAGGCTGTCCAAACCCTGTACATTCCAAAGAAAGATTTGCCCTGTGCCAGACTCCTAGAAAATAACCACTAAATCTTATTACCCTGCCTTTTAGAGTACCTTCGATTAAGTGTAGCCTTGGGCCATGTGAACAGTTTCTGCTTACAATGTGATTTATGGTGGGGGCCTTGGGTTACATGATATCAGCCTGACCTCTTGGAGGTGTTAGAGAACTAAGGTCAGTCACGCCTACATAATGAACCTCAAATAAAAGCCCTGGACAGCAAGGCTCAGGTGGACTTCCCTGGTTGACGATACTTCCTTACCATACATCATTGCTGGACACTTAAACACTGTCCATACCACTCCACCGAAAGGGGACAGCTAGAAACTTGCATCTGGTATGTACTGGACTCTCTCATATGGGCCTTTCCTATTACTAATTTTAATCTGCATGCTACTGCTGCAATAAACCCAAACCATGAAAACAACTGCTTTGTTGAGTTCTGGGAATACTTCCAGTAAATCACTAAGGCTGTGGTGGTCTTGGGAGTCCCCTAAACACACACTGTTATTTGAATTATTATGTACATAGGAAAGTGTTTCAATAAATTCTAATTACATCTAAAAACTAGCAGGTCAGTCATCTCAGGAAAAAAAAAAAAAAATCTATCAATGTTTCTCAATACAGTCCAAATAAAGTGCCTACAGCAGCCAGCACATTAAGACAGTCTCCAGAGCTGAGGTAACATCAGAGTACAGCTCTAGTTTGATTCCATTAAGGTCAAGGTTTTATAATAATTCATAAGACCAAGCTTTACGTACCTGCTAAGTCTTTCATAATCATTACTAGAATATTTCCAAATAGATATTTAACTATTCGAACTAAACTTACCATCTTCTTTTATGATAAATAATCCCTTTGAAATATTGCTGATGCTGTTACAACCTGACAAAACCTTTTTCTTCACAGGCAGTACTTTTACCAAGAATCAGCAGGAGTTCTAGTTAACAAAACTTAACTGTAGTATTCACTAAATTCCGCCCCCTCCCTACACACACACACACATACCATGGCATTCTCTTTATCTCCAAATAATTCCTAGAATAACAATTTGAAAGACTTCTGAGACTAAACATTTAAAGAATCCTGAAGTCAATCGGTCCCCATTCTTTAATCTTTTGAGACTCTTTGGAAGATATCTGCAGTAAGGGCAGAAGGGTTTGATGACCTATTCTTTAAAAGATGGCAGATAAAATGCTAATTTTTCAGAGGCATGTTTATGAGGAGATTTGCATAGTATCTAGCAGAGTCCCTTGTAACTAAACACTTCAGAAATTTCTTATTCAATGATAAATTATTTACAGATCTATTCTCCATTATTTATAAAATGTTGGATATCAAAAGCTCCCTCAACAGAGAGTGGTATAATGATCCAAACAACATTATATCAAAATTTCAAGTGTCCAATAATTATTTTATAATCCCTATTAAGAAAGATTATTGCCAACTTGGAATCTGAACTATGAGCATGACCCCAAAACAAACAAGAACAAAGTATGACACCATAGATGATACAAAGGCATATACATTTAAATCTAGTCAAATACCATAACCTCTCCACATCATAAATCTTGTTTTATTACCTCTTTAATTTTTTCCCTTTTCTTTCTTATGTCATTATCTTCTGGGTCTCCACCATTTATTCCTATTAGATTTGGTATAGGGACTGGTGGCAGTGGCTTCTTCTCTTTTGCCTTCATCTCTTGGACTACCTTATTTTTCTCCGTCTGAATTTCTGCTCGAATTTCCTCTCTCGACTTTTTTAATTTTTCTTTTGCTTCTTCCAAGGCCTTCTCGTGATCTGCTCGAATTTTATTTCTCAAACGTTCCTCTTCTTCCCTATAAGAGAATAAAAAAAGGTCTGGTAAGAATGATCCTTAAGAACTTCAATCTTTGAACCTAAAATTTAAAGTTTCCTGAGCCAAACCCTGTTAGAAGTTTCGTACTCCAGCCATTAAAAGGTAAGGATGATCTGTGAAAGAGACTCAGATATATCTGCCCAAATAGGATAAATATAACTTGTTATAAGCCCTGGATGCTGAAGACAAAACACTTTACAAGGTGGAAGAGGGAACCTAGAAAGAAAGTTACAATTGCAGGAGCAGTGAGAACAGAGCAAAGAACAATCAGTAACTTATCAGAAGACATGAAGAAAGAAAAGGGAGGGGGAGGGAGGAAAAAAGAAAAAACAGAGCAAAAACAAAACGGGGGAGAGAAAATAAAAACAGAATTAAGTATGGGGAAGGGACAAAAATATAAATACAGGGTCAAGGAAAGTGATAAGTGGAAAAGAGAAGATCTAGGGAAACTTTTCATTTATTATTATTAGTACATGATATGCTTCTAAAACTTTTATATTTTGAAAATCCTACAGATCTTAACACAATTCCCAAGTGTTGTGGGAATTGAGAACAGATTCCAATTCAGTAGGTCTCTATGAAACCCATGACTGTGTTTTACGAAGAGCTCCTCTGATGAATTCTGGTATGCACACAGGTTTGGACACCACAACCGCAGTGGACACTTAGAGGGTTTTCTACCCTGGCCTACTTTTGTGAGAGCTTAATCTTCTCTCCACTTCTACCCCCATCCACATGAATGAATACAGGAGTGGTAGTTACTGTTTTCGACATCAGCCAATGATGACTGCTCTAAGGGTAAATATCTCAGTAGTCACCAGAGTCAACTCTCTAGACATTCAATTCAAACTCTACCGGACCTACAACATTGCTGTTGGAAACAGAAAATGGAACAGCCAGTTTCTTAAGAAATTCAATATGTAATTACCACAAAATTCAGCAACTGCACTGGAAATTTATCCCAGCAAAGTGAAGGTGTATGTTCATAAAAAACCTATTCATAAGCCCATCACAAAAGGACAAGTACTATATGATTCCACTTATGTGAGATATTTAGGATAAACAAAATCCTACAGAGTAGAATAGTGGTTCGTTGCCATAGGATGGGGGGAGAAAGGGAAATGGGAAGTCACTGTTTTAAGGGGTAGAGCTTCAGTTTTGCAAGATCGAGAGTTCTGGAAATGGTCACAAAACAATACAAATGCATTTAATACCAACACACTGTACACTTAAAATTAGCTAAAGTATTAAGTGTTATGTGTATCCTAGCACAATTTCTAAAAAACACTGGAGGGAAAATCCTATACAGAAATGTTTATAATGACTTTACCCATAATGGGCAAAAACTGAAAACCACTGAGGTATCCTTCACCAAGTAAATAAACAAATCACTGTTTATACTGTGGTCTAGCCACACTATGGAATACTACTCAAAATAAAAAGAAACTATTCATACACACTTGAATGAATTTCAAAGGTATTACTCCGTGAATGAAAGAAGCCCATCTCAAAACATTACATTCCACTTTATTCCTTTTACATGACATTCTCAAAAAGACAAAAATCTAAGGATGGTGAGTAGGTCAGTGGTTGCCAGGAAGTATGGTTGGGAGAGAATTACCGTTAAAGGAATAACACATAAGAGAGTTTTGGGGGATGAAAGCATTGTTATGTAACCCAATTATCGTGATTATGGGAATACATATATGTGTTTAAAAATCACAGAACATCCAGAGAAAAATACCAGTTTACAGCCTAATATTAAAAATAAAATGTTAAATGTTTAGAGAAAAAACTGGATTGCTAGCAGTAAAGAGGGGCTGATGAGGGAAACAGGAGAGACCACCAGAGACAGGGCAAAGAGGCACCTGAAGGCAGGGAGAAAGAATCCACGGGGCCTCCAGACAGAGTGGAGGTGGGAAGACTGCAGCAAGGATAAGCCAAAGCTGGCCCGTGGGTGAATTCATGAGCAATTCTGGGCTGCTCCGTTCAGGAGACTCGGGCAAAAAAGGGCATCGTCTGCCTTCCAAACTGCCCCCCTCTCCTTACCAACAGAGAAACACTGTGCCCAGCCCACAAATAATGCGTCTATGTCAACCAAGTCTCTCTCAAATGCCCCTGCAGCTAGAGGTGATCACACAACCCTATTCCAACCACAGAGGCAAAGGAGGACTCTAGGAAATAATTTCCTTTTGGAATTAAAAAATGGACAGAACCATTTGAGAAAAGGGCCCGTTAGCTACTAAGACCAAACCTATCAAAATACCTACTCCTATCTTCAGCTGTGGTTGTGATGCCTAAAACTGTGACAGCCATTTTGCAGGCAAAAGGCTCAGGGATAAATGAACAACATCATTCAGGAAAAGAAAAGAAAGACATAAAGTGCTGCTGATATCATTAGGTTGCTACCAGGGCCTTCAACTGCCAGTCTCCAGATTTCGGGGTCTATGAAGCTGAACCAGTTAGGTGTTCTGTCACTTCCACCTGAGAATGTTCCCAACACCCTCACTTAGTGAGCAAACAATGCACACAGTGAGGAAAGCAGTAGGCCTGGGACTAAGTCCCAAAGAAGAGTACCATCAAACAGGAAGGACTAGTTCTTTCAAGGGCAGAGACTGATGAGTGGGAGAGACTCCGTCAGGAACAATGCTTCCCCTTTATAGCTCCAAGCACCATGTTACCACTGAAAGGCACATGGAAGCCCCCACCATGTGTGCAATGGCTCACCTGGGCATCACTTTAGAAGCACCCTCATGCACCAGCAAACCTCCACCAACAGCTGGGGATTACATGCCGCCTTCTCGAGCCCACCCTAAGGGCCACAATACATTCACTGTCCCTCTCCAAAGCTTCACAATGCACATGGGTATTGTAAAGGCTCTGCGAAGTTCTGCAATAAAGGTGCCTAGCATAATACTGCCCAACCTTTTTTAGTCACAATCCCCTTCTAGCACACCCCTTTTAGCATGCCATGAAACACTGTCACAGATGAATATTCTCAAACTATGCTATCAGCCAACTAAGGCTTTGGTAGAACCTGCCACTTTTTCACTGTGTGACATTAGATGTGTATCACCTCTCTGAAGCTTCTTTTCCCATCTGTGAAGAGTATCCCCACCACCCTTACAAGACTGTTATGAGGAATGGATGAGATGACACAGGAGTCTAAGAGTACAGAGAAGTCCTTATCAACACAAGTTTCCTTCCTTCCCTTACCACCTATCCTCTTCCTCACCACACACACACACACACACAGAGCCATTTAATGATCAGGGATAACATCATTGTCCTCAGACACCAGGGACCAATACCCAGGGACACCTTGCAACTTTTCAGCATCCCTGCACTGAATGACATAACACTTATGGGCAAACCTACAAGGATTTAGAGGGCACCAAATGCTCTTAAAATGTGGCTCACCTCCTGCAGAACTAGCAGAGAACTATGCCCTCTCTTTTCCATTCCTGACTCCTTTGCCCATATGCCCATAACAGCAGCTGGGGCCTTCAAGATCACCTTAGAAATAAAAGGCATAATGAGCATGAGTACTGGGAAGCCCATTTTCATTCACTATTTTTACTAATTAAATACTAATAGCAATGATTCCTCTAAAAGCAAAGAAGTATATTTGAGAGCAACATGTATATGTAAACAATCTTCAAATTACACAGTTATTTTTAAAAATTAAAAAAACTGAACCATCTAAATTTTAGTACTCTATAAGAAAGCCCCCAGTCACTTTACCCCACTTTTGCTATTGTTATGGCATCCAAACGTTGTTCAGCAGAACCTATACTGTTGCAATACTTGTGTGGTCTCATTCAGAAATATTTTGAAAACCTAAAGATCTATAAATTTGCATCTGTCCCTCAAAATAATTTTTTGTTTAGCAGTTTAGTGAATACAGTCAGCATGGAATAACCACCATAACTTGGAGTTCAAAGAAAGACCAGTCTAGTCCTCATCAGGAACTCCGGAGTCCCAAGGAACTGAGCTGAATCTCCCATTAACTGGGTGCCGAGAAGAGTCATTTTATAGTTGAGGACAAAAAGCACCCAAGGTAAAAGTACTTAATCCAAAGGCCAGGAGACAATTCCTTTCCAGCTCTGCCCCAACTTACTCTGCAATCCGACACAAATCATTAAAAACCCACAAGATCAGTACTTTCTGGGTAAACACATATTAATACTACCCCAACTACACCACTTGGCTACTGGTATCCAAGGTAAGTAGAAGCACTTCATAAAATGTAACCATTAATTATATCAAACACCCTAATCTCTCTGATAGTTTTCTTCTCTCTACATACACATATCAAATTTTTATTTTCATTTTGGTCTCCTTTCAAGGGGCTCTTCAAATTTTTAGTGGCCAAATTTCCAGATTTGCCATTACACCAGCTAAATCAACTCTTTTCACTTAGTTCATCTTTTACTTATGTATTTTGAAGATTTTTTGTAACTTTGATATCTTCAACAGATATCAACGTTGAACTTGCACCTGTATATGTTTCCGCTACCTTTCCATCAGTGCCTTTTATCTTTCTGTGCAGTAAACAATCTGCCCCATCCAAAGAGAAGTCTGGCCTTTATCATACCTCAACTTCTGGGAGGTTATCTTTCATATCTGACTAAAGCATTCTTCTTCATGGTGAGTGCTGGCCATACCCAACCTTAGGGTGGGGCTGGCCACATCTGAGAGTCCTAGAGTTAAGGCAGGCCACACTAGAAACACCAACTCTATGACTTTGGGTGAGGGTTCTGGGTAAAACAGTTTTACTGAGAATGAGTTCAATCATGTGGGCAATCAATTAATTGCGCCTATTTAACAAAGCCTCAATAAAAACTCTGAATACCTGGTTAGCAATACATACTGGCACACTCTGTGGGGAGAAGACACTAGAAGCTCCACATATGGAACCTTCCTGGACTTTACCCAATGTGCTTCCTCCTTTGGCTGACTGTAAACTCTATCCTCTCCCTATAATCTATAATTCTTCTGTAAGTTTAACAGCTTTCAGTTAAGCTCTATGACTGCTAGCAAATTACCAAACCTGAGGGTGGTTGTGGGAGATCCCTGAAATTGCAGGTGGTGTCAGAAGTGATGTTGTCTTGTGGAGAGATGAAACTTAAACTATGAAGCTAGGCTAACTCTGGACACCTTCCAAGGCTTCCAATAAAATCCAGTCTTACATATACTGGTTCTCATGAAATCTGAAATTGCTTTCTACCAATTACATCTTTATGTGTAATATTTAACTCACTTTTTGATACCCTATACATAATGTAAGGACTTGTTGTTGTTGTTTTGTTTTTGTTTTGTCCTTCCATGCACCCTTGGTCCTTGAAAAGCAAAGGCAAATGACAACAGCTATTGTGGCTTAAATCATGTAAGACACTGGTTTAGTCAATGACTTAGATTATCTTATTTAATTCTCACACCAATTTATGAGGTACCCTCTATTAAGCACTGTTCTCCATCTTATTAGAAAAATACTATGGCACAAAGAGAAAAATTTAGTAATTTGTTCAGGGTCATAGAGCTAGTAAATAGAGAGCCTAGACACAAGCATATGCATTTTGACTTCTTAAACATTTACGCAAATAGCACCTTTCATGTAAGAGATGAATTGTATTTAAGACTTTGTCTCTTGCTGTGTAGATACAAACACAATTTCTCAATCTTTCCTCCCTTTTTCTTTCATCCTATAGCCCTCACTTTTTAGCTAAACACATGCTCCTGCTAAAAATAAAATCTATTTCTCAGACTCCCTTACTGAAACTGCCCTATAGAATTTGTGTGATCACAAATAAGCTTTTATCTTGCTTAAGCCACTGTTGTTTTGTGACTTTTATGCTTGGTAAAATGACCTAATATTAACTGAACTACTCACTCTCCAACCAAAATGTTCTCTTTCCCTGAGGCTTTCATTAGTATCTGAGGGCTGATTTGCCAGAAAGAAACTCATCAGGTGATAAATTTCCCTCTCCAATTAGAGTACTAAAATAAGTCATGTTTGGAAACATTCTGAAGGGCAAATACAATCCTCAATTACATAAGGATACTATAAAATTACATTGAAGTCTTATTTGGCAAAGATTGAGGGGGATATACAAATACTCTCTCCCTCTCTATGCTTCACCTAAGGAACATGAAGTTTCATCCATCCTTAAAACTAAATCAATAAAAACTTCCCTCAAAACTGCCTGTGTCCACCTTTACCAGTGCCCCCTTCCTTCTATCACTATACTTTTTCAAAAACACACTTGCCATTTCTACTTTCCTTAACCTCACATCACGCTTCTATCCATCACAGTTAAAAACTGATAACCAAGTTTATCCATCCTTTGAAACCACCTCTTCCTCACACTTGCCTTTCCAACAAACTAATCACAGGTTTTACCACAACCAGTTGCCCCAAAAATGTCGTATTCCATCTCCACTTCTGTTAAAGAGTACTCTATGTACTCTTCCTAGTCAACATCAACCAACTGTATTTTCTCAACTATTATATATACATGTGTGTATGTGTGTGTATATATATATATGTATATATACATACATACATATATACATACACACACACACACATACACACATAGTCAGCCTTTCCCAGGTTATATATATATGTGTGTGTATATATACGTGTGTATATACATATACACACACATGTGTGTGTGTCAGTGTCCACATTGTCCATGTTATACATATACATATACATACATACACATGTATACATATATACATACATATGTATGTATGTATGTCCACACATGTATGTCCACATATATATGTATATACACATACACACACATGTACACACACACACATATATAACCTGGGAAAGGCTGACTGTGTGTGTGTGTGTGTATATATACATATACATACATATACATACATATATATACATACACACACACATATACAGTCAACCTTTCCCAGGTTACTAAGTACTCCAAATCCAAATTCTAACAATATGTAAGACATTGCCATCGACTATTTGCCAGTCCGACATGTCCAAAACAGAAGTGAATGATTAATATGGAAAAGGGACAATCATACAGGCTAAGTTCATTCACAAACAAGATTTTTTTTGTTTTAAAAATATCAGCAAAGTTAACAACAATAATAAAACATGGAAAAAATAATTCATCATAACTATTATGATCAGTTATAATCATAACTTACTCCAGAAACAATAGCTTAACATTAGAAAATTCCATCCATTAATTTACCTATTATTAAAGAATAAAATTATGTCAATCACTCAGTAGAAACAGAAAAGTAAAGTGATAAAATTCAACATCCATTCCTGATTTTAAAACCTTAGAGCAAGGGGCGCCTGGCTGGCTCAGTCAGTAAGGCCTACAACTCTTGTTCTTAAGAGTTGTAACTCAAGTCCCACCTTGGGCAGAGGAGATTATTTAAAAAATAAAATCTTAAAAAAAATAAAACCTTAGAGCAAAGGAGAAAAAGAGACCTTTTTCAACCTAATCCAAAACCTAGAGCAAATAGCAATCTAAACAGTAAAACCTTAGAAGCAGTCCCTTCAAAATGAGGGAAATACGTAAGAAAGCTCACCATCCAAATTTTATTTGATTGTACTAGATGTCTTAGCCAGCAAAGTAAAAGATGAAAATGTTAAGAAAAAGTTCAAAGTCTTCTGTCATAGATAATATGATTTATACATAGGAAACCCAAAGAACCTACAAATTATCAGAAATAAGAGTGCAGCAAGGAAGGGAAAAAAATGAACAGAAAGCAGACACCCAATAAACATCACTGCCTTTCCTTCCTACCCTTTTTGGGTCTCATCTTTCTAGACTCCAAGCATTCAAACTTCCACTGACACATTCCTTTCTCTTAAGGTAAAGCCACTGTTTACATCAGCTTTCATTCACACCCATTATTTCACTGCTAAGACTTCCAGGCCCTGTCTTCCAATTTAGATTTAAGAAGCATAAAAGCCCTTAAAGACTTTGTCAGATAACTTTTCTAAAGCATTAAAAGTGAGGAATTTTATCACAGTGACTCTTACTAATCTCCAAATTTTAATAACACTATGAGCTGACTAAAAAACATGCTGAATGAATCAAAAACATAATGCTATATTCCAAAAGATAAATGACAATGACCTATATGATAGGCCCTATATGATGGCCTTTAAAAAAAAAAAATTTTAAGATTTTATTTATTTGAGAGAGAGAGACAGAGCACAAGTGGGAGGAGGGGGAAGATAAGGGACAGAGAGAGAGGGAAAAGCAGATTGCCCATTAAGCAGGGAGCCTAACACAGGGCTCAGTCCCAGGACCCTGAATTCCAGGACCCTGAGATCATGACCTGGGCCACGGCAGCCACCCAACCAACTGAGCCATCCATGTATCCCATGATGGCTTTGTTCTTAATTATAAAATATTAACCTTTCAAATATCCTGTATTTTAAAAGCACTCTAAAGAAACTTCAGGATCCAAGAAAGCACAACAAAAATCTGTGATGTAATTATATAAATAGCTATTTGTGCACAATCATAGGCCAAGAATGGTTTTAGGAAACAACCATAAGATAGTCAGCAAGAGATACAAAATATACTAGAGTAAGAATATTCTACCGGGCTTAGTGACAAGTGCCTAGAAGAATTTAAGACCTTCCAAAAAGAAATGCCACTGCTTCAAGGTCATAAAGGTTGAACTCCTGAAACTCAAGCTAACTAAAAGATAAAACCATGCTAATTATTTTCCGAGGGTTATTCACAAATATGGTGTAGGATAATTCTTCACAGCAAATGAATGCATTCTACATGCACAGAACACACTACCATACAAATGACAAAGAACTTTCTGAATGTTACCCTTTTAAGCTAAACCGTGTACCTTCTGGTGTACTGATTTGTAGTTAAGAACCAAAAAGCATGAATTCTATCACATTTAGGTTCCCTATTCCGCAAGAGTGAATCCATTCTTAAGAAAACACATTAAAAGGAAAGCCCAACTGTTCATCAGTACAACTGGTCAGTCACCTGAAAAAAACTGAAAGAGATTCAAAGTGAAAAAAAATTCCCTGAGAAATCCAATGACCCTCAAATCTCCATACCAAATCCACTTACTCTGATCATGTGCACCCTATATAATACCAAGTTCTTTCATGTTCCCATTTTAATAATGCAGCTCATGAACCATCAACACAACTCACTGTCTCTATCTTAAATTTGGCAGATATAGGTCATCCATATGGTCATTTAAAAAAATTGTTTACAACAGAGAACTGTTATAGATCAATCTGACTACATTTTAGGGAATTTTAGTTTGAGTTAATTGTGATTTCAGATTAAATCACTAGTTATCAGTCACTGAATTAATTTCAGCTTAACTCAATAATAAAAAATATTTACCAAATGTGAGGGGCACTTAGCTAGGTGTAGGGAATACAAAGAAAAATAAAATATTATTTGCCCACAGGAGTTAACAATCCAATAAAAATGCAAACTAAGTAAATATAAAATGAGTGGATCACAAAAACATAAATAACTACAGGTGGTATACCAGGGACTTTAGGTTAGACTGAAGTAGTAAGATATCCACAGAAAAGGTATTCTCTAAGCACACGTATGCCTTGAGAAGATTTACATAGGAAAATAGCTTAGAAATGCATGATCTTCAGGGTACCTGGGTGGCGCAATTGGTTAAGAGTCCTGACTCGGTTTTGGTTCAGATCACCATCTCTGGGTCAAGGGATTGGGCCTGAGGCCCGCATTAGGCTCTGCGCTCAGAGGTGACTCTGCTTGGGATTCTCTCTCCCTTCTCCCTCTGCCCCGCCCTGTTCCTCTCTAAAATAAATAAAAATAAATATTGGGAGTAAATAAAAAAAAAAAAAAAAGAAATGCAAGATCTCCAAATCCAAATTAAAATGAAAAACATGAGTTTTCCAGGCAGATCAAGAAAATAAGGGCATGCTAGGCATAGAAGGGATAGTATGTAAAGAGATATGGAAGAAGTGACCCAACACCCCAGTTAGCAAATAAGTTGCTGTATCCACTAAATAATAGTGTGTGTGGTGGGAGGTGGTATGGTACAGTAGAGTAAAACAGACTGGACATAACAAGGAAGGTGGAGAGGACAAAATCTTAATTGAGCTTGCATTGCGTCCTGATGACAAAAGGAAGCCACTGAATGACATCTACTTGAAAATGGCATACCTCTTACTTAAATTTTTTAATTTTTTAATTTCTTATTTTTTATAAACATACATTTTTATCCCCAGGGGTACAGGTCTGTGAATTGCCCAGCTTACACACTTAACAGCACTCACTAAAGCACATACCCTCGCCAATGACCATAATCCCATAATCCCACCCCCCTTCTCCCAACCCCCCTCCCTCCAGCAACCCTCAGTTTGTTTTGTGAGATTAAGAGTCACTTATGGGGGTGCCTGGGTGGCTCAGCGGGTTAAGCCGCTGCCTTCGGCTCAGGTCATGAACTCAGAGTCCTGGGATCGAGCCCCGCATCTGGCTCTCTGCTCAGCAGGGAGCCTGCTTCTTCCTCTCTCTCTGCCTGCCTCTCTGCCTGCTTGTGATCTCTCTCAAATAAATAAATAAAATCTTTAAAAAAAAAAAAAAAAAAAAAAAAGAGTCACTTATGGTTTGTCTCCCTCCCAATCACATCTTGTTTCATTGATTCTTCTCCTACCCCCTAAGCCCCCATGTTGCATCACCACTTCCTCATATCAGGGAGATCATATGATAGTTGTCTTTCTCCGCTTGACTTATTTCGCTAAGCATGATACGTTCTAGTTCCATCCACGTTGTCGCAAATGGCAAGATTTCATTTCTTTTGATGGCTGCATAGTATTCCATTGTGTATATATACCACCTCTTCTTTATCCATTCATCTGTTGATGGACATCTAGGCTCTTTCCATAGTTTGGCTATTGTGGACATTGCTGCTATGAACATTCGGGTGCACGTGCCCCTTCGGATCATTACGTTTGTATCTTTAGGGTAAATACCCAGTAGTGCTATTGCTGGGTCATAAGGTAGTTCTATTTTCAACATTTTGAGGAACCTCCAAGCTGTTTTCCAGAGAGGCTGCACCAGCTTCCATTCCCACCAAGTATAGGAGGGTTCCCCATTCTCTGCATCCTCGCCAGCATCTGTCATTTCCTGACATTAATTTTAGCCATTCTGACTGGTGTGAAGTGATATCTCATTGTGGTTTTGATTTGTATTTCCCTGATGCCGAGTGATATGGAGCACTTTTTCATGTGTCTGTTGGCCATCTGGATGTCTTCTTTGCAGAAATGTCTGTTCATGTCCTCTGCCCATTTCTTGATTGGATTATTTGTACTTTGGGTTTGAGTTTGATAAGTTCTTTATAGATTTTGGATACTAGCCCTTTATCTGCTATGTCGTTTGCAAATATCTTCTCCGATTCTGTCCGTTGTCTTTTGGTTTTGTTAACTGTTTCCTTTGCTGTGCAAAAGATTTTGATCTTGGTAAAATCCCAATAGTTCATTTTTGCCCTTGCTTCCCTTGCCTTTGGCGATGTTCCTAGGAAGATGTTGCTGCGGCTGAGGTTGAAGAGGTTGCTGCCTGTGTTCTCCTCAAGGATTTTGATGGAGTCATTTCTCACATTGAGGTCCTTCATCCATTTTGAGTCTATTTTCGTGTGGTGTTAAGGAAATGGTCCAATTTCATTTTTCTGCATGTGGCTGTCCAATTTTCCCAACACGATTTATTGAAGAGGCTGTCTTTCTTCCATTGGACATTCTTTCCTGCTTTGTCAAAGATTAGTTGACCATAGAGTGGAGGGTCTATTTCTGGGCTTTCTATTCTGTTCCATTGATCTATGTGTCTGTTTTTGTGCCAGTACCATGCTGTCTTGATGATGACAGCTTTGTAATAGAGTTTGAAGTCCGGAATTGTGATGCCACCAACGTTGGCTTTCTTTTTCAATATTCCTTTGGTTATTCGAGGTCTTTTCTGGTTCCATATAAATTTTAGGATTATTTGTTCCATTTCTTTGAAAAAGATGGATGGTACTTTGATAGGAATTGCATTAAATGTGTAGATTGCTTTAGGTAGCATAGACATTTTCACAATATTTGTTCTTCCAATCCAGGAGCATGGAACATTTTTCCATTTCCTTGTGTCTTCCTCAGTTTCTTTCATGAATACTTTATAGTTTTCTGAGTATAGATTCTTTGCCTCTTTAGTTAGGTTTATTCCTAGGTATCTTATGGTTTTGGGTGCAATTGTAAATGGGATTGACTCCTTAATTTCTCTTTCTTCTGTCTTGTTATTGGTGTAAAGAAATGCATCTGATTTCTGTTCATTGATTTTATATCCTGACACTTTACTGAATTTCTGTACAAGTTCTAGCCATTTTGGAGTGGAGTCTTTTGGGTTTTCCACATATAGTATCATATCATCTGCGAAGAGTGATAGTTTGACTTCTTCTTTGCCGATCTGGATGCCTTTAATTTCCTTTTGTTGTCTGATTGCTGAGGCTAGGACTTCTAGTACAATGTTGAATAGCAGTGGTGATAATGGACATCCCTGCCGTGTTCCTGACCTTAGCGGAAAAACTTTCAGTTTTTCTCCATTGAGAATGATATTTGCAGTGGGTTTTTCATAAATGGCTTTGAGAATATTGAGGTATGTGCCCTCTATCCCTACACTTTGAAGAGTTTTGATCAGGAAGGGATGCTGTACTTTGTCAAATGCTTTTTCAGCATCTATTGAGAGTATCATATGGTTCTTGTTCTTTCTTTTATTGATGTGTTGTATCACATTGATTGATTTGCGGATGTTGAACCAACCTTACAGCCATGGAATAAATCCCACTTGGTCGTGGTGAATAATCCTTTTAATGTACTGTTGAATCCTATTGGCTAGTATTTTGGTGAGAATTTTTGCATCTGTGTTCATCAAGGATATTGGTCTAGAGCTCTCTTTTTTTATGAGATCCTTGTCTGGTTTTGGGATTAAGGTGATGCTGGCCTCATAAAATGAGTTTAAAAGTTTTCCTTCCATTTCTATTTTCTGGAACAGTTTCAGGAGAATAGGAATTATTTCTTCTTTAAATGTTTGGTAGAATTCCCCCGGGAAGCCGTCTGGCCCTGGACTTTTGTTTGGAGATTTTTAATGACTGTTTCAATCTCCTACTGGTTATGGGTCTGTTCAGGCTATTTCTTCCTGGCTCAGTTGTGGTAGTTTATATGTTTCTAGGAATGCATCCATTTCTTCCAGATTGTCAAATTTGTCGGCGTAGAGTTGCTCATAGTATGTTCTTATAATTGTCTGTATTTTCTTTGGTGTTAGTTGTGATCTCTCCTTTTTCATTCATGATTTTATTTACTTGGGTCCTTTCTCTTTTCTTCTTGATAAGTCTGGCCAGGGGTTTATCAATTTTATTAATTCTTTCACAGAACCAGCTCCTAGTTTCATTGATTTGTTCTATTGGTTTTTTGGTTTCTATTTCATTGATTTCTGCTCTGATCTTTATGATTTCTCTTCTCCTGCTGGGTTTAGGGTTTCTTTCTTGTTCTTTCTCCACTTCCTTTAGGTGTAGGCATAGGTTTTGTACCTGAGACCTTTCTTGTTTCTTGAGAAAGGCTTGTACCACTACATATTTTCCTCTCAGGACTGCCTTTGTTGTGTCCCACAGATTTTGAACCGTTGTATTTTCATTATCATTTCTTTCCATGATTTTTTTCAATTCTTCTTTAATTTCCCGGTTGACCCATTCATTCTTTACAAGAATGCTGTTTAGTCTCCATGTATTTGAGTTCTTTCCAAACTTCCTCTTGTGGTTGAGTTCTAGCTTCAGAGCATTGTGGTCTGAAAATATGCAGGGAATGATCCCAATCTTTTGATACCTGTTGAGTCCTGATTTAGGACTGAGGATGTGATCTATTCTGGAGAATGTTCCATGTGCACTAGAGAAGAATGTGTATTCTGTTGCTTTGGGATGAAATGTTCTGAATATATCTGTGATGTCCATCTGGTCCAGTGTGTCATTTACACCTTTATTTCCTTGTTTATCTTTTGCTTGGATGATCTGTCCATTTCAGTGAGGGGAGTGTTAAAGTCCCCTAGTATTACTGTATTATTGTTGATGTGTTTCTTTGATTTTATTATTAATTGGTTTATATAGTTGGCTGCTCCCACGCTGGGGGCATAGACATTTAAAATTGTTAGATCTTCTTGTTGGACAGACCCTTTGAGTATGATATAGTGTCCTTCCTCATCTCTTATTATAGTCTTTGGCTTAAAATCTAATTGATCTGATACAAGGATTGCCACTCCTGCTTTCTTCTGATGTCCATTAGCATGCGAAATCATTTTCCACCCCCTCACTTTAAATCTGGAGGTGTCTTCGGGTCTAAAATGAGTTTCTTGTAGGCAACATATAGATGGGTTTTGGTTTTTTTTTATCCATTCTGATACCCTGTGTCTTTCGATTGGGGCATTTAGCCCATTAACATTCAGGGTAACTATTGAGAGATAGGAATTTAGTGCCACTGTATTGCCTGTAAGGTGACTTACTGTATATTGTCTCTGTTCCTTTCTGATCTACCACTTGTAGGCTCTCTCTTTGCTTAGAGGACCCCTTTCAATATTTTCTCTAGAGCTGGTTTGGTGTTTGCAAATTCTTTCAGTTTTTGTTTGTCCTGGAAGCTTTTAATCTCTCCTACTATTTTCAATGATAGCCTAGCTGGATATAGTATTCTTGGCTGCATGTTTTTCTCATTTAGTGCTCTGAATAGATCATGCCAGCTCTTTCTGGCCTGCCAGGTCTCTGTGGATAAGTCTGCTGCCAATCTAATATTTTTACCATTGTATGTTACAAACTTCTTTTCCCGGGCTGCTTTCAGGATTTTCTCTTTGTCACTAAGGCTTGTAAATTTTACAATTAGGGGATGGGGTGTGGGCCTATTCTTATTGATTTTGAGGGGCGTTTTCTGAACCTCCTGAATTTTGATGCTTGTTCCCTTTGCCATATTGGGGAAATTCTCCCCAAATATTCTCTCCAGTATACCTTCTGCTCCCCTCTCTCTTCTTCTTCTGGAATCCCAATTATTCTAATGTTGTTTCGTCTTATGGTGTCACTTATCTCTCGAATTCTCCCCTCATGGTCCAGTAGCTGTTTGTCCCTCTTTTGCTCAGCTTCTTTATTCTCTGTCATTTGATCTTCTATATCGCTAATTCTTTCTTCTGCCTCATTTATCCAAGCAGTGAGGGTCTCCATTTTTGATTGCACCTCATTAATAGCTTTTTTTATTTCAACTTGGTTAGATTTTAGTTCTTTTATTTCTCCAGAAAGGGCTTTTATATCTCCCGAGAGGGCTTCTCTAATATCTTCCATGCCTTTTTCGAGCCCGGCTAGAACCTTGAGAACTGTCATTCTGAACTCTAGATCTGACATATTACCAATGTCTGTATTGATTAGGTCCCTAGCCTTTGGTACTGCCTCCTTTTCTTTTTATTGTGGTGAATTTTTCCGCCTTGTCATTTTGTCCAGATAAGAGTATATGAAGGAGCAAGTAAAATACTAAAAGGATGCCAACAACCCCAGGAAAATATGCTTTAACCAAATCAGAAGAGATCCCAAATTGTGAGGGGGGAGAAAGGGGATAAAAAGAGGTTCCGAAAGAAAGAAAAAAAAAAAAAGAAAGAAAAGAATTAAAAAAAGAAAACGAATAAAGAAAAGTATTAAAAAGAAAAAAATATATATGTATTAGATAAAGTAGTTAAAAAACGTTAAAAAAGAAAAGGGTAAAAGTTAAAAAATTTTTAGCAGAAGAAGAGAAAATAATGAAAAAGAAAAAAAAATTAAATTAACTACAAAACTAAAGAATCATAAGGAGAAAGCCATGAGTTCCGTGCTTTGCTTTCTCCTCCTCTGGAATTCTGCTGCTCTCCTTGGTATTGAAACTGCACTCCTTGGTAGGTGAACTTGGTCGTGGCTGGATTTCTTGTTGATCTTCTGGGGGAGGGGCCTGTTGTAGTGATTCACAAGTGTCTTTGCCCCAGGCGGAATTGCACCGCCCTTACCAGGGGCCGGGCTGAGTAATCCGCTCGGGTTTGGTTTCAGGAGCTTTTGTTCCCTGAGCACTTTCTGTAGAGTTCCGGAGGACAGGAATACAAATGGCGGCCTCCTGGTCTCCAGCCCGGAGGAGCGGAGAGCCCAGGTCCCCACTCCTAAGTGCGCCCTCAAAGAACAGCGCCCAGTAACTCCCGTCTGCCTGACTTCTGGCCGTGCTCCGAGCTCACCAAGCCTGCGACCGGTTCAAGGTTACACCGAGCTGTGAGCTCACTGTCAGCTCTGTCTCTGTAGCCGGCTTTCCCATTCTAATACCTGTGAGCTCTGAGACACTCAAACACCCCTGATCCTTCTGTGACCCTGCGGGACCTGAGGCCACGCTGACCCCGCATGGGCTTCACCCCGGTTTAGCCTCTGGAGCAATTTCCCTCGGCAGAACAGACTTTTAAAAGTCCTGATTTTGTGCTCCGTTGCTTGGCCGCATGCTGGGAGCTGGCCCCTCCCCCCGGGGGTCTAGCTTCTAGCCATTTGGATTCACTTCTCCGCCCGTCCTACCTTTCAGAAAATGGTTGTTTTTCTGTTTCTAGAATTGCTGTACTTCTTTCTTCGATCTGCCGATGGATTTGTAGGTGTTTGCAATCTTTAGATAAGCTATCTAGCTGATCTCCTGCTAGCTGAAGTAGTCTCAGCATGCTACTTCTCCGCCATCTTGACTCCTCTCTAACTTAAATTTTAAAAACAAAAAAACAACGCCTCCGGAGGACTAATGCGAGGGAAAGGGAGTTAGGAAGGAAGATGAAACAGGAAATGGGAGTTAGGAGGTCACCCAAGCAAAAAATGATAAGGACCTAATAAAAATCCATCTAAAGCAGATATGGAGGGGCGCCTGGGAGGCTCAGTGGGTTAAAGCCGCTGCCTTCAGCTCAGGTAATGATCTCAGGATCCTAGGATCGAGCCCCGCATCAGGCTCTCTACTCAGCAAGGAGCATGCTTCCCTTCCTCTCTGCCTGCCTCTCTGCCTACTTGTGATCTCTGTTAAATAAATAAAATCTTAAAAAATTAAATAAATAAAGTAGATATGGAGAAGCGGGACCAAATATCAGAGACCTTAGAAAGGCAGGACCAATAATAATGTTAAGTAAGTAATTAAACATCAATGGGAAAAGGGAGTTATAGGACAGGTTTTTCACTCTACTGACTGGATAAAAAGGGGTAAGCGTTAACAGAAACTAGAGAAAAAGTTGACCTGGAGTAAAGGAAAAAGTGAGAAAGAAATGAGTAAGTATGGTTTTACACACGCTGTGTTTAAAAAGCCAACAAAGCAGGGGGGCCTGGGTGGTTCAGTGGGTTAAGCATCTGTCTTTGGCTCAGGTCATGATCTCAGGGTCCTGGGATTGAGCCCTACATAGGGCTCTCTGCTCAGCAGGGAGCCTGCTTCCGCCTCTCTGCCTGCCTCTCTGCCGGCTTACGACCTCTGTCTGTCAAATAAATAAATAAAATCTTTAAAAAAAAAAAAAAACCAACAAAGCAAGCAGATTAAGATCTCCAGGGCTTTCGATATGCATTCAGAAAATCATCAGCCTATAGGAGGAGCCAGCTCCCACTTAACTGTCCACTTATATGGGTGAATTTTATGGTATGGAAAGTAAACGTCATAAAGATGTTTATTAAAAAGCAGGAGTAGTTATGCAGATATCAGACAGCAGTCTGCAGAGCAGGGATAAAGAGGGTTTTATTATAATAACAGGGTCAATACATCAAGAGAATATAGCAAGAGAATATAAAAGAATGTAAACATCACACATCAGAGGGTTTCAAAATATATGAAGCAAAACTGACAGAAAAAAAAAGGAAAAACAGACAAATCCACAGCATATTAAGCAAATCCAACACCATTCACTCAATAACTCATAAAAGAAGAAGGAAAATCAGTATGGACATAAAAGATACACAATACAGCTTCAACCAACCTGACCTAAATAACATTTATAAAAACACACTACCCAACAACAGCAAAATGCACATTCTGTTCAAATGCAAACAGAATATTCACCAACACAGACCATTTTCTGACCTGTAAAACAAGCCTTAATAAATTGAAGAGGATTCAAACAATACAGAGTATGTTTTTTGCTATACAAGGATTAAAGTGGCAATCAATAACATGAAGGGATCCAGATAATCTCCAAATATTTGAAAGTTGAATTATACATCTCTCAATAATTAAGAATCAAAAAGAAATCAAAAGTGACACTAGATGACTACAGTGGTGGCTGCATGTAAGTGTGTATAAATTAAACACTACTGAATATACACTCAAATGGCTGAGTTGTATGGTGTGTGAATTCGATCTCAATAAAGCTATTTTTTAAAAAATTAAATTAGAAAGTGGCTTGAACTAAAAGAAAATGCTAATATCAAAATTTGTAGGCGAAGCTCAAGGAATCCTTACAGTAAATTCACAGCACTAAATGCCAGCGTGAAGAAAAGAAGGTTACAGGAACAGTTCTAGCATAACCAATCCAAATTAGAAAGATCTCATATGAAGGACCTCAGGTTCAAACTTAATAGAAAAAAAAGTTAGCAGATGAAAGGAAATAACAAAAGTGAAAAGAAATAAAAGAGAAAACTGAAGATTGAGCAAAACCAATAAAACAAAGAGTTACTCTAAGATTTTTAAAAACAGGTAAATTTCTGAGAACACTGATAAGAAGAGGGAAAAAGAAAGCCACAAATTATAATAACTGGAACAGAAGCAGCAGCATAACTACAATACTACAAATATTAATGTCGGAGGCAGGCCCCTGGCCAGGGCGGCCTCCGCCATTAAAAGATGGCGCCTGGCTAGTTGCCAGGTTAGGAGTGCCTCGTGAGACTAAGTGGAAGCCCAAAGAGGAAATAAACAGCATTGGTTGCTAGCGAAGTTGTTCGTTTAGGTGCACAGCCTGATTCGCTCCCTCCTGTACCCTGCTCGCTGATTGGTCATGTAAGCGTATATAAGTGTGTAGACTTGCGGAAATAGAGAGAGAGAAGATGCATCCGAACCAGGGCGTCTTGTCGTCCTTGCGCGTTGAGGGCGATAAATGGCGCCGGCACCTGGGAACTAAATAAAGGAATCTTGCAAGGTAATCCGCAGGAAAGCAGGAAGTAAAGGTTCGCAGGTAAGCAGGGACATTAGCCATGTTCAAAAGTGGAAATTCCGCGGTAAAGCGGGGAGTAAAAATAGAAAAACCTTGCAAGGGAGAAGTCCGCAGGTATGCGGGGTAAAACCATGACAAAGGTGGTGGGAAACTTGTACAAGACCGCAACAAGAAGCGGGGCGGCCATAGAGCCGGGATTTTCTTATCGAAACCGCAGGTAAGCAGGGAAGGGACCACGATCAAAGTGGTGGGAATCTTATTCAAGTCCGCAATAAGAAGCGGGGCGGCCTTAGAGCCGGGATTTAGCGAGTCCGCGATAAGAAGTGGGGCGGCCTTAGAGCCGGGATTTAGCGAGTCCGCGATAAGAAGCGGGGCGGCCTTAGAGCCGGGATTTAGCGAGTCCGCAATAAGAAGCGGGGCGGCCTTAGAGCCGGGATTTTACAAGTCCGCAATAAGAAGCGGGGCGGCCTTAAAGCCGGAATTTAGCGGCGAGTCTTTAATGTCCACGTCTGTTGTCTGTGTGTTCATAATGGGATCTGAAGTATCTCAAGTGCGGTTGGAAGGGTCTTTAGAAGACCTGCTGAAAGCCAATGGAACTCCACTAAAAGCAAAAACTGCTCGGGCCTTCTTGAATACAGTGGAAAAGGCGGCTCCATGGTTCCTAGATGAAGGCTTGCTAAACATACCTCAATGGGACCACTTAGGGGAGGATTTGAAGAAACAGGACAATAAAACGCCTTTGCCACCCAGGACCCTGGCAATATGGACCTTAGTCCGGGGATGCCTGGTGGGGCCTAAACCCAAATGTGAATCAGCTCTACAAGAGGGAGCAGAGGCATTGGAGGAAGTGAAAGAGGAGAATTTGTCTTTGCCATTGAGGACCTGGTGCAACAGGCGAGACATTATCATAAGCTGTTCCATGTGAATGCTTTAACTCTTGGTCTCAAATTTAACATAACAAAAGCACAGGCACTGGACATAGTAGTCTCCTGCAGAAATTGCGTGATCTTACTACCTGCACCGTCCTTGGGAGTTAATCCTAAGGGTTTGTTACCTAATCATATATGGCAAATGGATGTCACACATGTTTCAGAATTTGGAAAGTTAAGATATGTTCATCTCTGTAGATACCTGCTCTGGAATAATTTTCGCCTCAGTGCATACGGGGGAAAAATCCAGAGATGTTATCGCCCATTGCCTACAGGCTTTTGCGGCATGGGGAAAGCCACGCCAATTAAAGACAGATAATGGTCCAGCCTATAGCCCACAACCCTTTAAAGCCTTCCTACAACAACCTGACATTGACTCGATACATGGAATACCCTATAACCCACAAGGACAAGGTGTTGTGGAGCGCACGCATCTTACAATAAAAAATGCGCTTTATAAACAAAAAGGGGGAATAGGGGACACCTTCAGGTCCCCTAAAGATAAGCTCAACACCATTCTCTTTATTTTGAATTTTTTAACGTCGCACAAAACTGGTAAATCAGCTGCAGACAGACATGCAAGTGATGCTGCTGCTTCCCCTAAGCCTTTAGTACTTTGGAAGGACATCCTCACAGGAAAGTGGAATGGACCAGATCCAGTGTTAGTATGGAGTAGGGGTTCTGTATGTGTTTTTCCACAGGAAAAGGAGGCTCCAATTTGGATCCCAGAGCGGCTGGTGCATGCAGCCTTGCCTCCAAACACCAGTCATGATGCTGAAGATGCTGATGATAACTCTGGGTATGCTACACCTCCTGTGGCAGACTCAAGCCAGAGAGCTGTGAGCAGTGGTTAAAGCATGGCTATATCCTTTACCAGTGACTAACTCGTCTCTCATATTCCTTCCTCTTCCTTTGATGCATGGCAGGTCTGTAACTTGCTAGGAGCATGTACTGATATCTCAGCAGTGTCCATGTTAAATGGTGGCAAATCCCTCAACTGTTCTTATAAACAAAATGACTCTAGTACCTTTGAGACAACAGTTAATGTGTCTTGTCCCAATAATATTACTTATCAGCCCACTCCCATATGCGTCTCGCCACCATTCCTTTTCCTCGTAACAAATGCTAGCGAGCTGAATGATACGCTGAATTGCACTAAGAATTGCTATCTTTCCCAGTGCTGGAATGTCACGGCCTTCAAGCTGGCTGTGATTATGCGTATCCCTACCCATGTTCCTATCCCAGTTTCCATTCCAGAGAACAAGTTACCGGTGGTGCTATCCAGAAAGAAGAGAGATTTTGGTATCACAGCCACCGTTGTGACAGCATTGGCTATATCTACAGCAGCTGCCACTGCAGCAGCAGTCTCGCTTGCTGCAACTATACCCACTGTGGAAGCTGTGAACACCCTTGCAGAAGGAACGGCGGCTGCCCTTCAAACACAGACTCAGATCAATGCACATCTGCAAGCAGGAATCCTGATAGTCAACCAGAGAGTAGATTTGGTTCAAGAACAAGTGGACATATGGGGGGCCCTATTGGGACTGGGATGTATAGTACCCTTCCTGGCAATTTGTGTAACTCCCATAGCCTATACTAATATGAGTGACTTACAGAATGTCTCCCAACAGCTCTCCCAATACTTGCGGGGGAATTAGTCCGCAGAATTCCAAAATTATACTCAGCACCTGCTACTAGGCATAACAAGGATAAATAACACCAGAGTTGAGCTTGCAACCCTCCCAGACATAATCAAAACATTGCAAGATGTGTTAACCTTTACGAAACAATGGGCTAGGGTAATTGGTCTGATGATAATCCTAGTAGTGGGCTTGATTCTGCTAGTAAGGAAACTGCAAATTTGGAGGCGACAGCAACCTAAGCAACAGCAAGCCATGGTGCAGGCCTTGTCAGCCATCGAGGCTGGAACATCCCCCCAAGTGTGGCTAAGTATGCTGGATCGGTAGTCAACAACGCGTAAGATTGGTGGGGGAAATATACCAACCTAAGACAGGACGCAGATCATTGATATCTGCCGTCTGATGACGGGTTAGGATATTCCCCGCCACTGACAACCTAAGACAGGCACGATCCCTGCCATAAAAGAAAAAAGGGGGAGATGTCGGAGGCAGGCCCCTAGCCAGGGCGGCCTCTGCCATTAAAAGATGGCGCCTGGCTAGTTGCCAGGTTAGGATTGCCTCGTGAGACTAAGCGGAACGCCCAAAGAGGAAATAAACAGCATTGGTTGCTAGCGAAGTTGTTCGTTTAGGTGCACAGCCTGATTCGCTCCCTCCTGTACCCTGCTCGCTGATTGGTCATGTAAGCGTATATAAGTGTGTAGACTTGCGGAAATAAAGAGAGAGAAGATGCATCCGAACCAGGGTTCTTGTCGTCCTTGCGGGGCGAGGGCGATATATTAAAATTATAGTAAGGGACTATTTTTCACAAGGTTACACCAAAAACTCTGTAACTTATATTCCTTGCTTAAAAAAAAACAAATACTCCAGTGGACTCAAGAGGACCTAGACTACTACCTAAATAGCCAATATCTATGAAAGAAACTGAATATATACATAAAACTTTCCAGAGAACTCCACAGTTCACATGATTTCACTGGCAAACTCCACCAAGCAGGGAAGAATCAGTATCAGTTCCTCAGAAACTCATGAAACTGAAGAGGGTATACTTCTCTACTCATTTCATGAGGGCATTATTCTGATACCAAACCAGATAAAAATAAGAAATAACCACTCCTCGTGAACACAGAAAAGCACTTCTATGATTTAAAAAAATAGTAATAACTGGAGTTAAAATTCAAAAATCAAGTGATGCAAGTCACCATGTTAACAGACTTTTGAGAAATGACTATATGATCATCTCAGTAGATAAGAATTTGGCAAAATCCAATTCTTGTTCCTGATTAAAAAATAAAACCCCAAGCAAACTAAGAATGTAATGCAACATCCTAATCCAATAAAGGGCATCTATGAAAAACCTACGGCTAACATCATCCTTTTTTTTTTTTTTAAATAAATTTTTTTTTAAGATTTTACTTATTTATTTGACAGAGAGAGAGATCACAAGTAGGCAGAGAGGCAGGCAGAGAGAGTGGGGGAAGAAAGCTCCCTATGGAGCAGAGCCAGATGTGGGGCTCAATCCCAGGACCTTGAGATCATGATGTGAGCTGAAGGCAGAGGTTTAACCCACTGAGCCACCCAGGCGCCCCAGCTAACATCATCTTTAATGGTGAAAGGCAGAATGCCTCCTCCTGAAGATAAGGAACAAGGGAAGCATGCCCACTCTCACTACTTCAATTCAAAAATGCATTAGAGACTCCAGCCAGTGCAAAAGGGCAAGAAAAAATAAGCAACCAGTTCACAGAGAAGGAAGTAAAACTGCATTTATTCACGGACAGGACTGGAGAAACTATAACTAACTCTAATCATTTTGCACCTTTCAGACTATGCACATGCTAACTACCCCTCCTCTGGAATATTCTCTGTTCTGCACTGATGAGCTCATATGCATTTATAAAAATCCCACTATCAATATCCAGCATTCTCTATACTCCCCACAACAAGTGACACAGAACACTATGAATTTCAAGTGTATTAACATGCTGATTTGATAGAACTATATATGGCAAAATGATAACCACCCAGCATCAGCTAACATCTCCATCATGTCATACATTATCATTTCTTATTTGTGATAAGAACATTTAAAATCTACTCTCTTAACAACTTTCAAGTATGTAATACTGGTAAATATAATCACCATACTATATATTAGATCCCCAGAATGTGTTCATCTTATAACTTTAAGTTTGTACTCTTTAACCAACATCTCCCCATTTCCCCCACTCCAGCCCCCAACAACCACAATTTTAAGTTTCTGTTTCCATGATTTTTGACTTTTTATATTCTACTTATAAGTGATATATTTGCTTTCTCTGTCTGACTTACCTCACTAAGCATATGGCAGTATGTCCTTTGAATGTCCTTTCACATGGAATAATAACATTCCACTGTGTGTATATATATATCTTCTTCACCCACATACCCAAACTGACAAGCACTTACATTGCTACCATATCTTGGTTATGGTGAGTAATACTACAGTGAACATGGGAATGCCAATATCTTGTTTTTAATATGCTTTTTTTTATTAACATATAATGTATCATTAGCCCCAGCGGTACAGGTCTGTGAGTCACCAGGTTTACACACTTCACAGCACTCACCATAGCACACATCTTCCCTAATGTCCATAACCCCACCACCCTCTCCCTACCTGGCAACCCTCAGTTTGTTTTGAGAGATTAAGAGTCTCTTATGGTTTGTCTCCCTCCTGATTCCATCTTGTTTCATTTATTCTTTTCCTACCCTCTAAACCCCCACATTGCCTCTCAACTTCCACGTATCAGGGAGATCATATGATAACTGTCTTTCTTCGACTGACTTATTTCGCTAAGCATAATACCCTCTAGTTCTTTTCCACGTCGCAAATGGCAAGATTTCATTTCTTTTGATGGCTGCACAGTATTCCATTATATATATATATACATCTTCTTTATCCATTCATCTGTTGATGGACATCTAGGTTCTTTCTATAGTTGAGCTATAGTGGACATTGCTGCTATAAACATTCAGGTGCACATGCCCCTTCAGATCACCACGTTTATATCTTTAGGGTAAATACCCAGTAGTGCGATTGCTGGGTTGTAGGGTAGCTCTATTTTCAACTTTTTGAGGAACCTCCATTCTGTTTTCCAGAGTGGCTGCACCAGCTTGCATTCCCACCAACAGTGTAGGAGGGTTCCCCTCTCTCCACATACTCACCAATACCTGTCATTTCCTGACTAGTTAACTTTAGCCATTCTGACTGGTGTGAGGTGGTATCTCATTGTGGTTTTGATTTGTATTTCCTTTATGCTGAGTGATGTGGAGCACTTTTTCATGTGTCTGTTGGCTATCTGGATGTCTTCTTTGAAGAAGTATCTGTTCATGTCCTCTGCCCATTTCTTGATTGGATTATTTGTACTTTGGGTGTTGAGTTTGATAAGTTCTTTATAGATTTTGGATACTAGCCCTTTATCTGCTATGTCGTTTGCAAATATCTTCTCCCATTCTGTCAGTTGTCTTTTGGTTTTGTTAACTGTTTCCTTTGCTGTGCAAAAGCTTTTGATCTTGGTAAAATCCCAATAGTTCATTTTTGCCCTTGCTTCCCTTGCCTCTCGCAATGTTCCTAGGAAGAAGTTGCTGCAGCTGAGGTCAAAGAGGTTGCTGCCTGTGTTCTCCTCAAGGATTTTGATGGATTCCTTTCTCATATTGAAGTCCTTCATCCATTTTGAGTCTATTTTCGTGTGTGGTGTGAGGAAATGGTCCAGTTTCATTTTTCTGCATGTGGCTCTCCAATTTTCCCAACACCATTTGTTGAAGAGACTGTCTTTTTTCCTTTGGATATTCTTTCCTGCTTTGTTGAAGATTAGTTGACCATAGAGTTGAGGGTCTATTTCTGGGCTCTCTATTCTGTTCCATTGATCTATGTGTCTGTTTTTGTGCCAGTACCACGCTGTCTTGATGATGACAGCTTTTAATAGAGCCTGAAGTCTGGAATTGTGATGCCACCAACTTTGGCTTTCTTTTTCAATATTCCTCTGGCTATCTGAGGTCTTTTCTGGTTCCATATACATTTTAGGATTATTTGTTCCATCCATTTCTTTGAAAAAAATGGATGGGATTTTGACAAGGATTGCATTAAATGTGTAGATTGCTTTAGGTAGCATAGACATTTTCACAATATTTCTTCCAATCCATGAGCACAAAACATTTTTCCATTTCTTTGTGTCTTCCTCAGTTTCTTTCATGAGTACTTTATAGTTTTCTGAGTACCGATTCTTTGCTTCTTTGGTTAGGTTTATTCCTAGGTATCTTACGGTTTGGGGTGCAATTGTAAACGGGATTGACTCCTTAATTTTTCTTTCTTCTGTCTTCTTGTTGGTGTAAAGAAATGCAACTGACTTCTGTGCATTGATTTTATATCCTGACACTACTGAATCCCTGTACAAGTTCTAGCAGATTTGGAGTGGAGTCTTTTAGGTTTCCCACATACAGTATCATATCATCTGCAAAGAGTGATAGTTTGACTTCTTTGCCGATTTGGTTACCTTTAATTTCTTTTTGTTGTCTGATTGCTGAGGCTAGGACTTCTAGCACTATATTGAATAGTACTAGAATAGGTGATAATGGACATCCCTACCGTGGTTCCTGACCTTAGCAGAAAAGCTCTCAGTTTTTCTCCACTGAGGGTGATATTCGCTGTGGGTTTTTCATAGATGGCTTTGATGATAGTGAGGTATATACCCTCTATCCCTACACTGTGAAGATGTTTTTTTTGTTTTTTTTTTTCTTGAGATTTTATTTATTTGACAGAGAGAGATCACAAGTAGACAGAGAGGCAGGCAGAGAGAGAGAGAAGGAAGCAGGCTCCCTGCTGAGCAGAGAGCCCGATACAGGACTCGATCCTAGGACCCTGAGATCATGACCTGAGCTGAAGGCAGCAGCTTAACCCACTGAGCCACCCAGGCACCCCTGTGAAGAATTTTTTTTTATTGTTTTATTTTATTGTTTTTTAATTGATTATTTTTTATATTAATTTATTTTCAGAAAAACAGTATTCATTATTTTTTCACCACACCCAGTGCTCCATGCAATCCGTGCCCTCCATAATACCCACCACCCGGTAACCCAACCTCCCACCCTCCTGCCACTTCAAACCCCTCAGATTGTTTTTCAGAGTCCATAGTCTCTCATGGTTCACCTCCCCTTCCAATTTCTCCCAACTCCATTCTCCTCTCTAACACCCCCTGTCCTCCATGCTATTTGTTATGCTCCACAAATAAGTGAGACCATATGATAATTGACTCTCTCTGCTTGACTTATTTCACTCAGCATAATCTCTTCCAGTCCCGTCCATGTTGCTACAAAAGTTGGATATTCGTCCTTTCTGATGGAGGCATAATACTCCATAGTGTATATGGACCACATCTTCCTTATCCATTCGTCCGTTGAAGGGCATCTTGGTTCTTTCCATAGTTTGGCGACCGTGGCCATTGCTGCTATAAACACTGGAGTACAGATGGACCTTCTTTTGAAGAGTTTTGATCAAGAAAGGATGCTGTACTTTGTCAAATGCTTTTTTCAGCATCTATTAAGAGTATCATATGGTTCTTGTTCTTTCTTTTAGGGAATGCCAATATCTTAAGATCCTGCTTCCATTTCCTGTCAATGTACACCCAAAAGTGCAACTGCTGGATCTTCTTATGGTAGGTGATTTTGCTTTTCTGAGGAACCTCCATAACATTTCCCATAGTGGTCATACCAATTTGTATTCCCAACAACAGTGTACAAGGCATCCCTTTTCCCCACTATTCTCACCAACACTTGTTATCTTGTCTTTTTGATAAAAACCTCTAGCACCTGAAGTGATATTTCATTATGCTTTTGATTTGCATTTCCCTACGGATTAGTGATATTAAGCATTTTTCACATATCTTTTGGCCACTTATAGGTCTTCTCTGGGGAAAAAAAAAAAAAAGTCTATTCCTTTCCCCTGCCCATTTTTTAGTTGCATTGTTTGCTTTTCTGCTACTGAGTTGCAGGAGTTCTTTATATAGTTTGGCTATTCCTTTATCAGCAATAAAATTTCCAAGTATTTTTGCCCATTCCTTAGGTCACCTTTTCATTTTGGATTAATGTTTCTCTTGCTGTCCAGCTTTTCAGTTTGATATAATCCAGGTATTAATGTTTGCTTTTGTTGCTTGTGCTTTTAGCCATTTCCAAAAAAATCACTGTCAATGACAAATGTCAAGGATCTTTTCTTGTTTTCTTCTACAAGTTTGATTGTTTCAGGTCTTATGTTTAAGTCTACAGTCCACTTTGACCTAATTTTTATGAGTGGTGTAAGTCCATTTTTATAAGTGGTATATGTGGTTATCAAGTTTTCCCAGCACCACTTATTGAAGAGACTATCCTTTCCCACTGAATATTCTTGACTCTCTTGTATAATATTGTGAGGGTTTACTTCTCTTGATTCTGCTCCATTTGTCTATGTGTCCATTTTTATGCCAGGACCATACTGTTTTGATTGATTACTATAGCTCTGTAGTATAAAGTTTAAAGCTTTCTTCTTTCTTAGGATTGCTTTGGCTATTCAGGGTCTTTTGTGGTTCCATATGAATTTTAGAAGTGTTTTCTCTAATTCTGTGAAAAAATGCCAGTAGAATTCTGATAGGGATTGCACTGACTGTATAGATGGCTTGAAGTGGTACAGACATTTTAACAATATAATTCTTTCACTCTATGAGCAGGGGTATCTCTCCAATCTCTTTTATCAAAATCCTGTAGTTTCCTTTGACAGATTTTTCACCTCCTTGGTTAAATTTATTCCTCAGTATTTTATCCTTTTTGATGCTATTGTGAATGGGTCTGTTTTACTTCTTTTTCAGATTGTTTGTGTATAGAAACATAACTGATTCCTACATGTTTATTTTATATCCTGCAATTTTCCTGAATTCGCTGATTATTTCTAACTTTTTTACGGTGCAGTCTTTAGAGGTTTTCTAATACATAAGATGGTATCATCTGAAAAGACAATTGTATTTCTTCCTTCCCAATTTGGATGCCTTTTATTTAGTTTGCCTGCTTGCCCTGGCTACAATTTCCAGTACTATGTTGAATAGGAGTGATGAGTAAGGAGTCTTGCCTTATTCCTGATCTTAAAGGAAAAGCTTTCAATCTTCCACTGTTGAATTGATAGCTATATGCTTATAATATATGGCTTTTATTATGCTGAGGCATGTTCCTTCTATACCCAATTTACTGCGAGTTTTTATCATGAAAGGATGCTGTATTTTGTCAAGTGCTTTTTCTGCATCTATTGAGATAATCATATGACTTATCTTTCATTCTATTAATGCAGTGTATCGCATGTATTGATTCACATTGTGGGGGCCACCTTTGCATCCAGGAACAAATCCCATCTGATCATGGTGTGTGATACTTTTAATGTGAGACTGAATTTGGTTTGCTAATACTTTATTGAGATTTCTGCAGTTTTTTTCATCAGGGATATTGGCCTGCAGTTTTCTTTACTTGGAGTGCCCCCTGTCTGGCTTTGTAATCAGGATAATGCTCCTCTTATTAAATAAGTCTGGGAGTATTCCCTCCTCTTCAATATTCTGAAGAGTTTGAGAAGAACTGCTCACCTTAATCTTTCCTTAAATGTCTGGTAGAGTTCACCCATGAAACTCTCTGGTCCTGGGTTTTTCCTTGTTTTATTATTACTGATTCAAATTTCCTCTTTCTTCATGATTCAGATTTGATAGATTGTATGTTTCCAGGATGTATCAATTTCTTCTCCATTATCCAGTGTGATGGCATTTATTTCTCTTATCCTTTGTATATCTGCAGTATCAGTTGTGTCCTCTTTAATTTCTTGATTTTATTTGTGCCTTCTCTTTTGTGCTTAGCAGTATAGCTGAACACTTGTCCGTTTTATCTTTCCAAAAACACAGCTCTTAGTTTGGCTGATCCTTTCTATTGGTTTTCTGGTCTCCATTTCAGTTCCTTTTGCTCTCATCTTTTTGATTTCTTCTCCTGCTAGCTTTAGGCTTCATTGTATTGTTTGTTTGTTTTAGTTCCTTGAAATGTAAAGTTAGACTATTTATTTAAAAATCTTTTTTTCCCTTAATATGTAGGGGCTTGTCACTATAAATGTCCCTCTCAGAACTGCTTTTGCAGCATCCCGTAAGTTTTTGATATGTTGTATTTCCATTTTCATATGTTTCAAGGTATTTTTGGATTTCCCTTTGGACATCTTTAATCCACTGACCAAGTGTTGCTGAATTTCAACATATTTATGAATTTTCCGGCTTTTGTTCTGTAATTGATTTCTAGTTTCAGACCACTGTTATTGAAAAAAGATACCTGGTATGATTTCAATATTCTTAAACTTATTAAGACTTGTTTTGTGACTTACCATATGATCTATGCTGGAAAATGTTCTATGTACACTTGAGATGGATAGGTATTCTGCCCCCTCCTCCCTCTCTTCTTTTGTAACACCAATAATTTGCAAATTGGTTCTTCTGATAGTATCCCAAAGATTAGATAGGTTTACTTCACTTTCTCATCTTTCTTTTTATTCTGTTTCACCTGTATAATTTCAAAGCTTCTGTCTTCTAACAGAATCATTCTTTTGCTTGGTCCATTCTGATACTGATTCTCTCTACTACATTCTTCCTTTCTTTCATTAAAGTCTTAAGCTCCAGATTTGGTTCTTCCTTATGATTTCTATCTCTTTGTTAAATTTCTCATTTTGCTCACGTATTGATTTTGTCCAATTTCATTGTTTTCTCATAGCTCACTCACTTTTCTTAAAACAGCTTTTTTTGAATTTTTTATTGGTTATTCATAGATCTCCATGTCTTTGGGTTTAGTTACTGAAGTCTATAGTGATCACTTGGTGGTGTCGTGTTTCCCTGGTTCTTCATGTTCTTTGGGAGTTTCTGCATTGCTCTCTTTGCAGCTTAAGTATCAGCACCTCTTCTAGTCTGTACCAGCTGCCTTCTGGGGATAACAAATATACCTTTCATCAGCCCTGTTGGAAATTCTGAGGCTTTCTCAGACTTTCTATAGATATACCTGTTTCATACTTCTTGTTTCCATCTGTGGCAGAATTCTCATTTTGTATGCCTTTTCTCAAACCTACAATGCACCAGGCGGAGTACTGACTGCCTCTTTCATTTTTCTAAGGGTGGCGCTACAGCACAAGTGTGTGCTCTCTCCCTGAGCCACAGGTTTAGGCTGCCTTCAGGAGCTCAAAGACCTGGCTGCATAGTGGGAGGAAGTATAAGGCACAGGGGATGTTAAGGGCCTCCCATGGGACAGCTGAGGGAATCTACAGGCAAGGCTTTTCCAGCAACTCAGAGGGAAGTTCTTGATGGGAGTCCGTGAGGCAGTTAAGAGCATCTACATCCCTTGAACGTCCAAGAGTCCTATCTGCCACTATCCCAGTCCTTCGTCACATCTCAGCCCGGGAGCTCCCAATTTAGCACTCTAGATGGGACGAGAGAGAAATGCACCTCTTGAGCAGCATCCAGCATAGCTGGGAAAGCTGGATGTTCACTTACCCATTCCTCCTCTCCCCCGTGGAAAAATCCTGGGCTGAGATGGGCTCTGGTCCAAAGCTGTGCTACTTTGCAGGAGGGCTGAATCAGGTAAGGCCAAGCTGTTTCTTTTACCCACTCCAGTAAGGCCAAACTCCTCCATTTTTTTGCTCCCACAGAGCGCTGGAACTTCTCTTCTAGAAACCTGGATGCCCACCAAGCCTCTCTTGTCCATGGGTGACTATCTTAGTGTTCTGCAGGGGCTTTAGCCTGCAGCTGAGGAAGGCTAGAGCCAGGTCACAGGCCATTTGACAGGGTCCACAGCCAGGACAAAGGTCTCTTTGCCTATTATCTGATGCACGGGTGGGAAAGACTCCTCCTGGTTCCTTTGGTGTATAGTGCTAACTGCAAAGCCCCCACAAAAGCACTTCTGTTCATGGATAGATGCTGATGGTAGTGGAGGACAAAAATGAGGGACATCTTCTGTAGCCATGATGCTAACATCACTCTTCCCATAGCCCTTTATTTATAAATCTTATTTTCATATTTATCATTTTTCTCTAAGTTCGCTAAACTTTTTAAGTCTACGGCATTATCTTACTCTATGTTATATTCCCACTCTTTGAAACCACTATTCAATAAATATTGACGAATAAATGAATGAATGAATGATCACACTGAAAGCCACCGTAATCTCCATGTTTCTCAGACCCTGTTGTTTCCTGCTGGTCATCTATGTTGATCATACTATTTCATCCCTCAACAATATAGTGCTGTGTAAGTCTGTTTCCTTCATGTGATCATTCTGATTACCATCTCTCTCTCATGTATCTTGTTTTTAACCCAACCAATTTTCACGATTTATTCTGAAGGACAAAAAAACCCCACATTTTGTCAATTTACAAACCTCTCCCTTGAAGTTTTGCTATACTGATTACAATCTAGGCACAGACAGTGTGGACGCATAGACAACCACATCACACATGCAAAAATCCACTATAAAACAAACCTTACAAGAAATTCAAAGTGTTTTCTTATCATTTAAAAGTACGTAACAAAGAAATAGTAAAATCTCTATCCCAGAATAAAGATTCTAAATACGACAAAACCTGGTCATCCTGCAATGAATCAGAAACCGAAAACAGGTATATAACTCAAAAGAAAAAGAAGAAACTATTATGTACACAGTAAGTCACAGCCTCTTCTTTCTTTCAGCTTCAATATTTTATAAGACTTTTATTTCATAATGTGCTTTCGTCTTAGAAGGTGACTTAGTATTTTAAATAGTCCTTTTAACTGGCTGAAAAAGTATAAAGAATAAAAGTTGATGGTTTTCTGACTATTATAAAGATCCTCTCCACAAAAAATCATTATCATCAAAAAGTAACCATTAAATGGAGAGAAGCTGGAGACAACACTAATATGATAAACTGATTATAAGAAATCATCAAATCATATACGTGCCCCTATGTTTACTGCAGCATTATTTCCAAATCCAAGATATGAAAGCAACCTAAGTATCCATCAATAACTAAATGTGTAAATGTAGTATAAATATACAATGGAATATTAATCAGCCACACACACACACAAAAAGAGAGATCCTGCAATTTGCAACAACATGAATGGGCCTAGATTATCAGGTATTATGCTCAGTGAAATATGTCGGACAGAGAAAGTCAAATACTGTATGATTTCCCTCATATGAGTAACCTAAAAACAAAACAAATGAACAAACACAAGAAGCAGAAACAGACTCATAAATACAGAGAACTGGTGACTGCCAGAGAGGAGCAGGGTGGGGGATAGACAGAATGAAGCAGAGTGGCAAGTACAGGTTCCAGTCATGGAAGGAGTAAGTCACCAGGATGAAAGGCACAACACAAGAAATACAGTCAATAGTACTGTAATAGCATTGTATGGTGACAGATGGCAGCTCCACTTATGGCCAGCACATAATCACTATGTTGGACACCTGAAACTAATGTAACACTGTGCATCAATCACACTTAAAAAAAGACAGAGAGAGAGAAATCATGTGTCCAAAACAAAACTATAGGTCACTATAGGTCATATGTGAAAACATAAAGAGAGTTTACTCTAAATGTTCTTTTTTAAAAGGTTTTGTAAAATTACTCATTACTTTCCTGTGGTGTGAAACATTATCCATTCAGATTCTAGTGCAGTTCCTGGCCCAAAGCTGCTATTTTCACAATAAGCATTTTTGCTAAATACTCCCTGCCTACACCTAAAATACAAGATTCAGAAACAAGTGCTGTAGCCACCTCTCTTCACTCCTGGTAGCTCTGCCTTTCCATTTTCTTAGTTTTTGAACCTTCCTTCTCTACTTCTTTTGGCTCATATACTCCTTCTCCACCTAGCCTCTTCAAACTGACAACTTGCTTCTGTGGTCTAAGTTTATTTGGTTTTTCCCAAAGACACTACATCTTAGAAATGAATGTGTCCCTAAAAATTCACATACACTGAATGTTTGTAACACTAAAAACTTGTATATTGAAACTAACCCTGAACATAACAGTATTTGGAGATGGAGACTTTGGGAAGAAATGAGGGTTTAGACTGCATAAGGGTAAGGCTCTCATGATGGGATTGATTAGAGGCCTTATAAGGAGAGAGAGAAAACTCTTTTCTCCTCTACCAACCCTTCCTATCCTACCCTTACCCTAAGCACAAAAGAAAGGCCATGTGAGGACACAGCAAGAAGGAAGCCACCTGCAAGCCAGGGAAAGAGTCTACACCTGAAACCAAACCCTGCTGGACCTTGATCTTGGACTTCTAGCTTCTAAATCCGTGAGAAATATATTTGTTATCTAAGCCATCTACTTGAGCATTTTACTATGTCAGCCCACAAATACAGACATACCCCGTCCTCACCTCCAAGCCCTAATGATCTCTCAAATGTTTTTAATTTTTTAAGATTTCATTAAGTAATCTCTACACCCATTGTAAGGCTTGAATTCACAACCCCAAGATCAAGAGTCACACGCTCCACCAACTGAGCCAGCCAGGCACCCCCAAAAGTTTATAATTTTAATGAAGTCAACTTCCCTATTTCCTTCTTCTGTTGCCTTTATTTTTGGTTTCCTACCCAAGAAATCATTGCAAAATCCTACATCATGAAGATTTTCCCCTAAGTATTCTTCTCAGAATTTCATAATTTTAGCTCTTATATTAAGTCTTTGATCCATTTTGAGTTCATATTTATACGTGGTATTGAAGATTTTATTTTTTATTTTTTTGGCTTGAAAAGGAATAAAATCCCTGAACTAAAGAAAAGTACCAAGAAGCAAAGCAAGGAAGTAAGAAATAAAACTCAAACTAGAGGGTGCAGACAGTGAAGTAAAAGAGGCCAGTAAAAATTTGCAGCCCTTCATTAAAATAATCCATATAATCCAGTGTTTCTCAAATGCATTAGGGGCATTTGGGGCAAGATAATTCAATTATTTGTTGTGCAGAATACC
Organism: Mustela lutreola; assembly: GCF_030435805.1. Lineage (NCBI taxonomy): Eukaryota > Metazoa > Chordata > Mammalia > Carnivora > Mustelidae > Mustela > Mustela lutreola. The sequence continues at coordinate 100,501,234 of NC_081299.1, read as the reverse complement.
AGGGCACTGCAGTGGTTAGGATTCCTGTTCCCCATCCACTAAATGTCAATAATGCTATCCTTTCCATCAGTGTGACAAGCAGAAAATGTCCCCGTGTTTCCAACAAACCTCTAAGGGAAAAATACTGCCCCCTGTTTTAAACCACTGCACAGAAAGTACAGAAAGGGTAGAGTCTAGAAAGACTGTTTATATCTACATTTCCAAATAGCACAGCACAAGTAAAAATTTCATCCCCAACTATAATACAAGTCAATGTAATAAAACTTACAGCTCTTTTCAATTTACTTTATGTTTCTTATTATGTTAATATGTAATCCCTTATCTAAATTGAGGAATCCACCATTATACTGAAAGCAGAATCCATTCTCTTCCTATAGAAGCCAGAAGGTTCAAGATAGTTTGTCTATCATTTAACAAGACAAGAGGCTGTGACCCACGCTTAGGCAATCAGATGCTCTGGCTGGGACTACAGAGCTGAAATAAGTGACACAGAGAAACAGGACTCAATTTTGGAAATAACTCAGGAAGCAGATCCAGTGTCAAAAGGTAGCAAAGCCATAACCAGAGCTCAGTGACCAGCAGCAGTGACGTGGTACACTATTTCTTAACTCTCACCATGGCTCTGCATACTCAGCTTCCTCTAATGCCTGTTTTCCAAACCTAGTTCTCTAGCCTTGAAAGCCAACCATTATCCTTCCAATAAATACCTTTTTAAATATGCATTACACTTGGTTTCTACTGTTTGTTTTTTAATACAGACGGAAGAGGTATTCTGGTACTATGACCTAAGTTCATGCCTTTGACTCAATCACTCTCAAATGTTGCTAAGGCAATTCCAACCAATGCAGAATGAAAAATTCTGACCAACCACCACCACTTGAAAACAGAGGAGTTCCACCTAATGCTTAAAACTCCAAGTTATTCTAAATATGGCATAAATGAGAACAAGTTGGAGATTAGGAAGGCAGTCAACCACCCCATAATTCCTAGTTACTATTACCCACGGATATAGAAAGTACTTTCAGGAATCTGGGAAGAGACCTGGGACTTGGCGGCAGAGCACTAACCTGCTCCCCTGCAAAGTTATCGACAATCCTGTGTTGCCGACTGCTATAACTTCCAGCATAGGCTAAAAGGGCCTGCCTCAGTCACTCCTGTGAAGAGGTCCTCCTGATTATCTGCCCAGTTCAAAACCATCAGACTACAAGGCTCTCCAGAGAAAAGGCCCATCCCAAAAGGGATCCATTTTGCCTCAGGTGAACTACTGGCTATTCTAACTCCAAGTCTACAAAAAAGAGGCCCCTTACAGATGCTCCACTGACTGCTCATCTGGCCCTAATTACAGTTCACACACTTAAAGGGGCGCCTGGGAGCTCAGTCAGTAAACTGTCTGCCCTCAGCTCAGACCCTGATCTCAGGGTCCTGGGATCAAGCCCTGCACTGGGTTCCCTGCTCAGTGGGGAACCTGTTTCTCCCTCTCCCTACTCATGCTCTCTCTCTCTCTAATAATAAACTCTTTAAAAAAATCAAAAATCAAAATTTTTTAAAAGTCCATACAAGGAAGCCAGACAGCACCAGTGGGTAAACCCAAATCTTCAATTTTCAAATCTACTCTTCTATACTTTCCTTCATGATACTGGGGCTTAGCCTCTGCAAACTACCTCTCTCTTTTATCAACTGGCTTCCTACTAGGTTCAACCAATAAGCGGTACTAAAGGGAGACTGGAAAGCAGGAGGATGGGATCTTGGTAACCTAATTCTAAAATAATTATTGATGTCAATTCATCAAGAAGATGTAGCAATTATAAACATACATGTAGTAACTATAAACAACAAACAACAGAACCCCAAAATATATGAAGCAAGCCTACAGAACTGAAGAAAGAAACAGGCAATTTTACAATAATAGCTGGAGACTTCCATACTCCACTTCCAGTAATGGCTAAAACAGAGATAAGGTAAATAAATAAAATCAGAAATAAAAATGGAGACATTATTGCCGACCTTACAGAAATTTAAAAAAAAAGATTTAAAGACAGTATTATAAACAAGTGTACACAACCAAATGAGAAAACCTAGACGAATTGGACACATTCCTAGAAACACACAAACTACAAAAAGTAACTCAAGCAAACACAGAAAATCTAAATAGACCTGTAACAGGTAAAGATCTTAAATCAAGAACCAAAACCTCTCAACAAAGAAAGGCCCAGGACCAGATGATTTCACCAAAAGAGGCAAGAACACTTAACTCATTCCATAAAGCCAGCATGACCCTGATATCAAAGCCAAAGATACCACAAGAACACTAGATACTCTTTAGAAATACAGATGCAAATATCCTCAACAAAATGCTAGCAAACTAATCCCAACAGCATATTAAAAGGACTATACATACCATGAGCAGGCAGATTTTATCCCAGAAATGCAAACGTGGTTCAACACAAGAAAATCATGAAAAATAATACACCACATTAATGGAACAAAGGGAATAAAATACATGATCATCTCAAATGATGCTGGAAAAGCATCTGACAAAATCCAACACCTTTTCATGATAAACACACAGCAAACTAGGAATACAAAGAAACATCCCTCAACATAACAAAAGGCACTTATGAAAACTTCACAACTAACATCATACTCAGTGGTGAAAGACTAAAAGCTCTCCTCCTAAGATCAGGAATAAGGCAAAGATGCCCACTTTCACCACTGCTATTCAATATTATACTACAAAGTTCTAGCCAAAGCAATTAGGCAAGAAAAAAAAAATCAAAAACATCCAAATTGGATAGGCAGAAGTAAAACTATCTCTATTCACAGATGACACGTTCCTATATATACAGAAAATCCCCAAGAATTCACAAAATTACTGGAGACAACAAATGTACTTGGTAAAACTGAGAGCACAAGCTCAACACATAAAAATCAGTTACGTTTCTATGTATCACAAATGAAAAACCCAAAAAAGGAAATTAAGGAAACAATTCCACTCATAATAGCATACAAAAGAATTAAATACTTAGGGATAAATTTAACTAAAAAGGTGAGATACTTGTGTACTGAAAACTACAAATACTACTGAAAGAAACTGAGGAAGACATAAATGATGGAATAATATTATAGCCAGATTAGAAGACTTAATGTTAAAAAGATAAGACTGCCCAAACCAATCTACAGATTCAACAAAATCACTATCAAAATTCCAACAGCTGTTTTCACAGAAATTGAACAGCTGATCCTCAAATACATAAGGAATGGAAAGTGGTCCCAAATAGTTAAAACAATCCTGAAGAAGAATAACAATGTTTGGAGCATTCACATTCTCAATTTCTAAAGCTTGCTACAAAGGTTCAGTAACCAAAACAGTGTGGTACTATTCTAGGTCATAAATTACTATCTGTGAATGCATTTTCGAGATTATGTTCTATTCTATTCTCTTCCATGTGAGGTGTGTGCAAACCCAGTGGTTCAGACTCATGAGATACCTATTTAAAATAATGTCTCTCCCTCTGTCTGCATCTCTTTGATGTTTTCTGATTGCTCTTCCTTTTTTTTTTTCCCTTATCCCCATTCTAAAAGGTATGTACATTTTTTGAGTACTTTAAGTCCTATTAAGCTCAGATCAAATGGCCTTTTATACCTATGACTGATGCCAACAGAAGGTCCAATTTTTTGTATATTAAGTAATGATTTTCTTTTTATGATAATGTGGAACTAAATGGGTATAACCTATGTAATTTTTTTTTTTTAAAAGGGGGTACCTGGATGGCTCGGTGGGTTAATGCCTCTGCCTTCGACCCTGATCTCAGGGTCCTGGGATTGAGCCCCGCATCAGGCTCTCTGCTCAGTGGGGAGCCTGCTTCTTCCTCTCTCTCTGCCTGTCTCTCTGCCTACTTGGGATCTCTGTCTGTAAAATAAATTTTAAAAATCTTTAAAATAAAAATAATAAGAAAAAGAAAAAAGTGTGGTAATGGCATAAGGACAAACATACAAACATATATAGACATAAGGAACAGAACTGAGTGTCCAGAAAAAGACTCATACTAGTACAGAGAACTGATTTTCAAAAAAGGTGCCAATACTTGGGAAAAAAAGTTTCTTCAACAAATGGTGCACGAACAAATGAAGAGCCACACACAAAATAACAAAGTTGGACCCATTTCTCACACCATACACCAAAAGTCAAAATGGATCCACAACCTAAATATAAAAGTTAAGATCATAAAAGTCTTAAGAAAACAAGAGTAAATATTCATAATCTTGGCTTGGTAATAAATTCATAAATGACACCAAAAACATAAGCAACAAAAAGAAAATAAATTGGGCTTTATCAAAATTAAAAACCATTTACATGAAAGAACACTCAAGAAAGTGAAAGATAAAAAAAAGAAAAAGTGAAAGATAATCTATAAGATTATCTTATAGGGCAAAAATACTCACAAGCCATCAATCTGATAAGGATCTAGTATCGAGAAGATTATGTCTTAACCTTACTTAGTAACAAAAGGCCAAACCACCCAATTTTTTTTAAAGGGACAAAGTACTTGGGTGGACATTTCTCTAAAATAGCCAATAAGCACATGATAAGACATTCAGTATCAGTAGTCCTGAGGGAAATCCAAATGAAAACTACAATGAGATACCACTTCACCCACACTAGGATGGGTATCATTTTTTTAAAATGTTGACATGGATGTGGAGAAACTGGAACCTTCAGAAGTTACTAATGGGAATGTACAATGATTCAGCGGCCATGGAAAACAGTTTGGCAGTTCCTCAAAAAGTTAAACACAGAGTTACAATATGACCCAGAAATTCCACTCCTTGGTTTATACCCAAGAGAATTAAAAACAGGTACTCAAATAAATACACACATGTTCACAGCTGAATAGTGAATAGTGGTAGAATAAAAGGTGGAAACAGTCCAACTGTCTGTCACCAGAGGAATGCATAAACAAACTGTAAATTGTTTATACAAACAATGGAGTACAACTCAGCCATAAAAAAGGAATGAAATACTGACACATGCTACAATGTGGATTAGTCTCATAAACATTATGGCAAGTGAAAGCCAGACACAAGAGGTCTTAGATAGCATGATTCCCTTCATGTTAAAAACATACCACATGGGTCATAACATTTACCAGAACAGGTAAATCCTTAGAGACAGAAAGCAGACAGTTTGCCAGGGGCTGGGGAAGTAACTGCTTAATGGGTATGGAATTTCCTTTTATGGTATGAAAATGTTTTGGAATTAGACAGAGGCACAACACTAGGAATGTATTAAATGTATTAAAATGCCACTAAATTGTACACTTTAAGATGACTGATTTTACGTCATGCAAAATTTACCTTGATTGAAGAAATAAATACTTACGGAAGAGCTTAGATTCAAGAGGGGCAAGCACAATTTAAATAAACAAACTGTCTCTGTGTGGCTGTAATAAAGTACCATACAGTGCATGGCTTTTAAACAACAAAAATGTATTTCCGGAAATACATGGCTGGAAACCCATGATCAGGATGCCAGTATGTCAGGTTCTGGTGAGAACCCTCTTCTAGGTTGCAGACTGCTGACTCCTCACATGGTGGAATGGTAAAGAAAGCAAGCAAGCAAGTTCTCTCACATGTTTTTACAAGGGCACTAATCCCATTCAGGAGGGTTTCACACTCATAACCTAATTACCTTCCAAAGGCTCTACCCTCCTCATACCAGCACACTGAAAATCAGATCTCAACATGTGAATTTTGGGAGGACAGGAGCACTCATTCAGTCCATTGCATTACCTGATATCAAGAGTTATGTAAAGCTACACTCGTTATTACACTTACTAAAATAGCACACCATGCTAATCCAAAAGAAATACACAGAACAACACAGAGCCCAGAAATAAAACCTATGAACATATGAAAAATTGTTATATGGAAGAAACAGCATTACAAATCTATGGGAAAAGACAGATTCTTCAATAAGATGCACAGGGAAAACTGGACCCCTGTACAAAAAAACAAACTCAATCCCTACCTCATCACAGAAAAAAATCAAAACTAAGTAGTAGATTAAATCCCTAGATGTGAAAAACAAAACCTTATAACTGCCAGAACTAAAAATATAGGTCACTATAACTTCAGGGTTTAAAGCATTCCCCCAAGCAAAATTCAAAAAGCAACGCCGTGAAGAAAAATATTAACAATTTCTATTACATTAACATTTTAAACTTCTGAAACATTAAAGAAACCATAAACAAAGTTTAAAAATAAGGCATCCATTTCAAGAATATATGTGTAATGCATATAACAAAGAATTCAGTCAGAATGTAGAAATAATTCATACAAATAAGAAAAAGAAGAGGGCGCCTGGGTGGCTCAGTGGGTTAAAGCCTCTGCCTTCAGCTCAGGTCATGATCCTAGGGTCCTGGGATGGAGCTCCACATTGGGCTCTTTGCTCAGTGGGGAGCTCTCTCTCTGCCTGCCTCTCTGCCTACTTGTGATCTCTGTCAAATAAATAAATAAAATATTTTAAAAAAAAAAAAAGAAGAAGAAGAAGAAGAAAATAAATAATAAAAACATTGTTCTTTGTGGTCTCCAGATTACTTCATATCCTTTTGTTTAACTCATTATATAACTTGTCCCTAAAGTTCTTGTTAAGATATGGAGAATAAGGGGCACCTGGGGGTGGCTCAGTGGGTTAAAGCCTCTGCCTTCAGCTCAGGTCATGATCCTGGGGTCCTGGGATCGAGCCCCGCATCGGGTGCTCTGCTTGGCAGGGAGCCTGCTCTCCTTCCTCTCTCTCTGCCTGCCTCTCTGCCTACTTGTGGTCTCTGTCAAATAAATAAATAAAATCTTAAAAAAAAAAAAAAAAGATATGGAGAATAAAAGAGAACAGACACTTTCAATGGCATCTCTCAATATTATGGTTAGGAAACCAAAGAATATTTTGCATCAAGAGTAGTAAAAGCCTTCACAGATCTGAGGCCTCAATTACTCAGGGACTCCTGTTACCCTCAGCATCTATACTAAAGACTTAGACAGCAAATTAAGAGATGGAATTATTAACTGGGCTCAAAAATGACACCTGGAAATACTTTCGTAAATATATCTATTACCTTCATTCAGGCCAGCACATAAAATGTTTCAAAAAAATGTTCAATAAATTATACTTTCAAACTTAAGAGAATCAAGAATATATAACAGTATTTTATTCATTTACACTTTTTAAATTGGTACAGATTTCATTACATAATAATATTATATAAGTGAATTATAGCCACACATGAAATAGTTTTTAACCTTCATTTTTTTTTTTTAGATTTTTATTAATTTATTTGATAGAGAGAAATCACAAGTAGACGGAGAGGTAGGCAGAGAGAGAGGAAGGGAAGCAGGCTCCCTGGTGAGCAGAGAGCCCGACGCGGGACTCGATCCCAGGACCCTGAGATCATGACCTGAGCCGAAGGCAGCGGCTTAACCCACTGAGCCACCCAGGCGCCCCTAACCTTCATTTTTATATATAAAAATGACACTGCTAATTCCTATTTAGAACACATTTTGTTTTCACAGTATTTATAATATCTTGAAGTAAATTACTGCACATTTTTCAGTTCCCTACTTCATGAAATTATTAGTATTTCATATGTGTGAGCTGGAAGGAATCTTTAAAGATTCAATTAATTCCCTCATTTCATAAATAAGGCACAGGGAAGTTAAACAGCTTATCTAAATATACTCCAGCAAGTAAGGACAACGCTGAAACTAGAGCCCCTATCTCTCAACACTGAGCCCAAGGTTCTTTTAAATATACAATGATGTCTTCCTTCTGGACTACATAAAATTCCAAGATAGACCATTGAAATAAATGCCCGTTTGAAGGAGATTTTTCTTACAATAAATCCTAAAACCAATCTGTACATAAATCTCCAGTGCATTCTTCATTACAGCCATGTTCTAAAAGGAAAAAGTTCCAGCAAAGGTTCAATGCCAATCAAAATAAACTTTTCCGACAGAATTTGCACAATTATGGAAAATAAGAACAGCAAATGACTGTCCTGACCAATCAATATGTAGCGTCAGCCCAAACCATATTCTAATTTTTTAAATAATTTTCAAACAACAGTAAACAAAACATTTGCCCAGTTAGCTAATGTTTATCATGAACTACTGATTTCAAAAAAAAGTCCTCCTTCTCTGTGGGGGATAAGTTCCAAGACCCCTACTGTCCACAGACAATAACAAACCCTATATACACACACCATTTTTTCCTACACATACCTATGATAAAGTTTAAGATATAAATGACAAATAGTAAGAGATAAACAACATCTCATAATAAATTAGAATAACAATATCCATAAATGTGGTTGCCCTCCCTCTCTCGAAATACCTTGTTGTACTGCACTCCCCCTTCTTATGATGACGCTGTGTGATGATAAAATGCCTACGTGTTGAGATGAATGGAAGTGTTGCAACCTAGCAGGAGGCTGCTACTGACCTCACGCATCAGCAGGGGCATCACTGGCTGACTGCAGGTAACTGAACCAGGAAAGTGAAACTGCCAATGTGGGGGGACTACTGGAGACGTTAGTTTCTCAGGTGCCAACTTTCAGCATGATCTAATTTTATAGCTATATTTTTAAAAATTATGTTAGTAAAACCTAACTTACAGGTATGACATAAAGACTAAAGGTTAAATGTGTGAAAACATTTTTCACATGCTATTGTTTTCTTCCTTTTTTTCTAAAGGAGAAATTCAATGTGGGGGCATGCAAAATAACTTAGATATATTTATAGGAGTAAGTATGTTGTCGATAAGGCCAGCAGGAATTATTCCCTAATTTTTTTAAATTGTTTTTTATAAAGGGCCTTTATTAAAGACTATGCTTCTCACTGCAAGATATCATTCCTCCTACTTCTGCATCTTACCTCTCAATTCTTGTGTTTTGTTTATACCTTCTCTCAAGGAATTGGCCACCGTGCCATGGACATCATTTATTCAACAGGTATATACTTTTATTAAGGGCCAAATGTACTTCAAGCATTGGACATAAAAGATAAATTAAAGACAGTTATTTGCCCTCAAGGAACCCATGCTCTTTTAGGAGAGAAAGAGAAGTAAGACTGTAAATATACAATCACAGACATACATGAGAAAGATAAAATACAAGGGAAAAACACTACCTACAGACAGTGGAGGTAAGGGAATAAACCCATAAATGGATTCGGGCAATCTCAGCTGTAATGGGTAAATTAATATTAACAAGAACCCTGAAGATCAGAAAACACTATCAGAAATAAGATTAAATGCAAATCACTCAAAGTAATTGAAGCATGGAATTACAATAAATGATGCTGATAAAAAATAAAATCTAATTTCAAATTCCATGTTACAGAGACTACATACCTACATAAGACAATGTTAATAATTCAGAAGAAATATTCTTAGATTGAGCCTTTAAAATAAGAAAATCCAAAAATATCACAGAAACATTTCATAGCCCTAGAACACTTCTTATAAAACCCAAGAGAAATTTTGGAAAGGCTATAATAGCTCTTAAAGCAAATAAACAAACTAATGCTTGAACAAATTTGATTTCCTAAAAACATTTAACTTGATCCTATAAATGCTGTTTAATATATTAACATTCAGTTTCTGGAGCACCATCTCCTGGAATTCCCAACATTCACTGACCAAGTTGAAAATGAGAATTTATGCCTTGGTATTCTGCATTTTAACCATACCACTCTAATACTTTATTCATCTCTGAGAAGAATTAAAAATAAGTACTACTGAGATAGTGATTTGATAATGCTGAACCAATAAAAGCAAGGTCACCATCACTTCATCTAGGATCAAAATCTGACTTTAAATAAGAATATACCAAATGTCATCTGGTTAGCAGTGCAATGATTTTGCACTCTTCTAAATCAGTATCAGTACTTAAAAAAGATGCAGAAAAATGATGAAAACTCAGACTATCAAAGAAATAAGAGCTATGGGGCACCTGGGCAGCTCAGTGGGTTAAACCCCCTGCCTTCAGCTCAGGTCATGATCCCAGGGTCCTGGGATCGAGCCCTGAGTCAGGCTCTCTGCTCGGTGGGGAGCCTGCCTCCCTCTCTCTCTCTGCCTGCCTGATCTCTGTCAAATAAATAAATAAAATCCTAAAAAAAAAAAAAAGCTATTACTTCAGAATTTGGAAGAATTTTTTACTAACTGATAACTATACTTTACTAACTGATAACTATACTTATGATTGTAGAGAATCAAGCCTTACCTCTACCCCAATTGTAACTGATCGCAGAGAACAAGGGTCTGTCCCAATAGGAAAATGGGACAGAGACCTCCATAAAGTCAGAGCCTTTCCCCACCATTTCATCCCAATTCTTACCTTATTATCTAACTACTCAGGTTTAGTGAGAGAGCAATTCCTGGAGGATGAGGGAAGTGCATGGGAAACAATGAAAAACTGCTTTCCAAGTGGTAATGGACAAGACAACAATTTCAGTAGCTGTCCATGCAGCCAACTGTACACTGAATTTAGGAATCACACAAAAATGTACTCTAGCACCAAAACAGTTGAGAGGACTAAAGATGCTAGTATCACAGCGGAGTAGAGGAAATTACACTGAGAGGTAAAGATCAACTTGTTCTCCAACTATGGAAACAAATGGTTTTCACTCAATAAAAGTAAACAAAGTCTGTATACATATATACCCATATGACCAAGGCATCTATATCAGACTGTTAAACAGACATTACTTTATTCATAGCTGAGTAAAGGGAAGTGGGAAAAACAACCAAGGGCCAAAGAGGGTAAATACATTACAATGGAAGCCCAGCCAACTTAATAGGATAAAATGATGTGACCTCCCCAAACAGAAGCCTAACAGGATAAGGGGGGAAAAGGCATGGAAGAGGGATGAGAAAAGAAAGGATATTAAAATTAAAATGATAGTGAGATTTAAAATTTCTACTCCTGCAATAAAAAGCAAAACTGAATCAAGCAAAAAATGCAAATCATGACCTGAAAATCTTGAAAAACTCTCACTAATGCACACTGCAATCTGGACTAGACACATTTCAAATTCAAAAGTGAAGTGTCATTAGTGACTAAACACACTGGCCAGCACAGGTTTAGAGTGATTATGTCTAGTACAATGCCTCACAGCTATTTAGTAAAACCAAGACACAACTTTAGGTCCTTCTAATTCCAAAGCCTGTTCTCTCTGAGGAAACTACCAGAAGTTAACATATCTTCAAATATTCAAGTTATACCAACAAAATCCTGACTAGAAGATGAAACTTACTGGCAATTCAATTAAGTATTTTAAAAAAAAAAAAAAAAAAACACGAAGCCCACTTTTATAATGCTAGAATATAAAACAAATGTCAGTTTTAAAAATGAAAGAAATTAGTAAGTAAAATTTCAGTGGAATAGATCTATTACGTGTACACAAATCGTGAACATGATACTTTGATGTATATCAGCGTATATTTATAACAACATCCATGTGTTTTATGACCAATACCTGTTTTGGTTACCTTGAGATCATAGATGTTAAAAATGACTGTCATCAACATCAAACCATGCATTTTACATTATTATCATTTGAAAACTACCAATTATTTGTGAACCATTTAACTGAAGGGAACACACAGGTTTTCTCATTAAAATGCTTTATCTTAAACTCATGTAATATCAATTATATAAAGTATTAATTCCATAGGGTATGTATTTCTTAGTAACCCATAGACATGTCACCCAGAAACTGGGAGTTATCCTGGTCTCCCTCCTCCGCCTACCTTAGCCCCATATTCAATGAACTATCAATTTCTGTGAAACTTAACACATTGACTAACATCTCTTCAATCAACCCCTCTTCTCCACTAACTTCTCTCCTTCTCCATTATCACCACCGTGATCTAAGCCAGTCTCTTCTGTGACCTAGACTCTCCTAATTTCACATATCCTCCTGCTCCTCTCCAATCCAATGTGTACAATGCAACCATAGTGATTATTTAAATTTTTATTTAAATTTTTTTAAATGATTATGTCACTGCCTTGCTTTAGTGAAAATCCTTCACTGACTTTCCATAGTACTCAGGATAAAAACCATAATATTTGACTATGGACTCTCCGGGATCATGCCTAGGGATTCCCAACTCAACAACAACCAGGTGAAATGCTGATTCATTAGATTTCCTTAACTCGAAGCTTAGTGGAGTGTCATAAAATGAAGAATACATGCCCCTCTAGAGGGAGCAGCTCCTGCCAGATCTAGCTCAGGGCTGTCATTGGAAAATACAGATTTGGGTGTTGTCAGGTCCTTTGATATTTTTTTTTTTTTTAAGATTTTATTTATTTATCAGAGAGAGAGAGGGGAGAGAGCGAGCACAGGCAGACAGAATGGCAGGCAGAGGCAGAGGGAGAAGCAGGCTCCCCGCCGAGCAAGGAGCCCGATGTGGGACTCGATCCCAGGACGCTGGGATCATGACCTGAGCCGAAGGCAGCTGCTTAACCAACTGAGCCACCCAGGCGTCCCGGGTCCTTTGATATTTTTAAGAGAAATCAGAAGTCCAGACTTTCATGTGAAATCTCCTGACATTTGAAGGTTAGCAACTAACTCATACTTTCTGAACAACGGAAGCCAAATCTGACCTTTTGTATAGTCTCTTTGCCTAGCCCCACACTGCTAAATCTACACCAGCCACACTGGACATTTGTCAGCTCCTCCATGATGCCAGGCTTTTTGCTTAGGGTTCTCACACACAGGGCGTCTTCAGCTTTGACTACTTTTTTTCCCCGCATCCCTACTTCACTCAGCAATCTACTTGTTCTAAATCTCTGACTCATTCATTGCTTCCTCAATGAAGCCTTCCCTACTCCCACAGCCTGCCCACCACCTCCCCCCAACCTCAATCCACAGGATAAATCACACCATCATGTGTTCTGACAGCACTGAGTACACTTTCATAATACTTATCACTCTTTGAAAATAAAGGTATGTATTTAATGCCCATCCTCCCCCTAGATGAGAAGCTCTATTAAAGCAGGGCCTGACACCCAGTGGACATGCAATACACATTTGCTGCTAACTACTTTGGTTATAAAATGTTCCCTTAGACAACAAGATTCGGGTATGCTTTTAAAATACTAATCTGGGGGCACCTGGGTGGCTCAGTGGGTTAATAAGCCTCTGACCTCCGCTCAGGTCACGATCTCAGGGTCCTGGGATGGAGCCCTACATCCGCTCTCTGCTCAGCAGGGAGTCTGCTTCCCCCTCTCTCTCTGCCTGCTGCTCTGCCTACTTGTGCTCTCTCTCTGTCAAATAAATAAATAAAATATTTAAAAATATATATGTATATATATTACTCTGTACCTAACTTTTCAGAAACATATACAATACATAAAGTAGCCTCGAAATTAAAATAATTCCATTAAAACTACAATCACCAATAGCAATAACTGCTCATCTTTACTGAGCACTTACTAAACACCAGGAAATATTACTCTGAGCACTTGCCTGTACCATCTCATTCACTACAACAATCTGTCAAGTAGATGTCAATGTCATCCAGGGCAAGCAGCTTAGGCACAGAGTTTAAAAATTTTAAGATCATACATCTAATCAGTGACAAACTAGGCCATAAATCCATGCAGTCAAGACTCCAGAACTTAAGCACCTAACTATAATACTAAATTAACACATTAATGAAGAAAAGTCAATTCAACAAGTACCCCTTAAATACTGTGAATAAGAAATAATGGCTATGATTCATTTTCTATTACGTATCCATTAAAGGTTCCTCACCCCTCTACCCTGCTCCCTTCTACATACACACAAAATAAAGATAAATTACGAATTTGTATTTTTCAAATTAAGATTTTTTTGAACCACACCCAAAATAGGTATGATTCTAGCACCAACCAGTTCTGTTGAAATATCTTTTTGAATGATTTTTAAATGAGCTAATGTGCCTACATTAGCTTGATGTTTAACGTCTCATATTTTAAACTTATTATTTGAATGATCTCTATTTTGAAATGTATTTCATCGCCCACATTAGAAATTGCTGCAGACTGTGCCTTCAGATACAAGCAACAACACATAACATACCAAGCAAATATAGTAAACTGATATAGCCACAGACACTATGTACAGAGGTAACACAGGGATCCCTCTTCACCTAGACCCTCACTATTTGAATCCTTGCTTTCTAAAATTCAGGAACTAAGTAGATTCAAATAAATTCTCACATGTATCATTTGCTACCCAAGCTCTTACTCTCAGGATCTGGCTCACAATCCCTTAGTATTACAACTCAAAACCAGCCAAAGCTCCCAACTCAGGAACCCAATAGTTTTGGGTAACAATACATGAAGCATATGCATTCAATTTAAGAATTCTTATTTAAGAGATCTAAATAGGCTTTTTTAAAATGTAAGTAAGATGGACATACCTATATTCTCATTCAAATCTTATTTTTTCCAAATATTACATTTTAACTACACTTAACTGAGAATTTTTCTAATGTATGTTTTTAAACTAGAATGTCGCTATATATTGTATATTTTTTAACCTTTAGACCACACTTAAAATATAAACTGTTTAGTATGTGACAGATTAGTGTAATAATAGTTAAATAACGTGTGGCTCTCAAAGAAATTTGAAGCCAGTATTACCACCCTTTATTTTCAAATCTTTATCATAGCTTGTATAAAAATCATGGGAAATAAGGTTCTCCAGGAAAACAGTACTTGCAGTGTTAATTTTTCAGCAACATATTTCGCAGATCACATCAGAATTTTCTCAAAGTCACAAAGAGCAACGGGCAAAAATAAAAGAAACTGATGAGAAAGAGTATTGAAGTTGAAAATGATGGCAAAAAGTCCAAATTTAGTTACAAAATAATGGCTTGAAACAATTTTAGAACTACTCCATAAGGTTCAGCCAAAAGTCAAACAATAAGGAAGCAAATAATGAATTAACAAGATTGAGAAAAAGGAAAAACCAGCTGTCATTACAACACCACCTTATCCCAAGTATTTAACTTAGGCTCACACCTGAACCTAAGCTTCTTCAAACACCTTGTGCTTCATTTAAAAAGTGAAAACTAATGTCAGCTAAAAACAGAATTCAAGTATACGGGTTTTTTTCACATACTCAAAAATTATTTTAAGAAACAGGAAAAGGAGGGGATTTAACAGGTGGGAAAAAAAAATGTAGGTTTGAGAAAAGTAAAATACTTTCCCAAACTCTTCTTTTGACACAAATTGCATAAATGATTTAAAGAGATAGTTACTAGAGCTCCTATTTTATCCTAATTCCGCAAGACTCACCCAAGCTCTCCTCAAATTTGATTTGAAAGAATGTGAACCCTTTCATCAATCAAATTGCAAAAGTTAGTTGACACACTCCAACCCACATATTATAAAAATAAGAAATTTAAAAACATAACCAAATCTACAAAGTGAAATGCCTGTAAGATTCAATGATATTTTTAACATAACTGATTTCCATATGGAGCACCAAAACAGATCCCCTGAAAATAACAGAAATCAAGGTATTTTTGTATGCTAAGAAAGGACAGGTACATTCTGCCCATCGTTGGTCTTCCTAAAAATCTAAGATTCATTACTAATCCTTAACTACAAGCTAGAGAATAAGAGCCCTTTGGGAGAGAAAAAACTCATAGAAGCTGTCAGGATTCAATGGGTCTATTTCACAGGGTGGCACTAAGACTGAATGCAATAAATTCTAATAAATGAAAAAGCAGCTTATGTGATCATTACTTTAGATTAAATTTTCCTACTTCCCAACTGCTCACATCAGACCTAACAACTCTGAGCACAAATGTTTCTGCTACATAAAACAAAGTTGTTGCACTTTAGACTGGGCTCGAGGAGCCCTTCCAGTCCATGGTTCTATTCTAACAATTTTGAAATAACCATAACTCTAACGACTTAGGGAAAACTACACCTTACTGAAAAAAAAAGTAAGACACATTTGGTGCAATAAACCACACCTTGCTCTGCCAAATGTTAACAATAAAACTTCTGATATAAACAAACCTGTGTCTATGTTCATCAGGTCCATGGATCAGGAAGACTCCAGGGTTTTTAGCCCCTTTGCTGGCATCTACATGAGGAATTAACACATCTTCTAAACCCAGATCAAAGCGTTTGTGTTTTGAAGAGTCTGGAAGGAAGAAAAATGCCCCAAAACACAGGGTGATGAAGGCACTTAGAATAAGGAGGAGGATAAACTTCTCGGAAAGTCTCAAGGTAGCCCTGTGATGTGGGAAAGAAGGCGGCCCCAGGTTCAGAGGTGGTATCCTTCGTCCAGATAAGGGCAGCAGGGCCGGGGTAGTCATCGTTTACGCTCTTGGACAGAATATATTATAAAGTTCTCATCTTATATCAAATGTACAATACATTGAACAGTCTCCAAAATCTTGGCCAAAAAAAACTCAATTTTGCTCCTCTTAAAGGACTGTTGTGCTTTTTAATAGGGCACCTCTTTCACGCTCGTCCAATTACATTCAGAAACGTGTGGCCCCCACACGATCACTAGTTTGTGTTCTGTGATATTTTCTCTGCCATTTGGTTTTCAGTACCTCATCGGGTTATCACAAGTCTCCTCTTCATTCCTAAGAGTGGATGAGGCAAGCAACACTGCAGAAACGATGCAAGGTGGGGTCTTCCATTCCTGCACCCCAACGAGATGCTCCAATGTGGTCTCCCGCCCCCAAAAGGGAGCCTGCCCAGATCCGACGAGTTGCAGGAGGCTCACTTAACCACCTCTGGTGCTCCACTTCCAGGACCTCTTCACCTCGGTGGTGGAAAAATAAGGGGCTCCTCGGAAGTCGGCCAACAGGGAAGGAGGGCGGTCTCCCGCCTCGCCGAGAAAGCGAAGCGGCGGCGCCCGGCGAAGTCGCGGGAAGGGGGTCTCGCACGCCCGCGCCTCCCGACGCCGCCCGCAGCTCCTGGCTCCGGGGAGAGCTCCGCCGCTGCCCCCTCGACGGCCGGCGCGAAGGGCATTCGCGCCCCAAATGCCTGCGCCCTCGCAGCCGCCGCCGCCGCCGCCGCTGTTGCTAGCGCACGGGTCTGGCGGGGAGCGGAACTTCCTCCTCCGGCGGCCACTGAGAAGCCCCGGCGTGTGCGGGGGGGAGGGGAGGCGCGGCGGCCACCCCCGCCCGGCTCCTCCTCCCGCTCGCCGCCGCGGTCGCAGTTAACCCCGGCGCCTGCTGTCCGGACGAGGCCGCCGGTGACCCCGCCGCGCCCGGCCGCGGTGACCGAGCCCCCGCGGCTCCGCAGCGTGGGAAGAAGACGAGCCGCGGCCCCTCAGTCGGAGAGCCCGGGACAGGCGCCTGCTCATTCCTCGCTCGGCGCTGGGGAGGCGGCGGCCCCGGGCGCGCAGGAGCGGCCGCGCCTCGGGCGGGCAGAGGTCGGCTCCGTCTCCGTCCTCGCCGGCCGCGGGCCGCCGTGCGGGCCTCCTCGGCGCCGCCTCCGGTCGCTCGCAGCGGCTTGCTCTGGCGGCGGCGGGTGCGGGAGAGGCGACGCGTCCACGCGGTGCGGGGCTGCGGCCCGGTCCTCAGCCCCTGCCTCCTAGGCCCGGAGAGCGCAAACAGCAGAAGGCCGACGCCCGTTGGGCACACGCCTGCAAGGGACGGAGGGTACGGGGGTGGATGGCGCGGGCCGGCCTACCGCCCCGACTCGCGACTGGGCGTCCCCGGGCGCCGGAGTGTGGGGTGCGCGCGCACGCTCCCGGCCCCGCCCCGCCCGGCCCGCGCTCCGGCCTCGCGCGGCTGCGGGCTCCGGCGCCCGCCCGCCGCCCGCACGCCCCCCGGAAGCGTCCTGCAGCCGCTGTCTGGGCGCGGGGTGGGCGCGGGTCGCCCCCTGCTCGCGGCTGCCAAGTTTGCCGCTGCCAGGCGCCTTGCCATCGCCAGTTGCTGGCGTTGACCCAGCCTTGGGGAGCGGGGGGAGGGCTCGGGTCGCGAAGGTTTCGCCGCAGTTAAGGCTTAGCGGAATTAATGGGCTCCGTGGAGCAAGAATTAATCTTGCTCCGTGGGAGTCTTGGCTTCTGGTATAGACCGTCGACCCCTAGGGCCCAACGGCGGGATCTCAGACTTCTTCCCTGGAGCCCACGGGCACGTTGCTGGGCACCTGAGACTCGATCATCAATACAGAGCATCAACCATGTGCCAGGCTCTGTGTTAAAAATGGCGACCTGGCCTTTCCATTAGGTTTCTTTCCTGAGGAATGGGTGACACCAGCCCATAAGACCCTGTGTGAAAGCAGCCTTCTCGTGATTCAAATACTGCAATACGTTTTCCAGTCATCCCACTCCTCACCACCACCACTCTTGTAAAAAAAAATAAATAAGTATGATCAAGGAGGTGCTAAAACCCAGAAGAGCGATATTGTTGAAGTTCAGGCTTAAAAACAATCTAAATAGTCGATTCCTTCATCCATAATATTGAGACCATGTTGTGATTAACTCTGAAAAAAATGTTCTGGATAAAATGTTCTATTGTCGCTTGCAACTTACTCTCACATTGAGTTTTATTCTAATATTAAGGTAAATTCTTACTCCCTCTATGCATCCTTACTGATGGCTGGGGATTGGAGAGGAGGCCCTTAAATGTCAGGAAAGAAAAAGACAGTCTTAGCTCAAAAATCAAGCAAAAAAAAAAAAAAAAATCCTCATGCTCACTGGCACAACTCAAAGTACATTCCAGTATGCACTATTTTCAGAAGCTCTGCATATCTAACTACCTACCATATGACAAAAGAAGTCATTGTCGGTGACCATGCTTCACCAAATCAAACAGAGAGAAAAATGTTAAGGGAGGGCCCCCTCTCACGAGTTCACACCCTCATGCTGGCAGTAAAGTGTGCTCAATCCAAAATGAGGTTTGTGTTGGACATTTGTGAAAAATGTGTATAAGAAAGGCCCTGCCTTCCAGAAGTGTCTTCATAAAATGTGCCAATTTTATGAATAAGTTTCTAATTCTGAACCTCCCCAAAAGCCAAAGGAGAAACCTGGGTTTCCTGCTGGTGAGGTCATTATTTCCCATAAAAAGATGAGGGAAAATAAATACTGAGCTGTGAATGACATAGCAAGTTATGTGATTCTTGAAAAGTAAATATCTAAGTTGACACCAAATCATTAACCACAGAGAGATCAATCATAGGAAACCTGCCACAACCTAGTGTGACTTTGGCAAGCTCAACCTCATAGCTTCTGGAAACGGCTTATGCGTGATCCTTCTTTCTCGCTCTTGCCTTTCTGCAAAATTCATTTTTCCTTCACAAGAGTAAAAACCTCATTATTTAAATTTGGATTATTGCAGATGTTTAAATGCAGTCCAAATGCAATTCTAAAGCTATTGATGCTATCAGTTATTTTATTAGAATCTTACACAAGCATCACAAAGTAGCATGTAGTGTGTGCATATAGTCTGTTCTAGAGACTAGGTCACTTTCAAGTAAGTTGTAAAAGAATCAGCATTGTTTTCAGCATTGGGTTTCTTTAAAGCAAGTTGCAAGTATATTCATATATATGATTACAAGTATATAAAAATATACATATAAAAGATTAATGGGGAAGATTTGAAAAAAGAAGTATGGCTGTTGTTAAGAGGCTGGTATTACATTTGATTTTTCTCATGCGTTCTGTTTGTGTTCCTTTTATTATTAATTAAATAAGTAAATAATATTAAAGAAACTGGTACCTGAGAAAGTTGAGGTCATATTTCGTATAGGTGGATTCAGTTGTACCAAGGTGAAAACACATCTGGGGGCAATCAACAGAAAGCAGAGAGTATATATAAAACAGGGAAGATCTCATTCTAGAGAGTGCAAAGAGAATATTTCATTTCTAAAGAGTAGTTATGCTTTAACCAAAGGCATAGGTAAGATTCCAAAGTGGCAGATAAAGTGTTGATTTCTCATTTATAAATCCATATACATTAATTGATATTTCAGTAAATATGACTTACTAAATTACTAACAAAACAAAATTTACCTCTACATATTTTGGATTTATAGGACCATTACTTAGATCCATTTATATATTACAATGTAAAGGTTATTTGTGTTCAATCATATGTTAACTTTTCCATTACCAAAACAATTTTAAGATCTATTACACACACACACAAACATATCATCTAGCTCTGTTTACAGTAAAATTGAAATTACAAGCTAGAAAAAAAGATATACACCTGATATGCCAAAAAAAATCTTTTGTTTTACTTACATAACCTATTCCCTCTTATTTTCAACTGGTTCCCCAATATCCAAGAAAGATGTTAGAAGATAAATTACCAGACATGACCACTGAATGCATAGAGAATCAGGCTTTGGCCCTGTTCTTTCTGTTTTCACATTATTCTTTGAAGCCTTCTTCCTCAGAGGGCAGGAATAAACTGAAGTTCAATGTTATGAAACTCTCAAGTTAGCTTCATGAAAATCAGCAAAGCCATAAAAGCTTTAGGTGTCTCACTGAACCAAAGTCTTTGAGGTTCTTTGGCCCATAAAAGACAGGTTTGTTGAAAGACTAGTATGTGACACACCCTACGAGGTGCTAGAGATTTGGAAAAAAGTCAGAATCCCTATTTCAACCAGCTCATGGTCTAGAGAGCTGAACACAGACAATTACAAATGGGGGGGGGGGGTGTTAATGTCAGAATAAAGCCCCGGGGTTTCCTGGGAACACGGAAAGGGCACCAGAGTAAGGAGAGGGAAATTGGGAGTGTGTAGGGGAAGGTTCCTGAATCAATGCCACCTGAAACTGAGCCTTTAATTAACCAGGAGGAGAGATGGAGGGTGCCCCAACCTAGGGAGCAGATTATGCACAGGAACCCCCTGCTGCTTTTTCCTGCCACTTATCTAGAACCCTTCCCTGCTTGCTCTTCCAAAAAATAGCTGCCTGGCCCTAATCCCCCAATACTCTCCAACTAAAAAGTAGACATTTTCAAAATTTAGAAAAACCTGTTCTTACATAAATTGCTAGGGCCTCTCCCAGAGCCCGAGACGGGGCCAAGCAAGGAGGAACCCAGAAGCTTAAACTTCATTGGGCTCATATAAATTACTTCTGCTCTGAATCCTGCCATATCCAAGGCTTGTTCATCCTTGGAACTTCATTGGGCTCATATAAATTACTTCTGCTCTGAATCCTGCCATATCCAAGGCTTGTTCATCCTTTGAACTTCTCCGGTACACGAGCCTATAAATTTCTTTTTTCATCAGAATCAGTTTCTGCAGGTTTCAGTGTGAAGAGTGTTGTCTGATACACAGCATGTCTGCATGGAGGTGCTCTGCCTGCCTGTAGTATGCAAAGAAGCTTCAGTAGACTTACCAATGTAAAGGACCACTCTTCGGGTGGCCAACAGGTTTGGGCCAATATAGAATCAAGGGAGAACAACTGTCTTCTTGAGCAGCTGGAGGAGGAGGAGACCTAAAATTAAAAGGGCTGGACACGAGTGACAGCAAACCTTAGCAGCCCCCTACAGAGACCTTCCAATGGATGCTCACATCCACCTTTATAAAAAAGCAGCCCGATGCTAAAAGAAGCTAAGTATTCTTTATTAATACTCATATTAAAGTAGTTTTTAATCTACTCAAGGCAGTTGACTTAGAATATGTTTCATTGATTTTTTTTTGTTCATTCATTAAATATTATTGAGCATCCATTCTCTACTGATACTATGGCATGTTCTAAATAATCTAATGGGGAATAAAATATGGGGGGGAGGCCAGCTGCATATAATGAAAAGTGTATAGGGTCCGGAACTAAGAATCTTGGGCTTAATCCTGCCTCTGCCATTTACCTGTGTAAACTTGGAAACACTGGAGTCCTTCCTTATGTTTAGTTTCTTCATCCACAAGATTAAAATAAAAGTACCTACCTCATAGGTTGTACTTCCTCATTTTGGGGATTCAGTAAATATTAACTACAGTTTTTATTATAGGCATTGGGATGAGAAGGTATTGGCAGGCAAAAGAAAGACTTGGAAGAATAACAAAGAACATGGTGTGTGTTAGGGGCACCTCCTTTCCTCTGGCCCCATTTATCCAGGACGTGGGTAGGAGGGTGTTCCATCTCCTTACACCACTATCCTTCACACTCAAGGGTGAGTCTCTTGATTGGTGAATACCATTACATCCATTGGCTCATAGTTCTTAACTGGATGGAGCTAATCTATTAAAAGGCCCTAGTCAGTTAGTGAGGATTCATCCTCTTGTTCCTTTTCTGCCCCAGAACAGTGCAGACAATGATCTTGGGTAAACAAGTCTGCTGTGCAGATTCAAACGTCCCCTGTGGTTGGCTGTTCTGAGGCTATATTCTGCAGGAATTAGGAGCTGGCAGAGAAAATCAGCAAGCCCTTTTGGGTTACAGATCCAGAACCCTGTTCTTTATTAGCTTATCTGTACTAAAGATGACATTTTAAAAAATCTCCACTTGACTGTCCTCTGTGTCTTATTTCATCCAAAACTCAGGGATGGGATGGGGAGAAAGAGCATGCAATTTATTGATCCTCTAGAGTAATTAATTATGGCCAGAACAAAGATGGTAGAGGGAAGGATGGTAAAAGATAAAACCAGAGAGGGAAACATGGAAGGATTTCTGCTCAAGTGGTTGGCACAGTAAGGTCACGATTTGCTCCATTCCCTTTACTCCACAAAACTCGTAATGATTAACTAGTAATAATTTCCATTAACATATGGAAAGAGAAAACAAAAAAGACACAACCAGGCTCAACAACAAATGGGCCTTCTCATAGATCAGAAATGGAAGGAAAAGCCTTAAGCAGTCTGAAGCCACAGGCCTACTGAGGTCTCAGGTTTGAAAGCTGATTTGTGTCTCCTGCAAGGTAACAGGAACTAAAGATACTCCAGATAAGGTGGAAATAAGGAACCAGGCTTGGTTCTTGAAATCAGGAGCTCCCAGAAGGAGCTGAAAATAAACTACTGCCATCCAAGCCAAACAGCTGGCCAAGTGACAGTTTTCTGCACTATTTCCAATATCACTGTGGGGTCGAATCCTCAAAATGCCAACATGAGACCCGATTCTCAAATGGAGATTCTGGGAGGCAGGTGGAGATGAAAATCACTGACCATGGAGGGGTGAGCACAGAGTGCATGAGAGGGAAAAACAAAACAAAACAACAACACGCAGAAAAACCAGCACTAAACTCAAACAAAACAGAAAATAGCAAGTGAAAACTTCCTACTCAAAACGAGCCTGACCACCAAGTTCCAAACACATATTGATATCTAATACTAAAAGAGATAGATGATCAACAGAATGAACACGCAGAACATGGATTTACGCCAGATAAAATTAACTCTATGGAACGGACTGAGATTTTTAAATTAATATTTTGCATTCTCAAGATGATAAATGACAAGGAATTAGGGACATTTTAAATGGACAAAAAAATAGGGAACAAATACAAGCTGAGTAAATAATAGATGAATGTGAAAAAGAACTAATAGAAATCTTAAAAACAAAAATATGGTCATTAAAATGAGAAAATCAATAATAGATGGCATTAAGTCTGGTGCTGGCCAAAGTTGAAGAGAAGTAATGAATTAAGGGGAGGTACTGAATAATTCACCCAGAACACAGTATAGAAAAATAAAGAGATTGTAAAATGGGAGCAAAAATGTTTAGATTCATGGAAATTCTTGGAGTGGCTCCAACATATGTCTAATAGGAGTTCCAGAAGGAAAAACTTAAGGGCAGCATGGAGAAAGTCTACTTAAAAGAAATGAGAAATGACTGAAAGTTTTCTAACCAAAACATCAGAACACCTTGTGTAGCAATCAAGATAAATAAAAGTAAACTCACACTTTTGTGGCATTATAGAGAAACTACAGGGCTGTAAGAATGATGATAAAATCTCTCACGTTACCAAGGGGAAACATTCGTTATCTGCAAGTTACCAAAGGGAAAACATTGGTTGTCTACAAAGGGACTGTAACTCGAGTTCTCAAAGGCAACAACAGAAACGAGAAGACAGTTGAATATCTTAAAAGTTGAATGGAACACCATCAAGCAAGAATTTGATTTCCATTTAAGGGAGAGGTCAAGACGAAGACTTTTCCAACCTAAAAGACTAATAGCATTTATCACCCTCCGACCTACATCCAAAGAACTACTGAAGAACATCCTTTCCCAATAAGAAAAATAAGCCCGGAGGGAAAGCACCGGATATGAGACACAGGTGAAGGAGGGAATTAATAAAATGTGATGATAAAATTAAAAATAACTACTTTAGTGTTAAAAAAAATCACAAGAAGAAAGGAAATGTACAATGGATGACTAAAGTGTGCTAAGTCCCTTGGGAGATGTATAGAAATAATGCCTTTGAATGCTTTGTCTATAGGATATTTTATACTAATAGAAAGCTGATCTAGAGCTTCTAAAGCTGCAGAGAGAAAAGAATGGCCAAAGGTTGAGGAAATTCAATATAGAAAGCTGATCATTGAATAGAGGGAGTGGGGGGGAGAAAAGGCACACACAGAATAGTAAAATTAATCATAAATATATCAGCAAGTACAGTAACTAAACAGATTTAAATTACTTATCAAAAGACAGATTATCAAGTTGGTTTAAAATAACATTCAGGGGGCACTGGGTGGCTCAGTCAGTTAAGCAGCTGCCTTTTGCTCAGGTCATGATCCCAGCGTCCTGGGATCCAGTCCCACGTTGGGCTCTCTGCTCAGCAGGGAGCCTGCTTCTCCCTCTCCCTCTGCTGGCCGCTCTGCCTACTTGTGCTTTCTCTCTGTCTCTCTGTCAACTAAATAAATAAAATCTTTTTAAAAAATTAAATAAAATAACATTCAGGTATGTAATGCTAGCAAATGACACACTAACCTAACCACAGAAATACTGGACATAAAAGGTTAAAAAAGATAAATTATCAAAATGCTATCAAAAAGAAAGCTGATGAAGCATTATTAATATCGGACAAATAAGTCTTTTAAGCCAAATGAAATACAGAGGGTCACTACCAAGAAGTTGAATGTGCCTAATAACTTAGCTTTCAATTACAGAAAGCAAAACCACCAGAATTACAAAGAGAAGTTGACAAGCCCGTGTCTGAGTAGGAGATTTTAACGATCTATCAGACACGGCTACATCAAGCAGACAAAAAACAGAGGTAATAGAGATCGTATCATGAAGGGCCTCTTAGGAGACCACATTAAGGAGTTGGGTTTTATTTTGAGAGCAATAGGAAGCCATTAAAGGGTTTTAAGCAGGGGAATGATTAGATCAGATGTGCATTTTTAGAAGGATTGCTCTGGCTATAAAATGAAGAGTGGACTTCAGAGTGGTCAGACTACATAAAGGCAGGAAGACCTTTTAGAAAACTCTCTCTACCATCTAGCCAAGAGATATTAATGGCCTGAACTACATAGTGGTATTGGTGACGAACAAGAGGAAGCATTACAAGAAGCGTTCAGATAGCATAGTTGATTGGGTGGCAGGAGAGAGATGAAAGATGGCGTCTGTACATCTGCCCTAGAAAACTTGATGCATGAAACTGAAAAAGAGGAAGAGGTTTTTTGGTAGGGGGGGAGATAGTATTTCCTTCTTTCTGATTATACCACTTAACATTCAGCCCATCAATGTAGACATTCAAAATGGTTCATTAAAAAGTTAAATTATATTTGAGGTGCCTGGGTGGCTCAGTCAGTTGGGCACCCAACTCTTGATCCGAGCTCGGGTCTTGATCTCAGGGTCATGGATTCAAGCCTTGCATTGGGCTCCATGCTGGGCATGGAGCCTACTTTAAAAAAAAAAAAAAAAAAATTAGATTAGATTCATTCTACAACGAATACACAAATCAATTTTAAATAACATCTATCAAAAAGTATTCTGCTTTTAACTGCTGGTGCTTAGGGAATGTTTCAATAATCTGGGGGGAAAACAACACTTTCACAATACCAGAAAAATGTGTATATATTCTAAATAATCATTTTCCACATGATAATAGTCCTTTAGAATTATTTATATTTTTATGGCAGATTTTCTTACTTTTCTATACTTAATAGTTTTCAAACACACCTATATGCCTAACTACTGAAGTGGTAAAGCAGTCATGGCTTTCCTTAGTGTACAGAAGGTATTAAAACAAGTAAATCCGATATGTTGACCTGTGAATATTTACACGGAGTTAGAGATTTCAAGGCACATAACTCCTTTCCTTTCCCTCATTGTCGTTAATTACCTTAAACTAATGTTTCAGTTTACAATGTGTGTCTATCCTTCAGAGAGCAATGATTTTTGCATTGACAGCAGTTGGGATGGGTGTATATATTATACGATCAAACTGAAGTTCCTTATAAATGCTGAAAATTAAAGAGCTATTATTGCAAAGGCAATTTAGTAGCTTCAAGCATGAAAAAGGTTTAAAGGACTTACAGATTTCCAATTATGAATTTTAGGGTTTTGTATTTACTTTACAGCCATTGTGAAAGGCAAATGCGATTTAATTTTAAAGTTACAAACAGGTTGTGCGATTTCAGGCTAACATCCTAACAAACAGAGTTAAGTCTGAGCCTGTCATCCACCACAGGGTTGCTCCAACAGCCAAGAAACCTTTTGGAGTCCTACAGGGAATCTGCCTGAGTGTCTGCACATTGGAAGTTTCCTGGTAGTAATAGAGCCATAGGAGCTGTGTGACTCTAGCATTGCCTCTTAAATGATGGCAAGGATGTGTTTTGAAAAGACAAAACCTTTTTTTGTGTCTGATTTTTAAAGCGAACACTTTATTTATTTGAGGGCAAAAATTACATTAAATTTCACACATGGAGTCTGCTCTTTATTACAAGCCATTATTGGATAATTTCACTTCAGACCATATTACTTCTTCAAATGCAAACCTCTGCATTCAGGGGCAGAGCAAGCAAAACAGTGAAAAGAGTGAAGTGGGCTCTTCTCCTTTAAGGGCAACTGGTATACCACTCAACTTCCAGCATGATTTGGTTACCGTTATGCTATTTGGACACCTCTTCCCTTCATGGAGAAATGCTAAAAGCTCAGAGGTCCTGCTATCATGCTGCTGGAGGAGTCTTTTTCCCTATCATGGAAGCTGAAAGAACTGATGCATGATGCTTTTCTGATATTTTGCAAAATTATAACTACTTGTTAGTTTTAAACAGCACAGAAGGGGCGCCTGGGTGGCTCAGTGGGTTAAGCCGCTGCCTTCGGCTCGGGTCATGATCTCAGGGTCCTGGGATCGAGTCCCACATCGGGCTCTCTGCTCAGCAGGGAGCCTGCTTCCCTCTCTCTCTCTCTGCCTGCCTCTCAGTGTACTTGTGATTTCTCTCTGTCAAATGAATGAATAAAATCTTTAAAAAAAAAAAAAAAAAAAAAAAAAAAAACAGCACAGAAATAATTAGGACATGGAAATAAAATTATAGTTTGTGTTTCCAGCTGAGCCAGATATGTTAAAGATGAGGGTTGGTTTTTTTTTTCTTGCTTTCATGTTGGTAGTAATCTTTTTTTTCAAATCCTTGTGCTCCCTAGAAACATATATGGAAGGAAAAAAGGAAGAAGAAAAGAAGAAAGAAAGGAAGGAGGGAACAGACCAAGGAAGAGAGGGAAGTGGAGGAACTAATGTACCAGTAGATGTGAATAATGCTCAAAAATTACACACTGCACAGAAAGAAAGATTCATCAAGATCTGAAGATAGAATCAACACCTAACAGGGAAAAAAAGGTAATTGTATCATTTCCACAGCAGCAATTTAATCATTATAATAACATAACAGCAAGGAACTGGGAAAGGTTTTCTCTCATTTTTTAAGCAAAATACCCACAGTGTCCCCACAAGACACTATCTTATTTTATGATTTAGGGGAAAATGAAGATTCCTCAAATGTCTGTTTTGCTATTTCATACAAAGTCATTCTCTGCATCTAAACTAAACTTCTCTCCTGCCTTAACTTCTCTAACAGTGATTTCTGTAGGCAGTGGGGAACATGAAAGCTATAGCATCTCTGGGGCCGTGGGTTCCCTTGGGCTGATATAACAGGAGAAGCAGAAATTCCTCATCTAGGTGAAAACAGGGCTAGGGAGTTACCTCTTAGCCCAAGGTAAGCCATCAAACTAAGTACTGCATAAATATAGAAAAAAGAACACTGGGGAGCAATCTGAATACAATCTAGAGGGAAGCTAGAACATGAAGTCGATTATGAGTAAGGGACACAGAGGTTCTGGGTTGTGACTTTCTGTAATAGAGATGGGTGTCTTGAAGAGACCATGGCTTGCAAAGGCAAGGAACTATATTATTTCTAAGGAAATAGCCAAAGAGTCTAGAGGCACATCTCAAGGCTTTGTGGAATCATCACTTCGTCATTCATTCATTCAACTAATCTAATTTATTATTGTCATCATCATCACTGATGTCAGAGATTCTCCACCTTTCTCTGTTAACCAGATTAATGCCCCACATTTGACTGACCCATTCCAGTGGTTCTCAGTTCTAGTCGTATATCATAATCACCCATGAAATGTTGTTTTTAATCTGTGTGCCCCAGCCCCTTCCCTGGGCCACTAAATTAAAGTCTCCTGGGGTAAGATGTGGTCATGTAATGAACCCTAAGGAGCTAAGCTGGGAACAAAAGCCTGCTACAGCATCCCGGCTATCTACCTTAGGCTCAGTCTTTCTGGAGCTCTCTGAGAAGGACCCACTGTTCAGGCTTAGGTAAAGAAAAAAACACCTACAGGGTTCCAGCAAGATGTCTTTGCTCATGGCTCCACTGAAGGTAACGAGCTTTACGACGTCTGGTTGTTTGGTAAAGGTATAGAGGTGATGAGTCAAAAGCACTGGGGGCGGGTGTGGGCAGTGCTAGATTCATCCATGAGATTGCCCATAAATGGTTTCAATTCATGTACTGCCAAAGAAAGGAACCATGGCTTATCTTCCATAATTTGCATAGATGATTTCATGAATTTTTGGCAAGTCTAATACAATTCCAACAGTTGGAGGGAGGAGGGGGTAAAGACTGGGAGTAAGAGCACAGACCCTAGGGTCATGCCGCCCCAGATTTACCTACTCGTTGTATGAGCCTGAGTATCTTCCTTATTTAAGTGCTCTGTGCCTCAGTTTCCCCATCTGAAGCCTTAGTGTAATTGTTCCTACCTCAAGGGGTCATTTCAAAGACTCAGTAAGTCGGTACCTGTGCAGCTCAAGAACACAACCTGGTACAAAGTGTTAGGTGTACAGGGTCAAGGGGGTTTACTCAGGGAAGATGTTTTGCCTACTCTCCACCACCCCTGAGACTGGCTGAGATGTCAGGACTTTGCCCTGAGCCACAGACACACGCTCTGTTTTGTTTTGATCATTTCTTTAGTGAATTTGATGTGCTGTGACCCAAGGCAGCGCTGCCCCTCAGCTTATATTGAGCCATAAGAACAGGGACCAACCCTGGAGAAACCTTGAGTCCTACCCTTTCTTGGAAAATTCTAATAGAGAAAAGAAACATTATCATCCTGAGAGCCCTATTATTACTGCCTTGGGAATCACTGGAGTCTGACAACATAATTTGTCAAATCAACTCAAACTCAGTCTACCTCTAGTGGGCCCCTTCCCCAAGAAACCCCAGTCCTCTGCCTGTGCGTTTATTTATTATATAACCCTAACACTTCAGTCAATTCCTTAGAGCTCCCCCAACATGCCTTGCTCTTTTCAGCCCCTGGGCTTAGCAGAGGACCTTGCCAACCCACAGACTGTGGTTTTGTTTCTAAGATTTTATTTACTTATTTATTTATTTGAGAGTGAGAGAGAGAGTTTGTACAAGCAGGAGGGAGGGGCAGAGGGAGAAGCAGACTCCCCACCAAGCAAGGAGCCTGAGGCGGGGCTCGATCCAGGACCCCAGGATCATGCCCTGAGCCTAAGGCAGATGCTTAAGGGACTGAGCCACCCAGGTGCCCCACACTCTGTGTTTTTCGATATGGACTTGAAATGGCCTTTTTATTTGTCAGCCTTTCTCTCAAGGCTGGAAGCTCTGTGAGGATCAGGACTGAGTCTGCCTGGCTGACCATTATGTCCTTGGCACTGGGTACTGTGAGGACATGGAGCAGGCACTCCACAAACATGCAAGGAGTGAACAGTGAGATCTCACGATTGATGGAACAGGACTTGACCACTTGCAGCTATGCAACTTGGGGCAGGCTACTTGACGTCTCTGATCCCTAGTGCAAGCATTACTTCCTCAGAGGTTCTTGCAGCGACTAAAGGATGGAGCCCAAGGAAAGTAGCTGACACCGTGCTCAGAGCAGAGCTAATGCTAATAGTTAACACTGTTTAAAAAAGAACCACATCCCTCAGTGGGCTAAAGCCTCTGCCTTTGGCTCAGGTCATGATCCCAGGGTCCTGGGATCGAGCCCCGCATTGGGCTCTCTGCTCAGCGGGGAACCTGCTTCCCTTCCACTCTCTCTGCCTGCCTTTCTGCCTGCCTGTGATCTCTGTCTGTCAAATAAATAAATACAATTAAAAAAAATAAAAATAAAAAAGAACCACATCCAAGTGCACCCAAGCCTTTCATTTTCCTAATTTTGTTTCTTTCCTTATTCAATAAAAATAGATGCTACAACCATAAGTGTCACTATCAAACCCCCAGAAAACAGGGGAGACGGGATGAAAGGTCAGAGGGTACCACTCAATAATTCTCTCAGGCAGACATTTATTAACACAGATTCATTAATATTCATTAGACAACTTATACAGACCGGGTAGAGCATAAAGAGAAAATGGTCAGCTGAGAGCTCAGCCTACCTCCACACCAGTCTTCCACACAGAAATTAATCCAACACAAAAATCAAACATTTGCAGAGCTGAAGCAAAAGTCAGAAAGTCCAGCTACATGGGCCCCTCTCCTTGACCCACTCCACCCAGGAACCTGGACTCAGGAACAAAAGAATCATCAGTTCCATCTCAGATGATATTTGAAAAATCTGTACTTGGATTAAAAAAAAGAATAATACTAATGTGTTCTTATTTTTCAAGTTTAGCCATTCCATTTTCTCCAGTTTTATTGAGATATAATTGACACACATGACTGTATAATTTTAAGGTGTACAGCGTGATGGTTTGGCCTGCATATATCATGGATCTGTTTTGCTTTTGATGACAGTAATAGCTAACACCTATTGAGCGCCTACTGCCTGCCAGACAATTCGTGCACGTTATCTCTTGTAATTGTCAGAACACAGTCATTTCCACTTCGGAGATAAGGAAACTCGAGTCTGCCGTTGAAATGGCAGAGGTTTAGAAAAGTGCCCAGGATCAAGGGGTGAGCAGGAACCATGCTGTCTGAGCCCACAGCCAGCACGTGATGCCAGGGACCTGCGGCCGGAGACGCCAGCCTTCCCTCCCATGGCCTGGAAGGTCTGGCCCCATCCTGACTTCTCATCTCATTCTGGTTTCCTGAGGCGTAGCTCTTCTAGTCCCTGAGCTAAGCAGCATCTCTCTCCGTCTGATGAATCGGGGTGATATTTACTGCTCTTCGTGTAACATCTGAATTGTAGGGAGCCTGGCCCTTGCCCTTCCCGCAGGGAAGAGAGTGCTGTGATTTCGTGGCAAGATTACAATAGGGTAACTCCTCTCTCTACTCCTTTAGGCACGCAGGCCCCAGCGAGCTTCCCCACGGAGGGGAGTCAGCCACTCAGGCAGGATGCGAGAGTCTATTAACAGACAGCATGAGCTCTGGGGGAGAGAGGGCGCCAGGAATAAGGCAGGCTATTAGGGACCTGTATTCACTGCATCCGGCTACAAGATGTGGGTTGTATTTGGTATTAAGCTGCCACTTCATTCTACTTGGGCATGGGGTCTTCCCTACTTAAAGGCCCAGTTACTCCTGATCTCCCTCCCTAAGAGGAAGGGTGCTCTGGATTTCATACTGCAGATGAACCTTATTTTGCAGAAATTCCAGGAACCTTAATTAAGAGCTCTCAAAACATCGGAACAACCCCATTCTCTTCTATCTCGTCCACAACACACTTAAATGATACTTCTGTCTGTCCTGACAAAATTATAAATTTGTAAAGCTTCTACACATTGGAAGGCTATTTTCAAAAACAAGAATAAGAAGGCCAGTTCTCTAAATATCAACCATTTATACTCCCTGCCCTTCCGCCCAGGCCCTCCCTGATGGGAAGACAAGAATGGCCATTTAATGTTTTAAGAACACTCTGTAAGCCAAGGTGTGTACTGATTCTGCATGTGGAATGTTTATTTGCTAAGAAAAACCTCATTTCATTCCAATCATAGGTTGCCTCGGTTCTATTTCCTAGGACGAGCAGGAGGAAACTGAATAAAATATCACTGCGTTTCCCATTTTCATTTTTTCTGCATGAGGTTAGCAGTGACGGGAACCTGCTTTTCAAAGCAATTGCGTCTGTAGCAATTGGCCTGTGGCTGAGACTGTAGGTCCCCAGCTGGCCTCGAGGTAGTCGCAGAAGCAGTGAGCTGTGGCCAAGACCTTTTCCTGATTTAGCTGTTATTCCAGAGAGGAAACCCACATAAGGAAGGATCACAGCAAAGGCACCGACAACAGATTTTTTTTTTTTTTTTTTTTAAGGGAAGAGGGTATGGGGTGTGGGAATAGGGACGCAGAGATTGAGGATTTTAATAACGGATTTTTTTTTCCCCTCTCTTCAGAGTTGCACAACAGCACAGTGGGCTGAAAGATAGGTTGATGTTGCTGCTGCTAAATACAAGAGATAATGGAAGAGCGCCCCTCCCCCTCTCCTACACGCATACCCACCTCCAACACCCAGTTATTTCTGTCTGAGATTTTTGCTTTCACTTTGGAGGAATATTTTCTTCCGTCAGGTGCATAAATACAATTATGAAACATTGCTTGTTTCCCTAGTCTCACAGCGAAGCTACCTTCTCCTAAAACAAAAGGAAACGTGGTTGTTTGCTTTCCCCTGCAGGTGTAGTAACATTAGTTACTGAATTTCCTATTCTCTAAATTGTTTAATGGCAGTGCTTTTTGGAGTCTTCATAAAAACAAACCTCCTTCAGCCAGAAGACAGCCCCTAATTGAAGTAAATCTTAACTTGCCTAAAGTGATTAAAGATAAGTGAGTCTATAGTTTGACTTCCCCTATTTGAAATTCTTCTCTGTCCACAAAGTATATATAAATCTTTATGGAATGACCTATTAACTGCCTGCTGTGGGGACCCAGCTTTGGGCTTTGTTTCAGCTATAAAAGAAGGTCACTCTGCTTTTGGTAAAAACTGATGTCGCTGCTTTGGTAATTAAAATCTACAGGGTCCTGAAGAGATGATATATTTAAACCTCTAAAACAATGTGGAAGCTGTAAAATTACAAAAGGAGAAGGGATCCGGGTCCCCTATGACTGCTCATCAACTTATACATTAGTAACAGGATATTTATGTCACACTTAAAAAAAGAATTTCCGAAAGTTTTCTTAGAGCTTTAAATCCAAGCCCTGAAGCCCTCCTTGTCTGGCAGATCCACTCCACACCAGAGGGTCACCTCTAGAGAGGGCAACACTTCAGAGTATCATTCAAATACCTACATAAACTCACTGACTCTGCTAGGAAACTCATACTCCAAAGGAACCAACCTGGACTTTAATGTAGATTTTTTTGCACCAGCTGAAGAGGCGGTACCTAGATGAAATCAAACAAATGATTTACTTGTCGTGAGGGTCTAGTGTCCCCACGGGTTAGGATCTTATTGTTTTAAGTTACTCTTTGAGCTAAAAGACTCTTAAGCTAAATCTTTCAGCTTTTTATAACAAAAGTACCCCAATAACAAAACTATAACAAAAGCACCTCATTGGGCAAGATACTTAGCCTTGCAAAGCCTCATTTTAATCATTTATGAAACAAACATAATCGTAATTTATTTTATGAATCATATGATCACTATTAAGTATTACAAACAATGGTGCCTATAAAAAGAACAGTAAGCATAGTCCTAGAAATATGGTAAGCACTTAAGAAATATGCGGTATTCAAACCAGAAAAAGACACTAGAAAAAAAGAGAAGTACAGGCCAATATCTCTGATGAACACAGATGCAAAAATCATTAACAAACTATTAGCAAATCAAATCCAACAATACATTAAGAAAATCATTCACCATGATTGAGTGGGATTTATTCCGGATATGGAGTCCAAGAGCGGTTCAATATTCACAAATCAATCAACTGATACATCACATTAACAGAGAAATGTTAAAAACCACATGAGCCTTTCAATAGATGCAGAAAAAGTATTTGACAAAGTATAGCAATGATTCATGATAAAAACTTTCAACAACATAGTTTTAGAGAGAACATACCTCAACATAGTAAATGCTGTATATGAAAAATCCACAACTAATATCATACCTAATGGTGAAAAAATGAGAGCTTCTCCTCTAAGACCAGGAACAAAACTAGGATATCCACTCTCACTACTTTTATTCAACATACTACAGGAAGTCCTAGACATAGTAATCAGACAAGAAAAGGAAATAAGAGTCATCCAAAGTGGCCAGGAAGAAGTAAAACTTTCATTGTTTGCAGATGACATGACGTTATCTGCAGAAAGCCCTAAAGTCTCCAGTAATAGTACTAGAACTGATAAATGAAGTCAGTAAAGCCACAGTATACAAAATGAACATACAGAAATCTGCTGCATTTCTATACACTAACAATGAAGTAGCAGAAAGAAAATTTAAGAAAACAATTTTATGCACAATTGCCTCAAAAATAATGAAATACCTACAAATAAACCATGGGTATAAAAGACCTATACTCCAAAAACTATAACACACTGAAAGAAATTGAAGATGACACAAGCATGTAAAGATATTCTTTAATCATGAATTGGGAGAACCAATATTGTTAAAATGCCCATACTACTCAAAGCAATCTCACAGATTTAATGTAATCCTTATCATAATACCAACAGCATTTTTCACAGAGCTAGAACAAAGAATCCTAATATTTTGAAAGAACCACAAAAGAACCCAAATAGCCAAAGCAATCTTGAAATCAAGAAGAACAAAGCCATAGGTTTCAAAATTCCAGATTTCAAGATATCCCACAAAGCTGTGGTAATCAAAATGGCTTGTTACTGGCACAAAAGCAGACACATAGATCAATGGAAGAGAATATAAAACCCAGAAGTGAACTCACAATTATGTGGTTAATTAACCTTCAACAAAGGAGGCAAGAATATGCAATGGGAAAAAGACAGTCTCTTCAACAAATGATGTTTCTTATTGAACCACTTTCTTACACCATACACAATAATAAACTCAAGATGGATTAAGGACTTAAACATGAGATCTGAAACCATAAAAATCCTAGAAGAAAATAATGGGCAGTAATCTGTTTGACTTCAGCTATAACAAAATTTTTCTAGCTATGTCTCCCATGGCAAGGGAAACAAAAGCAAAATCAAACAAAAAGCTTCTGCACAGCAAAGGAGACCATCAACAAGACAAAAACACGACCTACTGAATGGGAGAAGATATTTGCAAATGATATATTCAATAAGAGGCCAATATCTGAAATAGATTTAAAAACTTATGTAAGTGAACACACACACACACACACACACAAAAAAAAAACAGACCCCAAGTAATTCAATTAAAAAATGGGCAAAGGAACTGAATAGACATTTTTCCAAAGAAGACATACAGATGGCCAATGAGCACATGAAAAGATACTCAACATCACTAATCATCAGGGAAATGCAAATCAAAACCATAAGGAGATATCATCCCATATCTATTAGGATAGCTAAAATCAGAGACACAAGAACTAACAAGTGTTGGTGAGGATGTAGAGAAAAAGGAACACTTGTCCACTGTTGGTGGGAATGTAAATTGGTTCACCCACTGTGGAGAACAGTATGGATGTTCCT
The DNA here is from genome assembly GCF_030435805.1 of Mustela lutreola. NCBI lineage: Eukaryota > Metazoa > Chordata > Mammalia > Carnivora > Mustelidae > Mustela > Mustela lutreola. The sequence continues at coordinate 100,465,318 of NC_081299.1, read as the reverse complement.
CAAAAAATTAAAAATAGAACTACCATATGATCCAGTAATTCCACTCCTGGGTATTTACTCAAGGAAAATGAAAACATTAATTCAAAAAGATAGGTGCACTCCTATGTTTATTGCAGCATGATTTATTCTAGCCAAGATATGGAAGTAGGTTGTGTGTCCACTGATAAATGAATGGATAAAGAGGATGTGGTATATATATAAAAATAATAGTATGCATAATAATATATTATAATGTATTAATATAATAAGTAATATATATATATATATGTAAAACAATGGGATATTTATTCAGCCATAAAAAAGAATGACATCTTGCCATTTGCAACAATTTGCCCAGTGGATGGGCCTAGAGCGTATTATGATAAGCACCAATAAGTCAAAGAAAGAAAAATACCATATGATTTCATTCATATGTGGAATTTAAGAAACAAACCAAAGAAAAGAGACAAGTGAAAAACTGACTCTTGCGGGTACCTGGGTGGCTCAGTGAGTTGAACCACTGACTCTTCATCTCAGCTCAGGTCCTGATCTGGGGGTCGTGAATTCAGATGCCATGTTGGGCTCCATGCTGGGCGTGGAGCCTGCTTTAACAAAAAAAAAAAAAAAAAAAAAGCTCCTAAATACAGAGAACAAACTGGTGATTGTCAGAGGGGAGGTGGGGGGGGGGCGGTGAAATGGATAGAGGGGGTTAAGAGCAAACATCTTGACGAGCACTGAGGAATGTATAGAACTGTTGAATCATTATATTGTACACTTGAAAGTAAAAAAAAAAAATAGAAGAAAGACATTTGTTATAACACTATATGTTAATGATACTTGATTAAAAAAATATGATATATTATAAGGAAAGTAGACAAGTCGTTTTAGTTGCATTTTACAGATGGGGAAACTGAGGTTCGGAGAAGTTAAGTGATAATGCGTTGAACTTAGAAAATAAACAGTGAGGCCAGGATCCTCACTGTGATACAGTCAGTAGGCACTTCTGAGTGATACGGGCTAGATTTCACTGCTTGTCATCAGTTGGTCTGCAAATCCCCAAATGGCAGATTTAGCTCAATCACACATGGGAAGCTGCTGGGATGCCTGCCTGGCTCTCTCCGCTGCCCCACTCCTCCCATCTCTTCCCCCAGAAGAACAGCCCTACTCAATGGGTAACACAGACCAAGCAGGGCAGTAGAGCCTCAATCCCGCCCTGGAAATTTCTCACGTTGAATTATATGAGGTGCCCCTGAAAGTGTTGAGATCCTCCGTAATTAGAGTCTGTGTCCTGCCCATCCCTCTGTATCTTCCCTTCCCTTTCCTCCTTCCACCATCCTCTCCATCTCTTTCTCCTCCTTTGCTCCATCCTACCTCTCCTCCTTCTCCCCTCTCCTCCCCTCACCTTCTTTTTCCTCTCCCCTCTTTCCCACATCCCCATCGTCCCATATAATGGCTACCATGCTCCCTCCGAGAAGGTCTAAGAACCTTGAAAGTAGATAGACCCGGATTGGAAACCCATCTCTCATACTAGTTGCACAACTTTGGGTGAGTTAATTCATCCCTTTGTAACTAAACTTCCTCCTTCTAGAACAGGCCAGATGATGGTAATAAGTATTGGTGATAATGGAATTGCTAATAAATACCAATAGGCCCACTGTAAGTGTCAATACATGTCATTTTCCTCCTTGCCCAGTCCTCACCATTGACCCCCCTCCCTTCATGCCCAGCATTCAACTCACAACTGTATGTGTCTCCCCATGTAATCCTGCCCACCAGGAGAGAGCATGCTGGTACACCAGCAACTGCATTCTGTCTGGTTCACCTAGCAGTAATGTTTCTCACAACAAATTTACCAGCCTGCTGGTGGAGACTTCAATCCTTTACGGGTTTGGTTCTGGGGCTTCCGTTGACTTTGAGGGCAAAATTCTGGGGCTTTGACAAGCTAAGGACAGATCTTGCAACCTGACAACTTAGTGCAATAAGGTTTCTGAGGAGACAGCCAGTCTCACCTCCCCTGATACCATACGGGCTTTCAACTCACCGCCGTATTGGATGTCGACTTCATTTACCAGCTCTGCGTGCTTGGGCAGGTCATTTCATCCTGTTGAGCCAGTTAACACCTCCATAAAGTCTACCTGTCTTGAAGGGACATAGTGAAGACCAGCGGGGAATAAGTTATGTGTGGGAAAATAAGCTATAGACTGCAATGCACTATATAAATGTGAACTATTATTTTCTGAAATGTTACATGAAAATCTAGGGAGCCTTATCATCTGCTTCGTTCTGTCAATGAATGTGAGAACAGACCACACTTGGAAGGGACTTTGAGAATTCAGAAAAATTTTTATATATTGACCTATTTTCTCATTATGTATATACTAAGTATATTATTACATGTTTATGTTTATTATGTTGAGTCACTATTACGATGCAGGTGGTAGAATTTTTTAAAGCAACAAAACACAGTGTTATGTTAGTTAGCATATGTGTAGCTTCTGATGTGATCTAAACATTGCATTTACCTTGAGCTTTATTGCTCTTCTATTTATTTACCCTGCTCCAATCATTAGAAATTATTTTCTGAGGCATAAATGGTAAGTATAGAAGCCCCAAGTGACCCATCTTTGCTTTGCTCTAAACTAGATTATGCAGCGGAAAAGCAAAAGGTACTGAATATCAATGCTTTGGGTTTCGAATTTTATCACTCTCTCTGGCCACTGAACCTACCAGTTATAAATTATATTTTATTACCTTCTAGAAAAAACAAATTAAGTGATGGGCAATTCACACTCCACATGCAAAACAGCTCTCTGAGAAGTAAAACTCTGGCTAGACAAATTCCCCTCTTTTATTTTCTGGGGGATGGGGGAGGTGGGATGAAGAACACGTTTGTTTTCAAGTATCTGAAATTCCCGACTTGCCAGTTGGTTCTGTTCCCCCAGCCGGCTCGTTCAATCAGATGGTGATCTAACCATGAAGGATGAGAGGCCTCTGTTGGCCGTGGCTCCCACACCCCCTCCACTTTCCCGCAAGACCAGAGGTCAATGAGGAGCAGCTGGCACAGCCCACGGAGTTGGCACACAGGCTTATTTGGATAACTTGCTGCATTTCTGCTCGTGCTCATCTCGACTGGATGGGACGCCATTTTATCATCTCATAGCCACTTTCAGTCTTTAAAGAGCTTGGCTTCTTTCGTTAGTTGTCTTTGCTGACCTTGAAGCACAAGTTCATCCTTTTGGCTTTGTTTCCCCTTCATCATTTTTATAATCTCCTCTGTAGACCTTTTTTCAGGCCTTCTTCCTCTGATTCCCTATCTTACTTCTACTCCATTTGGGGCAGATGGGGTTTCTATCATCTTGGGAGGGTCCAGAACGATGTTTCCTAAAGTGTCCAGCACGTGAACTGTGATCTGGGCTCATGTGGCCCTGGGGACAATTAGCACTGCTACCCAGACCCCAACATGAAATAACACTGAGTCACATAGCAAAAGAGTCATTCCCTTTGCAATTCTCTCTCAGTCTTCTTGATTCTTTCAAGGGAAGAGTTTCCATTTGGTCCTTATATGTCCATCACTCACTAATATCCCTTTTGAAAAGAGAGAGAGCAGGCCTTATGTCCATCACTCACTAATATCCCTTTTGAAAAGAGAGAGAGCAGGCCTTAGCTGAGAGCCTTTGGTGTGTAATTGAATCTAGCTACAGTTTTATAGCATTACTTTGGTTTTTATTACATAAATACTTGTTTTTATTTTTGCCTCCTATTTATGGCAAGTGATCCTGATTTTCTTTTTATAGTCCTAATATAAAGTTTCTTCTGTAAAAGCCCTTAGGTAAGTTTAAGGTACACATCAGTTTAAAGGAAAACATTACGTAAAGTAAGTTTAAGTAAATGGCAAAAATGTTGAGAATGCTGGCACGGGAATGACCGAAGTTTGGGAGCCTGGAACAACTCCATCAACTTTTCTTATTTTCTTACTGTTTTATATGTTTTTTTTTTTTTTTTAGAGATTTTATTATTATTATTATTTTTTTTTTTTTACTGAGAGAGACAGAAAGAGAGCACAGGCAGGGGGAGCAGCAGCCAGAGGAAGAGAGAAGCCGGCTCCCACATGGGGTTCAACCCCAGACCCTGAGATCATGACCCGAGCCAAAGGCAGATGCTTAACCGGCTGAGCCACCCAGGCCAGGCGCCCCTATATGTTAGTTTTCAAAGCATGTTTGTTAACAATGTCTAGGCCTACACACAAGTCAACCTACTTCCCAATATCTCTGACTAAAATTATACACAGATTATTTCACAGTGTCTTTTAATTCCCTTTAGTCAGAGGGTTTTCATAAGCTTGTCCTCAAATAGACGCTGAAAATCACTGATGTTCCAGCCAGCAGTCTGGGGAAAGTATTACATATCGTGGGCTGAATCAATTAATCTATTAAGAGTGCTAAAGTCTACACCAATTTTGTTGACCCTTTCCCCACACCCCCCACCCCGCTGCCATGAAGAGAGAGATAGGCCATGGGACTTTAAGACTTGGGCCTGTGTTAATGAGGAATTATTCAAGGTGGTCTCATTCGTCCCAAGGAATGCAATTTTTGCCAATGCTCTCAAAAAGGAAAAGGGTCCTGCAGCTCTCTCTCATGCTGTTTACCCTGAAGACCCCTCACACCCATTCACAGAAAGGGAAAATTGGGTCTCAGGGAAAAACATTTCCTCAACCTCTCCTCTCACCCAGCGTGGCATGCTCTAAGATTTCTCAGTTTATTCTTGGGGTCCCAGTCGGCACATCATCTAGAGCAGGGCCCTTTGGCTCCTTCCCAAGCCCAGAAGCTTCAGTCTGCCGGGCTGCAGGGGAGAACGTCTGCTCTGTTCCAGCCAGCTGCCCACAGTGTGGGGCAAGCGCTCTGATTAACTGGAGCAGGTTCTTACCCAAGCAGCTTCTCCCCGGTTCTGCCATCTCATCTCAGACACACACCCACTGGCACCCACGTCTACCCCTTCCTTTTCTTCAGAAAAACTCAAACCTTGTGCTCACACTTCCAAGGTGAGTAGGGATCTAGGGAGGCTAAGCCAACAAGCATAATCTCCCCAATTCTTGTCATAGGAAGTGGATCGGGTGTAGGGCATGGAGTGATTGAGAAGTCATGACTGTGACCCACTGTTTTGTACCACCTGAACACCAAATCCTTCCTGTACATTTCTCCTCCACCCCTGATGTCCTGAAATCCCTGCCTGCCTGGTGACTGCTGTTGTGGGGTCAGGGCCAGTTCCTGCCCAGGGGCCAGTTCCTGCCCGGGGCTGCTTGGCCATGTCTGACTCTCTGGGGTATTCTTTACCTTGGGAATACTAGAGATTAGTGGTTTTTTGTTTTTGTTTTTGTTTTGACAGAAAGAAAGCGTCAGCGGGGAGAGGAGCAGACAGGGAGGGAGAAGAAGGGGGAAAGTATGTCAAGCAGACTCCATGCTGAGTGCAGAGGCTGACACGGGGCTCTACGCCAGACCTGATCCCACGACCCTGAGACCCTCAGATCATGACCTGAGCTGAAACCAAGCGTCGGACACTTTGACTCTCGGAGCCACCCAGGCGTCCCTGAGACTGATGTCCTTTTTTGATCACAGCCTTTTTGCATATAGCCTTGCTACCCACACTGATAGCTCATCGAAGGACTGGTTCACTTTGTACTTTTCTGGGCACTGCTTCCTGCATTTTTTTCTTGGAAGACGGCGCAGCCTTGTGACTGGCAAGAGGCCACCCATAGGTCTTCTCTGGATCTGGGTCTGAGATGAGGCCCCTGCCTTCCTGGCAGTTCAGCGGCTGTTCCAGTTAATCTGGATGACTCCTTGCTTCCTGTCTCTAGTCTCAGCAGCTGGAGGGAAGTCGGAGCCGACTCTTCAACTGGCAGTTTGGGTGGAAATATTCTGATCTAGGCAGCCCCAATCATTGCTTGTTGGAGGTGAGCCCGATCTGTTCCTTCTTCCCTACCATTTTCCCCTCACAGGGTCCTCCAATTTTATAAGTAAGCTTTTTTTTTTTTTTTTTTCCTTGTTTGGCTCCCTGGTGATTTAGCAATTTCACCGTGGAGCACTTTAGTTGATAAAATCCCCAAATACCTACTCAAGTGTTCTCAAACACTTAGCCACTCTTGCCAAAGTACCACATGCCTGAAGATATATGTGAGACCTCAATTGTCGAGGCTCTAGGCTCTCCATTAACCTCCTTCAATCTCTCATAATGTTTGTAAAGTGCTTTGCACAACGCACGACACCTAGTAAGCAATCAGGAAATGGGACCCATCGTCCTGGTTGTGTTTGATGTTATTACCTCACTTCTGGCACCTGCCATGTTTGCCGTCCTAAGTGAATTTCCTCGCCAGGGCTTAAATGTTTGTTCCTCTTGTGTTGTGGTAATACCCTTGAGGAACACTCCAGTTCTTGCCCCTGACCCCACCCTCCCCCCCACCCCCACTCCCACCATGGTTTGTTTCCACCAGGAGCTTATGGATTTATAGCAGGCAGCCTGCTGAGGGTTAAGCCCACTGGGTGACCTTTTACCCAAGGCTCTAGTCCCATCTGACTTACATGGCCTGTCTTGACTTAGATCAGTCTCTACAGAAGTTCAGTATTCAAGGTAGAGAGGACAGGGCTGAAAGCCTACTTTCCAGATACTTACCTCCCCAGTGAATGCAAAATAATTAAGCTCTAGGAAGGCAGCATTGGCTTTCTCTTCCTTCCTGAAAAACTTGCCAAGTACTTTATCCCTTTCCAGGGTCCTTCAAGAAGCCTGACTGGTGTTTTTAATTTCAGATTCCTCCGCTTACTGGCATTCACAAACAAAATGAGAAGCCACACCTATATTCACACGTTAGCCTCCTACAATATCATTGCCATTTCCAAATACCAGTGAACTAAAACCTTTGAAGGTCCTTGGTACATATGTGTACGGCATTGGGACTCATGAAAATCCTGGAAGGAAGCCAGGAAGGTAACCGTATTCAGACTTTGCCGACCAGCATGGCCTCATGTATTTATACCCAAATTGCAATGGCTCTGAGCACACTCTTCTTGCCATTACCCCCTCTCCTGCCTGATTTGCCATTAGTCCAATCTCTCCTGGATTCCACTCTTAAACTGTTTCCATGAATTCCTGTGAGTGTCTGCACACTTCCTCTCTGGCTTGCTAATGAAACAGGCCCTTGGAAACTGCCCACCTTGATAGTGCATGCTTGAGTCTCTCTCTCCCTTGCCTTCTTCAAGGTTCCAGGTGTAATGATCACCTTTTCCTCATTGTCTTCTCCTCATCTCATCATGTGTCGTTGTCAGGGTAGGACAGGGATCTTTCTGGAAGCAGGAAGAGGATTGCCTCAGCCATCTTCCCAGGGTCATGTTCAGATACGAATGTTCCATGACAAAGTTGCCTGGGCCCCAAAGTGTTACAGTTCTTTGATTGTGCTGCTCTTTCAACACACACACACACACACACACACACACACACAAACACACACACGCACACTGAGGTTCCAACACAAAGCAGAATGCCTAGACTAGGATGGGTCAGCGACCTTCCTGAATACATGTCTTCCTACTGTAAACCACAGCATGATTCAAAACGTCTCAGTAGAAAATGACCAAATGACCAAATGACCAAATGGGCTCCTGGGTGGTGCAGTTGGTTGGTGCAGTCCGACTCTTGGTTTCAACTCAGGTCATGATCTAAGTGTTGTGAGATCGAGTCCCGAGTCAGGCTCTGCACTCAGTACAGAGTCTGCTTAAGACTTTCTCTCTCTGCCCCGCCCCATCCCTGCTTGCTCTCTCTCGCTCTCTCTCTCTCAAATAAATAAATAAATCTTTTTGAAAAAGAAAAAGAACCAAATGACTATGGAGAATAAAAAGCACAGCCATATTTTAAAAAAAAAAAGTCTGTTGCCATTGCCAATGAGCTCAGTTTTGTCATGCTTAAAAAGTAGCTTATCAGAGGATACACACTTTGCAAATATAAATGTAACACACAGAGAAATTCCCCTGTAGACCTCTAGCCCAGTTCCTAACATTTCCTAAATGGATACACTCCATAATTTTGCGAAGGGAAGTCATATAAATTCAGTCACAGCTTCCCTTCAACTAAACATCTCTTAAAAATAGCAAAGCCGTACCTTGCACAGAAAATCCAGTTTCACCAGAAATCAAATAGATTTCACCTGCCTTCTCATGCTGGCTTTTCTTCCCTCTTCTGTGCCTGAGACCCACCTCTAAGAAGGAATGACTGGGAGCTCTAGGGATTGGGTGGCTCAAAGCCATCACCTAAGTCCTGTGTCAAACAGGTCACAGGGTGCACTTTCGTGTCCATTCTACCCGTCTTTGAAACCTCAGACCTCACGTTTCCCTACATTAAGGTCCCCAGGTGGTAATCTGTGAATTACTCTTTACTAAATATTGGGAAGAAGCAGATAGTCCAGGATGCAGTTTACTGAGGCTAATCCTGGTTGTTGATTGGCTGTCATCTCTCATTTGAGGTTGTCAGGCAAGACTGATACACAGAGGACATGCCAGGCTATGCAGTCCTGTATTGCCAGCAGGGATTTGGCTCCAAACCTTAATGCAGTCCGTTGGTGAGATCCACCTTTTGCCTGCTTGCTTGTTTTTCTTTCTTTCTTTTTTTTCTTTCTTTCTTTCTTCCTTCCCTTTTTAAAAATTTTATTTATTTATTTATTTGACAGAGAGAGAGAGCGTGAGCACAAGCAGGGGTAGCAGCAGGCAGAGGCAGAGGGAGAAGCAGAAGCAGGCCCCCAGCGGAGCATGGGACCCATCTCACGGATCGAACCCAGCACCCTGGGATCATAACCTGAGCTGAAGGCAGGCAGATGCCCAACCAAATGAGCCACCCAGATCCCCCTTTTTGCCTTCTTTTTAAGGGAATAAAGTCTGTTATATGAAACTCTAATTTGGGTGTACTCAAAATTATCAATCTTTTCCTTTATAACTTCTGGATTTTGCATTATATTTTAAAAAGTCTTGCCCATTCTGGGATTATAAAAATATGTATCCATGTGTTCTAGGATGTCTGTGATTTCATGTTTTACATGTAAATCTTTGATCCATCTGGAACTTATTTTGGTATAAGAAGTGAGATAAGGATCTAGTTTTATTTGCCTTTTTCTCCACAAATGGCAAATCAGTAAATCCAATTACCATTTATTGAATAATCTACCTTTTAAAGGAGCCCCATAAAAAACAACTTCTCCATATACATTTTAAATATGATTCAATTCATACAAAATCTCTCTATACACTCGTGAAAGTTATATTTAAAACATAATAACAGGAAAGCCTGGGTGGCTCAGTGGGTTAAGCCTCTGCCTTTGGCTCGGGTCATGATCTCAGGGTCCTGGGATCGAGCCCCGCATCGGGCTCTCTGGTCAGCAGGGAGTCTCCTTCCTCTTCTCTCTCTCTGCCTGCTTCTCTGCCTACTTGTGATCTCTATCTGTCAAATAAATAAATAAAATCTTTAAAAAAATAATAATAATACCAGAAGTAGCTGTGTGATTGTGGACACTTGTTTAAACCCTGCTCCCCAGGTCTGTTTCTCCATCCATAAAAATGAAGACAACAGTATCTAATTGCAGTGTTCTTGTGAAGATTTTTAAAAGTAAAATATGGGGTGGCTCAGTCAGATGGGCCTTTGACTCTTGATTTCAGCTCAGGTCATGATCTCAGGGTGGTGAGATCCAGCTTGTATCAGGCTCTGTGCTCAGCATGGTATCTGCTTGAGATTCTTTCTCCCTCTCCCTTTGCCCCACCCCACACCCAAAAGCATGTGCTCGAGTACGCTTGCACTAAATACAAGTACACTATCGAGTACACTATCTCTAATAATAAATTAATTAATTAAAAAAATTTTTTTAAGTGAAGTGTGTAGATATATCTACCTCCATAAATACGAGTTTCTTTCTGTTTAATTTTCTGTAATAAAGCAACATGGACCCTCAGTTAGAATAAAGATCCAACTTGGGCATAACACTAGGTTTCTACATTTATTTCCTGAGTGTATAGGAATAGCAAAGGGGGCCATGCCTAATTCAACAGTGACCATAATTTTTTCCTCTCTGGCCAGGATCTGGAGAGGTACCCTATTTAATCTTCTTGAGGTACCAAACTTCTCCTTTTCAGTTCCACAACTATCTTAGCGAGGCAGGATGCTAGGGACAAGGAGTGCCATGCAAATCTGTGTTTGAATTCTAGTTCTGCCACTTACCAAATACGTGGCCATTCTTGAGGAATAATTTAAAAAGAAAGAATAGCTCTATGCCATAGGGTCTTGATAGGATCAATAAGAATCCTTCTGGAAAGCGAACTGGATGAGTGTGAGAAATCTGTCCTGTGAATCACAAGATCTCCAGTGCTAGAACAGTGCCTAGTGTGCAGGTGGCCCTTAGTAAATCAATATTGAATGAATGAAGTAAGGAAAAATTTACGGCATTTTGCAAGGTGCCAAGTTAACTAGAGGCATAGGGCAGAGGAAGCAGACATCGTCTTGCCTTCAGGATATATCATCTAGATCTGAAAACTAAGGACTAAGGACACTTACATATGAGGTATAATGAAACATGTGGTTTAATGCAAGCACAAAGGGCTTTGAAGACAACTGGGAAGTAGAAAATCCCAACAGAAGAAGTAAAAACACTCCATAGAAGAGGGTTATATTCAAGCTGGACCTTAAAAGAGAATAGATTTTCTTAGAATAGATTTTCCAGATTGGGCAAAAAAGACAAAAATTTGGAAATTATTTGGCATATTCCAGGACCAGAGCTTAGAATAAGCGATAAGAGCACAAGTCCGGGAGGAGAAAGAATAGCTGGAAGGTAAATTACCACGATCTGGAATGTTCTGCAGTGGTGTTTAAGACAGCACATCAACTGGAAGGTTTTTGAGTTGCAGAATCGTAGAGACGGGCTCAGATTATTATTAGTATTATGTATTACTTATCTGTATTCATTATGCAGAAATCAGTATGAAGAACAAATTAGAAGGGGCGAGGCATTTAAAGGCTGTTGTAACAGCTCAGGGGAAAAGTCATGACGGTATAAAGTAAGGAGTTGCAGAGGAGAGGGAAAGGAGAGATGATAGTGAGCCGGGAGCCAGGATCTTACACAGCTTAGAGTCTGCTGGGCCACTATCCTGATGGTGATGTTGTTTCCTGGTGTCAAGAATACATGAGGAAGGGGCCTCTGGGTGGCTCAGTTGGTTGGGTGTCTGCCTTCGGCTCAGGCCATGATCCCAGGGACCTGGGCTCAAGCCCCGCATCGGGATCCCCATTCAGCCAGAGCCTGCTTCTCCCTCCCTCTCTGCTCGTGCTCTGCATCGCTATCTCTATCTCTATCTCTCTCAAATAAGTAAATAAAATCTTTATATAAAAAAAAAAGAAGGGTGCTTGGTGGCTCAGTGGGTTAAAGCCTCTGCCTTCGGCTCAGGTCATGGTGTCTAAGGGCCCTGGGATCAAGTCCCGCTTTGGGCTCTCTACTCAGCAGGGAGCCTGTTTCCCCTCCTCTCTCTGCTGCCTCTCTGCCTACTTGTGACCTCTCATTGTCAAATAAATAAATAAATAATCTTTAAAAATAATACATGAGGAAGACAGGATCAGTTTAGTCTCAGAAATGTTGAGCTTAAGGATGTCTTTCGGACGCTTTGCCAGAAAAAAAGCGATTGACATCCCAAAAGATATCAGAGCAGAAGAAACGGAGATGTGTCAATAATGCTTACTCATTAATGAGATGATCAAAGTTGATTTCCTAAGATGTTTCCAGCCAACATAATATATGGAAATAGAAGCATGTCTGATGGGGAAAGATGAATTATTTAATAAATAGGGTTGGTGAAATTGGCTGGCTATTCAGTCAGAAAAAAACATGGCACCCCATCTCACAGAGTACACAAAAATAAACCCCAATGACGTAAATGTTGAGTTGAAAATATAAAACAGTCGGAAAATTTTTTTAGGTGAGGAATATGTATGTATCTAAGTATATACACACACAAGTACATGTACATGTATGTAGACTTAGATAGACATAAGCAAATTCACGTCTAAATTTATTTCCATTTCTCTGTATATTTATTAATCTCTGAGCTTATACTGGTACCTCTAATATCAATTCAATACCACAGGGTTCATTCTTCCCATTCCTTATTTCTAATTCTCTTATACAACAGTAAGAAACCCAGCTGCCATTATTTTTAACATATGTATTCATTCAACTCTCCGTATGCTGGCTGCCCCTTTCCCACGCCAGACCACCCACCTGAATAATGCTTTGTGCCGTGTAAATGCTTTAGGACTGCACGGTTCAGAAGGGGAAAGAGAAGAGGAAGAGGAAAGGAAAGGAAGAGGAGAAGACCCTCTTGCTCTTTATTTATTAAGTATGTATCAGTGGGGTTCACCTTGGTTCTTTAAGTCCCATACAAAAAATATATACCTTGCAACATCATAGTGTGACCCGGCATAACCAAGACACTCCAAACATGGCTTTTTGTTGTTGTTTTTAGAAAGATCCAAGTGATCTATTTTGAATGAGACACTACCTTAAAGTGATGGGTTAAATTATCAATATAGTGCCCTGGTACAGCCCACTGCCCATTGGCTACAACAGAAAATAAATTCCAATTTTTGCCAAACCATTACATATATGATGGATTCCATTCCATTCAACTACCCTTCAGCACACACTTGCTGTGCTTAAAGAAATAGGCAAGGACATACTTCCCAGGCCATCAGAGATGTCCAGGAGTTTACAATCTCACTGGGGAAATGAAACACAGAGACTTAAAGCAGATAAATAACACAAATCAAAAATAGCAGTTCAACACAATACTGGTGCAAGAAAAAAGCGCCAGATCCCCAATTCTCATGGATCCGAGTGGATGAAGACGAAATTCCTGCAAGCCTGTCTTATCTAGGTCTGGACCCCAACAGAATTAACCTACCCAGGTTGGGCAGTTGGCAGACTCACCCTTACTAAGAGGGAAATAGCCCATAAGGGCAAAGGTTCTTTCAAAGGACATTTTATTGTAACCACTTCTTCCCACCAACCGATTAAAAATTACTACCATCCCATATTATGCTCAGAACCATCTGCAAATCCTAACGGATCATTGTCCCATTCCCAAATAGAACAGAGTGTATGATCCCAAGACCTCCAGCATTCAGACTCGAAATGAGAGCATTACCAGGAGAGATGAACATAAAATTCTGACAGACTCCCTTTACATTTTGTTACATAAGTCATAGATATTCATTTTTAGAAGTGATATGCAGGCAAAAGAGCAAACATCACCCACAATAGTCTTACAACTTTTAGAACAAACACTTCCAGAAATTTCTTTCTACATATTTGTATAACCTCAGGTAAGCTATATAATCAATGGCTGTGTGTCAGTTTTCTTATCTATAAGATAAAAATAATAACATTATCTACCCCATGGAGGGAATGAGGGCCAAACATGAGTAATATACACAAAGTGTTCAGAATATTAATGGTGCCTGATAAGATCTTAAAGAGTAACATCTATATCTAACATTTGACTACCTAGATTCAGCTATATATTTTAATAAGACAGGGAGGAAATATTCACATTTCTTTGTAGCTTACTTTTTTCATTTAATAATATAGCATGAACTTCTTCCCTCATGTGACAGTTTTAAAAGTGCAAAGAGACTGTTAGATAATTTGAGTGATTTTCCAAAAGCAAAAAGTAATGTAGGGAATGGGTGCTGGTCCTGCAAAGGTATTTGTTCAAAGCGATGAGCAAGGTTAGAGCAAGCCTTCTTGGAACTTACAAGTATGGAAATGCTGCTTGTATATAATCTGAGTCTGACTGCTGAGCACAACACGGAAGCCTCCGTTGTAGCTCAATAATTTTCGAAATGTTTTCATGGTTTCAACAGAAAAGCCATGTTTCCCCCAACAAAATCTTCTATGGCCTTCTATCCAGGAAGTGAAACCATGTTGAAACAATCATAAAACATAAATTGAGTTTATAAGTTCCAATGTATAATGTCTGCTTGTTGTAAAGCTTATCAAGAAGGCCCTGAAGGCTGTCTGAGAGGAACTGGACCTCCAGGGACATGGATGGTAATCACAGTCTTATGTCAATACCAGGTTCCATGAAATGGGAAAAGATGTTTATGAGCTCTTGGAGCCCCAGTACTATAGAATCAAGTATTACAACTGGTGTCCCAACACCCTTATTTTATAGACAAGAAAATGAAGCCTAGAGGTATCGCATACTGCTTGGGCTTTTAATATTAAAAATAACACATATAGTAAATAAAGTTAAAAAATGTTTTAAAATAGAAAAGAAGGAAAGAAAGAGAGGAAGGAAGAAAAAAATAATCTGATAACAGGATGAAAATGCCTTACTGAAGAAAGTGTCTGGAAGGGTTACTGTAGTATCCACAAAATACAGTTCTTTTGAATTTAAGTGATTGCCATATAGTTCTCCAATTAATAGAAATGGAAATGGTCAATTAACTTGGCTGCTGTTCTTCATTGTTTTGTATTATCCTCGTAGCTCGTAAGCCCTCAATTGTGCTGACTGTGTAATTTATATTTTATCCCATTAGTGGATGTAAAGATTTACTGATTATCTCTAATAATTAAATTCTGCATCTCATCTTATCAATCAGCCATGGAAATATCTGGGGGAGGCGCATTTCTGGCAGAGAAAACAGCAACTGGAGAGTTGGCTGCTGGGAGGGAGAAGTGGTCTCTTCCTTCTGAGGTCACTGCGCTGGGATGACACAAGCGTGGTGTGCTCTGGCACATCTCCCTTTCCCATTCTAGATTCCCTTGCTCCCACCTCCTCTGCAACTGGAAACAAGAAGGCAAATACCCAGAAGAAAGCTGAAGGACAAAGAGGGAAATAAAGATGTAGTGCTGGCACCTAACAGCACTTTCTGACTCTCAGGAATCTAGGGCCAACTCCTTCCTGGTCTTCCTGGTTACAGTGCCCCTCAAGGTCGTTTGACTCCACTTTCTGTCTCTTGCCCTAAGAATTCTGACAATTGGGGCGCCTGGGTGGCTCAGTGGGTTAAAGCCTCTGCCTTCGGCTTGGGTCATGATCCCAGGGTCCTTGGATCCAGCCCCGCGTCGGGCTCTCTGCTTGGTGTGGGGCTTGCTTCCCCCACCCCCCTCTCTGCCTGCCTCTCTGCCTGCTTGTGATCTCTTTCTGTCAAATAAATAAATAAATAAAATCTTTGAGGGGGGGGAAAGAATTCTGACAATTACAGCAGGTTGAAGAGGGAAAAGGCAACTCAGATAACACAGACACACCCTGGGTTAACACTGACACGCCCAGGGCTCCCTGCAGAGCTCTTCCCATCACTAGAAATGGAGATATGTGGGCAACTGGAGACATCGGCCCTCTTCCCCACCATGAAGAAACTTACTATTTTGTAAATGTTTCCAAGACCGCCCACACTTGCTCCCTTGCCTTCCCTCTAGCGAGGTGCTCTGGGAAACTGGATTCTCGAAGGGGGCGTGGGGTAGGTAGGGGAGAGATGCTGCTTTGTAACACTTGGCAATGCCTGTCCTATAGATTCTTCCCCGGCAGATGGAGTTACCTGCAGCTTGATAACCAGGGAGCAAAATTCCTGAATATGAGAGGGTTGGCCTAGCCTTCAACATACCACCGGCTCCCTGTCTTTGTCTTCCTCGCTCCTCCCTGCTTGTCCCAGTCACCTTCCCTCTCTGCCACGCGTTGACCCAGTTACACTCAGGATTTCCTACGGACCTCTGAATCTCACGGACATTTTCCATCTATCTGATACCAGCAGCACAGGGTTACTAGAAAGAACAGAGGCTTTGGAGACAGATTTAGATTCGTGGCATTGAGTAAGTTACATAATTACATTGAACCTCTGTATCCTAATCTATAAAGTGATAAAAAAAAAATCATGCCAGCAACAACAATGCCTCCCTCATAAGGGAGATCATGAGGACTAAATGACACAACTGAACTAAGAAATGCCAAGATAAAGCTTTTGTCTTGCTCACCGCCCTCAGGGGGAGTGACTGCCCCGCCCCCCACCTGCACCCCTAGCGCATCCCTACTGTTGTTTCTCACCCCTTGGCGGCAGGTATCTCTCCCATCACTCACAGAGCTCCTTGAGGGCAGAGCTTTTGTCCTATTCATCTTCCTACCCCAGATCCTAGCCCCATGCCCAGGACCTGGGAGATGCCCTGTCTGCAGGAAATAAATGCTGTCTTTCTTACCCACTTCCTATTGGGTCACAAGAAAGGCTGGGACAGAAAAGATTGGACTGGAGAAGGAAACGGGAGAGGTTTGGGGATACTGGAGCTTCGCTGGTCTGGATGTAGGCCACCAGCACAGCCGTCCGGCAAGGGCTCGGAAAGGATTGCAAGGAAAGCCGATTCGCCACTCTCGCTGGCCCAGCTCTTCGTTTACTTGGTACCCGGAGCTGAACAGAGCCCAGGGGAAAGATAATCGACTCCACAACATTCGCTCTTTCTTCCTTTCTTGTTTATCTTTGTTGCTGGGTGCTCATGTCCTATCTTTCAGTTTCTTTCACTGGATGCCTTTTTGGTTTAAATCTTTAAGTTATTTTTTCCTTCCTGTCCTGGAGATAGATGAACCAGAGCCAATAAAATAAGAGCTCTCTTTTTCCTTCACAGCTCTGAAAGCTTTACATAAGTGTTTCTTCACTTCTATTTTATGGCCAGGACCAGATGCAGAAGTGCTAAAATATTTTGATAAGAGCTGTCCTGGCAGGACTTCTTGCTTTTATAGCTATCCAGAGGGAGAGAAATCGCTAGGAAGTCAGCCCACAGAGAAGAGGGAGAAGATCTGAAATGTCTCTACTGACCAAGATTCTCAATTAGTTTCCAAGATCAGTGGGATGAGGAGAGAACGAAAATGTTTAGTCCATGTCCCTGTCTAAATGACAAACAGCATGTCAGTGCTGTCCCTAATGGTTATGGGGGTGGGTCCCTTGGAAGTTTGGGAAAAGTTCGTATATGCAAACTGGTCTTCTGAGACCTTGTGTGTTGTGCTCGCGCTCCCCGACCCCATAGTAGCAATAAGGTAGAAACTACAGCATTCCCATGGAGACTTTCAAACTAAGTCCCAGAGAGGTTAAGTGACTTGCCCAGAGTCACGTCGCTGGACAGCGGTGATGCTGGAATTTAATCACTGTGCTTGACTGCCTCTGGTCTGTTCTGCAGGGAAGGGGTCCCAAGGTGCAGAGAGGTCAAGGGAGCCACACAGGCCACACAGAGCCACATCACTGGGCTTCAGTTCTGTCGCTTCCCACTCTGCCATGGAGTCACAGCCTTACTCTGAGCCAGGCGTTTCCTCATATTCTTTTCCACCTTATGTTTTTCCCTTCATTGTGCCCATTCTTTTATTTCACTCCATTCCACCTCTCTCTGCCCTCGCCATGACCTTTGGGGGGCTCCACTTTCATCCGTCCTGCTGGGTTCCACATATGTGACGGGCTTTCACCAGATGTACCTGACACTGGTCCACCTGCACGCAAATACGAACTCACTTTTATTCCCCACCACAAACTTGGAAAGCAGACGCTATGATTACCTTCATTTTACAGATGAGGAAACCAAGTAACCTTACTTGCCCAAGGTCACATGGCTGATCAGGAAAGAGCCAAGATTCTCAGCTGAGCAGCCTGGCTTCAGAGCCCCATCCTCAATCAATCGGCTCCAGCTGCCTCTCATTTAGGCCTTGAACATACATACCTCTCTCTGTCCTTCAGGATACATTCTCAGCCAGGTTTGCCTGAATGTGGCTGGCATCGTTCTCCACTCTTTCAGCCCGCCGTGTGAATTTAGACAGCATGGGCTGGGACCCTGGGAAAGGACTTTGGAGAAAGGAATTTCTTCTACAGGCTATAGACGAGATGAAATTAAAACTCAGGTTTTCTGAGTCTCCAAGCCTGGGTTTCTATTTATTTATCGGCTCGTTCATCAGCCTGATGTTGCCTGCTACTGGCTTAGGAATAGCAGCAGAAACCGAACAATTAGGCTACTTAAAAGAATGGGTTCCTACCGACGAAATAAACTATTTAGTGAATAGGCCATGATATGTTTGCAACTAGAGAAAACAAGTCATTTTCCAAAGGGAGAGAGGAATTCCTCCCGACAAAATGGAGGATAACTAACATAGGAATGGTAATAAAAATGAAAACTCTGAATCCAATTTCCTTTGGTGAGATGTATTAGATTTTAATCATCGAAACCAAATGGCTGAAACCCATGGAAAGCCAGATCAGCAAAATTCTGCCGTGTATTTGCTTATGTAAGTGTCTTCCTTCATTTGCCATGAGACTAAAAGCGCCTTATATATGAAACTGAAGGTTGCTCATCTTGGTATCCCCCCAGAAGCCTGGCACATAGCAGGTGCTCAATAAATGTTTATTGAATTGAATTAAAAAGCAAACATTCGCTACCTACCTAAAAAGCAAACACCCCAGGAGAGAAAAGAATGAATGTGATGTTATGCTCTATTAAGTGCAGAAATGAAAACAAATGCCATATCAAGGTTGGTAATTTAAGAATGTGAGGACTCTGAAATAAAGCCTCTCCACGATGGAGAATTGCTTGCCAAGCACTTTCTATATCAAGGTTTACTATGACAATACCACGGAATAGCCCAGAGCCTTTCTGTTTTCATTCCAACTTGTCCAAAAGCTGAGAACAAAAAACTCTAGGAAAAAAACACAAATAGTCATTCATTACAACTGATCTCAATTTAATGTGGTTTTTCGGGGGGAGGAAGAGGGTAGGCAATATATAATATCCCTGCCCTTCCCATGGAAAGAATCAATTGTGTAAGAGGGGTCAGAGAGACGTAAATCAAAGATATTATCTTTATTATTCATAAAGAAGGAATTTAGAGAAGGTGGTTTAAATCAGTTAACAAGTGTGCTTGCCAGTACTCTGCCCCCAAATTAAGCTCACTGCCACCCCCTACAACAGCCTTGCTTGGAACCAAACAGCCTCAAACCTGTTAGTGGGACCTGCCCCTTAAAATCTCACGGCATGGCAGCTGTAGGAGGCTGCATACATGCTCCCCGCAGGCATACAGATCCAAGGGTATAGGCACGACCACTTTAGTTTCCAGAGAGAAAGTCACTCCATGGGGTGCCTGGATGGCTCAGTCGGTTAAGGGGCTGCCTTTGGCTCAGGTCACGATCCTGGAGTCTTGAGATCGAGTCCTGCATCAGGCTCCCCATTCTGGGGAACCTGCTTCTCCCTCTCCCTCCCTGCCACTCTGCCTACTTGTGCTCTCTCTCTCTGTGTCAAATAAATTTTAAAAATCTTAAAAGACAAAAAGAAACTCATTCCGCTTTTCCTGGAAGAGGTAAGGAAAGGTCTGGAACGAGAGTCTTGAATTGTTCTTATAGGGTTGTCCTACCACACAGGAGAGTAGGGACTAATTGTTCCCTCCAACGCGTGACATGTTTTACGACAGATGTACTCCATTGCTGATAGCTTGTAAGTAATTTGAATTATACCTTTAAGCAATGATTTATTGAGTCCTATGTGCCAGGCACTGTATGAAAAGCTTTACAAATGCATTGGCGCATGTGATCCTGGAAATTACCCTTAGAGGAAAAGAGTTTGGCTGCTCCTCAATGAGTTAAACTTGGAACTCCCATATGACCCAGCAATTCCACTCCTGGGTACACACTGCAAAGAATCGGAAACAGGTGCTTCAACAAAATATATCCCATTGATATTCAGAGCAACACTATTCATAATAGCCAAAAGATGGAAACCACACACATGTATATCAACAGATTCCATTCCCATGAAATATCCAGCATGGGTGAATCCATAGAGACCAAAAGCAGATTTGTAGTCACCTGGGGCTGGGAGGAGGGGAGAATGGGACTAACCACTGAATGGGGACAGGTTGCCTTCTGGGCTGATGAAAAGCCCTATAACTAGATAGTGGTAATGGTGGCATGACTCCTTGAACTTAATGAGGCTTAATAGCATACTTTAAAATGGTTAAAGTGGTAAATTTTGTTATGCATTATTTTACCAAAATGGAATATAATCTTGGAAGGTACACATAATTATTCCAATTTTACAGATCAGAAGACTGAAGGTCTAATAGAGATCAACAACCTTACTATCAGACAGGACATGGATCCAAGTTTTGGGTGTTCTACATATTTTACAATTTGGGGATCCCTATTTAAGAAAAAGAATACAAAATTTTTATGAAAAAATTGTTAGGGTCCCTCCAAGTTTTCTTGCAAAGGATCTTTGGAATGGAGGAGTCTGAAGCTTAGGCTTTATTAACTCCAAGCTAAGTTCATATTTGCTGTTAGGAGCTAGAACTGGAAAATGAAAAAAGGATTAAAACCTATAATTCCATTTTCAATCACAGCAAAAATATACAATACTCAGGAGTAAGTTTAATCCAAGATGTGCAAGACCTCTACAGTGGAAATTACAAAACATTGCTGAGAGAAATTTAAGAAGACCTAAATAAATGAATAGATATACCATATTTATGAATTGGAAGACTCAGTATTGGTAAGACATGGATTCTTTCCATATTGGTTTAGAGATTCAAAGCAGTTCTTATCATCATCCTACCAGGGCTTTTGGTAGAAATTCTCAGGCTCACTCTCCCATTCATGCACAAACAACCTAGACTGCCCAAAGAAACACAGAGAAAGAACAGAGTTGGAGGACTTGGATTGGCTTCAAAACTTAGTTTAAAGCTATGCTATCAAAACAGTGTGCTGTGAGGACAGACCAATCAATCAATCAAAGAAACTGAACAGAGTGCCTAAGAATAGACCATTTATAAATGCAGTCAAATTATTTTCATCCAAGGCACTGAAACAATCCAATGGGGAAGGAAAAATGTTTTCAGGAAATGGTGCCGGAACGACTGGATATCTAAATGGAAAAGAAGTGGATAGAGCTAGGATTTGACCCTGGCTGGGTCTGTCTGCCTCTTTCTGCTTCCCTTCAGCACAACTGTGTTCCCACCCTTGCCTTCTCCTTGCTCTCCCCACCCCGTCTGGCCACAGTCTTGAGAGAGGTGAATCTAAAGGCTGAGACTTTGGAGCAACCAAAGCAATCACAGTGTCAACTGTTTGTTTGGGAAATGGAGGGAATGGAGTCTTGACCACGACGTTTGCCTGCCTGAGGGCTGGAGGTGCCTGGGACCTTACAGCTTGTCGTCAGAGAGGGTGGTGAGAAATCTGCCTGAGAGGTAAACTAGAAAAGTCACAGTACCTTCCCACTGTCAATGGCGCAGTCAAAGCCTGCTATCAGAGGTCATGTGGTCTCCCCTGGAAAGAATGCTGAACTTGCCTTCAAATTCTCAGGTTCTGCTCCGTCTCTGCCTCTGCATGACTTTGGATCACGCTACCCTCTCCAATCCTTAATTTCCTCATTGGAAAAGAGGGGAGGCAATAAATACCTCCTCTATCTCCCCCTCTGGTTGCTGTTAAGTTCAAATGAAGTATCCTTCGAAAACTATGAGGCTACACACACACACCCTTAAAGAGCCAATTATGGTATAACGTGATCGCTGCTATCACCCCCCAATGGGTGGGAAGGCAAGGAAAGCCATCATTCCAACGATCTCAGTAAGACTCAGGGTGATAAGACTGGCCAAGAGGAGACAGATTGGAGACTTACTTAAGAGCCAGAACACACAGGATTTAACAATTGAATGTAATAGAGGAGAGAAAGAAACTCCTGACACCATCCCCTTCTTAGTGACATGGTCTTGGGCACAGTGCCTGACCTTTCCGGTTCTCAGTCTCCTCATTTAGAAGATGAGTAGTAATAATACCAAACTCACGGGGTTAAGATCCTTAAAAGGGCTCCCTGTGAAAGCCCTAAATACAAAGCCTTACACAAAGCCAATTTTCCACAAATGCTGGTTTTCTGTCTCACTTCCTTTTCCTCTCCTCGGGCCATAATGCAGAAAGGCTCTTCTGAACTATGACGACTGGCTCTAGAGATACTCATGCTGAACACTAAGAATGAAGACAATCTGTGGTTTGAGGCTTTGGGGGGCAGCATGCCTTCTCATCATACATCTCAGAGTTTTCACCATAAAGCAATGTCTAGGGTTCATGGATCTTGTTTTGGCCCCTGTGGCAATTCTTACATTCTTAAGATAGCTGAGGAAGTGACTAAAATTTCCTGGTAGGGCTCTGGAAGTCCCAAATGAGGCATGACAGTGTGGACCACATACTCCAGACCTCTGTGATACAAGGTGATGGGAGCTGGGACCCCATAGTTCTCCTAGCTTCCGAAAGTGTTCCTGATCTCTTCCTACTCCAACTTGGGGCAAATGAAGGCCTCTGGAATTTCCCTGTAGCCCCTGCCTTAGATCTTGTTACTTGCCATTTAGAGACCCTCCACTTTTCTCATTTTCCTACCATGATAGATGCTACCTGGACCTTGAACATGACTTTAGGAAACCATTCCAATCCTCCCTTTCCCCTGGTTGAGTAGAAATAGAAAAACCCGCAGTTTCCTCCTCCTAGTGTCCTGGCTGGATGAACAGGATGCTTTAGAGAAAGTCACACCTGAAGACAGACAAGCTGCCATGTGAGACATCCCTGAGGAAGCTGACTTCGGAGAAAGTAAGTTGACTACAAAGCCGCTGCTTGGAGAGGTCTGCAGTCTTCAGAGGCTAAGCTAATTAAGAATTTAAGAGCTTTCTTAAATTAAATGTCCCCTTTTTTTCTGACTGGCACTTCCTGGGTGTTACTGCTGGAAAGGAGAGACTTGTGGGTAATGCATGATGTTCTTATACATGAATAGTAATGAACTACCTCCAGCCTCCACGGGCACTACCTGATTGGGATTTATGCCATTCCTTTTAAAACTAGATCAGGTCTGAAATTTTTCCTTTGTCAACCCATTTCCCTTCACTAGGCAGATCAGCACTACAGACCACTCAGCTCCCGAGCTCCCGGGAATCCTATTAAGACACACCAGAACAAAGTCATCAATGATCCGTCTGCAGAAAACCTAAGCTCTTCTTTGCCTCCCTGGTGTCTTCCCTTGTGCTAGGACCTTGTCTAATGGTGTGACGTAATGTGCCTCAACACAGGGAGATATGGCGTTCTCCCAAAGGGACTCTGGGCTGAGATGCAGTTCAGGCTCCTGAATGATGTCTCTGGAGCACGGACACCTGGGGACACTGTCCATTCTAGATCATTCCAGTGGGCTGCAGGATGGGGAATCATGATTAAATCAGGAACAGTGTAAGATGGGAGCAGTCCTTAGCTAGCTACTCAACACCCCACCCACAGATATCATCAGAATGAGTAAGTCTGTGGTCTTATAGGAGATGTAATTCAGGGCAGTACAAGGAGCCAAGTTTTAATTATTATAATAAAATTCGCATACAATGAATTCTTAATTATCTGATAATGAAGTTCAAGAGAGGACACCAGAAATTGCAGAGCACAGATAATCCAAAAAGCTCATTTCGGATACACGTTCTTTTTCATCCAACATTTATCGAGAGAAGTGAATTTACCCTGTAATGATAATAATTCATGTTTATCCTCCCAGGAAAAAAACTTTTGTAACTATGAAGGGTGATGGATGATAACTAGACTCATTGTGGGGAGTGTTTCATAGTATATCCAAGTATAGAACCATTATGTTGCACACCTGAAACTAATATAATGTTATGTGTCAATTATACCTCAATAAAAAAATCATGTTTATATATGGCCCTTTCACATCTATCAGTGGTTTTCAAGGATGTTTTCAGCAGCAGATACATAGTTTTGAACAAAATCTCCCTTGGCAGTGTGCCTGGGTGGCTTAGTTGGTTAAGCGACTGCCTTTAGCTCAGGCACCCAGCTCCATGGGGAGTCTGCTTCTCCCTCTGACCTCCCATCTCATGTTTGCACTCTGTCTCTGTCTCTTCCTCTCTCAAATAAATAAATAAAATATTAAAAAAAAAAATCTCCCTTGGCAGCTCAGTATTTACAGCTGATAAAAGTGGAATTGCTCTGGTGGGGGGTGGTCAGAGCTCTGTCCCCAAGGGTAAGTCTCATCCTTCCTCCCCCTTGTAGCTGTGGCCTCTAAGGGAGCACTGTGAAAGCCCAGAACTCTGAAGAACACAATTCGAAAAGCAGACATTTGCTCTTGATGCTCATGAGCCTTGTGAGGTAGACAGATCAGGAATTAATATTCTTATTTTGTATACAAGAACGGGTTCAGAAAGGCTCTGTCACCCAGGTATTACCCAGTGGCCCTGGGACTTAAACTCCAATCTTCTGATCCCAAATTTAATACTCTTTTAACTAAATCTTAAACCCTTTTTTCTTTGCTCTCTTTCCCAGCAAGTGTTTCCTCATGTGGGAGATACCAAGAGAAGAAAATTCACCAAAGAAGAATAAGGGATAAGGTAGACATGATCAGTTAAATAGAGAACCTTCCATATTTGTCCAACTGTGTCTTCTCTGTTCCAGAAGTGATGAATCAACCACAGTCTGATGAGAGTCAGGTTGGAGTGAGAACTGTTCTCTGTTTCACTGATCATCTTCAGTGATCGGAATTTCAATTTCTTTTTTTTTTTTAAGATTTTATTTATTATTTGACAGAGAGAGACACAGCGAGAGAGGGAACACAAGCAGGGGGAGTGGGAGAGGCAGAATCAGGCTTCCCGCTGAGCACGGAGCCCTACCTACGCAGGGTCCAGTCCCAGGACCCTGGGATCATGACCTGAGCCGAAGGCAGACGCCCAATGACTGAGCCACCCAAGCGCCCTGGAATTTCAATTTCTTAATAATTTCTGTCACTGCTTGGCTGTGTCTAAATATTTAGGCAGATCTGTGCAGAGTGGATTTGCCTGTTTGATGTGTTACATATATTTTTGTATTCTGATTGTCAGTCAGTGAGGAAACCATGCCACAGAAAACAGATGTGATCTGACAGTTGCCAAATGTGGCTCTCCCTTTTTCCGGCAGATCCTGAGTCTCTCAAAGACAAGACTGGATTCTGCCTTTGGACGACAGACTCCTGGAGAACTTGATCACCTGCCGCTTACCTTCCATATTCATTTTCTTTGTGGTCTTAGGCACATCAGTTACATTCCCAAACTCTGGTGATTCCTGATTCTATATTCCAACCCTGACCTCTCAAGGTCCAGACAACATTTCTTTTTCTTCCTTTCTTTCTCCTTCTTTCTTTCAGAGAGAGTGTTTGTGTGTGTGAGTGCATGAACAGGGGTGGGGGGCCAGGGGAGGGGCAGAGAGAGAGAACCTTAAGCAGGATCCACGCCCAGCTCAGAGCCTGACGTAGGGCTCAATCCCACAACCCTGAGATCATGACCTAAGCCAAAGTCGAGAGTCAGACACTTGACAGACCAAGCCACCCAGGCTCTCATCCAGACTATACTTCTAATTACCCAATGGATGTCTGTCATTGAAAGCATCCATAATGCATATTTGAAATTAAACTAATTTCTGACTGGAACAGTGCCCTCTGAATGTCCTATCTTGGGTAATGCTGCTACCATTCACCTCCAAACAAAACCAGACAACTCCGTTTTCTTGAACCCTTCCCTTCCTTCACCATTCACAAACCTACCGAGTCACTCAGATTCAACACTTTGAACATCTCCTGTCTCTAACTCTTCTCTTCCATCCTAATACCCACAGTCTTGGTTCAGTCCTTCAGCCTGACTGTTGTAATAGTTTAATGGGTGTTTCTCCAGTGAGCTTAATTGGCCTTTCTTTTCTGATTCATCCTGCCTTTGTATGGTTAATTTCCTATAAAGGCTGGCACAGTCTATCCCTGGTCCATCTGGCTGGCTCCACCTCCCAACACAGCCCATTCTTCTCTCTCCCTCAACCCCTACATTCATCGAGTCGGAAATTCCTCGTGTCATTCTATGAAAGTTGCCTCATAACCACCTTTGCTATTCTACCAAGAGAGCACCAAGCCTCTTCATACTCTGCCTGCCCTGTGGCCACCACCGGGGGCTGCAGCTGAGTACAATGCCCCTAGTTTACACTCATGGCTGCCTCCTCATATAACAGTACACTTGTCTACCTTAGAAACCTTTCCAAAGGAAAGCTTTTGTTTTTCTTCTCTATTACATTGTGTTGCATTCCTAACAACAAGACTAAATAAAATAAAGAATATACTAAATATTCGAAGTATGCTGAAATACGTACGCATATATTTGGTTTTCTTTATAATATTTAACTTTTTGAGTCGATTAACTTGACTCATTCCTTTTTTGGTGCAACATTATTTTTAGGAGCGGTTCTTGTATATTAAGGCTGCTGTAGCTTTGTCTACTAAAGAATGTCTGTATTAAACCCTCACCTTTAAATGGGATTCTTTAGCTCTAGTTAGATGCTCTTTTGAATTCCTTAAAACTAATACAGCATTGATTTCAGTATCACAACTGATTAAGCTGATGTCAAACTAATTATGAACTTTCTACACGCTTATAAGATTGGCTTTTTGAATTTGAAGTTAGTGTTACACTATAAATCCTAGATGATGATTTTTTTAAAAGATTTTATTTATTTATTTGATAGAGAGAAACACAGTGAGTTAGAGAGGGAACACAGGCACGGGGAATGGGAGAGGGAAAAGCAGACTTCCTGCCTAGCAGGGAGCCCGATTCGGGGCTCAATCCCAGGACCCCAGGATTCTGATTCTGCTTCTTCCACTCCCCCTGCTTGTGTTCCCTCTCTCGCTGTATCTCTGTCAAATAATAAATAAAATCTTAAAAAAAAAAAAGAAATTGAAATTCCAATCACTGAAGGTGATCAGTGAAACAGAGAACAGTTCTCATTCCAACCTGACTCTCATCAGACTGTGGTTGTCATGACCTGAGCCAAAGGCAGATGCTTAACAACTGAGCCACCCAGATACCCCTGATTTTTTTCTTTTCTTTTCTTTCTTTCTTTTTTTTTTTTTTTTGTTCACCCTTTTCACACTGGACTAGCCTTACAGTCAAAAAAGTATTTGTTTATTTTAATCTAAAATCTTACACCCTCAAAAAATTTAGGTCATTATTTCTCTGTACCTCATATCAATTATCTATTGCTAGAAAAAATGATAAATTACCCCCAATATAATGGCATAAAAGAGCAACAATGATTTTTTGTTGTGTGGGTGAGTTGGCTGGGTGTTCTTCTATTGGGCACGCTTGTATGGCTGCTTTCAGCTGTCCGAAGTTCAAAAATAACACAAGTAAAACCAATGAGTCCCCGAAGCAGTAATTAACAAAAGTTTACAGGACACAGACCAAAAACAGTTTGGTGAGTGATTACCTCCTATCAACCTTGGGAAACAGAGTAAGATTTATTTCTGATTTTCAGAGGCATAAGCCAGAAATGACCCAGGTCAAGTTAGCCTTGCATAATAGCTAAATAAAGCTTTGCTGGTATGACGAAACTGGTTTCATCTGCTCAGGCAGTTTTCAAGGTTGGGCTCCATTTGTTTTTGGTGTTCACCCAGCAGAAGAGAATCCAGGGCGCTGGGCTCCTCTGGACAACTGGGATGACTGGGCCTCATGCCGGCTTGCCTTTCACTCTCCGGGGGGCTACACGAGGCTGCCTCACACAGTCAGGGCAGTATCTACCCCTTCGAATTTGCCGATGTCCCATTAGTCAAAGTAAGTCACATGATCACACCTGCCCACACCACCCCCCTCCCAAGGCCCATGTACTTACATCTCTGCTGGCTTCCTGTTTACCGAGATCCCACTAGTCAGACTGGGGGCACTCCATCAAGCTCAGTATGAGAGCATAGAGATTGTTGTGGGAGCTGTCGTCCACGGGGGCCATGGTGTTACAACCCGCCATGTTTCCCTCTGTACAAATATTTTTCCCTTTTATTCTGGAGCTCCTATTATGTGGATGTTAAAATTTCTACTTCTGGCTTTCATTACTCTTACCTTTTCTAATACATTCACTTTATAATACATTTACATTCTTTACCTTTGTTTTTCTTCCCAATGCTTTGGGAGATAGTTCTTAACCTCATCTTTCGCTCACCAATTCAAATTTGTCTGTATCTACTCTGTTATTTATCTCTCGGATTCAGTTCTTTGGTTAAACGGTTATGTTTTGCCTACCTGGTATTTTCACTTGAGCTTTAAACAGAAATTATCATATTTACTTCATGTTAGCAATATCCTCTTTGATAATATATATTGTACTTACTTCAATTTCTTTTTTCTGTCTACCCCATCCCGCATGGGTAACTCAGTGGATCCCCTTTCCTTTATCAGTGGGCATGCTTCTCCACTATCCGGCATTTTCTCCATGATTTTATCTTTTTTTTTTTTTTTCCATTCCATATAGGTGTCAGGTTCTTGGCTGTTTGTGTGCCCTCAGGTGTGGGAGGAAGCCTAAAGTTGGCCTCTCATTTATGTCATTCCTGCTGCCTTAGAGGAGATGGAAAGAGCTCCCCAGGGAGGTGACTCAATGGATCGGAGTTTGGGTTTGACCATCCCTGACTGCTATCTCCTCATAAGACGACCTTGTCCCCCGGGGCCCCCTGTTTTCTCTTAGGAGTTTTACTCCCTTGGCAGGAAGGCAGGAAGAAGAATCTCTCCAGTGTAACCTTTGCTTCTGCGGCCATCCATTCACTCCTCCTCACATCAGGCTTCCAGACTCACATAATACTGATAGACCAACCCTCTGCTGGCCCGGGGAGTGGGGGAGGGGACTCTATTTTCTGGTCCTGCGGTAATGTCAGGGTGTGTAATGATCCATCTCGGGCACTTCTCTTTAAATCTTAGAAGTCTTTATCAGTTTTGGCTCTCCCTGTAAAGAGGAGCTGGCCACACGCCAACTACAAAGCCCCATTCGGGACCTGTGTAGACCTTTCACAGGCTCAGCTGTGCCTGTTGAGCTTCAATACCTTTGTGAAATCCCCTCCTTTCCATGGTGAGTCCTGATTAGTGATCTCTAGGTTCTCTGGCTCTTAGAACTGTCCTCCTTCCGCTGCCTTCGGGTCTGGCAGCCTCCTTGTTTGTTTGCTATCGTAGTTACTGACTTTACTTCTGCTGGGGGCAATGGCAAAGATTAAAACTCACACATCATAGCCACCATCTTGCCTCAATTCCTCCACCTCGGTCCACCCTTTACTCTCATCAACAGGGCAGTTTTCTGACACACTAAGCTAATTAGACTCTCTGTCATCTCAAATACATTCAAGAGCTTTCTTCCCGCGATAGGACAACCATCCAAACCCCCGAGGCCCTCCACTGTCCCCGGTCCCTTTCTTAGGCAACTCTGTCACTTCACACACAGCCCTCTCTTACTTGGAGAACAGATGCGGCTCCTTCCTGCCTCTGCCCCTGCCTCTGCTGAGAATGTTTCCCTAACCCAGAATCTCTCAGCCTTCCCCTCCAGCTCTCTGAATCGTCACCATTCTCTGGGAACCAGTTCGAGTCTTTTTTTTTTTTTTTTTTTTAAGATTTTATTTATTTATTTGACGGACAGAGATCACAAGTAGGCAGAGAGACTGGCAGAGAGAGAGAGAGGGAAGCAGGCTCCCCGCTGAACAGAGAGCCCGATTGGGAGCTCCATCCCAGGACCCTGAGATCATGACCTGAGCCGAAGACAGAGGCTTTAACCCATTGAGCCACCCAGGCGCCCCATCCAGTTCCAATCTTCCCCAAGTCTTCCCTTCCCGGGCTTCTCCTTCTCCAACATCTCATCACTGTCAACATTTTATCCATTGAGTACTTACATTTAAGTACCAGGCACAAGCCCTGCAAAATGCTCTCCATACATCCATTATCGTAGTTAATTCTACCACAACCCTGTGAGATGCTACAATTACTACCCCATTGTAAGAAAACTGGAACTTGGGGCGCCTGGGTGGCTCAGTTGTTAAGCGTCTGCCTTTGGCTCAGGTCATGATCCTGGGGTCCTGGGACTGAGCTCCCTGCTCAGTGGGAAGTCTGCTTCTCTCTCCCATTCCCTCTACTTATGTTCCCTCTCTCTCTGTCTCTCTCTCTCTGTCAAATAAATAAAATCTTTAAAAAAAAAAAAAGAAAGAAAACTAGAACTTGAAAGAGACTGACTATAACATGCACGAGTTTCCAGGGTCAGTGGCAAAATTGGGATTTGAATGGACTTTGTGTCCTCAGAGACTATACTCTTAATCATTCTGCTACACAGGTGTCAGAGACGGCTACGACTAACTTTATGGTGAACATCCTTCTAGACATTTCTTTTTCTGTCTTTCTCTTTCTAGATATACAGACATATGTGCCCTTCTCTCTCTCCCTCCCTCTCTCTCTCATACACACACACACACACACACACACACACTTGTAGTTAGAAAAGGTTTTGCATACATTTTATATAAAATTTGCATAAATCACTCCCTGGATTCTTAAGGCTATTAGCGATAGAACCAGGAGCA
Source organism: Mustela lutreola (assembly GCF_030435805.1). NCBI lineage: Eukaryota > Metazoa > Chordata > Mammalia > Carnivora > Mustelidae > Mustela > Mustela lutreola. The sequence goes on along the minus strand of NC_081299.1, from coordinate 100,434,903 downwards.
GTCCTGTCCAGTCTTGCCTTCCAACTAGATTTTAAATTCCTTGGTAGCCTCTTGCTTCTCGGTGTCTCTCTTCACTGCAATGAACTCAGTACTGAGCACTGAGCAGGTGTTTTATAAATGCTTGTTGAGGGACTAAACTGAGAAAAGATGTAACAGAGAAAGGTTCATTTGCAGATAGGGTTACCAATATATTGTCATGAGGGCCTAAGAGGTGGAGAGAAATGATTGCAGTCTCCTGCCGGTCACGCACTTCTGGGTGACTTCAGGCAAGACACTCCGTCAGGGAGGCAAAGCAGTGACGCTCCGATCTCCGCAACCATGAAGGAAGGCCAGGCACATCCATCATGGTCATCAGACCCCCCTTCCACGGAGCGAGGTTCAGAGGAAAAGCGAGGTAACATCTATCAACCACTCAGAGCCTCCCGCAGAAGCTGGACCACACATGGACCGAGGATAATTGCTGGGGAGAGGCAGGGGGCAGGCGCAGGAGAGCTGGTCCTTGGGCTCACCCAGCAGGATGTGAAAAATTCAGCTGGGTTCTTTTTATAGTTTCAATCATCCCTGGTAATGAAGATTCTGCAATTAGAACTCAGCTGGCTGTTGTGTTGGGGATGTGTGAGGCAGAATAGAAGCCTGGGTCTGCGGGAGGCCAGGCCTGTTTGTCAGGAAGGCTTGAAGGCACCGCTGGGAACAAGAGATGTGATGTAAGGACAGGAGCTATTTTTACAGACAATTTTCTAGCCATAATCACTCCTTAAATAAGTTCCACTTGGGCATTACATTTTATTTAGACTACATTCAGCTCTCAATTATCGGCACAAATGGAGGGGTGTATTAACACAGATAATAGGAAACAGCCACGCTGCATTTATTTAAGTCACTGCTAATTTGGAATTTATGATAATTTCACCTGGGCTTGATGAGCATTTCCTTGTGTGTATTCTATGAAGAGGGAATTTGTTGAGAAATATTCAAGGTGGATTAGCCTGTTTAAGAGGACATACTGTTTTCAAATACTTAAGAATCCTAAGTCAATTTGTATGAAGCGCTTACTATGTGCTAGGCACGGTGCTAAACCCTTTACATAAATTACTACCCATAATCCTCTTAGACACCTGCTTAAAGAGGAGCTGTTATCAGCCCCAGTTTGGAGGTAAGGAGACGGGACTCTTGTCTGAGACCAGACAGCCAGGAAGGGGCAGGTCCTCCCTCCAAACCCAGCCGGACTCTACGAGGCTACTCCTGCCCTCCAGTGTGAAACAGCAAGCTGGTTATAAGCCAGGCTTCCCTAATCGCAAAACAACTCGGGTCACCTCTGCGTGGCATTGCCGTTCACAGCTGGAACTGTCATCGCTGCTTTTTCAAACTCTTTGCAGGCCAGGGTGAGGGGGAAGCGTCGGTTTCTTGCTAGATTATGAAATGCCTTGCTCATTCCTTGCTTGTGTACACAGCGCCTGCTTAGTTCCCTCTTGAATTTGAAACTCTCAAACTCCTACACTATGACAACCATTCCATCTCCTTAAATTGTATTATAAAAACAGAAAACACATCTGCTCCAACTGACATTTCTATGCCGATGAATGTATCTGGTGAGCCCCAAGCTGCAGTTCGCCGTTACAGCCCCATGTCCGTGCGTGGGCGGGGCTAACGCTACATCTACTGTCCCCAGCATGAACTCTAGGGTCACTTGTAGTACATACCCTGCCAGGTGTGGGGGAGGGGAGCCCCCATGGAAACAAGGAAAAGAAAAAGACAGAAAACTTAATGCATCTCCATGCTCCAACAGGCATAGAAAATACTATTCTATTTTGTACTTCTTAGAGGAGGGGTCCTATGCCTTGGCCCTTCCATGAAAATGGGAAGTTAATTCTTTGGATACGTGCTACTCTGATAAAATATGCCATTCTTCTACAACGCGCATAACCATCACAAAAGATGAGTGAACATAAGACACATAATTAATATATTGGAAAACCGCATTCTCCTGGTACCCGGGGCCTGAAAGTCGACAATCGCAACATGAAGTTCTGATTGTGTTTGTAGCTATGGCAATGCAATGAGTCTTACTTAATGGTAATATGATCCATCATCCCAAAAGTTCATAAGCTCGTGATGCCCACCTCTGAAGATTAGACCAGAGAAAGCAGATGAAGCTGACTTGGAGGGTCAAGTGGTTACTACTAAAATAAGACAAGGTTTGGGATGCTTTGTAAAATCCAATTCACTAATACTCCACCCCAACACACACATGCACATTTTATTAAAGGTAAGAAAATATTTTCAAGAAAAGCTATTCTGGCCTTAGACTGAATGTTTAGTTTTGCAGAAAGGCTGCTATGTAACAATAGGAAAGGCGACGTTAAGTGTGGTTGATAGAGTGAACCTCAGTGCTCCACACAGATTATCCAAATAAATCTGTAATCTCTGATTGATTTAATCTCTGGTGATTTACTGTTCTTTCAGTCCGACTAAACATTCCACAGATCTGAAACAGAAAAAAGCAAATTGATTTTAATACTATCAGACCTATGGTGGGAAAATAAATTCTATATTAAGAAACCACTGTTCAAAGAGGTTTAGCACAGCAAAGGAAATGGTCAACAAAATCAAAAGACAGCCGACAGAATGGGAGAAGATATTTGCAAATGACATATCAGATAAAGGGCTAGTGTCCAAAATCTATAAAGAACTTATCAAACTCAACACCCAAAAAACAAATAATTCAATCAAGAAATGGGCAGAGGACATGAACAGACATTTCTGCAAAGAAGACAACCAAATGGCCAACAGACACATGAAAAATTGCTCCATATCACTCAGCATCAGGGAAATACAAATCAAAACCACAGTGAGATACCACCTCACACCAGTCAGAATGGCTAAAATTAACAAGTCAGGAAATGACAGATGTTGGTGAGGATGTGGAGAAAGGGGAACCTCCTACACTGTTGGCAGGAATGAAGGCTGGAGCAGCCTCTCTTGAAAACAATATGAAGGATCCTCAAAAAGTTTAAAACAAAGCTACTTTACAACCCAGCAATTGCACTAGTGGGTATTTACCCTAAAGATACAAATGTAGTGATCCGAAGGGGCACGTGCACCTGAATGTTTATAGCAGCAACGTCCACAATAGCCAAACTATGGAAAGAACCTAGATGTGCATCAACAGATGAATGGATAAAGAAGATGTGGTGTATATATACAATGGAATACTATGCAGCCATCCAAAATTGAAATCCTGCCATTTATAATAATGTGGATGGAACCAGAGGGTATTAAGCTAAGCAAAATAAATCATAGAAAGACAATTATCATATGATCTCTCAGATATGAGGAATTTGAGAGGCAGGATGGGGGGTCGTGTGGGTTAGGGAGGGAAAAAAATGAAACAAGATGGGACCAGGGAGGGAGACAAACCATAAGAGACTCTTAATCTCAGGAAACAAACTTCAGGCTGCTGGGTGAGAGGGAAGGGACAGGGTGGCTGGATGATGGACACTTGCGGGGTATGTGCTATGAGGTATGTGATTCACAGACTTGTATATCTGAAGCAAATAATACATTATATGTTAATAAACAAATAATTTAAAAAAACAAAAACAAAAATCGCATTCTAAGGACAACTATCCAAAGCCCTAATTTTGAGGTCGCCTGTTGTTTTGGCTGCTATGTGCCAACGTTCACTGCCATTTGTGCAGTTAATCAAGGGCCGACTGTCCATAAATGGTGCATGATAAATATTGGCACACACATATGCTGGAGTTGGGGCATCATGAATATGTTTGCCTGGCTTCACTCCAGGGAAGTCAAGTGGGTTGGGTGAATTCAGGTCTAGCTGTACATGGCTGTGGATGGATCTGGAGTTTGACTGGAACCTACATTAGGAGGCAAAGGACCAGGATGTGAAGGATGGTCTGAAGAGGTAGGTTGAGGGGTGCACAGGTTAGGAGCAAGAATCTAATCAAACTGTGCTGGAAAGAAATGGCTGCCAGCAGTGAAAGGAAACATCCAGAACTGTGCAGAGCTGCCACTGGCCCATAGGGTGGCATTTGAGGAATTAGGAAAAGATGTGCGTCTGGGTTTATGCAACCTGGGTTTATGCACCAGGGTTCACAGCTAGGCAGGCACACCCCACGTCGGATTTCAGCCCCCAAGTGTCCCCTGGGCTGGGTGCTTGTGTTCAGGGTATAGCCTGCACAACCATAGAGGGTTGTCCTGGAGTCAAGAGGAAGAACCTAGAAAGATCCTCCAAGGGATGGTCAGGGAAACTTTGGAATAATGTTATAAAGATAAAATTAAGAGCAATATATAATCAGCATTAAAAAAGAGATGGAAAGAAGTCAAAGGAAAGATCTCTAGCTCCCAAAGGAAACCACTGTTGAAGCTTTCTTGAAGATTCTAGAAAAAAGTTTGTGAATGTACTAGTGTGTATATATGCATACACACATATATTCACATATTATTTTGTATTTACATAAAGTATTCCTATTATACATATTTTCTGCACCTTGATTTTCTCACCTCACATGTATTTTGAAGTAATTTCATATCAGTGTAAGTTCACCAGCTTCTTTGTTCTCACTGGCTATATGGTATCCCATTCCATAGATTATAATCTAGTTTATTTGACCAGTTCTTTTGTTATTGGATATTAGATTCTTTCTGAATCTTATGATTCTGATACTTCAATAAGTGTCCTTTATGTCTTTCTTGGTACATTGCTCCAGGCAGGAGAATGAAACAGAATCAGTGCAATGTCCAATTCAGAGTCCTGGAACCTCAGAGCCCCAGCGGGACATCTGGCGGACACAACTCTTGCCTTCTGTGAACTTGACTTACTGATGGCTGCTGATGCTAAATGGGCTCTGGGGGTGAGGAGGAGGGGGGCAGGCATTGGAAAGGCGTGTTTTGCTTCTTGTGGGTCTGACACATGCCACAGTCCCCTTCGAAAGAGATCCTTAGGATGTTACATGAACTCGCCTCGGGAGTGTCCACCAGCTGTGAGATGGAGAAGGGCGTCCTTTACATTTTACTGCCAGATAGATGACAAAGCAGGTAAAGTTGCCAGAACAGCCCTCTGAAGAATACAGATCTTGAGGAGCAGCCGTGGATCCAGCCCTACCTGGTGGACTTATTTCCAAGAAATGGGTCTTTTGAGAATTTCTCTCTGTGGTTACAATCCATTTCAGAACTTCTGTGCTCTGTTTATATTTTCTGTGCCGAGTGGCTCAGTGGGCTGAAATATACTGGATTATGCCTGGCTTGACTCTCACATTCCCTAAAACGAGAAATTGAGGAAGAAGGTACATTAATGACCTTCCTTCTTCCTGAAGGTTCAATCAAATGATAGGAAAGCAATCTGCATAGTAAGTGTAACACTTCTCCATGTGAATCCCTCTGCCCCGGTGGAGGAGAAGAGCATGGAAGTCATATCTGTAATGAAATTCAGACCTATCAGCTTCTAAATCACGAGAAGGTTAATTCAGCCCGCACAGTCACAGTCAAAGGTAGCATAATATACTGGTCATGGGACAGCTCACATTGTTCTCAACAGCAGACAGCAACAGGAAGCAAGCTGTCACATGGACAAGGCTTGTGCTGACAGAGACCTTCACCTAGGACTGCTGGGTCAGTACTTTATGAAGGTACCCCTGACTGTTCTGAATTATAAATGGGAGCCTTGTCTTTTCCAATGTCTGAGCAGAAAATATAACAGCCAGAGTCCTTGCCTTGAACCCTCAAAGCAAAGGATTCCGAGACTGTTGGATACTAATGGTGTTAATGGGTAATCCTTCAAGGGAGTTAGAAGTGTTTGGGGGAAGATGTGCATATACCTAAACTTTTTTAAAAATTGTATTCATTTGTTTGCCAGAGAGAGAGAGAGTGAGCGCACAAGTAGAGAAAGCAGCAGGCAGAGGCAGACTCCCCACTGAGCAAGGAACCTGATGTGGGACTTGATCCCAGGACCCTGGGATCATGACCCAAGCCGAAGGCAGATGCTTAACTGACTAAGCCAACCAGGTGTCTCATATTCCTAACCTTTTGAGAGTATCCACCTACAAACCTCCAGTCGGGGATGCCGAGTTGGGTTTATTCATTCTCCTGACTTAGCATAGCATTTCTCATCCTCTCATTGATAGTGCTCATGAGCTCAAATGAAGTCTCTCTGTGGTTAAGTAATATTTACTTTTTACTTATTTATTTTTTTAAAAAAATTTTTAAGATTCTATTTATTTATTTGACAGACAGAGATCACAAGCAGGCAGAGTGGCAGGCAGAGAGAGAGGGGGAAGCAGGCTCTCTCTGAGCAGAGAGCCTGATGCAGGGCTCGGTCCCAGGACCCTGAGACCATGACCTGAGCTGAAGACAGAGGCTTAACCCACTGAGCCACCCAGGCACCCCAAATATTTACTAACTCTGCCTAAAGATAACCGTCTTATTGATACCTAATATCATAAATTAGTTTCATCTGTTTTTTTTTTTTAACTCTATAAAAATACAGTATACATTCTCTGTGTCTGGCTTCTTTGGCTTAACCAGTTTGTGAGATTCACCGGAGTAATTGCTCTAGTTTAATTCACTTATTTTCCTTCCTGTATAGTCCTCCATGATATAAATATGTCATTCAACAGAATGCACCTGAACCTCTCTCTCCTGGGGGAGGTTCTAGCTTTGGCTTTGGAAGGTACTGAAAAGTCCAAGGAGAATCTGAAATTCGGGGCTGGAGGAAGAAAACGTTTAGGATGAGAGAAAGACTGGGAATAACAAGAATTCAGAGCTACTGGATGACAAGGGGTAGGGTAAGTTACCAGACAGAGGGGAGAGGAGAGTAGTATGTTGCCTAAGGGCCCAGGGATAACTGGGCACACAAAGACAGCCATTTAGACCGCAAGAGGTAAGCTTAGGCAGCCAAGTGAAGAGAACTGCTGTCTGTTCTTCCGTTTCAAGCAGAATTACCTTCATGATAAGAAGACTCTCTGGACCAGTTCATATAATGTTTTCTCCACCTGATTTGGCGTGAAACCGCACTTTCTCTTGACATGCATTTGGACTTCTATGACCTCCTGAAGAGAGGCTGAGAATTTTTCTGAGCCTCATGTACCGTAGAGCTGGAAGGTGGGTGGTCAGTCCTCTCCCAGACCAGAACTACTCTATGTTCATGCCCTTTGGCTATACTGTTCTCCCCCATTCCTTACCACTACCCCCACCCACCAAAATATTTTTTGTATTGCCTTTTATTTTTTTATCTTCTCCAAACTCTGCCATTTTCCTAGATGCTATCCTTGTGGACAACCCATCTCAGACCTGAGGGGGCCATTGATTCTGCTCTCAGCAAAGTCACTTGTGACTCAGTTCTCATACCCAATGGAGACTTCTGAGGCCTTAACTAGGTTTTTCTGGCTCTCCAACTCTGTGATCCATTCCCACCTCTGAAAGTCTCTTTCCATGCTTTCCCTACCAATGCTTTTAGGATGCTTGCACCTCCATCATGAGCTTTCTTTCTATAAATCTTGGCAATCCTCCAGTCCTCTCATCACACCACTATGTACCTGTCCATGGATGACGTCATCCACCCCCATGGTTTCAATCACTATAAATACACTTATGATTCCCAAATATCTCTCTTCAGCCCAGCTCCCTCCCTTGATCCCAGGACCCATGTATACGACTATTTACTGAACATCCGTACCTTGTATCCTTCCGATTTCAATATATTAAGACTGAACGCAGTATCTACCACCTCAACATAGCTCTAATCCTGTATATTTTATTGATTTATATATACTCATTAGCATCACTATGAATTCTTGAATTTACGATTCTTATCACTATTTTTAAAACTAAACTTTTTGGGTGCCTGGGTGGCTCAGTGGGTTAAGCCGCTGCCTTTGGCTCAGGTCATGATCTCAGGGTTCTGGGATCGAATCCCGCATCGGGCTCTCTGCTCAGCAGGGAGCCTGCTTCCTCCTCTCTCTCTCTCTGCCTGCCTCTCTGCCTACTTGTGATCTCTTTCTGTCAAATAAATAAATAAAATCATTAAAAAAGTAAAAATAAATAAAAATAAACTTTTAAGGCGCTGTGTGGCTCAGTTGGTTAAGCAGCTGACTCTTGATTTCGGCTCAGGTCATGCCCTCAGGGTTGTGAGATGAGCCCGTTGTTGGGCTCTGCACTCAGTGGGGAGTCTGCTGCAGGATTCTCTCTCTCCTTTCTCTCTCTGCCCCTCTCCTCCTGCTCTCTTTCTCTCTCTCAGATAAGTAAATCTTTTTTTAAAAAAATAAACTTTTTATTGACGTGTAAGATCTGTACAGAATAATTCACAAGCCCTGAGTGCTCATCCTGACAAATTATCAACACCCAAAAGCACGCATGTAATCATCAGAAGTGAAAACACTCCTCAGTGCCTCAAGTGTACCTTGTATGCTTTCCCAACCACTAACTCTGCCTAAAGATAACCGTCTTATTGATACCTAATATCATAAATTAGTTTCATCTGTTTTTTTTTAACTCTATAAAAATACAGTATACATTCTCTGTGTCTGGCTTCTTTGGCTTAACAACCAGTTTGTGAGATTCACCGGAGTAATTGCTCTAGTTTAATTCACTTATTTTCCTTCCTGTATAGTCCTCCATGATGTAAATATGTCATGATTAATTTGTCCATTCTATAACTGATGGACATCTGGGCTGTTACTAGATTGAAAAGACCATGGCTAATGCCACTTTACATTCTAGTGCATATCTTGTGGCACATATACCTCTTTTTTTTTTCTAAGATTTTATTTATTTATTTGACAGAGAGAGAGAGATCACAAGTAGGCAGAGAGGCAGGCAGAGAGATGGGGGGAAGTAGGCTCCCTGCTGAGCAGAGAGCCTGATGTGGGACTCCATCCCAGTACCCTGAGATCATGACCTGAGCCAAAGGCAGAGGCTTCACCCACTGAGCCACCCAGGCACCCCAGGCACAAACCTCTTAAAGCTTTTCTGTCCTAGAGTCTGCCATTTCAATGCTTTAATTAATAAACATCAAATCCATGCATTGCATTAGTAAGTTAGCAAAGTCAAAAATTAAAAAGCTATTAATGTGTTGCAATAACAGGCCAAAACTAATGAAGTTAAATGTAACAGGGATAAATGTACAGTTTTACATTTAGCTTTAATGAATGTATCATTGCACACATTATCAGTTAACACTGGAAAAAGATATAAATACCCAATAATATGGAAATGGTTAAGTAAGTTATTATTTATCTTCTCAATGGAATACTGAATATCATCCTCAAATGAAAATGTTGAAGGTTTTTTAAGCACCAGAAAATTATTTCTGATACATAAAAAACACAAATGTGCATATATATATATATATTATGATTACTGCTCAGAATAATTTTACGTATATGTGGCAAAACCTTGGAAAAACATTTTTAAAGGCTAGAATGATAAGATTAGAGATTAAATTTACTTTCAAAGTTACTTTTAATACTTTTATGATGTTATTTCGTGAAAATTAAGAATAGATAATTTAAAAATTAGTGGGCATGTCCGGGTGGGGGCAGGGAAGCAGAGACATGAAAGTGAAGTCCATCACTTTCTTTAGCCCATTTGGAGATAAAAATGCACCAGCCTTATCGGTCATTATGAAGGTTAAAAATGCGAACAGCCCAATAAATCACTGGAGAATCCCCTGCTTGCTGGCACTGGGGAGGTGTGGAAGGACAGTATGAGTATGACGCAGGAGGAGTCCGTGGTCTGAGCATCATGGGGAAGACGTGAGGAGCGTGCCTATGATAGGAACGTTCCCCTTTCTAGTGAAAGCCAAACCAACCAACCAACCATCAAACCCCCTTTGTAGCATGAAAGTTGTGGGGAGGATACGGAGGATGAGAAAGGGCAGCCTCACCAGAGTGTGGAAGGTGCTAGCTCAAGGCAGAAATGATTGCAGTTCCCACTGGACCAGCTACGGCAGCTGGGGAGAAGGTCAGTTGCTCGGGGACAGTGCTAGGAACTGAGTGTGTCCAGTCAGCAGAGACTCTGATGATCAGTACTCCCCATGCATCCCTTGAGTTTCCCCTCCACCAACTTTAAATTTGTGGAGCAAGGACATCCACTTCCAGATGGAGGTTCTAGGGGACTGTTAGCCTTGATAATTTGTAACCTATGGATTTAATGTTTGCTCTGTGTTTTCTTTAAAACTAAACCCTTTTCTATAGTTATAGTAATGGAATGTGTAATGTGGTTGGGCAAGACATCACTGGCCCCATTTAGAAGCAAGTCTCATCAGTGTTTGCTCCAGGATGGTGATCATCCTCAAACTGACGGCCTCTCTTAGAGATCTCTGTGACTTCTGGGGCTCCTAGATGGCTCAGTGGGTTAAAGCTTCTGTCTTTGGCTCAGGTCATGATCCCAGGGTCCTGGGATTGAGCCCTGTATCAGGCTCTCTGCTCAGTGGGGAGCCTGCTTCCTCCTCCTCTCTCTCTCTCTGCCTGCCTTTCCACCTACTTAGGAACTCTGTCAAATAAATAAATATAATCTTTTTTAAAAAGAGAGAGAGAGAGATCTGTGACTTTGGACTTGAATGATGCTACTCCTGATCTTGCTGTGTTAATTTCTGTCTCTGTCCAGTATATCTGCAGGATACTTACTTATGTGTGAGTGTGTCTAATATAACAAACATATAGAAAGCTTTAAAAATAAAGGACTTGGGGCACCTGGGTGGCTCAGTGGATTAAAGCCTCTGCCTTCGGCTCAGGTCATGATCCCAGGATCCTGGGATTGAGCCCCATATCAGGCTCTGTGCTCATCAGGGAGCCTGCTTCCTCCTCTCTCTCTGCCTGCCTCTCTGCCTACTTGTGATCTGTCTGTCAAATTAAATAAATAAATAAATAAATAAATAAAGGACTTAACAATGTGTAAAACAAATCCCCGTGGAACCTACTTGTGAAAGGACATAGAGCATTACTGACACCCTAAAAACCTCTCCTGGGTATTTCCCCTCCCTCCCCTCAGGGCTAAATACTCCCTTGATTTTTGTAATCTTTCCTTCTTTACTTTTCCTTATAGTTTTACTACTAAAAATTATTTAATTTTTCCTTTAAAAGTGTTTATATATACTCCATTATACAGTGATTTATACCGTTTGGCTCTTTTCCCTCAACATCGTCTTTTAAGATTTGTCTTCTATATGTCATATAGTTCCTGCCCATCTCTCATGGTGTAGTATTTCACAATATGAATATAACACAATTTCTTGTTTACTAAACTCTTAATAGACATTTAGGTTCTTTCCAGTTTGGAGCTATTATTCAATACTACTATGAACATTCATAAATATGTATATTGACACACATAAGCATATGTTTTATGGGGACGTATGATTTGGAGAGGAATTGCTGGATCATAAATTATTCATATCTTCCATTTTGCTAGATGACGTCAATCTGCTTTCCATAGTGATGTGCCAGTTTACACTTCTACCGCCCATGTATCAGAGTTCTTGGTGTTCAATATCTTCGCAACACTTGGTGTCGGCTCTCTAGTGAGCATGTAGTGCTGTATCAGTGTGATTTTGGTGCACATTTCCCTGTTAACTAATGAGGCTGGTCACCCTTTCATGTTTGTCTCTTTGGGTATCTCTTTTGTGGAGTGCCTGTTCACATCTTCTGGCCATTTCCCTTGTGCATCATCTGTGTTTGTTTTTTATTTACACATTTGCAGGAATTCTTTATATATGCTGGATATAAACCCCTTGTTGATTAGACTCATTGCAAAATGTTCCCCCTTTGATTTGCCGCTCACTCTTTTAGTGGTACGCTTGAATGAATGGAAGTTCCTAGCACAGTCAACTTTTTCAAACTTTTTTTTTTTTAATGGCAAATGCTTTGGTACCATGTATAAGAAACCACTCCTGATCCAGAAATCATAAAGATATTCCCTAAAATTGTTAGCCTTGCAGTTTTTGTTTATCCCATTTGATCTGTGATCCAGCTGGAAATGATTTTTGTGTATATTTATTGATCACTTTTAAAAATGATTCTTCTGTCTTTTGGTGAATCTGAGCTTCTGCACATTTCTACATACTACATACTCCAAATTTGAGGCTAATCAAGATGTCAAGTCTACCAAATACCTAGATAGTACCAGCTCTTTAAAATGCTAGAAAGAATGTATACATATAATACAATTCATATGTGCAACACACACGTATACAAAAAATAACAGTGATAAACATCTACCAAGAACAGAAAAAGGTATCCCTTTGCAAGGAGTCAGAGATATGATGGTAAAGGTGACTATGCTTTGAGAGAAGCAAAAGACAAGAAATATAAAGGACTGGTTATTGAGAGAAGTCAGTGTCTAGGGGGCTTCTGTATGACTCAGTTGGTTAACCATCCTACTCATGATTTCAGCTTAGATCAGGATCTGCTGGGTCATGAGACTGAGCCCCACAGCAGGCTCTGCACTTGGTGCAGAATCTGCACGAGATTCTCTCTCCCTCTGCCCCTACCCTTACTCATGCACACACACACACACACTCTCTCTCTCTCTCTCTCTCTCTCAAATAAATAAATCTTAAAAAAAAAAAGAAGTCAGTTTCTAATACTTCGTCTAGTAGTTTTTGGCATAAGTCAGGCATCATGCACATCTATTGTTTCTTCTGTCTAAAACAATAGCCATCTTCTAAAAGCCTTATTACAATATATGCTTCCTGAGATCAGGGTCTTGTTCAACACTCTGCATTCTTCAAATTTGTACAGTGCCCAGCACAGCAGAAATACTCAGTAATATCTGTTGAATGAATGAAATCCTCCTCCAATATCATGAATCCAAATGGGAGCTATGATCTTTTCACAGATCACCTCCATAGCCTCATGAGATCTCTTGTTGCATGCTTACTATGGGCCAGGCAAGATGCCAAATGATTGGCCTTTCTCATCCCTTTTATTCCTTGAAATCCCCTGACAGGGCAAGAACTACCATTGCCCCCATTTTATAGATGAAGAAACCAGAGACACAGAGCAGTTAAATAAGTGACATGACCTCCTAATACTCCCAGAGGAACCAGGAATTGTTGATTGCTTACCTTGTGGCAGGTACCACATAAAATTCTTTATGTTTTATCTCATTTAATTATCACATAAAGCCCATTAAGTAGATGCCCTTATTATCTCTATTTTACAGATAAAGAAACTGAGGTAAAGAGCTGAAATAACTTGCCCGAGATCATACAGCTAGAAGGCAAGGGAGTCAGTATTTGGACCTCTCACCTACCATGGTATCTGCCTAGAAGGTCCTCTGGCCCTTGTCTCAAAAGGAACATCTCAACACCTAATGCTGGTCACAGCCCTTCTCCAGGACTTTTGAGCATTTCCCAAGCACAAACTCCTCCTTTCTGGAGGAAGACATGAGGCTATGAGCCTATGTTGGCCATAAGCCCCATGGGGTGGCAGATCCCATCCACAGTAGAGGAGAGTAAATTGACCAACAGAAAAGCACATTCCGAGAGAAAGAGGAAGAATCCTGCTGGCTCGTTCGCCTACACTGCCGCTCTTCCTTTTGTGATGAGAGCTTTCCAAAAAATTACTCCTTTCACTCCTTTTTGTTCTGCCTAAGCCAGTTGCATCTGGGTTCTTGTCACTAGCAACCAGCATACTCTTAGCTAATATAGAAGGCACGGTGCTCTCCCAAATGCGCTAATATTTATGAAAAAGCATCAAAGCGCTTTGGAATTTAACACAAACTCCATTTCCTGGCTTTCCATTCGATGTTTGCATGAGGATGATGACTTTTATGAAAGGGCACCCTCTGAGTTTATAAATGAACAATAAATCTGATCTTGTTTTGTCCAATGCTGCAGAATCTTTCCAATGAAGGGGATGGCCTGATAGATGCTCTTCTAAACTATGTAATTTTTTTCTACCTACTAATCCAATATGCAAAAATGCAGACTCTTTGCAATGGATGGTTCCTCTGGACAAAATGGTCCTAAGTCCTGGACTCCCACAAACAGATATTATTACTGTGTTTCTTCATGGATTTTGACGCCATACATTTTCTCTAGTGCTCTGAGTCTGTTTTCTTATCTACAGACTGAAGGGTTTGGACCTCAAGGGATCTCTAGGCCCTTTGGGATCCTTTTCCAACTTTGAACTTGGGGACTGAAACAGAGTCTTACAATGGCCCACGAAGAATTGGTCATTGGCTTCATCGGTTGGCTTGGGTGAGATAATACCTGTCATTTTCCACTGTGAAGATTGCTCTTCCTTAGCTCACCTCTTTGATATCTGGTGTTGCATTTCCCCAAGGGCATTCTGCAGGATGGATCACTAGCCCTTGGGATGCTCCTTAATCAAGGACTCAATGATCAAAAACTGTAAGATCTCTCCCCCTCAGGGATTCCCAATGGACACCACCAACTTAGAGGTCCTGGGGAGTTTTGTAGTAAAGAAACCTGTGTAACTTACTTCACCTACCTAAGATTTAAATGCACCTTGGCATCACATGTAGGAACCGTTGGTTTAACAAACATCTTCCCTCCATGTCTATATGGTACAGTAAATGTCAGGACCGCCTTGCTGTGAGCGTATTTGAAATGTAATAATGTTATCTTTAACAATCCTGGCTGTAGCTTTTTGTGAACTAAAAAGTGTTTGTTTGGAGATTATGATTTGATTTGATTAGGGGCTCCCATCATTATTACTCCTTTCCCAACTCTAAATGGCTATTAAGATTCCCTTCAATTGACCAGAAGAGGGAAGCAGAGGACCTGGGATGGCATCTCAAGCCCCTGTGGTGACTTGGGAACAAGCACCTAAGATAAGGCAGCTTCATCTAGAGGCTTGCCTGGAGAGCATCATCTCCCAAGCAGAATAACCCATTCACATTTCGACCATATCACCTGCAGAACGGGAGGTCCCATTATTGGAAGCCATCATCTCAAGCCCATATGAATTTCCCAGCGCTCCCATGGGAAACAGGTTGGGGGAGATCCTGGAGACCCATCAGGAAAATACTGAAGGAGACTGCAGAGAACAATGAAGCATGGCCTGCAAAGAGGCAGACGTGGGATCAGAGCAACAATTCTCAAGAGAAGGACCTCCTCGAAGTTGTGGGTTTGCTCCCTCTGATCCCTCTGAGCAGGCAGTCACCTGCCATGGCATTAGCCACAAATGGTCACAAAATGGCAAATCTATTATCACTTATGTTGCTTGTTTCAGGTGACATGCTATTCCTTTGGGGGCAGTATTGGGGTTGGGCCCAAGTTTCCAAACCCCAGAGCCACTCTTCCCAGACCTATGTGCCCTCACCCATGGGGTCCACAAGAGAGACATACTCAGAGGGCAGGGCCAGGAAAACATGTGCCTTTTATCATGGTATTTTGTCCTCAAACACCACGCTGGGCCATTGAGAAGCTGAGGGTAACCACTTAAGTATTCTTTATGCATAACCTAAAGGTGAAATTCTTCGTTAAAAGTAGACCAGATGACCTCCTCAGCATCTTTTCACCTATGTTTACACCTCCTTCACATATACCTTTCTCCGACTTCCATACTTTAACTTTCTGATGGCAAAAAAAGATGAGTCCAAGGATAGCATGTCAAGGAAAAGAGAAAGAAATGCGTTTCTTCTGAAGATCTGGAATCCAGATGGCATACGTTATTGACTACAACCCTTCTTAGCACACCAAAGGTACGAATGAGAAATTCCCAAGACGTACATTCAAAAGAATGATGTGGCCAATAAAATACCTATGAACTTGACTCATCCTCATTACCCTTTTTATCACTCTCTGCCTTGGGTGTGTGGGTGGGAATTAATGGAGGAAGAGTAAAGTTAGGAAAATGGAGTGGGAAACACAGAGGAAGCCATGTTCTTCTTCTCCTTTCTCCTCCCACTCACCTCCTCTTCTCCGGCTTTCTACCCTATTCCCACTCGTCAGAGTCCCTAATTATAAACTTGGGGATTATTGTACTGAAATGTCAACACCCATGCTGTGTTCTCTTGTACTTCCTGCTCTCATTTCTTGGTGGTTCTGTAAGAATGAGAATTACTTGATGTATGATGTTACTCGATGCTGAGACCTGTCTTCTTCCCCCCACTTAGAGAACCCAGGAATACATGAGCCCTGCCTTTCAGTGTCCCTTCATGCTAGCAGGTTCACAAGGGACTTCTGTGCAAGGCAAGGAACAGTAGCAGATACAAAACAATAGCTAGGCCAGCACCGGATAATTGTCAGTGCAGAGTTTTCTGGTAAACGCTTGGGTACATGGCTTCAGCTTTGATGTCTGTGTAGGATCTTTCACTTCTCTTCAGTTTGAAATCTAAGGCATGTTGGTGGTTAGAGAAATCCAGGCCCTACAAGAACTAAATTAAATTCACTTACCCTTCTAGCACCATATTGAGGAAGAGATAAAGGATCTATGTCTATCCCAGGAAGATAAGAAGCAGAAAGTGTAAGAACAGAGCATGGAGACTGACATTTCAACATAGTGGTTCTTGCTAATAAATGGAGGCCAGTTCAAACCTTGGACTGTGACCAGTTCGTGTACAGATTCTCTTCCCTCAAGCTGGGGAGATTGGGGAGCTCCACAGGGGATATGAGCAGAGGCAGAATCTCTTTCATATAAGGAAAGGAAATTTCCTATACAGTTTTAATATCTGAAAAGAAGTCATTATAGATTTTTGAATCCTGAGAATGGAACAAACATCTACTGAACATCTATCGTGATTTACATTGTGCAAGGAAGGTTCCTCAGAGTAGCTGTCAGCTTTCTTTATTTGCAAGAAACAAAAAATAATTAAAAAAAAAAAAAAGGAAGAAAGAAAAAAAGCAATGCTTACCTATTTAAGCAGAAGAGAAATTTGTTTAAAAGATACTGGATCATTTGTGGAATTGCTAGTCAGAATGGGCAAGCAGGCTCAGACATTCAGTAGCCAAAATCAATTCCAAAATTCAAATGATTTTGTCTTTGGCTAGGGAAAAACTATTCAAGTTAGCATCTGAGTCCTTTGAACTGATAACTTCAATAACTTCTTTGCTATATGGGATGACAAGATATTTTATGCCCAGCTCGTACATTTCCTTGTCAAGCCTGGAATCGGACATTCTTGAAGGAGTTCTGGTTTGTTTTTGTAGGAAATGGTATTTAGAGACTATACTCTGGGCACGAGTGGTCTCCTTGCTAATGAATTGGTCTTTTTTCTAGCCTTTTCAGCAGATAGAGTATAAATATGGAATACATATTTATGCAACACAGACGTTACATTGTACATAATATATATCATGTATTATATTAAAATAATGTTAATTATGAATTATGAATATAAAATATAACATGAGCTCATACTGGTAGTTTCATTCAAATCCAGGACCACAGAGTTTTTATTTAGCCTTATTCGTCTTGCATCCATGTCTCCTTTCTCCCATATCATAAAATTCAGTTCTTGGTGGTACCTGTTATGGACAGAATTGTGTCCCTTCCAAATTTATATGTTGAAACTGTAACCCCAATGTGATGTATTTGGAGATAAGATCTTTAGGGATGTGACTAAGGTTAAATGAGCTTATAAGAGTGGCACCTTAATCTGATAGGACTGGTGTCCTCATCAGAAGAGTAGGAGACAGAAGATTCTCTTTCTCTCTCCCTACCTCTCTCTCTCTCTTCATGAGCACAGAGGATAGGCCATGTGAAAACACAGAAAGATGGCAGCTGTCTCCAAGCCAAGAAGAGACCTCACTAGAAGCCAACATAATGGAACCTTGATTTTGGACTTCATACCCAGGCTATGGTACTTTGTTATGGCAGCCCTAGGAGACTAATACAGTACCACTGTAACTCATTTGCTTTATCTCACAATATACCCACAATAATACCATTGTTACCACTACTAATATGATTTTTGTAAAAAGTTTAAAAATGCTTCATGTAATTTTTTGTCCTTAGTGACTAGTCAGTCACTCTGATTAGTTTCTTCCCATGTGGTTATGCTGCCATTAATTAATTAATTAATTTTGAAAGCTTTTTATTTATTTACTTGAGATAGAGAGAACAGGAGGGAGCAGAGGGAGAGGGAAAAACAGTTCCCTGCTGAGCAGGGAGCCCGATGTGGGGCTCAATCCCAGGACTGGAGACCGTGACCTGACCAAAGGCAGACACTTAACCCACTGAGCCACTCAGGCACCGCGGTTATGTCATCACTTAAATACAAGTTAGGATTGTTTCCTTTTCCTTTTCACTTTAAGGGATGGCTTTTTAAATTTTTAAATTTATTTTATAATTATGTAAAATATTACATGATTCTAAAGTCAAATCTGCAAAGCATCTTTTATTTATAGAATTCTATCATTAGGGACGCCTGGGTGGCTTAGTTGGTTAAGCAGCTGCCTTCGGCTCAGGTCATGATCCCAGCGTCCTGGGATCGAGTCCCACATCAGACTCCTTGCTCAGCAGGGAGTGCTTCTCCCTCTGCCTCTGCCTGCCATTCTGTTAGCCTGTGCTCACTCTCTCCCCCTCTCTCTGATAAATAAGTAAAAAAAATCTTAAAAAAAAAAAAAAAGAATTCTATCATTAACATCCATATGTCCAATTACAACTCTGTTTTTTCAGAAGATTTAAAATATGTTTAGGTGGACGTATAGCAAACGCTGTCACAGCAATTCTTTGTATTTTCTCTGTACTTTTAATTTTTCCTCTTTTTCTTTTGTGTTTTATAATTCATGAAAATGTGTTTAGCTGTAGACATATATTTTTCATCACATTGAAGACAGCATGCTTCTTGAATTGAAGATTTATGTTTTTATCAATTCTGAAAGTTTCACAATAATTTTCTCTTCAAAACTTTTTTCTGTCATTTTCTTTAATCTTTCCTTTTGGAACTAAATTGCTCCTTCTCAGTATATCTTTCCTGATTCTTAACTTCTTTTTTATATTTTCTACCCCTTTATCACCTTAAATTACATTCTGGTTCATTTCCCTAGATTTCCCTTACTTCTTTAGTTGTGTTTTAATCTGTTAGTTGTTTTTTTTTTTTTTTCCTCTGAATTTAATTCCAATTGCTAGGATTTTTCTTATATAGAAGTTCCTGTAAAAATCTACCCCTTTATCTCCTAATCATTTAAAAATATGTATTTTAGGGGCGCCTGGGTGGCTCAGTGGTTAAGCCGCTGCCTTCGGCTCGGGTCATGATCTTGGGGTCCTGGTATCGAGCCCCGTGTCGGGCTCTCTGCTCAGCAGGGAGCCTGCTTCCCCCTCTCTCTCTGCCTGCCTCTCTGCCTGCTTGTCATCTCTCTCTGTCAAATAAATAAATAAAATCTTTAAAAAATATATGTATTTTATACAACCTCAGGTTGTACTTTTGCCTAAAACTTGCAAGACTGCTTATCCTACTATTTATTTAGTTTACTGACTTTCTTAAGTCGTGGAGGACGTTATCATATTTTATTCTTTTTTTCTCTCTCTCTCTCTCTTTTTTTTTTTTTTTTTTGTCACACAGTAGTTTTGGGTTGTAAGTTGATTTTTAATGGGGAATATTTTGCCCCCTTGGGCTTTTTTTGTGCTCTGGAGCTGAGGTTGATGTACTTTCTCTATAAAGAAACAGACAACATATACAGTAGCCCCCTTATCCAGAGAGTATATGTTTTAAGACTCCCAGTCAGTGCCTGAAACCATGGACAGTACTGAACCCTGTTTTTTCCTATACATACATACCTATGATAAAGTTTAATTTCTATACTGGACACAGTAATGAATTAACAACAACAATAAAGAATAGAACAATTATAGCAAATACTGTAATTAAAGTTATGTGAATGTGGTCTCTCTCTCTCTTGAATATCTTACTGTACTGTACTCGGGCTTCTTGTGATGATGTAGGCTGATAAAATGCCTAGTGATGAGATAAAGTGGGGTGAATGACACAGACATTAGGCTGACACTGACATTCTGAACACTTCAGAAGGATCATTTGCTTCCAGACGGTGATTCACCGTGGGTAACTGAAGCCGTGGGAAACAAAACCGTGGGTGGGAGGGAGGGAACTGTATTTTAGACCTTGTAGGTCACAGACAGACATAAAGTCACTCTCTCTCCTTTTCCTCCTCCCCCTCCTCCTCGTTCTCCTTCTTTTTCTTCTTCCCTTTGATAATGCAAACACCGTTCTTAACAAGCCGTCACACAGAAACAGAATATGGGCAGAATATGGGCAGAATTTGCTCCAAGCCTTGTGTGCCCACTCCCATAATTGATATTGGGAGCGTGTGCTTCCGTCTGCTGGGGGTCCCAGGGATTTGCTAGCCCCAAACGAGTTTTTATTAATTTCTTGACTTGGGGATGAGTACACCTTCTGGGGAATATACATTTGGGCTCCACACTCATGCCAAGGCCCCATAGTTTGGTTTCTACTGGAAGAATTTTTCCTCTAATCAGGGTTCGAGGTAGATTCAAATTTCCTTATCACTTCTCTGGTCCAGAAAGTTAAGTGGTTTTGTTCCTAGTTCACTGGTGGGGTGCACACCGGTAAAGGTTTCAATTTTATGCAGTGATCTGAGTCATAGCCTCCCATTTTATGCAGGACCCAAACCATTATCTTACCCCTTCATGGACAAAAAAAAATGCTGACTTTTGACTGTTAGAGGCAATATTGAGATTTGGTACCTCTAACCCCTTATCTCCTAAGTCATCATTACATTAGCTTATAATTCTGGCTTAAGTTCCTTCCTTGTTTATGTACCTAACTTTTTCTTTCTTTGGAGCCCTACAGTGTTTTAATTGTATGTATCATATACTACCTCCCATTGCTCCATGTTGAGTGAAGAAAGAGATCCAAGGTTGCTTATTTTCCCAAGTTGCCAGCTTAACTCTTAATCACAGAGAGTGTTGAAGTTTATCAAAAGCCTTACTACATCCACTGTGATTATAAAATAGGTCTTACTCACTGAAAAAGATGCGTCATATTATATTAACTTTTTTCTAATTCTAAGTTATTCTTTCATTTCTGCAATAAAGTTTTCTGGGCTGTGATGCTTGAGACATTTAACATACTGCGAATTCAATTTAGTAGGTTCATAAATCCAGAAGCATAAATCAAATTGCTCTAAAGTTTGATATCCTCTTCTCTTTCTTTCTTTCTTTTTTTTGGGGGGGAAGAGGGGTTCAGATTTTGTATTACAGATGTCTTAATTCTGTTAAAAAATTGGGCAGCTTCCTTCATCTTCTCCTTCTCCTTCTTCTTCGTCTTTTTTGAGGGAGGGAGAGAGAGAGAGTGAGGACACATAGAGGGGTAGGGGGAGAGAGAGAATCCCAAGCGGACTCCGTGCTAAGCACAGGGAGCTTGTCACAGAGCTCAATCCCACAACTCTGAGATCATGACCTAGACCAAAATCAAGAGTCTGACGCTTAACTGAATGAACCACTTGGAAAACCTGATTAATTCTCTTTTTCTTTTTCTTTTTTTAAAAAAGATTTTATTTATTTGTCAAAGAGAGAGAAAGTGAGAGAGAGAGCATAAGCAGGGGAAGAAGCAGGCAGAGGTAGAAGCAGGTTCCCCACTGAGCAAGAGGCTAGATGCGGGACTCGATTCCAGGATCCTGGGACCGTGACCTCAGCCAAAGGCAGACGCTCAACTGATGGAGCTACCTAGGCATCCTGCCAGGTGACTTTTGATTTTTTTTTTTATCTATGTTTTAGAGTTTTAATTAGATGCTTATCTTCTATACGTTTCCTCCAAAATAATAAATCTCAGATTTTTAAAAATAAATCTTGCTTTTGTGTGTGTGTGTGTTTTTTTTTTTAAGATTTTATTTATTTATTCAACAGAGAGAGATCACAAGTAGGCAGAGAAGCAGGCAGAGAGAAAGAGAAGAGGAAGCTCCCTGCTGAGCAGAGAGCCCGATGCGGGACTCAATTCCAGGACCCTGAGATCATGACATGAGCCAAAGGCAGCGGCTTAACCCACTGAGCCACCCAGGCGCCCCTTTGCTTTTGTGTTTGTTTTTGTTTTCATATTAGTTATTTTGGTTGTTATTTTTATTTTTCCTTTCTCTTTTTTAAAGAATTTTTTACCCTTCTTCTAACCTCTTGAATTGAATTAACAATGTAATTATTTCCATTCTTTCTTCAATTACTGGACTATTGAGAGTTATCGGTTTTTGCATTCGCTGCATCCAATTCTCTAACACATAGTGGAGGTTGTCTCTCTGCTGGAATGTTCTTTTCCCACAACTTCATGTGGTGAATGCTTCCTGATGTTCAGGTCTCAACTTAAATGCCATCTCAAGGAGGTTATGCCAACCAAAAGTAGTCCCACCCCCATGGCAGCCGCATTATTCTTTTTTATCTTTATAAAGCAAGTGTCATCCCTTGACGTTTTCTTGCTTTATTCATGTTCTCATTTATTAGCTGTTTCCCCCACTCTAGGGGTAGAATGTAAGACCATGAGAACAGAGTTTGCCTTTCCAGTGCTATATATCCTGCTGGTAGAACAATGTCTCGTATCCAGTAGGTGGTCAATAAGTATTAATTGCATGAATGCATTCAAAGTGGTTGCATTTCATGATTTCCATAATAGCCTAGTATAATGTTATATCTCAATTATGCCTCAATTTAGATTCTTTAGAAGATTTGTATTTATTTATTTGACAGACAGAGATCACAAGTAGGCAGAGTGGCAGGCAGAGAGAGAGAGGGAAGCAGGTTCCCTGCTGAACAGAGAGCCCGATTCGGGGCTCGATCTCAGGATCCTGAGATCACAACCTGACCTGTAGGCCAGAGGCTTAACCCACTGAGCCACTCAGGCTCAGTTTAAATTTTAAAAATTTAAATTTTAATTTAAAAAATTCTTAAATTTAAAAAAAAATAAATTTTTATAATTATTAATTTTTAATAATTTCATTTTGTCATTCTGTTTGGAAGTTTGCCCTCTGCCTCAAGTACGTGGTTTATTTGCTTATATAATTTCTAGTTTTATTACATTCTTATATGATAAAATGGCTCAGATGAATTTCGTGTTTTGAAATGTATCGAGTTCATCTTTGTATGTTATTTATGATGGCTTTTTGTAAATGTTCCTCAGAAGCTTAAAAAGATGGCATATTTTCTCTTTGTAAAAGAAAAATTCTGTGATCCAAATTTTTTATGTTTTTGACAGTTTTTGTTTATTTCAGCTGTCAACATTTGAGATACGTGTGTTTAAATCTCCTACAAATATTGTATTTCAAGCACTTTTTTCCTGACATTTCTAACATACTTTGTTACTGTCACAGAAAGTTTCCAGTGGTTAGATCTTCACTGTAGATTGTACCTTTGGTTAAAGGTATAAAATGTTTTTCTTTGACCCATTTAATGCTTTTTGACATGAAGTCTATTAGTCTGAAATAAGCCATTGCCTGCTCTCTTTTTGTTTGTGTTTGTTTGAAGAGAGAATCTGGGAAATTCTGGCCTAAAACTCTGATGGCTCCCAGAGCCCTTTCCTTATGTGCAACAAAAGGTTAAAACAACACCCCAAAGGCCAGCTCAATTTGAAGGGGAATTTAATGCCCTGTATGTTTGAAATGTTTCCCTTGTAGGAAAAAGAGAGCATCTATTGCTGACTTTTCCAGGAGTGCTGAAATTACAACTTTACCAGAGCCAGAAATTGCATACCCGTCGACTAGTTTAGCAATGTCCCGCCTTTGATGTCATGAGGTCCCAAGACCACCTGGTCTTCCAGAACAAGATGGCACTCTCCTTGCCGCTCCTGACAGAGGATCAGAAGGCTGGCACAAGGCGAATGGACCACCACATTTTATAGAAAGCACGTCGTTCCCAGGGGAATCTGGGGAAAAGTTGCAAAGTCTGTACCTTTAGCAGAGATGACACCTTTTTGCCTGGGGCAATGGAGAAAAAATAAATATTATTAATGCCATTAACAAGGAAATACTGTACTCCTTCCACCTCCCAAAGGCAGTTTGCCTTGAGTTCTCTCCAAAACATGCTGTCCTAGCAAAGAGGCAGCCTCACACTACTTCTAAAGACGGCACAGCTGGGATACCCAACCTACAACAAGGATGTGAAAACTGGTTAATGTTAGCAATAACATTTACTTCTTTGAAAACAATGATTTTAGTATGGAAAGATTTACGAAATAAAAGGAATTATTTACTTTTTTTTTTTTTAAAGGGTCTCCAAAGGCTTTGCACTTGGGATTCACCCTGGACTATGTATTTGCCTCTTTTGTGAAGATAACCCTGGAGCCAACTGTAATTGGCAATAGCCAGGCAGGTTCCTAGACAGAGCTCAGAGAGCAGGGTATGGAAGGTGTCAAATGTGCAAAGTTCCCGGCTATCCATTTCCCTGAGACTCCTTGCTTGGTTTGGTTGGCCATGGTTGAGACATCCTCATTCATTGGTTGGCCATGGTTGAGACATCCTCATTCATTGGTTGGCCATGGTTGAGACATCCTCATTCACTCCCACCTAAACCTCATTCTGCTACTGAAATGTGGGAGTGAGAGATGCTGGAGAACATTCAGGAAGCCCTTGCGGGGAGGCAGAGTCCACAAAGGCATCACATTCCAGGAAATGAAACCAAAAATGATGCTCAGCTTTGGCTGTGCATCCGCTGGCTATGGTGGCCAAATAAGAAGTAGGCAATGATGGGGTAGCTGAGTCCAGGCTGAATGACAGCAGAGCTGTGTGTGAGTCCCTGTCCCTGTCACTCACTCGACATAGGGCACTTTTTGTTACGTGAAAAATGGGCCAGAGCAGAGAAAGGGAGCACTTCCCTCCTCTAGAACCTTCTGTAAATAGATGAGAAAAAATGTTCTAGTTTGCAACGTGTTCTGAGCTGTCTGAAAGCAAACTACAGTTAAAAAAAAAAAAAAAAAAGATAAAATAGTACTACTGAACTATCAAACTGGGATCTGCCACCAGAGGCCACTTCCATTTCAGTGAGGGGCTGGCTGTCCCCACTGCTGGGAATGCTGTTGGCAGCTGACCCTCCACTCTCCCTCTATAGGGAGCCTCCCCACCCAGGACAGCCCTGTCTCAGGGTGGCCCACGGCCCAAGACTGGTCAGGAGAGTGTATAAAGTTCATGCCACTTTGCTCCAACCTAGGAAACCCTGAGGTTCAGCCCAGAGCTTCTGGAAGAATCTTTGGAGACCTTCACTGAGATAGCATGGCTAGACCCCTTTCAGGGTGAGCCCAGCTCCAACATGAGCCATGCAGAGTAGGAGGGAATGGTTTTTTCATCGTTCTTTCTCCAGAAATACAAATAGATCCCAAGTGTAGGTACACCCAGCTTTAAGAAAAAACCTTTTTTGTAGGCACGGATTTTTTTTTTTTTTAAGTCCAATTGAAGGGCAATTTTCACAACAGCTACCATTCATTTACACTTACTACGTGTCAGATTCTGCTAAGTGCTTTCTGTCCATCAGCCCATTTGATTCTCAGAACAATCTTCTGATGCAGATACTAATATGAGTTTCATTTTAGAGTTGTGGGGAGCTCGGCTTAGAAAGGTTAAGTAATTTGCCCAAGTTCACATCTAGGAAGCGGTGGGTTTCAAATTCAATTCTGTCTGAGTCCAAAAAACAGGCTAATTCACAAACACTCAATACCACTTCTTGAAACTGTGCTACAGCACATTTCCCTATAATTCCTGTAAATAATAAATTCTTTTCTGGCACCAAGAAGAGAATTGGGTTTGCAAAAAGAGCTGGAGTGGGGGAGGAGACATACTCTGTTTTCTAGAAAAAAAGGAACTCTATGCACTGCATAAATATTAAATCTTTTCTCTGGGTCTCTCTTCCATGTCCATGAAAAGAACTAGAAATAGACTAAGATGCATTTCTCACTACTTAAATACGTCAGAATTAGTCAGCTTTTCAGCACAGGAGTATCCACAGAACAATGCATCTTGAAAAGAGACCTCATCTGCTGTCCAAGAGATGGGGGGCTATCTGCAATTTCAATGACCTCTGGGATTTATGCAGACAGTGTTAAGCAAAATAACTTACAGTGAATTTTTTTTAACCTCTTCAGAAGACAGGTCATTCTCTCTAGGCCATTTTTGGTGTTTCAGTTCCTCCTGCCCGAGCCTTGCCTACATCCCTCCACCATGGGCAATGCCCTGGGAAGGCCCACCTGCTCTTACAGCTGTCGTGTCCACCAAAGAACCCATCTCTGACTCTTCAGTAAGCAGAAGCAGATTTCCACAAGAGCACCAGCCCCTCATTAAACCAAGCCCGTGGTCAGATTAGTATCTCTTGTTCTCAATTCCTTCCCAAACTTGCTGGGAATGTAACAGCCAACACACCAGTTAGCATCTTTCCAAAGTGCTGTCAACCCCCTTGAATGCCTCACGTTCCCCACCAGGCACTGCTGGCCAGATCTCAATCTCAGCCACATCACTCACGTATGCCTGACTGGCTGAGAAGAAACAGAACAAAATTCCCTCAGGTCACAGCCCACATTCTTGTATCTGATAACCAGAGCTGGTTCTGGAAGAGTGTTTATCTCCCAGACCAAACACCACTGGTCTCATAGCTGAGGCCGTGCTTTCCTCTGTGTATGCTCAAAGCCCCCGCCAGGACCTGGCCCCTTCCCAGACTCTCCAGAGCGGTTTGAGCTGCCTGCTGCCTCCATTCTTTCCATCCGTCCATTCCCCCAGGGATAGGTCGGTGCGCTGTGGTACCCTAACACAGAACACTGAGCAGGCACAGTTCAGCCATTGAGGGGGCTGTTCCAGACACTGGCCATGAGGGATGAGGAGTGCTGGCTCTGCCTTAGACCCTTCTGGGTGGAGCTCCTACCAAGGCTTCAGGTCTACTTGATTTAGTGATGTTGTAATGGCAGTGCTAACTTTTATCGACTATTGATTATGTGCCTGGCAGCATTCTAAGTGCTTCAGCTACATTATGTCACTTAATCTCTCCAAGAATGCTGGGCGATAGGCCCAACGTTACCCTTGCTTTATAGATGAGGAGACTGAAGGTGGGAGAAGTGCCTCACCCAAGGTCACAGGCGGGGGCTGAGCCAGAATCCCCACTGGTCTGTCTGCCTTTGACCCTCTGCTAAGCTGCAGGGGCTGTCCGGGAACTGGACAGTGGTCAGTCTGCAGGTGTTTTAAAAAACATTTAAAAATGTAAGCCAGTATGTAACATGCAAGTGACTTCACTTAGAAATACATAAAAAATTCTAGTAACTCTTTATGAATAGATATGTTCCAGAATATCGGGCCCTCCCAAAGGCTCCCAGCCCCTGGAGGTTTGGTCCCCCCCTGGAGTGGGAGGAATGGCAGGATGAAGAGGCAGTTTGGAAAATGCTGAGAAGTGACTTTGAACCTGGAATTCACTCCAAGTTCCGTGTTCTGCTGCAAACAAATTGTGTGAGGCAGGCTGAGTCTTTCTCTGCACCTATGAGAGGGCGAGAGTGAAGTGGGCTGGTTGGAAGGCAGATGTCAGCTCTAAAACTCTTCTGAGCTCCTGCTTGTAAGTCAGATTTTCACCTAAGAGGGACTGACTTTGGGACATGGACGAGTCTTTTGTCAATTGCCCTCAATAGCTACAAAGGAACAGGTAAGGAGCAAAGAGCTCTGGCTGGCCAAGGTTCAGAGCAGCCATGAGGAGGGCCGTGGCTGGGGTCCTTGTGTCCATTTTGGGGGCCAAAATCCTTTAAGTTCATTCAGGAGTCACATGGAGGCTCGGTTCTTTATTTAGCAAAACATAATAACAACCACTGAACCCTGTCCTTGCCAGGGCAAACATCTCAACCCCAACAAAATCACTGGGAACTCTATTAGAGAGAATTTCACAATCTTTTTTTTTTTTTTTTTTTAAAGATTTTATTGTATTTATTTGACATAGAGAGAGGCAGCGAGAGAGGGAACACAAGCAGGGGCAGAGGGAGAAGGAGGCTTCCCGCCAAGCAGGGAGCCCATGTGGGGCCTGATCCAGCACCCTGGGATCATGACCAGAGCTGAAGGCAGAAGCTTAACAGCTGAGCTTGCAGAGCATTCAGAGGAACCTGTAGGAACTGCATTATTTTCTACTCTCCCTCTCAAGCACAGACCTTACCAGAACAAAGCGAACCTGTTTCTCAAATTAGAGGAGCTATGAAAATAAATATCCAAAAGACTGCCCTAAAGAAAATCAACGTGTAAGTCAAAAGATGACACACGGGTCCAAGAAAAACATACGTTTTCGTAGGTCTGTGGGTTTCACCATTCCCTCGGGCCCATCATCTCTCTGTGAGCATAGGATTCGCTGGGGTCTTAGAGTAAGCCTTACTTGCTCTTTGGCAAAAGCAGTATGTACACTCCGAAGTTTAGTTGCTTGTGTGAAAATCTGATCTCAACTATGACTTCCTAGCATCCCACAAGCCTGGGCAGGTTTGAGGGTGGGTATGAGCACCAATAGGAGAGAGCGGGATACCAACAGAGGTTCTCTGAGCCCCTCTGAGGTAACCAAGTCAACCCAGACTGAGCCTAGATTGCCTCTGTATCTGGGGTTAGCTGAGTGTGTGGCTTGTGTGAGAGCAGTGGGTCTCCTAGAGCAGGCATCTCAGTCTTGACTGTGCATACACGTCAGTGTTGGGTTGGTTTTTTTTTCCCTAAGATGTTATTCTTTTATTTGTCAGAGACAGAAGGAGAGAGAACGCAAAAGCAGGGGGAGCAGCAGGCAGAGGGAGAAGCAGGCTCCCTGCTGAGCAAGGAGCCCGACATGGGGCTCGATCCCAGGACCCTGGGATCATGACCTAAGCTGAAGTCAGCCCAACCGACTGAGCCACCAGGTGCCCCAACCTGTCAGTGTTAAATGCAGGTTTGAGTCAGGAGATCTGGGGTGGAGGAGCACCCATGAACCCAGGGCAAACTGGCCAGGGTGCTCCTAGTGGCACAAGTTCTCGAGAGAGAGTGCTGGGTGGTTTTCCAGCAGCACACAGTAGCGTTCAGGTGAGATCAGGCTCTACTGAGAACTGGGGCTGCAGAGTGGGGATGGGGTGAGGGTGGGGGGACATCGGGGAGGCTAGGCAGCTAGCATTCACCTGCAGAGCAAGGGAGAAACTCACAGCCCCATTCCTTGCCTTGGGATTTGGAGATAAGCTAAGGGCCAGTTGTTTCTTAGCCTCAGATTCTTTTAGGAGAAGTTGATAAAATTTCTTCCTAGAATCAGAAACATGAGAGATGGAAGAAACCTAAGGTCATTGTGTATAAAAACTCCCATTCTTGTCCTTCAGTGACCTCTAGAGCTTTCTTGCCTTGTAGCCCACCAATAACTATCATCTCGGGGGCAGTTCCTCCCTGCCTCTTGAGCAGGAACCTTCCCCTTGAATTGAATGAAAATTGACCTTTTGGTGGCTTTCTTCCATCTGTTGTCCCTTTCTTAGAGAATGTTGGCTTCCACCTCCAACCCCTTGCTCCACCCAACCTTGCTAAGCGCTCCGGAGCAACTCATCTTCTCTTTCTATGCCTGTATCTTCTCTGCCTGTCTGATAGAATTTCTGGCAAGGTCAAATACAATTATTATGTGAAAGCACTTTGAACAAGCAGGTTGGAGCTAGACCTTGATGAATCATGGTGGTTACTGGTTCGGCTGGCTAGTTCTCCTCCTTGATGCCATGTTTTCTTGTCTACCTTCTAGCTCCAAATCCTACAACAACCCCCATGTTTAGCCTTTCCTCCTTCTTTTTCTCCTTCTCCTCTCATTCCTCCTCCCCCACCTTTCCCTCCTCTAATAAAATGCCAAGATTTATCTGGGCAAATGGTCACGCAGATAACAATCACATCTCCCAGTGCCTCTTGCAGCTAGGAGGGACATGGGATTACATCACAGCAATCGCAGCGGCCACCTTAAAACAAAGGTGGGAACCATCACTGAGGATGGAAGAGCTGTCCCAGCGCCTACCCCTCGGATGACCTTAGGGAACAGGGCTGTATGTCTGTTCTGCATCGCCAGTCTATCGGCAGACACTTCCAACAGGAATGTTCAACTTCTGTCTTGTTGAAGTCCCCGTATTTTTGGATTTTATTTCAGGACACTTAAACCCATAACCTAACTCACATGCCCAGGGTTCACCCCTTGGCCTGTCTTTAGCTTAGCTCAGGACCACAGAGGCATTTCCTGTTTGTTCTAATCTATACATAGTTCCAACATGAGTTTCTCTTGAGTGATTTTCCAGTTTAAGGATATCATGATCCCTCTCTGGCTGTCATTTCTCTTAACTCTCCCACCCCTCCTTCTCTGCTCACTTGCTTCTTTTTTCACGGTGCAGGCGCTCTAAATATTTGGAGAAGAATGGAAGTCATGGAGTCATGGGTTTCCTTGCCAGGTACAGTGCCTGCGGGCGGGTGGGCTAGGAGAGAGAAGGGATGTGAATGAGATTCTGAGCTTAAGAGGAAGACTTTAATTACCTGCAGCTTGACTAATCACAGCTCTATTACTGAGAATGTTCTACCACATCTTTAGAAAGAAGAAAACTGCAACCAAATAAGGTGTCATGATGGATTCACTCAAAAAATCAATTTCCGAAGCCCCCGACAGTGTCAGCCCACTGGCTGCTCTCTCAAGGGCATCCACAGCCAGGTGTGGTGGCGTGGGTCGTTCATAATGGGTCTGAGGCCGTCCGATCAACTTCATCAAAGTGGATGCTTTCATATTAAGGGCAAATGGACTAAAATGTCCATTTTAAGGAACTTTTGCTAAATAAATAGTCTATAGATGTGCAAAGCTATGGGCACAAGGATGTTCTTTTTGTTTGCATCAGTAATAAAATTGGAAACCACCTAACATACAGCAATAGGAAAAGAGTGAAATAAAAAATATATAGCTTTTCATACTGTAGAAGGCAAAGGCAGCCACTTCAAAGGAGATGGGTCTGTATGGATCAACCTGTAAAAATGTACATGATATATGGTTAGCAAGATTGTATTTTTTATAAAAGTGAAAAACTGGTATTTTATAAAAGTGAAAAACTGCCTAGAAAAATAGTCTGGAAGGATACATATGAAATAATTGACAATGATTGCCTCTGGGAAATAGAATTAAGGGAGGTAGGGGTAGGTTTCCATATTTTATTCTATGGAATTCTATACTGTTTGAGTTTTTTTGTGACCATAGGAATCTACTGTGAGGCAGGGATCATCTTATCCTGCTGATTTCCCTTTGATGAATAAAATAAGGGAACAATCAACAACAATAATATTAACAATAAATAATATAGTGATGATATTAATAATTAATTAATATTATCAACAATATTAATAATAATAAAATTAACAATAATAATATTAACAGTGTGCTAGGCACTGTCCTTTGAACTTTACATATGTAAGTCTATCGAATTTTCATAAGTATGCTATGAAATAAGTACCATTACCATTTCCATTTTATAGAAGGGAAGGCAGATGCACAGAGAGGGTAAGCAAGCTGCCCAAAGTAACCAAGGGATGGAGCTGGGGCTGCATCTAAGCAGTTTGACCTAGAGACTGCTCTTACCCCCACTGTACATTGATTAATCAGTGGAATGAATGAATGAATGCATGCATGCATGCTAAAAGTAAAAAAAAAAAAAAAAAGTTTTCTGGCTAAGTCTTTGATAAGCAGAAGAATCAATGAACCAGTAAAACTCATTCCCAGAGCATTCTGCTTAATCAAGGTTCTACAATTTATCTTTCATTGCAAGGTAATGGGCTGTTTATACTCAGAGCCTTCCAATGCTGAAAAGACACTGATGTTAACCGTTGTTGATGAGTGGCTGGGAAAGGCTGAACATTTTAATTTAAAGTAAGTGAAAGAATTAATTGCCGGCAAATTAAAAGGCTTCTTCTGCCATTTCTCTGCTCCTTGGTCTTCTGCCTTCCGCCCAGAACAATAACAAGGGCGTTGTTGAGTTCAAGTGTGGAGGGCTGGCGCTCCTTTTCCAAGCTGACTGGTTTAGCAGTTTGTGCTTACACACCTGGGGACCTGGAAATGTGATAATGAATTCTGCTCTCCAGAAGCACCTCGATTCCTTGAGGGGTGATTGAGACTCCTCCCCCAAGAAAAAGGCTAAAGTATAGACAATGAGTTCCTGGAACAGAGGAGGTAGATTTCCTCCCATTTGTACCCTCAGCAGCTGGGAGAGTGCCCAGCACATAGGAGGAGCTTTGCGTAGAACCGGCTATCAGTACTGTCAGATCCATAGAAATTTTGATGGTATAGAGGAAGTTCTAAGAAAGATAATAAACACTCCTTAATCGACATAGCGTTTTCTGAATTTACAAATTACATTCATTCAGCAAATAGATAACTAAGCGTGTACTATTCGCAAAGCCCTGTGGCAGATTCAAGTGAATACAAAATAATCCCAGTCTTCAAGGAGCTTATAGGAGAGCTTGAGGGATATATACACTACGTCAGCTCTGTAACTGTAGAATTAAGGAGAAGAATTTTGTAAATCTGACGTCAAGGAAAAACAGCATATCTCTCGCTCTTCCCTCCTTCCCCCATCCGTCCATCTCTAATCTTAGCTATTATACCAGAGTCATTGTGTGGGCTATGCCTATAGGTGCCTAAACTGAAGGGTTTGTGGCAGAAGGAGAACAAATAGAACCATTTCCCTAGGACAATGGAATGTGGTTTCCTGGCAGGGTGGAAGCTGATCGATGCACAATTGAGTTGAGGGTAGGTGTGCACATAAACTGGCACTATTCCAGCTGCTGACGATACAAACAGGAGGAAATCTACTTCCTCTATTCCAGGACCCCATAGTGTATGCGGTAGCCTTTTTCCCCAGTGGGGGAGTCCCTTAAGAAATCGAGGTGCTGGGCACCTGTGTGGCTCAGTGGGTTAAGCCGCTGCCTTCGGCTCAGGTCATGATCTCAGGGTCCTGGGATCAAGTCCCGCATCTTCCTCCTCTCTCTCTCTCTGCCTGCCTCTATGCCTACTTGTGATCTCTCTCTGTCAAATAAATAAATAAAATCTTTAAAAAAAAAAAAAAAAGAAAGAAAGAAAAGAAAGAAATCGAGGTGCTTCTGGAGAGTAGAATCCATTATCACATTTCCAGGTCCCCAGGTGTGTAAGCACAAACTGCTAAACCAGGCAGCTTGGAAAAGGAGCGCCAGCCCTCCACACTTGAACTCAACAACGCCCTTGTTATTGCTCTGGGCAGAAGGCAGAAGATCCACTTGCAGAGAAACGGCAGATGAAGCCTTTCAATTTGCCGGCAATCAATTCCTTCACTTACTTTTTTTTTTTTTTTTTTAAGATTTTATTTATTTATTTGACAGAGACAGATCACAAGTAAGCAGAGAGGCAGACAGAGAGAGGAGGAAGCAGGCTCCCCGCGGAGCAGAGAGCCTGATGCGAGGCTTGATCCCAGGACCCTGGGATCATGACCTGAGCCGAAGGCAGAGGCTTAACCCACTGAGCAACCCAGGCGCCCCAATTCCTTCACTTACTTTAAATCTCTTCCATGGAAAGTCAGAAGAAAACCCCACCAGAAAAAGACATGTCAACCTGTTTGATGGGACAAATGACCTATCTGGGGGAGAGGAAAAGAGAGGAGTATTTAAATGAACAATCGTGTTGGTTACCTGATTCTTAACAGTCTTATGGAAAGGGTATAGAGCAATGATAACTAGGTGTCATAACTGCGGTGGAATTAGAAAGGTACTTGGCCAGAATTTGGACTACACACCCCTCCAAGCAGATCTGCACAGGTGCCAAAGTCCTGAACTACAAGAAGCCAGGGATGTTGCTATTCTCCATCTGTTTCCAATCAGAAATAATAACATCTCCTTGAATATTTTTCATGAATGTTGGAGTTTTGGAGGTGACGGCATAGTGCAGTGGTAAGAAGAGTGGGTGTTGGTGTCAGGCTACCAGGGCTGAAAGTGCATTGTGTGTGTTAACCTGGATAAGGAGACCCTACGTGGGCAGTAAGGAAGTCAAAGGGCTACTGTTAAGATTAAATGAGATAAGATACATGAAATATGTGGTATGTGGCGAGAACTCAATGATCACTAGCCATTATCATGTTCCACAGGAAAAACAAGAAGTCAAGGGTGCAGAACCTGCGTTTGCCAAGTATTTCCACATGTATGTTCTGGGCGAAGCATGGTGCTGAAAATGGGCTCATACATGGGCTCATACGAATGTGAGTTCAAATACTGGTTTCCTCCTCACCAACTTTCCAAACACAGGGGACTCAGTTAACCTCTGAGCCTCTGTGTCCTCATCTATAAAATGGGATAATAGCGGTATGTGAGGAGTATAAGCGGGTAGTGGAGGGGAGGTTAAATAATGGAGGTAAGTTGCTCAGCACACACTAAGTGCTCAGTAAGTGTTAGCGAGTACTTAGGACCCTATTTCTCCTCCTAACAGCTCTAGTATCAGGAACCTAAAAGTCTGTATGTCAGAGTCTCTCCTGTTTAGCTGAAAGCATTCCAGAACAGGACTGAGATCCCACTCCAAGGCGAGCAGAGCCCCTGGCTGAGAACATTTTCCAGTGGTGACACAAGGGAGGTGTTTCAGAAAATGAGGCGGAAGCTTCAAAGAGACACACCCTGTGCCTGAGCCAGGAATGAAGATTCTAGACCCCGAGGCCATAAAGCCAACAAAGGAAATCTGAAGGGAGGAGTCCTTTTGAATCTGACCCAGTGCCACGGTGATCCCTTCAGCCCCGGAAATGGGATCATTGAAGTGGACATTCTCTTCCGGTCTTAGCTCTGGTTATCAGGAGCAGGCGGTGGAGTGGTCCTCATAGGTCTTAATGTGCCCAGAAGGTTTTTGGCTGTCCTCGGAGCTCTGAAGATGTGCATGAAATTAAAGAGCATGCAGAATGTGGACTCATCAGGGTGGAGCCGGCTGGGCACTCCTGGAGGAGCCCCACGATGATGCAGAACCAGGTGACTCAGCTCTGAGATCTGCTGAGTCAGAGAAGACCGTCCGCTTGCAGGCACCTGTAGCGATCATGACAACAGACGGGAAGGGACAGAATCCCATTTCTATTGTACCCCTTCCTCCCTCGGCCTCTTTACCTTCTCTTCCCCCTCCAGTAGCCTCCCAAAGCACACTTCCTGAGACCCACATTCTTCCTCTATAGAGATGTCCACTCATTCAACTCTATTTTTGGAGTTCTGTATATGCGACCTAGATGAGTATCGGCATGTGTTGACATATAGTGTCGACACATGTCGATGAATAGTGTCTACCCCCATTTTGCTTGTTAATATGAATTATCTGTATTTTCTAGAAGTATAGCTATCAGGGACTTACACCGAAGTCGTGAAGTCAAACCTAAAAGAAGCATGTTGGCTTCCTCAACTAAGGCAAATATGAAGGTTAAATATTTCTTAGAAGGCAACTTAGGAGAAAATAGCTTGGTTCAGTTTAAGACAAGCAATAGAATTTTTCAAAAACCACTTAATCTTGTAAGTAGATAATACATTTATAGAATTCAAATTTAAATAAATATATATACATCAAAGTCTGTTTTCTATCTCTGTCCTCAATGTATCCAGTTCCATCCCATCTTCCCAAACTGGTAATCATGTCAGTATTTCCTATGCATTCTTCCAGAGATTTTAAATACATGCACAAGCAAATACAAATTGACAATGCATTCTCTTTCTTTCTACACAAATGAAAGCGTGCTCTATGTGTTATTTTGTAGCTTACTTTTTTTTTTTTCACTTCAGAATCCATTTTGGAAATCTTTGAATTCAATTCATAAGAACTACCCGCATTCTCTTTTTACAACTACATAGTATTCTACTACAAGGACCCACTATAGTGGAGATAACCAATCCCCTACTGGTGGACATTTACGCTGTTGCCAATTTCTTGCCATAGCAAAGAGTACTACAATGAATAACCAGTTCTGATGGTTCTTACCAAATTGCCCACCTATTGGTGGTACCAACTGTTGTTTGCAGGAACAGCATGGGAGAATGCCCATTTCCCCTTTTCTTGCTAATACCATGCATGAATACACATAGATTTTTACTAAGTTGGTAGTAAAAAATGGTATTCCATTGTAGTTTGAACTTGAGCTTGTCTCAAAATATGAAGGACATCAAAATTTGTCTGTGAAATGAGTTGCAAATAATTCACTCCCAATTTATTATCTGTATTTTGACTCTGTTCAAGGATTTTTCTGCTAAGCAAAGATTTTTATTTTTATGAAATTTAATTTTTAAATACTTTACTTTATGCCTTCTAGATTTTGTAACATAGTTAGACAGGTCTTCTCTAAGTTTATACAGGAACTTTCCTTTTAGGATTTATTTTTTTACATTCAATATTTGATTCATTTGGTATGGATCCTAGTATAATTTATTTTACAAATTCAGTGTGACCCTGAAGGACAAGGAAGGATGGTCCCATGTGGGCTGAAAGCTGTAATCAAAAACATCCAGAAGATTCTCATAGCCTTGCCATGTTTTTCATGTGTCCCTGACCTTCCAATCACAGTTCTTTGGCCCAGAGCTAAGTATCTCACCCAATACTGGTCAGTCCAAGCCCTTCTTAGGCATATCTCAACTTGGGACCAGAACAAGAACCAGGCAGTTCTTAGAGGAGATAGACATTAAAGGTAAATCTTGGGACTTCCATAGGCCAGGCTTTTTTCTACTGGAGATAACAAGATAGTAGTGAAAGAGTAAAAATTACACAGAGCAAAAGGGCAGAGATGATGGAATACTACTCAGCAATAAAAAGGAATGAACTATAGGAGTACACAACAGCATGAACCAACTTGAGTGAAAGAAGCTAGACAAAAATCAGAACATTCTATAGGATTCTGTTTACACAAAACTCTTAAAAATGTAAACTAATCTGGAGTGACAGAACTTAAATCAGTCAGTGCCAAGAGAAGGAGGGTGAGGAGAGGCAGAGTGGGGTGAAAGAGAGGAAATACAAAGTGGAATACTTTCCTACTTTCCTAACCACAAAGACAATTCTTATAGAGTGGCCTCTGGCTGTTTGCTAGTTTCCAAAAAGTTACATGAAATTGTAAGTGCATCTCCAAAGTGCCAAGGAGTCTGGGAAATAAGCCATTGCTATTGGGTCACCTCCCATTTATTCTTCCAGCAAGCAGAGTCTTCGTTTAAAATTTTGGGTCTCTGGTCTTTTATTTCCAGAATTTCAATTTATATAGTTGATTCTCATACCATTTTTTGTCTAGTAGTACCCAAAGAGTTACCATGTTTTGATCCCCGCCACACACACAGTTTTATAAACAAAGCTGATTCAATACAAAAACCAGTAGACTACATTTGGAACTTGGAGGAAGTATTCAGAACATTTGTGGCATATAGAATTTATGATAAAGATAAAACCAAAGCAATTTCATTGTTTGTAGGCAAAGTGAAGGCATTGGACCTGATGATCTCTGAGGGTTCCTCCAACCTGTGAGTTTATGACTTCTGGGCAGACGAGAACAACAACATAGGTTTCAAGTGAACTGTGTAAGAAATCAATTGTTCATTGCACAAACAAATAGCATACAATGGCAATAAATCTCAGAAAGAACATTCCAAAAATTATCTTCAGCACCTCATTATATGTGCAGTTTCATTTTTGTCTTACTTTTCTTACTTTCTAAGCAATGCCACTTGTATGAAGTGTCAGTTGTCATTCAGCACATGATGTGTGTATTTGTGTGTATCTCCCACACCCCGAGGGTAGAGGCCACAAGCTCTAGAGACATTTTGCAAGGTCAATAGGACTAAAGAGAGGAGAAGATTTTTCATCTGCTTAAAAATGTGAAGAAAGAGGGTATTGCAAAAGTGGATATGTTGGTTGGAATTCAAAATCCATTTGCCCAAAGCATTATATGGTTGTTTCTCAGGCTAGATCCTCAAAGCTATTTAACCCAAAATATAATATAAAAAGACAAATAACAGCATTATTTTGATATGCTTATCCTCATTTATAGAACCATTTTCTTAGGGGAAAAAAAAAATCCATCCTGTGTTCCTTGATAGGACACCATGGACGTACATCCCTCAGACCAGCAGGAGACACAGATCTGCTGCAGTGGGGACAGTTGGGGACAGGTGGTACCAGCCACCCCAAGTTCATTCCGTCTTGACATCTGCCTAAGAGGAGGCAAAGTTGTTCCAAGCTAGGGAACAAAGAAAAGCTACCTAGAAGGGTGGAGTTGTGAATGTCAACTCCCCCCATTCTTATTTTTTAAATTATTCTATAAACTGAATATTCACAACAGACTGCTTGTCTTTGCTTTGTTTCAGAATCCCGTTTGGGGACCATGATTGAGAACTCCAAGGTTTTTTTGCTCTTTGTTATAATTAGTAACTGGTTTTATGTACCTTGATTATAATAAATTTGTTTTTGAATTTCATTGTAATACCTAAACTGATCATTGTCACAAATGGATGTCGGTATTTGGCTGTCAGTGTTTTTCTTCTAACAGAAATGAATGATACAAATTTTTTGAATTACTATGTTGTGGGTTTCCTTTTTAATTACTTGAACATGAGCGCTCACTTCGGCAGCACATACACTGAACCACACACGAGCTCATTCATTCAACAAACATTTATTGTGTACCGACTTTTGGGCTGAATCCTCTGGAGTATACTAAGATGAATAAACCACCTTTCCTGCATTCATGGACCTTATGAGATGCAGCAAATAGAATAGATAAATAAACAACCCTACTAAAGGTAGAATGAATGAGTAATATGAGAGATGATGGGTCCTTCGGGCAACAAAGGAGGGGGAAAAGATAGATATTCATCTGAGACAAGAGAAGTTTCTTGGAGATTTTGGTGCATGAGCTGTTCCTTGTTGGAGAATCAAGACCCAGAAAGTGATGGGAAGGGGTCCCAAGGAGGAGGGAATGGAAAACCACTGATGGTTTTAGAAAAGGGGACGTGACACGGGTTAGCTGAGTGGTTTAGAAAGCAGACAAACACCAGTTCAACAATGACTACAGTGATTCAAATGAACTTTACATGCCTGAACCATAAGAGACTGGTGTGAATAGAGCACACAGATTCAAGAGATGCTAAGAAAGCCAAGTCAACAAGCCCAGGGGATCCTTTAGAGACAAGAGTGGAAACACAGATTTGGAAGTCAGTGCAGGTAATTATTGAAATTATAGAATAGTGGTTCTCAAGCTTACTAAGCAGAAGAATTACTCGGAAAGCTTATTATTTCTGGCTCTGCCCCGTGGATATAGAAATTGAGGAAGATTTAAGTTCGGACTCAACAATCTGTGTTTTCAAGTCACATCCTAGACGATTTGGATGCGTGTGGTGTACTGATCACACTTGAGGAAACAGTGCTGTGGACTTAGGGACTTCCTGGAGAGTGTGCACTGAATAAAAGGCGGCTGAGAATGGCTATTTAAGGAAATGAGCTGGAGAATCTGCCCACTGGAGCTCCTACCACATGCCACTTGTTTCTCCATGTCCTGGGATCAAAGGTGGGCCTTCTTGGAGCTTCTAAAGTAAAAGAATACATACACAGAAATTAAATGGTTTTAAGTAGAGCCATAGAGAAAATGAAGCAGAATAAGAGCTAGAGAGTGATGAGGTTGGGGGGAGTGAAGGGAGGCGGGAAGAATAGTGTGGGAAGAACTCTGATTCAATAAGGAAAAGCTCTCAGAAAGTGACATCTAAGTGGAAAGCTGAGGAGAAGAGGTGGCCCTGAGATGCTCTGGGAGGAGAGCATTATAGGCACGTGTGTCAAGCTTACAATGTGCAATGCAGATGTGTCAAGTTTAGGAGCTGGGAGCAGCTCGGTGTGTTCAGAGCATGGCTGTGGGGCCAGGGTACAGTGGGGCTGGCACAGAGTGAGTGAGTGGGGGAGTAGTAGCAGATGAGGATGGAGAAGCAAGCAGGAGCTGGGTCATGCCCTTGTAGACCAGGGCTAGGATTTGGGAGTTCAGAGTGTGTCGGGGGGAAATACCTGGAAGCTTCGAATAGGAGAATGACAGCAGCTGACTGGCTTTCTGGAAGTCTCACTCTGCCTGCTGTGAAGTGTAGAGAGCAGGTGTGGAAGCGAGAGCCCAGCAAGGAGGCTACTGAAGGGGTCCAGGTGGCAGTTATGGTGGTGGGGACATGGATGGTGGCAGCGGATATGGTGAGAGGAGGGCAAACCTGACACATGTCATAAGGTAGAAATGACATAACTTGCTGATGGA
Source organism: Mustela lutreola (assembly GCF_030435805.1). Classification (NCBI taxonomy): domain Eukaryota; kingdom Metazoa; phylum Chordata; class Mammalia; order Carnivora; family Mustelidae; genus Mustela; species Mustela lutreola. The sequence continues at coordinate 100,394,781 of NC_081299.1, read as the reverse complement.
TTAGCTGTGAGATCTGAGGGAAATTTCTAGGTGTGGGGGGTTTTACTTGGTTTTTGGTAGAAGAAACAATTAAAATTTAAGTGATGAAGATGACATAGTATGAAAATAAAAAGGAACTGGGCTGCCAGGTCTTTTTGGTTTTGGTATCCCTAATGCCTTGAACCATCACAACATGCTGTAAGAGCTTAACGAATGTTTCTTGAATGAGGGGCACCAGGGTGGCTCAGTCAGTTAAGTGTCTGGCTCTGGTTTCAGCTCAGGTTGTGATCTCAGGGTTGTGAGATAGAGCCCAGCATCAGGCTCCACACTTAGCGCAGAGTCTGCTGGAGATTCTCTCTCTCCCTCTGCCTCTACCCCTGCGCCCTCTCAATCAATCAACCCATCAATAAAATCTTTTTAAAAAGATTTCTTGAATTACTGAAAGACTCACTGCTGCAGAAAAGCTAAGAAGATGAGGACTAGAAAAAGCCACTAGATGGTAGAGTTAAGAGTTTGCTGGAAGGCAGTGGGATGGTGGATTACTAACCAGGTGATGGACATAGAGGAAATTGCAGTTTGGGGGCCAGGAAATAACAGTGGATGGAGGCAACCGGGAAGGTCAATTGTGCAGAATGGACTTGGTAGGGCTGAGCCAACACAGATGACAGATGGGAGGAGCTTATGTCTTGGGTGGTTCCAAGACAATTGAATAAGGACTGACAACTGGAAGAAGTGTCATAATTACATGCTAAATGATTCTTTTTCAACCTCCTCTAGGGATGTGTGTGAATATGTGTAGGTGAGTGTTCGTGCTTACACAGTTGTGGGGGTTTGGATTCACAAGAGTAGCATCTGTTAGGAAGAAAACATGTTCATATCTGCAGGGACACATAATTATGCCAGCAAATCACAGTTGCTAAAGCCATGGTCTCCCTTATTCCCTCTCTCCCCTCCTCCTGTCGCTCTCTTCTTCCTTCTCTCATTCCGTGCTTTCTCCCGTTCTTCGAGGCAGGTTGTTAAAGACCTTGAATCGATGAGCTGAGATACTTTCTTGAAAAATGATTCTAATTTAAATGTCCTGGTAATCAAGAACGGAATAAAGGAATTCTGACCCATGTCATGCCTTAACAAATGAAAGTGGACATTACCTTTCCTGTGATATAAAGTGTATTTCAGAAGAGCTTGAGGCTACTTCCTAACTGATATGTTGGTGGACTGCCCTTCTCACAAGTGTGTTTCTAGGTGGAGGTGAGCCTTATGTTTCCACCCATCTGTGCCCTCTTTGAACTATTTTGGTCCAAAAAGTGGTTGTGAAAGGCTTGCCGCATTCCAACTGACAGGATCCATTAACACTTGATGGATAGAACCTTAAAGAAGTAGCTCAATATGGGGTGCCTGGGTGGCTCAGTTGGTTAAGCAAAGGCCTTCAGCTCAGGTCATGATCCCAGGGTCCTGGGATTGAGTCCCGTGTCAGGCTCCTTACTCAGCAGGGAGCCTGCTTCTCCCTCTCCCTCTGTCTGCTACTCTGCCTACTTGTGCTCACTCTCTCTCTCTCTCTCTGTCAGATAAATAAATAAATAAATTTTTAAAAAGAAGAAGTAGTTCAATATGTGTAACATTTAATCTTTTTCAGAGTGGCCCATGAAATTAGTTTTAAGCATCTCATAAAACGGGACACATTCCAATTTTGTGTTGTCATAAGATTATCTTTAAATAAAATATCATAAAGATGTTTTATCTTGACATAACAAACTACTTCCACCCATATTTTCATACAATTTCCTGAATTTTAGTACATGCCATACCTAATAGAGTAATAATTCCTAAGCAGTCAATCTGCCTGTTCTATGCAGACTTACAATGGCACAGCTAATACCACGCTAGAGTAATGCCCTGTCTGTTTTTAATGACCTTGAGCCAACAAGCTACAATCCTCCTTTGGAAAGCAGTTCTAATTTAAATACACTGTTAATCAAGAAGGGCGTATTTGCAGTTAATTTAGAAAGTTCTTACCAACTTTAAATCAGCAGTTCTTGACTACAGACACAGTCCGTTGGGATGGCGGTGAGGGATGGAAATTCACAGAGATACTTTTGGTTGTCATGATGACTGGGAGACGCTATTGGCACTAGTCACATCCAGTCTCCTGAAAGCTCCTACCAGGCCATTTCAGACCCGCATGTATTTGTGTGTTACTCCCTCTTCCTGCAACATCCTTCCCCATCCCTGCATCAACTGTAGGAGTGTGTTTATTATTGACTAATTGTGCAACTGTTATCACTACCTAGTTCCGGAACATTTTCATCACCCCAAGAGGAAACCTGGTGCCCATTAAGCAGTTACTCTCCATTTCCACCGACAGCCCCATCCCCTGGAATCCATTAAGCTTCCTGTCTTTAGAGATTTGCCTATTATAGATATTTCATATCGATGGAATCATGCCATCTGTTACCTTTGTATCTGGCTTCATTTACTTCGCATAATGTTTTCAAGGTTCATCCATGTCATAGAGTGTATCAACACATCATTTTATGGGTAAATCATATTCCACTGTATGAACAGACAATGTTTTATTTACCCACTCATCTGTTGATGGACATTTGTGTTTTTTCTACATTTTGGCTCTCGTGAATAGTGCTAGTATGAATATTTGTGCACAGGTTTTTGTTTGCACCTGTTATCAGTTTGGGGGGTTATGAAACCAGGAGAGGAATTGCTGAACCCTATGGTAATTTTTTGTTTAACAGTGGGTTGAGCATTTTTAAGAAATCCCCTCTGAAGTCTCTCTGGACCTGTCTTGCCCCTTCCACCCAAGTTATCCTTCCTTCTGTGTATGACCACTGTAATACCTGAAGTTCAGCACCTGAATTTGAGTTTAACAATCTTATATTTCCTGCCTTCCGTTAGTAGATTATAAACTCCTGAGCGCAGAACCCAGGTCTTATTTTTCTTTGCATTGCTTACCGTAACTCCATTTACCTTCGGTGAATTATAAACTTTTGATCTTTGCTGGGAAAATGACTATTTTCTGGGTGCAGAAAAAACTTCGCTTCCAATGGCATGACTTTTCACTTGGAGCACCAAGAACTTTAGATGCTATAAAGTGGTAATTGCTGTTTTTAACTATAATTGCTTGGGCTGTGATGGCACACCCGGGTTGCTATTATATTTATTTAGGCAAAGAAAGAGAGGGCGTATGTGTGTATATGTGTGGGGAAGAAGAGGCTATATTTTCGATGTTGCAGCTTTTTTTTTTTTTTTTTAATTTTTTTATTTTTTATAAACATATATTTTTATCCCCAGGGGTACAGGTCTGTGAATCACCAGGTTTACACACTTCACAGCACTCACCAAATCACATGCCCTCCCCAATGTCCATAATCCCACCCCCTTCTCCCAAACCCCCTCCCCCCGGCAACCCTCAGTTTGTTTTGTGAGATTAAGAGTCACTTATGGTTTGTCTCCCTCCCAATCCCATCTTGTTTCATTTATTCTTCTTCTACCCATTAAGCCTCCATGTTGCATCACCACTTCCTCATATCAGGGAGATCATATGATAGTTGTCTTTCTCTGCTTGACTTATTTCGCTAAGCATGATACGCTCTAGTTCCATCCATGTTGTTGCAAATGGCAAGATTTCATTTCTTTTGATGGCTGCATAGTATTCCATTGTGTATATATACCACATCTTCTTGATCCATTCATCTGTTGATGGACATCTAGGTTCTTTCCATAGTTTGGCTATTGTGGACATTGCTGCTATAAACATTCGGGTGCATGTGCCCCTTTGGATCACTACATTTGTATCTTTAGGGTAAATACCCAATAGTGCAATTGCTGGGTCATAGGGCAGTTCTATTTTCAACATTTTGAGGAACCTCCATGCTGTTTTCCAGAGTGGCTGCACCAGCTTGCATTCCCACCAACAGTGGAGGAGGGTTCCCCTTTCTCCGCATCCTCGCCAGCATCTGTCATTTCCTGACTTGTTGATTTTAGCCATTCTGACTGGTGTGAGGTGATATCTCATTGTGGTTTTGATTTGTATTTCCCTGATGCCGAGTGATATGGAGCACTTTTTCATGTGTCTGTTCGCCATCTGGATGTCTTCTTTGCAGAAATGTCTGTTCATGTCCTCTGCCCATTTCTTGATTGGATTATTTGTTCTTTGGGTGTTGAGTTTGCTAAGTTCTTTATAGATTCTGGACACTAGTCCTTTATCTGATATGTCGTTTGCAAATATCTTCTCCCATTCTGTCAGTTGTCTTTTGATTTTGTTAACTGTTTCCTTTGCTGTGCAAAAGCTTTTGATCTTGATGAAATCCCAATAGTTTATTTTTGCCCTTGCTTCCCTTGCCTTTTGCGTTGTTCCTAGGAAGATGTTGCTGCGGCAGAGGTCGAAGAGGTTGCTGCCCGTGTTCTCCTCAAGGATTTTGATGGATTCCTTTCGTACATTGAGGTCCTTCATCCATTTTGAGTCTATTTTTGTGTGTGGTGTAAGGAAATGGTCCAATTTCATTTTTCTGCATGTGGCTGTCCAATTTTCCCAGCACCATTTATTGAAAAGGCTGTCTTTTTTCCATTGGACATTCTTTCCTGCTTTGTCGAAGATTAGTTGACCATAGATTTGAGGGTCTATTTCTGGGCTCTCTATTCTGTTCCATTGATCTATGTGTCTGTTTTTGTGCCAGTACCATGCTGTCTTGATGATGACAGCTTTGTAATAGAGCTTGAAGTCCGGAATTGTGATGCCACCAACGTTGGCTTTCTTTTTCAATATCCCTTTGGCTATTCGAGGTCTTTTCTGGTTCCATATAAATTTTAGCATTATTTGTTCCATTTCTTTGAAAAAGATGGATGGTACTTTGATAGGAATTGCATTAAATGTGTAGATTGCTTTAGGTAGCATAGACATTTTCACAATATTTATTCTTCCAATCCAGGAGCATGGAACATTTTTCCATTTCTTTGTGTCTTCCTCAATTTCTTTCATGAGTACTTTATAGTTTTCTGAGTATAGATTCTGTGTCTCTTTGGTTAGGTTTATTCCTAGGTATCTTATGGTTTTGGATGCAATTGTAAATGGGATTGACTCCTTAATATCTCTTTCTTCTGTCTTGCTGTTGGTGTAGAGAAATGCAACTGATTTCTGTGCATTGATTTTATATCCTGACACTTTACTGAATTCCTGTATAAGTTCTAGCAGTTTTGGAGTGGAGTCTTTTGGGTTTTCCACATATAGTATCATATCATCTGCGAAGAGTGATAATTTGACTTCTTCTTTGCCGATTTGGATGCCTTTAATTTCCTTTTGTTGTCTGATTGCTGAGGCTAGGACCTCTAGTACGATGTTGAATAGCAGTGGTGATAATGGACATCCCTGCCGTGTTCCTGACCTTAGCGGAAAAGCTTTCAGTTTTTCTCCATTGAGAATGATATTTGCGGTGGGTTTTTCATAGATGGCTTTGATGATATTGAGGTATGTGCCCTCTATCCCTACACTTTGAAGAGTTTTGATCAGGAAGGGATGTTGTACTTTGTCAAATGCTTTTTCAGCATCTATTGAGAGTATCATATGGTTCTTGTTCTTTCTTTTATTGATGTGTTGTATCACATTGACTGATTTGCGGATGTTGAACCAACCTTGCAGCCCTGGAATAAATCCCACTTGGTCGTGGTGAATAATCTTTTTAATGTACTGTTGAATCCTATTGGCTAGTATTTTGTTGAGTATTTTCGCATCTGTGTTCATCAAGGATATCGGTCTATAGCTCTCTTTTTTGGTGGGATCCTTGTCTGGTTTTGGGATCAAGATGATGCTGGCTTCATAAAATGAGTTTGGAAGTTTTCCTTCCATTTCTATTTTTTGGAACAGTTTCAGGAGAATAGGAATTAGTTCTTCTTTAAATGTTTGGTAGAATTCCCCCGGGAAGCCGTCTGGCCCTGGGCTTTTGTTTGTTTGGAGATTTTTAATGACTGTTTCAATCTCCTTACTGGTTATGGGTCTGTTCAGGCTTTCTATTTCTTCCTGGTTCAGTTGTGGTAGTTTATATGTTTCTAGGAATGCATCCATTTCTTCCAGATTGTCAAATTTATTGCCATAGAGTTGCTCATAGTATGTTCTTATAATAGTTTGTATTTCTTTGGTGTTAGTTGTGATCTCTCCTCTTTCATTCATGATTTTATTTATTTGGGTCCTTTCTCTTTTCTTTTTGATAAGTCGGGCCAGGGGTTTATCAATTTTATTAATTCTTTCAAAGAACCAGCTCCTAGTTTCGTTGATTTGTTCTATTGTTTTTTTGGTTTCTATTTCATTGATTTCTGCTCTGATCTTTATGATTTCTCTTCTCCTGCTGGGCTTAGGGTTTCTTTCTTGTTCTTTCTCCAGCTCCTTTAGGTGTAGGGTTAGGTTGTGTACCTGAGACCTTTCTTGTTTCTGGAGAAAGGCTTGTACCGCTATATATTTTCCTCTCAGGACTGCCTTTGTTGTGTCCCACAGATTTTGAACCGTTGTATTTTCATTATCATTTGTTTCCATGATTTTTTTCAATTCTTCTTTAATTTCCCGGTTGACCCATTCATTCTTTAGAAGGATACTGTTTAGTCTCCATGTATTTGGGTTCTTTCCAAACTTCTTTTTGTGGTTGAGTTCTAGCTTTAGAGCATTGTGGTCTGAAAATATGCAGGGAATGATCCCAATCTTTTGATACCGGTTGAGTCCTGATTTAGGACCGAGGATGTGATCTATTCTGGAGAATGTTCCATGTGCACTAGAGAAGAATGTGTATTCTGTTGCTTTGGGATGAAATGCTCTGAATATATCTGTGATGTCCATCTGGTCCAGTGTGTCGTTTAAGGCCTTTATTTCCTTGCTGATCTTTTGCTTGGATGACCTGTCTATTTCAGTGAGGGGAGTGTTAAAGTCCCCTACTATTATTGTATTATTGTTGATGTGTTTCTTTGATTTTGTTATTAATTGGTTTATATAGTTGGCTGCTCCCACATTGGGGGCGTAGATATTTAAAATTGTTAAATCTTCTTGTTGGACAGACCCTTTGAGTATGATATAGTGTCCTTCCTCATCTCTTATTATAGTCTTTGGCTTAAAATCTAATTGATCTGATATAAGGATTGCCACTCCTGCTTTCTTCTGATGTCCATTAGCATGGTAAATTCTTTTCCACCCCCTCACTTTAAATCTGGAGGTGTCTTCGGGCTTAAAATGTGTTTCTTGGAGGCAACATATAGATGGGTTTTGTTTTTTTATCCATTCTGATACCCTGGGTCTTTTGACAGGGGCATTTAGCCCATTCACATTCAGGGTAACTATTGAGAGATATGAATTTAGTGCCATTGTATTGCCTGTAAGGTGACTGTTACTGTATATGGTCTCTGTTCCTTTCTGATCTACCACTTGTAGGCTCTCTCTTTGCTTAGAGGACCCCTTTCAATATTTCTTGTAGAGCTGGTTTGGTATTTGCAAATTCTTTCAGTTGTTGTTTGTCCTGGAAGCTTTTAATCTCTCCTTCTATTTTCAATGATAGCCTAGCTGGATATAGTATTCTTGGCTGCATGTTTTTCTCGTTTAGTGCTCTGAAAATATCATGCCAGCTCTTTCTGGCCTGCCAGGTCTCTGTGGATAAGTCAGCTGCCAATCTAATATTTTTACCATTGTATGTTACAGACTTCTTTTCCCGGGCTGCTTTCAGGATTTTCTCTTTGTCATTGAGACTTGTAAATTTTACTATTAGGTGACGGGGTGTGGACCTATTCTTATTGATTTTGAGGGGCGTTCTCTGAACCTCCTGAATTTTGATGCTCGTTCCCTTTGCCATATTGGGGAAATTCTCCCCAATAATTCTCTCCAGTATACCTTCTGCTCCCCTCTCATTTTCTTCTTCTTCTGGAATCCCAATTATTCTAATGTTGTTTCGTCTTATGGTGTCATTTATCTCTCGAATTCTCCCCTCGTGGTCCAGTAGCTGTTTGTCCCTCTTTTGCTCAGCTTCTTTATTCTCTGTCATTTGGTCTTCTATATCACTAATTCTTTCTTCTGCCTCATTTATCCTAGCAGTGAGAGCCTCCATTTTTGATTGCACCTCATTAATAGCTTTTTTGATTTCACCTTGGTTAGATTTTAGTTCTTTTATTTCTCCAGAAAGGGCTTTTATATCTCTCGAGAGGGTTTCTCTAATATCTTCCATGCCTTTTTCGAGCCCAGCTAGAACCTTGAGAATTGTCATTCTGAACTCTAGATCTGACATATTACCGATGTCTGTATTGATTAGGTCCCTAGCCTTCGGTACTGCCTCTTGTTCTTTTTTTTTTTTTTTTTTTGTGTTGAATTTTTATGTCTTGTCATTTTGTCCAGATAAGTGTAAATGAAGGGGCAAGTAAAATACTAAAAGGGTGGCAACAACCCCAGGAAAATATGCTTTAACCAAATTAGAAGAGATCCAAAATCGTGAGTGGGGAGAAAGGGGATAAAAAGAGGTTCAAAAAGGAAGAAAGAAAAAAAAAAAAAAACAAAAAGAAAAGAAAAAAAAAGAAAAGAAAAGAATTTTTAAAAAAAGAAAACACCTAAAAAAAATGTAAAAAAGAAAAAATATATATATTAGATAAACTAGTAAAAAATCGTTAAAAAAGAAAAAGGTAACAGTTAAAAAAAAATTTTTACCCGAAGACGAGAAAAAAAAAAAAATGAAAAAGAAAAAATTAAATTAACTGCAAGACTAAAAAAAATCACAGGAAAAAAGCCATGAGTTCCGTGTTTGGCTTTCTCCTCCTCTGGAATTCTGCTGCTCTCCTTGGTATTGAGACCGCACTCCTTGGTAGGTGAACTTGGTCTCGGCTGGATTTCTTGTTGATCTTCTGGGGGAGGGGCCTGGTGTAGTGATTCTCAAGTGTCTTTGCCCCAGGCGGAATTACACCGCCCTTACCCGGGGCCGGGGTGAGTAATCCGCTCGGGTTTGCTTTCAGGAGCTTTTGTTACCTGAGCGCTTTCCGTAGAGTTCCGGAGGACGGGAATACAAATGGCGGCCTCCTGGTCTCCGGCCCGGAGGAGCCGAGAGCCCAGGGCCCCACTCCTCAGTGCGCCCTCAGAGAACAGCGCCCAGTTACTCCCGTCTGCCTGACCTCCGGCCGCGCTCCGAGCTCACCGAGCCTGCGACCGGTTCAAGGTAACACGGAGCTGCGAGCTTACTGTCGGCTCTGTCTCTGTAGCCGGCTTTCCCGTTCCAATACCCGCAAGCTCTGCGACACTCAGACACCCCCGATCCTTCTGTGACCCTGCGGGACCTGAGGCCACGCTGACCCCGCGTGGGCTTCGCCCCGGTTTAGCCTCTGGAGCGATGTCCCTCAGCGGAACAGACTTTTAAAAGTCCTGATTTTGTGCACGGTTGCTCCGCTGCTTGCCGGGAGCCAGCCCCTCCCCCCGGGGTCTATTTTCCCGTCGCTTTGGATTCACTTCTCCGCCGGTCCTACCTTTCAGAAAGTGGTTGTTTTTCTGTTTCCAGAATTGCTGTTCTTCTTCTCTTCGATCTGCCGATGGATTTTCAGGTGTTTGCAATCTTTAGATAAGCTATCTAGCTGATCTCCGGCTAGCTGAAGCAGTCTCAGCTTGCTACTTCTCCGCCATCTTGACTCCTCCTCCCGATGTTGCAGCTTTTTGACAGTGAGCTACATTTGCAAAAGCTCTCTACCAGCCAATGACCTCAACTGATGTGGGAGGAACTTCTCAGAACTTCATCTTTGAACAAGTCTGATTTGCGAGGCTCCTCCACCGCTATGCTGACAACTAAAATGCTGCATTTTATAAGTCATAGGTCTGCCCAGAGCTACTAGCATTTTTGGCAATCTTGCAAAATCACAAGGGTTTTAATTAAATTGCTTTCAAAGTAACTTTTTTTAATGGGTCATAGGACAAAATGTTGAATTAACACAAAGAATTTCCTAATGGAGTGAAAACAAATGGGGGGTGGCTTCTCATGCGATCTTCCTGTAATTGGAACCACCAATCAGAGGTGTCGCATGAGGGCTCCTTAATGGAAGGCTTTTTTGTCTCTGGATCAGCATTCAACATTAAATGCTGAAAAAGGGTTGACTTTTTCCAAGAGCAAAAGTACCCAGGGTCAGACAGAGAAGTATGAGGCACGGCTTCTTCTTACTAAGAATTTATAATCTAGCTGGAGAGGTGAGAAATAGATGCATAAAAGATAATTAGCAAGTTAGGTAACATGTAGGAGCTGCAAGAGTGATATAAACACTTGGCAATATTAGGTGAGGCGGGACGGAGGGGTAAGAGAAAATGCTATTTGAGCAGTCCATGAAGTGTGGAGATGTGCTTAAGGTAGACAGAGAGGTTGTGTTTTCCAACTAAAGAGCATGGTATGTGTCAAGATCATGCAATGTTTAAGAGCCCCTGAGCCAATTAGTCTAATGGAGCAGGATATGTGGATATGGGAATAGGGGAAGCAGGAATAGCATGGATAAATTGGGAGTCAGACTGAAAAGAGCCTTGAAAATAAAAATAAGTGTAGACTTTATCCTGTAGTGATAGAGAAGCGTTTGGCTTCCGAGCAGGAGAGTGACACATTGATGGTTATATTTACAGAAAAGTAATCTAATGAGGTTTTGTAGACTGGCTTGAAGGGAGAAATAATGGAAATGAGAAATAAGTCAAGAAACTCTTGAAATAGTCCAGGCAAGAATGGATAATTTGAACTAGAGCAGTAGCAACGGAGATATAAAGAAGGGTGGGAGTAGGAGGTAGAGTCATAAATAAAACTGGGTTTTCTTCCATTTAGACAGACATTAAAAAGTATTCATTTTATGTTTAATTTATCTATTCCTACTTTATAGTTTCCACACACCACTGTGTTGGAAATCAGGACCTCCTTAGCTGATGGTGGAGTTCAGAATACGACACCCCAAAATATGCCACTTTGGCTTCAGGATTTGCCTTCAGCTGAAGGCAATTAAAAAATTGCAGACACAGGAGGAACTCTCTGCCTTCCCTTTACTGGCTAACAGGAGGGGATAAATTTTTCTTTGTAAAGGAAGCACAAATTTCCATTTGTAAAGATGTCTCCCCTGTTAGCACCAGGAAGAGGAGGATACTTTTAATCACTGGAGATGACTCTTATCACTGAAGACAACACTAACTTCAGTCTTCATAACAAACCTTATTGAGTAAACAGCCTTTATCTACCACACATTTCCTAGTTAACTTCCCACAATTTACTGCCCCGAGAAGCCCAAACTGCCCCCTTCTTTCCTTTGTCTAGTCACTTTACCACCATTTATCACCCTTTGTTAAAGTGGTATATAAACCCCTGGGTCTAACCCCTTCTTTGGGCTTTCACTTCTTTTCTGGAAAACCCCATGTGCTGACTAAATAAACCTTTCTCCTGTTAATCTGTCTTTGTCATTTTAATTTGTAGGTTCTGGGAACAGAACCTAAGAGGGTAAAGGAAGTCCTTTTGCCCCTTACACTGACCATTCAACAATGCCCTTGAACAACTAACCAATAATCAATCATGTGACCTCTTTTATTTATAGTCTGATGCCAAATCTCAGGTGGATTCTAAGTGCCAACTGACAGTCTGAATACATTTCTCTAGTAAGTTTACTGGAGTGTGAGCTCTAAGTAGGCAAGGATTTCTGTTCTATTCACTGGTATATCCCAGGAGCCCAGAACAGAGTCTGGTACATAGCATGTACAGTGAATGTTATGGACAAGTATTTCACACTTTTTCCTCATACCAAAGTCCTCAGACTCTCTCACTGTAATTCACACTCAACTTTCTAGTTCACTGAGAAACGAGAATTGGGACACCTGGGTGGCTCAGTAGGTTAAGCATCTGCCTTCGGCTCAGGTCACAATCTCAAGGTCCTGGGATTGAGCCCCACGGCAGACTCCCTGCTCAGCAGGGGAGTCTGTTTCTCCTTCTCCCTCTGCCCCTGCTCGTGCTCTTTTTCAAATAAATAAATAAAATTTTAAAAAAGAGAAAATACAATTAATCTGAAGAGAATATCCACTTACTCCTATAGCAAAGGCAGCCACACCCTTGTAAACTTACCCATATTTGTTCCTTTCCACGATCACAAAGGACAATTTCTCTCAGCTTCTATCCAAGGCTGACTCTTCCAAATGTACATGGTATCCCAGCCCCTAGCATAGACTTTACTCCTGCAGTTGACTCCTCTCCTGCATCACCAGTTTTTCCTCTCAACTGGATGGTTCCCAGCAGCATTCAGATTGGGTTAGGAGAAAGCTCTAAGCAGGAAAGCAAAGAGATGCTTTGGCATGTGCTTGGGTGCTGGCAACCTGCACAGTGCTATCCAACAGAACAGCCTTTGGGTGGCCTTTGTGTGGCCAAAGCATCTGCTGAAGGAGCTGAGTACAAATTTTCTAATGCATAATTTTGTATCTGACACTTAGCAGGTATTTAATAAATATTCATTGAGGAATGGATAATATCTCCCAACTCAAATTGTCCCTCTTTTGGCTATAATCCCTCCAGCTATCACCCCATTCCTCATCACCCTTTTATAGCCAAATCCAGAGAAGCATTGTTTCTATACTAACTGTCTCCACTTCTTATCCTCTTTGTCTCTCTTGCTCTCACTCCAATCATACTTTCATCTCTACCACTCTACTGCAATTTTGAGATCACTCATGACCTCCAATTTGCCAAATTCAATTCTTAGACCTCATCTTACTTGACCTGTCAAGCAGTCATTTGACCCAGGGAATCATGCCTCCTTCCCTTTACCTTCTCAGCCCCTCCTTTCAATCACATTTGCTGGTTCTTAATCAGCAATTATTTTCGGAATATTCCCACTTCTGCTTTCAAACATCTCTTTTCTGTCATACTGACTCCCACATTTTACATCCATCTATATGCTGATGACTAAAATTTATATCCAGGCTCTCAATTTGAGACTCATGTATTCAACATCTCCTCTTGGATTTCAAATGGACATTTCTCTTTCTCTCTCTTTTTTCTTTTAAATGTCAAGGGCATAGAAATGAATTAATCATAACCTTTGGGTTGATGACACACTCATGTTTTGTCAATGCTTGGCCTTCATTAAAATTTTTATTAATTGTTTTAAATAATATAATAACTACTTCTGAACCCACAGCCCAATACAGAAAATAGAATGTTGACAATAATGTAAATCATCCTCTGTGGTCTTCATCCATCCCATCCTTGTACCGCCGCACTCCCCTTGAACCCCCATTACCATCTCCGTCACTATAATTGTCCCATACACCATCAGCTGTCTCCTGGACTTAAAAAGTAGTCTTCTAACTGATCTCCTGGCTTCTTCTTTCATATCCCAGCCAATCAATTATTTTCATTGCATCTGGGGTGATTCTTCTTGGTCAGCTCACATAAATTCTCTCTTCATAACTTCCAATGTCTTCCCATCTCATGCAGGGTAAAATCCAAAATCCTTACAATGAATTATCAGGACATATTTGACCTGACTCTTGGTTCTCATCTGCTATCATCCTCCTCACTGCTCCTTTGGCCTAAAGTCTTGGAAGTTGCTCTTCCAACTGCCTAGAGTACTCTTTCCCAAAATATCTTGTTCCTTTCTCTTATTTTATTCAGATTGTTGCTCACCAGTTACTCCTTAGTTTTCAGGAATGGTATTCCTCATCCACTTCCCAAGTCATTTTCCAACTCCCTTATTCTATTCATGACATCTAACTTCTTATATGCATGTTTGTTTATCATCTGTCTTGTTCCCATAGAGTGAATGCTCTATGGGGACAGAGGCCTGGTCATGTTCACCACTCTAAACCCACTACCTAGAACAATATCTGGTGCTTGTTATAGGCTGGGGTCCCTGGGAAGCAGACTCTGAGATAGGGTTTGCTGTGCATGACTTCTATGAGGGAGTATTCTTGGGATGAACAGCTATAAAAGGGAAAAGAAAGAAACAGAGTTGGTCAGAGGGAGAAGGTTCTTTAGTCAACCCAGTGTGAAACTCTCAAGCTGGGACAGTCTTTCAGAGTTGTACTAAATTGTACAAAATTACAAGCCTGGGTCTGTGTAAGTCCCTATAGATCAGTCATTCATGGGGTTGCCCTAGGAAGGGGGCATGACCTTGGAGGAAGGGCTCTTCAGCTAAGCAATTGAGTTGCGGGCTGACAGCTGAGTGTCTAGTACCAGTAACACTCTCGGGAGCTGAGGATATAATTCCTTCACTTCTGAAGGAAGATCTGGGAGGCATATTGCAATACCCACTATAAGACTCAGTGAACTGAACAAATAAAGTCATTGAGATCCAAGAAAAGAATAGATGGGGTGAGAGTTCATGACATGTAAAAAAGGAAAGAAAGGAAAACCAGGCCAATGCCTAAAGTCCTCCATTTGCCTACAGTGAGGAATACCTTGTGCTGACGCTCTGTGGGATATAATGTTAAAAGCAACGTGATCCCTGCCCTTGAGAAAAAGAAAGAAACAAAAGCACAAACATACATGGCACCAAGCAGTGTATTTTAACTTCCATGTGTAGCACAGACTGGTGCTCATAGTGGGAAAAGAGGAGGAGGGTGATGGATGTAATGATCTTCACTAGGATAACCTTACAGATGAAGAAACTGACCCAGAAAGTTGAAGGGACTTCCTCAGAGTCATGCAGCAGATCAGCGTCAGAAGTAAAACCTAATGATAAACACACAACCCCTTGCCTCTTTAACATCTGAGTAAATATTGCCAGAGCCCTTTATGTGATGCCTGCTTTCACCCTTCTTTAATTAATAGGAGATGAGAGTCACTAGTCAACCTAGCTGCTGGGTCAAGCAGACACTCTTACCTAACTGTTACCACTGTGAGGAGGAATGACATCATGCGAGTCAGCTTGGAGTCTGTTTTCCTGTAGCTCATGAACGGCAGGCTGAGAAACCAACTACGGGCATTATTGTTGAAGTAAGAAAACAATTTACAAGGTTCCAGCAGAGGTCATTAGTCTCAGCTGTGATGGACAAAAGAAAATGCTCTAAGGTTGTGATTTCAGAGAGTGACAAATAGTCACTTGAAACCATGGTTTCAGCTTGAGGTTCCAACTTGACTTTGGGTTTGCCCTCAAGTTAACCAATTTCCATTTGCCTAAGCGAATCAACCTGAAGGGCAACCTGCTGAACTGCCCTCTGATGAGTTATCCTCCTGCTTGCAATGCCTGGGGGTGCCTGTTCACCCAAACCCTCGACAACCATTGTTGTCAAACCCGTGGGTTGTTGCCAAGCTGACAGATGAAAATAGCATCTCACTGTAGCTGTGCTTTGAATTTATCTTAGTATAAATGAGTTTAAGCAGGCATTCAAAATTTTATTTTTTTTTAGGCATTTATAATTTTAAAAGGCTATTTGTCTTTTATTTACTATAAACTGTATGTTCATATCCTTTGCCCCTTTTCCATTGGGTTGTTGAACTTTGATATTTATAATAAGGACATTTCTGTAAGGAAAATTTTATGTTAGAAGTAGAAGCCCTTCATTTGTAGTATGAGTTGCAAATAACTCACAATTTGTCATTTGCCTTTTGATCTTGCTTGTAGCATCAGTTGTGTGTGTGTGTGTGTGTGTGTGTGTGTGTGTGTTTGTGTGTGTGTGTGTGAGAGAGAGAGAGAGAGAGAAACCATCCCAAAACATGTTGACTTAATACAACAAGCAGTTATTTTCTCATAATGCTAAGGTCTGGCCTCCACTGAAACCACTGATCTCTGTAGCTGGATCAGGTGTCAGCTGGACTCACCTATGCTCTGAAGTCACCCAATGGTTGATGCCCTCATTCACAGGTCTGGTGGTTGACTGACTATCTGTAGAGCTAATGGAGATCACTAGCCATTCAGCAAGCTAACTTAGTATTCATGGTGGTCACAGGTTCCAAAACATAGCAAGAGAGTAAAGCACCAATGCCCAGGTATTTTGAAGCTTCTACTTGTGTCTTATTTGTTATTGTCCTGATGGCCAAAGCAAGTGACATGGCTAAGGCTAGAGTCAAGGTAGGAAAGGAATAGCCATGGGTATGAATAAAGGCAAGAAATTTGGGGCATCTGGGTGGCACAGTCAGTTAAGTGTCCAACTCTTGGTTTCGGCGCAGGTCCTGATCTCAGAGTCTTGGGATGGAGCCCTGTGAAAGGGTCCATGCCCAGTGTGATGTCTGCTTGAGATTCTATCTCCCTTTCCCTCTCTCCCTTCCACCTGTACTCTTTCTCTCTCTCTCTCTTCTAAAATAAATAAAACAAATATTTAAAAAGAGGGGCACCTGGGTGGCTCAATCGGTTAAGCTTCTGCCTTCGGCTCAGGTCATGATCCCAGGATCCTGGGATCGAGCCCCACATTGGGCTCCTTGCTCAGCAGGGAGCCTGCTTCTCCCTCTCCCCTTGCCCCTTCTCCCCCGCTCACTCTCTCTCGCTCTCTCAATTAAATAAATAAAATCTTTTGAAAATAATAATATATCTTTAAAAACAAATAAAAGGAAGAAAGTTGTGACCATTTTTGCAAATAATCTACCACACTTATGGGATTTGTTTGTTTGGGGTTTTGGTTCTTTATCTTGGTGTTACTACTTGTCAGTTTGTTTTTCTACACAGTTTTAAATTTTTATATAATACAATTTCATGGATTCTGAATCTTGAGTCATTGGTAGAAAATCCTTCCCCACTCTAAGGTTAATTCTTATTTTCTTCTTTTATGACTTCATTGCTTACATTTAAACTTTGATTCACTTGAAATTTATCCTTGTGTTCACTCCACATTTTTACATATATATAATGCATATAATATACACATGTATTTTTAAAAAGATTTTATTTATTTGTTTGACAGAGAGAGAGATCACAAGTAGACAGAGAGGCAGGCAGAAAGGGAGGGGGAGGCAAGGTCCCCGCCGAGCAGAGAGCCCAAAGCAGGGCTTGATCCAAAGGACCCTGAGATCATGACCTGAGCCAAAGGCAGAGGCCCAACCCACTGAGCCACCCCGGTGCCCCTATATATGTATTTTTTTAAA
Organism: Mustela lutreola; assembly: GCF_030435805.1. Classification (NCBI taxonomy): domain Eukaryota; kingdom Metazoa; phylum Chordata; class Mammalia; order Carnivora; family Mustelidae; genus Mustela; species Mustela lutreola. The sequence continues at coordinate 100,377,775 of NC_081299.1, read as the reverse complement.
GAGAGAGAGTATAAGTGGGGGTGAGGGAGAGAGGGAGAGAGAATCTCAAGCAGGCTCCACACCCAGTGCAAGGCTCAACGTGGGGCTCAATCTCACAATCCTGAGATGGAGATCTTAACTGAAATCAAGAGTTGGGTGCTTAACTGACTGAGCCAGCCAAGGCCTCCACATTTATATTCCTAACTAACAAATAGTCCTCTTCTATTTGGGAAGGTTGCTGTATCAGTCAGGATAGACCAAGTCGTACCCAATTACAAACAAATCTTAATCTTGGCGGCTTTTAACAAGAAAAATTTATTTCATGTTAGATGTCCGTCAGGGTTTGGCATAAGCTCTGCTCCACACCAACTTTGCTCACATGGGCCCAGACTGATGAACCGTCCACCATCTAGAATACTCCCAGTCTTGCGCAAGAGAGAGACCATGATCCAACACAGACGGCCTCTCCCAGCTTCCTCTTGGAGGTCACACACATCCCTTCCACTCTTGTTTCATTGGCTCACACAAGTTGCACAACCAATCTTGATGTCAACGGGATCCTCTCCTGAGGAGGGACAGTAAATATTTGGGAACAACATTTCAGTATTTCAGAATTGTGTTTTTGGCTAATGCGCAGATTTGGAAAGAAACACCCATGGAACCCGAAGCAGGCTGGGGACCGCATCTCACCAGCTAGTGAAGGAACATGGTTGCTAGTCTCTTGTTACACCTCCCAGAGGCAAACGAGCCCCATCCCAACATCTGGTCCCCAGATCTTGTATCTGCTCAGATAGGAAGGCACGAGTATAGTCTAGAGCAGCAGAGGACAGAAAGGAGGACGAGGGGGCCTAACCTAGGGGACCGTTGTAAGTCCTCCCTAAAAAGATATATTGGAGTGCTGACTCCAGCCCTTATTCGGAGAAGGGGGTCTTTACAGAGATGCTCGAGTTAAAATGAGCTCAGTAAGATGAGTCTCGATCCAATATGGCTGGTATTTTTACAAAAAGGGACATTTGGACACACACATGTAACAAGGAAAGATGATATGAATACACAGAGAAAAGACAGCCATCCACAAGCCAAGGAGGGAGGCCTGGAACAAACCCTTTTTTCAGAACCCACAAAAGGAACCGACCCAACCAATACCTTAGTGTCAGACTTCCGGCCTACAGGATCATGAGATGATTCGTATCTGCTGCATAATACAGTTCTTGGTGATGGCAGCCCGAGCAAACAAACTCAAGGAAGATCTCCATTTGCTTGGGAGGGGCCTCCTCTATGCTCTCTTGGAAGGGTTTCTGGAGCCACACGAGACTAGCAACGCTAATCTAGCAAGGCTGTCTGTGAACGTGGAGGGGGGAATGGTGCTGAATTTGGAGTCAGCTGGTCAGGAAATGCATCCAGGCTCCGGCACATTGAGCCTTGGCCATGAAAACAGGGGCTTTGCTGAAAGATAAAGGAGGGAGCACCGAGAGCTAGCATGGCATCTGCGGGAATACTGGCCCCTAGCCTGCCCAGTGAGAAAGCAACCAACTCTTTACTAATAAGACAGCACTAGCAACTAGCAAGAGAAAGTCCAGGTCTCCAACAAAATGATAACTCCTTAATATTTTACCAGATGGCAGCATCCCCTTCAATTATCCTTTTTGAAGTGTTCTGCATTAAGATGACAATATCTGCTCTCCCCAGCTCTGTGGAGTATTATGAGATCTCTTTGCCTCCAGCTGAGTATCGTAAGATTCCAAAGCCCCACTAGCCATAAAGTATCTCTCAGAACAGGTCTTGGCGCGTGCTAGTGTATCGGGGAAATAGGTGTGAATAGGCCCAGAGGTGTGGGTGGAGTAGCTGAGGGCCCCTCTTTCTTTCTTTCCTGATGGTACATTCAACAGCAAACTCTTGTATGTTAAATCTGAGGCGTGTGTGTGTGTGTGTGTGTGCACACGTGTGTGACATGGCTCAGCATACCGGGTGCTCCATGAAACACCATTCCAATTTGGAAGCAAGACGCCCCTTTTGCTGTTGACTCCACAGGTCCCGGCAGTAGTAAATGGTGAGATGACATCAGAAGGGACTCCAAAGGCAGCCATCGCCAGAAAGAAACCCGGAGCAGAAGAAGAAGAAAGAAGAGCCTGTCTATTGCTGATGTAACAAACCACCCCCTAAACTGTGGCTTGAAACCACCATGTTATTTGTTCATGATTATGGGGGTCAGTAATTTGGGCTGGGCTCAGCTGAGTGATTCTTCTAGTCACCCAAGGTTATTCACGTGGCAGTGGCCAGCTGGTCGGTCAGTGGGGGCTGGTTGATGTTCGGGAATGTCTGCTGGTTTGGCTCTCCTCTGTTCCACAGACTTTATCACAAGGTGGCAGAAGAGTCTTTGGCAGCCAGAGAGGGCAAGCGCCGCTGCAATAGCCCTTCTCCGACCTCTGCTTACATCACACGGTGGCCATGCCCAGAGCCTGTGTGGGAGGGGCTTGCACAAGGGCTTAGATGCACCAACACCTGGTTCCTTGGGGACCTTTCAGTGTAAGAATCTGCCACAGTTTGCTTTCCTGAGAACCTTTGTAAAAGGTGCAGAAATTTTCCAAGATAACCCTTGCAGACATCCAGAGCTTCTGTCGTAGAAGGTAACGATCCCTTTATTACTTTTATTGCGGTGGTCCCACCTATACACACAGCTGAGTCGGCCTGGGGAAACCCAAATTATGGACTTTGGTCAAATCCCTGGGCCTCAGCTTCCCATTTGTAAAACTCACCCCATAGTGTTATGGTAAGGCTCCCACGAGCTCATAAAGTACAAAGTCATCTGTGGGTAGTCTGTCAGCCAGGAGAGGCTATGAGGGAAAAACTCTAAGCTGGTACCCAGGGAAATGTGCAGATACTCAATGACAAAAGAGAGGTCTGGGAGACTGGGTTGTTGAATGAATTTTTTAAAAAATTCACGAGAATCTTCGAGAGACATTAAGTTGGCCTTGGTCTCTGTGTCTCCCTCCCCAAGATAGACAAGGAGAAAACAGAGGCTGTCTTTTGTTTCACACATCTGCTTTCCTTTTGTGCTAATTCTAAATTGTTCCTCTAGCTCAAATGTAACGTGTTCTCTCCTGCTTGGATAGTGTCGATCCAGCTCATAAGACATCTCCAGAAAGTGTTTGACGGATCACACCTCAGGTTGATCCCTGCTCACCCATCCATCAAACATTACCACATCCTTTTTATGTGTCTGGCACGGTGCTAGGACCCGGTGACACAAAGATGAATGAGGCATAGTTTTTATCCCCTAGCTGCTCACAGACTAGCGATGAGATAGATGCATAAACAGGAAATAGCACTATCATTGTGTGCTGTGGAAGAAAAATGTGCATTTTTCAACAAACACATAATGATCCTTTCTGTGGTGCATGCCTGATACTGGGGTGAAATGCAAAAAAAAAAAAAAAAAAAAAGAATAAGAATGCCTTTTCTATTTTTAAGGGGTGTCTAGCTCAGGAGTCAGATGAGTCAACAGTCACCATTCTGGAACACAGAAGCAAGCACGAGGTTCACATGGGAGCCCAGGGTCTGGCACCTGCCAGATTGAAGCAGTCGGGGAAAGTTTTCCGGAGTATTTATATCCAACAAGGAAAAGCAAGGTGTGGATTCCAGGCAGACAGAGCAGCACACACAAAGGCAGGGTGGATTGGGAGAATGTGGCATTTTGGGGAAACCCAAAGCAGCTCAGCATGCCTGGTACCCAGAGCGAGCAGGGAGAAGGCAAGAGTTAAGTAGCAAAGTCTGGAGAGGTAGGCAGAGGCCAGACCCCAGGTACTGGGGAACCATTGATCATTTTAACCTGGCAAGTGGTCTGGTTGGATTTGCATTTTATGAAGATCATTCCAGGATTGCCTGGGTGGCTCAGTCAGTTAAGCATCTGCCTTCGGCTTAGGTCATAATCCCAGGGTCCTGGGATTGAGCCCCACATCAGACTCTTTGCTCAGTGGGGAGCCTGCTTCTCCCTCTCCTTCTGCCCACTCATGCTCTCTCTCACGCACTCTCTCTCTCTCTCTCTCAAATAAATAAATAAAATTTAGAAAGAAAAAAAGAAAGAAAGAAAGGTCATTCCAGCAGAGGTGGGTAAATCAGCACATACAGGGGCAGTCTGGGGGCAAGACAGTGACATAAGAAACTATTTAAAGTTCACTTCAAATGAGAAATTATGAGGGATTGAATTTAGGTAATACTACTGGGAAGAGAGAGAAGGGGGTGGATTGGAAGCCATAAAGCAAGGTGATGGGCTAAATTCAGTTCTTCCCTGAAAAAATTCATGTGTGGAAGTCCTAGCCTCTGGTGCCTCAGAATGTGACTGTGTTTGGGGAGAAGGTCTTCAAAGACATGATAAAGTTAAAGGTCATGGCCATAATGTGAGCTCGAATCCTACCCAATTGTGGTGCTTGTGAGATTAGAACGTGGAGACACGCAGAAGGAAGACCACATGAAGACACAAAGGAGAAGACAGCTCTCTACAGACCAAGGGGAGAGGTCTCAGAAGAAGAGCTACTGCTGCTACAGTAGCTCAGACTTCCAGCCTCCAGAATTATGAGATGATCAATTTCTATGGTTTCAGCTACCCCATCTGTAGTACTTCACTATGGTAACCCGAGCAAACAATTACAGGCAGGAAGCCTTGGGAGACCTGGTGGGGGTGGGGGAGTGGGGACATGGATGTAGGGCTTCAGTGAAGAGAGGAGAGGGTGGTTTTCAGGTTTCTGCCTTGGCCACCTGGCAGATGATGCCACCACTTTCCAAGAGCTCTAACAGAGGTGGAGCAGTGGGGTTGAGGATGGAAGATGAAGCATTCCAGCTGGGACTTATTCGGTTCTGGCTGGGATGTGTTCGTGGTCCCTATAGAGCAATGCATGGAGATGCCCACTAAGCGCCTGGACGTGTGGGGCTGGGCTCACACAGGAGCGGGGGTGGGGGTGGTGAGGGGGTCCAGACGATGGGATCTTCAGACACAGGGGCAGCGGAAGCAGAGGACAGCTGAGGTCCTCCAGGGAACATGTGAGCTCTGAGAAGAGAAGGCAGAGGCCAGAATCACAGAGAACCCCACCCCTTACAGGAAGAAGGATGGCCTGGGCACAGGACAGAGAGAGAGGCTTCTGTATTTCCAGGAGAAGAAAATGTCAAGAGAGGCTCTGGAATCCTGGAGAGATCAATGTCTCAAAGTCTCTGTCTCTTACTCCTTCACACCGCACGCGCGCGCACAACACACACACACACACACACACACACACGTTTATGTTGTTCTACTGTCTTGCAATATTGGTCTGTTGCTTTGCAGTGATTTTTCCATTATTTTATGTGCATTGCTTTCCAGGTTTTCGAGTCAGAGTCAAAGCAATGTCTGTCTGCTTCTCCAGAGGCGGCAGAACGCCTTTAGCTCCAGCCCCCTGCCTGCTAGTGCTTGCCCTGGTGGCAGGGATGCTCCTCCAGCCAGCCCCCAAATGGAAGCTGCCTCTTCATCACGCTCTCTCCTGCAGGGGCATCTCAGCACGCCTTCTTGGTTTTCCCTTCAGGGCCTTCTTATGGTCAGTCCCATAGTGATGATGGGTGACTAGGGGACACAGACTCAGTGGCCCTTCTCCAGGGTGTTGGAGGTGACGCTGCTGTTTTTAAGGCTTTTTGAGGAATTGGGCAGAAAACTTATGCCTCCGGGGTGGGCTCAGATGTCTAGGAATTGTGGAAATCACCGCTCCCCCTTACCTCAGCCGCCCAGACTGGGGAAAATCCAATTAGCCCGGACAATTCCTTGGTTCCAGGCATTCCCTTTACTTCCTCTGGGGAAAGGGAAGACACATGGACCTCCTCTCATGGATTTCAAGATGCCTTGAAGAAAGGTAATTTGCCCAGAGTTGCATGATTAATGAAGAATTTGGGAGGCGGGGGCACCAGGCTGGTTTAGTTGGAAGAGCACACAACTCTTGATCTCGGGGTCATGAGTTCAAGCCCCACACTGGGTGTAGAGATTACTAAAAGTAAATTGGACCTGGCTCTGGGTGACTCTTAAGATCTCTCCACTGTTGGGGCGCCTGGGTGGTTCAGTGGGTTAAGCCGCTGCCTTCGGCTCAGGTCATGATCCCCGAGTCCTGGGATCGAGTCCCGCATCAGGCTCTCTGCTCAGCGGGGAGCCTGCTTCCCCCTCTCTCTCTGTCTGCCTCTCTGCCTACTTGTGATCTCTCTCTGTCAAACAAATAAATAAAATCTTTAAAAAAAAAAAAAATCTCTCCACTGTTAAACGACCCCCTTCCTTGTTGTCTCCCCCCAACCTCCTGTCTGGTTCTGCCTTCCTTTCCCGGCATCCTCCATGCTTGTTCCAGCAGCCAGTGCATCAACACTGGAATCACGCGGCTGAAATCCCGGGGTGATTTACCCTGAAATCAGCAGTCAGGTAGGCAGTGGGTGTTTACTCTCCAGGGCCCTCCTCCAGGGTACTCAGGGTATGGATGAAACAATAGGACAAGAGGAAGAGAAAGGGCTTTATGCCTTAAGAACTTCCTGCCTCCTTGCAAATCTGAGGGCTAGATTAAATGTCAGAGATCAGTTTTTCTCACCCACTCTCCCAACAGCACTAGGTTCTGGGGAATGTCAGTCAGCGTCTCTTGGGAGTGTGAAAGTCACGGTGAGGTGGACAGGGCAGGTCCTCTCCCCCTTTTGCTGAGAAGAAGCCTAAAGACGTCTGCCATCCCAGCTGGGCTGTCTCAGGGACCGAGGGGGAACTCCGTCCTCGGCAACAAACTCAGCCCTCTTGTCATCCCCACTCACAGCCCTCCTGCAGTCTCTTGGCATGAATTCCCTCCTGGAGATACCACACCGGTTGTGACCAGCCTCTTTCTGATCATCCACTGCCCCCAAGGAGAGGGACTCCATCCTCCCTGATTCCTGGCACGGCCTGACACTTTGAGCTATTCCAGGCCGTTCTTATTTGGAGATTAAATTACCCCTACTGCTCCCTTCCAGAGTCAAGAGGAGAAGACGTGTGCTGCATAAAGACCCTGAAGCCGGGGGTCCAGACAGCTGTTGCCTCTTCCCCTCCGGCCAGGTCAGGGCCCAGAGAGGCAGCTCTGCAAGCTCAGCCTCCCCAGGCTGGCTGGGAGCAGGCAGTCTCTGCGCCTGCGGGGACTTCTGCCCGGCAGCCCTGTTTCCTCATACCTGAGCCGTCTGCCGCCACGCACCACTCCCGGCCTGAGCACACTATTTAAGGCCAGCACACGAGAGCTGGCTGTGAGTCACAGCTCCGGGAGGGCAGCAGCAGCTCCACGTCCCCCAGCAGCCAGCACACCGAGGGAAGGGACCCTTCCCCTCACCATGGCTTCCCTGGGGCAGATCATCTTCTGGAGGTAGTGTACTCTTCTCTAGCTTAGCTGGTGAAGGGAATAGGGCTGAGGTCTTTAGCAGGGTTGCTGAGGACTCCTGGGCTACCTGTACCCTTATCCGACCCAGCATTGGGCTGGCAAGAAGCCTGGCCAGACCTGAGCCTCACCGGACTTGATTGAGCATCACACCCCAACCACTCAGGGCACTTATTCAGGGGTAGGCTGGTTTTCTGCCATGGAGAGCTGGCGCCTGCGCAGGCAGCTCTGGATCAGGGAACCCGAGCAGCTCTCGGGCTAAGCGCTCCTTGAGACATCGAGGCTCTTTGTGGGGGTGGGGGGCACTGAGCAGGGTGGCATGGGGCTGCGTGCTGGGAGGGAAGGACACCAGTGACTAATGATGGGAGGGATGTAGGGGAGCTCACTATGCGGTCCCTGGGATGAAGCAGGTGAGCATTCTCTGACCTCCTCTGGGGGTGTGACTTCCCAGTACTGCTGCGTAACCTGCACCAACACCCTCCCTCCACCCCCAGCTCCAGGATGGGGTCCCTAGTTCTTCCGGGACTCCTTGGGGAGGAGACCCCTGCAGCTGCTGCTGAGAATGCAGGCCTTTGTTAAGGCCCCAGAGTCTGCTCACCCTGGGGGCTGGGGCGGAGCAAGGCAGGACACAGGAAGAAAGAGCATTGGAGGCACAAATGCAGAAGGCAGTAGAGCTGATGGACTGGAGAATCCAAAGCTGAGAGCAGGGGCGAGCCTAGACCCCCATCATGAAGAAAGGAGAAAGCCTGTCCCTTATGTTTTGCTCCTCTCACTTGGCTACCTCTAGCTGCTTCTTTTCCCCTCAGGACATCACTTCCTTTTCTGCAAAGAAAGAGATGGAAAGTGAAGGAAGGGTTTTCCTGAGAGGGTTGGTGATTCATTGTTCGTCACAACTCATGATGGTGTTTGGGAAGACAGGAAGGCTGGTACCTGTTGGTTCTGGGCATTGTTAGAGAGACCAGTCCTCTCATTTCGTAGTGTTTTTTCTAGTGAGAGGGAAAAGAACAGAGGGAAGGAGGAAAGGAAAGCTCAGATGAACAGTAAAGTTTGTCGAGATGTTGAAGGAATATTGTTTTGCAGTGCAGCCTGGAAAATTCTCTCCCTTCAAACAGAATGGCAGCTCCATCCCTTGTGTCTATCTGGAATAGCTAGTCCTGCAACAGGGGTTGGGGCTGGGGGGCTCTGTGTGGCCAGTAAGGGTGCTGGGCAGTACTTCCCTTCTTGTGGCTGGTAAGAACACTCTGCTCCCAGGATAAGCAGCAGGTCGTGGAGGGCATCCATTGGGGCTTTTCTGCCCTGCAAGAACACCCCAGGAAGCACTGACGTCAGAGGAACTGGTATTTTGCCAGCACCTTTTTTCTCCATGCCCTGGGCTAGGTGCCATACAGAAGCCTCCTTTAATCCTCACCAGAGCCCATGAGAGTTCATCATTGCCTCAGAGAAGTTAAGTCATGGGCTTGAGGCCACACAGCGTGCAGGGGACAGGGCAGCATTTAAATCCACTCTACCTAATTCTGAAACCCAAGCTCTGTCCTCTGGGCCATGCTTGTCCCCACCCCCGTCCCTGACCTGCCTGTCCCAGCTTCCCCCACCCCCCACCCCCATTCCTCCATTCTGGTTCTATAGATGTGAAACACTCCTCATGCAACAAGTGACTCTGTTGTTCTAAAGATGGATGTGTGGGCTTTCTAATAATACATTACAACCAGCCTGACTGGTTTGGTGGGAGGATTAGCAGGAAGTGGGTGTTCAAAATGCATATTCCCCCACCCTTCAGAGACCAAATGGAATCCACAGAGGCTCCTCTTGTTGGCCCCAGCATGCCTCATTAGCTATTTATGCTCTGCAATTGCAAGAGCAATGACAAGCCATGGAGCAGCAGAGCTTTTGTGCAAAGAGGCTACTGGGAAGAGGGTCAATGGGTGGGCTTGGTGGGAAGCAGGGTCTGGAGAATTCATCCCAGGGAACCATGGGAGCCCACTTGAGGGAACCCAGGGTCTACTCTTGGCCCGCAAACCCTCTTTCTTTGCCACAATTTTCTTAATTCATAATAATTCCTTTTGCTGAGGCAATCATGACCGTTGGTGATGTGGGAGAGCTTATGAGAGGGCTTGATGGTAGATTACTCTCTTAAATAATTACCGGAGAGCCTAATACCTTCAAATCTCGTGCTCAAAGATGAATGCCACTCTGGGATGAAATACCGATGTGCGGTTTCTATTATGCCTGACCTCCTTAGTATATTTAAGCACTATGTGATCAGAATTTTCCTCCCCTCTTCCCATTATAGCTGTCAACAGGAACAGCATTTGCCCATGGGACAGTTGTTGAGTACCTGCTAGGAGTCCAAGGGTGGAAAATTCATGACCCCTGCTCACTGAGGTTATGTTCTGATCAACAACATTAACTGAGTACCTACTATATGTGGGGTGTTGGACTAGGGACTGGGGAAAAAGGAGCTAAGGCCTTGATGAGATTATAGCCTAATGAGGAGAAGGATTCCCAGACAGATCATTCCAACTTGCTCTTCATAGGTCAAGAGATAATAAGAGCAGGAGGCAACAGCAGAAATTCACTAACCTGAGGTTTGGGAGAAGGTTTCCTAAGCCAGGTGATGGCTGGATTAAGTCTTAAAGGATGAGTTAGTGTGATCCAGATGAAGAAGGGTGGGAAGAACACTGTGCAGAGGAAAGAATAGAATAGAATAGAACTCATGAACCAGCATGGGGTGTTGGAAAGCTACAAGCTACTCTCCTAGCATCATCATTAGTGTATAAAGCATGAGGCAGGGAGCTCTGGGATGAAACAGAAGAGGCAGATCCAGGTCATGTTTAGGCCTTATCTGCCAGGCTCAAAGTTAGGAATTTGTTGTTGTGATGAGGAGCCAATGAAGGCTCTCAAGCAGGAGAATCTTGGTGGTTTTCCTCTTAGGTGGGCTACTCCAGATACCTCTGTGGTAGGAGAATGGATATGAAGGCCTTGAGCCTGGAGGCCAGGAGAAACAGTTGTGGTCCAAAGTATAAGAAATAATGAGGACTTCAAGTAGAGAATGATAGCGGGGAGCTATAGGGGAAGATCAATTCCAGGAAGGTTTAGAACTTAAAATCAGTGATATATGATAAATGAATGGACGGACAGGTAGGGTGGTGCAGAGTAGGAGTAGGTGAGGCAAAGGGCGGAGTCTGGAACGACCCCCGCCCCCGTTTTTGTACTGCACAGAGTGAATAGAGAAGAGTGAGGAGAGATGAGAGTTAGCTAACTCTGGTATATGATGAATTTGAAGTTCCCCTGGGACCTCTAGCTGGAGATGTTCAACAGGCAGTGGAAGGCATGCAGCTGAAACCAAGAGAAGCCAGGCCTGGAGATAGCAATTGAGAGTCAAGGACTCCCAGGCAGGGAATGATCGATCACCTGGCATGTCTTCTAAGGAAAGCACATAGAAAGGGGTAAGGAGGCAGGGATGGGAAACTAAAGAAAACCAAATTTTAAGGGTGGGCAGAGGAAGAGGAGTCAAAGAAAGAACTGGGAGTCCATGGTGGGAAAGGTAGAGAAGAGACCAGGATAGATAATTCTCAGGGATGTCAACGGAGAAAAGTTTCATAGAGGTCCCGGGGCTGGAAGGGGTGTCCTTTAGGCTCAGTAAGGTCTGGTGCTGATAGAGATCCAATCCTGATAAAAATACGGCCTATGCAACATTTCAGCAAAACGCACATGGGTATGCTCAGACAATGAAGAGAACACACTGCCAAGCAGACCCTGCACCCCAACGAGGCCAAGAAGGGGCGGGAACGGCTCACAGTCTAGCCTGAAGAAGGGCTCATGGGTGCCCAGTCAGCAGAGAACACCAGATAGCTGGAGCATGTGATAGCTGTCCTTCCTGAAATCAGAGACACAACTGTAGCAGCAATGCGGCTCAGCTGGACAAAGTTCACAGTTTTTGTTTTGCTTTTCCTCCCGCCATCCTCCCCTCTCCTCCCTCCTTGCCTTCTTTACTTTTCCCTGGATTCTTTTCATCTAGTCTTATTCTGACTCTTCCGTTAGAAGACTGGGGGAAATCACCAGCAACAATTGGATTAATGAAGACCTGCCAAAGGAAGGAAGTTACTAGTGGAGAAAGAGCAGGAATCTTTTTACCTGAGAAAGGTGCATGAAACACAAAATGAGGGAGGCTAGAATAAGAGAGCTCAAGCAGCTTTGCTCTCTAGTCTTGGTTTCCCATTGTCCCTGAGTTTTCAAGCTGGTGGTTGGCTCAAACATACCAGACGTTAATGGCCAGAGAAAACAGCGTTTGGCAGCACAATGAAAGTTTGCCTGATGAGAAAATCATGAAAGGTCTGGCTTGGGGAAGATCTCAGCACAGGGCATGATGATACTTGAAACCCCACTGAGGGATGAGATGGGCCCAACTTTCAGACTCTCTGAGCCTACAAAATCTAAGGCTTCAGGCCCCACCCCCTATGAACAGAACAGGAAGTTACAAAATGAGATAAAACTGCACATTAGAAGAAAGACTTAAACAGGCACCTGTATTCCTGCCCCTATCAGAAGTACATGCTTTTGAGCCGGCCCTCTTTCCCTATCTCCACCTCTTCAACACCCCTCTCCTTCAATGTCCAGCTCAAGTGGTATTTCCACTTTGAAGTCTTTCTGGATCTTTCTGGTTGCAGTCAATTGCTCCTTTTATGTTCGTGGTTGGCCATGTTGATGGATTTCTATTCCTGGTGCTCATCTGTTTCTCTCCATACGGTTGGCCCCTTGAGGGTCTGGCCTTTGTCTTGTTCACCATTGTATGAAGGCAATGTAACACCATGGCTACGTATCTGGGCTCTGGGATCAGACCATCTTGATGAAGTTCTAGAACCTAGGTGAGGTTTAGTGGGCTGAGGTCCGGAGCTGATGACCAAGAAAGAATTCTTGAGACATCTTTGGTGCAAAATGGTGGTTTATTAAAGCACATGGACAGGACCCGTGGGCAGGAAGAGCTGCTGCCCCGGGTTTTGAGGGATGGCAGGTTGCCGTTCGGGGGTGTGAATGGATGGGAGATTCTTGGTGGGGTGTTATGATCCTGCTATCATTTACATTCCCTTCTATCTCAGCCTCCTCCAGTTTATGGTGGGGAGGGAGACATTAGGGCTTCAGGAACTGAGAGTTATTTGCCTCTGGAAATTTGTGCTATTGATAAGGTAACCTCCCTGTTTAGGTCTCTAGGACATCTGTAGAGCAAGGGAGATTCCTGTTCTGCAGGATTGCGATCCCTGCAAGTTAACTATTTATCGTTTTATGGCAGTCAGGGGTGCCTGAGGAATGCTACACATATGGAGGGGAGCTGGTGGAGAGGGGGTGCAAGGCGCCAGCTTTTGCTTTGTCTTCAGCCCAGCCTCCTGCTCCCTCATGAATCTGGGTTCAAATCCTACCACCTTGAATGCTTATCCCACTGGAATTAGTCTGACTAACTAGCCTCTATAAATCTCAATTTCCCTATCTGTAAGATGGGATGGCAGTAGGACCTAACTCCTAGGGCTATGTGAATGACATGTGATGATTGTATGTCTGGCACATCCTAAGAGCTCTATAAATCTTAGCTATTGCTAGAATCATTACTTGCAATTCCACAATGCTCAATACATGACTAGCTCTCTGTAAGACCTTATTAACCTCAACTCCATGACCCCACTGGCCCTCCTGTCCCTTGAATAGATGTTCTTGTAAGATTATACTTTGGCTAAATCATGAATGGGATCTTCCAAAGACAGTTAACTCTAGCAACACTCTAGAGAATGGTCAGAGTTTTCTAGATTCTTGTTTTGAAAAAAAAAAAAAAATCAAGACCACCTCGCCTTCTATTGTTTATGAGACTGATACATAATCCGTCTTTCAACCTGAGAATGTCTGGCTATGGAGATCTGACCAAGCACTAGGTAATGGTTAACTAGCTAAACCACCTCACACTCCTAATTATCTCCATTTCACAGATCCAAATGTTGAGGCAAGACGACTTGCTCAGTGTCTCCCAGCCAGCCAATGGCAGGAACCAACTGGTTCCCACTGGACCTCCATACTGACTGTTTTTAGAAGAGTATCTTTATAATTAGCACTTACTCTTCTGCCACTTGAAGCAAAACCCATCTCGTACTGCAAAGCTCACTTCCTCTGGGACAAGAGACTGCCAGGGTTCTTAACCATGGAGGAAGGAGCTGTCCTCAGAGCAGGCTGGCGCCCATGGATTATGCGTCCCTGGTTTGTGTTATTTCAAGTAGCACACATCTACCTGAGCTCTAGATGAATGAGCTGAGGAGGAAAACGTGACTAAAACTCAGGGAGAATTTCATGCTTTCAGAACTTGAAAATTCAGACAATACACCCCCTCATTTTATTGTCGAGACAATGAAAATAAATTGCGTGACTTGCCCAAGGGTTATGCAGTTTTAGAAAAGTGAGTACAACAGAGCTCTTTCAACAATCCTGTATTGCTCAGTGTCCCTAGGTTGGATGGCAGCCAACCACGATTTACCCAAACAGCAAGGCTCCCCGAACTGGGGGGACCAAAGCTTCCTCCACATTTACCTTTGACATATGGAAGGAGTAGAAATAATGTTGGTACTAGAATTAAGCTAATGTGTGTTCATATTCAGCTCTCCATTTCTTAGCTGTGTGACCTCAAGTTATGTCACTTAACCCCTCTGTGTCTTCATTTCCTCCCCACTCAACTGAGGTTAATAACAGTACCTACCTCACACAGTTGTGCTAACCCCTGGAAGGGTTAGCGCTTTATGTAGGAGTTACTCTTACTCAATTATTCCCTGCTACTCTTTTTACAGAATAACAAAGTGATTTGGAGGGAGGGAAAGGAAGGACACGTCTGGCAGTAGCAGATGGGTTTAAGGGACCTCAGCATCTGAATTGTTCTGGGGTTTGAGTCAACTGGAGATACCTTCTTTCCTAGTCCTTGTTTTGTGAGAATATGGGAACATCCCTGGCCACCCCAGTGACAACACACTCTACAAAACACTCCAAATCAATCTCCAGACAGCAGTGGTGGGAACACCACCTGAGCCTGTTAGAAATGCAAATTATTTTCAGTAGCGCTCCCCCAAGACCTATTGATTCACAGCCTGGGGGTGGGGCCCCAGCAATGTGGAGTAACAAGCCACCCAGCTGATGTTGATCAGCTCTAGAAGCTGTAATAGCGTTCTGTCTGTGCTCCTTGATCCCTCGGGGAAAGCACGAGGATTTAACCCAGGCAGAGATAAATTTCACCTGGAATCATTTATCATCCCACATTCCTCCTTAAGAAAGGTCCTAAAGAGGGACAGATGGGCCTTGATGAAAACAAAGGGAAAAACATGAAGTTTCTGCAGGTAAGAAACCCAGGTCATATTTCTCTTTATATTAGCTTTCCGCAATCCCAAACCATCTGCCTGGACCATCTCGGATTTACTAGCCCATCACTTCCAAATGTATTCCTACTACTCCCAGCACAGCAGTAATGGGAGAAAGGGCAGACGGTTTCCCCTCTTTCTTTTTCCGCAGATTTAAAATGAAAAATTTCATAGAATAAAAACCATGAAAGATTTAAGAAAGGGAGAGAGAAGCATCCGTAAAATTTAAGGGTATTGAATTGTCTCTTTTAGCTTCCTAAGGGCTCCTCATTGTGCTGTCTCCCACCCCTAACCCAGAATGGCAATTTCATACCTCTCTTCTCTTCAGTCCTCCTGCAGGTCCCCTCCTCCCCGCCACTCCTGCCCCAGTCTCAGATGATTATCTTGCTGTATCCTTCAGAGAAAATAGGAGTCAGCAGATAGTACTCATCTTTCCATTCCCAAAACTACAGGCTATACTCACATGTGCCCTTTTTCTCTGCCTCCCTTCCTGATACGAAGGATGAGCCCAGCTCCTATCAAAGGGCAACCCCTCTGTGCCCTCAGCTCCTATCAAAGGGCAACCCCTCTGTGCCCTGGGTCCATGGGATCCATCTGGATCTCGCCTGCTGCTCGAGAATGCCTCTGCCAGCCAGCATCCACTGTCCTCCACCCCCCAACTCCCCCCCCCCCCGCCCGCCTTCTTTTATCCCTGTCAGCATGCAGCCCACTGGCGTTTGCTACTTTCTCGAGGGGAAAGCCTCTCTCAGCCTTACAGCCTCTCCAGCTCCCACCCCAGGTCTGTTTTCCCTTCTTAGCAATCTTGCCGGAAGCACTGTCTGGAGTTACTGATCTGAGATTTGCGGTGTGTCACGAAAGGAATACGATGTGGTTCCCAGCACAACTTAAAGCCCGGCTGCCACTTTCTAGCAATGTGGCCTTGGGCGGGTTATTGATTCTCTTAGTGTCTGGGTTCCTCCTCTGTAAAACGAGGGTGATGTTAGAATCTGCATAAAACGACCTGAGAACTTTGTGAATTAATACGTATAGAGCACTTAGCAGACCCTTACTGTAAACCACGATTTTGTCCCCTCTATACCAAGGTATTGCTTCTGTTAGTGCCAAACCTAATGTGGACTTCTCTGTACCTATTTTCGCAACAGCATTCAATGCAGATGTCCCACTACCTACTTTTGGATTTCTTTTCTTGGTTTCCATGATACTACACTTTCCTGATTTCACACCCTCCTTCCTCTGTGATACTGGTGTGGTCTCTTGGGGTTCACCTCTGCTTTTCAATGCCTAGTCCTGGTTTGGGATGGTTACAAGTTCCTCTGCTGCCCCATGCAACTGGAAATCAACCAGGATCTTCCTCCGGGAACCTGCTCTGGTATGAGGACTTTCAGTCATTTCTGATACTTGATGATTGGTTCTACTCTGCTAAAAAGCCTCAGGGTCCAGGAACAAAATATAATGGTATAGGGACAATCATCCTTTAAAGGGGCTGGCATCAGCTTCGGGATTGGGGTAGAGTCCCATAAAGATGCTAAGGTAAGTTGTGTACTAGCAAGTGCTCTGTAGGAAGATGGCCATAATGGGCCACCCTTCCTGGAAATAGCCTCAGTGCCTAGCAGGATTCCCCCATATGCCTGCTTCTCATTCTGCTCAACCTATTATCCTGTCGCATCAGAGCAAGATGGAATCCAAGCAACATGCACGACTCAAACACCTCATAATCTCTGTGTTTAAGTACCTAATACAGTGATTCCCAAAGTGAGGCCAAAGGACACTGATACAGCAACAAAATTTTCCCCCGAAGAGTTTTGTAGTCAAGCAAGTTTGGAAGTGCTGAATCTTATTAGGCTGGATCATATGAAATTGTCAATGTTCCATTGTTTCCGATCTACAGAAATGGTAATTTCAAAAGGCTCAACCTAAAATGTACTCTTCTGGGACATTCATTTAGGCATAGTAGCATATTAAAGTCCTAAAGGTAAAGAAATCTGTTTGATTATGATTGACGCAATGTTATGAAATTGTAATCCTTCTGAAAATAATACTTATTAATAAACATCAGGACACACTTTGGGAGTCTAGGGGCCAGAGTAATTAGGAAAGAACAGAAGTCATGAATAGAAAAAAGCACATTAACGTGGGAGCTAGGGAGCAGCATCAGGGCTGAGCAAATGCACAAGAGGAAAAGAATAGGCTGGTATTTTCCATCCCGGGAATGCCCGCCCATCTTTGATATTCAAAGTCCTATTTTTCAGACCTTCCCCTTATACATTAATTCTTCCCTGATGAACCTTCTTCCAAATAGACTTGTTTGTAACTGACACCTGCCCTTTGCTTCCTCCTAAAGTAGAGGGAGGACTCATGAGGTGACATCAATGGCTCACCGCATATTCCTCAAGTGACAGATACTAAATAATCATGGGTATTATTTTGACTGCCCTCTCATTACTATAATTATTAATTAGTTCATCTTTTCCGGGTATATCATCGTCCTGGCTCAGGAGTGTTCATCTAATTTGCTTACAACAGTGAGGTGAGTTCAGCTAATCTGGACACGGGAATGAGTCTCAGCCCGGCAGCTGGTGCCCCAGGGAGCATCTCACATATGCTCTAGAAAGAAAGTGGGCACTTAGCCAGGTTCGAATTTTTCGCTCTCTGGGCGCCAGAACCAAATGCCCCTGACAGAGGATGAACTCCCTGGACAGGGCAGATTCGGGTAGAAAAGGGTACACAGGCTTGGCCAGGACTAAATCCTCAGGGCTTCCATCCTCCCCAACCCCTGTCCCACTGTCTGGAGTTCTTCCCCTGAGTCATTTGTATGCTACCTAATGGCCATCACGGTGACCAACCCTCCGTGGAGTGACGAGGTTTCTGGACATTTGTCAGCCCCTGCGGTCATCTAGCAGGTGTTAGGGGCAGGCAGGTATTATCTAATATTCTGGGGAAGAGGAGGAGAGTTGATAGTAGGGTGTTGCTTCCCTAGGAGAGGAGAGAGTTCATTAAAGTTATTAATTGTAGCCTGGCGGGACTTAAGTG
The DNA here is from genome assembly GCF_030435805.1 of Mustela lutreola. NCBI lineage: Eukaryota > Metazoa > Chordata > Mammalia > Carnivora > Mustelidae > Mustela > Mustela lutreola. The sequence continues at coordinate 100,360,002 of NC_081299.1, read as the reverse complement.
ACCTTAAATGGGGCCCTGACGGTTTTGTGTCCTGTGATGGAAGACACGGCCCACAGTGGGCATGCTTACAAAAGCAGTGCTTAGCCTGTCGGGGGCATCACTACAAACATTTGGTCACCAGGAAGGGTAAAAACCAGCCTTTTGGGTTTCTCATGATGTAACTCAAAACAAAAGCCTTTGATTTAAGGATGCTGAAAGAGCAAACACGGGTAAGGCTTGAACAGGCCACATGGTCTCTCAGATCCTCACATCTCATTTGTCTTCTACCCGTAGAAGTCAAATGACCTTCGTAATATTTGGGGAGCGCTGGGAGCGGCAGGATGGGAAGGGGCACGGATGCTGCCACTTCTCTCCGGCTGCATGATAGAAAGGAAGAGGGTGGGATTAGAACCAGAGGGACCTGACTCGGCTCCCCTTTCCAAATCTATACTGTGCAATATGCCGGTCACTTAATTTCCCCTGTTAAGTAAGGACAACGAATGGACAGCCCCAAACCTCCTTGGGGATCAAAGGTAATTAGGCACAATAGATTATCATAACAGTGACATTGACCGCAACACATAGCTCTCTTGCATTACTTACATGTCTACAGCTTTCATTAGAAGTTGCCTCACCCATTTGAAGAAGATAACTTTTATTTTTTATTAGTTTTTTTTTTTTTTTTTTTTAAATTTACTTGACAGAGCAAGCATACGTAGGCAGAGAGGGGCAGGCAGAGGGAGTGGGAGAAGTGGGCTCCCAGCTCAGCTGATCCCAGGACCCTGGATCATGACCTGAGTTGAAGGCAGATGCTTAACCAACTGAACCACCCAGGCGCCCCAAGAAGATAACTGTTAAAAAGCACCAAGACCCATATACCGGGGACTTTAAAATAGGCAGAAATATTAACAGCAACGGTCATACAGGACTTACCGTTCATTTCCTTTTGGATCCAGCCTTCAAAGAGTCTGTCCATGTTAGGGATGTAGCCCCACACTGTGGCTCATTCAGACAACTATGTCAATTCCGGTGGCAGCCTTCTTGTGGGATCACCTTACACTCCCACAACCTTATAATCATGGCCTCCTGTATTGGGTTCTTCCTGTGTCAATACAGTTCTACAAGTTCTGCATACATTACTGATTAATTTAACAAGTATTTATTGATCATCTTTTTTGTACTTGGTGCCAGAGACCCTAGGGTTACAGTCATGTACCAGCATCACTCAGAGTACAGATGAGAAGAGACAGATAGATAAGCACATAATTAAATACAGTACTCGACATGCCATTGCAGACCAGTTTCAGAACGCTTTGAAATCGACTTCTAATCCAGTGTTGGTTATTAGAGAGCATCAGAACGTGGCTTCTGAATGGGTATTAGTGAAGCAAGGAGAAGTGGGAAGAACATCCAGGCCAAGTGCAAGGTCCACGGGGTGAAGCAGGTGGGAAGGCGAGTGGGAAGGGAGAGCCGGGGCCAGAGCGGCCCCTGGAGAGACCAGCGCGGGCTAGATCTAACCTCAACAAATGAAGAGGTTGGCTTTTATCCTCCCATTCTGCAGCTGAGTAAATTCAGGCTCAGGGTGCTGTGAGAAAGTAAAGGGAGAGGTTTGGGGGAAAGGCTAGAAGATGTGCAAAACCAGCAGAGGAGATCAAATCACCTATGAGAACGGTTTTCAAATGAGTGAGAAGACAGCATGAGGTCAGGAAGCCCCTGGTTAACGGCAGGACTGTGTGAGGCCCGTTACTGATCCTTTCTGCAAGGGACCGTGAATTTCACTACTTAACCATTATCACAACTGTTGAATATAATATACACAAAGGGAGTTGAAAGCAGATTCTAGATCTATCTGTCTCCGAAGTCTATACCCTTTCCTAATTTAGAAAGAAATTTATTTTATTGTTAATGCTAAGAATAAGCGGTTGAAGCAACTGGAGAAGTCAGGGTGCCCCGGGCCGGTGGCCAGGTGACTCTGATGAGGTCAGTCCCTTTAGGTCCAAAGACTTGATGGCTATACTGTGTCAGAGCCCAGCTCCCCAGGAGCCTCAATGTCAAAACCTCAAAAGCCATGTTCCGCTGTCTTTCTTTAAAAGTCCTTCGAAATAAAACTATGTCAGCAAAGAGGGATATTGGTATGAGAAGAGGTGTTTTGATACTGTAAAGCTATCAGGTTCTTGGTCCTTTTGTACTTTTTTCCTTAAACAGGTCCCCCCAAACTTCTGTGCTTAAACTGTAGGAAAAGATTAAAATTTTAAAAGTTTTGGGGAGCCTGGTTGTCTTCGTTGGTGGAACGTGTGACTCTTGATTCTAGGGTTGTGGGTTCAAGTCCCACACTGGGTGTAGAGATACTTAAAAATAAAATCTTGAAAAAAAACTTCAAAAGCTTTTGACCATGACCAAAACTGGGGGAAAAAAGAAAAAGATATTGGATTACGGACATTGGGGAGGCTATGTGCTATGGTGAGTGCTGTGAAGTGTGTAAGCAGGATGATTCACAGACCTGTACCCCTGAAACAAATAATATATTATGTGTTAATTAAAAAGAAAAGAAAAGATAAATCTGGCTGTTTTCTCATGTTTCCAGGTTGTCATTTTCTCATAGACAAATTCCTAGATCAACAAAATGCTCGACTTTCATAGATTTAGCAAATAGGTAATTATCGTTGCCCTAATACTGACCCCAACGTATTCCATTTATTCTAATAAAGGTGTTACCTGAATGTAAATGCTAATTTTCCAAGGCAAAAAATATGGGGTCTATGAGAGAATCTGTTTGATACGTGTATAGAGGATCTTGCTAGCTTCCTACCCTTAAGGCAAGTACAATTGTAAAGTAGTAGGTTGCAAGATGCTGGGTTTTCTCTGGCAATTCCCCAAAGAGGCCAAACTGTGAAGGAAGTGTTTTTTATTTATCTGAAAATTCTGGGGGCTCCTGGTGCTGCTGCCCACCTGGGCTTCCTAGAACTGAGGCTGTTCTCAAGCCATCGTGCCCGGCAGGTGTGAACAGCCGATCATGTTAGGAACACATCTGCTCACTTAAAATGAAGGCAAACCAGTTGTGGGTAACTAGCCTGTATGCACTGGGTCCCCTCTCTGACTCTGCCAGTGTAAACCACTGACCCATGAAACTGTTTTAACTGTTTCTGTTTTAATGGCATCACATTGAAAGACTGTTCACTCACTGTCGGAAAGACAGGTCAAACCTGAAGAAAATAGTGGTTTCTTTGCAAAACGTGTTTTCCTTATTTGTTTTACTTATGCAATGTGGGATTAGTGTGGAAACTTTGGGAAATACAGAAAAGCGTGGAAGAAAAAAATATCAAAATCCGTATCCTCTCTAACTGAGGGATAATCAATGTTATTGTGTCCTTCCAGTCTCTTTCCTCATTATTTGTATTTAATAAATGATATCATACAGTGCATATTATCTTAGAAACTTTCAGGACGCCTGCTTGGTGCGATGGGTGGAGATCCGACCCTTGACCTCAAGGTCATGAGTAGAAGCCCCACGCCAGGTGTGGAGATTACATAAAGAACATGAAATCTTAAAAAAGAAATTACTGGGGCACCTGGGTGGCTCAGTGGGTTAAAGCCTCTGCTTTCAGCTCAGGTCATGATCCCAGGGTCCTGGGATAGAGCCCCACATCGGGCTCTCTGCTTGGCAGGGAGCCTGCTTCCTCCTCTCTCTCTGCCTGCCTCTGCCTGCTTGTGGTCTCTGTCAAATAAATAAATACAATCTTTAAAAAAAAAAAAAGAAATTACTTTCTTTTTTTCCTTTTTTTAAAGATTGTATTTATTTATTTGACAGAGAGGGATCACAAGTAGGCAGAGAGGCAGACAGAGAGAGAAGGGGAAGCACGAGCACGCTCCCCGCTGAGCAGAGAGCCCGATGTGGGGCTCTATCCCAGGACCCAGAGATCATGACCTGAGCTGAAGGCAGAGGCCCAACCAACCCACTGAGCCACCCAGGCACCCCAAGAAAACTACTTTCTATTTACTGGCTTTGGGAATATGTCTCATATAAATAAATATTCTTGGGTGATGTGATTCTTCACAACTACATAATATCGCCTCTAATAATGAAAATTAATTCATTCACTCAGTTCTCTGTTCTCGGACATGTAGGTTGTTTTCAATGACTAGCCTGCAATTACTGTGTTAATTTTAACTAACCTTTTAGTTGCCATCTCTAAGAATGCATCTTTTTCGTTCTTTAGAATGAGTTCTTAGAAGTAGAATTACTGGGGGCGTCTGGGTGGCACAGTCACTAAGTGTCTGCCTTCGGCTCAGGTCATGATCCCAGGGTCCTGGGATTGAGCCCCACATGGGGCTCTCTGCTGGGGAAGTGGGGGCTGGAATCCTCCCCTTCCCCTGCTTGTGTTCCCTCTCCCACTGTCTCTTTCTCTGTCAAATAAAGAAAATCTTAAAAAAAAAAAAAAAAAAGAAGTTGAATTACTGGATGGAAGCTTGCTAGGTACGTTGTAAGGCTTTTGATACACGTGAACAAATTATCCCCCTCCTCACCCTAAAGTGTGCATCAACTCACACCCCTGCCAGCCATCTAGATTCCCCAAAATAATAATGTCTGCCTAGGCCTTTTCTAGGACCAGCACTAACACTTGCCAATGTTTTGAAAAAGAAAATGTCAAATTTTGTATCTAATGTTCCCACTTTTTCCCATTTCTGAGGCTTTCTTTTTCATGCCTTACCCGCCTTCTTAATTTACTGGCCGACCCTACTGTCAATAAAATATCTAATACTCATTTACACCCAGGTCTCAGTGACTAATGAGATAAAATATTATACTATACATTTTAATCAGGCACAAAACCAAAGGGCTAAATTTCTTATAGGGTTTCACTTTATTATCAAGCTACTGATGGCACAGACTGTGGAGTAGAGAAAGCCCTAGAGGTGGTAAAACAGAGGGTCAGCTGTTCCCCTAACCCCCCAGGGCTGCCCTTTGCCAAGTCTCTCATGTGGAGTGACAGAGGAAACCATGAAATACTCACAGCCTCTTCCTTCTCGACCCAACCCCTCAGGAAAATCTTGGGTGTTTTCTGCTGAGTCTCCCCCCAACCCTCCAGCTCATGAAGAATTCAGTGGAGTCAACCCTGCAGAGAACACTGAAAAAGGTCTAAGAGAGAGGAGGGAGGATTTGCTGGTGAGAATAGACTTAAAGTAATGAGGGACAAGAGACCAGGGAGTGGACTTCAGAGAGTTTCAGGGAAATTTCAAGAAGGAAGAGCTTGGGTTAGCTCATAAAGAGGATAGAAGTTGCAAAAGAGGATTTTTTAAAAGAAGTTTTGCTATGCATTGTCCATGTAATGCCCTTGATGTTTTCCTGGATGTCCAATGGTTTCAGTGAAAGTTTTCCATTGGGTTGGTATTTCTTTGATGGTGACACTGCCAAAAACTGGATCACAGGATATTTGGGCTTTCCATAGGTTATAATGAGATCATGTCTTTGGGGGCACCTGGGTGGCTCAGTCAGTTAAGTGTCTGACTCTTGATCTCAGCTGGGGTCTTGATCTCAGGGTTGTGAGATCGAGCCCCATGTGAGGCTCCAAGAGGAGCCTGCTTTTAAAAAAAGATGAAAAAATTTCGTGTCTTTGGAATGAGACAATATTTATGCGTAATAATGAAAAGCTGCTTTCTGAATGTGCATTTATATTTAGCTACTCATTTTAATTATTCATATAAAATCTTTCCCAAAAAGTTATTTAAGGAGAGATAACCCTGAAATAAAATATGGACTGCCATTCAGTTGGGCTGCCTCCTGGACGTATTTTGGCTCGGTAGAAGAAAAATACATTCCAAAATCAGAACAGCTCAGTCTGGTATTTATCAAATGCTTACGATGAGTCAGGCCCTGTGTCTGACACTTAGGGGAATAAATGTGACTGATATATTGATTCAGCATGACCAGTAGGTTCTAATCAAAGCGAAATTTTATTTTTCTCTCTCTCTGACCTTTTAAAGTGCACTCAGTAGGGAAATACATGACGAAATTTCCGAGCGCTCCGATGAAAACTTGGCCTCTTCCCCAGTGGGCTGATGTGCCCGCAGCCCCCCGGTCCTGGGAAGGGGCACTTCTCACATGACTCAATGCTCAGGTCCCCTCCCCTGCCCTCCTCCAAGTATTCTACCAGTGAGGGCTCGTCATGACTCCAGGGTATCTGGCCTGATGGACAAACTTACGTATGTAGGCCTTGCCTCACACAAGGGCAAATGACCTCCAAATGCAGCCCTGTGTTCCTTCTGCCCCCTATGTTCCCTATGTGAACCCCTGTCTCTGTCTCTTTCTCCCTCACTGACCTGTTCTAGACCACATTAAATTTCTCAAGTGTGATTTAGGGTCTAGCTCATGGTGTCTCCAGCACACGCCAACTGTGTGCTTGGTGCATTGATGATGCACAGGAGTTATGTCCTCAGAAACAACCTCACAAATCTGAGCCCCTTTTATATACTTCATCTGATTGAGGTGTCTCAGAATCATGGAACTGGCTATCAATGCTCCCCTTTTAAAAAATCTGCAGAGAGGCGTGGGATCTTGCTTTGGTATTCTGTCTCTATTGTATCTTGGAGCCCCAGCTGAAACTTTCAACTCAACATCCTATGATGCAAAAAGGACCAGGGACAGTGCCTGCTATTGAGAAGTTTGGTGGAGGCCAGAGGAGACACAAATGTGTAAACACATCATTTCAATGTGATGTGACAAGCATCGGGACAGAAACGTGTACTGGGGACAGCAAGGACACGGAGACAGCTTCTGATATAAATGGTCGCCACTTTCCCTCAAACATTATCTGGAGGAAAGCCATACGCAAAAGAATGAGGAGTCCATGTGGCTTACATGGGAGCTCAAAGAACGTGGTGTTCGCCTGGGAACCTCATGCTTCACAACAAAAGCTACTGAGGTGTCCTCCCATTGCCCAAGTGCCTGGCGAAATGAAAAAGATGACAGGTTTGCAGAAATAGCGTGTAATTGGTTAAAGTAGCTAGGAAGAGGATCCTTTTCTAAGTGTTTGAAAGGAGGCCCAGAAATCATGGCAGCCCAATGTAAAAATAGTAATCCTCTCGGAATCTGCCTTGAGATAGTGGAGACACGGGGCAGGTTCTGGGGCCAAGGCGGCTCCGTGACATCTGTGAACGCAAAGGAGATGTCTCCCCACGCACAGCCCCGGCTGCTAGCGGTAGAGAAGGCCAATAAACACCCTTGTCCTCTGAATCTACCTTCTCATTCTCTGCACATTCTCTCCCCTCCAATTCTTTCTTTTCCTTCGCAATAAATAGCTCATCGAACTTTCTCAGCCCCCAACCCCAACCCAAAACCTGGCGATACACAATTCTCAGGAAAATACTGAACAGCTAAGAATGAGCTTGCTTGTCCAAGGCTGCTGAGGCAAGAGGAAAGGATGCTGTGAGCAGTTCGGGCCTCCACTGAAGCTTATGCTTCTGAGTCCAGAACCCCGGAAATGTCCCATCCAGCTGTCCAAACAGGTCCAATCCACTTCCCACACTGAGAACACCCTACCATGGCCACACGTCCACAGGCCAGTTATGTTTTTAGTTATTTTAACTCTTGTCCCTCCGAGCCATTGACAGCCCAGAAATTCAAGTCCTTATGAATCCATACTACCCCTTTCAGACCTCTCATACATGTCAAAGCACTGTTCCCATTTTAGGAAGGATCGCCCCCACAACCCGAGACCATTTAGAAGAAGTGAAGCAGAATGTCATGTCCAGGGTATCCCCAACCCCGTTAGACTCGGACTCCTCTGGCAGCCTCTGGAAACCTCCTCTGGGAGAATGGTGCTGGCTTTCACTGCGTAGTAGGAAACCCGGCCGGATGGAGAAGTTCCTACATCTCCACCAGTCATCCCTGCCTCTTGTCTTCTGCAGCCCCTTCCCACCCCGGTCTGCACTGCCCCATCCCCAAGGCCATCCTGAGTTTCTTCTCAGCTCTGGTGGCCACCGGAATGGTCCTATTTGACTGAAATGTGACCTTCCATCCTTGATTTGGGGCAGAGATGCCTAGAAAGGGGGAAGAAACTAAGAAGCCATTATAAATATGAAACAAACAAGGCTAGTTTCTTATCCTGACTTCTGAAATCTAAGTCAAGGTCGATGTGGCTGGTGCAGCTTTAAGGAATCTGACATCACTTCCTTTTCTCATCTCCATCTAGCCTCCTGAGAAACAAAGCTAATCAGTTTCTAAACCAAGGGATAAATCGGGGAGGCATTTCCCCCAGGCCTGGTAGGATTCTTGGTCTTCAACAGAATCTGCTTCTAACTGTCCCCGCAGGAGACCTTCCTTTCCTGACTCCACCCTCCACCCCTTTGACCTGGAGAACAACCCAGTTTGTAACCACCATCACCCTCTTCTGCACGTGGGCCCTGGCCTCATGGGAGAGGAAAGGATTATAATATTTTTAGATCCTCTGCTCTTACAGGCCAGACTCTATCCTATAGGTGTTATATATGCTACGAAGAAAGTCACCAAGGGAAGAAGGTCATTCCCTCCCTGGCCTTCAACTATTTCTCCCCTGAATTCAGAGCATTAAAAAGATGGTAATGGTACCCACTAATGCCCCACCAACCAGCAAGTAATTCAAAGTACCAAAGGTACAAAACCTTAACACACACACACACACACATGTATATACAAGTTAAAATTAAACCACTTCCCTCCAGCGTTCCTGGTTGAAGGACACACTGAAACTTAACTGATCTCTGGTCCTATTGTGAGTGTTGGTTAGGGGTAGGAGGGACGGGTTGCCCTTCCGGCTGTGCTGATGCCACAAGGTCATGCTCACAAAGAACCCAGGACTGCCTGGGCTTTAGGCGCTGCCCAATAAAGATTGCTTTGGCCCATCTCTGGACGTTCTGCTAGCTTGGACCCCTGTCACTTGTTTCTCTAACTAGTTCAATGTTGCCCGACACGAATTCTCTGGATGACCATGAAGACTGATTCTACCCCGCAGCGGAAGTATAAATCTTATTTTTCCATTTTCGTGGCATCATCTACTAATCTGTCAATCGGGCACGAAGCCTTCATGTTGGGTGCCATATTCCCTCCAAGTCATATCCGTGTCTGTAATATCCGCTGGGCACTAGAGCTATTCTTCCCATCCTGCGTTTCCTGTTCTCTCAGCACACTGAAGATATCATTCCATCATTTTTTTCTGGCATCCCTTGTGGCTTCAGAAAGCAAGCTATTAGTTTGTCATTCCTTTCCGGGTAAATGTCTTTTCTCTCTTCTCGCTTCTAGGACCATTTTGGTCTTTGCTCATCAGAGGCATTATGAAGTCACCGGTAGCTTTTATTAGCCCTACTTGAGCTTCACTGAGCTTCCTGAATCCTCAAATTGGCATCTTACATCAATACTAAAAAAATACTCAGTCTTCTCCTCAGGTATTGCCTCTCTCTCCCTTTTTTTACCTCCGATCAGATATATCTTAAAATTTCTCATTTTGGCCTTGGAGTGTCTTACCCTCTTTTGCACATTTTTCATCTTGTTGTTTCCCTCTACCGCCTCATGTGACAATTCTTCAATTCTCACTCGTGCTTAACCGAGTCTCCCCTCTAGTTGTATGCAGTCGTAACTTAAGAAGCTTCAGTGATTTGTTTTTCGTTTCTAGACACTCTGTATGGCTGTCTTTCAAACCTTTATCCGGTCAGATTGCATCTCTTGCTCCTTCCTCAAGCATCTCATTCCCTCCTTCCTTCATTTGAACACACTGAAAAGCCTTATTTTATATTCTGTACTCCGTGTTTTCAGTATCTGACATCTTTTCACTCCAAATCTGCTGCTTGTTTCTACCAGTTTTTATTCATGGTAATTTTCTCCTTGTGATTTTTTAAAAAAATTTATTGATTTATTTGACAGAGAGAGACACAGCAAGAGAGGGAACACAAGCAGGAGGAGTGAGAGAGGGAGACGCAGCCTTCCCGTGAGCAGGGAGCCTGATGTGGGACTCGATCCCACGGCTCCAGGATCATGACCTGAGCTGAAAGCAGATGCTTAACGACTGAGCCACCCAGGCACCTCTTCCTTGTGATTTTTTATTACAAGCTTATATAGTTGGGGGAATTTCAGTAGATGAAATCCGTTGAGGCTTGGACTGAGAGCATATATCTTCAGAGAAGGTTTGCCATTGTTTCTATGAAGACTTAGTCCATTAGCAATGAGGAACCCTTTCCACTTGATTCTTTAGTTTAGGTTCCTTGGGAACTGGAGGCCTTGTGAAATCAGGACGCAGACCTGCTTGACAACTGGCTGGTATACACACCATCTCAGGGTAGGGTTGCTTTCTCTTCCCCCGAAAACCGAGACCAGATGAGGTGGTCATGCTTTGGAGGAACAGGGGTCCTGGATTATGTGAATCTCCAATTCAGAGTCCCCAGCTTCTGTGGCCCCTTAGCTTTGTCACTATCTTCTGCACACTCTTAGGTTGGTAACTTTTGGCCACTGGAAGTCATGGACAACCACTGTGCGCAGTGCAGTGCTGCCTCCTACCTGTCTGGATTCAGGAGTTTCCTTCGTTTTTAGCCTTTGACTCTGCAAACTTCTACTCTCTTGCCAGCAAAACCAGTGTTCAAAAAACACGTGGGCGTTTTTTGGTTTGATTCAGCATGCAGAGCATTTTTAAAGTAAGATTGTTCTTTTTTAAAGGATATTTCTAGCCACTGTTGCTGGAAATTTACATTTTCCTTTCCCAACAAGTTCCGTTTTCTTATTAGAGGGACACCTCTATTTTGTAAGTCACTCGCAGAAAGAGATGACGGAAAGGACCCAAGTTCAACAAGTTATCACGCACAGCTGTTACCGATTAATTCCACCTCCAGGTTCGCTTCCTGTCCTCTCCCCACATCCCACCAGCTAGGTCTTCTATTCCCAGCCCTCCCGGGCAGTGCGTTAGAATTCATGGCACCAGCAAGATTTCATAGACCCTAATTTTTAAAAAGATTATCTTCCTTTAGAGAGGAATATAAATGATAATTTCTCCCATAAGAGGCTCCTCAAAAGCTAAAACTGCATTAGTTTCCCTTAGTAACACAGCATGGATATTTGATTTATTCATTAATTTAACAACTTTTAAATACTATGCGCTAGGTACTCTGAGGGAGGCCTTCTCCAAGGCAAAGCATTTATTCAACAAACATTTATTAAGTCCCTACCATGTTCTAAGAACTGGAAGAACAGCAGGAATAAAACGCAGAGGTAAGAAACAGCCTGGCATCTTTAGAGGCCCAGAGTAGTTTAGAAGAGTTGAAACATGGAAGTAGGGGGCCAGAAATGGGGCAAGAAATGGAAAGACGTATCCACACATTTATGTAAATTCTTCTCGAGCTTGTATTTGTGTTGGAACTGTTTAAACTTTCAGAATTCATACACGTTCCTTACTTTTTATGTTCAAATCAATATTTTATATTTAGATTTAAATTTTAAGCTTTTACTAAAATATGGTATTTGAATATGTAGAAGTCTACATCAGAAGATAAAACAGAAATTTTGTGTCTCCTAGTAGTTCTGTAACCAATTAATCCCTGGGTTAGTGCCAAGCCCTGGGCCAGCCATGGGTTAGGGTGGCCCACAGGGTCTGGGGTGGGAGTTAGGGGTGGATACGGGAGAACACAGCAGAACCTTCTTGCACAGAGTATCTGGCTGGGAGTCCTGACCTGGGGGAATGCGGGAACTGTGAATCTACAGGAGAAAGCTGAGACTAATGCCCGGGAAGTCAGGCTGGAGCAGGGGAAAACGACCAAGCAGCCTGGTCCACAATCACGAGGAGGCCTTGAGTTCAAGCCCAGCTCCAGGACACAGGCTGGGTACAGATTCTAGGCTGGAAGACCAGGGAAACTTTGTGTTTGTTACAGATGAACAGGCGCACAGAGGGATTTATAATCTTTGTGTTTGTTACAGATGAACAGGCGCACAGAGGGATTTATAATCTTTTTGAATTTGATAATTAGCATAGAATGTATTATTAGTTTCAGAGGTAGTCAGTGATTCATCAGTTGCATATAACACCCAGTGCTCATTCTGTCAGTGCCGTGCTTCATGCCTGCCCCCCAGTTAACCCCTTCCGACCCTTCTCCCCTCCAGCAATACTCAGTTTCTTTCCTGAGATTAAGAGTCTCCTGTGGTTTATCTCCCTCTCTGGTTTCCTCGTTTCATTTTTTTCTTCTCTTCCCCTGTGTTCCTCTGTTTTGTTGCTTAAATTCCACATATCAGTGAGATCATGTGATAATGGTCTTTGTCTCACAGAGGAGTTTAACTCAAAGATGACTGTGGAACCTGGGGCAGCGTGTGTCTCCCTCCCATCCTTGGAGTGAGCAGCCAAAGCCTGTCGTGTGTGAGAGAGAACAGCCCAGGGTCAGTGGCTGAGGGGCATGGCTCTGGCAGGCCAGGCCCTCAAGGAATGGGTCAAGCTAACTGCCACACGCCCACCTCCCGAGCTTCCTAGGGCCACACCTGCAGGACCACCCGCACCTACACAAGGAGATGTGGGTCCTAGGGGGAGGATTTGTGGTGGAACTCAGGGTCGGACTTTGGGAAGAAAGAACAACGTATCCCTTTTGATTTCCGGCATCCACTGGTCTGCTTTTCACTGGGGACTTTCCTGGTATGACTAAAAGAGAGTGAATGAGAGACGCCTTGGGGGCTACAAATATGACATTAGATCCCACTGCAGAACACAGAGACGTCAGACCACCTGACAGGTACGTGTTCCAGTAAAGTTCTGAGGATAACAGATAGACTTGTTTCCGGCTTTCCTAATGACAATGAGCCGATCCCCGGACTAGGATCTCTGAGAGAAGACAGCCCAAGTACTTCTCTGAATCTCTTCCGTGACAGTGCGGGTTTCCTGAAGGCAAGAAAGGAATGAAAAGTCACCACAGTCGTTGTGGCTTTCAGCTATTGAAAAGGGAAGCTAGACTCCAGATCATTCCGTCCGTGCTCCATCCGTCAGAGCCCAGGTCACCATGACTATGGGAGAGGCTTACAGGAAACGTGCTTGCCCCAGAGAGAGACTGCCCTGCCCTCCCCTATCCAGCTTCTCGGTTCCAGCTCCTGCGTCCTCGCCTCCTGAACCCCAGTGCCTGGCCCTCCTCCTCTCTCTCTGTCCCTGCCCTCTGAGGCTCCCCTGCTTGCCTTACCCCCTGAAATCCACTAAGGAAAGAGAAAGAAGAGCACACTCTGGGTTGGGACTTCGGGAAAGGGGTCAGAGACAAGGCAGAGCTGACCCGGGCTCTGAATGGGGCCTGCCTTTCACAGCTAGAGAAGTGGTAGAAAAATGTTATAGGCAGAGGGCAACAGGGGGCAACGAACAGATCCGTTTGCTGAGAATTCACGGCTCCAGAAGGAGAGAGGCGTCGCTTAGATTATATGGGGCCTTTTAGGATAAAATCTGAACTTGATCTACAAGCAATGAGAAAGCACTTAAATTGGAGGATACAGAGAAGGGCTAAAAATAAGAATTAACATTAATAATTTAAAAACAATAATTAATATCTATAGAAAGCATAGTTGTTTCTTTGACCCTAACAGTGATTCTGTGGACATAGTAGTGCTTAATGTGGACATGGAGGATGAATTGCAGTGTCGCTCAATTATACGAGCCCCCTGCTCCCATGAAGGCTTCATTAGGAACAGAACACCAGGTTCTCCGTGGAGTTGATAAGGGGAGACGCACAGAAGCACCTTCTCTTTGTCCCATCCATTTCAGAAATGACCAAGCTGTCACGGAGCAGTGCTCCTGCTCTCCTCTGGATCCGGCTGGAGCAGGAGGGGCGAGGCGGGACGGAGGCCGTGTGTGGGAGCACAGCAGCCTGAAAACAACCGCCCGTCGCGGCAAGGATGTCCTTATTAGCGGCCCAATCTCACTGTGGGTGCTGTGAGCACCCCTGCAAATCTCTCCCAAGCTACGGTTTGGAAGACTTCCAATTAGGCTGTTTCCATTGAGACCACACAGACTGCTCAAGGGCTGCCCGGCTTTTCTGACCATATAGACAGACATTCATGGGCGGTTCCTCAACAGTCTCAAGTGTGTTTGTTATTAAACAGAATGGGATCGGTTATAAGGCGGGAGACATCCTCTGGAAAGGTTTTTTTCTCCCCCCTCTGCAGTGAGAATAGGGAAGAATGGGAAACACAGGTATGATTAAAAAAAGACCAGCAATCAACCTTATATTGACTTTTGTCTTGCTCTGCTTGCACCACTGGAAAGCAGCGTGCGCAAGGCTGATGAAATGCTAGCGCGTGCTTCATGGGCAGTCAGGGAACGGTTATAAATAGAGTGGGCCGAAGAATAAAATAGAATGGTTTGCTGCAAATTCAAATATTCTTTAGGGAAAGGTGTCTATGTGTTCACATTCGGTATTTTTCCACCTGTAGTGGAAAGTAGTAACTTTTCCAGAGTTATGACTCTGCCTTTTGGCTTTCCTTCCAGAGTCTCAACGCAAAGATACCCCGTAGAGAGGTGAGCTTCCTCAGTCTAAGGAAGATCGGGCATGGTGTCCGTCCAGAGGTTACAGCTGCACAAAACATGAGCCTGGAAACGGATTTGAACCCTGAGATTTAGAGAACTTTGGATTTATATAACATAGAGTTTAATAATTAAGGCCATGGAGTATTAGACTGAAGTCTAATCTTGCTCTAATTTAATAATCTAGGGGTGAGCCCTTGGATGAGCTCCTTAACACTAAAAAGAAAGATAATAGGGTTGTTGTGGGAATTAAGTGAGATCAATGAGGCCATGCACTCATGAAGTATCAGCTGTCATTTCTATGTTATTAATAAAGGTTTTAGGAGGCAGAGACAGAATACGCAACTGTGGCAAGAGCAAGGCCGAGGAACATCGAATTATGGAATCATCCCACTGTTTGATAGGGGCTGTCAAAACTCTTCCACTCCCTAACTAGTGCCCCCAAACTTCCTTCCCCACTTCTGTCCCTAAGTAGTTACTCATGTGCCCGTACGCACATGTCCCGTGGAAACTCTGCAGCCTCCAGCCAGGACCAGGGAGCTCTGCTGGAAGGTTCCTCTGCATGCTGAATCTCAATCTAACCTCCTAGAACTTTGACCTATTGCCTCTGTTTCTTCTAGGGTGATAGAGAAGAGGCCCCTAAGGCACCTTTCAGTTTCTGAAATGATCGTTACTACATTTCGACTCCTCTAAGTTAAACTACCCCCGTTCCTTCAACTTCCCTTCAAAAGCAATGACTTCTAATCACATCACCGTCGCCAGTCCCCCTTCTCTTAGATCAATGGTTCTCAGCAGAAGCGACCTGTCTAGAGACATTTTAGGTTGCCCCAAGAGGGGCAGGACTATCGCTGGCATCGAAAAGACAGAGGCCAGGGATCCTACAGTCTGCAGCAGCAAAGAATTATGTGGCCCAGATAGTCATAGTGCTGAGCCCTAGGAGCCCTGTCCTAAGCAAGCACATTCATCGCTGTTCTTAAAGGGCAGGCCAAAAACGTGCACAGACGAGAGTCCGCTAACACTGCCATTTTACCGTCATTACTTTTCCGTAAACTTAGCCTAGGACTGTGGTAGTTGGTGGCAAGTGGCCAGCCAGTTCAAGCCGCCTTTCATGTGTTGCTGTTGGCCCAGAGAAGGCACTCACGGGGCGCACATACTCACTCAGAAGTCTCTCATCATGGGGGCACTCTCCGCCGCTGAGCCCTGAGGCAGCCTTGCAATCTTCTCCCACGCCATACCCAAGGCCATTACGATCGATCACTCAGAAGCAGCTGGCAAGCGAGAGGTAATCCATTTGCTGGCCATATCTCCTTTTGTGGCATTGAGGCCCAGATAGGATGGAATCGTGGGGCCTATGTTTTGGAGGACCCCCAGAATATCGTGTCATGTTTCTTAGCGGCAGCTTGAAGGAAGACAGGATGTCTCAACATGATACTCAAAAGCACCTGAGTCTCTCCCATGCAATTTTCTAAAATGTCTTCCCCAAAGTGAAAGTTATGCTGTCCACTACTGTGAGAGCAGCGTGACAGGGCAGGGCTGCCCGGAAGGTCACCCACATGTGTGCGTGCATGCGCACACACACACTTACATAAGCTCCATATAACAGTCTCCTCCTTGCCAATTGCTTCCTGACCCTCCATTTACCACTCACAAACGCTCATGCTAGCAGTTCCCTGGATCAATACTGGCCTTGATTTTACCAATATAAAGAGATAAAGCAGGGGACTGTAGAGATGGAGGAAAAGTGTTGAGGAGACAATAATCTAAGCCTCTCAGAAACTTAAAACCTGTACTAATCAATATCCAGAAAATAGATAATTTTGCCTTTAAGCCCAATGCTCTGTTCCACATAGTATTTCAAAATAATTTCTTTTCACCTTTGATGGGGTGAAAAAAGAGAAACGTGTTGGATAGGCTGAAGTAAACGTCTCCAGTGTCAGCGTTCTTTATAAACTCAGTGGCTTGGTTAGTTTATGAACAAAGTAATATGTTTGATTTATTCAAATATTTACTTGATTTACTCAAATATTCTGGTATTTAAGTAAGCTTGGTATATTTAATTTAAATTTTTTATTTATTTTTATATAGTATATATAGTATATAGTATATATGTTTATTTAATATATAAAATGTTTATATTTCTATATTTATATTATAAATTTAAATATTTCATTTTAAAAAGTATATTTACTTTAAAAGTATAATTTATTCAGGTTAATCATATGTGTGCTAACAATCTTCTTTTCAGAGTCTTAATCATTTATTGTTTATTCAAGTGAAGGTAAGCTGATAATCTGAAGGAATGTGGCATCTCTCGGTTCTGCTAGCATTGGGGCAGGAGGCAGAAATTAGAGAACATAGACACCATTAATGTTTGGATAAAACAAAGAGCGCTTTATGTCTTCCAGACATAGTGCTCTACACATGGCATAGCAGATCCAGAAAGCCCTTGTTTTTGGAAACAGATCTAGAGGAGATATGCAGGGGTGGGGATGAGGGGAGGCTTCTGACCTTGTGGCTTCCTGCCACATGGGAATTTTGTGGCTCGGTGTGGCTTTCAGGTTTTGGGTTTTTTTTTTTTTTAAATTTTAAATAAACATCTGCCCTTGGAGCTCCCTCCCCAGAGAAGCCCATCCTAGGCTCACCTTCCCATACATCCACCTTTCCAGAAAACTCAGACTCACAGTACCCTCAGTCAGTGTCTGCTCAGTTGTTTCTGTGCATTTTTAATATCCCCTGAAGCAGCTTCTGGCCCTACTGAGATGCCCACTTTGGAGGTCCGAGTTACCTCCCAGTATTGTTTCTGTTAGTAGACCAATTACAAAGTCACCTAGGTCATGAGTGGTCTGTCCTTAACCCTGTTTTTCCCCCATAAGCCCAGCTCCTTTACTGTGTGATTTACTACAGCATGAGTCTTTTCTGGAACATACCTACGTGTCTTCACAGACATGTCTTCACATGTCTTCACAAACGCCTGATTTCTTTCAAGGCAGCAGCAATAGAAGCGAAGACACGGAGGGAACTGAACAAGGCCACCCTCAGGGAATCCATACTATGTGTTAGGTGGAATCCAAGTCCATCCCCTGCAAGGCTCTGAGTCTTGCAGCCCCTGAAGGCCCCTTCTCCGAGCCCAGAGCCCTGACAGGATGCTTGGGTCCTAACCCTGTCCATGTGGCAGAAAATGCCACTTTTCTTTGGGTTTCTGCCTTAGAGAGCATGTAGCAGCATGAATTAGCCAAACATATTTCTCAGTGAAGACTTTCTCTTTATTTGAAATTTGTCCATGGAAATACACTTTGATTCTCCCTAATTCTCTGTTTTAAAATACCTCCTTCTCCATAGAATTCCTGTGAGAAGTTATTCCTCTCTTTACTGAAGCCCTGACCACATGTGTCTTGTGTTATTACTATGTGTGTGTGTGCGTGTGTGTGTGTCTGCATGTCTGTGCATGTTATACATGCATGTGTGTGTGTTTTACCTCAGATGCACTATAAGCTCCTAGAGGTGGGCAGCTGGGTGGCTCAGTCAGTTAAGCGTCTGCGGCTTAGGTCATGATCCCAGGGTCCTGGGATCAAGTCCCTCATTGGGCTCCCTGCTCAGCGGGGAGTCTGCTTCTCGCTCTCCCCCCTGTTCATTCTCTTTAATAAATAAAATATTTAAAAAAAAAAAAAAAAAGCTCCTTGAGGGCTGACAATTAATCTCTATAATGTCCTCCCAACAATATCTTTCACGTGATAAATACTTCATAAATGTTTCCTAAATGAACAAATCCTCCAAAAGCACTGATTTGCATCTGGGCCCCTTTGTAAGGAGTGTCTAATAAATGTGCCCTGTGAATTCCAGTGTAGTGGTTAAAAGACAGTTTCACATTAACAATTTCCTGCAGCATCATTACCGGAAATTATCCTGGAAAAGTAAAAACCAAAAATCATTGTAAGTACACCTTATGTGAATATTTTATTCAGCTTTTTAAAAAATTAATAAGCAGCAAAACAGGAACGATTTAATTTGGCTGCTCCGAGAGTTCCTGCTTCTCTTTCCAAGGCTCTAGAGGGTGAGCTATTTCCCAAGGGAACAGCAGCTCCGAACAAACCTCAAGGTGATTCCCATTTAGAGAAAGGGCTGGTAGCCAGGAGGGTTCCGCTTCCACAATTAGGGAAGCATGTGGGTCTGTGGGGACAGAGCTGGGCTAGGCCGTTCTGATGGGTCCAC
The DNA here is from genome assembly GCF_030435805.1 of Mustela lutreola. NCBI lineage: Eukaryota > Metazoa > Chordata > Mammalia > Carnivora > Mustelidae > Mustela > Mustela lutreola. The sequence continues at coordinate 100,341,319 of NC_081299.1, read as the reverse complement.
ACAAGCTCCATTGTCCCCCTCCTGTTGGGTGTGTGGCCAGGTATCTGTTCTGTGTCTTTGCTTTTTCTGAGAGAGGGTGGAGGATGGCATACGTGAAGGCCTGTGGCAGGGAGGACCTACAATGCTTTGAGGGGAAACATGGGGAGAGGCAAAGACTGGGGAGAAGGGAAGGTGCCCCTTTGAGAGGCTCTGTGAGTCATTATCCCAGGGGAGATGGAAGGGCGCTCCGTTTTAAGCAGAGGACTGGGCTGACTCTGTTACAGTTTTGTAGGCTTTCTCACAAAGAGCTCAGTAGCTGGCTGGGGGGCTCATCCCCACACCATGGGCACCAGCAAGGAAACACATATTCTAACTTAGAAACATGTTTGTTACCTCACCACAGCAGAAAAATAAGACGGGGAATAGCTAGTACTTACTGAAGCTTCCCAGGTGCCAGGCGATCTCTTTTTTTTTTTTTTTTTTTTTTTTTTTTTTTTTAATATTTTATTTATTTATTTGACAGACAGAGATCACAAGTAGGCAGAGAGGCAGCAGAGAGAGAGGAGGAAGCAGGCCCCCTGCCGAGCAGAGAGCCCGATGCGGGGCTCGATCCAGGACCCTGAGATCATGACCTGAGCCGAAGGCAGCGGCTTAACCCACTGAGCCACCCAGGCGCCCCACCAGGCACTCTCCTAAGTGATTTTACAAATCACCCAACCTGGGGTAACGCTGTGGAAGCTCATTTAATCTGAAAAGAAGGAACAGGAACTTGAAACACAGCTGGAGCCCGGGGGCGCTGAGGCTCAAACCCATGTGGGCTCACTCTGGGAGCCAGGCTCGGGACCTCAGCCTGTCTCTTCTCCCCATCTTGCCACTAGGTGGTCCCTCCAAAGTCACACTAATGCTGGCAGTGGGAGGACTGGGTGGGAGACGTCCAGGCTGCAAACAGGGAAAACTGTGAGGAGGGCACTGGAAAAATGCTGGGGTGACATGGTGGCGATGGGGGACAGTGAGGACAGGAATGAAGAGGTGTGAGAGACATGAAGGAGCTACTCAGCAGGACTTGGTAACTCAAAGGAGAAAGTGCTCATTGGGCATCAGCCCCGAGCCCGGTGGGTGGTATTTTTGATGTGTCAAAATACTGTAACGTTTCTAATATTACCAGTCCCCAGGATTAAGTCATAGCTTTTGTTATTTTTTTTAAGATCTTATTTATTTCTCAGAGAAAGAGAGAGAGCGTGCTCGCGTGCGCACGCAGGGAGAGCAGCAGGCAGAGGCAGAAGCAGGCTCCCTGCTGGGCAGAGAGCCTGATGTGGACTCGATCCCAGGACCCTGGGATCACGACCTGAACTGAAAGCAGACGATCAACCGACTGAGCCACCCAGGTGTCCCAAATCAGCTTTTAATAACAAATGTATTGCAAACAGCTGCAGGTAAACTTTTTGATGGTAAAAAGCAATATATAAATAGCCCCTTACAGATTATGACATAGCTGCTATCTACTTTGACCTGAAAACAACCCTTTCATATTCATTGTTCTGGCTGCCATAACAAAGACCCACTGACCAGGTGGCCTAACCAGAAACGTGGTCTAACCAGAAACGTGCTCTCTCACAGCTCCGACATGAGCAGTCTGCTCCTAGGTCGGTGGGGTCACTTCCTTTGGAGGGGGAAGGGGAGTCCGCTCCAGGCCTCCCTGCCATCTCCTGGTGGTTTGTGGGCCATCTTTGATGTTCCTCGCTTGAATCTCGGCTTTCATCTTCATGCAGTGTTTTCCCTGAGTGTGCTTGCATGTCTGTGGCTAAATTTCCCCTTGCTATGAGGACACCAGTCCTATTGGACTACTCCGATATGATCCCATCGAATGAATTACATCTGCAAAGACCCTATTTCCAAATCAAGTGACATTCTGAAGGACTCGGGGTTTGGATTTCCAAATGTAAATTTGGTGGTGGGGGGGGACACACTTCAACCCCTAACCCCTAGAGCACGTAAAGCAGGAATTACTCTTACTCCCTTTTTTTTTTTTTTAAGATTTTATTTATTTGTCAGAGAGAGAGAGGGAGAGCGAGCGAGCACAGGCATACAGAATGGCAGGCAGAGGCAGAGGGAGAAGCAGGCTCCCTGCCGAGCAAGGAGCCCGACTCGGGACTCGATCCCAGGACGCTGGGATCATGACCTGAGCCAAAGGCAGCTGCTCAACCACCTGAGCCACCCAGGCGTCCCCTCTTACTCCCATTTTAAAGATAAAGAAACTGAGTCTCAGAGACATGAAGTAATTGAAGATAAGCGAGAGCCGGGGTCCCAAAGTCAAGTCCGCTCTCCGGCTCAGTGGTCGGTACCTCTTGCTGAGATGGTGTAGCTGTTCTCACACACTTGGAGCAGTGAGAACTGAGGGTGCCCCGAGGTATAGAGAGAGGGGAAAGGGTCAGATACAGTCTCCTCTTAGAATCAGTGGCAGGTACCCGATTATCATTAGAAGCAGCATTAGGCTAATTCACTCGCTGCCCCTACAGCTACACTCGCAAGGGCTTGACCTCCAGGGAAACTGTTGACTCAAATGGTTTCTTGGACGTCTGTTGTTTTTTCTCTGGTGGGCCCATCCCTGGGCCAGGGGGAGCTGGGTACAATGAGCCTATTCAGGGCAGAAAGGAAAATGTCCTGTACTTCCCTTTTCTCTGTGTGGTATCATTCTTTGCCTCCCTGTGCCTCTCTTTTGTCCTGCTATTGAGTAACATCAGTGTGGGTGTGGGGACTGTGTGAATTGCCAGCAGGGAGAGAGTGTGGCCCAGGACACTCGCCTGAGGACCTGCGTGCAAGGGCGGGCAGCAGTGGGCCGGCTTCCCAGGAACCGCTCTGCCAACCCCACAGCACCGACGTGGGCCTTCTGTTTCTGAGTCACTCTCAGCAGCTAGAGCTGGTGCCCTTCAAGGAGCATGGGTCCCCCTGGAGAGGACCCCTGTGCCCCATGTGCGAGCCCCCAACTCTTGGGAGGCAGTGCAGGGAGAAGATGAGTGCAGGTTCCAGACACAGATTCTATTCCCAGCTGGTCCACTGACCAACAATACGCATGTAGGGAAGATGCTTAACCTCCTGTGTCATCTCCTCATCTGTAAAACGGGGATGATAAATGTGTTTGCCTCGTAAGGTTATTAAATAGATAAATGATATAATCCATAAACGGTGCCTAGAACATGTCTGCCAAGTAATTCTAGAACTCAGCAAATGTAAACACTACTTCCTTATTTTTTTCCCCCAAATGTCATTTGTTAATCTGTTCATTGAGAAAGGGCAGGATACATCTCAAGAAGCTAACTGTGGTTGTGTCTGGGTGATGGAATTGCAAGTTATTTTAGCGTCCTTTTTTTTTTTTTAACCTATTTGTATTTTCTAAACTCTCTGTAAGAAATATGTATTACTTTTTTTTAAAGATTTTATTTATTTGACAAAGAGAGAGCACAGGTAGGGAGAGTGGCTGATGCGGGACTCAATCCCCGGACCCCAGGATCATGACCTGAGCTGAAGGCAGACGCCTAACCAACTGAGCCACCCAGGCACCCTTGTATTACTTTCTTAATAAGAGAAAGCAAAGTTCCATTGAGAATCGAGAGGGTTCGGAGAACTAGGGATGAGTGGGTATGGACAAAAACATAACCGTCGTCCTCAGTGTAAAGTCTATGGAAGGAGACAAGACAGGTAGGTCAATGATGGGCATTCATGCTCCGTGCGGACTGAGTACGGGACCCATCCTTCTCAAGTCACGCCTGGCACTGCAGAGGTATCATCAGTTTTGCCCCAACGATCTTTGTACAGAGTCTTTCCCGATCTGGAAATAGTCAAGATGACATACGTCATGTCATGAACTCCTTTCATCTCTCCCAGCACCCCGGGGAGATGGGGATTGTTGAGAATCCTGCCTAAGGCACTGCTTTCTAGGAAAGGGCTCATGGTGCAGACAGAGGTCAAGATGCTTTTAGGAGCACCTCTAATAGATAACACACAGAAACCCCGGTTGCAAAGCAGCATGTCGAGTACAATGAAGAGTAATTTCCTGTTTCTCTGTCTCTCCATAGTGTTATTAGCATCATCATTATTTTGGCTGGAGCCATTGCCCTTATCATCGGTTTTGGTATTTCAGGTATGTGATTTCTCGCGTTCCTGTGACTCACTCACTCACCCCTCGCCGTTACGTCCCAACCACTTGATGGGCCCAAATGGAAAGAGTGCAGAAAATCTCAGAACACTGGTTCTTCTGCTCATTGGCTCTGCTCTCTTTGAATTACATTTCCCCCCCCTGGGACTCCGTTTCCTCAGTGATAAGGCGGGGAAATAATGTCCATGTGACCAGGTAGTTGAGAGAACCCCACGGGCTGTTTATCAGAGAGTTCTGCCTACCAGTCAGCGCTGCGGAGGTCACTCTGGCGACCCAGAGAAAGGGCTGCGGCTGAGCCATCCTACCTGTGGTTGGCCCAGAGGGATGATTCCCATGCAGTGAAGCATCAGGTCTTTGCACACAGGGGCCTCAGGGAAAGAGAATACCGGCTGTGACCAGTGGAGGGAACAGGTGCCGCCGTGCGTGGATGGTGAGTTTCTGAGCACAGCTGATGTCAGCGACAGGAAGAGTCTTATCTTTCCTTGTCTGTGTGGACCTTGTCTTGGAAGCATCTGTTACGGAAGCCACCTCCAGTAAGACACATTGAGTTAGGCCAGCAGCTGTCTTCACTGAGGCAACCTGTTTGCTCCATTTCCCTTAAACTACCTGACATTTCTATTTTAACTTAGTCTGTGGCCCTGTCACTCTATAACTTTAGTTTTTATAATCTGCCTTTTCTCTCTGTTCCTCTCCTCTGCCGTGGATGTGACGCCACCAAATCGTGGTCACAAAGCCTGAATGAAGAAAACACATGGTAGATGTGCTTGCCTGGAAAAGGCATTAGTCCCCTTCTTCACTTTATCAAAAATAGGTATTTCAGGGCACCTGGCTGGCTCAGTCAGTATAGCATATGACTCTTGATCTCGGGGTGGTAAGTTTGAGCCTCACATTGGTTGTAGAGGTTTCTTAAAAAAATAAGATCTTTTTTAAAAAGTTATTTTGTCTTTCATTCATTTTCAATTGGGTTATCTTTTTCTTTTTGATTTGTAGGAATTCTTTATATATTTTGGAAGCAGTTTGGTTATATACAATGTAAAATCTCTTCTCTATGGCTTTTTCACTCTCTTAGTGATGTTGATGTCTTTCAAGCGACAGAAGATCTTAATTTCAATCTAGTCCATTTTATCCATCTTTTCCATTATATGGGAACTTTTTATAACCTGTTAGGTTAAGAAGTGTTTGCCTATCCCAAGGTCATGAAGATTTTTTTTCTAGATTATCTTGTAGAAGCCTTATTGTTTTACCTCTCACGTTTGTATCTGTTTAGCATCCAGAATTAATTTGGGGCATGGTGCAAGATAGTGGTCAAAATGCACATGTTCCACGTGGCTCTCCAGTTGACCCAGCGCCATTTGTTAAAACCACTGCCCTTCCCCCAACTTCTCGCCAAGTGCCATTTTTGTCGGAAATCAAGTATCCAAATGTATATGGATCTGTTTCTGAATGTACTAGCCTGTTTCATTCTAATATTCCTTTATAGTTCATTTTCCTTTTTGTTATCTCTTTACCTATTGCTAATCTTGGGCATGGGTGTGTGTGTGTTTGTGTGTGTGTGTGTGTCTCATCATAAAGCAGGTTTGAAGTCAACAGAACAGTAGTTTTGAAAGAACAGGGTTTATGTTTGATTTTTACTTTCTCTGATTGTTTTCCTATTAATTTTGCCTTTTATCTTTATTAACGTCCCACTTTCTGCTTTGTTTTGCTGTCTTTTCTTTTTCTAAAACCTTAAAACAAGCACTTTGGAAAAGAATATGCCAAGGAAGGCAATAAACAGCTTTTAGTAGATACCGTCATTCCGTTTTCCAAAATGATTTACCAATTTACTCTTCACCAGAAGCATATGAGAGAGCTCTGTGTCCTCACCCTCTGTGCTCTGTGTCCTCACCAACACTTGATATTGTGGAATCTTGTTTTGGCTTAATTTCTGTTTCTTGGGGACTGAGGAGAGTGAGTACATGTTCATATGAAAAACATAATGTGGAGTGATGGAGCCAGACACAAAACAGTCCATTCTGTATAATTCCATGTATTTATAGTTCAAAAACAGGCAAAAGAATCTGTGCTCTCAGAAAGGCAGGGAAAGCCTGAGGGGTAGCCAGTTAGAAGGGAGTGCGAGGGGACATCCGGGGTAAGATAAAGTTCTAGTTCTTGGTGTGGGTGGTAGTTATATGGGATGAAATTGTGATAATTCTTCCAACTACACAGTTACGATGTGTACATTTTTTATGTATGTTATACTTTAATACACTCATATATACACACATATTACAAATATAGAAAGTATGTGTGTATATATTTTTAGCAGTAATATATTGATAAAGCAAATATTTGGGGCTAACTTTTAAAGATATCAGTGCATACATTTCAGTGCCTTCCTCATTAATGCTTAACTCTTCCTTAGTTATAATTTACCCTATTCTGCATCTTCTATACCACCTTGAATTAAAACCCCAGTGTTTGTCTTTCATTCTAAATCTTAGTGACTAACTTTTTGGGGGCCTAGGGCTAAATGCCTTGGCACCAGGGCCCCTCTGGAATTATGTTTTGCTTGTCAGGGGCGTTGACTACCCTAGCAAGAATTTTCACATTGTCCCAGCTTCCCTGTGAAAGTCAACACTTTGCCAGTCACACTTTTCCCTGTTGAATAACTATAGTGACCTCAGGTACTTAGCTCAGTTTCCTGAAGACAATGCTCAGAGGGTACTCCCTAAGTGCCTTTTGAATGGACTAGTGGATGGATGTTTGGAGAGGTAAATACACAGTTAAAAGCTAGTCTATTCAGTGCAGCAATATTCCCCCCATAATATGAAAACCCTACCACCAATAAAGAGTTTTTCCACCTCCTTCCTATTTCATGGGGTAAAAGCTAGTTGTTTGGGATAAAATGGGCTGTTTATTTAAATTCAACACTCTTTAGTTGGATTTTTCCCAACTGCTTTTATTAAAAAGACCATAACCCTTACCTAAGAGCATCATATTATCACAATTCATATAAATTCAATAAAATGTTAGCTGGCTTAATACACAAGACAGTGAAATTAAGGAAATGATATTACATAAGTGATGATGATGATATCTTTTGAATCCTTCCAATGTGCACTTCATTGTACTAAATAACTCGGCATACGTTATCTGATTTACTATTCACAACAAATAGATAAGTATTATTACTACAACCTGGTAAGTACAAGGTTGCACACAGCTAGCAGGTGGGACAGTAGTACCAAGCCCTGGTAATTTGCTTCCAGAACCCACACTCCTCCCCACCACCCTGTGCCAATAGTAACATTCATAGAGGGTTGTGGCAGAGAAGGGTGTTTTCTGATTTGCTTTGTAGGCATTATGCCCGAGACCACAGCTTTTAAAGAGATATTCCTAAATACAGAAAAAAACATTCAATTTCTTTGAAACTCTCCTCAGGCCATATATACCACCTCCTCATAGCCATCCTACCCCTTAGAAGTACTAAATATAGACCCTATAAAACATAAAATACATTTGAGGTGACTATTTGGAAGAGAGGTTGAGAGGCTCCCGTTAAACCCTGCTCATGACCCTTCGAGAAGGGTGGGAGACACGTGGAGAGGCCCCCGACCCTACTTAGCCCAGTCCATGACTTCAAACGGCTCTGTGTAAGGGAAGAGTTTAAGAATCAGACAGAGACATTCTAATCTCAGGTCTGACACTAATTATGTGTCCTTTGGGACACAACTTTCCAGAAAAGTTTCCTCACTGGTAAAATAGAGCCGTTGTGGGAATTAAATGAGAAAAGCATGTGTGAAGTACCTGCCGCATGAGCGGAGAAAATGGCTGCCACTGTTCTTTATATTAATAGCATCTGTGCCATTAATGATAATTTGTGATGATTAGCGCATTTATATAGCACTTCCTAAAACTTGCACAATATCCTGGACATACCAAGGCCGACTCCCTTTGAAGTTAGAGAGGCCAGGGTAGGAGGCCACAGGAAACTCCTCATAATAGATGCTGTGTCTTTGGACACTGGATAAGCCAAGCAGGCATGTGTTTATGGCACCAAAATAGGAGACTGAACAAAATAGGAAACTGAACAAATTGTTCGAAAGTATTTGAGAGAGAGAGAGAGATTTTTTAAAATTGTAGTCATCTGAGAAACAGCTGTTTTATTTTATGGTCTTCAGTTGTTTTCATTTTTACATAGGTGGGGATACCAATCTCTACATATTTTAGTCTGGTCATGGTTATCAGCCAAACGTGGGAGAAAGAGGACAAGCTTAGTTCCAGACAAGATCGTGTTCAATACTGGATCTGGTACTTGCTAGATATGGGGCTGTAGGTGGCCATTACTCCCACGGAGCCTCTTTATACCATTTATAAAATGGGTAGAATGATAATTCTCACCTCTCATGGTTTTTACCAGCCTGAAAACGAGTCACTTTAACTGAAGCACTTACTAAAGTTGTTCCTTCCCTCCTACTGCTCTGATCTGCAATCTTTCCAAATAATTCTAGATAGCAACAGTCCTTGATACCATTAAGATTTAACATATGGTAAGTCAGGTACTATGTTAAGCTCTTTACCTGTGTTGTAGCGTTTAGTCTTTTCAGGGACCGACTGAGGGAGCCTCTACTATCATTAACATCTGTAAAATGAAGATGTTAATGATAGTAGAGGCTCCCTCTACTACAAAATGAAGTTAGAAAACGTGCCCAAGGTCACAAATCCAGGGAGTGGCACAGCTGAAACTTGAACCCAGAGGGCCTGACACCTGTTCTCAAACACCAGCTGCTTCCCACATTGTTCCCTCCTCGAGCCTGGCCCAGCATCCTTCCTCATTTCTTCTCAAGGAAGCAACTACTACCCCCAAACCTGCTCTCTTCTTGGGGAGGTGCGGCACTCACACTAGTGCCAGCTTAAGCCTCCATGGGACCCCTGTTAAGCCTTGTGCTATGATGTCCAGCATCGTACAGAGCAGCAGGTGCTGAGTGCCCACTGTTGAGCATGCCCAGTATGTTCTGTAGGCCGCGGGAGACAGGACTTGTCTTATGCAACTTCAGTCTCTCAGAAGAGTTCATTTCCCAGTTTTTTTTTTTTTTTTAAAGATTTGATTTATTTGTTTGACAGACAGAGATCACAAGTAGGCAGAGATGCAGGCAAAGGTGGGGGGCGGGGAAGCAGGCTCCCTGCTAAGCAGAGATCCCGATTCGGGGCTCGATCCCAGGATACTGGGATCACGACCGGAGCAGAAAGCAGAGGCTTTAACCCACTGAGCCACCCAGGCGCCCCCATTTCCCAGGTTTTATCCCATGCTACTGGGACATCCCAGATTCATAATCTCTTTAGAATTCTTGCCTTGTATTATCTGTAACCTCACTTTCCAAGAGATTTCTGCTCCTACAGCACAGGGCAACTCCAGCGTTCAGCTCCTGTGAAAACAGAACACTCTGGATTTTTGCTTGCTCCTCTTTTCCCATGCAAACTGGAGCTGTCATACTAATTAGCCCTCCAGGACTAGAGAATACATTTTCAGTAAATAGGTGGGTCTTCCGACTTGAAAGTTCAAATCTGTGCCTGTTTCAATTAACAGAATTCTGTCATGAGGTAACTGCCTTGAACTCACCTCCTAGAGCCTTTCTTTTTTTTTTAAGATTTTATTTGACAGACAGCGAGCGCGTGCCAGAGAGCACACAAGCAGGGTGAGCAGCAGAGGGAGAGGGAGAAGCAGGCTCCCCGCTGAGCAGAGAGCCCAATCCCAGGACCCTAGGATCATGATCTGAGCCAAAGAAGTGTCTACTTCTGACTGAGCCACCCAGGCGCCCCTTTCCTAGAGCCTTTAAAAGGGTTCTTTTGGCTCAAAACCAAACCCTTTGGCTCACCAAATCAAACAAGAGCCACTGGTGGTTAAGAGGCCTGAAGGATCCTACCAGGCCAGATTCTGTTTCCTAGAACATAGTTCTTTGAGCCTATTTGTTTGCAAGTTTGAACACAGATTTCTTTTTTCTTTTCTTTCTTTCTTTCTTTCTTTCTTTTTTTTTTTTTTTGAGAAGCAATTATACTTGCTGCTGTTTGCTAATTACATTTCATTTAATCACTCCTGATCATCATTTATTCACCTAACAAGCATTTATTGATTGCTTTCTGGGTGCAAAGCAATGGCTGGGTCCTCCTGGTTTTTTCAGTTCTTACTGGCTTTTATTCCTCCTTTGGATTTGATAAGGGAGGAGAGGATTTAATCAACTTGGTACTCCTTCCATCTGCCACATCTTTAATGCAACCTTAAATGGGCTCAAGCCTGCAGCATGTCCCTGGGGCACTCCACACTTGCCTACTTTCAATCATTAAGTTCTCGAAGAGATATTTCAGCAAATTCTCTACCTTTGGGCTCAGGGCCAACACATTAAAATTAATTCGGTAGCAAAATTACCAAACTAAGATATGTCATTACCATTTCATTCCTCCCATAAACTGCTTTAATCACGTATTTTTTTTCTGAAAAGTAATTTTTCAATTCGACTTTAATGGCACTTTATAAACTATGATCAAATTTATTCTTGCTCTAACACAGTTACGTTTGCTCCATGATTTTATTGAGAATCTCTGTTATTTTCATTGCCTTTCTTTTCACAGGCTCACATTTCCCCAAAATTTAGCTGTGGTAATCCTGCTGAATGTTCCTTATGCCTACAATCATTTTGGATAGAACTGTTATCTCAAATAGTGCTTTGATTTCTACTGATTTCCATGCATTCTTTCATTTATTCATTCACTCAACAAATACTGTTTTTCCTTGAAGAAATGGAGCACGAGGCACTTGTCTTACTTTGCTCAGGCTGCCATAACAAAAGATCATAGACTGGGTGGCTTAAAAAACAGAAATTAAGGGGCGCCTGGGTGGCTCAGTGGATTAAAGCCTCTGCCTTCAGCTCAGGTCATGATCCCAGGGTCCTGGGAGCCTGCTTCCCACCCCCTTTCTCTGCCCGCCTCTCTGCCTACTTGTGATCTCTGTCTGTCAAATAAATAAAATCTTTAAAATTAAAAAATTAAAAAATTTTTTAAAACACAGGAATTTATTTTCTCACAGTTCTGGAGGCTGGAAAGTCCTTCCCAGCCTTCAGAGAGCCCCATCTCTAAGGCTACCATCAGTGGCCCTCTGTCTGGCCTGTTGAACAGAAGCGGTGGCCCCCGTCCTTTGAAACCAAGGAGGTTTCCAGGAGCCCTAATGATCTCTGAATCATCTTTAGGGTTATTCTTCCCTTTTCTGGAAGAATAGCATACACTTATGGCTGAATAGCTCTATTGTTCTGTCCTGCAGGATCTAAGAAACCTGATAGGCTTCCTTCATTTTGTTTCATTTGTTCTATCCCTTTTAGTTTTTCTGACCCCCATTGGTAGTGTTGCTGCTGGTATAATCCCCACCTCTATTCCTGGCTTCTGCTGAGGTAGCTGATTAAGCCCAGGAGTAGCACCTGTGCTCTCCTTAACAAATGGCTGTACAGCCACATTCCAAGTATTCTCTCCAGAACAGATTTCTCTCTTTCTCTTTTTTGCAATATGGATAGGCTGAGAATTTTCCAAATCTTCAAGTTATGGTTCTTTTCTTTTAAGACTTATTTATTTACTTATTAAGACAGGGAGAGAGAGAGCACTTGTGTGAGGGAGTATGGGGGAGAAGCAAAGAGGAGGGAGAGAAATCCCTAAGCTGACTCCACACTGAGCCCAGAGCTCTTCTCAGGGCTCAATCTCAGGACCCTGAGATAACGCCCTGAGCCAAAGCCAAGAGGCAGCTCTTTAACCAACTGAGCCACCCAGGCATCCCTGGTTCTTTTTTACTTAACAATTCCTTCTTCAATTCATCTCTCTCCTTTCCCACACTTTACTAGAAGCAGTCAGGGGTAACCAAGATACTCCTTCCAACCTTTGCAGGACCCTCCTCAGCTAAATATCCAATTCCATCACTTGTAAATTCCACCTTCCACAAAAACTAGAACATAGTTCAGCCAAGTTCTTTGCCACTTTATAACAGATTGGCCTTTCCTCCAGTTTCCAATAACATGTTCCTCATTTCCACCTAAGACCTCACCAGAATCACCCCTAACATCCCTAGCTCTAGCATACACCTTAAGACTTTTCCAGCTGCTACCCATTACCCAGCTGCAAAGCTTCTTCAACATGCTTAGGTATCTCTTACACCAGCACCCCACTTCTCAGTACTGAAATTCATATTAGTCAGGCTTATCCAAAGAAGCAGAACCAATAGGATTGTGTGTGTGTGTGTGTGTGTGTGTGTGTGTGTGTGTGTGTGTGTGTGATATGAGAGAAATACAGATTTAGAAAGAATTGGCTCACATGATTATGGAGGCTGACAATCCCAAGATCTGCTGCCTGCAAGCTGGAGACCCAGATGGTCTAGTTCCAATCTGAGTCCAAAGGCTTGAGAACCAGGAAAGCCAAGGGTGTAGCTCCAGTCCCCAAACTGGCAGGCTCAAGATCCAAGAAGACAGATTCAGTTCCAGTCCAAAGGCAGAAAAAGACTAACACCCCAGCTGAAAGCAGTCAGGAAGTAGGAGTTCCCTCTCACTCAGGCTTTTCTGTTCTATTCAGGTCTTCCACTGATTGGATAAGCCCCTCCCCCATATTAAGGAGGATGATCTCCTTTACTCAGTCTACGGCTTCAAGGGTTAATCTTATCCAGAAACATCCTCACAGATACCTCTGAAGGTTTGACCAAATGTCTGGGCATCCCAGGGCCTCAGTCAAGTTGACATATACAGTGAACCAGCGTAGCATTAGATGACTTACAAAAATCATTAAGACAGTTTCTGTCCTTGAAAAGCTTACAAATTTGTGCCAGGGCCAGACTAGACACAAGGTAGAAGGAGACCGCTGCTATAATAAAGGCAAGGGGAAGTGTTACGGGAGAGTAGAAAATCTATTAACTCTGTCTTGGCAGATCAAAAGAGGGTTTCATGCAAGGGCTGCCATCTGAACAGCCTTGAATATAAGTAGAATTTGGATAACTGGTGATAAAGGAGAGGAGGGAACTATAAATTGTAGGTGCAGGATGAACCGGGGTGTGAAGAAGCATAGTATAATTGTATAACCAGTACTAGCCTGGAATGTCGTGGATATTAGCCTGTCAAGTAAAAATAATTGAAAAGCAAATTCAATCTTTAAAGCATGTTCAGAAAAATGCCAAGGCAGAGGATGGGGTGTGTTGCATCCATATTACACAGCAAAACCTCATCCTAGCCTCTTTCATAATTTCTCTCCCAAATCTCCCACGTGCATAGCCACCGTGCACGGCCGCTGCTCCAAAGTCCCTCTTCCCCCACGCTCTGAAGCCCCTAAAACATTCTCCCAATCCACCGTATGCACAGGTTTTGTTTCCTCTGCCTCTTTTTTAACCTATAATTTTTCTCCCACTAACAACTCTCTGTTCTTTCTCAAATAAATCCATCCGGCTTAGCTTCCCCAGCTCTGTCCCTCATCCATTACCTTCACCTACTTTACAAAGGCCTGGGAGCCAATTAACTCCAGTCCCTTGGGGTGAAACCCCAAGAATATCGTTATGTTCATAAAGTTTATCTCTGAAATCTGAAAAATAGCAGGTACGCTTTGCTTATGTTTCTTTCCCGTGAAAGCAGAAAATCAATAAATCACTTGATATCTATAAGCAGTAGAGACTATGAAAGGATGTGGTAGGAAATGGGGCTGGAAAGGTAACAGTAAGAACTAATGTCTATGGGGCATTCACTATGTGCTCTGCACTATTTGTGCCATGACGCATTTAGCTTTGAAGGCCATGCTAGCGTCTGAACTTCAGTCCCCAGCCCTTGGGAACCGTGGAAGATTAGTGATTATAAAACGGACACGTCCAGATTGTATTTTATGGCCTACCTGTAAGATTCATGCAATTTTACAAAAGAGATTGGATGGAGGCAAAGATCAGAGGCAGCAATAGCAATAAGGAAGCTAAGAAGTGCAGTTGAGAAGTACTCAGGACCCATCAATTTGGACTTTTGGGGTTGTAAGAAAGAGAAGTTTGTGCAGACTGTTTTAATAGAAAGTGTTTACATAAAGGATACTCAGAAATTAGGACAGGAACTAGACTTGAAAATCCTCGGGATCTAAGACAGCTCCAGGGATGGAAGACTCTCTTCATCTTTCTCTCTCATGTTCTCTCCCCCATACTTCTTTCTAACTGCTCTACTCTCGTCTTGGGATCCAATACCCCTCCTCTTCTTCACTGCATATCCAATCACAGAAGGAGCCTCTCAAGAAGATTCAGTTAATTGAATCACCCTCCTACAGGCATCCCCAGCCAGCAGTGTCCAGTGAGGAGAGAACAGTTGGCCGATGCTTCTCAGACTATCCAGGCCATCCACTGGGCAATTGAGGGAGAGGTCGTGGACATGGCTGGCATCGTAATTAATATTTCTCCTGGTGGTATGTTTGGAGAGGAGGAAGTGACTTCTATCTTAAGCCAAAAATCAATTTAATTAAGTACCATTCTGCATTATGCCATCACTCTTTCTATATACCCTTTTATTTTTTAAAGATTTTATTTATTTATTTATTTGAGAGAGAGAATGAGAGAGAGCATGAGAGGGGGAAGGGCAGAGGGAGAAGCAGATCTCCTGCTGAGCAGGGGGCCCAATGGGGGGCTCTCTCCCAGAACTCCAGGATCATGACCTGAGCTGAAGACAGTAGCTCAACCAACTGAGCCACCCAGGCACCTCACTCTTAATATACTCTTGACCAAGACACTTATCTTGTCGTTGGTTTCTTCACCATTTAAATGGAGATATAAGTAACAGCCCTTTAGAATTTAGCATTCTTCCAAATTGCTAGCCACATTTAGTTAACATGGGGTTTCACTTCTGGGCCACTTCTGGTTAACTAAGAATAACAATACCTTATGTGTGTAATTACAGTTTGCAAATCAAGTTCACATCCATTTGATTTGATCCTCACGAGAACCCTTTAAGATAGGTAAGACAGATAATACCGCCTCCATCTCTCTGAGACCCAGATAGGTTACATGACTTTTTCAAGGCCACACAGCTATCAGATGACAAAGCCAGGACTTGAATTCTCATCTTCAAACTCCAAGTTCAATACGTTCTCTCCTTGGTGCCTCTCAAGGGTTGGGTTGCTTGTTCTCAAGGAGCAGATCTGCTGTAGACTCAAGATTACTGTCTTCCTGTTCTTTCTGTTCTTATGTCTTCTTTTTTTTATGCCTCTCCTGTTCTTCTATATTTCCAGTTTATTACAGAAGTCTCTGTTTGGCCTTTGGTAATGAAGGGTTTGGCTGTAGACATTCAAAAACTTCCCTGGGCATTGACTCTTGCTTCCTGAATTGCAGGGAGACACTCCATTACAGTCACTACTCTGACCTCAGCAGGAAACATCGGGGAGGATGGAATCCTGAGTTGCACTTTTGAACCTGACATCAAACTTTCTGATATCGTGATACAGTGGCTGAAGGAAGGTGTTATAGGCTTGGTACATGAGTTCAAAGAAGGCAAAGACGACCTGTCAGACCAAGATGAAATGTTCAGAGGCCGGACAGCAGTGTTTGCTGATCAAGTGATAGGTGGCAATGCCTCTCTGAGGCTGAAGAACGTGCAACTCACAGATGCTGGCACCTACCAATGTTACATCATCACCTCCAAAGGCAAGGGGAATGCTAATCTTGAGTATAAAACTGGAGGTGAGTTACTTTTGGAAAGGGGGAAAGAGAGCGCCCAAAGGTATTTGGGGCTAAAGACAATGGGTTGCTGCTGAAATATGTTATGCTCATGAGCGACCAAGAAGACAAAGACCTTCCTTGCCAGCAGCCATCCTTGCTGTCCAAGACCCACACCCACTCCCAAAATAGCCCCCTTGTAAGATTAGGCTTAAAATCTTCTGTTCTGGATTCTAGTCTTCTCTGGATTTTCAGGTATATTCTCTGAAATATTTTACCAAAATAAATGTGGTCTCCTTTATGGTATACCACCTTTGTTGTTGCTGGTAAGAGAAACCTGTGATCTGGCCTGACACTGTTCTACGCTAAGCAGGCCCTAGCCCAAGTCTGAAATCAGTACCTCCAGGGACTCATGGCAATGGAACCCATTTTAGGAGAAGTTCAAAGGGAACTGACCAAAACCAATATTGTTCTAGAAACTCACTAATCCTCCCCCAGTGAAATTCACCCTTCCTTATCAACTCAGCTTGGTGAATTTATGTATAAGAAACTCAGGTTGGGGCGCCTGGGTGGCTCAGTGGGTTAAGCCACAGCCTATAGAGTTGAGGGCTGGGGCAGAGATAAGAAAAATAGGTAAATACTTATTATAATCGGTAAAGTCTATCAAATGCTTTAAGAGAAATACAGAGTAATTTGGGGATGCAGGGGGAGAGGGATCACATCCAGATGCATAGGGAGGGTAGGGATTGGAGAGCCCCCATGGAGAATCTGGCATTTAAGAAAGGACTTACAAAATAGGCAGAAAGTAACCTGAGGCCTCCTGGCCTACACTAGTCTACACAGGCCTTCCTTGGACACTTCCTGACATGTGTTTCTACAGATGTAGAGCCAGACCTGGGCAAGTACTGGGACCTGGGCAAGGCAAATTCACTGACCTTCAGTTTATTCATCTTAAAATGGGGATTAATAGGGTCATGTCAAAGGGACACTGGAGCCAACTCAAAGGACTTCCAATGGCAAAGCTGGAACAATCTGAGCAACAAAACAAACAGCATGGTAGTAAATGAGAACTCCAAGTATTCAACAAATACACATGAACATTTTGTGATCAACTTTATCAACTTCCATAAACATGAGGGAGATGACCCAAATCTTCCTTACAGATGAATTCCAAATAATGTATTTAGATCTCCCCACTCCAGGAGGTGGAGCTTAGTACAACCTCCCTCCCCCTTGACCACACTTCGGGTGTGTTTTTCTTAGTGAGGTCCAGCTTCCAGAGAAACCTGGCAAATACTGCCTCAGCCAGGTGATCAAAGTTAACATCATCAATGTCATGTCAACAGTATGCATTCTTATGTGATATGATGAGAAGGGCACTTTTCCTTCTATGGCCTTCTCTCCAAAACCCATAGCCTCATGAGAAAACCCCCAGACAAATTCCAATAGAGGTTGGGGTAACGACAAAATACCTGAACTGGACCACTCAGACTGTCAAGATCATGAAAAACACAGAAAGACTGAGAAACTGACACAGACCAGAGGAACCTAAGAGGACATGCCAATTAAATGCAATATGGGATCCTGGGAAGAAAAAGGACGTGAGTGGAAAAACTGGTAAAATATAGATGAAGTCTGGAGATGAGTTAGTAGTTATATGTCAGTGATGGTTTCTAGGTTTTGACAAATATACCATGGTTAAGATGTTAACATTAGGGAAAACAGTGAGGTATATATAAGAACTCTCTGTGCTATCTTGGCAATGTTTCTGTAAATCTAAAATCATTCCAAAATTAAAAGCTTGTTTTTGTAAATGCTGATAATAAGACAGATCTCTAGAACTGTAGTGAGGATCAAATGAAATAATGTCTGGAATTTGGCACCTGGCAAGGAATGCACCCTCAATAAATGGTGGTTCATTATCATGTACTCTCAGCAACTTACATCATCTCCCAGGAGTTCATTCCCTGCCTGCTGTGAGCAGATGAGTCTCCTCTCCCCTGCTACATGGAAGATTCTCTAAGGGCAATCAGGGCTTTCCTTTCACCAGTCACTCAGTCCCAGCACAGTCCCAGGCAAACAAAAGTGCCAAATAAATTAATAACTTGGATCTTGCCATTTGGCATAATAAGCATTTTATAGTCAAAAGTCCAGGTCTTAACATTTTTCCACAAATGTCTCATTGCCTGGATATCAGAGGAAAATAGTCTCAATTTCAAAGTTCACGTACCTCCCCAGTAAGGAGGATTATCTTAGAAGAAAACAAATGACTGTCTCTACCCCTGGATACCAGGACTGGAGCGTCTCCACCCAAGCAAAATCCAACCCCCGTGATGACAAGTCCCGTGTATGGAATTTCTGTGGGTGACGAGTGAATGCTGTTTGTTTTTTCCTTCTCCCTCTGCCTCCCCACCCTAACTTTATCCTCCAGGCAGAAAAATACATAACATCCAAGAAGCTTCTCAGGTGCCTGAGAAAATGCCCCAAATCCTTAAGGAATAAACATTCTGTGATCAGCTTTATCCCTTATCTTTAAGGGACAAATTGGAACTCCTCTTTGTTGGAGAAATTTGTTATAACAATTATACCTAGAACTTAGGTCCTTGGAGTTTGTGATTTTTGTCAAAGGGTTGTGTAAGTCATTATTTGCATCTATAATACAATGGGCCATACACAGGCAGCCCATTTGGGAAGTACTGAGTCACTTCAGTGGTAGAAATGACTGTTTTTAAGAACTAGCTCTTCGGGGCGCCTGGGTGGCTCAGTGGGTTAAGCCGCTGCCTTCAGCTCAGGTCATGATCAGGGTCCTGGGATTGAGCCCCGCGTCGGGCTCCTTGCTCGGCGGGGAGCCTGCTTCTCTCTCTGCCTCTGCCTGCCTCTCTGCCTGCTTGTGATCTCTGTCTCTCTCTCTCAATCTCTGTCAAATAAATAAATAAAACCTTTAAAAAAAAAAAAAAAAGAACTAGCTCTTCAAAGGCTATATTATTTTATCTGTATGACCTTGACATCTGTCCCTTTTGACTTTCATCCCTGCAGCCTTCAGCATCCCAGAGGTGAATGTGGACTATAATGCCAGCTCAGAGAGCTTACGGTGTGAGGCTCCCCGATGGTTCCCCCAGCCTACAGTGGTCTGGGCATCCCAAGTTGACCAGGGAGCCAACTTCTCAGAGGTCTCCAATACCAGCTTTGAGCTGAACCCTGAGAATGTGACCATGAAGGTTGTGTCTGTACTCTACAATGTCACAATCAACAACACATACTCCTGTATGATTGAGAACAACATTGCCAAAGCCACAGGTGATATCAAAGTGACAGGTGGGTTTCTCCACAATTTTTGCATGGTTTATTGGGCTAAAATCAAATACAAATTAAAATCTAATTGGTTTAACAGATATATTATGTATTGGGTCATAGAAAGCTTGAGAGTCCTCTTCATGGAGAACTTGATCACAATTACAGTTGGGACTGATATACATAAGACTAACACGAAACAATATTTATGGAATACAGGTCAAAAATCACAATGAGGCTTCATCTTGTAAGCCTTCTCATTGACTGGGTGGGGATGGATGCCTAGAGACCAGTGCTTAGGATTCTGTGGCCCTGTCTAACTCAAAAGGACTGCTTTGGTGAAGCAATGGGGGAAATGACAATCATTTGACATCTTTGATATATTCAGTTGGTGATCTGTGTCCCAAGTCCCCCACCCAAAACTGATTTGGTTCTAGCCTGCCTTTGAGAAGACTTTCGATCTGAAGACTAAAAATCTTAGGCTCCAACTCCAACTTACTCAGCCCACCTAGGACTGGCTCACGATCCCATTAATGTTGGCCCAGCATTAATCAGAAAGCTCCAGATTGAACTGGCCTCCCAGACTAAAAGAGTAGGGCTCCATGAGGCCCAGCACCCTAGTTTCTCTGCTTCAGTGTATAAAAAAGCTAGGGTTGAGCTAGTGTCAAAAAAATGTACAGATGGGATTATGACTTTTAAGACCATCTCTACTGCAGCTGAATTAAATTCAGTCTATAGTGGAGGGAGTATGTCAGGAGAACTGCTGTTTTATATCAAGCCCAGAACCAGGTGGAATACCTTGAACATTTAAGTGCCCTATAAATATTTGCTGAATTTAACTGTATAAATCATATTTTTGTCAGCTTACTTTTTAATTTAAAAGTATGTATATGAAAAGGCAACCTATGAAATGAGAGAAAGTATTTGCAAATCATATCATATATCCAGAATACATGAAAAATTCTTACAACTTAACTACAAAAAAATCAAATAACCCAATTAAAAAATGCACAAAGGCCTTGAATAGACATTTCTCCAAGAAGATAAACAAATGGCCCAACAAACATATGAAAAGATGTTTGATATCACTAATCATCAGAGAAATGCAAATCCAAATCACAGTATCACCTCACAAGCGTTAGGATAGCTACTATTAAAAAACAAAAACAAAAAACAAAAAAAAAAAAACAAAAACAGAAAATAACAAGTATTGGTGAGGATATGAAGAAATTGGAACATTTTGCATGTGTTGATGAGATTGTAAAATGTTGCAACTGCTATGGAAAATAGTATGGAAATTTCTCAAAGAATTAAAAATAGAACTACCATATGATCTAACAGTACCCAAAGAATGGAAAGCACGTTCTCAAAGAGATAATCATACACCCATGTTCATAGCAGCATGAGTCACAATAGCCAAGAGATAGAACCAACCCAAAATGTCTGTAGCAGATTAATGAATAAAATAAAAGTGATATATTGGGGCATCTGGGTGGCTCAGTTGGTGGCTCCATTTCGGCTCAGGTCATGATCTCAGGGTTGTGAGATAGAGCCCCAGGTCAAGCTCCACATTGGGTGGGGAGCCTGCTTGAGATTCCCTCTGTGCTCTCCCCTCTTTCCCTCCCCAGCCCCACCCCAACTCAGACACACACTCTCTCTTAAAAAAAAAAAAAAAAAAAAAAAGGTGGTATATACATACAATGGAATATTATTCACCCTTAAAAAGGAAGGAAATTCTTTCACATGCTACAACATGAATAAATTTTCAGGGTATCATGCTAAGTGAAATAAGCCAGTGGTAGACAAATACTGTATGATTCTACTTACATGAGATCTCTAAAGTAGCCGTCAAATTCATAGGAACAGAAAGTAGAATGGTGGTTACCAGCAGCTTGTGGGGGAGGGAAAAGCAAAGGGAGTTGTTTAATGGGTATAGAGTTTCAGATTAAAATGAAAAAATTTTGAAAATGTTTCATAATAATGTGAATATGGTTAAAACTATTAAACTGTACACTTAAAATGGTAAATATGGTAAATTTTATGTTTCTATCACAATAAAAAAGTATCTATTAAAAAAATCATACATATGAGAAAAAGAGAGCTCTTCCACTATCCTAAGGAACAAATTGTTGACTAGTGAATAGAATGCTTTTAGTTGACTGTAACAAAAAACCCAACTCAAATAACCCTAAGCTAAATGGAGAATTCAATAAAAGAGAATTAGTACATTTCATGAAACTAAGAACAGGAAGCACAATTTGGTTTCAGGACCTGCTGGAACCAGGAATTTAAATTCCACTGGGCTTTTCAACCCTCTACTTTATTCTCTTGTTACTAATTTAATTTCTTCTGTTTTAGTCTATAGGGCAGAATGAGATTCCGAAGAGTTCCTAGTTTTAATAGTCTCTCTCACTCAATAGAGTAACCAGAGTGAGCCTTAATTCCACAGTCCTATTCCACATTCTCAGAAAGGCTCCACTTGGGTCAGTTGCCCACACATAGATCAATGAGGCAGTACCTGATGGAAGACCTTCCCTGAAGAAAAGGGGGAAATGAAGCATTGGGCATTTAGAAGGATAGGTGTTAACAGCAGTGTCTCAGTTCAGATCTCAATAAGTATCCCCAAACTGTATAACTAATGCCTTCCAATGGAAAGGACAATAACTGAACAAACCAAAGAAATTGAGCACATCTTTGATTCAGTGAGCAGATTCTTTTTCCATACCTGCTTATTGAATACATCAGGACAAGTGTCCCATGTATCAGTGCTAGGACTAAATACAATATGGTAGCAAGACATAGCTCAAATTTCAGAAAATATTTGGTTCCAACCTGGCTTTGAGAAGACTTTTCAATCCAAAGACTGAAAGTCTTAGGGTCCAACTCCGACTTATTTAGCTTTGCCACATACAAAGTGAGTGTATTTTTTAAACAATTGGGTAAGATGGCAGAGTTTACATCCTATGTTCTTGGACTCTACTTCTAATTTAGGTCATTCATTCAGCAAGTATCTATTGTGTGCCAAATACGTGCAATGCAATTTTTAAGTCCGATGATACGGAGGTGAATAGCATAATAGCATAAATGTCCTAAGAGGAACGGATTCCAGTGTAGATGTGGTGTCTAGGGGAAAGAATAGTTAATTATGACTGGCTGAGTAGAGGAGGCAGAGTTCAAGGTGGGCTTTGGAGAAGAGAATGGTTTTGTTAGAATAGGAAGGTATAAAGTCAGGAGCCTATGTGAGTGGTCCAGGGGAGAAATTATGAGAGCTTTAACTGAACGGCAATAGAAAAGAAAGAGGAAGAATCAAAAGCTGATGAAAAAAATCATCTTCATGACACAAATATGAAGGACAAGAGAAAGAGGAAGTCAAAATGGGTCTGATGTTTCTACCCCAGGTGCTTAGGAGGTTAGTGATGCTAGCAAACGAAATTAAAATAGGAGAAGCAACATGAAGTTGAGGATTTGCTGAGAAGTTGGAGGCGTCCATCGTGCACGTAGGCAGAGATGTCCAACGCTTACAACACATTACCCAGCATATGACAGCATAAACTTCAACCCTCCTCTACATACTTCCCTCCACGAGAAAGGATTCTCATCCATGTAACCCTTCTAGGCTTTCTCGTCTCCCTTCTTCCCCTCCTCTCCAGAGTGAGAGGAGTTAATTTATCTGATTCGTGACCTTAGTAAAAGTTAGACACAAAGATTTTGGCTCTTTCTTTTACCTTTTCTCTCCAGCTAACCCTCAGAAAGTCTGCTCCCCCAAGCCATGAGTTCCTAGAAGCAGAATCTGTCCTTGCAGCAGGAAGCCTGCCCCAGTCTGGTGCTGCCCGTCACTGGGAAGGTCTGGGCTGCAGCCCATCTACCTGCAGATAAAGCTTCATCTTTTATTATCACACTTAACCAGTGATAAAGGTGATATTTTGGCCTTCCAATTGCCTCATTCTTTTTGTCTTACCCTTTAATTGGTTGAGAACTCAGGTGGGGAAAAGGGTATTACTTACTGGACTCTTTTGAACCCCAACAGCAGTTGCCCCCAAAATATTTACTGAATAATTAAATTTTTAATGGACATATACAGTGGCAACCACAAATCTAGATGTGGAACTCAGGACAGAGCTCAGACTAAGAAGGTGGGTTTGGAGATGCTCAGCTTAATGGAAGTCATGCTTATTGGGCTCGAGTGGGGTCCCTCTTAGTGTTACAGGTGATACCTGTTGGGTGCTTATTACATGCGAGTTCCTGTTGTATCTCAGGCTTTACATCCTCAAAACAACTCTGTGAAGCCCATTACCATCTTAGCCTTATTTTCTAGGTAAAGAAAATGAGGCATGTTTAAGCTGAATAGCCTGCCTAATAAAAGTCAAAGCTGAAATGAATTAAATGGGATTAGATTGCCTAAGGAGCAAATACAGTAAAAGAAGAGTAGTCTCATTCCTTCACTTCTCCCTTTCTTGGCTTCAAAATGGGAACAATACTTTCACATCGCCTTGTAGTAGTGTGAAGGAAATGTAAAGGTCACTGCCTACAGGAAAAAAAAATGTGTCTGAAACCAAGGACTGGCCATGACCCCTTATCCTATTCTTTTTTTGGTAAGCAGTAACAATCTCTTTATTGGTCTAGTTTCTCATTTGGCTGAGTGTTCATGGGAGTGGATAACAGAATGGAACTTCTTTTGAAGAAAGAGAAAGCTCTGATTTTAAGCCAGTTACAGAAAGGTAGAGAATAGGGTACAAAACTGCCCCCAAATGGGGGTAAAAAGTTGTATTAGAAACAACTTACTCTATTCTTCAGGAACTTTTCTTTGCCAAGCAGCCACGTGAAGAAGACATCCAGCTTTTCCTCTGTGACCCTGAACTTTTTTCTCTCCCTTTGCAGACTCTGAGATTAAAAGGCGGAGTCACCTACAGCTGCTGAACTCAAAGGCGTCCCTGGGTGTCTCTTCTTTCTTTGCCATCAGCTGGGTACTCCTGCCTCTCTCCCCTTACCTGATGCTAAAATAATGTCCTCTGGCCACACAGAAACATGCAAAGTCATTGGTATGACAGGTGAGATGAATCACGAATGGTGTGGGGATTGGATCTGTGTGTGCTGTGTTCCTAACAAGAGTCAAGCAACCTCCAGCAACAGCCTCAGAAAGAAACATTTGACAATGCCAGGGCAGTGGGTACTGTTCCTACTAGTCTTGTGAAAGGTAAATATGTGTGAACAAAGAGTGTAGATCTCATCGATACACTTACAGCAAAAACAACTCTGCAAGTCAAATATTTGTGCAAATTCAAACATCTTTTCTTTTACCAAGTTATCTAGCCACAAGGCAAAAAGAGAAAGAGAAAGAGATGTTTGGCCCTGAGAGTTCCTCTGGATTTCACGGTTATCTTATAAAGCCTCAGGACACGCATACACTCACTCACACAAGTGACTTCCTCCTAGCCCCTCAACAAAGCTCCTACTGACCAGAAGTTTGACAAAGGACTCCCCAGCTGGCTCCCCGTGTTGAGACTTCTGCCTGTCACTTCAGTCCTCTGGCTCCAATTATTGGTAGGATATTGCTCCCCGAATAGTCTTGTATGGAGTCTGTGTGGCTAAGTTCATGAAGCTCCAGCCAGCACTGCCCCATGACTCAGCGGCATCACCACAAGGCATCCGGGCTCGCAAGCTTAGAGCTATTTAGATCCCCCTCTATCCTTGACATTCAAGGCCGCATGGCATTTTCCTGGGTTGTCCCTCAGACCGACCCTATTCCAGCCTCCATTATTTCATACACCAGCCTAGTTCTAAAACCCTATACTTGCTTCTTCCTTTCCCTGCATCCACTGATAGGAAATAAGATGCCAAATATATATATATATATATATATATATATATATATATATATATTCCAATGCTATTTTCATCACAGCATTCCTTTGCTCTGGAACCTAAGGTGACTCTCTGGGCACTCTTGTGTCAAAGTCCTCAGCCATGTGGTCACAGCTCTCTTTGAGTTTCTTTCCTTGCGCTTCCTGCTTCTGTCAGCTGCCTGCTCCGCTCTCTGGCCTTGCTCCCTCTCTCACTGCCCTTCCTGGAAGTCTCCTAGACTGCTGGCAGTTCAAAGCCACACTTCCTTCACCCATTTCAATTAAGTGCTTCCCAGCTTATAGCCCACTTTCCCAGTGGTCTGTTTCTTCCATATCCCCTTGGCATGCATGAATAATTCATGATATCTTACACTCTCGAAGGCACGTATAATCCTTGCCCAGATTGTTAAGTAGGGCAGGCAAAGATCTGTTGACCGCTTTTCCTTCTTTCTCTTCTCCAAACACAACAGTGCAGCACAGAAAATGGATTCTTTATAAGGAAACCCACCGGTTCCCACCTCCACGGTTTTCAGCGGAGAGAGATTTCCCTGTGGAAACGCTCCCTTGAGGATCTCACTAGCAGAAAAGGAACACGTTCTTCTTTCCTTGATTCCCCACGACACTATAAATGAATTTTTAACATTCTGCAACTAGATAATCTGACCTACAAAGTATGGCTTATTCATCTCTATCTTGTATTCCCTTCGAGCAGTAATTGGCAGCCTTTTTTAAAAGCCATGACGTGCATGTAAAGAATGTTCACTCACAGCATACATAGGTTATATACGATTATCAGATTAGCTACAACCCCAAGTCTTTCTCCATACAACTACAGAGGCATAACCTTAAATCAATTTTTAAGAAATAAATAAGTAGATCATTATCATTACTTGTAAAACCATAAGGAACTGTGGGGGAAGGTCATTGAAAAGATGTGACTGTCAGTTGACTCATGAGCTAGACCCAGGTGATCAGGGGCTCTTCACCTCCACCCCTGTCCTTGGGACAAGGATCCCACTTGTCTGTCTTGCTCCCAGAGGCTGCTCCAAGGACACAGCCTTGAGATAATATTGTGGCGTTGAGAACACCTTGCACAGTATATGTGACCGAACCTAGTAATGACCTCTATATTAACTTTTACGACTTGCAAGGATCTACTCGTCTTCTTGGTACCCAGGACAAGCCTCGTGTATAAATGACCTTTGCTTACTGAAACTGCCACCCACCAACCTGGAGTGGCCTGGAGTGGCCTGCCTCTTTCTTCTGTCTCTCTCTGCCCTACAAGTAAGGGGGTGTGGTTTCAGACTACTCCCAGGGAGCTCCTGGGAGGGTTGCACATCAAACCGATGCTTAGCACAACATTTTAGGTCACATACATTCTTTGGTTGGACACTCAAGCAGAAGTCATCTTTCTACTTCTACCCAGGAGACTGCTCCTGGCTCATCTCTCTGTTCCTGTTTGCTCTAAGCATGATCCCCTTCCTGAAAAAGAGACTCAAGCCATCTCATCCCCCAGCAACCCATGGTAGCAAGTGGTCTTGATAGAACATCATCAAAATAACAGAAAAATGAGCCCATCTCTGAACAAGAGATACCCTCATACAGGCATAGAGACAACTGGTTCTCCATAAATGTTTACTGAATGGTTGTAAGGACATCCTATTTGTGTTATTTTCAGAATCCCAGGAATCTGCAGAACTATTTCACAGTAAGATCTGACCTAGTTTTGTATTTCTGGGGGGAAATGAATTCATGTCTAGAGGTTTGGAATGAACAAATAAGATCAAGAAGCAAAAAAAAAAAAAAAAGTCAAAAGCAACCCACAGAAGACTCCAATATGAACCAGATAAATCTCCCTTCAAAGACATATATTAAAAGCTGGGAACATAACTCATCTGAACTGGATATGTGTTAGGACTAAGTCAATTGCAAGTGGAGACAAGTGGATCTCTGTACCTCAGGGACCTCCCCTTACTAACAAGCAACCCCCGCCAGCAACATCCAGGGAGTGAGAGGATGGGATATTGCCTCTGACTTGTCTCTGCATCTTTATATTGCTATAATATTGCTCTAAGTTCCCAGAAAGTTTTGACTTGCAATACCTCCACATTTTATAATCCATAAATTAAACCTCAGTATATATAGTAAGAAGCTGCTAATTAGTTGCCACGTCACAATTTAGAGGTAGTGATGGGTCAAATAACTCACCTTTCCTTAGGATGCTGCCAAAAGTGCCTTGGAATCTCCTCCCACTTGACAAATGTTAAAGAAATGTGGGCACGGTCATAATTGTAACTTAAAACATGTAGTTGGGACACCCTGGTTTCCAAATTATCCAAATATCTTCTTTTTTAAACAAACCAATGCCATTTGATTTCTCAGATGACGTGCATCCTTGAATGGTCCGGGAAAGGACCTCTCGTCATCGCTGTATACGGCATTATGTCAACATGAAGTGTCAGGCTCCGACTTTCTATCTTGCACGGACAGCGATAACCTCAGCTTTCAACAACATCTAGAGTGGTGGGACTCACCCAGTGTGATTTTTCACACTCCTCCCCACACAAAGCGGACATCTGAAAATGTTTGGAGACAATTTTAGTTGGCACAACTCAGGGGAGAGGGGAGGGTGCTAATGTTATGGATAGAACCCAGAGATGCTGCTCAAAATCCTACAATGTACAGCATTATCCACCCACAACAAAGAATTACCCAGCCCCAAATGTCAGTCCTCCAAAAGGATCTAGAAAAGAGGGAACTAACAAAACCGGTTTGCTTCCTACAGATAGGCACTCTCCTCTGCCTCTTTGGCTATTGTCTCAGCACAGAGAGCCAGAGCTCAGGAAGCCAGGAATTCCTGACGGAGTCATCTCTAGCAGGTTCCTTTCCCTTCATTCTAAGGTACAAATTAGGTTCTGTGAGAGCTGCCTGAGTTCTATCTCAATGTCTCTCGCTCCAAATTCTGATCTCAGGACCCAGTCACAATTCCAATGAAGGAAATAAAAACGTGTCCCCTCCTTGAAACACACAGAGACTTCTGAAAGCAGGGACAATGGACCTTTGAAATGGGACCGGGGAATAAAGCTTTGATCAAAAAGAATGTATTGCTCACACCCCTCCCCCTTTCCATACTTTTCACATGTTGAGGTCTGCCTCCCTGGCACTTTGGACCCACCATGACTGTATTACATTTTGTTATAGAAAACTTAAGATTTCTGAGTTCTGACCATTCAAGAGAATGATTAAATGCACATTTCCTATACTGTTGTCTGCCTGGCTTGTCAAAGAAAGCAAACATAAGATGGATAAAAAGCCATGGGTCAAGTTCTAAAGATTAGCAACTAGCATGTAACAGACCTTAAATAAATGTTTGTTGAATGAAAAGATAATAAATAGGAGTGGCTGGGCCTACTTTCTTATGGAAACTCCACAGGCTTTGCCAGCCTGCTGTGTGTCCATCTGGGAAAGATCTCAGTGGCTTGAGGCAGGTAACATTTGGGAGAACACATACAGGTAAACAAACCCATTGCTCTGGTGTCAAAAAACCTGATGTTTGCTATTCAGGAATTAAGAAATTCTCAAATCTTAGAGGCGAAGGACCTCAAAATCATCTTTTCTAGTCCTTTCACTTTTCAGATGATCCAGAGGCCCAGGGTGAAGTGTGTGTAACTTGCAATCCTCAGATTATGTGACTTGCCAAAAATTGCACTGACAGTTGGCAGAGGGATAAAATCTATAGAAAATTTAATTGGCAAAGGGCCAATTCTCAGGGGACTTTCAGAACAACTCTTCCCTGCTGTATTTCCAGCTTGGTCCCAATCAGCCTTTTGCAAGAAGGGACCAGTGCTGAACCAAACTGAAAAAGCAAACTGTGAGAGAATAAACATTCCCAACCCAGGTTCATTCTTTGGCCTTGTCCACGAGCACATGGCAGATTCATTAGACAACCATATTGTATCAGCTAAAGTGCAAGAACCAGAATATGACACACCACAAACATCTGGAGAAGCTCAAATCTGATGCCAGAGGCACATTTGACCAAACAAGTCAAATTTCAAGGTGAAGTATCAGCTCCCAGCTATCCCCAGGTTGTTTGAAGATTTGTTTTAAGTGCACAGTGACCTCAATCTGTGCACTATTAATAGAGGGAAAGGGTGTGCACAGTTCAATACTGCATAATAAAGCTTCTGCTTCACAGCATACATGGTATGCTTCGGTTCTATTGATGAAACGGAATTCCCAATCTCCCTCCGGCTGGGGAAGTCTCCACACATCCCACCGGCTGCTCTAATTCAGACTGTCTTAAAATGTGCCTGAGCTCCTGCTTCTTCTGACTTTGTCTTGTTTCCTCTTCCACATCAGTCATCTCCAGGAGTTTCAGTATGAAAGCCATGAGTGAGAATTAACTGTCACAGAAACAGAGCCTTAGCAATGCTCTCTACTGTCTTTTTTTTTTTTTTTTTTTTCGCATTCTACCTCCCCTCCAGCAAAAATTCTTTCCCCGTGAAGCTGTTTCTGAGCAGTTTTATACAACATGATTTTACTCTTGGTTTTTGGTCTATTCACGCAATTTAGCACCAAATCGCACACTGTTTTGTCTATTGGTTTTCACTGCTGTGTACTTGGACTCCCTTGAAGATGATGACAAAATAAGGACGGGGGTCCAGGCAGGCAGCCCTTGGAAGTCTGCTCTTAGAAGAGGGTCAAACAGATACACGCAGGAAGCCTTGTTTCCTGAGGCAAAGCAGTTAGATCGCAGCTTGGAAGGGGGCCCTGCACTTATCGCTACAGAAGCCCCTATGTGTACTGAAGGGTTTGGCTCCCCCAGAAAATTGTATGTCTGCATCTTCTAAAAGTCATAACTTGACCTTCAGTGTTATTTTACCGCTTCGGTTCAAATCTAACCTTCTGGCCTAAAGAGTATCCTTAGGAGGTTCAGTTAGAAGGTCCCTTACCCCAAACTCTAAACAACATTTCAAATAGGAAATTTATGAATACCTTGGTCCTATATCCCTTCTTCATAACAAGCCAAAAGTGATGCTCCGTTAATATGGTCTGTGAGCAGTTCATAGCAGACGGAGGCCATTTCCCTTCTCTTTGCCCTCTATATTTGCAGTTACCAAACACTATGACTACTCATGTGTCATTCTAGCGAGAACAATTTAGGTTCTGACGGATACAATTCCAGGACTTTATGGTACTTAATAGGACTTCAATTAATTGGTTCAGGTTAGCCATACAGGACTCCAGTGGTGGATCCAGGCCTCATACCCAGGGTAGGTAAGACTAGAAGTATGATAGTGTTATCGCATACAGGTAAGAGTTTCTATTGAGAGGGAGTGGTGCCCCAGAAGGAGCCAAGTCACAGCCTGCTAAATGAGGATCTAGGAGAAAAATAATAATTGTCTTCAGTTTCCTCTCCCTCCCCTTTTTCCATTTTCCCCACATGGCCCAATCAACTCTTTGTGTTTCCACCATTCTTTCCATTAACTGCCTCACCTCCACTGCCCAAGGAGGAAAAAAAAAAGTGCTTCCCAGCCTCTAGCTACACATGAGAAGGTAATAATGGACAACCTTGGGGTGCCTGGGTGGCTCAGTGGGTTAAAGCCTCTGCTTTCGGCTCAGGTCATGATCCCGGGGTTCTGGGATCGAGCCCTGAATTGGGTTCTCTGCTCGGCAGGGAGCCTGCCTCCCCTCTCTCTGTGCCTGCCTCTCTGCCTGCTTGTGATTTCTGTCTGTCAAATAAATAAATCTTTTAAAAAAATTAAAAATTAAAAAAAAATAATGGACCACCTTTTTCATTAGCTTCATGTCTTACCCTCCCATGAAGGCAAGTCTTTATTGAAATAAAGCCATGAGTGAAAATATCAAACAACAATATTAAATTACTGAGAGATACTTGGGATATCAAAGTGTAGCCCAGTGATTCTCAGCAGGGAAGTCTGGGGGCAGGGGATGCAGGGGCTTTTTAACCAGACAGACATCACTCCCCCCACCCCCATCACTGCAGTGAAGAATCACTGTGTGACATGAGACAGATCTGAAGAGACTATGTTACCTTTCTACACATTTGACTACTCTGGAAGTTTGAGGTCAACTGATGCAAATAGCTACCTTTAGAGAAGGAAAGGAAATTGAGTGCCTCCTATGTGTCAGACATCATACTAGATATTTTTCTCATTCAAGCCTTATCCTATGTGGCGGGTATCACCTTGCCCCATCACCATCACCATCACCATTTTACAGAGGAGAAAACAGGTCCTGAGAGGTTAAGTAACATACTTAAGATCACACAACCAGCAAGTTGAACCAGAATTTAAGCTCAAATCTGTCGTCCCAACCCATACTACTTCTGAAAGAGTCTGGTCATGTGTAAAAGTGCTATCAGAGGCTTAAAATATTATATAAATATTGGCCACCATGTAATTATATGTATTAAAATATGAGGAGGCATTGGAAGCTTTCAGCTTCTTTGCTCCTGCGGATTCGCTGCTACGTGTGACGACGGCTCTTCTGCCTGAGGGAGACTGGGATGTTGCCTCAGTTACACTTGGGGCCATTTCCCACCGCAGCCCCTCCCTGGGTCATGGAGGGTCTAGCAGTGGAATCTCAAGCCTCTCCTAACCGGTTCTGGCGACACCACCTTGTGTGTTCTCAACAGTCCTTCCGGGACTACGTCTGAGACTTCAGAAGAGGACTGTAATCTGCTGAGGTGAAGTCTTTCACAGTTGATCCAAAATGTCTTCTGAGTGCTCGCTTCGGCAGCACATATACAAAATGTCTTCTGAGACCAGTTTATATGTTCTTTCTTGTCCAGCCTCAAGTACACCTGGAAAGAACACATTTAATTACTGTAAATTCTCCCTTAAATCCTCTAATGTTGAGCACTGGATCACGCATGATCCCTTCTCCTCTGCTTTTACATAATCAAATCTATCAGTTTTTCCACTTCTGTTTCTTCTTTTTTTTTTATTTTTATTTTTGTTTTTTAATTTATTTGGCAGACAGAGATCACAAGTAGGCAGAGAGGCAGGCAGACAGAGAGGAAGGAAAGCAGGCTCCCTGCTGAGCAGAGAGCCGGATTCAAGGCTCGATCCCAGGACCCTGGGATCATGACCTGAGCCAAAAGAAGAGGCTTTAACCCACTGAGCCACCCAGGCACCACAACTTCCATTTCTTCTTTTAGTACTTCTGTTTCTGTATTTTAAATATAACCTTCTGCAACCCTGGATTATGTCAAGGTATCCATCTTTATAATACTTCTATGTTTTTATTTTTAACATTTAAAACTTTACTCCATCTTGGGCTCCTGGGTGGCTCAGTGGGTTAAGCCACTGCCTTCGGCTCAGTTCATGATCTCAGAGTCCTGGGATCGAGTCCTGCATCGGGTTGTCTGCTCAGCAGAGAGCCTGCTTCCCTCTCTCTCTTTGCCTGCCTCTCTGCCTCCTTGTGCTCTCTGCCTGTCAAATAAATAAATAAAATCTTTTAAAAAAAAATTTACTCCATCTTAATTTTTGGTATAATCTGTGAAGTAAGGGAGTTAACCACTGTTTTTTCAAATTCTCCAATACTATTTATGAATTAATCCTTACCTCCAAGTTTTTAAAAGATTACGTTCCTATACGTATTTGTGTCTGTTCTTGAACTTTTTTAAAAATTTCTTTCTTTTTTTAAAAATATTTTATTTGAGAGAGAGACAGCGAGAGAGGGAACACAAGCAGGGGGAGTTGGGGAGGGAGAAGCAGGCTCCCCGCCGAGCAGAGAGTCCAACGCAGGGCCAATCCCAAGACCCTGGCATCATGAACTGAGCCAAAGGCAGATGCTTAACGACTGAGCCACCCAGGCGCCCTTGTTCTTAAACTTTTAAAAACCTTTGAGACCTACCATTTTAATAAGTCTATACAGGAAAAAAGAACGAATAGATAGTTACATGCAAATACAGTCTTCCCAGCTGTTCCCTGGAGAGGGGTAAGAAAGAGACCAAAACAGAGGGGAAAATTAGAAATGAATAGTGAATGATCAGAAGGGACTTATCAGTTCGGTAACTAAACCCTTGTAAGAATCTGCCCAGGTGTAAAGGAAGGTGTTGCCACTCTCGCTTAATGGAGTGAGCAAGGAGGAAACAAACTCAGGGTAGAGATATACCTGTCAGAAAAAAAGCTTGGCTCCATTTAATTGCTCTCCCCACCTCACCCATTTATGAGCCAAAGTATTCTACTTACTTAGCTACCTTCAGGGTCAGGGCCAAGCCTGCTGTGAACAGAGATCCTGCTGTGGGCAAAAATTATATTGGGAGTCCCTGTCTCAACAGGACCTACTCCATTTGGTAAGTGCAACTATTAAAGAGATAATTCATGAAAAGCAGTTACTACATTGCCTGGCTGTAGGACTTTGCTGCCATAACAAAATAATATAGACTGGGGGCGCTTAAACAACAGATATTAGTTTCCTCACAGTTCTGAGGGCTGGCAATCCCAGATCAAAGCGTCAGCAGGTTTCATTTCTCCCAAGGTTTGTCTTCTTCGCTTGCAGATGGCACCTTCTCGCTGTGTCCTTACAAGCCTTTTCTCAGTACATGTGCATCCCCGGTGTCTCTCCCTCTTCTTATAAGGACCAGTCATATTGGGTTAGGGCCTATTCATATGACTTCACTTAACCTTAATTACCACTTCAAAGGCCCTATCTCTGACGAGTCACATTCCAAGGAATACTGGGGGTTTGGACTACAATATGTGAATTTGGGGGGATAAATTCACACAGTGACACTGGCATGTATGAAAGAACTCATAAAAACGAGCTATCCGTAAGTCCATGTGTTGTGCAAGGCAAATAAACATCGATGCAACCATAACAGGAAACATGTGAAGAGCTTTCTGACCAAAAATAGATGTCTAATGCTTGAGCAGCTCGGGAACAACAGAAAGCCTTGTCCAAAGAGCTACTGATTCCAACCAGGTCAGAGGATACTTGAAGGCTAGAGCACAATGGCTCAGCAGGGGGATGCAGCAAAGGGAACTGAATTGGCTAATGGCCTCCCCAAAACCATAGGTTACTATTTTAAATGTTACAAAAGACCGTAGAGCATGAAAAGATGAAAAAGAAAACCAGTGTGGGTCCAGTCTTCAAAGGAGGAGAACTGAGTGATAGGGGCAGTTTGGCTGCATGACACTAAACTAAGTTGCTGAGTACTAAGCTGTCTGGGGGCTAGAGGGAGATCACCATCTCTTCTGTCCTGGGGCTCTCGGGACAGAAAATAGCCTTTTCCCTTTTTCTTCCCTTTTCACTAAAATCCTTTTTGCAATCCTTGAAGATGGAAAAGGGCTGTGTGCTAGCCAAAATCCTGCAAAAGGGACACAAATACACTTACCCCTAGTGCTACTTAATGTAAACATAAAAGAGGGGAGGGCTTATTTGGGGAGAAACCTTCCAAGCAGATTTGAAGGAGCACAGCGAGCCTCTGCACCCTTATAAGAGTGGCCCGCTTAGGCAGGGCGTAGCTGTCCGAGACCCAGCAGGGCCAAGCGTTCAAGTTGAGAGTCGTTACCCAAGGCCATGACAGTGCAAAGTGACCCTCCTCCTCAAGAGAGCAGTAGGTAACTCTAATGCCATGGGAGCCCCCAATTAAGGAAATGGCCTTGTTAAAAAGGGGGTCACCCAAAGCTCAGGAGCTAATATTTCTTTTTAAGATTTACTTGTTTTGTTTTGAGAAAGAAAGAGAGAGCATGAAGGGGAGGGGCAAAGGGAAAGAGAGTGTTAAGCAGACTCCAAGCAGAGTACAGAGCCCGACATGGGGCTCAATTGCAGAATCCTGAGATCACGACCTGAGCCGAAAACAAGGGTCAGCTGCTTAACCTACTGCGCTCCCAAGGTGCCTCTGCAGGAGCTAGTATTCGGTCATTCTCCACCCAAGGGCTTTCAGAACCCTCCAGAGGCACATCTGCCCAGTCAAGGGAAAGGAATATGTATGAGCCATTGTAGGGAGGGTGATCCTCGCTACATATAAATGTCATCAGACCACTGGTCCGTTGAAATAGCAGCATGAAGTGGAACTAATTTTCTTTTAAGAATTCCTAGGTAGGTGTGGCCACACATAGATGTGGTCTTTTAAGAGCCAGGACTCTGCAGGACTCTTGGGTTATTTTTGCATTAGGGCCCAAATGGTGATTTTAAAACAACCAACCACACGAATTACCCTCTGGAGTTACACTGCTAGAAAGTATCATGAATATGGGATCTCTAAATTCCTTTGTGTCATTTGAAGGCCATCAAAATCTTTTATCCCCAGAGCACACTCAGATAGCCCTCTGAGTTCACCAAGGGATGAAGTCTTTTCTTGGACTTTCCTCTCTGCTTCATGTGCTCATTTGCTCCCTGGAGAAACGGTGGTCCAAATGTTATCATTAACACTATGAAAATAGTAAAAATGTCTCAAACATATATTGTAGATCAGATGTGATTCACACCAAAAGAAGGAGGTCTCTTTAGCCAAAAGATTGCATACATTTTTGGTAGTTACCAAACAAACAAAAATCTGATGATTCTCAAATTTGTATCTCCAGCTATCATCACTCTCCCCCAATCCAGACATGTTCCCAACTACTGACCAGCCACTTCCAGCTGATGCTACCTCATTCTAAACATATCCAAAACAAGATCATTTTTGTGAGAGACTATCTACTTAAGTCATCCAAGTTAGAGATTTCAGTCTTTGAAAGCTTTGACCCTTAAGTCTTAATTGGTCCTCACTTTTTATCAATTATACTGCTCAAATGCTTCTATATCCTTACTGTTCCACTGTTCTTTTTTTTTTTTTAAAGATTTTATTTATTTATTTGACAGAGAGAGATCACAGTAGGCAGAGAGGCAGGCAGAGAGAGGGGAAGGGAAGCAGGCTCCCCACTGAGCAGAGAGCCCGATGCGGGGCTCGATCCCAGGACCCTGAGATCATGACCTGAGCCAAAGGCAGCGGCTTAACCCACTGAGCCACCCAGGAGCCCCTGTTCCACTGTTCTTTATCCATATTGTTCCTCAGTTTAGTATCTTTTCTCAAGTGAACAATTGCTCAGCCTCTCAACTAATCTTTCTGCCTACAGTTTCATTTTGATTTTTGAATTTTGATCTGAGAACCAACCCTTTGAGACATGGTAGATGGGAATAAAAGCTTAACCTCTCCTGAACAAGAGGGAAAAAGCAAGACTTCTTTAGATCCAACTCAAAGCAGAAGAGTGACAGAGCTGAGAAACAAAGGAACAAGTCTTTCCCGATCAATGTCGCATGCTGCTGGGGTTTGACCCAATGATTCTGGCAGAGTTCTAGGTATTTTCTTGAGAGGAGACGGGAAGATGTTCTTGATGAAAGAAGGGAAGACAGAGGAAAAATGGCTACTCAACTGAGCGGTTAAATTAGCCAAGAATCTATTAGGACTCAAGACAGGAGACCCTTAGCTTTCCTTTAGTAATACGCAAAAGAACTTGCTTATGTACACACTCTAAAAATTATAGCCAAATTTTAATTTTTAAAGAAAAAAATTACTTCTAAATCTACCCCCTGGTAATGACTACCATGTCTGTATATGCCCTTCTAGTCTCTTCCCACTGCATACATATTTTATCTAGCTGTAATCGCAGTCTTTATCTTGGGTAAATATATAGAATTATGTATCTAAAGATGTGGTAAGTTATAAAAAACAATTGACCTGGGACACCTGGCTGGCTCAGTCAGAAGAGCATGCCACCCTTGATCCCAGGGTGGTAAGCTCAAGCCCCACATTGGGTTTAGAGATTACTAAAATAAATAAACCTGACCTTACCTAATTTCATGCATTTCACTTGAGGACTTTTCAATTTGGTGTATATTGCTCATTAGAGAGTAACTCCTAACTGTGAAAGGTGACGTTGGAGCCTGGTTGTACCTACACAATTTTACTCAAAAGGAATAGTGCAGAATTTGGTAAAGTTCTAGCCACTTAATATCACTGGACCCCAGATATGGGGGAAAATGCCTAATGTCTAGGATATAAACAAGAGAATCTCCTATCTTCATAGCACATTCTGGCTCTTACTGGCAGCATCTTTAAAATGGGGTTAATACCTACTTTCTGGGTATTTTGGTGGCTCAGTTGGTTAAACAACCTCCTTCAGCTCAAGTCAAGATCCTGGAGTTCTAGGATCAAGTCCCACATCAGGCTCTCTGCTAAGCAGGGAGTCTACTTTTCCCTCTGACCCTCCCCCGCTTCATGCTCTTTCTCTCTCAAATAAATAAAATCTTTTAAAAAATAATAATACCTATTTTCCAGGGCTTTTGTGAAGAATAAATTATGTGAAATTACATTGTAAGCTATTAAAAAATGATACAAACGTAAGGAAAAACTATTAGTATCACTCCTAAGTCTGTATCTCTCACTAAACTCCAAATTCCTTAAGAAATGATACCCTTACTTCCTATCTTTGTGTATCTCCCCTCTCCACCCCTCAGAATGCTATTGTAGCAGAAACTGAGCTCTACTGGGGCTCAGAGAAACAATTTTTCTCAGAATTCTCAGGGACATCTCACCAAGAGTTTTACAGGGGTAATAATAGGGATCTGGGAGTTATTTTTAGTATTTATATAAGTCTAACCTGATATTATACTGTTATCAGCAGTAAAGCTTTACAAGCTAAATAAAACACCAGCGTCTTCCCTAATTTTTCTTGTTTTCCCTTGTAAATGGAATTTTATAAAACAAATATGCATCTCATAGAAAAATTAATTGTTGCTTTATTTAGTAAATATTGTGTGAGGACCTGTGGTAACTGCCAAGGAAAAAAAGACGAATAAAAGAACCCTCGCCTTTATGGACGTCACAATCCAGTGAGGGCAGACAAGTTCAATGTGCAAGTATATTATACAACAAGCACAATAACAAGGACAATCACAATAAAGGGAAATGCAGGATGGTCAACCTAGACAAGTGGGGCTGGGCGGTTACGAAAGGCTTCCTGGAGGAAGTAAAACCTTAAAAGACTTCTGGGAGTTATCCAGGCAAAGGCTGGGTGTAAAGGAAGAAACGGAGGCCACACAGTATTTCCAGGCAGAGGGAGCAATATATGCACAAGATCAAAGGTCACAAACATGTCACCAAGAAATTTTGGTTCAACAGGGCCCCTTGTGTAGAATCAGGGTATAGGAGGGGGTAAAGATTAGGATGGCATTTTACCCTGGCTTTTATTTTGAAAATTTTTCACACCTGGGGCGCCTGGGTGGCTCAGTGAGTTAAAGCCTCTGCCTTCGGCTTAGGTCATGATCCCAGGGTCCTGGGATCGAGCCCCACATCGGGCTCTCTGCTCAGCAGGGAGCCTGCTTCCCTCTCTCTCTGCCTGCCTCTCTGCCTACTTGGGATCTCCATCTGTCAAATAAATAAAATCTTTAACCAAAATAATAATAATAATAATAATAGTGCAGTGAATATCTATATACTTTCACCTAAATAATCCAGGGAGTGTTGAGGGTTGGTGGGGAGAAGGAGAGATTAAATGAATGAATGAATGAACAAATGAAGAGGCAAAATGTTAATAATTGGTGATCAACTGGTGGTAGAGATTTCTAACACTCTTCAGATGCTCCCTCTCTCCCAATCTGTAAAGGTAAATCTTCCTACAGCTTTCCTCAGTTTTCTAATCTTCCTACAGTAAATCTTCCTACAGCTTTCTGCAGTTTTTTTCCTTCTCTCCCTACTTGGGAAACTTTGAAGACTAACTTAACTGTTAACTAACTGTTCATAAAAACATTCTGCTGTAATGTGAAAGCTGCAGTAATTTCTTATCCAGATAAACCAGTATTTCTCATCATGTTTCATAACCAAACCCTAAGGAACATTTTCAGACTTCTTTTCTAACTGCCTCTTAGGAAACTATATATGCAGATATACTGTATATTTGGCTTTGTAATGTGTGTGTTTATTATATACACGTTACATATATTATGTCTAAGTAATATATATGCTTATATACTTAAAAGATTTGGGGGGCACCTGGGTGCTTAATTGGTTAAGTGTCTGGCAAGTGTCATGGTTTCAGCTCAGGTCATGATCTCAGGGTCTTGAAATCGAGCCCTGCTTTGGGCTCCCTGCTCAATGGTGAGTTTTCTTGAGATTCTCTCTCTCTCTCTCTTCTCCTGCCCCACCCACCCCTGCTCTCTCTCTCTCTAAAATAAATAAGTCTTTAAAAAAAAAAAAAAAAAGGAGTAAGATATTTCCATACCTCAAGAACCAATTTTTGCCCACTTGTGGGCATTAACACTCCTAATGAGAATGCATGATATAAACAGATCCAACATAGAGAGGCATAAATCAGATTATAATAGAATGAATTTCCATTCCAATTAGTTTTTGTAAACAATATTAATGTATTAGTCACTTAAATACATGTAAAGCAAGATAAATTCAAAGATATCTAACAAAAAATAAGTTAATTCCTAAGGCTTTGTGTCAGATCTTCTACAAAAACTTTTTTATTATAAACCACAGACATCATAATTAATATGCTCCAAAGAACCTAGTGCAGTGATAAAGGACCCAATTCGTCAATTGTCACCTTACTGACAAAATGAGTTAAATAGAGTAAGTCTCTGTTGGGAAAGGTAGGGGGAGGACCATGGCAATCCCAAGTAGCTTGGGGTCAGTGGAGGAACCAACCCAAAGCAGACAAGTCCTAGAGAAGGAGAATGCTCTTTGTAGGAGGCAGCAAAACTCAGGCAGATGTTGGAATAAGAAGACTGTTTTGAAGATAAACTACCAACAGCATCATTTTACCAAGGTCACAGCAGCTCTGTCCAGAAGAAATCTAATGTAAACATTGTATACAACTTTATTTTAGAAACCATATTACAAAAGTAAAAAGGAACGAGTAAAAATAATTTTAATAGTAGATTTTATTTTATAGATTTTTATTAAAATATTATCACTTTTAGATAAACTGTAGCAGATTCACTTTGGAATAGCATCCAGTGTGAAAAAGAAATAGGCTATCAAGCCATGAAAAGATGTGAAGGAAGCTTAAATGTCTATTTCTAAGTGAAAGAAGCCAATCTGAAAAGGCTACATACTATATGATTCCCATGATATGACATTCTGGAAAGGACAAGATGATAGACAGTAAAAAGATCAGGGATTGCCAGGAGTTTGAGGAGAGGAACAGGTGAGTAAATAAAGCATGAGGGATTTTAGGAGAGTAAAACTATCCTAAAATGGTGGATACATGTCATTATATATTTGTCAAAACCTACAGAATGAACAACACCAAGAGTGACCCTTAATAAAAACTGTGGACTTCGGTGATAATGATGTATCAGTACTGGTTAGAGCATACCAAATCTAACTCCCTGGTGCAGGATGTTGATGGTGGGGAGGCCATGCATGTGTGTGGAGACAGGATATATGGGAAGTCTCTGCACTTTCCACTCAGGTTTGATGTGAACCTAAGACTACTCTAAAAAATAAAGTCTGTATTAAAAAAAAAAAAAAAATATATATATATATATATATACACACACACACACATATATTTATAATATGTATCATTTTAACATGCAATCAATATAAAATATTACTAATGAGATGATTTACCTTCCTTTTCGCATTACAAATCTTTTACAACCCACATGTATTTTACATTTCACCATTTCTACTTTGGATTAACCGCATCTCAAGTGCTCAAAAGCCACACGTGGGACAGCACAACAAGTCTAGAGCAGGGGCAGCACCAAGCCCCACTGGATACTTACACGATACTTAGATTTGCTCTGCAAGGACAGTTTCCAATGAAGCCTCTGAATCCTCTTTGCACCCCGATTGCCCCCTCACAGCTCCCCTCTTATAGCTATTTACAAGCACCCTCCCTACAAGCCCTTTCCCCAGGCCAGCCCTCCAGATAGTATCACTCTAGAGATCTTCCCGATGGGACTCTGTCTAAAAGAGAGGCACTGAACACTGAAGAATATAAAGGATTTATCACATCAGAGTTTCCTGAAAACACCATGTACTCCTCTCATTAGTAAAAGGAGAAAAAGCTTTCAGGTTCTGCACACTGTGCAAAAAAAAAAAAAAGAAGAAGAAGAAGAATTTATTAAAATGCAGTGCAGATTTAAGTGCTACCTAGAAAATAGGTACTTAAGAAAGAAAGAGTTGCTGTCAATGTAGAAATAAATAACTTGGCTTTGTCTCATCTGGTGGGGATTATATATATTTCTATACAACTAGGAGCATTAATGTATAGACTTCTCTATAAGCCATGGTATATTATAAACTGCTCATGCTCTAAATGCTATTACCAAGATGTGGGTGCACTTCAGCTCAGAAAAGTTAGCTGTCATTTGAATTAAAAAGGCACTACATTAAATCACAGTCTGCCCTTTTATATTAATCATTTTCAGGTTCTGTCACTCAGAGAAGGGAGAAAAAAAGGTATTTATTTCCTTATCATTTTGAACAGCTCTTCCAAAAGAGGGGAAAAGAAAAAAAAAATAGAAAGTAGCCCCTGTGGTCCCACAGAATCCTGAGAAGCAAACCAAGTGCTATAACACGAGCTGCATATGTATACGTTTTATTTATAGTCACAGAAGTCATTATTAAATGCCCAGCCCCCATCTCAGTCCTCTTTGAAATGAAAGAAGGAATTTTAAAATAAAACAAATAAAATCGGTATTGCACAGTGTACGGTATTCTTTTTAATATTTTGTTTATTTATTTGACAGAGATCACAAGTAGGCAGAGAAGCAGGCAGAGAGAGAGGGGAGAAGCTGGCTCTCTGCTGAGCAGAGAGCCGGATGTGGGGCTTGATGCCAAGACCCCAAGACCATGACCCAAGTCGAAAGCAGAGGTTTTAACCAACTGAGCCACCCAGGTGCCCCTGTGTGTGGTATTCTTAAAATTAAGACTTCTACATGAAAAGTCAAAATATTTTCTATCGTGACAGCTAAATGTTTTCAAATAGGTATCAATATAATCTTAATAAAATTTAATAAAAGGACATGATATCTGGGATTCAATTGGAAATATTCGAACAAAGAAAAATGATAATAAAAGTTGGGGGAGGGAGGCCTGGGTGGCTCAGTCAGCTGAGCGTCTGCCTTTGGCTCAGGTCATGATCTCAGGGTCCTGGGATCGAGTCCCACATCGGGCTCCTTGCTTAGCAGGGAACCTGCTTCTCCCTCTGCCTGCTCTGCCTGTTCTGCCTGCAGCTTTCCATGCTTCTGCTCTCTCTCTCTGACAAATAAATAAAATCTTTAAATAAGTAAATAAAAGTTGGGGGAAATACCTGAAATAAAAATGATACTGAATGAGAGATAAGTGGAGATTCATTATACTCTCTGCGCTGTGTGTGGCTTATGTCTAAAGTTTTCCAAATAAAAAAGTTCAAAATTATTGGTGATAAGTTTTAAAATATGTAAATATCTTTTTTTTTTTTTTAAAGATTTTATTTATTTATTTGAGAGAGAGAGAGAGACAGCAAGAGGCGGAATACAAGCAGGGGGGCTGGTAGAAGCAGGCTTCCTGCTGAGTGGGGAGAGCCCAAAGAGGGGCTCGTTCCCAGGACCCTGGAGACATGACCTGAGGCCGAAGGCAGATGCTTAACGACTGAACTACCCAGGGGTCCCAAATATGTAGATACCTTTAACAAAAGAAATTGTTACCTGGTTATTTCTGACTCAGGGCATAGCACAGGAGATTTACTATTTACTTATGTTCTTTTAAATTAGTCACCTTTTTATCAAACATTATTTTCTCAATTAAAAAACCTATATAAACTCATATGCACACACACATATTCGCACACACATTAGTGTTTTGTTAAGTGTAGAGTACTCTACACTTCCTGAAGAAACTGGTTACGCATTTAGCTTTGCACCTGATTAGTTGTGGGTCCTTAAGCAAGTTACTTCTGAGACTTATTAAGAACAAATTTAAATGAAAAAATATATTTGAAAATACCCAGCACAGTGTCAGGTACAATATAGGTGTTTAAACAACATTAAACACATAGGGAGAACTAGATTTACTATGGAGATATGGCCACGCCTAACGTTTGAGGGGTCATGAGCAAAAGGAAAAAAAGTCATATGCCCATATTGTTTTTCTTTTCTTTTCCACCCAAGAGAGGACACCCCAACAAACTCCATCAAGCTCCACCACCCCCAACAG
Organism: Mustela lutreola; assembly: GCF_030435805.1. Taxonomy (NCBI): domain Eukaryota; kingdom Metazoa; phylum Chordata; class Mammalia; order Carnivora; family Mustelidae; genus Mustela; species Mustela lutreola. The sequence continues at coordinate 100,298,213 of NC_081299.1, read as the reverse complement.
CTGCCCTTTGACCACTTCTGAGGCCAAAGTGAAGGGGGTGGAGTGGGATAATGTACTTAGTATTCCTTGTCCCTGGGTGAGGATGTGACTGAAGAGGGGCCTAAGTAGGTCCTTCCAAAACAAAGAGCTCAGGGCAGTGGCCAGGACTAAAACCTGTACTGATTAGAGACCAGGTGTTACACCAAACCACTCATGGGTTCATGCCCCAGTTCTTCCAGAAATTCCATGTGACCTCAGGCCATGTCTCTACCTAGCTGTGCCTCAATTTTCTCATATATCCATGTAATAAATATTTATTGGGCTCCAACTATGGGCTAGGCATGCATCTAGATACCATGAATACGTAGAGTATACAAGAGACAATAGGCCTTGCCTTCAGAGACTTACCATATGAACAAGCTAAGATATCTGAGGCAAATGTATTCCAGACAAAGGGTCTCCCCTAAATTAAATTTTCCTGATTAATCTTGCAAGTTGACATGTTCATTAAGCACAAATAAGAAATAAGAAAACACAAATCAGAAAAACATAGCATAAGTTAAATTATAATGCAATATTATAAAGAGTGCAAAACGTCTTTTTTCTTCCTTTTTATTAACCTTTAAAAAAAATTTTTTTAAGATTTTATTTATTTACAAGAGAGAGGGGGCAGGAGAGCTAGTGAGAGAGCAAGCACAAGTGGGAGGGGAAGGACAGAGGGAGAAGCAGACTCCCCACTGGGCAGGGAGCCCAAAGTGGGGCTCTACTCCAGGACCCTGGGATTACAACCTGAGCTAAAGACAGACGCTTGGCTGAGTCACCCAGAAGCCCTGTTTTTGTTGTTGTTTTTTAATTTTTTTTAGTGTAATTGACACATGTTATGTTAGTTTGGGGTACAACATAGCCATTTGATAAATTTAACTATTAAGCTGTGCTCACCACAAGTGTAGCTACCATCTGTCACCATACAACACTATTACAATACCATTGACTACATTCCTTATTGCTGAGACATTCCCTCCATGACTGGAAGCCTGTAGCTCCCACTCCCCTTCCCCTATTTTGCCTACCTCCTACCCCCCACTTTTCTGGCAATCACCAGTTTGTTCTGTGTGTGTACAAGTGTGATTCTGCTTTTTGCTTGTTTATTCATTTAAAACATGCCTTTTAATATCTGTTCTCTAATACACCAGTATGAGCACTCCACAACTGCTGCTCTAATTTTAATCACAAGAATTATCACCATATGCCATACAAAATCCAATCTCTGAATGTGCCATTTTCTTTATATTACCCAGCTTATGTATATTTTATGTGGAAGATAAATTTATATAAAAGATAATGTAATCACAAAGCATTTATCCACATTAATTTTTTAGTAAATATGTTAATATATCAGGCGCTTTATGAAACATCTATTTCAAAAAAGGTTAATAATGAGCTTTATTATTTGATAAACATAAAAAGGGAATTCACAGAAAAAGATAAATAAAGTATGTAATAAAGTATGGCCTAAGAATAGCTTATATTTAGGCTAAACTAGCTAATATTGGGTGCAGCTTTTTGACTCTATCAATTCTGGAATGCTGGGGGTCAGGACAGAGCCTCTGGTCAGAGAAGGAGTCAAGTGAGAAGAGCTAGAAGATCTTAAAGAAAGAATTCTTTCTGAAAGTGTGAGGAGTTAAGTAATAATGGAACTTATATCTTATTTAGTTCCAGTTTAACCTGAAAGAAGTTACACACGGAGAGTTCCAAACCTCAGATCAGTCTAGCCATTTCATCCTACACCTTCTCAAGGCTGAAGAGTTGCCCACTTAACATAAAATACCACTTCTAAGGAACTACTTATACTTGTTAGATCTCACAATTAGAAACATCTCAAGGTACAGTGAATTCCTAGATAAAACGCAAAGCAGCCATAATGCAACATAACCAAGTTTTCTCCTGTCCATCTCAGTTCAACACAAGCAAAATAGAAGTGTGCACGGTCCAAGCTCTCTTAGTAGTGTAGCCGCTATACTACTTAGCTTGGACCGTGCACACTTCTATTTTGCAGCTACTTCCACTAGATGGCACTAAAGAATCTTTTAGGAATCAGGCTCTTTCAAAAAAAAAAAAAAAAAAAAGCCTGGATGGGGCAGTCAAAAAAAAAAAAAAAAAAAAAAGTGTGGGTGGAGCAGTAGAAAAAAGGAGGTTGAGTAGGCCTGCAGAGGTAGAGCTAAGGGAAGTCGCTATTAGAACACAGCTTCCATAAAAGGAGGGATTTTTGCTTGTTCTACACAATGATATATCCTGGCAATCAAAAGTCCCTGCCCTCACTAGTATTCTAGGGGGTAGCTAGCCACGAAGGCATTCTGGGAAAACACATTCCAGGTGCTTAAAGAATATGTGATAAACAAATGAAGGTCCTGGAGTGCCACGGAAGATGATGATCAAATTGGGAGTTTCAGAAAGATCTCTGACAGGATTATCGAGAATGGACTAGAAACAGAGACACCAGTTAGTAATCTAAACAAAATATGATAAGGACTTGAACTTGACTTGAAAGCAGGAATAGTGGGGATGGATGGGAAGGAGTCAATTCAGAGATACGGTGTGGATAATAATGATAACAGTAAAAAGAGCCCTTTATATCAAACGCGGGCTCTAGAAACACCACCTTCAAATCTCACAACAATCAAGGGAGGATGAAGATTTTTATTAAATAGGGCTGAGGAGCCTGGAAAATACCAACATTTCAGAGCTGGGTGGAAGAAGTCATGCTCTGCAGCGAGAAAGACAAGGAGTCGTCAGAGGGACAGGAAGTGGAAGGAAAAATCAAGAATAGTGTTATGGCAACCAAGGAAAGAGAAAGTTCGGTTGTTGTTGTTGTTTTTAAGATTTTATTTATTTATTAGAGAGAGAGAGATCACAAGTAGGCAGAGAGGCAGGCGGGGGTGGGGGGTGGAGCAGACTCCCCACTGAGCAGAGAGTCCGATGTGAGACTCCATCCCAGGACCCTGAGATCATGACCTGAGCTGAAGGCAGAGGCTTAATCCTCTGAGCCTTCCAGGCGCCCTGGGAAGAGAAAGTTTTAAGAAATCTGTCAAGGTCACAAGCAGGGGTGACTGGCTGGTTTGGTTGGTAGGGCCATTTGGTGTGACTCTTGATATCCAGGTTGTGAATTCCAGCCCCCGCTGGGCACAGAACTTACTTAAAACAAAATAAAACCACAGCCAATTCTGTTTGATAACAACTGAAAATTTTTGAAGTAAGGAAGCAAGAGGGATGGTTAAGTGAGAAAGAGGTGCAATGGTGAAAGTAAGTCAGACACAGCTCTCTGGTTCACTTTCTATGTACTCACTCTGTCTCTGGTAGGGCTAGTCGATCACTCTTCATTCTTTTTTTTTTTATATATATTTTTATTTATTTATTTGACAGACAAATCACAAGTAGGCAGAGGCAGGCAGAGCGAGAGGAGGAAGCAAATTAAATTAAATTTCAATGAAATTTAAGGCAGGTGGGCCTGAAGATGATGGGGACAGACTTGGGTGCAGATTTAAAATAGATAGTTGTGACCAAAGCTCAGGGGAGAAAGTGTGGATCTGGGAATCATCTGTGTAGAGGGCATGTAAAGAGAAAAGGTAGGGTATAAAGAGGATGAAAGGGAACCAGTGAGGAAGGAGAGTATGAGAAGCAGCCCAAGAGATCAGAAGGCCAGGAGAGTAGAGCATTTCAGAAGTCAAGAAGGAAGCAAGTCTGAAGGATGAGGAAGTATGTAACAATGGTGACTACTAGAGACTGTATATTGAGAAAGGCCAGTGACTCGGTCACTTGTAATCTATAAGAGAAAAGTTTCAATAGAAAAGAGGAGTTGGAAGTTAGTTTATTTGAGGGAGGAAAAAAATGGGTGATTGATGGTGATGACCACAGAAAGCAGGACTACTCTTCTGAGAAATGTAAGGGTGAGAGTCACAAAAGTCAGTAACTGGAAAGCGAGCTCAGTCAAGGGACGATCTGCTTCCTCCTTTAGGATTTGATCGTAACTCTTGGCATAAAGAATATGCTAGTAAAGGACTGATTAAAAATGTAGGAGCAGGGGCGCCTGGGTGGCTCAGTAGGTTAAAGCCTCTGCCTTCGGCTCAGGTCATGATCTCAGGTTCCTGGGATTGAGCCCCGCATTGAGCCCCACATTGGGAGCCTGCTTCCCCTCTCTCTCTCTGCCTGCTGCCCTGCCTACTTGTGATCTCTCTCTCTCTGTCAAATAAATAAATAAAATCTTAAAAAAAAAAGAAAAAGAAAAGAAAGAAAGAAAAAAAGAAAACGTAAGAGCAGCAAGGTTTTGAAGAGCCAGGAGAGGCTAGAATAGAGTTGAGGAATGGAAGAAAGGCAGTCAGGATGGGTATGAGAGGAGGTGTGACAAACCACAGATTTGGAGGGGGGGGGGGAGGGACAGAGGGAGAGCCCCAACAGCCAGACTTGATCTCACAACCCTGAGATTATGACCTGAGCCAAAATCAAGAGTCAGATGCTTAATCCACTGAGCCACCCATGCCCCTGATAAACCATAGATTTTTAAGTAGAAAGTGAGGGAGTTCTCCAGATAGCCCTGCTTTTCTCACTCCATTAAAGGCAGTTATCTGCTGAGTATATAAGTGATTAGATGCTCAAGAAGAAAGGAAAGGGAGGTCAGGGTCAAATCTTAAACATGGCATCCCAAATAGGAATTCAAGTCTCAGAGGTGTTACCTTGGGCTGCCCACCAGACCTCTCTGCCACTCCATTTCCTCACAGAGTTGTTAAAAGATTAAGTGAAATAATGCACATGTAAATTCTAAAGCACTTCGTAAACAAGAGAAGCTTGGAACACCTACCACGGGAAATGTGACAGTGCATGAATAAGAGATGAAGCCAAGCATCACCCAGCATCAGGTGAAGCTGAGAGCAAGAATATATAGCAAACAAAAGTCTGCACAGTTTTTGTGACTTACTCTGGCACACCTGAGAGTAGAAAGCAGATTCTGAGTCGGGGTAGGTGAGGAAAAGGAGGAGGAGGAGAAACTGAAGAAACCTAGGTAAGGAGTATTTTAAGACCTTGGTAGGCATATTTATTTTGGGGAATCACATGTAATTTTTATATAAAAGTGGCATTTGGGGACACCTGGGGGGCTCAGTCAGTTGGGCGGCCAACTCCATGACTTCGCTAGGGTTGTGATCTTGGGGTCCCAGATTAGAGCCCTACACTGGGCTCGGCGCTTGGTGGAGAGTCAACGTAAGGATTCTCTCTCTCTCTCCCTCTGCCCCTTGCCCCTCAAGCTTGCCAGTGCATGCCTGCACACACGAGCGCACGCGCGCTCTCTCTCTCATAAATAAATGAATCTTAAAAATAAATTTTAGGGGCACCTCGGTGGCTCAGTTAGTTAGGCATCTGCCTCCAACTCAGGTCATGATCCCAGGGTCCCGGGATCCAGCCCCATATGGGCTCCCTGCTCAGCAAGGAGCCTACTTCTCCCTCTCCAGCTCCCTGGCGCTTAAGTTCCCTCTCTGTCTCTCTGTCACAAATAAAGTCTTTTAAAAATTTAAAAATAATAAATTTTTTTTAAAGTGGCATTTGACTTCATCGACATGGCCAAACATTTCAATTCCTCAAAGCTTTTTATAGCTTTCATATTTTAGAGTCATGTTCTACTTTGTTTTGTGTTTGGGAATTCCCTGTATTTGTAAGCTTAGGCTCCAGGCCGTGGGCCTATGGCAGGAGATGAGTAATGGGAGACCCCTCGGGTCCAAACCAAGGAAGGAAGGTGACAAAACCAGCAGGGAGAGAATCAGGCATACGAGACAGGCTGAAGCAACCGGAAATCACAGGCACAGTGGAGGATAAGGAGCTAGAGTGTTACCATTTCTGGAAATTGAGGAGTTACGGGTCCCGGATCCCAGGTGTGGCCAAGCCCCCACAGGGCCGAACGAGGAGACTCCTGGTACGGACACTGAGAGGAGGAGACAGAGAAACTGTCAAGGCTGCCTGACGCGTTCATCTTCGCCATCAGTCTGTGAGCCCACAAAGCGTCCATCCCTCGTCGACATCCTCCCCCCTCCACGGTGACCAGTCACGGGCCCTCCGCCATGATCAAAACGGCAGGACAAACGTGCTCCGTTTCTGGTGTACAGAACTGGAGCGTCCTGGGGGACAAACCCTTACGCCCTCAGAACTTCCGCGGCCCTGGCCCCGAAGGGAAACAACGGCTTCTCCAGCCCCAGACGCCGAGGAGCCGAGCTCCCCAACCGCCACCCCTCGGTTCAACAGTCAACCAGACGGGGCCACAGAACCAGGGCCTCAGGGCCCTTGCCCCGGGAAATGAAGCTCTTGTAGCCGGAACTCTAGGCTTGAGGGATTCCTGAACTAAAATAAGCTGGGCAGGCCCCGAGGGGAGCTCCGGGCTCACGCCGGCTGAGCAGAAACGTCGGTCGTCACGTCGGAAGCCTTTGGCACTAAGACGCCGCCGCTCCTACAACTCCCGGCAAGCTGTGCGCTGAGCTCGGGGCGCCAGCCACCAATGGGAAAGCCCAGGCCGGTTCGTGGGCCCAATCCGAAGGCGCGAAGGAGGTCGTCCCCGGGGCTTAGCAGAGCGGATTTTTAAGGGGTCCTCTGGCCTCTCTGGTCGCTACAGCGATAGAGAGAGAGTCCCCGTAAAAGGGTGACGCTGGCTATACTGTGCCGCTCACTCCCAGCCCTGCTCTTTTCCTCCCCTCCGCCCGAGCTCTCAACATCCCAACCCGGTCCCTCCCCTCCCGGTCGTAGTGGATAGGCGAAGATGTGGAATTTCCAAGCCTTATTGGATGCTGCTGGTGTCACTCTGGTGGGGGGCTGGGCCCCCAGCGGCGAGGGCCGCCCTTCTCGGACGGTGATTGGACTTCCCTATGTAGACCCGGACTGGGATTGGTGCGAAGAGGCCAGAGCCTCCGGGCACCTTGGGCCGCGGTGTTGGGGAGGCGGCGGTCACCGAGAAGCCGGCGGGACTCGCAGCTCCCATGCCCGCCGTGTGCGGTCCGCGCAGGGCCGGTCGAGGAAAGGAGGAGGAGCCCCCCCCCACCTCATCACGCAGAGGCGGGGGAGGCGCTTGTCGCGTGTCGGGCGCGGGGCCAGTAGGGCGGGCGGCGGGAGGGGGGTGGTAGTGGAGGGAGTGAGAGGCGCGGGGGTCCGGGAATTGGCGGCGGCAAGACCAGCTCAAGACCAGACCTGGAAGCGCTTCCGGGGAGGAGGACTTGGGGGGCACCGGAGGGCGTGGGCGCGTCTGGTATGGGATGCCATGGAAAGGAGGGGGCCCTCCTAAGTAGATCTGCGGGTGGTTCCTTTGACGACTCCTCTTCTACCATTTTGCCCTGTGAATTGCCGAAGAGAGAGTCCCCATGGTCTCTGTTCAAATTCTGGGAACTTTCTCTTTGGGTGGGCTTAACCACCTACTACTTCATTATAGAGCTCTCCACCGCCTTTTCTGATACTGGGCACAAACGTGGGGATTATGTCAGAAAAGAGGAAGCCGCTGCTGGGTTTCCTAGGCAAACTCCCCAGGGGGACCGCATTGGGGAACTCAGGCAAGACTCACTGCCCTCTGTGCATGGGGCTTTTCAAAGCCCCCAGGCTCTTGCCTTGTTTGCACACAGTTTGCACCACGTGCCTGGAGCAGCTGGAACCCTTCTCAGTAGTGGACCTCAGAGGGGGAGACTCTGACACAAGCTCTGAGGGGTCAATATTCCAGGAACTCAAGCCACCCAGTCTGCAGCCACAGATCGGCATCCTCTGTCCGGTATGTGATGCTCAGGTGGACCTGCCCATGGGTGGAGTGAAGGCTTTAACCATAGACCACCTGGCCATGAATGATGTGATGCTGGAGAGTCTTCATGGGGAAGGCCAGGGCCTGGTGTGCGACCTGTGCAGCGACAGAGAGGTGGAGAAAAGATGTCAGACCTGCAAAGCCAATCTCTGCCACTTCTGCTGCCAGGCTCATAGGTAAAGATGGGATACCCCTCCCCACCCCCCCACCCCCCAGGTGTGGCTTAAGAGCAGAATACAAAGAGGTATCAAGCCAGAAATCCCCCAGAGCAGATGGGATGGAAAGCTCTCTCAAATGCCATGTAAGGTCAGAGAGCAGTATACGCTGTCATAAATACTCTGGAATGGTAGTTAACTCCTGCAGTCTTACATAATACATCTCAGAATAATAGAAGCAAAGGTTTGCATAGTCCTTTTCAGTTTGCAAAGCACAGTTGCAGTTTCCTTGGATCATCAATCGTTTGTATGGTGAATAATTGTAGTGGGTGCTGGATAAACAGAGAAGAATGCACAGCCCCTGGCCTTGATCACATTTGATGCCTTGCAACTCTTATAGAAAAGCAGGCGCTGTTTTCCCTCCCATTTATTATTTGGGGAAACTGAAGCTCAGCAAAATGTGATTTGCCAAGGCACCACAGCCAGTAAGTAGCATATAACAGAATCCAGTTTTTAAATCCAGGTCTTCTGACCACATTCTGTGCTCTTTCTAGTAATCCGTGCTGCCTTCCCAGTATAAGGGCTATTTGACTGTACCCCATCACAGCCTTGCCTTGGACCCTAGAGTGACTCTGGAGCTTGGGAGGTGGACTTATCATCGGGGTGCAGATTTTTGTCCTTTATGGCATTTGGTGAACAGCTGGTCACATGAATCACTCTCTGTCCCTTCTCCACCCCCACCCCCATTCCAGGACATCAGATTATAAAATAGCCAAGATTTTAGGATTATCTTAAAATAGTTTTTGAATTCTGCCTTCCATTTGTTTTCTGGTCTCACCAACAGAACAAGTTAGTAATCTTCAGTCTTTCTATTTTTAACTTGTAATTATGACTGCCTTGCTACCAGCTACATGGCTGACCCTGTTTTCTCCATAGCCACTCTTCTGGTGCCAGAATAGTCATGCGAGCTTCGAGTTGCTATCATGCTACCGGGGCATCTTCCCACAGTCATCGGGTTTCCTGGGGATTCTCCTGAATCTCTAGAGGGTCACCGGAAAGGGGAATTAAAAGAGAACTGTGAAGACTGACCATTGATTTCAGTCTTTCTAATAATGCCAGTGACTTGGGGAAAATTCTAGCATGCTGCTTTGGGTGATGCAGGCACTGGCCAAAGGAAATGCTTTACCAAAATCTCAAGTGAAAGTGGAGGGAGACTCTGTCGGGGCCAGCTGGACACTTTAATTGCTGGGTCTTCTTGCTGTGCCACGTGGCACAGTTTCTGTCTCTTGGTGCTGGGTTCCCACCATGCTCTCACCTCTAGCTTGCTGAAGTAGGCCATGGCTCTTGTCTCAGCTTGCCAAATTAATGCTTCAGAGAAAGTTCCAGGCCATAGGCTTTAGTGTTGCAACCTTTGGCAAAGTCCTGTCCCAGGTCAGAGAGCCATAGTCTACTATCATTTTATTCAACATAGTAGCCTTTTTTGAATAGGTGTTATTATTTCCTCCCCGCGCAGATGAGGAGGAACTGGAATCAGAGGATTACATGGTTAAGTAAGAGGTCAGAGCAAGGGACTGAACTCTAATCTGTTTGACTTCCAAGCCATGCTCTGAAAACTGCCAGACTTGCCCAGCAGAACCGGCCCCTAATTGCCTGTCCCTGACTCTGTCCCTGACTCTGTCCCTAGGCGGCAGAAGAAAACAACTTACCATACGATGGTGGACCTAAAAGACTTGAAAGGTTACAGCAGGATCGGAAAGCCCATTTTGTGTCCTGCGCACCCCGCAGAGGAGCTGAGGCTGTTCTGTGAGCTCTGCGACCGGCCCGTGTGTCGGGACTGCGTGGTGGGGGAACACCGGGAGCACCCCTATGACTTCACGAGCAATGTTATCCACAAGCATGGGGACTCTGTGCGGGAACTCCTGAAAGGCACCCAGCCCCACGTGGAGGCGCTGGAGGAAGCCCTCCTACAGATCAAAGGGGTGAACACTGCCCTCCAGGAGCGGGTGGAGGCCGTGGCTGCCGACGTGCGAACGTTCTCTGAAGGCTACATCAAGGCCATCGAGGAGCACCGGGACAAGCTGCTGAAGCAGCTGGAAGACATACGGGTCCAGAAGGAGAACTCCCTGCAGCTGCAGAAAGCCCAGCTGGAGCAGCTGCTGGCAGACATGCGGACCGGCGTGGAGTTCACGGAGCACCTGCTGACCAGTGGCTCAGACTTGGAGATCCTCATCACCAAGGGGGTGGTAGTTGAACGGCTCACAAAGCTGAACAAAGTCGAATACAGTGTCCATCCTGGAGTGAACGATAAGATATGCTTCTCTCCTCAGCAGAAAGCAGGCCGGTGCCGTGGCTACGAAGTTTATGGGGCCATCAATACCAAAGAGGTCGATCCGAGCAAATGTGTCCTTCAAGGAGAAGGTAGGAAGGCATTTCCCGCTGGCCTGGAGAGGGCGGTGGGCGAGGACATGGTGTTTAAGGAGGTGTGGCTTTTTCAGCTGGGGCCCTCATCCAGCTAGGAAGAGTTTCCTACCAGCCAGTTTACTGAGGGCGAGACCATAGTGATAGAAAGGACAGTGACTCCCCCCCCCTTCCTCGCCCTTTCTTTCTGTTTCATTCTGGCCAGGGTACAGTTAGTATCCCATACAGCAGTGAGGCGTGACCCTTTTCCAGTTGAGCGAAGCAGTTACTAGCAAGGACCTCCAGGACCATGCTGTTTCTTTTCTTTCTTTCTTTCTTTCTTTCTTTCTTTCTTTCTTTCTTTTTTTTTAAAGATTTTTCTTTATTCAAGAGACAAGGATCACAAGTAGGCAGAGAGGCAGGCAGAGAGGGGGAAGCAGGCTCCCCGCCGTGCAGAGCGCCTGATGCAGGGCTCGATTCCAGGACCCCCAGACCGTAACCTGAGCCGAAGGCAGAGGCTCAACCCACTGAGCCACCCAGGCGCCCCGAGCATGCTGTTTCTATCAGATGGTAGAGCAGAGATAGTGCCCAAAGACGGTAACAGGATAGGCCGGGGTGAAGTCCTGCCTGCCTACAGAGGAGCATGGCAGGGCCGCAGGGGGCTTGGATCATTCCAAAGAGTTTCAGAGGAATGAGGAAGACAAGGTTGGAGCATACTTTCATCTGTGCCCTTCTTGGTTTATGTAAGCCACATCATGACATTTGAAAGATTATGGTAGGCATTTCATTTGGTAGAGGGAGAAATAATTTCCTTTGACTCTCCTGTCCTGAAAGGACCCTTCTGTTCCTAAAAGCAGTTATTCAAACACAGATATGTCGGAGATTGGTCCTGATGGGCAGACTGGACCATGGATGCAGCCTGACTCTGGCACGGGAATTCTTAACCTTTTGGAGGTCTTAGGTCCCTTCGAGAATGATCTCTCCCCAAGAAACATCCACTAATTTGGGCACCCCGCTTCAGGAGATTCTTTGACCCCTCATAAGCCTCTGCAGAGACCACATGGTAGTTTATGAGCCCCTCGTTAAGAAGCCCTGTTGCAACTGCTGGGCCGGAAGCTGCACCTAGTGACTATTTTCCCAGCAGCTTGGCCCAAGTGCTGAAGAGGCCAAGCCGATCAGCTGTACCCCCCGACCAATTCAAGCATGATCTGCAGCTCGGACGGGATAGCTTTGGGCTTACAAGCTTCCCTCACAGGGTCTAGAGGTTTTCTGCTCTGACTACAGAGGACCATCCCAAGTCTTTTCAAAGCTCCCTTAGGGCTGCAGTTAAGGTTCAGGATCCTGGGTGATCCAAGAGCAGCAACTGGCTGAGAGACAACCAGGCTTGCCAGGAGGGACTCCCAAGAGGTATGCTCTGGGGGCCGGAGCGGGAAGGGAAAAGAAAGGGAGCAGGGTGATTACGCTAAACAGGAAGCAGGACCTTTTGTTCTAAAGAGAAGAAGGAAGATGGTGTCTGCTCCGCAGAGGCAGGCACCCCGTCTGGCCTTTCAGGTGAGGACTGAGTGTTTGATCTTCCGCAGATCTCCACCGAGCCCGGGAGAAACAGACAGCCTCTTTCACTCTGCTGTGTAAGGATGCAGCTGGAGAGAGCATGGGTCGGGGAGGAGACAGCGTGCAAGTCGCGGTCATCCCTAAAGATAAGAAAGACAGGTGTGTATTACACAGCCAGGTGTCAAGGGTAATAAGCAGTGACGAAACTGGACACTTAAGGCCCCTTTGTAGTTAGGGAGGTGTGCCTGCAGTAGTTACATCCAACTCCCCCTTCCGTGCCCCCCAGATGCTATTAAAATATGTGATATGACCAGGTGGAGCAGACGTGTTTTCTTCTGCGGGTTTTATGCCAGTGCTCCACTCTCTCCCAAAAGTCTGCTCCCTGAAAAATACTCTTATGTTGGACCCAACGGGCCCCTTCTCAAAGTTCAGCCCCACTCTGCTACTCCATTGGGCTGGGAGTATATGCGTGTGTCTCCTGGAATCAGAGGAGGGAGTCCAGCAAGTCCATTAAAGAGAACACAGTGATGCTTTCATGGAATTCCTCTGTACATCAGATTAAAGCAGCATTTATATTGCTTCCTTCCTGTTGTGAAACTAGTTTTTGAGACCAGTGGAAGGGGCGTCCTGTTTGGGGGACATTTCAGATGAATGTGGGGCAGAATGGTGTAGGGCTCGCACCTCAAGTGGCAGGCGGCTGCAGCAGGCCTGTGAGAGTGAGTGGTTTTTTGAACCCCATCTGCATTCAGTCCGGTCAGAGCGCTGGTGCGAGATAACAAGGACGGGACATACTACGTCTCCTATACCCCCAAGGAGCCGGGTGTCTATACCGTGGTGGTCTGCATCAAGGAGCAGCATGTGCAGGTGAGTAGGACCTATGCCTGGCCCTGGCCTCCTTTCTCCCTGCTTCCTCTGGCTTCTATCATCTCAGGTTGTGGAGACATGACTTGGGGGATCAGCTGTGTGGAGGGATTGCATGGGATCCTTTCTTCCTTCTCTTCACTTGAGAAATGACGTAGATTTTGCTGGTGACCGTAAGAACTCTGTGCCTATTCCTCCTCCTGGCTGTTGAGCTTGTATTTTGTCATTCTTCCCATTGGAAAATTCTTTTTTTTTTTTTAACAATTTTTTTTTTAAGATTTTATTTATTTATTTGACAGAGAGATTACAAGTAGGCAGAGAGGCAGGCAGAGAGAGAGGAAGGGAAGCAGGCTCCCTGCTGAGCCGAGAGCCCGATGTGGGACTCGATCCCAGGACCCTGAGATCATGACCTGAGCCGAAGGCAGAGGCTTAACCCTCTGAGCCACCCAGGCGCCCCCGGTTGGAAAATTCTTAATTTGGGAAAGATACCTTCATCCCAGGGGGCATTCTGCCAGGGGACAAGCATACCCATTCAAGTGATATCCTTTAGCTCAGGATTGTTCAGACTGTAACCAGACAGACTGGAACGTACTGGAACACAACTGTGGAGACTTGTGCCCTCTCCCCTCAACTGACCAGTCGTCTCTCTGCATGACCATCTACCCTCGTAACTCTTTTGCCTATTTCCGTATGTGCTCGGCTCTTACCACCTCCTCAGACAAGGATGACACTTTCTGGTCTAGAGATTGTGAATTTTTTAAAATTGGGCCATACTCAGCAAGTCCAACAGAATCCCTAGTACTCATAGGTTTTCCCCAACCGGAAAGCAGCACTGACAGGGACAATGAAATATCATAGTGTCATGACGTGTTGGGCTTGTGGTGTGTGCAGGAAGGGCGGGGAAGACTCCTGTGCAGCAGCCATTGCCGCCCATCTAACTACATTGGCCGGAGTGGGCTACTTGCCTCTGCCTACATTCTTAAGCCTTTGTTCCAGGCTGTTCAGGCCTAGGGATCATTATGCAGTTGGACTAAGGAACAAACGTGCTGATGTACACAGTCCCTATAGAGCTAAACCAGAACTTGAACCCATTTCCTTGAACTCCAAGGTGTTTTTAAAATGGATCGTAAATTCTTGAAAGGAGGAGAGATGGAACACTTGAAAGGCTTTTGAGGTACCAGATTCTGAGTTTTGTGCTTCTGCAGACAGCATGCTTCTCAGCCAGAGAAAGGCCTATGAGCTCCCTTCTTAGCTACTGATTGTCTAACACAGGACAGAAAGTGGAGAATGGAAGTTGTCCTGGAAGGAGAGGGGCAGGTGGGAGAGTTTTGAGTTTGAGGATTATTGAGCTCTTCACCTTTCTGCCTGTGTCCTCACTGAATGAGACTAGGTGGATGGGGAAACAAATGTCCAGGATGGACGGGAGGGAGGAAGGGAGTGAGGCTCAGTGTGTGAGAGGAGCAGGTGTGTGACAAGGCATTGGAGAGAGGATCATGGGAACGGCGTAGCCTTGTGGTTGTGGCATTCTACTAACGAGCCCCAAGACTCCCCTAGATTGGAGAAGATGGTGACACCAGTGACACAAAACACAGCTTTTTGGGCACCTGGGTGGCTCAGGTCGTTGAGCGACTGCCTTCGGCTCAGGTAATGATCCCGGACATCCAGGATCAAGTCCTGCATCGGGTTCCCAGCTCCTTGGAGAGTCTGCTTCTCCCTCCGACCTTCTCCTCTCTCCTGCTCTCTCTCACTCCACTCTCAAATAAATAAATAAAATCTTAAAAAAAAAAAAAAAAAAACACAGCTTTTTAAAAAATTTATAAATTATATTTATTTATATGGGCTTATTCATGTATCAGGTGGGCTCCATGCTAGAGGGGCTGCACAGAGCCCTTGGCTCTCATGCCTTTGTACATGGCGTCACACAGCTTAAGCACCCAGCCGGTCACTGGTCCCTCATCCGTTTCCCTCCTGCTGTCCTCAACTCTCCAGGGCCATGCCCTGTGACTGACCCTGCATTTAAGCAAATGGATGCTCAGCACATCCCTGTTGACTCGTGCTGTTCTTTGCTCTTGGCCTCAACTTTGAAGGGCTCACCGTTCACCGTGACCGTGAGGAAAAGGCACCGTCCACATCCGGGTGTGTTTCATTGCTGCACGTTCTGCTCCAGCGGAGGCCAGAAGACAGCCCGCTGTGCCTGTGGAGGCACCATGCCAGGTGAGGAGGAACACTCTCGAAAGTCTCGCGGCGGTGCGGGGTCAACTACTACACAGCCACTGGGTTTAGGAGACTCAGACTTAGGCTCTCTTGCTAGGAATATAATCCATGCATATCAATACACCACAGTTCTAAAAGTTCGCTTAAAGCTTCTCTGTTCTGAAAAGTGAAATAATAAGCTTTAAAGTTCTGAGTTCTTGCAGTTCTGATCTAGTTCACCAGTCTTAGGAGCCCTGTGCTTCTCCCCGGGATGTTCGATTTCTGTCTATACCCTTTCCAACAGCCTGGCAGTGTAAAAAAAAAAAATCTAAACCCACTCTGCTTAGAAATGCCAAGCAAGTCAAGGATGGGAAAGTGGGTGATTACATCATTTGACCAGGTCTGGCTCTTTTCTTAGGGGAAGGAGGGTCGACTCAGGCAAGAGACCTTTTCTTTTTTTTTTTTTTTTTTTAATTTTTTTTTTTTAAATGATTTTATTTGTTTATTTGACAAACACAGTGAGAGAGGGAACACAAGCAGGGGGAGTGGGAGAGGGAGAAGCAAGCTTCCCGCTGAGAGGGAGCCCAACTTGAGGCTCAATCCCAGGACCCTGAGATCATGACCTGAGCTGAAGGCAGACCCTTAATGACTGAGCCACCCAGGCGCCCCTCTAATTTTTTGTGTAGCCCAACACAGGGCTTGAACTCAGGACCCTGAGATCAAGACCTGAGCTAAGATCAAGAGTTGGATGCTTAACCGACTGAGCCACCGAGGCGCCCCCCTAATTATTTTTTAAATAGTATCCTATTGTGTCCTTACTTTGGTAGTGGGCCTTAAGATAGGCTCATGCACCCTTTTGCATAAACACTTTAGGAACTATCTTCTTTATTTCAGCCACTCTTCCCATGTCTTTCATTTCAATTACTTTACAGCTAAACCGGTTCATCTCGAGTTAGCAGGATGTTAAAACTATGCTCTCAGAACTTCAGCAAACCTTAATTGATGCGCTATCTTCAGTCCTCAGGAGGTCTCCTCCTAGACAAGGCGCCAGACAGCTTGTTTCTCTTGCCGAGTTTTTATTACATGTTTTCACACCCATGAGTCCACGTGTTGCCAGAAACATTAAGTTTCCACGGAAAACTGCTGGACTTTATTCTTAATGGTTGTCTTCTGTCTCCTCTTGGTACCGCACAGGTGGGTACCTAGGCTGCGGCCACGGACACAAAGGCCACCCAGGGCGCCCGCACTGGTCATGCTGTGGGAAGTTTGCCGAGAAGTCAGAATGCACGTGGATGGGTGGGCAGAACGCACCAAGGAGTCTACTCAGGACCGTGGCACTCTGACGCCTTCCTGAGCACGTGGTCGACCCGTTAGCTGCAGTCAGCACAACTTACAATTACCAGAGGACCCCAGACCTTGATTAATTCTGAAGAAACGGATAGAATTAAAAACAAAGTGCCTTATCTTACACTCTCGAGTTCCAGTCCTTTCTTGTGAGTCACTCGCTGATGGTATGTACGGACGGTTGAGCACCAGAGACCACGCTTCTCTCTTCGTGATGGTCGGCGGTGTTCATTCTACACCGAGGCCCCTTCTCTCGCGCAGGAATGGAGCACTCTATCCTGTTGGAATTTTGCGATCATGCAGGGCGTCTAGTTCCTAACTTTTAGATATGTAACTCGTTTATTTCTCCCAGAGCCACATGTTTCCTGTTTCCCTCAAAGAATTAAGACTGCCTTTCATTGTATCTACTTTTTCCTAGCACACTTTAAATGATTCATAATGGGATCTTGCCATTGGGGTGGAGGTTCCCGGCTTCACCCCAGGCCACGTCCATCTCATACTCTTCAGGCTAGGTTAGTATTTAATCAAGGGCAAACAAACAGAAAGTAAATAAAGGGAAACAGTGTGAAATACCACCTCAGAAATTGGCTACGGTTCTACTCTTGCCAGGCAGTCTAGCTACTTTCATCCTCCTCACATCTCCCCACCTGCTGTTATTTACAGAGGAGTCTTTACTCTGGTCTGTAAAGCTAGGAAGTTCGGTTGAAGCCCCGAGTCCTGGAGCGAGCCTGCTTAGCTGTTAGAGGCCACAGAGAACTGTGGGAAGAGGAAGCACACAGTGTTGGTGCGTCAGGCCTGCCAACGGCTTCACTGTATATACTTGGTGTGACCTTCTAGGACTCTGGATTTCAGTATGTATTAGGTATAAGTACTGAAATCTGCATTTCAGGAGCCATTAAAAAGCAGGTGACTCATTTGAGCAGTGAGTTGGGTCAGGCAAAGGAAGTGAAGCAAGCAGACGAAACACACGGACTGTCAGTCATCGCGGGATGCATTTCTTTCCTCCTTAGGGCTGCGAGATAGCTACGTCACAGCCGTCATCCTAAAATAGTCACGGTATTCCCACCCTTGTCCAGGAAGATTCTTTTCGGTGCTCTCTAACCCAAATCTGATCTTCCCACAAGACCGTGATAGCCCTGTGACCCTCTCAAAGTGTTAGCTACTTGCTTTTCCTCGCTTCTTATAACCGCTGGGTCCCACATCAGGAGGGTGGCCTGTGAGCTGATCATTGCTGCTTTAGGATCAGTGCTGCTTAGCCAGGAGGTATCTTTCCCCACAAGGGATATTTAGTCAAGACTTAGAGACATTTTTCCTTGTCTAGCTGGAGGCTGGTGCCGCTAGCATCTGTTGTGTAGAAGTCTGGAACACTGCTCAGCTCAAGGCAGCCTTCTGCAGCAAGGAATGAACCAGTCCAAAAGGTTCACCGTGCCTCTGTTGAGCTGCTCTGTTCCAGGTCATTACCTCTCTTTTTTCAAAATATGGCCAGCCTTGAGCCTCATGCCTTTCTACAACTTGCTGCCCCTCCATGGTCCCCCCTCATTCCTTGACGATTCTAGCCTGAGCTTGCTGCCACAGCAGAACCATGCCTCATAGTCTCAGATTAATTCAGTATTCACATAGGCTTCTTAATTCCGTGTTCCTTTTCCCCTACCTTAGCCATACAGTCAGTCATCCCCTCCACCTGGCTGCGTTCCAACTGCACCCTCTTTATCGATTCCATTTCAAGCATCCCATGACCACAAGCTCCCCCATCTTTACGGCTCACCCACAAGAATAACCCAACCCTCTTCTGGAACACAATGCAGTGATTCTACCACCTTCTCATGGTTCCCCTCACACCTGCATGTGCTTTCCTTCATCCTCTCTCAGATTCTACAGACCCAGCATTATAATCACTCTCTTGCATGTGGTCTCCCTATCATTTTTGGTAAAACCCCCGGTTAGATCCAACACTCTATCTAACCCAACTGGATGATCCTGGAGAAAAACACGAGCACGAGGACTTAGCCTTGCTTTAAATCTACGACCACAGATTTCAGTGGGCACCTAGTTGTCTGACATCTCCCTTGTCAGTTGGCTCCCCCCTCTACTAGACAATTAGTTCATACTCCCCTCACAAACTCCACTTTCTACCCCACTTCTCCTCCCCACTTATGACCTTGCCTCCTATTTCACCTAGAAAATAAAAGGATTCAGAAGAGAATTCTCCTACCTTCCCACCACATCTACAGATCTGCCTATATCCTTATCAAAAGCAAAACTCTGGGGCGCCTGGGTGGCTCAGTGGGTTAAGGGTCTACCTTCAGCTCAGGTCATGATCCTGGGGTCCTGGGATTGAGTCCCTCGTCGGGCTCCCTGCTCAGCGGGGTATCTGCTTCTCCCTCTGCCTGTTCCTCCCACTGCCTGTGCACACATGTTCTCTCTTTCTCTCTCTCAAATAAATAAAATCCCAAAAAACAAAACAATGAAACAAAAAACAAACCTCTATACTTGTATGCTAGATCTCATTGCATCTCCACAACCCAGGAACATTGCTCCAGGAATTCCCTCAGGAACATGCTACAATATTTCCCCCTCTTAAAAAAACAGATTGCCCTTGACTTTTGTACTAGTCTGCTAGGGCTACCATGACCAAATACCACAGAAATTGATTTCGCTCAGTTCTAGAGGCTGGAAGCCCAAGATGAATGTTTCTCTTGAGGCCTCTCTCTCAGCTTACAGGCAGCTGCTGCCTCCTGTGCCCTCATGTGGCCTTTCCTCCGTGCAGACACTTCCCTGGTAGCTCTTCTCATAAGGACACCAGTCCTACTGAGTTAGGGCCCACACCCATGACCTCATTTGACTTCAGTTACCTCCTTATAGGCCCTGTTTCCAAATACTGTCACACTGGGGATTAGGGCTTCAGTCTATGAATTTGCGAGGAACAAAATTCAATCCATAACATGTTTCAATGCTCCATTTTCTGCTTCCCTTTAAAAAAACTTCAAAAATAATCGTTTACTAGCTCTACGTCTCCTTGCATCCTCTTAGGTCTAACCCCATCAGGCTTTCTTCCTCACCCCTCCACCGCTTCCTCACCCCTCCACCTCTCGTCAAGGTCCCCAGTAATGCCCACATTATGGAACCCAGTGATCAGTTCCCAATGTTTCCATCAACTGTATTTAACACAACTGATCACTTTCCCTTCCTTGAAACATTCCCTTCGCTTGGTTCGCATGGCATCACTCTCCTTCATTCTGTCTCTGACTTTTCCTGACTCTTCATCTTTGCTAGTTCCTCTTCCTTGCTCCCGATCCAACATGTTGGGCTGCCCTAAGGAACCATTCCTGCATTTCTATGTCCTCCCCCTCCCTAGATGATCTCCTCCTCTCCCGACGCTAACTACCATTTAGACACGAAAACTCTTACGTTTATCTCCCCCTCCAAATTCCAAAGGATTATATCCGATAGCTTAACACCTCCACTTGGAGTCATCCCAGGCGCCTCAAATTTCAGACGTCCACAACATGACTCCCAGTTGCCCATTCCCACTTCCCACCTGCCTACACCAGCAAACTGCTTCTCCCGCAGTCGGCTCCACCTCTTTCAGAGGAAAGTCCAAATCTATTCTTACAGGTGGTAGGTAGAGTCAATGTCCTGGCAAACATGTTTGACTCCCCCCCCCCCCTCACGTATACATCCAATCCACGGGTGAGTCCATTTGGCTTTCCCTTCGAAATACATCTGCTGAACACTGCTCTCCACCTCCACGGCCACTGTTCTGGTATAAGACACCCAGATCTCTCCCCCGCCTCCTCCCTGGTCTCCCTGCTTCCACCCTTCCCCTCCTGTGTCCTCTTCTTCAATCAGGAGTTAGAGAGATCCTTCTGAAATACCTCAGATCACGTCACTCTCCCACTCCACACCCAACATCTTCCCATTGTACTCAGAAAGAAGCCAGCGTTTGCATTAGCATGTAAGAGGCTGCACCCTGGCTCCCTGTTCTCTCATTTCCTTCCCCCTCACCCCTAGTCACTCTGTTCCAGCCCAACCTGCCTCCCTGGGCTCCACAAACCCTCCACGGCTCTGTGTAGCAGCCTTTACAATCACTGCCTCACCATCTGGAATGCTCTTCTCACAGATATTTAATGATTGTCTCTCTTTCTCCTCAGGTTTCCACTCCTACATCAAACATCATCTGTCAAACATCATCCTATCAGAGAGGTCCCTAACTACCCTGCATAAAATAGCAACTCGTCACCTCAGGGCTCCATATCCCCCTCACTCGGCTTCATCCCCACCTCACATACATTTCTATTTGTTTAATGTTTGTTCTCTGTCAGCTCCATGAAGACAAGGATTTGGCATTTATTGACCACATTGTTCCTGGCACATAGTAGAGGCTTAATCAATATTTTGTTGAATAAAAAAAAAGATCTCATTTGGCACAAGTTTCAGTTTGGCTGTCCTTGGTATCTGTTTCTATATGCAAGACTTTGCTTCCCCCAAACGCCAGATTTGTCATTTAACCAAATACCACTTGGGGAAAAAAAATATCAGCCTTTCTCTCAAACCTGCTGGATAAATTGTACACACTTTAGGGACCAGCCTTGAATTTTCCAATTACCTCAGACATCCAGGGAATTGCTTTGCCGTGGAGAAGCTTATTGTATTACATCATTTTCCCCATGTGTCTTTTAACAAGTCACGTTTCAGAACCAAGGATAAAAAGCTTTTCATGTATTTCAGTTGGAAAAGGGTTTTGGTAATTGTAGAACTCTACTGTAGATGAAGCTCTGTGCAAAAGAAAATTTCTGTCAGACATCCACGTTCTGGCAAATGCCCTAGCCTTGAAGCAGTATTCATGGTAGCAATTCCTTTACAAACACTAAGATAGTTTGTGTGGGAGGAGGTGGGTGGCTTGCTCATTGGCCTGCCGTACAGTGGGGTCCAAATTCAATTCTACTGTCCTACCAGCTGACAGACCTGGCAAAGTTAAGAGTGATCTGCAGAGATTCCTGAGGTGAGGAAAAAAAAAAAAAAGAGAGAGAGAGAGAGAGAAATCTGAAGATTTAGGAATTGTTAAAGTGCTTCAGAAATCACCCTTGAGCTGTGAGCAGTGAAGCATCAACATCAACAAGGTACAGTGTCATGAGGTAAGTTTTGTCTCTGGTGTTACAGGTAAGACAAGAGAGCCACAGATTATCGCCTCTGTCCTCTGGGATGTTGTCAAGGGATAAACACCTTGGCTGTCTTGGATAACAAACACACACATCCACCAGGTGGCCCGCCCACTCTGATCTCTGAAATGCAGTCCTCACTCAGCTTTACCCCAGAGGATGCATGCCTGCTGAGTTTGTCTCCAGGGGAGGCTGGGTGAAGTGACCCCTAGTGGAAGCAGGACGCAGAAAGGCATTTCCCTCTGCCTGGTTAGCCTTTCGGTACTGACTTCAATTCCCTCACCGCTTTCCCAGTCTTCCCTAACTAGTTCTCGTTCAAGCTCCTTGTTCCAAGCCATCCCAGCGACCACACCTCTCCCAGCAGCCCTTGACATCTCCACAGCCATTCGGGAGACTTTAAGCCTCAGGGAGGACGGGGATGGTTTCAGGTTTCGCTTTGACCCTTTGGCTTTCAGTGCCCAGCAATGCCTGGCATATTTAATATCAATTTTTGAACTGATGTACAAATGATTTAGCAGTGCAAGTATTCTCCCCATCCAACCTTGCATACATCATCTCTGCCCTCCCTCAGATTAGCTAAGGATTCTGGGTAAAAGGACTCAGGCAGGAGAGAGGTGTGTAGCTGCGGATCTGTGTGCTGGGTTCCCTCCCTGGCGGTGAGGTTCTTCCTTACTTCAATCCCCACCTACTGACTCTGGGGGGTACTTGGTACACTCACTGACCCGAATTTCATTTTTACTTCTGAAAATATTTTCATCTAGGTGACATGCTTAGGAATTCTAAGTTCTTATTATAATTCTTGGCGTTGCCAGCTATTTTTAAAATTCGTTCTGCCTTTTCTTAGGACAAGATGCTAGACAGCAAAGAGCAGTACAATCTCCCCCTTTGTAAACCCAATTCTCTCAAGGCATCACGGTCAGTATCAAGATTCCCAATGACCACGGAGGTCACACTGAGCACTGACGGCTCTACGACTGTCCTACTAGTGCAGAAGAGTCTGGCTTTACCTCTGAGCCCGGCTGAAAGCCGCTTCCTCAGGCAACAGAGACAACCACAGAGTAAACAAGCTGGAGGTCACACACAGCTGTTCGCAGTCACGCAAACAGCAGCTAGAGAAAAGGGTCATACTCCACGCAGATGGCATCCTACCTGCTGCTGTTCATGACTGCATGGAAACAGGAGTCCTTGGCGGGATTTTTAAAGGGCTCGATTTTCTGTCCAGCCATGACATGCACTGCACACCCTCTGTGATCAACATTGCTAACGAGAAGTCAAACTGTAAACCTGCCACAGAGGCAGATTTATCACACGAGAAATCCCTGGTAAATTGGGTGCTCCGTGGGGTTGTGCTTCTGGATGGATGCTTGCCAGCTGGCTTTCAGCTGCACCCAGGCTGCTGTATTACTCTCATATGCCCAGACCCGGTCCCACAGCAGTAATATGCACGCCCGTGTGACCCTTCACTGCTTCTAAAGCCTCAGTGACATCCTGTCCCCACCCGAGTCTGGTCCGGTAGGCAGGCAGCCGTAAGAAAATCCTCCAAGTTAATAGTGTTTCTCTCCTAAACAGTGCATGGGATGCACATGTTCATCGAATATGCCTTCTGACGTGACCAATGTCCATCCCCTCAAACAGGCTGCAGTGTATAGAGCAGTTACCACATTCCCAGTGGAGCCTGATGGGATATATACTAATCCATACACCTTACAGATCAAAGAGCTGAGCCTCGTGGGGAACCTGTAGCTAGCCTAGTATCAGACAGTCAGCCCAGGGCAGAGACTGGCTTTGTACATGCGTGCTGGCCTGGGAGCCAGTTTTCCAGGGACTGTACCTTTGCCCTGTGTGTTCATCTTAAAACCTGCAAGAAAGGGCAATCTTACTTCTTTGTTTCCTGATCTCATCACGGACCTTATTATAGTTGCTGGGTTCTGAAAACAATGCCCACTTTACAAATGGGGCAACCAAAGTGCAGAGAAGTCAATGATCTTTTTCAGGTCTACATCCCCAGCTAAAAGGAACCTGGAACTCAACTGAAGACTGAGTTCTACAGGAGAACTCTTCCTATGGGCCATATTGTCACCTTTGTCGGTCTTTAAACCTTGTCCTGAGAAAGGACCTTTTCTTACCCAGGCTCTGATGCCTCAGCCCACACTGTCACTGGGTTAGCTTCAACTCCCACCCCTGACTCAAGGTTGGCACTCATAGTTCCATCTAGGAGAACTACAATCCTTTCTCACAGAAATTAGCAGATGTGTTTTGGAAATGATTGCTAAGAGGAAGAAGGAAAGAGGAACAGCTTCCCAAAGCATACAAGTCTCAAGAGCTTTTATCAGTTGCTATCTGACCAACCCTAAAATCTCAGTGGCTTAAAACAATGTTATTTCATGATCATGTGATAACACCCTGGGTGAGCGGAGGTGAGGAGGGAGGCACACATGCAGGCTTTATTCCAGTCATTTGGGAACTGAGGCTTACTAGTCTGGCAAAAGGTCCATGGCCCCAAAGGAGGTTAAGAATCCCTGATCTCGTGGTTTCTCTAGGGCCTTGTAGGCTTCTATCAGTAGGAAGAAACAGTGTGACGAATCACTCCTAAAGTTGGAGGGGAGGTTAAGAAATGACTTACATTACCTCTCTCCTTATCCCATTGACTAGAACTCAGTAATATGGACCCATGTAACTGCAGTGAACGCTGGGAAATGTAGTCTCTCTGGGTGCCCAAGAAGAAAAGGAGATGGGGTTAGCAAACACACATTATCTCTGTTACACTGTCATGCACACATTTATTGGATTATACCAACCATAATGCAAATACTAAATGATACAATGCTAAATGAGAGAATGACACTACATGCCACAAATACTGTCAATCTGTAAAAACGCAAATACAGGCATACCTTGGCTACTGCAGGTTCAGCTGCAGACTAATACAGTGAATATCATAGTAAAGTGAGTCAAAAGAGTCTCTTGATTTCCCAGGCACATAAAAATATTTACACTATATTGTGGTCCATTAAGTGTCCAACAGTAGAATGTCTAAAAAACTACCTATCTTAATTAAAAAATCCTATATTGCTGGGGCGGCTGGCTGGCTCGGTTGGTTGGATATCTGACTCTTGGTTTCAGCTTGGGGTTGTGGGATCAAGCCCCGCATCCGGCTCCATGCTCAGAGTGGAGTCTGCTTGAAATTCTTTCCCTTCCCTCTGGCCCTCACCATGCTCGTGTGTGTTCTCTAAACAAACACATAAATTTTTTGAAAAAATTCTCTTATCGTGAAAAATACTATCATCTGAGCTTTTAATGAGTCGGTGGAAGGTCTTGCCTCAATGTCAGTGGCAGCTGACTGGTCAGGGTGCTGGCTGCAGTAATCTCTGAAGCTATGATGATGGTGAAGTCGGCCACACCGAAGCGCTCTTCCTTTCATGGATGATTTCTCTGTAGCATGGAATGCAGTTTGATAACACTTTCCCCACAGCGGAAGTTCTTTCAAAAATCACAGTCAGTCCTCTCAAACACTGCCGCTGCTTTGTCAATGAAATTTATGTGATGTTCTAAATCCTCTGGCATTATTTCAACGACCTTCACAGTGTCTTCACCAGGAGTAGGTTCCATCTCAAGAATCCACCATCTTGGCTCATCCAAGAGCTCCTCATATGTTCAAGTTTTATCATGATATCGTGGCAATTCAAATATAATAATGATGAAGAAGCCTCAAACACTGTGAAGTTACCAGAATGGGACACAGCCACCAAGTGAGCCGGTGCTGTCGCAAGAAATGCGGTGTCGGCAAGGCGTGACGAAGGGAGGTCTGCCTGTACTGGAAAGATGCCACGTAGTAAATTGTGTTTCACAAGCAGCACATGATACTCTAGCAACGGGAAATTATGGAACACCACGAATGAAACGAGAACAAACACTGGATGGTTCGAGAATACCCAAACCAGACATCTGTTCATGGATGACACACCTCCTTGCCCTGAAGCTGGTGTGGCAGAACTGTCTGGCCAGAGACAGCTGCAGAGGCCCGGCCTCCGGGTCCACTCTCCGCCCTGCCCTGAGACATGTTACCAGCCTCACTGGTAAGAGAGAGGGAGGGCCAGCACCGGAACGGGCAGTGACACTGGTCTCCCGTGAGCTGAGAAGAACAAGGCAACGGAGGGCTTTCTGAGTTTGTACTGAGGCTTTTGTAACAACTCCCCTGGTGTTGTTTTCCAAAATTATCTAACTCTAAGGCACATTCTTTTTTCTGAAGTAATTTTTTGGTTTCTACGTTACCCTTAAATAAGTTGACTGATCGACCTGACGACCCAAGTGTTTAATGTGATCACTGGCATCCAATTCCTTGGATAAGATGGCGGCTCCTACTGCAGAGGGCCTGGCACTTGCCAGTAAAATGAGAAGCCGAGGAGGGCTTATATCAGGTCACTGTTCCAGACTACCACAAACCTGCAGCAGTACGACCCTGAGCCCTAGAAAAGTTAGATGCCAAAAAGGACTTTGAGGTCAGCCAGAGTGAGCTTCTTGACAGATGTGCCAGATCCTGATAGGACCTGTTTGGCCAAAGTTTTCTTCTTCTCTTGGAGGTGTAAGATCTTCTCTTCTACTGTTCCCTCACAAATAAATCTAAAAAAAAAAAAAAAAAGATAAATAATCAGAAACCCCAAAAAGCATATTTAATAACCTAATCAAACTTGCAATTACGCTTGAGTTTTTACATGAGATTTCTTTCTTAAGTTGTCTTAAGGTTTAGTTAAAAACTCCATGTTTATGAGAGCCAAACAACCTTGACTGAACATGTGCCCATTTAAAATGATGTGGCTCAAATTATTTTTCATTTCTTTCTGAAGCTAAGGTAATTGGGAACGTGCCAAAATAAGCAAACGCCATCCCTATCCAAAAAAATGCAGAGATCCAGCTGTCCCCCAAAAAGCTCAACCTTGGTCAAGTCCGAAGGCCCTAGAGCTTATCAAGTTCCTGCCGTGGGTGCTGGTGTAAGTACAGTGTCTTATTTCTTGGCGAATTTGTACTGAGGACAGGTTTTACCCCCTGAAGAAATGCCACTATACTCATTCCCTCATTCAGCAAGTACTGATTGCGCATTTGCACTATTGCCAGGCGCTGTGCTAGGTCCAAGGATGGAGAGATGCATGCAGCCCAGTCTTGTGCTCTCAAAGAGAACATAGGAAGAAAGGCATGAAAATACACAATCACACAAGCTGGAAGTGCTACAGTCCTATGTCCAGTGTGCACAGAGTAAAAGGAAACATCTCCAGTGTTCAGGGAAGTCTCTGTTGAAGACCGAGTTCGTAATGTGTGGCCTGTAGGACGAGCAAGGGTTTGCCAGGCGCAGCAGAGTGGGTGTCCCAGGGAACGGGAATGGAAAAACCACGCCGAGTTCAGAACAGGGTTATGTCAGAGGAAGATCAGGTGGTCCAGTCTGGCCAGGGCAAAAGTCAAAAGGACTCTACCATGTTACAGAGCAATGACAGAAGCTCTGGAGGATGGTAGGTCAGATCATGAGAGGCTCTGCACTTCATGCGAAGAAATTCAGACTTGAAAGAGGGAGATGGCAGTGTGGATAGGAAAGAGGAGATGGTTTTGAGACATTTCAAAAATAAAATGAATGAAAAAAAAAAAAAATAAAATAAAATAAAATGAATGGACTTGGTATGTGAAAAGGGAGGAAAAGGGAGGGACCCCATCTGTGGCTCTAGGATTGGATTCAGGGATGCTATTCATGTAGAGGCAGTCTTCAGAAGCATCGAGAGATTGGAGGCGGTATCTCACTTCAGTCTGTGACATTCTGAGTTCCTGGAACGTGTCATAGTACTTGCTCCATAGTGAACACTCGGCAGGTATCAGATTTAGAAGCTGAATGAGACAAGTGCACGAGTGAACGGATAATGGATACACACTCGGATTCAGAGCGTTAGCAGGGATTTGAGTATCGAGGTCTGATGCTATAGGCCTTGGGGATGCAGGTTCAGACTTTTGGACTTCCTGGAGCAGATAGGATTACTAGGGGAGGACCATACAGGGTGAGGTGAGAGCTAAGGACAGGGTAACCAGCCGGATCACTGTGGAATTCACGGATGATCTGTAACAAGAGCGGTTTCAGTGGAGCAACAGGGGTGAGAGGCTGAGGAATGAATCTGAGAGGTAAGGAAGACAAGACAGTCAGCGACTGCTAATTCTTCAGGAAACCCAGCCCTGAAAAGGAAGGAGAAAAAGGGGTCCGTTGCTAAAATGGATTATTGCATTAACGCTGGTTGTGGTTCTTAAGGGAAAAAGTCCTGAAGAGTGGAACATTCTATAAAAATCGCTGGCTTGTGCTCTTTAAAAATGTCAATGTCATAAGACACAAAGAAAGACTGACGTATGGTCCCAAATTAAAGGAGACAAAAGAGTCATGACAACTTAATACTACACAGCCTCTAGGATTTTCCTTTGCTGCAAGGGACCTCACTGGGACAGGTGGCAAAACAGAATAGTCCGCAGCTCAGATAACAGCACTCTATCCGTGTTAATGTTCTGATTTTGAGCCGTTTACTGTGGTTATGTAAGAGAATGTTCTAATTTAAAACCACACCCTGCAGGGGGCACCTGGGTGGCTCAGTGGGTTAAGCCGCTGCCTTCGGCTCAGGTCATGATCTCAGGGTCCTGGGATCGAGTCCCGCATCGGGCTCTCTGCTCAGCAGGGAGCCTGCTTCCTCCTCTCTCTGCCTGCCCCTCTAACTACTTGTGATTTCTCTCTGTCAAATAAATAAATAAAAAAAAAATAAAAATTAAAAAATAAATAAATAAATAAAACCACACCCTGCAGTATTTAAGGGTAAAGGAGCACCACGGTGGCAACCAACTCTCAAGTGGTCAAGAAAGAAGTCTACATGCACACAGACACGTGCTACAACACACGAGCAGTTTCTGGTATTATTTTTACAAACATGATTTTGGGGGATATTATTCTTTTAAGAACTCTTACATCCTTTTCTGCATGCCCGAAGTTACGTCAACATAAAAGTTAAAAGCAAAAAACTAATAAACAAAAGGCGGGAGGAGGGTACTTTCCCTAACCCTAACATACAAGCCTTTTCTTCTCTTGCAGGGACCAACCCCAAGGTCACCCCCAAATTGCTTGTGTTCCCTTCTGGACTGTGAATACCAAGGGCGCCGTGACTCAGGAGCATAACTAGTCAAGTGATTGCCAAATATTTTACATTCTGTTAAAACAGGACCCAAGAAAAATTGGCACAAAGGGAAAGCCTGTGAAGGGGCCTAAGCCCCAGCAGGTCTTCACTTACTTGTGCACAACAACATCTTTCTGCTGCCCCACACGGTAAATTCGGTCACAGGCCTGGTCTTCAAGTGATGGATTCCTGTGAAAAGAGAGGCAAGACTCAAAGGGGCTGCCACCCTGGACTCGGTGGTCAAGGGCCCTGGGCAGAGGCGGCCTGCAGCTGTTTCTGGATGGTTCTTCACCTACAAATGGGGTTCACAGTTTTCAAGGGTCAGAAAAAACCCAAATAAACAAAAAGCCCACAGTGAAGAATGCGGGACAGAGACCCATGGGGCCTGGGAGGTCTAAAACAGCTACCATCTGTCCTAAAATATTTACAGAGAGCTTGCAAATCCCTGTCCTTGGCTATGCTGGCCCCAGAAAGGTTAGTGTCAGATACCTTCTTGCCCTCAAGTGAGAAACTCAGGTCAGTTTGCCAAGAGAAACTCAGCACCACCACCAGCTGACTTTAAGTAACACAGGTGAACCAATGCTCCAATTCAGTCACTAACCAGTTGGATGAACTTGGGCAAGTCACCTCACCTCAACCCTTTGCACTTGAGATAGCCGCATGGAAACATGATGGCTACCTAATGAGAGGAAACAGCTTTCTCTTTCTTTTTTTCTGTAAAGATTTTATTTATTTGAGAGAGAGAGTGAGAGAGCGAGCGAGCAAAAGCTGGCGGGAGGGGTAAAGGGAGAAGCACTCTCCCTGCACTACGTAGGGAGTCGATGTGGGCCTCGATCCCAGGACCCTGAGATCATGACCTGAGCCAAAGGCAGATGCTTAACCGACTAAGCCACTCAGGTGCCCCGGAACACCTTTTTGATATTCTGGGATTCAACTAAAGAGACTTAATTTCTTTCCTTCTTTACAGATGCTATCAACACTAAACTAGTTTCTCATCTTATCTCTTTAAAACCTTGGACAACATTCCTCCATTTCAGAAAACAGCATTTCTTTATTTTTTGAAGATTTTAAGTAATCTCCATACCCAACAGGGGGGCTCAAACTCACTACTCTGAGATCAAGAGTCGCACGCTCTACTGACTGAGCCAGCCAGGCACCCCCAGAAATCAGCATTTAACTCCCACTCTGCTCTCCTCCCTCAAACATATCAGGGAGTCCTAAGACCTAAACACATTCTCCCAGAAGATGGTACTGGGTTGGCCTGAGTGTGCCAATCTGGGCCGCCTGGAAAACCAGACGAATATGCAGCGATCTCTGCTTGGCATAACTAGAAAACCCCAAACTGAGACTAATTAGGACATTTTTCTCCTACCAACACACACACTCATTTATCTTATTTCCAGGAAATTTGCGGTTACGCTCCCAATGTTGATACAACTCATGCAGCCAAGGGCCTTGTGTTAAGCATATTCCTAACATGACTAGAAAATTCCTTCTCCTTTTCCTTTTGGAGTAAAGCTTCTCCTTCTTTTCCAGGGCTGAGATTTCCTTGGATGTCCACAAATGGCGTGAAATATGGTATTCTGAAGAGGTAAAACTGAGTGATGTGGCTCTTAGCCAGGAGAAAAAGACTTCTTCCCAGTTTCCATGGAAACAGATGTAAGATTAACAGTAAGGTAAATGCTATTTTAAGCAGTCATTTGAAGCCTGGCTTGCTCAGGAATTCGGGGCCATCAATAGCCCCACACCCTGTACAGACCAGGAACTGTGCACAGGTGTGCAGCCGAGGCAATGGCCCAATACAAAAAGGGCCGCCTCTCCATAAGAAGTCAGCAACCCCCCTGCCCCCACCCAGCTATGCTAAGACAAGGCAAGATAAATCCAGAGTCATTACCAGTGCATGTCCAGAAGAAAAAGGTGGTTTCCTCCAGTCAGGTTTAGACCCACACCTCCAGCTGAGAGAGATATTAGCATAACCTTCAAAAGAAAGCATGGCATTCCCTTTACACAGATCTGATCTAATACACCTCTCCCTCTGTCTCTGGTTCAAATCCAAGATCAATACAGATAAGTACCACGTTTCTATCAAATTTCCCTCTGCTGTCAAAAAAAACTCTTAGAGATGCACTCCCCTCACCCTGAAGAAAACTGTTCACTTCTGATGTTTTTGTGACTCAACCTCAAAACATGAATTGTACGCCTGCCAAAATACACAAACGCTGCAATTCAGAGCATGGGGGGTGCCTGGCTCAAGGCACTTTCATGGAACTTTCCATTAATCAGATTCTGTCCACTCCCACGGTTTCTGCACCCTCCACCCTCCTGCCGCTGCTGCTCTTCCTGCCTCCCCAGGCCACCAGTGCTTTCCACGTTCCCTCTGTCCCTCCAGATCTCCCCACACTTCCTTGTATCCAACTCCCACCTACCCTTCAAGGCTGGCCTCGTCCACAGAGATCGCTTGAGCCAATGAGCTCTGCTCTTCCTCTGCTTTTAGCCCTGGTATTTTATTTTCTTTCAAGTACCAGTATACTTCGATACGTACCCCAGTAAATGTCTAATAAATTAAAAGTACGGGGAAGGATCAAGGCAACAAATGTGTTTACACTGCAGTTCTCGCCACGTAACTGAGAACAAGGTGCTCTCTGTGCTCTCTCTGACAAAGCTCTGGTGTGACCAGCTCATACCTGAGGACCCCTGGAGCTGTTAAAGGCCTCCACCAAGTCCATCCTCTGTTTGGGGCTGACAGAACCATCAATGGTGGCGTAAGTCAGGCCGTGCCTCTGAAGGTGCCTCGCTACAACCTGCAGCATGCTGGTCCACTGGGAGACCACGACACTGGAAGGAAGGAGAACACAACATCAGCACGCTGCCCATCCCCCACCCCAAAGAGATGAAACAAATTCATCGGCAGGGTCTCAATGCCCCTGTTACTCAGTCATCAAATGTGGATCCAGAAAGGCCTTCTGTCCCCTGCGGGGCAAAGGCACATGTTTAGGTCACATCTCAAGGTGAGGATGCTTCCAGTTGTTTCCAGATCCAGGTTGTCATTTGTCTCATGCTAGATGAGATCAGAATACAGTGGTGGTCAGCCTAATCTAAGGGCTGCAGCTTCCTATCACCTGGAGACCTGTGGTCCTGCAGGGAAGGGATGCACGGGCCGCCCTCCCTTCGCCAGCCCCTGTAAGCTACTGGCACGTCTCTACCCTCACACCTTGTGCTGTGTTTCAATTAGGGTTGTAAGTTTTAAAAATCAAAATACTCCACATATACAAATGCAGATCCCTAACACACATGTGAGGCTAACAATGAATGGATCCATGCACCCAGCTCGAGAACATTCCCAGCACCTTGGGGCTCCCTGCTGACCACATACCTCACCCTGCCTTTTGCACCTGTCACTCCCCTGCTTTTCTTTGGGGGTTTCACTACTTTTAAACACTTCTGCAGATGCTTCGCTCACTCTGATCCTCTAGGGACTTCCTTCTCAATCAGTGCCACAAGTAATTTAACTAGGAATCATAGAGAATGTATGCTGTAACCTCAGTGCTTTCTGCTGAGGAGGAGTCAAGGTTCTGGATTTATAAAAAGCTGAGATTCAGAACTATCAGCAATATCAGAGTTTCTGGACTCACCACAAACAATAACTTGGATAATAAAATAACATTTACCTCTTCTGGGACCCTGAATTTCCTCGGATTGCCTCCAATTCCACCAACAGAGATGTAATCTGGGAAATGTTATTCAGTATATGTTAAGTTGCAGCAAATTCGCTTTTCTCCAGCATCCCTCACCTGAACTTCTGAATGGCCTGCCTCTGGTCTGACCCCACTCTAGGCCACTCCCCTCTCTGCAGCCCAAGGACTGTTTCTAAAATGCCAGTCTGTCACTTTCCTCCCCTCCCGCAGGGCCTTCCCACGAGGACCGAACCCAAGCTCCTGATAATGACCTACCAGCTCAGCCCCTCCTCAAATGATGCTCCTGTTATACCAGAGTTCCTCCTCTGCTAAGCCATGCTTTGTCTTATCTTTGTCCACTCTGTTCCCTCTGCCTGGAAAAGCCTTCCATGTCAGATCAACATCACTTCTTAGGGGTCCTCACTAATCCCAAAGTAGGGTTAGGTGCCTACTGCCTCCCTGCTACTAGGGCTCCCTTTGTTTCTAGCACTGCCTTTTCCACACTACCCACTGTGTCTTAATCATCTCTTGCCCTCATGGCCTGAGGTGCTGCAAGGAAGCCAAGCAACAGAAGACTGGTTCATTTTGGTTCATTCTCCTAGCGGCCAGCACGGAGCCAGAGCAGAGAAGGTACTCTCCTAACATTTGCAGGAAGAGAAAATCCAAGAGCTTTACCCAGTTTAGGGCCCACTCCAAAGGCTGTTAAAGAAGAGACCCACCCACCAGTCTGAGCGACACTTGCTAAGGTTTCCCCCAAAGGCTCTCCGGGTATTTATCAAACCCCCTCAGAGCCCATCTGAGTCCACAGGGAGCGGTCGGTAAGAACCGTGCACATGAGCATGAGCTGGGAAAGCAGCTGGATTCACCCCTCCCAGCTGCTAATGCAAAGGACCTTTTGAAAGCCTCTAGGGTCCCTGGAGTTTGTCCCTGGGATGGTGGAGAAAGAAGAAAATGACCAGGAATCGGGAGATGAAGAGAGCTCTTCTGCTGTACTCCTTCGGGGCTCCTGGTGAAGAGCGTGAACGCCTCATCACGGAAACGATGAACTCTGAGACACCCTCAGCGCTTATCTTGTACTGCCCTTGTTTGGGTGCTCACCTCTAAAGGCCCCTACTACCCACAAGGCTGCCTTCCGATCTCAAAAAATGTGCTGGACAGGAAGTGAGGACAACACTGGACCATTCTGAATTCATAGGGAGAAAGAAAGCAGGTACGTGAGGTGCCCGGCATCTTGGCGACTTGAGGTTGTGGTAAGGGCTTGGACTGCCTCATAAAAAAGCTAGTGATAGGTATTTTGAGAAAACATCAGTGGGAGAATGAACTCACGGTCCATGAGCAGAGGTCCAATTCCAGGAACATTCTACATGAGGTTAGTGTGCACTGCCAAAACTCCCTTCCCTGAGTAAAACAACCTTAAATGGTTTGAACTACTATTAAGGGGCTCACATTAAAACACCCTGTGAATAAATACTACCCAAGTATTAGGTGAAGCACACAAATTATGAAGACTCGAAGTTTTAACCCAGTATTTACTCTGAAGGTGCTACGACAGGAAGTTTGTCCACATACGGTATCCTTCCTGTGTTTCTCTCAGTTACTAGTGGTAAAGACCTCAGTAGATATTGTGAAAGTTTAATTAAAAGTAATTCTTAAGTAACACCATTCCCTTGGCAGTGACCTCATTTCTAGTCACATTAAAAAAAAAAAAAAAAAAAAAAGAACCACTTGGGGCGCCTGGGTTAAAGCCTCTGACTTCAGCTCAGGTCATGATCTCAGGATCCTGGGATCTAGCCCCAAATCAGGCTCTCTGCTCGGTGGGAAGCCTGCTTCCCCCTCTGTCTCTCTGCCTGCTTGTGATCTCTGTCAAATAAATAAATAAAATCTTTAAAAAAAAACAAAACCAAAAAAAAAAAAGCCTTTGAAGAGAAGCTGAGGCTGGGAATGGCAGCTTCAGACAGCAGTCGAGAGAGAGGGCCTCGCCCCACTCTCAGGATACGCAGACTAATGGTGTATACTCCAAACCAGCCAACAGAAAGGCAGCCCTCAAGTTACAGCACCTCTCAGCCTCCCTCTACTACAATGCTTCAGCCTCGAAAAGCTTTAATGAAAATAGAACAAAATGACTAATGAAGATAGAAGGCAATTTAGGAAATAATGCTCACAGATGGATGCCTTTCAACAAGTCTAAGCAATTGGTGCTCGGATGTATTACACAGTCTCTGGGGTCAAGCCTTTGTTGTTCTCCTTTAAAGCTTTCCGGCAACAAACTGCTCACTCACTGAGGCCCTGTCACTGGCGTAAACCTGACAGGCAACCTTCCCGGTGATCCATGACAGAAGATGTGCCTTGCTGCCGGGGCTGGCCCAAGTCACTCTCTGAGAGCCCACGAGGTAATAAGACTTGTTATACTTGTGAAATAAAATAAGAATTTAAGACTGGAGGGGCAACTGGACCAGCTCACATCTAATAGTTTTAGCCTCAGCATTCAATGGCTGTGCACACTTGGACAAACGTGTCGCTCTCACAAATGGAAAAAATGTGTGAGAAAATCCATGTTTTTCTATCAGAACGGAGGTGACAAAAGTACCTTGCTGCTCGCCCTTGTGTTCTCAAAAAGCTCTGCCTTGAACCGTTCACCGTTAAGGGAAATGATGGGAGATGCCTCCCTGTCACAGAGTTCAGACAATGTCATGGCACTGAGCTGCTCTTCCAGAGAAAGGGCGAGGTCCTCGCTTTTCAGTTCTGCCGGGTCCAGGGCCTGAGGAGAATACAGGAAGGGGACAGGGTGGGGGGTGCAGATGGACAGTTGAGGAAGCAAGCCACATTATTTGCCAACGAACTGAGGACTATTTAACATTTCACACAGCAAAATGTCTTGTAATTTATCACTGGTATTTCCTCAGAGAAACCCTGATTAAAATGTAATTTGCAAGTTTTTCACAAGATGAAAGATAAATCAAATGATGGAACTTCTTAGAGATTTGCCAGACAGATTACATGATCATTCTGTTTTCCCAGCTAAAGCAGTATAGTTAATTAAGCTATTGGTAATCAAAACACATTACCACAGCTCCTCTGAAAGAGTAACAGACTCATCTTAATTATGGATGTGCCTCTAGCCAGTGTTAAGGCAACTTTTCCAACTGTATTTTTTCCAACTTGAGTTTTCATGACTAGCCTTAAAAGCCCCTGTGCTGCCTGAAGGCAGAAAAAACTAGTAGCTAAACTGGCTTTATGACATCCTAAAATACCGAAGTATCCATGAATGGTTTAGCAGAATGACATTTTCCATTCTAAAATTAAGTTTATTTACAAAAACAAAACCAATACAAGCTGTTCTCAACACTATGGGAATAATCTCAAGATCAATAAAAACTAATATAAAGTAAAATAAAGAAGCTTCCACTTCTCTGTCCCACCAGAAAAACAGAAACACCCCAAAATGCCATTCCCCTTGATCCAGCAGGCTGGACCCCAGTTACAGAGGCCTGAAACGGACCTCTCTGGCAGCCGCTGCGGAGGGGAGCACACGAAGAGCTCTTCTTACCGACTTCAGCAGAGACAGGTGACAGCAACACTGGCGAAGTCTCAGCAACTGGGTCAACAGTACATGGGGGGTGCTGGATCTTGGCAAGCTTGCCGCCACCTGGGGCCCAGGCCCAGTGGATGCAAACTCCTGGGCCACTTCCAAGAAGGGACACAAAGCACATGGAACAGGACAGGGTTTACAACGGAAAAGCAGGGAAGAATCACAAACTGAAGGAGGCTGTTTTGAACTTCTCTGATCTGCGATTCAGTAACAGAGCTATAACTGACCTCTCTACCAAGGAAGCCAGACAAAATACTGGTTTTCTTTATGGACCTAGGTGCATTATAATCACGTGGATTTCAAGAGTAATTTTTAAAAAGTTAGATCAGCAGGTCTGGCGATAGCAGATCGGCTTATTTAGCTTTGGTCTGAGTTTCTAGCTAAGGTCAAGTCTCTGATACCAGGCATTCATAATGTCCCGCAGCCGTGATTTTTACCAGATCTAAATCCACATCTCTGTTACTTGTGTGTACTTATGAGTGTCCCACCGCTTACCTTTACTGAATGGATTATCAGGGCTTCTTCCAGACTGGCTGCCCCCACCTTCCTGCCCTCTTAGATAGGATCGCAGAGCTGACCTGCCTCAGATCGAAAAAGAAAATGCACATGGAATGTTTGCTAAGACCAAAGAGGTTTACTAGTGGTCACTGCTTAACCGAAGCAGGATCTTGACTAAGACTTGTTAAATAAAGTCAGGCTCGTGGCAAGCACTGGCAAAGGTAATGAAAATTAATTATTTTAAAAGCCAAATCATTTTAAAAATAAGTGTCAATAAACACATTAATATTATAAATATTATGTCTGATAATAGTTATCAATTTATAACATATTATAATGTTAATGTTAATTAGTATTGGTTTATATTTATCAATAAATACAATAATATTACATCAGGTATACAAGGAGAAAATAAAATTCACATTGGAAATGAAAGGCATCAAGCAGGAAAGGTTAAATCTGGAATTTTGGGAAGGATAAGAGGTTTAGAGAAAGTACAAAGAACACATGACAAGAAGGATTACAGAGCAGTTTGTTGTTTTTAAGTTCCAATGAGATGCTGAGTAACAGGTTGAAGGTCAAAGAGATGTTCTTTCCCAAAATAGCCCCACAGAACCAGACACACCTGGTGTAGAGAGACCACACTGTTTGGCTTCTACGCAAGGAAGCCGATGAAGAACAGGTTCAGTGTGTATACAAGACAAAGGTAAGCCAGGGAACAGGTGAAGGGAGAGAAAGGGAGATTTAAAACCAAAACAAACAGAAAAAGGAAGGTAGACATCCAAGTCATCAACAACACTATAAATGCAGTCTGAAGAAAGTGGACCCTTAACTCACACCCAAGCAAGGACAGGAATCACACAACAATAAATGTGAGGTACTTCCTCTATGCACACACCTTGATCTTGCCAAAAGGACACTGTAAACATTCTCTTCATCTTCAGAAAGCTTTAAACGGTGCACTTGAAATTTACGTTGGGGCAGCATCACCTGGAGGAGAAGAATTCAGCTACAGAAGTCCGACAAATGACCTGGGCATTACAGAGTACATTCCCCATGGCGGACCCTGGAAACCTAGTCAAGCCCTAGGTAGCTCTCTCACCTGCCCTAAAAACAGGATGACTATGATACATGACCACTGAGGCCCCCTCACAGAGAGACGGGACACTCAGAGGCTCCGGAGCAAAGCAGATGGCTGTTCAAGCCAAGGCAAGGACAGGGCAGCCTCCTTCCCTGGCCTTCCCCAGGGACAGGGACAAACGAGATTACCAAGGGCTGGCCAGTGGAGTCCAGCTGGTCTTTTGTTCTCCTCAGCAAAAGGCTCTTGGTTAAAATACTTAACCGTTCTCCTCCTTTCTTTGAACCATTGTCAACCTGGCTCTTCCACAGTCGGAAATCATCGAATGGAGAACAACGGAGAAATCTTTTTTTGTTAAGGAATAAGAGGGACAGTAGGAAAAAAGAATTAGCGAATGGTTTAAGGAGTAAATAAGGGTCCAAGGAAACACACAAGATGAGAAACAAATCCAATTTTCTGTTATATCTGTCATCCAATCATTTTTTAATAGTGAATTTCATACTAAAGCTCTGCAAGACACAGCAAAAGAATCTAAGTTGATAACAAAACCACATTATAAAATGTGAATTTTCCTATATCTGTATCATCACAAAAGGACATACAACCAATAGCTGGAATTTATTCCTAAAGCTTCAAAGGCCAGCAAAGAAATTCTGTATTCTCTTATGGGCTGACTTGAATAAAAGCAAGGGCTTTAAAATCAGCATTCTTTTCGGTTTGCTTCGAATAAATAGCAGGCCTGACCCTAGGCCATACATTTTACAACAGAAAAAGCCCAAAACATTCACTGGTCTGAAGAAAGAGGGCTTCTGTTTCCTTTTAATCCATCCTATATTTTTCCATATATAGGGCCTGGATAGAATCTTAGTCCTGCATCTGCCAGGCCATCAGCTGATTATCTTCTCATAATATGAATTCATTTGCCCTTTAAAGGTCGAGAAGCTTGCCATCCCCTACGTGAGATAATCTGGCATGTTCTGGAGCATTATTGTGAGATATGCAATAATGACCAAGGGTTAACTGACTGGTTCGCATTTACATAATCCCGAGGAGTTTTACTCACTTCAGCAGTGAATACATGTCCAACAAGGTGTTCTGAATGGGGGTTCCAGTGACAGCCCAACGGGCCCGGGCCTGAAGCCTGCACACAGCCATGGAAGTCTGAACTCGTGGATTCTTCACACAGTGAGCTTCATCTAGTATGATTCGAGCCCAGACTATTCGAAG
Source organism: Mustela lutreola (assembly GCF_030435805.1). Lineage (NCBI taxonomy): Eukaryota > Metazoa > Chordata > Mammalia > Carnivora > Mustelidae > Mustela > Mustela lutreola. The sequence continues at coordinate 100,259,514 of NC_081299.1, read as the reverse complement.
CAAAGGTGTTTTTGCAGTATCCTGGAAGAAACCCAAGTGACATCATCAACAGTATGGAAAAATGTACATGTCTTCAAGGAGAGGAGGGGGAACAATGAACGAGTAGTGAGGGTTCACTCTCGCCATCCAGTTTGAGGGCTCAGATTGGGTATACTGAAATGAGAATTAAGCTGAAGAAACCAAAAGTGGAGACTCTCAGTGGGTAGAAATAAACAAGTTGACCCAAGGGCTCCAATCCTTGAGTTTAAGATGCTTGAGAGTAGGGGTACCTGGGTGGCACAGTCAGTTAAGCCTTCAACTCTTGGTTTCGGCTCAGGTTGTGATCTCAGGGTTATAAAATTGAGTCCCACATCAGGAGTCTGCTTGAAATTCTCTTTCTCTGTCTGCCCCTTGTGCTCACTCTCTTTCTCCCTCTCTCTTTCAAATAAACAAATCTTTAATTTAAAATAAGATGCCTGGGGCTCCTGGGTGGCCCAGTGGGGTAAGCCTCTGCCTTCGGCTCAGCTGGGCTCATGATCTTAGGGTCCTGGAATCGAGCCCCACATCGGGCTCTCTGCTCAGCAGGGGGCCTGCTTCCCTCTCTCTCTCTCTGTCTGCCTCTCTGCCTACTTGTGATCTCTGTCAAATAAGTAAATAAAATCTTTAAAAAAAAATACTTAAGAGTAAAAATCTTTTAACTTGAGTTTTCAAGTTATAACTCCAAAGTGAGCAACAGCTGTGGGTCAGGACTGCACTAGGGGTCGAGCCTGGAAATTCACCCATTTGAATAAAATATTTACTAAACTGACAAAAAAGTCACTATAAAAAAATTCACTGCCAAGTCTACTTTATAACGTAGGGTATGAAATCAGCCATAAAGGACGGTTCCTAGCCTTAAGGAGTTCACAATGGAGCGGGAAGAAAAACAAGCAGAAAGATTAATCACAGGCAATGTTTCTGTACGAAGTCCCACTGGATAACCCAGTAGATCCTGGAGGACTCTCGTCAGCGTGGGTCACTGCCGTATCCCTAACACCTGAAACAGCAGCTGGCTCATAGCGGATACTCAGTATCAGCTGAATGTGTGGAGGGCGAGGACATAAATAAGCTCAAGGTGCTGAGAGGCATTTAAACAAAGGATTAAAGGATTCTTGAAGGTGAAAAAAACAAACCAAATTAACCTGGAAAAGGCATGAAGGCAAAGCATTCCACTCAGAGAGAAGGAAAAGGCACCGAAGCCATGACAGAGCAGGGCAGACACACATCCCGGGGTACTGAGCATGCGAGGCTACAGGGAGGGTTGGGCCGGGCCGTAGGAGATGAGGGACGCCCAAGCAGGGCAAGGTCATCAAAAGCCTCATACATCATGTACAGGAACTAGGGTCTTATCCTGAAAGCCGTGAGGAACCACTAAGGGATGGGAATAGTTCATTATCAACCAGAAGTCAGAGTTGCTGTGCTGAAGAAGCATTCTAGAGACTTCCGCAAATATGGAGATCAGACAAAAAAATAAGAACGTCCAAAAGATTTGTTCTGGGAACAGTGCTGTATTTTCAGGAGAAAAACGCCCCATAGTAACTATGCAAAAAAGCCTCCATGCTGAGTAACTGAGAGGACCCTGGGCGTCCTTGGGAACAATCAGACAATCAGGGTTTTGGCCCGGTTATCATTTAGCCTCAGGCCCCTTTGTGGCCTTACCGTTTGCAACCTCTTTCCCTGGGAGGCAGAAGAGAGGCAGGCAATTACCGCTTAATACAAAAATACTCGTCCTAAAATACTGGTCTTTGGGGGGCCTGGGTGGCTCAGTGGATTAAGCCTCCACCTTTGGCTCAGGTCATGATCCCGGGGTCCTGAGATCGAGCCCCACATCAGGCTGTCTGCTCGGCAGGGAGCCTGCTTCCCTCCTCTCTCTGTACCTGCCTCTTCTGCCTCCTTGTGATCTGTCAAATAAATAAATAAAATCTTTAAAAAAAAAATAAAATACTAGTCTTCACAGTAAATATAAAAAATATCCTACGAGTATACCCCAGAAGATTCTAAGATAAACAGTGCAACAGGTGGGGCTCCCACAGTCAAGTGATGTCTAGTATAAAAAGAAAGGAAGAGAGAAAAGAACTTTCCCCTTCCATAGATGGATTGTTTAGGCCACTCCTGACCTCATAGGAAGGTACCTTTGCTGTCTGTGATGCTGCGGAAAGACACTAGTTAAACTATGAGGTATGGGGGGTGCCTGAGTGGCTCAGTCGGTTAAGCATCTGCCTTCGGCTTGAGTTATGAACTCGGGGTCCTGGGATTGAGCTCCATGTTGGGCTCCTTGCTCAGCGGGGAGCCTGTTTCTCCCTCTCCCTATGCTCCCCTTGCTTGTGCTCGCTCTCTCTCAAGTGAATAAATAAAATCTTATTAAAAAAAAAATTAGGGGTGCCTGGGTGGCTCCTCTGCCTTCAGCTCAGGTCATGATCCCAGAGTCCTGGGATCGAGCCCCGCGTCGGGCTCTCTGCTTTGCAGGGAGACTGCTTCCTCCCCCCTCTCTCTGTCTGCCTTTCTGCCTATTTGCAATCTCTCTCTCTCTCTCTCTGTCAAATAAATAAAATCTTAAAAAAAAAAATTATGAGGTGTGGCTCCCAGACTCACCTTCCCCACACTAGGGTTTGCACTGGGGGTCACTCCCTCTTCTTTCTGTGTAGGAATCTCCTTGGCCAGAAGGCTATAGGTAGTGATCACGATGTCGTATGTAGAGAGGCTGCACAGATAGGACACAAAGCAAAAGGTAAACAATCCCTCCATGACTGACAGGAGAGGTGGAGAGGATCCCTTTATGAAAATGCCCACGGCTGGAGGCACATCGGCAGAATTCATCAATTCATGTCCTTAATCCACATATACATGGTTCAAGAGAGGTAAATTTTACTCATTGCCTTATGTTTTATCTCTGATCATTTTAATAGTCTGTTTACTATAGCTAAATGGCCTACCTATTCCCATCACATGAGTCAGAAAGAAAAATCTCTAGCTGGAGTCATATAAAGCTGGTTAGGATCTGGCAACAACAGGAGTAGGGTAGGGTTAGGAATTAACATTTAGTAATGCTTTGAGCTAGATAGGTGCTGAAGGCCCAAGGAAGTAAGAAACCCTCAAAGCACTGTTCATCTAGATCTGATCTTTTTTGCCTTATCATCCTATAAGGGATTTCTGAAAACCCATTAATCCAGCCTTGACATTTGGGTAAAAAAACACATGCTGTAAGCTTTGAGTTTACCTTGCCTATGCTCTTTACATGTAAAGATTCTTATCAAAAGGCACAACCTTCTTTCCAATGAAACTTAATACTGTGCACCTGGGAGAATGTCCATAAATACTTTGATAAAAATGATCTGCCTAATTCAGAGGGAGCACTGTTTACACGCTGGCTTAGCATAACAGAGAGAAGAAAAATTAAGAAGGACTCCAATCAGTCAACTAGTACATTCTGAATACAAATGACGTATGACTAAAGTGCAAATCAAGTAAGGTACAATTTATTTTTAACAACTATCTATTACAGCGCCGTCTGGGTGGCTCAGTCGGTTACGCATCTGCCTTGGGCTCAGGTCACGATCCCAGGGTCCTGGGATTGAGTTCTGCATCGAGCTCCCTCCTTGGCAGGGAGTCAGCCCCCCCCTCCTTCTGTCACTCCACCCTGCTCATTCTCTCTCTCTCAAATAAATAAGTAAAATCTTTAAAAAAAAAAACAAAAAACTGTCTAGAACAAAGGCCAGCCACTGACAGTACTCTGCTGGAGAAGGGACACAGGCCTATCACTGATGCCCTGACACCTTCTGTCTGCTAGACTGACCCTCACTCGTGAGAGTGGGTGTAAGACCTAAGGCCCCAGCTTTTGCAACTCACCTCTAAAAGACTACCACTCTGTTCTTTAGGAGATAAAATAATCTGCTAGGACAGGCTGGGGAGATTATTTAGAAGCAGAAACAACTCCGTTCTTGATTAGATCAACAAGTATTCAACCCAGACCATCATATTACAATTAAGAACAAAAAACAATTCCTTTAGGGGTTCCTGGCTGGCTCAGTTGGTGAAACATGTGATTCTTGGTCTTGGGGTTGATGTTCTTGGGGTTGAAGTTCGAGCCCTACATTGGGTGTACAGATTACTTAAAAATGAAACCTTAAGGAGGGGTGGGGTTATTGACATTGGGGAGGGTATGTGCTATGGTGAGTGCTGTGAAGTGTGTAAACCTGGCGATTCACAGACCTGTATCCCTGGGGATAAAAATACATTATATATTTTTTAAAAATTTTAAATTTAAAATTAAAAAAAAAAAAAACCACCTTAAAAAACAAAAAAATCCTTTAAAGCCAAAAGGCAAAGACTAGGACTAAAATCACCATCTGGGGAAACATTTTCCTTCCTCCTTCCCAATCCTCCTCCTTGAGGAGTTCAGTTGGGCCTAATTCTAAACTCTTCAATCTAAAACTTCCTAAGATGATTTCTATATGAAAAACACAGCCAGTCTACACCAACTAATCATTAATATTCTACCAAGATGCTCTGTAAGACTGGGCTGGTTGCACTCACATGAATGGAAAAAGAATAGGAATTTGGAATCAGAAATTCCACAAGAATGCAGTAACTGTGGCAGACCCCTGTTCCAGGGCTTGCTGGCCGAGAGCTCAGCAGCTCAGGCTACCTCGCACAGCTACTCTTGCTGAGGATGGTGACAAGAACAAAAGAACACCATTCTCTTCAAAGATGCATCTCGTAGCACAGGTGACAGATGCTGGGTGGTGACAGTGCCTTTGGTTCTTCACAAGAACCATGAGTCCTGACTATCTGAGAGCTTGGGGGGAACAGGAAGGCAATAGGGCCGCTCAAGCCAAGAGGCTGAGGGCTCGTGCCCACTGCCGTTTTTCTGCACTTACACTTTCGCACGTTGATCCCGATTGGGCCCGTGATAGAGACAGACTCTTAGCATGTTGTTGCTCACACGTTTCATCACCTCATTTTTCCAGTGATGGATCAGGGAGGCAGGACAGATGATCAGCGTTCCACGGGAAGTGAACTCACAGGAGTCTTGAGGGGAAAAAGAAATCAACACCCCATTGCTCTCACTAAATAGTCTTAAACTCCTTCAGGGTATCTCCTCTTCCTCTTGACTTTTATTCCTTCAATCAGTATTTTTAACAGACTGGTGCTCTTATTTCCACACACAGCGCAGAATAGAATGGAAAATGACTCAAACTGCTTCTTTATTTTCCCTTGTACAAAGGTTAGACAGAGAGTAGCTAGAGAGAGGAAGGGTGTGGTCCGTAGCCTTGGTCTAAAAAACCCAATGTGCTTCCACGGTGGTTAAGAGGTAGAAGTGGGATCTTTTCCTACCTTGTCCTGAGTTGATGCGTTACAGGGGCTATTATTACTTTTTTCTGGAAAGCATAACTTAATTACATCCATGCTATAACACAAGTACAAAACCCCTAGGACAGGCCATGTGTGATGTGGGGTTGCTGACATGTTACACATAGGACCTTGAAAGTACTCAGACAGTAATTTTATCTTAACAGCAGCAGCTGTGGTGAGACAGAAATTGCCTAGAATTGGGAAACTTACGGAATTTCAGAAAACTTGGAAACAGTTTCTGCTAAAATCAGAGGTTGTGACGGACCTTCCTTTAAAAAATTATGTATTAACTCATTTGACCCGGTCCTGTACCTGTGTCCTTAATGTTAACAAGAATCATCATCGGAGCCATTCCAGAGGCTTGGCTTTCTCTATACACTTTTTTCGAATCACAGGTCAGGTTATATTTATGGCAAAAGAGGAAATGATCACTGGTAACGAGTAGATTCAGCCTCAGAAATGATGCCAGAGGACAGAGTCTAACACTGGTTTTCTGATCGATTAATGACACAGGACCAAAAGTATTCTTTCACAGCTAAAACACGCCCACACTCACTGCTGGCTCAGACAAGTTAGGAAAGAAGAAGCTATGAAGACATTTGTATACCATCTCTGGAAAGCCAAGTCAAGGCTGTGTTTTTGTCCTCTTCTTTGTTCTTCTCTTGATTCTTCTGGGACAGGATGAGTGCAATCATCGTCAGGGTTTTCCCTAATCCCATATCATCTGCTGGAAAAACAAAACTGAAGTCAGAGAGTTTATCACTTAGAGCAAAGAATCCCATCCACTTCCACAGAAGAAACCAACTGGTAGACCTGAGTCCTTGATGAGCAGCCGCTGCTGGTTCAGGCACTATTATTTCTGACCCTAACAAATCCTTGACCTTGGGAACAAGGAGGAACCCTCGCCCCTCTTTCTCATTATCAAAATCAAAGACATTTACCATGACCTTTGCAAAACTCAAAGTTTATTATTTAGACCTCACTCCTGTGTGCGTTGTAGTGTTACTTACCTAACACATTCACTGGCTGGCTGTTTCAGTCGGCTGACACTGCCCCGTCTTTCTTCACTCCACAAATCAGAAAGATCCAGCAGATGGAGTTAATTCAAAACAGTCCTCCATTCCCTTAACTTACTCATCAAAGAGGAGCATAAACTAACATTCCTCAGACACTGTCATTGTGCCCATCACTGAACCTCTCTCTTTGAATTTGCTATTTATACCCTAAAAAATATTCTCACCCTCACTGTAACAGTTTAAAATGTCCCAGCAAGGGTTCTGGGTCACATTCTGGCTTCGAACTCCAATGCAAGCAGGGTTCCCACCACTCCCAGAACTTCTTAGGGCAGCTCACTGTGCCTACACTCCGTGCACAAACACTGTGGTTTATGCCGAACACCTGCTTTCCTTTGGGAAGCCTGGCATTTCAGGACGGACCAGGCCTGAAGTTACCGGTGTGACCAGCTCCCAGCAAACACCTGCGGCCCAAACTCCCATGCTTGGCAATATCTTATGCATGTCATCACCCTGTGTGACTTCACTGGGAAAGGCCTCTGGAAGCTTCCACCTGGTGTTCCCTGAACTTTGCCCCGTGGTTTTCCCTTTGCAGATTTCAAGTCATAGCACATCAAAATAATTTTATTTTTTTATTTTGCAAGAAATCCTAGCCATGCATATGACTATATGCTGTGCCTCCTCCTTCCAAATCATTGACCCTGGACGTGGTCCTGAGGAGCCCTGTCACAGCCACTTACTTCCTAGCCACTGTGGCCACCTGTCATATTTTCTAGAAGCTGAGCACCCTAGAAATTTTTAGTTTGATGAGTCTCCAAAGCAGAGCATGGAAAACTTGCTTTTAAGGGTTCCCTGCACCTAAGTCCTTGGCAGTGTGCCTTGCCTCGGGAGAACACACGTACTCCCACAAGAGCTCAATTTAGATGCAAGCAACTTGAGAAAAGAGGCTCCTGTGAATCCCTTTCTGCAGGAAGGGGTGGAGACAGGAGTCTGACTTTGGGGTGGCAATGCTTTCCTTTAGAGTCTAACAGAGCAAAGCAGCCATGAGAGTTCCCACAAGACACTCAGTTTGTACTTGGCTTTGGCCATGCTCCTAGACATCTGGCCTCCAGCCTACCTCCCCACACGTCCTCGAAACTCTCTGTGCCACCAGAGAATGAATTCTCCCTCTGCTTAGTTAGCCACGTCAGCTTCTACCACCTGCAGCCACGACCTGCCTGATCCTTCAGCTGCGTACTCTTGACCACATTGCTTTACCATCCTGCACCTCAGTTTCTTCACCTGTAAAAGGGGGGCAGCATAGTGCCCACCCCAGAGTTGTCGAAAGGATCAAATGAAACCATACCATACACCTGTTGCTCTTAGCGTAACACCAGACTCACCCAGAATTCCTCCGTGTGGCTTCTGACTTTCCCGCCATGACAACCAGGCCAATGCCTGCTTCTGGTGTGGTAGCAAAGGGACCTGACAAAGGAAGAACCAAAAGCTGAGTATAAATTCCTCAGGAGGGGCTGGATCCCGACTCCACTGACTCCAAGCTCTCCTCTCCTCTTTTCTGTAAGTGATCCTACCAATAATCCGGCTGTCATGGGCTGCCCACAGCATCTTGGAGGTCCCTGACTCCACCTCTCACCTCCAGTGGCCGAATGTCCTGGGCTGCCCAGGACAGACTTGCCCCTACTGGCCAGCATGTCTATCAAGAGCATCCCCAACCCCCTCAAGTGAGTCTCCCTCTGTCTGCTTTAATCAGCCAGGCAGTTTCTACTGCTTGCAATCAAGACCTCTGACCGGCCACCTTCCTTTCACTGATGAAGCCATTCTGATGGTTCTTCCTCATTTTCTCTCTTAAAATATGACTCTCCTGGGGCGCTTGGGTGGCTCAGTGGGTTAAAGCCTTTGCCTTTGGCTCAGGTCATGATCCCAGGGTCTTGGGATCAAGCCCCGCATCGGGCTCTCTGCTCAGCAAGGAGCCTGCCTCCCCCACCCTCTCTCTGCCTGCCTCACTGCCTATTTGTGATCTCTGTCAAATAAATAAATAGAATCTTAAAAAAAAAAAAAAAAAAAGGTGACTCTCCTCTCTGCAGGCAAGGTTCCCCTCGCACCATGAGTTGTAAATTTTAATAGCCTTTTGGCGAACACCCCCTTCCAGTCTTTTCTTAACTCCAGTTCATCTTGCACTCTGTGAATAAAACCACCTTCAGGAAACTACCTGGCTTGAGATTCTAGATGATTTCGTCCCATCTCTGGAGCAAGTCTCTCTGAGCTGCTTCCCTGTGCCACACCACACTGCCAGGGAGACCCCCACTCAAGGACGTCACCTGCTCCCCACCTTCAGTTGCTGGTCCTGCTCCCGGGACCTTCTCTCTACCCAGAGTGTTTGGCTTCTACCCTCTCTGCTTCCTTTGGGCTTGCAGCTCTGTCAAAGCACAGGGCAGGCAGGCGACAAAGAATGCTTGACCTACAGAGACTTCTCCCTTATTCAGTACACTGTGTCCAGTACAGGGCACACTTTACCTATGTTCCTGTGTCCTTTTCTGTTTCACGGATGTTGTAGATGCACTCCCCCCCTCAACCAGTTAAGAGCAGCAAATCCTCTGCATCCTTGTAGCACCCCTGAAGCTCAATAAATGGGTCTTCTATTGCTACTGACCTACAGAACCTTATGGTTTTAAGAAAAAAAAAAAGTGGGTGTGGTTCTTTTTTTTCTCAGTGCTAAACAAAAGGAGAAAACACTCCAAGGGAAGCCACGAAAGCATTACGTGTAGGAAATGATCCATCAGGAGGGCGCTCTACCAGGCAGCCCCCAGGGTCTCCCTATCCATGGTGCAGGGACACTCTTGGAGGAAGGACATGATGTGCCTCGAGTTTCCCCCAGCTCACCTTCAGCCCGGCTGGGTCCTCTGCCATGGCTGTCTCTCCTGGCCGCGACTCCAGTGACGCGTGCAGCTCATCGATGGCTTTACTGATGATTCTCCACGTAGCATGAGGGCCATCCTGTGCAGGGCCTGCAGACAGACAGGTGGTATGGAAAGGTGTCACAAGGGCCGCAATCTCGCAACTCACGATTCGCCAGGTAACCGATCTGCACAAACTACAAATTCTCACTCCCAGATTTTCCTTTCTCACAGGCTCCACAACCCCATTTTCCATTTGTTTAACCACACGCTTCCAAAAATCAAGAGCAAAATAACAGAAAACAGATGAAAAAGAGAGCTTGGAGTATTTTTGGTGGGCTTTTTCTTCCCCCTCCAGTTTTGAAGAGGTGGCAGAGGAAAAGGTAACGCCACCATTATTTTAGGAAGAAAAGCTCCTTGGGGCTGGATGTAAAGAAGGGAAGCCAGCAATAGGGAAGGCTGGGCTAGTGGAAGTCTGTGGACTTTTAGGGAGACAGAGGGACACCCCCTGATGTGCACGTCACACGCTGACTGCGCCGTGCCAGGATTTTGAGAACGAGCGTGCACATGTGAGCATGCAAAGTAGGGACGGCCCACCCCCAGAGAGACAGAGACAGAGACCAGCAGACTCCCTGCAGAGCCCAATGCAGGGTTCGATCTCACGAACCTGACACTCAAGAGTCCGACACTCAACTGACTCAGCCGCCAAGCGCCCCGAAACAAGCGCATTTTCTGTTTTTTAGGCCACCCTCAGTTGTATCCAGCTCCTAGTCTATTTCTTACCCCTGTTAACTATCACTCTTCCACTTTCTCCCTTTCCTTCCCTTTTCTGTTTCCTTGCTTCCTTCCCTTTCCCCTTCTAGATCGCTAGGGCCTTCAGCTGGGAGAGAACTAGCCTTAGCTTTTCCAGTCACTGACAACCAAACAGACCAGCGAGCTTGGGTACTGTCTCCTCATCAGCAAACCAACCCATCCTAAGACATACGACCTAGTTACTTCTGAGCCATAGTTTTCTGGTAAGTTCAGGACAGAAACTCATTTAAATAGGGTATCACTGCTCTTGGTGGGTCTTTGGTCATCAGATTAACTTCTGCTGCTTCTCCGCTCGGCCTTTATACACAGGGTGCAAATGTGCCCACTGGTGTGCCTACCTCACTGTGGAGTAAGTCTGAGTTTTCATTCACAAAACATTTACGAGAGGATTCCCACATGCCAGCTCCCGGGTTAACTGATTACGGCTCGTGACCAAAGTCAGTGAACACAGCAGGCACAGAAATCTCAACATTGTGCAAGCTCAGCTAAGCAACACAATCTGTATCACGCGGGCAACTTAAACCTCCAGAAGGGCTTCTCCCTTCATACAGGCACAGAGACCTCTCCTAGGCAGCATTAAATTTGTAGGAGTAGCCATTCACACTGGGCCCAGGCCCTTGGATCTTACCTCCATAGCCATGACTGGATCCCCCAGCACCTGCTGGGCAGGCAGCCTTCCATCCTTGAGAACCCAGAGGCTCGAGACCCTGACCCTGCAGGGGCTGGGGAGGCACCCAGGGAAGGGACTCAGTGGTAGATTTGCTGAAGTTTCTCTGTTGCGGCACTGGAGTGTTACTCTTCTCATTGGCGTCTGCTCAAAAATCAAGGAAAGAACAGGCTATAATTCAGGAAAGCAAAGGAACTGTATGTGGGAGCGGAGGTCAAGAGGGGGTGGGATCACTACCATTCCTATAAGCTGGGGAAGACCTCAAGGGCACAGCACTGAAAAGTTCTTAAACAATAGAAAAGAGCTGAGTCCACAGGAAATGAAGGAAGCTTTCATAAATCACAGGGGTCATTTTGAAAAGCTCAGAAGTAGATAATCAAATGGGACAGGTAAATGGAGCAACAGATTCTTTACTTAAAGGCCTTGTCAAATGTGTCATTTAAAGTTCCTGCAGACCCCGAGTTCTGGGGTGTAACCCATTTTACCTGGCTCTGGGGAGAGGGCAAGAGCACCAAGGGCTTCCTCTAACTCCTGAATTTGCTTGAGCAACTTCTGACCCTTGTCTGGAAGAGCCTGGATGTTCACTGACTTCAGTGTGCTCTGAAAAACAGATCCTGTAAGATGATCTCTTGTCTCAAGTTGTTAGAAAGGTAGTTTCAGAATAAAGTAATCTAAAATGTGAAAACACTGCAATTAGGGTCCTTTGAGTATATGTGTGAAAACCTGGGTTTTGTTTTGTTTAAATCCACAAATATAAACCCAGAAAAGACAGAACCTAACTATCCACCTACAAAACCTTTCCCACACTGACACAGTTGACTTGCCTGTAGCCCCCACCAACCACTGCTCAGACCTTAAACACAATGGACACGGTGGGTCAGGAGTAATTACCTTCTTTTGCTTCAGTTGTGTTGTGAGGTACACACGTTGGGCTGCTGGATCTGAAGACTCTGCCTTCCTGGAAACACCTGAGGCAGATGTTTTTGTTTGCATACTCTGACCAGGGAATGGGAGGCTCTCCTCCTTCTGTGAGTCCGGAGTCGAGTCAAAGAACAAGGGAGGCTTAGAGGAAGTGAAAACGGCATTATTCTCCTCACCGTCACCACAACTGGAGGCCGCCTCTGGCCTCTGTCCTGGGGAGCGGACCGTGGCCAGTGGTGCACACCGTGCGGCTGGTCCTCCCGGAGCAGGCCCATGCCCAGGCTCCGACTGTCGGGTGGTCTGAGAGCATGAACCATCCCTTGCCTTTGTTTCTATCACCTCCTGGCTCTTGGGGTGCTCTTTGCTGACCTGTTGTTCTTTCTGGGGCTTGCTTACTGGGTTCTGACTGTGAATAATCCCAGGCAAAGGATTGGTTCCTTTTTCCCTCAGAGGCTCTGACGTTTTTTGGACATGATGACTCTCAACGTGTGACTTCTCCCGAAGAGACCCACATGGTTTTCTCGGCTCCTCACCATGGCACTGCTTGGATTTAACCTCAGAAAGGTTTCTTGTGTGCGTCCCTTCCCTGTCCTTGGCTTCATGCTGAAACTCCGCCTTCTCCCCTCGCTGCTGCTCTTGAGGTATAGGCTGCTTCTTCATTCCCTCCACCAGGCCAGAAGAGAGATCTTTCTTCATCCAGCAGTGGGATTCAGGCTTCCGTTCTTTCTTTTGATCCACGAGCCCATCTCCCTTTTCCTTCGGCTTATCAGCCACCTTTTCCTCACATTCGCCTTTGCTGAACTGCTTCCAGAGTGATGGTGCTTGATTCTTGTCCAGCACCTTGAAAGGGTTTCTCGGCTGGGTGGAAAGACAATGAAGAGGCTCCGAGGCATGCTGAGACTTGTTGGTTACAGAATGTTCTCTGGAACAAGGCTCCTAAAAGACACAAAAAAAATAACCTTAATATAAAACATTAATGCAAGCATCGTATCTAGAATGCCTTTTTTTTTTTTCCAGAGGAAATGGAAACAGTAGTCCGATATTTCTGAACATTTTTAGCTCTCAAAAGGACTATATGCCTAACTCATGAAGTATTAGTTCCTGAACAGTACTTTTGAAGCCTGGTTCCTTCTCTGTCCGTGACCACTGCTTTCCTGGGTCTCAAGGACAAGCACTGACCCAATCAAGTGCTTTTGCAGTTCCAATAGCCACAATGTATACCATTCACAAAAAATTATTCTCTCGAGATGAACTGATCCTCAAACGTATACAATGTCCTATGCTTGGAGTTTGGCTTTAGGACAATTTCACTATAGGAAGCCAGAATGACAAGTCTGAGCTACATTTCGACCAACGAAAGTCTTGCCGCTTCCCCTGCGTTGAGCCTCTCATGCTCTGGGTATCTGTCAATCTCTCACGGTCTAGGAGCTTACGAATAACACGCTATTTATACCAACATCAAGGAGATACAGTCTATTACAAGATGCTGAAATTGATCAAGTAAATCCAAATTTTTTCCTAAATAGAACAGTGACTCCATTTAAGACCTTGATTATTTAAGTGAAACAAGAGGCAAATGATTAAATCTCCACTATAACCAAGAAGTCCTTTGAATTAGAAGACCCAATAGGGTCTACGTTGCTTAAGGAAAAGAACTATTTTTAAGAGACAGTATGACGAAGACCAACCAGTTTATACTGGACTTCAAGGTCTTTTCCGGTGACATCACAGATTAACCAGTCTTGGGAGAGCAGGCTGAAAGACGGGAATAACTCCTACCTGCCACGGGATACTTCCGCACCATTGCTTCCCCGCCGCCTTACTTCTAACGCACTGGAAGAACAATCTAGTGAAATATAAAACACAAACAATCAAGGCTGTGGAAATCCATCACAATGAGACAAACTACTTTTTCATCCAAAAAACATCTTGCAACTATTTGGTGCTGGTTTTGAAAGGTCACTTGAAACCAATTACTCCTATATTTACATTTAGAAATTCTACTGCATGAGGTATGTAGAAGGACTAAGAAATGGAAGAAAAGAAGCGTCATGGAAACCAAGATGTACACAGGTTTATCCTTTTCACTCTGCAAGGAATGACTGAAATAGAAACATGATCAGCAGCGGCTGCTAAAATCAGAAAAAGAGAGAGAACCAGACATTAGGTATCCCTGATGGGAAACCATGATATGACCTATACAGTAAAACAAAACAAAACTAAGCCAAACCAAAACAAACAAAAATTAACCCAGATCAGGTCAAACCCCCAGATTCAATTACCAATTTACGGAAAATACAAACAACAGGAACACACAGAGCTCAGCCACAGGGATATGACCTGTAAGATCTTGACCGTGAGAAATGATCTATGACAAACAACTGCCTTCCTTTGAAACATATATTACAAGGGAGGGAAAAAATGGAGAGAGAACTTCAGAGACTTCACAGACACATCAATCAATTGCAACTGTGAACCTTATTTATTGATTTAAACATATAAACAGAAAATTATTAAAAATAAACTATGACATCTATGAAGCTCCTGGCAATCTGCACTCCAACTGGTTAAAAAGAGAGAGAATCCCTGTCTTAGAGCCATACACTGAAACATCTACAGAATAAATGATGTAATCTGGGACCTGTCTGAAAATATGGCAGGAGATGGCAGGGAAGAGAGGGTAGAGAATACACTGAACAAGACTGGCATGAGTTGGTAACTGTTGGAGCTCATATGTTGTAATAGTCTATCTTGTCTACTTGTATATATTTGCAATTTCCCATTAAAAAAAAAAAGACTGTACTCATACATTCCAATACAAGACTGTCCCTATACCAGTAAATACAGCCTACGACCCTCCCACAGAAATGGCTATGCTGCTCCATCCACAAATGAAACCATGCATGTGCTCTCTGGCACGCCAGATTTTGCATGTGATTCTCCCTCCATCCAAAGAATGTCTTCTTCATCCCTGTTTGCCCACCACGTCCCCCATCACCAGTTCTCAAAGTCCTACATGTCCCTCAGAGCCCAGTTCAAGCCATACCTCCTTTGCAAGGTTTTCCCATATTGCTTTCCCTGTTCATCCACTGTATTGTTTCTGTATTTCTGTTGTATTGAGTTGTATTATACTCGTATCTGCCTGTCTGCCCGACATTTTCAGCAACCAGAAGACTATAGTCATATGTGATCTCTTTATTCGCAACTATGCCTTGCTTTTTGTACATACCTGTTAAGTATCGTGGAATTAAATAGAGTGAGCTGATTTTTTCCTTACCCAAAATGAGTCTTCAAACACATTTAATAATCAGTCAAAGAGAAGCAGCTTTTAAATATCATTTTACTTAACTGTTTAACTAGGCAACAAACTCAACCAGAAAGTATAAAGCCATGAAAAGGATCATCTCACAGTAACCTATTCCCAGTTCCCATCCTTTCCAAGTACCCATTCCTATTAGCTTTCTGTTTACCTTTCCAGAGATTTTAATATATTCAGATCAATATAAATATATGAATCATAATTTCCTTTTCCACACAAATGGATAGCATTGTTATACATTATACTAAATACACGGCATTTTTTAACAATGTAGTCAAGATTTTTCTAGAACACATAAAGGGTTCACACATATATATGTGCATATATTTTATGTGTATATGCGTGTATATATATATTTAATATGTATGCACATATATATATTTTTTTCGTATAGCTGCACAGTTTCCCCCTATCTAGAGCTCCATTATTTATTTATTAAGAACCTTCTTGATAGACAGTTTGGTTGTTTCCAATATTATGCTACTAAAAACAATGTCACAATGAATCTTAATGTATCTGTAGGGTAACTGCTTATTTCTCATATTGTATACTAGGGCCGTCTCGGTTTTTCTTGATCAATTACCTTCTCGATTTTATTTATTGCTGTTATCTGACTCATTAAATTCCATTTTTACCTACATTAATCCTTTCTTTCTTCTTTCAGCTTAATCTCTTGCTCTTTTTCTAACCTCTTAAATTAGTCACATGATATACAACATGAATCGTGACAGTCCAAGTCCCAATTCAAAATCCCCAGATGTCATTACCTCACCTGGACATAAAAGCAAAGATAAGCCTCAAATGAACAAGTGTTCCAGTCAAACTGAAAAGAAAACAGGTCCAGCCCCCCCAGTATAAACTCACAATTTTCCCGTTCAAGCTCACAATTCTCTGAAAAAAATTTGCTGGTCTCTTTAGTTTTTCTCACTGCAATAGGATATTATATTGAACATGTGTAAAAAAATTTCCGAGATGCTTCAAATGCATAACAATCTAAAGTCCTGGCAACTATCGGGCAGTACCACTCCTTATCTAAGTAAATCAGGAATAAATTTCTGCTGTTATTTTAAGTGTATCAAGTACTTGAAATCTTCACTGACTAGAACATTTTATAAATCGTATCCATTTGAAAGCCCAAGTGACTGCAGACTTTCAAAAGGGTGGGACTTAAGAGACCAAGAAGGGACAAAACAACATATCTCTGATTTAACAATTAAGCATCTACTATGTTCTAGGCATGGTGCTAAAAATGCCTGTACTTGTATTTTTATTAAAACCAATCTGGGTGGGCTTCTCTGTTTTTAGGATAAAAAGTCTACTATCTTTATTAAATTGCAAATCAACAAAGAAAGCAACGGAAATATATGCTCAGAAAAAGCAAATATTGATTCTGCCACAAAGAAGAATGTAACTTCTGCAGTATATTCATTATCTCCCAGGATGTAAGCAATAAACAGTAATAATGAACACAGCTAGAGGAAACCAGACCTCTTCAATGCTCCACGAGAAGGCATATCCTCCCTTCCTCCTACAGGTTGATTGTCCAACCCAGATTTACACTGTCAGGCACGTTCACTTTAGTCAGGCCAGGATTCCCTTGGGCCCCAGAGTCTTCTCCCATTGGTCAGAATCCCAGCCTCAATACATTTAGCTCTGAATCCTCAGATAATTCATTTGATTAGCCTCTGTGCCAGTTTCCTATTCTCTAAAATGGCAAAAAAAAAAAAAAAAAAAAGTACCTACCTCTTATGATCACTGTGAAGACCACATGCATTAATACATGTAAAGATAAGGTTCAGACCAAAGCCTTTTCTAAGTAGGACCTAAAGCCCTGCAGCTGAGGGGTGAAGGATTTGGCAATTCTGGCCACATCAAAGTTTTAAACTTCCACCCGCGGGAACCACTAAGGAGCATGGCTCTCCTCTACCCTACGGCCATTAAAATAAAGTTTTAAACTTCCATGTGGTGAAAACATCGTTAGCAAGATTATAACACAAAAGGCAAAGTGGGAAAACTGTGACACTTAGAGCTAACAGCCTTCACATATGAGGATTCCTTCCATTACACAGCACAGTGTATGATACTCTACCATATAAATACACTACAAGATGTACTAGCTTTAATGAAGGGGGCTCTTCGTGGGGGTGGAACTTCATGAGCTTCTGCACGGGCCTGGCTTAGACCCAAATTTCTGTCATCTGCCCAGAAAATCATCACTGGGCTATATCGTCTGCACCCCAATCTTACCCAAAAACCAACCACACAAGGAATCTGCTAGACAAAGACTCAAATGATACTAAAAATAAAATAGATTTTTTCAATTTAAATTTTAAATTTATTTGAGAGAGAGAGAGTAGAGAGAGTAAGAGTGTGCACGAGTGGGGTGGGGGGGCAGAGGGAGAAGCAGATTCCCCGCTGAACAGCAGGCCCATCCACAGGGCTCAATGCCAGGCTCGATCCCAGAACTCAGAGCTCATGACCTGAGCTGAAGGCAGCCACTTAACCAACAGCCACCCAGGCATCCCTAAAGATAAAATATTTTGAACATCCCACAACAATCAGTTATTTAAAGAATTAAAACCTATTTTACCTAGTTACAGATAAAGAATACTTCCTTCTATTTTGATTCTAGATCTTTGAGAAGTTGAAAGACAAAGGAGAGGAGGGGGAAATGGGAAAGGAGCAAACAGAAACTCAGGAAGCTCAATGACATGTCCACACTTGATGTGTAAATCAAAGTGTATCACATCATTCAAGTCAGGGCAAGAGTTCCTTCCTCTGGTTCTACTGAAGTGACTGTTTCTTGTCCCTAAACAGATGGCCAAGGCTGAAGGGCCAGTCAAATGCTGGTAAGTGCCACCATCTGGTGTTTAAGTTAGAGAACTGCACACAAATGCAGCTACATGCCAAGGAATGAAAAATGGGCATCTTTGCCTCATCTGGGCTTATACCTCCTTCCCATTACTTGGCTACACCTGTCACCTAGTTGGGTTAAGCTTCAAACATGCTGGAATTAAGTCAAAGACACGAAGTACTTTAAGTTCAGTTTTCAGAACAAAAGGTTGTATTCCCTGAGGTTATTCTCCAGAGTACAGGGGTCCTGGCTAAAAGCCCTTACTGTCTGCTAGGGAAGTCATCTACTGACATACTAGATGTATCTAATTCTGTTAAAATCTCCAGTCTGGACTATGTATCAGGGTACTTGACTGTTTCTTGTTTTTTATTTATTGTGTGTTGTTGAACTGTATTTTATTATCCTAAAACAACCTCTTAAAACCTCCAGTAAGTACCTCCTAGTAATAATGTTCCAGACTTGGGCTAAAAGAAAAACATTGACATACTTTACTTTTCTATTTTTTTTTAGAGGGGGGAGGGGCAAGAGAGGGAGAGAGAATCTTAAGCAGGCTCCACGCCTAGCAAGAAGCCTGACACAGCACTCCGTCTCACAAGTCTGAGATCATGACCTGGGCCAAAATCAAGAGTCAGATGCTTAATCAACTAAGCCACCCCGGTGACCCTTTACTTTTCTATCTTAAAATAATGATCATGTCTCGGCCTCATCTACCTAGTATGAAAACTATTCACGGTAACTTGTCAGAATTCCATGTTGAGCTTAGACCTTTCTTTGGAGCTGCACTTCCTTCTCTAGCTGGTCTCCTATATATGTAAGACGTGACTAGTTCAAAGCTGTCTGTGTTGTCCACACATCCCAGTCCTCCACTGATACTACCTTTCTTTCCTTGTCTTGCTTAATGGTAAACTCAGCACCCATAGATCCCAACTTGAGCAGCATTCACTGAGCACTCACAGTGAGCCAAATGCCAACTGCATGCATCAGACCCACGACCTCACTGAATCCTCAAACCCAGGGAAGTCGGGACCGCCAGGGTCACTGCTCCTGAGGGGAAAATGAAGGACACAGATACAAGCTTAAATGCCCTACCAAAGCTTTTCACAATCTAAGTACACCCAACTCCACTGCCAGTGCCTCAGTCCAAGCACACCTTTCACTCAGAGACTAAAGGGGATGGATGCATCTAGAACCAGCAAGACCAAGGTCTGAATCTCAGCAATGCCACTTCACAACCCTGGGACCTGCTTCCTTTCCTAACCTCTCTAAATGTTAGTTGTCGCATTTTCCTATCACAGAAGAGTCTATGGTGGTAAGTGATACTGACTATGCCATTTACTAGACATTTAATAGCACCTCTATACCCTAAGTCTCCTTGCCTCCACCGTCTTCCTTTCTGACCAACCTTCTTCAACCATCTGTCTTTTATTAATGCAATTGGAGCAAACATTCTTCAGTGGCTTCCTACAACCTCAAACAGTCTTCCCATATGGTAGAGGGGTACCCCCAGCAGCATGTAAATGGTTTTAGGTGTCAGGACATCCTGACTTCATGCTCTAGAGGCTTACCAGCCCCACTGTACTAACAACAACAACAAAAAAAAAAAAAACAGTCAAAAGGTGAAAATTTCAGAACACCTGGGTGGCTCAGTTGGTTGAGCATCTGACTCTTGGTTTCAGCTCAGGTCATGATCTCAAGGTCATGAAATTGTCCCTGTGTGGGGCTCTGTGCTCAGCGGGTAGTCTGGTTCAGATCTTCTCCCTCCACCCCTTCTCCCACTCCCTCTCTCTCTCAGATAAATAAATCTTTTTTTAAAAAAGTAAACAATTTAAAAATACCATTTATAATAGCATCAAAAACCATAACACTCTCTGAAGATTAAATTTAACAAAAGGAGTAGAGTACTCTACAATGAAAACTATTCAACAATGCTGTGGGGAAAGAAAGCCATAAATATACCATGCTCATAGACTGGAAAATCAACTTTAATGTCAGTTCTTCCCCAAAGGATCTATACAGATTCGGTATAATACCGACCTAAGGAAATGTAGAAGTTGATGCTACATTTTATATGGACATGACTCAGAAGAGCCAATCTTGGAAAAGAATGCTGGAAGACTCACACTATCTTACCTGCTTGTGTCAGGATAGGCAAAAGGACCAACAGAACAGGTTAACAAGTTCAAAAAACAGATCTGTAACATGGTGGTCACTGATTTTTTACAAAGTGCCAAGTACTTCTACGGGGAAAGGGAAGTCTTCCATAACGGTGCCAAGACAACCAAATAATATATTCACTCAGTAACATACGGAAAAATAAATGAACTATTCCTATCTCATAAAATAGCCAAAATTATTTGGAATAGATCACAAATGATAAAAAAAAAAAAAGCCATTAAAAAAATAAACTATAAAATCTCTGTATCACTGCAAATAGAAGGAGAGATAAAAAGGTTCCAGGACGGGCACCTGGGTGACTCCGTGGGTTAAAGCCTCTGCCTTTGGCTCAGGCCATGATTCTGGAGTCCTGGGATCAAGCCCTGCATCAGGCTCTCTGCTCAGCAGGGAGCCTGCTTCCTCCTCTCTCTCTGCCTACTTGTGATCTCTCTCTCTCTCTTTCTCAGATTAAAAAAAAAAAAAAAAAAAAAAAAAAGTCTAAAATTTTTTAAAAAGCCTCCAGGACAAACAAAAACTAAAAGAGTTTGTAAACACCAAACCAGCTCTTCAGGAAATATTGAAAGGGGTCCTCTAAGCAAAGAGAGAACCTAAAAATAGTAGACCAGAAAGGAAAAGACACAATATACAGTAACAGTCACCTTACAGGCAATACAATGGCACTAAATTCATATCTCTCAATAGTTACCCTGAATGTAAATGGGCTAAATGCCCTAATCAAAAGACACAGGTATCAGAATGGATTAAAAAAAAAAACAAACCCATCAATATGCTGTCTATAAGAAACTCATTTTAGACCCAAAGACACCTCCAGATTTAAAGTGAGGGGGTTGAAAAACAATTTACCATGCTAATGGACATCAAAAGAAAGTTGGGGTGGCAATCCTTATATCAGATAAATTAGATTTTAAGCCAAAGACTATAATAAGAGATGAGAAAGGACACTATATTATACTCAAAGCGTCTGTCCAACAAAAAGATCTAACAATTTTAAATATCTATGCCCCTAACATGGGAGCAGCCAACTACACAAACCAGTTAATAACAAAATCAAAGAAACATATAGACAATAATACAATAATAGTAGGGGACTTTAACACCCCCCTCACTGAAATGGACAGATCATCCAAACAAAAGAAAGGCCTTTAATGACACACTGGACCAGATGGACACCACTGATATATTCAGAACATTCCATCCCAAAGCAACAGAATACACATTCTTCTCTAGGGCAGATGGAACATTCTCCAGAATAGCTCACATCCTGGGTCACAAATCAGGTCTCAACCAGTACCAAAAGACTGGGATCATTTCCTGCATATTTTCAGACCACAGTGCTCTGAAGCTAGAACTCAATCATAAGAGGAAATTTGGAAAGAACCCAAATACATGGAGGCTAAAGAGCATCCTACTAAAGAACGAATGGGTCAACCAGGAAATTAAAGAAGAACTGAAAAAATTCAGGGAAACAAATGATAACAAAAACACAAATGTTCAAAATCTGTGGGACACAACAAAGGCAGTCCTGAGAGGAAAACAGTGTTTAGTTGTGTTTATAGCAGCAATGTCCACAATAGCCAAACTATGGAAAGAACCTAGATGTCCATCAACAGATGAATGGATAAAGATGTGATACACACACACACACACACACGAATACTATGCAGCCATCAAAAGAAATGAAATCTTTCCATTTATGACGACGTGGATGGAACTAGAGGGTATTATGCTGAGCGAAATAAGTCAATCAGAGAAAGACAATTATCATACGATCTCCCTGATATGAGGAAGTTGAGAGGCAAAGTGGGGGGTCTGGGAAGTAGGGAAGGAAAAAATGAAACAAGATGGGATCCATAAGAGACTCTTAATTTCACAAAACAAACAGGGTTGCTTGGGGGGGGGGCAGGTAAGGAGAGGGTGGTTGGGTTATGGACATTGGGGAAGGTATGTGCTATGATGAGTGCTGTAAAGTAGGTAAACCTGAGATTCACAGACCTGTACCCCTGGGGCTGATAATACATTATATGTTAATAAAAAAATTAAAACAAATTAAACAAAAAACAACTATAAAACCTACTCTAAAAGAAATCCTTGGAGAAATTTGTAATCTTTGGGCAGGCAAAGATTTCTCAGAGGGAACACATAAAGCACAAAGGACAAAAAAATGATAAATTGGACTTTATAAAAATGAGAAACTTCTACTTTTCAAAAGGGAGTTAAGAAAATGAAAACCAAAGACTTGGAGAAAATATTTATTATACATGTATTTTCTAAAGAACTCGTATAGGGAATATATAAAGAACTCTTCAAATTCCATAATAAAAAGACAACACAATTTTTTAAAATTAACTAATTTATTTTAATAAACATACTATGTATTTTTATCCCCAGGTGTACAGGTCTGTGAATCACCAGCTTTACACATTTCACAGCACTCACCATAGCACATACCCTCCCCAATGTCCATAACCCCACCCACCTCTCCCAACCCCTCTCCCCGCAGCAACCCTCAGTTTGTTTTGTGAGATTAAGAGTCACTTATGGTTAAGACAACACAACTTTTAAAATAAGCAAAAAATCCCCGAATTTACCCTTTATGACTCCACTGATGTAACATTTCTGAAGGAACAAACTTTAGAAATGGAGATCAGATACCTGGTTGCCAGAGACAAGATGGAGGGAGTGAGAGGCAGGGTAGAGGAATTTAGTGATGAAGGAACTGTTCCATATCGGGACTGTGGTGGTGCATACAAAAAAACTACACATGATAACTGTATAGAACTAAATCTACACACACACACACATTACCACAAGGAAAACGATCTTCACAAATAAGATCAGTGGGCTGAATAACATCCTAATTGTAATATTAGATACTATTTATGTATACTTTGCAAAATGGTACCAGGAGGTAAGAAGTCTACAGGGCTCTTTTTGTACTATTTCTTATAAATGCATGAGAATCTACAATTATCTCAATAAAATTTTCAATGAAAAAAAAAAAATGGCTAAAAGATTTAAACTGATACTTCACCAAAGAAGATATATAGAGGGCAAATAAGCCCAAGAAACTGTGATAATCACAAAACAGAACTCAACTCAGCAATAATGAAGAATTATTGATACACACAACCATGTGGATGAATTTCACAGAGACTGTTTCATAAAAGAAGCCAGACATAGAAGAGTAACAGTGGTTGCCTATGGTGGAAGGAGAGGAGTAACTAGAAGGGAGTCCAATGGCACTTAATGGGGTAATGGAAATATTTTTCTATTTTGACTGAGGCTTGGTTATATCAATTACTCAAACTCAACTGTTGAACACTTAAAATCTATGCATCCTACTGTATCTACAACCCAATTAAGAAAAACAGCAGTACTGGCATTTAAGTGCCATATGAAGATGGTACTTAAATGCCAATATGCGGGGGGATTGATCTGGAATATATACATTCTGAACTGCACAGAGTATCATATAGCGAACATCATACCTGGCCTCTGCCTCCTGACCAGCCTTATCTTCTGAAATTTCTATTCAAACACACACTAAATTATTACCCAAGCAAATGCTTGCAATTCCCGGTTACTACCTAAATCTGTGCCCTAATGGAGGATATTGATCCTTCTCTTGCCCCTACTGAATTGTTACTAACCTTTCAATATTCATGATAAATATCACCTGCCATTTATATAGATTTCTCTGCCTTACCTCGGAGTTTTCATACAATAGAAGGGAAACTAACATTTATTGAGTACTTAACATACTTGAGACATTTTTAGACATTACTTCATTCTATGACTAAATGGATAAGTTGACAAGTCACAGCAAGTTAATGACTGTTGGGGGACTGACAGCAGTGGCTACTGAAGAGCTGGAGAGGGAGGAAGGAAAACCAATCGATCTGAAATTAACCAGATCAACCACTAGCTCAGCAGTGAGGAATGACAAGCTCAGAAGGTATTCAATACACACAGAAATCCTCTTTGTTAAAAAATCGTTTTTACAGAATAGTCAGTTCTAGAAAACATACCTGGCTGTAACTCTTCCAGGGAAAGAAAGAAGTAAATACATGAAGATTTTCCCTTTGGACACTTACCTATATTCTTCCTTGCCTGGCAGTAGAAGCAAACCCTGAAGCCCTACCACGCAGTCCTCATGCAATAAACAATGAGAAACAGGAATACTAGAGGGGAGGGAAAAAAAAAAGGAAATTTTGTTTTAGGAGATCATAGAAATTAGCATTCTAAAATTCAATCCAATCTATGGGTTTTCTTTCTTTATTTTTGAGAGTGTGGTGTGTGTGTGTGCGTGCGCGTGTGTGCGTGCCCTCGCAGGCATGCACAAGGGGGAAGGGCAGTGGGAGAGAGAGAATCTCAAGCAGGCTCTACACCCAGTGTGGAGACTGACCCAGGACTCATTCACATGATCCTGAAAGCATGACCTGAGCCAAAATCAATAGCCCAATGTTTAACTGACTGAACCACCCAGGCACCCTTAAACCATGGGTTTTAAACATAAGAATACATGTATGACCTCCATGGGTTTGTATGTATGGGTTTGTAAATCCCATACATTTGTACATCTATGCACATCCCTCTGGGGAAAGGCTCCACAGCTTTCAATTTCCTTCCCTCTCCCCTAAAGACAGGAAGACGATAAATACACCTTTCTCCTGATGACTCAACAGCTCAAAACTACACTGTGTTTGTGACCTCTATGTTGTGAGACACTCACAGCTGAAGTACCTAAGACTGGCTGTGAATTTTCCCCAAGTTCTTCCATCATCTCTCGTCCTATAACAATCTGTTTTGGGGCAGGCTCTCCTAACCTGCTTCATGCCTGGCCTAAGTTTTCTAACTCTCCTTTTGCAGTTTATCATGAGCGAATGTATACAGAACATTTGAGGTGACACAGTTTTGAGTGAAGACCTAAAGTGCTCTCATATGATGTGGGGCGCTTGTTTCTTCCTTTGCTTTGCTTATATTGTGGTTATCAGACATATTCCAAATTGGTCAAGTTTATTAAGTAACTGTCAAGTCAGCTATTATATTGTACTAGTTTGATAGCAGTATATTTGCATAAATGATATTCTATATAAAGGTATCTTTTTTTAATGATTCTATTTTCAAGTTACCTCTGCACCCGCCAAGTTCGACATGGATCACATGCTCCACCAACTGAGCCAGCCAGGCGCCCCAAAGGTATGTTTCTTTTAACATAAAGCTGAGTCTTACGCTACCATTAATGCTTCATTCAAGTCTGAACATGCTTCCATGTTTCATGAGACTTGAACGAGGTACAGGACCTAAGAAACTTGGTATAGAAATTAGAAATAAATAGTAAATCCTGACTTAATGATATGTTGTTGATAGCTTAACTGGCTTATCCCTTCTATCTTAAGATCTGACACTACTTTTTTAAAAACCATTTCGGTATTTAACTAAATTGAGTCCCGGTAATTTCTTTCCAATAAAATGACAACTAACTAGAAGACTAAGAAAGTATTTTCTCTGAAAATTTATCTGCCAAATCTGAAGACAGACTCAAATTCCTTCGCTTAGTTTCAAAGCACAACAAAGACACAAATCATCTAATCATGTAAGGGAAACATAAGTTAATACATACAAGCTAAAAAATAATTTATTTTCTAGTATTGATATCCACTTTATGCCTTACAGCAGATGGAGAGAATTCATGTTTTCTACCAAATTGAGTAGAGAGCAAGAGCAAGAAAAATGTTTAATGTGATTAGGTTTAAAAATTCACATAGGCTGTGGACCTTATTAACACTTTATGACAACAGTATTACTTTTCTCACTTTAAGGAGATGCTTAACATTTCTGGGCCTCAGCTTCCAATTTTGTAAAACCAGAATGCTGATCAGATATCTGGTTTTCTTTCAGCATTAATCCCGAAAGTAACCTGTTTCTTTAGATTATCAATCTTACACCTTAAATGAAGAGAATCCTTTTTTTTTTTTTTTTTTTTTGAGAGAGAGAGAAACATAATCTTAAGCAGGCTCCACACCCACGGCTCCAAGCGGGACTCTATCTCAGGACCCTAAAATTATGACCCCAGTGGAAATCAGATGCTTAACCAACTGAGCTACTCAGACACCCCCAGAGAACCTTCTTTTAAAAAGGAGTTGACAGGGGCGCCTGGGTGGCTCAGTGGGTTAAGCCTCTGCCTTCGGCTCAGGTCATGATCTCAGGGTCCTGGGATGGAGCGCCACACTGGGCTCTCTGCTCATCAGGGAGCCTGCTTGCCCCTCTCTTTGCCTACTTGTGATCTTTCTCTGTCAAATAAAATAAATAAAATCTTAAAAAAAAAAAAAAAAAAGGAGTGGACAATCTGACCAACAGCGAGTTTTAACCTCAAACATTTAAAAACAAATTCGGCCTGAAACTAGTGCAAAACAAGAACCACTTATTTTCTACTACGTCTGCATGTCCTCACTTAGCAAGGAGCAGCAATGTCCTAGCAGAAGGCCTGGCAAACAAGAAGAAACCCAGAGCGGGAAAGGACCAGAAGGTTCCAGATGTAGTCGAACCTCCATTTTACAGGTGGGCGAAATTGGAGGCCCAGAGAGGGTGATTAAACTGCCCAGGGCCAAAGAGCAAGCAGGAACCGAGCGCCTCCTGAAGACGCCACGCTGTCCCGGGACCACCAACTACTTAAAGGCCCTGGCTGCAGAGACCAGGGTCCCCACCTCTCCTAGTGCCAGTGGCGCAGGGCGGAGGGGAGCTGGCGGTGGCGGGCAGTCATGCCCAGCTCGAGACTTACTCGGCGGCCAGCACGTAGCTGCAGGTATTAGCCGGGCACACGTAGAAGCTCTTTCCTTTATTCGGGCCATCACGGACGCCGGTCTTGAGAAAGCAGACGCTCCCTGAAAAGAGGAGGAGGTTGACAGCGATTACGCCAAGCTACACCGACACACCCCGGGAGCCCTTAAAAGACCCGGACCCCTTACCATGCTCCGAGCATCTAACCACTTCCATGAGCGCTCCGGTCTCCAAATCCACGGAGCCCGCCCCCAGCGCCTGCTTCCGCCTTTTACCCCGCCCTCCTCGCTCAGGACCCAATCAGCATCCACCTTCTGCAGGCTCAGCCCCCATAATTCACCGCGCGGGACCTTCACCAACCACTTTCGCGGGCGCCCTGAGTTTAAATAGTGGGGCGTGGCTTGGGTGGCGGGATGGGGTTTCGGAGGATGGGGGGGGCGTTCCCGGCGAGGGGCTTTCCGGGGGCGGGGCTGCGCTTGGCAGGTGCGCTGAGTGGACCGGGCGAGGCAGAGGACAGGGAAGACCCCGGTTTATAATTGAGACCCGGAGGCGGCCCTAGAGGGAGCGCGCGTTACACCTGCAGAGGGGCCCTCTGCAAGGAAGACTCCCTTCTCCCGGTGGCAGACGGTGCCCGGAGCTTCGCGGTGGTCTCCGAGCCCCGGCCTGGGGCTCCGTCCCTTGGGAGGCAAGCCGGGAGAAGCTGCTGCCGCCAGAGGAGCCTGTGAACTTGCAGGGCGGGGGTGCGGTGGTGTGCGGGCTCCTGGGCGTGTCCCTTCAAGCTGCACGGTGAACCGAGAAGTCTGGGGGAGAGCAGGCGTGAAGACTTCTGCAGGGAACCCCCCGCCCCAGCAGTCCTTTAAGTTTGCTCAGTGCTCACGCATCCCCGTCTCTCTTGACTTGACAGCCTGGTGAGATGGGCAACATGATAAGGAAGGCCTCGAGAGGTTCATAGAAGTATGAGTGACTCAACCAAGGTCACGGAATTAGTGAGTGGGCGATTCACGGGTGCCCAGGGGACTGCGCAGCTGCTTCCTGTGTGTACTGAAGGTTCGCTAGGCCCTCCTGGTGCAGGAACCCTGAGTTGTACAAGTCAAAGTAGAAACAGCAGGGAAGAAATAGATAACCTTTAATGAAAAGTACTCTATTTTTTGTATTGTTAAACTTGTCTTATTAGTATGCTTTTGTGTTAAAAATCGAGGCTGAAGATAAATAAAAGAAAGGGAACTGTATTTGAAATGGTAATCAGAGCTATTAGTAATAAGGGAGGAATAGAAATCAGAGACTTATTGCAACAGAGATGGATTCATATTACAGCTATTGAGGACCATATGCCCAGACATCTGGTGTGGCACATGCAACTGTTCTTAAGGGACAGTAGGACAGAAAATCTGTAATGTCTAGGAAATCTGGGTTATATGATAAATATAAGTGGTGGGGAGACAGGAGGCAGAGGCTCCTGGAAGGGAGACAAACCTGAGGTGTCATTATTAATTAAACAAGTACTTATCAAACAGCTTTTCCTGTGCCCAATGTGAGCGAGGTGCTTGGGAAACAGAATTCGTTTATTCACCCACAAAGTCTGAAACAGTTCCTCTAACCACAAGGAACTCAGTGTATGAGGGGGGCTGAGTGAACGCATAGCGAATACTTAAACAACAAAGTAAAATAGTATTTAAATGTCAGGATGAGTGGAGTTGTAAACTCTGTAAGGCTAGATAAAGGTGTGTTTGGAACCAAAGTTGAGGTAGTTTATACATAATTACCTCTCTGAAACACCTATAAACTTAGAGATAAGGCAGGAACAAAAAACAAACAAACAAATAAATAAATAAAGGCATTTTCTTTTCTTTAAACCCAGATTACAATTCTGCATTGAGAGATTTTTGTGTACATATCTACTCGATGCTGTACTGGGAGACGTAGAGCGTGAGTACTGGAGCTGCAGGATGAGGAGCGTGGTAATTTCATTATTTCTTGAGTAAATAAGCCTTCTGGAACAAAGAAGACAAAACCAGAGTCTCCTAAATATCCCCTTTTCTTCTGCAGGATGTAAAGCAGTGTTTCACATCCAACCCCATGGAAGTGTGCACAGCCAAATTACAGAAAGGGGGAATATTTCTTCCATAAATTTGGGATATGCCAGATGAAAATGTTCAGGTTCCAGGCAGTTTATCCCACCTAACCATATCTGTAAGAGTGAGAAAACAAATAAGCTGATCCTTGAGTGAAATGCGGCCATAATGTTGGCATAAACTGTAATGAATTATGTAATATACGCTTTTCAAAATATACGTTAGTGTACGTGTATTAACTTTTATTCTTAACATATAGGTTTAATTTATATTCTAATTAGCCTGTAGACCCCTGGAGAGAATGTGTTTCATTGACCTCTCTTTGGAGAGAGAGTTTCACTTTGTTTCCCTTTAAAGCTTGATTTATTCAAAAGGAATGCCTCTGCTAGGTTCTAGAGCCAGATGGTTTAAATCCACAAGGTAATGATCCAGTAAATTCTTTCCCTGTGGGTCTGGTCAGATGGAAAGTATATGATGGAATTGTTCTAAAATTGAATTGTAGTAATTGCGTAACTGTAATACAGTTACCAAAACTTCGACAACTGTGTATGTTAGGGAATTCTATGGTATCTAAATTATCCCTCAATAAAGCTGTTAAAAACAAACAAAAAACTTAATGTATGAGTCATGCCAGAACATCTGCCTGGAAAATAAAAGCTAAGATCATCTCGGTATTTTGACATCCTGAGGAAATAGAATGGGTGAAGGAGTAAAATAGTAGACACTAGTTAGTTTCAGATAGTGTGCTCCTTATGCAGCCTAGTCCTCTGACCTATGGAATAAAATATCAAATGATGCAAACACTCATTGGAAATCTTGGGAAAATGAAAGAATTCTGTTTCCCTCTGGTCAGCATTGTGCTGGCTGGCATATAGTAAACAGAGCAGGCACCTGTAAGGTACTAGAAGTGAGAGGATCAGCTCCAAGTCACTTTTTGATGTCGTTGTCACTCTCTGTATTGTTTAAAAATAATCAGTGAGGGACACCTAGATGGCTCAGTCAGTCAAGCCTCTGCCTTCAGCTTAGGTCGTGATCCCAGGGTCCTAGGATGGAGCCCCGCATGGGGCTCCCTGCTCAGTGGGGAGTCTGCTTCTCCTTTTCCCACTCCCCTCTTTGTGTTCCCTCTCACTATCTCTCTGTCAAATAAATAAAATCTTTTAAAAAAATAATCAGCGATCCCAAGTTATTTGTAAAATTCCAGCTTTTGTGCAGCCTTTGGCTTTACTCGGTATTTTAGTAATTAAATTGTTCAAATGTGTTTTTCCAATCAGCTGGTAATTCTAAGAAATATATTTTGTTTTCTGAACTTCTTTCAGGGGTTTGGCTTAATTTGGGGGATGGGGTGGGTTAGGAAGAAGTAAGTACTTTGGAATGTCAGATAAAGGATATTTGTCCAGGAGGCACACAATTACTGGTGTGAACCATCACAGCACACTATTTTCTGACATGTATTCTGAGATAAGTGTTTTCACATGCATTTTCACACTTGGTTCTCACACTGACCTTGGCAGTAAGTATTCTTTTATCCCCATTTTAAAGAGTAGAAGAGTCGTTAGGAACTTACCTCCACACCACGCTCCTAACCGCTAACTTGCAGAGAGCCTCTGCTTGAACTTTGGGACCAGGTGGGCCCATACATTAATCTCGTTAGGGCTCAAAGTCACAAAGCTGACTGACACCAGGCAGATCAGGGGCTGGAAGCTATTTTTTGAGATTCCCAATCCAGTTCTGGCCCCTACAGTTTGTGTGTGTTTGTTTGAAGCATAAATTATTCAGCGATCCATTGAGATATTTAACCTACACACAGCCAAGCATTGAGATATTTGTAGTATACAGACAGGGCTCAACAAATCCAAGGTTTACAAAAAGGGGGGCGCAGGGAGGTGGGGGCAAGCCAAGTGGCTCCATTTTATAAATGACCACGAGGTGGCGGCATAGGAACATAAAAACTAAACACAAAGCTCTCTTCCGGTGCTGTTTCATTCTTTTTGTCTAAGGGTATGTAATGGTAACTCAATCTCCTTCCATATTGTGCCTTTCAAAGATATGACCGTTTTAAAATTCATCCTTTGACATAGGCACCGTTACGATGACATTATGGTTTTTTTTTTAAAGATTTTATTTATTTATTTGACAGAGAGAAATCACAAGTAGATGGAGAGGCAGGCAGAGAGAGAGAGAGAGAGGGAAGCAGGCTCCCTGCTGAGCAGAGAGCCCGATGCGGGACTCGATCCCAGGACCCTGAGATCATGACCTGAGCCAAAGGCAGCGGCTCAACCCACTGAGCCACCCAGGCGCCCACGATGACATTATGTTAAGGATAAATCTGGTTATCACCTGAAAAGCCAAGAGACTTTACAAATTATTTTGTTGTGCCCTATTTCTTCTTAGGCTCCAAATTTCACTCATCTTAAAATAGTGTCCCCAAAATGTTCAAAGCACCCTCTCCTTCATCTACTTTCTGTGTGTTTGTTAAGTGTACAATTCAATACTTTTTCAGTAAACTTATGAAGTTGTGTAGTCATCATCATAACCCAGTTTTAGGACTTTTCTATTGTTATGCCCCAATAATGGGTCCGTGATTAAAGGAGCGAGACTGATACAAAGCGAAGGTCAAGCAAAGCTTTATTTCGCGCCAAGCATCAAGAATCTAACCAAATGCTCCGGGACACACCTCTTACAAGAAAGGGCAACCCTTCTCTGTTTCACAGATTAGCTTTTAAGGGCAAAGGCCATGCGGACGGGCCTGGCCTCGCACAGGTGGCCAATGAGATTGTAACACACACAGGGAACTCCACAGTGATGCTAGGTGACCAATTGAGTTACCATTTACCCTAGTAAACATTTGAACCAGCCTATTACACCTTGATTGGGATTGGCGCCCAAAGGGCGGGGTGCATACTCCTTGGTAACCACGGAGACAGTATGCATCCCCCCACTGATCCAATGTCTCCACCTGGTCTGACCCACCTTTGTATCTGGGCTTTGTTACCTGAAGCTGGTTTCCGGGACTTGTCTCCAAGTAAATCCCCTGAGGAAAGGAGAGCAGGGACAGTTTCTAAATAGGTCCTTACACTATCACCCCCAATATGTCCCGCAAACCTGTGCATAGGAATCCTCACTAACACTTGCAGCACCAAGCAACCACTGATCTGCTGGGTCTTTATAAATCGCCTTTTCTGGACATTTCCTGTAAATGGAGTATACAGCGAGTGAACTACTGCCTTGTCTTCTTTCATGAAACACAAAAGAATTTGAGTTTCCTCCGTGTTGTGGCACGTATCCATACTTTATTCTTTTTATTGCAGAAGAGTATTCCATGGTATTCATTCATCAGCTGATAAACATTTGGGTTGTTTTCCCTTTGGGGTCATTAGGAATAACGTTGTTATGAACGTTAACAAGTGTCTGTGTGGGCATTTGCTTTCATTCCTCTCAAGTGCATACCAATGGCCGGAATTTCTGGTCATGTAAATTTAGGTTTTGCTTTTTTTAAAGATTTTATTCATTTATTTGACAGACAGAGATCACAAGTAGGCAGAGAGGGAGGGTGGGGAAGCAGGCTTCCTGCAGAACAGAGAGCCTGATGCAGGGATCGATCCCAGGATCCTGGGGTCATGACCAGAGCCAAAGGCAGAGGCTTTAACCCACTGAGCCACCCAGGTGCCCCTAGGTTTCACTTTTTAAGAAATCGCCCAACTCTTTTCCAAAGTGGTTGAACCACTTTATTTTCTCCCAAGTAGGGTATAAACATGCCGCCTCTGCACACCCTCACCAGCACTTGTTATTGTCTGCCCTTTTTTGTAATAGTCATTCTGCTGGTTGTGAAGCGGTATCTCCTGGGGTTTTGATTTGCATTTCCTAATGACTTTTGACCATTGAGCTCCTTTTCATGTGCTTATTAAGCCATCGTATTCCTCTTTTTCAGTGGTTTTGAAAGGCTTTTTCCTTTAAAGGTTTTTGTAGGAAAGTTAAACTAAACCCAAGTAAAAATGACATCAATCGTTACTAATCCTAGGAGATCAAAGAAAGAGTTATAGTTTGTATAATGCTAAGTAACACAATTACATATATTATGATCATAGTCATGTGAGAATGCTTGACTACAACAAACTATTAGCTTTTTCTTTTCTTTTCTTTTCTTTCTTTCTTTCTTTTTTTTTTTTGGAAAAGGGTGGAAAACCCCTGAGCATGGGATGGGGAAGGGGCAAAGGGAGAGGGAGCAAGAGAGTCTTAAGCAGGATTCCTGGCCAGCACAGGACTGCACAAGGGTTACATGCAGGGCTTGAAGGGGGATGAAGGCGGGAGTAAAGGATTGCTGGATCTCAAGACCCTAAAGTCATGACCTGAGCAGAAACTAATAGTCAGATGCTTCACCGACTGAGCCAGCCAGGTGCCCCACAACAAACTATTAACTTTTAAGGCTATACACTGTATGGTTCTGTTCCTACGGCTTTGAGAGTTTGGGTTGGATTGGATTTTTATTTCATGCAACTCACATGTAGGATTGGGAAAAAAAATTCCAAATGTCTTTACATTAAAAGCAGATGGATAGGAAAAAATAAGGAGGGAATGACCTAAGCAATAATCATGCTAATTTAAGATGGTAGGATTATTGGTGGCTCTTCTCTTTTTTCCCATTTTTCTGTGCAGCGTGTGATGCTGTTAGCCTGCCCGCGGAAAAGCGGTTGGAGGACCCACATTTCCACACCTCAACCGCAGCTCCTCTTAAAAACTCCTTCACTTCTCAGTCTTGCTCATTAGTCCTGACCTTCCTATAATCCTTTCTTTCTTTTACTTTCTTTTTTTCCTCCCGCCCACATTTTGGTATCTTGCTTCAAACCTTACAGCATAATTATCTTTTCCCCAATTCCCTTCATTCTATATTAGTTATTTTGCTTAATTCCAGCTTTATCCTCAACCCAGATTCCAAATAACATTAGAAAGCAATGACACTTCTTACTTGTTCCCTAAGACCCTTAACGCTTCACAAGTTACAGACGTCCTAGTCCCAGGACCTCGGTGACTGTGCCCTGGTGTCACCTTGAGCTGTGTTTCTTCATGAATAACAAAGGGCACTGGAGTAGATTCCAGGTTCTTCAAGTGGAGAATGAGAGCAAAGAATCCACTCTGAAGACTTTTGCCATGAAGTTTTGAGCCTCCCCAGGTGCTAGGATCTTCAGGCTTGAGCAACTCCAACAGAGTCCTGGCAAGCTCCCCCTCCACTTCCTTGTTGAGCTGACCTAGGGGCTGGGGCAGAACAGCCTCTGTTTTCTGCTGCTGTTCTTGTGCACTAGATTGTTCTTACAGAACTTATCAACCTCTTTTTTTTAATGATTTTATTTATTTATTTGACAGACAGAGATCACAAGTAGGCAGAGAGGCAGGAAGAGAGAGAGAGGAGGAAGCAGGCTCCCTGCTGAGCAGAGAGCCCAATGAGGGGCTCCATCCCAGGACCCTGGGATCATGACCCAAGCCGAAGGCAGAGGCTTTAACCAACTGAGCCACCCAGGAGCCCCACTTATCAACCTTTTAAAAACGTGAATCTGATTCCATTACTCTTTGCTTAACACAATTCAGTGGCTCTCCACTGAACTTAGAAAAGTCTTTAAATCCTCATCCTGTCTCATGTGCGGGGGGAGAGGTGGGGGGATTTGACCTTGACCCTGTCTGCTTCTCTCTCTCTCTCTCTCTCTCTCACCCTCTGCCATTCTTTTCCGTGCCCCCTAGGTTCCAGCCATCCCGACCAGCTCTGCTTGCCTTACTGTGACCAGCTTTGTCTTATACTTTCTGCCTGGACTGTTTTCCTAGTTCTTTCAAAACCTAGCCCCTAGGTCTTCAGGTCTCAGCTGAAGTATCACCTCAGAGAGAGTTTCCATGACTACTTAATCTAAGAAGATCCTTTCTGGCTCTTCCCCACCTCAGTACCATTTGCTTTCTGCATAACATTGAGTTAGCTTTCTGCTGTTTCCTGGTTGATGGTCCGTCTCTTCCTCATGGATTATATACTTATGTGCCAAGAAAGCAGGGACAAGTTAGGTTTTGTTCCCCACAGTATGCAGAAATTCAATACATACCTGGTAAGTGAAATTAACTATGCCATAGAGCAGAAGGGACCTCGGGACACCTCGTGTGCCCCCCCAATCCCCTCCCACATCACCCCTAATGGCTTCAGCGAAGGAACTTCGGGTCACAGCAAATTCTTTCTTAGAGTATATCAAAATGACAGTTAATTCTCATGTATACGGAGGACTCTGTCTTTCCATCTGAACCTTCCACTTCCTAGTAATCCGGAGTTACATATCACACACTTAATTCTTCTCAATGTCACTTTCAAATATATGAATACGGCTCTCTGCTCCTCCCCGCATCCCTCGTATTTCTGGTCCTCAGAGAGTCTGCTGCAACGACTGCAATCATGTCTCTCCCCTCCGGACCCCCTTGCCAGCACTTTTCAATGAATGTTTGCTTCATTTGAGACATCGCAGGTAGAATTCAATATGAAGAATCCTGTGGGATAATTATCTCCTTTATTTTGGATATGACCATGATACACATGCGATATAAAACAGCAAAAAAAAAAAAAAAAAATTCTCTCTCCTTTCTAACAAATATGTCATGCTAGTAATTCATATCAAGTGTGTAGTCAACCAGAACCACAGCTTTCATTTTTCACGCATGAACTCGCATCTCCTTTACCTGGCGCATCTAATTGCCTGAACTTAACTCTGGGTTCTATCTTTCATCCTGTTAGTGTGGCTCCATCATTCTAAGCTGTCTAGATCTCTTTGAATCTTGCTCCCATCAGCTGACCTATTGGTGCCATCTCCCGACTCCGGGTCAACCGAACAGTTGACAAGCCAATTCCCTCGGCCGCCATCTGAGTTGCCAAGAGAAATGCTGAACACTTGAGCACAACCCGGAGAGCTCTCCTCCGGGCAAACACCGCGCCCGAGGTGCCCTGCCTTGGGGGTGGTCCTTCGGGCCTGCACGGAGCAGAGCGCCAGGCTGTTCTCGCACCGAGAGCCTTGCAGCAGCTCACGCATGCTCTGTACCTGTCCCTTGACTTACCAGCGTGCAAAGAGGAACGGAAAAGGAAATGAGGTTAATGTGGGCGATTTTTTTCTCGGTGAGCGGCACCGGAAGCAGCCTGGAAGCTGCCGGGGGTTGTGGTTCTTCAGGACAGAGGCCCTCGCCGGGCACCAGTCTAGTGATTTGTTCAGCCGCACCATCTCCCATCTTGTCGACTTGCCTGACAGCATCTGTCACTTCCCACTTCTCTTATCTAATCTGCCACCTCCCTGCTGGTTCTCATGCATTTGGATGAGGGCCAGCCGGTTCTGGGTGGTGGATTTGCCCCTGTTCCACTATGAGAAGAAGGAGAGTTGGTAACCCTTTTGATGGAGATCTGAAGCTGGCCTTCCTGGGTAATCCAGCCCAGGGCATCGCCTTCAAAAGATGGAGCTCTTCCTAGCTCTTCGTTTCTCCGTTAGAGCTTTCCCACCCTTCCTTTCCTGGACCAGCTTCCACCTTACTCCAAGCAGAAGTCCTCTGCACAGCAAACAGAGCTTCTTGTCCTCTAGGGTAGCGGGGAGACAGCGAGGCCTGTTCTCTGTGCCGAGGGGCTTGCTGACTCTCCTGGCATCTGGAAGATTCTTCCTGTAAGCAGGCAGCCTCCTTCCTTCTCCCAGTCATCAGGTGCCTTCAGACCCTGCTGGTGCCCCTTGGTGGGGATGTGACCCACCCACCTGAGCCCCAAAGAAGAGCTTGGGTAGGGCTGTGAAGTTGTGCTTTCAGTGGTTTCTTGTCTTTTATTTCTGCTTTCCCACTCTTAAGCTAATTGTCTCGTTCTCTCCAATTCCTCTTTTGCTCCTGCTTTCCCCATTACCCCTCCTGCCAACCCTCAACACTTCTCCTTCAGTCCAGAGGAGACAAAAACAGCATTAAAGGGGCTGAGGAAGAGGACTCGCCCAGGCTCTGCGTATGCCAGCCCGGAGCTCTGTATGCATGTTTAAACATCTCTTTCCAACCTCACGCTTTTTTCCCAGATGACACATTTCCTACCCCTTTCCTACTTGCCTACATCTGACAGGACAGCTGGAGCATGGCTAAGTGGAAGGTGGGGAAAATTCTGCCCACTTGAGCAGCTTTGCTGTTAAGCTGTATACCTTACCTGAATGTGTGCATGTGCAAAAAAAAAACCAAATAACTTACTCCTTCTGAACCCTCTGAACCATGCTAACAGGCATGGAGACCACGGTTCAACTCATTAATTACACCGTCAGTTCCTCTATGGACTGAGTTGTGTCTCCCCAAATTCATGTGACAAAGCTCTATTTCCCAGTGATGGTGTTTGGAGGTGGGGCCATTGGAAGATAATCAGGTTAAATCATGTCCTGAGGATGAGGCCCTCAGGACCAGGATTAGTGCCCTTATAAGAGATAGCAGAGAGACTCTCTTCGTGTGTGTGTGTGTGTGTGTGTGTGTGTGTGTGTGTGTGTGTGAGAGTATGTGTTCTCTGTTTCTCTTTCTCTGTCATATGAGGACATAGCAAGAAGTTGGCAGTCTACAAGCTGGGAAGAGAGCCCTTGCCAGCTGGCTGGCATCATAATCTGAGACTTTTAGTCTCCAGAATGGTGAGAAACTAAAGTTCTGTTGTTTAAGCCGCCCAGTCGATGGTATTTTGTTATGGCAGTCTGTGCTGACGAAAACAAATTCTCAAGCTAATTATTTGCTACCTACCATAACATTTGTTTTCCAAATGTGCCATTTGCACGCAAATCTACATGCAAATTGAATTAGTTAATTAATACAGGTATAAAGTACCTCAGGATAGGAGTCTCTAGTGACTCCATTCCCCATTAATTGCCATATATTTATATATCTTTACTTGGAACTCCTGGATTAAACTACCCTGGCTCTTCATTTAACTATAAAGCACTCAGACGATTTTGTCCAAATGCTCCTCTTTCCTGAAACTTCATACTTATCTTTCTCTAAATTAGGCTCTTGGGCTGTGGACCCAAACAATGATCCTGTTTTGTAGCAAAGCCCATACTTGCATTCCATGTCCATACCCAGTTCTGTCCACTATCATGTTAAGAATTAGAATGTCAGGGCGCCTGGGTGGCTCAGTGGGTTAAGCCGCTGCCTTCGGCTCAGGTCATGATCTCAGGGTCCTGGGATCGAGGCCCGCATCGGGCTCTCTGCTCAGCAGGGAGCCTGCTTCCCTATCTCTCTCTCTGCCTGCCTCTCTATCTACTTGTGATTTCTCTCTGTCAAATAAATAAATTAAAAAAAAAAAGAATTAGAATGTCAAATGCAGGTATCTGGTTTCCTTCTTAGGGGTAGAAAGGATTAGAATGTCCAGCTTGTCAGTGATGATAATGGTGATACCTAAGATTCAAGAATTCTAACCCCCATACATGCAGATCTCTTTAACCCTTGCAACAGACTCCATGAAGTAATGGGCTTCACCTTGTATGGATGAGGGAAGTGGGGAAAAGGAAGATTAACTGGCAAAGATGACACAGCCAGTGATGGATGTCAGGATTTGCATGCAGGCAGTCTAAATCCGGAGCTCACTGTCCTGACTTAAAAACTGGATATTTTCATTGAGCATACTATCTAAAAGGAGCAAAGAGTCAAAGTGGAGAACCCTAAGAAGGAGAAGTTTAGCAGCCTCAATTTTATCTCGATGCCTCTTACTTCCCAAAAGGGTCCATGTACTGATGATTTCTTTTGTGTGAGACAATACTAAATATCACAGTCCTCATTTAGCCCGCTGTTGCCAGATGAGGAGTCTCTCGGTTTACTGTGTTTGAATGACCCATACCCTGAACACCTTCCCTCTATCAAGAAAAGTTTCAAGCAAGGAATTTAGACCTGAAACTTAGACTTTAGAGTTTGGTATGTGTATGTTAGGACCCAAAGTTGGACAGAGCCATAACTCTTCTTCAGTATCAAAGCCAAGTCTAGCCATTCCAGACTCCTGTACCATTGTTCCAGCTTTGCTTTAATAGTGATAGTTTTTGAGCAGCATCCCCATTTGTCAGCTCTAGGACTAGAAGGTGTTTGGTCCACATACAGTAATAAAGGCCATTCTGACATCAGCACCATCTTATTGGGCTGGTTCTATCTTGGGTACTGGGAATAGACGATCCTCAAAGAATTTTCTGCTGCCAGCAGGGCAGTACAAAGAGCTGCCATCAGACTATTAAATACAAGTTTCCCTAAAGACAGACTCAAGAACTTGTAGCATTTGCCTTCAATCATGGGAGCCCATAACAAAAACATGCATTGGTTGAATGGACACCTGTGGGAACCAGGGCAAAGGGTGCCAAGAGATCCCTTGTTTTCTAATCCAAATTCCTCCTCGCGTTTTTAGAGCAAATGGGCACTTAGCATGTGATGAAGCAAGCACCTATCATTTTTTCTATGCCAGTGGTCCTCCTGTTTCACCTTGTGTGTACAGATCTTTGCTCAAAATGAGACGGTAGAGTCCTTACAACTAGAGGAAGCACACTGCGATAGACCGTTGCTTTTGGAGTTAATGCACCTGGGTTTAAATACTAGCTCTGCCACTCATACTTAAAGGCACGATGTTTAACTGCTTTCTCTGGTTTATGGTTTAATCTGAGCTTCACAAGTTTGTCATAAAGATCCAGTCCTCATAACTCGTGATGGTTGCTCAGTATAGAGAACATTAACTCCTTTCTTCTTTCCTCTTAGAGGGAGTGGATGATTCCTGTTGTTTCTGCATTCCTAGCTCCTACCATATGTCTTGGCACATGCAGAATATCAGAAGATGTTTGTGGAATAAATAAATCTTATAGCCCTCTATATTAAAATCCCTCACTCTGGTTGGTCATCTAGTTGGTTCTCAAATACTCTTTTTTTTTTTTTTAAGATTTTATTTATTTATTTGTCAGAGAGAGAGGGAGAGAGAGAAAGGGAGAGAGAGCAGGGGGAGTGCAGGCAGAGAGAGAAGCAGGCTCTCTGCTGAGCAAGAAGCCTGACTCAGGACTCGATCCCAGGACCCCGGGACCATGATCTGAGCCAAAGGCAGACGCTTCACTGACTGAGCCACCTAGGTGTTCCTCAAATACTTTTTGAAAGAGAGACGTTATTTTAAAAATGTAGGTTTAAGTTATTTACACACAGTAAGTTATGTAAGTTATATATTATTATATTTATGTAAGTTGTATATTATATACAGATATTCTTCAATCTTAAGAAAATAGCTTTGTAAATTTTTATATGGGTATATACCCATGAAACCTCTACCTAGATAAAGATAAAAAACACTTCAGTTGCCCCAGAAGTTTCTTCATGCTACTTCCCAGCCAATACCCGTCCTGCCAGGGGAGCTGATTGTTCAGACTTATGTCACCATAGACTCCTTTGCTGGTTCTTGGACTTCAAATAAATGGAATCATAGAGTGCATACCCTTTCATGTCTGGCTTCTTTTACTAAAAAAACATGTTGTGCTATTCATCTATGGTGTTATGTATGTCAGTAGTTTATTTTATTTATATATTATTTATTTATACTGTAGAATACTGTATTTATACTGTATTATAGAATATAATACAGAATGTTATACTGTATTGTAGAATACTGTGTAGTATTCTACAGTATAAATAAATTCTGTATCCATTCACCTATTGATGGATAATGGGGTTGTTTCCATGTTTTAGGAATGATGGCTAAAGCTGTGAGTATTTTTATATGCATCTTTTAGTGGATGTAGGTATTCATTTCTCTTGGGTAAATGCAAGGAGCAGAATTGCTAGATCATAGGGCAGGTATGTGTTTACCTTTATCAAAAACTACCAATCTATTTTACAAAATAGTTGAACTATTACACTGTTACCAGCAACATATGAAGTTTTGGTAACTCTAAGCTTTTATCTGTGTTTGATATTTGATATTATCTTTTACATTTTAATTATCCTGATGAGAGAGAGATCTCATTGGTATCTTACTTTGCAGGTTGCTGATGAATGATGATGCTGACCATCTTTTCAGGTGCTGTGTCCTTGGAGCTACACAACTCAAATCTCCCTTCAAGAGAACCTTCTGCAGGAAACATAGCTGACTGACAGCTTCCAGCAGCTAGATCTTGACATCCATCACCATGCTCATGCCTACGCCACATTTTCCCAGTTCTGCTTTCCGTCAAAGACTAAGCCTGGCCGGGATACTAGAGCTAGGCCATTTCTGCCCAGTGGAGCACTCCTCCAACAGCCAAACTTTGTTCAACAGACTCCCATCAATGGCCCAGATTATCTCAAGATTACACTGAATCCAAAGTTCTTCCTACCTAATCCTTCTTCCTTCCCTGTTTCCTTTTATAGATGTCCAACCTGCCCCAGTCCGGGCTCTCCCTACCTTCTCCTGCTCCAACCTCTTTTCCTTCCTAAGCATTTCCCTCAGTAGACCCACTGCATGTCTAATCCCATCTTGGCATATGTCTCCTGAAGCCTGAACTGATACATATGATTACTGACAGTTCCGATAACTCTCTCTTGTAAAATCCCTTGTTCAAGTCCTTTACTTATTTTTAAATTGAGTTTCAGACCCATACTCCTTTAAAAAAAAAAAGGGGGGGGGATGTATAGGAGTTCTGTATATATTCTGGATGTAAGTCTTCATTAGGTATGTTTGGTGACTATCTTCCCCCCATCCATGCCTTGTATAATCACTGTATTAATGATGTCTTTGATGAACAGAGATATTTTATTTTAGTGATGTCTGGTTAATTTTTTTCTTTTGTAGTATGAAACATGAGGTAGATGTCAAGGTTCATTTTTTTTCATACAATTATCCAATTGGATCAGCACCACTTACTGGAAGAATGATTTCCCTACTGCAATAGCACCCATAATGGAAATTAGGTAAAGGTACATATGTAAGTATATTTCTGGATTCCATTCTCCTCCATTGCTGTTTATACCTGTACCTATAACACACTGTTTTTTTTTTTAAATACTATCACACTTTATTTATTTATTTTTAAAGTAATCTCCATGCCTAACATGGGGCTCAAACTCATCACCCCGAGATCAAGAATGTTCCACCAAAAGAACCAGCCAGGTGTCCCATAACAGACTTTTTAAAATTATAGCTTCATAGAACTTCCTGGAATTTGAGAGCGTAATTCCTCCAACTTTTTCTTTTTAAATATTGTCTATCCTAGATTATTTATATTTTTATTTATTATTAGAATGAGCTAGCCAATTTCTAAAAATTACCTGGGATTTTCATTAGGATTCCATTAAATCAGGGTTTCTTATCCTCAACACTATTGAAATTTGGGGCCAGGCAATTCTTTGCTATGGGGAAAGGTGATGTCCTGTGCACTGAGGGAAGTTAGTAGCATCCCTGGCTTCTGCTCACTAGGTACCAGTAGCAATCCCCTACCCCAGCCTGTGCCACACAAAAACATGCTTCCATAAATTGCCTAAGGTCCTTCGCAGAGCCACAACTGCCATGCCCTCCCTCCCCCACTGATAACCACCACATCAACTCTATAGAACAGTTTGAAGAAAATGGACCTCTTAACAGTATTGAGACTTTCAATCCACAAGAATGGATTATCGCTCCATATAAAATTGAAGCACACACTTTCAACACCCTATACCATTGTAACCTTAAAGGCATAATGAATTTGGATTTTCATTTACTGGTTATTTAATGACATATGAACTTATTCATACCTCCTATCCAAAATGGTCTTCCATCTCTGCAAATGGTTTAATGTGATAATTAAGCTTCTAGTCAAAATACCACTATTTGAAAGTCAGAGCTAATCCAGAAAGAGCCTTGGATTTAAAGATGACATGGTAGAAATTGCAAATATCTAACGAGTAAAATAAACATAAAAGCAAGGATCAAGGGGCACCTGGGTGGCTCAGTGAGTTAAGCCTCTGCCTTCAGCTCAGGTCATGATCTCAGGGTCCTGGGATTGAGCCCCACATTGGGCTGTCTGCTCAGCAGAGAGCCTGCTTCCTGCTCTCTCTCTGCCTGCCTTTCTGCCTACTTGTGATCTCTCTCTCTCTCTCTCTCTGTAAAATAAATAAATAAAATCCTTTAAAAAAAAAAGCAAGGATCAAAAAAATAAGGTGCCTGGCTGGTTCAGTCAGTGGAGCATATGACTCTTGATCTTGGGGTTGTGAGTTCGAGCCCCACATTGGGTATAGAGATTACTTAAAATTAAAATCATAAAAAAAAAAAAAAAAAAGATAAGGCGGGGCACCTGGCTGGCTCAGTCTGTTAAGCATCTGCCTTGGGCTCAGGTCATGATCTCAGGGTCCTGGGATGGAGCCCCGTGTAAGCCTCTCATGGGGCTCCCAGTTCAGTGGGGAGTCTGCTTCTCCCTCTCCTTCTGCCCCTCTGCCTGTTCATGCTCGCGCTCTCTCTCTCTCTGTCTCTCTCTCTCTCTCGCTCTCACAGACTCTCAAATAAACAAAATATTTTCCTAAAAGAAAGATAAGACAAAGGGAAAGCCAGGTAAGTGAAAAGATTTTAACTCTCTTACCAATAGAAAATCAGGTAAACAAATATTTACTAAACAGAAAAAGAATCTCATGTTATCATTATATTTAAAAAATACACATTAGCTACCTCTATGAACTTGATGTGATTCTTGAATCTTTCTGATAATTTTTTTTTAGTCCTCAAACCTCACAAAATTGATTTTATCCCTGTTAAATGAATTAGGAAAATGGAGATTATTTCCTGAGGTTGGCTGCCCTGCTTCGCCTTGGTACTATCCCAGGCCTCACTCAACTCCTACCCATCACCTATGCTGCTGCTCTTTCAATTCTCCTAAAGGAGAGCTGCTCCTTCCATGCTAAATAACATTCAAGACTCACCACTGTCCACCAAATAAAGTCCAAGTTTTTATGCGTGTTCAAGATCTGTTCTCTTGCCCCTCCTCACTCTAACCTTTCCATATGTAATATCTCTCATTGCTCCATACATCTGACACTTAAATCAAACCAACGCTATTCTACATACTTTGCTTTTCATAGAGCCCTCTCTTCCTCCAGACTACTATTTATCCCAACTTCTCCCCTGTCAAAATATTTCCTGACTTGAAAGCCTAGTTCAAACGACATCTTCTTTGTGAAGTTGTGTCTGATTTCTCAATTGCCCCAGCACTCTACTGCATTAGGGGTAAAAATTAATAGCCATCCGGAAGTCCCAGCTGAGCCTACAGGGAATGCAAACTTCCCCGGGGCCAGTCTGATGAGTGAGCGGACTCCCCAGAAGTACAATTTGCATGACTCAGCAGCAGGGCAGACAGGAGGCCTGGGAGGAAGATGTACTAACAGGTTCCCAGGAGCTGAGTGGGGGGGTAATGGAAAACAGTGTGATGTCTCTCTCTCCCAAACTGGGCCCAGACTGGGTGGGGTCTGGACCCTGTGGAGCAAGGAGGTACTGGGCAAAAGCTACAGGACCTGTTTTTACAGTCTTTGGAGACATGGGGGCACAAGCAATTTTGAATT
This sequence comes from Mustela lutreola, assembly GCF_030435805.1. Taxonomy (NCBI): domain Eukaryota; kingdom Metazoa; phylum Chordata; class Mammalia; order Carnivora; family Mustelidae; genus Mustela; species Mustela lutreola. The sequence goes on along the minus strand of NC_081299.1, from coordinate 100,215,120 downwards.
CGTTTGCAATCCTGAGTGCGACATGAGGACAGAGTGAGAGGTGCTTTTCCTTGCTTACCATGGAACAGCGACCAGCTTTGATACCTCGTACACTCCAGCATCCTAACCGCAGTGGGAGCCCAGAGATATGAACAGAGCAGCAGGAAACCATGCGGGAGTGGACTTGTTTGTGAGCTCATATGAATTCCCAGAATGCTATGGAATCCCCAGAAATACTAGAAGAACGCTTTATAGATGGCCAACAACCTGTGTAAGTAGCTTGGGGGCAAAAGTCTATAGAATTTGATTATCTTTTATTTAATTGCTTTTATGTGTAGACAGGGGAGGCCTGAAAAAAACTTGGCTATGCCCATATGCACCTACGACTTGAAGCGTTTTAAAACTTATCTCCATGTAAGGGTCTGATTCTATGCTCCACCACCATGCAAGGTGGATATTATCATCACCAGATGTTCCCCATCGCTGTGACTTTGAGCATAGTATCCACTGTGGGAAGACTCTAGGATTGGGTACCAGCAGACCTACATCAGGGCTCTTTCTCTTCTACACATGGCTGGATGATCCTGGATCAACCCAGACCCTCTAAGCATCCCTGTCTCTCCTGTAGGACATGGTAATCGTCCCTTTTGCATGGAGGTGCCCTGAAACTCTGAGACGATGAATAGCTTCTGTGCAACTGTAAGAATGTATTATGGCCTTGACATTCTACCATTGTATCCATATTCTGCCATACATCAGCTGTTTCCTATACATTATCCATAGACTAAAAAGAATGAAAACAGCCTACATATGCCTTATACACGTCCACGTCATCTCGTCCTGTACAGAGCAGGAGGGCCTCCAGGGTGATGAGTTTTCCATCTCTAGGAGGAGTGTAGCAGAGGATTCAAACTTCACAACAGCTTGGACCAGACACCAATCTGGAGGGCCTCAGATTATTCTTCAGTTAATTGGGTATATAACAGATACCAGTACCATAGGCCACGGGTCCCAGGAACACAGTGCATGGTTAAGAGAAAACACAGCCACTAAAACAGGGCAGGGTTGGAAAACTTTTTCTGCAAAGGGCCAGAAAGTAAACATTTTAGGCATAGAGTCTCTATGGCAACGACTCACCTCTCCTGTTTTATGATGACAGCAGCCTGGGGTAATATGCAGGCAAACGGGAGAGGCTGTCTTCCAGCAGCTCCTATTTTACAAAATGGGTGGTAGGCTGCTCAGCCTGCGGGCCATAGGTAGCCAACTCCCGAGACGGTTTTGTTCTGTTGCCGAGGAGGACTGAAAACCCAAGATGCTGAAAGGAAAACCAGGTGCTTACATAGAATGGAAAAGTTAAAATCAGTGAATAAAAGTCAAGTTCTCCACTGAGTGTTAGAGAGTAAAATGGAACAAGTACATCATTGGAAAGAGAAGAGGTTTTGCGTAAAACGTCAATTGATTTGGGTGAACACAAATTTTATTCAGTTTGGAAAAGAGAAAAGATGACTTTGGGGTTTAGTTGCCTAAAAATTCGTGATGGGCCAAAGAGTGCAACGTGGCTTCTGAGAACATGTAGCGTGCTATATGAAGGCACAGGATCCGGAAGACACAAGGGGATGATCCCAGGGGATTAGAGCTGTGTCTGGCTGCATCCCTACTGGATTCCTCACACCTATCCTAGGCCCGGCACAAGGTGGTGCTCCCTGGGGAATAAGCGGTCCCAAGCTTGGCTCTGGGTGGCGCAGTTGGACATCTGCGTGTCTGCTCTATTGCCTTGTCTGGGCTGGATCCAAAGGTGAAGAAACAGCTGGTGAGCTCTGAGCGGAAAGGCGGGACCCAGGTGAGCAGAGAGGGAAGGAGTCAGGGGAGAGAGGACCCCAGGCAGAGGGCAGCACTAGAATCCGTTCTCATTATCTGATGGGTTTCGATTCTGCTCCCTTTTCCTTCAAAATCCCAATTAAAATACAGGTTTCGGGGGGGCAGGAGGCATCACACTTTCTAAGAAGTCTTACCTTTAGCTTTGTTTTCTGAAAAATATGCCACCCTCCCTTTGAGAAAAGAGACAAATGCATTGACACATTTAAGGAAACACTTGGGATATTTTAAATGAGCCAATAAAGGAAGATGAGCAGAAGGGACATGGAGGTCTACACTGGGAGTTCTCATAGCCTCCGATGCTCCCCTTGCAAAGGAACTAATTATGTTTGGAGAAGACATGTGTGCTTGATAAAATAATTAAAAATAAATTGCTCTCCTTGGAAATGCAAATTAGCGAGTGTTAAAGCAACCCCGTTGGTCATATAGATAATAAATAGATGGGTTTTCTCAAGTCTGTTAGGCTGCACTGATCGATTTCCAGTTCTGGTTCCAACAGGCCCAGAGCGGCTTCTGAAACAAAGGTGAGGAGATCTCAGGCCCACTGGGAACCGGGGTTGTATCCTGAGGGCCGATGTTGAAAACCTTAAGCCAGGACACTCCCGAACCACACCCCGCCCTACCCCCCCGACTATGCCTGGCTGAGAATAGGGGACCCCTGAGGAACCAGACTTGACCCACTGCTTCCCACGAGCTCCTAGCCGCTGCTGGGGGAGGACGGGGCAGGGGCACTGTTCCTCCTCCTCCCTCGATAACTACCGCAATGCCCTGAGCTACTACTAATGCTGTCTGGTCACAGAAAATAAGGCCTTGGCTCAGAGCCAGGACCCAGATGGATCTTTGGGCGTGGGGAGGAAGGGGAGGTATGAGGCCTCGGGGGGGCTGATCAGACCACTGTTACTGAAACAACAACAAAAAAAGTTTTCCCTTAGCAATGACCTAATGCTAATAGACAGAAGAAAGAAAGAAAGGGAGAGACAGACAGACAAAGGAAGGAAGGAAAGAAGGCAAAAGAAGAGAAGAGAAAAGAAAAGAAAAAGAGGAAGGGGGAGGGAGAGGAAGGAAAAGCAGCAGGAAGAAAGAAAGAGAGGCTAGGCTAGGGAAGGAAAGGAAGGGAGGAAAATAGAAACTCAGACTACAAAATGCTTTACAGCTTCATGGAAGGACCAATATTGATCAGGGACCCTCGACACAGAGTTTGTTCTTGCAAAGCATTCATAGATGGGATGAGGGAATGATGGGCGTTCTGCTTTGAGGGAAGTCACACTCACCTTGCAAGACAGATGGAATATGAATGAAGGGCACATCCCTAATACCCTTTTGCCTTGCTGACGTCAGGGCCCTTCCTGCGCCTGTAATCTGGGGGCAAAGGATGCCCAAGGCCAGCGTGACTGGACCACTCGGAGTGCTCTCCTGGGAGTCCGCGACATAAGGGAGGGAAAGGTAGCGGGTACTCTCACCGAGGCTTTGCTGTAGGATCTCAGCGAATACCCAAGAGGCTGTGTGAGGGAGGTTCTCTCCTTACAGACAGGGACCCTGAACCTCTGTGAGGTACTGCCAGTGAAAAACAGGGTAAATTGTCTAGCTCCTGGGAGGATACAAGGGGTAGATGAGGGCAACACGCAAAGAAACACTTCGTGGTGTGGGTCCCACAAACACGCTCAATGAACATTCCCTATGATTCCTAGGTAACTTGCCCAAGGTCATAGACACCAAGAAGGACCCAACCTGGATTCATTCACATTCACAAGCGGCTCAGTTCAATTCCAAAGCCCGCCCTTTCCCTGGGGCTGATGGACGCTCTCCGGATTCAATGGTCTTCCTCTTCCTCGTCCCTCTGGTTTATTGTCCAGTCTCCAGTCCCTTTCAAGTCCATCCAAAGGGACTTTTCTTTCTGTGCTTTTAGAATCATTGCCGACAACTTCCTGGCCTTGTGGCAGTAGCAGAAGAGAGCAATAAGCAGAAGAATCAACAGAATGCAGGGGAAGGCCAACAGGAAATAGAGTAAAGATGTCGAGGAGCAGATCCTGGAAGGAAGCGTGGGCTCTGCAATGAAAAGGAGAACCACCAAGAAGATGATCAGTCTCCAACTTCCCTGCAACAATCAACCATAAACGCCTGGGGGATTTATTGTGACAGGCAAATACGGGCAAGAACCGCGGCCCCCTCAGATCAGAGGAGGACAGAAAGAGGGAAGCAGTGGGGAGAGGAGAAGCCCAGAATGGTGCTTTTCCAGCCTCGCTGCCTTCACCCAGCAAGTTCCAACCACTGGGGTTCCCATGACCTACTTAAAACCAACAGCCTCGAAGAAAAGCAAAACAAAAAAGAAAACCTCTCCTTTAATCTTCTATCCTCAGAAAAGAGATCTATAATTCAGCCCTCGTTCTCAACTCTGTTGCTGGTCCTGAATTTTTAACTGAGTTATTCCCGCTGCTGCTTCTTGCGTGCGCGTGCACGCACTCTCACAACGTCTTGTCTTCCCACGACAGCACCCAGGGTGAGCAGCTCCCTCCCTTCCCCGCCCTCCAGATGGGTCTCCCCTGGGACACCCTCCTTTGGGCTCCTTTCCTGTGTTGCTCTCACGATTGCCTCCCTCTGGCGCACACACACACTCTATACCCGAATCCTCTGGGTCCTTCTGACCCAGCTCATATGACCCTCTTCCTCCCCAGGCTTATCTTCCTGCCTCAGGCATGGTCTTCCAAGGTCCTCTTCTCACATACCCCTTGGTGTAGATCTCTTTTGTTCCCCCTTAACCATCTCCTTGGTTTCATCCACCGTTACTTGAGCCTGCCTGAGAGTGTCATTTGGCCCCGTGTCCCCTGCAGTGTCCCACACACGTGCATGAGAGCTTTCGCCGATCTGAACTGAATGGGACTGATGGCAACCGGAGGCAAAGGATACTATATAAAGGCAGCCCGAAGCACATGACCGTCAGGCAGCTGCAGCCCGTGGGGAAGCCCCATCACACACAGACACACAGAGCACGCACGCGCCTCCCCAGAGTGATTCCCGGCCACGTGCCCAGGGAAGCAGAGGGACAGGACTGCAGACTTTCCCAGATTCCAGGAAGCCCCTCCCGGAATTCCTAGTCCAAGGACAGGGTTTACAGACTCTCCATGCAAAAAGACACAGGCTCAGAGAGATACCAGCTGCTAGATATAGTCTTCCATCTACATGTATTTATGACAGGATATTTGAAATCTGGGCTCTTCCGGAAAATCGGATGCTAATAGTAGTTGTGTTTTTATTGGAAAATTGTAATGACTATAAACACATTCTTCTTCAAAGGTGAAGTTACAGGATTCAAGGGATTATAGATTCTTAGAGATGTAAACAGCTTTACAGGTCATTTCCATCAACCTCTGCTGCAAGAAAATTCCTGTTTCCCGCATTGCTGATGCATCTTGCACTGAGAAGAACGTCTCTTTGGTGGAAGTCAAGAAAGAATCTAAACATTTGTCCAGCTCCTGCACTGTGAGCTCCTGAAGGACGGGGCCTACATCTGATGCATCTTTTTACTTTGTCCAGCACTTGGTCTGTGGGTCATCAATGGAAACTGATGAATGAATTAATTACATGAGTACATTGCACCCACAAAAACACAGGGGTGGCAGCCATCATGTTACAAAGAGTAAAGATCATCACTGAACATTAGACCGGCCGCAGCGCTCGGGACTCACAGGCTGCTACGGGGGTTTGTGGCCTGGATTTTCTCTGGTCTCATTTATATTCTCCAGCCTAATTTTTGTTTTCCTTTTTGAAAGGGTGGACAATGATAAAGCTGGATTTTTAAATCCTTATCACCCTCCCACTCTGTAGCCTACCTGACCCTTCTCTCCAAGGCCCTGCTTGACTACAGTAATTCTCCCAGCTCTTATGTGAATGTATTTGAAGGCACTGGGATAAGGAGGAGTTATAGATAGACATGCTGAAAGAGAATGGAGCTGCAGGGAACAGTGGGTAGGAGTACGGGGTTTGACACTTCGCACTACTCATACACAGGGTAGGGACTGACTACCATCCCCAAGAGACCTGGGTTCACATTCTAGCTCTTCAACTTACTGATATTGACATTAAACAAATTACTTATCCTCAACAGTGATTAGTTTCCTCATCGATCCAATGGGGATAATAATTTCTAGAGTTGTGATGAGATAATGCATAATAAGTTATTTAACAGAGTGCCCAGCACACTTGTTGAGTCAGCAAGAAATAAATGTTAGTTGGAAGGCTAGTGAGGATGTTAGGATGTTAGGAAAAATGATGGGCAACTTCTCTCAGGAGATGGGACAGAAAACAGGGCTGGACCAACTGAGTCCTCACACGGGTCACCCACCTGGCCATGTTCTCCCACAGGCCAAGACTCTCCCTTAAATCTCTGGTCCCTCTGTCTCCACGACTGGGTGACAGTCCACTGAGAGTCTAAAGACTACTTAGTAGGAGACTCTGACTTCTCTTCCCAGTCATGGGTGTCAGAGAACTGGAAGGTGAGAGTCTACCTTGGTCTCACCGTTGTTAGACGATGGTATGATCATGAGGGCTAGCATACAGAAGGGGGAAAGAAATCTGGTACTTGGTTTTTTCTGCCACTGAGACTCTAACCTTCAGCATGAAGGGACTGCCAGAGGGCTTGACTGTCTTAATGGGGAGGAGGCTACTCTGTTTGGAGCAATCTGCCATCAAAGGATGGTAAAGTGTGCTCTTCACAGTGCTGAATTGGCCAACAGCTAGCGACTGTCAGCTCCAGTGCTTCTAAATTACCTCTCCTGGGAAGGCAGGGTTTGCTCTGGATCCCACGATCACCATTTCGAACCATCTGCCTCTTACCCCTATTGGGATTAGAATTAGTGACATTCTAAACCGTTAAGGTTCGGCATTTTTAATCAATCCAAGTAAGTGCCCCATGCTCAAAGTACAAGTTCTGCAAGGCAGGGCCAAAAATGTAATGAGACTACTTCATCACCAGCTCCAGTTAATAACTGTCTTCCACCCACAGCCAAACATGCCAAGAGGAGCACTCCTTTTCGCTAGGGCTTCAGAAATATGTACTTCAGCAGAAGAAAGATACAAGATAACGATGGGGGCTATCAACTCCTCCCCCACCTCCCACCAAGACTTTGGCAACTGTCTATGCCAAGTGTGGCCATGTGAGAGAGTTGGCTCCTGTCCAACAATAAAAGTAGGGTTAGGGAACCTGATACGAGTGCATCCCGGAACCACTGGTGCCTGACAGCATCCTGTTTCCTTTGAAGACTTGCTTGCTCCTTCTTTCATCAAGCATTTGTGAAGTGCTACATGCCAGACATTGTTGGAGGCATTAGGGTAGCATGGGTAAATTCTATGGTCATTCCAGAAACTTCAGTGCGGTAGGGGCACATATCTCCTTTGAAGGTTCACTTTCTAAGTATATCCTTACCCAAATAGAAGTTGGGGAATAGGAACAAACACCATATAATTAGAACTAATCCAGTCCCCAGGAAGCCTTATAGTCTTGCCTGTTAATTAATCCCAGCAAATTCTGTAGAATAAGACATTTATGTCTGGGTTCTGAGGGTGAGATAAAAAGATGAAGATATCTCCAGGCCCTACATTGGCATGGTCAAAGAGAAGAAAGTAAGATGGAGAAGAAGATGAGAGGTCCATTCCCCCAGGGAATTCCTCTTAATTTTTTTCTGTCTTCATTTGAGCCACATGCCCCACAGTTTTATTAGGTGGTCCTAAACTACCCAACCTGACATTGCCACACAGAGGTGGTGGAAAAACCACCAAAGAAGTGAGAATTGCTAGCATGTTAGATCTGATCTGGACTTTATTAATACATAAGCAGGTCCTTACAAGGAGTGTGATTACACTGTGATTTGGTAAGACCTTGAGCATCTCTACTTGCTAGGCATTGCGCTGTGTTAGGAATGAGACACTCAGTCTGTGCCTTCTCAGAATGTACGGTCTGACGGTGTGGATAGATGTTAGCCAGGTGTGATAACTAAGAGAACAAGGCAAATCACAGATCGTGGCAGTTATACTTGGAGGTAGAGGATTCATGGATGTTGACCAGAGAAAGATGACATGGGAGAACATTCCAGACAGGAGGTGGTCTGTGTTGATGCAAGGTGTTGGACTATTGGTCTACTCTCTTCTGATCTTTCCCTTTGTCCTTGCCACTGCCTCTTTCCCCTCCAGAATGTAAAGGTTCTCAAGTCTCTACCACCTCCAAACCAACACGGAACAAAGTAAAAGTTCATTGACACCTCTCACCACTCGTTATTTCCTTTCTTGTCCTTTACATCAAAGTTCTTGAAAGTGTAATCTGTATCTGCTGTGTCCACTTTCTCACTGCAGTCTGAATTTTCTCATTACTTGTCTACAATGGCCCTATAGTGTGAAATCCAAAGGATATTTCCCCATTCTTATCTTCATTGATTTCTCTGAAATAGTTGAGTCTGTTGGCTTTCCCTTCCTTCTTGATACCCTCTCTGCTTTTGGTTTCTACAGTACCACTCCTACCTCTTAGCTACTCCTTTCCTTCCCCTTCACAGGCTCCTCTTCTGCACTGATCAACAGTGATAGATCTCAGGAGTCCCTCATGGGACACCATTATTGGCTATAAGTTGATGCCTTCTAATCTACAACTCTGGCAAAGATCTCACTTGGAAGTCCCCATGTCTATTGGGTAGAACTCTTCCGATAATTTACACGTACTCCAAACTCAATTCCAGCTCAGTTTATTAAAAATTGAACTAATTTCCCCTTCACACTTTTCTCCTATACCCACTAGAAATTTGATATTCATCCTTGGTTCTTCCCTTCTGCTCATGTACCCTTCAGTGTCTAACTCCTGAAGATGACGCCTCTCAACACTGAATGCCTGCCCTTCTCTCAACCCTTGTGTGTACTGCCTTAATTTAGGCCTTCATCTTGTCTCACCTGGGTTCCTACAATCAATTTCAAATGGTTCTCCCTTCTCTGTGTCTGCCTCCCTTCCAGTTCATCTTTAACACAGCTCCAAATGGGAGCTTTCTAAAATGCAAATCTCATGCTGTCCCTCCCCTGCCTGAACTTGTTTGCTGACACTCTACAACGTTCATGAATAAGTTCACCTTCCCCTTTGATATCCATACCCTCTCCATCTCACTAACTTCATCTCTGTCCCTTGTGCAACAGCTTTTAATATCATCTTGCGTAGTTTTTCCTTTTCCTAAAATATCTTCTCTTCCTTTCTCTTGCATACCCCAAGGAACTTTCTGGATCTCCTCCCCACACAGCCCTTTATCCCAGCCCTGCCTCTGTTCCTTCATCCCGAGGCTGCTGCTTTGATGACTGCTATCATTTTGGACTTCAAGTCTCCCATCGGAATCTGAGCTCTTTGGGAAAAGACTCTGTAATTCACATTTTTGTATTTTCAGATCCTCACATAGTTACTTATTGAACAACTTAAAATATTTTGTCACATATATGGATATATCCATTCGTGTGTGTGTGTGTGTGTGTGTGTGTGTGTAGCACGTTTGGTGGCATTAGGGGATAGAGAATTAACATTTCTTGACCACTTACAATATTCTAGGAACCATGTTACTTTATGCACATTTGTATTATTATCCTCAATTTATGAGTAAGCTGAGGCTCACAGAGGTTAAATAACCAGGGTATGAGTTTGTAGGTAGGTAGTAGGGCTGTGATCTGAGCCTAGGCTTGTCTGATTCCGAACCCCAAGATTTTTCATACCCGCTCCTCCACTGCCTCCACAACTCTGCAACTCCCAGAAAGGAACAGCCAGGTAGAGGAAGCAAGATCCTGTAATTGAGGATTTACTTGGGAACCCTTAAATGTGGTTATAAAAAACCCTCAGCTGATTGTGGCACAGGCTTTCAAGCTTCTTCACCTGTAAGGAATACAAAGACGACCTAATTTTTAACATTTTCTTTCCAGAGTTCATCTTTTTTAAAACCTCTCACCTGATTTAGAAGGATTCCACAAAGATTAACAGTATATATACATATGCTGTGAAGGATCCCATCTGTCTCAGAGGAGATGTGCTTTTTAGTCACAGAATAGGTACATTTTATACTTGTTATCTATTTATGCTGCTACCAAAACCCCCTGATGCTATAGGGTCTGCGGATTCCAGTGAGAAAACAGGTACGGAATGTGCTCAGGGTTGTGGGACTTCCCATAATTGTTAGACTAGAAGAAAAGCCAAGAGGAAGAAAAATTCTCTCTGGACACTTGGGAGAAAAGTTCTGCTGAAGAATGGTCAGGGAAGGGATGATGGAGCCCCAGGGAACAAATCAGGTAATTGGCTTCCTCTCCAGAAGCTTGGCCGGGGCTGGGTTCCAACTAACCCTACTTCAAAGAAGTGGACACCTTTCTGGGCAGCACCTTTTCTCCATGCTAAGGACCATCACCCAAGCTAGCTGGTGTTTTAGGAATGTGACCTTTCATTGATCCTTCTTACCCTTCCTGGTGTAGGACACCGAGACCTCTCCAGTGTCCCTTTCCCAGTGTAAGTTCAGCTAATAGCTCACTTCTCAGCCTCACCTTAAACCCTGCCATAAAGGAGCGGCTCAGAGATGAGCTTGGCTACATCAGGCAGCACAGTGATCACCAGGGAAGATTCACGGGTCTGGCTGGCAAAACAGTTGCTTTCATGAACAAATGCTTCGTGAATGTCTATTACATGCTCGGCACCAGGTTGGCTGGAAGGATGCTGTCCTCTCTTTCACAACCACTTATTCCACATCCCACCTGAAGCTGTGCACTGAGTAGGATGGTCTTCCTACATAGAGAATGGCCAGGCTGTGGCCAAGGTCTTTCAGGAGCTACCCTCCTTGTCGACCCTGTGAATGAGTTCTGTGGGGCACACTTCCTCCTTCGATGCCTTGCAAGCTGTCATTAGGAGACACACATCAAACGACTATCATTATCAAAATCCTGCTAATCTGTTGAACATATAGAGTGATAAGAAGCTGGGCACTTATTAATTGAGAAAGGTTTCATTTTGTTTTTGAGGTGGGGAGCATTTAGATGTAGTTGACTTGGGTTCAACCCAATGAAACCTCAAGTCACTATACCCCTACCCCTCACTCTGACTCCCACTGCAGACCTGAGCCTTCTGAGAGTGGAGAATCAGCCAAGGGGTAAGGATGTCTACTGTGAACATTATTTTGTTCTTTGAAAGGGTACGAAGTTGATGGTTTTTGTGTGTCTGTTTATTTGTTTGTTTGGGAGGGTAAGGGGGGAAGTGGGCCAGATGCCCCTGACATTTAAATGTCAATGCCAAAAACTCTTGTAGACCTTGTCAGTCCAAATGAGGAAAGGAAATTGGCACTGAGAGAAATGGCAGAGTCACTTTCTTTAGGGAATCTGTAAATTGTTTTCAGCAAAACATAACTGAGAGGGAAAGCGTAAGAGAGGAGACCAAGATTCTCCTGACCACGGGCCAGGACAGATTAGCCCCTTGTTACCTGAAGGCAGCACTGTGAGCACCATATGCTGTGACTCGTCTGAGGCTTGCTTGACCCACTTGCTTGGGTTGCCATGCAGCTGCCACTCGGCCACTCTGCACCAGTAGAGCCCAGCATCCTCCATCTCTACCCAATGAAGCTGCAGGACAAACTCTGTAGAGGATGAACGGTAACAGACCAGAGGCCTCCTGAGCTCCTCTTCGCCATACTCCAGCAAGCCATCATGCTGCAGGTGCACCAGCATTTTCGTTCCAGAATTTTCCCTGTTCCGGTACCACATCACAGAGAACAGGGAAGCTGAGCTGCCAGGACTCTCCAGGCTGCAGCGGATGGCCACCTGGCTGTGCTCGGTAGCATTCTCTGTCCTGTACTCTTTGGACACACGTACTTTACTTCCTAGGAAATAAAATGGCAATATGTTCGAGAAGAATCCAGATTTTTAGTTCGGATACTGTGTCTGAAAAATGTAGTTTTCACTGAGGAGATGCCGTCTTAAAATCCTTAGACATCAGGTCTTTCATCTGTAACATGTTTTTCCTTGACCTCTGTTCCTCCTCCACATTTGCTAGAACATTCTGTGCTAAGACTCAAACAGGCCATTTTCCTTCTTCAGCCTTATCTCTTGTCTGTTGAAAACCTGCCCCAGAAACCTCCTAGCTTCAGTGGGTGTTCTGCCCTGCTGCTTTTACCCCTCCCCGGTCAACTCTTTCCTCTGCTTCCCAGAGGGATCCTTCAAAACTTCCAGCCATCCTCTCAAGCTGTGTATGGCACCAGTGCCCCTCGTTCTTAGCAGATTACCCTCCTCCCATACGCCCACACATCATCTCAGTTCTAGGGGCAAGGAAAGAGGAGGCTATCAGAGAGAATGAACATGTTTATACAAGTGTTAGACTACCATTCAAGGAGACACTAAATTACTGGATTAGACTAAGCTGTTTTTTTTATTATGTTCAATTAGCCAATGTATCATTAGTTTTTGACACAGTGTCCAACGATTCACCAGTTGACTAAGTTTTTTTTTTTTTTTTAAAGAATTTATTTATTTATTTGACAGAGAGAGATCACAAGCAGGCAGAGAGGCAGGCAGAGAGAGAGGAGGAAGCAGGCTCCCCGCTGAGCAGAGAGCCCGATGCGGGGCTCGATCCCAGGACCCTGGGATCATGACCTGAGCCGAAGGCAGTAGCTTAACCCACTGAGCCACCCAGGCACCCCCAGTTGACTAAGTTTTAAACAGATTTTGACATTTACTTTTTAAACATTCCCCTCCTAACCAGCAGGTGAGAACTTCGAAGGCCAGAATAGTCACAAACAAAATATAGAAATTATAGTACACACTAAATTTTCGACTCTACTACAAACACATTTATTAAACTGTCTTTAAAAGAATGACTTCAGGGGCACCTGGGTGGCTCAGTGGGTTAGGCCTCTGCCCTTGGCTCAGTTCATGATCTCAGGGTCCTGGGATTGAGCCCCACATTGGGCTCTCTGCTCGGTGGGGAACCTGCTAGCCCCCTGCCTCTCTGCCTTCTTGTGATCTCTCTCTCTGTCAAATAAATAAATAAAATCTTTAAAAAAAAAAAAAAAGAATAACTTAAAGAATGACTTCAGGGCACCTGGGTGGCTTAGTCAGTTAAGCATCTGCCTTTGGCTCAGATCATGATCACAGGGTCCTGAGATCGAGTCCCCCATCGGGGTCCCTGCTCAGCGGGAAGTCTGCTTGTCTCTCTTCCTTGGTCTCTCCTCCTGCCCATGTTCTCTCTCTCTTTCAAATAAATAAATACATACATAAATATCTTTTAAAAAATAAAATAAATAAAAGAATAACTTTATCTGATCCTGTATCTGTTGCTGTTATTGTTACCACCTTGACTCTCTCCTTCCCTTCATGGCAAAGTATGTGATAGATTAGTTTATATGATAGTGTCTCTGCTTCCTCATCTCTAATTCCTCCCTACTGGACTACAATCAGTCTTCCAGTCATGCTCTGGCTAAGATGCTCAGTATGGGCCCAATTTCTTAGCTCAAGACACTTTGTCTTGTTGTCCTCTCTGTGTGTTTTATCCCTGAAGTCCATTTTCTTCTTAAGTCCTCTCCTCTTTTGATTTCAGAGAAAATGTCTCTCCTACAATTCTGACCACTCCTTCGCAGTACCTTTCCCTGGGGCCTCTTCCTTAACTCACACCCCACACCAGGGTGCACGGTTGGCCACGCCCACCCACAGATACGTTTTGTTTGACACCCTCAGAATTTGAAAAGAACTCGGATTCCTTGCGTACATTCTCCAATCGAGCGATGTCACACAAGAAAGATTTTAGGTATTTCTTGATATACTAAAAGATCAGACAATACTGAGCCCACATTTCTGGATGGGAAGTGTTTGCTAGCTTGAGCTAAGGAGTGGCTGCCTCCTTAAAAAGGGTGCGCATACACTGTCAAGATCTGGCTTGGGCAAATGGGAGAAAGGGCTGCCAGCCACACAGATGGAGAGTGTTAAAGTATGCACGGGTCTCGTGGGATGGCAAGGATGATAATGCAATTTGGGACCTGCTGAGTGTAAGGGTCTCAAGGGCATCCAAGTAGAAATGTACAATAGCCAGTTGGGTAGAAAGATTTGGAGCTAAACATCAAGACTGAGAGCAATTTCATCGAAGGTGGTAGTTGAAACCAAGGAAGAATTGAAGAAGTTCTGAAGCAAGCAGAGAATAAGAAGACAAAGGGGCCCAGGATCTGTCCCTGAGGAACACCCACATTTAGCAGGGAGAAGAAGCGCCTGAAGAACATGGAGAAGTGGAAGCAGAGCAGCAGGAAGAGATCCCAACGCTAAGCTATTGTCTTGCTCTGCTGCCCCCAAAAGAGAGTAAGCTCCTTAAGGCAAGAGCTGTGCCTTATTCCTCTTGGTATCTCTAAACGTTCATTATAATCTTATTTTTGGATGTTACGTTGCAAATAAAATTTTAAGCACCACTTATTTGCATTGTGCTCTTGGATCTCAGCCAGTTCCCAAACCTTCGCTGTGACATTCATTTAATTTTAATAAACATTGGAGGTGACCTAACTAACACCGAGTGATCTAATGAACCCTGCCCACATTTCAACCACAGCACTCCTAGACCAATGCAAATGGATGGAACTTCTATTACATCTTTAAAGATCTCCTGAGGAAGAGGAGACTCCCTCAGTAAGCCATTCCAACAGTTAACTACTCTTATTCGCCTTATGTTTAGGCAGCCAAATGTTGAAAAGCAATTTCTCCACACATCCCTATAGAGTTGTACAGTTTCTGTTCACAGTGGGAGAAATATGCTTCGTATTACTCTTTCTTTGCCAAATTACAGTAGAGCCCCACTGGAATGACACAGCTTGTTATTACAGAGATCTAGAGATACAACACGCTACGTAGCTCCAGAGACCAGGCTGCCAGGCTGATAAGCACCAAAGGGATCTAGTCCTCATCCAAGCACCTTGAAGCCACGGACTGATTCACCTTAAGTGATACCTGCTTTCTCTGCTGGACTACCAGGTCCTGCATTCATTGTGTAGGTAGACACTCTTCCTATGACCCTGGGTCATAGTTCTACCTTCACATAACCACTCTAGAGAAAAGCTGCCCAAGAAAAGATGGAAATCCTATTGAAAGACATGTAAGAATACACTTGCAAGGTTTACCTGTGGGCCTGAGTTTCAATTCTGTCAGACCCGACTTCTTTTCTCCAAGTTTGTGCCAAGTGCCATTTGTAGACAAGAGCCATTCCTCCACAGTGCAGTGGTACTTGCCCTGATCGCTGTCTTCCACATTCAAAATGTGTAGCTGAAACAAGTCTTGGGAAACTTTCTCGGGGTAGAATTTTTGTTTTCTCCTTGGGGTGTGAAATTCATCCCCATATTTTACAACATTGGTTTGGTCCATTTGCAGGATCCTCAGCCAGATTGCGTTAGTGGAACTGGGAAAGAAGTACCAAATGACGGCTAACTGAAGGTCTCCAGTGGACTGGGACAAGATGCTACATTCTATGTTGGTGTTGGAGTTGATGAGGATCTCTCGGACTTGACTGCTTGAGTTCACTTGCAGCTTGCTCTCTAAATTAAAAGAATGGTGACAGTAACTTTTGTTACTTCACTAGAAAATAGAATTTTAAGGTAGAAGGGACATTAGAGGTCAACTAAAGCAATGCATCCTACATTCATTGGATATAGGCATTCCCTCCTGCACAGTCCCACTAACTGCCCACAAAGCCTCTGGATAGCTCACCAACGGACAAAGCAGCTCGTTCCATCTTTGGACATCACTGCCACTAGAGAATTCTTTCTGATGTCAACTTGGATTCTACCACTCTGTACCTTCCAGTCACTGGTCCTGGTTCTACCCTTAGCTGGCAGAGTAGGATAGGGAACATGGGGCGGGATGGGGTGTCATACGGAAAACCAATCTCTTCCACGTGGTAATGCCTCACTAACAAAGCCTAGACATTTTCTCTTCTGTCGCATTTTATAAATCAGTGAGAAAAAGTGGCCCTATTAATGCTTTGTTTGTGTACTCACTCTCCAGAATACTCCTGGATTTACAATTTGCTGACATGTCCTTGCTTGTTTTTGCCTTCAAACATGGGTAAACAAGAGGTAGTTGTAGGTGGGCTATTAAAATTGTATGTCTCTTTGAAGCCAGTTAATGGGAATCTCATACAGATATGGAGTCAGCTATCCTTTTACTCTAGCAGCTTTTCTGCTCTATCAGAAAGAAGATTGCTACAACCTGCTTTCCAAACCTTATTCTAACTTCTTGCTGTTATCGCTAATTCTACTTTTGTAATGGCTTCTTGAAGTTGCCAGGAGGTCTCTTTCCTCCTCCTTCAACAAATACGTATTAAGCACACACTGGGTTATGTGCCAGACCATTCCAAGCTCTGTGGATACCTCCATCAGCGGGTTCACAGTCTAGGGAGAAACTAGTGCAGGCACAGAAGTTTACAGATCACAACACTGTGTCAGCCAAATGTGACACAGGTATGCAGAAATGGCTGTCAGAGCCCAGGGCAGGACAATCTAACTCAAATATGGCAGTGGGGAGAGGCTTCCTGGAGCAGAGATCTCCAGACTAAGTCTTAAGAGTTAATAGGAATTTGTCTGGTGGAGAAAAGGTTAAAGAGTTCACACAAAACCCATGACTTGAACAAAGACTAAAAGTGAGGGAGAACATAGAGTATTTGAAAACCTGCAAGTAGTTTAGTGGGGCTGGAGCTCAAATTCAAGATGGAAAGTAGAAGATGATGCTGGAAAATCATAATGTAAAGACATAAATGTGCCAGGTTATAAAGGATCTTGCAAGCTGTGCTATGGGAGTTTGGATAAGGTGGATAGGGAGGCTTGTGGTTTCTCACCTGGGCCACTGGTGGTGGATTGTATATACATGGAGAGCAGTGTAGGAGGAGTAGCTTTGGAAGAATAAAAATAGTGCATTTATGTTTGGACTTACTAAGTGTAGATATGCCTCAGAGCTAACTGCATAACGAGTCTGGGGACCAAGAGGAGACTTTCAGGATAATGGATTTGAGAGTCGTCACTATATAGGTTGAACCAGGGGAAGGAATAAGCCCACTTCAGGAAACTGTATAGACTGAGAAGAAAACAAGCTAAAGCTGAAACACAAAGGAATGGATCTGTGAAGGAGGAGAACTCTGCAAAAGAGAATGAGAAGAAACAGAGTGTTAGGAAAGAAACCAAGAAAATCTTATGTCATGAGGCCAAGGAAAAAGAAAGTTTCAAGAAGAAGGGATTGGGTTGATGATTTTAAATACCACAGGAAGGACAAAGCAATTAAGGCATGAGTTAATCAACAAGGAGATTATTAAATGTCGCTCAGCAGCAGAGAGAATAATGGCTGCCACCATGTCTGACCATCCTCTTGGTACGTCAGGCACTGTCCTGGGCACATTACATATATCACCACCTTTACAGTGCACAGCAGCAATTTAGGGATGAAGTACCTAGACTAGGACAGACTGAGTGACTTGCTCAACGCTAAGCCACTCACTGGTGCCTGTCAAGTGGCAATGACTTCAAAGTCTCTTGAACACAATGTCTTTAGAAACAGAAGTCATAAAAGAAGATACGTTAACCCAGCATGACTTTGCCCAAGGTTGTGTCTTACTTTTTTTACCTCTGCTGTTTCACCAGCTGATGAGGTAAATTCTATTTGACTATAATCAGATATTCTCTCTTTACATTAACATGTTAAATCAAGAGGATAAATGTATTCTAATGGAATTGACATTATCCTTACCAGTAGGGGAGACTTTGCAAACATTTAATGATCAGTAAGGCACAGACAGTGACCAATCCAAAGAATGCCTCCCTCCCGACCAGAGCTGGTCCAAGAAGCCCCCTGTTGTGCCACATGATACCTTTCACTTGCTGGGTAGTGGGGACTTATGGAAAGAGGGGGATGGTGCCTGGAGCAACAGTAACTAGTAGTCTGTGTGGAGGTATGTCAATGCTTTAACAACAAGTATGGCTGTCCCATGTGTACTAACTTCATGTTAGCCTGGATATCGGTTTTATTCAGTGCTAACTTACACAGTCAAAACATGGGGGGGGAAGGTATTTTATGTTTTAATTCTATAACTTGCCCCAAATAAGAGAAAGGTGCTTGTTTGATTTTAAAGCAAGGATTAATTTCCAGTGGTGTTTACCTGGTAGAGCGATGGCTATCATCAGTGAGTGAGAGATGGCAGAAGCTCTTGCGGGGCTGCTTGTGCATAGGGAATTTCTGACATAAACTTCGACTTTACACTGATAGACTCCTGCTTCTTCCTCAGTGGCATCATGGATTAGGAGTTGAGAATGAAACGAGGACTGGAGAACGTTTGTCTTCTTTTGGAACTGAGCTAGTTCTTCCCCCCACTCAATAGTGCCATTATGGGTGACTCGAACAAGTAGATGAAAGACTTGAGATCTCGATGGTTGGAACAGCCACGTCACAGTGAGTGGCACCTTGAGGTTGGCGTAGTCAGCCTCCACTACGCAGGACAAGCCAAAGGTCTTGCCTAATTCTACTTTGGGCTGACGGCTCATCAGCTTAACCCGTAAACTTGACTCTGTGGGCAGAAACACACGGGAAACACCAATGCCAATATGTTTATCAAATCAAAGTTCTCCTACCTACCGCCTCTTCATATGGAACCATGCATTCATACATGGGGAGCTCCAAATATTTGGGGCTAAAAGTTGACTCATGGTACAGTCTGTCCTGAATTCTGGTTTCAGTTTTCCAAAGTTGATCCTATTCTGAGAGCGTTCCTAGCGGGAACAACAAACCGGCAGGGTTTCTCCAGCCTGCCGCTTAGACAGCTGCTACTGAGTAGGTGGAGTGCTCTCCCCTCCCCAGCCCTACCCCTGAATGGTGGGCCTCCCCTGATTTCCACTCGTGGGCTCAGCGTCTCTCTGGCGCACAGGCTTGAAGAGATTCTGCAAGCCCA
The DNA here is from genome assembly GCF_030435805.1 of Mustela lutreola. NCBI lineage: Eukaryota > Metazoa > Chordata > Mammalia > Carnivora > Mustelidae > Mustela > Mustela lutreola. Next base: position 100,196,330 of record NC_081299.1, on the reverse strand, counting down.
GAGCTGCAGCTATAGAAGCCTGGATATACAAAACTCATGTCCACGGGCACAGGTCCTCTATACGTCCACTCTAGCTCATAGGCTTTTTTGTTTAGCTCCGACCAACAACCAACAAGTGGCACCCTACACATGATCCTTATAAAGAGGAGTAAACTTTAGAGACTGGTGGACAGACATGGCAGCCAGAGACTATGCTTTGTGTCCTGGGGTGCACGTGCCACAAGGAGGGGTTTCGGGACGACGCACAAATTCCACTGCATCCCACCGTCAAGAAGGTACTGCTGATATATTTAAGTTTAGAACAGGATTTCTTCGACACTTACCCAGAGACTTGACAGTGACTGCCAACTTCTGAGTCCAGCTCTGACCTCTGGAGTGGCTCTGGGTGCCCTCAGACACTCGGCACTCATACACACCGCTGTCTGTGATGCTGGTGGGGCTGATCTCCAGCTGGAAGGTGGCCCAGTCCATTTTCTCCAGCCTCATGGGGCCCCGGTTGTTGAGTTGCTTGTAGGAGGCCCCCAGCTGCACGGCACCATCTTGTTGCATACTGGCCACCAACTCCGGCTGTGCCTGGCCTTGTGGGAGGTGCCACCATTCCACGGACAGGAGACTCACAGCCCCATCTGCCTTGCAAAGAAGCGTTAATGTCTCTCCTTCCCACATGGCTTCCTCCTTGTTCTTGGTGGATAAGACCACATTTCTTCCTATGGGTTACAGATTTGAGAGGAAAAAGAAGTATTTCAAGTAAATGAAAATTTTACTAAAACACAGTGAAATCTCTTTAATTAGGCCTTGACTGGTTTGTGACAAATCAGATCAGGCTGTTGACTGTTCTTACCACCCCCAGAAAAGAGATTTGCTAACCACTTAACTAGTGGCAATAAGACAGCAGAAAGAATATCAGGAGCACTTATTTACACTTAAACAATTTATAACTTGCCTTTATTTTTAGTGCTTTGTTAAATCAGCCCTTCATTAAGAACATCTAGTTGGGAAAACATCTGGTAATATTTTGTTAGATTAATTAGGGTGGGTGTATGAGCCTAAAAGTAACAAAGCTGTGTTTATTTAAATTTTTAGTCTTTTAGAATTTTATATTTCATAGATCAAAATGACATTGCTCTCCCTACTTATTTTTCCCCTAATTAGTATGTGTTGTGAACAGGAAAGGAGTATTGGTAATTAGATTTCTTTTCAAAAACTACCATTAGGGGTACCTGGCTGGCTCAGTCCATAAAGCATGGGACTTTTGATTCCAGGTTCATGAGTTCGAGCTCCACCCTGGTTGTAGAGTTTATTTAGACAACAACAACAAACAAAATACTGCCATTAAAAACAATTACTAGAAAAGAAAAAACAATTACTTGGGGGGAAAATACACAGATAGATACATTTCCCTTCTTCAAATCACATATTCTCATACATACACTATTGGTTGAAGGGAGATCCTTCTTTTATCTGAACTATAATGTTAAATTACAAAATACAAATGGCTCCCAGATGGGAAACTCAGAACGTATAGAAATGCAAACACTCATTCAACAGACACTTCCCGTGCAAGGCTTTGTCCTGGGTGCTTTGTGGGCAAAGCAAAGAGACCTCAGTAGCTCATGCATCTCAGGTTTAAGGCCAAGAAAATAGAATTGGGATGAGAAATCTCAATAGGATCTAAATGAATTTGCAAATTGTTTTTCCCTGTTGGGGAAGGAGCTGGGTCTTCTCCAGCTCTATGTATATACGTAGATGAGGTACAAAGGCAGAATGAAGCCTGATGTCCACAAGTACATCCAATACATGTATTTAATATTTTAATTATCTAATAATACAATTAAATAAATGATCATTATTTAATAATTATTAGTTAGATAATATTTAATATTCTATATCTATATCTTTATCTGTATCTGTATCTATATATGCAAACCTACTTCCAGATTTTGGGTAGTGAAGGCAGGATTATACTTAAAGTTCTTTTCAAGTTAAAAATAGACTCAAACTGAAGTTTAGAAAATAAAGAGGAAATTATTACTCATAATCTCACGACTTGAATGTAACCATTATGGTTAGTTTCAACTAACATCAATTTTTTTTTTAAGATTTTTATTTTATTATTTATTTGACAGAGAGAAATCACAAGTAGATGGAGAGGCAGACAGAGAGAGAGGGAAGCAGGCTCTCCGCTGAGCAGAGAGCCCGATGCGGGACTTGATCCCAGGACTCTGAGATCATGACCTGAGCCGAAGGCAGCGGCTTAACCCACTGAGCCACCCAGGCGCCCCAATTTTTTTTTTTAAAGAAAAAAAAAAATGAGGTCTCCTTAGTTCTTTACAGTCATTACTGCCTCTTGGTAAGAAGTAATAATCTTATCAAGTACATGTAAGTTACACATTCACAGTGGTAGTGAGTACCCCCTTCTGTTTAAAATATTCATAAAGTATGAGTTTCACGATAAAACTGATCAGACTTTGGTTTGACTTTCAAAACTGAATGCTCAACAAAATCCTTAATAAATTTGCTAATAACTTTTTCTGTTTCCACATACCAGGCCCAGTTTGGACTCCAGCCTACACAAAGAACTATATTTCGCTTTGGAAGACCATCCTACGGACAGGCTTGTGATCTGAGGACCACAAAGCACATCTTCAGGTCCCTCTGGCATAGATTCCCATATGCCAAATTTAAGAAAGTTTTACAGATCTGTTTCAGCAGAGACTGAGATGAATGAAGCCGAGATTACGCTTCATGTAAATATGTAAACCCACCCACACAGTTCTTCCTGAATCCTAGAAAGTCAGACCAAATGTTTAGTGTGAAAACTAACACCAACACACTTCCTGGCGTGCCATCCTAGGCCAAGGCTTGTGCTTCTTCGTTGCTCGCAAACGGGGCAACAGAGAAGAGCATGAAAGGGAAATTGATCTATCTTTGGAGATGCCACCAATGAGCAAGTGAAAACGAGAGTATCTTTATTTTTAGCTAGGTTTTGTTTTGTGCTCTTGGGCAGTGGATGCTTCTAGGCTTTGAGTATAACACCCAGTCCAGAGCATCCTAACATATGTTGTAGATTTGTCTGTTTTCTCTGCACACAATAAACACTGAGCGTTCACCACGTTTAAGGTTGTCCAATCTTCATAAACTTGAAACAAGAGCTGAGTGGCCTTCCACGTCCATGCCTATGGTAGCTACGTGGACCTGTTTGGACAGGCACCTCGCATTATAGCAAAATGCAGGGAATTGAGTCTGCCTGCTATCATTTACCTCTTCATTTCTTATTCTGAGTCAGGCTTTGATGCAGAATTAACACGTACTCTCATTCCCTGTATCAGGTTTAAGCGAACAGAGGATGAACAAAAGACATCTGAAAGATGTTTGTGGGGCGGGGTGGGGGGGGGCACAATGCAGGTGTTTCATCCACAGGAAGGAGGCCAAGTGTCATTCTTTCCCCTCACCATACTTGCATCACACAGACAACAAAGAGAAGACGGGGGTTTCATTAACGCTGGTGCTTTCCGCGTGGAGAAAAACCCAAAGTACATAAATGAGGACTGATGGCAAATAGAATCAAAGAATCTAAGACAGCAAGAGGGGACTTCAGGGCAATCTAAATGTATGTAATTATTTTATATTTAAGGAAGCTGAGATTTAAAGAAGTTAAGCCTTGGATCTGTGGTCACAGCCTGTTTAACGGTCCTGGAATAAGACCTAGGTCTTCAGCCAGTTTGGTGTCTTCTCTTTTTAAAAAAAAAATTTTTTTTAAGATTTTATTTATTTATTCGACAGACAGAGATCACAAGTGGGCAAAGAGGCAGGCAGAGACAGAGAGGGGGGAAGCAGGCTCCCTGCTGAGCAGAGAGCTCGATGCAGGGCTAGATGCCAGGACACTGGGATCATGACCTGAGCTGAAGGCAGAGGCTTTAACCTACTGAGCCACCCAGGCGCCCCTTGGTGGCTTCTCTTAACTCCACCTCAGAGTGATGGGACTGACACTGGACTCTCCAGGGGTGTGTCTGCTGTGTCCAGGGAGGCAGCCTGGCTTCACAAAGGGCGGAAGCAGAGAGCAGTCCGGGCATGTCGGGCTCTGACTTCACATACCTGCTGGCTTCCTCAGATGCACGTGGCTGTCTGGGGACTGCTTGCTCTGAAGCACCTGCCAGGAGCCCATCGGAGCTCTTGCCACCTCTGCCACGGCGCAGCTGTAGGTGCCTTCGTCCTCGGGTCCCACAGAGAAGATCTTGAGATAGAAAGCTTTGGGGCTTAACTTTGAAACCTGGAGCTGTCCTTGACTTGCTCTCTCTCTGTAGTCTCCCTTCAGGTCCAGAATACCCCCAGCGTCCATGCGGGCCATCTCATTACCATTGAAGAACCAAATGCCCTGAAGCCATGGGTCCCGGCCACCACCTACAACCAGGCAGACCAGTTCTAAGGAATTCCCTGCAGTCCATGCACTCTCAGCTGAAATGTTGATGTGAAAATCTCTCACTAGGAAACAAAAGCAACACAGGTGTTTAGAGAAGCCTCGGCATCTGTCCTTTCAGGACCACAGAGAGATAATACCCCCTGTAAGGGTAGTGTGGGGATTGCATTTCATGTGGGAGTCAAGCTCTGAAGAGGAAGTCAGCCAAAGCAATGCCTAGAATCAAAAATGTCCTTGCCTATTCCTTCAGTCTTTCAGGAAGACCAGCGCACATAGCTTTTCTGATTGCAATCCTATTAAGCAAGATGTATGCATAGAAGTATAAAAAGTAGGGTATATTTTTTGAATAAAAAAATATAAAATATAATATGTTGAACTGCTATAAACTGTGACTGCTTTGCTCTCTTTTTGGGGGGGCTAAGACTATCCAGTGGAATTTTCCTAAGTTAAAGCCATGTGACGTGACGTATGACAAATCCACAGCTAACTTAACACCTAATGATGAAAAGCTGAAAGTCTTTCCTCTAAGATCAGGAAAAGACATGGACGTCCACTCTCACTAGTTCTATCAGACATAGTACAGGAAACCCTAGCCAGAGCAGTTCGTCAGGAAAAATAAATAAAGAACATTCAAGTCCAAAAAATGAAGAAAAATCATCTGTTTGCAGATGATGTGATCTTATATATAGAAATCCCAAAAGCCTCCACCAAAAAACGGTCAAAACTAATGATTTCAGTAAAGTTGCAATATACAAAATCAATATACAAAAAAAAAAAATCAGTTGCATTTCTATGCACTAGTAGACACAGTATTGGAAAAAGACACTGAGAAAACCATTTCTGCAGATGGCCAATAAACACAATGAAAAGATACTCAACATCACTCATTGTCAGGGAAATGCAGATCAAAACCATAATGAGACATCATCTCACACCTGTCAGAATGGCTATTCTCAAAAAAGACAAGAAATACCAAGTATTGGAGAGGATGTGGCAATAAGGGAACACTTTTATATTGCCGATAAGAATGTAAATTGGTGCAGCCAATTTGAAAAGAGTAGAGAGATTTCTCAGAAAATTAAAAATAGGGGGCCTGAGTGGCTCAGTAGGTTAATGGCCAACTCTTGGTTTTGACTCAGGTCTGATCTCAGGCTCTGTGCTCAGCACTGAGTCTGCTTGTCCCTCTCCCTCCCCCTCTTCTCCTGTCCATGAGCTCTCTCTCCTTGCCTCTCTCCTAAATAAATAAAATATCAAAAAAAAAAAATTAAAAATAATATTACCTTATGATCCAGCTGTCCCTCTTCTGGATATTTATTCAAAGAACATAAAAACACCAAAAAGATATATGCACCCCTATATTCATTGCAGCATTATTTATATTAGCCAGGATATGGAAGCAGCCCAAGTATCCATCAATGGATGAATGGATAAAGAAAATGTGGTATATATACACACACACAAAGAATACCATTTAGCCATAAAGAAGAAGGAGATCTTGCTATTTGCAATAACACGGATGGACCATGAGGATATTATTCTAAGTGAAATAAAGACAGAGGAAGACAAATACCACATGATTTCACTTATATGTGGACTCTAAAAGCCAAAACAAATGAACAAACAAAACAAAAATAAACTCTCTATAGAGACAGAGAACAGGTTTGTGGTTCCCAGAGAGGAAGGGGGTTGGGGAGTGGGCAAAATGGGTAAAGGGGCTCAACTATATGGTAATGGATTATAACTAGACTTACGGTGGTGATCACATGGAGTGTATACAAGTATTGGATTAGTATTGCACACCTGAAACTTATATACTGTCTTATACTAATTTTATCTCATTTAAAAAAAAAATCTCACTTGCAATAATGTCAAAAAGAAGAAAATACTTAGGAATAAATTTAACCAAGGAGATGAAAGACATGTGCCCTGAAAACTGTAAAATATTGATGAAAGAAATTAAAGGTACAGGTAAATGGAAAGATGTCCTGTGTTCCTGGGTTGGGAGAATTAATAACACGTGTTGGTGAGGATGTGGAGAAATGTGTGTGGAGGACATGCTCTGTTTTCAGGGAGGTAATGTTATAGAAATGGTGTGGAGGGGGGCACCTGGGTGGCTCAGTGGGTTAAGCCTCTGCCTTCGGCTCAGGTCATGATCCCAGGGTCCTGGGATCGAGCCCCACATCGGGCTCTTTGCTCTGCAGGGAGCCTGCTTCCTCCTCTCTCTCTGCCTGCGTCTCTGCCTGCTTGTGATCTCTGTCAGATAAATAAAGAAAAAATCTTTAAAAAAAAAAAAAAAAAAGAAATGGTGTGGAGGTTCCTCAAAAACTAAAAATAGAACTACCATATAATCCAGTCATCCCTCTTCTGGGTATATAGTCAAAGGAAATGAAGTCAGGATCTCAAAGAGACATCTGCATTGCCATGTTTATTATTCGTGATAGCAAAGATATGGAAACAACCTAAGTGTCCACTGATGGATAGATGAATGAAGATAATATAGCAAATATATACACATTGAAATATTATTCAGCCATGAGAGAAAAGGAAAGCCTGCCATTGTCAACAACCTGGATCACCCTGGAGGACATTAGGCTAACTGAAATAAGCCAGACACAGAAAGACAGATACTGCAGGGACTCACTTATATGTGGCGTCTGAGACTGCTGAACTCATAAAAGCAGAGAATAGAATGGTGGTTGCCAGGATCTGGGGGGTAGGGAGTAGATATTGGTCAAAGGGTACAGAGTTCCCATTACACAAGATAAGGTCTATAGATCTATTGTATAGCATGGTGACTGAAGTTAATAATACTGTGTTGCATACTTGAAATTTGCCAAGAATCGATAGCTTAAGTGTTCTCACCATACAGCACAAGCACACACCCACTACACACAGAAAATAACAAGGTGAGATGGTGGATATGTTAATTAGCTTGATTGTGGTAATCATTTCAAAATGCATATGTGTATCAAAACATGCACACCTGGGCGCCTGGGTGGCTCAGTGGTTAAGCCGCTGCCTTCGGCTCAGGTCATGATCCCAGGGTCCTGGGATCGAGTCCCGCATCGGGCTCTCTGCTCAGCAGGGAGCCTGCTTCCCTCTCTCTCTCTCTCTCTGCCTGCCTCTCTGCCTACTTGTGATCTGTCTGTCAAATAAATAAATAAAATCTTAAAAAAAAAAAAGAGCAACAGGACAATTTCTTAATGAAAGAGAGTAACTATCCTCCTAGGAACGAAGGGAGAAGGAAGGGAAAGGAAAGGGGAAGGGGGAAGAGGAGAGGAGAGGAGAAGAGAGAGAAGAAAAGAAAAGAAAAAAGGAAAGGAAAAAAAAGAAAAGAAGCCTTGAGTGATCCACCATTGGATAACTGCTTTTAGTCTGGATATATACGGCTTTTGCAACCTCTTCCTGTTGGACCATAGCCCATGTAGAGAAACCAGGAATGACAGCTGAGCCTTCCCGCTTGCTTTGATGAAAATGCCAGTGGATCATGAAAAGTAACACCATCCCAAACAGGAAATGGGGTCAGATGGAAGGAAGTCCTGGCAGTGACTAAGACAAGACTCCACGATGGAAACTGCTAGAGCTACTCTGAGGCCCAGGGGTCTGTGGTGTGGAGGCTTCCGAGAGACACACCTGCTTCGAGCACCAGCTCCACCTCTCACCAGCAATTTGCCTGTCTGAGGCTCAGGTTCCTTGTTTTAAAAATGGGGAGTCAACCGCTTGCCCCATAGGGCGAGGACTAAATTAGATAATATAGATAAAGTAGGAAATGTAGATTAAGTGCTTATACAGGGCTTGGCAAGGGTGGTAACAAAACCATTTTCAGGCATGCCTTGCAGAACCTACCTAACCATTCAACAGATCTTATCCCATAGAAAACCTGCTATGGACAGACCCAACGCCAAATGTCCCTCTTCTTACTTATGCTTCCCAGATGCCAAAACCCAAATGTATTTAAACTTTCTATATTTTTTTTAAAGATTTTATTTGTTTATTTGACAGACAGAGATCACAAGTAGACAGAGAGGCAGGCAGAGAGAGAGAGAGAGAGGGAAGCAGGCTCCCTGCTGAGCAGAGAGCCCGATGCGGGACTCCATCCCAGGACCCTGAGATCATGACCTGAGCCGAAGGCAGCGGCTTAACCCACTGAGCCACCCAGATGCCCTCTAAATGTTTTTTTTAAAGGCATGACTGAAGATCAGAAAAACACCAAAAAGATACCCCATCAATACCCACTATCAACATACTAACAAGTTTCTTGAGAAGATCATTACCTATGGGTTGGATCCTCAGAGCGGTTTGAGCTGTCCGCTTTCTCGCGATTGAAGTCCAGGTTTCATCTGGATCCTTTATCCATTCGGTGGCCTCACAGAACAGCTGGCCTTGATCTGAGGGCTGGAGGCTCCCTATGGACAGCCTGAAGGTGGAGACCCCAAGCTTGCTGAGCTGGACGTCACCAGCCGCAAACCTCTCTGTATACGAGGGCCCAGGAATCAACAGGAAATCTTTGGAGAGGGAAATAATCTCAGTGATTTGGTTTTTTTCTCTGTCCTGCATCAGGTACCAGGTGACAGAGAGGTGGGTGTGCTGAGCTGAGGCTTTGGCTGCTTCGCAGGTCAGTTCTAATGATTCACCTTCCTCCTTACTGAGGGTCTGGGAACTCATGGTGGCAGAGAGGGTATCTGGAATAACTGGAAGCAAAGGAACAATGATAACTGACTGGCCCAGTATCCTGCCAGACAAGCCTGCTCGGAAGGAGATGGCGCCCTCACCCACCATCCGTAAAGCACCTACTTGGAGTTGCTTTTCCACTAGCCACAGGCTTTCCTTATTGCCAAGGGGAACATCGGCGTCTGTATTCACAGTCTGTGGAACTTGGCAGAACTAATGGCTTAGTGATGTACTGACCCTGACTTTACGTTTTTAGCTTAGGCAGTGACCAAATTAGCTACTCAGACACAGAGTATTTAAAAGGGAAGAGCACTGGGAGCCAGAAGACCTAGATTCTGGACCTAAATCTGTCCCTATTTGACTACAGGAATTGGAGCAAGTTGCTTCATTTCCTGATGCCTTAACCTGCTTCTTCGTGAAGTTCTGAAATAATCTCTTATAATCGTTCAGAGCTCAAATGCAGCCCTTACCAAAGTTTTGATAACCATCCTACTACCCTCTAACTGTGTTCTTCCTCAGAGGAAATCACACAGCCTAAGCTTATGGGAAAGCAACACTTAGATTCGATCAATGAGTATTTACTGAGCAGCTACCCAGTGCTACCCACCATGCTAGGGGCTGAGATCATGATTCTGCCGGAGCTCGAGGTGAGGAAGGAGTTGTATAAGCAGCCAAATACCACATACACTGGAGGAGTGCTAATAATAGTGATGTGAATAGAGCATTAGGAGGAAACAAAGATGGGAATATATTGCCTGAGACAGGACGGATTTCACAGAAGAGGTAAGAGCTAAACTGGGTCCACCAGTACATGTGGGTTGGCTAGATTGTAAAAGGGGTGCCAAGGTATTCTAGGCAAAGGGGCAAAATGGTAATTGCAAGGACGATGAACCTCTCTATGTAAATCTGCTTGAGATGACTAGCTTGGGAATATTCATTTCCAACTGAATGACTTACCACTTGACCTTATTAACTCCAGCTCTCTTACCAAGTTAACGTCCTGCCCCCAAGAAGAGACAGGACATGGGAAGAACTCTCAGAATTTTGTTTGATGCTGTTGCTACGATCACCCCATGGCTAGCTATGGACCAAGCCTTTGGAAGATCACATGCTATCTAAATCTTGGCAGTGGGCCAAGTTGACCAGAAAGACAAACTGAGTGTTTGAGAGAAGGGGAGATGCCAATGTGTGACCCATCTGCAAAATACCCAGAGGGCTTCCAGGGTTCTCTTGCCAAAGCGAGGACATGACTCGAAGCCCTGTCACACGGCACAAGGCATTGTGATGGTGGGGCTCTGGCTTCTGGGGGCTGCCGGACGCAGGCGGGCCCATAGCTTACCAATCAGCCTAGTCTTCGCGCTGTAATTGCCATAGTATCTTTCATCCGTGTTCGGTGTGTGACACTCATACTCGCCAGAATCCTTCAGCTGGGGCTCTGAGATGTGCAAGAAGACTGAGTTGCCCCGGACCCTCTCCACATAGATCTCCCCGCTTCGCACCCGCTGTGCGTACACCACATAAGAGAAGCTGGCATCCTTGGTGCTCACGATCTGGATTTCTTGTTTCGGGGTTTTAGGCAGGTAAACAGACCACTGGAAATTCTGCTCAGCAGGTCCCTGGTGGCCCGTGACATTGCAGCCAATGCTGATAGGGTAGCCCGCGACCCGAAACAGTGGTCCTTTCTGGATGGTTACCTCCCTCTGGCCAAGGCTGAGCTTAGCTTGCAAGGAAGAGAAAGAACGGGGAATAAAAATAGATTAGCGCTCCAGTCCCCAGTGTGCCACCTTATTGCAGCGCCCTGTATTAGAGTTCTAGCAAATGAGATCACAGGTTATTAGCTATAATCAACTCAAATGTTCATACACCTCCTTCAGGTTGAGAAGCAGTGGAATGGCTTGATGAGTTCCTGTTCTTTCATGACTTCAACTTCCATAGTAAGTCCTAATCACGTTAAAAAAAAAAAAAAAGGTGAGCTTCAACAGAATGATAACTATTATAACTAGTATAACACCTAGTGCCTGGTGTTATCTAAGGGCACTTATTTCAAAGTCAATATGAGGGGCACCTGGGTGGCTCAGTCATTAAGCAGCTGCCTTCAGCTCAGGTCATGATCCCAGAGTCCTGGGATCGAGCCCCACATCGGGCTCCCTGCTCAGCGGGGAGTCTGCTTCTCCCTCTGCCACTCCCCCTGCTTGTATTCTCTCTCTCACTATCTCTGTCAAATAAATACATTAAAAAATCTTAAAGTCAATACGATGCACAATAATTCACCTTTTACATTATTTTATGGGACAATTCAGCAAATTCTTCCTTCTGACTCTCATTCCTGGCTACCTGTTGGGCCGTTCTCTCCGAGATGGCTGGAGAGGGGAAATCTACCCACAGCCTGTGGTGCCACACTTTCTCGGTCTTGCTAGTTCGTTGGAACTATTTGTAGCTCCTGGCCACGTCTGATGCAGGACTAGCTAAAATTAGCAGCAGAAGAGGCAGCAGCACTTCCTTTCTATACTGTGGAGGGTTTTTTGTTTTGTCATTTTTAAAAGAACCACTACAGCTTTATTGAAAAGCTTCATAAAAGACGGCCTGTCAAGTCTGCCAGAATCTGGGCTCAAAGTCACCTTAGTTCTTCTCTCACCAAAAGCAGTCAGTTGGGATGACGATGAAGTGTTTCCTGTTGAGACAAATCTCAAGTATTCAGTTGCAAGGAGAAAACATTCACAAATGACAAAATTTTCTTTTGACGTGCACGTGTTCAAAATCAGACACTTTGCAGAAATGAAAAATGCATGTGTTTATGGATTAGGCTAATATTAAAGGCTAGTTTGTGTGACAGAAAGAACAGAGAGCAAATGACAGAGTTGCCCAAGGGTGAGCACGATCTTTCACTAGGGGCCTGGGTCCCAGTGGAAGGAGAAGAGGAGGGGAAAGACCTCAGAAGAGTCTCACACGGAGCAATTGCTGGCATTGTGGGATGAACAGAACAGAGCTCCGAAGAAGACATGGGGAGAGGGTGCCTGGGTGGCTCAGTCGGTTAAGCATCTGCCGTCAGCTCAGGTCATGATCCCAGGGTCCTGGCATCAAGTCTCAATTCGGGCTCCCTGCTCAGCGGGGAGTCTGCTTCTCCCTTGCCCTCTGCCCCTCCCCCATGCTTGTGCTGCCTCTCTCTTTCAAATAAATGAATAAAAATCTCAAAAAGAAAAAAAAAAAAAGAATATCTGCTGAATTTTGCAAATCCACAAGAACAGCAAGTAAAGGAAACCAGGGTGGAAAAAAAGTGAGAGAAAGGAAAAATGACCATATAGAGATCATGTAAGGCTAAGGAGAGGAATTTTGGAATGGAAACAATTCTGAGAGAAGAGGGACTACACAAAAACCAGGGAGAAAGTTCGAGTGATCATTTGAGGCAGTGCACTAAAAATTGCCTATTGAATGCTTCATGCAAAACTGGAAAACAAACATACATCCAACCAACCATACACACTTCCAGTAACAATTAAAGTATAACAATTTATTCGTAAATCCCAGTTCATGTGATATATTGATATTATGCTCTTTTTGTAATAAATCCTGAGGGATAGAAGGAAAAAATGTAACTTACTACTTACCAATTATTGAACAGAGAACTTAAAACATTTTCAGCAATGCCAGTTAGACATATATCTCAGAGAAATGTGTGTGTTGGGCACCAGGCTACGAATGGAAAAATACCCATGTCAACACTGTTCATCGTAGCCCCATCTTGAGACTACTGGTATGTCCACCAGCAAGAATAGACATACTGTGGCATATCCATAAAATGAAATATTACACAGAAATGAAAGCAAAAGAATCCTAACCGGTTATAACATGGATGATTGGGTTTAATGAAAGGGACCATATGTTGAGATTTTTTTTGACGCACTACAGAATGATTCCAGGATTTATCAACTTAAAAACAGGCAAAACCACACTGTATCATTTAGTAAATGTGAACAGAAAACCACTTAAAAAAAGAACAAAAGCTAGGAAGTGGTTATCAGGGGAGTCAGGACAGTGATTGTGTGTAGGGGGGATGGTAGAGATCTGGAGGGGGCTCATGGCACAGTGAGTGGGTACTTCTAGGGTCCTAGCAATCTTCTGTTTCTTGACCTGGATAGTGATGACATGGTTTTATTTTTTTAACTTATTTCCTACACTCCATGTTTATGTTTTACTAACTTTTCTTATGTGTTATATTCCACAACAAAAATGTTTTTAGAAATAGGGTTTCTGAGGTACCACTTTAGTGGTATGTTACCACAGTGTTATTTTGGTCGCTAGGCAACACTTTTCATTATCTTCCATGGCATCAGGAGATGGGTACCATATCTGAAACATTTTACTGTGTAAACTAGCACCCTATCTTCTACTGCCTTATTTGCCAATTCAATAAATACTTTTTCAACAACTTATAGTATTTCTGATGCTTCAGGAGCTAAGACAAAAAGATGAGTTAGGGATCATCTTTGACTTTGTGATTTTATAATTTAGTCAGATAGGATGGTAGTCCTCTCTCTGTAACAGGGAGATGCTAAGAGTGCTTTAAGGAATTTGAGGGAAGGAGAGATTACATTTTGAGAGGAGGGAAACAGGAGAGATTTAAGAAAGAGACCGTTTGAGAAGTGGAATTTTAAGAATTGGAAAGATTATGATAATTCATGACAAGACTGTATGAGTAGGAATCAAAAGACTTGTTTAGGAATTAGGGAGTGATAAAATGGATTGGGGGTGGTGCCTGGGTGTCTCAGTTGGTTAAGTGACTGCCTTCAGCTCAGGTCATGATCCTGGACTGAGGATCAAGTCCCACGTCGGGCTCCCTGCTGAGCAGGGAGTCTGCTTCTCCCTCTGACCTCCTCCCCTCTCACACTCTCTCTCTTTCTCATTCTCTCTCTCACATAAATAAATAAAGTTTTAACAAATGGATTAGGGGAAAGTTTACACACATGAAGATGAATGAAGGAGGTAAGGCTGGACAGGAATTTGGGGCCCAAAGCATGAAGTTCTTGACTATCACATCTTAAAGTTTGGATTTGACTGATCAAGTGATGCAGGATCCACTGGAAATGTTGGAAAGAAAGGTCTTAGGAAAATCAATCTGACAGCTGTGTAGGATGATGGAAGTTAGAAATAAACATTAGGGGGCGCCCAGGTGACTCAGTTGGTTAAGCAGCTGCCTTCAGCTTGGGTCATGATTCCAGGGTCCTGGGATCGAGCCCCACATCAGGCTCCCTGCTCAGCAGAGAGCCTGCTTCTCTCTCTCCCCCTCTCCCTGATGCTCTGCTTACTTGTGCTCTCTCTCTAACTCTCTGTTAAATAAATAAAATATTTTTTAAAAAAAGGAAATAAACATTAGGAAATCATGGTAGCCCAGGAGAGAAATGATTGCTGCAATCGGAATGCAAAGAAAGCTACTATAAGAGCTACTGCGGAGATAAAATCTAGTGAGTTTTTTAGTGACTTGGATGCTCGGAGGTAGAAGAGGTGGATGGAAGGATGGATGGCTGTTAGAAATCGAAAATGATGGCAAGTTTTGTGAGGTTGACTGAGAGAATAATGATTCTCTTAATAGAAGTAAGGGTATCACAGGGCACCTCGGTGGCTCAGTCAGTTAAGCGTCTGACTCGTGCTTTCTGCTCAAGTTATGATATCAGGGTTGTGAGATCAAGCCCTACATTGGGCTCCGTGCTCAGCACAGAGTCTGCTTGGGATTTTCTCTCTCCCTCTGCCTCTGCCCCCTGTTCTCTCTATAAGGAAATAAATAAACAAACAAATAAATAAAATCTTTAGAAAAATAGAAATAAGGGTATCAAGAAGAGACTGTTGTGTTCAAAGGTAAGGGAGAAGATACTGCATTTGATTTTGAAAGTACTAAATTTGAATACCATAAATTAAATAGGAAGGATATCCAGCAAACATTGGGAAATAACATTGAAATAATATATATTCTATATATGTGCTTATAGATACATAAAAGTATAAATTAAGAAATAAATGTTTTTTTTTTTAATTTTTAAAAAAGATTTATTTATTTATTTGACAGAGATCACAAGTAGGCAGAAAGGCAGGCAGACAGAGAGGAGGAAGCAGGCTCCCTGTTGAGCAGAGAGCCCGATGCGGGGCTCGATCCCAGGATCCTGGGATCATGACCTGAGCCGAAGGCAGGGACCTTAACCCACTGAGCCACCCAGGTGCCTCAATAAATATGTATTTTTACTTTGAGGTCTACTCAACCCTTTGAAAATCTTTGTAATCTAGTCCTTTTAAGAAGTCTGTGATATTCCCACATTTAGCAAAGTCAAACTTGTAAATGGCTGAGCCTGACTTGAAACTAGATTTGCAAATGTGAAATCCCTGGCTGTCTCCATTGCTTCTCACCATTTCCTGTGAATGCCTGTTTATAACCACAGAAGGTTCTGGGCCACGGGCGCAGATTAGGTCACAGCACTGGGCAGTGTGAGGGAATAGAAGGAGGAGGGCTAAAGAGAGATTTCTAGAGGGTCTCTCTGTTTAGGGGATAGGATGAGGAACACACCTACAGAAGGAAAAGTGAGGGAGATAGGAGAGCAGACAGGACATAGTAGCTTGGAAACCAGAGGACGGAAAAATGTTCCACAAAAGGGCTTGTCTGGGGGTCACCTGAGTGGCTCAGGCAGCTACCTTTGGCTCAGGTCATGATCGCAAGATCCAGGGATCAGCCTCACTTTGGGCTCTTGCTCAGCAGGCAGCCTGCTTCTCCCTCCCCCTTCCCCTGCTTGTGTTCTCTCTCCCCCTCCCTCTCTCTCTCTCAAATAAATAAATAAGTAAATCTTAAAAAAAAAAAAGAAAAAAGAAAAAGAAAAAAGGTCTTGTCTGCTTGCTGAAAAGCTGCTGTGAGGGCAAGGACCCTAAAGTCAGGGAACAGTCCTTTTAGTTTGATGAGGACGGTATCAGGGGAGATCTTTGTAAAAGAGATTTCAACAGAGCAGAGGCCGAGGATTTCAAAGATAAGAAGCGACCGCAAGAGGTGGGAACTTCTTCGAGAAGTTTTGTGGAGGCAGGAAACAGAAGAATAAGGTGGCAGCGGGCAATGGCAGCTGAGAGGGGAGAAGCAGGGTGGGCCGCCAGGTGTGCTTAAGGGCAAAGGAGCTGCAGAGGGGAGATGGGCCGTGAATGGAGGAAGGCCCCACAGAGGCACGAGGTCACGAACACGAGCGGGAAGGTACCGCTTTCTCAGAAAGGTGAAGCAACAGCACGGAAGTATCACAGGTATTTTTGAATGGTCCACAGAGGTCACTCAAATGGCTGTGCACTGGGGCCATTCGCTGAAGCAACTATTTTTATAAAGACATTCTCTGTGGGAGATGTCCCTATCTCTCCTCCTCAGCAGTAAAATACTTCAGAGGACTGTTCTGTTGCTTTCTCTCCTAATGGACGGAGGGTGAGAACCCTTTGCGTAAGCAGCTCAAATTCTCACTGACTGACGAATATACAGCTGGGCCCCGACACACCACACCGGGGCCAGGCTTTTGAAACCCAAACAATTCTTGGATGATAATGGGATTTTCTTTTTTTTTTTTTTTTTCCAAAAAGATCACTGGGATTGCCAAATTTACCATTACAATATTATTTAAAGGGAGGATGTTAGGTTGATCATATAAAATGGCCCATAAATGACCACTTTTTAAAAGGATTTGTTTATTTTGACAACGAGAGAGAGCGAGCACAAGCAGGGAAAGTGGCAGAGGGAGAAGCAGACTCCCTGCGGAGCAAGGAGCTCAATGTGGGGCTCGATCCCAGGACCTTGGGATCATGGCCTGAGCTGAATCCAGACACTTAACCGACTGAGCCACCCGGGTGCCCCTATAATTGACCATTTTTGATACACAAAAATAGCACAAATACACAAAAATAGTTTTGTATAATTACAAAACCTACCCAGAGAATATCAAACACAACAAGCAACATCTTACACGTACACATACAAAAACCTTATGCCCTTGAAGGTGGAGAGAACTTCCAACCCAAAACAATTTCTTCTATGAATACAGTCTCTGTAAGATTATAAAAAAATGGGTCTCTCCCTAGGTCCCTCCCGAATTAGTGGTTTTTCTATGGAAGGAAGCTAGTCAGGGTGAAGGGAGACAGGTCTAGATCAGGGAGGCCAAGCTGAGTGCTAAGTCCATGAGCTCGTTCACTGATAACATTAATTCATTGAGCGCTGTATTCTGGCAGAACTAATCAGTCTTTATGTTTATTAAAAAATTAATCTAGGGGCGCCTGGGTGGCTCAGTGGGTTAAGCCTCTGCCTTCCGCTCAGGTCATAATCTCAGGGTCCTGGGATCGAGCCCCGCATGGGGGGGGGCGGGTCTCTGCTCAGCAGGGAGCCTGCTTCCACCTCTCTCTCTGCCTGCCTCTCTGCCTGCTTGTGATCTATGTCTGTCAAATAGATAAATAAAATCTTTAAAAAAAAAATTTAATCCAGACAAAGTATACCTTTGCTAAGTAGTGCAACCAATCAATTGATCAGCATTCAACTTCTTCCCTTATTTATAATTCTGCCTCCATAATTGTCAGGACAAAGAGCAGGCTTCCAAAGTTCTTTCGAGTTGCTTCCTGACTCATATGCCCTTTACATAAAAACCATGGTTCTATAAAAAATGAGTGCTTTAAAGGGAGTCAGTACTTAGAAGCAAGAAATACAGGTCCAGTTTGGATAATTGTCTATGTGGGTTTAAGAAAAGCTTCCAGCTTCCCTTTTTTGAACTTGGTTACTACTTGCCTTCACCCTGGGCTTCCAGTCTGCTCACCAGAATTTAAAAAAAAAAAAAAAAAAAAAAGAAGTGTGTGAAGGAGAGAATTTGCAATGTCTGACTTGTTGCACAACACACACCCTGTTTTCTACTCTACACAAGCTAAACACACAGTACAAATACACAAAGCATGTTTACTTAAGAATCACCCTCTAAATACATACATACATACATAAAATTTAAAAATAAACAAATAATCACACTCAGCAACTGAACAGGACAAATTGGAACGTACCAGCCACCGACCTGCCCAGCCAAGCCAGTCTGGTGAGCATCCATCCACCCAGCCACTAACCTAGTCTCGTAACTAGCCCCACAAGGCCCCCTCTCACCCCATCAGGTCCCAGATCTGATCCGTGCCTCACATGATCTACCGTCTGCTGAGACATGAGCCCCGTTCGGTTCAAGCCGATGTTTACGAAGCACACCATTGTGCTGAAGGCTGTCACTTCTTCATGTGTTAGCCACAGCTCTGGCCACACTGCTGATTAAGTTCACTTAGTTCCCCTAACTTCCCACTCAGGTCCCCGTGTGAACTCCGTCTAGTCTCCACAGCAGTTCTTAGCCTGAGTCCACACTCAGGATTCAAGGTCCATAAACTCAAATTGGGGAAAAAAAAAAAAAAAACCTACATCTTGATTTTTCACTCGTCTTAATGAAAATTTAGCATTTCCTTCAGTCATGAAGGTAGACAAACAAAGCAGAGATATGTTCACGTTACATTACTGTTGTTGAAGACATCTTGAAACATGATTTACATTCATTACGCCTTCAAAGTTTGGTGGTTAACAGACCACCTCTAGATCTTGCGATGGAACCGCCAAGAAGCCAGTAAATGACTACATCACCAGTTAAAACGATACCAATAATTGCATTTAAGTATGATGGCTTTCCCCTATAATCCTATGCATTTTATTTTAGGCATTTTACAAATTATCCTAAGGTGGGATTTATAGGCCTCGCCACTAAAGGAACCCATAACACACAAAAAAGTACCTGTTACCTGCTCTGGAATGATTCCATTCCCAGCACAGGTCATCTGTTCTATTCCAAATCTCCCCATTCCTCCACGGTTATATGTTTAAGTGCTCCTGGGCCAGCTAAGACCCTCCATGTGCCCTTTAGCAGAGCCCGGTGAATCTTTCAGCCCCTTCTCAGTCCTCAGATCAATTCCCACTTCTCCCAGGGATATCCAGAACTTTCTTTGCCTAAAATTTCTAAGTGCTCTCCTAACTTTCCCTTCCATTCATCCACATTCCCAAAGAAAATACATCAGACAAGACATGAGGTCACCTCTCAGTCTGGGCAGCTGAGGCCTCCACAGATGGGTTAGCCCAGGAGGATAAGGTAAACTCAGGGCAGCATAGACAAATGTGAACATCGGTGGGCCCAGGTTCACGAACTCAACCAAGCACCGCATCTCTCTAGAACTCAAGTGCGCTGAGGTAAACCAGGACACCGTTCTTGGTTAAGTCAAAAATTAGTGCCTAAACTCAAAATGTGTGGCACAATTTTTGCCTTTAAATACCAAATTGTCCTCCTCCACCACCCAACAGCCTCCTGTTGACAAGCTCCTGGGACGACAGAGACATGCAGAATTATGACACTTACTCAGAAAGAGAAAGAAAGATGCCACATGTGGGATGTGTGCCATTTGGCCCAGTACAGACCTTTCCTCGTGGTGTCACTGAAGTTGCTCAGACACTGAGTGACAAACGCTGTGCTCTCGCTACAAAGGTAAAGAGGAAGCCAATGGTGTGGTTTGCAGCACAATGGGAAACACAGATGGCTTGCAAAGAGCAAAACCGTTTGCATCATATGGTTCTTTGCTAATCATTCGAATCTGGGTGAGAAAAGTGAGTGATCTTTATGGGTAAGTAAGCGTATACGGATGAAAATAAGAAAAGATGGGCCTCATCCTGGCTAAATGTGCATCATTAGGTCATGTAGTAAACCGGATAAATAAAAAAAAATCAAGCAGAAATGTTCTCTTCTTAATGCCTCCCTCTCCTTCCCCCTTGGGAAAAAGGGTCAACATAAATGTGGGGAGATACAAGGTGGTAGTAATGACGATGGTCTCCTGAGCCAGGCTGCCCAGGTTGGTATGCAGGTTCTGTTTTCAATAGCTGGGTGATCTTAGAGAAGTTACTGACCCTCCTCTGTAAAACGGAGATACTAATAATATGTACCCCATCAGGCTGTGTGGGTTGAATGAACTCATTCACTTCAAGCACTTAGAACAATACCTGGTACATAATAAGTGCTCAATGAGTATCAGCAGCCATCATGTGACATTTAAGTGTGTCTTCATCTGCCCAAGGATGGCGAGTAAATACTTAAATCTAACAGGTGCCACTGAACCCAGCCCAACTCAATCCTACCTAATCCTGGAAGACAAGGCCATATAAAGAGGAGCTTATCGAAGACAACAGATTTCTAGGTCAAGGCTACATCTAGATGGGCCAGTACTAAACTGGTGTGCTTTGGGCCACAGTTTCAGGCATATTCCCACTCCATCCACCCACTGAATCATTTTTTTAGTACTGCTATGTGCTGGGCGCTTCGGTAAATTCTGCACCTATGGAGATGTTAACAACCCAGTCTTTGTTCTCAGGAAGCTTCCACTTCATGAGAGACCCACAGTGCAATGTTGCAAGCACAACCATCAATGCAGCTCCTAAAAGGAGTGAGAAAGGTTGGGGAAGAGGAGGGAAAGGCAGGATGGGCTGGGTTGGGCCAAATGAGACAACTAGGGAGGAAGAGAGGCAGTTACAGCTGGGGAGAAGCAGCCTAGTGTGAATAATGATGCACAAGCCCCCCCCTCCTGTTTGAGTGAAGTTTGAGGTTGGTCTACAAGGTTAGGCTGGGGCAGATCTTACTGGGCCATGCATGCCAAGCCTAGGACCTTGGCCTTTATCCCACAGAAAAGGGGAGATCTGAGGTCTTCTTCTTCTTCTTCTCCTTCTTCTTTTTCTTCTTTCGGAGGAGAATGGCCTGATTGGATTTTTCCTTTTGAATTGAATTCCATGTTGTGTATTGCTAACTAGTTGAAAGATGAGGGAGGGAAGCAAGGCTGGAAGCAGGAAGGCCAGTTACAGGATTTTTGTAGTTTCCCGTATAAGCAATGATGAGGTCCTGAATTAAGTCATTTAAGATATTGCAAAGGAATATCGATGCATTTGGAATTACAGGGTAGCCTCTCTGATCTTCTACATGGGATGGTGGAGGCAATCAGGAGCATGACTGGCTCTCACACAAGGTAAGTTAGGTGAGGTGGCCTAGGAGAAATACGAGTAAAGAGGTACGGACATTTGAAGGAGGGAGAGAGCACAGCTGATTCGAGGAGAAAGGGAAATCAGGCCAATCTTCAGGGGAAAGGTAACATTTTGAGACAGTTCTTACTTTCCCCATGGCCATTCTAGTAGAGTAGGGTGATATTCAACAAATTCAGGTCTGGAAGCCTCTAACTTTTACCCCTTTTCAAGTTTTCACTTCCTTCCCTTTTGGTTTTATTTATTAGTGATGATACCTAAAAATTAACCCTCCACGGTCAGTGAAACTACAAATACTAATGTCTTTAGTGAAAAGCTCTGTACTTCCCTTGTCAAGGTACTATGCAAGACTTAGTGGAAGATGAGCCATTCCTTCCAGAAACTTGAAAATTAGCTTAATAAACAACCACAGATAAGAAACAGTAGCCAGTTGGCATGAGCTCTCTCATGTGGGCCTCTCCACAGTAACACTTGAGTGCCCTCACAACATGGCGGCTGGCTTCCTCCCAGATGGAGTGATCCAAGAGACAGACCAAGGAGGAAGATGCAGAGCCTTTTATGGACTAGTATCAAAGTTACACACTATCACTTCCGCCTATTCCATCTGCTAAAAGCCCAGCCCACACTCAAGGAGAGGGAAATTAGGCCATGCCTTTTGAAAGGAGGAGTGTCAAGAATTCATGGATGTGTTTTAAAACCACCACAAACCTAACTCGTGATTTTTAAACATTTTCCATATGTCCTTTATCATATGTGTGTCTGTGAATATGTATGTATTTGTTTAAGACAAAGAAAGAGAAAGAAAGGAAGGAAGGAAGAGAGAGAAAGAGAGAGAGAGGAAGAGAGAGGGGAAGGGGGGGAGGGAAAGGAAGGAAGAGTAACCAAATAAGGCAGCATGTGTTGAATCCCCCATTTATGGCTCAAACAAGAAATATCCTAAGAGTTAATAGGCTGGAGGGGCTGCTGTAGGCAGGGAGCAGCCATAGGTCATTCAGGAAACACTGGTTTCAAGTAGGTCCTTGGGGGTCTGGTGTGATTCAAATAGGCAAAGGAACGAGGGGAGGATTCCAGTAGGGAGAAATGAAATGTACAAAGATACAGAAGCACGAGGTGCAGGTTATACTCAGGGAACAAGTAAAAGGTAGTTTACCTTGAATGGGCACTTCACACTACCTCTACAGGCTGCTGACTATAATATCAGTGGGACCTAAGGTATGGTAATTGGTCCATCGTTTCAGTTGGAGAAACCATGGGTCATCCCCAGGCACCGAAATTATAGGCAAATACACTGAATCATTTAGTTATTGCTGTAACAGTACACATTATTTTTGTTCTTAAGCCTGTGGGTCACCTGTCCTCGACCAGCCTTGGCTAGCATCCCTCTTCCATCCCTCCAATAGGCTAGCCTGAGCAGGTTTTCATGGTGATGTGAGGGGTCCAAAAGGACTCGTGGAAATACAACAGCACTTTTTAAAGCTTCTCCTTTTATCATAGCTGCTAACACCTCATAGATCAAAGAGAGTCACCTGGCCAAGTCCAAATGCAAAAGATGGGTTAACAGGCTGCATCTTTTTAGTGAGGGGAACGGCAAAGCGACAGGGCAAAAGGAGAGAATTAGAATGATGGACGCAGTCAGTGCGCTACGTGCACCGGAAAGAGAATTCTTCTAGAAGTGACCATTGACCACAGAGACGGTCATTGTCAATAATACGTCATAATCAGTATTCCTGAAAAACGTGCAACCAAATTAATGCTAGACAAGTTCTCATTTCTATAGCTTTGCCCCCCCAAAAAAGAAATTTTTTCCCCTCTTTCCATTTTAAATGACTCAATTTCTGCCAAAATTAACATTGACAGAGTGATGTTGCTTCTTTTCTGGGGCAAAAAACCAAAAAACCAACCAAACAACAACAACAACAACAAAAAAAAAAAAAACAAGCAGTTTTCTGTTGTCAAGGGGGGAAAATGAAGAAAGAAAAAATAAAGCCAGAGAAAGAGTGTTATTCTATTACCTTGGCAATCACTGCATTGTATCAGCTGAAAAGAATGTAAAAACGCACTTCCTGAGTCAGACGGAGGGAGAGAGCCAGGAATGGACAAAACGACACAGGAATGTACTAATGAAAAAAATTCTGTCCCCGTTCCTGAAAGATTAAGAAAAAAGAAATGTATTTTCTTTTCCTTCAGATTTGACATGCACAAGTATTCCACAGAAATCCCAGGTATTTTAGCCTCCTCTCCGAAGCATGTGGGCTGAAAACTTATTTCGACAGGGACCTTTTCACATGGGCAATTTTTTTTTAATCCTTTTTTTTTTTTTTAAGATTTTATTTATTTATTTGACAGACAGAGATCACAAGTAGGCAGAGAGACAGGCAGAGAGAGAGAGGAGGAAGCAGGCTCCCTGCTGAGCAGAGAGCCCGATGCGGGACTGGATCCCAGGACTCTGGGATCATAACCTGAGCTGAAGGCAGAGGTTTTAACCCACTGAGCCACCCAGGCACCCCCTTCACATAGGCAATTTTATAGAAGAGCTCACACCACCATGTGATGGGTATTACAAATCCCATTTTACAGAGGAAGAAACTGAGGCTCAGAAGAATCAACCGGCCAGGACTGTAAGGATAGGAAATGGCTGCCTTCTTGCTCTTGGCTCAGTGCTTTTTTTTTTATTCATTCCAGTATAATACGTATACAGTGTTATATTAGTGTCAGGTGTAGAAATATAGTGATTCAACAATTCCACACATCACCCAGTGCTTACCATGATAAGTATACTTCTTAATCCCCATTCTGTTTCACCCATCCCCCGCCCACCATCCCTCCGGTGACCATCAGTGTGTTCTCTAGAGTTCAGAGTCTGTGTTTCAGTTTGTTTTTTCCTTTTTTCTTAAATTCCACACGAGCGAGATCTTATGGTATTTGTTTTTCTCCGACTTATTTCACTTAGCATTATACCCTCTAGAGCTATCCATGCTGTTGAAAATGGCAAGATTTCTTTCTTTTTTATGGCTGAGTGATATTCCATGGTGCATACATACCACATCTTCTTTATCCATTCATCTACCGATGGATGCTTGGGCTACTTCCGTAATTCGGCTATTGTAAGTAATGCCGTAAACATAGGAAGGCATATATCTTTTTCAATTCGTGTTTTCATATTCTTTGGGTAAATACCCAGTAGTGGAAATTGCTAGATCATAACGCAATTCTATTTTTAACTTTCGAGGAACGCCTATACTGTTTTCGGTAGTGGCTGCACCAGTCTGCGTTCCCACCAACATGGAAGAGGGTTCCCCTTTCTCCACATCCTCGGCAACATTTGTTTCTTGGGTTGTGGATTTTAACCATTCTGACAGGTGAAGTGATAGGGCTCTTCCCATTGTATCTTCTAGCTTGCCATTCATGACTTCAGAAGGCAGAATGTGCGTGGGATAGAGTGTGACTGGAGGTTGGCAGAGAAAAACCCCAAGGGGTCAGCAGGAAGCTGGGCATGATTCCCCCTGCTTGAGCTCTTCCAATTCAGGGTAAATTGAGAGTCACTCAACAAGTGCTGAACTTGCCAAGATACAGGAAGCCCAGGGACTGAGCCCACATTCATGGCACATGAAGCAGTGACCCCACAGGAAGAGATCCCGGTGACCTCAGTCAACGCCCTTGTGGAACAGAGGAAGAAACAGGCCTTCAGCGGGCCCAGCTGTGAGCTGGCCCTGGGCTGTGACCTTGCCCCTGAGCTGTGACCTTGCCTCCATAATGGGAGAATGATACCTAGGTCTCCTCCCACTTGCCCAGCTCCAGCAAGAGTTAACAACTAGTTAACCTTGGCTGAAGAGGTTTTCGAGGTGTGTGGCAACCCCTCCTATGTGTGTGGGAAAAGCCTGAACTGGACTTCTGTGGGCAGAAGAAAAAGCCAGGGTGATGGGTAGGGGTGGGGATGGAGTTTGGGGGGTATAAGATGGGGAATAGGGGCACTAGCAGAAGAGAAAGAGCAACAGACGGGATTCCTAGGTCATTGGCTGTTTCCAGATATTCCCTTGGTAAAGGCTATTCCTTCAATTTCCTACCAGGGATTAAGTGACATCCAGCCCTGATTTTTGAAAAAGAGAGTGCGGCTGGGGGGCACCTGGTTGGCTCTGCTGGTAGAACATGGGACTCTTGATCTCAGGGTTGTGAGCTCCAGCCCCATGCTGGGGGTAGAGTTTACTTTAGAAAAACACAGAGTGAGGCTCCCAATAGTTCCCAAAGAGAGGAGAAAGGGAGAAGAGACAGGAAGCTGGCTTTGCCTGGGCTCTGGGTCCCTCCTACACCCTCAGATACCGATGCCCATAAAGTAGCTCAGGTGTCTCCTACCCTATTCAATAGCCACATTTTCTCCCTAGCTTCATACTACCTTGTCTTTCCCCTCCTCTTCAAACTTCTGACGGTTTCCCAGTTTTCTGTTTGATTTCCTAACTCATCGCCGCTTCGGCCCACTGCAATCTGGGGCGGTTCACACAAACATCCATGATCACAACAGTGAACCCGGCTCAGTTCTCCCCTACACTCCATCTTTGGGGGCACCAGAACTGGCAAACCTGCTTGCAATTCTTTCCATCCTGCCCTGATGGCACTCTCTCCAGGATCCTTCCTCAGCCCCGTTGGGCCCCTTCTCACTGGATCCTCCTCCCAGCCCACCCCAACACTGTGGTCTTCTCCTGGGTCCTCAGCAGCCCTTTGCTCCACAGGCTGCTCTCATCCCGCATCTGTCTGCTGACAACCACAGATACACATCCAACCCTGTCTTCTCCCTTCAGTGCCGGACCAGCCACCTAGCTGGTGTGGAACATCTCCATTCGAAGGTCCCCCAGGAAACTCAAACTGGAGTCTGACCCTGAAAGCCTTGTCTTCTCTCATTGGTGGTGTCCATCGTGGTTGGATGAACCAGTATCTTCCCAGATCCACGCTTGGCCTCCACACTCGATATCCACTTCTTCCTCAAACCTTTTATGAACTCATCCTACCTGTTGCTGTCACAACCAAAGGTCTCGATTTTATTGCTGGATCAACACAGTTCAACTCATCTTCTGGCCTTGCTTGCACACCCTAGTCCCTACTACCAGAAAAACCAAACATGTCAACATTGCCATGCATTCTCCTGATTAAGGTGTTCCAGTGGCTCCCCAGATATTTCTAGAAGATTGAGTCCAAACTCCTTGACTTGACCTTTACAGGTTGTCCCTTATAAACTCTCCCATCACCTCGCCCTTCAGACATAGAACCACTTGTACTCCTCCCAACCTGGGCAAAAGCTATCCCCACTGCTTCGAACCTTGTCCCCTTCTTACCTGGGAAATGCCTGTTCATTCAAGAAACTTAAAAATCTAGGTTTGTAGATTGTATAATTGTTATATGATAATAACATAATTATTTCGTGCCTCTTTCTCCTACAAGACAATCAATTTCATAATGACAGGGTCCAGTGCTTACTCATCTTCCTATCTGTTCAACAAATACTTGCTGAGAGCTTGAAATACTCAGGCACTGCCGCTGGTGTACTGATTTAGAATACGTACAGTCATTCCCCCCTGCCTTGTCCACAGCTTCACTTCGCGCAGTCAACTGTGGCCTTCTGGAAGCGGATGATCCTCCTTCTGTCATGTCATCAAGAGGTCAGGAACAGCCTAACACTACGCCCCAATATTTACATCATTCACCTCACTTCGCCTCATCACACACGCCTGGTACCATCTCACGTCATCACAAGAAGGGTGAGTACAGGACAGTAAGATATTGTGAGAGATGGAAAAACCACGTTTGCTAGTTCTATCATTGTATATTGCTATAATTGTTCTATTTTATTATAGTTATTATTGTTAACTTCTTACCCTGCCTAATTTATAAGTAAAACTGTATCTAGGTACTTACAGGAGAAAAACACAGTAAATAGTAAATACAGGGTTTGGTCCTATCTGGGTTTTGGGGCATCCACTGGGGGTCCTGGAATATGTCCTCTGCAAGCAAGAAGGGGGGCACTAGTGTGCACACTTTGGAGTCAGACAGGTCCGCGTGCCAATCTTACTTCATTTGAGCAAATTAATGCCGTCTTAATCCCCTTATCTCTGAAAATGGGAACTGTAACAGTAGGAACTCCATTATCTGAGGTAATTAGAGCTGTTAATCAATTAACAGAAAATGTCAGGTAAAGCTGAGAACTGTAGGAGGATTCCCGTGTAGCTGACATAGGTATTCTCACCTCAACCAACACACTCATTCACCTATCTCTGGGCATAGGCCTAGGTTTTTGCTTTGCGTGGGGGTCTGCTGTCCTGAGGCTCCCGTCCCATCCCTGCGTAAATCAAACCTATCGTGTCTTGTCTAAAATGTTCAGCTTTGGGCACCTGGGTGGCTCAGTCTTTAAGTGTCTGTCTTCAGCTCAGGTCATGGTCCCAAGGCCCTAGGATGGAGTCCCTCATCAGGCTCCCTGCTCAGCGGGGAGCCTGCTTCTCTCTCCCTCCCCCTCTGCTACCCCCCCAACTTGTGCTGTCAAATAAATAAAAGCTTAAAAAAAAAGAAAGAAAGAAAGAAAGAAAAGACAAGGCAACTTGCCTCTACTGAGTCTTTCCAGAGAATTCTTCTCACATTTACCAACACCTGGTTAGGAAGCGGAGCTAGTGTGCTGAATCAAGAATACGTAGGGTATAACCTGCTACAGGAGGGGGCACAAGCCACGCACACGGGGTCAGCAGGGAGCTTCCTCAGCACCCATGTTCCCCAGGGCCGTTCTGATGGAAGGTGTAGTTTCAGTGCGCTCACACAGAGGAAGTCAAGTCACAGGATTTGTTGCTTACACATCTCAGCAACAGGGCCAGGGGCAATGAACTGGGGTGAGGGTAGCCCCCCATGCCAGTCATGAGGGAGCAGGAGACAGAGAGCAGGGTGGCAAGCACCTATTATTTTTAAGGAGCGTGGGGGAGAGGTCACTAACTTTTCGAGGGTCACTAACTTTTCAAATAAAATAAGTGGTTATTTTATTTTTACTTTTTTAAAAAGTTTATATTTGCTTATTTGAGAGAAAGAATGAGCATGAGAATTGGGGGGGTCAGAGGGAGAAGCAGACTCCCTGCCGAGCAGGGAGCCCGATATGGGACTCGATCCCGGGACTCCAGGATCATGACCCGAGCCAAAGGCAGTCGCTTAACCAACTGAGCCATCCAGGTTTCCCTAAGTGGTTATTTTAAAAGGTACCTAGGGAAAAGCAAAGTAGGAACTCATAGCAGGATCCCTAAACAACAGTCCTTAGCTAAGAGTCCAGATTCTGGACCACACGGTGGTGGTGTCCCCCGTAAAATGCCCAGGCATCTCCTCACAACACCTGTTTGGCACTCACATCTCAATGGAGCACACATGCTACGGAGTGGGTCTGTGTAAATCACAGTCAGCAGGACCGCTGGCGAATCCAAAGAACAGAGAGGACTCAGGCGAACACCAGCTCCGCGGGTGGAGCTCAGGTGTGCCCGAGCAGCCGACAAGCCTCGGGCTGGTGAGCACATCAATCATGTCATTCTGTACTGTTTTTTGAGGCTTTGATATCTAGGGCCTCGTTGATCCCGGGGACTGCCTCTCTCCTAGAGAGAGGAACTGACGCACCGTGAGCGCGCCTTTCACGCCACCAATCCCGAGTCCACAGTTCTGCTACCCTCTCCACCGGGGCTCCCGCTCAGGACCACTGTCCCCTGCCCTGCTCCTCAGGACCAGGTACCAGAAAACTAAGGACAACCTCTGCACCCCAGAACCCACTGAAATGATCCAGTCGAATCATCCCTAAGCCTGAGGACCCTGACTCACCTGTCCTTCCCGTGAAAACCACAAAAAAGGCGCTGCCCATCCTTTACTCTCCCTCTGCCTCCTGATGGCCGCCGGCCTTTCCTGGGTGGCCTCCCGGACTGCGGCACGCTGTGCTCCCTCCTCTTGGAATCTATGAGGAGAACACTATCGTTGTTCTGCTATCCCTGAGTTACCCAATAACCATAAAACCTGTATTTTAAAAAACAGGGTGCCACACGCCCTGGGCTGTGGGTCTGAGGAACGAAGCAGCTTCTCTCTGAAGATCCAGCTGCACGGAGAGCGGTGCATGGATTGGCCGCGTGGACCTTCCACGTGTCCGGAACTGCCAATCTCTCAGCCAGGTTAGAAACTAGGACACAGCCCCAGCCCCTGCAGACCTCACCATGAGAGATGCTCCCTGCCCAGGACACATATGGGGCCCACAGTGGAGGGGGGCAGCCAGCAGGGAATCGAGGTTCTCAGTGTTCTCTCCTGTCCGGGCTCTGGAAGCTGGTGGCCCGGGAAGGAACACTGTCCTTACATCACAGGGGCTGGCACCTTCTGGACCAGTTTGGCTCCAGACTGGGTCATGAGTCAGAAAAGCCATTATGCTCCAGTCATGATACGGTCACAGAGCCTTGGGTGTCTGTTTCCTCAGCCACAGACAGGAACAACATCTAACTTCCCGCTTTCGTGATGAAAGACCTGTAAGGTCATGAGAATTCACCGAAGAACGAGGAAACTGTGCTAGGTAACGGGACCCCGGCCCACAGCTTTCTGCTCGGCAGGGATCCAGTGCGGCTCCTGTTAAATCCACTCAGGGAGAACCTCCAGCGTGATGCCAGCATTCAGAGAGCCTGGAGATGTCCCCTGGAATTCAGCCATGGTCCCTCACGCAGAGGAGAAGAAAGGGCAAGGAGACCAAGATCAAGTTCCTCACACAACTTCAATTTAAATTAAACTTCCTTTAATGAAATAAAAAACAGATGGTGCATTGCATAATATTTGTGGTCACAGTATAAAACAATACAATTAGTTCATATAACATCGGATATGGACAAAAATACACAAGACCCTTTCTTTGTCTACGCGAAATCCGGCAGATCCTTATGTGCCACGCTAAGAAAGACAGAAAGTCACCTTTTTTTTTTTTTTTTTTTAATCTTAGTGATCTGCACACAATATTTATCACTGAGAATTTGTTCCAACAGCAGAGGAGAACTTACCCAAATTCTAGTTCCCTTCTTCCTCTGTTGTCCTCGATGAAGCTAAAAAAAGAAAAAGTTTTCTGAAAGTAGCAAGTTGTGTAGTATTGCTTATTATTCCTGCCAAAAAGGCTCAGTCTTTGGCTCACAGATGTCAGTGACAAAATCATGGCTGCAGACGGTCTGCAAAGCAAGAAGCAAGAGCCACGGGGGAAAACAGACAAGGGTCTGGGTGGCAGGGGCGTCCTTTGCCAGGATCTTAGGGGAAATGCCACATGGGTGGGGAGGGGAAAAACACACAAATAAATAAATTTCTAAATTAAGATTTAAATCCAGTTGGTGAATCAAGAGTTCCACCGTCCCATGAAAAAAATCTGAAAAGTTGTTAAAAAGTCAGAGTTTGCTTTTTTTGCTTTTTTTTTTTTTTTTAAGCGAAAAGTGTATGTAAACATCACAAAGTAAACAATTTAAAGTAATTTCAAGGCTTCTATCTGAACATAGCTTAGGCTCTTTCTGGGGGTATTTTTGTGATTAGGAAAAAAAAACAACAACCCAAACTTTTTAAAAGTTTCTTTTTGTTAAGAAGTGCAATCTCATCCATGTGAATTGTGGCTAGGTTCTTCCATTCCTATGAGTGCTTCTGGCAGGAACAACTTCCAGAAGAGCACTTTGTGGGGAGCCCTATTTGGTACAGTGATAGAGTGTATCTAAGACTTTTAAAAGGACACACATTCCAGGCCCTGGGATCTCTTCCTCCTCTGGACCAGCCCCTCCAGGCGACTTGCTGTTGGACCCGATGATCAGAGGACCGGGTTGGGGGCCGTGCCTGAACAACCCCAGCCCTGAGCTACAAGGTCAGTTTGAAAGGAGAAGGTAGAGTGCATGAGCACAGATTACTTCTCCTCCTGCCAAGTGTCTGCTGTGGCCCATTGATGGTCTCACATCGTCCTGGGGCCACCTGGTCACATGCACGGCTAGGTACCCTTTCTTCTACCAACGAGGGCTTACTACAATAATCCTGAACCTTCTTAGAGGACTGATAACTGTGTGGGCTCAAAGGGCACTGGTGTCACTAACATAGCACCTGTGAATAAGTGTTCTCTCTTTAATTCCCGTATATACAATCACCTGTGACCCACCTCCTCTGACTTCGCATAGGCAAGAAATGACAGGTGGACAAGACCTGAACCTAGCGCTGTCAAGGCCTCCCCCTCTTTCTCTGGCTGTCTGTGCTCTGGTGGGGCAGATGCTGGGCCTGGAGTGCATCTGTGCCATTACTGTTAGCACAGTGTCCACCATGAGGGGTCCCCTAGGTGGACAGAACCAAAAGGGGAAGCTGGGTGGTGATCTGCACCTCCCCCCTTCCTGGGGTGGGGGAGGGGAGACTTGGTGACAAGGACAGAAAGGATTTCGGGCAGCACAGTGAGGGAAGTGGAGGGGGACGATGGTGAGCTGGGATGGGGGGGTGGGGGAGTGTGGCTCGTCCGGCCCATTGTGACAAAGAGCCACACATGAATGGCCATCATTTTGTATGACTTTATTGCTCAAAACAAACGAATCTTTTTTCCCTTGGGAAGACAGAGCAGTGTTAGACCCGTCAGAGCCGGGACAAAAGCAGAGAGGATTGCAATGCGGGCCGTGAGTCACCAGTGGGCCTCAGAAAACCCCACTGGGATGCTTCTGAGAGGCCAGTGCTGTGCAGGGGCAGAGGCCTTGGGGAGCGGAGGATCTCTTTTGGTCTGTGTCCTACTCCTGGTACGAGCAATCGGGCAAAACAGATTGCTCTCAGATCTACTTTGTAGGCTGTTCACACAGCAGTAAATTGCTGGTTTCCTCCGTGCTCCTAACAGGAAAGCAAACCTATCACAAAGCATACCCTTCCTCGCTAACCCCCTGCAGGGGATCTTACAAAGACTTGAAGGACTGAAAAGGTCATGGAAAATGCATGGTTTTCTTCCAGGTAATTTCTGATTCTGTGAAGGCAGACAGTCTTGCAAACAGCAACACACCTTCACGTGAAGGAGCCCAAGCAGCCCGTGAAGGACATGGGGCATCCTTGGGGGCCACAGGCGGTCCCTGGGTGGCCAAGGCCTCTGCCGCCCACAAAGGGCGGGAAGGGGGGACAGGGACGGCTCCCCCTCTCCGGACACAGCCCTGGCACCGCCACCCCGCCCGGCACGAGCTGCGGACATCTTCCCAGGACCCTGTTCCGCTCTCCCTGGGGCCCCCTGAGGCACAGTGGCCTCGGAACCACTGCAGTGAGTGCCTCCTTCCCTCGTTCCCCAACCTCCCCCCCCCCTTGAGGACCCCCTTACTGCCCTGGACAGAGGTGGCTGTGTATTTTTCTTCATATTCATACTCATTCTTAAGGCTAAGGTGGCAAGATAAGGTGCTTGGTGGAGAGCCAAATTCTAGATTCCAGGGCCATGCCAGGGCCATGTCAGCACGCTCGCATAAAAGCAAATATCAAAGAAATGGAAAGGGGGCAGAGAAGCATTAAAAATGTTAAAAAATTAAAAAAGAAAGAAAAAAAAAAGGAACGCATTTGGGCTCAGTAAGAAGTTACATACTGCAAGTTTAGATTTCAAATGTCGTCTAAACCCCTGAAAATCCGGGGTGGGTAGGGTGGTAACAGCCACCAGTCAGCCTTCTGCACAGGCCCGTGTGGGGCAGAGGGCGGCGTTGGCAGCGCTCCGAACACCGGCCCCCCACGTGGAAGCTGGCTCCCGGCGGGCGACTCCGTCCTCCGCCCGCCCCAAGACCAAGAACTCTGAGAGCCATCATCCTTCCTCCCCGCAACCCCTCGGAACCAAACAGACGCACACACACAGGTCAGAGATCTATAAACCGGCAGGAGAAAAAAATTAGACGAAAGGGGTAACCATTAAAAAGCCGCAGCTGGGAAGACACACACGCGATTGTTCTACCAGAAAGTGCCGTGGGGAGAAGAGCCGTGTGCTGGTAAACGTGTCCGCGCTCAGGACTGGACATGCAGAGAAGAGAGCGCGCCAGGTCCCACCTGAGATCAGAGGGCTGGGTCTGAGTGTCACACACTGCCGTGAAAAGCCTGCTGTCCTCTTCCTGCCCCGAGGGCTCCCTGGCCGGGCCCTAGTCCATCTCCATGGACATGAGCCGGCGGCGCTCACGCCTCGTCTCCTGGACCTCCTTCTTGCAGCACCAGTGCGAGCTGCAGTACCCGATGAGGCAGGACAGGAGCCCGATGACGGTGGACAGGCCCACGCCGATCAGCAGCGGGTACTTGAAGGCATTCAGCACTGGGAGGGATGGAGCAAGGGGATGCGAGGTCAGTGGTGCTGCAGGCAGACACCAGAAGCCCACTGCCTGCCCCCTCCTTCCCCACGGGACAGGTAACCACCCCCCAAATACCCACCCCCCAGGGGACTCGGGCTCCATCCAGCACCTGGCACAGTGCTCTAGGAGACGGAAGCACCCTTATCTATGCACAAAGTGAACAGATCACACCCCACCCAGACCTGTGGGGAAGAAACAAAAAACCAGGAAAAAGAACTCATTTGATGTCTTTGAATGTCAACTTGCTTTTTAGGGTTTTGGCAGGAGATGGATTTTTAAAAGTCAGGATAAGGGCATCGTGCATATAGCAGCAGATGAAGCCTTAAAAAATAGTTCATAAATCAATTCTCTGCATCAAATAACTGAAGTGTACTCGGGGAGCTATTTTAAGTAACACTACAGTAAATTATCTAGCAAAGTGAATAATCGCTCCCTTGTTTGGGAATCTGGGTTTTCGTATGGAGCTACTCCATGCGAGGAATTTCTAAGATGCAAATAGGGTCTAAGCGATGAAGTTTCAGGAAGGCACAAACACCATACAGATCGCGTGCATTCAAATCCCAAGTCTCTTCTCCCAGACGCACCAGCCCTCCTTGGGCGGATGCTGGCGCGCCGAGGGCTGCCTGACATTTCACGCGGCTTCCGGAGCACCTTTCGGAACAGCCCGACGCAAGATGGTCACCCCGTTGTATGAGAGAGGAGACGAAGGACCACAAAAGTGAAGTCACCTGTGGACGAGCTGGGTTCGATTCCAGCCTCCCCCAAGCTGACAGCCCGTCAGGGAAACACACTCTAAGGCCCCTCCCAACCCTCGGAGGCGCTGGGGCTTTAGCGCTCTCCATGGAATTTC
This sequence comes from Mustela lutreola, assembly GCF_030435805.1. NCBI lineage: Eukaryota > Metazoa > Chordata > Mammalia > Carnivora > Mustelidae > Mustela > Mustela lutreola. The sequence goes on along the minus strand of NC_081299.1, from coordinate 100,161,993 downwards.
CCTATTAACTTGGACTCTGACGCTTTTCACAGAGAAGACCAGTTTCTCGCTAGCCAAGGAACAGCTGGCCCCACTCTGGGATGTTTGGGGAACAGAAGGGTGGGAAGGGGGCCCTCTGACAACTGAGTTAGAATGAGTCTGGTGGCAAAGCCGCCCTCCCATCTCAGGGGTTTGGAGAAAACCCCGTCTATGCTAATGACAGCAGGCGGAGCCTCTCTTGTCCAAGAAGCAAAACTAGAAGGAGGACAGGAGGGGCAGGAAGCTACTCACTGCCTCCGCTGGGGACCTGAACCCACTCTCTTGATGATGTTCTCTGCCTCTGCCTGGCAGAATCCAGGCCAACCCTCTGACAAGGAAAGTGGGTTTGCAAAGAATTTAGAGAAAGCTTCAGAAATCTCTCTGGGAATTCTCAAAATCATTTCCCAGGGGTGCCTCCTGTGGGCGATATCACAGCTGGGGAAACAGCACAGCCTGTGTGTGCTCCCTTGGGGTCCAGGTCCAGGCCAGGTCTGGAGCAAGCAGGCCGTGTGGTGGCATGGTCTCAGATAGTGGCCACCTGATCCCATGAGCTGCGGCCCAGCCCAGAGATTTTGCTGCATATCATTCTTACCATCCATCTTCACAGTTACAAAGATGGGCTTGGAGTAGATCTCCGCCTCCTTCTGCCAGGAACCCGTTGGGGACTTGACCCACGGAGTCACAGAGCAGTAGTAGTTGCCAAAGTCCTGATCCTCAGAGCCATGAACTTGCAGCAAGAATTCCAGCACGCTCACACGCTCCAGGCTGAGCTCGCTCTTCCCGTCTCTCTCCGCCGTGGTCACGATCCCCTTCCGATCGAGAGCAGACAGGAGGACGGGAGCCTTGTCCAGACCGAAGGAGTGCACCGCAAACCAGGACACATCAAAGGCCATGTCGTCTGTGGATGACAGACCAAGCCGGAACCCTGGGTCAGTGCAACCAGCAGAAATCGCACGTGTGGCTAACACATGCACCACATCACTGGGGGCCAGCATGGCTCACCATGCCTTAGGCCAGGCCAGCCCCACGATGAAGGTACTGCCACACTCCCCACCATGGTGGGGCCCAACACCTCTTCCAGGTCACAGAGCCAGAAGCAGCACAACATGTAGCTTCACCCAGGGACTGAAGCTCCAGAGTCCTCCCTCTTAACCACGCTGCCACCACCACCCAACCCAAGACACACCCAAAACCATCTCCCACAAGGAACACAGGACATAAAGGGCCTAGGTGGTGACAATCCCAAAGCAGGGTCCTCTGACATGTCAGGCAGAAGAGCCCAAGACTCTACATTAGGACACTAATGTAGTCAAGAATGAAAAGTACATAGAGTGAACTAGACAAAATTTAGAGTCATAGCAGTTTAGGGGTTTCTTATTTGTTTTGGGGTCTTGGGTTTTTGTTTGTTTGTTTGTTTTTTAAAGATTTTATTTACTTACTTATCGGAGAGAGAGAGAGAATGAGTGCGCACAAGCAGGGGGAGCAGCAGAGGGAGAGGGAGAAGCAGGCTTCCCGCCGAGCAGGGAGCCCAATACAGGGCTCCATCCCAAGACCCTAGGATCACGACCTGAGCCAAAGGCAGATGCTTAACTGACTGAGCCACCCAGGAGCCCCAGCAGTTTGGGTTTTATTGTTCATTGTGTTTTTTCCCCTGCAGATGTGCTTAAGTTCAAAACAAGAGGAAAACACGTCCAGCTGAGAAAGTGGAACACCGTTAACAGCCCCAGAAAGGAGGCTGCTGCATCTCAAAGGACTGCGAAGTTAAGGTTCAAACAAATGAACACGGGCACAGGAGGGGGAAGACTCTGGCGTATGAAGACGGAGGACACGCCGTAAGCCCCTGACCTCTTCTCTCAGCCATTCCCTGCCATGGTGGGCCTGGGGCGCGTTCAGCAGGCAAGGGAGGACGGCAAGGCCACACACACTTTCTATCTTACATTCACCTGATAAGGCTTTTTATATAAATGTTAAATGATACCATTTTTGTTACACAAAAAGTAATATTTATTCAGTTTGTGAAAATACACTAACAACCTCAAAATCACTATACACCCTCACACCCTCAGGGTGTGCTGCCTTCACGGGCAGGGGCTGCGTGGATCCGGAAGGCAAGAAGTCACAACTGTGTCGCCAATACTCAGGCACAGAGTCTAGCCCCAGTCCCGCCAGGTGTCATGGAGCTGTGGTCAGTCTGCAGGGCCAGGCTAGCGTGCCAGACTCCTGGCACCAGCCCCTGCTGGCCGTGTGGCCTGGACGAGTGACTTAATGCTCTGTGACGTAGTGTCCTCAGCTGGAAAAGGAATACTAACACCTTCGCCCATGGTGAAGTGAGTCATCTCTGCGAAATGCTTAGAACCACACATGCCTGGCACACAGTGCTCACTGTCTGCCCACCACGAGCATCCTTATCTCCACACTACAACACACCCAGTCCATGACGCTGGCAGGGACAGCCTTCCCACCAGCAGCAGAGGCTCTTGGTGCCTCGAACATTCTCACACCCCTACCCTCTTCCAGAGGACTGGCTTCCAAGGATGGGAGCCACTTCCCGAGATTAAGAAACACCCCTGCTCCCCAACCATCTGGACTGTGTGCAGCGACTGGGGAATGGTGGGGATCTAAAAGCCCAGTGCCTTACCTCCCGGAGGCTGTCCTCTGCGGTACCACCGACGCTCCAGAGCTCCCCGGGGGAGTCAGACTTGCTCTGAATTCACATCTTTGCCTGACTTCTTTCCCTGCTCTGTCTCGACTCCCTCACTCCCCGGGAGCACATCATCAATTAACCACCTGCACGCTTGTTTCAGGCTTTGCTTCTGGAGAACCGGACCTAAGACACGGCCTCTAAAGGGCAGTGATATGCCCTGTCCCTCCCCTCCCAGCACAGGAGTGCCCTGGCGCTCGGCCCACTTGCACGGTATGCCCTTTCCAAAAGAGATTTCCTTCACGGCCCAGCAGGTGCGTGAGGAAAAACTAAATCACAGCGTGTGCTTCATTATTCAGAATCTTCTACCCACATAGTCCAAGAGGGCAAAGTTCTGGAAAACTGTGATCTGCATGATAACAGCCACCTATACCTTCTGTAATCACCCAGGAGGAAGACTTTTATATTAAGGCCCAAACCGGTGACCCATTAATTTACCGAGAAAGAACATGTAAATGATTTATTTTTGTATATACCGTCCATGAGCTTCGAGGGTAAACATGGTTCCAGTTTTTGAACACGATTCCCTCCCCCGTTTTCTGGCAGCCTCTTCTACTCTCACTTTCGTTTTCTCTTCCTAACCCCACTCTGTGTCCCCGATCCTCCACACCCCAGCATCCTCAAGACCTGAGCTACTTGGGTACCTTTTACCCTTGAGAACACAGCTCGCCAGTGGGTGGCTTGAATGGATGGATTCCTTCTCCTTTTCTTCTACCTTCTCTTCCCTACCTCTGTAGCTCAGCCATGTTTGGGTTCCCCGAGAGAGCCAGTTTGGGACCCATCAGCTCGTGCAGGGCTCAGCAGCCTACATCCTGCAGGGCAAATCCAGCCCACCAGCTATGTGTGTCAAAAAAGGTTCATGGAGGGGTGCCTGGGTGGCTCAGTGGGTTAAAGCCTCTGCCTTCAGCTCAGGTCATGATCCCAGCGTCCTGGGATCGAGTCCTGCATCGGGCTTTCTCCTCAGCAGGGAGCCTGCTTCCTCCTCTCTCTCTGCCTGTCTCTCTGTCTACTTGTGTTCTCTGTCTGTCAAATAAATAAATAAAAATCTTTAAAAAAATAAAAATTAAAAAAAAAAAAAAAAGACTTCATGGGAACACGGTCAAGCCCATTTGCTTACATCCCGTCTATGGCTACTTTCACACCAACAGCCACAAAGCCGACTAGTTGCTGCGGAGACCATCTGGCCCATGAGGCCAAGACATCCTACTGGAGTAACTGCCAACCCAGAACTAGTTACTACCTACACCTCTGATCTGAGGTCCCGAAGAAGCTGGATCTCGGCTGGTGGCCACCCGGGCCTTTGTTCCTTGACGCCAGCTCTACCCAGTCCCCTACTCATGCTGTCCACTCTGGTTTCACTGCGGGCTGTCCTCACTTTGCTTACAACCTGCCCTTGCTACAGAATGAACACCCGCTTCTGCTTTCCACCCCAGGGTCACAGGCCCAGTGGTCTCTGCACAGAACGCTGAGACTTTCGTATACTTTTGGCCTTTGCAAGGTGCTGATCGGTGGGAGGCCCGGGCTCTGCCCATGCTGGGGTGGGCAGTACGAAGACACCCAAGGACAAAGCGTATGGGAGAGAGTGCAGGTCCCACGCAGCAGATCAGGTTCTCAACGGTCTCATTAGGAGAAGGCAGCAGTGGGTACTGTCCTGCTCGGCAACAGACACCTTATGTGCCTTTAATGTCCTTTCAAACCCCAAGGGTCTACAAGCGAGGTGGGGACACCAACTGGTCACTGAAGAAAAGGTGTAAGATTGACAGCCCAGGGCTCTTAGGCATCCCATGGGCAATGCTAACATTTTTTGCAAAGAAAAGGTCCACAAAGATTTCCCAAGAATTTAAACTACCAAAGTACCATCTGGTCCCTTGCTGCTCGCTTACTCTGCTCCATCCTTCACCAGAGAGTTAACACCATCTGATAGTATATTACATGAGGATTGCTTTCTTGTTTATCTCCTTAACCAGTCTGCGAGCTCCACGATATAGGGCGTCTGGCCCCTCCTCTAGAACAGTGCCTGTTACTAGAAGCAGCTCAATAAATATCTGAATGAATCAAGGCTTAAAAGACAAACTAAAGGAGCTGGACCCTGCTGATAGGTTTCAAACCAGCCTGAACTTGAATCAGCCCTGGAAGAGGCCTGGGACAACTATGATTCCAATACCTGGATGGGTTTCCAAATCATCTAACAGACAGAGGCGTTCATCAGCAAGGATTTACTCAACACCTACTGAGTACCAGGTACGGAGCAGGGCAGTTTGGGGATTCGCACCATCTAATCCGTGACCTCGGTGTCCGGGTCGCACAGTGGGGATGACACGAGAGGCATTTACAGAAAGTGACATGGGCAAGGGGAGAAGACAGAGCGAAATACCTGGATCCAGGGCCGCTCCTTCAACAGTGATGATACAAAACAATTTGATCAGATCTCCCCGGATGACTGACGGTGTGTCTGAGTGCACGGAGGCATTAAACACCGGCCCTGGAAGAGAGTGAGAGCCCCTCATTATTTCCGCTCACGCTTCTGTTTCAATTCCACTCCTGGCGCTCTCATGAGCCTCTGTGGGCGGCCCCCCTTCCTTGGACCTGGGCGAGATGGTGTTCTCAGGCTGCTTTTCTTCTCTTCAGAGAGATAAGTGTGTCAGGCACAGCCAAATGAGCAATCACCTGAATTACACCCACAACAGAACTCTTTTTGTTTCTGGCTTTTCCTTTACCCCTTCTCTGATGACCACCGTGGACCCCTTGGCCTTCCAAGGGTGCCGCTTCTGGTTCTGTGTGGTTCACTTCCAGACCGAGGTGGCAGGACAGCAAAAGGCATGGGACTGGACCAGTGACACTTCTGGCCCCAACGGAGTGAGAGGCCTCACTGTGCTGGGGACAGGGGCTCTGCCACTGGGAGGCTGAAATGCAGTCAGGAGACAGACATGCCAACCATGACAACATTCTGTAGGGGACAGTGGGAGCACCAGAGGCCCGGCTCCAATCTGTCAGGGGAAATCGAGGCAGCACGGGTTTTGCTTCAAAACACTACCCAGACTCACACACTTGCCCCGAACATCCCCTTGATATTCAGTTCGTTTTAAAAAACACTCTTTCGGGGCACCTGGCTGGCTCAGTGGGTTAAAGCCTCTGCCTTCGGCTCAGGTCATGATCTCAGGGTCTTGGGATCAAGCCCCGCATCGGGCTCTCTGCTCAGTGGGGAGCCTTCCTCCTCCTCTCTCTCTCTGCCTGCCTCTCTGCCTACTTGTGATTTCTGTCTGTCAAATAAATAAATAAATAAATAAATCTTTAAAAACAATAAAAATAAAAAATAAAAAAGGCTCTTTCCTTCTTCCAGAGACCAAAAGATGTGTCTACCCAAACTAAGCTAACTATGCAAGGCAGAGATGTTCCCACTGTTTTGAGTTGTGAGCACAAAAATGAGCAACAAAATAGGAAGTATAAAGATCAAACACACAGAGAGAATTTAGTGCCAGAATTTAATAATAGTTACCATAGAGTCTGCTGGATGCATTTGACTGTGGGTACGATTATTGTTATGCTGTTTGATGATGGGGCATAAATAAGTAAATTTATTAAATTTTTAAAAAGTATGCCTTGGATGTAAGGAATCTAGCTCCTATCCCCTTCTTAGAGAGAGGGGCTATCTACTACCTTCCTTTTTTTTTTCTTTTCTTTTTTTTTTTAAAGATTTTATTTGTTCATTTCACAGACAGAGATCACAAGTAGGCAGAGGCAGGCAGAGAGAGAGGGGGAAGCAGGCTCCCCGCCGAGCAGAGAGCCCGATGCGGGGCTTGATCCCAGGACCCTGGGATCATGACCTGAGTCGAAGGCAGAGGCTTTAACCCATTGAGCCACCCAGGCGCCCAACCTTTTTTTTTTCTTAAAAAACCTTTTACTCCTCAGTTTCAGGCGACAGCATCACATAGCTTTAAGTCAACCCAATCCTAAGAGCCCAAAATTTACCTTATCCTAACAAGAACAGGCAAACCTGTAGAAGGTTCCAGAATACCAGTGCCATGGGATGCTCCTTGGGTTCCCCGGGAAGCAGAAAGAGATGGCCCTGGACACTGATTCTGAAAATCATTAGATGCTAATAACACAAGTATTAATACCCTTTAAATCAGATCACCAAGAAGGAAAAATAAGTAGACTTTAACATACACAAAAATGACTAAGAAAATGTGTAAAAGGTCATGCAAACCAATGAGGCAAAGAGCTAGAAAGGCTCTGTTTTTACTTCACTGTGAGCGGTAAGATGAACTCATCAGACTCTTTCCTCAAACCAAGAGTGGGAGCAGTTGGTGTTCTGCTGGGAGAAAGGCAAAGGGTGAATGGAGGAGATGGCAACCTAGGGAGGTGGGACAGCCCTGAGCAGGTTGTGGTGAGAGTCCAGACTAACCAGAGAGCAGCAGAAGGGCACCAACTCCGGGCACAGGGGAGAACGTAACAGGACGGTGGTCACAGAGCAAGGGGAAAGGAAGGAAAACAGAGGAGACAAGGAAACCTGACCTGCTTGTGGGTAGCCTGCCCTTCAATCAACCCCTCTCCCAGCCACAGTTCCCACAGGTCCTGACCACCCTGGATTTGCTCTGCTTGTTGGAGTGAGGTGGGACAGGATTAAGCCAGTGGCTCTGACTTGGCCCAGTGTTCATGACTGCAGAGCACTTCATACCACATATGGCCACCTGGGAGCACAGGCCAGTAGCGACCCAGGTGAGCAACAAGGACCATGTTTTTTTTTCTTACTAAAAATTTTGCAGGGATGCCTGGGTGTCTCAGTTGGTTGGACGACTGCCTTCGGCTCAGGTCATGATCCCGGAGTCCCAGGATCGAATCCCACATCAGGCTCCCAGCTCCATGGGGAGTCTGCTTCTCCCTCTGACCTTCTCCTCGCTCATGCTCTCTCTCACTGTCTCTCTCTCTCAAATAAATAAATAAAATTTTTTAAAAAAAAAATTTTTGCAGTCATAAACAGAGCTACACCAACAGGTTTCTTCCAAGTGTTCAAGGGCCCTTCTAAGACCCCACAAAATGATAAAACATAAGGACCCTTATAATGGATTTAGGTTCCTAAATTTGAAACAGCACACAAAGACTTACCAATTTGGACACATTTCACTTTCTTTTCTTTATATTTCCAAAGAAAACCCCAAATGCCTTCTAGGTCACAAATTATGGTTCTCATTTCCCCTAGTAGCTGTGGCTGTAGGAACAAGAGAGCATCTATGCTATGGCTTGCCATGTGGACATGGGTCTGGGAAAAGGCCGTTGCTGTAAAATATTCACAGCAGTGGATTTCCTTCTAATGAAATCAATAACTCACTGTTAATGTGGGTCATTATCCCAGGCTTGGAAATATTTTTATTATGGTCAATTTCTGTGTTAATGCTCTTTTTGTGAGGGAATTTATCTGGTTAACTTCACAGATGACAGACTACAGCACAGAGAATTTAAGTGAATCAGAGTCACTAGATGTCCCCCCGATTCCTAGCCTCTGGAGAATAGGTGGACCACATTCAGCTTTCTAAATACAAATGTTGACAGAACATGTTCTAACTCCAGCTCCTAAAAAGGGCTGTAAACAGCAGTCCTCTTGTGAGAGCCAAAATTGCAGACCATCTGCATGACCATCAATAGGGTTAAATGACTGACTAAATTCTAGGAGGTGTAGTCATTAAAATTATTTACCTAGAATTTGTTTTAACACGAAAGCTACTGATCTTAGAAGGTTAAAGAGGGGAAAGCAGGTCACAAAATTGTATAGACAGCCTGATCTCACAGCCATGAAGAAAACATGCAAGGGAAGATTTCTAGGAACAAAAACAACACAAATGAACAGTGTCCGGTAGGTTATGGCTAATTCTTTTCCTTCTTTCTACTCTACCATATTTTCAAGCTTTTATCCATTAAGGAGAAAAACTTTGTTCTTATTCTTCTTTAAAGGCCAACATCCTGAACACCATAACATTTTATTTGTATTTTCCCCCGACACTTTGGGTCAGTGAAATTCGTCACTCAGCCGCGCTCCTTTGGAAACACGGTCTGCATACCAAGAGGCAAGCACCCCAATACCGGGGGAAAGAGAGGCAGACACCAGGAAGGACCTCTCTGTTATGGGTATCTTATGGTGCTGTTGCTGATTTTTAGGAAGTGAAGACTTTTCAGTATCAAGTCAGTATTTGCTGGGAGCCATTCAGGGCGAGGGCGCGGTGCTGGGTGGATCGAGCAGCCACTTCTAATGAAACTGTGAACTGACCATGACAACTCCGTGGACTAAAGAAAATAAAAAAACTCAGCCAGTCTATTCAACCTGGAAGCTCTAGTCATTTTATCTGTTATGCAGAGATGTAAAGAATTGAGAAAAAGACTCAATGCCCATTCCTCACCCAGAAATACAAAAGATTTTATGTGTCCCCTGTTTCCCATAACAGTTCTAGCGAAACATCAAATAACAAATGTAAAACAAGATGGAATAAACTCCTACAGAGAATAAAACAGTGACACAAATAAAAGACAAAACCCCCATAATCATCTAACTCTCAAAAGACACAGACAAAGCATTTAACAACATCCAACATCTCTTCATGGTGAAAACACTCAACAAACCAGTAAGGAAGGGAAACTTCCCCAGCTCAATAAAGGGCATCTATGGAAAAAAATAAAAATCCAAAAAACCAGTTACAATGATTTTTAATGGGAAAAGGTGGAAAACCTTCCCCATAAGATTAGGAACAAGACAAGGATGTCCACTTATGCCACCACTATTCTACATACTACTAGAGGCGCCAGCCAGGGCAATTAGGCAAGAAAAAGAATTAGAAGGTATTCACTCTAGAAAGGAAAAAGTAAAATTGTCTTTATTCACAGATGTCATTTTATTATATTTAAAACACCCTAAGGAATCAACCAAAAAACAATTAAAACTAATAGTAAGTCCAGCAAGGTTGCAGAATCCAACATCAATATATAAAAATCAGCTGTGCTTCTATATATTTGCAAAGAACAAACGGAACAGGAGACTGAGAACAATTCCATTTACAGCAACAACAAAAAGTAAAATACTTAGGAGAAATTTAATGAAAGAAGTTCAAGATTTGTGCACGGACAACTACCAAACACCACTCCCAGAAATTAAAGAAGACCCAACTAAACAGAAAGATGTTCCATGTTGACACATTAGAAGGCAATACTGTGAAACGGCAATACTCTCTAAACTGATCTACAGATTCAACACAATTCCTAGCAAAGCTCCAGTGGTCATCTTTGCAGAAATCAATGGGTGATCCTAAAATTCATACAGAAATGCAAGGGACCCAGCATAGCCAAGACAATTTCGAAAAAGAACAAAGTTGGAACTCTCATACTTGCTGATTTCAAAATTTACTACAAAGCTACAGTAATCAATCAAATGTGGTCCTGGTATAGGAAAAGACATACAGAGCAATGTAACAAAACTGTGAGTCTATAAAAATCCTTACATTCATGGTTAAAGGATTCTTGACAAGTGTGCCAAGACAAGTCAAGGGGGAAGGAAGAGGCTGGGCCACAAATGGTTGACTAGAAGAACCAATGGGTGTTCACATGCGAAAGAACAAAGCTAAATTCCCACCCCTGCTACACACAAAAATCAGGGCACCTGGGTTGCTCAGTGGGTTAAGTGTCTGCCTTCAGCTCAGGTCATGATCCCAGGGTCCTGGGATCGAGCCTCATGTCAGGCTCCCTGCTCAGCAGGGAGATCTCCCTCGGCCCTTACCCACCCTCTCCCCGTGTTCATGGACTCTTCTCTCTCTGTCTCAAATAAATAAAATCTTAAAAAAAAAAAATTAACTAGAATGGGTCATAGCACTAAAAGTAAGAGCTGAAAACTGTAAAGTTCCTTAGAAGAAAACAGAGGCATAAATCTTCACAACCTGTGATCAGGCAATGGTTTCTTAGCTAAGACAGCAAAAACACAAGCAACAAAAAGAAAAATAAACTGGACTTCATCAAAATTACAAGCTTGAGTGCTTCACGGGACACCATGAGTAAAGTGAAAAAACTACCCACAGAGTGGGAGAAGATATTTTTAAACCATGTGTCTGTTAATGGGCTTGTATCCAGACTCTCTGAAAAACTTGACTACTCAACAATGAAAAAGATGAATAACACAATTTAAAAATGGGCCAACAATCTGTATAGACATTTCTCCACAGAAGATACACATACGAACAACAGCCACATGAAAAGATGCTCAACATCAATAGTCATTAGGAAAATGCAAACTAAAACCACAATAAAATACAACTTCACACCCACCGGGTCGCCTACGATAAAAAAGATGGAGAATAACAGGGTTAGTGAGGATGTGGCACACTTAGAAGCCTCACACATTGCTGGTGGGAATATAAAAGGGGGTAGGGGCTTTTGAACACAGTTTGGCAGTTCCTCAGACTTAAACAGAGCTCGTATGAACCCAGCGTCACTCCTGGGTGAGAAATGAACTCTGATGTCCACCCCCAAGACTTGTACACTAATGTTTACGTCAGCATTATTGACCGTAGCCACGAGGGTGGAAACAACCTCATGTCCGTCAGCACATGAATGGATACACAAAATGTGGTCCATCCGCACCACAGATACTGCTCAGCCATAAAAAAGAACAGAGTACTGAAACGTGCCATCACGTGGATGGACCTAGAAAATGGTACAACAGATAGAAGAAGCCAGCCAGAAAGTCCGCATATATGGTTCAATTTATGTGAAACATCCAGAAGAGACAAATCTCCAGCGACAGAAAGATTAGTGGTTGCCAGGGGCTGGGGATGGGAAGGCAGTACTAATGGGTACAGAGCTTCTTTCAGGAGTGGTTAGAACCTCGGGGATAAGATCGTGGTAATGGCTGCACGACTCTGTGAATATACTAAAAGCTACTCAATTGTACACTTGACATGGGTGAATTTTATATGTTAACTATAATTCAATGAAGCCATTATTAAAAAACAAATAAGCAGATACACAATAAAAGAAACCTGTGCTTTCTCTGCTCTTTCCAAATCTAAGGGTTTAAATCTCCAGTATTTTCTCCTTATTCAGCTAAATGTTAACAGACTTAGAGCATGCTAGAAGATATTGAAGTTTATATTAATATAAAATAATACTAATAAAAACTTCAATGGAAAAAATACACTTTAAGGTCTAGTTTACCTGTACTCTAAAAAGTAACCACGTAATTCAACAAATATCTTGTATTCATTATGCTGATTCAATTAATACCTGAATTTTTACAAGTGAGTAAAAATTTACATAGTCAGAAACTTCTAATTGGAATCCATGGAAGATTTAGTGAAAACATTCATTATTAAACTCATAAATGATGATCCTTCACCTTGATAGCCTAAATAAAATTGGGGGATCAAAAACTTCTATCTACCTGCTGAAACACACACACACAGAGATTGTTTCAGAGGAGTTTCATGAATTACACGGACAAATAAGAAATATTTCTATTTAAGAATATGTATCCATACCATTAAAAAAAGTTGACCTTTCTGTCTTATGGCATAAAAATGTTTTACTTAGCCAAAAACAAAATCAATTAAGAATAGACATAAAAATGCCTGTTTTAATTAACCTTGCCATACATGACCACCACCAGGAACTAGACTTAACAAGCTGGTTGACAGATATATTCAACCATACCAGCACAGCTCTGGCAACTCGACTAATTGACAGGAAATCTTTTTCCAGTCCTAAAGCAAGATGAGGCACAGGGATGGGATACTCAACCCCTGTGTGGAAATACCACTTTGTAAGTCAGGCCAAAAGTAGTGCCCATCACCTTCAGTCCTAGGGACCCCTGATGAACTTGGCTTGAACCTTGCACATGCAGCAAATCATGTAACCCCTGTGGAGGTGCAGCACCCTTTTCTCTTTATTTATACTCCACAGTGTTCTCTAAAGAAGCTAAATTGCTGAGTTTTGGTTCATCTATTAAAAAAAGGTAATGAGGGTAGTATGTGTATACAAAAATTTGTACAGAAGAGCTCCTAATGGTCCAAGAAGTGGAAACACCCAAATGGCCATTGTTTATCCAAACCAAATGTAGTGTCCCCACACCGTGGAGTACTATTTGGTCATAGAAAGGAATGAAGTACTGATACATGCTATAACACAGACGATCCTCGAAAACACTGTACAACGATTAAGAATAAAGACCAAGAGAAAAAGAAAGAAAGAAAATGATGGGTTACAGTGACAGAAGACAGACGTGAGGACCACGTATTACATTCCATGAATGCAATGTAAAATGTCCACCACAGGCACGCTGACAGAGACAGAGAGTAGATAAGTGGTTGCTGGAGGGCTGGGAATTGAAGGGTGTCAGCTAAAGGAGACAGGATTTCTTCGGGGGATAACGAAAATGTTCTACAAATCAAATGTGGTGATGGTTTGCACAACTCTGTGAATATACCGGAAGCCACTGAATGATACCCTTGTAATGAGTAAACTGCATGGCTTGTGAATTACATCTCACAAAGAAAGCTGTTTAAGAGAAACGAAGCCACTGGCTCAAACTCCTAGGGTCACGTTCTAGTTCAGTCTGTGTTCAACAGGGTCCCCGCTCACCTGCAGTTTGGAAGTCAATCTCAATAGGATTGGAGAGACTGGTGGCTGCTTCTCGCCACAGGCTGCCCCTGACAGGAGACCAGGCTGTCACCACGCAGCGGTACAGCCCCGCGTCAGAGACCTGAGTCTGGTACATTCGGTATCGAAATTCATCTTCCTGCACTTTCTCTAACACGACGCCATCCACCCGTGACGCATCTGTCCAATTCTCCAGCTTCACCACAGAATCCTGGTCCAGGGAGATGATGTACTTGGTTTCATTGGGACTGGAGAGGTCCCCCACAGGCTTCTCCGCGGTGATGAGAACAGAGTAGCGTGGTGATTTAATATTCTTGGAAGACACTTTGCAAGTCATCTCAAATGTATTTCCTGCGGCAAAGAAAGGCTTCGGCTGCCTTGCCTTCACCACGAGCACAGAATCTGGAAGGAAGTACCAGAAAGAGGTGATTCCCAACAGGACTAGTGAAAATGGATATGCATCTGAAAGCACAATGACACGGAAATTGGAATTTATTTGCAAATTGCTGCACAATAGCACTTAAGAAAATCTGGAGACTCAGAAAGAAAATCACGTGTATCTGTAAGCAGGCTACAAACCACCCCGCTGGATGAAGCAGAACAGTCTGAAATGATTTAATGGGTGTGAAAGAATCCGGCAGACTGCTGGGATCCTTAAGGATGTGAGGCAGGACTCACGGTTCATGACTAGGAGGAGATGCGCCAGAACCCAACTCCCAAGTCCGGCCCTAGACCATGCCAAGACCTCTCCCTGATGTTCTGCTGGGGAAAGTGCAGGGATAGTCTGCTTGGAAGATCAGGGGAGGGAGATATGGGTTCTTTCTGTTAAATCTATATGACAGTCACAATACAGAACAGATTGTGGGTCAGGGGAATGGAACACACACCTGTCCGTCAATGATTTCCACAGAGAGGACATTTTAACATTTTGAGCAAGTGTCCATGGCTACGTTAACTTTAGGTTTAGGTATGTTACCCCCGCTTTTCTGTGAAAAAAGAAATCCCTAAGCATATACACATTAGAAGCCATCTATATTCTAATGGCTCACTGTCAGGCACTTGGAAGGTACTTAAATATTTGTTGAATGGATGAATAAATGAATTAAACACAGGCTTTTTATCCTTTAATAAGATTATTAATTCTATAATCTGTCTCATTATAAAACAAAATTTTTACACTAGGTTTGGTAGGAATAGCTGTTCTGCCAAACCTATTAAGCAGAACATGCATGTCGGAGTGTCTCTCCATGCTCACGGATGCCTGAGGTTCCACTGAGCCCCCTACATTCTTTCCTGATTCTCCTGTGAGTTTGGTAATCCATCCCTTCACTGAACAAGTACTAAGTGAGAGCCTCCCGTATTCCAGGCACTGGGAATGCCACAGTAAACAAAGCATACAGAAGTCTCTCCCTTTATATGCTAGTGAAGGAAGATGAACACAGCAGGGAACCTAAATGGCAGGGTTAGATGGTGATATGCTTGAGAGAATAAAGCAGGGAAAGAGGAGAAAAAGAATGTGGGGGGGGGGGCAGGGAGAGACATTATAATTTTACATAGAGTGGCCAGGGATGGCATCCCTTGTGAGGCATCAAGGAGCTGCGAAGGTGAGGGAACGAGCCCTGTACCCATGTGGGGAACAACTATCTAGGCAGAGGGAAGAACGGGCAGGAAGCCGAAAGGCAGAGGTCTGCCCAGCATGCTGGAGGCACCATGGGCAAGGCGGAGGGGCTGAAGAGGAGTGAGCCTGGGGGAGAGTTATGCATGCGGTCCGAAGATAAGGGGAGCTAGATGCCACAGGGCATGCAAGGCTACCAAGAGGACCCTGGGTTTTGCTTTGAGTGAGATGCAAAGTCTTTGCAGGTTAGGGCAGAGGAGTTTCATCATCTGACATTTTAAGAGGCTGCCCCAGCTGCCATGTGCATGGGCGGGAGCAAGGAGAACAGTCAGGAGGGCAGTGATGTAATCCAGGCAGGAGGTGGCGGTGGCTGGCTAACAGGGAAGCGTGGCCGGGGCAAGACTCTGAGTCCCCGGGAAGGAAGAGGAATTGAGGATGAAGGTTTTGGGCTGAACAAGTACAATGAAGGTGCCAGAGAAGGCCAAAAGGAGACCAGAAGCGCCATTCTGAACGGGAGTTGGAGATGCCCGTTAGACAAGTGGAGGTGTCAACGAGGCAACAGAGTGCTGAATCTGGCATTCTGCGAAGGAGTCTGGGTTAGAAATATACATTTGGGAGTTCCGGGTGTGTAAGCAGTGTTTCAATTCATGAGGTTAGAAGACATCACCAAGAGAGGGAAGTCAACTAGAGAAGAAGTCCGACAACTATGTCTTGAGGCAGTCCCAAGTCTCAGGCTCAGGAAATGAAAGATCCAACAAAGAACGTGGAGAAGGAGTTGCTGTGAGGTGGGAGGAAAGCTCGGGGAAGGGGCGCCCCACAGCCAAGGTACTTCTGGGAGGAGGGAACGACCACCTGCATTAAATCCCGCTAAGTAAGATAATGAACCACGGGATTTTGCAGGATGTCAGTCACTACTGATCTTAACACGGGGACCAGGGGCCGAAGTCTGGTCAGAAGCAGGCGCCAGAAAGAAAAGGAAGAGAGAAAGCGGAGACGCTAAGTATAGACAAATCAAACGCTTTGGCTATAAAAGGAAAGAAAGAGCAATGGCTGGGGGCAAACGGCTTTGGGGAAGGGGAAGACAGAGGGAGAAGTAAAGTGAAAATTACTTTACAAACTACAAAAGCAGGAACAGGTGTTTAGAGGCCAACAGGAAAGGTCCAGAGAAGACAGGGAAATTGATGACATAAGAGAGACAGGCCTCGTGCTCGACCAGTGAGAGGGCCTGGCCTTTGCTAGGACACAGGCTGCGGGCAACCCTGTAGAAATTCTCTTTAGGGAGAGAGAACCCAGGACCAACAGCTGAGGGTAAGGCTGAGAGAGAAGGTTTTCAGTCCGGGAAGGTGGTATGCAATAATCGTTTTGGAGAGCAGGGAAGTAAATAGATTATGGAAATGCAGAATGATTGCCAAGCAGCCACGAGAACCCATTGACAGAAACAATCACAGACTTAAAGTGAAGCCAGTCAACACGTTTAAATGTTTTTATCCAACTACAAATGTAGGTAGGCAGGTAACAGAAGGTTGGCTTTGGGCGGCCTTGTGGTCTGGCCAGAGTGTAATGCAAAATTAAGTGGGGCAAGGGAGACTGGGGTGCAGGGGGTTGTTATGGCCAGGAATCTAAGCGGCATGACTGCCGTCTAGTCCTCTCTTCCACCCCTGGACATAATCTAAGAACGGAAGAGGGTGCTAAAATGACACGGGAACGGTGCCTGGGTGGCTCAGTCATTAACTGTCTGCCTTCGGCTGGTAGGTCATGATCCCAGGGTCCTGAGACTGAGTCCTACATCAGGATCACTGCTTGGTGGGAAGCCTGCTTCTCTCTCTCCCACTCCCCCTGCTTGTGTTCCCTCTCACTGTGTCTCCCTGTGTCAAATAAATAAATAAAATAAGTCTTTAAGAAAGAAAAGAAATGACACGGGGCAGCAGGCACAGACTGGACTGCCCTGGACAGCTGGTCCAGCTACATGAGAGAGAAATGGAGGCCAACACAAGGCGGTAGGGTTCATGGTGGGCTGCAGGGGTGACGCTGGAGGCGTACAGGAGTGATCTAGAAAAACAGACGGTATGTTTAGAGAAGAGGATGCATGGAATTGAGAGCATGGAGGGCTTTCAGCTGTCACAACTGATATGGTCTACTACAGGGTGTGAGATGGGAGAAAATGACCAAACCAGAGGGAAGACAAGATGACTCAAGCGGAGGATGGGAGACCAAGAAAGAGATGTTGATCTTCCCCAGGGTTCCCAGCACCGGCTGCTCGGGAGAACTGGCTTAAAACTTCCAAAGCCCGGGGACGTCTGGATGGCTCAGTCAGGTAAGCGTCCAAATTTTAGTTTCTGCTCAGGTCATGATCTCAGGATCGTGGGATAGAGCCTCGCACAGGGATCCACACTTGGCTGGAGTCTGCTGGAGATTCTCCCCCCGCCCCCGCCCCGTTCCTCTCCCCATCTGAGTGACCTGCTCACTCACTCACAGACACACATACATGCGTATGTCCATAAAATGTTAAAAAGAAAAAAATCCCAACGCCCAAAGCTGTATACACCCTCAGACCAACTAAGATAGACCCTCTGGTGGGACTCAAGCTTCAGTGTTTTTTTTAAAGCTCCTCAGATAATCATGAGGTGCACGGTCCGAATGTGGGCCAGCATTGTGCGTGGAGAGAAACTACGAGTCAGCGAGAGCACCAGAGAGCACGGCTGTGACACAGAAGTTAACCACTTCCCCGAGGGAATGAGGAGGACCCAGGAGTCCAGTCAGTGGAGAGGGGCACGAGCTGATGAACAGGTCCTGCTGTATGAGGAGAGTGGGAAGGAAACCCCTCTACTCAGGAGACCCCAGGGCCGACAGTGGCCTCAGCGGGGAAGCGAGGTTGGTCATGTTTACTGTGGGAAAGAGCAAGGAAGGTTCCAAGCTGAGTGTCAGGCAACAGAAGATTCTGCTGAGTCCCAGAGAGCCCTGTTTGGGGTTGGGGACAAGGAGAGGGTGGCAATCAGTCAACTGAGGCATGTCGAGGGGCATGTGGTACTTCACATCCAGGGGCACAAGGGGGACCTAGGAGGCCTGGGCTTCGTGTCGTGCTGGACTTAACAAGTCTGATGTCCCAACACAGTGCTCCGAGGATCAAGAGGAGATACAGCAAAGAAACCGTTTCCCTTGAGTTCTTATCACCCCTCTCCAGAAACAATTTTTCTGATGGGGTGACCGGCACCTCAGGGGTATGTGCAATAGTCTGGGCCCCCGAGCCTTACCCCCTACCCCCCGTTTGTGGCACTGCACTCAGCAGGAACTCCCAGACATGAACACACCCCCAAGGCCCAAGAGCACCCGGCAGAGCAACAGTGACAAGGACTGTGGGCACCGTCGAGACGATCGTCTAGCAGCCACCAAGCACCAGCTCTCTCCCTGGGACTGAGCCTTCACTGGCGTCAGCATCTCAAAGGGGTTCATGCTGTTTTTACAGCAGTAGTCACCTGAGCTTGCATTTTCTTGGATTCCTAGCAGGGAGACCCAGCATATAAAACTACACAGTGGGGCGACGTGGGCCACAACAAAAACCCCGAACCTCAGCCAACAAGAATAAAGCGCCCACCTTCAGATGCCCAAAATATGGTGACGGGTTTGGAGAAGACATCTTTGCTCTTCACCCAGCTGTCGTTACGCTGTCTGGTCCACGCAGACACAACACAGTAATAATTGCCTCTGTCTTCCTCTGTAGTCCTTTGGATTCGGAAACTGAACGTGTCCGTGTGCTCCTTAGAAAAAATGAAGTCTCCGTCCTGGGCACGCTGCTTGCTCCGGTCCCCATACTTGAGTGTCCAGTCCCCGTTCATGACCGCCAGGAGCTCGCTGGCCACCACGTCGTCGCTGCGCCGGTTCACCCTGTAGTACCAGGACACGGTGAAGCGGACGCTGGCCTCCGAGCTCTTCACGTCCACTATCCGGCACTCCAGCTCCGTGAGGTCGTCTGAAAACTCAGGGGCTTTCGAAGCATTCAGGTACACTTGGTAGTCTGGTTCTGAACAAGAGAGGTGCCAGGATTAAAACAAAACAAAACAAAACCCCCAAAAATCAGACAGCAGCACACTAAGAATGAGCAGAAGGAACAAAGCAAGCGCTACTCTTGTCCAGACAATCAAACGCCTGTCCTACTAACTACAGTGATGGAAACGGAAGTTTTCACTCTGGATAGGAAGGTTCCAGGAAGAGTCTGTTATGGAAAAACTCATACAACACGGCACCACCATGGTCCCCAGGACACCTTCCAAGGCCAAAGCCAAATATCTGCAATCCGAGTCTGGTCCTTTCCATAGGGTTGGGAGCTGCCGTCAGTGACCCCGGGGGTTAGTCCTCTGAGAAGGATCTAAGATGCTCAGTGCTCACACTCCACCAGGGTTTTGTGTAGAATGCCAAGCAGAGCCCACAGACCTTCAAAGCCACCTGCTGGAGCAGCACAGGGAAACCCCATCCAGAGTACATACCAGCACTTGAGGCCAGTCCCCACTCAGTGGTATGCAATAATCGTTTTGGAGAGCAGGGAAGTAAACAGATTATGGAAATGATCTGAGCTCCCGGCATCCCTGGCCAGGCTCCAAAGGCAAGGCCCTCGGGTCATCATTCCCCCTGCCGATTCTCATTCTCACCTTCCTGGTCCTCTGACTTTTTCAGCTCAGTCTGTGCTCAGTGGTCAATAAACAGCCATCCTCGCACTCCCTGAGATGACATCTCTTCGCGGCCACACATAACCCTCTCACACAATTCTCCAACCCTGAAGCTGGCTCCCGCGGATGCCGGCTCCAGTAAAGCCCGCTCCCTTAGGACCACCCCACTCCCCTGCCCAGGACAAATTCTGACAGGGGTGCAAGGAAAGCCAGCCCTCTCCTGGCGTGCTCTGCGGCCGTCACAGCCCGCTTCTCTTCACTTGTGTGGAAACCCCTTCTTCCTCTGAGATTCCCTGCACCTGTTTCATCCGTTTTGGGGCCTCTACATTTCTGTCTTCGCAGACCCCTAGGCCTTCCTCCATGCTTGCCAAGAACTGGTGTTGGAACCTCTCTGTCGCCTTCCTCCCTGTGTCCCCACCCCCTCCCCAGGTCATTTCCAAAGACCTGAGGAACTCCAGCCCCCATACCGTGTTACACCACTGTGGTCACCTACCAGCAGTGTCCTTCTCCTCTTGACCACCCTGCAAACTTCCACTCATTCTTCAATGTAACCTCCTCTGGGGTCCCCTCTTAGGTCCCCAGAGCATGGCCCCCTTTCTCCATGCTCCCACAAGCCGTGGAGGGACACTTGGTCAGCAGCAGCCCCTCCCTGTCGGGTCCCCAAGTTGCAAATACAGTCTTGTATGCAGTAGGCACTCGGTCAGTGTGTGCTGCCTGGCTTTTAGGGAAAGCTACATTTTTCTCTTACGGCACATGGCCTACTAGAACATGATTTCTCCCTGAACAGAACTTTCCATCTGCCACCTCTATCTTTATTCCCAACCCCTCAACCAGTTTTGTTTTATTTAACATTGCTTTTATTTATGACTCATTTGGATTACAAACTGCTGAGGTCAAGGAACGGTTCTTTTGTGATTTACGGTTCTAATAAAATGTGTAACATCATGACTTCTCTAAGAATGATTCAGTGGCCAGGAAATGGAGAGAACTCAAAATCCCACCTCCTTCAAATGTTGTCCTCACGAGCATTTAGTGCCCCGAGTGTGGTCCCCACGGCATACATGATAGTCAAATCAGCGGGCCCCAGCTGCCACCAGGAGCCTGCAGAGTCATGAGGTGGACACTGTACAGGGACAATACGCACTGCTGGAATGTTCCCCTGCCTTCTTCCCCAGCAGGTGAGCGTGCCAAGGCTGTACAGCTCAGGGGTGTCCTGCCTCCTGGCCAGAGGGTTAGCACCCCACACTGCTTCTGAGGTGACACCGTCTACGGGATAAATACCACCGAAATGCCTTGACGCCATCACGTGCAGAAGACAAGGTGCTCCCCATGACCCCGCATCTCAGGCTTTAGACCCTTCTCTCCTGGAGAGCAACCCAAGGGCAGGCAGGACACCCAGGTTCCTCCCACGTGGCAGGGACAGCCCTGCGGGCTGGCTGTGCACGGAGCACAACGGCACCCCTCCATCAGGGCTGGCCGGGGATGCCACACCATCCCAGGCGCTCAGGACACAGCAGCGGCTCCCACTGCCACTCACGGAGCCCACCTCCTGTGTGGAGCATCATACGGAGACCCTTCCCGTGCTCCCGTTACCCTGAATGACAACCCGAAGCCGTGAAGAACAATGGTGAAGAGCCAGGGACCTGGAGCCAGACTGCTGGGATCCGGCTCAGCCGACCACTTGCTGTGTACTCAGGCACATTCCCTCACCTCTCTGGTGCGTCACTTGTAAAAACAGAGGGAGTAACAGTAACCAGCTCACAATGCGGCTGTGAGGATTAGGAGTCAAAACATACAGGGGTGCCCAGCTGGCTCAGTCAGGAGACTATGTGCCTCTTCATCTTGGGGCTATAAGTTTGAGCCCCATGCTGGGTGTAGAGATTACTCAAAAAAAAGTACTTACACATGAAAGTGCTTAAACTAGTGCCTGGTACATTTCCGTATGTGTATATTCACACACATATATACACACATGCATAGGTATCTGTGAACTGCTGTTCACCATCCGAAGCTTGGGAGAGTCAGTCACATGCTCATACAGCTCAAAAGTGGCAAATCTGAACCCGGTGCCATGCACCTCCTATCACCTTTCAAACATAGCTGCACCTCAGAGATGGGCCAAGCTCCCTGTCTTCTGAATTCCTTATTTTCTCCCACCACTGACTGGCTCATGACCTGGAGCAACACAGAGTGCCATGACTGGCAGTGACAGGGCTGTGGTCTGCCACCAGGGATTGGACCCAGGAAGACCACGCCCCAGAGGCCATCCTCTCAGCCTGGACGACCAGCACCATCCAAACGGCCAGGAGGCAACCTACGAGATTTCCCTTCTGTCTCATCGGTCACCAGCTCTTAGGAAGAAATCCCTCGGTCCTTCAGGGTTTACTTCCTTCCCCTGAGCATAATCCTCTGAAGTGGCAGTTTGAAAATTAAGGCTGTCCAAGTTAGCAAAAAAGATGATAGAGAAGCGGTGACCTCAGTGGTCAGACCATGGGACACACGGAGGAGGTGGGCAAACCAGCTCCCGCACCATCCACCTGAGCAGCTCTCTATATACCCTCTCCTCCTATACCCTGGCCTGGAAACACCCAGAGTGCACTCCCTGGACCAGAACCCAGATGCTCCGCTTGGTTCTTCCTTAGGCTCAGACCCTAACACAGGCACAGAGTGGGCTTCTAGGCATCTCGGTTTCATGCTTCCTTGGCATCACCAGAACAACTGTACCCTAATCCCCTCGCTCCCCACCTGCCTATGCCAATGCACATGTACATGCACACACATGTGTGCAGGTATACAAACATGTGCACACACCCACACATGTATGCACACACATGTGCAGGTATACACACGAGCACATGCATGCATGCACACATGCATGTGTGCATATACACACGTGCACACATTCACACTCGTACATGCATGCACACGTGCGCAATTCACTCATTCATGCATGCATGCACACATGTGCACGTATACACGCGAGCACACATTCACACACTCATACATGCATGCATGCGCACACAAGCATATATTCCTTCCTACACAGGCACACTGGTTCACACTCACACGCACATACACATACACATACACACAAGCACACATCCATACACACGCACACAGCTGACTCCCACTCCAAACAGACATGGCCAACTCCTCCTCCTAACTCCTCAGCCACTCTTCCTGCTGCCACACCCAGCACTCACTCTGGTGGTCACTTCTGCTAGAAATGTGTGCCATCCCCAACTCTCCACTCTGAGGGTCCCTAGCTCTCACATGGCTCCCATTCCGAGACTTGTGCACAGGAGATGATTTATAAATAATCAGTGAACAGAAGTGGGGACTTCATGAACACCATCCTCATCTGGGCTCTCTTTGCCTTCAGCCAAGACGATGATAACCGCCCAACACAAATCTAGGCAGACACAGTTATCAGGTCACCTGCACAATAAACCTCCCGTGGCTTTTCTTCCCACCTCCTGAGTAAGAACACGCTCCCCAGTCTGGCCCACAAAGTGCTCCTCAGTGTGAGTCTAACTCATCTGCCCAGCCTCACCGCCTCCTGCCTTCTGACACATACTCTACGCCCCACTGAGCCCACAGCTCTCACCATTCCCTCACCACCCCTATGGTTCCTGGTTTTCTGCCTCCCTTCCCGCTGTTCCTTCTGCCTCAGCACCTGGGACACCCACCCAGTTCGTTGCTGAACAGAAGACTGAACAGACTCTCCCATTCTACTCCAGCCTCTCTTCCTCCAAGTGAGTCCGTTTAAACCCTATGGTTCCAAATACAGAGAAAGGTGAGCGCAGCAGGGTCATGGTGTATGCGCCTCTAGTGACAGGAACCATAGCTTGGCAGGAGAGGAGAAGCCCTTCGCTGACTGATGTCTTATTTTCTGTTCAGTCAGTATAGACTGAATCCCAGGCCCCCCAAAGGGAGGATTTTTGTTTGTTTGTTTGCCTTAATGCAAAGGCAAACAAAAATCAGTGGGTTCTTGGCTTGGGAACTCATAACGCATAGGTTCCAGGGATTTAAAGGATGTTCGAAGGTCATCTGGACCACCCACCAGCCTTCCAGGTCGACTTTGGTCTTGTACTTCTGGAGAAGCTGTGGCTCCACTATGTCCCAATGGCAGGAGTACAGGGGGGTTCTTCTTTGGTTTTTGTTTTACTGCACGTGTAGACATTTTCCCTTATTGTTGTTTTACAATTTTAAAGATTCTGTTTGGAAACTGCCTGTTCCTTGAACTCCATCAGGCACGGACGTCTCTATAGGATATAGTGTTTCCTACTTAACGGAGAATGCCTGCTTCGAATTTACCTGTCATTATCTCTACTGTGTGCTCAACAAATCTTCACCCTACCACCCACCTGGCTTCCTGCTCTCTAAGGATTTTATCTGAATGCTGTCTTGAACTTTGATGATTATTGTATATATGTCTTGTGGACCTTCTATAGGACTCTTCCTGGGGTCAGTGACCCCCTACTTAAGTCATCTGTATGTGCTATGCCTGCAATGCCTTATACGTAAAAGACATTAACACGCTTGCTGAATTGGAGTAAATTTAATATTTTGCATAAAAATGCTCATTTTTGGCATAAGCATTTCATCACTACTGATTACCGCTATATCCTGCTTGATCTCATCAAGAAATCAGCTAAGAATGCAATGGTGGTTAGATTCAAAAAATGCTTATCAGTTAAGGATGCATACTAAAGTACTTAATGTCCAAATGACATGTGTCTGGGATATGCTTTAAATTCTTCCAGAAGAAGAAAAAAGAAAATATGGTGTGTGTGTGTGTGTGTGTGTGTGTGCGCGCGCGCGCGCGCACATGTTTGTGTGTGTCTGCAGGAGGGAGGAGAGATGAAATAAGATTCACAGAACACTGGTAATGATTGAAGC
The DNA here is from genome assembly GCF_030435805.1 of Mustela lutreola. Lineage (NCBI taxonomy): Eukaryota > Metazoa > Chordata > Mammalia > Carnivora > Mustelidae > Mustela > Mustela lutreola. Next base: position 100,137,467 of record NC_081299.1, on the reverse strand, counting down.
TGGTGCTTCTTTCTACTTCTGTGTTAGTTTTTTTTTTTTTAAATTTATATTCCAAAAAGTAAAAAACAAAACAAAACAAAAAACCAAAACACAAACAACTCACCCACATTGCAAGCCCTTTCACAGAATACTGAGACCAGTCTAACCATGACATCATCATTTCTACTCTTAGAAATAAGGGTCTACTCCCTAATCTGGCTCCAGGATGCTGTCTGCTTATATATATGCCACCTCCTGAAGCTACAGCCTCCAACACTACAGCCCTCTCCCCACACCCTGCCCAAAGAAAGACTTGGTTTTTCTAATACGGGTCATCACATTCCCATGTTAAATCTTTCAAAAACAGTGAAAAGCTGTCAGAATCCTTGGCTAATTCAGTAAAGCAGATACTTTGTGACTACTGTGTGCAGAGACCTGCACTGGAGATTTTCACATAGATTGCCTCCTTCTTCTCTCACAATAATTCCACAAGGATGGTATTAGCATCATCCCTGTTTGACAATGACAGTTACAGCAGCTGGCATTGACTTGGGGGCTTCCTACATGCCAGGGGCCGTGCTGTACACTTTCCTTGCTTCTCACTTAACCACCATTTGACAGAGGCACCTGGGTGGCTCAGTCAGTTAAGCGTCTGGATTTGGCTCAGGTCACGATCCCAGTGTCCTGGGACGGAGTCCCGCATCCGTAGGGGGCCTGCTCAGTAGGCAGCCTGCTTCTCCCTCTACCTGCTGCTCCCCTGCTTGTGCTCATTCTCTCTCTGACAAATAAATAAAATCTTAAAAACAAACAAAACAACAACAACAAAACCAACCTTATGACACAGGTATGATTTTCATGTACATTTCTTAAATGGGGGGAAAAAAAAAAAACAACAAAGCAAAACAAAACCCAAAACCCAGAGGTGTCAGGTCGGAAGCCTAGCATCTTGCACAGCGCATGTGAGCAGAATGATGGCGTGGGTTCCACCAGCACCAAACTGCACAACCCCCTTACACACCCAGTTATTAACGCTTTCTCAAAGCCGACTCCATCCCAGAAGGCGAGAGTGGTAATCACAGCCGAGGCACTAATCCTGAACTGTGTACAACAGGGCCCTGTTCTAACACCCGCTTTGAAGCTTCGTTAACTTGGGAGAGCTCATCAGAGGAGCAGGCTGCATGCCCAACTTAGAGGAAACCAGGAGAGGGCGGGCCCTTGTCTCTGCTGATCCCGGTTCTACTCTCTTGAACCAGGCGGGTACGCTCCATAGCTGAGCAAGTGGACTTGCTGTCAGAGTTGCTACTCTCATCATTTGTAGAACAATTAAGTGTTCTCTCCAGCTTAAACAGACAAGGCTATAAAAGCCTGTTGTTTGGGGGAGACACTTTTCCCCACCTGAGTTGAGCCTTTCTGATGAGGTTGTTTTCAGCATTCACCATTTCAGAGGAAACAGCAGTATCATTCGGACAACCCTAGTGCAGTTCTCTCTTCATCCTCACTCAGTGCTCCCAAAGGAGGAGGAGTGAATTCCCAGGTCTGGGAGCAGGGGCAGAAACGGGGCTGGGTGTGGTCAACCCAGCCCCTTCTCCTTGGGAGCAGCTGCTTCCAGAACACACACCCCTAGTCCCTCCATGCCTTGAGACAGACTTGCATGTCTTAGTTAGGTAAGAACCTGGGTGCAGAAGGATATGCTACATACTGACCCTGACTTCCCCCAAACGCCAATGTCATTATCACCATCCTGCGAAAGTACAGAGACCTCGGGTGCCAGGCACTGTGCTAAGCACTTCATATGCATTCTCCCATGGATCCAAGGAAACCAAAGCAACACACCCAAGCTAACACGCCCAGAAAGCAGTAGGCCAGGACCCCAGGACTTGCCCACTGCTACTCTGCCTTCTGAGATAACTGCGGACAGAGAGTTGATAAGAGCTGCCGGTAAGGTTCTGCAGATCTGAACCTTATCTCCTATGGATGGCACAGGACTCTGAAGTCTCTACCAAGTACTGAGCAGATTAGCAGCTCCTTTTAAAGAAAAATAATTACCTTCCTCACTGGTACACTGCTGGAAGAGGGGACAGTCCTCTAGTGGGGAAGAATGCAAATCAGGTTCTTAAGACTAAAAAGCCCAACTCAGCTCTGCCTCCTCCTGCTCCTGTAGCTGAAACCCTGGAACGCCCTCCAATTAACACCACAGAAGCCTGGTACTTTGGGCAGAGAGCTCAACCATAAACTGATTAGTATCCAACTCGTGCCAAAGACTCATTTGAGACATCTGATTGCAGAGAGAGATGGCCTACTATGCAGATTAGGTAGCCCTGCCTCCTTAGATTCTCTAGTTTTAGCCCTAGACTAAATTGGATCGACACAATGCAACGTTTGTCCTCCATGGTAACTCAGCTTCTTACAGAAACTCCTTCACACACTCAAGATTTACGCCCTCAGCTTTTATAGAGAGTGGATATGAGAAACGTCCATTTAAACAATCACTCAGAGCCTTTCATAAAAGAACAGTTGAAAGCACTGTCCATTATGTTACCCAATGCCCTTAAATTAAAAAAGCGCATGATAAATTCGGTGCCAACACAAAGTTTGGCTCTCCCGGTTTCCTTCATCAGAGGTGAACCGCGCAACCACGTTTCTCTTTGCCCCAACTCTTCAGAACTTCCGAGGCAAATTCAGCGCTCCAGTTGGGGCTAACTAAACGCACCCCAGCCACCTTGCGATATCTCCTCTTTGATTTGGTTTTATCCCCTTTGATCTTGATTTTATTTTTATGTCTCTTACTTTAAATCGAGCTTCATTTTGCAAGCCAACTGAATTTTTTTTTCCTCCTGCAAAAGTAGGACATAAATCCTAGTAAAAGAAGCTTTTTCTTACCCTCTACAAAACCGACACCATCATCCCAGCTGCTGCAAGTGCTCTTGGACTCGCTGGACCCGTGCGTGTCGCTGCCCTGATCTCTGTCTGGTTAACACGATGGAACGTATGAGAAGACCCCAATTAGCTTCGGCTCCCTCATCTGTTCTCTGCACCAACCCCAAGCAAATAAGGACAAGAAAGCCTCCTCTGGGGCTTTGAGGACTCTATGCTCTAGCATTTCAGGAATAAAGCTGATTCCCAAAGCCAAAATGTTTCCACACAAGAGGACAACACTTGGGACAGGCTTGACTTTGGGGCATCATTTTCTAAGTCACTATAAACATTTCTTATGAAATAAAAGAAACAAGCATTCACCATTTGGTATATTCTATTTTCCAAAGACATCTGCAGTTCTGTTTCCAATCCCTCATGCCCTTTTGCTGTGTGACCTTGCCACTCTCTCATTAAGAGATGGGATGGGGTCTCCCTCTGCGTCCCTGAACTTGGGCAGACACCGTGATGGCTCAGACCTGTAGAAAACAGCCAAATAACACTGTGCCAGACCCCGGGACAGCTTTCAGCTGGCTGGGCACTTCCACTTCCTGCCTCTTGGAAGCCAGTCACCACCTAAGAAGTGTGACTGTTCCGAGCACAGCATGCTGGGAGAAGTCCAAACCATGTGGAAAGGGCCCGAATGACATGCCATGTGGAGAAGGGGAGAGGGCGGTGGACATGGCATCATGCATCATGCATCATGAGAATGCCATCCGGAAGAGGATCCCCAGCCGTCCCTGTGTGCCTGAGAGAGGAACCCTGTTGAGTCCTTCCCTAAATCCTGACTGTCAAAATCATAAGCAAAATAAAAATCAGTGGTTTTCAGATGGGAATAGGGGCAGTACCTCACTCATAAGGTTATTGTGGGGATCAGGTATTTAACGTGTGTGCAGCCCTTAGTCCAGGGGCCAGTGTACAGCAAATGTTTGATAAGCAGTAATTATGATTTTTAATCTATCAAGCAGCAAAACTGAAAGTTCTGGATAACACCTGCACAGGAAACCAACTTCCTCCAGAACTCTTTTGTGCCAACATCCCATAATCACATCAGGTAAGATGACCAAATAAGCAGAGTCCTTGGCCGGTCATCTGACTTCCTGTCTCTTTCAGAAACTTCTCAGTCACCTCCAACAGGCCCCAAGACGCAGGCGGTAATGTACCCACATCCACGTGTATCTGGAGACAATCATGTGGCATCAGGCCAGGCCCACCTATCTTGGCACAGAATTCAGACCCGAGGTCCTGGAGAAAGGTCAGTTGCTGGACTCATGCCCGACTCACCTCCTGAACAAGTGTCTGAGCAGCTGTAACAGTGTGAGGCGCAGGGAAGGAGGAGGAAATTTAAGAGGAAGAAAGAAAAACGCGGTCGGTTTCTCTACCGCTTCCACGCCCAGGAGGCTTACCCAGGTGCAAACATCTCTGCACAGTCTGTAAGTTGAATGTGATTGCTTTCTCTGCAGTTCTCATCTTCCTATGCACACACTTGCACACTATCCAGGTTTATCTACCCATTCAGCCAACGTTTACCGAGGGCTCATCACGTGCAAAACAGCCGTGCAAGGTATGGGTTCTGCGCCCCTTCCAGCGGCCAAGGTAAAACCCGCTGCGGACTTTCGCGACAGGGGTGATGGCACTCCACAGGAAAACCAGCAACTGGGTCCTCAGGATCATAATGGAGCCTTTCCCCACAATTTAGTCCCTTTATGTCTTCTCACTCTCTGAAGAACAGAGCCACCAACAAATTCTTTCCGTTGAAAAGAGCCCCATTCCCTCCCGGAGCAACCCTTCCGCTTTCTGACAGTCCCTGCGTCTCCCCCGGGCGACGCCGGGATCAGTGCACCAGCACTTCAAAGAGGCCCTCACCCTGGAGTGCAGGCAGCGCTTTCTAAAAAAAAAAAAAAAAAAAACATCCACGGGAGCTGTGATTCTACGTTGGGGGCTGAGGGCGGGGAGGGGGTACCGGGAGCCGGCGCTGGGATTTGACGGCAACACACAATGCACCGAGCATCAGAGCCGAGAGACAAATTCAGCTCCAGAGATGAAAAATCTTCTTTCGGTGCTGACAACATCTGTTTTATTTTGAAGGTTGCTAAGGAGAGTTCTAGCTGGGCCAGCATTGTTCCAGTTCAGTACTCCATAGTGAGACTCTCGCACAGGGTTCAGACGGCAGGAATAAAAGCTCACCAGATAAATCCTGCTCCCTTTACTGTGCAGATAGCAAAAAATCACTTTGCTACCAGGGATGATTAACACCCTGCCTGGGCTCACTCGGAATAGGCCATACCTTCTGCTCACTCTCTTTTTCCTCCTCTTCTCCCTGCCCCCTGTCCCCACACTTGCCAACTCCCCCTCTCTGCCAAATAAAGGCTCATTAGGAAGAAACAGACAGCGAAAGGGCCACTAACCCAGGAGTTTATGATGCAGGCATGAGGAAGAGTGACCTGAGAGACGGGGGCGGGGGTCATGGTGGGAGGACACTCAGCACCAGATGATGGAGGAAATGATTTCCTGGCCTTTAAAGGTCTGGGTTACCTACTAATGTCAGAGCGTTGCCAAATACCCACATCGGGGCTCAGAACAGGTCAAGCTCAAAACAGAGGAGTCTCCACCTTTGTAATGGCGTGGGAGGTGAAGCACCCCATTCTCCACTCACCCCTATCCTGCTTAAGCTTACCAGCAAGTCATTATAAGACAATAACAGAAATTATGGGCGCCTGGGTGGCTCAGTGGGTTAAGCCTCTGCCTTCGGCTCAGGTCATGATCTCAGGGTCCTGGGATCGAGCCCCACATCAGGCTCTCTGCTCAGCAGGGAGCCTGTTTCCTCCTCTCTCTCTCTGCCTGCCTCTCTGCCTACTTGTGATCTCTCTCTGTCAAATAAATAAATAAAATCCTTAAAAAAAAAAAAAAAGACAGTAACAGAAATTAGAAAGTTGGGCGTGAAGGGCAAGCACTTAGGAAAATAAGGGCCAGGGAAGATGAGAATAAAAGAAAGGCACGATAGTTTCACATCTAGACCGAGTTGTTCTAAAGTGAGGGCCGCAGGAGCCAACAGCTTGAGAGCCGCTCTGCTCCCCCAACTGGGGACTCGCGGATGACTGAAGGAGCCCACCACGACAGCCTGGGGTGGCAGGAAGACTTTTCCATTTAACTGGTATCTGCATATAAAATCATTTTGGGATTCCAGGACCCTCAGGAAAAAAAAAAAAAAAAGAAAGGAAAAAACAACAACAAACCACCAAAAACACCACATTCTGTTTACTGAAGGAATTCTCTTTTCTGTTCTGGGCTCTAGGAAAGCACCAGCTCCTGCCAGAGAGCACCTCAGAGTCTAGGAAAAGGAAAGGAAGAATGGAAGTGTTCTCACTCCAACAAAGATCCATTTCAAAGAACCATTCAGCAGGGCCGACCCTGCAAATCTTGACAACAAAAGGAAACTATATCCTCTCAAATGAGGGCATTGAGACAACTGAGTCCACATTATCTAAACATTTCCCTTGCCTGCCAGATTCTATTTCAGCCTGCTTTGCTCCCCACCCCCCGCCCCCCAAGCTTGGGATCTCTCCAGGCTGAAGCATGCTTGTCCTGATGTAAAGGCCAAGATGATGCAAAAAGGCGCAGTGCCCAGAGGAGGGAGGAAAGCCCCAGAGGCTAAGAGCCATCTTCCCAGCCACTCACCTAGCCAGGTCACATCCACGCTGGCCGGGGCAGACCTGGCCTCTGCCACCTTGTGCCAGCTCCTGTTGTGTCCGGGTGCCCAGAGTGCCACGTGGCAGAAATAGTAGCCGGAGTTTTCTTTGCTAACATCTCGGACCAGTAAATGGTAGGAGCGTGCATCCGCATGGCTCAAAGCAATGTGGGGAGAGCTGTGCACCAGGGAATCCCGGTCCAGCCGTGCCAACACGGGCGAGCCGGGCAAGATGCTGTCGGGGGACCTGCTGAAGTACCACGTGACCTCGGGTCGGACATCATCTGCTCGGTCTGTTGTGATGTTGCAGGTCAGATCCAGTTCCTTTCCCTCGGCCACAGACACACTCCTGGCCACGGCCGCTCGCAGAACTTGAAGAAAAAAAAAAATACATCTAGAGCATCTGGGTTAGGTTTGCCCCTCCCCTCCTTTAGATCATCTCCTTCTATGTTCTTATTTATGGCATTAGAGTTAGAAGGCTTTGTGCAATTCTAAGTGCTTGAGAAATATTTACTGAATAAATTAAGGAAATTATAACACATTTCTTTTCATTCCATGGAAATACTAACAGCAGCAAATGCTTACATACACTTACTAAATGCCAGGCACTGCTCTAGAGTGCCTTGGAAATGTTAACCTTCAAAACAACCCTAGGAGTTAAGTACGATTATTATCTTCATGTTACTGATAAGGAAACTGAAGCACAGAGAAGTTAAGTAACTTGCCCAAGGTCACACAGGTAATACATGGCAGAGCGGGGATTCAAACATAGGCTCTCTGCCTCCAGGGACTCAGCTCAGAACTGTTAACATTTGTTTGAGAAGAAGTCAGAACATCACAAACTAGCATTATATTTTTTCTCCATGTGTACAGTTAAGCCTTGGGTGATTTTAAGGAGAAAGGACAGCTCAGTGCTGACTGGCATGGGGGTTGCAGGGGTTGGGGGTTGAAGGCTGGACTGCAGGAGGTGAGGGTGAAACCATCTTCTGGGTAAAGAGGAGAAAATCCTAAACAGAAGGACCAGGAGGATGAAACCAGACAATATGCTTCATGAGTCAAGCCTTCAAAGTGCAACGTAATGGGATAAATGCGAAGCATCATTTATTCCATTAGACATACCCACCTTAAAGCCAAACATCAAGCAGATATTCTAAAACCAAACCACAATGACTTTCGGGTTATCCATGCCCCTGCCTTCTTGCAAGAGTGTGGATAATTAAAAGTAGACTATATTTAGAGGAAGCATTGAAGTATTTGGTGTTACAGTCTCAAGGCAGATCTGGTTTCAGCATTCCCCTGTCAAAGCTTTTTACATGGAAACATTTTACTTTATTCGAGTGTTTGTTGTTTTTTTTTTAAAGAAGTTGAACATCTGTAATCAGAGTAGAAAAACATTCAATTCGTGGTAATGCTCTGGGAACCACTGCTTAGATGAGGAATAGCTAACACCTCCCAGGGGATTCGAGTAGAAGCACAGCCCTGGTCTTCCAAGACTGGCTCAGCAACAAAGGCTGGTGCCTGGCTCAGAAAAGGCCCAACCCCAAAGCCCATGCCCTTTGGAGCAAGTTGCTTTCATAGGAGTATTTCCAAAGCCCGACAACATCTCCAACACGCATTTCAGGCCAAGGTCAAGATCCACCTTGACGAAGACAGAAAATCAGATGGGAACAGTATTATAAAAGATAATTTAAAAGTCTGATTTCTCACCTATACCCACCCTCCAAATTCTTCCTCCTCCTCCACCCCTTAAAAGGGCCCAAAAGGAACTTGAGGGCCTCTTGTGAGAGTAGTCAGTATGGAAACTGCTGCTCTGAGCCTGCCCTGGGGTTCAAACCGCCCCATGAGTACTGCTTGTGATCAGAGACTCTGGAATCCTGCTGGAGTCCCTGTGTGCCAGCTAGAGGTAAAAGAAGGCTCAGGAGGGAAGCAGGTTGAGTGAAGAAGGGGTAAAGACACAGCTGTGGACTGCATGTATGGAGAAAATGGATTCTTAGCTTGAGGAGTATCGGCAGAAATGTCTCTTCAACTGAATAGTTCACTCTATAATCGTCTCTCTGCAAATTGCTAAAAAGCTTGCCGCAGCACTAACCATTGCTCCCATATGTTCTGGACTAGGGGGCAATTCACAGCTGGGAGAGAGGATAGAGCAGGTGCAAGGGGGAAAAAAAAAAGAATAATTTCTAAGGACTCGTAATACAAGGGGAGACCCTGGACAAAGCCTATAGTGGGGAAGCTTTCTCTGGTTGGGTCAAACTGAAGCCATAAATTAGACACCAAGATCTGCATGAAGCAGACCACTCCTAATATGAGGGGAGCGGGTTACTGCTATATCCACCACACAGCCCCAAGTTTAAGTAGCTCTGGGCTGTTCATCATAACAAGACAGTAAGAGTATTTAAGAAGCTAGCTTTGGTTAGTGCAGGTGTTGACAAAAAGAGAGAGGCCAGCAATCCAGGGTGGTGGTTCTTAACCTGGGGTCCAAGAAGATAATCTAGGAAGTCTGTGACTTGGGTGAAAAAAAAAAAAATCTAATCTTTGTTTTTACTAATCTCTACCTGAAACACAGCATCTCCTCTCATGATGAAAGTAAGCAACAAATCACTATAGTATTATCTGTCCCTGGGACTTCGGCCCCATAGAAGTCAGGGATATTTTCAAATCTCATTGCAAGTAATTGCAGTTATCTTCAAATATCATGTGCACTCATTGCTACTTGGGAATTACAGTGGTTTGTTAAGTCTGCCAGTCTGTATTATTTAATGCATTAATAAAGCATAATATTACTATGTAACAAATTTGTCTTAAAATACTTCAGTAACTATTTCAATAGAATCACTTTCCTTTGTCATCTTATGTACATTTTTAATGAATTAAAACATGTTAAGTCCGAGAAGGGTTCTGCGGGCTTCAAAGCTGTCAAAGAGGTCCATGGCAACAAAATGGTTATGAAGCCCAGGCTCAGGAGAGAGCCAGATGTTATTACATGCCTAAGAGGTTCAGTTTCCGACTCTTACACTCGATATTATGGGTTTTGTGGCTTGTCTGAAATAAAAAATACCTTTACAATTAAAATTACGCAGAAAAATATAACTTGTTGCAAATCTGAACCTCTTAATCATTCTGTCCCCAGGGAACAGTTGTGTGATGCAAACTGAATAGGACAGATTGTCATCTTAGGACAGATCTTAGGACAGATCACATCCTTAAAGGAAGGTGACCTGAGTCCACTTAGAAAGTGAGCACCTGGGGGCACCTGGGTGGCTCAGTGGGTTAAGCTTCTGCCTTTGGCTCAGGTCATGATCTCAGGGTCCTGGGATCGAGCCCCACATTGGGCTCTCTGCTCAGCGGGGAGCTTGCTCCCCCACCCCCGCCCCCACCTGCCTCTCTGCCTGCTTGTGATCTCTCTCTGTCAAATAAATAAAACCTTTAAAAAAGAAAGAAAGAAAGAGTAAAGAAAAGAAAGAAAGTGATTTCTGCAGCCACTGCAAGACTGAACAAGATGGGTAGCTCCTTTCCTCCGCAAGAGCACCTCCCACCTCACTGATGGCCATAGTCGCTCAGGAACCTTAGTCCTGCTTTTTACCAAACCCAACTCCTGTGCAGTGATACAAATGCAGAGTAAAGTGCCCAGGACCATGCTGCCTACAGGGGGAAAATACTCCCCATGAGGACTGTCTCCTGCTTTCCGTCCCATCCAAGCAACAGAGTGGCCACACATTCACATTGACACTCAGAAAATGAGTCTGCCCAAGGTCCTCCCAGTTTACAAAGCAGGAGGCGGCAGCAACAGATCTGAAGATGTTAGCCTCCCAGAAAACCTAGGACAGCCATCCATCTACAGCAATGACCTCATCCTGAGATAGTCTCTTTATACTGTTTCTGCTAAAGCCCAAGGCTCTACGGGGCCCGGGAACGTTTCCCAAGCACCTCTGACCCCAGGGCCCAGACAGAGCTGATTACCCAGTAGTTTCCTTACCAATACTTGTTGGACACTGAATCAGTAATAGCTTACTTTTGATGGTTTTTTTTAAATGTATCTTGTATTTTCTTACTTTCTAGGAGGAGTAGGAAAGTACGTTATGTGTTTTTTTCAAAAACAAAGGCTGGTTCCAAGTGAGAGGACAGAGAACTTCTCACAGGGAGACCCCAGGGCTGGAGGCACACTCCTGGGGAATGTGTCATACACAGCCCGAGAAGAGGCCCAGGCCTAGAGAAGTCTCACCTAGCTGGGACCGCACAGCTAGAGGATCTACAGTACACCAGACGTCGGGTGGTGAGCCAGATGCACTCCAACAGTTGTGCAAAAGAGCCAAGCCAGAAATTCGGGAAATACCCAAATAAGATAAAACCAAAACAAAATAAAGAGAGCAGAGTGGGGGCAGCTCGGCCCCAAAGTCTCACGAACACCAGGTCAGACCTCATTCTGGCACCTGAAGGGACTTAATCTTGGTGTCAACAACTGACTTAGTATTTTATGCAACCTGCAACGTCCCAGGAGTAGGAATCCAGAGGAGAAGCCGCTGTAAAGCAAAGCCGTAGGCACCCGGCACAAAACGCATACACACACCTTCCTCAAACTCACCACCACCCCACTCCCCCAGGCCCTCGACGGGAGGCCTCACGCGGCCAGCTCCAACAACCCTGTCAGCAGAGGACCGGGCTCCCGCCTGGTCCTATGTGTAAGCCAGACACGTTCCAGAAGCTCACCTGTGGGCTGGATCAGCACAGTGGCCACTTCCACGGCTTTCTCTTGAATCTCTTGCCAGCTGCCCTGCTCTCCGATCCACTCGCTGACCACGCACCGGTAGGAGCCCTGGTCCGAGGCCAGGGCGCGGGCCACCGACAAGCGGTAGCCGTCGCTGCCCACGGTGTCCAGACGCACGTCGCCGGCGCGGTAGCGCTGCTCGTAGCCGGGCCCCGGGTGGAAGCGGCCCTCGTGGGTCAGGGCCAGCACGCTCCGCCGGGCCGCGCCACGCTGCAGCTCCCACAGCAGCGCCAGGTGCGTGTGCAGCGGCGACGCCGTGGAGGCCGCGCAGCGCAGCTCGAACGGCTCACCTAGGCGCAGGCTCAGGTCCGAGGCGGGCGACGGGGCGGCGGCCACGTGCAGGGCATCGGCCAGCACTGCGGGAGGAAGCACAGCCGTCAGCGTGCCGCGCCGTGCCCCCTCCCCCGCTGATCCCCGCCTCTTCTGGGGGGGGGGGGTTCTCCGCGGGGGGTTGTGTGGCGTGGTGCCCTTGCCCTGTTCTAATGCTCACGCGGGAACGCTCTCCCATTTTAATTCGTGCGTAATCCCAACTGACTTTCTGACCCGGAAAATAAGAAAAAAAAGGGAAAAAGCAAAGGGGTGGGGGGATAAAAAAAGAAAAAAGAAGAGGCACTAAAGACCACCCTCCCACCCTCACCCCCACTCCAGCCAGTCTAGAACTGAGTGGAGAACACTCCCTAACTCTCTTTCCGGAGCTGTGTCTGGGGGATGGATTTCTGCCACCCCTGAGCAAGTTACTTCACTCCTCTGAGCCTCAGTTTCCTCATCTCTAAAAAGGGATGACAACTGGACCCATAGCAGGGAGGCGACAGAGTTGAAGGAATGATAAGCCAAGGTGAATGGTGCTCAGCAATAGGGGTAAAATTCCTGTTAGGGTACCAGGCTCCAGAATCTAATACCAGTTAAAGCAACATGATCCAAGGAGGGCAGAAGCTGGCATGAGCTGCCTGTGCCCCGAGGCCTGGGAAATGCTTACAAACAGCGAGTGAGAGTAGAATGTACAGGCCGAAAAGAAACTGGTCAAGGAAAACTGAACCCTCAGCTATGTGCCCTATCAGGGCCACTTGGGGAAAGGTGGGCTCTTTACTAAGTCTGGAATGAGGGGGCCAGAAAGCCAGAAAGTATTGGTAAGTGCTAATTAGGAAGGGAAGCGATAATCAAAATAATCAGAGAAAAGGCCTCTACGAAGGGGCGTGGACCATCTCTGAGGCCTGTCTATAAAGCTGGATAGAAGAACCCTCCAATGCTACTATTCATGATGTCTTTCGTTTTTCTCGAAATTTCACACTTGGAAACTAATTCAGTGTCCTTGAGGAAAAAAAAACTGCTCAGTCCTCAGAAAGACCTATCCCAAAGACCCATCTCTACAGCAAAATGAATATAATGACCTTCTAGTATATCCATCAGTCTGGGAGTCCAGTTAACAGGACTCGCTTCTCATGGCCAGATATCTGTCAGCACATGGCTGAACAGTTTCAAGACCCACAAAGCTGAAGGCCAGAAAGATCCCGGACCCCACCAGAGGCCCCACCTGGGCAGCCAGCCAGTCTCATTCATGGCCATCTATCTGCTTTCCTCACCCAAGAAAAGCCTCTCCTTGCTCCTTCCTTCCAAAGACTGGAGAAGAAACAGGAAGACACTGGGGGACACGGTCGCAGGAATTCTCCAGCTGCCCCTAGTCCTCAAGATGAGAATTACAGGGGAGGTAAGTGTGCACCTAACCTAATGAAGGTACAGCATGGGTGTGATAACTAAAAGCAACACATTATTTAACTTCAGTGCAAGAATGTCTTGCAGGACTTTTTTCTAAAAGACATCTTTAGGGGGCGCCTGGGTGGCTCACTGGTTAAGTATCTGTCTTCGGCTCAGGTCATGGTCCCAGAATCCTGGGATGGAGCCCAGCATCGGGCTCCCTGCTCGACGGGAAGCCTGCTTCTCCCTCTCCCACTCCCCTTGCTTGTGTTCCCTCTCTCAACTGTGTCTCTCACTGTCAAATAAATATATAAAATCTTAAAAAAAAAAAAAAAAGACATCTTTAGGATTTCCTACAAAGAGGTAGATTTGATGTTTTGATACCTACATAATGGATATGGCTGTTTTATTCCCTCCTGAGTTGAATGGAGGGAACAGCCCCTAAGACATGCCGGGGTTCTGTACATCATTACAGAGGGGGATAAATACCAGGATCATCCCCTTCTTTTTATTTTTTTCATTTTTTTCTTAATATATAATGTATTATTTGTTTCAGGGCTACAGGTCTGTGAATCATCAGTCTTACAAAATTCACAGTGTTCACCATAGCACATACCTCCCCCATGTCCACCACCCAGCCACCTTATCCTCCCCACCCCCTCCACTCTAGCAACCTCAGTTTGTTTCCTGAGATTAAGAGTCTCTTGTGGTTTGTCTCCCTCTCTGTTTTCATCTTTTTTCATTTTTCCCTCCCTTCCCCTATAATCCTCTGTCTTATTTCTCAAATTCTTCCTGTCACTGAGATCATATGATAATTGTCTTTCTCTGATTCTCTTAATTGGCTTACCATAAAAACCTCTAGTTCTAGCCACATGGTTGAAAAAAGCAAGATATCATTGTTTGATGGCTGCATAGTATTCCATTGTATATCTATACCACCTCTTCTTTACCCATTCATCTGTTGATGGACATCTGGGCTTTTCCCATAGTTTGGCAATTGTGCACATTGCTGCTATCAACATCCGGGTGCACATGCCCCTTCGGATCACTACATTTGTATCTTTGGGTAAATATCCAGTAGTGTGATCACTGAGTCATAGGGTAACTCTATTTTCAAATTTTTGAGTAGCCTCCCTACTGTTTTCCAGAGTTGCTGCACCAGCTTGCATTCCCACCAACAGTGTAGGGGTATCCCTTACCAACATCTGTCGTCGTTTCGTGACTTGTTAATTTTAGCCATTCTGACTGCTGTGAGGTGGTATATCACTGAGGTTTTGATTTGTATTTCTCTGATGCTGAGTGATGTTGAACACTTCTTCATGTGTCTGGTGATCAGCCCCTTCTTTTTAGATCATCAAGTACATCTTCTATTGTCCCGATCTTTACCTACACTCCCTATTCTGATATAAATGCTTTTTGGAATAAGGCAGGATACAAAGAAATGCATCATTAAGTAATAATAACAACAATCAGGCTTCTATTTTATTGACCCCAAATTACTTTGTTCTTGCTCATTTACCAATTAGCTATATGATTTTTGGCCAAGTAATTAACCTATGCTCTTTCATTTTCTCATTTGTAAATCAGGGAAATAGTCTGCCTGATCTTCTTCACTGGGTTAGAGAACTGAATGTGGGAATAAATCTAAAAGGACTTAGAAAATGGAAAAAACGGCTCGGGTCATGATCTCAGGGTCCTGGGATCGAGTCCCGCGTCGGGCTCTCTGCTCGGCGGGGAGCCTGCTTCCTCCTCTCTCTCTCTGCCTGCCTCTCTACCTACTTGTGATTTCTCTCTGTCAAATAAATAAATAAAATCTTTAAAAAAAAAAAAAAACAAAAAAAAAACAAAAAACCCCCACAAAACCCCAAACCTTCCATATATATAAGGCAAGATTCTCTGCAGAATCAGGCCAATAGGCTAGTAGGATTCCATCATAAGCTAGCAGTGATGACACCGTTCTTTCTCTACCTATAACCCCCCACAAATTCCAGAACAAACTGCCCTTTGTGAAGCACACAAAGACAGACATGAGCTTCAAAGCATCTGATATCCCCATTAAAGTAAACATCGTCATGACCATCACCTTCTGAGTGCAGACCTTACGGATGCTTACTATGGAACTGCTCTGAGGCCTGACACATGCTAACTCATGTTGTCCTCATAACCTTTAAGGGAAGCCCTGTTTCACAGAGGAGGAAGCTGAGGCACGTAACATGCCCGCGGCCAGTTGGTGAGAAGCGGTAGAGCCAGCAATCAGACTGAGTGCAGGCAACCTGGCTCAGAGCTGGGGCTCTGCCACCACCCCAGCCACGGTTGGTTCAGAATCACAGGGAAGAGAAAGGGTCCTCAGAGGGGACCTGGCCTTTCCTTTCCTTTCAGTCAAGTAAGACACTTCTGTTCACTGGACAGAGGAGGGGGGCAGAGGCCCAGAATATTAGTAAGTTTCTTGACAAAGCAGAGTGACTGAGCAAAGTCTGGCCCCTGATGTGATGATCCCTCCATGAGGACGTACCTTTGACCTGCACTGTGTCCTCATAGTTGCCCTGCACGGTGGCGTCTGTGCTGGGGGTCGAACATTTGTAGTGGCCCTCGTCTGAGGTCTGGACGTTCTTGATGTGGAGCTCCACAGCATCGTTGGCAGTCCTCCTCAGGGCGATCTCGCCCCGCTGCAGGCGTTCACGGTACAGCTGGGCTGCAAAGCCCGCCTCCCAGGTGCTGGCAAGCTCCACGAAGCTGCTCCCCGAAGACGAGAAGCTCCAGTCAAAGTTCTGCTCGCTGGGGCCGTCATAGTCACTGACATTGCAGGGGATGACCAGCTCAGTGCCTACCACCCGCACCAGGCTCCCTGTGGGGACTCTCACCACGCGTCCTCGGCAAAGAGCTGCAATGACAAGAGATAAGAGGTGGGACCTGAGTCATGGAAGGTCATCCTGCTACCAATGTGTCAAACCCGCGGGTGTTCCTGCTCACAGGCTCATGGCAAAAAAAAAAAAAAAAAAAAAAAAAAAAAGGGACATCTGGCCAGCTGGGGAAAAAAGGGTGTGCTTTCTGGGGCTCAGTAGAAATAGGGTAAGCCCCTCCCTAGAACCATGAGCCAGGAATACGACCGTGAAATGAGTGCCTCTCGCACAACAGTTTCCTAGGATTGACAGGGAAGAAGACAAGTATTAAAAGTAGGCTAACCATGAACCTGAATAGCTTCTTCCCTCCCGTTACTATTTAACATACCATTGTCACTCAGTGTGATGTAGAAGTATTTTAGGGTTGGTGTGAAAGAAAAGGACACAGCTAATCAAGTATTTACATTTCTGCCCACCCTAGATCAACCCTCATCCCTAGAGACCATTCCCCAGGGCTCCTGAGACCTGATTTACAATGATGGATGCCAATTTTTAAACCCTAGAGCAGCCCGCTGATAAAAAGATTTAACTCTGGTTATCTGACATTGCCTATAAATTAATATTAAAATATGACGACTCCACCAAGTATTAATTTTCTATTTTCTGGCTCATTTCCTTCTCTCTACTCTTCGCCCTGATCTAAATTCAGAATGAGGATAGGGAAGCACAAAGGGAGACAGTGCCTTGTCTGGCTGGTTGCTGGGCGTTGTTAGGAATGCGGCAGTTTGTGGGGAAGATGAGTTCAGGGGACAAAGCCAGGAGTTTACTGGCACTCCTTGCCCCAAGAGCACATACCTCCCAGGCCTTCGATAGGGCCCTAGGGACCCTCACCTGTGCGTCCTTTAAGGGGTCACCTTTGCCATGAACTTCAGTGAGATTTTGTAGTATATTTATTACCTGTGCATAACATTTCAATTTGGACCAAATGAGCTTGTCTGGCTCCTGCATGATGTTCTATGAAGAGGTACAGCACGAAGGCAGACAAGGAAAAGCATGGATTCTGAAATCCAGAAGGCTCAAGTTGGTTTTACTTTTTTAAGTCAAAAATTCATTTTATTTTGTATTTGAGTAACATAACAGAAAATAGAACACCCACACTCCATACATATTCCTTGTACTGGGATAAGGGTACATTCACTAAGTTTCTCTAAATTAATGTCTTCAGTATTAACATCAGGCATAAGCTATGTCAAAAGAAGTATCACTCAGGGAGCCTGGGTGGCTCAGTCGGTTGAGCATGTGACTCTGGAGTTCAGCTCAGATTTTGGTCTCAGGGTTGTGAGATCCAGCTGACATCAGGCTCTGCACTCAGCACGGAGTCAGCTCGAGTTTTCTCTCTTCCTCTTCCTATGCCCCTCTCCTGCGCCTGTATACTCTCTCTCCCTCTCTCTCAAGATAAATAAATTTAAAAGGAAATTTTTTTTTAAGATTTAAAAAAAATCTATCTGAAAAATGGGGCGCCTGGGTGGCTCGGTGGGTTAAAGCCTTCGGCTCAGATCATGATCCCAGGGTCCTGAGATCCAGCCCCACATTGGGCTCTCTGCTCAGCGGGGAGCCTGCTTCCCCCCCTCTCTCTGCCTGTCTCTCTGCCTACTTGTGATCTCTCTCTCTCTCTGTCAAATAAATAAATATAATCTTTTTAAAAAAGATTTTTTTTTTTTTTATCTGAAAGAGTCGGAGAGGGAGCACAAGCAGGAGGGAGGGGCAGAGGGAGAAACAGACTCCACAGTGACCAGGAAGCCCAACATGGGGCTCAATCCCAGGACTCTGGGATCGTGACTTGAGCTGAAGGCAGATGTTTAACCGACTGAGCCACCCAGGCACCCCTAAAAAAAAAAAAAAAATCTTTAAAAAGTTTTCAAGGGGCGTCTGGGTGGCTCAGTTGGTTGAGCATCTGACTCTTGGTTTTAGCTCAGGTCATGATCTCAGACGTCCTAAGATGGAGCCCTGCCTTGACTCTATACACAGCACAGAGTCTGCTTGAGATTCTCTCTCTGCCTGTCCCAAGCACACCCATGCTCTCTCTCTCTGTCTCGAATAAAATCTTACAAAAAAAAAAAAAACCACTCAAAAATTATAGGAATTTTGAAAAATACTCACTTCTTAAAAAACTGAACAAAATCAAAACTATGCTAACAATTATAACGAAAGGAAAAGCAAGCATGAAGTCGTTAGAACGACTGGGAAGCACTCATTCCTGATATGAAGAGGTTATATTTTTATAAGGGAATCAGTTATGTTTTATACAGAAATCACACACAAAATCGATGCATTTGCCCAAAAAGTTTAGTTGCAAGAGCAAGTACCATGTCAGATTTACCCTCAAGGATACCCTCTGAAGGAGAGTTTAAATCTGGGAGACTGACCTCTCTCTGCTTTGGCTTCCTCAACTCTCCTATGGGACAAGGAAGATTCACTGAGTTCATAGAATAAAATGCCTGGCGGAGAGTCTGCCATGTCATAAGAGCTCAGTAAGTTGGGAACTTCTATTATGACTTTTCAATTTTGTATTTTTATCATTTCTTATGGGTTGAGTTCTGCTCCCCCTGCCCCAAAACAAAACTCATATGGAGAAGTCCTAGCCCCTAGTACCTAAACATGTGACCTGACTGGGGAACAGGGTCCCTGCAGATGTTATCAGTGGTTATTAGACAGCATTGGGTCAGGTTATACGAGAAGAGGGTGGGACCCTAATCCAATGACTGGTATCCTTAAAAGGGGGGAAGCCTGCACACAGACAAGCACGCAGGAGAACGCCATGTGAAGATGAAGGCAGGAATAGGGGTGAAGTCTCCACAAGCTAAGGAACATCAAAGACGGCTCACAAATGACCAGGAGCTGGCAGGGAGGCCTGCAGAGGACAGCCCCCCCCCCCCCCCCCGCCAAGGAAGCCACCCCGCCGACAAGTGGACTGCTCGTCCTTGGAGCTCTGAGAAAGCACATTTCTGCTGCTGAGGACACCCAGTCAGTGGGTCTTTGTTACAGCAGCCCAAGCAAACGAATATACCATTGTTGCTTGTCTTTCAATGATTTAATTCATTTCTTTTTCAAAGTCTGAGCTGCCATTTAGTGGTTGTGAAATGAATTTAGAGCCGTTGTGACCAGCATGTGTGTGTGTGTTAATACAATGAAAAAGAAGAGGAAATATTAGAGCCCACCGCATTTTGTAAAGAGTAAATACTCTTTCATTAAATCTTAAGTACACAAAGAGGTGTGTGTACCAGAATATGATGAAAACATTTATCATAATTTGGGTTGGCATAGAAAAGAAAAAGGAAGGTGAACACTTTTTAAAAGCCATCTCTTGTTTCCTCCACCCATTATCACTTCCCTGGAAAAGGGAAAGCATCCACAGGAGAGAAATGGTAATAAGGCCAGCATGTGCTCTGAGCATGGGGCTATGGGCCAGCCTGGCCAGGAGCAGTTCGTAGAAAAGATGCTGCACCTGGGGTGCCTGGATAGCTCAGTGGGTTAAGCCTCTGCCTTCAGCGCAGGTCATGAACTCAGTGTCGTGGGCTCGAGCCCCGCCTCGGTCTCTCTGCTCAGCGGGGACCCTGCTTCCCCCTTTCTCTCTCTGCCTACTTATGATCTCTGTCTGTCAAATAAGTAAATAAAAAATCTTTAAAACAAAACACAAGATATTGTACCTGAAAGCACTCTCCTTAAAAATAGAGTGACAGGGGCACCTGGGTGGCTCAGTGGGTTAAGCCTCTGCCTTCGGCTCGGGTCATGATATCAGGGTCCTGGGATCAAGCCCCACATCGGGCTCCCTGCTCAGTGGAGAGCCTGCTTTCCCCCCTCTCTCTGCCTGCCTCTCTGCCTACTTGTGATCCCTCTCTCTGTCAAATAAATAAATATTAAAAAAAAAAAAAATAGAGTGACAACTCAGGCCTGGGGTCACATCTCTTCCTGCAGACAACAGAACCAACCCCAAATATTCTTGCGGAGTAGGGCTGAAACATGCTGCTTTTTTCTTCCTAAGGCAGCTCAGTGCCAACAGGAAAATGCCCATGACCTCACACCTACTACTTCTGACAAACATGCGGCATACGCGTTCCTCAACCGCTCCTCAGCTGGGGCTGACCCTGAATGCCCCAGTCCCAGGGATGGACATGGCTAAAACCAGGTCACTCGGGGTCCTCTGGGCTCATTTTTGCTGAAGCTACTGAGAAATTTTCAATTCCTCCCGAATCAGGGTACTATAAAGATGATTTGCAAAAAAAGAGTCCAAGATGGTTGTGTAGGAAAGTACTGAACTCCCCTCCTGCCAAGGACACATGAAATCAACAGATACATACGGATCATCTCCCTCTGGAAAAAAGATTTGAAAACTAGATGAACTGCTCCCCACAACAAAAGATAAAAAGGACTGCACTGAGATGGATGGGAGAGGCAGGGACAAGGTCCTGCCAACCACCCCCCCAACTGCCGTGACCCACCAGAGGGAAGGATCTCACTGGACAGACACTTCTCCTGGAGGAGTGAGGGGTCATAGTGGCCCATATCAGGCCCTCCAGCCCTTGGGATCTGCATCAGAGAGACAAGCTCCCAAAAACATCTGGCTTAGAAACCCAACAGAGTTGACATCCAAGGAACCCAACTGCCATAGGAAACTGAGATCCTCCTTTTAAAGGGATCACCTGCAGTCTCACTTTCTGCAGAACCTAGCAAAAAAGCACCAATTTCAAAAGCACCTAGACTGTACGTAAAGGAGATTCATCTGCTGGTCTGGGGGCATGGGCAGGGGACAGTCTGTGCTCTCTCCAGAGCTGGAGGCGCTGGGGGGCACCATCTGTAGCTCTCCACTTACCCTGCTAGTGCAGACTAGGTGCTTGGGCACAAGCACCCTCCCACTGCCTCACCAGGTCCGGCAGGGGTGAATGGTTATGGCACATCCTGCCGCCTTGCTGAGGCTACATATCTTGGGAGGCTGCAGCAATTCCTGGCTTCCTGGCAGGGGCAAGTGAGCAGAGACAATCACAGCATTCTCTCCCTAGCCTTCTACTCCAGTCCGTGAGTGTAGGTAGCAGTTATGACACCTCCTCACCCCCTGCCTGGGGCTGGTGAGCACTCATGGTCATGGCATTCCCCCATCCCGAACGTGGGCCAAAGCAGGCATGCAGACAGGGCCCACTCCTGCTGCACTGCTAAACCCCATAGGCATGCATAGTGAGGGCATTTTTCCACTGCCTTTATGGGGTTATTGAGTGCGCCCCGCCCCTACATGTCCAGTTGCCCTGCTAAAGTCAGCAGAGAGGCAGAACCACATAGCCCCTGGCCCTGGTGGCCATGGGGGCTGGCGTTCCTGAGCTCCAAGGTACTGTAAGAATCAGAAAAACAGTTCTTAGCAGGCCAACACCTGCAGGGCACTGTACAGACAGCAGACTGAAACACACATACCATCTTCCTATGAAAAAGCCCTATTTACTTATCTAGAAGCTTCAGCCTGAGGGACAACCCTCTGGTTTTCAACAAATCTAGAGGCTATGAAGGTACTCCCTGGGAATTACCTGTGTATCTCCCAAAGAGATACCATCCCGTGTACCCCACTGGCCTCACTACAGCCTGATGAGATTATATGCTCCTTTAGAGTCCCAATTTTTGCAACTGTTGCCCAGAGAACACCTGCAAATCTCCTGGTCTGGAGGCCAGTAGGGTCTACAGCTACAGTCCCACAGGGCTGGTATATATTTGCATACTTTAAAAACTGCTGCCTAAGGGTCTGGCTTCTAATCAACCTAAAACTAGGTGATAAATGAGATTCGTCCCCTTGGAACACTGACAGGTCTTGGCACAACCTCAACAACAGGGACATATCAAGAATAAATCAGGCTACTTAGACAATCACAAAGGTTCCAGAGACAACCAAGAGCTGGGGCAAGGTTGAACAAGAAGGATCATTATCCACAAAGCCTCTCCTTCAAGACTGAGAGAGGTAGCCATTTCACCTAATACACAGAAACAAACTGAAAGTCAAGCAAAATAAAGAAACAGAGAAATATGTTACACACACACACACCCAAAAAACCTTAGAAAGAGACCTTAATGATATGGAGATAGTCATCTACCTGATAAAATATTCAAAGTAATGGTCATAAAGCTGCTTGCCAAACTTGGGAGAACAATGTATGAACCCAGTGAGAAGTTCAACAAAGGTAAGAGTTAAGAAAATACCAAGCAAGGTTCCTGGGTAAGTTGGTTAAGTATGGAACTCTTGATCTCAGCTCAGGTCTTGATCTCAGGATCATGAGTTCAAGCCCAATGTTGGCCCAGTGTGGAACCCACTTAAAAAATAAGAAAAAAGAAAAGAAAAGAAACCAAGCAAAAGTCGCAGAGCTGAAGAATACATTAACTGAAATGAAATATACACTATACAGGCTTAAGAGCAGACTGGATGATGCAGAAGAATGATTCAATGAACTGGAAGACAAAGCATTGGAAATCACCCAGACAGAGTGGCAAAAACAAAAAACAAACAAACAAAAAAAAACCAAAAAAAAAAACAAAAAAAACAAACCCCTCCTCCCCACACACAAAACACAACTAAAAATTTTTTTAAAATGAGGAAAAGAGATCTATAGGACACTATCAAGTGGAATCACATTCACATCTTAGGGGTTCCAGAAGGAGGAGAGGCAGAAAAAGGGGCAGAAAACTTACTTGAAGAAATAATGGCTGAAAACTTCCCTAACCTGGAGACAAAAACAGACAGAGAATTTCAAATAAAATAAACCCAAAGAGAGCCACACCAAGACATATTATAATTAAGATGTCAAAAGTTAAAGAGAGAACCTTAAAAGCAGTAAGAGGAAAGCAACTTATCACATAAAAGGGAAACCTCATAAAGCTATCAGAAGATTTTTCAGCAGAAATTTTGCAGGCCAGAAGAGAGTGGAGGGACATATTTAAAATGCTGAAAAAACTTCTGACCAAGAATATTCTCCCTGGCATGGTTATTGTTCAGAACTGAAGGAGACGTAGAGTTTCCCAGATAAGCAAAAGCCAAAGGAGTTTATCACATAAACAAGCTTCATACAAAATGTTAAAGGGACTTCTTTAAACTGAAAAGATATGTCACTAATTAACAACAAGAAAACATACAAAAGTAAAAAATCTCACTAGAAAAGGCAAATGTATAATAAAAGTAGTGGATTAACCACTTATAAAGCTACCACAAAAGTTGAAAGACTGAAGTAGTAAAATTAAAATTATGATAATTAGTTAATAAATGCATAAAATAAAAAGAGGTAAAATATGACATTAAAACCAAAATGTGGGCCCTGGGGGTAGTAAAAGTGTAGAGTTTTGGAATGTGTTCATATTTAAGTTGCTGTCAATCCAAATAGACTGTTATATACATAGGACAGGAAATATGCACCTCAAAGTAACTACAAAGCAGAAAATTACAGTAAATACACAAAAGAAAATGAGAAAGGAATGTAACACTAAATAAAGAAATCATACCACAAGGGAAGAGAAAAACAGAAGAGAGGAACTACAAAAACAGCCAGAAAACAATGAACGAAATGGGGAAAAGTACATGCCTCTCTATAAATATAAATGTAAATGGACTAAATTCTCCAATCAAAACACACAGAGTGGTTGAGTGAATTTTTAAAAACAAGTCTTATCTATACACTGCCTACAAGAGACCCACTTTAGGGCACAGACAGACTAAAGGTAAAGGGATGGGAAAAAATATTCTATGCAAATGGAAATGAAAAGAAAGCTGGTATAGCTATACTCACATCACACAAAATAAACTTTAAAACAACGACTGTAATAAACAAAAAGGGCCACCACATAATGATAAACGGTTCAAGCCAACAAGAAGATGTAACACTTATATATTTTTATGCAATCAACATAGGAGCACCAAAATATTTAAAGCAAATATTAACAGATGTAAAGAGGGAAACTGACAGCAATACCATCAGAGGAGAGGGCTCTAACACCCCACTTACCCAGTAGATAGATGTCCTAGACTGATAATCAGTACGGAACATCAGCTTTAAACAACAGATTATTGGGCCAGTTGGACTTAACAGATATACAGAACATTCCACCCAAAAGCAGTAAAATACACATTCTTCTCTTGTGCAAGTGGAATATTCTCCAGGACAGCTCGCGTGTTAGGCCATGCAACAAGTCTCAATAAATTCAGAAAGACTGAAATAAATCATGTCGAGCATCTTTCCCAACCACAATGCTATGAAACTAGAAATTAATTACAAAAAGAAAACTAAATAAAAACCCCACAAATACATGGAGATTAAACAACATGCTACTGAACATCACTGGTTCAACAAAGATATCAAAAGAGAAAAAAAAATAGCTAGAGAAAAACAAACAGAAATGGTATACCAAAATCGACAGGATACAACAAAGTGGTTCTAAGAGGTAAATTCATAGCAATGCAGGCCTGCCTCAAGAAATAGGAGAAATGTCAAATAAGCAATCTAACTTTATGCCTAAAGCAACTAGAAAAAGGAGAACAAAAGAAGCCCAAAATTAGTAGATGGAAGGAAATAATATAAATCATAAGTGGAAATAAATGGAATAAAGACAAAAAAGAGAAAAAAAATCAATGAAGCTAAGAACTTTGAGAAGATAAACAAAATTCTTTAATAAACAATGCTGACAAGTCTTCAGCTGGACTCACCAAGAAAAAAGAAGAATCAAATAAATAGAAATGAAAGAGGGGCGCCTGGGTGGCTCAGTTGGTTGGACGACTGCCTTCGGCTCAGGTCATGATCCCGGAATCCCGGGATCGAGTCCCGCATCAGGCTCCCAGCTCCATGGAGAGTCTGCTTCTCCCTCTGACCTTCTCCTCGCTCATGCTCTCTCTCACTGTCTCTCTCTCAAGTAAATAAATAAAATCTTTAAAAAAAAAAAAAAAGAAATGAAAGAGAAGTTACAACTGATACCATAGAACAAAGGATAATGAGGCTATTGTGAGCAAATATATGCCAACGAATTGGACAACCTAGAAGAAATGGATCAAGTCCTAGAAATACTCAATCTTCTAAGATTGAATCAGGAGGAAACAGAAAATCTCAAAGGACTGATTACTAGTACGGAGATTAAATCAGTAATCAAAAACTTCCTAACAAATTAAAGTCCATGACCAGATGGCTTCTCTGGTCAAAGAAGCTTTAATACCTATCCTTCACAAACTCTTCCAAAAAACTGAAGAGGAGGGAATCCTTCTAAACTCATTTTATGAGGTCAACATTCCCCCAATACCAAAACCAGACACCACCGCAATAAAAAACAATGAAAACTACAGGCAAATATCCCGATGAACACAGATGCTAAAATCCTCAATAAAACATTAGCCAACTAAATTCAACAATATATTAAATGGATCGCACAGCATTCACATACACACACCATTATATACTACCAACAATACGTTAAATGGATCCCCACCGTCAAGTGGAATTTATTCCAGGGAGCAAGGCTAGTTCAACACCCACAAATCAATCAATATGATACACTGTATTAATAAAATGAAACATAAAAATTATATGATCATCCCAATATATGCAGATAAAGCATTTGACAAAATTCAACATCCATTTATGTAAGCATTAAACCACCAAGCTCCTGGAAGAAAACATAGGTGGTAAGCTTCTTGACATTGGCCTTAGTGATGTTTTTTGGAGGATCTGACTTCAAAGGCATGGGCAACAGAAGCAAAAATACACAAATGGGACTACATCAAAATAAATTCTCCTGCACAACAAAGATAACCACTAACAACATGGAAAGGCAACAGAGTGAACAGAAGATACTTGCAAATCATATATGCAATAAGGAGTTAATATCCAAAACATATAAAAGACTCATACAATAACAAAAAAAGCCCAAACAATCTGATTTAAAAAGGGGTACAAAATCTGCATAGACATTTTTCTAAAGAAAATCATATAGACAGATGGTCAATATCCCTGATATCAGGGAAATGCAAATCAAAACCACAATCAGATATCATCTTAAATATGTCAGAATGGGTATTATCAAAAAGAGAAGAAATAAGTGTTGGCAAGGATGTACAGAAAAGGACCCTTCGTGCACTGCTGGTGGGAATGTAAATTGCTACAGCCACTGGGGGAAACAGTACTGAGGTCCCTCAGAAAAATTAAACAGAGAACTACCATATGATCCAGCAGTCTCACTTCTGGGTACCTACCTGACCTTGAGGGATAGTATCCTGCTAAATCAAAGAAATCAGACAGAAAAAGACAAATACCATATGATTTCACTTATACGTGGAATCTAAAAAACTAAGCAATCAAACAAAAGCCAGACTCCAAGACACTGAGAACAGACTAGTGGTTGCCCAGAGGGGAGTTGGGGGAGGTGAAAGGGCTGAAGGGGATCAAGAAGCACAAACTTCCAGTTATAAAATAAAAATGTCATGGGATCTACATGTGGGGAATACAGTCAATAGTATTACATTAACTCTGTGTGTTAACAGACGGTAACTAGATTTACTGAGGTGATCATTTTACAATATACACAAAGGTTGAATCACCACACCATACACACCCGAAACAAATCTGACACTTTCTGTCAATTACACTTCAATTTAAAAAAAAAGAGAGAGTGATGATTTGCTCTGAAGCTGCACTTGGGCAGCCCTCCTGACTAGGTGAGGATGCCATCTAGAGCGAAGAGAGCCAGGCCAGCACCTGGACCAGAGAGGTGGAATGAACGTGACCTAGTGACCCAACAGCGTCACACGTGCCACTGGATCCAGCCACACCATTTTATCATTCCACTCACACACACACAGGGGCACACATTTCAGTTTCTTGCAATTTCTCTCCTGCCCACTTACATTCCTTTGGTGAATTTCTGTCACTGGCAACCCAGGGCCTGAAATAACACAGCTATCTGGCCCTGAAGCCGACCTCACCAGAGTTCACAAAGGAAATACGCAATCTCTTTTTTCCGTTTAATTTTAGCCATGAGCAGACAATTCTGCATCTCCCTGAGAGACCTTTCAGAAGGAACTGTCGTGGGGGGAGACCCTTCAGAAACAGTGTGGCCTGCTGCTTAACCTCCTTGGGGCCCATGTTCCTCATCTGTGAAGCGGAGACAGCCGTAACCCCCACCCCCAGACTGTGCACC
Source organism: Mustela lutreola (assembly GCF_030435805.1). NCBI lineage: Eukaryota > Metazoa > Chordata > Mammalia > Carnivora > Mustelidae > Mustela > Mustela lutreola. Next base: position 100,110,391 of record NC_081299.1, on the reverse strand, counting down.
CTCACCACAGAACCCTGCGCAGGAACGAGCTGTAGCTAGCTATCTGCTTTGCAGACTGTACCAGAATAACCTGATCACAAGCCCTGCACTCTGCTTTCTTGGCAAGGTTGACAAAGGAATTCCCTAATGTGTAAATCTTGTCGATTCCTGTCCCCTTGTCAGGAAGTCGACCAGGGTTAACAAGCTGCTCACAGCGCCCTGAGGCGGGAGCCTATGGCCTTCATAAGGTCTCTCTCTCTCTTCTTAGTGATCCGAGCTTTGGAACCTGATCCAGCCCCTAGTCTCAGCCCCGTAATCCTTTCTCCAAATGGCTGCCAAAATCATCTTTTTAACACACAAATCATATGTCCGTTCCCTGGTCAAGGTCTGTAATGGCTCCTCATCACCTCCAGGATACAATCAATCTTCCCAGCAGCCCCCCACACGATCACCCCAGTTCGAGCCAACATCCCTCTCACCTGAATGATTACAGCCTCCCAACCGGCCTCTGGCTCCCGCTCGCGCCCTCCACTCCCAACATGGCAGCCAGTGCGCTATTTTAAACACTTAAGCTCCATTATGTCATCACCCTGCTGCACACTCGCCAATAACTGCCCACCTCAGGAAAAAGCCCAAGCCCACAGGGGCCTCACAGGACCCGGCCCTCTATTTCCAGAACCTCCTGCTCCTCTATCCCCTAGCCAGCCATGCTTTCCCCCTATTTCTAGAACAAACCAGATCCACTTCCCTCTCGGGGCCCTTACACATTCCCTGAGTTGTGGCACACTCCCCCTGTAGGCCCCCTCCCCACCTTTATTCCTGGGTCAGCCTCCTACACGCATGCATGTGCGTGCGCACGTGCGTTCTTGCACGGCCAAATTTTCTTATCCCGTATCACTAATACACTTAATGGGTATTTGTTTATTTCTACTATTATTGTCCATCTCTGTGCTCGCTTCGGCAGCACATATACTAAAATATTGTCCATCTCTCCTTACTAGAATGTGAGTTCTACAAGAGCAGTGCTTTTGATTTGCTTTGTTCACAGCTAAATGCCAGTGCCTAGAACGGGACCTGGTACATAGCATTTGTTCGGTAAATATTTGCTTAATGATGGAATAAGAGACCTACAAGATCATTCACAGTCTGGCCCACAGCAACCCCCTCACCTCCTCCCATTCCCCCACCCTCTAAAGTTTACCCTCCAACAAAACGAATGGCCCTTCACATTCTGGAAATGCCCTGCTTTCTTTCCCATGCCCCCTGCTTCTGTGTCCCCTTCCTGAGATGCCCCTCATGCCCCCACAAGGAACTGCTCCAGCGCCACCTCCTCTAGGAAGCCTTCCACATCTCTCCTGGGATCATCTGAGCGCTCCTGCCTCCATGTTCCAACTCAACCTGCAAAAATCCCTCCAAAACTGACTATGTTATCGTGCCACTGGGAAAAGTAAAGCAGGTAGGAACAGATGCTTGAAAGATCAAATTCTAATCTAAAAAGATATAAACCCAAGCAGTGTCTTGCATGCAGAACAGAGATGTCTCCTTATCCGTACAAATCAAGATTTAAAATTTTGGGAACAGAATTTTAACTTGCCATGAGCAGTCTGGTATTCAGCACAGATTTCCCTTAATATTGCTAAATAACAGCTAATAATATTTTTAAGTAAATAGAACTTGTAAAATATTAAAGCATATGGCTCTTTTCAAATCAAGAAGAGTATCTGCATAGCCACCCATTGCCAATTTTGGTCAAAACCTCTTGTAACAGTTGATAACTGAGGGGAACAAGAACGAAATTTTCCTCTGGTTTTCCAAATCATACCAGTATTTCAAATTAGGAGCTCCAGACCCTTAAAGGTAAGCGAACTGTATTAATTTAGCTCTCTATAAATATGTCTTTTCTAAGTAACAATTTTAAATTGTGGTTTCATTTGTTTTTAGGGGTCAATATAAGAAAACTTCATATGGGGACGCCTGAGTGGCTCAGTTGGTTAAGCAGCTGCCTTCGGCTCAGGTCATGATCCCGGTGTCCTGGGATCGAGTCCCACATCGGGCTCCTTGCTCCGCAGGGGGCCTGCTTCTCCCTCTGACTCTGCCTTCCACTCTGTCTGCCTGTGCTCGCTCTCGCTCGCTCTCTCTCTGACAAATAAATAAATAAAATCTTTAAAAAAAAAAAAAAAAAAAGAAAACTTCATATGAAAAGCATTTTTTTTTTAAGATTTCATTTATTTATTTGACAGAGAGAGCCACAGCGAGAGAGGCAACACAAGCAGGGGGAGTGGGAGAGGGAGAAGGAGGTTTCCTACTGAGCAGGGAGCCTGATAAGGGGCTTGATCCCAGGACCCTGGGATCATGACCTGAGCTGAAGGCAGACCCTTAACAACTGAGCCTCCCGAGCGCTCCATGAAAAGCATTTCTTTATCAGCCTTAGAAATACTATTGGGGCCACAAGAATCCATACGATAAAATGCCCTCAAAATTTTAGTACCAGAAAAAAAAGTACCTATTGAAGGACCACTGTACATCCTTTCCCCAGAAAACAAGAAGTACGTGGGTATTTCCTACATTCATGCCAGTTAGCATAGCCCCAGAGTACCTCTGAAACTCAAGACAAAATAAGGACACTCTAATATCACATCTGTGCAGTGGTATGAAGGCTTCTAGGCCAAATGCATTAGCACTCCCAACTCCTAAGTGGCCCAGTACCACATCCCAATGCCCTGATTAGACCCTTATAGATAAGTCTCAGCATCTTCTACAGTCTCCAACTCCTGTTTTTTTTTTTTTAAATTCCCTAAGCCTACCAAAAAAACACCCAGAACAGGGGCACCTGGGTGACTCAGTGGGTTAAGCCTCTACCTTCGGCTCAGGTCATGATCTCAGGGTCCTGGGATGGAGCCCCGCGTCAGGCTCCCTGCTCAGCGGGGAGCCTAATCCCCTACCCCCCACTCCACCTTCCTCTCTGCCTACTTGTGATGTCTGTCTGTCAAATGAATAAATAAAATCTTTAAAAAAAAAAAAAAAAAACCAAAGCAAAACAAAACAAACAAAAAACCCATGTAATCATTACTGCTAACTTTATCTCCTTTTTTCTATCCCAACTTTCAAGTCCTGTTCCCCAACTTAATAAAATTCATGAGTCATTTGTATCTTAGCTTCAAGACTAGTACTAAAGATGATGGTCAACTATGGAAACCATACATAATCTAAATTTCTAATAATTCCCTTTCTCTATTTCTATATTTTACCTTCCTCTGCCTTCCCTGCTACCCTTGCACTTTGTTTTTTTTTTTACCATTATTTTAAGGTTTTTCTTGCATGTGTATATGTATTTCATTGCAAATTGCCTCAAATATTTTTTTGGAAGGAGGAGAGGTAAGTAGGTATAAATTTCAAGAGATCACTAATTCAGCTTTCCTCTTCCAGGAGACTTTCGCCTTCTGCTACGATGGAGTGGCTTGCATCAGATCAACTTCAGCCCTGAAAACAACTACAAAAGATGGACAAAATACAAGAAACAGCTAATTGAATGCATTGTGAGTAATTAAGGTATGCAGGCTCAAGGTGCTAAGATCACAGAAAAACACCAAGGTGGGCCCCACTGCTTTTTCTCTTGAAATATTTGCCAATTTTTAAGTGATAGAGGCCAGAGAAGTTAGCGTAGCTCCAGAGCCTTCCAACACCTCATGGGGTCCAGAAGACAAGTAAAGTTAAGGACCCTTTAGAAAGTCATAGTTTGAGAAGTCAGGACTCCAGAGAAAAAGGCAACAGCAGAGAAGCAAGCCTGACATGCTGCACTGCTTTCTCCTGAAGGCAAACTGATATTATGAAAGTTACACTGGGAGGGAACGGACTGGGATTGGGTAAGTGGTCGAGAAGCTAAGAAGAAAGTAAATAGTAAAAGGTTAAAAGGTTAAGAATTTTAAACCATCTCCCAGTACTGGGGAGACAAAAATTGGAATTCTGACATTACAAAGGAAGGTAGATGATAGTAAACACCCCAGGCTTTTGGTTACAACCCCGGTAGGGCCATGCCCTTGGAATGAGAGCAAAGCTGAAAACACTAGCTCTCATCAACACTGAAGTCCAGGCTCAAAACATCTTAATTCCTCATTGAATCATGGTAAGCGTCTCTTATTCTATTGGACCATCAAAAAATAAGCAAATCTTTTTAGGAAAAAGAGGACATCATGCAGAGTCTCCACAGTTTTTCCGTATCCAACCAAAATTTACCAACACTGCAGATGACAGGACCAAATGGCTGAATACAAAAGAGAGAAAAAAAAAAACAGACAATAGATGTTGGTGTGATCAGTATGGACTTTACAATAACTATGATTAATTTACTAAAGAAACAGGTAACGGGATTTCACGCCTTAATTAAAATCTCTTGAAATAATCAAACTGAAACATAAATATATTGAGTCTCTGAAATTAAGAGCTCAAATTGGTTTGAGAGCAGATTAGAAGTAGTAGAAAAAAAGTCAGTACAAGCTATTCAAACTGAAGTCCAGGGTACAAAAAAAAGGACAAAAAGTACAGAAAATAGCATACAAGACACATAGAAATAGTTAAAAGGTTAAATACATGTGTGAGAGAATCCTCCAGGAGAAAGAAAGAATGTGGTAGAATTAGGCAAAATTAACTTTTGAAGAAATAATGACCAAGATATTAAACTGACTAAAGATATCATGCCACAGATCCCAGAAGTCCTATGTACCCTACGCAAGGTACATACAGGTACATACAGAGAAAACCACACCTAGGAACATCATGGAACTCTAAAAGGACAGAGAAGGGAGAAACAACACAACTGACAACTGATTTTTTTAACAGACTCTGCTCGGGAGACAACGGAATGACATCTTTAAAGTAATGAAAGAACAGAACTGCCAACCTACAACTCTATACAGAAAAAAAAATTCCTTAAAAGGCAAGCAAAATAAATATGCGTTCAACCAACTCTGAATAAGGGAAAGAGAATTAATTTAAAAAGTACTAAAGAAATACCAAAAAGGAATACTAAAGGGAACTATTCAAATGGAAGGAAAATGATCCCAGATGGAATCATGGAAATATAAGGAAGCATAAAGAGCAAGAGAAAGGATAATGGGGGGGGGGTGTGGTGGTAAAGGATAACTTGTGGTAAATCTACTGGATACTGACTGCATAGTTGAATATTACTAATGCCTTCTGGAACTTAAAATAGAGGCATAATTAAAATATATGACATCAACGGCACAAAAAAGTGAGAGAAGGGAGTGGAATAAATGGAGTTTCAGTGTTCTAAGTTCTTTCAAGATTCTGGAAGTGATAAAAGGACCACCAGTAGACACATTACTAAGTCAACAATGCATACTCAAATCTCTAAAATAGCCACAAAAACGAAAGCATGTGTAACAAACTAATGGAAGGAGGGGAATAATACAAAATACCTAATAATTAATCAAAGAATCCATAACGGCAGCTAAAATTAAGTAAGCATTTCTCATTTATTTTGTGACCGTTCACTTTGATTCATCAGCAACTATCTCTCAACAATAACGCTGGGACAGAGTATAAGCAGGAATAACATACCGCATGTCTCTTACACCATGCACTGAGCTAGGTGCTGTTCGTAACTCACTTCAGAGCAGGATACTACCTCCCCTATCACAGACCTAACGAAACTAGGAACTGAAACAGAAAACTGAGATTCAGAGAAGTTACAAGAGCTAGCAAATGAGGGACCAGATCTCAGATGCCTCTGGTCTCTATGTTACCAAGTCAAGGCAAAGGTGGACTAGGCTGGTCTGCTTTCAATTGCACTGTTGATGTTACCACCTTCTATTGGTTTTGCCCTTGCTCTTAGTAGGAAGAAGAAACAGCTTCCAATTCCCTAACTAGAGGGTATAGATGCTACGTGAAATAAGTCGATCAGAGAAAGACAATCATCATCTGATCTCACTGATAGGAGAAATTTGAGAAACAAGACAGAGGATCTGAGGGGAAAATGAAACCCGATGAAAACAGGGAGGGAGACAAACCATTAGGGACTCTTAATCTCAGGAAACAAACTGAGGGTTGCTGGAGGGGAGGAAGGTAGGTGGGGTGGGGTGGGGTGGGGTGGCTGGGTGATGGACATTAGGGAGGGAGGGTATGTGCTATGGTGAGTGCTGTGAATTGTGTATGATGAGTCACAGAACTGTACTCCTGAAACAAATAACACATTATATGTCAATGAAAAAATAAATAAATAAATAAATAGCAAAAAAAAAAAAAAAAGAATTCAAATTCTCCAAGGGCAACATGAACCAGACAGGCAGCAAAGTAAAAACAATGAGAGCCTAACAGAGGAAATAGTATACATCCTCAGTATGAAGTGGAGAGACAAGAGAAACAGAATTGTTAAAGATAACTTCCAGTTTCTTCAAAACCTTTTCTGACCTATAGCCTTTACTATTTTAAGTGAGACCAACTCTAACATCTCACACATTTGTATTCAAAAAAGGTGAAAGGAACTTTATCCCCAAATCCAAAGAGGAAGTGCTCTTGGAATCCTACTGCTGTGACTTTTCAGCAGCAGGAGTAAGAAAGCAAGAGGTAAGAAGTTTCCAGAGTCCCATTTCCCTCCCTTTGAAGTACTCGAGAAACTAAGTGAATGCCTTCAACTTTCTTCTATCACGTAGAGTGTGGATGGGGACAGGAAAGAAAGGCAGGCAAGTTTTTCAAGGTAAGCTATTCCTGCAAAGCTTATTTCAGTAAGTGCTTACTGGCAACCATGAGGCATCATTAAGAGAGACAAGCTAATGAAGACTAAACTGTATTTATCTACCCTCTTCCACCCCTTCATGATATCCATGGGAAATATGTAGATTTTATTTCTTGGGTTATCATCAACATTATTCTAAATCAAGACCCGCAGAGTACAGCCTATCTGAGAAGGATTTTTCGCAACTGTTTCTATTATGGCTCAAATTTTATCATCTCGCAGAGCTGCCTAGAAGCAAACAATCCGACTCTCCAACCTGAGCCATTTGTAAGATAAATATTGGCAGTTCCTGAATCCACTGGTACAGGTAGAAATACTGCAACAGAGAGCTTATGGTATTTCAGCTTGCCTTGTCAAAGGACACCAAAACCCTCTTTGTGAGTCCTTGCGAGGCCATTAAAAGAGACTGGGGGCGGGGGGGGCTGTGGATTTCCACACGCGGTCCCTGTCCACAGGCAAGCTAGAGATGAGTGCACGGAAGGTCAAACTTGTAAGCTCTCACAGAGCCTAACTGGAGTATTGGACGCAACAAATGAAAAACCTTGTCTCTTCACGTCTGCCATTGGGAGGTCTGGCAGGAAGAGATGGTGCCAGCTTTCCCTAAGTGAGGAAAATGCAGCAATGTACACATTAAACAAGTCCCAGCCAGCAGAGAATGTGTAATGAAGTCACATATGGCCATGCTTCAAAATCCCATCTGAACGCAAATAAGGTTCTACTAGAGCAGGCCGTATAATCATTACAAAGAAAAAAAGAAGGTTCAGCTAAGACCTCACAGAGGTACACTGGACGAATATAAGACGGTATTACTCATTCAACAAAGAGCTATGGAGCAGGAAGCCCATGCACTGGAGGATGGGGGAGAGAAAGGTTAATCAGCCTCCTGATCTTCTTTTACGAAATTTAGAGTACATTAAAAGCCACGTGGGCCACGTGAGAACGGCAATTAAAGGAAGCACAGAAGAAACCAAAGAGAGGTACCAACAAGTGCCATGGGGTTCGAGAGTGATGTCGTGTTCATCCAAAGGGATCAGTGGAATGCTTCATGCAGTGCCAACATTTGAATGAGGCCTTTGAGAAATGACTGAGGGGGAGCACTGGACAGGGGACACTGAGCACTGGACAGGTGACTAGAGCTGAAGGGAGGAGCACGAGCAAAGACCTGGAGTCTGGAGTGAGGGGGGCCTGTGGGGAGCACGGGGGGGGGGGGGTGAGGGCAGTGTACCAAAGGCAGACTGGAACAGACACCTGGGAGGTCCATTGGGAGCCCTCTACAAGAGGACAGGGGACACGTTATAAGGACCCAAACTGGAGCAACATGGGAATGGAAAGACAGCAGCTCTGAGGGCCACGCTAGATGCAGCCCCAATTGACAGACCCGAGGCATGAGAGAGACAGTGAGGGGAAGCTAACAGCTGGAGGGAAGAGAGCCAGTGACATTTAGGCAAGTTGAAAGGTCCACGAGGCCATGGGGATGGAGACCCCCAAAAGGTATCTGAGCCCAAAGTGAATGTGGAGTCACACGCATTGGGGGAGGTGGGTAAAGAGGAGGTCTGCCTAAAGGCAAAGATGTGGGATCACGGTGGTCACTGAGGGACAGGGTGCAGAGAAGAGCTGGAGGGACAAGCCTTCATGAGCTCCTATATTTCAGACACAAGCAGAAGGAAAAGACTTAGCAAAGAAAAAAAAAAATCTCGGGCAGTTAAGAAGAAAACCAGAAAAGGTTTATATCCTAGAAGCCATGGGATGCAAGGATCTCAAAAAGGAAGGGCTGAGAATACATCTGCCATTGCTCCTGGACATACCCACTTACTTGCTCCCGGAAGCCCGCAAACTCATCAGGCAAGACCTGCTTCCTACCCCCATGGCATCTAGAGCGGACTCGTGTGTTCAGGTTGGAGGAAGGAAGGAAGGAAAACGAACAGCAGTGTCAAACCTGCAGAAAAGTCAAGGGAGAGAACTGCTGAGAAAAGCCGATGGAATTGATGACCACTGATGATCGGTAACCACAGCGGGAGTGCACTTGCAGTGACGAGGCCAGGTGGAATTCGCAGAGAAAGAGCCAGGGGAAAGGCACCAATCAAGGCGGCAATGAAGACAGGGCACAAGCATGAAAAAGATCCAAAGCAGGCAAGAGGAGATGAAGGGCGCAAGTGGGAAGTTTATTCCGTAAAGTCAGCTCATCGGTTCCCTAAGCATATTCTAGGCCCTGCAGACGTGCAGCTCAGGGTCCTTGCTTATCAGAAGCTGGGGTTCTAAGAAGGAGGAAGCCAGGAACGGATCCATAGGACTGATAAACACTATCAAGATAAATAACCTGATGTGATAGTGACCGGGGGCGGGGGGGGGGGGGCTGTTGGGTTAGGCTGCTTTAGCCAGCCTGGTCTGCAAAGGGGACCCTCTCACAAGGTCACCTTGAATTTGAGTTCATACCAGAATGAGGAGGAGGCAGGGGGGCAGGGATCTCTGGGGCAAGAGTGCTCTAGGCAGAGAGAACAGCTAATATAAAGGCACAAAGATGGTGCAAGCTTGGTGCGTTCACGCCATAGGAAAAAAAGATCAGCATGACGGATTATGAATGAGGGGCAGAGGCCTTGGACTCTGGCTGAAATGGGAAGCCTATGAGCGAGGGAATAACAAACACTGCTTTTCTGCAGAAAGTTCACCCCAGCTGCTGTGTGAAAGATGGATTATGGCGGGGCCAATTTGGAAGCAAGGACATCGGTATGGAGGAAGTTACTGTAGACCAAGTATGAGACGCCGGACCTCAGGCTGTAGTGGTGGTGATTGTCAGGAGGGGCTGGAGTCAGGATACAGCTTGTAGAGTGGATCCTTAAACTACATGGGGATTAGGGGCACTAACCCCCTCGCACACAGCCAAAATGTACATATAATTTTTGACCCTCCAGAAACTTAGCTACTAATTAGCCTACTCTTGACTGAAAACCTTACTAAAAACATGATGTTGATTAACACGTATTTTGTGTGTTTTATGGATGATACATTATATTCTTATAATAAAGTAAGCTAGAGGAAAGGAAATATAAAGGAAATTGTAAGAAAGAGAAAATATGTTTATAGTACTGTAAAAAAAAATCCCCATGTGAGAGAATCCGCATATATAGTTCAAACCCATGTTGATCAAGGTCAACTGTGTGTGTCTGGAGCTAGGGGGATGCCCAAGCAGAGACCTTCATTAAAGAGTCATCAATACATAGACGGTGTTTCAAGCCACGGGTCACATGGGTTCACACAGGGAGAGAGTATGTACGTAAAGAGGAAAAAGGAGCCAAAAATAGGCCCTTACTTTTGTTAGAATTTAGGAGAAAAGGATAGATAAAATTACAGAAAAGTTTTGAGGCAAAAGCTTGAGGCACATTAGGTTTGTCTCCAATGTCTCAGTAAAGTAGCAGAGAGGGGTCATGACCCTTATCACAGAAAAGGTTCAGAACAAGCATCAGAAGGAAGGTAATCGGAAGCCATCACAGAACCAACACAAGGGAGGGCTGACATGCGGCAAACACACCCTGACTTTTGGGCAACTCATGTGGGCAGGGTTTGAGACTTTCCCCAGCAAGATGATACAGCTCAGGCTCAGAGACAATGGTCGGTGGGGATCACTCAACCATAGCGTGACCACAGTGTGAGGACCGGGAAAGGAGCATGGGAGAGGGTCCTGGGATGCTACAAGCCCCCTGCTGAAATGCACACTGAGAGTAGAGCCCGGGACAGTGAGAGTGGCCTGGTGAGCTGGACAAAGGAACATTCAAGATCAAGGGATCCCAGGGGAGATGAAGAGTAGGTCTCACAAACACGGGGGAATTTGAAAAGAGTAAAGGGAAAAGACTGTGGTCACAGAGGAAAATATCAAAGATGACAAAAAGGTGAAGGACTTCTGAGTGACAAGGTCCAGGTATGGCCATTAAATCTCACAAACTGTATTTCTTTTCCCAGGGGCTAAGATTACCATAGTAGGCACTCCCTGGGTCCTTGCTGGCCCAGGCTGGCTGCGGAAGCACGAGGGAGGACTGGTGTGCCTAAGAGACCATGCGTGGAGAAGGGTGGTCCAAAGATCGAACCCTGGTTCTCATCTAACCTCTACATGACAGCTTCTGCTCTAGTCTGCAGCCATTCATACCTGGAAACCTTGGGGCCTTCTTACAGGGTGAGGAGCAGTAAGTATCTTTATTTCCTGAGTCAAACAAGAACTCTGTAATAGAAAGGAGACTGATTCCACCAGAAGAGACATGCTCTCCAGGACCTAGCCACCTTTACTTAGCTTTTGGTGCCGAGATAACCATTGCCTCCCGCACCATAGACAGGATGGCAAGGAAGACAGGAGAGGTGCAGAGCCACCAGCAACTGAACAACACAACTGAAAGTCACCTCTGAAAAGACTGGATCATTAACTGACCTTCTCACTGGTAAAATGCTGCATCACACAACCATGACATTGCGTCCAGTTCTGTGGGCTCTGAGAGATCTTGGGAGGCTGGAATCTTTAATTCTCTATTATGAAATTGTGAGGCTGGGTACCATGTCAGCTTGGCCAAGTTGGAAATACATTTCCCAGAATCCTCCTCCCTGTGCCATTCCGTGTTAAGAGTCAGACTAAATAGAAGTACACTTGAGATTTGGGAGGTGGAAGCAAGGAAGCCTGCAGCCATTGTGCTCTGCTGGTTGCCATGGTCAACGGTGGTGAGACGGAGGCACAGGTGCTGGTGGGCACTAGTTTGTCCTCATTCTTCTTTCTGCTCCATGTTTCTTCCTAAGAACTATCCTTACTGGCCAAGGATAGTGATCCCAAGACCACCAGATGCTTGGCTGGAGATTTGGATGGTAGCTCTAAAGAGCTCTGAAGAGGTGGTAGCTTTCCATGGACTCCTATGCCATCCCCCTTTCCCTGCCCTACTCTGTGTGGCTCCCAGCTCCTCTGCAAGCCCTAACCTGTCCACCCGTGCTTCTGGAGGGCTAACTAATGGTTTTCCTTGGATCCTCCAGCTCGCCTTCCCAAGCTATTACTTCCCCAACTCCTCCCATAATTGTGTAAAAATTAATTCCTCTAACACATGCTTTATTCCATAATATTTATGGCAGCTCTGCTTCCCTGATGGAACCCTAACCGATACAGTAAGCCAAGTATTGAGCAGACGGCTTTGCCCTCAAGGACCCAATAATTGACAGAAACCACCTTACATTTATAGCACTGCTTTATAGTTTGAAAATCCTGTTCACATGATTGAATACTCAACCTTGAGAGGATTAAATAAGGAAACTGAGGTTCATAGAAGTCAGGTGACCAAAGGACAGATGTGAAAACCACTTGGCAGCAATCTGTGCTGATCAGTCACCAAAATAACTCAAAATGCATGGAATGACTTAAACAATTCCCTGTCCGAGGACCAGAGACTGAAAAGGCTGAGACAAGATCTACCCACAAGGATTACTCTAGAGCGTTCTATAAAATTAACAGCTGCTAACGGACCAACCACTGCCCACCATCCCTCACTACTCAGCCATTTTTAATTTTCCCCATGTTCGAATTAGCCTACATAGTCTGCCAAGTTCTGTGTGAACACCTGGTCCTCCTTTCAGCCTCTAGTGTAGAGAGAATGGGGGATTCAGGCTGGGTTTAAACTTGCATGTGGGCCTGAAAGGCACCTGAGGTAGTTGTTGAAATTTCCCCCCACTCCCTGCCATGGGCAGCTTTGTCCTGTCTCCCTGTTTTACTATTTCCTGTACCGTATTCCTGTTCTTCCCTTGCCTTGACCACCCTCCCTCCCCAACAAGGCCCCACCTTCCACATCTCCAGGCATGTTGCCAGACACCACGGGTGGTGTGGAGGTCTCTGCCCAGCTTCCCCACTAAGGCCCAGTGAAGAATAGTGTGGTAATCTGGCTTGAACAGATGACTCTGGATTTACATGCCCTTCAGAGAGAAGGCTTTGGCTTCATCAACCTGATATTTCATTCCTCCATTCAGCACTCCTTTACTGCACACCCAGCCTGTGCTGAACCACATCACCAGGTGAGCTCCTGAGCATACGCCCAGCCCAGTGTCAGAGTTGAGGAGGGAACAGTGTGGCAGCTATGCAGAAAGGCCAGGAGGAGATGAGTTCTTCAACAATGGGAATCTTAAAATATAACTAAATAAAGGACATGAAAGGTTAGGGTCACTCTAGGGAAGACAGACCGAAAAAAATAAAACAAAACAAATTCACCTATGACATCAGGTTTAAAGTCCTCCAGGTGACATTCAAAGAGCTTCCCAATCTCACAACTTTCTCTCCAGTCCCAACTCTTTCCCTCTGAAGGACCTGCAACACAACGCTCCACTCCAACCACAAAAAGTTCTCCTCATGCAACACCAGCATGCTCTTATAAATAGGTCTATTTCTTTACCCATATTCTTCCTTCTGTCTGAAACAAATAACCCTACTCCTTCTCTGGCAGATAAAACCCCACTGATCGATAAGACTTAGGGAGCTTACATGAGTCCACAGGAAGTCTCCTGCTCCTCCCCTCCCTCCGGCCCTGGCCAGAACTCTGAATGTGTCTGCTGGGGATCAACTTGGCTCCACCACTGCTAACAGTCTGAGCTTACTTGCTTACCTGCCTCCCTCACAGGATTGTGAGCCCTTTGAAGGAGTAGATCATTCCCTACTCATCATCACATTCCCAGCCCCACAACATGCCTGGTGATAGAATGATGTGATCACTGCAATCTCAAGGAGCTTCTGCAAACTGGAATTTTAGAACCCAAACTGACCTTTGGATCATTGTCTAGGTGGGTTAACGGGCATGACTTCATCTCATTTATATGAGAAAGGACCCCCAATCAACCATTTTAAAAAAAGCTCTTTGCTAATAAGGTCATCACAGGAAGAGAAACACCCACAACTAGAGCCACCATGAACACATAGCATCAGCCAAGAGACCCCAGAGTAGGGGACCTCAGCACCTTGGGATGGGACACAATCACAATATTCCAAATCCCAAAGTCTGACGCATCGGTTTTATTATCACTCTTCACTGGGGCTAGAGAAGCCAACATATCTGGGTGCTTTGGAAACTTCTAGAAGGGATTCATTCCAGACATGGCACCAAAGACTAAAAAAATGTATAGACAGGTACAGAGGAGACACGGGTAGTAATACAAACAAGTAGAGTGAATTATGTCCGTCATCTTACCTCTTCTGCAAGAGCACCTCTGTCTAAACTAGTCCCTAATACTCTCCCTTTTCTCCAAATTTTCGACATTGTTCTGTCTCGAACCATCCTGGGCGCTTCTTCAATGCCACCTCTCCTCCTGTGCATGTGTCCTGCCTCCACCAATAGACTGGCAGCTACAGGAGTCGAGGGACTGTGTCTCGGTCCCTATGTGCCCAGAGCTCTAGAACAATGTTTGGCATAGTGTGGATAACGAGGAGTTGCAAAATCGGCAAACGGAGAGACGAGGCTTATGCTCCCTGCAGCACCATGGCTGTCCCTTCACTCAGACGTGGCCAGAGCTGGCTGCTGGCCGGCCGGAGCAGGGATGACAAGCAGACAGTCTGCGGTCAGGGCTAACACAGACTCAAGGCATTTGCAGCCTGTTCTGCAAGGAAGGATGGCTTCTCCACACCGGGAATGACCCAGACAAAGCTGCGGAAGCGAGGGGGATGTTGGTTTGGGTTGGGAGAGGTGGTTTCAACCCCACCAAGGGAGGAAAGGGTGGAGGGAGCACGGGGACAATAACGAGGACCTGTGAGTCATGTGTCTCCCATACCAGCAGCCACGGAAGTAACTGGGGAAACGCTCATGAAGGGGTACTGGACACATTCCCATCCCTTCGTTTCCGTGTGTGGACTCCCCTGCTCCACAAACCTCTGTCCTGGAAATGGAGTCACAAGCCAGTCTCTCAGAAATCGTGTGGGAGTAACAAAAGGGAAAAAAAGCGAGCAAGGACACATGGATAACCTCTGCCTCCTTTACAACTTACGGCCCCACAACATAGACTTTACATGTGCCTTTCACGTGGGTGTTGTGGGTCCCAGACTGCACAGACGCTGTATGTACCTGTATAGAGATTACAGATGTCCTCTATGCACAAAAATGAGCCTAATTATTCACAGACTCGAATTCCTAAGTACTGGGATAAACAAAAACAGACACTGTCGCATTTTCGTGGTGTTGACAGCTGGGATGAGACCAACAGCCCTCCTAATAAGCAGATCACTATCAATGGAAGGGCTGTGCTCTCAGGGGACGCGGCTCAATGAGAGCCCACGACAGAGGAATGGGCCACGGGCACCCTTGCTCCGGATCAGAATGTGCTGTCCTCTCGTCCTCTCAGGGCAGCGATGCTCCACCTGGGCTCCAGAGACTCAAACAAATGGAAATAACTGACAGATAAACAAAAGAGGGGCACTGCATACGGAGACTGGATAGTCGTCTCTAAGGGCAAGGAGAGAGGGTTACTTGGGAAAACTTCAGGAAGCGTCCCCGCAGCTCGATCATGCATCCCGTTTTCACACTTCTCTGTTTGGAGGGCCAGAAGCCTCTATGAACACGCTGGGTGGAACAAAGAGCTTGCCTTAGCACAGCTGTTTTCTTAGGACCAAACTCAGAGCCGGCTTCGTGGAAGTCCCTTTAGGCCCATGGCTCCTGAGGCTACAAATGGGCAGCTCGCCTGGCCTCGCTACCTCTGTGAGAGTCCAGAGATGGGCCAGTTACTTACACGCCAGGTACGACGCTAAGCTTTCTGGAAACTCGTACTGCTGCTCTGAGCGCAGCTTATTTGTGGGATAAATTGTTATTAAAGTGGGACTCTGATGAACAGGCCACATGATTGCATAGATCTCGTTTCCCCAAGAAACGCATCTACAATTTCCCATCTTTCCTCTAAAACTTATCTGTGTCTCTTATCAGGTGTTAGTCCTTCGAAGAAATGCTCTGATCAGCTACCTGAGGGGAGTATCAGTAATTGTTTTGTGAGCCATTTTCCTTGTAAGAAACCACCCAAAATAGGATTATGGCCTGACTTATCACCTTAATTTAGCCCACTAGCTTCCTGTAAGCCCCAGCAGACCTCACCAGCCTTACGCATGTGGGCTCTTAGCTGTTCTGTGGGCGCTGACAATGCTGCCAACACCTTTCAGGGTGACTTTGCTCACATTCTGCCTCTCCACCAACCTCCCCCTCCTCAGAGTTTAATATCCACATCCGCTGAGGTCTCCCTTACGGTTCCAGTTTAAGTCAGCTAATTCCCAAATGGAATGCCAACCTGCACACACTGATTTACTCCTACCTCTGAGAAACTGTGCTAGTCATTTCCTCCCTGAAGTGGTCTGCCTGCTCCAGGCTCAAACCGCTTTCTAGTCCTACCTGCTCCATGGGGCCTTTCCCCATTAACAGCTCCTGGCCTCCCTATGATTCTGACAGCCCCATATGCACAGCTATCTAATGATTCAGCTACTTCAACATTTAAAAAGCACCAATGATCCATTCTGTTATCACTGGTTCATTTCCTAATTCCTCTGTGATCTCCCAGTGGTAGAAACACAGTAAACAGTCCCTAAATGCTCCCAAAGTTCTAAAAGTTAAGATCATGAGAAAGAGCAAAAATGTCATAGATTGGAAAGTATGGTCGTAGTTGGGCATGAATTATTTATTCACAACTGTGTTCACTTTGCCCAAAGGAAGCGCCCACTGTGTGCCAGGCTCCAGGCAAGACACTATGGCCTGAACTTGAAACTTACTGGATAGATTTCTCAATCAAAGATGATGGACTATATATAATGTCTTCTAATAAATAAGAAAACATTTGGATATGCCAGCCTTTGGAAAATGGAAAAATGAGGGCGCCTGGGTGGCTCAGTGGGTTAAGCCACTGCCTTCGGCTCAGGTCATGATCTCGGGGTCCTGGGGTCGAGTCCCACATCGGGCTCTCTGCTCAGCAGGGGGCCTGCTTCCCTTCCTCTCTCTCTGCCTGCCTCTCTGCCTGCTTGTGATCTCTCTCTGTCAAATAAATAAATAAAATCTTTAAAAAAAAAAAAAAAAAAAAGGAAAATGGAAAAATGAATAGCTGTGCCAAAAGTGGTTTGGGTTTATTTGTTTTTTGTTTTTTTGTTTTAAAGTCCTCACTGCAACCTAAGCAAAGCAGTGGCACACTGGACAGACACCAAATCGGCCACTATTCTGCTCTCAGGACATCCTAGGGGGGACAGTGCATTTATAAAAGGCTCTCCACCCCTTCACCTCCAGAACAGCGCAAGCCAGCAAGGCACTTTGAACATTTGCAAGAACTCACTCCTACAAGGCTTTTTCAGGCATCCAAGATGAGTAAAAGAGAACATGTGGGGTCAGCACTAAGGGTTACATCCCAAAGTAGTCAGACCACAGTGAAGACCAAGGCCATAAACACACGCTCTAGTAATAACACAGAGGTTCTCCAGGCTACACCCTTTTCTCTGGTGTTACATCCCACATCATTCTTACCTCCCCTCTTCAGATGAAGAGAACGAAAAGGAAGAAAGTCCCCAAGCCCTGGAAACACATTTCTTAGCCAATTAAGGCTATTGATTAGAAATGTCTGAGTTTCGACTCTCCTATCCTTTAGGAAAGTGGAAAATCCAAACTCGTGTCAATATTTGGACACTTTTAAAGATATCTTTGTCTCTTTTCATGGTAGCATGGAGAGTATTCGGGAAAGGAGAGCCTGTGCAGCCTGTGCACCTGCCAGGCGAAATGGGGAAGAACACACAAGTCACATTTCTGGGGGCTAAGACTCAATTATCTCAACCCCAACTTACTTATGGCTGATTTCCTCAAACATAAGTTGTTTTTTTTAAAATAATAGTAATAAGAAAAACTCTTCCATCTAGAAACGCCTATTGGTTTTACTGTTTCTGCAACTTCTCCCACAAGTTGGTCTGAAGGTGTAGTTAGCCTGGGGGGGTGGGGGGGGGACACCTCCATAACCTGAAGAACCACAGGGATTATGCCCTGTTTCCCAGCAGGGGGAGCAGTCTGGAAGGAGGAAATAATTGCCAATACGGAGACTAAACAACGAACTATTCCCAGAGCCCTCTGAGGCACCAACCAACCCTCTGTGGAGGGGTGTCAAGCAGGTGAGACATGAGAGGGGCAGGCTACGGACAATGGGCCAGCAGCCAGGGACTCCAGGGTTGGACCAAGCAGCCCATATGGCCACCAGCAGGGGTCAGCGTGGACTTAGTGAGTTCTGGAGATGGAAGGGAGCCTTCAGGAAACAACTAGCCTAGACCCCACTTGACTGAAGCTAAGAGCTAGTTCGCAACTTGTCCAAGGTCACAAAGCTAGTGAGTGGAAGGTCAAGGGCCAGAATCCAAGCCTCCTGATTTAAAAGACAAGGAAACAAATGTTACCACATTTTGGCTAATTGTATCAATTCCTCTCCTAAGTATTCAGACACATGTTTGCCTTTGAGTGTCTATACTGACACAGAGATGCAAAACAGCCTACTGTGGTAATGAGCCCAGACTCTGGAGCCAGGCCCTGTGGGTTTGAATGCTGGCAGTTCTGTCAGTTACTGTAACCTTGAGCAAGTCACTTCATGTCTCTGCAACTTAGTGTTCTCATCTGTCAAATGGGAGTAACCACCACCCACCTCATGCGTTATGAGTTATGTGCTAAATAATTTCCAGCACAAAATAAGTGGTATGTAAAAGGCAGGAAGGAATTTCTTTGGGAGGAAATAATCCCCATACTGGTTTCTCCCCAGCCCCTAGTTCATCTTAGTCACAGGTTACTGCCTTTTCCCTACAACACCTGGACATAATCCATCTAAAATCTCACACTGCTGTCTCTTCCCCCTTTCAGGCCAAACCCAGTCAGTTATTAGAAGTAAACTGGCCAAAATGCCCCAAGAGGTATGAACTCTAGCTAAGGGTCTACTTTGGCTACTGCCTGCCCAGCCTACTGCACCCTCAGATTTCCACTTTCAAGATCATGGACTCAAAAGTTACCTTTTCAGATCCTCGCCTCCTACCTTCTGAACCCACCCACTCCTGTGAATCTTGGGGTCTGCTTTGCGACCCCCATGATACGCTCTAGTCCCTCAAACCTGCTGTAATCACAAGCCTTCCAACCTCACTTACTTGCCTGTCCTACCTTGGACTCCCTGGCCATCCTTTTCTGTGATGCTGTCACCGACTCCCTATAGATTCCTGCATCCCTCATCCCATGGAGAGATCACACTCATCCCTCCCAGGCTGCCAAACTGGGTGGAACAGTCCAGAAACCAGGCCAACTGCCTCCAGGACAGACTACGCTAACCTCACCCTTCATGGCTAACTGGAGGTCTGCCACATTTCCATGGAGCCCACCCTGGCCCACTCTCCTGTGACTCTGACCATGGCCTCTGCCTCGGAGTTCACCAAGGAAGCCAAGGCCACCAGAGAACAGAGATGACAGGCTCTCTTTCAGACTAGGGCTTCTCAGACATTAGCAGGCATTCGAATCCCTTGGGGATCTGGTTAAAATGCAGACTCTGATTCAGTGGACTGGACTGGGCCCTGAGCTTCTCCCTAGTGCTGCCAATGCTGCGGGTCCCCAGATCCCACTCTGAGTGGCAAAGTTCAAGGGATCACTTAAAATTCAGTGGCTACGGGGCACCTGGGTGGCTCAGTGGGTTAAGCCTCTGCCTTCAGGGTCCTGGGATCAAGCTCCACATCGGGCTTTCTGCTCAGCAGGGAGCCTGCTTCCTCCCTCTCTCTCTGTCTGCCTCTCTGCCTACTTGTGATCTCTGTCTGTTAAAAATAAATAAATAAAATCTTTTAAAAATAAATAAATAACAATAATTAATAAAATTTAGTGGTTACACTGTTGCAGATCTATTCTTTTTCATCTTCATGACAAACCTGCAAGATAGTCATCCCAGTTTACAGATGCAGAAAACTGAGGTTCAGAGAGATTAAGAAACCTGTCCAAGGCCGGGGGGCTGCTGGAGAGAAGATTCCAAAACCTGACACCTACTTTTGCTCTACATAAGGGATTTCCATGAGCAGAAATCATTAAGAAAAGCACATGGAATGGTTTATTCGTAATACGAAATCTTCTTAGCTGATGAGGATGAGATAAAGTCGGGTTATAAAACGGCCACAGCGTCCCCATGCTGGAGAGTCCACCTAACAGCTGAAGGCCTAAAAGCAGCTCTCAGAAAGTAGGTTAATTCTACCAGTCAACATGGAAGAAGACATCCAGGGGAACAGAAGGAAAACTTTCCATTTGTGCAGGGAATGTAGGGGAATGCACAGATAACCTCTAACTGGCATGTTGGAGACTTTGTGGCCACTCCTTGGGCTAAAAAGGTTGAGAGCATGGTGAGGACCATGTTTCCTACACCATAGTGCTCCCTGCACATTTGACCTCCACCTTGCCCTTCCCTCCTCTCTGGGAGACCACCTAGCCCTCTGACCTCCAAGGCCAGGGGTGCCCTGGGAGCCCCCCCCCCACACACACACTGCTCCACCTTCCCCAGAAGGCAAACCCAGCAGTCATCCTCCCTGTGGGCACACTGGAGGCCCTGGGTACTGTCAGGTCCCTGACCCTGCCATGCTCTAAGCTACTCCCCTCATGGTGGTCTCCCACCTGGGACCACCTGAAAAGGTGGGCTGAGGTGTCTGATGGCGACCCCACTCAGCTCACTCCTCCCCATCTCCACGTCGGTGATCCTCAGCCTCCTCCTTCTGACTATTGAGTCCGACTCAGTCTCCCAGTCTGGTCCTTCTCCTCATCTTGATCTTCCTTCATTTCAGCAGCATCTGCCCAATCCCTTTAACGGGTCTCCTCGAACCCCCTCTGTCTGCTTCTGACGGAGCGCTCTCCTGGGTCTTCCTCCGTCCTGGACTACACCTTTCCCGGCCCAGCCCCTCACTGCCCTCATTCCCGAGAACGTGCCCTTGACCCTCACCTCGATCATCCAGGTGGTGCCACACTTTGTGCTGACCCCACCCGCCACATGTCCACCCGCCACACATCCGAGACACACCCTGCCCCATGCAGGATGGGAGCCCCAAGTCAGCTTGGGTCACCAAGGAATCAGCACTCAGAACAATGCCGGGGCTGGACTAGCGTGCACTCTCTCGGGGCCACTGGCTAAAAAAATGATGTCCTCGCCAGATCACCAGGCTGCCCAACTTCCATCTTCCAACAGCTCATCCCAAGGCCAGGCCAGGGCCCATCCAGAGCAGGCTGTGGCTCACCGGGTTAAAGAAAAAACCAGCAATCTCCATCAAATCAGAGGATACAGGGGAAGTGATAATAACAGTACAACTGTCTTCAGTAAACAGAGTTTCTGGTTTTAGGAGCAGCTCTGACCTGTGGGCTCCAGAGGCTGAGGGTCTCAGCGTCCTAGCACACCTCCTATCCACTTGGGTCCCCTTACTGAGGCCCACAAGCTGTGAAGTTCCGGCCCTGTCCAGGTTGAAGTAAGGATAAAGAAGAGCCATTGTCAGGATGCTCTTGGCCTCGCATCCCTTTTGAGGTCTGAGGAGTAACCCAACTCTCTGCACACCACTTGTAGTTCATTAAGATTCAAAGGTAGCACCCATTCTAAACTGTGCCCCGAACCTTAATCATAATTCTGTTCTTTGCAGTGCTAAGTGAAAACTCCTCCCAGACACAGCAACACTGGCCAGTGTTTCTCAATTCCCCTGAAATACCCTTCGTGATGTAAATGCTCACGTCCCAGCTGCTTATAAAGGTGCGAAGCAGGATGCAATTAAGGTCCCAGAACATCATACTTAAACTCGAATCATGCCGCTTAGCAACTCCATTATCTCACACAAACACTTACGGAGTATTGTAGAGGAATCAGCATTCGAAGAACACAAACGTGGACACAGTGCCATTATCTCTAGCCTCCTGAAAATCACACCGCTGGTCTGCAACAGTGTTAACTACTGGGTCTAATTCTGTTGCTCTGCGAAGACTATCCAGTTGGTGTGGGGGAAAAACAGCCCAAGATCTAAAAACCACTGACTGTGCCAACTGCAGCACTTTGCCTTTTCCAGAAGATAAATTATGAAGAATTTTTGCCAGTTCAAGTTATTTTTCCCAAAGCCGAGAGTCGAATGGCCTTGGTACCCTGCCTTGAAGACACAGATGCAATTACACTGAATAGCTATGAACTGCCCCGCCAGCTTCCCCCCAACTTCATTTGATAAAGTGAGACGTAGACACACACTGACAGACAGGCACACACCTTCTTTAACTGCCAGATATAGCACCAACAGGAAAATGTACATCCAATCTACAGGGTGAAAATCAGCTCTGCAGCTCATCACTGAAGCAAAATAGCCATATACACGCCGACCAGCCCGACTGCCTTGTAAGGAACGATCGCTGACAACTAGGGTTCCTATTCAGCAGGCTAATAAGAATAATTATAGCCAGGGCAGGCATTAATCAGCTTGGCAGATACAGGAATTCTGTTAACAAGGCTAAAATGAGTGCCAAGGAATCTCTGAAGGCCACAGCACTTCAAAGACTGTTAAGCTGGGGGGATTCACTAAGGTTCCTCCTGCCAGCCTTCCCCCACCTTCTGCCTTTGGGTCCCACCCCTCAGAGCAGGCGCAGGTGTGGGGACCTGCTAGGAGTCAGGGGTCACCACATGTGGGAATAGGGGTCCTTGGTCTGGCCCCTCCAGGAATTGTGCCTGGACTGCGCTCACCCCAGACTCTTATTTGCAACTGCACTCTGGCTGTCAAAACACAGCCGTCCTTTTTTCTGCCAAAACTAGTCTCAGGCAACACACAGCATGAGGTTACGGAGAGCACCAGTCAACGCGTTCCTGAGTGCAGGCACAGTGGAGCCCCGTGATCACATCCTGGCTCGGCCTCGGAACAGCTGTAGGACTCCGGACAAGTGATTTAACTTTTCTGGTCGTCGCTTTCCTCGCGCGCAATGGGCAGGAAAGAACAGCACCTTTCTCAAAGGGTTGTGAGGATTAAATAAGAGAAGGCACAAAAACCCTGGTGCTTGATATGTACTCTCTAAACAGCAGCTATCACTTCCGTTCCATACAGAGCCCTCTATAGAAACTGAGAGAAAAGAAGAAACCAAACATTTGGTATCACGGACACGCGCACGTGATAGGAGCGGCTTCGCCTGGGCTAAGCTTTTTACCTGACCTCCTTCAGAGCTGACAAAGAGACTGCTTAGCTCTCCCCGCAAGTCCACTGTTTTTGCCCACGGATGTTGGTCCTCGGCAGCCGCCAGGCTACGTGGCATTCCTCGACCTCCCTTGCAGCTAGTGTGACGAGGCTAAGTTCTCTTGAATGGAATGTGTGGAAATGATGCATGCCCCTTCCAATCCTGGTCTATGAAACCTCCATGTGTTCTCCTCCAGGCTCTTTCCCTCTTTATGGGGCAGGAGAGGGGATGAGGGCAACCAAAGTGATCTGAGATGGGCTGAAGACAGGGGAGTCGCTATCAGCCTGGGCACCAGGCTGGCTGCAAGGACCAGGCATACCACGCACCCTCGTCATGTGAGGCCTCCCCTTGGCACTGTTGTGAGAGACCTTTCTATTGTTTGAACCCTGATGCTTCTGAACTGTGAAGCTTTGAGTCTCTTCCTTTGTTAAAGCAGTTTGGCCTACCTAATTAATATAAAAGTCTTCTATCTAATTTAAATTTGAAAATGCAGATATAGGGGCGCCTGGGTGGCTCAGTGGTTTAAGCCGCTGCCTTCGGCTCAGGTCATGATCTCAGGGTGCTGGGATCGAGTCCCGCATCGGGCTCTCTGCTCGGCGGGGAGCCTGCTTCCCTCTGTCTCTCTCTGTCTGCCTCTCCATCTACTGTGATTTCTCTCTGTCAAATAAATAAATAAATAAAATCTTTTAAAAAAAAAAAAAAAGAAAAAAGAAAAAAAGAAAATGCAGATATAATGCTTCCGTCAATTAAAAACCATTTCAGTGGATTTGAAAGTTGTTGTGTGTTTTCTTTAAAGACACAAATGAAGAAAAATTCCTCCCCCCTTCCTACCTTTCACTAATTCATGCTGCACAATAGTGAGGACTCACCTCCTCCCGCACATTGCTGTGTTGTGTTAATTTCACCCAGAACCAATGAGCTTTTTCTTTCACAAAGAACCAATGAGCTTTTAATGGCTACCCAATACCCACAGAGAGAGGGATAGATGCATGTATCTACTCAGTTGGCCGACACTGACCAAATACCTACTACGTGCAGCCCACCAGGAACCCTATTAGTAACAGGACTACTACAGTGAACAGGATGAACGGGATCCCTGCCCCTGGGGATATAATCCGTGTGGGGATTCAGACCGGAAACAGACAAATATTATATACAGTGAGATAAGCGACATGACAGGAAGAGTACGGGCTGCCTGGCAGCACCCCCAAAACCAATGAACCCACCCCTCACAGCCCAGACTGCTCAGCCCAGCAAGAAAAGCCTTTAGGAGATACCCCAAACCCACCCTTCCAGCTTGCTCTCCCATTAGAACCTCCCCGTCCCGCCTCCAGCTCCATGGACCTCACATGCCCTTCCTGAAAGAGCCTAGCACTTTCACACGGCCCCACTCAATACCCTTCCACAAACGTGCTTTTCCTAGAATGCTCTTCCACTCTTTCTTTCAAAATTCTAATCATCCTCAAGGCTCAGCCCAAATGTCACCTCTTCAGCAAAATCAACCCCAACCCCAAGTCAAAATTAATCATTCTCTTCCCTACTTCCTCTGTCAGGTATCTCATTTGGCCTTGGAGTTATCTGTTTTTATTATCTGTCCATCTACCTGCACTGACCACTCAGGGAGGTATTTGTCTGCGATATTCTGTGGACTCTGATGGACTTTCAAGAAATGCCGTAGTGAATGGGTGGACGAGACAGGTCAGACACAGGGACCAGCTCCGTGAAGCTGAGTGAGTTCTGATGTGATTGCAACCTTTGAGAGGGAGACTTAGGAAAATGTTGTGGAAGAAGCGAGTTTGGGGGGAAACGGGAATACAGAGGTGAGAGAAGAGAAGCAGGAGGGACATTCCCAGGCCATGGAAAAGGGAAAGGCCGGAAGGTTCACACAATTCTCTGTAAGGACAGCAAACAGATTCCTTAGAATGAAGTATTTGATTCAGAGGGAAGCGAACACAAGGGGCAGAATATCCTCGGAAGAAAAACCACAAAGAACCAATGAGCAAAGGTGAGACACTCCCCAAAACGGATCCTTCTGGAAAATGACCTAAGAAGGGAGGACAGAGGAAAAGATCAGCCAGGAAGACGTCCGAAGTTAATCTGTGCAGGGAATTGCCAGAACCCGGGCTAGGGTAGCAGCTGTAGAAACAGGAAGAATGGGAAGATGCCCAAGTCTGTGCTTGGAGAAAAGCCACAGAACTGAGGGACTATGTGAACGTGGAGGTCACAGAGGTCAGTGATGGCAAGATTATGCCCAGGAGGCAATACAAGAGGAAAGATGAGCTTGTTGATTGACATATTAAGTTTCAGGAGCCAGTAGAACATGGAGGGCTTCCCAGAGGTCACAAAGAAGCCACACTGGGTGAGTGCTGGAGGGCAGAGCTGTCATCTGGAACACCAAGTTCAGAAGCTGTTAGGTGGAAAGGCATTGGCTGGGGATGCCTCAGATATTTATGTGTAGTTAACATGAAATGTCCTGCCAACATACAACCAAGACTTCTCTGAGCTGTGCTTTTCCCACTTCAGTTTTTTTCCCTTTGTCCATCTCTTTGCCCCCGATCCCTTTTTCTCCCTCATCATAATTACTCAAGGGCATCCTTTTCAGACTTCTTCATGAGCCCACCATCTGAGCTGGTACAAGGGTTGTCAAGAGCACAACTCTAGGGGGTCATTCATCTTGGCTCCAAAGTGAAGAGCAGCTCCTGGAGTAGTGCAGTGCACAATCTGTGTGACTATAGGGCATGGCCTGGTGTGACCCAGACACATTAGCCAATTAATGTGTATAGACTATCACAACAAACGGAGAACTTCAAGGGTCCCAGTATGAAAGGGAAAGCTCTGGGGCCTGAGACCATACAAAACATGCTACAAAACCAAGTGAAAGATCTGGAAGCTTTCTGCATGTGGTTGCAGCTAAAGCAGCATGGCTGGATGAGCTCTCTTGGGGAGTGAATTCCAGAAAACCCTTCAAAGAAAGAAAACACAGTATCGGCTAGAAAGGGCAGCGGCAGTCATGGGGGTGGGGACAATGTGGGCCCTGGAGTGGGCAGGATGGCAATGGCTGTGGAAGGCTTCCACTGGGACCCTCTGACTGTACGTGCAGAGTAGTCATTTGCCCTGTGTGCAGCTGGGTCCTGGCTGGGACAAACGCCACACACCATGCATTCTGCAAAAGATTCAGATCTGCCTTCTCTAGGGGCTTGGAAGAGAACCCTGGGTCAGGTCACAGGGCTCCTTCTGTTCCAGCTGACACAGACCAAAGGGATCCAAGAATATGAAAGAATATCAAAGCACTGGGGTCAGTCCTCCAGCACCTCAGAGGGCATTTAACAAACATATATATTTCTATGGCTGATAACTGCATAGTTATGTTAAATAACCATATTACCATAATCATGTGTATCTACACGAAAATGGTGTCTGTGTGTATGGGGTAAAAGGAAAATGGAGAGGAGGGGGAAAAAAAAACCCACCAAAGATTCCTTGGGTAGGGGGGACCCCGCTGGGTCAAATGCTCAAGAGGCACCCAGGTTTGGGGAGGGTGGAAGACGGGGGCCCTAAAGGGAAGAAAAGTAACAGGTAGGAAAAGTTAGAGAAGCCAAGGCGCCCGGGTCTTTGTGTGCAAATGTGCAGCTAGGCAGCTTCAAGAAGAGCTCAAGGAAAAGACTGAGGAGGCAGAATATCGAGCCACCGCCAACATGACTAAGGACGCGCACACCGATTTTTTCCTTTAGCGCTCTGGGCCACCCCGTGACCTTCGTAGAAGGAAGTTGGCGGATTGTCTCCCTTCCCTGGAAAGGCAGCTCGGCGTGGGCTGGCATGTGCCAGGGACGACTCGGCCGGTCTCGGCTACGGCGGGCCACATCAAAGGCGCATATTTCCGCCCCCGAGCTGGGGACGCGGCCGGGGACCGCTGGCACCTTCCGGGCCCGGAGTTCAAGGTGAGCCGGGCTCCCGGCGGCCAACAGGTAGGGAGGGCTGGGGGAAGCCGGCCACCGGCCACTCCCCCCCGCACAGGTGGGGCGAGGCGCGGCCTGGCGAGGCGGCCCGGCCGGATTCGCGCCCGGCTCCCCGATCCCGCGCCGTTCCCCGCCGGCCCGCGCCGCCCGCGGACCTCGCCGCCTCTCCCGGGAGCCGCCCGGCACCTCGGCGCCCCAGGCCGCGCGCCGCAGCTGCGCCCCGCCGAGCCTCCCCCGGCCCCCGCGCCCCGCCGAGCCCGGCGCGCACTCACCCAGCCCCAGGAGCGCCAGCAGCAGCGGCCTCGGCGCCAGGCGCCCCATGCTCGCCGGGCGGGAGCGACTCTCCCCCGCCTCCTGCGTCCCCGCCGCCTCTCCTCCTCCTCCTCCTCCAGCTCCGGCTGCTCCAGAGTCCGCGCTCCCCCGCCTGGGCCGCGCGCCTGCTCCGCTCTCCTCGCGAGCCGAGAAATCCCAGCGCTGGGCCGTACGTGCGCCCCTCGCTCCGCGCCGCCCGCCCGCCTGCCCCCGCCCGCCGCCCGCCTCCCGCCTCCCGCCGGCCGGGCACCGGGAGCCGGGCGCCGGAGCCGCCCCGCCGAGCCGAGCGCGCAGTCCCGACCGCTTCCCGAAAGCAAAAGGGAAGAGCCGCAGCGCCCGCCCGCCCGCGCCTCCCATCCGGCGCTCTGCCAGCTACAAACACAAACTTTCCCAAGCCCCTCCCCGCTCCAGGTAACGGCGGCAGCGCCCGGCCACCCGCTTAAAGGGGAGGAGGCGTCGGAGCCCACCCCGCTCTCCCCTCGGGCCCCCGCCCCACGACAAACTTTCCTCCGACCTTTAAAAGTTGGCCTGGGAAGGACTCGTCTGGAAACCTCATCGCCTGTGCTCCATTCCGGGACACCCCGTGTTCCCGTCCCTCTGGAGTCACCCACGCGTGTCTGCTCTTCCCTCGGCTACCTCCCCGCCGTTCACCCCACTCATCTCAGGCTCCGCACCCCACCCACCAGCCTCTGGGTTCTTGCTAAAAATTGCTCAGGTAGGACTTTCCCCGGAGATGAAAGGACTTTAAAGGTCATGAGTTCCAGCCTCTTCGTGGTGCAAGGCCAGAAGTGACCTACCCAAGGGCTCACGGCAAAGTGGCAAGAGCGGAACTCCGATCTCACAGGCTCTGCTCCCTGCCCTGCGGCCGGTGGGCCTCCCTTCCCTCTCCAGGGTGCCTATGGCATTGATTAGAACGCGTCCCACAAGTACACCCACGGGGAAACAAACAAACAAACCAAGTGTATTAATAGCTACAGTTCTTCATATGGAATGTACTCTGAAGTCTAAATATGTGTTGCTCTGAGTGGACACAACTAGTTGCCAATAAAGACCCCTTTTTTCCCCCACAATAGGGTTTTGTGCTTCTACTTTGAATACAAAAGGCCCAGTATTGAAAAAAAAAAAAAAAATTAGAGTTCATTGTTTAAAACTTCACAAGGGTTCTTCACAAGGTGCTCCCATAGGGAGCCATCCTGATGCCCAGTGACTGCCCACCCACACCCCCTGGGACCACAGCCTTTCATTAATAAATGCAAAACACATTGCAGATGTGAATGGCCAAACTGCCCAGACTGGGAAGAGAAGCACTGCTTGAACTCTGATGCATCATTGCTTCCACTAACAAGCATTTCTTATTTCTGCAAAAAAAAAGTGTGATTAGGGGCACCTGGGTGGCTCAGATGGTTGGATATCTATCTTCCGCTTGGGTCGTGGTCCACAGGGTCCTGGGCTCTGGCCCGAATCCAGCTCCCTGCTCAATGGGAAGCCTGCTTCTCCCTCTCCCACTCCCACCCCTTGTGTTCCCTCTCTTGGTGCATCTCTCTCTGTCATATAAATAAAATCTTTAAAAAACAAACAAACAAACAAACAAACAGGGGCACCTGGGTGGCTCAGTGGGTTAAGCCACTGCCTTCGGTTCAGGTCATGATCTCAGGGTCCTAGGATTGAGCCCCGCATCGGGCTCTCTGCTCTGCAGGGAGCCTGCTTCCCTCTCTCTCTCTCTCTCTCTCTCTGCCTGCCTCTCTGCCTGCTTGTGATCTCTGTCTGTCAAATAAATAAATAAAATTTTTAAAACAAAAATGAGTGATTGGCCAGATAGGGACCCCTTTGAAAGGGACTCAAAAACTCTTGGTGGCACAACAATGGGAATGTCTTAATGCTACTGAACTATTCACATAAAAGCAGTTAAAATGGTAAATTCTGTTTTAACACAATAAAGAAACAATTTTTTTTTAAGAAACGATTTTTATTTCATGTTTGCCACGAGCCTTTCTTCATACTGTTCACCCACCCTGAAACCCCTTTCTGCTCCCCATCTCATGGAACCCTCTAGAATTTTTCTGGAAAGTGTTTAATTTAATTCAATCGACCTCAAATGCCAGGCCTAACATTAGGCCTTGGGAGATGCTGGAACTACAGAGAAGGGTAAGGCCTGGCCCCTCTGGAAACTCAGAACTTTTCCTTTCTTAACTACCCACAGCCCTTAATGTCTGGACCACACATTTTGGCTCTTCAAGGTTACTCATGCTTGGACCGAATGTTTGATTGCCCCCCCATTCGTATATTAAAACCCTAATCCCTAATGGCATTTGGAGGTGGGGACTTTGCAGGGGGCGGTAATTAGGTCCTGAGGATGAGATGGAACCCTCATGAATGGGATCAGTGCTTTTATAAGGAGAAGTGCCAAATATGATCTCTCCACTGTGTAAGGATACAGCTAGACAGTATCTGTCTGCAAACCAGGAGGAAGGCCCTCACCAGGAACTAAATCTCGGGCTTTGTTTAAAGAACTATGATAAATAGTTTTTGTTTGTTTTTGTTTTTGTTTTTGCTCCAGAACTATGATAAATAAATGTTTCTTGTTTAAGCTACCTAGTCTATGACATTCGCCATGGCAACTTGAGCCGAAACAGCACAACATACATACCACTCCCATTTTTGTCTAATATAGAAATGAGGCAATGCTAAAAGCTCTTTTATTTAACAGATAAGTACAAGTCTGGCGGTGTGCCTGGCACATGATAGGTCTTCAATAAATATTTATAGGCTGAATGCATGCCAGGTGCTGGGCTGGACCCTGGGAATACAGAGATGGGTAAGACAGTTCCTGCCCTTAAGGCACTCATAATCTGTGCTTCATGACTTGGTAGGTGTGACAGCATATGCAAGGTACAGGTGTGACACAGGGAGTGGTCAGTCCTGGGTCAGTCCTGGGAAGGTTGCCCAGAAAAGCTGCTCAGAGAGGAGGATGTCCATGAAATGAGTTTGGAATGACTGCGAGGTCTTTAGCTGTACAGTGGAGGGATGTGCTTACTGTAGATGTTGTATATTTAATATGATAGGGATTCTTCTCCCCTCCCCTCCTCACCCCCAGGTGTTATTAAATTAATGGTGCATTTTCAATCATGGAAGTAACAGTGGATAGTAGTTGAAATGGAAATAATAAATAAGACTGTCCAGGCAGGGCAAGCAGAATGAGGACTAAAGTGGATAGCCTATTGGCGGTAGGCAGTCAGCTGTGTCGTGAGAGTCAGCCCAAGACAGGCGTTTTGTAGCAGAAAATGAGTGTCAATTAATAACTCAACTCTAGACACTTGCTCATAACCACCACCTTTTGCATAGCCCTGACTACCAAAGGATAAAATCCTAAAGAAACATAGTACCTTCAAGCAGACCAGCACACTTCGTTAATTCACGACTCTGGAATCTGATGATGCTTTTATTATGAAAGATATTTATTTGTCAGAGTGAGTAACCTCCTACACAGGTAAGGCTTTTGCCCCAACCAATTGTTCTCAGTTTGGTTAGTCTTCTTCGGGCTTGCCTGGGGCAGAAGAGCTCATTTTTCTAGCAACTCTGACCCACGCCCATTCCTAGGGAGGTGAGCCCTACCCTGGGTTTCCTTTGCCAGATCACAGTGACCCTGGGAGGCTCTGGTTACAACAGCCAAGCCTTGTCTCTTAATGACACATAACTGCCTACACACACTGCTCCTGAAGACCCCAGGAAGGTCCTCATACTCTCACTCCCGATAGATTTTCCTGCTGAGATCAGGAAAGTCACCTATTATTTAAAGTCGAGAATGGAAATATTAGAAGGTCCCAATGAATGAATTTGCTGATTGGTCTAAGATTCACCAGGGCCTGGTGCATTAGTTCTCCCATCCTAACAACCCATGCACACACGTACACACACACACACACACACACACATACAGTCTTCAGATGACCCTGACCCTATTTCAGCAGAGTGGGGAGGCGAGTATTCAACCTTTCATTCCATTAATCATTTTCATTAAAATAAGTCCTTGTTTTTTTTAGGTGTCTTTTCCCTATGGAAATTAAGGGGATTACTAATTAAAAAGAAATGTAAGATTTAATCATAGAATTAGAAGTTGGAATTAAGAGTTAAAAGTGGGGGAGGGGGGACACCTGGGTGGCTCAGTGATTCTGAGCAACCGACTCTTGATTTCAGCTCAGGTCATGGTCTCAGGAGATGGAGCCCCTGGTCCTCCAGCTCTGTGCTCAGAGTTTTGTCTGCTGAAGAGTCTCTCCCTTTTCCTCTGTTCCTCCCCCTGCTCACTCTCTCTCTCTCTCTCTTGCTCTCTCTCAAATAAATACAATATTTTTGTAAAAAGTTACAAGGGAAGAGTGGGGAGAGGAGGCTTTCATTTTCTGATGAGTGATAATCACTCACCGTTGCCGGGGAGCCCACAGGGAAAGTTATGAAATGCCCAACTGACCAACTTAGAAGACAGTAAGGGCCTTATTTGTTTGCACTGTGTCAAACAGGGTCCTGCTGAGGGCTGTGCGCTGTGACCTCCGTTCTCATGCTGGCACAGAAGCAAAAGGTGGCCTGTCCTGGGAGAGGCAGCAGGGTCTGAGGGTGGTGCGGGGTCTCTGGGAGCTGGACTTCAGGATGTCAGCGGAGACTCTTTACCCAAGGCCAGAGGTGCCCCACCAGGCCTAACCTTGTACCTGGCAGCCGGAGTGGTGGCCAGTGGGTACGGAGAGGACTTCATGCCCTCCTGGGAAGACACCACACCGTAACATTCACGCATGCACTTGGAGGGGCAGGAGGTGAAGGGGGGATGTCCTCCTTTCTCTTACGGGTTCCCCCCACCAGCCTTTCTCATCCCACTTGAGCTCTGCTTTGGGGTTCAACTGGAACATGAACACTACACATTTA
The DNA here is from genome assembly GCF_030435805.1 of Mustela lutreola. Classification (NCBI taxonomy): domain Eukaryota; kingdom Metazoa; phylum Chordata; class Mammalia; order Carnivora; family Mustelidae; genus Mustela; species Mustela lutreola. Next base: position 100,078,310 of record NC_081299.1, on the reverse strand, counting down.
AAATATTTGCAACCTAAAAGGCATTCGGAATAGGGCTGCTAGCTAAAATACAGGAGGGCCCATTAAATCAAATTTCGGATAAACAAGGAATACTTTTCAGGATAAGTATGTCCCAAGAGTGCACAGAGCACCCTCGTACTTAAAAGTATTCCTCATTTATCCGAATCCAAGTCAACCAGGCATCCTGCATTTTTATTTGCTGAATCTGGAAACCCTTGACCAGAGAGGAGTTTCCATATATGGAAATAGGTTCTTTCTAGATGACAACGGGGAGCTCTAAGTAGTGATCTTCCAATTATTTTGGAGTTTTGCATTTCAAAGGAGGAATAGACTTGCTTCGGGGTGTTATGTTGAGTCACTGGGTAAAAATTGCCAAGAGACAGAATCGGCCTCATTTGTCATAACCAGAGTGAGCTCGATGATGAGGGGACCTACGGGATTTGTTAGAATCCTCTCCTCTCTAAAAATTATTCGGCGAGACACTAAATGCCTACCTGTAAGCGCAGTCTCAGGAGAATTACTGCATTGGGTAGGGGGTTACAGAGAAGCTGATCTCAGAGGCAATGCTTTCCAACCTCAAGATCCTGTGAATTGTCCAAGGCCAGCCATCTCTTTCCTAGTCCCTCTTCCAAAGCCAAATCTTTGTCCATGCCACTTCTCCCTTTTCTGGAACGTCTACCCCTTGGGGCTAGGCTGTCTGTCTGTCCTACAGCGTAGAGCACATTGCAAATTCATGCAGATGCCAAACCTCATTTGCAGATTAAGTGCAATAAGGTAATAATCACAATGAACTCTGCTTCCAGGGAAAGGCTGGAATAAGATGAACCTGAGCCTGCGGCTGCCCTGGAACTTGAGGAGACACGGGGAGTCCCATCAGGTGCTCCTGAAAAAGGACATCATTTCTGAGAGCAGCAGACTCTCTTCCCCTCACCCTAGCACGGGGGCACTGGGTCTCTGTCCACACTGGCTGGCAAATACTAGAATTCACTTGCTATCTCTAAGCACACGATGGGTGCAGGGTTGAGGGGGTCCGAGCAAGTCCTGAGCGGATGGATGGTAGCTCACCACGAGTTCTACATAGTCAAAGGCTCAACCGTGAAGGTCCAGCCAGCCCTGAACTCTTGGGGTTCCCCACACTCTGCGGCTTCTCACTTCCATTTGCTGCCACCTGGCCCAACTTCTGAAACACTCTTCCTACTCCTCCATTCCTCTTGTAGGCACCTGTCCTCGCCTAGAGCAGGCAGGTTGAAAGACACGGGTGTGCGTGAGGTGGGTCACTGATGGCATTGGCTGGACAGTCCCCCACAGCTTGTTGAAACCCCAGGAGAGGCCAAGGGATGTGACTCGGGGAGTCACTCCTCTCTCTAGGCTTGTGTCCTCCTTCCCAAGATGCCCTGCGGGTAGCTCCCGCTCTTCATTTAATGTGTCTTAGGGTTCTACAACAGTTGTGCAAGTGTCTGTCTCCCCACTAATGAGAGCAGAGGCTGCATTCTACTCAGCTTTGGACCCCAGTGCCCAGCACAGCGCCTGACACAGAGTAGGTTGACTCCATAAATGTATCATTTCTGACTAGTGTGGTTTGTGTCTCTTTCAAATGTTGGAGTGTCAGTAACAGTTTATTTGGGAAAAAATAATCCAAAACCACTTATTTAGTCCAACCCCCTTGTTTTACAGATGAGACAGTGGAAGCCCAGAGAGCCTGAGTAACTTGTCTGAGATTACACAGTATATTAAAGTGATTATGGAATATTAAAATGATTCCAAAAGTATGCCAAATGCAGACAAGGGAGATGGCGGGAGTTACAATGTAAATTATTAGCACTTCAAATGGAGGGTATGACCACTCTGTGCTGGATTTCTAACAGGAAATTGCTTAAAATAAATTAACTTGGAAAGTTCCTGAGCTCCGATTAAAGAGGTGAATGGCTTGAATGGGGCTCTCTCTTAGAGAAGAAATTCACCCTTTGTAAACACATTTTCAAGTACTGTACCCAGGATTTTGAATCAGAATGAATTCACTTAGCATTCTCTTCCTCCAACCCATTCATCCGACAGTGGCAGCTATAGGGAGAGGCGTTTTCATTTTTAATAATAATAATAATAATAAAATGGGATGTGGATAGTACTACTTAATAAATGAAAAACGCTCTGAAGGCCCCCTCTTCACCTGTCCTCCCTCCTACCCCTAAAAAACCTGCTGCAGTCTTCAGCACATGTGTGAGGTACAGAATGCCAGGGATGGTCAAAGATTATGATGAAAACCAAGAAAAATAACAGTTTACCACTCCTCATTGCATGGTAAAAAACAAAAAAATGCAAAACCAACAAAACAGTGAAAAACTTTAACTTGAGCGGGCAGGAGGGAGATTGTGAGTCATGGGAACTAGTCTTCCTGCCAAATGAGAGAGAAGGACTCATTTGAACAGACATACTTGTACTCAACTTCTCATTTGCCCGGACATGGGCCAAGATTAGTCTAGAAAAAAGGGGCTCATTTAGTGTTTTCAGAGTCCATAATACCGGGACAAACCCCCTCCCCCCACAAAACCAAAAAAACTCAATTGGATGAGTGTAAAGCAGATTCCTGCTTCTTATCTGCGTGGCCCATTTCTAAAGTCTTCCTTCTGACACTCACCTGGCTCAGAAGCTCCAAAGGTCAAGTGATAAAGGAGTAGTGACACTTTCCTTCGGGCAATGTAGAAATGAAGGTTAACAGGACTGAAGTCACACAGTGTAGGTGAACATTCAACCTCTGCCGCTTACAAAAGCTCTCCAACCTTGCACCAGTTATTTAACCTCTCTGGCTCTCAGTCTCCTGATCCGTAAAATGGGTACAATAATAATATTTATGGCAAAGTGTTATTTTGGGAACTGAGAAAGGGTTCATTACATATTCATGAGGTAGAAGCTATAGGTTTGTCACTCAACAGTGAGTGGCCCCGCCTCCACCATGACTGCCTACCAAAATGTGTGCCCCATTCTCCATTGTGGAACCATCACTGGAAACTCATCCTCCCGTGGAGAACTGCATTTCCAGCTTCCTTTCTGCCTAGATGACATGACAGAAATGACACATGTAACTGGAGGGGAGCAGGTTAAAAAGCAGTTATGTGGCTTTTCCATACTCTCTTCCCATCTGCTAGTTGGAAGCAGAGGCTTAAGATGGTAGAGACTCAAGATGGGAAAGAAACAAGAGTCCCCAAACCACGACATGGAGGAAAGCGTCCCCCAGCCAGGAGCACCGGCATTGTCCTGTTAGGTGGGGAAGAAATAGGCTTCGATGGTGTTAAGTCACTGGAACGTGGGCCGTACTTGTTCCAGCTGTTCAAGTTACCCCAAGTAGTACATCTCCCTCCTTTTTTTCCAAGAAGCTTCTCTGTTGCTGAGTCTGGCCACCTCTGTTGAACCATATGCACCAAGGGAGGCTGGCTCCTTCCCCAGGGGAATTCTTGATTACTCTACAACTCCAGGTCTCTAAAGCTCTACACTCCAAGATTTCTAAGTGTAATTCCCTGGTCAGTGATTGATTTAAGCATGACATGTGAGAAAACTCTGGCCATCGAGACGTAAGGCGAGGTCTTCTAGAGGAGTCTTGGAAAGATCTCTTCCTCACATCAGTGTTACTTCAGCTTTTTTATGATTATCGCTTTTTCTTTTTGTTTTCCTCTTATCATTTTTAATCTTTATTGAGATATAATAACATTCATCAGCTTGAGGAGTGTTTACAAAGCCATGCAACTACCACCACAATCATGATAAAAAGTATTTCCAGAGCACCTGTCTAGCTCATTGGAAATAGCATGTGACTCTTGATCTCAGGATTGTGAGTTCAAGCCCCATGTTGGGTGTAGAGTTTACTTAAAGAAATAAATTCTTTAAAAGGGGGGGGGGAACATTTCCATTTCCCACTAAAGATTCCTATGCCCCTTTGTAGTCAATCCCCTTCCTTCACAAACCCAGGCCCTGGCAGCCACTGATCAATTTTCTACCACTATAGTTTTACCCTTCTAAAATTTTCTGTAAGTCAAATCATACAGGTATAGTCTTATATGTCTGGCTTCTTTCACACCACATAATGCTTTTAAGATTCATCCATGCTGTTGTACAGCTCACAGTTGTATGGATAAGTTCACTTACTACTATTTATTGCTGAGGAGTATACCATTATGATATAACCCAATTTGCTTATCCATTTACCAGTTGATGTGCATTTGGGTTCTTTCCAGTTTTTGTTTATTATGAATAAAGGTACTATAAACGCTTGCAGGAAAGTGTATGGGTATTCATTCCTTTTTGTTTCTCTTGAGAAAATAGCTGGAAATGGTATTATTGGATCCTATGGTATTATTGGTATCCTATTGGTATTATTGGATCCTATGATAAGTTTTATGTTTAAATTTATAAGACACTGCCCAACGGTTTCCAGAGTAGCATTTTGGACTATATTCCAAATTTGGGCATCTCTACCCATAACATATGAGAGTTTCAGTTCCTCTGTGCCCTCGTCAACACTTGGTATTGTCAGACACGTTTAACTTAAGCTATCCTAGTGGGTCTGTAGTAGAATCTCATTGTGTTTTTGTTTTTGTTTTGTTTTTTTAAAGATTTTAAAAATTTATTTATTTGAGAGAGAGAACATGAGAGCTGAGAAGGTCAGAGGGAGAAGCAGACTCCCCATGGAGCTGGGAGCCGGATGTGGGACTCGATCCCAAGACTCCAAGATCATGACCTCAGCCAAAAGCAGTCACCCAACCAACTGAGCTACCCAGGCGCCCCTCATTGTGGTTTCAATTTGTATTTCCTTAGTGACTAACAATGTGGAATATCTTTCCACGCACTTATCTTCCAACTGTATATCTTCTTTGGTAAAATACCTATTGAAATACTTCACCCATTTTTAATTGGGATGTTTGTCTTCTTATTCATGAGTTATAAGGGTTCATTATATATTTTGAATACAAGTTCTTCATCCAATACACGTTACACAGATTTATTTTCCAGAGTCATGTTTTCATGGTTTATCTTTTGTCATCCTTTTACCTTTACCTGTTGGTGACTTTATATTTACAATACAATTTTATTAGATAGCATATTATTTGGGTTTTCCTTTCTTATCCACTCTGACAATTCCTGCCTTATAATCAGGATATCTGAAACATTTACATTTAATGCAGTTTCAATGTAATTGAGGTTAAGCTGTAATCTTTTTTTTTTTTTTTTTAAGATTTTATTTATTTTTTTTAGAGAAATCTAGAGACAGAGAGTCTGAGCAGGGGGCGGGAAGAGGGAGAGGGAGAAGCAGACCCCTGCTGAGCAGGGAGCCCAATGTGACACTTGATCCCAGGACTTCGGGCTCATGATCTGAGCCAAAGGCAGATACTTAATTGACTGAGTGACCCAGGAACCCTGCTATTTGTTTTCTATTTGTCTCGTCCATTCTGTTCTGTTCTTTTTCTGCCTTTATTTGGTCTGAGTTTCATTTTGTTTTTTAGTATTCTTTTTTATGCCTTCTTTTGGCTTTTAGCTATACCTCTTTGCTACTCTTTTTAAAAGTAGTTTCTGAGTTTCCAATATGGGTCTTCAACTTGTCATGATCTACCTCATGTAAATATGAAAATCCTTTTTTTTTTTTTTTTTTTTAATCAGAGAGAGAGAGGGAGAGAGCAAGCACAGGCAGACAGAATGTCAGGCAGAGGCAGAGGGAGAAGCAGGCTCCCTGCCGAGCAAGGGGCCCGATGCGGGACTCGATCCCAGGACGCTGGGATCATGACCTGAGCCAAAGGCAGCTGCTTAACCAACTGAGCCACCCAGGCGTCCCAATCCTTTTTTTTTTTTTTTTAAGATTTTATTTATTTATTTGACAGAGAGAGATCACAAGTAGGCAGAGAGGGAGGCAGAGAGAAAAGAGGGAAGCAGACTCCCCCCTGAGCAGAGAGCCCAATGCGGGACTTGATCTCAGGACCCTGAGATCATGAGCTGAGCCGATGGCAGTGGCTCAACCCACTGAGTCACCTAGGCGCCCCTAAATATGAAAGTCTTACAACACTGCACTTCCATTTCTTTTTCTCCTCCTTTGTACTATTTTTCCCCATTAATTTTGTGTGTTATATGTTATAAATCTCAGACTACCTCACTGTTATTTTTGCTTCAGACAATTACTTAAAAAAATTTTTTTAAATAAGAAAAATATCTCATGTTTGTTTACATCCTTACACTTCCAGAGCTCTTCATTTCTTTGTGTGGTTCCCAGTTTCCATCTGGTATTGCTTTCATTCCACTTCAAAAACTTTCTTAACATTTCTTGTAGTGTAAGTCTTCTGGTGATAAATCCTCTCAGCTTTTGTTTACCTAAAAATGTTGTCTTCATTTTTGAAGGATATTATTTCTCTTGAATAAAGAGTTCTAGGTTGTAAGCTTTCTTTTTCTCTCAGAACTTTAGAGATGTTATTTCATTGTCTCTGGCTTACAGGATTTTTGACAAGAAGTCAGCGTTACTCTTATCTTTGTTTGCTTATTTACAACATGTCTCTCTCTCTTTAGGTTTTTCTCTTTAGCACTGATTTCCAGCAATTTTATTATGATGTGTTCTGCTGTGATTTTCCTTGTGTTTGTCCTGTCAGGAGTTTATAAAAATCTTAAGATCTGTGCTTTTATAGTTTTTAGTAAATTTTGAAAAATTTTGGCTACTATTTCTTCAAATACATTTTTGGCTTTCATTTTCCTTCTTTTTTCTCTTTCTGAACTCCATTTATGGTGTATATTAGTCACCTGGTATTATTCCATGGGTCACTGTGGCTCTGCCCATTGTTTTAAGAGATTTTCCGGCCTGTGCTTCAGTTTTGATAGCTTTTATTGCTATGTCTCCAAGTTCATTCATCTTTTCTTCTGCAATGTTGATTATTCTGGTAAGCCCATCCAGTGAATTTTTTATTTCAGATATTGTATTTTCAGTTCCAAAAGTTCTATTTCATTATTTTTATAGTAGTTTCCATTTCCATCTTTATTATTTTCATGTTTTGGTCTTGAATTCTTGGACATGTTTATAATAGCCATTTAAATTCTTTTTTTGATAATTCCACCATGACTATCACCTTTAAGTCTGATTTTTCTTCTGATTAAGAGTCACATTTCTTGGGTACCTGGGTGGCTCAGAGGGTTAAACCTCTGCCTTCAGCTCAGGTCATGGTCTCAGGGTCTTGGGATCGAGTCCCACATCGGGCTCTCTGCCCCCCCGCCCCCGCCTGCCTCTCTTCCTACTTGTGATTTCTCTGTGTGTGTGTGTGTCAAATAAATAAATAAAATCTTTAAAAAAAAAAAGTCACAATTCTTGGGGGTGCCTGAGTGGCTCAATCAGTTAAGAGTCTAACTTCAGTTCAGGTTATGATCTCAGTGTCATGGGATCGAGTCCCCCCGTTGGGTTCCCCGCTTAGTGGGAAGTCTGCTTCTCCCTCTCCCTCTGCCCGCTGTGCTCTTTCTCTCTCTCTCTGTCAATAAATAAATAAAATCTTAAAAAGAAAAAAAGAGTCACTTTTCTCTGCATCTTTGCATGTTTAGTAACTATTGGATGCTAGGTATTGTGAGTGTTATGTTAAGTATCTGGATTTTGCTGTCTTCCTTGAAAGAGTGATAGGCTTTGCATGAGGAAGCAATTAGGTTACCTGAAGATCAGCTCAGTTCTTTTTAACTACTTTAAATGTTTTTATTATTAGAAGTAATGTTTCCTTTTTACACAAGAGTTGGAAATCTGGAAAGTATAAAAAAATTAAATAAAGCAGTCTAGAATATAATTATCCAGCAATAACCACTGTTAATATTTATATATTTATTTTCAATTTTTTTCCCCTAAGGATACATTTTATTTAAAAAAATACATAGATATTATCACAATGAATATACAGCTCTGTTTCTTGCTCCTTTTCATGTGAGAACATTTTCTCATATCATTAAAAATCTCTTATGACCTTGGGGTTCCTGGGTGGCTCAGTCAGTTAAGCATCTGACTTTGGCTCAGGTCATGATATCAGGGTCCTGGAATTGAGGCCCAAGTCGTGCTCCCCACATGGCATAGGGTCTGCTTCTTTCCCTCTCCCTCTGCCTCTCCCCTGGCTCATGCTCTCTCTAATAAATAAATAAAATCTTCAAAAAAGGGCGCCTGGGTGGCTCAGTAGGTTAAGCCGCTGCCTTCGGCTCAGGTCATGATCTCAGGGTCCTGGGATCAAATCCCGCATCGGGCTCTCTGCTCAGCAGGGAGCCTGTTTCCTCCTCTCTCTCTCTCTGCCTGCCTACTTGTGATCTCTCTCTGTCAAATAAATAAATAAAATCTTAAAAAAAAAATCTTCAAAAAAATATTGTATAAACTTAATTGTTTAGCCTTTATTTTGAGATAATGTTAGTTTTACAGAAGAATTAGGAAGGTAGCACAGAGTTCCTGTGTTTCATTCCTGCAGCTTCCCTGGATGTTAACATCTCTATAACTGTAATATACTCATCCGGTGTTGCCAGATTTAGCAACTAAAAACACAGAAGGCCCAGTTAATCTTGAACTTCAATGAGCAATTTTTTAGTACAAGTATATCCTGAGTATTGCATGAGACAAAACAAAAACAAAAACAATCCCCCCAAACAAAAAAAATCCGATTCTTTTGAGCATTTAAAAGCTATTATTGGGGCATCTGGGTGATTCAGTGGGTTAAGCCTCTGCCTTCGGCTCAGGTCATGATCTCAGGGTCTTGGGATCGAGCCCCACATCGGGCTCTCTACTCAGCAGGGAGCCTGCTTCCTCCTCTCTCTCTGCCTGCCTCTCTCCCTACTTGTGATCTCTGTCTGTCAAATAAATAAATAAAATCTTTAAAAAAATAAAATAAAATCTTTATTTTAATCTAATAAAATCTAATAAAATCTTTAAAAAAATAAAATAAAATAAAAATAAAAACTATTATTAAGCAAGTTGCTTTTAATCTGGGGTTACTCTTAAGGCATGACCCTTCCAGAGTCCTTAGCCAATGCCCAGGTAGCCAGAGAAGATTCCACTCCAGCCAGCTAGAATATAAACAACTGTCTTTCCTGTGTGAACAAAGAATTAGGAAGCTTCAAGAATTGTTTTATTGCCCAGCCCCTGCAGTTTTACTCTGAATTTATGCAACTTAGTTTCAAGCAAAGACTCAAAGTTTCCCCTCAAGGGGATTGCTATGCAGTTCTTTCTGTGTGGCTTTCATCTCTCCAGGGCTCTGACTCCTCCATTCTAAACTCCATGGCCCCAAACTCTGATCTCTGTCTCCCATACTTGGAGAGGTTGTCATGTTCCATGTATGTCCCCCTCCTGCTCTGGGATCCAGAAATGTCTGCAGGAAGAAAACCAGGGCGATTGTAGTGGTCATCTAATTTTTCCACTTCTCTTGAGAATCATCCTGGATTGCCTGTGTATAATGATAGAAAACAGTTTTTTAATATATTTTGTCCAGTTTTGTAATTCTTTATGGTAAAAGGTAATTCCATTATGGCCAGAAATGGAAAAGTCTCTTTTTTAACAAAACAGCATTGTGTAAGACTGATGAATCACAGACCTGTACTCCTGAAACAAATAATACACTATATGTTAATAAAAAATAAATAAAATAAAATAAAATAAATTTGGGACACATTTAAAAAAAAAAACCTCACATACACATATGATCTTCTCTTGAGTGGATGCTGCTGTGCCCGACTGTGAGGTCAGCTATGTGTAAGCCAATTTAGAGACATGATAAGAGCTGGCCTACACACAAAGCTAACACGACAAGAATGGCAGGAACAGAAGTAAAAATGACCTGGGTCCTTGGTGACATTGTTGATCCGCTGATCCAATTAACCCCGGAGCCCCTGCCCCCCCCCCCCACTTTGGAGACTTACCCCTATGTGAATATATTTTTTTTTCTTAAATTTTAAGCCAGTTGGGTTGGGATTTTTGTGACTTGACATTAAAAGTACCCTCATTAATACAAGTTAGCGTACTAATAAAACCGTGATTGCTTAGTAATTGCCAGGAGGTAATTTTTAAAATAGGATTGTCTAGCACTATGTGCCAACTCGGTGGAGTGCTAAGAGTCGCGTACATGTTATCTCATCTACTATCATACCAAACCTAGGAGGTAGTTAGGGGTAACCCCATTTTACACGTGTGGAATCTGAGGCTAAGAGAGCAGTACATTTTTCAAGCTTACAATGTTTAGTCTACGGCATGGCCAGGATCCAATCACGGCCTCTCTGCTTTCAAAGTTACATTATTTAGTCTTCCAACATTGGTTTTTGGGTCCTTGAACTTAATCTAGACCACAGTTCTTTTCACTAAAAAGGAAAAAGCTGATCAATGAAAAAAAAAAAAAAAAACCCTTTGAGACAGGGATCCAGGACAACAAGTGTTAGTCCAGACTCAGTGGATGGAAAGTTCCAGACCGAGTCCTGTATCCTAACTTCCCCTGCCTGCCCGTTTCTGAGATATTGGTTTGCACATCTTCTGCTAAGCCATGACAGGTAGGGGAATCATAATACAAAATACCCCAAGAGAAACCCTAAGCAAGCCAACACCCAGGAAATAGCTAGGCCCCCTGAAACAAGAGGCCCGGATGTGCAGCGAGATTGGAAGGAGCAGCGGGGGAGCATCATTGGGGGTCTCAGAACTGAAGGAAGAACTGGAAGTGAGCGACACAGGAAGTGGGAGACAGAAGTTGTTGGGGTAGGGAGGGGCAGGAAGCCCCCAAGGCCTGTGGCATGGTCCTATTACAGGCAGGAACCTGAATGGTGTTAGTTTAGAGGTACTGCAAAGAGCCACAATCCTTAATCATACCCAGTGCCTGCTAGGAATACCAAAGTCATAGTTTTAAGACTTTGAGAAATGAAAAAGATGGGCTGCATTATGATGGTGTACAAACACTATAAATCCTTTTGAAAACCCTTCCCATAGTCACTTAATGTAAGCACAGGCTCTGAGAGCTGTTATCAGTGGAGAGAGAGAGAACTCTGGAGCAGGAGCCTGAGGGGCAATCTTGGCCCAGGGCCACATGCCCAGGCTGGGCTCCAGGAGGTCAACTGTACTGACACATCCTTCTGCAATGACACACTTTGGGCAGGCTCACAACCAGACCGGGCAGGAGGCTGAAAAAGCTCATTTCTGTTCCTAACAAGTGCCTTTCCCAAAGAAGGTGGGCAAAGTCCCGGAGTCAGCTAGTCATTGGAGATACATCCCCAACAGAAAGGAGGCACCTGGAGGGAAGAAGGGAAGGAGAGAAGGAGTGTGTGTGTGTGTGTGTGTGTGTGTGTGTGTGTGTGTGTGTGTTGGGGGAGTGAGCCAAGAGACACAGAGAAGGAAGGAAAGCCATTGCTCTTTCCCCCTCTGATCCCAGAAACGTGCAAATGACAACATTTTGGGTAGAACTGCCTTCAGAGGTGGGGAGGAGACAAGAGAAATCCAGGCATGACTGATGAAATAAAAAGAGCAATAAAAATTGCATTAGCTGTGGAGGAGAATATGGAAAAATGAAAACAGTGAATTTGCTGGGGGGGGGGGGTAGGGTGGGACTCTGCACAATTTTCAGTCTGTTATTTCAAAAGAAGAACTTTTTAAAAACGATATCCTGTGTTTGAGTCAGGATTCTGTCTGGAGAGCCCTGAGTCCCTATTCCTGGAATTGAAGTCCCTGCCCAAGAGGCTGGTAGCACTTTAAATCGATCCTGAGAACAAAGAAGAGAGCCTTTGCCACATTTTAATGGCCTCCAGCTGTTGAACCAGCCCTTCCCTGGGGCCTTAGCCACACCCTCAGTGCGCGCTCTCTTTTTGGGCCGGCTGTGCTCCCGAGGTTTGGCTGTCTCTGAGTTAGACTGGCTCCCTGGAAAACGTTACGGCTAGAGTCACCAGTTGCAGAAACCATCCTGCCTTTGGCATAAAGAACCTTGCTGGCTTTGCCTTCCTTAGGCTTTCCCGTGGGAGGAAAGCCGCGCAGCACTGACACGGGGCCATCTCTCTTCTCTGCGCTGGTGGGTGGGCAGAGGGACTTCCCAAAAGGCATGGGCTGGTCGGTCAAGAAATGCAAAGGCCTGACAGTCCCCTTGCTAAATGGTCCAGGCTGGGTGAGCTGATGTGACCTACAGCCCTCCTTCCAGCTTTCCCTTCAGGGTATCTTATAGGGGATGTGAAGCAAAGCTGTCATTTTATGAATCACCAGATTTGAAGGTCATTCCTCCTTTCTCCCAGCCAGGAGAACCTAGATGTTTAAATTGCTTATCTCCTGTGCTACTTAATTAAGGTTTTAAAATTTAAAATGAAATGAAATGCGATGGAGCCTCCTCAAAAAAGTTAACCAGAGAAATACCATATGACCCAGGAATTCCACTTCTGAATCTATATTTACCCTGAGGAATTGAAAGTAGGGGCTCATACAGAAATCTGCACACCCACGGTCAGAGCAGCACTATTCACTTAGCCAAAAAGATGGAAACAACCCAAATATCCATGCACAGGTGGGCGGACAAGCATAATGTAGTATAAATACACAGTAGAATATTATTCAGCCTTTAAAAGGAAGGAAATTGGGTATGACACGCTATGACACAGATGGACCTCAAAGATACTATGCTCAGGAAATAAGCCAAACACAAAATCTGCAAATGTCTTATGACTTCACTTTCCTGGGGTACCTAGAGTAGTCAAACTGAGAGGGACAGACAATAGAGTGCTGGTTGCGGGAGAGACGGTGAGAATGGAGAATTATCGGTAATGAGTATGGTGTGTCATCTTGGGACTAGGAGAAGCTTCCAGAGATAGATACTGGTGTTGGTTGCACAACAGAGGTGAGTATACTTAATGCCACTGGAATTGTTCACCTAAAAATGGTTAAAATGGCACATTTATGTTTTATATATTTGACCCAATTTAAAAAAAGAAATGAAGTGGAATGAGTAACTGAGTCATTCATTCATTCCGTCAGCATTTGTGAAGACCTCGGACACCAGTGCTGTACTAAACGGAATATGAAAGTGAGGACAAAATAACTATAGTCCCCTGGGGCGCCTGGGTGGCTCAGTGGGTTAAGCCTCTGCCTTCGGCTCAGGTCATGATCTCAGGGTCCTGGGATCGAGTCCCGCATCGGGCTCTCTGCTCAGCGGGGAGCCTGCTTCCTTCTCTCTCTCTCTCTCTCTCTCTCTGCCTGCCTCTCTGCCTATTTGTGATCTCTCTCTGTCATAAAATAAATAAAATCTTAAAAAAAAAAAATACTACCGTCCCTTTCCAAGGTGCCAAATACAGCCATGCCCAACTGGCCTGCTCTCCTTCCTTGACCCAGTCCGGATGGAGAATCCGTGGATAAAAATCCATTTAATTCTGTCTGACCTTTTCTTTTTTTGTTGTTTCCAAGTCTTTGTGCCCTTCTACTCTGTTTCTTTCTCCCCTCTGCTTGCATGCACTTACATAACCCTTTGTTAACACTCATTACATTATAAAGTAAACAATGGCTTGTGTATTTACCGGCTGCTGGCTCTTATTTCCCTGACTTGCCCCTGTGCCTAGATTCTCCTGCCGTCAATGCTGTGTTCCTGTGTCAGAGGTTCGGGAACTTCCCTCCTCAAAGTGTGGTCTGAAGACCAGCAGCCCCAGCGTCCCTGGGCAATTTATTGACCATGCAGACTCTCACACCCGCCCCTCCCAGACTGATTTAGTCGGAATCTGCCTTTTCTAGAATCCCCAGGCGATCTGTATGCATGTTCCAGTTTGAAAAGCCCTGGTTTGGAGGCTGATGGAGGTGAATGGTGAGCCTGTGTTTTTGAATTCACAGGCACCTTTTACGGGTCTGACTGCCCCCAAAGGAGGCTTTGATTGGCAGACTCTAGAAGCATCTCCTCTGATCACTCAAGCTGGCTCTTGCCCACAACTTTACTTGTATAAGAAGTTGCGAAAAATGAGCTGCCTTGGAGAGGAATCCAGCCGGCCTGGGTGGGGCTCCATTTGCCTCTATGAACGTCACTCCTCCCTCAGACCAAATCTTACTACCACAGCAAAACTGGCGTGGCAGAATCCCTAGAACCGGCATGGTTTCTCCATTCCAGCTGACTGTCGACTTCTCCTAAGGAAGAACTTCAAAGATCCATGTGTTTTTTGTTTTATTTTTTAAAATATTTTATTTATTTATTTGAGAGAGAGAGAGAGCACGCAAGCAGGTGGGGAGGGGCAGAGGAAGAGAGAAGCAGACTCCCTGTCAAGGAGGAAACCCATTTCGGGGCTCAATCCCAGGACCGCAGGATCCTGACCCCGGCTGAAGGCAGCTGCTTAACCGAGTGAGCCAGCCAGGCACCCGATTCCTATGATTTTTAAAGGTACTCAATTAACCAACATTTGTTAGGCTTCGACTTTCATTCTTTCTTTTCACAGGACAGCAAACCAGAGGCCAACCAAGGCTGGAGAGGCCTGAGCTGATTCGCCCCGCAGGATCAGTGCGGACCAAAATTGTCGGCACCTGGCAGGCTAATGAGCTGTTTTGAAATATTTGTTCAACATTTATTTAGTGACTCAAGGAATAAACTGATCCTTCTATTAATAAAATTTGCATCTAGAAACAGATTCTCTTGTTCATTTACACCCATTGGCCAAAACAGACTTGATGTTTTTGCAAAAAAAAATAAAAAAAAAAGAACTTGGCAAAATATTTTCCTCTCTTCTGATGTTCTTGTTCTCGATTCAGTTTTCTTTCACAATTTTCTAAACGAGGCAGCTTCATGATAGGAATACGAAAGGGTTTAAAATTGAAACAAAAAAGAATTCATTCCTTCAGTCTCAGTAAGTAGCATTATGTTGCCCCATTCCAGTTCAGAATTCACTTAGTGGTGACTTTTGGCTTCAGGTTTGGTTGCATCAAGCACATGGAGGTGACTTATCTGAGTGTAGTCCACAGAGACAGGTCAATCTGGCAGGGTTTTTCAATTTATCACTCAAGCATGCTGTGTGTTTTCAGCAAAGAGACCAATGTTCGTATGACTTCGGTGGGGGGGATATCTGAATTAAGTGGCAATCATTCCCATTTATAACAGTGGTATTCTGCTACCCTGGGTAGTTGCTTGGCTGGATCATCTTAATCTATCTCTGATTGAAATTCAGATGTGTCTGGGCATATCTGGAGGATTAAAAGCACAAGCTGTCAGCAGACGATTTGCATGAAGGGGCTGGGAGTGTTTAGACTATTAGAAAAAAGAGTCATCCCAAAGAGCGAGATCTATAGTCTTGTGTCAAGACCTCCCATTCTCTCGCGGTGCCCTTCTGCCCCAGGAGAAGACTAGGGGCTGTTGGGTTGTTCCCTGGCTTCCTCCCCTTCCTCTTTCCACTCCAGAATGGTAGACTTGACCCAGAATGGCAGCTCTGGCTCTGGCATTGAGGACCGGCTCCAGGGCTCCTCACCGCCCGCACCAGCAGCAGAGCACCACGGGACTGATGGGAGAGCGGAGAAGAGGAGAATGGAGGGTGTCACGTGACAGCTGAAGGGCTTGTGCAGGAGCACACACAAGTCTTCCAGGGGCTCCCCAACATAAGGGCGATAGACTTCAAGGTGGACTAGAGAGCCAGCTAGCACTTATGAGGGTAATTCTGTTTGCATCCTTAAAGCTCCTTTGTCTGATGGGGTAAACAATAAACAAGGAAAATGTTTTCTTAACTGTAAGTGAAAGTAAGCAAGCTGTATTTCTAAGCAGAAGAAATGTCAACACCCAAGGTCACAGCATAGGGGAAGGGACTGTAAGACGAGAGAGATGCCTAGGAATCCAATGTCAGAAGTATTGTATTTGTACCAAGAGAACTAAGAAACGACATAGGAGAGCCCGCTCCAAGTTGTTGGCAGAATAATGTGCGAACAGCGCCCCCTGGAGTTGTGCAACCCAGCCGCTCGGGTTCTTTGGATCCCCACATTTTTTTCATATTTTACTAAAATTGATGTGTGTTTGAATCACCTATCCTAGACTTCATGGGGCAGAACTGTCAGGACGGTACCTTAATGGGGTTGGGGGGTGGGGGTGGGGAAAACCTGAGGAAGGTTTAGAAATGATGGACCCAGAGTGAGTGGACATACCGACCTCCATATTTCTCCCGGATGGTGGCAGAAAAATTTAACCCTAGATCTCCCAGACCAATATGTCCTATGCTATCTGAAAGAGGGCTTTCCCAGGCAGAGAGGAGACTCATTCAGCATTCTGTGGAGTACTGCCATTATGTCACAGTCTTGGGCTTTCTGATAAGAGGTAACAGACTGATGAGCACAGGTCAGGGCATGGAGTGCTCCAACAGGTTCTGGCCCCGCAAACCAAGGTGGAGCCTTAGGTGGGTAGTAGAAACCTTTCCGTGGGAGATTTCAATGGCCTGAGTTATGTCCATAATTGAAGTTAACCTCACCCTGGTGGATCCCATCACAATGGAAATTTGGGGTGTTTTCCCAGCCTAAGTAGGGTGTGCTTTTCTTGGGAAGGAACATTGCAGAATGCTGTGTTAATCACATTTGGACAAAAGGTATTGCAGAGATTTCCTCATTCCATATAGAAAGCTGTAGCAGTTCAACCAGAAAATGCAGTCTTGGCAGGGACCGCTGGGGTTCCTGGAAAGCTCCCCAGTGCAGAGACACCTGAGGCCAGATCTCGGAGCAACAGAGGTGTTCCCTTCTTCTCCTGGGCAGTGACAGCTGTTCTGTGGTCCACTCCCAGGCTTCTAATCGGTTCAATTTTCAATCAAACAATCTTCCATCAGCTATCAAGGTCCCTTTCAGCTTTAAATGTCTACAAGTCCGTCATCAAATATTGATTGTGCAACTAAGTGTTCAGCGCTCCGTCCCTGGCACTGTGGAAATTATGTGCTTTTTTTTCTTCCCAACACCCCCCTCCCCGCCCCACCACCCTCCCAAGAGCTTCGCTATCTGAGAAGCCAATGAAAAAACTAGAGAACACTCGCGTTTACTTAACATCTTCCGTTAAAACATTGTGAGCAAATTATTTTTCCAGATAACTGAAGCTTACTCCATTAAGTGCCAAGATCTGATCTGAATCTGTTTTGATGGAAATCATTTGAAAATGTATTACACAGGCCTCTGTTTTCTTAAAGTGATGGTGCTGAATATTATGTAGCTATTTGGGGTTTTATATTTTCGGGTTCCTATTCGTTTGCAATCATTTGTTCAACAAATGTTGATTAAGTAACTATTACTCTGTGGAGAATGTCCTGGTGACCAGGACCCAAATCCTGCCCTCCCAGAGCTTTCAGGTGTTTGAGACAGAGAAATCAGCAAGCAATTGCCATATGGTGAGCTCCTGTCACAACAGAGGAAGCAGAGTGAGGACTTTATCTAATCTTGAGGTCAGCAAAGGCTTCTGAAGAGGTGCCCTCAAGGCTGAGAATGGAAGTCCCGGTAAAAATTAGTTGAAAGGGGAATGAGGAGCTAAAGGGAATCCCTCAGGAAAAGCAAACTGTGAAAGCCAATGCCAAGAGCCAACATGGAGTTTTGAGGGAAGACACCTAGAAGCGTGGGGGAGGGGCGCAGCAGTGGAATGCTGTGTAGGTGGGGTGCTCCGCCGGGGGCTTGAGCCTGGACGCATTACCAGAGCTAGGACGCAAAGAGCCTCCCAGTGCCTTTGGATACAAATTGGATCTTTATCTTCTTTTCAGACAGTGGAGAGCACAATTTGATTAATTAGTGCACAAATGTTAGTTGGCCACTTACCAATTGGCAGGTGGTGATCGTAAGGATTGCTAACCATGAACGCTTACTATATGCCAGACATTACATGAAGCAGTCGCGTGAATCGCCGTATTTCATCCTCATGGTGCAGGCGTTAGTATCATGCCCATTCTAAGGATGGGGAAATGAAGGTTCTCAGGATTTAGGCAGCTTGCCCACAGTCACACAGCTTGACTGGTGCATACCATGGGAGGTGCCACAGACGATGAAATGTCTGGGGAGATCCTTGTAGAAGTGCATGGCATGTTTATGACCTAGCTTCAGAGGTCCCATGTCCTTTCCGCCATCCTCTGTTGATCGAAGCAATCACAAAGATCTACCCGTGTTTTTTTGTTTTGCTTTTAAGATTTTGTTTTATTTATTGGACAGACAGAGATCATAAGCAGGCAGAGAGGCAGGCAGAGGGAGAGGAAGGGAAGCAGGTTCCCTCCCGAGCAGAGAGAAAGCCCAACTCGGGGCTCGATCCCAGGACACCGGGACCATGACCAGATCCGAAGGCAGAGGCTTTAAGCCACTGAGCCACCCAGGAGCCCCAGATCTACCCATGTTTAAAAGGAGTGGATTTCAGCCTCACCACTAGATGGGAGGAGTGTCCAGATCACGTTGTCAGAAGAACAAGACAGATAGGAGATATTGAGGCTGCCATTTGGAAAATGCAGTCTGCCAGTGCGGACCTTGGGAAAAGGTAGCAGATTGAAAGCTGATCTATCACCCCACTGAGCAGCATTGTGCCATGTACCTGTTGTAGAAACATACATGACACCCTTGGCCTCAGGGAAGACCCCTGACTGCGTGAATTGAAGGAGATGAAAAGTTTTCCGGATCCCCATACTATACCTCCTGGAATTATTTTTACTTCATGATGCCAAGATCTCATCATCAAGGCTGGTGTGGCTGGTAGTCGTTCCCGTGATGCTGATGCTGGGCAGTCTATCAAGCACTGGGGGCAGCTGTGAGTGGTGGAGGCAGTTAACTGTAGCATTTGTCCATGAGAGTTGATTATATCTGAGTCACCGCCTCCCTGGACGACGGTGGGCTCTGTTTTATTCTTCTCTAAGCATCTTAGCTACCCTTGGGGAGCTTATTTAGGACGGGCTATTCTAGAAAGGACTGGCGTCTCTGCTGGTAAAGCGGTCGGAGGGTCATTGGATCCGAGCGAACACAATCTCATTTGAGAGTGTTTGAGCAGCCAAGACACAAGAGCAAGAAAGTGTTAAAAACGAACGCAGACAAAAAACTCCAGAATCTCTGGTTGATCGGATCCACTTTACTGAGGTGGGTGCGCTGAGAAGTCAAATAGTGGGACAGGAGGTAGAACAGAGCATTGCGGGGGACCATGAACGGCAGACTGAGGTGGTTCATCTTGCTTAGACCAGTACCTTCCAAACCTTTTTGCTCATGCAACCTGTTAATATGACAACTTTTGCACAGCCCTTGCTGAAATGAAGAGTCATCACAGCTGTACTAATATACAACCTATTTAAGACTAGACATTGAGGCAGAGGCCAAATAATTGTTAAAGATAATCTTTTAGGGACGCCTGGGTGGCTCAGTTGGTTAAGCAGCTGCCTTCGGCTCAGGTCATGATCCCAGCGTCCTGGGATCGAGTCCCACATCGGGCTCCTTGCTCGGCAGGGAGCCTGCTTCTCCCTCTGCCTCTGCCTGCCATTCTGTCTGCCTGTGCTTGCTCTCTCTCCCTCTCTCTGACAAATAAATAAAATCTTAAAAAAAAAAAAGATAATCTTTAAAAAAAAAAGATTTTATTCATTTATTTGACAGACAGAGATCACAGATAGGCAGAGAGGCAGGCAGAGAGAGAGGAGGAAGCAGGCTCCCCGAGGAGCAGAGAGCCCGATGCGGGGCTCTATCCCAGGACCACGAGATCATGACCCAAGCCAAGGCAGAGGCCCAACCCACTGAGCCACCCAGGTGCCCCTGATTTGTCAGTACACATACATGCCACATTGGAGATTCAGACACTGGGAAAACTTTGAAGGTTCTTGCTCCAGGGATAGGCACGGTCAAGGTGGCGTGTAAGGAAATCTAAACTAGTTGAGACTCAAGAAGAGGGGCTTGTTATCTCTGGACCTGGGCTGGCCCCAACCTTCTCCGTGATTTGGTTACCAAGAGAACCTCTTATTCAAGTATGAACTCACCTGGCTTCCTCCATGCCCTTCACATCTCTCCTTTCTCAGCTGTTCAGGTGGGAAGACTCACCGCATTGTTCCATACATGGAACAAATTGCACCGAGTTCTCTAGACCCGCAACATTTCAAATAAAGGCAAATCATATCTCATCCTGTCAAAGCTTTTTCTTGATCCGTCCTGAAAAGCTATCTGGTCTACCTTCTTCTGTTACCACGTGCTCCAATTTCTCTCATCACCACAATCTTGATAGGTCTCTTTCCCTGGCGGCTGGTGTTGGAACCTCGTGAATCACCCAGTGGGCCAATAATCTGCTCTGCGTAGGAGAATGTCTGATAATATTGTGTGATACGCATTTAGCAGTGAGAATATGCACAGCTGTTGAATGTTAATTCTCTCGGCAGGCTTAAAACCATGAGTATCAGTCCACCAGAAGTCATGCTTTGGGTTGTCTATACCTCTTGTTTGTCTAAAACTCCTGTCCGGCAGTCAGTTGGAGAACACAGGCTTATACTTGCAAACGGGGCATGGAAAGACTGTCAGCTTATCCCCTTCCATTATTGTTACCTTTTAGTGGAAGTGAACTTTTTTTTTTTATAAACATGCCATGTTTAATTAGAGTCTGATGGGGAGGTAGGCTGCCGGAGGGTGGCAATGATCAAGTCAGAGCCTTGCTGTGATTTTAGAGCAGGGCCAGGACTAGGGTGAGGCCAGTGAGGTGCCTTTTAAGAAATGAGGAGATGGGGGGGCACCTAGGTCGTTCAGTTGGCTGGGTGTCCGACTCTTGATTTCGACTCAGGTCATGATCTCAGGGTCAGGAGATTGAGCCCCACATTGGGTTCTGTGCTCAATGGGGAGTCTGCTTGTGATTCTCTCCCTCTCTTTCTGTCCCTCCCTGCCCACCCTGTTCACATATACGTGCACTCACACTCACTCTCAAATAAATAAATCTTAAAAAAAAAAAAAAAGATATAGGAAAATGGATCATTTTTTTAACCAGGGTTTAAGCTGAATTCAATCTGGTCTAAACATACACTAGATCCTGAGAGGTTTTCCTATCAGTCCAGAGGAGTTGAGCCCAGATGGAGTTGGGAATGCAGTTGGTGGTGATTCATAATTTTAAAAGCCTCTACCTGAGGCTAGGAAAATGAAATAGCAGAGATCAGGGAGGTTAGAGGAGCAGAAATAATTCACATCTCCTGCATATTCACACACGGCATTGTGGCCCTTGGCAAGTGGACAGTGGCAGCTCTGCAGCTTGCAAAGAGCATTTGAATCATATGCCTGCATCCCGTTGGTTTAAGGAGCCCCGACCTTTTGAGCTCTGGCCAGTGTGCCATCTGTTACCAAGTTAAAAATGTCACTTCTGTGAGGCTGCGGCTCAGCCTGCTCTGCTGGTCTCTGCTATCCACAACCACTTCTGACACCTCGGTGGCAACATTCCATTACAGAATGAACGGCATTCTGGCCACTCTTCCGCATCTTCTGAATCCTTCCGTAAAGAAGAGCACCTGTGAAATCCTTCCAGCTCACAAACCTCTAACCTTCGAGTAAACCTTGGGTGCAGGCCTAAGGTTATCAGAATGGCTCCAACTGCACGCATTCCTCGCCTCTCCTCTGTCTCAACACAGCTGATGCAGTCAATAAAAGGGAAAAATGGGAGCCGAGATGGTTTGGTTTTGTCTTTTCCTTTTGAAATGGTGACATCCTGGAAACAATCTAAATGTCCGAACGAAGGGACTGGCTAAGTGAATTATTGTACATCATCCCGAAGGAATGCTGTGCAGCATTTAAAATCAGTAAGAAAATAACCTTATGAAAATATCCTTATAATGTCACCCGAAAAAGCCCACAGAATACAGAATTAGACGTTCACTCTGTGAAACCTATGAGTTCCTGGACTGTGGAAACAGGCATGTGTGGAATCAAAGGGGTAATTTTAGCAGCCACTGCTTTCCCCCGCCATTCGAGCATGTTCTTAATGATGTTATTTCTATAAAGGTATTGGGGTTGAAAAAATTCCTAAACACTCTGAAAAAAAAAAAATGAAGATAATCTGATGAAGACTGGCGGTTTGTGTCTCTCAGTGAAGGCTCAAGCCCCACTCTGAGAGGCTGGAGCGTGGCCTCCGGCTGGAGACACTTGGCCACTCTCTAGCTCTGCGACCTTGAGCATATTCTTATCTCACCTGTCAGACAGAGATAAGAATGATGTCTATTTCATAGGCAAACGTAAGCCTAAGTTAGTATATGTATAGTGCTTGGAAAAATTCTGCGCCCAGAACGCGCACTCAGTAAATATTAGTTCTCTTGATTATATCGTGGATAAGCCATAAGCCTGAAGTCACATCAGCCTGGGTGAAAAACTAAAAGCACAATTAAAAAAAAAATTATATATATATATATAACACAACCTAAAAGCACAGAAATTTCTTCTCTGGCTTGACCACAACCTGGTCTTGCAGATCTTTCCTGATTTTCTCCAGGAGGTTCAGGGTGGTGGGGTGCAGTTTACTGGCCATTCGGAAGGTCCTGGCTGCCTTAGTGAGCTGGCAAGAGGAAAGCCCTCCTGTGCTTGCTGCAGGCCAGCAGGGAGAGGCTGGTTATCTCCTCCAAGGACAGGGAGGTGCCTGCTGCTGATGCCGCGGGGCGGGCAGATAAGGCAGAGGTCACTGCGGATGCCCCAGCTGGTGCTGCGTCCTGCGGATGGCCAGTCTCCTGCCAGCTGCCTCACACCCATCTACCCTGGGTCCTGCCACCCTGTCCTTGTGAAAACATGGCTTTCGCTCTCCCCATGCCCACAGCCCCCACACATTCAGCCCATCGGGATGGAGACAAGTCTGGGTGACAAATCCTTTACTTCTCTTCACGTTGCCCCTCCTCTGTGTAGTGCAAGGGTGGAAGTGTGTGTCTGACTGACTCTCTTTCCCTGGAGGCACCACAGGCGGCCCCGCCTCCCAGCTTGACAAGCCCAGACTTGACCATATCCTCCCAGGAGGACAATTCTGCTCCTGCTAGGACCCCAGGAGGCTCAACGCCGACTGACATCCAACCTGGAGAAAACACTGGGAAGCAGAAAGGAGGCGCAGATGCCTAGACAGCAAGGTCAGCGATGGCCAGAGTGGAGGGAGAGGGGCGCCTGAGGCTGCTGACTGGACACTAAAGATGTGGGGGGGAGGGAGGGGGGAGGGAGGCAGCTGCTGTAAAGGAAGAAGGGAGGTCCCCAGCAGATGCTAAAAAACCAAATCAAACCAAACCAAACCAAACCAAACCAAAAACAAAACAAAACAAAAAAACCCTGAGGCTGGTTTGCACAAAGCTGCTTCAACCTCCCCAGAGTGTCAGGAAGACCCCAAACCACTCCACTCCCCCATTCTTTTCTGACTTCTAATCTATACAAAAAAGGGTTTTTTTGGGGGGGGGGGTTATTCATAAATGTGATGGTCTCACACACCTCATTCTAGACACAGACCTCTTCTCTCCAGTGATGCTTTCTTTCCCCCTCGTGTGAGTGGGATTGGAAATGGGGACAGTGTTCCTTAATAAAGGGGGAGGGGGTGTCTGAGGAAAATTGGATGTTGCGTAAAGGGAAGAAGATACACGTAAAAAAGCCCTGGTGGAAATAAAGTGTTCAACCAGTCCTGTATCCATTAAAGTAATAACATCGTAGCCTGGCAGGTTTATCACTCCCTTGCAGCCCCTCGGCATGGGAGCTGTGGCTCTTTTTAAACATGAGAACAGAGTTGTGTGTTGCTGCTCCGATGTGGAAGGGCAGGTCTCACTGTCCCTCTCCCCAGCCATCTTCCTCTAACCGCCCCCCCACCCCACCAACCTTGGACTTCTCCCAGTCTCCAGAACCATCCCTAAAATTCATTTCACTCTTTAATTAGATTTCATGGAGTAAGGGATTGGGAGGGGTTTTGGAAAAGGCGTTCATATGACCTCTTTCTGTAGAAAGGGGTAATGCTGTTGATAGGGGAGGTGGGACAATGGTTGCTATGGAAACATATTCCCAGACATACAGACACACACTCATTTTTATGCCTTTTTTTTTTTTTTCCAGCAGGGGAAGGATCCGGTGCCCTATTTTTAGTGTCAGATTTCAGCAAAACAATTCACTTTCATTTCATCACACACACACTGCTGGGTTTTAAAGTAGGTCACATTTTCTCACCATATCAGGAGCTCAGATCTGTCTTGCTTGAGTAGTGCAAGGTTCCACGGAAGATTTTACTGATTGAGACGAAGATCTCAGACTTGCCTTGGTACAGCTTTCTTTCATCTCTGTTTGACAGGCTTTAGAATAGGCAGAATGAATAGCTGCAGGTAAATTTACATTTTAAAGACGAATGCAAAATGTCTAGGCAGTAATAATAGTAAGGGGAGGTATAGAAATTAAAAATGACAAACTGATCTGTTATTCTATTATCAGATTCTCACTGATTATTATAAAAATAGTCCTTGGGTGCCAATTTCTACACAGTCCATTGGGGAAGAAATAAGTCCTGACTGGTAGCTGTCCAATTTAAATTTTTGATCTTTGTTTCAGTTTGCCTGGGTATGTCAGAATATGTAAATCCAGAGTTAGGGGTTTTCTTTCTGCCCTGTGCCAAGTTGCAATTTTTAAGTGTTTCTGTCTGCATTTCTTGCTTTGTGCTCTCTGCCAAATCTCACAACCCCTCTGAGACTAGAATACCCTATTGACTGGGATGAGTACTAGACGTTCCTCAGCAGAACTCGCCTGAGGCACTCACCCACGCCCCCCCCCCCCCCCCCCCCCCCGAGATCATCCCAGAGCCTCCTAATTTAGGAAAGGCTACTCTCTAGTCCCTTGCAACATAGTAGATATTAACAAAGCCTTTTTGTTTCTAATGGGGGAGTTACTTTCACACTCATAGACTTCTGGCTTCCCTTCCGTAACACAGAGTGGGGAACTGCCTGCGTGTAATAGAATCAAAGGGGACGGCGTGGTCCACAGTCTTAAAGATAATAGCCTGATAGAAAGAGGAAGACTATAATGAAGTCATCAAGATATAATACTGACAGTGTCATCTCCAGCAGTAGGAGTTCAGCTGAGTTTTATTCTCTCCTTCCTAACTATATCTTTTCCAAACTTGAATGAGCACCCATTGTCTTCTTAATAAAAAAATAAAAACAAAAGTGATAACCTCATCTTGACTGTTTCGTGCTAATTGCTGTGCTGTATGCTCCTTGTTCTTTTGCGTATAATCCTCATGACCACGCTCTGAGCTGGGCATTATGATCCCCATTTAATGGAAGAGGAGGCTGACAAGGAAAGTGTTGGCCCCCCGTGACACCAATTGCAAGGGGCAGTATGAGGATCCAAACACGAATTGTCCAAATTAAGACCCAAGTTCTAACATCGTAATCACCTGCTTCTAAATAAGTGTAGCTACTATTTATAGACACTTACTAAATCCCAAACACCATTTCATGTACATGTAAAAGTGTATATACGTACACACACATACATACATAAGTATACACATATACACACATAAAATTCTCTTCAAGTCTATGTCTAAATCTCTGCAAACAGGTAGTTTTGTTTTTCATCTCTATTCCACAGTTAAGAAAACTGAGATTCAGAAAGGTTAAGTAATTTGTCCAAGTCATAGAGGTAGTAAATAATGAAAGTAGGGACTATTTGAACCCAGTTTTGTGTAAAACTCATAGGAGTTCCCCGGGGCTGTGGGTTCAGATTGGGGAATCAGAGGAAGCCAATCTCTCAATTAGGGAATAAGATATTCTCTTATATGGATGCTCTATTGTCACTCACATGAAACTCTATCAGTTGAAAACTTTTGAGTTTTGCCTACAGAGCAGTCTAGGTTCCCTCAAGACCTTTTCTGGGGCCAGCGTCTAGGATAAGCGGCTCTTATTCATCCTCTTCACTAATACTAGTATAGCTGCTTTGTTTATGAAGATGGTCTCAGTGATGCGGAACCCTAAATCCCTGGAGCACCTATCCCCTACAGATATGTCAAAGGGAAATTCATTTCTCGTATCTTAGAGAGATTAAATTATTAGGTCTACTTTCAGTAGTCATTTTGCCTATCTTAGCTAAAACATGAATTGGTATCGGGATTTGGGGTTTGTGGAGTATTGTCATTATACACTCTTAAAATCTTTGAACAGCAGGAAGAGTAGAAAACTAAAGCTAAATCTATCCAATTTGTAAGATGTTAGGAATTGGGCCGCTGCCTTCCGCTCGGGTCGTGATCTCGGGGTCCTGGGATCGAGTCCCGCATCGGGCTCTCTGCTCAGTAGGGAGCCTGCTTCCCTCTCTCTCTCTCTCTCTCTGCCTGCCTCTCTATCTACTTGTGATTTCTCTCTGTCAAATAAATAAATAAAATCTTTAAAAAAAAAAAAAAAGAGATATGCTTCCTGCCTTTGACCTACCATCGAAATTGACTAGCAGTCCAGGTGTTTGGGAACTTAAAAGTGAAAAAGATAGATGTTCTGAATGCCCCCTCCCCCCAAAAAAACCTATGTTCACAAGCATGGCTGGCTCTAAATTTGTGTTAAGTTCCATTCTGGTAAGTACCATTAAAATCTCTGTGCTAGACAATGGGTGACAGCTTAGCGGTTAATATCCAATTAAACGTGTTGCTTTCCTTCCCAAATTTATGGTTTCGGATAGCCTCAACAAACTGCCCTTAAATTGGGGGGAGGGAGGGACAGAGGACAAACGTCTGTAAGTAAAAACCTGAGTCTTCACATTCAAACAGCATTTTTAGACAAGATCTTTGGCTGTTGTTCCTTGTGCACGGTACTGATGGAAGGCAAAGGCAAGAGATGCTTACCGAGTTTTTTTAAAGAACTGCATTCCCAAAGAAACCACAGACCTAACGCACAAAAGCCTATTCAGTGCCAAAATAACCCTCGTGCCTCCACATCGGCATCTGCAGGAAACAGTTGCGAAAGCTGTGCAGAGGGCGCAGCCACTGCTCCTTGCCTCCACTAGTACCATGGAGGGTAATGGATGCAAGGGAACCTCCCAGAGGACGGTTGGCTGGCCTCTTC
Source organism: Mustela lutreola (assembly GCF_030435805.1). NCBI lineage: Eukaryota > Metazoa > Chordata > Mammalia > Carnivora > Mustelidae > Mustela > Mustela lutreola. The sequence goes on along the minus strand of NC_081299.1, from coordinate 100,051,388 downwards.
TGTTTAAGAAGTTGGCCTCCTCTACTCTTGCTCGGCACGATTTGGTAATTGCTATGGACGGCGACTTCTTGGGCTTTCCCATTTTCTGAATGGTAGTTTTAATTGTGGCTTTCCTGTTCTTACTCTGTCACTGTGGACAGAGTATGGTAGGGGGCAGATAGCTAGTTTTTCATTGGTGGGTTGCAAGATCGTGGAAGATCACCTCTGGACTCATGCAAGGAGACTACATACCATTCACTGTTCTCAATTTTGAGCTGGAGGCAGTCCTTTCATAAAATTTTGGTGGTTCTCCTTTTTGGGGAGGTAATATGTCTTGCACATATATTCTGGGGACATCAAAGGGGTTGACTATGTCAGAGACTGCTTAATTATCTGAAAACATTTGTTTTCCTTGATTCTATAGGATTGAGCACTTCATATTTAGGCAGGCATATGCTGCTATAAAGACTCCACTTCCCAGTTTTCCTTACTGCCTTCAAGTTAGGTAAGTCCATGTGGTTAAGCTTTCGTCAACTGGGTATAAGTAGTAGTGTGAACAATTTCTAGCCAGTGTTATTTTTTTTTTTAAGATTTTATTTATATATTTGACAGAGTGAGCACAAGTAGGGAGAGCAGCAGGCAGACGGAGAGGGAGAAGCAGGCCTCCTGCTGATTGGGGAGCTGGATATTGGGCTTGATTCCAGGACTCTGGGACCATGACCTGAGCCAAAGGCAGCCACTCAACAATTGAGCCACCCAGGCTCTTCTCTAGCAAGTGTTCTTAAAGGAAGGGAGAGTTTCCTTCTCTTTATTTTTTCTTCTGTCTGCTGGCTGGAATGAGATGTAAGGGCTGGAGCTAAAGCAGCTGTTTTGGACCATGCAGTGATTTGGGAACTCAAGGTCATGCAAAATTAAGAAAAAGGAATCTGAATCCCTGATACTCTGAAACACTTTGCAATCAGTGATCTACTTACCTGGGTTCTTTGAAAGAGAAATAAACTTTCATGTTCTTTAAGCCACTGTGTTGTTTTTGTTTTTTGTAGGGGAGAAGGGTAAGAAAAGTTCAACTTCCTGCAGCCAAACCTAATCCTAACTAATACATGTGAAATTACTTCCTTGAGTTATCCCAACTTCCCTATAATGAACATATTTTGGAGGCTAAAGACCAAAAAATGGCTTACAGAGGCCACAGATTGAGGTAAACAAGATATCACCTTGTCCTATGACACATAAATTCAAGGAGAATCCCACACTCAGGGAATTCACGTTCTGATATACCATAATTTACATTATTGTCAATCTCTCTAGGAAACACAAATACCTATCCCTCTGTATTGAGAAACTGGGGCTTCAGAAACCCAAATTCATTTACTTCTCTGGGTTTTAGCCAGGAAGCTTGTCTGCAAAGCTCCCTTATTAGACAATTGTCTGCCAGGTTGGTTTAGGAAAAATTTCCCAACTGGCACAGAGTATCTGTGGCTCTGGAAAATGACTAAACTATTCCAAACTGTTTTAAAAGCAAATCCATTCTTAATATCCCAACAACTGCTTAAATTTTGTTCCATCTAGTTTGGTATAGATCTATTTTTATTCCTTAATTCCTCAGATCTCCATTGGCTTCAGGTTTTACATGGAAATTTTCATATTCCATTTCTTCCAAATTCTGTTTTATTAATTTGATGCAGTTGAAGCCTGCCTCTGATTCCACATCATTATTTAATCACCTCAGTATAACACTGATTCCATGATTTTGCTATTGGTTACCTCAATGTTACTAGCTCCCTTCCGTTTCCTCTCTCGTACAATGATAGTGCTTGTTTTTAAAACTGCTTTGAAATTACCAAGGGGAAAAGCTACATCAAGATGAAGTGCTGTGTTGTTCTTCCCTTGGAAATATGCCTTGGCTCAAATTGGAACATGGGGTATAAATCGTTAAAGATTCTGCCAAGAGCACTCCAGTTCTGATATGCAGTGTTGGATGAATTTCTGCTTCCAAGCCAGGTCATTGTGCAGCTTGAGGGAGATAGGAAAGGAGAGGCAGGCAGGAGAAGGATTTCATTCCACAGCTATCCATACAACCATCACACTCAGAAATGGGAGTAGAGCTCTGTTTTCCCCCTCTGCCCCCTTTATGCCTCCTCCCCCCCTCATTTCTTCCTTTCTAAAGTCTCCATTCTTCCTCCCCCACCCCCATACTTCTTGAATGCTGTGGTAGATGTCACTCCCAATGTACCGGGAGAGGTCACGTCACGTGTAGGCACTCGAGACCACAGCCCCAGCTGAACTCTTAGTCGGCAGCGAGCACCGGGTGTCAGACGTATCTTTCAGGTGACTCAAGCTAAGATACTGTTGACCCCAACCACGCAAAAGATTCCCAGTGAAGAACCACCCAGCCAAGCCCCGTCAACCCACAGGATTGTGAGATTAGAATGTACTGTTGTTTTCAGTCACCATATTTTAGGTTGTTTATGATGTAGCAATAATTGCAATGAGCCAGGCACCGTTCTAGAACTTGGAGAGTGAACAAAATAAATGAAAATCTCTTCTCTCGTGAACCCACAGGATAGCAGGAAAGAGAGTCAATTTAAAAAAAAAAAAAATCACAAATAGTAATAAAAGCCATGGGAAGAAAAATAAAGTAGAAAGGGGAGTCCGAAGCGTACAGGAGTGGGGGGTGGGGTTAGGCTTGGTGAAGGTAGTTGGGGAGGGATCACTGAGGAGATGACTTCTGAGTCAGAAACTCAGAGCAGTGGGAGGTAGCCATGCAGCTGTCTGGAGCGTGTCCTGGGGAGCCAACAGTTACTGCCAAGGCCCCGAAGTGGGGAGCGTATCTGGGAGAATTAAGAGCAGCAGAAGCAATTACAGCTGGGACAGAGAGAAGAAGGGCGAAGTAGCTGGTGTTTGAGGTTGAAGAGGGGGAGGGGGGCGCTGTTGCAGAGCAGCAGGGCCTTGTGGGTCTGAAGGACGTTTGTCTTCATTCTGGATGAGATGGAAACCACTGGGAGACTTCAAGCTGGTGGGTGATATCATTGAACCCATGACTGAATGAGATCACTCCAGTTGCTGTGTTGAAAACAGAGAAGGTAAAATGTAGAAACACAGTCCCCTTAGGAGATTTTACAACCATGCTATAGAAACATGATGATGGCTTGCGTGGGCAGTGGCAGTGGTAAACGGTGTGAGGAGAGGCTGAATTCCAGGTGTATTTTCAAAGTGTGGGGGATGATGGTTTGAACTTGGGTTGGGGGAGAAGAGAGGCATCAAGGATGATACCAAGATCTGACCCATCAGAAAATGAAAATGACATTAATCGAGATGGAGGATTCTGTGGAAGAAGTAGTCCGAGGAAGAGTATCTGCTGCTCTTCCCCTAATTTCCTAATTTCTGTCCTTTGTTCCTTCCTGTTGAAGTGGGCTGTCTCTCTACCCATTTGGAGATGCAAATAGTATGTCCAACGGGCTCCCAGAACATGTCATTTAGGACCCCATAAGCTGGTAACATACAGGAAGTCCAAAGGGAGGAGCCAAACCTTCCCCCTCCATATCTGTAACCACCATATTATGTCCAGGGATCCCAGAAGAAGGCACAAGAGCAGAAATTTGGGCTGGGGAGCCATGTGGCCACAAGGTAACTGAGAAACTTAGTAGAAGAAAAGTTGTATCAGAAACATCATAGTGGTCGAGTCTTCCTGGTAGACGGTAACAATTTCAGGAAGCTGAAGCAATTCCAGAATCTTTCAAGCCTGGAGAAAAGAGGTAGGACCTGAGCCCACTGTTCCACATCCTTCAGGGTCCTTCAGTTAGTGTGCTGGGTCAGGAGGACCCAAAGCCTAGCTGGTCTCATCCCGTAAAGGCTGAGAGAATGAGTAAGTCTCACGGGGTAGTCAGGGGTGTGCTGCTAAATGTCTGACAACTGGCTAGGGGGAAAGGAGGGAGTGCTAATTAACAGTTTGCCAATTCCCATGGTGTAAGTACCCCCCACCATGGCTGCTTTCAAGCTACCAGCATTAAAGGCAGAGTTGGGGGTGCATAGTAACCCACATTAGGTGTAAAATTTCCATCCACCATGCTGCAGCTATGATCAATATATATTATCTCAAGAGTGTAAGTAATAGTAACATGTGGTCAAATAATTAGTAGGTGATGACATTTGAGTATTTATTACCCTTGTTTTTAATATAATGATTTAGTTGAAAGTTTACATCATTTAATATTGAATAATGGCTATATTGAACAAGCGGCTGGCAAAACTCCTGACAAGTTAACAACGAGTTCTTGCAAGCCGGTTTCCAGAACACCATTGGTTTACATCTCTGACCAGTCAACTGTTTTGTTCGCGCACATACACAGTCACTTCCCTGATATCACGCTGGCTGAAAGCAGTGAATTCAGAACTGGAGCTGATGGAGGAAGGATGTTAGGTTTGAAGCCGATGGCCAAGAAAGAATTCTTGAGACATCTTTGGTGCAAAAAGGTGATTTTATGGAAGCCTGGGGGACAGTACCTATGGGCAGAAAGAGCCACACCAGGGTCAGGAGGAGTGGCCCATTATACACTTTCAAGCTGGGAAGTGGTTAGGCATAGTTTAAGTCTCTAAGGAATTTTGGAAGCAAGGTTTCCAGGACCTTGAGGGGGCCTAGCTTTTGTTGGGAAAAGGTCATTCATTACCGTCTAATAAAACCTTAGTCATGAGACCCTTCAGATGTGTATCAGTGGGCCATGTCCTTGGGGGATGATTGCCAGCACATAGCTTAGGGGGTTTAGAGATAAAGGAAGTTTCCAAAGGAGTTTTTATTTGTTCAAGTAGACACTTGGGGGAGGGAGTCAGGCTAGGATTGCCTTTTGCCTTTAGCAAAGTGTTAACATGGAGGCAGTGGAGCCCCTAGAGGAATGTCACTCTGCCAGTTTCAAGGACTTGTCAATGGGCTGTAGGCAGGAAGGAAATTTAGTAATTTTCTTCTGCCTTTGTTTCCCACATCAGTGCCAGCCTTTGCCCCTGATGGACTCATATGACTGGAGAGTCCCCACCCTCAGCGGAGGCTTGCTACCGAGGGCTAGTTAGCGGTGCCAGGTGCCCTGTAGCCTCAAGGGAGCTCTACTGCCTCGCCCCTGAGTCACCATGCTAGAGACTCTTGACTTTGAACCTCAGGGAGCAGGGTCTTGAATTTTAATCCTTTCCCTACCAGGAGGCACTGGGCTCTCAGGAAAACAGGTCCTCCAGTTCCAGAATATCTCCATCTACAGATGAAAGACTGGAGACTGGTTTCAGAGGTGGGGAGAGGGGAGGGAGGAAAAAAAGTCCTATTACAAATTGTCTCAGGACAAAGGGCCTACTTGTCCGACATTTCTAGAACTAAAAGAGATTGTGGTGACTTTCACTGAGCCAGGGATATCTGCCTTAGGATAATTTAGCCCTCTACAGGACAATGGTCCAACCCTTCCACATTTGTATAAACAACAGCAGGAAACCACTTAAGAGAGTTTCACAGAACAAGGAAGATACACTTCAATGTGATTTTCGATCCTTGACTATAGAAGGAGGCAACTTCTACCACAGACAGAAAAGAAAACCACAAGTGTCTCTGTGGTGTATCCCTCTGGGGAAACCTCTGGCCCCCCTCTCTTCTTCATTTTGTCTTCTCTCCTACCCTTCCTTCCTTCTCCAAACATTTATATAGTGCCTCTCTGAAAGCCTGCTACCGAGCGCTAGGAATGCCAAGATGAGTCAGCGGTGAATCTATTCTTGTTTACTTTCAAGTCTTTCTCCAAATCTTCCAAAGTGCTTTTTCAAAAATGCAAATTGAAAGATGACCCACCTCTCTTCTTTTTCATTCCCTTCCCTTCTCTTCCTTTTCCTTCCTGTCTTGGGGAAAAAAAAAAAAAAAAAGTATTGGCTTCTTCGCTTTCTTTTTTAACCCAAAAGCATGAACAAGGGAGCTGCAAGCTCAAAGAGGGATGCGGGGGGTCGGGGGGGGGGGCACGAGACAGTAGTGTTGGGACATGGGCCATGGAGAGGTAGGTTGAGCTAACACAGATAGGTGTTTTCTAGCTCTGTCCAGTGAAAGAACCTAGAAGGATTGACATCCCAAGCAACAATAAGAATTCTTCGTGCTCAGATGTTGGTTTCCAGCACTACTCTCCACCATAAGGGACATTGGCTTCCTTGAACAAATGGATGATTCCAGGGGGGAGGCAGGGAAAGAACAAGATGCTACAAGGACAACGTTTGTTGCACCAGAATAGAATGTAAGGAATTTCTCCTAAAATGATGAGGATGTGTCAAAAGGACACAGAAACTGTCTCGAAGGGGCTTTTGTTGACCAAATCTGGGACAATTGGATGATCAAAATAATGATACCCCATTAAACAAAATGGAAGCCTTGAAGTCCATGTAGAGAGAATTATATTAAAAAAGTGAAGAAAATCATTCCTTATAGTAGAAAGCCACTAATACATGCAGAAGAAATAATGGTATAAGGAAGTTACCATTTGACAATCATCAGCGTAATAATTTAGGCAGGAAACATCAATGGATGGTGGTGAATATGGGTAACAGGGGTGTGAGGAAAGAGCCCAGCCTCTCCACCCCCTATGTCCTGGCCATTCCTGGATCAGAGTGGGTGACAGTGCTCGGGCAAGGGTCGCTCCAACTTACACCTGCAGGGGCACCTGGGTGGCTCAGTTGCTAGTGCCCAACTCTTGGCTTCAACCCAGGCTGTGACCTCAGGGTCATAAGATCAAGCCTCCCATCGGATTCTCTCTCTCTCTCCCTCCCTCGGCCCCTCCCACAGGCATTCACACTCTTACTCGCTCTCTCTCTTTCTCTAAATAAATAAATAAATAAAATTATACCGGCAATGCTGACCAGGATGCATACCTCTGTCTGTCTGCGGGGTTCCTTCTCTTTCTTTATTGCCTGCAATCTAATTCACAAGCTTGAATTTTATGAAAGATTTTTAAAAATTGTTCCTTGGAATTAAGCACTGTCTATTTCATATGTTCTAATAGAATAACGACAAAGGTACAAAGAGGGAAGAAGAGCAAAATAGGGGAAGGAGAGTGGGAGACCCAGGTTTCCGGCCATGGAGTGAATAAGTCACGGGAATAAAAGGCACAGCATAGGGAATACAGTCCATGATAACAGTAATAGCATTGTATGGTAACAAACGGTAGCTACATTTGTAGTGCGCGCAGCTTAATGTATAGACTATGTTGCGCAGCTTAATGTATAGACTATGTTGGACACCTGAAACTAAAGTATCGTTATGTGTCTACTATACTTAAGTTCAAAGAACTCACACTGGGGCGCCCGGATGGCTCAGTGGATTAAGCCTCTGCCTTCAGCTCAGGTCCTGATCTCAGGGTCCTGGGATAGAGCCCACATCGCATCAGACTCTGCTCAGCAGAGAGCCTGCTTCCCCCTCTCTCTGCCTGCCTCTCTGCCTGCTTGTGATCTCTCTCTCTCTCTGTCAAATAAATAAATAAAATCTTAAAAATAAAAGACCTCACACGATTTAAAAAATAATAGCAACAAAGAGCTGACAATTTAACCATACAGTATGCCTCCCATTTAATTAGTTACCATTGTTTACAAATATAAAGTGAAATCTGTGCTTAAAAAAAAAATTAATAATAACAGCAAGTAACATTTTTTGAGTGCTTATGTATATTCTCCTGTTTAATCCTTACAATAATCCTTCCAGGAAGGACCGTTCTTTCGTTCGTTCTTTTTTTTTTTTTTTAATTAGGAAGGATGGTTCTCAGCCACACTCTACACGTGAGAATACTTGAGCCCAAAGACATGGAATAATAACTTAACAAGGAAAGAAGCTGGCTCATACGTGCCAGTAATGTGACTCTGGGAGTGAGGGTGAGGGAGTGCTTCAGGCCCCACACAGATCAAGTCCCATGCACTAACACTGGCATTAACCCGCCAGAGGAGCTCAAGCCCAGTCAGCTAGGGGTCCCTGTCTTCTGGTAACATTTATGTCTTCAGATGCAATTTTTTTTCCCCCTCCAGCACCTTCTCAGAGTGCTTGTGGTTGCAAGCAGAAGGCTATGGCGAAGGAGCCGGTGGGAGAAGTCAGCCCAGGTGCAGGCAATAAGGGGTGTATTAGTCTGTAGAGAGCTTAAAAATAATAAAACCGACTAAAAGCCATCTGGTTTGTATTATCACCATGTACCATGGCAATTCTAAACAATGTCAGTGACATAATGCTCCTCCCAGCCCAAGGCTGACTCCACCACCCTCCACCACCCTGGAATGCCCCTGGTGGGATGAGATCCATCTTCCTAGATCGCAGGTTTTATCTCGTTTTGAATTCCCGGAACTTGCAGAGCCCCAGTATAATAGATGCTCAATAAACATGAAACTGACTAACTGTAAACTTCAACTCAGATAGGCCGGTGGCCCTTTAAAAAGGGCTGGCCATCCCCAAAAGGCACTGCCTCGGGTGTCACCTATCACAAAGGAAACTTGCAGCAAAACAGGCCCACTCTGTTAAAGCACAGAGGAAAGTGGAGGCAAGCACCCAAGATATGTAGGCGAAGTTGGGGCTTTGCCGGGAAGATATAAACAGCTGCCTTCATTTCTCGCTCTGTGTTGGCAGTGGTTATCAGGCACGCCAGCGGGTGGCTTTATTTATATATTTTATTTCCTTTTTTTGAAAACCTGGTGAAAATCACCTCATAATTCAGAATATTAAAGGATCCATTAGTTCTAGCTGGGCTTGGGATCCTAGTGCTTAAGAGAACCCTCCTCCTACTGCACAGACACCCTCCACACTCTTAAATTACCCCAACCAGCTCCTAATTGGGACCAGCTGGCAGGAGGAGAAAAGGGGCCCCTGCCCCGAGCCAGGAATCATGTTACAAATTTCATCCCTAGAAAGAAACTTGACTTGCTCCTTTAAGGGTTAAGATGTGGGGAGGTCAAAGGCACAGTGCTGAGTGGCTGAAATTTAAATGGGCTACAGGAAGAACCTGCAAACAAAGGGTGTTGGCATTAGGAAGCGTGGCTCCTTGCTTTGTCTAGAAATGAAATAATAAGGCAGCGGTGTCAGGCTACAGCATCAGCCGAAGTTCCGCTCGCAGTCTGTCTTTCTAGAACGGGCATGACTGATTTGCCTACTGCCCCAGAGCTTTTCTTGTCCCAAAGTCCTCCCCACAAAGCAGAAGAGCAGACCTCCAGTCTGTGCACCAGAACGAGGGTGGGTTGGAAGCAAGTTGTGTCTGTGACACTGGGAGTTTCCGACCCGCTAGTGTTTCTGGAGATCTGCTTTCCCCAGCTTTCTCGTTCGAATTCTCAGCCCCCATTTCGTGTTGAGCCAGAACTACCGCTCTGCTTTTGGAGAGCAACACATGAGGCCTGGCCTTCTTCCCTGCCTTGGCATCGGGCTCTCTGGCCTGGACGGGGAGTCTGGAGGGTTTGGAGTGAGTGCACACTCATTCCTTACGGTCAAATGGCAGTGGTGGCCAGTGGCTGTTAGTGGCCAGGGGCTGTGGCTCCGGTGGCACTGTCCCAACTGAGTGGTTTTTAGTGGTGTGACCTTGGCTATCTTCTCTAGTGCCAGTCTCCTTTGGTTCTTGCCTCTTGGCCAAGCCAGATTCTGTGGGCTTCCTGTTGATTCTGTGAACTACTTGATCACTCTCCAAATTTTTTTTCTTTCTGCTTAACAGAGTCAATTTCGAGTGTCAGAAACCAAGACCCCTGACTGGTACAGCATCTGTCCCTGCAAGACTTAGGAAACCAACTCCGGTGCTTGAGACGGGGAAGGAGAGATGAAAGATGGGAGAAGCAGAATAAAGAAGAGGAATTAGCAGAACAGGGGGAGGCATTGTAGAAGTGCAAGGAGAAGGAAAGGGAGGCACAGTAAGGGGGAGGAATGGCGGGGGTGGGGGAGTTGGGGGTGGGGGGGATTTGGAATCCAGGGATTGGCAGGTGAAACAGAACAGCCTAGAGGGGGTCGCCCACCTTGTTAATGCTTGTAATAGGAGCCCTGAAGGAAATTGCCAAAGTGGCCTCCCTGAGGTATTTCTACATTTCTATTTTTGGCAGACAATGTGGTTTAAATGGTTTTATGTGACTGTTTCTGGAACAACAGCTCCTTGATTTGGATTTGCTTCTGGAGAGAAATGAAGGTGTGAGCTTTTAGTTCATACATTTATCAAATGTGCTGCATGCTTGGAAGCACACAGATATATGGGTATGCATATGCTTACTGTGATATGATAAATATATGCATGAGGAACACGGGTCTTGGGCTAGTTATATAGGTGGGGAAATTTTATGTAACAAGCCTATTTAATATCTCAAAGGAAAAACATTACTTACTATGCCATATTAGCATATCATTCATCTTACCAGGAAGACAGAATGAAGAATATTTAACAATTAAAAGAAATCATAGGAAGAATTATGATTAAGTGCCATCTGCTGGCTTCTGTGGGTTTTATTTTTATGCAGCTTCAAGCGTGTCCTCATAATTATTGAATGTTTCTCTTGTGCTGAGGGTGAACTTGGTCGGTCCATATTTGGCTTATTAATGGATGCCTCATTTTGTGGCATCATGTTTACGTGTGTGTGTGTGTGTGTGTGCGCGCGCGCGCATGCGTGCGCACGCCCTCACACGCACACACGGGTATGGATGTGTGTGTGTGTGAGAATGAAATTAATTTGGGAAAACAAATTCACCTTACAAAAACCCATCTTCTTCTAAATTCTGATTTGAGAGAGCAGACTTGGGTTTATTTTAAAATTCTGTTTTCGTAGCAGATTGCAAAAGCTCTGTGTGCTTAGCATGTGTATAGAGAGGGAAGGCAGGGGGATGGTTCTTTGAAAGTGACTTCTCTCTTCCGTTTCACTCCTCTCCTCTGAGAACGTATGTAGTTTGCATCTCAAAAGCTCTGTCTAGCTCATGGCAGGTGAAGCATTTCCATGTCTCATTTTGATGACATTGCAACAAGCAAGCGTCTAATCGCTTAGAAGTTAGTGGAAAGGGAAACAGGTTCCGTGTGAGCATATCTGACCTCTTCCCCTGTGAGTAGTTCTGGAGCTGGGGCGGGGAAGTGCTCAGCAGGAAATAGTTCTTGCTGTTAGTAAATTACTCTGGCTTGTGTTTACATGGTGAGTCAACAGGCATAGGTCAGCTCTCTTCTCCAACGAGACCCTTGAGCTGATTGTGTATCTGGGTAACTCATATTCCAGATCCATTGTCTGCCTGGGATTAATAAGACTGATGGTCACTAGTTCCCAAGTAATAGCAGCAGCCATTTAATGAGTGCTTGCTGTGTACTCTGAAATTGTGATGCACTATTTAGAAAGAAATATGAATACTTATATTCAAATACTTATATATTTGAAATTAGTCTTAGAATTTCAACAATACATAATGTCAAGTGAGTGTCTTTCTTATGTTCGCCTTATAGTGACACATAAAAACATGGGTATGTTGGAAAAGACAGTAATAAAACAACGTGACCCTATCACGTGACCCCAGATTAGAACCAGAAAGTCACCAGTACTGTTACAGTGTGGCAGATTCTTCATGTGCCTTAGTTTTGTTTTTCACGCTCAGATAACATAGGCCTTACTCGCCCCACTTTACGAATCAGTAAACTGAGGCTCAGAAAGATAAAGGGACTTCTCAATCCCTCCCAGCTGGTAGGGGAAAGGTGGTATGGTAGATGATATTAAGGCATAGCAATGTCCACTTCTCCTTCCCTCCCTGAGGTCCAGGCCGACTCCTCCCAGCCCCACACAAGTGGCCCAGGTGACTAGTTCTCTCACTTCCGGGCTGAGGCCGACTATCCCCTCCCTGGTGTGGCCGACCCTGTGAGTGCTCATGGTTACTGTTCCCACCAAAGGCTTCTTTCCACAATCACCCAAGCCTCTGCTCCGGTGGGCCTTGGAGGTTGGAACGGCCATGGAAGGGTGACCTCCGGGAGTGGCCAGGAGTCAGGATGCCAAGGATTTGGTGATTAAATACCGCCCCTCCTTCAGCACCGGAGTGGGGCAACTGCAGGCCTGTTTTATTGGGTCTCGTAGACTCACCAGCAGTGCCCTGATCGTGAAGGCCCTCCATATTGATTTCCGTTCCTTCCCCAGCTCACTCCCATGTTCCTAAGTAAGCTACACACACTTCCATCCCAGGCTGGGGCGTGGCAGAGGGGGAGAGGCCTCAGGAGAAAACCCAAGCCCAGATGGCCTGGTGTGGGTTCCAGACGTGCACCAGCTACTAGATGACATGGACCGTCTGTGGGCTCGGTCCTTCCTGGTTTGCAGCCCCTTCCGTGGAAGACATGTGGCTCCCTTGGGGCTGAGAGTGCTGTCTGTCCCTGCGGGGATCACCTCAGCTGCCCAGAGCCACCTCACCTGTGGTCCACCCCTGCCTGATATGGAAGTATAAGGACCTAGCTCTCCACTTTTTTGTGTCTCCAGCTCCGGACAGCTCTGGGGGTGCTCTTCAAGCTGCAGACATCCCCGGGATTAGGCCAAGATTGCAGCAGGCCTGCACTGCTACTCATCTCCTCTGGCGCAATCCAGGCTCTCTCTGCTCTTTTTCACAGGTGTTGATCCCAAGGGTCCTTCCCAACACCCCGCCCCCCCCATGTTCGTTTCCTTTCAGTGTCCGCTTCGCCCTGGGACTTCCCCACTCCGTCAGCCAGCATGGGTCCCCTTCACGGACGCTTACTGGGAGTGAAACTAGCCTGTGCTGTGCTAAGTCGGCGATATTTGGGAATTAATTTGTTAGTACAGGATAACACTGTGATTTTGCCTTTTGGGACTCCCAACACCTGGGTTCTGTCCAGGCAACCTTTTGCCTCCTAAAAATGATCATTCTTCTCCTGACTTTCGCTAGCAAATCTAACGTCTACTTACATCTGGGCTGTATTTCAGCTTCTCACACATTACGTCCTTTGACCTCAGTAGTCTGGGAGACTGCTGAGGCCAACATCTGGGTCTAAATGCAAGGTTTCCAAGGCCTGGGGTGACTCAGCCAGCGTCATGCCTTGGGGCAGGGACCTGGAATCTGGACCTGGGCCTCTAGCCTGCAATGAGTTTTCATGACACTTCCTGACCTTTATTGGATTTCTCCAGAGCTCTAGAAGAAGGCGGGGAGGGGGTCAGTGCTTCTTTACACACAGAACATGTACACTCCATACACATTTTTTTTTTAAGATTTCATTTATTTATTTGACAGAGAGAGATCACAAGCAGGCAGAGAGGTAGGCAGAGAGAGAGAGGAGGAAGCAGGCTCCCCGCTGAGCAGAGAGCCCGATGCGGGACTTGATCCCAGGACCCTGAGATCATGACCTGAGCCGAAGGCAGCGGCTTAACCCACTGAGCCACCCAGGCGCCCCTCCATACACATTTTTTAAAGGAACTCCTGTGTACCACATGCTGAGAATATAACAACAGGTAAGAAACAGCTCTTATTCTCAGCCTTGTCCCAGAGACGGGCAGGTAGTCAAATCATTGCAATGCAAGGTTGTAAGTAAATAAAAGGTACAGAGGGGCGCTTGGGTGGCTCAGTGGGTTGAGCCTCTGCCTTCGGCTCAGGTCATGGTCTTGGAGTCCTGGGATCAAGCCCTGCATTGGGCTCTCTGCTCGGAGGGTAGCCTGCTTCCTGCCCCCCCCCATCCCAACTCCCTGCCTGCCTCTCTGATTACTTGTGATCTCTCTTTCTGTGTCAAATAAATAAACAAAATCTTAAAAATAAATAAATAAATAAATAAATAAAGGGTGCAGAGAAGGGGCCCAGGAACCTGGAGAACTTCAGAGCTGGCATCGTGGGGAAGGTGCAGTTTGAGCTAGATCTTACAGATGCACGTGTGCTTATTAGCAGTGTGAGTGGGGGGAAGGGAATTCCAAGCAGAAGGAATAGTCTATGCAAAGGCACAGAGACAGGACAAGTGAGGAATTTAACTGAGTAGGGCAGAAACGGGGGTCAGTAGGTCAGGTCCTTATTTGGTCTTTAGACTTTATTATGCAGCCAGAAGAAGGATTTATATGACCAGATTTGCCTTTTAGGAGGGAGGTAGGAGTTCTAATATGTATTGAGGAATTAGCATGAGCTATATATTTTACATAGATTATTTTACTTATTCCTTGTAAGAGCCTTATAAGATAAAGAGCATTACCACCATTTATGGATTATTACGCTTACTAGAGAAGCTACTTCTGGCAGGAGACTGGGGGATAAGCTAGAGTGCGCAGATCCTGATGGCAGAGAGAATAGGAAGTGTGTGACATTTTGGGCAAGAAATGACAAGGCCCTGAGAGAAGGGGCAGCAGAGGGAAGGAGAGAGAAGTTTGGAAGTCTGTGCTGTTTCTCCACAATCTGGTGATAGACTGGCTGAGGCTGGGAGGCCTGAAGACCCCCCAAGAACCATGGACGGGATCACTAGAGGGGCAGCTTCATAGGGAAGTCTATTGCCTTTGACGTCCAGGTAGGGATTTCTACAGAGGAATGGGGTGTATGGGTTTGGAGACCATGGGAGAGGCCTGGAGTGGTAATCAGATTTGGGATTCTCTCTCCGTAGATGGTGCGTGAGGACAGAGCAAGGTGAGTGACAGAGAGGAATAGCTCTGACATCAAATCCCACTCCATCATTCACCGATGGTCTGACCTCAAGCAAGCGAATCTGTGACTTCAGTTTCCTCATTTGGAAATTGGGGTTGATAATGCTAACCTCAGAGTGTTATAATAAGCATTACAAGTCCAACATGATAAGTGGAGGAGATGAAATCACAGGGGGCTAGTGTGAGCAGCGGAAAGCAAGCAAGGTGAGGTTGGCATCATGGAGAACGGCACTATTCCAGAGGTAAGAAAAAGAAGCCAGCAAAAGACAAGAAACAGGAACCAAAGACTCCAAAGATGGCAGTGTCCCGGAGGCAAAGGGAAAAGATCTTTTCTAGTAGAGGTTTTCTGCTGGTATCTGTACTGAGATGAAGTTTGCAGGGGGAAAAACAATCAATGGCAAATAAATACATGAAAAGATGCTTAATCATACTCCTCACTATAGAAGTGCAGATTAAAATAATAATGAGTTACCGCTTCTCATTGTGAGACTGGTAAAGATGACAACTGTTAGTAACACTCAGTCTTGGCCACGGTGTGGGAAACAGATGGTCCCAGACACTACAGGAGCGTACATTCACGGACAGTCACGTCATTTTTTAAACAGCAGTTTGTCAAAATATACCCAAATTGTGAACGCAGATGTCCTTGACTCAGACACTGCACTTCTAAGAGTTTACAACAAACTCACAAGTTTACAAGGCATGTGTTTAGTGGTATTAATGATGACATTATTTAATGGGGCAAGAGAAAACTGGAACCACCTACAAGTCCATCACAAAGGGGCTGGTTAAATAAAATATGTTGCAACCTTATATTTTAACTGGGTTGGGAGAAGGTATGGGGTTGGGGTTGGGGTGCAGAGGCCTTGCAATAGGTATGGCATAATTACTGAGATTGCGTACCTGTGTACGTGCGCGTGCATGCATGCGTATGTGTCTGCGTGTATGTGTGTTGGCAGTGAACAGGGGCTAAGAGGAGTATGCCCAGTAGGGGCTGGCTGCACTGTGGAGGACATGCATATTGAACACAGTTATGTTTTATTGGAGTGAGAGATGAGGATGTCAGACAACGAGACCCTTCTTCCCAACCCCATCGATCTTTAATACTACTTGAAACATCAGAATATATTTGGTATAATTTGGTATGATTGGATTTCTTGTAAATGCTGGTCAAGGGGCTGAGTTCTGAATCAAGCATGGCGTGGGACCAAAAGAGACTCAGTCCTGCCGATGAGGTAGCTGGCCAACATCTGGGCCACACATGTGCACATGTGAAATATTCTAGAAGCATTTGCCAAAATGTTATCAGGGTGACATCCAAGACGGGAACCTGGGGATGTTGTGTGGATAAGGACTTACTTTTCAGTTGTTATTCTTTCAAACGCCTGGCATTGTTACTTTAAAAATTATTTTACAGGGACGCCTAGGTGGCTCAGTCAGTGAAGCGTCTGCCTTCGGCTCAGGTCATGATCCCGGAGTTCTGCTCAGCAGGGAGCCTGCTTCTCTCTCTACCTCTGCCTGGCACTGCCCCTGCTTGTGTGTGTGCACTCTCTTTCTCTAACTAAAATCTTTTAAAAAATAATTTTACAAATGGTATCGTTCAGACAATGCAAGAATGGAGCATAATGACAACTCCTCACCAGCTGAGCTTAGATTCTCAACTTTGCTTCTAACTTCATTCTTGGATGGCTGTAAAGAGAACAGTGATTTTCTTTTCTTTTCTTTTCTTTTCTTTTTTTTTTTTTTTTTTTTAAGATTTTACTTATTTATTTGACAGAGAGAGCTCACAAGTAGGCAGGAGGGGCTGGGGGAAGGAGACTCCCCACTGAGCAGAGAGCCCGATGCAGGGCTCAATCCCAGGACCCTGGGATCATGACCCAAGCCAAAGGCAGAGGCCTTAACCCATTGAGCCATGCAGGTGCCCCGAGAACAGTGGTTTTCACAAGGAGGTGGAGGTGGAAAGATTATGCTTGCAAAGGTTGGAATGAAACATGTTCCTGGAATTACATAATCACACCTTATAGAGAAAGGAGTGTTTGCTCTACTCCCTTATATTGATATGGTATGAGTAAGGGTGCGACAGGTTTTATTGGCTTCAATAATATTTAAAATATTTAAGCGTTTGTCCAGAGTTAAGATATACATGTATACTCTAATTTCACAAAATGCTAAGGGAACTGTTACTCAGTTGGTTGTGAACCGCGACTCTGATAATAAGCCCCCTGCTCTGGGTTTCACATAAATATGGCGCCATTTTTCTGACCGATACCCTGTGCGATCCATCAGACCGAAACATGACATCCGAGTTCCGATGAATCACCTGCACCACACTTAGAGGTGGTGCCCACACTCTTCATTTTCAGGACGTCTGAGGCACCCTTTTATGAGCTGCTCCGAAATTTCATTTCATTCTCGAAGAGTGGGGTGCCTCTCACCAGCTCCTGAAGTTTCTGTTGAAATCCTGGGGCTGGAATTTTCCATCTTGAAGCAGAGGAATTGTTTGTAACGTGGCTCCCCCAGGCAGGCTGGAAGCAGAACTGGAAATGATCATGGCTCGGCTGGTGGGAGAAATCCCGCACAGATGTTCCAAGTGATGCAAACTTTCCTGGCTGCACCAGCAAGACCCTCTGGTTTCAGCCCCGTGTCCACAGGCAGGAAAGAGCTGCTTCCTCCGCCTCCCCAGTACATACCAACCCTTTTTTTTTTTTTTTAAATATTTTATTTATTTATTTGACAGAGAGAGACATAGAGAGAGAGGGAACACTGGGGGAGTAGAAGAAGCAGATTCCCCGCAGAGCAGGGAGCGCAATGCAGGGGTCCATCCCAGGACCCTGGGATCATGACCTGAGCTGAAGGCAGGTGCTTAATGACTAAGTCACCCAGGTGCCCAGTACACCCTGACCTTCAGCTCCCGGTCCCCACTGCCCGTGGGCTGATGGATCTGACAGTTGAGATCCCTGTACCTGGTCACGGTTACTCATGGCCATGAGAGCTCGGAGGGACCTCACGATAAGATTTTTAACTTTACCTCCTAACATTTTGTTATAATGATTTTCAAACATTCAGAAAAATTGGGGGAAAAGTGCAGTGAGCAACCGTATACTGAGCACTGAGATTCTAAAATTGACATCTTACACTGTTTGGTCACCCGTGCAGGCCTCCTGTTTTGAGCACCTCTGGTGTTCAGTCACTATACCAGGTCTCCTTCTCTGAGCTCCTATGGCAACTGTAGACCTAAATGCATAATTTAATAAGTACTTATATTCAAAGAGGCAATCACATTTAGTACCTGCCTTGTGCCAGGCCCTGAGAAAGGCATAAGGTACTTTTAAACATATGATATATATATATTTAAAGATATTTATTAGAGAGAGAGGGCACACGCAGGGGGAGCAGACTTTCCGGTGAGCAGAGAGCCTGTCACAGGGTTCGATCCCAGGCCCCTGGGATCATGAACTGAGGCGAAGGCAGACGCTCAACTGACTGAGCCACCCAGGTGCCCCTGCACATATGATCTTATTTAATTTTTAACCCATGAAATAAATATTATCATTGTTCCTAATTTATGCCTACAAAAATGGAGTCTGGAGACAATGGGACTTCCAGAGTTATTTATGGCAAAAATTATTACCATAAAATAAGAAATAATTATAAGGGAAATAGCTTATTACAGATATTTAAAACAAAATAGTTATACTCTAGTACTCTTTTTTAGAACTATTATTTTATTTATTTATTTGATAGAGCGAGAGAGGAAACCCAAGCAGGGGCAGTGGGCGAGGGAGAATCAGGCTTCCTGCTGAGTAGGGAGTGGGATCCCAGGACACAGAGATCATGACCTGAGCCGAAGGCAGACGCTTAACCACCGAGCCACCCACACGCCCCTAAGTGCTCTTGTTCGTATATAACTAATACACTGGCAGAATTACATTGCACTCCTGGCAGGTGTGTTTCGGAGCACGACATCTTCAGGGGTTGTTTGCAGGTATCCAAGCTGATGGCGGTGTCTAGATGTCCACCCCAAGTTCCCAGCGAGGTTTTGTTTTGGTTGGCCTCTGCAGTTGGTGTGGTTGTTATGGTCAGTGGTTGGTACCGTACCACTCCACTCTTGTCCCCCACCTGGAGAATCCAGAGTGTCTCTCGCGTTTCAGAGTTGCTTGATAAAAATTAATGAGTACGGATGACTTAATGTGGACAATCTAATAGACAATTATGGACAACAGCAGAAGACACCGCACCATTTTTACTCATTTTCCTTGCCTAAAAACGAGCCATAAAACTTGCAGTTATAAACAGTTCTTGCCGAGCCTCTGCTCCCACAAGCTTCATAACAACACAGTACACCAGGGGCCATGGCAAGCATTCAAACGGGCCACGAGGAAAACATCTTAGCCATTGCCAGTGAATACTGATAGGAGGGATAGTGTTTCGAATGAGAGGAGTTCTACAGAAAGGGGATGCAGAAGTCGCCAAGGGCAAGATTTGCATTGCTCAAGACCAGCCTCTGAAGCCCTCCCCTTTCTTCCACTGTTGCAGCGGCCCTGCCTGCGAGAAACCCCATCGGCATGTGACACATTTATAAGGCCCCCTACGATTTACAAAGCCCTTGTCTAGAACTTACCAAACTCGAACCTCCCAGCAACTAAGAAGGCAGGTTCTAAGTGGTATTGTTCTCATTTTTCTAAGCCTGGGAAGTTAAATGACTTAACCAGGAACATCCAGTCCTCTCCTACCTCACCAGGGAGAGAGCATGGGTGTTAGAGAGGAAGGACTTGAATCCGAATTCCAGCTCTGCCTTCTGCTAGCTCCAGGCCTCTGAGCCGCGGACTTCACTCCTCTGAAATGGCTACCTGTGAAATGGAGATAATAAAACCCATCTCAGAGGCCTAAGGTGAGGATTACAGTAAATTACGTACAGAAAGTGCTCTGTAAACTGCAATGTACGATATGAATCGGGCGATTCTTAATATGGAGGTAATATGCCACCTGTGGTAGCATGCACTTGATTTCATGAAACTTTATTTATTTATTTAAAAGATTTTATTTATTTATTTGACAGAGAGAGATCACAAGCAGGCAGAGAGGCAGGCAGAGAGAGAGGAGGAAGCAGGCTCCCTGCTGAGCAAAGAGCCCGATGTGGGGCTCGATCCCAGGACCCTGAGATCATGACCTGAGCCGAAGGCAGAGGCTTAACCCACTGAGCCACCCAGGCGCCCCTTTCATGAAACTTTCTATGATGACATTTTCAAACGCAGACTGCAGTGTGTTAGGATATAATAAATATATTTACAATGGAACTCTATGAACCTATTGCCCAACTTCACTGTTTACCAACATGAGATCATTTGCATTAGATAACCTCTACTGTCTCACCCATGACTAGATTATTATTATTTTTTTATTAACATATAATGTATTATTTGCTTTAGGGGTACAGGTCTGTGACTCATCAGTCATACACAACTCATAGCACTCACCATAGCACATACCCTTCAATGTCCATCACCCAGTCACCCTATCCCTCCCCCACCCTCCAGCAGCCCTCAGTTTGTTTCCTGAGATTAAGAGTCTCTTAGGGTTTGTCTTCCTCCTGATCCCATCTTGTTTCATTTTTTCCCTCCCTACCCCCCATGACCCCCCACCCTGCCTCTCAAATTCCTCATATCAGAGAGATCATATGACAGTTATCTTTCTCTGATTGACTTATTTCACTCAGCATAATATCCCTTCGTTCCGTCCACGTTGTTGCAAATGGCAGAATTTCATTTTTTTAAACCTCTATTTATTTTTTGAAGATTGTATTTATTTATTTATTTGACAGAGAGAGATCACAAGTAGGCAGAGCAGCAGGCAGAGAGAGCGGGGGAAGCAGGCTCCCCACTGAGCAGAGAGCCTCATGCAGGGCTTGATCCCAGGACCCTGAGATCATGACCTGAGCTGAAGGCGGAGGCTTAACCCACTGAGCCACCCAGGTGCCCCAGGATTTCATTTTTGATGGCTGCATAGTATTCCATGTATATCTATACCACCTATTTATCCATTCATTTGCTGATGGACATCTAGGTTCTTTCCATAGTTTGGCTACTGTGGACATTGCTGCTATAAACATTCGGGTGCACGTGCCTCTTTGGATCACTACATTTGTATCCTTAGGGTAAATACCCAGTAGTGTGATTGCTGGGTCATTGGGTAGCTCTCTTTTCAGCTTTCTGAGGAAACTCCATACTGTTTTCCAGAGTGGCTGCATCAGCTTGCATTCCCACCAATAGTGTAGGAGGGTTCCCCTTTCTCTGCAACCTTGCCAGCATCTGTCATTTCCTGACTGGTTAATTTTAGCCATTCTGACTGGTGTGAGGTGGTATCTCAGTGTGGTTTTGATTTGTATTTCCCTAATGCCGAGTGAGGTTGAGTACTTTTTCATGTGTCTGCTGGCCATTTGGATGTCTTCTTTGCAGAAATGTCTTTCATGTCTTCTGCCCATTTCTTTCTTCCTTCCTTCCTTCCTTCCTTTCTTTCTTTCTATCATTCTTTCTTTCTTTCTTTTTAAAAATTTTATTTATTTATTTGACAGACAGAGATCACAAGTAGGCAGAGAGACAGGCAGAGAGAGAGGGGGAAGCAGGCTCCCCGCCAAGCAGAGAGCCCGATATGGGGCTCGATCCCAGGACCCTGAGATCATGACCTGAGCCGAAGGTAGAGGCTTTAACCCACTGAACCACCCAGGCGCCCCTTCTGCCCATTTCTTGATTGGATTATTTGTTCTTTGGTTGTTGAGTTTGATAAGTTTTTTATAGATTTTGGATACTAGCCCTTTATCTGATATGACCTTTGCAAATATCTTCTCCAATTGTGTGGGCTGTCTTTTGGTTCTGTTGACTGTTTCCCTTGCTCTGCAAAACGTTTGATCCTGATGAAGTCCCAATAGTATATTTTTGCCCTTGCTTCCCTTGCCTTTGGCGATGTTTCTAGGAAGAAGTTGCTGTGGCTGAGGTTGAAGAGCTTGCTGTCTGTGTTCTCTTCAAGGACTTTGATGGGTTCCTATGTCACATTGAGGTCTTTCATCCATTTTGAGTCTATTTTTGTGTGTGGTATAAAGAAGTGGGCCAGTTTCATTCTTCTGCATGTGGCTCTCCAATTTTCCCAACACCATTTGTTGAAGAGACTGTCTTTTTTCCATTGGACATTCTTTCCTGCTTTGTCAAAGATTAGTTGACCATAGAGTTGAGGGTCTTTCTGGGCTCTCTATTCTGTTGCATTGATCTATGTGTCTGTTTTTGTGTCAGTACCACACTGTCTTTTTTTTTTTTTTTTTAAGATTTTATTTATTTATTTGACAGAGAGAAATCACAAGTAGATGGAGAGGCAGGCAGAGAGAGAGAGAGAGGGAAGCAGGCTCCCTGCCGAGCAGAGAGCCCGATGCGGGACTCGATCCCAGGACCCTGAGATCATGACCTGAGCCGAAGGCAGCGGCTTAACCCACTGAGCCACCCAGGCGCCCCAGTACCACACTGTCTTGATGACAGCTTTGTAATAGAGCTTGAAGTCTGGAATTGTGATGCCACCAACTTTGATTTTCTTTTTCAACATTCCTCTGGTTATTTGTGGTCTTTTCTAGTTCCATATAAATTTTAGGATTATTTGTTCCATTTCCTTCAGAAAAATTGATGGTATTTTGATAGCGATTGCATTAAATGTGTAGTTTGCTTTAGGTAGCATAGACATTTTCACAGTATTTGTTTTTCCAGTCCATGAGGATGGAATGTTCTTCCATTTCTTTGTGTCTTCCTCAATTTCTTTCATGAGTACTTTATAATTTTCTGAGTACAGATTCTTTGCCTCTTTGGTTAGATTTATTCCTAGGTATCTTATGGTTTTGGGTGCAGCTGTAAATGTGATCAACTCCTTAATTTCTCCTTCTTCTGTCTTGCTGTTAGTGTATAGAAATGCAACTGCTTTCTGTGCGTGGATTTCATATCCTGACACTTTACTGAATTCCTGTATGAGTTCTAGCAGTTTTGGAGTGGAGTCTTTTAGGTTTTTCACATGAAGTATCATATCATCTGCAGAGTGAGAGTTTAACTTTTTCTTTGCCAATTTGGATGCCTTTTATTTCTTTTTGTTGTCTGATTGTGGATTGCTAGGACTTCTAGTACTATGTTGAATAGCTGTGGTGATAGTGGACAGCCCTGCCATGTTCCTGACCTTAGCGTAAAAGCTCTCAGTTGTTCTTCATTGAGAATGATATTCACTGTGAGTTTTTCATAGATTAATTAATTTCATAGATTAATTAATAGATTATATTGAGGTATGTACCCTCTATCCTTACACTTTGAAGGGTTTTGACCAAGAAAGGGTGCTGTACTTTGTCAAATGCTTTTTTAGCATCTATTGAGAATATCCTGTGGTTCTTTTTCTTTCTTTTATTACTGTATTGTATCACATCAATTGATTTGAGGATGTTGAACCAACCTTGAAGCCCAGGAATAAATCCCACTTGGTTGTGGTGAATAATACTTTTAATGTTCTTTTGGATCCTATTGGCCAATATTTTGGTGAGAATTTTTGCATCCATGTTCATCAGGGATATTGGTCTGTAATTCTCCTTTTTGATGGGGTTTTTGTCTGGTTTTAGGATCAAGGTGATGCTGGCCTCATAAAATGAGTTTGGAAGTTTTCCTTCCATTTCTATTTTTTTGGAACAGTTTCAGGAGAACAGTTTCAGGAGTATTAATTCTTCTTTAAATGTTTGGTAGAGGGGCACCTGGGTGACTCAGTGGTTTGGAGTCTCTGTCTTCGGCTCAGGTCATCATCTCAGGATCCTGGAATTGAGCCCCGCGTCGGGCTCTCTGCTCAGTGGGGAGCCTGCTTCCTCCTCTCTCTCTGCCTGCCTCTCTGCCTGCTTGTGATCTCTTTCTGTCAAATAAATAAATAAAAATATTTTAAATAAATAAATAAATAAGTAAATAAATAAATAAATAAATAAATAAATAAATAAATATTTGGTAGAATTCCCCTGGGAAGCCCAATTTCTTTACTGATTATGGGTCTGTTCAGCTTTCTATTTCTTCCTGCTTCAGTTTTGGTAGTTTATACTTCTCTAGGAATGCATCCATCTCTTCCAGATTGTCAAATGTGCTGGTGTGTGGTTGCTCATAATCTGTTCTTATTATTGTTTATATTTCTTTGGTGTTGATTGTGATCTCTCTTCTTTCACTCATGGTTTTATTAATTTGGGTCCTTTCTCTTTTTTCTTTTTTTTCTTTTAAAATTTTATTTATTTATTTATTTGACAGAGATCACAAGTGGGCAGAGAGGCAGGCAGAGAGAGAGGAAGGGAAACAGGCTCCCTGCTGAGTAGAGAGCCTAATGTGGGGTTTGATCCCAAGACCCTGGGATCATGACCTGCGCCAAAGGCAGAGGCTTTAACCCACTGAGCCACCCAGGTGCCCCTCCTTTCTCTCTTCTTTTTGATAAGTCTGGCCAGGGTTTATCAATCTTATTAATTCTTTCAAAGAACCAGCTCCTAGTTTTGTTGATTTGTTCTACTGTTCTTTTGGTTTCTATTTCATTGATTTCTGTTCTGATCTTTATTATTTCTCTTCTTCTGCTGGGTTTAGGCTTTCTTTGTTGTTCTTTCTCTAGTTCCTTTAGGTGTAGGGTTAGGTTGTGTACTTGAGACCTTTCTTGTTTCTTGACAAAGGCTGGTATCGCTATATACTTTCCTCTCAGGACTGCCTTTGCTGTGTCCCAAAGATTTTGAACAGTTGTCTTTTCATTTTAATTTGTTTCCATGAATTTTTAAAATTCTTCTTTATTTTCCTGGTTGAGCCATTCATTCCTTAGTAGGATGCTCTGTAGCCTCCATGTATTTGAGTTCTTTCCAATTTTCCTCTTATGGTTGAGTTCTAGTTTCAAAGCACTGTGGTCTGAAAACATGCAGGGAATGATCCCAATCTTTTGGTACCTGTAGAGACCTGATTTGTGACCCAGGATGTTATCTATTCTGGAGAATGTTTCATGTACACTAGAGAAGAATGTGTATTCTGTTGCTTTGGGATGGAATGTTCTGAATATATCTGTGATGTCCATCTGGTCCAGTGTGTCACTTAAAGCCTTTATTTCCTTGTTGGTTTTTTCCTTAGGCTATCTGTCCACTTCAGTGAGGGTGGTGCTAAAGTCCCTTACTATTATTGTATTATCATCAATGTGTTTCTTTGATTTTGTTATTAATTGGTTTATATAATTGACTGCTCTCATGTTAGGGACATAGATATTTAAAATTGTTAGATCTTCTTGTTGGACAGACCATTTAAGTATGATATAGTGTCCTTCCTCATCTCTTATTATAGTCTTTGACTTAAAATCTAATTGATCCGATATAAGGATTGCCACCCCAGCTTTCTTTTGATGTCCATTAGCATGGTACATGGTTTTCCACCCCCTCTCTTTAAATCTGGAGGTGTCTTTGGGTCTAAAATGCATTTCTTGCAGACAGCATATAGATGGGCCTTTTTTTTTTTTTTTTAATCCATTCTGATGCCCTGTGTCTTTTGATTGGGGCATTTAGCCCATTTACATTCAGGGTAACTATTGAAAGATATGAATTTAGTTGTTTTGCCTGTAGGGTAACTGTTACTGTATATTGTCTCTGTTCATTTCTCGTCTGTTATTTTCAGGCTCCCTCTTTGCTTAGAGGACCCCTTTCAATATTTCCTGTAGGGCTAGTTTGACGTTTGCAGATTCTTTTAGTTTTTTGTTTGTCCTGGAAGCTTTTTATCTCTCTTTCTATTTTAAATGAAGCCTAGCTGGATATAGTATTTTGGCTGCATATTTTTCTCATTTAGTGCTCTGAATATATTCTGCCAGTCCTTTCTAGCCTGCCAGTCTCTGTGGATTGGTCTGGTGCCAAACTAATATTTCTGCTATTGTATATTTCAGATCCCTTGTCCTGAGCTGCTTTCAGGATTTTCTCTTTATCACTTAAACTTGTAAGTTTTACTATTAGGTAACAGGGTGTTGAACTATTTTTATTAATTTTGAGGGGGCTTCTCTGTGTCTCTTGGATTTTCATGCTTGTTTCCTTCACCAAATTAGGGAAATTCTCTGCTATAATTTGCTTAAATATATATCTCTTTCTTCTTCTTCTGGGATCCTAATTATTCTAATATTGTTTCATCTTTTGGTATCATTTATCTCTTAAGTTCTCCCCTCATGGTCCAGTAGTTGCTTATCTCTCTTTCTCTCAACTTTTTTATTCCTCATCATTTGGTCTTCTATATCATTAATTCTCTCTTCTGCCTCATTTATCCTAGCAGTAAAAGCCTCCAGTTTTGAGTGCACCTCAAATAGCTTTCTTTTATTTCAACTTGGTTAGATTTTAGTTCTTTTATTTCTCCAAAAAGGGATTTTATTTCTCCAGAAAGAGATTCTCTAGTATCTTCCATGCTTTCTTCAAGCCAGCTAGCACCTTGATAATCATCATTCTGAACTCTAGTTCTGACATCTTACTAATTCTATATTGATTAGGTCCCTAGCTGTCATTATGGCCTCTTGTTCTTTGTTTTAATGTGAGTTTTTCCTGCCTTGTCATTTTATCCAGACAAGAATAGATAAATGACAGAACAAAATACTAAAAGAGTAGCAACAACCCCAGAAAAATATACCCTCTTGATATTGGTTGTATTTTGGTCTGTTAGGGGAAACTGCCTCCCAAAATATTAAAGAAAGAAAAAAATATATATATGGGTAAACAAGATGAAGGGTTGGAATATGACTGTAAAGATGAAAATTTTAAAAAGATTCTAAAAAGGGAATCTTTTGATGAGATAGGAAGTTGGTTGAAAAAAGGGAAAAAAAAAGAGGAAAGAATGTGATAAAGCTGGAGACTAGAACAAAGCCATGCACTAGATTTAGAGTATATTTTGATCTGTTAGAAGAAACTGTATCCCAAAATTTTAAAGAAAGAAAAACCTGTATGTATACAAAAAAATAAGGTTAAATACAATAAAGGCATAGAATATGACTATAAGAATGAAAATTTAAAAGGATTTTTTGAAAAGTATTGATAAGATAAAATAGTTTAAAAATGTTAAAATAGGAAAGAGGAAAAATTTTTCAAAATAGAATACAAAAAAAATTTTTTTTTTAATTTAATTTTGAAAGGCTAAGGAATCATGGGGGAAAAATGCATGAATTCTATGTGTTGCTCTCTCCTAGCTCTGAAGTTTTGTAGTTCTCATTGATCTGTGAACTTGGTCTTGGCTGGATACTCTTACTGATCTTCTGCAGGAGGGGCCTGTTGCACTGATTCTCAAGAGTCTTTGCCGTGGGGTTCCTGCTCAAAGAGCAGTGGTCAACTGTGTCTAGGATCATGGTTTAAGATAGCCCCGAGCTGAGAGCCTCTACCCTGTCTCCGTCTCTGCAACCAGCTTCCCTGCTCTGATACCCGGAAGCTCTGTCACACTCAGACTCCCCTGGTCTTTCTGTGACCCCACGGGACCTGAGACCACACGTCTCTGCGAGGGCTTCAGCCCCACTTAGCCTCTGGAGCACTGTCTCTCAGTGGAGCAGACTTCTAAAAGTTCCTATTTTGTGCTCCACTGCTCCTCCGCTTGCTGGGAGCCGACCACACCCCTACCCACCATGGTCTATCTTCCCATATATCACCCCAGTTCACTTCTCCCCATGCCCTACCTTCCAGAAAGTGGTCGATTTTCTGTTCCTAAGAATTGCTGCTCTTCTTCTCTTTGATCTTCATTTAAGTTTATAGGTGTTCAGAATGTTTTGATAACTATCTCTAGATTATTTTTAAAACAATCCCAGACTTTATATCACTTCACATTTTATTTTTTTAAAGTAAGTTCTACGGGTGCTTGGGTGGCTCAGTCATTGTCTGCCTTCAGCTCCGGTCATGATCCCGGGATCCTGGGATTGAGCCCCGCATTGGGCTCCCTGTTCTGCGGGAAGTTTGCTTCTCCCTCTCCCACTCCCCCTGCCTGTGTTCCCTCTCTTTCTGTGAAATGAATAAATTAAATATTTTTTTTAATCTTTAAGAGAAATGAATAGTAATTCCTTAATACCATCTATTTATCCAGTCATTCTGATGATATCATAATTTTTTTTTTAATCTGAATCAGGATCCAAACAAGGTGCACACATTTCTTTTGGTGATATTTCTCAAGGTTTAAAAACCGAAATGACAGTCTCTGTTCCAGCCATAGGTTTTTTTAAACTTGCTATGTATTTGTTGAAAATCGAGGTAATTTGTCCTACAAAATCTCCCCTATTTTGTATTTGGCTATATTTTCACAGTGTCTTTTTCATGGTCTCCTAAGTGTTTGTATAAACTAGTGTTTTTGGTTTTGTTTTGTATTTTATTTATTTATTTATTTGAGAGAGCGAGTGCGAGCACAATCGGGAGGAAGAACAGGCAGAGGGAGCAGCAGGTTCCCCGCTGAACTTGGAACCCGATGTGGGATTCATTTCCAGGACTCTGGGATTATGACCTGAGCCAAAGGCAGACGCTTAATCGCTTAACCGACAGAGCCACCAGGCATCCCAAACTATTGGTTATATCTGTAGGCCCGATCAGTTTGAGAACTAACTTTTGTTGACAATATCTCATAGATGTGCTATTTCCTGTTTCATCCCATGAGGAGGCACACACTTGGTTGTCTCCTTTTCGTGATCTTCAGGTTGATCAGGGTGTTCACACAGTGATCCCAGTTTTGTGAAGATCGAACTTTCCAAATTAAATGGTTTCCTTTTTAAGAGCAAGAAATCAGAATTACAAGTATAAAATCAGCTTCCAGGCCTTGGTGAGGAGGCCCATGCCAGTGAGGGGTACTGAAATTTACCCTATATTAGCTCATGGTAAATTTGTCTCTGGATTTGGGTGAAAGCAACATGGTCCATCCCTTATGTTCCCTGTTGGGTTTTCACTGAATGCCTGTGTTATCCATTGATGACCACTGCCTTGATCCAATTTTTTTTTTTTTTTTTTTAACGGTGAAATCTTCCAATTCTACCATTTCTTGAACATTTATTACCTGGTCTTCCTGTATCAATTATTTGATTACCTTTTTTGTTTTTAAGATTTTATTTATTTATTTGACAGACAGAGATCACAAGTAGGCAGAGAGGCAGGAAGAGAGAGAGGAAGGGAAGTAGCTCCCTGCTGAGCAGAGAGCCCAATGTGGGACTTGATCCCAGGAACCTGGGATCATGACCTGAGCTGAAAGCAGAGGCTTTAACCCACTGAGCCACCCAGGCACCCCCATTATTTGATTACCTTGAGAATCAGTCAAGGTTTAGGTAGGAGATAGAAACCACACAGTCATCTGAATAGAAAAAAATTAAGAAGCTATCAGCTTTTTATGATGGAGGATTAACCATAAAGGGTTAAATAGCTCTAAAGAATACAGGAATAGCAGATACAGGGAGTCACCATACCTCTAGAGTGGATTTGGAGCACCTAAGGGGGTGATAAACCAGAAGAAGGTCTCCCCACCTCCAAGGATGGACAGAGGGTTGCTGTAGCCCACTGGATACTGGAGAAGTGCACTGAAATACTTTAGGCTAGGGCTAGAAGCAGGAAACTGGACACTGGGGTGCTGACACCGTTCATTGGAAAGCTGACGTAAGCTGTCACTCTCGGCCACGATGCCCCCATAGAAACAGGCAAGAAAGCCCAGTGGGACCAGGAGAACCTCTTTCCTCCTGCTATGTCCTTGTAGCATCCTCTACTGACAAATGCTTACTACTATGCCAGGTGGCAGCAGGAGAGATTTTTTTTTTTTTTAAGATTTTATTTATTCATTTATTTGAGAGAGAGAGAGAGCACAAGCAGAGAGAGAGAGGAGGGAAGCAGGCTCCCCGCGGAGCAGAGAGCCCAATGCGGTGCTCTATCCCAGGACCCTGAGGTCATGACCTGAGCCGAAGGCAGCGGCTTTAACCCACTGAGCCACCCAGGCGCCCCAAGAGGAGGAGAGATGTTTACAGGGTCCAGCAGCGGTATCCTGCAGGGAATCAGGAAGGGTGGGGCAGGGGGGAGACAACTTTGTCCTTTCCCTTTATTTCCCGAGTCCCCGAGTTAGTGCCCTAGAAATCTCCAAAGATTGCCATCATGATTTCTATTGGTGTTGTTTTGAAATCACTATGAACTTGTGAACTTCAATATATTTGATGTGCTTGGTCCATTGCATTATTATTCTTGATGATTGGCAGTAGATACTTTAAGCAGATCCAATGCACAAAGAATGTATGTATTCTTCCCTTTAACGTTTATGGGAGAGAATGTGGAAAACGATCTTAAAGCTTTTGGACACATTAGAGTAGAGAAACCTATAGCACAGAGGAATCAGAGCTGGCGAGTTTCTTTTCTGTTGGCTCAAAGATTACCCTGAAGCATGTGGGACATTTTGCTCCCAAGTGCACATTAGTCAGAAAGCAAGGAAAGGAAGCCTTGTTAATCACTGACGGTTCCTAACTGATGTGTCGTGAGCCACACATATATTCCCAATTTCTGTGTGCTGTGAGGTGACTGAGCATTGGTTAAATGAGAGTTGGCCAAAACAATATTTCTTACCCATGTGCTCCTTTACAAAGTGACTTTTCCAAGTCTCCCTCTAGAGGTGGAGCGTCATTCCCCTGCCCTTGAAACCGGTCTGTCTGTTGATTCATGTGTTAACTCACTGAATGCCAAGGGGGTGGTCCTGCGGGACGTCCAAGGCTGAGTCAGAAAGACCTTGTAGTTCCTGCAGGGTTCTCTCAGACACCAGGTATGAAGTCCTAGCACCCTGAGGTGGCCAGATGGGAGAGCCGGTGTGTGGACTCTCCAGCCGACAGCCTGTTCAGACCAGCTGAGGCCTTCCATACTGCACCTCTAGCCAACTTAACCACAAGAGACCCCCACGTAAGAACTGCCTAGCCATGTCCTTCCTGAAATTTTCACCCAGAGAATCCTAATTAAACTAATACGATTGTTCTAAGATGCCAGGCTTGGGATAATTTGTAACTCAGTAGTAGTAGCAGCTGATGTAAAGGCCTTGAAGTTTTTTGTTTTTTTGTTTTTTTTTTTTTCTACAGATGCCTCATCAAGATGGTAGGGAAATCCATGAATTATAGGATTCTGCAGAGGAGATTTGCAGAATAGAGGTCGCCTTCTAAGCTCTGATCTGAGGATTCCATGAGCGCATGAGCAAAGCCCTGCTCATTCCTCCACAGGCGGTATGTCTCTGTGTCTCCTGAATCACCTGTCTCTGAGTCTGGAGTAGACCAGTACCCTCTCCTGGTCACTCATAGGTGTTTGCAGCCTGGTCACTCATTCTAGGTAAGGACAGGAGAGGACCGGTGGCTTTCCTCCTGATGTGTCTTGTTGTGTTAGCTGTTGGAAGAATATGCTATTCTTGGGAAACAGGGAGAGTAGAAGAAGAAAAGTAGAATCTAGAGTTGAGGGTTATGGGGCGCCTGGGTGACTCAGTTGGTTTAGCACCCAACTCTTGGTTTTGGCTCAGCTCATGGTTTCCGGGTTGTGAGATTGAGCCCTGCTTTGGGCTCTATGCTGGGCACGATTCTCTCCCTCTCCCTCTGCTCCCACACCCTCCTCCTCCCTCATGCTTGCTCTCAAAGAAAAAAAAAAAAAAAAAAAGACCCCAGTTCTAGCACAGAGTCATTCATGTGCTATCTGTGTGATCTTGAGGAGACAGTTTCACAGCTGCAGCCTCAGTTTCCCCATCTGAAAATGGGGAATGTAATCTGTTCCCATAGAGATGATTTGAGGATTAAGGAAGATTACACCTGTGAAACCCTAGGGGTTTCAACCGGTTTGTGCTGCTTTTTACTATTCCGATGCCTTTTCACTTTGTTTTTAGAATATTAAAAAAAAAAAAAACGTAGAATGTACAAAAAACAAAAAGACATTCAGGTCCTCACACTGGGAATTACCTCCAGGGACATTTTGTCTTACTTCTGGTCTTTTATCCGTTTGTTTTTTTTTTCTTCCGAAGAATGAGAGTGTGTTTGCACATGGTGGGGTTGGGGGTGTGATAAAGGGAGGGGCAGTGGGAGAGGGAAAGAGAGAATCTTAAGCAGGCAAAGGCAAGCAGGCTCCGCACCCAGGGAGGAGCCCGATGCTGGCTGGCTTTCTCCACCCTGAGATCAGGACCTGAGCTGAAATTAAGAATCAGTTACTCAATGGAATAAGCCACCCAAGTGCCCCAGACTTCTTTCTTTTTAACCACTTTGTTGCTTATTTTGGAGAAACTGAGAAATATTCCATATTTATTAGAAATTCTTTAACCACACAGAAAAGTCCCCGCAAGTAGGGAGTGCTTCATGAAGATGCAAGACCGCTGGTGGGGGGCCACGGTAATCCCTGTGTTATTCCAGAGTTTTCCTATCTCTGACACCCCTCTTAGCATCTGGCATGCTTTTATTTTTTTTTTTATTTATTTTTTTTTTTTTTTAAAGATTTATTTATTTATTTATTTGACAGAGAGAAATCACAAGTAGGCAGAGAGGCAGGCAGAGAGAGAGAGAGGAGGAAGCAGGCTCCCTGCTGAGCAGAGAGCCCGATGCGGGACTCGATCCCAGGACCCTGAGATCATGACCTGAGCCGAAGGCAGCGGCTTAACCACTGAGCCACCCAGGCGCCCGTGGCATGCTTTTAAATACTAGGATTTTTATTGGAACCTATGAGGAAATGCAGTTATTTCTACTGTCACTCCCCTGGCCTTTTGGACACCCTTTAAGCCATGTCACTCTTTGAGTTCTACTATACACTTCCTTAGTGGGATGCTCCTATCCTCGGGAGGTGACCTTCTCTATCGTTCTAGTCAAAAGGAGAAGGGTCTCCACCTGCTGTCTTTCCTCTGCCTCTATCCTGCAGCAAATGGCACTGAGCCAGATCCCACTGCCCCGCCCTCAGCTCAGCCTTCCTTCCCTGCTCTTCCTGGACATGTCATCATTTGTATCGGAACAAAATTTTGTTTTTTAAATTTTATTTATTTATTTATTTGACAGACAGAGATCACAAGTAGGCAGAGGCAGAGAGAGAGAGGAGGAAACAGGCTCCCTGGTGAGCAGAGAGCCTGATGCGGGGCTCGATCCTAGGACCCCGGGATCATGACCCGAGCTGAAGGCAGAGGCTTTAACCCACTGAGCCACCCAGGGGCCCCAATATCGGAATGAAATTTTACCCAAGTCTGCCTTTGGTGGCATGACCGTGAAGGTCATGGGGTGTCCAGTGAGTGACTCAAAATGGCAGAAATTCCCGTTCCAGTCCTTTGGACTTCCCTTCTCTGTGGGTCACACAGCAGTCGCGTTCACATGGTCGACTGTATTGGAGTTATTCTTCCCTCCCGCCTTGGTGGCTTTGCAGCCGGTCTACCGGGGCGGCCTCTCTCCTGTGGCTCTTGCTCCTCTGGGGTCCAGGAGCAGAGAAGGCAGTGCCCATGTCCTCTCCGGTAGTCAGGGTGGAGCTTTCTCTTGCTGGGCACAACGAAACCCCCTAAGGCTCAGGGAGGGCATGCATCATCAGCCTGCTTCCTCAGAGAGGGTTTCTCTGTGGCTTGTCTGTGCATTTTCTGGGAGTCCTCAGGAGCCTCAGTGTTGTGCGTGTGAGCTCTTGGTACGAAAGGGTAAAGAAAAGATATTGTATCTGTTAAAGAAGCAATTATTCCTGGCCCAGTTAGAGCCAAGTAAGGCAGACTTTTCAGGGGAACTGTCGTGCTAGGTGTACGGACCACTGCAATGGGGTTTTGCAGTGGAGGAAAGAGAGTGGGCTCAACTCTGAACACAACAAGGAAAAGTAGGGGAGATTTATAGCCAAGGAGCAGGGCAACGAGTGGTGGATGGAAAATTAAGAGGAAGCCTAAGGAAGGATTTTGGCTAAATCGATATCCTGGGATTCTTGCTGAAGGCAGGCCAGTGGGGGGGATCGTGGAGAATGAAGAGCTGATCAGATATGCGGGTCACCTGCTAATCTTGCTAAACTGACTCAGCGGGATTCTTGCTAACATTGGGCAATGGGTAGCCAAACACGGAAGCCCAACTTCAGGGCCTAGTTGAAAAGAGAGTTCAGAGGAACCCAGTTAGAATTTGCTCAAGGAGAAGGGCTTTGTCAGAGAGCAGGTGTTGACCAGTGCTCAGAGATCCAGTTATCGTGACAACACATGACCTAGCACCTCTTGGGCCGGGGCCCGGGGGCAGATCAGGTGCTGGTTACGTCATTCTCAGTGTTTCCTACCACTTGGGATTCCTCTACCAACCAGCCATGGTCCTGTCAAGATTAAGGAAGTAGAGCACTGGAGGAAGAGGGGCCCACCTGGGCTTCACCAGAACAGGAGCTGAGGGCAGGAGCCAGCGTTGGAAGAAAAGAACTTCCCAGATAAAATTGGCCTGGAGGGGCCCTTTGCTCTTCTCCTCTCCCTCCACAGGGCACTTTGAGAGTTAGTACTTACTTCTCCCTTTGTCTTCCCCAAACACCCGGGCCCCTGACCCCATGGGCTGCTGGCCGGCTGGGATGAACAACCCCAAAGGGCCCACTTCAAAGCCCTGCTTTTGGAATCAGTCCTCTTTCTCTCCAAAGTGCCTTTAAGGATGATAGTTGCCCAGAAGCCACTTAACCCATTTGCGCTCATGTTGGTCCCGGGCTGACTAATAACTTGAGCCATTAAGCACAGTGTTAGGCTGTTCTCTTCCCCACTTCTGGTCTCTTCCCCACTGCATTTTTCTGTGGAGGTGTGAGGCTCTGCTTGCCCCAAGGAGGCCCATATTGGGCAAGGAACAGACCTACAGAAGGTGCCTGATTCCTGACTTCAGGGTTTAAAATCCCCATCTCTAGTGAGACTGAGAGACCTCAAGTACAAAGAGACAGAACAGGTTTCTGCCCAGGGTCCCCTCTTCACGCTAGACACAACACCTGGAGAAAGCTGTGATGGGAGAGAAGATAGGGAGAGCCCTGGAAGTTCTAACAGCACAGGAGTGGGAAGGTCTGCCCCATCTTTATCTCCCACCAGAAGGTTATGGAAGGCAGGATCTAAAATAGAGTTGCCTTTGGAGCCTGGGGAGCTTCCTGCATGGGCATGTAGAGGGGACAGAGCATCCCATGGACCACTGAGACATCAGACACTTCAGGCTCCTGAGTGGTGAGGAAGGGTTCCAGTCTAATTTGTTGGGGCTGGGTGGGCGGGCCATGTCTATTAGGAAGGTTCAGGAGAAGGGATGCTGGTATAAGGGGTCTTGGGAATCAGAGGAGAGTGTGGATGCTCAAAGAGCAAGGATGGGAACTGAGTCAGCAGGGACAAACTGCCGAGATCTGCCCCCCAGGGAGGGCTATATAGAAGAGGTCACTAGCCACAGACGTGAGCAGAGCACTGACATAACCAAGGACTGAGAAGTCAAGATGAGTTTCAGGGTCCCCTACTATGGAGGGGAGGCAGTTAGCCAAGTTCCCTAGAATGGAGCCTGGGGAAGGCAGAAAACTAAAGAAGGACATGCTAATTCTGAATGTGAAATGTTTAAGACGGCAGAGATTGCTGCATGCCCTTTTAACATCTTCCTGTAGTGTTCCAAAATCAGCCCATGGAAGGCTCATCTGATGTTCTAAGACAGTGCTCTCAAAGTGGGGTCTAGAGACCCTGGAGGTCCCAGAGACTCTTTCCAAGGCTCATGAGGTCAAATGATTTTCACAGTAACTCAAGACATTATTTGCCACCCATACAGAACCCCCCACATTGGACTGATAAGAGATAAGAGACCAATCCCGCTCCTTAGGGACATATATAGACTGCATTCTCCAGCTTTCCTGTGCTTAGGTTGGCCCTGTGACAGTTTCAGCCAAGAGCTTCTCAGCAGGGGTGACACCTTCCACTCTCACACCTGGCCCAAAGGCCTCCCACCAGTGACCATCCATGGTCTCCCCTCCGGCTGGTTGGAATGAAATGGGCTTCCCTTCCCCCACCCCCCAGCACAGGACAATCTTGGGGGTGGGAGGGGGACATCCTATTGACTATGACACAGGAGGATGGTGGATCTCAGAATCCCTGCTTAGGCGAGAGGCACCTATAGAGAAGCTGCAAGAAAGAGACAAGAAATAAACTTTTATTGTGTTAAATCACTGAACCTTCAGGGTTTATCTGTTACTAATACAATGTGCTTCACACCATGAAGACTGAGGCCACTTATCTAGAGTTAACTGCTATTGTCAAATTCAATGCATGGCAAATGTAATCTGACAAATCCCTCATTTGTTTGGCAGCCCTTCAGACTTTGACATCAGCTGTTACTGTGCCGCATGACAACTAGGCATCAATAATAAACATTTCATAAAAATGGTCCTAATAGCTTTTGCTTTTGAAAAGACAAACTAATTTCCTCCTCTTTTTCTCCTCCAGTACCTACACTTGGCATCGGTAGATAATTGCTTCTGATACTCTGCACATTGTCATCAGTAAACTGTGGCATTCATAGGCTTATAATATGTAGAACAGGCTGGCGGATAATCCCGTTGCTGTCCAGCCTGGTCAACTGAGAACTGTGAAGTGTAAGCAGAGCCCGTCACCCCAAAAGATGCCACTGTGGCCCAAGGATTATTTGGGGCTGGAGGTAGCTGAGAAGAAGCAGATACAGGAAAGCTCTCTGCCCTCCCCATCTGCCTAAAAGCAGAATGTAAGTTGTGAATGTGTCCCCCCCTCTCTACTGAGAAGGAGAGAAGTTAATCACCAGAGATAACAGAGACTTGTCACACAGAGACCAGCACCAAAGGAACCTATGTAACAAATTTTGCTAAATCTAGCCCTTAACTACCATTGGTTTTCCTGTATATTTTCTGGCCTAGAAACTCAGTATTTCCTTTGTTTAGTCACTTCTCTACAAAATGTGTCATTCTTCTGTTAAGATCCTCTACAAGCGGAAGTTCTATCCACCTTTCTGAGTTACTCTTCATAGACCACTCCCATCAGTACCCATGCTCATGCTAATAAACTCCTGTTTGTTTTGCTCTCATTAATGTGTCTTTTTTTTTTTTTTTTTTTAAAGATCTGTATTCATTTATTTGTGAGTGAGAGCACAAGCATGGTGGGAGACAGAGGCAGAGAGAGAAGCAGACCCTCTGCTGGATCCCAGGACCCCTGAGCTGAGCTAATGTGTCTTTTCTTAGTGTAATTTGCAGGGTCCACCAATGAATATAAGATAAGTAGCGGGGGGGGGGGGATTTTTTTCCTGCTATACAATCAGAACTTACCTTAAGATTGGGCTCCCTGGGGGGCCTGGGTGGCTCAGTGGGTTAAGCCTCTGCCTTAGGCTCAGGTCATGATCTCAGGGTCCTGGGATCGAGCCCCACATCGGGCTCTCTGCTCAGCGGTGAACCTGCTTCCCTCTCTCTCTCTATCTCTCGCTTTCTCTGCCTCTCTGCCTACTTGTGATCTTTGTCAAGTAAATAAATAAAAAAAAATCTTTAAAAAAAAAAAAGATTGGGCTCCCTTCTTTCTTTTGGGGAGAGACAAAGTGAAACCCAAGAGCAATTCTACCAGGATGGAGAAGGGGTTCAAACCTGCCAGCTGGGAACGACTGAGGGACTGAGAGAAACAGATGACACCAAGAAGATGTGATAACCGTCTTAACCTATTTGAAAGGTTGTCATGTTGAAGAGGGATTAGATTTATACTCTGGCCCAAAGGGGTAAAACAGAACCAACTGGCTGAAAGCTCCTCAGGAGAAATCTTTCAATAAAGAAAGAACTTTCTAACAGGGCAAGAATATCCACAAATGTGAGGTGATGACTAGAGTGAAGGAGGAAGTTACTGCTGATTTAAAAGCAGAGACAGGAGGGAGAGAAGAAAGAAAAAACAGGCTTCTTTACAGAGGTAACAACACAGTTAGGTTTCCTTGGAAGGTTAGGAGTTTTCTGCCCTGGGTTAACTTTCAGACAGATTACTTCATTGTTCTGGGGAGGGAAAAAAATAACAACACTCCTAAAGAAACTTTTGTTATGCAAATACAGAAAAGAGTCCCTTTTCTGGAATGACAGGTTAGAGAGCCAGGCTCTTCCCGCGCTAGAATGCATCACATAATAATGAAAAATATTTTTCCCTTTTTTTGTGGGAGGAAAAGTCACATCTCCACTGATTGTGTTTCGGGGAGAAAAATGTTGCTTTCCTAGATGTGGGTTTGGACTACATGGACGATTGCTATACTATGACTTGTCCTTGTGGAGGTGGGAATGTGGGTTTGGGTCTCAGCAGTTGCTTAGGATAGACTCAGCAGGTGGTGGGAGGGCCAGGCCAGCCCACCTTCACCCTGAGCTGGACTTGCAGACTTGGGCTATGACCCACTCACTTCTCAGGAATGGGTGAATCAGACTCAGGAAAAGTGTTGGTGTAGAATGCTTAGCTTTGATGGATCTGTTGTGAGGCTCTAGGGCGTTGTTGCCTAGGGCAAGGAGGGATACACTCAGTTTAAAGAATAATTACAAGACAAACTTCTGTGTCATCAATCAGTCAGAATAGAACATTGATTTCCAGTTCAAGTACCCTGTATGCCTTCCAATCACAGCTCCTTTATTCCGTGGCTTGTCTTTATAGTTTTAACATCTATGTACCCCTAAAGACATTTCTTAGCTTTGCCTGGTTTTGGACTTTAATTAAATGGAATCGTATTCTATGTATCTGTCTTTGATTGGCTCTTTTTATTCATGAATCGTCTATATTAATGTTCGTGGCTGTGTTTTATTTCTTTGGAATGCTCATTAGTATTTCAAATACTCCAGTTCATTTCTCTAATCTACAGTTGATGGGCATTTGGGTTATTTATTTATTTTTTTGGTTGTGAAGACAGTGATGCTATGGACTTTCTTGTACATGTTTTCTGTGGCATGTGGGCAAGAATTTCTCTAGGGTGGTGGTTCTCAGAATGTGGTCCCAGCATCAGATCTCCTGGAAACTTGTTAGAAACGCAAAATCTGGACTCCCTTTCCAGACCTCCTGAATCAGAAGTGCTGGGAGAGGGATCTAGCAATCTGTGGGTTTTGTTTTTAAAATTTTATTTTATTTTTTTTGAAGATTTTATTTATTTATTTGACGGACAGAGATCCCAAGTAGGCAGAGAGGCAGGCAGAGAGGGGGTGGGGGAGTAGGCTTCCCTGCTGAGCAGGGAGCCCGATGTGGGACTCGATCCCAGGACCCTGGGATCATGACCTGAGCCGAAGGCAGAGGCTTAACCACTGAGCCACCCAGGCGCCCCTAAAATTTTATTTTTAAATAATCTACACCCAACATGGGGCTTTTACTATGCCGAGATCAAGAATTGCATGCTCTGTGGACTGAGCCAGCAGATGCCTCTAGCAATCTGTGTTTTAACAAGTCCTCCAGGTGTGTTAATGGCAGAGTATAGTCTAAGAACCGCGCCTGGGGGTATGTGTCTAGGAGTGAAATGGCTGGGCTCATCGCAAGTTTGCTAGATAAAGTCAGTCTGTTTTCCAAAGTGATTATCCTAATTTACACATTAACAGCAATGTATGAGGGTCCCTGTTTTCCCATATTCTTGTCGACACTTAGTTTTGTCAATCTTTTTACTTAGCTTTTCTGGTGAGTATAAAATGATACTTTCTAGTGGTTTTAATTTACATTTTGCTTTTCAGTAATGAGATTGAGCCGTGTTTAAGAGAGAGCCCCAAAAGGCGAAGGATGGCATACTCAACACACTCAGTTTAGGATAATGTCCTGTGTGTATACGTGTGCATGTGTGTGTGTGTGTGTGTGTGTGTGCGTGTGAGCTAACAAGGAGTAGTTTAATATAGATGTGAGCTGGCGTAGAAGAATTCTGGATGTAATGCAGAAACTCAAAGCTAGGGGTAGTGAAATCTGTCACTACTCTAAGGCCAAAAAGATAGAGTTAGAGTCCCATTGAGTAGGTTGCATTCAGAGGACCACTGATCTAAGAAAGATAGAGCTAGTTCAAGGCAACTACTCAGAGGGAGGGAGGGAACAGGAGGATAATACCCTGACCTCACTTTCCTCCTTTTTCTGAACTCTGGTGGGACTCCCCTCAGGGAGGGGATATTTGCTGAATCTGGAGGCTTAAACTGAAGATAATCTAGTCTAATAAAAACACCTTTTTTTATATGGCTTTAGCCATTTGGGTTTCTTTTTGGGGAGGAAGTGTATGAAATGCTTATTCAATACTTCTTTCTGTCACCTTTTTCTTGTTGATTCATAGGCATTTAAATATTCTGAATATATGCCCTTTGCCAATTATTTGTGTTGCCAATGTATTTTCTCACTGTGTGGCTTGTCTTTTTGCTCATTTATGATGTCTTTTGATAAACAAATTCTTAATTTTAGTGCAGTCTCATCAAAATATTTTGTGGTTACTGCTTTTTGTGTCCTATTTTAAAAATCTTTACTCCCTTGGGGGCACTTGACTAGCTCAGTTGGTGGAGCATGTGACTCTTGATCTTGGGGTCATGTCTTTGAGCTCCATGTTAGGTGTGGAGCCTATTTAAAAAAAATATATAGGGCGCCTGGTTGGCTTAGTGGGTTAAGCCTCTGCCTTTGGCTCAGGTCATGATCTCAGGGGTCCTGGGATCGAGTCCCGCATCGGGCTCTCTGCTTGGAGGGGAGCCTGCTTCCCCCTCTCTCTCCACCTGCCTCTGCCTACTTGTGATCTCTCTGTCAAATAAATAAACAAAATCTTTAAAAAAAAAAAAAATATATATATATATATATGCACACACACATATATATCATATATATTTATATATATAAAATAAATTTATATACATATATACACATATATGTGTATATATCAATATATAAAAATATATAAATATATATTTATTTATACATATATATGCACACACATGCATATATATCATATATAAATATATATATCACATATAAATATATATATGATATATATATGTGTGTGCATATATATGTATAAATAAATATATATTCATATATTTTTTATATATTGATATATATACACATATATATGTGTATATATGTATATAAATTTATACATATATAAATATACAAATATATATTTATTTATACATATACAAACATGTGTATATTCATATATTTATATATATTGTATATATTTATTATTATTAATTTATTACATATAATATATATTTATATATGTATAAAATATATATTATATATAAATATACATATATATTTACTCCTTTGAAGTGATAAAGATATTCTCCTTTATTTCTAGGAGATTTATTATTTACATTTCACATTTAGAGGCAGAACTGATTTACCTAGCATTTCCAGCTTTGTCATGTCAAGTGGCCATGTATGTGTGAACCTTTTCCTGGGCTCTCTTTTCTTTTCTTTTTTTTTTTTTTAATATTTTATTTATTTGTTTGACACACAGAGAAAGATCACAAGTAGGCAGAGCAGCAGGCAGAGAAAGAGGGGGAAGCAGGCTCCCCGCTGAGCAGAGAGCCAGATTTGGGGCTCTATCTCGGGACCCTGAGATCATGGCCTGAACTGAAGGCAGAGGCCCAACCCCTGAGCCAGCCGGGTGCCCCTGGGTTCTCTTTTCTATCATTGGTCTCGTAGTCTGTTCTTGCACCAATATCATGACATCTTAAGTATTGTAGTATTATAATAAGAACAAGTCTTCACAGTTTGTTCTTCAAGAGAGTTTATGCTATCCTTGGGTCTTTGCATTCCCATATATGTTTTAGGATGAATTTCTCA
This sequence comes from Mustela lutreola, assembly GCF_030435805.1. NCBI lineage: Eukaryota > Metazoa > Chordata > Mammalia > Carnivora > Mustelidae > Mustela > Mustela lutreola. The sequence continues at coordinate 100,010,112 of NC_081299.1, read as the reverse complement.
AATTCCACCAAGAAATCTCCAACATACACTTGGAATTTTTACTGAAATTAAATTGAATTTATATATTAGCTTGGGAGAAAATATGTATTTTTAGTGTCGAGTCTTCCTATCCATGAATATTATATACCCCACTCTATTTAGGCATTTAATTAAAAAAAAAGTTTGGTGTTTTTTTGCATGGAAATCTTACACATCACTTTTTTTTTTTTTTAAGATTTTATTTATTTATTTCTGTCTGTGTGCAAGTGTAGGAGGTGGGTGGAGGGGACTGACAGGAGGAGAAGCAGACTCCTTACTGAGCAGGGAGCCAGATGTGGGACTCAAATCCCAAGACCCTGGGATCATGACCTGAGCCAAAGGCAGATGCTTAACCGAATGAGTCACCCAGTTGCCCACACATCACTTTTAGATTTATAACTAGAAATTTTGTATATTTTGATGTTAAGTGATATCTTTAAAATATTTCATGTTCTGATTCTATTGCTGAGATATAGAAAAGCCAAAGATTTCCGTATATTGAACTTTTATTAGTAACCTTGCTAAACTTTCCTAAAAATTCTAATAATTTAACTTCTTTGGGATTCTCTCTGCATACAATCATATCATCTGTGAATAATGATAGTTTTATTTATTTTTTCCAATCCTTTCAACTTTTCCCACAATTCTCTATCTCATGTACAAGGGTAAGAGTTTTTTTTTTTTATTACAAATGTATGTTGAATCTAATCAAATGAGGTGTTCTGTTCATATGACTTTAATTATTTTCTGTGTTAATTACATTTTTTTGAAAGCTAAACCAGTTTGTGTTCCTGAATGAACCCAACTTGGTCTTGATGTTGTATCCTTTTCATACAACCGATTTGGCTTGCCAATATTTTGTTTAAGATTTTTACATCTGTGTTCATAAGTGATATCAGTTTGATATTTTCCCTTCTTGCTATGAACTAGTCAAACAACATTAAAGTCAAGGTTCTTTCTGCCTCACAAAATGAGTTGGGGAAATGGTCCCTGATTTTCTATTCTCTGAAAGTTTGTACAATATTCATATTATTATTTTTTTTCTTTAAGAGCTTGGTAAAATGTGTTGGTGAAGTCATCTGGACCTGGAGGGTTTTATGTATGTATGTATGTATGTGTGTGTGTATGTATGTATGTATATACATATGTATGTGTATATATATGTATGTATATACATATATACATATGTATATGTGTATGTTGATGTTATACACACACACACACACACACCCCAGATGGATGGAATCTCTCTACCGAATGTAGGGCTTGAGCTCCCGAACCCAAAGTTTAAGAGTTGTCTGCTCCGTTGATGGAGTTAGCCAAGCACTCTTGGAATTTCTTTTTGTGAGGGAAAGTTTTTCATTATGGCTTTCATTTCTGTAACAGTTTGTGATTATTAGGAATTCTTTCCTTTTCTTCTGTTTTGTAAATTGTATATTTTTTTGGAATGTGTTCATTTCATCAAAATTTTCAAATTTATTGCCATAAAGTTGCTCCTGATATCTGCCTATTGTCTTTGTAATGTTTGCATTAAAAAGATAAGCCCCACTGGAAACTGGAGAAAAGGGGAATCTGAAGTCAAGGTATTTATGCCTGGTTCCCTGCCTGTGGTCATGTTACCTTTCTCATTCATATATATATATATTTTTAAAATCAGTCTTGCCAATGATTTAACAGTTTTATTAATCTTTTCAAATAACTGACCTATAGCCCTATAACCTAACCTCAATCTTATATTTTAAACATTTCTGCTCTTTCTTGTTTCATTTGCTTTACTTTCTTTGGGTTCCATTTGCTGAACTTTTCCTGCTTTCTTGGGATGAGTAATAATGTTTCTCCTTTCTAATGTGTGCATTAAGAATTATAAATGTCTGAGGTGCCTTGATGGTGTCTTGAGGTGTCTTGAGGTGCCTGGGTGGCTTGGTTGGTTGAGCATCTGACTCTTGGTTTCAACTCAGGTCATGATCTCAGGGTCATGAGATCAAGCCCCACATCATTATATATATATAAATGTATATATATATATAATATTTATAATATAGCATAATACAGAAATATATATTTTTAGCTATATTTTATTATTGAATTTTAGCTAAATTTCACTGTGGCTAAAGAATGCATTCTGCAAGATTTTAGTTCATTGAAACTTGTTGAGACTTGTCTTATGGCCAAACGCATGGTCAATTTTTCTAAATATTTCATGTACAATTAGAAAGAATGTGTATCCTGCAGATGTTGGGTGCAGTGCTTTTTATGTGTTAATTAGGTCAGTTTTGCTGATACTGTTTTTTTTGTATATTCTAAACCCTTTCTATTTTTTTAATCTGCTTGTTCTGTCAATACTGAGATAGCGTATTAAAACCTCTAACATTGGGCAGTTTGTCTATTTCTTTTTTTATATTTGTCAGCTTTTACTTTACATTTTTGAGTCTATTTTATAGCGGCATGCAGACTTAAAATTCTGTGTCTTCCTGGTAGATTGCACATTTTACCACTGTAAAGAGTACATCTGTTTAGCTAGGAATGCTTTTTGCTGTAACATCTACTTTGTGTGATTTTAATATAGTAATATGGACTTTCTTTTGCTTAGTTTTCAGATAGCATATTTTTTGTCTCTTTCCTTTTAAAATTTCCATAGCCTGATGTTTAGGTAGCCTATCCAAACTATTTCATTAAACCTGACAGTCTTTTTTTTTCTTTCATTGGAACATATATTCAGCTTAATCTTCTAATATATTCTGATATATTTGTCCTGTTTCCTTTTAAACTAGATAGTCGATATGTTGGAGCACTATCTTAACTGTATAGCTTACTATGTAATTTACTCTGTGTCCCAGCATTCCCACTTTGGAATAATTTGATTTTTTATTTTTTAAAAAATCTTTTTTTTTGTTAAATATTTTATTTATTTATTTGACAGAGAGAGATCACAAGTAGGCAGAGAGGCAGGCAGAGAGAGAAGGGGAAGCAGGCTCCCCGCTGAGCAGAGAGCCTGATGTGGGGCTCCATCCCAGAACCCCGAGACCATGACCTGAGCCTAAAGCAGAGGCTTAACCCACTGAGCTACCCAGGTACCCCTGGAATAATTTTATAGAGAAACTCATGCACAGGTCCAAGAAAGGCAGGCATAAGTATGGGTGTCATAGTGTTGTGGCAACAAATCAGAAGCGAAACTGCTTTTCATTATTGTTGCTGTTGTCCTGTTGGAACATGGCCTCAGTAGTGATAGATTTCCTTACGAGAAGTAGGAAATTGGGTTATTATGGACATTACGATCTTTAATTTCTTTTCATCTTCCTAAGCAACAAAATGCCAGTCTTTGCACCAGGTCAGATCCAGGTTCTTTCTCTAGTTCGTAACTCATGCTTTACCAGGACATCTTTGCCCTTCCTGTGTTGGTCGTGCTGTCCTTCTGTGCGCTCAGGGAGGATGCCACACAGAACGCTGCAGAGGTGAGGCATACCATAACTGACAGTAAGGAGCCTTACTTAGGTGAGTTGGCGAACCTGCCCGTTTTTCGACCGCCCACTTCTGAGCAGACTGAGCATTGAACCCTGGTCTGAACGGGCTCTGATGTTCTTGGTCTGGTGCTATGCTGCCCACCAGCTGGTAGGGGATATTCGTAGAATTTGAACTCAGGCCCTGAACACCAAATCTTGTCTTCTTGTCTTATGGCCAAATGTCGTCAATGAAAACTAAAGAGATTCAGAATTTTAAACTTTTTAGGGCAAGTGTTTTAGCTCTATGGTATATTTTCAAATTATTATGTTTTTGTCTTTTGTTCTGAAATTTCATCATCGTGGGCATAGGGGAGAGTCTTTTATTATTACTCGTTTCTATCTGGCTTGATGTTCAAGGGCCCATTCTGTTGAATGGCTGTTGGAGATATTGTTCTTCTTATTATTTGTTTTATAATTTCTCTCTCCTTTGAGATTTCCTTCTTGAGGAATAACGGACATTCTGGGTCAGTCTTCTCCCGTCCCTGCCCTGCAGTTACATGGTCTTCTCCTCTTCAGTCTGTGTATCAAATCTCTCTCTGCCTCATTCTTACAAGGTCACTTGTGATGGCATTTATTTACTTATTTATTTACTTACTTTTCCTTTTTGTTGATTTACTTGCAAAACTACTTCTTTGTCCTCACGCAATTATGTGGACATCAGATTGCAGCATCTCCAAACATGACATTATGAATGCGGAGATAAACACCACTAACAACCGCAATAGCAGATGCCACATTCATCTGTCTACTTCTGTTCCCCAAACTAAATGAAAGCCTTAAGCCTATCCCATGTGTTACTGACTCAAGATAACAACCCTGTCCTTGACTTTGGCAATGCTGGTGTCTAAAGTCTGGCGATCACCTTCGTGGATAGGAAAATCATAGGAAAATGGCAAATTTTTTTTCCCACCATGAACAGATGAGTGAAAGCATGGTTAACATTGGTAACTTTGTACCTTTTCCTTTATTTTTATTTATTATTTTTGAAGACTTATTTATTTATTTTAGAGGGCAGGGAAAGAGGAAGAGAGAGAGAGAGATCGGGGTGAGAGAATCTCAAAAAGGCTCCCCACTGAGCAGAGAGCCTAATGCTGGGGCTCCATCCCAGGACCTGAGCCGAAATCAAGAGTCAGATTCTCAACAGACTAAGCCACCCTTTTTTTTTTTTTTTTCCCCTAAAGATTTTATTTATTTATTTGACAGACAGAGATCACAAATAGACAGAGAGGCAGGCAGAGAGAGGGGGAAGCAGGCTCCCTGCTGAGCAGAGAGAACGATGCGGGGCTTGATCCCAGGACCCTGGGATCATGACCTGAGCCTAAGGCAGTGGCTTTAACCCACTGAGCCACCCAGGCGCCCCGACATTCATAATTCTTAATACATACATTAGAAAAGAAGAAAGTTTATCACTCATCTCAAGAAAGCAGAGAAAGTTCAGCAAATGGAACCCAAAGAGAGTAAAACAATTGAAATAAGCACAGAGCCAGCCAGACGCCCCTTTATGTTTTCCTTTGAATACCTGTTGTGGTTTTTATTTGAAAAACCCCTCTTCTAAAGGCTGACTCCTTTGCCCTTCTCTGTGTGGAAACTTCTGCTTTTCTTGTCTATCTACACTTGTCTCCAAGTCTTCTCACACAACCCACATTTCTCTTGCCGGACAATGAGCAAGTAGGATGTGGGGGTGGCAACCATGGGACACAGGAAGGGCAGAGATATATGTGCAAACAACACACAGCTATCTTAATATATGGTGTTAAGTAAACAAAAAAAGAAAATAGACAAATGGGCTCTTCCATGCTCTGATCTATTTCATCTTCACAGAAATGCAAGAGATAAGCTTCCTGAGGGCAGGGGATTGTGGCTGGAACAGTGCCCGGAACATAGTAGTCCCTCAGTAAATATCTGCGAGTGTTTGTTGAAGGAGTCCTTATTTTACAGTCGGGGGTGAGAGTTTCAGGCTCGGGAGTGGGGTGAGAAAGATTGGCTTCTCCCTGAGTGACACGGGCTGAAGGGGGAGTGGGGTGGCATCCAGTAAGGACCCCTGGGTTCTGTGAACCCCTGCAGCTAGTGTGGATGTTGATGTTAGTTTGGTGGATGTCCTGTGATGCCTTTGGCCTGGGTTTTAGGCAGGAACCTTGTGAAGTGCTATCGCCTCTTTTTTTGCTGTCATGGTGAGGAATTGGGGGAAGGGCCTGTACCCAGTTTGGAGGACTGGGTCAAGCTGGCCAATGATGAAGGAAAGACATTAGGGTTTGAAGCTGATGGCTAAGAAAGATCTTGGGACATCTTTGGTGTAAAAGGCGATTTTATTAAAGCACAGGGACAGGACCCATGGGCAGAAAGGGCTGCACCGGGGATCATGAGGAGCGGCCCATTTCAAGTTGGGAGGGGGTTAGGGATAGTTTAAGTCTTAAGGAATTTTGGAAGCAAGGTTTCAGGACCTTGAGGGGCCTAGCTATTGTTGGGAAAAAGGTCATTTATTACTGTCTAATAAAACCTTAGTCATGAGACCCTTCAGACCTATATCGGTGGGCCATGTCCTTGGGAATGATTGCCAACATGTATCTTGGGGGGCGGAGATAAAAGAAGTTTCCAAAGGAATTTTTATTTGTTTAAAGTAGGCTTATAGGATCCTGAGTGTGGGGGTTGGCCGTTGGGCTAGGATTGCCTTTTGTCCTTAGCTAAGTGTCAACGTTGAAGCAGTTGAGTCCCTTAGAGGAATGTCATTATGCCAGTTTCAAGGACTTGCCAGTGGGCTGTAGGTAGTAAGGAAATTTAATAATTTTTCTTCTGCCTTTGTTTCCCACATCAGCCAAAGCAGCTGTGCCAACCAGAGAAGAATTCCTGGGGCGCAGGTTACCAGGAATATTTAGGGGGGGATGGGGGGAGGCAAACAAGTTTTCTGGAGTAAGAAGGGGTTAGGATAGGTTCCACGACTTTTTCAATTTTTAAAAAAGATTTTATTTATTTATTTGAGATAGAGAGACTACACAGAGGGAGAGGAAGAAATAGACTCCCCACCACGTAGAGAGCCTGATATGGAGCTCGATCCTAGGACCCCGAGTTCATGACCCCAGTAGAAGGCAGACACCCAACCCACTGAGCCACCCAGGCACCCCTCCACAACTTGTTTTTACACTGTTTAGACACTGTTGGCAAAGCCACGTACATTTTCCTTACCCTGGCACACAGTGAGTCCACCCAGCACCGTAAATGCCTGTCCCCTCCCCCACCAGCCCCTCTTCTTTTGTGGTCTTTTTCCCACAGGGCTGCTCTTGGAGTTCATTTGCATATCCTTCCCCCAGTTAGACAGAACAAGGCATCAGGCAAGGCCCCTCTTCCCATCCTGGATGGCTGTCCCCATCCAGCTTCAGGCACCCTCTCTGACCCTGACCTCTGCTTGGGCCCACAACCACAGCTCGGCATGCAAGGGCCTGGCCGGACGAGCACCCTGGCGCAAGAGGGCCTGGGTGGGCGTGTGAACACCCAGGGCCCAGGAACTGTGTCCCTTCACCAGCTGCGGTTCAGCACCACACGCCTGGGAACATCCTGAGAAGAGCAGCAGCGGGGGTGCGCCCTACTGAAAGGGCAGGCCCCCGGCCAGGAAGTGGTGTCTGTCCTTCACCAGAAACAATCGAGCGGCACTCTGCACCAAGTTTACGGCCTGGCCTTGGCCAGGTTCCAGCCTTCCGAGGTCTCAGGCTGTAAATTATCCCAAAGCCCAGGCCGCTTCGAGGTGGGAGAGGAGAGGAGGACGGGTCACACCGTCAAATGAAGACGAACATTCTGGGGGCCTCGGCAAGAAAAGAAGCCCCACGGGGCTGTGTGATTTGTGGCTTCCTGTTTTGAAGTGACGGCAGGAATGGAGCAGGAGGAAGAGGGTCCTGATCCCTGGAACCTGCTGCAGGGGGCGGCCAGGTCTGTTTTGAGCCTCAGCTGGGGGTGGGGGATTCCTAGCGCCTTCTTCCCCTCCTACTCCTGGCTGCTGCTCTGGGCAGCGCCTTCCGTCCCTGTGCTCACCACAGGCTGGGAGAGGGGGTCTGGGGCCTTTTGGCATGAGGGCTGCTACCAGCAGAGCAGACGGAGGGGAAATACTGACCATGAACTTGAGCAGAGTGGGGAGACAGGACTGAGTGAAGCTTGGCCTGAATGGGCAGGGCTAAGGAAGCCAGGATGAGCCAGCAGAGCCCAGGGATTTGGGATCCAGGACAATGGGAGTTTTGAACTTGAGGGGTAGAAGACACAGCCAGGGAAATCCTCTGTCATTTTGGAATTAAAAACTGGCGCCTGGGTGGCTCAGTGGGTTAAGCCGCTGCCTTCAGCTCAGGTCATGATCTCGGGGTCCTGGGATCGAGTCCCGCATCGGGCTCTCTGCTCAGCAGGGAGCCTGCTTCCCTCTCTCTCTCTCTGCCTGCCTCTCCATCTACTTGTGATTTCTCTCTGTCAAATAAATAAATAAAATCTTTAAAAAAAAAAAAAAAAAAAAAAAAAAAAAAACTGGGAGAGGAGGAAGGAGAGGAGAGGGGAGAAGTGATTTTCTAACAAGTGAGGGAACAATGAGGTAATTGTCGGCCAATCCGAGCGAAGGACGGCATTTGAAAGGCCCCCGGGGAGAACTGACAGTGCCACATTCTTGCCTCCGCCCCACCGCTCCCCCCTACAGCTCCGGAGACTCTGCGAGGGGAAGGCTGAGAGCAGGAGCAGGAAGGCCAGCTGGAGGCCCACGGGCTGGGTGTTAATCCAGTCTTCCTGCGTTCCCTTTGTGCGCTTTTCAGTGTGTGCGTCGGGGAGGGATGCCTCCATGGGGCAGGGGGACAGTCCTCCCTGCCAGGTAAGGCAGACTCTCTCCCTACAGGCCCTTTCCGCCCTGAATCCCATCGCACCAAGGCAAGGTTCTCAGCTGAGCCCCACCTCTCATCCCCGGCCGGTGGCTCCTCCCCCTGCCCCCGCCCCCCTTGCCCCTCACCCCCCCCCCCCGCGCCCCCTCCTCCTCACCTCCCCTTCCATTCCCTGAAGCACTTAGTCCCTGGCAGGTGGAAATTCCATGATCCTTCAGGGGCCCATCCTTCACACCCTTGACAGGTGGCCCTCCAGGCTCCCTTGGAGCACTTCCCAGACCCGAGTGCATAACTCACAATGTAGCCATTCTAATTTTAGCTCAAAGAAAAAAAGATTGTATTTATTTATTTGAGAGAGAGAGAGAGCTTGAGCATGATGGAGGTGGGGGAGGGAGAAGCAGGCTCCCTGCTGAGCAGAGAGCCCAACATGGGACTCCATCCACCCCGAGATCATGATCGCAGGGAGCCACAGCCGAGTGCTTAACCGACTGAGTCACCCAGGCTCCCCATAGCTTTTTTTTTTTAAGTCTATTTGTTCATTTGTTTAATAATTTAAGTAATCTCTACACCCAACCTTGGCTCAAACTCAAGACCCTGAGATCAAGAGTTGCATGCTCTTCTGACTGAGCCAGCCAGGTGCCCCTAATTTTGGCTTATTTTTAGCAAGTTTTTCTTTTCTTATATCAAGGGGGGGGGGGAATCTACCTCCCTCTAATTTCCACTGATTTTTCTATCTTAGGGTCTCGCAGAATAAATGTAACCACTTTCCAATATGGCAGACCTGCCAACACCTTTAGGATTGCTCTCACTTCCTGACAGATAGTATCTTTCCAGATGGTTCTAGCTCCCTCACCCCTATCTCTCAGGAACCCTGTCCTCATCATTTGCTTTCCCAGTTGCTCTCCTCTGAATGGGCACCTGTTTTACACATACTTATTTCTGGTGTTTATTCATTCAGATCCCCAATTTATTCCATAGGAGACTTGAAGTAACCTAAATGATAGGACAGCATTATAAAAGGGATGAAGGAAAGGTCAGCAAAGGGGAAATCAGTACAGGAAATGTAGACCCCAGGTCAACACAGGACACAGACGTTAAACCATATAGTTCTCTGGACTTGGCTAGATGCAGGCCCCATGGTTGTCTTTTGAGCTGACCGGCAACCAAGGCAAAAGGGAAACATGGACACTTACACCATTCAGAGGAGCAAACAGGAAACACAGCTACTCCTGGATCTGGAAACAAAAGTAAAATTTCCAGGTCCTCCTGAAGAAAAACACATCTAACAATTCTCTCAAGATAAATTCAAGAACACACTTATTCCAGCTGTTTCTTAGAAAGTCATCTCTCAGTATAGACGTAGATTTTATTTTATTTTTTTTAAAGATTTTATTCATTTATTTGACAGAGAGAGAAATCACAAGTAGGCAGAGAGGCAGGCGGTGGGGGGGGGGGGGAAGCAGGCTCCCTGCTGAGCAGAGAGCCCTATGCGGGACTCGATCCCAGGACTCTGAGATCATGACCCGAGCCTAAGGCAGCGGCTTAACCCACTGAGCCACCCAGGCGTCTCTAGACGTAGATTTTAACTCGGAAGCACACTTGCAAAGAAAGTGTGCACTCTGGCTTGTTAACGTGCCTCTCCAAATATGCCAAGAGAATATCTCAGAATCCATGGGACCCAAGAAAATTGCAATGAGCTATTTCTGCCTGTTTGGGGACATGGTAGCTTCTTGGGCAGCGACATTGTTATTGACTCTTAGTTAACAGTCTGCTCGAGCCCATTTCTGCCGCTGTAACAGGAACTGAATTGCAGCCAAGTTGTCTTCATCTTTTACTTGTGCAATTGATTTTTTGAACTTAAGTGCAGGGCTGTTTTGTTTATCACTACAAAATACCATCTTGTGAGAGTCATTCCATTTTTTCTATCCTGTTGATCATCTTTGATTTGGATTACATCAACCCAGATATCGTATTTCGCCTAGTATAAGCCTCTTTTGATTGTAATATGGACCATTAAGAATCATTTCCTATGAAGGAGGAAGAAACACTGCCAATTAAATTATGACTTGCCATCCGTTGTGCACTGCTTCTGATTTTAGACATGTTCAAATGCGCATCTTAGAGTTTGTGAAATACGCTGTTATTAAACTCCCATCCTGTCGTTTGCAATTCAGTAATCCTCCTCTCCATAGTACCATTTATTGGGGGTCACAAAAGGCAGCCCGCTGCTGGAAATGCTGAACCAGACAGGACAAGGTGATAGATTCTAGTGAACTTCTATAGGGGCTCCCCTCCAATTTGCTTGTTCATTTTTTTTTTTAAAGATTTTATTTATTTATTTGATAGACAGAGATCATAAGCAGGCAGACAGGCAGAGAGAGGGAGAGGAGGAAGCAGGCTCCCTGCAGAGCAGAGAGCTCGATGCGGGACTCGATCCCAGGACCCTGAGATCATGACCTGAGCCGAAGGCAGCGGCTTAACCCACTGAGCCACCCAGGCGCCCCTGCTTGTTCATTTTTTGCACACCCACTCACCCAATAAATACTAATGTCCAGTGAGAGCACGAAAGGTGCAGCTTACACAACTGAAGAAGACCCGGTCCTTCAATCCCTGCCTGGAGCTCACATGTTAATCGGTCGCTGCACACTGCCTGGGCTTGGTTATTTGGGTCCATCAGAATCTCCTTAACCAAACTGTTGTCCATATCAACACTTGAGGCTCACTCAGGAAGGCGACTGGAGGAGGATGGACAGATCAGGAAGAAGAGACCCTGGCCTCCAGCTGTAGGGATAAGTCAGTAAGTAAGGAGGTTACAAGGCCTGAAGCGTGCGATGAATTCAGGAAGAATGGGCGCTGGACCAGAAATGTCACAGTGGTCAATCCTCGGGGTCAGGTAGATAGGCAGGGGACATCCAGAGACGAATCGGGCCCCGAAGACTCCCCCAGCCTATGTTTTGCTTCTGGATGGGACCTGGACACCAGGAGATATAATCAGCCTAAGAACCAGGTCCCGAGACTGCAGACTGGTCCTGTTCTCACTGCTGTCATGGAGTGGGTGGAGTGGGGGCCATGGGGAGGTGGCAAGTGGAGAGATTTTCTCCTAGGGGCAGTGAAAGTTCAGGCCTGGCTCAGCATGGAGCAGGGGAAGCTGGACCCTTGCTGCTGACATGGGACCAAGAAGGGAAATCAGGGGAGAAGGTGGAGAAGAACACAGGAGCAAGTGTCTGCATCTGGGATGCAAGCTGAGATCCCCTAACCCCTGACCCAGGAGATAGAGTGCTGAGGCCCCTGACATGTGGGAATCTCAGTTGGGTACTGGCTCAGGGCTCAGAGCTGGCGCGTGACAGCATGGGCCCGCACCCGTGAGGACCTGGCGAGGGCAGAGGCAGAGGGAGGAGAGAGTTCTCTCCTCTTCCTTCGGAAGGCGGTCACTTTTTTATCCATCCCCTAAGATAACTGACAAACATGGTTTCATTAAGCATGTACTCCCTGCAAGGTATAAGAGGGGAGCAGTTGACAGAAGGCACTTAAGGACCACCTCTGATTTAAGAATCTCATTGTCTAATGAGGAAGGCAAGACGAGAGCTCAAAGACTTCAGTCTTCAGGATGTAGTCTTCTGTGGCTGCAACACGAAAGACGGCCCAGGAATTTCTGTGAAGGGCTCCTGCGCCGCACAGACCCCAGCAGGTTCCCTCGAAGTCCCCATGCCACCACCTTCTGCCGGACCCGCCTGCTGTTCTCATCTGTTTTGGAGCCTCCCCATGCCTCATCTCGAGGCTTCGAGATCCTACTACAACTGTGTGTAGACAGGACAAGAAGAGAGGCTATCTCCTAACTAGGTCGGAACCTCTTCAGGAACATGGATGGGGTTGGGAGAGTTTCCTTCGTGTTCAGCAGAAGACAGGTGCTCAAAAGCAGTTTATAGAATACGTTAAGTAGGCTACAATGAAATGATTAAGGAAACAGTCCACTCTTTTGTCTTTCATTTATCTTAAATCCTCTATGATATCTTCTGTGTTTTTATATGTGAGCGGCACCTCTTAATAGTAAAAGTTGGGCTCAGGGTTACTTTTATGACATCACCTTAAATATCCAACACTTAGTTAGGTTCTTCCCTACTTCCTATTGTTTTTAAAAGTGAAAGAGAGAGAGAGTCAAGGATGAAATATGCAGTGTAGTGAGTGCTTATTATGTACCAGACCTCAGGTGGTAAGTGCCATGGGGGTACAAAGATGTGACAAACATTGCCACCGTCTGCAGTGACTTACAATCAGACTTCTTCCTGTGTTTAAAATTGGCAAGTCTTCCTTACTGGGACAAAAATGCTGTGCCTTCTTTCTTAAGAGTTAAGGAATAAGTTCCTAATGGTGGCTTAGAGTAAGAATTATAAATCAAATGCAGAACATTAGTTGACTCTCAGGTCAGAGTGAAATAGAAATAGAGCCCATTCTGGCCCAAGTCAACTTCATCCAGAATGCAGCAAGGTGCCCCATCCTCTGGTTCTGTGTTTTTGCTTTTTTTTTTTTTTTTTTTTTTTTTAGTTATTTATTTGACAGAGAGAGATCACAAGTAGGCAGAGAGGCAGGCAGAGAGAGAGAGAGGAGGAAGCAGGCTCCCTGCTGAGCAGAGAGCCCGATGCGGGACTCGATCCCAGGACCCTGAGATCATGACCTGAGCCGAAGGCAGCGGCTTAACCCACTGAGCCACCCAGGCGCCCCTGTGTTTTTGCTTTTAAAAAAAAAACACACACACACACACAATGATACAAGATCTAATTAAGTCAAGAATTTAGATACAAACTTCAAAACAGTATGAATTCCTGGGAATGCATGAAGTTATTATTACATATTATTACTATTACTGCAGAAGGCTTCGACTTGACAGAGCTTTTTCTCTCCCTGGCCAAACTTAGATTGAAACGTGAAGACAGCTGATAGAGATTTGGCTTTGTGTACTTTTCTGGGAGGGCAGACACGCGCCCTAGACCTGGATATTGTTTGCAGGCTCCTTGAGACATGTGACTCAGTGAGTGGATGATGGTGACATTAGTGACAAGAGTGTATATAACACTTGCTGGGGCCAGGGTCTGCAGCCGACCCTGGGAATGCAAGAATAAGTAATGTGGCCAATGTTTGATGGCCAGGTTCCCTTCTAAGCACTCCACATGCACTGTCATCAAACCTCACAATGACACTGTGGGAGAGGTGTTATTACCAACCCCTGTGATGGTGAGTTAAGTAACCAGACCCAGGCTTAAGCGAGTAAGTGCAGGCCAGAGCCTCCAGCCTCCAAAAGGGATGCTCAAGTCCTCAATTTGCACAGAGCCAATGCTCAGTACAAGTTATACAGAAAACCACTAAGCGCAGACATGTCATCGAAGAGCTCACTCACTTGGACTTTCCGCAGTTTCACTGTGGAGCAGTCCTCATTGACCTGAATACAGATGGCTTTGTCCTATCCTGATGAGTCTACTCTACTTTGGAGGGTTGGCCAGTTCCTGCACCAGAGGGAGTGCAAACAAGAGTCCTGGGTCAGGTAAAAAAAACTCTGTCTTGGGGCGCCTGAGTGGCTCAGTGGGTTAAGCCTCTGCCTTCGGCTTGGGTCGTGATCTCAGGGTCCTGGGATGGGGCCCTGCATCGGGCTCTCTGCTCAGCGGGGAGCCTGCTTCCTCCTCTCTCTCTGCCTGCCTCTCTTGTGATCTCTGTCTGTCGAATAAATAAATAAAATCCTAAAAACAAAATCAAAAACAAAAACAAAACAAAACTCTGTCTCTGCAGGCTTGCAGGGGTTTGTCCTGTTATGCTGCAACCACCACCAGGGGCTGAATGGTGACATGCGAGGCCTGGGAAACCAGGAGGAGGAGCCCAGAGGAAGGAAGGCAGAGGGAACAGCCAGAGTGCAGCCCATCTGCGGTGGGGGCGAATGCAAGTTCCTGTTCTCCCAGCAGGGGGCAGCAAGTGCTGAGGACAGGCAATTGACTATCTGGTGGGCAGGGGGCACCTAGGTGGCTCAGAGGGGTTGAGCATCTGACTCTGGGTTTCAGCTCAGGTCATAATCTCGGGGTCATGGGATCGAGCCCCCCATGGGGCTCCATCCTAAGAGGGAGTCGGCTTGAGATTCTCTCCCTGTGTCCCTCTTTCTACTTGTTCGTTCGCATGCTCTCTCTCTAACAGATAAATAAATCTTTAAAAATTTAAATAAAATAAATAACTCTGGATTCACTCAGTGATACTTGGGAAAAGTAACCCTGGAACATAGTGAATTTCTTTTTTTCCCCCCCTTTTAAGATTTTTATTATTTATTTATTTAACAGAGCAAGCAAGAGAGGGAGAAGCAGGCCCCACACGGAGCTTGATACCAGGATGCTGGGATATACCCTGGGCTGAACCTTTACTGACTGGGCCACCCAGGTGCTCCCATAGTGAATTTCTTATCAATTTGAGATACAGCAACTCAGAGTGATACTTTGGGTATTAAAGTTATGGGACTTTATTTTGCAGTCCCAAGCTGGTAGGGCCAGAGTACTTGAGTTATAAAGAACATTGAGTGTTAATAAATTTTAATAAAGGAGTTAAAGAGATAAATCACAGCAGAATGACTGCAAATTGCAAAATAAGCTTACAGAACCATTTAACATTGTCAGTACAAAGTGATGTAAGCAAGATAACATTTTTAAACCTGTCAAACTATCAAAAAATTTTTGAACTGTAACTACTGATGGTTTTTTTAAGATTTTATTTTTAAATAATCTCGACACTCATCGGGGGGGGCTTGAACTCACAACCCCAAGATGAAGAGTTGCTCCCTCCACCAGTTGAGGCCAGCTAGGTGTCCCTAAACTTCTGATAGGCTAAAAGAATTTGTATGTTTTGGGCTGCTAATCCTAAAATAGTCCCAAGTATCAATCCCATTTTATGAATGAAAAAACTGAATCTCTGAGAGATTGAGTGATATAAAGACATCAATTTGAATATATACGTACATACTGTCTATGCCACTAAAATGATAAATAATTCTATGTTCTAGCAGCCATCCTGTGCCTTGCAGGATGTCTAACAACATCTCTGCTCTGTACCCCCTCAAAGCCAGTGGCAATCCTCCTTTCCAGTTGTGACCATTAAAAATGTCTGCAGACTGGGTGATGGGTATTACGGAGGACACCTGTGGTGAGGAGCACTGGGTGTTATAGGCGACTAATGATTCACTGAACACGACATCATAAACTAATGACATACTTAAAAAAGAAAAAAAGGAAAAAAAAAACCCTAATGATGTACTATACATTGGTTAACTGAACATTAAAAAAAAATGCAGATATTGCCAAATGTCCCTCTAGGGACAAATGAGCCCCCTGGTTGAGAACTACTGGGATGAGGGCTATCTGAGGCTGAGAAATCTCAACGAAATTCTTGAAGAGCAGCGTTTGATGGAGCAGGTGGGAGGAAGCCAAAGCTGAGTGTGTCCACGGCGCCACCGTAGGATGCGCAACAGGTGACTGCGGGCTGGCCCTGCCCCAGCAGGCTCCGAAACTCCAGGAGCTTTTTACAAAGGAAAGGAGAGCCTTGGAGAATTAAAAACCAGAGGACCCATTAGAAGTCTGTCTAGCAAACAGTTTCATTCCTGACACACCTTGAAGCAGGAATATGAAGAACTTTGGTGGGAAGATCTCCAGGCAAATAAGGGAGACTCAACAGAATCCCCGATGGAACGGTACATTTAGGAAAATGAGAATGACACCAAAGGAAGATAATGCAAGAAGAAAAGGACAATGAGAAATACTGGCCCAGGCACCCGGGGCGGAAAAGCAAGTGTGTTATTAACATACAATTTGGGGGGGCACCTGGGTGGCTCAGTGAGTTAAGGACTCTGCCTTTGGCTCAGGTCATGATCTCAGGGTCCTGGGATCGAGCCCCGCATCGGGCTCTCTGCTCAGCGGGGAACCCGCCTCCCCTCTCTCTCTCTGCCTGCCTCTCTGCCTCCTTGTGATCTCTGTCTCTGTCAAAATAAATAAATAAATAAAATCTTTAAAAAAATAATACAATGTGGGTCTCTTGGATAGTATTTATAGCAATAATTTAGTATTATAATTGTAACAACTATTAATATATTAGTGACAATCACAAGGAGATAATAGTATCATTATATTATTTAATGATTAATTATTGACCTATAATTGGTTAAGCAGAGCACTGATATAAGTTTATCGGGAGGAGGCAGGGATGAAACGTCGGGGAGGCAGGCAGGAGTATAAATGAACTGTATCCTAATCAGTTGCAGAATTGACTAGATAATGTCTACAGCTTTGAAATGGTGAAACAGATTACTATAGGTTAGCATCTAAACTAATAGCTATAAAAGTTAAGAGTGGATTGTTCCTGGGCTGGGGACAGGAACGCCGAGCACAGTGGGTCAGGAACTAGTGTTTTTTAAATTATGTCTCTTGATAAAAATTTATTTTTTAATCCTTGTGCATATATCATTTTGATTAAGGAAGCATTTAGAATCTCCAGACCTGATGAAACAGTAGTGAGGGGAACATTCTTCTTCCTTGCTTGTAGGAGTATGTAATGAGACAAGTGTTCTGGAAAATAGTGCGATAACTCTCAAAAGCCTTACAATATTCACCACCTCTAGGAATACATCCTTAGGAAGAAGCTGGGAATGTGGGCCAAAATTAATATACAAAGCTTCATATTGTGTTATTTGAAATAGTAAAAAAGTCAGAAACAACATAAATATCCAGCAACTGGGGAGTGGCTAAGTGAACGTGTAGATCCAAAATTGATGTCCTACTATCTTTAAAAGTGTTTATGAAGAACTTTAATCACATGGAGACTTGCTTACAAATATTACAAAAAACCAAGGTAAACAACTAGCTAAAAGGCCATATTTCAACCATGTAAAATGCACAGAAGACTAGGTGGGAATACACAAACACATCAACACTGCCTATCTCTGGATAAATTTTATTTTCTTCTCAATCTTCATCAAAATATCATAAAAAAAAATTCTCAGTTTTCTAATTTGTCTTCAATTAGCATATATTGCTTTCACAGTCAGAATGAACATTAATGTTACCTCTTTTTTTTTTTAGGATTTTATTTATTGATCTGATAGAGAAAGAACATAAGCAGGGTGAGTGGCAGGCAGAGGCAGAGGGAAAAGTATACTCCTGGCTGAGCAGGGAGCCCAATGTGGGGCTTGACCCCAGGACCCTGAGATCATGACCTGAGCTGAAGGCAGACCCTTAACCAACTAAGCCACCCAGGCACCCCTAGTGTTATCATTTTAAAAGAAAAGGAGATACAAACTATCTTGAGTAGGAAATGTCTTACTAAAGAGCAAAACCCACCACTGTGCAGCTAAGGCCTGGTGGATGGAGGGAGGAGGTGGCTCGTTACTTGCTTCCGGCTTTCCTGGAACCACCGAAGGCTGACTTCCCACTTTACAGTCAGCTCGAGATTCGAGATTCGGGATGGAACAAAAGAGTAATGTAGAGTTTCACTTTGCATAATTGATTTCGCTCATCAAGACCTTGGAACACACATTCATTTTTATTCACAGTCTAATGGAGGCAGTTGTTGTCATTTATTGTCACTGTCAATGTGTCTGAGTCTATGAAGGGTTTTAGACCGTTTTCCTTCCACTGCCGGTCGCAAACAACAGATGAGCGATGGTCCTTCCACGGATGGCTGTGTACACCAACTGGTGAGGCTCGCCCAGGTAGGGCGAAAAAGCAAACAAACAAGATATTCCTTATTTGAGAGTCGTTTTTAAATGGTCTTTTTCCTGACGTAATGTGGCTTTTCACCAAGATGTTAAATCACACATTAATAATCCAGAACAGAACAGTGCTTCTCAAACTTTAGACTCATTGATTATCTGAGAAACGCGTTAAAAATGCAGATTAGTTGGTCCAACCCCCAAAGAGTCTGATGCATACGATCTGGGGTGGATTTAAGAATAGGCATTTTCAACAAATACTGTAATTTGCTCTTGATACCTGTGTTTCTGAAACCAATCTTTGATAGTTACAGAGTAAGTTGGAAGTATGCAACTGTGGTTGTAATTTAAATACCTCCCAAACTAAAAACAATTTGTTATCATTCACTACTTAGTCCAGCTAGTTTTTTTAAATTCATAGATAAATATTTATATTTTCAATAAAAGCCTGGTGTTTTAAAGATGGGGAATTGAAAGGCATAGTTATCTATATCTCCCCTTACATTACAACCGAATGACAGTGAATAGATTTTTGTAAAAGCTAGAAATCTACAGGAACAGAGAAAAATGGGAGAAAATATGACACTGGCAGAGAAATGTGAACCGGATCTTGGGAGTCATAGAGTGGACAGACAAGCAGTAAGTGGTGTGGCATTGTGTGGAGGAAGCAGAAATCTCCCTGTACAGTAGGAGAAGTGGTAATGAGAAGCCGGCTTGCTCAAGTGAGCCTCAGAGGCTTGGAGACCAGAGGTACTAGGAACCTTTGAGCTTAGGGATGAGGAATGTAGCTGAAAAGAGCATTGATTCACAGTCTGTATAAGAAGGAATCAGTCCACAAGTCCCCTTCCGTACCCCACTGCAGGGAACAGAAGATTCATGCTCTAGAAATTGACAAAGAGGCGCTAAACTCAGACACTGTCACCAGGCCAGAGCCGGGCAGGTGTGCCCGTGGCCCATTTATTATCTCTCTTCCAAATCCACCCTTCCTTGCCCTGATTTGTAATACTGGACTTGAACCCTGTGAGCATTTCTTTTTTGCTGAGGGAATCAATATTAGACATTGTCAGTAGAAGTTTCTAGAGTGATACCATGAGGTGACAGTAGCAGGAAGGTGCTTGCTTTCCTTCTGGTTCTGTTTCTGCTGCCATTTTATTCAATGGGGGAGCCAGTGGATTGGTGAGGGAGGCCTGGTGGTGCTCACCCCAGTGCCCCTCGTGACCAGCTCCAGCCACACTCATCTCCTGCTGCATCTGCCCAGCAGCCACTTCCTTCCATGGCAGCTCCAGAGGTGGCCTCAAGTAACTGTCTCCTCACCTGATGGCCATTTCCACAGCAGCTCAGCCCATCCACACTTCCACACATCATTGCTGGTGGGTGTCCTCTGGTAGTCTCTTTGGTAACAGTGGGCTGGTGTTCCCATAGTAGCTATGCCCTCTTTGAGAGGGTCTAATTGCAGCTTTTTGTGTGTGGTGGGGCCGGGGATGTGGTGTCCGTCTCCTAGTTCCTAGTCTCATTTCCCTTAATCTAAATAGCCTGAAGGTAATAACCGCTCCCCCCAACCCCCGCCACCACTTCTGGAGCTTTTAGAGAATCCCCTCCCTTTTTTTATTAGCTAATCACTTTTTACAAGTAAAAGTTTCTTTTCTTTTTTTTGAAGATTATATTTATTTACTTGACAGAGAGAGATCACAAGTAGGCAGAGAGGCAGGCAGAGAGAGAGAGAGAGGAAGCAGGCTCCCCACTGGGCAGAGAGCCCAATGTGGGGCTCGACCCCAGGACCCTGAGATCATGACCCGAGCCGAAGGCAGAGGCTTAACCCACTGAGCCACCCAGGCGCACCAAGCTAACATTTCTTGATTTTGATTTTCCTCTGCTTGAATTAGTAATGTAGCTTCTGTCTTTTGACATACTGTAAGGGTTTGAAAAGGAGTGAGTGAAAATACTCATATTTGAAGGTGAGATTTCCCCGCTTCCTTTCTTCCTTGATTCCCCACACACTAACATCCAGGATCACATCCTTTAGGCAGGAGGGTTCTGCATTCTAGAAACTGACTGACCCAGGTGGCTCAGTCGGTTAAACAGCAGCCTTTGGCACAGGTAATGATCTCAGGGTCCTGGGGCTGATTCCCACATTGGGCTCCCTGAGCAGGGACCCTGCCTGCTGTTCCCTGACAAAGAGAGAGAAAGAAGGAAGGGGGGGAGAAAGGAAGGGAGAAAGGAGGAAAGAGACTGACTCAGGAGAAGAGACTTCAGACCCTGAGGCCCTAAGGTTCTACAACTAATGACCAGGCCTCCTCTGACAGCCCTGCAGTGAAGCTCCTTGGTCAACAGTCTCTAGCTATGCCTGCAACCAGCTTTTAGTTCCTTTCTCATAAATACAAATAGATAACTGGAATCACCAGGCACCTGAGGAAAACCTGTCCCTAAAAGACAAGTTTAGTAACACAATTTTACAAAGGGACAGAAAGAAACAAATTGGAAGAAAAGAGAACATCCTGCCCTTATCACCTGAAGCCTGAGACATTGCATCCAGAAAGGGGAAAAAAAAAACAAAACGATCAAATGAACAATCAGAAAATGGAAAATCAAAATTATAATAATGATCTTAAAAGCTCAACAGTAGATGGGAAGACAAAGTGGAAGAAATCTCATTGAAATTAACCAAAAAGACAAAGATACAGAAAAATACAAAAGTTAGAGCATCAATTCAAGAAATAAAACTATTCTACAAGGCATTCTGGAGAAAGATAACAGAGAAAGTTAAATAAGAAATTTTAAAGAAAGGTACTACAAGAAAATCTCTTGGGCCATGAGTTTCCCTATTGAAAAGGGCTCTCTGAGTTCCCAGAAAAGTGGTGCAGTGACACGGCATTGTGAAATTTTAGACAGCTGGGGAAAAGATAAGATCCTAGAGTGTGAAAACCAGTTAAACTTCTAGCAATCCTAGTCAGTGACCCAAGAAACTAGAATACAGGGGAAGAAGAACGCCTTCACAATTCTGAGGAGAAGTGATGACCAACTTGGAATTCTCTACCCAACCAAACTAACAATTAAGTGTGAGGGTAGAATAAACGCATTTCCAGACATGCACATCTCAGACATTTCACTCCCTTGTGCCACTTTGAAGAGGCTCCTAGAGAATGTGCTTTATCAAACCGGGAAACAGGAAGACATGAGAGGGTGAGCCAGGCCATCCAACATATGAGACACGCAAACAGAATTCCCAGGGGACACACCCACAGCAGGAGGGAACAGAGAACCCTAAAGGGATCTATCAAAAATAAAATAAATGAAAAGGACAAATTACCTTACGTATTTCCCTTGCTTTAAAATTTTGACAGAGAGTTGAGAGGAAGAGTGGTGATAGTGCATTAGAAGTATATGGTACTTATTTCTAGGACGTTTTTGAAAAAGTTGTAGAAGAAAGGAGATGAATCATAGTACAGTCATAATAGTATAAACACTGAATATTGATTTTTTAAATATAAAATCCTCCATCCTGGGCCCCCCAACAAAAAATCATACTACAAGGATGGAAGAATAGAAGTTTGTGTGGGTGTGTTGGAGGGGAGGTGGTCGTAAGCTAGTTAAATCTTCATTCTCCATAGTAGGAGGGCAATAGATAGTAACTAAACTTGAAAAATCGAGAAATTTTAAGTATAAGCATATGTATCAATACAGATATAAATGTTAGGAGAAATGTCTGAAGGAGTTGGAAATGGCTCCCTATAGGGAGAAAAACTGAGGTATAGGCAGGAGGTAAGACACTGCCCTTCCTTATTGTAAACCTTCTAGCACTTGCTGTGGTTTAAGTCTTCATGCAAGCATTCTGTGAATCAATAATTAAATATGAAACGCAGAATTTTAGTGACTTGAAACCTATCACTATTATTTTTGTGGCATTAAGTTGTGGGGGGGTCCCCGGGGCTACCTCTAGATCCGGTGATTTGCTAAGAGGGACTCATCGGACTGAGCATGCATACAATTGTACTCATGGTGATGCTTATTACAGCTAAGGGAGCAAAGTAAAGTCAGCAAAGAGAAAAGGACCAGGGGCCAAGACCAGAGCACAAGCTCCCAAGAGTTCTCTCCCAGTGAAGCCACACAAAACATGTTTGTTCTTCCAGCAATGCCTTAAGACAACGCATGCAAAATACCATCTACCAGGAGGGCTCATGAGAGAATCCATGCTCAAGGTTTTTACTGGGGGCCAGTCACGTAGACACCCTCAGCCTAGCACAGAAGAGACGAAATTCCAGACTCCTGGAAGGCTAGTACGTGTCCTACACAAGCCCCACTGTTTATACAGTTTGGGGACAGCAAGCCATGGTTATCATTTAGGGAAAATTTTCTATCAGTCTAGGGAAGGGTTTAGCATGTAATTCCCAGATGTCAGTCAATGGCCAACCTTGCAGAGCAGGTGTTTCCAAGGATCACCCTCTTCAGCTGCTACGTTAACTCCTCTGCTCAGGCATTACAAGTCATTTCAGATTTTCTTCTGACATATCAGAAATGCTGAGTGGACTGGTAAGACTCCCGACTGCAGTCAGTCATCAGATCCTTGTTCAAATCTCACACAGGGCCTCAAAATGTCATGAGATGTCAAGACAGGAACTGAGACTATTTGAGGCTTTTTCCATAGCGTTAATGGAAAGTTGGAAGGATATTACACATAGAAACAGGTGCCCAAGAAATGTTGATTGTGTACAGTTTTGTGACTTGGCCTGAGTTTTCTCCCTTTTACGCTTCGACCTTCTCATTCAGCCTCGTCTGCCGTGTCTATTGTTTTTTGCTTTTTGTTTTTTTAAAAAGATTTTATTTATTTTTTTGACAGAGAGAGACACAGCGAGAGAGGGAACACAAGCAGGGGGAGTGGGAGAGGGAGAAGCAGGCTTCCCGTTGAGCAGGGAGCTTGATGTGGGGCCTGATCCCAGGACCCTGAGATCATGACCTGAGCCGAAGGCAGATGCTTAAGGACTGAGCCACCCAGGAGCCCTTAGTCTGTAGTGGTTTTGCATTAAATAGGTGTGTTCTGCCACAAGGAATTTTTCAGCATTTCCTTCACATAGTTTGTCTTCACTACAAAGAAATTCCTGCTACTCTTTTTGTGTGCTTACCAGCAAGAGGCCGAGAAGCCGTGCACCTTCCCCGGCACTGGGTGAAACCCTTTGATGGGTCCCTTACTGAGAGAAACCACATCAGTGTAACCAGCTTTGAGTGGGTTCTGCAGTGAAGACTCCCAGCAGCTTTCTTCCGTGTGTCTCTGGTTTTCTTTCATTCACAGTGACGCCCTCCAGGACCGAAGGACAAACGAAGATGCCCCAGGTTTCACCACTCTTCACTGTGCCTCCCATGCAGCCCTCAAGGAATGCGTCTGTACAAAAGTCAGGGAGCCCACTGATCAATTATGACTGTTCCATCTCCATTCGTTCCTGTCTCCTCCCTCTTCTGACCACCTGTTCCGATGTAACGCCACCCACATCTTTGGTCCACTGTCCGTCTAGCCTCAGAAGGTGATTTTCTGTATCATAGGACTGTTCTGAAGATTACATGACATAAGGAATATGAAGGTGTCTTAGCAAGTGTAAAATGTTGTCTGAGTCACGAATGTCATTTTATTACGCAGTGTCAGTGTTTGGCAGATCTATTTGTTAAATGACCATGATTGACCCATAAAGTGCTCCCCAAAGGGCACAGTTAAGGTTCCTAGAGTCTCAAAGACCATATGACTGAAGTTTGCTCCCTCGTTTAAAAATATTTTTAATAGCTGTAAATCCTTTTTATCTAATTTAAATTCTTGGTTTGAATCCCTAATATTGCACAGGGTTTAGTTTTTACTTCAAACACATACCAATTATGTAGTATCAAATTAATCAGTCAAAAATGAGGCTGTTTTGATGAACACAATAACTTTAAGTCTGAGATTATGGATAATGGCTTGAATCTCACATTAGCCAGCTGACCCCTGTGTTTTGTTTTGAAGGCATAACATTGAGAAAATCCTAATTACACAGAATAGAAATCACAAAACGTAAATTTTTGAAAAAAAAAAAGCTTGTCTGAAATCTAACAGTGCTCTTTAATTAACTGTTCCAGAAGCTTGAAAAGGGAATAGAGTGTCTTGTGACTGTCTCAAAATTGAATCATTAACAGTATCTAATAACTGCTGTCATCTTTAATTGGTTATTATTCTATGTGGAGAGCATGAATGAGTGGACTTCTCAGATAATAGAAGTCTCCACTGTTTGGAAGAAAAGACATTTTAATCGTATGGTCACTTCCGATATTAGGGTATTTTAATCTTTGACCTTTTCCAAAGTTTTATATAACTTAGTTCTCGTTTCTGATAGATGTGCATGAAACAGCAAAGCTGATTTATTTTTCATAGTGACTCCATGCATGTTTCGGTTTATCTCTGACATTTTTTGTGGCTAGAAGCCCAGTGATGTTATTACTGTACAGTGCCACAATGACTTGATTGAATTCACTAAAAATACTAATGAGATAGGCAAGCTTGTACCACCGTGTTATATTGGGGGGAGCTATTTAGCTAAACGATGTATAAAGCTAAAGGATCTCATTATAAGCTTCCCTCCAAGTGGTTTCTTGACGCATTCGAATTACTTGGACAAACATCCTATCTCAAACTTCATTATGAAAACCGAAAATTTTGTACTCCCAGCCCACAGCATTAGAAAAAATGATGGAAAATCCAGAGTGTAAGGAATATACCTCCATCAGGTCAGACCATTTGTGCGACATTAGCCAACCTTGGGAAGATTCTGGCTTCTTAGTAGCGGCTGCGTGTCCCCATGGCCCATAGTGATTCATGTAACACGTTTCCGGGGCGATGTTTCTGTGTGTTATGACTTGTGCAGTCTCTCTGTTTTGTGCTCCGTATGTAGGAAGCTGCTATTTGGCCAGTTTATTTGGTGGAGTATTAAAACTGATCCCAGAAATAAGAAGTGTCTACTGCTGCTATGTAGGAAACCTTGCGTGTTTGTACCTGCATGATCCCGTTACGTAAGAACAAGCAAAAAGCTGAGACCCACACGACATTCCTCCTAACTAGCCACCATTTTCACTCCCAAGTAGAAACACACTGTGACCACGTTCAAATATCACATGGCGCGGAATGTCTCCGAGAGTCTTAGACTTACAATAAGGGAGATACTGTCATTCTCACAAACATCTGGAAGGAGTGCTTAGTAGACAAACTGCTGAGAACCTTCTCGGAAATCTTGGGGTCTACTTCCTCCAAGAAGTGAGAGAAACAGGATGCAGTGGACTTTCAATGAGTCATGAGTTTAACAGTCATTGACCCTTTTGTTGACAGAATTTAGAGAGAAAAAAAAAGGTGGTTTTATTTTCATGGCTGCCACTAGCACGGATTCTCGGGAGGGCATGAAATGCAGGGCAGCTGTCTAGAAAACCCGGGCAGCGTAATCCCATGCCCTCTATTTACCAGCGGGGAGAAGGGAAGGTGCCGTGCCCCTGTAAATCCAATAGGCTCTCAAGAGATTTGAATTGACCCTCAGTCCTGGTGTCTGGAAATCCATCATTCTACATAGACACAGGGACTTGAGCAGAATGAATAATTAGGATGGTTTAGAGAATTCAATTCAACTAGTATTTGCTGAGTGCACTGTGAACGCACAGTGTTCAGGGCCAGGTGCTGGAAAAGGCAGTGAACAAAGAGGGGAGAGAACGTGCCACGATGTAGGAAATGGCTCCTCCTCCTCGGGAGCTTTCAGTTTTGAGAGAGAGGCAGTGCACACTTTGGGAGTAATAAGAAAATTCTAGAGACAGTGTCTGATAGTGAAAACCATATTCTGGATAGAGATGAATGTCAAGAGCAACCTGGGGTGTGGGCGGGGGGCATGAGTGACTTGGATGGGGACCGACTGGGGTGGAAAGAGGCAAGAGGCCACAGCAGCTGGCAGATGACAGGGAGGTGATGATGAGGCCACCGGAGGGTGAGGCAGGGAAAAGGTCAGCGTGATGATGGGGACAGCGGTCCCACAGCGGTCCCACAGCGGTCCCACAGCGGTCCCACAGCGGGCACTGACTGACATTACAATCAAACTCTTGTTTTGACATAGATTTCTGCCAATCCGCCTAAACACACATTTTGGGGAAAATTCTAAAGTCCTTTTCATGTCAAAAAATGATCTGTTTTTCTTAAGCGGATTTCGACTTTACTATTAGAACTTTACGAAAAATCAAGTATTGGACTTCTCGTTAGGAAACTTCTGGAAATGATGGGATTATCAAAATAAATGAACTTCAATTTCCCTAAAATGTCTACTTGATGGCAGCAAAAATCCTATTTTATTTTATTTTATATTACTTTATTATTTTAAAAATATTCTATTGATTTATTTGCCGGAGAGAGCGCACAAGTAGGGGGAGTGGCAGGCAGAGGGAGAAACAGACTGCCTGCTGAGCAGGGTGCAGGGCTGGATTCCAGGGCCTGGGGATCATGACCTGAGCCAAAGGCAGGTGCTTAATGGACTGAGCCACCCAGGTGTCCCAGAAATCCTATTTTAAGAGCATGTTTGTGGTAGACTTTCTTGTGTTCTCTAAGGGCTCTCCTACCCTTTCGGACCTGTGGGAGATTATCCTTCCCTGACCCTTGGAAGTTAGCCAGAGCCCGTGGACTAACTTTGAATGATGCTGCCGACCACTGTGCTATGTACCATTTCCAGGGGAAGCTTTTAAGCACTGGTGCACGGTTCTCTGTGCTGTTCTCCTGCCACACTCGCGAAGGAGTCACTTGCTGAGCTGGAGCAGCAGAGTACGGCAGAGCTTCTACTCCCCGAGACATCTCATGGGGACTGCTGCTCCGAAGAGCCACCAGACACTGCGGTGGATGTGGCACAAATGAGAAAGAAACCGTCGCTATGTTACACCGCAAGATATGTGTTTGTTATCACAGCATTGCCTATCCTATCCTGGTTGGTACAGGGTTTGATTTTTCCTCTAATTTTCAGTTTTTAATAAAAATGGAATCTGGCTTAATTAGCTCATTGGTTAGAGGGCAGTTCTAACAAGGCCATGGACACGGATTTAATCTCCAGGAAGTCAGTTAACTGTGCAAGAGGAGAATTATTTGAGGAGTCCAGCTCTGCCAGCCTTCTCAGAATCCCTAGATCGCCTCTTTTTTTTTTCTGGAGGCACCACCCGCCTCCTTACCAGTTCCATCACCAGCACCACTGCGCTGGCCCCCTGCCAAGATTTCGGAGCCATCTGGAGACTAGTTGATACCAGCAGAGTTTCCCCATCTCCCACACCAAGCCTTATCTGCTCCAGGTCCCACTGCCACTTCTGGAAGCTGAAGGAACTTCATGGGAGCACGGGAGCTTCTCAGGTTCTCTGAGCAGCTGGGTGATGTCCCGCGAATGTGCGGGGAGAGCGAGTTCCGCCTGGGGCCGACCTTGACAAGAGGCCGAGGCTGGAGAGAGCCGAGCAGCTAAAACGCTCTCTTCCTCCTCCCGTCCATACAGTACGCGGAGGCATGGACTTTTCTCGCCATGGTTCCAGAGGAAATCCCACCGGAGCGATCTTTCTTCTCCGTGGCTCCTGGCGAAGATCTGGCCCCCTGGGTTGTAGGGCGCGTCCCATGACTTCGTTTTCCCCCTCCCTTCGTTTCCCTTTTCCTCACCCCTACCCCCATGGGCCTGGCCTGCAGCCCCTGAAAAGGAGGCAGATCGTTGCTTAGGCTCTAAAGACGAGTCACAGCCTCCACACCAAAGTCCAGATAACAAACCCACAAAATGAAGTCACTCGGAGCCTTTGCAAGAGGCCTCGATTAGGAAAGCGGGGAGGTAGGAGAGACCCTTAGGCTTCACCTTCCATCTCTGACCTCCCACCAGCCCATGTCCCACTTCCTCCTGAAACGAACACATCTGAGACGTTTCTTTGGTAAGGAGCGCTCCGGGTTCATTTGTTTGCCTAAAAATATTTTTCTTTTAGCCTTCTCTCTGATAAGCAATTTTGCTGGTGCCTGTCTGTGTGCTTCTTCAATTTCTTTTTTAAGTAATCTCTGCACTCAACGTGGAGCTCAAACTTAGGACTCCGAGATCAAGAGTCACAGGCTTTTCCAACAGAGCCAGCCAGGGGCGCCCTTGCCGGTATATTTCTAATGTGATGGTTTTTGTTCTTGTTGCTGTTATTTGTTTGTTTTAGCAATTTTAAGATCTTGCTTCACTGTTTTCTGGCTTACATCTCACTGTTGGCAAGTCTTCTGACAGTCCTTAGTAAGTAATCTGTCTTTATCTCCTAATTGCTTTTAAATTCCCTTTATTTTTGGTATTCTGCAGTTTTACTACGGTGCGTCTAAGTGTAGATTATTTTTTTATTTATCCTGTTCAGCATTTATTATGCTTCGTTGATCTAAGGATTAAAGTAGTCATCAATTCAGAAAGGTATGAATTGTCTCTTCAAGCAATAGGAGGAAAGCCTTTGAGAGCAACACTCCCGGCCTCTCTGTCCACTCGTCCTCTCCTTCCCTGGGTGGGAAGATGACTTATCCAGGAGGGGAGGCTGGGCTCTCGTCTGCCTATGCTCAGCCACGCCTGTTGTGTCTTTCTCTTTGGGAGCTGACTACAGGGAGTATATATTCCTTTCTGTTCCTCTGCACTAAAGTCTTTTCGGGGCAGACTTTTGAAGGGTGGGGGAAAGCAGACAGGTTTTCAGTGGTCCACCACTGCCTGTGATGGGGTGGGTGAGTTTGCTTCATTCTGAGATACAGGAGGAAGAAGGCTACTAAGGCATGTTTATTCAAAAGTTCCTTCAATAAGAAACCTGGCAGTTTTATCTCCATCTGCCTGAATCTAATGTACCTTTTTCAACTGGTTCCAAACAGAGTAGAGGATGGGGTGTCATTTATTGGCCTTACCCTTAAACTCCAATACCCCTTAATCCTACTCTATTATTCTGGAATTCTTGTTCTGTGTGTGTGTATGTGTGTGTGTTTAAGTAATCTCTACACCCAACATGGGGCTCAAAGTCACAACCCCGAGATCAAGAGTTGCATGGTCAAAAAAAAAAAATGGTGTATGGTCATCAGATTGAGCCAGCCAGGTGTCCCTTGATCTTGTTAATCACACATTAGATCCATCTATTTCTTGTGCTCCTTAACTTCCGTTGTGTATTTTCCATCTTTCTGTCATACTCTTTGCTTTCTGGGTAATTTCTTTCAGTTCACCCATTCTGCCTTCCGCTGTGTATACACTCTTGTGTGACCCATCCCTTTTTTGACAATACCATTTTCCTGGCTCCCATTTCCCATTTCTCTTAGCATTTTAAACGGTCCTGTAATTTTAGTAGCTGAAGTCCAAGCCGACTCTTTGCTATTTTCACTGACTCTTGCTTGTGGTGGCCTGTTTCCTTACGCCTTTTATAATTTCAGGATACAATCTCTTGTTTGGCTGAATTGTATTTGCGGGGATCCTGAGAGAACTGGTTTGTGCGAACATTTCTTCTAGAGGCAACTAGTGTTCGTGTCTGCCTGCCACCACGTGCCCTGCAATCGTGGAGGCACGTCAGCACCTTTCTCAGCTTGTGCCTTCTTGGCCAACACAGGTCGTATAGGATCAAATGCCAAACTCAGAGTTTTAGGAGAGATTTTTTCCCCTAGCCAGCTTCAAACTAACCAACAACCAACCAACCAACCAGCCCTGAAAAACACCCTGAATGACTCCCTTGCTTTTGAGCAGCTTCTCTATAGACACGTTTCACTGAGCTTCTTTGACTATCCCAAGTTTACATGGGGGTCTCTCTTGCAACTCCCGCCTGGACATAGGCCCAAAACTTTAACCTTGGTCCTTATGCAACCATCAAATCCAGAACCCTGGGTTACAGGGATCAGCAAGTCACCAGGGATCAGCACCTCCAGCTTTAGGGTCAGTTCATCTCCATGTTTTCAAGCTTCAGCTTCGTTCTGTAGATATTTCACTGTCTTATTTGTCAAGATCAGTGATGCCTTTCAGAGGAGACTTGATAGATTTTTTTTTTTTTCTCAGAATTTCTGTCTTACAGTGGGGTATTTTCTCAGGCTACATCGTTTGCAGTACTGCCAGAAACAGAAATCTCCAGAATGCAAAACAAATGAAACAGAATTTTATGTCAATAGAATTGACTGAAAGAGCACCAAGGCACAAGGCACCAGATCCATGCGCAGCAGACGTCTGCCAAGCTTTGGGGCTACCCCTGTGTCATCTTTTTTTTTTTTTAAAGGTTTTATTTATTTTATTTGACAGACAGAGATTACAAGTAGGCGGAGAGGCAGGCAGAGAGAGAGGGGAGGAAGCAGGCTCCCTGCTGAGCAAAGAGCCCGATGCGGGGCTCGATTCCAGGACCCTGGGATCATGACCTGAGCAGAAGGCAGAGGCTTTAACCCACTGAGCCACCCAGGCGCCCCCACCCCTGTGTCACCTGAATGGCGTCTTGCATTTGAGGTGTGGGGAACCTCCCTCATTGTGGACTTACACCTCCCAAGGTGGAACCCAGAACTCATTGCCCCAGCTTCTCAGGCAGGGATAGGGGGCAGGCATGCTATCTGGACTCTGCTTGTCTCAAGCACAGAATGAGACTTGAATTTGGAAAGGACCAAGGTGAAGAGCAGAACACCGGCAGGTATCTTTGAGCCAAAAGAGCAGGAGAATGTCCCCTTTCCAGGGAGTAGTGGCAGAGACCTGCTGCCTGAGCAGTCTCAGCCTATACAGAGTCCTAGTGTCCTACCCTTGGCAGTGGAGCTTCCAAGCCTGACCCTCTGGCCTTCTCAGAAAGTCTGTGTGACACCTGCTAGCCTATAATAAATTCCTTCTCTGCTTAAACCAGCTAAGCGGGGGCCGGTGTTTACAATTAAGAACCCAGACTGATAGCCTGTGGATAAAGCAATGTACGGAGGTTAATTATGAAGACTAATTCTGCAAGCTACATGCAGAAATCAATATTATGAACCGCCGTGCCTCACTGCATTCTGTGTCTAATAAAGGGAAGGCTGACACACTCAGATTACCGGAATAAATTTGGTATTATATTTAAAAGAGAAATATAATTTAGAATTTAAACATACACCTTTCCTACCCACAATTGGTGTTTGTTGAAAATATGTAGGATTCTACTGTGTGGCTAAAAATTAGGTGTATATATGGCAGGTGTGTGTATTTCAAGTTTGGTTTGATCTACAGATTAATTAAAAATAAGGAATGGGGGCACCTGGGATCGAGCCCCGCATCGGGCTCTCTGCTCAGTGGGGAGCCTGCTTCCTCCTCTCTCTCTGCCTGCCTCTCTGCCTACTTGTGATCTCTGTCAAATAAATAAAATCTTTAAAAAAAAAAAATAAGGAATGAATATTTGGTTCCAGTTGGGATTTTATGCAAGTTCCTGCCAAGGTTATTATTACAAAGAGGCAAAGAGGTCGGCATCATGGAGATAAATCGTCGCACTGATTTTCCACATGATGTCCCACGACATTCCTGATAAAGGCTCCACATCTCATTCCCATTCCTATTTCACCTCTGCTCTCTCTGCCTGGAACTTCCTCTCCTTCTGTCTCCACAAACCCAGATTATAGATGTCCTTTAAGGCTCCTTTTTAATAGCACTCCCTCTGTCAAAATATCCTCTATCACACCAGAAGGCTTTAACATCACCTTTCCCTGAACGTGGAAAGCACTCTGTGAGAAATATGTACTATTTCCATATACGTCGGAAACCTGGACACACAAGTAGTCCATGGAAGGTGGAAGAGACACACAAGAATGGCCTTTGAGGGGCGCCTGGGTGGCTCAGTGGGTTAAGCCTCTGCCTTCGGCTCAGGTCATGATCTCTGGGTTCTGGGATCGAGTCCCACATTGCGCTCTCTGCTCAGCGGGGAGCCTGCTTCCCCCTCTCTCTCTGCCTGTCTGTCTGCCTACTTGTGATCTCTGTCTCTGTTAAATAAATAAAATCTTTAAAAAAAAAAAAAAAAGAATGGCCTTTGAGTTGCGGGTCACTCAGGTTCAGGAAGGGTGATCATCAGTTCCCATCTCCTATCTCCCAGACTGTGCTGGCCAAAGAAGGCAGAGAGGACTACAATGGGTAAGTGATTTAAACAGGCATCATCTGGTCAAACGAACAAATAGATTGACTTCCAATGTAAAATCAGCTTTTCCCTACTGTCTCAAGCCTTATGCTCCAGAGTATGCATGGTCCCAACCCTAACCCTAAACTTAACATTAACCCTAAACACTAACCCTAACCCTAACTCTTAACCCTATCCCCAAGCTCTAACCCCTAATCCCTACCCTGACCCCTAACCCTAACCCCAGTTTATTTCAGCTGATTTGTCTACACTTCAGGTCACAGGCAGAGGCCTCTCTGTTCAGACTTGGGGTCTGCCTACCGGTAGAGCAGCCTCTGTGGGTGGCCAGCTGCCCCCCACCATCTTCCTGCTGCCACCCCATTCCCTGCCAGTCAGTTAACCCTTTCCCTGCCCAGCACCACCCCAAGTCCTTCCTCTCCTTGTGTCTGAGCTCCTGGATGGCTTGTCAGTTACTCTTTCTCCATCTCCTGCTCCTGGTGTGGGGGAGAAGGGAAATTTTGAATGCTGAGGTAGAAAAAAGGGGAGGAGATGTGAGGAAATGGAAAAAATTTGTCCTTCCATCTATCACCTCCCTGGGCTAGAAATTTAGCATTTTGAGAGACTGAGCCGCTTCCCACACATTTTTCAGTCCTCGCACAGAGGAGATCAACACATATTTGTTTAAGGGATGCATGGACTAAGGAGGTAATCTAGCAGAGAAAATGTCATGCTCTGATGTTCGATGGTATGTGACTTACACTGTCAAGACCTTTATGCCTTCCTCTAATAAGACATGGACTACACCATCTTTATTTGTCTGCACAGCCCAATGGGGTCGGCCCGGGTCAGGGGCGGAAGTTTGCTCTTGGCGCTCCTGCTCTTCTTTTTGGTTCCCCAACCCCCAGGAATCTCCCCGCCCCCTCCATCCCTGGCCAGTGACTTCCTGCTTCTCAAAACCAGGAAAGATCTGGGACCACAGCTGCTTTGACCAGAATTGCTTCAGGTGAGATGAGTAGGTGATCCCCAAAGTTGCCAATGCCTTCTTCGCCATATCACAAAAGAGTGACAGCCCAGATAAAAGGAGCTGCGGGAGCAGCAGGCCTTGATCTCAGAGCCTGGAAATCTCGAGGAACACAGTAGGTTTGGATGGGAATCAGGGCTGTAAGAGCCCAGGCCAAGCTTCCGAGCAGCAGCAGGAGTAGGATGGGGTTGTGGGTCTCTGTCTGGGACTGAAGGGAATGATGCTGGCATCCACTGCAGCTCCACGGAGGGTTTGCTGGGACTCTGGGACTCAGAATCGTGCTCAGAATCGAGCAATTGCCTGTAGGGCTCCTCTGAGTCACATACCATGGCACTTGTCACTTCTGCTCAGGCTGGGGAGACTTGGCAAATAAGTGTTTGGGCACCTCAGTTGGATGGCGGGTTTTCCAGGCTAACTGTAGGATTTTTGTATCTTCTAATGTCAATGCCCAAAATGGTGGCTGGCATAATAGATGTTTGCCATAAAAAAAATTACTGGAGAGATGGGTGGATGAATGAACAACCAAAGGAAGAGCACATCTTACATTTTGCAGGTCCTCTGGACTGAAAAATAGAAAATGAAATTGAAGAGGAAGGAGTCAAGGTAGCTTCTGAAGAAGGTTGGGCAATTTCCTGAACTTTCCAAGAGATTCTATGTGTTCATTAACACCAAAGAAAATTCAGAATTGCCTCCTGTCACCCACTTTCCCCACAGTTCAAGGTCTGGTATATTCCTGTGGTCACAGAGCTAAATCTCCACCAGTTATGTGTGCCCACCAGAAGAGTGTATCCAGTGGAAGGGGGGCTGGGAGCAGATCTAGGGAGAGAGGGACGCTACTCTTTCTAACTGCCTTGTAGGCTCTCATCCATTATACCTTTACTGACTAACTTCTGTAGACAGGAAGAAAACAAGGGTCACTCAAGGCACCAGTGGTCTGTCTCTTACATATATGGCAGGTCCAAGGTAGTCTTCATGATTCATGAAGACAAGTATGGTTCCTATAAGTAATTTGTGAGGTGGGGTGGACGGGGGGCACGGATGTGCATAAAGAGTGAAAACACAAGGGACTGTCCTCTCTAATATATTTGATGATAATACTGTACCTAAAGAATGGACACCATAACAATGAATGTATTCCTTCTTCTCCACGTGGCCTCACGTCTCATAATTCATTCTCCATCCTTCTCCATCCATCTGCACATCAGGACTGTGTCACCTGGGCTCCCTTACACTTGGCCGCTGGTGGGGTTGGCCAATGAGTAGCCACAAGAAGCAGAGATAAGTTGGGGTGTCTTCCCCACTTCTTTCCTGCTTCCATGCTATGTCTCTGACTACAGCTGTGTCCTCCTGGGACTACTGGTCCCTCCTGGTGACCCCTTCCCTGCAGCTCTAGCTGTCATGGACCCCTTGTCCTTTCTAGTCTAGGGGCTAACCTTACAGTTAGCTCCATACAGTTCCTAACCTTTGCATACCACAGCACCGCTATTGGCTCCCTCGACCTTGCCCACACATGGTGAGTGGTCCCTTCCTCGGAGTCTCTTCAGTTGAGCCATCTGAATGGAATTCGACTTCCTGCCAGCACCCTGACTGGTCCAGAGAAGAACGTGTCAAAGGCACGTAAAGAGTAATTTTCCACCAAAAACAAGTTCTTACATGATACTTGTGTTTTACGATTCAAAAGAGACTTCTGCCTTTTCCATAGCTTCCTGCCCAACCTGTTTTCATGAGGTCTTTTCACCGTGGCACAAGTACCAACATCAGCATATGACACACGTGGTTTATGGTGGAGGTTCCTGAGTGCTCCTGCCGGCTGGGGATGGGGTGGGGCGTGGGTGGTGGGCGTCAGGTTCCTGAGCAAAAGTTATAGTAGCTCCACCAGGCAGGGCTCTGAGCCAGGTGCTGTCCCACCCAGGGCAGCAGGCAGAAGAGAGGGTTGATTACTTGTTCCCAGTGTCTCTCTGCAGGAGCCCTAGCTGGGTGTTACATCCGGCACCAGCCACAAGCACAGTATGGTTTGAAGAAGAAAGAGAAGGGTTCTCAGACAGTTCTTGCCATGTTCCTTACACACTTGCTGAAATTCCTAGAGGGCACCACATTTCTCCATTAATTGCACATGGCCTGGTGAGGGGAATCATTGTTGTGAATATGCGTAACTGCTTTTCAGTCAGGGTGTAAATGACAGTGTCTTATTCTGTCCTGTCAGGAAACAAGAACTGATCTGGCTTTGAGAAAATGCTGGAACCCACACTGAGGGGGAATGGTAGAAGGGCAAGAAAGCTCCACTGAGGAGAGCTACCCATGAGGAGAGTGTCTCCTGAGGACTGGTCTCTTGAAACATGCTTCCCCTGAGAACTTCCCCTAAGGGATGCTATCCTTCTGAGAATTCCTGGTGCCCTATAAATGCTCGCCCTACAATGCATGCCCACTGAGGAGATCCCCTTGAGGGATGTTCCCTCTGAGGAGTGGTTTCCTGAGGAGTATTCCCTCTGGAACACATTCTAACTGAGGAGGTCCCCTTAAGGGATGCTTCCTCCAAGGACTTCCCCATGGAGGAGTTCTCCTGCTGAAATGCATGCCTACTGAAGAGATCTCCCTGAGGGATCCTCCCCCTGAGCAGTGTTCCCCCATGGCTTCCCTCCAGGGGTGTTCCCCCTGAAATGCATGCCCACTGAGGAGATTCCTTCTAAGGGATGCTCCCCCTGAGCAATGTTCCCCTGATGACTCTCCCCCAGGAGTGCTCCCTCCAAAAGGTATGGCCCCTGAGGAGAATTTTCCAGAGGATGGCTCCCACTGAGCAAGGTTCCTTTGTTCTCTTTCTCACAGATTCTCCCCTAAGCTCTGGGTTGAGAAAAGACTCCTCTAGAACTGAGGACTTTCAGGCTTAGCAGAGGACAGATTTCTCTTTCATCTTCCTGGCAGCTAGAGGAGGCTACCAGCGGAGGGCTCCATGGACCTGACAGCTGCTCTGGAAAGCGTCAGGCAAGCTGACCTGCTCGTCCCACCTCCATCCCTCTGCTCTGAGGCTCTGAGGCCCAGAGGGTTCTGAAAAGGGCTGGCTAATTTAGGCAGAGTTCTGGGGGGTGGGGGAGGAATTGCCCCAACATGCTCCCCACATTACCCTTCTCCCTCTAGACACCCAATTCCATCCTACCATTTTCACCCCTTCAGCACCCAACCAACAGGCTCTTCTTCCCACACACAAAGGCTGCTCTTTCCGAGGAGGACTTGCATTTTTACAGGGTAAGAACCCCGATGTAGAGATGAGTAACCATCTTTGCACTCTGGAAAAATGAAATGCGTAGGGCCCCAGCCCATTTGCTTCCCACTGAAATGAAACTATAAAAACAAAACAAAAACCCAAACAAAAAGCAATGTGTGATCTCAAGATCTAGAATACCTACTCTACTGAATAACAGATGGTCAGTGAATAAATAACCTTTATTCACTAAAAAGTTAGTAGCTGGACATTCATGCTGAAATTATTGGCTAGCCTCATGGCTCTTACATGTAGGTCTCAGTCCTCACACACAGAGCTTTAACAGGGTGTAAATGATAGTGAAATTTCAGTTATCAGCCTCAGGTATGGGAGCCATCTAGGGAAGCAGGGGTCCTTCCTAGCCCCTCAGAAATCACACCAGTGGGCTTTCCTTGCCCTAGCCCTAAGACACGGATCTCCAGGATGCAATGAAGGGGACTGACTTTCCTCCACGTTCTTGAAGCTTCACAGAAGACCTGCCCCCAAGAAGTAAGGGGTACGATTACTTAGGACAGGAATTTCTACGGCTACTTGTTTCCTCTTGCGTTCACAGAGAAACATGTCTCTCAGGTATAAGCAACAGTCCTGCTTGCCTCCATTTATCTGCTCTGTTAGGGCTGGAATTAATGCAATGACCATTCTGGGTCACAGACACCTTGTTTTTTTTCCTGAAGGTTTGCCCTCCCTTGATGAACATGTTGATGTAGGATCTTCTCATCTGAACACTTATGTGGTGGTCTTGATTAGGTCACTCTGGCATCGTTAGGCCGTTTCTGATCTTAGCAAGTGAAGACCCATGTTGCCAGCCTTGCCCCAACAGTGTCCTTTCAAGTCAACTTGGGGGTGGGCGCAAACCAAAGCAGCGAGAGGGTTTGGGGGCCATTCGCTGACAGAAAACCTGCCTCCTGAGACTACCTGCCTTCTTCCAAAGCTTTTGGAAGGTTGATGTTTAGTCTGCTGACACTGAGGGTAGAAGGATAAAAATATTCACACTGATATCTTTGTTTTCCAGGAATTGTTTCCATATTTTCTCAAGTTCCCTCTTTGAGGGGACCACGTAGCATGAATGGGGAACCTGCCACAGGTCCCTGGGCTCCTCCCTTGTTGCCAACTCCGTCTCTCACAGATGGTGCCAGTCATCTCTTCAGCTAGACACAACCTGTGCCCCCTGGCACCAACTCAGGTAGCACCTACCACATGGGTAGGTGAGACACCATGGGAATGATGGGGTTCCTGAGACAGCCCTCTGGCTCCCGAACCCGTCATGCCATACAAATGTGTTTTAATAAAAAGTGGAGGAATTTGTTTGAAAATATTTAGGGAAGGCCGGTTATGTTCCAGACACTATGCTAAGTACTGATGATTCTGAGGCCAACCAGACAGACGCAGGACGCATAGCCCAGTGTGAAGTCGGGCTTCGAGCATGGGACTCTAACATGTTAGGAAGGCTGTAGGAGGAGACAGTCGGGATGCTGTGACGAATTCCGGGAAGGGGAGCCTAGGACTCTTAAGTGTTAGAGGAGATGTGTGAGGTTTTTGGTAAAAAGAATGATGTTTAATAAGGAACAGATAGAAGTTGTCCAAATAAGACAGTAGGGCAGGCCTGTACAAGTGAAGTGAAAGGGTTTAAGTATTTTTAAATAACTGAATGGAGCTCAGTATGCCTAGAACTTCATGATGGGCGTGAACATGGGAGATGCTTGAGAAGCAGGCAGAAGTCAGGTTGAAGGGCTTCAGAAAAGGACTCCTACCCCGGGCTGTGGTCTACCTCGCACGTCACCTCTGCAATTCCTGGCAACACTCCCATCAGCTTGTGGTAGAGAGGGGGAGGGGAACTAGTCCAAAGGCAACGCAAAGAGAAAAAACAAACACTTGCACAGTTTTCATTATTTATAATAGTTATGCTCTCTAAAATCACCACGACACGGAATTGGCCAACACCAAGCCATCACTCAGAGGGGAGGTACAGGGTTCAGTTCCTGTTAACCTCTGGTCACAACATTTTCAACAACTGACCAACACATAAGCTTCGGTTGTTGTTGTTGTTGTTTTTAAGATTTTACTTATTTATTTATGAAAGAGAAAGTGTGAGAAGGGGGAAGGGCAGAGGGAGAAGCAGACTCCCCTGAGGAGCAGGGAGCCTGACTCAAGCCTCAATCCCAGGACCCCAGGATGATGACCCGAGCCGAAGGCAGCTGCTTAACCCACTGAGTCACCCAGGAGCCCCAACACAAAACCTTATTTTATCTGGGTTTCTGTTTAAAGGCATCTTCTTTAGGATATATTGTTGATGTATTAACTAGAACCCACAGCCAACAGCACTATAACTCATGCCTCAGTGAAAATTATCTAGAACATACGTTTTCTCCGTAAGACACATCAGAGCCTTCTTGTCTTTAGAAATTCTTGATAGCACTTCAGCACTGTTACGGACTGTTTTGTTCTCCAAAATCCATATGTGGAAGCCCTCATCCACATATTGACTGCATTCAGACACAGGTCTTTAAAGAAGGCATTTTAAGTTAAATGAAGTTAGAAGGCTGTAACCCTTACCCAATAGGACTGGTGTTCTAACAAGGAGAAGAGGAGACACGGCTCACAGGGAAGAGGTGGCCATCTGAGAGCCGGGAAGAGCGCCCTCACCAGGAATCAGCCTCTCGGGCGCCTTGATCTTGGACTTGCAGCCTTCAGAACTGTGAGAAAATACATTTTGGGTATTTAGGTCACTCAGGCTTGTTAGAACACCCCCAAGCTGACTAATACCAACAATGAGTTTTGGGGAGGGCATTTTAAATTACAAAATCACCAACAAGAAGCACAAAAGAAAAATCAGAGAGAGGAAATGGAGACAAACTTCACCAGCCTTATTTGGCTCATCTGGGAAACCACGCCCCATGCCCACCGGAGCTCCCACACCTTTTATACTCTTACAGCATCTTGCTTTTGCCACTACACTGTTTCAGGATGTGGGATCCTAGGACTGACTTTGGGAATCCTGTGTTGCTTCTTGACTGAAATTCCCACACAAATGTGTTTCTTTTCTAATGTGGTCTGACTTTTCCAGCCTGAGGTTCTCTTGGGTTCCAGTTTATCTATCCTCTCATCTTTCTATGCTTTAAAAAGCATCTGCCTTCACATTTCCTTCTTCTTATTTGGGTAGATTTCATTTTAATTTGGATCAAGATTTAATATGCATATAGTTTCAAGTCAAGTAGTCCCACAAAACTTATTACCAAAAAGAAAATGAACATTAATAGTAACCTTCTGATCCCCACCCCTACAATGCCCACTCTCAAGAGAGAACCATTTTATTTTATTTTATTTTAATATTTTATTTATCTATTTGACAGAGAGAGAGAGATCGCAAGTAGGCAGAGAGACAGGCAGAGAGAGAGATAGGGAAGCAGGCTCCCTACTGAGTAGAGAGCTTGATGTGGGACTTGATGCCAGGACCCTGAGATCATGACCCCAAGAGAACCATTTTAAAACTGATTCTTTCGGGGTGCCTGGGTGGCTCAGTGGGTTAATCCTCTGCCTTTGGCTAGGGTCATGGTCTCATGGTCCCGGGATCGAGCCCCACGTTGGTTTCTCTGCTCAGCGGGGAGCCTGCTTCCTCTCTTTCTTTGCCTGCTTCTCTGCCTGCTTGTGATCTCTCTTTCTTTGTCAAATAAATAAATAAAATCTTTAAAAAAATAATAAAATAATTGATTCTTTTGGTATTTAGTTCCCTGTCTCTAAATATGATTATATAGTTGTTTCTTGACTTTTTTTTTTTCTCCATTTTAGGCATTATGTATCGACTCTCCTCCCCTAATCCTACCAGGAAAGCAACATTATAATTTGGGATAGAGCAACATTCAGTGTTTATATTATTAGTGGTCATGTAAGTGATATGGACTGCCAAGTGCTATGGGATGCAGTGATTTGCTTTTCTGTGCAAGTTATTATTTTTCCTATGGTTAATTATTGTCTTTTGTTTGTTGAGTAGTGTGCTCTGTACTTATCCCTAATTTATTCTCACACTCTCCCTCAGAAATGAAAATCTTTTCCCAATATGCTTAAATGTATCAGATGTCTTATTAATTTCATCTTCTCGAATAATTCTCCCCGGTCCGTTTCTCTGTACCAGTAAGTGTTCCTTCCTTCCTTCCTTCCTCCCTCGCCCCCTCCCTCCATCCCTCCCTTCCTCCCCCTCCCCTTCCCCTACCTCCCTTTTTTGGTCCTGGTGTTCTGGAGTCTCACAGTGATTTATCTTATTGTGGGTTCGTTTTCTTTCATGATGCTAGGACCTTAGTGAGCCCTTTTCAAATGGAAACTTATATCCTTCCATTCCAGAAATGTTCTGGAATTATTTCATGGACAGTAAACTCCCTCTGCTTCCACTGTTCTCTTTCTGGATGCCCATTACTTAGATTTTGGACCTAGTCGAACTCTTCTCCAATTTAATAATCTTTTTCTTAGCATTTTTTTCTTCTTTGTCCTTTTGCTCTCTTGTCTGAGAAGATTCCTCAGCATTATCTTCTAGCACCTTTGTTGCGTTTTTCATTTCTGCTACTGTATTTGTAATTTCCAAGAACACTCTCTGAATATTCTTTTTTCATAACACTCTGTTCTTTTTTTAGTGATGCAGTATTTTTTCATCTCTTTGAGCATATTAAAGGTAGTGTGCTTTTTAAGTTTTCCTCCCTCACCTCTGATTTTTTTTTTTTGAGCCTTTGTCTTTCATATTAGAGGCTTTATTCATTTCATGGGATTCCTATCTGTCTGCTCATATTTTTTTTAAAAAGATTTTATTTATTTATTTGACACAGACAGAAATCACAAGTAGGCAGAGAGGCAGGCAGAGAGAGAGGAGGAAGCAGGCTCCCTACTGAGCAGAGAGCCTGATGCGGGGCTTGATTCCAGGACCCTGGTATCAAGACCTGAGCCAAAGGCAGAGGCTTTTAACCCACTGAGCCACCCAGGAGCCACCCTGTCTGCTCATATTTAAGAGAAGAACTGTAAAAACAACTCTGTGTGGGTAAGAGGGGTTTAGTGACTGCAGAATTTACTCCAGGGTCATCTAGCTGGCAGGTTTCATTAGGAAACCCTGGATGTTAGTGTTGTTTGGTCTTTTTTATTACAATCTTTTTGATGAGTTTTTTTTTTAAGATGTTATTTATTTATTTGATAGAAAGGGAGAGAGAGATCACAAGCAGGCAGAGAGGCAGGCAGAGGGGGAGGGCGAAGCAGGCCCCCTGCTGAGCAGAGAGCCTGATGCGGGACTGGATCCCAGGATCCTGAGATCATGACCTGGGCTGAGGGCAGAGGCTTAACCCACTGAGCCACCCAGGTGCCCCAAGATTTTTTTTTTTTTTTTTTTTTTTTTTAGCTGATAAGTCTTTTCTAATATCCTGCTTGAAAAATACCATAAATATTCTGCTGAGTTTCTGTAAGCTGGGTGGGATAGGAACTCAATTCCAACATTCAGTGGAAAACTTTTATTTAATCCCCCTGTTTTTAATATAGTCCCCTTCACGGAACTGCGCCTAGCATCCCCCAATCCAGAGAACAGCCCCGCAGGCCCTGCTGGGCAGTAACTGATCTGCATGGTGTAGGGGATGGACTCCGGGATCCAACTGCTTCTTATGTAAATCTTTAACCAGCCTTTCAGTTTTAGCCTCACACATCATTCCTACTTCTGCGATACCTTGTGCCACCAACTCCTATGCCTTTTGAATGTTTAATGCAGTAAATCAGTTTGCACCATGGCTTTCCCCATTGCTGCCTTCAGATTGTTGTAACTTTTGAAGTCTTCTTAGTCATCCGCTGTCCTTCCCTTGGCTTTTTCCAACTGATGATGATGCCAATGGGTTTTTTTTCTCTCTGATCTTTTTGTGGTTACGTCTTTTTATTATTATTTTTTTTATTTTTTTATTTTTAAACAAGCTCTATGCCCAAAGTGGGGCTCAAATTCAAGACCCCGGGGATCACAAGTTGCATATTCTGCTGACCGAGCCAGCCAGGTGTCCCTGCTTTTATGGTTTATGTCTTCAATTTTTGAGAAGTGTGATGTCACTTTTGATGGGTTTCAGAAGGCAGTAAAGGCTGATGCCTGAGTGAAGCTGTTACCCTTAACTAGAAATTCCCCCACTCTGTCCCTTTCAAGAGGACAGCCCCCTGCAATCTAGGTGCCTATGGCCG
Source organism: Mustela lutreola (assembly GCF_030435805.1). NCBI lineage: Eukaryota > Metazoa > Chordata > Mammalia > Carnivora > Mustelidae > Mustela > Mustela lutreola. Next base: position 99,967,502 of record NC_081299.1, on the reverse strand, counting down.
GGCTCTTCTACTAGGTCCCTTCAGACCTCCAGGGTGGGTTGACTTCTTGAATCCATGAAAGCCGATTGCCCAACACAAACATTTGCCGTAACCACCTCCCCAAGTTGGCTCTGACCAGTGGGTAGATCTGATGTGGACAGGTAGGCTATCAGAAAGATCAGAATTTCCCCCACCTCCCTCTCCCCTGCTTTGAGTCGCTGTGAATGGCTGCCATACTATCTTATGGAGTCTATATAGGTCATCAGGGTGGCCCTGCTTCTGGGGCCAAGGAGGTGACAGCCAGCGTGGTGGCTCTGTCTAGGCTTTGTGGGGTGGTCTCGCTGATCACACTGATCTTTAGCTTTAATACATCTGGTATCAGATATTATCCAGTTGTCCCATGGGGCCCAGCATCAGGAAACCAACTCAGGTGAATCAAACTCACAGCATAAGTCACCTAACCGTGTGCTTATTTATTAATTTATAATCTGCTCTGCCCCTTTCCAGTAAGTGGGCCATTTATACCTGCTATCCAGTTCTCTTTTTTTCTTAAAGATTTTATGTATTTATTTGACAGAGGCACAGTGAGAGAGAGAACAAAAAGCAGGGGGAGTGGCAGAGGGCAAAGCAGGCTTCCTGCCGAGCAGGGAGCCTGATGTGGCGCTCGATCCCAGAACCCCGGGATTAGGACCCGAGCCGAAGGCAGACACTTAATAACTGAGCCACCCGGGCACCCTTATCTGGGGTATTCTTTTTTTTTTTTAATTTAAGATTTTATTTATTTATCTGTCAGAGAAAAGAGAGCACAAGCAGAGGGAACAGCTGGTGGAGGGAGAAGCAGGCTCCTGCTGAGCAAGGAGGCTGATGTGGGACTTGATCCCAGGACCCTGGGATCATGACCTGAGCCGAAGGCAGACGCTTAACTGACGGAGCCAGCCGGGCATCCCTATCTGGGATATTCTTATTCAGGCCTCAACCCAGGTGGAAAGCCCAGTTTTCAGATGTCTTCTGCCCAGCAGGACACACCAATTACATTTACATACATTATTTCCAGTGACTCCTCGCTCTGACCCAGTGAACCGTTCTCCTCATTTGACAGATGAGGAAACCAGTGGTCAGCGAAGCTGAGTAAATTACTCTGGTTCTGGTACCCTTGGACCTTCTCCCACTCTGAGCTGGAGAACCACAGAGCAAGTCACAGAGGTGAAACGGTTTCACAAGCTCCCGGCAGAGTTCAGGATCTGGAAAGGCCTCTCTGATGACGTGGGATCTGAATCCTGATAGAAGACTGTGGACAGGCGAGGAGGCAAGGATCCAGGGGAACTGTGTGGGCCGCAGCTCTGAAGTACAGGACACACGACCACACTGGCAAGCATGGCGAGCCCCAGGGGGCCCATGTAGGTGACTGCGGAGAGGGGGGCTGAGTCCGCTGTCTGGCCCAGCAGCTAGGGAGGATGGTGGGGGTGGGGTATGGGGGGAGTGTATCAAAATGATCAGACTTTCCTATCTTCATAGGACGCTCTTGGCTGCTCCTGTCCCTTGAATTACCTGGATATTTTTTTCCAATTTGGCGGACTTTCTTGTATTGGGAATTCTCCTCAGACGCTTAAATAAGTTCAATACTGGGCTGTTGCTGTTTTTATTCCAATGCTTTATTATCTGTAAGTCCTCAAGTTTGGCCAGACACTGATGAGTAATAATTTGAGGATCCTGTGTTTCCCCAACTTGAACTCCTGTCGGAATCACCTAGAGAGGCCATTAAAAACCCAAGGGCTTGGGCCCCAACCCAACTTACTGAATCATTAGTGTTTCTTTTACAAGCTCCCCAGTCTCTTTCTCTCTCTCTCTCTCTCTTTTTTTTTTTTTTTTCACATTTTTATTTATTTAAGTAATCTCTACACACAACATGGAGCTCGAACTCACAACCCCAAGATCAGGGGTCTCATACTCTTCTAACTGACCCACCCAGGGGCCCCATTTGTTTTTCAAATTTTTTTTATCCACAGACTGTTCTTACACAGTTGACCTGATCATTTCTCAGAAAGTCTATGCTCCAGGCAGGGTCAGCGGGAGGTCACTCAACACCCGACACGTGGGGAGACTGCAGCACAAATCTTGAGTGAAGCCCATGTTTTCCACCTCAAAGCGGAGATTCTAGCAGGGCAGGGAATGTGGCTTACATCTGTGGACGCCACGTATGTCCACTGCCCTTCCTTTGACAGGGCTGTCCTCCCCCATTCAGTCTGGTCACTAGTGACATATTTAGTACCCAACACTGAGAAATGGTCATTGTCTTCAGGAAGCTTTCACAGGTTCTAAAAAAGCTTTTTTTTTTTTTTAATTTTAACATCTCAGAAATGGGGTCACGCCTAAAAGCTGTATCTTAGCATTTGTTCTAATGCAATGAAGAGTGTTTTTTTCCCTCTTACGGTATTGTAAAACACTGATGCCCCTTAGTTTTAAGGCTATATTCAAGCTAATGAAACCCAGTAGTTGAAAAAGGAATCACATACGTGTGTATACAGGGAGCTGACGTGAGCCCTGCCCAGGCTGTTCCCTCTGCATGGGTGATTCTGCCCATCTACTTCACCAATGCTGCTGATTTAGTATGACTCGATTCAAATGCCACCTCCTCCAGGAAGACTTCTAGGTTGTCCCAGTGCCCCCACTCAGTGTAGATTCAAAATCCTCCCTCTGGGCTCCCGTGCTTGTCTCTGACCTCTACTTCCCAGGCTGTGTTACTTTAGTCTGGTTATCGGTCCACCGCTCTGTAAGCAGACTGTGAGCTGAGTCTAGGCAAAGACACGGTTGTACCCCTCTGCGTTCTACTCCCTAGGAGAGAGTCTGGGTACATAGATGTTCAGTGAATGTTGAATGACTGAATGACAGACTGTGGAGCAGTTACAAGCCATATATGACCTTGACCCTATGTAACTGCACCCCTGGATTTCGGAAGAAAGGCAGGGCCTGCCCTGGAAAGGTTTCATGAAGCCCAGGAAAGGCTTCACAAAGGGAATGGGAGTGAACCATGCTGGCAGGACGGCTAATGGACTGTTTCAGGATTGTCATGAGGAAAAGAGAGCAGAGCTAAGACCTTCCCCTTTCCCACCCGGTGGGTCCTGGGATGACTGCTCTTTGGCTAGATTTGATGTGTTAATTTCAGGAGGCTGTGGGCACTCATTCACCCTTGAGATTAACTCCGGGTACCGACACAGGAGACACAGGCTCAGAGGCAGGCGCGGTTCCTCCCTGAGCGAGCTCTCACAGGAAGTCCTGAGTACACATAGGCTTTGCGGTTTAGACCTCAGAGCTTCCTGCCAGATCTTGACAAGGTTTAGCAAGTCTAAGCAGCCAGGAGAAGGAGGGCGGACGGGACCACAAACATGGCACCAAACATTTCAAAGCAGGTGCCTGCTCTCACTGCCTATTGTTTTAAGACCTTAACTGAAAGCCGTTTTGTTTTTCTTTCCACTTCCCCCCGTACAGCTAGAACGGCTGCTGGCTGGGGATGGGGGATGATCTTTGCCTTGTGGCCATATAAGACCCTGGGGACTTGATGCCCCAGAGGTGACTCTAAGCCTGCCCTTTGCTGATGTTTGATAGCCTCACAGCACCTGCGGGAGTCATAATTCCCTTCTTACGAAGGATGATTCTACAGACCACTGTGACTAGGTCTGAACCGTCAAGGAAGTAAGACCCAAACAATTACGTTCGCTGGTGCCTCTTGGTCACAGTTTGCATGTAGAAGTTTCAATGCATTAGACAAATCTACCAATAGCTTGTTGGGCCAGCTTTGCAGCCGAGACCTGGGGAACATGTTCTGGTGGCGTGATGGGGGGGGGGGTCGGTGGTCCAGGTGAACCGGGGTGACCAAACTTGATCCTGCTGTCACACCACCCAGCCTCTTTCTCACCCAGCAGCTTGCTGCGGCGTTTCTTTCTACAATGAGCAGACACTGGGTCAAATCAAAGCTTTTATTTCACTTCTCCCTTTAAGATGGTGGACAAGTGTTCACTAGGCACAGTAGAAACCCAGCAGTCTCTCTCGGGCAGGTTGGCCACTTGCAGCGAGCCACAGGGGCGGTGAGACATCTCTTGTCTGTGCATGAGCCAAAGGGGAGGCGAGGAGAGGTCTAGAACTCTGTGCTCGGTGGCCCGTCATCACGATGCTAGCCCTTGAATTGCTAGCCCTTCCTGGCATGATGAGGATCTGGGAGGAGGCCAGAGGCTCCAGGTGTCTGTGCACGTGGAGGAGCTGGGAGATGCAGGCACAGCCTTGGCCCACAAGCCCAGCGGGCGATAATCCTAAACCGCAGAATGCACTTGATGCAAGCGCAGGTGCAGATCCTGCGTGGCGGGGAAACTCCACCGTGCCTTCATGGGAAAGAACAGTTCCTATCTCTTTGAATTTGAGGAAGGGAGCACCATGCCAGGTGACAGAATTATGAGTTTTCAGTGGCCCCGTGGGGAGGTTTTGGTTGAACTCGAGGCCTGGGGAGGGGAGGACCTTTCTGCTGGTGAACTTGTGTGGCCGACGCAGGAGGAGCCTTCTTCTGCGGGTGGTGGTGGACACGGTGGCTCGGAGGTGGGGGCCGAGGACAAGGGGCCTGGGGCCGATGACTAGGTGGTGGAGGAGGCTGGCACACAGCTGGGTTTTGAGGAGCTGCTCCTGAAACCTGGCGGGGCTTCTGGCGTCTTTCCTTGGAGGTTACTTTGCATGTTCTTACCTCCAGCTCTTCATCTGCAATAATAAAACCTCTGAGAGTTCTCTTGGTGAGACAGGGTCAAGGTCACGATTTATTGAGTGTAGCACCTACCTACGAGATGTCATGCTAACTGTGTGGGGGGAAGCAGTGAGGAAGCAGAAGCCACTCTAACCCTATACAATTTCCAGGTCCTGCGGGGGAGACAGAAGCGCCTACCAGCAGGGTAAAGTGAGAGCCTCAGGCTTTCGGGAACTCAGGAAACCAGAGGCAAAGAGGCAGCTAGAGGCCTTTGTGCCTGGCTGTCCCGGGCATGGAGAGGGCACTCAGATCTCAGAGCCCTGCCTCTGGAGACCATGCCCTTAGAGCACCTTGGGGTTAGAGCTCTTGGGATAGGAGCTCCAGAATCAGAGGGGACGTTAGTGGCCACCTGCTTTCAGGTGGGTTTTCCTGTGAGCTCTGCCTTTCATGCAGTTCTTGCTCTAAGACAGCCCTCATTCTGGTGAGGGGTTGGAATATAGGCAACGGGCCCTTTAGCCCTCAGAAACTTGCTAGTTTCTCAGAAATTCATAAGCAAGCTCCATCCTCTTGGGCTTGGGAGGACAAGAATTTCTTGGCCTATCACCCCTCTGGGATTTTCCATGATATGTGACAGCAGTCCACGGAGATGGGCCCATAACTCCCAATAATGCGGTTGTTACTTTGATGTTTTAAAATAACACGGCGGGGGTGGGGGTGGTTAGGCAGGGGTGTCTGGGTGGCTCAGTGGGTTAAAGCCCTGCCTTCGACTCAGGTCATGATATCAGGGTCCTGGGATCAAGCCCCACATCAGGCTCTCTGCTCAGCGGGGAGCCTGCTTCCTCCTCTCTCTCTGCCTGCCTCTCTGCCTACTTGTGATCTCTGTCAAATAAACAAAATCTTAAAAAAAAAAAAAAAAAAAAAAACTACACAGGGAATGCATGAGGAGGCTCAGCTTCTCTAGGACTGAAGGGTCCCTCTGGCCCTCCAGCCTCCGCTGGGCTCCAAGGATGGTGTCCCAGTTCCTCTGTCCAAAGCCATCCTTGCAGGGCTCCCGAGGGAGTTAGGAAGAGAATGTTCTCCTGGGGCCCGTGAAGTGTCCCTCGCGTTGACATGGGCATATTCAGCTTAGGAGCCCTGGTCCCCTCAGAACATGGTCCTGTAATTTCTGGTGAGGATGTCAGGGGCACAGCCTCCTCTGAGGGCTGGAAATCCAGGCCTTAGGCAGTTTCCACACGAAGACTCAGAGTCCAACGATGTGGCTGTGACCCAGGAGGGCCAGAGTGCTCTAAGCACAAAAGGTAAAGGGCACAGAAAGAGAAAAACACATCGTCTACGCCATCTCTGATGCCCCAAGGAAGCTGAGGGCGGCCCGGGAAGCTGTGGAGAGGACTCTGACCCCGACCAAGTCCAGTTCCCCGCCATGTGGTTTTGGAGAAGCCTCCCTCATTGCGAGGGAGCTCGGGCTGCCCATTTGCTTGGGAGTCTGTTCACCCCCTGTTCTGTACATTAGTCCTTCACACATTTATTGCCCACCTTCTAGATTTAGGAGCCATTGCTAAGTAGCAGCAATGGCTCGGATACAAGACAGTGACCGGACAAGATACTTGCCCTCAGGAAGCCTAAAATCAAGGGACTGGAAGCAGGACTGCAAACCACAATGTCAGTCTCTGGTAAGAGCCCAGAGTCACCAGAGAGGTGCAGACAGAGTCCCATGAGCTTTGGAGGGAGGAGTCGAGGACAGCCAAGCGGCCAAGCCCCCAGGCTGCATTGCACAGACAGGTGAGATGTGGCTCTCAGCAGCCTGCCTGGCAGAGCAGGACCAGGGAAGGGCCCAGCGTGCCCACCCTGGTCACGGCCACTGCCCAAATGTCTGCTCCCGGGAATTAATCCAGGGCTAGTGTCCTCCCTCATCTCACCTCCTGGTTCTGCACCCAGGGCCCAGGCTATGGTGAAGCGAGTAAGGGAGCCAGGGCACATAATGGAAGGCACTCACTTCCAGGAGTGAGCAAGGGCAGAGTGGGGGCTGAGGGTGAATGTCTCCTTCGATGGCATGGAACTCCTAGTTTGTCTCACCCTAGTCCTGACTCAGCCCACTGGCCATAGGACCTGGGGGAAATCATTTAACCACAACGAGCTTAAATTTTGTCATCTGTATGAGTATTATCTATCTCAGAAGATGACTTGGGAAGTTGGATACAATAATGAATGCAAAGCATTGTATTGCAGAGGTTAGTCCCTGGCCCAAGTGATCACTTTGTCAACGTGAGCTAATTATCGTGTTGAAAGCTGGAATTGCCTTGTCGTGGGCTTGGAGGACTATGTGATCATTGACCCTCAGGCAATGGAGGAAGGGCTTTTGCAAGGGGACTTGGACAGAAAATAGCCTGAACAGGGCACAGAGGCAAGGGAGCCCTGGGTGCCCACAGGACTAACAAGGAATTCTGTTCCATTTGGACAGAGAGTACTGGAAAGATGGCCATGGAAACATGGCACCACGCTGGGGGCAGTGACCCGAAGGGGACCCAAGGTGAGAAGTCTGAAGTAAGGAAGCCAAGTCCAAAGAGGGCGTAAGACCACCCCTGCCTGGGCAAGTTCAGCCCAGGCCCTTGTTTGGGTGGTGCTGCAGGCCACTGCCGTGGGCGTCCTGGGCCTTCTCTAGGGAGAGACCCAGACCGAGAGGACCCAGTCCTGCTGGGAATGTCAGATTGCACAGAATCCGAGGGGACTGCTTGCCTGGCTGCCTGTCTTGCTGTGGCTGGATGTACCCTGCGGGGCCCACCTGCAGCATGGGGTCCTGGCACCCCCAGAGTCTGCAGGGACAGCTCCTGTGCCATTCTCTGAACTCACTGTCTTGGGTGGCCTGTGCTCCAGGAGCCAGCTCCCTACTTATGAGCATGACATTTTCATTCTTGCTGGGTTGTTGGATAGGCCTGATTTGAGGAAGAAATAGTCCCAGCGCCAGCACATCCCCTCTGAGCACCGAATTGAAAAGGGGGGTAAAACTCCCTGGCTTTAGATCACATGTGTCCTGTGGGCCCCAGAAATTTTTCCTGTGTTCCTAGGAGCGTGGTTCTGAACACACCTTGCCCCCCTCCACCCCCACCTAAAGGGAGGAAGAGATGTTTGCTTATGTTTTGAAGCCAGTCATTCTACCCACGTAGAGATGTGTGGGTCATTCAAAATATGTCCACGCAGGGCTTCAACCGAGCCAGGCTTGGTGGTGGATTCCAAGGGGCCAAGCAGGATCTGGCTTCTCAACGTTCTCCCACTGTCACCATGGAGAATTTGTTTTTCAAAGATCAAGCTAACCAGAGAATGGAAAAACCTGTAACCGCCGGTGATAACCCTTGACATTCTGAAACTCCCCATCTCCATCATTTTCCTTCTAGACTTGCAGTGTCATCCCCTTGAGTTGTTTCCACGGGGATTTTGCTCAGGGCCTGCTATGGGACAGAAGCGGGGGACCTTACCATGTCTCCTATCATTCTGTTTTCTCCTCTTGTTGATGTAGAAAATGAGTAGTATCACAAAGACGAAAAAGATGAGACCTCCTCCACAGATGCCAATGATGAGATAGATGTCCAGAACCTTCGCTGCAAGAGGGACAGAAATGGACAGAGGTGAGGGGCCCTGGGCCAAGGGGCTGTTTCATGGCTCTGGCCAAGGACTTCCACCTCCCACGTGAAGGAGATAAAAGAGCCTCCTGGCGCTTTTCCACCTCAGAAAAGCCAAACTCAAGAAAGCTGTCGGTTGTGTTGATCTCTGAAAAGGCACAGAGTCTGGGATAAGCCCCCCAGATGGCTCCTGGGGTGGGGGGCTGCTGCTCTGCGCTGGAAATGCCAAATTCTTTGTGTGCTGGGCATTGCCCATCACCTTCTGCCCCCCTCTCAAGGAGCATGTCACAGAAGTTTCGCTCTAAGAAGGAGTTGAAGGACAATCAAAGGACACTTTGCAGACCTTCAGTTGCCACACCTCAATGAGGGTAACCACTCAGTGTACAAAGAAATGGGTTTGAAGCCATTGCCTCATCTAGGCAGGAGCTGTGTGAACTTTGGTAAGCTACTCCATGTCTCTGAGCCTGGTCCATTCGGCATACAAAGGAGATCAGGAAACTCGCATCACAGGGTGGCTGTTGGAGGTCAATCAGATAATGGATGTGAAAGTGCTTTGTAAACTGTAAAACAACACACAGAGGCGAGTTCTGGCTCTTAGTAGAGCTCTGTGCACCAGTGTTTCTGGGATCTGTGTCCCCAGGAGAGGGACTGGGCCGTCTGCCTTGGTGAGTCAAGCGCAGTTAGAGAGGCCGCAGCTGGGGCCCGGTGTCAGGGGACTCGTGCATCTAGTCGACAAAGTGGAGCTCAGCCAGCATAAGAAGGAAACCCTCTTCTAGCCAAACATCCCTCGGAAGGCCCCGATACACGCAAATCCCGAAATGAGCTCTGGGAGTAAGCCAGAGGCCCCAAAACCAAACCCAACAGATTTTCCAACAGCAACAGTCTGTTAAATTCTCACTTTCGTTCCTCACCTTATTTCCTCTCTGCCCCACTCTCGGCCTGGCAGTCACACAATCTCCCCTGCTCTGTGGACAGAGGTGCTTCCACTGGAACATTCCATGGGACCAAGAAAGCACTGGGGTCCTTGAAGGCTCCGCAGGCTGGAGCCAGGGGCTGCAGGAGTCTCTCTCCGGCTGACCTTCCCAGGGTCTGACCTGGTGGGAATAGGTCAGAGAGCACGGGCTGGGCCATGCTGGGCCATGCAGCCTCCGCTCAGCAACTCTGAGTCCTCGCACCGGGGGGCCCCACACCTCTGTTCTGGGGGCACTCATGGAAGTAGAGGCACGCCTCACACTGTCTATTCACAGGTCTGTCCAGCAGGGCCCTTCACGGCCCCTGGGGTGCTCTCGGCAGGGAACGTTCCAGCTGGTCTCAGAGGAAGCTGGGGCTCCATCATTCAAAACCACATCCTCACCAACTCTAAATCCAAGCCTATGACTTCCTGCATGCCCTCATGGAGGTCATGCCCCCATGAGTCCACATAAGGTGGTCTTTCTGTATCCACTCCTGCTCCTCCCTCAGTGCCTTGGTGTCAAGGGTATGCTCGCTTTTGCTGAGTCAAATGGGTAATCTTTTCCTTGCCTCTCCCCTACTTGGACCATGAAGGTGATCCCTTTGAGGGTCTTCAAAAGCACGTGCCTCTCCCCCACCCCCCCCCCCATCCCTGATGCACAGAGATTTCTATACTGGTGGGATCTGGTTAGAATAAACATGAAGAAATGGGTTGCCAAATAAACCACAGGAAATGCAGTTACATTTGAATTTCAGATAAACAATGAATAACTTTTAGTAAAAGTATGTCCTTCCCGGAAGGGAGAAAAGAGGCCGTGAAGTCAAGGAAGGGCAGCTTTGCTCACTGCGCCTTCATGATGGGGGGTTATGGAGTCATGGCTGGTGGGCTGACATGGGGGGTGAAGTGATGCCCCTCTAAGCGTGCAATGGGCAGCCTCTAAGATGTCCCCCCAAAGCCTCCAGGCCCCCGGTATTCCCATCTTTATACAACCCACTCCTATGCACATGGGCTGGGCTTACTGAGTTGCTCCTAAAGAACAAAATATGGCAGAAGTAATGGGATAGTACCCCTGAGACTAAGTTACGAATAGACTTTGGCATTTGCACTCTCTCAGGCTCTCTCTTAACCTGCCCTGAGGACAGCTAGTAGCCATATTGTGAGGCGGCCCGACAGTCCCTGAGAGCAAGCCCTGATGTGGGTCTTCCCTGCGCACAGCTTGGACCCAGCCCACCTGACTTTGGTCCCGACTGGCCTCCTGGCTGCAGCCACATGTAAGGGCCACAACTGCCCGGGGAAGACTCTCCCAGACTCATGACTCACAGAAACTGCAGGAGAGTCTCTGGTGTTTTAAGCCACCAACAAAGATAATTTGTTGTGCAGGGGCAGATAACTCCTTCAAGGCCTATATAAGAAAGCCTCACGTCTGATTCCATACCAGCTCCAGGGCTGTTTCCTGAGGTAATTCAGAAGCCATCGTCCCTGTAGAATCTCAGGGCCTCTGGCTGAGGAACTACATTTCTGTGTTCAGTCTCCCTTCAGAAGGGTTAAGCAGACAGAGTGGCAGACGAGGAAACTGAGGGATCACGGGGTTCATTCTCTTTGTGGACCAGGAGGCTGAAACCCAGAGAGGAGAAGGAACTCAGACATAGTAATCCCACTGAATTTGGACAGACGTGAACTAGAAGTCCAGGCCTCTTGTTCCCAGAGCTCCCCCTACGGCAGGCTGCCTCTCACACTTCACTTCCGGGACTCATGTCAAGCAGGACTCTGGGGGATGAGCTTACACTGCTGGGTTTCAGGATTTCCTATGACATGGGGCTGTCAGCTCTATGGCAAGAGGAACATCGCCTCACCGTGTCTACCATCCTCCCTGGCCTTGAGCTCATTCTCTCTCCATGCCCCTCACTTCTGGATTTCTACTCTGGCTCCTGATAGGAGGTCCTGCCCATCACCCCTCTGGAAAGCAATCTTTTTTGCTCCCTTTCCCATCGTTACCCTGGGAGTTACAATCCTGGTCATTGACTACCTGAGGGACCTTGGGCAAATCAGTTGACCTCTCTGGGAAATGGGGGTTTGCATGAGATAACCTCTACAGCTCCTTCTAGCTCTTCAACTAGGCAATTCTTTCTCCCAGAAGAGGATCTTTGTAATTCTCCAAGGTGACATGATGCTCCGTGGAGCCCACGATGGTTAACCATAGAAGACCACCTTCTGTCTCCTCCAAGGCTTCCCTTAGAGGTTTCTAGAAGGAAGTGTGTTCTTAGCTCTCACCCTGAACCCGGGCTGCCTCCCAGCCTGGAGACCCAGGCACTAGAGTGAGTCTCTGCCCTGGACCTGGTAGACAGTGTTTGCGAACTGAGCTCAGGATTTCTGACCAGTGCTTGCCACGCACCTGAACAATTGATGGTCATCGTTCTGGTTTGCTCACTGACGTTGTTCTTGGCTGTGCAGTTGAATAACATACTCTGTTTGGTCATCCACCAGTTCGTGGCAATCTTTCGAGAAACAGTTTTGGCCATAGCATTAACTACTAGTCTATTATCTAGATGCAGGATTAATTCGGGGCCAGTGCCACTTCTTATCTCACAGGTCAGGCTCCTATTGGTACAAGTCCAGAACATCACAGGTTCTGAAACCGCCTCTGGGGGGAAAAAAAAAGATCCAATTCATATTAGCTAATTTTCCGATTTTAGTAGACCTACTTATTAACAGAGGTGGGGAAACAGAGTTAGTTTGGGACCAGGGAACAGTTTCCAAGACCAGTAGCTATTTTTAAAAATCCTTTTTATTTTCTTTTTTTGATATAGCACATTCAGCACACATTTTTTTTTTGTGAAGTTCATAGCTACAGTACATGAGTAAAAAATATATATATATATATACACACACACACATACATATATATATATATATATATATATATATATATATCACAAGTGTTTATGTGCTATTTTATACCTTAAAATGTTTTCACTTACATGATATCGTTTAATCCTAACAAGCAGAAGAGGTTGATGTTTTCTTGCCATTTACAGAGGCCATACCCAAGACCGGGGGTTAAATGGTGGACTAAGAGCATCCACTAATAAAGGACAGATCAGGGAGAAGCCCTCTCCTCCAAGTCCAAGTTCAGGAGCATGGGTACCGTGGTTAACATGCCCTGATTCCCACAAGCCCGAGGCATGGGCAGTGCTTCAAAGCAGCATAGGAACCCTAGCCTGGAGGCATCCTTCCATGTGGGGTCTGGGATCTTGGTCCCAAACGAACCCCACCCCCACTCATCCATCAGGTCTTGGGAGCAGAGGGCTGGGCTGGGATGAGTGGGCACCAACCTCTTTCCCCACCCAAAGCGGCTCCGCCCTCTACTGTGCCTCAGTGGACCTTAGGACCTTATCTCTAAGAGACAGATAATAAGGAAGACATGCTGCACCTGTCCTAACAGGGACAACATGTGACAGAACCCTGGGCAAATCGTTAGGTAGTGACATTATCGGTGGCCACTGTTATGTTCATAATCCTAAACTCCCTGTGTCTCTTTTTCTGACACCATAATATGCCAAGGCTGTGGCATGAAAGACAAAGCCCTTGGCTTCAGATGGGGCCCACCCAAATCCTAACTCCACCACTTCTTAGCTAGTGTGACCTCCTTTTTGTTCTCTTCTGTCCTCCATATAACCCTTACTTTCCCCGGGCTGGCCACCTTTCAATTGCTCTCCATTCATTATGCAGCCAGATGGCTTCTTTTTCAATGCCTCTCTTCCTCCCTGCCTTCCAGACAACATGTCTTCTCCATGAACTTTCCACTCAGCGCACAGAGAAATGGGTTTCAGATTTCATTTCTGCCCTAGTATATCTGCATGTAGAAATTCATTTTTCTTCCCATCCCAAGATTCTGTGTGATCCAAAACGAAGAAGATGGAGAGTCTACAAGGCAGTCAGTATAGAGTCTAGGGGTCAAATCAAGGTGTTTACTTGCCTCTTCAAAATGGAATGAATCTTTTTTCTATTTATAACGGTGACATCCAATCATTGTAAAGATTGATCAGATGCAACAAAATGTTTGAAGATTAAAAATCACATGCAAGGGTGCCTGGGTGGCTCAGTCGGTTAAGCGTCTGCCTTTGGCTCAGGTCATGATCTCAGGGTTCTGGGATCAAGCCCCACGTGGGGCTCCCTGCTTATCAGTCTGCTTCTCCCTCTGCCCCTCCCCCTGCCCCTCCCTCTACTCATGTGTTCTCTCTCTCTCAAATAAAAGAATCTTTTTTAAAAAATCACATGCAATTCTACTACCAGAGCCAATAATTCTTAATATTTTTATGTATATCCTTACAAGGTGATTTCTATATATAATACCCACATAAGTAATGTTTTAAAAACTAAAACTGGATCATGATTTTGTAGTCTGCGTACTTCCTCCTTACAGATGATCTATTATGAAATTCTTTCCTTTATGAGCATCAATAAATATTCACCTCTACCATCTTTTTAAATGATGTATTCTTAATTTAATGAATAAGTCTGTAACCACTGGGGACTTTGCAATCCTTTCCAGCATTTCACTCATATAAGCCACACGGCGATGAGCAGGCTCTTGAAGCCATGTCTTTGGACAAGCTCTCTCTGTAAGGTGGGTTCCCGGAAGGGGCATGGCTGGATCAAGGGAGGGCACATCACATCGATGAGAACTCCTTAGTTCTAGGTTGTTAGGATTTATTCATTCTTCCCCTAACACATGCTTTTAAGAGGGTTTCCAGTGCCTCTTCAGCCAGTGGCAGCAGTGCCCTCATTAAGGAGATACAGGTACAGAGACCAAAGCTACGAAAAGCATGAAGAAGCAGGGGTGGGGGAGGGCATTGGCACTGCACAATGGGTATTGGGTCCGAGGTGCTGGGATCTTTGCTTAGCTGTCTCATCGAATATCCCATGGAGTAATTATTACAAAGAGCAGACTCAGAGCAGACATGTGGCAAGTCATGGGGACCAGACCACACACTGAATTAAGATGCTGTGTGACACTGGCACACACAGACACACACTCAGCAGGCGGCTGTTGTGTCACAGAAAGATCTCTGTCTTTAGGCCAAGGAATGTGGGGTTTATTCTGGGGGTGGTGAAAATGTTCTAGTCAATTGTGTGCCAGTTGCACAACTCTGTGAATATACCAGAAGCCGTTGAATTGTATACTTTAAGTGGGCGAACTTCTGGTATGTGAATTCTAGCTCACTAAAGCTGTTAGAGGGGAAAAAAAAAAAATGTCACTACCCTTGTTAAGACAAGCCCTGGATTTGTACCCTGACTCTGCTCCTGTCAAGCTGTGAGACTTGGGAGAAATCACTTCTGTGTCCCTGTAGATAATAAGAGGATAATAACAACTAGCTCTCGGGATTGTCAGGAACCTTAAGTAAGATTGTGGAGCAAAGCACTTGACACCAAGCTGGTAAGCCCTTATCACTGCCTTACTAGACAAGACATGTGAGGCTCATGTTCCAGAAGGGAGCACTGGAGCCCATATGGACAGGAGTCATGAGATCTGGGTTCCCAAAGCCTGGAAGCAGCTCTCTTCCCGCTACATTCTCCGTCCCGCCCCATTTCTGGAATGTGCTCTCCATTCAAGGTTGCGGGGGACGGTACCGAGAATTGTCATTTGCCCCTGGAACGGGCACATCGGGGATCGCTGGAGCGGAGGCTGCTGCCAGGCCCATGTGCTGAGAGCAGGGCTGGAGGGTGATCCTGGAGGGGGACACAGCCCTGGTTCTAGCTCATTTCCTGTGTGAAGCATAGAAATACTGTTTTTTGCCCACTGAATCTCTGGTTTGTGCTCATGCGGGCGTTCCAGTCTCCAGATGCTTCTTCCCCTTCTCACTTCTTCTCACCCCCGGCCAAGTGTTCCTAGACTTTGAATTTCAATGTAATTTCCATTTCACTTTCTCTTCCTAGCCTCCTGCACCCAAACCATCTTGCCCATCTTTTCTCCGCCCAGTGTCCTAGGTATAATCTTACTTTCTCATGTTGCAGACACCCCTTATCGACTCCGGGGGCCCTCAGGTTCTGGCTGCCCATTAGGGTCATCTGGGGAGCTTGAGCACTTACTGATGCCCAGGACCCATGCCGGCAAATTCTGATTTAATTGGTCTAGGCTGGGCCCTTGGCCCCAGTAACTTTTCCTAGTCTCTGTTGACTCAAACAGACTACCTGAGTTTGGCATCCCCAAGCAGCGCCCCCACCCCCACCCCCCACCTCCTTTGGACGGCCGCTGCAGCAGCTCCCTGGCTTGTCTTCAGGACACAGGCCAGCTCTCCCAGGGCATGCCATACATATGGCCACACCTGGTGTGTTTTCTACAGCTAGAGCAAAAGCCATCTTCCTCTCTTGATCACCCTGATGGTGAGCAGATCTGAACCAAGGGCTGTTCATCTTTAAATTCATAACTTCCAGCCCCTTCCTGCCATATAATGATTCTTCCAGGGCACCCTGGTTTGAAACGTCTCTGTGGATGGAAGACCTCCTGCTCTCCAGTTAGTCTGCCCCACACCCAGCTTGCTCCTTCCTCATCCTCCCGAAATGACCACTTTTCCCTTCTGCCCACCTGTTCCTCTCCTCCTGATTGATGCCACCTTAAAGGAGGTTCTACACGCAGATCACATCCCCTAGCGTGAGGAGAGCGTTTTAGGCGAAGAGAATTGTGGTTCTATCAGCTGTATATTTCCCCACATGGAGACTCCATCTCTTCCACAGGACGGAGCCTTCACTGAGGTGGGAGAGATGCATTAGATCTCTTTTAGGGATGCCCCCAAGGCCAAGATCAGGCTGGACCCACTCCATAAATGCTATTCCCCAACTTGCTAAAGGGCACCCAGACTGGGATGGAGGAATTTGGGGAACAAAGACTTACCTTGAATTATCAATTGAAATGTTTCGGTCAAGATATTCTTTCCAATTTTATCATATATAGTCACCTTGTAGGTATCATGGTCCTCTGTCTTTAGCTGTTTAATTCTCAGATCTCCGTTTGTTGATATTTTATATTTTTCAGATGCCTCTTTAAGCTTGCCGTCTTTGAGTTGTGCAATTTTGGATTTTCTGTTTTCCCATCGTATATCATCTATACTGTCATTCATTTGAAAATTAGAAATGTTCAGTTCGAAGTCAAGACCCAGGGTACCCCAGACAACCTTGTGTTCATGGGCTGCACCTATAAAAAAGCAAGACAGTTCCTGAGATCTTGAGATGCACAGCCAGAGAAAGTGGGGCCACGACCTCTGACTCTCAGGCTCACTTTAGCATGCTCACTCCATTGGAGACCCACACCAACTTACCTTTGGTAGAAACGCTGAAAATCAGAAGGGAGCTGGTGAAGACTTGAGAGGCGAGGCTCATCTTTAGGGTTAGTTTCCTTGTTATGACTCTAAGCTCTTCCTGCAAAAGGAACTGAAGTGAGACCAGAGGAATCCACCCTCTGAGAGCTGAACCACGTGCCTCTTTTTTACTTCTTTTACAGTTAGCATAAAACACACAGACACACACACACACTCACACACACACACTCAGCAAACCAACCTGCTGATGGGCTCCTTTACCAAAGCAGGTGTGTTTATCATGCGTGGGTGTCTTCTTATCTCATTTTAATCCTCACAACAGTTGGGTGGGTTTTGTTACCCCACCAAAGAGAAAAGGAACCTAGAGGCTAAGTAAATCACTCAGGATCCCCCTTCAGTTAGCAAGGAGCCAAATTTAACCATGCAGACTGCTTCTATCCATTCCCCTATGCTGCCTCCAACAAGGCGTTTCTTACATTGTTTTTTCCGTTCTAAAACAGTTGTTTTTTATGTCCTAAAATTCTTTGTGATTAAAAGGACACATAAATGGACTCTTATGTAAATGCTTGAAATGTAAATGCTTGAAATCCCCAGATCTTACATTCAGCACACATGTTACAACTCCACTGAAATTCAGTTAGGTAAATGAGAACCTGTTCCCAAGCAAACAAAAATAGAGCTGGGGAATACTATCCAACTACCAGAACGAATCATTCAGAGCATTTACGATGGTTAATACTACAGATGGTTAAGGAAAGGAAGAGATAAAGAGAAAAGGGGAAGTGACAGAGGACTCAGAGGGGAAAAGGGAAGAAATCTGTGATTCAGGGAGAGAAAAAAAGTGAGGTATTGGATGCGCTCAGGAAAAAAAAAAAAATGCACTGACAGAGCCAGCCACGGCAAAAAGGGACACCCAATGACAGATTTCCAAAGTAAATGTCCAGTTTTGCGCTGGACACAATTGATCACATAAAAATGGGGCATTTATTTATAGGCAAAGAAATGGACAAAGGGAAAAGACATGGTGGAAAATATTTACAATATATATGAAAAATTATTAATAACCAAGAACATAAATTATACCTATTAGTAAGAAGAAAACTCAGTTTTTTAAGTGGGCAAAGATACAAATAAACAGTTTGTAGAAGAAATGTTTAATAGAAGAAATGTCAATAAACTTATGAGAGGACATCTAATATAGCCGTGAAATACCATTAGCACGACCAGATTGGCAAAATTAGAAAAGATAATAATTCACATTATTGACCAGATTATAGAAAGAAACATGTGCCTTCATACAATATTGAAGGGACTATAAAGCCATACCTCATGGGGGATGGAATTTGGCAATTTATGCAAACTTTAAAAAAAAATATATATATATATATATTACACAGTAATTTTAATTTGAGAAACTATCCTACACAGTTATTTAAATAAATGTGCAAAAATTCTGCTCAAGGATGTCTGTCATAGCATTTTTTTTTTTTTTTAAGATTTTATTTATTTATTTGACAGAGAGAGATCACAGGTAGGCAGAGAGGCAGGCAGAGAGAGAGAGGAGGAAGCAGGCTCCCTGCTGAGCAGAGAGCCCGATGTGGGACTCGATCCCAGGACCCTGAGATCATGACCTGAGCCGAAGGCAGCGGCTCAACCCACTGAGCCACCCAGGCGCCCCTGTCATAGCATTTTTTTGAAACAGAAAATTGCAAACAACTAAAATGATGGTAGATTCACATTATGAAATATGGTATAATGGTTCAAATAAAGAAGAGCAAAAAGTGACAATTATACTGTATCACATCACCTTATATAATTAGTGTATACATGGAAAAAAGTCTGGAAGGATTCATGCTGAACTTTTAGCAGTGCTCCTCTCTCAAAATCTAGATGTCAAGGAGGCTGATTCAAAATTTGTACTTTTATTTTACCATCTTCTGTGAACTCAGAAATCCTGGTAACCAACACGTTATTTTTGTAATGAAAAGTTATTTATTTATTTATTTATTTATTTTAAAATAAAGGATACTCCAGACATGCATGTGTTTTCAAAGTGTATGCAGGGTTGGGGCGCCTGGGTGGCTCAATCAGTTAGGTGTCTGCCTTCAGTTCAGGTCATGATCCCAGGGTCCTGGGATCCAGTCCCACATCAGGCTCCTTGCTCAGTAGGGACCCTGCCTCCCCCTCTCCCTCTGCCTGCCGCTCTGGTTGCTTGTACTCTCTCTGTCTGTCAAACAAATAAATTAAATATGCCACTTCCTGACAGTACACGGGAGAAGAATGAGGCACAAACAAGTCAGCTGCAAGAGAAAGGGAGCAGGGGACAACAGTAGAAAAGACTGCTGCCCCAAACGACTCCCCGGTCCCGTTTTTATTAGATATAGAAAGTAATCAGAAGAGTGGAAGAAGGCTACCATTAATCATATGCCTTGTAGATAAACCAGAAGTAAGGCAAAATATGTCTGGTCAAGCAGTATAAAGTTTATAGTTGAACAAGCAGATTCAAAGGACTTATCTAATTAGCCACCAGGGCTCTCGGAGGGGAGGGGAGATGACAGGGAAATGAAGCAGGCTTCGGTCCACCCTGAGCGGGCCGGGCATCCCCAGCGGCTCGGCTTCAAGGCCGTATATATCGTGCTCTCCCCCAGAAGCCTGTTGCCAGGTTGTGTTTTTCTTGAGGCTGTATCTAAACATGCTTGGTAACTAGTAGAATTTCTCATGGGTTATATTTTAAGTAATACATTGTTCTGAGGGACAGTTACATTTCCCCCTTTTTGTTGATGCAGAAGTAGGAAAGTTGATTTTGTAACTTTTTGATTCATCAGTCATTGGAGGGATTTTTGCATGCATCTGAGGACTAAGTATAAAAAGATTATAGCAATAAAAAGAATAATCATTTTACCTATAACGCCAAGACCAGTTTGTGTAAGTAAAAGGGTTTAAATTAGACAGAATATTGTTAATTTTTTGTGCAAAACTTATTTCTGGAACTGATTGTAATGAGTGAGTAATGCCTGGAATAGTATTTTGAAGTTGTTTAATATCTAAAGTTAGTTTATCCCCATAATGATTGGTGATATGACAGCGAATTTTGCTCCATGATATTTCTGATTTATCATAGGCATGGGGAGTAACACAGAAGGAAGAAACATTTCAGTCACATAAAATGTGAAGCCTAAGCTTCATATTTTGAAGATCATCTCCTATATATATCGTGGCTGCTTCTAAATCAGAGATACTTTTATTTAATTTTTGATCTATGATCATTTGTTGATTCTAAGCTTTGCTTGCATTTTCGTGCCACTTTTGTACAAATTGTGTGGTTTGCATAGTTTGATGCAAGGCTATTTTTGCAGTGGTAGCTGAAGCAGTAATGGCTATCATTCCTAAAATAGCTGTTATAAGCAACCCAAGGAATCTTTTTGTTCTATGGACCCAGTCCTTTAAAACTGTTAAAAGTACATGTATATTTATCTGGAGAGCTTTCCCAAACATGGTGGTATTTCACCGGTAACCAGAGGCCTATTCTTCTTCTAGCTATGAGAATGATAGAATTGTCTGTATAAACATTTTTATTGACACAGGTGAATATTTTACATCTGGGACAGTTTATTTTTCTATTGTTATGATCAAAAGTCATTTTTCCAATAACAAAAACATAGGGATCTCTAACACATGCTCTTATCCATTCTTTTTTTTAACAGGAAAAGGGAGAATGTATAGTTATTAGACTGATAAATGTAAGAGCTATTCCAAACTCTTATGTGATTTAAAGCACTGGTGACTTTTTATAAATTTTTTGTCTTTTATGATAATTAACAAAAGGGGATGGCGCCGGAAGTCCTTGCCCATGCCAGATCAGAGGCTCATCTCCTGAGGTTAAGGTTTGTGGTAAAATGAGATTACCAAAAACCTGCCATTTAAAATTTTGATGAGAGGAGCAGGGTCTCCCAGTGCAATTGGTGACTGCTATCCTCTTAGGGGACCAGTCCCATACAATCCCATAGGAATCATTAATAATGATACTGGGGTGAGAAGCTTGACAATCTTCCCAGAAAGGGCGAATTTTCTTATTAGACCACATTTGTGTCAGTTTGCATTCGGGAATAGGGGGTGCTGCTGTGCTATAGCTAGTACCCCAATATTCATTGGCTAGGAATCCTTTAGTGGAGAGTAAATGTAACTGAACTTTCGTCAGATAATTATTAGTAGGAAAGTCCACCAACTGTCTTGGATCATCAGAGATAAGACAACTGGAATGACTGACAATACATATTGGTCTGTTTTGATATCCTAAGGTAAGATTAATGTTTGTGCCCTCCTCTAGAGGCAAAAGTGGCAATCTAGGATCCAAAATTCCAGGTACCCATTTCGAGGCATTTAAATAAATTGTTACTATATTTTTTTTCCCCACTCTGCTGGATAGAGCAGGGGAGGATTGGGTATATAAGCCCAATAAGTAAAGTTATCTATCTGTGCATAACATCCAAGAAGACTTACAGCTACCGTGATGAGTGCCATCATATTACATCAGACGTAGAAACAGTAGTAGTTTCAATATGCTGTAAAACATACACTGTTTATAAAGAATCAGATAACAGATTAAATGCAGAAGAAACATATTGAAACAATGTAATAACTGCCATTAATTTTGATTTTTGTGCTGAGAGATTGGTAGTAGATATGATTTTTGAAATAAGACCATAGCAACTTTTTTTTAAAATAATTTTTGACCCTTAAATTTTTATAAGGTTGTTGAAGATGGAAGGTCTCATCTTTTGTAACTTCTTCCTGCTGAACAGGCGCGTAGCGTTTTTCCTGGATTTTTTATTTTTTACACTGAACAGTGCATTCTCATAGGACGGCGGAGCCGATGGCAGCAGTGCCATTTGCACCTCTTGTTCTGTTATTGGAGGAGGAGGAGGAGGAGATTCCTCCTTTATATATTCCTTTATGATGGCCTTAGTAATTTCTTTTTCCTCCTAGATGGCATGTTCAGGTTCCTCTTTTTTAGTTTCTCTTGAACATTCATTATTGCTCTCTAAATAAGGGGTTTGTAAAGGCTCCAAAATGGAGCAAATGAGGGTCCAAGTAGACCGTATAGTAATTAGAATTGGTTTTTCTTTCTCCTCCTCCTCCTCCTCCTCCTCCTCCTCCTTCTTCTTCTTCTTCTTTTCAAGATTTTATTTATTTATTTGACAGACAGAGATCACAAGTAGGCAGAGAGGCAGACAGAGAGAGAGAGACAGGGAAGCAGGCTCCCCACTGAGCAGAGAGCCCAATGCGGGGCTCGATCCCAGGACCCTGAGATCATGACCTGAGCCGAAGGCAGAGGCTTAACCCACTGAGCCACCCAGGCACCCAGAATTGGTTTTTCTTTAGCATGCAAAAGTTTTAAGTTTTGACCTACTTTTTCCCATGTCTGTAAATCTAAAGTCCCTAACATAGGGAACCAGGAGCAATGTTCTTTAATTACTTTTAAAAGCTCCACAAGTTGGCTCTCGCTGACTTTTGCTCCTCTCGCCTTTAGGAGCTGTCTCAGTAAGCATATGTAAGGGCGGTAATCGTCTGTGCTCTCTAGATTACCCAGACCCTGCAGTACGTACCCACAACTTGCCATTGGGAAAAAGGCATGGCCATGCAAAAACTCACACCGGGGCTTCTTCTCCTGTTTCATTTCTGGTCCCTGTTCGGGCGCCACTTGCCGCTTCCTGACGGGGCGCACGAGAGAAGAATGAGGCACAAACAAGTCAGCTGCAAGAGAAAGGGAGCAGGGGACGACAGTAGAAAAGACTGCTGCCCCAAACGACTCCCCGGTCCCGTTTTTATTAGAGACAGACAGTAATCAGAAGAGCGGAAAAAGGCTACACATTAATCATATGCCTTGTAGATAAACAAGAAAATATGTCTGGTCAAGCAGTAAAAGTTTATAGTTGAACAAGCAGATTCAAAGGACTTATCTAATTAGCCACCAGGGCTCTCAGAGGGGAGGGGAGATGACAGGGAAATGAAGCAGGCTTCGGTCCACCCTGAGCGGGCCGGGCATCCCCAGCGGCTCGGCTTCAAGGCCGTATATATCGTGCTCTCCCCCAGAAGCCTGTTGCCAGGTTGTGTTTTTCTTGAGGCTGTATCTAAACATGCTTGGTAACTAGTAGAATTTCTCATGGGTTATATTTTAAGTAATACATTGTTCTGAGGGACAGTTACAAAATTATTTTAAAAAATAAGTGTATGCAGGGTCTGAAAAACCATTAGCATTGAGCTTCCGCCTTGCAAGGGGCCCACCCACTAGCTAGCTGTCCAGCTTCAGACAGGTCTGGCATGGACCACGTGGTGGTGACCATTGCGTAACTTCCCTCAGCTTTTAAAGGCAATTCCCTCCGCTCCTTCTTCCCACTTTTCTGATCATCTTTCCTATGCTGCCATGGAGCAAATGGACAGTGGCTTTCTGTCCTTCTCTTTGAAACAATAATTTTCTCTCCCATCTCATTAATTCTGGGTAATGAGCATAGCTTCAAGGGCAAGAACCATGAAAAAGGAAGGGGTGGATGGATCTACGTAAAGTTTGAAACTTTCGTACACAAAAACCCATAACGGGAGCCTGGTGGCTCAGTGGGTTAAGCCTCTGCCTTGGGCTCAGGTCATGATCTCGGGGTCCTGGGATCGAGAGCCCTGCATTGGGCTCTCTGCTCAGCAGGGAGCCTGTTCCTCTGTCTCTCTCTGCCTGCCTCTCTGCCTACTTGTGATCTCTGTCAAATAAATAAATAAAATATTTTTTAAAAACATAAGAAACACTAAAAGACAAAGGACTAAAGGGGCAAATGAATTGCAAGATGTATGACACAGATTAATAAAATTAAATTTTTTTGTGTAGATGTAGAAAGAAAAGATGGACACCTTAATGTTAAAAATGGGTCAAAGTTTTAAAAGGGACAATTCACAAAAGAAGAAAAATACAAGTGAATAATAAGGACATGAAAAAGTAATCAATTTAGTAATAAATCAAAAAAGCATGTTTTAACATAGATTTTCATCTTTCATTTAAAAAAATTAAAATATACAGTGTTATGATGGTGGAAACAGACTCCCTTGTGCATGGCCAGAAGAAATGCAGACGGGTGTAGAATTTCTGGTGCAAAATTTGCCAGTGGGAATCACAAGCATCAAAAATATTGATATTTTGACCAAACAAGTCCACAACAATGATTTTATTTTCTGGAGATAAGGAAAGACTTACAAGACTTGCCTATAAGTCTATATACTGTAGTATTTTTTTACAAGTCAAAAGTGGAAGTGATTTAAACATGCCAGAGGAGGAAATTGGTTAAACAAATCATGATGTGGACAAACTGAATATGGGTGGGGGGGTCACAATAAACAGTATGAGCCCATTTCTGCTTCTCAAAGAGCATGTTGGGTTTGTGTTCTGGAAGGCTGTCCAGCAGGGGTTGGTCCCTCTGTGGGGTGATCATAGCTATTTTCTGTTGAACTTGATTGTTGCTGCTCTTCTAGTATTTCTAACTTGAACAGGTACCGCTTTTCCATGGAAATTGCTTTACACTTTGATTCTCAAGTGGAAGTTCCAGCACTGTGGGTGGGCGCAGTCCCTGTCTTTAAATGAGAGGTTCTGGGAAAACCTGGCCGGTGACTCATCCCAGTTTCTCCTTCACCACCCTTGCTGACATCTGGGCTTTATCCTGTTCTGAATTCATGGACCCTTTTTCTCACCCAACTGATGCTCCCGAGGAAATGGACTAAAGGGAAGGCAGGAAGAAGTGGAGCAGGAGGAGGAAAAAAAACAAAACATTCTCAAAGGTTTCTTTAGGACCAGCTCCTATCTCTGACCGGGGACATGCCTCCGGCCCTGACCCCCACCACCCTCACTCCAAGTCAAGGGAACACACTAGTGAGATCCAGGCTGTGCTGATTCTGTGGCAGTTCACACCCAGGTAAACATCATCAGTTGTCAGATTTTAGAGCAGAAGGAAACTCAGGGAGGGATCTGGCCTCCACATTTCAGTGGAGGGGCTTGAGTCCAGGAGGTCCAGTACAACAGCCAAATCCCCAGCCTCTGGGACACTGTCTGCTGCCTACTGAGACCTCAAGGTCACCTTGGCCTCCCTTGACTAAGAAAGCACTAAGTTTGGTCCTGCCTTCCTTCAAGACCTCCATCTCCTCCCTTTGGTGCTTCCCACAGGCCCATCTTCATACCTTCCCGCAAGCTCAGGGGAGAAGCGTGAGAGAGGAGGCCACATGTAGTATTTGCTCCTAAAACCCAAGGATGCCATGTCTTCAGGAGTGATCCGGAAGGCCACACCCCGAGTCTGTTGGCAGCCCGGACCAGTCCGTGTCAGCTGGGTTGTATCCGGACAGTCACGTCAGAACCAGTGTCCGCATCAGCAGTACAGGCACTGAGTGTGGCGTTCTCGAAAAGGTGGCCCCTCAAGCATATTCATGCTGGGGGACCCCCCTTCTCTGAGAGCCTCCTCCTCCTCCTAAGTCTTACCTCCTCCGGGGTGAAAACTGAATTTTCTTATCTTTTTGTGTCTCCCGCCCACACAGCAGGGAGGACAGAATCAGCCCACGGAAACTGTCTCTGTGTGAAGTCTGGGTTCCTGAGATGAGCGTCACCAGCTTGGAAGTCCCCCGGAGGGTAAAGGCTTCTGAGAGCAAGGGTACCGACGGCCGGTGGCCAACCGTGTAATCACGTGATTGTAGAGAAGCAGCTCTCAGCCACACGGACCCAGCCCACCCCCTACCAGACACACGGATCCAAGCATGCAGCTCATGCCGCTGAACCTCAGTTTCCACGTTTGCAAGAGAGGACAAAGGCTTCCTTCTCCAGTTCGTTTTGAAAGTCAAGTGAGGTGACATGTTGGGCATCCAGGACGGTGCCTGGCCCCAGAGAGACCCTCAACAGCCGGCAGCTTTCTTGTTTGCCACCTCATTCCTCGTAGAGGGGCCTACTCAAGTGAAGAAGCCAGGGGCCAAACTCGAGAAGGTTCACCTTCAGAAATAAGCCCGGAAAAGCCTGAGGCTCTCGGGGCCTCTGAACACTCATCAGCAAGCAAGTCGGGCATTTTTAGGCCAGCAGGAACTAGGAAATTTGATGAGGGTCCTTAGGCCTGGGTTGCTTGCCTCTTTGGCTTTTGACTTTTGTACCTTTCCGTCCCCGATTCTTCCTCAGGGTTGTTTGGCTAGAAGGCCTGGGAGTCTGTGATCTAAGGAGCTGTGAGGCAGAGCACCTCTGGGCTGCCAGGCTGGGACACAAGGACACAAGGGAACACACTGGGAACACAATGACACAAGGAGGAATAGAGACGATAGACTGAGGCCTGTCCTGAAGCCGGGTGCAGGAGCACAGAGGGGGGCCGGAGGTCAGGTTGGGGCTCAGAGCGGCCTACGTGGCTGGAAGCCCAGGCGGGCACTCTAACACACAGCAAGAGCCCAATAATTGCTGGTTGTGGAAACAACTGAACAGAGAAGGTGAAGAAAGGGTTGGTGCAACAGAATTCCAGCTGGAAGACCCACGGGTAAGATTTGCTTTGGAAATTTTCCCACTTGCCACCTGTGTGGTCTCCAGGGTGCGAGCCTGGGTCCCGTCTCAAACGGTGCAGTGAGGGAGGCAGCATCCCTCTGCCTGCTCGACTTAGATCAAAAGGTCGTGGTGAGGGCCAGATCAAGTGACCGGTGAGAAAGCTACACTGCACCCTGGAAGGGTAGGGACAGTGCCAGACTGGTGGGAGTGGCCATGAGAAACGGGCGGGGAGACCAGTCAGGGCAGGTTTCTGCGATCCAGTTCAGCCTTGGCAGGATCCCACAACGGGAGAGAGGCTAATTGCTTCAGGGTCAGCTGCAGAAAAGAGAACCATCACTTCAGGGCACTCCAGGAAATCCATCCCCTTCCGGCAGCTTCTAGGGCTGCCCGGTTTCTAAGGACCTCGGAGCAAAGTCTCTGCCTGTTTCTGCCACCCTCTGGCCAGAAGCTGAACTGCACCCTTGCTAATTTCTCTACCGATGGTTAGAACACCTCACCTTTGCCAACAGTGTGTATTTGCATAGTGTTTTCAGGTTATACGCATTTCCACCCTCAAAAATGACATTCTGTTGTTTTTGCAAAATATCTTTGCAGTACAAGCATTTTTGTAGTTGAGCAAACTAAAGCTTGGAGAAGCTAAATGAATTTCTGGGGAGACTCAGCCGGGAGAGGAGTCCAGAGTCTCTAAGACCTGTGTTCTTTATACTGTCACCAGGGTTGTGTCATTTAGCTCCGCCACTACTCTTGCCGGTCTGAGTCTGAGCATGGTGTTCTCCCGACCTCCCCTCCCACTCCTTCCCTCCACCGTGGCCTCCAACTCCCCATACCCCATCTATATCTGAGGCTGCCCAGGGGCGAGGGGTGACGTATGCAGCCCCCTTCTCACGGGGACCTCTGTTAGGGGAGGGAGGAGACAGGCTCCCAGGAAGCCAGGTACCCTTGAGCAGAACCCCAGACTGGTTCAGGTGGAATTCCCAGCTCAAAGGCGCTCCAGCTGGGAGAGGCGGTGCCCGAGCTGGACCTTCAGACACCGGCAGGATACAAGGTTTTTAAGAGGTCAGTGAAAGACAAGGAGGCACAGGGCTCAGCGGGCGGGCAGCTCAGACACCAGGGAGCTTCTGGTGGAACTGGGTCCCTTCAGTTTGGTAGGGGAGAGAGGCAGGCAGGGCGGCTGCCGAGAAGGATGAAACTCACTATTTTCTAAAGGCTGTGGGTTCTTCCTATCTTTCACTTACTCACTTGAGAACAAGGACTGTGACAGGCATGTATTTGTTTGTTTCTAAGGATAGCAGCAAAACCGACACTTTGTTTCATAGTATTCGTGTGTTTTTTCCGTGAGTATTTATTGACAGGCTGCTGTCCTTGTAGCAGGCCCTCCCAGGCCCTGGGGGCCCCGTGGACTCATCGAGCTCACCCTCATAGGGGCACAGATAACTCAACAACATGGACAAGTAATAGCGAAGTATTTGGGACAACGGGAGGAAAACGAGGTAAGCAAGGGGAGTGGAGGCCCACTGGGGCCTTTGGTCTTTGAGGGAGGACAGCCACATAGGTGGCGGCGAGTGAAGACTGAAAGGACCTAAGAGGCGGTCGAGGTGGACTATGGGGGAGGAGTCCTCTCGAGCCTGTGGGCAGAAGCCATGCCTGGTGTGGGGGGGGGGGGCAGGGAGGAGTAAGTGGGGAGAACAGGGAGGGGCAGGCAGGCCGGAGGGATGGGAAGTCACGGCGGGGGCGGGGCGGTGGGGGGGGGCAGGTTTTCAATGCTGCCTGCCTTGCAGTCTGGTTCTTTCTGCTGAGTTGAAAGCAAGGGAAAAGGAAGCCTCTTTGCAGTCTACTCTAGATTTGACTGTGGAAGGGGAGGTGAGGCCGGTGGGGTGCGGAGTGGGTCCTGGGGTGCATAGCGAGCCACCACAACCATAGTGGGATAAAACCACCACCACCCTATCATGCTTGCAGAACTGTGAGCATGACTCTTCCTTGCCCGGTCCTGCCCTGCCATATCTGCAGCCCCACCAGTGAGATCCAATGTACCGCGGTGATACTGGTGACTTTTTTGGTAGGCTCAACGCCTGCCCAGAGAAGGCTGGGAGACCCTGGACCGCAGCGCCCCACGTGGCCTCTGCATGGGCCTGGGCTCCTCATGGTGTGGGGGGCTCCTTCTCAGAAGGAATGTCCCAGGAGTGGGCCAGCAGAGAGCCAGGGTTCCAAGAGGAGCCGGCACACCTGCCCAGCTTTTTGTGACTCAGCTTCAGGAGTCTTGTAGCGCCACACTGAAGTATGATTATGCTATATCTGTCTTTGTTGGGCTCTCTTAGCATCACGTCCTCACGTTTCATCCATCCTGTTACAAATGGCACAATTTTGCTCTTTTTCATAGCTCAGTAATATTCCATGGTGTATATCAACCATTCATCAATGAAAGAACTTTTTTTTTCCATGTATGGCTAGTGTAAGTAGTGCTGGGATGGACATGGAGTGCCTATATCCCTTCGAGACAGTGATTTTATTTCCTTCACATATATCCCCACAAGTGGGATTACTGAATCGCATGGTAGTTTTTTTTTTAATGTTTTGAGGAAACTCCATGCTGTTTTCTAGAATGGCTGTGCCATCATGTCAAGCGTTCTTATGACTGAAAACAAAGGGACACAAGAATACTGTAGAAAGTGTTGGATACGTCTGTTCCCTTGATCACGGGGATGGGGGGGGTCACAGGTGTTGGCATACGTCCAAACTCAACAAATTGTGTACATTAAGTATGCACCATTCTTCGGATACCAATTATACATTAATTTTTTAAACAACAAAAACAAGAACAACAAAGGGGGTCTCCAGAAGGTCCCTGGAAAGAGGGCTGCCTCTGAGGCCTCCGCCCCCCTATGGGTTTTGTCTGTAAACTTACAACTAAGCCATCCTCCCTCCCCGCAGGGGGCTGGGGCAGGGGTGGGTACCAACGCGTGCCAAGCGTGTATTAATAAACTCTGAACCATATTGGCAGCTTTGTGGATTGCTGCAGCCTTTTGCAGCCTGGAAAGTGTTTTCCAATGAGAAGCCCCTGCTGTTTTATCTATTACATGTGAAACTGAGTAAGTCTCCACATGTCCACTGGGGGTTGGCAAGTAACATCAGAGTGTGCAGCGAGGGGAAAGGAATTAAAAAGGGAGCTAATGTTGTCCTTGGGGAATAGCTGGGGAAGGGGAAAGCCACTCTGGAAGAGGATTGCGGAGCGAGATTTTGCCATGTATTACGGCCACTCAAGGCAGGAGAACATGTCTTTGTCCTCATTCCCAACATGTCAAAGGCAGCTGCAAAGAGTGTGGTGCCATGGGCTGACTTACAGAGGGAATTTTTTTTTTTTTTTTAAATCTCACAAGGCAGATTTGATTTCCTGAGAGCCATATGCTTGCTTTTTTTTTTCCTCCAAAAGTCCACAATCTCATGTGGGAAAAATTCGGTTTTATTGGCTTTCAGAGAAGAGGGAATTGGAAATGTTAGATAAATAGAGACCACATGGCCCAGAATTTCACAGCCTTCCCCCAAGTCTGTGGGTGGGTGGGTGTTAGGAAGTTGCAGATCTGTGGACAGAAGGGCACAACTGAAACATGCAAGGAAACAGGAAGTGTGAGATCTGGTCTCTGCTCTGTTGTTGAACACCTCAAAACCCCACTTTGCCTGGGGGCAAGGAAGGGATTTGCCCCCTTTATTGGGCAAAGACCAATGTGAGCCTGGTGTGAGCCTTGGGACTCAAAAGGGACTGTCAGGGGCCAGGAATCATTATTATAGGAGATGTAACTTACAATCTGACCAACGCTTTTAGAGCAAATACTGTTTAAAGACTGTGTTAGGATACTTTGTCTGCAAGGTGCACAAAAGCAACTGAAAAATACCTTACTCAAAGTATTTGAAGGGGGTCAAATAAGTGATTAAATAAATAAGTCATGGGAATGTAATATACAGCATGGTGACCAGAGTTAATAACACTGAATTGCATATTTGAGAGATGCAAAGACTAGATCTTCAAAATCCTCACCATGAGAAAAAAAACAAAGCCTTGCATAACCGTGCAGAGCAATGGATGTGGCCAGGCTTATGGTGGTGAGCATTTTGCACAACGTATAAATACTGAATCATTATGTTGTCCGCGTGAAACTAATACAATGTTATATGTCAATTATACCTCAATAAAAAATATTTTTTAAAAAGCTAGACATAAAGTTACCATATGATCTAGCAATTCCACTCTTGGGCTTGTACCTTAGAGAATTGAAAACACATGTCCACACAAAAACAGCAAATGTCATGCTTAGTGGTGAAATATTGAGCATGTTCCCTAAAAAAAAGAAAAGAAAGAAAAGACTTTCTTTCTTAGGGAGATGATTAGCTCTTGCATTCATCCAGTCAGTCAGTCTGTAAGCTGACAGCACTTTTTTGAGTATCCGCTAGGTGCTAGTTGCTGTTCTAAGAATTCCATCAAAATGGCCCCCATTTCTCATAGGATGTATATTCTAATGGGGGAGATACAGATAAGAATAGCCACGTGAATGTATACATTTTCAGGTGGTGCTAAGTGCTATAAAGAAAAATAAAGCAAGACCCGGGGATACAGAGTGATGGGGAACTGCCATTTTAAAGCTGAAGGTCAGGGATGGCCTAACTGAATAGGCAACAGCTGAGTAGAGAGTCCTGAAGGAAAGGAATACATCATGCAATGGTCTGAGAAAGAGCGTTTCTGACAGCAAGTGCAAAGGCCCTGAGGTAGGAGTTAAAGGGTTAGTGAGGATGGAGTGGGCTGAGCTGGGGTGCGGGTGGTAAGAGATGAGGTCTGAGGGGAACAAGCATGTCAGGAAGGGCCTGAGAGACAAGCTAAGGATCTTGGGATTGAATGGAGAGTTTTAGGGGTTTCTGAGCATAGCACTGGTATTACCTGACTCCGGATTTTAATAGGGTCTCTGGCTACATAAAGGATAGGACTGGAGGCCCTGTGAGGGCTGTGGTGACGGTCTGAGCCAGAGGACCAGGAAAACATCAGCAGATACACAAGAAAGGGTTGCATTAAGTGTTCATCCCAAAGGCCGTGCCAGTGGGATTTGCTTCTGGGTCGTGTGGGTATACGATAAAGGTCTAGGAGCAGTTCAGGCACAGCTGAGTCTGTGAGCTCAGATAACAAAATTGGGACTTTGTCTTCTGTAGCTCTTGGCTCTGCTTTTTCTGTACTGTCTTCATTTTCAGGTGGGTTCTTCCACCTTTTAAACAGCCACCGGCACCTCATGGCCCGCTTGTGGAACCTTTCTCAGAAGAGCAAGGAAGCTTTTCATTCCAGAAGTCTTGAATAAGTGTCCCTCTCTTGGCTCATTGGTCTGAACAGTGTCATGTACTCACTGCTGAACCAGTGAGAATAGCCAGGAGATGGAGCCACCTGGACTGGGCTGGGCCTGAGCCACATACTCTATTCCTAGAGTGCTGGGTAGCACTGGCTTCCCTTCAGCATCTGGGGAGACACAGATAATGGAAAGAAAACCAAGAGTGATCATTGAGAGAAGGGGACTGGATGTGGCTGACCGCTAGGGTCCACTGCCTTCCAGGAGAATTTAACAGGGCATCCAGTGTGAAGGGAAAGGGGTGCATATCAACAACCCAAGTCCGTGAACTATCACAGATGGAGGCTGAGGGCGAAGAGAGGTGGGAGATATTTCTAGAATAGTTTCGACAATGATGCCACTAGAAATGGGGACCGTGGGATCCAAAGCACGTTTCCATTGCAAAGGGGTGAAGTGACAAGTTAGAGAGGGAGATGGGAGAGAGACCCATAAATGGCTAACCCCAAGTCAAGGCAGAATGAAATCGATATTAAATAAGAAGAATAAGCAAAATACACAGGAGAAGCTCTCATTGTGATGCCTGTGGGTCAGAG
Organism: Mustela lutreola; assembly: GCF_030435805.1. NCBI lineage: Eukaryota > Metazoa > Chordata > Mammalia > Carnivora > Mustelidae > Mustela > Mustela lutreola. The sequence continues at coordinate 99,935,469 of NC_081299.1, read as the reverse complement.
ATGGAGAGACAGACAATAGACAGGTAGACATTTAGGTCGGACTCTCGGTCGCCCAGGAGTGGCGTTTCACTGTCACTGGTAATGAGCACTTAATTACCCTCGGCCATGACCCCACGAGGTGTGGAGCACCGTTTCAGCTGTTAGCTTCGCCATCGGTTTGTGTTCCAGAGCTGCTAATAGGGAGCCCATCTGACTGTGCCTGTTCCCTCTTCCTTCTTGCCCTGGGCACAACCTTCTGTTCCAGCAGGGAGAGAGCCAGGGGAAGAATGATCTGTCACGGAGGGGCAAAGAGCGCTTGGTTTGGCTGCGGAGGGAGGACTGGAGAAAGCTGGATGGTTTTCAGGGAAGAAGCGTGTGGCCAAGGGGGGAGGGCCCCCCCCCCCCATAATTAAAGACCAGCCCAGCACTTCTTCTAGAGAAGAAACAAAATGCAATCAGTACAACTTCCCCAAAGACTGCTGGGAAGCTCCGGAGAAAGAAATACTCTCCTGTCTGTGGAGAAAAAAAAAAGAGAGAGAATTAAACAAGAATATGCCGCATCAGTTAAAGCTTCCCAGGAAAAGATAAGAGTAGCGAAAAAAAAAAAATCAGAATTGGATCACACCAGCCAAAGCAATTAAGGAGAATAAGATGTGCTTTTACAAATATCAGGGGAAAGGAGATTATAGAGAGGAAATAAGACTTAATAAATGCAGAGGACCATGAAATTAATGATGACCACAAACGGTTGAGATACCCAATTCATTCTTTGTTAGCCTTTAACTAGGAAAACAAAGAAAAGAAATGGAGCAATTACAAAGTGAGGACACCTGGAGGAAAGAGTTGGGTAGATGCTGGCAGGGAGGAGGGGTCTCCCGCCGTGCTTCTGAAACTTCACGGGCACCTTCCTGTGACCCACTACTCGGGCATGGGGCTCGTGGCGCTGTCCAGCCCCGTGCTCACGCCGAGCTGCCCAGCGTGAGGCCCCATTTCCCGAGTTTCACGAATTGACAGAGCTGACAAAGAAAGGAGAGGCAGCAGAGGGAGATGAGAAGGACAGAGGCACCCTTGGCCATGGTGAGTCTGGAACCATGGGCGTGGCCCCAAACAAAACCACATGGAGCTGGCCTGGTCTTCAGCACAGAACTTCCTGCCATCCTTCCCTGTCCCGCTCCCTCCCTCTCCTTCGGAGCCGACCATTCCGTGGTCAGGGCACAGCTATTGGCTTATTCCCTGGGAAGGGCTCGCCCACGAAGTTGCCATGTTTTTGAGAAATTGGAGGAGCTGCCGAGAGGCTGGAGCGTGTTCAGCAGACCAGAGTGGCTCGTCCTTTTTTGCTCAGGTGAGGAGATCAAGTTGATTTGTAGGGCTCGCTACCGGAAGTCCTGACTGATACAGTCAGGTATGGTGACAGGCCCTGGGGATAAAGCTGTGAAGATAAGGGTGTTGCTCTCAAAGAGCTCACAGCCCAGTAATGGCAGCCTCATAGCAGCAGAGCTTTGCAAGATGATGTGGGAGACACCATGATGGTGGATGTAAGGACAAGGGGTCCGGACAGCTCAGAGGACGAGGAAGCCACTCTGCAAGGGGAGGCCAGTGAAGGCTTCTAAGAGTCTCCTGTGCTTGCTTCTGCTGAATGACTAGGATTTTGACAAGAGGCCAAGGAGCGCATTTCAGACAGTAGAACCCCATGGGCCAAGGCCAAGAGGCACCAGTAGTGTGTGGCACCTGGTACATAATTCATTCCCTTTCCTTTCTAAATCTTTCCACCATCTCCACCCTCTGAAGCCTAGTATTCTTTTGTAAGTCAGACGTTTCTTGCTAGAGAGAGTTTTAGGAATAGATTGAACTGTTGGCTAAACTCAAGTGTTAGGGACCCTCTCACCTCCTGTACTTGCCTTACAAAGAAGACTGAAATGTGAGGACAAGGTTAACCAAGCAATAGACCTTCTGACTTGGTAGTTACAGAGGTTTGGGGGTGGTGGGGGAGGAGACCCAAGGGCTGGAGTGTTGTATTGATGACCACCTCCAGGGTCCATGTGCCTCTTAAGGCTCTGAGAACCTCTGGAAGAACAAAGTAGCTCACACAGCTTCTGTTCATTCATTCATTCAGGGGGTTCCATGCCAAGCACACAGGCATGGCTGCCACCAGGCTGGAGAGGAAGTCATCGCAGAAACAGAGGGACACCTGTGAATGGGAGAAGTTTTGGGGAGGAGAGGTGTGGGCGCTGGGCCTGCCCCTGGGACACGATCTGGTCAGGAAGGTAAGAGAGGCCTCCCTGAGGAAGCACCAGTGACCTAGGATGGGATGGGCCAGTGAGCCTTTACTGGGCCGAGAGGGTGGAAGAGCATTTGCCCAAGACAGAGACAAGAACAGGGCAAACGCCCTATATGTGGGGAGGACTCGTGGGTAAAAGAAGGTCAGTGTGAGTGGCTTGAGAGGACAAGAGCTGGGATGGGGGCAGGAAGTCAGACAGAACTGGGGAAGCACACAGGTGCCTGGACAGGTGGGGCTGAGGCCAAGGTCCTTCATCCCAGCAGCAGTGTGAACAGTGGGGAGACGGAGGGGCCCGGATTTGCATCAGCACATTGGAGGGAGCCCGTGTGGCCTGGGTGCAGGTTCCGATGACAGATGGGGGAGGGGCTTGGAGGACAAAGAGGTCGTGAAGATGGATGGGAAGTGGGCAGGAGGACTGAGTATAGTGGGGTGGGGTGTGGGTACAGAGAGGGTCACAAATCTGGATGGGGAGAGGTGCCATTAACCAAGATGAGGACCCTTAGAGAGGATGCATGGCTCTCTCAGCCTGGGCTGCCCTTGCTCTTGCGTGTGGACCTCCCCAAGGACAATCTGGAGGTCCTAGCACTGCCCCCATCACCCTGACAGGGCTCTAGACATTTACTCCGATCATCTAGAGGCCACATCGCCTCCTTCCTCCCCAGTGGAGGGGAGCAGCACCGTGAAAGGACAATAAGACCTTGATGTTGCAACTGTTACTGTCATTCTACATTGCTTTTTGCCAACTGCCTTTCTTCCCCCTCCCTTTGGTGGAAAGGGAAGAGGCTAATGATGAAGACAAAAGACCTAAAAAGGAGCTATTGACTTGGTAAAACATACTGAAGAGTTACAGGATCAATCAATCATACAGTGTTGGAATTGAAAGGAAACTTAGTTAAAAAAAAAAGGAAAGAAAGAAAGAAAGAAAATCTCTTCCAAAGCAACTTTGACAGCTGTTAAAACACCCCCTGCTTCAGTGTTTCCAATCCCTGGGAGCAAACTGTCTCAAAAAGCAGCCGGTTCCATTGTCAGAGGGCTCTGATAGCAGGAGATAGGCTTTTCTCGTATTGAGTCAGAATTGATCTCGGAGCAACCTCCACACAGCTGTCCTGGTGCCATTCTCTGGAGGCAGAGCAGGTCAACGTCCCTTTTAAAACGTGGTGCCCAGCAAGCGACACGAGACTCCAAATGTGGTCTGATTCAGTTCTAAGCCCTGTGGGGAATTTAGAGGGGGAAAAAAATAGAGACACCGAGTTAACCAGCTTTAAAAAGTGACCGTCACAGAAAGGCCCGTGAGTGGAACCTTAGAATCCTAAACTAAAGGGAGCCTTTGAAAATCCCTAGCCGGCCCCTTCCCTCGAAGAGGAGGAGAAAAAAAATCACACATAAACCCGCCCAACCCAGAGAAGCTGACCTATTTTTTAAGATCTCAAAAAGCAAGAGTTCCGTGGCTGTTTACTGCAGAGGGATTTCTTACCAATCCATCATTGTAAAATATTTTCAAATCGGTGTTTTCTAGTAGACTAATTTGTTTTTACGTTTTCCCTCTCTCTTGCTATTATCTCTCCTACCACATAAATTGTCTTCCTAATGAAGCCGCTTATTGTATCGTATTGCGGGAGTGCATGTGTTTCTGCTCCTGTGTGTTTCAGTTTCTACTGCATTAATTACCCACACTTCCTCTATTATTTCCCTCTTTTTTGTATGGGACCCATGCTATTTATCCTTACATTATTGCATAATGCTTTGGGCAATGGATATGTTCTCAGAATCGTGTGCAAATCTAATCTTTGCAAATGGAGTCTCTTCGGTTGAGAAGTGCCTTCCAAATGCATTTCCAGTGCTCTGTTGAGAGCCTCTCTGTGGGAGGCGGCAGGGCAGGACTGGGGAAACACGGTGCCTTTGGAGCTAGACATCCCGGTCCACACGGTGCCTTTGGAGCTAGACATCCCGGTCCACCACTTGGTGGACTGGTTGGACCACCTGTCTGAGTCTCGGTTTCTAATATGTGAAATGGGCATAGTCATTCCGCCTTAAAATGTTATAGAAAAGAAATCCGCCAAGCAAAAAGTCCTGGAACCCTAGGAAACAGATGTGTCTTCCTCTCTTTCAAGCGAAGGATCCATTTTTAAAGTCAATCATCTTTCCAAAGTTTATTTTACTCCTCTAGATGTTTCTGATCACTCGTTCTTCAAGCAGGATATAAGCATGTATCAGTTTCACTCTCTGACTTTGGAAGCTTTCTACTAAACGAATTCCTGTGTTCCCCACTCCTGCGCGCCACCTTGCTCTGGGCACCCCTCCTCATCTGGTCCGGAACAGAGGTTCATCTGCAGGTGCTCTGGGCTGCCTTGCCACGTGCCTGCTTTCATCCACTGTGTATGGGTTCTTGAAACTCCTGTCTTTCTCACTTACACATACATCTCTCCTGAATATCTTCACCTGCCCATTTCCATGGTATCTGCATTTCTGTGGTTCTCCCAGAGATTTTCTCCAGAAAGGCAGAATTCTGCATGCACTCAAATCACCCACCCTCCTGCCTGATTTTGAGCTCTTTGAGAGAACGTGTCCTGACTTTGAGCCAAGCAAGTGTGAAAGCAAATGGCCAGTGATGCTCATTGAGAAGTTCTTTGGGATTCCATTTGTCATCTGTAAAATGAGGAAATACAATGATATCAGCGGTTTCCAGGCTTGAGTTCCCAGTCCTTAAAGACTCACTAGTGGGAAAAATGGAGAAGTAGGGTCAACAAGACTCGTGTTTTTAAAGGCCCAAGAGTATCCAGTAGAGGCTGCACTGGCTAACGCAAACAGTGTGTGTGTATCTATCTGGCTGGAACGATACCTGTGTGGTATCACAGGTAAAATCACGTCACTCAGCATGTCCATCCGTCAGGATTCTTGGTTACAAAGAGTAGAAACCAAGTCTGATTGACTTGGGCAAAGAACAAGCGCATTGGAATGATGTCAGCTGGCTCCGGAAGAAAGAGAAAAGCAGGAGGGCCAGCCAGGCTCTGGAAATGGGCCGTTAGCAGGGAAAGCTGAGTGATGGGGTGCTCAGCTGGGGTCACCCCACAGCAGCAGCCCGGGGGGAGTGCCGCTGGACACTAGACTCTGAGCCCCTGGAACCAGCTCTCTAGGGCACAGGGTGTTGCTGCCCTGAGGAATGAATTCCAAATTATGGCTGCTGCTCTGGGCCGCTCACTCTGGATGCCAGGCCCTGCGTCAGACCATCCTGTTGGCTCATCTTCAGCTTTCTGTGCACATGTCCAGCTCATGACAGGGACAGCAAGTGGCAGGTCCTCAGAAACTCTATTGTGTTAGGAGAATTCCCCACACAGAGAAAGAGGACCACCAGCTGGACAGGCCCGCAGCAGGACAAAAGTCCATTATGGTTGTGAAATGTTTCTTATGATGAGTAAGCCAATTATGACTGAATCGGTGGTGGATGAGGAGAGCGTATTTTGAAATATGGGATTGAGAGAAGAAAAAATAGCAAACAGGCTTGATGATTAAAAAAAAAAAAAAAGATTGGCCGGAATATATGGTTTCTAATGTTGCAGGGGGTTTAGGTGCCCCTTGCAGGCAGAATGAGGAAACTGATCTCAACCTTTCTTTCATTAAACACATGCCACAGAAACCTGACTTGTAGAATTAATCCTCGCTCAGGAAGAGTCACAGCCCGTATTTGCTTCTGCCACATATAAGAAAATAAAAGGAATAATGGCATAAACATGATACAAAGTTTTCTTGTATACAAGAGAGAAGTCTGGTACCAAGCTTGTGTGGTGGTTTTACAGTGTACGTGAACCCAGGCCTCATCTTTAGTCTTCAGGGTTTTCATTCGCAAGGACAGCTCCTCAAGGCTGCTGGAGCTCCAGCCATCATGTCTGCATTCTAGGTAGGAAGTAGTAGGAAGGGTGAATGGACAAGGGACAGGGGGCATGTACACACACTGCCTGATGCCTCTAAAGACTTCCTGAAAATCACAGTTAATGTGTCTGCTTACACCTTATTGACTACCCCTAACTGCAGGACAGCCTGGGAAACAGCTGGTCACACCGCCACAAAGACCGAGTGAGCAACTAGCAACTTTGCCCTTCAAAGAGGACCAGAGGGAGTCAAAGATGTGGTTTGTGGCCTCTGGCTCTCCTTCTGCCCCCCCCCCCCCATCGCTCGCCCTAGTCCAATTTATGTGGAATCATGTGAAAACAGCACAGAGGCCTTAGGAATGACCTTTTTAAAATATCCAGAAGGTGGTTTTGGGTCCCGTGAGGATATCCCAGAGAATAACAAACACAATAAGCAGGTCCTGAGCGTCTATCTTCTGGCAGGACCTGTGTGCAGGGCTCTATCTCCCTCCTCTCACCTCATTCTCGGAGCTACTCCACAAATGACCACAACTGTGCCCAGCCTGCAAATGAGGAAGTGAACGATAAGTGGCAGTAAGTATCTGGCCTGGTCACCAATCGGAAAGCAGGAAGCCTGCTTTGAAACCTGGGTCTGACTCCTGAGCCGATGTTCCTAACCAACACACTGCAGCTTGCTGTCCCATACCGTGCTCACTGGCCACCAGTGTTCATGTACGTTTAGATACAGGGTCATTAGAATAGAATGTGGGTTTTTTTTTTTTTTTAAAGATCTCATTTATTTACTTGAGGCAGAGAGCGCATGAGCAGGGTGGAGGGGCAGAGGGAGAGAGAGAGAATCCTGAGCAGACATCCCACTGAGCAGGGAGCCCGAGGCAGGACTCGATCCCAGAACCCCAGGGATCATGACCTGAGCAGAAGACAGACACTTAACTGACTGAGCCCCCCAGGTGCCCCTAGAATGTGGTTTGATGGCCCAGTGACACTAACTACCTTTCAAGTGCTCAGTAGCCACTCGTGAGGGATAGTGTCCATCCTACTGAACCGTGAAGATACACGACATTTGCAAGTCCACAGAAAGTTCTGTTGGACAAGCCTGGGCTGCAGGAATGGATTGTTTCTGGCTTCCATTCCTCCTAATCAATGAGGCGAGGAGATATTCTCTTCCTTCCCGCAGCCTCCTTTTGGGCTCCCCAGTTGCTCTGTCTTGTCACCCTGCACAACGCGCTGTGAAAAGAAGCGGAAGGAATTCTGAGAAAGAGAATATGCAGAAAGTTGGGAAAGCGGCCGCTTGCGATGTTTCTGCTGCCTGGAACTCTGCAGGCCAAGTCCGTTTGTCTCACGGGGTGCCCGCTAGACTGGCGGGAAAGCCTGAGCACCTCGCTGCAGCCCCCTTGTCTTTCCATTTCTCTCTTCGGCTTTTCTTCCCTCCTTCTCCCATTTCAACTTTTGAAAAAGAGCTCTCAGCTGCTGCAAAGTCAGTGTTCAGAGCACATTTGCATCTTTTCTCAGTTGCTGCCTTAATTACACATAATAAAGGTATTTAGTTAGAGAAGAATAGCTGATGAGCCTGAACTATAATAAAAAGGGCTTTTGCCAAAAGCCATTTCCTTTGTCAAGAGAGAACTTGCTCAAAGGCAGTGGGAAGCCGTGATTCATTCTTACACCACAAGCGTTACTATAAGAAATTCGGTTCCTGGGGAGTGGCTGTCGCCCAGACTTTCAACAGTGACACAGCCCTCAGTCACGTTCTGCGCCCGCGACCACTGCCTTGACCAGGGACCAGGGCACGGACGACAGGACAAGACGGGCTCCGCAGGACTGGTGCCACAGGGTCTGCAAACGTGGCCAACTGACCACCCGTTTTGGTACAAGAAGCCGTGTTGGCACGTGGCCGTGCTCATTCATTTACATATTGTTTATGGCTGCTTTGCCCAACAGCGGCAGGGCTGAGTAGCTGCAGCAGAAGCCACGTGGGCAGGAAAGCCTAAAATACTGTCTGACCCTTTCCCCAGCCCTTGGCTTCTTCAGAAGGCAGGAGTGGGAGTCCACGAGAGGTCGTGGTCCTTCCTATCCCGTTTGGGGCTCTGTCTAGGAGGGTCCGCAACCCCCCTGCCCTCCCACCTGGTCCAGGACAGCATCATCTCGCCCCTGCAGGACGGCTCTAGACACTTCCAGACACTTCTGCCTACTTGTGCCCTCCCACCCCGACCCCGGCCTTGGCAGTCTTGGTCTCTACTCTGCGGCCAGAGCACCCTTTGGAAATATTGCCATTTCATGCTTCAAACCCTGCCAGGGCTCCCATTTCAGAGAATAAAACCCAAAGTCCTCGGAGCGACCTGAAGGGTCCAACTTCGTCTGCTCGCCGCCCAACCTGTTACCCCCCGCCGCCCTATTCGCTTTTCCTGGCTCTTTCTGCCCCAGTCACACTGGCTTCCTCCTGCAGCCCCGAACGGCCAGGCGCTGTCCCCAGTCATGGGCAGAGGAGGCTAGCTGGCCCCCTAGGATGACCAGCCGCAGTGTGGCCTTGCTGCTGGCAGACAGCCGCCCAGCTGGGCCCCTGGCGTTCAGGGGGAGCCCCCACACTAGCTCTCGGACGTCCCTAAGGAAGGGAGCAGATCACCTGCCACCCCGGCTCCACTGCCCTGTACTGCTTTAGTTTTCTTCATAACATACCCTGCGCCCTGAGGTGGTCTTTATTTACTAGCTTACCATTCTGTGCCAGAGATGTCTGCCATCTTTCTTACTGCCCTGGAATGGAGAGGTTCCCATGCACTCCGCACAGTGTCTGCCAAGTGTCAATGTTTGATGAGTGAATGAATGAATGAATGAATGGACAGATGAGCAGTCCCAAGGGTCTTTAAGTAAAGGATCGTTTGATAGCAGAGACGCTGTGGACACCAGATGTGTGGAGCCGCTGCTCTCCTGGGGCTGTGGGCCACAGGCATCAGTGCATGGTGAGAACTGCACTACTCTGTCTCAGGGAGCCCGGGCTGCTCAGAATCTCAGGGGCCGGGCCTCAGAATTTGCTCGAGGGGCTCGGGGAAGCTTGCCAAAGGAGGCAACACCCAGGAGGGACTGGCTGTGAGAAGCAGCCAGGAGAGGTGTTCCTGGCCTAGGGGAGACCAGGAGACGTGCCGCAGCCTGGTGGGTTTGCAGAACCCTGAGCCGCTTGAGACGGTGTGAACTCAGGGAGGCAGGTGGGAAGTGGGGTAAGGGAGTACACAGAGGCCTGTGGGGCCAGGTCATGAACAGACTTGCTTGTTGTGCTAAGCCGCTTCGACTATATCCTGAAAGCGATGGGAACCAGGAGGGGGAGGGGGAAGCTGGGGAATATCATAATCAGGGGTGCGTTTTATGAGGCTCCTCTGGCAGCATTCAGTAGATGCTGTTGGCATGGGCGTGAGATGAGTGGCCCAGTGTGGCACATACACCGAGACGTCCTAGAGGTAGTTGAGGACCCCAGTGCCTCACTTTTGGAAAACAGCACAGCCAGCGGGTCCTAGCTCTAGCCAGGGGGGACCTGGGGTGCTCTTCCCACTTTCTACCTGCCTGTGCCAGGTTGAGGAGGTGGGAGCCAGCTGAGTCTAGTTTCATAAAACCATGGGCTCCAGGAGAAGGCAGTGGTTTCAAAAAGTGGATCTCTGAGGAGCACCTGAGTCAGTTAGGCATCCAGTTCTTGATCTCCGCTTACTTAGGTCTTGCTTGATCTCAGTTCAAGCCCCATGTTGGGCTCTATGCTGGGCAGGGAGTCTATGTTTAAAAAAAAAAAAAGTGGATCTCGGAATCCTTATTGAGCTCTGCATTCATCTTCTCTCGCTGTCCAGCAGGGGCCCTTTGGGGACAGGGGATCCTGATGGGTCACTGCCACCAACCGGTGCCTGCAAACGCACCAGGGGCCTGGGGCCACCGCTGAAGGGAGGCCCAGGTCTCAGGTCCATCCTGTTGTAACTTATATGTTTCGGGTCCCAGTGCCTGACGGGGACCCAGACAGGGGACAGAGGTGGGTATAGACCATGCCGCTGCATTTCAGATGAGTATGGTTAACATTCTCCAGTCAGGCAAGGCCCAAGGAAGACTGATGTCGGTGATGGATAGCCATAGCCACCCAAATGTCAGCAGTGGGCCTTCCCAGACTCTGGTAGCTTCTATATGGCCGCATCCCCACAGCGGCAGAATCCGTGACCCCTTCATTTCCAGCATGCCCCAAGCTCCCCCACCCATGGGGCACTTGTGGAGGATTCCAGGAATGGGAGTAGGGGAGAATGGGGTCTCACAGGTGTGCAGACACTAACACGTGGAGCTGCACAGTGGGTAAACTCTAGGAGTCTGGCTTCTAGCAACGGGTCTCAAAAGCTGGGAGAGGAGCAAGACAACCCTTGTTTCTCCTGTGGTGTGTGCCATGAGACGTGCTGAGGCTGAAGCGGGGAGTGCGGGTGGTGGGCAGCCGGAGGGAGCTGGTGTGGTTGGAAGCATGGTAAGTGTGTGGCGGAGCGGACAGGTGCCCGTAGTTCTGTCCAGGAGAGACTCTCACAGGCCCTCTGGGGTGCTTGTTTGACAGGAGTGGCTTGGGGTTTGAGTCGGGAGCGTGGAAGGATTGGCACGCTATGCAAGTGAATAATGGTGGGGGATGGGGTACCGGGGGAGATGGGCATGAAAGAGGGCACGTGATGGAATGAGCTGGGTGTTCTAGGCGACCTATGAATCACCGGGCTCTACCTCTGAAACGAATAACACACTGTACGTTAATTAAATTGAACTGAAGTTTTAAAAAAAGAAAACTGCAAAAAAAAAAAATTAAAAATACTAAAGTGGGCAGGTGGTGACCGGTCTCCATTGAGAAGGGGAGGCGAGGATCCTTCATATCCAGCCATTCCTTACCGTGGGGCTGGGGGCCCATGTCTTCGATCTTCTGACTCTTTGAGAGCAGAGGGAGATCCAGATTCTTATGGGAATATCTCCTCTATGGGTCAGTTTCTCTAGGTTAGGGCTGTAGTAACAAACAGCCCCAAATATCAGGGGCTTATACCAGCGAAGGTCCATTTCTGTTGCTGTTACAGCTTGGCAGGGCTGGCTCTGCTCGGAGTGGTTGTCCCTTCCCTGGGTCCGGGCTGAAGAGCAGTCCCATCCTGGTTGTGCGATCTTGTGGCAGAGCGAAAAGAGAGCCTTCAGACCCACGCGGTGCCCCTTCAAGCCACAGCTCCCAGGTGGCATGGGTCACCGGTGTCCACACTCCATCAGCCAAAGGTGGGTGTCCTGGCCAAGCCCGAGCAAGGGGAGAAGTCTGAAGGCCTGCTTCTTCACCTTTCTGGCGGAGACAATGCTGTTCCCGTGGCCACTGCGGAGGTGGGGGGGGGGGCAGGGGACAACAGGGCAAGAATATCACCTGCCATGCTCCCTCTTTTTTTAAATGTTGGCAACTGAATCAAAAGCTTCATAAATGCTGGCAGAGCCAAGCAAAACACAGGACACCCTGGGCCGCCAATGTACAACCTCTGATTTATAGGGCCAGAGATGGCATAAATAATCTTGCTCTCTTCCTGAAACACAGACCCCTGTCTCAGAATTTCCCCAGCTCAATAGTCCTCTCAAAAAGCAAAAAAATGGTTACTCAGCAATGACATTTGTAAGATGTCTGGGCATCCAAGGCTTAAAAAAGAGTTTCAGGCCAAGAAACTTGACACCATTTCCGATAGTAAGAAACTCTCTTAAATTCACTTTGTTATTTCTTTGTGATGGGCGTGTCCGGGATGAGGCTGACCCTTGCCTTTCCCTTTGAGAATTCTGTGTATAGACAGAATCTGAGGAAACTTGCCATTCACACCTGTGTCCATCTTTGCCCAGAAAGAAGACAGTGGGTTGAATCCATCCGGACAGACAACATACTAGTTTGCAAGTCATTTTGTGACATACACAACACACACGCATGAAGCAGGTGTCTCATGTGTGCTCTTTGAAATGATTAAAGTCATTATTAGTCTGGACGATGATTTTTAGGTTTGGGTGATAAATGTTTTGCTTTGGTGGTGTCTATTTTTGTACACACTAAAGTCTGAGCTTGGTCTCTGGGATCTTGCTTTCAGAGAAGGGGAGAAATATCTATTTTTTAAAGATTTTATTTATTTATTTGACAGAGAACACAAGTGGGCAGAGAGGCAGGCAGAGAGAGAGGAAGGGAAGCAGGCTCCCCGCCGAGCAGAGAGCCCAATGCGGGGCTCAATCCCAGGACCCTGGAATCATGACCTGGACCAAAAGCAGAGGCTTTAACCCACTGAGCCACCCACGCGGCCCTATTTCACCTCTTTTTATTTGTCCTTCCCAATATGTAAAAGTGCATGATACGTTTTAGAGGATTTTGATAATCCTATAATCATTTCATCAGCAGCATCGCCATCATATCATTTTCATAAGAACATTACATATAACAAGGATAAAAGCCATGTCAAGTTTCTGGGGCCTCAAAATATGTCTATTTCTTCATCCATTTGGAGAAGGTGTGTCAAATACAATTCACTACACCGCTCACAGGGAAAAATTCTCCATTGTTTTAACAGGCAGCCCCACCCTAATCATTCCATGTTTTCGTTTAGCTGTCACTCAGCACTTTCTTTCTTCTGCTCCCTTTTTTTTTTTAACCTTTTTTAAGACAGAGAGAGAGAGAGAGAGAGAGAGAGAGAGAGAGCACATGAGTGGAAGGAGGGGGAGGGCAGAGGCAGAGGGAGAGAGAGAATCTTGCCAGCTCCACCCGACAAGGGGCTCCAGCTCATGACCCTGAGATCATGACCTGAGCTGAAATCAAGAGTCGGCTGCTTAATCATCTGTGTCACTCAGCACTTTCTAGAAAGGTGATTGGCAGCTTCAGGACACTATTTTTAAAATTAAAAAAAAAATTATTTTTAGCATTGTTAGCACGTATTTCACTTTTTTTTTTATTTTTAGAAGATTTTAAATCCAGTATAGTTAACATAGTCTTATATATTAGTTTCAGGTATCCAGTAGAGTGATGCAGCACCTCCCCCCGTCCCCTGTTCCTCATCACAAGGGCCCATCCCCTGTTTCACTCATTCCCCACCCACCTCCCCTCTGGTGACCATCCGTGTGTTCTCTTGAGTTAAGAGTTTTCTTCTCTTTTGTTTCGCCCTATGCTCATTTATTTTGTTTCTTAAATTCGGCATGAGTGAAATCATATGGTATTTGTCTTTCTCTGACTTATTTGGCGTAGTGTTACACTCTCGGGGTCCATCCATGTTGTTGCAAATGGCAAGATTCCAATCTTTTTAATGGCTGAGTAATATTCCATTGTATACATCCACCATATCTTCTTTATCCATTCATCAGTCGATGGACACTTGGGCTGTTCCATAATTTGGCTATTGTAAATAATGCTGCAATAAATATAGGGGTGCCTATACCTTTTTGAATTAAGGTTTTTATATCCTTTGGGGAAATACCTAATACTGGAATTACTGGATCATATGGTGGCTCAAATTTTAATTTTCTGAGGCACCTCCATACTGTTTTCCAGAGTGGCTGCACCAGTTTGCATTCTCGGCAGTACATAAGGGCTCATTTTCCTCCACATCCTTGCCAGCACTTGTTGTTTCTTTCATTTTTGATTTTAGTCATTCTGACAGGTGTGAGGTGATAACTCATTGTGGTTTTGATTTGTATTTCTCTGATGGTAAGTGATGTTGAACATCTTTTCATGTGTCAGTTGGCCATCCGTATTTCTTCTTTGGAACAACCTGTGTTCATGTCTTCTGCCCATTTTTGAATTGGATTATTTGAGGGGTTTTGGTGTTGAGTTATGTAAGCTCTTTATATATTTTGGAGACTAACCCTTTCTTGGACATGTCGTTTGTAAATACCTTCTCCTATTCAGTAGGTTGTCTGTCAGTTTTGTTGATTCTTTCCTTTGCTGTGCAGAAGATTTTCATTTTGATTTAATCTCAATAGCATACTTTTGCTTTTGTTTCCCTTGCCTCAGGAGACCGATCTAGACGAATGGTGTTATGGCCAATGTCAGAGAAATTACTGTCTATGTTTTCCTCTAGGATTTTTATGATTTCAGGTCTTACATTTAGATCCTTAATCCATTTTGAGTTTACTTTTATATATGGTGTAAGAAAGTGGTCCAGTTTCATTCTTTTGCATGTGGCTGTCCAGTTTTCCTAACACCATTTGTTGAATCTTTCTCCCATTGGATGTTCTTTCCTGCTTTGTCAAAGGTTAATTGACCATATAATTGTGGGTTCATGTCTAGGTTTTCTTTTCTGTTTCATTGATGTATGTATCTATTTTCATGCCAATACCAAACTGTTTTGATGACTATAGCCTTGTAATATAACCCAAAGTCTGGAATTGTGATGCCTCCAAGTTTTTGTTTTTGTTTTGCAAGATTGCTTTAGCTATCTGGGGCTTTTGTGAGTCCATACAAATTTTAGGACTGTTTGTTATAGTTCTGTGAAAAATGCTATTGGTATTTTGGTAGGGATGAGATTACATCTGTAGATTGCTTTGGGTAGTATACACATTTTTTTTAAAACATTTTATTTATTTATTTGACAGTCAGAGATCACTAGTAGGCAGAGAGGCAGGCAGAGAGAGAGAGGAGGAAGCAGGCTTCCCACTGAGCAGAGAACCTGACGTGGGACTTGATCCCAGGACCCTGAGATCATGACCTGAACCGAAGGCAGAGGCTTAACCCACTGAACCACCCAGGCACCCTAGTATACACATTTTAACAATATTTTTTTCTTTCGATCCATGAGCATGCGATGTCTTTCCATTTGTTTGTGTTGTCTTCAATTTTTCTCATCAGTGTTTCAGAGTTTTCAGAGTATAGGTCTTTCACCTCCTTGGTTCAGTTTATTTCTAGGTATTTTATTATTTTGGTGCAATTGTTAATGGAACTGTTTTCTTAATTTCTCTTTCTGTTGCTTCATTATTAGTGTATAGAAATGCAATGGTTTTCTGTATGTTGGTTTTGTATCCTGTGACCTTACTAAATTCACTTATCTATTCTAGTAGTTTTCTAGTGGAGCCTTTAGGGTTTTCTATATACAGTATCATGTCATCTGCAAACAGTGAAAATTTTACTTCTTCCTGACCAATTTGGATGTCTTTTATTTCTGTTTGTTGTCTGATTGCTATGGTTAGGACTTCCAGTACTATGTTGAATAACAGTGGTGAGAGTGGACAACCTTGCTTGTTCCTGACCTTAGGGGAAAGGCTCTCAGTGTTTCCCCTTTAAGGATGATGTCAGCTGTGGGTTTTTCATAGATGGCCTTTATTATGTTGAGGTATGTTCCCTCTAAACCTACTTTGTTGAGGGCTTTTATCATGAATGGATGTTGTACAGTGTCAAATGCTTTTTCTGCATCTGTTAAATGATGGTATGATACTTATCCTTTCTCTTGTTGATGTGATGGATCATGTTGATTGATTTGCAAATATTGAACCACACTTGCATCCCAGGAATAAATCCCACTTGATTGTGGTGGATGATTATTTTAATGTATTGTCGAATTTTGTTTACTAATATTTTGTTGACAATTTTTGTATCTATGTTCATGAGATCTGTTTGGCCAGTAGTTCCCCCCCCCTCCTTTTTTTTAATAGTGTCTTTATCTGGTTTTAGTATCAAGGTGATGCTGGCCTCATAGAATGAAATTTGAAGCTTTTCTTCCTCTAATTTTTGGAATAGTTGGAGGAGAAAAGCCGTTAACTCTTCTTTAAATGTTTGGTAGAATTCACCCATGAAGCTGTCTGGTCCTGGTCCTAGTCTTTTGTTCATTGGGAGTTTTTGGATTACTGATTCAATTTCATTGCTGATAGTGGGTCTGTTCAAATTTTCTATTTCTTTCTGATTCAGTTTTGGGAGGTTATATATTTCTAGGAACTCATCCATTTCATCTAGGTTGTTCAATTTGTTGGCTTATAGTTGTTTCTTGCAATATTCTCTTATAATCTTTCTATTTCACTGGTGTCAGTTGTTATTTCTCCTCTTTCATTTCTGATTTCGTTTGAGTCCTTTCTGTTTTTTTGTTTTGATGAGTCTAGCTAAAGGTTCATCAATTTTGTTAACCTTTTCCAAGAACCAGCTCCTGGTTTCATTCATCTGTCCTATCATTTTTTTGGTTTCTATTTCATTTCTTTCATTCTTCCTTTTTAAGATTTTATTTATTGGAGAGAGAGAGAGACAGCAAGAGAAGGCAAGCAAGCAGAGGGAGTAGCTCTCCACTGAGCAGGGAGTCTAATGGGGGACCCGATCCCAGGACCCTGGGATCATGACCTGAGCTTAAAGCAGACACTTAACATCTGAGCCACCCAGGTGCCCTTATTTCATTTATTTCTGCTCTAATTTTTATTATTTCCCTCCTCTACTGATTTTGGGGTTTTTTTGTTCTTCTTCCAGCTCTTATAGGTATAAGGTTAGGTTGTTTGAGATGTTTCTTGCTTCTCTTGTATTGTTATTAACTTTCCTCTTAGAACAGCTTTTGCTGCATCCCAAAGATTTTGGACAGTTATGTCTTTATTTTCATTTGTCACCATGTATTTTTTTATTTCCATTTTGATTCCTTGTTTGACGCATTCATTGTTTCATAGCATGTTATTTAACCTCCATGTATCCGTGCTCTTCTCAGATTTTTCCTTGTGGTTGATTTCTAGTTTCATGGCACTGTGTTCAGAAAAGATGCATAATCTACTTCAATCTGTCTGAATTTGTTGAGACTTGCTTTGTGGTCTAATAGGTGATCTATTGTGGAGAATGTTCCATGAAAATAATGTGTAAGGGTACCTGGTTGGCTCAGTTGGTTAAGTTTCTGGCTCTTGATCTCAACTCAGGTCTTGTACTCAGGGTGGTAAGTTCAAGCCCCATGTTAGGTTCCATGTTTGATGTGGAGCTTACTTAATTAAAACAAACAAACAAACAAACAAATAAAAGAACATGTATTCTGCTTTAGAGTGGAATGTCCTGAATATATCTGTTAGATACATCTGGTCCAATGTATCATTCAAAGCCATTGTTGCCTTATTGATTTTCTGTTTGGATGATTTATTTAACCACTGATGTAAGTGGGGTATCAAAACCCCCTACTATTATTGTATTACTATTGATTACTTCCTTTATGTTTATTAACTGCTTTGTGTATTTGGGTGTTCCCATATTGAGTGCATAAGTTACATAGTTACATAAATTACAGTTGTTTTATCTTCTTCTTGGATCTCTCCCTTTATGATTATATAGTATCCCTCTTTGTCTCTTGTTACAGTCTCTGTTTTAAAGTATATTTTGTCCAGAGTGCCTGGGTGACTCAGTCGGTTAAGCATCTGCCTTCAGCTCAGGTCATGATGCCAGTATTCTGGGATCAGGCCCACATCAGGCTTCCCCGTTCAGTGGGGGCGCCTGCTTCTCCCTCACCATCTCTCCCTTCCATCCTCCCACCGCCCCCCACCCCTCACTCACACCCTCTCTTTTTTTTTGCTTTGGCTCTTTCAAATAAATAATTTAAAAATCTTTTAAAAAATAAAGTCTGTTTTGTATACTATAAGTATTGTTACTCTGGCTTTCTTTTCACAACCGTTTGTATGATAAATTCTTCACCATTGCTTCACTTTAAATGTGCAGATGTCATTAGGTCTGAAATGAGTCTCTTGTAGGCAGCATATAGAGAGGTCTTGCTTTTTTATCCATTTCATCACCCTACGTCTTTTGATTGGAGTATTTAGTCCATTTACATTCAAAGTAATTATTGATATATATGTGTTTATTGCCATTTTTTAACTCATTTTACGATTTTTATAGTTCTTCTCTGTTCCTGTCTTCTAAGGCAAGCCTTATTCTTTACACAAAGTTACCACCTACCAACCAGGCCCTCTTCCCATAGCCGTGCCCATCAAGTAGGGTCACCTTTTAATGTACATGCCCTAGCGGAAACATTTTTTTTTTTTTTCTATTTTGTCAGCCCAGCATACCCTCCACTTTCCACAAAAGCATTTTCTTCATGCAAAGCCACAGGCCTGCTCGAGGGGGAGGGGTTACTTTTTATAATTTGTACAAAGGCATTCCTAAATTTGGGCCTGAGAACCCCAAAATTAGCAACATCTTTCAACGGTTGTTACGCATTCTCTGTCTCATCTTTAATTTTGGAATGTTTAGTAAAGACTGGTTTAGAGTTATGATTTCCTGAGCCCTTGCTATCTGCCAGAAACTGTTCCTGGGGGTCCATAGCGAGAGTGGAGTGGGTTCCGACAGATGCCCTGCCCTTGTGCAGCTTGTGTTCTGGACTGTCGATCCAGGAAGGTCAGTTGATCTCAGCTGTGCTCTGGGGAGCTGAGGGAAGGCTGTCGGGGCCCCTCACCCCGAGGCGTATGTACTGGTAGCAGCGGTAGGCCTGGCTGGCTGGGGCCGGTACGGGGCTAGGCCCTTGAGTATCATTAGCAGGAGGGGGGTGGATTTGAGCAGTAGACAAGCCTTGGGAACTTGGCACCCTGGGCATCCTCTCTGAGGAACACTTGGAGGGGGATAAATCCTGCCGGGCCTTTAGGATCTTAGTGAGTGTGTGAAGTCTTCTCATGGCCCTTACCTGTGGCTTCATTCCCTCTCACCTGCATTAATTCTGTCTTTTTCCAGTCTGAAGATCCAGCTTCCTGACCGAGAACTTGGAAGTAAAGTCCTATTTGAGGTCTGCTTTCTTGCTTTCGTTGGTTAACAAAACACAATTAGTCCCAATTAGCCCCAATTACCCTCCCTTTCCTCTGGAGTTGCCAGCTCACTGAGAGTCTCTGCTCAAGGAGAGCTATTCTGGATATTTCTAACCCTTATCTGGACATTTCTAAAACCTGCTTTCCCAGTGGGTTCAGGGCCCTCACCTGGTCAGGCCCTCGATGTCACCAGCTTTCCAGCTTTCCCGAAGGCTGGCTCCCCTCAGGGTCTCTGTCACGGACGCCTACAGAGCAGAATGCCAAGAGTTAGGTTCAAGGGAGCACTTCTTATTTCTTCCTTTAAATTACAAAAGATGAAACAGAGGCACGAGGAGAATTGATCAGGCACCCTGTGTCTAGTAAGATGAGATTTCCAGCTATCTCCACTGGATCTTGCTGCCGAGCCAGCCAAGGAGCTCATATGTGCCTTCAGAAGTCCCGCTCAGCCCCTGAGCCCCAGGCAGAGCCACGCGCCTGTGGACAAGCAGGTGTAAAAGCAAAGCTTTGGCACAGACAGCTGTCCACCGGACTTGCACACGAGACTTTGCCTGCAGCCCAGTGCCCACTGGCCTCAACCACACACCCCACGGGACCTCGCCAGCATCTGCTCCTGGGCTCCTCCCTCTACCAATGTCTGACTCTTAGACTCCCTTTCTAGATCTTACTCACTCACCTCCCCTTGCTTGCACCCTTAGATTGACCTTGAACCTGTATTTGTCTGCTCCTGAGTGCATCCATTTGGCAGCTAGGGTGTTTCACGCCCAGAGTCCCCGTGCTGGTTGCTTCCTGGAGCCTCTCCCTGTGCTTTTAAGCCCTACCCCCTGCTCCCAGGGAGTGAGCCTGGCACCCAGGCTGCCATGCAGCTCTGGAAGCCTGCCACCTCTTCCCCACCTCTGGTCCTACGCCTGGGAGCATGTGCCAGAGTCTCATTTCCCTTTCTCTCTTCGTCTTCTCCATGACCATCTCTACCCTTATTTTGTGTGCGCCCATGCAGGTGTCTTCATTCTCCCGTGTGGTCAGTCTGTCCTCCCCTTCCTACCAAAAGAAAGGAACTCTTCTGTTGCTGCCCTCCCGTCTCATCCTCCAAGGCAGGTGATGCCAACAGTCACGTTTGTCTTCCTGAGCTAAAATTCCAGGGTCCCTTTTTTCAGGTCTATACCCTGCACCCTAAAGTGTATGTGGACCTCCGAGATGGCAAATTTCATCCCTCCCGATTATTTTGCTCCTGGAAGTTACAACATCTCCTCCATGTTTCTTGTTGTTTCTGTTTCTTTTATTTTGTCGAGCTCTATAATTTTGCTGCCTTATTTAGTGCTTTGTTTAAAACATGTTAGGTCTGGGGGCGCCTGGGTGGCTCAGTGGGTTAAAGCCTCTGCCTTCGGCTCAGGTCACTGTCCCGGGGTCCTGGGATCGAGCCCCACATCGGGCTCTCTGCTCAACGGGGAGCCTGCTTCCTCCTCTCTCTCTGCCTGCCTCTCTGCCTACTTGTGATCTGTCTGTCAAATAAATAAATAAAATTCTTAAAAAAAAAAAATGCTAGGTCTGAAAATGTGACAGAAATTTGACTTTGACCAGCTCAAGCAATACAGAGAATTTGTGAGGTCGTAATCCAAGCAAGTGGCGCAGGAGTGATGGTAGAACTGGAACTTGGAGACTCTTGGGGCGTTTCTCACCCTTCTTTCCTGCTTACTGCACCGTAGCTCTGTGCTACTCTAGCGACTTTCCTCTCGAGGCTGGAAGCGTGGCTGCCAGCCACCAGCCTCACGTGCTCCCAGCTTTGCCATCAGGTAGGGCAGGAGAATGGAGAGAACCGTTCAAAAGCCCCTGGAAGCACCAGGTTGTCATCTTGGATGATTACATCATCACTGAGACCAAGGGCCAAACTGATCAAGGTTAAACACAAGGTCAGATGGCTCTGACCATCCCACCTCTGTTCCCTTCTGAGTCCTCTTCCCCAAAGCTGGGAGGTCTTCTGGCCTCCTTCTGGTCTTTCTATCTTCAGTTATCATCATCACAAGCATACTGGATGTTAGAGATTCTCTGTGTTGGTGCTGTGAGTGATGGTCAGGAGGACTGAATAAAATCTTCTAGAGATGCTTCCCACCTTGCAGGGACAGGGTGTAAGAATCCAGTGAGTGCTTATTTCTCACCTGGGCTCCATCGCTAAATAATTTTGGGTGTAGCTGCTGATTCAGAAGATCCTTGTTCTGACTCCAAGTGGATGGTTAGCAGAATTCTGCCTTTAGAATAGTAGTGTTTGCTGCATCTAAGATTTCCATTAAATGTCCTGCCAGAGCACCTACGAAGACACAGAAGTGGGTCTTCACTGAGATTACCAAACAGGTTCGGTGATGGCTTCTCTGCTGGCTTGATCATATGTGTTTGTGACGTGAAGCAGAATTTAACCTGACACTGGTCTTTGTTGTGACCCGGTAACAAGATTATGAAGGGGAAGAGCCCTATATTCCCCTAGCTAAGGTCAAATCTGGTATTTGAGGGCCTTCCTGGGAAAAAAAGGTATTAAAAATACTTTTACTATTTATATTTAAAATATACTATTTGTATTTAAAAATGACAAAAACAAACGTATTCAAAAGTGAATATTTGTATAGAAATGAGAAAAGAAATAGCAAATTCTGAACTTTAAACAGTTAAATTCACAAAAGTCCAGAAAACTGAGTAATTTTTTTTAATTAACGGCTGATGTGCAATGAAAGATATATAATAAAATAAAAGCTGATATGAAAAATAGCTGTAATATAATATATAGATATATATGATCTATATATTATAGATACAACTATGATTTAATATTTTCCATAGAAATAAAATAATTCCATTCTTCCTCTAACTTGGTTGATCAATTTTTTGTGAGTCATTAATTTATAAAATTCATAAAACATGGAACTTTAATGGACACATTCACCATAGTTCTTCCATAAGACTTGTGCCCTATAAATAGAGGACTTCTGATAAATTTGATTTTGCAAAAGTCTTCAAAAAGAAAAAAATAGCGGACAGTGTTTATGATTGCAGACGCTGCACATAGCATACATTCCTAACAGAGTTTCCCTTACTAAGAATTGATGAGAACTGAATCTTCAGATTATCATTTTCTGGGTTTAACTGGAAAAACTCTCCACAGCGTAGCTTCCGGCTTTGCGCATAGAATCTTGCTCTTCTTCCTCTCCCCTTAAACATCCAGTGCTAGTGCCCTAGAATAGATTCATTTCACAGTAGGCCCCCTGGTACTGCATTTGCCCATCGTGTCAATGGGAAAGTTGACCCAGTGGGCGGTAAGACCACTCCTGCAGAGGATAGATAAGAGTCAGTTAACTGTATGTGGAAATGTCTGTAGACCACACAAACACATCTCACTCAACCCAAACTCAATATATTACCAACTGAACTTTCCTTAGTTAGTTCCTCAAATGCCCATAGCTCTCAACGCCACCTGACTAATGGGGTTTGGTGGAAAGAAATTCATAAAGGAAAGAGAAGGTGACTTCATTGATTGTGGTTCAAATATGTGTCCTCTGCAAAATTTGTAAAAACATCCGCCATGTAAACAGATGGCTAGGGACCCATCCGAGGCCCACAGAAGTGGGCCAGCAAATGAAGAGTTCTCATGTTTGGCTTCATTTTTTGTTTTGTGGTATATTGTATCTGCCCCAAACTCTAACTATGGGGGGCGACCAATATTTAACTGGTTGGTAACAGCCAAATTGGCGTAGGTGGGTTTGCAACAAAGGGAATAAAGCTCCTGCTTATAATCATCAGCGAAAGAGTCATAAATTACGGTGCTTTCTAATTCATAATATATTGTTTGCAATATTCCCTACAACTGTTCACAAAACCGTGGTGGAAAACTACACCTACAAGGATGAAAATAATTACCCATTAAATTTGTATAATATGTAAATATGTAAATGAGGCCTAGTATTATTAGACCCATTTAAAAAATTTATAAATGAGGAGGCTGCCTGGCAAATGCATCTGTTAGAGCCTGCTCTAGGCGATGAGGGCATGGTTGGAAAAAGCAGACCGATGAGACAGTGGGATTAATAGGTACAAATTATTGATGGATTGGATAGAGGTAAAGAAGACAAGGAAGTTTTAAAAAAATAATTTTAAGGGTTATCGTGAGTCTGGTTTTTTTTTTTTTTTTAAATTTAATTTTATTTTTTCAGTGTTCCAAGATTCATTGCTTAAGCACCACACCCAGTACTCCATGCAATCTGTGCCCTCCTTAATACCCACCACCAGGTTCTCCTAACCCCTCATTCCCCCCTCCCCTCCAAAACCCTGTTTGTTTCTCAGAGTCCACAGTCTCTTATGGTTCATTTTCCCCTCCAATTTCCCCCATTTCACTTTTCCTTTCCTTCTCCTAATGTCCTCCATATTATTCCTTATGCTCCACAAGTAAGTGAAACCATATGATAATTGCTTTCTTTACTTGACTTATTTCACTCAGCATAATCTCCTCCAGTCCTGTACACGTTGATACAAAAGTTGGTTATTCATCCTTTCTGATGGCTTTGTAATACTCCATTGTATATATACCACATCTTCTTTATCCATTCGTCTGTTGAAGGGCATCGTGTCTCTTTCCACAGTTTGGCAATTGTGGCCACTGCTGCTATGAACATTGGGGTACATATGGCCCTTCTTTTCACTACATTTGTATCTTTGTGGTAGATACCCATAGTGCAATTGCAAGGTCATAGGGAAGCTATATTTTTTATTTTTTAAGGAATATCCACACTGTTTTCCAAAGTGGCTGCACCAACCTGCATTCCCACCAACAGTTTAAGAGGGTTTCTCCACATCCTCTCCAACATTTGTTGTTTCCTGTCTTGTTAATTTTGGCCATTATAACTCGTGTAAGGTGGTATCTCAATGTAGTTTTTATTTGAATCTCCCTGATGGCTAATGATGATGAACATTTTTTCATGTGTCTGCTAGCCATTTGTATGTCTTCTTTGGAGAAATGTCTGTTCATGTCTTCTGCCCATTTTTTGACTTGATTATCTGTTTTTTGGGTGTTGAGTTTGTGGAATTCTTTATAGATCGTGGATATCAGTCCTTTGTTGTGAGTCTGGGTTTTTAAAAGTGGTTACCTTTGGGGACCCCTGGGTGGCCCAGTGTGTTGAGCATCTGACTCTTGGTTTCTGCTCAGGTCATGGTCTCATGGGTCATGGGATGGCACCCCCAGTTGGGTTCCATGCTTAGTATGGTCTGCCTGAAGATTCACTCCCTCTGCCCCTCCCCCAACTTGCATATGTACATGCACATGTGCTCTCTTCCAAATTGAATTAAATTAAAAAAAATTATGTCTCAAATTAAAAAAAATTATGAAATTGCTTTTGACCTTATGGGAATATTGTGGAGAAATATTTATTTAGGCACGGAAAGCAGAAAAGTTATGAGTTTAATTTGCAACTGGTTAAAGTGATGCATCTCAAATTAATGAACTTACTTGGTCATCTTGTTAGAATGTAAATGGATTCAGCAGTTTGGGGCAAGTCCCAAGCTCCTGTAGTTCCAGTAAATTCCTAGGGATTCTGATACCACTGATTCAGGACCACACTTTGAGTACAAGGCATTAAAAGTGACTAATCACCTTTCAACTATAGATTTCTTTTGAAAGATAAGGGGAGGGTCCTGACAGGAAGGGCTTTTCATGCATTTGGAAGAAAGCAGTCTACTAGTCTTCTTTAGAGACAAGGGAGCAAAGAGTCTGCAATCTTGAGGGAATCCTCAGTGCAGAGAGGAGGAGGATTCAGGGCCATCAAGGAGAAGAAAGAAAAGAGAACAGGAGAATATAGTGTTGTTAAGGAATCCTATGGAACAGAATTTCAAGGAAGAAGTCAGTGGAATTCCAACATATAACTAATTTATCCCACCATCTTCTAAGGCCCCCTTTCACTGCTTTGTTTGCTCTATTTTTTCCCCAGCCCTCCCTTGGCTATAGTAGATGGTTATTGGATTGTCTGCCTAAAGCTCTCCCACCCCTTTTGCTAGGAAGACCTCCCCTTCTTAGGATCACAACCATAAGGACTGCCATGTTTTCATATGACCCTACACCCCCTCCCTACAGTTGATTGGTCCAGGCATGGGCACCCGATCCCATTTGAGCCAATCATAGTTCTTCCCTGGGATTATTCAAAATAGGACTTGAGAGTGGCAAAATGTGTTAGGTACAAAATCCGTTAGTGGTTGCCAGCCGGGTTAGAAACCAGCACAGAGAAAAATTAAAGACAGGTGATGGCAGAGAGCCCTGGCAGAATTCCAGCCCCTTCCAGCTATTCCCAAGCCAGCTACCTCCATCTCTTCTTTGCCCATGATTTGTTTATTCAGTACTCCTTTCTATGACCCAGAAAATTCACCTATTGCCTAAGTGGGTTTGAGTCACTTGCAGCAAAATCCTGACTAATACCCGGCAAACATTTTCCCAACACATTTCCTCTTGTACACCCCTTCCCCTGGGCCTCTTCACGCTGCTGAGTGTAGCCTTCCCCAGGTACTGGTGCAGGATGACAACAGGCCAGACCCAGCTGCTGAGCAAGGACCATAAACCCCAGTGTTGGTCTTGGCGGACATCAGCGTGTCACTGAACGCCACTGTACCAGATCATGTGTTCAGGGCAACAGCTGAGCAGAGCCCACAAAAGCCTCATCTTCAGCTTACTGGGACTTCCACTGGCAGATTGTTAAGACCCTGGGGGCAGACTTTAATGTGTATACCTATTTTCAATGCACAATTTCCTTTTTACACATTTAGTCTAAATTAAATTTGTTTTTGGAATTCTCCAAGTTCTCGCTTAGTAACTTCTCCCCACCTTACTTTATGTTCTAGGTCCGTTTCCCCAGAACTGAAAGCTACTCCCATCTTTAGCTCCCTGGATGCACGAGGCCGGGAGAGGTCTTATCCCTCCACAAATTTGTTTGAGATTCATTAACTCCTTACTTCACATTAGTTAACTTTTTAACTACTGGGAAAGTAGTGGGGAAAAAATACAAATAAAATCTTCTCTTCTGCAAATGGGCAAGTCTAGTTAGAACTTCCCATTCTCTCCTGTACCTCCAATTCATGCACACACACACACACACACACACACACTCACACATGCCTGTACATGTGTGCGCACACGCAGACACACACGTGCACCCCGGTCCTGGTTGAGAGCAAAAACCCACCTCCCACCACCCCTTCTGCAGACAGAAATGCTGCCATTCGTAAGCTGTCACTCCGAGGAAGACAGCAGCTGTGTTATTCTATGATTTATAGAACAGATTTGCATTTCCTTGCCTTTGAAGCTTGCCTATAATCTGCCACATAAATATTTGAAAGACAGGATGGTGGAAACAGACCTAAGCAGCTTAATCGAACACTTGGCAGGTAGAGGACTTGGGCTGGTGTTCATTTCAAACGCCCCCATTGCCCCAGGGCCTCTTGGTGTGTGTGTGTGTGTGTGTACAAAATTGAAATTCAATGTTTAAGCTCAATCCTATAGTCCAAATCCTACTTGAAGGAAAGCCAGAAGAATGCCTGTTGGAAGACAGGCTTCATTTCATGTCTTCTCCTGGGCCAAAAGCCCAGCTGGCCTCCTTAAACTGTTCCAGGAAGTGGGGAGCAGGGAGCACAGCAGAAGCCCCACCTGTACAAATGGGGTGATCTGGGTGCTGGCCCGCCCCACAGCAGCCCTGAGGCCATGGAGAGGCAGCTTGGCTGGGTTGTAGGAACGCTCATCTCAGAGGCTAACCAGCGCTTTGGCTGTCCCAGGAAACCAGAAGGTCCTGGGGGTGGGGGAGATTCAAGGAAGGCTCCGATTTTCTATGTACCCACCACACACAGCATTTCCCCAAACATGGCACCGAGTGCATTTTCTGGAGTTGTTACAGGCTCATACTGTGTAGCCAACGTCACAGCACCCTTTAGCCTACTAGAAGTTCTAAGTTGTGCAGCAAAAAACAACAGTCTAAGTTTGCTTCACCTAATTGGGCCGAAAATATGCATTTATTTTTTCATAGCACTCCCGTTAACACACTATAGGGTAGGAAGGAAATGGGAAATAATGCCATAATCTGATTCCATAAATACGTGTTGGTTCCCCTCTATGTGCTAGAAGGGAGATCACAAAAGTAGTCCTCGGCCTTGAGACAAACCACGAGGGCCACTCCTGGCTGAGGCTCCTTATCAGAGGTCATGCAAGTGTGGTGGGGGTATGGGGACTGAAGAGGGAGGTGTTCCAACTAAAAAGGACCATTCATAAAGCTCTGAAACTGGGAGGACAGAAGATCCAGTGAACAGAGACCCAGACTGAGAATCGGGAGACATGGGGAGCCCGGCCCTGCCACGAGCTCTGTGGCCCGAGTCCTGGGCTCAATGGCTTTGCCTTTCTGGACCTCTGTTTTCTCCTCTGCAAAATGAGCTAGTTGGCCTTGACCTCCACACTCTCACTGGCACCACTCTTCTATAGCAGGCTGGGGAAAGAGCTCAGATTTAGACACATGGGATGGTGGTGTGACCTCTTCTCCCACCCGTTCCCACCTGGATTTCTGGAACTCCAGAGGAAGAACCCCGCTGTGTTTGTGAAGAGTTGCCTACAGACTCAAGACAGGGAGGGGAGGGAGGTGGGGAGATTGTTGGCAATAGGCAAACATGGAGCTCATCAGGACACAGCTCATCCTTAGAGGGAAAGGACGCAGAAGCACAGCTCCAAGTCAGGAGGAAGCAGAGGTCCCAGCAAGTGTGGTGGCCTCTACCACAACCAGCCACCCAGAGGCCAGTAGACAGCGGGGGCATCTCACCACACTCCCAGTGCCCCATATGCTGAGTGACCCTGCCCTAGGGCCCTGTGGTATTGTCAAATGGAAAGCAAGAACCTATTCTCCTTCTCCAACTCCCCAGCAGGGTGCCGGGGACCAAAGGTGCAGGAAAGCCATGCAATCTGCAGACATAGGTGAGAAATCCCCAGGGACCGGCAGAGAGGCTGTGGGCCCGAGAAACACGGAGCCGCATGGTGTCGTGAGTGGTATAGTGAGCCAGGGACAGGAAACTGATGTGAATGTGCCCTCGTCTGGGGCCCCCATGAGCCTATTCTCGTTTCACCAGAGCTTCAAAGGAAACCCAGGCTTGAGCTAGGTCGGCTGACCTCATTCTGGGAAAAATGGCTGCCTGGAAACAGAAGGCAAGGAGACCCGCCTCCAGAGGAAGTCTGATGAGCAAGCCGGGTGTCCCTGCTGACAGAGGAAGGAAGGAAGGAAGGAAGGAAGGAAGGAAGGAAGGAAGGAAGGAAGGCCGTCCTCACTGCTCTCTGTCCTGGTGGGGTCAGGCTGGGATGCACAGAGCTGACTTGAACCTGGGAGAGGGGTTTGCTGCAGACAAGGGGAAGAAAAATGAGGAATGACCAGTCTCAAAAATGGAAGAAGATTTGGGGACCCACTCATCAATCAATCTTTATGTCCACTCAGCTGCTAGTTATAGAAAGGGGTTGGTAATGAGGGGGGGGATTACTATACCAACACCAGTCCCTGCCTTCTCAGAGCTTGGCAGAGCTGCCCTGCTTTGCCCCATTGTGAAAGAGAAGTAGCTGGCCCAGCCCGCCATAATGGGGGAGCTACCAGGGGAAAAGTTCTTAAAGACACACAGAGAAAGTAGGTCCATGCTTCCCTTGCCCCTGTCTCTCTATAACCCCTGATAGCTGTGGCAGAGGAAATGGCTGCTACCTAAACTAGACAGTGCCTAAAGAAGACTTTGACCCCATTAGTGTGTTCCTCATCCAATCCACGGTGACTTTTCCTTTCTTCACAGAGTTGAGCCCACAACCGACTCCATTGTCCTGTGGACTCTGCAGCTGTGCCTGTGACCGGGGTGGGGCTGCAAGTCTGGGCAGGAGAGGCTCCGGGAAGCCGGAGTTGCTGCCAGTGATCTGTTTCCAGCCTGGGGCAGGAGCTGGGCTAGGTTCCAGGTGCAACTTTTGATCAGTCATTAGGCACAGACTTTGCTCAAGTCACGCAGTCACCTCCTTCCTGCCTCAGGGCCTTTGCACTTGCTGGTCCTTCTACCTGAAAGATTTTTCCTTCTATCTCCACCTGACTTGTGTTCCATACTCTACCAAATGCTACCTTCTCAGAGAGATTTTCCCTGACCACCCAGGTTAGTGGGTGTCTACTCTCTACTTATTTCCTTTTTAACACTTAAAACAATTTATAGTTATCTTGTTTATCTTTTCCCCTGTTCATTATCACTTTCCCCCATTGAAATGCTGGTTCCTTTAGGGGCAGGGTCTATGTTTCTTGTCCACAGCTTTTAGCACAATGCCTAATGGAGGCTAGGTACTTAGAAACTATGTATTGAATGAACGAGTGAATAAATGGATGCCATTACAGGAAACTGTGTGGTTGCTCATTCAGGATAACCTTACCCCTATGTTTTTTCCTTCATAACAAAACCCAAATTTTATTTGGCAACCTGTGCTACTCATGATTGTGTGTTTTACTGAGCCATTCATAATGTTCCCTTTCCCTGTGCTCGTAATTGGTTTCAGAAAGGACACACGACATAATACTAGCCAGAACATTCAGCAGAAGTCCACAGGGACAGGGAAGGGGGTTCTAAAAGAGTTTTTCTTTTCATAAAAAGAGAAGCAGACATTGTCTTTTGATCTGGATACAATGCCTAGTACAGCTGAAGAAACTGGGTCATCAATAACATTACTGGGGAACAATACTTCTTGTTACAGGGCGTAGTAAGTTTCCTCATTACTAAACCATTGTGAGTTGCATCTTTTGTTACTTGCAGCCAAAGGCATCTGAACCATAGAGACTATGGCATTTGCTGTCCCTCAGTCTGCCTCTATGACTAAGACTGACAAAGAGAGACTGATAGTCCAGAGCACACCAGCCCCAAAAGAGGGGTACAGAAGTTGCCACAGCAGAGCAGAAGGTAGGAGGTACATAGGCCCACCTCTAATCCTTAGGAAATGCAAGCAGGTAAATACGGTTATCCCATTTTTTAAAACATGGAAACAGGGCTCCAGAGAGCTGTGACTTGCCCAAGGTCATACAGCCAGAGAGCGACAGAGCCAGGGTTTGCACAGACCATCTGGCTCCAGAGCCCAGGATTTCCTATCACCCCAGCCCTTGTATAGAAGTAGACCCTGTTTGGGAAGAAGTTACCTGTATACGGACTCAGTGACCTATAGACGGAAGACAGCACCAGAGCTCCATGAACTGGAGAGAGATGCGTGTGAGCAGAGAGTCAGAAGACCGAACATATGCCCTGGGTGACGTGGTGGGGAGCTGCATGGGTGATGGAGACGGGGCAGATGAGAGAGGATGTAGGTGGCCCGAAACCACCCGTCTCTTTTGCCCCGTGTTTATTTTAAACTAAGACGACTGCCATCTCTTACCCATTTCCTTTTGCGTGACCCTTCCAGCTAAATATCATCCTAAAAATTGATCAGCCCACAAAGTTTTGTTAACCAGCCTGCTCGGAATGCTCTACAGATGGCAAAATAAATAAAACCTACCGGTAGTTACAACTGCCCTCCTCAAAATGGTAACTGGCCTCAGGCTCACAGAACTCGGCTTCAGGAAGTCTGCCTTACATAATGAACAGGAAGATGAAACAAACGTTGGGTCTCTGGACACTTCGTGGCACTATTAGTGGGCACCCCAGCTCCCCCAGAAGCCTTTGGTTTGCAAGCCCTCTTTTTCACAAAACCAGGGGTATGGCAGACTCCCATCACCATAATAAAATAACGGCACCAGCTAATTTCCCCAGGCTTCAATCTCAGCAGGGAAGGATATAATATTGCAAGCCAGCAGAAGCCAACCAAGTGGTGATACAGTAATTCTGTTTTACATTACATTAAATGTTACTATTTCTGAAGGGAATATCTGTGGAGCGCTGGTGTAACCCATAGCAACCAGCTAATAAATTGTAACTTATACTGCCTCAGCTTATTGTAGGGGTGGAGAACAGCAGGGGAAAAAAAACCACCAAAAAACAAAACAAAAAGGCAAATGCTGGCACCCCCCCCCCCACTACCTCCTCTACACACTGGCGCGCGCGTGCGAGCACGTATGCTCACACACCATGCCCCACCACACCACACACCACAAATACAGGCGCACTGGCATTTTCTAATGAAATGATTTCCGGTGAAGTGGGACAATGATCAGCCAAGCTTTTAATTCTTCACCTTCGTGTTTATAGATATATTTGATGTCTCTTTGAGAGCTCAGGAGAGGTGTTCTAAATGGGGCCAGCCGTCCCCCTGGCGTTCCAGAAGGATGACCCTCGGCATCACTTCATAGCCTTTAGCGAGGGTGACGGTCTCAGCGACAAGCCTGCACACGGGATGGAGCGGCTGAGCTCACCTTTTCTCCTTCTGTCTACAAATAGCTCTTGCCTAATTGCTCCCATACTTCAAACTCACAGCAGGCTGGTGAGCCCTGCTCTTTGCTCCACGGAGCTCCTCTCTGGCCTCAGCCCCCATAGACTCCTCCCCTCCATTAACTCCTGTTCCTGTTTGGGCCCTTCCATCTCTTAGACACTCAGCCAGTCCCTCTGAAATGGGGGCATTGGATCCGAACTTACAGGAATTATTCATGGTGTACTTTGTGTCCTTGAGACAGTCTGTTCGTCTGATTGGGCTGATGAGCTGGGCACACCCCCATCTGTCTGCTTGAACAGTGCTGGACTTGATGAACTCGCTCCCAATTCTGAGACTGAGATGCCCATCACTCAGTGGGCTGGAAGGAAATGACCAGTGCCTAGGCCACCTGAGTAACTTTTCTCCTGTCTAGCCATGTCTGCTTGGGTCCAGAGAAGGGGAGTCAAGAGTGCACTCAGGCTTGGGGTAAGGGGGCTCTCCTGACCTCCTCCCTTAGGTGACCAACACAGGCCACTGAGAATCGGGCACTCTGGGTCAAGAGCCTCCTGATGCACTTATGAGCTGAGTGTCATTTGGAAAACCCATGCAGCTCTTGGGGACTTAATTTCCTTATCTGAAATGCAAGGCCACGATGAGTACATGCAAGGGTGCGTTCAGCTGCGATGATGAAAAACCCAGCTGGCAATGCTTTAAAGAGAAGGAAATACATTTTCACACATGATAATTGCTAGGGCAGGTTGGAGACTCGGCTTCCACTTACCTGTGATTCTCTCCTGGGGCGGGGGGGGGACACTTTCATCACCATGTTTGCTCCACCAGAGCGAGTTTCTCCCCTACAGTCCTTGTTACGCTGTGCTGTAGTTTACGTGTCTGTCGACTTGAGGGATTGGATCTCCTCCCTCATCTTGGAAAGCCCCCTGACTCTGGCTCAGCACCTGGTATGTGGTCAGGATGAATGGACAGGTGAATGAATGAGTGGATGTTTCTAAGCTTCCTGCAGAAAGAAAAGGAAATTTGGGGACAATAAAAAGCTGTAATATGGGCAAAAATGCTGTGCCAACTGGATGCAACAGAAGCATTAAGAAAGTTATGATTATTGGGGCGCCTGGGTGGCTCAGTGGATTGAGTCTCTGCCTTCAGCTCGGGTCATGGTTTCAGGGTCCTGGGATCGAGCCCCTCATAGGGCTTTCTGCTCGGCAGGGGGCCTGCTTCCCCCTTTCTCTCTGCCTGCCTCTCTGCCTACTTACGATCTCTCTCTCACTCTCTCTGTCAAATAAATAGATAAAATATTTTTTAAAGTTATGATTATTAATTATTACAGTCACAAAGCCTTCTGCTCTCGGAGCAGCCACTGGGATGCTGGCATGAGCTCTAAGTCCCTCCATGTTGGTAGTGGGAGATTTGGATGGGACAGTAGAAGAGAGATGGTTTTTCTAAGAAATGTTGATGGCATTTGGCCCCTATGAACAAAAACCACCAACAATGTAATTATTAGTTACAAAGGTCAAAAACTGTCTTTACAATGGAGCAATCAGATGGACATTCCTTTAACCAAATAATGAAACTTGGCATCCCAAACAATGAGGTCAGCTGGCCCTACAGCTTCTTGATGCCTTCAGTGGGAGGTGCACCATTCGCCTGTGTGGGATTTTTATCTCCAACACTCAGCCTGAATATAATCATGGGGGAACAACCAGCAAATCCCAGATCAAAGGTCATCCAAGAGGACAGCCAGCCAAACTCCACTGAGATACTGTCAAGGTCATTGAGATAAGTCAAGGCAGGGGACTCTTCTAGATTAACAGAGACTAAGATAGAGCACCCAAATTGCAACAAATGAATTTGATTGGATCCTGGATTACAGAAATGCTACAAAAACATATTTTCAGATAATTAAACTACATATTGGATAATTCTGTTGCATCAATGTTAAATTTCTTCAGCTTGATGATGATATTTTAGGAGTGTGTCTTTATTCTTAGTAGTTACATAGTGAAGTGTCCTGATGTCTGTAACTTGTTTGGAAATGGTTTAGAAAAAGACACACACACACACACACACACACACACACACACACACTCCTGTATACACACACACTCAGAGACAGAGATACATAGGGAGAAAAAGCAAATGTGGCAAAATGCTAACTAGTGAATCTGGGGAGGGGCATATAAGTATTCATTGCGCTAATCTTTCAAGTCTTCTGTAGCTTGGAACGTTTTCACTGTAAAATACTGGGGGAGAAGATGTTGGCAGACAGCATGAAAATCCCATGTATTCACTAAGACGGTATTCCAATGAGACATTTACATTTTATCCATTTTGATCCTCTCAATTTTTACTATTATGCACCTACCTTTGGACTTCTCTTACCTAGGCTAAATTAGAAAAATCTGGGTAGCATATGAGTCCACATTCTTGTAAGGACGCATCATGTTTTCAAA
This sequence comes from Mustela lutreola, assembly GCF_030435805.1. NCBI lineage: Eukaryota > Metazoa > Chordata > Mammalia > Carnivora > Mustelidae > Mustela > Mustela lutreola. Next base: position 99,901,791 of record NC_081299.1, on the reverse strand, counting down.
AACATTAATTGGGCTCCAGCCAGGTATGCCTACTGTGCCTCTTTCTCTCTTCCTGCCTCTGTCTCTGTCTCTCTCCTTTCCCTACCCCCGTCCCTCGTCTCCCCAACAGTGATCTCAAATGCGCCATGCATTTAAGTGACCTTGGTCCTTGCCCTTCAGCCCCCCACACCATAGCTAAGACTTCTTTGAGCAGAAGTGAGGAAAAGAGCGTCCCAGTCCCCAACCCCCACCTCCCATAAGCATGCCCCTGAGACTTTGACAAAAAAGGACAGCAGGATTAAAATCTAGCTTTCGTTTATCTAGTCCATAATCGAGGTGGCTTTTGGGTCAGAGTCTTGGTGGTGGAGGGGTTCAGAGTTGTGGAAGGCTGGGTCTGGCCCTGGCTGCCAGAATGTAGATCAGGCTAAGCCCAGGATGCTAGAGCATCGGGCAGAGTTTCTAGAGAAGGCAGCTTCCTGCTGCTTCCTATCCCTGAAGCCAGAAAGGCCAGCCTGTCCTATTGACCATTGGCAAGGGGCCCTTTGCCCACCTGCGTATCCAGTCCATGGTCTTTGGCCAACATGTGACCGTATTGCCTCGCCTCCTCTAGTGCATGCCTTGCTTTCCCAACAGGGCCAGAGTTCTCCGTAGACAGAACCACTGAGGCGGTTACGATAGCACGTGTCCTCTGGGACCTCACCCCCCAGGATGCTGCCCAAATCTCCAGACAGTCTGGCCTGACTTACTCACCAGGCATCACAGGCAAAGCACCTTAGGCCTCCAATACTTTGAGTGACCCACAAAAATGTATGAAGTTCTTTTAAGACCCAAAGGGGGATAAACAGGAACTATTAGGGATAAAGATTATATTATTTTTTATGCCAACACAATTAAAAAATGTAATTTGTAATTTGTTTTGTAGAAAAGTCCAGCGAGGAAATGTTCTGAGGCTGTAGGAGGCCACATCGCAGCTCTGGGGTCTGGTTGGCTCTGCCCCTACCTTCTCCCAAACCCAGGGTACCCAGATACCTCAGGACCTCTCTCCCTGTTCCTTTTCTCTGCCTGTGGCACCTTCCCCAGCCTCTCCCCCAACTATAGCTCTATGTTTTGTGTTTTCTTGAATCTGCCACCAAATAAGACAATTCAATGTGAAAAGATCTCCCCCAAACTGAATCTATGACAATGGGAGGACCGTTCTTTTTCTTTATTTCTTTCTAAAATGATGTCCTTCTCTTTTCTTTTCCTTTTGGTACGAAAATGTCCTTCCATCTATAAAATTACAGTAAGGGCAGATGATACTTGAATGGCAATTATGTCACAGGTCATAGAGGTCGGTGACCATCTGCTGGTTCAGCCTTGATCCCCAGTTCTGTGAACATTGTCCTGGGTGTGAAACCCCATTCTTGGACGAGTCTGGACTTAGAATACTGAGAAAACTGAGCTGCTCTTCCGGACTGACTCATGGCCCCTCCTCCATGAAGCCCTCTCTCTGGCTCCAGGCCCACCACTCTGCTCCCTGTGGCCTGTCACGCTCACTTCCCCTGGTAGCATTTTTCTCATCTGCCCCCACCTCTACTAGCCATCTTCTGGAAGGCAGCACTGCGCCTTACTTCCTTGTGTCTCCTCCGCTTGGCATGGTTCCTGGTCCCCAGTAACTGCTCAATCAATCTTTGTTGGATGAATGAAGAAATATACTAATTCCCAGAAAAAATTAAGTTAATGGATAGAATTTCTCTGGCTTTTACTTTTTTCTCTCTCTACATTTTTATTAAATCTTTGGCACCTGTTATTCCTTGTCCACTGGCCAGTGCTAGCAGATGACAGAAAGAATTAGCAAGTAGCAAATGAATATTAATGGGCCCAGGCATAGCCGCTGGTGCTTCGTTTGACAGCTTGTTTTTTCTGTGGACAGGTGTTTGGGCTTATGGTTGTGGTTTTATATTGTGTGTTAGTGCCTGTAAATTTAATTAAATTTAACATTTCTAAGCAACTTAAGCATACAGTAGCTAAATATGTAATTTTTTGCTAAATCAGAGGCTGTATTTTGGACTTAAATATATCAATATTTCATGGCATTCTGCAAAAGGTACCATGACCGATAGGAACCCTGTTGTATGAAAACATAGAGACCAGAGGCTAGAGAACCGCTCTGAAGGCAGGTTTTAAGTGGAATGGGGGCTCTCCATCACTGCAGGCAGCCTGAAAGAAGGGGGCGGGATGCAGGAAGATGCGGTGGAGAAGTTTGTAGGAGGCCAAGGCTAATCACTGGTCCCCGTTCCTCCCTCCCATTGCTTGAGCCTGAGAATGTAATTCTCTCTTGTTTATTCTTGCTGCAGCTTTAGGTGGGTCTGTATGAGTGTGTGTGCATATTGAGGGCGTGGCAAATAACTAAAACAGTTATTATTGGGCAAAAGAAGAAATGCCTTTGGTCCTTCTGAAACTGAATTTTCCCACGCTCAGCTCCGATAAGGTTACCAGTCTATTGGGAAATTCTCTCAGGGCCGCCGTTTCCAAGCTGAGCAAACCCTAATTTATGGGCCTCTCAAATCCGGACCTGATGTAAGTTTCCACCATCAAGCCCGCTCTCCTCTAGGCACGCTCCGCAAGCCGGCTAAACGGAACTTACCATGTGGTTTTCCAGAACCTTCCAGCCTCTACCGTTATTATTACAGTTCCCTACTTCCTGCACCCAGGCAGTCCCCCATTCCATCTCCGTTCCCCCACATCCCACCTACTTTTCAAGACCCAGCTTTCATTCTAATTCCTTGTTGAGACTACTTCCATCTCCCTAAATGCATGTCATGCCTCTCTTCTCTGACCTCCTGTATCCTTTTTCAAGGCACTTGTGTTCTGCTATCAAGGAAGGTAATTTCTGTGTTTTATTATCTCCAGTCCACAATCCAGACACACACAGATTTGTTATAAGACATTCACAGTAAAGGAGTTTTATTCATCGGGGTATAATACCCTGCCTGGTACATTGTTCTCGCTTTATCTATATCGCATAGAATGTGAATTTGTGTCCTCAATAAGGCCAAGCTGAATTCTGCAAGCATTTTGCTGCTAATCTGTGTATCTGAATTCTTCTAGTTGCAAATCACAGATGAACCAACAAAAAAGGGATCGAGTCAACAAGGGAAATATAGAATCATATCACAAATTCTAAGAAATCCGGAGGTAAAGAGGAGGCTCTGGGGTTGGGATTGGTGATTCAGTGATGTCCTCGAAGGCCTGCCTCCTGCAGTGTGTAGCCACCGCCGCCCCTCCCCCCTTAGACCCAGTCGCCATGTGGCTGTTCAGCTCCGGATTCTACACACAGATACAACACTGCCGAGCAAAGAAACATCATCATTCCTTCTATGATTCTCTTTTTATTATAAGGGAAGAACTTTTCCCAGAGGCTGCCCGCAGACCTCCTCTCACGCATTATCGATCAGAACGGCAACACAGGCGCGTGCCTAAAACAAGGGCTGGCAAAGAGAACAGAAGTCCCTTGATCAGCTCAGGTTCATCAAGATTCACAGCCTTGGTCTGGGAAAAATTTCAGACCCTCCTAAGCATATGGCCCTACGTATCTGCACAGACCTGGGTTCTAGGTCAAGGTGGAAGTAAGAGGTGTCTTTGTCTATGCACAATGGTGCCAGTTAAAGTCCTTCTATGTAAAGGCTGTTGTAAAGCTGGGACATGCCAGAACAGGAGTCCTGAGCTCTTGGGTAGTAACAGGCAGGGTGGGAACACTCACTTCCTACGGATAGATAATAATGACTCATGATAGCTACCATCCATTTCTATCCCCTTTCTCCCGCACCTTCCAGTATAACCCCCTCTTCTCCTCAAGCTCAGCCAATGGTCCCCCTGAGAAAACCTAGGCAAAGACACTCCATGTACTACCTACACCGACCCACCAACCTACATCAGTGCCCACATATTCTGCCTTTCCTCCCACGTTACGTGTGCCCCATCCTTGCTCCCAGCAAAGCCCAGTGCCTCCACTTACACCGTTCCCATCCCCACTCACCTACTCGAAGGCATAGTCCAGCGAATCCCTCCACTTCCTGCACCACTTGACTTGCCTCTGCCTTCTAGATCATTCCCACCCATAAACCGCATGCTCCCGACCTTAAAACATCCCCTCTTGACTTTGCATCCTTCTACTGCTCTCAGTCTGCTTATCTATTTTCCTTTGTAACAGAATCCCTCAAAAGGGTTATTACCCAGAGCCCTGACTAAACCCGTTCAGGGTAACCAAGGATATTCATTGCCTAAATCCAGTATTTAGCTCTCAGTTCTCATCTTATTGGTCCAGTTAGCAGTATTTGACATAACTGGTTTCCTCTTTGTAGGAAGACTTGGTTCCCAGGATGTCTCCTGTGGCTGGCTTTTCTCCCATTGCACCTGCTGGGTGCTCTTGGCCACCTTTGTAATTCCTCTTCCTTTCTGAATGTTATGCTATCTGGGAGCTCAGTCCTTGGACTTCCCTGCCTCTACTCAACTTCCCAGTATCCATACCATGGCTTTAACTATCATCTATGTGTTGAGGACTCCCAAGATGCGTTTTCAGACTCAGACATCCAGCTGCCTACTTGACATCTTAATCTGAATGTCCATAAGGCATCATCAAACGTAACACGAATGCACCAAATATCTATCACGGCAGAACAAACCCGAAAGCTTTGGGACAATTTGGCCTGGGCTCAACTGGAAGATTTGCTTGGTCATGCTGGGATCATTCATGTGACTGATGTCCTCTGGAGGATTATACTGTGACAGGATGTTTTAAGACATCCTCAAACACATCTGGCTGCTAGCTGGAGCTATTGACCATGACCCTCTGGTTGTCCTCCGTTGTCCTTAAGTGGCCGAGGCAGAGTTCTAAGAAGGCAAGCACCCAAACACAAGACCCAGTGCATGACTTACCCGGTGTAGGGAAGGTAATCATTTCTCACCATGTCCAGAATAGAATTCACAGCGTCTACTCCCCCAGTCCCCATCTGCTCCAACTATAGTCTTTGCCATCTCGGTAAGCAGCCATTCCACCCTTTCCATTGCTCAGGCCAAAAGCCTTAGAGGCCCCCTGGCACTCCTTTCTTGCCACACTCCCCCTCTAATCTGTCATCACACTCCTGTCAGCAATTCCTTAAGAAACATAAACCCGAACCCGGCCGCTTCTCACCACCATGCTTCCTACCGCAGTCTCTCACCTGGATGATGGCAGTGGTCCTTAGCTAGTCTCCCTACTGTCACTCTTGACCCCTGCAATCTGTTTTCAACACATCAGCCTGAGCTATAATGTTAAAACATTGATCAGATTATATCACTCCTCTCCTTAAGTCTTCAAGGTTTTTACAATGGCCAGCAAGTTCCCAAACGATTGTTCTCCCTGCTCCCCCCTACCCCGCACACATACACCGTTATCTCTCCGACCTCACTTCCAGCTGCGCACCCCCACCACATCCCAGCTCCTGTCTCACCGGCCGCCTGGATGCTTCTCACTTGTACTTAGTGCATGGCTGGCTCAGGGCCTTTGGACTTGCGGTTCCTCTGCCCAGAATGTTCTTCCTTCAAACATCTGGGGCTGGGCTCCTTCACCTCCTCTGGATCTTTATTCAAACACCATGAGGGTCTGGGAGGCGCCTGGGTGGCTCAGTTGGTTGAGCCTCTGCCTTCGACTCTGGTCATGATCCTGGGTTCCTGGGATGGAGCCCCACGCAGTCCTGGAATTGAGTCCTGTGTTCTACTCCCTGCTCAGTGGGGAATCTGCTTCTCCCTCTCCCTGCCACTCTCCCTGCTTGTGCATGTGCCGCGCTCTATCTCAAATAAATAAATAAAATCTTAAAAAGAAAGAAAGAAAGAAACATCACTGGGGGGTTGTGACTGCTCTATTTAAGGTCACAATCCCTCTTTTTGAAGGGCAGATTTATCCCTCACCAAACCCCAGGATTTCTTCTCTCTTGGGGCTTTCTGTCACGATTGCGCCACATCCTTTACCTGTTTACTTGTTTTTTGTCTGTCTCCCCATCTTAGAAAGTGAACTCCTTCAAGCAGGATTTCCTTTTCACTTATTTTGCTGCCCCCCACCCCACCCCACCACGCCTGGACTAGAGACTGCCATTTTCAGGTGTTTAATTATATTTGTGAAGTGACTGAATTCATTGACTACTGACTGCGGGCTGCAGACGTCATCCGGTTTATTGGCCGCGGACTCCCCACGCTAGCCCTGTGCAAAGACAACTGCAGTACCTCCACTGGCGAACCAGGTGCTATTGCTACCATTTAGCAGGTGTGGAGACTGAGGCTGGGTGGTTAAATAACTGCTCTGAGGTCCCGGAGCCAGGGCAAGGGCAAGGGCAAGTGTGGATTCGAGCTCTTTTTTTTTTTTTTTTTTTTTTTTTAAGATTTTGTTTATTTATTTGACAGAGAGAGGGAGAGAGGGATCCCAAGTAGGCAGAGAGGCAGGCAGAGAGAGAGGGGGAAGCAGGCTCCCTGCTGAGCAGAGAGCCGATTTGGGGCTCAATCCTAAATCCTTGAGATTATGACCTGAGCTGAAGGCAGAGGGTTAAACCCACTGAGCCACCCTGGCACCCCCAGATTCGAGCTCTTGACCAGCCAGCTAAACTGTCATTGCCTTCCTGGCGTTCTCTCCTGGCCCAGGGGGCGGGCAGCTCGGTGGCCTTCTGGTCAGCATCTTCATGTGGTGTGACTGCCATTGCTCATCCAAATTCCTAGTTATGAAGGAGAAGGAGGTGGAGGAAGAGGAGCAGGAGGAGTGGGAAAGGCGGTAAGAGAAGGCAGTGAGGGAAGGCTCAGTGGTGGAGGTGATGGAGGTGGTGGGGTCTCGAACCATCCAGCTGCCTCTGGGGCTGTAGCAAACTGTAGGACCACCCGGAAAGCAAACCCCGGGGTGAGGGCTAGGGTGTGTTCCCCACCATGTCCCCCAGCTCATGGGTGCTCCTTTCAAAGACTGCTAGGAGGACGGTCCTCTCTCTCCCTCATGCTAACCACTGGATTCCCAGGCTGAAATGAAGCCCTTGAACAAGCAGCATTTGCAGATGACCCCATCTGGCCTCTGCTCCCAGGAGGCTTTGCTCCTTCCCCTCTCGCCCCAGCGGGCCTCAGGCGATTCGGCCTCCCTCAGACCTGGCGCAGGGCTCAGCAACAGCCGGGACCCCCAGCGCTATGCCGGCCAAGATGGCTCTGCGGTGGGTGATGAAGGAAGGGGGCCTCCGGCTGACGTCTGGTGGCCAACAGCAGGCTGGGAGGGTCCGTGCTGAAAACACCACAGGCCAGCCATTTGCAACAGAGACTGCTTTGGTCTTGGGACTGATGGACGCATACACATATTGTTTTGAAAAGGTTGTGTTGTTGTTGTTGTTGTTATTGTTGTTGTTGTTGTAACAGTCTAGGACCAAGACAGACAGCTGGGGTTGATAGTGTCTAGAGAAAGATCGCAACTACTGTATTTGGGTTATCATACGATAGCTCACGAAGAAAAGGGCTTTGTTCTACGATTGGTTTCTCTCGTCAATTAAACGTTGAATATCTGCCACGAGGTCCCGGCTGTTGAAGTAGAGATACTTCCGATATACCTGGCGGTCACATGCCTGCTTACCTAATGTAAGGTTCGGTCTCCTTTCCTTCTTCCCTCCCTCTCTCATTCCCTCCTTCCTTCCTTGCTCCTTCCTTCTTCTCCTTCCTTCCTTCTTGCTTTCCCTGTCTCTCTCCTTCCCTTCAGCCTTTTTTCTTTCCTCTCCCTTCTATCCTTCCTTCAATCCTTCCCCCTTCCCAGTTGTCCTCCTTGGTTTCATCCTCTCTTCTTTCCCTTTTCTGCTCCTCTTTCATGATTAGGAAATTGTCCTTGAGGAAAGGGAGGGGAGGATGAGGGGGTCACAGAAGTGTGGTCGAAATTACAAGGGGAAGAAGCCTGTCGACGTCCATGTATGATGTTCTGGGTTGTGAACGTATGGCACACGCGTGGCCTCCTAGGCCTTGTCGGCTTTGTCCAAAGTGTCAGGGGAGATGATCTCCCTGACGAAGTCCCCAGGCTCTGAGGTCTGGGCTGGGGTGAGACTCGGGGATCCCAGGGAGGTGGGCTGTGTTGGAGGGGGCAGATGTTCCTTGCCAGGGGCCTCTGTGGAGGGAACTAGAGGGTGATCACTAATGAAGGCTCTTGGGTACAAGCAGGAACAAAAACCTGACCTCCTACTTGTTTGTATGAATTCTCTATCCAAAGCAGCTTGGGGTCTGCTACACCCGGGACTAAATCACCCAGCGGAAACTCAGGAAATACCCCTATCCCTCGGCTGCTGGAGCTCCCTGCAGCCCAGGGCCTGGAGGCCCACTCTGTGGGCTTGCGGGTAGAGTCCAGTGTATTCGCTTAGCCTCACCTTCATTCACTCCAAAAAACTTCACCTGAATGCCCGCTAGGCACCAGGCGTAGTGCAGGGAACAGACGGCACTGTTACATTGGGCAGTCTCTGGTCCCAGGAAACCCACTAGGTAAACATACATGTAAACAAATAACCAAAATCAGTGAAAAAGCACTACCCTTGAGGACTATACTAAGCACAGAGCTTTTATCAGTGGTTAACCCAATGCCGGAAGGAGGCAAGCAGTGGGGGGCGGGGAGGAGGGCTTCATAGAGAAGCTGGGGGTTCTGTTGCTTCTACAAGAAGGCTGGGAGTTTGCCAAATTGATGGGTCATGGCAGGAGACAAAGCATACCAGGCAGAATTACAGCATGTACAAAGGCTGAACCAGGAATCTATTGGTAACCAGGTAAGACCCGATCGTAGTGGGAATAATCAAGAGCCGAGAAAAGTTGGAGCGAGATCAAGGGTAGCTGAAGGCATGCCCGTAACCTATTCTAAGGAGTCTGAATTTTTCGTAAGCAATCGGTGGCCCCAGAAGGGTCACATCTACACTTTAGGAAGATGTGCCCTTTAGAAGGACGGATGGGCAGAGAGTGAGATCGTCCCCTGGGAGAGCATGTGGACAACCAGGATAATAGTCTAGAAAGAGGAACTGAAGCCTGAGCTGGGGCAGAGGCCACAAAACCAGAAAGGAACCGACAGCTTCAAAAGATGTTAAGAAGATAGAGTTGGCAGCTCCAATTACCGATTGGCCGTGGAAAGTGAGAAGTCTAAAATTAATCTAAAGGCTCTGGCTTATATGATTGAGTGAAAAGTGGTATCACTAATGGAGATAGGAAATTGAAGAGGAAAAAATAGATTCCAGGCAAAAATAATGAGTGGGGCATATTCAGCCCAAGGTCTGGTGACATCCTGGTAGAACATTTCAAAAAGCAGTTGGCTCTCTAGGTGTAAAGCAAGGAAGGACTGGGCTAAAAGTGCTAGTTAGTCAGAGTTGTCTGCTGAGAGAGAAATAGATACCATGTGGTGTCAGGGGGAAAATGGGGTCATATAGAGAGTGTATTGGGGTGAGCAGCTCTTCTGGTCTTTGCCTTATACCCTATGTCTAATCCAGCAGGAAGAGTGGTCAGCTCACATCCTGAGTCCACTTCTCACCACTTCCATCACCACTTCCCGAGGCAAAGCTTCCATCGTCTCTCACCTGGGCTATGCAGTAATCTACAGCTGGATCACCTTGCATCTATTTTTGCTTCCCTGTAGACTATTTCCTATACAACAGCGAGATGGGCCTTTAAAAAAACGTGAATGAAGTCATGTCACTTTAATCTTCTAAACCACCCAGTGGTTTCCCTTGACACATGAAATAAAACGCAAATTCCTGTAAGACTCAAGATTTGGCATTTGCCTGCCTTTCTGAATTCACCTTCTACTTCTACCTCACTCGCTTTGTTCCTGCCACACTGAGTTTCTAGCTCTCAAACATGCCAAGCTTGTTCCTACCCCAGGGCCGTTGCACTTGCCGGCAAAGCTCTTCTCCTGGATCCTTCTACAGATCTGATTTCTGTGACAAAATTTTTAAGTTTGAATTCAAGTTTGTATTTCTTTGAACAGAGTAAGCATTGGTGCTCCATTGGCTGTGTCAGATAACTTCAGTCTTTTGAGATTTTGTGGACCTGTTCCAGTTTTCTGTTGCATCTGCTGGTTCTCATTCACCTTGTCTTATTTCCTGGTTATCTCTGGCTGTATGCTGGAAATTTTCCTTCTGGAATAATTTGAGGCCTAGGATGATAGTTTGTTTGTTTGTTTGTTTGTTTGTTTTTTCTCCTGAAGGGATTTTTATTTACTTCTGGAAGGTACCTAGTGCTACTCCCAGTCTGGTCCCACTTTAAGCCAAGTTCTAGGCTCAAGGTCTCATGCTGCATCAGATGACCTAAAGGCAGAGTTGATTCTGGTTCACAGTTACCCTGAGGGCATAGCTCTTGGACAATCCCAGCTTTGGGTTTAGAGCCTGCAACCTTCTCCCTGGGCTCTGATGTTTGTCCCCTTACTCTCCGAGGCCACCAAAAACTCAGTTCCGAATTATGGATAGTTACTGCACACGCATGGGTATCCACAAGGCGACAGTGGCTCTGTGTGATGGTCCCCCTCTTCTCCTAGCTTTTGCCCAGTAATTCCTCACCACTTTAATAAGTAGCTTTGGCATTATTTAAATTTCGTCTGGGTATTTTAGTTGGCAGTGAGAATATTGGTCCAAATTTCCTGGTCTGATGTTGCCCCATTTCTTCCACGACTCAATTCCTCATTCCGATCGTGTGCAAATATCATTTCTTTGGAAAAGCCTTTCATGCCCATTCCATCGAAAATAGCCAGCGCTATCCCAGCATTCTCAGCTTTATTGTTCTTTATAGAGCTTAATCACCATCTGATATTTGATTGCATATTTATTTGCTTCCTTGTTTATTGTCTGTCTCCCCAGCTAGAAGTTGTTTACTCATTCATGCATCAAATATTTATTGCACGCATCCTATGTCCTAGGCACTATTCTAGGCATTGGACATGCAGTACAGAACAAGGCTGGTCAGGTACCAGTCTACAGGGAGCTTACGTTCTCACGGGGAAGACAAACAATAAATAGTAAAATAAATACAGAAAGTAAACTCCGTGAGGATAGGAAGCTTGCCTGCTTTCTTGCACCTCGGGGTGTAGAACAGTGTGAATATTATTTTTTTTAACGGAAAAAAATCCTTGTCCCAATGTCTTTTTCTGTATTGTTTTATCTGTATTGTTGGCTTGCTGCCTTTTCTCTTAAATATGTTATCATTTTAAGTGTATTAAGGGTTAAAAAGACTTGTGTGTCAGCCTGGAAATAGAATCATCATCTACTATATTACTGTTATGGGGAAATATGTTCTGAGTTCCAAATAATTAACTTCCAAGTGAACTTTTGGAAACTGTCAGCTGGGCTCATATATATTTGGGTGAGATTTGCCAATGTCTTTGCACTCTTTTATAGAAAGAGGCAACACGCCAGCCAGATCAGGCTAGACAGCCCTGGCGATGAGTGGGATAACAGATGTCTCAGAAAGAGTGCCCTCACATCCAGAAGGCTCTCTTCTGCTGTAAGTTCGTGGTTGTTTGAATTCTTAGAATCTCAGATCCGGGGTGACACCCCTTCCCCTGTGCAGGGACAGAAGCTCTGTGACTGAACTCACAGTTTTTTCACCAGTGGGGGCCAAGCTCAATTCTTGAGTGTCCTTCACCTGGGCAACGGCATGGTTGAAAGTGGTAGCCAGCCCTGGCTCTCAGCCCTGCCACCCTAGGACACTGAAGGAGTGAGAGATGGTGGTGGGGGGCGGTCAGCCAATCCAACTCAGAGAAGTCACTCCAACATGACAGTATCATGGCATTCAGCCTCAGCTCAAAATCTTTGCCTTCGCATGTGCTCTAGGTTGTTCCATTCATTAGCAAGGGGAGGTAGCCCATGGAAGAAGAGCGCACGATGGTGGTGAGCCAGAGCAGAGTGTAGGAAGAATCGAATCTAAGGCTGCCATTGGGTTAAAGCACAAACAATCCCTCCCAAACCAAAAAAACAAAAACAAAAACAAAAAACAAACGAACAAACAAAAAACAACCCACCAAAAAATCCAAACCCAACCCAATCAGGATTAGCTGACATTTTGGCAAAGAAAATAGACAGCAACAAAATCCTCAAGGTTGGGACTGGGAAAGATGGGGAGCCTCTTCAGTGTGGTCAGGACTAATTTCAGAAGGGAATATTGGTAGAGAAATGAGCTCTTCTAATTCTTTTGAAGTGGGCAACAAACTATACCGTTGAGGGACCCAGCAATCAAAATCGGAACTGGGCTTAGAGGCAGGACATGGGATCATGAATTTGTGAAAACTCTATCCCAAGATTTTGAGCTGGAAGAGCCCTAGCAGGGGGAGGGGAGGGGACAGTGGCAGCCAGGTTGTTGTGAGTCTCTGTGCGTTCCCCCCTGCCCCCCACCGCTGCCAGTACCTGCATGATTCCGAGAGGGAAGGAAGGAGAACCAGGAGGGTGGGGGGAAATTTTTTCAAACAATCATCTAGTTCAGTCTCACACCAACACTTAGAAACTAAATCTTCCAGATGGGGCCCAGGAATCTGTATTTGTCATGCTGTTGGAGTCATTCCTTTCCAGCTACTTTGGGACCTTCTGCCTAGTCTCACCAACCTCGCTTTACAGAACAAGGAACTTGGGGCCAGAGAGGTCAAAAGACTCCATGAGCAGCAGAGCCCAGACAGAAAGCTAGAATGTCGGGCTCCCAGTCCCTTGCTGTGTATACGAAGTTCAGAATAAGCCCAAACAATATCCAGTGAGTACTGAGAACTAGTTAGAGGCATCTTACTAAGTTCTTTTATATATCAGCTCATTTCATTCTTGCAAGTGCCCTAGGAAGGCAGATGCTGTTGTTACCCCCTGTCTAAAGGAGGAACCTAGGCGAGAGTGTAGTACCTTGACCAGAGTTAAGTGTCAGGGGCTCAGACCTGGTGTCCTTCTCCAAACACCACCATTCTCCGTCAGTTGGAGAACCGGAGAATCAGTGAGCACAGCTCTGGGGCTTTGTGGAGGAGGAATGATGTTAGCTCCATAGACTCTTACATCCCCCCTGGGATAAACCAGTCTTCAGAGTTCCGGGGCGGCATATCCAGACCCTTCACTGACACCAGATGGCACACCTCAGGTTCCGAGCATCCACCCATGGGGAGGGCCTCAGGGGCCTACTCTGCTCCCTTGCCACCTTGATCCTGAGATGTAAGAGTGAACTCCATTTTTTTTTTTTTTTTTTTTTAATAGGACAGATGGTATCCTGTGTAAGCGATTGCTAGTCTCCAGCTCTGGGGAGCCTCACCCACGTAGGAGGATAATCACCAAGAAGAAAGCTTGCTATCAGGATTGTTTAGCGGTACTTTTAGCTCTGACTTGGCTGTTCTGTGGGGTGGGAAGGCTTTGCTCCTTCCACTTGGCATTTTGCATGGCTTAAGGGCAATGAACACGGGCACTGGTGAGCACAAGGTGTCAGGCTATCTTTAGACTAAATGCTTTGCCCTCAGCCTTTTTTAAGTTGACAAAAGAGAACTTGGCTAATGCCTTCTCCCCCCGCCCCCACTTCCCGCCAGTTTTAAAAAACCATAACATTATGTCACTTGTGGCTTTATATTAGCCTTTATTTTTTTTTTTTTAAGATTTTACTTATTTATTTGACAGAGAGAGAGCACAAGTAAGCAGAGCAGCAGGCAGAGAGAGAGAGAGAGAAGCAGGCTTCCCACGGAGCAAGGAGCCTGATGCGGAACTCGATCCCAGGACTCTGGAATCATGACCTGAGCCGAAGGCAGCCACTCAACCCACAAAGCTACCCAGGTGCTCCTTATATTGGCCTCTGATTACAGCTCCAGTCGGTCTGGAGACCTCCAACTGATAGAACTGCTTGCCCATATCTTATCTACCAATTTCGTATTGTTGTTGTTGTTCCCCCTACAGTGTTTACATTATTTTTAAACACTAGCTTCCAATGAATAAAATTAGGTGCAATCAAATGAAAATCTGGATCTCTGGCTTTTCTTGAAAAACTAAGAAAATCAGGCAACACTGGATCTTTGTTCCTGACCGCAGCTTCTTTGCTAAAGCTGTGCTTCAGCCTGGCTTTGTGGGCTTCTGAATTAAAGCCCCGGGGGAGAAGATTAAGGAGTCTTCCAAAGTGTCCAGAATATCCACCTGAGCCCAGGCCAGTCCAGGAGAGGGTTCGACATTCCAGCATAAGTTGTTTTGAAGCAAGTCGCTAGGGTTGGGCCCAGTCACCCGATATATTTGCTGACTGGGGACTTCTGTCCCCTCCTCTCCTTTGACCACTTCTCCTTCCCTTAGGATTCTTCCGCTGTCTGTAACTGGTCTCCTGAAAGGGCCACCCTCACACCACTGTTCAGCACTTCATTTAATGGTTTCTATGTCTGGAGGGCAGAGACAATCTTTTCACTGTACAGGTGTGCCCCAGAGATATTGAGGGTTAAGTTCCGGACCCCTGCAATAACGTGCATATTGCCAAAAAAATGAGTCAAATAAATTTTTTGGTTTCCTGATGTCTATTGTAGTCTATTGTACTATTCTAGTTTATTAAGTGTGCAATTCCTGATGCCTAAAAAATAATGTACTCACCTTAATTAAAAAATACTTTATTGCTGAAAATTCTAACCATCTTCTGAGTTTTTAGCCAGTCACCATTGCTGATCACAGATAACCACTAATAATGAAATAGTTGGAATAATAATGAAAAAGTTGGAAATTTCGTGAAAATTAACAAAATGTGAGTGACGCAGAGACATGAAGTGAGCGCTCCTGGTAGAATGGCACCAACAGGCTTGCTCCGACCAGGGTCACCACAGACCTTCATTTTATAAAAAACAGAAGTAGCTGAGAAACACAACAGAGCGAATCTCAATAAAATGAGGCATGCCTCTACTCTACTCTCCTGCCTTACAGTGAACACAGCCCTTGGAATATCTTAGATGGTCCATCTGTGTGCAAATTAGAAAGCTATGCTGGGAACCAGCCGTAGCATATCTGGGGGGGTGATGGAAGTCAAGGGTTGACAAACCATCCAACAAATGCCAGTGGTCTAGATGGTAGGTGGGGTAGGTGGAGAAGTTAAAAATGAGAAGGGATACTGAGTATAGGGTTCAAGGATGGAAGAAGTGGCCCTGGGCAGAAGTCTAGGGACTGAATGCTTAGGAAGAGTGGTCTTGGATAAGGGGTCGGGCAATCTTAGGGGGGTCAGAGAGTTCTGATACAGGCTGAGGTAGCTCTTCTTGAAGATCCCTTGACTCCTCTTTCTCTTCCCCTCCATATCCAGTTCTCCAGAACATACCACTGAACATAGTCTCAAAATGCTTCTAGACTCCACCCATATCTCACAACCTGTATCATTTTCATCCCAGTCCTAGCCAAGGTCATCTCTCACTTGCACAACTACATGAGCCCCCTTTTCAGTGTCCCTCCTCCACTTGTACCTCCTTTCCCTGCGGCCAGAAGGACACAAATTGCCCGCTAGCCCATGAGGTCCTATAGGATTTCCTCTGTGACCTCTCTGATCACATTTCACCTCCTCCTTTGCTCTCCTGTCCCTTCACAAACCTTATAGTTCTGAGCATTTTAAGGGACTTTGAACCTGCTGTTTCCTAAGCTTGGAATGCTCTTCTTCCAGAAATCTCCAAGGCTCATTCAGTCCTTCTAATAAGAGGTCGTCTTCCTGGTCACCCACATAGAACAGAATACTCCTACCCACCCCACACACATACACACGATCCCCTTCTCCCACTTTTCCCAAGAACACATGTCATGTTATGTTACATATTTATTCATTTCATTGTTTGTGTTTTCCACTAAGATAAGTGCCACGAACGAGAGTGGAGAATTTTCTTGGCACACAATATATGCTCAATAAATAAATGAAAGAGTCTAGCAGATAAGGAGGAGTGAGAGATGTCAGATTCAGGGTTGTCTTGGGGGAAAGAGGTAATATTTAACGCACAAGAAGAGATTTTCCATATAACACTCGGTATATGTGATAAATATTCAATTCAGTTCAATTCAGTTGAAGTACTTATAATGTGCTTACTGTACGCAGCTCACAATGCCAAGTAATGTTTGAGATAGGGGCGCCTGGGTGGCTCAGTTATTAAGCGTCTGCCTTTGGCTCAGGTCATGATCAGGGTCCTGGGCTTGAGCCCTGTGTCAGGCTCCCTGCTCAGTGGAGAGCCTGCTTCTCCTTCTCCCTCTGCCTGGCTGCTCTGTCTACTTGTGCTCTCTCTCTCTCTCTGTCAAATAAATAAATAAAATCTTTAAAGAAAAAAGAGAGAGAGAGAGATGTTTGGGATAAAAGATAATTATAGATCCTGCCAGCAAAGAAGAGGGGTGAGGGCAAGTGAGACCCCTTAGTTTTTTTTTTGTGTGTGTGTATGTGTGTTTATTCCCCATTGCATGTTCTTCATTGCCTTGCACACTGGGGGAGTGGGTAACTAATATCTCTTTTAATACATTAATTATCAGTATACTCCTTCACGAAATCCTTTCATTACCATACTGTACAATAGAGTGAAAAACATCTTATACCCACAGTCCCTTTCTGAGTTCTGTACTCCACACCCCGTCCCCTAACTGCTTTTTAGACATCTTCACTCCTATAACTCTTGGGCCTCTCAAACTCAATACATCCAATCTTATCCTATGTATCTTGATCTCAGTTTTTGAGGCGGAGCTGGTTTTTCTGCCCCATTCCTCACCTTCAACCTGGCATTCCACGTAGTTTACTTCCTGATATCCAGGGGAACTGCTCATATCTCTCCCTCCCTGTTGCTACTTCTGTGGTCCTGGTCATCAGGATCTCTTGTCTGGATTTTCAGCAACACCTACTAGAACTCCCCTCCCCTCCCATCTTACACATCTAGGCCAGAGTTGTCTTTCTAAAATGTACATCTGGGAACAGTACTGCCTTGCTCAGAACCTTCAGGGGTTTCACCATTGCCCTGGGTTAAAGTCCACCCCCCCTTTTTTTCAAAGACTTTATTAGAGAGAGAGAGTGAGCACAAGCAGGGGGAGCAGCAAGCAGAGGGAGAAGCAGGCTTCCTGCTGAGCAAGGAGCCTGAAGTGGGACTCAACCCCAGTACCCCAGGATCATGCCACCGGACTGAGCCACCCAGGGGTCCCTAAAGTCTAAACCCCTTAAAACACCATACAAAGCTCTCCAGGTTCTGGCACCAGATTTCTTCTCTGCCATTTCTTGCCACTTTCTTACAGCCTAATTTGTGCCCAACGGAGATTTCGGCTTCTCTAAGTGGACTGCTCTCTCCTCCCCCTAGGTCTTGGAGGGTACTGATTCAGGGTCCGGACTCAGTTACTCTTTCCCTCCCTCCTCTCCTTCCTCCGCAGCCTCCTTCTGCTCTTTTGGACTCTACCTGGTTTTCATTTCCTCCAGGAAGCCTTCCAGGCACCTGACCCGATTTGACCAAAGCCCTCCTCCTTATGACCCAACCTGAGTCCTAGAATGTGCTTCCTCAACCCTTTGTTCTTTTCTTGCCTTACTCCTTTTATAGTCTCCCCAGTAGACTGCAAACTCCAGGAGGGCAGGACTGTCTTTCTCTATCTTGGTTACCTTTTGACCATTCCTACCCAGAAGGCGTGTGTATTCATGAAGTATTGAATGGATGAAAATGCACTTGTTTCGATAGGGCTGTTCCTCATAAAATAATTATATCTTACATTTACCAAGTGCTTAAGATGGGGCAGGCTCCATTCTGAAGTGCTTTACAAGTGTGCTATGGACATCTCCCATAACCCTATTTAGTAGGGGCAGGCTATTTCCCCATACAACAGATGGGGAAACTAAGGTCCAGAGAGGTGAAGTAACTCCAAGGTCGGCCGCAAGGACGTGGAAGAACCAGGGTTAGAACCCAGGTTGGGTCCAGAGTCCAATTCGGCCACAACGTCTAGGAAGTTCTGCCCTAGAATGAAGCACAATATGGGGTTCCACTACATGAACGGATTCAAGTCTCCTGTTAAGGGCTTTGTTTTTATTTCCAGGAGAGAGGACACTGCTCCCTTGCTGCCCTCTTCAAGGCTGATGGGTCCTTTGCTGGGCTTTGGGAAAGGCCTTGTGCTGCTTGCCCACGGCGCGGTAGCCTGCGTGTGACGCCCTACTTAACTTTCAGGGCTGTCCTGCCCACACGCTCCCAGTGCCCAGGCCCTGGCTCGGCTCTTGCCCTGGGCAGGTGCGCCCCACAGAGCAGCGGCCCCCGCGTCCCCCCCTCGCACCCCACCGGGCCCCTGGGACGGGCCGCTCTTCTCCGGGGGCGGGGGAAGGGGCGGACCAAGGGCGGGGCCTCTCGCCCAGGCCACCGCCCTCGCCCCGCGCGCGGCTCCACCGGGTGCAGCGGGCCGGACTGGAGGGGCGGGGACTCGGGAGGGGCCGGAGCGCGGCTGCCGGTGCGGCTGCGGGGGGAGAGGGAGAAGGCGGCGCGTCCCCGGAGGCGTGCGCCCAGACTGCCGGCCGCCGGACCGACGCACGGAGGGAGAGGGCCGGGGGCGAGGTCAGTATCCGGTGGGAGCGCGGGCGGCGCGCGGAGGGGCGGCGGCGCGGGCAGCCGGGAACCCGGGGCAGGGGGCGGGGAGGGCGGCGGCGGGCGCGGGGCCGGCTCCGCTCCGGGGTCGGGCCCGAGACCCTCCCCTGGCCGGTCGGGCGCGCGGCGAGCGCGCCCCGGCCCCGGAAAGCGCAGCCTCCGCTCCCTTCTCCCTCCGTCTCTTTTCTTCCCAATCAGCGAAAATAAACACCCGGGAAGGTAAAACAATAGCGGGGCCACCTGGGACGCGGCGCGCGCGGAGCTCCCACGTTTGGGGCGGGGGCCGGAGCTGGCACCGGGAGTGGCGGCCCCACGTCGGAGCCCCCTCCCGCTGTGCCCCCGCGAAGGGTGGGGCTCCCCGCGGCGCTGGGCTCGGCAGGAGGTGAAGGGAATTCCCTGGAGTGAGGCGTGTGGGCAAAGTATTGCTGGAACAATCGGGCTTCCCGCATTTGCCCTGCTGTGGGCAGGGAAACTGAGGCGGGGGCCGGTGTAGCGACTTGCCCAAGGTCAGAACGCCCGGATTGACTGTCCTGATCCGGGAACGGGACCCAGGCGTCCCGAGCAGCCCAGCGCTCAGCGCCTCTCGGTTTTGCGGCGCTCTTGTTCGCCTTTGATACATCTCTGTTGTGTTTGTTTTAGAAATCTGCTGGCATTGTGGGACCGGCTTCGCCTCGGGGGCCGCAGAACGCCAACTTGCTTCGTGTGTCCTGGGTAGGTGTGGGGCAGGTGGCAGCTCCCTGACCTACCGACATGGATGGAGACGGACTTTTTGATGAAGAAACCCAGACAGTCGGTGCCATTCCGGGGCGATTTAGCTGTCAGAGGTTTTGACAAAACCTGCCCTGTTTCCTTGGGGGAATCCGAATGAGGGAGCTTTCAGACACCTTCACTGGGAAGCCAAGGACATTTCTGTATAATCAGTGGATGAAAGGATTTTCTCAGACTCTTTTTTCCCTTTTCCTTGAGGATTAATTCACTGCAATCTACAATTCCAGTGGAAACCGCAAGGCACAGGATGTGGCAGAAGCCTAGAGGGCCTTCAGAATTGTTCTGGACCCTTCTTTTAGCATAGGGGAGTTCAACACAAGCCACTGGCCGCCCCCCTGCCCCCCATCCTGCTGATCTCTTCTCTTTAACCTGTTTTCATTTTTTGAGTTACGTTCTATTTCCACAACTGTCCTCTGGAGCTATAAGTGGATTGCCAGAAATGAGAGATTAAGTGTGAGAGAAGAGGGAGCGTCCTGTGTTGTGTCTCTTCTCTGCTGCCGACATGAAGTGCTTTTTCCCAGTGCTGAGTTGTCTGGCTGTGCTGGGTAAGTGGCTCTGCTTATCAGTGCGATCGATGTGAAAGTTTAACCTGCTGTTGGTTCCTGTAATTCCGTGTGGTTCTTTCCCATCAACACTTGGCTTGGGGGCCACCGGCGCACAGCAGATATGTATCACAGGTTGGAATAGGGTACCAAGAGGCCCTATTCTGACCTGGGAGGAACGGTGAGATATTGTTTGCTGTCTTTAAGAAGGAGGAACATCTACTGTCCTTGAAGTGTCTGTCCCAAGCCTTGCCTTGCGGTGAGATCCCTCCATCTGCGTGTCAGTGGTTTAGGGACTCCATGTGCCTTATAAACTTCAGTGTCTTACCCGCTGTCCACATTAATTCCAAATTCAAAGTGGCAGCGTTATTCTTACTGTGGGGAAAGTTGGTTTGGTGGTAATGATGGAGCGTTTTTTGTTTTGTTGTGCCTTTTGAGGGGGTGGGGAGTAGTCATGGGTGGGGTAGGGTGGCGAAGGGATGCATTGCCCTGCCTGAGTGGCCTGGAGCCTAAAAGTGTTTGAGGATATCAGTCTTATGTCCCCTCCCCAAGGAAACTCAGAGCATAGTTCTGGAAGAGGAGAGACTGGAGGAGGGGAAGCTGCTTGCGTGGGAATGTGTTAGGAATGGTTTTAGTGCCCCTACAGAAGGCCAGAATGCTTAGAGCAGGGTGAGGAACTGTGGTCCCAAGAGGTAAACCCTTGATACCTGCCCTAGGGATCCCCTTCCCATTGCAGAGCCCCCGTCCCCCCTTGCCCATACTTTCTATACCATCAAACATCGGCTTGTGTGTAGTATCTGAGGACACATCTTGGGTCTAGGATAAACTTCCTAGCCAGGATCTGATGCATCCTTTCTGTCCATCTCCCCAGAGCTCGCACAGGAGCCCACCCTCTGACCTCTCTGTGTGGTTCTGTCCCCTGAGTGAAGAGGTCACCATGGCTGCCTATGGTGTCTGCATTTCTGAATCTAGATATTTGGCATTTACAGAGTTTATTCATGACCTGCTGGCAGTGGAGATTGCTCTGATGCGTTGTTTGTATGCTTGTAGGAGTTCACAGTTGGGTGGAAAGAACAGGTTTTGGAGTTTGAAAGCCTGATTTGAATCTGAGCCTCATCGTGATGGTCCTATAAACCTCAGTAAAATGGGATGATACCTCCAAGGACTGTCTTGACAGTGAAAGCCTATAAGGTGTCCTGAATACCTTGACTGCTTTGAAAAATGTCTGGAACACATAATAAACGTGTGCAGTCAGTGATTCTTAAACTTGGGTGCATGTCGTAATCCCAGGGGGAAGCTTTTAAAAGTCCCGATCTCCGGCAGCAACCCCAGACCAATGAAACCAGATTCTCCGGGAGGGTGAGCCAGGCATCAGTCTTTCTGCTCTCCCAGGTAGTTCCAAGTGAAAGAACCAGTGTGTGAGTTCATTAGTGCCAGCCCTGTCCGCCCTGGCACACACTCAGACACAGGGTCCCCTGGCAGGTTCGTCGGTGCCGTGCTCAAGGGTGGGTGAGGATAAGGTGTCCCCGTGTCTCCCTTCTGTTCAGGCAGAGTTAAGAAAGCAGATAGCTCTCTGTGCACCAGTCCTGAATATCCCATTGATATTTGTTCATACTGCATTTGTCATTGACTTCGTGTCTGGGTTTAAATCAGTAATTAGTGATTCATGTGGATTCAAGAGGACAAACAAGGAAGGCCCTGGGGAGTTGGAGGAGGTGGTATGGCTAAGTGGGATAGAGGGCTGGGTGGAAGGGTGGGGCCCAGGGCAGGAGAAGGAGCCACCAATGGCAAAACAAGGAAATGGGACATTTGTGCCTTTTGTTTGTTCTGGCTGCTCTAGAAATGGGAGGCCTCCTGCAGGTCCCTCTGCGGCTCGCGCTCTGGGCCACTCTGTGGACTGGTCCTTGGGCCCTGACACTCTTCTCTTGCCTCCCTCTCGCCCCCTTAGAAACAGGTGCCGGGGAGGGAAGGAAAGGAGCCTCAAGGTGGCCGCGAAAGGGAGCACTGGCTGCCGACCAGAGGACCAGCCGTGGGTGAGGGTGGGAAGGTTTAGAAGTGTGGGTGTGTCTGGTGCTTTACATCCTGCTGCTGAAGGTGCAACTTCTCCCATCACTGAGTGACTGTCAGCAGGGGTGGGGAGGGCCTCTTGCTACCCCCCCTGCTAACCTCGGAGAACTGGAGGTGTCTGGGGAGGGAACAAAACCCAGGTTGGGGGTCTTATTTCCTGCTTGCAGTCTGGTGTGGGCTGATTCATGCGTCAGCATTCTTGCTGTGTAATGTAAATTAATGTGTAATGTGAATTTCAAAGAGCAAAGAATCCCAAGGTTTTGTGCTCATGTGGGTCACACACCCAGAATCAAATTTTGTTTGTACAAAGTAGGATGAGGCTAAGTACTCTGCACAGTGGCACGGGTACAGGTGCTGTCAGCCTTCAGAAACAGCAGTTTGAGTCAGAAAGCCCGGTGACAGTCCCTGAGGGCGGACCTGGGGTCAATCTCCCACCTGCCACCAACTCCCTCCGCACCTATGGACCCACGCTTTGTGCTCCCTTCCTTTGCCAGCGTCGCGGATTTTGGATCAGGTTCCTCCTTTTCGGCCTGTCTGGGGGCTGACTCCTGCCCTTGTGTCTGTCCTCCCCGAAGCCACAGTGACCGCTGTGTCTTGTCTCTTCCTCTTGCAGCGCTGGCTGCCCCACCCAGCTTGGGAGCCACTGGCTGCCACGGCCACCCTTGTGCCAATTCCAGAGCCACCTGATGCCCAGGCCTGGTTGAGCCACGAGGGTTAGTGACGTCTCCGCTGCTGAGAATGGGCAGAGCCAGAGGGGCAGAAGATGAGAGAGAGAGAGAGAGAGAGAGCGCACGAGCAGGGGCTGGTGTGACCGTGGCATGACTGTGGCGTGCGTGTGAAAAAGGAGGGAATGAGGAGAGAGGGAGAGGGGGCCGGGGCTGTGCCAGGCAGCATCCTGCATGAGTGACAGGGACGTGGCAAAATGACAGCCATGTGGGAGAGACAGACTAGGATTTGTGTCTGCAAGAACAGGAAGGGGACGATCCAGAAAGATGATTGTAAGTTTCAGGCCCTTAAAGCAGATTTCGGTTTTGCATAGCCATGAAGAGTTACGCCTCCTAGGCCAGTGCTGATTGATGTCGCAAACAAGACGGAATAGCTTTAAAAGTGTGAGCCTGGAAAGAGGAGATTGGGACATCTGTGGATCAGCCCAGGAGAACCTGTAGCTGGCTCATGACCATTCGTCGTCTCCTCCAGCGGCGGCAGATTTCATGTGTTGAGTTTGAGAGGCTGCTTGCTTGAATAGGATGGGACTGAAGCAGTGATCCCTTACCACGCTGTTAGCTAGGGAGGAGGCCAGAGGGTTCTTCCAAAAGAGATTGAAGGGAACTTTGATGTTCTGATGAGAGTGAGCTCGGAAGCAGGACTCATGATCAAAGGCAGAAGACACAAGTGAAGCAGCTTGGGGGTGGCCAGGAGATGAGTTCTGAAGATCGTGATTTATGGGTGAACAAACACCGTCCCTAGCAGTTGTTGCAGGGGTGGTACACTGTCCCTTTCCTGGGGACCATTTGACCGGGGTGCCTGAGAAGGGAATTATCAGGACGACTAGACTGGCTAGGAGGTCTTTCAACTCTGCGAGTTACTGAGTCACCACTCTGCCCCCCAGGCCGTGTTAAGATGCCGCCATGCCCTGCACTTTGCATTGCAGTAAGGGAAGAGCAGTAATGATACCACCTCTCCTAGCTCTGGCCTTGGCTGTGAAGCGAGCCCCGTCTCATGAAGTCCTCCACATACACTCACTGGATAGAGGACTCCCAGCATCACCTGTGTGTAGATGGAGCTACTGAGGTCCAGGGAGGTTAAGGAACCTGCCTCAGGAAGACTACTGTACCAGCTCAATATGGTGTTCCACAGTGGCAGGGATGCAGGCCCCTTCTGTCTTGTCCCTCGTGCATGCCTCCATTCCCAAGGTCATGGCATGATCTGAGATGGCTGTGCTAGCCCCAGCCATCATGAAGGGGGTAAAGGCTTGGTGAAGGGCAAAACTTCATAATTTAAGGACATTTCTGGAAGGTTGCCCTCCCCTCTTCTGCTTATACCCCTGTTGGTTAGAACTTGAGTGCATGACTGTACTCGGCGGCAAGGGGGCCTGAGAAATGGCATCCTTAATTCTGACCAGCTAAAAACTGAGGGTTCCGAGAAGAGAACAGATGTGGGAGGGTCAGCAGTGGCTTGCTGGCTGAGCGACAGAGCTAGTGAGTGACAGCAGAGGGTTTTGAAGCCAAGATCTTCTGGTCCAAAGCCTGTGTTCTTCCATCTCACCAGCTGCCCCTCTGTGACTCTGTGGCCCAGCGCCTGGCCTCTAAGAAGCCTTATCAGGAGGGCGCGAGCCAGATGAGCCAATAGTTGTTACAATGGGAAGCAACGTAAATCTACATAAAATCACGCAGGCAGTGTTGTGATTTTAACAGTAGTGACCATAGTGTTTTTAGTCCACTTGTGTGCCAGTCACTGCTAGACACTTGGCGGAGCAAAGCCCTTCCATACGGAGGACCCTCCCTATCATGTTCACTGCTGTAGCCCCAGAACTCAGCCTTATGCCTGGCACAAAGTAAGTAGGTGTTCAGTTAATTTTTTTTAAAAAGATTTTTATTTATTTATTTGACAGAAGTAGGCAGAGAGGCAGGCAGAGAGAGAGAGGAGGAAGCAGGGTCCCCACTGAGCAGAGAGCCTGATGTGGGGCTGGATCCCAGGACCCTGGGATCATGACCTGAGCCGAAGGCAGAGGTTTTAACCCACTGAGCCACCCAGGTGCCCCTGTTCAGTTCATTTTTTGATGACTAAATGGTTTCGGTATTCTTCCTTGCCCAGGACAAGGAAACTCAAGGCTCAGGGAGCTCAGGTCGTTTTGCTCAAAGGACAAGTGCTAGAGATGGGCAGAGCCTAGATCTGAATCCAAGTTGGGCTCTAGAACTTGTGCTTTTAAAATGTCGACAAACAGGGTGACATTTCATCTTTCTTGGGCCCTGGATCCTTGGGGCAGTATGGTGAAACCTTTGGACCCTTTCCCTGGAGAACATTCTGAAATGTGCAAATAAAAACACATCGGCTAACAAAGGAAATCAATTATATTGAAATATAGTCATCAAAACATTAAACCAATTTATGATTATAGCAATACGCTTCTTTAGTAACACATTAAATAACGAGCCTCTAGCAGCAGGTCCAACAATTATTGTAATTATGGCATAGCGAGGCACGAAAACGGTATGTTGAGGTATCAGTGTCAACCATGATGTGATATGAAAGCATGTGTGATTTTTGCTGTGACAGAGTCACAGGTCCTAGAGACATCGTCATGACGGCTGCCTGCATCCATAATCAAACATTCACAAAGAGGTCCACATTCACAAAGAGGTTAGTTGAAAATAAAGGCGTATTTTTCTTTCCCATTCAAGTTCCCATAGCTCCTGACTTCTGTTCAAGGACCCCTGTGAAGTGCGAAGTGAAGTTCAGTGTAGGCGGTGGTTGCCGGGAGCACGCTGTGTGAGAGGACTTCATTAGCTTTCCGAAACGGGCAGGGTTTCCATGCGGGGAGCATTCTGTTCCCAGTAGAATCCTCATGGCGCAGAGGAGACAGCAGTTGTAATGGTGGTAGGGTGGCCCTGTAGGGTCTCGAGAAATGACTGGCGGTGGTTTTAGGGTCCAGTTCACCTAGGATGATGAGGGCACACAGAACTGCCTTCGACTGTAAGGAGTTTGGGAGTTGGGCTTAGGCTGGGTCTCCCGGAGCCCAGGCGGATCACTTCCGCTGAGCCCTGGCCTGGAAACTGAATGAAGTGGCGCCATTGCTGGCCTCCCCTGGTCCCTGGCCTTGTGCATCCTCCATTATGGCTCCTTGATTAATATTTTTAGGTTCCTTCGGGAGCTCTTCATTTGCCATGATTGGACACCTGTTTCTTTGCTGCTTGAAAGTGAGCACAGCTAACTCCTCGAGAAGGGTTGGTTTTTAATTTAAGGAAATTTAGGACACCTGTGTGTGAATGCCCCCTGATTTTCAAAGAAATGAGTGGTTGCGTCAAAATCAAGCTTCCATTTGTAGAAAATCACATGTTGCCAAATTCCCTCATCAAGAACGCTTTATTAAGTGACTAATTGTGGGCCACAGTGGTGGGCACTTAACAAAGACCATGGCAATGAACCTCCCTGAACTGGAACCTTCAATTAAGGGAGATTTTGTTTTTTATTTTTGAACTCCGCTTTCTGAAAGGCAAAAAATCGCAAGATGTGGTAGCAAGGATTTATTCCAGAAATTAACTTCCAGGCCACCATCCGTCCAGTCTCTACATCTTCCGCATCTATAATTATAGTAGCAGGAGAGAGTGATGAGCCTCAGGGCACTGCAAGATCCTAAATCAAAGATTAAATTATATTAACTCTACTCAGGCTGGAAAGTGATCAGATGTGTTTGAAAAACCTTTGTAACAGGCTTTGTGATAATGAGAGTTGAAACAAAGTTTCTGTCTGATCCTCTATTAACCCTTTAATTAAACTCCCCCACATATCCTCTTCCTCGTCATCCAGGTGACCCCGGCTTTGCCCAACGTCCCTGTCTTCTAGGCGATGATCCTCTAAGGCCAGCAGTAAAGCAAGCAGTATATCCCTGTGCAAATGGACAGGAAGACAATGACACTATGTGCTCTCCGAGGACAGGTGTCTTGGGGAAGGAGGGGGTGGGCAAGTTTGTTCTTGTTTTCAGCTCAGCAGTAGTAGGGAGGGAACTTCTGTCTAGGAGAGAGATGAGGCTGGAGTAGCTTGTGAGTGAGTGGTCAGTCTGGAAAGGCTTTCTGGAAGAGCTGGAATGTTAGGCATTTCTTGAGTAATAGGACAAGGAGGATCTGGCAGAATTCCGGGGCTGGAGGCCACCATGGGCGCATTGCAGCTGCTTTGAGAAGGTTTCCCAAGGACTAGAGAAGTCTGATGTGAGTGTCAGTGGCTGTTGCCGGAAGGAGCAGTCAGTCAGTTGGCATGACGTCTGGGTATTTGGATCTGAGGTGGAAGGAAGATACCAGAGAGCTGTAAGTGGGTGTTCTGGAGGACCTCTGGAGAAGTAGCCAGGGAGGGTAGGAGGCATTCCTGCAGGTGAGGGTCTAGAGTGGAAGTGAAGGGGACCTGTTCCCCTGTTCCTGTACCAAGGAAAGAGCTTTCATGAATCCATCAGAACATCGTCAGGGCAAAGACATTCTTTTTTTTTTTTTTTTTTAAAAGATTTTATTTATTTAATTGACAGAGAGAGAGAGCTCATGAGTAGGCAGAGAGGCAGGCAGAGAGAGGAGGAAGCAGGCTCCCCACTGAGCAGAGAGCCCTGTGCAGGGCTGGATCCTAGGACCCTGAGATCATGACCTGAGCCAAAGGCAGAGGCTTTAACCCACTGAGCCACCCATGTGCCCCAGGGCAAAGACATTCTAACAAAATTGTGAACTCAAAGAAATGCGTGGCCTCTTCCCCTTGACTTTCTGGTCCCTAGGCCTTCCCTTTATTAAAACGGGGCAGGGGATTGGGGGAGAATCCGATACCAGTTGTGTGTTCTTTCCCCAAATCTGATTCTTTGACGTTTGGGAGCATGTTCAGGATTGCCTAAACTTGGCCTTATTTTTGTGTGTTTAATACTGTTTTTGTCTGTAGCACCCATTTTCCCATTCTTTGGAGGGCGCTCCATGCCTCCTTTGTCTTGGTGACTTCTGAGAACACAGTCTCTGCCCTCAGGGCTTTGGATCCCGGCCTGTGGCATGCTGGCAACAGAAATGTGTCATGAGGCAGGCTGTTGGCCTCCTTCTCACGGACCCCTTTTTATTAACTTCCCTTCCCTCAGGCGCCCATCCATTTGAAGTCTTCTGTCTCTCAGCATTAAGTAGTAATTAATCTGTTTCTCCTACGTGGTAACCACTGTGATTGCTCGCTCTTGCTCTAGTGATACTCTTCAGCTCTAAAGCAACATTAATCTGACACGCTGCATTGCCCGTGACCAAAGGACGCACATGGCTTTATCTGTTGGGTACCTTAGCCCTGTATCTGCAGTGTAGGGGAAGTGGAGTCATTGTCGGGTGTTTTGAAATGTCTGAGGCGGCCAGCTTTCCTACCCCACATGTTACTTTGAGAGCCCCAGGTCCTTGGATAACCTAGACGGTGTTTGCCCATTTGTTGATTGTATCAGTGACCTTGACTGACTTTGCTAGGAAGGACTTTCAGTATGGAGCTGAAGAACCAGCCATTGCTGTAGGTCAGTCCACACTTGTCCTGTTCAGGGACAACCTCCTCCTCTCTTTTTTTTTTTTTTTTTTTTAAAGACTTCTAGAGAAGTTTCACAACTTCTTAGATGTAACGATCCTATCAATCTTAAATTTACTGAAGACTTGATTGGAATTAACTCATAATTTAAAACAACAAATAAAGTGTTGAGGGTATAATATTGTATAAAAATAAGATGATGAGAGATTGGTTTCAATTTCAGAAGGTAGCTTCTATTGTTTGCTTTGTTTTTTGGATTTTAAGTTGTTGACAGAGATAACAGGGGAATATAGTTGTGAATAAAAAATCTAGACAGTGGAGATGGAGGGTAAAATGTGAAAGTTCCCCTCTCCACCCTATGTCCCTTACTGAGTCTGATATATATTCTTTACAGTGTGATAAATATTCTTCCAAATCTTTTTTTTTAAATAATTTCTATGCATATATTCACACCAATATAGATTTTTTTCTGACAGAAATAGAATCATACAGAACATATTGTTCAACAACTTGATTTTAAAGGGGTGATTTACCTCACTATTTTTTTAGGCTTAATTTTATGGCCATATCAGAACTGATTTGGTTATTTTATAGCTAGTTGGAACTGTAATTTGTGAAATCATTGGGGAGTAGTGAGCCTCATTCAATAGCTATATCACGGAATAATTTTGTCTTGCCGTATCAAGAGTCATAATATAAACACTACCCTTAAATTTTAATGTACTTAATGAAAAGAATCGACTTGTTTGTTCTGAGTATTTTCTCCCAAACACATACATTTAACAAATTAGGTACACACATATTTTGTTGACTGTTTTAGTTATAATTTTGAAATTATGTTGAATTCAAATGAAGCATATTTAAAACTTGTTAAGAGAATAACCATAAATATTGGGCTTGGGATCTAATTCAGTCAAGTTTCATATTTTTTCCTAGACTGGGGGGAAAATGAGGGAAGTTTTCCTGCATTTTCAATTCCCCAATGATTCTTCCATTTAGAACGAACTGGACTACCGTAACTGCTGAGGTTACCGGCTACCAGACGTTTAAGACCCAAAAGAACACTTTTTTTCCCCTCTATCCCTGCGGAAGCAGCTATTTCTGTAAAAAAAGATTATCATTTCAAAGTGTTGGGTTACTTCTCAGGTTCACTGGTCTGACTTTCTTTCAATCCCTGGAAGCAAAAGCAGGTTTCTTGGATCGGTCACCTTTAGACCTGATTTTTAAAATAGTGCCCATTTTGGAGGGATGCTGGTTGGATTCATGTATCGTAGTCAACCCTTCTTCAGCATCGGGGTTTGACCTGCTCTTCCCCAACCGGAGACTGCTGTTCTGCTAGAAACCACTTACACGACTTTCCTAGGAAGACTTTTGATCTATTCATCCAGCAAATATTCAAGTGTGGACTCCAAGCAGCCCCTCATTCGGTTGCCTCCCATAACTAAGAATGGAAAGGTAAAATCGTGAGAAACATTTTAGAAAGTCACAGGATCTGTATTTTTAATCTTAATAAATAGAAAAATTAATTAATAACACTCTGATGTGGGGGAACTCTTTTCTGTCCCTGAGGTATGTCTTTTCTCTTACTGTTACTGAACATCTTTTCCTCCTGGTTTTTTTCAACTCTGCTTTAGCAGCTGTGAATTACATTTGCCCCCTCGGCCCCGAGAATGGCCTCTGAAGGAGTAAGACATGAGTGCCACTGATTGGGGGCGACTGGGGTGGGTGGCCCCGCGAGCGCAAATTCTTTCTTTTGAAAATACACAAATATCCCAAGTCCTGGATACGTGGAATGTCCTTACTTACTGCTGCGGATATTGTCTGTCTCTGGGAATTGGGAATTTCATCCTCAGCTCTGAATTTCTAGGAAGCCAGAACAAAAGAAAAATAGAGCAATCACATACATCCCTTCATGCCGGAGGCGGCTTCCACACCAGGGTTTCTCCTGAGGACCCTTCATGTGGGGGCTGTGGTGGTGGTAAGCTCCATGTGTCTCCTGTCTTATACTCCTCCTCCCTACTTTCCTACAGAGTGGCTCCCCTCGGGGAGCCTTGTCGGGGCAGGCTGTGGGGACAGCTCAGGGCCCCCTCCAGTGTTGGGCCTGGGTTCCAGAAACTGTTGTGTCTCCTCAGGGTGGTCCAGGCTCTTCCAGGCCTGCACCTTGCCAGATGCTGTCCTCTGACCCAGGGCTGCTACCCCTAAGCATTCATCGATCATTGCTTCCCCTTTCTCCACCAGTCCCCCAAGTCACAGGTTCCAGGCAGGTTGGAAACTGTGCTGGGTGGGAGTCACCCCAGCTCCAAAGCTGGTGGCTGCTGCTCCCCAGAGCGTCTGGATGGAGCCCTCCTCCTCCCCGTAGGCAGCGCTTTTCCAAGGCCTTCCTGGTGTGCCTCATCGGATTTGTTCCGCGCTGGTTTTGTGTTGGCTGGGAGTTGGCTGGTCTTTTGGGGGTTCTGCTTCCCACATGGACACGTCGGTTAGATTATCAGAGATGGCATGTGGAGTCATTCTAGGCTTCTCCTGAATCTAGACCACCCTTTAGGATGCTATTTAGAGATGATTTGCTAAATAGTGTCTTAAGGTCTTCTGATGTTTTAGTATCCAAGGAAGCATGCTGGACAGTGTTGCCATCTGCCTTCTAGTCTTCCATTACCAACAAGCAAGCTTGCATCTGAGTGCCCTGCCTAGCTCTTTCTTTGTCCCTGTGTCAGAATGGGCTGTGGCCCCCTGCTGGGGGTCCTGGTACCTTGCTGGCTGGAGGAACAGCATCTGAAGCTCCTTTCTCACACGTATGATTCCAACCTTTCTGAGCAGCTCTCTACCCACTGGTGAACTTCTGGAAGAGAGAAAGTAGATTAAGAACTCATGTGCCTCTGGGCTTGAATGTATTTGGAGAGAATCCTTAGGGATCTCCTGTGTAATCCTCTTCTCTTAAAGGGCAAGTGTTCTGGCCTGGGCTGGGGGAGTGGAGGGACTGGAGACCACCCCTCACAGAGCAGAGAGGGAGTCTGGTGTACGCAGCCTTTGTTTTAAAATGAAAACATGACGTAATACAAACATTTGCTTTTCCACTTTTGCCCCCCCTCCCCCCATCACCACAGAAGAGCTGTAATTTTCCATATTTGGAATTTGGGGAGAGCCAGGCCTCCTTTGAGGACAAGGCCAGATTCAATCTATGCTTTGGGGGAAAGTAAGTGAATACGAGAGAGCCTTGAGGGCTGCGGTATTTATGGTGAGTCTGTGATTACTGCATGTGCCTCCTTGTCATAATTTATTCAGCAGCCCCCGATGTCCCAGAGCTGGTGCTGTGCCCATCAGTAATCTGACTCTTGTTTCCTTCTGCCTATTTTCCCTTTTGCAAATGTATAGGTCTTCAGCTTTAATCAAGTAGGCTTTTACTCTGTCATCTGTAACGGGGATAACTGAAGTCATGTGGAGGATTTTAAGTATCTAATCTCTTAAGACATTCAGCGCATAATCTCCTCCAAACCCCGATCATCCTGCCTGCATCCGCGAGATTTGCGAGGTTCTGCGAGGAGGCGGGATGGGGACTCTGGCATCCTTCGGAGGGTCCGGCCTCCTCCTTGCTGGCGACAGATCTTTGTTGGCTTTCGGCCTGGGGAGAGGGCCTGCTGATCGTCTGCCACAGCAAGAGCGTTCGAGATGCTCCGTGAATGTGACCAGCGTGTCAGTAAATCTCAGAGCCGGTGCAGAGGACGAGAGGCCAAACACGCAGGAAGATACCAGCCAAGTTCACCGATGTCTGAGCAGTGTGTCTGGGGCTGGCTCTCTCAGACAGGCTGCGAGATAGACAAGAGGCCTGTTGGTCAGTGCTGTTCACCGACATTTGTCATTATGTTATAGCAGGTCAATCAGAAAGATCAGGGGGTGCAGGTTCTACAGTTTTCATGTGCTTTGCTTAGAAATGGGACGTGACTTTGTGTGTGTGTCATTGATTAGACTAAATTGGATTACGGTCACTCTTCAACATGAGTGCCCGGTTTAGCACTTTTTTTTTTTTTTTTTTTAAATTTAATTGACAGATCACAAGTAGGCAGAGAGGCAGGCAGAGAGAGAGGAAGAAGCCGACTCTCTGCTGAGCAGAGAGCCCGATGCGGGGCTTGATCCCAGGACCCTGAGATCATGACCTGAGTCAAAGGCAGAGGCTTTAACCGACTGAGCCAGCAGGCGCCCCTTACAGTCACTCTTCAGATTGTCATTTCTTGCTGTGCTGTTTTCAACACTTTCGGTGCTTAGCTCAGGTTCTCGCTGTCAGAAGTGTCTTCCTGGAAAGGAGTTTGGTGAATATTCCCGCAGTGCAGACTTTGGTACTCTCTTTCCATATGATGGTAAAATCCCTAAAAATGGAGACTAATGAGGATTAGTTTAAAATTAGAAAAATGTTTGAATTACCAAATATTTTCCAAGAACTTCACTGTTATTACTTTTAAGTAAATACTGTAACTCAAACGAGGCTAATAGAGCGCCTAATAAAAGATCCTTGGGGATCCTGCTTCAGGAGAGAAATAAGAATGATTTGCAATTAGCGTACCAATTGTTTATGTAAATGGAGTTTCTGAAAAACTGGATTGTGCATGAAAACAGTTTGTTCTCTTAAGTATTTTAAG
Source organism: Mustela lutreola (assembly GCF_030435805.1). NCBI lineage: Eukaryota > Metazoa > Chordata > Mammalia > Carnivora > Mustelidae > Mustela > Mustela lutreola. Next base: position 99,869,059 of record NC_081299.1, on the reverse strand, counting down.
TAGTCCCTGTGAAACCCTGTGTATGTTCACTGCCGGTAGACTCTGTATGGTATACAGACCTTTTTCGCGAAGACCTAATTCAACCCTATTAGCAATATCAGAACTCCCAAGTTAGTCAAGGCCTTGATCTTACCCTCCCCCCACCCCCATGCTGCTGCAGCACCTGCGCTTACCTATCTTAACATGAATCAGTAAGTTGAGCAAATATCTGATCTTTTCTGCCACGTGCTTGGCAGTGTGTTATATAGAAAAGACAACGATCACCATCCTTGTGTAGCTTTATAGGCTAGCAAGGAAGTCAAGCAGTCCACAAATAAACACACATATTGTTAATTATAGGAACGAAGCTAGACAGTATGTTACTTTGTAATGCACGGTCTAATGCATTAGACTGTAAGCCCCATGAGCACAGGGATTCTGTGGGTGTTGTCAGCCACGGTGTCCCAAGCCCTTCCTAGCCTGTTGCCTGGCATGGAGGAGATACTAGATTGAGTTGTGCAATATTGCCCCATTTGTAGGTCAGCAACAGTTGAATATCAGCAGTGTCATAAGGTTCAACGTAATAGCTCTTCAGTCAATATGTATTGAATTTTGAATATGTATTATAATCCGCTGAGCTCTTAGAGTACGCTGCATTTAACACAGTTCTCGTTAGCCAAGGAGATGACCGCTATGGTACTGGAGAAGGAACTCTGAAATTTCCAGGAGCCAAAACTCGCGGCCCTGTGATGTCAGGTAGAGATGGTGCACTAGTGGGACTTCACAGCCTTGTGGTACGTGTGTTTTCTGTGCAGTTCTTGGCATATTTCCCAGCCTCAGGTGGAGGCACGTGTATCTGGGGCCCAGAGTGCTATCTGTGGCCCAGAGACCAGAAGAAAGTGCTGGAAAGCTGAGATGAAGACAAAGATCTGAGCAGGGTTGCCCAAGAGGAATGAGGGATGAGAGCCCCATCGGGGCAACCGAAGGGGCCATCTCTTTAGTCCAGAGGAAAGGGAATGCTTGCATTTCCAGCCCAGACCTCACGCGGTCTCATAGTCAACAGATCCATGTGTGCCCACAAAGTGCTTGGTGACTCGCTAGGTACTGATAGCCCTCATTGTGAGCTTCATTTGTGCCTGCCAGGTTGTGGGCTGGTCTTGTAGATCACGGGCCCATTGGAGGCAAGAGTTGAACTGAGGAGAAGGCCCAGCTGGGCCCTGCTGGGAGAAGCCCAGGGCTCTGGCCCGTGGCCTACTCCCTATCCAGGGAACTGGGAGTTGGGCCCAGCCTAGGGCTGGGACCAGAGCTTCCCAGACCTCCTCTGCTGAGTACTTTTTTTGCATCTGATTGGATTTATTGGCCCTCTTTCCGGTTTCTCTGCACAAATGTCCAATTGTGCCACTCCATTGTAATGCTCACTATTTTCTCACACCCACAGGATAATTTCTAGTTTGGCTCAATGGCACAGCTCGCTGTTGAGCATCTTATGTGCCAGCACAGGATGGGGGTGACGAGTTCGGAAAACACAAATGTGTTTTGTTGGTCCCAGCCTATGGCAGACCCTTGGTTACCTCCACAACAGCTGTTCTGTTCTTTTTTTTTTTTTTTTTTTTTTTTTTTTTATTTTAAAAGATTTTATTTATTTATTTGACAGAGAGAAATCACAAGTAGTCAGAGAGGCAGGCAGAGGCAGAGAGAGAGGGAAGCAGGCTCCCCGCTGAGCAGAGAGCCCGATGCGGGACTCGATCCCAGGACCCTGAGATCATGACCCGAGCCAAAGGCATCGGCTCAACCCACTGAGCCACCCAGGCGCCCCAACAGCTGTTCTGTTCTTGACGGCAGAGCTCTCTTTTGGTTTCAAAGTCATGTCTCTCTTCCGGTACCCCTCAAGGAAAAGTGACCCCACCTCTGGCTCCAGAGTAAAAGCTGACCAATCTAAGCCAGTTATGGAGACCCGAAGTTTAGACGTGAGTGAGTGACAGAGTCGTTCGTGGCCAGTGAGATACGAGGAGAAGATTGCTGTGGTGATTCTAGGAAAAATGTCTTCTCTTAGAAACATAGAAGTAGGACAGCTCCTTCCACTAGAGTCTTGGAGACGAGGCAGCCATCATGTCACCATGAGGAAAGTAAAGCTGTTAAGCCGTTAGAGGGAGAGGATCCAGAGCCACTGAACGCTGAGCAGGTCGAGCTCCGTACTTCCTGTCTTCTCTGTTTCAGCCAGTTGAGTTGGTGTTTTCTGCTACTTATAGTCGAAGGCCACCTGTATTAGACACTCCCTCAGAGGAGCAGGACGTAGGATTTATTCGTAACAGTACAGTTCAGCTGATCATCAGAAGGCACTCTCTTCAGAGCCAGTGCTGAGCCCTCGGGTAAGCCAGAAAGGAGGGAGCTAAGTCCATGGGTAGGCAAAGCTGGAGCGAGGCAACTGTGTTTGGACTGGATCCTGAGGTGGATTAGGATTTGTGTGGGAAGAGCAGAAGGGCATTCCGGGCAGCGGATGGCATGAGCAGGCCTGCAGGGACAGGAGTGGACGTGGCACTGCTGGAGAACAGTTGAGATTATGTCCTGACTAATGCCACAGTCAGATTCTAGAGCATGGCCAGCTGCAAGCTCAGAAGGTGACCCTTGACCCATGCAGTGGAGAGAGGGTTGGGAGCAGGGAAGAAGCTGGGAAAGGGGACCTTGAGGGTTAAGGGGAGGCAGCCATGTACCAGGCTGGTCAGAAGGGGAGATGGGAAAAGCCAAACGGAATAATTCAGTTCCAGGTGGTGAGATGCGAGGTGAAAGTGGTAGGCAGGGGAGGAAGATAGCAGAGGAAAATGGGAAAGGAATAAAATAACTGCTGAGTGAAGGCTTGATTGAATGTGGCGCAAAGGGGAAGTCTAGAAGCTGCCTCCAAGTGTCTGGGTGTATGGCTTGGGAAATGACGTAAAATGGAAATTTGAAAGAGGGGATCGAGTTTAGGACGATGCTGTCTGGTCTCTGTCACCGGGCTTTTGAGGTGATGATGGAAGATCTAAGCAACGGGACCTTGAATTCTTCTCAAAATACGGGTTAGGCCTTGGGAATGAGAGACCGGGACTTAGGATGTTGTGGCCGGGATAACACAGATCTGTACACACTCCTCCAGGTTCGCAGTGTTGCGGGGTCAGTGAGATGGGTGAGGAAGTAACAGGCGTCATCTCCTGGGGAAGGAAGGCAGCTAAGAGCTGGTACTCCTGCATTTCTTCCCTTCCCCAGCTCGGCCCCCCCCCACCCTCCCACCCAGCCGGAACATGCTTGGTACTGAGGGGCAGGGACCGTGCGTGTGGCCACGAGGGGAGGAGGGCCTCCTCCCAGCATCAGACTTCACTCGCTCTGCCTTTGGCTGGGAGAGCGTCATGGAAGCTAGATCTGCTGTTGTAATGGGGTGGCATTGCTAACTGCTGTTTGTGTAGGATCCAGCTGCTATGGGGTCTTCACGTTACATTTTTTTTTTTTTTTTTAAGATTTTATTTATTTGACAGAGAGAGAGAGTGTAAAAGCACAAGCAGGAGGAGGGGCAGAGGGAGAGGGAGTGGCAGGCTCCCCGCTGAGCGGGACCCTGAGATCATGACCTGAGCCTAAGGCGGATGTCTGTCCCAGCCTTCCAGGCGCCCCTTCAGGTTACACTTTAACACCTCCTCCTGCCATGGTTTGCTCAGAGGTCTGTGTTGAGTGGGCTGCCCCTCCTTCTCCCTCTGGGGCTCTTCGGTGTTCTTGCAGGGTGAGTCCACTCCTTGCTCCTGTCCCCCAAGGCTGTTTAGCTTCCCAGGGTAGGGGCTCCCTGCTCAGGAGCGGTGTTGGGGAGACGGCTGCTCTCTCCACAGATTCCAGAAATGTCAAGTGGCTGGTATCCACTGGCGACCAGCTTGAGTGTCTCAGTCATCAGTGGAACTGGACTTGGAGCTTCAGGGAGAAGTTCCAGACCTCCAGCTTAGACCCAGCACAAGGTGCTTTTTAATCTTTCCTGTTCTCCAAAGAGGGGATGTGTGTCTTTTCTTCAAGGCTCAGGAGCGTGGAGCGAGGCCCCTGGACGAGGCCAGTCTTTGTTGCAGCCCGGAACACACTGGGCCTGGCTGACTCCCATTATTTTCCTCAGGGCAGGGGCTGGGAGGCAGGGCTGGGAGGCATCTGGGATCTGGTTTTCATCAGGCATCGAGGAAAAGTGCAGATGCCCAATCTGATCTCGCTTTAAACAAAGCAGAGTTAGTTGCAAGGGAAGGGCTTTTGTGAGGCGCCTCTCCTGCTCTGGGTGTGATCTCTGGGGTATCCTGTTTCTCGTCTCACTGAAAACTTTGAGCCCACAATTACCCAGAGGAAAGCCCTTGAGGCAGGGGTGGGGGTGGGGCCGGAGAGCCACCACGGACTCCTTGGCCCCTACCCCCTAGAAGTTTCCAGCTTCTCCTGAATTTGAAAACTTAAAGGCATGAAAGGGCCATCTCTCTGTTTTTTAAAAAAATTTTTCCTCGTCTTCCAGCAACACAGAAGTGTCATAAATATCTGTCGGTGCCATTCTGTTCCTGGGCAGCCACTCTTGCTTTCCCCTTTGCTCTCCCTGCTTCCTCTGACAGGCCTCGGAGGTCCAAGTGTCATCCCAGGAGGAAGATGACACTGAAGCCATCTGTCAGCCTGGCCTTTCCCTTGTCCATCTGTCCTTCCAGTCATCCTTCCATCTGGGCACCCAGCCGACATTCAATAAGCATTTGTTACTGAGCCAGCAGTAGGATTTGGGGCAAGCTACTTAACCCTTCTAAGCTCCCATTTATTTCCTCTTCTGTAAAACAATAGGAGCCACTCATGGGGGTTAGTGTCAGAATGGAATGGGGCCCAGGGAGGAGAGCGCCTGAGTGCCCGCCATGTGCCCGGGGCCTGGTCCATGCTCAGGAAACTGTACTTGGCGCTCAGGGCCTGGGCGCCTCCCTGGTCAGCTGACCGGCTGCAGGTTGCCTTGGACGCCGGTGGCCATTTGGAGATTGGATTTAGGCCACAGTACATAGTTGCCAGGCCATAAATGCAGGACCTTTGGACCCCACTGTCGCATTCCTTGGGATATCTTGCTGCTCTTGTCCCAATCTTGGCGGGGCCGCTGCGGCCGGGCTCCAGAAGTCTCCGGGCCTTGACGTCATTTGAGGTTGAGAGCGTGGGCCACTTTGAGGGGGGGTTCCTCAGCCCGCTGATGGGGCTGCACTGCCTGGGTCTCACCTGCCCACGTGCCTCACCTTTTCTCGCCGCCTGTCACACCTCTGCCTCTGAATGTTGCCTTTCTACGATACGTGAGCCATTTTCCTCTCCAGCCCTCTCCATCTGCTCGAGCTCCTGCTCCCCTCGGGGCTCCTGTTCTCTTGCCTGTTCTTCAGGGTTTCCTTCATATTGCCTCGTTTTCCGGCACTTTGAGGGAGCCGCGTCGATGTCATCTCACGTAGCACGCTGGGTTTTAGGGAAAGAACCTGGGTGGGTGTTTGAGTGTCGGGGAGCTGCAGAGTATCTGATTAGAAGGTCCTGGGAAGTGAGCTGTTTGTCGCCGGATGGCATGCCAGGAAGGGTTTGGGGAGAGCCGGGAGGAGGCATATGCTGTCAGCTACCAGGCTTGCCTGCCGGTGGCAGTGGCTCAGGACCGGAGGCGCCCCCGTTGGCTCCCCTGCCTTCCCTTGTCGTCCCAGCTTCCTCATCGTCCTCCTCTGTTTCTGCACTGACCGCTCACTCCTGCCTCTGGCAGCCTTGGCGTCCTGTACGTGCTCTGACGTGGCCCCTCTCTGCCTCATTCCTACTCTCCTCCAGTGACTTGAGGAAATTCTCGCCTTCACTCTGTATGAACCCAAAACGAACCCTGCCTCGGCTGGTAAGTGTATTGTGCTGGGAGGGACTTCTCCAGTACAGTGAGACACCGAAGAGCTGGCACCGTTCACTTCCAAGGCTTTTACGGTTCCTCGAAGTCCTGCAGACCTGTCCTTTCTTTGACCCCAGCCCACAGAGGCTTCTAGCTCCTTCTGAAGAGAATGATAAATAATGGCATGTACCCAGAAGCCAGGCAGAGGAATGCACTGTCCTGGCGCCTGGGGAAAGGGCCGGGGAGTGGCCGAAGCTGGTGTTCCAGGTCACAGAGCCCCAGGGTTCAAGCAGCAGTGGGAACAGGCTGCAGTGGGTTATGAAGGAGACTTTGTCCTGCTCCAGCTCGGCTCTGTGTTTAAGCCGGGGATGGGAGATGATCCAGTTGTAGGCAGGCTCTTGCTGCACGACCTCTTATTAAGGTGGAGGAAATGAGAGGCCTGGAGGCCCCAGCCAGGCTGGCCTTGTGCAAAATGGTCCACAGAGGTCGGGCCCTCGCCACCCTCTCCGTGCTGGCCTCCGTCTTCCCTCCAGCCCCATAAGTGGCTGCAGCTGCAAGCTTCCTTCCACCCGCGGTGCCCCATTTGGGCTGTAGGCCCCCATCCTTGTCTGGCTGGGCCCAGCTTTTGTCCCTTGCTCTCCCCAGGAGTTCAGTACTTGACCGAGTCCTCTGGCTCATCCTTGACCCTGGCTGGCTGCGGGGTTTACCGCACCGGTAGCGTGGGTCCTTTGCATCCAGGAGGGAAGCAGAAGCAGACATCAGTTGAACTCCCATGTCAGTCCAGGCTCTGTGCGTTCTCTGACCTCATCCCTATGGTTTCAGGTCTGAGGACTGAAGAGGAACTGAGTAATGTTCTAATCACTTTATTGTGGTGTTATTAATGTATAGCAGAATTAAGTGTCGAATATGCTGTTCTCTGTGTGCTGACAGATGCAAACGTTCATGTAAACCACCGTCACAACCGAATAGAGAGCTTTCCTGTCACCCTAGAAAGTCCCCTCCTCACACCACCAGGCGCAGTGGCCCCGGGCCTGGTTTCTGTTACCACAGTGGTGCCCTGGCTGGAGCGTGGGCCATGCAGAATCCCACAGTCTGGAGCCTTTTGAATTTGGCTTCTCTCCTTCCGCATAACGCTTTTCCAGTTCATTCACGTGGTTGTACAGATGTACTTTAGTTTTTTGCTGAGCAGTATTCCGTGCTACGGACAGATCACAGTGCATGATGAACAAAATGTCCCGTGGGCGGACATTTGGGTTGTTTCCAGTTTGGGGTGATCATAAATAAAGCTGCTGTTTCACGTGTGAGTCTCTGTGAGGATACAGGCTTTCATTCGTCTTGGGTAAATTCCAGGAGCAGGATTGCTGGGTCCTACGGCGGCGAGAGTACGTGTAACCTTATAGGAAACTGCCAGATTGTCTCCCCAGGTGACTGTGCCACCCCACATGCCCACTGGCAGCGAGTGAGGTGGACCTGACACCACTGACTTCTAGTCTGGGGTCTTTCTGGTCACCCAGCCTGCAGGGTCACTAGCTGCTGTGATGTAAATTACTTCATAATCATAGTAATCTGCCCTGAGTTCATGCTTTCTCTTTATTTTTCTTTTGCCTTTTAAGGAGTTGTTTGCTTTTAAATTTATTCAGATCAGTGAGCCAATTCCCCAAACCCCAGAACCATTTTAGAAGACACGTATTTAAGACTCGGTTCTTCTAGAACCATGCTAGGTACAAAAATCACTATCAGATAGGGTCTCCTAAGAAAAAAACCTGTAAGTACTTACAACATGAACGTGTATGTGTGTATGCATGCGTATGTGGATATGTACATGTACACATAGATATGAATGTGTGTGATGTTCACACAGACACACACATAAAGAGATTTAAATTTTGGAATGATTCTTGCGGTTGTGGGGTTGGCAAGTTTGAAGTCTCTAGGGCAGGCCCACATACTGGAAATGCAGCAGGATTTTACCCTGTGGTCTGAGGCTTGATTTTTTTCTTTACTAGGATGACTTTCATTTTCCCTCTTGAAGATTTCAGCCGAGTAGCTGAGAGCCACCCATGTTCTCAAGGGTTAGATCCTCTAAATTCCACGGTTCATGGATGTGTTTGGTTCCATCACTGGCTGCTGTGGTGGCAGGTTATAGTAACAAGTTACTGAGCCTGCCTTTTTAATGCAGGATTTCTGGAAAAGTTGTCATGTTTGGAGCCAGATGAGGTCCTAGAAAAGTAGAGAGGTTTTCTCCATGTGGCCCTCAGCGACTCAGGGCAGCCTCCTTTTCTGACCACTGCCCCCACACAGACGTCCTCCTTTGCTGGCTTTTTTTGCTCCCGTCACCTCTGTTGGTAATTTGAAGTCTGTCCTCAGCAGGTGTCCAGTAACTGCAGTTTCTAGTACTTTCCAGGGAGATCCCTGATGTTTTGATGGCCCCAAATGGACAGGCCCGCTGTCCCATTACAGCTGGCCCTGGTGATGAGAGAAGGAGTTTGAGGAGCATGTGGTTCACTTGGGTTCACTTTTCTATTTATTTGTGGTAGCATTTCCTGTGTGGGGACCGCCATGTTCTTGGGCAGGGGTCTGGATGAAGGAAGCATGGGTCCTCTGCTCTAAGGCATTGGTGTCACAGGCCCAGAAATGGCCCTGAAACACCTGTGGCTGAGTGATCTCACCAAATCTGGCCCCGGGTTTGGGGAGGACAGAGGTGAGCTTGGGAGCCTGCCTGGTAGGCTGAAGAAAGTCCTGCACTTAGAATGGGAAACCATGCTTTGGAACCCTTTCCCTGACTTCTGCTAACGTGATGACATTGGGTGAAACATCAGACCTTTCTGGACTTCAGCTCCCTCACTGAGGAGTAGGAACAATGGTCTGCATTGCCCAGAGGGTTGGCCGGTCAGCCACACTGTCCACAGGAAAGCTTCTTGTGCGTGCACATGGCATCATAAGACTTGGCCTTGGCCTTGGCCATCATCCCAAGAGAGGCCAAGTTCATAGCAGGAAGCTACCTCCACCTCCTGTCCTGTGGGATCCACTGTCCCTGGAGCCCCTGGAGGATAAGGCATGAGTAGGTGTGACTGGGTCTGCTGAGAAGGGCTGCCCTCTGAGCACGGGGCAAGGAAAGTTCCTGCTTGCTCCCACAGACTGACAGTAATAAATGCACAAAAGAGAACAGAGCCATTGATGAGTGTCCAGGCGTCAAGGACACAAAGGACTGTCAGGGGAGTGAGTCAAGGCCCCTGAAGGTCACATGACGAATGTCCATCCCACATGGAATTTCTCGGTGACCCAGGGGTGTGAATACAAAAGTAGCTGGAGTCTAACACAGAGACGAGTGGGTCTTTAGGAGGGGGCAGCCTTGTGGGAGAGCCAAGAGCACTGATCTGGGAATCCGGAGACCTGCATTCTCTAAGCCCCTTTGTCAGGAACTAGCCATGTGACCTTGCACGGGGTGACCTCTGTTTCCTTTTCTGTGAACACGGGGGCAAGACGGCATGACCCCACTCCAGAGTTTTCACACAGCATTTGGCGAATGAGGCCCTCCAACCCCAGTACCTCTCGCTATTCACCCTGTGCTTTTCGGACCAAGACGTGCCAGCCGCCTCTGTCACTGCTGGGTGGTCAATCCCTGTGGTTAATGAAGACTGCTTTGGGGCAGAGGGGGAGGGGGAGGGGAGGCTGCTGGGGAAGGTGGGGGATGCGGGTTCTGAGGTGGGATGGTTTTAGGCAGCAAAATGCAGAGAAACCCGAAAGTGACTTCGCTAAGCAGTTTTTGCCGTGGGCTTGCCAGCAGGTGGCTCTGGTGGCCCCCCACTGCCATCTGCCATCCTGAGTTCCCGTGGCCAGCAGGTGGTGATTGGTGGTGGCATGGAGGAGCCTATGTCCCTGAGGGGCTCTTCTTGCTGCCCCCTCACCCTTGGGCTCAGGAGACCTCTTCCCAGACAGCCCGCATCTCTGGCTCGAAATCACTGGCTCTGATTCTGGTTGAGGCTTTTCTTTCCCATGTTAAAAAAAATAATAATTTGAGAGAGAGAGAATGAGAGAGAAGGAAAGAGAGTATGAGTCATGGGAAGCTGAGCTCCCGCTGGGCTGGGAGCCGGATGTGGGACTCAAACCCAGGACCCTGAGCTCATGACCTGAGCTGAAGGCAGACGCTTCAACGCCTGAGCGCCCCCAGGTGCCTTTTTTCATTTTCTTACCCACTTGAGTGAATGTGCTTCTTCCTCCCCATGTGACAGGAGTTTTGAGCCTTCTCCCTGGTCAAGTTTTGCTCTGTCCCAAATCCCACTCTCTGTTTCTTTGAGGTTGACCTTTCTCATCCCAGGCCTGGAGCCCTGCCCCTTAAGCAAGGCGACTCAGGTCCTCCCAGCTGTAGCTGCTTGGAAGCATCCAGAATTCCAAGATCAGTCCTCAGGACTGCAGAAGCACGCAATATGAGCTCTTACCCTTAGGGAGGCCACCCCAGACGTCAAAAACGGAAGCCTGAGGGCCAGTTTCTTGTCATTCTAAAGTTTTCCTTGTCGTAGATAATTCTTCCTCATATTAAAAAGCACATTTGGGAGCATGAAAACAAATGAAATGTGCTGTATTTCAAAGGAAAACTTGATGGAACAACGCCTTCATCCATCCATGTAGCGCTCTGTCAGCCAAGGCAGTGTGGTGCAGGGTCATCACGAGCATCGCGTGAATATGTTTCCTCACTTTCCTGACTTAGATCATACTGACACGATTCAAAAAGACCTTCTCCTGGCTTCCCTTTGTCCTCTGCTGCCCTTTCCACTCTACGCTCTGCCTGCTCTGAGGGCTGCCCTCTGCTGTGACCCCTGCTCTTGTTCTTTGAGCATTCTTTGGCCCGGATACTTTTACTGCTTTTCTTTAGTCTAATTCTGTGTGGCGGAAAACTGTGAGTATATCCCCAAGTGGAGAGAATAGGATCACGAGCCCCCGTGCACCCCTCACCCAGTTCCAGCCATTATTAGCCCATCCCCAGCCTCGTTTTATCTGCACTTGCTCCCTTTCTTACCCTGCCTGTATTATTTTCCAGAGAACCCCAGAAGCAGTTATGATTTGCTGTGGAGAACTCTTGGCTGTTAGGCCATTTTTTTTTTTTTTTTTAAAGATTTTATTTATTTGTCAGAGAGAGAGGGAGCGAGAGCGAGCACAGGCAGACAGAATGGTAGGCAGAGACAGAGGGAGAAGCAGGCTCCCTGCCGAGCGAGGAGCCCAATGTGGGACTCGATCCCAGGACACTGGGATCATGACCTGAGCCGAAGGCAGCTGCTTAACCCACTGAGCCACCCAGGCGTCCCTGTTAGGCCATGTTTATTAGTAATTTGCATTTGCATTCAAAATTCATCTTCAGAATAACAAGGAGGTAGTAGCATCTTGTCCCCATCCAATTGGTGAAAATATAATGGTCAGACCATGCCAGGGAGTTAACAAGCACCTAAGACAGAAAGAACACTTAACCCTGACCTTGGGAATACAAATTGGCATCCCAGGGTAGCAGAGCCATTTGGGCCATGCGCAGCATGACGGGAGATCCCCTCAGATGAAGGGTTACAGGGATATTTATTGTAGTGAAGAGTTGGGAACCACTAAAAGTTCATCAACAGGCAAATGAATAGATAAATTATGATCTATCTATCTATATATACAGTGAACGTTCATGCAAGGGACTGTGATATACAGCACTAGGAATGAACATGCTGGAGTGACACAGGCCAACAGAGATTACCCTCAACAATGGTCCAGTGAACATGACACAAACTGCATGCCGTGGTGCCGTCATAAACAGTTTGGAAATGTGCAAAGACTGTACTGAAGCATAAAAACATACAGGAGTGGTAAACGCTGAGGGCAGGATATTGTTTTGGGGGGGATGGGGCCGTGGGATAGGGAGCTGGGAAATTCGAACTTGGGCAGCGTCTGTGAGGCTTATTTTCTTGGAAAAAAGAATTTTAAGCAAGTGCGACAAAATATCAGGATTTGACAGTCCTCGATAGGCATGGCTGTTTATTATTCTGTATACTCTTCTGTAGGTTTCCAAGGCTTCCTCATTCAAAAATTAAATTCAAGGAATGTGTAATTACTTTTCATCTTGTGAGCTGGAGATGGCCACTGTGCTCACGTGATGTTGTAAGCGTCCAGACTGAAGCTAAGACCCTCATCCAGTCCTGAGAAAGTGCGTATTTTGTCAACTGATGACAGAAGGTCACGGATCCCCCTAAATTTTTTTTTCCAGAAAGTTATATTGACAGGGAAAGCCAAGTAACGAAACCCTAATGGTTTACTTAACAGGGTATAGAAGATTCAATGACTTTGAATTTTCCCCTTTTGGAGAAGGTAGGAACAGGGTGGAGGGAGGGGTGAAGGGGGACCCCTTCCCTCCCTATATGTAGTCTGGTCCTAGATGTGGTTTCCTCCCTCTTACCTGCGGTTGGTGAACACCTGAGGCTTGCACTGGGGTAGGACAGATGGGCTCGGAGAAAGTAAGATTTTTGTAACAAGGCCTGGGTAACTGGATGTACGCAGGATGAAGGGCCCATCTTTCCCAAAACACAGACCATGCAGACCTGGTCCCTACTTGTCCGTTGTCACCAGGGTTCATAGTGTCCTTGCCAGGGCCCACAGCAGTCCTCTCGGTGAACTCACCCTTTGTTCTCTGGCCTCGCCTGGGCCCTGTCCTCATGTGTGGATGAGTGCCTCCCCACACTGGTCCCTGGGCTGTGTGCCCAACTCCTGCTGATCTCCCGAGGCTGAGATCAAGAGGACCTCCATGAGACGCCCTCCCTGAGTCCCCAGGCTGACACCCACCGCGGCCCTGGCACATAGAGCTCCTCAGCGGGTTGGTGCTTCATTCCAGGCCTTTACTGGACAGTGATGCCGGTGGAATGGTTCAGAGCACAAACTCCCATGTGGCCTGGGGCAGATGACTTAAGCTCCTGGCTCAGCATTCATCTGTGGACAGGGAGGAGAAAAGCACCCGCCTCACGTTGTTGCTGTGGGGATTACCTGTGCCACACATGAGGCATCCAGAGCAGGGCCTGGCAAGACCCAGTGCTGAGAATCGCTGGCTCCTCCCTCCTCCTGTCTTCCTTCTACCTTCCCTCCTTCCTCTTACTTTGTGCTCACCATTGTTTGCCCACCAACGTGGGGGGATGGAAGACATTGTAAGCAGAGCCTGTCCGTGGGATTGACGAACGGCAGGCTTGTTGGGGGTGGGGGTGGCGGGGGTGGGGAGGCTAATTCTGGAAGGACTTGGGGGAGATCGGAGGGATGGGGGAGTGGGCCGGGAATTTGGACACCTTGATGACCAAGAGGAGGTGTTGAGACAAGAAGGGACTGGCAGAGTGGAGCCAATAGAATTTCTTTAAATTTATTTGTATTTTTTAAGTGTGGAATGGCTTAGGCTTTGGCATCGTATTCCATTTGTTGAGCATGCCTATTGCACGGGCCAGCAGGAGGTGGGGTGACGTGATGCGCCTATGGGCAGGACAGGCGCGTGGGAGTCTTGTGCCCAAGCACTGCGTTCAGAGTTCGCTGGGCGCATTAGGGTGTTGTGGGATTCTGTCCTTGACCTTTCTGCATTTTTCCAGTGAGTTTTGGTAAAGGTGGAGGTCACACTCATTTAAAGCCATTTAAAGGACTTTAAAACGAGAAGAGACAGCAGGCAGGTTGGTTGGGGGGGAAGATCAAAAGCCAGGCAGACGGATGGGCTGCCTTCTGCTAGCATGGAACAGGGATGAAGGCAAGGCTTGGAATCCAGCTACCCACGTGTGAGAGGGTGGGCTGTGGGCGGGGTGGCAGGTTGTGTAGCTGGCAGGCGTCAGCCATGTGACGGGGCCCCCGGACGAAGCCATCTTGTCTGCACTGGAGGAAATTTGGTGTCCAGAACCAGGGTGCTGGTGTCCTTCCTCTGTGCCGGTCACGCCACAGGTGGGGGATGGTGTGAGGTTCTGGGCAACACATCTGGAGGCACAGAGGCAACCTGGAGCCTGTTTGTGAGAAACGGGGAAGAGAACTGAACCCTTGTCACGCATGCAGCCATGGAAGGTCTCGGGCTTTTCTGCCTGGGGAGGAGAAGCCGCAGAGCATCTAGACGGCAGGCTCCTTGAGCGTCAGGATGGTTGCTGGGCATCTCTGTAGTTTTCATTATTGTTTCAGTGTTCAGTGCCTAGAATGTGCTCAGTTACTACCCAGTGAATGGGTAAATAAGAAACTGAGCTCAGCCTGTGTCCAGGACCCCTGCACCCAAGTTCAGTTCCAAGTAAAGAAGAGCGTTAACAGCTTCCTGACCCGAGCTACCACCCGTGGAGTTGAGCCGCAGGGGTGGGGAGTCGGTAGCTGCACGGGCCCCAAGAATTATTCTTTATATCCCTGAGTCAGGACCTAGTGTGGAGGGAAGGAAAAGGAGTGGGTACAAATCTGTGATGGCTGAGGGTGGCCAGGAACAAGTAGATTTGTAAATGAATCTGTTGGCAACTTAGAAACGCACCCCCTCCTCCCCAAACAATGCTTTTTATAATTTCTGGTTAAAATGCCCTAATTTGAAATAACACTGAGTAGAATTTAAGTTAATAGTGTGAATCGCAGTCCCATTTGCTCAGCTTCATGGCCCAGATCCGCAGAGCCATTTGTCACAGTTTGTTTTAAAGCCAGGAAGAAAAATACTCCTGGCCACTGTCCAGAACTCCTCGTGGAGATGCTGCCTTTGGAACATGGAAGCGGTGGGTGGCTCCAGAAAGCTGGGGTGGGGCAGAAGGAGGGCCAGGGGCGGGGAGGCAAGAGACGGGGTTCCACCTGCCCTCACTGGCTTGCGGGTGACCTTGGCTGAGTCATGCAACCTCTCTCAGTCCCCGGTGCCTGGTGGAGAGGAGCCTCGGCCGACCACACCTTCTCCAGGTCAGTGAGCTTTCCTCCTTTCATTCATTGAGCTAATACTTCGAGCTCCTCTGGTACCAGGGACTGTTCTAAGAGCAGCACCAACGCTTTCCTAGTTTTAAGACCTAGGATGCGCAGAACGGCATCCTCCGTACTAGAGAGCAGCGTTTCTTCCAGGCGTAAGAGCCATGGGCATGCAGACTGCTGTGAGCTCTGGAGAAGTCATCAGCAGGCTTCCTCCTGGTGTGCTTGAGGCCGGAGAGGGCGCAACAAGGGCCAACTCTGAAGTGCATGAAATCAGGCTGTGGAGATTTGGAGAGCTGAACAGATGCCCTTCAGAGCGCCTCTGAGTGTGCAAGGAGCCGGAAAACGGGTGTGCGGAAGGTGGTTTTGGAGAGGGGTTGTCTGCACAGCAGGGACTCACTTCAGCTGGCGGGGGGGGGGGGGGGGGGGGAGACTGAGGCACCCGGGGGGAAGGTTGTTCTTTGGAGTGGAGGTGCACTGGGAATGAGGGTTCTGGGAGAATCAGTGCGTGATTCGTCCCGCGCATGTCCTGGGCACCTGCCGCGGAAGCCCAGAGGGGCTCACAGAGCTGGGTTATGATGGGGCCCTGACTTCGGCTGCCCGGAGGCCTGCAAAGCAGATGGGTGTGGAAATGTCCCTCCATGGTGCAGCCAGGGGCACACCGCACAAGAGGGGGTGGGCTTTCAGGAGGGACTCAGAGTGGGCTGGGTGTGGGGCAGAGAAAGAGCCATTCCAGGGAAGGGCTTTGAAGTCCTCGGACTTCTTCTTGTGGGTGGAAGCAGAAACCCCATCACCAGGCATTGGTCATTGGATTCTTAGAACCATGGGGGATCTATGATTCAGTGCCCAAAAAAGAGGGTGGCCATCCCAGTGTTCGAGACTGAGAATTCTTTGTGCTTAAGCTGCCATCAGCCTTTTCTGGCACACCGTGGGTGGAAAACAAAAAACAGTCCTTCCTGCTCTGCGTGTGGGGATTGGGCGAGATAAGGGCTGAGCAGCAGCCGTGGGCCAGGTGCAGAGGGTGGCCGGTGGATGGAGGTGTGGCTGCAGGAGGGGGCCTGGGAGGGGTTGGCCGTGACTGGGAGTAAACAGGATTTCGGGGCGGTCCCTGGGCCCTCCACAGGCTGTCCACAGTCGAGGGAGGAGAGAAGAGTGAGGACCACTCTGTGCCAGGAAGAGAGCCAGGGAAGGCAGACATTAGTGGAGATTGTTTTGGAGGAATAGTCAAATATGCACAGATACAATGAATTTATTTAAACAAATTTCTGGAATTGACAGCTTGACTCAAGGGCTCACCAAGCTCTGTGCCTTAAAACCAGTGGGTGGGAGCCTGAAGTGAGTTTGAGATGGGGTCTAGACCCTGGGGACTCTGTTGTGGAGAGGCAGTTATCCATTACCTAGGGCTTTTCAACCAGCCACCCTAATCTTAGTGGCTTACGAGAATAATCCTTTTATTCTCTCTCAAGGAATCCTGTAGGCTAGGACTTCAGGAAGGGTTTGGCCGTGATCCTCCCTTGGTGTCTTTCCTGCCGCTGCATGGAGCTGTTGGCTGGGACCCCAGCTGGTGGAGCAGTGTGGGGAGGGGTGGGGACGCAGCATCTCTTTCTCTTCCTGTGGTCACTCCTGGGGCCTGGCCTGGCTTCCTCAGAGTATGGCCAGTTCAGTGCCCTCAGGCTGCTCCCAGGGTGCCCAGGGCTCCGAGGGAACGAGGCACCGGGGAGAGCCAGGAGGAAGCCTTTCATGACCTAGCCTTGAGGTCACTTGTGTCCCTGCTGCTGAAGTCATAAGCCTGCCCAGGTCCAAGGGGGAGGACCCAGATCCATCTCTCCATGGGAGCCGTGGAATCAGGTGAGCAGAGCACGTGGGAAGGAAGAAAGGAAGGAAGCTTTGCGGCCCCCTTCCGGGTACACTGGCTCAGGTGTGGAAAGGGCAGGAGCAGTTGAACTCCCCCATAGCACCGTTAGATGCCGAGGGTGGAGGGCACCGACTGTGGCCTGGCAGGCAGCGCACGATACTGCGCACGATACTGGGCACTCCGAAGAGGAGGCAGCCAGGGATGGAGGCCATGGAAGAGGGACGCCAGAGCTGTCCTCAGCGGGGGGAGGGAGCGCAAGGGGGGAGGTGATTTTGGCCAGAAGTGCAGAGCTCTTGTTGACAGAGTTGTTTTCTTCACTATCTGGAGCCCTGCCCCCACCTTCCCCTTAGATTGCTAAACGACACTTAATTAGGAGAAATTTTAAGTAATCTTCGTCTTTTTTATTGTCTCCAGATTTTACTTTGGCATAGCATGCATTTTTATTCATTTAGTTTGGGATAAGCGAAGAGATGCACGTGTCTAATATAAAAAGATACAGAAGGATGTAGACAGTGGGAATTAAGTCTGCTCCTCACCCCGTCCCCCCCAGAGACCACCGCGCTGCTGTGCATGCAGTGTTCTCCCCGCCCCGGCCCCGCAGTGATGCTGACTCTCTGGTCTGGCGCCCAGGCTCTTCCCCAGCCCAGACCTCCCCTCGGGAGCCATCCACCCACCTTTACCAGAAGGCTGGGCCTGTGAACTCAGGGTCAGCCTCAGCCTGGGGCTCCGATCAGGCTTTTCTGAACCTGTCATTTTAGATGTTGCTTCTAATTCAGGTTGGATTCATTCCACGCTGCTTCTTCATTTCTGCTTTGTGTGGTTTCTAAGTGTTCTTTTACTCCCAAGACCATGATTTCTGGTATTTTTTTGTTCTGTCAGTTACACATACATTTCCCTGGCAGAGGGAAATACATATAGTTGGGGGAGCCCAGGGACTTTGAATTTTGGTGTCACAGAATCACACAAACTTAGAGCTGAAAAGGGACTTTAAGGATTGGCTAGGTGTTTTCCCTTTTTTGTTTTGTTTTGCTTTGGATTTTTTATTTTTTATTTTTTTGCACATAGGGATTTCAGCTCTGGAGAGAAAACTGAGAGATTAAAGTCCTCTCTGTGCCAGAAAACCCCACAAACCTCCCACAAAACCAGCACTGCTTTTCTTCCTGGGATGGACGCCGCCCTGCAGAGACCCCCAAGTCCCTGGAGCAGGTGGTGGGAAGTGCCTGATCCAGCCCTGGGTAGGAACGCTCGAGCCTAGGAGATTCCAAACGGCTTGAGCGCAAGACCTTGGCGCTGTGCCCAGGCCTGGGGGTACTTTTTAGCGGGCCTTCAAAGGGACAGATTGCAGCTGAACTCCGCGTGGTACCCGAACACAGCTCGCCGACACCAAGGGCTGTGTCTCTGCAGTGCGCAGCATCGATCTGTAGCATCTGAAGCTCTTTTTTCTCTCTGAGTGTCCACAGAATTCATTACTTTACAATGAGCCTGTCAGGGACAGCTGCAGTGAAGAAACTCTCTGCTCAGGTCTCGGTGTCTCATCCTTCTGGAATTTTGCCTTAGCGAGTAAATCAAATGCTCTGTAAACACACTAATGTCACCATCCACACGCATGGGGATTTAAAACTTTCTCTGAGCCCCTTTATAGATGCTGCCTCCCCTGTTCTTGGCCGCAGCCCTTTACTTTTCTGGATTTGGCTGCAGTTTCTGAGAAATGCTTTTTGGGGTATTTAAAGAAGATTTTATTTACTTACTTACTTATTTATTTTAGAGAACATGTGTGTGCAAGCAGGGGGAGGGGCAGAGGGAGAGAGAATCTCAAGCTGACTCCGTGCTGAGATCATGACCTCAGTGGAAACCAAGAGTCAGATACTTAACTGACTGCGCCATCCAAGCGCCCCCATAACAAGCTTTCAAACAGCAGCTCCTTTGCCCCTGAAAAGCACTCCATGCACTGGGTCCTGCTCTTGGCTCTACAGGTATGGTGAGTGAATCCTGCCAGCCAAGGGGAGCTCTAAGTTAATGAGTACAGTCTTTCTTCTCCTTCTTACAGCATGGATTTCCTTTACAATCCTTGTGAGTTTGGGGAGACAGAAGTAAGTGGCTGAAAAAGGGTCACTGGGTGGGATTCCAGGTCCCCATTTGTTCCTTCCAGGTTTGCGTTTTTTCCCCTTGCCTCAGAGAACCCCTCATTCACTGTGTGGCGTGCTTAGTTACTCCACAGTTCTCTTGAAAGGGGTTTCTGAGATGCTTCTTTAAATCCTGGTGAGGATGTCGCCTCTCTGTGGCGGTCTGCTGTGCCGAGGGACGCTGGCAGTCCCCCGCCACACAGAGATCCATAGCTCATCTGGCCATATCCACAAAAGACAGCTGATAACTTCACTTATCAGCACTTAGGTGCGTTGGAGACCTTTGGGGATGGTCAGCATTTTCTGGTTTTGATTACCTGTAACTGTTTCCAAACGTACAGCCCTAGCAAAGCGATAACCTTCACAGCCGTATCATCAGGGCTCTCACTAATGGGATCATTTTCTGTTTTGAACGTCAGTTGCCTCTCCTCTCTTTTCTCAATCAAGCCCTCATTGATTGCGTCGTGCGAGTCTGGGATCCTCGACTGCCTTCCAGGAACGGCTCTGCCCGTGGCGACTTCTGCTATGTCTGGATCTTTGTGGTAATGATGCCCATTTGGGAGCTGGGGGGTCCTCCACTGACGGAGGTTTTGAGGGGGACTGAGTGCCAGCTATTTGGGAGCAGTCTTGAATTAACTGTCTTCTGGCAACTTCCTCCAATTGATCGATGGCTTATTTTGGCCTCGGAGACACCTCCTGTCTGAGTGTTTGCCTCCGTCAGCTGTGTGGCTGTTCTCTGCTCCCTCTGTCCTGCAGCGGGTGGTGAGAGGAGGTGATTTCTAGCCTCAAGTGGCACGGTGGTCTGGAGGGTCGGACGGGCGCAGGGGAATGGACTCTTAGTCCGATCGTGACTCATCCACCCCCCGCCCCCACCACCAACCTTCCTCCTCTGTCTTTGTTCCGTATACACACCCTGTCACCCAGATCTGCGAGTTGCTCTGGACAGCTCCTGGACTCTTGGGCTCGTGACCACATTTCCTTAGCATCTCTTCTTCCAGACTGCCTCTGTCCCCCTCCTGGGGTTTGCCCTCGTTGGGTTCTCAGCGGCGCTCTTCTAGACCATTGCAAGGATCTTTTGCTAGGACCTCTTTCCCATCGTTCCCGCCAGAACCACCTTCCCGAGACATGACTCAGAATATACATTCGGAATATGGACACCTCAGTGACTCTTCACTGCCCTCGGATCACAGCCTCTGTAGTGTGGCGACTGAGCCCCACCGGGTCTGCCCTGATGCTCTTGCCACTCATTGGTCTGACCCCCCAGTGTGTCCACACCGAGAGCCCTTTGGCTCCCCCCAGGAGCTGTGTGCATGTGGGCTCCTCTGGGCTGAGGGCCTAGTCGTGTCCCTCCAGCCTTACCAAGCAGGCACATCTGCTCACCCTAATTAAAACAGGCACCAGAAAGCTCTGATCTCTGAAGCTCTTCTGACTCCCTACGGTTAGTGGGGACCGCTTGCTCCACGCCCTGCACGTGTCCTTCGCTGCACTGCTGGCCCTTCTGACTTCGTTTGCACGTCTGTCTCCCCCTCCTAGATGGTGAGGATGTGGGTCTTGTAGCTCATCCGCCTGACACGGGCCTGGTGAGGGAGAGGCAGCACCCACAGTTGTGGACTGGATGCATCACTGGCCGCATATCCCCTTGGGGCTTCATTTCTCTGAGCCTCCATTTGCTCATGCCCTCTGAGCAATGGGGACAGCATCCTTCTCTTGCAAGGCGTGTGTGATGTTCAGACGAGAGGCCTGTTGTGGAAACCGCTTGCATAGGGCAGCTTTGGCCGACGCCAGGGATTTCGCAGGTTCTCAGTCCTTATGGCCCTTTTCAGGTGAAAGCTGAGGGGGAGCATTGGTTTTAGGATGAGGCATCTCATGACCCCCTCATGTCTTTAGTCTTACCCAGAGGGCTTTTCCTCTCACCTCTAATTAGAAGAAGATGTCTGGGGAGCACCTTCAGCTTCTGGGCCGAGTTTGCCGCTAGGGGCAGAGGCTTTTGAACCCTCGTGGGACCACTGAGCCAATGCTCAGAATCCCAATTCTGAAGTCTCTCTTCCTCGAGGCTTCTCTTGGGCCTTACTGGTGCAGCTGCCCTCGCTTTCAGTAGGAAACTGCGGACAGCCATGGGACTTGGTGTGCATCCTTGGCCTCGGGTAAGTCAGAGGCAGCCTGCATGGTGATGCCTGGACTTCTGCCTTCTCAGAACTCCCCCAGCCGCCTGTCACTCAGGGGCCTTCTCTGTACCCTGGAAGGACGATTGTCACCAGGGCTCATGGTCTCCATCCGTGCTGCATGAGGGCATTGAGTTGGAAGAAACAGAAGAGATGTGTACAAGGGCCAGGAATGGATCAACACGGAATTGAAAGTTTAATAACTCGGAAAATAAGGAGTTTTAGCAAAGTGACTAAATAGCTTGGGAAAAAAAAAAAAGGAGGTGAGGTCGAACCTGTTCAACCAGGCCCTTGAGCAAGTTCCGAGCTCAAATAGAGGGCAACTGATTAACCACGCGACCTGTCACACCTGCCAGGTCACCTGGCCAGCCTGGCCCTGGCCGATTCTGCCATCCAGTCTTTCTCAGCCCTTCCCTTCCCCCTGCCCCACCCACAAAGGCCGCTTAGCCCCCTTTCCCTTCCCGCCTCCCCCACTCACCCATCCTTGGACTCATCTGTACAAAAACAGTCACCCTTCTCTGATTCCTTTTCTGGGGAAGGGAGGGTGCAGGGGAAGGCGGTCTGAGAAATGCTTTGTGACCGCTTGTCCTCCGTCCAAGAGTAATCCATGCAGAGTGCACAATGCTTAGGAAACACAACACACAAAGTCACTTACTACCTTCCTGTCCTTTAGCAATTTCCTGTGTGTTGGCCCAGCACCTTCCCCGTACATAGGTAGTGGGGTAAGTGGTTCTTGACAAAAACACTTGTAAACCCTCTAGAGTCTTTTCCTTCTCTAACTTAAGTAAGATGCTTCCGACATGTTTAGGTGTTCATAATATTTTGCTCTGTGATTTTTGATGACTGTATAATATTTCACCTGCTGGAGAGGGGCTGTCATTTCTGTCATAGAGCCTTGCTGGCTGGACCTCTCCCTGCTTCTGCAGACCCCCATCCCCACCCGCCGTGTGCTGCTCCTCATTCTGCCACCCTTTGGAGGGCCCCTCTACCCTCCCCCAGCACAGCCCCGCACACCTCCCAGGGCTGTGTTCCGAACTCACCAGTTCCTGTCTCTGGGCTGCTGCAGAGTTGTGTTTTATGTGTTCCTGGCCCCAGTAAGAAAAACCAAGGGACCCGCTACTCACTCCATGGTGACAATCCTGCTCAAAGCGTGTTCCTTGAATTAAATTGGAAAATGAGGCATCCCCAGGGCAGCCCTCAGAGGAGGAGACTGAACCACCAACAGTGAAAGTCAAAGCTGGAGGAGGAATGGCTGTGAATTATTATGATAGAGGTAACAGGGGCTTGGGAAATCCCGAGGGGCGGTGTCCATGCACTTGACTATTAATTTTTAGTTGAGTGTGGATGTTGATTTTTTTGTTAGCATGCTGGACATATTTCAGGATGCCTGGCTGCTTACTCTTGAAGCAGGGACGGAGGGGGCAGTGGTTGTACGCCAGATAATGGAATATAGAAGCCCACCCAGTCAAGTCTGCCTGGGCCTAGGTGGGGCGAAGTGTGTGTCATAAACGACCCCCCACATCCATACCTGAGCGTTTGAGGTGTGGCTGTCTGGGGAACGTGTACAAGAGCCGTAGTAGGGAGTTGCAGGTGAGTGCACAGGTAACGGTAGGCATATGCAAGCTGGACTGTTGGAGCCCAGAAACTTCGGGCAAGAAGAGGAAGCCCGTCTTTGCAGAGAGGAGTGCATCTGTCCTGAGGAAGTAGTCTAGGTCATGTGGGTTTCCAGTTCTGGGACTTGTAAGGACTGTGACTCATACTCGTGGGTTGTTTTGAACTTCCATGGTGTCCCCTGTCATACCTGCCCCACCATACACATATACCCACTTGAGCTAGTTGAATGGGCCCCTGAGCTCAGATCCTTGTGTTTATCTGCCTAACGATCAGGAGGATGGCCCACACACCTTTGAGCATGGTCACAGTCAGGACAATGGTCATCCCAGCTGCCAGCCCATCTGTTTCCCTGACCGTCTGGCAAAGCCAGCCTGGCTCCCAGAGGAAGCTGCCCGAGTACTTCTGGGACTGAAGGCGAGTGTTCTGGGCTTTTCCTAACTTGAGAGAAGGGGGCCCTTGGACCCTGCTGTGCTTGTTGGCTCTCCCATTGGTGACATATACTAAAGTGTCTGACAAGCCCCAAGTGCTGAGCTCAGGGCATGTTTGGATGGTAACAGAGCTCCTCAGTGTGCAGAGGTTCTCCCTGGGAGTCACAGCAGAGCCTCATGAGGCCAAGAGAGCCCAGGGGAGAAGGTTGTGGTCTTGGGCGGAATTGGGAGAAGAGCATCAGTGGTTGGTACAAGGAGTGCTCCCTGGAGGGAAGTTGGAGGGGCTGCACCAGGAGTAGGAAACTGCTCTGAGGCCCATCTGAAGACCACCCATTCAAAACCTGTACGTCCCTTGGCAGCAGGGCAGCCCTCATTTCTTATGAGTGTCTGTGTATGTCTGTGGCCTTGGCATTGGAAGACAATGGGGAGGGTGTGGGACATTGTGTTGAGGGCCACGGTAGACTCTCAGGAGCTTTCTGAAGCCATTGCCTCCGGTTCCCTCCCAGGTCATGGCCCTCGAGGTCTTCTGCATTCCTTGCTGCCCCAGTGAACTGACCTCCTCATGCAATCCGCAGGAGACCTTTGGGCATTTTTCAGGAAGGACCTGGGCTTAGCATCTTCTTCCTGGGGCCACGAGAACATCAGGGGAGACATAGACAGGAAGCCTGCCAGCTTCTAGGAGGAAGAACCGGAGGACAGAGGTGATGGGGGGGAACCAAGGAGGCGTTACCTTGCTCCTCATGGGGGACGGTGGTGACGGCCAGTAAAGTGACTCCTTGGATATCCAGCAGGTGCCTCTCAAACTGTCTAAGAACTTGGTGAAACTGAGGCATTCCAGGTCCAGAATGGTTCTGAGTGAGGGTTCTTTTACGGGAACTCATGTGAAACTGGTGCTTCCTAGGCCACCAGACTCGGCCGGAGAACTGTGCCATGAGGTTGTCCTCTCATTAAAAACAATCTGCCTGACACTCAGTCCATTTCTGTTATCTTTGAAACCGGATGGAAGGAAACAGTGGTCAGTAGATGTAGGGTAATTACAGGGAGAGCATTTACAGGCAAGTAATCTGATTCCGTCTTTTAATTTTTTTTTTTTCTCCTCCAGAAAACAGAAGGTGAATACTGGTACTTCTGTTCAATTATAAGCATTTTCCCCTGGATATGCTGCCCTCAGTCCTGGTGCAGTTGGGAAGAGGGTCTGTTACCTTAGCTGTGGGCATGGTTGGATCAGGGCAGGCTCCCCCATCTGCCTTTCCAGAAGCTTCTGGGCTGTGCTGACCTTGGGATGGGAGTGAAGGGCCCCAGGTGGGTATGAGAAGGTGGGAGGACTCTGGGGTCTTAGCTCTGGCTTTTCGGGGAGTGGAAGGCTGTGGGAGGGCTGAGTGACAGGAGGGGGCATGGCTGAGGAAGAAGAGCAGGGGGCTGTGGTCTTGGAGGCTGGTCCTAGTGCCAAGCACGTCATGGGTGAAAGGGCCACGGACATCCTAGAAGTGCTCAGTTCTTCCCTGTGGGTTCAGTGGTTAAGGAGAGAGAAGCTAGGGGATTGCACAAATTTGGTCGAGGAGAGGACAAAAACCTAGTGCTTCTGGACAGAGAGCAGGAGCTGAATTCAGATTCAGATGCTTACTGCTCGAAAATCAATACTTGACAGACAAGGGATGGTGGGAGAGGAAAGCTTGCTTTCTTTGGGAAGCCGGCAGCCTGGTAAGGTGGTGGACTAACGTCTCGAAGACCGTCTCCCCCGTATAGTTGAGGCTGGAAAGGTATAAAGGGGAAGGGGGAAGAGCACATGAGCAGGAGAAGAAGGTGCCCTGGTGGTTAGTCCAAAGTGGACGTGACCCTGAGCACACTTGCTGGCTTCTGGGGCAGCTGTTTTCAGAGAGTCAGACCTTATCTTCTGTGAAGGCCTGTTCCTTCACTCCTCAAGGCCAGTGGTCTGCAAATCTCAAGGAAAGTAGGTTAGTTCCGCTCCAGACCAAGGGACTTAGGTCAGCAAGCAAGGCGTGCATAAGCTCAAAGCAAGTTATCCCTTAAGACCCGTTGGAGTGCTGTTCCAGTGGGAGGCATGCACAAAGAGGAGGACATGTTGGCTATAGCAAAACAATGAGAAATCCCGTAAATATCCATCTATAGGGGAACAAATAAAATGCAGTGTAATCCCAGGAGGGGATACCATTTAGCTATATAAAAGGAAGGAACTAGAATTATATCGAATCTCAAAAACATTGGGGAGCAAAACCAAGGAATGTGTCTGTATGGAACCAAAGTGTTTTTGTAATGATACTGTGTATTTTCAATGATTGTGTATATATATGTTTATATACGTATATACACATATCTGTTTGTGTCTGTATTTCTGTACCTACATGGATTTTTAAGAAAAGTCTGGAGTGGTTCATAGCAGTGCTAGTCTCTGGGGAGTTGAGGTGGGAAGCAGGATGATGGCTGGTAGTCAGAAGAGATTGAAGGCTTATAATATCTTCATTATCATTTGTTTGAAATATTCTAATTAAAGTAAATATTAGAACCTTTAAAGTATTTTTGAAGTCATCATTCAGCAGCGTTCTAAGGTGGCTGCTTCAGCATTTAGGACCAAGTAAATGAGACCGCAGCTGGGAAACAGGGACCCTGCCCAGGGGCTCGCTGGCTGGGAATCCTACCGCAGACAGCCAGCCAGGCAGCCTCGTCGTGACTCAGCAGGACAAATGTCACGGAGATCAAAGTCGGTTTGGGGTGAAGTGAATCATTGTGTTTGCCATCTTCTTTGCTGGTTCTGTAGCAGGTAGTCATACCTCCTTAGAAGTGGCATCAATAATGTAACATTAACTAATCATCTTTAGACGAGCTCTATTTTAGGTACCGCTGGGGATTTAAACGAAAAAAAAAAAAAAGGAGAGAAGGAATAGTGATATTTTTGTCCTTGAACTTAAAACCAGGCCAGGCCTTCATCTTGTCTCACTTGACTGGGAATTTGGTCTCCCTGCTTCGGGTCTTGCCCTCTGCTCTGTCCTCCACCTGCCTCCAGAATAAGGACTCAGAAACACAAACCCAATCTGTATCCTTGCTTCTCCTGTGCTAGCCTCTTTCTCAGCTTCCCCTATCCCAGAGGAGAGCTTTGACTGTATCCGGGTGCCTTTCGGTACCCTTTCCCGCCTGGGACTCCTGCACCCTCCTGTCGTGTGACCAGAGCCCCCAACAGGCTTCTCGTTGGTCCTGGTCCTGCAGCGACCCGGTAGTGTTTTTATGCGGTACATACTTCCCTGCCCACCCTGCAAGACCCAGTTCAAATGCCTCTGCTTCCGTGAAGCCTGTTTGGAAGCCTACAGTCTCCTTCTGAGGGAATCTTCACCTTGCACTCTGCCCCTCACCGTGGTCACCTCCTGTTATACAGTAATGATTGGTTATGTGCATTTCCTTTGGGATTGTCAGCTTTGCATACAACTATGTCTTATTAATCCCTCCCTCAGTTTGGGGCTGGGCCCCCCTTCATATAACAGGTACTCAGAAACTGTTGGTTGAAAGCGTAGCGTAGGTTCCAGCCCTCTTGGCCCTGTAACCAGTTACTCTAAAACTCAGTTGCTTCAGACTATTTTATGGTGCTTGCCGAACCTGTGGGTCAGGAATTGGGGCGGGCGTGGCGGGGATGGCTTCTTTCTGTTCCCGCTATTCCAGAGTCTCAGCTGGGAGGCTGCTTGTAGCTGAGTGGTCCTATGAAGGCTTGATCACGTACATGGCGTGCTGTGGGGTGGTGAGCTCCGTCGGGCTGTGGACGGAGTGGAGGGGGCCCCTCCCTGCGCCTTGGGCTTCCTCACAGCACGGCAGCCTCAGGACACTGGAGATTGTTCTACGGCCACACAGGGCACCAGGTGGCAGAGCAGATGCTGCGTTACTTGCTACGACCAGACCCGGACAGTCACAGGGCCATCAGCCTGCCCAGGTTCAAAGGGAGGGAGATTGAGGTCCACCCCTGATTGCATGGTCTCACTGAGGAGGAGCACCTGGGACAGGAGCTATGTTTGGAAAACACACCTTGCCAGGGTGTGTGGGAGAAACTGGGTTCACGGCTAGAGCTCGTGTCACCACCGCAGGCCCTCTGGCACTCGGCCACTTCATGCTCGTGGAGCACTTAGGATGGGCCACGTGCTCAGAATCTTGGAGGAGGAACTCGTTTAATCCTTCAATGACAAAGTGACAGTTAAGTCACTTTACAAATGGGGGGATGCTAAGGCACAGAGAGCTTCAGTAGTCCTAGCCGAGGTCTCGCAGCACCTCCCGTGCTGTGCAAGATCAAGGAAGGAGAAACTTCCGGAATCATCTGTATTCTTCAGATCTGCTGCTGGGTGATGGCACTGCACACACATCGCATGGGAGTCAGAGGCTGTTTCAGGGGACAGTTTTGATGGAAATGAGGACCGAGCTAGACGTCTTCATGTCCGTGGTCTGGGGAACTGGAGGAGACAGCTGTCCTGTCTCTGTGGTTTCCTGCATGTGTGTGTGTGTACGCACACCTCGGTCAGACTGCCTCTCATGGGTGCTGACAGTGACCTAGCAGGACCCCTTTGTGAAGGTGCTTTGTGTGGTGCGGGTGAGGGCAGTCTGGCTTCCTCCACCCCTTGCCTCAGGTTCTGCATCTGTGAAGTGAAGTTGCTAAGAGTATATTCTTCCCAGGGCTGCTGTGAGCGTTGACATGCGTTAGTTAATACCTGTGAAGCATTTGGACAGTGTCTGGTACCCCATCAGGGTCCAGCAGGTGCTGGCTGTCGTTGCAAGGGCCAACCTCTGTGTTTGTCTGTCTGTCCTCTGGTCCAGAAGGTGATTACACGGAGATCCTTTTTGCTGATACTACCGTTGTCCTCCCTTGGCTGAAGGCTAACAAGTGGGGACCCCCAGACCTTGTCACCAGAGTCGCCTCCCTACTGCTCTCTCTCTGGGAAGCTTCTACTGGGTCCAGTCTCCACCTTGCAGAGGGTCTGTTTGGCATTTTAACCTTGAGGCCCTAGAGATTCCCCATGACAGTTGTCAGGACGAGGTTGGTAAGAAAGTCAGTCTGTGGCTTATCCTCGCTTAACGCTGATGTTCCCATGTTCGGCATGCACCACAGAATAGGAGAGTATTAGTCACATTCTTTGTCCTGGAGAAAATGGCTTAATCCCGAAGGACATCTCCTCATCGGTCAGGGTGGCTCTAATGACATCAACTAACCTTCGTTGTGTGAAGATTAAATGAGATGATGGACGCCGAGCGGTGAGGGTAGTGTCTGGCCCCCTAGAGTGCCAGTCGTTGCCATTCTCGTTCTTCACTGTAAAGCAACACAGACTTGCCATTTTAAAGTAATGGGAGAATAAAAAGAAAAGAGAAGGGGAGAGTCACCAGCATTCTCACCACTCAGAGATTTAGCCCAGGATCATTGTTTTCTGGGGTCATCGTTTCTAGGTATAGTTTTGGGATTTTTTAAACATAATTTTACTACCTATGCAGTTTTGCATTTTTAGCCAAAAGTTAAACGTCAATGTTCCTTTTTTATGCTCTGGTACTTAACAAAGATTTTTTCCCCCCAGTTTTAGATGATCTCCTAGGGGGCGGAAGAAAATAAAATCTTGAAAGCTCACTGGGTGGCTTTCACAATCTATCTGATCTCTGGGGTTACCTGCAAGATCGAGATACGGTGCCTTACATTGTTTCCATCGTATGGATAAGGAGATATGCCAGTGTGGCAGGGTTGCGTGTAGAATTTCTACCAGCTGGGTGTGGAGGGAGCTTTCATAACTGGAGAGGCCACAGCTGGAAGAGCAGACGTGGAGTGGTGAGCTAGATCCTTTGACACTTCGACATGCTCAGTCATGCATCTTGAACATAGCAGTTGGACCCTTTGCCTAGAGACGTGGGTTCCCCAAGCCTAGGCGTATTCCAAAAAATGCATGAGAAGCTAGTTTTCACAGGCACAGTGACCCCTCCTGCTCTGTAACTCCTGAATCATACTATCCCTAGCCAGTTTCATCTGGGAACAAAGGAAAAAGAGCGTCCTTGAACATGCATGCTCTTGAAAAACTAGTGAAGTGATAGATACCCCGTGTTTGTTTATGTGACTGGAGATGGTCACAAGTAAATCTGAAAGGACATGGCCTGTCCTAATGATCATGTACTATCTAAAGCAATATTCTGAATTCTTTTCCTGGGCCTTGAGTTGCTTTCCGAATCTTTTAAAATTGATGGACCCCTCTTCTAGAAAATGTATGCATGGGCAGCAAACACAGTTTTTCATTAAATCTTAAGACTCACAGGTGTCGATACCTGTCATATATTGGTGCAAAACAAATTACCCCCACACTTCAGGCTGAAATCAATAGTAAATTCTTCTCAGTTTTACTATAATCCTAAAATTGTTGTCCCCCCCCCCAAAAAGTGCAATCTTAAAAAAGAATTTTGATTGGAGAAGCTGTGTGTGCTCTGTGAAAGCAGGAATTACTGCAGTTGTCAATAAAATTCTTAAAATGATACAAAAAGTCAGAAAACACACAGATAACAGTAAACATTATTTCATACAGTTCCTGTGCATCAGGAATCCAGGAGCCCTTACCTCTGGTGGCTCTGATACTATGACTCCTGGTGGGGGGCTGTCATCTTGGCTGGTCTGGAGGATCCGCTTCTGACATGGGCCAGTTACATGCTGGTCTTTGAGGGGGGTGGAGGTGGGGCGCTCAGGTAGACCTGCCCTGAGGGCTGCTTTGATGTCCTCCTGACCTGTTGTCTGTGGTCCCAGAGAGCAAGGCAGAAACCCTGGTGTCTTTTTCGGCCTGGCCTTGGAAGTCATACTCCAGCGTTCTGCATTTCCAGTCAGGGCAGAGGGCAAGGTGTGGAGGGTAAACTCCCTACACATTGACTCCAGAGGTTTCCTAACCCTTTCATTTAGGGTTTTTATATGGGGTTTTATTACACTGGCATAGTTCGTTGAATCATTGGCCGTTGGTGGTTGAACTCAGTCTCTTGCCCCTGTTTTCTCCCTGGAGTATGTGGGGTGGGGAAGAGAAAGTATCAGCCCTCTACGCTGGGCCAGCTCCTCTCTTAAAACTGTCAAGGGCCTGCTTTAAATCATTAGCATCACTCCTTTGGGGGAAAAGGGGCTCTTTATGAATGACAAAAAGACATTGCTACCACTCAGAAATTCCAAGGGTTTTAGGAACTCTGGGCCAGGAACCAGGGACAAAAACCAAATACGTATTTTTTTTATTCTACCATGTTAGTCAATACAGAAGAAATTTTATACAGCAGTCATACCTTACTTTTGTTTTTGGTTTAATTTTTTTTCCTGCTTATGCAAGTAGTATATACTCTTTGCAGAGAAACAAGGGTAGAGAGGAGTAAAATACAAAAAAGAAAATAAAAATCACTTGCCATCACATTATCCAGTATTTCTCTCTCTACTTTTTTAGGTTTACAACAAAATTGAGAGGAAGATACAGAAGTTTTCTGTACACCCCTTTCTCCACTCATAGGTAGCCTCACGTATCCCCCACCTCACTCATCAGAGCTGCACGTTGGTTACCCAGGATGAACCTGCATTGACACAGCAGAGTCACTTGAGGCCCATAGTTTACGCTAGTGTTCACCCTTCCTCCATGGTACACTCTGTGCGTTTGGATAAATGTGTAATTAAACGTGTTCATCATTACAATATTGTACAGAGAGTATTTTCACTGCCCTAAAAATCCTCTGTGCTCTGCCTGTTCATCTCCCCGCCCCCCGCAACCACTGATCTTTCTAGTGTCTCCATAGGTTGGCCTCTTGTGCAATGTCACATAGTTGGAAGCATATAATGTGTAGCCTTTTTTGATTGGCTTCTTTCACTTATTTGTATATAAAGTTCTTTCATGGCCTTTTCATGGCTTGAAGCTCATTTCTTTTTATTATTTATTTATTTTATTTATTTATTTTGAAAGCTCATTTCTTTTTAGTGCTGAATTCTCCTCTGTGGTCTGGATGTACCACGTTTGTTGATCTCTGCTGAAGACCATCTTGAGTTCTTCCAACTTTTGACAATTTTGAATAAAGCTGTTATCAACACATATGTACTGGTTTTTGTAGCAACAAAACTTTTTAACACCTTTGGATAATACCAGGGAGTACAGTTGCTGGATCATATGGTAAGACTGTGCTTAGTTTTGTCAGAAACCCCCAGACTGTCTTTCAGAGTGGCTATTCTGTTTTGCATCCCCATTAGCAATGAATGAGTGTTCTTGCTCTAAGTCCTCCCCAGTGCTTGGTGGTGTTAGTGTTCCAGATTTGGGTGGCTCTTATGAGTGTGGAGTGGTATCTTTTTGTTTTCATTTCTGTTTTCCCGGTGACAAGATGTAGGGCAGCCTTTCATATGCTTCTGTGACATCTGATGTCTTCTTTGGTGAGGTGTTTCTTAAGGTCTTTGGCCCATTTTTTAATCATTTTTTTTCTTATTTTTGAGTTTTGAAAGTTCATTGTATATTTTGTTATCAGTCCTCTATCAGATGTGTCTTTTACAAATATTTTCTCCCCGTCAGTGACTTGTCTTCTAATTCTCTTGATTTTGTTTTTCACAGAGCAGGAGTTTAATTTTTTTTATTAATTTTTAAATTTTTTTATAAACATATAATGTATTATTAGCCCCAGGGGTACAGGAGGAGTTTAATTTTAAGAGCACTTATCCATTATTTCTTTCATGGATCATGCCGTTAATGTTTGTATCTGAAAGGTTATCACTGTCCCCAACCTCACCTAGGCTTCCTCTTAGGTCATTTTCTAGGAGTTTTATGCTTTCACATGTTACATTTAGGTCTGTGATCCATTCTGAGTTAGTTTTTGTGAAGGGAAAAAGGTCTGTGTCTAGATTTGGGTTTTTTGCTTATTTGTTCTTATTTGTTTGCATGTGTTTATACAGTTATGTGAGCATTATTTGTTGAAGAGACTGTCTCTGCCCCATTGGATTGCCTTTGCCCATTTGTCAAAGATCAGTTAAGTATTTATGGGGCTCCATTTCGTTCCATTGATCTATTTGCCCTTTCTTTCTCCAATACCATGCTGTTTTCATTACTCTATAGTAAGTCTTAAAGTTGCATAGCTTTAGCCCTTCAACTTTGTTCTCCTCTTTCGATATAGTGTTGGCTATTCTGGGTCTTTTGCCTTTCTGATAAACTTTAGAATCAGTTTGTTGATATACACAGATGACTTACTGTGATTTTGATTGGAATTGCGTTCAATCTATAAAGCAGGTAAGAACTGTTATTTTGATGATATTGAGTCCTTTTATCCAGGAACATTGACTTTTTCTCCATTTGCTTAGTTCTTTGATATTGTTCATCGGAGTTTTGTACCTTTCCTCATATATATCTTCTGTATATTTTGTTACATTTCTACTATTCCATTTTGGGGAGTACTAATGTAAATGGTATTGTGTTTTCAAAACTTTACATTCCTTTTGTTCCAGGGTTTGTTTGTTTGTTTTTTTAGTCAATCCCTTTAGGTTTTTTATATAGACAATCATGTCATCTGTGAATAAAGACAGTTTAATGTCTTCCTTCCCAATCTGTATACTTTTTTTTTTTTTTAAGATTTTATTTATTTATTTGACAGACAGAGATTACAAGTAGGCAGAGAGGCAGGCAGGGTTGGGGGGGAAGGCTTCCCGCTGAGCAGAGAACCTGATGCGGGGCTCAACCCCAGGACCCTGGTCATGACCTGAGCCGAAGGCAGAGGCTTTAACTCACTGAGCCACCCAAGCACCCCCTCTGTATACTTTTTATTTCCTTTTCTTGCCTTATCTCATTAGCAAGGACTTTCAAGTATGAATTTGAAAAGGAGTAGTAGTAAAAAGGAATATCCTTGCATTGTACCTAATCTTAGTGGGAAAGCTTTGAGTTTCTCACCATTAAGTTTGCTGTTAGCTATGGATTTTTGTTCTTATTTTTTTTTTTTTTTTAGATATTCTTTATTAAGATGGAAAAATTCTCCTGTGTGCCTACTTTACTGAGACTTTCTATGGTGAATATTGTTGGATTTTCTCAGATGCTTTTCCTGCTTCTCTTGATATGATCATGTGATTTTTCTTTTTTAGCCTATTGATGTGGTAGATTACATTAACTGATTTTTAAATATTGAACAAGTCTTGCATACCTGGGATAAATCCTATGTGGTCTTGGTGTATAATTCTTTCTGTAAATTGTTGGGTTTGATTTGCTAATACTTTGTTGAAGATTTTTGCATCTATGCTCATGAGAGATCTTGGTCTGTATTTTTCTTATAATGTCTTTGTCTAGTTTGAGTGTTAGGGTAGTGCTGGCCTTATAGAATGAGTTAAGAAGTGTTCTGCTGCTTCTGTTTTTCTGAAAGAGATGGTAGAGAGTAGGCATACTTTTTTCCTTAAATGTTCAATAGAATTTACTCATCTGGACCTGGTGCTTTCTGCTTTGGAAGGTTATTCATTACTGAATCAATTTGTTTGATAGGACTGTAGGTCTATTGAAATCATCTCTTTCTCATGTGGGTTTTCACAGATTCTGTCTTTCAAGGAATTGATCCTTGTCGTGTAGGTTATCAAATTTGTAGGCACAGACTTCTTCATAGGATTCCTTAAGTATCCTTTTAATTTCCATGGGCCCTGTGGTGATGTCTTCTCTTTCATTTTTTATTATTAGATAATTTGTGTCCTTTCTCTTTTTTCTTAGTTATCCTGGCCAGGGGCTTATAGATTTTATTGATCTGTTCAAAGAAGAGCTTTTGACTTTGTTGATTTTCTCTCTTGATTTCCTATTTTCAATTCCATTGATTTCTATCTCCTGCTTACTTTGGACTTAATTTGCTTTTCCTTTTCTATTTCCCTAAGATGGAAACCTAGATTACTGATTTGAGGTCATTCTTCCTTTCTAATACATGCGTCCAACGATATAAATTTCCCTCTAAACTCTGTTTTGCCTGCATATGACACATTTTGGTAAGTTGTGCTTTCATTTTCATTGAATTCAAAATATTTTTAAATATCTCTTGAGATTTCTTCTGTGACCCAGGTGTTCTTTAGAAGTGTGTTGTTTAATATCCACATGTTTGGGGATTTTTCAGTTATTTTTCTGTTATATGATTCCACTGTGGTCTGCGAGCAGACACAGCGATTTCTAGCCTTCTGCATTTGCTAATGCAGAATTTGCTAAGGTGTGTGTTATGGCCCAGAATGTGGTCTGTTTTGGAGACCGTTCCATGCAAGCTTGAGAAGAATGAGTACTCAGCTGCTGTTGGATGAAGTGGTCAATAGACGTCTGTTACGTTCAGTTGATTGATGGTGTTGTTGAGTTCAGCTATATCCTTACTGATTTTCTGCTTGATGGAGCAGTCCATTTCTGAGAGAGGGGTACCAAAGTCGCCAGCTCTGCTAGTGTATTCATCCATTTCTCCTTATAGTTCTATCAGT
The DNA here is from genome assembly GCF_030435805.1 of Mustela lutreola. Lineage (NCBI taxonomy): Eukaryota > Metazoa > Chordata > Mammalia > Carnivora > Mustelidae > Mustela > Mustela lutreola. The sequence continues at coordinate 99,834,724 of NC_081299.1, read as the reverse complement.
TTTTGCCTCATCCAGTATGATGCTCTGTTGTCATGTGCGTACACGTTAAGAATTGTTATGTCTTTGTGGAGAATTATGTAATGTCCTTCATCATCAGTTTTAACTTTCTCTACCTTGAAATCTGCTCTGAGATTAATAGAATTTTACTTCTGCTTTCTTTTTTTTAAGATTTTATTTATTTATTTGACAGGCAGAGATCACAAGTAGGCAGAGAGGCAGGCAGAGAGAGAGGGAGAAGCAGGCTCTCTGCTGAGCAGAGAGCCTGACGTGGGGCTCGATCCCAGGACCCTGAGATGACCTGAGCCGAAGGCAAAGGCTTAAGCCACTGAGCCATCTAGGTGCCTCCCTGCTTCTTTTGATTGGTGGTTACATGGGTTATTTTTCTCCATCCATTTACCCATAATCTATATGCGCCTTTATATTTAGAGTGGACTTCTTATAGATATATAATATCTACAAGATATATAAGATATTATATGTTGGCTCGTTTGTTTTGTTTTGTTTTGTTTTGTTTTTGTTTTTGTTTTTTTGTAGAGTGAAGGGAGCTTTATTAATTTCTATCCACACCTTCAACAGACAAAATATACAGAGAATTACCCTTCAGTTACAATAACATGACACTGGACTATTATCACGAATGGCATCAAAGAAGTGTGAGGCATTTATGTAGAGGAAACTCTCAACAATGGGTACAGCCCTGTACCACTTTACAGAGTACTTCCACATTATTATCTCATTTGATATTAAGCGTTAACATTATGTTTAAAATTGTGAAAATTGATGGAGTGCTTTCTCATGACTGTGCCAAACACTGTGTTACTCTATGATTTCTTTTTTAATTTTTAAATTTTTTTATAAACATATACCGTATTATTAGCCCTAGGGGTACAGGTCTGTGAATCGCCAGGTATACACAATTCACAGCACTCACCATAGCACATACACTCCCCAAAGTCCATAACCCCACCACCCTTTCCCTACCCCTCTACCCCCGGCCACCCTCAGTTTGTTTTGTGACATTAAGAGTCTCTTAGGGTTTGTCTCCCTCCCGATCCCATCTTGTTTCATTTATTCTTTTCCACCCCCCAAGTCCCCAACGTTGCATCTCTACTTTCTCATATCAGGGAGATCATATGATAGTTGTCTTTCTCCTATTGACTTATTTCACTAAGCACTAACTACCCTCTAGTTCCATCCATGTTGTTGCAAATGGCAAGATTTCATTTCTTTTGATGGCTGCATAGTATTCCATTGTGTATATATACCACATCTTCTTTATCCATTCATCTGTTGATGGACATCTAAGTTCTTTCCATAGTTAAGCTATTGTGGACAGTGCTGCTATAAACATTTGGGTGCACGTGCCCCTTCAGATCACTACATTTGTATCTTTAGGGTAAATACCCAGTAGTGCAATTGCTGGGTCATAAGGTAGCTCTATTTTCAACTTTTTGAGGAACCTCTATGCTGTTTTCCAGAGTGGCTGCACCAGCTTGCATTCCCATCAACAGTGTAGGAGGGTTCCCCTTTCTCCACATCCTCGCCAGCATCTTTCATTTCCTGACTTGTTAATTTTTGACTCGTTGTGTTTTGATCCACTCTCACAATCTCTGTCTTTTAATTGGCACGTTTAGACCATTGATGGATGTTCAGAGTGATTTCTGATATAGTTGCATTTGTATCTACCACACATATTACTGCTTTGTATTTGTAGCCCTTGCTCCTTGCTCTTATTTTTGTCTTCCACTCTTTCTCTGCCTTTTGTATCCAGTCCTATTTAGATGGCTGTATATGACCCTGTGTATATTTGTTCTTTTCTTTTTAAATTACAGAAGTGGTATTTGCTTGTTGCAAAGTAATTCAAAACATATAAGAATGTCTAAAGTGAAAAAAAAGCAATAACACTAAAAAAAAGTAATCCCTGCCCAGGAGGAGTCTCCTGCTGTAGGCTGAGAGGGAAGACGGAAGGGGCCTCGAGGCCAGCGCAGGCCTTGGCCAGGTAGGGGACCTGGGTCTCTTTGAAGACATGGCGCTGTCTCAGAAAATGAGGGGGCAGTGCCAGGAATAGGAAATGTGGAGAGTGGGGTACAGAAAGGGAATTAAACTGAGAAGGAAAATGTAATTTCTACTTCTGTGTTAGGGTCCACTCTTTAACAACGGTGTTATTTTCAGGGACCAGAGGCCCTTTGTGGGGCGGGAAGGAAATGAAGGAGATCTTGAATGAACAAGTGCGGCCGAATGTGTGTGGTTCAAGTCCAGCCCGGTGTTTGTTTATTTATTTGTTCAACAAGGCTGCTTACAGCCTGCTTCGGGCTTGGACGAGTTAGTTTGACCCGGATGCCTCAGCTCATCAAGGCCGCTTCACGCTGTTTACTTTCCAGGGGGTGACATGTGTGATCTGATGGCCGAACGCTGTGGTAAGGTCTGTGAGGAGAATATGGGCTGGCTAAGCTCCGGGTTGCCTTGCGTGAGAAGAGCCAGCATCATCGGACTGGCCTCCGCCACGCCCATTCACTAGAGAAGAGTGATGCTCTCTTGACCCAGATTCACGGAGAGTCTTTGCAGAAGGGAGGAGATGGCCTTCAAAATCTGGACACCTGGTTGCCAGCACATAGAGAGCCATGGAAGCAGCAGTTGTCGACCTTGCCATGCTTTTGGATTTTTAGAATTGCTACTGGCCGGGCAGCACCCCAGACCAGTTACACCAGCTGGGGTCCAGGCCCTGCTGTGTCGGAAAGGTCCCCGGGTAATTCTAGTGTGGCTGCAGCATGAAGGAGAAGCTGGCTCCCTCTCACCTGCCTCTAGTGGCCTTCCTGGCAAGCGGCTGTGGCTTTAGTGTCCCCAAGCCCGGAGATACAAAGAGACTTGAATGTTCTCAGTGCAGTTAGATTGTTTTCAGAGTTCTGTGTTTCTGGAGGAGTGCAAACATTTGATTCAGAATGTCACCATACAGATATTTTAAGTTGTCATAGACAGAGTACACATAGTCAAAATGTTATACACCACAATTTTCACAGACCGAAAATAACTAATGAGCTCTCTCCTCCGTGGCTCTCCGTGTAGTAATGAGGGCTGTCAACCAAGATGGATCAATGACATTCACAGACCACTTTGATCCGTTGATTTGTTCCCCTCCCCTTCATTTGTTCAGTTCCCAGTTTCTGCGCAGGAAGCCAAGCTGGGGTTCCGTGTAAGACTTGGATTGGGAGGAAAGGATTTCCGTGAATTACAGGTCGGAAGCTCCTCGTCTTTCCTTCTAGGTCTGTGGTAAAGTCTGTCATCTTGTAGCTGAGGCCAGCTTGCTCGGAGGTGCCCATCCTGCCCCCTCCCAAGTGCAGCCCTGGACTGGCCTTGAGCTGTGTCCCCATGTCCTCGAGCTGTCTGGGCTGCTCACCAGCTGGATCCCCGTCAGATCGGTTCACATCTGGGCAGCTGGGATTCCTTTTCGGAGAGGGAGAGGGGAAGCTGTCATGGACTGTGGAAGTGGGCTGCTGCTGTGCGTGGAGGTGGGTGGGAGAGAGACGCTGTTGTCGTCAAGAGGCCCTTGGATTGTCCTTGGGGATGTCTGGCCAAACCCATGGATCCAGCACTGCAGAATGTTCCAGCCAGGAGGGGTTTTTAGCTAGCAGCCCTGCATGGAAGAGTAACTGTGGGCTAGAGCCTGTGTTGGGGGATTTACAGGTGCTTTTGTTTGTTTGCTTTAAAGATTTTACTTACTTATTTGACAGACAGAGATCACAAGTAGGCAGAGAGACAGGCAGAGAGAGAGGAAGGGAAGCAAGCTCCCTGCTGAGCAGAGAGCCCTGATACAGGGCTCGATCACCAGGACCCTGGGATCATGACCCCATCAGAAGGCAGAGGCTTTAACCCACTGAGCCACCCAGGTGCCCCTATGGGCGTTATCTTACTGAGTCTGATAACTCCGTGAGGCCCATGTTATTGTCCCAGTCTTACAGATGAGAAAACTGAGGCCCCAAGGTTTTAAGTAATTAAGCCAAGGTCACAGCTAGTAAGGGACAAAGCCAGTCCTAACGTATGTGCTGGTCCACTCCCAAGCCTTCTTAGAAATGATTTTATAGATGAAGAGATCAAGGTCCAGAAAGGAAAAGCAGCCTGTCCAAGATGACACAGCCAGTCCTAGTTACTGGCAGAACAGGGGCTAGAACTCAGCTGCCCCCTGTGCCTCACTGCTGTACCCAGCTGCTGCAGGGAAGGAAGGCCATTCGGCCTGGGGGTAGGGGGTTTGCGTTGGTGAGGAGATGTGGGGGGCGCCTTCTCCTCCCTGCCCTGGGGCTCAGGCAGTAGCAGTCTCAGGCTAGCATGGAATGAGAAATGAAACTCACCATTTTCCATGCTCCCGAGTCTATGGGGGAGAGCGTAGTTGAGAAGAATGAGGAGAAGGCAGGCAGGGGTGAGCCCAGAGCAGCATAGCCAGCCAGACTGGCAGCTCCCCTCCCCCCATGGCCAGTGTGCGGGCATCGGGGTTGTCCTTCCACATTCATGTGCATTCAGCTTCAAGCCGCAGTCCCCCGCAGGAGCTCCAAGAGGTGAGTAACTGCTCCTCCACCTCCTGTGCTGGGAAGAGCTACATCTAAAAACAAAGGGCGCAGCACCAAAGCAAGGGCCGCAGGACTCCCTTCATCCTACAGGCCCAGACTGCAGGACGGTTGCTTTTATTTGTTTTCAAGGGAATGGGTGTCAAGGAGTCAACGTTTCCTGCTCATTTCATTAAAAACTTTATAAACGGCATTAATAAGTAGATATAAAACCGCTACACAAATGGCAGAGGGACTAAATGAAATTCCCAAGGGTTCAGCCGTTGAATCAGTAACCAACTGCGGCTTTGCTTGGTCAGATCTCCATATATGCAAATTCGGGACAGAGCTTTAGCGCAGTGTTTTAATTAATATTTATAAATCACAGAGCACCTCAGAGAGGGCCAGGAAGCTATTTATATGATCATGTCATACAAATCACAAACGTTTTTGAAGATCGCTGCCTACTCTGCGTTTTGGTCTGGGAAGTAAGCGAGCCTGTCCGTGTGTCCCCCACAGGTGTAGTGCTGGCACAGCGACATGTCGCCGTCCAGGAAGGACCCCTGTACCGCACGGAGGGCTCCCACATCACCATCTGGTGCAACGTGAGCGGCTACCAGGGGCCTTCGGAGCAGAATTTCCAGTGGTCCATTTACCTGCCATCCGCCCCAGAACGGGAGGTCCAAATTGTCAGCACCGTGGACTCCTCCTTCCCTTACGCCATCTACACCCAGCGAGTCCGCGGGGGGAAGATCTACGTGGAGAGGGTCCAGGGAAACTCAGCCTTGCTGCATATCACCGACCTGCAGGCCCGGGACGCCGGGGAGTATGAGTGCCACACGCCCAGCACGGACAACCAGTACTTCGGGAGTTACAGTGCCAAGATGAACCTCGTGGGTAAGGAGATGACGTTTTCTGTGGCTAGCATTCCACCCCAGTGAGTCTGCTCAGGGTGCTATACCCAAATGCCACAGCCCAGATGGCTGACACAAGTGTTGATTTCTCACAGCTCTGGAGGCTGGAAGTGCAAGGTCAAGGTGGCAGGCACGGTTGGTTCTGGTGAGGGCCCTCTTCTGGGTTGCCAACCTTTGATTTCTCGTTGTGTTCTCCCATGGCAGAAAGGGAATGAGAGAGCTCACTGAGGTCCCATTCCAAGGTCTCCCCCTCCATGACCCCATCGCCTCCCAGAGGCCTCACCTCCAAACACCACTGGGGGTGGGGGAAGGAAGGATTGGATTCACCATATGGGTTGTGGGGCAGGGGAGGAAATAAATACTGAGTCCGATTACTGAGTCCCTGCTTTCCTCGTGCAACTTTACTTGATTAAACAACAACAACAACAAAAACTCAAAGCTCCCCAGATGTCTTAGTGGTTAACCAGTAGCATGAGTGAACAAAGGTTGTGGGTTCCCTTGTAAATCCCTTGTAAATAGAAGGCTGGGGCTAAAACAAAAGATCGAATGCAGGTGTTAAGCATTCGGAGAAGGTTAACTGACCCTGTAGCTGGTGAAAGGAGATACGAAAATCGAAGGCAAGGACATTTGGGTTGATGATCTGCCTGAAGAAGTGATGGAGGTGGAGTATAGGACATCAGCTAGCAGAGAAGCAAAACTGCGCTTCTGGGGCTCTGGGGCTCTGAGACTTGCAGGGCATGGCTGAATCAGGAGGCGAGTGCACCTGCGGGTCCTTGTTCACACCCAGAGCCACTCCCTAGGTCCTCCGGCTGCACAAGCAAGGGATTGTGCACCAGCTGTCTCCCTTGGCCCTAGTACCCCCGGAATGTTGGAGGTTGCTGGTGGGAGGGGACAGATTTCAGTGTGGACGGCTGTGGGCCACCAGGCTTGCTGATTTGGAAGAGTCAACGATATCAGGGCTGGTCTGTTTTTCCGCCCAAGTCTTAATCTCCAGTTTTTATTATCACCGTTCTGCTTGGAAATTATATCTTGAACAGAAAAACAGAATATTATTGCTGACCCTCTACATGGGTGAACCTTACGCCCCAGTGCTGTCCACACTGAATTCTCCCCTCCCCACCCCACACCAAACTTGCTTTTCCTTTCTGTCGGTCTGCATCCTGTCGAGAGGCCTGTGAGACCTAGGCCTGAGATGAACTCAGTAAGAAAGCACACACTGGTTGTGACTGGGGTGGCCCCAGGCCAAGAAGGGGGGTGTTGAGTCTCCAGAGTACAGTTTTGGTTTTATTTTTGTTTTTTAGATTTTATTTTTTTATTTGACAGAGAGCGAGATCACAAGTAAGCAGAGAGGTAGGTAGCTCGATGTGGGGCTTGATCCCAGGACCCTGAGCTGAAGGCAGAGGTTTAACCCACTGAGCCACCCAGGTGCCCCCAGAGTGCAGTTCTGACCAAGGGGCCATGGGGCCATGTTCTTACTTGCCAGAACTGAGGCTTCCTTCTAGCACGGACCCCTCTGACACATGAATTACAGGAAAATTCCACTACCTGATGATCAAGGTTGTTGTTGTTTTCCTCTGCCAAAGACTTTTTTTTCTTTCTTTCTTTTTTTTTTTTCTTACAACATAGCCTTGCTAGAGCATTGCATTGCTGAAGTGAGTGGGGGGGAACACGGGGGTGAGGCAGTGAGAGGGGAGGAAGTCAGCGAGGTGTACAGACATGTGAAAACGCAACTTATAAGAACTATTTCCTTTTGAGGATCGGTCAGAAGCCAAACGAAGTATCTTGAAGCAGTACCAGAAGGAACAACAAAATCTCATTTGGCCTAAAAGAGAATTCTTGTTGACACGGTATTTTTAGGGAGTTCATTTACTATGAGAAACGAAGTACGTCCTGCCTATGTTAGCCAAGTGTTATTAAAATAGCAAACAGGTAAGCGTTAAGTGCCAAAAAATTGCAGTCCAAATCCACGCAGGAAACTGCTTCTGTTTCTGTGCCATCTGGGGTTGACTGAGGCCTCCTGGTGACTGCTGAAGGCCGTGTGGGGTCAGTGGCTGGCCCCCCGGCAACGGTGAGGTTCTGCAGCTTTGGGACCATGCGCCTGGGACATTTCTGTGTTGCAGTGATTCCTGACACCCTGCAGACCACGGCCGTGCCCCAGACTCTGCACAAAGTGGAGCAGGACCCCTTGGAGCTGACGTGTGAGGTGACCACAGAGACGTTCCAGCACAGCCACCTGTCAGTGGCCTGGCTCCGGCAGCGAGGGGGCGAGAAGCCCGCAGAGGTCATTGCCCTGAGCCGAGATTTCGTGCTGCACTCCAGCACCGAGTACGCCCAGAGGCAGAGCCTGGGGGAGGTGCGGCTGGACAAGCTGGGGAGCTCCACGTTCCGCCTCACCGTCTTCCACCTGCAGCCCTCCGACCAGGGCGAGTTCTACTGTGAGGCTGCCGAGTGGATCCAGGACCCGGATGGCTCATGGTACGCCATGACCCGAAAGCGGTCCGAGGGTACTGTGGTCAACGTCCAGCCCACAGGTCAGTTTCTCTCTTGTTCTTGCTGGTGGGGGGGAGTTGTGTGATGCTAGGAGAAGGTACAGAATCCTTCTCTGGTGACCTCTGAAAGTACTAGGAACATAGAGGGGCCTGCCTAAAATCTGACATCTAGTGACTTTTGGAGAGGAGGCAGCCAGCCCAAATCCAGCTTACAGACAGGGTTTCTTGGGCCCATTGGGGTATTTGATATTTTTCTTGAATTACAGGTTCATTTTTAAAAATGGGAAGATTTCACATAAATTGTTTTGTATCTAATGAACTGGGTTCCCGGGGCCTGCCCCCCCACTTTGATGACATTACCTGTTTCGGTGACCAGTCCTATTTTATTTGTAGAAGACATTTGAGATTATGTGCCTTCCATCAGAGGTCTGAAATTATGATCTAGGGAAATTTTGGCTTTAATTATGATTTTCTATATTAATACTATGTCCTTGGTAGTGTTTTATAATTTCCAGAATGCTTTATCACGTAGTACTTCAGGGTCCCTCGGAAGTTCTGCAAAGTAAGTCAGTGGTGGGGCAGATGCTGAGGGCTTTATGCTTTATGATGGGGCCCCGGGAGAAGTCCCAGGGCAGGGCATCGAGGTCCACCTGACGAGTATCAGATTCTCCCATAAGGGCTTTCACTGGTGAAAGACCTGCTAAGGGGGCTCCCTGAGGAGGCTGAGTTGACATGTTTATAGCTGGGGTGAGAAGATGATGACTCCATGAGCAGAGATCCTCTCTGACTCCCCACACTCTCCAACTGCCCCGTGCCCCCGAGTCCAGCCATGCTCCAGATCGGAGCTAATGTCTGTCGCGGGCTGCCTTGGCTGGGCAGCAGCAGGCCCTCCACGAGACCTTCAGTGCCCTGACTTTGGTCATCGAGCCATCATCGAGTTGCAGTAGGCAGCCCGAGGACGTTCCTGTGTTGTTCCTCACCTCCAGGAGGAGCTGTGATTGGAGGTGTGGTTTATGGGAGATGATCTGTGGTACATTTGGGGTCTCATCTTCAGGACCTGACTTTGACCTCGCTGTCCTGTTTGCTACACACAGTCAGTGGTCTTGGCCTTCTGCCACTTTTTCTTGTGTCCGTGTAGAGCAGTGCTTCTAATCTACCCAGTGGTACAGATTCCTGAATCAGGCTGCTGGAGCGGGGCTGGGGGGGCTGGGAAGCTGGATTTCCAGTACATATCCCAGCTGATTCTTCTGCTGTCTATGTTGTCTGGCACAGCTCTACAGGTAATAGAGCAGAAGGGATTCTCTGGACAGCGGATGGGCTTTCATGAGAAGGATCGGCTCCAGGAAAGAGAGTGCTTTATCTGCTCTGTCGGGCCCAGAGCCGTTAGCAGCTTTTGGATCTTCCAGTACTAAGACATCTGGGGAAGGCGCTTCATTTCGTATTTATCCTTTCCCTTTCTGGTTGGCTTTAAGATCAGCTTCAGAAGTCTGGACCAAATTTTGAATCTTAATGCTTTCAAATTAGGTAGCATCAGTTAATCTTCTTTATTTTAATCTTACCAATTTGGGATTAGGACTTTTTGAATTTGCCCAGCAAATGTATTCAGACTAAGCCAGCCAAGAGAAAACTGGTGCAAAAAAAAGTTGAGGACTTTACTCGGTGCTCCCAAGCTTTTCAGGTTCCACGGTTGCAGCCGCATCTGGCCCTTCCCTTAGTTCCTTTCAGTAAACATTCAGTGATTCTCTGCAGCGGTGAAAGTCCGGCAAGAGCCGCTGGGGATTCGAAGATGAACAGCTCTTGGGGCCTGCCCTCAGGGAAGGGGCAGCTGTGAAGGCCGGTGGCTCAGGGGAGTGTTCTGAGGTCTGTGAGGCTATGTGGATGGTGCTCTGGGACGCAGTGACGAGGCAGTGCCCTGGCGACCTGAAGTTTTCCCTGAATGGGAGAGTGAAGAGAATCCAGGAAAACCAGCAAGGAGGGCAAGTGGAGCTGAGTCTGAAGCTTGAGGAGACACCAGAGGGGCACGCTTAAGGGCACAAAAATGTGTCCCATGGCATGGGTAGAGGTTGAGGCCCAGAAATGAGTGACGAGAGGAGGCCTGAGGCCCACGTGCTGGAGTGCAGAGTTCGGCCTTGGCTCCAAAGCCCCAGTGTTTGTAAGCTGTCCTTCTTGGGGTCTTGGGAGCCCCCTTAGAGGTGCCTGCCAGGAGGTGTTGGAGGAAGGCACGCTGAGGGCCACAGTGTTCCCTCACTGCCCTTAACCAAATGTTTTCTCTATTGGGCAACAAAAGATTTTACATAAAGAAACTGCCCTTTCCTCTGCCCCCTCCCGAGGACTGTTTGAAAACCACTGCTTCAGACACCTGTAGGGGGAAATAGAGATTTTTCAAGCAAGGAGTGACACAATGAGTTCTGGGTTCCAGAAGGACAGAACCCCAGAGGCCAGCTGGAGGTTGATTAAACTGCCATGGGGAGACCAGGTAGGAGAGAGCTCTGAGACCAGGGTGGGTGGGCGGCAGTCTGGAAAGCAGGCAGCGGGTGCTAGAGACGGAAGAATGGGGAGCACCGCACGGAGCAGGAATCCACGTACTGGGCACCCTGAGGCCAGGGCTCTGGGTGATTCCTTGAATTGGGATGGGGAGGGAAGGGGAAAGAAAGGTATTTAGAACAAAGTCCTGCTTCAAAGCCTCTGCTTCCCGGTCGGTGGCAGCCCTGGTTGTCTTTTCTTCTGTTTTTGTCAGTTTCAGTCTAGGACTCCATCCTTCACGCAGAAGCTTACAGAGATGCTCAGTACATAAAAGCACTGTCCGTGCTGATCCTGGGAGGGATGAGGGCTGGGAGGAGCTGTGTGGTGGTAATTGCAAAGGCCCAGGAGAACAGCAGCAGTGAGAGGTCAGAGGAGCAGGTCTCGGTGAGAAAGAGAAAGAAACCAAGGGGTCAGTCAAGCAAGAGGAGAATCAGGAAGGAAGACGTCATGGAACCCAAGGGAGGAGAGTGGGTCCGACTGAAACCTGCTTGAGAGAAGCCTTTGGTGCGATGGGTCGGGGCCACGGTGGGCAGGGGAATCACTGAGGGCATTTGCTAAGACAGTGAAGTGTGGGAGAGGGGCCAGAAGCCAAACTCCAGGGAGCTGAAGAGGGAGGGGCATTGGGAAAAGCAGAAATCAGTTTCTGGAGGTGTAATAGACTGGGCATCATCCCCAAGGACCAACTGCACATGAAGGCGGTGGTACTCAAAGTCCTGTGTCTTCGACCTGGGAACATCAAGCTTCACCAAACCATGGGGTTGTCCTGCAAGAGTAGAAGAGTCTCTGGTTGCCACAAGTAGAAAGCCGCAGTTGTAGCCAGCCTAACTCTGAGGAAATGGAAATGGGAAGTTCTGAGGTCTCAGGCACCTGTTTGCATGTCTTCCGTGCCATTTATCTGGAAGGCATGCCTTTTTTTTTCTTTTTTTTTTAAATCATTGATGTCAAGTGAGTGTAATTGGGTTTACCACAGAGCCACTGTCTGGCCGATAACACAGGCACAGTTCCCTTTTGGTGGGTCCCTTTTGGGCAGGGGGTGACAAAGAGAAACTCACTTCAGTTCCCACCTCCTAGGACTGGTCTTTGAGGAAGAGGAAGCTGAGGCAGCAGCTGTCCCCGGGGAGGCGAGCCCCTGGGAGTCGTTGATTGGGGTTTGCTTTGTCAGGAATTTGGGATCCTAAAGGAAGGAGTTAATTTGCTGAAGAATATGGATGTTTGGAGCAAGACACCAGCCCATGGGGGAGGGGAGGAGGGGGAGTGGTTGAGAGCCTCAGGAACAGGGAGAGGAAAAGCCGAGTTTGGACTGGAAAAGATGCATACTTGTGATCCCTGTGATTTTTCAGGGAAAATAGAATTTTTTTTTTTTTAAGATTTTATTTGTCAGAGAGAGAGAGGGAGAGAGAGCGAGCACAGGCAGACAGAATGGCAGGCAGAGACAGAGGGAGAAGCAGGCTCTTCGCCGAGCAAGGAGCCCGATGCGGGACTCAGTCCCAGGACACTGGGATCACGACCTGAGCCGAAGGCAGCTGCTTAACCAACTGAGCCACCCAGGTGCCCCGAAAATAGAATTTTTTATCTGCTCGAAGGGTGCATAGGACAGGGGGACAAAAATGGGGCAAAGGTCACAAAGTTAGTGGTAGAAGCTTGGAAATGCCAGCATACGGAAGGTAGTCGAGGTCAGAGCCAACAGGTCTATGAGGAATTCCAACATACCTGGATTGTGATTTCCCATCTTCAGGGGGACAGAGCTAGGCCTGAAAGAAGGAGGGACCTAGCTCCAGCCGTCCTACCCAAGGCCTCGTGGTTCTGTTTTCTGCAAACCTTCATCCTTCGTCTCAGCCCCCACTTCCGCCATGGGTGCCCACGAGGGGCGGTGAGTGCCTCACCGTCTATGGGACGCTGTGTGCAGCCATGAGCCTTTCCCTCTCTGAGCCCCCGCTCCTTCCCGGTCAGACAGCCAGCTCTCTGGAGGGTGCTTGGCCTCCCTGATCATCTCAGAGGTCATTCACTTTCAGCAGAACTTGGTGTCTTCCCTCTCCCTCCTTCTCGAGATTTGATCTGACAGGTGGTGACTGGTGGAGAGACATTCATTTTCACTTTGTGGAATTTTGTGCGAGGGATTGTCGTAATTACCTGTGTTTTATTTCCAGCGTGCACAGGGGACTAAGAACATATCTCAGTTATCGGTACATTTTCGAGTATTTCTTAGCACTGGGGTTAGTGCCTAGGCCCCTGTGTAACTTCATCTCTCACATTTCCATGGTGTGGGTCCCACCGCATTGGCAGAAAATGTTTGTAGGCCTGTTGCTTAAATGGAATTTCCGGGGGTATAGGTGAGAGCTAGACCTGGGTAAGTGATGTCAGGAATGATATTCCTTATTGACCTCTGGGGTCTAATCCTGGACATCATAGGCTACAGAGTCCCCTCCGTCTCAACTGGGATGATGAGACTGTCTGGGTCTAGCTACCTTTGAGTTCTCTCCGAGATATTCAGGAGTTCTCGGGTCCTCAGATTATCCCTGGGCGTCGGTTGGATTTTTCTCCCAAGACTTGCGAGGACGTGCCTTCCCTGTGGTTAGCATGCCCCCAGAAGGCCCCGGTGGTAGGAATTTGCGGATACTGTTGGGGTAGCTGGGGGTCCCTGTGTTCACCCAGAATGCATCGTTTTGTTGTTGGTTTCCTTAGACAAAGAGTTCACCGTTCGGCTGGAGACCGAGAAGCGGCTGTACACGGTGGGTGAGCCGGTGGAGTTCAGATGCATCCTAGAGGCACAGAACGTTCCTGACCGTTACTTCGCTGTGTCCTGGGCCTTCAACAGCTCGCTCATCGCCAGCATGGGGCCTAATGCTGTGCCAGTCCTCAACAGTGAATTCGCCCATCGGGAAGCCAGGGGCCAGCTCAAAGTGGCCAAGGAGAGCGACGGTGTCTTTGTGCTCAAGATCTACCACCTCCGCCAGGAAGACAGTGGGAAATACAACTGTCGTGTGACAGAGAGAGAAAAGACTGTCACCGGGGAGTTCATTGACAAGGAGAGCAAGCGGCCCAAGAACATCCCCATCATAGTCCTCCCCATCAGTAAGTAGAGAGATGTGCTGCCACCTCTCCTCCCCCCTCCCCACCCCCGTCTGGTCTGTAGCTGGCATCATTGAAAAAGAAGTTGGGGGACAGATGAGCTATTTGGCGGTGGGGGGTTCATGGAGCCCAAGGGTTCAGTCAGCGCTGGCAGAGAAACCCGCTAATCTTTCTCTCTCCCTTCTCCAGCTTGCCTGCCCACACTTAGCACACCCCCCCACCCCCCAGTGACTCAGAGCACTGGGGTGTGTGTGCAGGCTGGAAGGGGCATCCCAGAGCTGAGCGTTAGCAGCCCTCTGTAAATGCTGGCTGGGCCAGCTCAGCTGGGAGGAAAATCAGGAATCGGGGAATGACTGTTTGCTCCCACGTGGGAATCAAGTGCCCAGAAGAAGTGGGCAGATGCCTAGCTTGAAATATCACTTACAAGGGTTGGTCTTTTATGGGAGGATTTTCAGTCATAAAGCCCCTTATTTAAAAGGATTTGCTGTCTGGGTTTTTGCGTATAAGGGTTGGCATTTCCCTAAGGGTCTCTTCCCTATTGAAGTTGTGTTTTAAAAAGTCAGTGGACGGGACCTCTCCCGTCTTCCTGGAGCACAGCCTTCCCGTGAAAGCTTAGCCGGTTTCCAAGGCTCTGGCCAGGCTCCTGTCTCCAGGGAAGCTGGCCTCGTCTGGGCGGGGACCCGTTGCAGCTGGGAACCGGGGACACTACCCACGTTTGCGCCTACCATGTTTACCCATCCCCTAGGGTCAGGACGTTATTAACATCTCCGTTCTCTCAGAGTTCTGTTTTTACTAAAAAGAGAGTTAAAGCTTACCATGCCCTGATTTTTAAACAGGACAGTGAAGTTTTTAAACTAACCTTTAACCTTTTTCTCAACTGCTCCAACTGTTCTTTCCCTTATCCTTGTATGGTTCCCTCTATGCTTTGAGTTTCCCTTTTCCATTTTTAATATAGCCCCCCCCAAGCAAGAAGGGTAAAGCAAACAGAGGGTCTCGCCACTTCTCTCTTTTCTCCCCCATGGGGTTCCTTTCTTTCGTCCTTATTTCTTTATTTTTTAAAATCTCTCTCACACATCTAATAATCTCAAAATTATTTTGTTTCTTAGACTCTTATTTTATTCCTTGCAATGCCTAGCATGGTGCTTTGCGTAGGGAACGTGCTTGCTGAGTATTTGTAGAGTCGAGACGGTGGAATCGAATGCCCACTCTCCTGACTGTTTTCTGTCGGTTTGTGCTTGCCTTAACCACGGACTCTCTACCTTTAAATCTGCAACTAATTCCTCGTTGTGCTGTAAGGATCCAGGGAAGGGCAGCCACGCTGTTTCCTGTGTCTTTTGTACTAAGAGATTTCCCCCGACCCCTTCCAAGAACTTGTTTGATGATCTGTGGCCCTGCTATATTGCTTTTCCAGCAGATAACTGGGTAGTTAAAGTCCCTCAGCACCACCAGATCCTGCCCCAAGGCCACTTGGGTAAGTCTACCGAAGTACAGCGATCACATCGGGAATGGTGATAATACCTTGGATTTTAATGGCGCTTTTCCTTCCAAGAGTCCAAGTGCTTCTGCATAGATCACTTCTTCCTGCTCTTCCACCTCTGAAATCCCTGCAGAGGCCACAATCCTATCCATCCTAGGAAGGAAGAAGCCAGAGCACCGTGTAGAGACGTGGCAGGGCCAGTCCTATGAGCGGCTGAGTGTGCGTGGTGTCAGGAATATTTGCTTCCAGCTCCAGACCCACTGCTCCGTGCTTAGCCTGTGCTGTCTCACCCCCCTCCTGATGGGACATTTCACCAGCGCCTGTGCCGTCAGATTCTCATTAGTCTGTGCTAGTTCTCGCTTAATCCAGAGAGTTCTACACTGTCGGTTGCCTTTTTCTCAGGCTCAGGAACGCTCGGAACTAGTCTTAACAGGCAGTGCAGCCCCTGGGTTCTTATCTGCCTAGGACCCAGCCCGCCAGCCTGGTTTTTCTTCTCCGAGGGCCACATATCACGGTGCGGTTCTTCCAGGCAGTCCCCATCGGAACCCAGCCAGGGCTTCTGGAAGAGTCTGCTGGGGTGGCCAAAGGGAATGGCAGGGATGCCCTGCACATTGTTCTGCTGGCGGCAAGCGAAGGGACTTTTATCGCTTCATGCGGAGTTGTCCTTTCAATTCCCCGCGTGGAACGATCTTGCTAGGGATGGGTCTTTTACTTCAAGAGGAATTATCATTAATGAGGATGACAGTGCACAGTGTTGTGACCCCGAGAATCAGGAACTCTTAGTGCCTCCATTTTGCACAAGAGAAATGGAAGCGTGGGGAGGTTGAAGAAGAGTCCCAAGGTTACAGAGTTAGGAAGCAGTGAACCCAGGCCTAGAGGCCCCATCTGCTTGCCTCCAAATCCATGTTTTTAGGGCTTCTTAGTGCCGTAGATGATGGCTAACCGGGAGCCTCCCCATCTCTGTAAATCATCTTCATATGGCTCCTGGGAAAATTCCTCTTTTCCACCCAGCCCAGATCGATTTTTCACAGGGAACAAGCCAGTCCAGAATGGAAAGCAGGCACCCTCCCCATAGCACGAACTAGCTGCTGGGGCTCGGTGCTCATCTTTGTCTGTTTCTGCCTGTGGGAGAAATATGGGACGAGATGGATTCACTACATGGTGATGGGTGTCTGTGTGTCCCTCCTCCATGATTGGGTGTGCCGCTTAATCTGGAATTTGATTTCATTGGTTGATTTTAAATCACTGTGTTTCATGTGGGTGGTACCTGGAAAACTGAAGCCGAATTCATTATGGTGTTTGTATTTAAAACTCAGTATAGATAAAAGAATGTATACATAATGAAGACAGATTTGAACATCCAGGATATTTATAACAACAAAAGTTATTAGGAATAATCATGATCACTGTGACCACCTTTTGGAATCCTCCAGTGTGTTGGGTGACTTAAATGCATAGTCTTACTTCCTTTTTAATCTTTAAAAAAATGCATACTAGAAATGTCACTGTCCCTATCTTAGAGACAAAGCACGTAGAGTGGAAATAATTTGACTGAGTGACGTCAGCAAACTAAGTGAGTAGAGAAGGAGCGAAGGGAAGTGGATCCTTTGCCTGAACTTTGATTGGCAGGAGGTTTTGAGGCTGCAGCCGTGGAACCAGGGCTGAACATGGGTGGCAGGTTGGAGAGCTGGTGGCCTCGGTCTGTCCATTAATGAGAAGTATGAGAGCGTACTCTCCACCCCTCCGTGAAACAAGACGCCTGTGCCATTTTAACCCACACCCAAGCAAGCTCATGTTTATCTTCCAAGTATGTCCCATCATTTTTGTGCTGCTTGCTAATATTGCCCTGTAGGGCTCTAGTGACATGTTGCAGATGTCCAGCATTCATTTGCCTGCCGTATCACCAAACGGCAGGAAGATGGAGGTGAAGTAGAATTCCGGAGTCACTCAGCTTACGCAAACTCCCAAGTGGAAAAATCCTTGAACCCCAGCTGAGCAGATTCCCTGATAAATGCCTTTTTGCCCCAAGCGCAAGGTCATTGCTCTGTGTTTCTTAGGATCTAATTCAGTCTCTGGTCTCAGACCCTCTTTATCCCACACATTACCCTGGCACCCAGCTAAGGGCCTCTGAGTTTATGGATCTTAATATCCGGGGGGGCAGTGCCCAGAAGCAGCCGGGGCTCACAGTGGCAGCAAGTGTCGGGGGGCTTTCACCCTCCAGGTGACCGGCCCCTGCATAGCAGGACTTCTGCCCCGTCCTCCTTTGCCCGCTATGGGGAGGGGGCGGGAGCGGCCTGAAAGCCACAGCGTGGCCCTCTCTCCCTCTTTCCAGAGAGCAGCATCTCTGTGGAGGTGGCCAGCAACGCCAGTGTCATCCTGGAGGGGGAGAACCTGCACTTCTCCTGCAGCGTCCGCACGGCGGGCCGGCCGCAGGGCCGCTTCTCCGTCATCTGGCAGCTCGTGGACCGGCAGAACCGCCGCAGCAACATCATGTGGCTAGACCGGGACGGCACTGTGCAACCGGGCGCATCCTACTGGGAGCGCAGCAGCTTCGGGGGCGTCCAGATGGAGCAGGTGCAGCCCAGCTCGTTCAGCCTGGGCATCTTCAACAGCAGGAAGGAGGACGAGGGCCAGTACGAGTGCCACGTGACCGAGTGGGTGCGGGCTGTGGACGGCGAGTGGCAGATCGTCGGGGAACGCCGGGCCAGCACCCCCGTCTCCATCACGGCTCTTGGTAAGGCAGCATCTGGTGGTCTTTCTGTGGGGCAGTGGGGAGACTGCTCCCCTGTCAGAAACCTCACCCTGACTTCCATCAAAGTTCTGGCAGGAAACAGTGGCACCTTCTGAAGGGTTTGATTGAAGGGCCTGTTACCAACGTGTGGGTAGGGTTGAGGGCCTTGGGGACTGGTGGCAGCTGGGGGCACGCACCCTTCCAGGGTCCGCATGGAAGGAGTGAAGTTGGAAGAACTCTGGCCAGGGGATTGAGGCCACCCAGCAGGAGTGGTGGCCCCAGGTGGAGGAACGTGGCCACTGCCAAAACCGGCCACCCCCCAGAGCAGAGCCTCTCTCGCCTACCCCCAGGCTCTCCTGCCCTGCAGCCCAGGGGCTCAGCCCTTCTCAAAAGGCCAGAGCAACACAGACAAGGGTAGAAAGTACCTCTTTCGCCCTTTTTTTAAAAGCATTTACTATGTTCCTGACTGAGTCTAAGCACTTAAGCTCAATTGTCCCTTTGAATTTTCACCTAGCCAAGGGCTAAACCCAATTTTACAAGGAAACTGAGTGAGAAGGGTTACCTCACATGCCCAGGGCCACAGCTTTTAAAGGACAGGCCCATCGTCCAGACCAGGGAAGCTAAGTCTCTCCATTTTTCTTTCAAAGCCTGTGCTTTCATGTTTCCTTCTATAAGGCACCTTCTTAGGAAAGCCACTTCCTCATTAGCATGAAATTAAAAGATACCTTGAGATTTGCTAAAACCCGAGAATTAGATTTGCTTCTCATGGGGCCGTGAAAGAGACTTCTATCAATGTTTATCTGCCTAATAGGATCAGCATATTAAATTGTAAAAGGCCAGTCGGCTACTTGTTGTCTTGTTAGGTCTTTCTGTTTATGAGGACAACTGTGACATCAGCTGTCCTCAGTGGCTTTGTGTCCCACTCCCTGGGACTACATTGTCCACTCTCCTCATAGGTAGGGCTGGTGGCGCCTTTATTCACACACCCATTACGATGGTAGCCCCGGCTGGTTTTCCCTCAATGGAAGATTACAAATATACTACCCATCCAAGATTACAAATACACTTTTTTTCCCTAAAAGCTTAATCCCCAAGACTGGCCTGCTTCTTGCAGTCATCATATTGCTCAGATTTCTGTCTGTGGAAACTTCGTCCACCGGTTGAGTTTGCCACCCTCCCACCCCGGCTCAGTCAACACCAGTGTGGACCTTTGGGGATGCCACCTGTGAGGAAACGTCTAACTTTCCAGTCACGGTCATTTTCCCCCACATCATGAGGTTAGAGACATCCAAGGAGTGATTAACATTTGTCCGGAGCACTTCTCCAGAGGTCACCTCACAGAATCCACTAATCCCCTGAGAATTTTCCTTCTCACCTTATGTCTGTGGTTCTCACAGTCAGGGTTACCAGGGGCTCTGACCTGGGATCGCAGGGCTTGGTTCTACTTCCCTGTTCTCTACCTCTGAGGTGCCTCTGGCCAGAGCCATAGTTAGGGCGGCCCAAGGTGGTTAGGGCAGGGAGAGTAGAGGGCACTGTGGGGTCAAGTTGCCTGTCAGTCTAGATGGTGACCTACATGAGTTTTCATATTGGTGCAGTTAGGTACGGCTGGCTCTCAGCAGGCGCCCCAGGAAGATGACAGGTGGGAACACCCTCCAGCTGCCCTGGCCCATCGTGACCATTCAGTTAGAGTAAGCCGGCTGCCCCGTGCTCCGTGATCCTGGTGTGTGCTCTGTCAAGCCTGGACAGAGTCCCTTGCCTGGAGAAGCTCTCTCCCCTTAGGGTGTTGAGGCCAGGAACCCCTGTGCATGGCCTCTCCCTGAGGTCCTATGTTCCCCCCACCCTTGGGGCAACATATACTGCACACAGAGACCCAAGTGACCACCACAACCACTTAAGGTTTAAGGCTGGGTCTCTGGGTCTTAACTTTTTTTTTAAAGGATACATAAAGATAGCTTATGAAATCCAAACTGAAAATCCAGAGTTTTCAGCAAATTATGCCAACCTATTTGCTGTCTTAGCCGCCCCACACAAATCTGAAAAACTCACTCTGTGCCTGGTATTTTACCCACAGAATCTGAAGTACTTTCCTTTATGTGCATTTTGTTTCTTCAGCAAATGACATATATGACAGAATAGGGCGTGGGCCAGGTACTATTCCATGCCAAGTATGTTGCAAAATATTAATTCATTTCATCCTCACAAGGACCCATTTTACGGGTTGGGAAATAGAGGTGGAGAGAAGTGAAGTAACTTGCTGCTGTCACATAGCTAGAAAGTGTTACCGTCAGGCATCTGGCTCAGGGGTCTGTGCCTTTAACCCCTTCCCATGGATAACACCACCTGCCTGCCCCTGGCTAGCAGCTTGACCGTGGGAAATCATTTCACTTCTCCATGCCCCTTCCTCACCCGTAAGGAATGGATGGTGTGTCTTCTTGTCCTATGAGGTCATTTGGAGGATTCAGTGAAGTGTGGTGGAAGCACAGCCATTGGCAGCATGCCTGGGGCATGGCGCTCCGTAAATGCTGGCTGGCCCTGGTTTTATGATCACAACCAATGTATTAATGCTAAGTAGTGTTTCAAGGTGAGGGAAGTCAGATAACCCCCACTGAGGAGCTGGGGTCAGGGACTAGTCAGCTGGCCGTCCATGAGGAGTATTAGGAGCCTCACAGCCTACTGTGATGGCAGAAGCCCACCTCACCCCAAGTCCCCCCTGCTGGAGGTCTGGCCACGTGCTGTGGCTCCCTCAGTGCCTGTCTCCTTTGAATTTCACAAGGAGAGTGAAAGAAGGGCGGGTGAGTGAACCTCCACTGCCTGGCCCAGGAACGTGGGACGTGTCCTGCCACCTGCCTTCCCGTTCTCCAGCCCCGATGTGCTGCAGACCAGACAGGGGAGGTGTTGGGACTGGACGCTGTGTCCACATTGCAGGCAATGAATGAAGTTGGCTTGGGGGCTTTTTTCTCCTGGTGTTTTTTTTGTTTTGTTTTGTTTTTTAAGATTTTTTTTTTTAGAGAGAGAAAGAGAGCACAAGCAGGGGGACCTGCAGGCAGAGGGAGAGGGAGCAGCAGACTTCCTACTGAGCGGGGAGCCTGATGCAGGCAGATGCTTAAATGACTGAGCCACCCAGGCACCCCTTTTCTCCTGTTTCAGCCGGGGATCCCAAGCTTTCTAGGATGAGCTCTGCCTACAAACTTCAGTTCCTGTGAGGGGACTGATGGGAGGCAGATGGAAATGAAGGTTTCACTTAGAGGGACTTGCTCAGTGCTGCTCAAGGAGAGTCGCCTCTGGCCTCTGTCTGCAGGGTCTTGTGACCTTCTGGGCTTGTGCTTCCAGGTGAGAGCCAAAGTAGCCGTGGTCCGGGCATCAGGAGAGACCCAGAGCCTTGGTGGTGCTCCGTTCGCTTTGCCAGCAGTCCCATCACTGCGGCACACTGCCCTGAGAAAGCCAGGTGTCCCCTCTCCCTCCCACAGCTGGAGTCTCTGCTCTCTCTGCAGAAATGGGCTTTGCTGTCACAGCTATCTCCCGCACGCCGGGCGTGACCTACAGTGATTCCTTCGACCTGCAGTGCATCATCAAACCCCACTACCCGGCCCGGGTCCCCGTGTCAGTGACGTGGCGGTTCCAGCCGGTAGGCACCCTCGAGTTCCATGACCTGGTGACCTTCACCCGGGATGGAGGAGTCCAGTGGGGGGACAGGTCCTCCAGCTTCCGAACCCGAACGGCCATCGAGAAGGCCGAGTCGAGCAACAACGTGCGTCTCAGCATCAGCCGGGCCAGCGACACAGAGGCGGGCAAGTACCAGTGTGTGGCAGAGCTGTGGCGGAGGAATTACAACAACACCTGGACACGGCTGGCCGAGCGGACCTCCAACCTCCTGGAGATCAGGGTGCTGCAGCCAGGTCAGTGGCATGGGGGCTGGGGGTTTGCCATGGTGCCAGTACGTGGGGACAGAGAGGGGACGCACTTCGAGCCCTCAGTGGTCCTGCTTTATAGCTGCAGAAATTTCAGATTTGGAGGCGGCTGTAAGAGGACTGTTTGCTGGTCTGGCTTGTCCATGGCTGACCTCTTACCTGTGCTTGGTTTGGGCTGTTGTTTCTGAACCATTTGAGGGTCACTGGCAGGGGTCGGGTCTCCTGCCTTTAGGTCCTCCAGTGTGTGCCTCCTAAGAACAGGGACTCTCTCCTATCCAACCAGGACACTGCTGTTGGGCCCAGGAATTCACCACCGCTGCGGAATGCTACCAGCATTTCTCCTGTTGTCCCTATGATGTCCTTTATAGTTTTTCTTCTTTTCTTCCTTCCAAACCAGGATCCAATCAGGAATTGCAAACTGCTTTTAGTTGTCTTGTCCTTTTAGACTCTCTTTACTTAATGTCATCTCCTAAATTCTTGCAACAGCAGCATGGAGGAGGGACCATTGTCCCTTGTTGGCAGCTAAGGAATGTTGAGCGCGACAGGGGACGGGAGAGTCCCTTACTGAGTTATTTCCCTCGTGGCAGGTGCTTAGGGTTGCTAGTTTTATGAGCCTTTCACAAGCCCAGGAAAGACTGTGACTCGCCCAGGGTCATGCAGCTGGTAAAGGGTGGACCCAGGGTTTGAATGCTTGTGTTTTTTTCCCCATGCCATTTCCCGGGGTGGGAGAGGAGAGTGGTTGCTCCTTCCCTGGACCCTTTTCCTAATGCACAGGAGCAGGTAGGTATCTGTGCTTTCCTGGTGTCCCCGGTGTGTGTCCCATCTCCTCCTTGGCTGGAAGCTGGTGGAAGGTGGAGCCCAGGCTGTGGGCCCAGGTTCCCTGCCATGGCCGCTGGGCCCCTGAATAGGAAAGGGCAGGCACCCTTGCTGTGAAGGGTGGTGTGGATGAGACACGACTTGCAAAGACGACTTTCTGACTTTGTGACCCGCCCATTCTGCAAAGATGGTTTGAACACCTTGCAAAGAAGACTTTTCTACCGACTCACCAACTTGTCTGCTCTGCCACGTCATATGGTGATAGTGGTATTGTCTGAACTGGCCCTGGCCTCTTCTAACCCCGTGAAAGCCCTGTTCTGCACCAGATTTTGGAACAAGCAAGTTGTATAAATGATGGGAAGGGGTTCCTTGTGCAGTTACAACCTAAGCCTGGGCAGCAAGAAGCTCAAAGAAGATGCTGTGCTGCTTAAGTAGATTTTTGGGTTAATGGAGGGTTAAGCAGAGACCCCATTTTGTATGACCTCTTGTTGTGGAAATGCTGAGGGACACACTTGCCTGTCTCACTGACCAGGACATTCTAGTTGTAATTGTGCATTTTGTGGTCTCCTCTGGCCCTCAAGCTCGCTGTTGTGAGCCACAGCACCCGTCACATGGTTCTGCAGCTGTAGAAGGTAGCCTCGGTGCTGACCTCAGGACCTTGCCTGACATTGCCTTTTTGAATCAGTTCCTAATACTTGCTTGCTTCTGCCCCTGTTTGGGATCGAAGGCTGGAGCACGTAAGGAAAGGCTCAGGAATTAGCTCAGCAAAGATTCAAGTTATTTGGATTTTGACGAACTTACGGTGTTTCTAAAAAGAATAAGGGGTAGAAATGTGTTAAGTTCCTCTTGGGAGCCAGACTTTGTCCTTACTAGCACCTATGTGAAAAATTCATCCAACACTGAAACGATGGAGATGTTTGTATCCCTGTTGTGGTTTCTCTGCGGAGAAACCCAGGCTCCCAGTAACTTAGGAGGCACGATGGCAGTGAACCAGCTTGTCAAGTGGAAAACCGAGCTTGCTGGGGCTGGTGGGCCTCGGTCTTCTCAGCTTCCAGAGGTCTCTCCATTTTCCATCATACCATCTCATTCCTCCTGGGTGGAAAATGTAGCTGGAGAGCTAGGGGTGAGGGTCTGCTCTGAGACCTGTTTCGGGTCTCTGTGGCTTGTGCCGAACTAGTCTGTGGAGCGAGAAGGGGCAGCAGTGGTGCAGAAGCCTGTGGGGAGGGGCTGTGGGTCACGTGGCCTGTGCTCTGAGGTGAGCAATGTTGTGCCCCCTCCGCTGCCAGGTGCTCTGGGGGCTGCAGAGAGCCCAGTGGGTGCTGGGGCCACACACCACCGCCCAGGGAGTGGCTGATGCACGAGGGAGAGTCCATCCCTCTTCATGTTACCATCCTCCTCTACTAAATATTGATGCAGTTAGCTCTTCACCTTTCCCAAAGAGCTCCATGGTCGTTTTTTCTTTTCCCTGCCACACACTCGGGTTGGTACTGAGCCTTCATGGTGGGGGGTGGGGCAGGCAGGGGAAGTAGAGTGGAAAATACCAGAGGGCTGACTGTGTCAGACACTTGGCGTGTGTGATCCGTGTTGTCTTCACCCGATACCCTGGGAGGAGGCTCTTGCTGTCCCACTTTATCAGCAAAGTCACTGAGGCTCGCAGAGGTTCTGACTTGCCCAAGTCAAGTAAGTGGTGGGGGCGGGGGAGGTTGGGATTTGAACCCGTGTGTGCCTTGTTAAAAAGCAGTGGGGTTGGATGATGAAAGGGGGACTTTGACTTTCTTTAAGGCCGTATCGTCAGAGATCGTACTTAATGCATTGAGTTAACAGCCTCATTAATAGAAAGAAGTTTATCTTTGGAGCTGGCTGACGGGGAGTCTCACAGCACAGGTGGTTGTAGCAGTGAGAATAGTGACAATGACACAGCAGCTAATCTTTAGGGAGTGTTTCTTGTGTGTGTTCCTCACCAGCCTGAATGCTTTAGATGCAGTAGCTTCCTTGGTTCTCACAATACCAGGTTTCACCCATTTTATAGACGAGGACATGAACAGAGACATTAAATAGATTACCCAGTGATCCATAATAAGAGGCAGAAGCAAGATGCAAATCCAGACGGGCAGTCTGGCTCCACAACCCAAGCTCTTAATTTGATTATATTGCATATTTTCTAGGCAATTTTTTTTTTTTTTTCCTTCTCAGGGAGCCTTTTCAGTACCAGGTACTTTTATTTGACTTCACCTCTCTCTGGTTTACCATCTGTGATTTTCTGACACCCGTTAGTAAATACTTCAATTTGTTTTTTTCAAGTTGGGGCCACAAGGTGCCCGTAGAGGTTCTAGTCTGCTAATGGTGAAGGATTTTTATTTTTTTAAGATTTTATTTATTTATTTGACAGAAATCACAAGTAGGCAGAGAGGCAGGCAGAGAGAGAGGAGGAAGCAGGCTCCCCGCGGAGCAGAGAGCCCGACAATGGGCTCGATCCCAGGACCTTGGGATTGTGACCTGGGCCGAAGGCAGAGGCTTTAACCCACTGAGCCACCAAGACGCCCCATGGTGAAGGATTTTAACTGACGTCTCCTCTAACACCCATTTCTTCAAACTTCTGCCACAAGATGGCTCCTAAGACTTGGGGATACCAGAGCTCAGAACCAGCCTGGGCTTCTCTTCTTGTTGCTCTCCCTCCAGTCCTTGCCCCTCAAAACAGACCTCTTACCCCTGCTCTGGTGTTTTCCATCGAGTGTCCCTCCACCCAACACCTGCTGCCAATCGCTTTTAAGAATATTTTATCAAATATTCTTATTCCAACAGAATCACAGAGAAACCAGGGACTGTTGGCTCTCTCGTGCTGGTCCATGTGTCAGCCTTTCACTGTTCATGTCACCTGCTCCCAAGGGGCTCTGTGTGATCTGTGCCCCAGATCGGTCCTTGCCAGGGCCACCTGCTGGCCTGACCACATCACAGGTATTTGATGCATTAAAATTTCTGGCTGGATGGCACAATCGATCGTGGATCTATCATTGACCATTCTTTTTACCTACTTCCTGCTCCATCCGTGCGTCCCCAAGGAGATCTTCGAGGAACACCATCGCTCCCATTTTGTTGATTTAGATTAGCCTGATTCCCATCGATCACAGTGTGACCCCCCACGGGGCATTTAGGCAAGACTTTAAGCCAGTTCAACAAATTCGATTCCTCGCTTTTAATCAATTCTTTTCTCTTTTAATTTCCAAGCATCGCTTTGCTTTCTTCTGATTTTCTTTAGCACCAAAAAACACCTCCATTCACATATTCCTAAATACAGAAGCAATAAGGGAAATGTCAGCACTCATTTTCCAAGTGTTTACGACCCTCTCTCGGTCTGGCTATTAAATATTGCACATTCAAATTGACAAAGCAATAAACAAGCTTCCAAGAGGAGAGCCTCCGGTGTAGAAAGCCGACTTGTCAGTGGGTGTATTCTGCTGGGATTTTACTGATGGGTAGTCAGGATGAATATTTAATACCCTGTGGATGCTGCCAAATCCGTTTTCTCCAGTTTCTTCTTGCTGACCTGGCAGATTGGGAGGGCTGAGCGCTTTTTTCTTTGACTTGCATGGGTCCAGGGCATGTGAACAGTGGCTGTCCTTGTCACAGTCTGGTAAGTGACAGCCTGCCTCATCCCAAGTGGGATTGGCCCCTGCTTTCTTTTAGGAGAAGCTGAGGTTCATTCTCCTGGCATGCCGGGTGCGTGTGGCTTCCGCCTGCTGGGGGCTCAGAGACAGTGAGCAGGAGCGCCAGAGCCCTAGGGGAGTTCCCCAGCCCTCCCCCACCTCCTCAGGCCCCGTTGTCATGGTGACTCCAGGTGCACCTGTTTGCAGGCCGCACGTAAGGGTCATTGCTCTGTCTGCAGACAGGTAAGACAGACAGGGCATGTCTGGGTGACTCCTCATCAGCTGCTTCCACTTCCAAACTTTTGCTGCTTTCTCCTCGCTCCTCCCTCCCGCTGCCTTCTGCAAGCACATTTGAGCACCTACTCTGTGCCAGTTTCCATGCTCAGTACTGCAGCTGCAGACAGGGGCATGTCCTCATTCCTGCCTGGCAGGCTGTCCTGCAGCCTGGGAAGATGTCGAAGCTTGGGGAAGAGTCACAGGGATGGTGGCAGGGCCGGCTTGGGGGTGGGCAATGGGACAGTTCAGGCTTGGAGCAGCGTATACAGAGGACATCATGGAGGGAGGAAGCAGCATGCGTGTTTTGACGTGACTGAAGCATGGGGTCACGGAGGGCTCTGGCCCCAGGTGTGTGGGCGAGGGCCAAGGGAGTCCCTTTTAGACACCAAAGTGTGGAGGGTCATCACATGTGGTGGTTAAAAGCGAGGACAGACCAGGCAGCCTGCGTTTGAATCTGGGCTCTGCCACTTACCAGCAGGGTGACCTTGGCCAGTATCTCTAAATTTGGGGATAATGTTACGTATTTCATAGATCTGGTGGGGAGCAAATAGCCAGTATTTATGAAGTGCTCACAACAGTGCTTAGCACACGGAAAGGAATCTATGAATTGGTTAACATTTTCTAATCTGAGCAATCAGGAGTTCTGATGGTGCTCAGATCATATCCTTTTTATAACAGTTCAGAATAGTCCCTTTACTACTCTTAAAATGAAATTCCTAGATAGTATAACATGCCTACTCACATAACCTTTAGAAATGGTTACAGTGCCCTAACTGTGGGATAAAGGATGAATGTTTTTGAAAAGGAGTTCGTAGCACAGTGACTCGGGGCTCAGGGACAGTTACGGTGGGCAGACACGCCGACGCTCTGTCCCTAGAGACACCGACCGACTGTCAGGCCCGTCAGCCCCAGCAGCACGGCTCTCCCCGACATGCTTTCTGGAAATCCTGAGCAACTCTTGCTGCAGTGTGGAACAAAACAAAGGAAGATCCTC
Source organism: Mustela lutreola (assembly GCF_030435805.1). Lineage (NCBI taxonomy): Eukaryota > Metazoa > Chordata > Mammalia > Carnivora > Mustelidae > Mustela > Mustela lutreola. The sequence goes on along the minus strand of NC_081299.1, from coordinate 99,807,348 downwards.
CCTTCGTTTACTTGGCATATATTAAAACCATGCAAAATTAAAAAAAAAAAAAGGTATTGTTTTCCCCCACATGAATGTCATTTGAAAGTCACGCAGGACAGAGCCAGAGGTTTGGGGCCCAGAGCCATCCCAGGCCTGGGTTTGCATCTATCCCTGGCCCTCATCCACTCAGCACCCCCACTTCCAATCAATGTGACAAAGAAAAACCTGCCCGCAGATTTTGCTGACATCTGCTGAAAACTGTGGTCCTGAGGAGCCCCAAGCAGGCCCCAAGCTGGGAGCAACAAGCCCCTGCTTGTGGCTTAGGAAGGTCCCCCTGGTTCGGGGTGGGGGCTGGAGAGCTCCCTTGCAGGCCGAGTATGGCCAGCCAGAGATTCTAGGGGTCAAGTAGGGCCTGACCATGGGGAGAGAGAAGAGCAGGGGCTTAGGATAGAGGGACTGTAGGTATAGTAGCTGCCTGACTGGCATGTGTCTTTGCCTCCTTCTCTGAGGGAGGGTGCGACACACACACACGCACACACACGCACACTCATTTCTCTCCCATAGCTTTCCCTCCTCACCTGACTTGCTTCCCTCAACTTGACAGATGTCTGCTGTCTGGCCACTGGCCCTGTCTATGCCTCACTGTTCTGATCGCTGTCACCTGTCTTTAGTAAAGCCCAGTGTTCCTCCTCTCTCCTCTGCTCCTTCACTGCCCAAGTCTCCTCATTGGTCCCTCTGGCCCTGTGCACCCCCGTACAGAAACTGCTGTCTCCTGGGTTACCTGCAGCCACCTCACGGCCACACCTGTGTCTTCTCTGACTCACCGTGCCTCCCACTTGGCTGGAGGGCTGGTGAGGCTGCAGCTCGCTGGCCCCCACCCCCAGCTTTTTGGTTCGATGGTCTCAGCAAGTCCCAGGTGATGCTGATGTCGGAGGGCCCCACAAGGCCCCAGATGGCCCCCTGAGAGCTGCAGTGGTCAGTGTCTGGTACGCATCCCAGGCCCCTTGCAGACCGGTGGAGGCTTACTTCTCTGACCTCACCTGCAGGACTGACCGCTTGCTCTCCCTGACTGTGGTGTGCCGAGCAGTTCCCACCTTTGCTCCCCTGGCCCCTCTCTCTTGGGTGCCCTCTCTCTCCCTTCCTATGCCTGGACAACTCCTACACACTTGTTTTGCAAGGGCTGGCTGAGCTCAGATGTCGCACACTTTGTGAAATGGGCTGTCCCTCCTGTCGCAGTCGGGATTAAACGCCTCTCCTTTAGATCCCCATACCTCCAAGAAAAGATCAGTCACCTATTTATTCAATCACCCATTTCTTAATTTGTTTAGCAAATGGTTGGGTCACAGTCCCTGGCCTTCAGATGCTTCTAATTTCGTAGGAAACAAAAGGCCTTTAAAAAACAAACCTCAGCGTGAGACAGCCTGTAAGAGCTCTTGCAGGGTGTAAGGAAATCCTTTACTGATGGAAGAAGGGAGTTCGGGGCGGGGGTTTGGGGGATGGCATACAAAGCAGGGTCTGCAGGATGGGTGGGTTGGCCAGTGAAGCCGCTGCTCTCCCCGGCTGAGTTCCCCCAGACACCTCTCCCGGCCTTCCACCTGTCCTTGCTGTAACACAGCCACCTCTCCGAGAATGCCAAACCCAGGATCCCGCCCCATGAAAGGCCTATGAAAGACTTTGCAGGTGCACAAAGAAAGGGCCCTTCGCTCAAACTGGGCACAGCACGGCCCTGGGAGCCTGAGGCGCCCCCTGGAGGCAGCACTCACCTGAGCCTGTGCTGGCAGGTGGGGCCTCACTCCCAGCCTCTCTTCCTGCCCCTACCTCCTGCTGACTCCAGTTGGGGATTAACCCAGCCTTTGCCCCTGGCTTTCCCATCACCTGTGTGCTGTCTCCCTCCCAAAATCCATTCACTCATGGGGCTCTGTCTGCGGATTCTCAGGCTCTAGGGTTCACGTGAATCACCCAGGGATCTTGTTAGAGGCAGATTCTGAGTCAATGGCAGGGCGGTTGCGGGGTGGGGTGGGGGGGTCTGGGAATCTGCATCTCTGTCAAGTTCTCAGGCAACGCCGGGCCCAGGCCAGTGGCTGCGCGTCTAGTAGAAAGTTGGCCACTTTGTTTGACAGTTCTGGATCTCGTGGTGTGCTTTGAACGTGGCACTGAACCTAGAGACCAAAATGAAATGGAAGTAGTAAAAATGTAAATAAACTCTTGCTAAACTTTCTACAGACCATTGCGTTTAGGCTACACATATTCCTATGAGGTATTGTCATCACACCGATGAAAATTCCACCAGTCCTAGGGCGCCTGGGTGGCTCAGTTGGTTAAGCGACTGCCTTTGGCTCAGGTCATGATCTCAGGGTCCTGGGATGGAGCCCCACATCCGGCTCCCTGCTCAGCAGGGAGTGTGCTTCTCCTTCTGACCTTCCCTCTCTTATGCTCTCTCTCCCTCATTCTCTCTTTCATAAATAAATAAGTAAAATCTTTTTTTTTTTTTTAAGAAAATTCTACTATCCTAAAGTGGGCTTCCCCCCCTCCCCACGAAGGATGATGGTGCTGGCAGGCTTCCTACTGCCCAGGGCAGTACCAGACAGGACTCCTGAGATCTTCCTAATTAGGCATGGGGGCTGCAGGCTCTCCTGGGCTTCAGGCGAGGCCCTCCCTGCCCTTGAGATGGGGAAGGAGATTCCAAGCACAGAGAAGGAGCTGACCCCTTGCCCACCTGTCAGGCAGGCACCACATTCAAAAGTGCCTCTCTTTCAAGCTTTTCAACACTTCACAATATTTTGACATGGCAAGGAAAGAAAAAATGGAAATGCTTTAAAACATCTTCCTTCCTTGGATTCTTGTTCTCAGACCACATGACCGAATTGAGGCTTAGTCATAGGATTTCAGTTTAACATATGCAGTTACTATAGCAATTGAGGTTTCCTTAGTAACAGTTGCAAAAATAATCTGGCCCCAATTAATAATACATTTTAAAGCTCTTTCTACTCTACACTGAACAACCCAGTTTTTTGGACAAGAACCAGATAATTCAGGTGGTATCATTTGTGCTGATATAGATATCATTTGCATGTGGTGAATTGGGTTGGAAGGGAATGAAAAGGGAGCTGGTTGTTTCAAGTATTGTAGGAATCGGATCTGAAAAGTCGACTGGCAAGCTAAATGCATCTAGTTTGCAGAGCTGGGAAGCTTACTGGTAAACCCTGCCCTGGATTCCTGTGTGCCCCGGAGGACTTTGTGTGTTTGAAGAAGAGAGAAGGCTGGGGATGGGGCTTGTTTACAAAAAAGACAAAAAGAAGGGTGGGGCGTGGGACGTAGGATTTCTCTCTCATATTGGTGTGTTCTTTTTTTTTTTTTTTTAAGAGGGGGGGGAAGAGGTGGTGGGGGAGGAGCAGGAGAGGAAAAGAGAGAATCTTAAGCAGACTCCAAGCCCAGCATGGAGCCCTTTACTGGGCTTGATTTGATCTCATGACCCTGAGATTATGACCTGAGCCGAAATCAAGAGTTAGACTCTTGATCTACTGAGCTGCCCAGGTGCCACTCATATTGGTTTGCTCTTAATGGCTTGAGAAGGTCTGTGGGAATGTGAATTTAGCAGTCCTTCGTGAGTAGTGTCTCCTAATTCACACTGAGTTACTCGTTATTGGAGTTGCTTTTGCAGTAATGGCATTGGGTATTAGATCCCACCGTCCCTTAGCTTACTGAATCATCTCTGCCATCCAGAATGTTGATCTGTGCGTGACCAAGGTATCCAAATGATGGTCTGGGGCTTTCAGAAATTTCAGTTGGGGTGTGAAAAGCTGCTCTCACTGTTAACTCCCAAGGAGGAACTTGGAGCTGTGGCTTTTTCCTCTTTTTAAAAACCTTTTCAGTAGGGGGATAATGGTGGGTAGGGGAGTAAGCAGAGCCAGGTGTAATAAGGGTGGAGTGGGTATGATCCCAGATTACCTACTTGAGATGTATTTCCTTAGACCTTGGCTTCTTGCCACCATAAAGGTGAGCCCAGTCCTTAATTAGCAGGTAGGGTGGCACTGTGGAGTCTGCCCTTCCTCTGGTTTTGGAGCAGGGCAGCGAGGGGAAGGACCCTGGAGTTAGCTCCGTTCTGTCCCATTGCTCGCCACTTTCTTCTCAGCCCCCTCCCCCTCTCTGCCCACAGGAAGATCACCCCCAGCAATCCTCCAACTGCCTGCTACCACATTTCTCGGGGCACGCTTTCCCCCACAGATCCCAGCAGACACTGAGCACGTACTTTCTGAAGCCCAGGCACTGTGCCAGCCTCTGGGGAGTGTAATGATAAGACCGTCCACTAGGCACAATGGTGGTGTTCTTCAGGCCATCTCTGGCACTCAGCATCAGGAGGAGTACACTTGAAATATTTGCAGACTGTCAGGGAAAAGGTTGATCTCTGCCCTCAGGGCGCTCACAGATTAGGGTGGAAGAGAGACTAAGGAAAAACAGCCAGAAGATATGTAGAGAGTTCTGATGCCAGCGCCAATTGGGGCTGCTGGCCCCCGGTGGGAAGTAGGAACGGTGGGGGGGGGGGGAGTGGAGAGACGAACCAGAGGGGAGATGGTGGAAGGGAGGAGGTGCTTGGGGCACCTGGGTGGCTCATGGGTTAAGCCTCTGCCTTCGGCTCAGGTCATAATCTCAGGGTCGTGGGATGGAGCCCCATGTTGGGCTCTCTGCTCAGCAGGGGGAGCCTGCTTCCCCCCCTCTCTCTGCCTGTCTCTCTGCCTACTTGTGATCTCTCTCTCTCTATCAAATAAATAAAATCTTTAAAAAAAAATAAAAGCGAGGTGCAGAGGGACTGGGGGAGCCGTGTGGTGGGGTTGGGGCTGGAGGGGTGAGTCATGGAGGTAAGCCAGAACAGTTGGGCAAGAGCCAGATCCTGGAGGGACTTTGTACCATGAAAAGGAATTACTTTTTCTTTATAAGCGATAAGCAGTTGGGAGCCATTAAACTTCCTAAGCAGGAAGTGATTGGGCAGATCTGTGTTCTCAGAGTCCCCTGGAGGCTGGGTGATATGAAGAAGGTGGAGGGATGTTGGGGTGAAGCCAGCTCCGTGCCACTTGCCGCAGGCTGAGCCGCGCTTCGGGGGAAGCCCGTCCGCGTTCAGTCCTCCAGGAGCTGTGCTGGGCATAGCCTGGCTGGGGACCGCAGGCGAGCGGGGGGCGCCCAGGTGTCCGGCGCTTCCGCTGAACTGCCCCCCTTTGCCCTCGCAGTGACAAAGTTGCAGGTGAGCAAGTCGAAGCGAACCCTCACCCTGGTGGAGAACAGGCCCATCCAGCTGAGCTGCTCCGTCAAGTCTCAGACCAGCCAGAACTCCCACTTCGCTGTGCTGTGGTACGTGCACAAGCCCTCGGATGCCGACGGCAAGCTCATCCTGAAGACCACCCACAGCTCGGCCTTCGAGTACGGCACCTACGCCGAGGAGGAGGGCCTGCGGTCCAGGCTGCAGTTCGAGAGGCACGTATCCGGGGGCCTGTTCAGCCTCACGGTGCAGAGAGCCGAGGTCAGTGATAGCGGCAGCTACTACTGCCACGTGGAGGAGTGGCTGCTGAGCCCCAACTATGCCTGGTACAAGCTGGCCGAGGAGGTCTCGGGGCGCACAGAGGTCACCGTGAAGCAGCCAGGTAAGGATCTGGGGCACAGCCGTCCCAGGCCAGTGGCTTTAGCATGGAGGGACTGCCGGGGGGGTGGGGGGGCTCGTCCTAGTGCCTCCTGGTGCTGAGGCTAACTCAGGAAAGTGCCCTCTGCTCTGCTGTCAGGGACAGCATCTTCCTCACTAGGCTGGCCCCACAGGGTGACTGTGCTGGGCACGAGGTGGTGAGGCCGGGACCCCGGCAGTTCCTGGATCTCCTTCTGGGTTTTCAGGTTGCACCCTGGATCTCAGGCTGGTGCCGGCTCCATACCCAGCATTCTTGCCTGGGAGGCACTTTCTGGTCTCCCTGCTCTGCTCCCCTTTCTTTCTTACCACCCATTTCCACCCAGGGGGGATTCCTTCCCATCTTCAAAGTGGACTACGCTTCGGCCCCCATCTCAGAGCGTATGGGTGGGGGCCCCCATTCTGTTTCCTGACAGACCAGGGGAGGCACCTGAGCTCTGCAGGACTCCCTCCTACCCACCACAGGGCAGCCCTGCTCATTGAAAAACCCCTCCCTGTAATTCCCCTCCAGGTTCTAGATCTGCCCCTGGAACAACCCAGAATAAGTTTGGGTCATATCTTTTCACGTGTGGAGGGTGCTCTTGTCAGTCTCCCTTTCTCCTTATTAGAGAGCGCTTCTAGTTCTTTGAACTCCCCACACGATGTGGCCATTTAGCTCCCTCTCTGTCCCTCATTCCTACGTGGCCTGCAATCTGTTGTCGCTAGCCTGTCCTTCCTGACTGGCCAGGGTGCTCTCTTGCACCCCAAGTCCCGTCTCCGTGTCTTCATTTATGTTTTCCTCTGTGCCTGGAACAGCCCTCTCCTGCTTCTCCTGTCTTCACTCCATCCCCAGGACTTCACTCAGCACCACGTCTAGGAAGCCTTCCCTGCTTTTTCCCATATCACCAGAGGTTCCTTTTTCCTTATAAAATACCTGATGTAATAATTATTTGTTTGCATTTCTTTTCCACTATACTTTAAGTACTTTGAGGGCAGGGCTCTGTCTTTGTATATTCAGCCCCTGGTATGGCACCCTTAATAAATACTCAATGAATAAGAAACAAATGGCAGCTTTCCTCGAACACCCCAGGGCCTTTGTACTTACTGTTCTCTTAGCCTGGAACACGTTGACCATAGATATTCATTGATCTCATTCTTCCTCAAAGAGGAGTTCCTAGTGCATTTTAACTAAACTATTACCCTAGTCACCCTGTACCTGTTTCCCTGTCCCCTGCACAGCATACATCACCACCTGGCATTCTGTTTATTTACCTATTTGTATGTGAGTAATTATGAACTTCTTATTTTTTTGCATTTATTATCAGATAATATGTATTTATTTATTTGCATTTATTATTAGATAGTATGTATTATATGTAGAACTAAATATGTGCATGTGTGTGGATATATTCTTCACCTTTCTGTTCCCATGGCTTGTCTCCCAGGACCCTCGGTACACCTTTGTTCAGACGGTGCATGGAACCAGAGGCAGAGGCCAGGACGTGGCCCGGCCCACACTGAGTGCACTGGGGCCATTCCCCTTCTTTTCCCTTGGGATGTTGTCTTGCTGAGACTGCCCCAATGCAGGGTTCTCAGTCCCTCATGCTGACACTTCTGTGAACCCTTCTGCGGGTGCATCGTGAAGGAAGCTCTGCTCTCCATTATTCCTCTTGGTTTTTCCAGAGACCTCAGGCTGGTCCTTGGGGCTTTTGAAAACTGACAGTTGTCATTTGGCCCACAGATGTTCTTTTAGGTTTCTGTTCTTCCTGCCTGTTTTCAGTTTGGGTCACTTTCTCCGCTGGGAGGACGTGATCCCCGCCCACCTCGAGTTCCCTCTTAGTCACCATTCATCAACGTTGCCTTTGCTCATTTGTGCAGAAACGAAGAGATTCTCAGTGGATCCTAAATTTATCGAGGGAATTTCCCCATCTGAGACTACAGACTTACAGCAAGCTAACTGGGCCAACACACAGGGCTGCACGGATTTTGTCAAAACACAGTTAGTGAGATCTCTGTTGGTGGGAATACAGCACTATAAACAGAAAACTCACAGGATGCTGATTCAAACAACACATCCCTCCTTTTCAGTGATTTTTTTTTTGTTGTTTCTTTGTTGTTTTCTTATGCCTCTGCTTCCAGTTCCTTTTCTCTACATACCACCCCTCTCCTTCTTTACCTGATAAGAAAGAATATGCTTATAGAGCTTTTGGAAAAACACAATGAAAGAAGAAAATAATCTTTCAACCCAGAGACCATCAGAGTTAATAGCCTTATACACACGCACACACACATATATGTATATGTATATTTTGGGGAGACTCGTTATTTAAAATATTTTTTCTAAATAAATAAATCTTTAAAAAAATAAAATATAAAATATTTTTTCTATTTTTTTTTGAAGATTTTATTTATTTGAGAGAGAATGAGTGAGGGGAGAGGGCTGGGGGACAGGGAGAGAGAGCATCTCAAGCAGACTCTGTGCTGAGTGTGGTGCCCAACTTGGGGCTTGGTCTCATGACCCTGAGATCGGGACCTGAGCCGAAACCAGGAGTTGGTCACTTTACCAACTGAGTCACCCAGGCGCCCCTTTTTTCTATTATTTTAATTGACCTTTTAATTATAAAACTTACTGAATTGCATGGTAAAATATCCCGACAGTTTTGAAGTGTAAAAAGAGTAAAAATTGCTCGTGCATGCCACCCCCACCTTGGGTATCACTCAGGAGGTGTCCTTCTCCAGGTGCTTCTGTGCTTTTACAGTTTTGTAGGTTTTTGGCTCCCCTAAACCAGATAGGCTCATCAGGACCTTTTATGAAACAACACGCATGTCATCAGGACATACTGTCAACAGTGACACTTTTTCTCTGGAAGAGAATCTGATTGGCTGAGTTTTCAAGTCACTGGTTCCATCGATATCAGAAGTTTCTTTACTAAGGTCAGATCTGTTCTGTTCTCACCTTTCAAAGTGAGAACCTTTCAAAGGAACCCAAGAAAGTAAGAATTGCGATTTGGAGAGCCAACTCAGGAACATATTTGTGTTGTCTGCAGGTCTTTTGTGGTAGGTGGTCCAGCATATTCTAGCTGTCATGTGGTCAGTTTTCAAAATTTGCTCTTGGTTTGAAAGAGGGTCTCACCATGCCCTCATCTGCTTGACCCTTCCCAGCCAGCCCTGCTGGTCACCCATAGGCTCATGGGCTGCTCTCATTTGGGTGTGGAGTCATCTGTACCTCGTACTTGTCCTCTCCTATGCATCTGAACTGATAAGATAGAAATTGGGGGACAGCTGTTTCCATGAACTGCTTGCAGTCTGTGAACTCAGGCACATGGTCAAGGGACTCAGAATGTTTGGGGTGCCACAGCTGGGAGACCTTTCTTCTAACTGAGCGGGCCGCTGCCCTTCAGTATGCAGAAGGCATCCATGGGCCGGCACATGGAAAGGGTGCATGCGAGTTGCCTGTTGTTCCATGAGGCTAATGTGTCTTTCTTCGCCTTTCTAGACAGCCGCCTGAGGCTCAGCCAAGCGCAGGGGAATCTGTCGATCCTGGAGACGCAGCAGGTGCAGCTCGAGTGTGTGGTGCTGAACCGCACCAGCGTGGCCTCCCAGCTCCTGGTGGAGTGGTTTGTGTGGAAGCCCAACCACCCGGAGCGGGAGACCGTGGCCCGTCTGAGCCGCGAGGCTACCTTTCACTATGGGGAGCAGGCGGCCAGAAATAACTTGAAGGGGCGGCTACATTTGGAGAGTCCTTCCCCCGGCGTGTACCGACTCTTCATCCAGAACGTGGCTGTGCAGGACAGCGGGACCTACAGCTGCCGCGTGGAGGAGTGGCTGCCCAGCCCCAGTGGCGTGTGGTATAAGCGGGCGGAGGACACTGCTGGGCAGATGGCTGTGACCGTCACGAGGCCAGGTGAGGGTTAATGTCCCCAGGCCTGCAGGGCTCTGGGTCTTTCCCCTCTAAGGGTTATACTTGGTGCACTGCACAGAGTGAGTATATTAACACATTGTTTGCAGCTAAATATATGACCATTTACATTTTGTATTTGCATTCAGAATTGTCTCACATTTTTTCCCCCTAGTGCATGGAAAAATGGCACATCTGGCTTTGGCCTAAAGTGGTTCTATTTCTTAACCAGAATAGCATTTTTCAGTTAACTGTTGCAGAACGTGGAATATTTCCTTGTTAAAGAGTACAATTCCAGCTCAGAAGGTGGTGGATATGCAAAAATCTTGAAACAGTAGCCATGTGGCTTAAAAAAGTTAAGCTTGTGGATTTTCAGTGGAAAAGAATTGATTCACGTGCTTTAAATAGAAATAGCTTGCTTTACATAGGAAAAGATGAAAGTTAATCTCTCACTACCTAATAATTTTTTGGTACCAGTGACCACTCTGTGTGGCCTTTCTTGTCCTTGTCATTTCTATAGTAGCTAAATGAACATAATTACTCAGTACGATTATGGTTACACATTTCCATCCATAATAAAAGCAGAGGTGGTCCTCTGGAACACCACATCCTCATCCATCCTGGTCCCAGCAAAAAGTCAGTGGTCCCCCAGAGGACATGGAGCAGAAATGGACTGGTGGCCTGTGTCCACGTGAACGCTCTGTCTTGTTCGTTTCCCATGCATCCTAGCGTTCCTGTCTGTAGTCTGTTGGAAGTGTCTGTCACACTGGCACATCTCCCGAGAACGCTCTTTTCGTGGGTAGGACACAGGAGCCTCGCAGCTGTGCCCAGGCCCACGTGTCATGGAACACACCTCGGAGTGAACACACCATTTGTTCTGGGAAAGAGGCATTATCTCAGTGCTCTGGGTCTTGCCTACGCAGGATGGGAAATCACCTCTGCTTTGAGTTACTCATAGTTCCCAAGAGCCTTTGTTTTTTTTTCTTTTACCATGCCTAGAAACTGCTGCGTGTCTTCTCTCAAAGATGAAATTGTAGAGAGGTGGCTGCGGAGTGCTCTTGTCCCCCAGCACCCAACCATGTGCACGTCCTCACTCCAGGGCTGCAGGGCAACTAGGAGGGGATAGACATTTACCAAGTCCCTGCTGCATTCTAGCCTAACATACAGGGGAGAGTTGGAGGTGGCCTTCTTTCCTGGGGCTTGTACCTGAAACAGGAAAGAGAGCTCAGGTGTGCATAGGTAGATGGTTGGGCCTATTCTAGAAGAGGACAGACATGGGCAACCAAATTAGAGAGGTATGTTTAGGGGAGGGGGAGTGCGTGGGCAGGTGGGCATTTGTTTCATTAGAAAACTTGCTTTGAGTCATTCCTGCAGACGAGGCACGCAAGGGAGCCAGGAAATTTAAACTAAAACTCACCTGCTTATATTTAAGCATTCGGGGCACCTGGGTGGTGCAGTCCGTGAAGCACTGATTCTTGGTTTCTGCGCAGGTCACAATCTCAGGGTTGTGAGGTCTAGCCCCGCATCGGGCTCTTGTGCTCAGCACAGAGTCTGCTGGAGATTCTCCCTCTCCCTCTGCCCCTCCTGCTCAGGCTCTTTCTCTAGAATAAATAAATCAATCCTTAGATCATAAGCATTCAGGCGAGAAGAAAACAAAGGAAAGGAGAGTAGGTGAGGAACAGATCCTTCCAGGAAATTAAATGTCCAGGAGCTGATTGTCTTGCTGTTTGGGGTCCACTGCTTCTCACTGGCCGGCCGCCAGGCGCTTTAGGACACTAATGCAGTAGGCTCTGCAGAGCAAAGATACCGTGGACTGCCCCGCGAGCTGCAGCATTTCTCTCTCATGGCTCTGTGGGTACAGTCAGCCCTGCTCTCTGGAAGGGTAAGCAGTGAGCCAAGGAATGTGAGTTGCCTTTGGATGGATATTCTGCGTCCTGCCGCCTTGCCCTCCAATGTGTTCTCCCTCTTGGGAGCTGGGGCCAAGGTGTTGTTCCCACCACCTGTAGAAGGTTCCTGAGCCTTTCTGTGCCAGCGATGCACACTGAGATTCTAGACGGGCCCGGGGGGGGGTTTCGAGGAGCTTGGCAGAGCCCCATGGAGGTGAGGGGACCCCAGCTTTGCGTTGACCTGTGAGCAACGTTAAGCCAATTCATCGAAAGCCCAGGACAATACTTGGGAAATGCTCCTCTTTGGTTTTCCTCCAAGCAGAATCCGATTTGGTATCTCTACTTTCATTGCCGTTGTGTTGGCATCTGTCATGAGTATTTCATAAACGGAGCCAGACAGGCCATTTAAGAGGTAGGGAGTGGATTGTTTGTTTAGTACTTGTCCTATTGAGCAAAAAAAAAGGCAGCAGCAAAATAAAGAAACTGATTATGCTGCCTGGTGGTGTCTGTGACTCACCTGCTTGGGTCCCTCTTCCTGGCCCTTTTGTGTCTCCTGTCTCAGTCAGGAGGATGCTGTCCATGTCATCCTTCTGGTGAGGTGGAGGGCGGTCTGTGCTCAGGGTGAGGGGCCCTTTCAGGTCTCGGGCTTGAGTCTTTGGAGAACAGTCTGCTCCTCGGTTCACTATGATCTGGGGAACAGTCCCCACCCACATGGCTCAAACTCAGAAGCTGCTGAGGGTTGAGTGAGTTTCCCAGAGCTGCCATAACAAATTAGCACAAACTTGGTAGCTTGAAACAAGTTTATTCTCTGACAGTTCTGTGGGCTAGAAGTCTAGGAGCAAGCTGTCAGCAAGGCCAGGCTCCCCGTGAAGCTTCTAGGAAAGAATCCTTCCTTGCCTCTTCCGGTGTCTCTTCGCCTCAAGTGTCCTGTGGCTTGTGGCCGCATTGCTTCAGTCTCTGCCTCTATGTCCTTCTCTCTGTGTGTCCCCTTGTCTTCTTATCAGGACACGAGTCATTAGATTTGGGCCCACCCTAAACCCAGGGTGAGTTCATCACATCTGCAAAGACGTGCTTTCCAAGGTCACATTCTGAGGGTCCAGATAGATGTGAGTTTTAGGGGGGCCCTTCAGCCCTTGCAAGAGGTTGCAGTGAAAATAAATGTTTCCTCCACGGAGTCCCATAAGCAGCCATGCTACCGGCTTCTTGTGAATTCTGTGGATATTCGAAGCAAACATAAGCATACGTGTGTCGAAATAAAATATATTTTCTTCTGCATACAGTGACCTATAGAGTACACAGTGTTCTAGAGCCTAGCAATCTTTCTGGAGTCTCCTTCCCCCACGCCAGGCACATGGCACCACCTTGCTACTTTCAATAGGTGTGTGTTGTATAGTATTACTGTGTTACTAGAGTGTATTTGGTGATGGACATTCAGGTTATTTTGAGCAAAGAAATTAAAACAGCCTCTTCTTCCTTTTTTGCCTCCTACTCCCCAGACGCTGCCCTGCAGGTGGACACGGTGGTCCCCAACGCCACAGTGTCTGAGAAGGCAGCTTTCCAGCTGGACTGCAGCATTGTGTCTCGGTCAAGTCAGGACTCCCGCTTTGCCGTGGCCTGGTACTCTCTGAGGACTAAAGCCGGACGGGAAAGGGACGGCCCTGGCCTGGATGAGCAGGAGGAGGAAGGGGACGAGGAGGAAGAGGAGGACCAAATGGAGCGGACGGCCCTGCTGAGCGTGGGCCCAGATGCCGTCTTTGGCCCAGAAGGCAGCCCCTGGGAGGGCAGGCTTCGCTTCCAGAGGCTCTCTCCGCTGCTCTACCGGCTCACCGTGCTTCAGGCGAGCCCCCAGGACACTGGGAACTACTCCTGCCGCGTGGAGGAGTGGCTGCCGAGCCCTCAGAAGGAGTGGTACCGGCTGACGGAGGAGGAGTCGGCCCCCATCGGCATCCGGGTTCTGGACACAAGTGAGTCGGCCCAGGTTACAGGGGAAGGATGTCTCTGCTGGTTCCAACCGTTGGTTCCAGCTGGTGAATCCAGCAGTCTGGAAGAATAAAATCAGAGCTTGATTATGGGGTTACAAAGCAGTTTTCCCACCCGTCGAGGGCATTTTGGCTTTGCCATACCAGTTCGTATAGTTGACCCTCAGTCGAGGATAGGAGTTAGAGTGGGAACATACCATCCAGGAATCTTCCTAATCAACTGGATGTTCCACCAGATTCCCATTTGGTAACATTTCATTATCCAAGTACCCAAGCGACATCATGGTGTCGCTCTTCAGAATATCTCACCTCATCCTGCTCTAGCCAGTTAGCGTGTTTCAGACTCAGAAGAACACAAAATGAAGCCCGAGTACATTGCTGCTCTGTTTTTCTCAAGTTCCTGGCTCACGTGTGTTTTGGAGGGTGACTTGGAGGTGGAGCTGGATGTTGCATGAGTGGTTGGGATGATCAGAGATACTGTAGGGCCCTGCTCGCCATCAGCTGCTCCAGAAAGGTCCAGAGCTCAGTCTTCTCATCAGATCAAGGGACTCCACGGCCAGAGACTGGAAGAAATCATTGCTGGCCTGAATGATTTGTTCTCACAAGTCGCTCTTTTAAGTTGCCCTACTGTCCAAGTGTGGCATAGAGCAGACAGAAGATGGCGTGTGTCATCCTAGAACCTGCCTGCAATGCACAAATAAAGAATCTGCGGGAAACCGTAACCTCTTTTCCGTTTCAGCCAAAACATTGTCCTGGGTAATTTTGATTGGAGGTTTTTTTGTCTTGTCAGCTTTTTCTTTTCTTTGACTACCTCCTGTTTGGGAGATGGAACCATATGAAATTGAGGTTTTGTAGGTCGAAAGTGGGCGACTATCAGCAATTTCATATGTTTTGGAAATCTAACAAGTATAAATGTGTGTGGAATTTTCTTAATAATACTGAGCAATGGCTATGCAGTAGAAAGGGAAGCAGAGAAAAGCCTAAATCATACTCAGACCCCCTCATAATCCACTGAATAACCCCAAAGTACAAGCAAAGGTGTTTAGTCCACATTTTATCTTCCCACTGTGGATGTTCCTATTTATTAAGTTTTACAGTATATAGAGGTCATCAGCAACCCTGTTTTCCAGAGAAAACAGTCTGCTGCTGAGGTCTCGTACACCAGAGCAGAACTTGATTGGGTCTGGGGCATGGGGGAGCAAGTTTCATTCCCTTCCACATCCAGGAATAACTAGCACTGAATTCCTTACAGCCACACACACACACACACTGTGGACATTGGTAAATGGTCCGTAAGGGCATTTCACTTGATAATTTTAAGTGAGTAAGCATCATTTCCAGTAAAACTGCTTTCAGAAGCTGGGAGGTGAGGAGAGGACGTGTCCTTCCCAGAGAAGGACGTTTGGAGCAGAACGGAGTCCAGAGGGACACGTCAAGTTTTCACCGCATTTGGTTCTGTAGCTCTCCAGGCAGTCCGTACTGGCTCCCTGCGGGAGACGGAGGCATTGCTTTGAATGAACTTCCAGCTGTGAATGGGAAGAGGCGCTGCTGGGAGAGCAGGGCTAGGGGGGTGGTCTCTCCTTTCTTCACAGCAGCCAGGAAAAGACAGGGTGGGTGCGGGAGCTGGGTCGGGCTGGACGCGAGGGCTTCCGGGAGCGAGGGCCAGAGGTCCAGGCTCCCAGCCCTCACGGTCTTGCCTCTCTGTTCCAGGTTCCACCCTGCAGTCCATCATCTGCTCCAATGACGCCCTCTTCTACTTCGTCTTCTTCTACCCTTTCCCCATCTTTGGCATCCTCATCATCACCATCCTGCTGGTGCGCTTCAAGAGCCGCAATTCCAGCAAGAACTCGGACGGGAAGAACGGGGTACCCCTGTTGTGGATCAAAGAGCCACACCTCAACTACTCCCCCACTTGCCTGGAGCCCCCCGTGCTCAGCATCCACCCAGGAGCCATAGACTAAGGGGAGCCCAGCGGACCTCAGCCGCAGAGGAGCTGAGACTCTCCCTTCCTGCCTCTTGCTCTGTGATGGCACAGTGGACGGCACCCAACCCCTGGAGTGCTCACGCCGAAAACTGTCAGACTTGAGAAGCGTTCGAAGTCCCCGATCAGTCACAGAGACAGACTGCCTTGAGGTGGCAGTCCTGGTTGGTTAGCTGTTCTGGAGCAGAAGTCCTTATCCTGCAGAATTAGGCTCCTTGTTTTTGTTTCCGGTAATGTAGTGAGTAGCTCCAGGTGCCACGTCTACTCACTGATTTATAGAGTATTCCCAGATAGATGTTACAGGGGTTCTTATTCTTTGTAATGGACTCTTTTTAAATCCCTTCAGTTTACCCTTTTTGGATTCCGTAATGTGACGGACGATTTTCTCTTTAAAAACGTACCACTGATGGCAAAAGGAAGGATGAACTTTACGGCGCAAAGGAATCTCTTCCAAGACTTACTGTTTTTGCATACTTGAAAATGCTACCCATGGATCAGAACCCGCCCGAGCGTTTTTTACTTTCTTAATGAGACTTGAAATTTATGTGTAGTGTGGGCCCAGTTTGTATCTTATCGTTTCCCTCAGCTGGAGTGGTTGGAACCCCTTTGTAGTCAAGATGAAAGCATTGAATTTTGCTTCAAAGAACTGTGTACATACAGGAGAAGTCCAGCATAACCCTATTAGGAGAAGATGGTACCCAACCAGCCTGCCAGGGAGGCGAAAAATAGGCTTCATCCCAAGCTTGCCAAAAAAAAAAAAAGAAAACAAACAAAAAACAATACACAACCCCCACTTTGTTGGAGAGGAAGTCAGAAGCTCCAAATGGCACGCACTTTGCCAGCTGAAGTGGGGAGAGGGCTACGTTTAGCAGCTCCTGACTTTCGGATGGGTCAAAGCCAGTGATGAGCGAAGGAAGGAGAAAGGACGAGTTGTTGGCTCCATCTGTTCTGTTCTGCACGAGCAGTCTCTTAACTGATAGCTGTGAGCGGGTGGGCTTCCATTCTAAGGTGCTTTGCCAAACTCTTAAAGGGAAAGTGGCCAGGGAGCCTGAAAAGGGGACAGTCTGAGCTGAATACACCAGGGCCCGAGCAGCTACCATAGCTAACACGGCACACCTGGAGGGGGCACAGGCCAGGGTGACGGCTAAGTTCCTGCAAGGGTCAGGGTGGGACCAGGTGGCTTCCGGAGTCTGACCTTGGAGGGAGCCTGACCTTGGAGACCAGGGGAGCTGTAATTGCTGGGATGGTGGTATGAAGACTAGGTTTTTCTTCTTGCCTGCAGTTAGTTTCCTCAGAGAGAGCCCTGTCTCTCTTATCCACCATTTCTATCCTCCTGTGTCTTACCGCTGTAAGAATATCTATCTGCCCAGGAGAGGTCCAGATACAGCCCTTTTGTGACCCATTCAGAGGACGCCTAGTCTCAGCGGGAAGTGATCACAGGCCTGGGTGTGGCTTTTTGCCCTTCCCCTTCTTGGATCTTGTTTGTGGTTTTGGTGATTTGGTTATTTGTTGTTATGGTGGCATCTCCTTCGAAGGCCCACCAAAGCCCAACAAGGCCAGTGTCACCCTGTTCCTTTATATCCCGGGGCAGTGTGCTTGGCTCCTCTGGAGCCCCGTCCTGGTTTACAAGTGTTGCCTTTTGCCTACTCCATGGGAGGAGTGCTTATGCCCTGGGCTTCTCTGTTCTGCTGACCAAGAGCACCGTTTCCTCTCCTCTTGAGCTCGCATCTTGAATCCCAAGGGAATTCACAGTTTAGAAAAAGCCACCAGGAATTCTGGAGCTAAGTCTAACCAGAGAGATTATCGACTGTTCTGAGGCTGAACAGACGTGGCAGGAGGCCATGTGGCTGCCAATCCATCTCGGGGTCCGTGGGGGTGCGGGTGGCACAGGTGCTCAGCTGAGGGGAAGCCTGCCTCTCCCCCCCCCCCCCCCCACTCCAGTGCTCTCCTTTGGGGCCGTGTGTAGGCACCACCCCTTCAGCCCTCCTGTAGCCTGATGTGCTCATTCCCATTTATGATGCAGGCTGCGTCAACACTTTGGAGGTCGTCAGCCGGCTCAGCAGGGAGGGAAGAAGGCAGTCCTTGGCCCCATTTCTTCCTTTCAGCCACGTGGGCTTTCTATGGGAAAATTAGCCCCTCATTTCTAGCCTGAGGCAGTGAGGGAAGACGACTTACTTTCTCCTGTGTGAGAAGGGGAAGATTCCAGAGGGCTGGGTGGGACTGGGAGTATAAACAACAGAGTTGACTTCGCATTGGTTCTCAGCTATAGAAAAGTAGGTGACGCACAAATTAAATAATGTGAAGCAGTTGCAGGAAATTTAAAAGGAGGAAAAGAAACCGAAGCCAGTATTTTAATAATTGGGTTTTTCTTTTCTTTTTTCCCCTGTATATTTTCTCTTGGGCTGGGGGCTACCATCAGAGGGTGAGCATTTCAGCTTTTTCGAAAAATACCCAGGACCTTGTTTGGCCATTTCCACGGAAAGAGTGGTAATGGTGCCCTCCAGTGGCTGGAGACCTCATTGCACACGGCCTACGGGAGTTCTAGGCCGAGGACCCAGAGAGGAAAACTACCAGCTGTTCTCTTGACTTATCTACAGCTACAATGTTGCATTCATGAAAAACTACACTGTGCTAGGCCCATCCCAGGATACTGATATGACCACACCCTCCTTCATCAGGGTGTCTCTGTAGCAGGTTTTCATATTCTTTTCAAACAATGGTTTCTCTGCGTTTATTGTTGACAAAACAAGTAGGGTAAGAAAACTACCCATGCATGATGTAGAGAGCTGTTGGTTTGTTTTGGGGTTTTTTTGTTTTTTGTTTTTTTTAAAGGAAAACTATTTGTAAAATGTTGCACTAAAATGTTTTATATACACTTCAGAGACCTGTAGTAAATTATGTTGAAAATACGGCTGTTTACAGTTACTGGAGCCCATTGTCCTCCTTTCTCTTAAACTGCCTCTCTCCTCTGAAGCTGAGCCCTGGAGGTGTGGTGTTCTGCCCCTGGCATCGGCCTGCTAGGCTCAAGGGTCAAGCATTGTAACCTTAATTACCCCACCCTGCCCCCAGCCTGAAGAGTGCCTTGTACAGATGATGGGGGTGGGGGGAGGGACCTTTCCCAAGTTGCTTTACTGTCAACTGCTAAAGATGAATCATAGTACATGTACACAGTTACCCTGATTGTCAAGGCCATGTTGCCCCCAGATCTGCGCAGGCACCACCCACCTGGAGGCAGCTTCACAAGTAGAGCTCCCGAACAGCTTTCCTTTTTAGGGGCTGGGACAGGAAGGGGTAGGAGGAGACTGATGGAGCACAGGAACTGACAATAAGACCACACCGCCTTTCTCAAACGATGGAGTGTTGTCCCCATCGACCGTGGACTTAACAGGAAGCACTTTCCAGGAGGCAGGAGCCAAGCAGGAGCTGTGTTTTCCTGTTCAGGGTGCCCTCCCACACAGCACACCAGTCCACGTTCCCCACACCACTCGAACACTGGGATAGTACCGAGGAGTTCACCACTATTGCAAAGTGAGAATCATAGAATGATTAAAACCACAACAGTGACACATGATTCGGCAAAACCCATCTGTAATTTTGTACATTGCACTGACTATGCAAAAGAAACTAGATAGCGGGTAAAAAGCAGAGGGAGGTGCTTCCTTTTCTCTTAAAAAAAAAAAAAAAATCAAACCTTTCAAAGGCTTTAATGTGTGCTTTCCTCGGCTTCGCGGCCCCATCTGCTGCATCCTTATCAACTTCTTGCAGCTGCTGGCCTGGCCAGGAGTTGAAATGGGATTGTTTATCCCTTGGGTACCCAGAATGGTTCCATGTTATGTCTTACGCATTACTTTTGCCTAATTTTTCTACCAACTGCTCTCTTTCTGCCAAGGCACATTTTAAAAAGGGAAATGGAGTATTGTGGAAGAAGATTACCCATCCACGCCTTTGGTGCAAATCTGCCCAGTATTTATATGAGTGAAGTGAATGTACATTTCCATAAGAGGCTGGGACAATTTCCATGTATGTAAGATTGGGAGCAGTGTTTTGCTCAGCTCGTTCTGGGATTTCTAAGCTTCCTGGGGAGGTGGGGGTAGTTGCAAGGCAAGAACTAGAGCCAAAGAACCAGAGAGGGACGTGTTATGAAGAGCAGCAACCCCATGCCACGTGAGCAGGCTAGATGAGCCCTCCTTTTTTCCCTCTAGTTCATGATTTATCTGCAGTGATAAGCAGATGTGACTGGTCCTCACTACTGGCACCAGATGAAAAATACATCCACTCTCCTTTTGGGGGCATGTTTTCAGTATACGAATAGAGCCTTTTGGGCCCATTGCCTAACTCAGGTCCACCTTTCAGAGCCACTTTTGACTCATGAAATCTGCTAGACCACGCATAGAAGCTCCTCTAAAATGCTTGGTAGAAGGAGTGACTGGCTGGCTCAGTTATAGAGCATGAGGCCCTTAATCTTGGGGTTTTGGGTTTGTTAGGGTATGGAGTCGACCACCCCTCAATTAGAGAACACTTGATAATGCAAGACCCCAGCTAGCTGGGGTCCAAGTATCGGCCTGGCACAGCGGGTTTCAACAGGGACCCCAAGCACTCAAAGCCAAGGGTTTATATAGCATTTTCAAGGCACTTCTTCATAGCTACATACATATCTTGCACCCCACTTTGACAGTTTAACTTGGTTTAACCTTTTGCCACCCCGGCATCACCCTGGCGCCATCCTGGCCGTTAAGTGAGACTTAGGTTTAGAAGAAATTTAACTTGATTTACATTTCCTTCTGCCTCAGCCTCCCTCAGTTTTATGGTGGGGAGGGTTAGGCCTTGAGGAACTGAGCCCCTTTTCTCTGGAAATTGGGCCATTGAAGAGATAGCCCTTTTTGTTGTAAATCACCAGGACATTTGCAAACCAAGGGAGATTCCTGTCTTGCAGGATTGTGATTTCTGCAAGTTAACTATTTGTTTTCTTTAACATCTGGTCCCTGTGGCGCCACTACCTAACCACCCTGGTGGTATATGATTAAGTTGTTTCTTAGGTTTTACCTACTTTCTCTTATCTCAAGTTACGTGTGCCCTGTGGGCTGGTTAGGGACGCTCAGTAAAATAGCTTCCCAGCCTTCAGGATGGCCATTCTTATGCCAACCCACTCTTACAGTGCAAGGTGCCAGCTTTTGCTTTGCCGAGATGGCTGTACTTCTGTCAGGGCTAGACTCGAGGTGGGTACAGCCTTGTTTTTCTTGGCCTTCACACCTGGAGCTGGTTTCCAGGACTTGTTTTTTAAGTCCCCTGGGGAAAGGGGAGCAGGGGCAGTAAAATAGGTCCTTACAGGTTCAAGCCCCACATTGGGTGTGAAATAAATATTTCTCCCAAAATGGCTTGATAGAAGCATAGCATTTCTCTTAATGAGAAAGCTGGCACTGCTGTTGAACTTGGTCAGAGGAACATCTAACCAAAGAAGAGCTAATGAATCATTCCTTACCCAAAGGCTGGAGGCCATGACCTGAGGCAAACTTCCCGGCCCCACATGACTGGGCAGACTTTTCCACAGCCCTGCTGGACTGACAGCATCTGCTGGCCAGTCCAGTCCATAGCATGGCTGTACTTGTATGATAGGGTGAGAGTGGTGTTTTAGATTTAACTTCAGCTGGACTGCCCGTGCTGCCCCTTACTGTGTGTCCTTGGGTAAGTCATTTACCCTTTCTGAGTGTCTGTTTCCTCTTCTGTGAAAACAGGGGCAGCAAGAAGATTAAATTAGTTCGGGTGATGGACTTAACACAAGGCCTGGCGTAGCAAGTGCTCAGCAGATGTTTGCTGTTATATCATTTCTCAGTTCAAAAACATTCAGAATCTCCAGTCTAGAAGTTTGACCTCATCCTACCTTTTTCAGTTGGCCTGAGTTCCCACCAGCCCGGGACAGAGCAGAAATGTGATTTTCTCACATTTTGTGCTATACTTTGCCCCTTCCTCATGTTCCAAGTATCTACAGTTGATAGCGAATGTCTTCAGGTAGGTACATGACATTGGTCCCAGAAATTTCATTGATAGGGATGCCTTTTAAGATTTAAGGGTTTTTTCGTTTTTGTTTGTTTGTTTGTTTTGTTTTGTTTTTAAAGTAGGCTCCACATCCAGTGTGCAGTCTAACACAGGGCTTGAACTCACAGCCCTGAGATCAAGACCTGAGCTGAGATCAAGAGTCAGGTGCTTAACTGACTGAGCCACCCAGATACCTTTTAAGATTTTATGCTTGACTTAAGAACTAATGAATTCTTACAGTATAGTTCAACTGTCTTGAGTGGTTTTGGGATCCTCACTTGAGGCTGATGGAGAAGACAGCAGCAATAAAGCACATTTCCACTCAGTTTCTAAACAGACACGCTGGTGTTTATTAGGACAGCAGGGTGTCCGGTTCACCAGAATAGGTTTAGAGTTCCCTTAGTTCCCGCAGCTGGGCGGGGGCAATTCATGTGCTTCTCTACGAAAGGGGGAAGACATGGAAGCCACGTGAGGAGCTGGTTCTCTTGAGTCCTCGGGTCTGGGGGTCAGACAGACTTGAGCGAGGACAAGCCAATCAAGAAGAATGACCAATAGGGGGCGCTTGGCTGGCGCGGAGGGATAAGCGCCTGGCCGCCTTTGGCTTAGGTCATGGGATGGAGCCCCAAGTCCGGCTTCCTTCTCAGCTTCTCCCTCTGCCCCTCTCCCGGTTCGCGCTCTCTCTTTCTCTCTTTCAAATAAATAATACATACATACATCTTAAAACAAAACCAAAAAACTAATCACTAGGATGGAATGTTCCAAGTGCCTTTTGCATCTGAGGCGGGTGGTTTGGGAGGCCGAACAGTGAAGGGGCGACTAGACCCGACCAGACCTGGCTCCTCAGCCTAAGGGAAAATCCACAGCTGAGATGGAGGAGGAGGAAAACAAAGAGGAAACTGAGAAGGGAGAAACCCAAGACTATAAGTCCCAGCTCCGGAGAAAGGGAAGGTTGGGGTGGGGGCGGGGGCGGGCAGGCTTAAGGAAAAGGTGGCCTGAACTTCAATGAGACCGGCGGGACCGGCGGCATCAGGTAATCCCGCACGTTCTAGCAGTTGCCCCATATGTCCCGTTTCCTTGTATTTTAATATTCCAGGACAGCAGCAGAGAAGCTAGCTCCGCGCTGCTGCTGCTGCTGCTGCTGCTGGAGGCAAGCGCGGAAGGAAGTGCTTCAGAGCCGCCCGGTCCTGCAGCAGAGTTCTCCGGTCCCCGTACGGGCCCGCCGAGTGGGACGCAGCTTTACGGGGTGGGGGAGGGGCTCGACAGCTTCCCCTTCCCCCAGTTACAAAGTTGCCTCCATCGCGTCCCAGACGTCCAGGAAAAGTGCTGGAGCAGCGGGGGGAACGAAGAGAAGCCTGGCTTTTAAAACGCAAGCCACTTTGATGGAAGGACTGCACCGAGCAGACGGGAGGCAGCAGAAAAACTCTGGGAACAGGGTGGACAGGAAGCAGGGGACGCGAGACGAGGCGGGGCCAGAGCGGGCGGGGCTGGTACGGCGGGGAGGCCGGGGCGGGGCTGCTAGCGAAATTACTAGGGTGCGCTCAGCGCAGTAGGGCCTTAGAGGCCAGCCGAACGCGCCATGACCGCAGGGAGTGCGTGTGGCTGGGCCGCGGTGGTCCTCGGCGTGGTCTGCCTGGTGCTCCAGTTCGGTGAGTGGGGGCCTTCCCCGCGCCCTGGCGGGGACTGGGCAGCGCTGGGGGTGTCGATGGCTTCAGGGCTCTGGAGCCCGGTGCACGGGTGGGGCTCGGGGCGGCCACGGCTGGGTTGGGGAGAAGAAACTCAGCCTGCGGGACCTTGTCTGGCAGAGTTGTCACTTCAACAAGTCTCCCCTGGGTAGTCAGGAAGCAACTTTGACCTTAGGCACCGGAATCCGCCTTTGGAAGAGGGGTGGGACTGTGGCTCGCTCACTTTTCCGGTGGTTTTTTCTTTTGAGAATCCTTAATCCCCAACTCCCCCAAGCCCTTTCACCTCCCCACTGGGTGTTTCTCCGGAAGGGTGTGCCTTTGCTGGGGTTCCAGTGACTGCGAAACCACTTGTTGCCCCCCCCCCCCCACACACACACCCGGGGTGCCGTTGCCTAGCGCTGGGACGGCCCTTTCACTTCTTCCGCAGCGGGTCAGCTCCCGCAGGACGGGTCCCGGCGGCTGGACTTACCAAAGAACTAGGCTTATCCGCGGCGCGCCGGATGGGGCTCAGGAGCGGCGACTGCCGATTGGTTCCCCTTCTGCTCCCCTCTCCTCCGACGCCGCCCCGCGTTTGAGTTGAGCTCCTGCCCGAAGGGTACCCGACCTGGGACAGGGACCCACCAAGAAAAATGACTGAATCGCCCCAGGATTCCGAAGCAGGGTGGCTGGTGCTCCTTTCCCCTCCCCTGAAAATGTAAAAGAAATCTGTGCGTGTAGAACTGCGTTCATCCCTTGCCCATTTCTTCAGCTAAGTTAACAGCCCCATGAAATATTTATGTCTCCATTTTTATCTCCCCACCTTTATAAACCCCTACACACAGCCATAGCCAAACCTCTGAAGCATAATAATAAACGCTTAACTAGTTCTTCTTTCCTTGAGGTTTCCCGTTGGAGGCCCCTTTGCACATACAGTAAGTCAATCTTCCATCCTCTTTCTGCACCCAGCTCCCATTGAGTGTCTATGGGGTGCGTGTCTTTGGAGACTGCCTAGCGCGGAGGGGTTGAGAGATCGCGAAGTGCCTGCATTCTAAGGCACAGAAGTAAATGCTGTAAGACAGGCTGAGCATAAAGTGCTCTGGGCGTCTACAGGGAAGGGAGCAGTGTCTTCTGTGGAATCAAGTCTGTCTTGTTAAACAAAGACTTCATGGAAGGGAGGGTATTTGAACCTGGCCTCGGAGGATAGATGGTGTGTGGACCTGCTATGATGTGGGGAAAATTCCAAGAGGTGAAAAAGACAGGGGAGCACAGTGTACAGGGTGAACCTGGGCAGTTGAGAATCATTTGGTGTCCCTAGAGCCTAAGTGTGCCCGTGGGAGCTGGAGGCCCTGCTGCAGAGCTCTACACATCCCGGATGGGAGTCTGGATTATCTTCTGCAGGCAAAGGAGAATTCTTTCTGGGCCTCACAGAATCAGAATCATGTGCTTAGGAGGAATAATCTGGCAGCAGTATGGAGGAAGGATTGCAGCCCGGAGTCATTGGAGGCAAGGATGCTGTCACAGGGGGATGCCATCACAGGACCTCCCCCCCCCCCCCCACTTTCCTATGCTGATGCCTGTGCCAAAGGGGCAGATGCACCTACAGGCAGAGCCTGTCTCAATGGGAAGCTGCCCATCAGTGATTAAGAGCATCAGCTCTGCAGTCAGATGCTTGGCTTCCCACCCTGGCTCTGCTCCTCACCTGAGTTATAATTTCTGTAAGTTGACTAACTTCTGCAAGCCTCACTATCTTTGCCTTGAAAGAGAGACAGAGTATCACTCACTGGTGAGGAAAGGTAATGAGAGTATATACTTCCTGGAATGTGAGCATGAATCACTGAACACATTCTTACTGAGGGTCAGCTATGTGCTGGGCTCTATACAAGGGACTGGGGTTACAACAAGGGACAGACTTCCCTGCTTTTGTGAAGCTTACATTATAGTGGGGGAGAGAGACAGCAAATGAATAAATGAGTAAATATATAGGTGTTGGGTGGTGGTTAAGTAAACACTAATACAGAGATTAGTAATACAGAAGAAAGGGGAGTAGGCATGGTTGATATTTCTTTTTCCTTCTTTAAAACTTTGCAACATCAGAAATCTTCAGAATAGTTGCAAAAAATAGTATGATGAGCACATACACACGTTTCTCCTGGAATCCCCAGTTATTAAAATTTTGACACATTTGGTTTACTTCTGTTTATACACACAATTTTTTTGTCTAAACATTTGAGAATTGCAGATCTTATGACATCTTACCTGTAAACATTTCAACATATGTCTTTTTAAAAACGTATGTCTCCTGGAATCCATGAAACCATGATCACAGGAGATATACCATCACTATAATACTGTTTGCTGATAGAGTCCAGAAGCTGATCCTGGATCACACACTGCATTTGGTTAGTCCTGCCTCTTTAATACCTTTTAATCTAAAACTTGCCAACTCTTTTTTCTTTTCTTTCTTTCTTTTTTTTTTTTTTTTTTTTTGGTACTTTATGACATCACCATTTTTGAAAGGTCTGGGCCAGTTTTATAGTGTCCCTAGAATTGGATGGTCTGTTTCCTCATGATTAGATTCTGGTTATAACTTGCAGGAATGTTCCATAGATGTGTTGTGTCCTTCTCCGTGCATCTCAATAGAGAGCAGATGCAGTCCTATTTGTCCCATTATTGGAGAACTTAACTTTGGTTATTTGGTTAAGGTGATCCACTAGATTTCTCTATCACAGAGGCACCTGTTCCCCTTTGTAAATAATATGTGATTTATCAAGTGACATTTGAGATTGTGTAACTGTCCTGTTCCAAAACAATCTTTCATCCAGTGTTTTAGCTGTTTTAGCATCCACTGGTGATTCTTCTCCAAGTCCACTAAAATATTTGTGGATGGCAGTTTTCTGTCCCTATTTTTCTTTATACATCATTGACATTCTTGAGTAATGAAGAGCTTTTGCTCCTCTTTTTAAATTTTTTTTTTTTTTTTTTTTAGTTTGAGTATGGACCCATGGGTATTTCTTAAGATGGCATTTTTTGTCAACTCTTTTGATGCTCGGTGATCCAGATTTTGGCAAATGGGAACCCCTGTGTGCTTCCATGTTCTTTGCCATGTTTCCATCAGTTTTTGAGAACTTCCTACTTTCTGGCACAGAAGCATGTCTTGGACTCATTTTGTACCGTTTTCCTGCCTCGGCCTGTAAACATTAGAGTCTCTCGTTCCTTTTAGTGGGAGATGGGATTTAGAAATCAGTGTCTGGGTATTAGGTGTACTCAAGGCTACTGGAGTCTTCATTTCTAAGCTGTCAGTTCTCAGAGCTGGGAAAATTTTCACAAAGTCCTAAGTTTATCCTGTTACCACTAAGCCTCATGCAACAATTTGGTTCATTTTTCTCTTCCTCTATTCCTTATTCGTATGTCCCTTTGCCACAGTGAGAACACTATTCCTCATAGCATCACTGTGTTTTCCTAATATGCATTAAACACAAAATAGTTTCCTCACTGCTCTACCAGTACTACTACCAAGCACAAACTTTATAGTTCGGAGTTTCTTCACGGTTCTTTTTATTCATCCATATATCCCACTGAATATGTACAGAATAATGTCTTTTTAAAAGTTACTTGGATTAATTATTTTCTTCTGGGTGGTTATGCTATCAACGCAATATATAGTTTCATTAATTTGTTTCTATTCAATTTTTGGGTTCCTCCTTGATTTAATTTTTAAGTAGGTGAAATATTAATATGGTGCCAGTCAAACCATATAGAGCTATGCTCGGAGAAATCCTGTTCCCACTCTCTCCCTGTCATAACAGGTACTGTTTGTTTCTGTTTTATCCTTGTTTTTTTTTTTGTGGTTACAAGTGTTTGATGCAAAAACAGTAACAATAGTAACATCCTCAATATACCCTTTTCTACCTTGCTTTTGCTTTTGTCTCTTAACCATATGTCTGGATAATCATTCCATATCAGTTCATAGAGATCATCATCATTCTTTTTTTTTTTTTTTAAGATTTTACTCATTTATTCGGCAGAGATCACAAGTAGGCAGAGAGGCAGGAAGGAAAGCAGGCTCCATGATTCACAGAGAGCCCAATGCGGACTCGATCCCAGGACCCTGGGATCATGACCGGAGCCGAAGGTAGAGGCTTTAACCCACTGAGCCATCCCGGTGCCCCTGTCGTTATTCTTTTTTTTACAGCTACATAGTCTTCCATGGGCTGCATGTCTGATGTTGCATTCAGCCACCCTGCTCTCTAGTGGTTTGTGTTCTACACTTTGTAGCCCAAGGAGGGTCTCCCTAAAACGGTAACAGGTGAGCGTGGCCTTAAGGGACCCAGGCAGCTGTCTGGGGGAGCAGTATTCCAGGCAGAGGGGCTAGTAGCAAAGACCCTGAGACAGGCTTCTGGCATTTAGGGGCATTCAAGGAGCCCATTGCACCAGAAAGCAGTAGGAAAGGAAGTTGTAAGCACAGTCAGGGCTAGGTCCTAGAGATAAAGTTCTGTGGGCCCCTTTAAAGACTGTGACTTTTTTTACTCCCAGCAAAATGGGACGTTTTGGAGGATTTTGAACAGGAGTGAAATTACAGTAACTGGAATTTGTGAATGAATTATTCTGGTGAATCTGGAGAGCTGTCTGTAGAGGGAGCAGAAGAGACGCAGGGGGACCAGCACGGGAGGCCATAGGAATAGTGTAGGTATGCAATGACCGCAAGAGCGGGGGACTGGATGGGAAACAGGGGGCTGTGTTTGGAAGCGGGAACCAGCAGGACTGGGTGCATCCTCAGGATGCCACGTGGATGGGGCTGAGGTAGTCCATGCATGTAGCCAAGCTCAATAAGGACTGTTGTTTCAGCTCTTTTTAGCAGAATCTGCCCTCTTCTGTTGCTGCTTTGTATAGTTCATCTTGCCAGCTATCTCCACAGAGATTTTCTTTCCCTGTATGCAGAAACAAAGCCATTTACTACTTCTTAAAATGTTCTTTTCACTGATTTGTTTTCATGGTTTGTTGTTTGTTTTTTTTTTTTCTTAACAATACAGTGTGTTAAACCTGGACATTAGATGATAGAGTCTCTAGCATTTCTCCTTTTTAAGTTATTATCTCACATTATTAAGTGAAACTTGTTCATTTTTCTTTCTGCAATCAAGATTCACAATCTGTGTGTTTTTATTTAGGAAGAAGATACTCTGAGTCAAAATAGTGTGGTGTATTCCTATAAGAAAACTAGACCTATTGTAATAATAGTAGCTGTCAGGAACTGAGTACATACTCTGTGCCAGGTCCTATGCATAGTAGTTTGGATTTTTGTTTTCATTTCATTATCACACCAGTTTTTTTTAGGTAGAGACTATTAAAGAGGAGAACAAAGTTCAGTTAGGTTAAGTACCTTGTCCAGGTTCACTTCACACAGGAAAGAAATGAAAGCGTGACAGAAGTCAACGTCCATCTGTCTCAGAACCCGTGCATTCCCAACCCAAGTTTAGATAAACTTTATGAAGATTTGAAGATCCATAGGTGACCTCTCTCTCTTTTTTTAAGTTTATTTATTTTGTTAGTAATCTCTACACCCAATATGGGGCCTGAACTCACAACCTTGAGATCAAGAGTCATACGTTCTTCTGACTGAGCCAGCCAGGTGCCCCCGTAGGTGATCTCTTACGTGTGGCGTGTATGCATTGTTCAATGTAATTTTTGCTAAGACATGTAAAGTTATGTAGGACAGCACAGTTGTCAGTCACATAAGATTGTTTTCAAAAGCACCATCTGCAGAAGTGGGTTGGGGAAACTTTGTTCGGGCTGTAGAATTCAGGATGTGGATTTATTGACATATTTATGAACATTTTGTTACAGTTATAATCTCTCTAGACACCCATACTTTACTCCCTAGTACTTTTGTGTAATCCTGATCACATTATAATATTTATGAAAATTAATGGTAATGCATCATATCACCTAAATTCCACCCTTACTCAGATTTCTCCAGTTGTTACAAGAATGTCTTTTTTTAAAACACCAGGATCTAATCAAGTTTCCCACATTGCGTTTGTGACTAGGTTTTTGGTTTAATTTTGATGGGTAGCTTTGAAAACTTTTTAGAGACTTAGAACCACCTTTTGAGAACCAGGTCAAAGAATTTGTTTTATTGTCCAAGAAATTATAGGTGTTTCTTGAATGAAGACAGGCTTTCAGGGTAGGTATTAGTTCCTCTGTTTAAAAGCAGAAAGTTTGGGACGCCTGGGTGGCTCAGTTGGTTGGACGACTGCCTTCGGCTCAGGTCATGATCCTGGAGTCCCGGGATCGAGTCCCGCATCGGACTCCCAGCTCCATGGGGAGTCTGCTTCTCTCTCTGACCTTCTCCTCGTTCATGCTCTCTCTCAAGTAAATAAATAAAATCTTTAAAAAAAAAAAAAAAAAGCAGAAAGTTTGCCTGCATACATGAGGCATGAGTGTTTGTTTGCAGAAGTTTTCTGTCTTTTGATTTCAAGTGCAGAAATCAAGTGATTTCTTCTCAAGTGCAGAGGATCTTTTAAAGCTTTTACATAGGAAACAGACTCAGCAGTCACAAATCAAACCTGTCTCCAGATTGAAAGTGAAACCAGGATACTATCTTGTCCACTTGTTCAGACCCATTGAGATCTGAATAGGAGTTGTAAAAAACGGAGACTGTCCCCATGAAAGTGCTAGAAGACATCTTAGCATTTCTTTGGAGATAGCTTTTGGTGTCTGTCCACTAGCATCCAAAGAAAATGTCTTCCTGTTACTTTATAGACACAGCATCTTCTCCTTTGACTGTTTCCTTTTTTGTTTTCTTTTCCTTCTAAAAAATCTTCTTCTCCTTGCGCCCTTTTGTCTTTCCTTTCCTTTTCTTTTCCTGCTACTGGTGCCTGTACCAGTGACCTCTGAGTGAGTCCAAGGACTCTGAGGCTCCAATTAAAATCAGTGGAAGTAAGGCGACCTGTTGCCCGGAATCCCTGTAATAAGTTCACGTCTGCTCTCTGCCCCCGGTGGGGAACTCCTAGTTCATAGGTCTGCCCTTTGTGGCCTTGACCAAGTATCCATCTGAAGGAAACAAATTATTTTGATAGGCTTGTTCTCAAGACCCGTTTCAGGTCCTAGTGGACTTAAACTTCCTTTCTATAATGTTCCTCAAAATGTCTGTTGTGATTAGTGTCTGAATTTCCACCAGGCTCACTGCTGTGTAGTTTCTTGAACATCTTCCCCCTGTAACAGTTAAAAATGAGGGGGGAAATGCTATTTTATATACACAGTCAGAAAATAATAAGAGGGCGCCTGGGTGGCTCAGTGGGTTAAGCCGCTGCCTTCGGCTCGGGTCATGATCTCGGGGTCCTGGGATCGAGTCCCACATCGGGCTCTCTGCTCAGCAGGGAGCCTGCTTCCCCCTCTCTCTCTCTGCCTGCCTCTCTGCCTACTTGTCAAATAAATAAATAAAATCTTTAAAAAAAAAAAAAAGAAAAGAAAATAATAAGAAATTCAGATTCATAAGAAACTAATAAGGCTGTGTCATCATAAATTAGTTTCTCAACTATGAGCCAAGTAACCTGAAAATGGTAGGGATTATATAGAAATTCTTAATGAAATGATCAATAGTGTATAGAAATACCTTGAATCAGACTTTGGAGAATAGATTTTAAAAGATTCACAGAGTCTTAAATTGCTCTAGTAAAGTCATTATTCCCCAAAGCATGCTGTAGATCTCAGATATATCCTCCAACAAGAACATGTGGCTTTTGAGCCTAATGAGCTCACAAATGGGGCTTTTGAGCAAGATGGTATACGGGTATCTTGAAAGACAGGCTGGAGGAGTGCTGACAATTAGAAACATAACATGAAACTGGCAAAAATGATTTTGATAATATATTTTACTTCACCTAATAGAACCATAATATTTTCATTTCAACATCTAGAAAACATTAATGAGGGATTTTACATTCCCTTTTTCATATTAAATCTTTAGTGTCTGGTGAGCATTTTATACTCACAACACACCTCCCTTTGGACAGACCACATTTCATATACCCGTGAGTCAGGTGTGACTGGTGGTGACTGAGGCACACTGTACAGATGGAGAGGGGAAAGGACTGTAAGTGTCAGCCCAAGGGGTAAAACGGGGAAAGCTTTAGCCTGCCAGGAGACAGAAAAGCTCAACAGGAAATTGATTTCATTGGTTCCAACATCTCCATTCCAGATGAGCCTCAGCAGGAGTCAAGTTGTAGCTTGACAACTGAGAGCACATGTGGGGCAAGTTCTAGGCTGTTTCTGAGGCTTACAGCCTTCTGAGATTCAGGGTGCTGCTCAAGGAGACGGGCAAGCAGTGGTAGTGTAGCTGAGAGCAGGAGATTCCTGTTTTTAGCAATCATGGCAGCACAAATCATTGACTGGATCTGGACAAGGATGGAATGGACAAGGGAAGACCAAAGCATCTCTCTTCCTGGCTAACAGTGTGGGCTCCGGAGCTGGCTGCCTGTGTCTGGGCACCAGCTCTGTGTCCTCTGCATGACCTCAGTCAGCTTCTGAACTTCTGTAATCTGGTGGCTCCCATTCTTTGGAATGTTCTTCCCCATATTCTCAGGCCCATGCTGTCACTTTTTCTAGGCTGAGTTGGCTTAAGACTCATTTGGAGCGGATTTATGAAGAGCTAGGTTAAAGAAACGAGCTGCACTGCACTTCCTTAAGTAAAAAGACTCAATTTCCTCTTTATTATCTACACACCTGGTGAGCAGATTTCCGACCCCAAAACTGGAATATGGGTTCTGACTGATCTGCTAATATCTATGAACCTAATAGGACATATTATCTGATAACAGACATTTTAGGAGAGTGGCCACTTCTCTGTGTTGTAAATGTGTGTACGTGTGTAGAGAGAGACTTTGTTTCCCAAAATGCCGCCACTTTCACACTCCAGGCAGATGTCAATGGACAGTATGCCGTGATACAGAGGAGAAAGGTTATGGTCACAACCTCCCATCTGGAGAAGAGACTCAGCTGCTCGCTTGGGTTCAGAATGCCCCCCAGATCCTGCTGTCTTCACGCTTGAAGGAGTCTTTAACTGAAACACCGTTAGAATATTGAACATGGGGAAATACCAAGATTTATATATTCAGGTACTGAAACTTTTAGGGGATTTTTTTTTTCATCAAACCAACTTCAATCTTAGCTACTCAAATCTGCAAGCCATCCTTAAAATATATTTTAGAGAGAGAAGAAGACTTTAAAATCACATCCTTCATTTCTAAGAAATGACTTCAGTAAACAAATTGCATCTCCTCAGACCCTATACGGGCTGTTGCCTTTGATTCTGAGCTGACATCCTGCATGGGTCCACACTTACCTGGTGCAGGTAGCAGGCAGGAAGGGGAAGCAGGAGACATCTTGAAAGGAATAGCAGTGGGGGAGAGATGGGCGTGGGGATCCAGCAGCCTCTCCAGTCTGGCTGTGGTGCTGGTGGCTAGCACTGGGAAAGGTGCCTCTTTAGCCTGCACATGGTGGAGGGGGCTGTCCCAAGCTCAGGGTCTGGGCGAGCTGCCCAATTCCGAGGTTCTGTCAGGAAGCCCCGCTTTTCAGACGGTAGTCCAGTTGCATTTCCTTTACTTTATTCACTCAAATATTTATCAAGTGCCCTTCCTGGGCCAGGCAGAGGTGAAACAGCGGAGACAGAGCACCACCCTGTCTTTGTCTGAACTCAGATTGGGATCGGTTGCTGCCTTTTAAGAATGAGAAGTTCCCCCACAAAAGTTGAGCGTCCAGCATTTCTTGGAAAATCAGAAGTTCGGCACGTTGCACGCGCACCCGCGGGTGGGAGCTGAGGAGTGCATGTGCGTCAGTGCCGCGGCGTCCGCGGGCTGCCCCGGGGACATCTGTTCATGCTGCTGCTCCCCGTTCTCTCAGGCTTCGCAGTGGCACCTGTGGTTTTGTTTCCCACGTCACGTCTTCACCTGTCCCTTGTTTTCCCTTTCTTTCTTTTTTTGGCTCTCGCTTTCCTTCGCCCCCACATTCAAGCCTCTCTTGTCCCTTTTCCGCATCGCGCATGGTACCTTCCATCGCGCGTGGGGAGTGCAGACTCCTAGGCCCCCCCTTCAGCTTCGTTTCTCATGGCCTCTAATTGTGACATGTCCCATGTCCCTTTGTCCCTTTGTCACATCTGAAGTCATTTGCAAACTGCAACACTACCACCACAAAACTTAGGTCGTCACATTTTGGGGGTTTGGGTTTTATCACTTTCTTGCTCCGTCAAACCTCAATCTCCTCATGTATATCAAGCCGGGGTTCCTGGGGGCCACAGACTCTTGTTCTCTCAGGACCCCTCAGACCGTGACAGTCAGTGATTTGGGGACCCCTGAGCCCGTTACCTCGCCTGCAGGTTTCAGAGGCGTGCTTGAGTCTCAGCTGGAGTAGTCCCCATACAGGAGTTCTACAGATGCAGTTTCTAGGATGTATCCTGTCACATCTGTAATAGCCATGTGCCACATAGCAGGCTACATAAGAAAATAGTGGTTAAATTTTCAAACTGTTTTGGTTCAATTCTAGTTTTACCACTTCACTAGCAAGTCACTTAATCTTTGTGTTCCTCAGTTTCCTCATCTGCAAAATAGGGTTAAAAATAGTGCCTGCCTCCTGCATATTTGTAGAACTCTTCCAAGGGTGCCTTGCAGATAGTGAGTACTATATAAGTGTTTGATTACTAAAATTAGCAGTCAGTGTCAATCCCAGGACCCAAGGAAAACACCCAGAGGAATCTGTGGCTGGGAGTGGGAATCTGTCCTCTTTAACTCAGTAGTTATGGTGACCATATTTTCTAAGTCAACAAATCAGGACACTTCATCTTTAAATATGTGAGTTCCAATTCTGACTTCAAGCTATATAAGAATTATCAAAATTGGGTGTGATGGTGATGTTTTGCAAGGACACTGCCACTAAGTATTTGGAGCTGAGGCTGATTTTAGATGTAGGATTTCTCTATCTATTGGTATTAGGTACCTCCCCTGTCTTTAAAAGATCGTTTAGTATTCTTCAAAACAGTTTTTAAAATGCAGGCTGGCATGGAATGTCTGTTTAGGCTATCACTAATGCATTTTTTTTCTTTCCCTTCGTTTGTAAATGATGCAATCCCGCACCATGCTCAGTGGTACACACTGCCAGGATCACACACAACAAAGGCCTTGATGTGGCCTGACTCACTGCAAGAAAAAGAGGGAAAGCCCTGCTGAAAGCCACATTTATTTCAGGCATTGTGTAAACACTCTCAGTCTTATTCAACCCTCAAAACAATCGTTTGTGGTGGGCGTTATGATTTAGATTTTACAGCTCATATGGGAGGCTTTTGAAAGTTCCCCTGGGCCCATCTGCCCGAGAATCTGGGCGCTTACCCTTCTGCCCCCCAGGCGTAGGAAGTTGGCATCCTCTCTGACCACCCCGATATCAGCAAAGCAACCAGCCCACTGCTGACCCCTTTCCTTTGTTGCTGTTTGTGTGCAAATTCATTCATTCATTCGCAGTGTGTGACCTTTGAGAAAGAACTCACTCCCCTTTCTCCCATTCTTTTTCATTGGCAGTTATCCTATCAGCAACTTACTTCAGGGTTAGTCTTGAAAGTGCAGTGGAAAAGAGTTTACTGTGGGAAGGGAATACTAGACAGTAGCCACTACAAATGTAATGATCCCCAAGTCTGTCTCCTCTCCTGTGTGCCCAGCAGCCTACTGGACATATCCACCTGGGAGTCTTACAGACCCCACCCAGGGCTGGCATCTGAAAGTATGATCTTCTTGCCCCAGCTGGCTCCCCTTCACATCCCTTGTCTTAGGGAATGACACCAACCACCCATCTTGGAGAAGAATTACAGTATAGATAACAAAAATTTCTATAATATACAAGGAACTCATAAACTCTGGTGAGAAAAAGACGAGCTAGCCAATAGAACAAAAAGCAAAGGATACAAAAGGACAGTTCTCAGAAAAGGAGATCCAAATTACCAAAAACCAGAAAAGATGCTTAAATTTCTAGAGGTCAGGAAAATGCAAATCCAGAGAACAATGAGATGTCACTTTGTGCCTGATAATTAAATGTGCAAAAAAAAAAAAAAAAAAAATGGAAAAGGATGCTTGCAGGGGGCAAGGAAAAGGTAACTCATATGTTACTGATCAGAATGTAAATAGCAAATGCAAGCATTGTGGCAGCGCCTATTAAAAAATCTGGGGCACCTGGGTGGCTCAGTCCATTAAGTGTCTGCCTCCAGCTCAGGGATCCTATGATTAAGCCCCACATCAGACTCAGTACTCAGTGGCGAGCTTGCTTCTCCCTCTGCCTGCTACTCCCCCTGCTTGTGCTCTCTCTATCAAATAAATAAATAAAATCTTTAAAAATTTCTTTTAAATAAAGAATACGTTGTCCTTTAATTTAGCCCCACTCCAGGGACACTGTCCCATCGATACAAAGCCATAAATATGCAAGAACCTGGACACAGGTATGGTTGTAACAGTTACTGTAGTAGAAGAAGCTAGGGACAGCAGTGGTGGATGGCTAATTAATTATGGTTCATTCGTACCCTGGAATGAAAGTCTTACCCTGCCAGTGGATTTGGTGTGACCTCTATGAGGTACTCTTGCTGGGAAAGGCAAGATGTG
The DNA here is from genome assembly GCF_030435805.1 of Mustela lutreola. NCBI lineage: Eukaryota > Metazoa > Chordata > Mammalia > Carnivora > Mustelidae > Mustela > Mustela lutreola. Next base: position 99,771,655 of record NC_081299.1, on the reverse strand, counting down.
GAGAAGCATGCATAAGACCGTTTTTGTTAAATCATGACCAGGCATATATATGTGTATATATATATACATATATATGCATTATATGTGATGCATCTTTGTTTCTATTTGGTGATCTGAGCAGGGAGAAAAAAAAAAGGTATATTCTGAGTTGTTAATGGAAATTACTGGACTGAGGGTGGTTAGAGGGCTTGGGAGATGGGGTAAGGCATCCAAGCCACACACACCCACACAGTTCAGAGAAGATTGTGCTAAATGTCTGTATCTCCATTCTGCATCTATATAAAATTATATCTATGTGTCTATGTATGTTTTGTTTTTAAACACATTTTTTAACTAAAGAGTTCATCTTATTTGTCACCATCCTGCCTAAAACTCTTTGGTAGCATTCTCGTCTCAACATACAGGGCAGAATTTTGTCTGAGGCCTTGCAAGGCCTGGGCTCTGCCTGCACGTGCAGCCCCCCAGCTCGTCTTGTCTCATAGCATTGCCCTCCTGCCTTCTGGACCTGGATCCCTGAACAGGGGCCAGCTCCCCCCAACCCCACTTGGTGGCACTTGCTGCTCCTCCTTCTTCACAAGCCGTCTCTAACCCCTCGTTAGCTCCCCAAGTGGGTGCTCTTTAGTGACACCCTGTGTTTCTACTTGCTGGCCCTGAGCACAGCTGCAACAGGACGTTGGTCCAATTATTTGTGGTTTTTAAAAATTAATTAATTAAATAATTTGACAGTGTGTACAAGCAGGGAGAGCAGGGAGCAGGCGGCGGGAGAGGGAGAAGCAGGCACCCAGCTGAGCAAGATGCCTGATGTGAGGCTCCATCCGAGGATCCTGGGATCATGACCTGAGCTGAAGGCAGATGCTTAACCCACTGAGCCACCCATGTGCCCCGGTACAATTATTTGGATCAAGTCTGACTTTGCTAACAAAAAGTGAACTCTGAGAGGCTGGGACTGCATCTGTCATGTTCTGGGGGTGGAGGGTGGGGGTCCCCACATCATAGAGCTGCCCAGTGGGTACTTAAAGAGCAAATATTTCCAGAATGAGCCTGCTGTGAAAGGGGGGCGGCACAAGAGTCGGGAAATCTGCGTTCCGGTCCCTCTGCCACCCTGAGTCTGAGGAGTGACTGTGAAGCCTGTTCGCTCCTCTGTGCGGCACGGCCGGCGCCACTGCTGCAGTGTGCGTGACGGGTGTTACAAAGGGACACGAGGGTGCGGGAATGCACCGCGGGCAGCGAGGAGGCATTCGGTGACCTTGTCCTTCAGTTTTCTTGGTACCCTGTCACTTCACCTGTGAGATGGGGAGTTGTCTTGTTGGGTCCCCCAATAATGGGTCCGTGATTAAAGGAGCGAGACTGATACAAAGCGAAGGTCAAACAAAGCTTTATTTCGCGCCAAGCATCAGGAATCAGACCGAGCATCAAACAGACCGGTCAGGGCCGCCCCTCCAGAGAGGGTGACCCCTCCCTGCTTTCCAGACTAACTTTTATAGAGCAAGGGCCATTTGATTGGGCCTGGCCACACACAGGTGGCTCTGCAGTGATGCTAGGTGACCAATTGAATTACAATTTACCCTAGAAAACATTGGAACCAGCCTATCACACCTTGGTTAGGATTGGCGCCAAAAGTATCCCAAAGGGCGAGGCCCATACTCCTTGGTAGCTAGGAGACAGTATGCGCCCCCACTGATTGAATACCTCCACCTGGCCTGACCCACCCTTGTACTCGGACTTTGTTACGTGGGACTGGTTTCCCAGACTTGCTTTCAAGTAAGTTCCCCTGGGGGGCAGCAGGGGGAGTCAATTTAAGTTTTACAACAGAATGGCAGTTCAACCGGGGTGGGGCCACTCTGGCTGAATAGGCCCTTACAGTCTGACTAAAGGATTTTGAGAATTTCTTCCAGCTCAAAACTGGCTTTCTTGGAGCGGGTCTCCCCCTTCCCCTCCCGTGCTTTCTGCCAGCACTGGCTCCATTCCCGACTTGCTCCGTCCCTCTGTTCTCAAGCCCAGGAGACATGGCCTCTCCCTGGGAAGATGGCAGCCGAGGGTCATCTCATACCGCTTCTCTTCCCCCACCGCCCTCCCCACTCCTGCATTCATTCACGAGCAAGACCTTTCAGGCCTCTGCTAGTGGGTGTGGCTAGACCGTCTCTCCTCACATCCTGCCCCTCTCATCCACCTTCCCACGTGGTCTGGTCGAGCGACCGGCACCCCAACAGGGCTGCTGGTGAATGCCTGTGGGCAGTCCCCCTTAAATAAGGGAGATGGGTTTTCAAAATCCTTGCAATAGACAAACGGGCCCTATTTACTCCTTATTTGAAATTACTGAACACGGCTGCCTACCATCGGTCTATTTAATAGTCTTGATTTTTTCCCCATGTTCTTTCAATTACCCTGATTGCTACTAGGCAAAAACTTCAAGTTTTAATTTATCGTTAATGTCTTTCCCTTAACAGCTGCTCTTCTCTCTGAACAGGAAAGTCAAGTCTGGAACCAGATGCATTTAAACCCATTTTGGGGTATCGGGAATATCTCAGTCTAGCGGTGGTAGTAAATACTCAACAGCCAGATTGGGGGCGAGTAGGCGGGAGTTTCTGTCTGAAGCCTTAGTTCTTTGCTGTGGATATTCCCACAGTGTGGATTTCAGGCTCTCAGCCAGGCTTGGCGGCATGGGGTCGGGCACAGATGCTAACAGTTGACTCGCGAGGAGGGACAATTGAAGACAGCTCACCCATGCTCCCCATGCCACTGAACCCAGTCCTGTGTCCTGAGTGGCTCCGCTTGCTTCCCAGTCCTTGTTTCTGATCTCCGCTGATAGCCCGTTAGTCAGCCAAGAAGGACACCTGACCAGTCCATTAACGCCCCCTTGATAGGGTACGGAGTCGACCACCCCTTAATTAGACAGAAAACACTCTAGATAATGCAAGTCACACAGCAAGGTTTATTTCCAGCTAGCTAGGGTCCAAGTATCTGCCCAGCGCAGCGAGTTTCAACAAGGACCCCGAGCCCTCAAAGCCAAGGGTTTATATAGCACTTTTTAAAAAAGATTTTTATTTATTTGACAGACTGAAATCACAAGTAGGCAGAGGCAGGCAGAGAGAGAGGACAGAGAGAGAGGAGGAAGCAGGCTCCCCGCTGAGCAGAGAGCCCAATGCGGGGCTTGATCCCAAGACCCGGCTCAAAACTGAGCGACAGTTAGAGGCTTAACCCACGGAGCCACCCAGGTGCCCCTATATAGCATTTTCAAGGCTCTTCTTCATAGCTACATACGTATCTTGCACCCCACTTTGACAGTTTTTGACTTGTTTTTAAGTCCCCTGGTGATGAAGTTCTAGAACCTAGGTGAGGTTCGGTGGGCTGAGGTCCGGAGCCGATGACCAAGAAAGAATTCTTGAGACATCTTTGGTGCAAAATGGTGGTTTATTAAAGCACGGGGCAGGACCCGTGGGCAGGAAGAGCTGCTGCCCCGGGTTGTGAGGGATGGCAGGTTCTGTACCCTGCTGTTGGGGGAAGGTGAGGGGCAGGGAGGTGTCAGTGGAGTTTTCATATGCTAAAGAGGGCCTACAAGGTGCCAGGATGTCCCAGGCCTGCTGGAGGCCTTGCCCTTGCAGCTGGATCAGTGTTGTCTTTAGACCAGTCATGAACATTAAGATCGTTGGGAGACTTTTTGGTGGGGGGTCACAATCCTGCTATCAATCGTCTTTGTTAGTGAGATTTAGGACATTTGTAAGCCAAGGGAGACTCCTGTCTAGCAGGATTGTGAGCTCTGCAAGTTAACTATTTGCTTATTGTTCATGGCAGTCAGGGCTGCCTGAGGGATGCTACACTTATGGAGGGGAAAGGGTGAAGAGGGGGTGCAAGGCGCCAGCTTTTGCTTTGTCCTCAGCCAGCCTCCTGCTCCCTCACCACTGGCACCACCACCTAACCTCCCTGGTGGTATATGATCGTTTCTTAGGTTTTAGCTACTTTCTCTTATCTCAAGTTACGTGCGCCGTGTAGGTTTGTTAGGGACGCTCAGTAAAATGGCTTCCCGGCCTTCAGGATGGCCATTCTTATGCTAACCCACTCTTACAGTGCCAGGTGCCAGTTTTGCTTTGCCGAGATGGCTGTACTTCTGCCAGGGCTAGACTCGAGGTGGGTACAGCCTTGTTTTTCTTGGCCTCCACACCTGGAGCTGGTTTCCGGGACTTGTTTTTAAGTCCCCTGGAGGAGGGGAGCAGGGACAGTTTAAGGGTTAAACAACAAAGTTATTGTTGAACCTCAGTGGAAGCCTCTGGCTAAAATAAGAATATAACATAGGTCCTTACACCCTCTCCCTCGTCTGCACCTCCAGTCACTAAACCCTGGTGCTTTCTGTCCCTAGCTGCTCTTGAGTCTGGCTTTTTGTCTGTCCCCTCCCTCCAGACCTTGCTCTGGCCCGCCCAGGCGGCCACCCTCTCGTTGCTCCAGCACTGACCTCAATTCCGGTTGCCCTGCCTGCATGCCTGTCCCGGGCCACCACTGTCCGCTTTGCAGGCCGTCCTGTGGCTTTTGCTTGCCATTAGGATCCATCCCAAGCCCTGAGCCTGTCTCACCGGACACCCCCAGACCCCACCCACAAATGCTGTGACCTGGCCCTGCCTGCCCCTCCAGCCTTACCCCACTTGCTTGCTTCCTCTAGCGATGGGGAGCTGCTTGTATTTCCTCAAACACACCCAGCTCCTTCTCCACTCGGGGGCCTGCTTTTTTTTTTTGGCAGGGGCTGGTCGGGGGAGGCTCTGCTTCCTCTGTCAGTACAACAAGGACCTCTCCTCCCCTCCTCCCCCAGGCCTGGGGCGATGCCTCCCATGAGCCTCAGCATGACTTCCTGGGGAAGGCCCTCGAGGAGGTAGCTCCCCAGGCCTGCTTTGTCTTCCCCACACAGTGGGGCTTCTGGAGGGCCTGCGCTGCCCACAGTTCCCAAAGGGGACTTGGTGCTCCATCGAAGCTGAATCTGTTTCTTGCGTGTTTGTGAGTCGCGGCGTCCCCGTGAGAGAGGAAGCTCCCGCCCTCCGTGAGCTGTGTTTGCCATCAGCGGTTTATCTGTTTAGTGTAAAAAGTAGCTGATGAATCATTTTTACTGCCAAATCTCCCCCCCCCCCCACCCCCACAAAGAGCATCTTGGAGGATGGTTTTCTATTTTCAATCAAGTCGTGTTGGTTTTCCTAACCAATTTCTTTTTCCCTCCTAGACTCCATCAGCTGTAATTTCCCGATGTTTGGAACTGTGAACCGGAGCGTAACTTTCCCTATAGCAAGCTCTGTACCCTTTACGGAGATTCTGTGGACAAAAAATAGGGATAAAGTCGTTGAATGGGAAGCAGGCTCTCCCGTCAGAGTTTTCCCACCTTTCATACGCAGAGTTCATTTAGACACCACATCAGGAAGCCTTACCATCTTCAACCTAACATATTCGGATGAGGCGGACTATAAACTGGATTCTTTGAGCAGTGGCGACACTTTGTTCACTCTGAAGGTGATTGGTGAGTATTCCATAAATTTATTCCATAAATTGGTTTAAAATGGCAACTGTCCCAACTATTTTAAGAGATGAACACAAATGAATGGTTTCTGAGAAGTAAGAGACTTGGATCTCTGAAGGTGATTGGTGAGTATTCCATAAATTTATTCCATAAGTTGATTTGTTTAAAATAGCAACTGTCCAACTATTTTAAGAGATGAACACAAATGAATGGTTTCTGAGAAGGAAGAGACTTGGATCTCTTAGGCTGTCAGGCACACCAGTGTCCGTGCCCTCGTCATCCTCTGAGTGAGGAGAGGGTGTGACGGAGATGGAGGCCAGCTGGGTGGAGCTGCTGCCAGCAGCATTGCTTGTCTTGCTGGGAGTATTCTGGAAAGGGATGTAGTGGCAGCAGTGAACTCAGAACTCTGAGCTCCACTGAGAGATGATGCTCTGGAAATTAGAGTGTGCACCTGCACCACACCCCAGGAGGTAGATTTTTTTCTCTCCTCTATCACCTTACATGGGAATGTGAGATGGAGTCCTTGTTCCTCCACACTTCCTGTCATGCTTCCAGGTCATTCTCCTTGTCATCTGTAGGCTCCTGGATACATCCCAACATTTCTGGGTCATTGGAAAGCCTGGCCCACTTTTGCTGTTTCTGATGTTCCTGCTGTCATAATTCTCAGTGATTATAATATTTAAATATATTGTTCTAATATCCTGGCTTCTGAGTCCCCGGTCTCCTCTCCTATGATGGTCTTGTCCTCCATCCACCGCCTCCGCTGCCTTTCCCCACGGATAGAACCTGGAAGTTGTCATTACCACTCATTCTGAGCCCTCCACTGTGTCAGGCCAGGTGTCCCCTGCTCTGCCAGTTCTGCTATCCCTTTACCTCGCGTGACCCCCTATCCTCTTTAGGCAGCCCGAATGTGCTCACTCACTGGGCCAAGCATTGGAAGATTTGGTTAGTTTCCTTGCTCCTTTTAATTTTTTTAATTTAATATTTTAAAAAAATTTTTTTAAGATTTTATTTATTTATTTGACAGAGAGAGATCACAAGTAGGCAGAGAGGCAGGCAGAGAGAGAGAGGAGGAAGCAGGCTCCCTGCTGAGCAGAGAGCCCAATGCGGGACTCAATCCCAGGACCCCGAGATCATGACCTGAGCCGAAGGCAGCGGCTCAACCCAATGAGCCACCCAGGCACCCCTAATATTTAAAATTTTTTTTAATGATTTTACTTATTTATTTGGGAGAGAGAGTAGGGACAGGAGCAGAGGGAGAGGGAGAAGCAGACCCCCTGCTGAGCAGGGAGCCTGACGTGGGGCTCGATCCCAGAACCCCAGGATCATGACTGGAGCCACCCAGGCACCCTTTTTAAATGGGCTGTATTCCTGTGGCCTGTGTGGTCAGGTCCAGTCCAGTGCGCTCCCTGTTTTGTGCTAACACACTGTGGCTGTAGAGAAACTCATTGCCCCACAGAGCCTCACACATGAAGCGTCTGGTCACTTGCCTCAGTCAGATCCAATATGTCCCCCAGTGTCCCAGCAATTATCCTTCCTCTCCTCAAGCCTCGTAGACCCTCTTCTCCAGACCCACTCCTCAGCTGAAGGCTTTGCATCTTGTTTCACTGAGGAAGAGAAGCACTTAGAGGAGAATTTCCACAGGCTGTCACCCTCAGCCTTCCTGCCTACCTGCCCTGAGCACCGGTACCCTGCTCACAGAGGTGTAGGCCCTCTGCTGTACTCCAAGTCCTCTTCCTGCCACTGCCCTTGGGGACATCACCCTAGTCATTGCCCTTGCCCTGTTCCTGCAGCAGCGTCGTCCATGGATCCAACTGTCATCCGTAGTATGCCGTCAAACATTGACACCAGCGCCGGGAGCCCCCGGATGCCCCCGCCCCACCCCTCCAGCTACCACCCACTTGCCACTTGTTTGTAGAGAATTCCATGAAGGATTATCTGTGTTTGCTTTTTAACCCCTTTCCTTCTTTTTTTCCTTTTTCCCCACCCCAAACAGGCTTTCATCACCCCAGGCTTTCACCCGAACTCTTGATCTCATTAAAGAAACCAGTAATCCATTCCTGCTCTCCCCACCACATCTTTCTTGGCCACTCAGCAGCCTCCGACAGAGCGGATCCCTGTCTCTCCTGAAACACGACCTTCTGTGGGCATCCAGGATCCCACCCCGTTCTGGCATTCTGTTCGCTCAGTAGCTGTTCCTTCCCGGTTTCCTTGGCTGGTTTGCTCGTCTTGCCCACCTGCAGGCCTTGGAGACCTGAAGGCCTGAGCCACCTTTCTCTGCCTGCGCTCACACCCAGCTGGGTGAGCTCAGCCTGGCTTCAGGCTTTCAATATTGTTTTGGCACTGATAACACAGATTGAGAGCTCGGACCCGGGGCCCCACTGACGTGTGTTTCAAACCGCTTCCTCTGGATTTCCACTTCGACGCCTGTCTGATGATCGTGAGCTCATCAACTTTCCCTTGAATCCCGTTCTTCCCCACGTCTTCCCCGCGCTTGGTTAATGGCAGCTCCTTCTTCCCAGTTGCTCAGGCTAAGCCTTGATGTCATCTTCAACACCATGTTTCTCTTCCTCTTTCTCTCGAACACCATGTTTATTCCACCAGGAAATTTGCTGGTTTTACAGCCTCTGACCACCTCTCGCCACTTCCTCCGGGGCTGAGCCAGGGCTCCTTCAACCTTGTCTGGAGGACTGCAGCGACCATCTAACTGGTCACCCGTTGCCCCTTAACAGGAGGCATTTTGTGTTATTTTCAGATTTAACTACATTTAATTTTTTTCCCGTTTTATTGAGGCATAATTGACCTGTTTCACTGTCTAAGTTTGAGGTATACAGCATAATGATTTGACTTACATGTATTATGACCACAGTTTATTTTTTTAAAAATGCAAGCAGCCAGAGTGATCTTAAAACAGAGGTCAAAGCATGTCATTCTTCAGCTTAGAAACTTCCAGTGGCCCCATCTCAGTCGGAGCTAAAACTAAGATCTGTAGTGCAAGGCCGTATGAGATCCGGCATCCCTGATCACCTCTTTCTGTTCTTAGGCATCCTAGTGTTGCCTTTGACTTTGGCTACCTTTTCTGTGCTGCCCCTCAGCATTGCCAGCTCAACCCGTACCCATCTCGGCCCTCTATGGGGTCCCAGGTTCACTGTTTTCTCCTAGAAGTGGATGTCATTCTCGCCTTACCTCCTCTATGCCAGAGGCATTCTAGAAAGATCCATCTGGTAGCAAAGTGTCTAAGATGGCTTGCAGGGAAGGGAGAAGAGGCAGAAAGTCCAGTGTAGAAGTTCAAGTCTGAGCGCTCCAAGTCCTGTCTGAGGCAGTGTCCGTGGAATGGGAGGGGGTGAGGAGCTGGTGGAGTAGCTATTCTTCACAAGTTCACCTGCCTGGTCTGTTGGAGACACTAGGAAGAGGAGAGAATTTCTCTCCTGTTATCATTGTAGCCCTAGAACTCAGGTACTAGGTGTTCAGTAAATATTTATTATAGGAATGAAAGCAATTGAACCAGGTGACCGGGAGGTGGGAGGGGGGGTTGACAGAAATGGGGGCTTTCAGGCTGGGTGGCTGGTTTGTCCAGAAGATGATTAACTCCATTTAGAAGAGTGAGGCTTGTTAAGGTGTGGAGGCATCCCATTAGGAAAACCAGTGCATGCCTTCAGAGAAGCAGAATTTATAAAATATGCAGGTTGGGGATCTGGCTATTTATAGAGCCAGCAATTGTATTTAGATAACAATGGAAAACATTTGAAAAGCCCTTTCATAAGAGTTTGTAAAACTGCGCTCAGACTTTTAGATATGTTTAACTTTTTAAACTTGATGAAAGCGTTAAGAATAATTTGATTTTTAAAATTCCACGGTCATTCAACTAAGGTGCATGATTTCAGGAGTCAGCCCAACTGAATAGCCCTTAGGAAGCCTCGTTAGCAAAGACCTGCAGAGCCCGAGAGAGGTGAGTGTTGATCAGGAGGCAGTGATGTGGGCAGTGTAAAGGGTGTGACCTCAAGTCCTGGCTCGAGAGTCTGGCTTTTAGCCTGTGACACTGAGGAGCCACTGGATCTGATCCTGGAGCAAAGAAATGACTTGATGAACTCTATTTTCAGATGATTAATCAGATGGTAGGTATTGACAGTGGGTTAGAGAAGGGGGACACCAGGTTGGAAGTGACTGTGATCTTCTAGGGAGACAGGTGTTGCTGGTAGATGTTGGGAAAGGAAAGAAAGAGAAGATGCTTCTAAGAAAGAGTCAAGCGAACTTAGATTTGGGTTATAAAAAGACAAGATGACTCAGGATTTCACACCTGAATGACAAAATGATTGGTCATACCTTTTTTTTTTTTTTTTTTTTTTTGAAATGAGGAAGGCCTACTTCCTTCAGGGTATGTTAGTTAATACCTAAGTGACTTGATGATCTTCCGGAGACACCAGACCTATTGGGAGATTTTCAGAAAGGATATTTTCGGCAGGGGGATTTCCTGGCACCCCCTCAATTCAGGCCATCCACTTCCTTGTGTGTAAGTTCGTATTTGGCTTCCTTCTTCCCTCAAAATCCCCTTCAAATTTCCACCACCAGTGTTTATTAGTGCTTTCTCTTGTTAGCTGCATTGAAGGCGGTAATGGTCATATAAGTAGAATTAACTACTCGATCCTTAAACGATCTGAAGTGGTGTGACCTTTTACTAAAGTTAAGAGAAATACACAAAGAGCATCAGATCTGTAGAAGCGGTTCTCCATCTTACAGAGCAGGGCACTGGATTCCTGCATTGTAAATGGACCGAGTTGTCTTAAGGATGAAGTGGGTATGTTTCCTGTCAGTTTCATGCTGCTTGAGGTCCAGATGTAACTCCTACTTGTTCGCTGTGGCCTTGGGAAGTCTGGTGGGCAGTGAGAGAAGCTGAGGAGTCTCAGCAGAGATCTGAGCTGTGGGAGACCTGAGGAGGGTTTGCATCCTTTCCTGTGAGCGGGACCGGCTCTTCCAGCGGCCATGCTGTGGCGAGACCACCAGAAAGAGCTTTTGGATGGTTCCGTGCGCTCTAACAACACACAAAATTACACCAGCTCTCCCATGTGGGCCCTTTCAAATTCTCTTCATACTCCAGTAGACCTTTCCAATCTTTCAGAGTATTACGTTCCATTTCATAGGTGAAAATGAGACCGATTTAACCAAGGGCTTCTTTCTGCATCTGTAGAACAAGGGGCCTGGGCTGGTTGGTTTCTTGAACATGTTCCCGCTACCACAGGAGCCATGGGCCAAGGTCACACAGCCAGCCGGAGCGGAAGCGCACACCACCCAGCTCCTGGTTGTGTAATGCACGCCCGTGGAGGGGGTGCTCACCTTCCCGCCGTGCGCTCTGTTACAGCTGATGTGACCATGCCAGGCAGGGTGTGGTAGTCGCCATGTCAGCTGTTACCATGTCACCTCTTGTGATCCTCATCCCCATCGTGAAGGGGAGGTGCTGCTGGTTTCCCTGTTGTGCAGGAGAGGAGACCTAGCCACAGAGATTCAGTACCTTGGCCAAGGGCACGTGGCTCTTCCTGGCAGCACTGCAGTATGAACCCAGGCAGTCAGGCTCTTAGCCACCTCACCCTTCCTTTTCGGAGGGGAGCCAATGAAGTTTACCTTTGAGACAGTGGAGAGAATCCCTCCCCTCTGTCCAGTGTCCACTCTCCTCACTGAGGAGCCACCTCTGAGCCTTGTGTTGGGTCAGGCGCCGTTGGTAAGAGCTGAGGCGTGTTGAGTCCTTACCTTCCACAGACATACAGCTGAAGGGGGCTTATGAGGTGCCACTGTTGAGTTCACAAAACACTAGACGCTGGCTGAGTCAGATCACTACACGAGAATCTGGGACAGAACGCTCGGAGCACCCACATCAGCATCCTTGGTTGAGCGGGGGGAGCCCAGGAATCTGTATTTTAATACACACCCCTGGTGACTTCTCATGCCCACTGAGAGTTGAGAAATGCTTCTGTGGAACATTTCCAGGGAACTAGAAAGCTCAGTTTCAGGCCCAGCTTAGTCACAGAGGGAGGCATAGGTACGTGCAGAGTGTAGAACAATCAGTTCTGGTTCTTAAGTACACAAAGACACTTGGGGCCTCAGGAAGGTGCTTCCTGGGGCTGCTGTGGGCATGTGGTAGGCAGGAAGGACCGGAGGAGGCTTAGAGAGGAGGGCTCCGGCTGGCTAACTTGGAGTCAATGATAGCAGCTCTTACTCTTTTAAAAGCTATTGGTCTGTGGCTTACAATTTAATCTGGAGAAAGATGTCCATTGCTTGCTGTCAGGCAACACATAACAAGTTATGTGAACTAGATTAAATCCAACAGCTGAAGAAGTCCCAAGCAGAAGGGGAAGTCATGGGTGACTCAGGTCTCTAACCGGGTGTGTTACTTAACTGAGCATGAAAGAAGTCTGGAGAAGATGAGGGGAAAGAGGAATTGAATATTTTCCATTTTTAGATTTTTTTTAAAAAAGACTTTACTTATTTATTTGACAGAGAGAGCATAGGCAGGCAGAGCAGCTGGCTGAGGGAAAGGGAGAAGCAGGATCCACACTGAGCAGAGAGCCTGACGTGGGGCTCAATCCCAGGACCCTGAGTTCATGACCTGAGCCAAAGGCAGATGCTTAACAACTGAGCTATCCAGGTGCCCCCGTTTTGAGATTATTTTAGATGAATAATTAGATTGTAAGCATTCCTTTGCCTTAGAAAATACCGTTTTAAATAGCAGCATGGTATTCTGTCATCTTGATGAATGTTACTTTGCTCTAATTGGCTTTTCCATAGATGTTCATAAAGCATTGAAATTTTATTATCCAAATGCTACCATGACCATTTTCTGGAGAGTCCGTATATTTATACATGTTTTCTCCAATTTCTTATGGTGAGTTGTTGGGGCAAGGTAGAGATGCAAGAAGGCCTATGAATGAATAAATACACGGACGTCTAATGGGATAAACTAGCGTTATGGTTCTTAACCCTTCCTTGCAGGTTTGGGCTGCTGTAGCCAGTCGGGGGCACCTGTAGAGAAAGACTGGGCCTGAGGCCTCCAGACTGACAGGTCTGTGGCAGGTGCCATCCCCCACTCTGCCTATTAGCAGGACCTGCTCACGGCATGGCTCCACGCATGCTTTGCAAACACTGTAAGTTAGATATCTTTTGGAATTAAACATTTTTAGATTGTAGAATAATACGAACTGTTTCCTCTATATATGTTAGGAAGCACCCCATTTAGTTTTGGGTACCACCTTATACTCAAATACAAGAACATTTTTAGTACAACAGGGTAGTGAATACTTGAAGTAAGTGAGAAAAATATGGAGCGCCTGGCTGGCTCAGTTGGAAAAGCATGCAACTCTTGATCTCAGGGTCACAAGTTCAAGCCCCACACTGGGTATAGAGCTTACTTTAAAAATAAATAAATAAATAAATAAATAGGGGCACCTGGGTGGCTCAGTCAGTTGAACATCTGCCTTCTGCTCAGGTCATGATTCCAGGGTCCTGGGATCGAGCCCCTGCATCGGGCTCCCTGCTCGACAGAGAGCCTGCTTCTCCCTCCCCCTCTGCCTGCTGCTCTGTCTACTTGTGCTCTTTCCCTAGCTCTCTGTCAAATAAGGAAATAAAATCTTTACATAAATAAATAAATAAAAATAAAAAAGAAGTAAGTGAAAAAAAATAAAAACTGTTAAATCCTCATGTCAACTCAGACGAGGGTTTGCAGCTACCCGACTTTGCTGCTATTCTGTGGAAACTTGTGTCTTCCTGCATGGAGGATAAGGGATTTAGTGCCTGTGTATATTCTGAATTTGAGCAGGAAGATCTGACCCAGAAGAAGAGGGAATTCTGTCCCTTGAGTGCTCAAGGAGGGGGTCTGTTTGTCTTTTCTAGCTCATGAGGAAGCTGGGAGCTCTTCATCTCTTCATAGATGATGAGCCTAAATGTTCCTCTTTCCTATACTAAATATTACCTTTCTTTTCTCCAGATCCTCTTCCGTCTCCAACACTAAATTGCACCTTGGCTGCTGAAGACATTACGGTCAATTGCAGGATCCCAGAATCTTACAGTTTCACACAACTTTTAAACTATTCATGGAACTGCTTTCCGGCACTGTGTAAAAATGGCTCGAATATGTCTGAAGTGGTGATTAAGAGGAACAATGATCTCTCGCAGGAAATACGCTGTACTGTTAACAGTCCGTTGTCCAAACAGACATCCTTGCTTGTCTTAGCAACCTGTGTCCCAGCTGGTGAGTAAACAACCCACTGTGTCATGGCAGAGATACTCTACGGGGGCGGGAGGGTTTGGGGGGTGATGCATCCAGGGACCCCAGGTGGCTCGGGAGTTTCAAACCAGAGATGCTCACCTGTGTTTCATGTCTGAAATGTAAGATGAAGAATGGTTTCCATGGACCTTGCATTATAGACATGCAGCTGCCATTTCTCAGCCTCTGCTGGGCCAAGCACTGTTCTGATCAGTTCATGAAGTCAGTCCTCCCCCAGATGCAGGAGTTGGGTACCAGCCATTATCTTTATTTTATGGGGAGGAACCTGGACGCGGGGAGTTCAGCGTGGTTGCCTCAGATCACAGATAGTGAGGGGTACAGCCTGGTTTTGAAGTCAGACCATCGGGCTCTGGAGCTCCTCAGGAACTGTTCACAGCAGTACTCAGTAATGTTCTTGATAACCATCGTGTTCTTGAAGGCTGCCGTGTGCCGCAAGAATGTGCACTTGGTACCTTATCTCGGTTGCTCCCTGGATGGGGTGACAATCTGTCTTGGCTGTGGCCCTTTTATTTTGTTCAACTCTGGTGTATCTTTGTAATTTGCAATTTTTATTAGCAGGTTTTGTTTTTGTTTTTGTTTTTGTTTTTTACATTATATTCCCAGTTTACAGACAAAAGGATCGATAATTTGAAAGTCGGTCATTAGAACATAAAAAAAGAGGTGAAAATAGTGAACACTATGATGCAGAACAATATCATCCTTGTAAATAGTGAAGAGGACTCTGTGAGTTCCCTTGGGCAGTGATGGGGTGATTCTGTGAATCCATTTTTTCTGAACAGGCAACTGAAGCAGAAAAAAAGCAGGTAGTCAATGTCATGAATATAAAAAAAACCTTGAATTATATTTGATTAGTGAGCCCTTCTCCCTGAGTTGCCCATGTACGTCCTTCTTGAAAATTTCCTTTCCTCTCTCCTTTTCTTAGTAGGTTCCATACCCAGGGTGGAGCCCAACATGGGGCTTGAACTCTGAGGTCAAGACCTAAGCTGCGATCCGAAGTCAGACACTTAACCAGCTGAGCCACTCAGGCACCCCAAAAATTTTCAAATAATGACATGGAGGCATTAAGTTCATTATATCATTTTCAGACTAAGCCGTGTGAACTCCTGGGTAAAGCAAACAAATACTTCCAGATGAAGTACAAAATGAGTTCCAGTTCTTAACCTATGGTTTTGATCCCCAAAGGCAGAGAAAAAAACCAGACCCACAGAGGTGCCAGTCAGGATGGCACCCTTTGTGCAAGTCACACAATTGTCCAGAAGATTTGAAAGCCAGCTGCAAAGTCCACGACAATTGTTCTGCATGGAGCAGACATGTCTTTAGTAATTCCACTTACTGGGTGTTACATAATATCCAAGGTATGGAAATGCAATTTGATGCTAGCAGATAGTTGCTTTATTGTGGGAACAAAAATCAAAAGCAGTGTGCTTTTTTGGCTTAGGGGTGTGTGTGTGTGTGTGTGTGTGTGTGTGTATGAGAGAGAGAGAGAGAGAGATGCCCATAACCAACAAAAGAAAGAAGGTATTGCCTGCAGAATAAACCAGATAGTTGAAATCTTGAAAAGCTTCTTGTGCCCCAAGCATTTTGCCCTTGCATAGGTTTTCACTTAACCTTTACCCTTGGAATTGAGTGTCCAAGTAAGATGCCCTTTCCTGTGGATACCTTGAGAAAAGATCATCATGATCTCATCCCTCTTCTTGATGATAGAGGTGGTTAATTTGCAAACAGACTCTCTTGGTTATACAATAATGGTGATCCATCTTTCTTTTACATCACCCTCCAAACTAATAGTTCACATTGCATTATAGACTTTGAAAGTTTGAGAAACAGTGCTAGGTAATTCCAGGTCATTTAAATCCTGGAGTAGTGCTGAGGCATCTGGGTGGCTCAGTGGGTTGAGGGTCTACCTTTATCTCAGGTCATGATTCCAAGAGTCCTGGGATTGAGTCCCACATCAGGCTCCCTGCTCAGCAAGGAATGTGCTTCTCCCTTTCTCTGCCTGCCCCTCTGCCTACTTGGGCTCTCTTTCTGTCAAATAAACAAATAAAATCTTTTTTTTCTTTAAGATTTTATTTGTTTATTTGACAGAGATCAAGGGGCAGGCAGAGAGAGAGAGGAGGAAGCAGGCTCCCTGCTAAGCAGAGAGCCCGATGTTGGACTCAATCCCAGGACCCTGGGATCATGACCTGAGCCGAAGACAGAGGCTTTAACCTACCTGACCACCCAGGCACCCCTAAATAAATAAAATCTTTAAAAATAAATAAATCCTAGAGTAGTCCTGACATAGGAGATATATAACTGGGGACCCACTAAGCTAGTGTTGGAGGACGTTTTTCTTCCCTGCATCTGGGGCCCAAATTTAATGATCGTAATGGTTCTTCTTGACAATAAATTGTCTAGGATCTCTTTTCTTCCCAATATGATTTTTGAATACTTTCTGTAGAGTTGCATGCATCAGAACAGATAAATTTTTGTGGGTATAGTGGTTAAAATCTAGGTGTTACTTTTTTAAGTGCTGATTTTTTTTTTTTTTTTATTCCAGACTTTTCCTATTTTATCAGTGAAACATTGTAACTCACATGGACCAGCCTACTGCCCTCTGGCAGGCCCTCCCCAATAATCATCTTGTTGGCTGCCCACTATCACCATTCCAGACTGCCCCACAGGAGTCACTTACCTTATAAGAAGATGTTTACCTTTTAAGAGTGAGGAAACAAGTTCTACTAGCTGGAGCGGCTTCCCCAAGTTCAATTATGTAGTGGAGATACAATTAGAATTTAGGTCTTTGAATCCTGGAGCCTTTTATTTTCCCCATTACATCATCCTGATTCTGTATGTCTTAAAATAAGTCAAATTAAGGAATAGATTTTGACTCACGCACAGGACTTGGCTGCCAGAAAACCGTACCATTGGGATGATAGTATGGACTATGGGGGTGTTCTGTAGGACCAGGGATCAGGTTTTTTAATAAATAAATTATAAGGGGAAGAAAGAGAGAGGCGAGGGGGAGCTTAGAATGTCAAGAGATTTAAGAAGCCTATAATTAATTGCAATGTATGGACCTTGTTTGAACCTGATTCAAACAAACAATCAAAAAAAAGTGAAAAAATAGGAGAGATTTAAGTGGTGACCGCATATTTGATTGTATCAAGGCCTTAGTTTTTTTTAGCTATGATAATGGCATGGTTATACTTTATAGATAATCCTTATCTTTTGGAAACATATACCAAAATGGGTATGGCTTAAAAATGGTGCTCTCTGGACTCAAACAAGGGCTCACTTCTCTACTTACCTTGAAGCAAGTGGGAGGGAGAGGAGAGAGCACAGTCCTTCCCTTTAAAGAGCCACCCAGTGTGGCATGCATCACTTCCAGGGCCAGCAGCTTGGCCAGACTGAGTTCATGGCCACGGCCCCTGGGGGAGACGGGGAAGTGTCCTCCTTACCTGCCGGCTGGCCGGGCATGCGCCGACTTAAAACACAGGGGTTCAATTCCCAAAGGAAAATGGGGAGTTGGGTATGGGGACCAATAGATGAATATAACTTGTACCGTTTTATTTTATTTTTAAAGATGTATTTATTTATTTTAGAGAGAAAACATGTGTGAGTTGGGGGAGGGGCAAAGGGAGAAGGAGAGAGAACATCTCAAGCAGACTTTGCTCTGAGTGCAGAGCCTGATGCGGGGCTCGATTTCACGACCCATGAGATGATGGCCTGAGCCAAAACCAAGAGCTGGATGCGTAATCGACTGAGCCACCCAGGTGCCCTAACTTGTACCATTTTAAAACTTAAACGAAATAGGAAAAACGTAAAGACTGATAAAAGTAGCAAATTGTAAACAGAGGGTCTCGCATTTTTGCACCTCGCCGGTCAGTTCGTGTACTCCCTGGGGTATGTGCACCTAATTTAGAAGCTCTGGGTCTCAGCCAGAGGTTATGGTGTCTCAGAAGGCGGTAAAGGCAGCAGATTGGGAGCAGTGGTTCAGGTTGGGGTACGTGTTGGAAATACAGCCACAAGGAATTCCTAATGGTTTGAGTAGGGGAGAAGGGTCCCAAATAAGAAATGTGCAGATGACCCCCAGATTTCTGGCTCAAGCCACTGGATGAACAGTGTCATGGTTTCCTGAGACTGGAAAGCAGGGCAGCAGGTGTGTGGAGGACGTGAGAAGTTTGGTTTGGGACATGTTCGAGATGCCTGTTAGATTTCAAGTGGAGACCTCAGGTAAGGCGTTTTGATTTGAGTCTAGGTCGCTGGGGAGTCATTAGCACGGGAGAAGGAAGTATGGGCAGATTCAGTGTACAGTCGGCATTTAAAGCCGTGGGACTAGGTGAGCAGATAAGACAGAGCAGTGGACTGGGACTGAGTCTCGGGGACTCCAGCATTTCGAGGCTGTTGAGAGGACAAGTGTCCCACAGAGGGGACAGAGAAGGACCTCCCAGGAGGCAGGAAGAAAACTCCAGCAAGGTGACCTCTCAATCAGGAGCCACATGAAGCGGGGGGAGCACCTGTCTGTGCAGCAGACGCCGAGGAAGAACAGACTGAAGAACTTGTGTTACTGTTTTGTCATCTCCCCTGAATATCTGCTGTCCCAGAGTGGGCGTGGCATATGGCATCATCCCTGGGAGAAAGGTTTTTGGAAGGGACTGGATCAAGTACCATTAGACTCAGCGGTTTAAAAATAATACTCTTAAAAATATTGGTGGCTTGAAAATGAAGATGGCTTTTTTCACATTAGAATCTGTATCTATATCTATCTATCTATCTATCTACTAGGGGTGTGTGTGTGTGTGTGTGTGTGTGTGTACATACATACATACATATCCAAAGTAGGCAGTCCTGGACGTATTGCCGCTCGATAAAGTTGTCAGAGACCCAGCAGCAGCCTGGCTCCTCCCGCCTTGCCCACTGGTTCAGGCAGGAGGATCCAGAAAGGGGAGACTTTGGAGAAATCCACACAGCCCTCCCTACAGCTCAGTGCCCAGCACTTAGTCACGTGGTCAAACCCAGTTGCAAGAAAGGCTGAGGAACTAATCTGTGAGTGGAGTGATAGCATGCCCAGCCGAAAATCTGAATTCTGTCACCAAAGAGCGGGGGAAAGATAGGGGGCATTACAGGGAGGTAACTAGCAGTTTCTGGTTGGGGGCCTCTCAGATCAAACAGGTGGGTGGCTTTTTGTTTGTTCTAACCCACGTGTGTTCTGAATAAGAGGAAAGGGTGTGTATTCACATTCTCATTCTCATTTATTCATTCACTTTCTCTCTCCCCTCCCCAGCCTCTCCCTTCTCTCTTAACCCTCAGTGGTTGCTGTTAGTGACCCCAGCCTTCCCTTAGCAGTGCCCTGGGATCATTTTGCCATATGCTTAGGTATTCTGCCTTTGGATTTTTAGCAGCTGGATGGAGTCCACATTGTAAATATGTCCTGCCTTTCTGCTGAGGGCACATAGGTTGTTTTAGCTTTTTTTTTTTTTTTTTTTTTTTTAGGATTATTTATTAGACAGAGAGAGATCACAAGTAGGCAGAGAGAGAGGGGGAAGCAGGCCCCCTGCTGAGCAGAGAGCCCAATGGGACTCTGGGATCCCAGACCCTAGGATCATGACCTGAGCCGAAGGCAGAGGCTTAACCCATTGAGCCACCCACGCGCCCTGTGTTACCTTTTTGATATTGTCAGGAAAGCTGCGGTAAACATCTTTGTGCCTTTTCTGGAGGGAGGGGAAGAGCACATCACTGATTGTTTCTGTAGAAATGGACTTGCAGGGTCAAAGGATGTCAGTAGCGATACCAAGAGCATGTTCTCATTAGGTTGATGGTGATAGGTAATAGCTGTTCTCAAGGATCTTAACTCAACTGATGCTCCCAGCTGCCCTCTGAGACAGGTGTACGTATCACTCCCATTTAGCCACCCCTGGAGGAAACCGAGGCAGCAAGAGGTTTGCAGCACGCTCCGACTCTTATAATGGTTCGGTGAAACTGTGGGCACACTGTGTAGCTGCTTTACGATGGACGTTTTTACAGAGCCCTTGTTACGCACTGCCACCACAGTGCCCTACCAGACACGTGTTGCTAAGTTAAGCTTCCACAGACAGTGTGGGCTAGCTGGAAACAACACTTCTAGTGGAATGTTTGCATCTTTTAATAAATAGCACTGGGCTTGCTATGTATCAACCGTATAGGGGTAAGTTTATTTATAAATACTGTTGAATCTCTTGATCTATAGTAGTCGTGTGTCATAAAGTCACCGTGAATACGCAATTAGTGAATACTGAATGTTGCTTCTGGGAAATGCAGGGTTAGGTTCCTGCAAGCTTCTGGTCAACATTTTTGGCAAGAAATCAGTAAACAACCTTGTTTTGTGTGCGTTTCTATTTAAAGACACCTTATTATAGATGTGTTGTTGATTCATGAACATTGGACTCTTGGCCAACAGCGCCATGACTTAATGCCTAGATGAAGCATATCTAACAAAAACATATATTTTCTCTGAAAGGAATATCTCAGCCTTCTTCCACTTAGGAATGCTACACAGCACTTTGGCGCCGTGTTCCGGGCTGTTTTAGACAATTAGCCAACAAAAAGCATGAACGTATGAAAAATGTGGCCGTACACAGACCAGGAATAGGACACTTACTTACCTTAGAGGAGAGGACTGAAGAAGGTGGAGTGTTGCCTGGTTCAGCCTCAGTGGGGATATGTCCACCTAGCAATCGGGTTTTTTGCCGTCCTGCCGCATGTGTCCTCCAGGGACCATGAACATGCTATGGCATGGACGTGGGGAGGACACATACATCTTAGCAAGTAGGCGGATTGTAGATATGGAATCTGCAAATAAGAAGAATCCCCTGGACTCTATTTTGATCAGTCTGGCTAATTCTATTTCCTTCTTTCTTATCAGCTTCCTTTATTTTTATTTTTATTTTTTTTACAGAGCATTCAAGGAACAGGTTTGCAATTATACCAGCAGTAATCATACCCCTAGCAGGAGTAATTTTTTTGGTTTTTCAAAAGAGGTATGTATACTTTCTTTCAAAAAAATCCGCTTCAACCTCGAATTGGTTTTTCAAAGGCCAGAAAGTCAATAGTTTAGAGACTAAAGCAAAGTTTGAAATTTTAGGCATTTGGAAAGAAACCAAGGCTTCTGGTATCCAAAGTTGCTGGGTCCGCCAGGTTTGCCAAGATTTTGCATGGTCTTGGGGGGAAGGAATCCTCAGACCATTAGGAGGCTTTATAGATGTGGGAACCCCGCTGGATATTCCCCAGCCTCCTTCTGCTTGTGGTCTGTGTCAACATGTATTATATCTCTGGTCTCCAAGCTAGATTTTGCACAAGACCCCTTGCTCTTGGCTGCCAGGGTTTTACTTTCCATTCTTCTAGCCCAGAAGGGGGTCCCGGGGAGGAGGAAGCTGTTGTTGGGGTTGGGTGACTTGGAGTGGGTCCTAAAGGCCTGGTATTACTTCCTGAGCCATCCTGGGTCCCCTAGACATGTGGGCCAGCACCGAAGGCAGCCCATGTGCCCTGGAGAACGGGTGGGCTGTTCCCCCATCCTGTTCTTCTCCACATCTGCTTTCTCAAAAGGGCTCTTGGCAAGGCTGATTTGTTACTCCCACAGGGAATGCAGAAGAGTCCCCTTTCAGCCACGTGATGGCATGTGGGTCCCACGTCATTTCACATGCATGTCTTGGACCAACTTAGATTTTATGTTCCCCTAGACCTGCGCTGCTCAGTACCGTAGGCACTGGCCACGTGGAGTGGTCTAAATATAAAAGCAATTCATTAAATTGAATATAAAATTTCTTTCCTCATTTGAACTGTCTACATGTAAAGTGCTCGGTAGCCACACAGAGCTAGCGGCTACCGTGGTGGGACGGACCAGACAGAGAAAAATTCCATCATCGCAGAAAGTTCTGTCCGCCAGTGCTGTCCAGGATAACCTAACAGGTTATCCTGTTAGCCTCCGTCTCCTGTCCCCGGAGAACTGGACCAAGGATTGGGTTCACTTTGGGAGCCAGGATCAGACCTGGGCCTGTATCACAAGCCAAAGCTAGGATCCACACAGTCAACAGCAGCAATGTGGCTAAACTACTGTTGGTACCTGGCCACTAACATGTCATATCCCAGGAATACTGTTTCCATATTAAAGGTTGCATATACCACGAGGATCCCTAGGTGGTAGATTATGAGTCAGTCGACTCTCCTCTAAATAAGATATAAAAATCAGCTGAAGAAAGTTTTGAGGTTTCATTACCAATGAGTAAAATATTTAGGGAGCTCAAATGTTCTTGTAAAGAATTATTTTTAATCCCCAAATAACAGTATCATTGTTCATCAGCTCCATAACAGATGGGTTCCCAGAAACCAAAATCATTATCCACTCAGAGTTCTTGTGCATCTATCATCAGAATACCTGAACCAAAAAAGAAGGTGTACTCAGTGCCCATATAATTCCAAAGCAGTCAGGTGATTTAACTTTTTTAAAAAGTTCATCCAGTGGTGAAGAAATTAATTACTCCCATGGTCAGTACCCGTAGCACCTTATAACCTGAAAAAAAAATTATCTTGAAAAATATCCTTACTTCAGCTGGCTTCACCACCCTAAAGCCATAACTTGGGAAAGGCTGAGGCATTTGGCATGGAGCCTTCTGAGGGGGATGGCGGTGAGTTGTAGTTGACAGACACCGGGACGAGTTCAGTCAGGCTTGTGGACTAGGCTGCTGGACCACCAGCCTGGCTCCAGATGAGGGCTGATGCCTTTTATGGGAGGACACTGATGTGTACGTGTATGGAAGCCACATCTTAACATCCAAAATGGTGCTGTCCAAAATGGTAAGCCATGAGCCAGTCATTGAACCTGGGAAACATGGGAGTCCAAAAACACATGCTGCAAATGTAAAATGCACACCGATTTTTTAAGACGAATTTGGAAAGGGCTGCAAAATATCTCATTAGTAATGTTTATTTTGATTACACGTTAAAATGATAATATTCATGACATGTTTTAAAAAAATTATAGTGTCAAAATTAAACAACCTTAATTTCAAAATTAGAACATTTTGAAAATGAATTTCACCCTGTTCTTTTCACTTTGTAATACGACTGCTAAAATTGTTAAATGACCCGGGTGGCTCACATATTCCTGGGCAGTGCTGACCCACACCATCCGAGCCTGCCCTATGTCTTTAGCTTTGTGCATGGGCTGCCATAGACATATCCATTTTTGTTAGCAGTGTTTGCATTTATTTTCCTATCATGTGAGGAGCCGTCTTGGAACACGCCCCTGGACCCCCTCTGCAGTTAGTTTGGCTTCAGCATTTGGAAGGGTGGGAAGACCAGCTCAACAGGGCTTTGATATAGAGTGCTTCAGAATCAGGTCTCCGTCAGGCACACAGGAACTGCAGCGTTCAGCTTTGCTTTTCAGTCCTTTAACTGAGTTGAAAATGTCTTCATTTGTAGGTGTTCTGAAATATGGCAGAGATACAGAGAGAACTGAGTAAGTACCCCGTAGACTGTGCAGTGGGTAAATTAGGTATCATGCAGCAGAGCCAGAACAGGCCTGATGTGGGCCACCTCTTCCTTGAGGACCATGTGTATCTGTCACTTGTCTTGAATGGTAGTAAGTGACATCCGTGCTGGGCTCAGCAGTTTCCGGGTGTCACCTCCTCCCGCCCTCGCAGTGGGTTTTGCACAGGGGTATCGTGACCACTTGCTCCGAGACAGTGACTATGAGAAGTCAGGGCCCATTGCTAAGACCTCATCAAGCTGGGTCAAATCAGGGTCTTCAGACTCGGAGGGTTATCCTGTTAGCCTCCGTCTCCTGTCCCCGGAGAACTGGACCAAGGATTGGGTTCACTTTGGGAGCCAGGATCAGACCTGGGCCTGTATCACAAGCCAAAGCTAGGATCCACACAGTCAACAGCAGCAATGTGGCTAAACTCCCCTATGGAGGCTCCAGAAGGACCCCGGTCCCCTGCCAGGTCCTTGGCAGTCGGGAGGCAGGAGCCCAGGAGCTGGGCTTTAGGGGGTGGCGGGAAGAATAAAGGGACTCAGGGCTGTGAGGCAGGATAGGGAGTGACGAGTCACCCTCTTTGGGACAGCAAATGTCGGTGAGAAGAGGGAGCTAGTGCTGGACTGGCAGGCTGGGCCAAGCCAAGATACTGAGAGAGTTGCCAAGAGGTCTGTGTCGTTTTTTTCTGGGAAACCACTGAGGGTTTCTGAGCAGAGCTATGTGTCAGACAGAGCTTAGGGGGCGTTAGTAGACAAGAGGCCGGAGATGGGGACACGGGCTGCTGGACAAATGGAAGAGTGCAGCCAAGCAGAGAAAGCCCGAGTCATGGTCGCCCTGGCAGGGCTGCCATGGGGAGCCGGCTGCGGGAGGAGGTATGGCCGTCATAGTGACGAACATTCCAGCTAAGCAGGCAGGCTGCCCGGGCCGGGGGTGCGAGTTCCCTGCCAGCTCATCTCTCCCGGGCCTTGAACAAGTCACGTCAACCCTCTGTGCCTCAGTTGTCTTCTGTGGAAGAAGGGCGTAACAAGAGGAGAGGGGTAGTAGTGTGGGTGATAACATAGAAGTAGCAGCATGCACAAACACGTTAAGAAAAATACAACGCTTAGAAGAGTGACTGGCTTGGAGGGGAGCTTAATCAATGTTACCACGCTAGGATGATTGTGAATATTATTATTATCCCGGAAAAAAGCCAGAAGTGGCAGGGATTCTGACGCTTGGTGCCCAGGCGGGGCTCTGGGTTGGGAAGCCGGGTCTGTGCTATGACACGCTGAGTGTGGGCTTCTGGCGCATTACACGGGTCCTGAGGTCTGGTGCACAATTGCTGAAGTGGCTTCCGGGGCTGCGGCTGGAGCTCCAGCTTGGGGTGCACCTTCATTAGTAACCGATGGCCTGAGCGTCTGAGGTCACCAAGAAAGACAAGTCCTTGGGTGACAGGCTGAGTGGAGGAGCTGGGCTGGGTCATGAGTCAGGGCGGAGAGCCAGATTGGCCCTTGCTAGAGACCCTCAGGGCAGCGGCTGCATATTAACGGTGAGGAGAGACTGGGGAGGGTGGGTGGGCAAGACGTCTTCTTTGGCTTTATTGAGTGAGCTGCTGATTTTTGAGAATGCCCCCGGGGTCAGCGGTAGGAGTGGGAATGAGGAAGGGCTGCTGTGCAGCAGGGAGGACCTGCCTGCGGCGGGGCCCATGGGCTCAGAAGGCCCCTTTCTCCCCAGCTGCTGGGTGAAACACACCCAGGTTACCAGGGAGGCTGGCTGGAGGCCTGGGGCAGCTCTGGGAGGCTCCTATCAAGGCTGTGAGGAGGGGTCAATGGGCCAGGAGGCGATGCGGAGGGGGCTGGAGAGAGGGTGAGCAGCGGTCAGTGAGGTGAGGAACAGGTGTGCCAGCAGGGAAGGGGGAGAGAGAGGACAAGGGTCTGTGGTCAGAGGTGGGGATTACCAATTGGCAGCAGTGAGCATGACTGCTGGGGAGGGCGAGATTCTGGGCCGGCCTCTGCTGGGACCCTGCTGGTGACAGCGGAGGGGCGGCCATCAGAACAGGACTGCCGCTGTCGTTCAGGGGAGGCTGTGAGCCAGGGCCGCTGGGAGAGGTGACGGAGTATCCCAGAGCTCATGCCCTCGCTGGCTGCTCTCTCCATTCAGCACACTTTCACGGAGGTCCCTCTGTGCCAGCAAGGTGAGGCTCTGTGTTCGCTGGTGGCTTGAGATCATGTGCCCAGGGAGGCCTCCACTGTGTGGGGTTCAGAGAAGGGGTATGTTAGGGCTCCCCCCTCGAGCAGCGTGTGGGCACACTGGAGAGAGCGGATGAGTACATAAACAGATGGGCTGAGGCCCCGGGCAATGGGCCAGCATGTGTGATAGGGATGGTCTGGGCTGGGCAGCCACCCGAGGGGGGTGAAGAGGCCAGAATCATCACGAAGGCTCTGAGGGGAGTGGGATGCCAGCTAGATCTTCAGAGCAGGGTGGAGTGGAGAAGGCATTCCAGCCGGGGAGGCAGCAGGGGCAAAGACATGGAGGGGAGCTAGACCCTCGTGGTTTATTTGACCGAGAGACTGGTCTGCTTAGCATCAAGCTGAGTTGGTGGCAAAAGAGTGAAGTCGGGAGCATTAAGCTGGAGCAGTATGAGAATAGGGAGCCATCGTAGGCTCTTGAGCAGGAGAGCTCTGCCAAGCAAGAGAAGCACTGCTTTGGGATAATGAGTCTTGGAAGGTAAAAGTGACATCTGAGGGTGACATCCTGGGGAGAGACCTGGGTAGCCTGGAGCTGGGTGTGGGAGCTCACTCACAGCTCTTGGTGTATTTTTATTTACTGTTCAGATTTTGTACTTTGTATATTTACAACCTACTTAATACTAATTGTTACATTTAAAGAGGCCACTATAGCCACAGTGGGAATTCCTTAAACTCAATTATTAGTTACATATATGGCGGAGTTGGGGGGGGGGGCAGTTGGAAGAGTAGTGGGGGAGGGGACAAGCATAGCCAGGAACAAAGGCCAAATTTTCACGTTTCTGTGAGGACAGTGTCTGAAAGAGCTAGACCCACTTAGAATATATCCAAGGACAGCCAAGCACATTTCAGAGTGCTGAGAGAAAAACAGGCTCATACCACACTTTTCAGCCAGACAGTTCAATGTCGACAATTTCCAGGAGTGCTGGTCATCTCTATTTTTGTGTGAATGCCTGGAAGATAGGTCACAGAGTCACCCAAGCTAAAAAGGGAGCCGAGAGCCCTGTTTCTCTGGGAAAAAAGATCTGTAGTCTGTGGGGGTGTCTCAGCCTGAAGGGGAGCTGGAGAGGCAGGAGGAGCAACCCGTGTGGGCATGGGTGAGGAGTGCGGCCACCCAGCCCTGCCCCTGCTCTGAGGAGTGCTCTGCCTGCCGGGACACATTTGGGAAGCACCTCTCACTTCATGCCCCTCAAAAATTCACAGCACCCATTTTTGGATTCTATTAGATTCTTTTAAAAAATTTTTTTTATTTTTAAGATTTACTTATTTATTTATTCGAGAGAGAGAACAAGCAGAAGGGAGAGGCAGAGGGAGAGGGAGAAGCAGGCTCCGAGCAGGGAGGGAGCCCGAGGACGTGGGGCTTGATCCTGGGACTCCAGGACCGTGACCTGAGCCTAAGGCAGCCGCTTAAGTGACTGAGCCACCCAGGTACCTGTTAGATTCTTAATAGGAAAGCTCATAATCTTCTTCCTTTTCCATAATCCCTGTGACCGCAGCACTCACTCTTTATGATCTCTGGTCACCAATGGGGCACAGATATTTGGGGAGCCCTGCTGTGGTCTGGGCTGCACCCAGTGGGTCTGGCCTGACCGAGGAAGTATAGGCGGTAGGGAAGGCACGAGGCAAGAACAGGCAGGGGGGTGTGAAGGGGCATGTCCAGGCTTTGCTGCAGCTTTGTGCCTGGACTCGTTTCTTCTGAGCCAACCCCAGATTGTCCTGTCATCACTGCAGAGATGACTCATCAGGAAGAGAGGTTGAGGAGGAGCGGAAACCATCCCCAGGAGCCACATGTGGCCAGGAGCAGATAGCCCCCAGAAGGAGCGACAGCTCACATAACAGTCCTTAAGGTCTCAGCTTTGTTCTTCGGAGGTCTCAATGACGCTCCAAGACTGGGTCGGTTTGAGGAAACGGGACTGAATGTGAGTGCCTCGCACTGAAGGGGCTACTTCCAGTGAGCCTCCAGCTACCGTCCCAGGAGGGCTCAAGACCCATCTCCCTTCATCTCTGCGCCGTGGAGCCCTTGGCTTTGATGGCTTCATTATAAAAGGTCTACTCCCAGTAGAATAGGAGGGTAACTTGGTTTGCATTTTACAAGTTACTAACAGAAAATCTTTTTTCTTATAGCCCCAGTTGACCAGTACTTCAAGATGATCAAATGTATAGTGACTAAGTTATTTAAATAATGGAATCAAAAGCCATCTGATTTGCTGTTCAAGTATTCTGTCATCTTCAAGGACATTTTGGAACTCTAATCTGAAGTGACCCTCCACTGGAAGAGTTTTTTTTGAAGAAATATCAACTATTAATCAGAACTAGTATCTACCCTATCCCTGCTCTGGTCTCCAACTACATACTGTAAATAGTTTTTGATTCTCAGTTTCTTACTGCTAATTTTCTATCAGATATACACATGTAAATATGTAAATATACCCTAAATGGTAGGTGGTTTGGCTTTATTTTTTCCTCTTAGGTCAGAAAACTGTTCTGAGTCATCTACCTCAGGAGGTGAAGGATTTTTACTTAGATCCGTCCTCCGCTGCTCTTTTGTCTTAAAGGGAAAAGAATTCATTGCAGGATGGGTAGTGGAGTGAGGAGATGGACAAAACACGTTCCGTGTGCTGGATCCGTGGCTCTTGATAGGAGGTGAGAACACATGGGTCTTCCGTTTACTTTGCTAAGACCAGATTGCCGCCATCTACACTGAGGGGGACTTGCCACATGAAGGTCTCTTAACGCACTCAGTGTCTGGTGTTAGCTGTCACATGGGCAGGGAAACAGCAGAGAACTCTTAAAAACTCTGAAGTCCTATACAAATGCAGACCAACAGCCTCTCCTGAATGAGGAACAGATGGCGCTGGCTATCCCTTGAGTCGCCATCATACATACCAACGTCCAAGGCCCTTAGCTCCTGAACCCGCACTACCCCTGGAGCTCCTGTCACATGAGAGTCTTCAGCCTGAAAGAGGAAACACTGCTTTATCACACCAAGGCAAAGCGTGCTGAAAGGAGCCCCATGAGACTGCTCTCTCTGGCCCCCTCACAGTTACCAGCAAGAAAGAGGTGGGGGCCTGGGAGCCCCGAGTACTCTTGGGAAGAGCCCTTCTTCCCCCTGCTCCTTCTACCTCTGGGCAGCAAAGCTTCCTATCAACATGTGTGTCTGGATCATCTTGTGAAACCCTTTTATTTCAGGCCCTGGGGAGCCTGGGACTCCCAGACCTTCCTTCGCCTTTTGGACCTTCATCTCCAGACGCTCTGTAAGGCCGTTTCTGACCCCTTCATTAGTAGCAAGATTCCTAGGATTCTCTGCTATGAATGTTCCCTCCACCAGAACCCGACTCTCCCTGAGGCTGATGCTTCCCGATGCCCTCTTAAGGGCCAGCTGCTTCCTCTCTTGGGCTCCTTGGACCCTGGGCAAGAAGGCGGCCTGGCGTCCTCTTGGCTCCTTTCTGCTTCCAGCCCATGCCTCCTTCCTCGGTTCTGATGGGCAAACCAGCAGATCAGCACCACCAGACATTCCCTTTTCTAGCATCTTCGTTGTTCCTCAACCTGTGAAGATTTTAGCGCTAAGCCCAGATCACTCTCCTAATGTGCCTCCCTTCCGAATCTGAGTGTGCTTTCAGAACCCCAGATCCGGTGCCCTGACATGGTCTGCCCCAAGCATCTTGCCCCCCGTCCCTTCCCAGCAGTCACTGCCGTGGTCTTGCCCCTGACCTTCCACCAGCAATGCCTGCAGCCCCTCACAGTCCCTGTTACAAGTGTCCCTGCTCCTCTCTACATCTTACACATCTCTCCCTGCGGGCCCTGCTCCACAGACCCCCACAGACCCCCACTGGCCTGCTGCTGCAGCGACCTCTTGTTCCCCGAGCCACGCTGGGTTTCCATGTTCATCGTGAGAGTGACTCCTCTACCTTTACTCTTCTACCCTCCCACTTGTCCTCCTTTGGCCAGATCCTAACAAGGTGGGCAGAGTCACCTCTGCTGGTTCCCTCCCCGCACCTGAGCTGCCAAGCACCCCTGCAGGCAAAGCCAGCCCTGGGCTGAGTCGGGTCATCTTGGACTGCAGATCCCCAGGGGGCTGAAGTGGCTCTCAGATGGCCTTGCATCATTGCCCAGGTCTGCTCACTTTCTCTTCCTCTCTCTTCCTAGACCTGTAGCCCTGTGTCCGCATGCTCGGCGGCTTGCCTCACTTCATCTGTCACCGAAACAAAAGCATCCAGAAAAACGTCCCACCACGTGTCTGCACACCCGGCTGCGTTGGCAGCCGTGTCTTTTGCTTCCCCTCCTGTGACTGTTTGAACACTCCTTGCTCCTCCTGAACCCAGTCTCCCCGACCTTGTCTTTGTCTGCTGGGGCTACCATAACAAAATACAAGTAACTTAAAAAACAGAATTTAGGGCGCCTGGGTGGCTCAGTTGGTTAAGCGACTGCCTTTGGCTCAGGTCACGATCCTGGAGTTCAGGAATCAAGTCCCACATCGGGCTCCCAGCTCCATGGGGAGTCTGCTTCTCCCTCTGACCTCTTCGCCTCTCATGCTCTCTCTCACTCTCTCTCAAATAAATAAATAAAATATTTAAAAAAAAAACAGAATTTAGACTGGGCGACTTAAAAAACAAATTTATTTTCTCACGGTTCTAGAGGCTAGAAAGTCTCAAGATCAAGGTGGTGGTTCCTGGTGAGGGCTCTCTTCCCAGTTTGCAGGTGGCTGCCTTCTTGCTGTGTCCTCTCATGGCTGGGAAAGAGCCCTGGTGTCCCTTTCTCTTCTTCTGAGGGCAGCAGCTCTATCAGAGCAGGTTTCCCTCTCTTGACCCCATTTAAACTTTGTCACCTCTTCACGGTTCTGTCTCCAAATAGAGTCACATGGGATTTAGGGTCTCAAAATATGAGTCTTAGGACAAAATGTTCCTTCTATAACGCTGCTTCTGGGTGGGATCCCACCCGCCTTCATCTGCTTAAGGAGATCACTCCTTGTCTGTCTCGCACGTCATCAGCATTCACCTTTCTGCTACGTCACACAAACAGAATGTCATTTCCATATCTTCAAAAAACCAAAATACCCTTGATTCACTTCCCCAACTGGCCCTTGTCTTAATTTTCCACTATCATAAATGGAAAATTTTCTCAAAAGAAAGGGTCTGTACTTCCTTTTTTCTGACTCCTCCCCTCCTTTCTTGAACCTACTTCTATCAGGCTGTGGTCCCCACTACTTGTCAAGGTTACCAGGGACGCCCCCCCCCACCCCGCCCACCTAGGATCTGGTGGGCAGCTCTCCAGCTTCACCTTGCCGTGTCTGTAAGCAACATTTGACTCCCACAGAGTTAGTACTGTACGTGCCCGGTTCTGTGGGGTATACGAGAGGAGAGCTTGTGATGTGATAGGGTGAACAGATCTGTGAGCACTTGGGGAGAGTGTACGAAGTCCTAAAAGGGAAGCCTATACAAAGAACAAAGGAATTACAGCCGTACGATCCGGCTGTTCCACTCCTTGGTATATACCCAAGAGAAATAAAAACATGTTACACAAAAACTTGCGTATGAATGTTCATAGATCATTACTCATAATAGCCAAATAGTGAGAACAAGCCATATGTCCGTCCACGAGGAAAAGATAAATGTGGTCCATTCAGACAATGGGCTGGTAGCCGGTGTAGAAAGTAATGAGGATCTGAGGACGCCTGGGTGGCTCAGAAGGTTGAGCAAGTGTCCGACCCTTGGTTTCAGATCAGGTCATGGGTTCAAGCCCCATGTTGGCCTCCCTGCTGGGTAAGGAGCCTACTTTAAAAAAACAAAACAAAACAAAACAAAAAACCTACCAGGGTCTGATACATGCTATACCATGCGTGAGCCTTGAAAACGTGCTCAGGGAGAGAAGCCAATCCAAAGAGACGGTATGATTTTGTCCGTGCAAAATGTCCAGAATAGGCACATCTCTAGAGCTAAAAAGTGGATTTCTAGTGGCCCAGGGTTGGAAGGAGGATGCAGGGTCAGGGGAAGGAGGGACTGCTAATGAGGGCATGGTTTCTTTTTGGGGTGATGACAATGTTTTAATATTGTAGTAAATGCATAACTGTTGGACTAAAACCATCAAATTGTACACTTCAAATGAATGGCTTGTGCTGTGTGTGAATTATGTCCTGATAAAGCCATTATTACAACAAAAAACTAAGCTATTAGTTCAAGGTGGGGGTCCCCCCTCCCCAGCACCAGCCTTCCCCATCAGCTGGCTCAGCCCTGGAGGCTGATGGGAGATGTAGGCAACTTCCCTAATCTCAGGATCCCAACTACAATTTTCCCTGCTCTGCCTGGGGCTGAAAATTACCAGAGGACAAAGTAACCTTCTTTTTGGAAGTCAGAGCCCAGAACAATCATCTAGCTTCAAACACCCGCCAGTGAGTCTATGAACGTGTCACGAACCAGAGTTCGACTTAGAATCTTGAGACACGGGGGGCGCCTGAGTGGCTCAGTGGGTTAAACCTCTGCCTTTGGCTCAGGTCATGATCCCAGGGTCCTGGGATTGAACCCCGCATTGGGCTCTCTGCTCGGTGGGGAGCCTGCTTCCCTTCCTCTCTCTCTGTCTGCCTCTCTGCCTACTTGTGATCTCTGTCTGTCAAATAAATAAAATATTTTTTTAAAAAAATTTGAGACACAGGCACCTGGGTGGCTCAGTCAGTTCAGCGTCTGCCCTCGGCTCAGGTCATGATCTCAGTTTCCTGGGATGGAGCCCCACATCAGGGGTTTTGCTCAGCGGAGAGTCAGCTTCTCCTCTTCTCCCCCTGCCCACGACCCACCCTGCTCATGCTTGCTCTCTATCTCAAATAAATAAATGAAATCTTAAAAAAAAAAAAATCTTGAGACAGATCCTTTCACTGTGTGTCCCCTCCTGGCCACCCTTAGTCATGTTATGCCCAGCAGCCACAGCCTGGCTCACCCATCTTCTCCCACACTCCCCTTCCCAGGCCCGCTCCTCCTTCTGGGGTGTCCCCCTGCAGAGCCAGTGGAACCTCCCTTCCACATCAGCACTGGACCCTCCGCTCCCCGCCCTCAGCCTCGTCTCTGCGTCGCCGGTGCTCCTTCCTGAGGCCTCTGGCCCCACCAGAAGGCCCCCCCACTAAGGGACTGGCAGGTACATTTTCTCTCCGATTCATGCAGGAGGAAAGCCACAGACACCTGTCCAAGCTCAGCCGGTCACAAGTGAAAGAATCAGGGCTCCAACCCAGGCCGGGCACCGCCGAAGGACTCTTCCCCACCAAGCTATACTAAGAGAAGTTAGAGGCATGTGGTCACTCTTCCCCAGATAGTTGGGAGACCTCTGAACCCTCAGTTTTACGCCCCCCACCCTCAACTAAAAGGTCAGATGTGTGTGTCCGTCAGCCTGAGGAAGCACAGCCCTGGCCACTGGGCCATGTAGTGAGAGGCTTGGCAGCGGCCCAGCAGCCTGCCAGGGCCCGTGTGGCCGGAGCAAGAGTGGCCGGGGATGGCGGAAGTGAGAGTGAAGTGAGCGGATGTGTGGGCTCCCTGGGCAGCCCGTGTTAATATCTGACATCTGGGGAGTTTGAGTCCGTCCTCTCTCTCTAGCCTCTTCCTCTTCTTGATCTCTTTTTCTTCTTCAAGGTTTATTTTTCAAGAGTCTTTCATGCAAAAAGAAAACTATTGATTAAAGTAGTTGGTCTCTGATCAGGGAAATACAAATCAAAAGCACAATGAGATACCACCTCACACCAGTCCAAATGGCTAAAATTAACAAGTCAGGAAATGACAGGCGTTGGCGAGGATGCGGAGAAAGGGGAACCCTCCTACACTGCTGGTGGGAATGCAAGCTGGTGTGGCCACTCTGGAAAACAGCATGGAAGTTCCTCAAAATGTTGAAAATAGAGCTACCCTATGACCCAACAGTTGCACTACTGGGTATTTACCCTAAAGATAACAAATGTAGTGATCCGAAGGGGCACGTGCACCCGAATGTTCATAGCAGCAATGTCCACAAGAGCCAAACTGTGGGAAGAGCCCAGATGTCCACTGACAGCTGAGTGGATAAAGAAGATGTGTATATATCTTGCCATTTGTAACGATGTGGGTGGAATTAGAGTGTATATAGGCTAAGTGAAATAAGTCAGTCAGAGAAAGAGCAAATATATGGTTTCACTCATATGTGGAATTTAAGAAACAAAACAGATGAACATAGGGCAAGGGAAGGAAAAATAAAATAAGGCAAAAATTGAGAAGGAGGCAAACCGTAAGAGACTCTTAATCATAGGAAAGAAACAGGGTTGTGGGAGGGGAGGTAGGTCGGGGGATGGGTTAAGTGGGTCCCCGGCGGTAAGGAAGTCATGTGATGTATTGAGCTCTGGGTGTTATATGCAACTGATGAATCATTGAATTCTATCACTGAAACTAATAATACACTATATGCTAACTAAATTGAATTTTAAGGTTGTTTTTTTTTAAAGGAAAAAGGAAAAAAATGAGAAACAAAACAAAAATAAGGTAGTAGATGTACGTGTGTTGATTTGAGAGTCGTTTGAAAAGCACCCCAATGAAGACTGCCTCCTCACCGGCCTCCTGAAATCCGTCCTCTCCACCCCCACGGCCTTCATTCCTTTGGATGCAAGCAGTTCACACCAGAGCAGTTAGAACCTGTTTAAAGATGACTCATGAAACCACTTAATCGACACACCTCTCCTGGCCAACCCATTTAGAGACTGGAGCAAAAGGGAAAAAATGCGTGCCCCTATCTACACATCTGTATACATTTTCTTAACAAGCGAGATTTTTCTAGAACATTTCGGTAACAAAAAAAATTTTTTTTTCTTTTGAAAAATTGAACAGTAGGTGTATTAAAACTCAACAATATTTTAAGTTTAAATATTGTATTTATATCCTAAAATAGTGTTTATCAGAATGGTACTTTCCTGGCTTTGATGAAAAACTCATTAGTAAGAATTTCAAAGTCTACTTCTTTGCTTATCTTAATTTTCAATAGATGACCTTACCATGTTGAAGAATTTCTCTTGACCAGGTAGGCTGATGATGGCTGCTGAGACCTGCCCCAGGAGCCGGCTCTACCCCCTGGTGCTATGCAAGCCCGGCCAGGACTTGGAGGCCAACACCAGTCTGGCCCAAGCATCCAGGTTTACCTCACCCACAGGAGTTAAAAATATTGTCACCCCTGCTGTTCCCTAGGGTGGGGGTGGGGGTGGGGGAAGAATTTCTCTTGACCAAGGGATGATCTTCATTTCCAACCAACTTTAGCTCATTGCAAAGCCTTTCAGATCTCATGTTTGTTTAAAATGCTGAGATTTGGTTCTTCACAGATTTTTTTGTGTTAATTTTGAATCTTAAAAATATTGCATTAAATATTAATTTATCTTGATTACTGAGTTCTTTTGGTGCCCCCTTCAATTTTGCACCCTAGCTGAGGATCTCACTGGCCTCACCCTAGTCCCAGCCCAGCTGAGAACCTTCTGATAGCAGAAGTATCATAGGAGGAAAAGAAAGAAAACCAATTCATTCATTCAACAATGAAGTCATCCATCCATCCATCCATCCATCCATCCATCCATCCAATATGTTAACTGAGTACCTACTATGTGCCAGGCACTGTTGTAGACACTTGGGATATAACAGTAAACAAAACTGACAGAAGTCTGCCTTCCTGGGCCTACATTCTAGTGGGGAAGACAGACATGAAACCAGATAAATAAGGGAAGTACAGTATTAAGGGCTAAGAGAAGAATAAAACAGGGAACCAGAGGGGCGTCAGAAGGGGTGAGGTAGAGCTCTAAGAGAGTGAGGGCTCATTGAATCCACAGAGTGGGAAAGAGTCAACCTCTAGGTGTGTTTTGTGTAGTCTTCACAGTGTTAATTTTTTTTTTTTTAATTTGGATGACTTTAGAGGCACACAACTCTCTGCCTCACCACTGACTCCATGCTTCCCTATTGTCTTGCATCCATGTTTTTTTTTTCCTGGCTCTGTAACCCCAAGCCATGAAGACAATTGTATGCTCTAAATATGCCCTCCAAGCAATAGAGAGACTGGGCACAGGACAGTGAGTCCCAGCCTGTGTGACTAGGAAGCCAGGGCCAAGTACCCTCCACCCCAATGTCCTTTACAACGTACAGTCACAGACTGCAATGCCACAGTGGGGCATTCCCTGAGAAGGGCGGGGGTTTATGTTTTCCACCAACGAAGAGAAATGAGAGCTCAGAGTCAGAAGTCAGTTGAGTTATGGACACTAGAGGACATTCCATTTCTTTCATGTCTTAGTTTGTGGACTAAGAATCACATCCACAAGAATAGCGTCTATTGAGTCTCTCCTGGGTTCCAGACGCCTTTGGACTCAGAAGCTCTATGCGATCCTCACCAGAACGGCTTGAGCCATGTATGATTTTCCGACTCTAGTCCTCCATTTCCCAGGAGACAGGCGGATGCTCAGAGAGATGAAGTGACCTGTCCAAAGCAGCAAGCTCCTGCTGGAAGTGTGGCCAGCCCCTGTCCCTCTGCTCCAAGATCACATACTTTACTGTAAACCTTGCTGCCTGTGGAAGGGACGGAATGGCTCTTCCCATCCTGTTGCTGCAGATGGGGTGTAAGGTACGCACATCTGAAGGAGCCTGGCTGGTCCTCTCCCAGTAGTAACCACGGCTATGAAGACCCATCCCATTTGAGCCTCAGGGAAACTCTGTCAGTGCGAGGGTGTCGCCCCCTTTTGCCAAGAGGGGAACAGGTGTAGCGACCTCAAATGGTATGTTCAAAGTTACTTAGCAAGTTAGGAGACTGTCCCAGTGCCAGTGCTGTACCTCCTGTCCCAAGAGAGGGTGGCAAACCCGTGGACCGCCCACCACCACACCCCAGTCAAGCCCCTTACCCCTGCCTTCTTGCCCTGGCAGCGAAATGCTATCTAATGTTTGGTAAAAGGGTGGATCTGCTGTGTCTGCTGACTCCTGCACTCATTCCCAACAGCAAATATTTCAATCACAGAGTAACTGACTGAGTCACATAGAGAGCTGGAGAGAGCCCGGCAGCTCCCCATTCCCCAACGGACCGCACGTGAGCTCTCGCCTCTCCTGCCTGACTTGCCAGGCTAGGTGACCCCATCCCTTCTCCCGGTGAAAGCACACTGGATGCACGGGCCAGAGAGGGTTCTGTGGCTTCCCTGTTGACCCGAATGTCACCTGCAGTGAGAGGTGTCTGTTCCCAAACCTGTTCCATGCTGGGGTGCTTCAGTGAATGTCACATAAGCTGGGGAAATGTGGGTGTGAAAGAGTTATTGTTTCTGTAAGAGCCACGTTGACAGTTCGGAGAAATTTAATAAAGAAGAGATCCTAAAATAAAGTTATTGTTGAGCTGGAGGTAGGTAAGACAACGGGAAAGAACAGAGAGGCAAAGCCTGGTTTCTACAAGGCTCCTGTACTCAACCTGTTTTCAAGTGTCTAAGTTCGCTCTCTGCTCCACGGAAACCATTAGAGATGGTAGACAATGCAGCGAGGGTGTGATTTTTGTACAAAGGCACAGTAGAGCAGAACTCCAAAAAATCAGGCATATTCTCAATGCAAAGGCCTTGACTCTGTGTCAACTACTGGTAAAGGAATGTACATATGCATGTTTTGGGTTAACAAAAGTGTTCAAGATACATAGATGCAATTTAAATTTCCTTCTCACATATACCCCCCCACACACTTGGACATTAATGGAGAAATGGGATTATGTTATATATATTGTTTTAATTTTGATACAGTCCATTTTTTTTCTTCTTCTGATGGGGTCCTCCCGCACCTCCTCCCATCAACCTCCGAAAGCAGGATGACAGCTGGGTCTGGCCGCTGCCACGTTTCCTCCACACTCATGTGTTTTGGCTCACATACACAATGGGGCCAGAGGGCTGGGAAGGAGGATATAGTTCTTCTTAAAAGTGGGGTAATTTTTTTTTTAAAGATTTTATTTATTTACTTAACAGAGAGAGAGATCACAAGCAGGCAGAGCAGCAGGCAGAGAGACAGGGAGAAGCAGGCTCCCCGCCGAGCAGAGAGCCCACGTGGGGCTCGATCCCAGGACCCTGAGATCATGACCTGAGTTGAAGGCAGAGGTTTTAACCCACGGAGCCACCCAGGCACCCCAAAAGTGGGATAATTTTGTGTACAATTTCCTGCCCTCCACTTTTTCTCACGAATTACTCATGGAAATCCCTACGAATCACCGGACTGAGGCCCAACTGCTCTTTTTAAGGGCTGCAGAATATTTCCGCACATGTCCTAATCTATTCACCCTCCCTGCCCTGAAGGACATTTTCTGTGTTTCTAGGTTTTGTTTTCCACCAGAAGCAACGATTTGTTACACATCCTTGTGCATCTAGTCGTATATTCCATCACAGTGGCACAGGGTTTGGGGCGCTGACCCGCATGGTCTAAAATCCATCTGTAATTTTCAACTCTCCAAAAATTTTACCAAGTAACCTACTGTTGACCGGAAGTCTTGCCAACATCATAAACGGTCAATTAACACACACTTTGTATGTCCTATGCATTATCTCGTGCATTCCTACAATGAAGGGAGCCAGAGAAAAGAAAACGTTATTAAGAAAATCGTAAGAAGGGAAAATGCATTTACAGGGCTGTACTGTGTTTATGGGGGAAAAAAATCTGCATATATGGGGACCCACATAGTTCAAACCACATTGTCTCTGGGTTAGCTGTCTTTTTATTTCTGTGGGGTTGATTCCCAGACGTGGGATGGATATATGTATTTTTAGTTCTCATTTTTAGTGGATGTTGCCAGATTGCTTCCCAGAGACTGTGCGCCACCCAAGAACGAGGACTAAAGTGACCTTTTTCCACATTCCCGCCAGCAAGAGGTACCGTCAGGCTTAAAATGTAGGTCATTCTGATAGAGGCAAAGAAGTAGCTCGTTGCTGCTGAAATTTACATTCCCTGATTGCTAGAGTCTGAAAGCGTTTTACGTGGTTTTTTTTTTTTTTTAATCAATTGGACTTGCTCTTTTGTGAATTGCCTATATACATCCTTCGTAAGTTTTCCTTATTTTTTAAAAAATTATTCATTGCTTCAATTAATTCTGCAGCTAGTCCATCAGCTTCCACTCCCCGTCCCGTTAGATAGGACTGGAAATGTCAGCAACGTTGATATGTTGCTACTGTAAACCATTTAAAATGAGCAGGAGAAATGAAAGCCCCAAAGGGCTAGGAAACGGGGGTGGGAGAAGAGGTTAGAAAGCCATAAAGTGAGAGGAAGGACAAAATAAATAACCAGGATTCTTGAGAAGAGAGAGATGATGTAGCCCCGTGGTGCTCGAATTGGTAGATGAAGAAAAAAATACAGTGAAGGCGTCAAGCCTCGGGAGGGATACACACATTCATATGCGTGTGCTCACACACACACACACACACACACACACGTCGTTCACTGAGCCTTCGCCACGTGCCAATCACTATGCCCATGCATTGCCTGCTGCATGTCCCCCTTCACTCGAAGGTAGATGGTAGTATTATTCCCATCACACAGATGGAAAAACAGAGGCTCCCAGAAGTGTAGTAACACGGTTAAGCCTACATTGCCCATAAAGGTGTAGAACTGGGACGGGGACCCAATTCTGCCTGCCCAAGCCAAGAGCTGGGAGAAGACTGACCTGAGAGGTCTGGACAAACCTGTCATCAAGGGGCTTGGGGCCTAGACCAGGGTTCCAAACGGGACCCCAGAAGGGGTTACAGACCAAGGGGAGACAAGTTAGAAACGCTGCCACCTGGGTTGGGTGGTCAGTTTCTTGAGAAACCGGTGTGGTCAGAGGGGCCTGTGGGGGGGCGGATTTCGGGTCTGAAGATGACTGGGGGCCCTGAGCCGGGAGAAAGAGGGCTGGTGGGTACAAGAGAGCATACCCCGGATGGAAGCCCCCAGTGGATGACGTAACGCGGGCACCCTGATGTCACAGCACATCCCCAGCTGCCGTCATGGGGGAGTGACTGTCACAGCCAGTCGGAGGAAGTGCCTGTTTGAAGACCCGGCTGTCTCAGTCCCTGGAGAGAATGAACAGGCTTGTTACTGCTGAGTTTCCAGGTGCTTTAGCTGCTCAGCCCTCCCCACACCTCGGTCTCTGGGTGACAAGAACCCCTGGGGCAAATGGCCGAGTGGCTGGAGGAGCCACGCTGGTGAGAGCCCCCCAGGGGTCTGGAGCGGCAGATGCAACGAGTGCAGGCCCCGGAGCCCCTGGGCTCCCCACCCCAGACTCAGGAAGTCCCTGGCGCCTGTTCCCAGCCACAGCATCAGGCAAGAACACTCCCCTCCCAACTCACAGGGGGTGAGCGAACTCCTTGGAAAGCACTGAGGCTTCGGTATAAATAGCAACGTTTCCCATGCACAGGGGGTGATGCTAGAAATGCTTCGACTGACCCAAGCAAGTGGCCAAGTGATCCCCCTTGTCCCAGGTGGCTGGCAAGGCTGGTTCCATTCGGGCCAGAAGGAAGGGTGTTCCGAGAATAGGGGAGGAGAAATGTGACCTGTAAGACAGTGGGGTTTCTCCGAGCAACCCCCAAGCTGAAACCCCTTCCCAGCAGATGACTCCACCAGGGAGTCTGGGAGAAGACCCCATGCAGTTGGATCCAGCAGATGGAGGTTCAAATCTCAGATCCTCCATTTATGAGGGGAAGCCACCAGCCAGGCTTCTGTTCTCTGTCTGCGCAGTGGCAGAGCCCCGTGTGGGCGTGAAGGACGAAGACGCGTTATTTGGTGCAGGGAACTTACTGGGTGGATTTCAATTCTCAGCTAACTCCATCCTGGGCTTTGGTCCTTCCGATCCACAGGGAGGGGACGGCTGATATGCAGCAGTCCTGCTGGGATTGATCTGTGCTCTGTGTTCTCTCTGTGGAAACTCCTCGAACCCCATGAGGTGTGCGCTGTGATCCTTCTTTTACAGTTAAAGCATCCGGTGCTCAGAGGGGTTGAGCCACCTTCTTGAGGTCTTACCCTTTGAACCCTTGCCTGACATCAAAATCTGTGCCTTTTATCCGAGACAACGTGCCCAGTCCACTGAAATCTATAAATTACTTTTCTTGCAGATGATAAGAAACTCTCAAGGTACAAAATCCACGCTGATGAGTCAGTTTCAAACACAATCTCTTCTCAGTCAATGAACCTGCTGTTAAATCAGCTCTCGGTGCCTCCTGGGCATCGTGGTCCTTCTTCTGGTTGCACTCTGCCTGCACCCCCAGACCCAGGTCGGAGGAGCATCAAACCGTAAGTGCAAGAAGTGTTCAAGGCCATTCCACCCCGCCTTTCCCTCCGGACAGGGGAGAATGAATCGGGACCGTCAAGTGCCCAGAGTTGCCTGGGAGAGGCCCGGGCTGCTGAGTGCCCTCCGTGCCCCTTTTCAAGCCCCCTCCCTCTGTGGCAAGCACAAGGCCTCCCCTCCCCGCTCGGGGCCCTTTTCTCAGAAGCAGGTGTCCAAGACACTGTTAAGGACAGGGTCGTTTCACTGCATTTTCCTTTGGATGACTGGTCTACTGGGCTGCATTTCCTTCCTCCAGATCTAGGACCGTTGAATGAATGTTTCCATATAAGGTGGAGATAGAAATTCCTTTTGCTCAAAATAGCAGGGAGGGAGAAGGGTGTGACCTGGGGAAGGCGGACAATGCATTGAGCTCTACCTGTAGGACGGAGGCCTCCTCCGCCCAGATCCCTCTCCTTTTCCGCTCTCCTGCCAGAGCCCTGCTGCATTCTGCACTTCTTCTTTATTTCTTTTTTTCAAAAGATTTTATTTATTTATTTGGTGAGGGGAGAGTAAAAGTTGGGGGAGCAGCAGAGGGCCAAGCAGACTTCCCACCGAGCAGGGAGCCATACACAGCTCCATCCCAGGACCCCCAGATCATGACTTGAGCTCAAATCAGATGCTCAGCTGACCGAGCTGGCCGGGTGCCCTGCGTTTGCACGTCTAGGAGCCAGCCAGCTCTTCCTCCTCGGCCCCGGACTCTCCTGCTCCCAGGACCAGCAACCCCCCCTACGGAGCCTCCTACCAGGAGGGCTCACTCCGGCCCACTCTGGCTCTCTCTCCTTATTCTTCTTATGTTGAGTCCTTAAATCCTGTACTTTCATGAAGTCTGGAGCATTCTCTTTGTTATCGGAGGCTATGCTGCATGGTGCCATAAGAATTTGCTGAGGAACCCGACACATCGGGTTTAAACACCCTTTCTTCCCCCGGCTGCCTGTGTGATTCAGGGCAGCCCTGTGTCTGCATCTGTTTCACCATCTGCAAATGGGGATAATAACAGTTTTCAGCAGGTCTCAGGTCTGAGTCAACCGGACAGTGTCTCTAAAGCGTTTTGCTCATGGTCAGGGCACAGTAGATGGTGTCTTTTCTTCCAGGGATTAGCCCGGGTCTCACGCACCTGCTGTGATCAGGCCTAGCACCCCGGGGGGCCCACCTGGGTCGTGCAAAGTGAGAGATGAATTTCTGTGTCCCAGAGGTCTGCCCTGGTGCTTGCAGCCCCCCTCTGCCCCTGCACGTGGCAAAGTGACCCTCCCGCAGGCTGATGCTGCTGCACCGGCTGTGTCGGGAGCCAGACTGGGCAGGCCTCCAAAGCCATCATCATTTCCAGCACGCGATTAATCATCACGGGCCCCAGAGGCCCACAGAAGCTCCAGAGGCCAGAGCGACAGAGTACAAAGGAAAAGCTCTTGGGAACTGGGGTCTAATGCTCGGCTGCGTCCTTGGGCAAGTCTCTTAGGTTTTCACTAAATTCACTCACATGAGATTCAACTACAATTCCAACGAGAAACTCCTCCCTCTCCTCCTCCTCCTTACCCCGGCCACAGACAAATTCAACAAATGCAAGTTGGACGTGTAGGTGCGAGGGGTACGTGTACAGTCCCGCCATGATAGCATCACGGAACCCCTCCCCTGATGAGAGCACAGGTGTGTTCATCACATAAATGAACGCAGAATTGTGCCCCTGAGGAGGGGTTCGTGGTGCTGGAGTCTGATGGTGACCTAGTCAGAGAGGTCAGGGAATGCTTTTTGATGAGGCTGTGATTGAAGGGAGACTGAAGGACCGGGAGGCAGTCACCAGCCACCACGGGGTAGAAGAGATTTCCAGGCAGAGGGCGAGGTCAGTTGTAAAGAGCCAGCAGCTGGAGGGGACAGAGGTGTGGGAGGAACTGGAAGGCCAGTGGGCTTGCTGGGTGGGGAGGATGGCCGCAGTGCTAAGGATTTGGGCTTCAGTCTTCCATGAGCCCCGAGATAGTTTAAAAAGGAGGGGATGGATGTTGGAAGAAAGAATGATTCTATCAGTACCTCATCCCCCTGTTCATTTCTCAGACCAACTTAATGATCCCTTAGCAAGAGCTCAAAAATCTGGGACAGGGCAGATGTTTTGATGGAAGATACTTTGACATACAAAAGGGATTGGAAAATCTGGAATGTGGGGTGATGTCTGAGAGTGTAGGCCCAGATGCTGTGTCATATGGGGGTCCCTGGCCCCTTGTGAGGAGCTCAACACTGGGCACATGGCACTGGACGGGGGTGGAGACAGGGGTCCCAAGGAAGGAAGGGAGACGATTCCAGTGTCTTCTACACCAAAGACCAAAGACGTCTTGACCACTTCATAATCAGGATCATGGCGAACCATTCCTGAATCTATTGTGGATAGAAAAAGAGAAAAACCTAGTGATTCTTTGGGTCCTTCACTGAGCCAGGGATGCCCTCTAAACCAAGGGGAGGAGCCGCCTGTTATCTGACAAGGAAAAATGTGTTATGTGCATAACTGAAACTCAATTCAAGTATGTGCGTCCTACCTAAAGACATTTTCTGTCTATGCAACCTTTCTACGACCTCAGGGAATTAAGTACAGATCTGCCTGACTGCCTGATCACAGAGGTTAACTGCATGGGGTGGATACTTGTTGTTTGACCACAGGCTGATCGCTTAGGGATAGTGACCAGTTTCTGCATCATGAGTTGGGAATAATACTCCACTGGGTTAGATAAGAGAATGTACGTACCATGTGCAGCATGGCGTCTGGTCCTGTGGCCACAGATATTACAATGGCAGTTATTCTGCATGTGCGATGTAGCCGTGAAGCTTCCACAGAGATTGGGAAGGCAATGTAGTCAACAGCACGGGGAGCAGTGAGGGACAATAGGGGGTGGTGGGGACTGTGTCGCACTGGGAACACTTACCTCTCTAGAGGGGGAAGCAGCTCCTCAGCTTCAACCATTGGCTGTAACACAAGAACTCAGAACACAAAAACGTGGTCTGGCTTTTCCAGAATGGCTGGAAATCCTAGTTTATGATTTTGGTATTCAATTCAAATAAAAAACCACCAACGATAGCAACGAACAAAACAAACAATATCATGGGACACACAAAACGGGTCCTGGAGCAAAGCTGGACTAAAGGAAGCTAAAACAAAGCTTCACCAAGGCCAACTGTTCTCAGGAGTCAAATGTGTCCCCCAGATAAGACTTGAAGTGCAGAAAGGGCCATCAAGGCAGCCCAAAAGAAGTGCTCCTAACACGTTTGGGGAAATGGCAGCTTTGTTAAACAGGCATACTGTCCTCATGTCCCACAGGGAGGATTTCGAGGAGGACAACTCTCATTTATCTGTCTGTACTGGGGCAGTTGCTCAATGACAATATCAGTGATTTACACTCCCAGCCCAAGAAGTGAAGTGGGGGCCTTGGGGTGGGGGGCGCTGCTGGAGTTGCTCTTGGAGGCTGCAATACCACCAATGCCCACTGGAGGTCTCTCTCCTACAACTGATGGCATCACCATCCCTGACCAGGGGAGAAATGGCTGCCTGGGTCTCAGTGGGTCCCAAGGCCAGCCC
The DNA here is from genome assembly GCF_030435805.1 of Mustela lutreola. NCBI lineage: Eukaryota > Metazoa > Chordata > Mammalia > Carnivora > Mustelidae > Mustela > Mustela lutreola. The sequence continues at coordinate 99,727,357 of NC_081299.1, read as the reverse complement.
CAGCCCGCTGTGAAAGGATGGCCACGCCCTACACGGGGATGTGACTGCCTCTTAAATGTTCACGGGAGCCAAACTTGGATTTTAAAGGACAGCTCTCCTGCCAGCTAGGCAGTCTGTCAAAGGAGCCTTTCCTGTGTGCAAAAGTCCTTGGAGATACTCTCTGTACGCACGGGTCTCAGACAATCCTAAGAATTTCTGGATAGGTCAGCTAGGTGGCTTCCCCTGCCCAGTCTCTCTCAGACGCTGACGCCAAGGGACCTGCTGCGTCCTTCCCCGATGGAGCCGAATAAGAAGCACAATCCCAGGCTTCAGAGGTTGCCCTGTTGGGAGTAGCTTTATCTGGTCAAAAACCCCCCGCTGAGAGGTCAGAGTTCTGGGTTTGGGTTCTGGTTCTGCCACGGATTAGGCGTCTGTCCTGAGTGCCCTTGTCTGTAAAAGTGGCCTGATAGTCATCAAAAATTGTTTCCAGTATTAAAGAGGAGTGCACTTGAAACATTTTTAAAAACGGAAAGATATCTGAGTCATCTACATTGTTACCACAGGGTAGGGCTTGGCAAATGTTCCTTGGAAAAGGCCACAGAGTAAGTATTTCAGGCTTTGCTGGCTTTCTAGTCTCCGTTGTAGCTACTCAGTTCTGCCAGTGTAGCCGGAAAGCAGCCACACACAATTCATAAACTAGCACGGCTGAGTTTCAATAAAGCTTCGTCTTGCAAACACAGGCCGTGGGCGGGATTTGGCCCATGGGCTGTACTTTGCCCACCCTGACAGGATGTTTTTGTAAGGCTTGTGAGCTAAGAATGGTTTTATATTTTGGAAGCGTCCTAAGAAACCAACAAAGGAGAGGCGACAGAGGCCAGACCGTTGACGGCTCACCGAGACTACAGTATTTGCCATCCGGCGGTTTACAGGAGTTGGCTGAAACCCCTCCACCCCCCACCCCCCAGCTCTTGAGCATCTCGGGCATGTCTTAGCCCAGGAGACGGTAACTGGTCCCTGGATGCGGGGTGAGCTGGTTGGTCATGACGGCACAGGCAGGAACTGGGTGGCCGCTAGGGCCATCACGTCATGGGGCTGCAGGAGAGTAGGGCCATGTGGCCTCCCAGTTCTCTCTCTCTCTCTTTTTTTTTTTTTTTTTTTTAAGATTTTATTTATTTATTTGAGAGATTGACAGTGAGAGAGAGCATGAGTGAGGAGAAGGGCAGAGAGAGAAGCAGACTCCCCGTGGAGCTGGGAGCCCGATGTGGGACTCCATCCCAGGCCTCGGGGATCATGACCTGAGCCGAAGGCAGTCGTCCAACCAACTGAGCCACCTAGGCGTCCCCCAGTTCTCTCTTCAGATGCCTCTTATGGATGGGCCCTTGGAAAGGATTAGAAAGCCTTCCATCTGGATTCAGTCACACAGATGCACAGAGACAGCAGCTGCCCGGCCCAGAGAAACAGTGTGCTAAGAAAAGGGAGAGAAAACCTGGCCGAGGAAAGCACGTTGTGCCTGTGAAATCATCGCGCACAGCGATGACGCCCCCCGTGGGGAAGGTCGGGAAGCTGGGACCCTTGGCAGGAGCTGTGCTGGTGTGTTGGGCGGGGAAGGCAGGGGATGTGGCACAGTTGTTATGGGTCTGTTTCACTCCTCTTCCGCCCCCCCCACTTTCCTCTCACTGACCCCAAGGCAAAATGCTGTTAGGGAAACGGGCTGCTTGGCCTCCACCGAATCCTGTTGTCTACCATCAGGAAACTGGTGGCTCTTCCCAGTATTGTTATAGCTCCGAGGAGCTCAGGACGGACCTGGTGCCACTCAGACCCCGGGGTGGGGAGGTACTTCAGTCATTTTGAATAAGGAAAAGGTTAAGGTATAGGCAGGGGAAGATGGGGGGCCCTGGCTGGGCTCTGAGGCTATTCCTGGCAGGCGGAAGTGCTAAGTCAGAGTGAACGAGAGACAAGGAAACAGACCACCTGGCCTGGGTTGTTTGGGAGTATTTTTCTTTGGTGGCTACAGTGTAATCATAGAAAATGGCCAAACCTCAACGAATTAAGTCATCAAGGGTGTTATCATTAGTCCGTGCTCAAACCAAGATGGTACCAGCACCTCAAGACCACAAGTTTCCCAGTCAGTTCAAGAAAAGATTGCCACTAGAAGCCCTCAGTGGCAACCACTCAGGACCCCTCTCACTCTAGAGAGCTTCTTCTTTGCTTTCTGCTCTCACCTTCCTTTACTTAATCAACTTTCACTTCTCTTCACACTTTGTGTCCACAAGATTCATTTTTTGACTCCATGACACAGGAACCAGGCCATCCTGTAACAGTTTCATAGCCACTCTGGGCCTTTCCAAAGGATGGGCTTGGAAAAAAGACTTTTTTTGTCTTTTTTTATCGCTTTTTTCTGACTAAATATCATAATTACTGAAGAACATTTGGAAAATATAGACCTGTATAAAAACAAATGTACAGAATGATTTTAGACTGAAAAGCACCTGATTTGTTCAGGAAACAATCATTTAATTGAGCCTCTGGTCCCTGCCAGTGCTGGTCTCAGTTTGGGGGATATTACAGGAACAAGCAGAGTCCTTGCCCTCCTGAAGCTTCTAGTCTAGTCAGTAGAGCAGGGGAGGGGCTAGAAGCTGATGACACAGGGCACCTGTCAGGGGCCAGGAGTCAGGAAAAGAGGGAACAGCTTGGGGGTCTCTGGGTAAGCGTGTTTCAGGCAGAAGGAGCAGAAGCGTGGTGGGAGCCTACCTGATGTGGTCAGGGGTGTGAAGCAGGCCCCCATGGCTGGAGGTGGGTATAGAAGGAGAGGAGGAGGGGCAGCTGGCTGAGGGTCTGTGGGGATTTGTTGACCACGGGGAAAGCCTCAGATTGTTAGCAGACGAAACAGAAATTCCACATAGATGCTTAAGCCACAGAGCAACATGACCAGCCTTATGGATTGAAATGCCCACTCTGGATGCTGGATGGAACGTAGGGAGGGGCGGGGGCCCTGGGGTTCGCATGGGTGGAGCTGGGAAACCGGTTAGGCTTCCGTGGTCGTGCAGGGGAGAACTATTCCTTGAACCTCCTGGACTCCCCTGCCTGGGGCTGAAAATTAAACTCACAGAGGCAGATGGATGGGAGAAAATCACACGCATTTCACGTGATTTTTACAGGAGCATGAAAGCCTTCACGAAAGAACAAGGACCCGGTGCAGTGACCGGAGCAGGAAGCTTTGATACCCTTGACACAAAGAAACAAAGAATTTTGAAGAATTGAGAAGATAGAGGGCTGGGGCCAACACTAGCAAGTGGGGAAGAGGTGACAAAGTTTGCTTATACAGCCTTCTTGGCTCCAAATTCCCGGTCACTGGTGCTAAGGACGTCTTCGTTCCTTCGGGTGCCTTTTATACAGGAGATTTATTTCCTGCTTGAAGGAGCACAAAAAGCACCAAGGCATCTTTCTTGCATCAGCTGTTTCTTAGGCCCCTTTAATTAAAACAACGTGCTGAGGGGGCGTATCTGGGGGTGCCAGGTTTGACGCCTCTTTGATAATAATCCAGCCCTGTGAGTGGCGGGAGCTGCCCTGGTGGAGGCCAGAAGCCCCACCCTCTCAGCAGCCTCCGAGGCTCCCCTCTGGAACCCCAGGGTGCCTTGGAGCCCAGTTTGAAAACCACTGGACTGGACAGTCTCTGAGGGCCCTTCCGGCTCTGGTGACCCCGTTTGCCAGGCTGTTTGAGGCCCGGACCTGGTTCTGTGAGAGCTGCCTGGTTTTCATTATCCAGGCCTCTGGAAAAGCCTTCTTGAAAACCAGACAGTTTTCAGGGTCCAGAAGTGGGGGAGATTTTGGAAAATGAACTCAAATCCCATGTCCAGACCACAGCCAGCCCTCTGGAGGGATGGTAAGGATGAGGAAAACAAAGTGACTGCCCCAAGGGATTCACCGACTGGAGTGGGAGATAGGAAGTCACACAAATGACCAAAGGTCGGGGTCTGTGACTTGCCCTGAAACTCTCCTCTGTGTCCAGGGGCCGGCTCAAGGGCATCTGGGGAGCTTTAGACCACACCAGCTCCCAGAGAGTTCCCCAGAGACTCTAAATCAGTGGGCCCCAGTCTCCCCAGCCACCCAGCCCATGCTTGGGTTATCTCCTTAGTGACCCTGAACCTCTCTGCTGGGCTGAACTCTGGTCTGTGACACCACTTAGAGCCCTGAAATGTTATCCCCAGAACACAGCCAACATGGAAGAAAGCGTTCTTACCGAGCCCCACAGAGCCCACAGAGGGAAAGTCCTTGCAGGAGAAACAAGTATGAGGTGAGGCTTGCCGATCTGGTGGGACCCTAAACTTCACTCTAGGACCTGAAGACAATCAGACATTTCCAACTAGAGAGAGAGAGAGAGAGAGAAGCCCGGGGTAGGGGACCGGGGCGGGGGGTTGCTGGGGGAGGGGAGGACAGAATGAAGCATCTGGGAGTGAATGGTATTTTTCTCACAATTACTGGGAAGAAAAAAAAAATAGCAACAAAACCAGACCGAGAGCCGCCAACTAAAAAGATTTCTCTGAGTCAGACTGCTTTCCTGGAAGCTGTGAACTTTATCCTTCGGCAGCCATTAATCTAATATTAAGGCCCTTAACCTTCTTAATTGTTCTCTTTCAGCATCGGCTGGTTTCATATTAACCTTCCAGGCTTTCCCATAATGCAGTTACCTCCACCTCCAGCCAGGCCCAGGAGCGCCCGCTGGCCCCACGCCTTCCCCTGCCAGGCCTCATGGCCCCGTCCCTGCTCCCCTGCAGGCTGCCCCTCGTTCTTCCTGGGCTGAGCAGCAGCAGCCTACCAGACACAGTGTGCAAGGCGGCCTGGGGCGGCTCTTGTGTAATTGCAGACGGAGCCTGGCCCGGGGAGAACACAGCCACTGCCTTTGGTGCTCAGCTGCCTCGAGGCATTTCTGTGGCTTGCTATTTGAGCTTTGTTTTCCTTCTCTCCTGTGAAGAACTCCTTGAAATTGTTTCTTGGGGAAGGACAAAGCCTCTCACCCAGATGGGGAGCTGCCTGTGGGCCTACCTCGGATTCCTGCCCTGTGCCCCGGGAGGGGTGAGGGGCGAGGGCCGCTGGAGGGCTGCGTCCAGAACGGCCCACTCAGGAGAGCCCCTCCTGTGACTGGCCACCTGGCCTGCATTTGTGTTCTGACCTCTCCTCAGAGTGGTGTGTCCCTTTGGGAGTGGGTCCTTGAGTCCTTGGGTAACTGCTGAGGGCTGGGGGAAGGTGTTTGGCCCCCCAGGAGAGGCCACTGGGACACTTTCTCTTAACCTTAATATTCACTTTTCAAGCCCTTATTTCAGGGGAAATGGAGCCCCAGTCTGGAGGTGGGGCTGCAAAGTTCAGTCAGAAGTGGGAGAGGTGAGACCCTATGAGCCTCACCGTACCCATTCTGGGCAGGATGTGGGGGGTTGGTGGTCAAGACTGTCTCCTCCACACGGCACTGGGGTGGCAAGGCTGGGGCAAAGGGGTGGTAGCAGCAGCTTCTTCGAGGCCGGTCCCCACCAGAGATGGGCCTAGTTAGCAAGGACCAAAGCCAGCTCTGCCGGGCCTTCCTGTCTGGGGGCCTCCAGGTTTGATGACTGTTTGGGGCTTTGGCTCGGTGAGGACACCCCACCAGTACCTCCTCAGACCTCAGGGTGGGAAAAAGGCAAGCCCCTCACACACCCAGGTCTTCTCCCTGACTGAGCCCGTGCACCCAGAGAGCCCACACCCTGTCCCCACCCCAGGACCACTTCTCGGCTGTGTCATGGTTTCCAGGCACAGCACCCCTGTCATGAGTGAATAGAGCCCTGGGCTCAGTTTTGGGGGAGCTGACCCCTCTGCCCCGGGGCCTCTGTTGTCCTCTCTGAGCAGCTCTGGCCTGCACACTGAGGGAGTTCTTTCAGACCTTCTCCAATGCCAATTCCCACCCAGAGGCACCATGACTTGTGCCCCTTTCTTTCGAGTGGGATACCTCTATCAGTGTGCGCCCACCTCAGGGGACTAGAGGACAGATCCCACAAAAATGATGTTGGGGCCCCAACGCCAACATGGCTTCCTCCACCATGTGCTTCAACACAGCTGTTTGCCTGGCACCACACACGGCAAGGGGGTGTCCCCCAGCTCTGCACTCCCAGGCTCCCAGTGTAGGGAAGGCCCCAAAACCACACCTCATGTTCATGAACTTAACCTTGGCCTGAAAGGCACTCTGGAAGAGATCCAGGTTCTCTCAGCCACGAGTAGATGCCATTAGGTTGGGCAGTCATGCACAGCCCTTCACGTGAAAATACAGAAGAGGGTCTCTAACCGTGTGAACCTTTGGGGGTCATGGCCCTGGAGGTGGACATTTCCCTGGAACTGTCCCAGGTAACAGGCAAATGGGACTAAATAATAAATAAATAAATAAACAAACATTTCTAAATAACAAAGCACTGTGTTTTTATTCTGTATTTTATACAATTGAAGCTTTAGAGGTTGTTTTTTCCTTTTACTAGGTTGTCACATGTTCAAAATGATATCCAGAGCTGTCCAATTCACCTGTCAGTCCAGCCTACTGATCTGAAGAAGTAAGACTGAGTAGGTTTAATTGGACCGGCTCAGGGGTGAGCTGGGTATCTCTCAGAGTCAGGCAGTAGCACTCACCAAGGACCTGTGGTCAGCAGAGCCCTGCCTGGTATCTGTGCAAGGCCACAACCAACCAACCCAGACGTGTACTCATGGGGCCTGGATACTGTTGGGAAGATAAAGTACGTGAGCCTGATGAGGGAAAAAAAAAAGTCACAAGATGAGGAACAAAGCATGTGATTCCACTCAAAGGAATTAAGGGCAAACTCACTAAGAGTGGGAGGGTTTGGTTGCCGAAGGGATTAGCCAGGTGTGGTTAACCACAGATGGAGGAGGCAAGCTCTACCCTGGGTTTGGAGGCAGAAGAGACAAAGTAGAGGAAGGTCTCCATATTTGGGTGGAGTGGTTAGTGGTGGGGGTCGGGGGCGTGGGTAAGTGAGGAGGAAGAGGAGCAGAGGGGCCAAGCTGGCCTGGAGAAATCAGCCAGTGGTCTAGAAAGTCACACTCAGGATATTGCAATGCCTCCTCTGGCCTCCACCCCAGACGTCCAGCACCCCTGCGTTTCTCAAGTGCGGGTTCGCGGCCTGGGGTGCCGCAGTCATTGCCATAGCAACCAATTATTCTGTCACAGAGACATGACTCTGACTCCAGGTGGGTTATGAGCAGAAGGCACACAGGAAATGGCTAAGTGACAGAGATCTAGTTTTCCAGCAAGTGCCCCAGCTAATAAAGAAGAGAAAATAGACCAGAAGATAAATGCAACAGGGATGAGCAAAGGCTACATTTTGCATGAGGCACCAGCTGTTCGCTGCAAACAACAATAGCAGTTTAATAGGTTCAACGGGAATGATGCCGGCAAGGGCAGCCTCCGTCAGCCTGCAGTCTAAGGGCAGGGCTGGGCTGGGCATGCGCAATGCGAGGCTTGTGAGACCAAAAGGGGGATGCCTGCAATGTGTCCTCTCAATCTTGCACATATTCCTGATGCTTTTCCTGGCAACAGCGGCTCTGCAGCCCCTTGCAGGACCCCAGCTTTCCTCTGTGCATGGGTGCATCCTCCTTGAGAGGAGGACTTGTCGGTGCTACTTGGGAGTTAGTAGTCCAAATACAAACCTTACTAATTAGAAAGAACTGGGAGAAAAGGAAGTCTGAGTCCCCAGCGATCTTAGGAGCAAAGCATGTTACTGCTCTGAAGGCGTGAGTGCCGCCGTCCCTTTGTTAGAATGAGTCAGGTCAGTCCGAGTCTGCTCCTCGCACTTCAGGACTGAGGGTAAGCCACTTGCCTGTCCTGGTCCCCATCTTGCAAAGGGGGAGCTGGACTCCGGATGCAACTCTGGCGCTCACCCTTGTTTTCCAGCTCTGTCTAGTGCAGAGGCCGGCTCTGAGCGACCTGTAAATGTCAGGTTTATTTCAGGTATCTGGTGTTTTCGTAAAGCAGACTCAAGACACGTGTTCATCTGCTGTTCCATTCTGCCTTCAATTAACATTGATTATCGCCCTATTATGTGGCAGTCTCAGGGCCAGGCATCCAGAATCGAGATGAGAAGGGATGGTGCCATGGGGAGACAAGCAGGTACCTGCTCAAGCCCATGGGGTATGGGCATCCCCACATGGACAAGCACATCCAGGCGTGGGGAAGGGTGGCTCTGGATGTCGCCTGCTGAGCTTTCTCCACACCCTGGGCATGGTGGGAGGCAGCTTTGGGGAGGAAAGCAAGCTGCTCAGAGGGGGCGGTGCTGGGAAGACCCCGAAATGTGACCAGGGAACCTCAGAGTGGCAGGAGGGGTGAAACAGAGAGCAAGCATGTCATGCCAGTGCTGGTGCTCTGGCATCTTTGTTCTCAAAGAGCTACAGAGAGAACAACCAGTCTGAGAGGAAAGGCAGTAAGCTAAGGGAAAAGAAAACAGGCAGAGTCCCAGAAGGAAGAAGGATGACATCTGGGGTTTGCGCATGGAGACGTGTCCCTAGAGGAGATTCAAGGTGTTGTTGATGGTTAGGCCATCATCAGTAAGGCCCTGGGGAGGTGCTGGGTGTGGGCACCCGGACTTGGGGAAAGATGGAAGGAACAGGTAAGGCTGGCAGAAAGCCTCCTGGACACAGCCGGCAGGCACGGTGTTCTATCCCTCCCCACCAGAGCCGGCAGATGGCTGGAGGTCTGAGTTTAGTCCAGGGCAATGGCAGTGACCCTGGAAATGCACAGAAATATGGGGAGAATGTTCTAGACGGAGGCACAACAGTGAGTCTTGACCAGGGAGCTGGAGATAGCAATCACCTGTCTGAGAGTTCCATGCTTCTCCACTTAAAGGAATCAGAGACTCACATAGCCTCCCCCTAAAGATCCATCGATTAATCATTTATGCTATGCTAAACATTCCTGGGGTTCAAGGCCTTATCCATGCCTTCTGGTTCCAGAGCAACTGGAAGGCGCACATTTGTGTGAATGGAGCTAAGCAAGGGGCGCAGGTCGAGAGTCGCAGGCGAGAGAGCGATCTCCCAGGATTGCCTACTTGGGAAATTTTCACAGGGAAGTGGATTTTGCGAGGGCGTTGCAGGGCATAGAGGTGGGGAGGATGTGATGAGAACGGCAGAGGACCAAGCTTGCAGAGGCGTCCTGCCAGTAGCTGCCACCAGAGGGCTCCTGTCTCAGCGGGGGACTGGGCACCGGCCTGGGAAGGGGGAACATTTTGGGTCATTGCACTTCAGGTTTGCATCCTGGGTCTGTCATTGAATAGCTAGCAGGGCCTGGCCCAACTCCTTAACTTCCGCATGCCTAAATTTCCTCACCAGTAAAGTGGGAAAAGGAATAATGCTGCTCTCCAAGCTGGGAGACCTGGACCCCTGTGGCAATGGGCAAAGCCCCCAGCACCGAGCAGGCCTCCAGGAATGCTGGTCCCTTCCCTTCCTGGCCTGCCTAGAAGGCTGCGTTTGAGACTGAAGAGAGTAAATATTCCAGAAGTCCTCTGACTGCCCTTGTAGGGGTAAACACAGATTGGTCAATGGGGAAAAAATGTTCTCTTCCAGCCAGTGGGGTGAGTTGACCATGCACGCTTGTCTCCGGATGTTGGACTTCCTGAATCTTCCCCGAACAATGCCATCTCTGTCTTGGCACCACTGGCAAGCAGTCCCACGAGAGCCAGGTTCTTGTCACAAGGCCTTTTCCTGGAGTGAGTCACTAGAGAATTGGGCTGGAGTTATAACCTTCACCAGCCCGGGAGGTGAAAGTGGACTGGAATGAACACAAACAGTACAACTTGGTGCTTAATGTTCCTTTCCATCAGCATTTTGCCCCAGGCCTTAACCTTGCCACTGGAAAAAGTAGGGTCGCATAATGAATGAGATAAACCGAGTGACCCCTTGTAACCCACAAACAAAGGGCCTTTCAGCAGCCCGAGGTCCAAAGCCTTATCTATCGCATTGAAACCTAGCTGGTGACAAACCAGAGGCAGCGCGAGGGATCCTAGTGAGACTACTTAGCCCCAGCAGATAATCGGAAAAATGCATCTTGGTCCTTCCCCAAGGAAAAAGGGTGACTGTGAACAGAGAAGGGGAAAATCAGAGTAACTGATGGAATGACACACAGAATTTACACTTCGAAAATTGAATGCATGTCTTCCTTCTTGGGTTGTATAAACATAAAATCATTTTATGTTGGCAAGCAGAAAAGTAAACACACAAATCTGCGTGGACCTTGTATTTCCCAAAACTTGATGTAAGCTTGGGAGTGATGGTGTGTTGAACCTAGGCTGGGAATGGGGGCAGTCTACATGCCACCCTCTGCCCTGGCCACGTGACCTGGGGCAGGCCCCTTGTTTCTCTGGGACTGAGGTTCCTCAACTGAAAAATGAATGCTTTGTCTAGATAGTTGACAGTTTCCTTTAACACCCCTCCCCCAAACAAAAGGCTTTGATTTTCATAGCTACTCATATTTTGAGCTTTTAAAAGAAAAAAAAGGGGAGTGGATGACATTAGTCCTTACCGGTCCCGTGTATCACCCAGTGAAGACCCTCAAACACACACCCAGAAGGGCAGAAGCGACTCCTCTTTTGTGGAAACCGTAGACCTACATTGTGTATTCCAATGGAGCCCAAAGGTTTGCCCCCAGAGAGGTGTAAATGGTCACCCAGCTCTCTCGACTTGCCACCGCTCATAGGTCTTTCCATGAGTTGCTCAAATTCATACCCGGTTCCCGTGGAACACTGGCTCAGCTCTGCAAGTCCGTCTACAACCCTCTGTGTCACGGCCATGGTAGGCGCTAACACCAGCTGCTGTCAGGAACAAGGGTGAGCAAGGGTAAGCACCGCCCCAGCCCTGTGGAAGCTGACATTCTAGCAGGGAATGCAGAAGTGCTTGTGGACCAAGTCTAACAGAAGCACAAAAGCACTGTGGCAACACTTGAAAGGGTGAGAGCAATCCCAGCTTGGCTAAGGCTTCCTGGAGGAAGAAGACTTTGACTGGATCTACAAGATGGCTGAAGCCAGAGGAGCATGCCTGTGGAGGACATGCTGGAGTAAACACAGTGGCCAGGGGGCATGAGGCATACTCAGGAGTGGCAAGCTGTTCTTTCTTGCTGGAGCTTCAAGTATGTGAGGGAGGTGAGCTTAGACACGTAGACAAAGGTTTACTCATAGAAAGTCCTCACAACTCTAAGAAATTTGGACTTTAGGGCAGGACCTGGGATATCATGGCAGTCCCCCCCACCGCCTTTTTTTTTTTTTTTTAAGATTTTGTTTGACAGAGTAAGAAAGCATAAGCAGGGGGAGCAACAGAAGGAGAGGGAGAAGCAGGCACCCACTGAGCAAGGATTCCGATCTGGGACTCGATCTCAGGAACCCAGAATCACAATCTGAGCTGCAGGCAGATGCTTAATCAACTAAGCCATGCAGGCACCCCATTATGGGCAATCTTAAATAGGCATGTGTCTTGGTAAGCCTTGTACCTGTACCAGTTTCCAGAAGAGGAAACTGCCAGCGGGACAGATTGAAGGGGAGCAAGATGGAGCAGAAGGAACAACAGGGATTATTTCAATAACCCAGACTGGTGGTTGTAGAGAGCTGAGCAGCAGCAGTGGGGAGACCAGGTTTGGAAACAAGGGAAATTTTGGAAAGGTGCTGTAGAGGCAACAGAGTGAGCTCTGTGCCTCGCGAGATGTGGAGTCGAAAGTCACTCCAAAGCACAGAGAATGTTACCGAGGAAATTCAGCAGCCCGCCTTCTCCTGGGGTGGGGACTGGGGAGAGCCATGGAGGACGGTCCAGACGACCCCTGAGGCCAAGAATTGACTAGGCTTAAGGAAACCCACTGCTGTAGTGCCTGTGGATTCTCCCCTCAATATTTGACAAACAGAACCCCTCATTTTTAGCCTCCAATCCCCCACTCTGAATAAAGACGCTTTCTACCTTTCTTGCATCTAGTAATGGCAGTCAGTCACATGATCACATGACTTTAGCCTGCTAGTCGGTTTGCCCTTAGAAGTGTCAGACTTTTAGGAAACAGGGTTTTTCTGCTGGTTAGAAGGCAGAGCGACTTAGGAGGATTTAAGTCTTGTAGTTACAATCAGATCTGAGTCCTGCCTTTTCTGAACTTGTATATTGGATTCCATGTGCGTGTGTTTCTGTGTGCGTGACTTACTTCTTTTATAACTGGAAGCTCATACCTCTTAATCCCTATACTCAGATGTGGGGGTAACCCACATGTCGGACATCTTAACTGGCCAGGAACTCATTTACAGGAAAATGTTTTGGGTCTCTTCTGCAGGTTCCACTGTTTACATCCTTAATGCTTTATGTTCAGGGAGTTACTGATCATGGCGTCTAGGAGATAATTTGTTCCGGGGACTGACTGCAGGGGGCAAGCACAAATGAGTAGCCAAAAGGAAGTAGATGTCAAAGTTTTGCTGCTGGGGAGGGCATCCCACCTCCCAACCCTGGGAAGGACACGAGAGATGAAACAGCCTTTAGGAGGAAGGCGGCGCGATCAGCTCCCTGCCTGCTGAAGTTGTGGTTCTCATGGCTAACAGGTAGTAGTTAACATATACTGGGCACTTACTTTGTGTCTGGCAATCTTCTAAGGTTTCAGTGCATCCCCTTCCAAGTCTGTTCAAGATAGCTGCTACTCTTACCCGCGCTTGCAGCCAGGGAACCCGGGAATGAGGAGGTGAGGCTCATGGTCATCTAGTCCACAGGGACAAGAGCTGTCACTCAAACCCAGATGTCTCTGATGCAGGACCCCTAACCATGACATTAGCTCTTCTAGGGGAGTTTAAAAAAACACTTCTTCCCCACGAATTCCTTTTGCCCGAATGTCTCTCTTCTCGGTGATGCTGATTCCATACTTGGTGGTTTATCGGAGATGATGCCTGTGAATAGGCTCCTTTCTCTCTCCCGGGTTACAGGGTTTGGAGTTGGACAGGGGCTTCGCAGTGCTGTGGGGACAAATCCACTGGGCGGGGCAGGGGTGGGGAGAGACCTCTACTTTGTCACATGGCGATTTCCATGGTGGAAATGCCCTCACAATGACCAATTTGATGTTGCCATTGCAGCTTGTAAAAAATCCCCGAATATTTGATGATCGGCTCTGGTACAGCCGGCTCCAGCCAGCCACTGGGCCCATAGGATTGCGTGATCCCTAAAAGTGTGCTCTTGCCAGCTGGGAATTTGAGAAACACATGGCGGGGCAGAGCGCAGGCACTGGAGGGCTTCCGGTGCTCTTCCAGATAGGCCTTTCAGGACTTCCCCAGGTGCTGGCCACGGGAGGTCTGGCCCAGAGCACTCTGGGAGGCTCAGCAGCACCTGGGCTTACCTGTCGCAGGTCTGGCGGGAGGCCTCAGCTCACCACCTGAAAACAGCTCCCTCCGCCAGCAGGTGGCAGCACACTCGCATTCAACGCTCCTTGTCCCAGCAAAATGAGGCGCCTTTGTTCCGAGCGAGAGGCGGTGTCACGAAGAGAAAGGCCCAGAGGGGCAAGCTAATCAGCCTGTCCTTAGCTGACCTAGGCCTCCAGAGCCAGTGGACGAGCTCCCGCAGCTTGATATAATGAAAGCAACCTTAGCAAACAAGGGACAGCCGTCCCCCTCCCACTGCCTTCCTGCCCATCCTTTGGGCTTGGGCTCACACTGGGGTGGCACCATGGAAGCAGGCTCTGGGTCCTTTCAGGAATGGAGCTAGGTGCCAAGAATGTGTTTCCAGCTCTAAGGAGGGAGACTTGTGACTCCTACCTGATGCTACTACCCACAAGACACCCCGGGCTTATTTGGTTGACTGTTGATTGTACCGGACGGTCAAATCCTACTAGGGTGGTGGCAATTCCAGGTAGCTCGCCTGGAATCATCCTGGTTTTGGCACTGAGAGTCCCATGTCCTGGGGACCCCGCCACCCCAGTCCTGGCCAATAGGACAATAAGCCACCACACTCCAAGTCACAGTGCCTGCCCGGCACACAGTAGGCGCTTTCTGGGATGGTGGTACTGAAGGAGGGGGCAGAGCAGAAGTCACATGGGATCACAGAGCTGTCAAACCCTTCCAACGGGAGTTGAGTTCATTCATTTTTACAACCCACCCCTTTTGCGTTTCGTTAGAGGAGAGAGCCAGAACAGGTGAAGGTGAGACGTGGGAGTGGTCCTCTCCCACGCTCACGTTCCATCTTTGACCTCCCTCCCAGTCTCCTTCCCTCACGCCTGCCACCTGCCTGCACGGCCCTGCGTGTAGTCTGGGGTGCTCCCAGAGTCCGCAGCAGAGAACTCCATGTTCCGAGGCGGGGTGGGGCAGAGGCCACGGAGCAGGAGGCTGGAGAAGGGGTGGGGTGGGTGGGAGGCTCTTCAGCCACCAGCAGGATGAGGGCTGCCCAAAGGAGCCCTCTGCTTGATGCCCAACACCGAGCAGAAACATGCGTTCCTTTCTCCTCCTGTAGCTCAAGCCCCACTCTGATATGGCTTGTCTGTTTCCTCAAAATGGCTCCTCCTTGGTCAACGGCTCAGGAACGTCAGGCTCAGCAAACACTAACCAGCTGGGTGGCTTGAATCAGGGCAGAAAGCTTTACCTTAACGCGATGTAAGCACTTTACACATTTCCCTCCCCACTCTGGACTTTGGGATCAAGAGGGAAACTCTGGTGACCCCTGAATTCTATGTGGACAGTTTCTCATTGATTCCCTGACCTCATCGTGTGTTGCTGTTCCCAGCACTCCCTGTGGCAGTCACCCCGGTCTTCTACTAGCCCCTACAGATGCCATGTTCTCCTTTGCCTTGGAGTCTCTGCTCGGCCATTTCCTCTGTGTGGGTGAGAATAGCGGCCGGACCTGGCTCAGACAGGCTGGCCCCAGAAGCCGCGTGTGAGGTCACATTGAGGCTTTGACCTGAAGGATAAGAAGGGATCATGTCATCCAATGGGGAGCAAGGATGGACATAAGAATACTTGCAATGTGGCAGGTGTCAGCTTTTCTCCGGTCATCCCGTTAGGAAGAAGTTACTGGTGCTTAGAAATACAGACTTCTCATGAGCTCTGTGTCTCAAACTTTACAAATACCCCCCACTTTTCATGTCACAATCTATCATACTCAGTGGGCTCATATTTATGTTCCACGAGTAACAGAGCAGGCACAGCCCTATTCTGGATAAAGATGGACCATGCAGGTGAAATCCTGCTAACTCCCATCTTCCAACCAATATTTGGATGTGCGGGACCCCGCCTTAACCCTAGGATCTCAGGAGAGATTCTCAGGACTTGAGGATTCATGTTAGCAGGTGCAGTCCTTCACCCTAAAGACCAAAGACCAGGAGCTGGGGCTATTTGCAGGCACTGGATAACGATTGATGAACATGGACTTTATTGAAGAAATGCTGAGTTTGTGACATGGAGGTTTCCAGGTAAACCACGTCCTAGATCAAACGCACAGCAACTCCGGTTTGAAGTCATGGATGTCTCCAGACCTCCCAAGCTTTGAGTGGATGGTGAGAGTTATCACTGGTGTCAGAGAAGGACCTCTGCTCCATTTCCAGAACTAGAGGGACTCTTGATGCTTTTGGAGAGCCCACAGCTGACACCAATGGAAACTCTGCGAGGGACCCTGGGGGGAGGCACGCTCAGAGATGTGGCTGCCAGGTCCTTGCCGGCCCTTTATTGAGCTATGACATGACTCTCATGGGAGCTGGGGTGTTCTGCCCATCTATGAGTGGTCACCTCTGGGATCCTGAAGGTTGGCCAATCCCTTGCGTCTAAACCACCTTTGTATTTTGCAAAGAGCTTGTATCTATGACTGTGTCCTGTCCGTGTTAGTTCCAGCCATGCTCTTATTTTTCTCCGAGGAGGGAGCTGAGCAGCTGGGAACAGTCCCGGGTCCTGAGGCCTCCAGGCAGTTTTAGGGATGTTGGGGCAGGACAGTTCTTTGCCTCCATCTGTTACCTAGAAATGCCAACTCTTCCGGTTGCCCATGGAAGGACTCAAAGCCTGGGAAGTGAAGGTATGGATGTAGGGAAGGGAAAATGGACAGAAAGGCTCCAAGTTTCCTGTGTCCTGGTTGTTGTTGTTTTTTTTTCCCTAGGCAACTTTAGTCCTGCTCCCTCACATCTGTGCCTGGAGAGTGCCCTGAACTGCCTCCCCTCCCTGCCACCCTACTCAGCGAGAGCCTTTTTCACCTCTGCCACTTGCTTTGAGGTAAGGCAGCCCCCCCCCCGCCCCAGAACACGGAGTTCTGTCCCAGAGTCTGGGAGGTGGGTGTGAACGGAGGAGGGGCAAGGGCAGCCCGAGCCAGGGCCGGAAGGAAGGAGGAAGAAGAAAGGGACTGTTCTGTTGTTTCTCCTGGACTCCCACCTTTTGTCAACGAGCCTAGGTGGCAGGATTTTAAAACAAAATGAGAGGATGTCTTGCTCGCCAGATTTGAAGATCCTTTGTGATCCCCGCCCCGGACTGGGCCCATCTGCTTCAATACCCACCACCAGCTACAGCACACTCACTGAAAGCCCAAGGGTGCCAGGCACGGGGCTAGGCATGGGGGCTGGGTGCTTGTATCATCGAAGGGCAACAGTCAAGGAAATGGCCAAAGGTTGCAGCAGGTGGGAGAAATACAAAACTCCCTTTTGAGAATTGGAAATATCATATGTGTTTTTGTTGGTTAAGATTTTAATTTATTTGAGAGAGAGAGAGAGAGCACAAGCAGGGTGGACAGCAAAGGTGCTGAGCAGGGAGCCCATTTCGGGGCTTGATCCCAGCGCCCTGGGGTCATGACCTAAGCAGAAGGCAGATGCTTACCTGACTGACCCACCCAGGGCCCCCAGAAACATAAAGTTTTTTGAACAACGGATTACCTTCCCTCTTAGAGGAGACCCAGCTGCCTGTCCCATGATGTCACCCAGACAGCCTCAGCACTTCAGGGAGGAAAGGAGAGGTCTGGCGACTGTGCCAGTTCTGGTGACTCTTGGTGTCCCCAGGATGTGTCATTCTGCCTGTCCACTTGGGTCCCCACAGGGGAAGGACAGCAAGCCAAAGAGCTTGCCCCACAAGACTTCTTTCTTTAAAGAAACACAGTCTGTGGCCCAAAGACCCCTGTATGGGCAGACACCTGGGACACACAAGTGGGCCCCGGGGATCACAAGTCCTATAGTGGCCACACGGGAATCAACTCTACTTACCAGTGGTTTAGTGTGGACAAAGAATTGAGCAGTTAATTACTTAATATTATGAATAAAAATATCATCAGAACTTTGTATCCATATCACGGAATACCATTCCATAATAAAAGCAGCTATCTGAGATACAGACAGCAAGTTGGATGGGTCTCAAGGCAGTTATGCTGAGTGCAGAAAACAAAAGGTCACATTCCATATGATTTCATTTCTGTAACCTTCTTGAAACAAGAAATTGTGGTGATGAAGGGCAGTGTCCTGGTCACCAGGAGTTAGAGGGGGGTAGAGGGAGTGCTGGCGCCGCTGGAGAGGAGTAGCAGGAAGGAGCCTTGTGCAGATAAAACAGTTATGGGCCTTGAATGCGAGGGTGGCGACACAGGAGAGAACATTGCACAGAATTGTGTGCGTGTGTGCATGCATGCGTGTGGGCACACCCACATGCACGGACGCACACACGAGTGGTTGTAACACTGGTAAAGTCTGGATTGACTCTGAGTTGCACCAGTGTCCGCGTCCTGGTTTGGTTAGTATGATGTAGCTGTGCCCGGTGTTACCATTGGCAAGGCTGAGAGCACCGTACGCAAGCACACTTGGTGGCAGTGGGGGTCAACCACAGTCACACAATTTCTACTTCAAACTACTTTCCTGTAGTGTGCATGGTGACACATAGTTCTGGGGCATTAACTACATTCACGTTGTTGTCAGCCACCACCACCATCCCCTTCCAGAACTTTCCATACAGAGACATGGTGTCTGCTCAATGCCAACTCCCACCATGGCCAACGCCACAGCCAGTGGCAACCACATTGTGTCTCTAGGAGCTGCCTGTTCGAGGTACTTCATGTCGTAGAGACCTACAACATTTCTTTTTCTGTATCAGGCTTGAATCACTGAGCATTATGTCTTCAAGCCTCCTCTATGCTATAGTATAAGCCAGAATTTCCTTCCTTCTTAAGGCTGAATAATAGTTTATTGTACCTGTAAACTACATTTCCTTTATCCAATCATTTGTCAACAGACATTGGGTTGTTTCTACCTCTTGTGAATGGTGATCCTAGCGTATGTGTAGGTTTCACAACTTTCTTTGTATGTATGGTTATCTCAAAAGGTTAAAAAATGTAATCAGAAATAGGGGAGCCTGGGTGGCTCAGTTGTTAAGTGTCTGCCTTTAGCTCAGGTCGTCATCCCAGGGTCCTGGGATAGAGTCCTGCATTGGGCTCCCTGCTCAGTGGGAAGCCTGCTTCTCCCTCTCCGACTCCCCCTGCTTGTGTTCCCTCTCTTGCTGTCCCTCTCTCTGTCAAATAATAGATTAAAAAAATCTTTTAAAAAATATAGTCAGAAATAAAATCCTTGAATTAGCTAATTCTTTCCTTTGCTGAGCATGTCAAGTCGGAGTGTGCTGTTGGGCTTCGCACTATTTTCCAGTCACAGAGATAATTTAACTTTTGCAGGGCCGCTAGAACCTGAAGTCACCCCTCTGCTTTTAAGGAGCCAATGGACAGTATATGTTGGCCCACAGGATAGTGCATGGGGTTCTGTAAACGCCAACCACTCTGGCCCCAACATTGTTTACAGGTGTGGATCAAGAAACAGGAAAGAAAATCTCTAGCCCTGTTGGGAGTGACCCTTGCTTTCAGCAAAGGCAATGACTTCCACAGAGAGCCAGGTTTTGACGATACAGAATATGAAATCATTATGCTACAACCTGATAAAAATAATCACTGGAAGAGGTGAAAAATTTGACTCTGGAGGACTCATTCATGTCACCAATATTTTTTCCCATGGGTGGTTTGGCCACCGTCCCTTGGTCCATCTGTGTGCAGGTCTCAAGGACTCAGACACGTTCATGTGCAGGATGGACACCACTTCTTTTTGGGGCAAGTGGATGGCCCAGAGTGGACGAGGAGACCCTGCGGGCATGGGCTCCTGGAAGGCTGACCTAGTGTGGACCTAAGGGTGGCATTCTTTTTTAAAAAAAAAAAAAAAAAAAAAAAAAATATATATATATATATATATATATATATATATATATATATATTTATTTATTTGAGAAAGAGAGAAAATGAGAAGGGGGAGGGTCAGAGGGAAAAGCAGACTCCCGGCTGAGCAGGGAGCCCAACATGGGACTCGATCCTGGGACTCCAAGATCATGACTTGAGCTGAAGGCAGTCACTTAACCTACTGAGCCACACAGGTGCCCTGAGGGTTGTGTTCTTATAGAGCAAGTCAGGCTTGGCAGAGAGGACGCGTGTGATGATTCCTTTGTCATCTTCCCAAACCTGTTTCTGGAAGGCTTGCGTTGTAGAGGGGGGTCTGATGGAGGGGACATGGTCCCAGCTGCTGAAACACCATCATCTGGACAACAGGACTGTTTGTCTTTATTTTTTATGAAGGTCTAGGGGCTTGATGAACTCCCTAACACCGGGTACAAAATTTCTCGCTGTGCATGTTTTTCTTGGGAGAAAGCCCATCTCTTTCCTCCAGTCCTCAAGGGTCTATAACCCCTGTAACATGAGGAGACCCTTCTGTTCATAACTGCTTCTGGAAGACTTTTCTTAGGAACTGACTCACCTGACTTCCCAGTAATGTGGCCCTGGGGAGGAGAGGACCGCTCTGTGTGCTCAAGCTTGTTGGATCCAAACAGCCCTCGGGAGAAGGGCCACTTGCCTGCTATCTCTCTGTCCTTCCTTTCTGTGTCTTCCCACTCCCTTCTCTGCTTTGGGTCCTCTCTTCCCTTCCCGCTTTTCCTCTTCCCCCTCCTGTGCTGGCTCTCATGTCACTTTCCTGTTTGCCTCTCCTGAGGTATGGATGAGTGTATTAATCATTACAATAACAGCTAAAAATGTCACTGTGTTTTATTCATCCAGAGGAAAATAACGTGACAGCCCGTGAGTGCTATAGGGCACACTCACGTATTCTTCCCGGGGTCCAGGATAGTGGAAATTTCTCAATTTCCATTTGTAAATAAACAGAAGGCCATTATGGAAGGCCATGGTGAGTCTGGTGGGGGCTGGGCCGGGGGAGGCTGGGAATGTGGGTGGGCTGGCTCCAATCGTGATCACATTAGTCACCCATCACAGACCTTGACAGACCTTGGACTATTCAAGGACTCCAGCCGAAGAGGCTGAGTTGTAAAATCCTATTAGAGTTGCCAAGACCAGAACAGTGTGACTTTAATAAGGTTAAAGTTTGGCATTTTTACGGCTTTTATAATGATAAGGTTCTTAGTCACCTGAGGGGGAAAGAACTAGAGAGGGTCTGCCCACACCTAGCTGGTCAGTGCTGGGGACAGGGCCAGGCATGGCCTCTTGCCAGGCCCCCAAGGGTGTCTTTGGTTGTGTCCAAGATTCCAGGCACAAGTTCTGTCCTGTTCCTCAGAAAGCCTGCTCACCTATGTCCAGACGCTGGAACTGTTAGGGGAAGTGATCCAGGAATCGATTTCTGAGCAGAGTCCTTGAAACCAATGGAGGGTTTTTTTTTTTTTAATATTTTTAAAAATATTTCATTTATTTATTTGTCAGGGAGAAAGAGAGAGAGAGAGTCAGAAGGAGAAGCAGACTCCCTGCTGAGCAGGGAGCCTGATGTGGGGCTCCATCCCAGGACCCCGGGATCATGACCTGAGCGGGAGGCAGATGCTTAAATACCTGAGCCACCCAGGCACCCCAAACCAGTGGAGTTTATTAGAAGCAAATGCTCTGTTCCCCAGCCAGAGTTGTTCCCCATCATAGTTGCATCCCCAAAGCACTGTTATATTTCCATGCCTTTGTTAATAGCCTCTGGCCTCGAATATTCTACTGCACATCGGATCTGTCCGCCCTTAAAAGGACCTTCCCAACCTTCGTCCTCCCTTCCTGCCCCTGGGAGGAATTCATTTACTCTCTTCTGAATCCCAGGGCCCTTACACCATCTTTCCAAGCAGCGCCTATCCCCATGTAATGAGTTCGTCGCGGACATGACCTCACCCCATCCCTCCATGAGGGGTCAACCTGTTCTCCTGGAGTTCTCAATTGGCACACAATAGGGGCCCGTAAATGTTGAAGGAAGGAAGGACTAATTTAGCAGGAGGCCCATGCATTCCACTTAGGAGACAGCTGAAATCCTATGTCCTCCATGCCTGGATCATCTTTGCTCACAAAGAATAGTTAGAAGTATAATTTCTTTCTTTCTTTTTTTAAAGGTTTTATTTACTTATTCAACAGAGAGACAGAGATCACAAGTAGGCAGAGAGGGAGACAGAGAGAGAGAGGAGGAAGCAGGCTCCCCGCTGTGCAGAGAGCCCAATGCGGGGCTCGGTCCGATGACCCTGAGATCATGACCTGAGCCAAAGGCAGAGGCTTAATCCACTGAGCCACCCAGGTGCCCCAGAAGTGTAATTTCTAAGTAGGTCACTAGTTTCTTGAAGGCGGGGTTTGCATCAGTCCACATGTCCATTAGTGTATATGTCAAATGCCTCAGTGGATCTTGTCTATGTCTATTATGTCATGACGTTGAATCCTTTACAAAGAGCTTCCCTCCGATGGGATGAGTGACATGAACAACACTGCTGACAGACCTCTCCTGTGTCCTAGCTGGCACCAGACTCTGCAGAAACACAGAGATGAGAAGTGCCTGCCTGTAAGGAGCCCAGCCTGGGTGCCGAAGGGACGTGGGGAGTGCCCGTCAAGTCCTGGGGTCCATGCCAGCTCTGAACCGCCGTGCAGGGGTATAAAGATCAGAGCCTGGTCCCGGAGAAGCTGGCAGTCCTGCTGGGGAGATGAGCCATTCATGGCTGGATGAGCTCTCAAAATGAACCTGAGTATTTGCTAGGAGACAGAGTCTCCCTGCCTACAGCCCCCAGGGGCCCACATGTCTGTGGGAGCAGAGAGGATAGGGAAGGGGAACCACCAGCGGGAAGGAAGACCTTGCCTTCCTGACACCTGTAGTCTGATGGGCTCCCGTGCCACTTTGTTTTGGGGACAGAGCTGGAATCATTCCCTGGGGTCCGAGATGGATGGGAACTATCCTCTGTGGGCCTCTGTGGGGGGAAGCTGACTCCCCAGCTAGGCTCTGGGAGCCCCCTTTTAGGGATCCGTGGACGAGGAGTGTCCAAGGCTGGGCTGGGCCTCTAGGGGCGACTTGGGACTAGCTTCCGCATGAGGACCAGGCCAAACTGTGCTTCACTGTACAGCGGGAAGGAGGGCCGACAGGTGGCGCATCCTAGGGAGAACAGGGTCAAGCATGGGGAATAATCACCACAGCCTCGGCCCTCCAGCCCCAGCACAGGAGCTTGGGACATGGTGTGGAGCTGGGGGAGCAAGGAGATATCCCGGAGCTGCCCTCCTGTGGTGCTCCAATCAGCTTTCTCACAAACCCAGCCTGTTCCAGAACAGCCTAGGCCATCAGCCAACTGGCCTCCCGCATTGGCCCAGGAGCCTGGACTGAGGGGAAATTATGAAGGGTCCCAGGAGGCACCACTCCCATATGGAGAAGAATCGGGCTGATGTTACTAAGAATGAGCTCTCCCGATCAGAAGCCCATCCCGTTGCGGGGCAGGGGGTGGTGGAGACATGTCCTTGGAAATGCCAGTCCTGGCCCTGCATTTCCCTCGGCTAGTGAGGAGAAGTAACTCCCCTTTGACCCCCACCACCCCCCTGCTTGGGAACGAGGAGCGTGACTCACATCAGCGGGGAAGGCAGCACGGTTAGGTGAGGCTAATTCAAATGCCAGGCAGACACAAATAGCATGCTTTCCTCGGAATAGCTTCCCAGCTGTGGTGCGGGAGGCTGGCCGGTTCTCATCCAGAGTACATTCTCGCTGATTTGCATCAGGCGCCGCTGGCTGCCTACCTTTGGCCCCTCAAGGCCAGCTCCCCGTTCACTGTTCCCGAAAGTCTCAAAGGGAGTGAAACATTAACCGGTGGTGGGACAGAAGGGCCTGGGAGCCTCCGCAGGCAGGGCTGATGAAGAAGCGTACCTGGAGGGGCTGTTGCTCACTGACCTGGAATTTTCCATTCCTCTGCGGCTCACATGACCGGGGCCGTGTTTTTGTTAAGCTGCACAGAGGTGGGTGCCCGGGTGGCATGTGCTACATAACTGGATGGGGGGGGGGGCGGTGACCACAGCTGCTTCTGAGTGATACTAATCTTAGTGAGACAGGGGTGGTGGAAATTACTAGACCTGAGAGCCAGGAGACCCAGGGCTGGGCCGGGACTCTGCTTCTAGAACATCCCGGGGCCCCGTGGGAAGCCACTGGATGTCTCAGGGCTTCTGCTTCCTCAGCTGTGCAGGAGGGGCTAGGGGAGAACACCCAAGGTCCTTTCTGCCTGGAACATTTTCTACTCTAGATGCTGACACTGATCAACCCCGTTTACAGCCGGTTGTAGGAACTGTCCCTCCTTATCACCCAGAAGTTACTAGGGCCCGCCCTCTGCTGCTGTTGCTTCTCTGCTTTCCCTGCTCTCCATTTGCCTCACTGCTTCTTAGCCACATTCCCTTTATCACACTTCCTTTATCTTTATCTTAGGGCTGAGGACTTCCCTGGCAAAGCCAGAATGCAAGTTAATCACGGGTTGCTTGAGTCACGGGGACCCTCACTTGCTACTCCCTACCTTGGCCACTTCCCAACTATGTGATGTTGGCCAGATGATTTGCTTTCTCTGGTTATCCATTTCCTCATCTATCAAAAAGCGATCATATTAGGGTTTCTGTATGAATTATGCAATGTGCCATACACGAAGCCTTCATAAATATAAGCCATTATATAATTATAATCTAAAATTTAGCACACACATTCCTCTTCCCAAAGAACTTTCCCTTTAGTCTCTGTTTCTGCTCCCAGGGACTCTGGTCTTTGGGTTTAATGTTGCCTTGAGTTTTCTTCTTGCTGCTTCTGTGCAAAAGGTATCTCTGGGAGCCTTCCATTCAGCTTCCCTGGGGTAGGACATTTTGGAGAGAAGGCCTGCAGGTCCAGGGCCAAGCCAGGGCTCAGACTTCTGCTGAGATGGGGGTACTATTTTGGGGAATTCTAGGAAATAGGACTCATTGAGGTACTTTTCTTGCGGGGGCGGGGGGATTAGTTTTGAATCATGGTTGATGGGCCAAGATTTCCTGAAAGTGGGTATGGACCTCATCAGTTGGGATCAGATGGACCAAGCTACTCTTTCTTGATTTTGATTTCTTTTTTTTTTTTAATTTAATTTTATTTATTTATTTGACAGAGAGATCACAAGTAGGCAGAGAGGCAGGCAGAGAGAGAGAGAGGGAAGCAGGCTCCCTGCTGAGCAGAGAGCCCGATGCAGGACTCGATCCCAGGACCCCGAGATCATGACCCGAGTCAAAGGCAGCGGCTTAACCCACTGAGCCACCCAGGCGCCCTTGATTTTGATTTCTTGACCAAATACTCTCGTTGACCTCCTGACCATGCAGAGTCTGCCCTGGGACAGATTCACATTTCCTGGCACTGCAGGTGGTCATGGGGGTCTCCCAGGGTGACATTGGCCCTTGTGACATTGCCCTTGACATTGGGGTCCCAAGGGAGGTGGGCCCTTCTACACATTCCATATAATGCTTTGGGACATTTTTTAAAAATTGCTTCATCCGGAGGATGGGTCTCTCAGAATGTGAGCTAAATTTTATTTTTACTTGGCCAAGAGACTTTGCACAGGACCCAAACAACCCAGCCTTAAGTGGCGACCCTGGCGCTCACACCAAGCTCCATGAAGACACATTTCCTGTCTCTCTCATCAGGGAAGACTTGGTGCCAAGAGAAAGGCCTGGCACAGTGTAGAGGCTCGCTGGGTGTTGTTGGGTGTTGAATGAATTAATGAAAGGTGACATCTTGCTTGGGATGCCTGCTGTCATCGGTGCCCAAGAGCTTGATGTCAACAGAACGGGATAGTAAAGAGGGTGTGCTACCGAGTCAGACAGATCTATTTGGATTATTAACCTCCCCCATGCCCCCATCAATAGATGCTTGATCTTGACTTATCTGGGTCTCACTTTCTCCATCTTTAAAGTAGGGTTATAATTAGACCTGCCCCCATTCATGTTGGGGTGTGGGTGATCTGAAATGACTTCTGTCAAGCCCCTGTATCAGTATTTGACAAAAGCTTACATTGTAACCACTGAGCCCCAGAGCACACCAAGGACGGGCATTCCCTGCCTCCCTGATCTGAATTACTTTAGGGTTCCCCTATCATGGAGTCTTTCCAGTCATTCTCACTGGGGATCTCAGATATGGATTGAGGTGGCTTGTGGTCACAATGATTTCTTTGCTCCTGGTACTAAGCACCCCCCCCCCCCACCCGCACTTACTCGGGCCTGCAAACCCATTAGGCACTCAGGCATTCAGCACTTCAACTTCCCAGAAAAGGCACAACTTCTGTTGGGTAGATTGCAAATGTCTTCTACAATTTCCCACTTCCCAGTACTGTACTCCCAGTTGCTCTTTTGCTGGGTCTTGGAGGTCTGCCATCATTACGAGCTGATCTCATGCTATCGGCAAAGGCAAGGAAAACAATGGACTCTCTGAGGGCATTTGCCCTCCCACCAAGTCTGCATGCTGGGGTGGAAAACCAATGTCCCTAGCTCCTGAGGATGCTCAGCTGAGAAACACAACACGCACACATACTCACTGGTGTTGTGTCTGCGTTTTGAAAGCGCACAGCAGTCTGTCACAGAGACCTCATTGGTATGTTTATTTCTTCCTTCCGCAGCGCTGCAAGTGGGAATTTATAAAAGGCTCTGCAGAGGGGCTGGAAAACAATTTGCTGAATAAATTCATGCACGAGGGAAAAAGTGGGAGAGTTTTCTCTCGTGGTTGCATGTGCCTACAGGGAACTGCAGAGTATCTTGATCTTTTTTTTAAAAAAGATTTTATTTATTTATTTGTGAGATAGAGAGGGCATGAGCAGGGGGTAGGGATAGAGGGAGAGGGAGAAGCAGGCTCCCCGCTGAGCAGGGATTCCATCCCAGGACCCTGGGATCATGACCTGAGCTGAAGGCAGATGCTTAACTGACTGAGCCACCCAGGTGCCCCATATCTTGACCTTTTTAAACCTAAAAGTTTGCTATTTAGGACATCAGTCTTGGCCTGTGTTAATTGCTCCAACCATCATGTGATCTCCTTGGGAAGGATGTGGGGATTCAGAGGTGGTAGAGGGGAGAGTTCATGGAGTATGGAATGAACACAGGACTGAGGGTCAAAACCCTTGGGTTTAAATGTCTGGTCTGCCCTTGATCGGTTGTGGGATTGATTGAGCTACCTTTGTGGGCCAGTGCCTCTGGTTCTCTGTATGAGAGCGGCGCAGGGATGTGTGGAGATCATGTGAAGTTGTGGACTGGTGCTTGTGCCCAGCACCTGGTAGGTAGGAAGCCAAGAGAGATGGGAGGGACAATATGGCCCCTCCACAGTCAGCCCATATTCTTGTTCTGCAACCATTTGTGGGGTCCAGGGGACACTCCGGAGGGAAGGAAACAGAAGAGAGATCTGTAGAGGATTTGGAGTCTTTCTCCGTGGGGGAGCTGTCTCCATTTCACAAATGAGCCTGTCCTTTCCTGCCCAAATGATGGATTCATAGCAGGCCAGCATTTAAAAACGTCTTCTGTTAAAAATAAGTCAGTCGTGAGTGCAACAGAGGGGAGAGGTAGAGCAGAGTACAGGGAACACAGCTTGGGTGTGCACGTAGAGGTGAGACGGTGTGAAGGGGAGAGAACGAGTTTGGAGAGAAGCGACAGGAAGAGCATGTTGCGGAATGCTCACCCTGCCGGCGGGGAGGGGAGGCCAAGTGCGAAGGCAGGAGAGCCAGCGAAGCAGGAGGAGCCTTAAGGATTAGCAGCACATTCTAAGTGCTCCCTGACATCAGGCTCCTGCATGGGGGTCTGAGTAGCCCCTGCAACACGTGTCCTGGAAGACAGACCCTGTGAGGTCTCTGGCAAGGAGGGCAGGCACAAAATGTAAGGCAAGGTGCCAAAAGAAAAAAAAGAAAAAGAAAAAAGCCTCAGTAATACAAAATCAGTGCTATCCTGATGCAACCTTTTTATTGTAGCGATATTTTTAAATAGACTTTATTTTTTTTAGAGCAGTTTTAGGTTCCCAGAAAAAATGAACAGAAGGTACAGAGATTTCCCATATATCCCCAGCCCCACACATGCTGACTTCCCCAATGTCAACATCCTCACCAGGGGGGACATTTGTTACAATTCTACCTACTCTGATGGATCAATATCACCCTGGGTCTAGAGTTTC
The DNA here is from genome assembly GCF_030435805.1 of Mustela lutreola. NCBI lineage: Eukaryota > Metazoa > Chordata > Mammalia > Carnivora > Mustelidae > Mustela > Mustela lutreola. Next base: position 99,699,981 of record NC_081299.1, on the reverse strand, counting down.
CATTGGGATTCACTCTTGGGGTTGCAAAATCTGTGGGTCTTGACGAGCGTATAATATAGGATCACACAGTGTAGCTTCTTTGTTGCCCTAAAAATCTTCTGTGTTCCCCTTATTCCTCCCTCCTGCCCCCCAGTTCCTGGCAACCACTGATCTTTTTACTGTCTCCAAAGCTTTGCTTTGCCAGGATGCCAGGTAGCTGGAATCCTACAGTATGCAGCCTTTTTAGATCAGCTTCTTTCACTCATTAATGTGCCTTAATCTTTCCTCTAGGTCTCTTCAGGACTTGATGGCACATTCCTTTTTGGCGCCGACTGGCATTCCACTGTCTGGATGAACCACCGTTTATTTATCCACTCTCCCACTAAAGGACAGCTTGGTTGCTTCTAGGTTTTGCCAATTATCAGTGAAGCTGCTATAAACATCCGTGTGCAGGTTGTCATGTGACCTACATGTTCACCTCCTTTGGGTCAATACCAAGAATAGCAATTGCTGCATTAATGCAACATTTTTAAAAAATCAAAATTAATGAAAACCATATGAAGAACAAACTATCAGAAATTAAAAAAAAAAAAAACACACACCCCAAACAGACAGACTCTGATCTAGCACTTGTCTGACTTGGCCCCCTCCCAACCCTCGAATCCTGACCCTGTTGGGTTTTACTGCTGCAGCCGAGCAGCTATTTAATGGAAACTTTCTGACTCAATCCATGTTTCTGATAGACTCCACCCATAGGAGATCCTAAATAATTCAGTCTTTACTGGGGTGGGGTAATCCCATTAGTGATTCCAAGTGATTTTCAGACAGTTTCTTTATTAAAGATTAAAAACAGCAGACGAGGGCTGAGTGCACCCCGCAGGAGTATGTGAGCTTGGGTGAGAGGTGCACCGTAAGGAAGCCGTGGTTATACACAACCTGCCGGGGGACACCTGTGAGGGATGATGAGGATGTGCACAGGATGCCTCCATGCCCAGTGCTGGACTGTCTCACCTGACTCTGTTAACTGCAAGGTCTGGAGACTTGCGGACACTGGAATTTAGCTCATGGGGGCGGGGAGGAAAAGGTTTCAGGCACAATGAAGTAGAATTGTAAAACAGGGATGCCCTACTACTCTCAGTGTGCCAGAGGGAGTGAGGGCCACGTCTTCCCCATACTCCCTGCAGGCCACCCCAAATCAATCTACACTCCATGTAAGAGCCATGGGCCCCTGATGCAAATGCAGCTTCCTGGCAAGAACATACAGCTGTCCTGGCTGTCCGGAAGCCCCTTGTGGGTGCAGGCATGACACCCTGCCCTTCACCCTTCCTGCATTCACGCTCCCTGAATTGTGTGTACCCCTTATAACACCATTAGCTTTGTGGGCTGGGGTGGGTCTGTGCTGTCCACTGTGGTAGCCCCAGCAGCCAGTCACATGTGTGGTTCACAGTAAGTGTTCCGTAAAATATTTATTCTGTGAATGAATGAATGATGGTAAAGAAACAGCAAGTTCAAAGGCTCACAAGCTACTTGGCACCTAGATTCTCTTATATTGCTATTCTGTTGTTTTAGTATTATCTAATATATGGACTTTGGATACATAGTGTCCAATAAATATTTTATTTACTTATTTTAAAAGACTTTATTTATTCATTTGAGAGAAAGGGAGAGAGCACAAGCAGGGGGAGAAGCAGGAGGAGAGGCAGGGAGAGAGAGAAGCAGACTCCCCACTAAGCTGGCCTGGCATGGGGCTTGATCCCAGGACCCTGGGATCATGACCTGAGCTGAAGACAGATACTTAACTCTCTGAGCCAAACAGGCGCCCCCAATAAAAACTTTTGTGTGTGTGTGAGCTCTATGCAAGCATTGCCTGCTCTACTGATCGAGCCAGTCTGGTGCCCTCCAATACATACTTTGGATTAATTATGATCCACTGACTGCCAGTAGCCTGGGAAAACGACACTGATGGCCTAGGCCTCATCCAAGAACTGGGAGCCCCGCTTTCTTCCCTCTCCTGCCCGTGGGGTCCATCCAGCAAAGCATTTCTTGTGGGCTGAACCCTTGAGGCTAATGATGGTGTTCTTTGCAACATAATAAACTGCCACTGTCTTTTATTTTAGCTTTCAAAATAAAACTTAGAGGATTATGAGCTATTCTGTAATTATGGATAAACATCGATGCAGTGAGTAAGTGGTGGGTTAAAAATATGCTCCTTGGATATGTCCTGTTCACCCCAAACAGCTATGATGAGTAACAGATACCTAAATGAAGCAAACATATGACGTACTAATCAGCAACACTCAAAGAGTATAGGTTTGATAATACAACAGCCTGGAGAAGTGTGATCATAAGGTAGAGGTGGCGAAAGAATCTGTCATTTTAAGTCCTGGGTCCTCTGTTCACTTTTTTTAAATCAACCCCTAGACCAGTTACTTATTCTCTCTGAGCATTGCCTCATCTGGAAAATGGAAACCAAGCTATTGTGAAGATCAAGTGAAATCATGGGGCTTAAGGTATTTTGTGAACACGATGTGCCATACAAACACAAAGAAATATTAATGGGAGTTATATTCTTATAAAAACAGAGACAGGAATAAAAAATTAAAACAAGGGGCGCCTGGTGGCTCAGTGGGTTAAGCCTCTGCCTTCGGCTCAGGTCATGATCTCAGGGTCCTGGGTTCGAGCCCCGCATCAGGCTCTCTGCTCAGCAGAGAGCCTGCTTCCCCCTCTCTCTATGCCTCTCTGCCAACATGTGATCTCTGTCTGTCAAAGAAATAAATAAAATCGTAAAAAAATTAAAACAAAAACAAAACAAAACAAAAAAACAGATAGGAAACAGTAACCCTATAGGATGCAAAATTGCTAGACGTCTAGGACAGCAGAGGTGGCCGTTAAAACCCACCACCCACCACCCTCACCCCTCAACCCAGAACCTGGAGAGTGGGGAAACGGGAGAAACTTCTAGAAGTTAAACTGGCCTGATCTCTCTAATGGATACCTTTGGCCATCTGCAGTCAAAAACCAAGACTATGTGAGTATTTGACTGAAGGGCATGGGAACACTCAAACTCTGACCAACGTTAAATCTTGATGTAATTCAGGAAGCTAGGCCTGCATGTGATTGCAAATTGGAAAGCAGGAATCTCATGGCTTACTGTTCACTTTTCCATACCCACTGTGATGTGACATTGTGCTTCCTGGCGTGGTCTACGGGGAACCCTCATGAGTTACCTGGGGACCATGCATGTGTGGGTGTGGGTTGCTGGGATCCATACCCCAGGATTATGAATGAGAATCAATGGGGATAAGGTCAGGGAATCTAGGCTTTTCATACATGCCTCAGATTCCAGAACGACTACTTTTTAAAGTTTGTTTGATAACAATCCACCCAGGGGCACCTCTTCATCTTAAGGCAAAAGCGGCTCTGGAAGGATTTCAGAAGAGGAAATAAATGATTTAAGAAGACTAGGACTTGTTTATAAAGGGAAATTAAATATGTATAGGATTGGCTATATGAAGTCATGACTATGGTTTATAAATATTTGAAAGGTACAAATCCAAGTGGTAGAATCTAGATGTTTTATTTCAGTTCCAGACAGCATAAGTAGGTATAATGGAATGACATAAGCAAAGAGAACCTGGGGCAGACATCAAGGAAGACATCCTGATGTTGTAAAAAAAAAAAAAAAAAAAAGTTATAGAATAATTTCACATGTATCAATCAGCCAAAATACCAGCCCATTCTGTGGAAAAAACCAGTTGGGCAGCATTTGAAAAAATAACCATTTGAGTGGCTCAGTCTTCTCCCTCTTTCTTTAAAGAAGGTTGTTTTGATGTCCGAAGCTTTGTTATCCTAAGTCACGGGAGTCAGGATCCTTCTTAATAAATGAAAATGTGGCTCCTGAAAAATGTTTAGGACAGGAAGTGCCCACTGGTTCTGGCTGAGGTCTAGAACAAGGAAGGAGAAGCAGAAAGGGAGCATCGAACTGCCTCGAGCATCGTGTTTTTGCCTTGGACCTCGTCCTGGAAGTGGGGTAAGCCCCATAGACGCCGACCTATATGGAGAACTGACTATGTGCCAGGCCCCGTCTCATAGAATCTGTGCAGTCTTGTGAGGTAGGTTGTGTTCCGTTTCAAGATAGAGGAAGTCAGGCTTAAGTATAAAGTCCTAGGAAATGAAAAGCCTGGGCTTTGAACTCTCATCCCCATGGCTCCAAAGTGCATGCTTTTTCTCAAGTAGCTACTGGGTACAAAGTACTGTAGTTCCCACTGGCATTTCTTTCTGTGTCTAAAGATCGCTAAGGTGAGCTAAGGACTGAGGACCCATACAAGCGATCAGACTCTTTCCCAGTGACCTTGAGACCAGGAAACTGTGAGAAATGACTACCTTCGGCTCATTTCTGGTCCTGCCGCTGTGCACAAAAACCCAGGATTTGCGAGTGCTGGTGAAATCAGAGTTCATGGAGCACCGAGGGGAAGGGGATGCCATTTGAGCCAATTTTTAAGCCCAAGAAGAGGTCTCAGAACCAGGAGCAATAATGTTGGAAGGATGTCATTCTCTCTACCACACCTCCCTCCCCCTTCTTCCTCTTCTTCGTCTTCCTCTTCCTCCACCACCTCATCCCCATCATCCCAGCCACGACTGCCAACACCAGCACCACCGCCATCACGTGTCCGTGAAGAAAAATGTGATACCTTGTATTCAACAACCATCAACATCCCTTGTCACCGCTTCCAATGTAAAGACCCAAAGCGACGTTCTGTGCTGGACAGCCCTTCGTCCCAGTCATACTTGGGGAACGTGAAACAGACCAATTGTGCCAATACAAGAACAAAACCAGAACCACCACTCCTTCCTCCAACCTCCACAGAAGGACGGCCGCATGCTCAGCCACGTACCACATTGCTAAGGCTTTGGAATCCCTTGAAAATGAAACCAGATAGAAAGCAGATAGAAAGGGAGCTCAGCGTTCTTCCTGTATCCCCTGTCAATCTGGTAAGCCCAGACCTCACAGTGCCCATTGGTGTGTCTTTTCACATCTGGACCTGACTGGCAGCTCAGGGAGAGTCTGAGAGTGTGCCCCAGAATCCGCCTCACACATAAACACATGACGAATATGGTTCTGCAGCGAAGGCTTTAGCTCCACAGGGAAATCTCAGACTTGAGAACCTGCTGACACAAACAAGCGGAAAGCCTGGGTCTCTAGTCGGAGGCTTGTTTTGGGAAGCTGAGAGCTGACTTGGGCAACAATGGCTCTCCACAGCGCCCTAATTGTGCCCTTGCTGGGAGGACTCGCCAGCCCTCCTGGGGCCCCTGGGGCTTGGAACCAGCTCTGCTTAGGTAAGAGCTCTGTGCAAATAAGCCCCCTTGGGCCTACAGAAGCTGTAAACAGCTCTCCACATCCAGACACAAAGTCTGCATTCAGAAGAGCAGCTTGCAGACCCATGAGAGCCCTCGGACCTGGGGAGTGGGGCCTGAGCAGGGATCCCGGGATGCTGGCTGAGGTCTCCTGTCCTGAGCAAGACAGGAGACCGGAACCAGCTCCGACAGGACTTCAGAGGGGATGCGAAGTCCCTGTAAGGGCTGGGGTGGCCCCCATCAAGACTGGTTTCGCTGACACAGTATAAGGAGAGGAAAAGGAAAGAGATCGGAGAGAGAGAAGAAAGGAGGGAAGAGCTGAGGGAATCAGTCAAATAGATTTCAAGGAAATTATTGTTGTAAGGGGTGAGGGATGAAGGTTCTTCCTTGTCCACTGGATCCAGAACTAGAGTACAAAATTAAATGGAATTAGGGTACAATCCCCCAATACTGGGACATTTTGATTAATTAAAAAAATAAAAGAAGTTGAAGATAAAGTCTGATTGGGAACACATAAGCGGATAGATAACACTTGGCTATCACTGGGACCATGTCTCCACATTTTGACATTTTAGACAACTAAACAGAGATTTTCAGTGTGACTGAAGGGAAGGTCTTTCCCCTGTAGACTGGGTTGGCTTTGTGACTTGACTTCCCATTCTGGTTGGCATGGCACTTGCACCTATGTCTTGCGCTGGGTCTCCCGGATACCTTCACTCCTTGCAGGATCATGGCTGCCCTCAAAAGGAGGGACTCTTCCTGCCTGGGGGGGACCCCCAGTGGGATCCTTATATTGCTAAAAGCAATACTGACTTCTAAGTGTGGCCCTCCACAAGATCTCTTTTTCTAGTATGACTGCCTTCCTGCCCAACATTTTATATTCTGGTCTTACCAGTCAAACCCTTAAAAGGGAAAGGAGCGACAGACCCACCTGCGTCCAGGATAAAACAGAGAGGGCTATGTGTGAGGACAGAATGGAACATGAGAGAAGCATATAAAGGATTCACACTCACCATCCAGCTTCCTGCCAGCCGCCCAAAGGAATTTGGCATTTTCAGATTCTAAAATTTTACCATTATTGGTCCCTTAATGCAAAACAGGTATACCAGTGTGGTTGACAGTAAAGTGAGTTCAAAAATTCAAAATCCATCTTCCCACTGACTTCATTATGAGACCACAGCCGTGTTCCCACAGGAAAATGAAAGCCCCTCCCCCCAATAATCGGAGATGAAAACTCTTCAGGTGAGGAGTCGAGCTGGGTTGCAGACAGGGTCATCTGTTACTCTAGCAGGATCAGCCCTGCCTGGAATCCAGGGAGGGGGCAGGAAGATACAGGGAAAAGAGCAAAGGACTTGGGGTTAGGCGGGTTTCGACCCCAGCCCTGCCTCCTACAGGTAATAGAACATTAGGTAAACTCCTCAAATTCTCTGAGATTCCATTTCCATAGGAAAAGATGTTGCTATTTCCTATTTCGTAGTATTATTAGGAAGCTTATATAAAATAATGTGATGAAGTACTTGGTGTACAGTAGGTACACATAAATGGTGCTCCTTCTTATCTAAGGGTTCTCTTCCCTTCGGCGACAGGAACGGACTCATGCTGAGGGCCTACTGTGTGTTGCTCACTGGCCACAGGCCCTGGCCGTATTAGCAATAGCTACTGTGTCCCGACGACATAAAATGTGACATTTAGGTGCTTTATGACTTTACTCCTGACCCTTACTGCGGTAGCTCTGCCCAGTAAGAAATCATTCTCCCCATTCTCCAGATGAAGAAACAGAGGCCTGAGTTTGCACAGAACAACCTTGTGACACTCAAGCCACTCATCCACGGATCCCCCAGCTTACTCTCCAGACCATGAGGATCCCTTGTGCATCTTGGATTTAGGGTTGCCGGATTAGCAATTGAAAATACAGGCTGCCTCATTTAGTTGGGATTTCAGATAAACAACAAAAAATATTTTAGTGTAGGTATGTCCCATGCAATATTTGGGACAAACTTATACTAAAAAGAGACTTTGGTATCCCTATGAGTTGCATATACAGCCTTCTCCTTGCTCTAGTAAGAATGACCACGATTAGGAACACTGGTCTGTGTTCTTCCACATCCTGACAAATGATGTCTCCTTATGTTCTGGGTTCCCGGCACATTCTCTGACTTGGAGGCATCAAGCAACCACTAGGGTGAATAGAAAATGACCGGGGCGCCTGGGTGGCTCAGTGGGTTGGGCCGCTGCCTTCGGCTCAGGTCATGATCTCAGGGTCCCACATTGGGCTCTCTGCTCAGCAGGGAGCCTGCTTCCTCCTCTCTCTCTGCCTGCCTCTCTGCCTACTTGTATATTTAAGTAAAATCTTAAAAAAAAAAAAAAAGAAAGAAAGAAAATGACCATATGTGCCTTTTCCCTAAAAAATGAGCCCCTATGCATTTATTTCTGCTGAGGCCTGCAAATATCTTGTTTGCTGCTGCTATGCAATTAAAACCCCCAATTTCTCGGTGCTTGCGTTGGCAAATGCTTGAAATACTCGATTTCAAGACAGTTCTAGTTCACTTTTAATTAGGTATTCAATTTATTGGCTGCTCGCCAGTAACTTTAGGATATTTGTTTTCAGCTTGATGAGAGCAGTGAAGGGACCGTATTTGCATAAAGTAGCTCACAGGTTGTATTTGTTTCCACTGATGCCTTTGTTCTTACTGTGCCTCCCCAATCCTAAGGATGTTAGCTCCCTGGCAAGTTGAACATTAATCCCACTGGAAGCAGTTCTCATGATCCCCTACTATACTGAAAATGCCCATAGGATTCCCAAAGATGAGAGTACAGAGAACAAAGCAGGTTGGGGAAATCAGGAAATCTGAGACCAAGTGTAGAACGACCACACTTGAAAACTTGGCAGTCTTGGAGCAGGTGCCTGGGCCGCCTTGGGGAAGCGGGAGGCCAGGGAGGATGGTCGGGCTGGCCTCTGCCTGTGCCTGGGGAGAGTTGTGGAGAGTCTTGGCCCAGACTGCCCCATCATGGGGCTCTCATGGTCCAGAGATGCTCCCATTTGCTTTCTTTTCTGGAAAAAAAGAGAAAGGGGTTTCCTGCATCCAAGCTCCCACCAAGCATTGTAGTTAAGTAAAGTAGAGCCTTTGTATTCGTGAAACTTAGATCCCCGATCTTGGTAAATTCCCAAGATTGCAAAGATACCCATGGACTATTATTTCTGTCATGTCCCCTGTTCTTTTTACATTTTCTCTCACCTCAAGGCTGCACCTTTCAGCCTTCGCCCAGTGTTCTAGACAGGTCTTTGTAGGGATCCACAAACTGCTTATTCTTAGGTTTGTGCAGAGCCTGTGGTGGCCTTGTTTATGGCAGCAATCTGAGCCACTGCATCCTGATGTCCTCCATGATTTGTGGATGGCTCTTTTTTGAAGAATGAATGATTTTTTTTTTTTCTAGGTCTCTTTGCTTCCATCATCGGCATCAGCAGTTGTTGCTCCTGTGATGTTTGTGTTTCATAGAGAAACATGAGCTTTTGTCATTCAAGGGAAGGTCTGTGTAAACAACAGCAAATAGAGGTAACATAGCTGAAGTGTGCCGGCTCGACTCAACCACTGATCATGGGACCAGTGCTCTCAGACGAGTTTCCGGGGACCACACATGACTCAGATTTGTGTTTCAGGAAAATTAGAAATCATGATCTGTTCTAGATCTCCAGACAAACCATCTACTATGAAGTCCAGGAGAGCCAGAGCTCAGCGACTCGGAATTACTTCTCGTAGTTCTGTATCTCTCCTTGGCCAGAACTGGCCATTGACCAAATGACCGCTCTATCACAGCCCAGTGTTGCTCTGGGCTGTGAGACTTTAATGAGGTGAGACTTTAATGAGGTGATAATACACTAACCCTAGCACACCTGCCATGCACCTGTCACATGCCAGGTGCTGCCTCTTAGACTCTGTGTCTTGGTTACAGTGAAACTTCTGGGACTTGAACCCTGCTTCTGTTACTTACCAGCTCAATGACCTTGGGAAATTTACTTAACGTCTCTGGGACTCAATGTCGTCCTCGATAAACTAAGCATAGGAACAGGACATACCTCACAGGGTTGTCATGGGGATTAAAGGAGCTCACATTTGACAAGTGCTTGAAAAGATCCTAGCCCACTGTGGCTACTAAGTGTCTGGTAATGAGGGTTCACAGCCAGTTCCATTATTCACTGTGGGGTTGTTGCCTAGAGAGAAAAGGCCGAGTCTTCTTATGGGGTGTCCCTCTTCCAGGGAGTCTCAACAGCTCTGCCTTACTTTCTGCCCTTTCTTCAAGCAGATGGCAGGCACGGGCTTAATTAGGGACCGAGATGCCAAGTTGGCTCTTCAGGGGAGTAACTGATCTTTAGTAACTATAGAGAGCTTGGCTGAAGTCGATTTACTCATTGCGGACAATCAGCAGAACCCGGGCCAGGACAGAACCTCAGAGGCTAAGTGGTCAGGTTTCCTGGGTCTGTTTGGGGCCTAGATGTTCCTGAGTCCCTGAAATGCAGCCACACTACTGAGGAATGCGGGGAGACAGACAGAGCTGGAGGGTCACTTCTTCCTGAGAGGGACCTGGAAGGAAGATGTGAGGCAGGAAGAGGCACTGAGGGACGCCATTACTGGCTTTGTGAGTTTTCCCTGCAGACCTTAGAGTATAGATGAGCCCTGATCTCAGAAAGCTTGGGGTCTGAAGGTCCAGGGCTGCGCGGAGCCTGGGTCAGGAAGCCCATCTCTCCAGAGCTGACCTCTGCAGGGTCGAGGGCTCCCATTCTACCAGGTGGTGGGGGGACCCGGGGTCCCCCCACCTCAGTGCACAGGTCTCTTCTACAGTAGATGTGAAGGCAGACCATTGCCTGACTTTTGGGGATGGGTGGGGGGGGTGGGGAGCGAGGGGGAGCTGAACTGTAGGGGTGGAGATGCCGTCCTTCCTGGCTAGGGGCTGGAGCTGTAAATTTTTAAAGATCAACAGGCTGGAATTTGGCAATTTTCCAAATCAAAGGAACCAGAAGCAGATAAAGATCCTGGGTACAAAACCAGGACTTGAGAACAGGAGATGAAAGCAAATGCCAAGTGGACTGAGACTCAAGGGAGGGTTTGCTCTTCCAGGCCGGTGTGGTTCTCGGATGGGTCAGCTGAGCTCTCGGCCAAGAGCCTCAGGCCGGCAATCTCCTGAGCTCAGCCCCTGCTCAGCATCTCTGTCCACGGGGCCTAGCCTGAGAGGAAGAGGGGGGTCACCTGGGCTTTCAGGCCCCACTGTAACTCCTCAAATGCTCAAGCCGGGTATCTCTATCGCCAGAGGCTCTCGTGCCTGAAGGAATTGGGGTTTTAAATGCCCCACTCCCTGCCTGGGCTGGTGCCACGATCACATTTGGCAAAGAACCTACCATTGTCAGTCAAGTTCCAGCTGCTGGGATGGCGTCTCCAAACCCTTTCTTGTCAAGTGACGTGCCAAAAGCCACCCTTCCTAATTGGTTCCCCTGGGCGATGGGCAAAGCACCCCCAGACAACCCTGCGATGGGCTGGAGTCAGCTGGAAGGATAGAACCTGCTGGAAGGTAGAGTCCGTTGACTACCCTTTCTCCACAGCTCCCAGACTGATAGCAAACACCTGAGGGTAAGAAAAGGCTGCAGGCTGCCTGAGTTCACATGGGCACATCAGAGGAAGGGGCCTGATGGCTCAGTAGAGTTTACCTTTTCACAAAGGAGCATAAGCCTCGCAATTTACAAACAACAGCATTGTCCTGGAAATAGTAGAACCAGGGATACAACATGACATAAAATTGGTCTTCTGCGTTTTTCAAGTTAGAGATGTACTTTGAAGGGTACTCTCCCTGCTTCTGACACAGCGGGAATTTGCTGTTCCCTGAGGCACCGCTAGGCTCTGCAGCCCTTGAAAAGGAGCCTCACATTGTTATGGACTCTGGCAGAGACGGGGGGTTCCTGCTAAGGGTGCCCCAGGACCATCCGCACCCCCATGCACTGAGACTCTGGTCATGGAACTGTTCTTCATTCTCTCAGGAACACAGAGGGTGACCTCCAGGAGCTGTCCTGGCATCAGGCTGTCCCTGGAAGGGATGAGGTGACGGAGGGTTGGGATTCCATTGGCCCTGCCCCAGCTGCACCCTGAATGCTATCAGCTCAAGTGCCCAAGTGGTGCTGACGGGAACCCAGCAGATGACACGCAGCTGTGAGGCATTTGTTGTGGAAACAGAGTCACAGATGGCCACACAGTCCATCCCACTGGGGTGTTCACACAATTTTTACAGAAGCGAGGGGAGAGTAGTTTGTGCTATAAATAAGCTAAGTCCTGAGCTGCGGCCGTCTGGTTCATTGGCTTTGCTTGTGAGCGTGGACACACTGGCTCAGAGGAATGGCAGGGTCTCCCTGAGGAGAAAGGCTGGTCCTGGGATCTGAAGGCCCTCTCCGTTCCTCCCTTGGGCATGTAGAGGGACATCTGGTATAACCCCCAGCCTTATACATTCTTCTCAGCTCAAAATGTTTGTTTGTTTGTTTTTAAGATTTTATTTATTTATTTGAGATACACAGAGTGAGAGAGAGAGAGAGAAAGAGAGAGAGCACGAGCAGAGGGTAGAGGCAGAGGCAGAGGACAAACAGACTCCCTGCCCAGCCAGGAGCCCAACATGGGACTCGATTCCAGGACCTTGGGATCATGACCCAAGCCGAAGGCAGATGTTTAACCGACTGAGCCACCCAGGGATCCCTATTGCGCAGTGTTTTTTTTTTTTTTTTTTTAAGATTTTATTTATTTGAGAGAGAGAGAGAGCAGAAAAGAGCTGGGGGAAGGGCAGAGGGAGAGAGAGAGAATCTCAAGCAGATTATGCAGTGAGTCAGACTTGGGGCTTGATCTCACAACCCTAACATCATGACCTGAGCCAAAATCGAGAGTTGGCTACTCAACTGATGGGGCCACCTAGGTGCCCCTATTGTTCAAATTATTAATATCGTTATTAAACATCTCCCAACTTAGAGATAGGTCATAAAGTCCTTTGTCCTCCAGGCAGCCTTGGATGGGTGGGCGGGGTTCAAAAACGCATCTGCATTCTAGATGTCCTCAAGGCCCTTGGCATCCTGCCATCATGGGACTCTGTGATGCTTCTTCTTTTTCAGCTTATTCCTAGATACTAGCAATGCTGGGGCGGATCATTGGGCCACGCTTCCAGGTGGTGCTTGACAAAGCAGCAGGTGGGAGGAGATGCTGGTGTTGAGACTCCTGAGCAACCCTCCCTGTGGTAGAGAACTTGGTGATGTCTAAGGAAATTATAAATACACCAATCCTTTGACCCAACAATCTCACTTCTAAAATTCTATCCCAAAGATATATATTGGCAAGAATATAAAAAGATGATACTCAAGGCCATTCATTGGATCACTATGTAGAGAGCAAAAGACTGAAAAGTAATCAGAAGTCCATCAGTAGGGAAATGATCGCATGAATGAATGGTATACACACAATGGAGTATTATACAGCTGTAAAAAATCATGAGGGGCAATTCTGTTTACTGCGATGCAGTTTTCTCTGGGATCCAGTGTTAGCTTGAGTTAGAAAAAGATGTATTGCGTGTTATCTTTTATCTAAGAAAGGAGGGATCTGAATATTTCCACGTGTGCTTATTTTTTAAATGGCATACATCATGAAATAAATAAAAGATGACTGATGGAGGAGACAGTGAACAGGGAAGAGGGTATTTTGAATCTCAGGTGGATTGACTATGAAGGCTTTTTTTTTTTTAAGATTTTATTTATTTATTTATTTGAGAGACAGAGATCACAAGTAGGCAGAGAGGCAGGCAGAGAGAGAGAGAGAGGAGGAAGCAGGCTCCCTGCTCTCCCCTGCTCCCCCCGATGTGGGGCTCAATCCCAGGACCCTGGGATTGTGACCTGAGCCAAAGGCAGAGGCTTTAACCCACTGAGCCACCCAGGCAGCCCTGACTATGAAGGCTTTTAAGGCTTAAGCTTCAGGACTCCTTGCATGTACAGATTTTTTTCAAGGCCCTAAAAGAATTCCTAGTCATTTCCTATTATTTTTCTTGGGAAGCCATAAAAGTTTACATATGATTCTTTAGTCGGCTTCTATTGTGCTTCTTTCATAGGAGATGCCCAAAAAGTGCTTGTTGAGTGTATGCAAGAATAGAATTATGTCGATGAGAGATCGGCCCCACCATGGTTTTGCTCTCAATCCTAGTCTAACAGCCTGCAGAAACACAGAGCGAACCTTCTTTCTCTTCCATGTACCCTCTACCCAACCTTCTGTATTTGAGCGGATTAGAATATTCTCTTCTCTAGCAGTCCCCATACCTGTTCTTCACAATAAGTCACTGAGACCTCCCCTCAATCCTGCTGTTTTCCTCTGAACAAGTTTCAGCTTTTCTAGAATTGCTAAGAAAGGCACACACCAAAATGGGACTGTTGTATCAGAGCTGTTTCCAGAATACACATACATAAGGGTATTATCTGAGAAGACTAGCCCTTATTTAAGGTCATCAAAGGTCATTCCAACATACCCATTTCTCTTATCCATCCATCCATCTGTCCATCCGTCCGTCCGTCCGTCCATTCATCCATCCTTCCATCCTCTTATTTATTCAACTGTATTTACTGGACACCTGTTCTCTGCCAGGAACTAGGCCAGGTCTTGGGCATAAAAAAGTAAATAAAACGTGGTCCATTTAACATAGTATGGTTGTTAGAAAAAGTTTAAAAATTGGGGAAGACAAGCAAAAAAAGTTTTAGGATATTGGCATTGGTACTTTTTTCTGTATAATCTTAGGCATGTTATTTAACAAAATATTATTTACAAAATGGTGGTACCAACAACTACTTATTGTTGTAAGGATTGATGATATAACATTTGTAAAGTGCTTTTTGTAGTGGCTGGACTAGTAGTTGCTCGGATAGTTAATATCCGTTCCCTTCTGAAGAGCTCACAGTTTGGCTATAAGAATATGTGCTGTGGGGGCGCCTGGGTGGCTCAGTGGGTTAAGCCGCTGCCTTCTGCTCAGGTCATGATCTCAGGGTCCTGGGATCCAGCCCCGCATCAGGCTCTCTGTTCAGCCGGGAGCCTGCTTCCTCCTCTCTCTCTGCTGCCTCTCTGCCTGCTTATGATCTCTGTCTGTCAGGTAAATAAATAAAATCTTAAAAAAAAAAAAAAAAAAGAATATGTGCTGTCGAGGGACCCCTGGGGGGCTCAATTGGTTAAGCATCTGCCTTTGGCTCAGGTCATGATCCAGGGATCTGGGATTGAGCCTCGCATTAGGCTCCCTGCTTGGATGGGAGTCTACTTCTCCCTCTCGCTCTGCATCTCACCTCCCCTGATTCTGCTCGCTCTCTCTCTCTTAAATTAAAAAAAAAAAGCACATGTGTTGCGGGAGTGGGGCGTGGGGAAGCATGGATTAATTTTGGTGGGACTGGGTAGGGGTTTAGAACATGGAGGGCTGTGTAGGGTAGAGCATCTTGGGAAGCTGGAGCCATGTGTGGATTTTGGACACTAACCAGTGTGAATGTAGAAAGTGAAAGTTGCCAAGGGTGTGTTGGTGGGTTGAGGTTGGGTGGGAGGGAATGAGGCTGAAGACAACCTTTGCTGCTTAAGACCATGCTATGTTCTGTGAGCAGTAAACAAGGACTGCTTGTTTTGACTAGAATAACCAGCCACTGGTCCTCTGGGTCTCTGTTTTTATTTGCTTGTTTTCACATCACTTCAGGATTTATGTTATTTCTGTTTGATTGAGCATGGGTATGAGATAAAATATGAAGGGGCGCCTGGGTGGCTCAATGGGTTAAAGCCTCTGCCTTCGGCTCAGGTCATGATCTCAGTGTCCTGGGATCGAGCCCCACATCAGGCTCTCTGCTCAGCGGGGAGCCTGCTTCCCTCCCTCTCTGCCTGCCTCTCTGCCTACTTGTGGTCCCTCTCTGTCAAATAAATAAATAAAATCTTGAAAAAAAAGAGATAAAATATGAGATCTAAAATACCATACTCCTATTAGTGAGTGGCCTGTGACCATGGCCCTAGATGTCCCTTTGGGGCAGGCCACAGTTTAGAGTCGCCTCACAAGCGGGCTCTGAGGACATGACAGTCCATGTGGGCTTGGGCCCTGAGAAGGAACCTCTCTGTGACTTTGGAAAGGAGCCTCTCTGTGACATCCCTGCAGAATGGATGAAGAAGAATGGAGGTTGCTCTTCCTCTGGTGAAGAGAGGAAGGAGCTGAGGGCCTTTGGCCTGGGTCTTGAGTGGACCCACTGACAGGAAGGAGTGGCAGGAGCAGGAGGAAGCCATGAAAGAACTTGCTGGCTCCCCGTCAGGGCACAACACAGCCCAGCTCCATGTTCTGCAGGAAGAGTTTCTCGGGGAAGGGGCACCTGGGTGGCTCAGTGGGTTAAAGCCTCTGCCTTCAGCTCAGGTCATAATCCCAGGGTCCTGGCATTGCTCCACACGTCAGGCTCTCTGCTTAGCAGGGAGCCTGCTTCTTCCTCTCTCTCTCTGCCTGCCTCCCTGCCAACTTGTGATCTCTCTCTGTCAAACAAATAAATAAAATCTTAAAAAAAAAAAAAAAAAAAAGAGTTTCTCGGGGAAGGTCTCTACCTTGGCTTTGCCTCCTCACCACCCTCCAACCTCCTCACACAAGGGCTCCCAGCATCTGGGCCCTCCCAGCTTCGAATCTGGGCTTGAGCTTCTCAGCCTGCTCTGTCTGGGCCTAGGGTTTGGTCTAGGCCTGCCAGTTCCATTCTGACTTTATTAAAGACTCACCCCTCAGGAATGGCTTGGTGTGGTTATAGCCGTGGTGGCAGAAGGTGGGCGAGAATGGAAGAAAAGGAAAGGTAAGCAGTTCTTCACACCAGGAGTTGGTGGGGGAATCAAGCATGGCCGGCCTGGGCTTCAGAGATACATGGCAGGGGCCCAGACTCTGGCTCTGTCTGGGCACAGACCAGACATCTAGGTTCTAGCAAAACCATATCTTCTGGTTTTGCTTCCTGACCTCCCTTCCCTTCCTGTCCCCCTCCCCCACTTCAGTGTCTCCTGCCCTGTTTGCCCACACTGAGGGCCAAGCCCAACCAGCCGCCTAATAAAGCGAGTGTAGTGGCCCGGACTGAGGACTCTGCAGGGCGTGGTGAGGGATGCCCTGGGGCAGCCTGGCTGGAGAGGTCAGCCGGGTGGTACTCACAACAAGCCCCATGTGGAATCTCAAGAATCTGCCACTGAGTGAGTCTGTTGTGGTGGAAAGATGCTTCTCTGGCCTGCAAGCAAGTTCCGGGTCTACGCAGCCGAGGTTGATTCCTGCCCACTCCAACACGGGAACCTCACCTTTCCTTCCTTCCATTCCTTTCCCCCACACTGTTGTTCCCACACTAGGTGGCGGATATCTGAATTTGGCTCCTCTTAAAGCAATTTGAAAAGCCAGATGCAAGTTCAAAAATAATCTGCAGGCTGCCCTCGATGAGTTTCCAGAAACCAGCCCCCTTCCTCGGTTGTTAATATGGGCACTGGGTGAGCCTCGCAGGCAACGTTTATGTAATGCACGCGCTCAGGTCTCAAGCCAAGACAAGAAGGGTCATGTGGCTTCACAGTGTAGACCTTGGAAAGTGTTGTCTTTATCTCCATTGACTTGTTTACCCGTTTGCCAAGTTGGGCTACGTTTGACAGCGGGATAAACAGGTTAAATGAGATGAGCGTTAAGTACTGAGCATAGAGAGCACTTGCCCCGTGAGTGTGGCAGCTGGAAGGGTGATTACTGTGATGGCCCATGGTCAGCATCGCCCCATGGCATCAGTAAAAGGGCAGGACCCCATAGGCTTGAAGTTTGGTTTTCCTCCACTCCTCTCTGGCAAGGGTCCTTCAGGATTCTGTCCTTTAGGGTGTAGCACCGTCCCACCGGTTCAGAATCAGCCATCTTCCTGGCTGGTTGTTTTCAGAACCAACGTCAGTCCTGAGGAAGAGTTAGCTCTGAATTCGAATCCTGCCTCCCCCTCTCCCTGTGGGACCGATTCATGCCAGTTACTCCCCTCTCTGACTCTACTTCTTTATCTATAAAACTCCTATTTTATAGGAATGTTGTGTTACACAAAATAATATCTATAAAGAGGCTAACAGAGCTAGTCTGGTACAGAGCCAGTGCTTGATAAGTAGCTATTAGATGAATTATCATTTTAGAGAGCTGGAAGTCTTAAGAAATAAGGAATATTCAACTCTCAAAAAAAAAAAAAAAAAAAAAAAAAAAAGAAAGAAAGAAAAGCAAAGCAGATGGGTGCTGACCCTATTTTCTTAGTCGTCTTTGACCTATGAATTCACTATAATCTAAATCCTCCTGGCCCTGATTTCTGTGTTCTGGAAAAGAATTTCATGGGTGTTTAAATCTCTGGTCCATCTTGTCAGAGTAGATATTAATATTCCCATTTTTAAGATGAGGAAACTGAGATTCACAAAAGTGGAGTGATTTGTCTGAGGCCCCAGTGCCGGTGAGGGGAGAGTCAGGAACTCAGTGCCCCCTCTGCCACAGACAATGTCACAAGGACTGCTGCACCCACGCTGTCTCCTGGGCCACCCCCCGATCCAGGGCAGCTCCCTCCCCTCCACACCCGAGGCTGATGAGCTCACCTCTCCCAAAGGCCCCACCTTGCCATCACTCTTAACACTTAAGGGACTTCACAACTGACAAGTCCAAGACATTATGATTAGGAAAAGCTGCAGGGTCTCACTGGGATTTTATTGTATTAAGTAATCAGGCTTTTCCAGTTTGTGTAACAGGGAACTTGTCCACTGCTGGGCACGTCTAGGTCTCTTGACAACATTCTGATGCCACTATATATCTCATTCCTTCATCTTTTGGCCTCTGGTCTCTCTCTCTCTCTCTCTCTCTCTCTCTCTGTTTTATTTCCTAGGCAGAGCAAACGAAGCTTTCAAACTGACAAGATCCTCATCTAATAAACGGTGGAAGAGATTAGTCACGACAGGGCTCAGAAGCGCACAGCTGTTCCTGCAGGCTGACACTCCTGCCGGGGGTCCGCTGGGGGTTATTGGCGGAGCCTGTAAGAGGCCGGCTTTGCAGAATGGCGTGACGTGTTGGCGAGAACAGAATATCAGTGCTTGGCCCGAATTCACCAGAGAGAGGCAGAGCCGAGAAGGCTGGGGAACAGGGAGGGGCACCCTGTTCTGGCTCCTGGCTTGCCTGGGGGCAGAGCCCACTGCACAGTCTCGTGTTCAGGCCCCGGGCAGGCAGAGGAGGCCCCTATGGGGAGTGGGCCAGCAGAGGATGCTTTGCAGGCCCCGTGTGGGGGACCAGCCGATCACCCGGGTCACTGTTCACCAGATCCATCAGCCTTCACGCCACAACACTGAGGGTTTCCTCTGTGTGGGGTGGCCTCTCTCTCTGAACACCACAGCCCTTGGCTTGCCGCTTATCTCAAGAACTCGCTTCATTCTGCCTGGTAGGAGAGCCAGCTTCTCCTCATCTTCCCCTGGGTTTTAAGTTTCCTCAGATCGGGGACTCTGCCTCACTCGTTCCTGGCCTTTGAGCCTTGCAGAAATAAGGACCCAGCCTGCATTTTCTGAATAAAGGAATTAATGAATCAATGAACCAGTCAATCAATGGCTTAGTAAATATTTATGGACTATGTTCTCTAATAGGGGTTCTGGCAGGATGACCTCTTTTCTGGGCTGGAAGCTCCTTAGCAGTGTCCACCTTATAAAAAACACTGTCCTTTTTTTTTTTTTTTTTTTTAAATATTTTATTTATTTATTTGACAGAGAGAAATCACAAGTAGATGGAGAGGCAGGCAGAGAGAGAGAGAGAGGGAAGCGGGCTCCCTGCTGAGCAGAGAGCCCGATGCGGGACTCGATCCCAGGACCCTGGGATCATGACCTGAGCCAAAGGCAGCGGCTTAACCCACTGAGCCACCCAGGCGCCCTGTCCTTTTTTTGATTTGTCCCTTCAGGTGGCTGGAACTTGTAGACATAATACTAATGGGCTGATGCAAAGTGATTATAATTTGGTAGGTGGGATTAAGTGCTTAGGTTGTGATTAAGATGTAAACGCCCAATGTTCTCTCTCCTTCTTAAAAAACAAAAGATTTGTTTATTATTTATTTATCTTAGAGAGAGAGAGAGAGAGCAGGGGGAGGGGCAGAGGGAGAGAGAATCCCCAAGCCGACTCCCTGCTGAGTGTGGAGCCCCACGTGGGGCTCCATCCCACCACCCTAAGATCATGACTGAGCCGGGCACTTAAACGACTGAGCAACCCAGGTGGCCCCGAAAGCCCAATCTTCGTTTAGCTCAATGCTTTTGAAAGTTCAAGGAGTTGTGTGTGCGTGGGCAGTCCAGCGTCCGAATGACTAGTCATTCTCCGTAAGAATCCAGACAAAGCCCAAGGAGAGATGAGCATTGGGACCATTTCATGGGACGGCTGAAGCTTCAGACACCTCTCTCTCTGGTGTGGGCGGCTTAGGCTGGGTCAATCTTTGGAAGCCTCTTCTTCCCCCTCCTTGGAAGGATCTGGTTTTCCTGGCTGAGACTCATTAGGCTAGCAGGATGAACCCTCATACACACTTTTCACCTTCAGCTTGTGCCCAACCTTGAATGGAATGATAAGAGCCCACATCTCTTAATTCAGCTTAACCCCCTGCATATCCTCCTTCCCTTTCCTATTGGATCTTGGGAGGATGGAAATGGAATTTGATTATCCTTGTGTGTTAGCAAGTCTGGTTCTTCATGTAAAGAACCATTTGCTGGAAAATTTGTTCTGAAGGAGAATTTTAGAATCACTACCATTTATCGAGTTTTTACCCATCAGCCACTGGGAAACATTTTGCATGCCTCATCTTCCTTCAATTCACAAAGTGCCACTATGAGGTAGGCATCTCAAGTCCTCTTTTGTATGTGAAACAGTATGTGAAAGCTGACTCATTGACCTTCCCAGGGTCACGTGGTGAATAAGGGGTAGAACCAAGACTCCATCCTAAGCTGGTCAGACACCGAAGCCTCCCATTGTAGCTGCTGTGCTGTGGCCAGGTTCTGGGTCATTGGCTGCGAGCATCCAAGGGTCTCCTGCTTCCCTGGAGGCTTAAGGGACAAGCAGGCCCATGTCACAGGGATGAAACCCAGTCCTCCCAGCATCTGACATTCTTGGGCAATTGCATTATGAGTTCACTTGGAATTTCCCTGGGCCCACCCCGTATCGACTGGATAGTGGTTCACTCTGACAGAAGCTCAGAGCTAGGTTAAATTTAAAAATAAATTAAAATTTCTTTTTAATTTTAAAAATTAGGTACCAGGATTCTTTGGTTTTTTGTTTGGTTTTGGTTTTTTTTTTTGGTTTTTTTCTCTTTAATGAGCAGAAGACCCTCAGCTATGAAGTTTCACCATTCGGTCCCAATGATGTCACATGTTGACAGAGCTATGTGTGTTGGCCTGCCCACCTGGCATGTCCCCAGCACCCATGGTATAGATCCTCCCAGGGAATGGCACAATCTCCCAAAGGGACAGCCAACAGAGATGAGCCACCAGTGGTGTCCACTAAATGAGACGGGAGCTCAGTCAGCTTTGGGGAGTAGGCCTTCCTACGGAGGGAAGAGGCCTGAGAGCCCTGTGCTTTCAGGGATGGGCATGGTGAGAACCAGTGAAGCAGGACGCTCAGGGGGTGGAGATCTAGCCTCTGGAGGAAGCGAGTGAGCTTCCGTATATAACTGGTCCTTCTGTCCTGACGCCCTCCTACCAGAAAGCCACCTGAGTCAGTAGTATTCGAAATTCTTTTAAGTCTAAGGTTTACAGTGCAATGGCTCCTGGAAAAGGTGGTCTTCTGTTCATACTACCTGAACAGAAGGTAATATGTTTGCATGGAGCTTTTCAGTGTGTCATGAATGCCCCTGTTCATGTCTTGGCTCACATATGAAGAGACTCAGGGCAAGAGAGTTACAGTGACTTGTCGAAGGACTGGAGGTAACAGAAAGAGAATTGAAACCCGCATTTTATGGGTCCAAGTCCAGAACCCTTTCACTATGGCAAAATGAATTCTGCCAGATGTGTACACTGAGCTCAAAGTGGTCATTACCCCCAAAGTTAGTCCTGCTGGCATCAAGAGGGGCCTACAACCTTAGGACATGGGCACCTGTAGGGAGTGGTCTGCCGGAGGCATGCAGAGGGGTGAAGGTAGAGAGGCTGTAGGAAGGTGCAGCAGAGGCAGCGGGCATCCTAAGAGGACTCTGCCAGCTTTATATTCTTGCCAAAGTGTGAGTCTACTTGTAGCTTGTAAGTGGCCACAGGAGCCCCTCCTAGTCCTAAAAGCTTTTAAAAATTTTGTCCTTGTTGTTTTATGACTTTCCCAGGGCAGCAAAATGTTTTCTCCAGCTAAGCAATAATGGAGGACAGTGAGCAGATGCCAACTCGGTGATCCCATGGGAGCCCTTCTGGGCCATGGTGTTTACACAGGATGAGATCAGAAGGGCTGCTGCTGGCTCGGGAGCCCACAATGTCCAGAGCTCACCACAGTCCTTCTGACAGAGGCCCTGAAGTGTGGCTAGAGATCGCTTCCCTTCCTTGGCCTGGTTGGGTAAACTCAGGCTGATAGCAGAGCATTGGATAGTCTCAAGAGGAAGAAAGATACAAGGAGTAAACACACCAGCCCTCCTTTTTCCTTCATCTGTTCATTCTTCCTGCCCATATCCCTTCACTGGGCCCTGGCTGAGAGCTGTGGGAAGGCACTGGGGACTCTTGGATCTTATCCTCAAGTAGCTCATAGTCCAGCTGGGGAGATAGATATGTCAATGAAGGACTGGTCTTTAAGCTGTTAAACACCAAAAAAACCAGACAGAACTAGGCCCAGTGACCACAGGATTCGTTCAAAGGGAGGGTATCCATGGAGACTTCCTGGAGGAAGCGTCGTGTGGGCTGAGCTGGTTTGACCTATAGATAACTGCACGTGTCATAACTGTACAGTTGGACTAGTTTTCAGAAATTGGAATAAATCTGGGTAAATGGCGCCCAGTCAAGAAATAGGACCTGCTCCCCCCAGAAGTCCTGCTCTTGTCTGCTCCTAGGCACTAGCCCCTCTCTCCCTGGCCTCAAGGGATTGCCACTCTCCTAGTTTCCTGACTCCTAAAGCATTGGCCTGTTTGAACTTTTTATAAACGGGACCATTCTGCCTTGGTGGCTGGGATAGAGCTGCTAGGATAGAATCCATCAGGGGCCAGGCAGGGAAGGACATGGTGGGAAGGAGGGGTAGTATATTCCAAGCTGAGAAATGGAATAGCACCATGTGGGAAAACTATCAGCCTTCAGCACTGCTAGAGCCTAAAATTAAAGGGCAAGGAGGCATGGAGAGGAAGGCAGGGGGAGATAGATCAGGAAGGGCCTAGCATACCGTGCAGAGGAATTGAAATTTTAGCCCGAGAACCGTGATCCCCAAATCTGGCTGACCATCAAAGTCTCCTGGGTAACTTTTAAGGCATACAGATATCAGAACCCACCATCAGAGATTCGAGATTTTTAAAATTCCTCTCTAATGAGTCTCATAATTAGCTAAGTTTGGAGGCCATTTTATTGAGAGAACGGGGAGCAACTGAAGGGTTCTAAGCAAGACAGGGGGAGTTGAGTTTTGAAGGGTAATGTATGTTGTCTAATGAGTTGACTGTGGCAGATGGCAAGAGACGCCTTGGCCTGATAGGGGATATAGCAAAGGGGTTTAGAGTAGAAAGAACACTCTTAAGAGATAATTAGGAAGCAGAATGAACCAGATGGGTTCATCAATTGGCCGTGGAAGGTGAGCTGGAAGACTCAAGGAAGGTACCATGTTTCTGGTTTGCAGCCAGTCCATGGACATGAACACATTTGGGGGGCAGAAAAAAAATAGCATCAATAATATCACATTTTTGTTTGATTCATTCATCTCTAACTTCATCCCAATTTCTCTACCTCCCTTCTTAAGCCATTTATTCATTCAGCCAATGTATTTTAAATGCCAAATATATATCTGACATTGTTCCAAGCACTGAGTCACACATAGAAGACAGAATCAAAAAGATAGAAAAAATATTGAGGATGCACTGTTATTGTTTCAGAAAACATATTGCAACTCCCCCCCACCTTTCAATTCACTAAATATATGCCAGGGAACAGTCCCATGTCAGGTTAGATCCCAGAAGAGTACATGTGAGTTAGTGATGTGGTGGGGAAGGGGGGAGGGACACAAAAATGATCCAGTGATAGGTAATAAGGATTACTTTAACCTTGCATTGAGAGCGTACAATACTATTTTACTGCTCATAAGAACTCTGCATTTATTGTATTTATTATCTGCATTTGTATACATAAGGAAAGGTCTCCTCCCAGAAAGTGAATAATTCACTTTCAGGCACCGCTAGTAGTTCTAGTGCTAAGGGCCAAGTTGGATCATGTGACTCACTGGAACCCCCAGTTTGGAGAGACAGGTTCCCTCATTTTCATATGGAGAAACCGAGGCTTCAGGTGGTTCATTATTTGGCTCAAGGTTGAATAGCAAGCAAATGGCAAAGCTGACTGAGTAGAAATAAGTCTTTCTCTGCAGCCCTGGCCTGTGACCACAGACAGCTCAGCCACTGAAGGAAGCCCTGCCTGTCCTGAGCATGACCCAGGGTTCTGTAAGCTGCCTCTGTATATTCTGTTGTTGGAATTGGGGTGGAGGTCAGGTTTAGGATCTGGCTGAGTTCGGGTGTTGATTTGCTGGAGAGTCTTCTACAGCCAGGGAGAGACCACAATGACAGGAAAGCACTGACTTGTCTTTCTAGAACTTTCGTCCAGATATATACCCCATGCTGTTAGGAGCAGATGTGTTGAGGCCATATGTTGTGTTCTCTTTCATGTGTCGAGTTAGACTGGAGCCAATCTAGCCATGGAGTCAAGAATTAGCACAGGGGCACCTGGGTGGCTCAGTGGGTTAAAGCCTCTGCCTTCATCTCTGGTCATGATCTTAGGGTCCTGGGATTGAGCCCCGCGTCGGGCTCTCTGATCAGCGGGGAGCCCGCTTACTTCTCTTTCTGCCTGCCTCTCTGCCTACTTGTGATCTCTTTCTGTCAAATAAATAAATAAAATCTTTTAAAAAATAATTAGCACAGATTTCTTTTTTCCATATCTTAGCATTTTTTAAAATTATTTTAATTAACATATGATGTATTATTTGCCCCAGGGGTACAGTTCTGTGAATCATCAGGCTTACACATTTCACAGCACTCACCATAGCACATACCCTCCCCCATGTCCATCACCCAGCCACCCAATCCCTACTGCCTCTTCCCCCAGCAACCCTCAGTTTGTTTTGTGAGATTAAGAGTCTCTTATGGTTTGTTTCCCTCCCAATCCCATCTTGTTTCATTTTTTTTTCTTTCTCTACCCCCTAAACCCTCTCCCTGCCTCTCAAATTTCTCATATCAGAGAGATCATATGATAATTCTTTCTCTGATTGAGTTATTTCACTCAACATAATACCCTCTAGTTCCATCCACATTGTTGCACATGGCAGGATTTCATTTTTTGATGGTTGTATAGAATTCCATTGTATATATATACACCACATCTTCTTTATCCATTCATCTGTTGATGGACATCTAGGTTCTTTCCACAGTTTGGCTATTGTGGACATTGATAGCACATATTTCCTTAGTCCCATGCCATCAGTAAAGTACAAGAGATCGCTTTGAGGTGGGAGCAAGAGGAAATCCAAGAAAATCTCAACATCCGCATTACAGGCAGTCACACAGAGCAATTTTTAATAATGAGTGCTGACATCCTGCTTTTAAAAGGGCCATGACTTTCCATCAAAGCTTATAGGCTGGGGGTCATCTTGCAGAGGAGCAGAAAGGCAGGATGGCCCCATATGCCTCCTCCCAGGGTGCCCTTTCCTGCCTCTGCCCACTTCCGGGCAAGATCTCCTGCTGGTCCCCATCACAGCAGGCCACTAGAGACACACTGACAGCTCCTCCAGTCCCCACTGCCACTGGATTCTGGAAAAATGAGTTCTCTTGGCACCCTCAGAACAGTTACATTGCTTAAAGGGAATATACCCTAAAGAAAAGCTTAATGAAATGATCAGAAGACAAAAGGATAGCAGTACAAATGTTTACATCATCTAAACTGGACAAATCCGACATCAAGCCACGGGGCTGGGGCAGCTGTAACTTCCTCCTTGAAATAGCTTTTGTAAATGGTGACTCAGGAAAGCAATGGGGAATGGAGGGAGAAAGAGGTAAGCCAGCCAGAATCTAGCTCTGTTGGCATGTTGTCTCCTTTCTCTGCACAAATCTAATACCAAGGTAACCTCAGTGGGGCTGAGCTGAGCCTAGACTGGGCCTAGGACTGGGGCTGACTGCATTATCTCAATTTTATGTGAACTGAAGTATGAGTATCCAGATGGGTTGTGAGCACAATTTCCATCTCATCTGGGACTCCCACATCCTCTCCCACATGCCCCCAACTTCACCTTTACTTAGACAGAGCTGTCACCTAGGGGTAGGTCCAGACATCTAGAAATTATCTGGTACCCAGTAGGAACTCCACAAATGCGTGTTGAATAAAGAGATGACCAGCAGACATTAACATGGTCTTTTCCTTAAAGTCAATCACACTCAACATAACTAAAGAAATTTGGAGAAAGTGTGTCTTCAGAGCAGCAAGTTTCATTGATGTGATGTCAAAGGAGTTAATTTATTCACTTAACAAATAGATATTTAACACCTGCTATGTCCCTGTGCCAGATACTATGTTAGGAGTTAAGAATATATTAGTAGGTATGAAGTATATTTCCTATCCTATTAACTATGCATGCATCAACCTATAGGATTATGAGAATTAAGGATAATAATATAGACCATAAGCACAAGAAGTACTCAGTAAATGTTAACTATTGTTATCATTACTGGAAGAATTTAAGAATGACTAAAAGTTGTGGTAATAGCTGTGAAGGAGAAGAGTAGCAAACTAGAGGGTACTAATACAGTTTGGGATGTCAGGGTAGGGAAATTTCCCAGATGTAGCGACATTCAAGAGTCCCAAAGGATGAGTGAGAGCAGGGAGCCAGAGAGACGGTGAGGTTTCCCTTCAGAACCACCACAGAAGGTTTCTAAGCATACAAGAATGTCAGGCTGCTGCTTGAGAAACTTGGGAGTGAATCTAGAGAATAGGAAAGTTAGACAATCCTGGACCATGGCCCTGGATGAAGCTCAGAGGAGGGTACAGAACATTTGGGAAGGATTTGCCAAGACGCCAAGTAAGTTTGCCTGCTAGGAATGAATGGCTGGTGGACAGGACAGACGATACAGTGGAGGTAACCTTTGAAGCACAGAGGATGGCTTTGAGGCAGAGGGCAGACATGGTGGGCCTGATCCTGAATGGGTGAGGTAGAATGAGTCCTTGACTAAGAGGGTTGGCTCCTAGCTTCTAGGGCTATGTGATCTTGAGAATGTCAGGTCTATTCTCTGGGACCCAATTTTCTCAATTATAAAATAGAGATTGGAACGTCTGGGTGGCTCAGTTGGTTAAGCATCTGCCTTCAGCTCAGATCATGGTCCCAAGGTCCTGGGATGAAGTCCCATGTTGGGCTCCCTGCTCCGTGGGGAGCCTGCTTCTCCCTCTGCCTCTGCCTCTCCCCGTGCTTGTGCTCTTTCTCTGACAAATAAATAACTAAATCTTTAAAAAAATTAAAATAATAATAGTAATAAAAAGTGGAGATAGCAATGATTTCCTTGTGTATCCTACAGAGCTGTTAAGATCGAATGAGATAATGTATGTTAAATGTCTCTATAAACTCCAGGGTGCTAGACAATGATGGGAAATTGGATTATCTTCCTTACTATTCTCTTGCAAGAAAATTGAGTGGAAATGTGTAGCACTCTACAGATACCTGGGATGAATTAATTCATTCATTCATTTAACACACGTTTGTTTGGTGCAGTGGGGTATACAGAGATGAGGAGGCAATGGCCAGAGCCTCTAGCTTGCAACCTCACTGGAAAAACAAACTTATAAAATGGTAAGATAGAATGTATCTCTCTCTATATATATCTATATGATGTGTAATTGGCAAATTAGAATGGGAGATTCCAGGAAGTCTTTCAGAAGAAGAAGTACTTGGTGGTATTTGAGCTGAGTCTTGAAAAATGAATGGTTTGGCCAGACTGACCAGGATGGAAGTCACTTTAGCCTAAGAAAAAGTTTCAGAGACATGAAAGAAGCATTCTGCATTCAATAAACCAAAGTAGTGCTGTTAACTACCAGGAAAGTCTGGGAATGGAAGAGATATTTGGGTTTGGATGGCCTTGAAAGCAAAACCAGGGATAAGGCCTTGTGTGTGGGTAGTTTACTGGAGATGTGATCACAGGAAGCAAAAGTGAGAGAAGGGAGAAAGTGGGGTAGAGAACAAAGAAGTGCCAATGAAGTATGGTTAATGAGCTACTTATTCCTGTGGGTTCAGTCTTGCTGGGAACCATCTGAGCAACTGTGTAGAATGTCCCACCAGAGGACAGGGAGGCTGTGGCAATTATCCAAGGATGTCTGTCCTCTGCTGTGGAGGGGTACTCAGAGGACATTAGTTGCCTGAACTTTCAAGCTGTTCCTATGTGCAATGAATAAGCTTCTAGATTACAGAAAGCAGAGATCACTATGTGTGAGATTTTGGCAACATACAAGAAACCATCCAGATTCCAGAAAGAGAAGAAAAAGAAAAGAAAGATAAGAAAAAGAAAGTAAATAACTCAATGAAATAAGGACACAGAATCATTCAGTACTGGTGGAAAAGATGAGTGAAGTGATTGAGATAAACAATGGTTGGACCAGAAACACAGAATGTAGAGGACAATCATGAGTGCTAAATGGCCCAGGACCTGCTGACTTGGAAAGATGAGAATGGGATGGTATGCCTGCCATGGTGACTGTGAAATGTGGTCGGTGACAAGACATCCAGTTCCAGGGGTCTAATTAACAGACTCAGTTGGAACAGAAATGCAGAAGCTCTTTGGGGACAAGAAAATATGGATGTCACTGAACATGGTTGAGTCCATGAACATGGATGACATAGCCTATGTCTTTGGGAGTCCAGGGGTAGGCTGGGGAGTCCCAGGGACTGCGCTTGCTGAAGAACTAGCAGGAGATATTTAACTGAGGAGGAAGATGGAAACCATGTAAGTCTAGAAGCCAGGAGCCAAGAGGGCTAGCACTAATGGAATACAGCAAAACATGTGAATTTTCCTGGGGCACTTTCTCATTTCTTAGCCGCTTTCTCTCTTGGCCCTGTGTCCTAGCTGCTCCACATATTTTACCTGGATCAAAGTCATGTTGGACTTCACTCCTCTCTGTTACCTGTCAAGGTTGTGAATCAATCTAATAAACAAATATCCACAGGAATTACCTAATCAATGGTCTTTGAGTATATTGTAATAGAGAACCCAATAGACAAAACAGGTTCTAAATCCAGCTCTACTATCTACCGTCTACATAGTCTTTGGGAAAGTGTTAACTTTTTTGATGTTTGGATTTTCAATCAATGTGCAATGACTCTTCCTCAGAGCTTAGAAGCAGTTGCAGCTTTCCAATATATTAATGAGCTAAAGAAATGAATCTCTAATGTAGCATTTCAGCCATGAGTAGAGAATAATTTACATACTGTACTTCTACAAAGGTAAGGTTTATGGGCATGAACACGACTAATTTCATAATCTTTCTCCCTTTAACCAGGACTAGGTTAAGCGTTTATCTCTAGGAAACAATCTAGTCAACATTTATAGAAGCAACATAAGGAGGTAGTGCAGCTTGGATGTTTGGGTGGGTTTCTGGAAAACTGGATCACATTGTATATATTAACTATTTGCAAATAATTTGTAGATACGATGCACTTTTAGTCATACCTTTCTGTGGGCTTTCTAAAAACAAGGACTTCTTATTATAAGCAATGGTGAAGTATTACAAAATCTATAGCCGAGCCATTCAATCTTCTTAATTATCCCAATAATATCATTTAGAGGCATTTTTCCTGGTCTAGGTGCCAATCTCTGTCTTAGTGCCTCACTTGATAATATGAAAGGAAAGTGAGAGATAACTAGGCATTTGAGTAAATCCTAAAACATGAAGAAAAAGACTAAATCAAACAAGTAAACAAAAGGGACTTGGAAGAAATGCCTACAATATAGACACCAGAATAAAATACTTAAAATAGTTAAGCAGAGTTCTTAGGGGAAACAGAGGCTTACAACCATGAAATAAAAGAAGGATGGTAGAATGAAGGACTC
This sequence comes from Mustela lutreola, assembly GCF_030435805.1. NCBI lineage: Eukaryota > Metazoa > Chordata > Mammalia > Carnivora > Mustelidae > Mustela > Mustela lutreola. The sequence goes on along the minus strand of NC_081299.1, from coordinate 99,670,388 downwards.
TTACAAGTTAGAAATATGACATTAAAAATTTGTTTGGAAGATTAGAAGATAAAAATCAAGGAAACCTCATAGAAACTCAAATGAACAAAAGAACAAAGAAATAGAAAACAGTAGGAAAAAAAATTACAAATTTAGAGACTTAGCCCCCAAAGTCCAAATCAGGCTAAGAGGAGCTTCTGAAAGAGAAAAGAGTTAAACCAGAGAAGAGATTATAAAAAAGGCCACAAGAATATTTCCCCAAACTCAAACGCATGTCTTTGGAATGGAACAGGGCATGGATCATGTCACAGAGAATGAACAAAATCCCATGCCAAGGCACTTCATGGTGTTAAGTTTCAGAACACTGTGGATAAAGAAGAGATCCTACATCCTTCTGGAGAGAAAGAGAGGTCCTACAAAAGATCAAGAACCAGAAAGTTGTCAGATTTCTCAACAACAACACTGCAGTCTACAATATAATGAAAAAATGCATTAAAAACGTGGATGGAAAATTATTTTCAATCTAAAATTCCACATCCAGCTAAACTATTCATCAAATATGGGAATGCAATAATTCACTTTAGGACATGCACGGATTTAAAAATAACTCCACATATCCTTTTTGAAGAAGATATTGGAAAATGCACTTCAAAAAAAAAAAAAAAGAGAGAGAGAGAGAGAGAGAGAGTAAATTAAAAAGAAAAAACTTGATACCTAAGAACTTGGGCTATAACATTGGGGAGCATTGAAAGGAAGTTCTAGGGAAACTACCATGTCATAGTCCTGGAGAAGAACTAGTCCAGTTTGGAAAAACATACAGAGGACTTTCAGAAGGACTAGGAAATGCCCAGGGGAATTCTCAGCACAGAGTGCAGTGCCTGGCACATATGAGGAACTAAATAAATATTCTTTGAGTGCGTAAAAGGTCTAGGTCTTGGGGGAGGGGAGACAAAAAGATGTAGACATAGTCTCTATGTCTACTACCTATCTAGGAGATCACAATTGAAAACCAATACTCTTCAGTACCCAAGCCAGCATTCTTCTTTACTGGATTGCTCAAGACATGGAAAGAATGGGGAGCGGAACAAGATGCTGCTTTTCAGAGCCCAAGTTTTGAGTGGTCTGTGACTTTTGTTGGCAGGAGACTGTAGTTCCAGTGTGGCCAAGGTGGCGTGTTTGAGCCTTTGGAGGAATGCTCAGCAAGCAGATTGCTATGGAGTGACAGCTGATTGTATTAGATTGCTTTAGCCCTCTCTTCTTTTTCTCTCTCAAGTTTTATAATATGAAGACGTTGTTTATATATCTGGAGTAAATAAATAACACTCACTGTTCAACAGGAAAGAAAACCAGCCACTTTAAAAAATGGGCAAAAGATTTGAACAGACAATTCACTGAAGAGGATATATAGATTGTAATTAAGCACATGAAAAGGTGTTAAGCATCATTAGCTATTAGGGAAATGAAAATTAAATTACAAGGAGATATCACTATACACCTATTAGAATGGATTAAAAAAAACACTAAAAATACCAAGTGTGGGTGAGAATGTGTAATAACAGGAACTGTCATCACTACTGATGAGAATGCAAGATGACACAGCTATTCTGGAAAACAGTTAAGCCATTTCTTATAAAGTTTAAACACACACTTATCATATAATCCAGGAATCCTACCTCTGGGTGTTTGCTGTAGAGAACTGTAAACTTTATGTTTCTGCAAAAGACCTGTACATGAATGTTTATAGCAGCTCAGTTTATAATCCCCCAAACAAGAAAGATAAAACAAGATTTCCTTCAACAGATGAAATACAAACAAACTGGTATATATAATGGAACCTTCAGTAGGAAGAAGGAACAAGCTACTGACACACACTGTAACACAGATGAATCTTGAAGGCATTATGTGGAGTGAAAGAAGCCAGTCTTAAAGGCTACACAGTGACTTCCACTTCTAGGAACATAGAATAGATGTACTTTTCCCTCTTCCTCCAGAGAATTAGCCTGGACATTATCAAACAAACATAGGAAGACTGAGAGCTGAGAGAAGGAGACAGACCAGCTGTGGACCTTGGAAAGCCTAGGATTTTTATTTTTTAATTAATTATTATTATTATTTTTTTTTGCCTCAGATATCCAAGAATAAATGTTGGAGAAGTTGGCAACCTAGAAATGCCAATGGGTGCAGCCCTCCAAAATCCTAACAAAAGCCTGTTCTCTCTAGCCAAATGGCCAGGTAAAAGACAACCTCACAAGATAGAAAACTTTAAGAAATTAGCTGCTTCTACCTTAGACAAACACTATGGGGAAAACTATAGCTCCTACACCAGTGAAGGTCAGATGGGGAGCCTATGGGCTCATGCCCAACAGGTTATAACAAGGTTCCCCTCCTGCTTCCCATCAGGCTAATGGCAGAAATAGTGTAGAGTCAGGATTTCCATCACTATGCAATGGTAAAGAGGTCATGGTGGTGTGTCTGGCGGCCATGTTGGGAGAAATAATGAAGCAACCCCATCCCTCCCAGCCAGGAAAGTACCCATAGAGACAGAGTGAGGAGCTGGAACCCTTACCTATGCTCTAGGGTATGGAAGAGCTTTCCACTTTAGCCAAGGCCAAGTGGGGAACTTGGATTTCTATCTCTACCTACCTGTAATGAAATGGAGCCTGTTCTCCCTTCTCCACCCCTTTCCATCCTGAAGCAGTGTCGGAGAAAGCCAGCTAAAACAGAAGGCTTGAATAAGATCCTGAATTTCATAACTTAATACCCCAAGTATCCAGGTTTCAACAGAAAATCACTCATTATACCAAGAAGCATAAGGATTTCAAACTGAAAGACAGAAGATGATCAAAAGATGCCAACACTAAGATGAAAGAAATTTTGAATTATCAAAAAAGATTTTAAAGCAGCCATCATAAAAAAGTAATTATGAACACTTATTAAAAGAAATAAAAATACAGAGTCTCAGGGAAAAAAAAGAGAAAGTCTCGGTGAAGAAATAGGAGGTATAAAGATGAACCAAATGGAAATTTTAGAACTAAGAAATACAGTAATTAAAATTAAATGCTCAATGAATGAACTCAGTGAGGAGATAGTACGGAAAGAGAAAAGAATCAGTGAGCTTGAAAATAGAATAGAAATTATCCCAATTACTTTCAGTCTAAACGATAGAGGGAAGATACATTCAAAAAACAAAAACAAAGCCAAAAAACAGAACCTCAGGACAAGTGAGACCATAACAATTGTGTCATTGGAGTCCCACCAAGAGAAAAAGGGCAAGGCTGAAACAGTACTCAGAGAAATAATGGGTAAAAATTTCCCAAATTTGGCAAAATACAAAAACCTACAGATACAAGAAGCTGAGTGAGCCCCAGACAGGATAAAAAAAAGGTCAGGGCACCTGGGTGGCCATGTTGGTTCAGTGTCTGACTCTTGGTTTTGGCTCAGGTTGTGATCCCAGGGTTGCGAGACTGAGTCCCGTGTGGAATCTGTTTAAGACTCTCTCTCTCTCCCTCTCTCTCTTCCCCTCCCGCCTTTGTCAAATAAATAAATCTTAAAAAAAAATAAAATAAAATCTATGCCAAGGTGTATCTTAGTAAAATTTTAGAAAACTAACAGAAAGAAAAAAAAAAATCTAAAGCCAGAGTTAAAAGTAATACTTTTAAGGGGAAAACAGTCCAAGTGACAATGGATGTCTCATCAGAAGCAGTGGAGGTCAGAAGAAAGTGGCACATTTTCTATATGCGGAAAAATGTCAACCCAGAATCCTATATCTGAGAAAATGTCCTTTAGTAATGAAGGGAAAATAAAGACATTCTTACCTGAAGTGAAACGAAAGAGAATTGTCACAAGCAGACCAACGCTAAAAGAATGGGTAAAGGAAGTTCTTTAGCAGAAGAAAATGATAAAAGAAGGAATCTTGGAACATCAGGAAGAATAAAGAACATGGTAAGCAAAATTAATGACAAAGAACCCTCTTGAGCTCTCTCAATTAAGTTTGATAATTGGAGCAAAAATTATAACACTTCTAATGTGGTTCTAAGTATGTAGGAGGATTATTTAAGAAAAACATAGAGGAGGTAAAGTTCTACACTTTACTTGAACTCTTAAAATGATGGCACCAGTAGTACCAGGAGCAACACTAAAAAAAAGCTATAAAAGGAGATATACTCAGAAACAGCACAGGTGGGGGCACCTGGGTGGCTCAGTTGATTAAGTGTCTGCCTGTGGCTCAGGTCATGATCTCAGTGTCCTGGGACCATGCCCTGTGTAGGGAGCGCAGCATGGAGCCTGCTTCTCCCTCTCCCTCTGCCCCTCTCTCCAGCTCTTGCTCTCTCTCTCAGTCTGCTCTATCTCTCTCAAAGAAATAAATAAAACCTGGGGGGAAAACCCCCAAAACAAACAAACAAAAAAACAGTATAGGTAAATAAAGATGAAATTCTAAAAAAATGCCTAAGTAATGCACAGGAATGCAGAAAAAAAGAAAACAGAAATGAAAAACAAAAGAAACAGAAAACAAAAAATAAAAATGGAAGACTGAATTCCTTATATACCAATAATTTCATTAAACAGCTACATGCAAAAGAATGAAACTGTACCACTTTCTTATACCATACACAAAAATAACCTCAAAATGGATTAAAGACCTAAATGTGAGACCTGAAACTATAAAACACCTAAAAGAAAACATAGGCAGTAATCCCTTGAAAATCACCCTTAGCAACCTATTTTTGGATCTATTTCCTCAAGCAAGGGAAACAAAAGCAAAAATAAACTATTGGGATTACACCAAAATAAAAAGCTTTTGCACAGCAAAGGAAACCATCAACAAAATAAAAAGCAACCCAGTAAATACTACTTCAATTTTTGCAAGTGATATATCTGTTAAGGGGTTAATATCCAAAATATATAAAGAACTTGTATTATTCTACACCAAAAAACCCCTAATAATTCAGTTAAACATAGGCAGAGGTCCTGAATAGACATTTTTCCAAGGAAGACATCCAGATGGCCAACAGGTGCATGAAAAGATGCTCAATGTCACTCATCATCAGGGAAATGCAAATCAAAACCCACAATGAGATCATCTCACACCAGTCAGAATGGCTAATATCAAACAGACAAGAAATCACAAATGTTGATAAGGATGTGGAGGAAAAGTAGCCCTTGTGTTAGTGGTAATGTAAATTGGTTCAAGCAATATGGAGGTTCCTCAAAAAATTAAAAATAGAAATACCATATGATCCAGTAATTCCACTAATGGGTATTTACCCAAAGAAAACGAAATCACTAATTTAAAAAGATACATGCATCCCTATGTTTATTGCAACATTATTTACAATAGCCAAGATATGAAAGCAATCCAAGTCTTCACTGATGGATGAATGAGTAAAGAAGATGTGATACATACACACAGGAATATTACTCAGCTATTAAAAACAATGAGATCTTGCCATTTACAACAACATGGATGAAGCTAGAGGGTATTATGCCAAGTGAAAAATGTCAGGCAAAGAAAAATACTATATGATTTTACTTAAATGTGGAATCTAAAAAGCAATACAAACAAATTAAACTCCCCAAAGCCCAGACTCTGAAATACAGAGAACAAACTGGTGGTTGCTGGAGTGGGGGATGGGTAAAATAGAGAAAGGGTATTAAGAGCTATTAACTTCTAGTTATAAAATAAATAAGGCATGGAGATGAAAAGTACAGCATAGGGAACATTGTCAACCATATTGTAATATTGTTGTATGGTAACAGATGGTGACTACACTTATTGTGGTATAGAGTGATGTATAAAATTATTGAATCAGGATGTTGTATGTATGAAACTAACATAACATTGTGTGTTAATTATACTTCAATTTTAAAAATAGTAAAAAAATAATTACATTAAATGTAGATGGATTGAATGCATCCCTTAAAAGACTTGGACAGAGTGAAGTGAAGAAAAGAGTCAATTACATGCTCTCTACAAGAAACCCACTTCAAGTATAACAATATAAGCAGACTGAAAACCAAACGGAGAGAAAGTATTTGTCACGCAAGTATGCATAAAAAGAAAGCGGAAGCAAAGAGGCACATTGCATCATGAGAAGAGTCAATCCACTAACAAGACAAAGAAATCCTAAATGTATATACACTTAACAACCTAGCTATAAAGTATGTGAAGCAAAAATTGATAGAATCAAAAGAAGAAATGAACAAATCCACAATTACAATTGAGGATTTTAATACCCTTCTCTCAAGAATTGATAGAACAACTAGATACAAAATCAGCAGGGAGATAAAAGTCAACAATACTATCAAGAACAGAATCAAACAAAATTTAACAAAAGTTGTACTGGACAGGGCGCCTGGGTGGCTCAGTGGGTTAAAGCCTCTGCCTTCGTCTCTGGTCATGATCTTAGGGTCCTGGGATTGAGCCTTGCGTTGGGCTCTCTGATCAGCGGGGAGCCTGCTTCCTCCTCTCTCTCTGCCTGCCTCTCTGCCTATTTGTGATCTCTCTCTATCAAATAAATAAATAAAATCTTAAAGAAAAAAAAAAGGTGTACTGGACTTGTATTTGGAAAACCACATGATGTTAGTGAGAGAAATCAAGCATGATCTAAATAAATGGAGAAACATACCATATCATAAATTGGAAAATTCAATACAGTAATGATGTCAGTTCTCCCTAAATTGATATAATTTATATATTTTATAAATGTACATAAACAAATAAAAATCCTATCAAAATCCCTATAAGATTTATTTTATATATATAGACAGGATTACTTTAAAATCTATGTAGAGGGGCACTTGGGTGGTTCATTGGGTTAAGCCTCTGCCTTTGGCTTGGGTCATGATCTCAGGGTCCTGGGATCGAGCCCCACATTGGCTCTCTGCTCAGCGGAGAGCCTGCTTCCCCCTCTCTCTCTGTCTGTCTCTCTGCCCGCTTATGACCTGTCTCTCTATGTCAAATAAATAAATAAAATCTTTAAAAATAATACACATAAAAAAATAAAATCTATGTAGAAAGGCAAAGAAACTAGACTAGCTTAAACAATTTTGACAAAGAAGGAGAAGGTGCCCAACTTCAGGATATGTTATATATTTACACTTCACAAGACTATGTGGTATTAATTAGGAAATATGCATATAGGTAAATGGAGAATAGAGAATCCAGAAATTGACCCAAACAAATATGCCCAGCTTATTTTGGGGTAAGAGCTTTATTGGGACATAGTTAATACACTATACAGCTTACTTAAAATGTAAAATTGAATGGTTTTTAGTATATACTCAGTGTTGTGCTATCATCACCACAATCAATTTTAGACCACTCATCATGTCCAAAAAAACCCCTATATCTTTTACCAGTCACCCCCATATTTCTCCCATTCTCCTTACCTCCCCCCACTAGTACTACATCAATCACTAATCTATATTTTGTTTCAGTAAATTTGCCTCGTCTGGACATTTCATGGGTACCTGCAAGAACAGTTCAATGGAAGAAGTAAATCTTGTTTTTAACAAATGATTCTGGTACAAACCGACATCTGTAGGCAAAAAAAAAAAAAAAAAAAAAAAAAAAAGAAAGAAAAGAAAAAAAAAAGAAAAAATGATCCTCAATGTAAGTCTCACACCTTATGAGAAAATTAACTCAAAATGGATCATGGACTTAAATGTAAAACATAAAATTATAGAACTTTGACACACAAAAGATAGAAAATCCTTAAGGTCTACAAGTAGGCAAAGGGTTCTTAGACTTGACAGCAAAAGCATAACCCATGAATGGGGAAATTTGTTAAACAGAACTCAATAACAGTTTAAAATGTTTGCTTTGCCCCTGCTAAGAAGATAAAAAGACAAGCTATAGAATGGGGCGGGGGATATTTGCTAACTAAATATCCAACAAAGAAGTAGTATCTGGAATGTATAAAGAACTCTCAAAACTCAACAGTGAAAACAAAAGCAATCGAAAGAGACCATAAGCAGAAGACACAAATAAACATTTTACTGGAGAAGACACAGAGATGGCAAATAAGCATATGAAAGTTTGTTCAACATCACCCATCATTAGATTTCTTTAATATAACACCCTTCAAATGACAACACTGTAGAAACAGAACACATTAGTGGTTGTCACGGGTGGGATAGGGTAGGAGGGAAGTGGGTGTGGCTATAAGGGGCAAGATAGGGTGGGAAGGGCAATAGGAGAGATTGTTGTGGCTTTGGAAATGTCTACAGCTTGATTCTCTCGTGTCAGTATTCTGGCTGTGGTATTGTACTATGGTTTTGCAAGCTCTTGCCACTAATGGAAAGTGGAAAAGGGGTACACAGGATCTCTATTATTCTTTACCACTGCATGAATCCACATTTATCTCAAGATTTAAAAATTTAATGTAAAACAACTTTATATACTGTCTCATTTATAGGACATTCTTGAAAAGGCAAAGGTGTGGAGATGGAGAACAGCTCCGTAACTCTCAGGGGTTAGGAGAAGGTGAGGAGGGTATGACTATGAAGGCAAAGTACCAAGGAGATTTTTTGGATGATGGGACATTCAATACTCTGCTCGTAGCGGTGGTTACATGAATCTATATAGGTATCAACATTCATACACCTATCCACCAAAGAGAGGCCATCTTAAATGTATAATCAAAAAATATAATCAAGAAAAATTGTTAGTAACATATACAGCTCATTTGTTTTTTTCAGAGTTTGGATAAGTTTGGTTGGATACAACACTTTTCTATTTGCTTGAGTCTATTAGTTTGGAAGGTGTTCAGTGTAGCCCAATGGGAAGAACACAAAATGTGGAGTCAGACAGGCGGGTATTTTTTCTTGGCTCCACCATTTATTAGGTGTGTGATTATGCTGATCGTCATTATTTTATTTGTAAAGTGGGACTACTACCCACATCACAGAGTTATTTTGAGGCTGAAATGGAGAGAATCTAGACTTACTGTAGGAGGCCTAGAAATCTAGAAGGATGCCAAGCATTTTCTGTAGAAAATAAACTGTAGGCTTTGAACAGAGTTGTGCAGCTATTTAAAAATGTGTGTAAACACTGTGGTGATCCATTAAAATAAAAACATATAACTGAACATTAGCTTTATGCTTTTAGATATTTTCAAGTGTAAAGGACTTTGCTACTTGAAAGTGAATAGACTTGGATATACTTAAAGTCCTTGATATTTGCAGGTATTAGAAATAAGGCAGACAATGTCTGACATGTTAAGTAGCTGCTTGGTACTTAACAACTGTTAAATATTTAGTAATAGAAGTAGTTGTGGAAATAGAAGTAGTAGAGGCAGAAATAGTAATCATAGTAGAGGAAGAAGATGATGATGATGAAGAAGAAAGAGTAGTGGTAAAAGCAGCAATAGTAACCATGGTAGTAATAGTAGCCATAGTGTTAATGGTAGTAGTAATAATAGTAGTAATAACTGGCAGTAGTGATGGTAGTAGTAGTAGTAGTAACAGTAGCAATAGTGGTAATGGTGGTAGTAGTAATAGCAGGAGGAATAACAGGAGCAGTAGTAGCCATAGTAACAATAGTAGCCACAGTGGCAATAGTGGTGGTAGTAGTAGTAGTAACAACAGCAGTAGCAATAGTGGTGGGCAATGTATTTCACATACATTGTTTTATTTGGTCCTCCTAGTGGTCTGCGAGGGTGAAGGGCAGAGTTGGTAAGCCCCTTTTCTCAGTGGCAGCACCAAGGGTGAGGTACCTCCTTTTCCAGACCTTGCAGTTTGAACTTGCCACACCTGGGAGGAGAGCCCAGGTGTTCCACCTTGGAAAGCCTGGCCTAGAGGAACCAGGGGAGGTGGCAATCTTAGTCCACTTGGGATACTACAGTCAGAGATCCCAGGCTTGGGTTTAAACATCAGAAGTGTCTTTGTCTTGGTTCTGGAGGCTGAAGTCTGAGATCAAGATGCTCAGGGATTCAGGGCCTGCTGAGGTGTCTTCCTGCCTTCCTGCAAGATGGCTGCCTTCTAGCTCTAGTACGGTGGACAGAGAGAGCACTCCGGTCTCCTCTTCTTATAAGGGCACTGACCCCATCGTGGGAAGCCCACCTCATTACCTATTCTAAACCTAATCACCTCCCACAGGCCCTACCTCCAAAACCATGACATTGGGAATTAGGGCTTCAGCCTAAGAATGGGGAAGGGGCACAAACATTCAGTCCATAGCAACAATCCTACTAGTGTTTGAGGGATATATTCTACATCCAGAGAGACTGGCTTGGCACTAATGTCTCAGTGGTCCCACCGTGTGGTTGGGCAGGACAAGTGGCATCCCCAGGTGCTTCCTGTGTCCTGCCCTGGCAGGGCCAAGTGAACCCATTTGTTCTGGAAAGCAGTCAGGCAGGGCAGTGAGTCAACCTCATGGGAGCAAAGTCTATCTTCAGGAAGAACTCTGCCCTCTTAGGCTTCTCTGGGAGGTGCTCCAGGCCCTGGGACAGCCGGATCCCTGGGACAGCTTAGCTTACCTACCAGAAAGGTCATGGTCAAGGACCTGGGTCCTCCTGATGGCTCCATCCCTGATTCTAACCCCTGTCTGGGAAAACACGTGAGCTGAGCCTGCTCTCCCCCGTCTACCTCCTCTGTTCTGAGACTTCTGCTCCCCTGCTTCCCCAGCCCCCGGGCAAGATTATGACACTTCTATCGGGGCGGGGGGCGGGGGCCACCGTGGGCAGCCCAAGGGCGGGGCTGGGGTCAGCCCCCGCTCCGTGCTCAGAGACGACAAATGGAAGGCACAGCTTGAGCAAAGAGGGGGCAACAGAGGGAATGCCGTGTCATCTGATCCATAGCTGATTAATCCTTTGAAAATGTGCACTGGGGACATGTCCGTGAAGGACGTCACTGAGGTGGGGGAAGAATGCGGCCTGTTGTCTGGGCCCGGGACACAAAGGCCTGTCTGTGCGCACGTGGGCCCCCCGATCCAGGCCCGATCAGCTGCTCTTGTTTCCTCCTTCGCCATCACAATACGACTACAGAGCTCCAGTCTGCCCTTCTACCCCCGCCCCAGGAGAGCTGGGCAATGGGATCTATGCCCACTGGGTGCCTGATGAGCCCCAGCCAGCAGCACCAGCCTCCCGGCCCACTTGGCTCCGGGCGAGTCTAGAATTTCCAGAGCCTGCGTCTCCCTGCCCTCATTTACTGCCCTCTTTCTCGGCCTCCCTTTCTCTCGCCCTCCCCGGCACATGTGTGAGTGGCAGATCCAGGGTGATCTGGACGCGGCTGAGCACCAGGGAGCCAAGCCCGAGAGATACCCAGCTGGGTGGTGGCCAGCCGTGGCGGAGGGTCACTCGAAAAACACTTTGCTCAGGCGGTCGGGTGGCAGCTGCTCTGGCCACACCGGCTGGATCCCTAGGAAACCGGGCAAGGGACGCTCTCATCTGGATGGAGTCCCTGCCCAGCGCCCAGCAGGGAGCCGGTGTGGCATCAGAGTCGGAGAGCCTGGGTGACAGTAGCACAGACGAGGTTCTTAACCTCTGTGAGTGACTTTGCTCATGTCTGTGAAATGAGGAATGTAGTTCTTATGCCAGGTGATGTGATGAGCACTCCACGGGTGTCAGGCATTGCTTAGCATGGGGCGGACCTACTAGGAAGCCTGGAAACACACCCACCCACTGTGCATTAGCCGGTCAAGGTCATTTTATTTGTGTGTATATAATTATGGATGACTTCTCTGGACTGGGCACTGGGCCAGACACTTAGGGAGAATCGGGGAACAAAAGAGACAAAAAAATCCTTGCCCTCGTAGAATGCCCCTTCTCATGGAGGGGGACAAACAAGACAAGAAGCAACAAAGCTAGTAAGTAAGGAGAGCCCACAGTACGATAGAAGGTGGTAAAAGCTATGGGGGGAACACAGACCAGATTAAGAGGAATCGGAAGGGGTGAGCCAGGGGAAGCTTTTGGTCTTTAACAAGGTGTCCAGGAAAAGCCACATCGGGAGGGCAGGACGGCGACACTGCGGAGAGACTGGAAAGAGCTGAGAAAGGGAGCCCAGCAGATCCCCAGGGGAAGAGCATTCCAGGCAGAGGGAAGAGGTCAGCCTAGTCCTGGAGGGGGAGGGGTGGCTGGCGAATCTGTGGAAGGAAAGGGGTGGCTGGGGTGTGGCGGGAGAATGATACACGAGGTGAGGGGACAGGCCTGAAGGGTCTTCATCTTGGGTTGCTGGGGCTGCCTAAACAAAGGGCCAGGAGCCAGTGGCTTCAACAATAGGAACAGGTTGAGTCCTGGAGGCTAGAAGTTCAAGATCAAGGTGCTAGCGGTGTCGTGCTCCCTCTGAAGGTACTAGGGAAGCCCGTTCCAGGCCCCTCTCCTGGCTCCCACAGGTCCTCAGCTTCTCTGTCTTTGCAGGCCATTCTCCCTGCTCATGTGTCTGTCCAAACTCCCCCTCTTTATTAGGGCCTAGCCTCATGACCTCATTTTAACCGAATGGCCTCTGTAGAGAGACCCGGTCTCCAAATAAAGCCATGTTCTGAGGTACTGGGTGGGGGTTAGGACTTCAATATATCTTTTTTGAGGGACGCCATTTAACCCATCACAGCCTTGAGGGCCACTAAAAAGACCTCTGCTTTTCGTCGGAGTAATGTGGGAGCCCTCTGAGGGACTTGGGCCAAGAAAGTGGGACTCTCCGGGACTTACATTTTAAAAAAATGACCTGTCTCTTTGGAAGTGACTTTTCCTCTCACGTGGGTGTCCCTCCTGAGCTGTACTTCTGGAAGCTGCTTCCTGTCACAGAGCAGAAGCTGCTCTGTCACGGGCCAAAGCCCTCCCTGACTCTGCTCATGGTGTTGGCCCCGGACATAGTGCTGGGGAGGGAAGGGCTGTTTCCTGTGGGGCTGAGGGAGCCCAGAGCTGGCCGAGGGCCCCCCACCCCTCCTGGCTGCCTTGCTGTTCTTCACCATACTGTCACTCGTGCCAGAAACCCGAAGGGGGTTGCAATGTGTGCTCGGGTGTGTGTGTTTAGGGGGAGGTGATTTCTAAACCATTCACCAAGTGTGATTTCTCCTTCAGAGCAGAGCACAATCCCCAAGAGTTAAAACCCAGACCAAGAGTCCCATGTGTCCACCCCAACTCTTTGTTTTGTTCCCCTGGAGCCTACACCTCCTTCTCACCTCTCCTGCAGTCCCCTCTCCTTGAGGAAGCCCATACTCTGGGGGGCGGCCATGTCTCTTCCCTCCCTTCTCCTCCCCCAAGCCCCTTGAGGTCTTCCCACTGCTGGGGCCTTGCTGGAAAGCTGTCAGGGCCAGGGGCTGGCATTGGTGCCATAAAAACACGCGCAGAGGGAACAGCTTCCTAAAGTTGCTTTCATGTCGAGAGAGCGTCCATTGTCGTATTCTTGTGGAGTGCTCAAGATGAAGCTTGTGGAGATAGTGGGCCTCCAGTGCCCAGCTGTCCCTGAGGCTCAGTTACCTGGCATGTGGAGGCTAGGGAGGGAAGGTGGCGGATGGGCTGAGCTCAGCCTTTATCTTCCCAGATCTCCTTCTGTGGATTGGGGAAGGCGTGTCTTTTTCTGAGGGTCTGAGGTTGTCCATCCAGGTGATATGAGCCCTCTCATTATTCAGGGCTTGTCCCAGGAATATGGAACCCCCAGGACACTGTCACCAGAGCTCTTCGACACCTCGTGGACCCTCCCAGCTCTAGGGCTCAGGGCCAGATGATAAAATGACACAGTCCGACATGCTGTGGGCCTCCTTCATACAGGTCAAGCCACGCAAACCTTCTGCAAACATGGCCTGTCTTCTGACCTGCTAGTATCCACAGAGCCGATATTTCAGGGGGAATACTGTGGGCCATTGTATTAGTACAAGATGTGTTAGAAGCAGATGGCAGGACAGGCTACACTGCCAGCATTGTACTAGGGGAAATACCTACATGACTAAAATGGACAGTGAGTCATATACGGTTGGAGAGCTAACAGACTCTTCTCATCCCTGACTCAGATGAAGATGAGGGAGAAGCATCCTAGACGTCTCAGAGTCTAAGGAGGGCTCAGTAAGGCTGCCAGGGGGTCCTCTGACCAGTCAGCTGTCAGAGAAGTCTATGTTTCCCAGGACTGGGGCTGCCTTAGTATTCCTGCTGTGTTTAGTCACTGTCTGAGAGCAGCCCAGAGAAGGGGGGCTTGGTGCACACACAGCCGTGGGGTTCAAACACAGTAGCTGGGATCCTTGGGTAATTGTGCTCCCTGTAGCTGGAGGTCTGCAAGCTACATTCTTAGGGCTAGCCAGAGACATGGCCTCTTTCAATCACCGTGGCTCTAAGTCTTTGGAAATGGCCATATCCCCAGCCCGGGAGCTCCGTGCCAGGATTGTCAAACCCAGGTTGTAGGCTCACTAGCCTATTCAGAGAACTCACAGAGACCAACCACCCAGCCGCAGAGCAGAGATGACTCTCAAAGTGTAGCCCATTGACAACTTGCAGCAGAAGCAGTCACCTCCTGATGAGGAACATTTGTTCAAACAACAGCTCTCCAGACTCTGTCTCAGACCTACCCAAACGCAACCTGTGAGGGATGGCCTAGGACTGGCATTTAACCCACCAACCCACCCCAACACACACACACACACACACACACACACACACACACACACGATTCCTGGGTGCTCTAAAATTTGAACTTCAAATAGCTTGCACAATTCTTCCAGGAATGAACCTGCCTATGAATCTATGTCTCAGTGTTGGATTAGAAATGATGGGCAAGGCCCACAGACTTCCAAAAGGAGCTCTTCCAAATATCTGGATGAATATTTGAAGAAGCAGCCACTCTAAAAGTCAATTTAATTATTTTTTAAAAACCCAATAACCCCCAGCACTAGTAATGATACTGAAAATCTGGTTTCCTTGTGGCTGGTCATGGAGGTATTGTTACAATTCTTTAGGAACATCATTTGGCAATACGTATATGCTTTCTGGTCTGGCCAAGCACAGAGGCTTACAGATCACCTTTCTCCCAAAGAGTGCACCAGGTATAGAATTTCTTGGGACCCACACACTTAGGAATTTCAGTGTCTTGCTTTCTGTCTCTGCACAGTGTACAACACCACATCTCTCCAGTCCTGAAAGAGTGCTTCCTTATAAGGAATCTCCCAACAGATTTCTTTTCTGTTTCTTTTTTTTACCCCATGGGAAGGTGTGCTTGGGGACCCTTCATCACTCTTACATGCACTGATTGCCAGTTTCCATGGGCTGGGCTGCCATGGACCTTTCCCACCTGTCATCTGTCCTTCCTCTGTTCCACTGGCACCAGATACTGAGGCCTTGGGGATTTCTTGTCTTATCTGTGCTTATCTGCAGCATTCCTGGAGGGTCAATGTACGTCTTGCATCCCCATTCCTTTCAGCCATGAGCAACTGGAGACATTCACGCCTCTGTTGGTTTCCTTATCTCTGCCTTCCTTCACCTTAGAGGCCCTTTTCTGCCTTTGGGTTCATTCCAGTTCCATTGCTTACCCTGCCCTGTTCACAGCCAAACCCAGATCACTTGTTCTCTGGATGGATATTTGTAGAAGCAGCCACTCTAAAAGTCAATTTAATTATTTTTTAAAAACCCAATAACCCCCAGCACTAGTAATGATACTGAAAATCTGGTTTCCTTGTGGCTGGTCATGGAGGTATTGTTACAATTCTTTAGGAACATCATTTGGCAATACGTATGAAGTATAAAGAGAACGAGATACAGAAGATCCAAGAGATCTTTGACTTGAGAACTTCACTTTTGTGAATCTAGCTGAAGAAAATAAACCTGAATAGGAAAATATGTCATATAAGTGAAAATGTACATCACAGAAATCTGTAATATGGAAAAATTGGAAGTACTCATAAATGGCTAATATTCACTATGTGCTTATTATGTACTGAGCATAATTAAATTCTTTATCATTTCATCGCATCCTCACAAACAACTACTATCAGCAGTAAGAACAGTAATTATCCCCATAGAACTTCTATAATTTCCTCTGGGCACCTAGTAGAGAGCTCTGTGGTAGTTTGGACTGCTGGCCTAGGCTCTGCCCTAAGGCAAGGGTCATTCACTTTGAACATGGCCATTTCCTGCCCCTCCCCCTCCTCAGTAATTAGACTACAATAGAGCAAGTGTCATCACACAGCCAATTAACTACAGGAATCACTACTGAACAAGTTCTCTCCCTCCCTCCCTATGAAGGTAGCTTTAATCTGACAAGTCTTTAAATGAATTGACTCAATTTTTTTTTAATTGCATAAATTGGGAGGAGCACCTCATTTTAGGTCTAGCTTCTCATTTAAATCTTCAAGATCATCTGGATCTTGATCCTTTCATTTATAAGAACGACCTCTCTGGAGTTCTCTTACTCCAGATCCCACGGCACATGCCCTAAGTCTTCACTGCAGATGCTGGTTGGCTTAGCGCCAAGCGGTCAGTGTCAGAGACCCTTTCTAGATCAGGATAATCCTGCTAAAACCCATCCACTGCCACTTTTTAAAGAAAATTATTTTAAATTACTTATGAACTCCTCGTATGTAAAGTCACAGACCGAGTTTTTAGGAGCCATCTGTTAGCTCTGCAGCGTAATTTGAGAACTGGGTTGGTTCTTTGGCAAACTTCCTCAGTGTCCTCACCTTGAACAAGAGTTCCGTCTCCCCAGTGATGGAGGAGAAACAGGTGACCGTGCTTCCCACAGTACTTGGCACCTGGATGGCCCTCAGGACACAGTCATTCACTCATTTAAGCCTGCTTCTCCTCCATGATGCATTCAACATGCCTCTCGGGGGATGTGTGGATTTCTTTTAGCTTCCAGTTACTGCGGGAGACCCAGCCGGGTGGCAGAACCCAAACTGGTCTTGGCACCTGCCGCTCCCGACTTTTCTATTGGGAGAGGCTGGCTCCTCTGTGCTCATCCTGTCACAGCTGGCCGCCTTCTCCTGGAGGTGTGGGTGAGGTGGGGGCCCAGGTAGGAGAGGAAGGAAGGCATGTAGAAGGAAATCCTATCCTAGGAGGGAGAACGCCTCGTCCTGTACTGAGCCACAATGTGATTTCTGGCTTTGAGTTAGTCGATAACCTTTCTTCTCTTCTCTTCTCTTCTCTTTTTTTCTTCCTTCCTTCCCTCCCTCTCTCTCTCTCTCCTCCCCTCTTCCATTTCCCTTCCTTTCCCTCCCCTCCCCCTCTTCCCCGCCCATTCCCGCCCGTTCCTTCCCACCTTTCCTTCCTTCCTTATTAGGGGTGAGAAAATTATTTTTATCGAGTGTATGTACTTAGAAGGCAAGGAGTGTTTTCTTATCAAATTAATGGTCCCCTTTAGGAGCGATTACTGCCTATCGGGACATAGAACGTGCTAGACTCACAGTCTCTTTGGCAGCTCCCCTTTTGAAAATACGCTGTGTGGAGGTCATTTCCTAAAGGAAGATGTTGTTATATTCACGTAGGTGAATTCTTTTTCTGTGGGTGCCCCCTCCTTTCCCCTCCTCTTGCCACCGACACCCCTGATTTGTCACACTTGTTCCAGGAATTGAGCTGCCTCTGACGTGGTTCAAAGGACAGAGCAGAATCCGGACACATGATGTCCCAAGGGAATGCGAGAATCACTCACTTTCATTCATCAAAGACTTTTGGAGGCACAAAGACTTTTGGAGGCGGGCACTCTTCGTCCTTAGCAGTGAACAAGACTGAGGAGAGCTCTGTTCCCACGTTTATATTCTAGTAGAGAGAAGCTGACAACAAGCACATGATAAAGAGGACAATCTCCAAGAGTCAAGGTGCTGTGAGGAGGAGAAAATGAGGCTGGAAAGGATTCGATAATACGCTCAAGGTCACGCATCAGGAGGGGACAAAGCCAGGACTCAATACCATACTTAATTTGCACTGACGCTCAGCCTTCCTGGCTCTGATGAGATCACGGCCAAGTGAGGGTTAGACCTTACCTTGGCATTGCACTTTATACCCTTCCAAGCTATTTCTGGCACGTCGCCTCATTTCACCTTGGGACATTATTATTTCCAGCTTCTCCTCCGAGGCCTGCCACGGATGCAAAGGAGAATGGCAGGAGCAGATCCTCTAGCAACGGAGCCAATTAAGCTAACTACGAATGTAGAGCAGTTAAATTCCCATGACGGGAAGGACCAAGAAAAGCCTTGAGGTGGCCCTGTCTAGAGCAAAACCCGAGGGGTCCAAATTTAAAAAGGAAAAGACCTTTCATTTCTCCTTCCACAACTCAAAGAAATCTGTTCTTAGGCAGTCTCCTCAGCGTTGAAAGAATGTACCAATGGGCAGCTCCTGTGTTCTTAGATCCTGTGGGAATGAAGGGAATGACTGCAGTGCTCTACTCTTCTGGAATCTCCAGGGAAAGACACCTTCCACTGAGGAGAACAGTACTTAATCCTTCAAGTACTTGGTCTTCGCCACAAGGTCAGCACTTGACTGTTCACAAAGTACCGTGACATACTTGATCTTGTGTGATGCTCATGTGAACCCCATGGGGTAGGTCCCAAGATTCTTGTTGATTTCAAGTAGGGAGACTGAGGTACAGAGAAGGAACCTGACTCAGTGTGTCTCTGTGGGGCTGGCAGGCCAGCTGGACTTTGAGATCTCTGACACCAAGGGTCCCCCTTGCTCCACTGTACCATGAAGGATAGCTGCTTTTGTGATGGCTTTGGAAGGAGCTCTTCCAAAACCCATATTTACTTCTCTGCCCTTTGAAGGAGAGGACACAGGGGATGGGAAATGGCAGAGTGGTATTTTCTTAATGAATAAAGGTACTTTTGTGAATGCATATGCCCCTGTTCTGCCCAGAAATCTATCAGTTTTATTAGCTTTCCATGCTTTCCTTTTTGATAAAGTCCTTTTGTTCCCTTCATATATTTTTTAAAGATTTTTAAATATATTTCTTTAAAGAGAGAGTGTGTGTGTGCTTGCAAGAGTCTGGGGAGGGGCAGAAGGAGAGGGAGAGAGAATCCCAAGCGGACTCCAGCTGAGTGTAGAGCTCTGTGATGGGCTCAATCCCAGGACCCTGTTGTCATGACCTGAGTCGAAATCAAGAGTCAGACGTGTAACCAGCTGAGCCACCCAGGTGCCCCTTCTCTTTGTATTTTGAAATTTCCAGTGAGCAGTAAGGTTTACTACAAACTGTTGTTGGCAATTCCAGGAGGAGGTAAGTTGCTACAACCCTTTGGAGGGACAATAGGCACTAAGTTTAAGAGGCTTTAAAAAGGTCCACCATTTTTGATCTTACAATCTCATTTCTTCTTACAATCTCATTTCTAAAAATGTGCCCTAAGGAAATATTCAGAAGGCTTCAAAAATATTGCCATATAATATTATCATGATATGATTTATGAGTTTGAAAACTGAAAGCAATCAGTGGGAAGGAACAATCAGTAAGTAAATACATTAAGTATTTAAGTAAAATACATTAAGTCCATGTGATAGAATATGATACAGCCATTGAATTGCAAAAAAATTAAGGTATATTCATATGTTAAGTAGGTTGTAAAATAGCACAAGCATTATGATGACAATTTTGAAAAAAAGAAACATAAATAGAAAAATAACAGAGTCTGCACCAACATTTTCTGAGTTTCTTCAGGGCGGTGTGACTTATGGATGGTTTTTATTTCTTTATGTATGATTTTTTTAAATTTTTCCTACATTGAACGTGTGCTACTTTAAATAAAATGCTCAGATGCTATCTAGGCATGAAATAGCGGTTAGCTGTGAAACAAGCCACAGAGGCTCTGAGTAAGGCTAAGCTTGTGGGTGTAGGTATCAGATGACCTTGACCTCATGGAGCAGTCTCTGCTGATTTCTAAATTGGAGACTGTGTTGTAGGGTTTCAGGAAAGCTGTTATGGAAGATATTACTGATAATATCCTTGGGTATGGACAGCATACTCACTGGAGTACTAAGGGCACATGATAAGGTGTTTTTGTTTTTGTTTTTGTTTTAAAGGTTTTATTTATTTGAGAGAAAGAGAGCAAGAGAGAGAGAGAGAGAGAGAGAGAGAGAGAGAGAGATGGAGAGTGCAGGAGCAGGGGGAGGGGCAGAGGGAGAAGCAGAGTCCCCACTGAGCAGAGAGCCTGACTGCATCCCAGGACCCTGGGTTCATGACCCAGGCCGAAGGCAGATATTTAACTGAGTGAACCACCCAGGTGCCCTGTGACAAGGCTTAACTGCCAATAGTAGTTGTTAATGTCGGTCTGTTTTTTAGGAATCCAAAAAAATCTTCTAAGAAAATGAGATGCTTTTATTCATTCATCCAGCAAATATTCATTCATTCAATAGAGATTTATTCATGTTAGTTTCCAGAAGAAAGGGAGATGAGTACGAAACAACAGTCTACTCCTTGGTATCTACCCAAGAGCAATGAAAACATATGTCCACACAAAAGCCAGTACCTGAGTGTCCTTAGCAGCATTATTTACAACCGCCAAAAAGTGCTAACAACCTAAATGTCCATGAGCTGATGAATGGATAAATAAAATGTGGTACATCTATAACAGAATATTATTTGGCCATAAAAAATGGAATAGAGGGATACCTGACTGGCTCAGTTGGTACAGCATGGGACTCTTGATCTTGTGGTTGTGAGTTTAAGCCACACGTTGGGTGTTAGAGATTACCTTAAAAAAAAAAAAAGTATAGAAAATTGATAACGCTACAGCATGGTTGAACTTTGAAAACATACTAAGTGAAAGAAACTAGACCCAGAAGTTCTCCTTGCATGATTCCACTTGTCACGAGACACTCAGAATAGGCAAATCTCTATAGATTTCCAGATAGAAAGCAGATTAGTGGTTGCCTAGGGTTGTTGAGATGGTTGAGGGAAGCGGGTAGATTGTTGAGATGTTGAGATGGCTAAGGGAAGCGGGATTTCCTTTAGGGGTGGTAAAAATGTTTTAAACTCAATTCTGGTGCAGGGGGGGAATGGGGTTCTACCTCTGAGACTGTAGCCCCAGGTTGCAATGGGTGTCACTCAGTTGGTGGGGCTCTGTCCTCATTGTTTGGCAGCCCAGGGTGCAGCCTGACTCCAAGCAGTCTCATTGTGGCGATTGGTAGATTACAACAAAGCCTTAATTTTTGCAGACTAAGGCTGAAACATGAGGTTAGACCATGCACAGGGCAATGATTCTTTTAACTGCTAGGAAGCCACTTAGAGTATGCCCTTGAAGTATGAGACTAGGGGCAAAAACAGGTGTTATGACCTGATAAGATACCCCGTTGTTCTACTGCTACCCAGATTCCTCTGTCCTACAAGACAACACTGGACTGACTGCCCATTGCAATTCAGCCTCAGTCTCCCTTTTGCCAGCACTAGAATTTCAAGCAACTCACCCTTCTTCCAAACACCCCATATTTTCTGGTCTTCATCCATCCGTTCGTACTGTTTCCTCTGCCCTGGTGCCCCTGCTCCATCCTTCCCTGTTACATTCCTACTTCATCTTTGGTATCTTTAGGATCTAGACCAAATGCACTTCCCTCCACCTACGATGTGTTCCCACACCATCTGCTTTCCTCTCGCCGTCCGGCATCAGAACACATCAGCCCCTCCTCTGTGGTCCCCACACCACCCCATTATCCTTTGTGGCTGGGTAACAGTACCACCAAATCTGCCCATTTCTGTGGACATTTCTGGATGGTGATCTCCTTGGGGACCGGGAGTTTCTGCGATGCCAATTTTGATACTCCCTGCTGCCCAATGCAATGCCTCACACGTAGCATGCCCTCAGGATACATCTGCTGAACTATGGCATGGCATTTTTCTAACCGGGTGGGCTAAGTTCTACAGAAACTCAGCATACAGGAATTCACCATTAACCAGTTTGCAACTCAGGAAATTGATTTCACAGATGGAAACTGTTTACAGAATTTTCAGCTCCCTCCGCCCATTTGTGCACTTAGGGATACATTCATTGGTCACTTCTGGGACTGCGTATCTCTCTGTACCTTCCCTCAGATCGGCTGGTACATTGCTAAATGCCAGCAGCTTCTGCCGAGCACATTGGGAACAGGTTTGCACACCACTGAGAGTCCTGGAAGGACTGGAGAGGGAGTTGCGGAAACTAGGAGATTTTCAGTTCATTATGTTCTGTTCGGTTAAGCCATCAGTGATATTTCTTCTTTGGACCTTCATGCTTTTCTGCCAAACACAAAAATGTCTCAGTCATTGGCCTCCATGTTGGTGAATTACAGAGAGTAACACGATGACTCTTTTAGTAGAAAACTGTTGTTTTCTTCTGCGAGATTTTTAAAGGTCTCTTGCCCTTTTGCACAGAATTTTATTATGTGTTGGTGCCAGTTTGTTTTCCAGAGGAGCACATCTCCAAATTTATAATGAAAGCCAAGCAAAGTGGGACTTCACGGCCTTGGCCGGACACCAAGTGATAGCTAATTTTTGCAGCAGGGAAGACGAAATAACAACTCCCTGAACTGCAATTTTGGTTTCTCCCCTTCTGTTCCAAAACAAACTTGTTTAAATAACAAACTCCTGTCTTAATCATAATTATTGGGTAATGGAAGCATGTCTGTATTTCAAAGGATATTTTCGTTTTTTACATCTTAAATGTCATCCTGGCATTGACAACTGTAGGGGGGCATTTGCTTTTGATTAAGACAGAGGAGCCTGGTTAAATGAATTAACAGTTCATTTAACCTAATGAACTGGAAGAGCAAACAGAAATCCAGTTGAGTGATTGTTACTTTTTATGGGTGACATTAGCTGTCATCTAGTCTTTAGTCAGTACCCAGAAATGATAAGTACATCTGTTTGTGTAGTAAAGAAGTAACATTTATCCTTGAAACTATACATATTTATACTTACTTGATTAATTACAGGGTCAGAAATTGAGAATGTGATTGTAACATAAACTCTAGGAAACCTAGGATCTTAATGTACCTAATTTCTTATAACAGGATACAACCTTTACATAACCCTAGAGAACCCCTCCCATGTCCATTGTTCTTGGTTTCTCAGATCTCTCATCTTCTACTTTCGAGTAGAGACTCTTTGCACACACATGTGCACACATAATCCTGTTTAGAAACAGAGCCTTCCCTGTTTCTCTCTCTTAAGATTTTATTTACTTATTTGAGAGAGAGCAGGAGGGGGGGCAGAGGGAGAGAATCTTAGCAGACTCTGCACTGACCACAGAACACAACGCAGGGCTTGATCTCACAACACTGAGATCATGACCAGAGCTGAAATCAGAAGTTGGATGCTTCACTGACTGAGCCATCCAGGTGCTCCCCTGCTTTCTTTCTCTTCCCTGAGATTCTCTGTGAGGTTATCCATTCTTTGTGGACTCAGACAAGGGTGCTAAAGGGCTTCTTTCTTTCTCATCTTCCCAAATCACGTATCATGCTTCTTCAGATCTAGGATGTCATTGATTGCAAGACATTCCATTAGTTGGCGTACCATTAAAAAAAAAAAAACTATCATAACTGCAAGCATACAGGTATTTAAAGTCATAATCTGAATTTAAAGATGTTTAAAGGGGTGCCTGGTTGGCTTAGTTGGTTAAGTATGCAACTCTTGATCTCAGCATTATAATTTCAAGCCCCATGTCGGCCATGGAACCTACTTAAAATAAAAAGAACAAAAAAAGGGTGTTTAAATATGAGACTATGTGACCCCTGGAATCAATGAAATGTGGCGTGAGTTTTAAAGGGAGCCTTCTGGAGGTGATGCCTTAGCGACTCCAATGATGGGGTGTCAGACATCCTGGCAGTTTGGTGAGGCAAGAGGTTAGAGTCAGGGAGGGGATGTCTGGGTGGCTCAGTCATTAAGCATCTGCCTTTGGCTCAGATCATGATTCCAGAGTCCCAGGATCGAGCCCCACATCGGGCTCCCTGCTCAGCTGGAAGCCTGCTTCTCCTTCTCTCACTCCCCCTACTTGTGTTCCCTCTCTCACTGTCTCTCTCTCTGTGTCTCTATGTCGAATAAATGAATAAACAAACAAATAAATAAATTCTTTTTAAAAACTGGGGGTTGGAGTCAGGGGGTGATTTTTTTTGTTGCACAAACCTCACCATGTAGCAAGCTGCCTGTTCCATCTATAGAGCAACTCTGGATAGGAAGACCTAGTACCTAACAACAAAATAAGACATAGACATAAAAGCATGTAAATAAAGGAGTAGATCTGCCTCCTGGAGGAAATCCACAGATGTTCTATAATGCTGTACAAATCTCATTGATCAGAGAAAGCAGAGAAAGCCTGTCCCCATGGAGTGTTCTGAGAAGAGTCCGCAGCCCTTCTCTCTCCCAGCTTAGACATCTGGGTGAGGCTGGAGACCTGAGTTCTAGCTTTTGCCTTGCTGCTTGTCAGCCGAGGAGCTTAGTGATCTAGGCCCATGATTTTCAAACCTTATTTTTAGTGCTAGAGCCCCTCGGATGCGGGAAACACAGGCCTTGGGCTTCAATCTGAGCAGCTCGACTTTAACCTGCCTTGACGATTAGAAACTTGTGATTTCCTATGAAAAAAAGAAAAACTTTCTCTGCTAAAAGAAAGCTTGAAAGTCCTTGCTAGAGACAAATCCTACACCCTCTTCTCCAGCTAAAATCCTCTGATTATTTCACTCCAAAAGTAGGTTATAGAGAAATACTAGAATATTTGTCCTTAGCAGCATTGAGCAAGAGAGTTGTCTCAGTCCATTCAGGCCGCTGTAACCAAATGATCATAGACGGAGTGGCTTACAAATAAAAAAAATTCATTTCTGCAGTTGTCGAGAATGAATCCACCTAGATGGAGGGGTCGGCTTGGTTGGGATCTGGTGAGGATCTCCTTCCGGGTCGCAGACTGACTTCTATCCTCATATGGCAGAAAGAGGGTGAGAGAGCTCTCTGGAGTCCCTTTTTAAAGGACACTAATCCTCTTCATGAGGTCTCCACCCTGATAGCCTCATTACCTCCCAAAGACACCAACTCCTAATACCATCACATTGAGAGTTAGACTTTTAACGTAAGAGTTTTAGGAGGACACACTCAGTCTATAACTAGGACCAAGGGTAATTTGTGTGAGAAGTTGGACCACTGCCTTTCTCTTCATCATTCCTATGAGAGCTCCCTCCCTTGTAAGTGACCCTTCAGGATCATTAAGGAAGGGGAGTTGCCTAGTGTATGAGTTTCCTTAATGGCTGCTGTTGACAAATTACCATAAATTCAACGGCTTAGAACTATATAAATGTATTGTTTTATAGTTTTGTAGGCTAGAAATATGACATGGGTTCTTTCTGGGTTAAAATTAAGGTGTTGGCGGGGCTACAGCTCTTTCTGGAGGCTGTAGGACAGAATCTGTTTCCTTACCTTTTCCAGTTTCTGGGGGCCACCTGTATTCCTTGGCTTATAGCCCCATTTCCAAAGCCAACTGTGGGAAAAATGAGTAGCTTTCATATGACATTTCTCTGTTCCTCTTCAATAGTCACACTGCTCTGATTCTCTTCCTCTGCTTCCTCCTTCACTTTTGAGGATCCTTGTGATGACATGGACTCCATTAGGATAATCCAGTATAATCTACCTATTTTTAGATCACCTGAATAAAAACCTTAATTCCTCTTTGCCCTGTAATTATATAGTCACAGTGTCCAGGTTTTAGGATACAGACCTCCTTGGGGGCCATTATTCTGTCTATGACACCTGGACATAGGTGTCATAGTGGGACAGGTCTTGTGAGAATCAGAAAAGAGAACTGATACAAAAGTAACCACAGAGCCATAAGCCAGCATATTTTGAGTTGTGACTTATCCCCATATTATTGCTTGATAATATATATTATGCAAGGGACCTAGAGAGTAGCAAGCCAGTATTTCATGAGTGATTGAGGTCACAGGTCAGATTCCCCCAGATGACAGAGATTTCTACACATTCATTTATTCTGGAGTGCTTTGGGGATCAACACCTTTGGAGGGGAAGGGAAGTGAAAAAGATGTTTTGGGCAGAGAGAGAAGTTAGTTTGCAAAGCAGTCTCAACAAAGGCCTCAAATAATCTTTTGGGAGCTTTGAAGCCGGGGTCACCAGCTTTTTTTGGGGGGGGGTCACCAGCTTTTAAACTTATGTTGACCAGTCATTGGATGTCCTGGAAAAGGGACATCCAATGACATGACCTTGATGAGGCCTCTCGCTACCCAGAGGGACTGATAGCTTAGGGCTATCCACAGCAGTTGGGGAGTAAGTGCATTAGTTCTGGGGGGAATTGGGGTGATACTTCACAAAGCTGCCCACAATTGGACTGAGGACTCTAGTGTGGGATGGTTACCAGTGAACTGGAAGAGACTCTCCAAGGCTTGGGTGTAGGGGAGGGTCCCAGAATGGGGAGAGTGTCACAGCCAGGCAGAGTCGATTCAGAAGGGATGTTTCTCAGTTGCCTTTCTGCACCCTTATCCCTGCAAGACCCGTAGGCTCTCTCCGCGCCGAGGGATGGCTTGTCTGCTCATCACCTCCAGCTCTGCTGGAAATGATGGATAGAACAAGTGGTAGTGACATTGATCTGAAGATTCTGGACAGTGAGTAGATTCGTACAGTGTAAACAAGAAGCTGGTCTGGGTTTTGGCTTGATTTCTCACTCCAGAAACCCACAGGCTGACGGCATGGTCAGCTCAGCAGTATTTATATGCCTTGGCAGCTGGGGTACATGGTGGCTGTTTGGGGGCATTATCCCAGGATCCCAGGTTATTACTCTCTGTTACCTTGTCATCTGTAAGATAAAGGATATGGTTATTGGTAGTGTATGATTTGTGAATTATTTCACTTCTCCTAGAGTGAACTGTCTCCCATAGGCCTTGTGACCCTTGGCCTTCATCAGCACTCTGTGCAGTGGCTGTGGGTCAAGATTAGCCTTAGGCATATGAAGGACAGGTGGCTACCCACTTAAGGTCACCAGAAAAACTCTCCTACCCCCAACGAACTTGACTAACTTGCTTTTGGATGCCTGAAAGCCCACCATTAGGCTTTTTGACTTCAAGCTCTGGTGCTGGGTTAAGTGTAGATGCCCTCAGAAAAGGGTTAATGACATCTCAGTGGAAGTACATTTCAGAAGTTCTTCAGAAAGAAAATCCTGGGATGTAAGAGGTAGCATTCCAAGTGCCCAAAAGCTTCCATGTAAAGCCATTTGGCAATAATACTGAAAGCCTTTACAAACGTTCACACCTTTTGATCTAGTAATTCTGCCCCTGTGCATTAAACCTCAAGAAACTGGTCTGAATAGCAAGAGGTCTTTGTACACAAGAATGTTTATCACAGGGGCACCTGGATGGCTCAGTGGGTTAAGGCCTCTGCCTTCAGCTCAGGTCATGATCCCAGGGTCCTGGGATTGAGTCCCCCATCTGGCTCTCTGCTCGGCAGGGGGCCTGCTTCCTCCTCTCTCTCTGCCTGCCTCTCTGCCTACTTGTGATTTCTGTCAAATAAATAAATAAAATCTTCAAAAAAAGAAGATGTTTATCACAGAATAATTTATAATGATGTAAATTGGGAATGTTAACCTTAAACATCATTTTACCAGCAAAAATGAACTTATTCAGGAATAAGAGAATTGCAATCCAGGACATGCATGCTATGATAAAACCATAGGCAAG
Source organism: Mustela lutreola (assembly GCF_030435805.1). Taxonomy (NCBI): domain Eukaryota; kingdom Metazoa; phylum Chordata; class Mammalia; order Carnivora; family Mustelidae; genus Mustela; species Mustela lutreola. The sequence continues at coordinate 99,642,876 of NC_081299.1, read as the reverse complement.
TTGAACAAACAAAGGAAAGGAACAGTTATTTTATGGAGAAGAAGGAGGAAGTTGGGAGGGGTTGTTTTGAAGCAAAGTCCCCTGGAGGAAAGCCCAAGCCCAGGGTGATGACAGTTTCTCATTGGCTGGGTTTCAGGGTAGTCCAACTCCTACAGAGATGCAACCTACAGCTTTCCCTGTTGGGACCTGTAATGGATGACTCTTACCTCCAAGGATTCTTCTGTGGGAGTTTGTTTGACAGGCCTTCCTGTAATTGACCTTTATGGTACCAGCTCTCCCTGCTTGTGCTCTCTCTCTTTCGCATTCTGACAAATAAATACATAAAATCTTGAAAAAAAAAAAAAAAGATAAAGTGGAGTTGGAGATGGGAAGGGGGGAAGCTAAAAGGGGGAGCAGCAGGCAGAGAGAGAAGATGTCTCTCCCTCTCCCTGCTCATCAGGGAGGCCAATCCCAGGATTTTGGGTTCATAAGCTGAGCCAAAGGCAGCCGCCTAACCGACTGAGCCACCCAGGCGCCCCTCCCCACTCTGCTTTAATAAAAAGTTTCTTTTCATTCGATTCCATAGGAACCACGTGAATGCTAAAACATTTGAAAATGCTCAGGTCAATACTAGCATATGTGCCCAATGAAAAACTACCCTGTCATTAAAAATGATAGGACGGAAAGTTTTGTGTTACAAAGGTGAAAATGACTGTGCATTCACATTTTTATGTGCGTTTCATCGCAGCTCTGTCAAAATAAATCTGTATGCATACAAAAGGAATGAAACCAAATATAGGCAATTAACAAGAGTGATATGCTTGGTGGTAAAACTAGAGTAGTTCTTAAAATCACGGCATCGTCCTCAGGATTTTCAAAACCTTGCGCAGGCTCTGTAGGACCTCAGTAAGGCACTGGGTCAAGTTTTAAGCACGGTGCATGCAGGTCGCCTGAATCTCCAGACCCGCGCGTTCTCAGCAGGACTCTAGCTTTAGGACCAGAGACCGCTCCCTCCACCCGGAATATCCCCACCTTTTCCTGAAGGCTGGAGGCTGGGATGGCTCAGAAGGCCTAGAGCGACTTCCCGCCGACCCCGCGGGAGGACCCGCCGCGAAGTGCCCGGCCTTGCGGAAGGACCCTCGGCGGCCGCCGTAGCTCAGCGCGTACTCCGCGGGTCCCCCTGCGCGGCGCCTATTGCGCGGTGGCAACCGCCGGAGGCGGCCCGGAGCATCCTCAGAGCGCGAGGAGCGTGGCTTCCTCGCTTGTAAGATGGGCTCCTGGCCCACCGGGCGTGTGAGGACTGAGTGAGGCGTGCGTAAGCGGTGATAAAGCACTTATCACGGTGCGCGTTCCCCTGGTGGGTGGGCCACCAGCCCGAGGAGGCGTTCTTAGCCGCGTCGTGAGAATTCAGTGAGAAAAGTAACCATAAAGAAACTGCTTCTAGTTAGGACTTGGGAAGCGGTAGACATTCCTCCTGAAGTACGGTGATCTACACGCTGCACCTGTGGAAGCACACGCCCGTAGCGTCTGCTGCTTGTAAGAGTGCAGGTGGGCTGGGAGAAGGCATTTGCCAGAGAGAGCCAGAGGGGAGCCGGCCCGCGGCGCCCAGGCAGGCAGCAGCACCGGCCGGACACGACTGCGCACCCCCCGCCCCGACCCTGGGGCAGCGTGTCTGCTCTAGGCCCTGCCCGGGGTTTGCACGTGCTGTGCCCTTCAGTTCCCACAGCCGGACTCCGAGGCCAGGAGCACAAGTACAGCTTGTCCCGTCTGAGCCGAGCGGGTGCCGCACACACTCCTAGTAGTATCCCTAACAGCTCGCTGGGGTTGGCCGCGCAGCCTCCAGGTTGAGTGAGGCGCTGTGAGGCAGCTTCCTGCAAATAGCCAAGTCCGGGCCCGCCTGGCTCAGTCCACCCTCTGCTCCTTGGTAAGCCCGGCCTTCTCCAGTACTTCAGAGAAGCAGGTTGACCTTTCTTCGTCGTTCAAGTGAAGGTGTTTCACTTGCACTGAAAGTGCATTGTACCAGCTATGTTTAGCCCTTTCTCTTTGCACCCATTGTACTGAGTGCTCTGTAATCTCACTTAATCCAGGCAGCCAACCTCACAGTGTTCTGTCTGCTTTACATGTTGCGAAGCTAAGACTCCGTTTAAGAGGCATGTTGAAGGTCATAGCCAGAGAGGAGCAGATCCAGAATGCGAATCTGGGCTGATCTTGACTCTTAACCCATATGCTCGTAACAGCTACACTACTCTAGAGATCTACCCATACTTTCTGCTTTAAACAAAATGCTTTCTGAACCTTAATTTTCAGGGCCTGTAATGAAGCGTTTTTCAGAGCAGGTTTTCTAAGTTCTCCCATCCAGGCTCCCTTCACTAACCTTTTATTCACTGCAAACATGTAATAAATGTGGGCTGAGTTTGTGAGCTCAGCACTGGGCTTAGCCAACTTTGCTTAGAAAATTCAGCTGCAAGCCACTTGTTGCCCAGCCAGACCCTCAGAATGAAATCCAGGCGTTCAGAGACCTTGGCTGTGCAGCAGCAGTCACATTATGATATGGCCTCCTTGGGTCCTGCCTCATATGCTTTCCATCCACCTGTTCTAAGCAATGCACTTGCCCTTCCCCACAAGTTCTTGGGACAAAACGTCCTATGCTTTCACCTTTATGTGGCTTCAGATGTTGGATTTAATTAACAAAAATTCTGCAGCAGTAATGTGGTTATGAGTCAGGGATGTGTACGTGTGCTCGCCTGTGTGTGAAGCCAGTCTCTCAGCACCAGCTAAAAATGTGAAGCTGCCTGTCAGTGCCGGGAATTGAGGACACCATATGCTTGCATTTCTAGGTCTTCCTAAGAGTTACATAACTGCCCCCAAAGCCAGGGGGCAGGAGCAGGGCCAGCCGTGGGAGATGTTTCCAAAGAGGAATGCTGAGGAAGGACTGACCTTGAGAAGACCGGGAGTTCGCCAGGCCATGGAATGTTCCCAGCCTCAGGGCTTAAACAAAAACTGTATTCAGAGAGCGGGTGCTCTGTTGAGAACAAGCCCTGTCTGTCTCCCTGCTTTGTCTTGAGGGTTTATCAAGGTGAGCCCTTACTCTTTGGGGCACTGGCTATTGAATTTAGAGCTGGGCACAGCTGCCAGAGCAGAGCCCTCGTAATCCTCCCAGCCATCTCTAATTAGCAGGCTTTGGGGCCCAAGCATCTTTAGGGCCAGGCAGAGGTGAGATAAGAGCTCTAGCCTCATCTAGTCCCAGAATATGGCTCCAGAAAGGCATTGTTGAGAGAGGAGAGCTGTGGGAGGGGACAGCCAATCAGCAAGGGCTTATCAGAGGCTCGCTCTGGTCATCTTTGCGGGAGGGAGGTATCCGATTGGCCCCTTGCCTTGTAGAGAACTTTCCTCACCACCCTCCCTGCCTTCTGTCGTGCTTGACTAGAGCTTATTTTTCTTTCAAGACTTCAGTTCTGAGGTCTGAGACCTCGAGCTGCATTTTTCAGACTCTGGGTCATGACTGTTAGTAGTGGCTCACACCCAGCATTAAAAAAAAAAGAAGAAGAAGATGAACAATAAAGTGAGCTATCCAAGCACGTCAGACATAATGAAGATCATGTTATTTCGGGTATATGTATAAAATTAATTCTTACTGGTGATGATAGTTAAAAAAAAAAGGAAAGCCTCTGGTTAAGAAGCTATCTATGTTGATATCCTTCTTACTACAACATCAGAAACCCTTGCTCAACCTAGTTTAGGCAAGAAGAGTGTTTATTATATCACTAAAAAGGATGTTTAGAGATGGAGCAGGCCCCGGGGTTATTGATACAGGCTCTACCATGAGACCAAGGATGTCAAGCCTTTCTGCTGGGTTTTAGCCTCAGGCTGGTAGCAAGATTTGCAGAAGCGCTGTGTCTGGCTGTCCTTGTGTCTCTGCAGAGTGAGGACATCCTCCCTAGATGCCTTCTGGCTACTGTCTCTCTGTTGGTGGAGAATCAGTCACAGCTCTGGTCTTAGACCTGTCACTGGCAAGGAGGGCATGACTCCCATGAATAGAAGAGCCTGAGCAGGAGGCCTTCTGGATCTGGAACCAGGAGGGAAGGAGGCATATCTGATCAGAAAGAGGGTTCTGACCAGATGCTAGAAGGCAGAATGGGAGAAGGTACTTTCAGTGTTTCAAACTGACAAGTGACTGAGGCCTAGAATACACGAGAAATTCCTGCAAGTTAGGAAAAAGAGAGCAACCCCCGCAGAAAAGGAGTCAAAAGATAGGCAATTTTCATATACGAATTAACCCTAAAAGCTAACAAACAAGACAAGATACCCAGTCCTCATTAATCACCAAAGAAGTATATATTTAAATGAGGTTGTACACCATTAGGTTAATAGTTAGAAAGCTGGGTAACTCCAGTTGTTGGCAACCCAAACACACTGCTGGTGGGAGTGTGGACAGATGCAGCCATCCTGAGAGGTAGTCTGGTCTTCTCGTCAAGTGATGTAAATGTGTATAGTATATGACCAGCAGTTCTGCTCCCAGGGAAATTCTGACAGAGGCCACTGGGGATGTGTGTGACGATATTCCCTGATGCCTTATCTGTGGTGGAGGGGATTTTTCCACAATTCTGCCATCCATCCCTGAGAAAGAAAAGGTCAGGTGGGCACACCAACAAGGTACTATGCATCACTTAGGGGGGGATGGATTAGACATATCCATGGCAACATGGATGGATCTTAAAAATGAAGTTTGTTGTTGTTGTTGTTGTTTAAAGAATCTGGTCATGAAATTTTTAAAGGTCATTTTTTTTTTTTTTTGAAGTGGGAGACATGTACTGGATTTTTCTGGGTGAAGTGACACGATGTCTGGAATTTGTGTTAAAATACTGAATGAATAAAGTGAGAGCATGGGGAAGGGAGATCAGAGGGAACAAAACTGAGGAATGTGGGTAATTGTTCAGGCCTGGTGATGGCTACATGGAACGTTACTACATTGTCTCTACTTGTGTGTACCTTAGAGATTTTTCATGACAAAAGCTTGAGACAACACATTCAAACAAAAAGCTGCACATTAAAAGGGTACCCGTAGAGCAGAACAACACGGTGAAAGGTGGTTCTGGCAAATAAAAGACAAAAGAAAATAGAGAAGATCTTTGGTGTTCCATCTGAGAGGCTGAGAAGACTTGCCTCCCTTGGAGCATGGGCCAGGGAATAGGGAAGGACACGCCTCCGAGATCTGCTCAGTGCCCACCTTTATTTTCTCCAGGAGCCTCCCTCTAACGCCCAAGGCTTGGTTAGGCTTCTCTTGTGGGTTTCTGCAGGACTGGGGGCTCTCCTATTCTGCCATTGACTCCGCGGCATCTTCGTGCACCCTCTTCCCCAGCAGATGTGTGTAATAGGGCCTGGGAATGTGCATTGTGTTTTGCTCAGTGGTCTGTCCCCAAGATGTGGCACAGGCTCTACTGCATTGGCTGGTCTCTGTAAAATCAGTTGAATGGAAAATAATAGTCAAGGTTTGTTGGTCACGATCTCTTTTTATTCTCACAACTCTGCGAGGTCGGAAAAATCCTACTTTCCCTATTCGATCAGCAAGGAAATGGAGGCTCTAAGAGGTTAAGAGATGTGCTCAGTGTCAACTAGCTGAAGCAGGGCAGAGCCCAGGATCCAGCCAGGCCTTCTGCCCTGAGAACTGATATTCTCCATCACTGTACTATACCGTCCTGGGGGAGGGATCACAGCCCCTGAGGTTGAGAGGAGAAGCTAACTTACCTGAAGCGCTTTGAGAGCCCCGGCGGGTACTCCCAAACCAGGAGCTGGAGGGTGGTGGTACAGGCTCTGGAGTTAAAGGCATGGCTGAGAGGGAAATGGTGTGATCAGGGAAATGGGAAGCAAAGGAAGAGAGCTTGCGATAATAGCTTCTAGAGGCCAGCAGGTGATTGAAGCCAAGAACACTTTTTCTAAATTGTGCAGGGCTTGAAACTGGAGGCCGAGATCCAGTGCTCCCAGATGGTGTGTCTTTCTTTCTAATAGTTTCTTAATCAGTGGTTCTCACTGGGGGGCGGGGAGGGGTTGTTGGCCCCAGGGGTCCTTTGGCAGTGTCTGGAAAGAGAAGGGGTAATTAATGACATCTAAGGGGTAGAGGCCAAGGGTGCTGCTAAACGTGCTATAATGGAAAGGACAGCCCTCCCTGCCCCCCAACAAAGAATTATCCAGCCTCAAATGTCAGCAGTGCCAAGAATGAGAAACTCAGCTTAAAACTATGGATTGCTCTTAACCTGTAAGATAGTTCTGACCATTCACCCCTTTTGCTTCTTCCCGTCCTCTCTCAGCCTCCAGAAACACTGAGTACAAGGACTTGGCAAAGACAGGGCATTGTCAGGAGAAGCCTGCATGCTGGCAGGGCCTAGGGGGTTTCATGTGTTGGAGGCATCATCTCCTCTGATGGTTCACCGCAGTCCTGGCCCACTGCGCCATGCCGCCTTCCCACTCTCTGATACTTAGTCCTGGTTAGTGGTTAACAACCAGCTCTGAGAAAACAGGCCCTGGTTTGATAATTTCCACACTGTACATATTCCAACCTTGGCCAATTTCAAGCTACCTGTGTGAAGTCAGCTAGCTCGCAAAGAACCTGAAAATTGAACTGTCAGATGAGCTGGAGGGAGTTAGCTCTCACACACCACGGGTTAGACCCAACTTTGGATCTCCCGTATTCTCTCTTCAGTCACACAGACATGCACTGAGCCAATGGCTTATCAAAAGTTTCTCACTGTCCCAATATGGGTATTTCTTTCTCTCTCTCTCTCTCTCTCTCTCTTTTTTTTTTAAGATTTTATTTGTTTATTTACTTTATTATTTATTTATTTGACAGAGAGAGACAGCAGGGGGAGTGGGAGAGGGAGAAGCAGGCTTCTTGCTGAGCAGGGAGCCTGATGCAGTACTCGATCTCAGGATCCTGGGATCATGACCTGAGCCAAAGGCAGACGCTTCATGACTGAGCCACTCAGGCACCCCAGCTCGGGTATTTCTGATACAGCCCTCCTGTGTGGCCCTTCCATGCAGCTCAGGACCCAAGCTCTTTCTGTCCTGCAGCTTACCTTCCTCTAGGGCAGTGGTTCTCAGCTAGAGATCTGGAGACACAGTTCCCTGGGGCCCTGATTCAGCAGCTGGCGGGGGCGGGGTTGGGGGGGGTAGTGCCGGGGAATGGGCATTTTCTTATCAGTCCGAAAGTGATGCTGCTGGATGGGGCACACCTGTTGAGAACCATGTTGGAATCACCTGGAGAGCTTTAGCAAATCCTGATGGCTGTGTTCCACGTCCTGACATCCTGATCTGATGGGTCTAGGAGGTAGCTCAGGTGTAGAGATAGATAGGAAAGTTCCTGGGTGATTTCAGTGTGCAGCCAAGGATGAGAACCCCTGTTTTAAGGGCCTTACTATGTCTTTTTTCATTCAGCAGATGGATGTAGAAAAAGAATGAGGACTTTATGGGCAAAGGCTTAGGGCCAGGCCTGGAGGTGATCTTTGTATTAGTCAGTTCATATCTCATTGCATGCCTGCATCTCACAGGGGAGGCCAGGAAATGTGGCCTTACTGGGCCCACGGGTGGAAAGTGTGCATAGTCTTTGTTGAGCGGGCATAACAACTAACGAGTTGCTGCTGTACCTACCCATAACTGCTACGTTGGAATGGTTATGAGTGGGCCCACAGGTGTCGGTGCGTCTATGTGAGCTGTAGTAGTTGCTGGCTTTAGGGTAAGTTGAGATGAAAAACTCCCAGTGGCAACATAGGGTGTGTTTGAGTCCCTAGAGGGAGGCAGCTTGACATAGTGGAAAAACCAAGGCTTATGGATCTGTGCTCAAACCCTTCCTCCACCACCTTCTACAAGTTACTAACCTCTCTGAGTCTGTTTCCCCTCTGTAAAGTGGGAATAATTCCTACTTCTGACTGCTTCATAGGATTAAGTGAAATGACCATTAAGCTGCAAAGACATAGGACAGGTCCCACAAATATCTGTTCCCCTTCCCTTAGAAGATACTGTTGCGTTGGCACCAGAGCTCAGGGCACAGGGGCAGATGACCTGCAAAGACTCTGGGCTTCCCTCCTGGCGCATGCGTGGAGAGCTGAGTGTGCTGTGGAAGGGCTAGCTGGCTTTCAGGGTTCTGCTCTGTTCTCCGGGAGAGGAGGAACCCACCCACAGGTGACTCTCATTGTAGCATATGTTTCTGGGATGACGTTCAGTTGGCACAAACATCCTGGGATGTTTCATTTTAGGAAGACTTTAAGACCTTGCAGCCAGTTTTAAATGGAGGAATGATCTGTATTAAAGAAAGGTTCTTGATGTTACTGAACTACTTCTTTATGCTTTCCAATGCATAAATTACACCAAGGCAGCCCTGAATGTGGGAAGGGCGGGGATCCTTGATCCCTAGAGAAGGCAGGGCCAGGAAGGACAATGTTGGAACCACTGAAGAGCGGGCATAACACCGAGGTTGCAGGAGGTAAGGGACTTGCTACCCTCCAGCTCACAGCCCTGCCACCTCCTGGGAAACAGATCTGTGGTTGCATAGCTGGCCTGGGATGAGAGCCACCTGCCCTCACGCTTCCCAGTTCCACAAGCTGTGGGGTTGGTCACCCAGCAGTGCCTGGGGGCAAATCCACTTGAATTCAACAGCCTATGCTTAATTTCCAAGAAACTTTCCATGATCTTATGTTTTAACACCGACTCTGACCTTCCCTGTTCTTTTTCATAAAGCCACTGCCTTTCTCTGGTCCTTGGCCCCAGCACCAGCCTTCTGCCTGCCTAGTGTTTGCTTATAAGGTACCAGCTGCGAAGTTTTAGGAGGCTGGACTCTGAGCTCAGCTGTCTGGGTCTGAGGCAGATTCCCCTACTTCTGTCACTTTTTAGCTGTGTGACTTCAGGCAAGTCACCCCACTTGTCCGAGGCTCACTTTTCTTGTTTTGTAAACACTGGCAGTTTAGGACATTGCCTGGCACAAGTCACTGTTTATGGGACTGGGGAACACCGGGTAGGCGCTCCTAGATTTTATCTTCAGGGGGCACTTGGAGCACAGCTGCCGTTGAGATGTGTGGAAAGATCGGGGAGGTGGGGGCTTAGGAAGTAGGTCACCCGTTAATGAATTCTGATGAAGAGCCAGGCGCTGTGCCAAGCCCTTTCCACGAGTTACTTCACCTTACTCTTCACAGCACCCCATTAGGGAGGAATGGCAGAGGCTCGGGGAATATAAATGCCTTGCCCAGATTGCCTACCTATTAAACTGAGGAAGCAGGCTTTTCTGACCACTGCCGAGGCCACTCCGCTCTAGGCACACGGGGTCAGGGGCAGGAGGAGCGGACATGGACCCTGTACATGAAATAAGCAAGCCTGAGCCCAGCCAGGAGGCTCTCTACCCTATAAGCCTCTGAAACTGTACACAGCAGGTCGGCCTCCAGGAGGGCAGGAAACCAGAGCCCACCAGCTAGAGCCTTGCCTTCGGAAGCCACATGAGGTTGTGGACAAGTCCCTATGCCTCTTTCCCCTTCTGTTTATGTTTTTTATACAATGATTTTATTATAATTTTTAAATTGAGGTATAATCGAAACCCATATTCATTTCAGATGTACAGTTTTTGTATATATTTCAAAATGATCACAAGAAGTCTTGTCGACCTCTGTCACCATGCATAGTTACACATTTTTTCCTGATGATAACTTTCAAGATGTATTCTCTGATCCTCTCAAATGTACAATACAGTATTATTAACTGTAGTCACCATGCTTGTATATTATATCCCTAGGGCTTATTTATTTTATAATGGGAAGCTTGTACCTTTTGAACTCCTTTAGCCATTTCGCCCACCCCTCCTCCACCCCTGCTTCAAGCAACCACCAAGATATTCTGTGTATCTGCGAGCTTGGGATTTTTATTTGATTTAGAATCAATGTAAGTGAGATCATATGGTATTTTTCTCTCTCTGATTTATCTCATGCAATAATGCCCTCAAATTCCATTTACTGAGTCTCAAATGGCAAGATCTCATTCCTTTTATGACTGAATAATATTCCAGAATATACTACATCATCTTTATTCATTCAACCGTTTGATGGACACAGGTTGCTTCCATATTTTGGCTATTAGAAATAATGCTTCAATGACATGGGGGCAGAGAACGCTTTTGGAGTTAGTGTTTTCATATCATGTGGGTAAATACCCAGAAGTGGGCCTGCTGGATCTCAGGGTAGTTCTAGCTTCTTTAGCTTTGTTCTTCTTTGTCAGGATTGCTTTGGCTATTTAGGGTCTTTTGTGGTTCCATAGAAATTTTAGGATTTTTGTTCTAATTCTGTGAGGAACGTTATTGATATTTTGATTGGGATTGTGTTGAATGTGTAGATTGCTTTTGGTAGTAGGAACATTTTAATGATATTCTTCCAATCTGTGAGCATGGAATATCTTTCCAATTGTTTGTGTCATTTTAAATTTCTTTCATCAGGGCTTTATAGTTTTCAGAGCACACGTCTTTTACCTCCTTGGTTAAGCTTATCCTCAGATATTTTATTCTTTTTGGTGCAGTTGTAAATGGGATTTTTGTCTTAATCTCTCTTTCTGCTACTTCATCATTAGTATGTAGAAGAAATGCAGCTGATTTCTGTATATTAATTTTACATCCTGAAACTTTACTGAATTCATTGATTCTGATAGTTTACTCCAGGAACCTTTAAGGGTTTCTATGTATAGTATTATGTCATTTTCAAACAGCGACAGTTTTACTTCTTCCTTAGCAGTTTGAAGGCCTTTCATTCCTTTTTATTGTCTGATTGCTGTGGCCAAGACTTTCAGTACCAACATAAATAAAAGTGGTAAAAATGGACACTCTTATTCCTGATCTTAGAGGAACAGCTTTCAGATTTTCACCATTAAGGATGTTGTTAGATGTGAGTTTTTCATATATGGCCTTTATCATGTTGAGGTGTATGTTCCCTCTCAACCCACTTTGTTGAGAGTTTTTTTTTTTTTTTTTTATCATGAACAGATGTTGAGTTTTGTCAAATGCTTTTTTTTTTTTGCATCTATCGAAATGATCATTTGTTTTTATCCTTCATTTTACTTATGTGGTGTATTGTATTGATTGATTTGTGGATATTGAACCATCCTTGCATCCCCAGAATAAATCCCATTGGATCCTGGTGAACGGATCCTTTTAATGTAGGTTTAAATGCAGTTTGATAATATTTTGTTGAACAGTTTTGAATCTATGTTCATAAAGGATATTGGACTGTATTTTTACTTCTTTGTAACGTCTTTGGTTTTGGTATCGGATAATGCTGTCTACGGAATGTATTTGGAAGCTTTCCATCCTCTTGTATTTTTTGGAATGGTTTGAGGAGATTAGGCATTAAATCTTCTTTAAATGTTTGGTAGAATTAATCTCCGAATCCTTTTCATCCTGACTTTTGTTTCTTGGGAGTCTTTTGATTACTGATTCAATTTCATTGCTGGTAATTCGTCTGTTCAGATTTTCTGTTTCTTCCTGATTCAGTTTTGGGAGGTTATATATTTCTAATAATTATCCATTTCTTCTGTGTTGCCCAATTTGTTGGCATATAATCTATCATAGTAGTCTCTTCTAATCCTTGTGTTCCTATGATGTTGATTGTTCTTTTTAATTTCTGATTTTATTTATTTGAGTGCTCTTTTATTTTTTCTTGATAAGTCTGGCTAAATGTTTATCCATTTTCTTTATCTTTTCAAAGAACAACCTCTGGGGTTAATTTATGTTTTCTATTTTTTTTTAAGTCTCTATTTCATTTATTTCTACCATGATCTTGATTATTTCCTTTTTTCCTACTTTCTTTGGGCTTTGTTCTTCTTTTTCTAATTCCTTTAGTTGTATGATCAGACTGTTTGAGATTTTTTCTCAGTTCTTGAGGTAGGCCTGAATCACTATACATTTCCCTCATAGAACTGCCTTTGCTGTGTATATTTCCTGTTTGATTTCTTTGTTGACCCATTGGTTGTTTAGTAGTATGCTGTTTAGCTTCCATTTGTTTGTGTTTTTTCCAGTTTTTTCTTCTTGTAATTGATTTCTGGTTTTATATTGCTGTGATTGGAAAAGATGCTTAATATGATTCCAGTCTTCTTAAATTTATTTTTTGTTTTGTGGCTTAATGCGTGATCTGTCCTAAAGAATGTTTCTTTTGTGGTTTAACCTGTGATCTATCCTAAAGAATGCTCCATGTGTGGGACGCCTGGGTGGCTCAGTTGGTTAAGCAGCTGCCTTCGGCTCAGGTCATGATCCCAGCGTCCTGGGATCGAGTCCCACATCGGGCTCCTTGCTCAGCAGGGAGCCTGCTTCTCCCTCTGCCTCTGCCTGCCATTCTGTCTGCCTGTGCTCACTCTCTCCCCCTCTCTCTCTCTGATAAATAAATAAAATCTTAAAAAAAAAAAAAAAAAAAAAAAAAAAAAAAAAAGAATGCTCCATGTGTACTTAAAAAGAATATGTATGTTCCTGTTTTTGGATGATGGAGTATTATGTATGTATCTGTGAAGTCCACCTGATCTAATGTATCATTCAAAGACACTGTTTCCTTATAGACTTTGTACCTGGATAATTGATCTACTAATGTAAGTGGGGTAGTAAAGTCACTTAATGTTGTACTACTGTCAGGTTCTCCCTTTATATCTGCTAATGTTTACTTTATGTGTTTAGGTGCTCCAGTATTGGGTCCATACATATTTACAGTTGCTATCTCCTTTAGTTGTATTGATCCTTTGATCATTCTGTATATATGGCAGTATAGAGGGCTCTTGGGCTTTTTTTCCTCCCATTCCATCACCCTGTGTCTTCTAATTGGAACATTTAGACCATTTACTTGTAAAGTAATTAATAGGGTTTACTTACTGCCATTTTGTTAGGTGTTTTCTGGTTGTTTTGGTAGTTCTTCTCTGTTCCTTTCTTCTCTTATTCTCTTTCCTTGTGACTTTAAGGTTATGTTTGGCTGTGCTTGACTTTCTTTCTCTTTATTTTTTGGGTATCTATTATAGGTTTGTGATTGCCCTGAGATTCCTATATAACAGCCTAAGTATATAGTAGTCTATATTAATTGTCACTTAAGTTAGAGCATATTCTAGAAGAACTTTATTTTTACTCCTTCCTCTACATTTTGTGTGCATATTGTCATATTTTACATCTTATTGCGTGAGTTTAAATTTTTAGATATAATTGATTTTTATTACTTTAAAAAATCTTTATACTAACCTTATAAGTGATTGCTCTGCTATCTTTACTGTATGTTTGCTTTTACTCATGAAATGTTTTCCTTTCTAATGTACTTATTTTCTTTTTAAAGGTTTTTTAATTTATTTCTTTGTCAGAGAGAGAGAGAGAGAGAGTGAGTGCATGCACAGGCCAGCAGAGTGGCAGGCAGAGGCAGAGGGAGAAGCAGGCTCCCTGATGAGCAAGGAGCCCCATTCGGGACTCAATCCCAGGATGCTGGGATCATGACCTGAGCCGAAGGCAGCTGCTTAACCGACTGAGCCACCCAGGTGTCACTCTAATGTACTTCTAATTATGGCCTTTTCCACTTAAAAAAAAGTACCTTTAACATTTCTTACAAGGCCAGTTTAATGGTGATGAACTTTTTAGAGGTTTGTTTGGGATAATTCTTTGTCTCTCCTTCAATTCTGAATGATAACTTTGCCAGGTAGAGTATTCTTGTTTGTGGGATTTCCCCTCTCCCCTTTCAGTACTTCAAGTATATCATGCCATTCTCTTCTGGCTTGCAAAGTTTCTGATAGAAAATCAGCTGATAGCCTTATGGCATTTCCCTTGTATGTAACCACTTGCCTTTCTCTTGCTGCTTTAAAAAAAAATTTTTTTTTTTTTTACATTTTAATTATTATGTGTTATGGTATGGATCTCTTTAAGTTCATCTTGGTTGGAACTCTCTGTACTTGCTAAACCTGGATATCTGTTTCCTTCTCCAGGTTAGGGAATTTTTCAACTATTATTTCTTCAAGTAAGTTTTCTGTACCTTTATCTCTTTCTTCTCCTTCTGGAACTTCTATAATGTGAATGTTTGCTTGCTTGATATTATCCAAGTGATCCCTTAAGCTATCCTCATTTTTTAAAAAATTCTTTTTTCTTTTTGGTGTTCAATTTGGTGCTTTCTGTTCTTGTTTTCCAGATCACTTACTCATTCTTCTGCATTCTATAATCTACGGTTGCTTCCTTCTAGTATATTTTTCATTTTGGTTGTTGTATTCTTCAACTCTGATTGGTTCTTTTTTATATTCTCTATCACTTTCTTGAAGTTCTGAGTTCATCCACTCTTTTCTCCAGTCTGGTGAACATCTTTTTTTTTTTTTTTTAAAGATTTTATTCATTTATTTGACAGACAGAGATCACAAGTAGGCAGAGAGGCAGGCAGAGAGAGGGGAAGGGAAGCAGGCTCCTCGTTGAGAAGAGAGCCCGATGTGGGACTCAATCCCAGGACCCCAGGATCATGACCTGAGCTGAAGGCAGAGGCTTTAACCCACTGAGCCACTCAGGCAGCCCTTTGGTGAGCTGACTATTACTAATATGACTATTACTTTGAACTCTGTTAGAGTTCATTTCATTTAGTTCTTTTTCTGAGGTTTCATCTTGTTCTTTTATTTGGAGCACAGTCCTCTGTCTCATTTTGGTTGACTTTCTGTGTTTGTTTCTATGAGTTAGATGGAACAGCTACTTCTAAATTTGAGCTCCTATGTGTGGTCATCCCCTGTATGAACTGTGTGTCCATGGCGACTTTGGCTGGGTGGCTGCTTGGAGATGTGGCTGACATTGGTTGAGGGTCCTAGGGCACTCCATGCTGGAACTGCCCTGGTGGGATGGCTAGAGCTGAAGTGGGCCTGGGCCAGGGAAGTTTCAGGGCTCTTTGGAAAGAGGGTATCCTGGCAGAATAGCTGAAGCTGAAGTGAGTGAAAGTTAGAGGGCCCTGGGGCACTCCTCACAGGGGCACACTGATAGGGCAGTTGGATCTGAGGCAGGTGTGAACCAAGATTTGCTGAGGTACTCCATGCTGGGGGTGCTCTGGCAAGTCATCTGGAGCTGAAGTGGTGCAGGCTTAGAGTGTTTCAGGGTGCTTTCTGCCTGTGTCACCTTGAGGAGATAGCTGAAGCTGTAATGAGCTCTGACAGGGATATCCTCATGTGTACTACACTGGGACCACATTGGTGGGATACCTGGGGCTCCCGTGGGCTAGGGGCTGAGGCTCACTAAAGTGGCAGGCCTGGGGCGCCTGGGTGGTTCAGTTGTTAGACATCTGCCTTCAGTTTAGGTCATGGTCTCAGGGTTTTGAGATTGAGCCCCAACTTGCGCTCCTCGCCCAGCAGGGAGCCTGCTCCCTCTCCCTCTGCTGCTCTCCTGCTTGTGCTCTCTTGCTCTCTCTCCCTGTCAAATAAATAAAACCTTTTTTTAAAAAAAAGATTTTTATTTATTTATTTGACAGAGATCACAAGTAGGCAGAGAGGCAGGCAGAGAGAGAGGAGGAAGCAGGCTCCCTGCTGAGCAGAGAGCCTGATGCGGGGCTCGATCCCAGGACCCTGGGATCATGACCTGAGCTGAAGGCAGAGGCTTATTAACCCACCGAGCTACCCAGGGGCCCCTCAAATAAATAAAATCTTTAAAAAAAAAAATGAGCAGCAGGCCAGCTAAGGTGTTGGATTCTGCTCCTGTCCATGTTATCAAGGTAGAAGAGGATATATCCCTCTGACCCAGAGAGATTACCAGCAGCAGCCCTGTCATTTTTGGGCTGCTAGGCTAGTTTCTTTATATTCTGGTTGCACTTTTAAACCATGGCTTTTTTTGTGCCCCAGAGTAGACAGATCTGCTCATGGTCCCTCTGTGTTATCCCTCCCCCGCTATAATTCATGGTGGTAGGGCTAAAAGTTCCTTTTGTTACCATGTTTCCATCTCTCTTGTCATTCTCTATGTGGGCTTTTGATTGTTGTGCAGAAGCTGTTCAGCCAGCCCTCAGTTCTTTTTCAGGGGGAATTGTTCTATAAGATGGTCTAGATTTGTTGTGTCTGTGGAGGAGGTGACTTCTGGACCTTATTTGTCACCATTTTGGACCAGAACCAGTCTTGTTTCTTTTTCTTACCTAATTGCTCTGGCCAGGACTTCCAGTACTATGTTGAGTAAATGGTGAGCGTGGGAATCCTTGTCTTTCAGCTATTGGGTTTGTGATATATGGCCTTTATCATGCTCGGGTATGTTCTCTCTGTACCCACTTTGTCAAGAGGTTTTTTTAAAAATCATAAATGAGGGCGCCTGGGTGGCTCAGTGGATTAAGCCTCTGCCTTTGGCTCAGGTCATGATCTCAGGGTCCTGGGATCGAGTCCCGTATTGGGCTCTCTGCTCTAGTGGGGACCCTGCTTCCCCCTTTCTCTTTGCCTGCGTCTCTGCCTACTTGTGATCTGCCTCTGTAAAATAAATAAATAAAATCTTAAAAATATATAAATGCATAAAAATAAAATAATAACTGAATGTTGAATTTTGTCAAATGCCTTTCTGCATCTATTGAGGTGGTCATGTGGTTTTTATCTTTTATTTATTAATGTGGTATATCATGTTGACTGATCTGTAGGTGTTAAACCAGCTTTGTATCCATGGAATAAACCCCATTTGGTCATGGCATAGGATCCTTTAATGTATTTAATGTAATACATCATAGTTAATGTACATAATGTATATTTATTTTTTTGCTAATATTTTATTGAGGATTTTTACTTCTGTATTCATCAGGAATATTGACTTGTAAATTGTTCTTGTGGCATCCCTGTCTGGTTTAGGTGTCGGGGTACTGCCGGCTTCATAAAATAGATTTGGAAGTGTACTCTCCCTTTCTGTTTTTTGGAAATGTTTGAGAAGGATTCGTGTTAATTCTTTAATGTTGGGTAGAGTTCATCAGTGAAGCCTTTGGGTCCTGGGCTTTGTTTTTGGGGAGGTTTTTGATTACTGATTCAATCTCCTTATTAGTAATTAGTCTGTTCAGATTTTTATGATTCAATCTTGGTAGTTTGTATGTTTCTAAGGAATTTATCCGTTTATCCTACATTGTCAAATTTATTGGCATATGATTGTTTATAGTAGTCTCTTATGATCTCATCTATTTCTGTGGTATCAGTTGTAATGTTCCTTCTTTCATTTCTGATTTTATTTGAGACCTCTTTCTCTCTTGTTTTTCTTGGTGAGTGTAGGTAAAGTTTTATCAATTTTGTTTATCATTTCAAAGAACCAGCTGTTGGTTTCATTGATCTTTTCTGTTGTCTTTTTAGTTTCTGCTCTGATCTTTGTCATTTCCTTCCTTCTGCTAACTTTGAATTATGTCCCTCGAGGTAAAGTTACATTGTTTGAGATTTTTTTGTTTGTTTCTTGAGGTAGGTATTTATCGGTATGAACTTCCTTCTTGGAACTACTTATGCAACATTATAAGTTTTGGTATGTTGTATTTCCATTCTCATTTGTCTCAAGGTAACTTTTTTTCATTTGTTAAGTTTTTTATTTTAATTCCACTATAGTTGACATAAAGTGCTATATTAGTTTCAGATGTACAATATAGTGATTGAGCAATTCCATACATTACTCAGTGTTCTTTATGGTAAGTGCACAGTACTTTTTGATTTCTCCTGTTTTTTTTCTTGATGTTTTAAGTACCATGTTGTTTAATCTCCACCTATTTGTGATTTTCCCAACCTTCATCTTTTTTTTCTTTTTTAAGATTTTATTTATTTATTTGACAGAGATCACAAGTAGGCAGAGAGGCAGGCAGAGAGAGAGGGGGAAGAAGGCTCCCCATGGAGCAGAGAGCCCATTGTGGAGCTTGATCTCAGGACTTTGGGATCATGACCTGAGCCGAAGGCAGAAGCTTTAACCCACTGAGCCACCCAGGTTCCCCCCCAAGCCTTCATCTTATACTTAATTTCTAGTTTTCTACCATTTTGGTCAGAAAAGATACTTGATGTGATTTCAGTCTTTCATTTTTTTAAGACTTGTTTTTGGCCTAACATATGATCTGTTCTGGAGAATGTTCCATGTGCACTTGAGAAGAATATGTATTCTGCTGCTTTGAGATCATATATTCTCTAGATCAAATGAATTTTAACAGATACATATATGCCATATGAGACTGATGTTTCCTTATTGATTTTCTGTCTGGATGATCTGTCCATTGATGAAAGTACAATATTGTATCTCCCTACTGTTACTATATTACTGTCTGTGTCTCTCTTTAGGTCTGTTAATATTTCCTTTATATATTTAGGTGCTCCTACACTGGATGCATAAATATTTACAACTGTTAAGTCATCTTGTTGGATTGACCCCTTCCCATTATATAATGCCCTTCTTTGTCTCTTACTACAGTCTTTGTTTCAAAGTCAGCTGTGAGTATAGCTATACCAGCTTTCTTTGGGTTTCCATTTGCATGGAATATCAAATATCTTTTCCATCCTTTCACTTCGGTCTGTGTGTGTCCTGTTTAAAGTGAGTCTCTTATAAGCAGCAATAGATCGGTCTTTTTTTTTTTTTTTTTTTTTTTTTAAATTGTTTCAGCCACTCTGTCTTCAATTGGAGAAGCTAGTCCATTTACATTTAAAGTAATTATAGAAAGGTATATACTTACTGCCATTTTGTTCATTGTTTTCTGGCTGTTTTGTTTTTGCTATTTTCATTTGTGATCTGATGAGTCTGTTTAGTGGTATGCTTAGATTTCTTTGTCAATGGTGGCTCTTCTGCAAGTTTTTGCTTTGTGGCTACCGTGAAGTTTACACATAACAACTGGTATTTATAACAGTTTATTTTAAGTTGATAACAACTTAAGTTTGAGAATGCATCCTAAGGCTCTATAGTTTTACTCCCCTCCCCACCCCCACGTTTTAGGTTTTTAATGTCATATTTTATGTCTGTTTATCTTATGCATCTGTTAAACATCGTAGTCTTTTAACCTCCATACTAGCTTTAAATTGATCCACCATCTTTACATTAGATTATTCTAAATTGTACTATATAATTACCTTTACCAATGAGATTTATATTCTTATATTTTTGGTACTTTCTTATATTTTCTATCTCTTGTGAAGTTCTCACTGTGTTCATTCATTCTTTTCCTGAGTTTGGTGAGGCTGTTTCTTGACCATTACTTTGAACTCTTTATTGAATAAATCATTTATTTCTGTTTCATTAAGTACTTTCTCAAGGCTTTATCTTGTTTTGTTTGATAAATGAAACACATTAGATAAAACAACCCTGTCTTCCCATCTTTAAGGAGTGGCCTCATGGAAGAAATGAACCTTAGAGTTCAACCCTGCCCGAGCCTTGGATTATCTCAGACCTTTGTGACTGTCTAAGCATTATTTTTGGTGGCTCCCAGTAATTGAGGGTGAGCCAAGGTCTGCCAGTATCCAAAGGGGAGGAGTTCAGTCAGCACCTAGGTTCAGGCTGATTGGAAGCTAGACCCTTAGGCAGCAGCTTTTAAAGAATGTAGATACATATGGTTCTGTGGAACTGCAAGCTTAAGTCCCTCTGGGCACCAGGAGGGCACCAGGGCACCAGGGCCAGGCAATCTTGAGGTGTCCTCTGGGTAGTAGTCCCAGACATTAGGGTGCCAGACAAATGTTTGAGTTCCTCTCTGGGAGATACTGACAGTTTGGAGCAAGGCAGGGGGACCGTGCTTAGATGATGTGTCCACTGGCCTCTATCCCCACAGCGCATCTTAGTAGACCCCTAGATATGTACCAAACTAGAGGTCTGCCCCTCAGGCTGAAGCTCCTGAACGAGCAAATGGTTCTGTCACAGAGAGACCTGGTGTGTCTTTCGGTTTGCTGTCTGTGCAGTGCCCTGGTGGTGACAGCCAGACAGGAACCGTCCCCCAAATTGTTAAGAGTCCCATGGGATCCAGGAACACATGCCCTGTGGGTCACCAAGTGCTCAGTGATTGAGGGGCTTCCCCTGGGTGACAGCCATAAAAGCTGGAGCACCAGACACATGGACAAGCTCCTCTCCAGGAGGTACTGGCACTCTGGAGTGTGGTGGGGGTGGAGGGAAGTGAGAAGTCAGCACCAGCTGCTGAGGTCTCTGGAAAGGATGACACTAGGGCGTTAACTGTGGCTTAATTAGAAGCTGGCCCCTCAGGCTGATGATTTAAGATCAGCAAACAAGCCTCTTTCCCTGAAAGCCTGGGTGCCTCTGAATCGGCTGTTCCGTGCTGGTCCTGGGGCAACTAAGTCTGGGCACAGGCTTTTGAAGATCAGTTTTACAAGTTTGCTCTATAGCCCTAAGGGTCTCATGAACAGAAACCCATTATTTTCAATGTTCAGTGTTTTGGGGGCTTGTGTCTTAGAAGCTGGAATTGCCCAGTGTAGAGCACAAAACATTTGCTTCTCAGGAAAAGCTCTGGGTTTTGAGTATCTGCCTTTGTGAGTGCTCCTGCCAGGGGTGGGGTTAATGGCCAGATTGTGTTTCAGCCTCCCATAGCTGCATCAGTGTGGGGTTTTCTTGTTTGCCTGATATGTGTAGGCCTCACTTTAGCTTTTAGGGTTGTTTTTCCAGAGGAAACTGTTCAAATGCAGCTGTAGATTTCACGTGTCTGTGGAGGGAGGTGAGTTCAGGATCTTCCTGTGACACCATCTTGAACTGAAATCTGCTTTTCTCCTTAAATAGGGAGTACTGGCCACCGTGCTAAATGCCAGCTTCTTTTTAAGGCACTGAGCTGAGCGTGCAGGATGAAACAGAAAAGGTAGGTGCCTGGACCTCACAGAACTTACAGGTTAGCAGGGGAAAGTGGATATGAAATTAATAATTACCCAATAGAACAGCACTGTGAGTTCTGTGAAGGAATAGAGTACTAACCAATTATCTAATAGGAGATAGTGACCTAGTTGGGGTGAGGGCTGGGGAGTTTTGGAGATCATTTCAGGCCCAGGACAGGAATTCACATGCTCTGGGACGCAGGCATGTCCAAGGACCTGTGTCCTTGGTGTCTCTTTGCCTTCTACCATCACTGGCCATGGTCTCCCACCGCTTCTTGACATCTTGATTCTATGCATGTCCTCTTCTGAATCTTCTTAATTTCCAATTCTAAAGTTTTAGGAGAGGCAGAGGCCCTAACTCAGATTGCTGGTAGACCTGGGCATGGATTTCTCTTGGGTGAAGTGTCAGCCCTGATTTAAGAAACTGAGATTCAAGGTCAGGGTAAAATGTTAAAAATATGGGTTGGGGGTGAAGTCTGGTAATGAACATTCATTCACTCAACAAGTACTGAACGTGCCAGATGTTGGGGAGGGTATGGCCTGGACTGTACAATTATGAACTTGTAGTATACCAAGGAACACACTAATACATAGGCATAAGTGCCAGGTGTGCAAAAAACAAGGGCCCAGTGAGCCTTCCTGAAGAAAGAATTGGGCCTGAATGGCATCCAGAAAGTTGAGTTGATTAGCCAGCAGAATGCAGGGTGGGCCAACACGGGGATGGGGGTTGCTAAGGGGACTTGCAGGATGCTGGGGGCAGTGTTGTATAGCCGAGGGACTTCCCGGGAGCCTAAATGGGGGAGCAGAGATGTGCATATGTGCTAGAGTCGAGGGTGAAGACATGGACGGCCAGAGAGGCAGCCAAGTGGAGCTTGGAAGGTGGGACAGAGCCATGCATCAGAGTCACCTGGGAGGCTTATTGAAACAGATTGCTGCATCCCACCTCCAGTTTCAGTCAGTCTGGAGGAGAAGATGCATTTCCACAAAGTTCCTGGGTGATACTTGTCCAGAGACAACATGCAGAGAAGCACTGGGTTAGAGGAAGGCCAAGAGTGAGGGGACTGGCTAGGAGTGAAGGGAGGCACCTGGAGAGAAAGGGTTTATTGGGATTTATTTAAAGGATTTATTGGCAGCCACTGTGCTCATCTTTTTACATATTATCACAGTCCTGAGATGTCATCCTTATTCTAGAGGAAAGGAAGCACAGAGGCAAAAATCTGTGCCCATGGCCAGTTAGTCAGTGACTGTGTCTAGATTAAGACACAAAGCCTGTTCCCAGCCACACTGGAATGGACAAGTGGTGACTGACAGCGTGGTGGCAGGGGCCACAAGGGAGATAGAAACTTCATGGGACTTCCAGCTTTCTGTTTGGGCAACAGGGTGGTAGACATGATTGCCTAGAGCAGGTTCAATTTGGGAGACCTCAAACTCGGGCTTGCCTTTGGGGTTAGGACTGGCGTGTTATGCTTTCTGAATAAGTTCAGATGTCCGATAGACAAGTGGATGCAAGAGTCTGGGGACTCGGGAGAAAGGACCAGACTGAGGGGCTGGAAAGCATCATGTGGGTGACATGGTGTTGGGAAGCCCCAGGAATATGAGGTAGGCAGAGGGAAAGTATGGGGCCCTCCCTGAGGAAATGAACAGCCAAGGAGCAGGCAAAAAGGGGGCTGAAAGCTAAGGGCTGGGCAGTGATGTTGATGGTAGTTTCTCGAAGTGTGTGATGGAAGCAGTGCTGCTGTAGAGGTCAGGCAAGGACTGGGATGTGCTGCTGGATGTAATAAGCAGGTCAGTGGTGACCTCAAGCAGGCCACTTTCAGGGGACAGGTTAATGGGAGGCAGGAGGTGGCGGAGGGATGATTAGGAGGTGAGCAAGTCACGGGAAGAGGCCAGTCGAGATGGTTCTATTGCGGATTTATAGGTCTGAACAGGAGTTGGGGTCAGTATTCAGGAGCAGTTTCTGTCACTGTTCTGGAGCCTTCCTTAGTGACTATGAACAGGGCTTAAGGGAGAAACCAAGTGCAACATCGAAACGAGCCCAAGTGTTGTCTTGCTTTTAGAAAGCTTAGAAAGATCTGGCCTCTTAGGAGGGCTGATTTGGGTCCTAGTTTTACCTATCCCTTAGCTGCTTCCCCCAGAGCAAACTTTGGGCTACAAAACTTTTTATTCAGAGGATTGTCCGAAGGTAGAAATACTCTGGTGGGAAGGGGACAGGAGGTTCAGAGCCTCCCCTTGTCCTGCTCTGTTCCACCCTCCCTCCGGGTGTCTCAAAGCCTAGGGCCGCTTAGAGCAGTGAGAAGCCCTAGCCTGGAGGCCACCTGGGGTCACCCCCAGCCTTGACTATGTCAGGTCACTGACCTTCATCATAGTAGTGTGTGTTCCCTGCTCAGTTCTCGGGGATGCCAGAAAGCAGACACGTGGTGATTAGGGGCGAGGATAGCAAACCTGCCAGGGCTGTATGGGTTTAAGCACATGGCAGGGGTCTCCTGCCGCCATCACGGCAGTGAAGCCCAGCATGTCCTCCAGCAGCTAGTTACTACCTGTCTCACGGTCCAGTAATCCTGACAACTCTCTCTGTAGCTTCCTCCTGGTTTCCTTATGTCAGGCTGAGCAGATGGCTCTCTTTAAAGATGGCTGGCTTACAGGTGCAGAGCTCATCCCAGGGGAAGGGGCCCCGAGAAAGGAAGAGCTGCTGGGTTAAGGGCAGACTACCCAGCCCTCCCAGTCCCTCCGACTGGAGGGGATAGGGACAGTTGACAGCCAGTATGTGGGAATGGTCTAGCTCCCTTCCCCACCCAATTGCGCAGCTTAGAAGTGAATCGCAGGCAAGAGGCATGAGCAATGGATTAAACTTCAGAGGAGAAAAAATACTTGAACAACTTCTCTGATCACATGCAGAGCGTGATCAATCTGGGGCCAGTGGTTAAGGACTCTGGACTATTACCTGCTTGAAGCAAGGACAGTCTCGGAGCAGGGCTAGTGAATAGCACTCGGGCTGGAGTACGGAGCCAGGAGACCGAGGAGGGCGTTTTTCTGCTCCCTCTTTGAAAGCAGGCCTTCTCAGACTTGACTCCAAAGTAAACAGATCTCTTACCTTTTTTCCTTAAGTGCCTTCTGGCACATAAGGGCTTTCTGAAATGGAGCCGTTTGCTGCCACACTGGGAACATGCTATGTGAAAAAGGAAGCACGTGTAGAGACACACATGCTGCTGAGACAGTGTGCATGGGGGCTTCTGCCGCTCAGACCCACCGAGGCCTCACAATGCTTGAGGCGTTGTGGCCGGGACCCGAGAGATGGCAGGTGGGCTGAGGGCTGGGACCAGGCTGGCAGGAGTGTTATTACACCAAGTGACTTCATCTTTCACAGGGCATGTTTTTCCACCAAGAAGCAGAGGATCGGCAGCAGCTGGAGTTACAGCACCCCCAGCCCCCCCCACCCCTGCCCTAACGTGGCCCCTACAGGAGAGAACAGGTTGGGTAAAGCCATTTCCTCACAATGAGACGGAGCCTGGGCAAAAAGTTTCCCCTGAACAGTGGTTCTGCACGGTGACTGGGACTCCAAATTGCCTAGAGAGCTGAGGAAGCTGCTGGGACCGGGCTGTGTGCTCGGAGAGTGGCACTAGATGTCCAGGCCCCAAAAGGGAGGAGGGCACGAGACAGATTCCGTTATAATAGCCATCTTTATTTGTAAAAATCCAGATATAAAATGTATTCTTTCAGTCTTTCCAAGTTTTCCTTTTTACAAAAACAAAAAGGCACATAAAAACCATCCCCGCTGTCATTCCCATAGACGAGGTTTTTCAGGCAGCCCTCCCCCCTCCCCCCCATAGAGCTACATGCTTCATTCCGGGACGTCTCGCTCCCCCACATGCTTCGGTGCTTTCCTACCAGGGTAGAGTTCCGAATTCCAAGACTGAAGTACACAAAGGGGGTGGGGGTGGGTGCGAAGTGTGTGGCGCGATGCTCCGCGGCGTGCAGGACACAGGGTCTAGTAGTAGGTCTCCTTCTCTACCCAGCCTGGGGGCAGCACAGACAGACAGACAGACACATGGCAGTGAGGCCTCCCAGCTCTAGCACAGTGGGAACGACAGGGAGCGACCGGGGGTGGGGGGTCACCCAAATTCAATACCGGGCTTCAACTGTTCTTATTGCAAATGCTTCTAGAAAGGACTTGTTAATTGGGAAGACGGCTCCAATTTCGGACCAGCTTTCCACTCTATCATATTGGGTTTGAGTTCCATTCAAAATAGGATTGCTTCTGAAAGCCCTTGGGGATGGTACTGTGGCTGTAGGCAGTCTGGGTTGCCTTAGCCCACCCGACTGATGCAACAGAAGCCACGGAACGACAGCCTCCCCCACACCCCTGCTGAAGCTAAAAGGTCTGGCATTACCTCCAGGGCGTCGCCTGATGATGAGTTTTCGGACTTCATCGTACACGAAGATGAGAAGAGAGTAGGGGAAGGCACAGAACCACCAGGTAGGTCTGGAAGGAGAAGCAGGTACCAGTTTAACCCATGAACACAATTCAAAGGCAAGAGAAGGTATATCACAGTGACAGTGGAATAGTCTGGAAGGAGCCAAGCACGGTCACAACTAACCACTAAGCCCTTAGTGTGGACCACACAGGAGGGTCTTAGGAACAGGACGCTGCTCTCTGTGCCCAGGGCCTAAAGAGAGGCAGGGCAAAGCCAACCACGGACTTTCTTCCTAAGTCCCCTTCCCACCTTCAAATCTGGTTTTTGTAATTTGGTTTGTAGGAGGAGTTGAGATTTTTTGTTTACCATCCCACAGCAAAGGCACATTTTCTTTCCTCCCTTTCCAAAGTTTAAGAAGCCCGAGAGTGACCTTTGTCTATGTCCTGGTCTATGTGAAGATCAAGACTACCAATGTGGGTCAAAACCAGTTTCTCTATCCCTTGTATTCAGTCAGCTGTGTGTTGAATCCCTGTGTTGGGGAACGAAAACAGCCGAGCTCTTAAGAGAGAGCAGAGGCCTTTGGGAGCCTGGCGGGCCGCAGCCACAGTCCCTAGCCTGGAGACAAGGCGGCTGGGGCAGCCTCGTCCGAAGGCTGTGCTTTCCTGACGACCAGCTCCTGCAGTCAGTGCATGAGGGAGGCTGTCCCAAGACAGAGACCTGGCACTCTCCTTCTTCCTGGTGCTAGGCATCCTAGGACCTCCCCAGCTAGGAGAGGACCTCCTGTGACTTAGCCACAGAGTTACTAACCCACCTTTCGAACTGAACAGAACCTGTTCAGGAACAAGCTCCCTAGTCAGAACAAAACATGGCCTGAGGCACTACTCCATTTCAGTGACTTTCCATCTCAGCCTTTTGGAGAACTGGGTTCTCCTACCCTCTTCTCAACAAACAATGGCTCAAGCTGATGGGGCAAGCCTTGTCTAAGTTGCATCCTCCTAGTGTACGCCAGCTCTTTGTAAGGTGCTGCAACAAAGATCCCATAAACCATGCCTTAAAAGATTACAACCTAGTGGGGAGCAGAAATAACAAGTAATAGCAAAGAAGGGTGCAGATGTACATGTCCAAGAGGGCAAGATCACACAGGGCTAGCTCCAGGAGCTAGGCCCTCAGAGACTCTCTGGTGTCAGGGGTGGGAGGGAGCATCCTTACCAAGAACCCATGCAGGGAGAAAGAATCCTGAATTCTAACAGAAGCTTGGATGGCTACAAGAGAAGGCTGAAAAGACAGGCTGGACAGTAGCAGACAGAACCCTGGACGTCAGGCCACCCTTGCACAGAAGGGATGTCTGTATAGGCCCAGCAAGATGCTGGTAAGGCCCATGGGGCTTGGCTCCTTCGGGGATGGGGTCAGGTTACTGCAATTCACGCTTCTGATAAACCATTGTTTTTCACCTACAGGGTTTACCACCAAGTCCCTCACTGCTCCGGGCTGGTGGGTTTCCTTTGGTCTACTTTACCCATGACCCACCTCCAGCCTGCTTCTCCCGCCTCCTTTGAGAACAGAGGATTCAGGGGCCCACAGAGGTGGGGGCCTGACAGCACACACAGGGGCTAGGTAAGTAAATCAAGATGTGAACCCCGTCCCCAAACCTCAGAATACCAATGACAAGTGGGACTGTTGCTATGAGGGACCCGAGCACTCACACAGCTGGTGAGCCATCCCAAGGTACCAGAGCCTGTCGGGCCTGATCTCAGCCAAATCCCAAGCACCCTGGTCAGTCCTTCCTAATTTCCAGTGCAGAGGAATTCTCGTACAGGCCACCCCAAACTCCTAAAAACACCAGCTACTAGTGCATGTCACGAGGGAAGTCCCACTTCTGTTTCACGCTTTGGGGAGCTGGGCGAGGAGCGACTTACTTGAGGGGGTACATCCTCAGGGCAACACCCATTCCAGGGCAGTAGGAGAGGAAAGCAGCAAGGGCCGTCTCTTCAAAGAGGCCAAATATTAAGATCTTGTTCCTAAAATCAAGAAGACAGAAAGCTTAAGAACACAAACCGAAGTTTATGTTCTAACACTGTTCAGCAGCAGATCAATGTCTTTATGTATTCGTTGCACTTAGGAACTGGAGGGCAGATGAAAACAAAGGCTGGAAAATGACACTGGCTCCTAAATTTGTGCCAAAGGGGAGATTCCAGAAGCTGCCATGTGCCTCGGACCTGGATCTTACAAAGCGCTGAGAGATCACCAGAGCCCGGGGGTCCGAGGGCCCCAACTGTCCTCTACTCACTTCATCCCCTGTTGGAAGACAGAGTTCCTCCTGGTCTTGCAGATGACCAAATCAGCCCACTGCACCACGACGATACTGACAAAGAAGGCTGTGTGGCAAGTGAACTCCACGATCTTCCTCTGTTCGTAAGTCTGAAACACAGAAGGCAGACAGAGGAGCCCGGCTCGTGGCCCTCACGGCTGGTGGCCCGAGGAGCCCCCCATTGGTTAGGCCCTCACTTACCCACTGCTGCCCGTAGCTGTCCTCCACGTCGTTGATCCAGCGGTCATCCCAGTCCACGCGGATGCCCAGCAGGTGGGTCGGGAGGAAGCCGTTCTCAGCCAAAATCACAAAGTATGTGAAGAAGCCGCCCAGGGCCTGGATCATACCTGCAAGTGTGGGAAACCATTCTAACCTGGTTCCAGGGCACCCGCACACTGGTCTGACCGCCACAGCAGGCCCGGGATGGAACGTATTAGGGGCTGTCTTTCGTACTGGTTGGGGGAGGAGTGGGAAGATGGAGGACCCCAGGGACACAGCCCTTACCCAGCAGCTTCTTCTTGTTTTTGAGTCACTGTTTAAAAACTTTAATTAAAAGGGGAAGACACACAGGCCTTGCTCTGAAACACCCACTGCTGTCATATGATCATGTATCTACCAGGGCAGAGTCTCTTTAGGGGAAAAAGGCTTCCCTATTTTTAAAATTTCTGCTACAATGTGACTTTTCCCATCTCTGTTTTCACATTCCTGATAGTCAATGTGGCACCTTCTGACCAACCGCCCCCCACACCCCCTTCAGGACCCTTCTCCCCTGGCATCTGATCCCACCATACCACCCTGAGTTCCTCAGGGCCAGGTTTCATCCTATGCTCTGGCCCTTGTCCCCCTTAGAGTTAGGTCTTCCTGGCCATTAGCCAACTCCTTGTCAGCAGCTGTTAACCAGTCTCTGCCGTATTTCCACCAGAAACTCCTCTGTTCCGCTTCACATAAGTTCAGTGATGTAACCCATTGATCCAAAGGCCTGGGCTGCTCCTGGTGGCCTCACTGGTTTCTCCTGAAGGCCACTAGGCAGAACACGGTGGATCAAAGGGCATTTTCACCGCCCATTCCCTGAAGACCACCTGTTAGCTGGTCATGCTTCAGGTACCGTGGGAATCAAGTCTTGGGGTGGGGAGATGGGGGTGCAAGGCCCTTTGGTGGTGACCCGCCTGCCAGACCTTCAAGCTCGTGCAATTTCTTCAAAGCCTAACTCTCTACCCAAATTAGTGACCGACACTCTATCCCCAGGAAACACGGCCTCTGAGTGGACTGTGCCTGGCATGAGAAACCAAGCCCATCTGAGGCCTCCCCCCATGCTCCCCTCTCAGGACCGGGGGTGCGGCGGCTCACCAATCTGCCCGTAGGCCATGCTGATCAGCCGCTCATTCACAAGCTTGTCCGTTTTGGGGTTTCTGGGCTGTCTCTTCATGATGTCGCTCTCAGCTTGCTCGTAAGCCAGGGAGATGGCAGGAACCTGGGGGAGAAGTATCAAAGTTGTCAGATACCAGAAAGCTGACAGCATGAACGTTTTATTATAAAGTCCTTGCCACCCTCCCCTTTAAAACTGGTTTTCATACCATGAGATGCTATAACCAGTCCTATTATAAAACAAAACAAAACAAAACAAAACTTCCCTTTCATATAATGTTGCTATCTGATAGTCGGGTGTTGCCAGCTGCCTCGAGGACTGGGAAATGCTGCTTCCTGGGGGCTGAAGCCATGACACACGCCGGGTGCCCATACGCCCAGCCTGATTGGGTGTTGCAGCACCGGGTGAGCGAGGGCCTGAAGCTGCCACACCAGGCACTTACCATGTCCGTGCCCAAGTCAATGCAGAGGATGGTGACGGTCCCCAGTGGTAGTGGAATGTTTGCAATAATAAATATCAGGAAGGGGGTGATCTCCGGAATGTTACTGGTCAGGGTGTAGGCAATAGATTTCTTCAAGTTATCAAAGATCAGACGACCTGGGAAAGCAAGAGTTTGGCTTTTTTATTTTTTACTATAGAGGATAAAGGAATGGGCAGGCTAGGAGTAGACACAGAAGGGCAGTACTGCGATGAGGTTTTGGTGAACACCTTTAAACACAGTGCTCTCTCTCACCTTCTTCTACTCCAGTTACAATTGATGCAAAGTTGTCATCCAGAAGAATCATGTCGGCAGCTTGCTTGGACACATCGGAGCCAGCGATCCCCATAGCAACCCCAATGTCTGCCTTCTTCAGGGCTGGAGAGTCGTTCACGCCATCGCCAGTTACAGCCACGATAGCCCCCTGCCAGAAGAAGGGGGGTGGGTAAGAGCCCCGAGGTCCAGGGATGGAGGCACACCAGGCACACACCTCAACTTGCCTCTCCTTGCTACGACCCCGCCCCTTTCCTCGGAGACCCTCAGCAGGCTCAGAACCAGCTTAGCCAAGATGCCACCCAGCCACCAGCCAACCACAGAGTTAAGGAGTGCTAACGATCGGATCCCCTCCCCAGACCAACAAGGGCTTAAGGACTTCTCAGGGGATGGGACAGGTCTCCTGCTGTTCACATCCTCTAGAGACACAGCGAGCCTGGACTGGTCTTCTAGGCCAAGTGTGGAGCCTGACTCTGGGCCACAGTGAAGACGTGTGTGGCCAAGTACAGGGCTCTGTTGGGTCGTTATCAGGTTCCCCTGCCCTGAAGGCGCCCGCAGCCTCTTTCCGGCACACAGGCAGTGAGTCTAAGAAAAGCTGGGCCATGCTTCCGGCCCTGGCACTGTGATCACGGAGGTCAACAGGGCCTGAAAGAGCCTGGCCCTGGCTGCCTGCTAACCTGTCTCTGGCAGCCTTCCACGATGATAAGCTTCTGCTGAGGAGAAGTCCTGGCAAACACGATCTCTGTGTGGTACTTCAGAATGTCATCCAGCTGCTCAGAGGTCATGTCCTTCAGGTCGCTTCCATGCACCACGCAGGCCTTGGCATCTCTAGGATTGGGATGGGAAGAAAGGTCCCCCACCGCGTCACCCGTGTGATGCTCCTCACCACAAAGGATGTTCTACTACACGGGAGGCTTTATACGACAGCCCAGGGTTAGACGCGATCTTCCCCATCGCGTTAGAGCTACCATCTGGGCAGTAGTCCGCAGGTTACAAGCATGTTCCTACATACTAGATCTCGTTCAAGACTCACCACCACCTGTGGGGCAGCCTGCCTTCACCTTCCTTATAGAGGACATGTTGAAATGATAGGACCAAGTTCTAGACAGGAGACCAAACCCTCTCGTAGCTCAATGCTGGGGGAAGGGGACCCCACACTCCAACGAAACACCAGAACAATACTGCTTTGTCTCTGTTGCCTTCTGTACTATACTGTCCAAAATCCTTTTTGGCCTGAACTACCTGGACAAGTTGGCGTGGCCCGGAAAATGGACTTGGTGTGAGGTGTTGGGTTGCATGCTCTGAAATGAAGGCTCGACTACAGAGTATACCATATGACAAAGCTTCAGCTTCCCTGCTCTGCAGCGTGGGACTGATGCCCACCTTCATAGGTTACTGCGTCAGTGCTAAGAATATGGAAGCACCACCCAAGTGTTGGCTACAATGACATGCTCTCACCGAAACCTTCCCCTGGAAGGACAGGTTGCCTTCTGGAACTGCAGGGGCCTTTCCTATTCAGAGCAAGCACAGAAGCACACCATCATGGAACCAAGCTGATGATCCCCAACCACCATCATCTGCACATTCAAGGCAGAGCAGACTCTGAGTTTCCTGCCTTACCTGGGGTTCACCTGGCTCACTGGGATGTTGAGGCGGGCGGCAATGTCTTCCACGGTCTCATTGCCTTCTGAGATGATGCCCACACCTTTGGCGATGGCTTTGGCTGTGATTGGATGGTCTCCAGTGACCATGATGACCTGGAACAAGAAACAGGGCAATTTATTTGAATGCAACTGCCTAAGCTGGCAAGAAGAAATATTAAGGATGCTTCATCTTAAGAATATCAAGAAAGCAGGAATGCAAATCTAAAATGGGTAAACGTTAACCAAAAATACAAACATGCACCTGTTTATGAAAACACAAAGCAACATCCAGATCCTATCTTGGTATATGACAAGATGTGTAACGTCTGTTTTTCCTTTTATTACACAGTCACAAGAAAACTCAAATGTACTAAAACGAGCCCCCCCCCCCCGCCCCACCAAAAAATCTGATGCTGATAGGACCGTAGGGCAAGAGTGCCAGATACTGCCTGGGGAGCATCCCCAAAGTGGCTCAGTTTGGGGAGAGAACATAAATATGTAGAAAGAATTCAAATCTTGTTACTGCTTTTCTGACCTGATGATTATATTCAGAAGACTACACTTACAAGTATAGTCAAAGTGGTGGGGGAGTTATTTTTTACAAAGCTTTTCAGGGTGGTATTACCAACAAGAATGAGAGAGTGGAAACAAATCAGACAGCCAGCACCAAGGCAGGCTCAAAAAACCACCCGTTATCGGTGCACTTGAACAATGTTCTGTGACTTAGAGAGACAGATACAGAGGACACCAAACATTCATTAAAAAACCAGTTAACTGAAAACGGAGAAGATCTCCTGTTTGCTACATGAAGTAGATCAATTTAGAACGGGAGTATTTCAAATTTAAGACCTTAAACGCCAAATTTTTTTGCTCTTTTCAATGATTTTCAGGCTTCCGTTTGTTTCCCCCCAAATATGTGTTTTTTTAATTTCGAATCCCTCATCTGCTGTCTACACCAACATTTTATTTTAATATCATTTGGCCTTTTCTAGAGGTAACCAAAGCTTTAGAGGTAAGAAACTCATCCCTCCAGTGAGAAAACGAGCTGGCCACTTGGCTCCTGTGGGGCCACGTGACTAAGCAGGGAGCCCCGAGGCAAGACAGTGATGTCAAGGAAGCACACTACACACTTACCTTAATGCCAGCACTGCGACATTTGCCCACAGCGTCAGGGACAGCAGCCCGCGGAGGGTCAATCATGGAGATGAGGCCCACAAAGCAGAGGTTCTCAACAGGGAAGTTCACATCATCTGTGTCAAACTGGAACCCTTCAGGAAATTGTTCATCGGGCAGAAACAGGTGGCAGAAACCTACAAGGAGGGTGGGGTGGGGTGGGGGGGTGTCTGTGAGGACCTCACTGCAGCCAACAGCCCAGGACAGTAGCCACCGGTCATTCGGATGGTCTACCTCTGGATCCAAGCTGAGTTCAGAATATTGTTTCGAGTTTTAAAGCCGTGAGGTTTTATTTAACAGGTACAGATGCTATGGAGTCAGAAAAACCATGCAAATGACAGAGGCCATGACCAAACCTCAGCGGAAGCACCCTGTCCAGCGCAGAGAAGACGTACAAGGACAGGACTGGTGGGCACTGGGACTGCAGGGTTCTAGACCTACCACTCAGGTGCCTGGATTGGGCAAATCATGTAATTATTGGTCTCTGCTTCTTTCTTTAGAAAAATTGAGCTCCCATCTCTGCTTGCTGTTCATCTAACCACAATACACCACTGCCCACCAGCAAGGTCCAGCCTGCCAGCCAAGCTGAGGATAAATACGCAGCAGACACATTCTGCCCGAGGTGCTTATCACACAGTATCACTGCTGCAAGATCAGGACATTCCAGAGGCTCCCGCAATGTGGTATGAAGGTTACAATGTTCCTTAAAGTGGTGGGAGGTGGCAAGTAGGTTCGAGGAAGAGAGAACGCTTCTACTCTGGGCCCGCAGACACGGGAATGGAGAAACAACACTGGATAGTGATTTTTCAGTGAAGAGAGACTTGTAAGAGAGATACCTCAGATCGGATGAGGGAACCAGAGGACAGGCCCAGGCAATCAATTCTGAGTTACTAAGCTAAGCGGAACAGGAATACATTAATGATGGCTCTGTACCTGTCCACCCCCAAAAGAGTGCAAACGTCTCTTTCTCAATTACATTGTATAATGAGTATGCCATACTTCTCATCTGCCCTTGCTGACCTACTCGGAAAGGACAGGTGGCTCTCTAGATGAAAAGTTTGCTGCCAACATCATTTGTGAGCAGACACGTATGGTCCAGTGTAAATTCACAACTGTTGGGCCAGTCAGGAAATGATTTTACTCTAGGCATTAATTTTAATTTCATTAAGTTTGTAGGTCATAGTCCTAGCAACAAAGGTTTGATAATAAAGCTCTTCCCTTTTGATCTTTTCCCAGGCAAACAGAACTGACCAGCCTGAGACCAAAGGTCTAAGTATGAATCAGAAGCAAACCAACAGGGTTTTGTTGCTCCAAGGCCCCCAACACACCAAACATCTCTCCAGCCCTTCCTATTTTCAGAATAGCGGAACAGATCGAGGAGAAGGAGGAATCTTCTGGAAAGGCTCAAGGGAGGTCAGGACACTGCAGAGGCGGACCAGACCAATAGCCGTGCGGCTGGCTGTCCACGTCCGTACCTAGCACACGCTCTCCGAGGCCGCCGAGCTCCAGGTAGGCGTTCTGGAAGGCATCCTTCAGCTCCTCATCCAGGGGCTGCTCTTTGCCGTGCAGGAGGATGGAGCTGCAGCGGTCCAAGATCCTTTCCGGGGCACCCTTCATCACCAACAGGTGTCGGGGCTCAGACGTGTTGGGGTTCTTGTGGATGGACAGCTGTAAAGGATGGTGGAGACGTGAACACTGGTGGGTGCAGGGAGCTCAGCTCACCTACTGCTGGAGAGTGTCAGGACAACCTACCCAGGTCCCGTACTTCTTAACTTTGGTGTCCCACACCTTGTAGCACACTTCGAATGCTACCCGAAAAACCAGAACGGCGATGTCGCCCTAAATCCCTGGCCCGTGTTCCTACGGAAACCTTTCCTGAAGGGAAACTGGGGAAGGACAGCCCGTACGTGGATGCCTCGCCCCCTCCCCACAACCCCTCTCCAAACCTAAATACACCAGAGGGCCCCAACATGTTAGGAGAGGGTTGGTTTTTCCTACCGAAACACAAATTCTATACCTAATTCAGGGTCAAATGTAAAAGCTCACAGAAAGCTGGGAGAATTCATTTTTTGAAGCCATTTAAGCTTGTAACATTTCAAATGGGCCAACAGCTCTCCTTCTGGCTTCCGGCCCTCCCTGCCTGCCCCCTGGGCTGCCTGTGCCACTGCTAGGCCACCTGGTACTTGTTGGTGGAGTTGAAGGGGATCTCCACGATCTTGGCGTATCGCTCTCTCATCTCCTTCACAGAGCCACAGCACAGCTCGATGCATTTCAAGAGCGCGGACTCCGAGGCGTCGCCTGCCACTGCCCGCTGTGAACAGAGAAGTCACCCGTGAGTAAGTCTGCAGTGCACCACTGAACACCGAGAGTTCTGCGGATGTACTCCGAGCTTGTTCGAGGTGGAGGACAGGGCAGGCGAGGGGGAAGCAGTGGTGGCGGCAGGGACCAGCCTCCCTCTGCTCAGACACACCCCAGCCTTCTCCTATCGGCCCTCCTGCCCCACCCCAGTTCCAGCTTCCAGGAGAAGAGGGGTGTCTGAAGGGGTTACCCACCCTTGAGAGGAGCATAACACACTCTTCTAACCTACTTTAGCCTGTTTTTTGTTTGTTTGTTTTATCTTTTAAAAATCTTCCCCTGTTGCAAGGTCTCAAAAGCCAACACTATTCCGAAGGATGTACTCCTGGTTGTGAACCTGAAAATACCAAGCGAGAGTCCAAATATTTGGAGCACCTACAACTTAGAAGAAAATCCCTTCAGTTCCCAGGACTGAGGGCATACGGTTTGTGTCAAGGGCAAAATAGAGGGCTTTAAACATTATTCAACTGTGCAAAATTATCTTGGCCTGAATGGTGTGAATGGAAAGCTATTATTAGCTCCAACAGTCATATAATCAGCTAACATTTTAAGTTAAAGCCCACACTCGAGGTAACACATACTTCTCTTTTGTGTGATATACTGGGACCCACTAAGAACATTTTTAGGTGTAGTCAACTTTTATATAAACACTTGAGAACTCCAACTGCTTTAAGACTGCACAGGCAGATGAAAAGATTAATGCTCACAAACACAGTAGCCCCATTTAATAAGAAAGGTGGCTAGGTTTGTTAAAAAATGTGGAATCAGTGGGATCATTTTTAACAAAGGCCAGTTATTAAAGCACAATAGAGCGGCATGCCTTTTGTTGGCGGGGGGGGGGGGGGGGGGGGCTGTGGAGGAGGGACAGTAATAATGCCACTGACTTGGCCCCGTCCCCTGAAATAGTCAAATACAGGCCATGCTCCCTCTCTGGCACTTTTAAGTGGGGAAAGATCTGAAACCTATTACATCCTATACTGAAAACCTAGAAGATTTCCACTTTGAGGAAATCCCAGGATAAACAATATCTTCCTCTAATCAACATTAATTCAATGCCAAGAATGCCTCCTTCAAAGGATACAGGGGTCCCATCTTCCTAAGGAGAAGCCCTCTCAGTTCCATCTAAGTACGCCTGCCTGCTCTCGGACAGCCTGGTCTCTACCCAGAACCACCCCCAGCAGCCCTGCTGAGAACAGGAGCCCAGAGGGCCTCCTCACACATCTTCCGCAGCCTCAACAACCCTGTGCAGCTATGACCTTTCCAAGATTGTCTCCACAGGCAGCACAGTGAAACCTCAGTCATTTCGCATTTCACATGAATTCCATGAGCCTGAGCTTATTTTTGCATCATTAGTAAGCAAGCGGAGAACAAATAAGATAAGAGAAATAGCTGGGCTATTTTAAGAAAATAAATGGCTTAAGGGATTTACTGGAATCTACTGTATCCTAATATGCAAATACGATTATCGAGTCACAAAAGCAGCCCTCACTGTCTCTAGGTTAGCAGATATCATACTCAGAGTGGCAAAACTGGGTTTTACTCATTCGGTTTCTCACAGTAAAGACTGCTTCCCACTTCTGATCAGTTCTTAGAGCAGAGTCCCTCTTCTTGAACCTCTGCAGACTGAAGGTAACCCTCAGGGCTTTGGGATCCCCAGACAACACTTCACAAGGAGGGTGTCCCATGAGGAGCAATCCCCTTACAGAACCCAGAGGGCACATGCTTTCTGAAGGAAACACCCAGGTGGTGGTTCTTGTGGGGTACCTACACTCCCACACGGTGGCCTAACAGTAAACAGGAACTCCTGAGCATACCTTAAGGATAGGTAGATTTTCCTGGTTTGCCTGAAACACCGCCCTGTTACAGAGACCCGCAATTCTGGAC
This sequence comes from Mustela lutreola, assembly GCF_030435805.1. Lineage (NCBI taxonomy): Eukaryota > Metazoa > Chordata > Mammalia > Carnivora > Mustelidae > Mustela > Mustela lutreola. Next base: position 99,606,245 of record NC_081299.1, on the reverse strand, counting down.
AAAGCGAGCCAGGTGGCTGAACTCTTGTCAAATGAGACACCTGGCCGGGGCAGGAAAAAAAAACAAAAAGAAAAATAATGCATTACCTTTGTGTTAACATCCCATAAAAAGGTAAATGTTTCATCTCATTTCCCAACTAATGAAACTAGTCAGGTTTCAGGGCAAAGTCAAGAGAAATCTCAAACCCATTCCCTTAACTCCTTACCAAATGATAAAAAACAAAAACAAGAACTTAAAAAAAAAAAGAAAAAAAAAAAAGCCACATGAAGTGAGGCTATGGTGTGGGGTGGGCCTGGGCCTTACTTACCACTCTGATTCTCTGTCGTGTCGGCTTCATGGATTTGATTGTCGAACCACATGTGGGCCACTGTCATCCGGTTCTGAGTCAGAGTTCCAGTTTTATCCGAGCAGATGGTAGATGTGGACCCCAAGGTCTCCACGGCTTCTAAGTTCTTCACTAAGCAGTTTTTCCTTGCCATGCGTTTGGCAGTAAGGGTCAGACATACCTAAAAAAACCATTAGGAACCAGATTATTTCAATCTCAACAAGAATGGAATTCTATAGAAACTGTGGGTACTTCCTAATATGGAAGATGCTGGTGTAAAATTAAACCTCTCTGGCCATCCTCTGAAGTCTGAATAATAATGGGAACATGTATAGAGGGCTCCCCTCTTCCCATAAAGCAACAGATTAAGAAAAGTGAAAATAGCCAGGATTTACGGAATTGTAGTGCCCCTGCTCACCCCCCTAATTGTCCTCCTTTGTTATACTGCTGTGGATCATGTGATCGAGTAAGATCAAGATTTAGACCTATTTAGGCTTTGGGGTTACTATCTTCCATGTAAGAAACACCCCACGCCTCCCTGCTATGTAAGCCTACCACGCACAAGCGCGCGGTGATCAACCCCGAATCGGCGGCCGCTTGGGGGGAGGGGGCGGTTCTCAGGTGTCAGCTGATGCAAGAGGGTGCGCGGTTTTCCCTGAGCTGCTCACCTCCCTGAGCTGCTTACCGTGACAGTGGCCAGCAGACCTTCGGGCACGTTGGCTACGATGATGCCGATGAGAAAGATGACGGCCTCGAGCCAGGTGTACTCAAGGATTAGAGAAAGGATGAAGAAGGACACCCCTAGGAACACGGCCACACCCGTGATGATGTGGATAAAATGCTCGATTTCCGCGGCAATGGGAGTCTGTCCTCCTTCCAGCCCGGAAGCAAGTGTGGCGATTCTTCCCATCACCGTGCGATCCCCGGTGTACACGACAATGCCACGCGCGGTGCCTTAAAAAAGGAGGGAGGGGGAATTGTACCATGTCTCATCACAGAAGCCACAGCTTTTGGACGATTACCTGTCGCAGTTAAAAGAGACAAAACTACACGTTTCCAAGGGCCAGCTCTTTGGTGGGTTGATGCAGTTTCACACCACGGAGACTCTGGCGAAGGGCATTATATCCAGGAGCAGGACAGCAGCTCCCAAGGCCACTGCCAGGTTAGCACGCCCAACCGTAGAGGCATGTGGGAGGTGGGGGGGGAGGACAGCCGGCCAACCAGCCCCCAGGCTTCCAGAGCCTTCCTGCCAATGACTGAACCGCATCTGCTGTGCTTCACCACAGCAGTCAGACAAGAGGCCAACAAAACCAGAACAGGAATTGCGTTTCTGGTTTTTGTTGTTGTTATTAATGCCCAAGATAAACAGCACGCTGCGAACACAACAGCGCCTTAAAATGGTCTGTCTACCTTCCACACAGTTGGTTGAAAAGAAGGCAATGTTCCTCGTTTCCAGGGGGTTTTCATTTGTGAAGTCTGGAGACCTAGTCTGGGGCTCTGATTCACCAGTGAGTGAGGAGTTGTCCACCTGTCCGTGAGACAAGTAAGAGGGCTGTGTGAACACACGCTGGGCCGCCCTGCGCACTCCACCTGAGCCCTGGGGACCCCGCTGAACCCACCTTGCAGCCGTTGGCAGAGATGATTCTGAGGTCAGCAGGAATTCGGTCCCCTCCTTTCACTTCCACCAGATCCCCAACTACAACTTCCTCCGCGTTAATGCTCATTTTTTCACCATTTCGAATCACCAGGGCTTGCTTTGGGAGAGAACAGTTTACACTATTCAATCCGAGAAAAGAGGCTGCCAACAAGGGCTGGACAGTGTTGAAACAAGAAAGCCAAACTCCAAAGGGATCTCTAATATGAATTATACAAGTACACGACAAGGAGATTATTGATCTATTTATACAAGTTACAAAAGCTTGTTGGGTTATCTGCAAGGTGGCCCTCCTGTTCCCATCAGCTCAGAAACCTTAGCTCCACACTAGCTCTCATCCCCAGGGGTCTCAATGGAGAGGGCAAAGCAATCGGTACCTGGGGGACCATGTTTTTGAAGGATTCCATGATCTTGGAACTTTTAGCTTCTTGATAGTAGGAGAAACAACCAGTTATGATGACGACAGCTGATAGTACCACACCAAGATAAAGCTGGAAGGGAACAAACAAGTTAGAGCCGCAGGCTTGTAGGAAGGAGCTGGGACCATTCACTTTTGGCCAAATAAAAACCAAATTTTGAACAGGCCAAGGCTTCAGAAACAAATACAGAGCTCGTGTCTTCAGATTTATCTTCCTAGAGACTGAGTACAGGCAGGTCAGAAACGGGGGTCCCAGAGACACTTGGTTATGACACCTTGACTGACTTTTGAAATGTTCTACCTGTACCAGTTTCTCCCACCTTATTAAAATAAAGATCTTTTGAGGTGCCTGGGTGGCTCAGTAGGTTAAGCCTCTGCCTTCGGCTCAGGTCATGATCTCAGGGTCCTGGATCAAGTCCAGCGTCCGGCTCTCTGCTCAGCAGGGAGCCTGCACCCGCCCTCACCTGCTTGCCTCTCTGCCTACTTGTGATCTCTGTCAAATAAATAAACAAGTAAAAAAAAGAAAAAAGAACTAATATAAATAAAATAAAATAAAGATCTTTTCAAAACAACTTGTGACATCTGAAGAGGGGCTACCAAATGCTTCAGGATGTGCGTTACGGGCCAACAATAAAAGCCGTGCTCTGTGGTGTGCATGGCAGCTGGCCCTGGGCCAAGACCTGCAGAGAGCTGTCTGTTCACTGCAGCCACATGTGCAGTAATGTCCAGCTTGGAAGAGCATCTAGAAGTGGGAGATGGAGAGACAAACTGGAAACGAAGAAGAAAGAATGGATGGGCCTTGAAGGCCATAGTTGCTAACACTGCTTTCCCTCGTGTTTGTTTGCTTCTAAAGACTTCTGTGAGAGAGGGAGAGAATCCTAAGCAGACTCCTTGCTGAACATGGAGCCCAGTACATGATCTCATGGCCCTGAGATCATGACTTAAGTGAAAATCAGGGGTCGGGTGGATGCTCAACCAACTGAGCCACCCAGGTGGCCCTCTCCCTCCTGTTTAAGATGATCAGCTAACCAGTGGTAACCAGTGGAAAACAAGGGAGTGGCAAGGAGGAGAAGGATACCTCATGCGCACTTGGTAATCTAAATGAGGAGCTACAGAACTCACGTTATCATTTTGAGGTTCCTCTTCCGTGGCAGCCAGGATGCCGTAAGCTAAGAAACAAAGAATTGCTCCAATCCACAGTAACATCGAGAAACCCCCAAAGAGCTGCCGACAGAACTTGACCCATTCGGGAGTGGTGGGAGGTGGGGTGAGAGCATTGGGGCCATCTCGAGCCAGGATCTCTGCAGCTCGAGCAGTTGTCAAGCCCTGAGAAGCAGAGGAATGGAAGTTAGACACACTGCCCCAGAACGTACAAGCGCATTTATCTACCTGGTAGCTTGAGAGCCCCAGTAGTGGGTTTGGGAAGAAACAAAACCCCCCAAGCTAGAGAACCTAAAAACCTGGCAAGTTTTGATAAGGACCCTCTCCTGGTCCAGGCACACAGCTGTCCAAACTTCCTGAAGATCCTACAATACCCAGACTCGTTTTACATTGATCCATGGATAGATCTGCATTCAGTCTGATCTAAGTTAGGTAAGGGACACAGGCCAAATGGTATTTTTACCAAAAAGATACAGCAGTGTTAACTCATTGATTCAGTTTTGCAAATTAAGAGCTTTGAGTTCTTTTGCATACTCAATCTGTCAGGGACGGGAAGAAAGAAACCCTCTGTAAGCATCAAAAAAAGAGAAAAACCTTCTCTGTAGGAATCCAACCTGTGAATGGTTTAGTAGCTAAGTTTTCAGTATAGAAGTCTATCCTGTGAATGGTAACTACAAGGACGTCTGGCTGGGAGGGTTCACACAGGTGCACATTCCAGCCCACCCCCAGGAACCTGCCAGCTTCAAAGTATTCACTGAAAAAAATCTCACTGTACTAAAGCCTCGTGCTGCTCTAAATGGGCCTTAAAACCAAGATACGTGGATGGCACACAGTAGATACAAGGCTCCTATGACAAGGGGAAGAAAATGCGATTACTTTCGTATTATCAAAATACCCAAGTGGGGTGGGGTGGGGGGGGGGAGAAGACAAAACCTATGTCTGCCCAAAGTATCTATTAATAAAGAATTCATATTCATGATATTTTAAATATTGGGAGTTACCTAGGGAGTATGAAGAACAGGGAGATGAAAGCCAGGCAGTTAAGAGAAAGTGAGACTTGGCTGGGACCCTCCCTCAAGTTCCTGGTGGAACCCCAGGGCAGAGTAACGGACACCCACCATCCAAGCGCTCCGTGCATGCCGGGCACGGAGGTCGGGGCTACCCTCACTCTCCTGAGGCCCCCTTCCCAGGCGTCACTACAAGGGAGAACACGTGCTCAGCCGCCCAACAGTGAGCAGCAGCTCTGTCTGGGAGTCAGGCCTCCCCTCCGAGCGCACGACACCCATGCCAGCAGCGCCGCTGACAACTTCTTGAGGATGTGTTGAAATAATGGGGGCACGGTGGCTGGCACCCATGTGAGTCCCCAGAGATTTTACATTTTGCACAGAAATAACAAACTGCACCCTTCCCTGACTGTTTACTTTTATGTCATTCGTGCGGCAAATTTAATACCAGGTAACAAGGACCCCCAACACAGGCTTTGCGGAAAGATTACTTTCAATGGGGTAAAAAGACAAGTTTTGGATGAATACTAGAATAACCAAGGTTCTGGAGCAATGGAGCTAGATGGCAAAAGTGCAAAAACTGAAGTGCTGAAGATTCATCTCACTCAAACATTCAACTTCATGTCACGAACGCGGAAGAACAGAGACAAAGATCTGTAATCGAAAGGTCAGGGAAGGAGCGCCGCTGTGGAGCCACTCCATTTCAAATCCAGATGCTTCCCCTGGTTAGATCTCACCTGTTATAAAACGGGGACAATAATGTCCACTTTCAAAGTGTCAGGAGCCAAGAAAATACTAAAGAAGAATCCAAAAGCCGGAGCTTCACCTGAGGCACAAGGGATACTCAGAGGGCGCCTGTTGCCCTCCTCCTCCCAGAGGCTCCAGGCTTAGGTCTGTGACATGGGAGAGAGGCCCCAGGGAATGATCCCATAAAAGCGAGACAGGACAACATACTCGACTCAGGTCTGTTCCGTATTTGCGATGAAGTTCGTCAAGGCTAAGTTTATGGTCATCCTAAGGGGAAACAGAAAATGAAAGAATTAAACACTGTTCCACGAAAAAAAAAAAAGGTCGGAGGAAAGCATTAATGTCACTCCTGGCAGGTACTGACTCAGCTCAGCTAACAGGCTTTCCTTCCCTTGCAATGCGGGAGACCTCTCACCGATCCCAGTGGCTCAGCAGCCGCACAGCCCCGTGCTGAGAGCCCACCTTGGAGGATGGTGGAAGCTGTGGGACAAGCCCCCTGCGACCCTCCTCGGCTTCAGGAAGGCCCAAGAGTCTCGGCACTGGACGGAAACCTCGCCGGCCTTCTCGGATGACCAGCATGTTCTAGACAGGCTGTGTCGGCGGAAGCCTCCACAAGCTGGAGGGGCTCGAGGTCTCCCCTCTATCTGCTATCATCCAGAAACAGAGAAAAGTGGAGGCCCCCCTGATATCAACCACAGTTCCTTCTGTGGACCTTTGGTTATGCCAGGGCGGTGGATAACCTTCCCAATGCTCCAACAGCCTGGAAAGTGAAAATTTTCCATATTGACCTCTATGGCTTGGTAAGGTCTGTAGAAACAACCACAGTAATGGCTTCACTTTTCAAATAAAGCCTCTGACTGAAGGATTCAGGGGGCGGTGGGGGGGGGGGGGGGTTTGATATCGAACACCCAACAGATAGGATTCAATTAACTTACAAGGAAAACAGAAAGCAACCTGCCTCCTAATACTCACCATAGAAACTTCTTTCTTCAGTTCATCCATATCCCGCTCTTTCTTGGCCTTCTTCTTGTCGCCATGCTCTGAAACGGCTGCGGGTTCATATTTATCACGTCCGACCTACAGGAGATGTGGGAGAGGTGAGGCTGTGTATGATGAACACACGGGAGATTCTGGAGCAGGGGATTTCAACAGGTTTTAGGACGGCCAACAAGACAGTACTCGTGGAAACGCACGGGAATGTAGGTGCACAAACCACAAACTAAACAAGAGCGACTACGATTTAAGTACTGCGCATGCACGACACACCGTCTGCGCCCAAGGGCATTAAGACCAGGGGAGAAGTCACGGGAGCCAACAGAAGGGTCCCGCCAGGTACTTCCATTTGTGGTGAACAGGGAGAGGGTGGTGCAGCCGAAATCTCTGCACCTCCCCCTTCCATCCACCCCACTGAAAGAATGTAACCATCTTGACATTAGTAACTGGGGTGCTGATGCCTCTGCGTTCTGAACCAGCCAAGTTCAAGGTAGACTCCTGCTCTCTATCCTCGGGTGAGTCCCTGACTCTCAGGCTTCTGCTTTTTCCTCCCCAGCATGGAGAGAATCACTGTGCCTACCTCCACGTAGCGTTTTCTGGGAGAACCAATTAAACAAAACCCTTAGATGCAAGTCACTTTTATCATTATGTTTAAATTCTCAGCTTTGCCAAGAAGCCATTAAAGATCCAATTTAATTATTTTAGGCCTTACATAAGAATAGTGACCTGTTCATCTTTTCTTATATATATAAAAAGAAGTTAGCCTAAGAATACTTAAAGTTATTTAAATAAAAAAAAGAGAGAGAGAGAGAGAAAAAAAGTCCTCTCCCCAGTCTACATCCTGAAAATAAAGCCCCCAAAGGAAAAGTCCCTGGAAATGTTTTGACATAAGCAGGGTGGAGGAAAGCATGTGCATTATCACACAATTCACAGGATCCACCTACGCCCTCGTGAAAACTGGAACAATTTTTAGAGAAAATGGTGATTCTATAGTTTAAATTTAGAGTGTTCCACATACCCCTCCCCCCACTCCGTTTAAAATGCTGGAGCTTATCTAGACAAAGCCTGAACTTGGTGCTTCAGAGCTTGGTCAGCCCAGAAGAGGCCTTCTCTCCAGACACCCCCACTCCACAAACTGCCTCCCGTAACTGTCACCTTAGAGGGAGCAGGGGAAGGAGAGAGCATCATTTTTCTTAAAATGGATGCTCTGTCGTGCTACTGCTGCATTATCTTATAGCTCTCCCTTACTCACTTCCAACTAGCAGAAGTACACTGCTAGCTATGAAAGCAATTAATTGAGAACCTGTGTCCAGATCAAAATTTTACTGTGCTTATAAAAAAAAAAAAAAAAGAAAACAACAACAAAAAGGACACAGGTGTATCTCAGTCACAGCCAAGACGGCTGCAAATAAAATACAACACTCACTTGACTTTGGAAAACAACCTCTCTTAAGACTCTAAAAAGAAATCCTGCCCCAAATGAGTTGGTGCGGCCCACAAGCAGAGACATTTTTATTATTCATGCTGTTCAACTCCTGTGGTTCCTTCTGCAGTGTTCGTTGACTAACTTCTCCCACCAGAGTGGAGTTCTTTTGTTTCTATCTTATCTGTTAAGAATGAAGCAGGTCTAAAGATAGTCAACATTCTTGAAATTCTCTCCACTGTGGAGCAACCACATTTGTAAGTGCCTCTTTGCAGAGAGCCCTCCGTGCCAGTGTTAAAATGGAAAATAATCACACACTGAAAGCAAACACACAAATAAAACAGAAAGAAAGGACAGGGCTTCCACCAGACAAGAACCACAGCCTGAAGTGGATTTCTTTCCCGTATTTAATGGGAAAGCACATCACTTAAAAATCGTTTTAAAGGCATTGACTAGGGAATCTCTAAAAGACTATGTGGTCAGTTTGTATTGACTTTTAAAACAGAGTTCACAATTTCTCTTTTAAGCAAGATATCATTAATTCAAGTTCAATTTAAATATGTGAAAACCAGATTTAAAAAATCCCTCTGCCTCACCCCCTATATGCTTGATGCTCAGACTTTCAGTATTTTCCACTCCAAAAAAGGGGGAGAGAATGATTAAGAGCGAGAGGCCCTGGACAGGTTCCAAAGTTGTATCCCCGTTTACAGAAAAGGATCCTGCCTGCAGACTCCGTTATCAGTGGTTAAGTTGGCTGGGAGTTTGACTTCCTAATAGCTCGCATCCTCCCTCATCAATTCATGCTATATAAGGCCGAGTTTTAAATGAGGACATCTGTGAGAGAGACATGGCAAGTATTAATATGTGGAATTTCTCCTCCTTTAAGATCTTGATTTTCTCAATGGGCAATGTTTGTCCAGAAGACCAGACGTCATTTACAATTCAGTTCTTCCCTACAAGTAAAACAATGAGTTAATATCCGCTTATTGTGACAGAAACGAATTATTTCTTAAGTCTCCATTAAGACTCAATTATCATGGATTTGAAGCAGAAAAATATGTGTGTTTATGTGTTTGGGGTAGAGGGATTGTAGGGTAGGATGGGGAACAATGCTAAAAACTGGGTGAGACAGCATTTTCTTTATTATTTCCTTTAAAAACATTTGGGAAAAATGAGAGAAACATGGTTTCCCCAATTGACTACAAGAGCCTTTCCTGCAGGTTCTGAGCAGTGGGCACACATTCTTACTTCTTCAATTAAAAAACTCAGATCACTTCTCCTACACCCACCATGCTCCCTGCAATGGCACCCCCCCCACACACACACCCCAAGGTCTCTGAGGGAGGATACAATGGGAAGCTCAAGGTTCCCATGAGGCCCCACATCAATGGGACACTGACTAGTGAAAAAATGATGAAGTGAGTTAGGTTCTGGTTTGTGTGTGTGTGTTTTTCCATTGCTAATTTAGGAAGCGGGAGGTCACAAGGAGGGCAGGGGCGTGCCCAGTGTGACACGGCTGAAAATGGGTCCTTACTTCATCCTGTGCTTCCCAGGGATTCCATTCTCCCAAAGATGCCCTAAGGACTTCTGCTACTGTTGGATCTGGGCAGTGGGAAAAGGTACCCAGGACATGGGAAGAGAAAACTCCCGACAAGAGAAACCAAGGTGAACACAAGTAATGAGGTTCACTCATGTAAAAACACGGACCACCCCCTAGATGTGCTCCTTTGTCTCTGTCAGTAACAAAAAGCCTAAAGAGGGGACCCGTCCTACCACAGCAAAAGATGGCCCTGGGGGCAGCAGGGAGTTCCAAGAGCTTCAGACTTCTAGAACTGCTGAAGCTGCCTCCGGGCTACTGGGAAGCTCTGGACATCCATGCCCTTTTAGCTGGCATGGCTGTCATGGTTGAGGTAAGTCGTCCCCCCCCCCCCCCCCCGCCATCCTGGATGGCTTCGGGACCCTCAACAGTCAGCCTCAGCTGCCTGTCCCTCCGGAGGGCAGTAACATTTGGTGTGATGACTGAAGAGTCTAGAAGGCATTCTGACCGTCTGATTCATCAAGGGGCTGCTGTCAAGCCTGAAAACAAAACACCTAAAACCCAAGCCTACACACAAACTAATAAAGCTTTCGACCAGCAAGAGGGGCCAGAAGGGGCGCTATGCCTTCCTTCACGTGGGGGGGAAGGGGGGGGCATGGGCTCTTCCCATCTTCCCAGGATCGTGCATGATTAAATCATGCTCAAACACAACGGTGTACTTAGAGGTACTCTGCAAGCACAGGACCATGGTTATTACAGAACTGGGTTTTAATTAACATATAAATTACTGCCATTCCTCACCTCCTATGAAAACCCCTTTCAACCTTAAAAAAACAACCCATTCGGGGTATTTTTAAAAATCTCATCAGTTAAAACTTAAAGTATCAGAAATGATCAAGCCCAGTTCATTACAACCCCCAGTTGTGCCTAAATGACTAAGTGGTTTAAGTTTACGTGCAAGGAATTTTCTAGCTGGGGACCCAGGGCTCCGAGGTGGCCGTGGCTGGGGTTGAGGGAGGACACACACTGCCTGAATACTGCAGCTGCTCTGTGCCTGGAGCAGCATTTAGGGCAGTTAAAGAATGAATTGCCTTCTTCTGCAGGAGGTGACCCAGGGGACCACCACGCCACGCCTTCATATTCCTCGTCACTCACCTGAACATGCAGCAGGCTGGAGAAGGTCATGAAGCAAAGTCAGAGCAATGGGTCCCTTCAGGAGACCAGCTCAGGACCCCCATACTTGGACTACAGCCCACCCAGCTGGGCGTGGGGGAGAACCCAGCTCCAGCTCTAGCCAGCAGGCTCCCTCAGTCGCCCAAACAAACTAGGCATAACCTTCCTCCCCAGTTTCTTAAGGAAATTCTTAAGGAGCTTGCCGGCCCGCCCGCCCTGCAACAGTGTACACCCATAATCAAAAAAATATTGTAGAATGTCTAAACGATCTATATACTTTAGATTTACTCTTAGATTTACCTCTTTTAAAATTCTTAGTTCTAATATTCTTAGTTCCTTCAGTGATTGAAAAGAAAACAAAACAAAACCCAAGACTGTTTTTTCTCTGGGGTTAATTAACTCAGTTAACCTCCATCATTAGGCACTGGGTTATGAAGAGTTAAAACTTTCTGCCTGTTCCTTCTATCCGCTGCCCACCTCACCCCTTTTCTCATTTTACAGAGCACTCTTTGGCTAGTGCTACTCAAAAGATGCTGTCAGTTTGAGAGACAAGGATTACTAGCTGGCACCAGCGGTCCAAGGGGACTGAATAAATTCCCAGTCATCATTCCTCAGTTGGTACACGAAGCGTAGGGTACGAAGTAAACCAGCTGGCAGGCTGAAGAGGACAAAGGCAGCACAAGGCTCCAGACACAGGTCACCCGAACTGAAACAATAAAACCAATATGGCCCCACGGAAGGGTCACGTGGAAGATGTTAAGAAAAACAGAAAAGGGTATCGCCCCAAAGTGCCCAAGGGCCCTGGCCACGATGACAGCTGGAAAGATAAATCCGACACCAAGACCCACTGATCCCCACAACTGGCACTCTCCACTTTCTCCCCAACAAGACAAGCCCCAAAGACAAAGCACCAGCCACCACGAACCAAGGCTTTGGGTCACTACTAGAAAACACTGAACAGTTGTTACTCAGTAGAGTTTGGATAAAACCAGATTCAGAGATAATTAATGTTCAGATATAATTCATTGTAGAGTCACAAAGGAAGTAAGGAATGAGGTGTACTGGCCCCAATTCCCAAGGCTCAGGATGCAAATGAAACCCGAGAGAAAAACTGCAGGGCGGGTGGATGGATGGGGGCTCTCTTCTCGCTGATCGAATTTGCTACCCAAACATCAGTCAAATAAATGTGAAGAACTTCTTGTGGATTCCTGACAACAGATTTCAGCACAACTAATGAGGTGAGTCATATGCAAAGAACAGTCTCTCTGAGATTCCAGCCAAAGAATACACTTCCTCTCATACATACACTCAATTCATAGCAACGTGAGAAAGTTCAAACCTGACTTGGTTATGTCTCCTCTTCCAAAAATACAGAAACGAAGGAGAGCGTAAAAAAAAATAAACAAAATAAAAATTTTTTAAAAATAGCCAGTGGGTTTTCAAATTCTCTTTGCTTCGCATTATCGCTTACTGGCCATGTATTTTCAGAGTAACCCAGAACTGGACAGCTCTGGCAGGGATGGGGAAACATTCTGCCCAGCGTCATGCTGTCTAAACGCAGCCACTCTGATTACTGTGAGCCCATCTGATCTGACACTCGTGTTTCTTCTTCTGGCCTGCTAGCTGGCAGAGAGCCCTGGGCAGCTAGAAGGCACCGTAGCACAAATGTTCACACTCCCTTCCCATCACAGAGGGTTGAAAAAGCAAGCCCTCCCACCCACCCCCCTTTTTTCTTTCAAGTCTTACAAAGACTTAAAAAAAAAAAAAAAAAAAAAAAAAAGAAAGTCAAGTTCCTTGCTTGAAAAGTGAAAGTAGACGAAAGCTCTAAGATGCTGTTAAATTAGGAGGTCAGCAATGTCGAGGGATACTTCCACTTGGCTTTCCTTTGGAGGGTAATTAATAGTAGTTCCTATTATCTTCCATCCTTAATATGTTTTTCAGGTGAAAGAAAAATTCTTGTCTGGCTTTGGAGGCCTTAAGACTAACCGATGAACAGGAAACCTATAGTTTATAAAGATCTGATCTTCTCTCCATGCCAAATCCTTGGTAAGCCTGACCATAGCTGTGATATGTGCCTACACTGCACTCACTTTAGACAGAACAGAGATGACTGCATTCCGTCCTGGGGGCCAGGAGCCTACTTAAAGGGTCAGCTGAAAACCTGAAGCTTGAGAGCTTTAAAAAAAAGAAAAAAATTATATATATATATATATATTTTGTTTTGTTTTTACCTTTTCGTTTTTAAATGAACAAACGGATTTTTCTTACTTTTGCCTACAAAATCCTTCAAACAGTTAAAGCCTTTATCTAATTGCTAAGTTTGGATTATCTTTAAGACAACACAGCCTGATTTTGAACAGAAAGTCACTTAACTGTTAATTTGTTGCTAAAATAATCAGGAAACAAGGACTTGGAAAAGTTCTGGAATGGAGCATGTTTGGGTACCAAGTCTATTGTGCTTTCTAATTCTGGGTTCACTTTTTACTTTTAAATGTAACTTAGTGGTAACACTTCCAGAAGTTTACAAGAAGCTGGGTGGGGGTGGGGAGGAATGTCACCCTCTATACCAAATTGTACACCTTTCTTCAGTTTTAGCTCTCATCTGAATGCACATTTACTGAATTTTTTAACCCCCCTGCAGGGAGGTTACAGGGGTTAGCCTCCTCTCAGCCTCCTCATTGACAATGCAGACCTCCCCCTTCCTTACCCTCCCACCCAAAGGTGAGTCACTAGAGTGTTACAAACTTACTGGCAGAGAACACTACAAATTAACAAACAGTAAGTTACCAAAAGAGGATACACCCTCAGAACAGGGTACAGAAAGAACCCTGAGCCGTGAACTGTCACACTCACACACTGAACACTTCAGAGACAAAAAGAGTGTGATGCAACCTGGGCACTCTGGTCCCAGCCCTCTGGTCCGGCCCCCCCAGCTGGTCAACAGTTCCTCCTGTAACTGCTCTCCACCTGCTCCAGGCCAGGCCTGGGCAACTTTCCACTCTGAGGACTCTGCCTTCCGAGGTTTCCAGTCTAAAGTACTCGCTTTATAGCGGCCAGAGGGGATTTAGTCACACTTTCAAGTTGAGCTCCCAAAGGGCAGCTGATAATGTCACCATAGGATTTCTGCTGACATGTGTATCCCTTGTGCAACCTTCACCTGAAATCTTTTTTCCCCCGGCTCCTCTTGAAATCACCACCCATAAGCTAGGATTTATTTTCCAGGTAACTAAGTTAATATTCAAACAATGGGGAACCACACGGAAGGACCTGGTGACATCCCTCCCACCCCCAGCTTCTGTAAACTTGAGAAAAGAGAAAGGTTTTTTTGTGTACCTTTTGGTGAGCTAGTTGTGGGTGGCAGGCCTGACTGTGGCATTAGGCCAAGTCACTGGCAACAACACCCAATATGAAAAAAAGGGATAAAATCCTATTTCATCCAGGAATGATTCAGCAGGAGCTGAATCTTTCATTTTCTTACCGAGAGCTTAGGAACTAGATTTTTAAGGAGAAATAAAATCACCTGAAATACCATCAAAACTCAGGCCTCCAAAGCAGTGGGAAGAGGAGGGGAAGAAATTAACAATGACCTTAAAAATTAGCTGCCAGCACAGGCTTCCTGGTTAACCAATTATCATGAGGGCTTTAGTCACCACTCCACCCACATTTTAATCCCCATGTGGAAAAATCCCAACATTTCAGCATAAAATATCCTTCTGAACATTGGACTATCTATCACGGTAAGTCACTGGGGACAGAAGGGATGACTTTATCTCAGGAGAATCACCAACAAACTCACATCTCCCCCCTATTTAATATTCAATTTACCAGAGTCCCCCAAAACGCTTACTATGACCCAGCAGATAAGGAGCCTATCATCCTGGGAACCAGCTGTAATTCATTTTTGTGTTTGCAGCCACTTCCTTTTTATACTAAGATCCCTAAGACATCCTGAGTTCAGAACCTCCACAACCCAGGTGTGCGAATCACCACTGTTGTGCATGGGTTCGGTTATCAGAGACAGATAACAGTGGCTAGAACTTAGTTACTCAAACAGCTCTTAGGGACATTAATTCAATTATCACAAATACCCCACTTTCATCTGAATGAAGAATAACACTGGAGTTCTGCATATAAGGCAACGTTAAGTGGGTGAGTGTTCAGGCTGGGGAGGCCACAGGCTGTTCAGGAATCAGGCAGGCTGGTGTGTCACTAACCAACCATTTGACCTTGAACAAGTCACTTCACCTTCCTAGGCCTTGAGTACATATCCCCAGTCACTACACCTCCCCCCGCCTCCAAGCAGGAATGTCCAGCTCAGGATATCAACTCTTCTCTTTTTTTGAGGGAGGGGAGATAAATGGGTGAGCTTAAAAGGTCTTGTTTATGGGAATGACCTAGGGTTTGTCAGTGTGGCCTCGGACCACTAACCCACTTTTATATCGTGGGGAGTATGCTGGCTGGTTCTCAGCTCTTTGCCTCCAGCTTTGTAACCAGGGCCAGCCTTCCACATTCTGTGCTTTTAAAAGATACTGGTGGTACCTGCCATTTCTCCCTACCCTCCCTATCAGGTTCATGGCTTTCTAATCACATTCCTTCAACACCCAAAATTAAGAATCCCCAAAGAACACACCGGGCCTCTTCCCCCACCACTCCCGCCACCCTGCGGAGCCCTGAAAATCTCCAAAGACCTACTAGATGCCCGCATCCTGCAAGCCCTGGAGATAACGGAGCGCCTGTCCTCCTGCCCGTGTTCTCACGACCTGGTCATTTTCTACCATTAATTGATACTTTGTGGGGGGCGGTTATCTTGTATAAACTTTTCTCAACTTGACTTTGGCTCCGTTAGGGTCTGATACTCGGTCTTTTGCGGTGGCTACAGGTTATCGCAGCTACGAGGCACAGAGACACAGAAACGAGCTGTGGCTCTGGTCTCGCCAGAGCTTCGTGGATTCTCCGCCCCTGCCCCGGAGACCCCCTGGTTCCTTCGGGAGCCGCTCTCTCCCTCGGGTCTGCGCTCCTACCACCTCGTCCCGCCCGCCGCCGGCAGTCCTTTTTCGGGTTTATTATACCCAAAGGCCCTGAAGAGCCAGCCAGTCCTCCTTCCAGGCTCATCCCTCAAAAAATAAAACAAAACTCTACACACCCCTCCCCACCAGGGAAATGACCACTCCAGCGGCCCCAGGGCGCATCCAGTGTTTATGGAAAGCGGCCCATTAAAGCTCTCCAAAGTATACCTTAAAGGCCATCTTAGGGCGGTGAAGACACACCCTTTCTGGCACCAGCCAGCACGACCAGCTCCGCAGTGAAGGGAAGCCAGTTTTTGTTGTTTTTTCCCCCCTCTTTGGGGAGGGCGGCCGCCTCTCCGGGTAACTGGCTAAGCCCCAGCGCCACCGAGAGTGGGAGCCTCACCCCCTCAGGGCCGCCCCCGCGTCGGAAGCCCCAGCGGGCGCCGGGACCCGGGCCGCGGTGGGAAGGCAGCCCGGGAGGGGCCCCGGCGGCGCGCCCCAGGGGAAGGGGAGGAGCACGCCTTTCCTCCGGGCACTGAGGGCGGAAGGAAAAGGGAAGGCAAGAGACGGGAGGTGA
This sequence comes from Mustela lutreola, assembly GCF_030435805.1. Classification (NCBI taxonomy): domain Eukaryota; kingdom Metazoa; phylum Chordata; class Mammalia; order Carnivora; family Mustelidae; genus Mustela; species Mustela lutreola. The sequence goes on along the minus strand of NC_081299.1, from coordinate 99,590,227 downwards.
GGGCGGGCGGGGGGAGGGGAGGGGAGCCGGCTCCGGGGATGCCGCGGCCGCCAGCTCCTTCCCGGGGCGGCCCCGCGCCGTCCGCCCTCCTCCTACTCCGGGCCCCGCGGCTCCCGAGCGCCGCCTCCAGGAGCCCCCGGCCCGCAGCGCGCTGGGACCCGGGGGTCCGCGGCCAGCCCCGCGCCGCCGCCCGCCCGCCGTCCCCCCGGCGCGCCCTCCCGGCCCCCATTGCTGCGCTCCCTCCGTTTCCAGAGTGCGTCGTCTTTTAAGCCCGGCCGCCCTGCCTGCCCGTTCCACGCCGCGCCGCTTCCTCCTCCGCCGCCTCCTGCTGCGGCGGGCGCCCTCCAGACTTCTTCTTCCTCCTCCTCCCTCCCGGCGCCCCCTCGCCGGACGGGCCGCACACTCACCCCTTTCCCCATGGTGGCGGAGGTCTGTGCGCGCCGCCGGGTCCTGTCGCTGGAGAATCAGAGAGGAAAGAAGAGAGCAGCTCCCGGCCGAGCTAGCACGGCCGGGGGAGCGGAGAGGAGGGAGCTAGGGCTGCCGCGGGGCGGGAGGGAGGGAGACCGGCCGGCGGCTCGGGCCGATGCCGCCGCTGGGGCTGCTACCGCTGCTGCTGCCACGTGTCCACCTCCTCCCGCCGCTGCTCCGCGCCCCAGACCCCGCCGCAGCTCAAGCCCGCGCCTCCTCCTCACTTCCTAAAATATGCAACCTGCGTGTTTGCCCCGCCCACGCCGCAGCACGTCACCGTTACCGGAGCAACCTGACACCGGCCGCCGGCCTGGCTCCGCCCCCGCCCCAGGCTCCGCCCCCGGGCCCGGGCAGGCCGGCTGCCGCCCTTCGGGGCTCCAGGCAGGAGGGCGCCGGGACCCGGGGCGCGCGTGCCCAAGTCCCGGGAGGCCGCGGTCGCGCCACTGCGGGGCGCGCTGGCTGGCTGGGCCGCAGGGATTCTGCGGCCGTGCGGCTGCCGCGCCCCTCCTCTGGCCGTCCTGCGTGACACCGGCCTGCTTTGCAGGACACGCGAGGTCCGCAGTGGGTGCGGGTACGCTTTCGGAACTGGCTCCCGGAACCCCCGCGGGCCGTGGAATGAAACCGCAGAGGGGCCTTTGCAGTGTTTCAGGGAGCTCTTGTGGGATTAAGGATCGAGTCGGGGTGGGGGTGGGGGATAGGGTGAGATTGCACCCGGCGCCCGCCTGAGGGACTCCGCCTCCCTCGCGGTCCAAGCCGAGCGCCCACCTGCAGATGGCCTGCCCAGTTTCTCGCTGCCCCCCCAAATGCCTCCTTTGCTCTGGGACTCGCGTGATCCACTTCCCACTCGGCCCCAGGAAGAATGGGTCTGGGCTGGCCTTGCAAAAGGTCCCAAGCGCCCTCCCCCTGCCTCTCTTCTTGACCCCACTGACCGCCCAAAGGGCTTCCAGTGAAGTTTTTCACTATATTGTGTGAAAGAAAGCCGTTTGCCGTTTTGGGGGATTCGGTTTTTAGGGAAGAAACAAGAAGCCCAAAGGAATGCTTGTCTTTAGCAAACGGGGCTGTTTTGATGGGGAGATGTTCCAGGACCTGTCTGGATCCTCTCTGTGCCTCCCACCTGGCAGGGCAGCGCCCTTGCCTGCGCGCCCTTGGGTGCTGTGAGGGACTCCGGGCCTGGTGTGTGATGATAAGCTCCAGAACCCCCAGAGAGGCAGGGCCTGGTTGTGCTGTGGGACTTCCCTCCCATTAGAGCTTCTTAGGAGAGGCTGCTGTGGTTGAAGGCCTCCAGCATTGAGAAAACAAAGTATTATTATTAATAATACGTTCAGGGAGTCAGATATACTCTGGGAAAGCACAAGATTTGCAGGAGAAAGTCTCTATGCGTCTCTGGGAATTCCTACAAGAAATAAGGAAAATATTAACTTCCTAAGCAAGTTAAAGCTGACCCTCTGAACTCTTAAGTATTAATTTAACATGAACAAATAAGGTGTAAAGCTTGAAAGAAATAAAGAAGGAAGGAAGGAAGGAAGGAAGGAAGGAAGGAAAAAAGGAAAAATTGGCAACTGTATTATCAGTACAAACATTAGGGTAATTTTTATTACTTCTTCAAAGATAACTGTTTCTTACAGGAGTCTCTTCCTCTTGCCCAAGAATGCATTGTTAAAGGCTAACATCTCTTCTAGGGACCATCAGGCTTGGTTACATCCTTCCAGACCATGAAAAGCAGCGGAATTGTGACCTGGATTCAGAGTCAAGACTGTTGGGGAAAGAGCCCTCAAGTCCAGAACAGAGTTCCCTACCCTGCTAATTCGAAGACAGTTACAGTGTGTTACCAGTGCTCTGCTCCAGGGCTCTAGAAAGTGGTTCTTTCACAAGCCCTGAGAGCCCCCATGACTGCTTACCCCTAGAAAGCATTTGCTGGCTAAACATCTCTTAGACTGTTCAAGATTAATCATCCCATGGGCTCCAGTCTGAATGGGAAAAGTACAACAAGAACGGCAACAAAATGTAGAAAGGAGAAGCCCGAGAGATGTAGATTTTTCCTACCAGCTGATCTCCTTTTTCTCCCTTCCTAAGTAAAATTATCTTTTTTTTTTTTCCTTTCAAGACTATAACCTCAACAGATCAACGCATTTGCCTTTGTTTCTAGAGCTGTTTATCTGGCCACTGGAAGATTGCTGTAGGTCCTTCCAGGAGGACCTCAAAGTTCTAGCTGAATTCCAGCGTGGGGGAAAAGGCATAAAAATATAGGAAATGTTAACTAAAATCTTAATGTCGCCTTGCCTTTGCAAAGCGCTTTTCCATATAAAAGCCCCTTATGGCACCATAAGTCAGGAGGGTAAAGGGTTTTAGCTGCATTTTACAGAGTGGGAAACTGGAGGCTCAGGGACTTTCTTCTTACCTGAAAGCCATTCAGTTAGTGGGAGCCATCTTCCTGCTTCTAGTTTGTTCTCAGCACAGCACCAAGGAAGTTCTGGTGGAGGAAGAGCAGATGCTTCCAGCCCTGCTGTCCTCACATTTTTCTACATGCTTCTCTTTTGTAATCAAGAATACCTCCACTAGAGCCTTTTACTCCCCTGACCTCGCTCTTCCAAGGTCTGCTGTGGGGCATCTTAGGCAGAGAGCCATTATTTTTGTAGAAACGCCTCATGTAGATGAACACACACTCCCTCCACCCCACTTCTGAACCACTAGATCCCCCCTGCCAGAGGCAAAACCCAATCCATTTTCAAGGTACTTGATAGTGTGTCACTTTTCATTGCAGTCTTGTTGAAAGAAACATAATTCAATGAAAAATTTCAGCATATCAGAAAGGGCTTTACTATTACCCCGATAAATTTGATGCTTTCTCTCAACAGCACCTCCCCCAAGTGCTATGGTCTGGGCACTTCTGGGCAGTCTTCAGGGGTGTTTTTAGGAGTAAAGTTTGTTGCCAGGAGTCAATGGCGAATTTTAAGAGGTGAAGGGAAAAACTGTGGTCAAGAAGCAAGTGACTAAAGAGGAAGGTCCTCTTCTTGGGAAAGCCTTCTTTCTTCCTCTTGGGAGAGGTTCTGAATGGAACCTTAGAGATCGAATACTCCCTCATTTTCTGATGAAGAACCCAAGGCCCAGGGACCAAGTGACACTGTTGTCAGCTGTCCCAGGAGATGGGCTGAGTTTTGTGTTCATTTTCAAACTCCCAGAGCAGTGCAGGGGATACACACTCCTTCCAGAAGAGAGGGCAGGGCAAGTTCTGCCTCTCCACTGTATCTGCCTCTTGTCCTATCAGCTCTTTTTAAGCTCCTCACTCAGGACACAATCGGCCCGGAGACTCGGGCATTCTCAGACCCAAGACTGCCAAGTGTGCGTGGCCTAGAGGAGAGGAGGATTTGACAGAACCATGGAGGCTTGGCCCAGCCATTGTGAACCGTCAGCAGATGTATGAAAAATATGATGCAAGCCCGTATTTTGAGCCAAGAATGCTAGCGCTTTGAACAAGCACTTGCTGAACTGAATAAACACACCATTGCAATTAAGGGCTTTAGAACATGAGTTGGAGCATATACCAAATGAGCATTTTCCATAGGGAGCAAGAACTGGGGGAGATCAGTGAGCCAGGGATCTTCGGCCCAGCTTGTGCTGGAGCCGGTGTGGAAACAATTGTAAACACGCATCTTTATCTTTCACCATTTCCTAGGTCCCCCAGAAAACCACCTAGCCACTACTGTCACTGTGACTTCTCGTTGTCCCTAAGTTCCTCCTAAACCGTTTCTATCCCACCATTACAAATCCACTTTTTCCTGCCCAGCAGCCGATGGCTCACCTCCTACTTTTAAAGCACAGTTCTGGGCACACCACCAACATAGGCAATCTGTCGGTGAAATAAGGCTGACCCCCCACCCCCGCAACTTTTCCTCCCAGCCTCCGTTTTCTGCTCATCTCTTCATTTCCTTTTAAGGCTCTTTAGGACTCTCTTGAACAGATCTTCTTCTGTTAATGATTTTTGAAGCCCTCAAGTTTTGCTTCTGGAAATTCAGAAGAGTCAGCATTTCCTTGGTGCTCCTCCTAGGAGCTGCTATCAGCTGCACAGCATTGGATCCTCAGTCTTCCCCTCGGCCTCCCTTTCCTCTGACTGGCCCTCAAATCAGTTGTTCTTCTGAAGCGGTCTGTGTAAGTCAGATGCTAGCTGGCTGCCATGGCTTTGACGCAGAATCCTGACATTCAGAGCCGGGATGTGTTCCTCTACTCCACCGTTCACCCCTCGCCGTGCATTCATCCCCTCGTTGCAATAAAAACTCTATTGAGTGTTACGATATCCCGACAAAATCAACATCCACAGGGGCATTGCAGACAAAAATGGCAACAGAGGAAAGATCTAGACGGGAAAATATTCTATTGCCCGAGTCCCATCTGCACTCTGATGGCGGAGACTTGGCGTCCGGCAGGCCTACAACCCAACCCAGCGTGGGGAAGCCTGCCCCAGAAGAGGCAGCAGGAGAGAATGCTGTGTAACCCTTCTTGTTCTCGGGGGAATATAGTCAGGACCTCTAAGGAAATGAGCGCTACAATTGGGGGTGGATCGATTTGCTCTTCCTGGCCTTTAAGTCTTCCATGGAAAAACAATTGAGGAAGTCCCATGGAAGATGGTTCTGTGGAGAGCATCACTCTTCCATAGATGGTTGGGCACAAGACCTGGGTTGCAGGGACTGTGCCTATTTTCCTTGTGGTAGAGTGAAAAGGAAAGAAGACAAAACCATGGAAAAGGCGTTTGGTTCATTTACAAAAACTCCCAGAGCTTTTCTACAGCAGTAGAAAGTAACCAAAAAGTAGGTCAGGTACAAAAATAGTAACCAGCTCAATTCATTTTTAACAGCTTAGGTTTTCCTCTAGAGGCTGCCATTTTGGCTGATGGGTGACCTCCCCATGTGGACTTCCACTGATAAGCCCACAGATAAGGAAGGTTTCCTCTCTTGCCTCCCATCTCACGGAGATGCCCCTAAGAAACCCCAGAACTGCACTTCTTGGGCATCTCCTTTGAGCCTAGCACTGTGCCTGGTGCTTGTGACTAAAGATGACCGAGACACATCCTCTGCCCTCAAATAGTTCACCAACTGGCATAGAAGAAAGACACGCAGAGATACTGGTACCACGCTGAGAGGGGCTGGCAAGGATCTCTGATGGAGGCATGAAGGGAGAAGTGGTCGGGTCTGTCCGCAGAGGTGGAAAGCCTTCTCTGGCTGGGTATTGAAGATGGGTAGGAGTTGATGAAGTGGAGCTGTACGTGTTGGGGTGCAGGGGGGTGGACATGGGCGGGCGATTGCAAGCAAAAGCAACAGCGTAGGCAAACCCTTTGGGACATGAACTTCGTGTGTTGGAGGGCAGTTGTTTCAAATGGCTAGAGCATGAGTAGTGAGGGAGAGCACAGCAGGAGAGCAGCCTGGAGAGGTGAGCAGAGTCCAGATTGTGGAGCATCTGGATGCCAGTCTGAGGGTCCGGACTTTATCCTGTTGGCCCTGGGGAGACGCTGCCAGGTTTGGAGCAGGGAAGTGGCACGATCTGCTTTGTGCTTTGCAAAGATTTCTCTGACCGTCTCCAAGCACTGGGGTAAGCCTTCACAATCAGTCCATTTATCAAAGCTCTTCGGACTGTATTATTGAATTCAGCTTCCCAAGACATCTATGTCTCCCCATATATCTTTCAGATAGCACACTAATTTTATTTTCTTCCTTTTCTATGCACACCCATGCATGCTTCATTCCTATTATCCTTCCCATTGGCCATGACTTCCCCCAAACAGAGTCTTTAAAATTGCTGGATATGAAAAACTGGGATTTCAACCTGATTTTAACAATCTGTCAGCACATGACCACCTGACCCTGGAAGACAGCTCAATTAGCTGGGAGGGTGTGGGCATCTCACTCCGCTTTCCTAATAGTTTTTGTAAACCTGAATTCCACGTAGGCCAAGGACTCAGTTGGCTTCCCTTTCTATCACAGATCAGTTCTTGAGGCAATTCCCCAGACTAAGAAAAGTTAAGCCACTGGCTCCCAATTCCACAGGAAAAGACTGGGACCAGAGAGAAGAAAGAGAACAGTGTAAAAGGCCAAATTAGTGAAAACTTTAGCTTCAATTGTCCAGATAGTTCAAGGAAACGATGTTCACGTATAAACAAATCTCAGCTATTTGTATTTGGGGGGACAACACTGTCCATCTGACATTTAGCATCTGGAGTGGACGTGGCAGTAGAGGTGGGGGGAGCTGGGGCAGGAGGTGAGAAGGGACGGAGCAATGATGACAGAGAGTTGATCAACCAACAGGACCCCCATCAGATACCTCTTTCAAGCAACAGCATTTCCCTTCTTCACATGAAACTTTTGAACCTTTCTATCTGTAACTAGATTACCAGGCTGCCAGGACCATCAAGTGACATGACACACTTGAATAATTAAAACATTGTCTGCCACAGAGTACCTGTTCAAAACGCCTAAGGAATTCTCCTGATTTCAACTTTGTCCTCAGTCTGGGAGAAACAAGATCTCAAGAAGGAGGAAGGCATCCACAAGAACGTCTAGAGGAGAAGGGAGGGAACACAGAACCTACTCGATGCTGGCTTTTCTCTTCCTCCACCAACCTCCTTTCCCCAAGGGCAGGCCTGCCTGCGGACACACAGCCAGCCCGTGGCCGTGGCGGTAAGCAGAGTGCTGAGTGCAGGAGTGGGGTGAGTGGGGATCGGTCAGCTCTCCACCTATCTGAACTGCTAATCCCCCATCTGCAGGTGGGGACCAGGCAAATGAGCCCACTAACGCACCATGGCACCAGCCCAGCAAGGCCATTTGCAGGGTCAGAATAAGAAGCCCCAGTAGCTGGTCTGAACTGCTGAGACCTATGATACAGCACAGCCTCCTTAGAAAAAAGAAGGCATTGTCTCCAAATGCAATTTCCTTTTCTGATTTTTCCTTTTCACTTAAAACAAAACAAAACAGAACAAAACACAAAAAGAAAGATACCATCTGCTAATGCAATCAGGAACGAGTGAGGGAGCATGCTCACAGCCTCCTAAGAGCAGACCTGGGAAGAAGTCAGGGCTTCAGAACCATCACTCCTGCTCCTGGAATAAAGCAGCCGGGGCCACTAGGCACTATGCTCCAGACCAGAGCTGCAGGGAGCTGGCAGAGGCCCGGGATCCACCGCCCTACCATACCTCTAATCTCATCAGCCAGAGTGCTTGGATATTTTCTTCCCCTCTCATTTTTCATAACAAGAAAAAAAAGAAAGGCCATGTTAAAGTTTTGAATTAAGAAACAGTTGCCATCTGGGTAATTGAATCCTGCTTGCAGCAGGCCACCTGGTTCACATCAGCAACTCCTGGCAGGTATGGATGTGTCAGCTAAAGTCCCGTGTGGACTTATTAAACACAGTCCATGCGCGGTGCGGCCACGTCGCTTCCTAAAAATCGCGTGTTGTTTTCCAGCGCGTTGCCTCAGTGCCTGGTGAATTTCTTAGACTGCAGATATTTGGAATGACCACGGTAATGCTGGCTTTGTCCATCCCCAGCCACCTGGTGCCTTAAAAAAACGAGATTTGAAAAACCAGTTCCCTTTGGTTTCCTGTTTGGACATCCGTGTCATAGAATTATGTGGGACTGAAATCACCTTGTTGTCCTAGAGGATTCAGGAGGCTGCTTCCAGCTCCTCACACAGTGGAGAGAGGGGTGTGCGGTTTGGGAGGAATGCCCAGGGTCTGTCTATGGGCTGGATGCCACACCCTACCCTTCTCTGCAGCTTTCTCTTTTGCTAGCCACTCCTGTTCCCCAAAGTGGCGGGGGCCGGGGGGCACCATCAAGTTGCAGTCCTGTTCCCCAACCTCCAACACCCACCAAGAGAAAAGGAATCTGGAGCATTGCACACGCACCTCCCAGCCAGGGCCCAGGGCATCTTCCATTTTTTATATGCATAGACAGAGCTGGTGTCAAGGGGCATGGCTGGCAAGGACGAGATGCAGAAGGAACAAGACCCAGCCTCTTGACGTGCCACTGGACTGTGCTGTTTCCTTAGCCTAAGGACCACTAGAAAAAATGTCAGCTCGAAGGACAGAAATGCTTTTCTTCCAAACAAACAAACAAAAAACTGACCCCAAAAAAGAGGGTTATCCAAAACATGTAATTTAAAGGGACAGCTCTTTTAAAATAGAGTTTTTCACGATGCCCTGGGTACTCAGATAGGTTGCTCTTAAAAGTCCCTCTCAAGAATTCATCCTTATTTCCAGGGAGCTGTATCTGAACACACACAGGCACACAGACACTCAAAGAGATAGACACATGTGCGTCCATGTAGACAAACACACACATTTACACTACTGTTTGGAATTTCAGAGAATGTAAGGATGCTTCTCCAGCTCTTTGCAAAACGGCATCAAGGTAAGATTAAATTACAATCACATGCAGGGTTCTTAGCTCAGGAAGAGCCCCCTCTATTTCTCTCTCCGGGGACAGAACCGTGGGCCCTATGTCACACCTGTTTGGGGTCTCCTCAAGCTACTGGGTGATGTTACCCAGCAACGCCTCACAGCCATCTTGGCTCCAGTGTTCTCAGACTTTTCCCTCTGCCAGCTGCTGGAAGAGGACAGTTCTGAAGAGAATATGGAGGACAGTAGCTAGGGGCCAGGGCCCAAGTATGGAGCTGGGGTAAGGTTCAGCAGATACTGGAGGCAGAGTGGGTGGTTTGGGGCGCCCAGACAGCCTCCAGAAGCCCGTTCCAACTCCCTGCAGGCTCACTTATGCGCCTTTGGCCTCAGATCTCTTTTCTTAATCCAATAAGGTGGCACTTGCCTACGTTTGAAAAAGTGCCCTAAGATTATTTTATCCACAATATCCTGTCCCGAAGGAGTCAAGTTCACCAATTTCCTCTTCAAAACTAGTTTTGGAGAGGGCTCCTTTGATATCGATCTAGAATCATAAATCATTTACAGCCCCTGAAGCATTATTGTCTTTTTACTCTCCCCTCTCTTGCCAGATGGACAATGTCTCCGCTCTCCTTATCCCTTTACCCACTTCGTTTCTCTCTCTATTGCTATGTCTCTGTCTTGACCCAGAACAGCCTCTGCCCCCAGCTCCTCTGAAAACGAATCAGAATAGACTCTGTCTTCCCGCATCTGGATTCACGCATGATGGTCCGAAGATCGGGTCCCCACACTGGGGGAGAGGAGGGGGTTAGTGGAGAAGCACTATTCTAGACCCAGTTGCTGGGAGGCTGGATGGACCTGGGAGCCCCAGGGCTTTGGGGGTGAGGGCTGCTGGCTGGAGCAGCGGGATTCTTCCCTTTCAACATAGGATCAGAGATTTCTTGGGTAACTGCGTTTTTGTTTTTAAAGGCTGCTCTTCTTAACGTAAGTCGTATCCCACTGATAACAAAGAGTTGGATTTTTGTCAGAGAGCTGCATCACCATTTCCCCTTCGTGTGGTCTACAGGCTCTAAAAACATGAAGAAAACAGATCTGGTGAAATATTGAAAATGTTCCCTTGGAGCTTGGGAATGAGTGACTGATAGCCATTTCCACCACTTCTACCCACGATCACAGAAGTCCCATCCTGCTAGGTTAGCCGCTCAGCCCGTGCCCTCAGGTAACTTCTTCCTCCACACCCTGCTTGGCACTGCTGCAGGTCAGCTCACCCCCCCCCCCCCCCAATTTCTCCATCCCTGGTGGATGGCGGCTTCCCATGGTGGCCTTGCCACCTCCCCTCCTCCAGGGAGGGCTGAACCTCAGCCTTGGTGGTGGGGAAGGGGGTCCTTTTACATTTCCAAGTATCTTCACTTATTCACTCTCCCACCATCCCCCACGATCCAGAGGGAGTCCCTACTTTTTGCTCTTTCTGTACCCCTTAGAGCCATCTTTGACCCTCTTAAATAGATGTCCACCTTTTTCCTGGTTGTACTGGGTAACACAATTTTTCTATTAAAATTTCCTTGTTCAAATGACTGGTCTGGTTTCTGACTCCCCATTGGACCCTAACTGAGACAAGGGCCTAAATAAATTCATGAACAAAGAATATTCGTGGTTTGGAAGACACAATATTGCAAATAAGTCATTCTCCCTGGTTTGAGCTATAGATTTAAGGACATGGGTTTCTCCTAGGTGTTTCTTTTGAGGGTAATAGACAAACAATGTGTCCAACAGTACTTGATTGTTGCTGCAGTCCGTTTCTGGGAACCACATGGGAAATCCTAAATCTGATCTTACCCATGGGATCTGTGTTATAATTGGATGTTGCATTCTTGACCAAAGACTTGCCATTCAATAAATCAGAGATACTAAATATGTTGTAGAGTCAAAAATTCAGAGTTCAAATTAATAGTTCTCAACCCTGGCTGAGCATTAGAATTATCAAAGGCTATTAAACAAACAAACAAACAAAAAAACAATGCCTGGGCTCCACGGGGGATCAGCTGAAGCAAAATCTCTATAGGTGAGCCCAGGAAATCATTTTTTTTGTTTATCAAGAGCCATGACCAAAAGAAAGAAATAGTTACCATTTGCACTTCCAAAAATTAAAAGAGCCACTTGAAAGTAAGTCACAAGATTTATTGACTTTCCCAATGGATATTTAGAGCTCCCACGTTGAAGGATGAGTCATCCCACATGGTAATAAGATGTTGAACATTGCATACGCTGTCCACCAGGGCTGAATCTGAATCAGTGCCCTCAAGGTACAATGTTCTAAGGCCAATGGTTAATGAGTTAATGAGTATTTAGAAAGATTACACGACAAGTGTCATGTCTCTGTTTCGGGAATTTGGCTGGGAGCCTTTGGAAAAGAATAGACGCAGTCTCTGTTCTTCAGTGTTCAAGGAGAGAAGAGCACAATGTATCTGAAGTTAGGCTTCTGGTAATTTAGGAACATGGAGCTGTTGTTCTTTGCTGACAACAGCGTTTGTATCTGAAGTGATTTCAATCAGATAGAGCCAGTTATTTGGAAATCATAATAATCCAGAGATATGTTTCAGGATTCTTCCTTTCCCTTGGCAGAAGAAAGGAAGAAAGGATTCTTCCTTTCCTTTGGTCAGAGAGCTGACCAGGGAGGGAAGTCTCGCTCCCTCCTCAGGTCTCCTCCAGTTTCAGTCAGTACACGGAGGAAGGCTGCCTCTTGAAAGCTAGCCACCAAGAGGCTCAGAGAAGAGACCAGCCCTCTGCATCTCTCACCAGGTTTCTGGAAGTCGGGCCAGGACCGAATCCACGAGGTTGGTTTCTCTTTCAGATTCCAGTTCTTAGTCATGAATTATGTGATCTCTGACAGGGCACTTCACGATGTCTTGGTAATCCACTATTAAAATAGAAAAATGGTGTCTATTTCCTATCAAATTAAATTGTATCAAAAAAAGACATCTGAGGGGCACCTGGGTGGCTCAGTGGGTTAAGCCGCTGCCTTCGGCTCAGGTCATGATCTCAGGGTCCTGGGATCGAGTCCCGCATCGGGCTCTCTGCTCAGCAGGGAGCCTGCTTCCCTCTCTCTCTCTCTCTCTCTGCCTGCCTCTTCATCTACTTGTGATTTCTCTCTGTCAAACAAATAAATAAAATCTTTAAAAAAAAAAAAAAGACATCTGAGTACTTTTATCATTTTTTGTCCTGCTTGTAAGAGAGGGATTTATCAGAAGAAAATTTAGAAATTACAGAGAATGGTTATGGAAGGAAGAAAATAAAACCAGCCTATATCCCATAATCATTACTTTAAACATTAAAAAATACAAAAAAGAACATTGTCCAGATGTGGGTCTGTATCTTGTTTTTTAATATAAGATTATATAATAAACATTCCCAGCTATCTTAAGATGCTTTAAAATACTATTTAATAGCTGCATAATATTCCATTTTCTGGCAAAATGTGATTTGCTTATTCATGGTCAGATATGCAAGAGGAGTATTTTTTAAATATAAGGGAAAGTTAATAATCCAAGAAATTTTGATCACTATTAGTTATAACTGTACATTTGGAGATCTTAAAAATAGACAGATTTAACAGTTGGAAACCATCTCAGGAGCACAGAAAATGAGATTTAAAAAACAATCAAAAGCAATTTTATTTTTAAAGGTCAATTCGCTTACAAGGGACACAGAGAACATACAATAATTGTCTATAACTGCATTTCCATTGACTTCTGAGTGGTAATTTTATCTTTAACACCCCCTACTGGTTTGCCTTATGGTTTTAGTGTTACCATTTTCCCTAAGAAAAAAGGGGGAAAAAAGAAAGAATTGTGATTTCATTAGAAATCTGCCACCTTTCCAGCCCTAAACTCTCCGTTCCTGCCCTCCCATCAAATAAAGTGGGAGGAATAGGAGCCCCAGAAAAACAGAACAACTGGTTATTACTTTATATAAATTTACCCCCTCAAGTCTACCCACTAGATACAATGAATAGAGAGGCTGGGAAAGCCGAAGAGAATAAGGAGGCGCTATCTTTCAACCTTCCTGTAAGAACTTTGTAACTTGTTACATTACTCATTCATTCAAGACCATTGCCATAGGCTCTATATCTCCGGTTCCTCCGTTCATCAGAAAGATAAACTCAGGAATGTGTGGATTCACTGAAACTGAGAGGTTAAGTCAGGTCAGGGGCAGTGTGGATTCATCCTTCTAACTGTTGGAACTCCAGGCAGATCAATTCAAATCTCTCCTTGAGATGGCCGCGAACTGGGCAGTCCTTTGCACCATCAAAGCACTTTACAGTCAGTTTCATCCAGGGACTGGACTTCTGCCACAGAGGCTGGTGGATGTGTATGTGTGTTGTGAGTTTCTAATGGCATGTGTGTTTCTGATGGCTCTGGCTTCCCTTCATTCATTCGAAAAGCATTTATGGGTGTTCATTCTGTGCCTGGTACCAAGCTCAGCCCATGAACGAGACAGACAGTGTCCCTGCACCTGTGGAGCTTCTAGCCTGGGACAAAGGTGAACAATCACAAAATGAAAAGAGGGAGTCCTATTTGTTTCAACTGTGCTTTTCCATATGTGCAGCGTTTGCATTTGAATACAGATAACTCTCGGTACTATATGGGATTCTGCTCCCCAGATCACTATATAGTTCATTACAAGTCCAATCAAAATCACAGCAAGAATTTCTAGGCTTCTGATGAACTGATTTCAAATTTTATATGGGAAAACAATGGCTTTTGGGGAACCGAGCAACTTTGAAAAAGAAGAACCAAGGGATGGGACCATTCTACTTGAAATTAAGTCATTTGAGAAAGACGTAGCAATGACAAGTGGAAGGCTGACATTCAGAACCAGCAAATAGGCTAATGGAAAGAATGAAATAAAGCTATGCAGCTGTGAGAAGCAAGTAGATGATAAGGGCAGACTCATGAGCATCATGAATAGTATAAGGATAGATTATTCACAAAATTTTGAAGGAGATGGTCTTACTTAAATGGAGAAAAATAAAATTGAATTCCTATCTTGATGCTTCAGAGTACCTCTAAATGCAGTAATTTCAAAATGATCAAGTAAAACTATAAAGCTAATCGAAGAAAACTTTGGGGAATATTTATTTGCCTTTGGGTGATAGAGAAACTATTAGGTAGAAACCTCATCAGCTTAAAATGCCGAGATAAATTGATTTGACAATAATAAACAATGGAAGTCTTGGTGTCGATAAGGACATCACAAAGTTGATAGTGACAGGTGTCTGCTGACAGTCTAGAAGGTATTTGCAAAACCTAAAACTTCAGGATGTTATGAGCCGGAATGTATAGGGAAATTGTGCAAGCCAGCAATAATATGATGGTAACAGCAACAGAAAGAAAAGGACAATGGCTATGCACAGGCATTTCAATAGAAGGGGAATCCCGAGTGGCTGATAATCATGTCAGGAGACCAAGTTCAGCCCAATCAGCAGTCAGAGAAGACCCCAAGGCAACCCCACTGAGATTGTATTTCACAACAGATTGACAAAAACTGTAAAGTCTGACAATACCAAGTGCTGGTGAGGATGAGTTGGAACAAAAAGTTGCACAACTGGTGGGGGAAGGTAAGTGACTACAGCTCTCCTAGGGGACAATCAGGCCATTTCTATTGAAATTATATATTCATGACCCTATGACTCAATGATCTCCCTTAGAGATCTACATACCTTAGAGAAACTGTAAGAAGAAACTGCACATGTCCTTCTACGGATGGTTCCTCTGACCAGCACGGAGAAGAGTTTAAGTACAGGAAATTTACATAGAAGTTCACAGAAATGTTTTGGCAGCAACTTGAGGGCTTGTCCTGAAATATATGGATATGTACAGTTGCTGTGTGCGTTTGATAGAACAGTATGCAGCAGGTAGAAGTATGGAAACTAGATTTACATGTAGCATATGGATATCTCTCAGAAACGTAAAGATGGGGGATTAAAGATTAAACAATTTATAGCACAATATTATTTATGTAATTTTAAACCATAGACCTATAAACGCTTTTTAATGGATGCACATTTCTCTGAATGAATGTACAGGATGGACTGGAAGAATATACATTAGACACACCAGAGAGGGTATTGGAGAAGGGATGGAAGTGGGGCGGGGGTGGGGGGAAGCTGTGAGCATGAGGGTGATAGGGAGAAAAGAGAGCAAGGATGAACCCTGTGCAAACTAAGAAGGACATACCGTGGACTGAGAAGAATGAGAAATTCTGTTCTGCTGAGAAACTTCGGAGCTGGGGAAAGATCCTCATGGTTTGAAAAGACCCAAAAGATTTTTCAAGGAAGAGGTGGGATGTGAAGGGGTTCTGGGTACAGTAATTAGCACATAAAATGACAGTACATCACTTCCAACATCTCCAGAAAATATTCCCACTGAGAGTATAATTAGAAAGACTCAAAACATAATAGAATACCCTACATATGAAATGTTTGTGTTTCCATGACATTGTATATACTTTCCCTTCTCATCCATCTCATTTTTTTAAAAGATTTTATTTATTTATTTGACAGAGAGAGATCACAAGTAGGCAGAGAGGCAGGCAGAGAGAGAGAGAGAGAGGAAAGCAGGCTCTCCGCTCAGCAGAGAGCCCGATGCGGGACTCGATCCCAGGACCCTGGGATCATGACCTGAGCCGAAGGCAGCGACTTAACCCACTGAGCCACCCAGGTGCCCCTCATCCATCTCATTTTTTAAAAGATTTTATTTATTTGAAAGAGAGACAGAGACAGAGAGAGCACAAGCAAGGGGGAGGTGCAGAGGGAGAGAGAGAAACAGGCTCTCCACTGAGCAGGGAGCCTGACTCAGGGCTCAATCCCAGGACCCTGAGATAATGACCCGAGTTGAAGGCAGAGGCTTAACCAACTGAGCCAACCAGAGGCCCCTCATCCATCTCATTTTTAAAACATTAAATTCATTAAAAGTAGCTGTTACTATGAAGCAGAGTTGAATGCATACTAGAGATATGTCCCTGTATTGATTATGAAAAATAAAAATATGGAGTTTTGTAGGTCTCCTCCATTAATTTAACTTTTTATTATATATTATTAAATATATACTGAAATATATATATTTAAAGATTTCATTTATTCATTTGAGAAAGAGAGAGAAAGAGCACAGGCAGGGAGAGAGGTAGAAGGAGAGGGAGAAGCAGACTCCCCAAGGATCTGGGAGCCCAATGTGGGACTCAATCTCAAGACTTGGAGATCATGACCCGAGATGAAGGCAGACACTTAACCATGTGAGCACCCCAGGTGCCATATTACTTTACTTTTGAGGGGCTTACTTTTTTTTAAAACAAATTTCACACATTGTAATTGAGGCTCCATATTGCCTATATAAATGTCTGAATTCATTTTGATTCCAAAAAAACAAAAATCATAACGGTTAGAAAAAAAAAAAAAACTACCTTCTTGGGTATTTTGACATCAAGATAGGGTTGCCAGGGAGGTGAAGCGAGGTGACAGACTTAAGATAAAGTATTATTTGTATAGGCGGCAATATTGCGTCTCAACTGACAAGTTAAAATTCAACATGGATAAACGGTAGCTCCAGCATTTAGGCTCAATAAAATCAATTGCCCAAAGAGAGAATGGGAAAAACTGAGCTCTATAATAATCAATGAGAACAGGATCTGGGACATTGCCATGGACCACAGGCTTAATTTGAGGCTACTGCGTAATGCGTCTGCGGAAAAAGTTAGCCCAACATTTTGCCTGCGTTAGTACAAGTATAGAGTACAAGTTACAGGCAACTGTACTTACTGTAGTCTGTGCTGGTCAGATGTCAAATGGATGATTATATCCAATGCTAGATATTGAAATTTTCTAAAAGATACCTTCATTTATTGTAAAAATGACACAGGTTGCCAAAAATATATATAAATGACCAATATGAGCACTCACTGAGAAGGTTTAGATATCCTTAGTTATTGGGAGATGCAAATCAAAACCATAATGAAATACCATTCCACGCCTACTGGAATAGCTATAAAAAAGATGATGACAGTAACAAGTGTTGGCAAGAATGCGGACAAATGGGAACACTCATAAATTGCTGATGGAAATGTAAAGTGGTACAATTACTCTAGGAAAAGAGTTTGGCAGCTCCTTAAAATGTTAAACATAACATAAACATAGCATAACATAACATAAAAATGACATAACATAAACATCATAGGACCCAGCAATTCTACTCCCAGTATTTATCCAAGAGAAATGAAAATATATGTCCACCCAAAAATTGGCTTACAGATATATATAAAGATATTATCTGCAATATTCAAAAGATGGAAATGGCCCAGTGGCCATCAGGTGGTGAGTAAGGGTGAGAAAGGGTAAGTATGTGAGTTGACAGATGTACTAATTAACTTGATTGTGATAATCATTTGATAGAGTATATGTGTGTCAAATCATCACATCGTTACACTTTAATTGCATACTATTTTATGTATTGGTTTTACCTCGATGATGCTGAAAAAATTAATTAAAAAAAACCTGATGCAGGGGTAAAGACTATGCCATATGTTCATACTCTGGAATACGACTTGTCAATAAAAGGGACCAAAGTACCAGTACATGGTACAACATGGATAAGGCTGAAGAACATCACGTTCAGTGAAAGAAACTAGATGCCATATACCATACATTGTATGATTTTAATTTATACAAATCATTCATAATATGAAAATATAAAGAAACAGAGTAGATTAGTGCTTGCATAGGGCTGAAGGTAGAAATGGGGAATGACTAGAAATGGGTTCAGAGTTTATTTTCAGGATGAAGGAAATGTCCTAAAGTTAGATTGTTGTGATGGTTGTCCAGTTCTGTCAATATCCTAAAATTCCCCAAGGTCTATGCTTGAAATGAGTGAACACTGTATATAAATGATCTCTCAATAGAGCCATTGAGAAAGACAAAAACAATAACACATGCTCATCATCAAAACTCAAGGAGCATATAAAGTTCAGAGAAGAAAACAAAAGCCAGTAACAAAAAATGTAAACCAACAAAGATCTTACAAATTCTATCACCTGAAAATAACCATGGTCAGCACTTGGGGAGCAGCATTCTAGTTGTCTCTTTATAAACATGGACAATCAGAAGAAGCTATAGACAAGTAAAGGGAGAGAAATAATTTAGCACGATAGTATCATACTGTATATGCTGTTTCTATCAGTTCAATCATTAAGTCAGATTTTGCTCGACGTTAGTGAAATAGGTATAATATTTCTAAGAGATGAGTAAGAAAGGAAGCTCTTGAATCAGACTACTTGGGTTCATATTCTGGCTCTGTTCCTTGCTGCCTACAAGACCCTGGCAAGTTCTTGAACCTCTCTACACCTCAGCCTTTCAATTACACCCAGTGCCGATAATAATATCAGTCTCGTAGTTTTGTTGTAAGGATCAATGAAACAATTCTGTAAAGAGGGTGGTGTAGCCATTGGCACAGAGCAAGCATGGATAAGTATTTACTACTGATTTACAGTGATTATTATCCCAATATCTTTAAGGCACACAGAGTGGGAAGCCCAGGATGACAAAAAAAATCTAATACCATGTCATCCAAGAATGGTTAATGGTCACTGGAACAGTTCATCTGGAGAGAAGGATAAGAGGAAATAGCACACACTACTCTATATTTGAACATCAAAAGTAAACCCAAAAGATATATCATGCAAACAGCCATATACACAGCAAAATTAATTCTGCAGATGTGATTAAGTAAAAGATTTTGAGATGAGGAGATTATCCTGGATTATCCAGGTTGGCCAAATGTAATCATAAAGATCTTTATAACAGGGAGGCAGGAGAGTCAGGGACAGAAGAGACATGATGACAAGAAGAAGAGACAGTGTTTGGGGCATGGAAGGGGAGGGAGAGAGAAAGGTTTAAAGATGTTGAAATCCTCACCATGAGGATGGGGGAAGGGGTCAGAGAATAGGGACTGCTTTGAGACGTTGGAAAAAGCAAGGAAAATGATCCTCCCTAGAGCCTCTAATAGGAATGCAGTCCTGCCAACTCTGGTTTTAGAGCTTCTTACCCTCACAAATGTAAGAGAATAAATTTGTGTTGCTTAAGCCACTAATTTGGGGTAATTTGTTTGGAGAGGCAATAGGAAACTAATACAAGAGATTATACTAGTATCAGACAAAAGAGACTTCAAAACAAAAACATGTTCCTAGGGATACAGAGGGACATTTTATAATGAAAAAGCTCAGTTCATCAGGAAGGTATAACAATCATTCATACAGATACATATGAATGATAGAGATATAGATGATATATATAGATAGATATAGATATATAATGATATATAGGTAGATATTATATAGATATATATGTCTATAGATATATAGATAGGTAGATATTTATATATATATGAAACAACAGAGCCCCCAAATAAGTGAAGCAAGAACTGATGGAACTGAAAGGCGAAATTAATGAACAGTAATCAGAAACTTTAATATCCCACTTTTAACAATGAATAGAACAACTAGGCAGTCAATGGGAAACAGAAGACATGAACAATATTATCAAACAACTAGACCTAACAGATCTCTAGAGAATGCTCTTCTCAACAAGTGCAGAATACATATTCTTCTCAAGATTCTGGAATAATCTACAGAATAGACACTATGCTAGACAATAAAACAAGCTGTAAAGAATTTAAAAGAACTGAATCATATGAAGTATGTTCTCCAACCATGATGGAATAAAATTAGAAATCAGTAACAGAGAGAAATTTGGGGGATTCACAAATATGTGGAAAGTAAACAACTAACCCCTACATTGCCAGTGGGTCAACAAAGTTACAAAGGAATTTAGACAATACTTGGAGATGAATGAAAATGAAAACACAATATACCCAAACTCATGGATGCAACTCACATAGTGTTTATGTTATTTTTTTAAAAGATTTTGTTTATTAGAAAGAGAGAGAGAGAGAGGCAGCATGAACAGGGGGAGGGGTAGAGAGAGAGAGGGAGAAGTAGACTCCTTACTGCACAGGGAGCTCCATGTGGGGCTCTATCCCAGGACCCTGGGATCATGACCTGAGTTGAGGGTAGATGCTTAACTGACAGCCACTCAGGTGCTCCTCATGCAGTGTCTAGAGGGAAATTTAGGAATGTAGGAAAGAAGAAAGACCTTAAATCAATAACCTATCTTTTCACCTTAGAAACTAGAAAAAGAAGAGCAAACTACCCCCAAAAGAGCAAATAATAAAGGCTAGAGTGGAAAATAATGAAATAAAGAATAGAAAAGGATTAGAGAAAATAAACAAAATCAAAATTATTTCTTTGAAAAAATCAACAAACTTAACAAACTTTTAGATAGAAGAACCAGGGTAGGGAAGGGAAGAAAAGACTCAAATTACTAAAATGAGGAATGAAAGAGGGAATATCACTACCAACATATTATAAATATAGAAGATTGAAAGGGAATACAATGAACAATTGTATGCCAAAAATTAGATAATGTAGGTGAAATTAACAAACTCCTATAAAGACACAAACCACCAAATTGATAAGGAAATAGAAAATCTGAATAGACTTATAACAAGTAAAGAGATTGAATCAGTTAAAAACAAAACAAATAGAAGAAAAAAAACAACTGAAAAACCCAAACAACTTCTTACAAAGAAAAACCTCCAGCCTAAATGGGTTCATTGGTGAATTATACCAAATGTTTAAAGAAGAATTAATGTGAATCATTCACATACTCTTCCAAAAAATAGGAGAGAATACTTCCTAATTCATTCCATGAGGTCAGTATTACATTAATACTGAAACCAGACAAAGACAATAAAAAAAAATCTTGCAGATCAATGTATCTTAGAAATATAGGGGCAATAATCATCAACAAAGTACTAGCAAACCAAAACCAGCAAATTAAAAAGAATATATCATTACCAGGGGGGATTTAATCCCAGGAATGCAAGTTTGATTAAACACATAAGAGCCAATTAATTTCATATACTATATTAATAGGATAGAGCATAAAAGCTACATGATCATCTCAGTAGAAGCTGAAAAAGCTCTTGACAAAATCCAACACATTTCATAAAAAAAGCACTCAACAAAAGCACTTACATAGACTAGGAATAGAAGGGAACTTCTTCAACCTGTTAAAAAAAGTATCTATGAAACCAACAGCTAACATGGCAAAAGACTGAATGCTTTGCTTTAAGATAAGGAACAAGACAAGAACTTCTCTTGTCACCACTTCTATTCAACAGTGCTGGACTTTTAAGGTTTAAGCATGAACAGTTAGGCAAGAAAAGGAAGTAAAAGTTATCCAGATTGGAAGAAGAAGCAAAACTATCTCATTTGCAGAAGTTATGATCTTGTACATAAAAAACCCAAGAAATCCACAAAAATACTCTTGGAACTAATAAGTGATGTTGGAGCTGTAACATTGATAGACAAAAATGAATTGTATTTCTATATAGTAACAATGAATAATCAACAAATAAAATAAAATTAAGAAAACATTTCCATTTATAACCAAAAAGAACAAAAATAACAACCAAAGAGAACAAAATACTTAGGAATGAATGTAACAAAAGGAGCATAAGACAAATAAATGGAAAGGTATCCCAGGTTTCTGGATTGAAAGGCTTAATGCTGTTAAAATGACAATCCTCTTGAAGTTGATCTATGGATTCAGCATAATCCCACTCAAGATCCCAGATGTCTGAATAAATTGTTTTATTTTTTGTTTGTTTGTTTTTGTTTGTCTTTGCAGATAAGGACAAACTAAACTTCATATGGAAATGGAAAAGCAAGAGACCAAGAAGAGCCAAAGTGATCTTTAAAAAGAAGAACAAAGTTATAGCTCTCATATTTCTGCATTTCAAAACTTACTACAAAACTATGGTAATCAACACAGGGTGACATAAGGACAGACAGATCAGTGGAATCGAATTGAAAGTCTAAAGATAAACTTTCAAATTATGGTCAGTTGATTTTTACCATGGATGCCAGGAGAATTCAATGATAGAAGCAATAATTTTTTTCAGGAAATGGTACTGGGACAACTGGATATCCACAAGCAAAAAAAAAAAATTTGGACCCCTACCTCACACCACATACAAACACTAACTCAAATGAGTTATAGACCTAAATGTGAGCACTAAACTTATAAAAATCTTAGAAGGGGGGCTGCGCCTGGGTTGCTCGGTGGGTTAAGCCTCTGCCTTTGGCTCAGGTCATGATCTCAGGGTCCTGGGATCGAGCCCCGAATCAGGCTCTCTGCTTAGCAGGGAGCCTGCTTCCCCCCACCTCTCTCTGCCTACCTGTGAACTCTGTCAAATAAATAAATAAAATCTTTTTAAAAAAATCTTAGAAGAAATCACAGACATAAATCTTTATGGTTTTGAATCAGATGATGATTTCTTTGATATGACTCCAAAAAATAAACAGCGAATGAACAAATAGATAAACTGGACTTTCACCAAAATTTAAAACTTTGATGCTACAAAAGGAACAATCAAATGGTGAAAGACAACTCATGGAAAGGGAGAAAAAGCCTGCAAATCATT
Source organism: Mustela lutreola (assembly GCF_030435805.1). Classification (NCBI taxonomy): domain Eukaryota; kingdom Metazoa; phylum Chordata; class Mammalia; order Carnivora; family Mustelidae; genus Mustela; species Mustela lutreola. The sequence goes on along the minus strand of NC_081299.1, from coordinate 99,567,791 downwards.
TATATGATAAGGGATATGTATCTAGAATACATAAGGAAGTCTTACAATTCAATAATATATAGACAAATATTTCAATTAAAATAGCAAAGGATTTGAATAGACAATTCTCCAAAGAAGATATACAAATGGCCAATGAGTACATGCAAAGATTCTAACCTCATTAGTCATTAGGGAAACACAAAACCACAAGATACTACTTTGCAGTCACCATGATTACTGTAATAAAAAGGACAGAAAATAACAACTGTTGGTGAGAATGTGGAGAAAGTAGAATCCTCACACACTACTGACTGGAATGTAAAATGGTGCTAATCACTTTGGGAAGCAGTCCACAGGTTCTCAAAAAGATAAACATAGAATTACCATATGATCTAGCAATTTCACTTCTAGATATACCCAAGACAAATCAAAACATAGCCACATAAGAACATGTACACAAATGTTTGTAGCAACCTTATTTAATAATACCCCAAAGTATAAAAAACCCAAATGTTCATTAATTGATGCCCGAATAAATAAAATATAATCTATCCATAATGGAATATTATTTGGCACTAAAAAAGAAGGAAGTATTAATATATGCTACACTATGGACAAACTTTGAAAACATCATGCTAAGTGAAAGAAGCCATTCAAAGAAGACCACACATGACATGAAATCATTTATTTGAAAAGTCCAGAACAGGCAGATCTATAGAGAGTGAAAATAGATTAGTGGTTACCTAGGGCGACGAGTGGGCTGGGAGGGTTAGGAGACACTGAGGATTGTCAGTGGGTATGGTGTTTCCTTCTGAGGGGATGAAAATGTTCGAAAATTGGAGGTGGCGATGGTTGCATAATTCTATGACTATACTAAAAACCACTGGATGATACACTTTTTCTTTTACTAAGATAAAATTTGGAGAAGAAAAAGAGCCAAAAGGTAGAAGTCATAATGTGTTATTGCATTTTAAGAAAGAACTTTCTAGTGACTAGATCCACTTGCAGATGGAATGGGCTGCTTTTGAGCTGGCAAGCTCTTGGTCTGTAAGCGGGGAGTAGTCAATTGGAAGTTGATGATTGTTAAGAATGTCAACCCTTCCTTTCCAAATGCACACAGTCGTGGAGCTGATTATATAGCCCTTCATCCAGAGAAACCTCTTTCTCCAGTGTTTCCAGCCTCACCCAGGGCTCTAGAAACTCAGTTTTCGGGGGAATCCTGTATCGTCTGTGCCCCAAAGTTACCCCACCTGGAGGAAAATTGGTAAAGTGGGGTATAAATCTATCAACTTTATGCCTATCACTGGTCGAGGGCTACTTCTAGATCATTGACTTTCCAGAAATCCTATCTTATCCTATGTAAAAGCCACGTCTGTTCCCAAGGCTAGAATAAGTCAGGGAGTTGCAGATGCTCATGTAAGCCACCTGCAAGTAGCGAGTGAATGTCAAGTGCCAGCAACTGCTATGACATCCCAGTCTCTAGCTCTTGTCCAGGTGTCTGCTCTGGGTATCAGAACCGTATAGGCAAGTCACTAGACTTCTCTCATTGTGTCCACGTCCAGAAACATGGGACTCTAGCGGGGAGCAAAGCAGTGCTAGTCTCTGCCTTTTAGTCCCCAGTGTTACCTGCCCGACACGAGACTCATCATCTCCTCCTGCAATCTGTTCTTCTTCCTGTATTTCTCATCTGTGAAGTTGGCCACTCTGGTCTCAAACCAGAAATCTTCCCTGACTATTCTTTAACCCCAATGTCCAACCCATCCCCATGCTTGTCGGAGCCACTTCCCACCTCTCTGGACTTTTTTCAGTCTGCTGTTCTTCAAGTGTATTATTTATCCAAATGGGAATGCGATGCAACTAAAAAGAAGGGGACCTTGATGATTTTCTTGGTGGCGGCCAAGCTGAGTTTCCATGGTTCAGCGATCATGGTCGTTGCCTTTTCTTTTCTCTCCAGCCAGGATGGAAGCCTCTTGAGAGCAGGGACCACATCTTACCATTAGCCTAACCTTGTGACTCTGAGCCCAGGGCTGGGAGTCTCAGGAATGCTCGCCCTGTGCTGGTCTGCTCCCAGCAAGGGATCTTATCTGTTAGTCACAGCAGGTGCAGGAACTTGGACCCATACATTTTCAGGGGCCACGGAAATGTTTCAGTTTCTTTTGCAATTAAACAAAAAGATGCACATATCCTAATAAAAATAATGACCATGTAGTAATGATTCTAGTCTGGATTCTATTTGTCTTTATACCAACATCACTGGAAAATACAATTGTTCATTGTGTGTGTGTGTGTGTGTGTGTGTATGAAGGGACCCTCGATGGATCACAAAAGCGCCTAGAGCCTTCAGGAGTGGTAACAGCCTGGCTCTCAGGTCACCTCACCCAGAAGCAGGAGACTGCTGGACTTGCCTGGGGCCGCATTACTCTTGTCCCTTTTCGTTTATGCTTGAAAGAGGAGCTCAGAGAACTGTGTATTCTGTCTTGTCCTAACCTCCCTTTAAGACACTAAGACAAAAATAGCCCCAAGGCCTTTTGGATTGGTTGAACTGAAGATAAGTTTAAATTTAAGAGGCTCTAACTTCAAACATGGGAGATAAGATGAAAAAAGAAATCCAGACAGTCTACTTTCGTTCTATCCCAATCAAACTTTTATTTCAAAGAACTATTTAAAGGACCTGACATATGTGAAACACAAAACTCTTTTTTTAAACCTTCAGGGATCTGACAAAGAGCCTGAAATGAGACCTTCTCCCTCCCACAGCATTAGGTACCCTGTAAGCACCAAGGTCTGGGCCGCACAGGGAGGGCGGCTCTGTTTGGCCTGCCCTGGGGCCATCTGCTGCGAGAATTGCGTGTTTCCTGGACTTCCTGCAAGTTGCAAACTGCAAGCATTTGCCCTGCAAATCAGGTTAAAATGAACAAAGGCGGCATCGAAGGGGGATGTCTCTAAGGGCACTGCTGGCGGCAGGGTGGGTTCCGATGGGGTGGAGCAGGTTGGGGAGGTAGAAAGTTGTTGCTAGGCAACCAGCCCTGGTGCCTTTGTAAATGTGGATCTATTTTGTTTGAAGCAGCAGCTGGCAGCCACCACCTTCTTTTATCTCCTTCTTCCTTCTCTCTATGCCCAGAGCACAGACCTGAGCTACAGCTCGCCGGCAGATCCAGGGAAGATGGAATAGGGTCTCTGCTTGGAGCTATAGGAACAAAACAAAACACATGCCTGCAAAGACAAATAACTTTAGGTGACAGCAGAGACCCCAATGGGATCTGGATGTTCACATTTACTAACCAAGATCTTCGGCAAGTTATTTCGTCTCTCTGATGTACAGTTTCCTGGGTTATAAAACTGGGGACGTGGCTCTCTTGCAGGAATACTAGGGAGAGGACATGTATACAGAGGACCCGGTCCAGCCCCGAGAACATGGTAGATACTCAGTGATCGGTAACAGAGTGGCGAGAGCATGGGCTCTGGCACCAGCCTGCCTGGGTCCTCACCCTAGCTCTGCCACATGTTAGCTGTGTGATCTCGGGCATCATCATTAACCATCCAGGGCCTTTGCTTTGTTTGGCTTTTCTCCGATCAATGAAATAAGGAAGAGTAACCGGACTTCCCTAAGCAGGGTCCTTTTGGAGGATTAAATCCATTCCTAGTGCATAGTGTTTAGAAGAGTCGCAAGCGCTCAGTACAGATTAACAATGAGCTGTGATGCTACCTGTAGCATCCTTGAGTGTGTCCGCTGACCATGTGCTGGAGGAACAGCCTTGCGCGTGCTCATGTTCAAAGGGCCTTTGATTTGGGCTGGCGAAGACAGGAGGAGGCGGTTACTTGAGTACCTTGAGAGTAGACGGAGCAGGGAGCTCGTGGGCATCCAGACTCTTCGATCACCTGCACGACCCCTGCAAGCTCCTTCAGCTCTTGTAACTGTAAAAGACCACTTCGGGAGGCATATAGGGTAGGTATCCTTATGATATAAAGGGTATATATAGGGTAGGTATCCCTATCTGGCCCCTGCGAAGGATTAAGCGCGATAATGTGTCAAGTGTCAAGTGCTTAGCATAATGGCTGGCCCAGAGCAAGCAGTCGAAACCTGGTGGCTGGGATCATTTCTAGAAATAGAGACAAAGACTAGAGGAGCCGCCTGGGGTCTGTGCCCACTTCCACAGAGCTGTGGTGGGAAAAGGGCTCCAGATGGAGGCCAAGGAAGCTGGTTGGGGCCAGGCTCTGTCTTTGGGGTGTGGGATGTAGGAGCCGAGGCCCAAGCAAAGCTGCTTTGAATTCCAGGCAACTAAGAGTGACAGTCCAGGAAAGGTGTCCTTCCTCGGCGAAAGTGCAAACTTTGGAGCTAAGGGTGCAAGGTTTTCCAGAGTCTCACTTCTGCTGTCACTCCAAAAATATGTAAGCTGCTCTTTCCGGCAAGACTCGAGCTGGGCCTTTCCTAAGGCTTCCCCCATTTGTACCTCCTGGCTGTTTCTTCTGTACTTCTTGAGTCCATTGTCATTATATTAAGTCCAAGTTTATTCCTGAACTTACACAAAATAGCCCTATTTTTTGGTGATTTTTCTTCCTCTTCACTCAGAGCATTTACTAAGTGATCATCACCCACACGTCCTCGGGCTTCACCAGATGGGGCCCTGACAGTAGTCATTCTAAAGGAATGACTCCACGCTGGGCCCCGCCTGCTGAACTAGTTGTGTGGTCATCACCGTACAACTGCGGTCTCCGAGTCCCCACACGGAGGTCTTCCTCCCGGGAAGCTTCTTCCCCATGCCTGCAAAGACTCCACTGTCCAGACCAAACCCTCTCTTCACTGCTCATTTTCCCAAAGTTATCACATGCTTGTTTTTACGCCAGTCATTAGCAAGATGGATGAGTGTCCCTTTAGATCAGTGGGCTCTCAACTGGAGGGGTGATTGTGCTGCCCCCCAAGCCCTTCCCACCCTCATCACAAGGCAGTATCTGGAAACATATTTTTTTTTCCGCTAAAAATTTTATTTATTTGACAGAGAGATCACAAGTAGGCAGAGAGGCAGGCAGAAAGAGAGGGGGGAAGCAGGCTCCCTGCTGAGCAGAGAGAGCCCAAGGCGGGGCTCGATCCCAGGACCCTGAGATCATGACCTGAGCCAAAGTCAGAGGCTTAACCCACTGAGCCACCCAGGTGCCCCCTGGAGACATATTTGATTATCAGGAATGGGGGGGGGGGGCAGGGGGAGTGAGTAGAGGCCAGAGATGCTGCTAAGCACACTGCAATGCCCAGGACACCCCCGCCCCTCACAACACACACACACAATAAAGAATGATCCAGGCCCAAAAGTCGAAAATGCCCAAGTTGACAACCCCTGCTGGAAACTGACCGGCCCCACCTTTGGGGCATGGACTGTAGCCAATGGCCATATATGCATGAATAGGCAAGGACTGAACAGAACTGAGAGTCACTTAGGAAAGAGAAGGGAGAAACAGATCTGGAGTTGACGACCAACCTTGGATATCGCAACTTGGCTTCGTCTGGACACTTCCCTCGTTGTGTGGCTATTGTTCATTCATCCCCTGTGTTAGCTTTCTATTGCTGTATAACAAATTGCCCTAAAGTATTATAAAACAACACAGGCTTATTTCTCACAGTTTCCATAGGTCAGAAGTCTGAGCGTGGTGCAGATGGATTCCGTGCTCAGGGGCTCAATGGACTTTAGTTAAGGTGTTGGTTGAGGCTGTAGTTCTCTTCCGGGGCCCTGGGGCCTCTTCCAAGCTGATTCTTGTACCTGAATTGATTGCCTTACGATTGTAGGGCTAAGGTCTCTGTTTCCATGCCGAGTTTTCAGCTGTGGGGGGTGGGGGTGGAACCCTCAGCAACTAGAGGCCACCTGTGTTCCTACCATGTGAACTGCTCTATCATCAAGCCAGCAATGATGCATGGAATCCTTCTTATGCTTTCAACCTCCGACTCACTCTTCTGCCACCAACTAGAGAAAACTCCCTGCTTTTAAGAGTGCTCTGTTGTTGGGTCAGGCCCAAGCAGATATCTCCCTATCTTAAGATCAACTGATCTGGAGCCGTAATGACATTGACCAAGTCTCTTCACAACAGTACTTTTTCATTAGTGTTTGAATGAACACACAGGCGGTGTATGGGTCCCAGGCATCTTTGTGTTATTGACTTTCAGCAGAGTACCTGGCACATACATTTTTTTTTTCTCAGTAAATATTCTTTGAACAAGTAAAGAATAAAACAAACTCATTTCCTTTTCTTTTCTTTTTTTTTTGGATAGAATTACTAGACTGGTCACGCAGGGGAATGCTGTCAACAGAGAACTGTGCCATCTGGGAGTTAGCAGGTACACTGAGTCATAGAGGAATCTGTCGATCATTCTAGGCATCCACATATTCAGTGTGGGATTCATCAGACCAAGATCCCTCTGGTTCTGACCTCTGCATTCATTAGGATTGTGGACCGAATTTTTTTTTTTTTTTTTGCATCGCCTTTTTGGCAGAGCTGGCGAACCGCTGACTCACACGGAATCTATAGCTTACCTAAAGCTTTCCTGCTTTAGCTGGCGTCATGCCAGCCATGCCCATTTGGCACTTGGGCAGGATGTCAGGCCTCTTGCTTCCACTCATCTCATGTCATGAGTTCTGGCCTATCCTTTCAGCCTGCTGGAGACCTCTGGGAGTTCTGATTTTATTATGTCACTTCTTGCCTCTCCTGTCTAACTCTATAGCTCTTGAAAACATAATAAGCACACGTCCTTTGTCTTTTTCCAAATAGTTTACAAAAATGTTGAATGAGGCAAGGCCAAATTTAAAGCCCTGAGGCATGTTACTTCTCTCAAGTTGACAACAATGATTTAATCAACAATCTTTGCATAAGGGTTGTTCCACCTATGATGAATCAACTCCTTTCCTTTCTCCATCCTATCTACAAGCATATTATGAAAGACTTGAATGTTTGGCTGAAAGTAAGCTATACAGAATAATACCATTCAGTTATGCTCCCAGGACTATAACACACATCTTTTGCAATCAGGTACATATACCTGTTGGGAAATTATCTTCCAAATCCTCAGCTATGGCAAGCCGTGGTGTTCCTTGTATTGTTTTTGTGCAGAGACACAGATATCCTTGAACTCCCAGATTTTACTGAGTCCCTTCCAATATTTTCCCAGTAACAAACGATTCTGGTAGCCTTTATGTTGATCTGTGAGCTGACAGGCCCTTCCACTCCCTTGCCTCTTTGGCTTATGGGAATTTCCACTTGGGAGAAGAGATGATTGTCCTGACTTGTGAGTATTACGGGTCGGGCTACAGGGTGGGAACCTGTAGTCACATGACTCCCTGTTGAAGGGATTCTCGTTGAGAGGCCTGTGTATTCCCCATGATTTTCTCCTCGATCCATTATTTACATTTGCAGTTTCCCCAATGTTTCACAGGAAAAGACTGGGGCTCTGTGAACTGCCATTTCCTGCTGGTCCATGGGACTTTCTTCTGATGAAGGGTTGGATGCTCCTGGACCCCTAAAGGCACCAGAGATGCTGCAGGGGTAGAGCTGCAGCGGTAGAAGTTCTTAGAAAGTCTGTGAACTTGGACAAACAGCAGAGAAGGAGAGTTGGGCAGGATTTAACGTGACAGCCAGTCTTCTAGAAAGTTCCCAATGATCTCTGCCTTCTGGTATTCACATTCTTGTGTAATCTCCCCCTGTGTCGCATCAAGGTCTGTCTGTGGGACCAATAGACTACAGCGGAAGTGACAGTACGTCACCTCCAAGTTGAGGATTCAGAAGTCATTGCAGTTTTCCTCTTGGCCACTCTACCTCGTTCTTTGACCAATCACTCTAGGGAAAGCCAGCTGCCATGCTGTGAGCAGCCTACAAAGAGGCGTGTGTGAAGAGAAGCTGAGACCTCTCACCACCAGCTAGTGAGGAACTGAGTTCTCTTGCCAGGAGTTAGGTGAGAGACTAGTATGTGATCCTCCAAGCCTACTCCAGCCTTCAGGTGACCGCAGCCCCAGCCAATATCTTGACTGCAACCCATGGGTGATCCTGACCAGAGACGGGACACTCTGGGTTCATTGGGACACTCTGGGCTCCTGATCCTCAGAAACGAAATGAGATCATATGTTTTGAGCGTTTTGAGCTGGTAAACCTTGAGGTAATTCATCATGCAGCCGTAGGAAACTTACACATGAGGAGATGCTCAATGAGATGACTGGGATGCCTTAAAAGAAATGAATAAAACATTAAATCTCCAGAAAACAGTGAAAGACTAGTTAGTGAATTTCTAGGGTCAGAACACTGAAAGGTATTGTTACCAAATTTTCATAGCTATGCCTTCTGTCACTTTTTAAAACGTCAAAATAATACTTGTTCTTTGTTAACACCCATACACACACGTAGTATGTAAATGTACATATATTATATACACATTATACATATACACATTATATACATACACATATATAAAGTGAAAAGTTTAAGTAACTTTTCCATCCTTCCTATCTTACTCCTCAGAAGCAACTGCTGGGGTCAGTTGGGTTTTTATCCTTCCAGATCTTCTGCTTCCCGTCAATTATGATCACATGCACACTAATAAAACCTGATTTGTGTGTGTGTCGGGGGGGTGTTCTGTTTGACAAAGGTCTTTATCATGTGCCAATCCATTGTGGCTTCTTCCTACGCCAGCAGACTTGGCTCCAATGTAATTGCTCTAAAAGGTACAATACATCCCATGGTATGGCGTTCTATAATTTATTTAAATATGATTCATCCGTTAATAATTGATAATGTTTTATGGCTTAATGCATTTATTTGCCATTCTACATAATGCCACAATAAATGTCTTGCAGCGCATGTAAAATACTGTTTCGGGATGAACTTCTAAAAGTGGAACAGAGGGTTAAAAGGGGTTTAGATTTAAAATTTTGAGAGAGGACGCTTAATTGCCTTTCATAAATGTTCTTCTTTTCCCACTAACATGTTCTCTCATCCTAATACCAGATAGTAGTAATTTTAAAAATTTCTGCTTATCTGACGAGCAAATATCTGTCAGTTGTTTACATTGGCGTATTTCTGATTTCTGCCAAGAAATGCACAATCGTTTGACCTGTTCTATGTCATCTTTCTGGCTGCTTTCAAGAGCTCTCTTCATCTTGTTTTTTAGTGATTTGATTATCATGTGTCTGGGTATAGGTTTTTAAAAAATATTTTTAATATTTATTTATATATTTTTTACATATTTAGCCATTATTTTTTCCATTATTTTTTTTTCCTGCCTTGCATTCTTTATCCTCCTCTGGGACTGAATGGACACAATGGTATAGTGTCCCTGGTTCCTGAGGCTCTGTTCATCTTTCTTTCAATTTTTCTTCTCTGTGGTTCAGACTGAATAATTTCTATTGGCATATCCGATAGGCTTTAAAGTTCCAGTTATTGTAGGTTTTTAATTCTAAAGTTTACATTTGGATATCCCTTCTGCTTTCCCTTTCCCTGCTAAGACTCTCTAGCTTTCCATTCATTTCAAGTGGGTTCCTCCTTCGTTCTTGGAATATCTCATAATAGCTGCTTTAAAGTCTTTGTCAGAAAATGCCAACCTCTGCATCATTTCAGTGTTGGTATCTGGTGATTGTCTGTTTTCATGTGAGCCGAAATCTGATGGTTCTTTCGATGCTGAGGGTAGGAGGCAGACTAAAGTTTCCCTCAAAGATGTCCTTGTTCTAATTCCCGGAAACCCTGAGTATGTTACATTTTGTGGCTGGAGGAATTAAGGTCGCAGACACAATTAAAGTTGCTTATCAGCGGACCTTGAGATGGGAAGGTTTACTGGCAGGCCGAGTAGAGTCACAAACACCTGTAAAAGCAGAGAACGTTTCCTGGCTCTGGTCAGAAAGGGATACGACAATGGAAGGAGGGTCCTAGGTCACTTGCTTTGAAGATGGAGCAAGGGGTCCATGAGTCAAGAGATGTGGGCAGCCTCTCAAAGCTGGAAAAGGCAAGGAAACAATTCTCCCACAGAGCCTCCAAAAGAAGCCAGCCCTGCCCACACCTGGACCTTAGCCCAGTGAGACTGATTTTGGACTTCTGATTTAACAGAACTTTAAAATTAAAAAAAAAAAAAAAAAAAAAAGTATATTGTTTTCAGCCGCTAAGTTCATGGATATTTGTTTCAGCAGCAATCGAAAACTAATACCCTGAAGTCATGTTGAATCGTATCTTGGATATTTTGAATAATATGCTAGGAGACCCTGGGTTTTGTTTCCACATTACGTAAAGGTTGATATTTGTGTTTTCACAGGCAGTCAACCCAGATGGATTCAGGCTGAAGGATCTGCCAGCCTTCTGTGGGCTGTAGTTTCCATGTCAGTTTTGTTTTCAGAATCTTCGCCGCTACTCAGATTTCCCCAGGCGTGTGCGCCCCTGCAAGGGGGGTGGGGGTGGGAGGTGGTGTCACCCTGGGACCAGGGTGGTGATCTTCCCCTTGGGTCAGTTCGCAGACTTTGCTGTGCGGTTTAAGAGCAGATCTGCATATGTGCACACAGGGTAGAGCCCAGAAGTTTCCAGATAGCTTCATGGGGCCACTTACCCAAGTCCCTCCCTTTCTGTGATCTCTGATCACTTTTGAGCACTCTGGCTCCCCGTGGCACTCTGGACAGAGAGCTCGTGCTCTCTTTACCCTCCTGTGCTATGCGCTTGCTGTGAATGCATCCATGTTCAGGGCCGGGTGGTGGCAAACAGAAAGAGAAGCAAGGAATGGCAAAACAGCTCCTCCAAGCAGAGAGGAAGGGTTCCCTGGGGACCCCCTGGCCGCACCTCTCACTGCCACAACTCTGATCGCCGTGCACCCAAGAGAGAATGACGAAAAGAAGGAAAAAGAACAGTGTCTACCCACCTCCCACCCAGTGTGAACCCCACTTTGAGCCAGAACTAGAGGGAGCTCTTTTTAACTGCATAGGGCGTTCACTTCCAAATTTGGGGCTGCCCCAAATCCAGACAGGGGATACTGTCAAAAAATCGAGTGGGAAACTCCCTGCTCTTTCCGTGGCTCTTGCATTTCTGGTCTTTCTCCCCAGCCCACCTGGGGCACTCACTCCCTGGAGCCTTCAACAGCGGCTCCACGCGTTCTGCTCCAGGTTCATAGCTGCACCGCATGGGAGAGAGACGCGGAATGTGCTAAACCCACTGCATCCAACCGGGCCCCACTGTGTCTCCCCTGAATTTCTGCTGACAGTCACACTTTCCCCTGGGGTCCTGGTCACAGCTCCCTTCCCTTGGGCCCCCAAAGGAGAACCGGCCACGGGCAGGCCAAAATCGATCACGGCAAAGCCACCTTCTTTACGAGCCCCGTTCACCTGTTCTTGCCTGCTCTGTGGGCGAAGACTTGTCCTGGAAGGCACACACGTAAGTCAAACTCAGCCTAGATATCTATAGAGAAAGCCAGACAGACGGCTTATGGCCGTGCATTATCAGTGACAGAAGGATCTGTTGAGAATGACTAAATCCTTCCTACGAAATACCTAACGTTTTAGCATGCTACCTACCTCGTACTCTTGCTCTTCTAGCATCAACTAGCTCCTGCTCAGGGAGGAACAGTGACAATCTTTAGACGGTGTGGCTAAGAGAAGGGGTGTGAATGTGTCTCCCTGCCCCTGGGGAGGCTGTCTTGTACAACGGTTCCGTGTGGTCCCTTGAGAAAGTTCAAAGTTCATCTATGGTATGGTGAGGGGGAGCGGCTCATCTTTCCTCCATGCTGAGACACGTAGCCACTCTACGTGCGACTTTACATACACGCTTTCCCCTTGTTTGCTCTATGGCAGCTCCGTCCTCCGCACCAGCCATGTGTTGTCGGGCCATCTGCCCTTTGGTTTGTGATTGGACTGTGGCAAAATAGTAGGTTTTTAGTGTCCTTTTAGTAGGAGAAATAACGTCAGAAGTAAAACCAGGTGGCTCCGATTAGGCAGAAGACAAGGGGGCTGGCAGTAAACATGCCTGCTCAATTAGTTCTCGCCCACTCAGCTTATGTGCACAGGAATCACCTGAGCACTTTGGCAAACCACAGGTTCTCATCGCATTGCGCTGGGATGGGGAGCGAGCGCCCGCATTGGTAATACTCTTACCTGGGATTTGGATGCAAATCACCAGTTCTGCCCTAAAGCATGTCCACTCACCTTTGAGGAGCTTTATTGCCACAGGCAGTGGTAGCAAAAAGAAGCAGAGCTGGGAATGTTGCACAGATTAAGAAAGGTTACTACATTCTCTGGTCACGGTCTCCCTGGGGAGAGGAGCTCCCCAGGTGGGGCTCCCTGGGGAGCAGGAGAGTTTTGGGAAGCATTCTTGAGAGGTGGGCTTTCCCTGCTGTTAGCCACCCCTGGGAGCTCTGAAGCAGGGGATGCTCCATTCCAGTGGGTTCTGAGATCCAGTGGAGGGGCCCAGCTTTTATAATGCAACCTTGATCGGTCCTTGGATGGCCACTGCCCCGGGACGGGGTGTCAGCTTGAGTGAGGGGACTCGTCAGCTGATCCCCTCCTGCCCGGGGCTGGCGACTGAGGGTCTTTGCAGGCAGCACAGGCAAGTGACTGAAGGGCCCTCTGGGCAGCGTGTCACGTGACATACCCAGGCCAGGCCCCTGCTTTCGGGTCCTGCCAGCCAAGGAGCACGTTTAGACCCCGCCTCTTCATTTCTATGCTGAAATCAACATCCTCGGAAATCAACACCTTCAACCGCAGCCCCTTTTTTTTCATGCCTTGGTCTGAAAATTCGACTGTGGTTGTCTGTGAGAATCAGGTTGAATCTCTAGGAGGATAGCTTGTGTTTTTAAGAATTTCTAGGCTAGATTTTTCAACACTTGGAGGGTCTCACGTAACATTTCTTCATAGATTCCTGCTAAATCAAGCTCCTGATGCCAGAAGAAAATCTCCCCGAGGCAGAGGGGGGTAGTAGAGGTCTAAAAAGAAAAGAACTTTCTTCCTCGCAGAAAATCAAGACCCCAAGGTCTTGGCAGGCCGAACTGAAAGAGGGCTCAGGACTGAAAGCCCTCTTGTAGAGAAGAAAAGCAGGAAGAGCCAAAAACAGGCTGTTTAATGATTTAATCCTGTGCCCCACTGATTGTGTAATGTGAACTCTAACCTCCCGTTAAATATAGTTTGTACTGAGAATCCTTCACACTCTAGTAAAAATAGCTGCATGCTTGAATGGCTCATGAGCTTGATGACTGCAGGGAAAAAGGCTGGGAAATCTGGGCGAGAGGCAAGGAGAAGGGCCCTGAATGCCTGGGCTGGGCTATCTGCAGCCAGCTTGCCCATCTGAATGTTCAGAACAGCAATGGCAGAGAGCTACCCTATCCAGTGGATAGCGGGGGTAGCTGGACGGTGGCCCGGCAGCTCCCTGAGCGAGGGGCTGCAGCAGCAAAGCCCACCATTAGCCCCCCCCCCCCGCCCCCCGCCACCAGCACACTCCTTGCCTGTCTCTTCCACAAGAGCTGGGCTGTGATGCTGGGCAGGGAAAAGCTTCCTTCCTGGCATTCCTAAATCCGGAACATTGGGAAACCCGGCTCTTGGGTGGGAGAAATGGGGGCCCAAATCATGTGGGTAATGGAAAAGAACTTGAAAGCAGGGCCTGGGCAGGAGCCCCCAACAAAGGCAGTCACAAGGATGCAAGGCCACACAAACCTCACAACAGAGCAGAGGAGGCCCCCTTGGCTGTGTGGGAGGTGCCCCGCCTAGGCCACCCCTGGATGTTGGCTGATATCCAACAGTGGTCGGGGCAGGGGGAGAAAGCTCTGGTGTTCTGCCTTCTTTCTTTCCTTCTTTCTTGCACTTCCTTCAGCTTGTGAAATACAAGGGGAAGAAAGAAATCCCAAGCCTGGAGTACAATTTGTGCTTTTGTGACTAGGGTAGCTTCAAGAACCCACGGCAGCAATTACTGCGAGGTACGGACGCTAGCTCCATGCCCTGCCTCCCGGGGCACTAGAATTTGCCATATGCTGTGTGTGCAGAGATGAGCGCGGAAGTAGAACCTAATGCTTCCAGGAAGGATCGTGCTGAATTCTTTGTATATCCACCGATCATCTTATAAGGGTTGGGTTGGCAGAGAATCAGCTCACACAGGCAGCAGTGATACAAGGTGTATCTGACAGGGCAGAGAAATGTTTCTTCCCTGAGCCAGTTCCTCCTGCCTTCCCGAATTACCCTCGTGCCTGTGTCCTTTCCCGGGATGACTTCAGACTTCTTCGCACTTGCCATTTCTAAAGGTAGAAAGAAAGAAGAGTCCAATATCTTGGGGAACTACTATGCTTTATATGCTTATCTAATTGAATGCTTATAGCCACCCAATGGGATAGGATTTTTTTTTTTTTCTGTTTTCTGGAATACGTGAGGAAAACTCAAAGAGAACAGATAGTCTATGTCTCAGTGTTGGGGATTTTTAGCCCAGGTTGGACACCAAAACCTTGGTCTGCGGCGCTTCTCAACCCTACCTACACACACACACACACACACACACACACACACACGTATCACCAAAGGAATCTCGGCACAAGCCAGTGCATGGGCCCCATTCAGGGTCCAGCCCCTTCGCACCTCTGGAGGTGCAGCCCAACACTGGAAATTTAAAACATCAGGGTGACTCTAAAGCATGTGGGGTTGAGAACCCCTGGGCTACACCATATTCTGTCCCATTATGGTACCACCCCTTGGTTCCCATCCTCTACCTGCTTTCTCTGGCCTTTCAGAAATGCCCCAATCCTGCCAGCTTGTCCACAGAAGGTCCAACTAACGAGAGCAACGTTTGAAAGTCTACGGATCACTCCTTTCATAACGAAAGTGTGCGGGACATAGCTGACGCGAGTGGTCCTCGTGTCTGATGGACACGACCTGAATCTCACTGTAAGTGACGTGGCCATGCAAAAAGTTGTTTGCTAATGGCCTTGCTGTGATTAGAGAAGGTGGGAGGGAAAACACCAGGTGTGGAGCCACAGATATCGGGATGTCCATTTCTTCTGCCTGCTGGCTCACTTCATGAGATGAAGAATGTTCCTTTGACCACCTGGACCTCAATTCCTTACTTGTAGAAAGGACGTGGGTGTAGGGTTTGATAATATTGGAACATCCTTCCATTATCTACCATGTAGATTGGCACGTGGTTACTCCCTCAAAACTCGCAATGTCCAGCCGTAAAGTGGCTGCGTCTTTTCACCAGTGAGTTTACCTTAAATACAATTGTGTCTTCATAAAAGAAAATGCTCTGAAAACATGAAAGGCTGTTTTTCCTAGATAAAAATTAGGTCAAGCTCTCTGTCCTCTCCCCCTCTTAAGAACGAATTTGGAGTCTGCTGCTTATACCTGGATGTTAAGTACAGGTTCTTCCAATGACCTGGATGACCTTGACGTTTAATTATTTAGGAGTGGCCAGTACAGAAGAACCCAAAGTGGGTTGTTGACACGAGAAGCTTGGAAAGAAGGTAACCCTCCTCTCTTTCCTAAATCAGAAGGCAGCACTTCATTTTGGGTGTGAGTAGGAAGGGCACATTCATTTCAGAGAAGATGAATTTAGTCCAATGGTGCACTTTTGTTCTTTAGGCATTATTCGGACCAGCTGACAAAGAATAATAGAGGGAATCCCAGGGAGGCTCTTTCTGGTCTGGGGCTTGTACAGTGTAGACCCCGAGAGGTTCCCTCGCTGGTGAAGAAGCTGCCGGTTTACTAAAGGGCTTACTTCCGGCCCAAGAGCAGAGGGGTCTGAAGGGGCAGGGAGCAGCAGGTGCACCCGTACAAAGCAGCTGGGCTGTGCTGGGTCTGCTGCAAAGCCAGCCACTGTGCATGCTGTGCCTAGTCCTGCCGCGGGAATCCAAAGCAGAAGCCCTAACTTGGGAATATAGATGTGCATCTCAGCTGAGGTCCCAGAAGTTTGGGGTCTGGGCACGGGGGTGGGGTTGGGGATGTCCTAGAAGGGCAGGAGGAGCCGAGCAGGCCAGGGAACCAGCCCACTTCTGATGCAGCGGGAGAGGCTGGACTTCTGTACCATGTGCTGGTGTGGGTTTTCTGTGGGAGAATGTCCTGTGGCAAACTAACAAACAAAACAAGTCTTTCAACCTCACTGAAACGGATTCTTACCTAATTCCACCAAGAGGGAGTGAATCAGCATCTCTCCTGGGGAGAGCAGATTCTTTTCCCCCTCCCATAGCAGGTGGCAGAGAGACTTGTAAGAGCCATTCTTCTCTGTAAAGATGTATTTACTTTGTAAAATAGCACAGTGGAGAAGTCTTTCTTACCGTTTGGCTGGGGCCTTGATGGGTGGTTAAGACCAGTGGTCAATGTCCACCCACAAAACTCTGGAGGAAGCTCAGACATGAAGCGGGGAGGGATGAGACTCCCATCCCCCATCCCCATCCCCTTGGGAGCCCGGCTAGTTAAGGCTTTTCTCTCCTTTCTCTTTTGTTATGGGACACTGCTGGGGAGATGGTCTCCATAGCCCCAGGGCCAAAGCCTTAACATTCCAAGGAGTCATCACAACTGGAACAAATTCCTCCAGAAAGTTGACAGGTACTGCCTGTGAGAACAGTATGTTCCAGTCCAAGATACTTACCGGCCTGAATCTCCCAGCTCCTGGCCAGGCACAGGTGTTTACTGAGTGCCATTTCTGTCTCAGGGAAGATTTCGCCCCATTGCATTTCTGTCTCAATAGTCTGGCAGTTTCAGATTTTTTTCCCCCAGCCCCACCTCAGAGATACAATAAGGACAGGTCCAGGGAGATCAGATTTCCATCTGTAGACTGTGTGTGTGTTCGTTCCTTCTGACTAAACATGCCCCGTATTTTCCTAGCCTGTGACAATCCCATTAAAGCCTCCGACCCCTTCCTGAACTTCCACATCTCAGTCCCCGGCTCCAGCCCCGTGAAATCAGGATGGGGCTTTCGTTCTGTCAGGAGTGAGGCCATAGGTTTTCTGCCTCGGAAAAATGGCTTCGAGGTTAACTGGGGCTTTTTAATTATTTGGGGTTAGCTCAGCCTCGAGGCGGGTGTGTCTCATTTTTTGCATAATGTATTCCTGGGAATGAGAGCCGGTGACCTCAAAGTTCAACCCACTCTCTCAGTGGAGAAAGAAAAGCAGAAAATACATTGGAAATTGCCCCAATGTATCTGATGGCGTGGCACGGTGTAAGCGCTGCACTTCCTTCATGGGTGATGGGGTAACAGGTGGCCCTTCTTGGACTGTGCTCCAATCACAGACCTCCTGCATGAGGTTTCTTTTTGCCCATGAACTTTTCCAGTTGCTCCTCTGTTGTTCTGTCCCATGTAGGAAGAGCCGGACTCCCCTCTAGTTCTCTGTGCTCATTTACGTTCCTCTCACCAGGGCTCATGGAGCAGCTTTTGCATTTGTCCCCGTGGGTCACACTGTCCAGAACCTGGGGCAGGAAGGGCTAGTGCTCAGAGCTGGGCTGACACGGAATCCTGCTGGTCTGGGTGCTTTGGCCAAGCCCAGCGGGACGGCTCCGGCAGGAGGAAATAGGGTTCGTGTGGGTGTCTTGTTTATCTTTAGGAAGCAGTGGACCGGGATTTATTTTTGTCATGACTCATGGTTCCTCACAGCTTTCTCTCAGCAGATGATTTCTGAGCTTTGACAATTTTCAGGGATATCAGTTATGTAAACTTTCTTGGAGAAGAGACCCATCTTTAGAGGATGACCGATGGGGGCGGGCGCTCCTGGACCCACTTCTCTGGGGACGGTGGCAACTGAGCGATGATCACATTCACCTCCCATTTATTATCAGCTGTGCTTTCCCTTCCCATGCACTCCCTGCACGTTCCCTGTGGCCCGTGGGTGAGGGCTCCTTGTATCGCTCCCACCATCTCAGTGTTGTGCCGGACGTTTTGGGTGCCACTGACCACAGCTGACCTCGATGTCCATTTAAGCTGGAGTTTGATTGTATTTGGCTATTAGGAGAATAGGAAGCAGGTCCTGCCCATTGTCATTAACCCTGACCTGAGCTCCATTAGAGATTGCTTGTAAGTTATTGTTCTCCAGAATGAGGTCCTCTAAATTTCTCTCATGCTATATGCTCCTTGGGCTATTTCATCAGTTCTGGTGGATCTAACTTTCACCTAAGTGTGGAAGGTCTTCTAAATCTGCGTTTCAAGATTTCTTCCAGACATCAAGAGTCCCCTATCTACCTACCTCTTCTCATTTCCACGCGGGGACCTTCCATTTGCCTTGACTTGGACATATCTGACTTTTAACTCATTCTCCTCCCCCCCCCCCAGCTGGTGTTGTCTTCTGTTATGCTTCTCCTGGTGGGCTGTGTCATCATCAGTGGCATAGAAACCCAAGAGAGAAGTGTGGGTGTCAGCCCGAACCCTCACCCCCTCCCCTGCACCATTCCTCCATCACATCCCTACACATTCCAAGCAACCTCAGCGGCTTTCCATCTCCTGCAGAATGGAGTTGAAACTTCTCATCTATCACCATAAGCCCTTGTCCTTGGGTCCCTGCATCTGTGCATGTGATCCTTGAACTTGGTTCAGCCCAGTGTCACGTCTGGCAGCTTTCTGAATAAGCTGCTGCTTCCTTCTTTCTTTCTTCCTTTTTTTTTTTTTTTTTTTGGTGCGCTGAGACTGTATATACTGTTTTGTCAGGCTTTGTAAAGGCTGGGATCACCCTTCATTCCTTTCTTCCCCAGCTAATTCTTATTGCTTCTTTAAGTCTGCTGTCATCTCCAGAATTCCTTTTCTCCACAACAGTACCCCACCACGGGAATTAGATACTCAATTCTGCTAGGGGCTTAGCACTCCAATAGCTTTACATATGTCAACTTCTTTCTAATTTTTTCAATGGCCCTGTAAAGAAGGTATTATTGCCTTGGTGTCATAAAAGAAAAACTGGGCTCACGGAGGTAAAGAAATCAGGGAGCTGGTATGAAATGCAAATTCTTGGTCTCCACCCCTGGCCAAGAGAGACAGAACCTCCAGGCGCGAGACCCAGCCCTCCGTATTGTAGGAGTCTTTGGGTGATTCTTTTTTTTTTTTAATTTAATTTAAATTCAATTAATGAACATATAGTGTATCATTAGTTTCAGAAGTAGAGGTCAGTGATTCTTCAGTTGCCGATAATACCCAGTGCTCATTCCATCGCGTGCTCTCCTTCATGCCCATCACCCAAAACCAAAAGACAACCTACAGGATGGGAGGAGATATTTGCAAGAGTCCTTGGGCGATGCTGAGGCACACGCAGTTTCAGAAGCACAACAAGACAGAGTTGAAGCGATCATGTGGCTGATGAGAAGAGCAATTCTGGAGAGGCTGGCCCAGGGGAGAGCACCTTTCTCTCAAGTGCTTGAAAGCCAACTCAATGCCACTTGAAGATAGTAAAGATACAATCCGAAGAGGGAAATTAACTGGTGAATGAATTAGAGCACCAGGATAAGGTGCACCCATGCAAGTCATCATGAAACATATTGCTGGGTTTTTGGAAAATTCTCTTTGAGACCACGACCGCAGACAAATTTGATTTTGCTTGGCAAGCAGTTTAGTCTTTTTTTTTTTTTTTTTTTTAAGATTATTTATTTATTTATTTGACAGAGGGAGATAGAGATTACAAGTAGGCAGAGAGGCAGGCGGGGGGGGGCGGGTAAGCAGGCTCCCTGCTGAGCAGAGAGCCTGATGCAGGGCTTGATCCCAGGACCTGGAGATCATCATCTGAGCTGAAGGCAGAGGATTAACACACTGAGCCACCCAGGCACCCCAACAGTTTAGTCTTAAAGGATCCCCTGGAAAGGAGCAAATTGGGGGTAGATTGTCCAAAGCAGACAACACCATTCTTTCAGCCACCCAAGATTCCCACTGGACCAGTAAATGCTCCACTCCTTAGTAGGACTGGGGTGGGGTCCAGCTGGACTTTGAGGGATAGTTCAGGAGTACTTACTCTTTGTTAGGAGTCTCTTGAAAGTCTCTTAGCCCCAAAGGCACGCACACACGCATCTCTTAATGGTGAAGTTTCAGGTCAAACAAGGGCTGTTTGGGCAACAGGAAATCCCATCTGAAAAAGACAGCCAAATGGCTCAACTTGGAGATCGGACTCTGGTTGTGGCAGAAGCAGTGGCCCCAAGTCTCTTCCAGACTACATACAGGGAGTCGTCATCTGTCATCTCTGCTCTAAAAGGCAAAATAAATACCTGACACCCGTTAAGCATCGTTTTGCAGGTATAGATACTGATATTTAAGAGGTAAAGCAATTTATCCCAACCTACATTCTGGGGCAATGAAGGGGTCTTTGCATAGTGTGCATGGGTAAAATGGGAGAGGGAAAAAAAAAATCTCTCTCTCCCCACTAAGCTCTCACAGACTCAGAGTCGACCCCAAATTTGGCACTTCCTTCCATCATGAATGTGAGCCATGAAGCACCATCATCATGGCGGTACCCGTCTCTATCAGTAGCGGGGATTGCACATCATTCCCTATTCTGGCTGTTGTGAGTATCCAGAAATATCCTCTCTGCTTGCCATTACGTCAAAATTTGGCCACTTACTACACTCGCCCCCCGATCTTGTTACTTAAGGAACTAACAAAGAGACAAAGATATTACCGTAACTGATCTGCTTTTAAATATTCTGAAAACTTGGAATATCCTTTCCATTACAGTTCAGTAAAATTTGTTTCTTCTGTCATCTTCTGGATTGCTTGCACAAAAAAGACCTCATAGGAGGAAACAGCCCTTGGGCTTTACCAGATTAATGACGGTTAAAAAAAAAAGAGAGAGGAAGAAAGGGCGGGGGGTGGGGAGAGCCCCACGAGAGGAGGAGCTGGAAGTCACCCCCTGCTGCACTGATTCTGACAATCACCTTTTCATACTACCTCCTTAGTCCATGTTGATCCAAGCTGGAAGTAAACTGGTAATACTCTCCAGCGATACTCAGAGCCATAGCCAACCCAGAAGTACACTGGCCATTAGGCACAAGGGAGAATGGCTGAGGATATGGGGTGACTGTGCTGGTAAGTCACAAGTGGGGTGCGCCCTGCAGATGCATCCAAAATGCTTTGGTGGTTTGAGAATAAATCTATAAGCTTCTTCTCTTATTACCTCTGATGGGGGAATTGCAAAATCATTGCTGACATTTGTAATATTTATGGAGTGCCAATAATGTGCTGGTGTCCATCCTGATGCCTTAAGGGAAATTCAGTAAATATTTATGTGGCATTGCAATGCAGAGACATTGTGATAGGCATGGATGGGATTTAAGAGAAAAAGGATGGAGTTTATGATTCAGGTGGACAAAATCCAATCAGAGTATAGGAAAACCTGTATTTAGGCAATGGCGCAGTATAGCTTGGGATAAATCAATGTTGTTATAGAGGTTAGGGATGGGAGAGGCTCATTCTGACAGCATGGGATAGGGAAGTCTAAGGAAGGGAAGGGTTTGGTTAGAAACACGAAGGGTAAGCAGAGCAAGTGGATTTAGAAGATAGGGGAGGGCTCTAGCCTAATAGGAAAAGGTAAAGTGTTTTAGTAAAAGTCATGGTTCACTACATAAAGGTAAAACTCTTTGCAACAGCTTACAAATCCCAGTGCAATTTGGAGCCCATGAACTCTCCGGCCTTTTCTGCTTCTTCCCTTTGTCCACCCGAATCCAGTTGCACTGGCCTACCCTGCTGTTCTTTGCACACTCCAGGCCTGCTCCTGCCCCAGTGCCTTTGCATTTGCCATTCCTTTTGCCTAAAACACTCTTCCCCTAGATATCCTGGATGCCCACTCCCTCATCTTTTTTATGTCTCTGAGCAGATGTCACCCTCAGAACAAGGCTTTTAATGGCCCTACTTAAAACTGTCCCACCCTGGCACACCGCCCCGTTCCCTGCTTTAATGAACTACATACTATATCAGTGGTTCTTACACCCGAGTAGTTGCCAGAATCACCTCGAAGCCTTGTGGAAACTGCTGGGTCCCCTCCCCAGGTCTCTGATTCAGTAGGTCTGGGGTGTGGGGGGGGGGTGATAATGTGTTTTTCCTGGCAAGTTCCCATATGCTGCTGCTGCTGCTGTTGGTCTAGAGACTCTGGGAACCAGGGCACTCTAAATCTTACTTACTTATTTATTGCCCATCTCGGCAGCAATTCTTGTCTGTTTTGTTCATTGCTGCATCTCAGTGTCAGAACAGTGGCTAGGACACTCAGACGTGTTTGTTGAGTAGACAAGGGAATATGGCTTTGGTATAGGGCACAGGTCAAGATGCTGGGATGTGTGCAGTGGAAGTCAGTTTGAAAAGGAAAGTTCGGGCCATATCCTTAAAATATCGTTATAACAATAACACTTTATTATTATGAATATGATACTTATTGTAACACAACCATCATTTATGGAGTGTTTGTGCTAGGCCGGACCATTCAGAGAGACTCTGATGACTCCAGTTTGCCTGAGATCATGTAGGATATATAGTAAGTCAGTTGAAATTTGGATTTTAACTTGGGTCTGACTCCAGAAGGGTGGCCTTAAAGACTATGCTACAAAGTCATCTAATGAGTGATTTTTGAAACTTTTCATTTTGAAATGATTCTAGATTTACAGCAGAGTGGCAAAGATGTTGTAGACGGCTCACCTATAAACTTTACCTGGCTTCCTCTAATGCTCTCTTCCATAGCCATGGTATGCTTATCAAAACTAGGAAGTTAAAGTTGGTACAATGCTATTAACCTACCTATAGACTTTATATAGCTTCCAACCATTTTTCCACTATAATGTCCTCATCTGTTCTAGGATCCAATCTAAGGCCCCGTTGTCCAGCAATTTTTAAGGACTCGCTGTGGACAAGTTGGAATGTGGGGAATATGAAGTGCTGAAGATGCCAAGATGGCCGACACACCAAGATGGCCGTGCAGCCTTTGAGGCGCGTACAGCAGGGACACAGGTTTCTCTAGATGAGGTCCTGCCAGGACAGAGGGAAGTGCAGGGTGCTCTAACAGCCAACACAAGGCAGACAGGCAGCCTACTCTTTTTTTTTTTTTTTTTTTTTAAATTCAATTTAGTTAGCATACAATGTATTATTAGCTTCAGAGGTAGAATTTAGTGATTTCAGTCGCATACAACATCCAGTGCTCATTCCATCCCTTGCCTTCCTTAATGCTCATCACCCACTGCGTGGCAAGCAACCTACTCTTTTGGCGTCTGAGAAAGCTTCTTGGGAGAGTAGGCAGGAGGAGCAACGTGAGTAGATTTGCAAGGTGCTGAGAATCAACAGAGGGAAAGGCCAGAGGGTGGTGGTGGTGGAGGGGAAGAAACAGGAAGAGCCAGGTTAAGAACCTCTGAGAACCGAGACATTACTCATTGGTCCCAGGGACTAACAAGGCCCAGGGGCGAACATAGTTGGGTGTATGTTTGAGCTGGGATCTTCTAGCAGGAACGTGTAGGTCAAAGTTTATCTTTTGATGATTAACCTAATTGTCCAACACCTCAAATGTCATGTTGCTATGCTTACAGATGGAAGGCAGTATAGCGCAGTGGTTAGTAGCCTGGGCTCTGGAAGGAAACCATTGCGTTTGGAATCTCACGTGACTCCACCACTTTCTTGGAAGGTTTATTACGCTTCTGTGCCTTGTTTTTCCCATCTGCAAAATGGGGAAATACTGGTACTCATAGCGTGGGAGGGATTCAGTAAAATGATGTCTGTAAGGCACTTAGCACCGCGCCCACACGCAGTGAGAAGTCAATGAACATAGGCTGTATATCAGCCGCGCCTCTAGTTCACATATTGCTTATACTTTTTAGACAAAATCTGAGATACCCGAAGAAGAGTTTCAAAGAGAGCTTTCATGTGTATATATAGTCTCATTATACCTTTAGTGCAATTGATTATGCCCATTTTGGCATAAGCTAAAGAAAGGAGGACACAGCGGTGCTGAATGATAAAACTAAACTCACCTTACAATCAAGTGTAAGAGCAAGTTTTTGGTCTAAATTCCCAGATTCTTTATGCTGCTACTGGGCCATAGACCAAAGTCCATGAATGGTAAGGAACATTAGAAAAATAACAAACTGTCTGTTCTTCAGAACTTGTCCAGAAGGTTAGCCCTTATCAGCAGTTTTGCCACATAAGATGTTTTATGAGTTTGCTTTCCTGTGGTGACACATCAGACTTGTGAACATTTAAGCAGCCCACAAATGCAGATGGGTTTCTTTTGCTGAGGGAGAGTCCCCAGAGTTGACGAACTGTTAGCTGTCATAAACACGGCTCACAGAGTTGGGCACTGGACATGGGTCTTAGGGGTTGAGCAGGCCAGTATCCATTCTCTACATAACCTTGTGTCACTTCCATGGTGTTTAGGAGCCTCAGTATATGCTTCTGTAAAATGGGGATTCTGATGTTGCCCTCCTAAGGTTGTAGGGAGGTATTGAAGACAAAAACATTGTACACACCTTGCCATTCAGATGGTGTTCTTTAAGTGTGGGTTACCTTATCCTACACCACCCTGGTCCTCCTTTTTGATGGCTACAGCTGGTCTGTCACAAAGGCCAGGAAATGGAATAGATGTGCAGAAGACATGAAAAAATAAAATTTTACCGGTGATATTAAATGTCACACAGGCAGAGACCTTCTAAATCAGTGTCAGGGTAGATAACAAAACCAAGATGTGTTTTTGTCTCTTAAAAACTCTTGAGAAGCTAGAATCGCCCATTGGATCCTGCGATTCTCATTTTAACTACATTTGGATTTTATTTGTGTTCGTGGGACTGAAAGTGTGATTGCAGGGGTAACTTCAAGTGTCACCGGCGGTCTGCTGTAGCCATGGAGGGCAGTGAGTGTGACTGTTCAGCTGGGCAGGACGGGCCCCATCAAAGCACGAGTCCTGGTGCCCGTAGAACTGAGTCCTATATGACCCACAGGTCAAATGTGTGTTCCATGTGATTTCAAACACATATAGCTATCCAAAGAAACAGCCGGCAACTACTGCGAGGCAACCAATCACCAAATGCAACTCAAAGGCTGTTGCACACACAGCTGTGAGCTGTCCTACCTTCCAAACTGAGCTCTCGGAAGGGCCCTCTTTAGTGGCCTGTGATTCCATGGGGGCTCCCGTCTCACCGAGAGCAGGGAGCACTGGCTGTGCCCCATTGTAATGAAGCTCCTGGTCATCAGTATTTGGATACAGGCCTCTGAGCAGGTGCATGCGCTGAGAGGCACAGTCGCAGGAAGTGTCCAAGTGCTCATCTTCATGGGACCTCACCAGTGCTAGAATACACTGCCTAATCTCAAACATGCAGAGGAGAACGGGTCAGTGAGGAGGAGCCCACGCCAGCCAGCCAGCCCCTGCCCAGATGCGCTATCTTGTTCTACAGACTGGGAGCTATCTGCTGGTTCCCATAGCCTGGCCAGCATGTTCAGCTACACATGGGACCTGTGGGGTGTTCAGGGAGATCTCTCACTTACCTCCAGGGACTGGCTAGTCTTACTGGCCTTTCCTCTAATATTTAAAATGAATTCCCCATCTGCCCCCCAATGATGGATGAACACCGTTCCCGCTTTCATAGGCTTTGTGCTGCCACCTAAGTTCTGATTGTCAAGAAAACCCACAAGTTTTGGCTTGTACATGCCAGTCACTGATAACCAGAGGGTCCTCCTCTCTGTCCCAGACTTCCATTTCTCTATATTGACCTTGATAGCAGGAGTGAGGGTCGGAGGACTTGTATTCTCGTTGTTTCTGTCTCTAGTCAACTAAAACCAATAGTCAAGTGATTTTGCCTCCTTCTGTCTGTCTCAGTTTCCAAATCCATTAAAAATGTTGAGAATTACCCCTGTTCCATGTACCTATTAAGAATTTAGAGATAAAGTAGGATCACATAGAAGGATCACTTACAAATTAAAATAAAATAAATAATATTTATAAATGAAATATTTATGTAAGAATTTTATATAATGTATTATACAATTATATATAAATATACTATTTACACATAATAAATTAAATACACTATTTATACATAAAAATGAAGGTGGTGGTACAGTTTTGTTTTGTTTTTTAAGATTTTGTTTATTTATTTGGCAGAGAGAGAGAGAGAGATCCTAAGTAGGCAGAGAGGCAGGCAGAGAGAGAGGAGGAAGCAAGCTCCCTGCTGAGCAGAGAGCCCGATGCGGGGCTGGATCCCAAGAACCTGAGACTATGATCTGAGCGAAGGCAGAGGCTTACCCCTCTGAGCCACCCAGGCACCCTGGTAGTACAGTTTTAATAGTAAAGCATGATTGCTTTGGACTCCACTGAAGCAGAATTTGTGCCTACCTGAAAGGACAAAAGTTTACCTTTGCCCTGCTATGAAAAAAGGATTCATTCAATAATTGAACAATGCAAATAATACATGAGGGATATGTTTAACCTACATATGAGAACAATCGGGTTTCACAAAGTTAGCAGCAATCATCTGCAAATAAAAAATTCATGCCATCCTTCTGTGCTCTCCAGAGCGGGTCATGGAATACCTTCCCTTGCCAGTACTTAGCTGTTAAAATCAGAAACACGGAAAGGAACTTTTAGCTCACCTGACCCAAAGTTCTCATTTGAAAAAGACCAGAAGGCTAACTTCCGAGGATACGTGCCATAACCTCTGAGCTCTCTCAGTCCACTGGAAAGCTAAACGTTGAACCTAAGTCTCGCATTTGCTGCCATTCCCTCCTGCCTCCTTTGCTGGCCTTGTTAAAGACTAATTTTCCAGTTCCTAAGGAAAACAATTTTATCTTTTTTTTAAAAATGTAAACTTACACAAAAACACAGACTTACCAGCTTGGGTGACACAAAAGTTCGTTTTAATATTCCTCATTTTCTCCTTGACCAGCCGTGGATCCAGGTTGTGTGTGGGGGGCCTGAAGATCTTTAGATCGGGGGCATAAAAAAAATATCAAAATTGTAAGTAAAAAATTGTGACAAATGCAAATGTTGATTTAGCTTGAGAGAAGAATCATGAATTTTAAAAATTAAACTGACAGATACCACACATACCCCAAAAATAGCATTTTTATTAACGGCCTTATTATTCATCTTACTACTGCCTCTTCTTAATTGCATACCTTTAAAATATTTTTCTTTTAAAAACATCTTTTGGCTGCAAATTCTTTCATTACCTTTGCTTGATTATAGTTTTGTGACATCATAACCTCAAGAGAGGACAGTAATATTTCCTTCCTTCCTAAAGCTTCCAAATGATTAATCAGAAATATTTTTTGTTATTTATACTTTACAAACATTCCTTTTAGCTTCCTAACTTGTTATTGGTAATGTTATGTATACTTTAGGATTGGATTCAAATCTGAGAAAACTGCTCTCACTTCTGTCATATGTGAGCCGTTATAAAGATCCCTGCTTTGTTATTCTGCTTGGAGTACATGCCCTAGGAATTCTCATAACATAAGCATAGGAACTCCTGCTTCATACAATTACTATTAAAAATAACAGCAACAAAAGGGGATTAATTTTTTTTTGTAATTGTAGACACTGCAGTATCAGACATCTTTCTGATGAGAGAGGACTTCAGTCTACCAAGGTGGTGTAAAAATGAACCATCCACTTAATAATTTTCCTTATCTGATGTTGGGAAGAGTTTTCCATATATTATTGCTGACTCTATACATTTCAAACTTGGCTGTTCCTCCACGTCTCATTTACACCTGGTGGTGGGGCCCCAGCATGCTCCTATTTCCATATGACCCCAGGCCCTGGATCCAAACACAAAGATGCCAGACAACTCAGTACAATGGGCGACTGGAGTTCTGGAAAACCATTCCTTCTCTGGGATGGCTGGCAGAAACAGAAACCACACACGGATGTAATTGTTACCTACACGAATATGCACTCATAAACCCAAACTAAACTTAACCTTCACCGACTTTCCCCTTAACTGGATTCCGAAAATCCCTCCAATGTCACCCTATTTGAAGGGTTATGTGCTGGAGTGGGAATCTGAGTAAAAGCAGCAGCATTATTAATCAGTTTCAACTAAAATGTATTGCTTTTGCAGATTTTGCAACATATGACCATGTAAACACATTGGCAAGTCCCTCCAAGGGCCTGAAAGGGGCCAATGCAAATGAGAGTCCCTGAAGATTAAGCAGCACTGACATCGTGGTGAAGGCGAGGTCTCTGCCACACAGAAGAGAGAGTGTTATAGCTCTGAACACAGTAGACAGGGTGTGGCACAGCCTACCAGGATCGAGGTGGGGGTGTTGTCTGGGCAAGCTGACAAGCAAGTAATCCACCATGTCTGGTCAAGGGAGGGCTAACAGTTTCATCCGCGAGGTCCGGCAGAGGTAAATGTCATAGCCCACCCTGGAGTGGGTGTTCTGCTGTCCTGGGCTCCTCAGAAGAGACCATAAGGTGTTGCTAATGGGCTGGGATCATGTCATCTGTCCACGGCAGCCCATCCATGAGCCCCGCCATCCATTGAAAAACAACCCAGTGATCCCTTGAAATGACATCATTAAAAACCAGTCACTCTGTTACAATTTAAGCATAACATTTGAATCTAAAGACTGCATCCTAACAAAGATGTGTGTTCTGTGGACATCACCTAATACAGGAGACAGTCTGGTGACCACAGGAAAAAAGTCTCATTAAAGGTAAAATTCTCAAGAGGGTTCAGATCTCACACAAAGGGCTGTTGGCCTGGGGTCCCTTTACAATTTATCCCAATGATTGTTTCACTATGAACCGGAAGAGAACTAAAAAAATGAAAATATTCTGATATTTCACCAATTCAGTCTGTTTTTAGCTCTGAGTTGGACTCGGGTTCTTTAAGACAACATGGCCCACCTTGGTCTCCTATTTTCCAGACTTGCTTAACCTTCATTCTTGCTTGTCTGGTCTACTGCAACCACTTTTAGTCTACCCTGTATACCATGGCTGCATATGTGCTCTAGAGATGGCCTTCCCTGCTCTCCCCCAGAAATAATCTGTCCTTGAGTAGAACACTCAGCCCTTTGGTTGGTTCTGGTTTTCCAGCATTAAAGAAAGTCACCCTTGACTGTAGTTGTCCATACCTGGTTATCACCCTTGCTAGGAGATATATTTTTGAGGATAAGGACCAAGTCCTAACCTTGCATTCCCAGTCCGCTGCAAGGTCGAGGCACAAAACTGGAGCCTGGTAAATATCAATGAGGGTACCACTATTGATGGTCTTCTTAACAGTCCTAGTAATTGTATTCTCCTTGCTGGCAATTCATTTGGGGAGGTATCCAATAGAAGTGTCTCTGATAATGGGAATGTGACTAGTATGACTGAGGAACTTTTGATTTTCTTGAGTTCTGACGAATTGAAGTGCAGACGGCACTGGGCTCATCCATGGGACAGCGGAGGTGAGGGGAAGTTAGGTGACTCAGGCTTGCCAGGGGAAATACCAGGGAGCCGCTGGGGTTTTGTCTTCTGTAGGATGCTGTCC
Organism: Mustela lutreola; assembly: GCF_030435805.1. Taxonomy (NCBI): domain Eukaryota; kingdom Metazoa; phylum Chordata; class Mammalia; order Carnivora; family Mustelidae; genus Mustela; species Mustela lutreola. The sequence goes on along the minus strand of NC_081299.1, from coordinate 99,538,443 downwards.
CGTCTGGGTGTCGTGCCCGGGACTTAGGTAGCCATCCTACAGCCCTGAGAGGAGCAAGCTGAGGACAAAACTGCCACCCTGGGGATGGCGGAGGGGATGGAGGGAGTGTGAGCCATGGACTCAGGCAACTCTGGAACTGCCCATGGGACTTCCTGATATGCGGGAAAGGACATCTTCCTCATTGTTGAAGCTATTTTGGGTAGAGCTTTTGGTAACTGCAGCTAAAAGCAGCACAAGTGACAATGCTATATATATTATGCTAATTAGGTGGGAAGTGGGGGAGGGGCAGGATACATCACGTCCAGTGGGATTTGCAGATGTCAAATAATAAATATGTTAACAAGAAAAGCCATTATGGAATCTTTATGTGTCTAAAGTATGAGTTTTTCTCAGGCGAAAAACAGGGTTTGTGAGTTGTTGAGGGGAAAATGGAAAGAATTCTGCAGAGGATATCAATGGCTTTGGTCAAGTGACGGCTTCCTTTCTTTATAGGATCCTGTGTTCTAGGTGGAATCATTCCTTGTGACAGGTCAGGTAAGGCTGACCCCCAAATCCTTAGTCATCAAGGTGGGTCTGAAAGGGGACTCTGACCAACAGGATATGCCACAGCTCATGTCACAGTGGTTGATTAAGGAATGGGCATGTGAATTTTCACTAAGACTTGATATGCAGATAATACAGACACTGGGAGAGAGAAAGGGTGTTCTTTTTTTACCCCTGGCCTTGTGGGCTATACGGTTTCTGGCCCTTCTGGCCTCTCAAAAGAGGGCCCTTTGAGAATAAAGCCAGTCCCAGAACCCACAGGGACAGGTAAGAGAGACAGAATCTGCTGACACTATCTGAGCCCCTGGGTGCAGCCATGCCTGAGGCCCAAGTCCACCTTTAAACTGTCCATGCAGGAGCCAATTTTGTTCCTGATGAGCTACTTGCCTTTCTTTGACTTGCAGCTGAGAGAGTCCTAACTGCTTATACTAGAGAATCAAATAGGACAAGAGAGGAACCCTGGATCTGCCGCCATGACCAGAGTGGGGGCAGGGAAGAAGGATGTGCAGGAGACAGGAAACTGCCAAGGCTTCCTGAGGTGGTCTGCTGCTGTGGATAGCTGTCTGGAACCTGGGCAAGCATAGCTTTGGGACCAAATGACTAGAGGTTTTTTTTTTTTTTTAATATTTTATTTATTTATTTGACAGAGATAACAAGAAGGCAGAGAGGCAGGTGGAAAGAGAGAGAGAGGAGGAAGCAGGCTTCCTGCTGAGCAGAGAGCCCGATGTGGGGCTCCATCGATCCCAGGACCCTAGGACCATGACCCGAGCTGAAGGCAGAGGCTTTAACCCACTGAGCCACCCAGGTGCCCCCAAATGACCAGGGTTTTATTACCAGCTTATCCATTTGCTCATTTGATAAATCTGAGAAAACCACTTAAACATTAAACGTGGGTCTCAGTTTTCCAATCTATAAAATGGGAAAAGATAACTTTCCACTTAAATCTGTCATAAGAATTAAGTAGAGCAATGTAGGTGAAATCATTTGCATAGAGTTTGGCAGACAGTACTCCTTTGATTGATATTAGCCAATAAAAATACCCAAAGTGACTACTTAACATTTCTTGGATTCTACCTTTATCTCCTTTGCTTGCTGTTAAATCCTACCAATTGCAATGAAAACTAAGGCTAGCTGCCATTATTTGAACAAATACCTTGTTCCTGTGCTTTACATAAATTGTCGTTAGTCCTGAAAATAATGATTCAAGGTGGGCGGTACCATGCCACAGGTTGGGGGAGATGAGTGACTTGTCTACCCTGCAGAGCCAGGAAGGGATCTATAGCAACTGGTGGGGGGGGGGGGGGGGGAGAGACCGTAGTGGCATTGTTTGCTGTTGGGATTTTTCTTTCTCAGGAGAATTATGAAAGACACACTGTTGTTTTGAATTTCAAACCACAGTTACCTGTGTAATTAAAGAACCTGTAAGTCCTTCAATAGGAAAAAGTGGAAACTGACCCAGTGAATGCCAGACCGAAGGATGTATCCAATTACTATTCTTACTGGGATATAGGTAAGGTAATGTTCTTGAACTTCACATGGTCCAATTCAAAACTGAGCTTTTAGATTAGATTAAAAAGCAGTCTTTTTTTTTTTTTTTTTTTGAATTATAGAGCTAGAAGATGAGATTGGTGCTAAATGGACTTTTGTGTTCATTATTACAAAAATCCCTAAACCAAGCCCAAACATCCACTGTTACCATCACCATCCCCTGCACACACTCCCCACCCCAATCTGTTTTTTTAAAAAACATACGGCTAGTCCTGTTCTGATTAGCTGTACCATCTTCATTAGGACACGAATGAAACTATTTTTGTTCCTATGGAAACACGAAAGTTGCAAAAACGTGCCTGAGGATGTTTGTTGCAGCCTGTTTCCAAGAGCAAAAACCTATCTAGCCTTACTGCTGATGTCCAGAAATAAGGGAGTTATTTAAGCAAGTGGAACATTCTGCTACAGCTAAAAGGGAATGGAATAGATCTGTACATACAGACATGAAGAAATGTCAACAATATACCTAAACATTTAAAAGTAAGGTGCACAATATTTAGAATATAATCTCATCTATGTTTAAAAAAAAAAAAAAAGGCAAAAAGAAAGAATCTGTACGATAGGAAAGCCTAGAAGTAAGAGCAACGTTTGATTAGTGGTTATTGGGTTACTGTTTGGAATGGCATCACAGAGGAATTTGACTATGCCCTTTTTGTGGTTTTTGGGCTTTTTTCTTTTTTTTTTTTACAATGAGCCAGTTTTATCTCTATATTTAAAAAAAAATATATATATATATTTACATATATGTATATATATATGTATATATGTATATGTGTGTATATATGTATATGTGTGTATATATGTATATGTATACATATATATATATATATATATATATAGAGAGAGAGAGAGAGAGAGAGAGAGAGAAGTTGAGATTCACAGTGTATTGGTCAAAACCTAAGGGGATAGGCCGAGCTGTGAGCTGACACTGATGAGAATGTTAGTTTCTATTTTCTGTGTCCTCTATCCTGTATTTATTTGCATAGCCCAGAAAAGTTCTCTAATTGCTGACTTGTTAACAAGTCTGCTCCTCATTTTAGAGACTGCTAAGCTGGTCCCCGGAACACAGCTACTAACCCTCTTGCTGGACCAGCTCCTCCTCTGCTGCTCCCTCTGTCTTAACTTGGGAAGGTCCATCTGGGTCGCTGTAGCTACTCCGCTCTTATCCCACCTTAAATATTTCCATACGATCTGTGGTCCCCAAATAGAATTAAAGCAAGATTAAATTGTTCAAAATGCTCTACCCAATACATTTAGGTAGGGTCCTTCCTCTACCTTCATTCTTAAACATTTCTTCTGCACCTGCCTCTTGCCGAGGGCTGTGACAGGTCTCTGTGCTCAGGGCACACAAAGGGTCCTGGCAGAGACAGGCAGGCAGTGACAGTGACCATATGAAGTGACACCTATATTACTATACAGACTTTCTCAGCACCCAACATGTGCCTGCGTTAGGTGCTGGGGGCCAAAGAGGAGTAAGATGTGGGCCCTGACCTGTTGAGGCTTACAGTCTAAGCAGAGCAGCCCAAGAGAAATCCAGTGCAAGCCACATACAGAATTTACATTTTTCTAGTGACTACAAAAAATATATATATATAAAGAGAGAGGTGAAATTAATTTTAATCAGATATTTAATTTAATCCAGTGTCCCGAATATTATCATTTCAGCATGTAATCAATATAAAAATGATCAATGAGATATTTTACATTATTTTTTCATACTAAGTGTTTCACATCTTATATTACAACCCATCTCTATTCAACTAGACACAGTTCAAGTACTCAGTAGCCACATGTGGTCAGTGCCTAAAATAATGGACAGGGCAGATCTAAGGGGAACATGGATTTGTAAATCATTTCACAGGTGTTGAAAGATCCCACGGGGTGTGCCTAGGTTAGGGGTGATGGACCTCACACCCTGGGGTGGGATGTTTTGGGGAGAAAGTAACGGTCAGGGAAGGCTTCCTCGAAGAAGTGGCACATGCACAGAGGTTGCCAGATGAATCATGGGAAGAGACTAGGTCCAGAAGGTGGGACAGGCAGCCTGAAGACAGGCTCCGTGGCTTTGAACTGTGCAGTGTAGGGAGGGGTCATCACCAGGGTGGTGGTCCTGGCTTTAAAGTAAAACTGAATATGTAAATTAAAAAGACAAAACAACAAAACAAGGGCGGGTTTTAGTGAATAGGAATGAGGTAGGTGGGAAGTACAGAGGAAGGGCCAGCAGAGAGGAAAGGTTTTCTACGTAAGGATAACCTTAAGGATGAGGAGCACTTTGCCAGGGCTGAGCCCTGGTGAGCAGAAGATAGGCTGGATTTTGGCCACTGTGTGGCCCCTCATCCAGGCCCTTTGGGCAGTGCGTGGGCTGCACAACCATCCATGGTGGCTCGTTGCTGTCCTGTCTCCCTGCACCCTCTCCAGCAAGACTTCTCCCACATCCACAAGAAGATGTGCAGAGGAGCTGATTGGAGGATGTGACATTGATTTTTTTTTTTTTTCAGGGTTTGTCCGGAAGAAGAAGTTCTTAACTATGCCTGAGACTTGCAGTGTGCCACATAAAAAGAAAAATACAGTCCATGCCTTGTGGGGGGGCTTACCTGTCCCACACCAGCATTAGCCTGGCACTGCCCCTTAAAGGGCTCTGGTGACTGTGGATGGGCGGGGGAGCAACCGCTCACCCATGCTCAGTTCGCTTCCAGGTGATGGGTATCTCAGGGGGACTCCAGTTCACTGGAGTGACCTTGGATGAGTCACCCTGCCTCTCTGGGCTTCCTCTCCTCCTCTGTGAAATGGGGGTTGGGACAGATGACAAAGCTCACAGGTGTTATGACTAGGACACTGCAACAAGCCAGAGCAAACCTGTGTGCAAACCTCCACTGGACAAACTGTGCCCCAGGCAGTCCCCACCCCAACCCTCAGTTCTCAGCCACCAGCCACACACAGAATCCCAAACACTTGGTCCTCCCAGCCTCCCCTGAGCAAGCTGCTGCCTGAAACCCGGGGAAATCTGGTTTTAGAAATGTCCTTATGCAACCGCTTTCCCCCCTACTTTACAGGGCTAGGGCCTTAGGAAATACAATATTGGCAAAAGGGATCACGCTCAGAATGATTCCTGGGAACTGGACAGACCAGTTTGGTGAGAAGCCCAGGGCACCTTCTAGAAGAGCCTGGCCTCTCCCTCCCGCTCCCCCTTCCTGGGGCCGTGATGAACCAGGAGTCAGGCTGGGTCACAGGATGAAAGTCTGAGCGAGACGAAGCTGCCTGGAACAGCTCTAGCGTATCTGAGCCTTGGCCCTGCTCGCGGGGCCTTTAATAATGCAACAATAACGAGCTTCTCCCGCACACAAAGGCTTTCGGAAAGCTGGAGATAAAAGTCACTTTGTTCTGCTCTTCCCCAATACAGTAGACATCCATAGGTGTTCCCACAGAAACTAGCCACTCGGCCTGTCGCTGTTACTGGGTTTTCTCCCCTCCCTGCGTATTGAGAAGCTATGGAGGACCTAAGAATGAAAACGTCTTCCAGAAAATGAGCTTTAAGGAGAGGACAGACGAGAGGAGAGCGTATTGCCAAGCTGGGTGTGCTTTCTTGCTGAGCCCTTCCCTTCCGGGAGGCTGTTGGCCCCTGCAGGAGGCTGCATCCACTTCATCAAAAAGTCATTGTGGTCCCAGTGTGAGCCTTAATGCAGTCGGAGCGTGGGTGGCTGCGGAGACAAAGCCATTTCTCCTCCTCGCTCTGCATTCGGGCTATATCATGCCCGCTGCGGCGGCGGGGGGTGCGGGGGGGGGGGCGGGGGCGCAGCCAGCGCTGCGGGCGGCCCCGCACCCGGGAACCTGCCTGCGGACCCCAACCCCTCTTGCCCTTTTCCTCCCCATCCATGTCCACCCCTCCGCATGTGCCTCAAAGCTGGAGTGTAAACAGCTAGCTCTCTGTCCTCCGCTGTCCATCCACTTGACTCTTATGCTGAGTCCAGAGCTGGGCGCTAGATGGGATTCATCCAGACTGACCCACCCAGCGCCTGAACTGTATGCTTGTAGCTATGTGGGTGCGACAACATAAACGCTTTCTTTATAACCTCAATTGTCACCTTAAGGAGGGTGGGCCCTAGAACCTGTAGGGAGCAAGGCTTACTGACCCAAGCTGTATTTTGGGTTTGGGTATGCAAATTTAGGGACAGCAGCAAGGGCACAACAGAATGACTTTGCATAACAGAGCACCAGGAAATCTGGGAAGAAGCGAGAGGATCTGGAGACAGGATCAGGGGGATGGGTTGAAAGAGACAGTCCTGGCAGGCTGTCAGTGCAGGAAAGCTTTACAGGACACACTTGTCTGGTTGGTTGGTTGGTTGTGTGTTTGAAAGTGTTTGCTGTGGGTTGTGCAACTTTAACTCCCTCAAGAAACTGTCAGGAGAGTCTCCACGGTTCGTGAATGTCATGTGAGTGGATCGGAGGGGTCGCTGAGAGCGGTGTCTGCGTTCTTATGGCGTGAAACAGACAGACAGCTGCCGTAACCACCGGGTTTGAAGGACGGGGGAGACAGCGGGCATCTGGGCTCTACAGGGACGTCCATAGGGAGCCCAACAGCCCTTGTACGCATGGGCCTTGAACTGATCCAGCACGTCTCTTTGCACACGGAGGTGACCTTCACTGAACTCATGGCTAGCGCCAGTCGCCTAGAGTAGCAGCCTTTCCCACGGCTGCCTGCCAGGCTGGAGGTCTCCGGCTGTCTCTCCCAGCTTCCAGGCTGTCTGAGTGGAAGCCTCCCTCGGGCGACCCTAATCAGTAGTTGTGCCTTGACCCAACCACAAGCTGCTTTCCGGTGCTTCCCTCAGCCACACATTACCCATTCTCCATCTGTGCAGGGCTGGGACCAGCGTGCCTCAAGGTTGGGAAACGGAATGTCTTCCAAGACCATGATTTTTCAGATTCCTTGCCGATGGTATCTTCATCCTGTTCCCAGCTGCCATCATTTCCTATTGCCCATGGGATCGAGACTGCAGTCGTGATCCTAACTTGAATACTTGCCCGCCTTCACCTACACACATGCGTGCCTTCAGACACTTGCATAACCCCAATCTGGCTTCTTTTATTTTTTATTTTTTAAAGATTTTATTTATTTAATAGAGAGAGAGAGTGAGCGAGAGAGAGGACACAAGCTGGGAAAGAAGCAGAGGGAGGGAGAAGCAGACTCCTCGCCGAACAGGAAGCCCAATGCGGGGTTCAATCTCAGGATGCTGGGACCATGACCTGAGCCGAAGGCTGACGCTCAACCGACTGAGCCACCCAGGTGCCCGTGGCTTCTTTTAAAATGTAAGATGTTCCCATCACTTTTACTTTCATTAAAAAAAAAATCCCTTTCTACCCCTCCCTCCCTGAGTGGTCCACGAGAAATTTAATCTCTGAGCCACCGTCCATGCTGGCCTGGGCTCCTGGAGTTCTCTTCCCCTCTGCTCCATGTGATCAAATCTGTTTCCGTAGAGCTCTTAGGTTGCAAGGAACAGCATTCAAGCCATCACCAGGAAAAGAAGGCTGAGGAGTGAAAGCCTGCAAAGAGCCTGAAAGACATCAAGGTCCAAGATGGATCCTGGGACTGGCTGCTTCTAGTCTTTTCAATTGCATGGTCTTTCTCCTATGCTGTTGTCACTTATATTAGAGTGTTTGGCTCCTTTACAGACCGACTTGTTCTATATACTCATGGTTTTTATTTCTTCATGATTCTGACTTACACGCGGCTTTGGCTGGGCCTGGACTCTCCAGCCCCACCTTGGCCTCAAGGTAACACTTGAAGCAAGTCTTTTCATGCCAGCCTATACTGCCAGATCACCCATTTTGGTTTCCCAATTTTAGATTCCAGCTCATCCTTTTATGTAGGTCCAAGTCACAGATCTCAGACTGCCCAAGGATGGAACACCCTTGAATCAACTTTCTCTGGTCAGTCAACATTGACTGGTAGACAAGGATCCATTTCCATCAGTGGGGACTGGAGTTGGGGTGTTTCCATAGGGACAGTTTCAGGTGTGAGTTGGCATACCTCTGCTACAAGGACCTTAAAGCCCAGCTCAGGTCATAGCTCTTCAGTATTTCTTTCCTTAATTACTTCCTCATTTATTTGGTACTTACAATATTGTATTTTTAGTTACTCTTGTCTGTGCATTTGTCCTTTGTTACCTGAATGATAAATACCTTAAGGTCCGAAACTCTTAAAACAGAGGCCTGAAAGAACCTTGCAACCAAGGCTAAATGACCACCCAACCTGAATTTCTTAGTGACATCATGATCTCAACCATTCTTTATGGCCATCCCTAGAAATCACTGAAAACATTTAGAGAATTTCAACCTTTTAGATATTAGTTCTGTTATCAGAATGCCTCCCATCTGGAGATGATACAGATATTTTATACCTCACTTTTTGAAGCTGAAAATATGGCTGCAGCGTTCTTAAGGGTTGGAGGACTTCCCTAAGGGTGGTGATGGAGGGCACCTGACATATTGGAGAGAGATCAGAGAAATGGAATAAGCTGAACTGATCATTCATTAGTGATAGGGAATAGAGAAGAGCATGGAATCTGCTAATAGAGTTACCTGTGTTTTGGCTTGGGTGATTGGATGAAAAATGGGAAGGGAATTCTAAATTTGGAAAATGGGAAGAAGTCTGAGTGTGATCCATATTTGATAGACCTTCAACATTAAGTCATTAAATACTTATTTAATAGCCACTCTGTGCCAAGTACTGGGCTAGGACTGGTGCTAAAAGATGAATAATTCCTGCCATCGAGGCATTCTTTTTTCAAAAAGATATCTATCTATCTATTTATTTATTTGAGAGAGAGGGAGAGTGCACATGTGTGAGAGAGCATGAGCAGGGGGGAGAGGTAGAGGGAGGAGGGAGAAGAAGACTTCCTGCTAAGCAGGGAGCCTGATGCAGGGCTTGATCTCAGGATCCTGGGATCATGACCTGAGCCGAAGGCAGATATTTAACTGATTGAGCTACCCAGAAACCCCCTTACTGAGGCCTTCTGTCCAGAGAGAGATACAGCTGTGGAAAGAAAAAAATTATAATACACAATTATAAGAACTGTAATGAAGAGAGATCTGTGCAAGCTCTAGTGGTATACCAAAAGGGAGAATGATTAAGGTTTCTTGGGAGGACTGAAAAAACCCTTATACTTTAGAAGGATCATAAAGAATGACCGGGTAATTAAGGAGGGCATTCTTGCTATCAGAAACACCATTTGGAATATCATGGATACATTCAGAGAGTGATACAAACTGAAGCAATAGTCAGTTCCTGGAGAACCTTGGAAGGCCTGCTAACAAAGCAGACTTTATTTTACAGAGAAGAAGGAGTCACTGAAGAGTTTTAGCATGGAAGTTAGCAAAGCAGATGTGAGATTATAAAATGACCACTCATGCAACAATGGGAAGTATGAATTAGATGGAAATGAGACAGCAGGCCAAAAGACTGACTAGGAGATTAGTGAAATCATTCACAAATGATATAAGATCTCTCTATCTGAGGGAGGTGCAGTAGTAATGGAGAGAGATGAAGGCTGGGGAGACATTACAGAAATAAAATACATGTGACTTAGTGGCTCGTGTACCGAAGGGATGGTGAAGAACAGGAAGTCTTGGGAGATTGGGCCAATAGTGGTTATACAAAACTAGACCCCAAAATACAGAAGCTGGTTGGGACAAACTGGTTATCTCTACTAGACCGCTTTTTCCTTAAGAAGAGGAATTATGTGTTCTGCACTGTCACACTACCTGTGTCTACTACAATATATCCAGGGCCTAGTGATTAGAGAATTTTGAGCATGTGGCTTTAAAACATCCGAGGGATTTCTGGAGAGATAAATCCAGTACTTAGCTTTTAAATTCAAGAGACAGATCTGAGCTGGAGAGGTGCGTTTGGGAATCATCATGTATAATGGTGAGTGGATGTGGGGTAATAGCAATATTAAATGGGCAGGTGGAAAAAGGGCCGCCATTTGTAAAACTAAGAACATTGTCATGGAAGCCAGTGTGGAAAGAGTATCCAGAACATGGGAGAGGCCAACAGTGTCAATGGCTACGAAGAGTTTATAGCTCCCAGAAAGTTTCACTCCAGTTAATTGGTTTGGATCCAGCCTCAGAATCTTAGACTGCTTTCCTATTAAATCCAGCCCTATCAGGTGTAGTCCTAGGCCCACAGCCTCAGTTTCTCCATCCAAGGAGCCATAGCAGCAAGTGAGTGAACTTATCCTCCTTTCCCTATGGTGCTGTTGTGAGGGTTAAGGAGATAACAAATGTCAGCAGCTTTCAAAATTCTTAGTTTCAGGACCCCTTTATGCTCTTAAAATTTATTAAGAACCCAAACAAGCTTTTGTTTAAACATGTTATATCAATATTTACCACATTATAAATTAAAACTGGGAAATTTTTAAAAACTCATCTAAAATTAATAATAATAAACCACTTATGTTAATATAAATAACATATTTCATGAAATCTCACTATATTTTAGAAAACAACTTAGAGAAAAGAGTGTCATTGTTTTACAGTTTTGCCAATCTCTTTAATGCCTGGCTTAATAGAGACATTAATTTCTCATATCTGCTTCTGCATTCAATCTGTTGTGATATCACATGCTGTGTAAAGTCTAGAAAATTTTGCTGTACTCTTGTGAGAGAATGAGAGCTAAAAATGGCAAATAACATCTTGGTACTATTGTGAAAATAGTTTTGTCCTTGAGGATTTCTTGAAAGCATCTCATGGACATTCAGAGATCTAGACCACACTTGGAGAATCACTGATGTATTTAAATGCACTTTGGAAGCTGGAGAGTCCATACAAAGTTGTTATGATAACCCTGAAAATCTATACCCTGGGAATCAGAAAAGGATCTCTCTCACATGGCTCTAATTTGCCCCCAGAGGAGCATTATGCCTGAGTAACATTGCTCCCAACAGGTCCTAGAGGCTGAGTAGAGCAAAGGATTTCTAGCCCAGATTTCTTACTTTTCCTTCCTTAGAATTACATGAAAAATGTAAATAAGAATGTACTACAAAAATGCAGGGTGTTAATCCAAATTAGATTGTTTTAAGATCTTGTTATCTTCTGGCCCACCACTAAGGGAAAAAAAATACACATATATAATACATATATACATATATATATATAATACATATATACATATATATATATATATATTTTTTTTTTTAAAGAAAGAGCAAGGGAATGTTCTATGCTAGAAAATACTATTAAACACAAAAAAGGCAGTAATGAAAGCATGGAGGGACAAAGAAAAAAAAAATCCACAAGGCACACAGAAGAAAAATAGCAAAATGAAAAATTAAATCTTACCTTATCAGTAACTGCTTAAATGTAAATGGACTAAAACTACAATAGAAAAACAAGGATTGAAAAAAATGGATAAAAACGCTCCATCTAACTATATGCCATCTCTAAGAGGCTTTACATTCAAAGATAAAAATAGCTTGAAAGTAAAAGGTTAGAAAAAGATAGATCATACTAATAGTACCCCAAAGAGAACTGATATACTAATATCAGACAAAACAGATTTGAAACAAAAATTATTACTAGAGGCAACAAGTACATTTTATAATAGTAAAAGCGTCAATCCATCAGGAAAACAATAATTATAAACACATATTTACTTAACAACAGAGGCTCAAAATACATATAGCAAAAACTGACAGAATTGAAGGGAGAAATACACAATTTAAGGGTTAGAAAGTTTAATATACCACTTTTAATAATGTATAAGTAGCTGGGCAGAAAATCAACAATGTAATGAAAGAGTTGAACAAAGTATAAACCAATGAGACCTAACACACACTTATAAAACATTCTACCCAATAACAGAATGAACATGCTTCTCAAGTGGCAATGTAACATTCTCCAGAACAGACCAGGTATTAGGTCATAGAACAAGCCACTATATATTTTAAAGGATTGAAATCTCATAAAAAATATTTCTCCTGACAACAATGGAATAAAAGTAGAAGTCAATTATAAAAGGAAATTTAGGGAATTCATATGTGTACAAAAATTAAACAATGAACTCCTAAATACCCAATGACCAAAGATGAAATCACAAAGAAATTAGAAAATACTTTGAGGTAAATGAAAACACAACAGGACACCTGGGTGTCTCAGTCTGCTAAGTGTCTGAGTGTTGGTTTTAACTCAATGTGTGATCTCAGCATCCTGAGATTGAGCCCTACATTGGACTTTGTGCTCAATGCAGTATGTACTTGAGATTCTCTCTCCCTCGCTCTTTGCTCCTCCCACTCATTCTCTCTCGAAGGAAGCAAATCTTAAAAATAAAGAAGAAGAACACAACATACCAAAACTTATGAATGCAACTAAAGCAGTACTTAGAGGGAAATTTATAGCTCTAAGTATCGTTCTTTTTTTTTTTTAAAGGAAACATTTCAAATCAATAACCTAAACCAACATCTTAACAAACTAAGAAAAGAACATACTAACTCAAAATAGACAAAAGGAAGGAAATAAAGACTTGAGAAGAAAATAACAAAAAAGAGAATGGAAAAGCATGAGAGAAATCAATCAAACCAAAATTTGGTTCTTTGAGCAGATCAAGAAAATTGAAAAACCTATAGCTAGCCTAGGCAAAAAGAAGAGAAAGACTCAAATTACTAAAATAAGGAGTGAAAGAATGAGCATTACTACCAATCTTACAGAAATGCAAAAGATTATTGAATATGATGAACAACTATATGCCAAAAATGAGATAATATAGACAAAATTTAACAACTTCCTAAAAAGTTGTAAACTACTAAAACTCACAATAACTCCCCCCCAAAACCTAGATGATATAAATAGATCTTTAAGCAAAGAGATTAAATTATTAATTTAAGACTTCCTCCATACAAAAAAGCCATAGCCCTTGAAATTATTAAAATTTAACAAACTTCACTGTTAAATTTTAATAAACCTTTAATGAAGAATTAACATAAATCATTCACAAACTCTTCTAAACAGAAAAGAAAGAAAGAAAAGAAAGCAATACTTTGCATCTCATTCTATGAGGCTAGTATTGTACTGACAACAAAACCAAAGACATCACAGGAAAAGAAAATCACAGACCAATATCTTTTATCAATATAGATGCAAAAATTCTCAACAGAGTATTAACAAATTGAACCAGCAATGCACAAAGCAACATCCACATGATCAAGGGGGAGTTATCCCAAGAATATAAAAAGGGTTTAACATACAAAAATTAATATACTATATCAATAGAATAAAAGACAAAAACGAATTAATTATCTCCATAGATGCAGAAATATCATTTGACAAAATCCAACAGGCTTTCTTGATAATAGTACTTAATAAACTAGGAAGAGACGGGAACATCTTCAAAATATTAAAGGGTATCTAGGAAAAACCCTCAGCAAACATCATACTTGATAGTGAAATACTGAAACTTTTTTCCCCAAGATCAGGAACAAGTAAAGAACACTTGCCTACTTCTATTCAACATCGTACTAGAGGTTCTAGCCAGAGCAATTAAGAAAAAGAAACAGAAGGCATCCAGGTAGAAAAGAAAGAAGTAAAACTATTTTTTATTTGTAGCTGGCATAGTCTCATACATAAAAAACCCTAAAGAAGGCAGTACAGATTATTAGAACGAGGAAAATTCAGCAAGTTTGCAGGATACAAGAGTAATATACAAAAATCAATTGCATATCTAAACGCTAGCAATGAATGATCCAAAAGTAAAATTAAGGACGTATTAAGGGAAATCATACTCCTTCTGTGTGTCTCCTTTACTCTAACACTACCACCTTCTGACACTTCTGACACTTTAACACTACTACATTTCTGACACTTCTGGTCATCAAGTAAGTATGTGGGGGGTTTTCTGTGCTCCAAATGACTCTGTGATACCATCTAGATGTCCTGTAATTTAACTCAATTCTAACACCATCTACCTCGAGATAGCATCAGATCCTACAAGTTAAGCATTCTGTCCTACAAAACTATATCCTCCTCCCTCCACCCCCAACTTTGGATGTCAATTGCAAGTCTACATTGTTATCAAACATTGCTTCTGACGAACTGGCTATAGATTGCAGGTTTCCATGACCTCTTCCTCAGGTTTGATTAATTTGCTAGAGTGGCTCACAGTACTCAGGAAAACATTTTACTTACAAGATCATCAGTTTATTATGAAAAGATACAACTCAGGACTAGCCAGGTGGAAGAGATGCATAAGGCTAGGTGTAAGGAAAGGGCACAGAGCTTCCATGCCCTCCTGAGCTCAGCCCTCTCCAAGCACTTCCATGTGTTCACCAACTTGGAAGCTCTCTGAACATCATTTTAGGGGGTTTTATGGAGGCGTCATACATAGTCATGATTCTTGGTCATTGGTGATTGACTTAACCTTCTGTTCCTCTCTTCTCCCCAGAGGGTGGAAGGTGGAACTGAAAAATCCAACCTTCTAATTGAGGCTGATTCCCTTGGAAATCAGCCCCCATCCTAAGGGGCTTTCCCAAAGTCCCCTCATTCACATAAAACCAAGTATGGTTGAAAGGGTCTTGTTATAAACAGCAAGGTACGAATTTCTCATCTTTATTTCTCAGAAATCATTTCAGGAACTGAGGAGGAAATCCGAATGTTATAACAAAAGATGACCCTATTGCTCTAAAAACTTGGGAAATTACAAGGGTTTAGGAACTGTATGCTAAGAACAGGGGTGAAGATCTAATACATATTCATATTTTCATATTCATTTTCATGTTCTAAATCATAATACCACAGGAAACAATTCCATTATGTTAGCATAAAAAAGAATAAAATGCTTAGGACTAAATTTAATGAAAGTATATCAAGACCATATATACTGAAAACTACAGAAGTCATGGAAAGAAATTAGAGAAGTCTTAGATAAATGGAAGGGCACCCAAAGTTCATGGATTGGAACAATGAATATTGTTAAGATGGCAGTATTTCCAAGACTGATCAATCTACAGATACACTGCAATTTCACTCAAAATCCTTGTTATCTTTTTTGTGGCCAATGTGGATAAGCTCGTCCTAAATTTCATATTGAAGTGTAAGAGACAGAGAAGAGCCAAAGTGATCTTGAAAAACAAGAACACAGCTAGTTGACTTACACTTCCAGATTTCAAGACTCAATACAAAGAGCTATAGTAATCAAGACAGTGCAGTCCTGGAATAAGAATAAACATCTAGATCAATGAAATAGGACTGAGAGCCCAGGAAGAATCCCTTACATTTATGGTCAATTGATTTTTGACTGGCAAGTCAATTCAATGGAGAAAGACTAGTCTTTAACAAAGAGTGCTGGCTCAACGAGATATCTACATGCAAAAGAACAAATTTGGATACTGACCTTGCATTGTATACAAAAAATAGCTCAAAATGGATCACGGAATTACAAGTAAAAGCCAAAAGTATGAAACTCTGAAAAGAAAACATAGTCATTGTGATCTTGGGTTAGGCAATATAGATAAATTGCACTTACACAAAGTTATATTTCTTAAGAGGATGTTATCAAGGAAATGAAAAGATGACCCACTGCATGAGCGAAAATGTTTGCAAATCATATCCAATCAAGGGCTTATACCTTGAATGTATAAGGAACTTTTACACTTCAATGATAAACAACCCAATTAAGTTGGCAAAGAATGTGAATGGACATTTCTCCAAAGAAGGTATACAAATGGTCAATGAGCCCATAAAAAGATGCTCAATACCATTAGCCAACAGGGAAATGTCAGTCAAAACCACGATGAGATAGCATTTCACACCCTCGAGGATGGTTATATATACTACTAATACTAATGAAAACAGGTAACAGTAAGTACTGAGAGAAAATGGAACCCTTCATACACCACTGGTCAGAGGGTAAAATGGTGCAGTCACTTTGGAAATAGTATAAATAGAAGAGTAGTGTGAAGAATAAAGGAACAAATAGAATATAGAACTGTCTTATTCTGGCAGTTCCTTAAAAAGCTAAACATAGGGTTACCTATGCAATTCCACTCCTCAGTATATACCCAAATGAAAGCACATATCCAGGCAAGAGTTTATACCCAAATGTTCATAGCAGCTTTCATTTTTTATTTATAAGAGCCATAAGGGGGAAATAGCTCAAATGTCCCTTAATTGTTAATGGACAAATAAAATGTGGTATATCCACATGATGGAATATTACTTGGCCATGAAAAGGATGAAGTACTGATCCATACTATAATGTGAGTGGGCTGTGAAAAAAAAAATCCAGACACAAAAGCCCACATACTGAGCGACTGTGTTCATAGGACATGGCCAGCAGGATAAATTCATAGAAACAGAATGGGTAGTGGTTGCAGTGGCTATGGGTTTCTTTTTATGGTGAAAAAAAAAAATTCTGGAATTAGTGGTTATGGGAACAAAGCTTTGTGAATGTATTAAAAACCACTGAATTATACCTTTTAAAAACATGAATTTTATGGTATGTGATATATAGCTCAATAAAGTTATTTCAAGAAATGCTAGATTTTTACTTTTATTGTGAATACTATCTTCTGTTTGCTTTGAACCCATCATCCAACACAGTTCCCAGGAATCTAGAAGTATGCTTCCAAAGAGCCTCAGTCTCTTAACTAATTTGGACTGGGACAAAGATGCCAGTGGAGGTGGAAGTCATCCTGGAGAAGAGGTCAGAGGATGGGGTTTAAATCATGATTCTGTCTACTAGCTCATTGGCCTTGGTTGGGGAAGTCACCTTGCTTCTTTGAGTCTCAGGTTCCTATTCTGAAAATACAAATGACCCTGGCTCTATGTATCTCCTTGGGTCCTGTCAGCAGATAACCCTGTAAATAAGAATGTTTACTAAACCATAAGCACTATGCAAATAGAAGTCTTTGTGATTGGGATCTCCCTAGCTTAATGTTAAGATGAATAGATTGAAAGTGGAGATACTGCCATCATTCCAGGTGACTTTAATCACAAAACCCTAAAGAAGACCTTCAGGATCTCAAATTGTACAGTTGTTGCCTTCCAGTGTCTGGGAAAAAAGGCGACATTCTCCAGTACCCAAGAAATTGCTGTTAATATTTTAAGTATTTAATTATTTTCCTTATAAGGATTCCCCCTTGTCCAACCTACTTCTTTGCTTTTGTTTATGTTGGTGTTTTTAGGCATTGTCTGTTAAAGCATAGCTTTCTAGGGCTTTGGTCAATTGTTGATAGGCGAATTAAAGGTCTACCCAACAGAGTGATCTCCAAATGCTTCTCTGGAAGCACTACAGTGTGGAGTATAGACTTTAATGTCAGCCATATCTGGGTTTAAATTCCAGTTCTACTACTTCCTAGCTGTGGGACCTTGGGCAAATTATGTTGTTTGGTTTCTCTGAGCCTCAGTTTCCTCATCTGTAAAATAGAGGTTTTCACCTTTGTAGGACGTTGTGAGGACGAAAAGAGACAATGTTCAGTACAAGTTCAAGCACATAGTAAGAAGTTAATAAATCTAGTTATTACTGGGCCTAGAGAATGAGTACTCAAGGTCAAATGAACATCGGAGGGACAAGGATAGCAAAGGCTGGCTTTGGGCAGAACTGGAAGGAAGAGGCTCTGACAGTTACTGATCGCCTCCTCTGTGCCAAGTACTTTTCCGTATGCTCTATCACTTGGCCCCCACCACCCTGAAATATAGGTATTCGTTCATATTTACATATGACAGAACAGAGACTCAAAGAGATTAAATAACTTGTTTAAGGTCATGCAGGTTATTAGCTGTCCATTTTAGAGTGGACCCAGGTTTGACTGATTCCTAAGGCCAAGGTCTTTTTTTTTTTTTTCCTCCTTTGTGTGACCCCAGTCCATAGGCCCTGGTGGTCTTACTTCTTCCTGCTCATCTGGCCTCCTTCTGGCTCTACAAATACAGGCCTGTCCTTTGTCACATGACTACACCTGTCAAGTTCCTGTCCTGCTCTCCCCTCTTCCTCCAACTCTAGCCAGCCTCTGGATGCATGCCTCCAAGGTTCAAGTGTTTTGGGCAGACACTGGATTCACATGATGGACTGCCACAGAGGTGACTCAAGGACTGGAGACAGGGTTGGACCTGAGGCATGAGGGTCTCTTCAACTTTATTCCCATCTTTCGAGAGTCAGTCCAAATGTTACCTATTGCCTTCTTTGAAAGCTCTAGAAAGAATCGATCCTACTTCTTTCCAAAGTACCTTATCCAGACCTCTGTCATACATTTTCTATTATACTGAAATTATCTGCTTATTTGTCTGTCTCTGTTCTGGCCCAGTGCAATCTCCAGCCTCAGTGAAGAATTATTTAATGTAGGCTTTCTTGACATTTTTGTGCCATCTATCTTCCGGCAGTTGATTAAGCTCCGAAGCCCTTCTCAGTTTACAAATACATAAAAGGAAACATACAGGATTACAAAGGAAACCAATTGTATTGAAATAGAGTAATCAAAATTTTAAGAAGTCAAATCTGACTATAACATACTACTTATTTATTAACACATTAAATAACAAGATCTACTGGTGGGTCTAATAACTACTGTGATTTTGAAGTAGTGATGAGCATAAAAATTACCTCAAGATCCACAACAATTTAACAGAATATATAAAATCCATGCTTTTTTTTTTAATGACCAAGTCACTAGTGCTTCAAATACTACTATGGTTCGCTCTTTATACTCCTCAGTGGAGAGAATGTCAAACATAAATTTTGGGTATTAAAAATAAAGATGTATTTTTTTTTAAAGATTTTATTTATTTATTTGACAGAGAGAGATCACAAGTAGGCAGAGAGGCAGGCAGAGAGTGAGAGAGAGGGAAGCAGGCTCCCCGCTGAGCAGAGAGCCCGATGCGGGACTTGATCCCAGGACCCTGAGATCATGACCCGAGCCGAAGGCAGCGGCTTAACCCACTGAGCAACCCAGGTGCCCCAAGATGTATTTTTTTAAATTTTTATTTATTTTTTAAATTTCTTTTCAGTGTTCCAGGTGTTTATGCACCACACGCAGTGCTCCATGCAATATGTACCCTCCATAATACCCACCACCAGTCTCACCCAAACTCCCACCCTCCCCCCTCCAAAACCCTCAGTTTGTTTCTCAGAGTCCACAGTCTCTCATGGTTTATCTCCCCCTCCGATTTCCCCCAACTCCCTTCTCTCCATCTCCCCATGTCCTCTGTGTTATTCCTTATGCTCCACAAATAAGCAAAACCATATGATAATTGACTCTCTCTGCTTGACTTATTTCACTCAGCATACTCTCCTCCAGTCCCGTCCATGTTGCTACAAAAGTGAGATATTCATCCTTTCCGATGGAGGCATAGTACTCCATTCTCATCTTACTTAACAGTCCCATGAATTCTATTCAAAGGCCTCAAAGCCTCCCTGATTTAATGAATCATCTGAACGTCCAAAGTGGTCCAAGACAACCTCCCTTCTCTGTACTTCTGTAATGCTTGTACTTGTACTTAGCACATTGAATTGCAAATCCTGATGTTTGTTTATATGTCTTTATCACCCACTTGGGCTGTAAATTCCTTGAAGGAGAGGAACCTTCTTACTTCTTCTGGAAGAGTGCTTGGCAGAGGGTGGGTCTTCAGTAAATACCGGGGATCTGATGGGAATGGATGATAATTCTGACCTACTGTTGAATGGAATGGGCCTTAGCATTGCCGCCGTGGATCCTCCACCCTCCAGTTTGCCCATCCTTCAAGGTGCATCTCAAAAATGCCTTTTCTTCCAGATGTCCCTGAGTACCCTGGCCTCACTGCTTTCTCTTCTAAGTGTGCCCTACTAAGTTGAAACTCACCTTGGCATTCAATTAAAAACCATAGTAATCCTCTCCCAACGTTTCTATTTTATATAAATCTTTTTAAGTCATATCTCTGATAAAGGGCTTTTATCTAGACTACATAAAGAGCTCTTTCAAGTCAATACGAAAAAACTCAATTAAAAATTTAGCAAAATGGGTGCCTGCCTTTGGCTCGGTCATGACTCTGGAGTCCCAGGGTTGAACCCCGTGTCAGGCTCCCTCCTCACTGGGGACCCTGCTTTCCCCCGTGACTCTCACCTCACTCGTGCTCTCTCTTTCTCTCTTGCTCTTGCTCGCTCTCTCTCAAAAAAATAAATAAAATATTTTTAAAAAATGGGCAAAGTATCTGAATAGATATTTCTCCAAAGAAGATCTACAATAGCCAATAAAACACATGAGAAGCTGCCTAGCACCATTACATTAGTCACTAGGGAAATGTGAAGCAAAATCATGATGAGATATCACTTTACACAATAGGCTGGCTATAATAAAGAAGGCTGGTAATAACAAGTATTTTAGAGGATAGGACATACCGCTGGTCATGATGGAGCCAAGGACTCCAAAGACAGTCTGGCAGTTCCTCCATACAGCAGTGACAGTACGAACCAGCAATTCCACCCCTAGGTGTATAACCAAGAGAAAGGAAGACATATATCTGCACAAAAACTTAGATGTGAACAGTCAAAGCAGCTTGATTCATAACAGCTAAGAAGTGGAAACATTAAAATGCCAATCAACTGATGAATGGATAAATCAAAATAGAGCATTTTGCTCCGATGGCATATTATTTGTAAGAAAAAGGAATGATGTCCTGATAGATGGTACACCATGAATAAGCCTTGAAAATGTCATGCTAAGTGAAAGAAGCCAGCCCAAAAAGAGGAGGCATAATGGTATGGTTCCATTTTCATGACATGTCCGAAACAGATATATCAATAGAGGCAGAACATCGATTATGAGGGAGGAGGGTTTGAGAAGAAATGAGGAATGGATGCTAATTGGCTCTGGGTTTCTTTCTGAGGTGATGAGAATATGCTAAAATTGAGAATGGTGATGGTTACAACTCTATGAACATCCAAAAAAACCACTGAATTATACACTTTAAGTTGGTGAATTACACAGTATAGGAATTATATCCCAATGGTGCGCTCATACATAGTTTTGAAAAGACAAAGGGGAGAGAGAGCACATGGTTTATTCAGCAAAAGGAAGGAAGTTTGGCACCGCTGGATCATTAAGGCACAGAGACAGGTGCAGGAGTTTTGACTGATTTGAATCAAAGAGCATCAAAACACGTGTGAAGCGTTTAAATCAAGGGATGACATGATCGGATTCACAGTATAGAAAGATCTCTGAGGTACTGAAGGAAGGCAAGGGGTAGTTACTGGAGGCCGGAATGAAGAGGCTTCTGGAGTACCTGCAATGTTCTGTTCATTGATTCGGGTTCTGGCTCCATGAGTGCACTCTACAGAGAATTCAGCAAGCTGAATGATATGTGTCCTTTGCTTTATATGCTACTTCAGTAAAAATTTTTTAGAATAGGAAAAGCCCATGAACTTTTTTTTTTCATTTTCTAAAGATTTTATTTATTTATTTGACAGACAGAGATCACAAGTAGGCAGAGAGGTAGGCAGAGAGAGAGGGAAGCAGGCTCCCTGCAGAGCAGAGAGCCAGATGTGGGACTCCATCCCAGGACCCTGAGATCATGACCTGAGCCGAAGGCAGAGGCTTACCCCAATGAGTCACCCAGGCGTCCAAGCCCATGGACTTTTAAAAAAATTTATTTGCTTATTTGAGAGAGAGAGCACAAGAGCATGAGCAGAAGGAGGGGCAGAAGGAGGAGGAGGAGCAGACCCCCTGCGGAGCAGGGAGCTTGAGGTGGGCCTGGGTCCCAGGATCCTGGGATCCTGACCTGAGCCGAAGGCAGAGGCTTAACCCACTGATCCACCAGGCACCCCCATGGAATTTTTGATTGGATTAACTAAGAGGTTTGCTACTTTGTAACAAAGTCTATTGATTCCATGCACAGAATCTCAAGGAGTTACTATAAATGTGCTTTATAACTGCCAATTAATTCTGATTACCACCTGAATACTTGGGCACAAAGATATAATTCATTTGCTTACCAATGGCTGGCCGTGGGAGTGGTCTGTTCTATGTGTAATCAGTAAGGAGTGCATTGCCTGGAGGGAATTTAAAACAATAATAAGATGGATTAAGAGTTGGTGTACTTTTTTATTATTAGCTTGCACTGGAAATTCTAAGTATCAGTGGTGAAATATTTCTTCTCTTCTCCAATAAATAATACAGTAATCCTGAGGTTGAAATCAGTGTTACTACGGCCGTTGAGCCAACTGGGCCGCCCGCACCCCCCACACTCCCACCGCCAGCTGGGCAATGACGGGAATAGTAGCTGGTCCCTTTTGGAGTATAAAGCTCATTTAAACCTCACAGCTGTGTAGGTTGGGTATTCTCATTCCCATTTTATAGTTCAGAAAACTGAGGGCTAAGCAGGTTAAGTGACTTGTGCAAATTCCCTCAGCCAGTAGGGATATGAGTGAGCCTGTCAGGCTAAGCCTTCTGAGTTGAAGCTCACTTTCCTACTAGGCTTTCCTGTCCTTCGGTACCAAGGGGCACATGGAAGGCCCTTGCAATATATTTGCCAAAGGGCAAGTAGATGAAGTACTGATGGTGATTTTAGTTACTTCAAGGAGGAGGTGCTACCTGAATAGGACTTCTTTTCTAAGTTGGTTTAGATCAGAAAACTGTCCATCTGCTATTTTCTTTCAGATTTTAAGGGTAAGTCCCTTGGAAAGCATAGCTGCCATCTCCCTGCTTATTGTTGCATTTATATCATCTGAATCTCACAGCTATTCTAAGTAGGTTTTATTATCTCTACAGGTGAGGAAGCTTTCGTCGGAACACTCCAGTGATGACATCAGAGTCCCACAGAGAGTGAATGTGTAGGGATTCGTAACCCTGCCCGTGGTTACGAACAGGGATTCTGGGTCCTGGAAGACCAGTGTTGGCTCTGACTCAGATAGCATCTGCAAATTAAAAATTTCAGTTTTATCACCCATAAATTTGGAATTATAGTAGTGTTCACTGGAGAGGTTGCAAACTCAAATGCCCACGGGAGCCAGGGGTAGGGAGTTCTGCATTGTTCATTAGTCAGAGGCTTGGCACCTACCTGGGATGCCCCGGGATGAAAGGGGTTGCTGGGCCGGGTGGGGGGTGGGGAGGTGAGGTTGGACCACTATTTTTTTTTTTTTTTTTTTTTTTTTTTGTACCACTCTTCAGGCTCACCCACACTCATTCTCTCAATCTGTATTTCTGGAACACCCATGATATTCTAGCACAGTTCTAAGTTCTGGAAATACAGAAATGAGTAGGGCCCAGGCTCTTTCTGCTCTTGGGGGAGAAAATAGGAAAAAAACAAAACAAAACAATGAAAACACAGTGTCATATTGTGGCACCTTCAAGGTCTGCGAATCGAGTCATTTAGCCAATCAACAAACCCATGAACAGAGAGTTGCCTTCTCTAAATCATTGCCAGCAACAGGCTCTTTGAGCCTGAGGAAGCACAGGGTGGTGCTAGGTGGGAATGGAGTCCTGTCCTCCAGAGGTTTGGAGCCTAAGACAGACAAATCCATCTGGACGGGCATGTGCATTACAGGCTCCTGTAATGAGTCTCCTACAATAGTTTGCACAAAGCTGATGAAAACATTAGCAGAACCTTTCTGGTTGTAACGCTATGCTCTGAACCTGAGGGCTGGCCTCTTTAGTTTCCAAGGAATACCCACATCCATGAAGCTGAAGGCTCGTTCTGCTTCACCTGACCCAAACCTGACCAGCCTCACCCCGTCACCACCTCAGGCATTGGCCCCATTTTGGGGGGAGCAGAGCTCTTTCTCCTTGGATAACCCACAGTGCTCCCTCCCCTCTCTTCTGTCCTTACCTGCATCCAGATTGCGCTTCTCCACCGGCACCTGGGTTATGTCCTAGAGCTCTTCTCTGCTCCCAAGCTGTCATCTTTTCCCCATTGGCTTGATCCTTTCTGTCCTGGGCTCACTTCCAATCGATCTCCCAAATCACCTGGCCAATTCTCTGAGCCCTGCCCTCAGCCAAGTATCTATTTTCCGTTCCCCAGTTGCCTCTAGAAGCACCTCCTGGGCCAGTGAGAAGGCTAGGTTTTCCCTAGTCCACTCTGGCTAATCTGTTAGATTCCACTCCCAAAATGTACTTACCCAAGGAAGAAGCCAAACTAGCATAAAGGAATGGGGTTGGAGTGGGGAAGGAGTGAACAAGATCGCTAAGTAGGAAGCAGGTGCCTCTCTGCCCCTTCGTCTCCCACCAGAGTCAGGCTGCAGAGAGACTGGGCCTGAGAACTTAACAGACAGGCCCATACCTAGAATAACCCTCGCTTGAAATCCACTCGTTCATGTTCACGTGCATTTGCTCACCTAGTGAGAGGTCACTATGGAATGCAGGTTTCCTTTTTGCTTCATTCCTATTCCACTTACCCCCACTTCCATTTTCTTATTTCTTTCTCCCTGCTTTTAACGCATACTACTCCATTTTTTTTTTTTTTTTTTTTTTTTTTTTTTTGTAATCACCCAAAGAAAACCACCAGAGTTCTTTCTGGAACAAGACGATCTTAATTGCATCTACTGACGTTTTCTCTTTAGTATGCTTCCATCTATGCACAGAAACACAAATAAATGACCCCCGGACAGGTGAGAACATGCACAAACCAGCAGCTGGGGACACATGTGAGTGACACACAGAGATAAGCACAACACGAGGTGTATGTCCACAAACAGCCTGAAGTATTCATTCAGGAGAGCCCCGAGGATAAGCATATTGACAACTACAGGCCCCTTCAGAACACTGGGTGAGAGGGCTCCTAGCTGGTGCTCTCTGGGGACAAGGGTGACTGTGAGCAGAGGTGAGAGCTGAGCAGTAAAGAGGGAGACAGGCAGATGAGAGGGACCTAGTAGGTATGAGAAGCATTAATAGTGAACAGACGTCAGGAGTGCACTGCTTGGTTGGTATTATTTTGGTAAAAGCTTGCAACTCCATATGCAATCATTAACTAAGCCCTCCAGACTTGTGTAGGGACCTCCCACTTTATGAAGATGAACCTCCTTCTTATTGAGGGTTACTGATGCTTTTGATCTTGGTCTGCATCAAGATGGTTCGGTAGGTGACTGAGAGCAAGTAGAGTCCGAGGGAAGGAACCGGTCCTTGCCAGCCCTCTGTCTAGACTCTCTTCATCTGGACAAATATCCTCGAGTATGTTATTGCACTGTAAGGAAGTTGAGGATTTGTTTATTTTTTTGTTAACCATGGGAATTCCTGGATTGGGAGTCATCTATGTTTCTGGCTAAGTCACTGTAATATTAAGTGTAAGATACTTCAAAGTTTAATTGCTTGGGAGAAGGGAATGTGGCCCACGTGAGGATGGAAAGAATCCCAGAAGGAAGTTGCGGACCAGGAGTTCACACATGAGTGTGGAACCCGAGACTGCGCCTGACTCTCTCACTCAAAACTCCTACCACTACCTATCAGCCACCAAGCTCTCCTACTCTAAGGTCTCTTCCTCAACATGATTTGAAATTGGTCTATGGATATTTATAGGAGCACTGGGGGGCTTGTGTTATGCTTTCTGGAAGGATATAGAAACATGCTTGAGTTCCCAGTGAGACACACAAAATGTGTGGCTATTTTGGAATGCGCTTGGCAGCAGATGGTGGTCTAGTTATCAACTGCTAAGATGTTTATCATTGAAGGTCAGAGGGAGGTGGCCCAGGAGACAACTATGAAGACAGAAAACTCTTCATAGATTACAGTGTCCTGGGTCCTGATACAAAAGAAGATAAAAACAAAGAAACGTGATTCTGGATAATATCTCTTCAGTTTTCCTTGTTATTAAACCTGTATTCCTTAGAACAAACACAGCTGATTCTCAGACCCTAGGGACACCCATAGTCGAATTCTACCTAGTGTAGATGAGCCGTGTTTAATAAGAGCTGGGGATCGGGACTTCATGCCTGAGAAAAAGAAAGAGGGCTAAGTTCTCACACAGGAACATGCACTTTCCAGCTAGTCCCAAAGGGTTCTAGATATTGCCATGCCTGTCTCAATGTGAGTGAGGAAAGCCCAGGCACTGATATATCACTGAATTTGCAAAATCTCAGAAGCAGGGGCAACCATGGACGTGGCCATTCTCGGTCCTAAGTTACTGCATGTTTCTGACTCAGCCTCCTGCTCACGTAGATTTGCACTTGCCCATGATTATTTTGTTTCTGGGTTAGCCTGGGGAATCAGAGAGCTTAGCGATTGCCAGAACACCTAGAGTACATTATGGGTTCTTGCTAGAGAAAAATTACCTTTGTGAGATAACACCATCTACCACACAAAGGGGCCACACCTGCCTTGTTTGAGAAAATACGTCCCTCCTTGAGAATTCAATTGTCAGCCGATGCAGAGGGCCACGGTCAGTCCCTCTACGACTGGGTAATTCCCATGGGTTCCCGTGACCTCAGGCAGCTCAGCCCTGACTCCAGCCAATTGTATGCAATTGGTCACCAGGGGAATGGATGAGAGAACACGGATGGATCATTATTTTTCACTGGTGGAAAAACATCTGACATCTATAGCCAGTTAAATCTTGCCTATTCATTCACTATCTTAAATACCATCATATTGTAAATGGGCTGATGGGTCACTTTCCACAAGTTTCCACGGTGAACTGCCTGACAGTCAGCCCTGAACTTGCCCTTGCCTCTTATTCTGTGGAGAGCTCAGGCCTTCTGATGGCTGATTCTGTTCCACAGTGTCCAATGGGTCCCATGTCAACCTCTCACACAGAAGACCCCTTGAAGTTATTAATAACGAGGTAATGTCTTCTGTAGTTTATACGGGGCAGGCTCTGTGCCTTCTATGCTGTGATTTGGTCTTTCATCGCAAATGGCTACTATTATTGCTGTTTTACAAACGAGGCTCATGAAAAGCAGAAAGTAGAAATAATTTGCCTAAGGTCACACTACTCTTAGGTGGTAGAACCAGGGTTCAAGTCCGGATCTGTCAGCTCTGAATTCCATGCCCTGTTTTTTTTTTTGTTTTTTGTTTTTTTTTTTTATGCTTACATATTCTAAGCTAAGATCTCTGGACCTCTATGACACCAACAGAGAAAACGGACCATTCATTCATCAGATGTATATCAGCATCTGCTGGGATATAGGCCACAGTCCAGATCAGGGATGGTCAAACTTTTCTAGAAAAGACCAGACAGGAAAGATTTCCACCTTCGTGGGTTATGTGGTCAGTGATGATGACTCAACTCGGCCATTGCTGTGTGAAGGCAGTTGTAGACAATACATGGCTAAATTCCAGTAAAACCTTATTTACAAAAGCAGGCTGTGGGCTGGATCTAGCCCGAGAGCTGTGCCCCAGCTCTACGTACTGGGCTGATAGTAGTGAAAAAGTAAACTGGCAAAAACACCTGCCTGTGTGGCCCTTACATTCAAGAAAGGGGACACACTTGTGTTTCCCGAGCTGTTTATTATGTAGAAATGGTCGTGAAGTCTCCGCGGTGCTGATACCTTAGGGGGAATGTCATCTGGAGCTGTCCTCTCGGGCAGGCCCCCTTGTACCTCTCCCAGCAGGTGGTCCCTCATTCTGTGTGAGTGTCTCCTGTGTCAGGGAGCTCCCCCCTCCCCTCTCCCTGTCCCTCCCAGAATCCCTCTTTATCTGTCTTCTGTCAGTCTGACCACTCTAACCCCTTGGGTGAAACCCTCATGGGCCCTTTAAGGGCTCTGCATATGAGAAGTAACTTAGAGATGACATGACAAGCTCTGTCCCACCACCAGGCTGAATGGCTCGGACGTCATGCTGGGAGCTACCAAGATGGTCACTAAAGGTGTTTTATTATTATTTTTTAGAGATTTTACTTATTTGAAACAGAGAGAATGCACACATAAGCAGGGGGGAAGGGTAGAGGGAGAGGGAGGAGAAGACTCCCCGCTGAGCAGGGAGCTTGACGAGGGGCTCGATCCCAGGACCCGGAGATCAGGACTTGAGCCAAAGGCAGACGCTTAACTGACTGAGCCACGCAGGAGTCCCCACGATGGTCACTATAGTTATACACAGACAATGAGAAGAAATGGAACCATTTCTCAAGGCCAAAGAGAGCGAGCCAGTCAGATGCTGAGACAGTGGGAGGCAGAAGACATGGGCGCTGGGACAGCAGTCAGGAAGGCTGGTTCTAGTGTCTTGTCTATGATATGACCTTAGGCAAGTCATTGACCCTGTGTCTCAGCTTCTTCACCTGTAGCACGGAACCTGCCTGAGAAAGTCTGAGCAGTGGTAACGCTAGAATTCTTTAACAGGTGGCTCCCTATAGACAGCCTTCCCATCTCACTCCTGGGGCCTATCCTAAGAGGCCACTAATCCAGATGGCCCTTCTCTTCCAGCCGTCTGTCCCTTTATCTACTGATGTTCAACTTTATTATTCTCTCTCAAGAGTTGCTTGCATTCCCTGAGTCTGTGTCTGAGTCTGATATGTTATCTATGACCACCAGTAGCTTACGTCAATTAAGCTTTTTTCCTTTTGCTCCACATCTGTGAGCAGAATGTTGTTTTGGAGCCTTGGATCAGTAGTTTGCAAACTCACAATGCTAAGCCAAACCTCTCTCCTTCTGTCCTTGCCACTTGGCTCACAAGAGCCAACTAACTCCACTGGCTTCCAGGCCTTCTGCAGGAACCAGTGGGCCTCCAGGGCCGCCCAAGGTGCCCTGAGCCTCTCTTTCTATCCTGGGCCCAGGGCTCAGCCACCCAGCAAGAACTCCCTTGTTCGTGGTACCCAGACTTTTGGAAGTTGAATTGTCAACTGTCTCTTTGTCTGATCAAGCAGCTCCCTGGCCCCTGAGTTTAAACAGCAACCAAAACTGAGGGCTCCAAGTCAGTTTTTGTGGGCTCAGCAGGTGATACCCAAATTCTGGGAAATATTGTGAAATAGGTCCATTTCTCTTTCTGTGAAAAGCTGCTTATGACAATCTACATAAAGAAAACAAAGATGGAGTAAAGCATTTGGGTAACTGAACCTGCCAGATGGGCAGGCCATCCACCCATTGTCATGAGTTGTGTGACAGGAATCAAGCAAGCGGCTGAGTTAGGGGCTGCCAGTGGGAAGTTCCAGTTTGGCTGGAAAATAAACCTGGTGAGGGAAGAGAGAACTGTGCTTAGACCAGCAACATACTTGTTGGTCCATGCGTGGAACAATTATTTATTCTTTCTAAGCCTCTCATAATTATTTCCAGAAGACTCTGTAAATTCTAGTGAAGTGCTCGGGTTCTGGAGTCGGAGCACTGTGGGTTTCTGTCTTGGCCCTGCTGCTTACTCACTGTGTGCTCTGTGCCAGGATTCTTAATCTCTTAAAGCTTCTGGTTTCTTCTATCGAGTTGGGGATGGTAATACCTACCTCCCCAGAATTGATGGGTAAGAAGTATAACATCCGTGATAGTATTCAACATATTGCTGTTAATATTATTATTTTCTCTGGTTGCTCCAAAATATTCACCCAGCTCCTTAACATATGATAAACCTTCAATACATGTCCTATGATTAAGTTAGAAACTATGGGTGGGACAGTCCAATTATTGCTTACAAGATCCCTGGTGAGAGATGAAAGATATATTTACTGAATTTCCATCACTCAAATCTTTATTCTCTCTGGGCTATCTCCAGCGCTTCTGGAAGTTCAGAGTCTCAGATAACATGTCAAGTTTAGAATTTGCAAAAGAACGTTCATGCAAAAGGGTGCTCAGAGACTGAATACCAAGTTAGCCCACAGAGAAAGCAGCCGCCTAAGAGAGGTCACAGGGTGGGTGAATGGCAGAGCTGGGATTAGGTACCATTCCTGAACCCCTTTTGTGCTCATACTGTTCTGCACACCGCTTCACTGAGTGCCAGGCCCCGTAACTGAGTCCACTCAGGGTGTTGGTGCCAAAGCCACAGTGACCTTTGTGCGTTCAGAGTCGGGGCCAGAACAGAGATAAGAGGGAGCTGGGGCAGGCTGGCAAGTAGCTCAAGAAAATGGAGAGGTAGGTCTGCAGGCCTTTCTCAACTTGACCTTCCCACCCCATTGCCCACAGCCTACCCTTGGCCCTCCCTCGTCCCGTGTACCTGCTTCTACGTACAGATGTCTAGGGACCTCAGAATCCTGACTTATCCAAACCATATGTTGCAGACTTTCCCTTTGTGGAAGAACAAAGTCCCATGAAATGAGCAGGAAAATTGCTTTGAAGGAAGCTTTGAAACTTTGATTGACTCTATTATTTTTGCATTTTTGGCCTTAAAAACTTTCAACTATCCTAATCAGCTGTTCCTTCTCCCTCTCTCAAGTGCTTATCTTCCCAAGAAATCCGTTTGTCCCTAGAGATTCTTTGGCAGAAACTTCTAGGTCTCACGGTCCCTTCTAACTTTCCCCACCCCCCCTGGACGGTCCCACTGGGTAGGGGGTTTATCACTAGGTAACTGCTGTAGAGCAAATAACCACAGACCCCCACTGTTGTCCCCCAAGACTCTGTGACCTCGCTAGCACTGCCAACAGAAGCCAGAACAGTCAGAGGAGCAAGGAGACCCAGAAGGAGGCTGCTCAGTCTGGGGGGTGAGATTTTTGGCATCGGAATCAATTATTCCTGATAAGCGGCTACTGGAGACTTGGGTTCTTTGGTTCAATATCCAGTTTTGCAAGCAGTACTGTCGTCTTCTTATGTATGCATTCCAGCCTTTGTCATTACAGGCTTCAGAGATTTTTCCACAATTTTCCAGACAAGACTTTTCCCCTCAATATGCATCTTTCCAACATGTGTCGAGAACCTTTCGTGTAAGCAGCACTGAACTGAGAGTTCACAGAGACCGCGAAGTACAGCTCTGTCCTGAAGATCTCGCACAACTGCTCCCTCCCAAACAAACAGATCAATATCAAGACAGTGGAGAAGTTCAGGGGCAGATGTGGGTACGGGGCACTGTGGGGGAGGCGGCAAGGACGCCAGCCTGCGCTGGGAAGAGGGTATGGGTGTAACGCTTTAAAGAACATGGTGTGTGGAGGAAGGGAAATGCAGAAGCAGAGGGGCCAGCTGGGCCCTGGAGGATGTGCGGGGAATGGCCTGAGCTCGGCAGAGTGGGAGCTGGAGGCCAGAGCGGGAGGCGGGCAGGAGGCTGAGAGACAGCACAGGTGTAAGAGAGCCCTGTCAGTTGCTCCAGGACAAAAGGCACACTGGTTTATTTGTCCCAGAATTTGTTATAATTTAAATATTTATATTTAAAAATATTTATTTTAATATATTTATTGAAAATTTTTATTTTAAAATAAAGCCAACACATGCATGCACTGAAAGACAGAATGCATTTCTTTCTCTTTTTTTTTTTTTAGAGTGAGAGCATGTGTGTGCACATACATGCATGCATTAAGTTGAGGGGTGGGCAGAGGAGAGGAAGAGAATCTTAAACCGACCCCAGACTCTGTACTGAGTGGGGAAGCCCAGTGCGGGGCTCAATCTCCCAGCCATGAGATCATGACTTGAGCCAAATCAAGAGTCAGATTTTAACCGACTGAGCCACCCTGGTGCCCCATAACATAATACATTTCATCGATAAAAGTACAAAATGAATCTAAAATTCTCTCTCCTTATCTACCTCCCTGTCCCATCCTTCCCCACACAGGAATTATAAACGACTTACAAGTATCTTTCCAAGGAAAAAAATGCATACACTGTAATATTTGGATATGTATATATGCATATTCTTTCTTACTTACCTCAATGATTTTGTACAGTGTTTATTGTTCTGCACTTTGCTGGGCTCTTTTTAAAGATTTTATTTATCTGAGAGAGAGAGAGAAAGCATGAGTGGGGGGTGCATAGGGAGAGGGAGAAACAGACTTCCCGCTGAGCAGGGAGCCCAACAGGGGGCTCGATCCCAAGACCCTGGGATCATGACCTGAGCCAAAGGCAGACGCTTTACTGACTGAGTCACCCAGGCGCCCCTGCATTTTGATGTTTTTAGGTGGGATTTTTTTTTCCACCTTATTTATTACTAACCTTCCTGAATCCAAATACACAGAGGCAAGACACTGGTTTTAACAAGTGTAGATTTCTCCAATCATTTACTTAGAGTCTACCCTGCTGGGGGACAGGTTACTTTCAGGTTTTATCTATTACAAACATCGCTACAATGAGCATTTTGGTTGTGTCCATTCCCCAAATATTTATTGAGCATCTCTGTATGCTAGGGACAGTCCTAGAAACCTAGAATAGGCTAATGCCATACATGGGTATTCTTTTGTGAGGATATAATAGCGGGAAAACTGCGGGACTAAAGGAAACGTGCAGTTTTAGTTTCAATAAATATTTTAAGAATATGCAGCTAAAATGGCTGCAGGGGTGCCTCGGGGGCTCAGTCAGTTCAGCATCTGACTCTTGGTTTTGGCTCAGGTCATGATCTTAAGTTCATGGAATCAAGCTCCGTGTTGAGCTCCGTACCCAGTGGGGAATCTGCTTGAGGTTCTCTCTCTCTGCCCATCCCCCCACTCATGCTCTCTAAAATGAATCAACTCTTATAATAAAAAAATCAATCAATCAATAACAGCTGCAGAAATCAATATGAGCATCTAAGAGCATATGCAAATTATTAGTTTTCCCATCCTGGCTGACACTAAGTGAACATTATCAAACTTTAAAAATGTTGCCTATCTGAGAGGTGAAAAGGGCTTTTCAGTTTGACTTGCACGATTAAGAGTAAAACGGAGCATCTTTTCTTGCTTATTGACTACTTGTATTTTTTTTTCTGTGACCCACATGTTCCTGTTTATTGGGACTTTTTTCTATTGAACTATTGTCTTCCTACCGATTTGTACTTGTTCCTTGTAAATTAAGGGACTTAGTCCCTTGTCGTAGGTTGCAAATACCTTTTCCAGGCAATCTTTTGTCTTTAGGGTATTTTTTTGCAATGCTCCCTGGTGGAGTTCAAGTCGAGTCTTGAAGGATGAGTAATGATAATTATTGACTCTCGTCTAGTGCTTAAGTGCCGAACATGCTTCTTAGTGCTTACTATGTATTAACTCATTTAATTTTTACAGGTAAGACTATTATTATCCCCTTTTTTCAGATGAGGAAACAGAAGCATAGAGTTAAACCTGCTCGGGGCCTCCTAGTGCTGCTGAGGGGCACAGGCAGGATTCAAAGGTTTGCCAGGTAGCCTAGGAGAGTTAGCAAAGGCATGGAGTTGTGAGGCAACCCAAAATATCAGGGGAACTCCGAGAAAATACATTTTGCATCAAGATAGGCTGCTTGTGAAGGAGGGGAGGGCGGCGAAACTGGAGAGGCCTGGGGCATCCCACATGACTTCATGAGGGCTCTGTGGGCCTTGGTTCCCTACCTGGGCCGGAGTTTCCTTGAACTCAGGGTCTGCTCCAGCACCTTACAGAACATGTCCAGGCAGGTGGGAGCCAATGGAGATGCCCGTCAATGTGTCTGTATGAGGTGAGGTAGCTTATAGGCCTAAGCTCAGGACTCAATAAGCCTTTGTGGGGTCACTGAGCTAACTCTTGGCAGTCCTGCCTTGCATGGCCAGGCCTTCTCTCCACAGCCCATGCTCCGTTCTGTGCAGATGGGCTCTGCCTTGTAGTCATTGGTCACCAATGCTTCTCTAGTCCTGCCATCACCTAGCGTGTGTCAGGGAAGTTCCCTGTCCTCAGCAGACTCTGAGGAAAACAGGACCCCATGTAAGTCTGTGCCAAAAGGTCACAGAATCCCTCTAAAAGTAGAGATAAATGATCTTGGATTCTCAGTCTTTCCGTCGTTAGTGTACTTGAGCCCTTCCAACATGGAGGCAACCCTGCCCTGTGTGATGGACAAGAGATTCTGGAATAACCAAATGTGCGTTCAGTTCCTTTCCAGCTGTGCTCTTCTCACTTCCAACTTGGCAGGGTTTGGCAGCCTTCCTGCAGGCTTCTGGTTGTTGGGACAGGAACTGAAGAAATATTGGCTTCAGAAGCAGTACGGTAAGAGAGAAAGTCCTGGATTAAGGAGCTAATGCTGTAATATTGCAACACCTTCCAGTCCTAAGGACAGCAGATTCTGCCACTCCTCCCCCCTCTGCCCATAGCAGACATGGTTAATCGATTGTGCACTCTCAGCTTCTGAACCTGGATGTCGCCTCAGATGCCTTTTCAAAATGGTGGCCCCCAGGAAAACGCCCAGTTAATTGTATTTGGCTCTTGAAATGAAACATACTCATCATCCCCAACCCAAAGGTTTAAAGCAGCAGAATGGAGTAGACAAACCAGGTTTAAATTCTAGCTGTGTGACCCTGAGCAACTAATTCTCACTCTCTTGTCCACCATTCTATCCTTATAGCACTCCCCACAGAGTGTGTGAAAAGTAAACTGGGGTAGTGTGCCTTGAAAGCTCCTTGAAAAAGGCAAAATCCAGTTTTAGTGTCAAATCTGAGAAGTCACTTAAAATCTCTGGATTGCTCCCAATTTCCTTCCATGAAAAATTAGAGGAAAAGATCAGACCATCTCTGAAGTCCTTTCCAGCTCACTCCATGGGTCACCTCCTCCTTCAAAGACTTTCCCAAGTGCTACTTTGATTTGGGCAGGCACTGTTCTAGGCTCTACGGCAAAGGCCCTGTTTTCTAGAAGCTTCCATTCTAGCAGTGCCACAGAGAAAATTCAGAGTGGGTGGCTGGGAAGGCAGTGTCCGGAGCAGACCCCTGAGCCCTGATTCTGAGAAAGGAACCAAGTGTGCTGGTAAGAGAGAGCCGAGGCTGGGGGTCAGCCCTTTGCCTAATCAAAACACTTGGGAATCATAAGATTGCATGGCTGCCAGCCCTTCTCCTACCCAATCCATTAGGGAGTCAGAACTTCTCTGGAGAGAAACTTGGGTGGCCCATTTAATTCAGAACCAGACAGATACCACACATTAGACCATGCCACACCCATACACCCAGCATCCTTTCCCTGTAGCTGCTTCTTTGAAATGGGGCAGCCTACCTGGCCTCCAACTGTGAAGTCAGGAGCTTCTGGTCACTCATGCAGCCAAAGAGACTACGGCTTCTGGGCTGGGAAGGGACAGAGATTCCTTAGGCTCATCCCATGGTCCTTCTGCTTCGTTGGCCAAGCATTACATTGAGCCCTGGGCATTCCAAATGTTGTCTTCTTCAGACACTGTCTCTGTGTCGGCAAGGTGGTTTTCTACCTCTCCCTGTCTACCTTAGTGCCCAGTTCTAAGCTAGCAACATATTCGGCTACCAAGAATTAGGAGTCCATAAGTGGAGATGGGACGGAGGACAGGAGGACCCAGTTACAGAGAGAGTTGGGTAATGTTGCTGTGTAACACAATTCAAGGGTGTCACGATTTATCATGTATTCTATTTAAATGGTTTCCCCAGGAGCTGGGTATCATGGTGGCCCTGAGGTGGCCTTGAGAGTGTAAAGGAATGAGAAGATAGGGGTGGAGAGAAAACTTCTTCCTTTGATAGTAATCCCAGTTTTTATAAGGGGTGTGTGTGTGTGTGGTGGGGAGTAGGGAATTGGGGTGGGGAATCCTCAGACCCTCAGTCCATTTATATGAAAAAAATTTGCCAGGAAAGAACCTACTGGATCCTAATACCAAGGCTTGCAGAAAACAAGGGAAGGGAGAGTTATGGTTTCCAATTTAGGAGTCTGCATGGTGGGAGGCAGTCGCCTGAGGGCTCTGCTGAGAATGCAAAGCATTTCTCTGGCTGTGGGCAGCTGTCATAAAGCCTTGAGAGGGGGCCACTGCAGGCACCTGCAAGGAAGGACTTCCAGCCCTGCCAGGAGGCGTGACAAGAGGGCCTTAAAAATGCCACCAAGATGATCAAACCACAAGTAAGCAAAATGAAGGAGAAAAGAGAAGGCACTAGATTTTCGTGGGAACTGGTGAGTGTCTTGAGGGAACCCCAGATTGCTGGAGGGGAGGGCATTTGCAAGCAGTGTGCAGGCAAGCAAGCCCAAGGGACAAAATTCAAACCTGAAAGGGAGTCTGGTCCAGGAACCAAGAGGGAGCAAGCCCCAAAGTGTTCATAGCAGGACTCGGTGTTTTCGATTTGGGGGGAATTTATCATATCCCAGGGACCATTGTGAGCAACACAGCATGGCTATCTCCTTGGATTTCTACATCAGTTCTGTGATGCTATTATCCCCATTTTAACAGATTAGAAAAAGAAGGCACAGGTGGGTTAAGCAACTTGCCCAGAGCTTCTCAGCTAACAAAGTGGGAGCTCTTGCTCAGGAAATATGAGATAATTAAATGGATAAAAGAATGAAAGACAGGGATGCCTGGGTGGCTCAGTCAGTTAAGTGTTTGCCTTTGGCTCAGGTTATGATCTCGGGGTTCTGGGATCGAGCCCCATATCAGGCTCCCTGCTCAGCAGGGAGCCTTTTTCTCCCTCTCCCTCAGCAGCGCCCCCACTCATGCTCACTCTCTCTCAAATATATAAATAAAATCTTTAAAAAAAGAAAAAAAACAAAAACCCATTCATTCAGAATGACCCAAGCTGGGAGAGTTGACAGAGGTGTAGAAGGACAGAATGAGAATTTCCAGAAGTGGCTGAGACAAAAGCCCAAATGAACTGGGTGAAAATGAACAAGGGTAAAAGCAAAGCTCTACCCCCGGGGGGTTTCAAAATGTTAACTACCCTGTTGGAGCTGGGACTAGCCTCCCAGAAGCTTTGATGAGGTCCTGAGGATGGCAGAGGACTCCACCTACAATCTGAGTTGTCGTCAGTGGGGGCTCCATAAGACCCGAAGTTCATCTGCAGTTGCGCCAAGAGGTACAGTAGCTGAGAAGGAGCTCCCATACTATTTCATGCCTGGTTGGGCCCCATTTGGAGCAGGTTGGTTTAAAGCACATTTTAAGAGGACTGAGCATGCCCAGAGAAGGGCATTTAGGGAAACCTCTGCAGACCATTTTACATTCCAAATTCACAAGGCTGCAGGGGATGCTTGCCAGAGAAGACGGAAGTCTGGGGCCATATGTAATAGCTGTCTATAGCTACTTGAAGAACTTATCCAATTAACTCCAAAGGCCAAAGAAAGGTCAATGGGTAAAAATCATAGTGGGGCAGACCTTTATAGTGTGGAGGTTTACCATGAAGATCTTGTCCTTGACATATCTGAGTTACTTAATGGCTTTTTTTTCTTTTCTTTTTTTAAATTTAAATTCAATTAGCCAACATATAGTAAGTACATCATTAATTTCAGAGGTAGTGTTCAATAATTCATCAGTTGTGTCTAACACCCAGTGCTTAATGGCTTTTAGTCTCAATTTCTTCCTTTGTAAAGCAGGCTCAATAATAATAACTCTTTTAACAGGATATTATGAAAAGAAATTAAAATGTGCATGTAAAGTACATAGCCCAGTGCCTGACACACAGGGACTGTTAGAGTGTTGTTATTTATCTTGCTTTATAGTGACTTATATTCAGAGCTGCCCCACAGTGGAAGAGATTGCTTTCACAGGCTGTGAGCATATTTCCTCCCACTGATCATCTCTAAGGGTTCACACGGGTGGTGTGTGAAGGATTCTATCACTGGGCTGGTCACTGAAGTCCACGGTCTCCAATGTCACCCTTCTCCTACCTTCATTCAAGGAACCAGTCTCCCTCCTCCTTGACTGAGTCTTAGTCCTGTGATTTGGGTAAGTTGGACACCATCTCCCAGACCCAGAGTTCGGTACAAGACCAAGGCTTGGCCAGAGTGTTCCTTCCCTGGTCATGGTGATCTGTCCAGGGACATGCCCGTGACCCAAGTCAGCCAATGGACAGCTTCAGGACGGGGCTGAAGCTGCAGTGAGAAAGGGGGTTTCTTGCTAATCTTAAGCCTGGAGAGCTTGGTGGCATTATTTGAGAAGGAGGTCAAGAGAGAGAAAAGGGAATCTGAGAGATTGGGAGGAACAAATTCCTACAACATTCTTTTAACAGCCAGACCCAGCTGTTCCTGAAACCCTCCTAGACAGTTAAGGTACTCAAATCAGTAAATCCCCCTTTTCCTCCAAGGCAGTGTGAGTTGGGGATGGGCCTCTTGGGAACCAAAGAGGAATGGCCAAACCCCGGTTCTCCTCATTCGAGGATAGTAATCTACAGGAAGCTGGGAAAGATCATAAATTTCTCTGGGTAATTCCAGTTGAAACATCAGTCCAGTTATGAGGGCACCCCCATGGGATACTGCAAAGCAAGAGGCACCCAGCTGAACCCAGTCAATCCATAGGCCCAAGAGAGACAACAATGAATTGTTAACAGATAGCCACACTGGGTCACTGAATCACGCAACCCACAGGGGAGCCTCTGGGAAAACCCCAGCAAATGCTGCAAAGCCTCCAGCCCAGGGTGACCTCCTGCTTTGTTTCTGGGCTACTCGGCAACTAGGGTACACTGATCTCACCACTGGCCTTCATAACCCCTTTGCCTACTCTTCTCCTTATCAGTGGTTAGGATGACAGCCCTCCTGAAATTCTGAAGGATTTCTTTTATTCTTGCCCCTCAACCAATTTACCTCCCTCTTCTTCACACAGTCTGTGTCACACACCTTCAGTGGTGCTCGAGGTAAAAGGGGTCCCATTCCAATATCAGGTTGTCCTTTTCACCTTACTTCAGGGAGGAATTCAAACAGGGAAACTCTTTTGTTCCTTGGAATAGCTGTTCTTTATAGAAGTTACTGATTAGATCAAATCTGTAAAGTTGAAATGTTTGTACCTGGGGCGGGGTTGGGGGGGGGGCTTGGGAATCCTGCTGATAAGCATTTATTCTGTGGACATTCCCCAAAGTTCTCTAAGCTATCTACACAAAGATGTTAATTGGAGCATTTTTGCAATGGGGTGAACAAAAAGAACAAATTGTCCATCCCTAGGGGACTGGTTGAGTAAATTATGGTACCTCTAAATGTGGGATCTGTGAAGTCAGATTTTTTTTTTTTTTAAGACATAAATCTCTGTGTTGATCTAGAAAGAGCTCTGGGGAATGTTATGAAGTGGAAACAACACTCCTACCACATTGCATAACTCTGGTGGGTACGGCTCACGTTGTGTGCTACGGGAATGCAGTCCTTGCTCGGGGTACCCAAAAACATAGTGGGGTTGGTGCAATCTTGAGGCTATTTTGGTGTCAAAAATATTTAAGCACAAGCGGGTATGTAGTTTCGTGCATAAACGTTTTTCCCCAAGAGAGAAGCAGAAGAAAGTTCTTAAAGTGGTTGCCTTTGGGAGAGAAATGAGCAAGTGGTACACCTTTTTGGACACCCATATTATCTAGTCAGGTACTTGTACCCGTAGCCATCTCTGGGTACTCTCTGGGGATGGCAGAGAGGGGATGATGGGCCACGTCTGGTCTAGTCTTTAAACTCTCTCTGCTAATTTTTCAAACCCTAATGTGTGGCCCTTTTCCCTAAAGAAGCCACTAAGCCTCACCAAACAGCAAGCCTAATTTTTAGAGATTATCCAAGACAAGGTATCCATTTTTCTCATGCAAAGCAAAACATTGCTCCTAGTACAACATTCCCTCCTGGGCTCTGCTTGTTTCTGCTTGCGAAAAAAGCCCTGAAACCCTCCGGTGAGCACACATTTTTGCCCCCCATGGCAGTTAGTGGAACATGGGATTGGGGTGGCAGGTGGATGATAGCTCCTGCCGAGAGCCGCTGCTCCCCCCACCCTCTGTTGGTCCCTGCCAGGTGGCCCACGCCATCAGCCATCAGACTCCTCAGGGCTGCTTCCTGCATGCCAGCTCCCGGGGCTTGTTTGGAAGAGGGAGATGAGTCAGCAGATTTGCCTGATTTCGAGGCTGGCCTGGTGCCAGCTCGATGCCCTGCCCGGATTCAACTGTCCCACTCCAGCAATAACTGGCAAGATGGGGTCAGAGCCCGCCTCTCGGGTTCTAGAAATGAGCTCATCTCCTTTGGCTGCCCTGGGGAGACAGACGCCCAAGGAAGGGGAGCCAAGGGGAGCTGGTCTGGGGGAAGGGCTGCCTCCTCACTGGCACCTCAGGGAGAGGAAAGGAACTAGGAACAGTCTGCGGAGTCCCGACCCCCCGCCTGACACCACCTGCCAGGCAAGGGCAGCTCTGGATGTGGCCCCTCTGTAGTCTGGGGGACAAGGATCTCTTCCCACATATTTCTCAGCAACACCCTCTGTTCTCTCTCCTCTGCCTCTTCTTGGAGGAGGTCCACAACTATCTACAGCCGAATGTCTGGAAGAATTAAACAATCATTCAGGTAAATCAGTGAAGTGGGAGCCATCCTTGCTACATGCCCTGAATCACTGTCTCTTGCAAGCTTCCTCTCCAAAAGGTCTGTCAGGCTGAAGGACCTTCCCTCTCAAACCCTGTGCCCTGCCT
The DNA here is from genome assembly GCF_030435805.1 of Mustela lutreola. Classification (NCBI taxonomy): domain Eukaryota; kingdom Metazoa; phylum Chordata; class Mammalia; order Carnivora; family Mustelidae; genus Mustela; species Mustela lutreola. The sequence continues at coordinate 99,498,121 of NC_081299.1, read as the reverse complement.
CATGCCCCTAGCACCTCCCTCGCCAAATTTACTCTGTGTACTAGGCTCTTTACAAATCAACCAAAGAAATGACTGGAAGGAATGTTCTTCCTTCTGGGTGTCCCTTGAGTTCTGTTCGGCGTTGTGTTCCAGCTGCCTGAAGAAAAAATGCAGTCTTATCCCAATTTTCATGGTTTGGCCTTCAGAGTAGAGGTGGGTCCCCATAATATTTTGTTGCTTTCCATGGTTTCCCTTGCTTTGAATTTGGGCTATTCTCTTTCAGAGACAGAGAAGGGTTCTTGTCCTTTAAGGCAGAAGCCCCAAAGACTTCATATATTGGGGGTTTCCTCCATTCACAGAACAATACAGAACAGCATAATTTCACAGATGACCCTGTGACAGCAGCAGCTCCTGTCTGGGAACCACACTTCAGAAGGGATCGGGCCACTTGTCAAGAGACCACAAACACTGGTACTGTCAGCGGGCCTGTGAGCAGGACAAACGCTTTCACTGACAGATACCTGTCAGGGGCTATGCTAGACGCCATAAGAATTTTGATCTTCCATATTCCTCTCGACAATTCTGAGTGGAAACGTTTTTGAACTTTTTTTTTCACAGAAGAGGGAACAGAAGCTGAGGTATTTAGTGAAGTGTTAGGGTCAAACAGCTTAAAGAGAACCCCAGCCTGCACCCCCTGCAAACCTCTGACTGCCTCTTTCTGGGTGAGTGAGGTGACACTACAGACGGAGAAAGCAAACAGCTCCTTGGCTGGAGAACCAGCAGATTGAGTGTTCAGATAGACCGAGCTTGCCACCACGCCCACAGATGCAACATGACCCAGCCTTCTGGTTCCCTCACAATGGCGGCTTGGTGCCAACATGGCAGTGAGGTGGCGAGTCTCTACCTGCGGCACATACCATTCCTGCCCTGAGCCTAATTCCCATGAAAGTCTGTCAGAGAGGATTGAAAGGAAAACCGAGGGAAGCTGCAAACACTCTCCCGAGGCTCCAAGATTCAGGGCCTTTAAGCCAAAAGACCAGCTCACTTGTTCCTTCCCATGTTGGCGGGCCTCACCGCTGGAAGACTGCTGTCCTTGAGGGCTGCATGGGTCCTAGACTCAGAGCTTTTCCCCACCCCAAGCATATGGCTGAAGGAGCACTTAGGGGCTCCTAACCCCCTCAAACACCTTCTGGGTGTTGCAGGCAACACTGTTGTCATTTAGGAAAGTACCCTGCATGACTGGCTCTTGGTCCTGTGGTCACCATGATGAGGCTGGAATGGAGTCTCCTGTGGGGCCCCGACTCTGGCCAAACCATTATCAAAGCCAATTATCAAATAGAGTCAACTCTCAATTATTCATAAACTAATGGTCCAGTCTGTGCATCCCTTTCTTCCTCCTCCTTCTTCTTTCTCTCCCTTCTCTTCACCCGCTGCCCTTTGGCTCTCCTCACTGATATACCCACCAGCGTGGGAAGAGGTGGAAGACTCCAGAGCCCTAGGTGTCAGGGCCTCTTAGCGATCCGGAAAAGAGTTTGTTTAAGGAGCACATTGGGCAGAACATGGGTTTTGAGTAACCTTGCTTAGCTCGTTCCCACTTACCATGGATGAGAGACAATGGTCTTGAGTTCTTTGAGCCCCTCTGCTAAGTCTCACCAGGAAAAGAGCTGGGTCCAGGCCAAGACTGGCCAGATTGAGAAGGCAGGCATGCCCCATGCTTCCCAGTCTTGCAGACCCAGGATGCATGTGTGTATTTCCCCAGAATCTGGTGGAAGCAGGAAAATGGGTTTTGAGATAAATGAAAACTCAAGGGTTCTCCTCTCTTGAGTGGCTTGGGTTTTACAGCCCCAAATCGAATAAATAAACAAATAAAATAGGAAAAGTGGTTTTAAAAAGCTGAATTCACATACAATGGCCGTGGTCAGGTCTTTCCTAGCAAACAAGAAGGCTTGTTTCAAGATACTACAGTTTCTCTTTATATTAGAACTAATAACAAACATTAACATATTGATAATGGAAGTGGCCAATGCTATGTCAAGTGATGTATATGAAAATATCTTATTTACTCTTTCGAACTGCACGAGGTAGAAACTACTATCACTCTTGTTTGCAGAAAAAGAGAGAGAGAAGTTGAGTCGCTTGTTCCAGCTTGCTCAGCAGTGAAGGGACAAGGGAAGTTAATTGTCTTATTCAAGTTTCAGACCCCCCCCCACCCACCTTTGACCTACGGTGCGGTCCACGCCACACGATTTAGCCTCTTCTCCTGACTGCAACTACAACCACCACAACAACTAAAACTCCAGTTATGGAACTTGGGATCCCAACTCCCCTCCCTCCTCTCCATCGGCTCCTGAGCCCCACGTGTCTGGCCTGAGTGCCCTTCCCTTCTAGAACACTCCTGCTACTTAGCAGTGAGCTGTGCACATTGCCTGGTTTTTGGATTTGGATTTGTTCTCTCAAGCACTGTTAGGTCTTTATATTATAATTTAACTTTTCGCGTGATATCTTACCTGCCCAGAGTAAAAGTCTCTTGGGATAAGACGGTGTCGCGCTCATGCATGTTGTCATTTGTCACTGTTCCTAGATGATTCCAGGCACTGCGCAAGCCTATAATACCTATTTTCTGATCCCTGAGTTGACCGACTGAGGAGTAGAAACCATGTGCCGTATACCTCTAGTGTGTATCTCACAGTGCTTAACACAGCCCTACGCAGAGGGTAGATACTCATAATCATTGTTGGCTGAGTGTCAAACTACGGGAAGAAAGAGAGAACGAGTCCCACAGTTACCAAGCGTCTACTGTATGGTTTATGTATAATATCTAATTTAAACTTCACAGTAATTCTATGATGTAGGTGTTGCCCCTACTTGTCACATTGCCTTGGACCTGTAGCAGGTGAGTCGGGGAAAGGAGGGCTCCTGAACAGCAGCACCAGGTGAGACAAGCACAGGCACCTGACCACCAGGTATCATTCTTGGGGATACCGGGGAGGTGGTTATGTGGTGGGTAAGCAAGGCCCCGGGCCCCCACAGGCCAGGTCCTAGGAACAACTGAGAGCTGGGATAGGGTGTCTCAGCGAGCAGTCCCCAGGAACAGCCTGTGGGGAGTTGCTGTCCCAGACCTTGAACTTCATCCCCACACCAGGCTCTACACACAACAGCAACCCCTTCAGCCCATTACTTTCCAATTGTTCCTGGACCTAAGCTGGTTCCAGTCGAACAAATTCTGCATCAGAACAGAGAGAGGGCTCAGTAGGAATCTGTGGGAATGTGGGGGAGTGGGCAAGACAAGAGACAGCAGGATTAAAAGATTTCACAAAGAAAGCACTCCTTTACCCTGGACAATGCCCGGCCGGCTGCTTTTAGAGCACTGATGGAGTGGGATTTCTACTGCCTGGGAAGGAGAACATTTATATTTATGTAAACTTCTACAAACTATGGAGGCTCTAGTCTGCCTGTCTTGTGGGAGCCTGGGACCGTGCCAGGGACCCCAACACATCCTGCCAGGTTTCTGCTCATGGACTCCCGTGAGTGCCCGCTTCCGCTGCAAGTTGCGAAACTCTCTTCACAGGAAGGCTGATAGGGGAGACAGACGGCCCTAAGAGGAAGGGTGGGAGGGAGTCTTACCCCAACCCCACCCCACCCTACCTACCCCGTGGCATATGCTCCTGCACACGGCATCATTCATTCTGCTCAAAAGAGATGGCTGCTCTCTTGGCCCGGGTTGCGAGGCCACCAGACTGAGCTCCGCAGGTCCCTTCCTGTCCCGTTTTTAGGAGCCTGGGCTTGGCACTTACAACCACTACTGCCTGCATCTAGCAGGTGCCCAGGAACTGCGTGTCAAGAAAACAATTTAACAAAGTGTCTATTAACCTGTCCTTCTCTGCAGCATCATGGCTGGCCTAGCAGCTGTATAAATCTGATGGGCAAGGTGGATGGTGGGCCAGCAGAGCGGGAAGGGGATCCTTGCGCTCGATGCTCATCATTTCTCAGAGTGGAGTGGGGGTTGGCTCTCCCAGCGTCCTTCCTGTGGAAGAAGAACAAGGCCCAGGGAGGCAAGGACACTGTGTACTCAGATCCAGCCTCTATCAGCCTCCCCAGCCCCTTCTTAAGCTCCGTAATTACTTCCTCTGGGACCCAAGGTCCTCCAGACCCTCGTGCACCTAATTCTCCAGTTCACATTCTCATGCCACACAGCCTCTACACTACGTTTGGTACTTCTCGTGCTTGGCCACTCTCCCTTCCTCTCTTCATTTGAGATATTTCTCACTTTGGAGTCCATAGTCATTACCTCTCTGGGAAGTCTTCCTGGGATGCCCCTAGGCAGGCTTAGTGACCATCCCTGAGTCTCACAGATACCCTGTGCTCTCCTCTGTCATGTACCTAGCGCTTGCATTTGTGCTGTATTTGGGCTACCGGGCTTTCTCCTCCCACACTGCCTGCACACGGACCAGGAGCTCCGGGAGTGCTGTTGAATGGTGATTGCTATTATTTATTTAAACCTGGCACTTTAACAAAGCTCCTTCTAGGGTGCCTGGGCGGCTGAGTCGCTTAAGCATATGACTCTTGATTTCAAAGGCTCAAGTCCTGATCTCAGGGTTGTGAAATCAAATCCCACATCGGTCTACATGCTATGCCTGGAGGCTGCTTGGGATTCTCTCTCTTCCTCTCCCCTACCTGTGCCTGTGCGCATTCTCTCTCTCTCTAAAAACAAAACTAAGCAAAACAACAATAACAACAACAACAAAAACCACCTCCTTCCATATATTAACTCATTTAATCCTTACAACAACAATCCCACAAAGTGGATGACTGAAGATGTATTACTTGAAAGTATCTATTATTATAATTATAAGCCTCCCATTTGAAAAGAGAGATGTATGCACAAGCTAGCGAGGGACAGAGCCCATTGTAGAAGGAATATGTAGACAACCATCTCACTGGCCTCTTCCTGCTGGCCAGAACCTCTGTAGCCTCATTCTTGCCTTCTCAGGAATGTTCCCCTTGTCCACAGCCTTTCAAAATTACAAGTGTCTCCAGACTCGGTCACATTTTCCATGACATTTCCTCTGCCCTCTGGCCCAAGCGGCTTGCTCCTGACCTCCCACGGCATTAAAAGCACCACGTCACACATGCTTTGATTTTTCTTCTTGTGCCATAACCTCGCATTCTTCCCAACATGAGGGACCCTGTGTGCTCCTCCAGGCAAGCGTTTGAGTTCTCCATTCTCATTTTCCCTCCCCTGTGCCCAGCACACTGCTAGGAGCGTGAGAGAGGTGAGACGAATACTTGGTGGCACCCTGAGCGACAGAACAGCTCAGGGCTCCATCCATCCTCACACACGGTGGGTGCTCCTTGCTGTCATCACAATGGTGGCCAGGGCTGTCCCTCCGCTGCTAACAGGGGCATGGTTCCCATCTGGGGTGCCCAGACAGCAGACTGGGCCTGGGGATATTTGGGTGTAACGGGAGGCTCTTTGACTGTTGTCTGCCGGTCGGACCTCTTTACAGGTCTCTGAACAACTGGACTCTTCTTCCTCGTACTCCCTTTCTTTGCACAGAGAGAAGTCTGCATTTTACATAGCTGAAGAGGTTGAGCTGACTGAGGGTGAGATCAGTAAAGTCAAAGAAGTGCTCAGGAAAGAGGCCTGGGGATCAGCTGGGGATTGGAATGGCACATGCCACCTCTGCCTTTCTGGGGACGTTCTTATGGTGACCTGCCAACTCTGTGGACCCTGGACGGCCCTGTGTGCGTGAGCCCCTTGGAAGACCCCCGGATGAGCGCTGAGGGACCATTTACTCCGTACATGACTTGAGCAAGTCCTTTTCTCCCTTTAACTGAAAAATGAAATCATAATGTCTACATTACCTCGCCCACCGGGGATTGTTGTGTGGATGAAATGAGCAAAGCCTGGGGGAGCGCCAGCCATTCCTTCATTCCCTTACTCATCTGTTCCGTAAATACTTCTTGGGCACAAGACACTGAGTTCAGCTCAGTGGGGATATGATGGAGGGCTCTGGACCAACAGACATAGTTCCTGCTCTCATGAAGCCCACAGTCCGGTGGGGGAAAGGGCTCCAGTTAATCACACTGTTGTGTAACTACTCAGTGAGGTAGCAGGGAAGGAGCATGGTCTCCCTGGGACAGTGTGACACGGGAACAGATCACATGACACACTTTGTTGCTCTTGTCACCTAGTCACTGGTTCACAAATTCTGAATTGCGAGAGTCACCTGGGCCCCAACCCCAGGGAGTCTGATTTCCTAGGTCAAGAATTTTCCTTCCAGAAATCTACATTTTTAACATGCTCCTCCTCCTTCTCCAGGCGACTCTCATGCAACTGACCTTTGGCCACATTTTAAGCAAGAATGACCTAAGGGTGGTGTGGGGCCTACGGGAGGGACTGGTGCCTCATGAAGTCTCTGCGACAGTTTCTTGTTTCTGTGTTTCTTCACTGATTCTGCTCCAGGCCATTCCTGAAGCTTGGCGGATGAGCCAACAGATTTTCTTCTTCGCTCAAGCTACTTTGAATTGGGTTTCTGTCACTTGAAAACACCCCCTCCTGCCTAATTTAGGTCCCTCTGATCTCTGTGAGCTCCCCTCAAGATGTCTGCGGTCTCTACGGTGAATACAAGATGTGCAGGGGGTTAAGTCAGGATTTATTGTTCGAAACAACAGTTAGCAAGCGTCATTCCCATTCTAAGCTTTGGCCCTGCAACACCCCCCCCCGCCCCCGCCCCTTACAGAGCCTCACTTTTCATCTGCCGGCCTTTTGTGACATCTCAACGCGTACAATGCACAAAATAGGAATATCAGCAGTCCATCTTGAAATATGAATTTCTGACCAAACAACACTGGTACTTATATGTCCATGCCTAAATCAAATAATTCTGGCTGGCTGATTACTCCACATCACCAAACCATACGGTGTGGGAACTGGGTTAGCATTCTGGAGTCACACCATCTGGATCCAGATCCTGGCTCTGCTGTCTCTGAGATGGGGGACGCTAGTCACCTCACTTCTCTGGGTCTTCGTTTTCCCATACACAAAATGAGTACAGGGGACAGGGCTCGCCTCATCGACAGTTGCAAGGGCTAAATGCACCATGGTACATAAAGACCTTAGAACAGGGCCTGGCACACAATCAGGGTTCAGTAAATATTAGCTATTATTATGTGGGTTTAATGTGCTTACGGTAGCACTCCCTCCAGAGGGTTTTCCCAGCCTGATAACCTTTTATCCACAGTAGGAAATCTTGTTTGTAACTGTGCTTCCCTTTCCCCCCAGTGAATACTGGTTTTCCATTGCGATCTACTCTTTCCCTCCCGTCTCCTAGGGTTTGGGCCTCCTTTATTTCTCTCTTTCCTGCCAATTCAGTGCTCTCCTCTTTCTATGAACGCCCAAGTCCCTGGGATGCCCCCTCCGTAACCTCAAGGCTCTGCTCTGAGTCTCTGCCACTGTATACGTCCCCAAGAACCCCAGGGCAGCTCCAGGCACACCTCTGCCCCCAGCGCCTAGTGCGTACTGCCATGACGACTGAAGCTATGTGCCTAGCATGAGTCAGTTAATTACACAACACATACTGCTCTGCCCTGGACTTCTGCATTGCTTAGTTATAAATCGAGGCTAAGAACACCTACTTAGTTAGATTGTTGGAAAAACTGAAGGCAATGATACACACAAAGCCCAGGTTAATGCTTAATAGCATTTAATATTGTAATTGCTGTTATCATCTGCAACTGTAGAGAAAATAAAACAAAGGAAAGGTCTGTATTTGCACACACACATGCACCCTGTTTCATGTGCAGACTCTCGAAGATGAGGCCAAAACTTGGCCAACAACACTGACCAGAGACCAGCAGCAACAGTTTGGAATGATAAGGGCCTCACCCTTGTGCCTATCCTGGCTGGAAGAGCCTGTTACTGGTCACTACCATCATTGTTATTTCGCTCTATCGCTTTTATTTTGTTTTTTTTTTTTTACTTTCTAAAACATTTATTTCTGCTTTTTTTTTTTAGGAGGTTTTTTTTTTTTTTTTTTTTTAAGATTTTATTGATTTACTTGTCAGAGAGAGAGAGAGCGCGCACAAGCAGGAGGAGCAGGAGGTTGAGGGAGAAGCAGGCTCCCCACTGAGCAGGGAGCCGATGTGGGACTCCATCCCAAGACCCTGGGATCATGAGCAGAGCCAAAGGCAGACACTGAACTGACTGAGCCACCCAGATGCCCCTCTGCTCTAATCTTTATTAGTTTGCTCCATAACTTTAACTCTGTCTGTTGGTCTGTCTCTCTGGTAAAATACACACAACATTGAAATTACCCTTGGCCATTTTTAAGCATGTGGTTCAATTGTGTTAACTGCATTCACATTCTTGTGCCACCCATCTCCAGAATTCTCTTCTGTTTTCTTTTTTAAAGATTTCATTTTATTTTAGAGAGAAAGAGAAAAAGCATGCACAAGCAGGGGGAACTGCGGAGGGAGAGGGAGAAGCACGCTCCCTGCTGAGCAGGGAGTCCATCATGGGGCTCCATCCCAGCACCCTGAGATCATGACCTGAGCTGAATATGAATGCTTAACTGACTGAGCCACCCAGGCGCCCCTGCAGAACTCTTTCCATCTTGTCAAGCTCAGCCTGTATCAATTAAGCCACTCGCCATTCTTTCCTGCCCCAGCCCCTGCTGACCACCATTCTACTTGACTGCTCTAGGTACCTCTTACATGGGGAATCGTACAATACTTGTCTTTTTGTAACTGACTTGTCGCTTAACACAATGACTTCAGCTTTCATCTGTGTTGTAGCAGGTGTCAGAATTTCTTTCCTTTTTAAGGCTGAATAATATTCCATCATATGCATCTACCACATTTTGTTCATCTGTTCATCATCAACAGACAATTAGATTCCTTCCACCTTTTAATTACCAGGACTGTTGCTGCTAGGAATATGGGTGCATAAACCCTTCTTCAAGACCCTGATCTCAAATTTTTTGGTATACAGATATGCCCCACTTTTTGAAGCTTTGCATCCGGGCACTTTGCTTTTACAAAAGACCTACAATGAGTACCTGTTTTTGCTAGCCCAAAGAAATCCAACGAGGAGTTTTGCTTTTAGGAAAAAAAGGTGAAAAGCAAGAAGAGCATTCAGCGAGTGTTCTGCAAGGAGCCTTTAGAGAGGCAGCTCACCTGCCGGCAGCAAGGGTGGGCCCTTGGAGCGCATCCCCCCCCCCCCCCCCCGGGAGCTACACTCAGCATGTCAGCCTCAAGCTGAACTGTGTCTGTGAGCATCTGTGATGTGTCTTGATTTATTCTGTGTGTTCGCTAGCCAGATGCATCCTAAGTCATCAGAAAAGCCAAAGAGGGGTTACTCTTTGGATATGGCAATTGCTAAAAAATTTTCCGCACAAATTAATGGCAATGACCTCTTTGCTTTCTGCCATTTCAGCTTATGAAAGTTTTCACAGAAACACTTCTCTCAGGTAGCGGGGAAACCTGTGTGCCCAGAAGCAGACTTGCTGGACCACACAGTAATTCTATTTGGAATGTTTGGATGAACTGCCATGCTGTTTTCCATGGTGGCTGCTCATCTTACATTCTCTCCTACACTGCCAGCAGGTTCCCATTACTCCGCATCCTCATCTCCTCATCAACACATCTTTTCTGTCTTTCTGACAGAAGCCTCCTTGAGGTGATCCATAACTCTGTTTTATCACTGGCCTCAGGGGTTCTCTGACCTCAGAGGCAGATTTTTCTACCACAACCCAAGGGCAGAGGGCAGCATTCCGACAGAGAGCACAGCCCCCCTTTATTCAGTTCCTCATCAGGATGTGTATATCCATACCAGAGCGGTACTCTCCCAAGTCCAAGGTGAGAATATGCCCTCTCTGATGCTCTTAAAGCCATACAACCCTTGGCTTCTGCTCAGCTGCCCCTCCCCCAGCCACTCAGGGGCTGCCTGGCTTGGGGAAGAGGAAATAAAGCAGACCACATTTATTATTTAACCAGAGGCCCAGGTGCACCTGTTGTGGCATTGGGTGCTGTTTATGATTCCAGTAAAACGTATAGTTCCAAGTGTTAGATGACTTACAAGAGTTTTCTTCAATTCCAAACCTCAGAGAGGGAGGGGCAAAGGTCAGACAGCTGGGGTCCCTTTAAGTAAGATCTGCTTGCAGAGAGAGCCTTTAAAAAATGATGCACGGGTCTTGGCTTTGCCTTACCTATGTGCAACAGCAGCAGATCTCTCCCCCTGCAGCGGTTGGGCCAAGCCCCTGTTTGGTCCAGAGGGACTAAGCGGGAGGTAAGTCAGGGTAAGGCTGCCGGGATCGCAGCCGGAGAGGACTGGTCTGGCCTGACCCAGGCTTGCACCCAAGCTTGCAGAGGCAGCCGGACTGTTCTACTTGAAGTCCTTGTCCCAGACACAGGTATCTTAACTGCCCCCTGAGGGATAACTAGTCAATGGAGGCACCGCCCTCCACGCATGCGCTCTGGTGTTCGCCTCACAGTCCCAGGTCAGCCATGCTTGACTGCCCCACGCCTGTTAGACGCTCAGCTCCTTTCAGAAGCGCCTTTTGTACCTTGATCTGGTCATGGAGAAGCCAGAAGTCCAGGGAGAGCTCTGCCCTGGGGGAAGACTGGGAGAGGGGCTGAGAGGTGCTTGCAAGCCCAGCTCTCAACAGCAACGTGGAACAGGGTGGGGGGGGGGGGTCGGGGATTGGGGAGTGGGGGTAGGGTGGGCAGTGAAGGAGCACCGGACAGAGGAAGAAAGGGGGAAGGGCATCCCAGGGGAGGGCGGGCCTTGCCACTGCACCAGAGCGAAGTGACCAGCTGGATAAAGGGCCATGGGCGCATCCCTCTGATGGGGCTTAGCACCAGTATTCGCTTGAGGAAGTACAGGAAGTACGGGAGAGGCGCACTTGACAGCATTCATCCCTTCTAGGCTGGTGAAACGGGGTGGGAGTGGCCTGCTTTCTGGAGCCCAGTGGCTTCCGCGGTCTTGCTCACACAGCTTCTCTGAGGGGCGCACATCTCCCCAGGCGTCCTTTCTGCTGCATCTACGGTACGGGCGGAGGCTCCTGGGCTAGGAGTTCTCTGGGAGGCAACAAACACCAGGCCTTAATGTGGAGGGGAAGGAGGCTGAGGAGGGGTCAAGGAGAGTGTGCAACCCTTCATGAAAGAGTTAGTTCTCAAAAAGGGAAGCCAGATGGACTAAAGGAAGAAAGAAAAGGGCACATGCATCTCACTTTCAAGATGTCTTCACACAGCCTGGGGCTTCTTCATATTCAGCTACATGTTTTAGACCTGCTGAATCAATGTACCTCAGTCCTGGAAAGGACAGGTGGGCTGATGGGTCCAGCCACATGATCCTACTGGTGGCAGGTAAGTTGCTGGATGTTATCCAGCCAGCTGGTGACAAAGTCCGGATTCAACCTTAGGTTCCTCATTCCCGGTGCAGGGCTGTTTCCATCTCCTCCTCTGGCTCCCACATTCCTCATTTTTCAGATCCCTCCTATAAGACTTTGTCCCTGGACCCAGAGCAGCAGGCCCTTTGGATAGAAGCCAACGGCTGGTTCAGGGAGCAGCAGGAGAGGGTGCTCCCTGGGAGGCTGGGGGATGGGCCACCCTGCAAGTTCATTTTATTCACTTCAATGAGACCAAATGGAATGGGAGCATTAACATGTTGAGTGTGCCTCCATGCTGTCTAAACCAGCCCTGAATACTAACCAGGAAGCTTAGCGGGAGCTAAAAATAACTGGCTAATCACCACCACGAAGAATTAACAAGGACTCGGAAGAAAGGGAAATGTCTTAATATTCCATCTCCCTACAGCTGGGCTCCAGCTGCGGTTAGTCCCCTCCTGGCTTCCACAGGGCGGGTAATTAGGCAGTATGGAAGCTCCAACACTAATGGCGGGAGGGGGCCTGCCCCAGCCTGCAGGAGGGTACATGGACTAGGGTTATTTGGGGTGAGGTGTTGGGAAGCAGTGAATACGGAAGAAATGCAATGCGACAGGAGGCAGGTTTTGAAGAACGAAACAGATGTTCTAGTTTATACCCCTTCTTTTCTGAGGAAGCAGCATCCTTAATTAAAGGGAAACATCTTTATATTCTGCTTTGCAGACCCTCAGGAAGTCTTCAGGAAGCACAGGTGCCTCGTTCAGCACTGAAGTCCAAGCCCTGGGTATACCCCATCGAACTGAGGTCTTCCTGGCAAAATTACCCTCTTTGGATAAGGACCAATGGGGAGCCACAATAAACCAAATGCTGTGAAGGGGCAGAGCATGTGAATAAAACCATGAAGGCATGACTGGAATGATTTATTCATAGAACTTGAAAGTAGGAATAGGAAACAATTATTGCAATTTGGAAAAGGCCAGTTCAAGAGAAATTTTTAAAAAAAGAAATAATTTGTAGAGGACAGGACTGGGTGGCTCAGTTGTTTAAGTGTCTGCCTTGGCCTCAGGACATGAAGCCAGGGTCCTGGGACAGAGCCTTATGTCAGTTCTCTGCTCAGCGGGAGCCTGCTTCTCCCTCCCCCCATGCCTGCTACAGAATTAAATCTTGTAAAAAACTGAAATCATATTAAGCATCTTCTCCGAAGACAATGGCATGATACCAGAAATCGATTACAAGAAAGCGCTGGAATAAACACATACACATGGAAGCTAAACAACACATTACTAAACAACTGATGGGTCAACCAAGCAATCAAAGAGGAAATAAAAAAATACATGGAGAGAAATGAAAATGAAAACACAATGGTCCAAAATCTTCGGGACACAACAAAAGCAGATCTAAGAGGAAAGTTTATAGTGATAAAGACCTAACTCAAGAAAAAATAAAAATTTCAAACCCAACATTACACCTAACAGAGCTAGATAAAGAACAGCAAAACTCAATGCTAGTAGAAGGAAGGAAATAATAAAGACCAGAGCAGAAATCAATAGAGAAAAACAATAGAAAAAAAATCAATGAAACTAAGAGCTGGTTCCTTGAAAAGATAAACAAAGTTGATAAACCTTTAGCCAGACACAAAGAGAGAGAGAGAGAGAAAGACAGAGAGAGAGGACTCAAATCAATAAAATCAGAAATAAAAAAAAGGAAAAACCACCGACACCACAGAAGTATAAAGAATTGTAACAGGGGGGGCACCTGGGTGGTTTAGTTGGTTAATTATCTGCCTTTGGCTCAGGTCATGATCCCAGGGTCCTGGGATTGAACCCGGCATCCATTGGGTTCCCTGTTCAACCGGAAACCTGCCTCTCCCTGCCTCTACCCCTGATTGTGCGCTCTCTGTAATAAATAAATAAAATCTTTTAAAAAAAGAATACAACAGAATACTGTGAGAAATTATACGCCAACAAATTGAAATAGATAAATTTTTAGAAACATGCAATCATCCAGAGCTGAATTAGGAGAAACAGAAATTGGAATTAGTGTCAATTACTAGTAACAAAATTGAACTGGTAGCCAAAAAGCTTCCAACAAACAAAAGTCGCCAGGACCAAACAGCTTCATAGGGGAATTCAACAAAACATTTAAAGAAGAATTAATACCTAGTCTCAAACTATTCCAAAAAATAAAAGAGGAGAGCTTCCAAATTCATACTGCGAGGGCAGCATTACCTTGATACCCAAACCAGAAAAAGACACAAGGAAAGAAAGACTTCAGGCCAATATCCCTGACGAGAATGGATGCTAAAATCCTCAAGAAAATGTTAGCAAATTGAATTTGATAATACATTAAAAGAATCACTCACCATAATCGAGTAGGATTTACTCCAGGCTGCAAGGGTGATTCAATATTCCCAAATCAAGCAGTGTGATACATCATATTTAAATGAAAAAGAATAAAACCATATGATCACCTTGATGCAGGAAAAGCATTTGACAAAATACAACATCCATTTATAGTAAAAACTCATCAAAATGGTTTAGATGGACCATACTTTGACATAATAAGGACATATATGACAAACTCACCATTAACATCATTCTCAATGGGGAAAAACTGAAAGCTGTTCCTCTAAAGTCAGGAACACGACAAGAATGTCCACTCTTACCACTTTTATTCAGTATAATACCAGAAGTCCTAGCCACAGCAATTACACAAGAACAAGAAAAGACATCCAAATTGGTAAGGAATAGTAAAACTTTGATTATTTGCAGATGGCGTGATATTACACACAGAAAGCCCTAAAGACTGCATAAAAAAAACTATTAGAACAAATAAATGACTTCAGTAGAGTTGCAGGATGCAAAATTAATATTTAAAAATCTGTTGTGCTTCTATAAACTAATTATGAAATGGCAGAAGGATAAATTCAGGAAACAATCTTATTTACAACTGCACCAAAAAAAAAAAAAAAAGAAAAAAAAATCCCGCAATAAATTTAAGTAAGGAGATGAAAGACATATACTCTGGAAACTATAAGACACAGATGAAAGAAACTGAAGATGACATGAACAAATGGAAAGATATATTGTGCTCATGGACTGGAAGAATTAATACTGTTAAAATGTCCATACTACTCAAAGCAATCTATAGATTCAGGGCAACCTGTATCAAAATATCAATAGTATTTTTCACAGAACTAGAATAAGTAATCTTAAAATTTGTATCAAACCACAAAAGATGCCAAATAGCCAAAGCAGTTTTGAGAAAGAAGAATAAAGTTGCACAGATTACAATCCGAGATTTTAAGATAAGCCACAAAGTTGCAGTAATCAAAACAGCATGGTGTTAGCACAAAAATGGACAAACAGATCAACGGGACAGGATAAAGAGCTCAGAAATAAACCCACATTTATTTGGCCAATTAATCTGTGAGAAAAAAGGCAAGATTATACAGTGGGGGAAGGACATTCTTAACAAACAGTATCATGAAAACTGGATCACTTTCTTACACCATACACAAAAATAAACTCAAAATGGACTAAAGACCTAAATGTGAGACCAGAAACCATACAACTAAGAGAAAACATGGGCAGTAATTTCTTGGACATCACCCTTAGCGACATATTTAGGGCTATGTCTCCTCAGGCAAGGAAAACAAAAGCAAAATTAAGCTATTGGGACTGCACCAAAATAAAAGGCTTTTGCATAGCAAAAGAAACAATTAACAAAACAAAGGCAACCAACTGAATAGGAGAACATATTTGTACATTACATATCCAAAAGAAGTTAATATCCAAAATAAAGAACTTACACAACTCAACATCAAAAAATAATCAGATTAAAAATGGCCAACAGACACATGAAAAGGTGCTCAACAGCACTCATCATCAGAGAAATGCAACTCAAAACCACAAGGAGCTATCATTTTATATCTGTCAAAATGCCTAGTATCAAAAACACAAGAAATAACAAGTGCTGGCAAGGATGTGGACAAGAGGGAACCCGCATGCATTGTGGATGAGAATGTAAATTGGTGCAGCTACTGTGGAAAGCAGTTTGGAGGTTCCACAAAATATTAAAAGTAGAAATACCATATAAACCGGTAATTCCACCACTGGGTATTTAGCCAAAGAAAATGAAAACACTATGGGGCGCCTGGGTGGCTCAGTGGGTTAAAGCCTCTGCCTTAGGCTCAGGTCATGATCCCAGGGTCCTGGGATCGGAGCCCCTCCTTGGGCTCTCTGCTCAGCAGGGAGCCTGTTTCCTCCTCTCTCTCTGCCTGCCTCTCTACCTACTTGTGATCTCTGTCTGTCAAATAAATAAATAAAATATTTTTTTAAAAAAAGAAAACACTAGTTTGAAAAGATACATGCACCCCTGTATTTATTACATAATTATTTACAATAGCCAAGATATGGAAGCAGCCCAAGTGTCCACTGAGAGATGAATGGATAAAGAGGATGTGGTGTATCTATATACAATGGAATATATCCGACCATAAAAAAGAATGAAACCTTGCCACTTGCAACAACATGGATGGACCTAGAGGGCACTGTGCCTAGCGAAACAAGTCAGACAGAGAAGGACAAATATGTTGTGGTTTTACTCCTATGTGGAATCTAAAAAATAAAATGAGTGAACAAACAGACTCTCAAATTCAGAAAACAAACTGGTGGTTGCCAGGGGGAGGGGGATGGGAAAAATAAGTAGAGAGGACTAAAAAAAATCCATGAATGATGAGTACATTATTAAAAACAGCTGCCAGGGGCACCTGGGTGGCTCAGTGGGTTAAGCCTCTGTCTTTGGCTCAGGTCATGATCTCAGGGTCCTGGGATCGAGCCCCCACCAGGCTCCCTGCTTAGCAGGAAGCCTGCTCCGCCCGCCCCCCTGCCCACCCGCCTGCCTTGCCTGCCTCTCTGCCTACTTGTGATCACTCTCTGTCAAATAAATAAATAAAATCTTAAAACAAAAAAACAAAACAAAAACAAAAACAGCTGCCAGTGAGGAGCTGACTGGTGGCATATCCTGGACCGCTGGATTCACTACCACCTGCAAAATGTTCATGATGCTTCCCCAGCCTATGAGCTTGGTGCAGACAGGCAGTCTGCCTGCTGGGAGTAAACGTAAGAGGCAGAGAAATGTGAAAAGAGGAATGTGGACTTTGGATATGGAAGATGGGTTCAAGTCTCACTCCACCAATTTTTAGCTGGATCTGAGCTTGATTGGGACAGCTACATTCAGCGTGGCTCTCTGGGTCTTTATTTTCTCACCTGCAGATGAGGATGACAGAATTCCATTTTCTCTGTAAGGGGAATCAGACCACCTCGTGCATGTGAAAACACTTCATTCTGAAGTACAATACAGATATTAATAACTGTGAAGCTCTGGAAGGAGACAGACATTAATCAGCCCGATCTTTCCGATACCCAGATTAAGACAAAGAAGTGTTTAACTGCTCAGCACCTGCACCTGTTTCCCAACACAGACTTCCTTGATTAGGTGTCTTGTCATCCTACAGCTGTTTATCTTGGCCTGGGGCTCTAGCGGCTAGGTCCGCCATTGCCGTGGCCTTGGGGGAAGGGCACTATTGGTAAGTTGCAAGGGGGGCAATTTCTGGAATTCGTGAAGTCCCCGTGTTCTCTTCCCACAGCCAGAGAGGCCTCATCCTGCCACCTTAGTCACACTGCGGCCCCCAGGTAGGGGACAGCAGCCTCCACTGAGCTGGGAGGGCTTGGAGGATCCTGCGTGGGGTGCTAGGAAAAGGCAAATCAGGAATTTCCCCCACATCCACTGGTCTGATGTTCCTGCTCCAAACCAGTAGATCTTTATTTTTTTTTGGGGGGGGGGCTCTTTATCAGACAGTACTTAAAACTACTAAACATCATGATGGCCTTGAAAGAGCAAAGAACAAAGTTTAGGAAACTAAGTTCGAATGGCAGTTGGTTACATGACATTATCAAATAATTGAACAGCTCTGAGCTTCCTGTGGTGCTTCAATCACCCCCCAGCAATCACTGATCTCTTTTTTCTACCCCTACGTTTTACTTTTTCCAGAATGTCCTATAAATTGAATGATACAGCATGAAGCCTTTTGAGTCTGGCTTCTTTCTCTTACTATACTACATTGCTATTCATCTACCTTATTTCATATATTCAGTAACTCATTCCTTTTAATTGCTCAGTAAGTAGTATTTCATTCTGTGGGTGTACCCCATAGTTTCTTTATCTATTTGGATTGTTTCTATAAATAAACCACTATTAACATTTGTATACAGGTTTTTGTGTGAACATAACTTTTTATTTGTCTTGGGCAAATACCTAGGATTGGGATGGCTACATCATATGGTAGGTGTTTGTCTAACTTTATGACATTAAGAGCTTTTTTTTTTTTTTTAAGAGCCTAGCACAGAGCCTGACATGAGGCTTGATCTCACAGTCCTGAGATCATGACCTGAGGGGGAATCAAGAATTAGACTCTTAACTGACTGAGCCACCCAGGTGCCCCCGACAGACTGTTTTTTTTTTTTTTAAAGTGGCTATAAGAATTTTGCATTCTAGCACAGCACTTAAAAAAAAAAAATCTTGAAAAAATATTCCTAAGCCCTCATGTGTCCAATTTTATTTTATCCTCCAGATAGCTCTGTGTGATAGGGAGGGTGCAATCACTACCCTGTGTAACAGGTGAGGATGTGAGGGCTGAAGGGGAGAAATTACTGTGGCAGAGGCTGCTATGGTCCCCTTCTTCCTTTTAGTGAAGACTCCTGTTCCCTGCTAAGTTCTGGCTGAGCAGGTGGTACCCATCAAGAAACTACATTCCCCAGTTTCCCTTGCGTCTAAGAGGCCATGTGACTAGACTCTGGCTAGTGGGATATGAGCAGGAGTCATATGAGCAAACTCCAGTTCAATTCCTGAAGGGCTAAGTTTGCTCCCTCTTCGCATTCTCTTTTCCCTCTCCTGCTGGCTGGACTGTGGGTGTGGACTTGTGGATGAAAATGGCACAAAAATGGAAGAAACATGGGTGGCTGATTGATGGCATGCCAGGGCCACCCCAACTGTTATGTGACCCTTCCTTATCCCATTGTAATTCTGGGTTTTCTTTGCCATCACAGCTTGGCATTTATCCTAGCTACATGTCATGCCAGGGAGGCGGGCGCATGTCCACATCCAGTGGTCTGTCCAGCCTCTTCCATCTTGTATAGGAAAGTTTTAAGAAGAAAATCAACGCTGGGGCGCCTGGGTGGCTCAGTAGGTTAAAGCCTCTGCCTTTGGGTCAGGTCATGATCCCAGCGTCCTGGGATCGAGCCCCACATTGGGCTCTCTGCTTGGTAGGGAGCCTGCTTCCCCCTCTCTCTCTGCCTGCCTCTCTGCCTACCTGTGATCTCTGTCTGACTTGTGATCTCTGTGAAATAAATAAAATCTTAAAAGAAGAAGAAGAAGAATGAGGAGGAGGAGAAGAAAATCAATGTTGCTGAAACAAGATATTCCCTGGAGATCACCTCTTCCAATCTCCTACACCCCAGAGGAGATGGGCCCGCTGCTCTACAGGGGAGGCATTTATTTTGTTCATAGACCATTTTGTGTGAAGGAATGACAAGAAATGAGCTTGCTCGGTATAGGGTGGGAAGTGAGAGACTCTGGAGGTCAAACTGAGGCAGCTGGACTTCATGGGTTAAGCAGGAGGCAAAGACACTTGCAGAGGGAACTGAGAAGATGCCGTTGGGTCTGGCAGTTGTGTAGTGAGAAGATGGGAGGGAAAGAGGCCAGGGGTGGGAGGCCCCTAGCAGGAGGAGACATGAGGACTTTAGGAATGCACAGGCAGAGATGGGGGGGGTGCTGCTTACACATCATGTGAGAAAAGGAGCCAACCACGAAGGGAAAGAGCACAGCACAGGGAAAACTGAAATGGATTGCTAAGACCCCCTCCCAGGGCCATGCGCAGTACTCAGCCCTGTCTGCTCCCTTTCCTGCCTCCCTAGCAAGGACTTCTGCACTTGCTGGCAACACCCTACTTGTTTAGTCTTCAAATCCTGTGTCAAGGGCCAAATAGAGCCTGGTCTATCCTCTACAGTAACACAATATTCCCAGCCCAGATCCCAGAGCAGCGAGTGAAGGAGGTGGTGAAGATTTTGATGTCATAGGTAATGGGGAGCCAGGGTAGGTTTTGAAGGGAGGGGGTGTCTTACTGAAAATGTCATTTGAGCTAATAGTGGAAGTCCCACCACCAGCAAATAATCCTACTCAAAAAGTGATCGGATTAATTCAGGCTATTAATTAATTCAATTTGTCCAGGGCCTAATTGCAGTCTTGAAGACAGGACGTAAAGCTGCTTGGGGGGGTCTATGGACAAAGGATAATGACAAAGAAGAATGGATTCAAGAAGACAAAGTATGTTGAAGAGAGCCCAGGGATTGACTTCCATGCTCTTATTCTGAATTATATCATTTTGGAATGCAGCGGGATCTTCCAAACCATCAGAGTGAAGGTATGGAAGAATGGAAGGTTTCTGATTCAAAGAACAACTGGGGACAAGTCCCAACTCGACCACCAACTGGCCCTGTGGCCTTAAGCCAGTCATTTACCCTCTCTGACCTCCAGATGGGCCAACCATATGACAGTCCCTACAGTTGCTAACTTTTCCACCACGTAGTGCAATTCAGTAACACCTAAATCAAATGTGAACATGTCACCTCTATTGTTGATGGTGAATGGGATTGCAAATAAGAAAGAAACACGCAGGAACTTACAGATCTATGTTTCTCAAACAAGGTACGGGTGCCCCTGGGAGTGCTCAGTGGTGCCCCAAGGGGTATAAGGAGCCACAGGGCGAACAAGGAATGTCTTCTTGAAATGTCAATTATATTTGCTAGTCAGTGGTTTCAAATATATTTATATGATAGCAAAAATAAATATATTATGGAGAGGAATACTATCTTCTAATATGTTTAAAAAAAAAAAAACAAAAACAGAACATAGGATGCCTGGGTGGCTCAACCGTTGGGCAACTACTTTCAGCTCAGGTTATGATCACAGGGTTCCTGGATGGAGCCCCACGTCAGGCTCTCTGATCAGCGGGGAGTCTGCTTCTCCCTCTCCCTCTCCTCCTGGCTTATGTTTTCTCCCCTCCCCCTCTCTCTCTGTGTCAAATAAATAAATAAAAACCTTTTTTAAAAAATAGGATATAAAACTTCAAAAATTTTTGAGCAGAGGGAGGGGAGAGCCATTTGGAACCATGTGTCTATGCATGCTTAAGGGAGGTGGGTAAGATTATAAATAAAAGCAAGGCGAAAAGGAGAGAGAACGGCAAAAACCAGAGGCAGGAGCAAGCCTGAAAGAAGGGAGAGAACGAGAACTCGCACAGCCTGGCCCTCTGTAGTCCCAGAAAGCATACAGCCACGGCCAAGAGCAGCCATGGGTACAATTTCCACATCTGCCATTGCTGGGATTGGAGCTGGCTTGGGAGCTCCCCAGGAACTATAAACTCCAGGGATTTTATTTTTCTTTCTCAAGTTCAAGGTTACTTCTTCCTCTGCTCTTTTGGATGCAGAGGCTTTTATTACCTTGGTTAGAATAAAACAGGAGCTGTTCTTCAAAGTGTCTTTCAGCTCGTTGAGCCCAGCCCTGCCTCTTTACCCTGTAAGGTGCTTTTCCCAGAGAAATCAGCCTCAGCTGTGAGTCCACGGGCCTCAAGGAGCTGTAATTTGCTCAAGGAGTTCAAATAAACACACCACCCAGAGCAGAGCCGTGCCCAAGGTTGGAAAGCATCCACCTGCTGAAAGGCCCTGCTCCTCCCAAGTGTTAGCTTCAGGGGCTGACACAGGAAAGCCCCAACAATAGGAGGAGCACAGAGCTTTGCCCCAGCATCTACAGACTTGTGGGAAGAGAGACTCTCTTTTTATGTTGTTATTCAGCAGCTGATGGGGAGGGAATGGCTGAGCCTGGGCCCTCTGAACCTGCTTCCGGTTTGTCACCTGTCTGTCCTGGCTGTGGCCCCAGGCCAGCAGGAGCGGCTGGTGGACAGGGAGGGGGCACTGGGGCGGTCCTGGCCCCTGACTCAGCATCCCCCCGCCCCATCCCCGCTAGTGCCCGGTGCTCTCTAGAGCACATTTCCCAGGGCCAGTTCGGCGCAGACATCAGGATGGGGTCTGGAACACAAACCCATGTAAGAATCCGCAGTTGCCCTTGATAAGGTTGCAGGGTAGAGAAGACACTTAACCAGTCATTTCGGCACAGAGTGAGGTGTTTCACATGAAGGGAAGTCAGGACGCTGTGCGGACTATCTGTGCCCACTTTCGCACTAAGGTCACTAGAATGTTGTGGGCTTGAGGGGTACCTAGAGGGGAGACATGGCCTGCCATGGAGGAGCTGCCGGAAGAAATGTGTCACCCCGGTTGGGATTTAAGGGCATGGCTATGACACTTCAGCTACAGCTGACTTTCTTCTCACCTTCTTTTTCTATTCTGACCTTTTGGGCAAAAAACTCATATTTGAAGTGGGAGGAAAGGGTAGGAGGGAAGAGTTCTTCTCCAGGCCTTGGATCCACGTGTTCCTGGTCACCAACATGGCAAGGCCTTTTTTCCAGAGGACAGCACCCTCAGGAGCTCAGAGGGCAGGTGACTGTGTGGCAGAATGCGAGGGACCACGTGGGGCTCCACAGCGGAGGTGGGAACAGAGGGCTGGCAGAAACCCACAGTTCCACGGAAGGCCTAGAGGGCATTCTCACTTCCTTCTCAACTTCCAGCCAACCAACAAAGTGGAAAATTATTTACTTTCCCTCCCTTCATTGCTCCTTTTCTCAAACATATTGGTGGTTTTATATCTTCTGGGTGTAGCAGAATTGGAACATTCTGTCTTGGCAAGACGTCCCTTCTCGGGGAGTATTCAGAAAGAGCTGCCCTTTCGTGCTTAGGACAAACTGAGCCTCAGGTAGATACTGTCACTGCCCAGGTGCTTTCTGGTGGCTGCTGCCTTTGGAGGGAAGCTAGACCAGAGAAAATCAGTGAGGAATCTGCAGTTGCTGACCCTGGGAGAGGCAGGCAAAGGACTTGACAAGACTAAGATAGAGTTATCTGCAGGTTCTTACTGAAAACCAGTTGCACACGTCAGATTTCTACATGCAGCTGTCTGAAAGCACAGACATATTGCCTTATCTAAATGAAAAAAAAAAAAAAATGCACCGCTGGGCATGTCACTTGTCTTCATTTCTCTTCCTTCTGGGTGTTATCGTAGGACTTCCAGGCCCAGTAGAAAGGGACTAGATCCCAGAGAATGGGATCTACAACCCAGCAGTGGTTCCCTCCAACTTCCAGAATAAATTTCCACACCCCCTCTCCCACCGCTGCCAGCATTACCTAGGCCCTGTTATTCATTCCCAGTGGGGAAAAATGCTATCCCAAACTAAGCAGCAGGCAAACTGTAGTTTGCATCTTTGTGGCCCAAATGTAACAAATCATCAGGGATGACTGTTTAAAATGAGAACTTAATCCCACTTTGACCTTCCCCTCACACTCATGCTTCTGCTCATCCTCCTAGTTGACTGTATTTCCTGAATACCTGTCAGTTGGCTGGGGATACAATTTGGTTACCCCAAATCAGAGAGAAATGAGCCCTTATCATTTGCTTCTTAAATGTGCTAGGTCCTTTCCTTTTGTTTTCCTCCCCCTTTTTTTTTTTTTTTTTTTTTTTTTTTTTTTTTAAAGATTTTATTTATTTATTTGACAGACAGAGATCACAAGTAGGCAGAGATACAGGCAGAGAGGCAGGCAGAGAAGGGGAAGCAGGCCCCCTGCTGAGCAGAGAGCCCGATGTGGGGCTCGATCCCAAGACCCTGAGATCATGACCTGAGCCGAAGGCAGAGGATTAACCCACTGAGCCACCCAGGCGCCCCTCCTCCCCCTTTTTTGATTGACATTCAGCACACCCAGCATCTTAGATAATCCTGCTACAGTTGTCCTTTGGTATAACTGTTAACCTGAAAAATAAAACTGTCAGTAATTTTACCAGCAAAATAGGTTTATTCAGGAATAGCAGAGAATTGCAATCTGGGACATGCAAACTACGTCCAAACCATAGGCAACTCCAGAGAACAAAGGAGAGGAATGCTTTTTTATAGAGGAAAGGGAGGAGTTGGGAAAGGCTCTTATAAGTAAAAAGTTCATTGGTGTAAATCAGGAGTTTGAAGTATAGTGGCTTCTGGGGCGCCTGGGTGGCTCAGTGGGTTAAAGCCTCTGCCTTCGGCTTGGGTCATGATCCCAGGGTCCTGGGATCGAGCCCCATATCAGGCTCTCTGCTCAGTGGGGAGCCTGCTTCCTCCTCTCTCTCTGCTTGTCTCTCTGCCTACTTGTGATCTCTCTGTCAAAAATAAATAAATAAATAAAATCTTGAAGTGTAGTGGCTTCTCATTGGCTGAGTTGTGGCAGTCACTTATTGGCTGACCTGTTGCCAGGCAAGGAGAAAATCTTCCTTTGGCTAGGTTAATAAAGTAGGCTTCATTCTGTTAGGAACGCAAATCACTTTCTTCCTCTTGGGATCTGCAATTGATGATGAGTGGTAGAGAATGATATTTCCTCCTCCTGGCTTCCTAACTCCATTTTAAAAGAGATTTCCTTTATTAACTTTCACACAGCCAGGATGAACTTGATAATGTTATGACCTTGGGAAAGGATTTTTTTTTTTTAAGTGCAATCTTTCTCACTTTAAAATCTGGCTAGTTATATAAGATTCTTTTTCCTGACTGTATAACATTTTCTGAACCAGCACACTCTTTTGTCACTTTGCTGGTTTCTTTGCTACCAAGATAATAAACTTTGACAAATGCTCAACATCAATTTGTCTAAGACATTTAATATTTTGACATCACCCTGGCCTCAGGGCACACCTACCTATAAAGGTTTTTTCAGCCTCCTCCTTCCCAGGCATTTTCAGGTGAATAGAGGACAGATAAGTCTCTAGTCCATACCCCTATGCCCCATGCCCACTCCATCCTTTTTTTTTTTTTTTTTTTTTTTTTTTTTTAATCTGCTTACATCTATTTGTCTTTCAGGACTCAGTTCAAGGCCATCTCTTTCTGAGAAGCCCTTCCTGACAGAGTCCCTCCTGCCACCTCACATGCACACACACACATCCTACAATACCTCTCTCTACACCAGGCTAAGGGCTCTTCTGTACTACTGTGATCACTTTGTTTACACTATCCATCCAGTACTATAAGAAAAATACAATTTTTAAAACATGCCATAGTTCGGGGCACGTGGGTGGCTCGGGTTTAAAACCTCTCCCTTCGGCTCAGGTCATGATCCCAGGGCCCTGAGATCAAGCCCCATATTGGGCTCTCTGCTCCATGGGGAGCCTGCTTCCTCCTCTCTCTCTGCCTGCCTCTCTACCTACTTATAACCTCTGTCTGTCAAATAAATAAATAAAATCTTTTTTAAAAAGAGTGCCATATTTCTAACCTAATCATAAAGTCCATGAGAAATATTTCCAGCTAACATTCATTTGAGAGCTTACTGTGTACCAGGTACCATTCTGAGAGCTTTCTACAGCTGATCTCATTACAGTTTTGGGACAGCCCTGTAGTAGACAGTTTTGTCTACCAAACAACCAGTTCCTTTGTTCATGGCAGGCAGAGCCCTAACTTTGTTCAGATATCTACTACTTTTCCTAGCAACTCAAGGAAAACTATATCCCAATTGGTCAAAACCAATTATTACTGTGATCCCATTTATCTTAGGGTGATTAGTTTCAGTATGGACATGTGAAAAAAACTTCAGCCAAAGGGATATGAAGAGAAGCTGAATGAGTGGGGGACAAGGGGAGGTGCCTCTCAATAATTTCTGGATGCCCGAAAGTTCAGCAATCATTTTGCATTTAGCAGAGGAATTAGCCTGAGAATAGGGAGATGAAGAAAATGTCAGAACCAAGAAATGGAAAATAATTGTGTCTTTGATGGTGTGATTGATTACTGAGGTAACTGCCCCAGAAGTATCAGTTCTTTTTGTGTGAGAAGATATGGTTTCTTTATTGTTTAAATTGAATTACTTGTAGTCAAAAGCATATTAATCATGATAAAATCCTTTGGAATGTTCGGTTATTATTTCCATTTTACAAATTAGATAATTGCAGCTCAAAGATGTTAAGTACTTTGCCCAAGATTAATTGCTTATAAAAAGGAACCTGCCTCTAGGACTTTTTCTTTTTTCTTAAAAGGCCTAAGTGGGGTCAGATTTGCTATCTAACTTGCTTACAACAAGCCCCACTCTCCTCCCATGCTTCGGTGGAACTGCCCCTCCCAGTCACTTGCCTCAGTCCCAGGGCAGTAGGCCCCTCCCTCAGAAGACTGGCTCAACCCCCTACCAACCCCACATTTCCCAACTTGGGAGTTCTGCAGAGCCTTCCTTCTGGAGGTGGTGGTAACAAGTCTCATTTCACAAACAGACCAAATCACACCTAGTTAAAAGGCACTGCATTCAGGCTAGGGACTGAATACTACCCACAACAGGCAAGGAGAGCTTCTGCAGACAACTGGCCTGAAGGATAAAGTGGCCAGTATGTAAGAGTAGAACATACACAGCACACATTGGAGCATTCCCTGAAGTGCCAGGTCTGGGAAACAGGAGATACTACATGACATGGCACTGAAGGACCTCATCTTCATAAGACCATTATCTACAAGAACAAGAGACAAAGCTGACTTTCCTAACACAGAGAGGCACAGAGACTTAAATAAAATGTAAAGACAGAGAAATTGATCCCAAATGAAATAACAGGACAAGACCATGGCCAGAAATCTAAGTGAAACAGATACAACGTGCCTGACGGAGAACTTAAAGTAATGATTATAGGGATACTCATGGGATTTCAGAAAAGAGTGGAAGACATGGATGAGACCCTTAAAATAGAGAATAACATAGCAGAGATAAAGAGCTCAATGAATTAAATGAGAAACACACTTGATAGAATGAAAAGGATGCTAGAAGCAGAGAAATGCATTAATGACCTAGAAGACAGAGTAATGAAAAGTAATCATGCTGAACAAAAAAGAACAAAAGAATTATGTAAAACGAGACTAGATGTAAGGAACTCAGTGACTCCATCAAATGTTATAACATTCGTTATTATAAGAGTCCCAGAAGAAGAATAAGAGAGAAAAGGGGAGAGAAAATTTATTTGAAAAAATAATAGTGGAAAATTTCCCTAATCTGGGGAAGAAACAGATATCAAGATCCAGGAGACACAAAGAACTCCCATCAAAATCAACAAAAGCAAATCCACACCAAGACATATTGTAACTAAATTGGCAATATATAGTGATAAAGAAAAATATTTTAAAAGCAGCAAGACAAAATCTGACAGTAACTTACAATAGAAAAGGAAGAAAAATTTGCCATCCATCCTATGAGGCCAGCATTATTCTGATACCAAGACCAGATAAAGACATCACAAAAAGAGAACTACAGGCCAGTTTCCCTGATGAACATGGATAAAAAAAATTCTCAACAAAATGTTAGCAAACCAAATCCAATAGTACATTTTAAAAAAAATAATTCACCATGAGCAAGTGGGATTTATTCCTGGGTACCAAGGGTGGTTCAATATTCATGAATCAATCAATATGACACATCATATCAATAAGAGATAGGATAAGAACCATATGGTCATTTCTGTAGACACAGAAAAATCATTTGACAAAGTACAACACCCCATTCATGATAAAAATTCTCAACAACATAGGGACAGATGGAACATTCCTCAATATCAGAGACCATACATGAAGGACCCACAGCTAACATCATCCTCAATGGGGAAAAACTGAGAACTTTTCCTTTCTGGTCAGGAACAAGATAGGGATGTTCACTCTCACCACTGTTATTCAGCACAGTACTGGAAGTCCTAACCTCAACAATCAGACGATTAAAAAAATAAATAAATAAAAGCCATCAGCATGGAAGAAGTAAAACCGTCACTGTTTGCAGATGACATGGTACTATTTAGAGAAAACTCTAAAGCCTACCAAACAAATGCTAAAACTGATAAACCAATTCAGTAAAGTTGCAGGATTCAACATCAATGTATAGCAATCTGATGCATTTCTATATACCAACAATGAAGCAGCAGAAAAAGAAATTAAGACAACAACCCCATTTACAACTGCACCAAAAATAATAAGATACCTAGGAACAAACCTAACCAAAGAGGTGCAAGACCTGTATTCTGAAAACCATAAAACACTGATGTAAGAAATTGAAGATGACACAAAGAAGTGGAAAGACACCCCATGCTCATGAATTGGAAAAACAAATATTGTTTAAAATATCTATACTACCCAAAGAAATATAGAAATTTAATGCAATCCCTATCAAAATACCAAACAGCATTTTTCACAGAATTTACAACAAGCAATACTAAAATTTGTATGGAACCACAAAAGACTCTGAATAGCCAGAGCAATCTTGAAAAAGAAAAACAAAGCTGGAGGCGTCACAATTCTGGACTTGAAGTTATATCCCAAAACTGTAGTGATCAAAACAGTATGGAGATGACACAGAAACAGACACACAGATAAATAGAACAGATATAAAACCCAGAAATAAACCCACAACTATGTGGTCAATTAATCTTTTACAAAGCAGCAAAAGATATTCAACAAATGGTGTTGGGAAAACTGGACAGCAACATGCAAAAGAAAGAAACTGGACCTCTTTCTTACATCATACACAAAAATAAATTCAAAATGGATTAAAGACCTAAATAGGAGACCTGGAACCATAAAAATCCTAGATAAGAACACAGGCAGTAACCTCTTAGACATTGGCCATAGCAACTTTTTCTAGATATGTCTCCTGAGGCAAGGGAAACAAAAGCAAAAATAAGCTATTGGGACTACAACAAAATAAAAACCTTCTGCATAACAAAGGAAACAATCAACAAAACTGAAAAGCAACCTACAGAATGGGAGAAGATATTTGCAAATGCCATATCTAATGAATGGTTAGTATCCAGGGGCACCTGAGTGGCTTAGTTGGTTAAACACCTGCCTTTGGCTCAGATCATGATCCCAGTGCTCTTCACTTGAGCCCCCTATCAGGTTCCCTGCTCAGCAGAAAGCCTGCTTCTCCCTCCCTGCTGCTCCACCTGCTTGTGCTCTGTCAAATAAAAAAAAAAATTAAATCTTAAGAAAAAAAATAGCATTAGGATCCAAAATATATAAAGAACTTATAAAACTGAACACAAAAAAAAAACCCTCAAATAATCCAATTAAAAATGGGCAGAAGACATGAACAGGCATTTCTCCAAAAGAAAACATACAGATACCAAGAGACATATAAAAAGATGCTCTTAGTCTTTTACCATCAGGGAAATACATATCAAAACTACAATAAGATAACATGTCACACTTGTCAGAATGGCTAAAATCAACAACACACACACACAAAACCCAAAAACTGCGCTGTGACCCTGGGCTTTGAATGGGGCTTCACCCCTTATCATCAACAAAGAGCTTGGTCCAGGGTGGCCTGCAGAAAGTAGATTCAAGGTATCCCCAGAGCCCAGGAACTGCTAGAGCATGGATCTGGCAAGAGAAGCGGTCTTAAGGACTTTTGGATCCTGCTTCAGCTTCTGCTCCACCATGGGTACCATGTCAGTATGGACATCAAAAACCTTCAGCCAGCCTACAAACTGACCAGAACTTGCAAATTCCTTGTATAAATACTGGATCCACTCCTATTCTTCCCATATCACCATCCCCGGGGAGGGGTGCCTGGCTCCTCCACTTGCCTCCAAATTTCCTGGAACTGAATGGCTTTTCCCCCCTTTGCTTCAGGGTGCTGGCATTGGGGTGAAGGGGGAGTCGAGAAACAATGCCAGAAGACATACCGAGACGCAAGATGGGTGGCTGAAGAACCCAAGCCCTCTTCTCTCTGTTGGCAAGAGCAACCAGGACAGTCTGCTCAGACCTGCTCTGTACACAGCCCTAGAAATCTGCCTAGAATAGCCCATGATCATGCGGAACTTTCTAAACGGGTGATGGAGTACTTACCTCACTGATGAGGCAGCCCATGGGGCAGAGCTGAACACCTGCCCCTGCACCGCATGCCCCGACAACCAGAAAGAACGAAGGGTCGCCACGCATGGGCTTCACTTCCCGCAGGTCCCTCTCGACGCACGCCCAGTGGGAATCAGTCCGCCGGGGACAGGTGAGTACAGCCTTGCAGATACTCCAGGGTTTTGAACCAACACTGAGTGACTGCCGCAAGGACACACCCTGCCCAATGAGAGGCCCTGAGTAACGCTCGTGTGAACAAAAACTTGACTCTAGGGCTTAAAAATGATATGCAAAACCTCTATGGAGAAAATTACTAGAGTTTACTGAAAGACAGAAAATAAGCCCCAACTAAATTCAACATGGTAAGGCTATGAATTTCAATTGTTATGAAACCTCCAATCCTCCCCAAACTATTAATTGAACATGATGAAGAGCAAAAAAAAAAAGGAAACTTGAGTAACCAGATATCAGTGCTTGAAATGAAGTAACTAAGATTTCAAAAGCACTGGGTAGACTAGTGCTTTTTAAACTTCTCTGCTCATAGGGATCTCCTGGGGATCTTGTTAGTCACAGGTCCTAATTGAGAAAATTTGGGATGCAGCTTGAGCTTCTGCATTCCAAACAGGCTAGCAGGTGATGCTGATGCTGCTGGTCTGCAGACTACACTTTGAGAAGCAAGGGAGTAAATAACCGAAAGAGAGCCCAGAAACAAACCCACGCATTTATGAAACTTGCTATACAGTACAGAGGGCATAGCAGGTTAGTAGAGAAAGTGAACTGTTTAATAAACTGGGCTGACCCATGGTCCTTACCAAAGGGACACAAGAATGTCAAAATAAAGGAGAGAATCGAAGATTCTGTGTGGTTGCTCTGAAGATGGAGGAGGGGACCACAAGCCAAGAAATGGGTTCTAGAAGCCAGAAAAGGCAAGGAAATAGATTTCTCCCCTAGAGCCCAAAGAAGGAATGCAGCCCTACCTACATGTTGATTTTAGGCAAGTGAAAGCCATTTCTGACCTTCTGACCTCGTAAGATATTAGATTTGTTGTGTTAAGTCACTAAGATTGTGGTAATTGGCTACAGGAGCATTAGGAGACAAATGCATCCTATAATAAAGGGCACCATAAAACAAGGTGAAAAGATAAGCCACAGGTTGGGAGATTTTTCTAAAGCATATAGCATACAGGATCAGTGCAAGAATATAAGGTGAATGATAAGTTGATAAAATAGGACAAGTGGAAAAACACTTGGAAACACTAGGAAAAACAAGCAAAAGGTATGTATAGAATTCACAGAGGCCAAGAGCTAGAAGATGTACAACCTCACTATTAATTCCGAACTGCAAATTGGAAAAAATTTTAAAATTTTAAAATTTTGATAATGCCAAGTGTTGATGAGAATGTGGAACAATGGGAACTTTCATTAAAAAAAATACCGACAGGAGTGAATATTTTTGCCATGACTTTGGAGACAGTGATTTGGCAATACTTAGTGAACTTGAAGGCACTTGTACTCTGACTCAATAATTGTACCTGTAGGTATTTCATTAGAAACATTATCACATGTGAGTACTTGGAGAAACTTACAATACTATTCATTAAGGCATTTTGGTAATAATAAACACTGGAAACAATCTAAATATGCTTCAATGGGCAAATGGATAGATTGTGGTATATTTCCACAATGGAATACACACTACAATTACATTGAATGAATCAGCATTTCCTCTTTTACCTAACTATATATATAATTATGCCTTAGGTTATTTCTCTGTGTCTAGTTTCTATATAGACTGAAAAACCTTTGAAAATTTGGCCATGTCTTTACCTTAATTAAAAATTCTGCAGTGAGGTGTATTTTTTTTTTAAGATTTTATCTATTTATTTGACAGAGACACAGCAAGAGAGGGAATACATGCAGGGGGAGTGGGAGAGGGAGAAACAGGCTTCCTGCTGATCAGAGATCTGCCTGATGAGGGGCTCACTTGATCCCAGGATCCTGGGATTGTGACCTGAGCTGATAGCAGACACTTAATGAATGAGCCATCCAGGCACCCCCTACAGTGATTTTTTTTTTAAGTTTTATTGGTGTATGATTGATAAACCATAAACTGCAGATATTTAAATTGTACAATGTGTTAAGTTTTGACACATGTATAAACAATCGCCATGATCAACGTAGTGAACATAGCCATTACCCCCAAACGTTTCCTTGTGTCCTTTTGTAGTCTCTCTGCCCCCTCCCTCCAATCTCTCCCATCCCCAAGCACCCACTGATCTACTTTCTGTCACTATAGATCCGTTTGCATTTTCTATAGTTTTATTAAACAGAATCACCTGATATGTATTCTTTTTTTGTCTTCTTTCGCTCAGCATAATCATTTGAAGATTCATCCATGTGGTTGTGTAGTTCATTCCTTTCGATTACTGAGTAGGATTCCATTGTATGGATACACTACAATATGTTTATCCATTTGCCTCTTGGACATCTGGGTTGTTCCCAGTTTGGGACTATTACAAATAAAGCTGCTATGAACCTTGTGTACAAGTCTGTATGTGGGCATCTGGTTTCTTTTCTCTTAGGTAAATTCATAGAAGTGGAATGGCTGCATTAAATGGTAGACATATGTTTTACTTTTTAAGAAACTGCCATAGTGGTTGAACCATTTTCCATTCCCATAGCAGGCTTCGGTGAGTTTTAAGAGCAAGATCTGGCACTCTTATTAGGCATGGGAAAAGGGCCTTTGCATATGTAATTAACTTACGGATCTCGAGATGAGATCATCCCAGATTTAGAGTGGGGCCCAAGTCTCATGATGATGTACTTACAAGAGAAATGCAGACGGAGCTAGTGACGAGACGCAGAGGACAGAGGCAGAGTGGAGTTACGCCGCCCAGGATAAGGAAAGCCTGGAGCTCCCAGCGCCTGGAGCCTACACACTGGGCTGTAGACTCATGCCTTGCCTTGCCCGCTGTTCTCCCACCGGCGTGCCTCACCTGCTCTCTCCCCTGTCCTTTCTCTTCTCACCTGTGCTCTGACCTTTTCCCCCCTCCCCAACGTGTGTAGCCCTTCTGCAGGGTTCAGGAAGGGTAAGACGGCTGAAGTGTAGTTAACCTCTACTCAGTTCACGGGAATGACATTATGGCCCCAGCTGGAATGTAAGCTCTCTGAGAGGGCAGGGAACCAACATGTTAAGGATTTAAACTCCTAACACTTGCCAGGCACGTCTAGCTACTCTAGCCTCTCGAATCCTCACGAGAACCTTGCGAGTAGATATTTTTATCTCTATTTCACAGCACACTAAACTCAAAGAGCTTGTCATTTGCCCAGCATCTCACAGGAGGGACTCACGCAGAGCTCCAGCTGGCCCCCAACTCCAAGCTTTCTGTGCCACGGCCCTGGGGAAGCAATGGCACCAGACCTTCCATGTACTTGCTAGCTCATTTCCTCCAAGATGATCAGCGCTGGAGAAATGTTTGCATGATGCCGAAAGTAGTTTATCCTCAGCCAGCATGTCCATTAAATAGTCTATGTATTCTTTTTCCATTAGAGCTTCATCTCCCTGAAGCTTAAAATAGGGTTGGAAATTTGCTGTGTTTGACCTATTTTCACCCATTAGCATAATTTATCAGACTAGAGAACTGAGAAGCTCCTGGATAAAAAAGAAGGAGCCCAGGAATCTCAGCACAGGAGGGCAGAGGGAACCACGAAGGCCCTGGGGTCTTAAGAGCATGGAGGGGAGAAAGGAGAAGGCTGACAATGGCCCAGAATTTGAGGCAGGAGGAAACAAAGACAAACTCTCATGGCAGAGTGAAGCAAGTCCCCGGACTCCGATCCCAGCCCTGCTGCCCACCGTCTGGGAACCTGCGGCACCCACCTGCACCTCTGTTTCTTCCTCTGAAAACTCTCCGAGGCTACCAACCTCACCAGGGTGATGACACTAATTCTAACAGGATGATGTTTGTAAACAGAGCTCATAACGAACCCAAAGAGCGAGGTATTTACAGTGTTCCACGTGACATGACTTCTTCCTTGCTTTGGATTCGAGCTCTCAGTCTGAGAGATGGGATGTGCTTTGAGGCAGGGACCATCTTTATGTTCCTCCATCCTCTGGGACCTAGAATGGTGCCTTGCAGAGAGCAGGTACTCAGAGACATCTGCTTGAATGACTGATGAATGAATGAGTTCAGCTTCTAACTGCTCAGGCCATGGCCCTACAAAGCTATTACTATCATGTTCCCGGACCTCCTCTCGGGGGTCCTCAAGCGCTAGCCTTTCCAGAAGCAGTCACTGGAGGATTATGGTAACAGGTGAGAGCAGCTAGTAGGAATGGGGCAAGCATGGTAAGCCAAGTTTAGTTCAGGCACAGGAGGAAGAGGCCCACGAATCATCTGTTTGCTGGCCACCAAAGACCCGGGGTTGGTGTCGGAACAGCCAAGTGCAAGAGTGCGACTAGGGAAGGAGGCAGTGATCTAAGGATAAACAAGAGGCGGGCCTCATACAATGAGATAAAAGCAACAAAGGGAAATGATAATAATAAAATGATAAATAATAATAAAGATCAAATGACCTTTTAAAAATACATAATACATGCACACACACCTAAATTGTACTGACGTTTACTCTAGTTGGTGATTTACACAGATTGTGTTTGGTGTTGGGGGTTTCAGATAAAATGTTTCCTGGGTGCGTGTTCCTTCTCCAGATCCCAGCCAACACTGTGTTATGTTTCCGTCCATGGGTGGTAGTACACGTGCTTCTCGTTTCCAATTGCCACTCCTGATGACTTTTGGCAGGAAAAGCACTGCTCCTGGTCAAGATGAGACAGTGATTTGGTACCATCAAAAGAAAAATTGAGATGGATTCTTACAATGAGCTGAATAACGGTCCCCTGCCCCAAAATATGTCTATGTACTAATCCCTAGATCTTCGAAGTGTTACCTGATTTGGAAAAAGAAAGTTTGCAGGTTTAATCACCTTAAAAATCTTGGCATGAGACATCGTGGATCATTCAGTGGGCCCTCAATCAGATGTCCTTGTAATGGAAAGGCAGAGAGAAATCTGAGACAGAAAAGGAGACGAGACCATCAGGAGAAGGTGAGATGAAGGTAGAGGCAGAGAAAGCTTCAATGAGATTGTATGCCAGGGGATGCCAAGGATTGTCCACAGGCACTAGGAGCTAGAAGAGAGACACAGAAGGGATTCTATCCCAGGGCCTCGGAAGTGTGGCCCCGCTATCACTGTGTTCCCAGACGTCTGCCTCCAGACTGTCAGAGAAGAAATTTCTACTGTTCTAAGCCATCCAGTTTGGGGTAATTTGCACAGCAGGCCTATGAAATGAATAGAATTCTGAGCTGCTATCTTGTCACAAATGTTCCCTGTGAAAGTTATAAACACCCAAACCATCAATCCAAATTCCAGTCATGGGAAGTCCCCATGGAAGCCCTAGCCAGCTTCTCTGGGCTCAGACAGCAGTCTCATGAAGCACTTCCCAGGAGGTCCCAAGGCTCCTTGACTCCTTCAGAGCTTTGCACCTTTCGCTGCCTTATGGGTCCCATACAACCATCCCTAGAAATGTACTCAGCTGAGCCCTACACCCTGGCTTTTAAGGATGATTAGCACCATTTCTCATCTACCCAAGTTCAAAGTCTTAGAAGAGTCTTAAGATGGACCTGAAATCCTCCCAGGGAGGGTATGTTGATTCTGATTCTGGCAGTTAGGGGCATCTTGGTAGCACCAGGCTTGTACCAAGGAGTGTCATCACATGAAGGACTAGGGAACTGTGTGCTGAGGGGTTAGACTTAGTTTGTATTTCTGATAAGACCTGCCTGGGCAAACGGTGGAGGGGATGCCCTTGTGTTCTAATTTCCTCCATTCTCCCTTCAAAAGCTCCCCTGCCCTGAAGCATTCAGGACCTCTCTGCGGGTCTGCTCATCCCTCTGCAGAGCCCATTCTGCTGCCCCCCCTCACAGCTTCCAAAAAATGAAACTGTCCCCTGTCTGTTGGCCTAGGCCTTTCTCCAATGCTAAGGGACAGTATCATTAATGTGTTAATTAGGTCAGTTCAGGAGTTTGACAAATTTCTCATGATGGAGACCAGATGGAGAAAGGTGGGTTGGATAGTGTACCCGTGGGCGGATTAGTAGTTGGCTAAAACCTCTTACCCAGGGGGAAAAATCCTTGGCCATCTGAAGAGAGATTTATTTGCCTGTGGCCCAATCCTAGTCAACATTTTAACCAAGAATTTGAATAAAATCGAACAGACAAGCTTATCTAATTTGCAAATGACCCAACCCTAAGCAATGTGGAACACATTTGTTCACCTATTCGCTGTTTTCTCTTTTTTTAATATGAAATGATGGATCACAAGGAAGAAATCCGAATCCATGTAACTTTTGTTGGTTTCAAAAAATAATCCACAAAAGTAAAAGATAGGTTAAAGCGCTTCTTTAGAGAGAAGATTTAGTGGTTCTAGTTTATTTTAAGCTCAATATGAGTCAACAGTCTGAGAAGAAGTTTTTAAAAGGACATAAATTTAGGTTGGATTTCTAGAATGTGCAGGTCCAGATCTAGGGTGGTGATGGTTCTGGTACGTTCTGCACTGTCAGAACCTAGCTACATTTATGACTGTGGTTCTGGATATCATGGTCAAAGAGAGACATGGCTTATTGGTGGGCACCGAGCGAGACAAGTCAGGGTGGTGATGAGTTTAATAAGCTTGTCACCTGAGCAAAGCTGCTTTTTAGTCCAGAGAAGAACACACTCAAGGACATATGTTGCTTGTTTTCACTTTTCTGAAAAGCCATCCCCTTGGGGGGTGGGAGTATAGGTTGTTGGAGGCAGGTTGCCATCTTGTGCAGCTTCAGAGAGTGAAAAAGAAACAGGAAAGTCTGAAAGGATCAGGATTCATTTTATTTATAAAAATCAGAAGTGTTACAGGCGCACCTGGGTGGCTCAGTTGGTTAAGCATCTGATTCTTGGTTTTGGTTCAGGTCATGATCTCGTGGTTATGGGATTGAGCCCCACATCAGGCTCTGTGCTCAATGTGGAGTCTGCTTCAGATTCTCTCTTCCTCTCTGTCTCACACACACTCTCTCTCAGATAAATAAATAAATCTAAAAAAAAAAAAAAGAAGAAGAAGAATCAGAGGAGTACAGTAAATGGTGTAGCCCTCCTATGAGGAGGTGATACTCCCATCCTTGGAAGTATTCAAGCAAAACTATCACTGCAGTGATCACCTGTGTGGGTCAGACTGGGATCACTGGCTGGTTGGGGTCCTCTTTCTCCTTCAGCAATAAGGGTATGTCCTCTTAGAAGCCACATGGTTGGTCGTAAAGGATGGTTCTTCCACAGGCAAGGCGGCCATTCTCGGTTAAAGTCTTGAGTGGAGTTATCGCCGGTTACAGTCTCTAAATAAGCCCTCAAAGTTCCCTTTGAACGCATCCCTTGAATAATGTATTACTTGTATGCAGTATTTTGTTAGGATTATTTTGATTTCAAGTGGAAAACAGCTAACCTAAATAAGCCTAGAGAAAAAGGAATTTTTTTTTTCATATAACAAACAATTTGTTCATTTGATTTGGAGGACAGACGTGGGGCTGGTTTCATAAGCAATGGTTTGGAGGCTCCCTCTGTTCAGAACCCAGGGCTGTGACCAACTCCACGCAGCCTTCATTCCAGCTGGTAACCCAGTAAAATCAAGAGGTACGCGTTCTTCCTAGGGAAGAGCTCTGATTGGCTTGGCCTGGGTCTTATGTTTACCTCTTGAACCAATCATTTTGGCCAAAAAAAAAAAAAAAAACCCCAAAACCCCAAAAGCCACCTGGGGCCTATGATTAGCCAGACCTGCGTCACTTCCTCACTCTTTTGGCCCCGGCGAAAGCGCAGTGATCCGCGGTCAGGCTAGATAATAGGAGGAGCCAGGAAGATGGAACAATAGCTCTCCGTTACTGGGCGTAAGAGTTTACTAGCACTTCTTTAAAAAAAAAAAAAAAAAAAAAAAAAAAAGATTTATTTATTTATTTTAGGGAGAGGGAGTACGAGTGAGCGCACAAGCGGGAGGGCAGGCGGAGGAGAGACTCGCAGGCAGAATCCGCACAGAGCGAGAGCCTGACTGGGAGCTCGATCCCACCACCCAAGCAGAAACCACGAGTCCCACGCTCTACCAACTGGGCCATCCGGGCCCCCCCAGAGCGCGTTCACACACAGCATTTCGTTTGATTCTCACTATAGCCCTGCGACGTATGTGGAACACACACATCATTGTTCTTCACCATACGATGCCATTTCACCTGACAGAGGCTGTTGGTCACGTGATGCACAAAAAATACTCTGACTCACTTAAAAGAACACTGTCACAGGAAGGATAGATAGGTTCACTGCATGGCCCTTCTTGTCGTCTGATACTGTCCTTGCGCACCGAAGCTATTTCAAGAGCTCTGGATAGAAGAAAACTCCCTTTTGCGTTTTCTGATAGCAGTCCCTGGGGAGTGGCTTAATACTATACAAAACGTGGATCAGTAGCAAGGCTGTCACTAGACTCCCTGGGGACCCACCATCAAAAGCATGGGTTCTCCCTCTCTTCTCCCAAACTCTTTCCCCGCTCTTTCTCTATCAGCAAAATCAGACGCCATTAAGAAAGCCAGACAGGTGTGATCTCCAGCAGTATTGCCATTGGCATCAGGCCATTTACTTTTTCATGCTTGCATTTTTATTTATTCTTTTGTTTATCCATGCATCCATTCATTCACACACACACACAAGTTGTATAGAGCACCTGTACCCCGATTAGTGGTTAGGCAAAGCAAGTTTAACAAAGAGATCCCAAAATAGAATAGCTTAAGAAAAATAGTGGATTATTTGTCTTTCATGTAAGTGCCTCGAATGAGCTGTCCCAGGTGGTGGGGGGCTTTGCTAGGGACTCAGGTTCCTTCCGTCCTGTGGCTCTGCCATCCTGAGGGTATAGTTCTTGTTCTTTATTGTGGGAAGGGAAAAGCACAAAAGGGACAAGCTACTCCGCAGTTAGGAATGTGAAGTGGAAACTCACCTCGCTTCTGCTCTTAACCCATTTGACAGAAACCTTGTCAAGGCCATGCCTTGCTCAAAAAGAATCAGGGAATGTAGTTCTAGCTAGGCAGCCACATACTCAGTCAAGAATGGGTAGTTGGGAATGGCATGAGCCTCACTCTCAGGGTGCTTGTAAACCAATGGGAAAGAAATGCCTTGTTCCCTAGTAGTAACACAAGGCAGTGTGAAGGAAAGGTCAGGGGAGTGGGGCCAAGAGTGTAGAATGTTCACAGGAGGAGGCATGACTTGAACTTGAGATGCTTAGAACGGGCTCCTGAAGGAGGTGACATTTGAGCTGGTTGGCCTGGGCTTGAAAGACAGATATGAACCTGAACATGAAAATGGGTGAGGACAGCAGACAGCACAAAGAGCAGTTTACAACTGTCAAGTGAAGGGCAGATTCTCCCGTGAATGAGGGATTCTTCAGCTAACCCTTCTGGACAGCTCTATGCACATACGCCCCCATTCGCCACTTCTGTACCCACCTTCATTAGCATCTGCTAGTTCTTGGTGTCCTCCTTGGTCCTGGAAGACACAACACCATCCAGAGGTCCAGGATATTTTTCCAGGTGTGGCTAGGCAGCACTCCCTGGAGTCATCTTGCTTCCCTTCGGAGCAAGAGAGACCAGAAGGCCGGAGGAGACCGGCTGTGAGTCAGAGCCGGGAGACCTGCAGTCTAATAACTTAGTAATTGCAAACATTTTCAGAGCTTTGCAGTTTACTGAGCATGCCAAATATAGAATTTTCTTTCATTCCCATCTCAACTCTGAGGGGTGGCTAAGTTAAGACATCAGTGATGAACATGCTTTCAAAAATCGGCAGTGCTACAGAATGGAAAACACCATTAGGGAAACACTGAAATTTTATTATTTCAAACTCCACTGATGCAGAATTTGCGATAATTTGCACAAGGGTCCAAGCTGAAAACCCTCTTTATGCTCACTCTAGCTAAAAGGATTTTCCAAGCCAATTCAGAGCATGGCCAAGATGGCTGGGAGACGTTTATGACCTACAGAGGACAGCCGTTTTCGGGGATGATTGTGGCACTATTGTGAGAACACTGCACTTCAATTACGTTTGCACAGTGCTCTTTTCATTAAAGTAGGTCTGGCGGGACTTCTACAAGGCAATAAAACTTCGTTAGTCATTTGTTTGAGTTTCTGAATATTCTAAAGAGGGCGAACATTGCGAAGTAAATTAGTTTGGGGCCTCACAGAGAGAATGTAAGTGTTTAAGAAAAGGCAAGGCTATCATTTGGCCAGGATGTGGAAGACCAGATTCTGGCCCTCATCTGCAGTGTGGATGAATTTTGGCAGCAAAAGCTCTTCCTTTCCCTTTTCCTTAAAATCTCCATAAAAGTTCAATCAAGCAGCGGCATGCAGAGCAAAGCAATTCTGGCCGAAGTGAGGATGTGTCCTCTCCATTTCTCCCTGCTTCCCCAACTAATTCTCAGAGCACCTTTGACCAGGTGCCAAAGAGCTCAAAATCTTAGCGATGTGTAAAGTCTCGTTGAGGCCCGTGTCTGTACACTGTTGGAAAGTCACATTCATGGTCACGGTCAATAACAGCATGCTGTGATAGGTCTATGCTGAGTGCCTGCTGGCACAGAGGAAGCCAATGCAGCTTTAGAGAATTTGAGATACTGATCCACGGCCACACTAACAGGACGTGGTAGAGCCAAGATTCACGCCGGTGTCACAGGTACAAAGAACATGCTCTTATAATCATCATCCTCACAGGCCACATCTTGGTAGCAACATCCCTGTCTCTGGTTGATTGGACATGACTTAGTGGCCTTAGGGTCTACATCTGTAAAAAATTTATGTCCTAAAAACCTCCGAAGATGAGGACCCCTTTCCAACCATATCCTTTGAAACCTTAACAGGAGAGCAGTGTGGTCACGTCCCCAGGGACCTGGAGCTGGGTGTTAAAGTGGCCAAGAGCTGAGGAACTCAGTAAGTGGAAAATGAAGCGTTTAAACAAATATACATAGTGTTTCAAAGGGGGTACATATCTGCTTGGGGGGAGGGAAAGTCCAGAAATAGACACTTGGGATGGATGGAGGGCAGATCCAACCGTTTATGGAGCTTAAGTCTGGTAATTCTATCTGACGGTCATTCGTTCGTCAGACCCTGATAGAGCCTCACTCCATGCCAGGCACAGGGCTAAGTGTTGGGGATACAGAAAAAAGGCCCCTGCCCCTCAAGGGAAATGACCTGGGGAAAAATAACACTCAAAAAATAAGAGTCCCAAGAGCATGGGCAACGAGCAGTCAGAATGGAGGGGTCCAGGGGTGACCAGCATGCACCGCAGGGCTCTGTGGGGACCATCTGTCAAGCATGTCACCATAGTGACAAAGGAGGAGCGATCTCTCTTGCTTGAAGGGTAGGAGTCCAAACAGGCTTCATCAATAAGATGTTAATGAATCTTCATGAGGATGTCGCAGTCGTCTTACAGACAGACTTGGCCGAGGCACTGGGGCCCTTGGGAGAGGTTACCAGGCGCGCTCCGCAGCCTCAGGCTCCCTGGGCTGTTGGCTCCCACAAGAAGTGTTTAGAGAACAGGTCATGATTGATTAGAGGATTTGGAGGCTGTTTTCTCACCTCAGATAGCCTCTCACTGTTGCAGAGGGAGGCTGCATTCAATTCGTGCTCAGACTGGTTCTGGCTAAAACATCTAGTCTTCTGTCTACCCGGCAGTACCCTCTCCCCTGCCCCCTACCCCGACCCACCTGGGGCACCGCACTCTCATTCCACTGTTCCCTGGGCTGGGAGAGAAGCGGATGCACAGGGAAAAAGGAACTGCTGGGCTCTCAGAGGGTGGGATGTAGGGGGTGGGTGATGGGTCTGAGGGGAGAAGACGGGCTAGCCCTACGGGGATCTGTACTCCCCAGGTTTGGTACTGAGCAAAAGCCTCGCACCAGCTCCACCACGGCTGAAACGGTTTTCAAGACCAAAGAGGTTACTGTCTTGCCTCCTTAGAATTTCTCTTAGATGCCCTGAGTTTCAAGAAACTGATCGCTTCAAGTATAAGCCCTATTTCCATGGCGGGGGCTTGGGTAGACGGACAAGTGGGCTCTGGTGGGAACTCAGGGACTGTGGTTCCCTGGGCTCCTCCAAGGCCACGAGAAGCGCAAGAGCCAGAACTAGAGAACCCAGGACAAGAAGAGCCAACTTTCTGCCCATGTCTTGGCCACAGGGGCTTCTCCCTTCCGCGCCCTTATGGAGACTGGGCTCCCCACTCCTGTGCTGCTGCTGGGACACCTATTACTGTATACAGCCCCGCAGTGTCTACTGCGTCAGGACCCCAGCCACCGCACGGCTCTGCTTACCAGCCTACTCTCTGCCTTTGTTTTAGTTTTTTCTTTCTGTCCCCCAAGCCCACCCCTCTCCTTATAACCTCCAAGTTCCAATTCCTGCTTTTCGAGAGCTTTCATGCAACAGTACTTGCCCACGGCTGGTTCAGGTAGTCACAGACGGATGGCCACAGTCACATGGTATTATAGAGGCTTCTGATGAAGGAATGTCCCTTAGCACAGGGCTTTGGGCTGATGCTGTGACCCCCACGTCCCCCTACTCTGCCGTTCCTCACCTCCCTGAGAAGGGAGATGTAGGCAGTGATGGCATTAGGAGGCCTGTCCTACCCAGTTAGGGCTGTTTTCAGGACGCAGACTCTGAACAGGGAGCTTAAAGGTTATCTAGCCTAAAGTCCCTGTAGGCTGAGCTTCCTGGTACCACAGCCTGGCCAAGGCCATGTCCAGCCTCTCTTTTGTTTTGTTTTGTTTTAATCAAGGGGTGGGGAGGGTAAAGGGAGAAACTCTTAAGCAGGCTCCACACCCTGTACAGAGCCTGACATGAGGCTTGATCTCACAACCCCGAGATCATGACCTGAGCCGAAACCAAGAGTCAACTGCTTAACTGACTGAGCCACCCAGGCGCCCCAATGCCTAGCTTTTTAAAAAATAACCCCTGTGACAAGGTGCACACAGAGCCTAAAGTGGCCCACTGGGGTTATGAATGAGATCCCCCTTCTCGAATGTGCCTTGGCCTGTACTCTGCCAGGGACAGAATCTCGGGCCCTGCTCTATCCTTCCAGGCCTTTGAGGTTCATCCCTGTTACGTATTACGGTCTCTTACATGACAGAAGACCGTTTTCTTAACATTTTCCCTTCAAGGACTAAGTTCCCTCCAGTGCTGACAAGCATTCCTCATGTGACTGACTTTGAGTTATCTGAGCACACGATCACTCTCCCTGGAATGTGGCCCTGTTTGCCGGTGTCCCTTTGGAAGTGTGGCCCAGAAGACAAGCAGTTCTCCGAATGTAGGCGGACAAGAGCCGTCACATGTGGCCAGGCCTGCTCCCGCTCCTGACTTTGGATTCAAGTCATTCCCCTTCCGCTTTATGCCAACCAGGTTTACCATGATCCCCACAGCTCCTGCTGGGGAGCCCACTGTCAGCCACGCTGCTGGTTTAGGATGGGATTACTGTTCAACCAGCATCGGCCCGAGACTGCCAGGGACCGGCTACGTCAGAGGCGCGCACGGTCCGCTCATCGCTTTGTTCCAGTCTAAAGGAGCAGTGGCCGAGAGGGAGGAGGGGAGAGGTTCCTGCAGAAGGTTAGTGTGCTCGCAGGATTCCTAGAGGACCGCGGGGGAAACAGGGATCGGTGGCGGCTGGGTCCGCTTTCTGAGGTGGGCTCCGGGGGCAGTGGTGGGATGGGGATGCTGTCACGAGGCGAGGGCAGCCTGGCCGCTGGGGACGCTCGGTACCGGGTGGGTTAGCGAGGTGGCTCTGGGGCGCTCCTGGGAAAAAAGCAGTGGTCACTCACGGTTATGACCACTGTGGGGCCTTGGGAGAAACAAGGTCTCCTGTTGACTTAGCAGCTGCGTTTAGCTGTGTCTCTCCAGCCTGATTAGGGGTAGGAATCCTCTT
The DNA here is from genome assembly GCF_030435805.1 of Mustela lutreola. NCBI lineage: Eukaryota > Metazoa > Chordata > Mammalia > Carnivora > Mustelidae > Mustela > Mustela lutreola. The sequence goes on along the minus strand of NC_081299.1, from coordinate 99,454,722 downwards.
TTGTTTTTCAGGCTGAACTGACTTGACCCTTTCAATCCCAGAAGCTTGCTTATTCTTTCAGTGTCCCTGTGGACTCGAGGGGCCTTAGGCAGCAGTGCGTTCCTTCATTCCATCATGAGTTTGCAAGATGGCTACAGACGAGTTGCCCGTGTGAATCACGCAGTGATGGTTCCCGCACTGACCCCGTCTACTCTTCCCACTGTCGTTCTGATTCAGACCCCGCCTGGACTATGCCACGACCTCCAAGTGCCTCCAGACCATTCCGGGGGCCTCAGTCTGTCCGTCCAACTGTCTGCCAAAATGGCCCACTGGGGCTCCCAACAGGCTCCTGAGATACAACATGCCCCCGCTCAACGGTCTTGTCTCCGCCACTGCCCTTGGTCCCCTGGCCCTGCCTTCTAGTTGTTACTGGATACATCGTACATCCAACTGCCAACACATTCGGACCAAACAACCAGGCATCCGCTCTGCCCCAAGAGGACCCCCTCACCCATTGGCCCACCTGGTTTCCATCAACTGTCAACTCCTAAATATCTTTTAAATCTGCTTCTTTCTCCCTTTTGTGGGTCCTCTGATCCTTTGCTTGGATGAGTGCAAAACCTCCTCATCCCTCTGCGCACTCCAGTCCCTTCTCCCGGTACCCGTGGAATGCCCTGCTGCTGCCAGAGGGAGACTTGTAGATGCAAATGTGATCCTCTCCCTCCCTCCATAACATCCTTTAATAGCATCTCCTAACCTAGTGTGAAATCCAAAATATCTTACACAGCACAGAAGGCTTTGCCTCCAGCAGGCCCCGTTTTCTAGCATGGCTTCCCTTGCACGGGGACTCCAGCCATGATACCCACCAGCAGGTTCCCGGACTGGCTGCCCTGTGTCCTGGCTGATCCTTGGACAGGCCATTTCCACCAGCTGGGTTGTCAGAAATGTTAACAGCAAAACTATGGCTACGTGGCCACTTATGGATCGCGTCCCCTAGCTCAGGCCCCCTGCTAACGAGTTCACATGCGTCACCATAGCAGTCCTGTAAATCAGAAGCTACCATGACGTCCATGTCACAGAAGAAGAACATGCAGCATAAGAGAGCTGGAGGGTCTAAGCCGAGGCCCCTCGGCAGATAAGTGACAGGGCCGGGAGAGGAAGCTGGGTTACTGATGGGATCGATTCTCCTGCATCTCCTCCCGTGTATATGACGAATCCTAGTCGTGTTCTAAAACGCAGTGGCTGTATCCGTTTATCCTAGTTAATTCCGTCTTCCCTGCCGCTGTGTCTCGTTCTAACTGTGTTCTAGCAACCACCTCCCTGCTGTAGGGGCCTGGGTGACGTGCCGACCAGCACATACGACCCTCCCTCTCTAAGCAGCCACAGGCCATCTGGGGGACCTATCCACAGCCCAGGCTGCGGCCCACTGAGCCTGGAATGAACACCTGACCCCCAAGGCTAGTCCACAGGCTTGGACTAGAGCTGTGATGTCTATGCTTAGATGTCTACATCCAGAGCTTCTGGAAGACCGTGTCGGCCATGGACATGCTCCACTTAGCTCTCTTTCTGAAGAAACTGCTGCAGGAACAGTACTTGACTGACAGCCTCTAGCTGCTGCCTCTTGAATCCCACCATAGCGTTCACATGTCTCCCACCCCACCTTCGCCCAACAAGCACACCAACGGTGCTGGAGCTGGTCCCTTCCTATCTGGTGTGGGACTCCTCCAATGGGCAGCCTTGGCTCAGGACACTATCTGTTGGCCTGGTCGAGACTTTGCTCCGGCTGACCTGCAGTCTGTCCCTCTTCCTCTTGCTCTTTCTTCACAGGTGTCAGATTTGTGTCCCTGGCCCCTGCTTCTCCCGCCTTTATCTCCATAGGCATGTCCCCCAGTACATTTCTCGCACATCATATTCTGTTTTGGTGTCTGCATCTCGGAGGACCTAAAATGACATGGAAGGAAGGAAGAAACCATCTTTAAGCACGTGACATACAACAAGTGCCTAATCAGTGTTCACTGAATACAGGAAGAAATGAGCCACCTCCCTGACTGTTGCTATTCTTGCCCCCCGCCCCCGCCTCCAGTTCATTTCTCTCCCACTTCCAGATCAGTCTTCCTAGAACATGGAATTGTGTGCGTCACTTCCTTTCCCCCCCACAGGCAAAGTGAGAGCAGGTACAAGAAAAGATACAAAGCATTCATTTTCATAAATGTGGTAATGCATCATAGGGATATTAATGATATGGGATGCACGTTCTCTAATTATATTATGTGTTTTTAAAACAAGCAGAAGTTCAAAATGGCGGGATGACTTTTGATCATTGGGTAATCCAAACAGGTTGGTAGGTACTTTCAGAAAATGAGGATCTGACTGGAGAGAAAGTTCCTCCCACCCCAACACGATTCCTTGGTGAGTTCAATGTGCCAGGCTTGGAGGTCTGCTTTCTCCCCTGGAAGAACTCTGAACCCTCGCCTACCCCTTGAGGCACCGGTTTTCCCCATCATTAATCTTTAAATCCGGATGCAATGTCTTCCATAGATGCCCACTTCCTGTTTCAGGGAAGGGCTGCCATCATGCTCAGCTCCAAGGGCACACTGTTGCCATCATGATTTCTGTGGACGGCAGCCCCTCCAGGCCGCCTGCACAATGGACAGCCCTGTGAGGATCCTCTCTCGCCAGGTCAGTCTTCAGGAACACTTCCTTCTCCCCCAAACTCTACCGCTTGAAACCAAACCCATACTGTTCCTATGTGATCAGATGCTTGCTGCCTTCCCTGGCAAATTTCCTTGAAAAAGACTATTCACGTAGTGTTTTGGCATGATAGTCCCAAGAAAGGGTTATAATAAGCATCATCTTGAAGACTTAAGTACAGTCTCTCGTTCTGCAAATACCATAATGACAGACTTGCGTTCTCAGCCCTAGGATATTTTGTGGGCACCAGAGCTCCGAAATGTCCTAGGCATGTAAGCAAGCCTTATTCTTATTTGTGTCTGGGATCCAAGGAGAAAATAAGTGGTTCCCAGAACCCGTTCAAACGACACTCTCACGGAGGCAGAGGGAGGATCTCTACCACTGCATGGCTGTGATGAAAAGGCGAGCAGAATGCCTCTGTGTGGGGCACTCGGCGCCCCTGGGCTAGGGAACCATGGGAGTGCGGCATTGGGGGCGTGTTTCGGATGGGGAGTCGAAAGCAGAGGCAGGGGGAGGCCCAGATCGATGGAAATGGCACACGCTGCTTGTGGTCAGTGAAACTCCTGGAGAACTGACTCCGGCCCCTCCTTCTCCCACCCAGGACAATATTGGTGCCAGCACTAGAGCCTGGACCATTCCCCCAACAGCCGGAGTTGCAGACCACTCACTTGGCGCCCTCTCTGCAACGATCCTGAAAGGCACAACAGCTCACAAGGACCCTGGTTACTGCTGGAAAAGGAGACATGATGACTCAAAGGACGTCATAGGATTGCCAAGGGGTGAGTGCGCTAGCACTCCCAAGCAGTGGTCACCAGGCTTCCCTCCCTGCTCACTACCCTTGCCTATCTGCTCCTGTCCCTCCTCTTCCCTCAGTAGCTCCCATGGGCTTTATCTCACCATTCCTGAGGCCTGAGGCTGACTTGTTCTTGCAAGATGAGCTCCACTACCTCTTTCAAATCCACATGGACTGTTATTTCACAGAGTATAGGTTTGATTGAGGAATTCAAGCAAAAAACACAAGTTATCTTAAAGCCTTGTGCTTCTGATTGAAAAGAAGGGCCTAGTTAAAGGATTTCTGTTCAGTCTTCTTGTAAATCACGCCCGGTTTGTAAAGCTAGCCTTTTCATGCACTGAGCTCCTAAGACCTAGATGAAATGATGTGTTCCTAAGGAAGCTCTGGGATCCTTGTGAACGGTTGCTCAGACCAGGAAGGAAATTCCTTACCGGAAGCAGGAGGAAACTGAAGGTCATTTTGATCTGTTAGCCATTGACATCTTAGTGATTGTATGAGTCTAGCTGCTCTAATAAAAAACCACAGACTGGGTATTCTCACCGTTCTAGAGTCTAGAAGTCCAACATCAAGGGGTTGGCCAAATCAGTTCCTGGTAAGATCTCTCTTCCTATTTTGTAGATGGGGCTAACTTCTTGCTCTGTCCTCACAAGGCCAGGGTTGGGGGGTGGGAATCAAGCTATCTTTTCTTATAAGGAGACTAATCCCACTGAATATTAGTTTCTTCCTTATTGTATTACATTGGGTACTAGGGCTTCAATGTAAGAATTTTGAGAAACACAATTCAGGCCATAGCAATGGTCGAACCATGTGATCCTCAGGGAATATGGTGCCATTTAAGGTGTTGGCTGCCCTCCTCCTCTGGCCTACCCATGCTTCAGGCTTCTTTCTGCATCTTTGAATCTGGCTGTGTTTCTGCCACACCCCCCAGGCAGCAGGGTGGGGAGCCCCTGAGGCACAGTGCAGGACCACAGGCTGGCAGAGCCGTCTGGGTAGCCGTCTGTCTGGTAAGCCCACCAGCACCTTGCCAACACCTGCTTGTCCCTGTTTCCCCTCCCCGCCATTGGTCAGGCCCTGGGAGAGCCTGGGGGAAGGGTAAAAGGTAGCAGAGTGGGTACAAGCTATTACTTAGCAGAAGCAGGAATCCACCTGGGGACAGAACACAGACGCCTCCCAGAGTCCACTGGGGCAGGCTTCCTCACACACTTCAGAGGCTAAGCCATTGACACTTGGGGTCCTTTGCATGCCTGGCCTGTGATGTGGAGAAAGCTCGTCCTCTGTGGAGTCCAGGTTAATCTGTTAAATAAAGACAGGAGTGAATAAAAAACACTTGCAATTTGCCCAACACGGCCAAGAGCTCAGATGGTAGCCTCAGAAAAGTCTCCGGTCCCTGTCGTGCTTCCCTTTCCACTCTGAAAAGTGCTTGTGGTTCTCAGTCTGCACTCCCACCCCTGGCTGCTACCCTCTCTCTGCCTTTGTTTCCTAGCGGTAAAGAGCAACACCCTTCCCAAGCTCAGGGGACATTCTTCCATTGTCACAGTATCCAGCCGTGCAACCCAAGCTGCCCCCACTCAAAAGTTTATTCTTCTAGGGATGAGTCACTCGTACCGTCTTGTCCCTGTGCTTCCTGCAAGCAGATAAGGCAAGGAAAAGGAAAGGAGGGGCCCCCGGCTAGCTCACTGGCACCTTGTGGGGCTGGGTGGGCTCCAGCCAGAGGAGTCTATGGGAAATGGAAGAGACCATGAGGGAATCAGTCCAGCTGCCCTGGACAGGGGCAAAAACCTTGCCACCATAGCATGGGAGGGTCACATGCGGCTGTCTCCCAGGTAGGGGCCAAGGGTAATCTCACCAACAGAGCATGGGATTTGGGCTCTGATAGGTATGATTTGGAAGTCCAGATCCATGGCCTCCAGGATCCTAGGCCCACTACCCACCCTCTTTGCACCTTAATTTCCTCATCTGTAGGACAGGGCCCCCAATGTCCTTCATGGGATCTGCATGAAGGCTAAAGGGCATGACCCCTGCAAAGCACCCAGAGCAGTTCCCCCTGGATACAACAGGAGCTGGGCCTGTATTAGGGTTCCCCTTGCACAATCATCCAACTATAGAACGCTGTCCTCGGAAAGGTTCAGCCCAGAGTCAGGCCATTTTACAAAGGCCGGCTGCCATGTGCACAGAGAGAACACTTCTTGCTGGGAAACAGAAACAGCTGGTGACTGGGGAACCAATGAGCCCGTGCACCCTGGACCAAGGGGGCCCTATGCACGCTCCTTCGTTTTATCTCAACACTGGGGTTGGCAATGATTTATTAGCTCATTCTCACATCTCAGGCTTGTGTCAAGAATTTGAATCCCCCGTTAAAGGCAGTTCTTGTCATCCTTCAGATCCATAGTCATCGTTCAATATTTATTATGTTCGGAGCCGTCTTCCAGACACTATATATATTTACTTCAGTCTGGAAAGCTGAAGGCGGGGAGGCGCTGCTGTAGGTGTCCATCACGTCCCAAAGGGCAAGCAGGGTTCAGGGAGTAAGTCCTTATCCACACGAGCCTGGCATCCGAGTTGAAGAAGGGATCAATGACACCGGAGCAAGGGGACTTTTAGGTTAAGTGAAAGGTAATGCTATTCTCTTTCCAGCAGGTAATAAACCCACAGAATTCACTATCCAACAGGGAGTTCAGTGTGAGCATAAAAGTATATCGAAAGGAGTTTTAGGTAAATTCATAGTTGGCTTACCTCTGCATAGTGTGCCTTGACCCTCTGAACTTGTTGCCAGGAAGGGCGGCCAGCATTCTGCAAGGTCTAAAGGAGATCTGTGCCCTTGGGCCTTGGGTTCTGGCCCATGCAGCAATGACTGTGTCCATGGGTTTGCCCTCGATCTCTCAGATTTGTGATTTTTCAATGCCATTCTTCTGAATTTGGGAGACAAAGGAGGGAGCATTCCTGGGAAAATGGGGTAAGAATCTTCCAGGCAGATACTGGAGAGCAAATTTTTTTTTTCCCTGCTTAAAATTCCAAAGGCCTCCACCCTTTAAGACTGCAGCAATTTCACAAGAGCATAGAACATTTGCATTGGAAGGGAGTTGCTGGACCATTTCACTCACTGCAGTTTCTGCCCTGAACGGTTTTGTGCAATAGCAATTAGAGTCAGAAATAGAAACAGTGACAGTGCTAGAAATGCAGTTGCTGAGCTGTGTATCTTTGATGCAAAAAAAAAAAAAGTCTATGTCCCTAACGACTGAACGTTTGCTCATTTATACAACAAATTTTCTGAGCACTGATTCTGAGCCATGAGCTTTGGATACAAGGATGAATAAGACAAAACAGCAGCCTCCTGAGAGTTTAGCAGCGGTGAACACAAACAGCTCCGATATTGTGGGTGTGGTGGGAGCAGGGAGAAGGCGGGGTCCATCCGCACCTGCAGGAGTCAGGATGAAAAGGACAGCCAGGAATTCCCCGGTGGAAATGAGAAGGGGCAGAGAGGGTTTTCTGCAGACCAGGGAGTGTAGAACAGCTGGAGAAGTGCTAAAATTCACTCAGGCTGCCTGAGACAAAGGGGCAGGAGGCGAGTCTGGAGAGAAGACAAGACAAGGTTGACGTTGAGGGTGGTGGTCCAAGCTAAGGCATGGGGTGTCAGTGGTGGAAGGGAAGCTGGAAAGGGATATAATCTGTTCCTAACTGTAGAGAGATGACCGGGGTAGGGGGTGACGTGGGTGAGGACAAGACTCTAAACACACAGGAGTCAGGTGGCCATTGCAATATCCAGGAGAACATGGCCGGGGACTATAGCGAAGACCTGGGGTTACTGGAAAGGCAGAACCAATAACCCTTGGCTGCCAGAGGCACAAGGCAAAGGGAGAAAAGACGGGAGGTCAAGGATGACCTTCTGGGTTCTTTGAATGGATAGAGGTACCATTCCCTGAATGGTAACTGGCTGGTAATTGGAAGAACGTCATGTTGAAAATAACGAAGTTTTGCTAGGTTGCCCTTGATTTCTGTATGAGGCAGCTCGAGACAGCCATCAGGCTGTGTGTGTCAAGATCCAAGTTCTGGAGAAGGGTGGGGTTTGCACACTCTAGGCCTTAGAGAGACATCAGCAGAGGGAGGTGAAAGCTTGCCGAGGGAGAAAGCAAACAGGACCGGGGAGGCACGCCGAGGGTGCTGCACCACAGAATGGCGCGGGTGGAGGAAATGAAGCCCACCAAGGAGAGCAAGTGAAGAGACGGAGGAATCAGGCTGATTTTTGAGGAAAAGAACAGTGTTGCATATGCAAAGACCAAGGAAAAAAGAAGGCAGTAATGGGGTGCCTGGGTGGCTCAGTCAGTGAAGCAAGTGCCCGATTCTCGATTTCAGCTCTGGTCATGATCTCAGGGCCATCGCGCTCCCTGCTCAGCGGGGATTCTCCCTCTTCCCCTCCCTCATCTGCTCCCCATGCTCACTCTCTAAAATAAATAAATAATCTTAAGAAGAAGGAGGAGGAGAAGCTGCCAGTAACTCTGGCTTCCAGGTAATTTTGCTGTCCAGGTGAAAGACTCTTGGGGGAGATGTAGGGAAAAGCCAGAAGGGCAGGCAGCGGATGAAAGCAGGGAGCCGCGACCCCAGGTAAACTGTTTCCGTCCAGACATGCAGCCAGGAAGGGAAGAAGAGAGCTTGGAGGGGGCGCTGAGGAGCCAGTTCAACAGAATAGCCTTGAACAATCGTGGCCTGCATGGGGCACATGGATCATCTGGGACATCTAAGAGAGCACATCTGCTGGGGCCACCGGTGGAGGGTGCTGGGAGCTCTGCTCCCGCGTCACAGGTGCCATTTCCCCTCCCAGGTCTGTCCATTCTCTGCAGCCCGACTGCCTTCCCCCAGGCCTCTCACGCCGAGTTTTCACATTCTGCTCTACAGCATGGTCACTTCTGTGGACATCTTCTGGGGCAGGAACTCTATCTGAAACACTCCCATTGCAATTCAGAGTTTTGTTTTGTTTTGTTTTAAGGGAAGCTGAGTTTTAGGAACTTTAAACTGAATTTGAAGGGAACTTTGGTTATAGCATTTTTAAAAAAGATTTTATTTATTTATTTGACAGGCAGATCACAAGTAGGCAGAGAAAGAGAGGAGGAAGCAGACTCCCCGCTGAGCAGAGAGCCTGATGTGGGGCTTGATCCCAGGACCCTGGGATCATGACCTGAGCCAAAGGCAGAGGCCCAACCCACCCAGGTGCCCCAGTTATAGCATTTTTTAAAAGCTGAAGGACAACTTGCATACAGTAAAGAACACAAGAATGGTACAGTTTGACAAATGCTTACATCTGTATACATCTGTGTACCTGCCACTCCAACTACATAAACTATTTCCAGCTCGCTGGGGGCTCTGTCATGGCCCACCCCAGTGGGGTCTCACCTCTAAGTAACCTCCTTTCTGATCTCTATGCTTGTATACCTTTGCCTGATCTTGGTCTCATAAATAGGACCAGATGGTATATGTTCTTCTGCACTGAGTTTCTTTCTCTCAACTGTATGTCTTTTTTTTTCTTTCTTTTTTTTTTTTTTTAAGATTTTATTTATTTATTTGACAGAAAGAGATCACAAACAGGCAAAGAGGCAGGCAGAGAGAGAGGAGGAAGCAGGCTCCCTGCTGAGCAGAAAGCCTGATGCGGGGCTTGATCCCAGGACCCTGAGATCATGACCTGAGCCGAAGGCAGCGGCTTAACCCACTGAGCCACCCAGGTGCCACCAACCGTATGTCTTTTGTTGTGGGCAATGGTTAGCAAGTTCTTGTTTAGTTCATTGAGTAAATATAGTCTGTCCACCACGGTGTTCCTATCTGCTCATAGATGCTGGTGGGGATACCAGTTTACTATAGTCTGGGGCGACTGGAGGTAGTGCCAGTAGCCATGAATAGTCCTGCCTGTGCAGTGGGGGTCACAGCACTCCTTCTGCATGGTGTTTGCCCCAGAGCGGTATGTCAGGGCCCCCGGGGAGACACTTGTTCACCCCTAGTGGACACTGCCAAAGTGTTTCTGCTGACTTAGACCCCTCTTGCAAGGTGGGTGAGGGCTCTAGCTCCGCAGTACTTTTAAATAAAATGATTCTATGAGGAATGCATAAAACATTGCAAAAAACAATTGCTTTCAACAACCTTCAACACTTCAAAAGTATCTCTTGATATGATAATAATTACTATGTAAGTAACACGTCTCCACTGAGACTGCCCTTATAGGACCCCTGGTTGGCCTGGTTTGGGTTAAGGTAAATTTGGGGATATAAAATAAATGAGCTCCTTTGTAATTTTTATCATGGGCAAAATCATCACTCATTTAAAAAGGACTTCTTACCTTACAGTCAGAGTCATGAGATGTTACTCTAATACTCAATTGTGGATCGATTTTTCCCTGGGAGCTGGCAGAACCATCTTATCCCAACCCCATGATGTATGAATCTTGGATGACACAGGAATCTGTATTAATTCTATTAGGTATTCATGTGCACCCAATAAATACACACTGAGCAGCTACTCTGTGTCAGGCACTGGACTAGGCACTGGGGGATCCCACCCTCACCTCCCACCTCCCCCCGCCCCCCACCCGCCACTGGATACAAAGAGCCAGAATGCCAAGGAGAAAGTGACCAAGTCTCAGACTTCATTGAAGGTGTTTCTACAGGGCGGGCCAGGTGCCAGCTTGGGTGGAACTTAAGCGATTTTGGTCGCCTGGGTGGCTCAGTTGTTAAGCGTCTGCCTTGGGCTCAGGTCATGATCCCAGGGTCCTGGGGTTGAGCCCCACATCTGGCTCCCTGCTCAGTGGGAAGCCGACTTCTCCCTCTCCTACTTCCCCCTGCTTGTGTTCCCTTTCTCACTGTCTCTCTGTCAAATACATAAAATCTTTAAAAAAAAAAGAAAGAAAGAAAGAAAGAAACTGTCATATCATCCAACTTCTTGTTTTCTGTCTGGATAGAGAAGGCATATCACTTAAGGGCAGATTTTGTTCTCAAATCATTTGAGTATCCCCTCAATGTAAGCCTCTCAGATACCCACTATCTAAAGGGACAGAAGAGACAAAAACCTCTGGGTTGGACAAAGCCTGCCCTTTTATGAACACCCCCAGGAAGAAATTGGGCCAAACTGCTTAAAGCCAAGGAACCTCTTGGAACCTAGAAATCCTAGACCCCGACATGGTTCTAATCTTCCCAATTGTTGAGATGGTTCCGGGTGGTGGTACCTGGCAGGAAAGGGTCCAAAGATACCCCAGAAAAATTTGTTAAATCCAATGCTAGGGTCTAGATGGTTGACCCAAGAGTGCTGATTCTGGTACAGTAAGCAACTGAGGAGATAAGCTTCTCCCTCTCGACCCACCAGGCTTGCACAAAGAACCTACTTTGGGAACAGGGGCTGAATATGTGCATGTGACCTTGGAATCCAAGCATAGAGCATCTTTAGCTGAATATAACTCAGGAGAGAGTGGGATGTGAACATCTAAAAGCTGAGTTCCTATTCACACTTCGAGCTGCTGAAGACTTTCATACCAATTGCAGGCTTAGCAGATATCGTTGGTTATTATAGCACTCTCTGCATCCCATATTCCCTGCAGATCCCTTTACTATTCTTGGGCATATGGGCTTCTGGGGCCTTCCTGCAGGAAGGGAAAATGGTCTGCTCTGTGGATCCCGCTTCTAAGTTCATCTCAACCAACCTTAGCCCTTAGGAGTGGGTCACCGCAGAGGGCTCCTGTGGGGGGTGACAAGCTCACCTAGCTAGCGAGCAGAGAGCAGAGAACAGCACATGGTAAGGAATACGGGCCAAGCTTACCGGAGCATTCTGTCCTGGGTTGAAAAGACAACAGAGTGAATCTGGGCATCTCCCAACATGCCTGTATCTTGACTGGTGTTACGGCCATCCAGGCTGCTGGCCTCCATGTTTTCCCCATCCTCCTGGAAATCCCCTGTACCTCCCTCCAGTGTTGAAACTTCTGTTCCTCTTACACCTTTCCCTTTCTCGGGGAAAGTCTGCATGGAAAATACATTCTTGAGACTTTGGTGTCTGAAAATGTCTTGATTCTATCTTTGTGCCTTTTTTTTTTTTTTTTTTTTTTTTTTTTTTGTAATTTGGCTGGGTATGGAACTACAGGTTAGGGAACATTTCCTTTCAGAATTTAGAATATGTTGCCCCATTTTCTTTTTGTTTCCAGGGATGCTATGGAGAAGTCCACAACCCTTCTAATTTCTGATACTTGTATGTGACGTTTTCTTTCTCTAGAATCTAGTGGGCTCCTTATTTTCTCCAATTTTTGGAAAATTTCCAATCATGTACCTCAGTGTGGATTTATTTTCATTCACCGTGACCCAACATTTGATGTATTCTTTGAAGCTGGAACCATTTGTCTTTTTTTAATCTCTGGGAAATTTGGAGAAATACTTTCATTTGTGATTAATCCCGTTTTGTCTTGTTTTCACTTCTCTCCCCACCTCCCGCCCGCCCTCTCTCTCCCACAGGCTGGACTTCTTGGACTAGTCTTTTATTTTCGCTTTCTTTTCTAATTTTTTTAATCTCTTCCACTTTTTGCTCTACTTCCTGAGATATTATATTGAGCTTTTCATTTCTGCTGTTTTTTTTTTTTAAAGATTTTATTTATTTATTTGACAGAGAGAAATCACAAGTAGATGGAGAGGCAGGCAGAGAGAGAGAGAGGGAAGCAGGCTCCCTGCCGAGCAGAGAGCCCAATGAGGGACCCGATCCCATGACCCTGAGATCATGACCTGAGCCAAAGGCAGCGGCTTAACCCACTAAGCCACCCAGGCGCCCCCATTTCTGCTGTTTTTAATTTCCAAGAATTTCATTTTGGCCTCAGAATGCTCCTTTTTTGTTTCTCCCGGTTCTTTCTTCTTGGATGCAGTATCTTCTCCCTGTAAAGATATAATAAATATACACTTTAATTCTTCTCTTCTCCCATGTTCTCAGTTATCTCCACTTGCTACTTTGTTTGTTTGTTGTTTTGGTGTTTATCTTCCACATAATTGGCTCTCCTCAGATGTTTGGTAGCATTGGGATATCCCATCATGATTAAGAGTGTGGATCTGGGGCACCTGGGTGGCTCAGTGGGTTAAGCTGCTGCCTTCGGCTCAGGTCATGATCTCAGGGTCCTGGGATCGAGTCCCGCATCGGGCTCTCTGCTCAGCAGGGAGCCTGCTTCTCTCTCTCTCTCTGCCTACCTCTCTGTCTACTTGTGATCTCTCTCTGTCAAATAAATAAATAAAATCTTTAAAAAAAAAAAAAAAGAGTGTGGATCTGTTAATCTGATGGGAAACCTTAACCTGATTTAAAACTCTAGGCAAGTGGGTGGAGCTTCAGACTTTGTGCCAGGATGTAGGATTGTAGGAGAACTTCCTATGTCAAGTATTGCTAGGTCTGTCACTCTTGAATTACAGAGTCCCCAAGTACTCTTAATGTTTAAAAGAGTGTTGACATATAAAAAGTGCCCAATATGTGTTACTCTTATTATTGTGGAAATATGTACCCCAAGAAGCAAATATATACATAACTCAAGTAATCGAAAGCTCAGAGAAGCTTATAAAGGTACAATCATTCTCTAAAATTTGGGCACAAACTTTAAATGGTGGCTTCGGTGCTTCCTGATTGGTGGATGGAGAATGGAGAGAACAAACGGAATGAGGATGCTGGGGGCCAACACAGGAGAAGATGGGCGGCAGCTGGACGAGAAGGAGAAGGGGGCTAGAAGACACGCCAAGTTGCCAGGGTAGCTTCCAGAGAATGCTAGTGGTTTCCTCATTAAGCTTGTGTCTAAACAGTCTTCATTTTTACAGTTCTAGTGGATTGGGTTCTGGCACGCTTGGGGACGAATTTGTTAATTAGCTCCATGGCTCCTTGGGTGGCTGTCCATTTTATGGGTGATGGCACCAGAGGCCCAGCTCTGCCAGGGGAAAGAAGGAATATTCCATTCATTGGGCTATGGGTTATTAAGCCAGTCTTTCTTCCTGTCACAGATTGTGAATTACACTGTTCTCTTCCAACCCCTTCGCTGCCTCCTCTTCTGTCCACAGCCAGAGGAGGACAGTGAGTCTAGCAAAGCCTCGTTGTTCTCAGTCTGGTGGGTGCTGGCCTGTGTGGCCCTCAGTAATTGGAGAAGGACCTTTTTCCTTCTTCCCACACCTGTCGATCCCCAACCACCTGGGAGTCCCCTCAAGAAAGCTGACCTGCAGCTTCCGCAGTGCTGGGCCACTGGCCAGAGTGGCGGATTCCTCCCGGGAGCTGGTGCAGCCCTTGGCAGGAGATCAGCCCTGCAAGTCATTGATTTCAACTACTCAGCATCTTGTCTCGGCAATGCTTGTGCGTCTGCCTCTCTCAATTCAATTGTAATAACTTTATTGGCACAAAGAGATGGAGAAAGGATTGCCCAAGTCAATAATCAAGTTTCTGCGACTGGGATGATATGTGCGTGTTTATTTATTTATTATTTAGAGGCTATTTCATCAAGATAAGAAGCATGGGCTCCCATTGTGTATTCTCTTTGGATTGCTCTCCAATAAGACAGTTCCTGCTGGGAGGCCGGAGTCAGATCTTTCCTCCCAGTGATGCAGCCTCATTATTTTCTCTTCTTGTTTTATTCTTGTTTGTTTCCATGTCTTTTTCATGCAACTTCTTGAATGAAAAAAAAAAAAAAGCAAGGTAAGCAAATACTGAGCACCTACTATGTCCTAGGCGGGACCAGAGTATTCAAAAACAGACCTATTTATTTGTTCTAAAGTGGGAAAAAAAAAACTGAGGCAAGCCATAATGAAGTGATTACATGATGTTACCCATCCATCCAAGAGGACATGCTTTCTATACATTAGAGAGGAAAGAAAGCTGAAGGGTTATATGTGCAGGTGTCCAGCTCTGCCTGATTAGATGTGATTTGGGGCAAACTACTCTGTGCCTGTTTCCTCACTTACAAAAAAAGGGAATGGTAACAGTAGCACCTGCCTCTTAGGGTTGTTATAAAAATCATGCAAGATTGAACATAGCACTTAGAAAAAGCCTGGCACTTAGTAAGCACTACTAAATATTAGCTGCTGTTGTTGTTGTTGTCATTATTATTATTATTATTATGATTTACAGAGATCTTAACAGTTTTCTCATCCAAGCTCTTCCTCTTCATAATGAGGACATAGAAGGCCAGAGAGACTGACATGCCCAAAGTCATAATTTGGTCTCTCTCTCTCTTTTTTTTTAAGATTTTGTTTATTTACTTGAGAGAGAGAGAGAGAGCACGAGAGGGGAGAAGGTCAGAGGGAAAAGCAGACTGCCTGCTGAGCAGGGAGCCCGATGTGGGACTCGTTCCCAGGACTCCAGGATCATGACTCCAGGACCATGACCTGAGCTGAAGGCAGTTGCTTAACCAATTGAGCCACCCAGGCACCCATAATTTGGTCTCTTTAACTGCAGACAAGGATGTTAATTACCTCTACACCATGCTGCCCCCTTGGTCAAGGTGTGAGTTTTGATTCTGGAAACTCAAGCAAAATTTTGACAAAGGATTCCTCTCTAGCCCACCTGATTCATTGGATAGCCTGGCTGATCTGCCCTCCGCCCAAAACCTCCAGACATCAGCTACCATGTGGATGGGTGGGACACCAGAAAACTCTCTTGGCATCAGTTCCCCCAACAACTGTTGTTAATACACGTGGCAGGGCCCTGGGAGTTTGCGGGGCAAGAAGCAAGCAGGAATCAGGAGGCCCTGTCTGCTCAGGGTCTTGTTTTGAGGAGTGTGGGGCTGGGTTGTTGATAGCCATGGAAGAGACTAGGAACTGGACCCTCTCTCTTTCCCTGCTCCACAACAGTAAAGTTCAAACATGGAGGTGGCAGGGGAGAGGGGTATGTTGCGCTGTAATGTAGCTGTGAAGTCACGGAAACACAGAGAACCTGCTCTTCTGATAGTCCTAGAGCCCCTCAGGTATAGCCTGTCACCCAACCAATTTGAGCAGGTGGAGCTAAGAGGCAGGTGGCATGGGCCCAGGGCAGATCAGAGGAATACGGGCCCAGGCCCCCAGGGGGCAGCTCTACTGGCAGCAGCAAACTTACAGCTTTGGCACAGCTGATTTTTTTCTCTCTTTATTGTTTTATCACAGATATGTGTGGGTGCAGTCCTGATGCTCTTTGTCACCCAGCAAAATCTCCTAATTCCCGCAGTCAACTGTCTGCACGTCCTGGGAGAGGCAAGAAGGGCTCTGTGCATCTGTCTGCATGCCCTCCGGGGGCAGGAGCCAGCTCTGTTTGACTCCAACGGTCTGCCACTCTCTGTAACTCTTCGTTCATTGATCCCTGGGAAAACTCTGATGGGCATTTTGCCATTCAGCGGTACAGGAGCAGCTGCCAAGGCAGTTGGGCATGGAAAGGAAGAATGTTATAAAAACAAGAGAGGAAGTTTGGCCTCTCACACTGAGAGAAAGGAAGGATGGGGAATTTACGGTGAAGAATGGGAGAGGGATGCCATGGTGAGAATCCGGACTTGGCATTCCTGCCTGGAAGAGTGGGAGGGGCTTGGAGTGGGTCCATAGCAGGGGACCAAGGAAGGGCAGGGATGGTGCCAGTGGTGATGGGTAATGAGGAGTCCGGGGTGGCTGCTAGCGTAGGACAGGTGGAGGAGGGGCATCTAGAAGACTGTTCCATTTTCCCTTTTTCAGGATTGGTATGTCCTGACTTCACCAGCAGGGAGTAGCGCTTGGCAGTACCTTAGGGATGTTTCAGCTGATGCCTCTTTTCAAACCAGCTGCTGGAAAATGGTACTGGGCTCAGTCTGTGAGTTTGAAAATGACCGTTGCCTCTGGAGGAGAAAACGTCTGCTCCTTAAACCTCACGGAATGCACTATTTTGAATTCAGTTACTCCAATCGGGAAGCAAGAGCCACCATGCTGTTTGGACTTATCAGCAATTAAGTTTTTAAGCCAACATTTGTAAAGTGCTATTTAATGTAAAACAATCTTACACATAATCCACTTGGTTTTGAAAATAACTCCAGTAGTTCCATTTTGTAGAGGTCAAATTGAGGTTTTAAAAAAGATACAAATAAGGCCACATAGCTAACAAAAGTCCATCAGACTTCCCAATTTTACTCTTCTGTTTTGCTTATTTCCTCACACTAAATGCCCCCCCCATACCAATCAGTGATATCATAAGGCTATAATTTGGAGCCCATGAATGAGTGACAGGGCATCAGTGAATCTATCCTAAAATTATTTGTAAAATTTGCATGAAAGTGACTTGTGTGCACTTTTTTCTGTGGAGGGGGTCCATAATTGGAGCAGATTTATAAATGTTTCCATGATAGCAAAACATGAAACAAAACATCATAAAAGGAAAAGCTGTTTGGCTCACACTTCTTATGCTCCTAACACCTGTCTCTCGCGTACAACAGTATCACAACAAACCAAAATGAAATTGTTAACACAAGTGTAACAACTTCTAAAAGCCGTGTGAAACAGATCAATTGAATCTTCAATTCTATTGGAATTTGGGGCTCTGTGTAGGCAGAATGTAGCTGTCTTGTCCTAACTGCTTCCTGGGTCTTTGCTCCCATTCCCACCCAGCCTGGGGAGGGGAGACAGCACACAGGCAGGAGACAGTGTTTCTGGTTCTCCTCAGGATGCCATCCTTCACAGACTTCTACAGACACTCTTGATTTCCCACTCAGAGTCCCACTTTGTTGTTTGCTTTCCAACACGCACATTCCTCAGTGTGGCCATGGGCTCTCCTGACTTTGGCCCTATTCCCAGACCCAGCACATCAGTCTTGATAAACTGACGAATCATGGTAATTTTATTCCCCTTGCTAGGAACTGGCCTAAGAAAGAACATGTAACTTAATTCTGACTGATGAGATTGGAGGCTCACTCTTCTGGGGATGCTTCTGGGAAAGGTTTTTTAGCTTTTGAGAGAACTGAAAAGAATACAGCCATCTCCTTTCTACCTCTGAACATGGCTGTGGACAAATATGGTCACTGGAGCTCTGGCAGCCATCTTGAGGCCACAAGGAAAAATGGCCGACATGGCAAAGGCAGCTGAGCAGAAAGTAGAGAAAAACCCCTGGTCCTTGACGAGGCTGTTGAGATACTGAAGTGACTAACCAAGGAGCTGCCGTCCGATGCTTGATGATATGTGAGATAGCAATTGACCTAATAGGTTAAGCCATTTTGAATTGAGTTTATGATCACTTGTCGGCAAAGCCATCCTAATTAATTTACATTAGTCCCATGCTATGCGACTACCTTCTATGAAATGTCTTAAAGTAAGATAATTCTCTAAGTTTTAAGGCTAGACTCACCTTGTAGAAAATAAAGAGCCAGCATCCCCAGATGAATGACCAAAACAGGAAGTGCTGGGTAAAGTCTCGTGCTTTAATCTCTGTAACGCAAAATTCCAAATTTCAGAAGGGACCTTGGGGATAATTTAGATGACTGTTAAACTGACATCTACAATCATGTAGGGATACATTAGAAGCCTACAGATATCTAACTGAAATTCAGTTAGAATTTTGTTTTACAATTAAAAATTCCTTGATTAAAAAAAATCACAGTTAAATATTTCACACACCAAATGTTTATATACTGGAAACAACTGGCATCTTTAAATTGGGCTTCTAGCTGTACATGCTTCTATGTATATAGTTCCTGCCATAAATATTTTGTAAATGTTGGTTGATTCAGAATGTCATGGCTCTGTGCAGGTCCCTTCTGTATTATTATAGTTTGGGTTTTGTTTTTTTTTTAATGCAGGCCTTCCTGTGTCTATTTACATAAAATCAGACACATGAGTATCAACTATAGCATGCATGGGCCTAAGAAATTAAATGCCAGCTGAAATATAGATTTGCCCAGCACCTTGTAAGATCACAGTACAGTAATTAGTCTTAAAATAGCAACTGGACAAAGGTTGCTGGGCGATGATCACTGCACATTACAGTTTCAGCATCTATAGTAGGATCCGAATGCTTCTCTTCCTTCCTTTTAAAGGCTGAATGAGTTTACCTTGGCAAGATGAAGATTCTGGGTTAATCCTAGGGAACTGATCAGCAAAGACACTGAACCTGAGAGGAGTATTCAATGTTTCAAGCAAAGTAGGCTTGTCTATTTTACATTTTTTAGTAAATATCTAACAGAGAGAGGCGATGGAGCAGCTGGGACATCATTGGACATCTCACCGTTGCTAACAATTGTTGTCATCATGTGTCTAGCATTATTCTGGAGCCTCACCTGTATGGACAGGTGTAAGCCACCCACAACCTTCCAAGGTAGGTACCATTAAATGTGCCCATTTTTACAAGCAGAAGACACCAAAACAGAGGCACTCAGCCAGCAAGGGGTAGTCTCAGGATTTGAACTCACAAAGTGTGCCTCCAGAATCTGGACTGTTTCTCACCACATTAGATGTTTCCTTGAGCAATGAAGATTTCCTTGGTTGAAGAAACTGTTCACCGACTCCCTCCCTCCACACTGGACATTCTCCACTTGAGGAAGGAGAATAGGTCTCACAGGCTGGTATTGAATCAATGTTGAGGGTAATTGTCATGCTCTTCTTTCAAACTTTCTGACCTGAAAATGATAGATGCTGGCGAGGATGCGGAGAAAGGGGAACCCTCCTACACTGTTGGTGGGAATGCAAGCTGGTGCAGCCACTCTGGAAAACAGCATGGAGGTTCCTCAAAATGTTGAAAATAGAACTGCCCTATGACCCAGCAATTGCACTACTGGGTATTTACCCTAAAGATACAAACGTAGTGATTTAAAGGGGCACGTGCACCCGAATGTTTATAGCAGCAATGTCCACAATAGCCAAACTATGGAAAGAACCTAAATGTCCATCAACAGATGAATGGATAAAGAAGATGTGGTATATATACATAATGGAATACTATGAAGCCACCAAAAGAAATGAAATCTTGCCATTTGCGACAACATGGATGGAACTAGAGCGTATCATGCTTAGCGAAATAAGTCAAGCAGAGAAAGACAACTATCATATGATCTCCCTGATATGAGGAAGTGGTGATGCAACATGGGGGCTTAAGTGGGTAGGAGAAGAATAAATGAAACAAGATGGGATTGGGAGGGAGACAAACCATAAGTGACTCTTAATCTCACAAAACAAACTGAGGGTTGCTGGGGGGAGGGGGGTTGGGAGAAGGGGGTGGGATTATGGACATTGGGGAGGGTATATGCTTTGGTGAGTGCTGTGAAGTGTGTAAACCTGGTGATTCACAGACCTGTACCCCTGGGGATAAAAATAAATGTTTATAAAAAATAAAAAATAAAAAATAAAAATAAATAAATAAATAATAATTTTAAAAAAAAAAACTTTCTGACCTGAAATTGCAGGGTGAACACCCTTGTACATTCACAACATCTCATGTGTGTGAATTAGGAATCTCTCAATGTTATGCAGCTAAAACAATACTATGTTGACTGACGAGGCCAAGGTAAGACTAGCAACTGCTTTGGGTTTCCCTTGTTTTCAAATTTTAGATATTCCTTGCAACAACCTCTTTTTTGTGACATGGCGACTTCGTAAAATGAACTTACAAAGTACACGAAGGGTAATGGTCACATCCGTCAGACCTATCCCTCCTGTTTCACCAGACTCTGCAGCTGGTTTAGGGCAAATATCAGAAAAGCACTTAGAAGCAAGGAGTAGAAACTCAGTGGTTTAAACAAAGAAGGGTTTGTGGCTCTTGCAGAAGGAGACGCCAGGAGGTAGATGGTGCTGGTGGTGGTCTGGCTTCTCCACACGTCGGCCAACATCTCTGACATTCTCTTGGCCTTTCCCCACAGACCCAAGCAGGCTGATGTCAGTGCAGCCAACACCATCACCCTCCAGACAGAAAAGGAGCAAGGAAGGTACGTACCTCCTTTGCCCCTTCCATCAGGAAAGCAAAATGTTCACAGAAAACTCCTACAGGATTCTGTTGACATCTCACTTACTTCAAAACTGTCACCTGGTCACTTCCAAGGGAGGGTGGCCAAGAAAGTACTTCACTTCCCTGGGCTTTAGAAGCAAAGTGGATGAAAGAAATGAGGTTAGAAATGGATGCTGAGTCAACCAGTCTAC
Source organism: Mustela lutreola (assembly GCF_030435805.1). Taxonomy (NCBI): domain Eukaryota; kingdom Metazoa; phylum Chordata; class Mammalia; order Carnivora; family Mustelidae; genus Mustela; species Mustela lutreola. The sequence continues at coordinate 99,434,184 of NC_081299.1, read as the reverse complement.
TGTGTCTGCTACAAAGGAAAACAAAGACTTTCTGGGTCACCTGGGGTACATTTCCTTTAGGGAACCAAGCAATATCGGCTTTGAGGGATTTAAAAAACAGGACACCCATGCACGCATTTAAGAACATTTGGTTAATTGCTTATTTTGCATGTAACACTGTACTGGGTCCTGGGAAGTCTCAGAGGTCTCGCGTTAGAGGTTCCCCAACCTGAAGAAGGAAGAGATGAGCTCGCTAACCAATTTTTCATCGTGCTAAGGAATCACGGGAAATTCTCAATCTCCATTTCTGTGTTACAAAAGGACTGGCTCTCTAAGGACACAGGAAACCTTAGAGCTCTCTGATTTTTGTTAAGATTTTTATTTTTATTAAGATATTCTCTGTCCCTGCTGCAATGTCACTGTGAGGGTTTGCTGTCAGCAACATGTAATGGCCCACATTTCCCTAGCAGCTTAAGTCATCATTACATTAATTTGATGTGATGGAGCAACCAGAATGTGGCATGGGAATTGTATTTTAATGGGAAACAGCACTCCAACCTTCAGAAGCAAGGACAGATGGAAAAAGCTTGGAAAAGACCCGGAAAAGTCAACATTAATAGGAAATAAGAATTTAGAACTTAGGGGAACTTGGGTGGCTCAGTCAGTTAAGCATCTGTCTTCAGCTCAGGTCATGATCCCAGGGTCCTCGGTCAAGCCCCGTGGCAGGCTCCCCACTCCAAGGGGGGTCTGCTTCTCCCCATCCACCCTCCCCTACCCACTCCCGCTATTTCTCTCTCTCTCTCTCTCTCTCAAATAAATAAATAAAATAAAAAGAATTTATTTGGAGCTAGCATTAAAAAACAATTTATAAACACTTTTCATCCTTCCAAGATTCTAACACTGTTTAGACACCTTTTCAGGAGTGAGTGGCCTGCCTGTTTCTGAAGGTGGCTGCTCTTCATTTAACTTCAGGTGCATACCCTGAGTGACCTGGTAGAAACAGTCCTTCATACATTTCATAAATCTTTAATGAGCACCCTTTACGTTCCAAGCACTGTAGTGGGTCCTTGGTCTCTTATCTGGGATGCTTATGTCTACTGGAAGAGATGGGTACCTTGACTAAACACTGAAATTCACTGGGACAAGTTGCCCTAATAGAACGGTGAACCAGGTACAGAGAAAGTACTGCGAGATCCAGGTCAATCCTGCCTGTTGCAGGTATGGGACATGGAGAGCATTAACTGGCAGAGGAATGGGAAGAATCTTCACAAGCAGAGGAAAAGCAACCTTTGAGTAGCAGGACATGTGCAAAGGCATGGAAATATGTTTGGAAAATATCTTCTGGATTACAGCGTATGTAGGGGAGAAGGCTGGGTAAAGGACTCAAGGGAGTCCAGCTTGTTTTGAAAGTGTTTTGGGTTGCCTTACATACAGAAGCATAGGCTAGCCAATTAAGGCAAAACTGTGCTGGCTATTGGTTTTCCTTGGCTTTTCTTTGCAACCAGCTTTCATTTCTACCATCTGGGTCCTTTATTACAGGGACCAGAAGCCTGAGAACTAGCCATCTCATGCTCCTCTCTGTCCAGGGCTCTGGACACAATTCGTCAGCCAGTGAGACACTCTTGCTTAAGATTTGGAGATGGAAGGGCCTGGGAAGCACACAGTGTTGGTCTGCTTCTGGCAGCAGCTTATGGGTGCTTGGGCTTTGGCTGAAACAAGGATTTAACAAAATCCTCAAGGCACCCTGCAGCTGTCCTCTTCACTGCTATCCTACAGATCATCAGTGATCATCAGTGGAGGTTTTCTGCAGTTTCCTGATCCTGCTGGAAACAACTTCTTAACTGTAGGAACACAGCCGCAGTGGTGAACCCAAAAGCTAACAGCTTCTTCTGACTTTCACTAAAATCCCATTTTCCTAATAGTCTTGGAGGCACCTAATCCCCTCTATGAAATCTCTCTGAACTTCCCCTGCTACAGTATCAATATACAGAAAGGTTAAGGACCAAATGACCCCTAACTGCAGCCCGTGTTAACTGTCTCCATAGAAAATCTAGAGTTACCTTTTAGAACTAGAAAGAAAGTTCATCACGGTTGCTGGATGCTAAGACTGTGCTATTAAAAAACAAAAACAAAAACTAGTGCACAAGTCACAAACCCGGATGCAATCTTGATTGCCCGTCACCTCTCACACCCAATCACCAAGTCCTGCTGATTAGACCTACTTGACCTTGCACAAAAGCGTCAACCCCGGCTCCCACCCTAATCAGACCACTAACACGTCTCCCCTACATTACTAACTTAACCCATCTGGGCTGCTATCGAGAAAATACCACAGACTGGGTGGTTGATAAACGACCCAAATGTTTCCTCACAGTTCTGGAGGCCGGGGAGTCGTGGATCAAGGTGCTGACAGATTGAGTGTCTGGTGAGAGCCTGCTTCATGGTTCAGAGGTAGATGCCTTTTCACAGTGTCCTGACTCGGTAGAAGGGACCAGGGAGCTCTCTGGCCTATTTTATAAGGGCACTAATCTTACTCACGAGGCCTCCACCCTCATGACGTAATCACTTCCCACAGGTCCCACCTCCAAACCCCATCACACTGGGGGTTGGGTTTCAACATATGAATTTGGCTAGGGGAGGCACGGAAACGACACAAACATTCAGTCCATAGGAGCTGCCTTAACATCCTAACAGGTCTTCTGGATGTCGTTTTACCTTCCTGCATTCTTCACTACACAGCTGGAATGGTCTTCCTGAAACATGAACTCAACCCACGCATTCTCCCGCTTCGAAGGCTCCTCATCACTCTGAGGGTTAATCCCCAACTCTTCAATGTGGTTTACAATGTCCTTCACAACCTGCCCTCTGTCTCCCTCTCTAGTTTTTCTCTCTCTACACCACACTCCTCTTTTGAGAGCTCTAGCTTGACTGTCATTCTGTCATAGTCTCAAATAGCCCTTTGCATAAAGTTATCTCTCAGAGCCTTATCTTTCTCCTTAGCCCCTCCCCCTCCTCAGCTCCTAATTGAGCTTCAGGCTGAGGATGGGACCTCACCGTCTCTGACTTAGCAACCTGGGCTCTCCTAATCCCCCTGGCGCCCCTGTCCCACCACAGCCCCTTCTATCCTTCATTGTTACTGCTTGTTGAATTGTTGTTCGCCATCAACCAACTGCAAGCTCCACGAGGCTGGGAATGTGTAAATCATTGGACTTCTAGTGCTGACACACGGAAGGTGCCCATTAAATATTTGTTAAAAAGAAACCCATACTCTAGGCCCTCTTCAGATGTTAGATTGAGGGGTAACAGGTGAGCAGGAGAAGGGAGGTCATGTCAAAGACAACCAAGCTCTACTGATGGGTTACTGTGCTACACGAACCCCCACAGGGGACCACAGGGAAGCTCATTTCCATATCAGCAAACCCCAGGATGAGGTGAAGCACTTGTCTTGGGCATAAAATTTGGGGAGGAACCAGAAAGTTCAGTAATCAAGACAACACTTTAATGAATATTAAAGGGCCATATTAGAGGCAAAAAGAAAAAAAACTGGGAAAAAATACGGATCCTGACTATATTTAATATTTGTAAATTTTAGATATTTTGTTCTTCAAGGTGTTTTTACATTAATTTTAATTTTTTATCACTTTGTATTAAGATATTCTGTTTACTTGATTACCGTGTGTGTTGGCATGCTCTGAATGTCTGCACTTCAGTCAAGTTCATCACTCACCTAACTAGAGTCCCAGGTCATCATCTGTAGACTGTTTTACCAAACTCTGATGCGAGGGCTTGTTGTTTCCTTGTTCAGTATTATGTGCAATGTGTTTTTTTAAAAATATGCCCTTTCTGGGCGCCTGGGTGGCTCAATGGGTTAAAGCCTCTGCCTTCGGCTCAGGTCATGATCCCAGGGTCCTGGGATTGAGCCCCGCATCCCTCTGCTCAGCGGGGAGCCTGCTTCCTCCTCTCTCTGCCTGCCTCTCTGCCTACTTGTGATCTCTGTCTGTCAAATAAATAAATAAATCTTAAATAAATCAATAAAAATACACTCTTTATAAATGAGGGACCTTCCTTTTACTCCTGGCTTACTAAAAATATTTATTAGGAACAGTCACTGAATTTGAAAGCAAGTGCTTTTTCAGCATCTCTTGAGATGATCATGTAGTATTTCTCCTCTAATGTAAGAAGGTAGTGAATTACATGGGTAACAGTAAGAAAAGTTGTTCTCGATTTTTTGTTATCATAAACAAACAATAAGCACATCTATGAGACCATTTTTTCAGTCATTCGAATTACAGCAATTAGGCCAAACCCCGGGCAGAATCACAAATGGAATTAATGGGTTGCCATTTTATTTGAAGCTTTGTCATTTTGAGCTTTTCCCAAATAAACCACACTTTCAAAAAATGTCAGTATCAATAGCAGCAGTCTTCCCTCACGAGTGGTCTGGGGGGATTTTGACACATTTTCACTTCCTACTTCCTCTCTCACCGTTTTCTGGCCCAGGTCGTGAGTGAGTGAGGGTCAGGCAGGAGTAACAGTGCAGGAACTGTTAAACCTGATGGGAACTTTCAGTACGTTTGCTAGGAAATAAAAGAAAATGCCCCACTCAACCGTACTTCAAGCAAAAATTTAAAAAGAGAAATAAGAAATTTTAAAAAAGAAGAAAAGAGAGAATCCCCACATATGGCAGGATTCTGTCAGGGGAATTTGCTACTTTAGAACCTCCCAACATGTGTGAGTGTTGCAGAAAAAGAAAGTTGGAGCTTAGGTAGGAGAAAAGGTAGCCAGCTCTTTCATGTCTTCTCTTCATATCTTGGCTGGGAGTGTGGAGTAGAGACAACTTCATGACTGACTCACCAAATGGCAGGCAGGTCAGCCTCTTCTCTCCTTTCTAGGGGCATCTGTGGACTGTGGCTTAATTAGATAAGTCAATGTGAAGTCCTGCATGGGAATGAGACAGTGGCACGTGCAGATGCCAAGGAGGTGAGCAAGGTTGCCCAGGAGGCGTGTGGACAATGGCTGGGGCAGTGCCCAGGACCCCAGTGTAAGCTGCTTGAGAGCAGGGGCGTCATTGTCTGTCTGCAGGGCTGAACCTGCCAAGCTTCATATAAAGCCTGACACACAACAGTGCCCAGTAAATACCTCACAACAAATAAAAGAATGAACCACCAAGTCCTATTAGACTCCACCATCAAGGACTGACCCGAGGAGAGGAATATGAGAAATGAGAAGAAAATCCGGGGACACGGTACCATGACTGCCAAAGGAAGAATGTGTTAAGTGGAGAGAACAGACAACATTGTGTCAAATTATGCAGAGTAGTGGAAGTCAGCGCAGGTACAAAACAGCCAATTTGATGTAGAAAAGAAAAACATCACAGCAATGACTTAGAAGATAAGGGTTTTGATGTTATTGTTTTGTCTGTTTGGTGCATGGTTGGAAGTTCAGAGGGGCAGTGCCTCAACAATGGCCCAGTGCTTTTCTTTCTCTCTGCTATTGGCAGCATGCTGGATTTCCTTCTCCTGTCACAAGATGGCTGCTGCACCTCCAGGGATTGCATCCATACCCCCACCAGAAGGAGGGAGGATGGGCAAAAGAATAAAGTGAGCCAGCTGAGTCTGTCCTTTTTTCTTAGGGACACTAAAGCTTTCCCAGAACAAGCTTTTACTTACCCCTCCCCGTTCCTCTCTAGGTCATGGAGTCACCTTTAGATCAATTCTGGACCCAAAGTCTTAAGATTCCATCACTGCCTTAGTCAATCACATTCATTCACTGTAGCTGAAGAATGGCCTCTCCCTGAAATCAAGGGGTCTCCAAAGGTGGCTGAAAAGAATGGAAATCTGTTGGAGGAACAGAGGGAGAATGCACGTTGGGTAGACCACGGATGATGTCTGATACAGAAGTTACATTTCTAAAAGACCCAGCGGGATCAGCGGTGCAATTTGTGGGGCCTTTTACAAAATGGGAATCTAGAATCCCTGTTCAAAAAATACATGAAGAATTTCAAGGCAGCAACGGTGGAGCACTAAACCAAGTGTGGGGACCTTCTGAGAACTGGTCCCCCTGCCTGCCACTGTCTTCCTCCGGTGCCAGGGAAGTCAGCCCCAGGCCCAAAGCTGTCCATTAAGCTGGGAGCTCACTGGTCAATTCAGGTGAAGCGGGGAGGGGGAGGAGAGATGAGTGCAGTAGGTTGAGGAGTGAATGGGGGGTGAGCAAGTGGCAAAGGCACCAACACTCGCTGGAGAAAATAGACACAGTGTGGTAGGAGAAGGCTGGCTAACTAGGGAAAGAGAGAAGAGAGGGGGCGAACTGCTGCTCAGGCATTTTCTGTCTCTCTTCCAGGCCAGCTTGCTTCGGAGCCTGCGGTGGGGGGTGCTTTCATGTAGGGCAGGTGGGGGAGGGGCTGGCGCCGACAGCTGCCCTCACCCCTCACCAAGCACATGCCATCAAACCAGGGGATCATGGAAACAGAACCCTGGGTCAGAAAAATCAGAAAAGCTAGGCTGGAATCCCAGTTCGGACTAGCAAGACTCTGAGTCTCCATCCCTTAGCTCACCTGTCAACAGAGGGTCACGCGCTTATGTAGGGGTGACTTGCTACAAAGGGAAGGTGCGGTTATTGCCTTTTGAGTGCACACCCTCCACACAAAAGCTGGGCAACCCTTCCCTGCCTACGCCTCCACCACTGTGGACCCCAGCCCCTCGATACAAATTTTTAGAGGTGGTGTCAATTTTAATAGATTTTATAACTATGCAATGATACTGTCAATACAAGCAGTGGGTCGGAAGGTGCAGGGAAGGAAGGGCAAGGAAGAGGTACGTATGTTTGTTTACGTAAACCCACTCTGTTCCTCCCCACTCCCACCTCTGCCATCCATTAGAGACCCGCTCAGGGCTATGCCACCTGGTGATGTAAACAGTGCCTCAATGACGTCACCCCCATCAGTGCCAGGAGACATAAATTTCATTTCCCAGAAGATGCCGCAGACAGTAGCTTCTGGGCAAACAGTGACTCTAGCAATAAATATTGGCAGAGGAGAGAGACCTTTAATGGAAAAGCTTTGTGAACCTAGAGCAGCGAGGCTGTAAATCCCAAAACAGAGAGGGATTTAATATCTTAGATCAGAAGACAGATTCATCAGAGCAAATAAATAATTCTATAGCCCATTTGGGGCAATCAACTATTAAAATTTAAGTATTAAAATAAAAACCACATCTGAGGTAAGAAACCATAGAAACGAGACAGAAGCCCCCCAACTAGAAAGAAAACGGCCTAGCCAGGGCTGGCTGTGGAGGGGTGGGGTAGAGGGATGAGCAAGCAGAGCCAATCAGGAGATGGTGGGCGGAGCCTCCGCTGGGTCCGGGGTAGGAAGAGGAGGCGGACCCACAGAGCCCCAAAGATAGATCCCACCGGATGGAACTTACCCGATGGCAAACACAAATTGTGCAGGGAGGCTAGCAAGAATTTACCTGGAAAACAAAAAAGGACACATGACAAGCTAACCTAAAGGCCAGAAAGTGGCCCCCAAATATCACTTATCAACAGAATGCGCTGGGAACGGGGGTGCCATGACATTATGAGTAATGTAACGTGAATTTCCTTTCCTGTGTGCTCCTCTGCAGGGAGTTCGCATCAAACACACTGCCTGGCTGCAGGAAGAAAACCGAGGCTTGTCTTCATCTTGCCTGATGTCTGGACATCCCGTGCTTTGGAACACATTGGTTCTTCTCAAAAGGTGATGCCGACATCCAGGGACAAAATCCCGCTATACTTGACCTAGGACGTTGCACACCAGGCCATGACTGGTCAAGGCCAAAGGCAGACCTAGAGTGGGAAGGATGCATGCCGGCGAGGGTGCTCCCACGCCTCCCCTAGCCCGTTCTTTAGAATGTTTGCACCCAGTGGGGTAAACAGGTCAGGTCTTTCTTGTCTCCTAAGATGCAGAAATGGAAATTCAGAGAGGTTAGGTGACTTGCTCAGGGTCACATAATCTGGGTCTTCTCAGGAAAAATCGTGAGCTTTACTACAGTACTAGTGTACTACAAAGCGGTGCCAAATTCCAACTCAGCTTGAGAAACTTTCCCGGCAATTCTACCTCCAGAATGAGAGATTCAAATGTGCACAGGTGGACCTGGCGATTCCCTGGGGCTCCCCAACAGGCCCTGCCACTAGATCCTATTCTGGAATTGACCCCCATGAGGGCACAACCTCTGGACAGAAGGAGCATCCTCAGAGGCCTGGAGTCCATCTTTTCTAGACCCGGCACTATTGTGAGCAGGCAGAGGTGAGGCAGGGCGCTCGGCCGATGGCGTGTGTCCCATGGGGTGTTAGCCCTGACTGTAGATCAGGATATAATCCACGAAAGCTGGCTCTGAAACTCATCCTTACGGAGAGTGCCAGGGGAGTCAGGGATCAGGCGGCTTGAGAACCAGGATGGGTATACCCTGAGGACAAAAGCCAAGTCTTATTCACCTTTATATTCCTTCTGCCCAGCACATCATGTGACATTTACTACCCTCAAAACTGGCTTATGGAATAAATGGACAGATAAAGTGAGTCTCGGCTCTGTTGCACAGACAGCGCGTGACAGTAAGTGAATTCCCTAAGCTCTCTGCACTCTAGCTTCCTTGGGGAGGTGAGTTACACCTTATGAGTTTGTAAGAAATAAATGAACTAACACACCTGGAAAGAGCCTGACCAATTACAATGCTGCCCCAAATGTAAAGCTTCCAGAGGAAGCATTGTTAACATTAGAAATTACTTTCTTGTTTAAATTTTTTAAAATGTTTCGAAAGATTGTATTTACTCATCTGAGAGAGAGAGGACACGCAGAGGGAGGAGCAGAGGGAGAAAGAGACTCCCCACTGCCTGGGAGCCTGGCACAGGGCTGGATCCCAGGACCTGGAGATCATGACCTGAGCCAAAGGCAGATGTTTAACCATTCGAGCCACCCTGGTATCCCAGAAATTGCTTTCTTGACCACCGTTATCTTTCTTTGCTACCAAGACTCTCTCTTGGTGTCCCTGTAATTATGGTCTCCCACCCTGACCTCAAGGCACTGATGATGGGTGGGAGTGCAGAAAGAGAAATCAGGCTCAAGTCATGGAGAGTCTGGCCACACATCTAATTCTCACTGAGAATCGGCAGTCCCCAGAGTGTATCTGTAATTAACACGGCAGCCTGGAGACTGCCCACCCCTCACGCTGGTATTCAGAGCAATGGACAGGCTAGATAGATCCATGGGAGGGGGGGACGGGGTGTGGAGTGTGTGGGTGATCCAACTCCTGAGCCACACCCATCCCAATGGCTGTTCAGAGACTCCCACTGGAATGAGGAAGTGGGCCTTTTTTGCTATGTTAGACCACGGTCAGTAAACGACCACCCGCGGGCCACATCTGGCCGGCTACCTGTTTTTGTGCAGCCAACAAGTGAAGGATGGCTTTTATATTTTTAAATGGTGGGGGGAAGAAATCAAAATAATATTTTATGACATAAGACAATTACATGAAACTCAAGTGTCAACACCCCTACAATAAAGTTTTATCAGAACATCACCTCACACCTTTGTGCACATAATTCTCTGTGGCCGCTTTCACAGTTGCAGTAGATCTGCAGGGGAGACCCAGGGCAGGTCCCTGGTCTAAGTTTTTAATTCAACAAACTTTCAATGAAAACAGACTCTTGCCAAGCTCGCGGCTCGTCTCTGAGGGTACACCAATGAATAACAGTACAGCTCCGTTCTTGTGAAGCCCAAGGTCTAGAAGGGCACACAAGTAAAACGCCTGTTTCTCTGTGTTCCCAGAAACACCAGATTCATTCTGAGACCCTGGGTTTGTAGACAGATTCCAGTCTGAGGTCACGTGGCCTCTACCAGGGGTCCTAGCCATTCGTGATTTCAGTGAGGGCACAATTTTGCAGGAGAAGGAGCTGGTCCCTTGAGGCATACCAAGGGGTCCCTTTGAGTGCTTTGGGGTAGGGGCTGGCTCTCACACCCAGGTGCTGGCCTGCATCAGCCTGTTCTGACTGGCTCTTTGCAAACAGGTATGGGGAGATCTAGTCACAAGAGTCCGAAGTCCCTGGTGCCAACTCTCCAACAGTCCATGGGTCACCCACCCTCTGTTGATGGCTGCGTCCCCTGTTCCTTTAGTGGATTGTTTTATTGTTTCATTATTAAGATTTTATTGTGGGTCCTGCCTGCAATCTGGTCTCTCCCTCTTACCGCTCTCCCTGCCGCACACAGATGTAAAGTGTGTCTTTCCCCAGGGAAACTCGCCAAGTCTCTCCCGATGCCACCTTTGGTCATAGGCTCTTCACAGCGGGCAGAGCCAGAGCCAGCAACAGTCAGCACCAAGCACGGAGCAGTAACAAAGCAGTAAATCATAAAATAACTTTCAATATGCCAGCAACCTCAGGGTTGACCGGTCTGGCGCAGAACTAGTGCAGCCCCCAGCCTAGTGTGAGGGAGAAAGTCTACCGTTGAAAGTCAGACAGGCTGAGGAGCTCTGCTCCTTGCCATGCTCCGCACACACACACAGGCGCTTGTCCAGTGGGATCTGTGAGCTGAGCCCAAAGGTAATGGGTAGGGCTAACTTGAGCATTGAAAGTGAGCTTCAAGGGTAACCGAAGAAGTAAAAGAGGTTCCTCTGGGGCGCCCGAGTGGCTCAGTGGTTAAGGTCTGTCTTTGACTCAGGTCATGATCCCAGGGTCCTGGGATGGAGCCCTGCATCGGGCTCCCTGCTTAGTGGGGAGTCTGCTTCTCCCTCTACCACTCCCCACAGGTGGGAAATGGCAAAGTGGTGAGGAGCTGCAGTGTTCTGGGCTGTGGAATTCGCTCTTCTGCCCCTGCTTTCTGGGCCTGTTTTGTCCAGCTGAGCTGCAGGGGACCCTGGTGAGCGGCGGCACAGTGAGGGAGGCCGACTGGTATGCTGAGACAGAGCACTCCCACTAGGACAGACGGCTTGAGGTGGGAGCACTCTGAGGAGGCCCCTAGAGCACCGTGGCCTTCACTGTCACTGTCGCTTAGTTTTTAAAAAAGTGTGTACGAAGGGCGCCTGGGTGGCTCAGTGGGTTAAAGCCTCTGCTTTCGGCTCAGGTCATGATCCCAGGGTCCTGGGATCGAGCCCTGCATCGGGCTCTCTGCTTGGCAGGGAGCCTGCTTCCTCCTCTCTCTCTCTGCCTGCCTCTCTGCCTACTTGTGATCTCTGTCTGTCAAATGAATAAATAAAATCTTTAAAAAAAAAAAAGTGTGTACGAACCCAATGTGTCTAATTCCAACCAAATACTAATGAAAATTACATTTGTAATTGACAGTTGTGTAGTGTCTTATAATTTTCAAGCTATTTTCAAAAGTGTGGTCTTCCCTTACTCTCTAGAACTGTCATGGGAGATGGTGGTTATGACCAGTTTTCTCACTTTACAGATAAGGATGGGGAAACAGGGCCCGAGTCTGGTACCTTCCACAGCAGCCAGTCAGTCCAGAGATGGGGAAGCTCTGTATAGCATCGGCAGCAAGCTGGCTCCTTCCCTTCCACTCTGCCCTCCTCGCCTCTTGGACTGGTCCTCAGGCCTTTTTCCTGGGTCAGAACACAGCTGCCACATACTTGCACCATGAAACCCTGAAGCAAAAAGAGATTGTGTCTTCCTTGAGTTATTTTTTAAGACTGAGGGAGTCTCTGCCAGAAGCCCTTCCCTGCAGACTTTTCCACCTGCAGCATTAGCAAGAACAGGCACCATGTCCAATCCTAGTGGAGTCGCTGGAAGGAGGAAGGTATTACCGGCCTGGGCTCAGAGGCATTGTGCTGACCGGCTTCACTCTAAATTCATGACCGCTAACCTCAAGAAGGCTCTTACCGCTGCCTGGCAACACACGACTTTATTTATTCCTGCCCCAGTGCTTCTTGGATGCAAGTGTGCATCTGAGTCCCCCGGGGGCTTCTCAGAGCACAGACTGCCCAGCTTGGCGCCAGAGTTCCTGACCCAGGAGGCCTGGGTGGGGCGGGGCTGAGAAGGTGCATCTCTGATGAGCTCCGGGTGACCCTGGTGATGCTGTGCGTCCTGCCGGGGATCACACTCTGCGAACCCCTGCTCCAGATTGGGGACCAGCTTACTGCCCTATACACACCCCTGGGCTCTTCTTTCTCCTCAGACATCGTGCACGTCGCCCTACCTGCTCCTCCGTCTCAGCTGACACCCTGCTGACTACTTCAGTGAGAATGGAAGATAACCAGCTACCTCCATCACAACCAACATTATAGCCTTTGGCTTCCCTTCTGCTGCTATGGATGAACTGCCCTGCTCTGATTTCAGGCCGACTCTACATCTGTGCCTTGGACCTTAGCTCCTCTCACACAGCCAAGGGACATCACTCCAAAACACGTACCCCTCATCAGCTAACTTCCTCTAATATTTTCTTTTCTTTCAAAAAGATTTTATTTATTTATTTGACAGAGAGAGCGCAAGCAAGCGCACAAGCGGGGCGTGGGGGGAGTGCGGCAGCAGGCAGAGAGAGAGGGAGAAGCAGGCTCCCCACGGAGCAAGGAGCCTGATGAGGGACTCGATCCCAGGACCCTAAGATCATGACCCAAGCTGAAGACAGACACTTAACCCACTCAGCCACCCAGGCGGCCTCTGATATTTTCCATCCTAAAGCAAAACAAAACAAACACAAAAACTCCCTTGACCCCAATCCCTCCTCAGTCGCGAACTCAATTCTATTTCCCTTTATAGGAGAACTCTTGGCATCTCTCTACCTGCCCCCCTCACTTCCTGTCTTTCCTTCTTCCTTGAACCCCCTCCAACCCCACTCTGGTTGCCCCCTCTCCACTGAAGCTGTTCCTGTCAAGGTTAGCCATGACTTCCTGGTCCTGATTCCCGGAGTCATGTCTGTTTCCACGCTACTCAGCTCGTTAGCAGCATCTGACACGGCTTCTCACTCTGCCCTCAGAGCCCCCTCCCTTGGCTTCCGGCCACTGATGTCACTTGGATCCCCTCCCTCCTCTCTGGCTGTTCCTTCTCAGTCTCTTCTGCAGAGTGCTCTTCCTTTCCTGACCTCCGAGGGCTGGAGAGTCCTAGAGCTCAGGCCCGTATGCACATTCTCGCTTGCGGAGTATCAGCTGGTGTTGGGATTTGAAATGCCACCTCCATGCTGTGACTCCCAAATTTCTATCTCCAGCCTGGATCTCTCCACTGAATCCCAGACACAAGCATCCGTGGCAAGCAAGCAGCTCCAGATATATAACGGGTGCGTCAAATTAACATCTCCCAAACTGGGCTGCTCCTTCTTCCCCAGCATGACGGCATGCACGTGCACTAGGCTTTTCCTCCTGCCCACAGCAAATGGAGATTTTGCTCCCCAGTTCCTCAGGCCAAAAGCTTGGAATCATCCTTGCTTCTGCTCTCTGCTCTCACACACCGCAGGCAAACCGTCAGCAAATACCAACCGGTCTCTTTCAAAATGTATCCAGATACATTTCAAAATGTATCCATCTGACCCCTGATGGCAGCCTCTGCTGTAATGGACTCTGGTCCAAGCCATTCTCATTTCCTGCCTCCACTGTTACAGAAGCATCTTAACTAGTCTCCTCACTTCTTCACTTGCCTCCTGCGCCCCCCCCCCCCCACCAATTTTCACCAGAGTCAGCCAGAGCGATGCCATTAAAATGTAAATCAGATTATGTCATCCTTCAGCTCCAAATCCCACTTAGAGCAAAGTAAAATCCTTACAAAGGCTTGCAGGGGATCTGGGCCTGGACACTTCTCTGATGTCATCCCCTGTCCCCTACTTCTCTGCAGGCGTCCAGCCTCCTGGCAGTTCCCTGAACACAACAAGTACGTGCTCACCTTTACCCTTGCTGTGACTCTGCCAGGGGTACCCCCTCTTGCAGAAATCTCTGGGTCTAGTTGCTTCAGCTTTCTGCTCAAAGGTCTCCTACTCAGAAAAGGCTTTCCCTGACATCCCTAAATGAAACAGGAACAAACCCCTACACTCACTTCCATCCCAACACTTCCTCTTCCACTTAAAGCTACTTTAATTTTCTTGCAGCACATATTACCACCTGACATACTATATACGTGTTTGTGTATCATATATCTCTCCCCCTAGAATGTATGCAGCATGAGGGTAGGGAATTTGAACCTACCTATAACAAGCACTCAGTAAAATTTGATGAATTAATGGAAAGGGGAGATCCCACAGTAAGCCGACAAATAGGCAACTAAGTTATACTTTGGGTTTTTATGAGTTAGATTAGTCGTAGTCAGTCCCACAGCCCTGTCAACTCTGTATTTCCAGACTGAGATTCCGATCTGCAAGGCCAAGAAACAGATTCTGTACAGTATACTGGGGATCTCTGTATTGTCATCCTGAGAGACCCAGCCAGCCAGCTTCCTTCAAAGGAGCTCCATCTCTTAGATCCCCCAAGTCCTAGGCCCTTCATATTCCTTGTGGCAAATTCTTTTTACAAGGCAGATAATTCCTTCCTGATGGATCAAGTTCACAACCACTCATTTTGTACGCTGTTTTTCTCAAAGCTGGCCACACCTATAGGCACCACAAAGAAACCTACCTAGCATAATTCACCCTCTCCTTTCCTGCCACAAGATAATCTACACAGTTAAAAGAACTGTAGAATCATTTTGGTAACTGTGTCTAATCATAGTATAACCACCTGTACCTTGACAAGAAAACTGATTATTGTATCAGGCATTAATGAAACTTTCTTCTTTCATATGAGCCCAAATTTCTCATCCCAAGACAATAGTGGGTTTTTGTTGTGGTTGTTATTAAAAATAGAAAAATACAAATAACAAAAACATAAATACATTAAAAAATGAGTATATAGAATATAAAAGAGAAAAATACAGCATCTGGTGCAAATAGCAAGAATTTCCACAAGGAGCTATCTGTTTGGAGATTTGCCAGTGTGGCATTTAGTACATGCCTGCCCTAATAAGTAGACCTGAGGTGACCTCCCCAGGTGATTTTCTCTTCTATGAAGGACCACACTTCAGGTTCTGGAACAATCCAACAGATCAAGAGATTGGCAAAAGGAGATGGAAGGACCCAACTGGAAATGAGGCAGGGTGGTAGCCTAAACTCTGCTTCATCCAACCCTCCACTGAGTAGGATTAAATTGATCTAATTGGGTAAGAAGATAAGGCAAGAGTTCTGCAAACTGGGATGGATTAGGAAGACTTTCATTATCTTGCTAATGGCAATGCGTAAATGTAGCTGGTTTAGAGCAAGTCACTTGATAATAAGACGGAATTCCAAACCCAGTGGGAGAAATGGGTTTTGCTGAATGGATCCTTACTCTCTACATGGTGAAGAGGAAGAAAACCCCGAGGCAGTAAACTGAGAGGCAGTTGGAACCACTCAGTTTTGAGTGGGCATCAAAGCAGTGTGACAGAGGTAAACAATACCTGATTTCAAAACAGCTGCTTCATCCTGTCTGGAACTAGGCCAAATGCCATGCCAATGGCCTGGGGCTACCCACTGGTAGGAGGGGTCCTCCTGATAGTTAAGTAGCTAGAGTTTCCATTGTGCTTGAGTTGGCTGTTTCAGCATTTTTAAATAGATGTAGAACCAACCACACGATAAAAATGCTTAGTAAATGGCAAAAGTCTACCGAATAGAACAAAACATGTACACAAGGCCTGTTGAATTTTGTTACCTAGTTGCTATTTTCCAATTCATCGTTTCTATGTTAGAAAGCTCTGCAATTTTAGTGCTACCCATGTGCCACTGCCCCCTCGTAGGTAAGTCAATATATCTGCCGTGCCTGAACATCTCTTCTCCTCTTGTGATAGTATCAAGGTTTAAGTGTCCATGAGGAATTAATGTTCAGAACTTAGCTCAAGAGCAGAGCTTGTCAAACTACTGCGCCTCCAAATCAGCTGGGCAATCTCGTTAAGAGATTCTAATCGTGGAGTCTGGGCTGCGGCTTGAGAGTCTATGTTTTCTAACAAGCTCCCAGGTGCTGCCAGTGCCAGCCCAGGGATGGACCACGCTTGGCTCAGCAGGGCTTTCTATACAGTCTGCAACCTGAGTTCTCTTTTTTCTTTTCTTTTTAAGATTACTTATTTGTTTTTTTATCTAGTAGGTGTTAGAGAGAGAATGGGAAGGAGAGACAGAGAGAGAGAGCTCCTGAGCACAGGGGAGGAAGAGGGAGAAGCAGACTCCCCACTGAGCAGGGAGCCTGACTCCTGGCTTGATCCCAGAACACTGTTATCATGATCTGAGCTAAAGGCAGACACTCAACCGACTGAGCCACCCAGGTGCCCCCTGAGTTCTGTCTCCAATGATAGCATTTCTGAAGGGGTGGATTCAGTGTGTAACTGGGTAGATCAGTTGTCTGGACCAGTGGTCCTCAGAGTGTGCTCCAGGGACTAGCGACATGGCCAGCACGTGGGAATGCATTAGAGATGCTAATCCTTGAGCCCCCTTCCCAGAATTTTTGGTTTTCTGGATTCTAAAACAGAAACACTGGGGGCGGGAGCCAGTAATCTGTGTTTTGATAAGCCCTCCATGTGACCCTGATGTGCACTACTGTTTGGGGAATATGGCTCCAGGACATTAAAATCACCTGGTGTGGGACTCCTGAGTGGCTCAGTCAGTTAAGCCTTTGGCTCAGGTCATCATCCCAGGGTCCTGGGATGGAGTCCCATGTCGGGCTTCCTGCTCAGGGGACAAACTGCCACTCCACCTCCTTGTGTTTGCGCTGACAAATCAATACAATCTTAAAAATAAAATAAAATCACCTAGAAAGTGATTTAAAAAAAAAAATCAATTCCTGGGTCTCCTCCCAGAGAATCTAACTTTTTCATTTAGGTAGGATCCAGGCATCTGGATATTCTAAAGACACCTGCAGAGATGTTCATATGCAGTCAGCATTGAGAACAGCTGGCCAAGAGCAGAAAGCAAACCCTGCTTACAGTTTGCTGTAAAACACCTGAGCTAACTGCTATAGGCTGGTTGCAGGGCTAGACGTCCACGTGAACAGTGTGCGCTCTGGCTCTCCAGGGTGGTTGGGTCGGAGCCGGGGACGATGCAACACTCACCCTCATCCATGGCTGTTCTGGCTCCTTTCATTCACGATGTGCTCTGGCGGGAAGACCCTGGGGCTATCCTATCACAGCAGTCCAAAGTTTCAGCCATCCTTAAAGGCTCGTATCAATCCAGGTCTTCAGAAATCCCTTCCCCAACCCCCTTGCCAAATGAGATTTATCCTGTAGATGTTCATGGTACGTTCTTTACAAATCTTATTTTCTTATGCTACCTACCTTTCTGGGCTCCTCCCCTCTGCTGAATTACAAACTCTTGGACACCCACAACTGTGTAACCCTGAACTTCCGCCCCTCTCCCACCAGTGGAAGGGCTGCTCTGTGAACCTACTAGGCACGCAGTACATCTCTTCTTGAATCTGGGACTGGAACACCTGCGGTTGAGGCTTGCCTTTGCAATCAGGGCTTGTGACCCAGGTTGTTGGATATTTCCTAGCCTCACTTCTCTGTAAAATTAGAAGGTTGAATGAGAGGATCTTTAAGATGCCTTCCAAGTTTCAGATTCGATGTTTCCATGTAGTCTACCATTATTCCTAGAAAGTTGAGTCTGCTGGTACTGTCATTGGCCACTGGGGCAGAGACG
Organism: Mustela lutreola; assembly: GCF_030435805.1. Taxonomy (NCBI): domain Eukaryota; kingdom Metazoa; phylum Chordata; class Mammalia; order Carnivora; family Mustelidae; genus Mustela; species Mustela lutreola. The sequence goes on along the minus strand of NC_081299.1, from coordinate 99,416,564 downwards.
GACACAAGCTCTTTGGGCCTCTTCCCATGGAGAGGTGAGGTCTGTTTCCTCTCCCTGTGTTTCTGGGCCACGTGGCGACTTCACTGCAGCAGCAGTGACACTGTGGCAGTTCTGGGCACAGTAAATGGGTGTCTGAAGCAGACCGGGGTAATGTAAGGGGAAAGAGGGTGAGGAAGAAATTCAGAAGGTTGGGGGTCCAAAGGAAGGCCTTCACTAGGTCCTGTCCATCTTGGCTTTATGCACACTTGGGGTTGGACACTTGAGCTGTTATGTAAGATGTCCTGCCATCTTGCTGGAGAGACGACGTGGAGGCGCCTTCTGTCTACATGCCCCGATAGCCATCCCTGCCAAGGTACCATGTGAATAAAATTGTCTTGGACCCTCTAGATCAGCCTCATCACTAGCTGATCGCCACCTGTGATCCCAGCTGATGCCACCTGGAGGAGAACCACCCAACTGAGCCCTGCCTCATTCCTGTTTTACAAAATCACAATACATAATCAGATGGTTGCTGCTTAGGTCACCAAGCTTAGGGGAGTTTGCTATGTAGCAGTAGGTGATCAGAACACTGTGTACACAGCATTACTCTTGTATGTGAAATTCTACTCAGTTTAGCAAGCAAATATCTAGTAGGTGGTGGCAAGAATATATACACATATACACATACATACATAACATGGGCTTGTGAAAGTGCATGACATTTTGCACTACTCCCACTGACTTTGATTTCCTAAGTCAACTAAATAGCCTGTGGATGCATTTCCAGAGCAAAATACACAGCCACTAACAAGGGCCTCCTTGAGAGCTATGCTGGGGCCCATGATGACCAAGGGCAATGTCGGCAATGTCAGGACTTGTTAAACGGATCTGGGAGGAGCCAGGGAATTTCACCCAGGGCTCGAGATGGTGGAGCCCTTACACAAAGAGGGCTTTGTCTGCTCCTGAACACAGTGTGGCCATCTCTTCCGGGAAAATTTTCGGTTTGGGGAGAGATCTGCCAATTGAAAAGGGGGGATATGATTTTCTCCTCTCCCGGACTAATTTAAACCTCCTCCGATCCCAAGGGAGATTTTTAGTGCAGTATAATAAGGACACCTTCAGAATCACAGCCTCTTTTTCTGAACGTGTTTCTTATGTAAATGCCGCATCAGAGAAATTTCCCTCTGCTTGACACTTTAATTCTGCTTTTAAAACCTGCAAAACAGAAACACAGAGAAAGACACCTTGGAAATACTTTAGGTTTCATCTATTTTCCATTTTTACATCCAGCTCCCACATTTTTTTTTTTTTTTCCAAATCCTTGTTCTCCAAGTCAAGCATATTTTAAAATCATCCTCTGTTGAACTGGAAAAGCAAAAAAAAAAGATGATTCCTGTACATTTAGGCTGCCCCAATCCACCAGAAGTATAAGGCACTTCCTAGTTATCTAATAATCCTCGGAGCACTGCAGTGAAGTCAGGTGGCCCAAAGCAGGGGAGTCAAGGGACATTTAAAGAGGAGCCCTTTGAGGCCTAGGTGCGCCCCTCCCCCAGGCCACAGAGGTTCTGAAGGCAACACCAGTTCCAGGGAGGAAAAAGGCCTGGCTCCCTACCTCTCTTTCAAGAAGACTTTCTTTTTTTCCCTGGCTTCCTTGCCCTTCCCCACCACGTGCCCCTAGGTAGGACTGACCTCCTAGTTAGCATTTATGACCCATCCACAGCGCCCCACAGAGTGACTATCAGACTATCATACGCCACCTTATTGTACTAATCACTTCATATCTAGTCGCCTGCTTGGGGAGCAGAAGTAGGTGAGAGAAGGATTATATCTCTTCTCCGTATGCTCACACACAGCAAAATAACACAGATACACCTAATGAATGAATGGGGTTGAATTCCAACTCAGCTCACTTGCAGCACTTTCTCAGGCACGTTGTTTCCTCTTGGAGACCCAGGTTTTCTTGTCTGTGAGAAGGGTGAGTAGGAACCATCTCTCGGGCAGCTTGGAGGAATCACGGGCTAACATTGGTGACGTGCATGGCAGAACATGCTAGGCATGCAGCAGGTTCTCAGCTAAGGTTCAAGTCACTCATCTTTCCCAGACCCACGTCCTAAAGCTGTGGCCACAGATGGAATGAGGCTTGCCTATGTCTTGCATGGGCACCTGCAGGGCCAGCTGCCCCTACAGTACTGCCCCACATTCCTGGCTGTCACTTAGATCAATTTTTCCTTAAGAACCTGTCTTCGAACTTGAGGACTGGATTCTACTTAAAAGTCAAGTCTTTTTTTTCCCCCCTCTAAGATTTTATGTTATTTATTTATTTGACAGAGAGAGAGGGAACACAAGCAGGGGGAGAGGGAGAGAGAGAAGCAGGCCTTCCATGAGTAGGGGGCCCAATGCAGGGCTCCATCCCAGCAGCCTGGGATCATGACCTGAGCCGGAGGCAGATACTTCATGACTGAGCCACCCAGGCAAAACTTGAGGAGGGAGGAGAAGGAAAACACTTCAGGCTGTTATTAGTCACTGAAACTTCAGTGTGAACAAGTCTCAGACCCTTCTCATAGGACACATTGTAACGGAGAAGTCAGGTAGAAAAGGCAGTAAGGCAGGGCTGGGGATGGGATAGAGAGGAGAGGGTGAGGAGGAAATGAATTGTTGGAACACAAAAGAATCAGGAGGGACTGCCTGGTACACAGGAAAACATTGCAAAGTCGGTGAGAGATCAGGGTTCAAATGTGAGCTTTTCCTGCTGCTGGCTGTGTGACTGGAGGCAAGTTACCTAACTTCCTTGAATTGCAGTTTTTTGATCTGTAAAATGGGGCTAATACTAGCTGATTTGGGAGTGCCTCTGGAGGTTAAGTGGAGCAACATAACAAGTGCTTAGTAGGGGCACCTGGGTGGCTCAGTCCTTAAGCATCTGCCGTCAGCTCATGTCCTGATTTCAGGGTCCTGGTATCCAACCTTTCATCAGGCTGCCTGCTCATCAAGAAGCGTGCTTCTTGGGGCGCCTAGGTGGCTCAGTGGGTTAAGCCTCTGCCTTCGGCTCAGGTCATGATCTCAGGGTCCTGGGATAGAGTCCCGCATCCGGCTCTCCGCTTGGCAGGGAATCTGCTTCCTCCCCTCTCCGCCTGCCTCTCTGCCTACTTGTGATCTCTCTCTGTCAAATAAATAAAATCTTAAAAAAAAAAAAAAAAAAAAAAAGCCTGCTTCTTCCTCTCCCTCTGCTTGTGTTCCCTCTCTCGCTGTCTCTCTGTCAAATAAAGTCTTTTAGATTTTTTTTTTTAATTTGACAGAGAGAAATCATAGGTAGGCAGAGAGGCAGGCAAAGAGAGAAGGGGAAGCAGGTTCCCTGCTGAGCAGAGAGCCCAATAAATAAAATTTAAAAAAAAAAAAAAAAAAAGGCAAAAAAACCCCGAGTGCTAAGTAGGTGGTTGGTGGGCACCGTGGGGGCCTAAGAGAGGACTGACCACTGCGGGCTGCGTCCATCACTTAGTAGTTGGAGAAGGAGGCGGCCCATCTAGGTTGTGGTTATTATCTCCCTTCCCTCGGGCCAGATTTCCCCGTCTCTGCTCTGCCTGGGGCCAGTTGTGACCACAGTGACAGACACCTACATTAATTAATTATGAGAGAATGCATCTTCTCCATCCTCAAATCCCAAACCCAGGCAGAGGCGAGAGAACAATAGCATTTCATTCTCGCGGAGACAGTCGGCCTCAGGCCCAGCTCCAGGAAGGAAAGGGTGAAAACATTCCACCATTCCACTGAACGCAGGGAGAAAATACCAGTAAGTGGGAGGCACTCCGAGGCGGGGCGGACGCGCGGGAGGCTGGAGGCTGCGGCGCAGGTGGGAGCGGTGCGCGTCCTCCGCCCCGCCCTCGCCTCGCCCCCTCTGCCCCCAGGGCGTCGCTCCAACCGGGCGCCGTCTCCTCCCCCCCGCCCTCCCGGATTCCCCATTTCTGTGCTCCGGCCACACCCGCTTTCTCCTGCCCCAGCCCTTCCCGCCGCCCCTGCGCTTCTCCCGGTGCCGAGGACAGCGGGCCCTACCGGCCATCGCGTGGTGGGGGCCAGGGAGTGCGGGGTGCGTCGGTGCGGGAGCGGCCTTTGTAGTCCCTCTCCTCGACACACCCCTGACTCCTCCTCCTCTTTCTCTCTCTACTCCCTAACTCCTCCTCCCTTTTCTCCCCGCCCGCTACCTTCTGCTCTCCCCCACCTCCTATAGCCGCCCTGTCTAGACCACCCCAGGGGAAGGCGGGTGCCATTCACGGCGATCCCAGCACCCCGCTGACCTAGTCTCGCTTTGCAGTGTGAAGCCACTCAAAGGACAAGTCTGCACCATGCCCCTGCTGGCAGGTCCCAGCCAGCCTGCAGATGCTGCTCATACCCGAAGCCTGGGCCCGGCTTCTGGGCCTTCCACGCCTCCGGTACCGCCCTGTGTGTCCAGTCTGGGCTGCCCCTCCACCACCACCACCACCACCACCACCACCACCGCGCCCCCCCCCCCCCCCGAGTCCTGGTAAACTGGACAGACTCGCAGTCCCCAAACACCACCTCTGAGAGCCACATGTTGAGGGAAAAGAGAACTGTAGCAAAGCAAAGACAGGGTCCCCGCCTGCCTCTGGGTATAGAAACACCACAAAGGGCTCAGGTTGTTTACTGGGCCCCGCAGGGGTAGCGGGGCCGGGTAAGAGTGTGAGATACTGTGACGGATGGACTGGAGGGGGCCTCTCACACAAGACTGCAGGTCCTCCTGTCAAGGCTGGGCCCCCTAGAACAGAGTGGAGGAGACTTATCCAAATTCAGCCTGGCACTCTGGAAGCCTCTGACATTTCCTCTGCGGGAATAGGCTCCATTATAGGTCACTTTGCTCTAGGAATGAAAAAAGAATCGTGATCTGAATTATTGTGGAAAGTGTTTACCTAAAATCTTATTAAGGTTTATTTTTAGAGCCTATGTTGGCTGGCCTTATCACCAGAGACAAATTCTAGAGGGGTCTCTCTGTTCTACTGACCTTTAAGAAAAGACTTCAAAGACGAAAGGCAAGCAGGGAGAGGCCAGTTCTGTCCCTGGAGAGCAGGTTTTGCTGGCAGCCCTCACCTGCCTTTACAGGGAGGCAGCCCTGGTCTGGGTCCACCAGGCATCCTGGATGCACTCAGTAATGCCAGGACTCTGGGAATCCTTTCCAGGGGTGAAAGGCACTGCCCCTCCCTTCTTCCAAGAGCCTAGTCACCATAAAAGACAAGTCTCCCCCGACCCACTCCCACCCCACCCCAGTGTCACCCCATCCCCAGCAGACCTTAGGAAAAGGCCAGACTGACCTTTGGGATAGTCTCCTAATAACAATTGCTAAGTGCTTCTGACATGCCAGTACTCTTCCAAATGCTTCACGTACGGTAACTCATTTAATTCTTACATAAACCTATCATTATCCCCATTTTACAGATTAAGTAACAAAGTCACAGTGGTGCTGAAGCAATTAAACTCTGAGGTCACAGAGCTTTCTGATTGCTCTCTTCATCACCGCAGAGTCCTCGCTGGGAGGCACACTGCCTAAGCCCAGGGGCCAGAGAGTAGTCCACTGCCTGGCACAGCTGGCCACAGATGCCGAGGCAGACACCAGGCAGTGTGAGAGCAGGGACTTGGTGTCACACCCTTGCAACCGAGCCAAGAGCTGCTCTCCCTGCCAGGCTGCAGACCCCATCTCCAACCTCTCCCCCAGGAGCCCACCAGCAGCCCAGTAGCTCCCTCTCCATCAGACCCCAAAGTAGTCCAGGTTTTAACAGTCCTGGGTTCCCAGTTCCCCCAGCTTTGCAAGGTGATGTGGAGGCTACGAGTGAAATCTCCAGAGACCCAGAGCAGTGGCTGGAGGCAGACTCAGAGAGTGATGCTATGCCCCACTGTGAACCAATCAGAAAGACTGGGGAGGGGCAAGCCCTCACTCTGGAGTTGCAGCCATGGGGAGGTGGGAGGAGAGGGTCGGGTCCATAGGAGATGGGGGATGAAATGCCGAAATTCATGCCCATGGTCTTGCCATGACTCAGAGGACCCTTTCAGCACCATCCTTCTTTGGCTTCCAAACTGCCCCGAAACCCCCAAGTTTGCCAGCTCCCTTTGATGTGTGTGGGGTGAGGGGTGGGGGGTAGCGGACAGTCCCCATGGCTGGAGCTCAAATCAATGGAGAATCAGGAAAGCTGAAGGGGCTGCTTCCTGCGAGAACAAAACCAAGCCCACACAGAACTAAGCTGCCTCCTTGTGCAAGGCCAGAGCCCAGATCACCTTGGAACATTGCCTTAGAGCAGCAAAGGAGGAGTGCCACGGTGGTTAGGAGCGACAGTTGTGTGGAAAGCCATCACGAGAGTGTGTCCACACATAAACACACACACACACGTGGATACACAGCTATACACCTCCAGCCTCTCTTGCACACAAACTTTAACACACTTTATGCTCATTTTGGTACCCTTCCATATTTAGACATGAGCCTTGACACATGCACACGCTACCGGGCAAAATAAAGACACCAACATAGCAACCAGTGAGGCTCCCCTCTGTGAGAGGAGATACACATCTTTCCGCGAACCCCGAGATGGGCCCAGACCCGGAGATATCAACAGGACATTCCTGGGGAGGGTGGCCATGGCCCACTGCCGGCCGTGCCCAGACAGCAGGCCCCAGAGCCCGGGCCCTGGCACCGGGATGCCCACAGCTCCAGCCGCTCCAACCACGGCAGCTCTGAGAATCCCAGGAATGGGTCTGGAGGCGCTGGGCTTCTGGGAGGGATTTCAGACACTCAAACTGTGGGGTGACCTGAAGAGCTCTGGGAACATCCTCGAAAGAAAGGAGAGTTTTGTCTACCTTGGATTAAAGCTTCCACAAGGTCAGTGCTGATCCACGGCGCTGCTAGGCCCCACACTCTCCATTGGCTCAGATGCTAAGCATGATGGTGCCCCCAGTTTGTTCTCTACGGAGACTCACACAGAAACAGCACCAGAGCTGGAGGCTGAATAGTGCAGGTTAAGAGCCCAAATTATGGCACCAGATGGCTGGGTTTGAATCTGTGCTCTGCCACTTACTGTGTGACCCTGGGCAAGTTACAGAACCTCTCTAGGCTGTCCCCTCAACAGCAAAGCGACAACAGTGGTAATCTGTACCTCCTAGGGCTATTGTGAGAGTTAAATGGACACATCAGAGCAAAATGCTTAGACAGTACACAACCAGCTAAGAACCTGGGGAATCAGTTTTGAGAGCCTGAGGCCCCAGGGGCAGGCGACATGGTGGCTGAGGAGCAGAGTGTGGGGCAGGGAGAGGCCAACGGTCTGGAAATGACCACAGACCTAAGTCTCTGTGCTGTCAACTTTAATATTCTGGAGGGAAAATAAATAAGAGCCTATTTCCTCATGGGGCACAAAGTACTCAGCCAGAAAGCCGCAGAACACAAGAACACTTTCTCATTACTGTATAATAATATCGAATATAATGTTCTCCCTTTCAAAGGAGCCCAGAGCACTTAGAGATTGCAGAGTCAGAGTCTGACTTGCGTGGGCCCTGACCAAGGTGGCCAGCTGCCGGTGCCGGCCTGCTCTGACAGTGGGAATGACAGGACCTGGACCACAGGCATCTTGGGTAGCCCCCAACCACACTCAGGAGGAGGACTGAGTCCTCAGTGCTCCCACAGCAGGCCAGTGCCATGCGGCCAACCTGTTCAGAGAGGCTGCTGACCACGGAGGTCACCACCAGCATAGAAGCACAGAAGCCTCAGAGGGGCTTTCCAGAAGCAGGGGCTCTCTCTGCTTCTGGGGAGCAGCCAGAGGGACTCCCCACAAGGAAGGGCAGGAAGGGTCTGCTTTTCTGTCTAGGGGAAGCCCTCCCCATGGTGTGGACTCTGTTCTGTTCCAGGCGAAGAAACCCAGGCGGGTACAACTCATGCGTGATGGGCTTCCCGCTTCTAGAGGTTCTGCTCCAGACTGGACCACACCTGTAGGAAGACGTGTTATTTGTGGGAGGAGTTGGGGAGCCTCTGAAGAATTGCAATGAGCCCGAATACATTCCAGAGAACTGATGACTTGAGAGGGTCACTGAAGCCAAGAGAAGTTGTCCATGATCGAGTGCGAATCGGGTCTGGTGAAGGCTCACTATTTTTCTCTGCTCTTAAATCAGATTTGATTATTTTCTTTTTAAGAGAAAGAAGGAAGCATGCAGTTTCTGAACTGAGGAGCCCTTCATGCTCCTGCCCCAGACCTCCTGTCTTCCTGGGCCCTCAGATGCAAACACACATGCTCAGACCCCTGGGTGTCTTCAGTGCAAGGGGAGGAACGCTGACCACTTCCTGAGCACCAGCAACTGGCACCAGCGAACCTCATCGTCCTAGCACTTCTTGCCTGGATTTCTGCAAGGTCCAGGTCTCAGACGGATGTCACGAGACCAGTAAGACCCCTTGTACTCCTAGAGCTTAAGGTAGAGACAGGCACACAGCAGGTGCTCACAGCTTCTTACTGCCTTCCTGTGGCTGAGAGCAAATGAGCGGTGGCCCCCAGAGCTACATCTACCACGTCTGCTGAGTCTGAATCCTGAGCCAGCATGGTCCTGCATGCTTGGTATGGACTGTGCCATTCAGTGTTCTCGGCCACCTTCTAACACAGGTCCTCCTCTTAAGCACGTGTTACAGGTGAGGAAGTTGAGGCATGGAAAGGTTTGCTTCAGGTCACACAGAGACCGAGTGATGGGGCCAGCATTTGAACCTGGGTAACGTCCAAGCATCTAGCTGGGAGGCCCAAAGTTCTTGAGCATGGCCCACAGCCCCCCTCCAGCTTCAGCTCGTAACACTCTCTACCTTGTGTCCTGCTAACAGCCTTTGTGTTCTCTTCCCCTCTCTGTCTCTGTCTCCCTGCCTGGGCTGTGTTTTCTACTCACCCTGCACCCTGCCCTTTCCCCATTTCAGCACACCCTTCTCCTGGCTCGTACCTACTTCTTTTTCCAGGTTAATTTCACTTGCCACCTCTTCTTGGAAGGCTCCCCTTATCTGCACTCCTAAAGTCCCCAAGGTTGAGCCGGGTGCCCCTCTTTTGTGCTTCCATACATGGGGGCCCCATCACTGTACATGCAGCACTTACCATGGGTACATTCATTCTCCCCCACGCAGGACTGTTGTCCCCTTGGGGCAACAGTGAGCGCTTCTCCAGCATGGTATCACCAGCACCTGGCAGTCCTTGGTCGTTGCCTGACGGACTGTGACCTTTACCTGGACCACAGAAGAAATGTGGACTCTTTCACTTCCTCTCCTCCTCTTCCTCCCAACCCTCTAGAAATATGAAAATAATAATAATACTAAAAATAAAATAAAATAATACGAAAACCATCTTTAGCCACACCAAAAAAGGTCGTGTGCCAATCTGTACCTGCGGTTCACAGTCTGCCGGCTCCACTTGCATTGGGTAAGAGATTTTGAAACAAAAATGTCATCAAACGTATTTGGTGATTTTCATGTGAGAGCCTTACTGCCATTTCAAAATGGAGGGGCGGGGCGGCGGATGTTTTTGGTTGTCAAGGTGACTGGGAGTAGCAGGTGAGCAGCACTCAGTGCCCAGAAGCTGGGGATGCTAAGCCTCTGGGGCAATGCTCCAGGCAGTCCCCCAGAGCAACTCCCCGAGGAGCACAGGCCAGCCATGTGATGCTTTTCTCTCGCTGCTTTCCGGCAGCCATGGAGCTGCCTTGGGAATTCACTGAAAGAAAAGACGGCAGAGAACCAAATCCTTTTCAGAGCCAATTATTTGGGAGTAAAGACAGGAGAAACGAGACTATAAGCCTTGAGGTAAGGACTCTCTTCGGTTCTTCATGGGATTTCTGGAACAGTGCGCAACACACACAGGCCTCCTTGTCTGTTCATCTTGCCCATCGGTGCTGCTGAGGGCTACAGTGCCTAAGACTTGCTGTGGCTGACTGGGTCTTCTGCAACCTATCCCAGAGCAGGGTTGGCCCTGAAGAGCTGTAAGCTTACTTGAGGAGCCTGAATGGAAGCAGGGATCCCTTAAAATAGGTCATAATCTGTCCTGAGTGGGCCAGATCCATCTGCAAGCCAGGCCCTGGTTGAGTTCACAGGGGCATGAAGCTGTGTGCTGGCAGGCTTCATCACAAGCCACAGGCAATGTGCAATGGGGAAGTTTAGTTCGCAATCAAGCCAGTAAGCCCAGAGCAGCCTTCAGAGCTGTCCACTTGACTCCCCCTTTCTCCCTCACTTCACCCCATTATACATCTGGAGTTCCTGCATATACCGCTATTTAACTTCAGTGAAACCTCACATTTTCTCCTCATGAAAAGGAATCAAATAGCAGTTTGAAACCATTACTCAGATGTTTGTAGGCACTTTAGAGGAATGTACTAATAAGTATGTAAAGGTCAACTCTTCCTTTGGAGTAGCTTTGACCATAGTCTCCCAGGCCATAGTAGACCTTAGTTAGAACTGGACACACAAGGTTGAAACTGCCTCTAGTCCCTATAAGCCATGGACTTCTTCACTCTCTAGGAGTTGTCATTTCTCCACTTGTAAGGGCAGAGTGACTGATGCCTGCTCAGCCTTTTCTTCTGGGAGTGAGTCTGGTAAATCTGAAAGAGATGTGGCCCGTTGAAGTCCTTTATGAACTATAAAGCACCATGGAAAATATAAAATCCCTTAGGAGGTCTTGTTTATTGCATAAAATCAGAATCTGGTTCTTCCTAAAAATTTCTCCTGCCTTAAAATTATTCCTCTTTAGAACAAACTAGTTATTTGCATGAGAAAACAGGTCATATAGACCTTTCATTTTGGGGCCAGATGGTAGGTGCCAAGATTAGCTACAATTTCATGGCATCATTTGGAAATTCCATGGTGGGATTTTGTAGTGTCTTTTATTTCTTCATGCAGTCGAGCTCCATACCAAGGTGTCTACATCTGCCCAGCTGTGCTAGGTGCTAAGATTGCTGACTTATCTTCCCCATGTTGTGGCCACCCCAAGAGAGTTTATGTAACTTGCTCCCCAAAATTCAATGAGAAGTCAACCATTTTCTTAAAATTTTTTCCTATAAAATTAAATCTAGTTATTTTAATCTTTGCTAGGAGACTTAAAGCATATTTCCTTCTTGTTAAATCACCAACATATGCACAATCAGTCTTCAGTAAAAACCAAAATATGCAAGTGAAAAGTAAATTGACGGGAAAAATGCAAATTCAAAAATCTCAGAAGCATTGCTTTTAGTCTGTTTTCTTGCAGGCTAAAAGCAGACCCTGCAAACCAGGTTGTGCAGAAAAATGGGAAAGAAGGTGAAATATGACTGACAACTCCAGAAAGAATGAAGAAGATGTGATTATGGATCCCCTGGAATTCTTTCTCTGTGGTTGAGCTGTCCTGTGTCTCAAGAGGATGGAAGCTATTTTATTCTCACATGAACCCCTCTCTTCCTTGATGCTGTGAGCCCAAGCCCTTAGGACAGGAGCAAATACTTTTCTCCAACCACTTGCTATTCTACTCTGCATTGGCTTCAGTGACTCTAGCATTCCCCTGACTTCTGTAGGCCCAAAAGGCCCAAATCCTAGGGCTAATTCCACTCATGTCCACAACCCGGCAGCATGCTCCAGGGTTGGCCAACGAGTAGCTCTAGTGTTTTGAGTCCTTAACTTCCAAGTTCAGCTCAATTTCTGACAAGGCAGAAGGACAGATCATATCTGTGAGGTGGCAAGATATGAAGGAAGTAAAATACTTTTTTGCTATTAGCTTTATCTTTGTCACCCACCTTCCCCTTCTCCTGGCCCAGAAAATGCTACTTATTTCTCTACAGGCTTTAGGAGCTACTTTCAGTTTCTGGAAGACATGTGTGAATTAAGTAGGCCAAGTGCACCAACTGGTAGCAGGCTCAGTGGGGCATCATGGGAAAGTGCCCAAGGGCAGGGTGTACTGCCACTGCCAGGCAAAGTTCCCTCTAACCAACATGGTTCTACCCTAAGATCTTCACTATGGAACTGCTACCTATTCTCAAAGCCCAGTTCACACCCTTGACCTTGATCTACTGGGCTGGAAGAGACTGACCGCCCCTCTTTGCCCGCTGCCGGCAGCCCTTCTCTTCACCAGTAGAAACTTCTTATCATTGAACACCATGCATCCCATTTGTTTACATAAGAGTCTTCGTTTTCCTCCTGAACAATTAGTTCCTTGAAGGAAGCTGGATCTAAGTCTCATGCAGCTTTACATGAGGGGCTCAATAAATTAATTCATTTCTAAAATAATGGCTTTAGATTTTTACAGCTTTCCCAAATTTAATGATTTTAAAAACATATGTGGGGAAATGTCTAAACACTTTAAAATTAAAGCATTTACAAACAATCCATTAGAAAGTCTTGAAGAGGGTGCCTGGTGGCTCAGTGGGTTAAGCCTCTGCCTTCAGCTCAGGTCATGATCTCAGGGTCCTGGGATCGAGTCCCCCATTGGGCTCTCTGCCCAGCAGGGAGCCTGCTTCCTCCTCTCTCTCTCTGCCTGCCTCTCTACCTACTTGTGATCTCTGTCTGTCAAATAAATAAATAAAATCTTAAAAAAAAAAAAGAAAAAGAAAGAAAGTCTTGAAGAAAATTAGAAAATATTTTCAACTCAATGAAAATAAAAACCCCAAACATCAAAATTTATGGGATTTACCTAAAGCAGTTCTTAGAAGAAAACATAAATGCTTATATTAGAAAAGAAAGGTGTCAGATTGATCATCTAAGTTTATACCTTAAGAAACTAGAATGGGGGGCACCTGGGTGGCTCAGTCATTAAGCATCTGCTTTCGGCTCAGGTCATGATCCCAGGGTCCTGGAATCGGGTCTTACATTGGGCTCCCCATTTAGCAGGGAGCCTGCTTCTCCCTCTCCCACTCCCCCTGCTTGTGTTCCCTCTCTCACTGTGTCTCTCTCTGTCAAATAAATGAATAAAATCTTTAAAAAAAAAAAAAAAAAGAGACTAGAACAGGAAGAGCAAAATTAGGACAAAGCAAGAAAAAAAGGGGGGGAGTACAAAAGAAGAGCTGATACCAATGAAATGATAAATAGAACAACAGAGAAAAATCAATGAATCCAAAAGGTGGTTCTTTGAAAAGATCAAAAAAATTGATAAACGGCTAATAAAAAAGGAGAAAAAGCACAAATCACTGATATTAGGTATGAAAGCCTACAGGTGCTGTAGACATTAATGAGGTAATAAGAGAATTACTGAGAACGACTCTACAAACACAAATCTGACAATTTAGATGGAATGGACTAATGGACTAATTTCTTGAAAACCACAAACTATCAATTCAGTCATGATGACAAGGGTTATCTGAATAGTCTTATAATGATTAAAGACTTTGAATTCACAGTTTAAAAACCTTTTAAAAGAGAAATCTCCAGGCCTGCATGGTCTCATGAGTGAATACTCACAAACATTTCAAGAAGTAAGAGCAAGGGGCGCCTGGGTGGCTCAGTCGATTAAGCATCTGCCTTCGGCTCAGGTCATGATCCCAGGGTCCTGGGATGGAGTCCCAGAATGGGGCCTTGCATTGGGCTCTCTGCTCGGCAGGGAGCCTGCTTCTCCCTCTCCCTCTGCCTGCAGTTCCCCCTGCTTGTTCTCTCTGTCAAATAAATAAATAAAATCTTTAAAAAATTAAAAAAAAAAAAGTAGAAGGGCAAATAAGAGCACTCCCCAACTTGTTTCAGCAGCCGGCATTATCCTAAGACCAAAGCCACATAGTGACAACAGAAAACTTCATATCCATATCCCTCGTGAACATAGATGCAAAAATCCTCAACAAAATATTAGCAGATTGAGCCAGCAAAATATGAAAATAGTAATGCGTCGTGACTAAACATCCTTCAGTGACTGAATGGGGCAATGATACTCCATATTCTCACTCTGGTGATGGTTACACAAATCTGTACATGTGTTAAAATGCACAGAACTGTACACACACACACACACATACCAGGTGATTTTACTGTACGTCAATTTCTAGAAGTGTAAAAAAATAGGTGTGTTCTGTGTGTGTGTTAGGTCTCTGGTGATGGGCACTAGCTTTGTACTATACCTTCACCAAAGTGCTTTCAGATACGTTTCACATAATTTTCTCACCAGCAGTCACACGAGATGTGTGTTACTGGTCTCATTTTACAGATGGGGAAACTGAGTCTTAGAGGGGGGAATGTCTTCACACATACTAAGGAGCAAGTCAAGCCACAGGTCGAGGTCCTCAGTGGAAAGTCCCTGTCAGCAGGGTTCCTGCGAGCTCCCTTTGGCTCTCTGTTTTCACCCCAAATGGTGGTGGCAGGGAAATCCTGTGTACCCCCCCCCACCATGCTGCACCCCCTCATGGAAAGCAAATACAGAAGCAATTGTGCCCAAGGCCAGGGGCCGCCAGAACCTCACTGCAAAAGGTTTTCACGCGTGGGAACTCACAGCACAGGGAAGCTATGGCAAGCAAGCTCCTGGCTACGGCAGCTAACCTGCAGAAAGCATGGTGTTCTGTCTGCCGGCAGCTAACCTGCAGAAAGCATGGTGTTCTGTCTGCCGCAGCAGCAGAGACTCCCCCCACTCTCTAAGCGCCTGCTCTCCAGAGGCTTTCTTTTCCTTCTGTAATCCCATGAGGGCCAGGTATCCCACCGGGCTCCACATAAACGGGAAGTGGGGGGAAGGGCAAGAATGGAGACCGCTAGAGGATTCTGTTCCATTTTCTCCAGTTCCTGAAATTCTAAGACACTTATCTGAGATGCTCTCTACTCCCTATCCCTGCTCTACCCTAAAAAGCACACGTATGTTAAGAGAGAAGGAGAGAGCAGAAACTGGGGGAGATGCCCACGGGGGCCCTAATTGATTGAGGGGGTCAGGAGGAGTGAGGGACGAACCAAGAACACACTAATGAAAAATGTGCTAAAGACAGACTGTTACATACTTGTATATGTCTCCCCTGCTTTCAGTTCAGTTAACATGTATCAAAGATCTGAAGGGGTGTATGTGTCCATGTAATTTCTTATATCCTCTCTTCCTCAGAGTAGGGCTCGATGGTCAAGAGCCATTCTGAGAGGACTCAATTTAAGATGCTGCGGCAACTTCTGCCAAAACTCTCGAACCCCTCAGGAGATTTGGACAGGCAAGGGGCGAGTGTATCTCCCGCTGGTGGCGCTGGCCACCAGTGCAGACCCTCCCCTACTGGAATTCCATCTTTTTGGAGTGACAGTCTGCTTCCAAAGCTTGGTTCTGGCGGCAACACCCTGAGGCTGAGTCGTTCTCTCCCATTCCAACCCCACTGGAGTGAGTCTGGCCTGGGGGCTGCAGGGATGAGTGAGTTCTGGAAGGCACTGAAGGTGTAGAACGGACTCTGAGACCCTTCTGCGAAGGACCAGTGGGCTATGGGAGAAGTTGCAATGCCTCTGCAGTCTAGGTTCGGTGAGTAGAGACTGTAGGCAAGGCCCATTTCACGTGCGGGCAGGGACAAATCATGGCAAAGGGCACGCGATGACTTCATTCTATGTCTGGAGCATGAGGCATCAGGGTGTGCTTGTCCTTGAAGGCAACTGTATCTCTCCTGTGTTTGCAGCAACAAATCCCAACGGTGGGAAGAGGGACAATCCTAGGAGAATATATTTTAGGGAAGAGTAAGAAAGACCCACCTGCTTTCCAGGCAGCCTAAGGTTACCCTGGGAGACTAGGATTCTTTCCTCTTTAAGGACCCAGAATGGTAGATTTTGACATAATATTTTAAAATATCCCTATCTCCAGCAGCTTTCCTCTTTAGGGAGCAGACAGCCTGTTTTAGTGTTTCCCAAACAAAGCAGGGAAAGGACCTCAAGTAATCTGAAATCCATCTTATGGTTACAGGGTGCTTTATTTCAGTCTAAGAAGCAAATTTGCACACACGATCCCATCTGGTTTTCCAATTCCATGAGGCAGGTTTTCTGATCCCCGTTCTACAGATGAGGAAGTCAAGGCCCAGAGAGATTAAAGAACATGCTCCAATTCTCTCAATGATCATATGGCAGAGCAGGGACTAACTCCCAGGTCTGTGTGCGCAGTGCCCTTCTGTGTCCTCTGTCGCCTCTCCTGTCTGGAGCCAGTCTCTCAAACCGAACACCATCTCTAGGGATTGTGAAAATGGCACCTGCCCAGATGAGAATTTCCTTTTACTTCGACTCTGAATTTAACAAGTGAAGACCTTAGTAGGTGTTCCACTGGTGGCCCGGAGTGTGTGTTGAATGCTTTCGAAATCCAGCCCTGCCCCCCCCCTTCGTTCCCTCCCCTCACAAACACATACCGAGGCATCGCCACGGACAAGTCATGGTGTCAGGCATCACGGAAGTTACAAAGATAAATGCGAGTTAGCTTCTTCCTCCAGATGCTTTACAATTAATCGCAAATAGGCATGTTACTGCAGACCGTAAGGAAGTCAGTGGAGCCAAGGGCTCCTGCGCTGTACTTACAGGAATCTGTAATATCCTTGTCTGTTTGCTATATTCTGTTGCCATCAGTGGCAAGCTCCCTGTGAGCAGGAACACATCTCTAGCCCCTACTGAATTCTCAGTGCCTGGAATAGCACCTAGGACACAGCTGGTGCTCAGGATCTGTTGACTGAACGAATCCATGGGAAATTGATCCTTAATGGGGGTCTCCTAGAAAGTTTCAAGGAGAAGCCAGCATGCGTACCAGGTCTTGATGAAGAGGGAGGTGTTTTAGCAGGCAAGGTAGCTGTGTGTGTTCCAGACAGAGTGTCAAGAGTGTGGGGCCAGACAAGAGTTGCGGCGATACAAGAAACACTGAGTTGGGCTCAGTGTGCTTAAGGGACAAGTGGGGGAGAAGTGAGGTTGGGCCTATATCACACAGGGCCCAGATGGCAGTTGTTTGCTGGGTTGGCTATGGGAGACCATTCAAGTGGCGACAGTGTGGAGAGGCTGCCCGGACCCGTGGGTTGGCGTGAAGGACCTGGTATCGATCAGAGCGGCAGTGATAGGAGAGAGGCTGTTGGGGTATTGAAGGTGGTGGCAAGAGTCCAGGTGAGAGGTGACTTGAACTCAGCAGAAGTTGGGGGAGTAGGAACAGAGGGCACTTCACAACTAGAATGTTCCAGTCTCAGGAAGCAGATGAATGTGGAGGTTGAAGACAGAGGGAAATCGAAGAGGATACTGAGGGGGGCTCCTGGGTACCAGGAAGAGAAGTTAGGTGAGACGAGGGGACAACTGTTTGCTTGGGGCATCTCCTGCTTGAGTGCCCATGGGATCACTGGTGAGACTGTCCAGCCAGCTGTCAGAATGTTGGAGAGATGGGTGTGGTCTGATAAGCCCTTCTAAACCTTGGGTCAAAAATAGCCAGTGGAGCTGGGCTGCAGAATTACAGGCTGTAGAACATGGACCTTGGAAGGAGTCTTGTAACTCACTCCTCTTCTGAGGCCCAGAGAGGTTGGGTGACTTGCCCAAGGTCACACAGCCAGTTGGCCCTCCCTAATTCTTATAGGAGGTCAATTAACTTTTAAATGATTCAAAAACTAAAACTGAAAAGTTCCTAAGTTGCATCTCTCTATGTGCAAAGCTAATTAGGGTACTACAGTAATGAAATAAAACAAATGATCTCTGTTGGTGAACTTAGCTGCCACCCAGGTAAGAGAATGACCCTAAAGGAATCAGGTGCAGTATGGGTGGTGGCTTAGATTTTTGTTGTTGTTGTTTTGTTTTGTTTTGCTTTGTTTTGTTTTTGGTATGTTTTTGTCTCCTTGGGTCTCCGGCATTCAGTACCCATAAGAGCCACAGTCACAGGTGATCAACTTGCTTGAGTTCTGAATCCAAAACCTCTCAAACTTCCGGACTCCCAGGAGGTGGAGGAAAGAAAACCAAGCCTTATACTGCGCCTCAAATTCCTTTCTTCCATCTAAATGACACTGTTCCAGCTACAAACTCCAGGACTTTCAAGAAAAGCAAACAAAATCCCAACTGCATGCCAAAGGTCATCCCGCCTGCGGTGAGAATGAATGATTAACTCCTGTGAAAGTGAGTTTTGAGGATTTTTTTTTTTTTTTTTAACAGCGTTCAAAGGTACAACTTGAAAATGTCAGCCCAGGGCAAATTCTAAGATAGCTCCTTCCCCCATCCCATGTGCTCCACCCATTCCCTTTCCCTCAAAGACCATGACCTGTGTCCACGTGAGGAATGAACCCTGCCAAGGGCAGAAGGTGTGGGGCATTCTCTCTCCCTTGGCCCCTGAGGCCTCATCCGACTGCAGGGCGGACAGGAAGGGGGAAGCTTCTACCCAAAAGCCCCGGCGGCTTGTCTCCATGCATCTCTCCCGGTCGCTGTACTGCAAAAAATTCACTAGGACAAAGGCACAAAACATGGCTTCCCGGCATCCAGGGGGGTTATCTTGAGGGAACTCGTTTTTCTCTCTGAGCCTCCAGATGCCCATCAACAAAATGGGCTTATGATGCCTATCGACCAAGGGGTTGTTGAGGGGAGGACATAAGATAAAGCAAAAAGCACACAAAAATGCGCCTCGTGAGTGGGAAGTATCCGCACACCTTGGAGTCCTTTCCTTTTCTGGAGCATCGCCCTCCCCCTTAGCCCTCCTTCCCAGATGCCTCGGGGCTTCTCCTTTTGCCTGTTCTTGTCGTTCAAGACTGTAAGGGTCTGTGGGTCTGGGGAGGCGCTGAGCCCCTGCGGCGCAGGGCTGTACCACCATGCGCTGGGTGGCCTGGTCTCCCGTGCTGCGGTAAGAAAAGAGGAGCCCCCGGGAGCACGCGGTCAGCTCGGTGGGCCAGAAAGGCCTCTCCAGGCGCCAGGTGAAGCGACGGAGACCCCCCAAAGACGCAGGGCTCTGCGGAGGGGGCGAAGGCGGGTTGGCGGCCGGCGGGCGGGCTCTAGGCCGGCGGCATTGCGGGTGCGCGGGGTCCGCAGGAGAGAAGCCGCGGGCGCCCCCTGCCGCTTTGCAGTCATACAGCACCGAGCGCGGCCGCGGACCTCTCTCCCCAGCGCAGGGCCGGGACCTTCCGCCCTCCACCGCCCGCAGGGTGAGGGGTGCAGCCGAGCCCCGCCCCCACTGCTCCTCCTCACTCCTGCAAGAAACCGTGTCCTGCTCACCAAGGCCACAAGTCACGAATGGAAGCCCCTGGACAGAGAGGGTCAAGGGCGGAGAGCTTTCCTGACGTCCCTTGATCCACCGTGGGCACAAAGAACCACCTTTGGGAGGGAGGCGGGAGAGGGGAGGGACAGGCAAGCGGAGAAGGCGGGTCCCAGAGCTGTCAGGATCCCAGCAGCGCAGGAGCGCAGAACCCGGCTGTCTTTGATCCCTGGCCACCAAACGGCTCACACCGTGGATTTCCTGAGAGAGGGGCTGGCGGCTTGCTCACCTGGTCTCTCAGGTGTGAAACTACACAGTCACCTGGGCTGGGTGCTCTGCCTATTATTCTAATATCCCTCCGCGCCCCGAAGAGGGAACATTTTATGTGGAATGCAAGAGTCTGCATTACCGTGAAAGTGTTATGTTCCTTCACAACGCCACTCTCGCAGGAGCAAAGCTCCCTCCGTCTTTTGTATTTAGTCCTGACAGAAGACGCACAGGTTACAACGCCTGTGGACAGAAGATGGAAGCTCACAAAAGTCACATGACCAATGAGAGGACATGAATGGTTCTAGACCCAGAGACAAAGAGAATGGGACAGAGACCTGCCAAGAGCCCTACTGTTTATCCCCATACTTGGCAGGAAGGGAAGGTGAAGGCTTGAACCCCTCTCAGATGTGTTTTGTTTAAATGCAAAGTGTGTGTGTGTGTGTGTGTGTGTGTGTGTGTGTGTGTTACTCACACAGTCCACAGAACACCTGTGTTGGATCCTGGCTGAGCTGGCTGCAGCAAGAACACATCAGCGTTCCCCTAGGTAGGGTGGGGAGGCTGAGATGCAGAACAGGCCCCCCTGACGGATAAGTGTACTCTCCCGCACCACACTGGGCTCCGCACTATGAGAGGGGTCTGGCCCCTCCTGAAGAAAGGCATCCACAGCTCGGAAGCAGCTATTCCTTCTCTAAAGCCAAGGATGTGATTCCTCAACCCTCTGAAGTGTTACTTCATGGCAGGGAAGAGCCTGGCCTGAGCATCCAAAGACCTGGGTTCGATTCCAGCCCTGCCAGGAAGTGAAGTCTACGGCAGGGCAAAATCATTCGTTCATCCCTTCCCCTAACTATCCATTTAACAAATGTTCACTGAGCACATGCCAAGCACCAGGCACGGTGCTCAGTGCAAGAGAGGCAGCAGTGATCAAGACGACTGTGCCCAGGGCGCCTGGGTGGCTCAGTGGGTTAAGCCGCTGCCTTCGGCTCAGGTCATGATCTCAGGGTCCTGGGACCGAGTCCCGCATCGGGCTCTCTGCTCAGCAGGGAGCCTGCTTCCCTCTCTCTCTGCCTGCCTCTCCATCTACTTGTGATTTCTCTCTGTCAAATAAATACATAAAATCTTTAAAAAAAAAAAAAAAGACGACTGTGCCCATGAGAAGCTTACATTCTGGTAAGGAACAGGCAACCCACTATGGGGAGAGTAAAGCAGGGTGAGGGCTCAGAGACAAGGGTGTTATCTGTTTGGTTAGGAAGGAGGGGGCTATGTCTGTGTGCAGGCCAAGGGATTTCTGAACACAGGAACAAACAGGTACGAAGGCCTGGGGCGGGAATGAGCTTGTGTTTGAAACAAGGCAAGGGAGGTAGTGTCCTGTGGCCCAAATGGCATGGAGGTGAGAGGTGGGGGGGAGGGGGGCGAAGTCAGAGAGAGGGGCAGTGGGCAGATCACATGGGCAGAGAGGAGTTTCAGGGTTTGTTTTTTAAGATTTTATTTATTATTTATTTGACAGACAGAGATCACAGGTAGGCAGAGAGGCAGCGGGGGATGGAGGGGTGGGGAGCGGTGTGCGGAAAGCAGGCTCCCCGCTGAGCAGAGAGCCCGATTTGGGGCTAGTTCCCAAGACCCTGGGATCATGACCTGAGCCGAAGGCTGAGACTTTAACCCACTGAGCCACCCAGGTGCCCCTCAGGGTTTTTTTTTTCTAAGAGGGATGAGAAGCTTTGAGCAGGGAAATAGGAATTGATTTGCATGTCAAAGAGATGACAATCGGTCTTGTGGGGGAGACTGGGGTGGGGTGGGGTGGGTGGCAAAAGTGAGAATGAGGACGTCCCTGTAGCAATCTAGAGAGGAGGGGGTTGCTTGGCCTGCAGTGGGAGCAGTGTGCAGGGTGTGGGGATGCACACTCAGCCAAGAGGATCCACCAGGGGGGCTGAAGGTGCGGGTGATGGAAGGACAGGCTCCAGGACAAACACGTGGGCTGTGGTCAAAGGAAATGGTTGCACAGTGACTCTCTTTACTGAGTGGGGGCAGGCTGGAGAAGAGACATCAAGAGTTCAGTTGGGGACGTTGTAAATGTGAGCAGGTCGTTTTCTTGTCTCTCTTCTGGCCTCTCCCTTCTCACCTCTACCACAAAAAGTGGTACAGGTCACCAGTGGGTCACCAGGAACTCCTCCGTGGTGATTAGGGCTACTTTCCCTAATTCTCCCACATTCCCACGCCTTTTATTTTTATTTTTTTCTATGAAAATTCTGTTTATTCTTAAAATTATATCATAATTACAATCAATACACAATGCACAAAAATGTCAGGATCAGTCAGCACAATGCAGAGTATTCCATTTTTATTTTATAAACTAATTTTTTAATTATTTTTTTTTCAGTGTAACAGTATTAATTATTTTTGCACCATTCCCATGTCTTTTAAACCCACAAACAGATTCTGAATTCAGAGAAAAGAAGCAGCAGTGCCCTTTTAATTCTCTTTTGGGGAGAGTGAGAGGGAGAAAGGCTCCACAAAAGCAGGTCCCCATGTCCCACAAGGGTCCTGCCCATGCTGATGTCCTAACAACCATGAGAGTGGAGCCAAGGTGCAGGATGAGGGGGGCGAGTCAGCCCACAGGGCTCAGATGAGGAAGAGTCATAAATGTCTGACTGGCCAGAGACTGATCTGGATCAATTCCTACGTTGCTTAGGTTGGCACTTGAGAAGTTTCAGGGGCTTCTGAGAGGATGGGGAGCATTTCAGACTTTCAGTTACCAACCAGTGCCAAGTTTATGATCTGAGCCCCACAGTTCAACCTGTCTGAACCCCCACGTAGGTCCACTCTAAATGTAAAGACCTCTACCATCTCTTCAAGTGAGAACATTCTATGATTCCATCGTTTTGAAGGAGAGAAAAAAAAAAAAAAAAAACAAATGCACGTAGAAGTCCAAGAAGTTTGAGACCGAATGGACAGCTTCTGAAGGGGTTCTGCAAACATTTTCACTCAACATATTTATTGGGCATTTGGTATGTGCCCAGGGTCGTAAAGACATAATCCTGAAAATACACATGAAGTTCCTTTCTCACAGAGGTTTCATTCAGGTGGGAGATGATAGATAAATAGATCACTAGATTGACTGACAGACAGACAGAAAGAAGAAAGGAAGAAAGGAAAGACTGTTCAGGTGGTGCTGAGTGCCATGGAGAGAAATAAAGCCAAGCAGGAGGGGGAACATATCAAGACTGGGGTGATAGTAGTTTGTATAAGGAGGTTAGGGAAGGTCTTCAGAGGGAACAACAAGTGAAGAGTCCCAAGGTGGAGTCATGCTTGGAATGTTCTAGAAGAGCAAGGTGTGACTGGAGGTAGGTGTGAGAAAGGAGAGGAGGAGGAGATAGGTTTAGGTAGCTCGGAGGCTGCAGAAGAACATCTGGGCCTTTGAGTTTTTGGATGAGTGGAATGAGAAGGGATTGGAGGACTGGGAGCAGAGGAGTAACATGATTTGAAAACTGGAGCGGATCCAGATTGTGAATGCTGGGCAGAGAACAGGGAATTCCTGGGGTATCAGATACCACATCAGGATACTTGAAGCTCTAAATGTTCAAACAAAATGTTCCACCAAATGCTCAAACCAAAATCCTCATGAGAAGCCTTTTCCCATTGCTGCTGGAAGCTCCAGTCAGTTGTGCCCTGCAGGGTTACTGGTTGCCTGCTGTGTGCCGCACACTGGGCATACTGTGGAATAAAAGACAAGCTGTGTGTGTGTGTGTGTGTGTGTGTGTGTGTGTGTGTGTGTGTGTGGTGGGGAGTGGCAAGCGCGCTAGAATCCAAATCTGGGGTCATAATAGCAGATAACATGGGGAGGGGAGTGACAGGAGCCAAACCCCTGCATGCAGTCTTTGTTGAGAGGAAAAAGGGTATTGGTTAACTTTTGACTTCAGCCTACAGAATGAGTCTATGTGTACAAATAGCCTTGGTAACCATTAAAAGGACAGAGAGTTAGCATATGGACCTTACACACTAGTAAGAAGGAAAAAGAAGTAGCAAAAGAAAAAAAAAACCTTAAATATACATTTAAAAAGACAAGATGGTGGGGTGAAAGACAGAAGAATCTGGTTTAGAAAATGGGTCACATAGAAAATACAAGAGTAGCAATAAATCCAAATGCATTCATCATCAGAATATATGTAAATGGATGAAACAGAGTCAGAAGACCCCAGTTGTTAGATGGGATTTTTTTTTTTTTAAGAAAATCAGCCATTTATAAGAGACACAAAGAGGTTGAAAGCGAACGGATGGAAATGATATTCTACGGCAAATAAAAGTGGTGGTGTCCTGATAGTAGTATCAGACGAGACCAATTTTTACACAAAATGTTTACCATAGTTAAGGAAAAGTGACCTTACAATGATGAACTCTTCAGGTTAGCGGGAAGATACAAACATTCTAATCCTGTGTGTCCCTAATAATACAGTCTGAAAGTGTATAAGCACACGTTGTCAGCCCTCTAAGGAGAAATACAAAAATCCACACTCGTCATGGGAAATTTTAAAACAACTCTCCTGGTAAATGTTGGAAAGTGCAGCCCGAAAGAAACCTGAAATACACACAAACTTTGAGCAGCGCATGGTCTAACGTTCCTCGCACCTTGCATCTAAGCTCGTTCCCCCTTGTATGCAGGGACCAATGCAACAGCACTGGGCGAGAAGCCAGCCTCCATGGGCATCCCAGGATTGGGGCCTTCAAACCACTGTCCTTTTCTTTTAAGACTTTATTTATTTATTTATTTGTTTGAGAGAGACAGAGAGAGAGAGAGTGAGCAAGTGAGCATGAGCACATGTGAGAGTAGGGGGAGGGGCAGAGGGAGAGAGAGCAGACTCCCTGAGTGCAGAGCCTGACTCCCCTGGGCTTTATCTCACAACACTGAGATCATGGCCAAAATTGAGTCTGACTTATTTTTTAAAATTATTTTTATTAACATATAATGGAGAATCTGACTTTTAACCCAATCGGCCACCTAGGGGGCCCAAGACATTGTCTTTGACTATAATGTAATCTGTTTATAAATCAGTAATGAAAACATACTAGGAAACCCGATATGTTTGAAAATAATACTTTTTAAAAAACTTCTAAATACCCCACAGGTTAATAAGGAAATCATGGTAGAAATCTGAAAATAAATACAACTAAATGAGATGAAAATGCCATTTACCAAAATCTGTGGAATGCCACTAAAATTGTATTAAAAGAGAATTCATATACTTAGAAAAGAAGAAATACTAAGGAGTTCTGAGCTAAGCATTTAAGAAATGACTTTAAAAAAAGAATACCAGAATAAAGCTGAAGAAGTAGAGGGAAAGATAGGAGCAGAAATTAATGAAAAACATATGAAGATGAAAGAGCAAACAAGAATTATTTGATAAGCCTCATTGAGAGAGGAATACAAACACACCAGAATTTAAACACAGTATTATGAACAAATTTTTTGCCAGTAAATTTGAACACTTAGATGAAACAGATGAAATCCTGGTAAAATATAAATTAACAAGAAGCTCAAGAAGTAGTCCAAAATCTGAATATCACATATCCCTAAAAGGAAATAAATAGCTTAAATTCTTCCAACAAAGAAAACACAAGGCCCAGTCAGCTTTTTAGGGGAGTTTACCAAACTTCCAAGCAAAGAGATTACTCTAATTTTATTAGAATTGAATAGAAAAAAAAAAAAAAAAAGAGAGAGAGTATTTCCTAACTCTGGTGAAAGGCAGAGCAATAAAATTATAGAGAACCACATAGCAGCATACCTTCATGACCTTAAAGAATGAAATTTTTTTACCCAAGATACAAAATGCATTCCATTATAATGGAGAAAGTCACTGAAAATTCACTGACATTAAAAGGGAGAATTTAGACTGGTGCTACTACGTCAGAAAATATGTTGATATTACCTCACTAATTTAAATATATATATCATTATATATATTATATATAATATTTTGTATTTAGAAATATGAAATATATTCAAATACAAATATAAATCTATAATGCATAATATAAATGTTTATATTTATAATAAATATTTATAAATATTATTTATAATATTTATAATATATTTATATTTAACATGTATTTATTATTTAAAATATATGTGTAATTTATGTCATATATTATATATTACATGTTATATGTGGCATATGTGATATATATACATCTTTGTACTTGAGCATATATATGTATATACACATCTTTGAACTTGAGAGTTCACTCTTATGTATATACCCTTACATAAGTAAGTGCATCAGTCAGATACACACAAGAATGTGCAAAAAAAGGTTCAAAACACTAAAACTAGAAACCACCCAGATGCCCAGTTACAGTAATGTAAATATGTACAGTGGCATAAGCTCACTGTGGGACATTCCACAGCAGTGAAAAGAAACACACCACTGCCACCTGCACCCACATGGGACAATCTCAGAAGCACATCGTGTCCAAAAGCCGGTCACCAATCACGAAGACTTTGTACAACAGGATTCCATTTACAAAAAGCTCAAAACATGGGCGCAACTAAAAAGACATTCGGATGCAAGCAGGTCCTGTTCTGCTGATTCCAAAATACACTTTTCACATTCCTAGCTCCCTAAAAGGGGGGAGGATGCATCTTACAAGCAGTGGTGTCTTGTGATGACATTTAGCAGCACTTTTTCTTTCTTAGACACGAAACAAAGATGTGCCTCACAATTGTGGGGGGGCTTAGGTTCAATGAAATACAATAGGTAGTTGAACTATAAAGCAAAGCAGCAGAATGACGAACATAAAATCTGGGAGGGAGGGGGCTAGGGGACGGAACAGCACCTAGAATTCTAAAGTACTGGCCAAATGCTATTTTTCAGCTAGATGGTGAATATATTGGTGTCTGTTTTATTGTTCTTCAAATATTTTCAACTCTCACATGTGTATCTTTCACTAAAAAAAGGTGTGTGGGGACAAGGAAGCGGGGCCATGTGGCCAACAGCTCAGCAAGCTGGACAGTGAAGGGGGGAGAGAAGGGGCGACACTTGCAAGAGGAAATGGAGGACACGACAGGCACTGAATGGAAAGCCCGAGACACTGGGCAACATGGCTGCAACGCATGAGAAGCTGAGAGATCCTTCTTCTGGTAAGCAAGAGGGACAAAGGACAAGATCGGTTTGTGGAATTCATGGTGGAATTCTGCCCATGTTTTCCTTTGATGGTTTCTAATCTGTTCATGAAGAATTTACACATGGGATGGGGGTTGTCACCAGGACTGGCTGAGAGGCAATGGCCAGGATGAGTTGGTGTCTAAAATGAGAAGCATGTATGCCACGGTTACTACGTGCCAGGTTACGAAGTGAGGAGCTTCTGGCATCCATTCTTCTGCTTATTCCCCTCCTCAGAGCCCTGAGGTAGCTCCTCTCTCCTCAGGCCCAGATTTGTTGCCCAGGGTTACCATCCCCAAATACCACAGACCGCATGGCTTACACAACAGAACGTTATTTCCTCATGGTTCTGGAGAATGGAAACCCAAGATGAGGGTGTTGGCAGTACTGGCTTCTCCTGAGGCCTCACTCCTCAGCTGGCCGGAGGGCCCTTCCTCCCTGCACCCCTGCCCCCAGGTGCCTCCACCCCTTCTCCACAAGAATGTCAGTCCTGGTGCATTGGGGCCCACCCTCACGGCCTCATTCTAATCTAGTCACCTCTTTAAAGGCCCCATCTCCAAACAGAGTCAGATTCTGAGGTGCTGGCAGTAAGGGCCTCCATGTACAAATTTTGGCGGGAGGAGGGGGAACACAATTCAGCCTCTAACCATACGCATGAAGAAATGGATACGTAGAGAGGGGTGAACAACTTGCCAAGGGCACACAGTTGTGTCAGAGCTGAGATGCAAAGGCAAGCAGGTCAACGACAGGGGCTGACTCCCAACCCGTCCACCTGTGCCCAGATGGGACATGAAAATAAAAGGCCTTCTGGAGAATTTAAAAAATAAATAAATAAACAAACACTGCCTAGAACAGAGGAGTTAATATCAGACTTTCCAGAGCCAGACACTCTGTCCCTGCAAACAGAGTGGAAGGACTCCTCTCTCGTGGGCTCCATTTTAAAGTCTGAGCTTTAAGCACCAAGCCTGTAATTGCTAGCCAATGTGGCCGGTCATTGAGCATCAACTGAAACCCTTCTCCCAAAAGCCAAATTTAAGTTTATGGGCTGAGGAGGGCGCCACCTACTGGGCCCTGAGGAGTATGGGTGGGAAAGTCGCTCTTTCTGTAGGCAGTCCTCTATTGCCCTCTGCTGCCCAGCGGAGGAACACCCAGGAATCCACAGATTCCAGGAATCCCGCTTCCTTCAAAGACCACTGGTGGATAGGGAAAGGTAGGGGCAAGAATCTACCAGAATCTGGTCTGTGGAGGATGCCAGTTCCCTTCCTCTCCATAGACATGCACATATTTCCAATCAATGGTCCAGCCAACTTTCACTTCTTGGCATTTGCGACTATACAGCTATTTTCTAAACTTGCATAGGGCGCCTAGGGAGCTCCCTCCGTTAATAGTATTATTCATTTCAGCTCGGGTCAAGATCTCAGGGTGATGAGACCAAGCCCCATGTTGGGCTCTGGGCTGGGAATGGAGTCTGCTTAAGAATCTCTCCCCCTCTCCCTCTGTCCCATTTCCTCTAAAAACAACAGTAACAAAAGAACCTTGCTTCCGTTGTTTTCATCATTAAAAAAATTAACTGCTACCTTCTCAAAAATGACGTTTCCCAAGGCCCCAGAATATGAGACTTTGAATGCATATACTGATAACATTGGTTTGCTCATTGTTTGATGTTTTCAAAAATTATAAACTTATTGTACATTTGAAAGGATTTTTTTTTCAACATTTAAAAACCATGATTTCCTATGTCCCCAGCATATGGTTACAGTACTTTTGTTAAAAAAAAAAAAATTAATTTCAAAAGGTCAGTAGTTCATACTTTTTAGAAATTTCAGCGTTCCATACTTGCGAAACATTGTTCTAAGGGATAAAGGACTCCCTTGAGCTGAGAAGCATAAATAAGTGTGGGGAGAAAGCAATGACCTGCTCAAGCCCCGAGAGTTCCTGCCCATGTGCTGCACTGGAAGCATGGCCCAGTGGACGACAGTGAGATTCAAAATGGGGGGCTTACTGTCCTTTGGTGCTTCGACTCTCATGTGGGTCCCCCGGGCCCCCTTTATGCAGTCCCCAGAATGGGCATTTCAAATTCAAGTCAAAAACAAATAAACAAAATGCAAATCAGATTAGGATACTCTACTGCTCTGGGAGAGGCCAAACGTCAGGACTTGAATAACAGATCCCAGACCAGCTTTGCAATGTCACGTGATCTTATTCCAGCCCCGCCCAGCCTGCCCTTGCCACGCTTCCCTTCCCCTTTCGCTGTTTGCATTTTCATCCTTCCAGAGCTTTCTGCGGCTCTAAATCAATATTCTGTTTGTTTCCTTCAGGGCAACTTGCTACAATTTGTAATAACTGTGTCTGTGTATCTGTCCTTCACTTCTTGTCTCCCTTAGGCGCTGAGCTCCGACAGGTTCGACCTTCGACCGTTTCATTCTTGGTGATACTCCCGGTGCCTGATGAGCACGTATTTATGGTGCAGTGAAGGAAATGAGCAAAGGCAGGTGCGGAGAGGTGACACCAAATCCTTCCACGTAGGTCATTGTTCTGAGTGCATTCCCAAAACACCTGGCTTGGGGCGCAAGACAACGGAAGCCCCTGGCAAACAGAGCTGCACTTTCATCTTTGACCCACACTACTGGTCAAAACCACCTTCTCCCTACTTGCAGGACAGCCCGGAGGCAGACAGAACCACAGGCCCTGAAACACAGTTCAGGAGAACAGGAGGGCAGCGGGCGCACCAAGCCATCAGACGCAGTCATTCAATGAGCGGTGTTGGGACCCATCCAGCCGGAGGCAAACACGGGCTACCAACCAAAGAGTAACACTTTGTGTTGCTCCAGTGTCTTTCTCCTAAGGCGACCCCAGCACGGTCTCCCAGGCTCACAGCCCTGCTCTGACAAAGGCATTTTCACAGCTGCATTTTACAAATGGAACAAGAAGAACCATGGCCAGTGGGCTGGAGACCCACTCCTGGGCCACAGGCTGATGCCTGGCCTTCCAACCGGTCCTGTCACCATTCTCTTCTGTAGACAACCGGAGCCCAAGCAAGGCAGAATCCATTCAGCGCAGTCTGTCATCAGCTCAGAATCAGCAGCTCAGGGAAGCCTGCGGACAGCTGTCCCCAAGGGAGGTAGCTAGTGAGGGCCAAAATCCTGGCTCCACGGAGGCCTGGGTCAGCCATCTTGGGGTACAGTGCCCCCCTCTTTGGTGCTCCTGGGTCCTTGTACTCTCCTATGCTGTAGGGTGCCTCTGTCCACGGAGAACGAGGTCAAGCCAGGATCAAGTGTCCAAGGGCCTCCCAGGCAGGGGCAGCTTCAGGGTGGGCTGATCTGGGGGTTCTTCAGAAAGAGGGCCAGCCTCTGGGCGACAGCGTCCAGGTCGCCTGAGTTGGCAGACCGGAGGAGGTTGCTCTTTCGCACGAAATAGTGCTTCAGAAAGTGCTGGCTTACACACTTGTGCAGCTTCCTCACCAGGCGCAGAAAGGCTTTGCTGAAGACCCGCCAGTCCTTCTGGCGTGGGTACTTCTCACAAGTCCAAAAGAGCACTGTCTGGGGAAGGAAGAGGTGCTGTCAGACATGGGTCCGGGCCACAGAGGAGAGTATCCTCAGGAGTGTGACCCTGCTCACATGGCCTTGGAAGAAGGGAGAAGGGGGGTCTCACCCAGGGCAAGGAGGCTCCGCCGGGATTTCACAGCCCCCCACCTCAGGTGTGCTCTCGGCCTCATCTGGCCAGTCTCCTGCGCCTGTCATTGTTTCTCTCACCACTGACATTTCCGGTGACCAGCACTCTCGTTAAGCCTGCGATCCCCCCCACCCTGGGCAGATGGCTTTGCCTCCTACTTTACAGGGAAAACGGAAACCCTCAGGCTAGCAAACCAGACAGTTCTAGCCATCTCTGCCTTCAGCACCCTCTTCCTCTCTTCTCCGCTTGACCGTCCCACCTAGCCGGGTGAACCCCAGGCAGGGCTTGGGGCCCCTCCTTCCAGAAGCTGTGACCGACTTCCCTCTTTCTCATGGGCTCTCAAAACTATCAATTGCACTCCTGGGTATTTACCCCAAAGATACAGATGTCGTGAAAAGAAGGGCCATCTGTACCCCAATGTTCATAGCAGCAATGGCCACGGTCGCCAAACTGTGGAAAGAACCAAGATGCCCTTCAGCGGACGAATGGATAAGGAAGATGTGGTCCATACACACTATGGAGTATTATGCCTCCATCAGAAAGGACGAATACCCAACTTTTGTAGCAACATGGATGGGACTGGAAGAGATGATGCTTAGTGAAATGAGTCAAGCAGAGAGAGTCAATTATCATATGGTTTCACTTATTTGTGGAGCATAACAAATAGCATGGAGGACATGGGGAGATAGAGAGGAGAAGGGAGTTGGGGGAAATTGGAAGGGGAGGTGAACCATGAGAGACCATGGACTCTGAAAAACAATCTGAGGGGTCTGAAGTGGCGGGGGCGGGTGGGAGGTTGGGGTACCAGGCGGTGGGTATTAGAGAGGGCACGGATTGCATGGAGCACTAGGTGTGGTGAAAAAATAATGAATACTGTTTTTCTGAAAATAAATAAATTAATTTAATTTAAAAAAAAAAAAAAAAAACAAGGGGCGCCTGGGTGGCTCAGTGGGTTAAGCCTCTGCTTTCAGCTCAGGTCATGATCCCAGGGTCCTGGGATCAAGCCCCACATCCAGCTTCCTGCCCAGCGGGAAGCCTGCTTCTCCCTCTCCCACTCTCCCTCCTTGTGTTCCCTCTCTTGCTGTGTCTCTCTCTGTCAAATACATAAATAAAATCTTAAAAACAAAACAAAACAAAACTATTCTCAGCTCTCCTGCCCCGCCCCCTGTCCCAGGGTCCCAGCTCCCTCCTAACCTCTCATTCCTCTGCTCAAGTGCAGGCTTCTCGAAACAATCCGCTCAATTATCAGTCGTCATTTCCCTCCTCTTATTCCCATCTCAATCCACTGCCATACGGACTCTTCTGCCATCTGGCCTGAGAAGCTGCTGTCTGTGAGGTCCAATGATCTCCATGCTGCTAAGTCCAACAGGTCTTGCCCCGCCCTGGCCCTACCTGACCTTTCAGCGGAATCGGATTCTCCCACTCACAGCCTCCTTCGAATCCTTCTTCACTGGCTTCCGAGCCACGCGCTCCCTGGATTTCTCCAGGCGCCACAGCTATGCCTTGGCATGTTAGCCCCTTGACTGCCTCAGTCTGGAGTTTTGGAGGCTTGGTTCCACACCCTCTTTCTCTTGTTCTCTCTTGCTTCCTTCCTCAGTGGCCTGAATCCCCACCAAACACACGGAAGTCACTCTTTCTCCAAGCCCTACTTCTCCTCTGACCTCTTCCTCCCCTGTTATCTCTTGGAAATCCATCAGCCTGTCCCAACTGAACTCATGGCTTTCCCACGTCTCCAGGGCTGCTGTCTAGCCAGTCACGCAAAACACAAGCCGGGGGTCACCCTCCCTCACCAGCATCACCAAGCCCCCCAGTCCTCCGAAGTGGTTCTCCCATCTCCCCCCGTTATGCTCGTCTCCATGGCCGTCCTCCTCTTCCGCCTCCCCCGAGCCTCTGTCCCCATTCTTGTCCCCATCCTGTCACCACCCATGCTGCAGCCAACATGATCTTTTTGAAATAGAAATCCATGATTCTTCTGGTCTGAAAGACTTGCAAGTCTTCTCCTGGCTGGTTAATGAAAAACCACAATTCTTCGGAGGGTTTTGGCTCACAAGGGTGGGGCCCTGCCTTCCTTTCCAGCCTCGGCCGGCCCTCGGCCCCCCTCATGCTCTCCTTCCAGCCCCACTGGCCTCACATCGCTCTCTGCTACCCCGGAGGGACTTCCTGCACATCTGACTTCTTCTGCTTGGAACACACTTCCTTCCCCAATTCGTCCAGGACACTCGTCCATCAGATCAAATGCCCCTACGAGACCATTCGACACTCTCTTTACCACGTACTTCTCAGAATGCCCATGACGGCGGTTGCCATCATCTCTGTTATTTATGTATGCGATCCCCTAGAAGGCTGTAAGCTCTGTGCACAAAGAGGCCAATCAATACCTATTTCATGGCTCTGATGTCACACAGCCCCCAGCAGAGGAGCTAGCCCACGGGAGGCAGTCAAAAATGTTTATTGACTAAGGGAAATAATTCATTAATATTATGATCTGGATATTGAGCATTTTTTAAAAAGAGCCTCTATGAGAAAGGAAAACAACAGTTGCAACTTCACAGCAAGATCCTGAGTATGTGTGTATTTTTAAAGATTTTATTTATTGGACAGAGAGAGAGAGATCACAAGTAGGCAGAGAGAGAGGAGGAAGCAGGCTCAACGCTGAGCAGAGAGCCCGAGGTGGGGCTTGATCCCAGAACCCTGGGATCATGACCTGAGCCGAAGACAGAGGCTTTAACACTGAGCCACCCAGGCGCCCCCGAGTGTGTTTTGATTTAAATCACATTGTGCAATGTGAATGAGCTGGCGATAAAGTCATGCTATCAAGATAACCTAGACACCCCTGCTTTAATCCCTCTCTCCTGGTTAAGCTTTTATCTGCCTAAGCAAACCCAAAGTGGTTAAGCTTCTTACCATCAAGCCCCTGTGCCTTTGAGTGGGGTTTTAGAAAGAAGCAAGCCAATGAAGGATGAGCTCTTCTTCATACAAAGTTGCTTTGGGGGAGAGCTGCTTTGGGGAGGAGGCAAGAACCTCCTTAGACCATGTCAGACTGAGGGTGATGCCGACTCATACTCCCTTCCTGAGGCTGTTTTTCAACCCAGCTCTTCTACTTTTCCCAGACTGCAGTCTTGGCAAGGATCCTGCCCACTCAAGCCATCATCCAGGATGGTGTCTAACAGCACACGGTCACCAGCCACATCCATCCTTATGTCTAAAGGTGAGGACATCCTGGACCGAGGATGGAACACTAGAAGAAGAGGCAGCTAGTACTACTTCTGTCTGTCCTGCCATTCTCCATGAGTACCCCCACCTTCAACTGACCCTTCTTGAGAATGCACGATTCTGCACTCTATCACTGAGTTAGGGAGAACTGAAACAAAGCACATTTAAGGAGTTGCCCTAAAACCCTCTAGTGATGGAGAAGCCACTGGAATCAAAGTATATCCTTGTGTGTAGTACAGTGTTGACAGCAGTCAAGGGATGGGAGGCCCACTGTGGCCCTATTCACTCTTGTCTAAAATGTTCATGTCACTTAATATGTTTCCATCCATCTTAACTGTGAGGCAGTGAAGTCAGTGGTTAAGATCTTGAGGTTCCAGATAAGATAGAATGTGGCTTGCTTCTCAGCTCTGACCCTTCCTAGTGTGGCTTGTAGGAAGAAGGCAAGCAAGCAAGAAGCCAAACCTGCCGAATGAACTTGACCATCCTCCGCAAGCACATGCCCTCAAGAACAGGTGGGTGTTTTTAGGGGAATGTGTGTGGGCACATACCGAGAATGTTGAAACTCCAGAGAAAGGCCCCGGGGTGTGCAAATGATATTTTAACTAATTCTTGGGGAGGTCAAAGAGGACAGGATATTAGGAAAGAGGAGAAAGAAAAGCAGAGACTACTGCCTTCATGGGGGAAAAAAGCTGAATATGATGTGAAAGCACTCATTCATTTGCTCAACAAATACTTATTGAGCAACTACTATGTACGCAGCATTGGGAGAGATACTAAAGGTGCAGTAGTAGTTGCTCTTCAAGAGCTTACACTGGAGCTGGAGGAGTTATCCAGGGTCAGAAGATGGTGGTCCCCTGAACAAGAGGGGGCACAAGCGGGAAGGCACCGCACAGGCAGCCTGTGCTTGCCTGTGCAAAAGGTCAGAGAGAAGCTCCCGGACACACACTAGCTAGGCTTAGGCTGTGCTGTCTCTAAGTCCACCTGCCACCACCCAACCTCAGAGTGCCACACAGCATGTTCCATGAATGGCCTGTTCACCATGTACCGTTGGGAATTTGCAAAAGAGGAGTTCAGGGTGTGATGGAGTGCCCCCCTCCCCAGGGATACCCTGTGATGTCCCAACCCGGGCCAGGGGTCTGCTGCTCTGGGTCTGTTTTCCCCGGTGCTCCCCATGTTGTGTGATGCCACGTGCACCTGGGGGACCACCTGACGGCCTGTCTCCCCCACTGGACTGTCGACTCCAAGGAAGCAGGAACCACTTTCTGTGTTTGCTCACCTGGGACCTCCACGAGAGCGCACACAACAGGTGTCTGGCCCACAGTGACCCCAATAAACATTTGCTGAACGAGTGATTAAAGGCAGTCATGAATGTGTATGACTGGGTTTGGGGAAGGAGGCAAGTGCTGCAGAGGAAGGGGAAATCCCTGCTTGAGGATCTGGAACCCAGAAGTTCAGGTCCGCAGCCATGACCCCATGGCAATCACCACTTCCTGGTGTCCCCCCACCCCCATGTGGCCGTGGCCTCACGAGGCTGAAGTGGAGACCCAGGGAGTCTTAAAGCCCCGAGTCAAGCCATTTGCAAGCTGTTCCCAGACTGTTGGCTTCTCAGGGGCAGGGGCCATACCATGTAAACAGCGCTGAACCTCAGCATGGTTTCTGGCACACAGTGGGCACTCGTGTTGGTTTGGCGACGGAAGTAAGTGGAGGGGAGAGACAGAGAAGAAAAAGAGGAGCCGACCAAAAGGAAGGAAAGAGAGCAAGAGGGCCAAGGAAAAGAGGAGGCCATTCGGCTTGGGCAGGGCTGTGGTGGGCGCAGATGGCCCCGGGGGCGCGGTCTCACCAGGCAACAGTACATGCGACGGCCAATCGGGACACCAGCGCCCCCTCTCGAATCTGACGCGTACACACCCCCCCAGCGGGAGTGGCTCTGGCCCGCGCGTGGGGCCCCCGGAGAGGATGCGCCCACACCTGGGGTGTGCCCACTCACCTGCAAATGGTGGGACGTGATGACCGGCCTCCTTCCTGGACACCAGACGTCCTCCTTCATCTGCCTCAGGGCCCGGAGACACTTCCTGCGGCAGCCCCCGTCCTCGTCCAGCTGCTCCAGCAGCACCTGCTCGGCCTGCAGGAAACTCAGCTGCCAGTGATAATGGGAACAGGCCAACAAGGCAAACCCAAAGGACTGGGAAAAGAGAAAAACACCAGGAAAATGAGGAGGGGGAGGAGGCTTGCCATCTCTGAAGCTATCCACTACTCTGGGGCGGGGTGGCGGGGGGAACCTGCCACTAAGCAGGCAGAACCTCCCACTTGGGGACGTGGAGGCAGGCTCAGGGCAAACCACTTCCTTGTGCACAGGGAATGGGAGAGGCTGTGTCCACGTTCCCGCAGGCACTGGTTCTCCAAGCCGAGCCTGCACCTGGAGAGCTTCTTAAGGCCCAGACTGCCCGGCCCTGCCCATGGATAGGAGCAGGGCTCAGGAATCTGCATTGCTAACAGGCTCTCAGGGGCCGCTGTGGACTGTGGGGCCCCCACCTGGAGCACCACTGCTCGAGGGAAAGCTCATTTTTCCCTTCCAGTGCTGGCTGGCAGTTAGTGATGCTGCGGATGGATAAGCTGTGAGTGCCTCTGCTTTGGGGAGCTGGGCCCTCCGCTCCCCAATACCTTGATGCACTCCACTCTCTGTCGGGAAGGCCAGCGCCTCAGACAGGGAGGCCACCGAGCTTTCGCAGACCAGGCAGTAGGGATCTCCACAGCAGGGACCAGCTCTAGCTCCACCTGCCCTGTGGCTGTTTCCACGGCAACCCAAACTGCAGAGTGGTGTGTTAGCATGCTGACCTTACCTGTTGGGAAATGACAAAGAGGCAATGAGAAGAGAAAGCCCGGCTCCCTGCAAACGTTCAAAGGAGGAACTGGGGAGCAGGGGCAGCGAGCAGCTCCCTGTGCCTGGGCAGCTGGGCGCAGGTTGGTAGCACTCCAAAGCTGGGGTATTTATGGCTAAACTAGACAATTAAGTGAATATGGATAGAAACGTTGCTAGCAAATCTCGTGGTGGGTGACTGTTGCTTCTTCCTTTCTCCCCGCCCCCAAGGCTGTTACGGCTCCTTTTCTTTGAAAGTAATAAGATTCTTTTCAGAAGGCTCAACTGAAGAAAAGAGACACAGAAGACAAAGGAAAGAGGGACTATTTGCTAGTAAAAATGAAATCCAGCCATTCTTGTATGTCCCCTCCATTGTGCCCAGATGTCCTGACCTTGTTGGGGACAGCATTCCACCCGACTCATCCATCTGCCCCTGGTGGGGTTCTGCTTAACCCGTTCGTTCCCTACCCGACTCCCAGTCTCTCAGACAGCATCGTTTCCACCATCCATCAAGCTAGTCTGGCCTCCAATACATTGGTCACCCCAAGCCCTTATAATTATAAAATGCTTCAAAGTGTGTCATCGCCATTGGTTGAAAGGATCGAAAGAGTAGGAAGAAGCTCCCACTACCTCTTCAAACCAGGCAATGAGAGGAAGAGAAAAACCAATGCATCTGGGAGCATTTTCCAGCTCCTGTACTAGAATTCATTGCTGATCTGTCCCCCCTTCTTTCAAAAGAGGCACAGTAGTTTTTTCGTTTGTCTTCACTAAAGATGAGGATAAGCTGTCTTGGTCAGGATCTATTATTTTTCTCCTGTTTGCTCAGAGAATAAAATGGAAGCTCACTCATTAATCGTGCTAAGCTATTCAAAAGGAAAACACTCTTCTCCTTGGGCTGGCGTGTGATGAAGAGGTTATTGTCTGCATCTCATCAGAGCTGCCCAGACAGGAACAGGACGACGTCTGGCACCCTGGCATTATTTACTGAAAGCATCTCATCAACCTGGCCCATTTGCAAGGTCTCATTTGCACTTTCACTATTACCACTGTTTCAAAGTGAAGAGGTCAGCACATGCTGGAACCAGCCTGCCCCGTCCACACCTCACTTCTGCCCTGGCTCTGCTTGCGTGGTGCGTGACCTCCTGCATGTCAGCTCATCTCTCTAAACCTCAGTGTTCTCGTCTGTAAAACAGGCAGAAAAATAACTCTGACTCTCCAGGGTTGCTATGCCATCACCAAAGCATCCTATACATGGTAAGAATCCATTCAACATGGGTTAATTCCATCACAGAAACTTTCAGATCAGTTCCGTCCAGACAAGTAAAAGCACATTGAAATCCTTTTCTTTCTACACATGTGGAATTGCGTCCTGTTCAGCACTTTGGTTTTCCCTTCATTATCCAGCATATGGATCTTTCACAACTCAGTGTGTACAACATGTACCCCATTCTTAAAGGCAGGACAGTGGACGAAAGGCAGAGATAGTACAATTTATTTTGTCCGTCTCCCTTTGTTTCTGACATTATTTCTAGTTCCTTTCTATTACAGAGCCTATGGAAGTAGACACCCTTGTGTCTGTTTCCTTCTCATCTGTAGGAATCTATTTCTAGAACTGGAATTGTTGAACTGTCAAGTCAAGCACATTATAAAAATAAAAACAGACTCATCACCCTTAAGAAGTAGGCACCGATTTACACTTCCAAGAACAATGCATGGAAAGGCCTTTTGTACCACAGTCACCCTTGCTCTGAGCATGAGCCCACATTTCACCTCTGTCCATTTAATGCACACTGCTTGAAACATACATTAGGTGGAG
Organism: Mustela lutreola; assembly: GCF_030435805.1. Taxonomy (NCBI): domain Eukaryota; kingdom Metazoa; phylum Chordata; class Mammalia; order Carnivora; family Mustelidae; genus Mustela; species Mustela lutreola. Next base: position 99,378,539 of record NC_081299.1, on the reverse strand, counting down.
CCTTTTTCCCTGTTTTGTTTGTCTGTTTCTTTGTTTAAGATTTTATTGAGAGAGCGAGCGAGAGAGAGAAGTATGAGTTGGGGACAGAGGTGGAGGGAGAGGGAGAAACAGAGTCCCTGCGGAGCAGAGAGCCCGATGCAGGGCTTGATCCCAGGACCCCGAGATCATGACCTGAGCCAATAGCAGATGCTTAACTGACTGAGCCCCCCAGGTGCCCCTTTTTCCCACTTTTTTTATTAACTACTACTTGTTTATATTCTTTTTCTGTGAGTCTTTTTTTTGGGGGGGCTGTCATGATTTCTATTGCTCTACTTGTATGTTTTCTTATTGGTTTACAAATACTCTTTTATAACTAAGGAAATTCACCACTTTTCCCAGTGTGAAATACACTTTTTTTATTCTGTGGGAACAAAATGTGTGTGTGTGCATGTGTGCACACATGCCCACATGGTAGCATACAGTTTAAGATTTGCGGACTGTCAAATTTAATCAGTTCTTCACGGCCTCTCATTTTTGTGTTTTGACACAAGTCAGTGGTTTCTGAATGTGGCATCTTAAGACACTGGGGGACTGCAGTCAGTTGTAGGGTGAGATAGAAGTGTGCTAGAAACAATGATCTGTGGCTTGCAATTTGCTTTTTATAAAGCATACCCAAGGTTTTAAATTCACATCCAGGGAAGGGTGTGCAAGCCAAAGGTCATTGTATGTCTGCCAGGGCAGTGATCCACGGAAATCCCAGCATCCCACTCTTGGGTGTCAAAGCAGAAAAAAGAGCTAATTCACATTTCGGGGAGTGAACAGATGTAAGGAGCACATGGTTATTGTCTCCGTTTAGGGCACGAGTTTCAGGTAACACTTAAGCACAGGTTTTTTGTTTTTTAATTTTTTTAAAGATTTTGTTTATTTTATAGTGAGAGCGAGAGTGTGAGACAGCATGAGTGTGAGGGGCAGAGAGAGATGGAGAGAGAGAGACTCCCAAGCAGACTCCATGCTGAGTGTGGAGCCTGATGCAGGGCACAATTCCAGGACTCCGGGACTGTGACCCGAGCTAAAACCAAGAGTCAGACGCTCAACGGACTGTGTCACCCACGCGTCCCTAAGCAGAGGTTTTATAAAGCTAAAAGGAAATGCCAGAAACTGCCCTTTGTCCTGTTCTTGATCAGCTCACCTGAAAGATGACAGCTTCCAATCGCATTTTCTACCAGCTTCCGGAACACCTGGAGGACCTTGGCGGGCACAATATCACCCTCAATGTTCACATCCGCCTCATGCCACTGCCACAGGCTCTTCATAAACTGCTCCACCTCTAGCCACTGCTGCAGGCCCTCTGGGTCCTGCAAGGGGCAGGACAGCCTCGTGCCCTGCAGCGTGTAGTAACGCCAGCGTTGCTCCCTGGCCTCCCTGTACCCGGCCAGGCCCTTCACTGGGATGGTGACCAGGAACTGGCTGGGGGCCAAAACCTGGGGTCAAGAAAAGAGACAGGAGTGTGAGTTCACGGACTTCAGAGGTAACAGCAATCTCCGGGGCACCAACCTGTCGAACTGGGGAGCTCAACGAACCACTCAACGCTTGGCAATGTGCTGAGATGGACAGAGGGCTGCACCTGCCCACTGCAGGAGGGTTCCATCTTTGTCCTGCCACTAACCACGGTATCAGACAGATGAGTTAATTCACCGAGTCCTTGGTGTAAGGAATCTGCAAGGAAAAGAGTGCCCCTGACCTGGAACTCTAAGAAGTACCCAAGGGGGAGAAGAGAAAGCAGGGAAAGGAAACAGTATACACTGAGTTCTGCACATACTAAGCACTGCAAGCCCAGGCATTAGACGAGGTGATCTTCCCAGTTCCACGATGAGGTGGGCTTTGTTAACATTTCCCAGATGAGGAATTTAAGGCTCAGAGAGGCTCTGACATCTCCCTGGGGACACACAGCCAGTTAAGTGGGAGAGCCAGAATGTAAGCATAAGCCCTCTGACGGCTTGTTCAGGGCTTGTCATCTATGTTGGGCTGGCTCTCAGTCAGGGAGGAATGACCTGGGCTGGCTTAAAGGTCTGGTAATGGGAAGGGTTGGAAGGAAGCAAAAGGATTCTGCAAAACGTCTCCCTATCTTTTTGCCCGTACTGATGGCCCATGGCCAGTATTAATGATTGGTCCTTACAAAACCACAGGTGAATGCAAGGCAATTGCTGAGACCATGTGAGCTATTGAGATGATTCTAAGTTTCATAAAACTTAGAATAAAGCAAACAATCAGAATCTACCTATTCCATTTCTACAGGTATCAGTGAAGTAGAGGTCGGGGTCAAAGTGGTCAGGCCCAACAGTCCAGAGGGTCAAACAAATTGCCCAGAAGTGTGGTACCCCCAGAAGGAGCCTGACCTCTGGCCACAACACGTGGCAGCCTACTCCACACCGCACCTCTTCCCATCAGTCAGCTGTGCACTTCAAGGGCCTCCTCCTTCTTGTAGAAAGTTCTGACCATAGTATTTGGTTAATCTTTGCTCAGGGCCCTGTCATCGGCCAGTTCATGGGTGAACACCAAACTCTGCCTCGTTCTCAGACAACAACAGTGTGATGCTTTAGATAACGGATCCATGTGACTTCTAGTGCCCACAGAAAGGTGATGGGATTTCAAAAGGGAACACATCGAAACTCTGGCATACTTTGAACCCCCCTTCACGGGAATTCGAGAACACCACTATTGTGTTAATAGTCACATAAATGATGCTTAATTAATACTCGCCACATTTGTTCCAAGATAAAATAAAATCAATTTCATATGCTCCACTCCAACTATTTTTGAAATTTAATATGCAGGACACGATGTATATAAATGCAAGATCCATTTTAACCTATGAATTCTAAGTGAGACCACAGAAGGAAATTTCCTCCGATATAATTCTAGGGAAAGTGTTGTTGTGGGGTGCCTGGGTGGCTCGGTTGGTTGAGCATCTGCCTTCAGCTCAGGTCATGATCCCCGGGGTCCTGGGGTCAAGTCCTGCATCAGGCTCCCTGCTCAGCAAATCCCCCTGTTCATACACTCTCTCTCAAATAAATAAAATAAAATCTTAAAAAAAAAAAAAAGTGGTGTTGTGTTTCTACTCCTAGTCACTGGTCTCTAATGATCTACTGCAGGTTGGAAGGGCGACAGAAGTGGGCAAATGATGTTATGTTGGGATCCAATCTAGTATTAGAATTTTTATCCTGGGGTAAATTTCCCCAAATCTCTACTCTGTCCCCAAATACACAGGTCCCAGATCCTTGTGCCTGACAACCTTGGAATGTTCTGGACCCGCAAGGGTCTTCAGTTCAGGCCCTATTTCTTTTATTCATTCATTCATTCATTCATTCATTCACTGAAGCTGAGTGTCTGCATGGGCCACACACCATGTTGGGTGTTAGTAATGGAGCGATCAATAAACATGATCTTTACGATCAAGGAGCTTATCGTCTTGTGTGAGAGATAGGGCATGAATACACATATATTTAATACACGCAAAAGGGGTTCTTAGGAGCCATAAAGAAAAACCAAGATAAAGCAGCACAGGGACTGAAAAGGACTCAGAAGCCCACTTCCCTCATCTCTGAAAGGCAATGAGCCATGTCTGTTCCTCGAGGCTGTTTGCAAGTGTGAGGGAGGCCATTTCTGAGAGAATGGTTCGGTGCTGCCGGAAGGCTGCCGTCACACATGGGCCCCGGTGGCTTAGAGTCCTGTCTGCAGCAGGGACAGAAGTTGTGAGGCCACCCCTGCAGTTTCTAAGGTCTGCCTCCTCCCCCACCTCTGCAACCCAGACTCTTAACTTTCAACCCTTTTCTCACAGGTGGCTCCAGTTCCTCTCCCCAGGCCCCCTCTATTGGGCAGGCACTGCCTACAAGGATGTGCGCTTAACTAAATTTCAGCTGTTACAGCCCAGTGTGTTTGGAGTCCGAAGCCCCGGGCTGAGTTCTGGCTGTAGTGCCTAACAGGACATCAGGTCATCTGACTTCTCAGAGCCTCAGAAGGGGGACTCACAAGACACAGCAACACAGGGAGACTGTGTGTAAGTGGCAAATACTAAAAGGACCTGCAGAACACAAAGGATCACTGGTACCCTCGGCTGGGTGACACCTGCTGCACCGAGACCTGCCCACCCGTGCACCTGACTCCCTGGGTGGTGCTTAGAGAGTAAGTGAGACCTGCTTACCTTGATGTTCCCATTATACGTGTCAGAGTAAGGGACAGCCTGGAATCGAATGTCTTGGTGGCTGATTTCGGCGGTCAGGTGGTGGACGACCCTCTGCACCTCCTCCACAATCTGGGAGACCTGCTGGCGCCTCTCATGCACCTGGATGGGAAGGGATGAGCACAGCAGTCGCTCCGGGGGCGGGGCCCGGACACTGGCATGAGGATGTGACATACAGGCCCAGCGGTGGGCGACCATAGCAGCACAGGCAAGCAAACCTACGCTCCCAAGAACCCCAGGGGACATGCACCTAGGCGTGGTGGCACTTGCTGATGCTCAGTGCTCTCCTCTGAAATAGAAGCAGTCATCAGCATTGACCCAGTGCCTGTGTGCAGTGGGTGCTGGGGCACAGCAGTGAACGAGAGAAGAGCAAAGAAGACAGACAAGTCCTCATACATACAGGATATATGTACATATGTGTATATATACACACGCATACACACACACATACGTAGTATCTAATATTGGGAATGATAAATCCCATGAGGCAAATAAAATAGGATAAGGGACTAGAGAGTAAAAGGGCTGCTCATTTAGATCAGGTGGCCACAGAAGGCTTCTCTGAGGAGGCGCCGGCGGATCCCCTAAGCAGAAGCGTGCCTGGAAGGCTCAAGGGCCGGCAAGGGGGCCCCTGTGGTTGGAGCCTGGAAAAGGGAAAGGAGAGTGACAGGAGATGAATGCGAAAAGGCTGGCGTGGCCAGCCCATCCTGCGGGGCTTTGTGTGCCGTGCTGAGGCTCTACCATGGGGGTAAGAGTGGTTGCTGTCCAGGCTGGTGAAATGAAAGGTTCAATGTGTGTGATCACAGCACAGACGCTTTCTAGCCTTCTGTTGTCCATAGATGGTGACTCTCTTGGCCCTGGTACTCTTGCTACCAGACCTGCCAGAAAAGGCACACATTTATGTTCCCTCAGATTCACACTGCAAGTTCCCAAGAACAGGAATTACCATCAGAAAGTTGAGCACTAATGCTACAAACCCTCACAGGTACTCAAGGTCTAGGGAAATAGGTGCTTGTGGGGAATACACGGCACTTTTAGTAAACTCCAGGGAATTAGGAAGATCCAAATGAAGAAGAAATGGGAAGAGCCCATTTGTGTTTTCTGGAATGGAGGGGGGGGTTCCATTCTGTTGCTCGTGCTGGTGCCCTGACGTGGTGGTGGTGGTGGGGGTGGGGGAAGAGGCGGCTGACCGGGGCCAGGAACTGACAGGAAGCAGTATCTGATATATCTAAATGCAATGTCATGGCTGTTTCTATGTATTCTCCAGTCATTTAAGACACCCATTAATTAGTCAAGGAAAATGTCTAAGTCTAGGAGATTTCTAGCTATTTTTCTAAATGAACTCATCAGCTGGTCCAGTCATCTGAGACCTCATACCTCTCACCAATAAACCCAACAACCATATATGGACACAGTACACAAAAGTGCTCATGTACACATGCTCTATGTCACGTGTATAAAGTGTGTCACATATATAAATTAGTTCATTAATAAACATTTATTTAGCACCTCTGTGTGCCAGGCACTCTGTGACATTCAGGGGCACAACAATGAGTGACACAGAAATTGCCATGGTCTGCAGTAGTGGGTAAGACAGGTATCGGGTCTGAATAAGCATGGGGCCCACGATAGGGAATTACCAGAAGGGTACTCCTGGGTTCAACGGGGCAGGTGGCCTCATCTGAAGCCCAAGACCTGCTTTAAAGATTCCTATCCCCACACAGGGGACCATCTTTGAAAAACTAGTACTTTCCAGATGCCTAGGAGTAACAAGAAACATAAGACAAGGCTCCTGATCTTAAGGAGCTTAAATCTCCCTGGAAATACATGATATACATAAAATAGTCTTTTCAAAACCCCATATTTTGACCTAAGGGTCAAAGGTCTTGACCTTGCCTGACCTTAGGGATGATGATCATATCTATGTGGTTTTTTAAAAAAATATCTTATTTATTTATTCGACAGACAGAGATCACAAGTAGGCTGAGAGGCAGGCAGAGAGAGAGGAGGAAACAGGCTCCCCTCTGAGCGAAGAGCCTGATGTGGGACTCGATCCCAGGACCCCGAGACCATGACCCGAGCCAGAGGCAGAGGCTTTAACCCACTGAGCCACCCAGGTGCCCCCATGCAGATTTTTAATACCATCTTTTTGCCATCAGCACCCACCACTGCTCTTATATGTCTACCCACTACATTCATCACAGGGTGGGGAGCACCTTTCTTAAGCATTTGTAAACTATCAAGATCCTGCATCTTCTAGAGTGTCCAATGGAAGAGGAAAGGCAGTCAGGGAGGGGGCAGATCCTTTGCCATGCCAAACATAAAGGGGAATGCTTTTAGTAGCCCATTTTAAAGGGTCCCCTGCAGGGCCAGACTCTTCTGTGTGTTGTGATTCAACTCCATTTGATCATAAAATGCCAGATGCTGTGTATATGTGCCTGTATGACAGAACAAGACAAGGAAACTGGAAATTTTTTTTTTTTTAAAGATTTTATTTATTTATTTGACAGACAGAGATCACAAGTAGGCAGAGGCAGGCAGAGAGAGAGGAAGGGAAGCAGGCTCCCTGCTGAGCAGAGAGCCCGACGCGGGGCTCGATCCCAGGACCCTGAGATCATGACCTGAGCCGAAGGCAGAGGCTTTAACCCACTGAGCCACCCAGGTGCCCCAGGAAACTGGAAATTAAAGTCACAGCCATCTGGTGCTGGGAAGAGGTTTATATGGGATGCTATGGGTATACAGAAAAGGGAAATTTCATCTAGTCTGGAAGCTAGGGGTCCTTCCTGGAGGCACAGCATAGGGGGGGTTATATCTTGAAAGATTAGTAAGAGTTAGCGAGAAAGAGAAGAGTGTGAGGGTTGTTCTAGAAAGAGCAAATGGCAGGTATCTAGTACGAGGAGCATAGGGGAGATAGCAATGGTTTCCATTTTGCCAGAGAAAAGAGTGCCTTAGAGGAGGATGGTGAAGTGGGAGAATAAGCAGCAAGAGGTCTTGAAAATCAAGGAAGAAGTTGTTCAAGAACAAAGTCAATAGTAAGTGGCCCGATGAATAGGGCCCCCCAAAATGTCCACAGTGTTTGGCAACTAGAACAGGATTGATGTGCTCAGGGAAGGGGTGGGCACTGAAGCCAGACTGCGGTGGCTAAAGGGTAAGTGGGAGGCGAGCAAGGGAACACAGAGGTCAGCAACTCCTCCAGGAAGTGGGGCCAGGGAAGGGGAAAAACCAAATAGGGACACCAACAGGTTTTTTCAAAATGACACACAGGTTTGAACATGTTTAAATGCTGAGAGAAAGGGGCCGGCAAGGAAGGAAGACTCAGCAGGGAGCAAAACCACTGAGTCAGGGTTTCCCAGCCAGAGCATCTTGCAAATCCAGAAACCTGGTAAGCAATTCACCTTGGCACGTCACAAGGAAAGAGACAGGCATAAACACACATAAAAGGGTAGGCGTGCAGGAATCTGAGAGATTTCCCGTCTGAGGACTGTTTTCTTTACAGAGCAGGAGCCAAGGCAATGTGCTATGTGTGAGGTGGAGAGGGGAACACAGGGGACTGCAGACTGACAGACTTTGATGTGGAAATCACATCTCTGAGGAATGGGCGCTGTTCAGGCACCTATGTGAAGACTGCTAGGCACTCCTGACTCAGTTATGGGGGGGGGGGTCCATGGGGCTATGGCATATCGGGGATTCAGCTGTGAGATGGTCTCCATGGCTCAGCCCTCCAAAGGTAACAACGGAGGTGCTAAGGCGAGGGCTTCATGGGCAAGATCTGGAAAAGGATAAAGGACCAAGGGAAGGTTTCTATGGTGGGCCACGTCTTCTAGCTGGGGAAAGAGAATGGACAAAGCCATTTAGTAGATGATGGAACACTGGACAAGTTCAGGGGCTCCAAGTCTGATCAAGAATAGCAGGAGAAAGTCATACAAGGCTAACTAGATAGAACCCCATAGTCAGAGTGGTTGGGAAATAGTCTTCCTAAATACCTAATTCCTTAGATTGTGTTGAGGACTAAGGCTCAGCCACAAATCCTCCAAGTCCACTGATGGGAGTTCATAGAACTCAAATGTCAGCAACACAGTGGTTAACTCTGTATGGGCAAGTATATTTTATTTCCCAAGTTGATAAACTAATGAAAGATTCATCACCATATCGACACTGTCAAATAATTTTTTTTTTTTTTTTTTTTTTTTTAGAGAGATTAAGCAGGAGAAGAGAGGCGGAGGGAGAGAACCTGAAGCAGGCTCCACACTCAGCACAGGACCCAATGCAGGGCTTGATCTCAGGACCCTGAGATCATGACCTGAGCCAAAATCAAGAGTTAGATGCTTACCCCTCCGAGCCACCCAGGCACCCTGACACTGTCAAATAATTTTTAACTGATTTAAGCTTGAGAGACAAAGTGTGTGTGTGTGTGTGTGTGTGTGTGTGTGTGTGTGCGCGCACGTGCACACACACACACACACAATGAGTGGTCTACTGGACAAAGTTCTCCACTGTGAATCTCTTCCTACAAATTCTGCCCTCACTGGATGGTAGAATTTTCTTACTGGGAAGAATGAGGCAGTTCACACACTCCCTGGAAGACACCTATATTCCCTCATTCATTATACATCTTTATGACCTGTTTTGATTTCTGAAAGTCAAAATCAGAGTAGGTTCTAGAGCCTAGAGCCACAAACTCTGGTTTTGATTTCCTTCTTCCATTACTGCTGCCGCCATTTTGACTTGGGATCTTAGAACTGGAAGAGACCTCAGAAATTACCTTGTCTGGTGTCAACATATAGGAGTCCACAGTGATGGGTGGCTCTCCTGATGTCACATTGGCAGTTGGCAGCAGGACTGGCCCTAAGCCCAGGGTCCCTCACTGCTCTTTCTGTCCCTCTGTGCCTTACCTCCAAGTGGACGCTCCCAGAGTCATACCTACCTTTAGCCTCTTCCTGAACCTAACCACGCCCTCCATTTGAACTGAAGTCAAGTCTCATGAAGTAACAGATCCAAAGTCTCCATTTCTTTGGGCATCACTGACTGTTCTGACACCCACAGGCACCCCAGGGCAGCACAGCAGGGTCCTGAGTGTGGGGCTCCACCAGGACTGGGGGGAAGAGCCCTGCTTCTGACAGGCCTCCCTCCCCCACTCTCCCACCCAGTGCTCAAGCCCCCCAAGTCAGGTAGCAGCCTGTTCCCTGCAGGAGGTGATGGGTCGAGACCCCTGCCCCGCCCCGCTCCACTTCCTACCCTAGGTTCTTCCATCTGCACCTCTACGGACCACACCCTTCAGCAGCCCCAGAGGGACTTAGGCTGAAGGCTTCCCAGGCTCCATCCCACAGACCATTTGTCACTCTCTTGGTGTCACTCACAACCCAGACACCCCAGGCAGTTTCCCTGACTCCTCCGGAGCACAGCCTCATTAGCTGGAGCAAGAAGATTCCATTTCAGGGTGTGGAAAAGCAAGGAATGGGGCCCGAGGCGGCTCTACACGGACTGATCTTGAGGGAAGAAGGACGTGCCACCACAGAGACCTGTCACCGGCCAGAGCCCAGAAGCCCTTTCAAGTGGGTCCAACTTCAGGGAGATACCAGGTGCAGCCTGGTATATATACCCATCACCAGACCCATTCCACAGCGCAGCTGGGAAACCCACGGTCATTTCAGAAGAAGGAATCAAGGCACGTGCAGTTCAAACATGACCTCAGTGCAGGCCTGAGTTTCACTCGCCTTCCCCAGGGATTAGTTCAGTGAAAAAAGGTGTGCTTTTCTTTTTAAAAGGCTGCATTTGTGGGTGGGACGGAGCATGAGCAGAAATGAAGTGGGTGACATTAGCCGGGCCCATGACGCAGACGCGGTTACCCTCTCTCAGCCTCCCCTCCATCCCAATGACCCCAGAAAGTTACACCACACCTGTTAGCCAGCAGATTCGGGAACTCGAATGAAGCAGAGTTTCCGTAAGAAGAGTCATGAGAGAGGCCCCCTTGAAGGATGCCCTGCGGTTTCTGTGTACCTGCCCCCACACACGTACACACCCCCAGCCCGGTGTCTGGCTCACTGTTGCCCCACACATCGTCTGCTACTATTAATAGCTCGAGTGCGGAACAATTTACTGTTTCAAATATAAATGAGTGAGAATTCAAGGTTATTGCCTATCATAACAGCATTCTGACTCATTGCATTCCAACACGCTTTCTTGAGACAGGCAGAGGGGCAACACTAAGCAGCATGCCAGGAATGTCACACAGGTCTGGCTACGTGAGCATGTGGCCTGTGTCACTGTCACCCACTGTGAGTGCTCCTGGGGATAAAAGGCTGAGAACTTCCTGCCAGACATTTTAATTCTGGAGCTGCATTAAATCCAATAAACAGGATCTTTAAAGACAAAAACAAAAAAGCAGGACGAGCACCATCTCTGTCATCCTGGGTTAATGACAGAAAAGTCTAGCACATATACTAAAACTGGAAGAAAAGTCTGAAAGGATGAAGATGGAAGGTGCTATCTCCGGATGAAATGAGGCCCTGAACCATCATATCCCCGTTTTCTCAGACCCATTCTTCCCCGAGCGACATGTAGGGGCCCTACAGGTTCCATACATTGTGCAAAAACCAGACCAACACCAGCACCACAGAGCAGGGACGGGAGGCCCTCCCGTGTATGAGACCCTCCCTGAGAGCTAGCTCCCTGGAGCTGCCCCATAATACTGGAAGGTGGTGACTAGGATTATCCCCATTTTACAGAGGACGAAATGCCAAGTTCAGAGTGTCTAAGGAATTTGCGCTGGGTCCCGCCTGAGACAGTTTAATTCTCGGAACGGTGATCCACGCTGTGCACTGTCACACCTGGCAGACCACATTTGTAACCACTGCACTGCTCAGCCTCCCCAGGGACAAGCTGCAGGGCCTGAAACCCACACTGACTGCTTGAATGGAGCTCCCTCAGCCAGAAAGGTCTCTCCGTTACTCCTCCACTTAAAACCCAGTGCGTGCTCTCAGGCTTAATCTCCACTCCTCTCGCTGGGCCACGCCTCCCCGCTGAGAGCCAACACTCCTCGGTTCTACTCCAGCACCCTGTAGAAATCTCGGTGTAGCCCTGTGGTCAGCCATGTACTGTACCAAGCATTTCCCTGTCTGCACAAGAACAGCCTCCTTTTACCCTTGGAGTTCTGTGCGAAATCTGCAGGCAGGAGAGGGCCATCCTTAAAGATATTCCAGACACACTTTACCTCTCAGTTCACATACCACATCCTGGACCTGGGTTTAGGGCACGGTGTTTTGCACACAGCAGGTGCTCAGTGTGTGTTTGTGGAGATACAGAGGGATTTAACAGAGAAAATATGGCTTTGGAGTAAAACAGAATTTTCTTACTGATACCTCAACACTCTCACTATCTAGCTGTGTCACCTTGGACAAGTTTTTGGAGGTATGTGCACGTGTCACCTAGTGGATGATAGGTCCAATGAGATACTGCCTGGGCCTCAACCTGCCAGCACCTTTTACACTATTCTTGTATTATCTTCACTGAATTCTAAAGCTATTCTGACCACATATGTGTGAAGATACTGTGTGAACATCAAGGGGAATGAAGATACCGGAGACACTACCGCCCCCTCCAGAAACTCATAAACAGTAAAAGGAGATAATATTTAAGTGTCCACCCAAGAGAGTAACAGGAAAGGTGTCAAGAGTCAATATACAACCGATTGCCAAATAAATATTGTCAGTAATAATTACGACGAGTTCACAGGGAAACCAAAACATTCTGTGCTAGGGTGTCAAGGAAATCTTTCAAGATAAGGCTGGCTCTGAGTGGAGTCTGAAGGATGAATATGAGCCAGAGAAATGGAAATGGAGGGGAGAGAGGATGTCTCCCCTGGCAAAGGAGAGAGGGGAAGCTCGGGCTTAGACCTTCTCAGGGCACAGTATCTGTGGACAGGATTAACAGACTGACCACCTTCGGGGACAGAAGGGGGATACACCTGAGAAGGAGCGCTGAGGGGGGCGCAGGAATGCCACAGCACCCCCCCCCCAAGAAGCCTCAAGCACATGCTCTGTTGAACTGACACTTAGCCCCAGCCCACAGTTACTAGGCAAGAAACTGGGACCTGTGGTTGCCAGATAGCCTGATGTTTTCCTTTTTCTGGAGAAGATGGAAATCTCAGTTTCTATGCAAAATCCTGCTATTATGAAATGTTTGTAACAAATATGAAAAAAATTTAACAACACTCTGCGGGCCAAAGAAATCCTGTGCACAGGCTGGAATCAATGTATAGAGCACTGTTGAGAATTTCTGCTATTGGAGATGCTGGGAAACAGCGTGGAAAGATACAGTGTTACTACTTGGATGCCAGGCTAAAAACACTTGGACTTTTTCCAGAAAACAGAGGACCATGGGAAAATGCCAGCACCCCTTCCACTTAAAAGAGTCCCCAAAGGGAAAACAATGGGAAGTTACTTTGTTGGGTGTAATTTTTATCATCCCACGTTTCTCCTATTCATCTAAGTAGTTTGCCTAAGAAATCAACTTTACTTATCACTGTGATAATGAACTCTGCTTTGTTTACTTGTGAAGGCATGTCTGTAATTTAGACCAGTCCCTAATCTTAGTTTAAATGCTTTAGCTTTAGTGGTGGCTCTGTGCCTTAAAAACTTCATCAGTAAATGGAAAGGCTGAATTAAGTCAGATAATATTTAAGGTGCCTTCCAGTTCTAACAGTCTAAGAGTCTAGAAGAATGTCAATTAACTCTTAAAGGGTCTGTACTAAAAATATGCTATACATTTTTAAATACAGCAGTTTTATAGTTTCTAAAAGGTGTTCTTAATTTCATTTACTCATTTTTAATGACCCTATTATTTCAATGACCCCTCAGAGAAGAAAGCTGAGGCTCAGGCTGGTTCGGGGCCTTGCTCATGACTCTGCCCAGTTCAGCTACAGAGCTGGAGTCCAACTCACGTTCTAACTTTCTGTTCCACACTCTGCACCCAATGGCCTTTGGCACTAGAACCTCAGAGAGAGGACGGAAATGATGTAAGCCCTAAACACTCTTATGGGTGATGGTCTTGGGTTCCTGAGGACCACTTCATGGATCTTTGAAAGCAGCCTGACTTCCCTTCTTAATTCAGGTTGGTGGAACAGAAGGGGTAGGGGCGGGGGGCATGGGAGAAACCCGCACCTGTCCTTACCTTAGCCAGGAGGCAGTCTTCCAAGTCTCCTGCAGTCGGGGATTTCATGGCTTCTTGTTCAGTCCTCAGTGGAGCAGCAACATCTTGGTTTTTCCGTTAGTGGAGGACAACACTTGCAGGTTGGCTTCCCAAGAATGTTAGTCTCAGTGCTAAGTTTCTTTGAGAAGGTGTACATGGACCAGAGGCTGGCCTTCCCAGGTCTTCCCTCCAGCTCTCACTTCCACACTGGGAGCATCTCTCTGTCATCTTTTGGGAATATATATATATTTTTTTTTTAAAGAAAAGGAATTTAAAAAGAAGAGCTGATGAAATTGAAACTGAATTTGAGTCCAACCTAATTTGACTCGATTTAGCTCTACTGACGGATGCTTTGACCGAAGGGCAATTTCCCAAGTTGTATTTCCCACTCAAATACTTAAAAGCTTCATTCAAGATAAAAAAGCTCTGTAGTTGGCTTCTTCCCCGCCTTTTAAGGTTCTTGTCCCAACACGAGATGCACCTTGAAGCCCAGTATCTTATAACTCCTTGTTCTTATGCTGTTGACAGTAAATATTCCTTGCTCTCCAATCCAGAAAATCCCCCAGACTGATTTACCTTCTTTACAATAAACAAATAGGGAACTGCCAAACTACCAGCCAGGCACTCGCCATTGGCCTACAAACAAGTGATTAGGTCTCATCAATCAGATCCAGGCACAATAATTTGCAGGAGGAAAACACACACACACACAGACACAGACACACACACACACACACACACGCATACACACGCACACAGGCACACAGGCACAGATAGAGAGAGGCACGCACACCCAGGAACAGCAGAACAGGAATCCTTCAGCTCACCTGCTGACCTTTAAATATAATCTCCCTCTTCCTACTTGAAAGCTGGCAGTAAAAATAAAGTCAGTGTAAACAGGCCCCTTGAGAGTCAAGGAAACACTCTTGTCTGCTTTTGCCAGCAAAACCATGTTGGAAAACAGCTCAGGCAGTAAGTTCCCAGTCTGACTGGCTGGGGCCAGTTTTATTAAAGAAAAAAAAAAAAAATTCACAATGGCCTGATCTCCCTGAAGCTGGTAAACATCGGAGAATGCTGTCGGATGATCTAAAGAAATTGCGGCACTTCCGGGAGCCCTGCTCACTTCTAAGCACTGTTCGGAGCAAAGGTCTTTTCCAAACCCACCTCTGAGAGCTCAGCCTAGGTGCCTCAGACACTTCGCTTTCGGTAGCCACTATATTTGCATATCTCCACGCTGTGCCCCGGGTTGAAAGCCACACCAGAGCTCCCTGCTCCACCCACCTCATTAATCCCAGCCTTCACGCCTGCTGCTATAGATCCCTTCTGTGACATACTGCAGTCAGTTGAAATCGTCTACGTAAATATTGTGAAGCTCCCCTCCTCAAAACTGCCTTGATTTTCCATCTCCTTCTCTTTGTAACCCAGTCTCCTTCATTTGATAGCAGATGCTCCCGAATATTTCAGAATCTTCCTCTCTAGGCTTATCACTGGTCAGTCATTCCAAACTCCGGTTTTTCACAAACGGAACACAGAGCCTGCCTCTTGGAATTTCCTGCAATCCAGAATCCTCTCTCCACCTCATTTTCAGCTTCACCAAAGTCCTGCTGGTCGTCCCCTCCACCCCCACCGCGCGCTCTGGGGTTTTGTCCTTTACTGCCGCTTCACTGTAATCATTAACTTGAGATTCCCGGTCCTCTGGGGGGGGGGGGGTGCTTTCCTACAGCTCTCAGCTTCCCCCCAGACACCTGTCATCAGATACACAAACTTGCATCATTCTGTGCCTGGGGCCCTC
Organism: Mustela lutreola; assembly: GCF_030435805.1. NCBI lineage: Eukaryota > Metazoa > Chordata > Mammalia > Carnivora > Mustelidae > Mustela > Mustela lutreola. The sequence goes on along the minus strand of NC_081299.1, from coordinate 99,363,342 downwards.
CTTCCTCCGTGGCTCCAGCCCTGCCACTGATGGGAATGCTGAAACTGCGATTCTTCTCTCGCTAGGGCTCAGTGGTGCTTCCGGGGTGTGAACAGGGAGCCCCACCGGCAGGCCACCTGTAGATCCTGGGAGAAGGAAGAAGTCTGTGCTCAGGCTGGCTCACGACATTCTAATTTTACCTGGATGCCATACCTGGCAATCAGAAGGTTATATAAACCCAACCAGTTCTCTACTCCCTGATTGAGTTCCTCATGGGCAAAGTTTCCAACAGGAGGACAGTCCCACAGTGGAGGCCCTCTGACAGATTGTCGAAGAAGACCTTTCTTTGTAGATAGAGATCTCTGGCTAAATGGCTTTTGGATTAGCAAATATTTATTGAGCAACAGGCTGCCGAAGGCACTATGTTGGGCCACAGAGCGGGATTCAAAGTCAACTCAGATTCTCCTCCTTTCTGGGGAAATAAATATTCTCATTTCTCATGACTCATACCAAATGCCAGTACGAACCTGTAAACCAGCTTTGGCTCCATTTCTGTTGTGAGGACTGAGAAATTATTTTTTAAAGTCAGTTTAGTGAGGTATTCAAAACCCTAAACGAACAATATGAAAGTCCTAGGAAGATAATGTCAGCCCTGATTCACCAACAGAAGTGTTTACTCTTGACTTACAATGGCTACAGTTTTCATTCCAAGGTGAAGGGTTGGCTTGATCCAAATCAACCTTAAATACACAAATATGTTAAAGTTCACCAAATATGTTAAATACACAAATATGTTAAAGTTCACAAATATGTTAAAGTTAACACAAATATGTTAAAGTTTACAAACTCTGACATATTTTTCAAAAATTTCCTTTAATCCTAGGGTGACTCAAAGCTAACAGATCCAAGAACCCAACAGAGAAAACTGTCCATGCCACGATCGGAGCCCCACGAGGAAGCCCCAAGCAGTGAAGGCAGTGATCCCATCTGTTCCATCGCGGTCCAGTGCCTAACACATGATTGATCCTCAGTAGTGATGAAAATATGATTGCATTATACATGAAAGTGACCTCATATATAAGATATTTGGAGATGCATGAGATCACTTTATAAATTATATGTTTAATTTCATACATGCACCTGTGACCTTTTAAATTACTATCATCTTTTATAGAGGCCTATTATAAAAGAATTTAGCATAGTATCTTGCACATGATAGGATCTCAATAAATATCTGTTTCCATACTCCATTTTCCTCCCAGGAAGGGGATGTGAGTAACCATCCTGGTCTTATCTCAGGGGTAAGATCTTTCACTGTATTGGTCTTCAGATTCCCATCGAAAAGCTAGTCTCCTTTCCGGCATACCAGAAATGGCAACTGAGATAGTTTGAGCTTGATCTTTGTCTAATCTAAGTTCAGAGGCCGATGGTCCCAACTCAAATGCCTACGTGGGTGGGGAAGGTAATAAAATAATCAGGATAGAGTAGAACAATGGAAAGGGGTGGGGCTGATGGCGGACGCAAGAATATATTCCCTATCTAGGGAGGTAGGGAGGATGGTCTAGGGTGTGTGTGTGTGTGTGTGTGTGTGTACTGAAACAACACTGTACTAACAAATACTGGAAAATACAAAACCCACCTCTGCACTCTGTACTCCTGAAATACTAATATCATTGCAGTCCTCTGGAAAATCATGGACATCTTCCCTGGCCCTTTCATAGGCAAAGCTCTCTGCTTGGGTACTCTCCTACTCTCCCCTACCTCCTTCCCCCTTCACTAGGCCAACTCATATACAGACCTTTTCTGATTCTCCAGGCTGAGTAGGGGACTCTATGTCAGTGCTCCTAGACCACTTGCTGGTTTACTTGTATCTATCACCAGTTGTACTGTGTACCCTTTCCTCATTCTTCAGTCTCATCCTACCTAGAGGCAGAAGATAAAGTGAGAAAAGTAAAAGGTAAATAATGAGTGAATGCTCATTCATTCAATTTGGGAGGACCATTAATCATAGTAGAAAGGGAATCAGATAAGGTCACTTTAAAAAAAAAAAAAGAGTTTAGGGACGCCTGGGTGGCTCAGTGGGTTAAGCCGCTGCCTTCCACTCAGGTCATGATCCCAGGGTCCTGGGATTGAGCCCCGCATTGGGCTCTCTGCTCAGCAGGGAGCCTGAATCCTCCCCCATCCCCACTCTCTGCCTACTCTCTGCCTCTCTGCCTACTTATGATCTCTGTCAAATAAATAAATAAAATCTTGGGCACCTGGGTGGCTCAGTGGGTTAAGCCTCTGCCTTCAGCTCAGGTCATGATCCCAGGGTCCTGGGATCGAGCCCCTCATCGGGCTCTCTGCTCAGCAGGGAGCCTGCTTCCTCCTCTCTCTGCCTGCTTCTCTGCCTACTTGTGATCTCTGTCTGCCCAATGAATAAATAAAATATTTTAAAAATAAATAAATAAATAAAATCTTTTTTTTAAAAAAAGATTTTATTATTTGTCCAAGAGAGGGACAGAGACAAAGATAGAGCACAAGCAGGGGTTGCAGCAGGCAGAAGGAGAAGCAGACTCCCTGCTGAGCAAGGAGGCTGAAATGGGACTCGAGGCTGGGATTCTGACCTGAGCTGCAGGAAGCCACTTAACTGACTGTGCCACCCATACTTCCCCAGATAATGTCCCTTTTAAATGCTGGCTTCGGCTCAGAAAGAGCAGGGCAAAAGGACAAGATATGAAAGAAGTCACTATTCGAGCTCCCTTTGGCAGCACACATAACTAAAGAAGCCACTATTCATAACCTAAAACTGTCCGGATGGCTGAAAAAGTGTTCAATAATTAGAAGATGCCATGTGGATCTTGGAATCCAAACACCCATGTGTCTTCGGACAAGTAATGAGTCCATCTGGCCATGTCAATAAAAAGTACATTATTTCTTAGCTGCAAGTGTTATCCTAATACATCCAGAAAGAGAAGTCCTCCAACATCAGCCTGAAGGGAGAAAACATGTTTACTTAACACCCATGACTCTACCACTTGTATCAAAAGAAATATGATCAAAAAGAAATGTGATCAAAAGAAATCATTAGTGCTATCAACCCCAGCTTTCTGTGCAGCAAAGACAACCTATTTTAGTTACAGAATGGCATATATATTAAACGATCCCCGCTTGGGCCAGGGGAGAGGAAAGAAGGCTATCTAGAAATGTTTTCATCTCTCTGTGTGTCCATCCATCTATATTTCTGTGCACTGGAATGTCATTCTAGATTTTCCTCATTCAAAGGAATGATTTTCCTCATTCAAAGGGCCCATGCTGAAAGGCAACCCAGAAATGTATTTTTAACAGATACCAGTTGTTGATGTAATAAAACTCCTGCTATGCCTTACATGACAATTTATTTTCAAATAAAATCGTAAAACATGTTTCCATTTTCCTATTATCCTGCCTGGGAAGCAGAGTGGTATTTTCATCTGAAACTTTTCCTTAAGTCAGGGTATAGCTTCCTTCCCTCTGCACTGAGTTATGTGAGTCTGGCCTATCTTTCTGTTGTCAGCACAATGGACACACTGTGAGGAAGAGTCTCTAAGGAAGAAGACATTTAGTTTTGTTAACCGGTTACACCGTGAACTTAACTGGTAACTTTACCGATCCGCCCCGCTCAGTTTCCATCATGTCTGAGCCAGGAGGTGGCAGGACAAAGGTAGGACAGGAGGGCTCAGTCACTGCTAGCTCTCGGGCACACAGGGGACTGCCTTGTCCCTCATCCACCCTCTACTGCTCATGACACATGACAAATATTTCTGGCTTGGGTTTTTAAAATTGTTTTAGTTAAAAGATACAGATAGAAGATACAGACATGGAGATCAATGGAACAAAATAGAAACTCCAGAAATAGACTTACACAAATACAACATTTGATCTTTGACAAAGTGTAAAAACACAGGTCAGTGGAGGAAAGATGTTCTTTTCAACGAATGGGTATTAGAGCAATAAGTTATCTTTAAGGAAAGAAAGAAACCTTAGTATAAAATTCACACCTTGCATAAAGATTAACTCAAAATAGATCATAGGTCTAAATGAAAAACATAAAACAATAAAGGTTTTAGAAGAAACACAGGATAAATCCTTGTGATTGGGGTTAGGCAAAGAGGTCTTAGGAATAACACCAAACAGATGATCCATTTAAAAAAAAAAAAAAAAAGAACAACAACAACAATAAAAAAAAACAACAACTGATAAACTGGACTTCATCAAACTTAAAAACTTTTGTTCTTCCAAAGATACTGTTATGAGAATGAAGAGAAAAGCTAAGGACTAGGAGAAATATATCTGAAAACTGCATACTCCATAATGGACTTGTATCCAGAATATACAAAGGATTCTCAAACTCAAGAGCAAGAAACAAATAGCACAATTAAAAATATGGGGGGGGGCGTGCCTGGGTGGCTCAGTGGGTTAAGCCTCTGCCTTCAGCTAAGGTCATGATCTCGGGGTCCTGGGATCAAGTCCCGCATCCGGCTCTCTGCTGGGCAGGGAGCCTGCTTCCTCATCTCTCTCTCTCTCTCTCTCTGCCTGCCTCTCTGCCTACTTGTGATCTCTCTCTGTCAAAAAAATAAAATCTTTAAAAAAAAATATGGGGAAAGAACTGAAATAGACATTTCACCAAAGAGGATATAAGAATGGCAAATAAGCACATGAAAAGATAATCAAAATCATTGACCATTAGAAGAATACAAATTAAAAACACAATAAGATACCATTTCTTACATACTTTTGAATGGCTAAAATCTGACAATACCAAGTGCTGACACGTATACAGGGCAACTAGAACACAATACAGTTCTGCTCAGGATGGGAAATTGTACAGCTACTCTGGAAAATGGCATGGTGATTTCTCAAAAAGTTAAATATAAATTTGGCCCCAGCAATCCCACAGTGAGGTTTATAGCTGGGGGAAATGAAAACTTGGATTATATGAAAACCTGTATGCAAACATTTGCAGCAGCTTTATTTGTGATAGTCAAAAGCTGGATATCCCCCCAAAGTTCCTCAACAGGTAAATGGATAAAGAAACTGGAACTTGCCCACCAAACTACTGTGCAACAACAAAAAGCAACAAACTACTGATAAACAGAACATGAGTGACTGAAATATACCATGCTGAGCGAAAGAACCCAATGTCAAAATGTTACATACTGTATGATTCCATTTATTTGACATTCTGGAAAATTCTCAAAAAAAAAAAAATCAAGCTATAATGATGGAGGACAGATCAGCGGTTGTCAGGGTGTTTGGGGTGAGGTGAGGATGTGACTACAAGCAGATAGCTGAGGGAACTTTTGGGCTGGTGGAACTGTTCTGTATCCCAATTTGGGTGGGGTTTTCTTGAATCAAATATATGTTAAAATTCATAGAAATTTTCACCAAAAAAGTATTACCATAGATAATTTTTAAAATACAGAAACCCAACCATATTGATCATAATGGAAATAAAATCAAGTTACCAGATTCCTCATAATATGTTCTGTTATTTTATTGAAAATATATAAATATTCTGTAAAGTAACCAAATAGTGCCTTTCTTTAAAAAGACTTTTTTTTTTTTAGAGCAGTTTTAGGTTCACAGAAAAATTGAGAGAAGGTGCAGAAATTTCCTATAGATCCTTCCCCACTCCCCTCACATTCACAGCCTCCCCCATCACCAACATCTGCCACCAGAGTAGAGATTTGGACAGCTGATGAACGTCATTATCACCCAAAGTCCATAGTTTATATTATGTTTCACTCTTGGTATTGTATCTTCAGTGTTGTTAGATTTGATTTGCTCATTTAAAAAATTTTTTAATTGTTGAGCTAGGGTTTGCAATATACACTTACAACTAATCCAAGTCTACCTTCAAATAACACTATACCACTTTATGGGTGGTATGAATACCTTATAACAACAAAATTATCCTAATTCCTTCCTCCCATCCCATCTCTCCCTGGTATCATTGCTATCATTCATTTTACTTGTATATAAGGACACATAAATAATACATACACATAGAATATACATAAGCATACATAATTGAATACATTGGTTTTTTTAAAGATTTTTAAAATTTATTTATTAAAAAGAAACAGATAGTATGAGCGGGAGAAAGGAGAGAGAAGGAAGAAGCAGACTCCTGGTTGAGCAGGGAGCCTGACATGAGGCTCATTCCCAGGACCCTGGGATCATGACCTGAGCCTAAGGCAGACACTTAACCGACCGGGCCACCCAGATGCCCCAATTGAATACATTGTTGTTATTATTTTGAACAAACTGTTTTCTGTTAGCTCAGTTAAGAATAAAATAATAAAATTTTTAACAAATGCTGTTAAAATATCTATACTACCCAAAGCTATTTACACATTTAATGCTATCCCTACCAAAATAGCAACATCATCTTTCACAGAACTAGAACAAACTATTTTAAAATTTGTATGCAACCACAAAAGACCCTCAATTGCCAAAACAATCTTAAAAAGCAAAGCAAAGAAAAGCTGAAAACATCATAATTCTGGACTTTAAATTACATCACAAAGCTGTAGTAATCTCAAAACAGTAGGGTGATGGCACAAAGATAGACACATAGATCAAAAGAACGGAATAGGAAACCCAGAAATGAACCCACAATTATATAGTCAATTGATCTTTGACAAAGCAGGAAAGAATATCTAATGGATAAAAGACACTCTCTTCAATAAATGGTGTTGGGAAAATTGGACAGAAATACGTAAAAGAATGAAAATGGACCATTCTCTTCCACCATACATAAAGACAAACTCAAAATGGATTAAAGACCTAAATGTAAGACCCAAAACCATAAAAGTTCTTGAAGAAAACACAGGCAGTAATTTCTATGACATTAGCCATAGCAACTTTTTTCTAGATAGGTCTCCTGAGGAAAAGGAAACAAAAACAAACTACTGGGACTACATCAAAATAAAAAGCTTCTTCAACGTGAAGGAAACAATAACATTAAAAGGCAACCCTTGGAATGGGAGGAGATATTTACAAGTGACATATCTGGAAAGGATTGGTATCCAAAATATATAAAGAACTTGTAAAATCCAACACCCCAAAACAAATAATCCACTTAAAATAAGGGCAGAGGACATAAACAGACATGTCTCTAAAGAAGATAGACTGATGGCCAACAGACACACAAAAAGATGTTCACCATCACTTACCACAGGGAAATGCTCATTACAATGAGATATCACTTCACACCTGTCAGAATAGATAAAATCACAACACAAGGAACAACAGGTGTTAGTGAGGGTGTGGAGAAAGGGGAGCCCTCTGAGACTGTTGGTGGGAATGCAAACTGGTGTAGCCACTCTGGAAAACAGTATGGAGGATCCTCAAAACGTTAAAAATAGAACTACCCTACAATCCAACAAATACACTACTAGGTATTTACCCAAAGAATACAAAAATACTGATTCAGAGGGATATATGCACCCCCCATGTATATAACAGCATTATTTACAATAGCTAAATTATGGAAATAGCCCCAGTATCCATCAATAGACATATGGATAAAGATATGTGCTATATCTATCTGTATCTATATCTGTCATCTATATCACAATGGAATATTATTCAGCCATTAAAAAGAAATCTTGTCATTTGCAACAAGATGGATGGAGCTAGAGAGTATTATGTTAGTAAAATAAGTCAGTCAGAGAAAAACAAATACCATATGATTTTACTCATATGTGGAATTTAAGAAACAAAACAACTGATCATAGGGAGGAAAAAAAGAGACAAACTGAGAAACATACTCTTAACTATAGAGAATACACTGATGGTTCCCAGAGGAGAAGGGAGGGGCATTGTTGAAATAGGTGATGGGGATTAAGTAGTGCACTTGTGATGAGCACTGGGTAAAGTATGAAAGTGCTGAATCACTAAATTGTACACCTAAAACTAATATTACACTGTATGTTAGGTAACTGAAATTTAAATAAAAATTTAGGGAAAAAAAAGTTGTTCATTTTATAATCTTCAGTGCTCTTTTTTTTCTGTATGTAAATCCAAGCTTCTGACCTATGTTATTTTCCTTCTCTGAAGAACTTCTTTTAATGTTTCTTTCCAGGCAAGTCTACCTGGCAACATAATCTCTCAATTTTTGTCTGAGAAAGTCTTCCTTTCTCCCTCACCTTTGTTTTTTGGATTTGTGTGTGTGTGTTTCTTCTTTCTTTCTTTCTTTCTTTTTTTATGTTAGTTACGATACAGTACATCATTAGTTTTTGATGTAGTGTTCCATCATCCATTGTTTGCATATAACACACGGTACTCCATGCAATACATGCCCTACTTAATACCCATCACTAGGCTCACCCATCCTCTCACCCCCCCCCCTCCATCCTAAAACCCTCAGTTTGTTTCCTGGAGTCCATAGTCTCTCATGGTTCCTCTCCCACTCTGATTTCTCCCTCTTCATTTTTCCCTTCCTTCTCCTAATGTCCTCCATGCTATTCCTTATGTTCTACAAATAAGTGAAACAATATGATAATTGATTTTCTCTGTTTGACTTATGTCACTCAGCATAATTTCTGCCACTCCCATCCACGTTGATGCAGAAGTTGGGTATTCCTCCTTTCTGATGGGTGAATAATATTCCACTGTGTATATGGACAACATCTTCTTTATCCATTGATATGGTTGAAGGGCATTTGGGCTCTTTCCACAGTTTGGTGACTGTGGCCATTCCTGCTATGAATACTGGGGTACAAATGGCCCTTCTTTTTGCTACATCTGTATCTTTGGGGTAAATACCCACTAGTGCAATTGATGGGTTATAGGGTAGCTCTATTTTTAATTTTGGGGGGAATCTCTGCACTGTTTTCCAAAGTGACTGTATTAGCTTGCATTACCACCAACAGTGTAAGAGGGTTTCCCTTTTTCTACAACTTCTCCAATGGTGGTTGTTTCTTGCCTTGTCAATTTTTGCCATTCTAACTGGTGTAAGGTGGTAGCTCAATGTGGCTTTTTTTTAGAGATTTTATTTATTTATTTGATAGAGAGAGACAGCAATAGAAGGAACGCAAGCAGGGTAAGCTGGAGAGGGAGAAGCAGGCTCCCCACTGAGCAGGGAGCCAGATGTGGAGCTTGATCCCAGGATGCCGGGATTGTGAGCCAAGTCAAAGGCAGATGCATAACAACTGAACCACTCAGGTGCCCCTCAATGTAGTTTTGACTTGAATTTCCCTGATGGATAATGATGATGGACATTTTTTATGTGTCTGCTAGCCATTTGTATGTCTTCTTTGGAGAAGTGTCTGTTCATGTCTTCTTCCCATTTTTTGGCTTGATTAATTGTTTTTTTGGGTGTTGAGTTTAAGAAGCTCTTTATAGATCTTGGATATCAGCCATTTGTCTATAGTGTCATTTACAAATATATTCTCCCATTCCTTGAGTTACCTCTTTGATTCATTGACTGTTTCCTTTGCTATGTAGAAGATTTTTATCTTGATGAAGTCCCAAAACTTCATTTTTTATTTTCTTTCCCTTATCTTTGGAGATGTGTCTTGAAAGAAGTTGCTGTGGCTGATGTTGAAGAGGTTACTGCCTATGTTCTCCTCTAGGATTTTGATAGATTCCTGTCACATGTTGAGGTCTTTCATCCATTTTGAGTTTATCTTTGTGTGTGGTGTAAGAAAATGGTCTAGTTTCATTCTTTTGTATATAGCTGTCCAATTTTCCCAGCACCATTTATTGAAGAGACTGTCTTTTTTCCATTGGATATTTTTTCCTGCTTCGTCGAAGATTAGTTGGCCAGAGTTGAGAGCCCATATCTGCGCTTTCTATTCTGTTCCATTGTTCTATGTGTCTGTTTTTGTGCCAGTACTATACTGTCTTGGTGATCACAGCTTTGTAGTAAAGCTTGAAATCAGGCAAAGCAATGCCCTCAGCTTTTTCTTTTTCAACATCTCCTTGCAATTAGGGTTTTTTTCTGGTTCCATACAAATTTTAGGATTGTTTGTTCCAGCCCTTTAAAAAATGCCATTCATATTTTCATCCAGATGGCATAGAATGTATAGGTTGCTCTGGGCAGCACAGACATTTTAACAATGTTTATTCTTCTGATCCATGAGCATGGAATGTTTTTCCATCTTTTTGCATCTTCTTCAACTTCTTTCATGAGTGTTTTATAGTTCCTAGAGTACAGATCCTTACCTTTTTGGTTAGATTTATTTCAAGGTATCTTATGATTTTTGTGGGTTTTGGTGCTATTGTAAATGGAACTGATTCTCTAATTTCTCTTTCTATTCTCTAATTTCTCTTTCTCTACATTGCTAGTAAATAAAAAGCAACTGGTTTCTGTGCATTGATTTTGTATCCTGCCGCATTACTAAATTGCTGTATGAATTCCAATAATTTGGGAGTGGAGTCTTTTGGGTTTTCCACAGAGTATCATGTTATCTGTGAAAAGAGAGAGCTTGACTACTTTTCCGATTTGAATACCTTTTATTTCTTTTTGTTGTCTGATTGCTGTTCTCCTTCACTTTTGAAGGACAATTTCACAGGGTACAGAATACTATATTGGTGGTTTTTATTCTTTCAACACTTTCAATATTTCACTCCACCTGCTTTTTGTTTGCATCATTTTGGAAAAGTGAGAGATAATTCTTACCTTTATTCTTTATAGATAGGTGTTTTCTCCCTTCTTCCAAAAAATTTCCAAAGATTTTTTCATTTTTTAAATTTTCTGTAATTTGAATATGACATGGCTAGATTTAGTTTTTGTTTTGTTTTGTTTTATTTTTGTTGTTTTGTTTGACTCATTTGGCACTAAGTGGACTCAGTGTTCTCTGAGCTTCTTGGATCTGTGGTGTGGTATATGCCATTTGATTGAGGACATTCTCAGTCATTATTGTTTCAAATATTTCTTCTTCTTATTTCACTGTTTCTTCCTGTGTTCTCATTACATGTATGTTACACTCTTCGTGATTGTCCCACAGTCCTTAGATGTTTTATTCTGCTCTTTACAATCTTTGTCCTCTTTGCTTTTCAGTTTTGGAGATTTCTATTGAGATAGTCTGCAGTTCACCGATTCTTTCCTCAGTGCATCTGGTCATGAGCACATCAAAAGCATTCTTCATTTCTCTTCCAGTGGTTTTTATCTCCAGCATTTCCTTTTGGTTCTTTCTTAGGATTTCCATCTCTCTGCCTACAATGCTTATCTGTTCTTATATGTGGTCTACTTTACCCATGAGAGCCCTTCACATATTAAGCATTACTGTTTTAAATTTCCTATCTGATACTTTCAATATTCCTGTAATGTCTGATTCTGATTGTGACTTTTGTCTTTTCATGTGCTTGTAATTTTTCGTGATAGCTGGACATTCTGGATCAAAGGAACTGCTGTAAATAGGCCTTTAGTAAGGTGGTGCTGAGGTCCAGGGGGAGGGGAAGCCTTCTCCAGTTCTATGATTATGTTGCAGACTCTCAGTGAGCCTATGCCTCTAGACTGTGACCTTCATTAGTTTCTTAGTTTTTTCTTCCCCTCCTGAAGTGGGACAGGATGGTTAGAGTGGGCAGGAGTTGGCTATTTTGTTTTTTCCTACAGAGGGCTAAAGCTTATTGGAGTTGGGTCTTTCCCTTCTTCCAGATTAATTCTTGGTAATACCCCAGCAGTATAGGCTTTGGTTAATGAGTTTCTGCTAAAGGCAGGCCTTGATAAAAAGAACAGATTGTTCTGGTGTATTTAAAAATGGTTCCTTTTCCCTTCCCTGCAGGAAGCATGAGGACTTTTTTCCTGGTAATTACTGTAAGGATCTGGTAGTGATCCTAAAGGTAAATCTCACAAAATTGTGGGGGCCCCTCATGACTGGGTCACTGGAGTTTTTATCTCAGAGTTGTCTGCACTGAGCCTCCAACAGTGTGTCAACCATAGTTCAGGTTTTCCTGTCCTGCTGCTGGTTCCCAGGGAGGTTTCTTTCTCCACATTTCTGCTCTGGGAAGCTGGGACTCTCTGTATTCACCTGTCTGTCTCTTCAGTTTGGAGGGAACTGGTCTGCCTTGTGGCATCTTCTCTCTTATAAATCCAAGAAGAGTAGTTGATGTTTTGGGTATGTTCAGCATTTTACTTGTAGTAAATGACTAACATTTACTAACATTTAGTAAGGACTCCCAAGCTACTTACATGTGGAATCAGAGATCAGACATCCAGTAGTGTTTGTTTTGAACTCTTGTTATTTGAGCTCATGTACTGCTATTTATTAAAATGCTAGTCATGGTTTTAAACTTCAAAATCAGAAGGCTAATAAGTCAGATTGAAATAATTAAGTCTAATATTATGAGAGAAAGATCAGGAGGGTCATTTTGGACATGTGAATGTCCTATTACTGCCTTGGACAGTAACCTTTCTGAATGATACATTTTAATAACCAGGTATTCTGGAAATTTTTAAGAGGATGTAGGAAAAAGGAGGGGGAAGAAAAATATAAAATGAAGTTAATCGTTGTTATTTTGCGATGGTAGAATAATTATAGGCTTTTTTGGGTGCATTTTTAATACATTTTCTATAATGAATATATGCTATTTATAATCAGCAAAAGGTATAAATGCTACAAATTGTCATTAAAATTTTAAAAAGCTCATTTCTTGATGCTTCTCTTATATTTGCTTTCTAGTTTTGCCAATATTATTCTGCATAATTAGAGAACAGTTTCAATACAAACGTTTGAAAGTAGGAAAATATTATTAGCGCAGCTGTAAAGTATTTATGTCTGTGCTGGTTTTCTTTATTAAGATGTTTCATGCTGATGCAGGAAAGACATAAACAGAAGAAAACAAAAATATAGGTCAGAGGCAGTAAGAGAACATTCATAAATCATTTTGCAGTACATGTCTATCTTTTCAAGATAGCTATATAACTTCAGGGGCAAGCATTTGACAGAAATATTTGCAAGTACTTTGGGAAATTTTAAAAGAATCTTCAGACTACACAACCAAACTCACCACCCTCTTGCTTGATACAAGTTCTGTGCTGGGTGCCAACAACGCAAAGATCCTACCAATTCCACAGCTTCCTTCTTTTGGTAAAATTAGAGAGTCAAGGCCAAAATATAAAGAATGGTACCATCAGTCCTGTACTGATGGGTGCTCTCCAGCTGGCCCAGACAAATTGCTGCAGGGAATCATGGAGGGGAAGGCTGATAGTACACTGAGAGCACACTGAGGTGAATGCTATGAGAGATGGGTGGGAGGGAGTATCTGCAGCCAGGGATATCATCCGGACAGGCATATAGGCATTGTCAGAGACTGTGGTACCAGCAGACCACCTAGAGGATGCCTGACTAGTTCAGAGAAATCACAAGACACTGAATTCCAGGCTAAGATATTTTTATTTTTCCTTGTAGGTAGTGGAGAAGTCTTTGAAGAATTTTGAACAATACACTGATATGTTAGAAACTGTTCTTTAAAGTAACTTACTTTATGGAGTACCTGGGTGGCTCAGTGGGTTAAGCGTCTGCCTTCAGCTCAGGTCATGATCCCAGGGTCCTGGGATCGAGTCCCACATCAGGTTGCCTGCTCAGCAGGAGCCTGCCACTTTCCCTGCTTGTATTTGCTCTCTGTCAAATAAATAAATAAAATCTTTTAAAGCAATATTAAAAAATCAAGTAACTTACTTTGCAGCTACTTGTGTATGGGATTATCCATCTCAAATGGCCTGTCAGCCTTGCAGGCAGAGAATGTATCTGGTTCGTTGTTGTCATGGGACTCAGAACTGATACTAGACACTTCAACACCAGTGTGCAAACCAGAGAAGGGTGGCCCCTTTCCCAATACTACAAGGCTAATGTTTGCTGAGCTGACCACACCAGTGTGAGCAAGACCTTCCAGAATGAAGCAGTCCACACAGAGTCTCATGGGTTGGTAAGTAGAGCACATTAGATGTTAACCCTGCTCAGCCCTAACATAGGGATCCTTGTGCAGTGCACAACCTACCATTACATGGAGAACCATTACGTGGAAAACCTGAGAAGCCACACACAGGAGATTGGTTCAGAGGTGATCCCACTAAGCAGTGAACCAAGGTAAGATTAGTAGGGTTAGAAAGAAGAAGAGAGATCTGAGCAATACATAAAGTCTCTAGAACTTTGACCAGAATGGCTGCTCTGAGAGGTCCTTGGGTAGGGTCTACCATAGTCACAGGCCTTTCCTACAAATTTGGTCCATTCAGCTCCTCATTCATGCCTCTAGTAGAAAATTTTGTTTTCAAAGCCTTGTCTGAAGGCATTGGTTTCTCCATAGATCAGCCCAGTTTCCTCTAACCCCATTTGATGGTGTTCAAGCATGAGAGCTTACTCAAGGAAGCTTTGTTTCTTTGAGTCAACAGTACTTGTAAAAACCTGTCCTTGTGCTATTTAGAAAGAAACTGTGAAGGATGTGAAACAATTGGTTGTCAATAATATTCTGGTGGTGAAAAGGAAATGGTAGGGGTGGCAAGAGAGATTATTTCTCATGGGTTTCTGGGTTATCTGTGAAGACCACTTCTATCAAAGTGAGGTCCCTCTGAACCTCACACCACTCAATGTCTACTGTCCCAGAAACACTTGTTTGCCTGGTGGCATTTCTGGTTGCTCCATCTTGGTCTCTTTCATTGGTCCTTCCTCTTTCACTGGACATTTCTTTGCCAGAGTTCCTTCTAGTGTGGCCTTCTGTTTTATGTTTCACTTACTTTACATACCCATTTAGCAGTCCTACTCACACCCATGATTTCAAATGTCCCACTGCCATGACTCTCTCACTGATGATCTCCAGCTCACACCTCTATCCCAAACACCAGATCTTATGGTATCTTGACCATTTGGCATTTCCTTCTAGATATTTTGATTTCTCAAAATCAATATATCTAAAATCTAATTGATTAGTTTTCATCTTTTATCATGAAAGTAATATATTCTCATGGTAACAAGTGAAGCCATTTGAAATATATAAAGAAAAAGTAAGAACTCTACATTGCCTCTACATTTGTATACACATACCATTTAGGTTTTGCTTTGCTGTTTCTTTTCAGAAAAATAGGATAGTATTATACACATTTTATCTGCATCTTGCCCCCTAACAATGTAGTATATACATCCCTCCTGAACCCTTGCTCTACCATGTTTGCTGCTATAGACAGAATTCACTCTTTAAATAGCTATATAGTAGTCCATGGTATAAGTGTCACAACTTACTCCACTTCTGATGGGCATTCCCTTTGTTTCAAGGTTTCTGCCTGGAAACAATACTGCAACTCATCTATATCTTCAGTAGTCTAGAGTGGCTTAAGTAATATAAGAATTTTTTTTTTTTCAAAGCTTTAGATACAGTTTAGCTGCCAAAGCATTCTGGCCAGGTCTGTTCCTTTGAAAAGTGAAAAATCTCCATTTTTAAATATCTCCCAATGCTACTGGTACGTTTAATTTTTCTACCCCTTCTAGGGTCAGTGTTGGAAGTTTACATTTGACTCAAAAACCATCTATTTCCTCGAAATTCTCAAGTTGACTGCCACAGACTTTACATAATAATGTTCTTTTATGATTGTTTTCACTTCTTTCATACTAAATTCTTGATATTTCTCTCAAATCTGTTCTCCATCCGGTTTTATGGAGATCAGAAAAAGGACCCATCATCATCCCCAAGTTGAAGTCATCTTTGACTCTTTCCCATCCTTCGCCTTCCACATTCAATCTTCCCATCAACCCTGTCTGCCTCCAGAATAGCTCTTGGGTCTATTCATCCAACCCTGACCACCAGTCCACAGCTTTTCGACATCATCATCACATATCCCCTGGACTACACCAATATAAACCATCCCTCTTCTTCCTTACTTGTACCTTAGCACCACTTCCACACTGGGATGAGCAAGATTTTTTTTTTTTAATAGAAGGGGGGGAAACCTGATTTTTATTACATATATATGGATGGGAGCCCCAAAGAGATATGAGACTCCTGGGGTGAGGAATCTTAAAATTTTCATTGGACCACATCACTCTCCTGCTCAAACTCTTAAATGGAATTGTACTTTTTAAATAATTTTTTTAATGATGATATTTATTTATTTGAGAGAGAGAAAGAACACATGCACATGAGTGGAGGGAAGAGCAGAAGGAGAGGGACAAGCAGACTCCTGGCAAAACACAGAGCCTGATGCGGGACTCAACCCCACACTCCCGAAATCATGACCCAAGCTGAAATCAACAGTCAGATGCTGAACTGCTGGGCACCCTTGGAATCGCATTTTTGTGGTAAGTTCCAAAGTCCTTTTTATGCCTACCATCTTTTGTGACCTGAAGCCCGACTACTTCTCAGCTCTTATTTCTCGCCACTGCTCTCCTCCATTCCCATAACATTTTAGCTCCAATTATCTTTTGTATTTCTCTAAAAGCACCAAGCTAGAAAGGATGCCTTATTTTAAAAATGCTGGTGTAAAAACTGGCTCTCTACCCTAAAAAAAATTAAGTTTCCTTCATCCTACCTCACACCACATTTTTAAAGTAAAATAAATTCAAATTTCTTAAATCTTGAAATAAATTTTAAGAGAATATATTTAAAATCTGGGAATTGGGTTTCAATCAAGAAACCCAGAGGGCATATTGAAAATATAGATATATTTAATGATACAAACATTAAAACTGATTACGTGAACAAAGGCACCACAAAAAACTAAGAAGGTAAATAATGGTTCGGGATAAAATATTCCACAAGGTAAATGAAGAAAAAAGGTCACTATATGTGTCAACAGAGAGCTCTCACAAATGATAAGAAAAAGACAAATATTCCAATAGAAAATATAGGCAAAGCAAAATAAAAGGAGAATCTCTCTTCTGCACGTGCTCTCTCTCTCTCTCTCTCTCTCACACACACACACACACACACACACATACACATGCACACACACACATGCACACACAATCACCACCACCAACAATAAATCAAAATGACCAATAAAATAGGAAAGACATTAAGCTCATCTTATAGTGCAGGAAATGTAAAATAAAGTAAGGAATTAAAGAAGTAATATCACTTTTTACCAATCTGACTGGCAAATGCTAAGAAGAGTAGAAAATTCTGTTGCTGACAAGGATTAGGGGGAATTATCCTTCTGAAACACTGTTAGTATAAGTATGAATCATTGTTACCTTTCTGGAAAGTATTCTGGCAATATCTATCAAAATTTTATAAAAAATATATCCCAGAAATCTCACCCTTCAGAATCCAACCCCCCCAATAAATAATCATATATAATCGTATCAGATACAAGAAATAATGATGATATCATCAATAATAATAGTTAACATATCTTAGACACATTTCATATCAGGTACTGTTTTAAATATTTTACAAATATTAAGCCACTTTATCTACACAACAAGCCAATAGAGAGATAAGTGCTATCATTATTTCCATTTTACAAGTGAGCTAGAAAATAAAAGTATAAGAATGACTATTAGAGCATTATTTATGATGGAGACAAAAGGATTGCCTATCAATGGTGGAACAGCTGAATAAAATGTGACCATCCACATCATATGACAGTGTGCACCTATTTGAAAGCATAATTAGAATTAGTGGTTCTCAACCCTGGCTACACATAGAATCATCTGGAGAGCTTTTAAAAAACATAGGTGTGTAGACCCTCCCCTAAACCAATTAAACCAGCATCTGAGGGTAGTATATATAGGTAGTATATATATAATAACCTGGAAAAAGTATGGAAATATACAGATGTGGTCATTAGTTAAGAAATGGGATACAAATGGCTCACACGGGGGGACAGAGAGGGAGGAAGAGACAGGATGGAGAGAAACTGAAAAAGAGAAAGAGGCTTTCAGCTGCAGTTTACCATATAAAACAACACATATTCTCATAGTAGTTATCTCAAGGAATACGGTTTCAGGTAATTTTTTAAATACTTACCTGTATTAAATATATTTTCTATAACCCTACATCATTTTTATAATTAGAAAAAAGTTTCACATTATTATTTTCTTTAAGTGATGTGTTGCTTTTAGCTCACATAATGCTCTCTGCTGGAACACGTTCCCTTTGATTATTTGCCTGGCTAACTCTTACCTTGGAGGCCTCGGCTTCCATGTCAGTTCCTCAGAATTTGCTTGAGTTGGATTTGTTCTGTCTCACACTCAATCCTGTCCCACTGCCCTTTGCTTCTAAAGCACTTATCACAGTTTGAAATTATTTGTGTAGCTGCTAGTCTCTCTCCCTCTCCAGAGTAGAAGCCACAAGAGGTCAGGGACCAGCTCTGTTTGCTCTGCGCTGAATTCTTTGGGTCATGCCCAGTGTTGGGCACATAGGAGTCTCCAAAAATCTTGGTAACAGCTTGGGTCATTTCTCTTTAATAACTTTCCACATGCTCCTACCTTGTGCTTGAATAATATTTTGTAGTTTTTAATGTCTGGGACTGTGTCTTACACCTTTTTATTCTCTTGACTGCTCAGTAGATCTATCTATGGCTGATTGGATATGTTGCTGATCCTTGTTTCGCTCAGGAGCATCACCATTTTCCTTTATATCATGCCCACTGCTGCTGCCACCTTCTCCTGTTGCTCTAGGAGAAAGACAAATTGGGATGAGGATCCCAACCATCCCAGAGGTTTCAATTCTTTCAACTATACTTCAGCAACTTTGATTATAACTAGATGATCATTAGTTGCCATGTAGATTACAGTTCCCTTTCTTTGTGAGCTTCCCTCTCCCCAGCTCCCCAGTGGTAGAGTTTCCCATCCATCTTGGTATGAACTGAATTATGTCCCTCCCAAATTTATTTGTTAAATTCCTAACTCCCAGTGCCTCAGAATGTGACTGTACTGGAGGCAAGACCTTTCAAGAGGTAATAAAACTAAAATGAGACTTTCTGAGTGGGCTCTAATCCAATCTGACTGGTGTCCTTTGCAGAAAAGGATAGAAACCAGGATGTCTACATGAAGAAAAGGTCATGTGAGAACACACAAGAAGGCAGTCATCTGGAAGGAGCCTCAAGAGAAACCAACCCTACTGGCACCTTGATCTTGGACTTCTATCCTCCAGAACTGTGAGAAAATTGGGGCACCTGGGTGGCTCAGTTGGTTAAGCATCTACCTTCAGCTCAGGTCATGACCCAAGGGTCCTAGGATTGAGCCCCCAGTTGGGCTCCCTGCTCAGGAGTTTGCTTCTCCCTCTCCCTCTGCCTGCTGCTCCCCCTCCTGTGTTCTCTCTCTCTCTCTCTCTCATCAAATGGATAAATAAAATCTTTTAAAAATAAAAATTTTAAAAAAGAACTGTGAGAAAATCAGTTTCTTTGGTTAAACCACCCACTCAGTGGTATTTTGTTATAGCAGCTCTAGCAGACTAGCACACTCGCTTGGGTTTCCCAGAGCTGGAGAGAAACATCTTAGCGACACCACTCTTTGTTGTCCCCTCCATCCATCAGTCAACCAGTTGCCCCAGGAAGGTGGAACAACCTTTCAGCTAATGCCTTCTGAAGGGTGAGGTGTGTGTGTGTGTGTGTGTGTGTGTGTGCACGCGTGTGCATGTGTATTTGCTTTTCTGCAACAGGTTTCTGATACTCTTCCCACCTCTCCCAGAAGTTGGGGAGAGCATTACCATTCCTCTCTACTCAGGAGTTTCAATCTTAGATAGAACCACAGGAAGCTCACTATTACCACCACCCTACTTACCCCTTTATTATTTCTCTTCAGAAGATACTCTTCAAATGAATTTCCTGATGATTTGTCTTGGCAATACAGAGTTCTTGATGGAGGCATCCAAATCAGGAATCTACTAAGGTAAAATTTTCCTTCTGAGCTTTCCCTCAGGACTTTAAGAAATGAAGAAAGTCCACAAAGGCTACATAGGAGAAAATACCTTATCCTTCCTCTGAGAAAGGAAGAACCTCTCAAAGAACATACTGGAGGCATCATCACCGAAAGGAACACTCAGACTCCACTTCTCTTTCACTACTCAGAAACCACAATATTTGTTAGTGAAACATGATTAAGGAAACCAAATGTCAAGGAAATCGTAGCTTTTTACCATAGGTTTATGGAAGTTTATAATCTACAGTTGGTATTGAGAAAATAAAATTTGGCCTTTTGGGCCCCTAAAAATAAAAATAATGATCAAGGTCAAACCGTCTATAAAAAACAATAACAACAATAAAAATAGAAAACAATTAATGAAGTCTGATACCTAAACATCAACGAGTCTTTAATTATTAAACATTTCATTTTAAAAAAACCTGGTGGAACAGAATGCCAAATGACTAGTACCCATTGAAATAACTCTTTTCTATTTGACTATAGTTCCTAAACTTATCATACAAACACTAAAAATTTTTCATTACCAATTTTCTGCCTCATAGCTAAGCTTCCTTGGGGTCATGGGATAATGGAGTGAAGACAGAGACAAGTCTGATTTGCGGAACTTAGTGTATTTTTACTGTCTTCATTTTGCACTCTAGCATCAGGAGAGTCGATGTGGTATTTCAAGCTCTACGCAGAGGAAGACTACAACAAAGTCCTATTAACAAAGGATATGTACATTAAATCCCCCCTCTGCACTGCAATGCCTATCATAGCCACCTCCCAATTCATTCTATCCCGTTACCATGACAACCCTCATCAGTCATAAGCAGCCAGAACAACCAGGAAGTAAAGACTAAACCTTTATCTCCAGCTCATGTGGCTTTGTTTCAAATAATAATCTTGTTTCTCTGTAAATTCTTACCTTATTCCAACCTTGAGTAGTCAGTCATTAGCACTGGGGAGATCCAAAGATTCTTGGGCTCTTGGCACCAAGGACTGCTTAGATTCTGGTTTCCTCTTCAATATCCAGTTAAGAAAAAGATTATATAAATCTTCAGCTTTCCAGCTCAATCTAATTATACCTCAATCATTAAATGAAACTTTTAGGATCTAAGATAAATGGCAGTGCTGAATGACATCATGCAACAAATAAATTATACAAAAGCCCTGTCAAAAAGGACAGGAAAAAAACAGCATATAGGTCAACCACATCTGGAGTTTTCTGTATTCCAGCTTGAGGGCCTAGAACAGTTCACCATAACTTCTTTTGATTAACAATCTCTAGAAGCTTCCTAAACCAAAATATCTGTTATAAATATTTCAGGTTAATTGAGATGATCCAGTTAAATATAACAAACCATGGCTGTAATTACTGGGGAATTTTAATAGTTTTTCTCCACAAGCTGTGGGACACAGTAATTATTCTTCATATAGTTGATAACCCTGAACTGGGTAGAAGCCAACTACTTCTAGAAAGACTGCTTGGTAAAGTAGACAGAAAAATACATAATTGACAAATCTGTCTGCAATTTGAGTGCCTATCAATAACTTGATTTTAACCTCTTGATAAGTTAATTTTGCATTTCTTACCTTAAAGTCTTAAGTAAAGTCTGTAGAATAGTTGTGTATATTTAAGTTACGCTATAGGACACTGATAACACTTTTCTTTACATTAAACATGGCATCACACTGAAAAGTTGCAAACTCACCGAAGAGAGATGAAAGGGACCTATTTTAATGATGAGAGAAATACAGACACTTATTTGTAACACAGCATGATAATAAGTACAACAGAGATAAATACACACAAGACAACTGATGGTGTTAAAGTAAATAAAAGCAATGTTGTCTGACAGATTAGGGAAAACTTCATTGAAGAAGGAACATTTTGACTGAGTCTTAAAGGTGAAAAGTTTTCATGAGGGTGTTTAGGAAGGGAAGGATGTTCATGAAAGGAAAACAACAGCCTCAAAAGCATGGAAGCAAGTGGTGCCAGTGAAAATGGCAGAGTAAAGATCTTCAAAAATTCTCTCCTCCAGAAAAATAATGTTGTGCAGAATCAACTTTTTCAGGAATCAGTAAATTAACAAAAGCCTTGCAGCAAACTGGGCAGGATTTATTCAAGAACACCTGCTAAATTTCATTAAGAAGATAGAATTTTGTGATGTTTTAACTTTTCCTGTATTTCACTTACCAACTCTATAGTAGCCTTGAAAATTAACATACTCTATTCATGGTGAAAACTAGCAGACTGCAGCCACCAGAGGAAACAGAACGGGGCTGGAGTTCCTCCAAAGCCTCATTCCCAGAGAATTATCATTATTTCATCTGGCTAGTAGTTCCTGTCCTTGCTGTCAATATCTGACCTCATTTGCTGTCTATATTTGACCTGACTCCCACTCTAGATTCTTCCAGTACAAACAGACTTTTCCCTAAGCACCTTTGTCAAAATAATTATAATCAATTGTTTAACTTCAGGGCTGTCTGAAAAGGTGAATAATAGTTGGAGCAAACAATGGACTAACCAAGAACTTAAAAAGAAAAGCTGGTGAATGAGATGTTCATAGAAGCTTTGAAAGATCCTGTGTATTTTTGGGAATCTAAAAGGCTATGCTTATACACAGGGTTGTGCACATTCCCATGACTGTAAAAATGCTCAGAAAAGAGCTGTGAAGCCCCTATGTTCTTACCTCTGGCTGACCTGCAGCTCTGTATAAGCAAGAAATGCTTGCTAAGGCAAAGTTGTAAACTGCCTGACTGTTGAAGGAATACCCCAACACACAAGAGTCCCTTGGCAAAGAATGGGAATTATATTGGTTCCAGGTGATTAAGAAAATCTCTATCAAATCACCAGCTGACCACTGAGTTAAATGGGTAAAGACTTCAGTGGCCACATACTACATACTACACAGATTACATAATTAGTCCAGAAAAATCACTAAACAAACAACAATAATCATAACAAGTAGAAACAACAGTAAACACCGGAGAAGGGAGGAAGCTGATTTCCACAGTTGTCATGTTATATATTTAAGAGGTCTAGTTTTCAACAACAACAAAAAATATGAAACAGTCAAAGAAAAAAGAAATGATGGCACATACACAAGAAAAAAAAGCAATTAATAGAAACTGTCCCTGAGGAAACCCAGACATTAGATTTATTAGACAAAGACTTTAAGTCCATGATCTTAAATATGTTCAGAGAACTAAAGGAACCATGTCTAAAGAACTAAAGGAGAGTATGCAAACAATGTCTACCAAATAGAAAATATCAATAAAGACGATATATGAAAAGAAACCAAATAGAAATTCTGGAGTTTAAATGCATAATAATTAAAATGAAAAATTCACTAGACAAGATCAATATTAAATTTGAACAGGAAGAAGAAAGAATCAGCAAAGTTGAAGATAGGTCAGTTATGAAAAATCAAAAGAGCCTCAGAGACCTGTGGGGAAATCAAATATACCAACAAATGCATTATAGGAATCCCAGAAGAAGAGGAGAAAAAAGGAGGCAGAAAGAATATTTGAAGAATTCCAATTTGATGAAAAACCTTATTCTACATATCCTAGAAGCCCAATAAATTCCAGGTAGGAAAAACACAGAGATTCACACCTAGACATATCATAATGCTGAAAGACAAAGAATCTTGAAAACCTCAAGAGAGAAGTAATAAATCATGTACAAAGGATTCTCAATAGGATTAACTACTGACACCTCATCAGAAGCCATGGAGGCCAGTAAGTAGTGGAATGACATATGTGAGATATTAAAAGGAAAAGAAAAAGACCAACCAGGGCACTGGGTGGCTCAGTGGCTCAGTGGGTTAAAGCCTCTGCCTTTGGCTCAGTTCATGGTCTCAGCATCCTGGGATGGAGCCCCACATTGGGCTCTCTGCTCAGCGGAGAGCCAGCTTCCCCCTCTCTCTCTGCCTGCCTCTCTGCCTGCTTGTGATCTCTCTCTTTGCCAAGTGAGTAAATAAAATATTAAAGAAATAAAGAAAGGAAGAAAGGAAGAAAGAAAGAAAGAAAGAACGAACGAACCAGCCTGTCAACAAAGAATCTAAATCAAATAATGTTATCCTTCCAAAGTAATGATATTCACAGATAATCAACAAGTGAGAGAAGTTATCATTATCAGACTGGTCCTAAAGAAATACTAAAAAGAGCTCTCCAAGCTAAAATAAAAGGACACTAGACAGTAGGTTGAATCCATATTAAAAATAAGGAACAATGGTAAATGTACCTACACAGGTAAGGAAAAATAAAATATAAATGTGTTTTTAGTTTCTAACTATTTTTTCTCCTATCTGATTTAGAAGATAACTTCATAAAGCAATAATTATAAATCTGTATTGATGGGTACATAAACTATAAAGGCATCATTTATACATCAATAAGAGCACAAAGGGAGAAGGTAAGGAATAGAACTATATAGAAGCAAAGTTTTTGTATACTACTCAAGTTAATTTGGCATCAATCTGTATTAGATTATTATGAGCTAAGATGTTAATTGCAACCCTCAAGGAAATCACAGAGAAAATAAGTCAAAAGTATATAGTAAATGAGATGACAAAAAATTTATAAAATGGTATACTACAGAATACCTACCTAACACAAAGAAGGCAGTAGTGGAGGAACAGAGGAACAAAAAAGACATAATATACAGCAACAGATAGAAAAACGGCAAGTGTAAATCCTAACTTATCAATGATTACATTAAATGTAAATGGATTAAGAGCACTAATGAAAAGGCAGAGAATGACAAAATACATTTTAAAACCAATTCATAAAAGCCAATATGATCCAACTCCATAGCATTTATAAGAGACATACCTTTAATTCAAAGACATAAATAGGCTGAAAGTAAAAGAATGTGAAAACAAAACAAAACAAAAGACAGTAACCAAAAATAGAGCTGGAGTGGTTATATCAATCTAGATATGGACATTGGGGAGGGTATATGATATGGTGAGCGCTGTGAAGTGTGTAAACCTGGTGATTCACAGACCTGTATCCCTGGGGCTAATAATATATTAAATGTTTATAAAAAAAATTTTTTTTAATTGCTACTAGAGACAGAGATAGTTTGAAGTAATAAAGGGGTCAATTCATCAAAAAGATATAACAATTATAAACATATTCTAAACCTAACAACAAAGACCTAATATAAATGAAACAATAACTGACAGAGAGAGAAAAAGACAATTAAACAATAATAGTTGAAAACTCCAATACCCCACTTTTGATAATGGATAGAAGAAGTAGACAAAAGATCAAAAAGCAGACCGAAGACTTGGACAACACTATAAAGAAACTAGATCTGATAGACATCTATAAAACACTCACCTATCTACAGCAAAATATACTTTCTTCACAAGAGTACATGGAACATTCTCCAGAAGAGACTATATGTATGACCATAAATAAAATATCAATATTTTTTGATGTATGTTCTTGAATCAAAAAAGAATTAAATTAGAAATCTGTAACAGTGGGCACCTGGGTGTCTCAGTCAGTTGATCATCCATCTCTTGATCTCAGCTCAGGTGTTGGTCTCAGGGTTGTGAGTTCAAGCCCCACATTGGGATCCATGCTGGGTGTGGAGCCTATGAAAGAAATAAAAGAAGAAAGAAAGAAAGATCTGTAACAGTAAGAAATTTGGGAAATTCAAAAATAGTAAAAGGGCACCTGGGTGACACAGTCCAGTTAAGTGTCTGCCTTTGGCTCAAGTCATGATCTCAGGGTCCTGGGACCAAGGCCCATGTCAGGCTCCCTGATTGGTGGGGAGTCTGCTTTTCCCTCTCCCTCTGCCCCTCTCCCATGACTCATGCTTTCTCTCTCAAATAAATGAATAATTTTTTTTTTTAAAAAGCAGAAGTAAAAATTAAGATACACACTCCTGAATAACAAACAGGCCAAAAATGAAAACACAAGGAAAAATTTAAAATACTTTGAAATGAGTAGAAATGAAAACATAACATACAAAACATAACATACACACAGGCTGCAGGTAAAAACAGAAATGAAAACATAACATACATACAGACTGCAGGTAAAAACATTGATTAGCAGGAAATTTATGTCTGTAAATGCCTACATTAAAAACAAAGAAAAATTTCTAGTCAATAATGTGAACTTCTACATGAAGAAACTAAAAATAGAAGAGCAACCTAAACTCAAGAAAAGCTATAAATAGTAAGTAATGAAGGTGAGAATGGAATTAAATGAAACAGAAAATAGAAAAGTAACAGAGAAAAATCAATGAAACCAAAACTTGGTTGTTTGAAAAGATCGATGAAATTGACAAACTTTTAGTTAGAATAATCAAGAAAAAAAGGGAGAAGTCTCTAAATACCAAAATCAAGAATGAAAGAGGGGACAGTGATTCTATAGAAGTACAGAGGAAATAATATGAGAACACTATGACCATTTGTAGCTAATAATTAGATAACCTAAATGAGCAAATTTCTGTAAAAGACACAAGCTGCCAAAACTGATCCCAGAAGAACTAGAACATTTGAATAGACCTAAAACAAAGAGTTTTAATTAGGAATCAAAAAAGTTCCCAGAAAAAAAAATCACCTCAGACCAGATGGCTTCACAGGTGAATTCTACCAAATAATTAAAAAAGAATTTATAACAATTATTTATAAATTCTTCAAAAAAATAGAAGAGGAGGAAATACTTTACAACTTATTTTATGAGGTCATTATTAATCTAATACAAAAACGTGACAAAGACATCATAAGAAAAGAAAATTATAGACCAATAGCCCTTATGAGTATAGACTGAAAAATCCTCAAAATACTAGCAAACCAAATTCAGCAACATATATAAGGACCAGACACATATGATGAGTAAATGGTACTCATTTACTGCAAGAATGCAAGGTGGTTTTAACATATAAAAACCAAATAATGTAAGACATCACATTAACAGTATAAAGAACAGAGCCCACATGATAAACTCAGTAGAGGCAGTAAAAGCATTTGACAAAAATCCAACACCTTTCATGATAAGAAAAGAAAATAATCAACAAACTGTGAAGTTTGTTAGGCCATATGTAAATGACCATCTACTAAAAACCCACAGCTAACATTATACCTGATGGTGAAGACTGAAAGCTTTCTCCCTAGGATTAGAACAAGACAAGGATGTTTACTCTCACCATTTCTATTTAGCATTGTTTTGGAGGTCCTAGCCAGGGTAATTAGGCAAGAAAAAAACATAAAAGCCACCCAGACTGGAAAGGAATGATCTCTATTTGCAGATGATATGATTTTATATATAGAAAATCATGAGGAATCAACAAAAACATAATAGTGCTAATAAACAAGTTCAGCAAAGTTGGTATATACAAGATAAAGATCAATTCACAAAAATCAGTAAAGTCATTTTCATTACTATACACTAGCACTGAACAACCTGAAAATGAAATTAAGAAAACAATTCCATATATAGCAGCATCAAGAATTTTAAAAATACTTTGGACTAAATTTAACATAAGAAGTGTAAGACTCATACACTGAAAATTGTAAAACACTGACAGAAATTAAATATCATTTAAGTAAGTGAGAAGATATCTCACTTTCATTGGATGGCAGACTTACCACTATTAAGATGGCACGGGGCGCCTGGGTGGCTCAGTGGGTTAAGCCGCTGCCTTCGGCTCAGGTCATGATCTCAGGGTCCTGGGATCGAGTCCCACATCGGGCTCTCTGCTCAGCAGGGAGTCTGCTTCCCTTCCTCTCTCTGTGATCTCTTCCCTTCCTCTCTCCTACTGTGATCTCTCTCTGTCAAATAAATAAATAAAATCTTAAAAAAAAAAAAAAGATAGCAATACTCCCCAAATTTATCTACAAATTCAACACAATTTCTATAAAAATTCCAGCTACCTTTTGGGGCAAAAACCGACCAGCTAATTCAAAAATCTATATGCAAATGCAAGGGACGAAGAATAGTCCAAAAAATCTTGAGAAAGAAAAACAAAATTGAAGAATTCATGCTTCCTAATCAAAGCTTACTACAAAGCAACTGTAATCGTGACTGTGATACTGGCATAGGTATGAACATATAGAACAATAGAATAAAATTCAGAGCTCAGGGAGAAAAATTTCCATACATTTATGGCCAATTAATTTTGGTCAAGAATGTCAAGACAATCAGATGAAAAAGAATAGTCCTTTCAGAAATGGTGCTGGGAAAATGGATGGTCATACTCAAAAGAAAGCATTTGGATCCCTACCTTATACCATGTACAAATGAACTAAAAATGGAACACTGACCGAAACATAAGAGCTCAAACTATAAACCTCTTAGAAGAATGTCTAGGTGTAAATCTTCATGACCTAAGAATAGCACTGATTTCTTAGATGTGACACTTCAGAACACAAGGAACTAAAGAAAAATAGATAAATTAGACTTCACAAAAATTAAAAGTGATTGTGCTTTAAAGATCACTATCAAGACAACCCACAGAATGGGAAAGGATAATTAAAAATTATATTTCTGATAGGTCTGGTATCCAGAGTATATAAAGCACTCTTAAAATTCAACAGTAGGGGCGCCTGCATGGCTCAGTTATTAAGTGTCCGGCTTCAGCTCAGGTCATGATCCCAGGGTCCTGGGATCAAGCCCCGCATCGGGCTCCCTGCTCAACAGGAACCCTGCTTCTCCCTCTCCCACTCCTCCTGCTTGTGTTCCCTCTTTCCCTGTGTCTTCTATCAAGTGAATGAATGAAATCTTTAAAAAAAAATTCAACAGTAAAAGACAATTAACTCAATTAAGAAAGGGGCAAAGGATATGAATACTCATCTCAGTAAGGAAGACAGATAAGCACATGAAAAGATGCTCAATATTATTAGTCAACAGGAAAATGCAAATCAAGAACAATGAGATGACCCTTCACATCCACTAGGATGGCTATAATAAAAAAGATAGACAATAACAAATATTGGGGGGATGTGAAGATAGAAATCTCATATATTGCTAGCAGAAGTGTGATGTGGTACAGCCACACTGCAAAACACTTTTGCAGTACCTCAAAAAATTGTTTATTTTTTAGTAATGTCTATACCCAACATGGGGCTTGAATTTACAATCCTGAGATCAAGAGTCAAATGTTCTCCTGACTGAGCTACCCAGGCAATACTTCAAAAATTTAGAGTTACCATATGACCCAGCAGCTCCACTCCTAGATATATACCCAAGATAAGTGAAAACTTACATTCTCACAAAATTGTCCATAAATGTTCATAGCAGCAGTATTCATAATAGCCAAAAAGTACAAACAACGCAGTTATCTACTGTGTGATGAATGAATAAATAAAATGTGGTATATTATTTGTAAGGGATATTGATTGGCAATGGCAAAGTGAAATATTATTTGGCAATAAAAAAGGATTAAATGCTGTTACATTCATGCTCCAACATGAATGAACCTAAGCAAAAGAAGCCAGACCCAAAAGAAGTCACAATGAAGTATCTATAATTAAATAAATCCATACAGACAGAAAGTAAATTAGTAATTGGCAGTGGCTGGGGCAGGTGGAAATGGGGAGTGACTGCTAACGGGTACAAGGTTTCTTTTGGGGTGATGAAAATATTCACCCCATACAGTCATGATGTTTACACCCTTTATGTATATGCTTTTTTAAAAAACCACTGACTTGTGACGCCTGCGTGGCTCAGTTGGTTAAGCCTCTGCCTTCAGCTCAGGTCATGATCCAGGGTCCTGGGATCAAACCCTGCACCGGGCTCCCTGCTTGGCAGGAAGTCTGCTTCTCCCTCTGCCTGCCACTCCCCCTGCTTGTGCTTGCACATGTTCGTTCTCTCTCTCTTTCTCTGACAAATAAATAAAATCTTAAAAAGCAAACAAACCAACAAACAAAACACTGAATTGTACATTTTAAAAACGAGTGGATTTTTATTGTACATGAATATCTCAATCAAAAAAATAAAACCTGAAGGCATAACAATTTTCCTCTAGGGAATAAAGGACTCATGTTCCCTACAACATAAATGAAGAGTCAGGATTATTTAGGCATGCCCAAGCAAATCTCTGTAATTTAAATGATAAGCAAAGAATTCTACCAGCATCTAGGATGGAGAAAAACAACCTTAAAAAGACCAAAAAATGAGGGCGCCTGGGTGGCTCAGTGGGTTAAGCCGCTGCCTTCGGCTCAGGTCATGATCTCAGGGTCCTGGGATCGAGTCCCGCATCGGGCTCTCTGCTTGGCGGGGAGCCTGCTTCCCTCTCTCTCTCTCTCTGCCTGCCTCTCCATTTGCTTGTGATTTCTCTCTGTCAAATAAATAAATAAAATCTTAAAAAAAAAAAAAAAAGACCAAAAAATGAAATGGCCTCAGACTTCTCTATAGCAATATGTGATAGACTATAAGCAAGTTGACAAAGCTTTGAAAGAAAATGTTCTTATTCATCATGAAGACAGCAAAAATATTCTCAGATAACTAAGAATTTAGAAAGCATGCAACTACAAAGCCATCCTGAAAAATTTACTCAAATTCATGAGGACAACTGAATTTCACAGACAGAAAAATGAAGTTGGATCTATACCTTATACATATAGAAAAATTAACTCAACATGGATCAATGACCTAAATGGATAAACACTGAAACCATAATGCTCTTAGCAGAAAACAGGGGAAAAGCTTCATGACTTTGCATTTGGTAATGACCTCTTAGATAGGACGCCAAAAGCATAGGTGACAAAAGTAAAAACAAATTAGACTATATCAAAACTCAAACCTTGTGCATGAAAGGACATCATCAAAAGAGTGAAAGAAAACATACAGAGTGGGAGAAAATATTTGCAAATCACTCTGATAGAAGATTGATATACAGAATATATGAAGAACTCTTAGGACTCAACAAAAAAGAAACTCAGTTTAAAAATGGGCAAAGGACTTGAATAATTGTTTAGCCAAAGAGCTTCAAGTAGCCAAAAAGCACATGAAAAAGATATTCAGCATTGCTAATCATTACAAAGGCAAATCAAAACCCACAATGAGATAACACTGCACATCCATTAGAATGGCTAAAATTTAAGAAATGAAAATAACAGTGATGTTGGTGAGTGTGTGGAGAAATTAGAACTGTGTGCATTGTTGCTAGAAATGTAAAATAGTGCAGCCAATGTGAAAAATGGTATGGCAATTCCTCAAAAAATTACACATATAATTACCATGAGATAGAAATTCTAAATACTCCAAAGAAATCAAAGCAGAAACTCAAACAGATATTGTAAACTTATATTCATGGAAGCATGATTCACAGTTCCCAAAAAGTAGAAGCAATCCAAGTGTTTATAAAATAAAATGGGGTGTACAATACAATGGAACAGAATGTAATCTGAAAAGGAAGAAAATTCTGACACCGTGCTATGACAGGGATGAATCTTCAGCACATGTTGTGTGAAATAAGTCAATCACAAAAGCCCAAAGACTGTATGATTCCACCTATATGAGATACCTAAAGTAAGCAAATTCATACAAAGTAGAACAGTAGCTCCCAGAGGCTAGGGAGAGAAAGAATGGGCATTTAGTGTTTAATGAATAGAGTTTCAGTTGGGGAAGATAAAATAGTTCTTGAGATGAACGGGTGGTGATGTTGTATAACGATGTCAATGTACATAATGTCACACGACTTTACACCTAAAAATGGATAAAATGCTGAATTTTACGTTATATATATTTTGTCACATATAAAATAAAAAACATAAATAAATAAAAATATTTATTTTTAAATAAAATAAATTATTATTTATTATTATTTTTAAATAAAATAAAAAACATAATCTGTATAGGAAAACATAGACTATGAATAACATAGTAAGGAAATATACAAGCCAGAAAAATAAGATGGCAGAAGCTCAAAATATCAGTTATGACAATAAATGTTAGCAGGTTAAACTCCCTCAAAGACTCCCACTTAGAACGCAATGATTTCAATTTCCTCCTCTTTTTAGTAAACACTATGACGATGTAATAGTCAAACAAGAATCTTTTGTGCCAGTACTAACATTAAAAACAATCATATGAAACATATATTACTAAGAAGTTAAAAAAAATGTTGGCAAAAACACAATGGTGGTAGAAGTTTTAACATGCTTCTTTCAGTCTTTGGCAGATCAACGAGGCAAAAATAAAATGGGCAATCTTATTAAGTGCTCATAAAAATTGTGTAAAGGGCACCTGGCTGGCTCAGTTCATAGAGCATGCAACTCTTGATCTTGGGGTTCGAGCCTCACATTGGGTGAAGAGATGACTTAAAAATAAAATTGTGTAAAATTTTAAAAATTGTGTAAAATCATGGTGAAGAAAATCTTAAATATTCTGAAAAGAAATCGTCCTGGCTACATCTTTTGCCCAGTGAAAAACAATGGAAAAAAAAATAGTGATCATATGCAAAACAATTCCAACCACTTGGAAATATTTTTTAAATAATTAAAACAAAGAGACACTTATAGAATACTTGAGCTTATCTCACCAAGTAAAAAGATAATTACAATATACAAAATAAGAATCAGACACAGACACAAAATATGGAGAGATTACTCTGCTAAACCATATGCTAAATCAATTTAAAATATGATGATGTTTTAGAAAAAAATTAATTAGAAAAATTGACTCAAACGAAGTCACATTTCTAGGGAAACCACTAGAGAAGAGACGATAACATTGTTAAGAAGGTCCAGGGCTCAATTTACTGGTAATTCTTTTAAATTTCCAGGGGATATATAGTTCCCATACATTTTTTAACAGAGCCCCAGAAAAACAGAAAATACTCCTTGGCATACATCCAGACTTTACAAATGAAAGCATTTGTCATTTTTGCCGCTGATCTAACTGACAAAATGCTACTCATAAGATTGAAATCTCCTTCTTACTGTCTTTCTCTACACCATTCCCTCCTACCCACTTCCCTTCTTCCACCCAAACAACCTTGTCCCCTCCTGAGCTCCGGATGCTTACAGGCTCTGAGATCAAGGTGGCATTTTTAATCAGTAAGGACAAGATTGACAACAGCAAATGATGGAAAGGAACAGGCTCACTTCTTCAGAGGAAAAGAAAGCCGGGTCCCTACATTCCTCCATATACCAAAATAAATTCCAAGTAAATTAAGGAGTTAAATATTAAAAACAAATCATAGAAGGAACCAGAAAAAAAAAAAAAGGAGATGAACATTTATCTAAGCTTGTGTGTGTGAGGAATACATGCTGAAGGTGTAGAAAATTTCAACTGAAGATTCAAAACTTCAAAATTAGAAAACATAATTTCACAGTATAGAACAAGCAGAGAACCTACATAGTCAATTCACAAAAGGAATGATTAACAAACACGAAAACTACCGCATCTCCAGTTACCGCAAACATGTAAACATTCTAACAATGAGATACACCCTTCATCTCCCCACCAATTTAGTAATTTGGTAAAAATCAGAAAAAGGTAATAGTGTTTTGGAGGCTGTGAGGAGTCTGTCCTCATATATTAACAACTGCAGTATAAGCTTGATGAGGGAACAGAAGCAGAGCTAGGACAGAGCAGAAGCTGACTCCACACAACCCCCACCCGC
Organism: Mustela lutreola; assembly: GCF_030435805.1. Taxonomy (NCBI): domain Eukaryota; kingdom Metazoa; phylum Chordata; class Mammalia; order Carnivora; family Mustelidae; genus Mustela; species Mustela lutreola. The sequence goes on along the minus strand of NC_081299.1, from coordinate 99,329,955 downwards.
CACAGGATTTAAGTGACATTCCTCAGGCACTCCTAGCCGCCCAAAAGCTAAGGAAACGGAAAAAAAATTAGTTAACTTGGAGAGATCACAATTCTGTAAGCCATGAGTCTCCCTCAGTTTACAAATGTGTTAGCAATTTACAAGAATAAAGCATTTCTATCAATAACCTAGCTTCCAGAAGGAAATGTAGATACTGTTAAATGTCCTTATGACTTGCAACCCATTGACAGATAAGAGAAGCAGGGCAGAGGGAACTGTTCAGAGAGAACTGTTCCTCCAGGAAGTGCCCAGCGACCTTAACTTGACAATGGCAAGGCCTCCATTATCTTGTAGATCCTCTTTAGCGTTTGAAAGTTCTTTTGAAACCTCCCTTTTCTCCTGACTTCCCAGACTATATAATCAGCCACACCTGACAACCCTGGGCAGCAGCTCTTTCTGCCCACAGGTCCTGTCCCCGAGCTTTTCTGATGGAAGACTATCCAACCTTTAAAAATTACATAGTAAAAGAACATTTAGTAATAACATAAAAAGGTTAGGAACGTATTGACAAATGGGAAAGAAGCAGGTCATGAAACCCTATCCCTATGTGGAGGTTAGGAGTCATTTTCTCTGGGTGATGGGATTATATCTAATTTTTATTCTCATATTAGCTGTTTTTTCATTATATGAACTTTTAAAAAATAATATATTTCTTTTTATAATCAGAAAAAAGATATACTATGCATATAATCAAACTCAATATTCAGAGCAGATGATGTTGAGAAAGCTCGGAGAGAGTGTATGAAGTGAAGGGTACAGGCTAGGACCCAGGTGAACAACTGAGTAAGAGTGAGTCTGGTGGTAAAGCTTGGTCCTTACAAGGAGACCTGTCCATTAATCTGAAGGGTGGTGCATAGAATATGTAACTGAATTTGTTTTCCTGGTCCATTATCTAAGGCTTCCTTAGGTTTATATGATTTAAATGCTGAACATACCCAGGGCAGAGCAAACTCTTTTCCTGAGAACATCCAAAGAATCCTCAAGGATCCTTCTCTCTCCCTTGTGGCCCAGAGCTTGGTGAAACCAGGGCCCCTGGCTTCCTCTCTGCAGTACCCTTGTAGAGGTCTAGATGAAACAGAACACACAGACACACACCCTTCCCAATGACCTCTCTCACACTTATCCCTCCAAGCAGGTTCCAGCATGGGAAGAAACGAGATGGGTTGAGCAGGGTTAGAGTAAGTGATTTTTTATAATCCTTCTCCTCCTACCCCAGCCGGAGGGTACAACCTCCTCCGGACCCCAGCCGCCTCAGAAAAGTGGAGTGGGAGGAGGGAGACAGTTTCTAGGCATTCCTCATTGGGAAATGCAGATTTTCAAGTACAATAAAGGAGAGGGGAGTAGTTTTACAAAAGTCTTACCTCCTGAGCTACGTGATTACTTGCCAAATAAAGTGGTTCAGATAAAGATAATGTTTTCTTGAAACATTCTAGATCAGCTACATTTTTGGAAAAAATACGACACCATGAGAGTTTACTTCTTTTTTTTATCACTTTTTAAAAACATGTGTACTAAGTCCTTGTCTTAAAGGACTGTCTTTGGCAGTTCCTAAACGGTACCATTTACTGAAGCCCTCCTACTTGGCAGTTGGAATTGAACCTACATATTGCGTGGTAATCAGCACAACAGACTTACGATAAAGATGGTATTATTAACATTCCATGTAAGGAAGAAGAAAATGAGAGTAAGCCTACCTGCTTCTAAAACCATATTCATGTGGTATTATGAAGACTGTAAAATGTACTTGAAATATCTTTGAGGAATATTTTGATCTATTCCAAAGCTAACATTTATTACACATCAAATAAAGATGTTTAATGACAAATTGTGGGGGGGTAATGGTGGCAGTTGGGAAGGCCTAGTTGGTTTGCTCTGCGGTTTGAATTGTGGCTAATCTGATAAGAGGAGAGAGTATTTGTAAGAGAAAATGTTTACATTTCCCTTTGCTGTTAGCAGCAAGCTGTTTCTCCCCAGATGACAGGTTTTAGCCCGTTAATTAATTTTAATTATTGGCATAATTAAAGGCATACACTGAGAGCTTAGAAGCTATATGACTTAGACTTCCCTTGAAATCACTAGCAGAAATCTCAGCCTCAGATTTCACTTCTCAAGAAATTCCTCCTTGAAAAGGAAACCCTTCCTGTTACTAGCCAGTTTCCCAGACTTGGATCCCAGAGATTTTTTAATCCCTCCCCCAGGCCTTTTCACCTTTGCTGTACTTCAACCCTTCCCACATCCCATTGTAGGTCAAAGACTCTGGGAAAGGCTCACTGGTTTGGCAACCCGCCCTAAATTTTTTTTTTTTTTTAGGGTTTTATTTATTTGACAGGGCACAAGCCGAAGGCAGGCAGAAGGAGAGGGAGAAGCAGGCTCCCCACTGAGCAAGGAGCACGATGTGGGGCTCGATCCCAGAACCCTGGGATCGTGACCTGAGTCAAAGGCAGACGCTTAACCAACTGAGCCACCCAGTGATCCCTCACTGATTTTTGATAATGCCAAGCCTCTAACAGGCACACAGTAGGCCACAATAAATCTTTCCTGAATGAACTTGGTGGAATGGCAAGTTAATAGTAGCCCTAGAGTGAGTATCAAAAGTAATGCCGAAGGGCAACCGAAGAGACAAAAAGAACTTTTCTATCTCCTCTAGGAGATCATAACTGGATTTGGCCCATTAATGAAGAATCTGAATCTTGACAAGCTTCTCAATCCATATTATTATGTTTTTTCTCAATCCATATTATTGACTGACAAATGTGTTTCTCCATTCATTTAATTCTAAAGAAAAAAAAATCTCAATGGTTCTAAAATACAATAACTAGAATATTTCTTAAAATGGTCTGCCTACAAAAGGAGTCCAATCAAAATGTCTGAGCCTTTCTCTAAAATCAAGAAGGCAAGAAACAACAAGTATTGGCAAGGATGTGGAGAAAACGGAGCACTTGTGCACCGTTGGTAGAAATGTATATTTGTGTAGTCACTGTGGAAAACAGTAAGGAGGTTCCTCAAAAAACAAAAAAATAGAAATACTATATGATCCAATAACTTCACTATTAGGTATTTACCCAGGGAAAAACAAAACACTAATTCAAAAAGATATATGCATCTCTATGTTCACTGCAGAATTATTTACAATAGCTAAGACACGGAAGCAACCTAAGTGTCCACCAAAAGACAAATGGATAAAGAAAATGTGTTGTATGTATATGATGGAATATTACACAGCCATAAAAAGATGAGGTCATGCCATTTGAGACATGGATGGACCTAGAGGGTATGTTACATGGAATAAATCAGACTAGAAAGACAAATACCATATGATTCATTCATAAATGTAATCTAAAAAAATAACAAATGGGGTGCCTGGGTGGCTCAGTTGGTTAAACATCTGACTCTTATTTTCAGCTCAGGTCATGATCTTGGGGTCATGAGACTGCGCCCCTTGTCTAGCTCTGAGGTGAGCATGACACCTGCTTGGGATTCTCTCTCTCCCTCTCTCTGTCCTGCTCTACTCGTGCTCTGTCTGCCTCTCTCTTTCTCAAAAAAATAAAAAGTAAAAATTAAACTAACAAAAAGCAGATTCAGAACTGTAAGTACACAGAACAAACTGCTGATTGCCAGAGGGTTGTGCCAAATGGGGGAGAGGAAGAGGAGATACAGGCCTCCAGTTACAGAATGAGTAAGTCACAGGAATAAAAAGCAGAGTCTAAGGAATATAGTCAGTGATATTATAATTACAATATAATAGAACAGATGGTCGCTCTATTTGTGGTGAACCCAGCATAATGTATAAACTTGTCCAATCACAAAGTTTTATACCTGAAACTGTCACGTTGTATGTCAACTACATTCACACACACACACACACACACACTCACAGTCTGAGTTTTGGTTTCAAGACCCATGTCTGTTCTCAGCTTAACTGTTCTTGCCCTGAAGCTTGTCCCCAAAGTCTTTGAAAGAGAAGTGTCCCCTTCCGCTTGAATTAACTCTTTCATAGAGGCAGGCCCAAAGGGATAATTAAGTGCATGGGTGTTGGCAAGAGACAAAGGGGGATCTAGACCTAGCACAGTCACCTACTAGCTGTGCCCTTGAAAAAGTTACTAAATGACACCAAGTCTATTATCTTCATCAACCGAGGAGGGATTATAAACCTCCTTATGAGTGTTGTTCTGAGAAGTATGACATCACCATAGAATGTATTTAATATGGTGACATGGCGGGCGGAATTTGATGCACAAAGGTTGCCATCCCCACTGCCAACATTATCAGCCAGCAGCTCATGGAAACAAGACCTGGCTAGAATCAAGAACCCTGCAAGAATCAGAGTAGTATAGCAATCCCTTAAGAAGTGAAGTCAGATGATCCAGGCTTTGCCAATTATTATTTGCATGACTTGGGAAAGTTACTTAACTGTTTTCTCATTCATAAAAATGGAATCAATAATATACATTCCAAAGTTTTCTTCTGAGGATTAGATTTGCCAAGGAATATAAATTTTTAGAACAATGCTCAATATGTGTTATTTCTTTTAACTTAGACCCTAGATTAGAATACAGTACCTAGTAGATACTCAAAATATTTGATGAATAAATGTGATTTCTTTTTCGCTTCCTGAAATAATCCCTAGAATACTAGAAACTACTTAAGGGAATCTTTTGATGTTTTGTGCACATCTTCCAGGATAAACTTGAAGCTATCTGGGGTGGTATGAAGTGCTTAAAAGAAATTGAGACACACAAAGCTTGGGTGGCCACCCCATTTCTTACTGGATGCTATTTTATGACACCTTTTCAATTAAACTTGATTCTATTCTTGTACTTAACTCAAGTATCTTGTTCCACAAGACCAAACCAACATAAACTTTACTCCTTGAAAAAACTTTCCCCCAAATTCTCAGCTGCCTCCCTAGGCCTCTCTCTCTTCTCATCAGCCCACTCCCAGCCTCATCCGTCTCCAGATAGACTGGATTGGGAAGATTATAAATTCTTTCAGTGTGGGAAATTTGTCTCTGTGTGAAGATGTTTGGGAGGCTGTTTACAAATTAATGAATAGCGCCTTCTGGGATGTTGCAGACTGGAGAAATAAAGACAACTATTTATTGTCCAACTTCCCCCTAAGGCTTTATTCCCAGTTGTTTTCAGGTATGTCTTCATCCCTTTGACAAAGCATTCCTCTAATAAATCAAAGGTGACCTACATATTAGTCAACATACAAGAGCCAGTCTTTCAGTTACCTAGCAAACAGAAAAACCTAGACATTGATCCAACTCCTAATGATTTTTTTTTCCCCTGAATGTACTGATGCCAGGAATCAAACTGAGACCTTTTCTAAACCTTTTACATGTTTCCATTAGATGGACTTTTTTAGAAGACCTGGATGTTACAACATTGATGGTTATACCAAAAATTCCTTAATTTAGGAATTAAGATCATACTCTCTATGGGGGCAGGGAAATGTCTCCATTAAAAAAAAAAAAAAAAATCACCAAACTCTTATTCTGGGGCGCCTGGGTGGCTCAGTCAGTTAAGATCAGCCTTCAGCTCAGATCATGATCTCAGGGCTCTGGGATTGAGTCCCACATCAAGGCTCCCTGCTCGATGGACAGCCTGCTTCTCCCTCTCCACCGTTGGTATGCTCTCATGTTCTCTCTCTCTCAAATAAATAAATAAAATCTTAAAAAAAAAAAGAATAAAATCTTAAAAAAGTTTATTCTGTAACAGGATGAATGGTATTTGGTAATAAGTCTATAAATACATGGACAAGATTATTATTATTAGTTTTTTATTATTTTTACAACACCACTGACTATATTCTCTCTGCTGTACTTTACATCCCCATGACTTCTTCATTCCATAACTAGAAACCTGGACCTCCCACTCTCCTTCCCCCATTTTACCCATCCCTCTACTCCTTCCCCTCTGTCAACCATCAATTTGTTCTCTGCATTATAGGGTCTGTTTTTGATTTTTGTTCATTTCCTAGATTTCACATATAAGTAAAATCATATAGTATTTGTTTCTCTGACTTATCTCACTTATCAAAATACCCTCTAGGTCCATCCTAACAACATCCTTGTTGTTACAAACAAGAAGATTTCATTCTTTTTTTTATGGCTCAGTAATATCTCATTTTGTGTGTGTGTAAATATGTATACACACACAAAAAATGGGATGTAAATATGTATACACAAACAAAAAGTATATACCACATCTTCCCATATTTTGACTATTGTAAATAATGCTCCGGGTCCCTGGGTGGTTCAGTCGGTTAAACAGCCAACTCCGCTCAGGTCATGATTTCAGTGTCCTGGGACTGAGCCCTGTGTCTGGCTCTTCGCTTAGTGGGGAGTCTGCTTCAGAATTCTCTTTCTCTCTCTGCTCCTCCTCCTCTCTAAATTAAATAAATGAATCTCTAAAAAAGTAATGTTCCAATAAAAAAGGGGTGCACATATCTTTTTGAGTTGGTGTTTTCATTTTCTTTAGGTAAATTCTCAGTAGTGGAATTATTGGACCAATATTTCTATTGGTATTTCTATTTCTATTTTTTATTTTTCCTATTTTCTATTTCCATTTTTAATTTTTTGAGGAATCTCAATACAGTTTCCACCGTGGCTGCACACATTTGCATTCCCAACAGTGCACGACGGTTCCTTTTTCACCACAGCCTCTCCAACATTTGTTATTTTGTGGACAAGATTACTTAACAGTCAACCCTTCTTTGCTTACTTCCATTTTCAAAACAGACATCTCTTGTTAAAGGGGATCATTTCTCTCTGGGATGTGTTCTATTCCTAATTCTAATTTTATACAAAATGGTGAGATTAGGTAGCAAGAAGATTAAAGTGGAATAAAGGTCTTTGTGGTTATCTACAAGTAGCTTTCACAGTTAAGCAATCCATAGATCCCCTTCTCAAGTTAATTCTGGGAAAGAACTATCCATTTGGAGTCCCTTACTTGACAGACCAGTTATGCTAATCTTGACTGTTTTGTGTCTGGGCATGCATTCACTTAAAATGTTTAAATTTAAAATTAAATTAAGAATTAAGAAATGTTAAAATTCCTATTGTGTCACAAATACGTGCTCGTTCTGGGATGAGTAAGATACCAACCTTGTTTGCTTTTGAATGCAGTGTAGCAACGGAGCTGATGTGGAGGAGTGGCGAGATATTTATGCATCCTTCAAAAATATTTGAATGCCTCGGACACAGGGGTCCCGTGTAATGAGCCAGCTTTAGTAAAAACTGAAGAAAGCCATGTACCTGGTTTTCATAGAGATTACGGCCTATGAGCGGCTGAAGGAAGACATCATCATTTATTAAATTACATGATAAGTTCTATAATGGAAAAGCATAGGATGCCTAAGAGCACATAACAAAGGTAGAGGTAATAACAGAACTGATTTTGATAAGAGACTGCTGGGAACTGTGAAGACACAGCAGCAAATAAAACTCAGAAACGAATTCTAGTAGATTTATTCTTTTGTTAGCAGTTCATTCTTTCAAACTGTAATTTAAAGACTCTTGGCTTAGCCAACAGGGTCAGTGAGATGAACAATAAATATACATTTGAAGTTCTTACCCATGGTCTGGGTCTGGCTTCTTTAACGATGATGAGGTTATTCCATAAAACTTAAAATTATACACTAATGAGCCAGTAGGTCCCGTCTGTCTACTTGGGAGCATGACACTTGACAATGCATACTTAAGTATATAATGTATATTTAAAACACCTGCGATAAACTACGTAATTGCCCCCAGACACCCACATTCTAACCCCCAGAACCCGTGAATGTTACCCTTTATGGCCAAAGAAACTCTACAGATGTGATTAAGGTAAGGATCTAGACACAGAGAGATGAGCCTGGATTATCTAGGTGGGCCCCGTGTCCTTATTTAAGACAGAAGCAGAAGATCAGAAGTAGGTGGCTACCTGGTCTAGAAGCAGACACTGGAGTGCTGAGCCAAGACCAAGCATGCCATGGACTCCGCAAGCTGTAAGAGACAAAGCATGGAGTTGTCCCTGGAGTATTCAGAAGAAACCAGCGCTGCTGACATCTTCATTTTAGCCCCTGAAGACTCATTTTGGAGTCTGATCTCCAGAACTATAATAGAACAGACTTGTGTTGTCTAAAACCACTAAGTTTGTGGTAACTTGTTAGAGCAACAGGAAACTAATACGATCCCCTATTACTTACGTCAACAAAAGAGGACCTTGGGAGTCTTTACGGAAAAGTGAGTGTGACTGGCGTTTCCTGACCACTTGTCTTTTCTGTTTCCATTCCTCCCGTAAAAGCAAAATACTCTTTGTTCTCTTCCTCTCCCTTCATTATAGTGTCCATTCAGAGGAAACTCCAATGGAAAGATTAATTACAATAAATAATACGGGAAGATTACTCAAAAGCGAACTGCTCCTCTCTGTCAGTCTCCTTCCTGATAAACTTGAGAATTCTGCTTTCCAATCTAGGCTGTGTTAGAGGCAGGCATATTGGAGACGTAATGGTTCATTTCAGATTACTGTTTTTCTATTTGTATTATTGAGATTAGTGTGTGTGTGTGTGGGGGGAGACAGGAGGCTTTAAATTATTTGCTGATGACAATCAATCTTTATTGCCTCAAAAAGGATCAGCAACGTGGTGAGATGCCCACCTTGATACTACCGGTATTCCTTCAGTGCCCACTGAAGGAATTAACGTGAGGAAGGGAGGTAAGAGAGGCAGATCACACTCCAGGTGTAGACAGAAAGACACATTCCAGTTTCTTCTTTTACATAAATGAAGCCATGAACATTTATATCCATTAACAGGTAACTTGATTGTGCAGCACAATTGGATGGATGCACACTGCCTATGATGGCAAACAGGGAAGCAAACATCCTGTAATATGAAATGCATCCATAATCATTAAGGGGGCTCTAGGAAGCCAATGGATCTGCTGTACCATCACCTGCAAGAACAGCTTAAAGCTTCCATGATTTTAAAACGCTAATGATCTGACGTGATGGGTATTTCACCAACTCTCCAGTGCCTCCTGGGGCTGAGTAACTCCAGTCCAAGTCTCAGGATCCACTCTTCCCCTGTGCTGAGCCCCAGGAAGGCTGACCTGCATCCACTATCATCAAGGGGCTTTCTTGCGCATACGGGCTCCTCTTCCCTGGTTTCTGGAAGCTCTGCCCACATCTCGGTAAATCATTCATTTATTAGACTCTCCTCTGAGCTGAGTGTGTATTTTTGGCCCAACTTACACAATGATTTCATTCAATTTCTTGAAGTTATATTTTGAAGCAAAGCAATTCCGTCAGAATCTATTCTCTTCAAAATCAAATGTTCTGTAGGGTCTAGACTGAAGTTATTTTAATACTGATTTGGCTACATCTGCCTTTGGCAGTTTCAATAAATAAGTAATCTCTTCTAAGCTTTATACCACAGAGCTCTGGGGTCTCAGCTGAGAAGTTGTTTAAATGTTTCCACAGAAGCAAAGCTCTTTTTCAAAAGAAATTTCACCCTATAGAGAGGAGGGTAAATGAGAGTAACAATGAAATTTATTTTCTTTTTGCCACAGAGTATCAACAGTCTTGACTGTAAATAACACTCAAATCTCCCTAATTAGCAAGTCCTTCAGTCGCTCACTAAAGAACTTAACGAAGAAATGACTTTGATCCAGCAAAAAACCTGCCCACACTATTTTGTTCAAGAAAGTGAAGATCTGCCCATCTCAAGACATAAAACTCCTGTTTCATTATGTTCTCTGAGTATAAAATTGTATGCATTTCACTACTAAGGTATTTAATTTCATTATTTTCCTACTACTATAATCGACATTTTTATACACATCTTCTTGCACACATGCACTAGACAAGTATTAAGGCCAATATTAAGCTTATCAAGTTTCACTTTTACCGAATCCACATTTTAATTGCCTATGAATTGTGAAATCACTTTTCGGGTCTTTACCAGTATTCTTTTCATTTTAAAGTAAAATAAGATATGGGGCGCCTGGGTGGCTCAGTGGGTTAAGCCTCTGCCTTCGGCTCAGGTCATGATCTCTGGGTCCTGGGATTGAGCCCCACATCGGGCTCTCTGCTCGGCAGGGAGCCTGCTTCCTCTTCTCTCTCTCTCTCTGTCTCTCTCTGCCTGCCTTTCTGCCTACTTGTGATTTCTCTTTGTCAAATAAATAAATAAAATCTTTAAAGTAAAATAAGATAGAAAATACAAAGTAATGTATGTACAAAGGGTAAGGATTATCTGGCGAAACTTTGTTTTTTATATAGATGGATATGTATGCAGATGTGGGTACTATGTGTGTCATAGTGTAAAACATTTTCCTTATAATGGGTTAGAAACAAAATATCTAAAACTATTCTGTGATAAATATCCAGAAGCACAGTTTCTGTATCATAGAATATGCACATTTTCAACCTCACTATTAACAATCCAATTGATGAATAAATTTAGCTTCTATGAGGATGTAAGCAAATTCCTTTTTCTTCATATCTTTAAAATTCGTTTTTATAACTTCCCCCTCAATCTAATGGATTTTAAATATCTTAATGTTGTTTCAGTTTACATTTCTCTGACCTGCTGATGAAGTGGAGCATCTTTTCATCTGTGAATTGCCTAACAATATTTTTGTAAACTTCCTATTACTTTTCTTTCTGATTTGTAATTTTTCAAGAAAAACCTTAAATGTTATTAAAGATCAAACATCTAATAAATGACAGGGTCCTAATTTACACCCAGGCAATCTAATTATAAAACTCTTTTGCTTGTTATCCACTGAAATGAGGTACATTTCATTTTAAATTTAAAATTTCATTTTAGTTTCCAATTATTTATTGCCAGGCCATAGAAATACAATTGATTTTTATATATGGACTACATCCTGTCACCTTGCTAAAATCTCTACACCTGTAGAACTTTTTTTTAGATTTATTTATTTTAGAGAGAGAAAGTGGGGGGGAGGGGCAGAGGAAGAGAATTTCCAGTAGACTCCCTCCTAAGTGCAGAGCCAGACATGGGGCTCGATCTCACAGCCCTGAGATCACGACCTGAGCCAAAATCAAAAGTCAGACACTTAACCAACTGAGCCACCCAGACACCCACCTTGTACAACTTTTAGTTGTAGTAGTGTTTTTGTAAATTTTTTAGATCTTTCTATGAGGTGGGAGATGTTCCCTCTCCTCTGTTTTCTGACACACTATGTAGAATTGATATTACTCCCTTGAATACTTGCTAGAATTCACAAGTAAAGCCACCTGGGCCTAGAGCTTTCTCTGTGAAAAGCTCTGTAACTATGACGTCAATTTCTTTCAAAGATAAAGGCCCTCCAGAGTATATATTTCTCCTTGGGTGAGCTTCATAGTTTGTGTCTTTCACCTAAATTATAAAACTTACTGGAATAAAGTCATTCATAATAATGTTATATCACCGATAGGATCTTAGTGATGTCTACGCTTTTATTCTTTTTTTTTAAAGATTTTATTTATTTATTTGACAGAGAGACAGTGAGAGAGGGAAAAAAAGCAGGGAGAGTGGGAGAGGGAGACGCAGTCTCCCTGCCAAACAGGGAACCTGATGTGAGACCCGATCCCAGGACTCTGGGATCATGACCCGAGCCAAAGGCAGATGCTTTAACAACTGAGCCACCCAGGTGCCCTATGCTTTTATTCTTAACATTGGTAATTTACTGCACTTACTCTTGATATATTCTGAATATTAATCTTTATCTCTTACAGAAGTTATAAATATTTTTTCTTAACTTACTGCTTTTCTTCAAACTTGTGGCATGTTTAGTCATCCAGAAGGAACTTTAAAATTCAGATATAATAAACATGTCAGTTTTTTTTTAATGATTTGTGATTTTCATTTTTTGTCTGAGAAATCCATCTATCTGACAAGTCAGTCATAAAAACATTTTTCTGTATCACTTACTTTTTTTAAAGATTTTTATTTCTTTTAGAGAGAGAGAGAGAGAGGAGTGTATGTGTGCACGTGCACCCATGAGTGGGGAGAGAAGCAGAAGGGGAGGGAAGAGAAGGAGGAAAGAATCTCAAGCAGACTCCATGTTGAGCTCAGGGCCCAACATGGGGTTCAATTCCCAGACCTGGAGATTAGAACTCCAGCTGAAACCAAGAGGTGGATGCCCAACTGACTGAGCCACCCCTCTCCTATATTACTTTCTAATTGTTTTAAAGTTCTGCTTTTTTCCATTTAGATCTTTGATGCACTTGGAATTTATTTTTGTTATGGTGAAAAGAAAGGACCCAATTTTATTTTCTTTGATATGGAAACCGAGTAGTTCTCACAACAGTATTTGAATAGTTCATCCTTTTCCCACTGATATGCGATGCCATCTTTGAAAAATGCCCAATCTTTTACATGTTTGGTCTTGTTCTGGGATCTCTATTATGTTCAGTTTGTTCTACTTATCTACTGCCACACCAATACCATAGATTCTTTACAAGTTTTGATATCTGGAAAGTCAAGTTGCTCTGCTTGCTCTTACTTTCCAGGATTGTCTTGATTTGGATCTTTAGTTTTCCGTATGAACACCAGAATTATTTTGTGAGGTTCTACATTAAAATCTTGCTCTATCTAGATTCTAGATTGTTCGATCTATGTTCTACCTAAAACCTTCTTAAGATTTTAATCGATGCTGCCCCTGTCAATGTTGCTGCTGAAATGGCCTCGGCAAAACCGAATGCCTCTGTGACATTGGACCCCAGCCGGAAAAACCGACAATCACAAGCACGGCCTCCAGGTCACTCCCACCTTCCAAATTCCAGCTGTACCGGACTGATGGACACTAAATCACACCTAGAAGCCTCTGCAAGAGACTTTTATAGATACTTTTCTAATTTTAGAACCGATGATCTAGTAAGCATTTGTAATGGAAGAATAAGTCCTTTGGAAAGCTGTATTTTAATTCTGGTATTCGGGCACCTGGTGGCTCAGTTGGTTAAGCATCTGCCTTTGGCTCAGGTCATGATCTCAGGGGATTGAGCCCCAAGTTGGAGTACATGCTCAGCATGGAAATCTGCATCTCCTTCTCCCTCTGTCCCTCCTTCTCCCTTGCCCTTCCCCCGCCAACTCTGTGTGTGCTCTCTCTCTCAAGTAAATCCATAAAATATTTAAAAAAAATAATTCTGGTATGTTAGTGACAATTATTTCAATGTTTTTGTTAAGAATATAAATCTAGGGGGCGCCTGGGTGGCTCAGTGGGTTGGGCCGCTGCCTTCGGCTCAGGTCATGATCTCAGAGTCCTGGGATCGAGTCCCGCATCGGGCTCTCTGCTCGGCAGAGAGCCTGCTTCCCTCTCTCTCTCTCTGGCTGCCTCTCTGTCTACTTGTGATTTCTCTCTGTCAAATTAATAAATAAAAAAAAAATCTTTAAAAAAAAAAAAAAAAAAAAAAAAAAAAAAGAATATAAATCTAGGGGCGCCTGGGTGGCTCAGTGGGTTAAGCTGCTGCCTTCGGCTCAGGTCATGATCTCAGGGTCCTGGGATCGAGCCCCACATTGGGCTCTCTGCTCAGCAGGGAGCCTGCTTCCCTCTCTCTCTCTTTCTCTGCCTGCCTCTCTGCCTACTTGTGATCTCTGTCTGTCAAATAAATAAATAAAATCTTAAAAAAAAAAAAGAATATAAATCTAGATATTAGATACTAAGGGTACTAACAGTTTCTTCATCAATTTGACCTCCACAAAAATACCTGCCCAGATTATAAACAGTGCTTCAGAAACTTTCATTTGCTTCTTATTTGTTGTATTTTACTTGCTCATTTCTAAATACTAAAGAATGTCTATATTGCTTGAAAGCAGCCAAATGACAAATACTGTATTTTCAATGGGCACTGGTTTTAACTCTCCAGATCAAGAAGCTACAACCCTGTTTCTTTTAACATATCAGTACCAAGATTCTGAATAAGCTGTTCTAAGACTTTTGACCCTAGAAACTGGGGGTTTCCTAGGCATCTTACATTTTTCTTGCTGCTTTTGAGAAGAAAAGAAATTTAATTTGGACTACAATAAGAAAAATTTAAAAAGATGCTTTTTACAAATCATCTGCACAAATCATGTTCCCTGTAAGTTAAAAGCTTTTCAATCATTTAATCAGGGCAAATATACACGGTACACATTCTCTACAATCACTGTTCTTTAACAGTTAATATCAAAAGGGAAAAAAAAAAAAACCTCTTCTTATAAAAGGTGGTAGAATGAAAAATTTAATAATTATGATTATTAAACTTCACCAAGATACCATCTAGAAAGAACCAGTGACCTTACTAGTGACAGCTGACTCAAGCAGCTGATAGCCTGCCTGGCCTTTTGAAGCGACATATGTATCCGCCCTCCCTTTTTCCAGTGCACAGCGGGGAAAGCAGGAGACCCAGAGATAGAACTAACGGAATCCTCGCTTATTTAGCCGGAAGCAGAGGGAATCCCGCTGCCAGCAGAGAGATGGTTTCCCAATTGGTCTTCAATTAGAACAAAGCCATAACACTGGTTGCCTCTGGGTGTTGGGCCTATGGTTTTTTTAAATTCCAGTTTCCAAATTTTCTCTAATGGGACCCATTATCTTCATAATGCAAAGAAAGCTCTAATTGACCAAAGAGCACACATATGTTAGTTCATTGTTTTATTTTTAACGCCCAGCCACTAAGAAGATCTTCTACGTGTCCTCTCTTCCTCTCCTGGTGGTGGGCAGGGTCTCCATCGGCCAGAGATAGACAAGCAGGATTCCACAGTTTGGGGGTGGGAGTCATATTTGCCTGGGATTTATAAAAATGATATTGCAAGTATCATTCACATCGACAGTTTTCGTGGTCAGAAACAGCAATATTTATTAGGTCCTTACTGTGCCTAGGCCCCCCGTCTTCTGGACACAGCAGAGAGAAACAAACAGCAGCAGAGATGGCCCCTATGTATGAAGAGCTCAAAATAGCATCAAAGACATCAAGGACATAAAAATACTTTAACCAATACCAAGGTACAGACTGAGAGTGTAAACCAAGAGGTTAATGTGGAAGCAGCTGGGGAAGTGTCAGAGCCAGCTGGGGGGGATGCCTCCGAGACTTCCAGAAGCAGGCCCCATGACGTCTTCTCTTTACCTCCAGTGCAACTTCTTTCTCCGAGAGTTAGTAAAATGGGAAATTCTGAAGCCACAGTAAAGTTCCTGGTTGGGAAAGTGGCCTAAAGGCCTATTGCACCAACTTGTTGACTCCAGGTTAATACTCCTACTTGAGATAGCATTCAAGTTTTGAGGGAAACAGGTCCTTTCAGCATATGATTTTAGAAAACTATGTGTGACAGACTTATTTGAAAGTTGGCAGTACTTCATGAAAAAAAACCACACTTCCTATGAAATTACTTGCTTTCCACTCTGACTACAGAGGCAAGGGACTGACCTGGGATTAGAAGTGTTCAAATTCTTAATGGTCGCCTAAGTGCCTCATTGCACAATGTGGAAAACAGAACGAAAACCCGTGACAGATCATTTTCTTTTCTTCCTTATAAAAGCTGCCCCTTTTCAAGGGCTTGACATGTCTGTCACTCTGTGGCTGCCCTCCACCTTCATGAAGCTTCATCCCTTAGTGAGCACAGTTCTGAAGTGATTGCTGGTACTGGAATCTGAGATGGACCGGTTTCTCGAGTTGTGCCCAAGTCAGAACTGAGGAAGTGACACAGTCAAAGGGAGTGGACTGGGAGCTACAGCCATACCTCTGGCTCTAAGAAAAATTGCTTCAGTACAGTTGGCTTTTTCAGGGGACGGTCTGTGGGGCTCAAGACACAGGGAACTCAAGCCAACCCTGAGCCCGGGGAAGCAAGGGGTGGACCCAGCTCTCATCAGTTAGGGGAAAGCTGGAGGCCTTGGGCCACACACAATGTCCTCTCAGTGCTTTTCCTCTGGCATGAAAGTGGAATGTGAACACCAGTCGGCCTCGAGAGATTCCTGGCGAGGCACAAATGATAAGGGGTAGATGTCGAATATGGTATTAGGATGAAATCTTAAGGATGCTACTAAGAGGGCAGAAGGAATTTTACACGTCTGCCTTTAGGCATGATCAAGGATAAGCAACACGATCAGACTTCCAGAAACAAATTAGCTTTCCACCCTGGCATGTGGATTGGAGCTCTCTGGCCAGAAGTCATGGTTCAGAAATGAACCTGAACTGCCGACTAATGAACAACGACTTGCTCAGTACAGTGATGTCCTCGCTCATGAAATCTCTTCTCCATCATCCTCTGTGCCTGAAAAAAGCGAGCCGCGCTGAGGATCTTCCGTGTGTGCAAGCCTGTACTCCACGACGCTCGACGCTTCCCGGGAACGCCTGCCTTCGCTAGAGGCGAGGACATCGTCTGCTTGGGACGCGGGATCCGGGGCCACTTCACTTAATCATCTGGGTTTCTTCGTCCGCATCGAAGAACTCTTCCTCTTCCTCACTCTCACTGCCTACAGTGTCGTCCTTGTCCTCAGACTGACACGGGAAAGAACCAGAATGGTCACATGACACCATGACATTTCTAAAATGAAAATGATTAACTAGCACTCAACCGACAAATGAATCTTTAGGACATCTTCTCCCCTAAGATTTTACCCTAAAGTGTTCTACGAAAGTGAATGACTCACCGGCCATCTTCACTTCTCTAAAAAACCAGCTGCTATTAATCCCACACCTTTGTTTTCCAACAGCTTTGCTTGGTTCTATTAAATGTAACCAGAACATTCTCTCCTCCCGCCCCCCCAAATTGTCATCCTCCCAAGTGATACTTGTGAATGATTAAGAAAACCACACCATACCTGTGGGGGATCCAAGGTCTGTAAGGACAACGCTTCCTCCCCCAGTCTCCGATATGAATACACCTGAAGGTCAGAAAATGTCTCCAGCAATGGGCTGTTAAGGGTTTCTGGCAATAATAAACTCAGGAGGCCCGAAGTCAGGCCGGTGGCTCCAAAGATAATGAAAGGTAAAGACCATTGCACATATCTCTGTGGGGGCAGGGAGTAGAACAAAAACATGAAAACTCGGTATCCAGTTCCCAGCATGTGACATAAGCAGTCTGTGCCCGGGGCATGGCCATGCTTACTATCCAGGTCATGCCTTCCCACTAGAATACACTAGAAGCCACTTCTTCCCCCATGGAGAGTTGCCCTGGAAAATCATGGAGTGGTTGCTTGGGCACGGAGAAGTGGGGGTGAGTACACAGAAAGGCCTCAGAGGTATGCGGATCAGAATGGAAGTGGGGGGTGGGTACTGCTTTCACTGCAGGCAACTCCCTTAGAACACAGGGATCTCCACATACGCTTTGCTTGGGAGGTACCCCAAAGACGTGATCACCATAAACTTGAAAGTTCTCCACCCTCGTATCAGCCAAACCATCTCCCCACCCACCAAGCTCGCTGATTCACTAAGCACTGAGTAAGGGACAGGAGGGACTCATAGGGAGAGGTAGGGAGGGGGCTCTGGGATCAGGTTCATAGCAATCCCCAAAATGTGGAGGTGTGAGGAAACCAGAGATAAGGGAAAACACCAGATTGCCTTGCCCTAGGTGTCCCTGGAGGGGGTCTTTTTTATGGCAGTCACGTGGGATCTAACAGAGAATAACCAGACCCTTTAAAAAAAAAAAAAAAGTAAGCTGTTAAAGATGTTATCGCTGATCCTTACACAAAGGTGCTCTCAGTAGAGAAATTAAAAAGATTTAAGTTCCCTGGTTAGCGGTCAATAAAAGACCTACCCTAAAAGCTCTCAGGGGCAGCTCCCTCCTGAGAGCTTTTTTTTCCTCCTGTATCCCTGGTTAATAAAAAATATATCCCTTTCATCTCTCCTCTGTCCACAAGATTCATTCTTCAGCTCCGTGAGACAAGGACCCCGCTCTCCCACGTCAGCAACACACCTGGGAGGACAAGGGTTAAAGGTACGAACGCCCTGAAAAGAAAAAGAAGACCCTAAAGAATCCTGGCACATCCATGCAGTTTGGAAACTACCCGAACCGGACAGGGAGATAACAGCTTTGCTTCAGAGATCCAACAGACATTCTAAGGAAAATGTACAGAGTTTCTAGAAACACAAACAGGTTCAAAGATAACAGCACAGAAAACTGTGTGCTGCTCTCCAGCCACGGGTGTGTTGCTCTGGGGTCCTTTCTGAGCTCATTAACATTCTTGAGTTCTTATTAGGAGTTGTTTAGCTTTATCTTATTTGGGCTTCCAAATTCTGTGGATAGGACCACTATCCAGGTCATATCCTAGTTAGGATATCCTCTGCCTGATTTTTCAGAAGTAAAGAGATGATGGACAAGGCAGGGTAGGGGATGGAAGTAGCCTGGCAGAATCTCACTTCTGGATCCCACATGCACACACAGGTCCAACGCTGTGGGTGTGCTGCTTAGTCATGGGGGACACAACGCTCTCACCTCTTCTCAACTGAGCAGGAACAGAGACCCAGGGCTAGGTAGACTAATGTTCTAGGAGAGTCAGACAGAGTCCAGAGATCTTTAGAGATAAACCCCTAATGTCCCACACACTTTACAGAATGGAACAAATATATATTAGAGGAAGGGTCTGACCGTGTGAAATTAAGCAGGAGACATGTGAAGAGATACTCATGAAAAGGAAGTGTACTGCAAGTCAAAGATAGAAAGACAGAAAGACCAGAAAGATTGAAAGGAAGAAAGAAAGAGAACGAAAAGGTCACGGTGGGATTTCAGAGACACCCTCCTATACTAGGGAGACCAGGAAACCAAAGAGATGCTGTGAGAGAAAAAGCTAGTTTTCCCTTTGCTGCTTTTCCTGCTTCTCCGGGTGCTCAGACCTGCACCCCCACTTTGACTTCACACAGGCTTATAATGCAAATCACATAGGTCCTTTTTGCAGGGGCCAAGACTTAATGATTTCTCTAGAGCAGATAACATCTCAGGAAGGACCCAGGGAGAACAACCAGGTGAAGCTATTGTATGCACATTGCAGACCACTGGAGACATTCTAGACATCTCCATGCCAAGACCCCTTGGCTCCAAGGAATAACACCGGTGCCCTTGTCTTTGTTCTAACCGGTTCCTGGATGCCTGGATGCCTGAGAGGACACGTACACCAGACCACTCCCAGGTCCCTGGACAAAGACGAGACTCCCCCAGTCACTCCGTCTGTATCTGGTCTCTCTGGATCTTCAATGAACTGTTTCACCTCCGGCCAGCTCACTTGACTGCCATGCTGCGTGAAGCCAAGGACTCTCTTGGCTGGTCCTGCAGGAACCCCCTGGTTCCTTGGACCTGGCCTGCTGGCGTGGCTAGGAGGTGGGGACAACAGCTGTCTACAAAGCACATCCAGTCACCCTTTGTTGAGTACCAGCTGGGAGGGCCACAGCAGAGACATGCGCAGGGGCTCTGTGGATTAATCCATCACAGAACCAGAACATTTCAAGACCGGAAGGATTTTCAGGGCAGCTGTTAAGTCTACCCTCTTTCTCTAGACTATAAAATTTAGAAAATGCTAAAAAGCTCTTAATAGACCCACGACTAGGCATGTTTCTCTTCTAATTTTCTTGTCTAAATGGTATGACTTTGGGCAAGTTATATAGCCCGTTTCTGCTGAATTTCTCCTCTTTAATAGAGGATAATAACTATCCCTGCCTCACATGGTTCTTGTGAAGCTTGCGACAGATGTTGAAGCGCTTGGCACAGAGCCCAGCACAGTGCAGAAACTTCACAAATATTCACTGACTGACTTATGACTGACTTAGCTAACTCTCCAATGAATGCAGAGAAGCAGACACTCAGAGTCTCAAGGGTGAGAGCATCCTGGGTCAGAGCCCCTGTTTCCTGAGTGATACATAATCTAAAAGAGACAAGCTTCCCACTCAGAGCAGGCTGATCTTCAGTGGCAAATGTTTGTTACCATGTTGTAAGCAAAGGCACAAGTAATTCCAAAGCAGAGAATCCAGAAAAACAAAACCAGGAGGTACAAACCAACCAGTGAGGGGATGAAGGGAGCAATAATCCCACCAACTCGGGAGAACATAGAACAAGTTCCAAGCCCAACGTTCCTGAAAGGCATAAAAAAAGTGGAAAATCAGTAAGTTCTGGGGCGCGGGGGAATGTAAAGACCCTGTAATGGGCCATTAATAATAAATCCCAAGGTGGAAGCAGCATGGTCTCCTTTAGAGCAGTGAAACATTCTGAGATGCTGGAAATGTTCTGTAGCCACACTGTCCAATATGAAAGCTGCTAGACACCTGCCGCTAAGAGCGCTGGAAATACGGCTAGTGAGAACAAGGAACTGGGTTTTTCATTTACTTCATTAAATTTAAATAGCCACACGAGCCTAGTAACTACCACACTGGACAGTGCAGTTATCACAGAGGACGGTGCAGAAATGACCATGTGAATATTTCTTGTCCAATGTTCTTAATGGGTTTTTGTGTGTGAGGTTTCCTATGAATTGATATACCCATGGAGAGCCAGAGTTTTATGATCTGAGAAGTCTGCCCATTTATTTAAATTCAACTAATTGACGATTCAAGGGCCAGGCATATGAATAGGAATTGAGTACATATTCTCAGGAAACCAGGAGCATTACCTTTGTGAGGAGTACAGCCATGCAAGTGATGGGAGGGAGCGGGAGTGAGAGTGGTTACAGGCGGGGTGGCCAGACATCACCCTTTCGCCCCAGCCTAATTGCTCTCAAAAGTGTCCCAGTTTGGACAAAATGGTCATCCTAGCATCACAGCTGGCAGCCAAAGAAAACACGTCAGAGGAATAATTAGGAAATGACTGGCCCATCACAGACAGCCTGGGAAAAACTGGGGGGACGGGATTTAAAATTAATAGGCAGAAAGAATCATTAAGTTTGTGGGGATGAGGGAAACATCTGGAATGATCTCTGAAAAGCCTGGGGAAGTGCTAAGCTAGGAAAGCCCTGCCTGGCCCACAAAGGCAGTTCTAAGAAGACTGAGCCACATCCCTGCCCTCCACATTTGGTTTTCAGACTTATTTTATGAGGGGAAACTTCAGACAGAGTATGTTCCCTTTGATAGGAGCGTGTCCTACTCATTAGAAACCACATTTATCAACTAGTATGGAAACCTCATCTTCACTTCTAAGTGGAATTACCTTTTTAACAATGTGTATATTTTGGGTGAAGATGTAGGTTCTGTGACAACAGGGACCAAGTCCCCTTGCCTGACAGGTGCCTGACACAGGATGGGTGACTGAATCCAGTCTGCCGAAATCAAGATGGCATCCAAGCAGTCTTTGGGTGATGGGACGTGTTTAGTGTAGAGGACTTCTCTCACAATTTACATGAGGAAATTTAGCTCAAAATATAGCTACGTTTTCCTCAGCCAAGTGGGCCGAGTGCGGTCCACACAGGCAGTTTCTGGGCTTAGGTCAGCCTGCTGAACTGTTGCTGGCCCACCCTAACTATGGTCTCGGTGGAACGAGAACCATACCTCCGCTGTGGCAAGCATCTACTGCAAAACATGCAGGGTGTGTGAGGCGCACCTGATGACCGTGGGGTACAGCTCAGAGGTGTAGATGTACACCACGTTAAAGGCCGCGCTGATCGTCAGCTTCCCGAGCAGAGACAAGGAATGGCTATTCACCACTGCAAACACACCTGTGTCTGAGGAGGACAAGGGTAAAATACCGTGAGGTCCTTCAGGGAAAAAAATGCCTTCGAGTGACACATTGACTTCTGAAGGAGCCAGAGACGCGAGTACGGATGGTGAACAGTGAGGAGGTAGTATGACAGGTTACCATTCAGGTTGAGTGAGCACACGCAACACATGCCTGCAAATATTCTCCCAGTGTCTTGCCCAACCCCCTGAAATCTTCCACAGTGGAGGTCATGGTGGGGATTAAACTTGCTTCCTCCTCAGTGACAGAGCTCTTGGAAAACTATCCTGTGGTAAAGCAAGCTTCATGGGGATAGTAAATCTTACCCAGCATGGAGGCTACTTGCCTCTCCTTCCCAACCTGGCTCACCAACCAGTGATGTGAAATGGTAGTTAGCATGACAAGCTCTAGTGCGTGCGGGGAATAAGTCTGACGGATATAAGAGGCAGAGGGGAGGTCCAGGAAAACCACTCTCTTCAGTGTGCATTTCTTGGTATTCCATTGGAAGATAAGGAATAACCCCATTAAATGACTACCAGAGGGTATAAATCATTAATGTTCTTTAAAGAACAAGGCTCTAAATATGGAACTCCTTTTAATTTTTCTTCCTGCCCAACTTCTTACTTGAATTACTAATCACTAATAATATTTCAGTTTCTGAATAGATAATTTCTTAATGTTACAGATATTTCTTAATGTTATCTCTTTACATAAAATGCAAAACTACAGGTTATAGCAGTTCATTTCCCTATCAAAAATACTATCAATTATCCTGTGGTTCTTTCCTTTATTAACATTTTTCTCCCCAGGATCTTGCAATGCAATCATTCCCTTTCAAACATACTTAACCTCTCCCTTCAATGACCCAGCAGACTCTGCTCTCAAAATAGCAATTTATTTTTCTGAGGAATAAAATCTCATTGACTGTGTTGTACTTACCCCCTTGACTAGCAGACATCTTCAATGAGTGACCAATTCTCCATTTCCCCAAATAACCTGCCCCGTAGCTCACTACAATCTGGCTTCCGATAACACGCTCTCCTCAAAGTCCTACCCTTGAAGGTCAACAGCAAGGTCCTAATCACCAAAGTAATTGCCTCTCTTTCTCCTTGACATTTCTGCCAAATAGGATATACTTGTCCCCTTCCTTGGGGCTGCTTGCATGGCCCACAGAAACCACTCCTTCCTTAAATAACTCAAAAGCAATATTCTTTCCTTCCTTTGACCTCCACTGTCCCTAGTCTCTGACCCATTCAACTGGCATGCTTCAGACACACTCCTGGAGCTGCTTCCTTCTCTATCTTGTCTGCATCGAGTTACTTCAGGCTAAGGCTGGTATCCGGCTCGCGTCTGTGCCTCTCGCACTGTCTCCCATAGGACAATACTCTGCGGTGCTTGCTAAATATTTGCTGAACAAATTAGTAGAAGGACTACAATAGGGATTAATTTAGTGCAAAGAACCTGTGTTCATGCTCTCTCAACTTCTAAGGAGGGAGGCATTAAAATACTCCATCCTAAAATATGCTTCCCCTTCCTTGCCTGACTATGAAATAAATCTTCATCTACTTTAAAGATGGTGCCCTGAGCACAGCGGCCCAGGCACTGCCAAACCCGACCATCTGGGGCTTTCTCCTCTTCTGCCAGGCAATTTGGAAGAAGATGCTAGCTCTTTTAAGTACTGAATATATTATTTGAAGCCACGAGTGCTTCTGAAAAAAGAACGCTGCCTTTTGGCATTTACCACAAGATTCATGTCTGCGCTAGAGATCTAACAATCTCCTCCATTAAACCAATAATAAGGGCAATTCTTCAGTTATTTTCCAGAAAACTTAGTGTGTTGTGAAAAGGTATTCGGTAGCCTTGGCGCAAACAGCAATCTGCACATTTGCTTTACTGCAGATGAACTCTGGGACCGTTTTCAACCCGTACGGGATGGCATCTTTCAGAACTGTAGAGCGACGCTCTGTAACATCTTTAACAACAGGGTAGGAGATTGCTGTCCTGAAAATTGAATTCAAATGGCACACCACGGAAGGCTTTTAGCCAAACGCCCACAGACACCAAAGCTGCAAGAAGCCTTTCCCGTGAGGCTCAGGACACTTCCGGCTGGAAGCCATCTGGGGAGCGAGGCTCCAGCTCCGTCCCCACAGAGCTCTCCATCAGCATCTGCTCGTAACTTCTCCTGCATTCCTGACACTGGAGTCCAGTCACCACCCGAACCTCAGGGAATTCACCTTATCCCCAGGTGGCCCGTGTCAATTTCAGTAGCTCTGTTTATTAGAAAATTATTTCTTATTCTTTCTGAGGCAGCTGTTGGGCAGTTGGTCAATCCTGAGTCAATGTTCAGAAGTGCTTGGCAGCCCCTGGGCTGGTTCCTTGGACATCTGACTTTGGTTCTTTATCTGAATATAAAATCAGATTATTACTGGCTACTACCAGCAAAAGTACAAAGTGTTTAAAAAAAGGAAAACTAGGGGTGCCTGGGTGGCTCAGGCGGCTAAGCATCTGCCTTCAGGTCAGGTTATGATTCCCTGGGATCAAGCCCCGTTTCAGGCTCTCTGCTCAGTGGGGAGCCTGCTTCTCCCTCTGCCTCCCCCTCTGTGTGCCCTCTCCCTATCACCTTGTGCTCTCTCTCCCTCTGCCAGCTGCTCTGCCTACTTGTGTTCTCTGTCAAATAAATAAATCTTTAAAAAAAAAAAAAGGAAACTAAACTCAATTATCTTTGAGGGGGAAAAAAGATAATTCTCAGAACACTTGTATCTTGTATCCTTCAAAGCACTGAATTCAAGAGGTTGTAAGTTTATTCCAGTGATGAAGCTATAAGGACTATCTAGCTATCTAGAAGCTTCCTCAGAGTCTATCTGAGGTTGCCAGAACAAAAATTCTCAGCATGTTATAGTCACATTTCATTGATCCCAAATAGTAAAAATTCAACTTAATCATCTACTTCATTCATTGGATGATTATGAAATATTTTTGATTGCTCATGCATATGTTAAAAATCTTTAAGACAGCAGTATGCCCTCTGTTATGATACACACACAGGTGGGCAAAAGAACCTAGAATTCATTTACTCCCCTCCCCCCTCTTAAAGAAAAATACCATATATGCGTAAAGTTCTGTCACCATAGTTTCACCATTTCTAAAATTTCACATGAATGATATCCTTCAGTTTGTAGACTTTTGCGTCTGGCTTCTTTTCGTTAGCATGAATGGTTCTGAAATTTATCCATGTTGTTGTGTGTAATCAGTAGGTCACAGTTCAATCCTTTTTGTTGTTGTTCAGCAATATTTCATTGTAGGAATAGGTCACAATTTGTTTATCCGTTCCTCAGCTGATGGGTATTTGGGTTCCTTCCAGTTTGGGACCATTATTAATAAAGCTACTATGAACATCTGCATCAAAGTCTTTGTGTGCATCTGTGCTCCTGCCTCCCTTGGGTAAAGGTGAGTCATATGGCACATGTATGTCTCCCTTTTAAATAAGCTGCTAATGTTTTTCAAAGGGTCTGTTCCAGTTTACACTTCTATCAGTGGGATATAAGAGTTCCAATTCTTCCTTATCATTGCCAGTGATGGTATGGTTGGTCTTTTAGATTTATTTTTTTAAGACTTTATTTATTTGAGAGAAAGAAAGAGAGCCAGGAGCAGGGAGAAAGGACAGAGGGAGAAGCACACTTCCCGCTGAGCAGGGAGCTCAACCTGGGACTGGATCCCAGGACCCTGGGATCATGACCTGCACCAAAAGCAGATGCTTAACTGACTGAGCCAAGCAGGCACCCTAATTTTAGTCATTCTAATAGGTGCGGAGTGGTAGATCTCCATTGTGGTTTTGATTTCCATTTCCGTAATGTTAAATAATTGAACATCTTTTCCCATGCTTATTGACCATTTTCTTATCCCTCTGGAGAAGTGTCTGTTCAAATCTTCTGTCCATGTTTTGTTTGTTTGTTTGTTTCTCATTATTAAGCTGCAAGAGTCCATTCTGTATTCTGGGTACAAGTTCTTTATCAGGTATATGTTTTGCAATTACTTTTCTCAGTCTGTACCTTGCTTTTCTTTAGTTATGTCTTTCAAAAAGCACAGATTTTTCATTTTGAAGTCTAAGTAATGATTTTTTTTTTTTTTTTTTTTTTTTGCTTTGTGCTTTGTGTGTCCTATATAAGAAATCTTTGCCTAAACCAAAGTCACTAAGATTTTTCTCCTACATTCTCTTATGGAACTTCTGTAGTTTTAGGCTTTACGTCGGAGTCTTACAAGGAGTTAATAACTGCGTATGAAGTGACAGGCAAGTTGAAGTTAAACTGCTTGCACACAGACATCCAATTATTCCAGCACCAGCTGCTGGAAAGATTATCTTTTCCTCATTGAGCTGATTTGTCTTCTTTGCTAAAAATCAGTTGACTGTGTGCATTTTTCTCTATGTATGTTATAATTGGATAAAACATTTTTAAAAGGTGATCAAAATTCCAGCCCCCCTCAAAAAATAAAATAAAAATCAACTGACCACATGTGTGGGTTCATTTCATACTAAATTCTATCCTATTATTTATACGTCCATTCCTACCTGACAATATCATACTATCCTGATTAATGTAACTTTGTAGTAAGTTCTAAAATCAGGTAGGATAAGTCCTTCAACTTTATTTTTCTTGATAAAAGTTATTTTGGGATATTCTAGGTGCTTTACATCTCTATAAAAATTTTGATATTAAGTTGTCAATATCTGTCCACAAAAAAAGGTCTGTTGGAAATTTTATTGGGTTTGACTGTGCTGAAGATAGACTGATCTGGGGTGAACTGATGACTTAAAGAAGATCTTCCAACCCTGAATGGTAATCTCTTCATTTATTTTATTATTAATACCACCAATTCATTTATTTAGTCTCCTTTGATTTTCTCTCATCAGTTTTGCATTTTATAGCTTTGCATAGGTCTTAAACATTATTTTGTAAAATTTATCTAAATAAATCACATTTTTATTTTATTAAAAATGGTATTTTTTCAATTTTAAATTGTTGCTAATATATAGAAGTAAAATTGTGTCACATGACTCTGTGAAACTCATTTATTAATTTTAGATTTTTTTTGTATATTCTCTAGGATTTTCTGTGGACACTCTCAAGTAGTCTTGTGAATAAAGATAGTTTTACTTCTTCCTTTCCAATTTGGATCCCTTTAATTTCTTTGTATTACCTTACTGTATTCACTAGTAATTCCAGTACACTGTTCCACAGAAGTGATAACAATGGACATCCTTGCCTTTGTCCTGATCTTCGAGAGCAAGTATTTGCTTTCTAACCATGAAATGATGTTAGCTGTAGGTTCCCCGTTGATACCCTTTATCAACTATTACTAGTTGCTGCTGGTTTCTGTAATGAACGGATGTTCAATTCTCATAAGTGCTTTTTTGACTAGTTTTGAAATGATCTTTTTTTTTCCTTCTGCCTTTTTTTTTTTTAAAAATTTTATTTATTTATTTGACAGGCAGAGATCACAAGTAGGCTGAGAGGTAGGCAGAGAGAAAGGAGGAAGCAGGCTCCCTGCTGAGCAGAGAGCCTGATGCGGGGCCTGGGATCATGACCTGAGCCGAAGGCAGAGGCTTTAACCCACTGAGCCAGCCAGGCACCCCTCCTTCTGCCTTTTTAAAATGGTGAATAACACTGCTTAGCTTTTGAATGTCAAATCAGCCCTGCATTGGGAGCATATCTCTTGCTTGGTCATGATGTATCGCCCGTGCTGTGCACTCCTGGATTCAATTTGCTAATATTTAGTTCAGGATTGCATCTATACGGGTCTGTGGTTTTCTTGTAAATTCTTTGTTTGTTTTTCGTATCAGGGTAATTGCTGGCCTCACAAATGAGGCTGGGGGAGTATTTCTTCCTCTTGTATTTTCTGGAAGAACATATAGAATGGCTGTTACCTTTTCCTTAAGTGTTTCAGAGAATTCACCAGCGAAGCCATCTGGGCCAGGAATTCTCTTGTAGGAATGTTTGTCCCAGCAGATTCAGTTTCTTGAATAGAGAGGTCTATTCAACTTATCTGGGTTTTTTAGTATACTTTGGCAGCTTGTGTCTTTCAAGGAATTGACCCATTTTGCCTAAGTTGAATTTACTGGCATAAAAACGTTCAGTGTTCTCTTACAAATGCCGACAGGTTCTATAGGTTCCCCTCTTTCATTCCTGATATTGGTAATGTATGTCTTCTCTCTTTTTCTTATATTAGTTTGGCAAGAGGTTTATTGATTTTATTGATCTCAACAACCAGCTTTTGGTTTCATTGGTTTTTCCCTAGTATTTTCCTATTTTTATTTTACTGATTTTTTGCTCTTATTATTTGCTTTCTTATCTGGCTTTGTGCTTAATTTGTCTTTTTTTTTTTTTTTTTTTAAAGTTTGTCTTCTATTTTCTTAGGAAAGAAGTTTGATCATTCATTTGAAAACACCTTTATTCTGATATATTTCTAATTAAATTTTCTCTAAGCACTACTTTATTGCATCCCACAAACTGAGATAGGTTATGCTTTAATTACTGTTTAATTAAAAACGTTTCCAGGAGGGCGGCAACCTGGTGGCTCAGTTGGTTAGGCAACTGCATTTGGCTCAGGTCATGATCCTGGAGTCCTGGGATCGAGTCCTGCATCAGACTCCCAGCTTGGTGGGGAGTCTGCTTCTCCCTCTGACCCTCCCCTCTCTCATGCTCTCTCTTTCTCAAATAAATAAACAAGTAAAATCTAAAAAAAAAAAAAAAACAAGCAACCCCCCCCAAAACAACAACAACAAAAAAAACCCACCAAAAACTATTAAAAAAAAAATGTTTCCAGGGCACTGGGTGGCTCAGTCTGTTAAGTATCTGCCCTCAGCTCATAATCCCACGGGCCTAGGGCTGAAACCCCCATGGGGCTTCCTGTTCAGCAAGAAACAGCCGTTTCTTCCTCTCCATCTGCTACTCCCCCTGCTTGTGCTCTCTCTCTGTCAAATACATAAATAAAATCTTTTAAAAATATGTGTATACTTTCTAATTTCCTTTCTTCTTTGACCCATGGGTTTTTAGAAGAGCGGTTTTTAAAATCCAAATATGTGAGGTTTTCCCTGATATTTTTCAGTTACTGATTTCTAGCTTAATTCCACTCTCATAAAACAACTATTTTTGGAAGATTTCAATCCTCTTCAATTTATTGAAACTTGTTTTATGGCCCAAACGTGGTCATTCTTGGTGAGTATTTCATGTGTGCCCCAGAGGGAATGCATGTTCTGCTGTGTCAGGGGAGAGCGTCTGTAAAATGGCAGTTAGGTTATGTTCAAACTCCATATCTGTAGTTACTTGCAGTCTGATTTTTCTATGAATCGTTGAGGGATCCTGAAATATCCAACTCTAAGTTGGATTTGTCTATTTACTTTTTCAGTTCTATCCAATTTTCATGTATTTTGAATCTGTCACTAGATGCTACACAATCAGTGCATTACATCCTCTTGATGAACAGACTTTCTTGTTAGGTGTTTCTAGCTTTCATCAAACATGGAAAGGATCTGACCATCTTTCCTGCAAATAATTTTTTCTTTACTTCCTCCTTCTTTGATTCCAATTACAAATACATTAGGCTTAGTGTTGTCCTACAACTCATTGATGCTTTGCTAACTTTTCACTCAATTCTTTGTTTCTGCTTCATTTTGAATACGTTCTTTCCTTTCTTAAAGACTTTATTTATTCATTTGAGAGAGAGAGAGAGAGTACAAGCAAAGGGAATGGCAGAGGCAGAGGGAGAGTTGACTCTCCGCTGGGCTGGAAGCCAGATGTGGGGCTCCAGATCCCAGGACTGGAAGATCATGAGCTGAGCTGAAGGCAGGGGCTTCTTCTGAGACACCCAGGTGCCCCTTGCATACTTCCTTTTGTTATGGCTTTCACTGATCTTCTGTAACTAATCTCATCCACTGCATTGTTTTTCATGCAACCGATGCTTCATCTCTAGATATCACACATGTGTCTTTTATAGCCTCTGTTACTCAAGATGATCATGCTTTCCTTTATCTTCTTAAACATGGAATATATTGATAATAGCTGTTTATTAAAATTCTTATCTCTTTCTTCTATCGTCTGGGTCATTTCTGGTTTTGTTTCTATTGCCATGTCTCCTGATCATAAGTGGTATTTTCCTGCCTGGTAATACTGGCAGGATGCCATACACTGTGGATGTTACATTGCTAGGTGCTGGATTTTATCATATTTCTTTAAATACTGTCGCTCCTTACTCTGGGATGCAGTTAAGTTACTTGGGATCACTTTATCCTTCTGAGCTTTTTAAAGTACTTTGAGCGCAAGCAGAGAACAGCCTTTGGTGTGGGACTTCTTTGACCCAGGAGGTCTACCCAGAGCAGCAAACCTGGTTGAAAAGAACGCAATGTAGGCATGGCCTTGGGTTCCATGATTTGTCCTGAATGCTGCTTCCTGGCGGTCCTCTCGGGCCTCAGTAGCCTCAGTAGCTTCCTCAAACGCATGCACAGATCAGTAAGCAGCCAGAAGACTAGGAGGCCCCTTCTGCAGATCTCTGGAGTTCTTCCTCTGAGTATCTTATTCCTCTCCAGTATATTTCCTAGCAAATTCTAGAAATCTTGGCCTCTCCAAGTTTTAATATTACTGTCTTCTGAATTTAGGATAGCACCAGGATTTGCTGGGCTCCCCGTCCCTGCACCGTGATTCCGAGATGCTAAGTGAGGTCACAGGGAGCACCTGGTTTCCTTCCACTTGGGGATCACTGTCTGTCCTGGGCAGCCTATTGTCCAGTGTATGAAAATCAGTATTTTCTCTGGTTTTATACTTGTTTAAGGCAGGAGGATAGCTGGTCTCCATTACGATCGTGGTCTGAAATTAAAGTCCCCATGTATTTTGTGGTCAATTCTCATACGGTATCTCCTGACTTTTATTGTTGTTGTTTTTTTTCTCTAATCATTCATTTTCTTCACCAGATTGTAAGCTCTTTGAGTCCAGGGACTAGGTCTTGTTTATGAATAGGGTCCTTCCTACAGGAGCACCAGAGAAGTCAAGTGACTAAAGAATGGGCAGACCAAGGTTGATAAAAGAAATGAGATATAAAGATGCTCGGAGTAGAGTCTGAGGATACTCTTTCCACTGTGAAACTCGCTGATCTGGTCATGTGCTGTGACTCCCCCTTAGTCAGTCTCTGGCAGGATTGCCGCTGCCATGAACCTCCTTGCCAACGAGAGCCCAGCATCACTCTGACAACCCAAGTCCTTGAACCCTGGCCAATTCCCAACAGACCTCTCTACTGAAGAGTTAAGAAGTGGCTCTAATTAGGCAGCATTAATTTTCTAAGACAACAGCCTCACCATGTGCAGTGAATACTTTGGCTATAAAACTCTAAGAAGGCAAAAACAGCATTCCCCAAACAGCACAGATCGTAAAGTCAGACAGACCTGAAATCTGAATCCTCAGTGTGCTGCCTCCTTGCTGTGCCAACATAGACAAGTTGCTTGACCTATGTGAACTTTAGTTTTCTCATCAAATGCGGGTAATATGTAGTATCTTCTGTATATGAAGAGAACCCAGAATATAGTCAACTCTTCAGAAACGACAGTATTGGAGGTTTAATCAGGATCCTTTAAGCAAGGATAGAAATCAAAATGAATGATGAGAAATCTGTACAAAAATATTAGTGGCCACCTGGTCATACTACTCCCAGGGAGAACATTCACTTGGAGGCCAACCAATGTGCGAATATGCACCGGGCAAGACAATTTGCCTAATAATTATAAACCACAGCCTGTGGAATGCCAGGTCTCTTCTAGAGGTGTACCTGTATGTCTGTCTGCGCCTCAGACACAGAGAACCACAATCAAACACAGGTGCCAAAAAAAAGCTGGCAGGGACTGGGACACCTATGTTGGCAGAAAGAGAGTGAAGGTGTGTTTGGTGGGGAAAAGTGGGGGAAAACAGGTACAAAAAGCACTGAGAAGATGGTGCTAGTAGGATTTTTCAAACTATTAGTTCTCTTTCTTAATATATATTTATCAGAACTTTTGTAAGAAGTAGCTTAAGGCTCAGAACTTTGAACACACTGAGATTTAAAAGAGATCCACTGACATGCTTTAAGGAGTAAATATGAAAGCTTCAAAGAAAGTTTAAGGAACAAATTTTTCAGCTCAAAGAAGAGAAGATTCAGGAATAGCTGACTCTCAGAAAATATAGGAAGGATTATGCAAAAAAAAGGGGGGGATGGTGATGCTCATCTCTCTGTCTCCAGTGACGAAGCTCAGTTGTAGTGGAAGAAGCCCGTTCTCATGGCTATTAAAAATAGAAACAATTTTATAAGGATATAGTGAGATTTCTTTTCCTGGAAATCTTTAAAAATAGACTTGACATCCACTTTTCTAAGTATAACAGAGGTACATCCCCCTGAAGTACTCCTCACTCCATGTCCACCTGGGGGGCACCATCAACAAAGGGCTCACTTGAGCTTCTCTCTTAAAACCAATCACACGTAGGGACGCCTGGGTGGCTCAGTGGGTTAAAGCCTCTGCCTTCAGCTCAGGTCATGGTCTCAGGGTCCTGGATTGAGCCCCACATCGGGCTCTCTGTTCAACAGGGAGCCTGCATCCTCCTCTCTCTCTCTCTCTCTCTGCCTGCCTCTCTGCCTACTTGTGGTCTCTGTCTGTCAAATAAATAAATAAAATCTTAAAAAAAACAAACACACACACAAACAAAAATACCCAACCAACCACACGTGAGCAGAGTGAGGCCAGGATTGGCTGAGACCACACACCTGCTTCCACTGTGGGCTTTTGCAGAAAGCACCATGTGCAGAGTGTTGGGCGGTGGGCTGGTTCCCCGCAGTGCACAGCTATGTGGGAGGGGGAGAGACATGAACTGGCTCTGCTTGCAGAGGGTGAGAGGTTCCAGGGGTGCTTATGGCAACAAGGAGAAAGTTTTGTCTACAAGGCGACAACTAGAACTGGCCTATGCCAGATAAAAACAACGGATTTCCAGGTTGTTTGTGAAAAACAAAATCTGAATCTAAAGCTATGATGATCTTGGGATGCCTGGGTTGAGCATCTGCCTTTGGCTCAGGTCATGATCCCAGGGTCGTGGAGGGCTCTCTGCTCAGTGGGGAGTCTGCTTCTCCTTCTCCCTCTGCCCCCCACTCGTGCTTTCTCTCTCTCTCTCTCACACACACATACACACACACACTCCTGTACCAAATAAATAAATAGATGTATTTAAAAAATAAAGCTATGATGATTTGAAGCCCACTGTGTTCTGTCAGACAAAGAGAACCAGGCCCTTGCTTCTGTAAGCCCACACCAAGGCAAGAGTGGAGGACTCTCCCTTTTCTGGCATTAGCAGATGTAACAATTTCTTTAGAGAGTCACAAACGGGCAAACTTATATCCTCTAGTTTGTGTGATTCCATGAACATCACACACCATACGGGTCACATCCTTGGTAGTGAACAAGCCTCCCTCTGGGATCAAGGCATAGAACTTGAGTTGGCGACCAGCGCATAGTGTACCGGGAGCTACAGAACCAGAACACATAGCCTTGGGGTCTTTGGTGAGAAGCAATGACAAAGGAGAGTTTCCTATGTGATATGATGGTTGGGATGTAAATTCTCCACTATGTTCCGAGCAGCTGTCAAACCTTCCATGAAAACACCTCACCATGATTCCCACCTGAAGTAAAAGCTCCGGGATGGAGACTTCTTAAGATCCCTAAGCCTCCCACACAGGGCCCCAGCAGCAACGTGTTCGTTATGACCCACTCCACACTGTTGGAAATCACTGGCCAACTCAGGTTTTGACAAGACAGCTAGTATGTGTCAGGTGTGCTAGTGCAAAAAAAGGGGGGAAAAAAAGGCTGAGCAGTGCCTGGGTGGCTCAGTGGGTTAAGCCTCTGCCTTCAGCTCAGGTCATGATCTCAGGGTCCTGGGATCAAGCCCCACATCAGGCTCTCTGCTCAGCAGGGAGCCTGCTTCCCCCTTTCTCTCTGCCTGCCTCTCTGCCTACTTGTGATCTCTGTCTGTCAAATAAATAAAAAAAAAAAAAAAAAAAAAAAGGCTGAGAACCATCCTTCTCTAACATAATTTCTACAGAGGGACAGAAGTCAAGTTAGATAAGAATGCACAGCAAAGCTACAAATATATAAAAATAGCAAAGTTTCCTAAGGATGTTTTGTTCACAGTTTAAAAAAGACTGGGAACATGTCTATTGTCACCAACAGAGAACAGCACTCTTACTGTTGCTGCTGTTATGATCGGGGGGTCCCAGGGGTATAGCTGGATATGCCCAGGGTGCCAAAGCTGTCTCTGAGAACCAGGGACTCTGACCTCTGATCTATGATTGGCCAGAATGGAGTGTGCAAATCTGTAGCCCTGGACGGAGCTTCTCCCTCTGCAGAGCTAAATGGTCCTCCCCATCATCAAATAAACAACTCTAGTATCACCAGTGCTGCAGCCCAGACACCCCAGATGGTAGCTTAATCGCCTGAAAGAATTAATAGTGCACCTCTAAGCACATTATTCACCCAGAGAATCGTTCAGGCAATGGGAAGAATCTGGCCTATTATAGCCCACACAATCGCTAAATAATATGCAATCACAGAAATGAAGCATGGCATATGGTAATCTCTCTACTATATTGAGATTCATTGTAATAAAAGTGCTGTTCAAAACCCTTCTGTAGAAATCTGGAAGGCATACCTTTCTTTTCTGGAAGAAACATTATAATAAGACAAGCCAGTCCTCCTAGACACAGAAACGCCGCTAATGTCCGCTTCCGACCAAACCTAAACAACAGAAAGACGTTACACATTTCTCTTGAGGATCTTATAAATTCATCTGCTTTGTCTCCTAAACCTTCTTCCTGAAATGTCCCTGCTTTCATTATATATGCTTATCGTTGCTTAAGGAATGGGTGGCAGCTGTGACTGACCAGGACATAAAATACGGAGCCATCACAAAACCGGGGAAAACTGGCCGGATGGCAGGACCGAATGACGAGTGGGGGGGGGGGGGGACACAGAACCATTCTACCGACTTCTGTGAGGGTTCACATGCTGAATGCTCTCCATCTTACTTAGTCCTCACAATAAACCTGTAAGGCATGCGCTGTGCTCTCCATCTTCCAGAGAAAGAAAATGAACCATGGAGACCTGAGTCTTTAGCTCACTTCTTCTCGTGACCTGAATCTCTGGCAGCTCATTTTTAAAATTTTATTTAAAGTCAATTAATTAACATATAGCGTATTAACAGTTTCAGAGGCAGAGGTCAGTGATTCGTCAGTTGCATACCACACCCAGTGCTCATTCAATCGAGTGCCCTCTTGAATGTCCGCCTGCCGATTATCCTATTCCTCCCTCCCCACCGCTCCCCTCCAGCAACCTTCAGTTTGTTTCCTATGATTAAGAGTCTTTGATTTCATCTTCTTTCATTTTTCCTTCCCTTCCGCTACGTTCCTCTGTTTCGTGTCTTAAATTCCACGTATGAGTGAAATCATACAACTGTCTTTCTCTGACTGATTTACTTCCCTTAGCATAATAACCTCTAGTGCTATCCATGTCGTTGCAAATTTTAAACACTGTAAAACAAGGCTCTCTCTCTTAAAAATACACATTGGAAAAAAAAATTTCTTGTGAGTATGTCAGAATTAAGTGACATGTATTGCACACTTCATCAAGGAAACTAATTTTTGAAGAATTGCTGGAGGCTTGGATGAAAAGCACTGGCATTAACGAGACTCCCTTCACGAGGGGCCTGTGACTCGCCAGGTCCCCTGTAGGAACTGCCACAGTACTTATAACCTGTATAATAATTCTGCCAGGGAATTTTAGAAGCCCAAGTTTAGGGATAAGTACGCAAAAGCTTACCTGTCGAAGCCATCATCTGTCAAAGTCATCAAAGTAACACGTGGCTGAGACTAGATCTGAACTCAGTGGTAGTGGCAGGGAGACAGGACGACACATGGGTCTCCAGGTCATTGTGCCTCATTTAACATCAGTACTGAGAACCTTCCAGTGGACAGGTGCTACGCCAGGTGGGCATGGGGGATGCAAAGCCAGAGACGCTGCTTCCCAGGACGACACCCTTCTAAACCCTTTGTAAGGGGCCCTCAGAGGTGGGCAAGGAAGGTGTGACAACACAAGGGAGGGGCGTCTGGCTCACTGGAGGTGATGGGGACAGATTTCTGAATATGCAGCCTGACTCGGCTCTTGGACCGTGGTGACAGCAAGCTCAGTCCTTAACAGAGGGGGCAGCATAGATGACCGAGACTGCCCCCAGAGAAAAGCTGAACAGATTCTACACCCACCCTTCATAATGCCCTGAGCCCACCACCCATGACAACAGCCCCAAGGGTAGTGCAAAAGGAATGCTGTTTGGGTGAAAATGATGATTTCTGGAGAACGGGAAACAGCACAATCCAGCTGATTCACAGTGAATGGGATTTTCAGTTGCCCTGGTCAGGGCTCAGTAACAGAAGCAACCTAATGGGGAAACTGAGGAAATGGAGTTCTCTTATTATAAAAGAGAATTCTTTTAAAAAGTAGTAAGATACCCCATGAAAAAGTAGCAAAAGCAGGATGAATTCCTCCCCTCATTGAAGTCGAGTGGGTCTTAAGAGGTAAGAAAAGTCTTTTCAGGTCCTCCAATTCTATGCTTGTGTAAGAACCTCTACATGATAGGGGCTGGGTCGACCGAGCTCCTTCTATACAGAGCCAATAATCCTTTCTCTTGGGGATAACAGACTACCCACAGACTATCCAAAACCCGGTGGTAGTGCCTTTTAATACTGGATTGAAAACCCACATAAATATGAAACCCAAGCTATATCACACTAAAAAGTGAATTCCAACTGCATTTAGTCTGAAAAGAATTCTAATCACCCTGGAGTGCTGAGCGGATACTGCCTGTCGACAAAGACAATGATACTTAGGTATTTATGGATATGAGAGTGTAATCCTATGTGGGGCCCTCCATACTCAATTCTACTCACCATTTCTGGTTAATTAAGTAGATGCAGATAGGGTAAGACGGAATCTCTATGAGGCCAGACAGGGCCAGGTTGGCATAAATATTTCCGCCGAGATCCCCTGTGCTCAGAGTGAGGCCGTAGTACACCAAGCTGCACACGAACCTGCAGTTGGGGTGAAAGACAAGAAGGCCAACAGGAAAAGCACGTGAGAATCTGCTGGAGAAGGTCCAGTCACTGGTTCAGTATAATGTCCTCTGTCTTAAGCAATCAGCTTGGCGTTCCCACAGACCTTTCCATCCCAACCTAAATGTATTCTTGGAAGTGGTTGAGTGATGCCTAGACGCTCTCTAAAGCAGATGTGTAGCTACTCCTGGAAGAATGCAGACACCGTCTGTCCTTCCATCAAGTACACCTGCATTCAGCAGAAGACAATGACTATTCTCGCTTTATTTAATCCAGCAGTTTATAAACACTGGCCGCAGGCAACTGCTGTGTTATTGTCCAAAAGACTCTAGGAAAGAGCTCCCGAGGGGAAAGTCAACAGGGCATGGTGTTGAGAGCATGTGCTGAGAAGTGACCAGATGGTCGGTGGGTCACCTGCAGGCCAGAGATGACTGGCCCTCCAACCTCCTGACCAGGTTCTCGACCCACCCAGACAGGAAAGAGAAAACCGGGAGCCCAGCGGAGGCAGGATCCTCCAGGAGGGTCAGCTGAGGAAGGACCTTCGGAGAAGCCATCAGTTTATTTCTGCGTGCTGTTTCTGCAACACTTGGGGATAGGCTCCTAGGTTGCAGGCACTGGGCTGGGAACAAAGGAGCTGGGGGAGGGGGTTGTAAGCCGACCAAAGTGCCACCCTGAAGCTCCAAATCGGGGCTTTCTCAAGTAGAGGGAAGAGAAGAAAACAAACACCTGTGCCTAGGAAACTGAATTATTAAAAACAAAATGAAACAGAATAGAACAAACAGAAACAAACCACCAAAAGTAGGCTTTGCTGGTTCTATAGATGCATTTTGGAAACTACACATTTTTTTTTTAATTTTTTTATTTATTTGTCAGAGAGAGAGAGAGGGAGAGAGAGTGAACACAGGCAGACAGAATGGCAGGCAGAGGCAGAGGGAGAAGCAGACTCCCTGCCGAGCAATGAGCCCAATATGGGACTCGATCCCAGGACGCTGGGATCATGACCTGAGCCGAAGGCAGCTGCTTAACCCACTGAGCCACCCAGGCGTCCCTTGGAAACTACACATTTTTATACAATATACTACAGGCTTTGGAAGTCCATCAGTTTTCACATTTTTGCAATTCACCTGATGGGTGTTTATTACAGGGAAGTTTCTGTTGGCTTCCCTTTTGTTTTCCTTAGAAAAAGTCGGATGAGCTGTTGCTACAACAATGAGATCAAACAGGAGAGGGGAAAGCTTTCTCTCCATTTTGCCAAAACAGCCAAATGGGCCAGGTGCCCTGGGCTATTAAGAAGGCTCTGCAGAGAGCAGGAGAGGGACGGGAGCAGAGGAGAGGGACCTCTGGAGCTCGACTGCTTAGAGGGGCCTCCCTCCCTGGCAAACAGCTGGCCGCAGCAGCTACATCCCATTATAGCTCACTGCGTGGAGCTGTCACTCGTGTACTAAGGATGATGAGCGGTGTCGAAGCCATGACATCATATGTAAGGATGCAAAGTGACACTGAGCTGTTTTGCCTGTAGCACCTACCTTGTCTGCAAGCAGTAAGCTAAACAAACACAAACCCATGCAGCTTTCTGAAGTATTTAAAGAATCCTGTCTTCCCACAGTAGACGTCCTCCTCTGCTATGCATTGTATGCTGCAGTGTGTGTCTACTCTGCACTTAAAATAGAAAGCACCAGGGGTGGGGTGGGGGGGCTCAGTGGGTTAAGCTCCCATTCTTGATTTTAGCTCAGGTCTTGATCTCAGGCTCGTGAGATCGAGCCCTGCATCCTGGGATTCTCTCTCTCTCTTTCTCTCTGCCCCTCCATCCACCCTCTCCAAGCTCACTCTCGCGCATGCTCAATCAATCAATCAATCAATCAAAGAGAAATCCCAATGAAGTCGTTCCAGCCGTGGAAACACACATATTTAAACACAGCTGGGATGGCAGCAACTCAGGCACAAATAAACAAAACCAGTTGAGGACACAAGAGGTGAGCAGAAGCTGACAGTAGTGGGTGAGCACGGTGGGGGGGGGGGGGGTGGAGCATGGGCGGATGGTCCCAAGGCAGGGACTCTGCTCGCAAGGTTCCTTAATGGCAAGTTGGTCATTGGGATGCGTAATTACAGCTATTAAAATCATTTCAATCCTTCTTATGGGCCCCAAGCAAAATTTAGAATGCTTGCATAATATTTAACAGTATAGTTAGGGCATCAAAGAACTATTTAAAAAGGAACGAGTGTGGGAAATAACCAAAGGAACAGATGTGAACCGTGGAGGTACCATTTTACTCCCAGGTAAGGGCTGCCTTCAAGGGCAGACCCACAGAAAAGACTTCAGAATTTTACAGCATCTTCAAAAACAACAGCCGTTATGTGGAATGACACTGTCTCTATAATTACGTATTTTAGCATTTGGAGCCCAGGGGGAAGAGGTTCATTTGAGAAGAACTCCTTTGGCTGTGTAAGATAGAAAATAAACGGATGTTCTCCCCGGTTCCCAGTCTACTTTGTTTGTCTGTTTTTTATCCCCTGGAGGCCAGAATCCAAAAGTTAATCTGCATCAAAAAAAACAAAAAACAAAAAACAAACCCAAATCCTAAACACAAGAAGTAAATTGTCCTCAAGAAGTAGGCAGAGGGTTTGACTGTCTATATGACATGCAAATGTGGAGTTTTATGGAGCCCAAAGCACCTGAATATATTACGTAAATGTCTGGAATAAGCCGAACTCAGAGGAGTAGCTTCTACACTGGGTTTAGTTCCCCTAATCTCCATGTCTCCAACCGTGCGTCCTCTGTTCCACATTTCTTCTGCATCTGGGATATTCCAGCATGGTGCTGGGTCTGTGGGGAGGGCAGCAGAGGGGATGCCCTGGCCCCTAATCACAGAGGTGGCAGCCTTGCCTGGCTGGGTGGAAAAAGAGAATCACGATATAGCAAAATATATTCACAGCTTCATCCTGTCCATCTGCTGTTTTCAACAGGTTTACATTGAAGATCACTTTCATATAAAATGATTCTCCTTAATCTCCACATGAAAATGTAGGTTTCTACGCAGCCTGCATGCAAATACATGCCAACCACAGCAAGACAGTCCTTCGAGCTGGTAAATACGCTGTTCACACCCAATCCTGGGCCCAATCTACAGCAACCGAGCACAATGGACGGGCATACCTAGGAGATACTGTGGGTTCTAGACCACTGCAATAAAGTGAGTATTACAGTAGAGCAAGTCAGGTGAATATTTTGGTTTCCCAGTGCATAGGAAAGTTATGCATATACTATATTGTAGTCTGTTAAGTGTGTAAAAGCATTGTGTCTAAAAAAACAATGTAGATACTTTAATTTAAAATATATTATTGCTAAAAAATGCTAACCATCATGTGGGCTTTCAGCGAGTCATCATCTTTTTGCTGATGGACGGTCTTGCCTCGCTGCCGACGTCTGCTGGCTGAGCAGGGGGTTGGGTGCTGAAGGTTGCGGTGGCTGAGGCAATTTCTTAAAGTGAGACAAGACTGAAGTTTGCCGCGTTGACTGACTTTTCCTTTCATGAGCGATTTCTCTGTAGCATGTGACGCTGTTTGATAGGTAGGACTTCTTTGAGAATTGGAGTCAGTCCTCTCAAACCCTGCTGCTGCTTTGTCAACAAGGTAATATTCTAAACCGGATGTTGCCATTGCCAACAGTCTTCCGAGCAGGAGTAGATTCTGTCTCCAGAAACCACTTTCTTCGCTCATCTGTAAGAAGGTGACTCTTCATCCGTGCAAGTCCGATCATGAGATCACAGCAGTT
Organism: Mustela lutreola; assembly: GCF_030435805.1. Lineage (NCBI taxonomy): Eukaryota > Metazoa > Chordata > Mammalia > Carnivora > Mustelidae > Mustela > Mustela lutreola. The sequence goes on along the minus strand of NC_081299.1, from coordinate 99,289,385 downwards.
CAGTCCTGTCTTCAGGGTCCACTTGTCCTTCTCATTCTCTCGCTGTTTCTGTCACATTTCCAGTTACTTCCTCCACTGAAGTCCCGAACCCCTCCAAGTCAGCCACGAGAGCTGGAATCAGCTTCTTCCAAACTCCTGTTAATGTGGATATTTTGACCTCTTCCTATGAAACATGAATGTTCTCAATGGCATCTAGAATGATGCATCTTTTCCACAGGGTTTCCAATGAACTCTGACCAGCTCCATCGAAGGAATCACTCTCTCTGGCACTCATAACTTACAAAGTGTATGTCTTAAATCATAAGATTAGAAAGTTGAAATGACTCCTTCATCCATGGGCTTCAGAACAAACGTGTTGGGGGGCATGAAAACCGTATTAATCTCACTGCCCATCTCCCTCAGGGCTCCTGGGCACCCACGTGTATTGTCAGTGAGCAGTAATATTTTGAAAGGAATCTTTTTTTTTTTTTCTGAGCAGTAGGTCTCAATAGTGGGCTTCAAATATTTGTAAACAGATTTGAAAACAGTGCTGCCATCCAGGCTTTGTCGTTCCCCGTAGAGAGCACAGGCCCCAGCATGCTCACGGTTGGTGAGCACTGGCTTCCATTTTAAGTCACCAGCGGCATTAGCCGCTGTCAAGTGTGTCGGACTGTCCACGTGCTGACTCTTCTTCTCCGACAATAGAAGTCCTACATGGCATCTTCTTCCAAAAGAAGGCTGTTTCACCGACATGGAAATCTGTTGTTTAGTGGAGCCTGCTTCATGGGTTGTCTGAGCTGGATCTTCCGGAGAACCCACTGCAGCTGCCACGTCAGCACTTGCTGCTTCTCCTTGGCTTCTCTGTTACGGATATGGCTTATTTCCTTAAACTTCATGGACCAAACTCTGTGAACTTCAGACTCTCCTTCTACAGCCTTGCCCCCTCTTTCAGCCTTCACGGAATTGAAGAGAGTTAGGGCCTTGCCCTGGATCAGAGTCTGGCTTAGGGGAATGTTGTGGCTGGTTTGATGTTTTAACCAGACCATGAGAACTGTCTCCTAATATATCAGCAATAAGGCTGTTTAGTTTTTAATCATCCATGTGCTCACTAGAGTAGAGCTTTTCATTTCCTTTAAGAACTTGTCTTTGATGCATAACTTGGCCAATTGTTTGGTGCAAGAAGCCTAGCTTTCCGGCTACCTTTGGCTTTTAACATGTCTTCCTTGATAAGCTGGGCCATTTCTAGTTTTTGAATTTCAATAAGAGACGTGACTGTTCTTCTCACTTGAACACAGAAAGACCATGGTAGGCCTAATTAACTGGCCTAATTCTGATATTGTTGTATCTCCAGAAATGGAGAGGCACCAACGAGGGACAGAGCTAGAGAAATGGCCAGTCAGTGGAACACCAGAACCCACACAACATTTATTAAGTTCACTGTCATATACAGATGTGCTTTGTGGTATCCCCGAACAATTATAATCGTGACCCCAAGGATTACTGATCACAGATCACCATGACAAACAGGATACTAATGAAAAAGTTTGAAATACTGCGAGGATTAACAAAATGTGACACAGAGTCACGAAGGGAGCAAATACTGTTGGAAAATGGTGCCAGCAGATTTGCTCGATGCAGGGTTGCCGCAAACCTTCAACCATGAAACACAGAGTATCTGAGAAGCATAGTAAAATGCAGAGCCTCTACACAGTATGACCACACACGTGTACTTCATGCCCTGTATGAATTGCCCGTCCACTTTCTTCCCTTCAGCTTCATTCTTTAAGCGGAGTCATCTTGAACCATTCAGTGCGATTCACGTGAATGCTGAGAGCATGCTGAGAGGCGGGTAGGAATAAGCTACACGAGAAAATCAGATTCAGAGACTATCTGTTCACGCCCTGATTTGCACAGGTGGCTCGCAGTCCATCATTTTACACTCCCGGGACTCCATTTGTACAAGGAACAATACTGTCCACCCACCGGGGAGTGAGCGAGCGAGCGAGCGAGAATGACACACAGAGTACAGGACGGGGCATGACAACTGGACTGTGCTAGCCCACCAGCCTGCTGCTAAAACCAAAGGTAGGTACTGTAAATTCCTATTTAGAAATTCTTCTAATCTGCTTGCTTTCCTCTTTTTTGGCAGGGGGATGGGGAGGCTGGTGGTGTGGGTACTTAAATATTTACATGAAAGAGCTCAGGAGCAAAGATGTGTTTCTGCTGTCTATTTACTCAAGTTCAGTAAACCTGCCATCCATACACCATCCCTCCTCGACCGGGAGGGTACCATGAAAGCGGAGCGGAGCGCGACACGGGCGTCAAGAGGCAGAGGACCTGTTCTTGAGAAAACCACTTCAAGCTGACAAATCAGGTAAAATTTTCTGTGAGCCTAAAGAAGGAACACATCATCAACAGCTCTTTAGCAACCTGAGTTTAAGATTGGGACAATACCCCTCGGGAATAATTACCAGATGAACATCAGGGTCAGTGTGTGCCCCAAGAGGATGCGGTAACGGAACAGATCCAGGAAGCTTCCGGTCTCTCTGTGGCTCCTGCTGGATGGGTAGGTTAGTGAGAACGTACACTTGAGCTTGCAGTTCCTCCTGGCAATGAGGTACAGAGCCGCTTCAGCCTCACTCAGTCGACCCTGGGAGTATAACCAACGAGGTGATTCAGGAATGAATCTGAAAGAGATGTCAGTAAAGGCTGTATATTCATACAGGAAGGAGACAATTCGCCTAGGAGTATGTGGACTCCCTCACCACAACCAGATTCCTTGTGAGGGTTAAAACTACCTCTCCCAGTGACAGGTGAAAGACAGAGGGGCCACTTTCAACAGCATGCCGGGGCTAAAAGGCAGCGGCTTTATGAAAGGAAACCAAGAACATACTTCAAAAACAGTAAAAAATAAAACAAAAAACAAATTAAAAAAGTAAGCAGTATGCATTTCCTTTTAAACAAATTTAAAATACTGAGTGACACCAATTTTTCATAAAGCATGGGTCATAAAGCACTGCCCCCTTTCCCTCCAACTTCCCTGCTTTTCAGAATTGTTGATAAGAGAGAGGGTTCTTAATCCTAGCCAATGTGAGAATACTACTACAGAGATGGCAGGTGTTTAAGTTCTGACAAAGCCTCATAAAGAAGATAATTTTTATTGTCTCGTCAGAAAAAATAGATTTTTAAAACATGATTTTAATGTAGCAATATGTTATTAAGAAGGCAGAGATTATTTGAAGACTCTACATAAATCAAACAGGGTTCATCACATCTCAACTACTTTCAAGCATTTCCTGCTTCAGAATGCTCGAATCGGTTGACATGCTCACTTTAATATGTCCTCAGGGTATTTCCTGCCCCTAAAGCCTTAAAGAATTAAAGTCATCTTCTGGTTAACTTCCAGGTACCAAATAATTATTTTCTGCTACAACTATGAAGTACTGAACAGTTATACTGCCACTAATATTTTCCAGTAGTTTTAAGACTTGGCTTTTTTTTTTTTTTAAAGATTTTTATTTATTTATTTGATAAGACAGAGAGAGATCACAAGTACGCAGAGAGGCAGGCAGAGAGAGAGGGGGGAAGCAGGCTCCCTGCTGAGCAGAGAGCCCGATGTGGGGCTTGATCCCAGGACCTGAGATCATGACCTGGGCCGAAGGCAGAGGCTTAAACCACTGAGCCACCCAGGCGCCCATCCTCTGCACACTTCTGTGAACACGGCTAGAGGACTTGTCAAAGACAAACGGGGACAGGAACAGTGATACCTCGTTTACTAAATATAGCATCGAGTACCTTTTGGTCTAATGTGACATTATTTGCTTAACATGAAGCTTCTATCTATGAGTACCACTGGCCATTGAAGATGCCTTCTAGAATTCTCCATGCCTTCCCATAGGCATAGTGACGTGGTAACAAATGCCATGGAATTTGGAACTTCGTGGACAGCCAGTCCATCAAGAACCACTTATTAAGCACTTTCATTCTGTATCCAGCAATGCAGTGGGTGCTCAGAGGAAACAAGAAGGTGGGAATCGTCCCAGAGCTTTGCTGCTGGGGAGAGAACATTCGTGCACATCTGATCGTCAACGAAAGCAGGGCCACAGACCTTCTACGACAGCCTAAAAAAATCCCTTGATTTACAGCTTCATTACCATTCGATTATTGTTACTAATACACAAGCAGATGATCAAGCAAAATAGTGTTCAGCTGGAAGTCAGGTCCGCTGATCAACTAGTGGTTCCACTGGCCCTATTCACCAGGCAGCTGACGAGCCACCATGTAAACCACGTGATGGACTCTAAGTCCGAATACAAAGAACATAAAAGAAGCCTACTATGATGAGCACAGAGAGTAGCCCTGGGAGGGAAGAGGAACTGGGACACCAGAAGTCTGTCGTAATGAAAATTAAAACCGAGGGGGACGGGGAGGTGAGAGAAAAGAGACAAGGGAACCGCCAAAATACTAACAGTCACTATCTTCGGGTCACTTAGCTCACTGCCCCCTTTCCCTCCAACTTCCCTGCTTTCAGAATTGTTGATAAGCATTAATCATGTTAGAATGTTTGTAAACTGCTGTTACATAAATGTTTACATTACTGGTAAATGTTTATAAATCACTTTAGTACTTGAGAGATTGTCACGCTTTGGAAATTTGGAAATTCATGCATAAATAAACCATTTATGCATGGAAAGGGTCTCTCTCACACACGAACTGAGGACCTCACACATCCCCACACTTGGAGAAGCCAGGAAGCTCCCTTACACAAAGGCTCACCTAGCTGCCAACGGATGGACTTGGGAGTATAAATTCCAACGTGTGGCGATTCTGCATATCAAACAGCAAGACGTGCTTTTAAAAGAGCAGTCTTGAACATGCTGACCACTGCATGGTGCTAGGGCCCTCTTTGGAAGCTACAGGGCTAATTTAACAGTGTTTTCTCTACTCAAAACATGTCCTGTGAATTTCTCAGAAGGTAGAAAATCTTTGTAAATTATGGGGCTCTGATTTGTAGAGTAAAACTGTTTAAATCCATGTATTGTGAAACTGAGGATTTTTTAAACTATGCACTAATGTTTCTAGTAAAATAAAATTAAAAAAAGCAAGGTAGGACCCTAAAATAATGAGTTTTTCTTGTGTTACTGACAGCTATTTCTGAAGACTGCAGCTGTTTTTGTGCCCACATCTGTCCAGTGGACCTGAAGGCCCTGGGCATCGGTGTTGGGGGACACGTTGACGGAGCTGAGCAGCCTCCAGGGAGGGAGCCCCTTGTGCAGAAGGAGCTGGGCTCCAGCATGAGGTGGAAAGAGAGTCCTCAAAGGGCGTGGGGTTAGTGCTGGAGAATTCAGAAGCCAAAACAAATGACAGGCAGCTGGAGGTGCGTTGGGGAGAAGTTTGGGGGGGGTGGCATTTGAGCAAACCCGGAAGGCCAGGAGTTAACTGGGAAGCCTGGAGGGTGGGGTGTGGGAAGGGCCAGGGCAGCAGTGAGAAGGGCAAGGCAGACACGTAGGACAGGACACGCTGATGCAGAAACCGTAAGCAGATCGCTGTGCTCAGGAGACAGGATATGGGAAGTGGGCCGAGACACGATCAGAGGAGATACACTGCAGGTTGACCACTGGAAGGCCTAATGGAATAAATAGATATATATTTCAGGCTCACAGGCTCTTTTTTCTCTATTTCCTGTTTTTTCCTGACCTAAATTCATTTCCCAGGGTATGGATGTCCCCCACTAGCACTGGGGCCATAACAAACTCAGACCACATTCAGAAAAACAGGCAGGGGTGCCTGGGTGGCTCAGTGGGTTAAGCCTCTGCCTTCGGGTTGGGTCATGGTCTCAGGGTCCTGAGATCGAGGCCCGAGTTGGGCTCTCTGCTCGGCAGGGAGCTTGCTTCTCCTCATCTCTCTCTCTGCCTGCCTCTCTGCCTATTTGTGATCTCTCTCTGTCAAATAAATAAATAAAATCTTCAGAAAAAAAAAAAAAAGAAAAAAGAAAAGACAGGCAGAACAGCTCATGCTCTCCATCAGAGTCGCTCTAAAGGAGAATTATTAGCTATTTAAAAAGAAAATTCAGGGACGCCTGGGTGGCTCAGTTGGTTGGACGACTGCCTTCGGCTCAGGTCATGATCCTGGAGTCCCGGGATCAAGTCCCGCATCGGGCTCCCAGCTCCATGGGGAGTCTGCTTCTCTCTCTGACCTTCTCCTCGTTCATGCTCTCTCTCACTGTCTCTCTCTCAAGTAAATAAATAAAATCTTAAAAAAAAAAATAAAATAAAAAAAAGAAAAAGAAAAAGAAAATTCATTTGTTAACCCACATTTACATGACAGCTTATTAATACAAGGATGATACTAGGCACTCATTTATTCCAAAAATTTGTAATACACAAACTAATAAAATGTTGTCAGTTTCCCTTTATGGTAGAATTATCTCGTTATTTAGTTATTCATATAACTAAATGCATTTAATACATTTTGCTTTCTAAATACAGGTAAACTTTCTATTATACTCATTCTTTAAAGTTTATTTATTTAAGTAATTTCTATACCCAGCGTGGGGCTCGAACTCACAACCCCAAGATCAAAAGTCCCATGCTCTTCCAACTGAGCCAGTCAGGTACCCTACTATTATACTCATTTTTGCACTTAATTCTCTTATTTCAAAGAGAATACAAAAACAGATTTCAGTTCAATCCTCAATCTACCAAATCTCAATTAGTAGAACTTGAATAAAGAAGGACTATATTAAAGATGCATCTGAAGGGAAATTCTACCACAGATAACCCTCACTTTATGGCACAGAAGCTGATACCAGCTTCTGAAGATTTTATTTATTCCCAAGATTTTAATGATTAAAAGTAGAGGTCTGATACTTCAGGATAAAGCCCTTCATAAGCACATTAAAACTTCTGATGAGATAAAACTAAAAATTCAAACTTCTTTTTCTTTTAAATATTTTATTTATTAGAGAGAGAGAGAGAGCACACAAGCAGGGAGCAGGGAGCCTGATGAGTAACTCGATCCCAGGACCCTGAGACCATGACCTGAGCTGAAGGCAGATGCTTAACTGACTGAGCCACCCAGATGCCCCTAAAATGTCAAACTTCTTTTTTTTTTTTTTAAAGATTTTATTTATTTATTTGACAGACAGAGATCACAAGTAGGCAGAGAGGCAGGCAGAGAGAGATAGGGAAGCAGGCTCCCTGCTGGGCAGAGAGCCTGATGTGGGGCTCAATCCCAGGACCCTGGGATCATGACCTGAGCCGAAGACAGAGGCTTTAGCCCACTGAGCCACCCAGGCGCCCCTAAAATGTCAAACTTCTTAAAAACATCATTAAAATGATGAAATAAGAAATGGAATAGTATTACTTCTTTGTGACTAAAGATCAGAATGTAGTATAGTATTTATGACTGAAACGGGGCTTCTAGGCCCCAACAAGATGGTCAGTATTTAATGTTCATTTTATGAAGAACTCTGTAAATGTCTCTTAAGTATTTGTTTTATATTTGTTAAATAGCCTGAGGCTATTTAGGGAAGAATATTAATAAATAATACCATTCTATTATATATTATGTAATATATATCATATAACGAACACTATCAATAACCTTATTAATCAAGTATTTGCTACGGGACGAAAGACCTGGTAAAAGGGTTCCCAGTTGGTGCCTTGCCGTACAGTGTTTAGAGCATCACGGTAATCTCTGAGATAGCTGTTTGCAGCATCCCGTCCTGACCAGGGAATCACCCTTTTACTGCTTTAAGCCCGTCCAGCCAAAGGATTTCTCCCGTATATGAGAGTCTTCCTGTGTCCACAGTAGAGGCCCTGAATTAAGAGTCACCTGAAGGATGGACAGGTACAGCTCCACACGGGCCACGAATGGACTGCGATATCCGCAGCATCACACCTGAGCCGGATGCCTAGCCCTCGACCTGACCCAGCCTGAAGATCTTCAGGCTCGAGGCCTTCGGCTTACCAAGTCAATAACTTGAAGGTTAAAAATGCAGGCTATGAAGAGGTGACTTGACACAAGGGACACCTGCGCCCTGAATTAATCAAGCACCTCTTCCCAGCAGCTGTCCGGCACTGGGGTGCTTGTGGGACAGCTCTTCACCAAGGTCAGCTCAGGCGAACTCCGGAAAGGGAATAACGCCGCTCATTGACCACGTCCTCTTAAGACATTCCTTCCGTGTCTTAAATTAAACCTCTAAGAGGAAACACTACTCACAAAGACAGAAGGAAGACCACCGTTCCCTGCAGGTTCACCAGAATGGCGAGGGTCCTCCAGGAGCGGATGAAGTACCCCAACAGGGCATACTGGGCAATGCCGACCGCGAAGAAGAGGCCACCGATTGACCCTAAGTCCGGGAAAAGACGCCTGTTACTGGGGAAAGCACCTTCCATACCACCCTTCCCGACCCGAGGCACAGAGGCAACGCCTTCCTGGGGGGTGGGGGGGGCGTCAGCAGAAAAGAACCTACACACACAGCAACTGTCAGACGAGAAAAGTGGCAGAGGCCAGTGAGTGAGGGAACAGGAGGAAGGACAGGCGAAAAACACAAACCACACATGGTCAAGATGAATTTTAAGGGTTTGCCCAAGTGCTTTCTGCACCCAAGGCTGTGCGGACGTCCACCTGCGCATGCTCTGAAGCTCAGAGAGATGCTTTGCTGGCTGGCCCGACAGTTTTTAGGTCATGAGATTATCGAAATGCTGGGACTTCATCTTATCAAATCTTCCTCTTAAATCACAGGCTCCTCCTCAGCTCTCCCTCCTGCCCTTCCCCACTGGGTGTATCAGCACCAGATACATGACATTTTATAGCTCTCTATTTCTTGTCTGTCTCCACAAAGCCTGGATTTTTGCCAGCAGGCTTAGAGGAAAAAAAAAAAAAAATCACCCATGGGATTGTGAAAAATTCTATGTTTTTAAAAAAATAAATGCTGAGATGGGTATTAAGTCCCCCTGGCTTGCCCGATATACGTGTGAATTTACACCTCTGACTCACTTTCTATAACTGCTACTACCACGTGTGTAGCAGTACCCGCTACCATTTATCGTGCATTCTACTTTTGACATATGTCGCCCTACAAAGCAGGTACCGTTAGAGCCATACACAAAGAGGAAACAGCACAGAGAGGTCAGGGGTGCTGTCTAGGACACGGCGCTGTGCACAGGGTGGGGTCAGCCTGCGAGCTGTCCTTGTCCTCCCTCTCCATCCTCCTACGGAAAGGCAGGCTTCTGTGGGGAACGCACAGCAACAGGACCTTGTTGATCTTGCTACAAGAACTTTCTACAAGAATTCTATAAAAGAACCATGTTCTTGTTTTCTTGCCCAGGGATGATCAATTCTCTAGCCATAATGACATGTCTACTCTGTGCCCTAGTGAGGGAAAGGGGGGAGCAGAGGGAAGAGTGAAGTGGCAGCATGTTCAGCACACCAAATCCAAACATGTGGTCTGATAAGGAAGGAAGTGGGGATGCTATGATTTCCCTGGAAATTTAAGATAATCAATAGCTATTACAGCTTCATTACAGGGCATCAGACAGCACCTGGCTTCCCAGAATAACAGTTTCTGTCATTGCTCAGAACAGCTCCGAACACTTGGTATCCACTGACAACAATGTAGTCAAAAAGAAGACAGCCCACAGAATGGGACTGTTCCAGAGGGACTGAGTTCAGACCCTAGTTCTGCCACCTACTGCTGTGAGACCTCAGGCAAAGCACTAAACGTCTCTGAGCCTCAGTTTTCTCGAGGGTAGTTGTTAGTTTAGGATGAAATAATGCCTGCTATACACATATACAAATACTAGCTATACTATCCTACTGTGATATGGTTATAGCTGTCTATACCCATCTATTACCCTCCTTCCAAAATGCCACTGGGAAGCCTCCCAGGGTGAGTACCTACTATAAGATACTGTCTACCTAGCACCCTATCTAATTCCAAGAATACCCCTTCCCTCTTCTAGAGAGCAGACCTCCCCTTCCTTTATCCCTGTGGTTCAAGACGGGGCTGCCCACCACAGTTCCACTTACTGCAGGGCCTTGGCTGGACCAGTCCAAGCTCTGAGCCCAGATTTTAAATACGACACTTGGTAGTAAGAGCTGAGGGCTACAGGGGCCTATCCCTGACTGCACAGAGAAAGCTTCTCAGGGAGGACTGGGGACAGAAACAAGAAGCATTGGACTTCCTGGTTCTGGGCATCTCTGAGGCCTAGACCTTCAGGGGTTTGGTTATATTAACCACATAATTTCCCTTTATATACAGAGACTCATCAGAGTTGAGGCTCTGTCCCCTATAATCAGTAAGAGTTGGTATCGACTGGGTATGGTAGACAAAAGGACAGGATCTGAATGCGTCTCGTTTAATGACCGTAAACGCTGTGATGACACTACCACAGACAGAGGTCCCAGAAGGTAAAGGTTTTAGGAGAAAGAAAGCAATAGTTTTTATTTGAGGGTCCAAGTGACATTCAGATCTCATATCCAGCAAGAAGCTGCACATGTTTGCCTAGATATGACAACAGAGGTGGTGTGGAGATGCAGATATGGGAAGGCTCTAGGTTATTTAGTCAAAAAACTAATTAAGTGAACATTTCAAATCACTCCTTTTTGCATGTTATAATTCTGGAGTGTCACCGGTGGTCTTCTGTTTACAGGCTATTAGATATTGATCCTATTTGTCAGATTTCCTGTTTCTTTTAGATCATTTTCATTTTCAAGTGTGCTACGTTTGTTTGATTCACACTAGTAAAAACTAAATTTCAGTAGCTTAGACCTCATTTTCGTAAATTGTACTAGCAATCCACCCAGTTGCAAGCAAAGCCATGAGGTCCTGCTGATTCCTCTTTCTCTCCCCACTCTGACCCTTCAGCGAGTCGCTGCCCCACCAAAATCCAGCTCACATGGCCCACTTCCCTACTCCTCTCCCCACACTGTGTTTGAGCAAGCCCCCATTGTGTTTCACAAGCCAACCACAACCACCTCCTCTATGGCTCTTCAATTTCTCCTCCTCCAATGGGCCACTTTCCACACCTCTGCCATAGCTGTCCATCTGTATCCTATCTGATCCTATAGCTCCACTATTTAATTCACCCACTGGCTTCTTACTGCATTTCAAATAAAAACAAGTTTCTCATTTAGCCCAGCACTGGCCCGATATCAACTGGTCCTCCCAACTTGTCTCTCCCCTGCCCAGGAGATAAATATTTAATAAAATACAGTAAGAAGGCACTGGGAAAGGAACGTCTAGGCTTTCTTACGTCTGTGCCACTTTTCAGTTTAAGGTGTAAACAGTTAATATCCTTCTGAAGAAAGTGACACTCCTGGAACAATCTGGAGGCAAGCTCACCATCTATGAGGCAGGCCCCAGGGGAGACTGTCTACAGAGCAATATGAATAAAATGACTTGTTCAAGGTCATAGAGAACAAACTTTGGAAAGCAAATCTAATGGTGAGACGGGGAGCCTCAAGTCCAAGTGCATTTTAGCCTCTGGGGTTCAACCGGCTCCCTGAGAGGTTTTCCGGGGCAGCTCACCATGTCTGTCATGTGCACGGAGTGAAGCAGTACCTGCGAGTGCCCAGTAGGCGGTGCCCACACATTCATTCAGCAGGACGAAGGCCACCAGCGACATTCCTCCGTTCATCACGCCCACCAGGAAGCGAGTTATTGCAAAGATCGCATAGGAGGGGGAAAACCCATTTGCAATAGCAAATAAGATGTCAAGAGCAAAACCTAGAATTAGAGGAACAGCAGTCAATAACCCAGACATAAAACAGCATTTGATCAAAGTAATAAATTATACTAAATTTACACCTGTAAAGATAAATCTCTGTAAACTTAAATTTTTCTAAGCTATGCTTTTATAAAAAAACATTTTCTCTTAAAAACTATAAAGAAAAACTAAGGTTTATCTTTGTTCATTACAAGTTGATAATCTGTCACTCATGCACAGTTTTCAATTATTCACCACAGTGTGGGAAATGGAAAAGTCCCAGCTCAGGCTCAGCTTGTTAAAAGAACTATGCTGGTTCTTATAGAGCATATTTGAAATGAACCAACAGACAAGATACAAGGAAACAGATCTCATACACTGGCTCAGTTATCTTTAGAAATGTGGCATAAGTTAGAATTCCAGAGTTGCCAAAAGGACCATCATCTCTGAAAAGCTTAGGTGCAAATACGTGGCCTTCCCCAGGTATGCTGCTGGTGCCTTGAAAGCGCTTGGCCAGAATCAATTCTGGCTACAGTGTGGCCTCGTGCTAGTATATTAAAAAATCAGTTCTGTTTTCTACATGGCAATTTCTGAATAACATTAAAGAAGTAAGTCCTCTTATTCAGTGCATGAACACTCTTAACTGATTACCTGTGAGATAGACTTTTTTCCTTCCAAAGCGATCTGAAAGCTGACCAAAGGAGATGACTCCCACAAACACACCACTGAAGAAGAAAGAGCTTGCTGCACTGACTTTGTAAGATCTGTTGGCAATTAAAAACCACTAAAGGAAGAGAAAACAGAAAAGACATTGAGATCATGGAAAAGGTGGATGGACTGTTAGCTATTAAAAAAATACAAATGCACAACCAAAACTTGTACACTGGAAACTCTCTACCGCAGAGTGGTAGAACACAGTGTGGTAGAACATCTATTCTGGACAATATCCAAGGAGGTTTTGTCTTCAGAAACACTAGAAATCATTATTAGTATAATATGTTCCTGTAATACACATCTTAATACAGCAGTAAATATGGTATATAATAGCTATTCTTATTTACACATGTCCCTCCTTACAGATCTTGAGAGAAGGAGCTGTGACCATCCATTCCCATTTCTCTGCTGCCCTAATATACTTATAGGACATATATGAGGCAATCAATGAATAGTCCTTTTCACCAATAAGTTAACGGGTTTTAAGCCCCTTTAGCATTTTTCTTAAAAATTTGATCATAGAATTACCATATGATCCAGTAATTCCACTTCTGGGTATATGCATAAAAGAAGTGAAAGCAGAGATTCAAACAGATATTTGCACCCTAGCATTCACGGCAGCATTATTCACAGATGTCAAATGAAGGCGAACCAAAATGTGGTGGATACACACACTAGAATATTATGCAGCCTTGAAAAGGAATGAGATTTTTGGCAAGTGAGGTCATGATGAACCTTAACCTTATGCCAAGAGAAATAAGCATACAAAAAAAGACAAATATGGTATGATTCTGCTTATGATGGGTTATTGTGATTTATAGTAAGAAATCTCTATTTAATGTTCCTGAAACCCCTGTAATTTCCTACAGAAGAGTCATAGGGGCATCTTTGGTTATGATATTTAAGTTTTGATCCCAGTTCCTGAAATAACTTCAGAGTGTTAAAGGAGAAATGGGTGTCCTTTGTTATTTATAACAAGCCTCTTTCAACTACACTTGAGTTTATTTGATGAGGTGACTTCTGAAAAGCCCCTTAGATGGGGGCTGGTTGCTGGGGAGCCAACTCCATGATTAGACTAGGGCTGGAACATTCAGACCCATGCGAGAGGGAGGACCCCTGCCCTGCCCTTGGGGGAAGGGAAGAGGGACCGGAAGTTAGATTAATTGTCAATGGCTGATTATGTAATTATTTATCGATGATGTCTATGTAATGAAGCCTCCCTAAAAGCACAAAGGGATAGGGGTTTGAGAAGCTTTCCAGTTGGTGAGCAGAGTGGGGATGCTGGTAGAGTGGGGCCCAGGAAGGGACCGGAAGCCTGCTCCCCTTCCCACATGCCTTGTCTTGTGCGTCTCTTCCATCTGGCCGTTCCTGAGTTATCCTTCATGATAAACCAGTGACGTAGTAAGAGGTTTTCCGGAATTCTGTGAGCTGCTCTGGCAAATTAATCTATCCGAGGAGGAGACTATAGGAACCTCTGATCTCTGGTCACTCAGAAGCACAGGAAACAATGTGGACTTGCAACTGTCATCTGAAGGCACGCACAGGGTCAGCCACGTGGGACTGAGCCTGGAAATTGGTGGGATCTAATGCTACTTCCAGGTAGAAGGTGTCAGAACAGAGTCGAACCGTAGGATACCCAGCTGGTGTGGCACAGCTGTGTGACATGGGAACCCACTACACTTGTCCCCACAAACTCCACCTCACACATCTGGCGGAGGGAAGGGTCAGCAGTGAGACAGCAGACAGTGACGGAGGCACGGGAGGAAGGTGGTTCCTTCAACAGGAGTTGTCAAATCCAGAGACTGCAAGTCAAATAAAGGCTCCCAGGGGTTGGGGGATTGGGGAGTTGTTTGATGGGTACAGATTTTCAGTTTGGAAAGTTCTAGAGATGGACAGCAGTGATGGCTGCATGACATGAGTATATTGAATGCCACTGTACCTTTAAAATAGCGAAAATATTACATTTTATGTTATGTATATTTTACCACAATAAATAAAACCAATCCCCCTTCACAGCCCCCTCTCCTGGAGTCCGTAAAGACAGGCTCAGAGAGCGTCCCAACATGCAAAAAGGTGCCTGCCTTGGCGGTCCCTTCATCTCTCGGACCTCCCTTCCCAAGCTCCAACAAGCAGTCATTAAGACTCAGAGCACATCTGACTTCTCTCGTATTTCCTGTCAGACCGTGATGCTGAAGATCCTGACCAGACAAGCTTCTGGACATCTCTCTGCAGCAGTACCAGTAACAAAACTCATAAAACTAGGACAATAATATTCACCGGAAAATAAATGAGGATAATGCCCCCTCCCTAATGCAGGACTTGACTTCTAAATTCCCCCATTCTCCACACACAGTTTTTTTTTTTTCTTCTCAGATTTTATTTATTTATTTGAGAGAGAGAATGAGAGAGAGAGAGGGAGCACGAGAGGGGGAAGGTCTGAGGGAGAAGCGGACTCTCCCCTGAGCAGGAAGCCCAATGAGGGACTCGAGCCCGGAACTCCGGGATCATGACCTGAGTCAAAGGCAGTCACCCAACCCGCTGAGCCCCCCAGGCGCCCTTCACACGCAGTTCTTAACGAGGTTGGTTAACTGCTTTTCCCAGCCCCTCGTGGTTGAGAGATCATCAACTGTGGTGTCACTGCTTTTAGAAATAGTAATCAGGATGTTACGGCTCCCGGTGGAAGTCATGGTACAAATAAGGGACGGAAGCAGTGTGACAAAAATCTGAGAAATGTTCAGACAGTTTTTCACTCAGGTATTCAATAAATTGATTCATTTCTATTGAAGGTTAATGACTACACTAAGCACTGGCAATACAGATGTGGAGAAGCTGGACATGGTCCCTTCCCTCAGGGAGAGTAAGTACCAGGAGAATAAACACAGAGGGAGAGACTGGGAGGGCACCTCTTCAAATAAGGTATTCAGGGAGGGCTTCTCTGGGGAGGTGACGTTTGCTCCTAAATGATAAGGAGTGACCCTCTCCTCCAGAAAGCTGTCCAAAGAACACGAGAATAAGTGCCCTACCCTAAGGTGAGGTGCCCCCAGTGCACCCCCAGTGGGGGCAGTATCATGAGGCCAGACAGGTGCACTGGTGTCAGATCACACAGGGCCTGGACCACAGTGAGGAGCTGAGGTGTTATTCTAGTGCAAAAGGAAAGTCCTGGATTATTGGATGTAAGATTCTAAGGATCACTATGGCCACTCTTAGGGAATGCATTACAAGAGACAAGAGAGGGAGCAGGGAGGCCAGCGCACTAGGTCAGGAGACCATGGCAGCTTGGATGACGGTGGGAGCAAAGGGGATGGAGAATTATAAGCACTTAGGCTGGATTTTGAGGGCAGAACTGGCAGGACTTGCTGACAAATGGCAGATGGTGAGGGATGGAGAATCAAGGGCCACTTGGTGGATGACCTTTACTGAGATGAGGAAGGTGGCAAGAGGAGATCACGTATGTGGTGGGAAAGAAAGAGCTTTGTTTGGACTTGCAGAGGTTAGGATGTCTATGAAACAGCCAAGAGATGATGCCAAGCAGATATCTGGACATGAGTCTTGAGCTCCAGGGAGAGGTTATGAGGTTTGAACCTATAGAGAGGGAAGAGGGTCAAGACTGGGGACCAGGACGCTTCCAAGTTCAGAGGCTGAGTAGGAAAAACCCATTATAGAAGACTCGTAAGTAGGACTCAGGGAGATAGCCAGAAAATGCGGAGGAGTGCGGTGTCACAAACGCTCTAAGAAGAAATCTGATTCAGGGAGGAAGGGGTGATCAAGCATGTGGAATGCTGCTTTAGAGGTCAGGTAAGGTAAGGACAGAGATGAGCGGTTATATTTAGAAACAAATGGACACTTAAAAATAACAATTTCAGTGAAGTGTGAAGGGAAGCCAGATTGGAGACAGGTGAAGAATTGGAGGAATTGGAGAATTGCTGGCAGCCGCCGTTTACAAAATGGTTTCCATAAGTTTTGCTGTGAAGAGGAGCCAAGAAATGGGACAGTGGAGGGACAGGTTATCTGGGGCAAAGATGATTGGCTTTTTTTGTTTTTATTTATTTTTTTTTCAAGATTTTATTTATTTATTTGACAGACAGAGATCACAAGCAGGCAGAGAGGCAGGCAGAGAGAGAGAGGAAGGGAAGCAGGCTCCCTGCTGAGCAGAGAGCCCGATTAGAGGCTCGATCCCAGGACCCTGATCAGGATCATGACCTCAGCCGAAGGCAGATGCTTAACCCACTGAGCCACCCAGGAGCCCCTGATTGGCTTTTTTAAAAACATGTGTCATGTGTGCATGTTGATGAGAACAAGCCAGTACAGAAGATATTCTTGCAGGAGAAAAGTATCTGGAAAAGCAAGAAGGGATAGGTTTGAGGGTACGGCGTAGAGAGCTCAGCCTTTCACAGAAGCTGGGAGATGTCACTGCCAAGTAAAACGAGCAAGAGAGGAAAGCAGAAGGTGGGCTCAGCAGTAGGGAGCGAAGAAACTCCCACCTGGTTGCTTCATTTTTTTTTTTTTTTTCTTCATTGAAATTATCAAGTGAGGTCACTGGCTGAAGGAGAGCAGAAGTGGACGGGGGGATTTCAGGTTTCAGGAGGAATAGGACTAACTCCTCTCAGGAGTGGGACATGACCCATTCAAGGGAAACGCAGTGGGGTTGCCAAGCCATGGTAAATAGACATTTAAGCTCTGTGGCTACTAATTTTGTGAAGACGCTGTTGGGAGTTAAGCTTCCATGGAGCTGGAGACTTCCGAGAAGTACTACAGAGAGAGAGACGCACCAGGGCTTTGTGGGGATTTGCAAAGGAGTGATTATTATAATGGAATATGTGCTATTTATGGAGAAAGGGCAGACATAGGGGAATGGTGGGTAGAGAAATAATGTCACCATCAGAAAAATCCCCTACACCATTAACTTTCCTGGACTTCCCATTCTTGCCCTAAACTGAAACTTGGTGATCTCCTGCAGAAATCGCTCAGTGAACCAGATCCCTCTCAGCTGGAGGCTGCTTTCCCTTCTACACCCATGGACCTGAGAGCCTGGGACGGGAGAAGACAACCAAAATTTCAAAATCATCAAATCACCTGAAGATCACATTACTAGATGGTGTAATCCACTACCCTTCTAGAGCTGACAGAGATGCTAGCGTGTTTTAAAGTAACTACTCTTCCTCTCTTCCATCGTAATAGTATGTTGCTGGCATATGGCTATCCAGATTGAAGACTAATGTCCCAATCTCCCTCACAATTAGGTATGACACATTATCAAGTTCTGCACAATGAATGCCAACAGAAGCACCGTGTGGCAGGTGCTTTGTCTTAAGACTTTGTTTTAAGAGACAGCTAATTTACCTTTTGCCCCTTCTTCCTTTCTCTCCTACCACTTAGAATGTCTACATAAAAGCTGGAGCTTTACCTGGGGCCATGATGAAGAGTGCCACATATTTGGAATGGAAAGTTAAAAGTTAAAGGAGCCTGGGAAACTGAGAACAATGGGGCAGCACCAGGGCACTGGCATATTTTTTAAGTTCTTCAGATGATTTTCATAGGTAATCAGGTTAAGAACCCCTGTTCTAGACCTGGTCATCCTCAACAGCTGTTATCATCTCTAAAATCCCGATTTTGAACATCCTACTAGCTGTCCCCCCACCCCCTACTCTTCCAACTCACTTCCCCCAGTACCCTACTCCAGACATGCTTGAACTTCTTCAAGACCCCTGGTTACCACACTCTACAGTAAGTACGGCCTGAGTCAGCAAAAAAAGATTAAATCGTGGTAAGAAGATCTGTATAGATCTTCTTAAGGATCTGTATAGAAAAGGGTAAAGTATATTGTAAATTTTCACGTAAAAGAGATGAGAAGAGTTCTGAAATTTGAAGGGGAAATTCTATTTTGTGAAAAATTAATTATTTTGGGTTATAGACAGTTCTGTTGTAGAATTTTCAACTCGTGAGAAATGTCTGATGACATTTTTCCAGTGGAAAAATAATCAAATCTTAGATATATGGTTGGCCTAGAAAATGGAGGATGTATTTGTCACAGGGATATTCCTTCTCCTACAATGACGAATAAACAAGGCCTCACTGTACTCATTTTTAATACCTTGAAGTTCACACAACTTCTTTTTATGTTTTTCATGGTGTTAGTGTCTGCTTTGGTGTTTGCATGCCTTTCCAACGTAGCCAGCACCTTTAGCTTTGATTATCCCGCACCTCAATTTTTGCTCATCTGTTTATATGGCCAAGATGTTTAAGCTCATACTGATCTGTCTCCTGCTTATTTAATAAAAAACGGCTAATGTGTCTTGTCAATAATCAACTGTTCTGTTGACCACATCTGCAGAACTTCTCAAATCCATGAAAAAGGTCATAATAATCATCCTTCCAACAACCGGAAAGCTGTCAACTTGGATGGCAGTTTTAGGAAAAAGTAGCCTACGGGATGTTTGACTGACAAATTCCAAACTCTGATTCTTGGGCTGCCAGTTTCATGTGTCAAAGTGATTTCTAGTAATTGTTCTTCATGTCAATGCTGACTGGGGTAATGCACTTCCTATTTCTCCTGGAATACATTCAAGAATGGGCAAAAAAATCTAAAGCCATTGTTAAATTTTTAAAAAAGCAAATTAAAGCGTGCAAAGAACTCCCTGACTAATGCAGAACTTGCTGACTAATCCAGGTAAACTGGGCATGGTGGATTCAGAAACGCCAAGTCAAGGACTTAGGACAGTATGTTTATAACCAGCTTTCCATGTACACCATCCCCCAACATGTGAGATTTCGGTTTACAGTTTTGTTTCCAACTTCTAAAACCTTTCCAATATACTTTATGTATTTATCACATGCCTATCACATACCTATTATTTTGTCAAGGCTCAGCCAAGATACACTAGGACAGTGGTCCCTGTAGTATTTCAAAAGATGTACTGGAATGACTTACTTTTAAAGTTTTGGAAAGAGGTCACCCGTCAGACTAGACTCAATTGCTAGCACATGTTCTTGTCCCTTTGGTCGATACTTAGTACCAAGGTAAAATCCAAACCAGGGTATCACCAGGACATTGGAAACTAAACTATAATAAAACTAAATGTGACGACTGTTACATTCTTGAAAAATGTGCTTTTTATGAGGCTTTAAATTGTAAAATTCATAAATTTATATAAGTCATTTGAACCCTTAAGTGGCTAGAGATTATTAAAGGGATGACTTTCCTATTATTTTTTTAAAATGACAAGCCAAATTCTAAAGCTAGAATGTCCTTTTTATAGTAATTCATATCAAATTGAAAAATCACTTGCAAATGGAAAAAGCTGGAAATCTTCTTTCCCCATACATTAACAGAAGAGGAAGAACAGAAAAATAAAATACTTTCAGGATGACCTAGCTAAATCTATTTTTATCTTGTAACCAGCATCTGTATTTTTGATCATAAGATTATCAGAATCATTAAGTTCATAAGCCAGGCATGTATTATACTGTATTCTCAAAAAGGATTTGAGGGGGCTAGAACTAAAGTCATCGGCACAATCATTCACTCATCAAAAGAAAGCAGACCAGAGGGAAAAATCAGGTATCTGCATCAGGTGTCTTAAAAATAAAAGATGAAAGGAACACAGATATGGCAAATGCTGGTGTTGAGTAGAGCCAGATGCCACGCAGAACCATCCAGCTCTTAAGGAAGAGAAAAAAGGCACACAAGCAGAAGTGAAGAGTGTTGACTACTGACTCGGCAGGAGGGGAGCATCAGGAGGTTTTTTAATATTTGGACTCTTACTGCTCAGACATGAAGAATAAGACAGCACTTCCGTAAAGTAGGTGGATATCAAGAAAAGGTGCTCCAGTTACAACATGGAGAGTGGAACAGACACATCAAAGGTCTTTACGGTGATCCAAACCAGCCTGGATGGGGCGGGGGCTTCAGAGAAGAGAATGGATTCAAGCTGGAAATCGAGACATGGGTTGAGCTGTCCAGAATAGCTCTTATTTGACACCGAATAGATCAATCACAAACTGAGTGAAGCTTGAAGGTAAGTTCTAAAGGAAGTAACAAAATGTCTTTTAGCATCTCCCTTGAAATCATCAAACCTTCAGCTTTAAGGAAATGTCAGAAGTCAAAGTAGTAGCTTTTCTGAAATGGCAGATATAGGGAGATATAAAAAAATTAATTAATGCTTTAAAGTGGACTGTGTACTTACACAATCCTAAAAACAAGATTAACACCAACGGATGAAAACTATGTATCAGAGATATATCAAATGGGAAGGCTCAGCACCTTACAACCAGATAATTAAAAACTAACCACTGGAGGGGGTGATGAACCATGAGAGACCGTGGACTCTGAGAAACAAACAGGGTTTTGGAGCAGGGAGGGGAGTAGGGGCTTAGGTGAGCCTGGTGGTGGATATCGAGTTGGGAACGTATTGCCTGGAGCACTGGATGTGGTACATAAACAATGAATCTATGAAAAAATAAAATAAAATAATAAAAATAAAATGTTCTACCCCAAATTCCCCCACCCCCAAAAATACAGTATTAAAAAAAAAAAAAACAACCAACTTTCACATAATATTCTCCCCTAATCCCAACAACCACCTTTTATAACAGGTATTATTATTATTATTCTCATTTTATAGATGACGCAGCCATAGCTCAGACACAATCACCCTAGAGAAAACCAGGGAGCCTGCGCCCGATGCGAATACTGGTCTCAAAACCACCTTCTCTGAGTACCATATGCTTGAATTAGCTAAATCACGTGTGCCTTGTGCTTGGGAACACGAGAGGGCTAGGAGTGCAGAGAACTGAATAATGCACTTAAAAATTAGCTTCCAAAGTGTTTTATTTGGGGGGGGGAGGGATTTATCACATTCCACAGTATAGGTTTTAAACACAGATACCTACCATTTCTATATTTTTTAAAGATTAATTAATTAAATTAATTAAAACAAGTCTTATTTATTTAAAATTAATTAAAATAAATCTTTTTTTTACTATTTGCACATTTAAAAAATTTTATTATCTTATTTTATTATTTGCACATTATTATTTGCATTATTTTTTAAATTATACGCACAAGTTGAGAGGTGAGACAGAGGGAGAGAATCTCAAGCAGACTCCCCATTGAGCACAGAGCCAGATGCCAGGCTCGATCCCAGGACCCATAAGATCATGACCTGAGCCGAAACCAAGGGTCAGACATTCAACCGACTGAGCCACCGAGGTGCCCCCCTCAAATTTCCACATTTTTAATTGAACTACTATGTATTATTTGACATCCTCATATACCCACATGGCACAAAAACGCACCCCCAGCTTGTTTGCTTTTTTCCCTCTGCTGAACAGCACGATGCTATCCCTTCCCTAAGGCACCAGAATACAGATTATGAGATGCTTTTTAAATGGGTCATGAAAGAGATGAAAAAGCAAAAGGAACCCCCTCTTAAATGAACTCTTGAGAATTCAGACACATATCCAGCCTCTGCCTGAGCAACTTCTCACCAGCTCTGTCAATGTCACAGATCTGTCTGGCTCTGCTTCAGTTTTTTCCTGTGACCTGAACTGTGTGTTCTTCCCCTGCCGCATCCTGCCAATGTATGGTGACATTTCATGGAGTAAGAGTTGAGAAACATGAAGTAGCCACAGACCACTCTAACGGAAGAGAGAGTGCATGGTATATAAAAACCGTGCACCCTAAGCAATCCGAGCAGTGGTCCTCTCCCTTCCTGAGGAGGCTGTGTGTGCCTGTCCTTGTTTGGGCCCACAGCAGGTGAAGACAAATGACGCCTCACTCACAAGTGAATAATGGAGGCCACTGGCATGCAGAGCCCCGGGGAGGGCACAGCTCCCCATAGGAAGGCAAACATCCACCACCCCACTTTTGTGTGACACCTCCAGGAACTGGCTGCCCTCGGCTCAGGCTGTGCCCCCAGCCCCACCTCATTCCCCAGTGAGCTCCTATTCACCCTCCCCGGCCCTACCTGACCCACCGGAGCTGACCACATTCTCCATCCTGCCAGCAACCTACTTTTGCTTCAAATAACGGTGTTCGGTGAGCTACACGTTACTTGTCTCTCACGTACAATGGCGAGACCTTCTTTCAGACATGCTGGCGTCTAAGTGCTTATGAGACGGGGCCAACACTCATGATGTGTTTGCCGAACTCTTTCTGTAACAAGAGTGAGGGCTCTGGTTTACAGGCATCTTCACATCCAATGGCTCAATGTCATGACCTCGCGGATCAAGTCGTGAGCTTGTGTACAGGCAGAGCAGGAACTGCCTCCCGCATCCTCTGGGAGCCACCGAGGGCTGTTCTCTCGACAGGAAGAATGAGGGAGATCTGGAATCAGAGGGGTTTCCTTTTTCTGTCTGACATCTAGAATCCTCTGGCTTTTTCTTTCGCCTCTACATTAATGAGAAAGAAAGCTACGGAGAAAAAGAGCACCCACAGAACTACGGCAGTTTTCTGGTTAGAAAGGCAGCATCTGTGCCCCTGAAACATACTTCCCAAAGCCTGTGGGACAGAAGCAGTGTGGCCCCTGCAAGCCCTTTCATGGGCCCAGAGATAGCCCTCTGAGAGAAGCAGGGGGCAGGAAGAACAGTGCCGTCAACAACCCACGGAGCATCATGGAGCCTGCAAGCCAGGTGGGAGCCATGGCAGGTGTCTGAGGGGCACCCAAGCCCCTGGCATGGCTGCTGGGTGTCTCCTAAAGGAGAACTGTTCATGAGCCTGAGGCCCACCACTAGCCCCGACTCAGACCTCCCTGCGGTGGGGGACAGACCGCATGGCAGAGCCCACTTGATCCTAAAGAAGAAGGAAGACAAAGGAAGCTCCCCCCGGCAGCCCAGACAGCCCAACCAAAATGGGCAGACAATGCATGGAGCTCTCTGCCATCCCCCGTCCTGCTTTGGTAAAAACCAAGTTGGAGAACAAGGGCCAGAGCCTGACCGAGACCCTCAGCGTGTCCGTGTCTCGAGGGTGCAGGGCTAGAACAAGCAAGTAACGGCGTTCCCCATGTGCCTGCAGGCCATTCCTCAGGGAATCTGCACGCAAGCAGCAGGCCGCTTATGGCTCTCTGGAAGATTCTCAGGGCTCGATAACAAGCCCAACCCAGCGGCAGCCCTCCCCCGTCCTGTCGCCCCATAAACATATTCACCGCTTCGTACGGGAAGATCTCACTTCAGGAGAAAATCAGGTAATCAGAGGCGTCCAGTGACTCGGGAGTGCTTGGACAGGCATTTCAGGGATGGTTTCACGGTGATTAACTAACTTGCTTCATTTCAATGTAGTTGTCACTCTGAATTACCACTTAATGGGTGAAGTGTGCAGGCTATAACAATCAGTGGTACTGGCATAAGGAAGCAAGACATTAAAAAAAAATTAGCCCCTAAAGCCATTATCGCAGTGAATTTTTCAAATAGTTTTAATACTCGGTCTTTTGACCCCAGGGTATGGCTTGGGGAAAATATATTAATCTCAAGATAATAATCAGTCAATTTCAGTTCTTCAGTATTGACGATGATATTAAAGATTCCAACCTTACTCTTTTTGGTTGCAAACATTAATTAAGCATGATAATTGTGTGCCTCCGTGATATTTGGTACTTTCTGAATGAGTCAGAGCTCGGGGAAGAATTTGAATACGGCAAACAGCAATTTGCTACATAAATTCACCCCGATGGCTATTAGCTCATTTTAAAATAGTCAAGACTTCTAGATCAGAGGGGTTCTTTTTTGCATTAATACCAAGTTAATCACATCTACATAACCTTTTATTCACCCTTCCCCAAACCCTCCATGACTAACTTCTGCAAGCCCTGACCTGAATGTAATAAGGGGCAGGTGGGGGGTAGCTTATGGGGAGGTAGTTTTAATAAACGCATTTTTAACACAATCTCCTCCAACTATAGGGTTTTATAGGCTCTATCTTGATACTTATTTTCAGGGGTCTTATGTGAGAGGTCAATGGGCTTTACTTTGCTTTCTTTTTAACTCTCATTTTATACTAAATAATTTCCATAAAAACCATATAGTGTCTATAGACCACGCATCTGTATATTAAGGATATTTACCAACTAATGGATAAGCTACCAATGGCTCCAGAGCCAGTTTCAATGTCACCACTTCGGAAATTTGAAGGAGATCCTGAGGAACTACAGAGGTCATGAAAACTGAATTAATGCTAGATATTCATGAAGGGTTTGGTTGGGGACCACATCCACCGAAACAAAGATGAGCTCAACAGGGGGTGCAGAGACAAGCAGCCCTTAAAAGCGGAGGCTAAGGAACAGCCCACCTGGCATGGCTGGACCCAGCGGTTCCTTGAGCCTCCTTCTCTTTATTCTTTACCCCACGCTGCTGCTCCTGTCAGTTTGGTAGTGGCAGCAGGAAACGCAGAAGCCACCCATACCACCTGCTTTAAACCACTCCTGGACTTGGAACACCGCTCACACAGGGGGGCTCCGATGTCCTAAGCAGAAGGAAAGTGCGGGAACTCGCACAGAGCTCACACACCCTGCATGCTGGGCATAAAGGTACGTGAGCCGGACACTTCACTTGTGCCTTGAAATAAAATGCAATGGCTTTAAGGAAAAGATGAGCTCTGCACTAAAAATGTAAAGCAGACAAGCATCCTCTTGGGTCTGCCTGAGGAGAGACGTGGGTGGCACCGGCTCCCACAGGGCAGCGGGCTGCTGAGCCCGATACAGGCAAACCTCCATGGAGCTCGGGGGCTGCAGCTTGTCAGACCTCATTCTCCCTGGCTATTTTTTTTTTTTTTTTTTTTTTTTTTTAAAAGAATCTTTTTTTTTTTTTTTTTTTTTTTTTTTTTTTTTTTTTTTTATTTTTTTTTTTTTTAAAGATTTTATTTATTTATTCGACAGAGAGAGATCACAAGTAGGCAGAGAGGAAGGCAGAGAGAGAGGAGGAAGCAGGCTCCCTGCTGAGCAGAGAGCCCGATGCGGGACTCGATCCCAGGAACCTGAGATCATGACCTGAGCCGAAGGCAGCGGCTTAACCCACTGAGCCACCCAGGCGCCCTCCCCTGGCTATTTTTGGTTCTATCAGTAAACTGCCAAGTTTCTTTGGGCTTGACAATTACTAAAGCTTAATGGGATCATTACTACTCTGGTAGTATTTGTGTGTTTTTGGTTTTGGGGGGTTTTTTGGGGAGAGCTGAGGGGAATTGCTAGCCAGAATCCTCATCGGATGGAAACAAACATCCTGTAAGTTGCATGATCACCTTGGGGAAGGCAAGCTAGCTGTGGAGTAAGATTCACAGGTAGGCTCATTCCCTCTTTCCTTCTGCTTCGGTCACATGCCCCCGGAATCTGTGGCCAGGCTCCTCCATTTACTGTGTAACACTGAGGAAATCGCCAGCTATTCTGAGCCCACACATTCTGGTATGTTTCCATTTGCAACAAACATCATGACTATTACCCTTCCTCCTTAGAATTCACTGTGTCAGAGGTAAATCCAAACAGGTGATGGGCAGCCCAGGGTAGGTATTTATTTGCTCATGTGCCATTGTCCTACAGTCACCTGGCTAATCTTTGTTCCCATCAATGCACTGACCCACGCTTGCACCCACTCCTCCCATGAGGAGCCAAGCTCCTCCCCCTGTTCTGCATGGAGGTGCTTCCGGGCTGCCCAGGATGGTTGGCAGCTGCTGGGGGACCCTGGAGCCCTGGACCCCGCTCCTCTTCACTGACAGCAGTGAAGCACCTAGCTCTTTTTTTTTTTTTTTAAGACTTTATTTATCCATTTGACAGACAGAGGTCACAAGTAGACAGAGAGGCAGGCAGAGATGGGGGGTAAGCAGGCTTCCTGTTGAGCAGAGAGCCCAACGCAGGGCTCAATCCCAGGACTCTGGGATCATGACCTGAGCCGAAGGCAGAGGCTTCAAATCACTGAGCCATCCAGGCGCCCGCACCTAGCTCTTTTAAATCCTGAAATGCCAGCTGAGATATCATTAAACCTAAAGGCTTCTGTTATGGGGGGACAGAAAAAGTCTGAAAATCACTGAGATAGTAGAAAAAATATGAGCTCACTGAACCCAGACCACTGACTTATTAAATATGTGATTTAGGGCAAATTCTTTAAATTCTCTTCATGCCTACTGTTTAATTTACAGCTCAGGGCTGTTAGCAGGACACACTAAGCAGCAAGCAGGGAAGGTCTCTGGGAGAAGCCTCTCACAAGAGACCAAATGAAAAGGTAGTCACGGTTATCTGCCTCTTTCCTGTCCTCTCCCTACCAAGCCTCATGAAGCTCATCTGCAGCTCCAAGCTCTCGGTATGGAATGGTCTCACTGCTGGTGAGGATCCCAAGGGGACCGTGGGCTTCTGTCTGTACCCCTCCATCCACAGAGTGGGCAGCACGCCACGACCACCCTCGCGAAACATCATGAACCCACGCAGGCTGGAAGCAGCTGGTTTAGCATCCGGGATGCTCCAAAAATAACTCACCCCAAATCATGATGTCAGCATCCCCATGGAGCATTCCTTGGAGATCCCACAGAGCAGTGGTGTGCAGACATCCCCAGCTGTGTAGCTAGACCACCCCACTCCCACCTGCACCTGCCATTCTGGACACGTCTTGGGGCACCTGTTGGAGACTGAGGATCCTTGTCTGCACAGAGAGTATCAGTGCCTTGAGATCCACCCGAGGTAGGTAACTGCCTGACCTCCTGACGGGATGGGAGCCCAAAGTGTGCCTCTCCACCCTGGGAGGAACATGGTGGGCATCGATCAATCTATAATGACAGACGTATGATCCAGATGGATAGCGGCATATACATCCAAGTATTTGTGCATCTCGGGAATGAGAAAGGGCAGGTGAGTAACAGGAGGAGGGTGAGGGGGTGGGGAAGAAAGTGAGAGACGAAGAGAAAACGAGGCAGAGGCACACACCAAGAATGAGGCAATAACATGGGAGAAAGAGACAGAGACATAGGCAGGACAGAGAGAGTGAGTGAGGCAGAAACACAGAGAAAGGCAGAGAGAAACAAATGGAGGGCAGAAGAGAAAGCCAGAGAGACTCAGACTGAACGAGGTGCGGGAAGAGAGACCCAGGTGCCAAAAGACAAAATGATAGGGACCGGGAGAAAAAAGGAGAGAAAAGAGAGAGCAAGGGAGAGGAGAGGAGGGAGGGACGGAGACCAACACACAGTCCCAGTGTGACAAAGAAGCCAGATGGCAGAAGGACAGTGACTCACAGATGCGCCCCAGCTGCGATCAGGGAGACAGGACAGGAGGGTAAGCTGAGGCCATTTTAGCCCACCGCCATTTTTTTCTCAAAGCTGCTTTAAACATCAGCCCTTGCTGGGAAAGTATTCCATCCTATTTCTCCTGCATCTACCAATCTTTATCTGGGGAGCAGTAGGTCTCTGGGCTCCCTTGTCTCCATATTCAGTCCCCAGCCGAGCGCTGTTAACGGGTGAGCCCCTGGGTGCCGGCACAGGACGTGGCCTGGGGACCAGGGTGCCCTTTCCCGCTGTTCAGGAGTATTGGGTCTGATGGCACTCTCCCTCCTTGGCTGGCACAAGTTTTCCTTAGCATCAGGCAAGCAATAGGTGCTCAAAGAATATTTACTAATAGTGGTGTCCCTCTGGTAATAGGTAAAAGGGCTCCCAATTATAGATTTCGGTAGTATTAATTTAATTCAATGCCATTGAAATGTACTGAGGTCTGCTGTGCTGAAGCACAGTGTTGCTATGGGGTCTGATTTACCTCCCAGTACGAAGCACAAATTATGGTATATTCTGCAGAAACATTACTTAGCTCCCAGGCAGGTGTAGGAGCATTCTAGTTGAGGCTGCGCTGTCCAGTGCTGGTCAGCTGGCCTTCTCTTAGAAAGCCCATTCTCCACAGAGAGCTCCTGCAAGGACTTCCATCATCCAAGTCTCTATCAGCCAAGCTTGTTTGCTTTTATCCAATTAAAATAGTGGCCTGCTGACTAGCAATGATGACTGTAAAAAAAAAAAAAAAAGGGCGATCTCTGGTGAAATTAAAGACATCCAACATACATGAATTAGCTCAATATATTTTAGAGACATTCACTGCCCTTCTGTGAATTTGTGAGATGATCCACGGTACTCTGTATTCTTTATACAGGAGTGATGCCCTAGACTAAATTCCCCCCTTGGTCCTGAGACAGTATGAATTCTGGAAGAATCTGTCTGCTTGCATCTGATGGGGAGAGGAAGTATCAGTACCTCCCTATGGAAAACTGAGAGTTATTCTGTAGTGACCTATTGTGTAAACAGTATTCAGAACACCAATAAAACCACAGAGCTAGGACTTCTAAAGCATGCAAGATATTTTATTCTGTGCTTCTCTGATAATAAGAATTGAGTTAATAAATATTTCGACATGTGGCAGAATTTGATCTTTCATTGTAATGTGGTAATGGGTTTGTTAGAGGTGCAGACTTACCACTTTCACCCACTGCAAAATCCTATGAGGGCAATAAGCAGAACAAAGGCCTTTTGGAGAAATGGCTAATTCCACAGTTGGAGTAGGGGAGATGAAAGATGAATCTGGAATATCTTTTATGCCAAAAATTTTTTAAGTGCTCAAGAAAGCCCAAAAGTGATGGGAACATCAAAAGGACACAGGAGGACTTTCAGCTCCAGGAAAATGGAATAAATGTACTTTTCCCTATTCCTCCCACTACATACTACTAAAAACCCTGGACATCACATACAAAACAGACATAAGACAACTCTGAAAGATGGAGAGAAGATCAGCTAGGACCCCGGGACCCAAGGAATGACCCAGTGGTGAGTCCCTGGGCTTCTCTCTGCCTCACATACCCGATCCAGACTCGGTGCTGGAGAAGACAACAACTCAGAAATGCCAAGAGGAACGACAAAAGAAGCCCCTACCTAGAGCACGCTTGGTAGGGCCTTTCCAAAGGCCCAGGAAAGGGGCAGCCCAGCAGGGCAGAACATTTTTTAGACAAGAACTGCTTTATGCCAACCATTCATCACCACAAAACAAAAACAAACCCAAAAAGAGCTATGGCTTCAACCCCATTCACAGGAACAAAGGCTAAGTGGAGAACATAAATATGCCCCCCTCCCTGGCTGGGCAGTAACAAGTCACCCTACTTCACTCCATTTGTATGTTTCAGAAAAAGACAAGCAGGGAGCTGGCACTTTCATTCCTGCTGCCTACAGTGAGGAACCCTCCATACCATCACCACCATCACACTATTCAGTGTGAGCACCTGGGAGACTGGTTACTACCACCACAAGGTAGTAACAAGGCACCTCTCCCCTCTTTCTGTGCCAGAGCTGTGTCTGAGAACAGAAGATTTAACTAAGGCCCAGAACCTCTTAACATAACCCCTGTAACTTTGGGTTTCAAACAAAAGTAATTCGTGAGGCCAACAACTGGGAAAATCTCAAAGTAGAATGAAAAAAGGCTGCTGAGATGCTGGAGATGTTAGAACTATCTGAGAAAGATGTTAAAGCTGTCATCACAATAATGCATCGAGGAGCACCCATGAACATGCTCGAAACATATAACAAAATAGACTTGGTGAAAATACAGAAAGTCTCACCAAATAAAGAGAATATATTTTAAAAAGAACAAAATGAGAAGTTTAGAACTAAAAAAAAAAAAAGAAAAAAATGAGTAGGTTCAACAGCAGAATGAAAGGGACTGATGAAAGAATCAATAAATTTCGAAATACAGCAACAGAAAATATCCACTATGAATACAAAGATAAACCAGACAGAAGAAAACGAAAAAAGCTTCAGAGTTCTTTGGGGCTATAACAAAAGAACTAATATTTCTGTCATTGGAGTTCTGGAAGGAAAGGAGAAAGGGAGATGGGCTAAAAAAAAAAAAGGGGTACTTGAAAAAATAATAGCTGAAAAGTCTCAATTTGTCAGGAACAGTAAACCTTAGCTCTAAGCAGCTCAGTAAATCCCAAAGAGGATAAACTTGTAGAAATCCATACCAAGAAACATCATAATCTAACATCTAAACATTAGTGACTAAAACACTAAAAAATCTTGAAAGTACCAAGAGGGAAGTGGCACTTTCCCTATAGGAAAAACACAATTCGAATAAGAGCATATTTCTCATCAGAAATCATGAAGGCCAGAAGAAAGTGGCACCGGAGTTTTTAAATGTTGAATGAAATGAACTGTCAAACAAGAATTTTATTACCAATGAAAACAAGAGATGGGGAGAAATCAAGATATTCTTAGATGAAGGAAAATTAAGAGAATGTGTCACCATCATAATTACTCTCAAACAGTGGCTAATAAAGGTTCTCTAAGATCTTGGAACATCAGGAAGGAAAAGTTGAGGTAAATACAAAGACTTAGCTTCTCTTTAGTTTTCTAAATGATGTTTGATGGCTGAAGCAAACATTGTAACACTGTGTAATGTGATTCTAAAAGTATGTGGGAAAATATCTGGGACAATTATAAACAGAAGAGGGCAAAGGAATGTAAAGTGAGGTAGAATTTCTGTATGTCACTCAAACTGGAGATCTGACAACATTGGTAGACTGTTATAAGTTATACATATATAATTCAATGCCAAGAGCAATCACTAAGAAGGCCATACAAAGAGATACATGCAAAAATACTACAAATAAGTGAAAATAAGATACTAAAAAATGGGGGCACCTGGGTGGCTCAGTGGGTTAAAGCCTCTGCCTTTGGCTCAGGTCATGATCCCAGGGTCCTGGGATTGAGCCCCGCATCGGGCTCTCTGCTCAGCAGGGAGCCTGCTTCCTCCTCTCTCTCTGCCTCCCTCTCTGCCTACTTGTGATCTCTATCAAATAAATAAATAAAATCTTTTAAAAAAAGATACTAAAAAATGTTCAAGTAACTTATACAAAAAGGAAAAATTAAAGAAAAAACAGAGAATAGGAAACAAACAAACAAAAAAACCCGGAAGAGGTAAGTTCTAGCATATAAATAATTATATTAAATGTAAATTATCTAAAAACACAAATAAAGACAGACAGTGATGGTATGGATTTAAAAATTTGACCCAATTTGGGCACCTGGGTGGCTCAGTCGGTTGAGTGGCTGCCTTCGGCTCAGGTCATAATCTTAGGGTCCGGGAATTGAGTCCTACGTTGAGCTCTCTGCTCAGCAGGGAGTCTGCTTCTCCTTCCCACTCTTCCCTTTGTGTATGCGCGCTCTCTCTCTCTCTAAAATATATAAAATCTTTTTAAAAAATGACCTAATTCTATGCTGTCTACAGGAAACTCACTTCACACATAATGATATATGCAAGTTGAAAGTAAAAAGGGCAAAAATACATTATCATGCTAATGACTTAATTGAAGAAAGCAGGAGTGGCTACATTAGTATCAAACCACATTTCATAGAACATAGAAAATTACCAGGGACATATAGGTATATTACAAAATATAGAACATAGAAACATAGAAAATTACTAGGGACATAGAGGTATATTACAAAATTATTCTTTAAAAAGTAAACCCACCAACGGGCGCCTGGGTGGCTCAGTGGGTTGGGCCACTGCCTTTGGCTCGGGTCATGATCTCAGGGTCCTGGGATGAGTCCCGCATCGGGCTCTCTGCTCAGCGGGGAGCCTGCTTCTCTCTCTCTCTGCCTGCCTCTCCGACTACTTGTGATTTCTCTCTGTCAAATAAATAAATAAAATCTTTAAAAAAAAAAAAAAGTAAATCCACCAAGAAGATAGAGCAATCACCAAAATGTATAGACTAAACAACAGAGCTATAAAATATATAAAGGAAAAATTGGGAGCAGTATAAGGGAAAATCCAGCAAATCTACAGTAATAATAGAAGACATATACACTCCTCTCTCAACAATCTCTAGAATAACTAGGCAGAAAATCAGGAAGTATACAGAAGAAATCAACAATACTATCAACCAACCAGGATCTAATATTTATCAAACACTCCACCCAACAGCAGCAACTGCTTCAAGCATCAATGGAACATATACCAAGAGAGACCACAGCCTGAGTCATAAAAGAAACCTCAACAAATTTAAAAGAATTGAAATCATAAAGAGTGTCCTCTGACCATAATGAAATAAAACTAGAAAGCAAAACCAGTAAGTTAAGAGGAAAATCCCTCAATACTAGATAATTAAACAAGAGGCTTCTAAATAATCACTAGGTCAAAGAGGAAGTCATAAGGAGAAAAAATATACATTGAGCTAAATGAAAATAAAAATACAACATATCAAAATTTGTGGGACACAGCTAAAGCAGTCCTGAGGGGAAATTTTATAGCACTAAACACTTAAGGAAGACTTATTAAAAATCTAGGCTACCAAGTTTATAACCTAAAAAAGAAAAAGAAACCCAAAGCAAGCAGAAGAAAGGAAATGATTAAAGGTAAGAGCAGAAATCAATACAATTAAAAATAGAAAAATAATAGGGAAAAAATCAATGAACAAAATCCTGGTTCTTAGATAAGATCAGCAAAATTGACAAACCCATATGACAGACAAGTAATTAAATCAGAAAGAAAAGACACAAATTACCAGTATCAGGGCATAAGAGCGGAGATTTGATTCAGACTCTGCAGACATCAAAAGGATAATAAATATAGTGAACAATTCAACACACATAAATCTGACAATTTACATGAAATGGACTAATTCCTTGAAAAGTACAAACTGTTACAATTCACAATTCAAGACAAACCATTTAAATATCCCTATAATCTGTAAGAAAACTGAATTCATAATTTTAAAACTCCCAAAAAAGAAATCTTAAAAAAAAAAAAGAAAAAAAAAAAAAGAAGGCCCAGATGATTTTACCAGGAGTTCTACCAAATATTTAAAGAACACCAATTCTACCCTGACACCAAAACCAGGCAAAGGTACAAAAAAGAGAAAACAACAGATCAATATCCCTCATGTATACAGAAGCAAAACTCCTTAACAAAATATTGGCAAATAGAATTCAGCAATATATAAAGAGGATCTACCATCCAGAGATGCAAAGCTGATTCAATATTTCGAAGTTAATTCCAACAATCCACCATAGTAGAAGGTGGAAAGAAAAACCCCTATGATCATTGCAACTGATGCAGAAAGTTGCAAGTTGATTTATTTGACAAAACTCAATACATGTTCAAAATTTAAAAAAAAATTTGGAATGGGGGGCCTTCCTGAACTTAATAAAGAACTTCTACAAAACCTACAGGCAACACTGTACACTAGAAAACCAAAGCTTCCCTCCTATGGCTGGAAACATGCAGGGATGTCCATTCTCACCCTCCATTCAACATAGTGCAGGAGGTTCTAGGGGGGAGCAATATGGCAACAGAATAAAATAAAAGGCATATAGACTGGAAAGGGAGATTTTTGACATGATTATCTAGAAAATCCCAAAGGGTCTCCCAGAATTCATATGTGAGTTCAGCAAGATCACAAGCTACAAGAAGAACATGTAAAAATCAACTATATTTCTATTTACTAGCAATGAACATGTGCACACCAAAAATTAAAATATAATACCATTTACAGACACTCCAAAAAAGAACATATTTAGGTGTAAATCTAACAAAATACATATAGGACTTATATGCTAAAGACTACAAAACACTGAAATCAAAGAATCTCTAACACATATAGTGTTCATATATTGGAAGACAAAACATAGTAAAGATGTTAATTCTCCCCAAATTGATGTATATAGGTTTACTGAAACTCCTATCAAAAATCCCAAAAAGATTTTTTGTAGGTATATAAAAAATTATTCTAAAATTTATATGGAATGTCCAAAGAACTAAAATAGCTAAAACAATTTTGAAAGAATAAAAAGGAATCAATCTACCCAATTCCAGAACTTATTATATAACTAAAATAATATAACTCAACTGAGAATCTGCAGAGAATTATGCTGAGTGAGAAAAGCCAATCTCAAAAGGCTATATACAATACAATTCCATTTTTATAACATTCTTGAAATGACACAAGTATAGGAGAACAGATTAGTGGTTACCAGGGATTTGGGACAGGCTGGCAAGGAAGTGGTTGTGGCTAGACACACACACACATACACACACACCATGGGGGACCCTTTTGGTGATGGAAATGTTCTGTGCCTTAGCCATATCAGTGTCATTACTCTGGCTGTGATATTATACTATGGTTTTGCACAATGCCATTGGGACAAACTGGGTAAAGGTCCACAAAATTTCTCTATAATGTTTCCTGCAACTGCATGTAAATCTACAATTATCTCAAAATAAAAACTCTTATTTTTTTAAAAAAGGACACAAAAGCCAGCTTGAAGATGTTCCCACTGATAACCTGGGGAAAATCTGAGCATCGAAATAATTAAAGACTATAAACAATTATAAATTATAAATAAATAAATGAAAAGAACAGGAATCCATGAATACATACTAATGATAGATACGTAAAAAACGTAAGTAGGTAGATAGATACACACAGGCAGGCATACAGACAGACAAGGGCTTACAGCTGAAAGCAGAATGCCATGGAAACCTTAAAAACAAACAAACAAACAAAAAACAAGCTTACAGATACAGAGAACAGATTGGTTGCCAGAGGTGGGGGCTGGGAGTGGATAAAGTAGGTGAAGGAGTTCAAAAGGTACAAACTTCCCAGTATAAAATAAACAAGTCCTGGGGATGCATGAGGACTACAGTTAATAATATTGTGAGTGCAGATCTGAAAGAGGCTAAGAGGCTAAGAGAGTATATCCTCAAAGTTCATAAGAAAAAATTTTGTAACTATATATAGTTACAGATGGATATTAGCTAGATTTTGTAACTATGTACAGTGATGGATGTTAACCACTGATTATTTCACAATGCATAAAAATATGGAGCAAGTCATAGACCCCAAAGTGATACAATGTTATCTGTCAATTATACTTAAAAAAAAAAAAAAGGCAGAATGCCAACTGGTAAATATGGAAGAAGAGCTACAGTAAAGAAACCACCATAGTCTCACTTGGCTTACAAAAGGATCATCCAAAGATGCTAAATTTGGGGTGGGGTGTTCTGAAAGGAATAATAAATTTGCATATTCTTAAAGTAATTTTCCATAGATTGTCCCTTGAAATGAAATGACTATTAACTGTACAGGGGAGAAATCAGCAATCCCTGGAGTGTGTCAAAATTATCACCAAAAAGGGGCAGATGGATACATCTGGATACACCCAGACATGATCCAGAAGGACACAACATTACTTATTACTATTCTGACTTTGGATACACAACCTTAATGAGAAATCATCAGAACCAAAATGAAGAACATTCTCATTTTTTAAAACAGAGGGAGTATGTCTTCTTCAAAGGCATCAATCTGATAAAAGGAAAAGGCTGAAGGTGACAAGACCCTAAGAGAAATGACAACTGTCACCTGTGACCCTAAAACGTAAATGAGTATAAGATGGGGGGAACCTCTGCATCAAGGACCGTATAGGGCCAAGTGACAAAACTAGGTATGGGTGGTCTATTTAATTACAGAATCAATCAATGGGGGTGCCTGGGTAGCTCAGTAGGCTAAAGCTTCTGCATTCGGCTCAGGTCAGGATCCCAGGGTCCTGGGATCGAGCCCCGAATCGGGCTCTCTGCTCAGCAGGGAGCCTGTTTCCCCTCCTTCTCTCTCTGTCTGCCTCTCTGCCTTCTTGTGATCTCTGTCTGTCAAATAAATAAATAAAAATCTTAAAAAAAAAAAAGAATCAATCTATGTTAAATGTCTAGAAGTTGGTAGCTATAGTATGGTTACATAAGAAATGCCCTTTTTTAAGGATATACATGCTAAAGCATTTGGGCATAAAAGAACAACAGTATTGTATATGGAACTTTCAAAAGGCTTAGAGAAAATTGAAATGGTAATGATTCATGAAATTATAGGATATAAGGATATTCTCTGTATGAGTGTTGAAATGTCTGTCGGTTGGAAATTATTTCCAAATTAAAAAAGAAATTAAGTTCTGTGACTACTGTTACCTATCAAAAGGAATCAAGAAATGTGCATACCCATTTGGATTGGATAGGTTCTGGAAAAGTACCGTAATTAAGAGCATAGGCCTCTAAGTTCAGACAAATCTGGGTTCAAATCTGGCTTTGCCCCTCTTAGCTGATCTGACCTCAAGAAGTCTCAATTTCATCATCTGTAAAATGGGGAAAATAATGTTATCTCATAAAATGGGCTCAGGGCTATAAAATACCCCAACACCTACATGCGGTCACCGTTCCCCATGGCTACTTGCTGTCTCAGTAGGTTAGCGGTGGTGGTATCTGGTTAGCACCTGCAGTGATGGCGGCTATTGCTCTAGGCCACGAGATACAAAGATGACCAGACCGTGTTTTCTGACCTCAAGGGACTTTAAAAATAGAGTTGAACCACAATCTACAGTGTGTAACGTAAGTGCAAACAAAATGGCACCGGAGAGGGAACAAGCATATTTTACTTCTTCTGGGAAGTGGGTTGGGAAGGACTGCACAGGGGAGCTGACAGCGAAGGTGAGCAACCACAGGTAAGGATTTCACGTAGTGGATGCAAGGGTGAGCAAGGATGTTCCAAGGTGGGTTACCTACCGAGGACACAGGTGGGCCAAGCACTCAGGGCCTGCGTGAGAAACGGGGAAGGCAGAGGGAAATGCAGATGGGGCCTGGGCCAAGCTGTGGAGCGGGGAGGGCCTTGAACGTGCCACTGCGATGGAATGAGTCTCTGCTTCCTGCGTGCAGTGGGAGAATCATGGGAGGTCCTGAGTGAGAACTGGGTGACAAGACTGGACTGTTGTCATAGAAAAAGACTGCCGAGGTGGTAGTTTGAAAAATTAATCCAGTAATTATTCCTTCAAATGGAAACTCTGAAGGAAAGGCCAAATAGTGCCTTCGTGGCTCTTCTGTTTTTTAGCACATCCCATCCAAATGGTGGTAACTAAAACAGTCAACAGTGGGTAAGACTAGCTGATACCATGGTGCAGACACACACACACACACACACACACGCACACACATACAGACACATGCATGCACACACACACACACACGCACACACGGGAGACCTATGTGCAGACACGCAGAAAGGAGGCACACGGGATGCAGGCAGGCCTTCTAGCAAGCAACCCAGGAGCAGTGCAAGGGAGCAGCCAAATGGATGTGGGGGAGCTACCCAGCACGGCAGTCAGCACTGAGAGCTGGAAAGGGTTCTGGAGACCCTGTGCGCACCAGGCTTTAATCCTATAGTTACTGGATCACTGGGTCCAAGGGCTAGGCCAGGGTTGCAGTGGCAAATGGATAGCTTGTGGGGAGCACACAAAGGACCGAGTATTCCCACTTCTTAACACCCAATACACATGCTAGTCTCCTGAGCATGAGCCCTGCCCCTCTGACCCCAGGGTTTCCCTTCACTGACTATCCAGCCTCAGCTTATGTCCCTCAGGATGGCTTAGAAGCCACTGTCCTTACCAGAACCATCTTGACCACAGAGCCCCCTTCAAAGTAAAGCTTCCTCCCCCCACACAGTGGTACCCTCTGGCTTCTGTGTTGTACGAGGAAGGGGCACCATGGGGTCTACACCACATGAACTGTGGGTGTTGTGGATGGTCATCACACTTCTCTCTCTTGACTTTGTTAACTTAGGGGTAGGTAAGAAAAAAAAAAAAAAAACGAAAGTTTTAATTCACTTTTTCAGAGGACACTCTCTCTTCTGGAGTTCATGTCTTACTTCACCTAACCGGTTTGGGGAGGCTCATGATTTTCCCGTTTGTAGCAAGAAGGAAAAGGAATGTGTTTTCCTAGGATAGTCTCCTTTAACTCTCAAATTTACCAGGCAGCTACTTGAAGATGGGGCTGACATGAAATCAACCAGACAGGCAAGTGGTTCCACGTGGCCCAGGAGAAAGGTGTATCTCGCCACGGGAATGGGCCTGCCTCTGTTTCCCCTGTGGCCCCTCCTCCCTTACCTCAGAGGCGATGGAGGTGAAGCTGCCGCTGAAGTGCACGTGCTTCCGGACCTCACTGCCGTTGGCCGTGAGCAGCCAGTCCCCGAGCGCACGGTCGTCCCCTGCTGACCGGTTGCTGTGGCTCTGATTGGGCAGGAGCTCCGCCAGGTCCCAGTGGTACGAGGGTGTGGCCCCCACCAGGGCGATGAGGATGGCCTCAGTGGCCACGTAGAGCTGAAGGAGCAAACACACAAACCCAGCTGTGTCGGAATCACCATCAGCAGGCTGATAAGCCTCAAGAGATCTGTGTCCTGCTTTTTGTGTTTCTCTGAGCTACAGACAATGGGGCACATCAAAGCAAAGGAGAGAAACATGAGAAGGAAGCTTCCTCCTGATCCACCACTGACAGAGTCATCAGCGATCCCCCTTGTAAAGCACCCAAGGTTTTTTCCAGGGGGATCTCGTTCTGCATTTGAGGTACTTCCAATGCTCAGGAAACAAAACACTGATGGTTCAATGCCATTAGCAAAGGTGGCTGGGGGGGGGGGCGATATTACTAGCTGTGATTTATAACACTGACGACATTCCAGCTACTTCCCCGCAACACTCCACCCTCTGTTCAGATAAGCAGGCACCAGAGCCCCCAGTATCATGGTCTTGGATTCACAATCTAAACTATGTCTTTTGTAGCACAGTCAAATGTCTCAGAAAACAGGATATATAGAGAAAATATAGTTATATACATAGTAAAAAAATATATACAGTATATCCAAGGAGTATATACATTATCATATAGAGTATATACAATGTGAATATATGGAGAGAACATACAGTACAAGGAGTATCTCTACAGAGAAAAAGTATATAGACAGAGTATATATATCTAGATAATACAGAGGGTGAGCACCAACAAAAACACTTTATTAGAGCAGGTAATCATAATATGTACTTGAGTAGGTACTATTTTAAAACACAGTATGCAACTTGTAAGATGTAAAGAAATCCAAATTCCAGAAAGAGATAATCACTTTATAACCCTTAGCCCTCCTTAATCATTGCTTAATCTAAAGAATGATTTTCCCAAGGGGGGGAAAATTCATTCAAGAAATCTTTATAGAGCACATATGCCATTTGTCTTTGATTGTTCTGGGCCTTATAGCTATTCACACTAGGGTTTATAAGCTGTTGAGCCCTATGCAGTCTTTTTATGCTATGAATTTCCATTTATATTAGTTCTTGTTGTTGGATGTTTATTTCAAGCTTCAAATGAATTAGGAAAACACAGAATTCGTCTGTTGCAGTGAGAACTATCTCCCTAAGTGAGGCACTCTTATTTTAAGAAATTACCCCTATTAACTTAGAACCTGGCTTCTTAAAATACCTTTAAGCAGAACAAGTGTTTATGAAATACAAAGCTGTGATTTCTCCACAACCTACAGTAACAGCCCCACTGGATGGATGTGTTGACTGAGGCACAAAGGAGAGAAGACTTGCCAACAGCTTCAGCTCCACCCACCAGGGAACCCCAAGCTTCTTCCACATCACTCCGGAGGGGCATATTCAGCTGTTAAATGGATAAGCCAAAACGCCAAAGGCAGAATGAATTATCATAAGCAGATGATGGAATTACTGTCAAGGAAAGAGAAAAGAAGTCATGACATGGGGTGTCACAGCGGAAAGCTAATGTAAAACCCAAGGTGTGATTTTTGCACTCTGGGAAAGCCTGTGAGACGGAAGGCAGCCCCAATCTATTTTGGAGGCAAGTGACAGTGAGCCTCCTGAGATGTACCAAGCCACCAGGGGTCAGTCTGCATGGGTGATTTATTGTGGAATGCAAAGGAAATCATGTTTCTGGATTTCTATTGCTTCCTGGCCCCTATCTACATCCTATTAAGGAAGTTTTGGGAGAAGCAGCCATCAGTTTGCAAAAATAAAAACCTGAATAATTATAAGAACAGAGAGATTACACATTTAGCAGCCACTCTAAGTACAGAGCGCTTGCATCGTTTTAGGAACTGCCCCTCCTTATTACAATCTGCTGGACTTAATTGATGGGTAAAGAAATGAAAAAATATGGGGCAAGGGAACTCTGGAGCTGAGGCAAAACCCATGTTCAGAACACAGCCTTCAATCGGGCAAAGAAAACAAGTTATATTTTCTCTCTAAATGTGCTATTTTCTGCTTTGGGTCTTACCATTTGCTTCACCTGGAAAGCACTTCACGAGGTTCAGCAGAGTCTTTAAACCTTCCCCATTCTCCCAGAGGCACCTCAGGTGCCACCTCCCCCCAGCTTGCCTTCCTCTCCAGCCCTCCGGAGGCCCTCTCCAGCTTCTGCCTACCCCCTCAAAGCTCCATGCTCGACCTTTGTTAGAGAAGTATCCCTTTCTTCACTCCATGATATTGATGTGTCTGCTCATCTTATTTTTCCTACCAGAATATTCCATCCCTGACGACAGCATCTTTGTATGATCCAGCCCGGAGTTTCCAAAGAAAACACCTCAGGGCCTGATACATGGTAGCACACACTCAAGTGACTGAATGAATGAATAAATGAGCAGGGTAGAACACTAGAACAACAGCTAACACTTCTCTGATGCTAACTACGTGCCAGGAACTGTTCACACATCATATATTTTATCCAGATTGTTCTAAGATGAGCCACAGTCTAGGTAAGAGAGGAAATGCTCAAAGGGTCCTAAAACCTGAGGTGTGTTTTCTCATGGAAACCATCACTCTCAGCAATAGCTACAGTGTGCAGAAAGTAGTTCAGAAACTACATGCGCCCTGATGTTTATAGCAGCATTATCCACATTGGCCAAATGGTGGAAGCAGCCCAAATGTCCACTGGCAGATGAATGAAGAAGATGTGATATGTGTATAAACACACACACACACACACACGCACATGCATGCACACACAGAGGACTACTACTAAGCTATAAAAAAGAATGAAATCTGGCCATTTGCAACAATATGGAAGGAACTAGAGAGTATAATGCTAAGCAAAATAAGTCAGAAAAAGACAAATACCATATGTGGCTCATATGTGGAATTTAAGAAAGAAGACAAACAAGTAAAGGGGGAAAAAAGGGGGGAGACAAACCAAGAATCTAACAAACCAAGTTAGATTCTTAACTATAGAGAATACACTGATGATGGTCACCAGAGGGCCAGTGGATGGGGGATGGGTGAAACAGGGGATGGGGATTGAGGTGGGCCCTTGTGATGAGCACCAGGTGATGTATGGAAGTGCTGAGTCACTCCTGAAACTAACATTACACTTTATGTGAACTATAGTGGAATTAAATTTTCAAATTTAAAAATTAAAAAAAGAAAGCAGGTCAGATACAAAGAGGTGGTGCTGATATGTAGCCTGATTCACAGAAGGGAGCAGTGATACGTCATTCATCAGGATCCTCCCAGCAACCTGTTGCCTCAATAAGCACTTTCACCTTCTCATCTTCTCTGCCCTCCTTCCACCGCTGACAATGTTGCCAGTGCCTGCCCCTCCCCTGCACGCACACGAGACCTCCACCAGGGACCTCCACCACACACCAAGGGCCATGGCTTTCTGGCATCAGAAGGGTCAGGCATATGCAGCTTGGAACTCCACGATGGCGCTACCTGCTTCTCTCCCCCAAGTCCGGAGAGTCTCTCGATCGGGTCTCTTATGTTACTCTACGACAACAGTGCACACGTTCGTCCACATATTCCTACCTAATGATGGCACCCATCAGCAGATGGGCCTGAAAGCCACAATCAGAAACCACCACCCAAGTGCCTTCAGAGTGGAGCCCACCCCATCGCAAAAAGACCATTATCTTCTCCAAGGCTACCTCCAGGGAAGAACGAGTGCCAGATGGCTGCACTTTCCCCCCCCTTTCAATGTCATTATACTTAGAAAAGTGACTAACATGCACCAGGGGACTGAAATTTTTGAAGTTGCAAAAAAAGTGAAGGTTTTAAAAATGATTTTATATTGACAGCGTTATAAGCTTTTATAATACTCCGGAAACCAAAAACATCCCCCATCAATGATCTCATCAACAACATCTTGTGCTGTGAAGTCATGGTAAATATGACGTTGATGTTTTAAGCAGGAAAAATGGACAACAGAGCAATTAAGTGAATCATTAGAGGTCACGTATGACACTAATAGCAAAACCAGGATGAGACTGAGAGTCATCTAACTTTGAGGCCAGAGCTCCTCAGAGGAAAAAACAAACAAACCAGGAAAAATCAAAGATGACTTTATTGTTGTCATTACTGTTAGTCTTTTCTGCACGTGGACTCAGTTATGTAATTGACTAAGCCAGTAGCATGACCTGAGCAAGTATATCATGGACAACAGGACCAAATGCCCAGTGCCCAGCACCAATTGGGTATTCAATAAATATTTGTTGGGTGACTACTGATACCACTTATTGTTTTTAATTTAAAATATTTAGTTACTATGCCCTGAATCACTGGTATCTCAAGTCCTATTTCTTCCCAACTCTAATTCATCCATGTAGTGCCACCAAATAGGGCTCCCTAAGACACTCCTCTTGAAGCTCCTCTGCCAAAACATACTGATGGATATGTCCCAGCATAACTATCTTAGCGATAAATGTCCTAGCATTCCAGATCTCCACTGTATGGCTCAGTTGCTACCTAATCTACATCCCAGCTTCTGTAATAGCCTACTTAAATCCCCAAATGTGACTTTTTTTAAAAGATTTTTTTTTTTATATGTCAGAGAGAGAGAGCACAAGCCAAGGGAACAGCAGGCAGAGGGAGAAGAAGATTCCCCGCTGAGCAGGGAGCTGGACTCGGGACCCAGAACCCTGAGATCATGACCCGAGCCGAAGGCAGACAGCCAGCAGACTGAGCCCCCCAGGCGTCCCGGCAAATGAGACTTCTCATCACATGGTGTGAAAAGCATATAGACTCTGTAGTAAACTTTGAGCAAATCAAAACCTCTCCAAACTTCCACTTTTCTTTCAGTGAAATTGAACACTAGTAGTCCATCTCTTTATCTCATTCATTCATGTCTAACCAACCTGTTCTGAGGTTCAAATGGGAGGCTTCTTTAGCCAGCCATAAACTGTACAGCCCCATACAAATGGTGTCTCTCAGCGCACCCCAACCTTACTGGGTGGGGTCTGATCCTCTAGCCTGAGGGAGACCTGGCTCCACACCTCTTGCAGCTCTCATGAACACAAGGCTGCAGGTCTGGGTCCCAACTTCTGTAGCAAGGACACAGCCGTTCTCTCTTGGACACATTTGTTCCTAGTTTTGTGGTTTGCCACCTGAAATGACTTTCCCACTTCTCTGTAAACCCAAGCTCCCAAGTTAAGCTCAAGCTCAGTCTTTCTGAAGTCTTCAACAAACCACTCCAGACCACACGGATGGCTCCCTTCTTCATTTCCAAAGCATCCATTTAGTGGCCACACTGTTGCTGGGGAAATGTTATTCTATAAAATTATTTAACAGGGTAGATATAGTGAAATTCTAATTTGTTAATGATGCTCTCCTGAAGGAAAGAAACCCTAATTTACATTTCTATATCCTTCCAAGTAAACCCAACACATCACTGCATATATATAATACCTATGATGTATTTTGTTAACCAATTCCTTGCAGAATGGTGTGGGAGGAAAAAAAAATGATGATGGATGACAACCCAGTAATCCCAGGATCTAATCCTGGTTCCAACCATTAATTAAGACTTTGGACAAATTAAGCATTTGGGTAAACAGTGATTTAACCTGCATCTCTTTTCCTCTCTCTCTCAATCTTTACCCCAAACAAAATGGGAATACCACCACCTGACCATTCCTTCTGTTACTTCAGCTTCATTCTTAAAAAATTTGAGCGAGTAACAACACTTTGCAACACACTGTATTATGAGCCTCGGGCAATAACAAGGACAGATAAGAAATAATTATTTCCTTCTAGGCAAATGCATTGGCGTCAGGACAACACATACAAAGCTACAAACATAAGGCTGATTTTTGACAAATGCGGTATTAGCCATGGTAGAAATGAGGTTAATGAGAACATAAAGTGGATGGGAATTCCAAATGGAGAATAAAGAAAAGGTTGCAAATGTGACGCCTGAGTGCAGTAGTAAAAGGCTAGTAGTGGGTTAACTGAAACCAAACTCAGGGGAAGAAATTTTTAGGGGGGAAAAAAAAAGTCAACCAGAGTCAGGAAAGCAAAGAACCCATGTTTAATGTTCTCTGAAGAAGTATTACAGGATTAGCTCACCTTTTCCCAAAATTCGGTCATCTGAATACCCCTCCGAGGGTTTTATGTGCTCATTTTCTATTATTTAGGTGATAGCCTTATAAATCGATTCAAATTTTTTCAAGTTTTTACTTAAATTCCAGTTAACAGGGTAATATTAGTTTCAGGTCTACAATAGAGTGATTCAACACTTCTGTACATCACCCAGTGCTCATCATGACAAGTGCCTTTCTTAATCCCCAATCCCTATCTCACCCATTCCCCACCCTCTCCTCTGGTGACCATCAGTTGTTCCCCAGAGTTAAAAGTCTGTTTCTTAGTTTGCCTCATTTTCTTCCCTTTGCTCATTGGTT
This sequence comes from Mustela lutreola, assembly GCF_030435805.1. Taxonomy (NCBI): domain Eukaryota; kingdom Metazoa; phylum Chordata; class Mammalia; order Carnivora; family Mustelidae; genus Mustela; species Mustela lutreola. Next base: position 99,244,500 of record NC_081299.1, on the reverse strand, counting down.
TTGTTTCTTAAATTTCACATATGAGTTAAATTACATGGTATCTGTCTTTGATTTATTTTAAGTTAATACTCTCTAGCTTTGTCCATGTCATAGCAAATGGCAAGATTTCATCCTTTTTATAGCTGACTAATATTCCATTGTGTGTGTGTGTGTGTGTGTGTGCATTACATTACATCTTCTTTATCCATTCATCAACCAATGGGCACTTGGGCCGTTTTGACTAATATAGATAATGCTGCTATAAATATCAAGATGCATGTATCTCTTTGCATTAGCATTTTTGTATTCTTCAGGTAAATACCTATTAGTACAATTGGTGGGTTATAGGGTAGCTCTATTTTTAACTTTTTGAGGAAGCTTCATACAGTTTTCCAGAGTGGCTGCACCAGTCTGCATTCCCACCAACAAAGCAAGAGGGCTCCCCTGTCTCCATACTCTGGCCAACACCTGTTATTTCTTATGTTGTTGATTTTAGCCATTCTCTGTGAGGTGGTATCTCATTGTGGTTTTGATTTGCATTTCCCTGATGATGAGTGATGCATCTTTTGATGTGTCTGTTGGCTATCTGGATGTTTTCTTTGGAAAAATATCTGTTTGTGTCTTCTGCCCATTTTTTAATTGGATTATTCATTTTTGGGGTGTTGAGTTTTGTAAGTTCTTTCTATAGTTTGGATATTAGCCCTTTATCAGATATGTCATTTACAAATCCGATTCAAAAATTTTAACTTAATTTTCAGAGAAATACAATTTTATATCAATAGAGATATGATTAGCTAGATAGAACTATAAAAATAAACACCATGTCATAATGCCAAGTGTTGGCTAGTATGTTTTTATTTAAGGTGGGCCACAAGAGAGATTTTCAAGCAAGATTCGGGGGGTAGGGGCGAAAGCAAAGGAACAAGGGAGCAGCCATCTTGTTTTCTTGTTCAGAAGCCTGGGGCAGGTGCTTCTGCGCCTCACATACATTGCTACTTCCTTGCTGGCTCACTCTGTTGGTGCAGCAGGGCAGCTGGGACTGCGACTGAGCCACGCTCCCCTGAACGCCCCCACAGCATCTCTGACTCCTGGGCCAGGTGTGTGTTTAGTTCCATGATGGAAGGCAGTTGCTTCATCAAGGCTGGAGGCAGTGAGAATGACATTTCTAATGGTCATTTCCAGTGGCTTCCAGATCACAGTTTCCCTTCCAGACTGCCTTCCCTGCAGACTTCAAGCTCCAACAGCGGACACAAAGACAGCAGCCTTTACAGGGACTGCTTAGCCAGCTCCCACAGTTGCATATTGTCAAATTTCTGTAATAAATTATTCACTGACTTCATGTATAATCCTATACCTATAAATACATATGCTACACACACACATATGCACACAGACGTGGGTCCCCATCCCAGGAGTTCTGCTTCCTGCCTCTCTGGTTGAACTGTGACTGACACCATCTTGAACAAATATGGCCCAATATTAGCACTTACCAAATTTGGAAGTAGGTACATGTGTGGTTGTGACATTATTTCCTGTATTTCATTGGAAATGTTTCATAATTTAAAAAGAAGTTTTAAAAGAAAACGAGTAATAAATACAATGAAAACAGAAAAAAGTCATTACATTCCAACCAGGCAATGTCTTCTGCCAAGGACTGACCCCTTCTACAGTTCTTACTTGTAGTTCATTCCCTTTGTTAAAACAGAAATACTGGCAAATGTTTTGGGAGGTGCTAGCACCGAATGAGACTTTCTTCTTAGAAACAAGACAGATTAAGTAAGAAGGGAAGGAATAACCCTCTCATTTTATAAGCTAATGCTATATTTAATACTACGTTCATATACCACCTAAATCCACCATGCCAGCCATTCTTTGGGACACCAGAGAATGCAGAAAGACAGAAGGTTAACAATGACGAGAGGACACTTGTAATGACAAGCACCAGATACTAAATGTAAGTGATGAATCACTGAATTTTACTCCAGAAACCAATACTGCACTGTATGCTAACAAAATTTAAATTAAAAAAAATTAAAAAGGAAAAATTAGAAATGACTGATGGGGTAACAGAGACTCCAGAACAAAGGTGAGAGGGTATCCCTGGAAGGAGGGGACAGGTGTCTTCCTCTTGGACACCAGGAGAAATATAATGATAAGTGAGGATCAAAATTAATTTTGAAGGAAAAAGAAGGTACATTTAGGAAGATTACACTTCTATTCCACCCATAAAGTTGGAACAAAGAACATCTGGGGAGAAAGCGAGCAAAGTAGTCAGGAGAAATTCGAGCTTGGGAAGCATGGTCAACAGCCAAGTAGAAGAAGTGCGTACCAGAGCCAGACAGTGGCCTAAGAGCATGGGTTTCAGGACTGTGGAAAAGAGGAACTAACCAGCCTACGTTTGCAACAAGAGAGAATGAAATAAGCAAGTTCCAGTACAGCCCTATGTTGGAACACTGTGCCCTAGCCTTTAGAAAATACGTGATGGCTCATTTATGAGCACAGCAAGGCATTCACAATACTGTTGAGAGACAAAAATCAGGTTAAGATCCAAATTTATGCCCAAAAGGCAAACGTATGCATTTGTATAATGAAAAGTCTAGAAGGAAATCTACCGAAATGTGAGCACGTTTCATGTCTGGATGGGCGAAGTTCTGGTGTGTTTTATTTTTCCTCTTTTCTCTTTTCTATATTTTCCTTTTTGTACAATCACCATATACGACTTGATGAGCATCGTAAGATTCCTGAGTGCAGATGTCAGAAGTCTGAGCATTTGGTTAAGGAAACCAGAGAGGAGAGTCCTGAGCTGCATGTGTCCTGGGGTTTGCTGGCTCCCCCTCCTAAGGCAGCCTGTGACCATGGTGATGAGCCAAGCTCCTATTCTGCAGACCTCAAGGTGACATGGACACAACACCAACCAACTGCCAGGCACTGAGCAACTTTAAGAAATCCTGAACTTGCAGAACAAATGAATTAAACCTTCACAATCCAGCCATTTCCCAGAGCACAATTGTGCTATGGGCTAGTGAGGGCTCACCTACATGAACTCACTTGGCCATCTCACAGCACAGGGTCACAGCATTCCAGTCTACCATTCTTTCTGTCACACAATGCCTGTTTTCGCACTTCCAATGACGTGTGTGTGTGTGTGTGTGTGTGTATGTATACTGTCTTATTAAGGGAATATCTTCTCTGTCAGAGCCCAGGCTAAGCAGCTGTGCTGTGGGAGGCCAAGGCAGGCATGCTGCTGGGGATCTGGGTGCTGGACAGGTGTCGAGCTCATTGCTTTCCAAGGCACATCCCAATTCTTGAGATGCCCAAGACTCAGAGGAGCTTGCTATACCTCTCTGGGGCTCCCTGTATGTCCAACAACTCCCTGGATGGAAATCTGGTCTGATCAGTTTGCAACTTCATCTGCTTTACACCAGGGGGCAGTGTCTATCTATAGACAACAGCTTTCCTGAGGCCAGACTTGGGGGGCAACCATAGATCTGGTCTCTCTGAACTATGGTGCCCCACTCATCTAAAGGGATGGAAGAACACCAGCAAAGGTTCCCCGGATTATCACCCAAACTCACGGCCACTCTCTGAGGGCAGAGAGAACTAAATCTGAGGGTGAGGGCAGCGTTAACCCTTGCTCAGAGTAGCAGAGAACCTGGTAGAGGTTCCCTTGTTCTGGAGTCATGACACAGCAGCTCCTACTAATGCCCTACGTTCTCATCATGGCTGACCCCCTGGTGCTGGTGAGAAGCCCCTGAGGCAGAAGGGGCTGGCCCTAATGACTAACCCGGTGAGGTCTTCACTAATATGGACGGTAGGAACTTCATTACCTGCTTGTGGTGCAGAGGCTGAAACCACCTCAGAGACCCCTCACCGAGAAAAACCTTTCCATGAATCTCCCGGGGAGACTCAGACACAGAGGCAAAGGCACGCAGGTGGGACACATTCATTGTGACAGTGGTTCTACACAGAGTTTAATAAAGCACCCTGAACAAAACTCCCTCTACTTCACGCTCCTAAATGTTAAACTCACAGACCACAATTCCCAGGGCTAACTGGTTAAAGGAATAGCAACAGGAGAGTGGATGGTTAATCTCATACTGTGAACTGTAGCATTTCCTTCTAAGTAAGCACATCTTCTATACCACATTGTTTTTTTTTTTTTAAATGTAACACAGAGAAGCAAAACAAAATAAAATTCATGAACCCGCCATCACAACTAACTAGTTTCATTTTATTATATATGCTTCAGATTTTTAAAATACAATATTATGAACTCAGAGCAAATCTCCTTGCAGCCCACCTGTTCCCCCCCATCCCTTCCTCCCTGGAGTAACCAATCTCAGAATTGGATGTAGAGCTTTCTACTCTATAGGTTTACACTTCTTCATTGCCCATATACATTCATAAACCAAATATGGTATTGTCTCCTATGTTTTTACAAAGTTTTATGAAGTTATGTGTCACATTGTATACACCCTGATGGCTATTTTTTGACTTTAACGTTGGGTTTTAGAAATCCATTCCTGGGGCGCCTGGGTGGCTCAGTGGGATAAGCCACTGCCTTCGGCTCAGGTCATGATCTCGGGGTCCTGGGATAGAGTCCCTCATCGGGCTCTCTACTCAGCAGGGAGCCTGCTTCCTCCTCTCTCTCTCTCTGCCTGCCTCTCTGCCTACTTGTGATCTCTGTCAAATAAATAAATAAAATCTTTAAAAAAAAAAAAAAGAAAAAAAGAAATCCATTCCTGTAGCTATTTATAGATCTGGTTCATTCACTTTAACTCTCACTTTCTATCAAATTTATACGACACTTTAAATATCTGGTCCCTTTCCGAGAGTCATTTAGGTGGTTACTCATTTTTGTTATTACAAACGGTGCTGCAATAAACATCCTAGACAGATCTCCTTGTGCCAGGTTCAAGAGACATTGGGAGGACACACACCTGGGAGTCCAACGCTTGGTTTTAATCGTACTAGGCAATGCCAAATAGTTCTCTAAACCAGTAGTTCCCATGTCTCATTTTCATCACACCTGGACTGTAAGACTATTTCATGTTTGCTAATCTAGTAAGTGTGAAATGATATTTCATAGTCATTTGAATATGCCTGTTCCAAATGGCCAGTGAAGGTAAACATCTTTTCACGTGTTGACTGATGCACTTTCCTCTTCGGCAACACTACCTGGTCAATCAGTCCTCTTTCTAAGACACCATGGAAAGACATTTATTGCATGAATGATTTAAATGCACTGATAGCTCCAGGATATAATAAATAAGGTTGGGGTTATTATTATTATTATTTTATTTACATTAAAATAATGCGTTCCAGAATACCAGATGCCTGTACCTTAAGCTCAGGTCCACAGTGTCATCACAATTTTGCTGGTGAAACTAATGCTTGTTACAGATTACATGTTGGCTAATGGATGTTTTAAATTCTGTGCAAATCAAACTACAATCTGTGATTCGTAATCCCTAGGAAGATGAACGAGCTGGAGTCGATGGCTCAGAGCAAAGAAGTAGGATCCCTTTTCACTTTGTGTCTAAAAGGATCCTAAAACAAAAAATTGTATTCCAACACTCCTCCTCTAGACAGCCTAGCAAAGAAATATACACAGATGCAAACACCAAATAATGATGATGGCGTCACTGTCAGGAAATAGAAACAAAGTACATAGAATTATTCATATTTACGTACCACAAATAGCTCTTACCCGAGGGAAGGCACATATATCTGGAGAGTAAGAATTTCTCTAACTGCAAAACAAACTATTACTGCTTGTTCATAAGGCAACTGTTTTTACATAAGGCAATTATTTTTTTCCTTTAAGCTTTTGGCTCATGCATTTTCAAACCACACAGCACTATTATGAGGGGCATTTGCATCTTATCATACGAAGAGAAATCTACAAAATCTGCCTCTGTTCTTTTCATATCTGAAAGTTGACCATTACAAAGATTCCAAAGATTGTGGTTTGCAAAGAGTGATAAGATGAGTCTCCTAGCTAAAGGAAACTGGATATTGACATAACTTTTGATGGGCCACATGATGCTATCAATAATCCAAGAAAACAGCTAACCTAAAGATCTTTAAGAGTCAGCTTTGTAATGTGGTTTTGTCCTTTTAGTTTGCACTTGGGTATGTTCGAAGGAAAGGGAGTTAAACCACTAAAAATACTACTAATGGCCCCAGAGGGAAGAAAACTCAAGAGGATATAAACTTGCCATCTCTGGCCCTCTGGTTCTGTGTTTCTCAGCTGGGGATGGTCATTACCAAACCACAGATGCAGGAAAGGCTCCTGCCGTAGCAGAGACTCTCTGTCTGGCAGTCTGATTCTCAACATGCAGCGCTCTCGGGCAGGGCTCCCTCTCCCTGGCAAGGCTGCTGCACAGGTGGTCTCTACGTTCCTTGGGCAACAGGAGACCAGGGTTTTGGGTTTTATTTTTTATTTTTTTTAAGACTTTATTTTTTTAAGTCCTTGACACCCAACATGGGGCTCAAACGCACAGCGCCAAGATCAACGTTCCACCAACTGAGCCAATCAGGCGCCCCAGGGTTTTTGGGTTTTAAAGCAAACACCAATCTCCCATCTAAGCCTACTCTGAAAAGGGCTTAATTTTTTTCTCTGTTGGAAGAAGCAACCTGCATAAGACGGTGAAAGCATCATGGTACAACTGTGTAATGGGGCTCCCAGACTCCCACTCCACAGGCCAACCCTCACCAAAACCATCTCTAACAACAGACTTGGTAGAGAGATCTTTGGTGATCATTCACTCTCACATCCAGGATGGCTCTAGGTGACCCCAGGACCATGTGGATTACATATCTTAAAGGGTGGTTAAGTCCTCAGAAACAGGTACTGCTGGGAAGGATTCACTTCTGCCTGGAGTGACGCACCTACTCTGTTGGGACAGAAAACGACAGGGCACCTTCCAGCTCACACGTAAAGATAAAGCCACTCATTCCCACCACTCTCAAGACCTGGTTCTTTGATGGTAAATACTGACCACATGTCAGGCAGGCATCAGGGAACAGTCATGTTTTCAGGTTTCGAGTTCTTTGGTAAACACTCCAACCAACTGGTTCAGCCATAAAGAAAAGTAAGTGAGGGAAATAACGGGTCCTGAGCCCAGATCAGTAGCCTTTTTAGTGCTGCACACCCTCAAGGTAAACTTAATTTCTGTAGGCCTGTAAGAAGATAATGACAGCAGTCAGAGTGTAGGGATAGGGGCAGGGTTGGCACTGTTCGGAAAAGGAGTCCTGTGCCGGGAATTCTCAGTTAGAAGAGAAAAGAAAAAGGATTTTCTCAAAGAAAAAGTACTATACATGAACAACAGGCATCACTGATACAATTCTATTTTCTAGGTATTAAATATTCTTTTATGATTTAGGAAAATAGTTTTTCTCCTGCAGGAAAATTACTTTTAAAGCTGAAAGAATGAACTTAAAGGAACTTCAGAATATTGTATATTGGTGAACTGAGAACTTGCTTTGCTAGAAAAAGGACATATACCATCTATCTGTCCATCACTGGAACAGCTCTTCTGGCTAGTGATAGAATCAACTAAACTTGCAAACATTTTAACAGGAAACAGAATCAGAAAGATAATCTGTACCTTCCCCCACACCCCCATCTGCCTGTTGAGCATTGCCTTCTGCCAGGTTTAAGCAACTGGCTGGCGGAGTGGTGGTTTGACTCAGGACTTCCTGGTACTTTCCCTAGGATAATTATCATCACAGGGTCATTGAACTTATTTACCTGTCCACCTCCCTCAGCGCCTAGAAGGCAAGGGGGTTCCATGCGTCCATCACTGTAGTCGCTGCTAAGCACATAGTAGGTAGGCACTCACTAAATATGTGTTGACTAAAGGAGTAGTGCAATGACTGACTCACAGCAGATGGTAATAAAGAATTTGTGAATGAACTGCTTTTAGAATATTGGGAGCAGTAATTGATGTTAAATGGGCCATTTAGACGGGCAAAGGAGGAGTAACTCTTGCCTGGCAAAGTGTATCTATAGTGACCTTGAGCATAGGAAACCCGCATTTTTAGGCTGGGTGGGGAAGCAGTCCAAGACTTCGGTACAATGAAGAACGGTGTAAAATGGCATTATTCAACTTAGAAAAGTCTCCGCCGGAGGTTGGCCTCTGGGCAGAATGACCCAGCAGAACTTAAAGCGGAGAGGAAGCAAGCCTCTGCACGGAAACCTTCCGGCCGGGAAGCCCCCTCGAATCCAGATACCCAGACCTTCAGGAGGCCGCTCTAGACCGGACCTTCTCAAGCCTGAGATCAGAGCTCTCTCCGTGCTCCAGATTCCAAGGTGACGTAGCCACAGGTGAGAAACAACTCCCTCGCGCATTCCCTTAGTCCAGGTGACCGCGGAACTGGGCATCATCTCTTCCCCAGCTCAAGGGCTGAAGTACACCCCCTCCTCTTTCTCCCCCGCCTTCTCCCACTCGAGGTGGCGGGATGGGTGGGCCTGGCGGAACCGCCCAAGGGGGCAGGCTCTGAGGCTTGGGCGGGCACCGCTGGCCAGGCCCGCCGGCGACCTTGGCGGACTGCGACCCAGGCCGGCCCACGCGCGGGGCGGAGTGGGACTCGCGGCCCCTCCGGGTTTGCGCGGACGCGGCGGGGGGGCGGGGAGGATGGTCCGCGGGAGGCGGGGAAGCCGGGTACTGGAGGCGGGGAGCGGCGGGGGACTCACCTGCAGCAGCACGGCCAGGAGGAAGCACAAGTACATCTGGTAGATGCCCATCTCCCCCACCGCCTGGAACGCCTCTTCCACCTCCATGGCTGGCCTGGCCCGGCAGCCCCGGCTCGGCCCCGCTGAGCAGAGCCGCAGCGGGAGCGGGGTCAGAGCGGGAAGGGGGCGGGGGCGGGAGCGGGAGCGGGAGCGTGCGGGCGGGGCGGGGCGGGGCGGGGCGGGGCGGCGCGTCTGCGCGGGCGGGGCGCGGCCCCAGCTGTACGGGGCCGCGCGGCTTTCTGGTGGGGTCCTGGGTCCAAGGGGGCTGGCTGTGCGCGCCGCTCTCGGGGCGAGGGAAGAGGATGTGGGCTCGGGGTGAGGCATCCTCGTGGATGGAGAAACACGGAAACAGCGCCAGCTGGCACCCGAGCCCTCTGGGGGCGGGGGCGCAATAACTGGGCGACCTGGGGGCGGCCCTGAATTGTTTGTCCTGTTGCCCAAATCGGGGGGGGGGGGGGTTAGGGGCGTTGTGGAGCCGTCAGGGAAGAGTACTGGTCAGGCTTTCTTTGCAGTCCTACTCTGTGCTAGCTTTGTAGAGGTCACCGGTAAACAAATTCTTGCAAAGCTGCGAGATTCATTTGCAAACAGAAATAGGCGGCAGGGAAAAAGGAAGTACAAAAGAGCGAAGGTGAAGGTGTGGGACAGGAGGTGATGGATGCCAAGGTGTTTGAAGGATCAGCAGCATTGGCGAGGCAGGGCAGAGTGACCGGTCGCCTGCCTTAAGTCCCCCCATTCCCGCACCCGCTGAGCTTGGTTTTAACAGCTGCCTACAATTCCCTAGTCGGAGCCATGACCCCCAACACAATGTGGACTGAAGAGGTCACCAACTAATGTTTTATTTAGGCTTTCACATCTAAGAGAGTGAGATAGGCCTACGGTTTTCTTTTCTTCCTACTGTCCTCGTCTATATTCGGCAGGAAGCTTACAGTGGTTTCCTGTAACCAGGTGGAAGTGTTTGATAAAGCTCTCCTTTAAGCCATTCGGATTGGCTAGTTTTGCAGGGCGATCCCATTCATTACAGAGGTAGATAGAAGGAGATACTACATAAATTTTTATGGCTTTCTTTCTTTAGTTTTTTTTTCTAAAAATGTTTCTACTTTATCAGTTGTTATTCCTGTTCTATAATAAACTTGTTCAGTTTGTTCTCTTAAGGTTTTATAAAATCGTGCTCTGGCTCTATGCCCTATTTTTCATTGTTAACACCGTTTATTGTTTATTTTTCACTCTTATCAGTCATGCTACAGGTTTATCTTTAAAAAAAAAAGTCCCAATTTTTATTTTGCGGTTTTTCTTCTTGTATTTGTTTTCTATTTTGTGGATTATGTGAATTCTTTTCCTCCTTACATTTGTTACTGTACAATTCCCTTATTAGCTACATGACTTGAAAGTTTAGCTTATTTGCTTTTATTTTTACTTTTTTAAGAATAATTGTATTTCAGGTTATGCATTTCTCTTTGTTCTGATCTACAAGTGTTGTCATGTGGTTTTGTTGCTTTTAGTTTGGAATATTCCATTCCATGCACTGTCCGCTTTAAACCAGTGAACTATTTGTTAAGTTTCTTTCTTTCTCTGTCTCTTTCCCTCCCTCCCTTCCCCGCTCCCTTTCTTTCTTTCTCTTTTTTTTTTTGTTTCCAAGTAAATGTTATTGCTATTTTTTAACAATCCTTTTATTGTTGATTACTAATTTAATTATTTAAATGCTTTTTGAACAGAGATGATATTAAATCTTGCAAATTGTTTGAGGTTTCTTGTGACCAAATATGCAGTCATTTTAGAAAAAATAGGCTGAGTGTGTTGAAAATATTCTCCCTGTGTTTGGGTGTAAGGTTCTCTATAAATTAGATCAAGCTCATTGGTAGTATTCAAATAATGTGTATTACCACTGGATATATCAATTTTTAATAAATGTGTCAAAATCTTCTGAAGTGTTTATCATTTTTGAGTTTTTATCAAGATCTTTTTATTTCTGTGGGTTCATAAAGGTACCAGTTGAATCGTTCCTTTTATCATGATAAAATAGCTCTTTTTTAATGCTTTTTGTCTTGATTTTTATTTTGTCTAATGTTAATATTGCTGCATCCAAGGGTTTTTGGTATTATTTTTCTTGTAATTTTTATTTTCATCCTTTTTTGTTCATCAAGGTCTAGGCATGTTTATGGAAGGAGGGTCTTTTTGTCCATCCAATTTGATAGTCTTTGTCTTTTAACATGTGAGTAAAATCCATTTATACTTATTGTGAGTGATATATGTGGAATTATTTCTACCATTTCATTTTCTGTTTTCTGTTTCCCATCATCTCATTTTTCCCCCTTCTTAGCAATCTGTTGGAGTCCGAAAGCCATTTCACCCTGCCCTTCTCTCTTTTTGCTATTTGGGGACCTACACCATCATCATCATGATGATTGCACCATCATCATCATCATCATTATTATTATTTTGGTAGTTACACCTATATTTTTAACATCTACATGACCGTACACTCTTCTACAATGTTCATCGTTATTTAAAATTACCTCTATTCTCTTTTCAAACTGATAGGAACCTACAAAAGATTCTGAAAGGATGCAGAACAAGTCTGCCCAAAATATTTCACTTCCGCATGTTCACTCTTTTTAGCAGAAGGCAGTAGAGGCACAGCAGACTCAAGAAAAATTTTCCTCTCTTTTAAACTACCTAAAAGAATCTAGATTGGAGGCCTATCCCAGAAAGAGAATGATTACTAAAGGATAACTTTTTAATCTGAAAGACTTATTTGTATGGCAGGATAAACATCTAATCACCAAACATTTGCTCTTCTTACTGTCCTATGAATTACCCTTTACCCCTTTGAAGTCCCAGGCCCCTATCCCATTCTTTAGTTCAGGATAGCATATAAGCCCCAAAAGCCCAGCTTGTCCTTGGATATCATGTTCATATTCCCTGTATGAAAAAAATTAAATGTTTTTTTTCCTGTTAATCTACCTTATGTTATTAGACCAGCCAAAGAACCTAGAATGGTTAAAGGAAAATGTTTTCTCCCCAACAATTCCAAGAAAGCTTTATCTGAGAAAACATAGGAGGACATAAAGATGTTATATTCTGGAAAACTTTGTTAGGTGACTCAAGAAGTTACTGTTGTGGTACTAAACCATTGATGGAGAAAATTTGGAAGTGTTTTATTAAAAAATTTCTATTCTTAAGAAAAATTAGCCTGCACTTGGAAATAATAAGAAAGTAAGAAGACGACTATGTGTGCTTCTAATGTAGTAATGAAGCATCATTTAACAGGCCAACCACATGGTTATTTAATACTCTAAGAGAATTTACCTGTGGTTACTACACAGGTTATTACTACCTGTGGTTACCTGTGGTTACTACAAATTAGAGTCCAGATACTCTGCAGTTCTATTTAAATTTTTGTTTGGTAGAGATGTAAAGATTATGTTCAACAGAAAAGACAACCTATTATTTAATTACCCTATAAAACATTCACTAGTTTTGTACAAATCTAGAAATCCCATTTTAACATACTTATTTTTTTTCTAGAAATTACCAGTGCCTCAAATTACCAGTGCCTCAAAGGTGTTCTTAGCACCAGCTTTTCCAGAGTACTGGTTCTTTCATCAATTGAAATAAAATATTTGACATGGGTTCATTATCTATTGGTAAGAGAGTCACAGTTTAACTTTTGAAAATTTTTCTTTGACATTATGATGTATGGGGAATGAAAAATTATAAATTAATACTCATATGATATACAGCTAACTTAAATTGTTAAGTAGAAATTGGGTAAGTTTAGTTTATCTTCTTAAAAGTTTATATTATAATTCATCTTATATTAGATGTATATGGACATATATGCTAAAAGCAGTTGGGAAGTGTGAGAACAGAAAGTATAATCTGCAGATTGTCAGAAATAAGATCTGATGGAGGAATCTGATGGAGAAATAAGATTTGATAGAGGCCAAGTATGCAGTGCTAAGGAGCTTGAACTTTCTCTTACAGGTGATAGGGAGCCACTGAAGTGTTTTAAGCTACAGTGGTATGATTTTTTTTTTTTTTTTTTTTATTATTTTTTTATTTTTTTTAAAACTTTTTTTTTTTTTTTTTTTTTTTTTTTAGATTTTTTATTTATTTATCAGAGAGAGAGAGGACGAGAGCAAGCACAGGCAGACAGAATGGCAGGCAGAGGCAGAGGGAGAAGCAGGCTCCCTGCCGAGCAAGGAGCCCGATGCGGGACTCGATCCCAGGACGCTGGGATCATGACCTGAGCCGAAGGCAGCTGCTCAACCAACTGAGCCACCCAGGCGTCCCCAGTGGTATGATTTTTAAAGATGACTTGACAGCAGTGTTAAAAGCATGTAACACCAGTTGAAACACTGCTCTAATGGCCCAGGCAAGAACCAAATGAGGACCTGAGGGTTTAAACCAGAACAGTAATAATAAAGATGGAGAAGTGAGGTCAAATTTAAAGTAAAATTTCAAAAATTAATAGTGACTGCATTTTGCACAGGCAAAAGAGAGAGAACTCAGAAGCGACTCCTGTGTTTCTGACCTTGATGACTCAGGAGATGGAGGTACTCTTAACTGAGGTAGGGAACACAGAGGTTGGAGTAGATTGGTAGTGGTGGGTTGCAGGGCCTAGGACAGGAATGGTGGCTCCGACTGACGTTGCTCTTTTAAATGGTCGTTGCCCCTTTAAGATTCTGCCCTTCCCCCTTAACCCACCCAGACCCCTGCTGGATTTCCTTGCCCTAATTTACAGTCAGCACCAAAGCTTCTGAGCATGCGCTGAAGAAAGAGCTGGACTAATTAAAGCTCTCCTGAGGCTCAAGGTATTGCATCTGTGGCTCTCAGCAAAGAGTTCCATTTTGAGAGCGTATTTTCCCCATCTGACTATTCTTTTCTCATTTTTCTTAAGCCCTTTCCTACTACAATCTTGTAGTACCTGAATCTTTATCAGGAATGGTGAGCATTGTGGGGTTTTTTTTAATAATAAAAAATTAAAATAATGTTTAAAATAGGGTGTCTGTCAATAAACACTTTGGGGGATTTGAGGAGAAAAGCCGTAAACTTTATCTGGTAAATTATATGAAGCATTGAGGCAAAAAGACTCAATCTTTATAATCTTTCTAAATTATTCTAAAAGCTGCACACCTACCCACTGTATCATGTCTTCTGCTCTATTGGTAATTTGGTGAGCTGGAGGGCTATTGAAATTTGGTGTGCAAGATAAGACTTCATGCATGTCAAGTGTTGTTTCAAGTCCTGGGAAATCAGTGTCGTAGATCCACCTAAATATACCAAAAATGATTATCTTCCTTAAAAATCTAAAGAATATTTTCCCTTCTGCATAAACCTTCATGCTGTGATAACCTTTCATTGTTAGTTCTTCACGGCAACATACCTTCATAAAGGTAACCAAAGTTCAAATACCTCTGTCAACCTTAAGTTGATATAAACACCACAAATATGATGGGAATAACCAGATCACAAGGAAGCCTTCCTCCTGGGAGGAAGGAGCAAGAAGACTGAGGGAGGAGAAGCAAAAAGCAGATGGAATTGGCAGGGAGATGAACGTGTCTCCATCAACCAGCCCCCCAAACCAACAACTATCATTCAGAACCATTCTCTAGTAGGTGACAAGTATATACTAAAATAAATCTAAATCAGTGGAGAGAAATTGGCCATTCCCATGTCTTAAACCTTAGCAATACAGGAAAAGAGGACCGGCATTAAAGAGAGCATGTGATGTGATGAGCACTTGAGGTTCTATGCAACTGACGAATTACTGAACTCCACATCTGAAATTAATGAGGTACTATATGTTGGCTAATTGAATTTAAATTAAAAACAAAAGCAAATGAGGATAAGTAGAGTTAGGTCTAAAATTCAAGAGGTTGGTAGAGGGACATGAAGTATGAGAGAAATCAGCCATTAATTGTGTGTGAAGTTAGACAGTAGAGTGTTTTGCTTGCTGAGTCCAATTTTACATGCTGTCCCAAGAGGCACTGAGCTAAGATAATAGGACATTCATTTAATTCAACAAACTCATTCCTGAGTGCTCAGCTTGAATGAAAATGTTCATGTTGTTGTTCCTGGGGCTGCTGCTACTATTTCTTACATGGGAGTCACCCAACACCCGAAACGATGAATTTCCTTTACTCATGGGGTCAATTAACTGGGACTACAACGCAGTAGGATGGGTGAACATTTAGCCTGTACAAGGACAAATGCTTCCATGTTGCCCCAGATTAAAATCTGGATGTTCTTGGAGCTGTGTTCACCACCTTAGCTGTTGAGTGTTGCTCAAAGCTGATGATAACCTGCACATGGAGAATTTTAACCACAACTGGTTCTTCCAGTTAAAACCAACAACTGACGTTGCTTTCAGAAAATAGTCAACCAAAGTAGATGTCAGAGAATCAAGTGTGATCTACTCAATCTTAGATAGGAGAGCTCGCCAATCCTAAAGCATTCCAAAAATGTAAGTATTAGATTCATTCGACAAACACTTGCTGAGCAACTCCTCTGTCCTGGGGGATGTTCTGGGTGTGAGGAATACGGCATTAAGCCAGCAGCGCCTCTCCCTCTCCCTCTGCCTGGGCACTTGCATTCCAGGGAAGACTTCCTTCTTGGCTGCAATTCTGGATGGCTGGGGTGGTGGAGGAGGAAGTGGCAACTATGTAAATTGCATGCTGGCTCTACTATCTGATCATGAAACCAACCCCAAATCCATACGTTACAATGTGGATAAAGTAAATCATAAAGCACTTTGCAATCCAGTCAATCTTCTTCAGTCCCTGTATTTATCTGCCTTAAGAAGAATGTAACCAAACGTCATCTCCAGTAATGAAAGTCACTCAGTAGAAAGTTACAATAATGCACAAATTCACAAAAGAATCTGCCTGATCTTCAGAACCAAAGGAATCCCTGAATCCCTCGTTTACTGGCATACAGCTATCTGAGCCAAAAGATCATAATGCATTTTCAACAATATAAACTCCTCTTGATCATCCTCATTTGTGTGAGAATGAGGACAGCCGAACAGAACCAGTCAAATCCTTCTGTCAGTTGTGTTTTCCAGCGCAAGATTTTGAATATTCTCGGCTTCATTTTCCGCTCTTACCAGGGCTGAGACGCTTCTGTCACCTTTTTTTTTAAGTCACGTGTTCTCCCACAAATCTAATGCAAGTGAATGGTTTTTCTCAGGAAAAGGAGGATGCAGGAGAGGGCGCACTCACACACGTATTTTGAATACAATTTTATTTTTAAAAATCACCTAGTCCAACCGCAACATGATAGAAATCATGAATTTAAGGCTATTGGACATTAGATAATATGTTCAGAATGATTAAGGAAGGTCGAGAAAGTCACATGCTTGGTAGAAAGGTACATGAAAACCCCAATTCTCAAAAGTTTGGGCTTTTTTGTTTTTTAAAACTACCGGAGGCTGCTCTCCGGTTACAGGCCCCATCTCTGAGCAGTTTTTTCTTGCGTGGAAATATGAATATAGCACAATGTTATCTTTGGAACACATCTGAGCTCTGATTCCTTTGTAAACAGTAAATATGCGCCCGAATCCACAGTGATGTTGAGGTTGGGGGCTGAACAGGACCTGCCTGTCTCCCAAGCCGGAGACTTGAGTTGGGCGTGTGTAATAACTCAGCAACGTGACTGCAATCACAAACACACACAGAATGAGTTCTCCTCTGTTGTGTTTGCAGCCGAAGAATGGAATCGTGTTACAGCTTTCCTTTTTGTATTACTCCTCACTCAACAGCCATTCTGCTTTTGACCTGGGAAAACTGGGCCACAGAGATGCTGCACCATCAGGCATATTTCCTGTTGGGCTGTGAATGTCTAGCATATAGCTGATTCTGATTCACACCTCCTTAAGTCCTCTACCAATCCATGAAAGGCTATTTTGTCTCTTTGGTGCACTGTCCAAGCACCTTCTGCAGACAAAACAGCAACTGGTTCTTTGGGTTGTTGCCGGGAGATGACGATCTTCGGTCCCAGTGGTCAGTGATGCCTTCTCAGTCTGTCTGTTAATTGGCTGTGTTGCTAATGATGTGTCCTTGTCATGACAGTGTCCTGGTGACCAGCCTTCCTTTCCTCTCCATCTTCCTCCCACGCCCATACATGGAGGGTCAAAGGAAGAAGTAAGATAGGTGAAAGAAGGTGGGATTTTAGGAGTGCAATGGCTATGGCATAAAATAAAACAACCCAAGCAATGAGAGATACTTGAATAAAGATCCCTGAGTCCTTTGAAGTCTATGTCTTTATTTTTATCCCTGCTTTTTCCCAGCTGTGTATCTGTGAGATTAAAACGTGCTCGGTTGCAAGGAGATGGGTGTCCCTTCGAACAACGTACAATGGAAAGATATTTCCAGAGTTCATTTGGTTTTTACTTTGTGGGATATTAAAATACAAGCCGATAATCAGACAACCACTTAAGCAGAGAAGTTTCCTCTTCTGTGGTGTGGCTTGCACAGGGAGTAGGCATTCTGATGGAGATGTCCTATTGGAAGCTGGATGCAGAAGGCAAGGATGGATGTCGTGCTGGGGCTCTCTTCTGGCCCTGCCAGCAGGTGACCAGCTGGCACCAGAGACAAGCATGACAGCTTGGTGCACTCAACTGAGACCCACGTTTCTATTTTCCTTCATCCAGGGAATAGCTAAAAACACGATCTCTAATTCCCTTACTGGCATGGGGCAGTGCAGAAATAAATGAGCTTTGAGTTAAAGATTCTAAACAAAAATATGTCCAAACAATTTTCAAGCTGACACTTGGTAGTCGTGTTTTGAGAACTGAGTGATCTATGAACCAAAGTCTTGTGGGGCCCATGCATTCTCCACCCTAGAAACACACTTAAAAAGGCTGATGATACGAGAGACTTCACATTTGAAAATTCAGCCTTGAGCGCAGTGTTTATGGGATGAATATCTTTCTGGGAGACCTATACCATCTTGATGGGGATGCAGAGGTAAGCGAGAAGATTCGACCCTTCTCCTTTGACCATAGATTGCCTGATTTGACCTAGAATCAGCAAAGCCATGCTGAAGACTCACAAATATTTCAAATGAGCTCTTCAATGCTAATGCTTTCCTTTTCACTAATAGTTCCTTTTTAATTTTAAGGGTACCTTAAAAAATACCCTTAAAGCTCCCAAAGGATGGTTAAAAGGAGGGGAAACAAAAAAAGAAAAGAAGATAATATAGCCAGCAATTAAAGAGAACTCTGGAGGCACCTGGGTGGCTCAGTCGGTTAAGAAAAAGACTCCTGGGGGCGTCTGGGTGACTCAATGGGTTAAAACCTCTGCCTTCGGCTCAGGTCATGATCCCAGGGCCCTGGGTTTGAGTCCCACATTGGGCTCTCTGCTCAGCAGGGAGCCTGCTACCTTCTCTCTCTGTCTGCCTCTCCACCTACTTGTGATCTCTGTCAAATAAATAAATAAAATCTTCAAAGAAAGAAAGAAAGAAAAAGAAAAGGACTCCTGATTTTCGACTCAGGTCATGTTCTCAGGGTCCTGAGCCATGTGTCGGGCTCCATGTTCAGCAGTCTGTTTCTCTTCCCCTCTCTCAAATAAATAAATAAATCTTTAAGAAAATGAGAGACAGGTTTGCTGTAATAGGCTCAGGACTGTTAGACCTCAGGTTCATATGAACCACAAGGCAGGTGCATCTGAGACGCAAGCAACCTGCTCGGCCCCTCCGCCCTAGCCAGCTGCTCTGTGCTCAGAGACCCGGAAGTCCTGTATTTGCTGCAAACAATGTCCTTTCTGGGCCAGACTGCACTAGAACTCTATGGCAGTTGTACCCACCTCCCGGCTTCCCAGCACCTGCAAGGTCACTTTATTCCTTCCGGATTATATATGATATGTTTCCCAAGACCACTTGAAAATTCTTCCATACAGGGAAACAAAAGGAGAAACTTACATGAAACAATATCTTTCCTCCTTAGAAGCTGTCTGGCTAGTTGTAGCTGTTGGGAGGGTGGTGTGGGATCCAGAGGTTAACTGAAAAACAAATCTTGATGGGATTGCTTATATTTTCATTTTTTACAGCTTCCACTTCTCATTATATGTATGCTTTCCTTTAAATACAAGGGCGTATTTGTAATAACTTTTGAAGTCCTTTTTTGCCAATCTGCCAATTCTGTTATCTCTTCCTCGGTGGGTGTGTTTGTCTTGACTGATTTTTCTCCAGATTGTAGGTCTTAAATTCCTGCTTCTCGTATATATTTTTTTCTATCGAATGCTGGAAATTGTGAATTTTGGTCATTGAGACCTGGAGTTTGTCTTAGTTAAAGGATATTAGGTTTTATTCTGGCAGGCAGTTAATCTATTTGTGCATCAGCTTGACCTTTTGAAGCTTTTTCTTAAGCTTTGTTGGAGCGGCTTTGGAGTAGCCTTTACCGCAGGGCTAATTTAGTCCTCCAACAAAAGCATGACTCCTCTGAAGTGTCTGGTCCTACCCCAGGTGTTCATTGTAGTCGCTTCACACCATTTGGGCTTTTGCCTTTTCTATATCCTGGAATTGCTCTTTATGGGAACGCCAATAACTCTGACATCCAAAGGAGACTTTTCTGTTTCTGTCTTACTTGATCTCTTGGTAGTGGCACTGAACGCTCTTAGCCACTCCCACCTTCTTCAAACACTCTTTTCTTGGGACTTTGTTTCTGTACCTTACTTGTTCTGCTCTTACCAGCAGCAGTTTTGCTGGCACTCTTTCTACCTAATCTTTCAATATTCCTCAGTGTTTCCCTGAAGCGCCCTTCCCATTTCACTCTACATTCTCTCTTTCTCTGGAGGATCTCATGCTGCCCCATGGCCTCCACTCCCATCTAGCTTACAGGGGAAAAAAATTGTGTGCGTGTGTGTGTGTGTATGTGTGTGTGTGTGTAGGTGTGTGTGTGTGTGTAGGTGTGTGTTCTCAATTCTTGACTTCTTCCACCCTTCAGACTCCCCATTACCAACCTCACCTTCAGTATCTCTTTTGGGACATTTCAAACACATCACGTACTATAGTGACCTCATGATTCTAGCTCACTGCCCCACACCTGCTTCTCTTCCAACATTCTCACTTGTGAAAAGGCATTACCTAGTTTCTCATGCAAAACAAACAAACAAACAAACAAACAAAAAACCACCCGAGTCATCCTTATAGCCTTGCCCTTGATGTATATGAATACCAAAAACAATCATTTTTTTCCCTTCTAGATATCTGCTGAATCTGTCTCCAGGACCCCACAAGAATCTGTTGGCCTGCACACCAAGAGTGGTTCTAGAGCAGAAGGGAGATACAGCAGTGTTAATATGGCAGGATTGAAACAATCTCAGAGTGTTGTCCACAGCCAGATGGTTTGGGAAGAAGCAGAACATTTTCTATATCCGTGGAGAACAGATTAGACATGGTATAGGGAAGAGGGGACCCGAGGAGTTTTCAAGATGGGACCAAGAGGGTGCAGCAGAAGGCCGGGTGACCCTCTGACCATGGGTCAAACAGGACCAAGGGCTTCCCAGTATGACAGGATCAAGGAGACCAGATTGTTCACAGCATACATTCCTCCCCAAATTCAGATCAATACCAAGGAGGTGGGAAGACCCTCAAATTGACTGAAATCAGATTTCTAACTTCAAGAAGAATGGGAGCTTGACGATGAAATGAACTTCACATATATGCCAAATAATATTCTCCTTCTTTGCAAAGGAATAAAAATCATACCCAGTACAGGAACAACGTCACTGATAAAGACTTGCTGTTTGCCCTACATTGTGAACAAGCGTAAATGCAAAGAGGAAGTAGGCTCTGTAGTCAGGCAATCTTCATTGCCACCATCCTCAACCAAGCCACGGTCATCCCTTACCTGAACACCAATAATCACCTCCTTAGGATTCTCTCACCTAAATTCTTGCTTTCCTCCAATCTCAACTTTCCACACCAAAATAGGAGTGATCTTTTTGGTATGCAAACCTGATCCTATCACTCTTCTGCTTAGAACCCCAATAGCTTTTCTTCATTTTTAGAATGAAGTCCTTATCCATTTACCGGGGTCTTTGAGGCCCTGCACTGTCTTGCCAGTTACCCCTGGGGCACCTCGCCTTCATTCTTCTGCACTGGACCTCTCCTGGCTCCTCTGGGGTGCTAATTTACAGGCCTCCCTCTGCCTGGAATGTGCCTCCTGGGTCCCCTGCACATATCCTCGATCCTTCAGTTCCTGGCTCCAAGGCCACTCCTCCCCGCTTCTTCCTTCGCCCCAGTCAGTCTGGGGGCTCCTCGAGCCACTCACATTTGCTCCCTGCCCCTTTACCTCATTGTGCTTGACCCTCACTGTTCTCCATGAGGGCAGGGCCAGGGTCTTTTACCCTCCATACCCAGGGCACTTGCTATGCCCCAAATGGAGCAGTCTGGCACAAAAAGGATTGCAAGAAATGCTGGGTGAAGGAAAGGAGTCCAGAAAGCGAATTCGCACCAACGCATTAACAAAGTGTTCAGGTGCTGGCCTAGAGCATATTCTGATAAATTTAAAGCAGCCTGTCTATCCTGGAAAAGCTTGAACTCTTGACATATTGCTTAGGGAGACACGTCTGAGCCCCTGACACTTCCAGGCTGCTGTTCGCTAGGAGGAAAGGCAGGCGACCTTCTACTATTAACTCTGAATCCCTAGGTGCTTGTCCACCTGCTTCTCTAACCTGCCTCCCCTCCCACGGTGCTCAGCCCACAGGGGTTTTCTGTTCCTGAAACCCACTAAGTTCTCGCCATACCCAGGTCCTCGAGTGCCCTCTGCGGGGTGCTCCCTTCTCCCCCACCTTGCTTGTCAGGAAGTGAGCTCCTTGACAGCACCAGTGCAGTTTCTGTCCGGCTCTGCTGGCCCCTGTCGCTGTGCGCAGTCCCCTCAGCGCTCTGTCTCCGCAGGGGCGTTGGACTCCAGGTGGTGATTTTACGCATTTGTATATTTACTTCCTTCAACTCGTGTTCTCTACTACGCTGTGAGTGAAGGCGGGGAGCACGTGGACCTTGCTTCCTACGTCCTGCCAGGATCTAGCCCAGGTCCTCCGGCATAGTATTTGGGCAAATACTCAGTAAGTATTTGTTGAATGAAAAAACTGATGTGTATAATACACCACAAGCTGACAGACGGCTATTAACTCTCATACCATACAGAGCTTCACAAGGAGAATCGGGATGCTTTTGTTAAACTGCGGAGGTTTGGCAAGTCAGACGTAAAAGTAACCCCGAAGTTGTACCTCGGGGGTTCCCTGGAACTAGGGGTGGAAGGTACTGGGAGACGGAGGGCAGGGGCTGGAGAACCCGGAGCTGGAGAATGGGGGTGACAGGAAAGCTGAGGGAGCAAATGCCGTTTGGAGCATTTAGCCTTAGATTTGTATTCTCCTGAGACCTTTCCCTTCGAGATTTCTATTTTCCATGCTTTAAGCCTGCAAAAACGAATGTGAATGAAGGGAAAAATTATTCAGCCCTGGTTAATTTTGTGAAGTCACTGGAGTCCTATTTTAGTTTCCCATTGCTGCATGTAACAAATAGCAAACTGCCACCCAGGTAGTGGCTGAATAACCACGGCAATTTACTCTCTTCCAGTCCTAGAGGCCGGAAAGTCTGGGAGAGTCTAATGGGGCTAAACTCCAGGTGTCAGCAGTCTCCTTCTGGGAGGCTCCAGGGGAGAATCTGTTCCCAGCCCCTTCAGACTCCCAGGGGCTGCCACCGACTTGGTTTGTGATACACCTGTCCAGTCTCTGCTTCCTGTTCACACTGCCTTCCCTTCTGTGGCCAAGTCTCCATCAGCCTCCCTCTTGCAAGGACATGTGTGGTTATATTTAGGGTCTACCTGGATAACCCGGGATCCTCTTCCTACACCATGGATAATCTTTCTCTCTCAAGATCCTTAATTTAGCCTACCGCGGGTCCATCTCAAATTTGAATTTCTAGCCTACGACATCTATTAAAAAGCAGGTGCTCTAGGGGCACCTCGGTGGCTCAGTGGGTTAAAAAGCAGGTGCTCTATTCACTTGGTGTGGGGGTTATTTTTAGATTTCTTTTGTCAAAGATTTTATTTATTTATTTGACAGAGAGAGATCACAAGTAAGCAGAGAAGCAGGCGGGTGGGTGTGGGGGGGTAGCAGGCTCCTCGCTGAGCAGAGAGCCTGATGTGGGGCTAGATTTCAGGACCTTGAGATCATGACATGAGCTGAAGACAAAGGCTTAACCCACTGAGCCACCCAGGCACCCCAGGGTTTATTTTTAGAACTCAACAGGTTCTTTATACTTGTTTTATTTTTCAGAGCTCCAGCGATTTTCAATGCTGAACAAACTTTGGTTCTAAGTGGTAGCGCCTCTCAAACTTTGGTTCTAAGTGGTAGTGCCTCTCAGTGCCTTTCTTATTGATCAAAACTTTATTTTTATAAGCAAGAGCAAATATTTCATAAACCAACAACACAACAGTCTTGTTTTGCATCAGGAATCTCTTTGGAAAGGCAAGTGAAAGTAAACTTAAATAAATATTTGTCTAATTAAAGATCTGTTCTAGAGATGTCAGAAAAAAAAAAAAAAATACCCAGAGATTTCTGGTCGGCAAAGTGCTGAGCAACACGTTTTCATGTTTCCGATCTTAGCAGACCCAGTACCCCCCTTCCTCCTAGGTGAGGGAAAAATTCACTGCTGAGGATCTTGTGCTTTTCTATGTTGACTTGACTAAACTGGTGCTTGAAAATCATCTGAAATGAGTTGTCGCTCCAGGCCATTTTCTCCAACTCCTGAAAACCTGCTAAACTACATATCCCCAGGTAAAAGGCAAATCATCCTTAACTTAAATGATCACTCCCCAAAGGCACATAATTCAAGACAGCCTGAGTCAGGAAGCCTGCAGCTGCTCTTTGAAGGAGACCCTAGTCTCAGGCCAGCAGCAAGGAAGCTGCTTCTAGAAGGAACCCCATTCTTCTCGTCCTGGTTGCAACAGACAGGTGTTTGTGACATTCAGTGCAGTGCCCTGCGACAGGAATATGACCTAAGTGGTGTACTCAAATACAGAATTTAAATTTCTCCTGTAACCACATTTTTAAAAAAAAGCAAAAACAGGGATGCCTGGGTGGCTCCATTGGTTAAGCATCTGCCTGTAGCTCAGGTCATGATCCCAGGGTTCTGAGATCGAGCCCCGCATCTGGCTCTTGCTTGGCAGAGAGCCTGGTTCTCCTCCCGGCTTGTGCTTGTGCTTGTGCTCTCTCTCTAATAAATAAATAAAATCTTTTTTTTTTTTAAAAAAAAGGGGCAAAAAGAACAAATGAAATTAAATACAACGATAGTTTAATCAAATATAGCCAAGACATTATTTCAACATGAATCAATAAAATAATTATTGAGGGATTTGTACAATCTTTAAAAATGTTTTAATAGTAAATCGTGATTCTGGTGTGTTATTTTTACCTTCAGTGTATGTCAGTTTGATCCAGCCACATTTTGAGGGTTTGGTAAGCCACGTGTAGCTAGTAGCTATAGTGTTGGCCTTTTGGGGTGACTAAGAAAACTGTACTTAGTCAGTAGTGACACTTCACCGTTAGATGCATTCCTTTTTTTTTTTTTTTTTAAGATCTTATTTATTTATTTGACAGACAGAGATCACAAGTAGGCAGAGAGACAGGCAGAGAGAGAGGAGGAAGCAGGCTCCCCGCTGAGCAAAGAACCCAATTCGGGGCTTAATCCCAGGATCCTGGGATCATGACCTGAGCTGAAGGCAGAGGCTTTAACCCACTGACCCACCCAGGCACCCCTAGATGCACTTCTTGACTCTTTTTTATACATTCTGGTTTTGCTGTATTTTTGCTTATTGGATTTCTTGTTAGCTGTTAGTCTTGGTTTATTTTCTTCAATGGGGAAATGCGAATTTTCTCCTAAGGGGTAGAAGCTGGAGAATAAGCCATGCACTGAAAAAGAGACAAAATGTCCAGAATGTGATCTAGGCCCTGAAAGACAGCACATGGGTGCTGGGAGGGTGACAGAACTAATGGCACCGTGCCTTCAGTGCCTGATGGATAAATGGCCTAGGGGGAGGTGTCTCAGTGTCCTGTCTCGAAAGATCCAATTTTCTTGATTTCTGGTGATGAAACAAAATGGAGCAGAACTGGCCAATGTGTCCAACCCTCCATTTCCTTTGGCAACCTTTCTTTAGGCTCAAAGAATTCCTACCTTGTAGTTAGAATATAAAAAGAGTTAATCTAGGATATAAACCACCAGCAAATGAATGAATGGAAATATAGCTATGTAAAAATTGCAATAGAATGAAATCTCAGTTAACATTAAAATATCTGATCCAAATCTGAATATTTCACATTTATGTTTCTATGTTTTATATTTATGTTCACATAATATGTCCACATGGCTGTGGACATTAATAGTGTCTGACTTTGATATTACTAAGAGAAAAAAATGGACGTAATTATAGGACAAATAATCATTGACTGATGAGGTGCTTTTATATTGTTTTGTTCTTCTAATCTGACTATCTATTAGTAATAGTATACTAAATGTACAATGTTCCTTGTTGTGGCCTTATTAGAGAATAAGATATTCCACTGGAACAACAGAAAAAATGAACATTTTTCATAAAATCATATAGGTCCTCCATTTAAGCTCTGGGTCGATTTCTTGATATTTTCGCTGAAACCACTTTTCTCAGAGCTTAAAGATCACAGCTGAGGCATGGGAGAAGGATTCTGATCCCTGACAAGAGGGTAAACCTTGTTTCATCTCTCAGCCTCAGTCCTATGGAAGCCAACGAAGGGAGAGAGATGTTGACAAATTGGCCACACTGTCAAAACATTGAGAGAAACAAAACAAATAAAAATATGGAGAGAGGAGGGAAAAAAAATAAACATAAGAATAAAGATAGAATGTGACTTTTGACGCTTTCTCATAGTTTCTATCTCTGCTGAAATTCCCTCCTGCTTCTTGTCCTCCTTTCCCATTAGATCCTTAAGGGTAATAATTGTAGTTCTTTAGGCTCCTTGCCTGATCATTGGACCATCTGGATCATCTCTGAGTCAGGATCTTTGGTTGCTTTGTCCTGAAAATGTTATTACCCTTTGATATTCATATGTCTTATAATTTTTGGTTGAATGCTGGTCATTGTATGTAAAAACACAGTCAAGACAGAGATAAATAGTATTTATGTCCAGAAATAGGTATGCTGCTTTTTTCCTGACAGTCCCTAGAGATGGAGGCCTAAGTCAGTATAGCCAGGAGTTGAGCTGAGTTTGTTGCCTTCAGTACATCACAGGATTTCTGTTCAATAAAGAAAATCTAAGCAAAGGTAATTAAAAGGTGATAAATTGGGAGAAGATATTTCCAATGTCCACCATACCTAAAAAAGATCAGAAACAACTTCCAGTCAACAACAACAACAAAAACAGGAAACCCAACAGAAAAATGGGCAAAATGTATGTCTAGACAATTCTCAGAAGAGGACATTGGGATAGCTAACAAATAGATGAAGACACGCTTAATCTCACTTTATGGAGAGGTGAAAAAGTACGGCAAGGTCTGCTGACATAACAGTGAGGAAACAAAAGCCCTCATGTGTGCAAGGGTCAACATTCAGGTAAGCAACCAATTCCTGGGTATACGCCTCTGGGAAACTCTTGCCCATGACTGAGAGGAAATACTGCTCAGCAGTAAGTGCATATTGAGTGAAAGTTTGAAACCATGTTCATCACAACATGGTTTTTGGTTAAGTGGAGTTGAGGCAACCCAATCACCTCTTTCTAGAAGCACAGGAAAGTAAACAGTAGGGGAGGGATGTATTTGACAACAGCTAACACTGCCCAAATGGTGGCAGTGTCCCGGGCAGTCTTTTAAGTGCCTCCTGTGTCTTAACACAATTATCTTGACAACAATGTTATAAGTGTTTATAGTACACAAAAGAGGTTGAGTGGGATCAAGCCAGAGGTCATGCAAACAGTAAGAGTCAGAGCTAGGTTTCAACTCAGGCATCTGGCTCCAGCAGTTGACGATAAGGGGCTGCCTGCCTTCTGGACTGTGTCTCTCTCCCAGAGCCCTGCCTTGTGGTCTGATCAATTCCCCCGCTTTCCAGCTTGTCTTTTCTGTGGGACTTCATTTCTTCTTCAAGGGGAAACAGTTTTCCGTCTAGCAGATAGGAGGACAACTTAACTAGGCTCCGAGTGATTCTTCTCCTACCTAATTAGGGAAAGCATATCCTCCTAGGCCTTTCAAATTCTTATGGTCCTGTGGTGAGGTGCTGGGACTCCAAGCAGCCTCTTTCCTAGTCTTCTCGAGGTTCATTTTCAAATAACCCAAGACAATACGGCGATTGCCTCCTCCAGCTCCCTCTGCCCTGTGGTGCAGGTCACATTCAGCCCTCACAGGATCTTCCAGAGATACCCTTTATGTATCTTTGTGCACACCGGCAGGCTTGAGACAATGTGACTGTCAATCATCCCAGTGGGCTGTGTGGCAGTGAGTCCCTCAGAGGTGACTTCAGTCTGGAAAGCTATTTTTGTCTACACTAAAAACCAGACTGACTATTCCCCTTTGGAATTGTTTTCTTATTTTTATAAAATCTTCCGTCTTCTCCTTCTTTGTGTATTGACTGTATGTTTTGGCCTTGTCTCATTTATCACTTGCCGGCGTGTTTCCTCCCCTGAGGTCTTCATGAGCTGGCCCCTTCATGAGTTGGTTGTGGCTAGGGAATGAGATGGCCCAGCTTGGTAGGAGAGCATCTAAAGAAGTCACAGGTCCTGAGCCAAACACTGAAGTCGGTAAGTGCCATACACTGTGGCCTGCCCTGTGCTGCATTTCTTAGTTCATTCTCGGGACCACCCTGTGAGTTGGGTCAAATTGTCCCAATTTGCAGACACTGAAGCTCAGGGAGGGAAAAGGCTTGCCAAGGGTCCCCTGAAAGGTCGCAGAGCTGGGATTCAGCCCAGGTCTTCTGGCACAACTCCCTCAAGTCCTCCATTCTTTGGCGGCATCTCTGATTTCCATGCTCTAAATAGCCAATTAATTAACCTCAACCTAAATGGTGTGTTTCTGTATTTAATTTCCTTTTTTCTAAAAACAAGTTACCTATCATTTGAAACACTGCCTTACTTTAGAATATTCACTGGCCTAGTGAAGATTAATTAGCAAATGGAAATTTCCTTCCCGGAAAAAAAAAAAAAAAAATCACTCGATAATAAGAAACACAATCCAGTTCTTTTTGCTTGATCTTAGCCAAAAGGCCGAGAAGTGATAAAATTCAGTTCTTTTGAAGCCAAGCTCTGTTTCTACCAGCCTGGCTATTCTGCTTGGGGAGGAGTCTCCTTTCCGTGGAGCAGGTTTGTTGATTGACTTAACAAGCGCTTCTGTGGAGTACTATGTACACTATGCATAGAATGTATGGTGTACTATGTAATAGGCACCATTCAGACCCTTTTCAAATATGAACTCTCTCTTACAGCAGAAACTAATGTCCACATCTTCCAGATGAAGAGACTGAGGTTCAGAGAGATCTATTTCTAAGTGGCATAGGCAAGACTTTAATGTGAGAAGTCCAGAGTCTGGAGATTTAAGTGCTGCACCAATTTCCCCTCTTTGCTAACTCATAGTCTGTGTTCTCGCAGGCAAAGGAAGACAGCAGCCTATAAGAGGGAATAGAAACAGAGAGGAGCCAGGAGACCCGTCTCTGTGGACCGGCAAAGAAGCTTTGGAAGCCCCACAACCCGAGATGGCACCACCCTCTGTGTCTCCATCAACTCCTGAGCTGTTCCAGGGAGGGTATCAGTATCGCGGGCTCAGAGAGCAAGAGAGGCCCCCAGTCTTTGTTAGCTGACGCCTCTGGTCTGAAGCAAGTTCATGTGAAAGAGGAACATGTTAGTCTTTGAGGTAACAAATCTAGGAAATGGACACTATGCCTTTCCTCACCCACCGCCTGCCTGGTTTTGCAGATCTGGGGTGCGTGTCTGGACCACCTTAGTCTGAGTACAGCAGGTAATACTGAATCAGAAAAATACCTTTTATAAGGAAATGACCTGTGTGTTGAGTTGATAGTCGTGAAATGGAAAGAGAAAGAAAGAATTCCATTTTGCTTCTGCTTTTAGAATATATAGAATGAAAAATGCTCTCAGTTCTACCTTAATCCCCAGAGGGGAGCAGAGGAGTTATCAAAGCCCGGGTCTCAGCCCACATCATCAGGCTCTTCCCTTCCGAGTCTGCTTTGAGGTCTGTCGAGAATCCCCATGGCTTGCTTCCATTTCGCTTCTCTCCAGGTTCCGGCCTTTGGAACCATGAGGCAAGTCACAGGAAGAAGAATGGAGTAAAACCAAAATGAGGAAAGAAAAATTAGTTTGTATGCTTCCTTTTTAAAAAGTAGATAGAATGAGAGTTTTGAACAGGATCATGTGATCCCCACCAGAGTTTCCTGGGAGAGGCAGATTCCAGAAGCCGGGGGCCAGGTCTCTCTTTTGTTGTCTCTGCTTTCCAGCTTCCCTCCCCTTCCCTGTCCTCTCTCAGAGCTTCTGTGCGTGGCTCTGCCTATCTGCTCAGTCATCTTCTCTCTGCCAACCAACTTCCCTGCCCTTTATTTCCCAGGGCATAGACTTTACCTCCTCATAACATCAGCTTTTGTATGAATTTTCTAATCTGTTTGGCATCCAGCACCCTTCACTTCAGCTCCACTGCTCACTCACTCCCTCTTCCCGCTTCCTGTTCCTAATTCCTAGGAGAGCTCTCTGAGATGCCCATCCTTTCCGGACAGGCTGTATAAGCCACAGGCTAGTCTGTCTCAAAATTGGTGGCATTTAGGCCAGTTGTCCATCACCCATCAGCAGTGGCAATTAGTATTAAATGTGTCTGCCTGGGCTGCAAGGATGGATGGTGGTGGGAAGTTCCTCTTAAAGAGCATGTGGGTGGACACGCCCCATAAAGCAGTACAGGACAGGCAGGGGAAGCGAGTTAAAATGAGCACACTGCCTGCAGCCACACTTTCACGGTAACTTCAGTGTCCATGTCACTGACCTCCTTCTGCATTAAATGGTGATCAGTGTCTTTATGGTCCTTCCATAGACTCCAAGATAGATGCTTTTGGTATTATGGCTGAGCAGTCTTATGAAGATGGGTAGGGGGACATCTGTTGTTTTACCCTCTGAGAACATAAAGAGATGAAAATAATGATCTGCTACACAGAAGAGAGCCCAGGGCCTTTTCCCTAAGGCAGACCTGGGTCATTTGCCACGTGTACCAAGTGTGACCAGTCTCCAAACAAGCTTTCTCATCTGCAAACATAGGTAGCACAGTACAGTCTTCTTCATGGGGCTGTTAGGAGTTCTTTCCTTAAGAAGTACTTTTTTACAAGAACTTTTTTTTCCTTTTAAAGTCTGATTTGATTTTTTTTAAGATCTTTTTATTTTTTATTTGACAGACAGAGATCACAAGTAGGCAGAGAGGCAGGCAGAGAGAGAGGAGGAACCAGGCTCCTCGCTGAGCAGAGAGCCCGATGCAGGGCTTGATCCCAGGATCCTGGGATCATGACCTGAGCCGAAGGCAGAGGCTTTAACCCACTGACCCACCCAGGCACCCCTTTTACAAGTACTTTAAAAAAGATTTTATTTATTTGAGAGATAAAGAGAGTGAGTTAGAGAGAGAGAATGCACATAAGCCAGGACAGGCAGAGAAGCAGGCTCCCCACTGAGCAGGGACCCGATGCGGGGCTCGATCCCAGGACCCTGGGATCATAACCTGAGCCAAAGGCAGAGGCTTAATGACTGAGTTACCCAGGCGCCCAACAAGTAAAGTATTTTATGTACTAAAGTACTTTTTGTAGTACCTGGCTCAGATTCAATACTCAGTAAATGGTGTTTGTCAGCGGCTATACCCCCTCCTGAGGCAAGTTCAGTTGGCAAGCCTGAACTTGACTGTGGAGGGGCCATGACAACAGAGACTTGGGAAAGTCTGAAGGGTCTATACTTCGGTAAAGCATATTTATTCTCTGGCCATCTTTTAAAACCCTTGAGAACACCAAAAAGAACGACAACCAAAAGAGAAAACCTCTCTTCATTTTCAACCTACTGATTAAATAGCCAGCGTATCCGTCAGACACCTTAGCTACAAACAACTGAAAGCAGTTCTTGCAGGTAGAAGCAGAAGGAAGGTACCCCACAGAGGTACTGGGAGCTCACTGACTCACTGGGAAAGCTGGGGAATTAGGTCATGACTGGGGATGAATGGAGGGGGGAAGGGAGAGCCACAGCCCAAGGGACCACCTGCACAGTCAGTGGGGGTGCCTGGGCCAGCACTCCACCAGCACCGGACCTTGATGCAGCCACAAAGTCCTGCTGGCCTAACAACTGCGAGGACCAGCTGCAAAATACGTTCTCTATTCCGTGGTTTGGGGTTGTACTTGTTTTTCAAGACTTTGTCTTTTTCAGAACAGTTACAAGTTTACAGAAAAATTGAGAGGAAGGTACAAGGATTCCCCGTCAACCCCGTACCTGCACACCTGCACAGCTCCCCGTTATCAACACCCCCCACCAGAGGGGTGCATTTGTTGCACTGGACACACCATTATCACCCAGAGTCCCTAGTTTACCCTGAGGCTCACTCTTGGGGTTGCACATTCCACGGGTTTGGACAAACATAGGATGAGATGTATCCACCATTGCAGGATCGTACAGCGTATTTTCACTGCCCTGAAAATCCCTTGTGTTCTGCCTCCTGGTGTCTGGTGCTTGGCTTCCCTCACTTCCTCCCTGCAGGCTGGGTGGCAGCCATCTTGATGCCATGCGGGGTGGTGGGGGGGACGCTGTCAATCAGCTGAGGGGGGAGGAGTGGCAGGCTGGAGAGAGCCTGGCTCTCGGATGACATTGCTGACTGGCTGAATCCACCCTTAGAGGCCTCCCACCAGCCTTCCCATGACTTAGGTTGTCGTGATTTAAATCGTTTTTAAGTGTACCGCTGTCGTTGCTGTTTAGAACCAGATGAACCCTGACATATTCCCCTTAAATAGTTGGGCTCAAGCACACTGACCTACAGCAGAGCTCTTTTTTTTTTTTTTTTTTTGCCTGTTGACCATTGGCATGAGGAGCCTAAAATGGCCAGGTGACAGTCTCAGCTTCTGATTCAGTGGGACTACTGCTTTCTCTCCCAGGGCTGTTCCTTCTTTGGATTTATAATTCTCTACATCAGTGGGGCCCTAAGTTATGGGGAGCATAAGCAGAATTTTACAAGTGGTAGGGAGGCATAATTCCTGCTCCTACCTTCCTGATTCCCAGATAGGTTTATCCTCGCCATGGCCGAAATGGCACCATATATTGGCAGCTGGTTTAGAGAATAAACTTTGTCCCGTAAGGGGACGCTCTAACCTCACCTGTTTTAGTTTCCACTGCCCTCCATAATCAAGCCTTTGCCGTACAGTTCCACTCCTCTTTGTAGACTGTTTATGGTAGTGGTTATGAGCACAGGCTCTGCAGCTACCCTGCCTGGACTCAAAGCTCAGTCCCCCTTTACTAACCAGGTGACCAGAAGCAATTTAGTAACCATCTTTAGAAATTGGTGTCATGATGTAATTACTTCAGAGGACTTAGTCATAAGGGTTAAATGAGTTGGCACATGTGAGGCTCTAAGAACTGTGCCCGGAATATACAGATGGTCCCTGATTTATGATGGATCAACTTAACAATTTTTCGACTTTACAATGGTACAAAAGTGATACACATTCAGCAGAAACCATACTTTGAAATTTGAATTTTGACATAGTTTGAAATTTGAATTTTGACCTTTTTCTGGGCTAAGGGCATGCTGTACGATCCTCTGGTGATGCTGAGCAACAGCCGCTCACAGTCATCCACGTGATCACGAGGGTGAACGGCCGATACACTGACCACCATTCTGTCCTGCACAGCACTTCAATTTCTCATTTTCAGTAGAGTGGCCAATCAATTACATGAGATATAAAAGACTTTATTATAAAATAGGCTGTATGTTAGCTGATTTCGCCCAAGCTTAGACTAATACAAGTGTTCTGAGCAGGCTTAAGGTAGGCAAGGCTAAGCTGTGATGTTTTGAAGGTTAGGTGTACTAAATGCACTTCTGACTTAAGATATTTTTGACTTACGATGGGTTTATTGGTACATAACCCCATCGTAAGTCAAGGAAGATCTGTAAATGTTAGTTGTCATTACTATTCTATAAGGTCAGCTGCTTCTGGGTAATGGGAAATAAATCCTGTGAATATCATCGCTTTACTTCTTTCAGAGAACAGCAAAGTCTTTGGTCAGAACCAATGCTCCGTGGGATGCTATGGAAGTATGTCAGGCACCTTCGTATCTAACAAGGAGGGCAGAATCATGGTGGATAGGGAAAATAATTCTGAACTCAGAGCATAGATCTACTCTAGGGAGGACAGATTTCTGATTCTGCATTTGAAGGCTGGAGTCCAGTGTTACCAGGGAGGGAAGAGGGACGTGTCATTTGGGCTCCTGAGGATATGGTACCATATTAGGACTCCAAGTTGGTGAACACTGTGAGCCAGCTGGGCACTCAGAAATAGCTAAAGTCAACAGCAGGAGAGAAGGGCAGCTCATGATGTTAAGCCTAGGAATATTTCTGATTCTACCATCCTAGCCAGTGATGGTTGTTCAGGTGCCTGTTAGACAAGCCCTAGAGTACTGAGGGGAGGAAGGTGACTAACTCACAGAGCAAGTAATTTCAGCCACCTGATTAAAATTTTCCTCTTTGGAAGGGACTTTTGGGTAAATATTTACATGGCACACTGATAGACTCATATTTCTGGACACTTCTCAGGGGTCTATCATCCACTTCTCCAAACCTTCTAGTAATCAATCCTCCGATCTTGTGCTTTCTTAGTCCCTGACCATCCAATCATATCACTGGCTACTGTTTATAAAACAGAATAGATCCTGACCTCAGGCCACATTTCCTTCTAAGAAAAGTGCACTGGTGTCCCTCTTGAAATGCTGCCTTCTGGAAAATCTGGGGATTTTCTTTCCCAATTATCTTTTAGGACCACCCCAAATAAGGCTGTTATGCTGTGCCATCCACTTCCACTGATGTCACTGTGACATGGAGAGCCATCTCTCAAAAGGACTTTCCCCCTCCCCTCCTCATCCAAGACCATGGGACATCCAAGATCATGGGAGTGGATTGAAAAAGACCTGTCGTGAAGAAGGTTCTACTCTTGTGACTCTCATATCTTTAGGGTCTTTCAGCCTGCCCTCTACATGACACCACTTCTCCTGATATATGGAGCTGCTAGGCATGCACAGTTTATGGCCAGGAGAGGGTCAGCTCTCACTGATCAAAGATGGGCAGGCAAGGTTGCTGGGAAAAGCATGTAAATGAAGGTGCATAAATTTCAGAAAAAGATAATAATCCCTTGAATTATACAGCAGAGGCTGGCAAACTTTTCCTGTAAACAGCCAGAGAGTAACGATTTTGGGCTTTGTGGGCTATACTCCTCTTTGACATGATAGTGTTAAAGTCGGCGTAGATAATATGCATTTACGCTCATTTGTATGGACACTGAAGTTTGAATCATATATAATTTTCACATCATAAAATGTTATTCTCTTTCTCAGCCTTTTAGCAATGTAAAAAATTCACTCTTAGTTTGCAGGTCCTACAAAATCATACAGTGGGAGGGATTTGTCCTGTGGGCCAAATGTTGCCACCCACTGGTGTAGGATATTAGATTTCACAAAAGGATTTCATATACTCAAACATAACTCACTTGTTTCTGAGACCAACCCACTGAAGCAGGTAGAGAAGAAATTATTGGCCCCATTTTACAGAGAAGGAGAAAGTCTCAGAAGGACAAAGCAATGTATTATGGACCACAGTTAATCAGATTAGATCTGACCTTAGTCTCCAGAATCTGCTACTCTTTTATTTTCCATACTCCCAGATAGATACTCACCTTTACAACAAATTTTGAAAAAGCTATCAGCGCCTGGAGATGTATACCCAAGGAAGGGGCTGCTCCCGTGGGTGCGGGGAGAACTCTCCTAACTAAGGCTTTGTTAGTACTCTGTCTATGTGACGTTCAGAAGTGGTTTGTATTCACTGCAAGGTCTGAGAGAGAAAGAGAGAGAGAGAGAGAGAGAGAAATATATCTCCTGCTGCTCTCTAGCTCCAGAAACTTGACCTCAGGAAGCAGGCCCCAAGGGCTTTGAACCTCCTCTGAAAGCTCTTGTTACGGCAGCCCCATAGTGCACCCGGCACATGCCATCTTGGGACCACCTGGTCTGTGTTTTTTACTTTTTTCTATCTATTATGTATCCCAAAGCCCCAATACAAAGAGAAAAGAAAAAGAGAAAACAAGAGAAAGTGAGCTGCATCCTGTGGGTTTGGGTGTCACCCACACTGTAGAAATCTGAATTTTTTACTTGATACAGTGCCTACATGTTGGGGCCCATGATTAAAATACCAATTTCTCCTCAGATGTGGACCTCCAAGTCAGAGAATAGTGTGATTTTTTCATTCAATTAAGAAATTATTTTACATTCAAAGTTAACAACTTATTAAAAAAATAAAACATTAATAAAAAAAAGAGTCTACGATATATAGTGTATATATACTGTGTGTGTGTGTGTGTGTGTGTGTGTGTGTGTGTGTATGGTATAATTATATGTGTCTCCAAGTAGAGCAATATTTAAATGCATAAGGACTTGGGTGTTAAGTTTGCCATAACAAAATACCACAGACTGAATGTTTAAATATCATTTTCTAACAGTTCCGGAGGCTGAGAAATCCAGAGTCAAGGGGGTAGCCTTTCTGGCTCCTGGTGAGAGCTCTTGTCCTGACTTGCAGATGACCTGCTCCTGGCTGTGTCCTCATGGGGAGAGAACCCGAGTGCTTCGGTGTCTCTTCTTACAAAGGCACTAATCCCATAAGACCAGGGCCCCATGCTCATGACCTCTAACCCTGATGACCTCCCAAAGGCCACATCTTCAAATACCATCACAATAGGGCTTAGGGCTTCAACATATAAATCTGGGGACAGGGACATAAACATAACAGACACCACTTTCAATAAAGTTTAAGAATATAAACATTGTTCCTTTTCTCTCAAACTTTGGGGAAAAGCCATCCATCCATTCATTGATTAGCTGGTTATTTTAATTTTATTTCTGAGCAACAACTAAGTGCCGGATCTTCCATTTTTCAGGGATTGAAATCCTTAGGACTCACAGAGCTCACTGCAACCGAGCAGACAGCATTTTACTGCCTTTCTCATTGGTTCTCATTATCGCCTATTCTTTTTCATGTGTAGTTATTGAATAAGTTCTCCAAGAGATTTTAAATATATTGTCTTAGATCTCTACCTTTCTTCTAATGTGGCTCAACACACAGAAAGCAACAACTGTTATGGGCACCCCATGCTTCCCAGTGTGACTTCTCAGCAACTCTGTTTTTGCAATTAGTTTTTACCTCCTCAAAGGAGAGGGCCTCTCTGCCCATGGGTACTATATTTGGCTGTTAGGGGTTTAATAATTAATTACTTGGATTTACAATTTTTCTCCTTATTAAATCTAATAGGCACTTATAAGGATTGATTCAGATTTTAAAATAACCATATTCTTTCCCCAAACAACAAAAATTTTAAATATACAATCTATATTACATTAGAAATTATGTTTAAAACAGAAATATAAATTGGTGTCCCATAGTCACCACCGCCTTGATAGAAACAGGGTTAGAAACTCCAGCTCTGGGAGGTTAATGAAAAGGGTTGTTATGGTTCTTCCCTACCAATGTGAGAAAAAGGAGAATGTATCCAGACCACAGCCCTTCTCATATACACAGATCACTAATTCATTCCCTCCATCTGTGCTCACAAGTCTCCCCGCTGGTGCTTCCCAGCTGTGGTGTCATGGCGTCAGTCATGGCACACTGTTGGGCAGAGTCGGCTGTGGGGAGCATCAAGTGTACTTGTTATTTATATGGCTTTTAAGTATGTAGATAATTTTCTTTTTCCATAAATTAAGGTAGCTTAAGGTATTTTGTAATGCCGTCGCTGGAGGAAATAGGAAGCAGTAAGGCACGACACGTAAAAATACTCTGGTTCTATACTCCCTAAGCTCTCAGCCAAGCTACACCAAAGACAAGCTGAACTACTCTAGTCAAGACAATTGAAATTAATAAGCCTCCATTCTTCATCTATAAAATGGGGGTCATAATAGGATTGTAAATTATTTAGATCATAAAAAATTTCAGCTGTAAATTATGAGAATTAATTCAGAACATGATTAAAAGAGTAGAGCATGTGGCATATAGTAAATATTCAATAAAGTGAAGCTAAAATAACACTATTTTCAAAACTACTACTACTGTTAATTATTACTATTATTATTATTATTGACAGACCATCTAATGCAGTCATTAAGAAAGAATGTTCCAGTTCAAATAAATCTGGTCAAGATCTAGGACTGCCACTTACTAGTTCTGCAACTCCAGGTAACTTGCTTAACTGCTATTAGCCTCTGTTTCATGATATCAAAAAAGTACATGGAGCACTGTGGATGTTACATGAGCAAAACCATGGGTATAAGAAAATATAAAGTGATGAATAGTAATTGTTCAATAAATGTTATCAGTGATGATAATGGTAGTGCTTTCTTTAAAGTGGAAGGGAGAGAGGAACTGTGTTTAGGAAAGTCAGATCCACAAACCATTTGATTAAGAAAATGTATTATTATTGATAAGGGAATGGCTATCTTAACTGGTTTGAGACATAATGAGTATATAAAGATGTAACAACTCTTCTCACACAATTCCAAACATCCCTATGTATAGCTCAGAAATGGAAGTTGATTGCTTAATGATATAAAGAACACTTGATACTGAAGAAGGGAAGGAAGAAACACTAGAAATTATGTAGTCCAAATCTTTAATTTTTTAAGTGAGGAAACTGAGGCCAAGGGAGATAAAATGATTTGGCCAAGGTTAAGATCAGGTACTTAATTTTAGTACATAGTCAATAAGACTTGGTTAGAAGAATATGTAAGAGAGGGATCTAATTTGCCTCTCTGTCTCCATATTGGCACAACTCTAGGTTTTTTTGTTTTGTTTTGTTTTTAGTATTTATTTGAGGGGGACAAGGGTTAGGGGGAGGGAGTAGGAGAGAGGGAGAGAGAATCTCAGAAAACTCTGATGCACGGGGCTCCATCCCACCCCAAGCTCATCACCTGAGCAGAAATCAAGAGTCAGATGCCCAACCAACAGAGCCACACAGGTGCCCTGACTTTAGACTTTTGATTAAAGATTGCACTGACCCATCAACTGAAAACTAAGAGAGGAAGAGTTATCAGAATCTTTGAAGCATCCAGATGTTTCATCTGCACTTTTTAGTATACAGATTATAAGAGAAGGAAAATTAGTATTTACTAAGTACCCACTAAGTGCCAGTCACTTTTATATAAAAACATCTCACATGAACTCCATAATAATCCTTGAAGAAGATACCCATCAGGGTTCGGTGCAGAGAACAGAAACTTCTTTGACTATTTTAAATAGAAAGGGAATGTGTAGTATCTACAAAAGTACTGGAAGGCCTCAGTGAGCAAGCATCAGACAAGACCACCAGGAATAATGGCTCCCCAACACCACCGTTGAACTCACCCACCATGGGAACTGTTCTCTCGACTGCAGTAGTAGTTTGGAAGCTGCCCCGCTACTGCATGCTCTCAGAGCCTTCCAACCAAGCCAGGCATCTGGGACAGGACTCCAACGACAGCTGGCCCCAGGGCTGTGCTGTAGGGGCTAGATCCCAGCAGTAAGAGTTGGAGCCCTTCAAGCCTGTTTGTCCATGATTCCCAAAGTTGGCTTGAAGGTTGTTCATCAGACTGGTTGCAGCCAAGTCACATCAAGATCTTTAGCTGCAAGGAGTCTAATGAATATAATTTTTAGCTTTTTAAAAAAGGTTTTGCGAATCAGGAAGCCATATTGGAAGGAAGTTGCAACAAATGTCAAGCAGGCTGATACCCATTTTTGTAAAGCCAATATTTTGAGAGCTTACCCAAGGAAGGTTGCGTACCAGTTCATAAAAGGCAAGAGATTCAAATTAATACCCTCTGGCTCTAATGCTGTCTGTGCTTATATCCTTAGCAGTATGTTGGTATCTATGGTACATCTTTTACCACATTGGGTAAGTTATATACTCACTCACTTCCCTTGATTCAGAGCTCCCTTAAGGTAGAGACATGTTGTGGTTGATTATTACATTCAGGGCCTCCCAAATATTCATGGCCTTGTTCAATCCCTTCCCACACCAACTCTGGGCTTGACCACGTTATTTTCTTTGGCCAATGAGATATCAGCACACTTGACGCAAGCTCAGTAAGGCTTTGTGCATGAGAACACTGGAACCACCATGTTAGGAAGTCTAAGGTGCCATCTTGAGGGGGAGAGAGAATTCCAGACCCTCTGCCATCCCAGCTGAGCCCAACATGTACAGACCCCCAACTGAGTGCCGTACCATGAATGGGCCCACACAGAAGAGCAGAAGAACTGTCTAGTCAGCTCACAGAGTCATAAGAAATAATAAACTGTTGTTTTTAGTCTCTAAGCCTTGGGGCTGTTTGTGTGTGGTAATAAATATTGAAACATAACTCATTTATTATTGTGTCCATATATTACTTATTTACTCATTAATCCAGCAATGATTTAATTAGCATATGCTATATAGCACAGACTCTGTGATAGCACGGGGAGATATAAATGAACAAGACAAAAGGCCCTGCCACAGAGAAGCATTCAGTAAGGGATATGGAAAAATAAAGATATGATTATAGTACTATGACTTATGGACTCTCTGAAGGGTAAACTCTGGGTGCTGTGGAAGATCCTAGCAGTGACACATAACTCAGTCCGGGGACAAAGCATCGTAGGAAAATGCCTGATATAGACACTCACTGTATATTTATTTTTTGGTTGTTATAGATCACAGAGAAGTTCAGCTATTTGACTAATGTCACTTGATTATTGGGACTAATGTAATTTCTCCTGACTCTCATTTGAGGGCACCCTACTTAAAGGTTGCTTATTTATATAGGTATTTTTTGTTTTGTTTTGTGTTGCCTACAATGGAAGTATATTCTCACCAATAAGAACGAGAGTCTTGTGGGTCCAATAACTGAGCTTTCTGTGGGCATAATTTTCTAAGATTAGCCTACTTTCCCACCCAACAATTCCTTTTTTTTTTTTTTTTTGACTATGTATTTATTTAGAGAGAGAAAGAGGGAAAGAGGGAAACAGAGAGCACGAGTAGGGGAGGGGCAGAAGAAGAGGGACAAACAAACTGCCCTCTGAACTGGGAGCCCAACCAACGCAGGGCTCCATCCCAGGACCCTGAGAGCATGACCTGAGCTGAAGGCAGACGCTTGACCCACTGAGCCACCCAGGGGCACCCAGCCCAATAATTCTTTATTAAAAATTTAAAAAGTAGAATAAATTATTAAGTAGCTAAGATTAAATGCCAAAAAAAAAAAAAAAAAGTGTTACACTGGAAAGCTACCTTTATAGAGCAGGATTTAAGAAAACTAATATTGAAACATAATTTGGTGCCTTTTAAACTTATCTTCAATTATTACCAGTCACGGATAATCTAAATGTTTTCCTCTCACCAAAACCTGAAGGAACACACAAATTCTAGCCCAAAAGTGATCGGGCCAATGAAATGGCTGCTTTGGAAGGTTCTGACCTCTCAAGAGTCCTAAGTGTCACACAGGGGGAAATTAGTACATTGGAAAAGGACAGACATAATTAGTACCCTTATTTTAGTTAAGAAACATGCTTATACATTGAAACAAGACCACCAGTCTAGAGAAAAGTCCTCCAACAGGCAATGCAGTTTTAATTAGTTGAGTATGGAGACTAATTAATATGCAAATGAAGAGCTTACCAATATTAATCATCTGTTTTACTAGGCAGCTTTTACTAAAGAGTTTCTAACGAGTTTGCAAATTAAGTTTCTTTGACATTAAAAATCAGCTAAACGCCTGTCTGAGAATAATCTCTTCTAACTCAAAAGCAGGAAGGGGGGATTTTTTTTTTGGATGAAAAGCAGCAATGTTTAAAACCAATTCCCATGTTGGCAAGCACTGTGCAAGAGTTCGATATCAAGCCTTTCCAGGCTCTAATTGAAACCATTTCGGCAAGAGAGACACCAGAAAACAGTTGGAACGAGAGACAAATAGGAGTCATGGTGATTTAAAGATGCATGACCTAAAAAGCTATATCGCAAAATTTGTTAGTGACCGGCATTGTTAAAACCCAAAAGAGATTGAACACACATTTTTTAAAACTCCTCTTTATGGCCTTACACATACTACTCTGGTTCTCTTTTCTTGCAAATGTTGAAGATTGGGGTGGACCTTGGTTTTCAGAGATGATTTGAAATATGGGGTAGATTACCAGATGTTCCTGTGATCACTTCTGTTTTAGGATTCATTTTCCTTTGGTTTTATCTGGAAATGCAGGGGTTCAGGCTCAACTGTGTTTTCAATGTTTTCAGTGTCTGCTAGCTCCATTATTGTGCCATTCAGCCATTAATACAAAACAATCCCATACAAGTTAACAGGATACCTTTAAGTTCCCTTCTTTCAGGCAGAATGTCAGAAAAAAAATTCCATAAAGGAGACAATAGACCAAATGCACAGCTGAAATACACAGTTGCCCCTAAAAAGACGTTTTCTGTCCCACTGCATCTCTACGGAGATTCAAAGGAAGCTTTGAAGTGATCCACTTTCAATCAGCTCAGTCTGCGTTTCTTCTCAAATTTTGCATCTCTGCTTCCTGCCCCACCCTCTCCCCCCCTTTTTTTTTAAGATTTTATTTATTTATTTGACAGACAGAGAAATCACAAGTAGGCAGAGAGGCAGACAGAGAGTGGGAGGGAAGCAGGCTTCTGGCTGAGCAGAGAGCCTGATGCAGGGTTCCATCCCAGGACCTCTGAGATCATGACTGAGCCGAAGGCAGAGGCTTAACCCACTGAGCCACCCAGGCGCACCCCACCACCCTCATTTTTAAGTAGGATCCATACCCAGGGTGGAGCCCAACATGGGACTTGAACTCAGGACCCTGAGCTGATATCAAGAGTCAGAAGCTTAACTGACTGAGCCACCCAGGCACCCCTGCCCCCTTTTCTGTAACTGTCAGCTGAAGGTTACCCTATCACGGGCTGGATACATTCATTATCGGTACTCTTTCATTCATTAATTTGTTCAACACTTACTTCTTGATGGGGTTGAACCTAGGGGCTGAGCACCTCCCACCGTATCAGGGGCTTGTAGGATACAAATATATATGATCAGCAGGCTCAAGGGGCTTAGAGTCCGAAGAAAACAAAACGTGTTCCTAGTAAGCCCAAAGCAGATGAATGACGTGATGAAATAACGCTGTGCTTCTCATGTGCTTGCTGCAAATGACTGAACAATCATATAGAAACACCATGACTCTATTTCTGAAAATATATTGCAGAGACAGGGAGATACGTGGGAGACAGGGAAATACAACTGATGATTTAGTGGTTTCAAGTTTAAAGTGGCTAATGCAGTGAGCACTAGAGATTGTTCTCACTTTCTCCACCTTAGGAAGAGACCTTTCTTCCGCCCATAGATCTGTTTACTCACTGAGTAGCAATGATGATGAGCCAGTGAATGTCAGTTGCCTAAAGATGGTCAGTCCAGGAGCTCTGGATGGTTTAGTTCAGTCTCCGTTAAAATTCTGGCTTGTCCGAAGACTTATTCTTATGCTAAAAGTCACGGTTGGTGGAAAACACTGTTAGGTTCAGATTCATTGAAATTCATGGCAAAAAAAAAAAAAGGAAAGTCCTTAATCAAAGGCCCAAGATAGATTTTGCAAAGAAATATCCACCAGAAAATTAATCCAAAACGCACTTTGGTTTGGGCTTCTGTGCAAGTGTGACTTGGCGGCAGGTCTGTACTCGAGGTTCTGGGAGTGCAGGAGTGGAAAATGGAAATGGCTCATCCGCACCTGCCCTTTCTCCAGAGATTTGGCTCATCCTCTCCCATGACACAGAAGGCCAGTTTACACTCGGAAAGAAGGCTGCTGGCCACCCCCTCCTGGATGCCCACGCTCCAGCAGCCTGGTCCGCAAGTCACTGTGGCTGAAACTTTATTGTTTTACAGATAACTCTATGATTGGATATGGGATGTATCTCTGTGGATGGTGTGAATTCTGAGCTTTCACTTTAGAACTGCTCTGCTTCACAGAACTTTCTGCAGTGACAAAAATGTTCTATACATCTCAGTCTCTGATACAGTAGCGGCTAGCCACTTGTGGCTATGGAGCCCCTGAAATGTGGAACTGAAGTCTTAATTTTATTTTTAACTAATTTTAATGGAAATAGCCACCTATGGCTAGTAGCAACCACAATGGCCTGCACAGCCCTTATAAAATGACTTCATCTACTTGGATTTCTACAAATAGAAGCGAATAAATGACCACCCTAGGACAATGACAAAGTTTTGACTTAGGAACATGAACTAATTCTTTTATTTTTGACATAAACAGAATGAATAAGTGTCTGAAAGATTTTTTTGTTGTTGTTCCCAGTATTCAGATGGCATCTCGGGCTGTGTCTCCTCAATATCCAAATATCAAGATAAAAAGAAAATAATTTAGAAGACTAGATTTCTTACCCCATGATTACCTAGGTGTTTGGAGTATCAGTAGAGAACTATAGTATTAGACTCGTTCTTGTCTTTGGTCAGCATTTAAAGGCAACTGAGAGTTACGCATTCTGATCAAGGGAATTCAAAGGAAAAATATTCAGGCTTTCTGCTTTTGATAAAGAAAAGTAAAGCTTTAACATCAGCTGTCTAGATTGAATATGTAACTGACCAACTACTTGCTTTTTTCCCCCCAAGATGCATCTTTGTCTCCCACGCCTAGCCATGGACAAATAAGATTGCAATTTACTTGTCTCGCATCTTAGAAGCAACATTAAGGTCCTCTAACCAGGACAAAAAATTCTGAAAAGAGAAATACAGTAGACACAAGTAATAGTAATAACTTCTAGATAATTAACTTTAAGGGTTGTTTAGATTGAACTCCTGAATAACTTGATGACATGTCTACACTGGAGCTAAATCTGCCATTACTTGAAAATTACGGCATCAAGTACTGTTGATGTGTTCTAATGAGAAGAAATGAAGACAACCAGCTCTTGAGGGTATGGTGATAGGACACTAAACACAGCTAATACAAAGCAGCATTGAATCCAAACAATTTTATTTTAGGTTGCATGATGTCCTGAAATTTAATGCACAGCTCCTGTCTGGGAGAACGTGCCCCCAATATCTGCAATGAAGTAGAAGCCACTGGTGAGTCAGTGCATCTGATTCGGAAGAGGGGAAGTAAGCACCCCTGAGCCCCCTTCCTCTGACCCATGTTGGTCGGCCCTCCACACACAACACACTAGCATTTTGTCACTTTTAAATCTGCCACTATCCATGAATATGGTTTAGACTAGACTGGA
The DNA here is from genome assembly GCF_030435805.1 of Mustela lutreola. Lineage (NCBI taxonomy): Eukaryota > Metazoa > Chordata > Mammalia > Carnivora > Mustelidae > Mustela > Mustela lutreola. The sequence goes on along the minus strand of NC_081299.1, from coordinate 99,200,278 downwards.
AAATTTAGTTTTTTAGGTCACCAGAGGCTTCCAGCAAATTCCAGGCATGAACTTGAGAGCAGCTGCTCCCCTGGTTGCATGAATATGGCTCCTGGCAGATCAACCCACTTGTTTATACAGCCTGCCTCACTTCACAGGATTCTTGTGAGAGTCAAATGACATCCCTAGAGAGTTCGACTCCTGCTGTATAGAAAGAAGCGTCGGATGATCAAAAATACCCGAATTCTAATCCTGGGATTTGGCAGAATTGGGGTTTTCTTTTTCCTATCTGCAGAGTGAGGGTAGGGGTGTCTGCACCCTGTATCTCATGGAGTTGCTGTGTAAATTACATGAGACACTTTGTGGTTCCCATTCTGTAGAGACTAAAATTTCCGGTCACCGTTTTCCAGATGAGATTCATTGACTTTTACCTTGTCCCTCTGTCACCGGTTGCACAAGGAGGCAAAATGATTGGCTGGGATTAGTGCCGCAGTCTGTGGGGGTGAAATTGAGTGAAATGAGAAGAAGCATCAATGCCCCAAATCCGTGGCCTTGACTTCATTAGGCAGGCGCGATATTCATCACTGTGACCTATCTTCAGTGAAATGCAGCCTTCTGACCTTTTGCCAGCTTAGCCCTGCTGTCTGCTGTCGGCAGCTGAGGGCCCTGCCAAAGGGCAGGCGGAGGGAGCCCCCATGGCCCACATTGCAGATGATCTCGGGCACATTTTTGAAGGACTACAAAATAAACCCCCAGTCCTGTAATTTTAGTTCAAAAAGCAAAAAAGCTTCTAGATAACGAGCATTTTGCTCTGATAAGAACTGTGGGATTGATTAGGTTCAAACTGTTAACAGACATCCTTATGGTTAATGAAGCAGCATTGAAAATACCTCTTGATTCTCTGGAAACTTAAATCATACAAAGGCAGGAAGGAACAAGAAAAGAACCGGAGGTGGGGTAGAATAAACTGTCTGCTAGTTAATATCCACGAGATAATGAACAAAAAATGTTTGTCCTTTGAAAAGTTAATATTTATTGAGAGTTAGCTCTGCAGTGGCAAGCAATAAACTTGGATGATTATTGTTAAAACATTCTTTGGATAACGTGTTTTTCTGTGACTCTTGAGTGGGGGACGGAAGCTTCTGCCATTTTAATTCCTTTGTTAATGTCTTTATGAATGCAATTAACACTTCATTCACGCTTCTTTGTTTCTGGATCCCATTAGGATGTGGTTTATGCCAGTTTCTCTCTCCCAGGAGACAGCCCGCATCACACCACACTTCCCTCAGCTGTGTGGCTGAGCGCTGACAAACTCAATTTACCAAAGGCAAGACTGAGTTGACACCATGCTGTGGCAGTTGTCCTGATGGGAACAAATGACTCATTTCATTCCAAGGTGCAACCCACCTTCTCTGAAAAGCACGCTTGTACACAGAGTAGGGGAGACGGAGACAAGGAGGTAGAGAAAGCTTCCTGGCTGACACAAAGTAACACCCGGGTCAAGATGCTAAGCACTAACTCCTTTCAAAGGAAAGCCTGCTATTGGAGACACCACAGGCTGTCTTGAGGTAACACCGCCTCTCTCAAACATTTGGAGGGAGCTGATTAGGTAGAAAGTCAGGGAAGAGCCCGGAAGTAGGGGATACAGTCTCTCCCCCTCTGGAGCGTACACTGAAATGACAGGCAAGAGATACACATCACAAATGTATCAGCAAGGGTACAGGCAGCGGAGCTGAGCTGTGAATGGGTGTAGACCATAAGAACATTCGGAGTTCAGGCCTTTGTGCCATGGGGAGTTGGGGGGTGGGAGGGAGATTTTCTGAGGAGGTGGGACTTGCCTTCCAAGCAATTCCCCCCTGGCCCTGCTACGGAGTCCTCCTGGTGCCAGCCAGCAAAGACGGGAGGGTGGGGAGGGTGGAAAGAGCTGCAGGGAGGGAGGGGAGAGACAGGCATTAGCGAAGATGCAGAGGTGTAAAGTGAGTAAGAGGGTTCATGTTCATGAGAAATTATTTTCCCTTTATATTAAAGTCTCTCCTCAGATTGATGGCATCATTTCTATTTCAAATATCAGTGTGATATTTGCTCAACAGCCAAAGGCACTGCGGATGAGTATATCTGAATCTTACCAAGATCCTGTACAGAAGGAGGTGGAGGAGGTCTGAGGGGACATCAGAGACAAAGGAAAGAAAGCAGAAAGGAGGCCCTGCCCCTCTTTGGGGTGACACGTTTCCTTAAATGAAAAAGAATGAGAGGCCCTCTCCCTGCGCCATCATTTTAAGTTTGGTTGTTTTGTTTTTGTTTCTCTGACAAAGACAAAACAGAACAGAATTCTTAAGAATCAGTATGAAGCATAAAAATTACCAGGAGAGGAAGTAAAACAGCCTATAGCCCCCAGTCATCCGTGCCTGCTCTTCAAGGTGTGCGAATAAATCAAAGGATTCTATTTGCGGTTTTACCATGACTTAATGATATGCAGATTGCTTGTTTTCTCTTCTCTGAGTTTCTCCAAAAATCCAACACACGTTCCATTAGTTCTATACATCCTGACGACCAAGACGGCTCTCCTGTCTTTTTCAACCAGACCTGGGCCGTATCGACTCTAATAAGGCCTGTTTGCATCTCTGTCTATGGGCTGCCCTAGATAGAGCAGTAAAGCATTACCCGCCACAGTCATGCCCCGTACCATTTTTGCTTTAGGAAGTGTTATTTTTGTTTACATTTCATTATATGTGACGGCTCTTTGTGGGAAAAATGGCTGTACTACAATGTATTACAAAAATCCTGTACTACAAATGGTTCCTGGCCAAAGAACGAGTCACAGGAAACGTTACCACTGATCCTAATCAAAGGTTCAAGTACATGGGGTCATCCGAGGAGGAGCTGTTCTTCCTTTTCTCTAAAGCAAATAGGTGTCAGTGGTTAGCTGCAGAACTACTCTCTGATTTATTGTAAGAATAACAACTCATTAGAATTACTAAGTTAATGTCCAAACATTGAAAAGAGAAAGAAAAAAAGGTGACACTCTGGGTATATGGAGGTGTATAAGGGGGTACCCTGGGGTTTAAAAAAAAAAAAAAAAAAAAAGATCTTTACCAGAAGTGAAGTCCTGTGCTTATGTGTTTTGTTTTTTGTGGGTTTTTTTTTTGTTTTTTTTTTTTTTTTTTTTACAGTAAAAAGTCACTCCGCGTTCCCTGGCCTCAAGCCACTAGGTAGCTATGTAAAACATACACAGGGTCTGTGTTTTGCTGCCTTTGAGAAAGATGTAAATGTGTGAATATGATGGAAGAGGTTTTATTTTCTTTCCTCCCTCGCAGGAATGGTCTGACAGCCCCAGGCTGGAGAGTGTGTCTCTCCCAAGTGCTCTGTCACCCTGGTAACCATGGAGACCATGACGATCGATTAGATGCCATCTGATCTCAACCTCATAAAAAAAAAGGCAGCAGATGGCAACCAGGCCACTAGACCTGTCTCAAGAGAGACGCAAAGGAAGAGAGAGAAAGGGAAGGAAGGAGGGGAGAAAGGAGACTGGTGGGGGCGGATTGGTGTGGGGAGAAGAAAGCACGGGGCAGCTCTGGGAAATGAACGTTTTAGAAAAAAAAAAAAAAGTAGAAACAGAAACAGAAAGCAAGGAAAGCAGAAGTAAGGGAAAGAGGACATACGTTGAGAAAAAGGAAATTAAACCTGACCGTGCAACCCAAGTCCCTAGTGATGGTGGGAGTGGGGGTGGGGGAAGAACCCGACAGAAAGCAATGAGCACTCTCCTAACTTTCTGCTTGCCTGAGTAGGGCTCAGAATGCTGTGGCACCTGGGCCCCTACGCCTCTCTGGGGGGCACTCACAAGCTCAGGCTCCGGGCTCTAGGCTCTGCTCTCAGTTGGGATTCGATGCATCTGCCCAAGAATGCTGAGGCTGGGCTGTCAGAATGCACACCCCTGAGCAGACGGGGTCTCCCTAGGGCCTGTCAGATGGCACAATGCGATGGGACCTGCCACCCCATTGCCCGCAGTGTTCTGCCTACCTGTAAAGGAGCAAGTGAGGGTGCCTGGGTGGCTCAGTGTGTTAAGCCTCTGCCTTCGGCTCAGGTCATGATCTTAGGTTCTTGGGATTGAGTCCCGCATCGGGCTCTCTGCTCAGCGGGGAGCCTGCTTCCCCACCTCTTTCTGACTGCCTCTCTGCCTACTTGTGATCTCTCTCTATATATAAATAGAGTCTAATAAATAAATAAAATCTTAAAAAAAAAATAAAGGAGCAAGTGATGATCAGGTCAGCAGATACCCAAGGTAAACAGAACACTTAAGTCAGTGCTGATAACTCAGGCATCTTGGCCAATGGCCCAAGTAATACGATGGCTAGTATTGAGAATGTGTTGATGATGGTGTGGCCATCACACAAGGTGCTAAGCACCATAGATTATTTTATATAGGTTATTTAATGCAAGCAGATAGCAATGCTATGAGACAGGTGCTATTATTATCTACATTTTATAGATAGGAACTGGGTTTGGAGAGGTTAATCCACTTTCATTAAGAGCACACCTAGAATGCAGAATGTAAGTAAAAGGTGACTTGTATAGGGAGAGGTTAACAGTTCACTTGTTCTTGCTTTTTTCTTTCCCTTTCTAAATTTTAAACTTTTTGCATATTACAAAACATAAGACATGATCAGTGTAGAAAATGGTTTAAAGTAAAAGAAAGCAAAAAATCCTGTTAGAGATTAGAGTGTGTTTTGTATGCTACAGAGCATTTTCTGTAGGTATATACATTTTCATGGGAATATTGTTATATGCACACACATATATAGAGAGAGATCTCTATATAGAGAGATATAGATATATATCTACCTCACATACTTTTAACCGAATATAGTATTAAACCTTAAATACCATTTTGTTAACCTGCCCTTTCCCAACAATATATTACGAACATCTTTCCCTATTTTTAACTACTCTATTTCATCTTATTTAATGACTACACAGCATTCTACTGTTTGAAGGTAACATACTTTATTTCGCTACTTCCTTATTAACTGATTTCTAGGTTTTTGCTACTGTAAAAAACACTGTGGTGATCATTCTTCCACGTAAACCTTTTTTTTTATATTCCTCTGATATTTCCTTTTGGATGAAAACACAATTGCTAAATCAAAGGGTTTTCATAAAACTTTTCAGTGGAAGCAGAATATATATACACCACATGAATAAATCTTCGGTATATAGCTAGTCCAATTTTACACATGTGTGTACAACTCTAACCTCTACCTAGGTTCCATGTATTAAGCATTTGCTGATCCCCAGACTGTGTCTGGGGGTCCTTCCTATCAGTAGCTACTCCGAGTCCTTGAACTGCGTATAAATGAATGACAGGGTGCGTACTTCTGTTGTTTCTGGCATCTGATGTCTGTGATAGTTATCCAGGCTGTAGTCTACAGCAGCAATTTACTCTTTATATTGTAGTGCAGTATTTTATTTTTTGGATATACTACAATTTGATTCATTTTTCTGTTGAAAGACATTTTGACCATTAGGAATAAAGTTGCCATGAACGCTTCTGTACTTGCCTTTTGGAGGACACACACACATATTATTTTGAAGCAAACTAGAAGTGGAATGAGTAGGTCACAGGGTAGGCATGCTTAGCTTTGAATGCGGGTAAATATTTTTTAAAGGGTTTTGTTTGTTTCCTTCTACAGTTGACACTTGAACAACACAGGTTTGAACTGCACAGACCCACGTACGTACAGATTTTTTGTAGTAGAGTCTGCTGTAAATATATTTTCTCATCCATACAATGTTCTTAATAAAATCTCCTTACTCTAGCTTACTTTATTGTAAGAACACAGTCGATGATACATAATAACATACAAAGGATGTGTTCATTGACTCCCTGGGTGATAGGTAAGGCTTCCGGTCAATAGTAGGCTACCAGTAGTTAGATTTTGGGGGAGTCCAAAGTTATACATGATTTTCAACTGTGTGGGACGTGTGGGGCTGGAGCCCTTAACCCTCACATTGTTCTAGGATCAACTGTACTTTTAAATTGGCCTCCAAACAGTTACACTGATTTGAACTCTCCAGCCATCCAGTGTGATGAGAGCATCCCTCCCTCACACCCTATTGACTGCGGCAGGCTTTTCTGTTCTTCTTACTCATTGCCAGTCTGAGTGATTAAATGCTATTGGATTGTTTACATCATGTTTGATAAAGAGGTATGTTAAACAGTTCTTGCCATATTACCAGACATTCTTGTTTCTTCTTTCATAAATTGCCCTTACATGTCATTGCCCCATTTGGTATTAGCTTCAGAAGAAGGCAAAAAGGTGAAACATAATCCATATGGTCTGTACAAATTCACTGGCTTTGTCAGAAAATGCGTTGACATTTACGACCAGGACAAATTTACATTCTTTGCATAAGTTGACATCCTCCTCTATAGATTTCAGAAGGAAGCTAACATTTACAGAACAACTCTTATTGAGCCCACTGACTTTAGGACAGCCCTATTCATTTAATTTTTTTTATAACTTCATTTAATTTTAGTAGTAACATTTAATTTTCACAAAAGCTCTAAAAGGCACTTAATATTCTGCCTATTTTTACAAATGTGGAAATAAAGTCTCACAGTCACGCAACTATGAAAGTGGAGGAACTGGGATTTAAACCCAAGACACTTGAAGTCCAAAATCAGTTTTCTTTCCATGAGATACCGTTGCTCAGGGCAGTGACTCTCATTTTTATTTTTCCACTTTAGAAACTCTAAGAGCGTTCCTGAATTCCATCCTCAACACACAGATACTATTCTACCGTATTTGTTGCTTGACTATCTACAACCCCTATGTGATTTTTCATTCTTTTTTTAAAAAACTCTGTACACTGGATTACCACTTCATATGGCAAAGATTTTTGTAATATTTGTTATCTGGAAAGTGTAAATCAATCTTTCCTGTACATGGTTGATCAAATTTATCTTTCATTAATAATTTAGAAAAGTCTGTGAGCTCCTTATCTCATTATTGGTACCACTGCAGAAATGTTCAATCTTATAGTCAATTTGGGGAAACATTTTGTCACATAAGAGTTTCAAGATTTTAGAGCATTTCCAGGATTTGTTCTTTGGTGCCTAATCTTGAATGTTTTGAGTCAGTGGCATTCTGAAAAATTTGTTGTCAATGTCAATGTCTTCACTGTAGTAGTAAATGAGTTTTGTTATCATGGTCAATATGAAATTCTTGTCAAATCATAAAGAAATTTAAATATTTTTCAAATATGTTCACATAACTCACTCTTCATTAATTGGATCATTAAATAATCTAAGAGCCAATTTATTATTTCTATTAGCAATTTATCTCTTTCTCGTAATGATTTACTACTTTTGGAATCTTCTATTTTTTTGTTACAATTTACATCTAGATGCCAGAATAATTTCTATTAACATCATTAGAAAATTTATGAAAAATGATTTTGTTATATGGTACAAAACCACAAAAGTATATACCCCATCTTCACGTGTATTTCCAATAAAAGAAAACTCCATTTTGACTAGATGTCAATTGAAACTGAACGTCTTGTTTATAACAGATTTTCCACAGACTCACTTCTGGCTCCATTTCAAACATTTCTTTCCTCCACTGGGTCACTGAACACATTTGTACTGTGATACAACATTTAGATCTGCCACTTTATGTGAAGACATCAGCTGTGTTTCCACAGTAGGTTGTGGGAATATTCCTGAAATCCACTCCCACGAGAGGGAAGCTAGAAGTATCGTTACGTAAAAGTGATTGGGAATCACATAAATTTATCCTGCCAGACCAGAACTAACATATTTCCAAGTCTACTTGCCTTAGCTGTCCCCCTTCAAATGCCCACAAGTGACTGATGCCACCTGCTAGGAGAGCAGGTTGGAGTAGAGAGAGACAGAAGTCTGACCTGTCAAGACTAAAAGACCTGACTTTTACAAATTTTGCAAATACATGTGACAAGTGAATGCACTGATAGGGTTCCTTCTAGCCAACTGAGGGGCACTAATGCTCACCTTTCACCAACTGTGTGATAAATCCACCTCTGGAGATTTTCTTCCCTCCTAGAAAAGTCTGCCCTTGGTAAGACTTGATATCGATCATTCGTTTAGTCACAAATGTTTATTTTGCATGTATTGTGGATTAGAACCTTTCTAGTTATAAGGGATAAAGTAATAAACAAGACAAAAATATCTCTGGCCTCACAAAACTTCCTTTCTAGAAGGTGTGAGACAGACTTCCTGGGCCAACTTTTTAGTACTATATTTGTGCTCTCAGGGAAATTTGAATTTGAGGTTCTTTATCTCTGTCTTTACTCCTGAGGTAACATAGCAAACAGCAGATTTGGGGGATGTATTTCAGATGGGGATGGAACACTTTTCTAATTCCATGAAGCCTTCCACCTCCCCCCCCCCCCAATTCCTTAATGCCTTCCATTTTTATTCAGGCACAAAACTGACTTTGGCTCCCACGAATTTAAATGACTTTCCTCCATGCCCTTCCACTGGGAACTGTATTGTTATTGTCAGAGCTTCCAGAACAGTGTCCAGTCTCTTGACCAGGGCGTTTTAAGGGCCATTTTAAATTGTACGCTGGGTTGTATCTGCTTCACGCTCTACAACAGGTCTTAATGCTGAGGTTAAGTTCAGCCCTGGTAGGTAGCTAAGAGTTGCCACTTTACCATCATATTCAAACCATCCTGACTGATGACAGTGCTTTAGGTTCAGCGTTAAACTATTTGGTAGTTTAAACCCTTTGCGTGGAGAAGGCGGCCATCTTATCTTAGTTCTATCGCATTGAATTTTCCTTCTTTTTATCCAGTAGTGTTACATTCTTTCTTTCCATAGGAAACATGTTTTGTTCTTTCTCACCAGTACTACTTAGAAGTTTTTAGTTTTTAACAACTCGTATTAGTTAGGACCCCTTTCCTGCCTGGCAGTGGGTTGAGATTGCCCTTGACCAGATCAGACCCTCCCCTGGAGCGAATGGAGGTGGGGAACTGGGTTTGGATCTGCTTCCCTGGAGGCCCATGGGCTCCCTGGCAAAGAGGGAAATACCAGACAGCGCCAGAGCTCGGAGCAGCAGGAGGACAGGAACAGATTGGGCAAAGGGCAACACTGCCCTGCCACTTCGGATGTCATTCTAGTGGCCTCCGTGAGATTCTGTTAATTTCTGAGCTTATTCCTCCGGTTTCCAGTTAGTAAGATCAGGCTCAGACATGCCAGGTGATGACTATAAAAGAAGTTCATTATGTTTTTTCATTGAAGAGAATGACGTAGGATGTAGTACATACATGACTAAAATAAGTATAACTTTTTTTTTTTTTTTTAAAGATTTTATGTATTTGACACAGAGAGGGAGATCACAAGTAGGCAGAGAGGCAGGCAGAGAGAGAGGGAAGTGGGCTCCTTGCTGAGCAGAGAGCCCAATGCAGGGCTCAATCCCAGGACCCTGGGATCATGACCTGAGTCGAAGGGAGAGGCTTAACCCTCTAAGCCATCCAGGTGCCCCAATAACTTATTTTTTTTTTAGCCAAAGAAGCTGAATTTTAGTGTTTTGAAATAAGTCTACAGGCTTTAACTGCCAAAGTTTCCACGGAGAGGCTGGAGAGATTTCATGGAGTAGTAGACTGACCACATGGAACCAAGCTTCCTTGATCCGCCCCCAATCCCCCCGAGGTACACCTATGAGGTGGTTTGGTTTCACTTGCACTTTGCAGAATCTTGAGCCACTGAGAGGCTTGGTTGGATTCTCTGGTTCTCTACCTTCTGCCTTCAGGGTATTTTCTTTCTTAAGACATACCTCACCTGGCTACTGATGTTTCAAGGACAGTGGCTCTTCTCCCTCTCTCTTCTTTGGGGGTGGGACAGAAATGGGCTATACAGGAATCTTTAATTTTATGTAAATGACCTACCTTTCCTTCTTCCCCTGGGGTGTTATAAAAATTAGTGTTCTAAAAACATTTTTACAAAGTGCTCCTTTGAGATGCAAAGAAAAGTGCTATCGCGCAGCAGGTTCTCCGCAAAAGCACTGAAGTGGGAGGAAGTGGGGAGGGGGCGGAGTGGAGAGTCCTACACAGGCCTCTGGCATTTCTCAGGTATTTGGGAAGTCAAAAAATATATATATCCTTATAAATATTATTTTGGTTTTCACCATCAACCAGTTCACAGACTGGGCCTGTGTTCCCTTTTCCCACTTGACTGGTTGTTGAGTTAAAGAGGGTGCCTCCATGTGGGTCCTGCGTGGTTGGATGGTTAAGCATCTGCCTTCGCCTCAGGTCATGATCCCAGAGTCCTGGGATCAAGCCTCATAAGGGGCTCCCTGCTCAGCGGGAAGCCTGCTTCTCCCTTTCCCACTTCCCCTGTTTGTGAGTTCCCTCTCTTGCTGTGTCTCTGTCAAATGAATAAATAAAATCTTAAAAAAAAAAAAAAAAAAAAAAAAAGAGAGCGTCTGGATAGGCAAGGTTAGCACAACAGAGTGGTGTTTGTGGAAACTGACAAAGTGATAAACTAGGTTTGTATTTATTATTACCGAGGACACTTTTAATGTCCTTTTGATGTGCTAATAGTCCTTCCTAAGGAAAATTATGCCAACTAACTATTAATTAAGTCAAGAGCAGCAGTCCCTACTGAACTACAATATGCAGATTTGCTGATCCGGATGGACTTGAGCCAGGCAGTGGACTTCCGGCTGCGCAGGGGCTCTCAGGGGCCAGCTCTCTTGCATTTGTACCCTTCCAGAAAGGGCTAAGGGAACTTCATGTCCATTGGCCTCCCTGGGCTCTCAGAGTTGCCTCCGTTGGTGGCTCCGCACTCAGTGCTCCAGCTCACCAGGGAAGATCAACTATAGACCCAAATGAATCTGGGGACTCAGGAAGGAACTATGCAATCTTCCAGACATACTTTGAATTCCTAAATTGTCACTGGAGTTCCTGTATGGCTTACAGCTCTTAATGGAAGGGGAAGAATTATCACATTAAAACCCAAAAACCAAAAAGACAAGGTGAGGTCTTATAACCTGAATCCTGGCTGGCTGAGCATGTTTCACCTGCCGGCTACTCGTGATCCTAGGAGCTACCATCTGTAAATATGGTGTGACCATTGCTAGGACTATTACTGGGCTATTGATGTACATTCTGGCCCAGGATGGGCCTGACGACACGTGTGCAGAGGGTGGGCACACACAGAGGGCAGCCATGTTATGTCTTGGTTCCAGATGTGCTCCAGTTGCCTCCCCAGCCCCAACCAGCCCTCGCCCTCCTGGACGCTTGGTTGCACGGGCAGTGTCCATCAGCTGGCTATGCGCTCTGCTGGGTGGGGGACTTTCAGTAGCACAGCTGCAGACAGACGTCATGATACATGTGGGGTTTTTCCCTCTCGCCCAAAGTTTATTCCCTCCCTCCCCAGAAGAATCCCCGTTTGCCAAGCTTTTAATTTTTAGGTCAGTCTTTTTCTTCTCTAAAACATCACTGAGTGTTGCATTTCTATTTCACAATGTTCACTTCCCATGGAGACCCTCATGACTTCCAAGTCTTGAGCTGGGCACCTGTGTCAAGTTCTATACCCCTGTCTCTGCTCCATCTTCATCCAGCCACAGAAGGAGATGAGTAAAAGCTCTTCCCTCTTCCAAGAGTATGATCGTAAAAAGGCCATGGAGGCTGCCCCTCCCCCCACCTCCAGCCAGCAGCTCCCTTGTTAAGGGAATGGAAAGACCCTGAGGCCACTACTGGAGATGGATTCCTTTGGCCTAATTAAGGTGTTTCCTCTAGTTAAAATGAATCTTTCTAGGAGGGGTCACTTCAGCATAAATAAGTCACCTGGGCCTTCTAAGGAGGCTTCTGAAGAAGCAAAGGATGTCAGGAGATTAGAGTGTAAGTTCCAGAGTGGGAATGGTAGGGCCATGCAGTGGGGCCATGGTGGGAAAAAGGTCGAGGGAGGTGGATGGCACAGGCAGGAAGAATATATTCTCAACTGATAAATCTCCTTTGACTTCTGCTGTTGCTGAGGGCTGGTCCTCCCTAGGTCCATCCTTCTGGATGAAGCAGGGCCCTGAGACTACAGGTGAAGGGCTTGCTGGCCTTGGGCCCTAATCCACTTTAAGACAACTGGCCTCAGTAGGATTCCTGGATTCTGCAAAATCATCAGCTAACCAAATGGAAAAAACAAACAAACAAACAAAATCCCCCCAAAACCTGGGCTTTCTGGTTTGAGGCATTTATTTGATTTCCATTCCCTTTGTTAAACTGACTAGTTATTCAAGGAACTGACCAAGTGTGTCACTGAGCAGCCTGACTGTTTTGCAGATCGGTTCTTTCGTTCTTGTGTAACAACAGCTGCAAAAAAAACCAGTCTCTTTTAGTGTACAAGCAAGACCTCTGGGATTATGGCCTTATACCTAAGAATGCAGATGCTGGGGTCATCAAGGCCTGGGGTTAATTTTTTGGGAGCCCCTCATTGTCAGCTGTGGAACCACTCCATGCTCTAAACTTTTCATCTGCAAATGGGGAGACAATAGTAACACTAACCTTGTAGATATATATATATCTATTTATTTGAGAGAGAGAGACAGCATGAGCCGGGAGAAGCAGGGAGGAGAAAGACAAACAGTCTCCATACCAAGTACGTGGGGCTCCCCCCAGGACTCAATCCTGCAAACCCCGAGATCCTGACCTGAGCCAAAATCAAGAGTTGGATGCTTAACAGACTGAGCCACCCAGGTGCCCCAGTTTGTAGAGTTAAGGAAGAATGATCCTGCACATGAAGGGCTTCCTCAATGCCTAGCAAATACTAAACATCCAATAGGTGCCTGTTGCTCTTTTTAACATTAGGGTAAGGCCAGGAGGCCTGCTGCTTACTAACTAGTATCTTGACAACCAGGAAGACTTACAGCATCTTCCCAACAAGTCTAATTTATATCCCAAGTAGTGTCCAGCGAGGAAGACACAACTGTTTGTAGAAGTGGGGGCAGAAGGAAAAAGGCCCCTTTCTCCAGTGTCCTCTAAACCATCATTGCCATGTAGGAAGCAGCACCCACACTGCGTGTAGCCTTCTGGGGGAAGGAGCAAGGACTGGGAAACTGGTGAACTCTGAGCTGGATCGATTCCCAGTTCACTGCTCTCAGGAAAATGATTTGTGTCCACAGTACACGTATAGGTGTATGGCCCTGGCGCTTGTACATTTATACACACACACACACACACACACACACACACTCATTTCAGGTTGGAACACCACTGCATTGAATGCATTTTTTTCCCTGTCTCCCTTCTTATCTCTTACATCCTTTGCAGTCCATTCGGGCATAATTATTATTGCTTTACTGGCTCGGTTCTGCAGCTCTCTAGAGTGGAGCAGATGTCGACAGCTCTGAAAGATCCCATGCTATTACACCGCAGAACAAATGAGGATGTCAGAAAAGGCTCTTCAGTCTAACAAGAAAACAGAGGAAAGAGACAAAAAGAATAAAGCCTTTGGAGACCAGCAGACTCGCTCTGATTAGATCTTATGCTAACATGATGCCCACTCCGCGTTCTAACAGTGATTTAATATGTTTAAACGATACCGGGGAAATATGTCTTGGGGAAAAAAAGAGAAAGGAGAATTTCTTCCCTGGCAGGCATGATTAAGATGGTGTGGGCTCCCCAGGAACACACAACTGCAGCGGGAGCCTGTGGAGGGCAGGCCCAAGCATATTTGCCTACAGTTCCGGATGGGGTCTCCTTAACGCTGGGGAGCTGCCCTCCCAGCACGCAGGAGCTGGCGAGCTGCTCGGAGGGATGGCTGGCTGGTGCAGGACAGGGTGGTAGCCTCACTGCCAGGCCACTGTGTCTTCTCTTGATATGGGAGACCATACTTTAGAAACATTACATCTAGGGGGCCATGAGTCCACGCATCTTCATTTTCCCCAGAACAAAGGTAGCAAATACTCTAGATTTTTGGAAGCGCGGGAAAGGGAAGGCTCTGATCAGACTGAGGGACCACAGTCCATGTGTTTTAGAGACAGTGTATCGGGTAGTTTACTCACTGAATGCCTCCTTCAGTTCCTTGCTCTGAACCTAGTCACTCATTTCCTATCTGTAATTCTAACGATTAATGGGATAGTTCTTTCACTAGACCGCTGCAGAACAGAGAGAATTTAGGAGGGCCAACTCTGGGATAGCAGAGATGGAGGGAGAGGCTGTTAGGTACAGATAAAATCCGATGGTATTGGAAAGTGCTCTCTGATGATCTGGCAGTAAATGAGAAGACACACAAAGAGCACAAGGAAGTAGTGCACACTTCATGTGTTTGTTTCCTTATTTGTTCTTAAATCCTTCCACAGTGGCTCCAAGGCAGGGGCCTGGCAGCTTCTGTTATGTGAATAAAGAGTAGCACATACTTAAAACATCCCCAGAGAACAAACGTTTAAAAAAATAAAGCGACTCCCCAGAGGGGAACAAGGTATTAGTGTTCATTGTTGAAATGCAGTAAGGTGAAAACCCCGGGATGCTTCTCTGGGCCTGAAGATGGCTGGGCTCTCTGGTCCAGATATTAGGACCTATCTAGAAGCACAGAAGCCCTCCGTGGGAGAACTCAGAGGTCACCTGGTCCAGGGTTTGTCCTCACAAGTGACTAGTTGGCCTGTGCTGGATGTCCCCGAATGACATTCCCCTATGAGGTGGGACCAGTCCATTGTCAGAGTGCTCAAGTTATTAGAAAGTTCATGCTTGCCTGGATCTAAATATGCCTCTGTATCTTCCCCTGCTTGGCCATGGCTCTGCCCTCCAGGACCCTGGGAAGGAACAATCTAACCTGTTATACATACCAAGGCAGGGATTCTAACACCTGCTGCCTTCTCCCCTGCATCCCTCCCACGGTGACCCGGCCCCAGTCCTTTCTCATTCTTATGGCTCTGATTCCAGGTCTGCTTAGAGATGTCACTTTTAGAAGATGAGCTAATCTACAAAGCCTAGCACAGTTCTCTAGGGACAAACTAAAGGGCCCAAAGACAGCATGGAGCTCCTGGTTTAGCCCAAGTGGAGTCAGAGTACTGCTTTCACAGCCTGGTTCTTGTATGTGATTTTGGACGAGTTACTCAATCTCCCTGAGCTTCAGTTTCCTTATCTGTAAAATGGATTAACAGTAGCCCCTGAAAGGCCAGTGAGCCTAGATGAGGGAATCCATAGAAAGATGTTTGCCAGATAGCAAACACTCTGCAAATGTGAGCCATCCTTTTGGAAGAAGAAAGGTTACTGCCTCCATTATCTTCGACCCACCATCCTGTTACAATCTAAGTTTACGGTGCACTAGTCTTTCATTCTGAGCCAATAAACAACTGAAACATCTCTATCATGTTCCCATAGGCTACCATCAAAGCACATCTGCTGCTTATTCCATCTTATTTGCTTGTTTATTTTAACCAAGTGCAGGACTTTACATTTATCCCCATTAAATATAATCTTATTAGATCTGGTCCGTTGTTTCAGTCTGTCAAATCTTTTTTGCATCCCAATTCTGCCATCCAACATATTAGCTCGCTCTTCCAGCTTTGTGTCACCCACAAATTTTATCACCAGGCCATCAATGTCTTCATCCAAGTCATTAATAAAAATAGTTAACAAGGCAAGACGGAGGCCAGAAACCTGTGGTGGGAAAGATCCATTCTCCAGATCGTCATCAGTCTATTAATTAGTACTCTACATTCAATCAGGTACTCATCTACCTGACCTGGCTACCTTCAGCTCCTGCCCAGAGGTGCATCTTGTCTTCAAGGACAGGGACTTTATCTGCCAAACCTACTGCTGCAGCCCCAATGCACTCTGTTTGCACAAAAACCAAACGCCAAAAACCAGTCTAGCAACTCTCGGAAATGTGCTAAGTCTGGGAAGACACATGGACTCTCCTTGCCTCTCACCTGGAGACCATGTCCATTTCATCTGAACAAAGCTCATCTAAACTGCCTGTCCTTTTTTTTTTTTTTTTTTTTTTTTTTAAGGATCACAGGGGCAGGCACCTGGGTGGCTCAGTTGGTTAAGCGTCCAACTCTTGATTTTGGCTGAGGTCATGATCTCAGGGTCATGAGATTGAGTCTCACGTTGGGGTTCTGTGCTTGGTGTGGAGCCTGCTTAAGACTCTCTCTCTCCTTCTCCCCCTGTCCCTCTCCCCACTCATGTTCACGTGCATTCTCTCACTCTCTCTCTCCCTAAAAATAAAATAAAATAAAATAAATCACAATTTTCCTGTGGCTGGGCTTCTAGCACCTTTCCTCAAAGCCTCAGCCCCTCTGCTTTGAGGGTCCTCCTTGAGTTTAACTTACCTGGCCAGGCCCTGGGACCCCAAGGGGGCCTTTAGAACCTTCTTTCTTGCCTAGGCTTCCATGTTTTGTCACCAACATCTGTGGAAACCTTACTCTTGAACTTGAAGTTACTTACCCGGAAAGGGAATATGGAAATAGAAGTGCTAAACGGGTCTGTTTCGTCATTTGTTCCCATACCGTGCCAATAACAATATTGATCAAGCAGTGGGCTTGTTTTTGTCCTTTGCCAAACATTAACTAAAAACTTTTCTTTGTTTGAAGAGTCTGGGTGTCTCTTAGCAGCCCTGGGAGCGGTATCAACAAAAAGCTAGATGGCTCCCTGCAAGCCAGTTTGCAATGGCAGTAGCTTACTAAGGGGTGGGGGTGGGGGGTCTCTCCTAGTACCTGGGTTCCTGACTGTACCCTGCCTCCATCTCCCACCCTCAGATTCTGGTCCAAAACCTCCACTACCACTGCAAAGAAAGTGTTTAAGATCTTAGAATTCTATTAAATGTCAACACACACCATATATGTGGCCTGGGGCCAGTCTGTAAGAGAGAGGAACAATAGTAATTACCTCACATGATGGCTGTGAAGATCACATGATATAATTGCTTTAAAAGTGCCATGTACAGTGCCTGGGGCATGTGGGGTTGAATAGTGGTAGTCCACTCTTACTTTCTGGTCTCTGCCTTGCTCTTGTCCCTATTTGGCTCTACTCTTGTCACCAGTCCCTTGTCTACCCCTCTCAGCCTATGCTAGGTCTGTCTCAAATCTTAGTTTTCTACTTGCCCTTCATAGACTACTCACCTCCCCCAACCCTATGTCGGCGTTTGACAGTACCCCATTTATGCTGGAAATCCCTTGCTGACTCTACTTTTGGAAATACACACCATGTCTGTATGCAAAATCCTATCCCCTACCTGGACAGCCAAGATCCCCATTTATGACAAGTCCCAGGGAGTAAGAAGTAACAGCCCCTCAGAACTTTTTCACAAATCTCATTAAGGTCACAGTGTTTGGGGTCAAATCTTGGCTTCTTCGTTTTTTAACCATTTGACCTGGGGCAAGTCAGTGTCCTGTCTCAGTCTCCTCATCTGTAAGGTGGGTATCATAAGATAGGGTTGTTGGGAGCATCTGCCATTCAGCATCATGCCTATTATAAAGTAAATGCTCAATAAAGGTTGGCATCATTATCAGTCTCATCAGCACCAGCTTTTCATATTTTACATTTCTTGCTAGTATCCATTTTCTTAACAGAGTCAATTTTTTTTACAAATTTATTTGTTTTAAAGAGAAAGTGTGTATGTGGAGTGGGGAGGGCATTAACAGATTCTTGTAATTCTATTTGCTCTTGGTTATGTATCACTCTCTTCTTTTATGTCCACTTAATTTCTTTTATTTTTTTTTTAAGTTTTATTTTTATTTATTTATTTATTTATTAAAAAGATTTTATTTATTTATTTGACAGACAGAGATCACAAGCAGGCAGAGAGAGGAAGGGAAGCAGGCTCCCTGCCGAGCAGAGAGCCCAATGCGGGGCTTGATCCCAGAACCCTGGGATCATGACCTGAGCCGAAGGCAGAGGCTTTAGCCCACTGAGCCACCCAGGCACCCTATGTCCACTTAATTTCTGAGCTTAACAGCAAGTTCTCTAGAAACCACATGCATCATTCTAGATTATGCCTTCCCTTCTATGAGAAAAAAGTATCTAAACTATCAACTGCAAAGTATAATGAAAATAATTACTGTATTACTGTATTTTGAGATCAATTTCCACCATATTCAGATTTCTAGAATTCATACCCATCTTTCTGTCTTCCTAAGTTCTTTTAAAAACACATGGAGCCATGTGTTTACACATTGTACTGTGAGTTACTTGACGGTAAATCCATGTTTTGTTCATAACTCCACTCTCTCATCTTCGACATTATTAATTCTTACATTTATTGAATTTCTGTTTGGTGGCAAGCATTGCCATGTAAAAACACTAAAATGGAACTCCTGCTTTCAAGAAACTAAGTTAAGTAGGGAGAGAATTCTGTTTCAGGTTAGCATGTAAAGGACTGCAACAAATCTTCATACCCGTAGTAACACCAAGAAAAATTTGGATAACATAAAAATCATAAAGAATATATTTTCTGGCCATATGGGAATTTACTTATAAACCAGTAACAAAAAGAGATCTCAAAAATGTTAGAATATTTTGATATTAATATTCTTCTAAAGAAAAGAATCTCAAGGAAAATTAGATAATATTTTTAACTGAAAGATAATAAAAGCACATAAAATCTAAATTTCTGGGCTGCAACTAAGGTAATGCCAAGAGTAAAATTCAGAATTTTAAGTGCTTCTACTAGAAAACAGAAAAAGGTCTAGCAGACAGCATCTTCTCTGCTGTCCTGCGCACCACCCCTTTGCAATATATTCAGTAAACTTCTAGTTCCTTTAAAAAAGAAAATAAATAAGGTCTAAGATCAGTGATCTAAGCTTCTACCTTAATAAGCTAATAAAGTAAATAGAAGAAAGAATAATAATAAAGTCCATGAAATAGAAAACAAATGATGGAGAAAATAAACAGCCTTCCCCTAAAAAAAGGATTTTTTGAGATCAATAATATGGATAAATTCCTAGTTAAACCGAACAAGGAAAAAAATAAAGAGAACATGCAAATGATGAATATGAAGAATGAAATGAAAGATATTCCCTCAAATCATAAAGATCTTAAAAAAATAATAAGGGGATATTATGGATAACTTTATGTCAACAATTTGACAATGTGGATGAAATGAAGAGTCCCTTGAAAAGTACAATTTTTCAAAGCAGACATAAGAAGAAATAAATGTCTTGAAATATGTTAATTTTTTTTTTCCCCACAAAGAACACTCCTGGCCTACTGCCTTCTGCTCAGTTCATGATCCCAGGGTCCTGCTCGGCGGGGAGCCTGCTTCCTCCTCTCTCTCTGCCTTTCTCTCTGCCTACTTGTGCTCTGTCTGTTAAATAAATAAATAAAATCTTTAAAAGAAAAAAGAAAGAAAGAAAGAAACAAAGGAGGTGGGGCTACCTCTTGACCCTTTCTATATTCCTAATACCAAACTCTGACAAATGCACTATAAGAAAATTACAACTGCTATTCCTCATGAACAGAGATGCAAAATTCCTCAGCAAAACATTAGCCCATCAAACCCATCAATACAGAAAAGGGGTAACATATCATGGCCAAATGAGATTTATTCACAAATAAATGCAAAGTTAGTTAAAGTGAGAAAATGATGTAACCCATCCCACTAAAAAAAATAAAGGAGAGAAATCCCACGAACATTTCAGCAGATCCAGGAAAAGAACTTGACAAACTTCAGCAACATTTCATGATAAAACCTCTAGGCAAACTAGGAATAGAAAAGAACTTCCTGAATGTGATAAAAGACATCTATAAAAACCTATACCTAACACCCTAGTGGATGATAAAATATGGAGCCCTTTCCCTCTAAGGTCAGAAACAAGGTAGGGATATCTACTCTCACTATTATTAGACAACACTGTGTATGACTTCTTTCCATTAGAATCTGCAAATATTTCAGAAAAGGGATTTATATCCTTAATAACTAAAGAACAGAAAAAAGAAAAGTCATGAAGACTTGGAAAGACAAAGTTTAAATAAGATAAAATTATCTTTATTTACAAAGACATGATTTTGCATAAATTCAAAGGAATCTACTCCCAAAACTTACTGAATCTAATAATTTAGCAAGCTTTAAAAAAAAATTCAGCAAAATTTAAGGATACAAGGTCAATATAGAAAATGTAATTATATTTCTATGTATTATCAATAAACAATTGGAAAAGAAACTTAAAAATCAAAGGCATTTACAATAGAATCAATATCATGAAATACAAATCACTTTTTAAAAAGAAGTTTAAGACTTCTACACTTAAAACTAGAAAATATTATTGAGAGAAATTAAGACAGACTAATAAATGGGGAGGGATAGACCATACTCAAGGGATAGTATAACCAATATTGTAAAAACAGTGCTTCTCACAAAACTGATCTAGAGATTAAATGGAATTCTTGTCAAATACCCAGGAAGGTTTTTGTAGAAATTGATGAGTTGATAAAAATAAAATAGTTGGAGGATTTACACAACCTGATTTTAAGTATCACTGTAAAGCTTTATGGTATTTTTAAAAGACTATTTTGTTTTTTTATGTTTCCATGTAAATGTTGGTATTAACTTGTCAATTTCTGAGACAGTAAGTTATTGGTGTAAAGACAGACAAATAGATCAATGGGGCAGAAAAAAACCCCACAATTACGATCTAATGATCTTTGCCAGAGGTGCCGAGGCAGATCAATGGGGCAGGGACAAGCTTTTCAACAAATGGTGCTGATCTTCTCAGTAGTGAGAGAGACATATTATGGATACTTGAAACAACATAAATGAGCCTCAGAAATAGTGTGTAGTAGACTGAAAGAAGCCAGATGTAGAGGAATACTTCAAAGTTAATATGAATTCCCCAAACATGCAAAACTAGTCTGTGGGGCTAGATATCAGAATAGTGGTTGCCTCTCGATGGAGGCGGTGAGAACTAGGAAGAGGCACAAAGGAATTTTCTAGAGTAAAGGCAATGTTTCATGGCTTATTTGGGGTGTTAGTTAAATGAGTTTTTACATTTATCAAAATTCACTGAACTGTATACATTTAAGGTCTATGCACTTTTCTGTTGTTATACCTCCATAACCAAATACTTTTAAAAAACCCTGGAAACAGGAAAAGGGGGAAGAAAACACATGAAGAAAAATTACTTCCTGTTGTAAGTGTAATGCTAAAGACAAGCACAGAATTTTAGGGGAGGATATGGGAGGTGCACAAACTGCTTGATTGTGGGCAAGTCTTCCAGCTGAGATCTACAAGAGAATTACACTTCTCTACCCTCCCTGGCATCCTTGTCAACATGCTCTAAGAGATTCTCACTTTCCAGTAGCTGACTGAGGTCTTACACGAGGAAACAATTTGGGGTCCGCCCTGACTTTTGACTACTTGAACCTCGGACAGTTCATTGTGGTCTAGGGAAAGCCCAAAATGGGGGGAAGGGGAAAAGGAGGAACAATCTAGAATCCACTCAGTAACTGTCAAATACCTGTCTTTCCTCTTTTCCTTTCCCGGTGCTTACCCAACAATTCATTAGCATCCTCAACACCCCCAGTAGAATCCCTCCAGCACCAAATCTTCCTATTGCTCCTCCTTCCCTGACTTTTTTCATCCAATTTAACGTCAAGATTCAATCTATGCAAATCTGTTGAAAAATCTGGCTATTTGCAAACAAAGAGAAAATTTATTGCCTCACATAGCATATATCAAAATAAATCCAGATGGATAGAAGGGAATTTTAAATGGAACTGAAATATGAAAATATTGAAATGAATATTTGTCAGAGTTCTGGATGGGAAAGGATTTCCTGTACAGATAACTAAGAGGGGGAGTTTGAACAGAACAGTAGATTTCTTAATGAAAATACAAAACTTAAGTGCATCAAAAAGTCATTACAATTTTTAAAAGCCTTACAGCACTCTGGCAGAAAGCATTTGCTGCAAATATTTCAGAAAAAGGATTTATATCCTTAATAACTAAAGAAGGGAAGAAAGCGCTGTCATTACAATAAAAAATTTTAAAAAGTAGGAAAAGGACAATATAAATGATTGGCTTAGAAAAACAAAGGTTCACCTCAGGAGTACCCAAACAAATAAAATAACCTTGAGATACCATTTTTAAATCAATTGACATAACAAAGTGTTTGAAAAATGACAACACTCAAAATCTGGTAAGATCAGCACTTTTTCCCCCACTGTGGAGGGAGTATAAATTAGTGCAGTCTTTCTGGAAAGCAGTTAGGCAGTCTTGTATCAAAAATCTTAAAAATGGTCTTCTGCCTTAAGAATTCCACATGTATGAATCTATCCTAAACAATCAGAAGGGCAAACACATTTTATAAACAAAGATTTTAACAAAATAGGAAAACTACCTAAATAAGTAAGGATGTGTAATTGCCTGAATAAACTGTTGTAGAGCAAAATAATGGAATATTTTGTAGGCTTTTAAAAGTCAGTTTTAAAGTATTTTAAAATATTTAAAAAATACTATAGGGATTACCACCACCATCACCCCCCCCCCCCCCCACACACACACAGAAAAGGCAAGATTTTGCACAGCAAAGGAAACCACCAACAAAATGAAAGGGCAACCAACCTACTGGATGGAAGCAGACATTCTTGAATGACATATCCAATAAAGGGTTAATTTCCAAAATGTATAAAGAACTTACATAATTCAACACCCAAACAAATCCAATTAAAAATGGGCAGAGGAGGGGTACCTGAGTGGCTCAGTGGGTTAAGCCTCTGCTTTCGGCCCAGGTCATGATCTCAGAGTCCTGGGATCAAGTCCCGCATAGGGCTCTTTGCTCAGCAGGGAGCCTGCTTCCCCCCAACCTCTGCCTACTTGTTATCTTTGCCTGTCAAATAAATAAATAAAGTCTTTTAAAAAAATGGGTAGAGGATTTAAATAGACATTTCCCAAAGAAATACAGATGGCCAACAGACACATAAAAAGACGTTCGAAGACTTTCAACATTACTGATCATCAGGGAAATGCAAATCAAAGCCACAGTGAGATACACCTTATGCCTAGCAGAATGGCTAGAATCAACAAGGCAAGAAATAACAAGTGCTGGTTAGGATGTGAGAAAAAGGAACTCTTGTGCATTGAAGGTAAGAATATAAATTGGTGCAGCTACTGTGGAAAACAGTATGGAGTCTCCTCAAAAAATTAAGAATAGAAATACCTATGACACAGTGATTTCACTATTGGGTATTTACACAAAGATAACTAAAACACTAAGTCAAAAAGATATGTGCACTTCAATGTTTACTGCAGCATTATTTACAATAGCCAAGATTTGGAAACAACCCAAGTATCAACCAATAGATGAACAAATAAAGAAAATGTGGTATATACACACCATGGAATATTAGTCAGTTATAAAAAAGAAAGAGATCTTGCCATTTGGGACAACATGGATGGGCCTAGAGGGTATTATGCTAAGTGAAAGAAGTCAGAGAAAGACAAATGTTAGATCCTTTTACTTATACGTGGGATCTAAGAAACAAAACAAGTAAACAAAAAGCAGAAAAAGACTCAATAAATATGGAGAACAAATTGATAGTTCCCAGAGGGAAAGGAATGGGAGGCATGGGCAAAATGGATGAAGGGAAGTGGGAGATACATGTTTCCAGCCACGGAATGAATAAATCACCAGGATGAAAGGTACAGGTTGGAGAATGTAGTCAATGGTATTATAATAATGTTGTATGGTGACACATGGTAGCTAATTTGTGGCAAGCATAGCATAATGTATAAAATTGTCAAATCACTATGTTGTATACCTGACACTGATGCAACATTGTGTGTCTACTATACTTCAATAAAAAAATACAAAATAAATAAAAATTATAAAAATAAAAAAATTTGGAAACCTCAAAGATGCCCCAAATATGTTAATTAGAAAGGATATAAAAGTTTATACATCATGATTTCACTATGTAATAAAACAAAATACACACATTGAAAAATACTGGAAGAAAATACACATATTTATCGAATCCTGCCTCAAAGCATGCTAGAGTTTCAGGTTGAGGACTCTAGCCCACCTCAGAAACTGATTTTACACTGGCATGGTTATGCAGAAGGAAGTCTGGTTCTTACTATGGGGTATGGGCCGTCCAACGATGGAGGAAAGGGGAGCCCTTCGCTCACGTATTCAAAGCACTTAGGATCACTCCAGGACAAGAAGTACTCTTCCAGATTTCCCCCCAGGGTCATAGGGTCCTAATAGCATTCCTATAGGATTCTCTCCTTTCAATATACAGTGAAAAGAGCTCTGGCTTGGAGAAGAGCCAGACTGAATTCCGCCTCTTCAGCAGGAATGTGAATTTAAACTTAGGAAGAGAAGGTGAAAGCCAGTGCTTCTCTGGACTGTGATATCAGGGCTATTTGCCCTGCTCAGTGCTTCTCTGCCTTCTTAGGAAATTAAACCCCTTCTAGAGCAAATCATCTGAAAAGGCACTGACGAGGCTGTGTCTTTCTCTGGCAGCTTTGGGAAGTAGAACCTAAAGAGGACCGTCTGTAGAGAGGTCAAGAGAACCCTAGTCTCCATGGGGCGAGCTGGAGCTCCTATTTCTCAATTGCACGGTGACCCTGGACCAGTCACTTTCTCTGGGTTTTGCTTTCTTCGTTATAAAGTGGGCATGGTGGCATCTCCCCAGCCTACTTCCCGAGGCACTGTGAAATTGTTTTGTTATGCATATCCAAGGACTGATGATGTATCTACTATATGTTGGCTTATGACGATATGAGGATTTAAGTCTTTTTTTTTTTTTTAAGATTTTATTTATTTGACAGACAGAGATCACAAGTAGGCAGAGAGGCAGGCAGAGAGACAGAGCGGGAAGCAGGCTCCCTGCTGAGCCGAGAGCCCGATGCAGGGCTCCATCCCATGACTCTGGGATCATGACCTGAGCCGAAGGCAGAGGCTTTAACCCACTGAGCCACCCAGGTGCCCCAAGGATTTAAGTCTTACATGATCGTGTATATCCTCTGCTGTGTGGTTTTGGGGTATAGAGCAGATCAGGTTCACAAGTGAAAGCATTTCCCTGCTCATCAAAAACCAGGCTGAGTGGGGTGCACCACAGTTAACACACGGCACAATTTACCACTGAGTACCTGGTGTGGTGTGTGGTGTGGTGCTTGATGTAAATGGTATCTTCTTTTCCATTGCATTTTCTAGTCTATGATTGTTATTGTCTGTGAATGCAGTTGACTTCTGTATTAGAAACAATATTCTGGTAAATTGAACAAAATATCTACAACATCTCCATGAGAAATAAGGTAGACCTCAATAAATGGAGAGACAGAACATGCCTCTGGGTTGGAAGTCTCAACAACGGAGATGTCTTTTCTCACAAAATGAGCCAAGAGATTCAAGGCAATTCTATTTAAAACTTCAACATTATTTCATAGAGATTGAAAAACTGATTTAAAAAATAATAACTTTTAAAGATTACAGGATTTGGTTTTGGAAGAATAAAGGAATCATGATTAGCCACGATGTTTCAAAGAATAAGGAAGAGAGACTTAGAGTACCAGAGACTGAGTTTTTAAGAAGCTGTATTAAGATTCTGTGTTTCTAGTGGAGACAGACTAACACAATAGAGACCTCAGAAACAGATCCTTGAGAGGGACAAATAAAACAAGACGAAATCAGAGAGGGAGAAAAACCATAAAAGACTCTTAATCATAGGAAACAAACAGAAGGTTGCTGGAGGGGAGTTGGTGGAAGATGGGGTAACAGGGTGATGGACATTAAGGAGGACCTGTGATGTAATGAGCACTGGGTGTTATATAAGACTGATAAATCACTGAACTCTACCTCTGAAACTAATAATACATTATATGTTAATTAGTTGAATTTCAATTAAAAAAAACAACAACAGACCATTCCATATATAGAACTTTGATATTTGGAAGACCAGGCATGGAAGGTCAGCAGGGAAAAAAGACCATGTAAT
This sequence comes from Mustela lutreola, assembly GCF_030435805.1. Taxonomy (NCBI): domain Eukaryota; kingdom Metazoa; phylum Chordata; class Mammalia; order Carnivora; family Mustelidae; genus Mustela; species Mustela lutreola. Next base: position 99,174,388 of record NC_081299.1, on the reverse strand, counting down.
AAATTAACCTGAGGGGGGAAAAGAGGATTCCCACATTGTGGGGGAAAAAAGTGAAATTGGTTCTAAGTTTGTACCATACACAAAAATAACTCTTATAATTCAAGGACTTAAGTGGTCAAAGCAATAACTTTCTTTTCTTTTTAGGAGAAAATTTAGGGAATATATTTCTAATCTTAGGATAGGGAGAAAGTTTTAAACAGAAATTTTTAACTATGAAATTAAAAACTGTAAGTTTTATTAAAATTAAGAATTTCTGCTCATCAACAGACACCTTAATGAATGTGAAACACAACTCACAAAATTCAAATGGGAAGACATATTTTCGACACATGTAACCAGCAATGGATTTTTCAGATAATTATCAGGGGCACATAAAGAGCTCCTTTAGTTCAGTCAGAAAACACCCCACCCCAGCTTCCCAAAATGGCAAAGACATAAACAGGCAGTTTACAGAAAAGGAAATAACATCGAAAGTTGTTCAGCTTGCGGGAAATGCCAATCACACCCACAAGGATATTTTATATCCACTTAAGTAGCAAAAATTAAGAATTCCAACATACTAAATATGGGAGAGGCTATGAATTCAGGGGTTCTTCTTTACTTTACTGGTAGGAGTGTAAATGTACAAACTCTTCAGAGAGCAGTTTGGCATTATCTTAAATGTTAGCTGGGCACCTACCCCATGACCCGGAAATTTCTAGACATATATGCAAATTACTGAACACATAAAGGATGTTTATAGCAGATTCTTCAAAACCGAATCTGAAATCTGGAAACAACCAAAATATGCAATTATTTGAATATACTGCAATATATTTACCCATTCTCTCGGTATATTCATATAATTGAACACTATACAACAGTGGAAGCAGTAAATTTCAGTTATATGCAAGAGCGTGAACACGGTGTTTGGCCAGGTCCTCTGAGGAAAGACGCCAAGGCAGGATTAACTGTGGAAAGATTTTCTCAGGAGAAATGCTTGTGGGAGAAAATGGGAGGAAGGCTGGGAAAGCCACAGCTTGAGATGCAAGTCTGACCCCAAGGGAAGGAGGAGGGAAGGCCGGCAGGATGGAAGGGATGTAGACTGTGCGAGGTCTACAGACGATTTGGCAAGGTCACCTAGGTGTCTTGGAGCAAGTGTCAGCTGTCAGAGGAGCCCGGGGTCTCCCAGGACGGGGGCTGCTTCAGGGTCTCAGCCACACTCAGTCACCAGCTGGGAGCAACGTCCCAGGGAGCAGCAGGAGGCGTGGTCTTGGTGCAGCTCAGCAGTGTTCACAAGAGAGTGCAGAAGAGGGCCCTTGGTCAAGTACACTCGCCTTGTCATGGTCACCACGGATACCTTAGCAATAGAAGATTGAGTGAGAAATAAAACCAAGATGACTGCACTCAAGAGAATATCCTTTAATATAAAGATATTGTATTTAACAATACAAAAATAAAAATGCCAAAACAAAACTACATGTTAAAAACAGCAGGGGAATGACATACATCGGAATCAGGATAGTGGGAGGAGCTGCAGAAGGACAGGGAACAAGAGGAGAATAGAAGCCATTGCAACTAACACCCACAGTTCTGTTCCCACATTAGTACAGGGCTATGTGCATTTTATTTCTTAAAAAAAAAATGAATCAGTTTCATATATTTGAAAACATGCATAAAAACAAACGGTCATGTATGGATCAAGAATGAGTTTCATGAGAAAGGAATTATCACTGATCTTAATCTGTGACTCTGAGTCCAAAAACAGTGCCTCATTTCTCTCCTATGCTCTGATATGTTTATTTCTAATTGTTAGTGACTGACTATTGATGAATGAGACATTGCTTTATACCACAGATTAAATTATAGGTTAGGATCTCCCCAATATGGTCATCTGGAATTCAGATGTCTCGATTTAGGATATTTTAAATGGTGTGTTCAAAGTCCAGGTGCTCAAACAGGAGCAGAGAAAATAATAAAAAGGTAATAGTATTGCTGTACATGGGCTTTCTCCAAGGATTGGTTGGTGATCTCCTTCTCAGACAAACTTGGGCCTGGAGTTCAAAATTTTAGGAGTATAGACCTAGCCTCTGGGTCAGGTCCAAGGGAACAGGGAGACAGCAGAAGATAGAGGCCACAGGGTTATCAAGAGGCACTATGGTACAATGGTTAGATCATGAACTTTGAAGTCAAACTCCCTAGGTTTGAATCCCAGCTGTATCACATTCTCCATTTATCACCTAATCTCTTTGGGCCTTGATTTCCACATTTCTAGAATGGAGATAAAAGTAATTTCTCTGTAGCATACTTATAGAAATTAAATGACTCGTTATACCTAAGTTGCTTAAAACAGAGCCTGGGAAATAATGTAAGTCAGAATGGGCTACGTTATAGTATAGTAACTGGAAACTCCCAAATACTAGTGTCTTAACAAAAAAGTTGTATTCTCCATGCATAGAAGGCCAAGTAACACAAGGCAAGCAATTCCATGGATAAGTTCTGGAATGGAATATCTCTGAGCCCTTGCACAGAGATCCATAACTCCAGGGGAGAACACTTAGGATACCATATAACGGCTTTCTTTACTCAACACCAAGAAATGCCCATTGAGCCCCATGTGGTTTTTGCTGCTCAGGTTTTGTTCTGTGTCTCCTCATTGCAAGATCTAGGTAGATAGAGCTTCCACTACTAGAACTGTCAATTGTGGGGCACCTGAGTGGCTCAGGGCTCAGTGGGTAAAGCCTCTGCCTTCAGCTCAGGTTATGATCCCAGGGTCCTTGGAGGTAGCCCTGCAACGGGGTTCTCTGCTCAGCAGGGAGCCCGCTTCCCCCTCTTCTCTGCCTGCCTCTCTGCCTACTTGTGATCTCTGCCTGTTAAATAAATAAAATCTAAAAAAAAAAAAAAAAAAAGACCCGTCAATTGCTTTGGCAAGGGAAAGAGATATGATAGAATGTGCAGTGGTCTTAAGTTTCTTCTCAGATAGGCACACATTTCACTGGCTGTACCAGGTGGGCAAGGAATTGTGAGCCTACCACATTCCTGCAGGAAGGAGAAGCAGAATACTTGTGAACAACCCAACTGATTATGCCTTATCTGGTGTTATTTAAGGGTTAGTTATTATAATTCTGGAAGATTTGCAGAGCAGCCAAAATACACGAATAGGACACCCAGAAAGAGCCAGAAAGGCAATTCAGTCTATGTGCATGTCCTTCTTCTAATGGTCTACCGTGTCTCTAAGGGACCGTGTCTTTTTAATGTTCATATCACTAATACCTAGAAGCACCTGGTCAGTCTCTGATAAATAACTGAGACATTCTCTAGGGACCAACTGACCAAAGAATGAAGAGGGACTTCTAGGGAATGCTCCTAAAGTGACTTTTCCAGATCACTAGCTGAGGCCTCCACGTGGGTTTTCTAGGACCCCTCCGCTGTATACTTTCTGATATCAGAGTCCTGGAGGAAAGGGTCCCAGGTAACAATGTCTGCTATGTGGGTCAATTGCTCCATGCTCTTTGCTGCCAATAAATATTAACAAAGCCAAGTGAGAAATCTGTTATGGCATAAAAAAAAGTGTGTCTGAAGGAGACAGAAGAATACATTTCTTAGGATCAACAAGAAAATCTGCAAGATCATCAATGGCATATACATGACACGGGGCTCCAGTCTACTTCATTGTGAGACCTGTGGCCATTCTGAGTGGAGTTACTGGACTGCTTTAAAGCCTACGAGGTTCTTCATGGACTTTGAATTCCTCACTCAGGAACCAACAGATACCATTGGTTCACATTCAGCAAACACTGCATACATGATGATGACTATTAACATGGTCCCTGTTTTCATGGAACTCTCAGACCAGTGCAGGGGAAGAGGAGAGGACTGCCATTAAACAAACACATAAAGAAGTCTATTATTAAAACGGATATATGTACTTTGAAGGAAGAGGTCACCATTCTATGAAAACGTGTCATAATGGGACCTGATCTGAAGAGGGAAAGTGAAAAGGGGGAGGGGCCTGGAAGGCATTCAGAGCTGCCTTTCTGGAAATAATGTTGGAGCTGATATCTAAAGAACAACAAGGGATTGAACAAATCAAGTTTGGGGGTTAGAAGTGGTTTTAGGCAAAGAGAAATATAGTGGCAAAGGGTTTGGAGTAGAAGGGTTTAAGTTTTTAAAATTTAAAAAAAAAAAAATAGTTTGACCAGAGTATGGAGGTAGAAGGTGAGAGTGGTAGAACACAAAGCTGCCATGCTGTAGGTTATATTAAGAACCTGGTCTTTATCTCAACTGTAACAAAAAGCCTTGGACAAAAGGCTCTTTGTGTGACTCTCTGGATGGGGAGCCAGAGAAGTAGAGCTTACATGAAAAAGCAGCAGTGACCTTCAGTAACTTAACTCTGGAGTTAGGGTTCCCTGCTGTATCCTGCTAATGCGAAGGAGCAACAGCGGAGACCACGATTTGCTAGAGGGAGTTCCCCTGAACACAAATCCTTCAAGGCCACGCTTTCAAAAAGTACTGTGTTCAGATAAATTTTCAAAGTAGTTGTATACTATCCAGCACCTTTGGACAGCTATAAAACAAAGTAAACATATACAAGGTCAAGTCCTACCAGAAAGATCAACATTGCTTAGCCCAATATTTCGAAAACTTATATGACCGTGGAGGCGTTGTATTTTCAAATAAATCATACTTCCAACCTGTGGGGTTAATACTCAATGAAATACTCGTTCAGGCTGTTATGGATGATCTGGTTCATACTTGATCATAAATAGCAGATTAAGAAATAGATAGCCACCCCCCTTATCTATGAGGCATGTGTTAAAGACCCTTAGTGGGTGCCTGAAACAGTGCAGAGTACCAAACTCTGTTTGTATTATGCCTTTTCCTACACATACATATCTAGGATAAAAGCCATAATTTAGGTACATTGAGAGATTAATAATAGCTAATGAAATAGAACAATTAAACTGTAATTCAAAGTATATGAATGTGATTTTCATCAATCTCTTTCAAAATATCTTTTTTTTAAAAAGATTTTATTTATTCCTTTGACAGAGACAGATCAGAAGTAGGCAGAGAGGAAGGCAGAGAGAGGAGGAAGCAGGCTCCCTGCCAAGCAGAGAGCCCAATGCGGGATTCGATCCCAGGACCCTGAGATCACGACCCGAGCCGAAGGCAGAGGCTTAACCCACTGAGCCACCCAGGCGCCCCTCAAAATATCTTTTGGTATTGTACTCATCCTTCTTTTTTTTTTTTTTTTTTTTAAAGATTTTATTTATTTATTTGACAGAGAGAGATCACAGTAGACAGAGAGGCAGGCAGAGAGAGAGAGAGGGAAGCAGGCTCCCTGCTGAGCAGAGAGCCCGATGCAGGACTCGATCCCAGGACCCTGAGATCATGACCTGAGCCGAAGGCAACGGCTTAACCCACTGAGCCACCCAGGCGCCCTGTACTCATCCTTCTTCCTGTGATGATGTGAGATGAAGAGAGGTGAAGGATGTAGGCATTGTGACATAACACTAGGCTACTATTGACCTTCTGACAATATATTAGAAGGAGGATCATCTGTTTCTACACCACAGCTGACCATGGGTAACAAACCATGGAAGGCAAACCACAAATAAGGGATAGCTACTGTAAAAAGGAAACCTTTTCTCAAACATGAGTTTTTAAAACATGTATGGTAACAAGTAGCTAGCCAGAAAAACTGTAACTGTCTCCAGAACACTAATGTGTCGAAACCCCACAGTTCAGAACCACTGGGCGGGAGGCCAAGAAGAAGCATGCTGTTTGGCCAAGTAATGGCTTAGCAACCCCCAGGAACCTATTGATGCCTCTATTGATTCCAGACTGTTCTCTGACAGGTGTGTCAGGAGATCTCAACCAAAGTGTTATACAAAGTTCTACAAAGTGGAAAGCTTGGAGAGCATGGTCTTTGACAGTCAGCCTCATGGCAGTCTTGATCCAGGAGTTGTGGGTGCGATTGCACAAGACTGCTTAGACTAAACCCCCTTTTGTCATTACCAAGACTGAGGAAAACTAAGTCAAGATTCCTCACAGAAGAAAGGCCAAAGCTTGTAGTTTCAAGAAGAGAGAATTGGGCGCCTGGGTGGCTCAGTGGGTTAAGCCGCTGCCTTCAGCTCAGGTCATGATCTCGGGGTCCTGGAATCGAGTCCCGCATCGGGCTCTCTGCTCAGCAGGGAGCCTGCTTCTCTCTCTCTCTCTCTCTGCCTGCCTCTCTGTCTACTTGTGATCTCTGTCAAATAAACAAATAAAAAAAAATCTTAAAAAAAAGAGAGAATTAAAGATCGCACTGTGGATGCAGGATGGTGGATACAGAGAGTAGAGGGAAAACCTTGCAGCTCTTGGGGTGGATGTCAACCGGAGGAAAGGAGCAGAGTGTGTCCTGGCCTAGAGAGAGGAGGAGGTGGTAACACCAGGCTTATCAAGGGTTGGGCATTGGAAAGTGAAGGCTGGAGAAGAACTTAGAGACGCCGGAGTCCCAATAGCTTGTTTTATGGATGGAGCCCTGCGTTACTACATACCTTTTTGGAGGTACACCACCAGAGAGCATTTGAGCCCAAGGTAAAGTGTCATGTGTGTGCATTTAATTCCAGGCCACTCAGCCATGTGGGAAGGGTGGTGGCAATGCTGGCAGTGTATATTAATCATTTAAATAAAAGCCAATGTTCATCTCTCTGGAGCCTCAATTGATTATAAAGATATTTTTTACTTCTTAAGAGACAAGAAGGCTAACATTTTTAGGTATACATGAATCTGGGAACTTTGTAGAACTTTGCATAACACTTTGGCTGAGATCTCCTGACACACCTGTCAGAGAACAGTCTGGAATCAATAGAGGCATCAATAGGTTCCTGGGGGTTGCTAAGCCATTACTTGGCCAGACAGGTAGTTCCAAAAATAAGACAGGGTTTTTTCCTTTTTCCCCATTCATTCATAAAATTTTATATTCACTTTTTTGGCTCCAAACAAGATCAAATAAGTACATTCAACCTCACCTCTCCTATTAACTGCAGCTAAGAACCTAGGCAAAATCATACATAACTTAACTACCAGAAGGCTCTGACAGGTGGATGAGAACAGGCACAGTGAGTAAGGATCACTGGCCTCAAGAAGATGAGCTGGTAGTGATTTCTGAGTTTTTTTTGGGGGGGGGGTGTCCTCTTTTTGCCTGTTACATATCCTGACCCAGATATTAAAACAGCCCAAAACCTGGAACTGCCAGTGAGTCCAAGTGGGGGAAAAAAGCCCCAAGGAAAGCCAAAGAATCTGGAAAGGGAGGACCCGGCGGGACCAATCCCTTTTGACTTTACCAGTCCTTCTTCAGGCAAACAGCAGCAAACACTGGTTACCCTTCCACACATACACACTTCCCTCTGGTAGCTGAAATGCTCTCTAAGGGGCAGAGTCTGCTGACCCTACCCATGCTATACCAGCCTAGTCCCAGCAAAGAGGCAGACTGCCTTCTTACCACCACAGCTGACCCCATGGCCAAGCTAAAGCCCTAGCTTTCCAACCAGAACACTACTAAGGGGACACCCTGGGAACCAGAGGCTGCAGGGTAGGATTAGAAATCATGAGGAAGGAGCCGGAGAAATCGCTCCTTTACCACAGCATGCAATGTCGCTAGCTCACATGTGAGCTGAGCATGTGGAAAACGGCTAGAATCAGCACCACGAAGACTCCGAAGGCAGAGCTATATGGTAGACCACTGCCCAGGTTTCAGACTGGCAGTTGAGTGGTATACAGTCAGGGCGGATCAGAAGAGCACTGTCAACGCTTTCAAATCTAAATGGACATAGGAATCACAGATCATAGAAAGCAGACCATGTTGTGCAGTCTGAACCTAACCAGGTTACCTGCCTGGTTTAAAAAAAAAAAAAAAGTTCAAACTTTCTTGATTTAAAAAGGACTTGGAGTTTCATGACTTAATATTCAAAATATCCAAGCTGCAGCCCCAAATCAATCTACATACAGAAGATCAGGGAGACCCAAGTCACTCTCAAGGGAAAGGCAGTCAACAAAGCCAACCCTGAGAAGACTTAAATATTAGAATTGATAGAAAAAGATCCTAAAGTAGTTATTATAAATATGCTTCAAGAAGGTGTACATTTTGTATATGAATGGAAAGATAGAAGTCTGCGATAAAAACAAAAGCTATCAAAAGGAACAAAATGGATGTTTTAGAATTAGAAGATTCACTGGAAAGGCTCAATGGCAGACTGGAAAAGAACTCTGCCTTATGACATAGACAAAGCTTAACTCAAAATGGATTACAGAGCAAATATAACATAATTTTAATTTTAAATAAATTAGCTAAATTAGAATTAAATATAACATTAACTTGAACTCATGTAAGAAAAACTGGAAGAAGCTTTTGACTTTGGGCTAGACAGAGTTCTTAGAAGCAAGGATCATCCATACAGAAAACATGATCGAAATTGACTTCATTAGAATAAAGATGACTTTACTCTGCAAAGGACGTTGCTAACATCCTATGAAAAGATAGCTCATAAGCAGGAAGAAAATATATGTGATCATCTGTAAGACAAAGGGATCTATATCCAGAATACATAAAGAACTCAAGATTCAATGAACAGAAACAAAGACCTTATTTAAAAATAGACAAAACATTGACATATAGTTCACCAAAGAAGATATATAGGCAGCAAATAAGCTGCTTAAGACTAATAAGATTAATAACATGGATCAAAATTCAATGTAATTTATTAGTGATGTGCTGATTAAAGAACCATTCTAAGTGTCAGTAAGCACGCAAATCAGCAGGAACTTTCATACGCTGCTGGGGGTAATACAAGATGGTACAGTCACTCCGAAAGACTGTTTGGGAGGTTCTTATCAAGTTAAATGTGTATTCACCATATGACGAAGCAATCCCACTTCCAGGCATTTATCCTAGAGCAATGAAAACTTAGGTTCACACAAAAACCTGCACACAAATATTTCTATCAGCAGTACTCATAATCACCAAAAAACTAGAGACAACCAAATAGTTTCAGTGGGTGATGGAACGAACAAACTGTAATCCATTCTCATAACGGAACACCACTCAGTAATAAAAATGAACTATGTACCCAAATGCATTCTGCTAAGTCTCAGTATCAAAAGGTAACATATTCTAGGACTCTATTTATAGGGCATTCTGGAAAACAGTGTTGGAACAGAGAACGGATGAGTGGTTTCCAGGGATTATAAGTGGGGAGAGGGTCTAAAAAGAGGTGGCAGGAGGGAACTCTTTGGGCTAGTCCACTCGTTCTATACCCTGGCTGTAAAGCTGGTAATAAGACTCTGTGCCTGTGTAAAAATTTACACATTGTACACCAAAATGTGAACTCTACTCTGTGATTTTTAAAACTAAAGAAAACTTCATGGAGTGCCTATGGTACACAATAATCTTTACCAAGAAAAGGATGATTTGATCTTTTGAAAGGGAATTTAAGCTGCATAATGCAAAAATGTAACTTCGGAGATTTCCGGGCATCTGATTTTCATCCCCAAATTGCCTTCAATGCTCATCAATTTAAACTGTTCTAGGATTTTTCTGAGTCTGCTGGCCTACTGTGGACTTGTGATATTAAAGAAGAATCATAAGTAGGTCTTAGGACTTAGATAGAGAAGTGGTGTTTGATTGGAAAACTTAAGAATTTCTTTCACTCGTGGTTGGTGCTGACAAGTAACTCGAAACCATGGAGCAGATGCTATACCAGGAACAGCTGGGGTCCAAGCACCATCTCGCCCAGAGCAATAGAGGCAGAGTTTCAGCTAATCCGGTGGCTGCTTAACCCTCCCTGCACGTGGTTCCAGCTGGCCTTTTATTTGGGGTGCGAATGGGAATTTACATTCAAATATGTTCTGTAAATATAAAAAAAGTTCTACATGTCTGAGATGACCCAAAGGGGAAACATGGGTGGTGCTGACCGGCTATAAGGGAATACGACAACGGATGTAAAAACCTGAGTAATAACTTCATTATTGAATGTCATGCTCTGATACACATTTCTGTCTCTTAAAGGTGCCCAGACTCCAGGACAGAACCCTTTGAAGCAACGGAGTTTACTACACGGAAATCCAGGGGGTTCTACATTATAAACAGAGCAAGTCTGGCTTTCACTTAAAGTGAGACCAACTTACTAAGGAAAATTAGCTTGGAAGGTACAGGTGTGCTCCCCAAACAACGTGCAAACAGCCCCTCCCTCCCACAATTAGACGAAGCAAAATCCCAGCTGACCAAGGAGATGAACACTGCTGTGATTATTTTCATTTCAAAAAGGATCCACTTAAAATATTTACTCTGGTAGATCCTTCAAGTGTGGACCACCTCTGGGGCATTTGGGTTTTTCATCAATCATTAAGCACCGGGCTGAGGGCTGGCAGCGGTGGGGAGTTCCGAGGCCTTCCCAACTGAAGATCAACAGAACAGAAGGTGCACGGTCCCTAGAGTGACGCTGTGAGTCAGTGGGAGGGGCGGGGTTCCTCCTAGAGTGGGTGGCAGGGTGCCACAAAAAACCGGAAACGTCCTGTCACCTCTGCCCATCTGTCCTCTCTCCACTCAAAGGGCCCATGACTGGAGGTGACAGGTCTTGGTGAAGCTCAACGCATTCTGCCTCTGGGCCTCACTTGCTCATTATAGAAGGCTGCAATTTCATTTCAGATCAGCAGTGTAAAACCTGTTGTCATATTTTATGTGATGATGTTAACTCTGCTATGAAATTATACCCTGAGAATACCCCAGAGCCGGCTCAGTACATATAAATAGCCATTTATCAGATGCAACCCATAATCTTCCCGCTGCTGTGACCCATTCTGTAATTTTCCCTCAGCTGACAAGCTACAAATGAAGAGTGTACTTAGATTTCAGTTATGAGGTTTAAAATATGGATGTGGATATAAAAAGCTAAGCCCTTCAAGAAGAAACCAGGGAATTTTCCCATTAAATTCTGAGGGCCTTCATCCATCTGCTTTATAATCATACAAGAATCCCATGATCCCTTCGCTGACCTACGACACAATCTCTCTCCCACTGATTCTGTCACCTCTCCCCCACAACTGGCTCACTACCCACACCCGTGCCCATTCCCTCACACCCACCAGCGTGCACGCTTTCTTCATACATGCTCCCAGAACGTCTCTGTAAGCTGAGAACCTCAGAGTCTTTGTGGACATATTGATTTAAGTTTTAACCACAGAGTGGGTTTTTTCCACAAAATCAGCACTCATGTAATATCAGTGGGTGCCAACCACGACATACGAGATACCTCACACATTTGCCCTTATTTTATACATGAAGAAACAGAGGTTCAGAACAAACTATGCCTAAGGTGACACCGGACCCAGAGTTAACACCAGACCCAGAATCCGAACCCGAGTAGCAGACCCTGTAGTCATAGAAATGTTCTCTTACAGTCCTGAAGGCTAGAAGTCTGAAATCAAGATGTCAGCAGGTCACACTCCTTCCCGGCTTTCTAGGGAAAAGCACAGTCCTTGTCTTTTCAGCTCTTGGTGGCTGTCTATGTTCCTTGACTTCTGACCCCTTGTCTCTGCTCTGTCTTTACCTTCCCTCTGTGTGTCTCCCCAAAACTCCCTCTGCCTCGCTCTTACAAGGTTACACGTGATTGCACTTCAGGCCATGTGGCCAGACCAGGATAAGCTCCTTAACTTAATCAAGAGCCATAACTTAAGCACATCTTTTGCCATTTCGAGTGACATTCACAGGTTCCAGGAATTTTATGTGGGTATGTTGGGGTGGGGGTGTGGATGAATTCTTTGCTGAACACAGACTCCAAAGCTGTCAAAGTCTCCATTCTGTGGTCCCTATCACTAATGCATGAGAAATCCTTGAGCTGGAGGTAAGGGTTGTGTCACCTACCAGTCCAATTATCTCCTTGGCCAGATCCAGTTACCTGAAATTTCCAGGGACCTGAAATTCACAAACTCCTTTGGATGCCAACATTAAGACATCATGAACAGGACAAGGTATCTGGGAAGCCTAAGTGAGGAAGCATTGCTAGTCACAATCACCTTAATGGAGATCAGTTTGTCAGATTAACCCTAGTCACTCATGGCCTTGCAGAAATGAGACACCAGTCAGGTCAGATATGAGACACCAGTCAGGTCAGATATGAGACACCGGTCAGTTCAAATCTGATGACCTAGTCTGACGGATACCTGATGGATACTAACACTTTCTTCAGGTACATTATGTTGACAAGAACAATGGCCTTTGAGACTTTTTAAAATTTTTTATTTTTGAGGCCTTCTCTGTTGGACACCAGAAAACATCCAGATAAAAAAGCTGCAGGATTTAATGAATTGTGTGTAAGTTTTATCTATGGAACAACTTTCATATGCTTGGTTACTCACAGAAGTTAGCTATCTGGCTGCCTCCTTTTAGGTTTAAATTGTTTGTCAAATTGGCATTTCTTGATCCATTTGTTTGTTATTCCTATGTCCCCACACTGGGAACTTTCCAAAATATTCTGTTTTACCTCCTGAAAAAGACCTTTTTGTAACCTTTTTAAAAATGCTTTTTTTTTCCCAAAGAATTTTATGTCGACATTAAAGAACACCTTTGAAAGGATAAAAAAACACGGCCCATAATCCTACCAACCTAGCAAACAAGACTTTTCATGAGGAGAACGTTCTAACCTTATTGAACATTGCTGGGCTCCTCTAGGAACAGCTTGAGACTGTATGTAAAAGAGAAACAGGAAAATATTTGCTTTTCAGTTGTGAGGCATAGAATTATTTCGAGAACTGATTAAAGCACTTAGGTACCCTGGCAACAGTCTTATGAATAAATAGGTCTTCATCACACCCTGGCACCAGAAAATGCTAACAGATGTGATCAAATAAGTGGCCAATCACCTGATAAAATCCCCAGTACTATAAATTTTCATTGTGATTCATTGGAACTTTGTACTAGAACTGCACCATAGAAATCAGATGGAGTCCCTGGGAAAGTTTGGATCTTCCAGGGCAAAATGCTCTGTTGGTGTCTCACCAACACCCACGTCACCCCTGTGAGCCCAAGGAATGTACTCTTACCTTTAGGATTATGAGGAAAGTGCACCTGCGTGGCTCAATCGGTTAAGTGGCTGCCTTTGGCTCAGGTCATGATCAGGTTTCTAGGTCAGAGTCCCGCATTGGGCTCCTTGCTCAGCAGGACGTCTCCCTCTCCCTAGGCTGCTCTCCATGCTTGTGCTCTCTCTGTCAAACAAATAAATAAAATCTTAAAAAAAAAAAAAAAAAGGATTATCAGAAAATAAAAGAGAAACATTTTTCCCCCTTGAGGGAGAACTAACATGAGGCTCTCTGGGGAGCCTTGAGAGGCACCGAGGGACGACTCTGGACTGGTGGCACTGGGTTTTCTAAGACTGCTTCCATGTAGTGCAGAGTGGCCTTCTTTTCCTTCTTGTCCGGAAGAATGAGTACACATTATTAGCTGTTTTGCTAAAGTCACAATAAAATGGGAAGAATAGAGGCACTGGTGTTAGCCTGCCTTTTGTGAGCTCGAGCTCTGTCACAAATTAGCTGTGTGACCTCTAGAAAATTAGTTGACCCCTGTGCCTTTGTTTCTTCATCTGGAGAATGGGGATAATAATAATATGCACTTGCAGCATAGGATTTTGTGAGGCCCGAATGAGGGACGTGTTTGGAGCCTGGCCCTTAGTCTGTGCTCAGCAAACATCAGTGGTGGTTAGTCTAACCTTTCCTTGGAAAATCAGGTTGAGTCCAGGGATTTTTACCCCTTTATTCCACCCAGACTCACAAACTGTCTGCTAACTAAGCCAGCCTGGAATTTTGCCAGGGATCAGCCTTAAGCCCACTGGGTTTTGGTTTCTGAAAAATGGACCCCGCTTTTAGGAGTGAGCACATTCGTCCTTCTTAAGCCTCAGGTTTTGTGTAAGGGCCCCAGAGGTGCACCTGCGTCTCTTTGATTCAGCCTGAAGATTTGAGACCATTTGAAGGAAGTAAGGTAGGGGTGCCTGGGTGGCTCAGTAAGTTAAATGTCTGCCTTCTGCTGACGTCATGAGACCCTGCATGAAGCCCTGGGTTGAGGCCCATGTCGAGCCCCACTTGGAGCCCTGCATTGAGCAACCAGACCTTCACTGCGTGGGGCTCCGCACTCAGTGGGGAGTCTGCTTCTCCCTTGCTCTCTGTCTCTCTCCCTGCTTGTGCTCTCTCTCAAATAAATAAATAAAATCTTAAAAAAAAATGAAGTAAGGTGGACTCTTCCTTTTTATTCAACCCGTTAAGTGTTTAAATCCTATCCTAGCCAGTACCACGCTATCCATTATCATTTGAAGATCATTTTCCTTGAGAGTAAAGATTAAAGAAACATATGAAATGAATTGTTCTGCCTTCTTTGTGCTGTTGTTAACACCAAAACAGCCATGGACATAGGCTTCCTTGTTCTTCTTCCAACTCCAAAGATAACCAAAATGCCTTCTTAAGTATTAATAAGCTTCCAAACCTCCCCTATGTCTGTCCTTTAGGTACAGACAAGACAGCCCATTCTTCATGTTTGCCTCTGGCTGGGTCATCTTCATTCTAAACTTACCACGGAGGCCCCTCTGCGGCCATGCTGACCTGTTCCCTTGGGTGCCGCTCGCCCATCCTGTTCATAATAATGTAGGACGGAGAATTAGAATGAAAGCCTCCTTTCCTGTTTTGAATTCAGCCTATGGGATTACAGCTGTTTTTAAATCAAACTTTTTGAATTCTGTTTTCTTAAAATCCAGGGTATATGTCAGAACTTCAACAAACATTTTCTTTCTGCACTACCATGTCAAGTCCCCTGGTTGTGAGACTGCTGTCAATTCTACTTCTTTCCTTCCAGTCTGGCAGTTTGGGTCAGGAAACAGAAGAGAGTAACTGTTTCTTTCATTGCATCTTCCACCTTCTGAAGGATTTGCTTGCAAGGGAAACAAGAATTATTAGATGTTGTAGTTTGGGTTTTTGTTTTTGTTTTGTTTTGTTTTGGAGGAAGACAGAATGAGACTTTAAATATTTTGAGCAAACTTTTCACTGGATTATAGCATAGGAACAGAAAACACCTTCAATCCTAAGTGCAGAGCTCAATAAATTTTCACAAATTGAACACACCCCTATAGTCACCTAGCATGAAACCTATCAGCTCTGCTGAAACTTCTCTCTTCCTCATAAATTAGTTTTAATGGAGTTATAATCTGTGCTGGAAGAGGGTAATTACCCTAACAGGAGCTAACACTTGTCGAGAACTTGAACTATGTGTCAAACACTGTGCTAAACAATTTATATGCCTCGCCTCTTTTCATCCTCAACAGCAGCTCTACGAGATGGGTCTTACGATTTCCCCCATCTTAAACGAAACCAAGGCTTGGAGAGGCAAGATCACTAGCCAGAGCTGGGGTTCAAATCCAGGTCTAGCTAATTCTAGAGACTGCATTTTTGCCCCTGCAGGAGCTACTCCATTTCCAGTTCTACCCAGCCAGCCAGGCACTATGGACATTGGGGCCAGATAATTTGGTCACAGAAGGTGTTCTGGACATTACAGCATGTTTATAAGCATCCCTGGCCTCAATCCACAAGATGCCAGAAGCACAATTTCCTCTGCTTCAGTGATAATCAAAAATGTCCCCACACATTGCCAGCTGTTCTCTGGAGAGGACAAGTGCCCCCTGCTGAGAACCATTGCTGTAGACGACCCCATTCTTCCATGCGTCCCTTCTCTCTCCTCACCGATTTGCAATCTACCATGAGTCTCTCTGAAATACATTCATGTCAATCCAGGTGTGCGCCTTCCTGGTAAGTAGTGCGATTCTAAACCCCTGGGACCCGTCAGTTTCCTCGGAACTACTCATTCACTGCCTGAGTTGCATTTAAGAATCTGAATTGAGGACTGCTTCATTTTATTATGCAAACACATTCTTTGCCCCCACAGTCTTCTGAAGCCCCAAATACCACTGCTCCAGTTACAACTGTCATGGCAGGCTGTGTCTCTTCTCTTCGACCTTTTGGTAGAAACTCAGTGAGCACTTCTTCTTATACACTCCCCTTTCCAACTTCACACCCATCAGTCTCCATATATCTAACTATCTGTCAGAGTCACGGAAGGAGAAGCTGGCATACCCAAAAGGGCAACGTGAGAAGCAGTTAGTAGATGTTACTTATGAAGGAGAGAGAAAAATTTGGGGAAACTGAGGCAACATACTGCAGCACCCTGGATGTGGTAACCATAGAGAGTCAATTCCACTTCTAGGACTTAAGGGGCAAGAGGAAGACATGGTAATTTGAACCTGGGGACAGCCCCTCTAGGGTGGCTCTCATTGGCTCCAGCCCAGCAAGGGCATGGGGGCCCAGTGATGCAGACTGTAGGTCAGACTCCCAGGCACAGAGCAGCAGGGAGAGGACAGCGAGTGGATCTGTACGGGCAGGTGGAAGAGGTACAGCCCAGTATCTTTACAGGTTGATCTGAGTACACCTCTCTGCGCCCTTCCCTAGATTTCCTTTTGAAGTCCTCTTTATCAGACACAGGGCTTCTTGCCAAACGTGTAATCCTGGTTTTGAAAGATGCCTTCTCCTTCTTGCCAGGGGCTCATCATTCTGGCATCACCAGCTGTGGTTTAGAAAACCAAATCCTGGGTTTTGATCCCACCTATTTCGCCAGCTGTTCATTTCTCCTCTCCTCCCTTCTCTGCCAGAAGGACAAACTTCGAGTGGAAGAAGAAAGGAGAAAGCCTGATTCACCTTGTGAGATCAGGGTGGGTTTCTCTATCAGCTTCAGGAAGCAGTAATTCACCTTCTAGTCGTTTCTTTGCCTGATGTCCAGATCAGGATTTCTCAGACCCGTCAGTGTCTGGGTGTTCTCTCGATGAATCTCGAGGACACATAATGCTGCTTTCCCCTTGGATCTGGACGCATCCTGAGCAGGACGGTCTTCAGGGCTGGGGGAAAGAGAGCTCCAAGAGGGAAAGTTTCTGTTTTTTTCTCTTTTTCCTCCAAACCATACACCTGCTAGAATACCCTTCTGCCCTCTTAGAAATTTCCCAATTTTACTGTCTGCTGGGTTATTTCCGCCACCCAGTCAAGGAGCCCTTTGTTCTCTCCACTTAGGCTTTCTTCAAGCCCTTCTGCCTTCCACAGGGAGATCAGTGGCATTTAGAGCACATCTGAGAGGGGGAGACAGAGAGGGGCAGAGACAGACAGACAGACTCCAGAATACTCCCTTTCATGTTCCTACCACCTGACAGTGAGTTGGAAAAAGAACCTTCTGTAGTTCTTTCTATAAATTTCTTTTCCTATTTGCTTTTGAGTTCCTGGTCTCTCAGGGATTCTTGGTAGCAGTGCCACTGAGCTGACAGGCTGGTTTTCCTCCCCCCTCACCTAGACTCTGATAATCTATAAGGTATTGGCAATTAGCAGTCAATTGCACTAGCTATGAATCAAGTCCAGTTCCTTGCCATGAACACGGTGAGGCAGCAGTGCAGTTCTTCACCCACACAGACCACGATGGCAATGACTCACGCATACCTCCCCACCTCTTGCCATGCTAGCTGTTTTGCTTCTAGGCTCCGCAGTGTAACCACAGACTGTATCATCCTGTGTTAAGGCTCTCCCCCTCAGTCCAATGGTAAGCTTAGCGAGAGCTTTTTCTTTTTCTTTTTTTAAGATTTTACTTATTTGAGAGAGAGAAAACGCATGTGCTTATGAGTCGGGGGTGGGTAGGGGAATACGAGGGAGAAGCAGACCCCCACTGAGCAGGGAGTCTGACCCGGCGTCGATCCCAGGACCCTGGGACCATCACCAGAGCTGAAGGCAGATGCTTAATGGACGGAGCCACCCAGGAGTCCTTGGATTTTTATTTTTAATTAAGGTAGCCTAGCAGTTTAAAACAGTGCTTACAATAGTTAGACTTAAAAACAACTACATACACAAACACAAATAAAATTGATGAATTATGACAATCATTAACATGTGACTTAAAAAAAAGTTCAAAGTGCTTTCAACATTTTCTTAACGTTGATAGCATTATTAATGTTGATAGCCTTACATATGTAAGGCAAGTATTAGTTTTCATATTACAGTTGAGACAACTCAGACAGACATTTGATTTATTCTTAACTTTTGACTTCATCAGTCTTATGTTTATTATCAGGTTAGGTTAACATCTTTAAATTCTGTCAATATCAACGTTAATGTCCTGATTTGGACAACTATACTATGGTTATGTCCTTGTTCTTAGGAAATGCACACTGAAGTGTTTAGGAATAAAGGAACACAATCTGCTCCTCAACCTCAAATGGCTAAAAAAGGAAAGATTAGGTGCGCTTGGGTGGCTCAGTTGATTAAGTGTCCAACTCCTGATTTTGGCTCAGGTAATGATCTCAGCCCTTTGTCAGGCTTTGCACTCGGTGCAGAGTCAGCTTGAAGATTCTCTCTCTCCCTCTGTTCCTCCCCCTGCTTGTGCTCTCTCTCTTTAAAATAAATAAATCTTTAAAAAGGGAAAGAATATGTGAATGCATGTATCTATATTTATATACATGTACCCATCTAGATCTGGATCCATCTATTAGTCTACCTATTTATATCCATCTAGAGAGTGCTAACAAAGTGTCATTGGTTACTTTTAGAAGTAGATAAGACCCTACTCTACTATTAACCCTAACTGAAAACTGGGAGATGAAAAGAAATAATTTAAAAATTCTACTAGACATGTATTAATGGTGAAAATGTCATTTGCTGAATACTTTCTTTAGAAGATGCACTCGCTGGAGGTGCCTAGGTGGCTCAGTGGGTTAGGCCTCTGCCTTCGGCTCAGGTCATGATCTTGGGGTCCTGGGATCCAACACCGCATCACATTGGGCTGTCTGCTCAGTGGGGAGCTTGCTTCCTTCTCTCTCTGCCTACTTGTGATCTCTGTCTGTCAAATAAATAAATAAATACAAATCTTAAAAAAAAAAAAGAAGGTGCACTCCCCAAATATTTGATCACGTATCATAATCAGTAAAAAAAATTGCTGGACATACTCCCCCAGCGAATGTTTGTTGGTTTATTTATAAATTACATATAGTACTAATGTACTGATAGGGAATGCATGAAGAATAAATATTTTTTTAAAATATGGTTTTTATAAATTATATGAAAATCCCTTTTAATATCACTAAGATGAATATTAACAAATGATACACAGAGCCATGTTACTGAATATGCTTAATTTTTAAAAAATCTTGGCTGAATTCTGTGTCTCAACAATTCTAAGTTTTGTCTCCAACCTTAGTCAATCCTGATTTTTGGTTTTCAAGACTGCCATAGTGGAAAATATAGCTCACAACACATGCAGCTCCCGAAGAAAGAGGTGTGTCATCACCAGCACACGGTGGTTTTTATTCAGATGTTGCTATAGTGAAGCTCCATTTTTTTCCTACTGTAAAGCACTTCTTACAAATTACTCAGAAGGCATTACATTTCAACATTTACAACATCATCGGAAAGCCCTGTTTTGGCAAAATTCTAATTTTAATTAGTTTCTAAGTTGTTTTTAAGGGTGCGGGTATGAGTTGACTCGATTAAGGGACACACCTTTTTCCCTGGCGAAATTTCCATTCTTCGAAGTGATTTCTCAAAAGCACCGATTTCTTTGGAAAGTGTTACTTGTTCACTTCATGTTACTTTGAAGGAGCAGATTAAGTATGTTTGTTTTTTGGAAGGTATATACTTGGTTAAAAACTACTTTCTTCATTTGTTGCCATAGAAAGGTCAGTATATCTGGAACACTTCCTTTTTGTCAAAAGAAAAATGCTAAATTCCATTTCTAAGTCCACAGTGCTTCGGAGTAATTTGTCATAAGTTCACTAGCAAATTTTCACGAGGTAGAACAGATTTTCACAGTCAATCTTCATCTCATTAGGAACATACCCTAAAGATTCCACAATGGTTGAAAGGTCTTGCTTCAGTGAAATTGGCCATGTCCTATTATTAATAGTGAGACCCTGTTAATGCTTAGGCTACAATGCATCGCGTTTCACTGAAAGCAAAATAACAGTGGAGATTTCTGGTGCTAGCCCCCCACTGTAGCAGGCTGCACACGCCACTGTTGACCCCAAGACACTGAAGCAGTGAGATCAGTATTGTCACTCTGTGTGCTGAAGAACAGTAACATTTACTTCAGTTTAGCTAAAACTTAAACACAGCCCTCATCTTTTCTTTCTGTAACCCAAAGGGTTAACTTCCACTTCCTTTGAGGTATACACACTCCTCTTTAGGGACCGCTGACTCTAAGAATATATTCCGTGCATCTGCTCTTCCATTCATTACTGTCCCCACCATAGGGCAGTGTCATTTTCCCCACAGTGTAGGTTTCCCATCATGAAGTTTGAACTGCAAATGGCTGTCCATTCTCCGATGCCTTCTGTGTACTTCAGTACTTTTCCTCTCTGGACCTTAAAACAGACAAATCCACCCAGAGACGTCTGAGACGAAAACACCATTTTATTTTCAAAAATTGACATTACTTAAGATATAGGCATAAGTCGTGTTCATTATTTAAGATACTGACATGACCTAAATGCCCACACATAGGCGAGCGAGTGAATAAAGTGCAGGATCTCACACAATGGAATACTGTGCCATTAGGCAAAGGAATGTGGATCATCTCTCGGGAATGGAGTGGGGTGATTTCCAGGACATATTGTTAGAGCGAAAGGGAGAGCAGCAGAGAGAAGACGCCATGGTTCCGTGGCTGGGTTAGCACCCTGGCTTCTGCTGAACCGACTAGAAGGCCCTGGAGAGCAGAAATCATCATCAGAGCTGGGGCCAGAGAGCCTGTCTTGGCCCTCCCTGTACTCTCTGCTGGTGGTCAAAGTGCAGGGACTGCAGCTCCCACTCCTGTGATTGTGTCCTCACCAAGACCCACACATGCTCCACTCTGCTGTCTTGTCTCTGATGAAAAGTCTGTTTGTAGCTCTGACTACTGTAGTGCTCCCCAGCGTGAAGGCTCAGCCCAGTGGACCTTCTCCATGTACCTTTTTCCAAGTTTCCTGCAATTTGTTCTTCTCTAAAACCAAGTGGATGTTATCATTAGTGTAGTACACCTTACTTAATATGTATGATCTTAGGTAGGTTTCTGGTTTTTTTTATCACCTGGCTGTCATAACTGACTTAATCCATTTGGTGAAAGACAAGGCTTCCTGAAGTCATGATTTATAAGTCTGCTTATTCAACAAGAAAGTGTGTTGCCTATGTACAAAACACGAGGCCTGGGGCACCTGGGTGGCTCAGTGGGTTAAGCCATCAGCTACCACTTGTGTCTGATGACTTCCAAATCTGGGTCTCTAACCTTGACCACTCTCTTAGTTTTAGACCCACCCATTCATCTTGGTTCCGAGGGTGCACAAGCAATTCAAACAATAGAGCAAAACCCCAATTCACTACCTTCTGCCCTCAATTCTCCTCCTCTAAATGGTGTCCCAGATTGGAAGAGTGATATCACCACGTATCCACTTGTCGAGGCAACCGGAAGGGGCATTTTACACATACCCCCAGTCATGGAAATTGTCCTTTAAATTGTAGTACATATTTACTTGTCTGTCCTTTTGCTAAATTGTAGGCTTCTCGGAGGCAAGGAATTAACTTACTTTGTATCCTCAGCAGCTAGCACTCTGTCCAGTACAAAGTGGATGCTCATTTATTGAACTGATGGATAAATAATTGATTAACCAGAATATCTATAATTCCCCAGCACTGTTGGATAACAATGGCTACAAGACCTCCTTATTTTTATTTCTCACCTTCACAAAGCGAGGCACACACTTGCCAAGCTGGACTATGACGCCATCTGGCCAGATCCAAGCACACCTCTAATAAGCTCTTGGGGAGGTACATTTTCAAAGCAGTCATTGAAGCTAATCTTTCAAATAGCCAAGGAATGTGGTCTGTCATGAAAGTGGTCTATTCTCCAACCCAGGAAAATTCTTTTGTTCCTGGAGGCCTGAGTAATATGCATTAAGTTAATGTGTGGTAGTCCCATGTTAGAAGACTGAGTGGTAAGCTAGTACTGTCTGTAAGTAGTAGTGCTGTTTAGTCACTGGTCTAAGCCTTTTTAAGTTGGTATTTATTGAATGTTTCGTATGTGCCTGGAGCACTAGGCTATGTGGTTTACAGGTATTATATCATTTAATCCTTACAAAGTTCTTATGAAGTCTTGTTATTACCCCCCATTTTACAGTCAAGGAAACTAAGATGTAGAAGGCCCAAAAAATTCTCCCAGGGTCACACAATCACTTTAAAGGAATATAGGAGTACTTGTGTGGCACAGTGGGTTAAGCCTCTGCCTTCAGCCCAGGTCATGATCTCAGGGTCCTGGGATCAAGGTCCTGGGATCATCAGGCTCTCTGCTCAGCGGGGAGCCTGCTTCCCCTTCCGTCTGCCTCTCTACCTACTTGTGATCTCTCTCTGTCAGATAAATAAATAAAATCTTTTTTAAAAAAATGAGACCTATAGCAGGTGTTGGGGTAACAATGGGGGTGGGGGACAGTGACTGCAATATAAGTTCTATCGTCAAGGAACTCATAATCAAGCTCACTGTCCCTGAGGGTTTCACAACCCAGGGAGTATACAAGATCTACTAAAGTCTAGGGTGAAAATACTAGAATTTTTTATGTCTAATTTCTACTCTAATATTCTAGCAAATATTTTATCTAAATAAAGAAATCAAACCTTACAGATCTATAACATGTGGATCGATCCTCGTTCCTTTAGCTGGTATTATGTCATATAGTTGTAGGTCATGTATGGTATAAAAGGATCCTCGGGGCAGAGTGGGAATTCTCCAGCTTGCAGGGGTCCACGGTGGAGACCTCTGCCGTTTAATCACTTCCAATGTACTGTGATGTACTGCACTTTGACTGTGCTTGCTTAAGAGGGTTTGCAATTATATTATCTAGCTTTAAGAACATTAACCCTCACAAAGAGACAAATGGCTTAAAAATAATCCATTTAAAGATACTATATATTAAACATAATAATAATAATGCAGGCACCAGCAAACAACAGGAAAATGGCAGTGGGCACTCTCCCGTTGCAGACATGAATGCCTCATCAGCTACATTTTAATAAATAACTAGGTTAATCTAGGCAAATCCATCAAGAACTTACCTGAAACTTTAAAATGATCAAGAGTGTTGACTAATTAACAGTGAAATTCAACCCAAGTGTATCATTCACCTTAAGACAGCTGACGAGAGTTCCACGCAATCATGATAACCAAAAGTTTCTAAAATTATGTATGGAGTTTCACTTCTCCTTAGGATGTGGAAAGCTGCAAACACACCAGCCCCATCCTAACAAAGAGAAAAATCCAGACAAAAAACAAAATGGGAAATTTCAGTGAACCTCTCAGAGAGCTGGGATCACAAAACAATGGAGCAACCTGAGTTCCAAAGACAGACAATCTTTCTGATGAGAGGTGGAAGACCAAGTCTGTCACCTATGGGAGGGTACACGAGAAAAAGCTGCAGGCCAGGAAACATGTGAGAAAGAATAGCTACAAGTTTAAGGAATTGCTGAAGACCAAGTGGGGGCTATGTGTCAGGCCAGAAGAGTGAGGGCCCCACCAAGGGCCATTCATACTTTTCACAAGCACTTATCCTTAAAGTTAACCTTAAGTTATCCTTAAACCTTTACGGAATGCTCATGAAAGAGAGTGGGGTTTTAACAGGTATATAGGAGATAATTGGCAGGCATGGGGTTCGGGGAGAAAACACCAGGCATTTCCTTAGATTCTTCTCATGTGCGAAACAAAACCTTCAGGCTTGGGGGACTGGCAGCAAAGACTGTTGCCCAAAACACGGAGGAAACTGAGGTATAAAAAAGACTACCCTGGAGGAGAAGCACAAAACCATGTTGGGCCCATGATCGCCAACTAATATCAAGCAGAGGTTTCCTACTACTGGGGGAGGGGAAGAAAAGTCGCACTCCAGATCAATCACAAATACCAGGCAAAATTTGGCTGCTGTAAGGAGGAGGGGCAGGAATGCAGGGAGGGGCCCACACCTGAGGCTGAAGTACAGAGGTCCTTCCCTAAGACCGACCAGGGTGGAATGGAGAAATCCTCACACTCCCAACACAAGCCTGGCACAAAGTAAAGAGCACCAGCAGTTCATCTAAAGCTGGGGATGGGGCATGCACGTGGTGAGGGACCTAGGCTGAAAGCCAATGGTGGAGTGTTAACCCTGGGAAAAGCTTTCATCATGAGAGCTCTCATCCGAACCACAAGGCAAAAGTAGCCCATCACTAGAAGAACTTGAAATCTGGGGTGTACTGTTGCTCAGCATAGCAACAACAAAACCCCAAAAGCCAGCTCCACTGCTAACTAACTTGACTCTCATGACTCAGTTCTCCATGCGAACAGCCTAACAAAAGAAGAGTCTTGGTCATCTCCTAGCATTGATAATATTCAGCTTGGTCTCTACTGTTCTGCATGAAATATCTGGTATTCGCTCAAAAACTACATTTTACACACAGATACACACACAAGAAACCCACTGTCAAGACACAATGCAGGCAACAGGAACAAACTCGAGTAATACTTGGATAATGGAATGAGCAGGCAGTGACTTTATGATAACTATAATTAATATGTAAAAGGATATAGTAGGAAAGATAAACAACATGTATAAACAGATGGGGAGTTTTGGAAGAGAAGGGGAAATGCTAAGAGATGATAAAACCAACATCAGAGATGCAGAGCGCCTTCAATATGTCCATCAGTAGACTGAGCCCAGCTGAGAGAACTGATTAACTGGAAGATCTATCAACAGAAGCTACCACGTCTCCCTGCCCCCCAAAAAAGACACAAAGAGAAAGAACAATGAAATCAAACACAGCAATGACAACAAAAGAACAGAGCATCTGAGAGATCTAGGACAGTATCAAACATTTTAACATACTTATAATTGAAATCCCAGAAAGCTAAGAGAAACAGAATGGGGCAGAAAAGATATTGAAAGAACAATGACCAAGAATGTCCCCAAAATGATGGATGACAGTAAATCGCAGATCCAAGGTGCTCAGACAACCCCCAAGAGGATATACACTAAACCAACCAACGAAGACATTTCACACACACCTACAGATATCATGGTTAACCTGCTAAAAACCCAAAATAAAGAGAAAATATTGATGGCAGCTGGAGAAGAGGGAGGACCACATTACATACAGAGGAATAAAGATAAGAATTAGAGTAGACTTCTCATCAAGAACTACACAAGCCAAAACAAACAAACAACAACAAAACAAAAACCAAACCAGCACATTTTTAAAATAGTGAAAGAAAAATATATAAATAAAAACAGCTGTCAGTTTAGAATCTACACCCAGAACAAATCTTTCAAAAATGAAACCAAACTAAAGACATCTTCAAAAAAACAATAGGTGAGAAAATTCAATGCCAGCTGGCATGCTGTGTAATAAATGTTAAAGGGCAAAAGAAATATGTTACCAGGTTGAAACTTGTATGTATGTAATCATATAAGGAGTTTTGAAAATGGTAAAATGAGTACTACCCTGCAAAATAAGTAGACTAGTGTAGTTGTTACATGTAACAACTATCTATGTTACAACTAGACTAGTTGGTACATGTAACAACACGGATGGACCTCAAAACAATGACCCACTGAAAAAAGGCACACACCAAAGAAGAACATAATATTTGATCCCATTCATATAAAATTCCAAAAACACAAAAAAATCTTTAATGACAGAGATTAGACTAATGGTTTCCTGTGGGATGAGAAGGGAGGATGAATGGGGGTGGATTACGGAGTATAACAGACATGTTCACTGCCCTGATGGCAATGATGGTTTCATGGTTCCACACTCATATGCCCAAACTCATTACCCTGTGCACTTTATAGGCACACATTTTATTAAATATATTATGCCTCAGGGCACCTGGGTGGCTCAGTTATTAAGTGTCTGCTTTTGGCTCAGGTCATTCACCCCACTTCAGGCTCCCTGCTCAGCGTGAAGCCTGCTTCTCCCTCTCCTTCTGCCCCTGCTTGTGTTCTCTCTCTCTCTCTCTCTCTCTGCTAAATAAATCAATAAAATTTTTTTAAAAAATTAAAAATAAATACATATATTATACCTCAATAAAGCTGAAAGGGGGGTCATTAAAAATAAAATTACAATGAGATGCCATTAGACACCTATTAGAATGGCTTAAAATAGGCTTTTAGGAGCTAACAATAATAAATAGTAAGGAAGATGGTGGACAGCTGAGCACTGCTGGCAAAAATGTGAAATGATACAACTACTATGTAAAACAGTTTGGTGGTTTTTCATAAAGTTCAATACTTTCTAACCCAACCATCCTAGCCCTATTTATTTACTCAGGAGAACCGTATCCATATGTCCTCATACATGCCTGTATGTGCATCATTATACCAGATTAGCTAGTTGTATGCTTAGGATCCAACAGGATTAATCTCAAAAGCTGTATGCTGAGTAAAAAAGCCAGACTCAAAAGTCTGCATACTGTAGGATTCCATTTTTACTACATTCTGGAAAAGGCAGAACTCTAAGAACAGAAATCAGATCACTGGTAGTCTGAGGTTGATCGTGGACAGAGGGATTGGTTACTAAGGGATACAGGATGCTTTTAGGATGATGGAACTGTTTTATATTTTGACTGTGCGGGTTACTGGAATGTATGTATTTGTCAAATTCATAGAACTGAATATCTCTAAAGGGTGAATTTTACTCTATATAAATTAAACTTCAATGAACTGATTTTAAAAATTAAGCATCCCAACCATGAAAGCAAACCCCTGAAGTTTTTCAGTGCTGCTTAAAGTCATGTCATACTCAATCCAGTACTTTTAAACATTTTACTAAATACAATGGGAAATGTTTAGAAGCTTTTCTTGCGGTTTCGTACTCTGAAGCAAAAGCCACTCTAGGGGAAAAGGCTGAAACAGTACATAGGAACCAATAAGGTAACAAACAAATGTGCATTCTAATGTCAGCGAATTTCACTGATAGACACGGGGGAAACGCTGCTGGAGATTTGAAGAAACAAGTATGAGACCAACTCATGGGGTAGGGGGCAGTTTGCTATTTAGCTAGATGAAAAAGAACAGCAGTGATTTCTAACATGTTTCAGCACAGGATACTTTATAGGTTCTGTTTCAATAATCAAATACATGAAGAACTTCTCTTTTTAAGAAGGCATTGAAGGTAAAATGTATGGGAGAAGGGCTACTTACTACTCATATCTTTAATAAAAGAATGATTTATGGAAAAATTGTGGACATATGTTTAGTCATGAGGAAATGGCTGTTTTAACTCAAATAGAGGGCCGGGAGCCAGAAATATCACAAACAAGGTTTATTCACTAAATAATTCCTATGTAAGAATTTTCCTTAAGAAAATTGAAGTATACCAGATATATCCGTGTAGTTTTAGAAATACAAGTCTCTTAATATATGGTAGAATCTGGGCGCCTAGGTGGCTCGGTTGGTTAGGCAACTGCCCGTGGCTCAGGTCATGATCCTGGAGTCCAGGGATTGAGTCCCGCATCAGGCTCCCAGCTCCACAGGGAGTCCGCTTCTCCCTCTGACCTTCTCCCCTCTCATGCTCTTTCTCACTATCTCTCTCTCAAATAAATGAATAAAATCTTAAAAAAAAATATGGTAGAATCTTTACAATAAATGAAACTGGACAAGACCCTGAAAGTCTTTTGGCCCACAAAGAATGAGTTCCTATGTAGCAAATCTCTTAAAGAATCTCTTGAAGAACATTGTTCAATTTTAAGTGGTCC
Organism: Mustela lutreola; assembly: GCF_030435805.1. NCBI lineage: Eukaryota > Metazoa > Chordata > Mammalia > Carnivora > Mustelidae > Mustela > Mustela lutreola. The sequence continues at coordinate 99,146,574 of NC_081299.1, read as the reverse complement.
AAATTTATTTTTTTTTTCATGATTAAGGGGTATCAGTAGGATGCTAACAGCGAATTAAAAACACACAAAACACTCTGAATGTCTCTCTTTAAATATGTATTTTTTTAAGAGTTAGATGGTAATTTTTATTTTTTTATTTTATTTTTTTAAGATTTTATTTATTTATTTGATAGAGAGAGATCACAAGTAGATGGAGAGGCAGGCAGAGAGAGAGATGGAAGCAGGCTCCCTGCTGAGCAGAGAGCCCAATGTGGGACTCGATCCCAGGACCCTGAGATCATGACCTGAGCCGAAGGCAGCGGCTTAACCCACTGAGCCACCCAGGCGCCCGATGGTAATTTTTAAAAAGGAAATTAGTGCTATAGAAAAGACATTTTAAAGAGAGATGTTTGGGAGGCATCAGAGTGGCTCAGTCAGTTAAGCGTCTGACTCTCTGTGTCAGCTCAGGTCATGATCTCAGGGTTGTGAGCTAGAGCTCCATGCTGGATGTGGAGCCTGCTTAATGATTCTCTCTTCTTCTCCCTCTGCTCTTCCCCCCACAACACACTCTCTCTCTCTTAAAAATAAATAAATAAAAAATAGAGAGATTTGGAGAATTTTCTATTGTTATGTGATTTTTGCTGTCCCAAGTAATGGAAATGTGCCCATATGTCAAAATCTCTTAATGTGAACACTTAAAATACTTAGAAATAGAAAAACGTAAACTTTTTTACATTTACACATTTTACAAATATATAAAATTTACAAATAAAGAGTTTCAGGGCTTCTGAACTAATTTGTTAAAAAAAACAAAGAATTCCCATTAGAAGGAAATTTGCTAGCCAACTTTCAAGAAAACTTTGGCATATTTGGTAGATAAGACAAAAAATTAGAATAATAATTTAGTTAATAATCAATGATGAACTACAATTTGGATCTTAGGATTTTTGTATTATACCTCTTTCTGCTATATTAGCCACAAAAACCAGATTCTAAGTAAATTGAGCTTAAAAACCAGACCATCAGATCATATTATCACAAAGGGTTAAGCAATGACTATAATAAGTAAATAAACAAATGAAGCTTATTACCTCCAAAAACCATATATTATCTTGTGCTGTTAACAGGCTTTTGTATTTAATAACAATAACAGTAAATAAAAAATTTTAACAAAGATTATTAATTTTGTGTTTAGCATTCTTTAAAAATGTTTTGTTTATGCTTTGTAATTATAGAATGTTTGTACAGCAGTCCATGCATAGAGTTTGTTAATAATAAACATACACATACTGGGTGTGTATTAGCAACATTTTTACTGAAGGGGTGCAAAATTTAAGACAATAGATTAGAAACAGCTGTCTAGTAAAATTAACAAATAATTATAAAGCCTTTGTAGTCCCATACTGTCTGGCACAATGCTAGATGCACAGTAAATATTTAAAACTATTTGCTCAGTGACCACCTCTGAATGCAAAAATGTGGTAGTTTCTATGTTTTTTGTGTATGTATGTATTTCTCCCTTAGACTATGCATTTCATTTGGAAACTGATACCTCTGCCTGAGTATATATGTGTAAGACACCATGACCACAGAAGCAGTAGTGCTCAGTGGTGGCAGTTTCTGAATTTAAACTACCTGAGTCTAAATCTTGGCTCCATAATTTATTAGCTATCTAACCCTGAACAGATCATTTTCTGTGGCCCAGCTTCCCTATATGCATGATCAGGACAATAGCAGTACCTATCTCATTGCTTTGTGGTGAAGATAAAATGAGTTAATGTGTGTAAAGTCCCTGACCTATGTCTGACATATGGAAAGTGCTCACTGCAGGTTAGTTGCCAAACACACACATACAAATACACACACACACTTGGGGTGAGTATACTGATATGTTTATATTTCATGTAATTTTATTTTATATTTCTGGTTTACAATACGTATGTATTTTGAGTTCTGGGCACTCATTTAAGTACTTTACACAGAATATCTTTGTTCATCTTTAGAAAAAAGATGACATAACAATATAAAATACTTTTCTTATTCCCATTTTATAGATGGAGAACTGAGGTCCAGAAAAGTAAAATAACTCCCTTAAGTTCACCATAGCCAACATATGATAGATCGAGGAAGTCTGGCTTTTTTTTTTTTTAAGATTCTATTTATTTATTTATTTATTTATTTATTTATTTGGTGGGTGCAGAGAGAGAGGGAGCCAGAGTGACAGACTCTCAAGCAGATTCTGAGCTGAGCAGGGAGCCCAACATGAGGCTTGATCCCATGAACCTGAGATCATGACCCCAGCAGAAACCAAGAGTCAGATGCTTAACTGATTGAGTCACCCAGGCTCCCCAGTCTGGATTTTAAATCACTGCTTGCCACCTCCCCACTGGTTTATTATTACTGAATATTACTCCTAATACTCCCTAATATCTTCATTTGTATGATGCTTGTTATTCTATAAGATAAACTTTCACGGACAGTGAGTCTCATAACCAGCCTATGAAGTGAGTAGGGCAGGATCATTATCCTCAGTTTTATAGGAGAGGAAACTGGTACCACTGAAACCATGGGAGTGTTTCAGTAGAAGTGTTTCTGTGTCACAAACATCCTGGCTGCCTCTGTACACAGGGAGTCATTCACCATAAACCTACGAGTACTTACAACGTGTCAAACTCAGACATCTGTGCTTAGGCTGTGAGCTCTGGACCGGCCCTGAAAGCGTCACAGCCTAGTGGGAAACACAGGTATGGAAAGAGAGAATCACTGTATACAATATGTAATCTCTAAGGGGGATAGGAAAAAAAAGTGTTTATGAAGCACAGAAGGAGGGACCATCTGTGCCGGGGAGGTCTTAGAAAAGGCAAAGGTGGCAACGGGGCAGGGGGAGGCTTTCCGGGAAGACAGAATGCATGTGTGTGAGTGTGAATCCGTGTCTGTGACCATGACCGTGTGTCCAGCCATGGCTAGGTATGGGTCTGAGTGTGTACCTGTTTACAAGAGCTTGCTCACAGATTAATGTATGTACAAGCAGTTCTGTCAGTGTGGAATCAGTGAACCTGAATATAAAGAAGAATGTGTCTGGATCCACACACACCTTGGCAGAATCTGACCTGCCCTGCTACCTTCCCTCTTTTCCTTCTTCCCCCCAAAACGGGTACCTGGTACCAGTGGTAACCAGAGATACCAGGGGCTTCCCACTGCAGTAATTGTCTCAGGAGCTATGGTGATTAGACTCGCTGGGTTTCTCATTCTGTCAATCTGAATGTGCAGCAGCCTAATAGAGCCAGCTAGCTTACGTGAGCAGGGGTGAGGTGGAAAGTACAGTTATCTGTGGGTGCACATCTGTGTACACTTCTGGCTATGTTGAATGCTTAGCATTGCTGCTCTTAGCCAGACTGGGGAAATCTCCTTTTTCCCTTCATCTTCACCACCTTGGGGAGTTCACCCCTCTCACCTGTTTCCACTGCCACCTAAATGGGGCTGGCTTTTGCCTCCACTTAAGTGTCCTGGGGATATCTAAAACGTACTTCTGTGCTGGGGTTGAGCAGAGGCAAGGCTGGAAAGTGTTGGTGCCCATTTTCCTTGGAGACACTTCCTACTCTCCCCCCCACCCCCACCCCATTCCTGGCCAGGCATCTCCCATAAGCTGAAAAATGTGTGCAAAGGCAAACAGGACTGGTGGTAGCCATGAGGGTCACTCCCAGGGGTAGGCTGATCAATCCTCTCCCCTGATGATAAAAACTGTTTTTAGAGCAAAATTGAAAAAGAAAGAAAAACAAGGACTCCTCTCTCCACAAATGTTCCCCCAGGAGTTACTGAGGTGGGGAATAAGGCTACAACATTCTTTTATTTCTTTTAAGCTTACACAATCAAAAAAGCTAAAATGATTGCAAATAATACATAGTCGGTGGAGACTAACAGTATCTCTATAAAGTGGTAAAGTAATTGAACTAGATTTTCCCTTTTGTTAGAAGGCATATAAATTCAGGGCCATGGGGTCATGTAAGGCAAAGGCATAATGTACTGCAATACACTGGAGATTTGTGTGGGTTTACATCCAGCCCAATGCACTGCCTCACAGCTAAATATTCAGATGGTAAAATAAGCCAAAATGAAGCACAATAATCAACACATGTAATTTTAACTTGAATGAATGAAGGGCAGAAAGAAAAACAAACATATTTAGAAAAGTAGGATGGTCTCGTGGTACAGTGCTCTCTGAAATTACAATTCCTGGATTCTCTTCCCAGTTCCACCAATGTCTTAATCTATTGAAAAGGGTTTCTTGTTGTTGTTGTTGTTGTTGTTTTTTAATCATATATTGGAAAATTAATCCAGTGGCAGGATATATTTTAAAAATATGAATATGTTCAATCAAGTCTTGTTCAAGTCTTTTAAAATGTAAATGATCACAAAAATAAATGATCATTAATAAATGTTAGCTGTTTCATATCTGAAGATATTTACTATAGAGTATATATTTTCAGTGCTGGACACAAATATTTTCCTTAACATTAAGAGAAAATACTGTTTTTCTAGAATGTGAGGAGAATTTTTCCATAGTCAATATGTTGTTTATTTGCCCTTAAATACTGCATCAATAATCTGAAAAAGAGAAATAGTCTGATAATGGCTAGAGACTCTGTTTAGAGGCTAAGGTTTCTATCATGGACTGCTTTCAACTGTTATATTTTATGGCACAGATTCAGTGGGAATCTGATCTGCTAAAATATTTGGGCTGTGAAAACTCCCACACTGTGACAGATGTCAAGTCCAATTAAGTGACTCATGTCCAGGTTTCTGTCCAATAGGATTTCCCATTAAATATCAATTTAGGGAAAAAAAATTCCATCCCCCTTCTTAAGCCTTTATCTCTTCCACCATCTCCAGGCTGAATCAATTGGTATCAGGAGAGCCAAGAAGCCACACACGCATCTCTGCCTCTTTGCTCTGGCTCTCCCACCCTCTCGCGTCTTTCTCCGCTTCCCTGTCCCTGTTACTCCGGGAGACGTTCACTTTCCACCAACCTTCTCCAAGCGTCTCCAAGCCAGACTATATATATTTTGCTGCAAGGTAAAGAAAGGAGGGGGTGGGGTGGGAGATGTAAGCAAGCCTTGAAAGACTTTGAAACTGCAAATAGGTGTCTGTTTATACAACCTACAAGTAAATGAGAAAAGAGGAAGAGGCAAGCTTAGCCCCGAGTTACAGTATTGTGTTCCTGGGAACTGGGGAGGCATCAGCTGAACAAAGCCTTATCTCAAAAAAAAAAAAAAAAAAAAAAAAAAAAATCACTTCTGAGGAAGATCGCATCTCTGCCTTGCACTTCCCAGTTTCTGCTCAACCGTATTAAGGGATGGAAAGGAGTCCTACTGGAACTGGGATCTTATCTTAACCATCTTTCTTATTGATTCTTCCGCTATTAGAAAGTGGAGGAATCAGTCCTTTGATGTGATTGTGTTTATCTCTGCATCTCTTTTGTTATTTATAGAGACCTAGAAGAGGAAAAAAGGCACAAGACTTTTCAACACTTCACTTAAAAAAAATCAACAACGAATTTCCCGAAATGTTTGAGAACAATTAAAAGGAAAAGGCGTTTTTGGTCTATCAACTAAGTGAACAGTCATTTATATCGTCCACAGCCCGAGATATTATCTACCCTCGCTGTGGACACCAGCGAGATGACAGCTGCTTTTTCATATTCGAATGTAATAAATATTTGCTGCTTTTAATATATTTCGGAATTTCTCCCCTCTATTCTTTGGAATTTGTAACTCTAAAAGATTGGAGAAAAGATTATCGAAAAGGCTTTTACAAGGTAAGTCTTCTTTTTTCCACCTTGGAACTAAGTTATTCATATTGCATTTACGGATGTATTTCAGCTCATTGTTAAATAAATAAAATGTACCCACGACACGTTATTTATGAATATTTTAAAAAGATATCTGAAGGAGAATTTAAGGGCAACCCAGGAACTTTTTAACCGAACTACAACTATGTTGTTGCTTATTATGATTTTCCATTACTCGCCAATTTATTTATGCCCTTTCAAGCCGAATGTGCAAATGCAACTTGTTCTACTTCATAAATGTATCTGTGAAAAGCCCGTAGGGAGTCACATGTAGTTCACTTGGAGCATTTGTTTTTATTTCGCCTTAGAGGATCTGCTTTCCTTGCAGCGCAATGAAAGCCGGCTTGTAGACAAATTCGCTCCTAGGCAAGTGCGGTGCTAGGAGCAGATCACACATCCCTGGCTTTTGTTTCTCTAGGAGCAAGCCCTCCTCCTTGTCGCCGCCGCGGATTTCTCCCCCGGCGAGCGTCGGGCTGCACTCGCTGCCCCACGGCCTGCCCCACGGCCTGGTCCTCCCCCGGCGCCTGTGGTCGGTGCGCGCCGCACCCGCGGGTGCGGACCCCTACTGCTGGCCCTTTTCTTCGAGGCCGAATCCCCCTAAGCCCCGCGGTTGTGCCCCCCTCGCCGACCCCCGCCGCCAGAAGGCGTGCGGTCGGGGTCGGAGCTCCAAGCCTTCCGAGGAGCCCGGCGAGGCGGTCTTCCAGGAGGGCGTCGATACAGGAGAGCTGAGCACTAACCAGCTCGGTCTTGGCCAGGCCGCGGCACCGCTGCGGGATCTCGACTCCGGGCGCCTGAGCACCGGCCTTCGCTCCCCGAGGGGACGCTCGAGGCTTCTCCTCCCGCCCCCTGTCTTCCCTTCCCTCCCAGCCTCCCCTCCCGTCGCGATCCGGCCGCCGGCATTTTCCCGGGAGGTGGTCTGCCGAGCGCTGGGCGCATTGTCTCGCCCTCCCCCCCCACCGTCGCCGTTCCCCTAGGTCCCCGATGTGTGTGGCTGTCTGCGTGACAGATGGTGCTTCGGGGAGCCGAGAGGGCATAAGGGTCAATTTTCTGTAGAAAGGAGCCTTCGCGTTTGTTCAGTCATTGCTTTGTTTTTTCGGAGACGCCTCCGGATCCGGACCGCCTTGTCTGCCGTCCGCACTCGGGACCGGGGCGCATCTCCCGCGCGGGGCGCCCTCCGCAGCCGCGGCCGCCCGGCACTCCGCAAACCAGCGTGAGGGCCACAGGCGCCGCTGCCTCCGGCTGCTGGGTCTAAGGCCCTCGGGGCAGGAGCGCCGTCGGCGTCTCCCCACCCCACGTAAAACCCAGAAGTGCCCGCCGTTCGCAATCTTTCGTTTGTCGGGGGAGGGAAAGTGAGGCAGACGGCCTTGCGGAGTCGGTACTTGGCCGGAGGCGGCACGGAACGCGGTCGCAGCCTCCTGGGCCTGCCCTCTCCCCGGGGGACCTGGCCCACAGACCGCTCTCCGCCTCTCGCAGGCCGAGAAGTCAGGTCCGGGATGCGGCCGGGGCCCTGCCGGGACCTCGCTGGCCCCGGCCCCGGCCCCGTGGGGAGGTTCGGGGCTCCGGTCCCCGGGCCAGCCCCTCTCGGCTCGCTCCCTTCCCCGGGGGGGCCAGTTGCGCGGAGCGCGCCCGCCTAGGGTGGGGAGGGGACCCGGGATGCGCCTAGGGCCGACCTGGTAGGCCCTCGCCTGCTCTCTCTCGGATCCAAAGAGGACCCCGCTTCCTTTTATTGATTGATATTCTGACTCCCCCCTCAGCCTCCAAAATGATGCTGAGTCCGGACCAAGCCGCCGACTCGGACCACCCCAGCTCGGCGCACTCGGACCCGGAATCTTTGGGCGGCGCGGACGCCAAGGTGCTGGGCAGCGTGTCGGACCTGGAGCCCGTGGAGGAGGCCGAGGGCGACGGCAAGGGCGGCAGCCGGGCCGCGCTCTACCCGCACCCGCAGCAGCTGAGCCGAGAGGAGAAGCGCCGCCGCCGGCGCGCCACCGCCAAGTACCGCTCGGCTCACGCCACCCGCGAGCGCATCCGCGTGGAGGCCTTCAACTTGGCCTTCGCCGAGCTCCGCAAACTGCTGCCCACGCTGCCCCCGGACAAGAAGCTCTCCAAGATCGAGATCCTGCGCCTGGCCATCTGCTACATCTCCTATCTCAACCACGTCCTGGACGTGTAGAGCCTGGGGCGCGGCGGGAGGCCGCCGGTCCGGAAGCCGGGGCAGCCCCCACGGACCCGGGCGGCCGCTGTGGGCTGGCGGACGAGGCGGCGGCCCAGGCTGACGGCCGCCGGGAGAGGCCTGGACGCGGGAGGAAGCTCGCCACGCGTTCGAGTTCTCTCCGGTCAGCAGGGAGACAAGGGGTTTCCCACTCGGGAAGGTGGGGTTGTCTGCCGAGTCTGGGGTTTGCAGGGGACATTTTCCCGGCCAGGCGTGCCTCCTGGAGGCACCCGAGACGCACCGCCTCCAGGCCTCCCCTCCGTGTGTTAGGATCCCTTTAAGTAAGCATGGTTGCTTTAGCTCAGTGGAGACTTTTGAGTTCTCCTACATTTATCTCCCACAGATCTTCATGTTTTGAAAGGATGAGGGCAGAAGCTCAGAGTAAAGACTCTTTAACTTTAGACTATCTGGGATTTTTCTAATTGACAAATCACCTAACATTTGGAGGCTTTGGGAAGGACCGTCCTCCAGTGTAAGAGATTTAAGGCACGGAAAGGTGGAACAGGAAAATGTCCGTTCTGCTGTGAAAAGGAAGTTATATTGGAATCCAAATAAAACAGACAAACCCTCGATATTGGTAAGCTCAAAAGATATATTGAGAACAGACACACTGTGGGAAGATTTGAGCTGGGTGAGATTTTACTCCAAGGTATGACACTGATGTAGACGAGAGAATCCATATTTAAATGGAAATTTTAATATCTGATTGCTTTTTCAGGCAAAGTGCCCCTTTATATATCCAAAAACATCTATTTGTGACCTTAAACATGTGGACCCATAGGTGCAGTTAGAAAAAGACAACCTATTTTTATTTATGTTAGAAGGAGTAGAGTATTTTTTTCAAGACATTTATTTTTCAGAGTGGTGATAATTTTACTTTGGATACTCTGTGCCAATTTATTTATAGTCAAGTGTTTACACTTTTTCCTGTGGAATAATTATGTCTAACTTTTTACGTGTTTGTTAAGATTATACTGTGGTCTTTCTTTTTGCTCTAATTATATTGCACTTGTATAACAAATTTCCCACTTCTCCCTGTTTCTAAACATATTTTATATATTAAGATGTTTGTTCTTGAAAGGTTCTTTTGTTGTGAGATCAGCAACACTAGCACTTCACTATTATAGTTTTTTAAAAAAAAGTAAGTGTTGTTATTCTTATCTGTAGTTATGTCTGAAAAGTACTTTACAAGCTGTTTATAAGGAGAGTAGCTTCTGTGTGTGTGTGTGTGTGTGCTGTTTGTGCGTGGGATGATTTTAGGAAATTAAGTTATTTTCCTAAAAAAATTTCAAAACTACTTTCCTCTGTGACAACCAAAAAGAAAAGTCTATAACCTGAAAATGTTTCATGTTCTCAGCTGTGAAACTCTTAAAACAAGGAGTGTATTTTAGAGACAAGGGAAAAAAAAAAAAAAAAAACGCATCTGCTATCCAAAGATTTTAGTCTTTTTCAGGGTTTTTTTGTGTCTCTGTTGCTTTATATAATGCAATATTTTGTAGTGAAAATAGATATAATCTGGTTTCTATCTGACAAGTTTTTCATATCTCATGAATGGTGCGCTGTTTTGCATATAAATAAAGGTATCAAATCAAGTCCTCTCCTTTACTTAAAGCATACTGTCTAAAAATAATAAACATACTTGTTGAGCATGAAATACCTTAATGGACACAGTCCTTAAAAAGGAAATAGTTTAAAAAATCACAACCTCCCTCCTCCCCACCAAATCTTAAGATGTTTGTGTGTTCAGATACTTGATGCTTTTCCTAAAGTTGGATCCTAACCACTCTGTTATAGCTGTTCCACATATGATGGTGACATAAATCACGTTTGTCTGAAATGAGAAGTAAATTACAGTGTTTATATAAAAATATTCCTTGAATCATGGATTCTTTTGGCCTAAAAAGAATTTAGGGAACTGAGGCCCAGGGAGGTTGAATGCCCTGCACTAGATCCCATGGCTACTTACTGGCAGTAACAAGACCCCACGATGATGACACTCAGTCCTCATGGCACTTATTAAGAAAAAGGTGTATACTGCAGCACTCAAACATCTGATTAGGACATCGATTTAAGACATGACACCTGCAAACAAAAAAAAAATTCACCCTCGGTGTTAACCTACAGTGGACAAGGACAAGGGGCAAGGCACAACATCCCTTCCCAGCTACATGGCTCCAGAGATGCCAGGAGAGAAGCTTTGCAATGTCATTTCAGATCCAAGGCTGTGCAGCACCCCACAAAAGAGAAAGGGAGCACTGTGGCACTCTGCTAGACAGAGGGTAACTGACTCATCCCTGGAGTATGGCAGGGACTCAGTGGCTGTTCAGCCACAGGTAAGAGAGTAATGATTCTTCTCTGAATAATGACGGTGAGCATTCATTCTTACATACAATAAATATTTATTGCGGACCTACTGTGTGCCGGGCACTGTTCTATTAGATGCTGAACATAGAGCAGCAGGTGAGATAAAGTCTAGAGAAGAGCAGTACCTGGCAACAAATAGATAAACAGTACTTAATTTCAAGTTCTGCTCCGTGCTATGTAGAAAAACAAAGCAGGATAAAGAAAGAGACAGTAGCAGTAGAGGGTGCTGCTAAGGATATGATTTTAGGGCTTTTAAGGAAGGCCTCTTAGAAGAGGTGGAGACTGGGATCTACCTCACTGGCAGCGTCCAAGGTTGCTGCTGCTTGTGGTACCCTGTCTTCTCACATCCTATTACCATGTCCTGTGCTTATGCCACCAAAATCAGCCCCAGCCGATCTCTTGCCCTGCCCCACTGGCAGCGGCCTCATCCTTCACCCCCAGCTTGCTCTCTCCTTACACAGACTGGGGACCACAGTCCCTTCGGCTGCTCCTTGGACCTTCTGCCCTCTGTCCCAGCTTCCCAACAACTGGCCAGGGCATCGCCACTCCCCAGAAAACCTAGCCCCACACGGCCCAGCCAACAAGGCCACCTGTGCTGAGTATTTCTACGTCAAGATAGCTGCTTCACTTCTGCCACCGTCCAGAGACATCCCAAGAAAAGTGACTAAATTCTTGAGCAAAAACCCGTCCCTTGCAGGGAGAGGGCAGGGGAGGGTGAGCAGCTGAGAGATGGGTAGTGGGATGGATTAGGAAAGGAAGAGCAGACTGAAGACAGGTGGTACATACAGAAAAGAAATAGGGCTGCATGGAGGAGAGAAAGCCTGCTTTCTATATGAAACCTGCTCTTCGGGCTTCCTCCGGTGACCCTGCCTTAGGACCACGTTGTCTGCTACGATGAAGTGCAGAGCCAGCCTCTGGACTGCTGTGACGTAACCAGTTCCCCTCACTGTCATCTGTCTCTGGATGCCAATCTTCCTCCTACTGAGGTCGGGGGGAGGCAAGGCATAAGGGACAGGGGACACCAATTCAAGGGCATGTATAGCCGATACCATTCCCAGGGCTCTTGCTCATGTTGGGATAGTAGGAGCACTAACAGCTAACATACAGTCAGTGTGTATTGCGTGCTTACCGAGTTAAGGCCTTAGCATGCATTATTATCTCATTTAATTCTCACAGCCACCCAACTAGGTAGGTACTGTGACCATCTCCACTTAGCAAAGGAGCAAACTGAGGCTTACAGAAATTACATAACTTGCTCAGGGTCATGAAACCATGTTTGTTGGTTTCATGAAGTGCATACCTTTAGGGGTCATACTCAACAGTTTTCCTTTGCCAAAGGGTGGCCATGCCATGCACGCACCTTACCTTTGGTCCTAGCACCCCTTCTCCCCATCGATGAGCTTAGGAGAAGCTTCAGTTCAAGTCATGCCTGAGGCGTGCAAGTCCCACAACCAAGAGGGAGGCTAAGACTGAGTCTGTTCTCTGCCTGCTAAGTCCAGCATGTGCTGGGGCTTGGAACTAAGCTGCTGAGAGGCAGAGGAAGCCTCTTCCTACATTGAGGGAAGACACTGCAGGCTCGTGGCAGCCCTGCACTGGCTCTTCCTGAAGGAGACTGGAGCTAAGCCGACACTGTCTGAGACATTACTATTCACCACCTGCTCTTCTGTCTACCCCACCCACGACTCCTTAGCACACTGAGGTCCATTCTCACGCTGCCCTGAGAAACATCTTTCAAAGTTAGCATGCCATTCCCTGCCTGAAAGCTCTTCTCGCCTTCCCACTGCTTATAAATAAAGCTCAAGTTCTTTCTCCAGGCATAGAAATCTTTCACAAACTTGTTGTAGATACTCTGTAGCATAGCATCACCTTTAGCCACTCTCCTTCAAGTTAAACGTTCCTGCCAAATTTAGTTTTCCTCTCTTCCCTGGACATGCCTGGTCCTGTCTAACCTGTGCTGTTGCACTTATTCTCTTTCTGCCTAGACTGTATTTCCTCCATTCTTATTTTTTGCCCGAAAATTCCAAGTATTCCATGGTCACCCAACTCAAATGTAAACACTACAAAACTTTCCTCTGTTTCTTTGGGCAGCATTAGCTGCTCTGTTCTCTGAATCCCGAATATAAACTTCATTATACCAGAATTTACTTGTTTCTCCTATCCCTGTGTTTGAGACCCAGGAGTCTGGAACCAGGTCTAGACTCTGGCTCCAACTCATTTTACATGTGTGATGTTGAATACGATACTATGCTTCTTCTTCTTCTTCTTCTTCTTTTTTTTTTTTTTAAAGATTTTATTTATTTATTTGACAGACAGAGATGACAAGCAGACAGAGAGGCAGGCACAGAGAGAGGAGGAAGAGAGCCTGATGCGGGGCTTGATCCCAGGACCCTGAGATCATGACCTGAGCTGAAGGCAGCGGCTCAACCCACTGAGCCACCCAGGCACCCCATTACTATGCTTCTTTAAGCTGCCATTTTCTGATGTGTAGTATGGGAAGATATATGCACCTGTCTCAACTCTACATTTCTATAGGTTAATGGAGAGTGCTTGCCAGAAGAGAAGGAATACAGTAAGAGCTGGATGATCGTGAGCTATTATAACTACTGTTCCATTTATAGCGTGCATAGGAAGTTGTATACAATAGCTTAAAATAATACATTAATAATTCATTAATGTGTTAATGATCTGTGGTCTCCATCAACGGTATTTATCAGCATATAACACATAAGTAGTTCTACAAAAAGTCTACAAAAAGTAGTTCTACAAAAAGGTCTGTCCTCTAAGAAAACGTCACAGGTAAGTAACTAGGATGTGAGAGAATAAAACACAGAAACAGACATTCAAAGTCATGTACCTGTCTGCATCCCCACCCCACTCCATGTGGGAGGCCTGCCTTACACTTTTTCTCTTTTCCTCATGGTTTTCCCCTGGGCACTGATGCTGTCATAGCATGTCCCACTATGGGAGAGCGGTCAGGAGCGTGGACTCTGACAGAGATTGCTTGTGTCTGAGCCCCAGCTCTTCTACTAATTGGCTTTGGCCCTGAACAAATAATTGAGTTCTCTGCCTTGGTTTTTTCACCTGTAAAATGGGGGTGATTAGTTGTCCCCATCCTGTAGCATTGTTAGGAAGGTTAATTGAGTTAATTCACGTAAAACACTTAGAACATGTCTGGTGTATGTTAAGAGCTCCACAGCACTTCCTACAATGGCTTTCTGAAAGTTAAATTCTTTTTGAGGTAATGAAGAGAGAAACTGTTGGAAGTTCCTCTCCAGTTTGGTTAAGTATTTCCAGATCAGGAGGGAAGTTCCTCCTCTCCTTGCTGGTCATTCCAAAAGACACCAGTAGAAAGGGACAGGATATGAGGGACCATGGGAAAGGTGTAAGATCCCTGGCTATAGGAGAAGGGAAGGGCCCTCTCCAGGATCTTCTGGGGTTAAAATGGGATAACTGGAGGGAAAGGATATTGGAGTCAGTCTGCCTGAAAGGCTCAGAGGGTCGGACTAACTCAAGGGAAGGGGATAAATGAAACACTCTCCAGAGCTGACCCTGTGGAGCAGGACTTGGTGCATCCTCTCCTTCTGGTCGATAAAATCACAGGGGCTGGGGATTATTTCTGGAACAGTGGGAGGTGAGCTGTGCTGGAGGTCAGAGGTCCGGTCTGCAATGCAAGGAGGTTGCCTTGGTTCAGGTGTGAGTCGATTGGGGCCTGGTGAGTAAAAATCAATCACCACGAATTTTCTGAGCAACTACCCTAAAGAAAGAAACAAAACAAAACATTTAATGGAGAATTTTTAAATGCCTACAAACGTGAAGAGCATAGTAAACTGCATTCTAATGCCCCAGCATTTCATTTATACTCTTATCCACACTCTCCCCCTACCTCACTGGGTTATTTGAAGCAAATTCTGAACATCGCACCATTTCACCCATAAGTGCATCAGTAAATACCTCTAAAAGACAGACTTTTCTTTCTTTTAACTTAACGGCCATTATTACCATGAAACAAATTAGCAGTATTTCCTGAATATCATCAGTGAGTACCTACATATTTGAGGAAAATTTCACAGTTGGCTTAACCTACCTTTCCCAATGATCTTTTTCTTTCTTTCTTTCTTTTTTTCCCTAAGATTTCACCCATTTTTTTGAGAGAGAGAAAGAGAGAAAGCACACGAGTGTGTGTGTGTGGGGGGGGGTAGGGGCAGAGGGAGAGGGAGAAGCAGACTCCCTACTGAGCAGGGAGCCCCACACGGGGCTTATCCCAGGACCCCGAGATCATGACCTGAGCTAGAAGCGGGTGTTTAACTGACTGAGCCACCCAGACGCCCCTCAATTATCTTTTTTACTCTAGCCTTTTAGATTGTCTTTCTGATGGTCTTAGAGTTTAAAAATTCTCCCTCTGTCCTCCTTAACTCTGGCACTTTCTACACACACACACACACACACACACACACACACGACTGCCCCTGTCACCACCCTCTCCCTGCCTTATCGTGGAGGGACATGCCTGAGAACTGGCTGGTCTGGCACAGTAGACCATCCCACAGTCTAAAGCTGCAGTGGGGGTGTGCTGGGGTAGCTCACAGATGGCAGCTGGATAACTACAAACCAGGGTAAAAGACACACTGCCAGAGCCAAACTTAGATCTCAAAGATTTAAAAACAAACAAACAAACAAACAAACAAACAAAACCCAGGTAATTCTCTTAGCTATTGGTGGGGAATTGGGGTGAGGAGATCCCTTGGAGAAGGAAGAATTCTGGGAAACTAGAGGTGTGGACCTGCCAGCCCTCCTTCCCTGACAGCAGCATGTATGGAGGCTTGAGGATTATTAACAACAGCAACAGATGCCCCTAGCATGGTCCTTTCAGCTCCCAAAGTCTGTCACATATGCTGTCTCTGTGAGTCCTTCAGGCCCCCAGGACAGGGCTATGACCAACTGACATCCTGACTGGTTAAATGGCTCAGCCATGTCTCATACCCTGTCAGCAGCAGAGCCACCTAGAAGCCTTGGAAACCAATCATGTGCTGCTTCCACACCCAGACCCCACACTGTCTGCCCTGGGTCACAGCCTGGTGACTAAGACGTATCAGCAAGAACTACACAAACTTAGCGCATACCCTCAGCCAGGCACTTTCCATTATTCACTCACGTAATCCTTCAACAGTGACTCAGGAGCCCTTATTATTCCTAAATTACAGATGAAGGCACCAAGAACACAGAGAGGTAAAGAAACGTGCGCAAGGTCACACAGCTAAGCTAGCAAGCTTTGAATGGGAAATGAAGCTCAAGGGTGGTAAAATTCAAGAGCTTATACTTTGAAAAAAGGAAAAAAAATACAAATTTCTTCTTCTTCTTCTTCTTCTTCTTTTCTAAAAGATTTTTATTTATTTATTTGACAGAGAGAGATCACAAGTAGGCAGAGAGGGAGGCAGAGAGAGGGGGGGGGGAAGCAGATGCGGGGCTCGATCCCAGGACCCTGAGATCATGACCTGAGCCGAAGGTAGAGGCTCAACCCACCAGGCCACCCAGGTGCCCCAACAAGTTTCTTCTTTGTGGGGAACAAAATACGACACAAAAACTACAGAAATTGAAAGAACACATTTTTTTTAAGCAGGGCCCCAGACCAGACATTGGCCCAGTCCCCTGGATTTGTCCTTGCATGCTGAGAGACCTCAACATCACCAAATAGAGCAAGTGTCTAGGGCACAAGTGTGGGGCGTGTGGCTCTGGGAAGTTGAGTGCTGACAGCCTCAAGCTGCACCAGGTCAAGCTGTGGAAAGGTCCGGAATGAGTCACTGTTGCAGGATGACCCTGACAACACTGAGACTTCGGGAGGTGTTCGGAAAGCCTCTACGGGTCAGTACACACGACTCCTTGTACAATGCTAAATAAATGGAAAAAGAAATGAATGTTCTCACTTGAAAGGCTGCGTACCAAAACCAAAGGCTCACACAAAGAACAGGAGCCCACCCAGGACTCTCACAACCACCGTGTCCTTGGGTCCTTGGTGTGACAGATGCCACAGGCCTACAGCAGTCACACACTTACCTGCAGATGTCTCCCCACCTTGTTCTTTATACCTAGCTCTATTTCTGGACTTTGCAATCAATACTGTCTCATGCCAGACACTTTGTTTTGTCATGTGGTGTGAGCAAGAAGAAATGGTACTTACTACAAGAGCTAATTATTAATTTTTTAAAAAACTCTGAAACCCTAATTAAAGTTCTGGGTGATTTTTTTGTAGTTGGGACTTCAAGAGGTGTTTGATTTTCTTGGTTTGCTAGCTAGCTGGGCGATGACGGGGTGTGTGCTGCAGGCCCGTGTCCCAGTCCCCAGCGTCCTTGTATTTGCATGTGGGCCCGGATTTGTCTTTGGCTTCTTGTATGGTTTGGGATGAGACCCTTGCGTCCCAGGGGAGGGGGGCAGGTGTTGCTCCAGTCGAGCGAATGGAACCAAATTACAGGCCCGTCTGTCACTTCCTCTGGGAGAAGGTGGAGGGTGGGGGCCTGGAAGGAGGGAGGGAGGGGGGAGGGGGAGAGGGGAGAGGCCTGCCACCAGGAGAACAGAGAGCCCAGCATCCGGCTCAGCTCAGCCTGGGGGGAGGGTGGGTTTGTGAAGTGGACTGCTGGCTCTGGAAACCTCTACCTATGCAGGGCCCTGCCAAAATGGGGACCATACTGCATCCTGGGGGCTGGGATGGAGAGGGGGTAGGCCTGTGCCCCCTAGGCTCTTCGCTAACCCCTCGGAGATCTGCTGCCACTTAGGCTGCGTCTATAGGGCGCCGGCAACCACTCACACTGGAATTGGTTTCACTAAATTGACTGATGCATTTTTTGACTGCACGGACTTGGAGTCTGTGTCTCTATCCCATCAAACCTACTGAACACAAACATCCAACACATCCGTGGACTTAATCTTTCGGCTTACAATAAACAGCTTGCTCACACACGCACTCTTTAATTAAGCCACACCTATTTGCACAGGGAGGCCTAGAGGTACCACCTTGATTGCAGCCCTGGGTGGGCACAGCCAGTGCTGCTCTGCTGGGATTTGTCCTTTAGCCAGAGACAGTGCACGCTGATACTACCCGGTAATGTCCTGCTGCGTCATGAGCCTTCTGCAAGTGACCTGGAGGCTGCTAGATACAGAACCGGAGGTAACAATGAACACTTTGCTGTCAGGGGCAACCTCTAGAGACCATCCTTCTCCCGAAGGCCCCAGTGGGGCAGAGCGATGTTATTCTAAGCTACTTGAGAAAAATACAAACAGATAATGTGGGCCTTTTGTGGAACACAGTGGATGGGAGTAAGAAATTGCCATCATTTTGCTTTCTCTTACAGATGAGTGGTACAAAGAATATAAGAGAGAATAGCAGGGGAGATCCCAAACCAGGAAGAGTGGTTCTAATGCAAAACAAGTTCTTGTCACATTCTTCAGACTTGTGGGAGAAAACAGTGTTTCACATGCCTTCTTCTCTCCCTGCCTCCGGGGTGGGCCAGGTTAAAGCAATTGTCAGCTCCTACTAGTTCTTTCAGTAAGAGAAGAACTGAGGCATACAGCGATGACGGACTGCAGGCCCAAGAAGAGACCAACTCCTTCCCCTTCCCTTCGACAGTAACGTGATTGACAGAGATAATTCCCCATGTGAGATGAAAAAAGAACTGCTAACAGATAATGGCTGTGCTTGGATGGTGGCTGGTGAGACTCTGTCCACCCGATGTCAAGTGATGACTGAAAAGGGAAACGTGAATTCCATTATCCAGCTGTTGTTGCTGCTGGTTGCCAAAATACCCAGATGTTCCCAAACATCTGGGTACTTGACAGCATGTTTTTACCATACATCCAGATGCCTGGTATTGTGTAAACAAAGGCCAAACCTAAATACAGAGAAGCAGCCGTATAACTACCTGGACAGAGGGAAGCCAAGAGCTGGTTAAGAGACAGTGGGAAGGGAGATCGCGTAGTGGTGGGGAAGAGGAAGAGAAAGGGAAAAACACATGTGTGAAGATTAAAAAAATAAAAGTAAATGTTCAAAAAGAGAACTGCTGCGCTTGGTTTCGCTGGTACCTATCTCTATGCAAAGTGGCTCTGCTTGACGTATCTGGGTTATAAAATGCACAAAAGAGTGAGCGGGAAGATACCCATGAGGAGACCTAGAGCAGCAATCTGGGCCCAGACTCTAGCCCTCCCCAGGGCAGGTGGCTGTGTGTGTTGGCAGAGAGGGGTGACTCCGAAGTGGAAAAGTGATTCACATAGCGGTGAAAGCCGTTATCATACAGGATGAAAAGTCGAAATTCCAGTCAAGGATGTCTACATTAAGCAAAGTCCTAAAATGTCCTGATTAGTCAACTTTGCTTCCCGTTATCAATCAGGATGAGGAGCTTGCTATCGACAGAACCAGTGATGGTGTAACAGAAGGAAAAGGGTAATTGACTGGGGGAAGGTTGTGCAGTTCGGTGACAGATTTAGAGGAGGGGACATGATGTGATTGAGGTGGTGGTGGGAGTAAGTGTTAGGCTTTCAGAACAGCTCACAAAGCCCCCTGTAATTCCCAAGCTGTCTGTTATCTGTGAAATGCAAATCAGGAGGGGAGTGACATCATGTCGGATTATGGCCACAGGGAGTAATTATTTAGACATTAAAGGCTACTGAAGGGAGTGGCTGACAATATTAATGATGTCCAGATGGACAGAGTGTGATGCTAAAATTATTTTCTAGTACAAAGAATGAGGGAATTTTCATCAGGGTTTCTTTTCTATTGGACAGCCTATATCTCTGAAGGTCTGCTCCTCAGAGAGAGAGTGATACTAAGAGATGGTCTCTGGAATCAAAGCACAATGGGGTTTGCAGAAAGGAGGCACGATCTCTAGTTCCTCTGAAGAAAGGCACAGTCAATATGCAAAACAGTCACACAGTAATTATGACTATAAAAAGAGGAAATAATCTCAAGATGCTGTCTATAACAAGCCGGTGATTGGAAACCCTTCTCTTCCCACACTCACCCCAAGCCATTCTGCCTTTCTTAGCCAAATATAACAGCGTGCAGCAACTTGTTGTTCCTCATGGCACTCTCCCCTCCCTCCCCTGCAATACAAACCCTAACATAGACACCTTGGCCATTAATACTCGTATCAATTGCATAAGCACAGGTAACAGTATTCTAGACCATCAATAAACATGAGGAGAAAGGCATTGTGGTCAAGACCACAGTGTGGGACCCCCGCCTCCCCCAAAAAAGAAAGCCCCAACCTGGAATCCAAATTGGGAAAGACTAATGGGCAATGGCAGGTTATCGGAAACCAGTCTCAAGAAGACCCAGAGGCAAATATGCTGATCTGGACTGCACACCTGACCATTCCATCTAGAGTTCTGCTCTCTCTTCAGAGCAGGTATCAGTATTCGAGTGGAAATTCACCATGGCACCCAACCTGCTGCTCATCTTTCTGACCCATGTAGGAGTGAATGATACAGCCAGAAGCAGTTAAAACAAGCAGTTTTTCATATATATGAAGTTCCTGAATACAATTAAAGGGTTCAGAGGACAGGTGATGTTTTGGTCTCTTATATCTGAAAGTCATTAAATGGGTAAAGAGGAGGTTTCAGAAAATGAATAGGTAAATCCAAAGATGGTTTTGAAGATCTCCTTCATCCAGGCCCTCCATAGGTTACGGCTTACAATGCCAAAATGCAAGGCTCTTAGCAAGGGTCTACTTATGTAGACTTTGATTTCCCTTAGTGAGGACACTTCTAAATGCTCCCATAACCCTTTGCACCAGCCTGTCCTATTACTGATGTCACTGCACTCCTCCCTTAGGCCATGAGCTACTTGAAGGCAGGCAATCTTAGTGGCCGCTGAATTATCAGCACTTGGGATGTGCCCTAAATTAATATTTGATTAATGAACTGGAGGAACATCATGGAAAGCTTTGCAAACTGCTCAAAAGGGTTTGACATGGAAACCTGACAGAGAGGAAGACAAATGTTTATGAAATCATTAAATCCACTATGAAAGAGGACATAATAAATCCCCTATTATGGAGGACATATAAAAGAACAGCAGCAGTGGAGACGGTACCTAGTAATTACTAAGAGAAAATAGCTGGAGAGAGGATTAGGAATGAAATGTGTTGTCCCATCCATACGCCAATTCAATTCAGTTATCTGAGTTCGATTCAATCTAACTGAGTACCTGTATGCCATTGTGCATCACATATAGTATGAGTAATTGTAAAAGGAATACACAAATTTTAGACAAGAAGACAAATGTTTTTTAGAAGTGCTTCAGACTGGTGTTTGGAGACATGAATGGAAAATATAAGTAGTTCAAACAAGGCGGTAAAATGTGGGTTAGATCAGGGACTGGCGATACACATTTCAGGGTACGTAAATAAAATTATATGGGAACACAACCACACCCATTTGTTTACTTATGGTGTATGACTGCCCTTGAGCTACAAGGGCAGAATCAACAAGTAGTTGCAGCAGAATTTATGGTCCTTAAAACCTAAAAGAATTATCTGGTTCCTTACAGAAAGTTGAAAAACCACTGTTGAGAGCAAGAGCTCTAAAATCAAAACACCTGGTTTCAAACCCCAGTGTACCACTGCTTACTAGCCATGAGATTTTGGCAAGTTACTTTTCTGTACCTTGGTTTTGCCATGTATACAATTGGGTATAACAATAGCACCTTCTTCAAGGGAATGTTGAAAGCAGTAAGGTGTTTAGAATGAGGTTTAGAAGGCATTTAGAATATATAAAAAGTTCTCAAAATTCAACAAGATAACATGAAACCCAATTAAAAACTGGAGAAAAGATTTAAACACCCACTTCACCAAAGAAGACATAAGGATGGTAAACAGTCATCTCTACATGCAGAGATGCTCAATATCATTAATCACTAGAGAAATGACAATTAAACCGGTGATGAGATATCACTGCACAACTATTAGAACAAGTTAAAAAACAAAACCAAAACCTTACAATACCAAGTGCTGGCAAGGATCCTGAGCAACTGGAACTTTTATACACTGTGAGCGAGAATGCAAAATAGTACAGCCACTTTGAAAAACAATCTGGTTACCTCTTATAAACATCCACTTACCAAATGACTCAGTAATTCCACTCCTACGTATTTACTCAAATGAAATGAAAGCATATGTTCACATACATGAATGTTTTTTAGCAGCTTTATTCATAATAGCCCTAAAGTGAGAAGGACACAAATGTCCACAAACCAATGCATGGATAAACAAATTATAGTACACCCATACAATAGGACACTATGCAGCAATTAAATGGAATAAACTATACATACACTAACACGGATAATTCTCAAGAACGTTATTCTAAGAAGTCAGACAAAACAGGTTGCATACTGTATTGGTCAAACCATACGACATTTTAGAAAAGGCAAAAATAGAAAGACAGAAATAAGATCAGTGGTTGCTAAGGTTTGGGATGGGTGTGGAAACTGACTACAAAGAATTATGAGGAAACTTTTGGGGTGATGGAAATAGTCTATATCTTGATCGTGGTAATTATGTGACTATATATAAAATTCAATAAACTATATATCCAAAAAGAATATAAATCACATTTCTAAATCCAGCTTTTAAAAATTAGTATCCTGAAAATTTCCAGAAAATTAAATATTTGTTATAGATAAATTTTCCAGAACCATGAAGGGAAATAGACTTAGCATAAGGTAGCAGCTGGGCAAATTTTTAATGAGAAAATTCTTGGGTTATAGAATGACCCAGGTACAATTAAGTCCCAATAAAGTTTTAAAATTTGTTATATAATACAATCATAATAAATCTATTATATAATCACTACATTATACACTTGAAACTTAAAGCATTGGGAAAAGAAGTATCGTTCACAAAAGTGGGCATAATTTCAATAATAATAAACCATGGAAAAGTAACTTTTTCTTTTTTCATATGCTTTTTTTGGATGCAGCTGTTTTAAAAAATCATCTTCTAGATTGGGTCATTGCTTCATCTTCCTCTTTAACAGATTCATGCCAGAAAAAAAGATAACATCTTTTCTGTATTGATACCTTCAAACTGGAGTTCATAAGCTAAGCTACATGGATTTTCAAATTGACAAAACAAAAACAAAAACAAAAAAACCCCAAACAAACAAACAAACAAAAAACCCAGTCCCAAGTCTAAATGTGGCTGAGTCCTGGGATATTTCCTGACCTCCA
This sequence comes from Mustela lutreola, assembly GCF_030435805.1. Lineage (NCBI taxonomy): Eukaryota > Metazoa > Chordata > Mammalia > Carnivora > Mustelidae > Mustela > Mustela lutreola. Next base: position 99,123,960 of record NC_081299.1, on the reverse strand, counting down.
GGTAGACTGAAGAGACAAGGTTTCCACCTGCCACTACTTGGATCAAAGATGTATTAAGTTAACACTGCTCCCTTTCATGCCCCTCCCCCCAACCTTCCCACTCACGCATCTTCTCTTTCCTCCTCCTTCCCTTCCACAATATAGTGTGTGGGGGATTTCACACTCTACATTCAGGAGAGTCTCATGTATTGATAAATGTAGGAGATACTTTTTACTATTTTAATAGTGATTATTTAAACTTGAAGCGGGGCTAGAGTTTTTTTTTAAGAGTTATTTGTTTGAGAGAAAGAGCATGCACAGTTATTTATATGAGAGAAAGAGAAGCAGATTTCCAACAAAAGAGGAGCCCAACAAAAGGCTTGATCCCCGGACCCTGAGATCATGACCTGAGCCAAAATAAGAGCCGGATACTTAACTGACTGAGCCACCCAGGCACCTCCAGAATTTTTTAAAGTAAGGGAGATTTTGGCCTTTGTGTTTTCTCCTTGTTTAAGAAAAAAACAAAAATACTATTTAAAGTATAGATATTGGGTATATTTTATCTCAGAATGAGTCATGGAGCAAGCACTGGAGGAAGTTTGGAATTACTGAATCACTATATCATACACCTGAAACTAATATAACACTGTACATTAACTAATTAGAGTTAAAATAAAAACTTAAAAAAAATTAGTCATGAAGTAACCAGTTTAAGAGAGCAAGAGAGAAGACTGATCCCACATTGTGTCTTCTCTTTCTTCCAAGGCCTCATTTGAATTATAATAAAAGAATAAAAATAGATACAACCTCAACATAATGAAGAAAACAGTAGGCAAAGTATCAGCAAAAGAATAATCTCAACGCATTTTTGCTAGAAGGTGGAAGTATGCTGACAGATGAGCAGAACCAAGGAAACCCAGCCTAATTAAACTACCTACTAAAGGGACTTCATCAGAGAAGGTGTCCAGCAGATTCTGAGTTTCAGGCTTTGATTAGCAGATACAGTGAAAGTTGGGAGTGAGAAGTGAAGTTGAAAATTGAAAAAGTAATTGAAGATTTATATATAGACTAGATGAACTTGCCTGCCATTCCTCTCCTCACTCCTACCTCATGGGAAAAGGGAGACAGAAATTTACTTTTAGGCAAAAAGTAGGATTCTTCTCAATTTCTTTAGAAAAGAATTACCCGACACAGGTGTTCAGAGCTCAGGTAAACTTTCCTCATTTTAACATTTATGGAGCTAAATAGTTCAAACTTCATAGAATATTAAATATCTATCACTTTACTTTGAACTAAAGCCCAACAATCAACAAATATCATCCACATATATAGAGTTCATGGCTAACCTTTTTATTTCCTCATTTAAAAATATGTACAAAAAAATAAATACCACCAGATATTTGAAGGACTGCTATAGCATAAAAGAGAAATACTAAGATAAATAAACCTGACATTCAAATTAAAAAAGATAACTCCAAAAGAATAACAAATTTTAAAATAGCCCCGAGGAGTATCTTTGAGAGATTATATTAATAAAGGTATTGTGGTCACAGGAAAATCAGAGACAACATAATTTTTTGGAGCAAAACAATTTATTTTCTAAAGGAAAAATAAATAGAAGTGTTATAGAATAAAGGCAAGGAAATCTCTCATGACCCTGAACAAAAATACAGAAAATATAAGAGAAAAGATAAATATGGAGAATCACTTTGAGAGATCTAAAACAGTAATTCTAGAAATAAAAAATGAAATAAATGAAGGAGACAAAATTATAAATAATACATTAAAATTTTCCACAGATGAAAGCATGCAACATTGAATTAAAAAGACCTTGTCATATAGTATCTCTTTGCTTCAGTTTTTTCATCTGTAAAGTGGGAGAAATAATCCCACCTCACAGGGCTGTTGGGTGTGATAATACATATAAAGCACTTCCAACAATCCTTGACATATAATAAGTACTCAGGAAATTTTATTGCATTGTGACTATTATATTGTCAGTGTTGAACAAGATGAATAAAGAAACACACACCTAAGACATCTCTGGGAAATGTTAGATCTTCAAAGATACAGAGAAACTCTGTATAAAAGTTTTTAGGAATAAAAAAGGTATCTTATAAAAGAACAAAATTTTTATTGTGTCAAAAGAAAATATATTATGTCAAAAGAAAATAAAGCAATACTTTAAAAGACTTGAGTAAAAGAAGACTTTGAAATAATTGGAATTTTATACCCAACCAAGTTATCGATCAATTATAAAGACAGAATGAAAACTGTTTTCAATAGGCAAGACCTCAGAAAGCTTGCCTTCCACATATCCTTTCTTAGCGAATTATTTGAATACATACTGCAGGAAAAACAAGAGTTTAAACCAAAAAACAAGATAATATGAAACAAAGAATAAGTCCTATTGAGGAGAGCAAAGCATCAAAGCCCAGATGACAATGGCATAGCTAACCTTGAAAGCAAATAAAAAATTTGGAGCAGAAAGTTGGAGGGTATCAAGATGGATGTCTTTGATTGTAAAAGCAAAGCCATATACTTGATATCTGAGGAAAAGTAAACTTGAGCCTATGCTAAAGCAATTAGAAAGGTCATTACAAACATCAGGAAAATACAAAGCTTCATTAATATGTCAAAGTTTATGTTTGTACATTTATTTGATGTTTGAAACATTTGAGAAGCAGAGACTGGGTCTTTGGAATCACAGCACACTAAACTTTGCTGGGGTCAGTATTTTCGTGATTATAAAATGTTAATGTTGCTATGTACAATGTAAATGCTGTGATATAATGTAACGTGTAGTTTGTTTTTCATTTTTTGCTATGAAAAATTCAGAACACATACGAAAATACTGTGTAGAACGATGAACCCGGGTCATCACCCAGCCTCAACAGTGATCCACCTCAGGCCCAGTTTTGTTTCATTTCTATTTCCTTCCTCTCCCTCCTTCTGTATTGTTTGGAAATATAGCCAAGCCACTGTATCGTTGTATCATTACATCCATACATAGTTTAGTCTTTAGCTTTAAATGATAACTGTTCTTTAACAAAGTTTAAACACTGGTTGCTATGCCCCTTAAGTCTCCTTCATTTGTAGGATCTCCCTCCATCCTTGCATTTATTTTTATTTATTTTTTATAGAAACCAAATTGTTATTTTTTTAAGATTAAAAAAAAAAAGATTTTATTTATTTATTTGACACACAGAGAGAGATCACAAGTAGACAGAGAAGCAGGCAGAGAGAGAGGAGGAAGCAGAGAGTCCGATGCAGGGCTCGATCTCAGGACCCTGAGATCATGACCTGAGTCGAAGGCAGAAACTTAACCCAGTGAGCCACTGAAGCACCCCAATTGTTTTTCTTAATGAGTTTCTTGCAGTCTGGATTTTTCTAATTTCCATTTGTTGTCTTTCATCTTTTGTGTCTTCTATAAATTAGTAAGTAGATCCAGAAGTTTGGCCCAATTCAGGTTTGAAATTTTGGCAAGCCCACTTTTTAGACAGTGGTAGGTACTTCCATTAGGAGGCCCAAAATGTTTAGCTGGTCTCTTTTTGTATATTCAGCATTTGATGATCATTAATTCATTAGCGATTGTTAATTGGGTCTTCTACTTCTATCATTCCTTCTTCACTTATTATTTGAGACATTTCTCTAAAGATAAACTTCCTGTCATCAACCATCTGTTCAACCTGATGTATAACTCAGATAGGAAAGTTAGGATACGTTGTTGTTTCCTTCACTTTACTTCCCTGTTTTTACTAATGAGTTAATTCTCTAGCACCCTAACAAGATGACTAACAAGAATTTTTATTTTTTATTTTTTTAAAGATTTTACATATTTATTTGACACACACACACAGAGAAAGGTCGCAAGTAGACCGAGAAAGAGGGGGAAGCAGGCTTCCTGCTGAGCAGAGTGCCCGATGCGATGTGGGGCTCGATCCCAGGACCCTGAGATCACAACCTGAGCTGAAGGCAGAGGCTTAACCCACTGTGCCACCCAGGCACCCCTAATAAGAATTTTTAATGTGTTTTTAAAATATGTTTGTAAAATCATGGATCTAGAGTAGTTGCATAGATCTAGAGTAGTTTCCAGCTGTTGCAGTTATTATCCTTATTAATGCTCAAACTGGCCCATCTTTGACCAATGAGAGCCTTTTCAGGTTGGCTTCTAGAACCTTTTGACATGAACTCAGTATATTTCACAATATTCTTGCTTCTGATGCAGCAAGATGTTCCAGCAATCTTCTTGATATATTTCCTTCCCGAGCTCTTGAGTCAGCCATTCCTCCAACGTGCTCTAGTTTTATTTAGTGCGCAGAGCTGCGTATAGATCCGTCTGGGTATAGGTACTCTCATCACTATTGGCCTGGTCATTGTTACAGCACTTTTTCAATTTGGAGAGCTAGAATACATTTTTGTTTGCTTGTTTTGCTTTAGGATAAATCATTACTTCCAATTGTATTCAAGCTTGAAGGGCTTTTAGCTGCCCTTTTTGATTCTACCTCTCTTTTCCCCCAGGCTGAATATACCAGTTCTCAAAGACAAAAATATAATTACTTATTTGCCTTATCCTACCTAAAAACACAGTACAATCTTAGAATAACAGAAACAAAACTCCTGTGAAAAATACAACTGAAACACTCTAAGATTTTTTTTTTTTCTGGAAAAATCTTTTTTACAGGTATATACCACTAGAGATACACAGTCATATTTATTATAAGTTTCTTGAAATGGTTTTTCTCTGTGTGGCAATACCACCAACTGGATTTATATTTGGGAAAATTGTTTCATTTTGCTTTCAATTTTCCAGAATTGCTTCTTTAAGTTTAATTTTGTTTTAGAATTATGTGGACTATTTACATGCTTCAAGTGTCATCATATTTAAGGAATTAGATGTATTTAAAGAATTGACATTATGTTTTCATCACCACCTATTATATTCTCTTCTCCTCCCTAAAGAAAACTTGCTTTTATGGTTTATCTGCCACTTTTTTAATGTAAGCAAGTATGTTTAAAAGCAAATATACATATAAATATAGGTATATATCATATCTTTCAATTTCTTAAATGGTGGCACACTATATGTACCTCTTTTCATATTTTGTTTTCATTTGATATATCCTGGAAATTGCTCCACAAGAACACATAGAAATACTCACATTCTTTTTAAAGTATTTTTTAAAGGTGTAGTTGAAGGATAATAAATATTTGAAAGCAAATGTTTAAAATGTGAACTTTTATCCATTTTTACATATGTATGCACCACAGTCAAGACAACAAATACTTCTACTACTCTCATAAGTTTCCTTGTGCCTCTTTGTAATATATTCCTCCAATACCCTTGTCCCCAGCCAATTTCTTTTTTCTTTTTAAGATTTATTTGATAGAGAGCCAGAGAGAGAGAGAGAGCTTGTGCACACAAGCACGCCTATGAGCAATGGGGGGGTGCAGAGGGACAGGGAGAGAGAATCTCAAGCAGATTCCCTGCTGAGTGTAGAGCTGGATGCTGGACTCCTCTCATGACCCTGAAATCATGACCTGAGCTGAAATCAAGAGTTGGGTGCCTAACCAACTGAAGCACTCAGGCACCCCTCCAGCCAATTTCTGATCAGCTTCCTGTTACCAGAGATCTGATTTCACTTTCTAGAACTTTATGTAAATGGAATAATATAATATGTATTCTTTTTTATTGGCATCTTTCACTCAGCACAACACTTTTAAGATTCATCTATGTTGGGGCGCCTGGGTGGCTCAGTGTGTTGAGCCCCTGCCTTTGGTTTGGGTCATGATCTCAGGGCCCTGTTATTGGGCCCCGCTTCAAGCTCTCTGCTCGGCGGGGAGCCTGCTTCCCCCTCTCTCTCTGCCTGTCTGCCTGCTTGTGCTGTCTCTCTGTGTCAAATAAATAGATAATATGTAAAAAATACATATATATATATTCAGGGGTGCCTGGGTGGCTCAGTGGGTTAAGGCCTCTGCCTTCGGCTCAGGTCATGATCCCGGGGTCCTAGGATCGAGCCCTGCATCGGGCTCTCTGCTCGGCGGGGAGCCTGCTTCCTCCTCTCTCTCTGCCTGTCTCTCTGCCTATTTGTGATCTCTGTCTGTCAAATAAATAAATAAAATCTTAAAAAAAAAAAAAAGAACTCTGCTTGTGATCACACATTTAAAAAAAAAATCATCTATGTTTTTGGAACTATCAGTAGTTTGTTGCTTTTTATTGAATGTATTTCATTCAAGTATTTCATTGAATGGATAAACCACATTATTTACTTATTTACTTACATATAGGTATTTGGGTTATATCCAGTTTTTGACTAATACCTATAAAGCTGCCATGAGCATTCATGTACCAGTATTTCTGTGAACATATCTTGTTGGTTTCTTCCAAAGCTAAACATACACTCAGCATAGAACTCAAATCATTGTCCTCCTGGCTAATAGCATTTTGCAGCTGCACAATATACTCTTTTTTTGTAAATGTTTCATAATTTATAGAATAGTCCCCTACCGATGGGCATTAAAATTGTTTTTAGTTTGGGGCGCCTGAGTGTCTCAGTGGGTTAAAGCCTCTGCCTTAGGCTCAGGTCATGATCCCAGGGCCTGGGATCTAGCCATACATCGGGCTCTTTGCTCAGCAGGGAGCCTGCTTCCTCCTCTCTCTCTGCCTGCCTCTCTGTCTACTTGTGTTCTCTGTCAAATAAATAAATATAATCTAAAAAAAAAAAAAAGTTGCTTTTAGTTCTTTACATAGTAAACATATAATCTTATGTATATGTCATTTAGCATTTCTGCCAGTGCATACTTAGGGCATATTCCTAGAAATGGGATTTTTATCCAAGTTTTTCCAGTGAAGGAGGGGCTAATAAGTAGAGAAATCATCCAGTTCTGTGCATTTTCTGCACTCTGGAAACTTATCAGAGTACAGTCGAAAGGTGTGTCAAAAATATCTGAAATTGCAGCCAACTGCAACCCCCCCCCAGTTCAAATAATGACAAGTTCAAAGAGAGATGCACTTTTAATTCAAGGTCCCAATAGGCTAAAAGCGAAAGGATGGAAAAAGATATACTATGCAAACACCGATCATAGGAAATCTGATGTGACTATATTAATATCAGAGTAGAATTTAAGATAAGAAGTATTACTAGAGATAAAAGAGGGATACTTCATGTTAAGAAGGTTAATTTACCAAGAAGACATAATCCTAAATGTACATGTACCCAATAACAGAATTTTTCCTTAATCATATGCTCAATTTCCATAAGCAACTGAATATTGCTGTATTTTATAAAAACTTTTTTCATTGTTCTGTCTATTCATGGGCAAATACCATCCTGTTTTTATTAAGGCTTAGAGAAACTCTGTGATGTGCTTTTAATATCTAGTAGATTTAGGCCCTCAATCTGGCATCACTGTTCTCAGTTTTTCTAGCTACTATTACTCATTTTTCACCTTTGAAGTGGACTTTATAATCAATTTATCTAGCTCTAGCTCCATAAAAAAAGTCTGATGGTATTTTTATTGTATTACATTGAATTTATAAACTAGCTTAGGAAGAAAAAAATCTTTCTGATGTTGAACCTTCCTGCTCAAGAACATATATTTTTTCATTGATTCAAGTATATTTGGCTTATTGATTTTTACCTTATAGAATACAGCTATAGACAAATTATGGTACACATCGTAATAGTTACAAAACAGAATGTTATCAATTTTGGAAATGCAAAAGAAAAAGCGTAGCTGATCCTAGTAGAGGGACACGAGGTGAGGAGAAACAGAAAGAAGTGTAGGACTTTTATTATCCTTAATGAAGTAAGAAATCCAGAGTTGACAACACAAGAAAGAGGGGGGTTTACATATTTTTACAGACATTAGAGATATAAAACATAGTTGTTAACTACTATGTTGTGGAGAGGAAGAGGGTCAAGAAGGTGTATAGAGCTAAAGCACTGTCCACCTTGATAGGACTTAACAGGGAATGTCTAACAGTGATATTACAATGATTTGGAGGACCATGGGACCATGTTTAATGGGCAGTTATGGAAAGTAGGGCATCTTAAACAATTTGAGCTCTGTCCTCAAACTTGGGCTGCTGACTTCCTTTCATCAGGTGGATACCTACAGACCCAACTCTATTTTGGAGGTTTCCTCCCTGCACAGCAAAGACAGAAAATTGCACACCATTTTATAAGCAATAATCTCAACCCTTAGCGGGAGCATGCCACACCATGCCTGGGGAAACAAGAAGTAGACTGGTGATTTCTATGTTTTCCATCTGATCCCTGTGCCCCCAGAGGGACTTCTTCCCTTTTTATCAAAATCTAGGGGTTAGCTGATTTGATTACTCATGCATACTAGGGAACAGTAGGTTGGCTATAAATTTATTGAAGTGGGTTGGCTGAATTCAGTTTATAGTCTCAGGCACTGATTTGGGGAAGTAGGCGATAGAATTAGGATGACGCTCCCCCACTTAGGGCCTTGAAAAGCCTCAAGCTCTAGCAAACCAACCCCAAATCCTTCCATGATTTCTCAGTAAAGCTTCTCCCTACTTCCACCTACTCCCCTCTGACCAACGGTTGCTCTTTTGAGCCTTTTATTTTTGCTCTTCAGGGCTCTCCATTTATTCCTTTAGATAAGAATATGTGAAGGGACGGGTCAACGTGGGACTGGAGAACAGGAGACAGAGTCCATAGGGCCAGCTCCAGTCTTACATCATTTCCCTCCTTTCTCTCTCAAGCCAATTTCCAAGTTTTAGATCTACCATGAGAAATACAATTATTAAGTAGGCTGGATTGTCAGGTCTGCTGACCACCACATCTCCTGTGGTGAGCCTACAAGATAAAGAACCATAATCTGAGGCATCCTTGGTGACTACAGAACAAAAGCAAAGAAAACTGGAGAGTGCAGCAGGACAGACCTCTTTTATGAACAGAGAAAAATTTGCAATGACATCCCTCCTGGGCCCCATGGAGTACCTTAGGTGTTAGCTCTCTAGGAAAGTTAACCATCAAAGCCTGATTAAATAAAATAGTGATAATTTCCTATGGAGGTTGGCCAAGGCCAAAGTCATAAAGTAGTACATTGTGCATTTCCACCTCAACCACAACAGGAGAGCACAGACACTGTCAGTATAAGGACAGACAAGTCTCAAATCCTCCATTTCCAAATCCTAGGGTGATGGAAAACACCCCCAGTGGTGGCTTTCCTGATACTTGCCTTTGGGGATTACCATATACTTACTCTAGGAAAGTAAGTTATATTGTGAACATTAGCTAGGAACAAGAAACTGTTGGTCTGAGCACTGGGACAATTATAAAGACAAGGTGAAGTAAGGTGACTCAGGTATGTGAGGAAGAGGAAGAGAAAGAAGTAACAACAGAAATACCAGCAAGAAGAAAGGAGAAGCTTTGTGTCTGAGAGGGAACTGTGACAGAGCGAGCTGGACATGTTTTCCTTTGCCCAGAGGCTGACCCTGTCTTGCCTGTCACAGGTGCAGAGGATTCCCCTCAAAGCCACATGCAGGAGGAACCCCATGCCCCCTTCCACTGGTGCACAGTTAGGTGTTTCCCCCCCTCTAACCTTCTACTTCACCTGTTAGCTAACTGTGGAGTTGGAGCCTGTGCTCAAGTCTGTTATCCACTTGTGAGAGGAAGGAAGTACTACCTCCATTTTCTTGTGTCTCTGAGGCAGTGTGGTCACGGCGGTTGTGGAGTTGGCTAAACTTTAATCCGTGTCCACTCAGGTGAAGTCCACATCTTTTCTGAAGAGCAGATACCTTCCCAGGACCACTGACTGCTGAGTGTCTGTGGTGCCTGGAAGCCCAGCAGAGTCACCCTGACAAGTTTCCCTGCCCTCAAGCACCTTCTCTCATTCAACCCCAGTAACCTGTCCTGCAGCTCTGTTTCACACACTTGCTCGGCCCTACCCACATATTTTTCTATTGCTGGGAGCCAACATCTCCTATATTCAACAATTCAGCCAACATTTGTTTGTACTGTGGGTTTATTCTCTAGCTGAATGGAGGTAAAAAAAAAAAAAAAAAAAAAAAAAAGGATCTGGTAACAGAATTAACTAATACAAACATTGGGCCAAAAGGAGTAGAATGGAAATATAAATTAAACCCTATGGGAGACCAAGAGAAAAGATGATTAATTACCACAAAGTGAATCAGTAAATGCTTCATGGAAATTTTATCTGCACTGGGCCTCAGTGGGCAGGTTTCAACAGGCAAAATAGATAAAGGTATTCCAGAAGGCAGAAGCAGTGTAAAATAAGGACAAAGCGGGTAATGGGGAGGGTAGGTGGAGTTCTGATCACTGAGGGCCTTGAATGCTGTGCCCAGGAGTTTGGACTGCATTCTGTAATCAGTGGGGAACCAGTGAAAGCTTTTACACAGTACCGGATCTGACAACAGTGACATCTATAGAGTACGCCTGGTGATCCAGGCAACCTACTGAACATTTCACAGGTGTTCACTTACTTGGCCTTCATAATGACCTGTTGAGGATGGTGAACGGGGACAGCAGTTTGGGGATGGGTCAGAGGCAGAATGATTAGAGGAGAGGTGGTAGGAAAGGACAGGATTTCAGTGGACTGGGGCTCAGGGATAAGGGCCTGAACTTGAGCCTACTGGCAGCAGCAATGAGAACTGGCATTAGAATTCTGAGAGAGTAGAATCAGAATGGTTAATGGTGGCCAATTAGCTCCTGGAGTCAAGGGTGCCAGTGACTAGCAGATCTGGAAGGAAAACAACGGTGAACAATGTCAGCAGTCTTGGGACTTCGCGCCCCTACCCAAACTCCTAGTCTCAGGAGAATGAGGCACTTTCCCCTCAGCCAGTTATGAGACTTGGAGGGTCGAGAAAGTTATAGCAATGAGGGCTCTTCCATTTGGTCCAGTTGGAAGTCCAGCTGGGATGCAGAGGCAAATAAACTGGGAACAATAAAAACCATCCCTATAGTTTTATTTTTAGTGGGGGCAAGAGAATGTACCATTCAGAGTCACTGGGATCGAATTTCACCTCACCTATGAACCATGAGCTATGTGGCAGGAACTGTGCTGGGCAGTTCACAGACTTCATGCCATTTAATACTCAAAATATTACTATACTGCTTTACTATAATGAAACTGAGATTCAGAGAGATTAGGTAACTGCCCTGAGCTCACATAGCTGCTAAGGGGCAGCACTGACACACATACACACGCAAAACTGATGTTTCTGACCAGAGCATGAAACTGTTTACAGGGAAAATGACTTCTCACAAAGCCATGTGTGGCTCAAGTTGGGTTCATTCTCACATCTGTTCATTCAGATATTAGTAAATTCATTCATTTATTCATATATTATGCAATGACTGATGATCTACTGTGTGGCGGGCACTGTGCTGGGCATTTATAAAAACAAACTACTAAGATGCCATCTCTGCCCTCAGTGAGAACAGTCCAGAAGGGGGCAGGCAAGTGAACAGAGGAGGGCAGCTAACCTGGCTTGTGCGGGCGAAAAGGAAACCGGAGACTTTCAGAGGTGACACCTGCGTTTAGTTGGGAAGGAGCAGCGGATGGTCTAGTTGGGAAGGAGCAGCGGATGGTCTAGTTGGGAAGGAGCAGCGGATGGTCTAGTTGGGAAGGAGCAGCGGATGGTTTAGTTGGGAAGGAGCAGTGGATGGTCTAGTTGGGAAGGAGCAGCGGATGGTCTAGTTGGGAAGGAGCAGCGGATGGTCTAGTTGGGAAGGAGCAGCGGATGGTTTAGTTGGGAAGGAGCAGTGGATGGTCTAGTTGGGAAGGAGCAGAGGATGGTTTAGTTGGGAAGGAGCAGCGGATGGTCTAGTTGGGAAGGAGCAGAGGATGGTCTAGTTGGGAAGGAGCAGCGGATGGTCTAGTTGGGAAGGAGCAGCGGATGGTTAGGCTAAGGTGAGGAAGTGAGAAGAGAGCAATGTTGCTGCCCTTACGATGCCTGCAAAGGCACAGGCCGGCCTGAGAAATGATGAACTCTGTACAGAAGATGAGAAGCAACTTGGGTTACCGAAGGCAGAGAGAGAGGCAGAAGAGGCAGAAGACTGGAGTGGGGGCAAGGGATGCACCATTCAGAGTCACGGGGATTGAACTTCACCCAGCAAACCATGGGCAGCCACTGAAGGGCAAACTCGTTGCATAAAACTCCCTCAGGCTGCCGTGGGGGAAGAGACAGGAAGCCAGGAGGTGAGAAAGGAGGCTGCTGCAATGGTACCGGTGTGGGATGACAGATGCTGAGCAGAGGGAAGAAGATTTGAAAAATGTTCACAGATAACACAGGGGCTCCTAATAAGTGATTCTGGATGGGAGCAAGGGGCTGAGCACTTCCACCCCCCTGCCCCCCGCCGGGAGGATGACTCATGTCCTCAGCTGCCTCCACCCACAGGTCCACTCTCGGTGGCCTTGTGTGGGTCGTGTGACACCAGTCAATCATTAGGCTCAGTGAAGACGGTCTATTTGGATGCCTGTGCATCCCAAGCCACTGCTTTTGTGGGGTGTTCTCCATGGGGTGAGGCTTCAGTCCTGGGGCCACCAGCCAAGGGAGGGTATACCCCTCTCCCCATGTGGGAAAAGGTTAGTTCAGGAAGTCTGGGTCTCAAACCCTGCATGTTCCTGAGAAAGTCCTCACTTCAGGAATGGCCTTGGCCAGCTCCTGGGAGATGAGCTCTGAGTCTCTGGAATATTCTGCCTGATAAGACTGTTCTTGTATGCCTGAAGCCTTGGGCCGTGTGTTACCAGTTTGATCAGATAGTTTATGCTAACAATGTGATTTGTGGTGAGCACCTGTTTTGCTCTGGGGGCTGAGGTCTGAATCACTGAGGTCAGACACATAGCAGAGCATGCCTGCATGACAGCCCCCCCCCCCCCCCGCCAATAAAAACCCTGGACACTAAGGCTTGGGTGAACTTCCTTGGCTGGTAACACTTTGCATGTGTTCTCACACAATGCCACCAGAAGAATTAAGCATATCCCCATCAATTCTACTGGGAAGGGACACCTGGAAGCTTACACCTGATTTCTCCTGGACTTCGCCCCATATGCCTTTTCCTTTTGCTGATTTTAATGTATATCCTTTTACTGTCATAAACCCTAACCATGAGTAAAACAGCTCTCCTAAATCCTGTGAGTTCCTCTAGCAAATCACAGAGACTGCGGGTGGTCTTGGGTACCCCAACACACTCTACCCTGGGGTGATGGCAGGAGAGACAGCTAGGACAAGCACATAGCCCAAACCCAGTATTTCACCCCAGGGTAGGCAACTTTAGAGTCAGGCCCTGCAAAAACAAGCTAAGTGGGACACTTCGTGTACTGCCCAGAGTGGGCAAGAATGCCGCAAACACGGGGAGGGTATTTTCCAGCCTCTCATAATCCAAGGTCACCCTGCTGTTCTCCATGTGGCCTCTAGGAGCTCGCTTTGACTCTGACCTCTTTTATACAACAAAGCACTTCACCTTTTTGTTTTCAGCCTTTGCAAAAAGCCTAATTTCCTCCCTCCATTCTTCCAGTTTGTTTCTTTTGCCAGATAGATGTGCCAAAATTGGACCCATAACTGCAGGCAATTTCCAGATTCTGTAGAACAGAATTTGCCTTGAACAACAGATGTGAGACTCTACAGTATGCCCTAGAAATGTAATACATCACTGTGGTGTAAATTTATAGGTTATTCGAATAACGTGCTGCGATACAACAGGGAAATTAAGCTTCTCAGCAATGGGTATGAAGTACAGCCAGGAAACCTGAGGTTCAATTTTATGTGAATAGAAGCTATTTGTGTGCAATCTTCCCCTTCACTTTACCACTCGGTTTGTTTATTTACAGAACATGAGATAATCTCTAATGAGTGGTATCCATCTCCTCTTCACATTTATCCCGAAAAGGATATAGATTAACAGATACTTCTGCTCAACTTGCAGTCCAGACCCATTCTTGGTATCAACTTGAAGCCTAGGCACTAGGAACTTTTTACAAATTTCAGGTAAATTAATGACTTCTTAGAACCCATCCTTGCACATATCTGTAGAGCCACTCAGGCTCTTCAGGCCCTGCCACGTGCTGGTTTTGCTTCCGCTTCATTATCTCCTACTTTCTAGTGCACTGTGGCCCTCAGTTCTGCATGTAGATCAGTGACAAGCAAGACAGGAGGTTCTATACCTGTTTATGACCCTATATGAGGCAGGGCTCCAGGTGGAAAACAGAAATCTGGGTATTGTAAGCAGAAAGGAATTGAACACAGGAAATGAGGTGGTAGCAAGTTACTATAAGGGCTGGAGATGTAGATTCTAGGCTGGGTTCCAGAAAGCCAGCACTTGAACTAGAGTTCAAGTCCGCACTGCCATGCCTGCTAACCAAGGGTCCACATCCTCTGCTAGCTCCTCCACAACCACCTCCATACACCAGGAAGCTAGAGACTGACACTGCTGCAGGACTCCCCTCTGTCCTTGACCTTGCTCAGCAACAACAACCAATGCAGGAAGAAGACAGCCCCTCCCTCACAGTTCAAATCCTGCTGGTGCACTACCTGTCAGTGTATGCAAGACCCTAGCCATGAGGGAAGCTTGGGATATTTCCAGCATCTCATACAGAAAACATACTAAGAGATGAGGGTGTAGGCTGAGTCAGGAGATATGCTGCACCCACTGCAGGCCATCGAGGTCCCTTCAGGATCTAACGTTCCATGTATGACCAGGATCCTGAATGGAAAAAGACAACCATCTCCAGAGAAGGACGTAAAAGAGGAAAGTATGCCTTCTGCTACCATCTCCCTTTCCACTGCCTTCTGCTTAGGAAGTAATTATTTTCATCTTGTCCTGCCCACTTAGGCATCTCTCTGACTACTTTTAATCTAGCCCCCTGTTCCTAAGAGTGGACACAGACTCCAAGTCCGAAGCTGGAAAGGATCCTGGAGACAACTCTTTATTTAAAGGAAAAGAGCTAGAACTTGAGAGCTTCTGTAACTCTCTCACTTTATCACTTGGGTTTTCTACTACCTTCGTCAGATTATTTAAGGTACTCAGTGATGGCAGAGGTGCCATAGCTTTTTGCTTTCCAATTTAATAAAGGTTAAAACATCCTACCTTTCTGTCAGGTAGGACTCTCTTAATTTTGGATGCAAGTGGCCCCCAAAAGGGCCCTGGTTAACTGGACCTTAGGGGGACCTTCCTTAACTCTGAAAAAGGGAATGTAGGGACTATTCGGAAAGAGTAAGTATTTTAGGGAGAGAGATTTTCATTTGTTTCATTTGTTGCTCTGTATATTTCTGTTCTCTATTTCCTAAAATAATATGAGGTATGAAAAGCAGAGTTTAAAATACAACATAAAAGGGAATATGGTACTCCAGGCTGGGACTGAGAGGCAGAGATTTGGCTGGTAAAAGAGACACAACGGGGACTTCTGATTTTGAAGATGCCAGAACTATTCCTTGAATAACTCTGAAGAAAGGGTCCAAGGAGTTTGAAGGTGGAATTTTAGGAATTTCGTTGGAAGACATTATACGTAAAAGTCTGAGAGTTTGTACTGCGGAACGTGACAATTGGTGAATAGACAAAAGGTTGTTTTAATGCAGTGTTTCTCAACCTCAGCACTACTGACATTTTGGAGCAGATAATACTTTGCTGTGGGGCTGTCATGTGCCCGGTAGAATGCTCAGTGGTGTCCCCAACCTATAGTTTTCAGATACAAGTAGCAACTCCACAGTCATGATCACCGAATATGTTATAACAGGTTAGAATAGACTGTTTAAGTTAGCATTATCTGAACCCAGTGGTCAATCCTAACATCTTGAAAAGTGAAACAATCCATGATACGTTCCTCCCAATGTAATGGAGTAGAAAGCACACAGCACCACTCATGCAGTACTACTGGAAAAAAAAAAGAGTACTAAATCTAATTAAGTGTCTAGATTTTAACTATCCAATAATGGCAAATACACAGCGTTACAGGAACAGGTTAAATGACACTAAGACAATGCACTCAGACAAATTCAGAATGAAGGAAATTCTACAGGGCAAATAATCTAGTTTCTTAAACAAATGAATGAGATGAAACAGTAAAACAATAATAACTATTAATAAGAACTATTAGACACAAAGAACAAATAATCCAATCAAGAAATAGGCGGAGGACATGAGCAGACATTTCTGCAAAGAAGACATCCAGATGTCCAACAGACACATGAAAAAGTGCTCCACATCACTCAGCATCAGGGAAATACAAATCAAAACCACAATGAGATACCACCTCACACCAGTCAGAATGGCTGAAATTAACAAGTGAGGAAACAACAGATGTTGGTGAGGATGTGGAGAAAGGGGAACCCTCCTACACGGTTGGTGGGAATGCAAGCTGGTGCAGCCACTCTGGAAAAGAACATGGAGGTTCCTCAAAAAGTTGAAAATAGAGCTACCCTATGACCCAGCAATTGCACTACTGGGTATTTACCCTAAAGATACAAAGGTAGTGATCCGAAGGGGCACGTGCACCCAAATGTTTATAGCAGCAATGTCCACAATAGCCAAACTATGGAAAGAACCTGGATATCCATCAACAGATGAATGAATAAAGAAGGTGTGGTGTATATATACAATGGAATACTATGCAGCCATCAAAAGAAATGAAATCTTGCCATTTGCAACAACATGGATGGAACTAGAGGGTATTATGCTGAGCGTAATAAGTCAATCATAGAAAGGCAATTATCATATGATCTCCCTGATATGAAGAATTTGAGAGGCAGAGTGGGGGGTGTGGGGGGTAGGGAAGGAAAAAATGAAACAAGATGGGATCGGGAAGGAGACAAACCATAAAAGACTCTTAATCTTACAAAACAAAGCATTGCTGAGGAGAGGGGGTTGTGGAGAGGGTAGCTGGGTTATGGACACTGGGGAGGGTATGTGATATGGTGAGTGCTGTGAAATGTGTAAGCCTGACAATTCACAAACCTGTACCCCTGGTGCAAATAATACATTATATGTTAATAAAAATAATTAATAAAAAATAAGAACTGTTAGAGATAAAGAGAAAAAAATTTTTTTTTGATAAAGAGAAATTTAAGATACAAACCAACCAAATGTAATTTTGTAGATATGATTTAGATCTTGGTTCAAACCAACCAACCATAAAAAAAGATTTTGGGGGGGGGACATTATCTGAAATTAAACATGAACTAGATATTAGATGATATTAAAAAATTATTGTTAACTTTTTGAGAATAATAATGGTATTGTGGTTGGCAGTCTTAAGAGAGTCCTTATGTTAGAGATAAGGAAGTACTCACAGATTAAATGATGGTATTTAAGTTGGCTGAAATATTCCAGTTATATTCATGCATTACTTGTATAATTGAGATGCAAATGAAAAGTAAAAGAAAAAATGAAGTGCAGAGATCAATTCTTTCTTCTTCATCATTAACATACCAGAAGGATCTCATTTAATCCAAGGAGTTCAGTAGGAGGCAAGTCTACAGAAACCATGTTCCAATGATACAGATTATTGTAGAAGAGGTATTCTGAAAAGGAAAGAAAGAAGCCAGTAAAATGTGTTCTAATACTTTGCTACTCAAAGAGTGGTCCATGACCCAGCAGCACAAGCATCTCTTGGGTTTTATAAATGCAAAATCTCAAGCCCACCTCAGACCCCCTGAATCAGAAACTGCATTTTAACAAGATACCCAGGTGATTCATTTGCACATTAAAGTTTGAGATTCACTACTCTAAGTGCATGCTCATCTTTTAATAAAATTGTTTCATTATCTACCTCTGAAAGCTCCTAGTGACCACATCTAAGATTTCATGCAGAATCCCCTGGGAGCAAAGATTTGTGTATTAATCTGTTGCAACACCTACACTGGTCCCCTTACTAATGGCTGCTCCACCATCTATTCCTGGCCCCAAGCCACACAACATCCTCCCTGCCATGCTTCCTAATTGGTAATCTGCCACCCATGACCTTGACCAGATGGTGTACTGCCTTGGGACCCCTGGCCTCATCAGCTGATTCCACACTTAGGCAGAACCACATTACAAAGGGAGGTTAGTGCCTGGAGCATCCATAGAGATGGATGGGCCCCCAAAGATTGTGGCATGCAATTAAAGGGAAAGAACTCTATTAAGTATTTTTATGAGAGGCCAAGGCCCTTTACAGATAGGGGTCACCAGCCTTGCTATTAATCTAGTCTTGCTGTCTTCCAAATAGAAAATACTTTACATATGAAGAGATATGAGGAGGGCACAGGGGCAGATGTGGAGTGCTTCACATCCATTCGGATAAGTGGAACTCTCTTCCACCTTCTCTTTCCTCAAGACAGGAAGGAAGGTTTGTCTCCATTAGTGTTATCTTTCTTTTTAAGCAGAGCCAACTTGGGTGTGGCATCTATGCCTTCTTTGTGATGAACTTTTGTTCATGCACATGGCTGTTTAATGAATATTGATTCTGATGATTGCTTTGATTAATAGGGTCTGAGAAATTTCACACTTAATATCTGAATTGAGATGAGGCGTGTGGCATCATTTCAATTCTCAGGGAACTGGCAACTACATCACAGCCTCTTTTATGAGGTGTCTTCAAAGAAATCCTTTCCACATTTCTGAATATTTGCCATCAGATATGCCCAACGTCTTCATGTCTGACTCTTTTAGTTTTGTGTCAGCTGCCTGAGGGTGAAGAAAACAGAGCTGAGCTGTGGGACTGTGTGGGGTGAGTGGTTTAGGATGCGGGCTCTGAAGCCAAATTGCTTGGGTTTAAATCCAAATTTTACTACTTACACCTCTATGCCTCAGTTTCCCACATGTAAAATGGGGATGATGATGTCTTCTGTCTCATAATTTCATTATGAGGGTTAGATGAACCTGTATCTGTAAAGCACTCAGAACAGTGCCTGGAACAAAGTAAGTGCTCATTAATGCCATTATCATCATCATCTATGCAAACACTATGTTCCAACACCAATTCTCTGTCACTAACTGGGGGTCTTACAATTCCATTTAATTCTGTTACTAACTACTGAGACTTACCCCAGAAGTTAAGGGCAAAGTCCTTTTATTCTGACCTATCTGAAACTAGTACGCCATCCCACAAGATGAAGGACAAGGTTCCAAGACTGCCTTAACTTCAGACACCAGTTGCAAGTGGTATCCCCAGGATACCTGCACTTCTGTGCAAGTTTGCTAGAAATTGAGGGGTTTCTATGACCCCCCACTTCAGGTTTGATAATTCACTGGAATGACTAAAGGCTACAGCTCTGAAACAGCCAAATGTTAGAGGTACATAGGGTAAATTCTTGGGGGAAAGCCACAGAGCTTCTTTGCCCGCTCTGGGTGTGTGAGCTACTCGGCACATCCATTTCTTCACCAACCAGGAAACTCTCCCGAGCACTGGTTTTCAGTTTTTATCTAGGGTTTCATTACATTGGCGGGACTGATTAAATCACTGGTCACATGATGGGACTTAATCTCCAGTCCCTCCTCTCTCTCCAGAGGTCAGGGGGTGGGTTTGAAATTTCTAGTATTCTGCTCATAATCATGTCTTGGTTTTTCTGACATGACCAGCTCCTCCCTTGAAACTATTCAATAAGGCCCATCAAGAGTCACCTCATTAGCATAAACTCAGGTATGGTCAAGGGGCTCTTAAGATAATAAAGACTCTGCTATCACACAGGAAATTCCAAGGATTTTTGAAACTCTGTTCCAGGAACCAAGGACAGAGACCAGCTGTGTTTTTTATTATATCACACTCAACAAACATTCTAGCACTTATGTTGGTCCAGGTACTATGTGAGGCAGTGGGGAATAACCTCTACTTTCAATGGTTTTCATTAAGCCATAGGCTGCAGGACAATGCTGGATCTAGACCATGAATCGGGACTACCACGCTTACTTACTTCACCATCATGAGCACCTACAGAGAGTCCTATCTCAGGAGTTTTGAGAACCACCATTTTGAGCTGCAGGGCACCTGAGAACTTACTAAAACAATTCCACCCTTTTACAGATGAGGAAACCAAGAATTAATTGGCCCAAAGTTGTATTCTGTCAGTGACACATGTCATAACTGATAATCTGGAGCTATTGCTATTCACCCTGAGCTATGCGAGCAAAGACACCAGTACCTGTACCGATGGTGTACCAGTGGTGAAAGGCAAATATTTACAGTCCGTCCTTTTGATTAAGGGCCTAGTCATCTTCTCTGCCTACTTACTATTACGCCTCTCAGAGTCAGCTTGGAAGACATATAGGACATGATGGCGAGAGCTGCTGGTCAGAGGAACATGTATCAGAGGATGCTCCCTTCTCCCTTCCCTCCTTCTAAGCTAATAAGCTTTCCTGCCATCACCTTCCTGCCCAAGAGGAAAGGCCCTAAAACTCTGGCAAGTCCATCCTACTCAATGTTTGGAGAGGGGGCACCCACTATATACAAAGCATCCTACTGCTGTTGAGTTTATAGAGCTGAGTGAGACATGGTCTTGTATGGTATCTACATACATAATTTGAATGAGGGGAAAAAAAATGTAAAGCAATGTGGCACCAAAAGGCACAATATGCTATCAGAATATGGGGGAAAGAGATTAATTCAGGCAAGGAGTCCTAGTAACACTGCTTTTGCAAGGTACTGACTTCTCTGCTAGTATTAAGGCCAAGAAGGAAGAACCCAAAAGCGAAAATTATGTTTCATGCCTGCCCCAGTGTGCAAGCCCACATTGCTTTATTCGCCCTCGATTATCTGAATCAGAGATCTCCAAGTGATTCTTATCACATGCCCTAATTTAGAAAACATTTTAACGATTTTATAAATACATACATATTTAGCTAGGGGTAAAACGTGAGCATATACTGATGTACTGTGTGAAACACATAAAACACAGCAAGATAATAAAAATGATAATCTGTGAAAATCGTATTTCTCTTAGATGTCTATGTCAACATGATTTATCCCCACCTATTCTTTTTACAACATGATACTGACATTCCTTGATTGAGAAGAGGTGATGTCTGTGTTCTCTCCTTTTGAACCTGGACAGAAGTTTGTAACCACCCGCCTAGGATAGGACATAAAAGGAGATACTGTTGGCTCTCTCTTGGCACGTGTGCCTTGGGTGCCCTGAGCTGACATGCAAGAGTAGATGGCCAAGGTGGAGGCAAGTTGACAGTCGGCCTCAACTCCCTGACAGGATGATTGGATTCTAGCCTCTGAGCTGACCCGGAGACACCATGTGGAACAGAGACAAGCTATGCCTGCTGAGCACAGTCCTAACTGTAAAATAGTGAGCAAAATCAGTATTGTTGTTGTTCTAGACTACTAAATTTGGGGATGGTCTGTTTTACGGTCATGGTAACTGGGAAAAAGAAAAAGATGAAGTATTTCATCAATATTTCTAATAATTTTTCTAATAATATTGCTATGTAATTAATAGTAATTAAGACTTAATTAAATTATAGTAATTAATATTCTAATAATATTTCTAATTAATATTTCTAATAATAATTCTAATCTTTCTAAAACCTCATCAATATTTCTAAAATTATTTTCACTTTTAAGGGTATAAAAGCTATTCAAGCTCTTTTAATATTGTAATTCATAATGACATTTTTGGTGAGAGCAGCGTAGTTGGAAAGACTTCATTAAAAAGCAAACAAGCCTCATTTAAAAATGTACAATGTGGGGTGCCTGGGTGGCTCAGTGGGTTAAGCCTCTGCCTTCAGCTCAGGTCGTGATCTCAGGGTCCTGGGATAGAGCCCTGCATCCGGCTCTCTGCTAAGGGGGGAGCCTGCTTCCCCCTCTCTCTCTACCTGCTTGTGATCTCTGTCTCTCGTCAAATAAATCAAATCTTAAAAAAAAAAAATTACAGTGTAACAATTCAAAGTCATGATTCTATGCCCAGTTTATTTCCCCAATAAATTTTTTTAAAGGAGGGATAACTGGTACAATATTATATTAATTTCAGGTGTACAATATAATGATTTGATATTCATATATATTTTGAAGTGATCAATACCATACATCTAGTTAATATCTTAGGTCTACTTAATATCTATCCCCTTACAGTTAAAAAAATTTTTTGGGGTGGCAATAAGAACTTTTAAGTTCTCTCTTAGCAACTTTCAAATATACGATGCATTATCGACTACAACCACGATGCGGTATATCACATTCCCTTATTTGTTATTTATTTATTTATTTATTTATTTATTTATTTATTTTACAACTGGAAGTTTGTACCTTTTGACCCCCTTCCCGATTAGATTTTCAATGGCAGACTTGGCCAAAAAGATACCTCATTTCATGAAAACACAATATATATCTATGGTTTGACCCCTATAGTTAATGTTCCTAATTCATATTTCAAAGGGTCCTGAAAAATTGTAATTTTTGACTTTTTGTCAGAGCTAAGTATGTCCATTCTGCTTTTACCCCATAATGTGGCTGACAGCTCATACCAAGAGTAGAGGGCTGGCTCTACCATTCTCCTGTTTTCTCTTCTGCTGCTTTACAGGAATCTCCTAATGCCACGCATTCATTTAGTGAGGACGAGTTCAGTTAAACCAGATAAAGAGAAGCACTACTGCTGCGGTGATCTGTTCCCACTGTCTCTGTTTACCTCCTCCAGCGCCTCCTCACCACCCTCAGGATAAATAAATATCCAAGCCTCAAACCTGGCAGACTGTGTCATCTGCTCCCTTGCATGCACCTGGGCGCCAGCCTTTCCAAATCACTTGCAGCCTCCGTTCAGTTTCTCACCAAATGAATGATGGCGGGGTACGTCCATGTATCTGAATTTAAGTCAAATGCACAGAAGATAGCCACTCTTTCAAATCATATACACTTTGTCAGGATGGCGCAGGGAGGGGGTCCCATTTACTTGCCTGGGGTCCATCTTACACAAAACAATGGCAAGCACTAACCAAACATTCCTTAAATGTGCCTGAGATCTCCGGGTTGGGGGCAGGGACAGAGGAGTCCTTGTCCTGGCTAAGGAGTCTGTATCAACCATAGTGTAATCTGTCTCTTCTGACTGAGCATGGACAGAATCATGACAGTAACCCAACAATCAGCCTTGACGACCTTTCTTTCAAACGTATGATCTTTAAAGCCTTGTTATCTTTTAAGAATGGTTCCTATTATCCCCTAGAATGAGACTGTTTATCTAGTACACAACTTTACTTTTCAGATGAACATCTGTGGCAGAATCCAATTCTGTTACCCAAACATTTCTTTTGCAGCCAAACCTTTAAAAACTCATCTATTCTGTAAAGTAGGTATATTTATATTCCTCTTTTCCTTCAGGGATGGAGGAGGGAACAGGGGTAGGCGAATGCGGTCAGCTCACCAGTTATTAATGTTGTGGATTACATTCTCTGTGGATTATAAGGGTGTGTTTTTCATTCTGGGCCAACACTGACCGAAGTACCTGGGGAATAAAAACTCATTTTAAAATTAGCCCAAGCAAAAATAAATAATGAGGGAAGAAAATGCATTGTAAAAAAGAATAATATGAGGCAGGTGAAAGGCAGATAATACGGTTTTGATCAATCACTGCTTTGGACTGTCTTTTCCCTGCTTTCTCTGCCATTTGCATGCATAATTGAATGTTCCCTACTCGATGAAAAAGAACACTTACGAGAACATATTGCTATCAAAATGGGCAAGAGTGGCTAAACGTGTGCTTTACGAAAACCTCAGGGCCCCCTCATAGAAATTCGTTTTCAGAATCTGTGCTCCTTTACAATTTAGGTCTGGTTCGCCTTTCATGGATAGCTGATGGACCTTACAGGAAATGAGTTAGCTCTCCGTACCTCAGTGTGTCTCTATGAGGTGAGTGTTTCCTCATGAAATTTCCTCAGCCATTCACACCTCCCAGGAGATCTGAAAATGGCACTTCTTTTTTTTTTTTTTAAAGATTTTATTTATTTGACAGAAAGAGATCACAAGTAGACAGAAAGGCGGGCAGAGAGAGAGAGAGAGAGGGAAGCAGGCTCCCTGCTGAGCAGAGAGCCCGATGCAGGACTCCATCCCAGGACCCTGAGATCATGACCTGAGCCGAAGGCAGCAGCTTAACCCACTGAGCCACCTAGGCACCCCTGAAAATGGCACTTCTTAACACTCATAATTGCCTTTTATTTTCTCTTATTCATCCTTTGGAAAGTATTTTGAGGATGTGGTCTCTTTCCTTTCCCAAGTACGTAGTGAGCTAAACCTCTTAACTCCTTGGCAGTCTCTGTTCGTGAATCTCTCCAGCTTTTATCTTCTTTGTCACTGGAGTGATAGCATCTGAGTTAACTCAAGCGAAGAACATAGCATTAATTTCATACACTTCCAAAAGAATGAGAACACTGTATGTATGTGACAGCAAGGCAGCTACTGTGATGACTGATTTATTAAAATGTAAGGTTTATAGTACAGATAAAAGAAAATTAATCATTTGATGGCAACTTCACTTTCCCCTCTGTGGTAGGAGCATCCAATAGCTCAGGCCTGTATTCAGTGGAGTAATACCCCAAAAGCCTTTTCTTCTGCCTTGCTAAGTAGCACCATGCATCAGAACATCAACAAACCTCGTAAAATAATACCCTGAGGTGCCCCATCGGCACTCTAGAAGCCATCTTTAGGAGCCAGTCAAGCTCAATGAACTGCTCCAGGGAAAGTTCTGACCTTCTAGTAAGTTCCTTGCTGAGTTTCTGTTGACAAGCCATTGACCTAAGGGGCAGAGGGCATCCTGTTCTCTTGTTAACCACTGGAAATTACAATGTTTTCATAGACTCTCTTTACGAAGAGCAGAACGTGCTTTCTTTTACTCCTTTTGTGATAAAGTTAATTACTAGGACCTTGAACTTCACACAAAGTAAGTGAAAATTGGTCTTTTACCACTCCCCATACAGGTAGGTTACTCAGAAGATTTCACTACAACCAGATGGCTTTCTCCTCCCATGTATGTTTTTCCATTTTTAAATCCAGACTTATAAATGCAAGTCATTGAAGATAACAACAACAACTAGCCTTTGGGCCTAATGTATTTTTTTTTAATAATGATTTTTTTTTTTTAATGGAACCTACATTGGCCTGACTTCCTTTTGTCTGAATAAAAGCTTTAGCACAGTATAAAAGGGTTGCATGTGCTGAAATGTTGCCCAAGGATATGTGTTATTATTCCTCCCCCCTTGACCAGCAGGGTCTCCGTTCTCTTTCCCTTTCAGCCTTTTGTTTGAACAGATGGGATTGGGGAAGCAGGGAAAGAAAGCCATTCTGTTCTCATTAACTCTCCCCATACACAAACACAAACCTGGGCTTCAGGGACTCTGAAACGGGACAGCTCCCACTCGATTGCCACTGAGACCTGATGTACTGAGATACAAAGAAAGCCAGGCTGAGGACCACATCACCATTTCAATGAGGCCGCTAACCAGTGAAATTACATGTATATATGTTTTTATAAATACATTCACAAAAACATGTGCCTATATAATATACAACACAAGCAAACATTATGTGTATAGAAAAATCAATCTATTATATATACTCTATATAGTCCATGATTTTCAGGAATTTCTTTGTCACGTTTGGTGATAGCTTGGGTACAAATATATTTGTGATGAAAAATAATGGTATTCTGTGAATTATAAAACTCTTTGCCCTTTCATCATATCTTCTCTTTATACAAAAGAGCTTAAATATATCGAGAATGGTGGGGTTCCTATTATTTCCTGCTCTCTTGCTCAGTTTTAATGCGAAATAATTATTAATTTTTAATGCGAAAATAATTATTAAGGTTTCTAGTTTGGACAGTCCTGTCTGTTAAAGCTCTTGACCATGAAAAATGTCATAAAAAAATTTAAAAATGTGGCCCAAATATTGAAGGCTCTCTCTTTAGGGGTTCTTATAAAAGTAAGAGGCTTAAATATATTATATATATATATATATATATATATATATATATATATATCTCGAGAGAACGTGAAAGGCTTTACAGAACCAGATGAGGGTGTTTCCCCCTGGTGAGCTAATTCTGGGAAGTGCTATCTTTTGTTCTGGACATGGATTAGAAAGTGGTCTGGCCTGTTTGTTAGATCATATTTGCCTTTAAATCTCCATCCGTCCTCATTACTATGATGAGGGTACTGAGGCAAGGATAAACAGAGCCTGAAAAGATGTCTTCTCATGGCCAGATGCTACCACCTGAGCTTTTGCCTCCATGAGCCCCAAGTCTCAGGAGGGCGAGGGAAAAAGGAACACTGCCCAGGAACAGATGCATTTATGTTTCCAGCACATTCATACATTCAGAGTGCAGTCCCAGAGGACTGGGATGCTACTTTTATTCTTCCAGGACTTCCAACGGTGTGGAATGTGTAGAATTAAAACGAAATGGATAAAACTATGGAGACAGTGAAAAGATCAGTGGGTTGCTGGGGGTTGGGAAGAAGGAGAGACGAGTAGGCGGTGAAAATACTCTGCGAGATACTATGATGACGGATGCATGTCATTATACATTTGTCAAACCCCACAGAATGTACACCACCAGGAGTAAACCCTAATGTAAACTACAGGCTTTGGGTGATAATGATGTTTCGATGTAGATTCTCTACTGTAACAAATGTACCCGCGAGGGGCCGCTGATAGTGAGGACGGCTGTGCTTGTGTGAGGGCAGAAGGTATGCGGGAAATCCTCCGCGCCTTCCTCTCAGTTTTGCTGTGAACCTAAAACTGCTCTAAAAAATAAAGTCCATTTTTTAAAAAAGAAAAAATCCTATTTTTTTAAAAAAAACGAAATGGATTCTGTGGCATCTCTCTTGGAGGGATTTCCCCAAACACAGGGGACTGTTTGTGTCCCAAAACAAGCATTTCTAAGTGATAAACAATCTCTTGTAGTTCTATGAAATATTTCCTTGGAGTTTGTTATGAACACAAATTAGCCAGTTTACTTTTTTTTTACACCCAAAGAAACTAAAGCACAAAGTGCTCCAAGCCTGAGTTTGTGATCAAGAAGAGAAATAAGGTAGAATTTATATTCTAGATTGTTCATTACTAACTCATGAATACAGGATTCAAAAGAACCTGTTGAAAATAAAACATGTTGTCAACTATCCAGAGCACATCAAAATATGCTCATATTTAATATCCTGTTAGAAAAAAAATGAACATTGTTATATACCATAATTGTTTCCTGCTGTATAGAGAGAACACATATTTGGACTCTAACTAGAAAATCTTGCAATATCTTTCAGTATTTTTATTTTCAAAATCGGTTCAGATTGACTAGGCTGAGGGCAGAGGGAGAGGACTATAAATTGGCCAAACAACAGCAGGAAAAAAAGGCCAGTGATAAAAGGCAGCCGATCCCAAGGGGGCTTGTCTAGCAGGGCGCTGCGGGGGTCAGCACTGGCTTTAGTCCTATTTAATATTTTTATTACCAATCTGAAGGGGGAGGGGAGACTGAATAAAAATGAAATCTGCAGATGGCTACTCATTACGGAGGATTTGCAGACCCTAGGAAGAGCAGGAATGAAATTCAGAGGTTCATTTGGAAAGGTGGTCAGAAAAGGACAAAGAAGGCTGGAAAGCCGGGAGATGGGGAATCATGGGGCAGTAACTCCACTACGGCAAGTAAAATGCATCTCAGGCTACAGGAATTCTGACAGCATCCTGGCAGCGGACAAGTTTCACCCCACACATTTTAGGTGTTAGTGCTGGCAAGGTCTGCGAGACTGCCTTTAGACTCTGAATTTAGTTACAAGAAGGCAAAAGGAATTTAAGTTAGGATTTCATCTCTGCGTTCGTAATTACAGGTGCTCCTGCTGAGGGGTGATTTAAGGTATACGAATGATGGAAAAGACCAGTGTGAAACCAGGTCCTTGCCATTCTTTGATGTGTACCAGCAGCCCTCTGTCCTCGGATGTTGCTCTGGGCAGCTTAGCTCCTTAGAGGCACAGTGAGCACAAAGCCTTTCTTCAGGACAAGCTACCCACCAACCTGGTCTCCCTTTGCCAGTGCCCCCTTTATTGTGTGAAGTGCTGTCCCTGGAAGTTCTGCAAGCCTTGACATGATGATGACAGAGAAGTCATCATCAACTGATGAGATCTCCCCTTTGCTCTGAACCTTCCCTGGCTCCCTAGTGCCTGCAGAAAATTGGCTTTCCTTTGCTGGGGATTCTGGCTGTCTTCCGAAGAGCATATAGCTGTCTGCACCATCCCTGGAGTCAGACTGATTGGCCTCAAACTGCCAAACTCACCAAATGTCCATTGTTCCAAATATTAACTCCCAGCCACTTTCAATTACCAAACAGGATGATAACAATAGTTGCCTCATAGTGTCCTAAGGGTCAAATGAAGTAAACATACATGAAGTGTCTATATCATGTCTGGTACACCATAAGTGCTCAAGAGATGCCAGCCACAGCTTTTCGGTTGACAATTTTCACAGTCTATCCTTAATAACCATTTAAAATATTTTTCCTGGAAATATCAATTTCTGGACGATAAGACAACATGCCATAAATAAAATAACGAAGGTTGTTTTTGAAAGATCATTTTATAAAGTGGTTTTATTATGATATCTACCATATAAAAGTGGTATTTTCCTACAGAACCCTGATGACCTGCTCCATGCTCGAACAGGTGCCAGTGTTCATAGCTCTGCCTACCTCACTGTGGACTAGCTTGTCACATAACATCCTTCACTTTGATCTCAGCCCCCAACCTTCTAGCTGCCCATCGTTCCCCTTCTTCCCCACGCCTCTCACAGTGTGTCCGCCAGGCACATCCCGCCTTGGTCCAACCCCTCAAAGACTAGTCACCCGTGCTGTTTATTCCCCCACCTCACTCAGCTGGGGTTTTCATGTCTTAATGAATCACTCACGACGCTTCCTCATTCTGCCATTACTTCCTCACGTGGAAACAAAATCTCAAGTGTTCCCTTTAAGGTTCAGTCAAGATGGTACCTCTCCTGTGAAGCCTTCCCAGAACTACTCTGCTCCACCCCTTTTCTGAGGAACAGAGCTTCTTCTTCTGTGTCCCCACTATTACAACTCCCAACGTGCTGCGTATCTGTCTTCATCTCTATTGTGAGGGCTCCCTGGGTCAGAACTGTCTTACTCAACCTATACCTCAAGTTCCTAGCACAGAAATCCTCAATAAATACTTGCCGAGTGTTTTCATTAAGCTTGTTAAATTAATGAACAGAAGTTGCTCTTGCTAGAGAAAGGGAAGAAGCCCAGGAAATCCAAGGATCACCTAGGAAAGGGGAAGACATATCGAGAGAGAGAGAGAGACAGAGAGAGAGAGAGAGAGGGAGAGAGAGAGAAGAGCCTGTTCTATCCACTGGGACCCCCTGCTGGACAGAGAAAGTGAGCGCAAGTAGCTTTGAAATTAACCTTGGGACTGGGAGCCCTTTCCCCATGGGAACTGGGTCTGGGTTAGCCACAGAGAAGTGTTGGAAGTGAGACTCCAAAATGCAATTTCACAGTTGGAGCCACCTCCCTCCTCCAGCGTGGCAGCAGCACGTCTGTCCTGGGACAGGCACACAGACTGTGTAATCAGGCTCAGCTGGTAATCAGGGAGCTGCCAAACAGACGCGAGACTAAATTACCTCCCTGTCCCAGACAAAGTGGCCTTCTCGATGAGGGTTAAAACCAGTGATGGTGGAAAAAACAAAGGAAGGAAAGTGGCAGCTGCTACCCAACACCTGGCCAGTGGACGGCTCCCAATCCGTCCTTAGTCACCCGCAGACCCTCTAAAGCCAGGGTTGCTTAATGAGGAACGGGCGTTTCAGACCAAAGGTATTTGGTGCCAAAGTCATCGTTAGAGGACGAAAACAATTTATGCCCACAGTGACAATGAAAGGGGCAGAACAAATTTCCTGTCAATAGCTTGCCAATGGTGGGCCGAATAAACTTGTATGAGACAATGTGCCTCGGTTTCTCTCTTTTGTAATTGAGAGGGATATGCCCTCACACCTGAGATTCAGATGATAAGCTCTTTTTGGGAAAGAAGATGCTATTTCTGTTCTTGCATGTGTGTGTCCTTGGGGGGATGGAAGGGACCTGGCAATCACAGTCAGAACCATGTAAGTTCACGCGCTTGAGATAAAAAGGGTTGCCGAGGGGAGGGGGTTTGGGAGAAGGGGTTGGGATTATGGACATTGGGGAGGGCATGTGATTTGGTGAGTGCTGTGAAGTGTGTAAACCTGGTGATTCACAGACCTGTACCCCTGGGGATAAAAATATATGTTTATAAAAAATAAAAAAATTATAAAAAAAAAAAAAAGGGCTACACAAAGGAAGGAAAGCCCAGAAATCAAATAATGACCGAGGAAAGGGGTGCTTCTGAGGCTTGGAGAGAGAATGAGGCTGCTCTGCTTGATCTGTGGTGAGTAAGGGGTTGGTGTGCCCGGTACATGCTGTGCACTGAGTATGCAATGGTGGGCAAAACCAACCAGAAGTTTGCCCTTGCCTTCACGAAGCTTACAGTCTGGGAGGCAAATTGCCATTAAACAAATCTTCCCACACGTAAATGTAAAACTGTGCTGAGTGCTGTGAAGAAGCAAGGGGTTATGGGAGCTGCCATAGAGGACTTGATTCAAGCAGGGAAGGTCCCTGAGAAAGTAGCAGCAGAGCTGAGAGCTGAGGGACAAGTGGGGTTCACTCCAGGTAGAAGGGAAGGATGGGCATCCTAAGTGGCTTGGACAGATGGACAAAAAAGCTTTCTACAATTGCAAGTAGGTCGTATTATCCACTGCATCGATTTCTGTCTGGTTCAAACATCTTATACTATAGGTCTACAGTGTAGGACCAGGCTAGCTAACAAGGCAAGGCTGCTTCCTACTACTGAAGCTGGTGATGAGGCAGGGGTTCCTCCTGAGTAGGATGGTAAAGTTCACCCTCTACAGGGGCCGGAGGCAGGTCTCGGGTCTCACTCAGCTATCCAGGTAACAGGAACAAGGTCAAGATGTTCTGCTACAGCTCGTGGGTAGCAGACAGTGAGGTGGGCAGGAGTTGCTCCAAGGAAAGGGATTTTAGACATGGTCTGTGACATTATATCATCTATATCAGTTAGCTATTGTCATAAAGATGCTGGAAAACAAGGCAGCCCAGCATTTAGTGCATCACCTATACCAGATATGTGCCCATGCTCATGGTCTACAGTTTTTCTGCAATTCAGATGATCTAGAATGGCCTACTGGGAAGCTCTGTTTCAGGCTGTGGGTCATCTAGGCAGGGCTCCTAGTTTCATGTTGCGTTCTGGTCCATTCCATGTGTCATTCTAGGATCCAGGTTGGAGTCCATGCTACGCAAGCCACATTCTTATGGCAGATCACCAGATACAAAAGCATACCAAGCGAGCACATTTAAGGCCTCTGTTCATGTGGTGTACTTGAAAATTCCAGTTTTCAAAGAAAGTCATATGGCTAAAGTCAATATTAATGCGACAAGGATGTATATTCCACCCACAGTGAGAAAGGATAAGAAATGACCATTTGCTGAAAAACAATGCAAATTACTACACTATCCTTAAGACCAGCATGTGGTTATCTTAGGGTCAGAAACTGGTGCTCTGGAAACTCGCTATTTGTGTTGTCTGCTATTATTTCCTTTTTGTTCTCCCTTAGTATTTAGTTAAATTCTTTTTAAAATGTCAGATTGTCTCAGCTGTGTTATGAAGAACTGGGGGAAACACTTTTGTCTACCCTTGATCCTGAGTTTTATTTATTTATTTATTTTTAAAGATTTATTTATTTATTTGACAGACAGAGATCACAAGTAGGCAGAGAGGCAGACACAGAGAGAGGAGGAAACAGGCTCCCTGCTGAGCAGAGAGCCCGATGTGGGGCTCGATCCCAGGACTCTGAGATCATGATCTGACCAGAAGGCAGAGGCTTTAACCCACTGAGCCACCCAGGTACCCCTGATCCTGAGTTTTAAATGGAAACTGAGTTACCCCAGGGTCAGAATCCCGAGTGGGAGGTGAAACTCAGGGGACAGCTTCCAAGGACTCTTGTTCAGTAACCACCACCCTCCTTGCAGGGGTTTTCCTTCCAGCGTTCTTCTCTGCTCACTTCTTGGAGGATTCTGGGGTTTGATTTCCTAAGAAAACAGTTTCAGTGTGCACATGTGTCAGAATACAGCATAGTAGATACCGCGTACTATCCATTCTAAACCAAGATGCTTCCAGCTGACTTGCCATCAGCAAGACAAGCCTCCGTAAGCACGGCCAGTTGCTCTAACCATCAAGGCAGGACTCTACACACCAGATTTCAAGTATGTCTTCATCTCCAGCCAGGACGAGGGAAGTTCACCAATACTCATATTATTGAAAATGAAACTTTGGGAAATTATCAACATTTCCATGCTGTTCCTGAGAATGAGTGCTGGTGGTGGTCAGGATCTGTCACTGAAACTCAAAATGCAGGTCAACCTCTGTGTCGCAGAGGGTAGCCTGACCCTCTCCCCATTCTTCCTTATCACCAGTGGTTCCAATGTGCCAAGAGTGTTCCTCAAACGTTAATGGGCTGAGGAATCACTTAGGGGTTTTGTTAAAATGTAGATTCTGACTCAGTGGGCCTGGGGTGGGCTGAGAGTCTGCATTTCAAACAAGTTTCCCGGTTCTGACACTGCTGCTCCATCGTTCACACTTTGAGTAGCAAGGGTTATAGAAACCAAGTCTGTTCCTTCTAGGAAATGACGGAATGAAACTGTACTTTAGGTATATCAAAATGTCAAAGTATGGGGTAACTTTTATCAGACATTGGTGGGGATCAGGACTGGTTACATATGGTTTCCAGGCAAATCGGGGAAAAAGGGAAATGTTCTACAGAAGCCGATTTAGGTTTAACCCAACTGGTTTAACCTCAATTGACTGATTTAACCTATATCTGGTTATAAAGGACTTATAACCAGAGTTGTTTCCCAATGAAATGGCTACTTCTGAAGTACTGTACTTCCTGCTCTTGAAGGTGCTGGAAAAGGGGTGAAGGGACCACTGATGAGAGAGGTTGGGAGGACTCCAGCTGGGTGCACAATGTGATCAGAGGACCAAAGACCTTCAAGCTCTTGGTCTATACTTAGACTGCATATCTGGTTTCTGTACAAGGTATGATTCTTTCTAATTTGTGATTTAGCATTTTTTGGTTGCGAAATGCTCAGAAATGAAAGACGCTGTAAAGCAATGCAGTCAATGGAAATGAATTCTAACCCTTTCTTCCCTCAGAGACTTTGCACTCCTGGGCAATCACATGTGTTTTAGACATAAGGAGCTGATGGGAAAGTCTGTACACTGACCTCAAGGTACTGGCTTTGGAAGAATTCCCGTGGAGTAATGTGGAAACAAGTATGAAAGGCTGGCCAAGTCAGACAGGAGACAGTGCCCACCTGGGAACTAGAGCCTGTAGGCCCCACTGCTGGGCCTGCCACTGGAATAGCTCTAAGTTTTGGATAGGCCTTCACCCTTGCTAATCCTATAAGGGAATGAGAGAACTAGACTCGAGCTCTTTGCTTTCTTTTTCTGTCTTCTAAGTCATGGAACCCTTTT
This sequence comes from Mustela lutreola, assembly GCF_030435805.1. Lineage (NCBI taxonomy): Eukaryota > Metazoa > Chordata > Mammalia > Carnivora > Mustelidae > Mustela > Mustela lutreola. The sequence continues at coordinate 99,090,469 of NC_081299.1, read as the reverse complement.
GTCAAATTCAATGTTACGTTAGGCAGCATAGAACATAACATAAAGCTGCTCTTACTGGAGTAGGGAGTCTGAAACTTCTCTATAGGTCCCCTAATGACTCCATGAGGCACTTCTGTGGAAGCCAAAAGCTGTACAGACACAGTCTACAAACCAAAGCAAATATCTTCCCTGGATGACCCCAAAGGTGCCTCCTGTTCCAAAGCTGTGGGGATCACCTCATCTGCAAGAGTACTCCTTAAGACTGTGTAAAAGGTTGGAACTAAACCTCTCCCAGCAGTAGGACACTTGTCTGTGAAAGGCTTGGGCCTCTCCTTTTTACTCTTATACATACAAATTTGGGTTTTCAGGGATGAAGAATGCATGATAAAATCCTGAGCATGGGGTACTGCTCACCAATCTTTGGCTGCAAGGGACAAAAAACAAATCTGATCCAGGTCAGGCAAGAAAAGGAAAATGTATTGACTCATATATCCAACTTCAAGAAGGATAGGAGGAGCGGATCTAAAGTCAACTAGAACCAAAGACTCAAAATTTCTCTTTCTCTTCCTTCTATCTCTGTTTATGCATTGATTCCATTATCACCTCCCAAAGTGAGCAACATCAGCTCTGAACAGTTATTCTTCAAGCTTAGTAACTAGAAAATGGTGAAATATCCATTGATATATCAAGTCCAGTTAAAAAAAAAATACCAAAGGGAGGGCTTTCCCTGGACTATCATGGGCTGGACATCCCTCCCTGGGATCCACTGCTATGGACCACAGCAGGGTATCCTCTGTGGTGGGCAGAATCCACTGGAGCCACATGGCTGGTTCCAGTGTGGCTATTATGAAAAGGAGGGGAAAGAGTAAGGGAGAAGAAAACCAGCAGCTGTCTACTGTACCCGCCATTCCAAGCTTTCCTGTGTGAGTCCAATGTGTATTCAAGAACTACTGCTCATTAAGGCTGCACACAGCCTTCATTCCAGCCTGACCAGAGTGTCTCTTGCCTTTTGCTTTGTCTCCCTTGCCTGACATGCCCCCTTTTCTCCCTTCTCAGCTGGTTTCTAGTCTTTCTAGTCTTCAAGGGTTAGTTCAAATCCAAACTCCCCCAGAAATGCCTTTTCTTCCACCCTGTATATTCTTTCCTTTCCAGGAGAAAGGATCACCTGTCTGTACATCCAGTGGTGAGTTAGCAAATGTTTAAAAACCACTCTCCTGAAAAACAAAGAATCAAACAAAACCCTGATTTTTCACTTGTCAATTCCCATGGTGTAAATACTCCTACCATGGTCAATTTCCCGCTCTCAGCAGGAGAGTCAGTGAATGAAGAATTGGAAAGATGTGTGTAATACAGCACCATTACACAGAATTCCCACCAAACAGATACTACAGATCTAAAGAATCTTGAGAGCATGCACATTCATGAACTGAAGTAATAATTATAAAGTTTATGAGTTTTGAGTATTTATTAGCTTTGCCTTTAATTCAATTGTAAATTATCGTACAATTTTTTAGTATCGGCAGTGTTTAATAATCATCTCACAAAATTCTTAGAAAATTAACAGCTACAGTTTTGAGTTTTCTAGAATTTCATTTAAATACAATCATATAGGGCACCTGGGTGACTCAGTTAAACATCTGCCTTTGGCTCAGGTCACCATCTCAGTGTCCCAGGATTAAGCCCTGCTTCAGGATCCCTGCGCAGCAGGGAGTCTGTTTCTACCTTTCCCTTTGCCCCTTCCTGCTGCACATTCTTCCCCCCATCACCTCGAACTTATTAAAAAAATAGAATCATATAATAGATAGTCTTTTATTATCTGGCTTCTTTCACTAAGCATGCTTTTTAGAATTATTCATGTTACATCATGCATCAGTAGTGTATCCACTCTTTATTGATGAAGGATAGTCCATCATATGAATAATACCACAAAGCTATAGTCATTCACGATTTTGGATTGTTTCTGCTATTATGCATAAAGCAGCTGTAAAGATCTGTATACAGGTCTTTATACGGACATGCATTTTTACCTGTCTTGGATAAATATCTGGGACACTGTTGTGTTGTATGCTAAGGGTACATTTAACTCTAAAAGGAACCACATCAATGTTTTTCTAAGTGAGCTTATTATTTTGCATGCGTATGAGAGATGTAAAAGAATTCCACTTGCTCGCCATGCTCTTGAACACTTAGTATGATCAGTCTTTCTAATTTTAGACATTCCTGCAAGTAGCGTAGTAATATCTTACTCTCATCTTGATATGTCCTTCTCTAATAACTAGGGATGTTCAGATCTTTTCATGTGTTTACTTGCCACTCATCTATCTTCTTTGGTGGAGTGTCAATTCAAATCTTTTGCTCAATTATCAACTGGGTTGTTATTGTGGAGTTGTTTTATTATTGAATTGTAAGAGTGATTTATACATTCTGGATGCAAGTTATTTATCAGATGTATGTTTTGTAAAAATGTTTTAAAGAGTCTGTGGCTTTTCCATTTTCTCCTTTTGCTGCAGATTATCTAACCATTGTGTTTTTTAATTTAAGCTCAATTAATTAACATATAGTGTATTATTAGTTTCTGAGGTAGAGTTCAGTGACTTATCAGTTGCATGTAGCACTTGTGCTCATCACCTCACTAGCCCATCAGTCAGTTAGCCCATTTTCTGCCCCCTGCCCCCAGCAACCCTGTTTGTTTCATAGAGTTGAAAGTTTCTTATGGTTTCTCTTCCTCTCTGATTTTGAGCTCTTATTTTCTTAATAGTATCTCTGCTTGACCCAAAGTCACAAATACTTTCTCCCACATAACTAAAACTATTATTTTTCTTGGCTCTCTATTTAATCTTTGTGCCTGGTATGAAGTGAGGTTTGAGGTCCATTTCTTGCATACAAATAACCAAACCAAATAAGTCTTTTTTTTTTTTTAATAGTTTTAGGTTCACAGCAAGATTGAGGGGGAAGGTAAAGAGATTTTCCAGCTACCCCCTGGCCCGCACAGGCATAACCCTCCAATTATCAATGTTCCCCACTAGAGTGGTGGATTTTTTATAATTGACAAACTTACACTGACATGTCATAATCACCTCCAGTCCATAGTTCACGCTGGTGTTCAACCTTGGTGTGGTACGTTCTGTGGGTTTGGACAGGTGTACAATAACACGTATCCATCATATGACAGCATACAGAGTATTTTCTCACTGCCCTAAAAATCCCCTGCTCTGTCTATTCGTCCCTCCCCTCGTTTCAACTCCTGATCTTTTTACTGTCTTTTCTAATTTCTGATCTGCTTTTACTCCTACCTATGTATTTTTATTTCAGGTATTTTTCATGTCTAAAAGTTTCATTTGAGTTTTTTAGTAGGACCTATTCTTGTCACTTTAACACTTAAATAATTTGACTGGTCTTACCCAGTATTTTATAAGGCCGTGGGATTTCTTATAATAGTCTACCCAAGAGTAAGGGTTTGAAATATATAGATGTGGATCATCTAACTTATTATTTGTGTCACCTCAGGAAAGTCGCTTAACTTTTCTGAGTTTACGAATGATCATCTATTAAAAAAAAGAATGATCACCTATAAAATTGAACTGAGAGATAATGTTTACTTAATGGGCAGGAATTTGTTGACACAGCAAACAGGTGGAAGAGGTATTTGTGGCCATGAGGCCCCTCCCTCAAGTACTACAACCTCACCACTTTGGAAGCTGGTTTTAGTTATGAGTCAGAGGGGGGATTAGCAGTCCCTTTGCCCTCAGAAGGAGTGGCACAGGAATGCTTCTGGATGCTACAAGCCCAGCCCATATACTGCAAGGTACAGTGGCTGTTCCCAGAACATTGCTAAGATGATGACCGAGAGGATGTCATCCCCGCTCTTAAGAGCCCACAAATCTCAGGATGCCACCACAGGGGCACTGGAAGGATCTACCCTACGCTCCCCTTTAGGTTCACAGCTTCCTTAGCACTTGCGAACTCTCCACAGGACAACATCTCACTTGTGTTCCAGCATCTCACTGGCCGTGTGCTGAGGAAGCATAATCAGGGAGTTTCAGAGAATGGGTGGCTACTACCATAGGACCCAGCAAACAGGACAGGCAAAAAGACTAATCAAAGGACCATATTAAAGCATGACCCCAGGAAAGGTAAAAGAACAAGGCAGGCTGTGACAAGTTGTCTTGGAACAGTTAAGGACAAGAGTGTCTTTCCCAAACTAAGCTTATCCTGCAGCCCATGAGGCAAGGAGACAGAGCTATAAAGAGCAACAAGCTATACAGTTGAGGCTGGAGACAGGCAGGGCAAAGCCAGTGCTCACGTACCAAACAAGGAACGAATTCTTCAGGTTCCATGAGCCGGGGTAAGATCGTTGCTACTTAAGTTACAAAGACCAAAACACAGGGGAATGTCCGGAGAGTGAGTCTCAGCCAGCACATGGGCAGCAATCTTTCCGTCTAGCCCAGGCTTTTTTTCAACTTCAGCACTAGTGACTTTTTGGGATCAGACAATTCCTAGTTGCGGGGAGCTGTCTTGTGTATTGCAGAAAGTTTCATGCATCGCTGGCTTCTATCCACTAGGTGCCAGTAACACACCAACCCCCTCGCCTTGGCTTGTGACAACTGAAAATGTTTCCAGGCACTGCCAAACGTCTCCTGGGCTGTCAGATCATCCTCAGATGAGAACTATTGATCTGACCTTCTGGACTTACACCTTAGAAAAACTGACAACACGAGCAATAATATTAACTGACAGCAGAGCTCAGTGTGAAATACAGGGACCTCTGCTCAAAACCCAGTATTTATGTTGGTTTACTTATAGCTGTGAAGCAAAAAGCCACTATTTATATAAAAGTTTACCCCAAGAACTTAACAGAGGAGAATGGTTAATTACATACACATGAGGGCATGGATCCCCGCTGCTCAGATTCCAGCTTCACCTGTGGATTATCACAGGCTCTACTTCACAACATATCTGAGGATATATATATTTGTTATTATATGTAACATGCTCAGAGCAGTGTTTGGCAAATGGTGAGCCCTAAAGATGGATCTCTTCTAGCACTTCTCAGCTCGGGGGTTGTGGCAGTGTTCCCTGTGTTCAAGCGTTCATGACATTAATGGCAATGCCAGTGCTGAAACACAAGAGGACACATATGAAATTAACTAATTCTAACTGCATCTGGAAATGATCTTCCTAAATCTGTGAGTTTACTTTACCCAACCCAAATCCTAATTCACAGATCCAGATATAACCAACATTTCTAAAGTCAGAGTCCAAAATATACTATTATAGAGAATTTAGCCTTTCATTTATTAGGAACAAAGATATGCCTCACACCTGCTGCATTGTGTTCTCTGTCCCAAAGAACTTACAAACAACCTGATCCCCATCCAGGTAGACACTGTGATTTGCTCCGCACCCCCATTCCACTGGCTTTTGACAATGACTCCTTCCTGGCAGTCCAGGGCTTTGGAGGAAGCTGACCCATCAGAGTCTCAGTGATTCAGTGTAAGTACATCCCCTGGACTCTGGTTTTCAGAAGTGGGAACATGACCTGATTTTAGCTGAGGAGATTGGAGAAGATGGTTGCTGGTGGTTTCTGAGGGGAAAGGTACCCACATTGTCTTCCCGGAAGTGGAAGAGAAAGCCTAGAGCCAGGACTTGTCTGCAGTCATCTATCAACAACCAAGCATAAGCCAATAACATGATGAGGGTTTAAGACAAGAGAAGGTAGGACAGAGAGATGAAAAGTAGAAGAAATCCTGAAAAATACTATCAAGCAGGTGAATTATACCGACACTACAGCTCTCCCTGGTTCCAGTAAAACAAGCTAAGCCAGCTTGCATTGGGTTTTTGTTACTTGCATCCTAACATAATTTCACTGCTATACCTTTAGCTCTTCCATTTAGAAATAAACTTTAAAAATTATAAAAACTAAATTAGTGAAGATAAATGTAATCTATGGGAATGATGAACATATATCACAAAAAGTAATTTTTGTCTATTTTGCTTGTACAGTCCATAGCTAAATTTCAATTTTCTAAGACTTTTGCTTCCAGTCAAAATGGAGTAACAAATACCAACTTACACGCGTATTTGAAACAATCACAACCAAAACAAATCCAAAAAAAACCCCACATGAAATAACAGTTTTTTTTTTTTTTTTGTTTTTTTTTGTTTTTTTTTTTTGTTTTTTTTTATAAACATATATTTTTATCCCCAGGGGTACAGGTCTGTGAATCACCAGGTTTACACACTTCACAGCACTCACCAAAGCACATACCCTCCCCAATGTCCATAATCCCACCCCCTTCTCCCAAACCCCCTCCCCCCGGCAACCCTCAGTTTGTTTTGTGAGATTAAGAGTCACTTATGGTTTGTCTCCCTCCCAATCCCATCTTGTTTCATTTATTCTTCTTCTACCCACTTAAGCCTCCATGTTGCATCACCACTTCCTCATATCAGGGAGATCATATGATAGTTGTCTTTCTCTGCTTGACTTATTTCGCTAAGCATGATACGCTCTAGTTCCATCCACGTTGTTGCAAATGGCAAGATTTCATTTCTTTTGATGGCTGCATAGTATTCCATTGTGTATATATACCACATCTTCTTGATCCATTCATCTGTTGATGGACATCTAGGTTCTTTCCATAGTTTGGCTATTGTGGACATTGCTGCTATAAACATTCGGGTGCATGTGTCCCTTTGGATCACTACATTTGTATCTTTAGGGTAAATACCCAATAGTGCAATTGCTGGGTCATAGGGCAGTTCTATTTTCAACATTTTGAGGAACCTCCATGCTGTTTTCCAGAGTGGCTGCACCAGCTTGCATTCCCACCAACAGTGTAGGAGGGTTCCCCTTTCTCCGCATCCTCGCCAGCATCTGTCATTTCCTGACTTGTTGATTTTAGCCATTCTGACTGGTGTGAGGTGATATCTCATTGTGGTTTTGATTTGTATTTCCCTGATGCCGAGTGATATGGAGCACTTTTTCATGTGTCTGTTCCCCATCTGGATGTCTTCTTTGCAGAAATGTCTGTTCATGTCTTCTGCCCATTTCTTGATTGGATTATTTGTTCTTTGGGTGTTGAGTTTGCTAAGTTCTTTATAGATTCTGGACACTAGTCCTTTATCTGATATGTCGTTTGCAAATATCTTCTCCCATTCTGTCAGTTGTCTTTTGATTTTGTTAACTGTTTCCTTTGCTGTGCAAAAGCTTTTGATCTTGATGAAATCCCAGTAGTTCATTTTTTCCCTTGCTTCCCTTGCCTTTTGCGTTGTTCCTAGGAAGATATTGCTGCGGCTGAGGTCGAAGAGGTTGCTGCCCGTGTTCTCCTCAAGGATTTTGATGGATTCCTTTCGTACATTGAGGTCCTTCATCCATTTTGAGTCTATTTTTGTGTGTGGTGTAAGGAAATGGTCCAATTTCATTTTTCTGCATGTGGCTGTCCAATTTTCCCAGCACCATTTATTGAAAAGGCTGTCTTTTTTCCATTGGACATTCTTTCCTGCTTTGTCGAAGATTAGTTGACCATAGATTTGAGGGTCTATTTCTGGGCTCTCTATTCTGTTCCATTGATCTATGTGTCTGTTTTTGTGCCAGTACCATGTTGTCTTGATGATGACAGCTTTGTAATAGAGCTTGAAGTCCGGAATTGTGATGCCACCAACGTTGGCTTTCTTTTTCAATATCCCTTTGGCTATTCGAGGTCTTTTCTGGTTCCATATAAATTTTAGAATTATTTGTTCCATTTCTTTGAAAAAGATGGATGGTACTTTGATAGGAATTGCATTAAATGTGTAGATTGCTTTAGGTAGCATAGACATTTTCACAATATTTATTCTTCCAATCCAGGAGCATGGAACATTTTTCCATTTCTTTGTGGCTTCCTCAATTTCTTTCATGAGTACTTTATAGTTTTCTGAGTATAGATTCTGTGTCTCTTTGGTTAGGTTTATTCCTAGGTATCTTATGGTTTTGGATGCAATTGTAAATGGGATTGACTCCTTAATATCTCTTTCTTCTGTCTTGCTGTTGGTGTAGAGAAATGCAACTGATTTCTGTGCATTGATTTTATATCCTGACACTTTACTGAATTCCTGTATAAGTTCTAGCAGTTTTGGAGTGGAGTCTTTTGGGTTTTCCACATATAGTATCATATCATCTGCGAAGAGTGATAATTTGACTTCTTCTTTGCCGATTTGGATGCCTTTAATTTCCTTTTGTTGTCTGATTGCTGAGGCTAGGACCTCTAGTACGACGTTGAATAGCAGTGGTGATAATGGACATCCCTGCCGTGTTCCTGACCTTAGCGGAAAAGCTTTCAGTTTTTCTCCATTGAGAATGATATTTGCGGTGGGTTTTTCATAGATGGCTTTGATGATATTGAGGTATGTGCCCTCTATCCCTACACTTTGAAGAGTTTTGATCAGGAAGGGATGTTGTACTTTGTCAAATGCTTTTTCAGCATCTATTGAGAGTATCATATGGTTCTTGTTCTTTCTTTTATTGATGTGTTGTATCACATTGACTGATTTGCGGATGTTGAACCAACCTTGCAGCCCTGGAATAAATCCCACTTGGTCGTGGTGAATAATCTTTTTAATGTACTGTTGAATCCTATTGGCTAGTATTTTGTTGAGTATTTTCGCATCTGTGTTCATCAAGGATATCGGTCTATAGCTCTCTTTTTTGGTGGGATCCTTGTCTGGTTTTGGGATCAAGGTGATGCTGGCCTCATAAAATGAGTTTGGAAGTTTTCCTTCCATTTCTATTTTTTGGAACAGTTTCAGGAGAATAGGAATTAGTTCTTCTTTAAATGTTTGGTAGAATTCCCCCGGGAAGCCGTCTGGCCCTGGGCTTTTGTTTGTTTGGAGATTTTTAATGACTGTTTCAATCTCCTTACTGGTTATGGGTCTGTTCAGGCTTTCTATTTCTTCCTGGTTCAGTTGTGGTAGTTTATATGTTTCTAGGAATGCATCCATTTCTTCCAGATTGTCAAATTTATTGCCGTAGAGTTGCTCATAGTATGTTCTTATAATAGTTTGTATTTCTTTGGTGTTAGTTGTGATCTCTCCTCTTTCATTCATGATTTTATTTATTTGGGTCCTTTCTCTTTTCTTTTTGATAAGTCGGGCCAGGGGTTTATCAATTTTATTAATTCTTTCAAAGAACCAGCTCCTAGTTTCGTTGATTTGTTCTATTGTTTTTTTGGTTTCTATTTCATTGATTTCTGCTCTGATCTTTATGATTTCTCTTCTCCTGCTGGGCTTAGGGTTTCTTTCTTGTTCTTTCTCCAGCTCCTTTAGGTGTAGGGTTAGGTTGTGTACCTGAGACCTTTCTTGTTTCTTGAGAAAGGCTTGTACCGCTATATATTTTCCTCTCAGGACTGCCTTTGTTGTGTCCCACAGATTTTGAACCGTTGTATTTTCATTATCATTTGTTTCCATGATTTTTTTCAATTCTTCTTTAATTTCCCGGTTGACCCATTCATTCTTTAGAAGGATACTGTTTAGTCTCCATGTATTTGGGTTCTTTCCAAACTTCCTTTTGTGGTTGAGTTCTAGCTTTAGAGCATTGTGGTCTGAAAATATGCAGGGAATGATCCCAATCTTTTGATACCGGTTGAGTCCTGATTTAGGACCGAGGATGTGATCTATTCTGGAGAATGTTCCATGTGCACTAGAGAAGAATGTGTATTCTGTTGCTTTGGGATGAAATATTCTGAATATATCTGTGATGTCCATCTGGTCCAGTGTGTCATTTAAGGCCTTTATTTCCTTGCTGATCTTTTGCTTGGATGACCTGTCCATTTCAGTGAGGGGAGTGTTAAAGTCCCCTACTATCATTGTATTATTGTTGATGTGTTTCTTTGATTTTGTTATTAATTGGTTTATATAGTTGGCTGCTCCCACATTGGGGGCATAGATATTTAAAATTGTTAAATCTTCTTGTTGGACAGACCCTTTGAGTATGATATAGTGTCCTTCCTCATCTCTTATTATAGTCTTTGGCTTAAAATCTAATTGATCTGATATAAGGATTGCCACTCCTGCTTTCTTCTGATGTCCATTAGCATGGTAAATTCTTTTCCACCCCCTCACTTTAAATCTGGAGGTGTCTTCGGGCTTAAAATGTGTTTCTTGGAGGCAACATATAGATGGGTTTTGTTTTTTTATCCATTCTGATACCCTGTGTCTTTTGACAGGGGCATTTAGCCCATTCACATTCAGGGTAACTATTGAGAGATATGAATTTAGTGCCATTGTATTGCATGTAAGGTGACTGTTACTGTATATGGTCTCTGTTCCTTTCTGATCTACCACTTGTAGGCTCTCTCTTTGCTTAGAGGACCCCTTTCAATATTTCCTGTAGAGCTGGTTTGGTATTTGCAAATTCTTTCAGTTGTTGTTTGTCCTGGAAGCTTTTAATCTCTCCTTCTATTTTCAATGATAGCCTAGCTGGATATAGTATTCTTGGCTGCATGTTTTTCTCATTTAGTGCTCTGAAAATATCATGCCAGCTCTTTCTGGCCTGCCAGGTCTCTGTGGATAAGTCAGCTGCCAATCTAATATTTTTACCATTGTATGTTACAGACTTCTTTTCCCGGGCTGCTTTCAGGATTTTCTCTTTGTCATTGAGACTTGTAAATTTTACTATTAGGTGACGGGGTGTGGGCCTATTCTTATTGATTTTGAGGGGCATTCTCTGAACCTCCTGAATTTTGATGCTCGTTCCCTTTGCCATATTGGGGAAATTCTCCCCAATAATTCTCTCCAGTATACCTTCTGCTCCCCTCTCACTTTCTTCTTCTTCTGGAATCCCAATTATTCTAATGTTGTTTCGTCTTATGGTGTCACTTATCTCTCGAATTCTCCCCTCGTGGTCCAGTAGCTGTTTGTCCCTCTTTTGCTCAGCTTCTTTATTCTCTGTCATTTGGTCTTCTATATCACTAATTCTTTCTTCTGCCTCATTTATCCTAGCAGTTAGAGCCTCCATTTTTGACTGCACCTCATTAATAGCTTTTTTGATTTCACCTTGGTTAGATTTTAGTTCTTTTATTTCTCCAGAAAGGGCTTTTATATCTCTCGAGAGGGTTTCTCTAATATCTTCCATGCCTTTTTCGAGCCCGGCTAGAACCTTGAGAATTGTCATTCTGAACTCTAGATCTGACATATTACCGATGTCTGTATTGATTAGGTCCCTAGCCTTCGGTACTGCCTCTTGTTCTTTTTTTTGTGTTGAATTTTTACGTCTTGTCATTTTGTCCAGATAAGAGTAAATGAAGGGGCAAGTAAAATACTAAAAGGGTGGCAACAACCCCAGGAAAATATGCTTTAACCAAATTAGAAGAGATCCAAAATCGTGAGTGGGGAGAAAGGGGATAAAAAGAGGTTCAAAAAGGAAGAAAGAAAGAAAGAAACAAAAAGAAAAGAAAAAGAAAAAAAAAAAAAAGAAAAGAAAAGAAAAGAATTTTTAAAAAAAGAAAACACCTAAGAAAAAAGTAAAAAATATATATATATATATTAGATAAACTAGTAAAAAATCGTTAAAAAAGAAAAAGGTAACAGTTAAAAAAAAAAAATTTTTTTACCCGAAGGCGAGAAAAAAAAAAAAAAAAAAAGAAAAAGAAAAAATTAAATTAACTGCAAGACTAAAAAAAAAATCACAGGAAAAAAGCCATGAGTTCCGTGCTTGGCTTTCTCCTCCTCTGGAATTCTGCTGCTCTCCTTGGTATTGAAACCGCACTCCTTGGTAGGTGAACTTGGTCTCGGCTGGATTTCTTGTTGATCTTCTGGGGGAGGGGCCTGTTGTAGTGATTCTCAAGTGTCTTTGCCCCAGGCGGAATTACACCGCCCTTACCCGGGGCCGGGGTGAGTAATCCGCTCGGGTTTGCTTTCAGGAGCTTTTGTTCCCTGAGCGCTTTCCGTAGAGTTCCAGAGGACGGGAATACAAATGGCGGCCTCCTGGTCTCCGGCCCGGAGGAGCCGAGAGCCCAGGGCCCCACTCCTCAGTGCGCCCTCAGAGAACAGCGCCCAGTTACTCCTGTCTGCCTGACCTCCGGCCGCGCTCCGAGCTCACCGAGCCTGCGACCGGTTCAAGGTAACACCGAGCTGCGAGCTTACTGTCAGCTCTGTCTCTGTAGCCGGCTTTCCCGTTCCAATACCCGCAAGCTCTGCGACACTCAGACACCCCCGATCCTTCTGTGACCCTGCGGGACCTGAGGCCACGCTGACCCCGCGTGGGCTTCGCCCCGGTTTAGCCTCTGGAGCGATGTCCCTCAGCGGAACAGACTTTTAAAAGTCCTGATTTTGTGCGCGGTTGCTCCGCCGCTTGCCGGGAGCCGGCCCCTCCCCCCGGGGTCTATCTTCCCGTCGCTTTGGATTCACTTCTCTGCCGGTCCTACCTTTCAGAAAGTGGTTGTTTTTCTGTTTCCAGAATTGCTGTTCTTCTTCTCTTCGATCTGCCGATGGATTTTCAGGTGTTTGCAATCTTTAGATAAGCTATCTAGCTGATCTCCGGCTAGCTGAAGCAGTCTCAGCTTGCTACTTCTCCGCCATCTTGACTCCTCCCCCCGAAATAACAGTTTTTGAGACACAACACATAAGGCAATGGAAGAGTGTGATTCCTGAGAGACAGGAAACCAATGATATAAGCCCTACAACTGCCCTCACACACGGCCTACAGAGAGCTTCTAGGGAGCAGACATGGAGGGATAAGCACAGCAGAGTCCCTGTATTGAGGAGAAGAAGCTGAGGGCCCAGAGAATGCAAAAGGCTAAAGCTCCCGGGCCATAGGAGCAGAGAAGGGAGTTGCACAGAGAGACAACCACAAAGACTGCGATCACAGAGGGCCCTCCTCCAGTACTGAGCAGAACATCAATGAGTGCACGTGAGTTAGGAAACTCCATGAGACTAGTAAAAGAACAAACCAAAAGGATCAGATGAGGGGGAAGGGTACCCAGTGCTCACATGGCCTAAGAAAGCCTGTTTCCACTAGCCAAGCTGAAAAACGTAATTTGTGAAACACTAGGTGGACTGCTTAGAAGAGTCCTGCCTTGGAAACAGAGAATAATTCATCCTAGGTCAATTACTGCTCTGGTCCTGCCAAAAATATATCTTAACATTGATACCAGAATGGAGACTTTTCCTCCCCAAAATTAACTTTATCACAGAATAAAGTTCAAGAAAATTTATAAAAGTTAAAAAAAAAAAAAACACCACAGTATCCAATTAGATAAAATTCACAGTCTGGCATCAAGTCAAATATTATCAGGCATTCAAAAAAGCAGAAAAATAAGACCCATAATTATAACAATAGTAATTGAAATTGACCCAGAAAACTGACACAGATGTCAGAATTAGCAGACAGGGACATTAAAATAATTATTATTCTGTGTGTTCAAAAAATTAAAGAAGATACAAAAAGACCTAAGTCAGACTTTTAGAAACGAAAGCTGTAATATCTAAGAGGAAAAATACAGTGGCTGGAATGAACAAATCCTATACATTGAAGAAGAAAAAAACTAGTGAACTTGAAGACATAGCAACTGAAACTGTCCAAAATGAAGCACAGAGAGAAAAAAAAAGAATCTTGGAAAATGGAGCATCAGTGAGTCATGAGCCCAAGTGACTCTGTTTGCCTAAGTGGAATTCTTCAGAGGGAAGAAGACAAGAAGAATATCTGAACAAACTGTGGTCTAACATGTAATAAATCACGTGGAAACTGCATTCCCAAAGTTTCAAGGAGCTCAACACACCCCAAGCACCAGGAACATGAAGAATACTCTTACCACCAAATCGCTAAATCAAGGCCCATCGGAATCAAACTGCATAAAACTAAGGACTGAAAGAACACCTTAAGGACAGCCAACGGACAAAAGAAAACTGTGTACAATGGAACAAAGATAAGGATGACAGCAACTCACTGTAGGGCACAGTGCAAGGAAGATGACAGCAGAACAACTCTGAGATACTACAAAACAAAACAAAGAACTGTTAGCCTAGAACTTTTATCCACTGAAAATATCTTTCAAAAACAAAGGCAAAATAAAAACATTTTAAGATAGACAAAAGCCAAAACAATTAGACAAAAGCTAAGACAGACAAAAGCTAAGATAATTACGCCTCAACAGAGCTGTATCACAAGAAATGATAAAGGGGCCCTTTGGGCAGAAGGAAAATACCAAATGGGCAACTTTCGATGTTCACAAAGCAGTGCAGACCAATATCCCTCATGAAGCAAAGGTGCAAACATTTTAAACAAAATTTTAATACATTTAATACAATATTTATTAAAAAGGACAATATATTATAACTAAATGGGGTTTATCTTAGAAATCCAAAGTTGATTTTACTTTGAAAAATCAATCAATGTGGTAATTAACCAAATCAACAATGTAAAAAAGAAAAGCCATATGGTCATTTCAATAGATGCAGAAAAAGTGTATTCAACACCCATTCCAAAAAGTAAATTCAATATCCATTTCTGGTGAAAATTCTCAGCCAACCAGGAAAAAAGTGAACTTCCTCCAACTAATAAAGGGCATCTATAAAAAATCTACAGCTACTCTCATACCTAGCAGTGAAAGACTGAATTCTTTTTTTTTTTTTTTTTTTTTAAGAAAGACTGAATTCTTTTTCCAGATCAGAGACCAGGCAAGGAAATCCATCTCACCATGTCTATCAACACTGTACTGAAGGTTCCAGTCAGTTCAATAAAGCAAACAAAAGAAACAGATGGCAACTAAATTTCAGATAAAGAAATAATATCTTTTTTGGAGATGATGTGACTATATAGAAAATGCAGAGGAATCCCCCCAAATCTAGAAACTCATAATTCAGTTTAGCAAGTTTAAAGGATATAAGACCAATATACAAAAATCAAATGCATATATACTATCAACAAAAAGTGGAAATCAATATTTCAAAAGTTTATCATTTTAATCATCAAAAATATGAAATAGTTCAGATAAATCTGCCAAAAGATGAGAGACAATTATATGAAAAACCACAAAACACTGCTGAAAGAAATTAAAGACCTAAATTTACAGAGAGATATATACCTTGCTCATGTTCTAGGAAACTCAGTATTGTAAAAGTGTCAATTCTCTCCAAATTGACTTATACATTCAACACAGCGTATAAATATATAATACAACTTGATGAGCTCATTCTGAAGTTCACATGGAAATGAAAAGGCCTTAAGAAAGACAAAACAACTTGAAAGAGGAGGAGAAAGTTGGAAGGTAAACACTACCTGCTTTCAAGACTCTCAAAACTACAACAATCAAATCTATGTGGTATTGACATTTAAAAGATAAATAGATCAAAGGAACGAAGTAGAGAGAGCAGAAACAGACTTACAGGTATATAATGAACTAATTTTTGACAAAGATACAAAGGCAATCTAGTGGAGGACAGTTTTTTCAAGAAGTGGTGCAAAACCAACTGGATATCCTTACATACACACAGCACAACCAAATTTGATCCATAGTTCCCACCATATTAAAAAAATTAACTCAAATCACAGATCTAAATTTAATACTCACACGAGCTTTATGTGTGAAAACAACTCCATGTTTACCAACAGGGAACAGATAAACACATTGTATGTACTGATATGATGTAATTCTAGTTGGCAATAAAAATGAATGAACTAATAATACATGCCATAACCTGACTGAGTCTCAGAACAATTATGATGAATGGCAGAAGACAAACTAAAAAAAAAAAAAAAAAAAAAGAATAGATAGGGGCGCCTGGGTGGCTTAATGGGTTAAAACCTCTGCCTTCGATTCGGCTCAGGTCATGATTCCAGGGTCCTGGGATTCATGATTCCAGGGTCATCGGGCTCTCTGCTCAGCAGGAGCCTGCTTTCTCTGAGCTCTCTCTGCCTACTTGTGATCTCTGTCTGTCAAATAAATAAATATAATCTTTAAAAAAAAGAGTAGATAATATATGATTCCACTTCTATGAGTTCTTCTCATAGAAGACTGGTGCAGTCTAAAAGCTGGGCAGATGAGTTTCAATCCCCACTTTGCCATTTAATAGCTGAATAGACTTTGGAGGATCACTCACACTCTGATTCTCAGCTCCCACCCCCCTTGTCAAATGGGGATAATTATGCCTATAGTTAGTTAACAGCCCAGTGTCTCAGTTTACCAATCTGTTAAAGGGGATAATGATTTAAATTTGTAAAGTACTTTAGAATAATTCCTGGCACAAATTAAGTGCTTCAAATTTATTTAGTAAATTTTTAATGGGAGCTGGGAAAGGCCAGACTGATTTTGAGGATTACTGTGAACAGATGCTGTCCTCGCTCCTATGAGGCTCAGTCTAGCTGGGAGAAAATAAAATCCCCAGGGTAGAAATGTTTCCAAGGAGAAATACTATGTAAAAGGAGTGAGTCAGGCCATGGGCCACACTGAGAGCTTCCTTGAGGAAGTGATCTTAGTTAATACCTGGACTTGTTATTGGGAGGGCTTTGGCCTTTTTCCCAACTAGCTCTGATCTTTTCCTGCTTGGTTCTGTTTGGGGTTTCCTGGTGTTGGGGAGCAAGTTCCTGGGGCTGCTTGATACTCAGAGGCAACAGGAAAGGAAGGTCTTGGGGTGGCTAACAGGCCTGTTCTGATCTAGTAAAGGCAGGCCCAAAGCCGGGGAACGCAGGGCTCCAGACACAAGCACTTATGGGACTGTCTACCAGGCCAGCAGGCTGACTTCCCGGACTAGGAGCCCAGTGCGAGGGAGCAGCGGGACCCAGGAAAGAAAACTGCCATACTCGGCTTCGTCCACGGGGTGGAGTATTTTAGCCGAAGAAGGGACCTTTGGAGGCCGCGCAGTCCTAGTTGCAGGACTTGTCGAGTCGCGCCCATCCAACCCTCCTCCCGCAGATGCGTCGCCAAACTTCTCAAACCTGTGGGCTGTGCCAAGGCCTATCCTGGTAAAAGGAAATCCTCTACAGACATTAACAAATTGAAACATTTCAGAGTCAGTAAGGGGCCAAGGGAGACTAGTGAGCCTGGCCCTTGTCCCCGCAAGTGAGCACTGTGAGGGCCAGGAGGTGAGTGACCGTGTGGAGCACGGTCGGTCCCACCGCCAGGGCTGCATCAGACCAGCTCAGAACCCAGGTCCCTCAGCTGCCTGTCGCAGCCCTCTCGCCGAGCGGCCTCTGGGTCCTTCGGGCCGCGTCCCTGCCCTGCAGACCTCCCAGCGCAGCTGTGAGCCAATCGGGAAGTTCTCCCGGGAGATAGAGTCTGAGCGAGAAGAAGGACTGGGCGAGGAGGAGGGACGGGCGGGACACCGCTCTCTCGTGGTGGAGCCCCTAGGTCTCCAGCCTGGAGGCTCGCACCTCTTCTCCCCGCGACTCGCTTTCCTCAGCAACCTGCTCCCTACCTTGCCCCTCTCCTTCCTTTCCCGCGTTCCCTCCGGCAGACACCTGCCTCAACCACCCTTCCAAACCCTCAGCCACCGAGCCACGCTCCCTTGTTCCCAGTTCCCTGGTTCAGAGCACGTGCCTCTACTTGGCGTTACGTCACGCACACTGCGTGCGCATGCGTGCAGACTTACGCGCGTGCGCGCACACAGAACCCATGGTTACATTTGGCTTTTTTTTTTTTTTTTAAGATTTTATTTATTTATTTCACAGAGAGATCACAAGTAGGCAGAGAGGCAGGCAGAGAGAGAGGAGGAAGCAGGCTCCCCGCTGAGCAGAGAGCCCGATGCGGGACTCGATCCCAGGACCCTGAGATCATGACCTGAGCCGAAGGCAGCGGCTTAACCCACTGAGCCACCCAGGCGCCCCACATTTGGCATTTTTGATTACCGCCTGTCTCCCTTTGAGGATGTAAACTCAAATGAGTTCAGATTAGCAACTAATCCCCAGTACCCAGAAGAGTGTCTGGTGCATAGAAGATACCCAATAAAAATACAATTAACAAATAAAGGAAACACCATGGCTTCAAGTCCTGATTGATCTGTAAAATGAATTATTGTAAGGATAAAATTAAATTAATAAAAATTAAATAAAACATGCATAATCATTCTGCCACCCATGAAGAATTTTTTTAAAAAAATGAAAGCGGTTAGGTTAGACTAAAGGACTGTATGTAGTGCCCACTCACAGAGTGGAGGACTGAAATTGGTAGCAAAAAGAAGGGGACTGAGTTGTGACAATAATCAGCTTCTATTTATATTGATTTGTTTATTTTGTTCTTGTTCAAACAAAACAAAGCAAAAATACCTGCTATAGGTACATAAGGATACATACCCTTTAGCACAATCCCCCAAAACTAAGAGTGTGTGCTTGATACACTGACTGGGACAGCAGCTAAAACCAGAATGATACAGCTGATCTGGTAGATATACGGTTGATTCAGAAATGTCAGAAACAGGGTGCCTGGGTGGCTCAGTGGGTTAAGCCGCTGCCTTCGGCTCAGGTCATGATCTCAGGGTCCTGGGATCGAGTCCCGCATCGGGCTCTCTGCTCAGCAGGGAGCCTGCTTCCTCCTCTCTCTCTCTCTGCCTGCCTCTCTGCCTACTTGTGATCTCCGTCTGTCAAATAAATAAATAAAATCTTTAAAAAAAAAAAAAAAAAAAAGAAATGTCAGAAACATTCCCTGGTTACCAAATGAATTAATTAGAGCTGGTGATCAAGAAAGCAAAGGAAAAAAAAGTTAGAAAATAAAAGCAGCCAGAGAAATGGCGGTTACCTAAAAAGTAGACCGTGGATGATGAGAAGCCTGATTTCTACAGAATGTGTCCTCAGGGCTGGGCTGTGAGGCCCCCAGTAGAATCCAGGATCTGGGGACAGGAACTTTCCACAATGGAGCTTTTTTCTGCTAATACAGAGTTGATCAGAAGCCAGAGAAGACTTAAAGACTTAACTAAATTTTAAAAATTTCTTTTTTTCTAGGGCGCCTGGGTGGCTCGGTGAGTTAAAGCCTCTGCCTTCAGCTCAGGTCATAATCCCAGGGTCCTGGGATCGAGTCCCACATCAGGCTCTCCACTCAGCGGGGAGCCTGTTTCCCCCTCTCGCTCTGTCTGCCTCTCTGCCTACTTGTGATTTCTGTCAAATAAATAAATAAAATCTAAAGAAAAAAAAAGAATATTTAAAAAAATTTCTTTCTTTCTCTTTCTTTCTTCTCTCTTTCTTTCTCTCTTTTCATCAGTTTCAAGTCAGGAAATTCAAAGACTCTGACTTTAAATATTTCCCAGTTTTTCAGTAAAATTAAAAAAAAAACCCTCACATATTAAGAAAAGTGGGGCACATTCTAAATAAAGGTAGACCCACGAGATTGAGACAATGAGAACAGTTTTGGGAAACTGACCTTGAAAAGACAACACATACATCGTTTCACTCAGAAATCTTGCTCCCCTTAAATTCTCTAAAGAAAGCAGAGATCTCTCATGCTTGCCAATGACCTGGAAAGTTAACCATGCCTTAGAATGGCTATTTTTGGCTCCATCTTTAAAAGTTTACAGAATTCACCATTAGAAAGAACTAAAGGCTTCCATGGTTTCAGTGATGGGGGTTCTCCAATGTCCTGGCTTCCTGGGCATGAAGTGTCCTGACTGACAGCTCCTTGTTACCCTGCCTCTCAGCGTAAGGCCCTCCAGATGCAGTGAAGGGGTCTGGTCTCCCTCGAGTAGGATGACAAACTTCTCCTATCCTTCAATCCTCTGTAAAAGTTATGCATGAAAGAGTCCTCACTCTTGCCAAAGCTGGTTTCCCAGTCCAAGAAAGACAAAAATTTGGTCCAAATTTTAAGAGCCATTGACCACTCTAAAGAGTCGAAAGATATGACTGGCCTGTTGTTTAACCAGAAGTGATGGTTGAGGAGCCACTTAAGAAAGGCGGTATTTGCAGGGAATTGCCCTGAGTTGGAGGTAAGACGACCAGGAGCACCAGATTCCCAAGTCCTCATGTTGGCAGTTAATAAGGCAATCTCAGACAAGTTGCCAATCTCTGAATCTCAGTTTGCTCACCTGTGAAACTAACACTAATCACTTCTGCCCCAATTGTCTGCTAGATTCAAGCGGAAAATGGATAAGAAAGGATTCACAAACCATTATTATTAGAAATTGACAAGTAGTATAATAACCCATGTTCTACCATTTCCAGCAAGAATAAAGTTAGGTATGACAGCTACCATGTTTGGGCACTTGATTTTTATAATAATGCTTTTCCATCTGTATGTTCCAAACCTTGCAATAGAGTGTTATTTGACAAGGGGGGAGCTGAGAACCAGAGAGAACGAGTGACCCCCTCCAAAGTGTATTCAATCATTAAAAGGCAGATGGGGACTGGAACTCTCTGTTCAACTTCTAGGCTTTGTGTACAAATCTGTCTTTAAAGAAGAAGGAAGGGGCAAAAATGTTACATTAGGGGTTAAGGTAAAAAAAAAAAAATGACAGAGGTGGTAGCAAAAAAATCTAAGACGGTTTCTGAGGAAGACTGTTGAATTTTTATTTTATTTAAAATATTTTAAAATATATTTTAATATTTATTTATTTATTTATTTTAGAGAGAGCGCATGAGCAGGGGGAGGGGCAGAGGAAGAGGGAGAAAGAATCTCAAGCAGACTCTCCACTGAGCACAGAGCTGGACATGGGGCTCAATCCCATGAACCCCGACATCACAGCCTAAGCCAAAATCAAGAGGAACTGTGGCCCCTGGTGGGCTAGCAGGCAGGGTGTCCCTATATTGCTTGCCTAGTGCCTGGCAGAGCCGTGTCAGCATGCATGGTACAGCGGCCAGCCAGGGCCAAGTTCCCAAGAAGAGAGGATGGGAGGCAGGGAAAGGCAGGTGCAGAATGTGAAGCTCACCTCGGGGCTGCACTTGGCTCCTGTGTGAGCAGTGTTAGGGGACAAGTAACCTGCCAGGAGGGGACAGGCTGAATACTCTCCCCAAATCCAAGGTCTGGGTGACCCTGTGTCTGTGCAAGCATCTTCACTGACTTGTCCCACTACTGTCCCATCTCTTTCCCCTCTCCTCGTCTCTCCCTCCTTCTTGAGTCTCTTTCTCTCCCTTGACCTTGCTGGCCTCCTTATGTCTGCTGCACACATTCTCCTCTTTCCCTCCTGCCTCCTCCCTTCCTACCCCTCGGACAGACCGTGTCAGCGAATCCCTCAACAGAGGCATATCTAACTATTTTATTCATTGCATGATTTATTTTTAGCCTGAAACAACTGCATCCTAAAAATGGAGTTCCTGATGAGACAGGGGCTGGGCCGAGCTATGCGAGGTATCTGGGGATTGGCCGCTCAGCTTGGCCCTCAGTCTCCGCACGCGTGTGTCCTGAGCCTAAGAGTACTGCTTGGTTGGAGCCCAGGAGGTGGGGAGTTGGTCCTCGGGCCCAGGAGGGACAGAGGGGAGGGACCGAATCTACTTCTCTGCTCCCCACTTCTCTCAGCCAGTCCTCTGGAGTCTTCCGGCCGCTTTCCCGCACTCAGGCTTCCTGGAAAAGTGAAACGAAACTTCTCCCAGATGGAGAGAGTGCACCTGTTCATCGTGGGGGTCTACCTGCTGTCCTCCTGCCGGGCAGAAGAGGGGCTCAACTTCCCCACGTATGATGGCAAGGACCGCGTGGTCAGTCTCACAGAGAAAAACTTCAAGCAGGTTTTGAAGAAATACGATGTGCTCTGCCTCTACTACCATGAGGCAGTGTCCTCAGACAAAGTTGCACAGAAACAGTTCCAACTGAAAGAAATTGTGCTCGAGGTAAGCTGGGGACCTGCTCACCGCATTATCCCAGGGCGCATGGGCTGGCCAGCGGCTGGGAGGTGGGAACACCGGTGCGGAGACTCTGTCCTGAAGTCCAGCTGCAGTTTAGTCTGGTTTGAATCTGAAGATATCCTTGTTGCAAAGCTGGGCTGTGGGAAGAGCAAAGTGTGGGTCCCGGCTCCTAAAATGGGGGCAGTCAGATGTGTTGCACAACACATAGTTCTGATTTAAACTCTGTCACCTGATGGTCCTCTTGACTTTTCAAGGGCAATAGTCAATGTTAAATCTATCATTGAAAAGCCTGGTCGAAATGCAATTCAGAGATGATCTGTGGTTTCCATTTCGTGTGCTAACTCCCCCCTCTCCGCTCCCTGAAGTTTCCCCATGATCCTGGAGAGACAGGAGGCATTTGACCTTGCTTCTCCACATGGGTCAGATGGGGAATATCACAAAGTGGTCTTTGCCTCTAGGGATTTGGGTTCGGTCAACATTGCACAGTGTGCATATGCGGAGATCTGTAGTAACACGTTCATTAGCGGGATTTTTTTTTTTTTTCTCAGAAAGTTATTGGTGTGTGTTCAGGGCAGATGCTGAAGTCAGTTCTTATTTTATCTGTATTACATGGCCAGTTTGTAAGCCTGGCATGGGGGTGCATTCTCTAATCCTTGGTGAGTGCTCCAGGGCCAATTCCCACAACACCTTCTGGACAGTGTAAGGTTGCTTACACTTCAGGAGCACCTGTGAATGCCAGGAATTCTAGTAGTCACCAAGATCCCTTCACAGCCCCACGCCCAGCTTAGGCACAAACCTGGGGACAGGGCTATTTGAGAATTATAGCAGCTTATTAGCTAGCATATCAGAAAGCTCAACAGAATCAATATTTTGATTAACAAAGTTACCATATATCAAACACATGTAGATTTGAATCCCTCCAAATAGATACCAATAAATTCCATGAAAATCATCTCAAATATCATAAAATATAATTTAAAAAGTACTTGAGAATTCTAAGTGTCTCTTGATCATACAAACACCTATTTTCAGAGCTCTTCTGTATGGTGGCGTGGTTATTACAGAGAGCTTGGGTTGACAAAAAGCTAAGCATTTTAAAAATATCACAACTACCATCATATATTTCCCCAGGCTTATCCCGTGGGCTGGAAGTGGAAATTCAGTTCCCTCTGTGGGTTGCAAGCAAAGAGAAAGCAGGGACAGTTTTTAGATCTTTGTACTATATATGGGAATATCAGAGGCTGGAAGAAACCAGGACATACAGCATAGCTGCTGCTTAGCCCCTGAAATACTGACATCGTCATCTCTGTTTCAAATGGCCCTACTCAGTTATCAAGAGACACTTTTCTGAAGAAGTTCTTTGAAGACATAAGGATTCCACCCCACATGCTCGTCACTGTCTGATAGCCTGTAACTCAGAAAGAATGCCAGTACGAGTAATGATCTCCAGCATATTAAAATACATGCGCACCCACGCACACACATACACTTGCACACACATACACACACACACTCCCTCAAGAATGTATCTCCCCCAAAGACCTAGGGCCACGTAGACCTGAGAAAGGACTTTCCCCTGGGCTCACCATCCCTTCAGACACCTTTGATCCGAGAGTGCCTGGCAGAGACCCATGGGGCATAGGCGATGTCCCACAGGCTGCTGAAGCTGAGGTGGGAATCATTAGGAGGAGAAGGACACAGAACATGAAGTCAGGGAGATCTAGATTTATATTTTGGCTTTGCTTTTCCTGGGCACATGATATAGGGCAGGGACTTAATTTCTCTGAGTCTCTTTTTCTTATCTATAAATATGGGAAAAACAATCATTATACCTATGTAAGAAATAATTAAATAACAATAATATTTATTGGATGCTCACTGTGTACAGAGACTGTTCTGAGCACTTTGTATATGTTAACATGTTGAATCCTTACAATATTTCTATGACATTGGCATAGTTCCTATCCCCATTTTACAGAAGGGGACACTGAGTCTCAGAGAGGGTAAGTTGCCCAGGGTCACTCAATCAGTGCAGGCGAAGGTGGTCTTAGCCCCTGCATTGCACTGCTGCTGTAACCAAATAAGATGATGTTTAGTTAGCTGCTAGATACCCTGTTGAGGATCCTTTCTAGTCTGCCTTAAATAGAGTTGCTCCGCCCATGGGCTTGGGCCTGGAGAGGCCAGCTGTATCAGCAGCAGGGTTGAGAAGCACAGAGCAACCTCCCCCCCATCCCAAAACAGGATACCAGTCACGTAGCTGTCCCAACCAGGGAAGAGTCCCTGCTTCCTTAGTGATGACCCGGGAGCGGAGGGGGATTTGCTGGGGTACCTGTCAAGTGCAGACTCTTTCTCAGAGTCCAGGACAAAAAAGGTTCTGGGAATACCATGGGTAGAAAGAAAGGGATGTAAGCCTCTATACTTCTCTCCTCATCAAAACAGTTATTTTGTCCTTTTAATTCCCTGGACCCCCCCCCCCCCCCCAAGCTGCATTAAGGGAAATCCTCTGCCAGTGCCGGGGCTGTGGCTGCTGGGGGCTAAGAGAAGAGGAGGCAGCTCCCAGCGAATGTCCACAGGAATGAGGTCTCAGACATGGGCAGACAGGGCAGGGACAGGGCTCCTTTCCTCCAACTTGTTCAGGGAGGTGGCTTCCGACGTTTCTATCATAACTCACTCTGACCCAGTGATCATGGACACATGCATGCATCCACACACAGGAAACAGAGATTTCAAGGGACTATTACTGTTTGGGGAATACTTGGATTTTTAACAAAATTCCTTTTCTTCTATTTCATTCTGTTCTGTTCTTGTCTATTTTGATCTTTTTCAATTAAAAAATATTGATTCCAACCCATTAAGTCGATTGCATTCTACAATGATGAGCTGTCACTCCCCTCCTTGCCTCACCGCCAGCCAAAACACCTAAGAGAATTTTAGGGATTAGGAGCTCATAACTTGTCATGTAAGGGCTGCCCCGTTCTGACAAAAACTTAAAGGAGCTGACCATAGCTCCTGCCACTCGAATGGATTTTGCCTGCCACTCTAAGGGATGACCATGAAAAGACCCAGCAACAGCCCTGTCTGCAGGGTGAGGAGGCACTCCCCGACTTGGGGTCTTGAAATGCTGATCAGTCACACATACATCTGTCACTTGCACGTTGGGGTTTGGGCAGGGGAGAGATACTATGGATAAAGGAAAAGGAGACACGTGGGTTGCCCATTATGGAAGAAGGGCAAACAAAATCTACAGTGCAAGGAGCTCATTGTAATAATAGAGAGGCTTATAAGGTTCTCTGAGAGCACAAACAAGAGCCCCACTCTCTGGGAGAGAAGTGGAAGGCATGACAAGGAAGAACTGGTTTGTTACAATGAGTGGAATTTACCAGGCAAGAAGCAAGGGCTGGGGAAGGAACTGCAGGAGGAAGGGTTCTGACAACACTCAAGTATCTCCCCACCAAATTTTCCTAGAATTTGGCCATGATGGCCTCATTCTTTTAGGGTAGGTAGGGTTTTTGTCCCTATTTTGTTAAAGCCCTGTGGGCAGATCATTTAAAATATTGCCAATCACTGTACCTGCGTCTGACCGAGTTTGAGTTCTGAGTGAGAACAAGGTCTGATAAAGGGAAAGAATGTAAGGTCACTAAAAGCTTAGGCAGAAAAAGTGCAAATAAAATGATACCAGGAGGCACCAAATTCAAACTGCTGTCCAGTTTGGCTGGGTCTGGCTCTGGAAGGCACCAGGGGTGATGCGGGGTACATAGTTCGGTAGAGGTGTTCTGTAGAGGCTTGCTGAATGAATGACGTGTCTGATGAAACGTTGTCTTTAAGAAGCATCTAGATTGCTCTGAGCCCTTTACTTCAGAGCTGTGGCTTTGTAGTGATGGGACTCAGCCAGCTGGTAATCTTGATTCCTGGTTGGGCATTTCATCCACAAAGAGCACATACTCACTTAGAAATGTCAGAATACATGGAAAAGAAAAACAAAGACAAAAATAATAGCCACACAGAAAGAAACAGTTCACGTACTGAGAGATTTCTCTCCCATATTTTCTGTCTATATGCAAACATACATTTTTCAGTTGTTTTGTATTATTAATATAATTTTGTTTCCTTTTTTTTATTTCAGTATATTGTGAGCATTCCTCTGTCATCATAGAGTGTTATATTCTTGGCAAATGTTAATGCTGGCCTAGCATTCCACTGTATGACCATGCATATTTTTAAGATAAGTGGCCTATTTTGGGATGTTGACACAATTTTCAGAGTTTTAAAAATCTTTGTTTAGATTTTCATTGTACAGTTTCATCAAAAATTCTTTGATTTTTTTTTTTTTTAGCTAAATGGGATTTTCCTATTAAATTACCTGCCATTTACATTTTTTTCTCCCATGAATTAATTTTCTGACTTTCCCCCAGTTTTCTGTTGAGGTGTCAACACCATTTGGTTGCAATTTTATACAGTTTCCTTCAGCTTCAGCCAAGACAGTACACAGAGTTATGCCGTAGAGGCCAGATTCTGTTAGCATCATAGGACTCAGACTCAAGAGGAGGATCTGCCCAATGATTCCGATTCTTCCCTGCTCTTTTGTTTCTTGCTTTGACTCCCCCCCCTTGAAACTGCAATGCAAGCCATTGCTGCTATCATGTGTTCCACAAACGTTGCCAGAGAAAGTCCTCCAATGTCACCGACCTCTCTTGGGTTAGAATGCTTGAGAGGTGGTGTGCTCTAAAACATGGACTTTCAAATCAGGTAGATTCGAGTCCAGTTCTCAAGGAGGAAGTCTGTCTGTGGTCAGGCTCCTTGTTTTGTAAAGTGGAGACAGTGGTGGTGTGACGATGAGTTAGTCTGGCAAGAGCGTGGTTCAGGCATACGGAAGGTACTTTGACAAATATTGTCAACTTGCAGCCGGTGCTCCCCTTTCCAGTCATCATTTTAGATACCACCCACCCTAACCCTGCCACTTTACAGACTGAGGACACCAGGCCACTTGCAGAGAGCTCAGGACTGATAACACGGTGCCATGTTGCTTATTCTCAGCCAGCTGAGCCCCAGAGGGCAGAGAGGACTTGCCATTGCTCACAGATTCTTGATGTCTGCCCCCATGTGCAGCTCTCCCTCTGATCTCCATGACTTTGCTGACTGAGTCTGTGCTTGATAATACTCAGCCACTTCGCCCACACCATTTACGAACTGGGCTTCTTCCACATTCTCAGTTCTGGTGCCGTCCGTCTTTGAGGGATTCTTCCAGTCTCCTTCCAGCTCCTTTTACCTTATTCTTTCTCTCCATGGAGACATACGTGGAAGTTCTCTCTCTGGATTGGAAACCTCTGGAGGGCAACCTGAATTCAAAGCAAACTTGGTAATAGAGGAAGTGGAAAAAAAAGCAAATGGAATCAAATTGATATGGGCAAGGACCACAATCGGCTTGTGAGTCAAAAACACAGCTGGATGAATGATCTGGGGGTGTAGGGTACTGGACAGCAGAAGGAGGCAGAGGATGGCAGAGGGGGCTGTGCATAAGCGATATGGCTTCCACATTAGGAGTTCCTTAGCTCCCTGGGATTGGCGTTCCAAACACCCAAGCAGTTATGGGAACGGTTTACTTCTTCCTATCCCCACCTGCCTTCACACGGATATTATCCCCAAGTCCAAGGCCCACTGCCTTTCCTCTACACCACTCCACTTCCTGGAAAACAGCATTCCAGCCTGAACAAGGAGAAAGGAAAGAGGACTGAAACTTTTTCCTAGAGAGCTTCATGCCCATATAAAAACGATGTCTTGCTACCTCAGCACCTCTAGAAGGAAAGGAGAAAGGAGACGTGCATGGACCTTGGTTTCAGGATCTCTGGGCATTCTATATCACATCTCATGTTCAAAGATGATACTATTAACTGGGTATGTATGTTTTGGGGGAGCGAGTGAATAGGCCAACCTGTAATCAATACACATTTATTGGATTAGGAGAAACCATGGGAGATCTACTCAGGCAAGTTACAGAATGTTTTAGAGCCTGAAAATAAGTAATGTGAATCCCTGAACAGAACTATCAGTTGATCAAATATGCACTGCCCTTACCAGACTCTGAGTCACGTCAGCATGAATACGTGAATGAATGAATGAATGAATGAGTCAGTGAACAGAAGATGAACGAGCTGTGCTGCTTTCCTCGCTGTGAGCAGCTGACAGCCGCTTCGGTTGTTTAGGATGAGCTAGGTCTCTTAGATGGGCAGGCAGCCTGGAGTCTTGCAGGAATAGCCACAGCATCCTGCTAGCTGCATGCCAGGTTGACCCAGGTCTCCTAGTATTTTTCAACAGAACTTAGCTAGGGTGCAAGGTCAGACGCTGCTCCTGAGCGTCCCCCTGCAGGGACCTTCCGTTCTTCCTGCTTACGAGGTCCCACTTCCGCTCACCGCATAAAAGCTGCTGCCATCCACACACAACCTTCCCGGTGGCTCTCTCCCACGCCCTCTTAGATACTGAATGCACATCATCACATACGATGATTGGAAATGCCCTGTCTACCAGTAGGAAGACAGCTTGTTGTTATGACCAATTTTCCAGTGCCGGTAAGCAGATTATTTTCCAATAATTTTTGACGGTGATTCTGGCACAGATTTTTCAGTATGCCCTGTGGGGGATGAGGGAGGCTGGTTCCACCATCTGTAGCAGAATCAAGAATCAGAATCCTGGTCAGTGTAGGGCTCTGGGTTCTATTGCTACTTAAGGAAGTCTCTTGATACTGCTGCTCCCAGTCTACCAAGGTCCCTAACAGACTGAGCTCCCTTCTCTATTCAGCACTTAGTCTCCTAATCAGTTTGCATATCAGTGAAATCTCTCTGGCTGGGAGTGAGTGACACTAGATTTTAGACCCTGCAGTGTGCCCAATGTCATTGACGTGACTCTCGTGCTCTTTCTGAGCATGGCCGGCCTCTTATATCCAACCTCAGATGAGGGGGCCATGCTCAGGAAAAGCAGACAACTGGAGTTCAGAGTGCCTGAAATTCTCTCACACTTGCTTTTTGAGAGTCCCGGAGAGGCACCTCATTTCGCTCATCTATTAAACCAATCATGTAGTTTCAGCCAGTGAGTTAAAAGACTTAAATGGAATGCATGTGAATAAAAATTTCTTATAAAATTGTAAGAAGCTGTACAAGAATCAGATATTATCTTGTTATGCTGATTACTATTACGCTGATACTAGGAGATTAATCTATGTAGAATGCCTAAAGGAGTACCTGAAATATACCCAGTGCTTATCAAATGCTAATTCTCTTCACCTGTGGCTTGAAATTTAGACCATGTTGTAGGCTAACTGCAACAGTTCTCAACCTTGGCTACATACTGGAATCACCAAAGAATTTTTAACAATACTGGTGCCTTGGGGTTACTGTGTGGCTCAGCCGGTTGAGCATCCAACTCTGTGTTTCGGCTCAGGTCACGATCTCAAGGTCATGTTCTTGGGGTTGAGATAGAGGCCTGCATCATACTCTCTGCTCAGAGGGGGGTCTGCTTGAGATTCTCTTTCTGCCATTTCCTCTGCCTCCCCCACCCCTTACCACCTGCTTGTGTATTCTCCCTCTCTCTCTCTCAAATAAATCTTTTTAAAAAATTCTGGTGTTTGGGTCTCCTCCCTCCAGATACTGATTAAATTGGTGATGGGAGAAGAGATGTTTTTTAAAATATCAGTTTTTAAAAGCTCTTCGGGTAATTCTCATGTGCAGCCACGCTTGTAGACACTTTAGAATTGATGCTCAAAATGCAGACCCCAGAGCAGCGGCAAAGGCATCACCTGGGTGCTTGTTACATTTAAATGGGATTCTGCAAGTGATTCTTCCTAGTGATTCCTAACTCTGGGTTAGAGTTTACCAAGCACAGCAGTGGTCTCCTGGGCTAGAGAAATTTTCCAGATGGCCAGAATCGTGTTCCAACTGGTTGATCTTTGGTCTGTTGACATAGCTCTGGTTTGAACTGATGCCATAAATTGGTTCTGGGGTTGGAGGGGTTTAGGTCTGCCCTAGGACTCAAGCCCCAGTATTCACCCACTGTCCCCTCTCACAGCCAAGGACTAAGATTTTGGACCTCCTTAAAAGGGGATATTTGGGCCATGGGAAGTCTTACCCTACTTGAGAGGTTTCCAGTGGAATTATGGATTTTTCTGAGGCCAGATCAGAGGGTAAGCTTTGGGCAGGGTACAGGATGTACCTTCAGAAAGGAAAAAAATCATCCATTTGATTGCTATGTCACATTGCCCTTTTCCACAAAGAAATGGCAAAGTGGAGAACCCTGGAGAATATGGGATACTAACGGGTTTGTATGTATGGGTGTTAAAGTGTTTGACAGGAAACTATGGGAAATCTGCTTAGAGCAATCTAGTAAGTGTTCTATAATGTGAAATGGCCCTGTGACCACCCAAAGAGAAATATTCATTCCTTTATCCGTCACATGTTCATACCTGCTTCCTTACAAGATGCAGGGGAGGGGTGCCTGGGAGACTCAGTCAGAGCCAGTTAAGCAGCTGCCTCTTGGTTTCAGCTCTGGTCATGATTGCAGGGTCCTGGGATCAAGCCCTGGGCCAGGCTCCAAGCTCAGCGGGGAGTCTGTTTGAAGATTCTCTCTCTCCCTCTCTCTGACCCTCTCTCTCTGTCCCCTCCCCCATAAATAAATAAATCTTTTAAAAAGTCTTTAAAAAAAAAAAAACAACAAAATGCAGGTGATGTGGCTCCCTATAGCTAAAGAGATGTTCTTTTATTAATGCTAAGAACTCACTTCCTTTAGTTCTTTACTTAAAAGGCACCTTATAAAAGAAGTTATTTGCCTGACCTCCTACATAGCTCAGTCTCTGAGCACTCCTTTTAACCTCTCTTCCCTACTCTTTCTCCATAGCAGTAGGCTGACACATTGCCCACTGTCTGACACCCTTACAGAATGTAAAATCTATACAGGCAAGAGCAAAATGTTCCCTCCATTGCCATATGCCAGCTTCTACATCAGTGTCTGGCTCATGGTGGGCACTCAGTGGCATTTGTTGAGTGAATGTTAAATGAACAGAAGAGAAGAAGAAGAAGGGAGATAGCACTTGCTATAAATTTACCATAAACCGTACCCGATATGGGTGCTTTATGTATATTATTTTACTTAATTCTTACAGCATTTTTTCACAATGCATGCAAAGAAATGATCCCAAAAGTTAAGAGGGGGAAATTGCCCAAAGTCACAAAGCTATAAAATGGTGGATTAGGATTTGAACTCCTATCTGTTTGGTTCCAAAGGACATGTTCCTTCCATGACACCAAGGAACAGCTGAGAGGGATAGCTTCGTGTTTGTAAGCAGTGCCAGCTTAGAAAGGGACAAGTGTCTTTAGTTTGTATTCTGGATTTTCACCCACACTTGAGCAACATTTAATTGTACAGTTGGACTAGGTTGAACTGAAATGAACAGTGTGAGCAAATGGGCTAATGTTTCACGCCTACTTGGGATTTAATAAAAATCCAGCAAACGCTGGATGGATGGGTGGATGGAGGGATGGATGAATGATGGACGAACGGAAGGAGGAAAAGAGAGGGAAGGAAAGGTGAGCAATGGCAAATCTATTGCGTATACGGAAAATATCATTCTCCTTGCTCTCTCTTTAAAGTTAAATTAATTAAAAGAAGCATTGAGTGGAAAAGTATAAAATTAGATTGACCCTGTCATACCCAGGAATGTTTTTGTCATCCTTGCTTAATCCCACTGAAAAATGGGTAAAACTGATTAAAAAAAAAAAAAAAAAAACCACAGGACACTCAGTCCCAAGTATATATCCAGCATGGGCAGAAACCTCTAGGCTCTGCAAGGCTGACCCTGCCTTCAGACCTATTTAGCACTGGCAAATGTCCCTATGATTGCATTTCTAAACCCCAAGAGAGGAAGGCAAAATGAAGTTGCCGGAGTCAAGTAAATCTACAGATGGAATGATGTGGGAACCGTGGGCAGAGAATAGCAACACACACAGGATTCAGGTATTTCTTCCAACTGTTCATGGCCCCAAAATGGCATCCTCCAAACTTGCACCTGCTGCCCTCTGTAAAATCAGATGAGGTCAGGCTTATTTTGGTTTGGCTGTGGGAATGAATCCTCTCCTAGAACCAGTGCTCTCTCAGACAAGGTATACATGCCCACTCTGAAATTGCAGATCTCCTTAGAGCCCAAGTGCCTCCCAAATAATTGATGAGAGTTTACTGTGCACATCCCAGGGGCAGATAGTGAAAGACAGAAGTGCTATTAGAAGATCAGGGCTTGAACTGATGGAAAGAGATCATTTCTCCTTCCATCTAGAGAATTCATAGAGATTTTACAAGATGGAAAACCCACTGTTGATTCAGAAGTTTTTAGACCATTGGAACTTTCTTTTCTCAGTCC
Source organism: Mustela lutreola (assembly GCF_030435805.1). Lineage (NCBI taxonomy): Eukaryota > Metazoa > Chordata > Mammalia > Carnivora > Mustelidae > Mustela > Mustela lutreola. The sequence goes on along the minus strand of NC_081299.1, from coordinate 99,058,367 downwards.
AATACTTGATTCCAAACAGGATGTCTGGCCATGATATCCCTTAGGTAGACCTTCTACCAATGCTATACATTTTTTAAGTGGAGACATGAGATACCATGAAAGTCACCACTATCAAACTATCATAAGGGGCGCCTGGGTGGCTCAGTGGGTTAAAGCCTCTGCCTTCGGCTCAGGTTATGATCCCGGGGTCCTGGGATCGAGCCCTGCATCAGGCTCTCTGTTCATCGGGGAGCCTGCTTCCCCCTCTCTCTCTGCCTGCCTCTGCCTACTTGTGATCTCTGTCTGTCAAAAACATAAATAAAATCTTTAAAAAAAACTATCATAAGATGAAGCAGTAAGATGAAAAATTCAGGGATAGGAGGTTTCAGAATCACATGGTTTTTCTTTCAAAACAGCAGCCCCCCCCCTTTTTTTTATAGTTTGGACACCTCTGGTTGGTCTGGAGGATTTTCATATCATTAACAGCTCGGCCTTAGCATCTAAGGTGACTTTGTCCACCAAGAAAGCCAGCCCTCCAAAGCATTGAGTCTGTACCCGAGAGCCTTGGAGGCTCTCTCCGAGAGAGGCCTTGGAGGCCTTGGAGGCTAGAAGAGGCTCCCTCTTCTAGCAACTGGATGCAGCTTTATCCAGATAAGCTGTTTCTGTTTGAACAGCTATGTGGGAAGACGGCCAGTGCGCCATCTTGCAGTGTGCTGGGCCCCGCCAGCCAAAGCCGCTTCTGAGTGCCCGCGGAGCCTGTTCCAGGAGTGTCCGCCTGCTGCCCACTGCCCCACGCCAGGCAGGCCTCTCCTCACCATCTGCTGTGTGCTGGGCAGGAGGCGGACCAGGCCGGCCACCAGGTACTCCTTTACACGCTCACCTGCCTCTACTTCACACCCACACGCACGGTCACTTTGGCTCAGGACCCCAAACGAATCTGACCATACGTTTCCGATTTATTTATGAAGGAAACGAGAGCGTCTCCTGTATTCACGGGAAAAGGTGAACATGACACATAAACAGCAGCCCTCAATATTGCCCCACAAAGAAGCACACGCTTTGGGGCACCTGGGGGGCTCAGTCGGTTGGGCATCTGCCTTCAGCTCGGGTCATGGTCCCAGGGTCCTGGGATCAAGCCCCATTTTGGACTCCTTGCTCCGCAGGAAGCCTGCTTTTCCCTCTCCCTCTGCTGCTCCCCCTGCTTGTGCGTACTCTCTCTCTGTCAAATGAATAAATCATCTTTGAAAATGGAGCCACAGTGTCAGGTTGGAACCCAGCTATGTTACTTAAGTGCTGTGTGGCCTTGGGCAAGTTGGTTGACCTTTCTACGCCTCCATTTCCTCAACTACAAACTTCTGCTTTCTGTGGGTTTTGGGAAGATCCAGTAAGATAATCTATGTAAGGGACTGGAGCAGTATCTAGCACATAGAAAACACCCAATGGGTGCTCTTTTTCTTACTGTTACACTGCTTCTCAGCATGGTGGAAAGAACACACAGCTCTGGTTCTTGGGTCTCGTCCCTGGCATTGACAAAAGACGGAGCCTAAGAACACCAGTAGAAACCATCAACAGCCTCCATTTTCCCCTAAAGCTCTCTCGGAGGCCACCCATTCCAGCCTCAAGAAGTCCCAATATTTACTTCCATCTCGTAAAATAGCTGTTCCACTCCCTCGCCTTCCTCCTGCCTGGAGCCATCACGTGCCAACGCCCAGCTATACATAGCCTGGGCCTCATCTGCAGGTGGCAGAAAGTGCCGGGAGATTACTGGGGATAAACGTCAGCTCTCCAGTTTCAAGGGAGGACACACAGCTGCTGAGTGACTTGACACGTTGCCAGATGGTATGAGGGATAGTGGGTGAAAACAGGGTGCTTTTTGGCTTACAAGGAAAGAGCAGCATTGTAGCCGGGATATTTTTAATGACCAGCCTCAGGGACGTTCACTTTGAGCAAAGACCTGTGACATTTTTTCCCCAGGCTCCTCAGTACTTCATTTTCTTCAGATTCTTGACCCTGCAGAAAGTACCCCCCAACCCCCACTCTCAGTTCCCTTTAACAGAACCTCCCCATGCCTTCCCCACCTTCCCTCTGACCATGAGATGTGGCACCAATGGAGCTTTCCTCAGTCCATCCCGGGAGATAAGGGGTGCCATGAAGGGACTGCACTTGGAGGGTCAAACACAGGGTCCTGATGGTCTGCATCTGCTCTCCCAAGGCCTGGGGGGCGGTCAAACGGCCCTCGGAACGTGCCCCCTGGTGCGGCTGGATGACTCTTTCCTGCCTTTCATGGGCAAACTTCTTGAACCAGGGATCCACACCTGCTCTAACATATCCTTGCCACCCACTCAAATGCTTAACTCCCAGTGCTTTGGCTTCTGGCCCAGCTCCTCTCTGAAAGGTCACCAGTGACTTACCAGTCCTGAAACGAGAGGCCTAGTGGTGGTCCCACTGTCCATGACTCCCTGCACTATCCCTGATCCGGCCACCTGCGCCTTCTCCCCTGCTGTGACTTTGGAGTCCCCACACTGTGTTCCCCGTCTTCTGATTCCTTCCCCAGGCCTCCATGCCTCCAGGGCACGCTCCTCTTTCTGCTCCTGCCTCCTGTGAGACGGCCAGTTTCCCATCCTGTGGTTTTCTCACACCCTGGCCTCCCTGAAGATGCTACCTGCCCTTCTGCCCCCACCTCTCCCCTCCACTTCTCTCTTTGAGACCCCTCCCCCGAGCACCAGGTTGACACCTCCAGCTCTTGGCAGGACTTGGATTGCCATGAACGCACTGCATCGAAATCAAGACAGAGAACTTTGCCTCCGGGTCTGGCAGGCCCCAGCTGATGTCAGTGTTTCGTTCTTCCGTTCGTTCCCTGGCTGGGGACCCTGGCACCATCTCGCCTCTTCTTTTTGTGAGGTCTCCCTCCCTTCTCTCTCCAAAGCCACGGAAGAGCTCTAATTGGACTGACTCTACACTTGGAACATCATTCCCTACGTTACCTCCATCCCCTGCCACCGCCTCAGTCTGAGACCCGTCCTCTCCCAGACAACGCATCAGCCTCTCAGCTGGTCACCCTTCCTTTGCACTCTCCTTTCTGTCAGTCAGAATAGACCCTCCTCCAACTCCGGTTAGCTGTATTGTTCTCCTACCCAAATACCCCCAGTTCAGAACCACTCTCCTCATATTCAAATCCTTTACCCTCTTTTTCTTTTTCTTTTTTAAAAGATTTTATTTATTTATTTATTTGACAGAGATCACAAGTAGGCAGAGAGGCAGTAGAGAGAGAGAGGAGGAAGCAGGCTCCCTGCTGAGCAGAGAGCCCGATGCGGGGCTCAATCCCAGGACCCTGGGATCACAACCTAAGCCGAAGGCAGAGCCTTTAACCCACTGAGCCACCCAGGCACCCCTACCCTCTTTTTCTTGTATGCCTTAAATACACCACTCCATTCAGCAACCTCAGATAACCTCTCTGTTCCATTCCATACCCTCCCTGCACATCTGCATCTCCAAACCTCTGCTTCTGCCATCTTGTCCTCCTGAGATGCCCTTGGGGCTGGCTTCTGCTTATCCCCGTGCGGCTCCGCCATTCAAGGTCTAGGGGGCCTCTCCTCTCCCAAGCAGTATCCTCTTGCATTCATTCATTTCCTTGAGAAACTAATTGTGTTTTTAGTTTACTGCAAGGTAGCAATGTGGTTCCAGTTCTTCTGATTTTTCAAGGAAAGTTGGAAACCTCAATTTCCATGTGAAATTGCTTAATTTAAAAATTTTCACACTATGCTGTAAAGATGGTTTTACCAGAGGCACATAGTCCCTTAAAATTACAATTTATAGTCTACTTCATATACCATGCAGATAGCAAATTATAATATATTCAGTGTACAGAAACAAAAGAGAGTAATAATTCTTTTCAGGACGGGTTTTTGGATCTATAAAAGTAGATTTTCTTGGTAATCAGGAGTTGGATGTTCATCCTATGAATTTGGGATTTAAATGACAGGACAAAAATATGGCAGTGTTCATCACTTCTTCATTTTACAGGTGAATTTAGTAATGTAACATTTCTATCAGTTAATGTCATTAGATGGCTTTAAAATCTTATTTTTATTTTATGAAAATATTCAATGAAACAAATTTATTATAATTTTTTTTTTTAAATAAAGGAGGGAGAAAGGCAGGGGAGGAGCAGAGAGAAAGAGAGAATCTTAAGCAGGCTCTGTGCCTACCTTGGGCCTCTACCTCACAACCCTGGGATCATGACTTGAGCCAAAATGAAGAATCAGAGGCTTAACTGACTGAGCCACCCAGGCCCACTTCAATGAAACAATTTTCATTGCGATGTAACTGACATCATATTATTAGTTTTAAATGTACAACATAATGATTTGATACCTATGTATATCGTGAAATGGTCCACCACAGTAACTTTACCTAACACATCCATCACCATACATAGTTACTAATTTTTTTGTGATGAGAATATTTAAGATCTATCCTCTTAGCAACTTTGAGAAATACAATACAGTATTATTAACTAGGCCTATTATGCTGTATATTACATGCCCAGAACTTACTTTTCTTATAGCTGAAGGTTTGTACCTTTTGACCCCTTCATTCATTTCACCCAACCCCCACCACCTTTGGCAACCACTCATCTGTTCTCTGTATCTACGAATTCAGTTATGTTTTTTTATTTTGTTTGTTTTTAGATTCTATAATTCAAATGAGATCGTCCTGAAGGCAAGGAATTAATGTTTTTTGAGATCCATTCTGGTCAGTTACTCAAAGGGAGAGCAGGGGGAGAAAAACAGACAAGGACACTTTGTTTGTTTACAGCTCTCAAATAAGTAAGTACAGCTAAGTGATTATATAAGTCAAGGCATCCTTTACAAATTGAGAAAGAGGTGTAAAGGAAAATTATAATGTGCCTCAGACAAGAGTACAAAGGGCACCTGATTCAGACCAGGAGTCAGGGCATGTCTCTTGAGAAGCTGATGTTTATGTGTAGACTTCCAGGATAGTTGGAGTTGGTGACAAATGGAAGGAAGAGACTTCTAGAAAGAGAGAACGGCATATGTGGAAGCAGAGCACCTTCAGTGCCTTTCTGTGGGTAGAACAAAGCATTCCCTTCAGGCAACTGCAGCTGGTGCCCAGCCTAGGGCTTGGGAGTACTGCTGAACAGACACCCCATGCAAAGGCCTCCCAGGGTAGAAAAGAGCTTGACAGTTTGAGGAACTGAGGAAGAGTGTATTAAGTAAGAAGTGGAGTGGCCCCAAATGAGGTTGAAGAGGCAGAAAGGCCAAACCATGAAGGCCGTGTTGGCCATGTAGGGATTTTAGACTTCATTCTGAGTGCATGGAAGGTAAATACACACTGCTTATCACAGCTCACTAGGCTCTGTGTGATTTGACTTCCCTGCCCACGAGCTCTCTCTCTCTCTCTAATTCTCCATAACCCTTGCTTTCTACCTTTTGTCTTTTTGTACCTACCAGTTAATTTTTCATTAGCTTCCTTCTTAAAGAAATCACAGAGTTCTTGACACTCTGTATCTTACACACTTTCATTGAGCACATACCTTGATCATAGCAGGTCCTGGATGAATAGTTTTTGCTTTCTTTCCATTCCAATACATTAGGCTTTGGTTCTTTTGAATTGGCACTAAGTCCAGAGTCTTATCCAGCTATCATAATATTAAGAAAATAAAACATCTATTAAGCACTTACTGACTGCCACACTGTGTCAACAACTTTACGTGCATTATCTCATTAATCTTCAGCCTTGTGAAATAAATATTGTTATTGTCCATATTTTGTAGCAGAGTCCCAGCACTTGTGATCTAGTCAGGAATCCAGGTCTCTGACACCAAGCATTGTATTATTAACCAATGGGCTAAACTATTTGAAGATGGGATTCATTTATTCATTTAAAAATGAGATCTACTTTGATTCTATCATTGTAGAGATAACAATGGTGTGATAAATACCTATACGATGCAATATAATGAGAGAGAGAAAGGGTATACTATGGATAGCTACTTATTTACACTGACTTATGCAAATAATCTAGTATTACTTTTTTTTTTTTTTTGTAAAGTTAGTTTGTAGTCAAAATAATCATCTGGGGTCAAAGCAAATCCTAATGTTTCTGGAAAGAATGAGCATTGCACCAGTACCCAAGGCTGTGTGTACAAACCCCATTGTGTGTGACAACCACATTCTCTAGGAAAGGCAATAGATAAGACCATCTGAGAAGTAACCAACCAACCAAACAAAACCAGTGGGGAAAAGATTATAAGTCAACAGGGGAAAACTGTAATCACATCAGAAAAGAATATTCCAGTTTTTTGAGAATTCAGGAGACATGTTGACTCTGTTTTTTCTCTCTGACTCCTATTTGTAACTCTTAATCACTATAATTAGTGACAATCGCCTCTTCCTATTTTGGTTCAAAATCCCTTGATCTTAGAAAGTGCTTGGGCCAGTCCATCCATTCATCAAAGTATGCTGCGTCTCTAAGCTGCTACACGAGAGACGAGAGGCACAATATGGGTCCTGGTGTCCTTAAGCAGGAAAGGTTGACCCTGCAGAAGAGGCTTATACACGACTCTAATGACTGTGAAGTCAGTGTCAGAGTGCCATGCCCCTGCCATGGGCTTTGGAATTCACAGAAAGGAGGCTGGAGTGAAAGATGAGCCTGGAGCTGGCTTTACAACCAGGGGTGCCAAGGCTGGCAGCAACTGAGAGAGCACAGTGAGACTGGGCTGCAGGAGAGTGGAGAAAGGAATACATGAGCTGGAGATTTAAGATCAGAGCAAAGGCGGAGACAAGATGTAGCCAAGTCGGAGAGTCTGGCTGGCCCCATCAGCTCGGTAGGGATTCTTGGTCCTGGGGGGCCTGGGTCATGTCAGGACTCAGCCCAGGAGGGCCCAGTCTTTCACCACAGACCTTCTCCCCCAATCCAGCCTCACTGCTTTCTCTTGGGTTGCCGCCAGTCCTGGCCACCCTTGGCTCAGCCCATGGGGGTGATTGCTGGGACTGACGGGAGTGATGACAGAGCTCAAGTGGGGAGGCTTTGGGCCTAATCAGGTTGGGGGGCAGAGTGACGGGACACTGCAGGGACTGCACCTACGATTGCCAAGGAGGAGGTACACAGGTCTCAGCTAACATGCGTTTCTGGCCCATCTGTGACTACAAACTCTGTTCGTCCATCTGTTTTTAGGATAGTGGCTGACTATGCTTAGTTAAACAAGAAACCCAAGAAAAAGGGCTGAGCTTGTTTGAGACAGCGCCTCTCACTCATAGGGGTTCAAAAGTCACATATAAACATGGATAAGGTAATAGATGCCATGCTTTCCATGCCTAGGGGAGGCATGCATTTGCAGCGACCTAAAGCCCAACAAAACATGGTGGTGTATGCCTAGGAGAGGTCAGGGGTAAAACTTCTGTTCAATTCTCAGAGTTCATCACTTATATTCTTACTGTAATTAACATTTCTCTCCTGTGCCTAAGGTAGAGGGGTCAACAGAGCCAAGCATGGGCCTGAGGGTCACAGTTGAAAAACATGATAACCGTATCACTTTTGGATGAACTGACAATCTTTTATAGCAGTGATTTCCACAGTGTGGTGTGTGGCCTGAGATCTGCTGTGTCAGAATCAAAGGGTGTGGCAGTGTGGCTTACAAAAACATACATTTCTGAACCCCATCCCAGCTCTGTTCTCTACTTTCTGGTGTGGAGGCCCAGGAAGCCTCATTTTAGCCAGTGATTTAAATGCATGCTGCTGCTTAGGAACCACTGCTAGAGGCTCATGCTCCAGGAGTAGGGAAACTTACTAATATCTCAAAGCCATTAGGTCTCACCATCATTATTTTTGAATGATAGACAAGGGAACATTTGCATCAACGTTTTGATAGCACTAAATAGGGCAGAGCGGCTTCTATGTCTACATTTCAGAAATGACCTTGTCTAATAAATTGAAGGCCGTAGACAAAAGCCAAGTGACTTTGCAGAAAGATGGGCCTGTTTAAGCATTGCAGGAGAGCTTAGATGAGTCATCACATAAACACTGATGATGTTGTCTTTCATCCTAAGCCTTCCCTAGTCTTGGTCAAAATCCAAGAAAGGAGAGAAAACTGCCTGAGGGGCAGGTGGTGCCATTTGTTGCCTGCCCCTCCACCCCTAGTCACCAAGGCCACTCCACAGAGCAGCTTCTGAGCTGTGACCAATATGCTTAGCCTTAAAGGAACAGAAGTGGTTAGGAGCAGAGAGAAAGAAAGAGAATGAGGAGCCTGTGAGAAGGTTAAGAAGGGAAGAATGAATAGGCACAGAAAGTCCTCAAAGAAGTTGTAACAAGGAAGGAAATCCAAGGGAGAAGCCATAGATGCCGGCAACAGTGAAGGGAGACAGGGATGAAGAGAAAATGAGAGAAGCAACCACAGAAGAGGAAGCAGATGGATTTATAGCACAGACTGTAGAGCCAAAGAGATCCAGGGTCACTCCACCAAGAAAACAATAAATCTTAAAGTTATGTGCACCAAAGAACAAAATAGCAAAATGTGTGCAACAAACACTGATAGAACTGAAAGGAAAAGTAGACAAATTCCTAAGAATGAGAACAAGGCATGGATGTCCACTTTTAACTACTTTTATTCAATATAATGTTGGAAGTTCTTGTTGGTGCATTAAGTGAACACAAAAAAATGAAAGGTATACAGATTGGGGTAAAAAATGTCCATATTCGTAAATGACACAATTGTCTACATAGAAAACCCAAAGGAATCTGCAAAAGCAAAACAAAAACCTCTTAGAATTAATAATAGTTCAGCAGGGTTGCAAGATGCAAGATAAACATACATCAACCAATTCTATATCTATTTACTGGCCATAAACACATGGACATCAAAATTTAAAATATGATACTATTAAAAAATCACTGAAAACATTTAAATAGTTAGGTATAAACCCAACAAAACATGCATAAGACTTGTATGCTAAAGACTACATACTGCTGGTGAGAGAAGTCAAAGATCATCTAACTAAATGGAGGGGCATACCATGTTCATGAGCTGGAAGACAATCGAGTAAATATGTCAGTTCTCCCCAAGTTAACATACAGATTTAAAGATTCAATGCAATTCCTGTGAAGATCCTAGAAACATTTTTTGTAACTATAGACAAGATTATTCTAAGTTTTATATGGAAATGCAAAGAAACTAAACTAGGTAAAGCAATTTTGAAAAAGAAGAATCGTGTGGGGGTGCCTGACTGGCTCAGTCAGGGAAACATGCAACTCTTAATATTGGGTTGTGAGTTTGAGACCCATGTTGGGTGTAGACATTACATAAAAATTAAATTAAAAAAAAAAAAAAGAATCGTCTGGGAAGAGGCAGTTTACTCACCTTCAAAGTCTATTTTAAAACTACTGCTATCAAGACCATGTGGTATTGGCAGACAGAAAGGAGAAAGCAGCAGTAGATCCATATAATTATGTCAACTGATATGCACAAAGGTACAAAAGCAATTCAATAGAGGAGAGATGGACTTTTTAACAATAGTTAACTGAACAGAAAAAAAAAAGAACTTCAACATAAATTTCACACTTTACCTAAATATAGCTCAAAATGGAACATGAAATTAAAAGTAAAATTAAAAATATACAAATTTTAGAAAAAGAGGGGCACCTGGGTGGCTCAGTTGGTTAAGCATCCAATTTTTTTTCTAAGATTTTATTTATTAAGTGGAGAGAGTGAGAAAGAGAGCACAAGCAAGGGGGAGAGGCAGAAGCAGAGGGAGAAGCAGATTTCCTGCTGAGCTGGGAGGGTGACATGGGGCTCAATCGCAGGCCCTGGAGGTCACAACCTGAGCCAAAGGCAGCCATTTAATCATCAGAGCCACCCATGCACCCCCAAGCATCCAGTTTTTGATTTTAGCTCAGGTCATGATCTCAGGGTCTTGGAATGGAGTCCTTTATCAGACTCCCTGCTCAGTGAGGAGTCTGCTACAGGATTCTCTCTCCCTCTTTACCCTTCCCTCTACTTGCTCTCTCTCTCTCTCTCAAGTAAATAAATAATTTTTTTCACAAAAATTTTTTAGAGAAAGAATTAGGAGAAAATTTCAGGGTACAGGGCTAGACAATGAGTTCTCAGACTTAACACCAAAGGCCCAACCTATAAATGGAGAAACTGATAAATTGGACTTCATCAAAATTAACAACTTTTCTTCTGTGAAAGACCCTATTAAGAGGATAAAAATAATAAGTTATGGAGTGGGAGAAATATTCATAAACCACATCTCTGACAAAGGGCTAATATTAAAAGCTCTCAAAATTCAACAATCAAAAAGCAACCCATTTAATGTATAGGCAAAGACCTGAAAAAGAATTTCATGGAAAAGAAGACAGATGTCAAATAAGTACATGAAAAAATGTTCAGCCTCATTAGACATTAGGGAAATGCAAATTAAAACCATAATGAAATGTCACTACACATCTGTTAAAATGGCTAAAATTAAAAATAGTAACAACCACAAATGCTTGCAAAGATGTAGAAGAACTAGATCAATCATCACTACGTTGCTGGTGGGAATGTACAGCCACTTGGTTAGACAGTTGGGCAGTTTCCTTAAACGCTAAACATGCAATTACTATACTCAGCAATCATGCTCCTCAACATGTTTCCTAGAGTAATTAAAACCAACCTTCACAAAAAAACCTGTGCATTAATGGTTGTAGCAGCTTTCTTCATGATAGCCAAAAACTTTAAACAACCCAGATATACCTCAATGGATGAATAATTGACCAAACCGCAGTACCTCCATACCATGGAGCACTTTAAAAAATAAATGACCTTTGATATACACAAAAATCTCAATGAATCTCCAGAGAAATATGGTGGTTAAAGAAGATAATCTGAAAAGTTTACATACCTCGTGATTCAACATTCTTGAAGTGAAAAGGTTATAGAAATCTTTTAGGAAGGGGATGAGGGCAGGAACAAGCAGATAGGACTATAAAGGGATAACATGAGGGGTCCTTGTGGTTACGGAAATATTCTGTATCTTGACAATATCAATGCCAAAGTCTAGTTTGCAATATTGTATGGCAGTTTTGCAAGATGTTACTTTGGGGGAAACCAGGATGTGCAAGGGATCTCTGTATTATTTCTTAGAAGTGCACGGTAATTTACAATTACCTTTTAAAAAAAGTTTAAAGAAAAGTGATATTAATATTTCATGATCTTTCTGGTAGCTTCTCCACTGTTTCTATTTAAGCCCCCATTAGTCAAATGGCAGGACTTAGACCTCAGTCTGTCAGGGCCTCCCTGCTTCCTTAGAGCTGAGTTTCAGGGAGGTTAACACAATGCCAGTCCCGCGCTTGACGTCATCATCCGTGCTGTTGTCTACCCAGAGTGGCTCCCAGCCATCTGTCCCCCTAGGACACTGCTGCATCCTCTTCTCTGTTGTGGCTGATGGTTCCATTCCAGTGTACCACTGGTTCTTCCTCTCTGTGGGCTGCGGGAACACTTCAGGGGCCATCTTGGATCTATCGGCCAGACACACCCAGTGCACATTCCTACTCCACAAGCCCAGGGGTTGAAGGTTGAGAACTGTGCTTGGGTATTGGGGACACCGGTCTCCTTTGTTTTCCTCAGCTTTTCTGGTGTTCCTCAGTTTTTTCAAGACCGAGAGGGAGGATTTAGATGGGGCACGGTTAAGTGACCACACAGGGTGCATTGTGAACTCTTGTACCGCCACCTGACTCCAGGTTCAAATGGTGGCTAGCAAAGGGCTCTGAGCCCCTTGTCATGTATCCATGGTCATCCAAGTATTCTTGGCTTCCTGTTTGAGTCCTACCTCCCCAATTTAAAGTTTATCCACCTTGAGGGCAGAGGAGGGTATGGGACAGTGGACATAGTCTTCCAAATCCTATATCTTAGGATTCTCACATTTTCTCTCTTTGGTTCTCAGCCTTCTGCTGAACCATCCTTCTGCTGAGGGGATAGCATGGAATCCCTTTATGCTGCTTGAATTGGTCAGATTAGCAGAACATATGGAGGAAAATCCTCTTGTTATTACGTCATAATATTCTCCCATGATGTTTTCTGCCATCTTTCTGCCCTCGGTCTGCTCACCCTCTGGCTTGTCTTCTCCTTCAGCTTGTGGCCCAGGTCCTGGAACATAAAGATATAGGCTTTGTGATGGTGGATGCCAAGAAAGAAGCCAAGCTTGCCAAGAAACTGGGTAAGTGGGACTTTCTGAGGTATACCAGGAAGAAACGAATGTGTCTTGCAAAAAAAGAGTACAGTTTCACTTCTTTCTGCATGATAGCTGGACTATTTTTAAACAAATATGAAATGATTCTGCACACCTCATTCTTGGGTTGAGGAAGAGTTTCATGAAAGCAGTATTGGCCTGAATTGAATGATTTCACATGAATGATCTAATGTAGCTTTGCTTCATTGTAGAAACTGACGCAAAAGAGGCAAACCTTTCTTTTTGGCTCCTAGTGGGGGTTAAAAGCCTAGCCTCTTTATGTCACTCCATGGTGATCTCTCTGGGGAAAAGAAAAATCTCTTCTCCCATCACTATTATTTCCTTACCTCATGAATGAAGCAGCCAGCACAAGATAGCACTAATAGTAGTGACTCTGGGGTCACAGTGGTTCTAAGTGTAAAGCTAAACCTCAGCTGGGCATAATTGTTGAGGGCGAGAGGGAGGATTTAGATGAGGCATGGCAATGTGACGGCACAGTGCATGTGTCCATGTGTCTTGCTTAAGTCCAAGTGCACTTTAAGAATCTCACACCCCTAATACCAAGAGAGAGAGAATATGGGGCGTTCCTCTGCTTTCTGAACACCCACACATGGGTACCGCCCATTTTGCCTTTTCTGCATGACCAGTGGAGAACGGCTATTTAAAAATAGCAGGAGGTTATAAAACAGGACCTTTGAAGAAAGGTTAATTGGATTTGGAGTAGTAAACATAGTGGGGGAGAAAAGATTAGTAGTGGCGTCAGGTACATGGAAGTTCATTATCTGAGGACATTACAAACAATTGTCCTTTATTATATTTTCAAGAAGACCAGCTTTTTTTTTTTTTTTAAGATTTATATTTTTTGCGACTGTATTTAGGTTAGATACAAATAGAAATTCACAACTATAAAATGATAATGAATTATTAAGAATGTCTGGGGTATCGTTTTCCCTGGAGACAAATAAAGGAATATGTTTTCCCTCTGAGCAGGAGAACTAAGTGTGTTAACTCTTTCCCCAGTCAAAAGCAATTCAATGCCATGTTTCTCTTCCTCCAGAATTTATTGATTCCCTAGTTTTCTTTCCTGTTGTTATCATGGGAAGCTGAATTGGGGAGAACTTCCAGTAAATTTAGTTAGAGGAAAGCACTAGTATTTCAGTGATCTAAAAATTTAGCCAGGGGACAAGCTGGGCGAGCTTTCCTAAGAATGGACCAATGGATATTCTCCCAGTGGATGGAGCTTGAAAAATCAACATGATCTTTTCCTGAAAAGCTCACCCTGGAGGAACTGGGGGAGGTTCTTTTGAACCAAATAGTTCTCAGAGTTTTTAGGAGAGTTGTATTTCGTGAAGCTGCTCCTTCATCTTCTCCTCTCTTCCATTTGCCTGAGTTTCGTCTCCATCAGGCTATGCCTGAACTACTACAAAAGCCTTCTAACTGACCTCACTTAGAACAAAATCTGACATTGGGATATCAGCTGATGTTCCCAAGGTACCCTTCATGATCAGTTATTGCTGGCCTCAAGGTTACCCAGTACAGAGGCCCTTTGGCTTTACAAATGGTGCTCCAGGGTGTGCCCTGGGCTCTTCAGACGCGCTCTGAGTGGGATAGAGCAGGCGGTGGGCCAGCCTCCTTTTCCCTAGAGATTCTGCAGGAGAGTTCAATTGGAGAAAGCCTTCTCCAGCTAATAGAGAGCTTGGAAAAAATTAATCTAAGGAGTCAAGGATTCTATACAGTTGAACTAAATGCCATCCTCGGTTATTTAATATTCCTGGGGAAAGTTTTCCAGCAAGCATTTGTTAAAGCACACAGTATTATGCCAGGAGCGATGGAGGGTAGAAAAGATGCAGAACCTTCCCTTGTGGCATTATCAGCTAACTGGGGAAAAAAAAAAAAAAAAAACATGTGCAGAATTCAGCAATGATAGAAAAGTAAACTTTTCATTCTGGCCACGGACATTTTTGGGGTCCCTGATGTGTCCAGGATCTGTGCAAGATCCTGGGGTGCTGAGCGGACCGTGGTTCTGCCTTTGGAGAGCTTTCTGTTCCGGTGAGTACTGTACATGGAGCCAAGAGAAAAACAATGGTGGCAAGAGGGTGGCCTTCTTGGGGAAAATGAGTCCAAAGTGGAGACCCGAAGGAACTGACCAGGATTGGGGTGCGGGGGGCAAGAGTAGAAGTCACTCCAAATTTGGGGAACCAGGAGAATATCTGTGACTTTTCCTTTACACACCCTCTCACATCAGCACAAGGGCTAGAAGCAAGGAAGCTGCACAGGGGGTTAAGAGGGCAGGCCTATCCAGGAGAGAATGTGAAGTGTAGAACTGGTGCTAGGTTGTGGAGGGACTGGAATCTGGAATGCCTGGCTAAGAAGTCAAGTGGGCAGGGGGCAATGAAACTTTTGGTAGGGAGAATAGGGTTGGCAGTATTTCTGGAAAATTAAAGCAGTGGTAGGGTAGAGAATAGATTTTTCTTTCAAACTAAAGTCCTGGTAGAGCTTCTGGTTCTTAACGATTTCAGTTTAAACATGTGCTTTGGGCGCCCTTGACAAGAGTGTTTTCAAGAAACTGATCCTAAGTTGAATGCTGGCCCCACTGATCCTGACCCCACTATCATCCAGGGATCCTGAGCCAGATGTCAGCCCACAGGATGGCTCTTCTTGCATTGGAATGACCTTGTCTTGTGGACTCTTTGTTTCTTCCAGGTTTTGATGAAGAAGGAAGCCTGTATGTTCTTAAGGGTGATCGTACGATTGAGTTTGATGGCGAGTTTGCCGCTGACGTCCTCGTGGAATTTCTTCTGGATGTAAGCATTTATGCACAATGGGGCTCTTTGGGTTCAAATATAAGGGAAAGTGAAATCCCAAAGTAAGAACCAAGAAGCTGGAAAATCTGTCCTGGTCTAAGACTGATTCCTCGGGCTTCACAAAAAACTAAGGAGGACTTACTTCGCAATGCTATTTTCTTCTGGTGGGAAGCTGGTCCTTAAGTTACCTCAGAAATTGTTTTATTAGGGGTCACTAATCGCGACTGTGTTGTAGTAACACACTAAGTTTCTTAGTAATTAGACGCTACCATCTCCTGAAATCCCCCTGGCTTTGTTCTAGGGCTTCTGAAGAAGAGCTGGGGAGAGTGGGAAGGAGAGGTGGATAATCACCCAAAGAGGAAGTAATAATCAGCTTAGTTACGGTCAGAGCAGGATAAAGAGCAGGGCTAACAAGCCCCCCAATATCACAGTCCCTCTCAGCCATGGGGGTACAACACTCCCAGAGCCATCTGCTCAGGCACATAGAGGAACAACACATAAAAATATGTTATCCATAGACAAACTCATACTTTCCATAATAGCCATGAAGCTGAATGCTTTTGAACAGATTCCTGTGCAGGTAAACGATATCCATACCGATGATTCCTTGTCTACCAGCTAACACACGGTGGCCTGTGCCTTTTCCTCATGGCCTCAAAAACCCAGAGAGAGTGAGTCAAAAGTGAGTGGAAAGCCACCTCCTGCAAAAAAAACCACCCATGGACTCTGCCTGGCTCTCTCCTGGACCCATCCCTGCAAGCCCTAAAAAAAAGTGAGGGAGGCAACAGAAAATTCTGGGCCAATCTCTATCAGCTAAGTGGAGCCTCTTAGATGCACATGACAGAACCCATGCCCACCTACACAAAAAGCACAAATGGAACAACAGAGGGAGGGCAGATTTTAGACTGATAAATCAGAGATCGTGCTCTCTTCAGTGTGTTGGCTTTGTCCTCAAGCTGATTCTTTTCTAGTTGCTTGTAAGACAACCAGTGATTGGAGCTGATATGTCACATCTCCTCATTCATATCCAACGAGGGGTGTGGGCTAGGGGAAAGGACCTGGCCTCCACTGTTCTCCTGGAAGGATTGGAGAATTTCCCCCAAAGCTCTCAGCAAATCTACCGGAAGAGTCACTGGCCAGAGTTGGGTCACATGCCATTCTGAAATCGATAATGGAAAAGAGAAATAGAATTGTCTAGTGTCTAGTGTCAGCCTACCCCTTGAGTTAAGCTGATTCCTCAGAAGGCACTGTTGCTGTGTGCTTTGGAGGAGGATGGGGTCCACAGATCCCTGCCAAAGCATCCTACGCATGGGCCTGATGTCCCCACTGAGGAGGGAACATTTTTCTCACTGAACATATCCTGTGTATGTGTGCGTGGCATTCCAGCTAATCGAAGACCCTGTGGAGATCATCAACAGCAAGCTGGAGGTCCAAGCCTTCGAACGCATTGAGGACCAGATCAAACTCATTGGCTTTTTCAAGAGTGAGGACTCGGAGTGTAAGTTTTCTGAGCCCCACCTGTGAGTCTAAAGGCTTAATTCCCCACCAGTTATTTAGAGTGCTGCCCCTGAAGAGGATGGGGGCGTCAGCGTATCCGGTGCTGGGTGGAATGCAGGGAGAATAGTCCTCGCACCCTGTGTAATGGGACCCATCTGCAAAAAGTATGCGAAGCAGGCTGGGATGTTGGAAGAGGCATAAAGATTGGGCCATGTTCTCTGGTCTTGGGAGGAGCATGTTTTATAGAGAGAAAAGTCTTCCTTCCCCTTTTCTACTCACCCACCTACCAGTGGGACTCTTCCCTAAAATAGGTAAAGAGTGGGCTCTCTCCCTGATGTTGGCAGCTCCTGTGGCCACCAGCTGGAGAGCTTCTCAGTCACTTGGACAGGCTTAGAGGAAAATTTGGGTGGGCAGGGCTCAGCCGCCGCCACACAATGTGGAAAATTGCTGGCCAAGCCCACAGTCGACCACCAAAGCTGCCCTCAACAGCACAGCCTCACCCCTGGGTGTAATCCCTTTGAACGCTTTGTGGTCAGGTTTTGGGTGGGCACGGCAGTGCATCATAGCATCACCACAATCCATATGGGAGGGAGAGAGCGGAGAGTGGGAGTCAGGAAAAGGAGAGACCAGGCAAGCTAACTCCTGGAGTGCGTCTTTTTAAACAACTTTGGCAGCATGGCCCAATGAGGTAAGACTTTTTCTGGAGCCTCAGCTGTGGCATAACCACAAAAGAGGATCTGGTAGCATTCGTACATGGGGGACATGCAAAGGAGGGCTGCTTATGATGTTTCTGCAAACTCCAAAATATTTTGAAAATTATTTGCAAAGCTGTTTCTTTGCCCGTATGCCAGCTGGCACCCTCAGTCTTCTCACCAGCAAGCCACCTATTTTCCCTCTGCTGTGATCAAACTTAGCTGCCTTCTCTTGTGCTATATAAAAACCTCTATCTGGGGGAAAGGTGGCTGTCCAGAGAAATTTGCCCAGCCCTCCTTTGGGTGACTTCACTTCAATTTTTATGTTTCTTATAGATGCTGACTACTCTGGGGTGCCCCAGCTGCCCCCTTCTTCTTTCTCCTTAAACTTATTTCTATTTCCCTTTATCCATTTCTGTCCCCACCCTTCAATCTCTTTTGTCCTCTGTTTCTCTCCCCTCCATTTAGCTCAGAATAGCAGGTAAGAAGGAAAGCAAGGCACAGACTGGGATAAAGAACACATCGTCTAGTTTCTCTCCTCCCTACTAAGACAGTGACAAAAACAACTCCTTTAATCAACACATGTCACGTACCAGGGTCTATGTCAGGAGCTCCATAGTGACACCTCACCTTCTTTCTCACTACTAGCCTGTAAGGCAGTTAGCATATTATCAGTGTTTTGATGAGGAAGAAATGAAAAGAACAAAAAAGTTCAATTAGCTCACTATCACACAGCTAGTAAATAAATCCTACAGCCAAGATTTAAATCCTAGTAATCTGACTTTATATCTTGCACACGTAAACACCATTTTGTACTTTCAAGATTTTACACACTTTTTTAGGTCATGGCACACACAAAATGTGGTGATGTTTGCCCAGCTCATGGGGTAAACTGGAGAGGATCTGGACTTAGTAGAAAAACAAAAAACAAACCAAAACAAAACAAAAGATTCTTTTGCTTTCTTTATATACTACTACTACTAATAATAATAGTAAAAGAAGATAATAGAAAAGTTTTCAATATTGCCTTGCATAAATCCTCCAAATAAAATATTTTTAGGTTTTTTTGAATGAGAATGTTGTACTTCCTTCTAAAACTATAGCTTTTGAAACAGTGACACGAAACTCCTGGTGAAGGGTTTAAGCAATCTCTTCTTGATGGTCACAGTCAACAAGAGACTTTGCTTGAACAGGTGGATGGCGGCAAATGACAAGGCAATAGTTACCGCTTTTCCTCTGATTGATGAGCGGTCTTTTCTTGCCACTGAACAGAATTTAGGAAATCTGATCTCTAAATTGTCCTTCAAGGGCATGAGCATTGCTTCAGTCCTAATGGCTTTTACTTTCATTTTCACCAGCAAATGTAATATTCTTATAATTTGAATAGATTTCAAATACAAAGTTTTCCATATTATACATTTCAAAAATAATAATGAAGCATTTCCTTAAGAATACACAGATCGAGTTCTACTAGACTTAGAGACTTTTTTCTGGAGATTTAAGTAATAAAATCACTAGCGAGCCATTTCAACATCCTTTTTTTTTTTTTTAAGATTTTTATTTATTTGACAGATCACAAGTAGGCAGAGAGGCAGGCAGAAGGAGAGAGAGGAGGAAGCGGGCTCTCCGCTGAGTGGAGAGCCCGATGTGGGGTTCAATCCCAGGACCCTGGGACACTGACCTGAGCCGAAGGCAGAGCTTTAACCCACTGAGCCACCCAGGCGCCCCTCAACTTCCTTTTTAAGGTTGAATTTTTATCTTTAAATTGACAAACTTTGTCTTTAGGAAAGTCTAAGCCCAGATCATGTTAGTAATACCGATGATGATGATGAACATGATAAAGAATAACAGTCATACATTCATTCCATTGATGTTAGTAGACAATATGAACATTCAAGTGTATGAAATCAAAACAAAAAAAAACTCCCCAAACCCTGAATATTTTACAGTATCACAAACCAAAAAACATTACTAATGACAAACTAGCTTGGACTATAGTCACAATCATACCAACTGAGAAGACCTGGTGAGGAAGCAGTTTCCCCAAGGATCTCTCCAGCTCTCATGCTTGTCGACATCTTAGTCAGAAAATATTATAGAATACAATAAGTTTACACTTTCATATATAATATTAACTACTGTGAAATTTTGAATGGTTGTAGAAAACATGCAGAAAGTTTTATCACCACAAAAAATGTATGACTGTTACACACTGACTGAAAGCATCATGAAGTTCTATCAGACATTCACGTCTCCCTGTTTCTTCTTGCCATGGGGTCCATAGGTGGGGAGTTGGGAAGGCACCAAGGGAAAGCACTCAGGAAGAATCCTTTATTTCTGCTGTAGTTTGAGGGTGACTGTTCAAGGAAATTTAATGGCATAGAGACATTGGCTTTGCAAAATGATCCCAATCTATCCTACAGAGAAATGGGAGGACAGTGGAGAACTAGAGGGTTTGAACACAGAGGTAGACTGGAATGGTTGGGGAGAAAAGTGTCCTAAGATATAGAAGATCAAATTAGAAAGGACTTGGAAGAATTGGGGGGCCACATCTTCCAAGGAAACTTCACATCCAACTTGAGCACATAGCCATGGATGTTAGCGTTGAGAGAGGGTGACAGGAACTTCTGAGGGGAACTCAGCAGATAGTTAAGAATGCCAAACTGGGGGAAATCTGGAGGTGGACAGCCAGTATCCAGTATGAAAAACCCTGAGAAATTGGAAGAAAGGTGAGGAAATGCAGTATGCAGTAAGCTGGAGGTTAAAGGCTGATTGTTCAGGAGCCTATTCCAGAAGGGGAAACGGAGGGTCAGACTGGAAGAGCCAGGAAGGAGCTGGTCAGCATCAGAACAGGACATGAGGGCAGGAAAAACCTGATGTCACATGACATCAAACAGAGCAGATTAGACCAGGTACCCTAGAAGACAACCCCTATTTGGGAAAGGCTAAAGGTTCAACCACAATTTGAAGCCTCACCTTGGGGGAATTACCTTGTTCTACCCTTTTTCATCTTAAAAGGGATACAGATTGGTTCCCTAGGTGAAGAAGGGAATTCTCTGGACACAGTTGTAGGCCATCCTTTCCAGCAGGGGAGGAGTTCAAGGACGTGGGGAGAGATTCTTCAGGGACAGGGGGGTCAGGGAGGGAGGAGACAGACGATTCTGCTGGAGACCTCTATAGTTTTAGACAGATGTAAATAGCTTAGGTATGGCCCTAACCCTTCCACTCTCCCACCTGCTGTCTATTCGTTCTCCAAACCTCTCACCCATCTTCTTCCCCATCCACCCAGTTCTCTACCTCAACTATCAGGCTATATGATATATTTTCCAACTAACCAATTACCTTTAGGGGGAGAAGTCTTTGTGAATGTGTATAGGTATGGAGAGACATTCTTGTAAATTTTTCAACCCCCTCTCATCTGTATTTATTGCACTTAACCTCTATTCTAGCAACCATCACATTACATTGTGGTTCTTTAAGGGTCCATACCAACTCTGGGTTGTGTGCCTTTGAGATCATTGCCTTTGTCTTACTCATGTTTGTATTCCCTGATCCACTATTCACCGTGAAGTTTTTGATTGACTTGAAAAATTCTGCATGCTCCTGGAACTCAGGCAAAAGCTTAGGTCTCTAATGATTAAGAGATAGGGAACTCCACAAAATGGGAAGAGGTTAATCTTCTTAAGAATGAATCAAAGTGTCACCAACTTTCAGGATTATGGATGTTATGTAGAATCACCCCTGCGAGCATTCCCATACCCATCAGCCTCACCTCTAAAGCTGAAATACCAGTGTCTTCTCCAGGTCACTGACGAGATGTGACAAGGCACAGCATGGCCACGCTCATGGGTCTCAGGCGTAACGTGACCAGTTTGGATTCAGGTTTGAGACCAGAGTCAAGCATAGGCTTGATTGATTTTAAATCATCTTCTCAAGGAATCAGAATAAGAATGAAAACTTAAAAAGAGGGAAAGAAAAATGAGGGTTTACCAAAAGGGGGACTTCTGCTAAGAAGTTTAAAGTACTTTCATGATGTCGTTTTTGATTGAGGTTGCTTTACATACTAAGATGGATTTCCTTCTCACCTGGTGGTCACTTATAGGAAGCTGTGCTTACACACTCATAACTAATGGTGAGTCTGAGTGGAATAACTTTTTCCTCAGGTTTAGAGTCTAATATTCTCTTTTTCTCCCTTTCTCAGTTTCCTTCACTTTCTCCTTCCCGTCTACCAATTCCTGAAAAGACATAAAAATGTGGTAAAGGGTTCTTCTTTAGCTCAATAGAATAGCAGTCAACTCAAACTCCTTGGGGGAAATTGTGGGTTTAAATAGCAATAAATCGGGGCATCTGGGTGGCTCAGTCATTAAGCGTCTGCCTTCATCTCCGGTCATGATCCCGGAGTCCTGGGATTGAGCCCTGCATTGGGCTCCCTATTTGGCAAGAAGCCTGCTTCTCCCTCTCCCACTCCCTCTGCTTGTGTTCCCTCTCTCGCTGTGTCTCTCTCTGTCAAATAAATAAAATCTTTTAAAAAAAATAGAACTAAATAATTTTCTATCTAAATAATAATCTACTAAATAATTTTCCAGTCATGATTAATTGGCTCCCCACTCTCTCTACATTATTTAAAAAGAGAAATGTCTTTGGCATGCATCTTTAAAAGTTCTCTTTCTTTGATCTTTTTTCCCTCTCAGATTACAAGGCTTTCGAAGAGGCAGCTGAACACTTCCAACCTTACATCAAATTTTTTGCTACCTTCGACAAAGGGGTAAGTACCTATGAAACCCCAATTTGGATACTTCTGTAGGCATAAAGGATGAAAATTTGAACTTCCCAGTCCTTTTCTAAATTTTAGAAACATTTGCCATCTTCCATCCATTAACACTTTCTCCAGAAGTGTTAGAAATACAGCAATAAGTCACTTTTGAATGGGAGAGGAATACAAAGATGATTAATTCAGAGGAAGTAAGCTCATTTCTGAAAATAGCTGATGAAAAGTGATGAACCATTTTTAACCACCTTGAACACTAAGAATGGGCCGTGCATGAGCAGAGCATGCCAGGACACTAGTTACCGCTTCCTTGTCTTTAGAGCTATTTTCTCCCTTCCGAGGGGTGCATACTTCCCCTTCTGTTGGGTTAGGATGGGGGAATGGAATGGGGAGGACTACTGGTCATCTGAAACCTGGAGTGCTTCCATAAGTTACCTATTATCTTCAAGAGATGTCATTAATATACTCATATGTAATTTAATTTTTCTTTCTTTCTGGATGTGGCTCATGATTTTGTAAGTCAAAGAACATATAGAAGGACCTTGAATCAGTGGGTAATTTTTTTGGAGTTCATTGTGGGTGGAATACTCCACTCTAACTTCAGTTAGAACTAAAATGGCTACTACTTATCGAGTGCTTTTTGTGTGTCGGGTACAACTTGATGCTTTGTATGTCTATGACCTCTAAGCCTTTAAACAACTTTGGGAGCCAAGAAGTCCCATGTCCCATATAACAAAACAGATTTAGAAAGAGTAAGTAATATCCAAGGTCTCCAGTGAATTAATGGTAGTGCTGAGATCCCAGCTATGCCCCACACCCATGCCCCTTCCTTGGTAACATCCACTTAAGTAGAAGACTCTGTACCTGCCCTTGAAATTCAAGGTGTATCCCCACACACCCACATTCACATGGAGATACCCACATTCACATAGAGACACACATAATGCACAAAAAAATGCATACATAACACACATGTAAAACACCCAACACACCCACAACACACAACAAACATAGCACACAAACATGACACACATAAGCACACAACAAACAGGACACACACAATACACACATAACACACACCTCCTCACACACACTCACACTCAAACCCACATCCACACTTATATAACTGTCAGTACACATGCACTCACACTCATAGCCACACCTATACACATAAGACTCTCTCTCACACTCACACACATGTCACAACTAAAATCCTTCAGTCACCATATCTACTAGAACAAATAAGTCTAGGACAAACTAAATCCTGATTACATTCAAGTCAAAGTCCATCAGAGGGTGACCTACTGAGGGGTAAGGCAGTTGAAGAGCAGGGCTTGTGGGCCTTTATACCATGGGAAGTTCAAGTATTCTGTGAAAAACAGAAGGAAGCCTGTAGGTTCTGGAACAGGGAAGGAGTATGCCAAGAAAAGGTTGTATTCAATCCCTGTATATGTGTACATCAAACCACCTCTGTGGATATGGCCCTGCTCTAAAAACTCTAGATTGAAAATAATCCAGAAAAGAGTCTATAATCTGAGTAATAAAATCTAAACCTGAAGAAAATTTACCTTGATTGGTTGGATTAGAGTCAAGAGAGATCCAGAGCAAGAATACCAAAAGCAATAATAACTACCACTTACTAAGTAGCTTTTATGTGCTAGACTCTGTGCTGAGAGTTTACATAGCTCTTTCAGTCATCTCCAAGTGCCCATAAAGGACATATTAGTATTCTCAGTCTACATAGAAGGAAGCCAAGGCACCGAGAGATTAAGTGATTTGCCCATGGTCACACAGTAAGGGAGCAATGAAGACTGAGGTGTAATCTTAGGTCAGTGTTCATACTACTGTGCAGAGAAAGAAACAATACACATGAAGCTCTTGGCTGAAGTCTGATGTGGGGAGCATTCAGTAAATGTTAACTAGTCCTGTTGTGCATAAAAGGCAGCCATCTAAGCCCAGGGGAGTGGAGGTTGGGTGAGAACTTTAGCAGAGAAGGGGAGGTAAAGGGAGACCTAAACTGAATACATCACTGTCATTCCATTATGACAGGCCATCAGTGACTGCTGTGGCTCCCGGGGGTCAGCACTCATCTGAGAGAACACAATCAGGCAGGCAGGCTAGGCCAGCCAAGAAAGCCTTAGTTCTTCGAAGGGTGGCCCACTGTTCAGTTCAGGGTGGTATCGGTTTTCAGACATGCCTCCCAGCCCAACCATATGGTTTTATGTCCGTGGCCCATGAAGAAGGTGAGGTCAGGCTATAATTACAAACTCAGAAGCCTCTTCACTCCAAACTCTGTAAGACACTGAGTCATAAGTGCCCCCATTCATGTAGCCTTGTGGGATTTTACAACATTTAAAAGAAGAAAGACACACTCTCTACCTCTACATGGAACATGGAAAGAAGAGGAGTCACACTCAGAGGACTCAGTGCCATTTGGGACTTGAAAATTTCATCTATCATTTGCCGGTGAGGGAGGGAGCCAGAGCCCAAGGAAGTCTCATGGTTTCCAGCAGGGGGCGCTGGTGCAGAAGAGGGAGCTGCAAGAACTTTCATTGAGACGGAGGGAAGCCCAGAAGGACCAGGGGAAGGGAAAGTATTTCCTAGAGGTGTGAAGTCAGGAGAGGCCAGGGCCAAGGAGGCACTAATACAGTCCCAAAGATGAAAAGCCAACTGGCAGACGTGGAGATGACAAGAGGACGTGGTCATTACTGAGGTGAAGGAGAGAAAGACCAGAGAAGATTCAAAAATACAAGACTGCAAGTCTCCTCTTCGAGATAGCAAAGATCCTGAAGCTCCTGAAACCATTAGGGAATCGAAGAAAAGAATCTACTGAGAAACATAAGATGGGGTTGATGAGTTCTCTTACTACAAGTGGGGAAGATGTACAACTAGAAGTATCTTTCATTTACTCATTCATTTGCTCATTCAGAGAATATTTATTGAGTGCCCTTTATGGGCTGGAAGCTCTTCTAGAGGCCAGCGACATTACAAGGAGTAAAACAGATTCCTGCCCCTGTGGGATTTAGAGTTTAGTGTGGTGGGGGAGGGGACAAGGAGAAGATGGTAGACAGAAAGTAAGTAAACAAACCAATAAATATGTTATATTCAGTACAGTATATGAGTTAGAGAACCATGAAGACACTGGGATGTCAGGGCTGCTGAGCCATTGTCCAGAGGGATCTCCCCCAAAGAGCTTTTAAAATCATGGATTTCTGGACCCCACATCTAAGATGAAACTTGTATTTTTTGTGTTGTGACCAGGCCCAGGAACATGCATTTCCGCAGAGCTCCTTGGGGGCATTCTACCTGACCTATAGGTTTGGGACCAGCACTAATAGTTGCATCCTGATCCTAAACCAAGCTATGACATCTCTGATCTGAATCCCATGGAGCCAGAGAGTCAGAGGGCTAAGGATGGCATTTTATTGGCCAAGATACAACTGAAAAAAATGGAAGAAAGGGCTTTCCTTGGGATAAAGGCTGAGGGCACTCCATGGTGTGGGATATAGTGACTAGCCCTCTGGAAAGTTTTTTTCAGGTTTCCCAAGACCTAAACTTAAGAATATCACCATCCAGCTTCACGTTTGTGGTCTTAACATTGCATACCCAGACACTGGCATTCAAAGACACCCCCCACAACCCACACACACTTCATAAGTTGGGGATGAAAAGAGATTGCCATTCTAGGTGATAGTTTAGAACACACCACTGCCCGGGATTCACTTTTGGCTGTCTCCCCTCCACATACAAGATCTTAACAAACTGCAAACAAAGACTGGGCCTCCGGTTCATTATCTGTAAAGTAAGTAATAATAATGGTTCTTACCTTAGCAAGCCAGGTGAAGATGTACAAAGTAATCAACTGCACTAGCGCCCGACACAGCGTGAGTCCTCTGGGTGCTTACTACCTTTCCTGTTTTACTTCATCTGGTCACTCCCCACTTCCTTTAAGCACGGTTTCCTAGTTCCTAAAATATGTCATCAGTGAAGTCAGCAACCCAGAATCCAGTGTCATTTTCAGCCCATTTTCTGATGGGCCAGGCTCTGTGAAGAACATGTGAAAACCCAGCCCCTGGTTATATGTTTGCTGGTTTTTTCCCAGGCTCCCCACCGCAGCATCCATACCACCCCCACCCTGTCAAAGAGGGCGAAAAGTAAGAAATGGCCCCACACTTCCCTGTCCCTCAAAACCACATCAACATGATGATAAATCTCTTTTGAAGGACTGGAGCTCTTAACGTGGCCTGTTTTCTTTAGCTCTGGGTAGGATGCTAGAGTTTCTTTCCCTGAAGTCCTATGAGAAATGTCTTTTGGAATATGGTGACCCAGAATTAATAGCGACTGATGACAAAAGCCATAGGGACACCCGTGTTTGCTCAGAATGGCCTTACTTGTGTAACAGCTTATGTAATACTCAGTTCCTCCCCCTTCCCAATTAGTCACGGCTGTCCTGGACCTCTGCACCATTGGTTACCACCACAGGGCGTCAGCTCTTAGGCAATTCTTCTTTCGTTTCAAGGGAACCACTGTTCATCCCTGTGCTTTCTTGGACCACAGCTCAAACGGGAAAAGAATGGCATTTGGTTTTCTACAAAGCACTGCACATTCCAGGCCTCTCAAATCATTTCACAAAAAGAGGCTTGAGCTCAGCAGCCCTGCAGGCAAACACAGCACCCATTCTGCCCCAACAGTGAGACTATGTGGCCACTTTAATCAAGAGAGCAGACGTCTTCTGGGCTAAAAGCTGGCTCCCCGTGCTTTTTATCTGGTAGAGGGTGAGCCCCTCATCCTGGGTTGTTGGGGGACTATCCCAGTTCTAGCCTAAGAGTCTGAACCCTGGGAAGTCCCTCCGTTCTGGACAAAGCAGGATGGTTGGTGACCTTCTGGCTGGTAACAAAGCAGACAGGTCCCAGAGTCTGAGAAACCATTGGACAAGCCAGTACTGAGAGATAACCCTGCTTCTGTCTAAATCACAAGTAGGGGTAAGGAGATGATCAAGGACAGATTAATGGGTTGACCTCTGATTTTGAGTACTTGCGTGCTGTAAATGGTTTCTGTCAATTGCCTGTGCTATCCAAATTGGTTCAATTAAATCATGCATCTCAGAACACTGAGACTGTTCTGTTGACATTTGCTTCTTTCTCCAGCCCTGGCACATACAGTGGAGTGATGATGATTGTACAGTTAGATTTCCCACTTTTCATTCCTACCACTCCCTTCTCCTGGTTGGATCTCATTTGCCAAAGAGGGTTTTTCCTTGATTTGTCCTTCTCTGATGGGTTGAGCAAGGGCTTAGGCAATGGGTTTCTACCACTTCAACATTTAAGTTAAAACTGTACGTATACGCTCGTATCTTTGCCAGAAAACACACACACTTCTTATAGATGGGAAACCTATTGCTACTCTAGACTAACATTCAAGGAAATTATTGTGGTGTTTCTAATTGTTACAGGTTGCAAAGAAATTGTCCTTGAAGATGAATGAGGTTGACTTCTACGAGCCATTTATGGATGAGCCCATTGCCATCCCTGACAAACCTTACACAGAAGAGGAGATCGTGGAGTTTGTGAAGGAGCACCAAAGGTGCCTCAGATGGCATGCAGGGGATGGTGGGTGGGGGACAGGCGGTGGTCTAAGGCCTGGGGGATGGAAAGAACCTCTCAGTCCTAACATTTTTAGGCCTCCCATGAGCAATAAGCTGGAGTTACTACCTCAGAAGAACTGAAATCAATAGTATGGCTTTGTTGGTCATTGATCAGTTGGGCAGGGATATTGCTACCTTTTCTGAATATGGGTGTATACTTGCAAACAAGGTAGACCAACTCCCCACAATCAGCAAATCCCCTCTAAGTCAGAGTAAGTTACAAGTCATATTCTACAATAATAACAATAGAGATTTACTGTCAGACTCTTATATGCCAAATACCATGTCAGGTGCTTATGGAAGCTATTTTTATCTAATATTCAACATTATGGAGTATTATTACTATCCTGATGTTACAGATCAAGGGATTGGGCTCAGAGTAGTTAAAGAACTTAGCCATGGATGAGTGTTTAATACATAGACTTCTGGAAGAGGCATATTTGATACCACTTAGAGTAGCTCTAGCATGGATCAGCGAACTTTTTCCGTAAAGGGACAGAGAATAAATATTTCAGGTTCTGTTGGCCAGATGGTTTCTGTTGTAATACTCAACCTTGCTGCTGTAGTGTGAAAGCAGTTGTAGACAGTATGTAAACAAATGGGTGTGGCTGTATCCCAATAAAAGCTTGTTTATAAACACAGGAGGCACTGGCTGGATTTGGCCCACCAGCAATGGTTGGCTGACCCCTGCCCTTGAGAGAGGGACAATATTGAAACATGGAATGTGGTAGTGGGTTCGACACCTCGTCACACCACCCTCCCTCTCCAACGCCCGCTCAGATATGTCCACTGAACCTGGAGCACTATGACTCCATCACCTGGTTGTCCTGGTCCCCATAGGGAGGCAGCATTTGGAGAAGGAAATCTCAGTGTGTCTAATACAATTTTCCAACATTCAGAAGGAAATAAAACCATGAGCAAAATATAATTTTACTTGTTCCTCCAAACATCCCTAAAGAGCTTTAAATGATGATCCTGATGATAAGACAATGCAGTCCTGGCCTGGGAGAACCACTACTTCTGTTTCTTCTCCCAGGTGTCCTCATTCTGGGCCTGCTCTGGGCTTTGAGCAGTGGGCCTTATCTTTGAGGAAGGAAATGACTTCTTGCCCTAGAAATAAGCTAACCCTGTACCCTCTGACCCATTGTTTGTAATCGACTTTATTTCCGTATTTATTTGGCTCCACACTTAGAGTGGAGCCTAACATAGGGCTTAAACTTTATGACTGTGAGATCAAGACCTGAACTGAGATCAATAGTTAGATGCTTAATCCACTGAGTCACCCAGGGGTCCCTGTAATAGGCTTTATACAATCCTTGGATCAAATGGGTCTGTGAAAAGGCTGGCAGCTTCAGGTCCAGCTAGCTCCCTGTGTGATGTAGCAGGGTAGAACAGCTCCATTTCCTTAGGGGAGATTTCTAGAGCTCTTCATGCCCTTGCAAATGAACCAGCATCTCATTTTATATTCACTATGCTGAGGCTGTGATGTCTGCCTTGGTAATCCCTACTCAAAGAAGTTCATCTTTGTTTTTTTCAGACCCACCCTACGTCGCCTGCGTCCAGAAGACATGTTTGAAACATGGGTAAGAAATGAGAAACTCTTTCTGCCTTGTAGACACCACCCCAAGTGGAGTACCCCTTTGAGTTCCCAAACTTAAACCACATTTTATTTTGCTGGAGTGGATGTCTAGATGATGGAGAATTTGAAACGTGGATAACATCACGCTCAATTAAAGCCCAGTTCTCCTTGGATCTAATTTAAGCCTCTTGGATACTACCCACAAGGCAAAACTACTCTTTGAGTTCATTTCCCACAGTCACTACTGGCTTCTGGTCACTGACGACCAGAGACCCAGGGTGACATCATGGAAGGCGTTCAGGCTGTGGAGTCATAGAGACTTGGGTTCACATCCAGAATCTGCTACCTGGTAGCTCTGCATCCTGTATCAAGTCATGTCATCTTTCTGAGCTTTAGTTAGTTTCTGCTTCTCAAATCAGGGCTTTTCGTAAGGATGAGTGGTTGTTAAACACCCAGAACCTGGGAGGTATTTGGCCAATTGATGGTAGCTGTTTTCATTAATATCAACTCAAGGTACTGGAAGATGCTGAGTCAGATTATCCCCTAGGTCTATGCCATAGACAACATGTCAGGCAAGTCAAAATAGTATAGAAAGAAGGCCATGGAGATACAACATCCCATGCGATCCCATTCCACATCAGCTTTATATAAAATTCCATAACCATAACAACCAACACCTGTGGAGCTTCTTCAAAGCATTCCACAGTATCCTTTTAAACTGGATGTTTCAAGAGTTCTAAAAAGTGAGGAAAACTCACTTTTACATGGGGAAACTGGTGATCGTACAGATTAAGTTGATTAATCAGGGATACATAAGTAATAAGCATTAGATCTTGGGACTTAAGTTCAGATCATTTGGAGCCAAATCTCATGTTCTCTTCAGTATAGTTCCCCAGAGTAAGCCATATCCCCATGAGATGCCATTTTGTCAAGGGGGTGGGGGAGAAGAAAGGAATTAAAATGAAAGCATTTATTTATTTGGTCTTTGATTCAGAGTCTAAAATGACAGAACAGAACCATGAAGTAACTTATCACTTGATGTCTTACTGGCTGGTAACTTATTTGTATGTCTGAAGGCAGAACAAACATTTTGTAAGACCCTGAAGAGCAAGTCATCCAGTCTGGATAATCAGACTTTCGAAGAATAACCGAGCAGTAATGGCAACCTATTTTCTTAATATTTAAACCTTTCAAAAATGTAATCTTTAAAAGGTCTTGTTACTAGATTTAAAAAGAGTGTATCAGTGTTTTAAAAATAATATTCTTTTAAAAAATATCTTTACCTTTTACTGAAAATCGTTTCACACTTACAAAAAACAATGTAAAGAATTCCATGATCTCTTTACCAGATAACCCAAATGTTAACATTTTACTTTATTTGCTTGATCACATACTTCTTGACAGATAATGGATATAAACATTTTTTTCCCTGAATTATTTTAGAGTAGCTAGCAGACACAAATCTCCTTATACTTCAGATGTTTTCTAAAAACAGGGAATGTCTCTCAAAACCACAGTGTACTTATCAAAATCAGGAAATTAGTATAATTCTATTTCACCTATGGACCTTATTCAAACTGACCAGTGTCCCACTAATGTCCTTTATAGCACACACACAAAAAATTCCTTTTTCCTGGCCCAAGATCTGATCTTGGATCTCACACCCGAGGTTTGTTGTTCTATTCTTTAGTCTTTAACCTGGTGTGAGTTCTTGGTTACCAGAATCTGCTACCTGGTCTTTCTCTGTCTTTCATGACCATTTTAAATTGAGAGTGATTGTCACTGCTCTCTTCTGCTATGTCTCTGTTCTTAGTTCTTTTAATTTTCTTCATCCCTAAGAGAAGCCCTTCCTTCAGACCTTCTCTTAATGACACAGCTATATCACATCCCTGACACCATATGCCTTGGTGGGAGAGATGTGTCCTGTCCCCTCCCCCTGACCACAAATACCCCTAGCCCCCCACACTGCCCAGTAGCAATGTTCCCTCTTATATATCATAGGCAGAAGTTCAGAAATTTCACTCTCTGGATTCACTGAAACTCATTCTCTGCTCTCTTTTCACTTAAGGGAAAAGAGAAGTTACTACCTTTCGCTATAATATAACTGATGGCTCATATTTTCCACCATTACTATATATTCAATTGTTTTCTCATCAGGAAAGGGCTTTGTATTAAATTTAACCTGGTAGAGAAAAGGGCAACTAGACTGGTTTTCTTCTTACCTGCACGCCATCATGGACTATCCATGTGACATCCGCAGGAGCTGTGACCGGACCTAACCGGAGGGAAGGCAGGATCATCTTTCCATCCTTAAAAAGGAGAAGCAGAAATCAATCTGTCAAAGGGATCTCTGGGAAGCCACTTCCCAAGTGCCTTCCCCATCTACCTTTGCCACTTAGGGAAGCATTGCTCCAAAGAGCAGCATCTTCATGGACCCCTTGGCTGCAGCAAATGAAACCACAGAAGCTGGGGGAAGGTGACCCGTTATGAACTTGGAAGTCTTTATCTTCAACACCCACTTCCCCAGACGTTGCAAAATATGTAAATAAGATAGGAAAACTAAGTCAAGCTAAAGCAACTATTGACCTTTTTCTTTCTCTCATTGTGTGGGTTTTTAAAGAGCAAACCATAAAAAACACATACTTGATTATTACTAAAGAAATTGGTGGCTAGCAATACTTGCTTTGTAAATCAAACAGCTATTTGCTTATTTAGATTCAAAGAACGTCAAGGTGGGGCAAGGTGGTCCAGACTGAGTGCCGGCTTGTCCGTCCCTTTCAACACTCTTACCTTCCAACCAGCTCTCCATCCTGGCAAGTGGTCGGAGTTCTGGGCAAAAGTCTATGGGGATGGGAGTCAGCAGTTCCTTCAGAAAGAACCTTCTCTCTTTGTGGCAGTTACAAAGTAGTACTTCCAAAAGGGGGCCAGAAACCTCCAGATAAGCCCCTGGAACATTCCATTGCACCAGGGAGTCTGTAGTTTTAAGTGCATGTTTTTTTCTTTGCATTGCTTCAATCAAGAGAACAAACATTCAACAGAACCTGGAAGGAAACAGAGCAAAACAGCAACAGTGTTAATATACCTGGGTGGTGGGTGACTGATGTGTGGTTTCTTTTTGGTATCTCTAATACTTTCTATTTTCTTCAACTAGTGTGTAAGCTTACACATCCTTTTTTCTTTAAGTCAGTGGACATTCATAAGAACCTATTACTTTGTGCTAAGCACAGGGTTTATAAAAATGAACATTGCTATTGTGTCCTTAGAAGTTCAGGGTTGAATAAATGAAACAATCTTAAAACATATAACACCACTCCAGTATGCCCATACTATGATAGATGGATGTACAAAGTGAAAGAGAATTCAGAGTAGGGTATTCACCAAAGTATTCCTAAGTCTCCAGTTCTTTGGGGGATATGGGGCTCAGTCATTTTACATAAAACCCCCTTACCAGCTCCTTTAACTAAGAGTCACTAATCTGAGTTTGAAACATCTGCAAACCCTGCAGGGACAACAGACTCATTCTGTTGCTATTGGTGATGTCAAGGAGGAAAATTGTTTCTTCTACCCTCTTAGGTTCTGTATTAAAGGGCTGCAAATTAAACTGACAAAACACCAATGAGCATGGGCAAAAGACAGATTTAATGACCTATTTATGCAAGGGAGTTTACAAGGAAATGTGACTCAACAAAGGGCTTATATACCATCTTAATTGGAAATGGGAGAGGCAGGAGGCACTTCTGGGAGAAAAAATGACTTGTTAGAAGGTTGGGGAGAAAGGGAACTTATGGAAAAATAAACCACATCTTTGGAAAAAGAAATGGGCCCTTGGGGAATAGATGGGAGATTTGCTAGTTCTGTGATAATATCTAAGAAGAGAAATTAGAACGGTTCTTGGGTACAGGTTTATGACAATTGAGTTCTTTTGGGATTCTCTGTTTTTAGGTAGATAAGGCATTTAGGAATTCATATGCTTTCAGCCCAAAATAATTTTTGTGCCACAGTGGCTTATTCTGGACCCCTTCAGTGGGAAAGAAAAAGCACGTGGGGTCAGACAGAACGGGCTTGAATCCCAGTTATGTCACGTACCAGTTCTGTGGCGTTAGGTAAGTCACTTCAATTCTTTAAGCACTAAATAGGAATAAGACTTTTATTTGCAGTTTAGAAATGACGTACTTGTAAAGAACTGATACAAAGAACAGCAGGGGGCAGATACTATTGTGGCCATTGTAATTATCCTTGTTATTTTAAGGCATAATCCTTTTCCTCAGAGAGCTTGCCATCTGGTTGAGAAGGTAAGATTTGTGCTATTAAAAAGAGAGTTTCCAAGGCAATGTGATTTAAAGGCTAAATGGGTGATCTGGAGCAAAGGCTGTGGGGTTCAGAGAAGGCCCCGGGGAGGGGGGGTGTCTCAGTCCTATGCATGGTCAGCTTGGCTCTTCCTCCCCCGTGCACAATGGATTCTCACTGAGGAACCCTGATTTATACACTTCCCCCATGGATTCTTGCTCTGTGAGTTTATTACTGAAAATACCCGGCGCCAAGCAGGCACCTACCTCTTTGCCAGTGTTCACTACAGGTTTGTGAACTGACTCTTTGATCCCTACAAAGAGACGGGTTCTTTGCCTGGATGAGAGCCCTCCATCCAGGCACCATCTTGGGTCTGGGGAGTGACAGTCAAATTGTGAGCAGCCTCTTAACAAACGAATATGGATTCTTAATTCCAAAAGCAATTTCCAAATGTGTTCTAGAAGGGCACACAGAAATGAAGCCTACTTCACAGAGTTAACACTGCTCACTTCCTGCTGATGGCAGGAGACAGAGACACAGGACAGCCTAATGAGAACTGATCAGGATATTCTGTCTGGCCATAATAGCAAATGTAAAACAGTGAAACCTTGGACTCCCCTTCTGGTTGGTGTCAGATTTGTGTAATAAACCTGCACACACACGCACACGCACACACATATATCTGTAAAATTCAATTCCCCAAAGCATCTGACCAAGCCCATGCCCACTCTCTTGTTTTTAATAATAATATTTTCCATTTAATCTCTCAGAATTTTTGGAGCTTTTGTCCATTCCAAACTCAAAGGGGAAAAATTAGCATTTAGATAGGATTGTACCAGCATTAAAATCAATTGAAATGGAAACGGGGATCATGGGAGGGTTGAGATGCCTGGAGTTTTTTCCATAGGACGATTCTGATGTGATATCCGGGATACCCTGTGACTCCCTTTCTCTGTGTCAGCGATAATCGGTATTCACTCAGATTTGTCCCGGGTGCCGCCTCCTTAAACATCTTCCTCTCCATGTTTTTTTGGTAATCACATCGCTCACAACAGAGCCTCCTCCAAAGGAGACACAAAGAATTGATGCAAAGGAGACACAGGGGTACGGTCCTTTCTGTCGAGAACATAGAACCATGCGATGCTGTTTGCTCGCTAAGGGATGTGACGGACTTGCTGAATCCTTGGCCTTGGCCTCAGCCCCCGCAGCCACACCCACGTGTCACGTTACACCCTCAACTTTCCCTAGTCCCCAAATCCACTTTTCCCATAGCCTCCCACACTCACAGAAATGCGTTAGAGGCCCTCAGCAAAATTTGGACCTGAGCAGAAAGGACCCCAAGGTGGGAACCTGGATGCCACAGTCAGCAAGGCACCCCTTACTGACTACACAGGTTTTTCAGTAGGAGGAGTGTTCACAGAGGAGCCCTACGTTTGTATATGATTCTTGTGTGAACAGAACAGACCCACGTCTTAATTGACCTAGAAGATTCCTGTCTGCTGCCAGTCTGGGGACAGTTTCAGGATTTGTCAAGGGCATTCAGACGTTCCCATATTTGCTGGTTGCTGGTGGTGAATTCTCAAAACACAGACTGACAATTTACTGAGCTATATTCAGAGTGATTGTTGCCCTTGGAGCTCCTAATAACCAGAATCGTGTTTTTCCTCCTTTTGCCTTTTGCTGCTGCTGTCCTGGACCCCACAGCCCACAGGAGTGAGGCCCATTCAGTGCTGATGTCTTGTGTGTTCTCCTGTCTTGTGAACCCATGGATCAAGCAGCACGCATTCCGCCCAGTTGCTCATCAATATTTCCTTCCTTACTGTGCACCCCTCAGTTCCCCTGCCCCATGTCCACTACCCCAACACCTCCCCCCTTCCCACTTCCATGCCACCCTTTGTCTCTGTCCCTGACTTGTTCCTTTCTATCTCTCCACCTGGGAGTGTAACTTCTGATTCTTCTCTCCTCCAGGAAGATGATCTGAATGGGATCCACATTGTGGCCTTTGCAGAGAGGAGTGACCCAGGTAGGAAACCCCCATCTGTCCCTTGACACCTTAAGCAAGATCTGACTTCTCCCCTTTGCCAGCACTCCTTCCTTGCTCTTGCCTCAGCGCTTGTCTGCAAGTCCACCGCAAGATATTGGGCACCCCCTGGTGGTCGCCAGTTAGGTATGAGTCTGTTGTCAGTTGTGCACACAGCCAAGAGATGTAGATGGATCAGAGCCTCATTCTTTTCTGCTTGGCTGTCCAAACTAGGAAGAAGCACTGAGTACTGAAGGGATATAAAAACATCCTAGCTTTACAGGGTGTATGCGCGTTCACTCACGTGTGCATGTGTCCGCGGATGACAGCGGACACACGAGCTTAGATTTCTCTCCGGCTCTTCAGCACCCAGTGCAGCTGAGCCCACTATCTGTGGGACTGCCCGGCCCGAGGCTGGCTCTGAGCACGCCCAGTGATGCTGCTGCACTATTGGGGGAGGGGGGCAGGGAGAGCAAGAGAACGCAGCCACCTGGAAGCTTGGGAGCCAATTAAGGAAGCGAAGTCAGCTGTCCTCCCTGCTGTCCACTGATGTTCCCAGATTTGGAATTCAACCGACTATCCAAGTGACCTGAGTCCCCAGGGGGCGCTTCTCACCTCACGTGTGCATGTGAGAGAGAGGGAGAGAGAAATGTTTGTCCACATTAAAAGTTTATTTAACAGTATTATGATCTAGTCTGTATAAATAACGATCCTACATTTCAACTACAACCAAAGTATGCTTTGCTTTGTAAAATATGGTATGTGCTTGGGAAACTTAATAGAAAACACTCCCTCAAAGAGTGAGGCTTGGACAAAACTGGCAGTTAATTTCTAAAGTGCAAAATGACCCTATAAACGGATGAGCAGCTTTGTTTTATTTTGGAAACTGGATGACTTTTTCCTGGTCACATTCTTTTTAGCTTCGGAAGTGCAGGAAAAATCAATATTGCTGGCTGTGGGATGCTGAGTCCCTTTGGCAATGCTGTGACATAAAGGGTCCCCAAAGCATAAGTGGGCATTCTGTGGCGCATATGCAGAGACTAGGCACGATCCAGATGGCACACGTAGAAGGCAAGGAACTTCATTTAAGATGGCTCAGCAGCTGGCCTTGGGCCATGAGGTGCCTGGGCAGGGGTCGCCAAACGTGACAGCATGAGAACCAAAGCCACCTGGGGCTGATTATAACAGGACCTTCCGAAACCTGTAATTGCACAGAGCTCAGAGGCAAGTGTTAAGGCACCATCCGGTTTAGGAACCACGGCCCCAGGTACTGCAGAACTGTGGTATTTGCCTGAGACCTCTTGTACACTCACAGGGACAGACGAGGAAGCTTCAAGGAGTTGAGCAGTCTGCCCAAGAGGGCACAAGGAGTTCATAGTGGGCCATGAAGGAGCCACAGGTTGTCTTGGTCCTCAGTATGTACCTGGTCCTTGTACAGCACCTTGACACATAGTAGGTACTCAATAAACAGCTGTCGGGAGGCGATGGGATAAGCGGATGACTGACCAAGACTGAGCCCCAACACTTCAACCCCACTCCTGTTTTTGTTGTTGTTGTTGTTAATACACTATTAGCTTCCATATTCTTACAGATGGAAACCTAAATGCTATTATCATACAGTTTTTAATCTTGAGAGAGAAGCCACACATGACAGTATTCACCTTTTTAAAGTGTGCGATTCGGTGGTGATTTTAGTGTATTCACACAGTTGTACACTAATCCGGAACATTTCATCACCTTGAAAGGAAACCCCATGCCCGTTGGCGGTCCCCCCACATTTCTTCCTCCTTCCCCCCCGTCCCTGGCAACCACGAATCTACTTTCTATCTCTACGGATTTGATTATCGTGGACATTCCATGTGATTAGAATTATGTAATCTGAGGCCTTTTGTGCCTGGCCCCTTTCACTTACCATAATGTGTTCAAGATTCATCAGTATGTAGCGCACATCAGTAATTCACTTCTTTTTAGGGCCAAACAATGTTCCATTGTATCAAAACCAAATTGATGCTCTAAATTATTTGAGGGTTTCCTCCCCCCTTTGTTTTTACTAGTTTTTGAACGCTCACTGAGGTCTCACTTTTCCCATCATTAACTTGCAGAGTTGGCAAAACTCTTTAAGGATATCTAGTCTTTGTCTGAAAAAAAAAAAAAAAAAAAAAAAAAGCCAGTATGGTT
Organism: Mustela lutreola; assembly: GCF_030435805.1. NCBI lineage: Eukaryota > Metazoa > Chordata > Mammalia > Carnivora > Mustelidae > Mustela > Mustela lutreola. The sequence continues at coordinate 99,020,689 of NC_081299.1, read as the reverse complement.
CCAGCATTTTCTGGCCACCCCTCTGCCCCTGCAGGGGAAAATACCGAAGGAAGCCAATTGCCCGGGGTTTATAAGCCGTACTCCAACAGAGTCGGATCCCTGGTGTTGTGTGAACAGAGATGAAATCGCCACCAGCAGCAGCGGGCCGGCCAGACCCCAGCGGGCTTCCTCCCTCTGCCCTACCTGCCCTCTTCCGGGATTGTGGGGAAGCCTGTCTGGCCCTCTGGAACAATGGAACAAAGAAGCCTCCAAGAAGTGCCGGGACCTGTTTGACCGAGATTGCTGCCGCAGTGAATCAAGCTCCTGAAACTACTTCCACCTCCTCCTTGCGCAAATATCCTTGGGCCCGAAGCTGCGTCTTCCCCAGAGGAGCCCAAGCTGGGGCTTGTTCCTGGGAAGCTGGAAGAAACGCACCGAAGGCGGCGGGGGCGGGCAATATGTGGGGGATCGAAGTGTATTTTTTCATCCAGGGAGGGCCTGGCCCACTTAGGGCTAGGAAAGGCTTTTCTGTGAAAGTCCTGACGCTGCAGCTAGTCAGTCATTACCCGAAGGTCACTGATGTGTGACCCGGGGCAGAGAGGCGTGGCTGTAGGACCAGGAATTTCGCTGCGGCCCAGACAGCGGTTCCTTCTATACTTTTGCTCTCGCTGGCCGACTGCCGCAACGGGACCCCTGCCCACCGGCCAAAGACAGAAGGTCATCTGTCCGGGAAGTCCATACAGCTCTCCTGAAAGAGCTAACAGTCTCGAGGAACTGTGTGTACGGAGATGATCTCGTTGGGTCCCTAAAGCCAGGCTGTGATAAATGCGTGATTATTACATCCCAGCTCAGAGGAGAAAAGTGGTCTGAGAGGTTAAAGGGCCTAGATCGCTTGCTGTGATTCAAATCCCGGCAGGCTTAATTGACCTCTGACCGTGGCCTGATGATGATGAGGCTGGTGATGATCACTTCTTGATCACTTCTTGTATGCTTTCGGGCCAGAACCCCATGTGGGCGCTGCTCGTTTTATTCCCACTTTACAAATGAGGAGGCTGAGGCCAAGAACGAAGCTGAGGGCTGTCTGGCTTCCTTCACGGTGGCAGGAGGCCTCGCTGTAGACTTGAGGGCCCCTCGCAGTTACTACCCCTGGCGACCTGCTCCAGTGACCCTTCAGCCCGCCTTCCTTCCTCTCTCCTGCCCTTCATCACCCCGCCACCTCACCATGAGCAAGACCCAGAGAAGTTCGGTGACTTGCTTGAAATCACGCGGCTAGGGGCACAGCGGACACACGAGCTTAGATTTCTCTCCAGCTCTTCAGCACCCAGTGCAGCTGAGCCCACTATCTGTGGGACTGCCCGGCCCGAGGCTGGCTCTGAGCACGCCCAGTGATGCTGCTGCACTATTGGGGGAGGGGGGCAGGGAGAGCAAGAGAACGCAGCCACCTGGAAGCTTGGGAGCCAATTAAGGAAGCGAAGTCAGCTGTCCTCCCTGCTGTCCACTGATGTTCCCAGATTTGGAATTCAACCGACTATCCGAGTGACCTGAGTCCCCAGGGGGCGCTTCTCTGAGCGGTTCCCACAGTGCCAGCTGTGAGCTTGCTCCCTGGGCTGCAGTGTTGCTCTCTGGGCCCTGGAAGGACGAGCCTGGGCGCTCTGCTCTTGCCCCAGGCCCTGCGCGCTGCTTGGTCTTCCTCCTCCAGGGCCTGTCCAGCTCCTGCGCTCAGGATGCCCCCGGAGCTGCTGTTTGACGGGTTTGAAAATGAGCACCTCTCCTCTGCTGCCCCCAGATGTGTCTGCAGCAGGCTGACATCTTCTTTATAACACCTGCTGAAAGGTCCGCGGAGCGGCGTTTCTACACGAGCGCATGCTGGATGGATATATCCTCTAAGGGCCCAGGGAACATTAACACTAACAAGCTGGAAATGCAAGGACAGGCTGCTGTGTGCGTGCGTGGGTTGGCCCTGCAATGAACGTCTCCAAGCCCCGTTCGGACTGGATTGCAACCGCCTGGGGTTCTTGGAAAATGTTTCTGAGATCCGCTGTCTCAAGTAAGAGTGCTGACTGCTTATTTGAGCTTCCCAATGTAAATCTGGTTTATCAAACTTTTGGTTCTTGCTCAGTGCTAACCATGCATGTAATCTTCCCAACAACCCTGTGTATTAAGTACCATCCTTATGATCTGCCCCGATGTACAGATGAGGAAACAGGGATATAGGAAGTTAAACAATGTCACCAGGTCACACAGCTAATAAGTGGTGGAACTGGGATTCAAACCCAGGCTCCCAGCTCTTAGGCTGTGCTCCGAAATACCCACTTCTCTGCCAGACCCGGCCCTGGTCTGACAGGGTTGTGACTGGCCTGGAACTGGTCCCCCAGGGCTTGGTGCAGCCTCATTCCCACCAGATCCTCCCTGCCTGGAAAGGAGGAGAGCATAATCACCGGTTTCCCCTCCCACAGAGATGGGATTCCCAGAGGCCTCTTGCTGGCCGTGGGAAATCTGGCTCCACACGAGCCCTCAGCCCTGGGTCATGGGACTTCAGGTTCCAAGTCAGTGTGGCAGGGGAGGGAGTCACGGTTCTCTCAACACCATGTCCCTCTTCTTTATTTAGGTGGATCTCTGAGACTCCAGTCACTTAGGGACCTCGCTGACTTAACCCACCCTCCCAACACAGTAACAGTGTGGCCAGGAGGAGGAGGGTGCCCAGTAGCATGGTGGGGGGTGGGGGAGAGGGGCTCCGTCCTCCAGAGGGTTCTGCCCCGTGCTACCTTCTTGCTTCCCTCCTGTGGAAGCTTTCCCACTCCGCTCACAAATCTCAAGCACAATCTTGAGGAAGGAAGATGGCAATAGCTTTGGTAGGAATGCCAAGAACTGGGAGGGAAAGTGATTGTGGAAATGGTTCTAAACATGCAGACCAAAGAACTGAGTTAGAATCCTGGCTCTTCCACTTGCTCCCACGTGATGCTTGGCAAGCCACATACTCGATCTGTGTCTCAACTCCATCGTCTTTAAAATGCAAATAAGAACATCTTCCTGTGGCCATCAGGACTAGATGTGAAGATTAAAAACACTGACTAGTCCTCTAGGTTTGGTGATGAAATAATCGCCAGCCCCCAAATCATGGAATAATATTTCCTCCTTTAAAAAAAAAATAACTTTTTAAAAATATTATGGACTCTTCCTCCTGAAAGATACACGGCCACAGTTTCAAAAGGGCTCTAAGTTTAGGGTATCACTGATGAAGGAAACATCTATTTATTCAAATACATCCATTCATTAATGAAATCGTAACTGTGAACTCTTCTTGGTCTTTACACTGAATTACAAACGTGAAATATGGCTTCCTGCACCTGCCTTCCTGGTCAAAAAGGGAGAGCCCACGGTGGCTGTTTCCCTTCTCCAAGACACCTGCCTGGACACCTGTTTTCCAAAGAAACAGAAGCTCTCCCTAAGAGGAAATTGAACTTGTAACTTGCAATTTTAACAATTAAATACCTGGGAGACCAGTTCAGCTGCCTTAACTCCGCTTTCCCAGATGCAAGAGAATCCATTCCAGCAGGTCCACATCCAAGGCTGCAAGGAAAAGGGGAGAAAATGTATCAGGCTTGTGAACCTTGAATCAGGAATATCCAAGTTAGCTTAATGACTTTAAGAGAAAGGAATTAAACTTTGCTCTAATCCACATATTGGGGCAAGGTTCTCATACTCACAACTGCTGGCACAGCCACCCCTGAGGCCTTCAGTCATAGAATCATGAGCAGGGGCCAGAAGGAACCACCCCATGACATACTATCTCCTGGCGTGACTTCCTACGAGCCTGTCTTCTCTACTGTGTGGTGCTGAGACTGTATCAAACACACTGCTTATGCCCAGATCATTGTTCTTGTTACCTATGCCCTGAATGGAGAGATGAATGGCCAGGTTCCTTGTATTCAGGCAGAAAAATCCAGATCATTTAGGAATAATGGCTTAAACTCACTCTGTGCTAGGCACTGTCTCAGTGATTTAGAGGGTACTAACTCATGTAACCTACAACCACCGTATGAAATAGGTACTTTTATTATCATCATCCTGATTTATGAATGAGGGACCAAGACTTAAATAACTTGCCCAAAGTCACACTCAAAATGGCAGAACCAGGATCTGGACCAAGGTTGTTTGCCCCAATGTCGGTGTGTTTAAGCATCATTCTGGGCTGCCCCTCCCACTCCATTCTGTTCTTGAAAATATCCAGGAATGCAGAAAAATTATGTCCATTATGGAATTCATCATCTCAAAAGTCGAAAAGCTGTGCTTGGATCTAGATGAGGTTTCTCCTGCTTTAATGTCAGCCTCATTTCTTGATGTGTTTTGTGAATGTTTTTTGAGTTTTCCTTACTCCTCTGTGGACTTAAAAACCTTTTGTATTCCTAAAATTAAGCACTAAGCAAAAAATTTGACTTTTCTTGTTTACATAAAAAAAGCTGCCACCCTTTTAAGTTTTCTAGCAGAACCCATTTTTTATTCCTTCTATCTTTTCATTTTTATCTCCAAACTTGCTCTAGCACGTAGAGTAGAAAAGATTCTATATGCAGCATTCCTTCTCATTAGTTCCAACGTTCTGTGCAGTTTTCTATCAGAAACCTACCATGCTTTCTTGCGTGTTCAGCTATAGTACTCATGATGCCTTTGTCCCTCTACAATATGGTGCCTAGATGGCTTCTCCCCTCCCTTTATTCACGTCTGTCTTTTGATCCTCAGATGTACTTTCTACGTGAATCAGGGTCCGTGTCTTTGAATTTTAGCCTCTTCGTGAATTTCTGATTTATCAAGTTCACTTTTGCATTTGGTTCTCACCTTCTAGAATACTTCCTTCTGGTTCTTGAAAGTAGTCATGGAAAGTGTTTTGGAGAATTTCCCATTGTGGTCTGTGTATTATGATACACAGATTCCCTGTTTGGACACAGTTCTATGCCTAGGGAAGGAGGAGCTATAAGGTTCAGAGAGCAGGGGCCAGTGGAACTCTGGAGGGGCTTGACCTTCTCAGCTACTCCTACAGAAGGCAGGAGTAATATCCTCCAACCCCATCTCCACCCAATTCCCACAATGATAGTGAACTCTAAAGCCTGTGGCCTTATTCACTCCAGGTGTCTGCCATACCTGGTTACTAGTGATACACAGTCTTCCCTCGCTCTCCCAACATTCTCATTATGTTGCTTTGCTTTTACAAAATATCCACATTAGTATCTGTTTGTGCTGATGAAAAGAAGTCCCAAGAGGATTTTTGATTTTATGACATGTTATTGCTTCTTCACTTTACAACCTTTCGGTTCTTAGGAATGTTCTACTTTTGGATATCGGGGGAAACCTGCAATTCTGCAATAGATGGAAAAATCACGCAGGCAGAGCACAGCTCCGCAGGAAGGGGCTGTGGCCTCTTCTGTCCCACCAGTACCTCTGCTTTCCAGGTAGCAAGGCCGAGGGGGCCCAGTCTGGATCTTACAGTTAGTAGTCGGGAGTTAGCAACATTGAAAGTGATTACACCCACTCAAAGCAGAAGTGCCAAGAATGGCATACATTTCACCTGGAATGTATAGGCGATGAGGAAGTGCAGAGAAAACCCTTACCCAGAGGCCCCAAGTAGCCAAACAAAGGCTAAAGCTCCTGGGAAGAGAAGAGACTTGTTAAACAGAAGGGCTCAAAGTGGCTGGGACCTCAGGCAAAAGAAGAAACATTTACAAAGAAAAAGCAGTTGCCAGAGGGAATTCCGAGACAGGTGGGGGAAGTTGCTGGTAGAGAAAGTGTACATTTCAGGTCACATGTTCAACCAGGCCAGAGATATAACTTTGCTGTCTAGAATTAAACCTGTATTGTACCCAGTGGGAACTGTGTCTGGTCATGGGTGGCCCCCCAACCTCACCTCACCATCCCGAGAGGTCTGGTGTCTCGCGGTTTCCCAGACGTAGACAGGTGGGGGATACATCTAGATGGAGACGGCTGTGGGTCCGTGTGGCCTCTAGCTCTTGTTCCCACCACTGGTCCTGTCCATCCCAGCCGTGGCTTTGTGCATCTTCAGAGCCACAGAGAACTGGTGGGGCCTCCTGGCAGACTTTTCTGCCCTCATGCTGCCGCACCAAGGGGTTCTGCAAAAGATTTGGAGGCCTCTCCATTTCCCAGAGTCTCATTCCGAAACACTGCATGAGTGCCCTATGCTCTGAGATCCCCTGGAGCTGGACTTTCTTCGTGTGGACACACATGCACGTGCGCACCCTGGCTCGCAATCTGTGCGCACGCATGCGCCTCCACATACACACGGGCGCAGCGCTTCTTCTTAGGGACTTTCCAGAATCTTTGTTTCTAGCTAGGAGTGGGGTGGGGATGCTGAGGGTTTAGGGTGTGCTTTCTCTTACTAAACGTTCTTCCAAAACTTGTTTATGGTATAAATTTTATGCTACCAGTCCTTAAAGGTTTAGGCTTTAATTTTTTTTAATTAAAAAAAAAAATTGTGTTCTTGAGGCTCACAGGGCTTGTCTCTGCTTTTCTTATGAATCATCCCTCCCCTGGGGGCCATAAATGCTGCTGCTTGAAGAGAGGGAGGGCAGAGCATACCAGGAAATGGTGAGAGAGGGAGGGGAACCCCATTTACTATCTCAAAGCTATGAAACCAGCTGTAAATCAGAAGCTTCGTTTGAAGGTTTTACAGATTCCAGGTTGCAGAAGACTAAGGGTCCAGGCTACATGTTCTTGGTCTGTAGAACTCTGAGTGATAGCAAATTGTTGGTTTCAAGAGAAGGAACAGAGCACTGAGGACCAGGCAGGGGTTCTTCTGATCTGATCAGCAAATGGAACCCAGCTTTAAGAATCATCCACTTCCCTGTGAAATTCTAATATTTTTTATTTAAAATTTTTATTGTTTCCTTTGAGTAAGCTGCTTCGTGGCTGAAGTTCCCCGACTCACTTTGTAGAATAATCCTATAATTGAGGGTATGCACCAAATGCCCTAAGAAACTCTCGTGGAAAGACCACACTCCTGGCTCCACATGCTGGAAGCCATTTATGTACAGGGGTTACTCAGACTTCTCGAATCCTGCTTCAGATGGCTACGAGTTCCTGGAAATCCTGAAACAGGTTGCCAGGGACAACACCGACAACCCTGACCTGAGCATTGTGTGGATCGACCCGGATGACTTTCCTCTGGTGAGTGGCTCAGCCCTGGGCACTGGCCTTGGTCACATTCATAGTCTCGTGTGTGTGTTGGGTGTGAGACCCAGAAGCATGAAGGAGGGTGTGCACTAGGAGGAGCATGTGCAGAAACACAGTGTGACCACTCCTATCTTGTGTGGAAGACCTTGGCAACATGGTGGGACACCATGGACCTTCATACTGGGCGCTAGCACTGACATGGTTAGACCCACCATTCTCACTCCCTGGAGACCAGGGATCTGAGCCACCCACATGAGTGAGCTGGGTGAAATTCTTCTACTAGAACTTCCATTCCCGTCCCCCATCCCACCACCTCCCTGTTACAGCCTCTTTCATGTTTTTGGGTGGGGACCATCATTCATAGGCAACCCGAGTTGCTAAGTCATAAAAATTAGACTTGACCATTTTGCATAGGATGAAGAACTTCGTGGAGAGCAGGAGCAGCCTCTCAGAGAGCAGAGACGCTGTCTTGTTCATTGTGTTCTCCCAGGTCCTAGCATGTTGAATGTGTAAGAAAGTTAAGGTCCAGCCTCTTGCTAGTGTCAGTGATCAATAGTCAGAAAGCCTTTATTATACTTAATTTTAAAGGGAATAAACAGGAGTCCAGTGGTGATGACAATGGATGTAGCCAATATACTGTATGCCTGGAAGTATAGTAAATTCTTTGCAGGCACCATCTCATTGAACCTTCCTATCAACCCTGTGAGGCAGAGACCGTCATAATCCCCATCTGACAGATGAAAACAAAGCTACTAGGTGGGAGATGAGATATCACAACCAGATCTGTCTGATGCCAAAGATTTGTCTACTACTCAGTCAATAAATAGACTTTAGGTAGAGCTAACTGCTGGTAATCAGAACATGTTTAGTTATCATTAGGTTTAAATGATATAATTCTTCTGGAAATTATTGTTTGGTGCATAGGACCTGACTGATCATATCATGATTAAATAGTCAAATTGGGGCAGTTGAATGATTTCAAGGGTCCTGAAAACCAGTCTTACTTACAGAATAAGACAGAGACAGAGACTTTCATGATATCTGATGCTTCAGATATCATGAAAGTAATTCTTAGGTGATCGTAACAAAGTCATGGCCTCATAAGACCCTAAATACTGTAACTTTTTAGAAAAGATGTTATTTATTTGAGAGAGAGAGTTCACATGGGCAGGAAGAGGGGCAGAGGGAGAAGCAGACTCCCAGCTGAGCAGGAAGCCTGATGTGGGGCTCGATCCCAGGACCCTGGGATCATGACCTGAGCCGGAGGCAGACGTTTAACCGACTGAGCCACCCAGGCACCCCTAGTATAACTTTTTCGTTAGCCTCTGCCTGGCTATATTTTGAGCTTATCTGGACTGTTCTGTTGTGTAAGCTTGCAGATGGTCTGCAGTTGTCCCAACCTGCTCTGTATGTTTGTTTGCCTTGGTGTTTGCAAAGGAGAAATCTCCAGACTGTTTGGATATCCAGGTTCCTGACCATCCCCGCCCCCCATCAGGCCACTTATTTGCGTTGGAGACTTTCTGCCACTGAACATTTATTTGCATTGTCTTAGCCCCATGGCCCCGACTCCTTTAGCCCTGTCCCAGTCAGGGATTAGTCCCTGCAGATCCCAAGCCTGGTGAACGAAAAAGCCCTCCCTTTACTTGCATGACACTTCTTGTCTCCACCACCACGCCCTCCCCTGCCATCTTGTGGATCTGAGTAGTGCAAGGTAAGGGATTTTTAAATGGGACATTGAAAGAGAAGTGAAGGAAAATGGCTCCCTGACCACTCATGAAGTATAAAAGAGCCACGGTCATTTGGGAATTGACATTGGGCCATCTCTGTAATATTCTTCCTTACAGCTGTAGAAGCTTTTATAGTATATGTCTTCATAGTTGGTGTTATGACCTCTTTTTTTCCCCACACTTATTTAAAGTGTTTGAGGGCTGAGGCCAAGGCTTCAATTTCTGAAGTGCCCACAGCTGTCTTGGAAACCTTAAAGCGACGGTGACCGATGAAGGGTTGGCAGGTGGGTCCAGCCACAAAATGTGGCTTTGACAGGGAATGCCCTCTGCCTGCTGTCTAATCTCATTTTTTGTTGTTTCAGCTCATTGCCTATTGGGAAAAGACTTTCAAGATTGATCTATTCAAGCCACAGATTGGGGTGGTGAATGTGACAGATGTGAGTATAACCCGGTCACTGCTAACCTGTCCTGTTTTTTGCCATGCAGCCCAGACTGTGACCCCATGGATAGGAGTCTAGCCTCCCCTGAAATGAGCAGGACCCTTGGCCTTGCCCAAGCTCCGTGTGTCCCCAGCCTATTCTCTGAGCCTGTCTCAATCTATGGCTTCAGGACTGGGCACTTCCTGGGAAATGCATGGGCACGTTTCCTTTATGGGGCCAGCCCATCCTGTTTTACTGACTCTTTGGAACTTTCTACCCAAGTATTTTCACCAACTTCCCACCCTCTATTTTCTCCTAAGGCCCAACAACAAACTATTCTTACACAAAGGAACCCACATGTGAAGCTGCCATTGTGATGGCAGGTGATGGAGGGGGCTAGGGGCGGGGGGCAGGAGGAGGAACATGAATGAGGTGGAGGCCACCCCTCACCAGGCAGACAGCTGGAACCGAGGGTGGAAAAAGCTGGTGTGTAGTATACTGGCAGATCGTGGGGAATTTTGAACCTCAGTCTTGACTGCTGATACAACTCTATCATAACAAAACATAAGGGAAGACAAATACAACAGATAATGAGGAAATAAATAATGGACAGAAAGAGATGGTCACAGAGAAGTCATTAGAGGCATAATTATTTGTGGTGGGAATGCTTGTGAGTGGGGGTCAGTTAGCAATGTCCTGTTATCCTGTTGGTGGACGTTTGGTCACCTGGGGGATTCTACATTTGTTTATTCTGTACACTGCTTTTTAAATTAATAATAATAATTAATACTGTCAAAAATTTACTCCAGTTAAAACATTTATAAATGGAACATCTGAAATATATATGGTGAAAAGCAAAAGTATTTCCCACTCCCCGACCTCTTTCTTAGTCCCATTTCCTGAGGGAAACATGGGTGATAGTTTCATGGCTAGCCTACCGGAAGCATCACGTACATGTTTGTCATTATTATTACATAGCTATCTTGTAGATACGGTCATGAAATCAGAAGGAAAAAACAGTGCAAATATAGTTCTGATTCATAATAATACTTGATTTCGATACCCCTGGGAACTGTTCCAATCTGAGCTACCTCGCCCGCCACCCCCAGCACTTTCCAGACCTAATGGCGGGGATCCGGAGGGCAGGCAGTTTAGGGTGGGACAGGGACTCTGCCAGGCAGTGCCGCTGATCTGCTTCAGGGTGAGGGGGTAAGGCAGAAGATAGGAAAGATGGCATTTCAAAGAGGGATGGGGTGGAAGCAGCTACCAGTCCTGGTATGCTGGGCCTGGCTTATTCCCCTGCCAACCCTCCAAGCCTCACCTCCATACCTGCTCTCCTTCCCCAGAGACCTATATGGGCACATTACACACACACACACACACACACACACACGCACACTGGAATGCACGCTTCCTTTGACATCGCACAAGCAGGCTGCTACACACAGCATTCTGCATCCAGGCATTCCCATGAAACCATGTGCACATGTTCCCGATGACATGGCCCGGCTGCTTGGAATCCTCTGGTCTGGCTGGTCCTTCCATCACTCACTCACTCACTCTGTCCCTCACTGCAGGCTGACAGTGTCTGGATGGAGATCCCCGATGACGATGACCTGCCCACAGCCGAGGAGCTGGAGGACTGGATTGAAGATGTGCTTTCTGGAAAGATAAACACTGAAGATGATGACAATGAAGATGGAGATGATGGCGGTGACGATGAGGATGAGGACGATGATGATGGTGATAATTCTGATGAGGAGTCTAATGATGACAGTGACGATGATGATGAGTAGCTCTGACTCCAGCTGGTGGATGGAAGCACAATCATAGCTGCCCACTGCCCTGCGGATAGCCCCGGGGGGCGGCAAGCAGCCCTGGCCCCCTCCCACCAGCACCTTCCCCCTTTTCCTATCTCTTTTCCCACCCCCTTCTTATTGGGAGCTGTACCGTTCAACAAATGCCTCTAAAACCAGTAATCCCACTCAGCAGGGACGAGTGGGGAATTATTCCCATGTGGACTGTCTGATTGTCTTGGAAAAGCTCTCGTTCTTTGCCAGACCACCCATGGTCATGGCAGTGCCGGAACCTGGCGGTCCGGGGACAACAATCCCCTGACACCTTGACTCAAGTTTACTTGTTGTCTTTGATGGAACAGTAACAGAATTGACAGCTGAAAAACTCAAAGCATAGAGTGATCTCACAGTCAGAGCCCAGGGAGACCCATGATTAATCCATTTAGCCCCTGTGCCTAGAACATCAGTGACAATCCTTTCTTAAGGCAAGAGGTTCCCTCCTAGGAGAGGCTCAGCCTTAGAAGCAAGTTTCTAAATCAGGTTCTCTTGGCTCTATTAAACTGATTATGTCAAGTGTGTGTCACACCATTATGAACTCAGATCCAAGTGTTTGGACAGCTATTGGGAGGCCTTGAAACACATGGGTACAGATGTCCCAATCATTTTTGGTATGTTGGGATATGGGATGAGAGGTTGGTTTGCTTTCCAAACTTCGCTTTAGTGACAAGTCTCACATGATTGGCAAGGGGGTGGGGGAACTGGAAGGATGAAATGTTTTCAGTTTTTCCTGCTGGGTTCATACCCCTGATTGAGTCAGTTGGCTTCCTAGCCTGAGCTGGGATCTGGGCACCCTTTTCTGTTGCTGTGAGTGAGCCCTCCTATTGGGAGGGAAAGTTGGTTTATCCAGAGGTCAGTCAATGCCCCATTTGTCAACCCACCCACACTTGAGTGGGACAATAGCTAGAGTTCATAACGGTGGCCTGAGGCACTGAGAAAACCCCAAAGTGCCTTCCAAACTATCTAGAGGTTACCTTGTGCTTGTAGTTTTAGCCTTAAGTGTGCATTTATCATGTTCTAATTTATTTTCAATCTCTTAACACATGTGTAAGACACTGTGCAAATTCTTTGGAAATAGAGTAATCCTTTTATGGAATAGTAGCCAACTAACTGTCATTAAACTTATACTTCGAAAATACTGAGACTATCTTAAAAATCCTCACTTGGTTTTTCTGATCCTGTCATTCTATCTTGGTTCCTGTTCTCCCTCTCTGTTCCTTCTTTGTTTTCCTCTCTGGCCCCTCTTCCCCTTCCTGCCCTTTAAATGATAGTGTGTCACAGTATCTCTCAACCCTAACATTTTTCCATGTCCATCAGCGACCCCTTGTGTATGATGGCCTCCAAATCTGGGTCTCTAACCTTGACCACTCTCTTAGTTTTAGGCCCACCCATTCATCTTGGTTCCGAGGGTGCACAAGCAATTCAAACAATAGAGCAAAACCCCAATTCACTACCTTCTGCCCTCAATTCTCCTCCTCTAAATGGTGTCCCAGATTGGAAGAGTGATATCACCACGTATCCACTTGTCTAGGCAACCACAAGGGGCATTTTACACATACCCCCGGTCATGGAAATTGTCCTTTAAATTGTAGTACATATTTACTTGTCTGTCCTTTCGCTAAATTGTAGGCTTCTTGGAGGCAAGGAATTAACTTACTTTGTATCCTCAGCAGGTAGCACTCTGTCCAGCACAAAGTGGATGCTCATTTATTGAACTGATGGATGAATAATTGATTAACCAGAATATCTATAATTCCCCAGCACTGTTGGATAACAATGGTTACAAGACCTCCTTATTTTTATTTCTCACCTTCACAAAGCGAGGCAGACACTTGCCAAGCTGGACTATGACGTCATCTGGCCAGATCCAAGCACACCTCTAATAAGCTCTTGGGGAGGTACATTTTCAAAGCAGTCATTGAAGCTAATCTTTCAAATAGCCAAGGAATGTGGTCTGTCATGAAAGTGGTCTATTCTTCAACCCAGGAAAATTCTTTTGTTCCTGGAGGCCTGAGTAATATGCATTAAGTTAATGTGTGATAGTCCCATGTTAGAAGACTGAGTGGTAAGCTAGTACTGTCTGTAAGTAGTAGTGCTGTTTAGTCACTGGTCTAAACCTTTTTAAACTGGTATTTATTGAATGTTTCGTATGTGCCTGGAGCACTAGGCTATGTGGTTTACAGGTATTATGTCATTTAATCCTTACAAAGGTCTTATGAAGTCTTGTTATTACCCCCCATTTTACAGACAAGGAAAATAAGATGCAGAAGGCCCAAGAAATTCTCCCAGGGTCACACATTCACTTTAAAGGAGTATGGGGTACTTGGGTGGCTCAGTGGGTTAAGCCTCTGCCTTTGGCTCAGATCATGATCTCAGGGTCCTTGAATCGAGTCCCGCATCAGCCTCTCTGCTCAGCAGGAAGCCTGCATCCCCCACTCTCTCTGCCTGCCTCTCTGCCTACTTGTGATCTCTGTCAAATAAATAAAATCTTTTAAAAAAATAAAGGAGTATAAGCGTAACCCCATTTTTATACTTAAATCAAGGATTTCGATGAAATTAAACTCCTTAAGTTAATCAATCAAAGGATTCCATTTCTTTTCCTCAGATAGTGTCTTGAGATGGACTCAAGTGAGTTTCCCATAATCCTTTTCATAGCTTATGCCAAGATACTCTTTCTCTTTTCCTTCTGGAGGCCATAATTACCTTATCCCGTATTGGAAATGGAGGCTAATTAAAACTGCAAAGACTTGCCATCTTGTTGGGGGAAAAAAATCGTTGTGTTATCAAGAATGCACGATCATTGTCAGTGTATTTCTTAGAAAGATATTTATTTATTTGAGAGAGACCGCACACATGCATATGGGGGGAGGAGGAGAGGGAAAGGGAGAAGCAGATGCCTTGCTGAGCATGGGGCCAGATGTGGGGCCTGATCCAAGGACCCTGAGATCACGACCTGAGCCAAAACCAAGATCAGATGCTCAACTGACTTGGGCTACCCGGGCATCCCCACTTGGTGTATTTTTAAAAATAACATCTCATCACTAGAAACAAGCTTGTCTTTTCCATAATAAGGCTGTGTACTATCTAGGCCCTAGTTCTAACAATGCAAGAGGCCCACACTGGTAAGATCATTAGATCATTACTAAGTAGCTTTTGATCAACAATCTCTGATACGTGCAAACACACACATGCTTCCTAGATGCAGATGGGTCCTGGGGCTCTGTCCTCCAACTTTCCACTCTCACCAGGGTGTCTGAACCCTGCTCAGTGAGCATCAGAATATTGTCTGCTGAACTTACTTAGAAAACACAGATGCCTTTCACCAGTCCAGACACCGTGACATGCCATCTCCAGAGCTGGGGCCTGACAGTCTGTATTTTAGAAAGGGTCACTGGGGACTGACACAAGCCAGGGCAGAGACCGAAGCTGGTCCACAACCTAAGGTCATCTCACCCAGCCGGTGGTTACCAACGTCTTCGGTCTCTAGCCAGGCTCTCCTGTTTCCAAAGCCCTCACCCCAACTGTCTCTCCTGGACAGCTTCATCTGGAGTTCCCATAGGGACCTTGGATCAACACAGCTCTGGGGTTTAAAGATCTCCCCAAAATTAGATCAAGAAGTCAGCAGTCAACATAGTAATTATTAATAATAATTAATAATCACTGTTATCATAGAAGAACAGCAATTTGGAGACTTGGAGATGAGGAAAATGGGCTTCCCAGCTTCCTACCTCTAACTGCAGGCCACCCAAGGGAATCAGACTTGTAGAGCAGACCCAGGCCATTGCTGCTCAGTGGGCAAGGATGAAAGGGAGGAGAAAAAACTGGACTGTCAATTATTACTTCACCCCAAGAACTTCACCCCAAGAAACATGGACAAAGGGCTATTGCCCACTAACCAGGTAACTCACTCTATCTCTGGAGGGGAGTAAGGTTTAGGCAAAAGGCCAGCAGCAGTCCGGAAAAGATCCTTCTTCATAGAAGCAGTGCAGTAGGGAAGAGACAACCTCCTCCAACAACGCTCACTCAAGCCGGAAGCCTTAGAGCCATGTGTTGTGTCCCGCTTCCGCATTGAATAGGGAACAGGTGCCGTGCTCCCCTCTCGCCCACCCCTACTGTGTTACTGAGGCTTTACAGTCTCTCACCTGGCTTGCCGCAAGGTTCCAACGGCTCTCCCATCTCACCGCTGTGATCAAGTGATCTTTCTGAAATGAGAAGCTGTTCATGCCACGCACATGCTTAAAATGCGTTAATGGTTCTCTATTCCCAGTAGGTGTTTAAAAAATTTTTTTTGTTTTAAGACTAAGAGGCCAAAGACTGAGCTATGAATGGAACGATTGTTGGCTGCCGAATGTAGAGCTGGGCTGTGTGGTGGGAGGTTGAGGAGGAGAAACAACGGGATAGGTCTCGTAAAACCCAAAGTCCTTGAAGTGTCTCTCCTCCCTTTGAGGAAAGCAAAGTCTGAGTAGGGCTGATGCTGATGCTGGCGATGTCTGGGTTCCTGGATTAGCAAAGCATCGGACTGAATGGGGCAATTTCCACTGTGTACATGGAGTATCTGTCTGGAATTAGGGCGGCCCCAAGCCTCATTTGGGATTATAGCACCCAGTTGTCATTTTAGCAGAAGTTGGGTCAGCACCCCCAGCACCAGGCTAGGGGGTCAGGTGTGAACAGAATTGGTAAAAGCCAATTTCCTTTGCAGGGCACGCAAGGTCTGTGTGAGCTACCTTTTGTCCACTTTACCAGCCTCATCTCTCACAAAGCCTCCCAGCCACCTGCCTCCTCTACACTTAGAACCAGAAGTTGAGAGAAACTTCCTGGCTGCTTATAATGTCAAGCCTTGGCTCATGCTTTTCCATCTCCTAGAATGCCTGTCCTTTCCCATCTGTACCTGCCTGGCAAACCCCCAACTATATTACCTGAGGTGCGAAGTGGGGGACATTCTATGCCTGTTCCAGTCGTACCCCAGTTGAATTGGCCCCCTCGTGCACTGAGCCTCACTGTGCTGTGTACAGAGCTCTCTTACAGAAATCACAATTTATCCTGCATGTATGTCTTCCTCCCCCTGCTAGTCTGAAAGCAAGCTTAGGGAAAAGGCTTTAGCGGCTTCCATTCTATCCTCAGTGCCTATATTCTGATAGGTACTTAGTCAACTTGTTTGCCTAAGAGAGTACTTAGTTGACAAGTTGACTAAGTACTCTCTAAGCCCTATGTAAAGCTAATTTAACAGTGATTAGTACCACGAAGAATGTGCTAGTGATTATCAAAAGCTCTTAGTACCATTAAAAATATGCTAGTGACTATCAAAAGTCAATCAGGACCTTTTTGGCAATGGCATCATCTTTTCAGATCCGCTTAGAATAGCAAATTGGGATTAAAAAAAAAACCTCAAAACACAGAATCTCTTTGGTGCAGTGGGGAGTTTCTGATGTGCGGTGTTCTTTACTCAGGTCAGCAAAGTCTCCTAGAAATACAGGCATCATGATGGCAAGCGAAGCAGCATGGGGATGACATCAGAAGTCCCAGGCCCCACTCTCTGGGAACAGAATGCCAACAGCCACCTAAGTGCCCACTCACTTATTTTTTTTTTTTTAAGATTTTACTTATTTATTTGACAGAGAGATATCACAAGTAGGCAGAGATGCAGGCAGAGAAAGAGGGGTAAGCAGGCTCTCCACCGAGCAGAGAGCCCGATGTGGGACTCGATCCCAGGACCCTGGGATCATGACCTGAGCCAAAGGCAGAGGCCTAACCCACTGAGCCACCCAGGCGCCCATCACTCACTTATTTTAATGTATCTGCTGACCCACCTAAATGTTTGCAAGGTAATTTAAGGGCTTCTTTTGAATTAATCTGGTATTTTACCAGTATGAACTCTTCAGAGTAGTGATGGCTAGAATTCCTACTGTTAACCCTAGGATCCTTCAAAATCCCAATGATTCCCATAAAATAATCATATATGATTAGGGTATAGGTGGTAGCTTCTGCACAGAGTAAGCCATCTTGTTCTCATTCACTCATTCATTCAAATATTCAAGGCTTGTTTGATAAATGCAGATCCCAGAAGGCAAAAATGAGTGGGTGAGATCAGAGGCCTGGGCAAACATCTAGAAAAGAAAACTGTTTTGGGACGCCTGGGTGGCTCAGTTGGTTAAGCAGCTGCCTTCGGCTCAGGTCATGATCCCAGCGTCCTGGGATCGAGTCCCATATCGGGCTCCTTGCTCTGCAGGGAGCCTGCTTCTCCGTCTGACTCTGCCTTCCACTCTGTCTACCTGTGCTAGCTCTCGCTCGCTCTCTCTGACAAATAAATAAAATCTTAAAAAAAAAAATCTTTAAAAATGAAAGAAAACTGTTTCAAGTACCTTGTGTTATCATCTTTTGGTCTGAACTATTAAAATTCTCACAACCTCAGTTACACATTCAGTTGTAAATACAGAGAACATAGCCATAGGTCAAGTGTAGTTTTGTTTTTCCATATCCACATTAGCCTGTATACCTACCTACAAGATGCTTGAACGATGTTTTGACACCGACAGGGAATTGCCAAGTCTCCCTGGAAGCTGGGATACTGCCCATTGCTCTGCCATTGCCGGAGGGCTCCTGTCTCTGGCCTTGGGTGTGCACACAGTGACTTAATGGGTGCCATCCTGATATCCCTTGCTTCACTTCCATAATCTGATCATTTATCATCTGGTTGTCTGAAAACTCTTCCAAAACTCTATAGCTATATGACGGGTAATGAATGAAAAAGAGAAGAGTCCTTGGTTTATGTCTGCAGACAACTCGAATCTTTTCTCTAGCAGGGTTTGCTTTTGCAGATATAAATTATGCACGTCATGGCCAATGGCCCACAGAAACAGTTTACGGTAATCTATACAGTAAATCTTCAAATCGATTGCTTTCTCTAGCTCCTGTCCATGGAATAGGTAAGAATTTGTGCACTATCAGTACTCTATGCAGATAAAAAAAAAAAAAATAGCTGAGTGTAGCAGAAGCCAAGTTCCATTTCTTTTTTTTTTTTTTAATTAATTTTATTTCAAGTAGGCTCCACACCCAATGTGGGGCTTGAACTCATGAGGTCGAGTCACATGCTACACCCACTAAGCCTGCCAGATGCTCCCATCCCATCTCGCCAACATTTCTTTCTTATATTATCAAGTTCTTTTTTTTTTTTTTTTTAAGATTTTATTTATTTGTTTGAAAGACAGAGATCACAAGTAGGCAGAGAGACAGGCAGAGGGAGGGGAAGGGAATCAGGCTCCCTGCTGAGCAGAGAGCCCAATGTGGGGCTCTATCCCAGGACTCTGGGATCATGACCTGAGCCGAAGGCAGAGGCTTTAACCCACTGAGCCACTCAGGTACCCCTATCAAGTTCTTTTTAAATAGACCTATTTTTAAATTAGTCAATAATTAAAATTGAATTACCAAGCCACTCACAAAAACAATCCAATATTCACTCCCCCTCACAAATCCAGGGTCTGACACTTTTCTTCTCCTTTTCTTGATTCAAAGACCTTTATTCACTTGCTGATTTATTCAAAAGGCCCATTTCATCTTCATTTTTAGACCCTAAGATTTTAATTTTCAGTAATCTATTCATTTAAAACATTCTCTTGAGCATAAAATGATTGCAACAGATAGTTTTTGTTACAGTGACAATCCACTTTCTGATTCAATCTATAACAATCAGCTTGGTTTTCATAGAAACTTGATAGGTTGTCTTTTTAAAAAAATATTTATTTATTTACTTGAGAGAGAGACAGAGAGAATGAGCGGGAGGGGCAAATGGAGAGAAAATCTCAAGCAGACTCTCACTGAGCGTGGAGCCCAATGTAGGTCTCAATCCCAGGACCCTGGTGATCATGACCTGGGCTGAAAGCAAGAGTCGGATACTTAACCAACTGAGCCCCCCAGGTGTCCCTTGATGGGTTGTCTTTAAAAGGGTATAAAAATTATACAAGAGTGAAAACCCTCCGTAAAAAAGCAAACAAATCTTTGGATTGAAATAATCACATGAGAAAAAGAAGCAAAATCCAATTTGGGATTTCAGTTTATTTTTCAAGTTGTACGGTATAAAAAAATGTAACATGTAAAATGTTTTACAGTCAGTTGGGATGGGGGATCCAAAAGGGGACCAAATAACTTGGCTGCCAGGTACGCCATGTCAGTTGTAAACGTTAACATTCTTACTGTTGGATGTCACAATGAGAAGACATTTCATAGCATACACCGTATGAATGTTCATAAACGTGCTGACGCAGATAGTTGCTGGTAGAGTCATTCATTTAGATGTTTGAAATGCCTCAACAGGGCCCACTACCCATTTATGCAGGTAATCATACTCAGACTTTCTCCGACATATATGGTGACTGGAGAAGAGACTGACAAGAACTGCCCCTCCTGGTTATAAAGTGCAGTATTAACTACTAAGGAAGAACACAAAGACCTCTGGCCACATCTTTGTTCAAACAGTGCTGATTCCATCAGATAGAAAATCATCAGATGATTTTGTCACTGAACTTTCTGGGTTCGAAATCCAGAAGTGAAAAGTTCTTTCAACACAAAAGCAGTTGTCCAATGAACTTCTCCGAAGAAGACCTGATTCGGGTGTCCCTGGCTTCTCCCTAGCATCGTGGTAGAGGAACGGGTCATTCATAAGGCGATTTATGTCAATCACCCCAGTGAGCCAGTATCTACCCATCCTCACTCTGGCTAGCATTCTGGACTCTCCACAATAGTTGTTCTCATAAACAACTGCTTGGAAATCACATTTGGCCAATGTTGTAACTCAAGGGTCTCAGGGTAGCCTGCTATACATAACTAAAGCCCACAGCGAATCCATCATAAAAATAAGGCATTACCACCACCGTTGGAATTTTACGTTCCTTTTTCTTTTCTTAAGAATGATGAACAGCATTAAAAAAAAATGAACAACATTAAGTGGACATTCCATTATTTCTATGACTGAGGGGTACTAGCAAATGAAAAGCCACTGCCACCTCTTTCTACCTGGCCCCTGGAATGGTGACAATGTGCAACTGTCTAAATTCCCTATGATGCTGAGTTAAACTAGACTTGTCACTCACAGACCAGCTGCCTGGGTCCCATTGCTAATTCCCTGAGCAATAGTCACTGGGCCTCAGAGAAGAAGCTTCCCTAGGCTTTGGGCTTTTGGGGGATCTTAACAACTCCTAAGTGATCAGCTCCTTCAGAATGAAAGCTCACAGTACAAGGTAAAGCACCGATAAATAGAAGCAAACAAAACCCAGACAACTGTACATTCAAATATTTTTATGAATTATTTCAGTGCCAAAAGAAATGTCAAAGACACTCTTAGAAGTCTGGGGTTTGTCACATTTTGTTCCCCAGGCTTAAGATGAGTAAGTACTTTTATCCCACTAAGGCAAAACATTGGTGTTTTTAAGCCGCAAGATAAATTTTAAGATTTTTTTTATCTTATATAAATTGTAGATTTTTATTATATATAAAAATTATATAAATTGTAGATTTTTTAGTGTCGTATTAGCTGTGACTTTCCGGTTACTGCTTAAGAGGTCAGAAATCTGTTGTTCTAATGGGGGAACTTGAAAACAATCCATTCAAAAGATTTATTTTACAGGTGAAACAAGAAAATTGGGCTATCTAAGTAGAAATGGGACAGGGCCTGGCAACGGAGAGTCACAGAGTCCCCAGATTCTATTTTACTAGTTTTATCATTCCCTTTCTACCCTTTGACAATCTGCCCTGATTCCAAATGAGCAGCCACGCTGAGAGATGTATCATCTTCGTTTTCCTGTGCTCCACGCAAAGGGAACAGCAGGACAGAAAGAGGTGGTTTGTGCACAACAGGATGAAACTTCAAAGACCTCAGAAGAGAGGAAAACCGTGTTTTCAGACTTCTGTTTTATGTCTGTTAAAACTCTTGAGGGCAAACGTGGGGGAAAACGGTAGGCTGCAATTGCTTGCTGAGAACACGTAGGTCAAGGAGGGAGGCCAGGGGACCCCCGTTCCAGACCTGGGAAGGGGCTGGACATGCAGGTGCTCCCTCTCCCGCTCTAACCTGGGAAGCCGAGCACCAGAAAGAGGCTTCCTCAGCTTGGGAAAAGTCCAGGTCCGCCTCGGCTCAGCTCCCTATGCCTAAGACCCCAGATGCCCACCTGCCCAAGCCAGCAGGGGCAGGGCAGAGGGTGAGAGGGGCCAAAGCAAAGGCTGGCTGCTGAACCATAGTCCCTGGGTCTATCAGCAGGTGTGGTGCTGGCGGGGCTGGTTTTCTGGGGGGAGGGGCATTCTCAGGTTCTTTCAATTAGAAATCCTGAAAAATCTGCCAGCATACTGGAGAGGTTTCCCCTGGGGGCCACAGCTCTGGTGTAAAGTGCAAGAACAGAAGGGATCCCACCACCTCACCCTAGGTTCTGAGTCCAGGTTAAGTGTCCTCACGTTCCTTCCCCATTTTCCAAAATGCCAGATCATTTAGATCACACCTCAAGGCACAGTGAGCAATGGGCTAGAATCACATTAGATTTGAAATCCCGTTCAGGAGCCATGAGATGCGAGACAAGTCCCCCCCTCTCTGATGGTCCCCTTCCTCACCTGCTTAGTTGAGAGAACCCTGCCTCAAAGGACTTCACGTTCTGGAACAGCACCCAAACACACAACAATACCAGATAAATGTGTGTTGCTACCATTCTCTTCTTTGTTTGAACAGAATACGTTTTGTCAAAAACATGACCTGAAGTCTGATTGTGTTGGCATCTGCTTGGCTAAAGTACAACACACCGCCTTCAGCTTAGAGTCTAAACTACCTCAGTTCACTGCTGCACTGAACACCATTCAAGGACTGTGCTATGGGCTTCAGAACAGTTCGTATTTTATTTATGATGGAATAGGACAAGGTTATTGTGATAATGATTGTGATTTATTATTTTTTGTGATTTATTATTTTTGTGATTGTGATTTATTATTTTTTTTTGTAAGAAGATCCATAAAGCATAAATGCTACCCAGAAATACTTACATCACTTTATAATCGCAGGAAGGATCTCTGCTGGACTACTTAATTATGTTAACGTTTCTGTGCTACTTTTAGTCATCAGTCTTATGGTTTTCTTTGTGAAGCTCAATTTTTAAGTTATATTGAGAAATATGTAGTAAGGCTTTCAGGGTAGTAAAGTTGGAGCAATAATTATGACAGAGCTTGACCTTTCTCTGATTCTTGTGTTTTCACCTCATAGGGTCCTGAGGCAAGAGTCTAATGGATTGCCTGCGGGACATCAAGCTTTCCAGAAGACTCTTCTCTGCTAAAGCTATTTATTCCTGGGGAGAAGCCAGTGTCATGGAGGGAAAGGAATAAAAGGAGCCAAGGGAGAAGTAAACTGGCTTTAGAGCAGCCTTCCAAAAAATGGGTGCCATTAGGAAATCTCTCCACCATAGGACACAGGGTAGAAACACAGATACTCATCCATACAAACACATGCGGAAAGTTACCGGTTGACATGACACCCACCAGCGACAGGCGACACAGATGTTCAGATGGCTAACATAATATTGGTAATTACACTCAGGGCCATGCACACATACATGGAAATGCATACCCACCAAAAAGTATGTGCCCCTATTTGGGGAGCCTGAGTCCTGAGCCCCACAGGACTCAGCCAGAGGGGGTGTGAACCAAGGACCCGATTCTCTTGGTTTCACAGTGTGACTAACACCTCCCCTGGTGTAGGTGTGGGGTGAGTGAGGAGGGGCAGGGTAATGACATCTGCCATCCCGACGGGCAGGGGGCTTGTCACAGAGCTACAACAGCACTTTCGAAATACGTGCATGCAAAATGAAGAGAAGTCTCAAGTATGGTGATGGTGGGGGGGGACACCCCATCTCATCTCCCTCGCACCAGCCCAGCCACCTCCTCCCCACGGAAAAGGAGCTCCAACTCCAGCAAACAACCCAGTGCGATGTGCACATGCACACAAACACACAACACACCAGGGAGGCGCAAGCTCCACTTGTGCACAGAATTCATCCTGTCTGTAGATTCGAAAGTAAAGGACAGAGGGAGAAGGGGGATGGTGACAGCTGGGCAAAAACGTGCTCAAGCATTTTCTCAAGGGCTTATATTAGGGTGAACTTTAGCAACGGTATTCTGCGTTTCGACTTCACTGATAACGCAAAGGATGGAGATATAAAACCTTAACTTCCCTTTCAACTCAAAGCATGCAGACATTTTAACATTCAGTTCATGGATGATTAAAAATTATCAAAAAAAAAAATAAAAATAAAAAAATAAAAATTATCACCACCTTCAGAAGGATACACCGAGGAACCCAAGTTAGCCACTGGTTAAAACACCACCAGGGGAGAGAGTGATCCCCGGCGGGCGCTCCTGATTCGGGTCTTCTACTCTGAACATTTAACAGTCACGTTTTAATAACTTAGGTTGAAAGTTATAGAAAATCTATAAACATTTAAGGCAAATGAAATCTTGCCTCCTCCACTGTTAAGTCTCATATATTTTACTAGCCCTAGGGCAGCTTACCCACTTTCCCAAAGAATGGCCGATTTGGTTCCAAGCACTGAAATAAAAATGCATCGTTTTCGATTGGGTGATGCAGCTTTCTGAAACCTTAAATCTTTTTAATGCCATTTACATTGTTCCCACTGCACCAGTAACTCAAATTATCAAGATTTTGAAAGTGCAAAGGCTTTATACAAAGATCCTGCATTTTATTTTGTTAGGCTTTCAAAAGGGACTCGATACAAAGTCAGTGTAAAAAAATCGATATCCAATTTAAAACTGAAACAATAATTTCAGAAAGTCTGACATTCTCCTATGCAAAGACTGGGGGAGAAAGAAGAGGGTAGAGAGAAAATAAATTCCTTAATTTAAACCTTTCTTCACCCTGCTGGGAATACCAGCAGCAAAGCAATGACTCCATCTTAACCCCTTCTGGTCGGGTAACTTAAGACAGGGCTGGAAGCACAGTATTTTAGAATGCAGATAATAGTGTCGCCATGAACCACATGTTCTGTATCTGACCTACAAGAAGTACTCAGAGCATCCCCAGCAGCTGTGCCCTGATGCAGAAGCCTCGGACACACACAGTCTGGGGCATGACAACCGGGACCCAGGCGAAGTCCCATATGCTTTCACCATTCCTTGCCCGATCTCCCAAAATATGTTTCCTGAGAAAGACATCATCAGCATAAGGAATGTCTAGTTCAGAAACTAAGAACAAAAGCACCACGGTTCCACGGTATGCTTTCCATAAACAGAACCACGCAGTTAACATAGTGCATCTTGGCTCCACGCCACACCGACTGGCTCCTCCTTTCTTCTGTTCCAACACATCTGTTTGAGCTGCAGGCTGTTGGTTCAAGAGTGCTGTTTACTTTTGCAGGTACAGGTATATTACAAATATCCAAAGCCTGTTTTGATTTTTAAAGAAGATACACAGATACCGCAGCACTTCTGGAATGCCCAAACCAGGCAGGGTGCTCGCAAACACGTAGAGCATTCTGACAGTGTCCTCCTTGTCTAATGTGAGGTGACTGGCTACTCCCGATTCTTGGGAAAAGCAAGGGTGAATACTCTGTAAAGGTTGGCCGTGGATACAGGAAGGCAAATGGAGGCACAGACAGGAATTCCCCAGTAGCCTTGCCACCTGGCCCCCAGGATCCCAAGATCGGCTCTCTCCCTTTCCTTTCCCCAAGCTCTGCTGCTTACCCATTCCGTCTCTCCACTTTACCAACCACTACAAGGACTTCCAACACCAGTGCCAAAGCTGCCCCTTCCCTCGTAGTAAGTGGAAGAGGTCATGAGTTGCACAGTGATGGTGGTCAGAAATCGGGACCGGACAGCAGGAGCTGTCACTGCAGTGGACACTGTTTGGTCTCCCTGGGCAGGGCAGCTTGCCACAAAGCTTTGTGAGGACTTCTCTCCCCGGGAAATTAGAGGCTCCAAGCCACACCTGCCAGTCCCTGAGTCGCGGTGTCAGTCTTCCCCTGGTCCCTGCGAGCAGTGGGGAGGAGGAACTGGGAGAGGGGCTCCCAATGCACCCTAAAAGGGACAATCTGGCAGGCTGCTGTCCCTGTGTTGGACCTGGTTGGCATTCTGTGCTTCCCTAGGCAAACAAGCCACAGCACCCACAGGAGGCAGTGCACAGAGCCTGTGAGCACACATGGAGAGCTGGGTCCTGGGCAGCTCTGCAGGCTGGGCTCCTCTGACCAGGGCCATCAACCGGGTGGGGGTGCGGTGTGTGTAGGGGAAGGCAGATAGAGGGAGATGGGCAGGCCATCAGAGGGTCAGGAATGGGCTACCTGCTCAAACCTAGGGAAACAGGGCCAGAAACAGGACAGGTAGGTTTTCTCTTTGGGGAGAAAACCAAATAAAATCATTTAGAGCTGTCAAGTGATAGTGCACATTTTTCATTGTGACCTTTCTCAGTAGAACCTAAGGCAACAAAGAACAAAGATGAAGGCAGTTATTTCCGGAAGGGCCAGTGGCTCCCATGGGTGAAGTGTTACTGGACGTTCATGTACACAAGCTCCCATGTGGACATGTCGTGCCTGGTTTCCCAAAACAGAATGAAGACGCGTCCCCCAGGAGGTCTTACAAGGGGGCGGGCCAGAAGCAACAGGAGGCCGTGGCTCTGGACGAAAGGCAGGGACTAGCCACTGAAGGGCGAGGCTCCCGAGGGCCACCTGCTCCGCTTTGGTTTACAGCTGTTACAAAACGCCAGGGAACAGCTTCGCGAGAAGTCCCATCCACAAGAGTCAGATGTCGTCAGTCGCTTTTTTTCCAGGGCGGACATCCCCTGCTTCCTTCCAAGTAAAGTGCGGATGGTCGAAGGATACTGGTCTGTCATCTGCCAGTGTCAGTCAGCAATGAAGAATAATAATAAAAAAAGATGCCCCTCTGGTATACATATATCTATATATCTATATATTCTTTTTTTTTTTTTTTTTGTAATAAAGCCACAAATATAAAACTTTTAAACCGATGTCTCAGACTGTAGGCGAAGGACAAATTTGTGAGATTTGGGGTCTATGAACTCTTCTGAGAGGACAATGAATGGAATTTTCTTCACATTGACCACGAGGCTGAAGTCCAAGCATTTCAGGACGAAAACGATGCCATCCCGCAACCCGTTCGTCACAGCCTCGTCACTAACCAGTCTCCACTGCGTCGAGAGCCAGCGCTCCTTGTCATACTGCAGGGTGGGGCCCGCGCTGAGGTAACGTTCTAGAAAGGCCTGAAAAAGAGGGGGAAAGGCCATGAGAAAAGAATTAGCCCGCATCAAGGGCAGCGACGGCAGCGGTGTACCCACCTAATCCCGGTGAAAATGTCTGCCACCAAACCGAGACGGAGCCCGGCTCATCGGGCCGTATTCCCATCAGGCGCTCCCACAGGAGTCCTTGTTGCGGAGGGAGGCCTCCGAGCACTTTGTCACTCCCCTCCACCAACTTCCAACTGGAAGCGGGGCTGGAGGGAGGGCTGGCACCTGTGTGTGTGTGGAGGCTGTCTCCGAGGCACCAGCCCGGCCAAGCCATGGCTGCCCACGGTGCCTGCCACCGCTTGTACCTGTGCTGGGCCTGCCTGCTCCCACACCGACAGCTCCTCAGGGCAAGGGCAGTGCGCAGAGAGGCCCTCGAGAAGCGGAAGCTGAAAAAGTTAAGATATTCCTGCACGCATGCGCAAAAACGCACGCTCCGCCACTCACGGGTTGTGTGACGTTGGACAAGTCCTTTGACCACCCTGTAGCAGCTCCTCACGGGGCGGCAGCGAGGCTGACATGGCTGCCTCTAACCGTCTCATGGCACAAAGTAAGCCCAACCAGTGCGGGCAATGATGACTTCCTGTGGGATCAAGTGAGCACAGGCAGGCCCGAGCAGTGCCAAAACCCATGTGCCCGTCCCTCTCACGAGCCCCGTGCTCCAGCAGTGCTCACCTGTGGGAGGTCTCCAACTCTCCACCCACCCACTGGTATCTGTTGTTCCTCCTGGGCCTTCCAATTCTCCTCAGACCACCCCCTGAACCTCTGGGCAGATTAACACAGCCTCCTCCAGGTGCTTATAATCGCTGGCCTGGCTCCCCCGTGACATTTACTGTCCTGAGGATCACTGCGGATTTGCATGTTTGTCCCCCACACTGGAATTTACCCCCCCCAACAGAAATTATTTTTTAAATCTGAATTTCCAGTGTGCCTGGACATAATAGGAGCTCAATGATGTATGTGTGTATTAAATCAATAGATGCTGGTTTAGTTGTAAGAAAAGAGAAGAAAAAGCAAGTCTGTGATTCAGTCAGGAGGTACTGGGATTTGTCACTCTGGTCCTAGACACAAGTCAAGGGCAGTTTCTACATGGTATCCCCTTCCATCCACACCTCACTGCTGCTGCCAACTACATTATTTCTGATCCATAAGCCTATATTCCAAGGCAGGAAGCAGAACCATGCCTAAACACACTTCTAATATAAAAATAACTCTTATGAATCCTAAGAAAAAGAAACAACTCAGCAATGAGAGAACTGAAAGTAGTAAGGTAATTTATAGGATACTAAATATTCATAGAAAATTAACAAAAGATGCTCTACCACGTTGATAACTCATGAAATATGAATTCAAACACACTTTTTTTTTTTTTTTTTTTTTGGCCTCTTATGTGGACCATGAGTAAAAAGAATGGTAACACCCAATATGTCAAGTGTGTGCAGGAAGTAAACAGAACTGTATCCCAGAGGCAAAGTGTGAAAGAGTAACATCCCATGGAAGAACAATTTGGCAGGATCTCTACCTTTGATCTAGCTGTTCCTCTACCAGAAATTTCTCCTTTGGAAATACCTGCACAGATATACAAAGACGTATGTGAAAAACATACTCGCTGCAACACTGTTTAGACCAGGGGTTGGCAAACTTTTCTCTAACATAAATATTTTCAGCCTCACAAACCACGCTCTGTCACTACTGCTCAACTTGGCCTGTGTAGAGAGAAAGCAGCCATAGACGATATGGAAATAAAAGGGTGGGGTTGTGTTCTAATAAAACTTGATTAACAAAAACAGCCAAGCCCTGGTTTAAACTACTGAAAGACATTAATCCAAATGTGCATTTTAAGCACTGGTTACACAAATCACAGTATTCAGCAGGATAAGATGCAGCTATTAAAGAGAATGAATTAGAACTGTAGGGCAGAGAGCTGGAAGTACTGACAGGGGAAAACACTGTAGAGATAGTTTTAAGTGAAGAAAGCAAGTTTCCAAGTTCCCGTGTGTGTGTGTGTTTGGTATGAACTCCCATTTGTGGTTTGCTTTTTTCCCCACTCCTTCTTTAATCACACACACCCCTCTGAAAGCAAAAACTTTAGGGGAGGAGAATGGAAACTTCCCTTAGCACATTATAATTTCCTTTTCCTTTTTTAACTTTGTTTAAAGATCTATTTATTTGAAAAAGTGTATGCGCAAGCAGAGGGGGGAGAGGCAAAGGGAGAGGGAGAGAGAGAATCCCAAGTAGACTCTGAGCTGAGCATGGAGCATGACATGGGGCTCGATCCCACGACCCTAAGTATATGACCTGAGCAGAAGGCTAGAGTAGGATGCTTAACCGACTGCGCCACCAAGGCACCCCCATTATATTTTTCTTTAATGCCTGGATTCCTACAAAGAGTATCAGTTATTTTTAATTCAGAAAAGTATACTTTTTTTTTAATGAAAATGAAAGCAACCAAGAACTAAAAGATCTTGAAGAAAGGAAAACAATGGCTTTTGTTCT
The DNA here is from genome assembly GCF_030435805.1 of Mustela lutreola. Lineage (NCBI taxonomy): Eukaryota > Metazoa > Chordata > Mammalia > Carnivora > Mustelidae > Mustela > Mustela lutreola. The sequence continues at coordinate 98,991,771 of NC_081299.1, read as the reverse complement.
ACATGGTACAAGCAGGTATGCAGACATACTGTACTCATTGGAGATAAACTATTCATACTTTTTTGCATTCTGTTTTTGGTAACTTAATTCTTTTCTAAAGATTTTATTTATTTGACACACACAGAGAGAGAGATCACAAGTAGGCAGAGAGGCAGGCAGAAAGAGAGGGGGAAGCAGGTCCCCTGCTGAGCAGGCCTCGATCCGAGGACCCTAAGATCATGACCTGAGCAGAAGGCAGAGGCTTAACCCACTGAGCCACCCAGGCGACCCTGTAACTTAATATTCTAACAAAGATTCTTCTATTTTTAACAGGTGATACATGATAATTTATAAGCCACTGTTCTATTTTTTTTTCTAAGATTTTATTTTTTTGACAGAGAGAGTGACAGAACACAAGCAGGGTGGACAGTGGGGAGAGAGAGGAAGAAGTGGACTCCCTGATGAGCAGGGAGCCCAATGCAGGGCTCGATCCCAGGACCCTGGGATCATGACCTGAGCCAAAGGCAGACGCCTAACCATCTGAGCCACATAGGTGCCCTACCACCATTCTACTTTTTTTTCCCCTCACCATTCTACTTTTAAGTTATGTCCAGTTTGGAGTTATTCCAGATCACTTTGCAAAAATCAACTTCATTATTATTTGTGCATGTGTCTGATTGTGCTGAGAGCTTATTCTAGAAGAGGGATTATTAAGTCAACGAATATGGAAACCCTTACAGATTCTTACTGAATATTTCTGTATTGCTTTCCTAAGGGTTGTTAATGGTGACAATGCAACCATATGCTGTACATGTACAGGGAGCATCTGAACATGGATCCTTGTAACAAAAACCACTCCACATGCATTATAGGCGAAGCTCATTTACTCTCTTCCACGTGATCAACATGTCATGTTGCCATATCGAATATAATTTTCACACAACAATGCAATCAGGTAGATACTACTATTCTCCCTGTTTTATAAAAGGAAACAAATGTAGAGTGACTTCTACAAAGTCATGACCCAATCAACTGGTGGAGCCGGGAACTCAAGCATCCCCCCCCACCCCCGATTGCAGGTCATTTGCTCAGCCTTACTCTATTCTGCTTCCTTGGCCCCATCACTCTCTCAGCTACATGGCTGTTTCTTGCAATCTCCCTAAAAGTGTACTCATATCGTAATTCAAGAGGCCAAGTAAAACTAACTCTTTGACGTCTAAAATGCCTAGGAGAGTGATGGCATCATTTCACCACTAAGAACAGCCATTTATCCAGACCTTACCACATGACAGGCACAGCTTGAAGCCCTTCACGTGAACTATCTCTTTTATTTCCCACCACGACCCCGTGAGGTAGGTATCACAACCAGCCCCCATTTACAGGGTAGGAAAGGGAGGCACAGAGCCATTAAATGATCTGCCCACAGCAGCGACCAGCTTGTACGGGGAGGAGCCAGACTGGAACACGTCAGCTGGGCTCCAGAACACACAGAGTGCCCCTCCCTGCTGCCTCTACTGCCTCTAGGTGGAAGGCTTCCCTGTGCTTGAATCTAGAGGCTATCGAAAGGCAATTGCAAAAACCGGTGGCACCCAGATAATATAAAGTAAGTAGGAACTGGCCATCCTCCTGAGTCAGGGCTTTAGAGAAATCCTGGAGTCCATTGCTCCTGAGCACAACCATCGACAGGTGACACCTGCCAAGCTTTGTGGCGAGTCGCACCTTGGGGGTCATGCTGTTGGTGATGCAGAAGGCCAGGTGCTGCAGGATGCTCTCCATGCTGTGATAGTGCTGCTGCCGGGTGGTCCGCAGGTACTTCTGCAGAGCTCGGGCCATGGAGGGGAAGATGGCCTGGGCCGCCTCCCGTGGGTCCATCACCTCCCCTGGGGCTTTCTGCTGCTCTTCGGCCTGGAGACGCTGGATGTGGATGAAGGCCTCCTCCACCGCAACCACCAGCCTGGAGATAGGGGGGCAACGAGACGGTCACCAGGATGGGGCCTGCTGCAAGGCTGGACGACATTCAGGGGCTGGAGGGCCTCCTACCCACCTCTGTGTCCCAGCCTGCTGCCAGCTAGCTCACCCGAGGGTCCCCTCCATTATGGCCTCTCCAGATGGCTGAGAGGGGAGGAAGGGAGGAAGGAAGGGGGGGCAGGGGTGAGGGGGAAGGAGCCCTGGGACTAGGAGATTGACCTCTGTTCTCAATTCTGCCACTACAGGGTTTGGGGACTCACTTCAATCCTTCCATCTCTACAGTGAAGGATTAGATGAAAACACCTCTAAGATTCCTCAAAATCTGGCCATAAAAGGCTCTGCACGCACTGAGAGGTGGCTGGTGACACAGAAGAAGCCTTGCAAAGCAGCACAGCCGTAGCCCCCTCAATTAAGCCACCCAAACAGCAGCCCCTGGGAAAAAGGAAGGAAAAGGCCCAGGATACAGGACGGAAACCAACCTGGTCCGCTTCAGTTAACACGATCAGAACCTGAGAGCCAGCAAGGGACTAGGGGAGGACTGGGGGCGGGGAGCATCAAAGTGTGGGGTGTGGGCCAACAGCTTCAGCATCAGCTGGGAATTTGGAAGACATGCATACTCTGAGGCCCAACTCCAGCCCCACTGAAGAGGGAGTAAGTCATTTTTGCAGGTGGGGCCCAGAACCTCAGATCTGTGCTTTAATAAGCCTTCCTGGTCCCGCTGGTGCATGAGAAACAATGGAGCAGGATACAATCCTAAGGTTGAGCGGCTCATGTTTACACACTCAGATTTCATTCTTGTGGTAAAAAAATTAAAATTCCCCTATGACAGGGTGTTAGTGTCGGGGGCGGGTGCGCGGGCAACAGACCTCGCTCTCCGCTTCTTCACCCGCCGCTCGTGCTCCGCCTCTTCATAATACAACTCATTGTGGCTTGAGTCTCTGCGTCGAGCAGCTGCTGCAATCATGGCCCGGGACTGACCAGTGGCATTGTTACTGGGGCCTTTGGGGAAGGACAGTGGAGGAAGAACAGCTTTAATGCCATGGGGCTGCAAAACAGAGTAGGAAATGAGTACCACGGTCTGTCGATACCGTCCACCCAACCCCTGAGAGGCACATCCACCCATCTCAAAGGAAACTTCCAGAAGGGCGAACAGCACTCCTGCCTCACATTTGCTATGCTCATGAGAGGAAGGAAATCTCCCCCAAACCCATGTCATCTGTGGAAATGGAAAAAGAACTCAGAAGGAGAGGAAGAATGCCGGGCCATGAAAATGTTGGCCAAAAATAACACACAAGAGAATGCTGAAGATGTTACTCACCATCTGTTACAAAAAGTTTCAGTTTGGCCATAAGGTAGCTGGAGCATCACATTTCAGCAACAAGACAATGAGCGAGAATGAGAGGGAAGGGGAGAACAAGGACAGAGAAAAAAGAAAGTCAAAGGACATGGAGACACTGGTTACGCACAGGACGAAAAGCCATGCTGGACTGTCAACGGTAGTCACAATGTTTCATTAAAAAATAAAATACTTGAGGACTCACAATATGGCCCATTTGGGAATACAGACTTAGAACTCCCCACCCTGTTCCCCTGACCACAGATCGCCTTAACTTTGAGAAGGACAAGGCAGATCCCATGCTTTCTTCTGTATCAACTACTTGGTTAATGATGTGGTTTCGCTGGTGGGAATTTTCAGTTTTCAGATCACAGGTGAAATTTACTAATCCTCTGGGAATCCCAACTGAGCATACATCTCATAAAGCCTCCCCCCACCCCCAGCCACCCCCGCCACAATGGGGAGGATATGGCCACTAAAAATTGACACCATCCATGAATCACTTGACTTGCTAACAACAGGATCCTCTTCTAGGGTCCACAAAGCCCTTGCCCTGACCCAAGGCACCCAGCAAGAAATGACACTGTGTCCTGTTTCTCGCACTTAACTATCTGATAGCCTGAAATGCAGCTCTGACGTCCTCAGCCTGGCCTCTGGCCTCCTGCCACCCACTCAACCCCAGCTCCTGGCCAAGATTGAGAAATCTAAGTATCTCACCAGATGCTGAACTACTGAGAGCTACAGGCTTCATGGATCTAGGGAGCTGAATCCTTGGGTAACTTATCCAAAATTTGAAAAGCAGCTTTCCATAGATGTTCCCACCAAGAGGCAGGAAACACACATCACTATTGTTTTCAATCAGAAAACCCTCAAATGAATGAACCTCCCACATGTGTAGACTGCAAATCAACATTCCTCTGAAAGTATGTTTGCTGAAAGAGAGAGAGAGAGAAAGAAAGGAAGAAAAGGAAAACAAAAGAAGAAAAAAGAAAAGAAAAGGAAAGAAAAATTGTTCTGCAATGAGAATGTATGAGAGAGACAGACACTGAGGGGAAGAAGAACCAAACGGACCACAGAGTTTAAGCTTAAGAGTTGTCCGAACTGTGTGCCCCGCACCCACCAACCTCAGACACCATTTCAAGGCACGTACCATCTACATTGTAGACTTTCAGCCCGGCCATGTGCTTGGCTGCCCGGAATTTGGAGGCTGTTAGGAGATTGGGGTTATAGATGGTGAAATCTTTATAGTAATTTTCCAGAACCACCAATGCTGCTCGCTGGATACTGAGAAAAGAGGGCAAAATTAATGCAATGCTTTTTCATTGAAGAAGCAGGTTCTAAGTGACCAATAAATAAATAAATAAAATAAAATAAAATAAAAATCCTCTTTTGGAGTCAGATAGAACAGCAGAGTACCACGGGCAGCCACTCATAATGTCTCCAGGATGAGAACTTCAAGGTGAGACTGAGTTCAGTCATCAAGTGGCTTCTTAGCCTTCTTCCAGGATACGTCATGAGCCATACCCCATCTGGCTAATAGTTGAGAAAGGAATCAGGTTTAGGCCGCACAGAACTTTCCTATTTTCCAAGTTTACAAAAGAGGAAACTGAGGATCCCCAAATGGTCGAGAGAATTAGAGGCGGTGGCAAGGCTAATGGATGAAAGAACAAAGTGTAGATTCAGATTCTCAGGTTCCAGGGCAGGGTCTCCCCATAGGCCTCATGACCCCTGCTGTAAGGAAGGCTGGGATTTCGTTTCTCCATGGATCAGAACTAACTACAAGCACACAGGGCAGAAAACACATGAAGGAAGCTGGCTGCAGACATTAATGAATCCTGATCCCTCCTCTGAGTTCTGTCCTCTCTGCCCCAGGCCAGCTGGAACTCGCTCTTTGAAAGGAAGCAAGACCCCCTTCCCAGTCCTCAGCTGAGACTTCGATCTTTCTTGTCCCTTGGACGCCAGGGGTGTACAGAGAGGACCCTCTGCTCTAATGTCCTGCAACCTCTCCTCTGTCACCTGTTTGGCCCCTCGGACAGCAGCAGAGAAGCAGAGAGGAGGTAACACCGACAGGTGGGAGGGTGGAAAGGGAAGGTGCCCCTACTCCCGACTGGTGGCTAAAGAACTTGCTCTTGGTCGTGGATGCATGCCACTCACCACTTCAAAGAGAGACCTGTACTCATGAGGCATGGGTTTTCATGTACCATCTTGTCTGACTTCCACAATCATTCACAGTAAGAAGATCGAGGTTCGAAAATCTCTGACCGGCACATGGCATGCATACCAAACCGAAGAGCTGGATCTCTAATCTGGAATCGCAAGGCTCTAGCCTGTGTTCTTCCCCTGCAATGTGTGGCTTCTGTGGGGCAGTGGACGTACCCACACCAGCCCCACAAATTTTCTTTGTATCTTGTCCTTAATATTCTCCCTCCCAGGCCTTGCTAGGTGGGTGCGGTGACAAAGATTACTTACAACAGCCCGGGCGCCAGGACAGGGCTGCCTTCTGTGCCTGGATGACTGCCAGAACTCTCCACGTGGCTCAGGGATTCTCACATCACACTGAGACCATACAGGGTCTAAGCTAACAGCAGGACGCTCTGTCAACCCACCACTCAGCTCCCCTGGTTTAGCATGGAGTCCTGCAACAATCTAGAAGTCAATCAGCTAATCTCCTTGAGAGCAGAGTCACGGCAAAGCTTTCTCACTTACATCCCGACAGTCCCTCCATCCATGATCAGGGCTCAGATGCTTAGTATCAACCCTGATACGTACACTCATGAGGGGAGGTGGTGGTGGGGTGCTGGGGATCTGGCGAGACTCACCCTGTATAAGGGAAGTAGAAGAGTCCTGAGGGCAAACCCACATTTTGAAAGCCCTCATCATTTAGCGGCTCATTTTTGCGGCCACAGTGGAGCGCCCCCATCTGCCCAGCCCTGGGAGTGCAAAGATATGATGCAAGGAGCTGCTCCTTAGCCTGGCAGAGACCCTAAACCCAAGGGAGCTAACTGGAATGCACGTGCGCTGGGGTAGCAGAGAGAAGAGCTTCAGAACACCCAGACTCGGGAGGGTGCCAGAGCAGCCCCCCTGAGCAAAGAAGTGGTCCCTGAGTTGAGGTTTTGTGGCAAAGTCCCTTCTGTTCCCATGCAAGTCTGCCCTGTGGCTTTCAGCTTAGCACGGCCCCATTTCCTCCTTGACCTCTGACTCTGGTAATTTCCAGAGTGGGGCGAGCATTTCTTCTCCACCACCCCCTTCCCTCCAGAGACTCTCCAGGGCCTGGGGACACGTGCACACTCACAAAAACTTGCCCTCGTAGGCACCATCCCACCTCCTGCCCGTGCATCTCTGGAGGCTCTGGGCCTAGTGAGATAAGACGCCCCTCCTCACTGAAATGTCCCCGTTTATGCACAACAGACATGCTGGGGTGCACATATTTCCTCCCACATTCCCACATGGACATGAAAACCTCTCTCGGCTCCTGGATTCCAGCAGAGAATTATCGCCCTGATCAAAATTTGAAAAATTGAAAGGCCACTCAGAGGTTATTCTCAGGCCCATCTTCAAAGCAAACCCTCTTGTGGTTGCTGGGTTTGGCTCTTCTGTTCAGCCAGGCCACAAAGAGGAGCCCAGGGGAGCCTACTAGCCCAGCCAGGGCCTGCTAGGCGGCTGAGAGAAAGCTGGATGGGAGCCTGGTGGCTCTATTTCCCAACCTCTCCTCCCCAAACTACAGACAATGCACTGTGCTGCCCGGAGAAGGGGTTTCTGTCCATGCCTGGCTCTGGCAGGCCTTCCCTTGTAAGGGTGCACACCCCACACCCTGTCCCCTTCGAGGACAGGGCTGCAGGCAGATGCTCTCCACACTGGGGCAAGTCTGAGGAACCCCTCAAAGCCCAGCCTTGCCAAAGCCCCAGTGGCACCGGGGAATGCTCCAGGATGGGGCAAGAGCTGCTGATGTTATGTGTGCAGGTCTCACAGCCTTCAAGAACCTTCACTCGGGGGAACTGAATAAGGGTGAAAAGTCAGGCAGTGCTCCCTTCCTCCAGCACTGTCATCTCCACAGATGCATCAGAATTTTCCAGAAGCAGCCATGGACCTGGCCAGCCCCTTGGGCTGACAAGTGAACGCAGGAGCTGAGGGACTCTCCTGGGAAGTTTAGAAATGCATCTAAGAGAGCTGCACGCCCTAACCTATGGGAAACTGCACTACACCCAACAGATCTAGCAACATCAAGGTATGAGAAGCTTCATGCAACAGAAAACAATGCATAACTGAAGTACCCAACTTAAAAAAAAAATATATATATATATGATTGTGAAATTTGAATTAAAATACAATATGCCTTTTTTCATGTTTTTAAAGAGAGGAAGCTATACATGAAAAAGCCTTGCTGGTGACTCAGGATGAATGTTCACACTTTAATCATGAGCTGTGCGACACAGGCAGCCCAGCAAAGATGTCAGCCCCCACAGGAGACAGAGGCCACCTGTTCCCACACCCCACGACGCAGGGCAGTATGAGCACTCAGCTGTTTCTTCACATTCTTTCCATATTCCCTGACTATGGCGATCAGAGTCCTTCCCAGAGGCCGTCAATCTACCTGCCTCTGGCCATCATCTTTCCATTCTCATATACCCTCAGCTTGGGTATAAACAGGGAAAAGGGCTTTGAGAGACCCAAGTGAGGAACTCTGCTCCAGCTAAGTGATCCCCGCTGTGGCATGGGAGTCTGTGGTCTGTGTCAGTCCAAGGCCGAAGGTCTTTTTCATTTCTGTTCTGGATCCTGATTCATGCTGTGAATTGACTGAGTTTGTCAGATACCTGACTGCAGGTTCAAAGGAACTTGCTACTAATGTATTATTTGGCTCTTCAGTAAAAGAGCAATTCAGCACCCACTGAAGGGACAGTCTGCCAGGCACCCAGCATTGGCCTCAGCCATGGCTCACAATGCCAGGATGCAGGAGCACCCTTCTTCTCGGCCAATGTCAAGGTTCAGTATCTTCCTGCCTCTGTTCTTCGCCACCTTCCAAATGCGGTGTCTTCCAAGGCCAAAGCAGGCCCGATTTCTTTGGGGAAGCCTTTTCTAACTCTCTGGCCCCCTAAATGCACAGCACCAACAGCCCCCACACAGGACTTGAGAGGTCTTCAAGCATGTTATTCTCTCTCTAAGGCAAGGCCCTGTGCACAAGGGACACTTCCTACAACTTCCCCCAAGTATACTCCCTGGCTCAACTTGTTCATGTAGGAAACCCTAGAATTCCAACATGTGTAGGATTAGTCCTAAGCTTGCCTTTCCTAAAAACCATGAGGTTTCCAAGGCAAAAGTGGCCTCAGGGATGGGGAAAAGCAAATCCTTTAACTAGTCCTAGTCTCCAGACCAGATCATCTCTGGGGAAGGAGGGAGGCAAGAAAAAGCAAGTTGGTGAGAAACCTGCCACCTCTCTTATCACCATCCGATTTCGAGAAACAGTAATCTGACTAAACCATCCTTATACAGAAACCCCATATAATAGGCAGGTGGAGCCTGATGTACAGATTACAGATGTGGCCCCACCAAAACCCCACGGCAAGGAGCACTCTCCCAAGACAGAGAATGCTGAGCTCAATTAATACCGTGTTCCAGCCCACCCACCCATCTCCCTATCCCGGGACATACCCCTTCCCAGACCACAAACAGCTGCGGAAGCCAGTATGGTGATACGCGGGGCTGTGACAGGACTTTGTGCAGAAAGACGTGCACATGTAAGACAACCGCGTGAGGCAATATCTAGTGTCAGAAGAAGCTAATGTTACTGCCCGTGTGAAAGCAAGCCCCTCAACTCTGCCCGGCCTGGGCTGATCCCAACTTGAACTTGTGCACAAGACAGGCTGGCCATAGATCAGCACAGAGTTGTGGCAGTTCAACAGCCACATTTCAGTGTGAGACTCATCGCCAACCACACTGCCCGAGTGGCCTAGTCTCTTTTTAGGACAAAAATGGTGGAATGAGAAGGGTTGTGGCCTTTTGTGTCTTATCAACCAGGAAAACATTTCCAGTGTTGTTGACAACGGTCACACGGCCACCACGGCAATGGAGACGAGGGGCTCTTGCTCACGCTGCAGCCGAGAGAAGCACCTCCAAACGGAGTTCGCATTTGAGTTCATAAAAACCTGAAAGACATGTTTTTGAAAGAGGAATTCTGAAAACCAAAGCCAAAACCGAAAGAGTATCCCCTGTGTCCACGCTTCCTGCAGTCCCGTGCATGTCTGTTGTGGGAGGAAGTATGCACAGAGCGAATGGCACCAGACAGCTTTGCCTGACAGAATTGCCCCAGACAGCATGACTCTTGCCTCTACCATTTATTCTTTGAACTTGAATACATTATAATTCTGTTCTCCAAACCTCTGATTCTATGTCTGTAGGATGGGAAGAACAATACCGAAAGCCCTGCTATAAAACTAAGCTGGCTCCAAGATGCTCAACTCTATAAAATGTATCACTGAAAGGTCAACGAAATGACTGGGGCTGGTGTGGGTAGCGGGTCAGAAGTTCCAGAGATAGACAGCAACAGCCAAATACGCCAGGCGCTGGCCAGAGCCTAGTGTCAGCTGGGGCAGTGAACTCCCGAGCCAAAATATCAACCGGGGCAAATCTAAATTCTATGACTTTCCGAGGTTTCAAGGTCAGTTGGCATTGAGGTTGGGAAAAGTCCCGGAGACTTGGGAGTCCACTTCTACTTTCTTGCTCCCAAGGAGGGAATGTTTTAAAGGTGTGTGTTAAAGATTAAATGAGATACGGTATTCCCAAGCACCTGGCCCAAAGCAAATGGCTCCTGTATGGAAGCATGACGAGCGTACACCTCCAGGTATGCTGGGGAGGCCCTCTGTCCCCAAGTGTTCCTGCTCTATCCCCTCAACTCAGCGCCCACCGTGAGGGCACTGCCACGGGAAATGAGCCAGGGCAGATGCCCTCTGCACTGCTTTGTTAGTGAATCAACCCTACGCTCTCTGTTTCTATGCAGTGCTTCCTGACCACTCTCAGCAGGCTTGGTATAAACAGGCCAGCCTCAGACTCAGAAGGCCAAGATCCCAGATCCGCTCCTGCTCCCGTATAGCCCCGAAGAAGTCATTGCCTGCTCTGGGCCTGTTTCTTGGTCCGTGATGGATGGAGGGCACCGACTGCTGTGTGTGGATGTCGGGGAGAGCCAACAGAATCATGCCAGGGAACGTGTTTATAAACTACAGGGCATCAGGCAACTACAAACGGTCATTTGGCAGCAAGAGAAGAGGCTGCTGGCGGCTAGATTATTCCTACAGTCTCTGGGCATAAAAGCATGACCTCAGCTCCACTTACACGGAATCACAAACTTTTACTCTTCAGAGAACGAAGAGAACCTTAGTTCTCACCCAGGAGGAGACACAAGAAGCAAAGAAATCAGGGTCCAGATAGGCCAAACTCCCAATCCATGTACTGACTCCCTTGACAACAGCCCAGACAGCCGCCAGCCTCTCGTGAAAAAAAAAAAAAAACATTCACTCTCGCTTGGCCTTGGGATGACCCTTCTCAAAGTTCTAGCCAGTGGTCCACCCACAGCTTCCTTCTGGACCCCAAGCCCCCTTTCTTGTGAAGGCTCACCAAATACTTGAGGGAAACAATTGTGGCCATTTACCTCCCCCCTTTAACTCTCTTACTGTGCACAGAAGAACACGGAGGCCTATAAAAGCATGTGGACATGTGTGCACAAAATACACGCCTGCACACACATGCATACGCACACGCACACATAAGGAGTTATTTCATCCACCTTTCCCTGGATTTGGTTGTAGCCTCCACAATTAACACACGCTATTAAGGGACGCCTGGGTGGCTCAGTTGGTTAAGCAGCCAACTCTTGATTTTGGCTCCGGTCACGATCTCAGGATCCTGAGATCGAGCCCCGTGCTGGGACCTGAGCTCAGTGCAAGAGTCTGTTTGTCTCTCTCCCTCTGCTCCTCTCCCTACTCTCTCTCTCTCTCACACAAATAAATAAATAAAATCTTGAAAAAAATACATGCTATTAAAACCAAAACATTCATGGTTCAGAGCTCAGGCAGTCTGAGACCCTCATACTTCACAGCCTTTACTGTCTCCCAAGGCAGCGAGAAAGGCTATCTCTCTCTGTGACAGGGCCGGATGGGGAAGCCTCATTCTGGCTTTAGCCACGTCTTTTCTAATATTCATTTGCCCTCTTTGGCTCTGCCAACCCAAAACAGCTTTCTTTATGCGTGAAAAACGTGGAAGCATCTCTTACATGTCAACACCCCACATAAATGCCAGCTACCATGAAGCTGATCACCTCAGTGTGTGCTGACAGGAAAGTACTGAAGAGACAGAGCTCTAGTCACAGTAAAATCTGCAAAGGCCTGCTTTCAGGGCAAGTACTCATTACCTTGTGAGGCACCGAAGCATGCTGACACCCAAAAATCTTAACCACCAGTCTCTCCAACACCATTCACAGGCCAGTATGAATTAAGAGCTCCAGCTAAATCCCAAGGACCTGGATATAAATGTGAAGAGAACCTTGAGAGGCGTTAAGGTCCCGTTGGTGTGATGATCCCCCACCCCCACTGGGTTGGGACAGAACATGTGACCGGGATGGGGGCTTCAGGGGGAAGATCTGCTGAGGAGGTGAAGCTGAGTTTTCCAGTTAAGTCTTAAATGATGAATGATGGCCACACCATGTGGACATGGACTGTAAAGCCACTTCCAGGCAGAGGAAGCAATGCGGGCAGAAGCAGGCTGGTGTAAAACCATCCTCCTCAATACCTTCAGTAAGAGTGACAGGGCCGCACTGTTGAGTCACAGAGCAGCTGTGAGAACCTGCTATAGTGGGATGAACAGCATGTCCCCCAAATCCACGTGCATACCCACAACCGCAGAAAAGGATCTTCACAGACGTGAGTGCGCTAAGCAAAGGTCATGCTGGTGTCTACTAAGAAAAGGAGACACAGGCAAGAACACCATGTGGCGACAGAGCACAGATCACAGCAATGAGGCCGCAAAACCAAGGAGAGCCGAGGATGGCCGGCCACCATCAGAAGCTAGAAGGACAAGGCAGGGTTCTTCCCGACACGCTCCATGGTCCTGCCACTATCGAGATTGTAGACTCCTAGCTTCCAAAACTGAGAGTGAACACTGGTTTTGTTTTTACTTGTTTTAAACATTTATTTGAGAGAGAGAGAGAGAGAGAGCAACTGAGAGAATGAGTCGGAGAAGGGGCAGAAAGAGAAGCATGCCCCCCGCTGAGCAGGGAGCCTGACACGGGGGGCTTGATTCTGGGACTCTGGGATCATGACCCAAGCTGAAAACAGACGTCACCCAGGTGCCTGAGAGACCACTGTTTTAAGCCACCTAGTGTGGTATCCTCTGCTACAGCAGCTTTAGGAAATGAACACACGTGTATTTAGGGCCAGAAGGACGGAGGCAGGTCAAGGGGAAGGAGGCTGAGAGGCTGGCAAAGGAGAGAGGGGAGAGAGGGCGGGACAGACACAGCGTGTGGGCGGGAGACAGGGTGAGCGGGCCATGAAGACCCAAAGGATGGCAACAGTAAAGGTTGCCGGTGCCAAGGCTTCCTCCTCTCCTACTCTCCAAGGTGTGCCTGCTCCTCGGACTGCATTTTAGGCCCGAAGCCAGGGTCTTCGAGAAAACTCTAGAAGTTTCAGCATTTTACGAAAACTCCCAATGCAGGCAAGCCAGCTGATGGACCCAGTTTTATCTGACTGACCTCTCCCTGGAAGAGACAGCAAGACTGCCACATGGATGTGTGAGCTTCACTGGCCCCTGGACGGAGAGATCAAGTGACTTCAGGGTGACCAGGAATTGGGACAATTTGCAGCAATGTTCATGTGAGTCTCAGAGATGCGAGTATAATTCACCCCCAAACGCCACTGCCGCCTCTGCTGGGAGGCCAGCCCACACGTTTTGCATCTCCGGGACCTCCTACCTTTTAATTAAAATGTTTCTCTTGCAACTGCCTTTGGGGATGTGGATTCCACGAGTCCCACACAGATAACAGGCAATGAGCACCTTGGAACTTGAGGGCAGGGAGGGGCAAAAATGAAGCATGGCTTGTGTCTACTGACAGAGCTGGATTAGATGGCACAAAGACCTGGGAGGCTAGATTTTTGGGGACTCTGTCACAATAGGCCAAGAGGGACATAGACCGGTGCTTGAAATCTGGGGACATGAGGCAGACTGACAGAAGACACAGAGATGGGGCCCTGTCCTGCCAGGATGGCCTGTGGAGGCCCTTCTCTAGGCCGCATGGATTCCCAGGGGGGCCCCGGCCTGCAGGCTCCCCAGCTCCGTGGAGTGGTCACTGCAGTGCAACCTAGTTCTCTGAACCCATATTCATAGGCTGCCAAGTGGCCCTGGCCTGGGCACTGAATACGGGGCTGCAGACAAGCCCTGCATGGCTTCCCCACCAGGAGAGAGACCAGAAGCTGGGAATATCAGCTCTGACAGCTCAGAGGAGGTAGAGTCAACAGGAGTTGGTCACCGTGGAATGGGCTCGAAAGCACCATCTGGGGAGCTCTAGAGCACCTCCCTCTGCACTTTATTGTCCCTGATGAAGGATAATACTGGAAAATGCCCTCTAAGGTCAGTCAGACCACACTGAGAACATGTCCAGAGGAGACCCACTCTGTCTTGCCCGGGGAGTCCGTGAGGCTGAGAAGGAGTAATGGCTACAAGCACCGGCCTGGTGGTTTCAGGGACTAAACAACAGAAAGCTGTCCCACATGTCATACTTTCTGCCTGAAATGCCTCCATCCATCGGGCAGTTCTGCATGTGGTGTCCACCCCGAGGCAGCCTCCTTCGAGCAGCTGATCCCATCATGGCCGACTGTCCACCTGACGGCCTTTGCCACAGCAGAGATGCTGCCAGACATGAGAAATGCTCCCTGTGAGTGACAGGTTTGGCTATTGCCACGGTCCACCTGGAGAGCCCACGGCCATGCTTCCAGGCCAGGGCCCAGACCCCACTGCACAGCTACCTCCTGCACCATCCAGTTCGGCTGCACCTGCCCCGCCTGGGATGGAAATGCAACTTTCTCGATGGTTCCAGTGACTGTGCTGAATCACGCCAGATAAACATCAAAGACAAGTGGCTGCTGAGGGCTCTCGAAGACTGAGATTGAGACAGGAACTAAGGTTCCTCCAGACCCACCCTGGATGCTGGCCTGGCATTCTCTCATCTGGCCTCACATTTCTCACAGGCAGGACTTCTGGTTTTGGGGAGAACCACAGAAGCATGGCATGAAGAGTCTGGAGTCTGAGGGCAGCCAGCCTGGGCAACTGGACCCCTCTTGGCAGGGACTGAGCCAGAATGGGCACAGAGCAGAGCAGGACAGGGACAGCAGACCCCCGTCCATTGGCATTCTTGAGGATTAGCAGAGCTAGTCACACACTACATCAGATCACACCCATCAGTCCTCGGGGAGACACGCAAGATGCCAGGCCCTGTCTGTAGTGGGAGTCCTGCGGGAAAAGCAATAGCACACTCTCGAGGGTATGGGATCCACGGCCCAGCCACCTGTGGCCCCGGCTCTCTGGCCGTCAGTGGCTGAGCTCTTCGAGGGGTGGCTCCTCTGGGCCTTGGAGCGAGCCTTCTGGGCAGACAGCATTCGAGGGAAGCCTTCCCAGCTGCAGCGGCTGCCAGGAGGCAGCTGTGCAAACACACAGGGCTGCAGTGTCCAGCACCTTCTGCTCTCATTACAGCCACTTTGAACAGGCACCTTGTGGCCAAACCACAAACGGCAGCTCTGTGCCCGCCCTCAAGGTTCTCCCACAGCAAAGCTGATCTGAGCAGAAACCTTTCCACTCTACCCTCTTCTGCTCTTTTTTTTTTTTTTTTAGCCCTTGCGTTTGGAGGGGGTAGGAGTGAAGACCGTCATACATCTTTACTGAAAAGCAGTTAAACAAAACAGGCGTTTCTAAAAGTGAAATTGTGTATGAGACCATGATCGTAAGTGACATGAACCCAAACCTCTGGCGGTCATTTAAAAACACCGCCCCACTTCACAGCCGATGGCGCTGGGTCCTCCCCAAACCGTGGCTGCTGGTCTTGAACGTGGGAGGGAGGGCCCACAGCCCAGCGCGACAGTCCGATCTCACTGGTCATCACTGACTTGGGTGGGTATCACTTGACCCAGAATCACAGACATAAGATTTCAAGGGGAGCTGGACTTACCCTGGAATTACTGGATTAACCTTAATCTCCCCTGGAGATGCTCCCTTTCTCACTTCTAACCAGAAAACTGAAGTACATTCTAGAGAAGAGGGGCTCCCACTCAAGCTGGGAGGACGCAGGCATGAGCCAGAGAAGGATAATATGAGCTCCGTTTCATCAGGGTTGAACTGTGCCCACTGATCCCACGGTTTCCTGGGGCTCTGGGGTCAAGGGTCACCCGTGTATACTGCCCCTGTCTTAGCTTGGGCTGCCATCACAAAATACCACAAACTGAGTGGCTGAAACAACAGAAACTTATTTTCTTCCAGTTCTGAAGCCTAGAAGTCTAAGATTAAGGTTTCGCTGATTCCATTTCTGGGGAGAGCCCTGCGGCTGGCTTGCAGATGACGACCTTCTTGTGATATCCAGACATGGCCTTTCCTTGGTTCATGGGCAGAGGGAGAGAGGGAGAGAGTAGAGTTTACACATACTCTCTCCCTCTGTCTCATAAGGACACATATTTTAGCAGATCTATGACCTCACTGAACCGTACATAATTACTTCCTCAGATACCCCATCTCCAAACACATGGGGTTTAGAGCTTCAACCTGTAGATTCTGGATGGTCACAATTCAGTCTGTAATATTTCATCCCTGACCCCTAAAATTCATGTCCTTCTCCTGTGCAAAATAAATCAATTCCATCCTAATAGCCCCGACAGGTCCTGACTCATTCAGGCACCAGCCCAAAGTGCAAGGTCTCACCTAAGTGCCAAGACTCATAGTAAAACCCATACCGAGGTAAGGTCCCTCTCCAGCTGTGAACCTGTGTTACCAGATAACTTATGTGCTTCCAATATAGTCACGAGACAGGCATAGGAGGATAGGCATTCCCATTCCAAAAGGGAGAACCTGGAAGGAAAGGGGTGATGGGTCCCAAATAAGCCCAAAACCTAGCAGGGCCAATCCCATTAGATCTTAAGATCTTGATCTTCAGGATAATCCTCTTTGATTCAATGCTGTGTCCTCGGGGCTCTGGGGGTGGCCCTGTCCAGGCAGTTTCAGCAATGGCCACCCGGCCCACCACGGTGGGGGGCCCATCCTATGAAGCCAGTGAGGAAGCACCCTGACCCCTGGGCCTGCGGTGGGAGGGGTGCCCTAATGATCTCTGGATCACCTTTGGGGTCCTTCTTCGCTTTCCTTGAAGGATACTGCATGTTCGCAGCCTTCCTTCCATCAACCCCCCTCCCCCGCCTCCACCCCCAACCCACTCTTCTGTTTCTTTTAGTCTCAGGTGCTAGTGGTGCTGCACTGGTACGAACCCACCTTCCCATCTTTATTCTTGGCTTCTGCTGGAATAGCAGGTTAAATCCTGATTGAATCAAAGAGTTGGCGCCTGGCTGGCTCAGGCGGTGGAGTGTGGGACTCTTGATCTCCAGGTCATGAGTTCACAAGAGCCCCACGATGGGTGTGGAGATTACTTAAACAAACAAACAAACAAACAAACTTAACAAATAGTCAAACAGCTGTGTGACCACACCCTTGGTGTCCTCTTCAGTATACACTTAATCATTGTTTATACTATGGATAGGCTGAGAATTTTCCGAATCTTCAAGTATGGATTCCTGTTTGCAGAATTCCTTCTGCAACCCAGCTTTCTCCTCTCACATTTTATATGAGCAGTGATGGAGGACCCGCGCTGCCATCTTTTATTGGGTGCATCTTCAACACTTGGCTTAGAAATTCCTCAGCTATGGGGCACCTGGGTGGCTCAGTTGGTTAAGCATCCAGCTCTTGATTTCAGCTCAGGTCATAATCTCAGGGTTGTGGGACTGAGCCCTGTGTTGGGCTCATGCCAGATGTAGGGCCCGTTTAAGATGCTCTCTCCCTCTGCCTCTTCTCCAGACCTGCCCACATGCGCGTGCTCCCTCTCTCTAAAAAAATAAACATAAATACCTCAGCCAGATATCCAATTCCATCCCTCACTCACAAATTTTACCTGCCACAGAACACTAGAACACCAATACAGCTCAGCCAAGTTCCTTGCCACTTATAAAAACAATGGTCTTTCCGCCATTATCCAATAACATGTTTCTCATTTCCACCTATGAGTTGCAGGAGTGGGGTGGGGGAACCACAACAGTGTTTTTCAACACAGCAATGCTATGAGCGTGCATGATCATAAACTTGCAATGTTTAAAAGCAATCCAAGAATCATTTCTTTTTCTTTTTTTTTTTTTTGTAAAGATTTTGTTTATTTGATAGAGATCACAAATAGGCAGAGAGGCAGGCTGGGGCGGGGTGGGGGGTGGGGGGGGCAAGCAGGCTCCTTGCTGAGCAGAGAGCCCCATGCGGGGCTCAATCCCAGGATCCTAAGATCATGAACTGAGCTGAAGGCAGAGGCTTAACCCACTGAGCCACCCAGGCACCCCTACTGCTGTGTGGTTTTAAGGTCCTGGTGTTTGCTAACTGAACAAAGGAAGCAACAGGCTACGAAATGGCTGCAGGATGCAAGCCAGACATCTCTAACCCTCTGCGTTCTCCCCTTTCCAACCCTGAAGCTAGGAGTTAAACAGAATCATGTATTTAACAAAAGAGCTAGGGTCCAGCCTGGCCCAAGATACATAACACAAACATGCTTCTGAGCTCATTCGAGTGTTCTGAAAGCAGTACTGTGAGCATGAACACAACTATCCCAAGGCACAGGGGAGGGGTGCGACCCCAAGGAAGCATACAGTCCCCAAACCCACAGCTGGGGCTCTCCTCTTCACAGGGCCGCCGCCCCCTACCACCTGTCCCACCCTGAAGGGCAGGAGCGGTAAATGACATGGAACAACTGAAAAGCCCTCTGTCATCTCCCAGGCACCGGGCAGAGAGGTTAGAAGTATCTTAATCTATTTACAGTATCTCACCTTACAATAACCTTCCATTTTTCTGAAAGTTTTTAAATAAGCCCATAACTCCATTCGTGCCAACAAGCAGGGACTCTGTACCTTTTATGAGAGCTAACAAGAAGCATCTTTCCTTTAAGAAACTGAAGAACAGGCATTCTTTAGACAACCCTCAAAAATAGCTCAGTCGATTCCATCAAATCATCTTTGAGAACACCCCCACAAAAGCACTCACCACTGCTCTGCACCTAAGGGAAAGCTTTCCAGAAAGGGAAGGGGAACGGCTTGCCAGTCAGCTGAGGACGACTTGCTATTCTGATCCCCGGACTCGCTCTCTGTGTCTTCTGATTCCCCCATCCCTCCTGTCTGTTTCCACGCTCTGCAAAAGGGTTCTGAAGTTATATTTCTGGCCCCGTGACTCTTACAGCAGCCACCGCTGGGTTCAGACCAGATTTAGCCCAAGCAGCGGCAGGCGGCTGAGCCCACACAGTGCCAGCAGGGACAGATGCCAAGCCCGCTCCAGCTCACACACGCGGAGGGCTCGATTTGAGAGCAAAGGCACCTCTCTGTCCCTGGCCAGCTCTCCACCCCATCAACACGGTCTCCCTCCATGCGAGGGACCAAAGGGGCCTCCTTGAGGGCAGGGAAAGGAGGAGAACAACAGGTCCTGGAGAGAAGCCAGGAACCTTGACATGTGCCCCCCACCCCCACCCAGGGCTGCCGGAAAAGTGGCACCCGTGGGTCTCCCCAGGGGCTAGGGTTGGTGGCTCCAGTGTTAGCAAGTTAGGGCTGAGCAGTTGTTGGTCATGGCGAGGACAGGCATGAAGGGTGTGCAGCAGGCCTGTGGGTCACACGGTGTTGCTGGCCCTGCCCTCCCACCCAGGTGTCCCCCCCCCCCGCCCCCGCCCCCCAGCAGCGGGGCCATGGTGAGGCTCCAGGGCTGCTGCCAAGTTTCTCAACACAGCACAGGCGTACTGCCCCTGGGCTGTTTTGTTTATCCCCTCCCCACCCCTGCTCCTATCCAGTCTTGGAGGGAGGGGCCAAGTGGGAGCTGTTGGCGGGGGGGGGGGGGGGGGGGGGGGCAGGAAGTCACTGGAATGACCCAAGGGGAGACAACTCCCTTCCCTTTTCCACCCCACAGATGGGGTTTGCACCGATGAGGGCGGAAGCCAGTGTCTTGGCCACTTACATGAAGCATCCCAAATATCACTCGTCTCTACTGTAACCAGAGCTAGATTTCTCTCCACCCCCTTCAGCTTGAGCAAAACCTGTCCTGTCCTGGGACAGACTGCTTCCTGCTGCCACTGCCTCCTCCTCCCATGTGCCCACCTCTGGTACCTGGGCCTGTGTCGGCAACTGTCCAAACACAGCTGGGCACTGGTCTCTCAACAAGGGACAGTAAACCCCATGAGTTCCAGACAGAGCTGTGAAGGCAGGCAGCATTGTGTCTCAGGTACCCCCAATGCTGGGCTCTGCATGTGGCAGATTTTTTGGGGTAAGATTTTATTTATTTATTTGGAGAGAGAGAGCACGCGTGCACAAGCAGGGGGAGCAGCCAGCTGAGGGAGAAACAGGATTCCCATTGAGCAGGGAACCTGATGTAGGACTTGATCCCAGGACTCTGGGGCCATGACCTGAGCCAAAGGCAGATGCTTATCAACTGAGTCACCCAGATGTCCCTGTGGCTGGTTTTTTTTTTTTTTTTTTTTAAAGATTTTATTTATTTATTTGTCAGAGAGAGAGAGAGAGAGAGCGTGCGCGAGCACAGGCAGACAGAGTGGCAGAGGGAGAAGCAGACTCCTTGCAGAACAAGGACCCCAATGCGGGACTCGATCCCAGGACGCTGGGATCATGACCTGAGCTGAAGGCAGCCGCTTAACCAACTGAGCCACCCAGGCGTCCCACCTGTGGCTGATTTTTAACACAAGTCTGCTGGTCATTCTCCACCAAAAACGGGGTGGGGGGTAGAGGCGGTTGGAAGAAAGCAGAGATGAATAAGCAGCAGGGACTTCCTCGCCCTCAGAGCCCCACAGGCATCTGCAAAGGACTCAGAGACATACAATTCTGCTGTGTGGGGCATGTGACTCAGACACTGATTCCCTCTCCAAGGACCGGTCAGGACAGCAGCCGCTTCCAGGGCTAAACCACCCAGTCCTCAGGGGGTACAAGCTAAGCCAGAGGAATGAAAGAGGGTGCATGCCAACACCAAGATGGTTTGGCAGTGTGACCCAACTCCAAACCAGGGCCGGGCCACCTTCCTGTGTCCAGGCCAAAAATATGACAAAGCCCATTGTTCTGATACTCAGTAGGATGCCCTTGACGGTCTTGGCCGCTCTGCCAGGTACGCAATCACAGGCCGTAATGGCCATAATTAACTAAATGCTCACCGTGGGTCAGGAAGGTTACACACATCGGCGTGTGTCACTGGAGGAGGCAGGAGAGCCCAGCAAGATGGCAAAGCCAGTCATCCTAGGTAACCCACTCACCGGTAACCATGTGAGTGCCAGCTGAATGCCATGCTCCAGTCCAGGCCCTGAGGATGCAGTGAGAGGGACACCCAGCTCCTGACCTCAGACCCCGCCTCAATTTGTGGCAGGAAAGAGACAGAAAATTGATCCAATAAATAAAAAGAGAGACTACCTAGAGAAAGCCCTGCCCATGTGCACCAGGAATCCTGAACAATAATAATCCTGATCATAAGATGTGTGCTTATAATAACAAATAAAATAAAATGGAAATAACATTAATGGCGAAACAAACAGAACAACCCTTTAGAGAAACACAAAGTGAGAAATGCCATTATGGGGTCATTAACTGAAGCCCAGTTTCATGACAACTGGGTAAATCCTAAACGAGGCCTGCCACGTTATTTTCTAAAAATTGTTTAAATCCCCTAATCCTCCATTTCCTCATCTGTAATGTTGGGATGAGTAACACCTAAAGCAAAGGGTTCTATGAACACTACACCTGACAGTCTATACAAAGTGCTTACCTTAATATAAATAAAAATAAATAAAATACGATTATCCCTTTTTTAGGGATACATGACATGCATAGATTTAAAGTATGACATCTCAATATACTTCTAACTTTATCGTGTGTATCCATTTCCAAAACACTCCGTGCTCACAAGTTTGAGGTCTCTCACCTGCATTTGATTCTTTACTGGGGGTCCCTAGGGTGACCATATAGTTTAGTGCCTAAACCGAGGCACCTCTAAGAGTTTGGGGGGGGGGGGCGGGGAGGAGGAACAATCCCAGCAGGACAAGATGTAAACCAGATGTAGTATTTTGAGCAAACTGGAGGCGCTGGTTACTCTGTCCACTGTTCACAGGCCAATTTCAGGGGCAAGGCCAGCAGCCATCACAATGTGCCCCTTCTCCATCACTTTTGGGAGCTGCCAAGTTTGAGAGCTGGCCCAGTAAGACTGCAACCGTGGATGAAGCCAGCAACGGTGTCACCCCACCTGGCAGTCAGGAGTGTCAACAGACATGGACAACCCCCCCCACTTTTCCCAGTTCCTCCCAAAACCCAAAGAAGGGTCTCAGACCCTGGTCCCGGCCCCCAGCACCCATCCTCACCCTTCTCGTGCTATCTGCCAGCACGATGGCAGTCAGCAGTCCTTTCTGCTCCTCGATCGGGCCCCTTACCTCAGGTGTCCCAGGCTGTAGAAACGGGACTCGCCGTCGGTGGAGCGGACCACCTGCAGCGTGAACATGGGCTGCAGCTGCCGGAGCTCCAGCAGGACGATGGCCAGGTAATGGATGAAGAGGAGGGCGTCCACCAGGGACACGGCATACTGCACAATGCCCTGGTAGTTCCGGTCCCGCGAGTCCAGGATGCGGACCCCGTAGAACAGCCAATAGGAAACCACAAACAGGAAGATGAGGACCAAGAGGAGGGCGCGGAGCACAAACACCCGTGGCACATCGGCCCTCTGCTTGCGGAAGAAGAGCGCCCAGGTCCCGATGAGCAGGATAAGGAGCTTGAATGCCACGGAGATGAAGAGTCCCTCGCAGATGGTGCCACAAGGCTCCAGCTCGTCCCTCCACAGGATGGGGGGTAACAGGATGAAGGCGATGGGAGTGAGGAACACTAGAAGTCCCAGGACAGCGGTCACGGTGAGGCCCAGGTAGCGCCTGCAGTCCAGCCCCACGCTGTCCTCCATGTCCTTGCTGATCCTGGCAATGTCCTCCTGCGATATGCTGTGCTCTGAGGTGCCTGTGATGGCCGTCGTCGTCTCCCCCCAGTTGTCATCCTGATGGGGAGAGGACAGGGAGTGTGAAGAGCCACAGGCAGAGGTCACCGGGAAAAGCCACGAAGCCGGCACTCGGACACACAGAGGGCCCGCCTCCCCGAGCCAGCCCACACCCACGGGCAACCCCAGAACATGGAGGCTGAACCCTTCAAATTCAGGAACTGTGAAGCTTGATGGCTTTCGTTGAAGTTTTTCAAGCTGTATGCTATATTTACCCTTTCACACAGAGAAGACACAGTCAAACCTTCTGATGGGTGTGTTGGGAGCTTCAATACTCTAACCTTGATTATCCTGAGTCAGTCACCTCAGGTGATCCACTCACCGGTACCCTTGTGAGCGCCAACTGTACGCCATGCTCCAGGCCAGGCACTGGGGATGGGGTGAGAGGGAGATCCAGTCCCCTGACCTCAGTCCCCGCCTCAATCTGGGGCGGAAACAGAAAAATCGTCCAGCAAACACAAAGTAAGACCGTCTAGAGAAAGTCCTGCCCATGTATGCCAGGAGTGCTGAACAAGAACGCTGGAATCTCCTGAGGCTCTGGGTCCGCTGTGAGACTAATATTAGAGGGCCCACCTATGGCGGAAGAAGACTGCGTTCGCCTCTCAGCTCCTGGCTGGGTTAAAAAAGGCTGACAAAGTCCAAGTTCTGGAAGTGGGGCACTACAATACCCTCCAATAGCTCTGAAAAGCTATACGTATGAATCACAGCTGACCGGTAGTGTTTTTTGTTTTGTTTTGTTTTGTTTTGTTTAATAATTATCAGCGTCAAGCACTCCTTGACCATGTTTCTCACTGAGCAAGCTGAGCAAATTCAAGTAGCGCTGGCCAGGACAGCATGAAGATTCCTCCCCAAATATGCGTTCTCGTGACACACGATGTTCTTGTGAACATCGAGGGCACAGAACTCCCAGGCTTACTGCAATGTGTCTTTGACTCTCTTGCTTTCTCTCTTCTTAAACTCAGAGGTATTTTTCAGGAGGACTGATCAGTCCCTTTATTGAACAAGATCCAGGTTCTTAGGATTTCTAAATGATCCTGCTATCTTGCTGGCAACCCTGACTCCACTACAAAGCAACAAGAGAGCAAGAAGGCAATGAAAAGCCACATGGGGTCCAAAGAGGTTTTGGCTCAGAGATTTGTGTATATGATTTAACTTAGAAAAAACAGTCCGATGCAGGGGCAAGCCGGGTGAAATTCATGTGGAAGGCACCAACTTAGAAAAATCAAGTTTAAGCTAACAGCCAAATCAGCAAGATAGGGAGGGATCCCATGACCAAACAATAACCTTCAATCTAGTCATGATCAGAAAAATATGATTTATGAATGTACAGGCTATAGCAAGGAGTGGTGGCAGTGGCAAAGGTCTTGACCTACGAACAGAGTTCTTCAACTTGGAAAGTTACAAGTGTCGCATACCATGAAAGAAAGAACTCTCTATGACAACAGCCAGAAGCCACCAAGACTCTCACACATGGCTAAGGGAAGGGTAAAATGGTACAATCACTCTTGAAAACAGGCCTGGCAGCGACCTACAAATTCAACTTATATGCTCAACTGTACGATCCAGCAATTCTACTTCCAGGTTTTTATCCAAAATAAATGTAAACATATGTCTGCAGGAAGACTTGTGTCAGAATGTTCTTAACAACTTTATTCATGATACCCCAAATGGCATCCCTCGGGTATCTATCCATCAGGAGAATGGGTAATAAATTCATACAAGAGAATATTCCTCAGCAAAAATTTAAAAAGGATGAATGGCTAAAACTCACCAAAACATGGATAAGTCTCAAAATCATAAGGCTGAGAAAAGTTCAAAACAATGATCCCAATTAAATTAAGAATATAATTTCATACCAATCATATTAAGAATATGATCCCAATTACATTAAGTTCTAAACAAGCAAAACTAATCTACAGTGATAGAGATCAAAACAGGGTTTGTCTTGGAGAGGTGGAGGTGGGGACGGGAACTGACTGGGAAGAACATAAAAGAACTCTGTAGAGAAAAAAAGAAATATATATATATATCTATACACACACACACACACATATAAACAGTGTGAGTTTCATGGGTTTGTTCTGCTGTTTGAACTTCTCAAACTGTACATTTTAGATCTGTTCTTATCTCTGTGTGTAAATGTACTTCAATTAAAAAAAATCAATAGGGGAGAAAATTGCCACAAATAGCGACAACTCGTAATATAAAGTAAGTTCATAAAATAATTTACTTTGTAATACTCTGAAAGAGTGAAGGAAATACCAGATTTCATGTTTTGTACTGGGCCTAATATTCAGTTGATCATCGATTTGGAAGTAATTATTACTATTATCTCATGGTCATTTTGTTGACCAGCTATTCACCCTTCTGTCCACCAGAGAGCTGCTTACTAAATCCCCTGGACATTTTGAGAATGGATGTACACCTGTGCCTTAAAAATGTAGATGTCTGAAGGGTCCTCTTAAGCTTGGGGTTCTTAGAACAGAAAGGATCTAAGATCCTCTAATCTGATACCCAAGATCTCCTTTAAAGAGCCTGAGGCCCACAAAGGTCAGGATGGCCATGGTCACAGAGCTACTGAGAAACAGAGCCTCCAGATGCCCACTGCCATGCTTTTCCTGTCATATCCACGTGGTATAAACATCAACAGCTTCCTGATACAGCTTCCCAGTGAGCTACAAGATGTAGGGAAACTGCAAAGAAGAGATGCCTTCCCAGCGGGCCCTCAGTACCTCTCCAGAGTGCTTCAAGGTGGTCCGATCTCCGGATCAGAACCAACCATCCAACCATCCAACCATTGCTCTGGCCCTCCCAGCACAGTGGCAGGTAGTACAATGGTAAGGACTAACAATAGGTACTCATCCTGGACAAACTCTACATCCATCCCACAGCTGGGCTTTGGGTCTCAAGAGCACCTCGCGTGCTTTGAGCAATTCCAATTTCAGTCCATCTACCTGCTTCTACATGCATGTGTGTGCGTACCTGCGGGTGTGAGCATACTTTGGTTTATTGAGGGCCACGGCTGGCCATGCATATATTTCCAGAGCTGTGGAGGGTATGCACAACACGTTTCCGGGGATAGCTCAGGGTTTATTTAGATCAGGTGGGCTGCCAGACAGTTAGGACCCAGAGAGAAGAGCCCACACAGCATCTTTTTTTAAAGACAAATACATTGCCAATATTTCAAAAATGGGGTGACTTCACATAAAATCCTAGTTTCCAGCTTTTCTTCAATACCACTAGACCCAGGAGCACTGAATTCCCGCATTCCTGAGTGGTAATAAGAGTCCAGAGCTGGGGAGCTGCCATTCCTCCCACAGAGAAGACATGTTCTCTAGTTTGCCACAGACTGCATCGCTCCATGCCATGGCCCCCAACAATAGCATGCCACAGAGGTTGCTGCTCACCCCCGAGCTTGGCTGATAGGTTCTGGCCCCTTCTCTGTGATGCAGGGCCCATTTCATTCATCCGGCTTTCCTGTCAGGCAGCTCAGTGTACAGCCCCCCAACTGACTTTGTATACCTTGTAGCAGTCAGTCTGGGCTCTCTTAACCTCTTGTTCCCCACAGTACTCAGGGCTTCGGGAGAGAGTTTCCACCCCTGGCCTTCTGTTCCACTTTGGAACGCGTCCCTGGAGACGACGGCCTGCAACTTTCCCTTTCTCTGCCCTGTCATCAGCCTGGCAGGCTTCTTTCAACACCATTCAAACCAGGCCAACCAATCACACTTCAGAAGAATCCCCCAGGTAGCCAATGGCAGGACAGGCTGTCCTTAGACCAACAAGAAACCACGAGACATAGATAAACTCATTACCATGCTAGAAAAATAAAGATAAAAACCCAAGAGAACCTACTGCAACAAGACTTAGGAAAACATTTACTGAAAAGAGTCTTGATCAAGGGGCAGTGTGCTCACAGACCGCCTTTGATCCTTACCTGAACTTCCTCCGTCCGAGTAGAATCGTTGGCCAACAGGGGCTCTCCGGTGGGAGCCTGAATGGTGACAGACTTTTCTGACCCTCTGCCATCTTTATTCCGGGGTGATTTGTGTCTCTCTCTATTTCTCTCCCTATTAAAAAAAAAAAAAAAAAAAAAAAGGGAGGTTATCAGCCAGCACATTTATACTGTATGAATCACCTCTCATCGAATTTACATTTCATTGTGAGTTTAGGAAAATTCTACATACACGCACACACACAGAGCCAACACCCACCCAAGCCTCCCCCTGCAAGGAGTAAGCTAATTTTTACTCCCTATTTAGTATTTTCTGTCATTCTAAGATCCAAAACAAAGACTGTCACTCCTCCCTCAACAGTGGAGTTGAAAATAGATTTTTTCAAAGCCTAAAATTGTGAGTTTTAAAATTTCTGTAGCTGAGGCACATTATACTGTAAAATTACTGACTTGATTTGGTTCTAATTTGCCTAAATTCATTTTCTAAGGCTTTCTTGTGGGGACAACACTGCAAAATATTTACACTTTGGTCTGTCCAAAAAAATCTGGGACACGCTGTCACCCTACACCTTTGGACAAGTTGAGAAGAAAGGAAATCCTAAACCAGTACAAAGAAGCATTTACATCTCAATCCTACGAATTCAAACTGAAAGTCATTCCCATAGGTTCTGGCTGAATTCAAAGGCATCCAGAGGAACAATAAAAGCCAGGACAAATGACACCAAGAGGTGTGTGTGTGCATGTGTGTGTATTTTCAGGCTTCCTAAGGAAAGCAGGCTGCTGCCTCATTTTACACCAGATAAACTTCCTGGGTAGTCCAGGGTAACTATGAGAGCACCCTGCCTCGGGTCAATCTTGAAATTATAAAAGGAAATCAATCGCTGTGCAAAGCTCTAAAGTCACAACCTGGCCACTAACCACCTATGGAAACTGACACTCCTGTCCCCAGCTGTGACAGTCAGTCCAGAAGCCCCCACAGGAGCCTGTCCATCAGGGCCTCCTTTCTTAGAGGCCACCTTGACATCCCTTCAAACACCTGCTCTCATTCCCAAGGTCCCCCCAGGCAGGACAGAGCACTGCACACACCGGCTTTGGGGACAACAGTCAGATTTCAGTCATGCTCCTTTGTGACCTTGCACAAGTTATTCAACTTCTGAAAACCTCAGTTTCCTCTCTGTGAAATGGGGACAATGATAATGCCACATAGGTAATGTATGCAGAGATGAGTACAGGGGCCTCAGAGGAGATGTGGACGGAACTAGTAACACGTGGTCCGACTCCTTCCCCTCCACAGTGTGTGTCCTAATAACCTGCTCTTTCGCCAACAAAATCCCATGCAGACTTCCTGTGGGCAAACTCTGACCTTATCAGCACCTCTCTAGGATAAGCATTGGTTAGTTCCTTCAAAGAGCAGGGAGGCGTCCTCAGCCCCAGAAACTCTCAGTTGAGAGCATCTCTAATTGCTAGAGCTTAACTTACCATCCTGATCTACTGTTATATTAGGGCCTAGAAACGCATGTGTTCTGATCAACTTGGGTGTTTCAGTTTAACCAGGTAACTGGGGGGACAGCAGAAAATCAGTTAATCTAGAGATGTATCTATCAAGGCCGATCATTCCACTCCCCCCTCCAATTTAGAGAGCGCTTTCCTAGGTGCTCTATGATATTAATTTCACCCCATCCTAATCCTAACAATGACTGTATGAAGCCAGTAAACATGTCCCCATTTCAGAGATGGAAAAAACCGAGGCTAAAAGAGGTTAACTGACTTGCCAAGGTCGTAGTAAGTGGCAGGATGCGACCCCAGGTCTGCTCCCACCACGTTGATTCACACCCACTATGGCTGCACTGATCTGAAGAACGACTGAAGATCCGGTAGCATGAACATTCCTACTGTTCGTCCGGGCACCCTCTACTTGAACCGCTGAGCTCTGAAATCCACCTGTGGAGCTACTGCTGGCAGGTGCAAATGCCCTATGACCTTGGGCAGCACAACGCGATGAGCCCAAAGCTCTGAGTTGCCAAAGACAATCACTTCAAAGGCCTGAGTGTGAGAAACAATAAACAATTTGGGAGAGCCTTCCCAGGCACCTGGGCACTCCTTGGGGTGACGTGTATGGGCGGGGTCTAGAATCCCTGCCTCCCAGGAGTCTCCTCTTCTATCTTGTGTTTCCATCACCAAGTCAGGTCTATCTAGCCAACCCCATCTATCCATGCACTACTCCCATGGGTCAAATCCTGTGACAGCACAAATTCCAGTAGACACCAAAATTCTTTCACTGAATGCCAAGCACTGGAGCCTGAACCCGGCCAAGGCAGAAAGCAGGTCGGGGACACACCCAGGGCTGGAAACTGCCTCCCCAGGGCCAGCCATCACTCTGACCCCTGGCCCACCCCAACTGGCTCTTAAAGGGCCCAACAGCATCCAAAGGAGAAGGCCCAGCCTGAACCATTCCCTTGGTAACATCCCGTAAACCGGATAGGAACCTATCATTCAATAATTCCAGGAAGGTTCTCTCATCCCCCAGAGTCAGAAACCCGAAACCAGTGCTTCTCACACCTGAGTGTGCAGAGACACCACCTGGAGTGGGCATTTGAGTGCACATTCACTGGCCCCACCCCTAGGGAATTCTGGAAGAGAGACAACAGGAATGACATTTTCACCAGCACCCCAGGTCATCAGGATGCAGGGCATCCGGAAACTTTCCCCAGGGTTCTTCCACCCCAATGCTCCCGGAGAGAGGGATGTGGGAGTGAGTGCTTGGAAGTACGGCTGTCTGTTAAGTGCCTGCATGCAGTAGGGGCTCAATAACGGGCCCATTATGCACAGCCCTACGATGTCATGTCGAGGTAGAGAGTAGCTTCCTTAGTAAAGCGGCATTCAGAGGAGGAGGCTGGAGGGAAGGCTCAGGCCAGCATGCAGCAGGACTCAGCATCAGTCTGTGCTGGTCCCTGCTGCCAAGGGACCAAGATGGGCCATGCAGCTTTTACAAAAATCACTGGTCATCAACTACTGCTCCAGGAAGGTGTCCGAGCCAGTTCTCAATAGAGAAGTCCAACAAAAACACTGCCATCCAGTGCTGTCCAGGGTGCCAAGCTCGGAGCGCAGGACAGCTGCTTCACTGCATGAGGAGCCCACGTGTTCATCTCAATACTCCCAACGTTGGGACTCCAAGCAAGGGCCAAGTGCACTCTGGGAGAGGGCTTTGTGGTGGTGAAGACAACCTGTTCATGGAGGCTAAGAGTGAAAACAGGAGACGGGGCAGAGCATGGCGGGGGCAGTAGGTACAGCTATCAAACCACAAAACAGCTGTTAGGAACCCAGGCACACCAAGGAGGGTTTCCAGTGTGCCTGAGTAGTAGGGATCACTTTGTGCCTTTGTTGGGCAGGTGCATCAGCTTCGGGAATCGCTGTATCTCAGCATCAGTCTCCAGGCAACATCCACCAGTAAGGGTACAGCGTATCTGTGCTCGAGTGTGTGCAGGCCAGAGGGTGGAAGAGCAAGCAGCGGCACACGGGAGGCCCGGGCAGGTGTCCGTACCTGCCGTGCGTATGTGCATAAACCCATCTACTTAGATGATTCCAGAGCTGGGCCCTTGCGGGCAGCTGTAAATGCCCCTGGTTCCAGCCAGAACCCCCATCAGTTCCTCTTCCCTTCCCACTACAGGCGGCATTTCCTGGGAAAGACGATTTAGCTCTGTTTCTGTTGTTGGTCTCTTTCTATTTGGGGAAAGCCAGCCCCACCAGTCACTCCGCCCTTTCCTTCTCCATCACCACCCACTACCTGCCCTTGCTTGGCTGGCGGTGGGGCTGTCTGGCTGCTGCCGCTGGCTCAGCAACGGACTCGGGTGGGAGGGCTGGGCACAGCGCAAACCAACTCTGAGGCCGCCTGGGAACAAAAGTGCCAATTCCCTCCCCATCCTGGCCATCCTCTCTTGGACAGTGCATTTCAGCACATTCGTCACATGAGTTTCCTGCCCCACCCCCACTCCCCCTCTAGATGCTCCCCATCTAGCACAGCCCGGGGAGGAGCCGGGCTTCCAAAGGGCCAACGAGTCAGGCTGGAAACCTGCCAAGGGTACCTGCTAGGCTCGTAAGGTCAGGCAAACAGCACTGCCTTTCTGCACCTCCCATGTTATTGCCTGCTAAATGGGGCGATACCATAAATACCATGGCTCTAGGACAGCCATGAGGATGGGGGACAGGAGCTGAGGGTCCTCACAGGTGCCCACCAAGTGTTCCTTGGCGTCGCTGGCCGCTGCGGTATGTGACGAAGGGAAGTATTACTCCAGGCTCAAAAGGTAAGACAAGGTCAGCTGAAGTTGGCACCATTTTCCCAGCAAGTTGACTAACTGGACACCCTCTGGAGAGAGCAGACATCACAAAACCAGCCTGCTGACCTCTTTGTTGGAAAAGAGTCAGGTGTCATCTGTTTGGAACCCAGCCAGCCCCCCACAGATGATCACGGTGTCACTGGGCATATCAGGTTTGGTGCACTTCATTATTCCTTTCTGGGTGAGAGGCCTAATACAATTACCCCAAAGCAAGGTCCCTCCCCTTTCTTCCTTTTCCATTCAAATTCCTGACAAATCCCTGAGCAGAACAGCCTTCCCGGGGACCCTCCTGGGGGATACCATACCCTTGGCAGGCGCTAGGGCCTGCTTACACACTGGTGAGGGGTAATCTTACAGCTTAATATTCTTTATGCCCGACACAGTACTCCTGGGCCCACACCATCTACAGACTACAAGCTTTGCCCCATAGTTAGCTACTGCGCCTTACAGGACCCTCAGGGAATTCACTGCATGTGGGTGCTGTTTTTTCCTCAAGAACCCATGGAATCTCTGATGGCCATTCCCTCCACCCAGAGCTTTTCTGAACAGGCATTCAGCAGCACTCCTTGAATACTTTATTCAAAGGCTCAGCTTGTACTCTCATTTGCCAAGTACTTTCCACATGGGTCCAAGGGACACATTAAGAGTTTGGCATGCCGTTTTAATTGGAAGTTATTATCTCTTAACGTCACCACAAGAGCACTGCTGGACCAATTTCTGGGGTCCCCAAGGGGCCTGAGAAAAGACTGGAGCACAGCCTGGGGCCCACACATAGGACAGTTGGGACCCATGTGTAGGCAGAGAAGACCCGAGATGGTTCCTCCTCAGAGTCGAGCAAAACGTCGTCCCCCATTCATCCCCAAGCACGAGTGGCACCCCAAATTCCTACTTCTGTCACTGCCATGTGGAAAAGAGAAGCTTGGTATGCTGACAAAGGAATGGCTTTCTCCAGTTGGATGTTTCCAAACAGCTGTTTCTGGTGTTTTAGGATGAATCTAATGTTTTACTTGCTGGTTAAAACTGGTGATGAATCTTTGATCCCCAGAGGCATTCTGACTTTCCAGAGATCTGGGCTCTGCTGTGTCACCTGAGGCCTCCCTCAGCGGGCTTCTATTCAGCATGCTGCCAGAAAGACTGACCCAGCCTCCAGGAAGAGCTCTTTCACACCCTTTTCCACATTTTTATGACTTTAAGACCAACACGTGAAAATTTAGAAAATAATGAAGGCTTAAAAAAACGAAAACACAAAACCCACCCATAATTTTAATAATCCCTACATTCAGAGACCAGACAGGCACGGCCAATAATGTTACCATTCATCTTCTCATAAAAATACATAACTATTATAAAGCACAAAGTTTTGATTCTTATTTTAAACATGATTCCTCAGGTTATTAAACAATCTGTGAAAATTGTTGTTTCTCATTCTTTCACTTCATTCAGATTTTTAAATACAAGACACACCCTTGTAGAAGACTGAACAGGTACAGAAAAATAAAGCAAAAACAAAATTCCCATCAGCCACAATCTTGTGTTCGGCCCCTTTCCTACGGTGATCCACTGTGGGCAGCTCAGAGAATATCCTTCCAGACCTCTGGCTGCCTGTGTACATGCAGACAGGCTCACAAATAAATAAGTCTATTAGGTCGACACATCTTATCGCTGCATTACAAAAAAAAGTCCCACTCTGCATTTGGCTGCTTTTGTGAGGAACTGCTTGGTCAGGGAAACACGGTTCCCAGTCCTCACGGGGTGTGACTGCAGCTGGGCCTTTGGGCAGTGGCCAGTTGGGACCTTTAAGCGTGATGCTGAAATGCCACGGCTGTTAACAGCATTCATACAGTCACTGGTTAGTGACCTCCCACTGTGGGCCATGTTAAATGCTTTACATGCACAATCATACAGAATTCTCTCAACAGCCCCGCGAGGCAGCTGGACCCATTTCACAGATGAGGAGTCTAAGAACGAGGTGGGACTACCACTTCACCAACCGTTTTCTCAGCCTCTCCATCCACTCGTTCCCTTGTTCCTTTACTCACCAATCAGTCTCCAGGTCTGCAATACTGCAAGGCGCTGTGAACACCAGCGAAGACCTGCGCGGGAGGGAGTCTGGCCCCCATACCCTGCATGGTGGGTTTTCATTACCCAGGCTTGTTTACTGGGAAAACTCATCAAGAGAGAAATACGGCACTAGGCCAATCCCACCACCTAGTGTATAAACCTCACTGCAAATGCCTAAAGGGCAATGAGTCAGCGACTTTAGGTAAAAAGCAACAAATCAACACTTTTTTTTTTTTTAAACTTTCATTTACAATCTTGGTAAAGATTTGGGAGACCTGTTGTCTGTGAGAAGTATTTAGAAATGAAAACCATTTCCACTGCAGGGAGAAACTTTAATTTAAAATCAATTGTGAGAAATTAAGATCATCAACCATAATGGCAGCTATAAAATGTAAATTGGTGGTATAGTTACTCCCGACACATGTTAAATGCTCTTAAAGCCCGCCTTCTCGTGGGCCGCTGGACCGACCCTCCAGCAACAACAGCCCCGCAACCCGGCTTCACCACTTGGAAAGTGAGTCTAGAAGGCTGCACTGACCTGCGAGTTTCCAGGAAATGCGGAACAATCTAGAGCTTACGTACCCTTGTCTGTGAGATTTTTTCGAATGACTGGAATAGTAAGAATATCCAGAATATGTGGATTCGGTATCCATAGCAATGGGGAGCTTGCTCTTGAGAAAGGAGCAGCAGCAGTGTTTCTCCTCGGAGATAGAGAATTTCACCAACTAGACTCTGAAAGCTGCCAAGGGTCTGGAGATCCAGGAGCCGTGCTTCGACAGGAACAAATTCTAAGAAAAGCAGGGAGGAAAAAAGGATAATCAACTTCCAAAGGCAATAAAGATTCTGAAGATAAATGACAGCAGCCACCTCCCCTCTGGGTCTCCGTTGGAGAACGAGCAAGCAGGGAAGGAGCCTCTGAACGCTAAGTGCTTCCCTAGGGGTCCAGGAGGGAGACAGGTAGGGACTAGGCAGGCTACCCCTCCAGCACAGCAGCCGCGAAACACACGTGGGAGAGACCTGGCCCCCGGCCATTTCCTGGACACAGCCTCACACAACATCACCACCGGGGTTCAGGCTGGAGGAAATGGCGTCCCACAGCCTAGACAGGGCCCAGTCCCCACTGCCAGTTTGCTGGTTACAAGAACAATACGCAGGAAAGCGGCTTTTAAGGGATTTTTGCTCATAGTTTCCAAAAAACAAACAAACAAAAAAACTCTCTATCTCTTTAAACCAGGGCTCCAAACACCAGAAAAGTTATCTTAAAGAACTGATGTTTTTCAAAGAAAAACTATTACCGCATTGTTTACAGCAGAAGAAAGCATGAAATAAGCGAAATGCCTCCAAAGTGCTGGAATAGGTAAGGAAACCACGTTCCTCCACCCAAGACAGATATCACATAGCTGTTTAAAATAATCAGGAAGAATGGGAAGTTTTACAACATAATGGTAAATTTAAAGACCAGACTACAGGATCATGGATACACCCTGAGCCTGCTGTTACAGTTAAAATCATATAGCAGGCTTACGTAAACACAGTGATTAAGAGGGAACATCAGAAAAATGAAGGAAAGCAGGTGACTTATTAGCTGCAGGCTCTGGGGTCTTTGCCCCACGTTTCCATTAGCTATTGCTTTGCAATAAAAATACACTGGAAACACTTCCAAGTACATTCCTGAGGCCTGAGTGCTAAAAACCCTTTACTTCTAAAGGCCTGAGAAGCACAAGTTTGTCTCTCCCAGCATCCCGCACCCCAGTGCTGGTCTCTGCCCCTCAAGGCTCCTCCTTCCAGTGCCCCTGCCCTCCCCTGGGGGCTGAAAGTGCAAACAGAGCCAGTGACTTCAGTGTGAAGGGAGAACAAAGGAGCTGCAAATGCCACAGCCTTACCCCTACTGGGAAGGGGCCAAGGCACCCCCCCCCCCCCCCCCCCGCTAATACCCCTCCCAAGCACCCCGCCCCCAGTAACCTGCAGGTCCAGAACCAACCTCCTGGTCACTGCCACACACCAACACAGCTCCCAGTCTCAAATACCACCTAAGAGGGCTTTGCCCTTAGCGTTCATTCTGCCTGGAAGTGAGATGCATTCACTTCCAGGCACTGTGACCAAGGGGCTAGCCTCCCTTGTCCTGGGTCTCGTGACTCATGGTTTCCCGCCTCCTCTGCCATCAAGAGCCCCAGGCGAGCAGTGGGTTCTAGTCAGAGCTCTTCACCGTCTGATAGAACCCAGGAGAAGCCACTTGCCCTCTTCCACCTCACACTCCTCATCTGTCAAACTGGGATAAATCACAGGGTTGAGGGGTACCTGGGTGGCTCAGTCAGTTAAGCAGCTGCCTCCCGCTCAGGTCATGATCCCAGAGTCCCAGGATCGAGTCCCGCCTCTGGCTCCCTGCTCAGTGGGGAGTCTTCTCCCTTTGCCTGACACTCTGCCTACTTGTGCTCTCTCTCTGTCAAAAAAGTAAATAAAAAAATCTTTTTTAAAAAATCACAGGGTTGATCCGAGAAAGGAAACACATACAGGATCGGGGGCTGGGTTCCGATGCCTGGCTTTCCCCACATATTGGTTCCGTAACCTCAGTCACATTACTTGAGCTCTGAGAACCCGCACTGCCGAGTATGAGAACCAGGGCTGCTGGGAGAAACAAGGGGGCTCCAGCTGCAAGTGGGCCCAGCACAGGCGGCAGGGGCAGCGGGTAAGTGAGAGTTAGGGCTATAAGACTTCCCTTAGGCTCTGAAAGCTCATGTCCCTCCTTGTCTGTCTCAGCAAGAGAAAGCCCTGGACAGGAGCAGGGCAGAGCCAGTGCCCAGCTCGCCCCGCCACTGGCAGCCCATCTCCAGACGGCATCTCAGCCCCCGGGGGTTGGTAACCAGCTGTGCACTCAAGCAAGGCAGTGTCCCACCCATAAAATGCAAATGAGGCCCCTAGTCTGTGGGCTGACTGTGAAAACATAGTGGCATTTTTTTCAGAATGTGAGTTTTGCTTGTGGACCACCTCCACTTCCTTAGAAGACAGCAAGAGACCATCACAATCACCCTCTTTGCGCCCAACTCTGCCTCCCACCGTTTTCCACCAGCGATTTCAGGGAGCTGCCAGCACCCTCGGTTCTCATCTCTCTGCTCTGGGGTCTGCTGCTTGTTCATCTGCTTTGTACCTGGCTGACACCTACACCAAGAGGTGAGCCAAATCCCCAGGACTGCCCAGCAGGAGCCTCTTTCCCTGAAGGCCCTCCGGATCACCCCCCTTCTTGTCCCCACTTCCAGCTAATTCTGGCTAAATGCTGCTGGGGTGTCTCAGAGGCAGATGACCCAGGCCCTACAGACCTGGGCTGGTGCTATTCATGCTTCCTGATGGAGACATCACTTGAGCCACTGTTGCCCCGCCCCCCATAAAATGAGGCCATTTAACGCGAGCTCTTCCTAGGTCCCTGAGAGCAATAAACCAGGCTCCCTATGTAAGGCTCATGGTAACCCAGGCTCCATTCCCCTTCCCCCTCTGCAAGAGGACATCATTCCAAGTCCTCATTAAAATCTCTGGCCATCCATTAAGACAACTCCAGGCACGTCCCTCAAAGGCAATCATGGGCTCCCAAGTGCCCTCTGGGGAAAGGCTCTACCCGACTCTACCAGCACCCGTGTCCGGGTTCTCCCCAAGTCCTCCCTGTACTCCTCAAAGGGGTGGTCTGTATATGCTGCCACTCCCTCCCTCTCAACTGCCATCCCAATCTTCCTCCCTCAACACTCCACTGAAACAGCTCTAAGTGGGCCACATGCAAAGGTCACACCCTGTCCTCCTTTCCCTGGACTTTCGGATCCCATTCTGTATTCATCTCTCTCTGTATTTAGCAAGCAGCCACAGGAGAGCACGCTAGGCGATGCTAGGACACAGCAATGACAAGGCGCACATTTGGCGCCCTGCCTGTGTTCCCAGAGCTTCCTGCGGCCGTCCATCCTCTGACAGGATGGCGCTGCTGCCACCGCTTCTCCAACATTCCCACCCTCTCTCCGATCAGGTTATCCCTTAAGGCTCAAAACTCATCCATGTTTCTTCTCCATCCATGGATTTACTCTAGTGTAAGCTTCTTGGAGACAGGAGCCACAGTTTCCCTACTGCAGCATACTCTGGACGTATTAGGTACTTGACAAACACTGAAAGAGTAAATCCCCAGTGCGCATCTCCCACTCGGCTGCCTCTTGCTCCCCTTGGGATCATCATTATCCCCACCAGTGCTTGCTGGAGTCCTGGCCTATTCTCTCCAGTGTCCTCTGCCGGGGGATACAGTCATCACATCAATCCTGTCCACCCAGCCCCATGCCAGGTGTGACACTCTCTCCCGGGATTCCCTCACATCCCGCTGTCACTGTCCTCAGGAGCCTCCCCTCACTCTCCTGGAGCGCGGCCACCCACCTGCCCCAGGCTCCCTGGACAGAGGGCTAACCTGTCACAAAGCCTGCAAGTTTCCCCATGGAATCTGGTCTACAGTCTACGCTGAGCTCAAGCTCCTTCCCCTAAGTCATGCTGCTCCTCTCATAGTGACCGACTCCTGTCCCAGATCTGAGTAAGGATTAAGCAAGAGCAACAGAGGCAAACTGACAATATCCAGAGTGGACTCATTTTAAGGGCCAGTGAAAGAGCGTGGATGTAGTTAATAAAACACACATCGTGAAGCTTATCACTGCAAAGATATGTTTAGGAGAGAGTTCACTTGCATGCACAAGAAATTAGCAGAACTCAAATAAGGTCAGAGGGACCCGTTATCAGGAAGATAATAAAGCAATGACAAGGAATCAGGTCCACCACCCCTAACCCCCCACCCCCGGGGTAATAAATGGACAGGAGGCAGCACGGGCCTGAACAGAACCACCACGCAAAGGTGGAAATATGGATCCTAGAATCTGGAACGGTGGGCCCCCGGAGACGACCCACACAGTGCAGCTGGGCAGCTGCCATGGTGATCTTCCACGTCACAATGTGGATGTCACCTCTCTGCTTCAAAACCTTCCGTGGGGTCCCACTACAGTTGGAATACAACACGAAAACCTCCCTTGGGTCCGCAGGGTCCTGCCCACCTGGCCAGCTGCACTCCCCTTCTGGGGCTTTTAATGACAACACTGCTTTTCTCAAGAGGCCTTTCCAGATCCTCCAGGTGACAGGGGGCCCGTCACAGCACCCAGAACCACAATTGGCAACGTCTGTGCAGTTCCCGGAACGTACCAGATGCTCAGTAACTGTGTGCTGAGGGAGGGTGTCTGTGGCCGACCTCAGGCTGTGGAGGCCACAGAGGCACCGTGGACGGAACCTTGGAGGCTGCCCATCTGCCATTCTCCGCACTCCATGAGGGGAGGGCAACACGGTGATGAGCGGAGCAGCGACGTCAGAACCACCAGCTTTTGGATCACGGGACAGTGTCCTCAGGGCAACGTTTCTCTTCCAGACATGCTAGGGTAGGAGTCAGCTATGATGTCAGTCCCGCTGCTGCCCGATAGTGCCTGGCCCCACCGCCTCCCCCTGCCTTCCTGCCATCCACCACCCTGCACCCTGGCTGTAGCAGCAGCTGCAGGTACTGCCTGGGTGGGGGGGGGGGGGGGGCTGGTTGCAAAAGCCAGCATGGGGCTGGAGCTGGTCAGTTCACATCTCTGCAAAGTTGAGACCAGTGCACTTCTGCTGTGCAGCAGAAGGTCCCAGAGAAGCCCCTTCGCCACGCTTTATTCAGAACAAAATGACCATCAGTGGCCTCCAAGAGAATCTCTCCCTAAACTTAGGTTCACCCACATATAATGTGCCTGACTACTACTTAAAAGAAAAACACAGTGTTCAGAAAATCATCTGAGGGAAATAATACGTTACGGTAATGACAGTGGTAAACATTAAGTTAACCTTGGCGAAAAGGAAATTATAAAAACATCAACGGCTCTGCCTACAGCTATTAAGTAATTAAGGGAACTCTGGTTTGGAGGGTAGAAAGTTCTCTCTCAAGGGGTACAGGGAGGCACGCTGAATCTCAAGAGCCACTCCGCTTCTTCCTCAGAGGAGATTATTTCCAAGGGAAAGAAGGTTCTGGTACTGTTACGTTTAGGTAGATGGTGCTTACTACTTTTTATCATGCATAGAATGCTAAAGCGTTTGCTCCACTAATTATTTTTCCCCATTAATTGTTAGTTTTACTGTGTGTTTCGGTGGACATTTTTCTATACCCCGTTTCGGTTAGAGGGCACCCAAGGGGAACATGTAAACTGAAATAATTTTGTTCACGGTCAGCTCTTCCTCGATGGAGGAGAAGCAATGAACAAAAGTTCTGGAGTTAACACCATCACCCTTCAAATCCTGGCTCTGGTGTTTATCAGCTGTATAACCTCAGATCAAGTTACTTACCCTTGCTGTGCCTGTTTCTCTAACTCTAGCAACAGAATGATATTTTACTTAACGGCTTGCAGTGGGTATTACATGAGAGAATTCACAGGCATTAAGAATAGGGCCTTGTATGCAGAAAGCACAACTGTTAGGCATTACTGTTTATCAGTAAAGTGAAGTTAGGAAGGTTATGTGGGTATGGCATGAGACCTCTGTATTCCTTGCATACTCTTAACATGCACTGTTTGGTCAGTACTACTCTATCCTGAACGAATACCATGAACTGTAGCTAATCTAGTGACGTCTATTCTGTTCCCTGGGCCTCCTTTTGCTAGTACCAGGTTGGAAGGGAATATCAGGCAGATCAGAAAAGACTGTGTGTTATTGCATTTATTTGGAGGACCTTGGGGTTGTAAGGGAAGGTGGGAAGAAGTATCGCAAGCTCTGCAAAACATTTTGATGAACTTGTGGTCTATAAACCATAACACGTCATCCAGGTGACTGATACAGGGATCAGAGGGCTTGTGGCATCTGTGACAAATCCACTGATACTTGAATTACAATAGACCTCTTCCAGGTGAATGATCCCGGGCCACTGTACACAAGCAAAGAAAATGTCAACCTCATTTTACCTGTTTTGCCAATGATTTCAACTCACCTTCGAGAATAACTGCTCTTGGCTCCAGGCCCTAACTACCTCTGAAACACCCCCAGCAGCTATGTATAGATTTCCGAAGAGCTGTGAATGCTTAAAATGTCTGGGGTTCTGTGATGCATATCTATTATCAAGTGACCCCCTTATCCCCTGCTAGATTTTTAAGCTTCGATAAATAGATTTTACGAGTACTACCTTCTCTGTAAATCCCATGGTGCCAAGTCCAATGATCACTGTCCAATAAATGGGATTCAGAAAGACCCTGATGGGAGAGAGGCACACACATTTTCATCAGGCTTCAGGCAAGACCAAAGCCACTAGCGAAGACATGGTCCAGGCTCAAGTCCACTTACACCTTTTTTTTTTTAAGA
Source organism: Mustela lutreola (assembly GCF_030435805.1). Lineage (NCBI taxonomy): Eukaryota > Metazoa > Chordata > Mammalia > Carnivora > Mustelidae > Mustela > Mustela lutreola. The sequence continues at coordinate 98,951,447 of NC_081299.1, read as the reverse complement.
TTTTATTTATTTGACAGAGAGAAATCACAAGTAGGCAGAGAGAGAGAGGGAAGCAGGCTTCCCACCGAGCAGAGAGCCCAATGCAGGGCTCCATCCCAGGACCCCAGGACCATAACCTGAGCCAAAGGCAGAGGCTTTAACCCACTGAGCCACCCAGGCGCCCCTCCACTTACACCTGTCTTGTCCACCTTCTGGAAAATGGCACAGCACGATGCCCACATCACATGTCCGCACACAGCTAGTCCCCTAACCATAGCTAGTTCACTTGACAGAGAGAGTGCCTGGCACTAATAAAAAAACAGACTACAGTTCATCCTGTGCTTACTATATGCTGTGGGCTGTTTAAGTCTTTTGTATGTAATATCTCACTTAATCCTCAGAACACGCCATCTAAGGAACAACAAGCATTCAGGTCAAGTTACAGTTAAAGAAAGCAAGGTCACAGTAAGCGAAGGAACCAGGGCTTGAACCATGGAAAACGTACAGCAATACAGCAATTACCAGAACTGTTTATTTACATCTCAGAGGGTAGGCAACAATCACGGACTGTCGTCCCAAAACATACATAACCCACAAAGAATTTCGCAATTCCAACTCCTGCTCACAGGTTCAGCGTCCCAAGCATTGTGGGGCGTCCGGGAGAAAAGAATCAGAAACAGCTGGAGCTCCTAAGGGGTTCCCAGCCAAAAGGTACACACTGCCTACTAAAATACAATGCGATAAGCACGCACGCAATGCCAGGTCTGAGGCAGAGAGGGTGTGTGTTTGTGTGTGTTAGGGGGATGGAGGGAGAAGATGATTTTAACCCAACATCTGTTTATTCTTCAGCAGGCTGGTGTGACATGGAATTGGGGCTTGTAGGGAAACTCGCCTTTATGGTTCTGTCCTGTTGTTCAAACACCTAAGACAACAAAAATGTCCTGCTTGGTAAGCTGTCCTTACAAATAGGCCATTCCCAAAATTCTTCTCCCACTCTACTTACAAATTAAATTGCAAAGGCTGTAACAGTGAAAACTTCACACTATATGTTCCACTAATTACCCTGAGAGACACCAATGTTTGGGAATGCTAAAAGCCCATGGGTAGGTAAAGAGTGTTGTTCCTCTGAACTGCAGAATAAAACAGTTTCCTCCCAGAAATCAAAGCTCCAGCCATATCACACTGATTTAATTCAACTCTAAAAACTCTAATTAGTGGTTACATAAAATGACTAATTACTTCTCCCCGGTTTTAGACAGTTTCTGCCATGTCACTAAAAAGCCTAGGAGCTGTGTAATCAAACAACCCACCCCCCAGGAAGAAGAATGCTAATTAGCATTGTTGATTGGTGACACAAGCTATAATATTTTCCAGCAACTCTGTAAAATTCATAAACATATCAGGGAAAATGCCAGATTCTTTACAGCTTGCTAGATTTTGGCATAAAGGTCTAAAAATACATGCATTTCCAACCACAGCCGGGTCTAAGGGTTTAACAAAATGCACGCGCCAGCCACACAATCATCACAATAAAGCGCTCTGACGTCTCTTAACGAGGAGCTAAACGGGCTCACGACACCTTCCCGGCTGGGCCATTATACCTGGTCTGTAGATGTGAAAACTGAGCAAGAGATTTCTCAGCTTCGAGGCTCACCAGCTCATCTCCGCCAGGCCACGGCTCGGCCCCACGCCTGCCTCCACCGGCGACGCGTTTAAATTTTTATAAAGCTTCACACTTCTCTGGGCGCGTTGCTTGGGGCAGTTCAAAGACTGCAGGAGGAAATGAGGTCCTGCCCGTGGCGAAGGCTGCCCCGGCGCGGAGAGATTTCTTCCAACCGGGACACCTCGGGCAGAGACTTGCCGGATGTCTTCCGCTCCACCCCGGCGTTTTTTGAAAGTAAACTCCTACCTGCCTGTTGCGCTCTCCCGGGCGCAACCGGACTCGCCCCCCAGGCCTCTGGGGCCGGCTCAATTTTGTAAGCGAGGTGCGAACACAGGCCGGCTCTGTGCCGGTTTCTGACCCAGGCAGGACCCGGCGGCTCCGGGCGCTGGCGGTTACCAGGTCGAGCCCCGCGGCGGGCTGGGAGCGGCGGTCCGCGCCCGGTTCCCGGGGAACGGAGAGCGGCCCGCCGTCCCCCTCCCCCCCGCCGCAGGGCCGGTAGGGCCACCCGGTGCCCCGGGAACGTCGGCCACTCCCCGCCGGCCGGCCGGAACGCGCACCCCGGGGCGCACCCCAAAGTGCGGCCAGGGCAGCAGTCGGCGTCCGAGGCGCGGGGAGGGAGTGCCGGGGTAGTGGGGCGCAGCAGCGAACACGGGGCAGGCAGGGGCCGGGGCAAGAGAGGCGCACCTCGCAGGCTTGGGAAAGGAGTGGGATCCCGGGAGGCACGGTAGGGGTGCGGCGCGGAGGCGGGGAGGGCGGGGACCCGGGGTCCCAGTGCGGGGTAGGGGGTGCGGGGACTCCGCGGCGGGGGCGTCTCTGCGCCCGCGGTATGCACCCCGCGCCCGGCCTCCCGCGGGACTCACCTCTGCGCCGGCCGTGCGGGCTCCGCGGCCCGCGCTCTCGGCTCACAGCGTCCGGGCTCTGCGGCCTGCGCTGGGCTCCCTTAGAGGCAGAGCCCCGCCGCCGCCGCCGCCGCCGCTGCACTGCCGCTTTCCGCTTCCTGTCCCGGCGCCGCCCCGCAGCCCGAGCCCAGCCCTGCGAGCCCGGCGCGGCCGCGAGCCAAGAGCAGCGAGCGCGGCCGGCCCCGCCGCGGGCCCAGCCCACCTGCAGCGGAGGGCGGGGCCGGCCGGCGTCTCTCCGCCCCCGCCCCCCACCCCAGTCTCCCCACAGCCAGGGCGCGCTCATAGTCACACACGCTCGTGCACACATGCACACACAGACCCCGGGACTCACCACGCACACATTCAGACATAGTTAACACATGGCCCGGGATCGACCCCGCCCTGCACCCCAGCATACTTGCACCCTCAAACGCGTGTACGCACACACATGCGCGTGCACACACACACACACACACACAATCATGCACATAATCCAAGCCTGTTTGCCTTCACCGGAGACCTACATAGGTTCATACAGCCCAGGGACCAGACCCCCCACACACACACATACATATACACACACATTCTTAGAACTGAACTACAAATATCCATATACACCCACACCACAACCAATGTACATTATACACACTTAAACTCACACACAGCCTGGGAAATGACCCCACAAATAACCACACACACCCAGACCCCCAGAGCCACCCCTCCCCCTCGTCCTCCTCTAACAGAACGATCACTGTGGCCACCACCACCACCACCTCGTTTTTCTGGAAACTGCTGGAAGAACACACCTCGGAAGGCAGTCAGGCAACCCCAGGCTTCGGTCCTGATTTAACAGGATGGGCTTCCATCTCTGAGTCTCTGTTTCCCTGTCCAAAAAGTGAGGGGCTAAGAATGGCAATCTTGCAGGCTCCAGGTGAAGAGTATGGGCAGTAGCTGGTGCCCAGTAAGCACTGAACAGTTGTCAACTGTTTCTGTGAATGTTTGCCTTCTTCTTACTTAGTTGTCTTGTGTGGGTAGGGCTAGGGATCCCTGTGGAGTCTGGAATCTGGCCGGAACCCAAAGCTGCTTACATGATGAGCTCTCTTGTAGAGGCATGCCTAACCAAGTACTGTGGGCAGTTGGTGTGGGGAAACACACACCCACCCTGAGCTAGCCTTAGTTGGGGAACTTGAGCTCCCAAAGGTGTTACTGGCCCCTCACCATCGCTCTCCCCCATCCCTGTAGTCCCCATGGTCTCTCCTATATGTTGCAATTCTTCAGAGGACATCACATGTTCAATGTGCCAACCTTGGCCCCCACCCCCAGCCTGCCACCATCTTCCTCTGCTCACCCTTGGCAGTTCAGGACATCTGCCCACCCCTCATCAATCTGTCACCTATCTCCAGGGGCCAGGGGCTTCTGACTCGAGCAGCCGGCTTCCAAAGGGTAAATCCAGTGGTCTAGCCACCATGCTCAGATGCAGAAATACAGAGCTTTATTTTTTAAAACGTGTCTTTCATCTTTAAAATGCAGACCCTCCAAGGTTACAACAGGCCAGGGATTTCCGCTCCTAGTTATGAGGCTCCTGAATAGTCCCTGTGAAATACACAGATCCTCACTAAATCTTGATGGGAACTGACTCGAATTCACTGTAGCTTATGAAATCTAGACACCTCACCATGTGCTTCTGTGGGAAAGGGGAACAGTGCAAAATAAACTCTATTTTAAGACAATAAATTCACATTTAAATGCCATCTACTCTGTATTTTAATTTGATAATTTCACGTATACAAGTGTAAAAGGTAAGAGCTGGAAAACTTTTCCGAAGTTCTGTATAACCTGGAGGCCTGCCCTGGCTCCCATTTTCTACCAGCAAGTGGGTCAGGCTTATTTCGTGCTTGCCTAAAATTGAGTTCTCCAGCTTAACCTGAATTAGTAATGAAGGTAAAATTGTGGGTTCCATCTGCCACTCCATTGTTTCACTGCTCCATTTGTTCCAGACTTAACTAGGAAAGTGTGGTTCTGTGCTCAGTGCTCTCTCCAGCATGGCAATATATGTTTCACAAATTAATGTGTGTATTTCTCCCTTCCTGCCCATTCTCATGGGTAGAATTCTACTTACTAAAATTCTCCCGGGTCTGCCAACATCCAGCTCAAATGCCATCTCCTCCCAAAGCCTTCCCTAGTTCTCACAAGCTGAAAACATTCCTCTCCCCTATTTGAATTCACGTAGCATTCTGGGTTTCCATACTCACCTTCTTACCTTGTATTGGTTATTCCACTGTCCAATAATGTGTAATACCACGTCTTATTTATCTTTTTTCCAGTAGAGATCTTTCCACATAGTCATTGTTTTAAAACAACAAACAAACAAACAAACAAAACCCAAAAAACCGTAGCAAATGAATGCAGGACTATAAAATACAACCTGCCTTTGGGAAGTTAATAATCTAATCAGGGAACAATCTAATTGAAAAGTTTTGACAGATGCACATAAACAGAGTTAACAACAGAAGAAAATATATAAAATGCTAAATGCAGTAAAGGCACACTTTTTAAGAAGTCACTTACCCAGCCTTGAGAATTCTGAATACACCTGAAAAACAGCATTTGGGTCTCTGATCAACAAAATAGACCGTACAAAATCCACTCTTTCAAGTGGACAGACTTTATAAGTAGGAGAATCTCTCACACCCTCACATTAGATATTGTTTACACTTTGTTTACAAACCTTTCTAATAAGCTTCATCATCTGATTTCTAATCCCACTGTCAATTAGACACTTAACAACGGAGAGCAGGAGGTGACCTCAGGAGACCCCAGGGTCTGCAAAGGGAAGCTTGTTTAACTCCTAAATGCCAGTTACCTCTCTTGGCACACTGTCACATCACAGAATAATAGCGATGAGCCTGAGTTATAAAGACTAGATGGATATTCTGTATACAGTAGTCTAAGAAGACAGGAAAAATTGAAAAAAAAAAATTGGAAGGATTTCCATCCAAAATGTTTGAAATGTTATAAAGTGCTGATTCTTTAAAAGGAAATGTTCTGTGAAGGCCACGTATGGAAAAGCCACGTATTATTTTGGTTAACAATGCCAGTGATGGGATGCTAAAATGTGGGTTATTAGTGTCTAAGGAGAGAGTCACAGGGGACTGGATGGCAGTCACGGTCAACTTGTCCTTACCTTGAGGAAAGAAAGAAATAGCATGTTCCAAGGCTGGAACAGGGATTGGCTATCTCAAGTGCTTAATAAATACGAGTTGAATAAATGGGTAAATAGTATTTCTGTTTGGAGTATGGATAGGGGTGTGGGGAGACCAGTGTCTGAGATATGGTCAAGGGCAGTGGCAGAGCAGCTGGGCTCAAGATAAGCACTCATACTGAGACACAGAGCCTTCAGAACTGAGGGGCCGGATTAGAAGGTAGAACATCTTGAGTCCAACTCTAGTGTTTGAACTTTTTAAAATAGGGCTGGCAACACGGTAAAGTGTTCATTCACCCGTCCATTCTTTCAAAAGCATACACTGGGTGCCTACTACAAGCCAGGTAATGTCTGAGCTGCTAGGGATACACAGGTAACACAACAAATATTTCCCGAGTACTTACTATGTGCCAGTCCCTGTTCTAGGCAAACAAGAGCTTCTGCCCTCATCAAGTGTATATTCTAGAGGGGAGAGAGAGATGGACAAATGAGGACCATGTGTATTGGGGTCAGAGGGTACAAGCACTAAGGAGAAAACAAAGCAGGAGAGGAGATAAGGGAGGGGGTGAGTGTGTGCCCCTCACTCTACGGCAGGAGCTCAGGCTGCTGGATTAGGCTGCTACTTACAGCCTTGTAGCCAAAATGAGAGCCCTGTGATGGACCCAGGCATGGGATGGGAACTGCGGGTGCAGAGCAAGAAGGACCAGCTCGGCTTGCAGAAGCAGCAGGGCTTCCCCTGGCCATGACCCTGGGAGCCAAAGTTGGAGGATGGGTATTTGGCCGATAAAGAGGGAGGAAACATTCTGGGCAAAGGCACAGAAGTGTGGCAGAGCATGTCCAGGAGGCCGTATCAGGTGGCGGTGTGCAGCCCCAACGGACGGGTGGAGAGCGGCGCAAGGAGGATGCGGCGTGGGACTGCAGATCTGGAGGCCTGACGCACGCCGGGGCCTGTGGTGTCAGGGGGCAAGCACAGGAAGGCCGAGATGTGGAAGCGGCACGCACCATCCAGCAGTGTGTCTAGGGGGGTGAGCATAAGGGAAGGAGCAGGGCTGGCGTGGGCGGGAGAGGGGTGGACACAGCCTGGAAGAGGGGGCAGACACCACGGTCCTGAAGGCTTTATGTGGTGAGCAGGACGACTGGGCTTTATCTGGTAGGCAGTCGGGAGTAGGATGAACCTGTCTGAGGCGTGCAGGGTGATTTGCGGAAGGAGTGAAGGCAGGAGGACCCGATGAGGGGTGGTGAGACACAGGGAATCCTAATGACCGATGCCACCATCCTGGGCAGGTGGGGAGCCAGGAGGAAGAAGTTCAAAGAGGGAAGAGAAGGTCCGTTCGAGGCATGTTGAATGTCAGTACCGTTGTGGTGTATAGAGGTAAATGATAACAGAACTTGGTATTTTACAGGTCTTAGTTATTCCTCACCGTGTGGGTATTATATCATCTGCGTTTTACAGAGAAGACGACTCAGGCATAGAAAAGTGGAATATGTTACAGGAGGTCCACAGCAGCTCAGAAGGGAGGCCAGGCTCTGAACCCAGACTGGCTGACCGCAGATGCCCCCTTTAATCCATGAGCTCTCTGGCTTTCTGGCAGTGTGGTTTTAGTACCGGGAGGAGATTGGCTGCAGAAAGGTTTTGGAGATTTGTTGACAATGCAATAGATAAAGGAGCAAGAAGTGGGTAGAGAAAACGCAGACTGAGAGGCAGAGAGATAAGACAGGGACCGGCAGAGGTGAGCAGGTAGGTGACACAGTCGCACCGTTTCGACAGAGGAAGCCCTCAAGCTTGTTTATAGGAGAAGAAATCTTAGATTTTGAAATATCAGAAAGAAAGACTAACCAGGGAGACAGCTGGAAGGACAAGTCTTGCGCAGGAGAAACAGAGGTGAGTGCACAGCTGGGCATCCGAGGTCAAGGGCGTCTGGGTATTCTCCATGAGGTAGGAGGCAGGAAGCTCCAACAGAAACTGGGAAGCTGGGAGATGAAGTCAGGCCAGGGAGGGTAGGCATATGGAAGGCTTCTCAAGCCTTTGAGAATCTAATTGCCATTGGGATGGAAACCACAGAAAAATACACATTCCCCAGTTTTTCAAATAATCTGAATGGACTCGCATACCCCGAAGGCCTTCGGGGACCCCAGACGTAGTGAGTGCTCTCTGAAGTCTCTTCTGCATCTGAGATCTGTCATCTTTAAGGAGTTGAGGTGAGGTGAGGGAAGGATGTGCAGTGGTAACTTGAAAAAGCCACTGGCATTGAAAAAGCAGACGTGCTCCGTGTGAAGACCCGGGGCCCACGGGAGCTTAACCAAGCAGTCATGGCCACAGACCAAGTGCACTCCTGGCTCCCCAGTGAGGCCGGGCTCCCGTGCCCACGCCGCTGCTCAGCAGGTCCGGGCAGGCGGGCCCACTCCCAGGCCCTGCAGCTATCATTACCTTGGGGGCTGGGAGGGAGCGAAATGTCAGGTAGGGCTCAGATCTCGGCAGCAGGATCCTCCAGCCCACAGTCAACCCCTGCAGCTTCGGTGGCCCTGTTATCAGTGGAAGGAGAGCGCCAGGGGCGAGGAGCCTGATGGAGACACCAGTCTGCGCACATGGCCTTGGCGCTTCTACGTGTTCCCAGGGCCATTCCACTTGCCTGGGCAGTGCAGGGGATCACACGCAGGGCCCGCCGTGGGCAGGGCTGAACTGGCTAATAATACTTTCTGGGGACTGGAAGTTTTCTTCGTCAGTGTTGTTTTTAATCTACGGAGTCATCATCAGTAATTCATTACCTATTTATGAGAAACACGAATAACACCCTGCATACCGCGTTAAGCTAATTACTTGGACGAACACCAGGTGGCATTACTTCCTGAGGGCGAAGCAGCCTCCGGCACTGCAGGCTTGGGCTCAGACCCCTATGGGCTGAGCAGCAGCCACAGGCATGGACAGAAGGCCCCAGCTTCTGGCCCCCACACAGAGCCACCTCCCCCTGTGTCGTCAAGGGTCTTCCTGGGTGCTGCAGAGGGAAGGGGCGAGTTTGGACAGGGTAGGACACTGCCATTAATCCACCATAGTGACCCAGTCATAGTGAATGTGACGATAGTCTCTCTAGACTGTGACTATAGTCACTATGACTGGGTCACTATGGTGGATTAATGGCTTTTAAGGAATACTCCATAAAAGTATTCATCTTGACTTTTTATTTTCTGCAAGTTTCTCTGGAAACTTTGCTGATTTGTGAACCATATAAATGACCAGAGAGAAGAAATTATTTGTTGGTTTTTTAAAAATTATTTATCAGGCATTATAATTGTCATTTTTTATCTCTTATCTCATTTAGTGGTATTTTCCCAGTAATACTATAATGTGTATACTTTACAAAAGCTCAGGCAGGTAAAGGGACATCCCCAAGCTCACGAGCTGGAGCCTAAACCCGGGCCTTCTGGCTCCCAGTCAGGAATTTCTCACTGGCTGGTCACAGATCGCTAAGACAGATTCCTTTTTCTTGTTTCTTGATTCCCTCTCCCCTTCTCTAATGATTACTACCCTCCCCATCCTCCACTACTTTTCTTTTTCTCTACATTTCCTAAAAAAAAAAAAAAAAAAAAAATTCCATTGCCGTGATCTTTGTGTTTCTTTCCCGCCTTGGTGAGAAACTGAAAGACAAATAAATCATAAATTCCAAGATACAATGAAATTCCTTCTTTTAATTGCAAAAGACCCGAAGTTCTGAACGTCTAATTATTTTTACATTTTCAGGTCAACAATAACATTTTTGAGGGTGTGTGGGTGGCTCAGTGGATTAAGCCTCTGCCTTTGTCTCAGGTTATGATCTCAGGATCCTGGGATGGAGTCCCACATCGGGCTCTCTGCTCCGCAGGGAGCCTGCCAGGGAGCCTGATTCCCCCTCTCTGCCTGCCTCTCTGCCTACTTGTGATCTCTCTGTCAAATAAATAAATACAATCTTTAAAAAAAAATAATAACATTTTCGGCACGTGAATGTCCGGTTGTTCCAGCACCTTTCGTGGGAAAGTCCATCTTGCTCCACTGCATTGCTTTTGTGTTTTGGCAGATATGGTTGACTCTATTGACATGAGTCTGTTTCTGGTCTCGCTAGACCTTTCCATGGATCTACTCTTCCCCAGCCTTGTCGGCATCTTCCTGGAACCAGTGTAGAATTCTGGACCCAAGATGTTTCTTTCTGTCCCTGGGGATAGAGGGTTTTTCTGTCTACTCTTCTTCCCACAACAACGGTTCTTTGCCTGTCTCCTGGGAGAGGCTTTTCTACCTTCTCCCAGGAGCCACGGATCTAGAAAGTTCACTATCCTTCCCTCAGTGGCTTTGTGCTTTTGCTTCAGAGGAGAAAAGGGGCCAGGGAAGCAAGCAGGGCTTTGTGCCTATCCCCCTCAGCCTTCTGCTACCTTCTTGCCTCCTGGGTTAGAGAGGAGACTCTGCCAGTCCCCTTCCCTGCCCCAGTGGTTCTTGGGAGTGCCCAGTGGGGGGGTCATGAAGAACTCACAACAGAAGCGGCTCTGCTGGTGTCTAGGGGCCCCAGCTGTTCTAAACCGACATGCTGAAGGCCCTTCCTTGGCCTCCAAGAATTTGTTAACACTTTAGCTTACTTCTTACTCCTTTGTTTGGCAGCCACATCTGTCTCTCACACTCTGCCAGAGGAAAGCCGCTGTGGGTCCCATTTTGCCTTCTGTCCCTCTGTGGAATTTGGTTTACTTGGCAGCTTTGTGAAGTCAGACTTCTCATGGGCTCCATAAGAAATTATAATTCTGTAGCTTATCCAGCTTTTCGTCATCATTGGGGGGGAACAACATTCTTTCCAGCTTTCTTCATCCTGAGTGGAAGCCTCATTGTCTTATCCTCAGATTCACTCTTTTTCTCAAGAGCCAGAAGAGGAGAGTCCCCCATGCTACACATGGGAAGCTGGGCTCTTGGAGAGATCCTGCTCTCCATTGGTAGGTCATGGCTCTGGGACTTCTCCACTACCAGAAGTGTATGAGGGCTTTATTGGGATGGGGCAGGCAGAAAGGCTGAGGGTCCTGGCAGGTGAGAGTGCATGGGGAATTGAGGCTGTCCATGGGAAGAGGGCCACAGTACTCATGCCTCAGTCAGAGGCAAGAATCCAGCGATCAACCAAGAACAAAAAGCCTGGCCAGGTGGCTTTCTGAAAACTCACTGGCCAAGAACTGCCCCACCCAGGGTGAAGGGGCATTGAGATGGTGTGATGAGAGCATCTCCACTGCATTCAGGGGCTGGGCCAATGTCTTGCCCTGTGCCCTCTACTGTCTGTCCCACTGACCTTCACAGCTGTGCTCTCCCGGCACATCCAGCCTGCCCCGTCCCCCAACCATGGACCGTGCAGACATACTCACCTACTCGCCATTTCTCAAGCATGCCACTCCTTTTCCTGACGCTATGGACCTCTTCAAGGTATCCTCTAACTTGCAATGCCCTTCCTCTCCCGCAGAGCTCCTCTCTCCACCTGAGGTTCTGCCCGTCCAGAGCTGAGGATGGGGGAAAGATGTGGGTTGGTGTTGCATATGGGAAATGAAAGAAAGGCTGTGAGTCAGAACTGCAGGAGGAGAGCGCTCCAGCAAAGGTGGGAGACAACTCCGAGGATACTCAAAGGGGAGGAGAGACGGGCAAAAATTAAATTGCTAATTTTGTTATAATTTCTAAACAGCTCTTTCAGTGCGGATGTTTTGCTCAGATGCAGGTGTACAGCTACACATGAGACAGAATTAGCCCAGCAGGGTAACAATGACAGCTCATATTGGGAATCTTCTTCCACGTGGGCTGTGTTGGGGGGACTGGGTGAGGGTCTCTGGCAAGCAGACCGAGTGAGCTGAGAGGCAGGGTTGAGGCACCTTCGTGAATGCCTTGAGGGCTTGGGGAAAGTCTAATGCCAGAGTGTAGGAGTCCCACCTTCAGTGATTCAATACTGTTCCCTGTTCTCCAACCCATGTCTTTAAAATGCTAATTTTTCTAAGGGTGATAAGTTTCATTCTTTTGGTTCAATCTTACGTTAATTGCAAAGGCTTCAAATCCGTGAGAACTGAGTTCAAATCCTGATTCTACCAATTGCCAACAATGAGCACTGTCAATCTTTTGTTTTTAGTTCTTAACTCTCTGAATGTCCGTTTCCTCATGGGTAAAAGGAGGATAATGATACCCACCTTCGAGGTCTGTCATGAGGATGAAATGAGATAATGTGCATCTTGCCAAAAGAATTGTCCGTTTATCCATTCACTGAATATTTATTGACCAAGTACCACTCTACATTTAGCAGCAAACAAATTCTCTACCATCATGGAGGTCATGTTCTAGAGCAGGGTAATAAAAAAATAACTAAACAAGGAAGTATAAAATAGGTCAGATAGTAAGTACTTTGGGAGCAATAAAATAAGAAGATAGGGATCCTGGGGGAAGGGCCACTATTACAATTTTCTGTAGGGTAGTTGGAAGGCCTCTTTCATGAGGTGAAATTTGGGCAGGGCCTGAAGGCAGTGAGGGAGTGAGTTTCCAGGATCTCGGGCGGGGTGGGGGGTGCTGGTAAACAGAGGTCTGGAGACCCCAGCTTGCTGGGCAAGTGAGGGGGAGTATAGGGAGCCCCGGGTGGCTGCAGCAGCATGAGGAAGCAGGGAGCCATGGGAGAAGTGGGACCAAGAGACATCATGTCACACAAGATTCCTGGGGCGTGAACACTACAGCTTTATCAGATGGGAGCCATGACGGCCTGTAAGAGGGCAGAGCCATGGGCTCCTGGGTCCTGCTTGGAGTGTAGACTGCAGGGAGACTGTTTAGAATGCCATTGCAATACAAGGAAATGGTGGCTGATCTAACTGTGCAGGCAGTGACAAGTGAGGTTCTGGGTAGAAAGTGAATGTGCTGGAGATAGCAATGGACAGGGAGAGGTAGGGCAGTGTTTGGAGAGGGTTCCTCCCCCCGCACCGTCTAGCTAGGGGGCTGTAGGAGGGTTTAGAGAAGGTTCTGGAGATGAGCGTGGGCTCTGACAACTCCTACCCAGGCTCCAGTATGTGTGCTTCTACAGGTGATTCCCCAACTTTGATCCTATTTCTTTGTCCATGGAGGAGAAGCTGGACCAGATGATCTAAGGTCTGACATACTGAGGTTCTGTGGCTATCCCATGAACCTGCAGATACACTTAGAAGACGAGGTAACACAACCAACTATTAATACCTTGTGAGGGTCCATCTAGCAGTTGTCTACTTGGGGAAGCGAGGGAAGACAGGATGCTTAGAACCCACAAAGGCAGGTGGTGTTACAGCCGGTAAGGGCAGGACTGGGGGCCCACCTGAAGAGACATGACATTTTATTCCTTAGCAGAAGGGGGACAAAAAATGGGCTTCCCAGCATTGCCTGGAGCTTCTCCGAGTCAGCTGCCCACACTCGCTCACCAGCAGCCTGGCCAGCCCAGCAGCTGAGTGACCTCTTCATTTGCAGCCTGAAAAGCTGAAAGCGTCTTCCAAAGAGAAGTGACTGCCTTTCCAAAAGGGGACTGTCTCCCTGCCCGGAAGTGCATCCCACTGTAGCTGCACAATTCAGTACGGGCTTCCGGTTCTGTGATTAACTGACGGAAGTAGTTCTTTGGCCTGAAGGGCACCAGTCTGTGATTAATGGCCTCTCAGAGAATGTCCTGATTAGGTGGAAGTTTCGCTTAGCCAAGGGAGAAATTTACCAGTGCCATTAGCATTTCAAGTTGTTAAAACGGTGTGGGGGACATCTGTGGAATAAATTATCATTAAATAAGAAATTCAAGAAGTCAAATTCAGCAAGAATATAAGTCCAGCCATGGAATAGGGCACGCTGAGATTTCAGGAACCTGGCTGCATACTACCCCCAATGAGGAACTCATTGCAAAGGTCATGCTGGTAAGAGGTGATGTCCACAAGCAGAGGGTAAAGAGAGCCCTCACTCTAAGGTCATTCACGATAGGGAATAGGATACCACCTCCATTGATCCAAGGAAGGCATAGACAATGAAGGAAGGCATGGTTCTCAAACTCTGCCGTGCATAGGGTCATCTTTGAAACAGGCAGACTGCTGTGTCTATCCCCAGAGATCTAGTATATCTGGGGTGTGGCCTGGGGTTTGACATTCTAACAAGCACCTGATTTCGAGTGATCACAGGCCACCCTTGAAAAAACACTGATAGAGGAGGGGAGGGACCAAGGGACCAAGGGACCGAGGAGGCTGGGGAGTAGAGGGGTGTTTTGCTGACCATGGACACTGAAGCTTGGAGCTGTATAAAGATCACCAAGGCAGCCGCAAGGTAAGGCTGCTAATTGAGCCTGTGCAGAGTCACCCCTGGTAGCCAAGTATTGGGTCCATCCTCGGAAAGGCAGACAGGGGAGTTGAGAAACTAGGGAAGAAGTGAAGGCAGGAGGAGGGTATCTGTGACTCCACCTGGATAAACAGGGAAGGGAGAAGTGGACAATTGCTAAACTATATAACATGCCAACATAATTTACAGAGAGAGAGGGTGGGTATGGCTAATTCTGAAATGAAAGGGCTTTGTTTCCAGAAGACTCAATAATTAGAATGTTGCTACTGTGCTGGCACTCCCCTGGCTGAATGTGAAAGAAGGTTTTGAAACAAGAGTCAAATCTTCCTAAGAGGACAGCTTGTTGTGGAAGCCTGTAGTTTTAAATGGGAAGATGTATTCAGAGGGGTGGACTTGCCTGGCATTTTCCATTCAGTCTGGCATGGCGGAGAGGTGAGACTGTCCGCGTGAGGCTGTGTAAACTCACCAGCCTGTGGTTGGGAGTGAAGCCCCTTTCTCCTGTAGGACCCTCCCCTCCGAGGGCTCATCCCCTCCACCTGTGTCAACACGGCACTGCAGACAAAGCGGGTGATGAGACAGGTGAGCGAGGGCCGTGGAAGGCAGGAGGGTACGGGCACAAATTGGACTGGGTAGTAAAATCAGTCAGCTTTTCAATCTGCATCTTGAAAACGATCATTCAGCTGAGATTGCAATTTTGTTTCTCTTGGTTGAAGGAGCAGTTTAGAACCCTGGGCAGGTCTACAAAGAAGTATGGAGATAATAAATAAATAGGTATGGAATTCTTGCCGGTGGGTTAGAGTGCATGGAGTTTGTAACAATTCTTGAAATCATTCTGCTGCTTGGTCTCTGCTTTGTCTGCTTTTCTGTTTTTATGATGTTTGAAATGGGTAAGAGAATCTGAAATGCCACACGTACAAGACTGATTTATTAATTTACAAAAGTAGCATAATTGCTGAGAATAATTTTCCTTGTTACGTCTGCCGCGACAAGTCTCAATTGCCGGGAGGGATCCAATATATAAAATTGTGATTGTATTTTCAAATGTCTGAGGAAATATGATTAACATATAAGTGGAGCAAATGTTTAAGAAGGATTTAATCTGTTAAAGTTGTTAGTTGAACATTGATCAAAGAGCCAGTAGAAATGATGTTTTTAATTCTTTTTAATTGCTGGATTGGTAAATAAAACACAATGATTTGTAGGTTGAGCTTGAAGGCTTAAGATAGACTAGGTTTTAAAAATTAAAACCTT
Source organism: Mustela lutreola (assembly GCF_030435805.1). Classification (NCBI taxonomy): domain Eukaryota; kingdom Metazoa; phylum Chordata; class Mammalia; order Carnivora; family Mustelidae; genus Mustela; species Mustela lutreola. Next base: position 98,936,181 of record NC_081299.1, on the reverse strand, counting down.
AATATGTTGCATATTAGATTAAATACACACACACAACTGTAATTAGTGTTATCCAGGTACGTACAAAGGCCTTCTTTCCCCATACCACAAAAAGGAAAGAAAGAATTATAGCCACATTTTCATCACCTGCCTGCAGGGCAGCTCTAGGTCCTGTCCAACACTGGTTGTGATTATTCTTACTAATTTCTGCCAACCCTATGTGTCAAAAGTGATATTTCATTGTTGTGTTAATTTCCATTTCTATGACCACCGTGGGGTTGAACATATTTTCATCTTGAATTGGACATTGACAGGGATCTCAGAATTTCTGCTGAAGTCTCAGACTGAAAAGTCATGGGTTGTATGTACTACCGGATTCTAAGGAGAGGCCCTGGACCCATCCCCACAGCATGTGCTAAGCCATATGGGGGGAAATCCCTTCCCTTTCCCTCAAGCCAAATGTGAGGAGTCCCGACGTGGGGCTTGATCCCAGGACCCTGAGATCATGACCTGAACTGTAATCAAGAGCCAGATGCTCTTGATTTGCCATGCAGGGTGCCAGGCACCCCTGCAAGGCAAATTCTTGAAAGGACATTTAACGGCACACCTCCCTGACTGCCACTTAACCAATGGGATGAAATGAAACTCAACCAGTGGATTAAATACCTAGGGCAGATGATTCTGCATTTTACAGGGCTTCCCAGAGGGTCACCAGCAAGACTGAGCCCAGTTGTATACAGTAATAATCAACTCAATAACATAACTGTGCCTTGAATTTCCCCTCCTTCCTTAGATCTTGTACCTTATGCCTCTCTCCTATTTCTTTCTTTTCTTTTTTTAAGATTTTATCTATTTATGCATCAGATAGAGAGAGTGAACAGCACAAGCAGGGGTCGCTGCAAGCAGAGGGAGAGGGAGAGACAGGCTCCCTGTGGAGCAGGGAGCCCCATGCAGGACTCGATCAGATCCCAGGACCCTGGGATCATGACCAGAGCCGAAGGCAGACCCTTCACCAGTTGAGCCTCTAGGGGTCCCCTCCCTCCTGTTTCATTTCTTGAGAACCCTTCTCAGATGATCTGCATGCAAGACCTGGTTTCAAACCCTGCCCTGTGGGAAGCTGGCGGACAGTGGTCTACCTGTTTCTTAATTCAACAGTGCCCTCTTCAGCTGGTACAATGAAGTTCAGTTTCTTAATGAATGGGGTGCGTGTGTACGGTTGCCAGCGGCCTGTTTCTGATTTTGTGATACCGTTTCTGAGGACACTTAAATTCAGATGTTTCCTCTCCTCTCCCCTCACTATCAAGCCTCTGAGGGCTGCCTCCTGCCTTCAAGTCTCCCGTGCCTCTCCCACTAATGTTCTTGAGGCTCATGCGCTTTCTCTGTTCTGCTTGGTCTCAAATTTACTGTGGCTACTTCCGCATTCGGGACGGAGGGCTCCTGGTGCCCTACTTGGATGGAGGCTATTGATCATCTGTGACTGCTTGGTCTTCTTGTTCCTCTCCCTTAAAATCTATGCTGAATTCTCTACTCTAGGGAGGGCACTCAAAGCGGGCTCTGCTCTGCTCCTGTATAGCTATGTTCATTGCTCACTTCTGTGTCAAGGGCCTTTCAGTATAGGTGCAGGTTAAGAATAATCCTACTGGTTCCTCTTACAGAATAGTCTGTGGAGCATGTCTGCAGAGGTCTTCCTTTGAGTGGCCACCATTGTCCTCTGGGAATCAAAATTCCCAATTCAACTTCCGTTCCAGTGTCTTCTCTCTTCTTGAGTCAGTGTTAAAATTATAAGTAGAAAACTGTCATGTTTACCTGTTATCAAACTTGTTTGGCATGAAATTAAGTGAAAATATTTGCTTATTATTTTTAAAGATCCTTGCTATACCCCCCCCCTTCATTACTGATTGGGTTATCTATTGCCTTTTATTTATTTGATAATTTTATCATAGCTTTTTCAAAGTGTCCCAAGTGAACCAAACATGTGTTCTTGATCCAAAGCTTTATTTTTCTTTCACTGATTCTTCTTAATTTCATTATTTCTTTCCTTCTATTTTCTTTGAATTTATTCTATGTTCCCTTTTCTCACTTTTTTTGGGGGGGCTTTATTTATTTATTAGATAGAGATCATAAGTAGGCAGAGAGGCAGGCAGGGGCGGGGGTGGGGGAAGCAGGCTCCTCACTGAGCAGAGAACCCAACGTGGGGCTTGATCCCAGGACCCTGGGATCATGACCTGAGCTGAAAGCAGAGGCTTTTACCCGCTGAGCCACCCAGGAGCCTCCCTTTTCTCGTTTCTTAATTGAATAGGTAAGTCATTACCTTCCAATCTTTCCTTCTTTATTAAATAGTTAAAGCACAACGTTTCCTCTTAGTTGAAGCAGCATTCCAAAGTTTTCATAGGTAGTATGTTCATCATTACTCACTTCTAAGTTGTCATAGCCTGCGGCCGTTAGAAAGCAGACCCTGAAACAGTAGTTTGAATGTTAATATGTTTGAAAGGTACAAGCCCAAGGCAGTAAGGAGGGAGGAACAGGAGTGAGACAGGAGAACCTGGGAGGACGTGTGGCACAGTGCCTACTTGTGCCACTTACCGGGAGCTGTGGAAAGGCGATGGTTGCTCAGTCCCTGTGTCCACTTTGTGCATTAAATTTCTCCAGAAAATTTGCAAGAAGGGACCTCACCTGGGAGTGGTCTTCGGGTGAGAGAAAGGAGGAGTAATTTATCTTCCCAGCTGTTTTTCATCCCGCACTCCCCACTGGTTAAGGTTCATACCAAAAGATACTCATCCCCTACATTTCCAGTGGGTAACATCAAGCCCTTCCTGGAGTGCTCAGGAAGCCAGACTCCGCACCCCACGGTGAGGTGTTCATTCCAGCCCCAAGTGTAGGGGCAACCTGGCGTGGGCAGACCACTGACCAAGACAAAGAAGGCACACCAGATTTTTTTTTCCACAAACCATACATAATATCTAATTTCTACCACAATTAATTTTTTAACTCATGAATTATTAAGAAATGTTTCTAAATTTTAAAATATATTGGTTTTTAAGACCATCATTTAAAAAATTAATTTTATGTGTGCTTGAGGAAAATGTGTATTCACTACTCATTGAATGCAAAATTCTGTATATGCCCCTTAGATCAACCTAAGTTAATTAGTTTAGGTACTGAGAGCATGTGATAAAATCTAGCATAATGGAATGACACATTTCTCTTTGTAGGTCTGTCAATCTTGCTTTTTATAAGTTGGTGCTATTAGGTACTTTAAATTTAGAATCACTATTTTTTTCTGGTAAAGTATTTTGCCTTTATGTGGCAATCTCTTTATCTCTAGTACTGCCTTTTGCCTTCAAGTCTATTTTACTGACTTTAATATATACCTATAGCACTTTCTTTTGGTTGCTCTTTTCCTGGTATTTTTAAAATTCTTTTACATTTCATCTTTCCATAAACTTAATTTTCAACTGTATCTTTTAAACAACACATAGTTGGTCAGGCTCCATGTTCAGTGAGGAGTCAGCTTGGGATATTCTCTCTCTCTACTTTTCCACTAGTGCTCTCTCTCTCTCAAAATAAATAAATAAATAAATCTTTAAAAAAAACACCAACAAACCCACAACACATAGTTGGATTTTTAAAAATCTAGTCTGGCAATTTTTGCTTTGTAACTAGAGCCTTAGGCCATTTGTGGTTACCATAGTTACTGATATATGGATTTATTTCTATCATTTTTAAAAACTTTCTGTCTCATGTTTCTATTGTTTTTTTCCTTCTTTCTTACCTTCTTTTGGGTTCATTTAATACATTTCTTCTTCCACTTTCCATTCCACTAGTTGAGAAATTACTCAGACTTTTTCATATATTACAACTGTTACCTAGAGATTTTTAAAAATTATTTTTATTATCATATAATGTATTATTTGCCACAGGGGTACAGGTAGGTGAATCATCAGGCTTACACATTTCATAGCCCTTACCTAGAAATTTTTAACATGTATAGGAATCAAAGTTAATCAACATTTTTCCACTGTCCTCCCGAAGAATGAGAGAAGGTGAGAACACTGACTCTGATCGCCCACTCGCAGTTTTTGTGCTGCTATTCTCATGCTTACCTCATTCTCTCTTTCAATTTAATAAAGCATTGTCTTCATTACTGTATTATATAGTCAGTAAACATAGATTTACTCACTCCATTACTGTTTCATTCTCTTATTATTTTTTCTTACATCTTACCTATTTCTTCTGGACTAATTCTTTTTTTCCTTAAGAATACTTATTCCTTTCATGGATGGTCTTTTGTGGTAAACTCTTGCCGTTTTTGTGGGCCTAAAAATGAGTCTATTTCATCTTTGTGTTTAAAAAATACTTTGTTTTATAATATTGATTATCTTCCTCTCAGCAAATTAAAGATATTATTTTACTATATTCTTTCATTATTGCCTTTCAGCAATTATTTATGTAGTTAGATTTTCATAGCTAATTTCTTTTTTCTCTGTTTTAAAGCCTTTTTACCCCTTTGGTGTTCTGCAGTTTTTAAGTGGATTTATTTTTAGTTAGTTTATTTAATAAACATTTAACCCTTTACTGGATGTCAGGTGTCAGATATGAACTCATTTAAAGGTAAAACAACCTTGTGAGGTAGATATTTTCAAATATCTTTACATATGAGGAGACAGAGACCCAGAGAGGTTAGGTAACTTCCCCAAGTTGACACAGTAAGCGGTAGTGCCATAATTACAACCAGGGCAGTCTGGACCTAGAATTTTCTTTATCCATATAAAGATGGTCAGGTTATCTTTGAGTGGGCTTTGGTAATTTGTATCTTTCAAAAATTTGATTTGGTTTATTAAGTTTTATGGAAATTTATTGGCATAAAGTCTCTTTTTAAAGATTTTATTTATTTATTTGAGAGAGAGTGTGCATGCAAGGGGGGGGGTAGGGTCAGAGAGAGAAGGAGAATCCCCACTGAGCAGGGAGACTGATGCAGGCCTCAATCCTGGGACGCTGAGATTATTACCTGAGTTGAAGGTAGTAGCTTAACCAAATGAGCCACCCAGTGCCCTGGCATAAAGTGTTTTGAACTTTGTTAAATGAGTTAAATGACAAATAACTTTGTTAAATGAATCCTGTTAAGTGAGTGTAGGGTCTGTAGTGATGTCCTCTCTTTTGCTCTGGACCTTATTTACATTATTTGCTTGATTTGGGTTTAATTTGCTCTTCTTGTGCTCACTTTGGCAGCACATACATTAATTTGCTCTTCTTTTTATTATTTTTTGAAGTGAGAATTGAGATTGTTGACATGAAATTTTCCTTTCTAATATAAATATTAAATGCAATAGATTTACCTCTAAGCACTATTTTAATTGTGATATGCTGTAATTTCACTTTCACTGAGTTCAAAATATCTTCTCATTTCTCTCGTGACTTCCTCTTTGGTGCATGGGTTATTTAGACTTTTTTTTTGTTTGTTTAATTTTTGAATATTTGGAGATTTTCCCCAGTATCTTTTTTTAGTTTTTAGTTTAATTAAACTGCTGTTGGAACACATACCTTGCACAATTTCACTTCTTTTAACTTCTTAAGATATGTTTTCTGGCCCCAAATATATCCTGTCATATCGGTGTTTCCATCTGGTAGATGGACATCCATCATGGACGTTTTATGGGCACTTCAAAAAGAAAGTGTACTATGCTGTTTTCATTTGTGATGTGTTCTACTAATGTTACTTAGGTCACGTTTCAGTAGCATTGTTCAGGTTCTCTATACCACTGCTGATTTTCTTTCTCTTTGTTCTATCAAAGAAAAGAGAGGAGTATTGAAATTAGAAATTATATTTGTAGATTTACTGATTTCTCCTTTCAGTGCTATTAGTTTTTGCTTCCTGTATCTTGAAGATCAGTTGTTAGGTAAATACACATTTAGAATTGTTATGTCTTTTTGGTAAATTAACCCCTTCATCATTACGTGATTACCCTCTATTTCTGATAATATTCCTTGTTCTGAAGTTTACTCTATCTGATATTAACATCAGACACTCCATTAGTGTTTGTATGGTATATCTTTTTCCATCCTTTGATTTTTTTTTAAAAGATCAAAAGTTTTTTAAAAGATCAAAAATTAAAATTATTTGACAGAGAGAGACACAACAAGAGAGGGAGCACAAGCAGGGGGAATGGGAGAGGGAGAAGCAGGCTTCCCACTGAGCAGGGAGCCCGATGCAGGGCTCGAGGCCAGGACCCTGGGATCATGACCTGAGCTGAAAGCAGATGCTCAACGACTGAGCCATCCAGGCATCCCCCATCCTTTATCTTTAATCTAACTGTGACTTTATATTTAAAGCAGGTTTCTTGTAAACAATAATAACTGGTGGTATCTAAAAAACTAAAAGAAGGAAAAAAGGGTTGTGTTGATTAATTTTATATTTGCCTCTATGGGACCTTGGGGTGCCCAGATATTTGGCCAAACATTACTCCTGGTACCAAGATCTGTGTTAGGGTTCTTTAGAGAAACAGAACCATTTGTTTCTTAATTAAAAGGAATGATTTCATATAAGCCAAGGCTGACAAATCCCAAGATCTGCATTTGGAAAGTTAGAGACCCAGAAGAACTGATAGTAAATTTTAGTCCAAAGTCTGACAGTCTCAGAGAAGAGCTGATATTTCAGTTTGAGTCTGAAGGCAGAAAACAAAACAAAACAACAACAACAACAACAAACTGATGTCCCAGATCAAAGGCACTTAGGCAAGAGGAAATCGGTGGGCTCATGCTGGTGGAATTCACTGACTTTGCCATGTTCCCACCACCCTGAAGCAGCTGGCTTAATAAGATAGAGGAATGGCCATTTAAAGACACAGCTTAATAGGATAGAGGAATGGCCATTTGCCAGCTAGCCAGCAATACCTTGCAGGGCCAGGGCAAGTTTCTCCAGAGGGCCATATATGCCCTGAATCAGCATCCATTATATGATGCTGTTTCTCTCCTGGCCCACATTCACCCATGCAGGAATCAAGGACTGGAAATGGGAGTGGTACCACTCACTACAACCCTTAAGGACCCATTTGCAAAATTTTTTACTTCCTTTCCACGCAGTTTTATGTTCTGCTGCCCTAGAGGTCTTAGTTTCAAAAAGAGACACAACAACAATCCTTTTGAACTAGAAATTGAGACTTCTGCCTGGCCACTTTGAGTTCCTCGTGCCTCTGAATCAATGGGCAAGGAAGGGAGTTACTATGCTGGCTGGGTTGATTGATCCCAAGTACCCGAGAGAAATTGGACAAACACCGCAATGGAAGTTAAGAAGAGTATGTGTGAAAATCAGAGGATCACTTAAGACATCTTTTAATATTACCTTTTAGTATTCCTGTGATTAGGTCATGGGAAAACTACAACAACCCAATCCAAGCAGGACTATAATGGCCAGATCCTTCAGAAGTGTAGGTTTGGGTCACCCTATAGGTAAATCAGCTCATGTGCTTGCTGAAGCAAAGGGAATACAGAATTGATAATGGAAGAAAAAAAATACGTATATATAACATATCTTTGCTTTTCTCTCTTATTCCCTTTTCATGTAACATAAGCTGTATAGACTTAATATTATAGTGTTTTATTGTCCCTTTATTTATTTATATGTCTCAAGTTTTTATATAAATTGTAGTTAATTAATATGTATTGTAATATTGGTTTCAGGAAAGGAATTTAGTTCTTCTCACTTACATATAACACTCACGGCTCATCACAAGTGCCTTCCTTAATACCAATCACAAATTTAGCCCATCCCCTGCCAACCTTCCCTCCAGCAATCTTCAATTTTTTCCCTATAGTTAAGAGTCTCTTATGGTTTACCTCCCTCTTTTTTTCCCCCTTCTCCTATGTCCATATGTTTTGTTTCTTAAATTCCATGTGAGTGAAATCACATGGTATTTGTCTTTCTCTGACTGACTTACTTCACTTAACATAATATGCTCTAACTCCATGTCATTGCAAATGGCAAGATTTTATTCTTTTTGATGGCTGAATATTATTCCATTACATATATAAACCATGTCTTTATCATTCATGTCAGTGGATATTTGGGCTCTTTCCATGATTTGGCTATTGTTGATAATGCTGCTATAAACTTCGGGGTGCATGTACCCCTTCAAATCAGTATTTTGGTACCCTTTGTGTAAATACCTAGAAGTATAATTGCTGGACCATAGGGTAGTTCTGCTTTAAGCTTTTTGAGGACCCTCCATACTGTTTTCCAGAGTGACTGCATCAGTTTACATTCTCACCAACAGTGTAAGAGTGTTCTGCTTTCTCTGCATCCTTGCCAGTATTTGTTGTTTCTTGTGTTGTTAATTTTAGTCCAGCCAATATTAGGTGGTATCTAATTGTTGTTTTGATTTGTATTTCCCTGATGATGAGTGATGTTGAGTATCTTTTCATGGGTCTATGAGCCATTTATATCTCTTCTTTGGAAAAATGTCTTCATGTCTTCTGTCCATTTCTTCACTAGATTATTTGTTTTTTGGGTGTTGAGTTTGATAAGTTCTTTATAGATTTTAGATACTAACTCAAATATGTCATTTGCAAACATCTTCTTCCATTCCATAGGCTTCCTTTTAGTTTTGTTGGTTGTTTTCTTTGCTGTGCAGAAGCTTTTTATCTTGATGAAATCTCGATAGTTCATTTTTACTTTTGTTTCCTTTACTCTTGGAGACATGTGTAGCAAGAAGTTGTTGTGGCTGAGGTTGAAGAGGTTGCTGCATGTTCTCCTCTAGGATTTTGATGGATTCCTGTCTCATATTTAGGACTTTCATCCATTTTGAATTTATTTTTGTGTATGCTATATATGTCCAGCTTCATTCTTCTGCATGTTGATGTCCAAGTTTCCCAACACCATTTATTAAAAAGACTGCCTTTTCTTCACTGGATATTCTTTCCTGCTTTGTTCAAGATTAGTTGGCCATTTGGTTTTGGGTCCATTTCTGGGTTTTCTATTTTGTTCTCTTGATCGATATGTCCCTTTTTGTGCCAGTACCATACTGCCTTGATGACTACAGCTTTGAAATATAATTTGAATTCTCCAGTTTTGCTTTCCTTTTTCAAGATTGTTTTGGCTATTGGGGGTCTTTTGTAGTTCTGTATGAATTTTAGGATTATTTGTTCTAGCTCTGTGAAAAAATGCTGGTGGTATTTTGATAGGGATTGCATTAAATGTGTAGATTGCTTTGGGTAGTAGTATAGACATTTTAAAAATATTTGTTCTTCCAATCCATGAGCATGTATGTAAATTAGATGTTATCAAGGAGAAGAATAAGCATAACTCAAGGACTTTATCTCCTCTTCTGGGAAGGGGTTGGTATATTTTCACTTCTACACAAGATGCAGGCTATTTGTCTCATGTTAGGTCATATTATGACTTTCTTATTATCTTTATTTGGAGATTCAATATGGTTTAAGGTAATGCAGTGGGTGCCAAGTTGATAAGAGTTGGACTTGTGATGGTTAATTTTAAGTGTCAATCTTTGGGGGTTATGGGATGCCCCAGATATTTGGTCAAACATGCTGGATGTTTCTATGTAGGTGTTCTTTGGATGAGTTTAATATTTATGTTGAACTGAATTTTTTTTAGAATGTTTTTAAATTTAGCTCTTTTGTTTTTATTTCTTTGTTAGTAAGCTTTACACCCAGTGTGGGGCTTGAACTCATCATCAAGATGGATGAGTTTAATATTTAAATTAATTGACTAAACAAAGCAGATTGCTCTCCCTACTGTAAGTGAGCCTCGTTCAGTCAGTTGAAGACCTGAATAGAACAAAAACAGTGATACTCCCCCAAATAAGAGGGGGTATGGGATGAGAAGAAGAGATTAAAGATCCAGAGATGACCATGTTGAATCTGTCTATCTCTTTCTAAAGTAACCAGTAAAAAAAATACCAGCTTGAAACTTGGGAAATTATGCTGAAGCTACAGATTTAGGGGTAGTCAGCACAATTCTTAAAACCATGCAAATGTACATAATTATCCATGCAAAACAGGATAGTTAGGAGATACAGTCCTTCATGAGAGTTGTTCCCAAAGTGTGGTCCAGAGTCTTGCCTCACAAACACCTGAGAGGCGAGTTAGAACAACACATTCCTGAGTTCCCCCCCATGCAAACTAAATTAAAACCGGGGATCCTCATTCTGAGCAAGCATCTTGGGGATTTTCATGCACGCTGAAGTCCAAGAACATCTGCACAGCAAGAAGGCAAACTGACTTCATGGGAGAGCCATTTCTGACCAGGTGACGGATGGCTCCTATGTCACTAGATGGCACCAAACACACACTAAATCTCCAGTTCTGTCAATTCCTCAACCAAACAGGAAAAGGGTTTGGCTCCTCTGGAGTTGTTTTGTTTTGTTCTGTTTTTTACCAGAAATTTTGTCAAAGGATTTCCACTGGCCCTTCCTCACAGTGAAGGAAACAAAAAGAGAGCTGGCTGACCGGAATAACTGCCCCAGCACTATCAATCACCCATGAAAGGTCTGCCCAAAAGAGGCTAAAATGATCAGTAGGGAACAGGTAAGTAAAAGTCTCTGCCAGTGGGTTTTCTGGAACCACACCTATTCCAGCAGGTGTTTCTGGGAGCTCAGGGCATGAATCTCCTAAGACCCAGTCAGGGGCAGCACTGTGGAGAGCCAGGAGGCTTGCTGCCTTCCCACCAGCCCTCCCAGACACGGTGTCTGTGTGCACCCCGCAGAGGTGAAACTGTGAATTTCAGGGTCACACACAGGCCCTGGGTTGCCCTCCAGAGCCAGGCGCATCCTTATACCCCTTTCCTCAAAAGCAATATCTCTTCTGCCTTTCCTGGGAGAGCTCTTACTACCACAGTTGTCTCTGATATTCTGACTCGAAAACACCTGCTCCTCAGCCTGTCTGTCACACTCACACAATCCTGAAAGCCTCTGAAAGGATGAGGAACCACCCTAGCATCCCTCTACCTTCACCGAAGACACTCGGTGCCTCACCCTTGAGCCATTTCCACAGCGTTTGACTAGCACTCCGTCCCCCAGGCTCCTTGACCTTCCTTCCTGTGGGTGTGGAGTCAGCTGTTACAATCTCAAAGCACTCCTGTTCAAAGTCTCAGGCCTTAGCCTGGCATTAAGGATTCTGCTCCTCTGGGCTTGCTGGCATAAGAGATCTCTGGAGCTCCTGTGTTGGAGGAATATTAGTGGAGCGGGGCTGGGAAGTGAACAGGAGACCTGGGAGGCCACTGAGTACCTGAAAAGGGAAGGTAGGAGTATCACAAGCTGAGGAATGGGAACAAGCTGGAGAGGGAGCGGTGAGGAACCCTGCAAGGGAGAGAAGACACACCTGAACAGGGTAATGGAGGAGCATTTCACGATGGAACAATGTACAAGGGATTACAGGGTCACTGAAAACTGTGAGAGATGAGGATCACCATAGTGCTAGCAACACGGGCAAGAAAACCATTACCATAACCAGGCCAAGGTCAGTTGAGGGGCAATTACTGGAAACTAGCAAGAGAGCTATGGCTCCAGAAGCTGTAGAAGGACTGGAGGGACCCAGGGGAATAAATGTCCCAAACTTGCCTTCTTCAGATCTCTGCTTCCAACCATCTCCACTTTCTGGGATATCTATTGGGGCCTCCTTTTGGCCAAACCCAGGGAGAAACCAGAGGGCAGGCAGGAGTGCCCTTTGATGCACGTGTGAAGTTCAGCCTGAGACAGAGTGTGGAGAGGAGAAGGCAGAACGGGCTCCTGGAGGAACAAGAAGAGAATGTGCGCACAAGAGGCTGGGGCCGTGGAAGACACAGGGTGGCCTTCAGTCCCTCACACATTCATCATGTAGTAGCAGGACAAACGCAGGACATTTGGAGCCAGAGGGATCTAGGCCCTGCCCTAAAACACAGACACTTTGGCCAAGTATCTTAATGCCTACCATGGAACAATGGTAACAGCAACACGGTATCTCCCAGATTTCATGAGGATTCATAGAGATAATGTGTGCCTCTGGCAGTTACCTGGTCATGGCCAGGGGACAGATGTTGGGACCCAGGGTCAAGGGTCTTTTCCCTCGCCATATCCTCATGATATGCCCAGGAGTCCACCTTCCTGGCCCTGTTGCCCTCCCATTCCTCAGACTTGTTCTTTACTTTCTTGGGGCCACAGAGAGCATCTGCAAGCCAAGGCAGGCCGGGCAGTTCTCCTGGGGCTCAGGGATGAGCATAGGGATCTATTCTTGCAATAAGAGGCTAGAGCTATGATCCTGGGCTCAAAGAAATGACCGTTTACCAATTAATAGGAGACTGAGCTGGATTGGTTCCAAGGCCAGGTAAGCTGCGGAAGGAAGGACTGGGGTCCTCTGCTCCTCCTTACACCCCAGATCAGCTGCCCCCCACGAGGCCCAGCAGCAACCTGTGTTTCTACACTACTGCGCTCCCCTTTGATGCCTGCCGCACATCCCCCACCTCCATCTCATGGCCTGGAGAGGACCACACAGGACAGCAAAGCATGAGGAGGCAGGGCTGGGAAGGCCTGAGTCCCCCCACTCCGGAAGCCTGAAATGTGACCCCAGTCTTACATAGTCATTCAGTTAGTGCTTTTATGTTAAAAAGCATTAATGACAATTTAAGAAATTGCCATTCTTAGGATCCCAGTTTGGCTTTCATCCATTCCTTTAAAATGGTGCTGAAGCTTCAAGAAATGGAAGCAGACTGGGCCTTTCTCAGAGGGTGGACAGCCCTGATTCAGAGGGTCCTAGGAGATCTAAAAGGAAACAAGTGCTTCGCACAGGTGATTTATAGATTGCATCCCCTCTCCAATCCTTCCTTGACGGGAACTCCTAGAGTCAGGAGAAACCCACCAAGCAAAGTCTGGTCTGGCTGTGAAGCAGTTTGTAAGGGCCTGGGGCTGAGGCTGCCCAGCCTCCCCTGGCTCAATGTGAGACAGAAATCCATCAAAATATTGAGAAGAACACAGGCAGCAACCTCTTCCACTTCAGCCGCAGCAACTTCTTCCTAGAAACATTGCCAAAGGCAAGGGAAGCAAGGGTAAAAATGAAGTATTGGGACTTCATCAAGATCAAAAGCTTTTGCACAGGAAAGGAAATAGTCGACAAAACCAAAAGACAACGGACAGAATGGGAGAGGATATTTGCAAACAACATACCAGATAAAGGGCTAGTACCCAAAATCTATAAAGAACTTATCAAACTCAACACCCAAAGAACAAATAATCCGATCAAGAAATGGGCAGAAGACATGAACAGACATTTCTGCAAAGAAGACATCCAAATGGCCACAGACACATGAAAAATTGTTCAATGTCACTCGGCATCAGGGAAATACAAATCAAATCCATAATGAGATACCACCTCACACCAGTCAGAATGGCTAAAATTAACAAGTCAGGAAACAACAGGTGTTGGAGAGGATGTGGGGAACCCTCTTACACTGTGGGTGGGAATGCAATCTGGTGCCACCACTCTGGAAAACAGCATGGAGGTTCCTCAAAAAGTTGAAAATAGAGCTACCCTATGACCCAGCCATTGAACTACTAGGTATTTACCACAAAGATACAAATGTAGTGATCTGAAGGGGCATGTGCGTCTGAATGTTTATAGCAGCAATGTCCACAGCAGCCAAACTATGGAAAGAGCCTAGATGTCCATTAAAAGATGAATGGATAAAGAAGATGTGGTATGTATGTATATGTGTGTGTGTATATATATATATACATACACACACACATATACATACATACAATGGAATATTATACAGCCATAAAAACTGAAATCTTGCCATTTGCAATGATGTGGGTGGAACTGGATGGTATTATGCTAAGTGAAATAAGTCAGTCAAAGAGAATCATCATATGATCTCACTGATATGAGGAATTTGAGAAACAAGACAGAGGATCATAGGGGAAGGGAAGGAAAAATGAAACAAGATGAAACCAGAGAGGGAGACAAACTGTAAGAGACTCTTAATCTCAAGAAACAAACTGAGGGTTGCTGGAGTGGAGGAGGGTGGGAGGGACAGAGTGGCTGCATGATGGACATTGGAGAGGGTATGTATTATGGTGAGTGCTGTGAATTGTGTAATACTGATGAATCACAATATTGTATTATATCACATATTGTATTCCTGAAACAAATAATACACTGTATGTTAATTTAAAAAAAAAGAAAGTAGAGTCTGCTAAACTGAGGGTTAGAGACAGCTTAAGAAGGAAGAGAACGTGTTTCCTGATAAATCCATTGAAAAAAATACATAAAAACAACACGAACAATACTCCAAACAAAAAGCTCCAATCTCATGAAGTTCACTCTGTCTAATGTAGTAACTCTGATGATTCTGCTGCTGCTGAGTTTTTAGTCTACAGTTTGTCTTCTTGACACCATTTGCTTCCAGACTAGAATAAGTCTGGAAAATCCCACTCAGTCCACTGATGTGGTCTGTAATTGTCTGAGGAGTGTTAGCTTGGAAGCCTGTACTCAAGACTCTACTTCTTGAAGGATCAATAGTTCAAAGCTCCTGACTCCTTCTTATTTGAAGACACAAATCCTAGCGTGTAGCTTATGAGAGATGCCATCAGGAAAGTTTCCAAATAAAACACAAATAATTTGTAGATGACAAACATTGAAAGGCTAAGGTCAATTACTGTAGTAACCAATAATACCAGACTGTAAGAAAAAAGGTTCTCTGTTGGGGTACGTTTCATAGGAGTTCGAATCAGTGTTTTCCTCTGATAGTAAAAATGTATTATGGAGAGTAAGTGCAGTGAAAAATTCCCAGGAGCTTCACACAAAGCATACAATTTAAAAAATATTTAAAACAGTTTACCTATTTTAACTTAATTCAGGAGGGCTAAGTGTTTTTTATGATTTGATAATTTTTCCTGTGCAACTCTTAGGATAATGTTGAGATAACTAGCAAATATGGAGCATGCCAAACAAACCTAATTATTTCTAACAACTCTCATTTTGTAAGGCAAAATAACAAATTGTTGCCACTTCCCATGAGCCTTTTGGGTCACTTCAAACATTCCTTTAGTTCCCCAGGCCTCAAAGCTTATAAGGAGCAAACCTCACTGTAAACAGCTTACCAGCCCCCCTCAGGAGAGTGAGTACACGGTGGTAGCTTGGTGAGGATCTCCAAAAACCACAAGAACATGACTTTCAAAATGGCAAATTCACAATTCTCATCGAAATTTAAATTGGACATGTGTCAAAAATAATAGAACTCTTTAATTAAAGAGGGAATGAATAAGATGTTAAATCAGTTTAATTTTTTAAACTTTATTTTACTTAAATTTAGTTAATTAACATAAAGTGTATTATTAGTTTTGGAGGTAGAGTTCAGTGATTCATCAGTTGCATATAACACCCAGTGCTCACTACATCACCTGCCTGCCTTAATGCTCAGCAGCCGGTTACACCATTCCCCTAACCTACCACCCCTCCAGCGACAATGTTTATTTCCTATAGTTAAGAGTCTCTTGGGTCACTTGGGTAGCTCAGTCAGTTAGGAGTCCAACTCTTGATTTTGGCTCAGGTCATGATCTCAGGGTCCTGGGATCGAGTCCCACAGGGGGCTCCCCACTAAGTGGGGAGTCTTCTCATCTCTCTTGCCTTCTTACCACTGTTGCATTCTCTCTTTCTCTCTCTAAAATAAATAAATAAATATTTAAAAAAGAGAGTCTTTTACAGTTTGTCTCCTTCTCTGATTTGTCTAATTTTATTTTTCCATCTCTTCCCCTATGATCCTGTTTTGTTTCTTAAATTCCACAAGTGAAATCATATGATAATTGGTTTTCTCCAACTGACTTATTTTACTTAGCATAATACCCTCTAGTTCCATCCATGTCGCTGCAAATGGTAAGATTTCATTTTTTATGGATGGTTGAGTAATATTGCATTGTATATATATATATATATATATACCACATTTTTTTTGTTTTTTTGTTTTTTGGGTTTTTTTTTTTTAATGTTTACTCATCTGCAGATGAACATGTGGGCTCTTTCCGTAGTTTGGCTATCATGGACATTGCTGCTATAAACATTGGGGTGCAGGTGCCCCTTCAGATCACTACATATGTATCCTTTGAGTAATTACCTATTAGTGCAATTGCTGTTAAAATCAGTTTAAATCAAGAATTGACTGACAGTAATTTATAGTCTCTTTGGGACAAAACTCATTTGTTTCGTTATGGACACAGATCATTCACAGTGATAGAGCAGTCTGCATGACATCAGTGTTCTACTGATGAACCACAAGTTCTACAGAACTGTAAAGAACCTAGTCTATCAAAGGCAGTCAGGGGTACACAGCTCTGTAAAGCTGGACCATCCCTGACAGTTCCACTAAACAAGGCCAGCATTTCCCAGAAAGTGCTTCTAATAATTGCTTTTCTTCATTTTCAAGTCTCTGACATATTTTTCCTCCTAAGAATCAGGGAGGTTTTTAGAGGAGGTAAAGTATCTGTGTGTGAGCGTAAGGGAAGTACAAGGGGCCGGGCAAGGGATTATTAATGTATCTGCAATGAGACCAAATTGTGATAGCCTTCTATGCCATGCCAAAAAATCTGGACTTGGCTCAGTGTGAAAACAAATTTCTGAAGCAGGGAAGTTATGTGATCACTTTATATATATTTTTTTAAATTTATTGATGTAATTTTAATATACTGAAAAATATACAATTTGGTACACTTTAAAAAGGATCAATGGAAGATCATACAGAGAAGACATGGAGGTAGGGGTTCAGTTAGGAGGTTGGTGTGATAGTCCCAGGAAAAGACAAAGTTTATTCAATAGTCAGGATGAAGAGGAGGTGATGAGGCATTTCTAGGGTAAAACCAAGCAACACTTTACCAGATATTAGATTCAGAAATCCAGAGATAGGGTGCATCCAAGATTATCCAAGATAGCTCACTTATGCCATTGTTGGAGTCTGGGAATGTAGGGGGAGCAATAGGTTCCAGAAGAATGAGAGAAGTGTGAAAGAAGCCTGGAAACTTTCGACACCTAAGAGCTAGTTGAAAATATGGTTGGGAGTTAAGGAGATGGGTCTGGGCTGGGAATGAGGCATCAAAGCCAAAGGGGTGGCTGTGTGGCCCAGAGAGTGAGATGACTAAAGGGTGGGAAATGAGTTCTGGCAAAGAGGGAAGGAAGCCATGAAGAAAGCTGAAAAGCAGCGGAGGTGGAGGAGCCATGGAAGAGTTCCTTCATCTAACTCTTCATTCTACCATTTGTGACCTGCATTATCACTTCTTACCTTTATGGATACTATTTGGGAATATTGTTTCCCTAACCAACCGCATTTCTGTATAGCCCCCTGACCAGCTTTTTGAGCCTTGCACACAGCTGCCATTCATTCATGTTGAGTAAATTAATAGAAAGAACTATGAGATGAAGAGACTGGAAAGGAGTTCAAAGCCACAGAGGAAAACTGAGAAAATGGTCTGCCAGAACTATCTTAGCAGAAACATCAGGATGACAAAGAAAACTGTGGGGGTGGGATAGGGAGGAGTCCCAGAGAGGCGCCAGGATGGGTGGGTGTGCACAATAGCTTACCCAGTTCTGGGGTGGTGTGCCCCAAGGCAATCTCTCACTGTCCACTGGAGCAATGCCCTCTGCAGTTGGGCTATAAGCCAAAGTGTTGCCTTATGACCAAACATGTAGTGTGCATCCCTATAGGGGAGGCTCCTTTGGAAAGAAACTGGGTCTGCCTACATAGCTCACTGATTGATTGCCCTAAGAAAGCACTGCCTCATATCATCAATGAAAATAACCATTTCAGGGGTGCCTGGGTGGCTCAGTGGGTTAAGCCGCTGCCTTCGGCTCAGGTCATGATCTCGGGGTCCTGGGATCGAGTCCCGCATCGGGCTCTCTGCTCAGCAGGGAGCCTGCTTCCTCCTCTCCTCTCTCTGCCTCCCTCTCTGCCTACTTGTGATCTCTCTCTGTCAAATAAATAAATAAATAATCTTTTAAAAAAAAAAAAGAAAATAACCATTTCAGCAGGAAACTCAAGTTCCTACTTAAAATTTTTTTTCCTTACTTATATATTTATGTAAGTAATCTCTACACCCAATATGAGGCTTAAACTCATGACCCTGAGATCAAGAGTCCTATGTTTCTCTGACTGATCAGCCAAGCACCCCACAAGTCTCTACTTTTGATGTCACTCTTGTGAGCCGGAGGACCACTAGATTCTCTTTGTCAACGTGCACAATTTACTCACCCACTATTTCCCCTGCTGGCTCTCCTGTCACAGGTTGATGCCTTTCTCACGTTAGCGTCATCATCTATATGACTATATGACTAGTGCTTAAAAGTGGGTTTTTGCCATTAGACCAGATGGACTTAACAGACACGTATGGAACATTCCATTCAAAAGTAATAGAATACCTCTCCAGTGCACGTGGAAAATTCTCCAAAATAGATCATATGTTAGGCTACAAGACAAGTCTTAACAAAATTAAAAAGATGGAAAATCATATTGACCATATTTTCTGTCCAAAATGGCATTAAACTAGAAATCAATTACAAGAAGAAAGCTGGAAAATCCACAAATATGTGGAGACTAAACAATATGCTACTGAACAACCAATGCATCAATGAAGAAATCAAAAGTGAAATGAAAAATGCCTGGAGTCAAACCAAAAAAAGGATAGTCTTTGCTATAAATGGTGCTGGGAGAATTTTTCTTGCAAAAGAATGAAAGTGGACCACTTTCTTACAATATGCACAAAAATTGATTAAATACTTGAATGTAAGACCTGAGACATTGAAACTCCCAGAGGAAGGAGTGCCTTGGTGGCTTAGTTGGTTAAGTGCTCAACTCTTGATTTTGGTTCAGGTTGTGATCCCAGGGTCGTGAGATCGAGCCCTGTGTTGGGCTCCACATTGAGCATGAAACCTCCTTAAGATTTTCTCTCTCTCCCTCTGTCCCTCTCCTTGCCTCTCCCTGCTTCTCTCTTTCTTAGAAACGAAAAACAGCAAATGGAAACTTGAGTAATTTCACAGAGGAAAAAAAAAAAAAGACTCCCCCATAAGAAGACACCCTACTTAAAAAATGGTCAGAAGATCTGGACACTTCATCAGAGAAGATATTCAGATGGCAAATAGGCACAAGAAAACAAGCTGAACGTCCTATGTCATCAAATGCAACTTAAAATAACAATATACCACAGTGCACCTAGTGGAATGACTAAGACCCAGAACACCAACACCAAATATTGGCAAGAATATGGAGCAACAGCAACTCTCACTCATTGCAAAATGGTGCAGCTGCCTTCGGAGAGAGTTTGGTGGTTTCTTACAAACTCTTATCATACAATCTATCAATAATGCCCCTTGATATTTACTTAAATAAATGAGTTGAAAGCTTATGTGCACATAAAAACCTACACACAGATGTCTGTGGCAGCTTTATTCATGATTGCCCAACTTGGAAGTGGGCATTAATGGATAAATATGTTAATGGATTAAAAAACTTTGGGACACCCACACAATGAAGTATTAATCAGTGATCCAAAAAAAAAAAAAAAAATACAAGCTATCAGGCCATGAAAAGACATGGAGAAATCTTCAGTACATGTTGCTAAGTGAAAGAAGACAGTCTGAAAAGGCTATGCATTATTTGATTCCAAATCTGTGACATTCTGGAAAAAGCAAAACTATAGAGAGAGTAAAAATATCAATGGTTGCAGGAGGTTGAGGGGAGGGAAGGATGAATATTGGAGCTTAGGGGATGTTTACGGCAGTGAAGCTACTCTGTGTGACACGAGCATGGTAGACATATGACAGAATGCATCTGTCCAAACCCACAGAATGTACAGCCAAGAAAGAAGCCTAATGTAAACTAAGGACTTTAGTTAATAATAATGTATCAATATTGGCTCATCAATTGTAACAAATGTACCACACTAATACATGGTGTTAATAATAAGGGGAGACGTATTATATACATATTTATATATAAAAATTCTCTGTCCTTTCTGCAAAGTTTTTCCTTTTTTTTAAAGATTTTATTTATTTATTTGACAGACAGAGATCACAGGTAGGCAGAGAGGCAGGCAGACAGAGAGGGGGAAGCAGGCTCCCTGCTGAGCAGAGAGACCGATGCGGGGCTTGATCCCAGAACCCTGGGATCATGACCTGAGCTGAAGGCAGAAGCTTTAACACACTGAGCCACCCAGGCACCCCTCTGCAAAGTTTTTCTATAAACTCAAAAGTGCTCTAAAAAATAAAGTCTTTTAAACAAACAAACAAACAAAAAACCTCAAAAAACAAAAACCAAAAATCTCCTAGAGGCAATCATAGGCAATAAGTCCTTCACATCAGTCTTGGCAATGATGTTTTTGGGTTTGAACTAAAAGCAAAGGCAACTAAAGCAAAAACAAATAAGCAGGACTACAGCAAACTAAAAAGCTTCTGCACAGCAAAGGAAGCCATCAACAATATGAAAAGGGAGCCTACTGAAAGTGAAAAGATATTTGCAAATCATATGATAAGGGATTAGTATTCAAATTATATAAAGAAATCCTACAACTCAATAGCAGAAAGCCAAACAATCTGATGAAAAATGGGCAGAGGATCTGAATATCCATTTTTTCAAAGAAGAGACAGAGGGCCAACAAGTAAATGAAAAGATGCTCAGTATCATTAACCATCAGGGAAACACAAATCAAACCCACAATGAGATATCTCACACCTCTCAGAATGGTTCATATCAAAAAGACAAGAAATAGCAAGTGCTGGCGAGGAAGTGGAGAAAAAGCAACTCCACTTCTGGGTCTTTATCTGAAGAAAATGAGAATCTTAACTCAAAAGGATATCTGCAACCCCATGTTCATTACAGCAGGATTAACAATAGGCAATATATGGAAGCAGTCCATGTGTCAACAGATGAATGGGTAGAGAAGATGTGGTGTATCTAAACAATGGAATATTACACACCACGAACAAGAATGAAATCTTGCCATTTGCAGTGAATGGATGGAACTTGAGCGTATCACACTGAAATAAGAGAAATAAGTGAAAACAAAGTGAGATAAGTCAAAGAAAGACAAATACCAGACAATATCACCTACATGGAATTAAAAAAAAAAAAAACAAATAAACAAAAGCAAAAAAAAAAAAAAAGCTCATAGAGAACAGACTGGTGGTTGCCAGAGTGGGAGTGAAGTAGCAAAATGAATGAAGGGAGAAAAAGATAAACATTTCCAGTTATAAAATAAGTAAATTATGAGGATGTAATGTACAGTATGGGGACTATAGTTAATAACATTGTATTGCAGACTTGAATGTTGCTAAGAGAGAAAAGTCTGGGTTATTTTTTTAAAGATTTTTATTTATTTGTCAGAGAGAAAGAGCACAAGCAGAGGGAGAGGCAAGCAGAGGGAGAAAAGCAGTCTCCTTGCAATGAACAGAAATCAGAATAGAATACTCATGAAAGAAATTGAGGAAAATACAAGAAGAGGGAAATGTCCTATGCTCATGGATTGGAAGAACAAATGTTGTGAAATATTGTGAAAATGTCCATGCTACCTAGAGCAATCTACACATTTAATGCAATCCCTATCAAAATACCATCATTTTTTTTTAAAGAAATGGAAATAATCCTAAAATTTATATGGAACCAGAAAAGACTCCAAATAGCCAGAGGAAAGTGGAAAAAGGAAACCAAAGTTGGTGGCATCACAATTCCAGACTTCAAGCTCTATTACAAAGCTATAATCATTAAGACCATATGGTATTGACACAAAAACAGACACATAGATCAATGGAACAGAATAGACAGCCCAGAAATGGACCCTTAACTCTATGGTCAACTAACCTTCAACACAGCAGGAAAGAATGTCCAATGAAACAAAGACAGTCTCTTCAACAAATGGTGTTGGGAAAATTGGACAGTCACATACAGAAGAATGAAATTGGACCATTTCCTTACATTGCACACAAAAATAGACTCCAAATGGATGAAAGACCTCAATGTGAGATAGGAATCCATCAAAATCCTTGAGGAGAACACAAGCAACAACCTCTTCGACCTCAGCCACAGCAACTTCTTCCTAGAAACATCGCCAAAGGCAAAGGAAGCAAAGGCAAAAGTGAACTATTGGGACTTCATCAAGATCAAAAGCTTTTGCACAGCAAAGTAAAC
This sequence comes from Mustela lutreola, assembly GCF_030435805.1. NCBI lineage: Eukaryota > Metazoa > Chordata > Mammalia > Carnivora > Mustelidae > Mustela > Mustela lutreola. The sequence goes on along the minus strand of NC_081299.1, from coordinate 98,914,055 downwards.
AGTCAACAAAACCAAAAGACAATGGACAGAATGGGAGAAGATAGTGGAAAATGACAAAACCGATAAAGGGCTAGTATCCAAAGTCTATAACGAACTTACCAAACTCAACACCCAAAGAACAAGTAATCCAATCAAGAAATGGGCAGAAGACATGAACAGACATTTCTGCAAAGAAGACATCCAAATGGCCAACAGACACATGAAAAAGAGTTCAACATCACTGGGCATCAGGGATATACAAATCAAAACCATAGTGAGATACCACCTCACACCAATCAGAATGACTAAAACTAACCAGTCAGAAAATGACAGACATTGTCGAGGATAAAGAGAAAGGGGAACCCTCCTACACTGTTGGTGGGAATGCAGGTTGGTGCAGCTATTTTGGAAAACAGTATGGAGGATCCTCAAAAAGTTGAAAATAGAGCTGCCCTACGACCCAGCAATGGCACTACTGGGTATTTACCCTAAAGATACAAATGTAGTGCTCTGAAGGGGCATATGCACCCGAATGTTTATTAGCAACAATGTCCACAATAGCCAAACTATGTAAAGAACCTAGATGTCCATCCACAGATGAATGGATAAAGAAGAGTTGGTACACACACACACACACAATGGAATACTATGCAGCCATCAAAACCCCCCAAAATCTTTCCATTTGTGATGATGTGAATGGAACTAGAGGATATTATGCTAAGCAAAATAAGTTAATTATAGAAAGATAATTATATGATCTCTCTTATATGAGGTTTGAGAGGCAGGATTGGGGGTTGTGGTGGGTAGGGAGGGAAAAAATAAAACAAGATGAAACCCGAGAGGGAGACAAACTGTAAGACTCTTATTATTAGGAAACAAACTGAGGATTGCTGGGGAGTAGGGGGTGGTGGGACAGAGTGGCTGGATGATGGACATTGGGGAGGGTATGTGCTATGGTGAGTGCTGTGAATTGCGTAAGACTGATGATTCACAAACCTGAATCCCAGAAGCAAATAATACATTATATGCTAACCAAAAAAAAAAAAAAAAAAATCCGTAACTAAAAATGGTGACAGACATTAACTAGACTTGTTGTAGTGATAGTTTCACAATATATATAAATATCAAATCATTACCTTGTATACTTTAGAACTAATGTAATGTTGTATGTCAATTACACCCCCCCAAAATGTAGACAATTTATATTAGTCAGTTGCCAGTTTTACAATGTTGCATTTTTGGGAAAAGATTTGTTGCTGTTTTTTTTTTTTCCTCTTGGCTTGGTATTCATCCTTGGTTTTATCATTTGGTATTTATCCTTCAGTATTTATCTTTGATTTTTGCCACATTAAAGCCATAAGAGCCAGGGGTGGGCCTGAGGCATTCATGGTACATAGCCTGCCCTAGGAGAGAAAGAACACACACACCATCTTATTCCTCTAGCAGAAGGTACAATAAATGAATTAACTTTTTAAACATTCTTCATTCAATACCCATAGTCCTAGTATGGCAGGAAGCATGGTAAACATTAAAGCATCATTTCCCAACTATGTCAAATCACATCCTCAACATATCAATAAGACCAAATATTTTTAAATTTCTGGCAGATGACACATTTATTTAAAGCAAGTTTTCCCATCTCTTTATTCATGAGGATCCATTTAAAATGTTGAACAATTTAGTGGCACCTCATAAGTGTATCTGAGGTTTTAATGAGTGTTCCAATGACTGAGAAAACATTCTGACCAATCAACAGCTTTTATGGATTCAGTAACCCCTTAAATGAGTTTAGAATTAGTGAGTGATGGTGTTGCAGACTCTCACACTGTTGGTTGGCAAGTAATCAAGCCTCCTGGTTTAGTTTCCTGACACACTGACTGTCTGGACTTGGATAGTGTAGCCTGTTGTGGCCATGAAGACCCCAGTGAACTCGACCCCAGCACCACCTTGGTCAATGCTTACCCTCTCAGTTCGTCTTCTTGATACCTGACTGCCATCATGTGAGGAAGCCAGTCTAAGCTCCTTGAGGATAAAGGACCATAAGGGGGAAGAGAGGTCCAGCTTCTTCAGCTGAGTTCTCAGCCCAGTTACCGGCTGAAAACAACTACATGGGTGATCCCAGGAAAAACCAGCAGAATTACTCAACCCATGAGAAAAATCACGAGAAACAATAAATCATTGTTTTAAATCATTAAATTTTGGAGTAGTTTGTTATGCAGCAATAGATAACCAAAACACAATGATATTTACATAATCTGACATATTCTGGTATGTAAATGAATCACATGGATCATTGATTCATTCATTTAATATTTATCAAGGCCTACCACATGCACTTTGTTCAGACTATGCTCAAGACTGGTTCTGCGGAGCACCTGGGTTAGTGGCTCAGTGGGTTAAGCCTCTGCCTTCAGCTCAGGTCATGATCTTAGGATCCTGGGATTGAGCCCTGCATGGGGCTCTCTGCTCAGCAGGGAGCCTGCTTCCCCTTCTCTCTCTGCCTACTTGCAATCTCTCTCTCTCTCTCTCTCTGTGTCAAATAAATAAACAAAATATTAAAAAAAAAAAAAAAAGACTGGCTCTGCGTAAGGTTGCATGGACGCTGTGTAATCACCCTATGGCCCCAGAAAGTCTGACACTCCCAAGTAGGGAAGGAAATCCCAAATTAGGATAATATTCTATATAGGATATCTTCAAAGTTAGGAAAAAAACTCCCCACCCCCCACCCCAGGTCTGTAAGACAAACCATCCTTTAATTCTAGCGGTTTGATCATTGGTCTGAAAATAAAGGCTGAGCCGTGGTTTTGCACCTGCTTCAGCTCATCGTTTTTCTTTGCTCTACACCATGACTCTTTGCTGTACCACGAGTTCTGGTCAAACAGTTTGTCTTTAATAGGAACTAATCACGTGTTAATGTAGCTCTTTACAGTTTATAAAGTGTTCTTCATTTTACAAAGCACTTTCATGGAATTATGTCATTAAACCTTGGAACGACCCATTGAGGTTATTTGCTCCAGGCCCTGTGGAGCAAACGTGTGTGTAGAGGGTCAGTGCAAATCTGTCACCACTGTTGAACAAATGGTTTTGAGCACTGACCTTACGAGTAGCAGGGCATTTTCATATTGTTGTGTTAAAGATGGCACTCTCATAAATGACATCTTCATAATACAATTCAAGAGGTGACACTCTTTCATATGTGACTTTAATGCTCTTCCAATTAGAATCTTAAGTCAATTTCCGTTTTGTTCTGAGAGTTTTAATCAAGACTGAAAAACTTTACTATATCACATCCTTGGCAATATCCATTGAAAGTTTGGATTTTTCTCTTTGCAAAGCCCCTGGTCCCCCAGGGATATTTTAACAAGAAGAATGTGATTCAAAGATTTCCAGATGTTACTCTTCAGATGTGTCTTAGCGTGCATCTAGAAACCATCTGGTAGCAGCCAACAGCTGGATGGGGTCCAAATGTAAATGCTCATCCAGGTAAAAGGATATTAATATTAATACTAATATTAATATTAATTAATTAATATTAATTAGTGGTTTGTCAACTAAGTTTGTGATATTGTTTCATCAGCTCTCAGTAACCAAGGCAGGCTTCCAAAATTCTATAATCAATTTTCCTTTTTTTTTTTTTTGCTCATGGTGGCTCTTCCTTACCTGGATATTCTAAGAAATTATTCATGGTTAGTCTCTAAACTCTGCTTTACTTAAATGTTCTGAAGGGTCCGTAGAGTTGCTTTCACAAATATTTAAATACTTTTGCACCCCATGCCCTTTCCTCCCAGTGAAAGAAAGAGCTATCTCTGAAATGTGCCGAGGAGCAGTTGGTGGGTCTCTGGGGTGATGGTAAATGTATATCTTGGTCATCCAGCTTCTGACTCTGGAAACTGCATTAAGCATAAGCCAGAGTCAATAGTCCCACCTCCTCCCCTAGTTCCTGGAATGAAAGAGAACATCCCCCAGCCATCTGACTCTGGGACCTCCAACAGGATGGGATCATCTCATTAATTCAGCTCCTCTCTTTCCTGGGAAGTATTGATAATGATGCCAGGAGATGGACTGAACTTTCTCTAGCTATACATTAACTTTTAACTCTGCAAATTAATGAAGGTAATAGTGAAGATAATTAATAAAAAGCATCACAATGAATAAAAATCACTTCAGGAAGAATATTCCATCTACATTTTAAAAAAAAGTATTTCCAAGTACCTTAGAAACAATTGTTTTCCTAATTTAAAGATGGTAATAATAAAAAAAAAGGAAAAAATAAAGACGGTAATAATAGCAAATGTTTATTAAACATTCAACATGTGCAAGGTATTTGCTAATTGATTTATATAGATTATCTCACTTAATTGTCACAGGGAACCTAAGGGTTTTCTTATGAATACTAATTGTATAGATAAGGAAACTGAACTGAAGGGCATTAAGAAATTTGTGCAAGTTCCCAAATGTTGTAAATGGCAATTAATGAAAGCCTACTACTCTGTCCCAAGGAAATCCACACATGATAATTTATTTCTTAAAATAATTTTGTGAGGCAATTTTTATTCTTACTGTTCCCATTTTGTAGGTGAGGAAAATGAAGAAAATTCATTGATTTTTTTTTCTTTAGACCCCAGAACTAGCATGTGACGATGTGACCCCAATTCTGCAGATTCCAAAATCATAGATTACTCTAAGACCCTGCATATCCTTTTCTGGATAAGTAAGGCCAAAGCCTTCAGGACACTGAGCTATTAAACCTACAGAGCTGGTCTTGGGTGGATTGGGGGTGGGGAGAGCAGCCCTATTTGGATTATCCCTAGGATCCTTTGGTATGATACTTTGCAAAAATAAGCATTTGGACCTATCTGGAGAATCACAGTGCTTCCTGGTTTCATCCCCACACTGAAACGTCAAGTTCACTAGCTACAATATGGAGTAATGTTTGATGATCCCGTCTGGCCCTCGGGTCAGCACATACCACACCAGCAACGTCTCTGATTGCATCAGAGGAGTACTATTGGCGATTTTGGAAAGCAGCGAGGAAATCCATCTGCAGTTGGGAATCAGGTTTGCACGAAAGAGGGATTTCTGAATCAGAGCAGGCAGTAGACGCTCGACCACATCAAGGAGGAAACAGACTTTCAGGCAGACATCGAGTTGCCGCGTTGGGGGCTGCTGACTGATTAGCCAGCCGCAGGGTGGGTGGTGCTGAGCTCCTGGCTGGAGCAAAAAAAAGAAGAGTGAGGCTGGACGGTGGATGGAAGCAGGCAGGGAGGCATGAAGTGTCAGGATCTACAACATCTGGGGATGCTTAATCGGGAGGAAACGTAGACCTCCCACACAGTAGCACTATTATGAGCTCTGATTACACACTAGGGTACAGAAAAAAAATAACAAACTAGTGCGCCAGTAAATAATACCCTCCTTGATGCGAAAAACCTACCGCTTTCCTGAAGCTTCCCCCCTTCACCCACGTGTCTGATAGGTAGATGGTGCCGAGTGTCTCAGTGGGACAGAAAGGGAGCCCTGCAAGTGCGTGTCTAAACACAGACAGCCCTTGGGAGGGCCGCGACAGAGAGGAGAAGCCCGAACCACAAAGGAGAGTGATGGCCCAAGATTCCTTTGGGGAAATCTGCCCAATGGTAACTCAGGTCTTCCCACCTCAGAACCAGCGCCTGAGTTGGAGAGCAGGGTGGGGCTGGGGGTGTGAGGGGAAGGAGAGACAGGACCTTAACTCACTCAGTCACTGGCTCATTCTTTCACTTGTTCACTTACGCGTTCATTCATTCGGCACAGTGTTAAAACGGTGGGCCTTTTTAACATCTGCATTCAAATTCCAGCCCTACCTCTTGCATGCTCTGCAAACTCAGACGAGTTACTTAGCCCCTATAGGCTTCAGTTTCCTCCAAGTAGTTCCTGCATCATGGAAACAATATAAGGAATAAAATGCATGGCACGGTAACATGATCATACCACCACTGGGTTAGGCGCAAATGGGTGAGCAATGGATATATGCTGGGATTGTTATTGAGTCTTTCAAAAAGTAGTAATGAGCTCTAGGCTAGGTGCCGAAGGTACGGAGGATGGCTTAGGAGCATAACATTACCCTCCACTTGTGGAATAAGGCACATGGCAAACTTTCCTTCCAAGGCCCTTATATTTCCTTTCTTCCCACTTTCTCATATATAGAAAACCCAGCAGATGGAACAAGGGAGAAAGGGGGCTCTGTGCTCAGAGAGGAGAGGAGAAACTGGGAACATTCTAGAATCCTCTCTGTGCCAAGCATACAATAAGCACTTAACAGCTGACCAACTAAGGTGACTCCAGCAGGGCCACATTCTCAGAGGGAGAATGGAAATTTTTTATTTAATTTTCCTGGTGTTTTGGTTACAATACAGTCACTCACTTGGAATTCAAGGTCACAAACTGGTGACCAATGGATCTGGTCTTGCCCAGTGACAAGTTTCCTTTGGCCTGCAGGGTATTTTAAAAATTGGGAAAGTCTTACACTTTAGTCACATAAAAACCTGGATTTCTGGGTTCTCCTGAAAACTGAGAAGGCCTGGCAACCCCGGCCTGCATTCCTGTGTGGTAGAGGGAGCCCGTGGAGGCTAGTCCCATTCCGGGGTCTTCCCTTCTCTTTCCCTCTAGTGCCACCATCCCCTATTTTATTTCAGCCATCTGGGACAAGGGCACTGCCTTCTCCATGCATTTCTCAAGTTAGCCACCACCTGGTTGGAGCTGGCTATCCTTGAGGTGACCTCAGGTGAGGAGAGAAGACCCGACTCCTGGCGCAGCCCTTTCTCGAAGTCATGCCTTCTCTGCACTCACTCCTTCCCATGCCACTCTGCTTGGGCTGCAAGTCCTGATGACTGATCTTCCTCTTTCCACCCAGATCTGCTGACCCCGTGTCAACATGGCTGACACCAGCCTTCCTTCATGATGATTCCCCTTCCAGGCAATAAGAAAATGACTGAACAACAGTTATTGTGGCATCTGATACAAGGGCAATTTCCCTCTGGTTAGCTGAGTGCGGAATGGGACGTAACGGCACATTCTTTGCATACCATCGGCACGACTGAGAGCCACCCCATAGCACAGGCTTTGCTGATTCTGAGATCCCGACATTCAAAACTGAAGACATAGGGGAGGTTGAACCTCGCACAGTATAGTGGTTTTCAAGCTCACTTTATTCTTTTTATCACCTTCAATCAGCAGCACACTTAGTATTTTATTTTGTTTTTTTCCTTAAATGGATCCTTACCTGGGGGCTAATAAACCCTGGCAGCACACCCTTGGATCCCTGGGGGGCATAGAGAGCCCAACTGAAAAACATGGCTGCAATCGCCTCCTGCATTGAGGAAGCAGAGGCCTGGGAAGGGACAGTGGCTTGTCCAGGCTTCTGGAAGGTGTAAGTGGCCAAGAACTCAGACAAGCCCCCTTCTGGGTTCTGGTGCCCTTTGCCCTCTGACACGTCGTCCTCAGCAGCAGTCACAGCTCGTCCTCTGTTCTGTCGCTCTGACTGGGCATGCAAGCAGAACCCCTCTCTGGCTGAGTGATATCACCATCACTCACTTCCGATTTCTGGGTCTGTCCAACCCAGTACTGCTATCGCCCCGGAGCAGCCTCCTCCAAGATGGCTCCAATGTCTCTGCCTCCTGGTCTTCACACCTGGGTAGTCCCCTTTCACATTGTGCCAGGTTGGTCTGTGTGACCAGTAGAATACAACAGAAGTGCTGGATGTCCTTTTTGAGATTAAGTTAAAAAGACACAGCAACTTCTCTCTCTCTCTCTGTCATCAGTCACTCTGGGGGGAAGCCATATTAAGGAAGGAAGGAAGGAAGGAAGGAAGGAAGGAAGGAAGGAAGGAAGGAGAAGGAAGGAAGGAAATTCACCCTTTTGAAGTGTATAATCAGTGGTTTTTATTGTAGTCACACTACCATGCAACCATCTAATTCTTCATCTAATTCTAGAACATATTCATCACTCCAAAAATATGACCCTTACTTGTTCCTCTCTGCCCTCATCCCCTGGAAACTGTTAGTCTGTTCTCTTTTTCTATGGCTTTGCCTATTCTGAACACTTCATATAAATGGAATCATAGAGTCCTTGGATCTCCTTGGCCTTTTGTGTCTAGCTTCTTTCATTTAGCGTAATGTTTTCCGAGTCCATCTGTGTTCTGGCACATATCAGTACATCATTCCTTCTTATTGCTGAATGATATTTCACTGTATGGATATACCCTATTTCCTTTATCCATTCATTAACTGGTGGACATTTGGGCTGTCTGCACTTCCTGGCTGCTGTCACAAACACTCATGTATACATTTTTGTGTACGTATGTATTTTCAGTTCTCTTGGGTGTATACCTAGGAATGGAATTATAGGGCCGTAGGTTAATTCTATGTTTAACTTTCCAAGGGACTGTCAAGCTCTCTTCCACAATGGCAATACCATTTTACACTCAAGATGCGGATTTTTGAACCTAGTAAACAGGCTAACAACTGGACAAAAATGGAACATGAAAATAAGCACAAAATTGAGACCTAGGGAAACTGACTTTTGACTTTTTGTCATTTAGCGTGTGGTTTGGTATCGCACAGACTCAGGACTTGCGGTTGTCGTTGAGCCTGCTATATGGACCCTGACATCCATTCTTCCCTCCTTCTTGGTAATTGACCCCTTGAATTTAAGCTGGCCCTTCACTGCCCAAAATAAAGGTGCTAATTCTTAGCTTCTCAGGCATGGTCACTGACTGAATTCTGGTAAATGAGATGTAATCAGGAGCTTGGTATGTGTCTTCCAAGAAATGACCTCAAGGGAAAGAGGCATGCCCTTTCTCTTCTTCCTCTCTCCTGCTGACTTGACTGCAGAGGTAATGGCTGAATTAAAAATGCCATTTGGCGTTTGGTTCTTCTCCCTCCTTCTGTCCACTTTGGCCTCACTGAACTTTCAATTCCTTGACTAGACCGTGCCACATCTCACCATGACGTTGGCACACGTCCTTCGGCTGAAAATTTCCTCCGTATCCTATATTTGCTCAACCAATCAACTCCTGATCATGCCTGGGATGTCTTGAGAGAAGCCTTCTCTGACCTTCCTGACTCATGGGAGGGCCTTCTCTGTGCTGCTTGCTGTTCACTAGTGTGCCTGGCACAGGGTCTGGCACATGGCAGGTGCTTGAAGAATGTCTGTTAAGTGAATAAATAACTGACTTTTATGTCTGGTTGCATGAACCTGGCACTTAACCTCTCTAAGATTTCATCATCGGAAAATGGAGATTATGGCAGTGTCTGCTTCTCAGGGTTCTTGTGAGTATAATTGGGGAAATGCTGGTGAAGAGCGCTCAGGTGTCAGCCATCATCATGGCTTCCACCACCAATGGTCCTTACTGACCAGGTGTGAGCAAGACATGGAGCAGGACGTAAACGCATCCTGTGAAAAGACTGGAGACTCTCTTATCCTGATTCCTCAGGATTACAGGAGTATAATAACCCATGGGCCTCTTCTATCGTCTACCTGCCTGTGCCACTGGCCCAACACACGTGTGTTGTGCCTGTGACTGCTGTGGGGTTTATGTTAGACACAAAAGTCCAGTGAGATGAAAAGATGTTAGAGACATAATAAAATATAATAAGAAAAAGCCTGTTCTCCTTTGTCAGAAAAACTCAGAATCAAATAGGAATTTTGTCAGCCTTGGAAAGTTACATGGTCCCCTGAACATCAATTCCCTCATCCATGAAATGGGAGAATAGTAGAACTTACCTGATAGCACTCTGTTGAGGCTTAAATGTGAGCAAGTCCCAATGCCTGATAGACAGTAAATCCTCAATAAGTGGCAGCCAGTACTGGTTACCAGCAAAGACCCAGAGCACACTCCCCTTTGATGAGCTTATTGCTTCCTGGGATGATGAGGCCAGGTGGCCTGTGCGGTGTTGGCATACAGCATGCAGGAGCAGCAGGGAGAGGCTCTGTCCTCAACAGCACCTGAAACTGAAGCCAAGCCAGGTGAGGATGAACCAAATGAGGCCTCCCCAAGATCTAGGCCAGGGGATAGACACTGCTGATAGAGCCAGTCATGGCAGGACCTCCTCCTCTGGAGCTGGGTTTGGCCTCTGCTCTTTGAGCAGCACTTCTCCCTGTGCTCGAGGCCTGACGGTCACTCTTGTCACCTCTCCAATCAAGGTTCATTCAGTCCTAGCATTCATCATTTCTGCTTTGTTCTAGAACACACCAGAAAGGGTAATAAATGACAACAGAGCTTTCTCGCCCTCTGTCCTTTTCTTGTATAGAGTAAGGAGGAGGCATGTGATGATAACAGACCTGCAAGAAATTCACAGGCTGCTCTACTACAGCGGCCACCCATGAGGAGCCACTGTGCGGCGACTCCCACGGAGCCAGAAGCATCTTCCTGGCCCTGAAGGCATGACCGGCAACACACTCACCAGGCCAGTTGTCAAATATCACTAAGTTTCAAGATGGTGACTGCAGAGCACTGAATCAAGCAGGGGCCCTTCGATGCACAGGACCCCGTGTGACAGCACAGGTCACGTGCTCAAGAAGTGAGTCCCACCTTGCAAGTCCATAGTGCTAGGAAAACTGGCCAGTAAGCCTGCCAGAGAGCCTCTCAGGAAGCAGGAGAATCTCCTGAACCCATGTTTAGGCTTGGGGTGGAAGAAGTGAAGGTGGAAGGTTGGAATAGATACTAACAGCCGGAACTTCTTGGAAGGCAGAACCTGGGTGTCAGCCTGCGGTGCCCAGGACCAGGCCTATTGTGCATGTCACCTTCTCACGCAGGTGGCCTGTCCTTGTGGACTTCCCCCCTCTCATGGAGGGCTAGGCCAACACAGGCTCTGCTGCTGAATGGGACTAGAGCAACCCTGAGATTTCTCTCTCCTGCCTGGACTTTTTGTTGTCTGGTGTCTCTCTTTTCCCCAGCTGAAATCACTTTTTCTGTATACTTCTAGGGTCAGGACCCTAAAAATTCCACACTTCCGGGGCAAGCCAACCAAAAGGCACTTGTCTTACCATGGATGGGTGACTGACCACGGAGTGGTGACCCGATTGCAGGTCTGGGAATCGTGCGTACCCACTCACTCATATAGGGCCTTCCCCTGCAAACATGTAGGTCTTGCGCGTGCGCACGTATCCAGCCTTTCCTCCCAAACAGGTAGGTCACGCGCGCATGCACATGTGACTTAGCCCAAGTCTGACAGATCACAGTCCATTAAATAATGTGCGGTCACTTTATGCTCTGAATGTTTGTACCTTCTAAAATTCATATATTGAAATCCTAATGCCCGATGTAATGAAATTTGAACGCGAGGCTTTCAGCTCTGTACTCAGGAATGAGCCTTCTTGATTTAGGACCAGCCCTAAAGCGGAGCCCATGCTTGCGCTGAGGGATTGTCATTCCCCAGAAACACTCTGAAGACGTGGGGCGCTGCCTTCATGTGGAACATTGACATGACCTTATTTCACATGCACCACAGTCTTCGAGTTATAACAAACGTTAAACGCTCAATTGTTGGTCCCAGCACAATAGTAAAGAAAACAGAAGGAGGTCCGCTGGTTTTCGAAACAATGGTCTCATTCAGCTTCCTGGTCACACATGTTGAAGCCTCCATTCCCTTGTAATGCTTAAAATTGCTTCAACCCATTATGGGGCAGGGTTCACTCCCTGCAGAGGCTTAGACAAACAGCCAAGTTCCTTAGGTGAGGGTCATCACCCGCTTTGCTTCCCTACCAGATGGTTTCCACTGCCTGGATATTATTCCTCCCACCTCCTGGCCTGCAGCTGGAGGACCTCCTCTCATGGCCAACTTTACTTTGTCTCTTAGGAGCCTCGCCCTTGGCAGCTCTCCCCAGAAAAGTGAAACTTGCCAATGGAATTTCAATTAAAAGTCTTCAGAAATGGAAAATCAAGTTAGGAGGCACCTAGTAAGTGCTTGATAACAAGAATGAATGAATGAACAAATGAGTGAATTCACCCCAGGAGCTGACCCCTTCACTAATAAAGAAAAAAAAAAAAAAGACCTATATTTAGGGTTTCTGAATCTTGTTCTGCACTCTTCCCTACCTCCTTTAGAGTCCTGGAATAGTTTTGTTAGCACTGCAAATGTTGGAGTCCTACCCCAAACCTACTCAAATGGAGTCTTTGGAGGAGTTTGAGTTTGGGCTGGACGTTGCTAACAAGCTCCTCAGGTAGCATCTTGGGTTGACAAAGTTTGTAAACTGTGTGTCACAGGCACTGTAGCCTCAAGAATGAACCAGATGCTGTCAGTCAGGGAGTTCTGCCATTGTGATTAATATCAAGTGGTTCTTTTTCTTGAATAGCAGTCTGGGGAAATATTAACAAATACTCACTTTGGTTTGTGGGCTGAGCTCAAGCAAAGAAAAGCTTCCAAGAGCCAAAGGACTCATAAAAACAAGTGCATGAAATATGCTACTTCACATTTCCACAGTAAAAGAGAGCTCATGGGTTGCTATTACCTGGAGAAAAACAGACGATGTTTAACAACGCATTAAAATGGTGCCTGGTTACTGGTTGTATCACAGGGAACTCCACATCTCACTTCATGCAACCAGCGAAGAGAGTGGGAAAAAAAGAGAATGCTCCTGGGTCCGGAGCACGCTAATTTCAGAAAAAAGGCACCGAGGGTTTTTTGGAACAATTATTCTCCTTCTGAAGTGTCAACTACAGAGTTCATGCCTAGATGTAACTGAATATTTTATCATTTAGGAGGTCTGTGGGGAATATTTCATGTTAGCTAATAAAGCCTGTAATGTTACGCAGTCAAACTACATTCAGTTAGAGCTTGCTTCCAATAATTTATCTTCATGAACAAAACTCACTTCTGCTCCATGAAGGGACCATCTGGAAAGACCTCACGAAATCATGGTTTCGGTGGAGGACCCCTGTTGACCAGTGTCCCTGCCTTATTCAGAAGCTGTGGGGGCACAAACTTGAAGTTCTTACTTGCTAGACAGAAAAGAGCACTGACTGCTTAACTTCTGGGGAGCAGAATATCGTGGTGTTTCATAAAGGCATAAACTTTCTACTTAGGTCTCTCTTACCTGTTCGTTTCTCTGTGAACTCATTGCCCATCATGCCTCCCATTTTAATCCCTCTCTTTATTTATAAATGAAAGTGAGTCCCTGCTTTAAAAATATGTAGACATCAGTAAGCAGCATGAACTGAGTATTTTGAGGGACAAAGGGACAGCTTGTTCATTGTGACATAGAGACTAGTGAAAAATAGAATAGGCTGATCACAGTGCTTTCCAACCATATTATAACCGGCTGTTTACTTGTCCAATATCCCCTCTTTGATGTAGCCCTGGAGGGCAGGGACCATGCTTTATTTCTCTCTGTCTTTCTATATCTAGACCACTGGAACATAACAGGCACTCATTAAGTATTTGTTGAGTGAATAAATAAAGCCATGATCAAAGGAATGGAGTGAAGGGTGAGGAAATGAATCCCTCAGAGTAAGATTAATGGATATAATAGTCCAATCACCTTGAATTTAATCAAAGGCTTACTGGAGGTTGCCAGGAAGCAAGAGCTCTTGGAGGTGTGAAAGGTAGATATGTTCATAAACAGAAACGAGTCCTTTCTATTCCTGCAGGTCCTAAAAGACAATATGCTAACACCTCCAAGCTCTATGAGCTAACACCTGGCTCATAGAATACATGGAATAATTATTTGAAACAGAAATTCTTTAACTCTAAAGAAAAAACAAATTGGTGTTTTTTAATGCACAAAAAACCAAAATTCCAAACTATGAGCTGTCCCTGCAGATTAAATGAATATCTGTTGTTCAGAATGCCCAAGAGAGCAAGCTTCCTACCTTGTCCTGGACGCACTTGACTCCCAGGAACAATCATGTGGTTTAAATAGAATTTGCTGTTTTCATTTCCATCCCACCCCACTGGCCAGAGTGATTGTTTCAGAGGTCAGGATGTAACCTGAGTCAGGTCAATCGTTTGACCCCTTTCCTGGCCACAACCCATGGCTCAGAATGAGATATGAATGGAGCCTACAAGGGGCCAATAAGAGCCCTTCCCGGGGTTAGTATGAGGGTCTCAGGTCTCTGGGGATAGAGATGCAAGCCTGTGGGTTGATCCAACCACCCACAGTGCAGAAGGAGCTATTCTCAGCAGGAGAGAGACTCCAGAGTCCGAAAGAGAGAGAGAGAGATCATAGGCGTCCTTGGGCCCTTCCTGTGGGTTCATGAAACTTCTGTCTGCCCCGCACATCTGAATAGGTGTCTGTCATCTGCAGCTTAAAGAGATCTAATGCACTCAGCTCGATGCTCTAGGCTTAGCAGTATCAGGTGAGGTTAGTGCCGTTCTTGGTAAAAAAGATGATTGTGTCACATTTACATGTCCTCATGCGATCGTTAGCATCCAGCTGTTAAAGCAAGTAGCTCTCCAAGCAATTCAATTCCTTGTGAAACCAAACACAAATGACTTCTTTTCAAAATTCGGTTTTGTTTGTTTTGAAAAAATACAGCTTTATGTCTTGTGCCATTGCAATATTTTATTTCGATGGTTCAGAAATTTGCTTTAAAACTTTCAAATGACTCTTATCTGCACTGATGTATTTCCTAGACTATGTCAGTCAAATGTTGATCTCTGTTGTTTTTCCATTATCTGTTATGCTCTAGAACTTCTGCAGCTGGCTGCCTGAGCTTAGCTACTTTGCAAAGGAAGATCCTCTACTTTCTTTAAATTAAAATAAATACAGAAATTGCTTTGAGCTGCTCCCTTCCTCTCATGGATTTCTTAGATCTGGGCCACAGATTTCTGTTCCATTTCAGCCAAAACAGAACAGAATAAAATCAAAACCCACAGGAGAAACCAAGAAGTAGTGAAATAAATAATAAAAAAAAATCAAATAATTAGAAAGATTGTTAGTTTTTTGTTTGCATACAAGACAGAATGCAATACACTATCCGTTATGGAGACTACCAAGAAAGCAAACTCAATCTTAGGCTGAATAACAGAGGACTATTTTCTATATAACAAGGAAGATGATTGACAATTCTGTTTTTCATTTATCAATGTGATTACCACGATGAGTCTGTATTATGACGGGCAATTCAGGGTACCACACCTGGAGAGTGACAGTCACAAACCGATGAAGATCCATCACCTAGGAAACTGTAGATCTGAAGTCTGACATTTTGAGGAATGAGTGTGAATACTGAGAATGAGCTAGAAACGAAAACAAACTGTAGAAAAGTGCACTTCTACACTCCTGTGAGGTGGAAAAGAGTCACTGCTTATCAAGAATCATAGAGAGGGGATTGATGCAGAGTTCTAGAGTTCTCTTCTAGAGTTCTCTATCCATAGCCCTTTAGCTATGGATAACACAGCATAAGGAGGAGCAAAGAGAGACCCTAGCTAGCTCTGCCACATATGATTACATAGTACTGGGCAAGGTTTTAACCTGGGAGAGTCTCAATTTTTTCATCTATTAAAATAGCAATAATACTATAAAACTTCTGTGTTTCTGTGAAAATTAAGTAAGATAAAGTATCACCCAAATGCCTTCAATGTATCCCACCCCTCCTCCACATATAGAATGTGCACAGATCAACCACCAATTAATGCACTGACGAGGGGAGCGCCAGAATGGCAAATCTCGTTCAAAGGAGTATCGTAGAGAACAGAAATATTTGTAGTCACTGCCAGAAAGACTACTCGATGAGATTGCTAAATTAGTGGCAAAAGTGGCTAATGATCCACAGGGCAGCAAAACCGTAATAGCTTCGGGAATAATCTTTTTTCTGGGTGGAAATCCTTAACATTTCATTTCCGTGTGTAGAGAAGGGGGAGAGCTTTTTTTCCTCTCCTCGATTTAGGTTATAATATAGTGGAGGGTCTGTTAATAAGATCGACTAAAGACAGATCAACAAGAGAAGAACAGAAATCTGTAGCATCCAGAGCTGCATAAGTTAGAGGGGTGGTTAGAACCCGGGTTTATTTATTAATTTAGAGTTAGACAAAGGAAAAGGGGCTTAGAGTTTCTGGGCAGTTGGGTGGGTGACGTGGGAGGCAGGTAAGAAGAGGCAAGGTCGGGAAATAAAGGTCTGTTAGTAACATCACTTACTACTTCTTCCTGATCTGACAGGGAGACACCTTTCTAAAAATTGAAATTGCCTTGATAACTGTAAGTCTCCTTTGTGGAACGAAAGCTTCAGCCCTGTTTTTTTTTTTTTTTTTTTTTTTTTTTTTAGTTTTTTCCCTGCATCTGCTAGTTCTTGATGGCTTTTAGTTTAAAATAATCCATATATCAGAAGCATATTTTGAGGTGGTATATTCTGGTACCCCTCATGTGGGGAAAAAAAACACATGTTGCATTTGGATAAGAAATGCTTTCAACAAGTTAACACCCACCGTTACAGAGCTGTAAAATATCCTAGTGGACAGTAAACTGTGAGTCACTGCCATGCCCCCAGAGAATGAGCTCATGCTGGGGTGGGGCTGCGAGGTGGCGCTCCCCGGTGACACCCACAGGACATGTGGTCACCCTGGTGCTTACTTCCAAGTGCTTGGGTCCCGCCCACCCCAAATGCCTCAGTAGACTAACAAACTGCCTCAGGCTCCATCCCACCAAAGCCCAGCTTCATTTTCAGTTTTCCTAGGATCTCCGGCATCTCAGAATCTTCTGGTCACTTTGAGGCCCTGCCTGCCATGGTTAGCTTTCCGTGTCCCCCTGACCAGATTATGGTGCTCAGGTATTTAATCTAATATGGATCTAGGTGTTGGTACAGCGTTGGTTTATCGATGTGGCTAACCTCCACAGTCAGCTGGGTCTTATGGGAAGGAATCTAACTTGGTAATATGGTCGGGCCTGATCCAATCAGTGGAGCAGAGCTGAGGGTTCCTAAGGGAGAGAAAATTCTGCTTCAAAACTGCAGCTTTAGCTCCTGCCTGAGAGCTCCCAGCTCGCCAGCATGCTCCACAGGTTTGGGACTTGCCAGGCCCTGGTCACCAGCTGGCCCCCGAGACCTGACCTTTACTGCTCACCTGCTTATACCCATTGATCTTCGTCCCACATTTCCCCTTAAGCATCTCCTTCCAGCTTGTGTCTTAATTCAGGCAAAAGATCTGAGGGGCATAACATGGGATGATGGGTATCAAATGTACCCTTTGAGGCAACAACAGCTGGACAAAGAGCTCTGCTGGCCCAGACCACCTTGACTCACGCCTACGAAGATGGACCATGGAGCGACTGGTCGAGTGACTGCCAGTCACTGTCTCATTATATACTCAAATCTCCACCAAGGAGCACAAGACTCATTCGCAGAACATAGAACATTTGTTTACGCGTGCTTCCTTAAGGCGTCTACGTGGCCTTAGACCTGCCTCTACGATGACGAGGCCCCCCTTTTAAGTAGTCATTATGATGCAAGCTGGCTGGGTCCAAGGACCCAGAGAGGGCCCAGCAGGACTAGCCACGAGGGTCTTGGCTTTGTGTAGGATAGAAATCCAATGTAAGCTGAGAGGAAGTGAGAGCCGAGATGCTGAAGACTTATGGAGACTGTAGGTAACAGTGTCTGGGAGACTCAGAAGGAAATGAAGAGCGAGTCTCATCTTTGCCTTGGGCCTGCGGTTTTTACTGAGGACGGTGGCCTGGTGCACATGTCTTCTCAGGCATCCAGGAACGAAGGGGAGTGTTCAGGTGTCCTCTGTAAGTCACTTACGCTCAGGAACCAGGGGTCCTGAGAAGTCCAGTCACTCCTTAGACATTACCTATTGTGCTCACAGGCTCCAAAGAGGTCATTAAGTGCTTGGTTGTACAAGAAAAACATATCTTAGCTGTTCTGTAAGTCATGTGTGTAAGGCAGAGGCGTAGGTCCCAGCGAGAACAGAAGCAAGAAAAGAAGTGAAAAAAGCAGGTTTTCATGGGGTCCCTTTAGTTTTCCTCTCTCAATCCTGATCCTAAATAAAAGGAACCCATTCACCCTGGCTTGAGGAGTGATGGCTTTGGAAGTTTTCCCCTGTGATCTCCTTATTTGCTACAAATAAAGCTTCCTTTGTGTGACAACTCCACCTGGCGTGCTTTGTAGCTGTGACTCACCAAGGAGCCCACTCAGTTCTGTTACCTTCCCACAATCACATAAGCCGTTCCTTTGAAACAAACACACAAATTTATAAATATATTCATGTATAAACATATATTAAATATATACAAATATAAATATATAAATATACACAAGGCCTATATATACATATATATGTATATGTATGTATACATATACAAATATAAATTTTATATATATATATATATATATATATATAAATATATATAATTGGTTCTGATTCTCTTGCCAGGTCTCTTTCTCGGGGCGGCTGCCACCCTTACTCTGTGCTAATTTGCTCCACGCACAAGCATTACTAAACTTCACTAATCCAAGGCAGAGAGTGTTACTAACTTGAACAAAAGTTTTGGTGATAATCTTTCTCTAGGAAATACAACAGAGCCGGAAGTTGAAGATCATTGTTCTTAACAGCCATCTGTGAGCAGCACAAAAGTCTTCTTACTGCTCAGCATTTTCTTGATCCCAACCTGCTGCTGTGTTGGAGCCCATCCTCTCCCCAAATCTGTCTTCCTCCTCTCTTTTCTTGGATATCAGGGCTCTAATTTCAATCTCCTCCAATGCCAAAAGAAAACCCCAAATTTCCAACATTCTTTTCTATGAAGAATATAAATTCCAAGGAGGCAGGAATGTTGGTCCCTTTTATTTTCTGATACATGGCAAGCGCTGAGAAGAAACCAGTGCCGTGGGGTGTCTGGGTGGCTCAGTGGGTTAAACCTCTGCCTTCGGCTCAGGTCATGATCTCAGGGTCCTGGGATGGAGCCCCGCCTCGAGCTCTCTGCTGGGCGGGGAGCCTGCTTCCTCCTCTCTCTCTGCCTGCCTCTCTGCCTACTTGTGATCTCTCTCTCTCTGTCAAATAAATAAATAAAATCTTAACAAAAAAAAGAAAAAGAAAAAGAAACCAGTGCCGTAAGGCATTCAATAACTTCTTACTGGACGAATGAATGAATTGAATGAATTAAATAAATGCAAATCTTCTCCCAGTGACTCCCATTCTCGCTTAGCACCAAATGCCCTACTTTGAATAACTGAAAAAGCCCATGAACAATCTTTGCAACATAAAATGTCCTGTCTTTTGCTAAATGGTTGGCAGTAGCTATGAGTTTATGTTGGCTATAATCCCCAGTTATTCAAACACTCATGTAGGAGTCTTTGTGAAGGTATTTTGTAGATGTGATTAAAGTCCATCATCAGCTGATACTGTAGGGGAGATAATCCGAGGGCTAATCTGGGAGGCTATGATTCAATCAGTTGAAAGGTTTAAGAGCAGAACTGAAGCTTGTCTGAATACGAAATCCCGCCCATGTATGGCAGCTTTGGCTCTTGCGAGAGAGTTCCGGGCTGCCCTTCTCAACGGCCCGCCTTTAGTTCAGCCCCGAGAACTGTTTAAGCCAATTTCTTGTAATAAACCTCTTAGTGTATATCCCTTGCTGGTTCTCTTTCTCAGGCTAAGTCCTGAATATTACAAGAAGGTGTAAGGTTGGTGGCCACAATAATATTTTTTAAGGCAATTTTTCTTCCCTTCTTCTGTATAAAGACCCTGGCATGGCATTTAAAACATAATGAACATTAATTAAGTGGTAGTTATCATTATTAATCTAGAATTCAGAGAAAACCACCTAAATCCAGGATTTACTTGGATTTTGCCAGTCTTTGAGATCTGGTCATTTCTGTCAGAAAAGCTTCCCACACTTGATTGATAGATGACCCACTAAGGGATAGTCCGGTTCACTGCTATCATTCATTTTCGATCTGACACAGCCCAATTTTAGAATAAGTTTTTCTCTGATAAAATATGTTTGATTGAGCAGGATCCCAGTGGAGGTAATCTATAGAAGGGTGTTGTAGATAGAGGGCATCTACAGCTGTCCCTGTCTTTTATTTATTTATTTATTATTTTTTAAAAGATTTTATTTATTTGACAGACAGAGATCACAAGTAAGCAGAGGGGCAGGCAGAGAGAGAGGAAGGGAAGCAGGTTCCCTGCCGAGCAGAGAGTCTGATGCGGGGCTCAATCCCAGGACCCTGGGATCATGATCTGAGCCGAAGGCAGAGGCTTTAACCCACTGAGCCACCCAGGCACCCCAATTCTTATTTATTTTTCCAACAAGGCTCTATGCCCAACATGAAGCCCATCATGGGGCCCAATGCCCAGTGTGGAGCTCGAGCCCATGACCCTGAGATCAAGACCTGAGCTGACATCAAGAATCAGACACTTAACTGACTGATCCACCCACGTGCCCGGTCCCTATCTTTTAAATAACCTCTCCACATTCTGGTATTTCCCATATTGTGAATTCTGTCTCCCCAAGAAAGAATCTTTGTTAACTTCTTATATTTCTTAGCTGCTTTGCTGCTGGAGGATGGACATGTGACTTAGAGCCCAGAGGTCAGTTACCAACTGGGAGCAAGGCTTGGTTTGGAATGAGTTCCCTGAGACTAGGCCTGGCGCCTGACACTAGGCCTGGAACGGTGGTGGCCGTGGCTCCCTCATGAAGTTCTGTGGCTCAGGTGTCGTTCCTGGAAGTCTGGTCTAGAATACAATACTGCAGCCCTTTCAACAATTCTGAGAGTTGTATCTAGGGCCTCATAATAAATCCAAGAGTGGTTTGACTGTCAGGAGCTGAGCGCCCTGCCTGACACAAATGAGTTAGGGTATGGGAGATGCTTTACACAACTTTGCAGAGTTAATTATACATTCTGTGCTTACACTTATATTCAAATTATACATGTAAATTATGCCTTTGGGGGTGGAGACTTTCTAATAGTAAAATGAGTAAAGTTGAAAAATAAGTCTCTATCCCATTATCCCCAACTCTACAGTCTGATTCCCAGGACAACAACTATTAACAATTCTTGAGTTCTTAAAAAAATGTTGGTACACACACACACACACACACACACACACACACCCCTAATTCTTTTAAACTCAAAAGGAATATACTATGATTTCCTGTAACTTGATTTTTTTAAAAAGTCTCAATACATCTTCATTATCTTTCTAAATCAGTATAGATTTACCTCCTTATTTTTATGGCTATATAGTAATCTAATATTTGAATGTGTTTTAATTTATTTAAATGGACCCTATTGATGGGCATTTAGATTGTCACTAAATTGCTGCTCTTCCCATACTGCCTTCCACATCTTTTGTAAGTTGGTACAATGATATGCCTTTGTACACACACATATCCATTTGTGCAAGTTTATCTACAGAATAAATTCCCAAAGTAGAATTGTGACATCAAAGGGTGTTTGAATTTTAAATGTTGATAGATATTGCCAAATTCCCCTCCAAAAATGTTACCGAAATGTATTTTACACTCAGCAATTTTCCCCTCAAGCATTAATGAGCTTTAAACTGCAGCAGCTGGAGTTTTGTTTGTTTGGTTGTTTTTAGAATTTTGCTTCTTAAACATTGCTTTCTGGGCCTACTTGCTTACTCCAACAAAAGAGCAGAAGCAAGGAGATGAAAATGAGATAGGACAGAGGAAGCCGAGACTGACAGGCTCAGACCCAAGGACTGAGAGTGGCACAGACCAAGGAGCAGGGCTCAGGCAAGGACTCTTGGGTTGGCAGTGTGTTGACCAGGGAACACGGTCCTCAGACAAGATGGAAGTTTGCAGGGCTTCCTTCGAATCATCAGACATGGGTCTGCAGACACAATAGACTTAGGTAGGTGAAGCATGTCAGTGCAGATGACGCAGGAGCTACAGGAAAGCAGCCCACACTTACATGGCCTGTCCCAGGATGTGGTCCAGCATTCTGTACGTTATACAAAAGAAGCTCTGTGTGCTTCCCAGCCTTGAAGAGACACCCGGAGTCTAAACTATATGAAGTGCTACAACCCTTCTCATATCATTCACATATTCAGATCCACTAGTTAAGGTATAACATTAACACTGACCATGAGTATTTCTCTGGCTCCGTTGCCTCCTGTTTTTTCAGGAAGACTAGCTTTGCTCACACTCCTCCCGAGTAGTTCTGACTTGCTAATTATTGTCTGCATGTGCTCAGGAGACCAATTCTCTTGTCTGTGAAAGTGGGATCATCTTAGAGCCTCCTCTACTTCTCCGAGTGATGATGATGGCATCTTCTCTGTCAGTGTTCAAAGAAGCAATTATGCTTTTGGCAGTGAAAGAAACCAGAATATGTTATCCCAAAATACGCCACTTTGTCTTAAGGATTATTTTGAGCTGAAGGTGATTGAGAAGTAGAGACAAGAGAAGCTCTCTGCCCTTCCTCTATTTGCCTCAAAGCAGGACCTGAAATTTCAAAGGTGTCCCTTCTCCCATCTCTACCAGGAAGAACAAAAGTTATTCACTGAGGACACTTTATCAGGTTAGAGAAGGCACCAGGGGAATCTACATGACAAATTTTACTAACTAGCCTTTATATACCGTTAGATACCCAGATAGTTCTCTTCCCACAGTTTGCTGCCCTTGCAAAGGCACAGACCTCTTTCCTTGTCCTGTCATTTCTCTAAACATTTTTGTTCCTTTTTGAGGATAGTCTATAAACCTGAATTCTAAGTTACCTTTTTGGGTTACCATCTCTGGTTACCCCCACATGTTACATGTATAACACACATGTTTAAAAAAATTGATTTTCTTTTGCTAATCTACCTTTTATACAGAGCCCAGCCAAGGAACCAAGATAGGTGGAGGGAAAGTTTTTCCTTCTATGCTCTTATTGTATCGTTGTCTATTTCTCTCTTTGGATCGATTAGTACTTGCTTAATAAGTTGAGGTGCTCTGATACTGGTTGCCTATATATTTATAACTGTTACATGTTCTTGACAAATTGTCTCCTTGATCATTTTATAATGACCATCTTTATCTCTTTTTACTGCTTTCGTCTTAAAGTCTATTTTGTCTGATACAAGTATCGCTGTCTCTGCTCTCTTTTGGTACCCACTTGCATGGCATGTCTTATTCCATCCCTCACTTTGAGTCTGTGTGTGTCTTTAAAGCTGAAGTCCGTCTTGGGTAGACAGCGTATAATTGCGTCTTGTTCTTGTAAATCATCCAGCTATTCTGTGCCTTTTGAGTGAGAATTCAATTTACATTTAGTGTAGTTATTGATACTGAGGCCTTACTAATGCTCTTTTATTAAATATTTTCTGACTGTTTCATAGTTCTCTTGTTCCTTTCTTCCTTTATGCTGCCTTCCTGTGTGAACTGAAGATTTCCTGTAGTAGTATGCTTTGATTTCCTTCTTTTTATTTTTTGTGACTCTTCAGTGGTTTTTGCTTTGAGGTTACCATGAAGCTGACATAAAACATCTTACAGATGTAACACTCTAT
Organism: Mustela lutreola; assembly: GCF_030435805.1. Lineage (NCBI taxonomy): Eukaryota > Metazoa > Chordata > Mammalia > Carnivora > Mustelidae > Mustela > Mustela lutreola. The sequence goes on along the minus strand of NC_081299.1, from coordinate 98,890,668 downwards.
TTTATGCTGATATGAACTGAACTTTGACCACATGTATAAAACCTGCCCTTTTACACGTTCCCTTTTTATGTTTGTGATGTCACAATTTACCTTCTTTTATATTGTGCATTAGTTAACAATTATTGTAGCTGTAATTATTTTTAATACTCTAGTCCTTAGCTTTTGTATCAAAATTAAATGGTTAATACTCCTCTATATCATGTTCTAGAATTTTTTTTGAATTTGACTATATATTTAACTTTACTAGCATCTTGTATATTTTCATATGTTTTCATGTTAGTAATTAATGTCCTTTCATTTTAATTTGAAAAAATAAAATCCTTTCAGTATTTCTCAAAAGGCAGTTCTAGTGTTGATTCTCTCAGCTTTTGTTTGTCTGGAAAGCCTTTCTTGCCCTTCATTTCTGAAGCACAGCTTTACCAAGTCAGGTGTTCTTGGTTGCCAGATTTTTTCTTTTGGCACTCTGAATGTATCATCCCATATCTCCTGCACTGCCAGGATTCTGCTGAGAAATCCACTGATAGCCGAATGGGAGTTCCTTTGAAAGTTACAAACTTTCTCTCTTTCTTTCCTTCTTTCCTTCTTTCTTTCTTCCTTCCTTCCTTCCTTTCTTTCTTTTTCTCTTGCTGATTTTAAGAATCTGTTTTTGATTTTTGAGGTTTTAAAATAATGTGTCTTTGAGGAATCACTTTAAGTTGATTCTGTTTGATAGCCTATGAATTTCATGAACTTGAACATCCAAATCTCTTCAGGTTTGGGAAATTTTCAACAAGTCCTTTAAAGAAGATTTCTGTCCCCTTCTCTTGGAAGAGTAAAATAGAATTTCTTTTTTTTTTTTTTTTTTTTTTTTTTTAAGATTTTATTTATTTATTTGTCATAGAGAGAGAAGCGAGAGAAAGCACAGGCAGACAGAGTGGCAGGCAGAGGGAGAAGCAGGCTCCCCACCAAGCAAGGAGCCTGATGTGGGACTCGATCCCAGGACGCTGGGATCATGACCTGAGCCGAAGGCAGCCGCTTAACCAACTGAGCCACCCAGGCGTCCCAAAAATAGAATTTCTTGATGATGCTTCATAGATCTCATAAGCTTTCTTTATTCTTTTTCATTATGTTTTCTTTATTCTACTCTGACTGGATATTTCCAAGGTTCCTGTCTTCTATCTCACATATTCTTTCATCTGCTTGACCCATTTTTGCTAGTGAAGCTCTACTGATTTTGTTTGTTTGTTTCATTCATTGTATTCTTTGGCTCCAGGATTTCTGTGTGGTACTTTAAAAAATTATTATTGCTGTCTCGTTTTAATTTTCTCATTTTGTTTAGAGATGGTTTTCCTGATTCCATGTACTGTCTTTCTGTGTTTCCTTGTAGCTCGTTGAATTTCCTTAAAGCATATATTTTGAATTCTTTTTCAGGTAAATTGTAGATTTCCATGTCTACAGGTTCAGTTAATGGAAGATTGTTGTGATCTTTTGGTGGTGTCATTTTACTTTGATTTCTCATGTGCCTTGGAGTTTTGCCTTGCTGTCTCCAGAGCTGAAGTAGCATCACCTCCTCCAGTCTTTACTAACTGCTTCTGGGAGAGAGATATCTTTCTTCAGCCCTGCTAGGGATTCTGAGGCTATCTCAGAACTTCTGTGGATATACCTGCTCAATGCTCCTGGCTCCCCATTGATTCTTAGGCTTGTATGCCTTCTCTAGGTTCTGCAGCACACCAGGCTGAGGGCTAACTGTCCATCTTTTGTCTTCCCAAAGGTGACAGTGAAACTCGAGTTTGTGGTTTTTCCCTGGCTGGCAGATTTGGGCCAGCTTTCTGTATGTGCTCACTCTGTGTCTTCCAAAGCCTGCTTGCACTGCAGGTGGGAGCACACATGGGGAGCCTGTTACTGGGTGATGGGTGTGGCATGCCAAGAGCTGGGGTGCCAGTGGGCCGGCTGGAGAGATTGCAGGTGGGATGTTCCCAGCAGCTGGGGGTGGGCCTGTTGATGGAGTCCTTTTGCAGCTAGCAGGATTTTTGTCCCTTTAGTGTCCCCAGAAAGCCTCATCTGCCGATTTCTCTGCCTCATTCTGCTTCCTATTCATGTAGCTCATGATTCGATACTTGGGTGGGGTGAGAGAGAAATGAACCCCTCTAGCAATGCACTGCACAGCAGGGGAAACTGGGTGTCCATGTGCACTCCTTTTCCTTGCAGGATGGATCGCAGGCATACAGGGTCTCTCTCGGTCCTAAGCCGTTCCACCATGGGGAAAGATTAAAAAGATAAAGTCACACTCTTTCTCTTGTCCATTCCAATGTGTCCAAATCTCTCTCTCTCCATTTTTTGCTGCAAAAGAGTACCAGAACGTTCCCCCTAGAAACCAGAACCTCCATATAGGCTCTCATCCATGGGAGTTTTTGTGAAACAGTACTTTCCAGGGGCTTCAGGACTCCAGCCAAGAGGGGTAGAGGTACATTCATGGGCCACTGCAGCAGCCACAGCTGGAGTGAAATTCTACTACCTTATAAATGGGTGGCCAAGATATAAGATGACACCTGTAGCAACCTTGCTAGGGTTCCATGGATACCCTTTTGAGAAACTCTATGCTAAAGGCTAAATGAATTAATAATACATGCAAAGGTCTCAGGAGACTGGTGCAGAGTGGTAGCTACTACTGCCCTGGGAACAAAGGAACTTGTCATTGGGGAGATGCCTGGCATTAATCCCCCAAACCGTAATATAATAAGGTTATTGCCTTAATGAAACTAAGTATACTTAAGTTCTCTGGGCACACCAAGGAGGAGCTCTACAAGTTTGCTTTACAGAATTAAGAGGTGGTTTTTACCTAGTTGTGGTAGTTGGCTGAGATTAGAAAAAATGATTCGATGCTTCCTAGTCAGACATTGGAAGGAGAGGGTGCTTTGGATAGAGAAATCACAGGCAGGGGTAACCTATATACAAGATGATCACTAGCAAGAGAAAACTGTGAAGGAAAGGTATGCATTATATTTCTATTTAGTCTTCAGTACACACAGATGATCATTTCCTAGTACACTTTTGCCTTGATCGGAACTGTTGGAATCGAAGAGTATTTGCTAAATCTAACTTCCTTATATGAACCAGACAATTTGTAAAATCCAAACAAATTTTAGTTTACTAATGGCCACAACAGAGAAGTGTGCACTTTAAAAAAAAAAATGTTTTATTTATTTATTTGACACATACATACACACAGAGCAAGCACCAACAGGGGGAGCAGCAGGCAGACGGAAAGGGGGAAGCAGGCTGCGAGGCCCAATCTCCAACCCCTGGGATCAGAACTGAGCCGAAGGCAGACACTTAACCGGCTGAGCCACCCAGGTGCCCCAGAAGTATGCACTTAATAACATTTGGTTCTAGAAAAATAAAAAGGAACATGATTAGTTCATATTCTATATTCTTCCCTGCTCCAAGCTTAAATTGGCATTCAGTAATTAGCTGAGAAATATAGGAACAGGTACGTTTGTGGCACTGATGCACTCTGACAATGTTTCGGGAAATTCATGATCATATTACCATTTCCTAATGAGCTTTCAAAAATACTTTACACTGAACAAACCTGGTGCTATTTCCAGCGCAACTTGTTGGGATTTGAAAGCAAATCTTAGCTCTTAAGAAGAATGAGAGAGATTTAAGGAGGTGTGGAGAGAATGCTGAACTGAATCCAAAATCTCTTTATAAATGTATTTTGAAAAAAAAAAAAATTCAGCATTGTTTTTAAGTCAGAACTTCTAGAATGAGAAATAGAAATTGGCAAGTCTGATAATATGCAGACTTGGCCAAAATAGTCTTTCACTTTTTGAAGGTTTTTTTCTTTTTTTCATTGTTAGTGAAAGCTCTGTTGCTGCCTTGAGCTTGCAAGCTCTTTGGGCAGAATCCCTGCTCTGTTCAGAGAACAAGAAAAGAGTCATAGGGCGCCTGGGTGGCTCAGTGGGTTAAGCCGCTGCCTTCGGCTCAGGTCATGATCTCAGGGTCCTGGGATCGAGTCCCGCATCGGGCTCTCTGCTCGGCAGGGAGCCTGCTTCCCTCTCTCTCTCTCTCTGCCTGTCTCTCCATCTACTTGTGATTTCTCTCTGTCAAATAAATAAATAAAATCTTTAAAAAAAAAAAAAAAGAAAAGAGTCATAGTGGAATTCTCACTGCAGAAAGCAGGTCCAAGGGACATATGAGTGTCCCTCTCTTTGTTACTCTTATGGCTGCAGTGATGGGTGCCAAGAGTCTGCGGCCCATGCCACCACCATGGGTTCTCATCAGAGCCTCAGGGACAGCATGGCGGTCAGGAGCTTCCAGTGCCATCCAAAGGGGTCAACGGCATAGAGCACAAGAGGAGGGACGATAGAAATTTGGGAATTGTCATTATCTGACTTCCCACGGTTACTCATTTTTTTCAAAGCCCTGAGGACCCCACTGTGAAAAACACTGTACCAGGAAGAGGAGATAGAGGAAAGAAAAGTAACAAGAGTGGAATGGGAAAGGACATGGGGTGGGACAGAAGGGAGAAGCAGAGAGAGGCAGTCTGAGGGGAAAGGGCAGAAAGGGACCCTGGAATTCTGTAGGGAGGGAGGACCTTGCCAGGACCATCATTTGCTCCGAGCATGGTTGGCCCCTAGATGGCGCTGTGTAGTCAGCAAGTTCAGAAAACAACCCTTGTCAAGCACAGAATCCCAGCTTTCCCTCTGGTGCCTTTATATATGTGGCACTGGTTTGGATCCTTTCCTCCACCCGGCTCCCAAATTAACTCCTAGATGCTGCCCCTTACCCTCCTCTCCCCTCCCTCCAGTCTCTTTGCTCTTTCTCACCTACCCTGTGTAATACTAAGTGCTTTATACATATGTATTCTCTCATGGGTGCACGTAGGAAGCCTGTGCGAAGAGGCTGCTTTATGTGCTTGATGAATGGAAACACTGAGAGTCAGACATATGAAGCAAGAAGCACAAGCTCTTCCAATCATTAGGCTCAGCAGCTGGGAGGCAGGGTTTGAATCCAGATCTGTGGGATTGCGTGGCCTGACAGTGGGCGTGCTCAGTGTCTTCTTTCCTGTGCATTTGCTCAGGGCCAGGCTGTCCTCTCAGTCAATTGACAATCTTTATTGGATTGCTGTAAATGAAGCCCTGCCCTGAGCCCTTTCAGGTGATGTCACAGGTGACTTCTTCCATGGGCAGGGGAGGGGGAGGGGCTGAGTCATTAGTTCACCCAGGAGGAACCCAAGGTGAGTGTCTTGCTTGTTGTTCACCAGAGTGACATAGCTGAGTGTGAGTAACCAGAAAAAGGGAGAGAGGGAAGAAAAAAGGGGAAGAAACAAAATAACCTAAGTCATCATTGCTTTCTTCTATTCTGACCATGAAGACCTTTTATTTTCCACTTAGAACTATACCTCTTCAGGTTCACAGAAGCAATAGACTAAGAATCCAAGAAATAGAGATCCTGTTCTCAAATAAGTATCTCAAATACTTATTTTTTATTAATTAAATGGTACAAAACTCAAGATAAAGATCACAAGTCAATGTTATTCCAGTGCTTATAATAATCTTTGAAAAAGAAATCATAACCATTCCATTTCACTGTCTAATTTGCTTGAAACTGGGGGATAGTGGAGAGAATGAGAGAGAGAGATAGAGGAAACAGAAGCAAAGGAGGGACCAAAGAGAAAGAGAAAGAAAATGGACCAAGAAGATGGTTGCCTGCAACAGGGCGCTCTTGGCCACCTGTGTCTTTCCTCAGGATCCTTTCTTGCCTTCTCTTGCCTATTTCTCCTTTGTATCTCCATGTTTTTTCTCTCTACACACATCTGAATGTGAGGAGGGGAAAAAAACAGCATTTAAAGGTGATTCACCCCCACTGCACATCTTACTGTCAGCCTCTTAACTACATGGTCATTTTCCCCCATGTTAAAAACAATGACTGCTCAGTCAATTATCAAGTCAGACAAGAAAATAAAATTAAGGTAATTCTAGCCCCGACTAGCCACTTTCTCAAAATTTACAAAACCGTTGAATGAGCCCAGTGTTGTTGTGTAGCTATAGAAGAAAAGATGCATTGGCGACAAGCAGTGATGACAAGCAAACAGCTTTAAAAATGGTCCCCTTTGTCCCTGGGACTGTACTGAGCAACTGGCAGGTTACAGAAGAGAGAGTAAAGAGGAGAGAATTAACAGAAAAAGCAAATATGAGATGATATAGTATTAATACTTTCTTTGTATAAAAGTTCTTCAGGGCTCATCAAAACAAAGGGTAATCTTGTCCACGAGAGAAAGAAGAGCTGCTTCTGTTCCATCTGGTAAAATCATCTTTTGTTAGAGAAGGTGCAGCCAAGTGTCCAGAATAATGACCTTCTTTAAGCCCCTCTGTAAACTGTCTGGGTTTTATCAGTGGTCCTGACTTCACAGAAAAGAGCAGTGTGAGAGGCAGGCATCCAAGTGGGTTGGCTTCCAACTTTCAAGACACATATAGGCAAAAACTCTTAAGTTGAGCAGCTGTGAACCGTGAATAGGAAGAACTCAAAATCCATTTGGTTGGAGTGTTAAGATGGAGCAAGAAAACAGTTACCGTTGAGTGTTAGTGCCATTGCGACCTCAATGAGATTTTATCTACAGAGTGAAAGATTAGGGGAGACCTAATTTATTGTCATTCAGAAGAAGTATTTATAAACTTGGCAGAGCCTCATGTGAGAGCAGAACAAAGGCTGCCAAAGGGGTTCATAAATTGAGATGGATGATCTGAACGTGTTTTGCACGTCCACTGCACGCAAGGGCTTATGTCGACAGAGCATGGCCCGAGCTCAGTCCCGAATCACCCTGCACGAAGCTGGTGCTATTTCTTCCTTTGGCACAGGGTCTGGGGGGCAGCTGGAGTCAGGTTCTGTTAGAACTGGGATGGAGAATAAAAGGTCTTCTGAGGATGAGCCTGCAGAGTGGGGAAGGGACAGAAGGAAGCGGAAGGCTGCACTGAAAGGCAGGGCAGGTTGCAGTGAAGACTGCAGGTTGCAGAAGACTCTTCCTGAACAGGGCATGAAGGAGAAGAAAAACCCTGAGGGTTAAGCTGGGGGTGGGGGAAGGGGGAGGGGCATGACATTACATGGAGAATGACACAAAGCAATAGCAGCATAAAGGCAAAGGGTTCATGGGGGGTGGGGGGTGGATGGTAGAGGATGACAATGGTCTTGACCGGCAAGGCTCATGGGCCAAATCTGGCCTGCTCTCTGATTTTGCAAGTATAGTTCTATTGCAAGTTTTTATTTATTTACAAATTATTTATGGTTGCTACAATAATGGAGTTGAGTCATAGTAACAAAGATTATTATAACCTACACAGCCTGAAATATTTACTATCTTGCTCTTCACAGAAAACATTTGCTGAGCTCTGGCCCTGACTGTGGTGTCCACGCCCTGCCTGCCCCTCAGGGAGAGAGGTAACTAGTCCATCGGGGCCGATGGGTCTTGATGGCAAAGCCTGATTCTACTCTACATTTATGATCTACTATTTATATTTATGTTGTATATGCTTAAAGCTTTGCCAGATTGTTCTTGAGAAAGTAAAGGTATGTCTTATCTCATTAAAAAGTAGATAGCAGGGATGTCTGGGGGGCTCAGTCAGTTGAGCCACTGCCTTCAGCTCGGGTCATGATCCCAGGGTCCTGAGATCGAGTCCCACACTGGGCTCCTTGCTTGGCAGGGTGCTTGCTTCTCTCTCTGCCTCTACCTGCTGTTCTGCCTGCTTGTGTGCGCTCTCCCCCCCCCCCCTCTGACAAATAAATAAATAAATAATCTTAAGGGGAAATAAAGGAGATAGCAGGTGCTGCTAAGAGATGGGAGTGAATGCCCAAGAGACCTCTAATATAGCATCTCTGAGGACTCTCTTTCCTTAAAGCAGCAGCACACTGTTATGGGTTTAATTGCATACCCTTAACATTCATGTGTTGAAGCCCTAACCCCCTAGTACCTAGAATGTGACTTTATTTGAAAGTAGAGTTGTTGCAGATGTAATTAGGTAAGGAGAAGTCATTCTGATGGGCCTCAAATTCAATATGACTTGGTGTCCTTGTAAAAAGAGAAAATTGGGTAAAGACACAGAGAAAACACCATGTGAAGACAAAGGCACTGAGCTTGGCAACACAGCAGCGGCCAAGGAATAGCGAAGATTGCTGCAAACCCTCAGAGGGGAGGGGGAGGGGTCGGCAACAGATTTTCCCCCGTCCCCCCGACCAGAAGCTACTGCCCCTGACCATACCTTGATCTTGTACTTTCAGCTTCCTGAACTCTGAGACAGGACATTTTTGGGGTTTAAGCTGTTCAGTTTGTAGCAAACTAACCATACCCACACATACAAGGTTTCCCATGTAGACGTTTTCTGCTGGCAAAGACCATCTCCCGAGGGGCCACTTTCATTCCCAGGGGACACTTACTTCAGCCCCAAGCTCCCAGGAGTCCAAGGGTTTTGCTTTCTTTCTCCCAGAAAACCCCAGCTTGAGAGATAAGCCTCCTAACCCCTGACCTTCAGCTCTGGGATTGCCTGATTCCAACCATTTTTCCTTCCAGAGACTCTGGCATTGTCGTGGGCTTCCTCTGCATGCCCGCGCTTAAGATAAACCAGAAGTGCTTTATCATACTTCTGATTCAGACTCATCTTCAGGGTTTAATCATAAGCTCTAAAAGCCATCAGTCCTCTCTGAAAATGCCATTTCTTTTGGAGGTGTGATTGTCAACAGGAGTGTCCAAGTTTCCCCCACAGGTCAGGAGTTCCTGTCACTGACTTACAGATCTGTATGTGCCCCAAACTTTGTGAGTCCCCTCCAGTCAGTTTTAAAGGTACTTATTTATAGGACTGTATTTTATCAGGTCATGATAAAATATTAATCCTCAAGTATTAAAAATTTATCTAGTAGTTTAGAGGCCTGGGTGGCTTAGTCAGTAAAGTGTCTGACTCTTGGTTTCGGCTCAGGTCATGATCTCAGGGTCATGAGATCAAGTCCCACATGGGGTTCCACACTCAGCATGGAGACTGCTTGAGATTCTCTCTCTTTTCCTCTGCCCCTCCCACTCATGCGCTTTTTCTTTCTCCATAAAATAGGTAAGTAAATCTTCTTTTTTTTTTTTTAATGTGACTAGTGGTTCATAAATGAATCCATGAGATAATTTGATTTCAAAATGGAAGTCTTCATACTTAAGTAAAGCCTCTTTTTTAAAGGAATGGACAGCAATTGTCCCTTTAAAAATGATCAATTCTTCCCAATTCTTGTTTATAGGAATGATAAACAAGTGCCAGGACAAGAAAGGAACAGCACACACTGTCCTCAATGAGCTCTGAGTCTAGAGGGGAAAGTAGATAAAGAAATCAAGGATGAACTACAGAGAAGCTAGTGTTGTGTGATGCACATGTATTGGAGAAAAGAGGTGCACACTAACTCAGCAGAAAATGGCACAGTCAGTATAAGTTGAAACAGGCTCTAAAAGTCATGGATGTTTGAACTTGAGTGAGCGTTATTCTGATAGTAGTACAAGAGCTTTCCAGAAAGAAGATACAAGAGTTAATATTTTGTGAGCACCTGTTAGGTTAACATCATGCTAAATATAATTCTGTACATTTATGTCTTTATTGTGACTTTTTGAGATGGGTACTATAATTAAAATTTTTTATTATTATAAAACAGATATAACAAATTGTATAGTTTTTACCACTTGAAGTGCTCAGTTGAGGCATTAACTACACATTGTTGTATAACTGGTCCTAACACCTAGTTCCAGAACTTACTCATTTTCCCAAAATAAAACTCTGCACCCATTTTAAACAGTTAACTCCCCATACCCAGTCTCTCCAGCCCTGGGAAACCCCTTCTACTTTCTGTCTCTATGAATTTGACTACACTAGGTACCTCATATTGGTGTAACCATGCAATATTTGCCCTTTGATAACCAGCTTATTCCACTCTGTAGATGGTCTTCAAGGTCTATGTTGGCTCGTATTAGGATTTCCGTACTTTTTAAGGTGAATAATATCCCACTATGTGTCTATGCCACATTTTGTTTGCACCTTTATCCAAAGATGGTTGCTTGGGTTGCTTCTGTGACTTGGTAAATTGGGAATAATGTTGCTGTGAACATGAGTGTACAAATATCTACTCAAATCTGTGCTTTCTTTTTGCTTATACCCAGATGTGGAATTGCTGGATCACGTGGCAATTTGGGGATTACCTGAAAACACCTGGACACCAATTTTTAATTTTTTTGAAGACACACTGTACTGTTCTCTGCAGAGGCTGTATTATTTTACATCCCTGCTAGCAATGCGCAAGAGTTCCAGGTTCTCCACATCCTTGTCAACCCTTGCTGTTTTCCAGGGTTTTCTTTTTTCTTTTTTTCTCATAGCCATCCTCATGGGTGCAAAGTGATACCACACTATGATGAAGGAAAGAGTATGCTGATATCTGTCTTTTTTCAGATGAGGAACCAAAAGCTTATGAACTTGCCCAAGGTCACCTGGCCAGTATATGGCAGAATCAGGATTTAAACCCGAGTCCCTCCTACTGTGGTTCTCAGTTCTCAAACATGATACCGCCTGGCACCCTGGGGAGCTGGAAGGGAGCACAGGAGACTTGCAGAATATAAATAGAGAAACGAGTTGGGGTGGGGGAGCTGAGAATGGGGATGAGGTCCTAAAGTATGCAGGGGCCAAATCATAAAGACCTTTGTGTTTTTTCCTAGAAAAAGCTTTAGTTCTTATAAACAACTTGGAAACCTAAAATGTATATAGCAGCCATATTAGTCTAAGGATAAAGAGAAGGAAACACGAGATGAGACCATGGGAAAAAAAAAAAAAAAAAAAAAAACCAAAAACCCCATTTCTCAGAAATGTAATCAGAATAGCTGTAGGTTAAGACCTAATGTAAGGAATAACTTATTTTTTCCATCAATGTACAACCGAAAATAACCAGAATAATGTTGGCTTCACATATTTCCATTTGTACTGAGCAAGGATATTTTGGGGCATCTTATGGAAAATATAACCTCAAGGGTTAAGGGAGCATTCATAAGGCATCTCAGTGAATTCCTATACGGAATTTGTACTTATATGAGGCAAAACCTCTGGCACATAGTCCTAGACAAGGGGCCCCACAAGGAAGGAAGGATCCCCCTGTCCTTTTGGGGTTTCGTCTGTCTAGGCCTGCCCAGACAGCCTGCACTCAGGATTGGGGAAGGAGTGAGGGATCCCTGTGTAGGAGAGACTCAGGAACCTCTGGATATACCTAGCATCAAGGGTGCCAATGGCCAGAGCTTCCCCCTTTGGGAACTTCCCCTCTTATGAATGCTCAGGTGAGATCAAGCCAAAGATCAAGAAGAAAGGTACAGTGCCTATGAGATGGGACCGAGCAGGGAAGGGAGGGCCCCGCAGAGAGGGATGCTGTTTGTGCCCCAGCGGGCTGAAGGTCCACAGTGCTGAAGCCCCCCAGCACACAGGGCCTCCTAAAGAAAACCCTAGAGGCTCTCAGACCTCCGGGCAGGACAGATGGCCAGGAGCCTGGGAAGCTCCCATCACCAAGCAGGCAGAACGTACAGCTTCTCCACTTTTCTTGGCCCTCCCCAAGCCCAACTATCCTCCAGGATAGTCTGACTGAGCCCAATAAAGCATCCCCAGCGACATCTCAGAAAAGGGACAGGCATAAGGACAGGGAGCAGAATTAGACAAAGCACGTGCACCCGCCCTCCCATGGCCTTGGGTAGCTGCAGGTTGGGCAGGTGCGTGGCAGGTGACTCTGGGGAGAGGTTGGGTGGGGCTGATCCGGGGCCCGGCCCGCTGAGGTGGCTTTGGGGCAGGGGGTTGGGAGTCCTGGCAGGACAGTGCCACATGAGGCTCAGCTCCTTCCTTGCCGAGGAAAGCCAGCAGAAAGCAAGCTTCTGTTCCCGGTGAGCCTCAGAGGCCTGTTGTTGGGCAGGGTAGGCATGATTCACTCTCATTTGCCTAGAGGCAAGGGAGTCACGGAGAGGTGAGGTCACTTCCTGACATCAAGCAGGCCCTAGCGGGGCAACTGGGGACTGGAGCCCGGGCTCCCAGTGCCCAGTCCCAAGCTGGTCCCTTTGCCTTCCTCCTCTCCACCCCACATGCCTCCCATGTCTCAGGGGCCACCTTAAGCCTGATTTCAGGAGTGCGCACACTCGTGTGATGTGGCTTTCCGCGTTCCCCACAGGAGGCCTGTGTGTATGCACACGTGGGTGTGCGGTGTGAAGGCGTGCTCGTTACTCTGTGCAGGTGTAATCGCATGCTCGCAAATTCAACACACACGTGCGCGAGCTAGCACAAGTCTCTCCTGCCTGCCCCTCCCTTGGTAAGCTCAGGGCCCACTGGATATTCCCTCCTCTCCCGCCCCGAGTGAAGGAAGGGGCGCTCTCTGCCCTCAAGGCCCCTCTTCTCCCAGTTTGCCTTCAGGCCAGGAACCTTCTCTTCTCTCCGTGTTCTCAGTCTCTCTCTTTCCCTTGGGTTTTTCCTCCACCTTCAGGCATTCGCAGGCGTCCCTTAGCATTTGAAAACACCCACCCTTCCTGGCTCGGGTTCTCTCCTCCTCTCCAGACGTCTCCTCCCCCTCAACCCCCACATTCCCCTCACCTGTCCAGTTTCTCCAGAGGGCCTACATTTGCAACCTCCACTTCCCAACACCAGCATCTGCCCTTCTAGCTGCTCGCTGCCTGCCGTCCCCTAACATCCTCCTTTAAAAGGGTCCTTCTTCCCAAGACTGCCCTTGACTACAGAGCTCCCAACGGGTGGAGACTTTTCTCATTGCCTCTCTTTCTCTCACCGGACCGGAGGCTCCTCTCCACTGTACTTTGAAGATTTCTCTGGAATCTGACCTTTGTCTCCATCCTCAGTACCCTGGACTTGTGGTGGTCTCCTGGAAAACTCATGTCTCCAGCTCGTACCATTTCTCTAAACCCAGCAGTTTGGGGCAGAGCACATTGTGCTCAAGAGCTGATGGCAGTTCCCCCAGGGCTGGCTGAACTGCTCAGAAGCTCAGCCCAGACCTGAAAAGCTTCTGGTTTTCAGCCTTGTCCCCGCTGTGTGCCCATGACACTCAGCACAGCATAACGATTTTGCCTTCCCTAATTGGACTGCAAGCTGGGAGAGGGCAGGGACTCTGTCTTCCCCCAGAGCCTAACCCAGTGCTTGGCACAAACATGCCCAATATCTATTGAATCAGTGAGTGAGCAGATGAATGAATGAAGTTGGCTGTCTCTGTGTGAGAGGAGCCATGGGCCTCACGGGGAGGGTCCCAATATTACTAGCAAGCTGCAAGGTCCTTCCTAGCCACCAGCTCTGCTCCACCATGGGCTCGGCCTCCTTGCTGCGTGAGCTAGTATTAGCATAACACGGGGTTCCTCCACTCCCCAGGTACCAGAGTGGGCTCCAGCCCACCTCCCTTAAGGGATGGGGCAGGGGCAGATGACCTGGGGTGACCTACTGACAGTCCCCATGTCCTGGCTCAGGAAGCCTTTGCCCTTCTCTGAGCTCTAGTGGGTGGTGGATTCTGTTCCATCTTCCACGTAGCTGGAGGATCGCAGTGGTTGTTCCTCTGGCAGGGGACAGAGGCTCAGGTCTGTGAAGAGCCAGGTAGGAGTCTCAGAGTCATGTTGCTTTGTGGGTATGGCTGGTGCAGCTGAGTACCCGGGGGGCAGGAAATGGGTGGTCCTGGGGTGAGGCATTGGAGAAAAGGCTTTCATCACTTAGGGACTGTGTTTCCTAAGCCCCTATTGTGCCTACACTTCTGAGAATTTTGCCTCTAATGGTTCATTTTAATGGCTAGCGCTAGAATGGAGAGAAGATTCTGGGCACAGAGTAGTCAGTGTGAAGTTCTGACTGAGGAGAAGGATGGGGTGATAGTTTTTGGGTGGGTCTGAGAATTCAGTTCTGGCTTAGCCTTGGGGGAACTGGGACATGGTCTTCTGGGTGGGCCAAGGGCTTCTGGAGATAACTTCTTTTCCCCTCTCAGGGCCAGGGGAGCAGAGGCAGGGAAGAAGCCATTCAAACAGTAGGATGGGTTTAGCTGGGCAAGAGGTGGGACCACCCAAGAGTGACAGGGCCGGGGTCCAGCCAGAGGCCCAGAGGGCCTCTACACAAGCAGTGTAGACAGAGCTGCACCTGCTGGGGTACCCAGAGGTTAGCTGAACCTGTTTCAAAGGCAACTTGAAGATCAGGGGTAGGGAGTTGTCTTGGTCCATTTGGGTTGCTGTGGTAAAGTACCATAAGCCAGGTGGCTTATCAGCCACAGACATTTATTTCTCACAGCTCTGGAGGCCAGAAGCCCAAGATCAGGTTGACAGCCTGGTTAGTTCTGATGAAGGCCCTCTCCTGGACTGCAGATTGCCTGACTCCCCCCTTCTCCCTCAAGTGGCAGAAAGAGGGCAAGGGAGCTCTCTGGGGCCTCTGATCTAAGGGCACTTTATGAGGCCGCCACCCTCATGACCTAGTCACCTCTCAAAGGCCCTACCTCCTAGGCCCAACACACTGGGATTAGGATTTATCATATGAATTTGAGAGGACACAAGCTTTCAGTCTGTAACAGGTGTTGGTGCTGATCTTGCCATAGTACTGGGTTTGTGGAGATAAAAGAAGGAGGCTGCTTGAGGGTTTGGGGAAGCCTTGAGTGGTGGGCTCCTGCTTGAACCCTCCTGCCCTTGATCCTTAGGGTAAGATTAGGCAAGTCATACAGGCTCTCTGGGTTTCTGTTTTCCAACAGGGACTGGAGAAGACGCTTGGCCATGTCTTATGATTTCCCGGGAAGTGGGAGACTCAGTGAGTTAAAGGGCAAAACAAAAACAGTGAAAAATGAAACAGGAAAGTGCCCAAACTCTTGAGAAACCATTGGTGTATCAGAGGTCAAGCTGTGCTTGGCTGGTCACAGAAACCCCCACGAGAGGCCACACACCTGTCCCACCTACCAGTGACACCTGGGCTTGAGGCCACGATCCTGGACGCCTGGGTTCTCAACCTGACCCTGCCTCTGGTTCCCGTGCTCTTGTCTGAACCTCCGCGCCTGAGGCTTTCCAGCTATAAAATGGGAATTTTCTGTGGTCCAAGATTATGCCTCAGTTTATCAAACACTGTGAGGAAGAGCAGACCTTGCAGGAAGACAGCCTTGGGTCTGAGAGGGGAAGAGGAAGGGGAGGAAGTGAGAGGCTGAGCCAGGTCCTCGTGTCCAGGTGGTGGGGGAGGACCACGGAGCAGGTGCTGTTGCCATGGAGAGAATCTTGGCCAGCAGCCTCCACTCTGCTCTGAGCCTGGCTGCCGTCATGAGTTTCTCTCTCAGCCTTAGCTGAACGGAGACTGTGTTCTTGAGGGAGATCCTGCCTCAGGGTGAGGAAGAAAAAACAGAGGAGGTCAGGTCTCTCTCCTCACGGCAGAGTCCAGGAAGCCCCTAGGCACCCAAGGATCACTCTGTTCCTGGAGGCCCTCAGAAGGACAACTTACAAGCCCGTTGGAGATGACTGCACCGGCATTTAAAGAGCCCCCAGAGCAGCTCCTCTTGCTGTCTCTGACCTCCCGTCACTGCCAAGCCTGCTGTTCCTTCGTCCCTCCGCCCCTCCCTCGCTTCCTACCTTCCTTCCTTCCTCCTTCCCATAATCGCCTGTTGACCAGCTCCTCTCTGCTTGCACTGAGCTGGATGCCGGAGACACAGATGGAGAAGACTGCTGCTGCCTTCAGGGGACACCAAGGCCTGGGGACAGACAAGGGAACACTCAGTGACCTCTCTGGGGTGGTGAAGGCCCCTCGGAGCTGGACAGAGGAAGCAATGCCACATGGGGCCTATAGGTGGCAGCAGACGCCCACCACGGCCTGCTGGGGCTCCAGGATACCTGAGGGCAGGTACCCACCCAGGTGCCAAGGGCTGATGTGGACCTCTGCCAGTGGGTTGGCTGTTGGGGGAGACCAGCATCTTGAGTCTCTGTTCACCCCGTCCTTAGAAAGACTTCTGGCTCCTCCGCTTCTTGTCCTGAGGCCTTCCCGTCACGTTTGGGAAGCAGCATCAAAGGGACCTGGCTGTTCCTGGGAGGGGCCAGACATTCTCCATGTACCTGGTAAACCCTCATAATAACTCTGCCAACCAGCCGTCCTCAGCCCCATTCTACAGATGCAGAGATCAAGGCTCTCAGCAATGAAGGCGACTCCCAAGTGAAGGAACAGCTGTGTCTGATTCTGTTTCCATGAAGCCCATGAGGCTATGTGGACACACCCTTTGTTAGCAGCTGGGGGGAGGGGCAGGACCCCAGCTCCCCTGAACTTTGTAGCAGGCTTTTCCAATCCACGTGGGGAGTCCCTCTTTCTGCTCGGCTGCTAGTCTTCTTTACTTCTGCTATCCTTCCTTCTCACACCCCGGTGTGCTTACTATAGTGCTCACTATCCCACATCGTGTCCAAGAACATGAACACTGTCTTCATGCCTGTCTATGCAATATTATAATGGAAATGACTTGTCATGCTCGTGTTGTGGCGAACTGCTTCCAAAGCCTTCTGCTCTGGGACTTTACTTTTGCCAATACCCTTTCAGCAAGTATCTTGCTTCTCCCTTTCTTTTTCCCCAGGTCTTTGATCCTTCAAAGCCCAGCATGTGCCCCTCCTCCAGGCAACTAATCTGGAGACTTGCAGTGCACCCGGGCCTTGCCTCTCTTTGGGCTCCTGCTCCTTTCCCTGCTGGGCTCTCACAGCCAGCTAGGCCCGGCTTGATGTTAGGGAGGCAGGGCCGGATGACAAGAGGCCAGAGTGCTTGTTCGACGTGCCCTATGGCAGGTGCCTTCCCTTACTATCTGTGTGACTCAGAGAAACCTACTTAACTTTTCTGAGCCTCTTCTGAGCCCCTCCATAAAGATAGGCTCAATCATACTGCCTACCTCGGAGGGTCTCTCTGCCGGTTCAATGAGCTGCTCACAGTTCAATAAGGTAGGGTATATAGGGCAGTGAAGGCACCCCGAGAATGGGAGTCATGTACATGGAGCTCCCAAAGCGCCTTGTATGATGTTTTGCACATACTGGTTGGTAAATACATACAACTGTGTTGCAAAAGCCTGACCCCTTTTCCACCATGGCCCGATTCCCAGACCTGGCTCTTGTCTCCCTGGGAGAACACCGGAGGATGGTTTTACCCTTCCCTACCTTGCTGTGGGGGCTGAGGCTGCCCTCGCCCTATTCCTATCCTCCCAACCAGGCAGTTTCTGTCTGAGAAACTTGGAGCAGGGGAAAAAGGCTTTGGAAACAATAGGCCAGGCATGTGTCCAACTCCACCCGCGGCTCATGGAGCCTCATATCCTGGTCTGTACAATGGGCCTGTTGGATCGTTGGTGCATGGTTTGGAATGAGACACAAGAAGAGGTTCTGTGAAATCCTCTGCATTTCACAGGCTTAGCCACTGTTACTGTCATTCAGATTACCTCTCCTTGGGTCTTCTGGTCTCGTGTGCACTCCCCAGACTGAAACCCCTTTTCTCCTGGAGGCCCCTCCCAACCTGTGTCTTCCCTAATGAATGACTTATTTCCACAGGGCTTGGCACAGAATGGATGTTAAGCCTTTCTCCTCCCTCTTTGGGCTGCCTTAAGCCTTTCTTTTGCCTCTTTGCTGCCTTTTAAAATCTTAAATCTTCCCAACAATCCACCCCATGGTAGGAACAACAGCTGAGTTCTTACCGTGTTTCCTGCCCTGTACTAAAGGGCTTTCCGTGCATTGTCTGAGTAAATCTTCAGAACAGTAGGCACTGGCCTCATCCATTTTTAAAAATGAGTAAACTGAGACTTCAGAGGTTTCTTGACAAGAGGTAACTTGTCCACGGTTCCGCAGTTGGTTAGGTCTGCTCATGGAGCAGCACGTAAACCAAGAAAATCCGACTCTGGTAGCCTGTGCTCTTCCCCGGTGGGGCGTGCTAAGGCCTATATAGCCTTCTGGATGCTTCAGCTGTGAGCCTGAGGGAAGGGGCATGATTTCATCACGTCTGAGTTCCCCCACGGTACCTGGTGTGGGGCGCCTAAGTGGGAGCTCTGGGCGGGAATCAAAGGATATGGCTTCTGGGTCGTACTACGTTGTTGTTGTTGTCTGTGTGACTTGGGGCAAGTCAACAGGACCTCTCTGAAGGGGGTCATCCCTGCCCACTGGTCGGAAGGATTGGATTACAGTACGTATCTGAAAGGTTAGTCCCCTCTGCCAGAGTCACTGAGGCACGGGGGTCTACATGGAGACCCCTGGTGCAGGAGCCCCAGACCACTAGCAGGAGTCCCCTGCTTCCCCAGCCCACACCTCCCCTCAGCATGAGGCTCTCTTTCTCTCAATCTCTCAGTCTTTCTCGGATCCACCAAAGCCTGTGGCCCCAGAGCCCGTCTCCTTTTGTCTACTTTGTATGAGGAAGTTGTGATTTTCCTGTGTACTGATTTACTATCCTGGGGCAGATGCCAGGGCACTCAGTAATAAGTTCATCCATGGAACCTAGCTGGGTGGGTGCAGAGTAACCACTGGGGCCGTGAGAGAGAATGCTGTCCCCAGTGACGCCAGCTGCCCCTGTCCCATTTTGGCCCAGGTCCCTCCTTGGAGAGAGGCTGATAGGAAACAGCACTGCATAGAGACAGGATCGGGGCTGAGACAGGAAGAGAACCTGGGTTTCTAAACTATAGCCCAGAGCACCCCCCCCCCCAACCCTTGCCCTTGGAGCTGCATTCTCTGTAATAACCTTGATGGTGCCCCTGACTGGTTTCTCCGAGGCTATGTCTCAGTTTTCGCATCTGTAAGATGGGTGAATCTTATTGACTTGTTCCCTGATGGAAGAAACTCAGGGGCCTCAGTGCTGCCTCCCCTCAAGTGTCTATCACTGTTTATGGGCAAGAGCCCCAGAGCCTGGCAGGAGAGGAAGCAGCTAGCATGGCTGTCTGGAAGCAGGGGCATGGAGGGGGGACTGTCCATCCTTAGCTGAACTAGTAACAGGGAACGGAATGTAGTCAGGGTTTGGGGAGCTCTGGCAGATGTTCTGGGGGACCACAGGTCTTCCAACTCTTCCTTACCTTTCTGCTTGGCCCTAACTCCCTGTGGGCCCCATCTCTCTGCCTTGTTCCCTTTCCTGTAGCCTTTTGACCCATCCGAGGCAGCTCCCAGACACACATCTGCTCCCTGTATCTCAGGATGGGCTCATTATTCAGCCTGCCATGCCTCACCCAGCTTCACCCTGCTCACTCTTCAGGACCCACTTTAAATATCAGCACCTTCTCCAGAAGCAGGCCCTGACTCCTGACTCAGCCTGGACTTGAGTGCTCTCTCTCATGGGCTGCACAGTGCAGAGATGCGTCTTCTGTGAGACCACTGACCTCAGTTCTCCTTGTATCGGTTACTGGTGTGTGTGTGTGTGTGTGTGTGTGTGTGTGTTTGTGCACCTCTTGCCCAGGACAAAGTATGGAGTAATACTTAAATGAGTGAACTAGTCAAATGTGACTGTACAAAGAATCCCACACTGGGCCCTGCCATGAACTTGCTGTGTGATGTTGGACTGGCCCCTTGCCCTCTCTGGGCCTGAGTTTCTAAATATGTACAATAAGGCAGATTGCTGGATGTCCCCTAAGGTGTTCTCCAGCTCAGACCCTCTAGCATTCTACATTCTGTACCTCCAGGGTGGTGCTCTCTGCCAGGGGAGGAAGAGCGCCCTGCAAGGAGCAGTGCTTGCAAACAGCCTGCGGAGAGAGGGGGAAAGAGGGCCCAAGAGAGTCTGCGTGACTAAAGCAGAGTGATGAGAGCAGGTGGGATGAGAGCTGGAGGCCGAGGAGGCCGAGGCTGAGGACAACAGACACTGAGTCCTAACTGTGTGCCAGGCACCATTCCAGCACTCAACACATCAATTCTCATGGCAGTCCCGTGAGAGAGTACCATAATGACCCCGTTTTACAGACGAGGGAACTGGGATATGGGGGGGCGGTCAGAAGGTAACCTGCCCAGGGTCACACTGACAGGGAGTAGTGGGTCAGGTTGCACATTTAGGCAGTAAGATCCAGAACTCCTTGCATCGCTGAGTTGAGTGTTGAACCATAAAGGTTCTTGAACTTGGCACTGTGAAGTTTTATGTCTTCCCTAGAAGCGATGGCAGCTGTCGATGGGTTATGCATTATATCCTCACAGAATTCGATGTGTTTCGCAAAGGTCACTCTGGCTGCCATGGGGACGAGCAAGGAGCTGGGATGTGTCTGGGGTAGTGTAGCACAGATGCGTTAGGAAGCATGGCAGTCGACCTTGAGAGTTATGATGGAAACTCTGGGGTGGGCATAGTGGGGATGGGAAGACTGGATCAAACCGAGAGAGATTTAGGAAAGAAAATTCCCATGGTGTTGGTGGTGAATTAGATATAGGCAGTGAGGAAAAGGGAGGGTGCGGTGGAAGAGAATCCAGACTCCAGAAGCGGAGGAGGCTCGGGGAGATCATGAATTTGAAGACCTGTTGAATGTGGCGCTACCCGTGAGAGATCCCAGGGGAAACAGCCAAGAGCAGGCGGCTATACGAGTCTAGTGAAAGACTATGCTCTCTTTGCCATAGGTAATTAATGCCATGGGAGTGAATGAAACTTGCCAAGGAGAAAGTACAGAGCAAGGTGCAGGGCTCCAAGTTTTAACGGACCAATATTGGGGAAAAGTCTACACTGGAGACCCAAAAGGAGTGGCCAGAGAAAACCACTAGGTGTCCCTGAAGCCACAGGAGGACAATGATGAGCAAAGTCAGGTAAGACTCCGGTTAAAAAGCGGACTGTGTCCAAGCAGCTGTGGGTGCTGGCAGCCACTGTTCTTGGGGAGCAGATGGGCAGGAATCTAGGGATAGCAGAGAAATGATGGGAGGAGGTCAGGAGAAGAAGACAGCATGGGACAGGAGCTATCTGGAGAAGCTGGGTTGTAAAGAAGAAAGATGGTCCTAGGTGGCGGGGAAGGAGGACCACGTGAGCCGCTTTCGGTCTCTCCACCCTCTTCTCCCATTCCCTCCCTCTCTTGCTCCCTTCCTCCCTCCTTTCCTTCCTCATGATAGGAGGGTGTTGAACGTATTTAAAGGCATAGAAAGCACTCCCCTCTGGGGAAGAGACCATCACTTCAATAAGACTCCTGAGATAAGTTTGGGCCGCAGCCTCTGCCCTGAAACAGAGGAAAGGGAGACGGTATGTGTGCTATGTGGGTAATTTATTGGTTTGGTATGGAAGCTGAGGGACTCCCTGTCTGGTGGCTGTTTTCTTCTCTGACAAACAGAAAGCAGGGACGTCTGCAAAGACTTGGGGATCGGAAGGGGTCTGGAGGCACGAGGAAAATAGAGCAGGTGTGTGTTACGGCCAATTTAATGTTAAAACCTGTTTAACTATTAGGGCCTCCTTAGCCAGAGCAACTCCATATTGCCCCGGTAGCCATATTGTTTACATCCACGGACTTCATTCTGGGAATAATGGCCCTAGTAGTTCCTTGTATGGTTCCGGGTATCGATTCCGGGAGTAAACGCCTTAACAATAGAAGCCACATACCTTGGATCTGCGGTTATGCCCTATAAAACCAGCCTGTGAGATCGGGAGGGGGTCACTCTCTTTGGAGGTGGCCCTGGCCGGTCAGTTTGACTTCTAATGCTTGGCATAGAATAAAGCTCTACATAACTTTCACTTTGTCTCAGTCTTGTTCCCCCGGTCAGTCTGACTTCTAATGCTTGGTATAGAATAAGGCGTTGCATAACTTTCACTTTGTCTCAGCCTCATTCCTTTGATAACGGACCCCAACAGTGTGAAACAATTATGGAAAGAGGAAAGGAGTTAACCAGGGAAACCAAGAGGATTTCTGAGAGGCATTAAGAAGACACTTCAAGGCTGGGGATTGTGGCTTTGTAGGGAGCCAGACTGCCCTGCCCCCTGACTCCCCTACCGCCACCCCAGTGCATGGCTGTTGGGTACAAATGTGGAGAGAGTGAGTGGCTGGCTTCATCCAGGGCTGGGGCTTTGCCACATGTGCTGATTAAGGATGAGGGACAAAGGAATGTAGGGTCTTGGCAAAAACACATAATTGGATGAAAGACTGTGGGATATAATAAGCCGGAGAGAGGAGAAAAGTCCATACAGGACAAGCTGGATGAACTGGAAGAAAGCAGAGGACTGTGGACAGGTGAGAAGGAAGAGCAGTTTGGTGGGAATTGTTGAGCCATAAAGCTGGAGGCTGAGGAGCTGGTAGAGAGGGGGATGCTTGATGTGGTCTTCTTGGAAGTAGAACAGTCATGAATAATGACAAAGTCCAAGGTAGGACATGGGAGTGGATGGCTGAGGTTGAGTGAGGGGGAAGGTCAGTGGCAGGAGGGCACTCAAGTTGCTGAACGGCCAGCGTGCCAGCTGGGTTACTCTCCGTGGGGATGGTGGTCCATCCAGGATGATCATGGGCAGCTTGTGGTGGAGGAATTCAGTAAATCACGAGCCAAAGTCTTCGATTAATGACATGGCAGGGTGGGGAGTGGTTGGAAGGCAACTAACTAGTGACCGCAGTGAGTGGGCAGAGAGGGTCAGAGGTAAAAAATAATGAGATGGAAAGGAGAGGATCCTGTCCCAATATCATGTCAGCTGTGGGGGGAGGGGACCAACATCCTTATAGCATAAGAAGAAACCAAGACCTAAGAGGTTAAGTAATATGTCCTAACTAGCAGCTGGTAAATGGGGTAAGAGTGGGGACTTGAAGCTCCCCTCCCCCATCTCCCGAGTTACCCTCTTCCTACCCACATGGGTCATCAGAGAGAGGAGAGGTCCAGGAGTCAGCAGAATGGCTCGCTTTACAGAATGAATAGAAGCTGGGTTTGTGATTTTTTACCCAGAGATACAGAGATACCACCCCTCACCTCCCAGGATGGTTAGGGATGAAATGCTCTCTCTAGAATCAGTAGCATCACTTCTGTCTTGACATGCTATGACATGACCTCATGGCACTACTGATCATTTGAGAGCCTCTTGAGGACGGTGTCAAGAGCAGAGATGCGGTGGGGGCAGGTTGTCACATTCCTGGGGTAGCCAATGTCATTGGCGTAACAACACAACTCTGCCTCCATCCCATTGAGTCCTGGCTTCTGTCATAGGGGGAAAGTAGTGGCACTTTATGGTACGGTACTGAGCCCCATAGTCCCTCTGGGAAAGAACATTTCCATCCTAGATTAAGCAGGATGGGCATAGTATGAGGCTGTCAAATAGGGCTGGATTTTCTTATTTGGCAGGATGTGGATTTCCTGGGGTTTCCCTACTGATAAGCTCTACTCTTTCCTATAGCAATTTCAAGGCAACAGTTGTTTGGGTCTTTCAAGGTCAATTGCCCTTTCTTGATGCCCACCCCAGCTGACTCCGGCGGAAACCCTCTATTTCAGAGAAGTGTCACAGTGCAGTGGGAGAGCCAGCCTCCCCTGGCAAGCCAGGATCAAGCTTGCCATTCACTGGCTGTGAGCTTTATGTTATTTATCTTTCTGAAGCTCAGGTTTCTCATCTGTAAAAATGGGGACACCTCCCTGGAGGATTACGAGGATGAAATGAAGGGACACATATATCACCTTCATCCTGGGCTTCACTGCAAGAGGATAGGTGGTCAGTCCACTGTAGGTTTCTCTTGCATGGACAGTGGGGCTTCAGCCTTGGGACAGCCTTGGGACTGAGCCCCCCAGCAGAGGTCTGACTGGGAGGGTAGGATGATACACAAGCTTCAGTGGACAGGGCAGCATCTGGGGATGGCAGGCATCATCTTCCAAAGCCAGCTTCCAAATGGCTAAGTACCCTAGGAAAGGGACAGTGTGGGCTGTGACCCATGTCCCTTTACAAAATATTTGTTAGCCCATGGCTGTGAGGAAAGTTCAGGTGTTAAAAAGAAGTTTTCAGAAGATGCTTTAGAAATTTGGCATTGTTGAGACATCCAAGTGGCATCTCTTTGGGCTTCTTTTTAGTGATTTTTTTTTTCTAATTTCAGTTTTCTAGTGATTCATTTTTGTTGTATTAAAACAACAGCAACAACAACACTGATCTGGAGTAGACCCTGCAGAAAAGACACTGTTCCTTCTCCACATGTAATCTGAGAAGCACTGATCCTGATAAAACAAAAGCCATCTTAAAACCAACTAAGTACAATGAAGAGCTGATTACAAAAACTAGCTGTCCCACATTGGTAAGATGGCAGTTTCTTTATTGCCTCAAGGCAGAAACTCCAATTCTGCTTTGCACTTACCCAGGCCCCAGCCCACAGGCTCTGTGAGCCCTGGTCCCTGGTTTGAAGTTCATTGCCTGAAACCTCAGCCCATCCCAGTGCCTCCATCTTCGTTTCCAGCAACATGGCCTGAATCCAGATGTAGGTCGTGTCTTGTTGCATCAGCATCAGCCTGGAGTTTGGAGACCAGACAGCTGGGATGGAGGAGCCCACAGGCCTGGCCTTTCGGACACTACTGAGTTTGGGGGGATGAGGGGCAGGCACAGTGAGACCCCTTGAGGGGTCAGGTGAGATTCCTTTCCATATACCATGGGCTCTGCTCCTGGAGGGCCAAGGTTCCAGGAGTCGCAGCTGCTGGCCTAGGACAGAAAGCCACAGGGAGAGGCTGTAAGGAGGCCTGGGCATCTTGGAAAGGCTGGGGGACAGCTACAGAACTCCTCTTCTACCCCCCATCCTGCGATCGCACTCTGCTCCTTGGCATGTAGGGTGCTCAAAGCTAAAAGCCGCACAGACCCAGCAGGACCATCCGCGCACCTGTTGCCCCCTCCTTTGGCATGGCTTTCAGTGAAAATGTTTACCAGAAGAGTCTAAATGTGTTTTATATAAAACAACTTCCTTTTTAGGACGGGAAAGTAAAGTATTTGTGGGACATTTCCTTTGCTACTCTGCCTGCCTCGCCTGTAGTGGCTCGGTATCAGGTTCCCCCCTATCTGTGAGCTCCTGGGGACAGGGCGGCCATCTGCATGCCTCAGGGTGCTTGATGTGGGGACTTCCACGTAGTAGGACCTCAGCAAATGCTTGTGACGTATATAAAAGCTAACAAATAGCTTGTGGAAACAGAAATCAAGAAAGTGGAGCAAAGACTGTGCCTTCACCTACCTGGGACCCAAGTCTGGCCTCTGAGAATAAAACCTGTGACACCATTATAAGCTGTGTGAAGACCTGACAAAGAGCCAGAGTATCTAGGTCACTTGAAGCCCCCACCTCTCCCACTCCTGGGAAGTGTCTTCCCTTCACACAGAGGATGAACAAGGCCGATCTGGAAGACACCTCATAGACAAGGCTGGGGAAGTTAACTCCTTTGTTGCCAGTAGCGTAGGGCACGTAGTTCTGCGTAGACCACAACCCCAGCCACTGGTGGCAAGATATTAGCCTAAATGTAGCCCAGTGTGAGTGTGTGTGTGTGTGCGGGGGCGGTGCCAGGGGTCCCCTGCTCCCTAGGGCGCTGGCCCGCTTGGGAGAAGAGGAGCATGGTACCGCCCAGAGTTCACAGGAAGCCCCCCGAGGTCCTTCCCACCTCCACTCCGCCTAGGACCGTTAACTGTGATCTGAACTTGGATTGCAACCAGAACAACTCCTGGTGTGAGAAATCCAGAGCCTTCTGGCTGCCTCTGTACCACTCTGGTATCTCTCTTCTGATCTTCTACTGATCTTTGCTTTGTGCTCCTGGAGTCGCCTTCATGTGTGAGCGATGAAGGTTTCCAGTGTTGACTCCTCTTTAAAGAGAGGACTTGGAAGAGGGAGATCACAGACCACCATGTGGGCCAGGCAGTGGGGTTCGGCATGGCGGCTGTGAGCAAGAGCGGGGGGCTGCCCCCTGCTGGGGTCTCTCCAGCTACTTACCCCTGGAGCCATGCGATGCATGCCAGGCTCCCAAGGAGGTGATGTGGGCAAAATTCTACAGTTCAGGAGGATGCTGCTGGGCAGAACAGGACAGAGGAACCACGAGGTGAGGATCGGTGAGGTCTATGGGGTTTCCTGGGGATTGGCCACCCACTGGGGTCACTCTGTGCTGCGCAGTGTGAGCTGAGCACCAATCATACCAGAATACCAGGGAAGCCCGCCAGGGCTGTGTACCTGAGAAGTGCCTGTGACTGCACAGAGCGCGGCTACTCATTATCACCCCCACCTCCTGCTACAGCCATAAATCTCAGATAACACGGATGTCCAGGCTCCAAGAGGTCAAGCTGTGGCTCTGACACTCCTGCCTTAGCTCATCGGACTGGGTACAGAGAGGAACTGAAATCCTCTTAGCTGGGACTTCACCCAAACAGGATTGATCACCTGGACATCTGTGGTTCACAAGGGACTGACCAATCACCTCGGGGCTCCTTCTTGGGAAATCTGACACATTAATCTAGAATATCTCGAGCTGCGCTGTCCAGGATGGCGGCCACCCCCTTACATGGGGCTCTTTTAGTAGAACACTTGCATCATCACAGAAAGTTCTGCTCACGACTGCTGAAGAGAAAACAGGTTCTGTTCCTATGGGTGTTACTCAGAGATTCGACACTGGGTCTCTTGTGTGTGCTGGGACGGGTGTCCGCCCTGAATGACAGCGCTCAAAGTCTGTGTCAGGTACCTGGACAGCCCGTCTATCTGGTTGGTCGGTTTGGTGGGGACAAGAAAGGCAGCGGCTCAGTAAACACCGTCTGCAGCAGGGGTGACATGGCTGACTTATGACAAGATTCCCCTTTCAGCTACTCAGTCATTTTCCAGACGTTCATGGGGTACCGGTTATGTCTCCACATCATGTCTAGACGCTGGGGGTTCACCAGGGACAAGACCGTTGTGGTTCCTGTCCTTGTTGAAGGTTCAGTCCTGTGTGGTTGGACACTAGTGTCACAGATGGAATGTGGATCCTTACCAGAATGGCTGTAGATTTCTCTCCGCATCTATTTTAACCAACCGCCTGGGATTTTCAGTGAAAAGACACAGTAAAATTCTAAAGGTTGCAAATTGTGTTTCAAGTGAGCAGTGTACAACCCTCCCCATAACTGCCTCAGGCTTTCTCTCTGGGGCTCGGAAATGCAGCCTGTCCGCCGGGACCATCTGGACACACTTAGAACAATGGAGGTGACACAAGGGTCCTCAAAGCAGCTTGGGAGGCCCCCAAAGGGAGCTCCTGGGGGGCAGCAGGAGTAAACACAGGCCGAGTGGCTGCTGAAATGGTTTGGCTGTCGAGGCTAATGCACTGAGGTTCAAAGCTTTGAAGAAAGTCTGCAGGGCAGTAACAACAAACGACTTTGATTTAATTACGGACCACAGACTTTCTAACTGACTTTTGAGGGGAGACAGCACTTCTAAGATCCAAGTCTGGCAAGAATTTGCCATAGGTGCTTTTTTTCAGGTTATTTTACAGACTGACATTTTTGTGAGACTCAGGAAATAAACAAGCCCTTTGAAATCCTGTGTGTGTGTGTGTGAGAGAGAGAGAGAGAGACAGAGAGACAGAGAGACACCACAATTTTCTAACTTTAAAATAGCATAGTTTGTGCTCCATTATAATGTGTGTCCCAAATTATAACTAGAACTCTTTTTGAGTTCTCGGAACAGTGTGTATAGAGGTATGTTGCAAATTGTTTTATGGAAAAATACTTTTTGGGGACGTGTGTATCAGGGGTTCTTTTTCTTCTTCTTCTTCTTCTTTTTTTTTTTTTTTAAAGATTTTATTTATTTATTTGACAGAGAGAGATCACAAGTAGGCAGAGAAGCAAGCAGGGAGGTGGGGGAAGCAGGCTCCCCGCTAGCAGAGAGCCCAATGCGGGGCTTGATGCAGGGCTGATTGAAGGGCTTGAGGCGGGGCTCCAACCCAGGACCCTGGGATCATGACTTGAGCCGAAGGCAGAGGCTTTAACCCACTGAGCCACTCAGGTGCCCCAGGGGCTCTTTTAATTTATATTTCAGGCAACTGTTTAAAGGGTTGAGTGATGCAATTATTTGTATTGAGAAGCGGCCCATTCTCTCGTGAGCATTTCTTGGGGACTTACTGTGTGCTTAGCACCCACCTGGCTACGGGGTGAGATATGAAGAGAAGTGAGAAAAACTTCGTTTTATAAAGCTGGCAGATTCTCAGGAGAGACAAGCATAGGTCAGGAGGGAGAGATTTACCCTCATGGAGGGGATCCAGGAAGGCTTCTTGAAAGAGGGGGCCGTGGGCTTGGGCCTGGTATGTTCAACTGTCAGCGGGCTCAGTGCACCAAGGAAAGGACTTCTCCAGACTCCACTAGCATGTTCAGGCCTCTGGTCTCCATCCTTCATGTTGGCAATTGTCCCCAAATTGAACTTCATATTTTTTTTTTCTGCAACTTTAAGAATTCAGTTGGGACAGATGGAGATTTACAACAAAACTCTAAAATTTGATTTGTTTTTATAATGGATTTGTGAAGTCTTTCTTGGGGTGATATTCTTATCATGAAATATATGCCATGTGCCTGAGCTTGGGAAGCTCGAGGTAGTGATTCCACGGGTAGTTGAGTCAGAGACCTGGCCTTGGATCCTGGCTCCGCTCTAGTGAAATCCTGGGGAAGTCCCTAGGTCCTCTTGGAGCCTCAGCTTATTCACCTGGGAAATGGTATCAAAATGACTCTTCCATGGATGCTGTCTGTGGTTAGAATTTGATAAGGTACTTCGGTGGATTTCTCAGCACACTCACAGGCACGAAGTAGGTGTTTGGTTATTGTTGGTTAAAATACACCTGACCCCTTCTTGGCTTCATTCCCATCTTAACTCACCGATGCTATTCTGTGGTCGCTTACAACTCAATACCAACAACGGGGAAGCCAAGTCCTTTGGGTGAGGGGTAGTTGAGGCAAAAGGCTTTTCATGGAGTTGTTTTTAAGTAAACGTCTAGAGGGAGCTCTTTTATATGAGGAAAGTTCTGGCCTATCTTGTCAAAAACACCCTCTCTGGGTGGTCCAACTCAAGGTAATGGGGCCAGGACTCATCTCACTTTGGCTTTCGTAACACCATGTTGAAATACCCTGTATTCAGGTTGGTCTCCCAGAGATGACCATGAGTTCCTTTCAGACTGTGATTCTTCTTAATAACTCAGCAGCCTACTCAGTGCCAGGTACGAAGTTGGTGCTCAGTACTTGATGAACCACTAGCTGGATATATGGGTTTCATTCTGAACCAGAGCTATGGTCAGACACCAATATCTGGATTCTCTTTTCGTTCACTTCAGTGACAGACTGGAAATAAACTAAAAATGTTCATTCAGTATGCTATTTACTATCCTAGAAGAACTAGTAGCAGCATTTCCTTATGTGGGCAAACTCAGAAAACCTAGAAGAACTTAAAGGTTGAGTCTTAGCTTCATTCTCTCCAGCTTATTGCCCTGATTCATCAAGATCCTATGTTTGGGTGATCAAGAGAAATTGTGATATTCTCTAAGCTGGTGCGGATTGATTCATCCCTTCTGCTTCTCCTCAACTGTCAGACCTGGAACAGGGAGGAGAAGAGGATGTCTGGGAAAGCTAACTCAGGTTGGATATTGAACTAGCGATCCCAAAGAAGGAGAACTTCTAAGGCCTAGGAAAGTCATTAATTGATGAGTCTGCCAAGGAAGAAATGCTTTCATGGCCACATGTTTATGTCAGTCCGTGTCAACATTTCCTGCTTCCCTTTCAGTGTGAACTCAGCAGTGGCCAGTCACTCCCTGATTCACCCTGTGTGGTAACTAGTACCATTATTCATTCATTAATTCAACAATGTAGGGGAATTTAGGTATGTCGTATAGAAAACAAAAAGTACCATATAAGGCACATACAAGTATATCCTAATAAAAATCTGTTCTCCAGGAACTTGTGATTTAATAATACAGATTACTAGGTGTACACATGCTAGGTATAGCAAAAGGTAGAAAATGAAACATTAACAAGAGTCAAAGGGCCATGGGAAGCCAAGAAAGTAGAGTATCATTGCCAACGGCAGGCAGAATTACCAAAGAGGTTGAGAGGCTTTAGAAGTAAATAGGTTCAAATCCCAGAATTACCATTTACCGACTCGGGCCTGGCATGTTCAACTATCAGCTGGCTCAGTGCCATATGACCAGTCGTAAGGTACTAAACCTCTGTGGGCCTCAGTTTCTTCACTTGTCAGATTTTCGCGAGGGTTAAATGAGAAAATGGGTGTGGAACATTAGCACACAGCCTGACAAACCAATCACCAGAATTTCCGAGCTCACTCTGCAGACCAGTGCTTCTTTAGCAATCACAGATGTCCAGGTATGGCAGTCAGGGCCATTTGGTTATAAACGTGAAACGTACCTTCACTAACATTACACAAGCAAGAAATTTACTGGGAAGACCTTAGATGCTCACAGAATTGAAAAAGGGCAGAAAAGCAGGCCTTGGAAAGGATAAGACCAGGTGGTTCTGGAGTCTCTGTGGGGGCATGATCAGCAGCTAACTTCAGGGGGCTTTGCTGGAGGAAGCAGCTTTCAGTCAATTTTTATTCCTCTTTTTCCAGCCCAGGATTGGGACTCTGGGATAGTCTGCATATTGGGCTGTGTGCTAAGCTTCCTGTCTATATCTGCATAGTAGACATTGATGTTGGGCATGAAGCATAGGCAAGTCTATTCTAAAAAGACCCACAAATAATTCAGAGATGAATCAAAGTTGAGAATCACTGAAAAGTCACTATAAAAGAGAGGAGTCTCATTAGTTCTTGAGGCAGGGAAGGAGGGAGGTACAGAGCTGAATATCTCTTTAGAACTTGAACTCCATTGTGTTGGCTGGCATAGTAAGATAATGCTAGGTATGATTCAGGCTTCTTGCCTTCTAGTGGAGGAGATAAACACTATTCCCATAGCTATAAGAATCTGTACAAGGCTTTGGGGGAGCTTTGACCTTTCCTCCAGATGATTATTTTGGTCTCGGTGATACCAGTCACACCAAGGTCAGTCCAAGGCCCTTAGCAAGTGAGTGGTCTGAGAAGAAAGTGGTCTAGCATTGACCCAGGAGAGGTGGTCAGGTGGTCATCCCTGCATTTGGTGTTATCACGCCCTCAGATTGCAAAGAGAAGACCTGTAAATCATTCCAGGGAATATTCTACTCCCTGGTCCAGCCTCTTCCACAGAGGGGTTGGGTATCTGCCAGGTGACCCGTGGGAGTAACCTGCACTTGCTGAACTTTTCCATAGTACTGGGGAGGGAAGAGGGAGCAGTAGACCTGGAAGTCTGCCAAGAGATATGGAATCATGGGAATGTGCCTGACTAGCTCTGGGAGGTTGCCCAGCCCTGCTGGATGTGAGCTTCAGGATCTGTGAAGGACCAAACATTGCTCCAGACATTTTGCTCTAGGTCCATTAATCCTGATGACAAGTTCCAAAATTGCAAAGGGATTGCCCTTTGCCAGATCACATGTATCTACAGCCTGACATTAAAAAACTGACTTTGGCTTTTCTGTGTATAATTGGCACCCAAATATAGCTAAAGCAAAAAGGAAAAAAAAAAAAAGAAGAAGAAGAAAGAAAGAAAGAAAAGGAGAGAATTTTTGGCTTTTCTCACCAGTTTAAAAATTATACCATGACATTTATTGCTTCCATTATCCAAAAATGTCCATTTGGAGCAGGCTTGCCTCTCCCTTTGCAGCTACCCCACCCCTCCACAAGGTCTTCCCACACTGATCTAATCAACAATGAGGTCTTGTGTCTCAAAGTCCCATTGTGCCTTCTGTTCCTACCAGCAGAGACCCTGGACAGGATTAGATCACAGGACCAGGGCACTTCTAGCCTCTGTATGGTCTGTAAAATTTCAGAAAATGTAGATTACTATTTCCAGAGGTACTTACCTTTTTATCCTTATCTTTCATTGTCCAAAGAAAAAGTTGCTCCCTTCTGGATCCCATTTCCCTGAAGAAAGTAAGTTTCAGTCAAATCTTTGAATGTGAATGGAGAATTGATCTTGTTTCTCTTCCTCAAAATGAAGAAGGAGAACAATGCTTAATCCAAAGGAATAAATTTTCAGTTGTGGGGTTTGACGCAGCATCACTGGTGTGGAGATTTGTTTGGGCTTGGGGTGGGGGGCAGAAATAGTGGAATGTTGGTTTGGTTACCATAACAAAGGCCGAGATGCTAGTGACTCAGTCAAGGCAGAGGTTTATTTTTTTCTCTGTTAGCTAGGGCTGATATGGTGGTTCACAGTGTCAGGGGCTAAAGATCTTTCTGTCTTCTTTCTCCACCGTCCTCAGAATGTGTGGTCCAGACACCCAGTTGCAGCTCTAGCTGTCAGATCTGCGCCACTCCAGGCAGTAAAACCAGGAAGGGGACGAGAGGCTGGCCCGCACTTCACAGTGATCCAGCCTGGAAGTTGTGTGAGTGACCTTTTCTCATGCTCTGTTTTGTAGAACCTTGCCACAGAGGCAGATGCAGTTGTAAGACAGTCCGAGAAATAGAGACTTCAGTAGGGTAGCCTTGTGTCCAGGCAACACTGTGTGACCACCAAGGACATGAAAGACAGATAGTAGGGAGACCATTTGCAATCTTATTGCTGCCTTGTACTCCAGTTTTATATCTTTATAAAGGGTTTATATCTGACCTTCCAAACCTGTCTTCTTGAATGCTTCCACTAATCATTCTGCTGCCTAACTTAGAGCCCTAGGAACATTACTGCTGCTTTATTACCCTCATTTTCCTCTCCTAGATTGGCCACCAAGTCCTTTGACTGCAGAAGTACCTTCCACATCTGTCCTCTTGGCTCCCTCTGCACCCCCACTGCCTTAGTTCAGGGTTTCAACAGTCCATCTCATTCCTTGTGTTATTAATTTGTTCAATAAGCAATTACTGAGCATCTACTCTGTAGCAAGTAATAATATAGGTGTTGGCAATTAAAAAAAAAAAAATGATCCTTGCCCTTCAGTAGCTCATAGTGTAACAGGGGAGAAAAAAAACGAAACCAAACCAAATACTCCTGCAACTAGAGGCAATGCACAAGTAGCTGAAGCCAACTATTCCTCCCCCATGCCACCACGCACATAATTCTTATGCATTCTCATCATATATCATAATGGCCAAAATTAAAATGACAGAGAACAACAAAGGTTGGTAAGGATGTAGAGAAAACGGAACTTTCATATGCGGTTGGTGGGAACGCAAACTGATGAATCCCACCGTGGAAAACAGTATGGTAGTTCCACAAATATTAAAAACAATTTGAGATACAATTTGATCCAATCATTCCACTATGTGGTATATACCCAAAGAAAATGAAAACATTCATTTGAAAAGATATATGTGCCCCTGTGTCCATTATTGTGGCATTATTTACAATAACCAAAATATGGAAGCAACCTAAGTGTCCAACAACAGACGAATGAGTAAGGAAAATGTGGTCTATTTAATACATAGAATATAATGCAGCCACGAAAAAAGAAGAGACTATGCCATTTGAGACAGTGTAGATGGACCTAAAGGGTATTATGCTAAGTGAAATAAGTCAGACTGAGAAGAAACAATTATCATATGATCTTCCTGATATGAGGAAGTTGAGAAGCAACGTGGGGGATTTGGGGGGTAGGAAAAGAATAAATGAAACAAGATGGGATCAGGAGGGAGACAAACCATAAGAGACTCTTAATCTCACAAAACAAACTAGGTTTGAGGGTTGCCGGGGGTGGGGGGGGTGGGGTAGGGAGAGGGCGGTGGGGTTATGGACATTGGGGAAGGTATGTGCTATGAAGTGTGTAAAACTGGCGATTCACAGACCTGTACCCCTGGGGCTAAAAATGCATTTTATGTTAATTAAAAATTTTTAAAAAATCAGTCATACTGAGAAAGACAAATACCATACAATTCCACTCGTACGTGGAATCTAAAGAAAAAAAATGAATAAACAAAAAGTAGAATCAGAACTAAAAATATAGATGGTTTCCAGAGGTGAGAGGGCAGCAGGGTGGGAAAAATGGGTGAAAGGGAGTGAGAGATGCAGACTTCTAGCTATGGAATGAATGTCCGGGGAATAAAAAGCACAGCATAGGAATACAGTGATACTGTAACAGCCATGTAACAGGACAGGTGATGGCTACACTTGTGGTGAACAGAGCATGATATATAAAGGTGTCATATCACTAAGCTGTACACCTGAAACTAATGTAACATTGTGGAACAACTAAAATAATCTTTTTTTTTAATTTACAGATTCCACTTCTTTATGTAAGAGTGAGAGAGTAAGGGGAGGAGTAGAGAGGGGGGAAAGGACAAACAGACTTTACACTGCGCACAAAACCTGACACCGAACTCGAGCTCAACACCCCAAGATCTTGTCCTGAGCTGAAACCAAGAGTTGGACGCTTAACCACCTGGGTCACCCAGGTGGTCCATATGAAAAATAATGTTAAAAAGAAGAAAGGCAAAAGTTGATTGTGTCACTATTCGCTCTTTAAAATCAATTTCCACTCACTCCCTGCTCTGCTTTATAATTAATATGAAGAAGGCAGAGGTGATACTCAAGGTTTTAACAAATAACATGGCATGAACCCTAAGCAACCAACAGACAAGGCAGTGCCAATGTCCATAGAACCAACCCTACAAGGAAGGTTCCTCTTCCTTTGGCCCCAGACTCACATCCCCTCTTCAGACCCCACGTGCCTGGCTGCTCCAAGTTGCTCTCTGCGCGGGCATGCCATAGTCTCCCTCCACCCTGTAGTCTGCTTCTTCTGTTCCTTCTGCTCTTCCTTCTGATGAGGATCCTCTCACTCCCTTGGCGGCAAATTTTCTCCCTCCTCTTCTTCCTCGGATCTGCCCCTCCTCTTCCTGCTAGCTGATATTTCTTGAATAATTTCTTGGTTTCAGGCATTGTTCCAAACACTTTTCAACACGTGAAAGCTTATTTGACTCTCACAACTATGCGGTAACACAAGTATTGTTGTTTCTATTTTAAAGATGAGGAATCAAGGTCCAGAAAAATTAAATGAACTGTCTGTCCGTAGTCAGCCAAGGCAGATGTCATTTTCTGTGTGAAGCTTTGCAGACATACCTAGGCAGAGTTAGTTGCTTTTTGCTTTGTGTTCCCATAACACCTTGTACCTATGGCTATCATTACCCTCATTGTATTGGAGGTCCTCTGTTTACACAGTTGCTCTCCTCGGCAGCAGATGATGTGGTCTCCAGAGCCTGCAACAGCTCTTGGCCCACGATAGGCACTCAATAAAAGTCACTGCCTGTTGCAGGAATGCTTAAGTTCTAGGCAAATTTACCTTTGTGGTTCCCCACACCATTTTGTCAACAATGTCAATCATTTCCTAAAGGTATCTTTTTCATTTTTTGGTATTTCTCTTAGCCAGGACAAGCAACCTTACCTGAAAGAAAAGGAGGCAACCACCAATGTAGTATGAATTTGGGAGCTCTGAGAAAACATTTCTTACAAGTAAATGCCTTACCTACTGGCTACCTAGAAGCTTACTGGCCTGGATATCAACTCTGGTTTCAGGCTTTAACTGCTGTCAGGATCCAGATCTACCTTAAATAACCAATACAATGAGCTGTTAGGATGCATGTCTGCTTCCACGTAGGTGATGACTGGTGCAGAAGCTTTATCACAGGACTGGCGGGACCAAATAGGACAGTATTGTATGCCCACTCCCAGGAAAGGTGCAGAGATGAGAAGGGTCATGAGGAGAAATGCGGCAATATTCACCAACCCAGAGCTGGGTGATGGGGGGATAAGCGAGCTCACCAGATTGCCTTCTTCTCATTCTTCCAGGTCTGAGCCTCTGCCCAACATTGTCATTACTAAGGTCCTCAGAGCAGGAAAACAAGAGCTGGACACCGCCAACTTTCACGGAAACTAGAATCTCAACATCGTGCTCTTCTAAACCTTGGTGGTCTTTCTCCTTGGTTTTAAAAAAAAATTAAATGCATAATGAGCAAGAATAATGTCTTTTCATATCATAAAGTATGTATAAGAGATCTCTGGGGTCCTCGTTAATGACTAGAAGCTCCTTCAAGGTGATGCTGAATGTCGTACTTGAGAAGCTATCTGTCCCCTCAAAGTATCTGGTACAGTGCCTGACACATGGTGGCATAGGTCTCCATTTCTTCTGACAACACATCCCTGAGACTAATCAACAAGGAAATGTGAAATGATGTAGAACTGATTCAGTTTTTAAGATGTTACCATACACTCACGCAGACACATATATCCCAGTACAATTGAAGTCACTATGAAACCATAAGTTGTATCCTCATACTTAATATAAATCACAAACTCTTTATTTTCATAATCTCCATAATAATTGTAAATAACAACCTAATCTACCCAGAAAATGAACCATAACTGAGCTAGACATTTTCTGATATTTGCACATTTAGGTTGCTTATGTTTTTTTTAAATAATTATCAGGTTTCTAAAAAATACATAAATAATGATGTTTCATTGCTAAGTACTTCCATTTGCAGCTCTCAACAATAAGGGCTTTAAAAAATGTCCGTATCAGCACTCACTCCTAAGTAAATGAGCATTTATTCTTTAACATCTTCTAATATCTGGTCAATATTAAAATTCCCAATAGTTCTGACAATGTCTTTTTACTGTTTGCTCAAACCTAAATTCCAACAAGGCCTGCCCATGCATTGCATTTTTTGGTTATGGCTTGAGTCCCTATTAGCCTAGACTCCTCCACCTGGTCCCAATCTTCTTCTTTCTATTGACTTGGTGAGGAAGTTGGGTCAGTTTTCAATTAGAATTTTCTACCTCCTGCATTGCTTCCTGGAAATTTCATTAAGCATTCTCTTAATCCTTGCATTTAAATTAAAAGTTGGGTCTTAATCATATTCATTGGTAAAAAAAAATATTTTTTACAATATGAATTGTATCATATGAATATGAATTGTATCATATGAATCAATGTGATACAATTGTATCAATATGATACAATTCATATTCATATGATACAATTCATATTGTAAAAAATATATTTTTTGAATCATGTCAATGATTATGATACAATGTGATTATGTGAATGTGAATATGATATAATTCATATTGTATCAACAGGTACATAATGTAAAATTGTTCCACCAAAGTGATGATAAAATTTTTTTTACAGATTTTATTTATTTAACACAGAGAGAGAGAGAACACAAACAGGGGGAGCTGCAGGCAGAGGGAGAAGCAGGCTCCCCACTGAACAAGGAGCCAGACATGGGACTCGATCCCAGAACCCTGGGATCATAACCTGACCTGAAGGCAGATGCTTAACTGGCTGAGCCACCCAGATACCCCAAAAGTGATGATAAATTTAACTGATCAGTGAGCTTAAGTGGTGACAGCCTGATCTGTCCATTTTAAAGCTATACATCTTCACCCCCTTTAATTCAGCAAGTAATCAGGGGGGTGATATTTCAGTATCCTACAAATATCCGGTTCTCTTTCAATCTTTACCCTAATGATTTAAGCATCCATTGATAAATATCACCTAAATCAAATAGTTCACTAGAAGTTGTAAAATGTCAGTTTCCAGTTCTACCACTTCCTGTATACTTATTCACTGGAATTCTGTTGAGATTCTATTTCTCCCTAATTTATTAATGGGAATTCTGTAAAGAAGAGCTTCCTCTTATTAACTAGAGCTATTTAGTGAGCCTGCATTCCAGTTAATAACCGTATGTAGCAAACCGCCCCAGACAGTGGTGTAAAACAAGAACTTTATTATGTTTGTGGATCCTGTGGGTAAAGGAATTCAGACAGGGCTCAGTGGGCATCCATGTCTCTGTTCTGTGATGTCTGGGCCTCAACTGGAGAGACCAGAAGGCTGGGATGACTCAGCTGCTGGATGCACCAATAATTTGGAAGTGCCTTCACTCATAAGTTTCTTTGGGGCCAGAATAACTTGAACACTGGGCTCACACCAGAGTTCATACATTGGGACTATCTCTGTGGCTTGGGCTTCCTCACAGCATGGTGGCCTTAGGGAATCTGAACTGTTTTACTGAGAGTCTCAGGACTCCCGAATGAATGTCCCAGCAGCCATGGCAGAAGCCCAACTGCCTTTTGTGACTTATCCTCGGAAGCTGTAAAGCATCACTTTCACCCTACTCCATTAGTCAAAGTGGTGACAAGCCTGCCCAGGTTCACAGGGGGAGGACCACAACCCTACCTCTTTTTTTTTTTTTTTTTAAAGATTTTATTTATTTATTTGGCAGAGAGAGATCACAAGTAGGCACAGAGGCAGGCAGAGAGAGAGAGGAAGAAAAGCAGGCTTCCTGGTGACCAGAGAGCCTGATTCGGGGCTCGATCCCAGGACCCTGGGATCATGACCCAAGCCGAAGGCAGAGGCTTTAACCCACTGAGCCACCCAGGTGCCCCACAACCCTACCTCTTGCTGGGGAAGTGAAACAGTCACTTTGGAGATGAGTGTGTGGGATGGGAGATGCTGTGCCCACCTTTGAAAAATACAATCTGGTACAACCTAAAACAGAGTTCCTACAGGAAAGGAAGATAAATGTCTAATTCTACCCATTTAATTATCAGTAGTCAGGGTAAAAAGCCAGTGTAATGGATATCTCGAATGGTGACAAACATAGGTGTTTTCCTCAGAACTGAATGTAAGACTTTCTCATTTTTTGTAATATTATTGATGCACTGATTTTTTTTTAATAGTGTGTTTTAATCTATTCTTTTTGGCACACAGATTGCCCCAACTTTGGCTCATGAGATTCTCTTCAAACTGGCTTCTGTATCCTCTGGATAATACACCATAACCTTTCATAACTTTATTGCTTTCAGGCATGACAAGGTGTGTCAAGCTTGTATTATACATTCTCTGGCCCCCTCCTGGAATCAGCCATTTCTCTTAGCAGCTCCAATTCCTTTGAATGGAGAATGGTATTTAGAAACCAAATCTAGGCACTGAGGTTGTTCATTACCATAGGGTTGGTGTTGTGTCCAGGGTTTTCCGGTGGACAGAGCAAAAACAGAGGTTTATTTTTATTTTTTTATTTATTATTTTTTAAAAATAGGCTGCACGCCCAATATGGAGCTTGAACTCACAACCCTGAGATTGAGTCACATGCTTTACCAACTGAGTCACCCAGGCACCTTGACAGAGCTTCAGATTCTTAAAAAAGAAAAAAAAAAAAAGTGTGACATGCATCTGTGTTATCTTTAAATGTCTAAGTTTAATACTAATATTTATAATTCAAATTTAACTTTGGACATTTAGTACTAGATATTACCTAATATATATTTTTTAGTCTTAAATTATTTAAAAAATTTTTTCTCTTTCTCTTTTTTAAAATTTGTATTTAAGTTCTAGTTAGTTAACATACAGTACAATATTTGTTTCAGAAGTAGAGGCCTAATGGATTCGATTTCACACTTCTACGTTATTTGTACTATTTTGCAATATATATCTTACACTATAAAACTATCATAGAAAATAAAAAATAGCTTCAAAATAATGCTAATACCACTTCTAACAAGGTGTAATTAAAATAAAGATTTAGGGGGCTCTTGGGTGGCTCAGTGGGTTAAAGCCTCTGCCTTCAGCTCAGGTCATGATCCCAAGGTCCTGGGATAGAGCCCTGCATTAGGCTCTCTGCTTAGCAGGGAGCCTGCTTCTTCCTCTCTCTCTCTCTCTCCTGCCTGCCCCTCTGCCTACTTGTGATCTCTGCCTGTCAAATAAATAAAATCTTAAAAAAAAAAGATTTTCTTTAAAAAAAATAAAGATTTAGAACTGATTGGAGTTTTCTGTTGTCATTAGGCTTATTTATTTTTATTTATTTACTTAAAGATTGTATTTATTTATTTGAGAGAGGGCATGAGCAGGAGGAGGAAAGGGGAAGGACAGAGAGACGGGGGGAGAGAGAAGCAGACTCCCCAGTCAGGAGGAAGTCTTACAAGCTGGATCCCAGGACCCTGAGATCATGACCTGAGCTGAAACAGTTGCTTAACTGACTGAGCCACCAAGGTGCCCTTATTTATTTATTTTTAAATTTTGTCCTTGAAAAAAACCACACTATACTTATATAGCAAACATACAGTAAGTAAGTGAATGTCCGAGTATACGCAGGTGACTCTTGCGCTTTCCTGCCCCTTCACCACATCCTCTCTCATCCTATAATAAATGGTTTTATAAGATTATGCTTCCAGGGTCTCTCTTACAAATATAACCAAATATGTATGCATCATACAAAAATATGTTTGTATTTATACCCTCATCTCTCTTTACCCAAACAATAGCGTATTGTTTGTATTTTTCTGCATCTTGCTGCTTTCACTTAACAGGCTGTCCTGAAGATCACTCCATGAAACTACTAGAATTCTTCCTCATCATTTTCACAGCTGCATGCTCTCCATTGGTGGGCTTACCATCATTTATTTAATCATTCCTTGGGTAACGGAGATTCAGTTTGATTCCAATCTTTTAATTCTGAGTAAGGTCACCAGTAACGACTTTGTCCATATGTTATTTCGTGTTTGTTTTTGTGTTACTGTATCTTTGGGATAGATTCTGAGAACTAGGACTGCCAAGTACAAGGGTCGTGCACCCGTGATGTTGCCAACTCCCCTCCATAGGGGCGATGCCATCGCATTCTCAAGAGCAATGAAGGGGAACTTGGTTCCTCATAGCCTTGTCATCAGAACATGTTACCAAACTTTTAGATTTTTGCCAATCTGATAGGGGAGAGATGGTATCCTGCTGTGCTATTAGTTTGCACTTCTCAAATTATGAACATGCTTGAGCAACTTTAACATTTTAAAGTTACACTATAAAACTTTTTCCCTTTATGAGTCTTGTCCATTTCTTTGGTCTCTCTCTCTCTATTGAGCTGTTGGTCCCTTCCTTCTTCCAATAAGTACAGGGGTTGTTTTGCCATGCCAAATAAATAAATAAATAATGTTTTTCCTTTTGATGTTCTTGAATTTATCAGTATTTCCTTCCATCAATTTTTAATTACAAAGGTTTTTCTCATTATCAGGCTGTAGGAATTCATGCATTATGTCTCCACTATTTTTATGTAATAAAGAATTTGACTATTCCCTTATGAGTCTGGAAAACTTTCACTATCATAAATGATGCTTATAAACATCTTTGTGCGTACAGCTTTTCTTTATCCCTGTGTTTCAGATTATCTCCTTAAGGTAGAGGCCTATAGTGGAATTTCTGGGTCGGAGAGCACAAAACATTTTAAAGATCTTGATATATAATTCCAAATGAACAATAATTCTTGACGCCATAGGAAATGAATTGGCAACAAATTCTGAGCCTTTGTTATGGACAAAATGTTTGATCTGCTTGTCAGTTTTCATAATTCAGAGAACATACCCTAACTATAGTGCAATTCCCTGGGGTACACCTACATAGCCAGAATGTCCCTATACCTCACCTGTCATGTGGGTAAAAATGGGTTCTTTTTACCCACTTCTACCTTAATTTGCTGACTTGTTTCCCCCATTGTCATACTACTCTGTTCTTATACCAAAGCCTCCTCAGTTAGTTATGGGTTGGAGGGTTCATCAAATGTCATTTGAGGAACAAGAGTTCTTCCTCTCAGTCACCTTGTGTGTGCCCACTGCCCAAAAGCCCCTTGATAGATGCCTCATTGTTGCCTTTGAGAATGTCACATCCCATCCCTGGGCCACTTCTGCACTGTTCCTCCAGTCACCTGGTAGCTCTGGTCCCTTTGCCCTCAGGGTGCTGAAGCTGTGCTCTTTTCTTTGCAGACATGAGGAGAATCTACATCTCTGCTATGCTGTAGGTTAGAGTCTCTTGTGAAGATGATTCCTTCATTCCTACCTGCACCATTCATCCTGTCCATTGCCCTGTCTGACCATATATGTTCTGTGAACCCATCGCAGAACCTTCCCATCCAAGGCCTCCTGGCTTTCTTGCATGCAAATTCACACTACAAACATGGGGAGTTAATCAGTGTAGAGAGCAGGGCTCCCTGATGTACTTGATACAAGAGACTGAACCTGAATCTTCCTGTTCCGTCTACCATTTGGTAAGATAGATATGGAGGCTATGTGGGCGAGACAATCGTTTATTCCATTATCACAGATTTACTGAGTGCCTAGGCGTTGCTCTAGGTATTAGGGATTAGACACTAAAGAAAGAATCATTTCCTCATGGAACTTACATTCTAATGGTGAGAGAGAGATGATTAACAATTGTATAATTTCTATCACAGCAGATGTTGGGGGCGCGGATGCGGCTGTTTTAGACAGTGTTAAGGAAAGCTTCCAGAGGAAGTGATGAGACACAGAGAGACCAAGGGATATAAACCTCTAGGAGAGATTTCTTTTTTCTGAGGTGGGAACAACGGAGGGGTACTGAAGGGGGCAGCAAGGAGGTCTTGGGGTGGGCAGAGCAGGGAAGGGAAGGAGGGGCCAGGGGCTGGTCCCACTGGCTCTGCAGGTAAGCCCTAAGGATTTTGTTGCAAGTGTGATAAGAAGTCTCTGGAGGGTTTGGACAGCAGAGTAATTATCCTGATTTATTTTGAAATAAGGTTATTGGTGTTACTGTGTACTGAACAGTGTGAAGGGGGCAGAGGCGGTGTTGGGGAGACCAGGGAGATTACTGTAGTTGCCTGGACTACGTTTCCTAGTACAATTCCTAGCACAATTCAGATTTAAAATATTCTGTCTTGCTTTCCTCCTAGAACTTTAAAGAGTTATTTATTTGTTCAACCAATATTTATTGGGCACCCATCATCAGCCATGTACTGCACTAGGAGCCGGGCCACATCAATGAGTAACACAGATAAAAATAAAAATTGTTGTTTTCATGGAGCTTTTGCTCTTGGTGGTTCGGGAGGTGAACAGTATGAAAATGAACTCTGGGCTATGTTAAATAGGGATAAGCTGCAAATAAGAAAATTTAAGAGGTTAGGGAGTGTGTGTGTATGTGTGTGTGTGTTTGTGTGTGCACAAGCTCGCACATGCGTGTGCATGTGCCTGCACACACCTGCCTTAGCTGAGGTGGCAGAGATTAGGTATTAGGACGGATGCAATTTTCAGTTAAGATCGCCGA
Organism: Mustela lutreola; assembly: GCF_030435805.1. NCBI lineage: Eukaryota > Metazoa > Chordata > Mammalia > Carnivora > Mustelidae > Mustela > Mustela lutreola. The sequence continues at coordinate 98,847,730 of NC_081299.1, read as the reverse complement.
GGAAGACCTAAGAAAACTTTTTGAAAGCCTAAAGGAGGTGAGGGACTTGTCAACCACACAGTTCTAATTCTTATTTTGAAAACATGGTCATTCATAGATTCATTCAACAAGTATGTATTGAGCCCCTGCTATGTTGAGTGCTGGGTTATCAAAGTGGGTAAAATTTTAAGTTCTCTGCCTTTGTTAAACTTACAGTTCAGGGAGAAGGGAAGAATTATCAAATAATTATAAAAATCAATGTAAAATTATAATTGTAACATGTACTGAGCTGAAGTACTTGGTTTTATGATAGCATGTAGTAAAGGGATTTTGGCCCAATCAAAGTCAGGGAATACTGTTCCACTAAGGTCTAAAGGACGAATAGGCATTAACTCAACAAAGAGGGATCCAAGACCGACCTTTCCAGATGCGACAGATCGTCAAGGCCATCTGGGGGCAGGAAGTACGACATACAAGGACCAAAACATCCAGATGTTTGGTGGGGGGGGGCAGCAAATTTCTGGGCTGAAGATGCAGAATGAAGTTGTTGATGTGCAAAGCTTGTTTTTCTGTTTTTGTCCTTAGTGTGGGACTTATACATTTATCTCTTTTCTCTCTATACACAGGTTTCCTTACTGAGGAGTCGGACCTGGAAAATCATGAGAAAAGCCAATAAGATTCCATTACCTCTGAGATCGGAATTTATTCTGGTAAAATTTTAGAAGTTAATGCCACCCAAGGTGAGAGGATTTAGCTGTCCATTTGGGGTTTGGTGAGGATGAACAAGGGCCAATAGGAAAGTAGTTGATCGTAAGTTTTTAAGACAATTTTTTTGTAATTTGTAAGACAGGGTGTTAGCCTTGTTAAGAACTGCTTTTGGTCGGTCTTTAAGAAAGAGACTTTAAGGAAGAGTTCGAGGAGCTTTACTGTGTGACAGAAAAGGTCCGAGCCCTGAGCTTAGCATCTTTTTAGCCTCCCAGCAGATAGGGACAACTGGGCAACCAGTTCTTGTTTGTTTCGTGTTATTCATCGTAAACAAAATATAATGTAACATGCAATCTCCTGAAATAAAATCTGGATTCAAAGAGTAGCAACGCTTTCACCTTCACATAAATTTCAGTTTTTAACTTATTTTTTAGTCCTTTATGCAAACGAAATCTAATGCATTCTTCAAATATAAAATAGATGAATGTGGGTCTCATTAGTAGAAGGAATGAGGGTTCCTGATCCCCTTTCTTTGGCCATCTCCTTGTCCCATCATGACCTCATAGCCCCAGCATGGAGACCTAAGGCTCTGCCAAACACAGTTTGGAAACCCCAGATCTACCTGATCCTTTCTACCACCTTAGAATGCTACTGGGTGATTCACTGTACAAAATTCATTCATCTTTCCTACAGCTACTGAAATTTAATTCCTTCCTAATTGGCTTCTATGGAGATCTCCCAGAATTTCCTGGGACAGTGATTTATCCATTTAATCTGGGAGGCATAGAGGTTCCTTTCCAACTCTCCCTTGGTCTGACTTACATGGTGGCTCCCCTTCACTAGAATGGCTCTTAAACATGATTTCCTTGCTTCTTGTCTGCTGGGGGGGGCCCCAACCAACTGGCCATGGCGGGAAGAATTGTGAGAGTCTGTGAAATGGGTAAAAAGGATGACAGTCTGTCCTATCTGAGTCATTTTTCCAGGTTATCCCCACCTTTCATTGTCTTGGAGTTTCTTTGAAAACTCTGTAAGTTGTAGAGTACTGATAATAATGCAAATAATTGTTGTCCAGAGAATTTCATTTTTTTAAAGATTTTATTTATTTAGTTGACAGAGATACAGAGAGAGCACAATTAGGCAGAGTGGCAGGCAGAGGGAGAGGGAGAAGCAGGCTCTCCACTGAGCAGAGAGCCGGATGCGGGGCTCGATCCCAGGACCCTGGGATCACAACCTGAGCCGAAGGCAGCTGCTTAACTGACTGAGCCACCCAGGTGCCCCCAGAGAATTTCTAAGTATGTCTCCTGGGGATGAACTTTACTTGGTTATTGCCCTGTAGATACGGACCAATTCTGAATTTATTTATAAATGCATTTCACAGTCTTCGTGGTCAATATATGTTTGCACTTAAAAAAAAAGAAGGTTTTATTTATTTATTCATTTGAGAAAGAGAGAGAGAGAGAGGGAGCACCTGCCTGAGCCATACACCTGAGCCCAGGGGAAAGGGCAGGTGAGAGGGAGAGGGAAAAGGAGAAAATCCAAGCAGTCTCCCTGCTGAGCCTGGAATCTGACTTGGGGGCTGAATCACATGACCCTGAGATCCTCACCTGAGCAGAACCAAGGGTCAGTGGCTTAACCAACTGAGCCATCCAGGCACCCCTATGTGTGCACTTTTTGAATGTTCCTTTAATTCTCCTGTTGCATCGTACTGGTTTTCCCTTTAATGAGTTAAAAAGTCATTGACATGTGTTTACTTCATATTTGTATAAGAGTTATTTTTAGCTTCAACAAATATATCCTCTAGGAAGCAGTCACTGATGCTTGCCAAGCCCACTATGAAAGTAACAAGAGGGTGGTAGACACCTGCTCTGATGCTTGCAGACAAGTGGGGAGAAGACAGAATGCACTCCTATATTGTAAAGAATTCTTTTGTTTCTTATCCCCTCTACTCTCCCTCTTTCCTTCTCTTGGTGGTAGTTCACTGCTGGTCCCTGCTGGGTCCTCTAGGGGCCTCTCGATCTCACAGTCTTCCAGATACTTTATGCTACATCCCTGTTTCTCAACCTTATTATATTTAATTAAATGTGCAATACATGTGAGATCAGGCAAGTCTGGGCATGTTCTGCAACCACAAAGCTGACCATCAGAAGTCCATTTGTAGAGGCTCTGGAAGTCCCTTGGGACAACTCAAACCAAAGGCAGACACAAAGAGTCATAATGAACATGACTTAACAAAAAAAGCATTGATCTGGCATTGGGGGGCATTTGAGAAAATAATTTAATATCTGTCACTTAGATTTATCTCCCAGTCCATTCTCCATTAAGATTAACATCTGAATTCTATTTAGAACGGAAGAGATGCAAATGGAAACCAAACAAGCTGTCGAACTTAAAACTCTGTGGGCCTTGGGGAAGCAGCACAGGCCCTAGAGAGCCACCCAGAAGGGAGAAGGTATCAGTCTTCTCCCTACCTCTGACCTTGAGGTTGCTCTTGAAGCTTTCATTGCTTTAGACAGGATGCCCAGTGGAGTAGCAGCCAGGCCAGGAGGGCACTATTTGCTGCGATGAAAGTCACTTGGAAATAATCTTGGAGAACTCCAGGATCTGATCATGTATGTGGATGCAATAGGCCAGTGACCCCCACAGTTTGGTCAAACCTAGAAACGTTTTTTTAACTTTTTATTCAACAAATTTGGTTTTAGCTTGTTTCTAAACACTTAATGACATTTTAGTCACTGAATATAGACTTACACAAATCTGTTTCCATATAACTTATGCCTGTTGGTCCTAGCTCTGCCCCGCTCATTCCAACTCCGCTAAATGTTTTTGGCAAAAATCCCTTAACACCTTTATTGCAGAGTGACAGACACCCCGCTCAGACTGGCTTAAGCAAAAGTATGGGTGCAGGTATGGGTGCAGGAATGGGTGCAGGTAACTGGAGGGTGAGGGAGCAGAGGGCGGAGCTGCCACTGCTGTCCAGCTGGATCAAATAATGCCATGAGTTCCACCCCAATTCACGCGTCCCCCGGAGACCATATTGACTTAATTCTCAGGAAGGATTCCCCGTCATGACGATGAAGCCAGCCCTTGGCAGCTCAAGACTTTACAGGGTTCCTAGCACTCTTGATCACCCTTGAGAGAGATCTTTCCTCCCAAAAGCCGTGCGATTTTATGAATTCTGATTGGTCCCAGTTGATCACGTACCCCACTCTGAGCAGTGAGGGAAGCCCCTAGATAAAGTACTCTGCTTGGCCAGCTGGGTCCAGTGGCCACCCACACTTCTGCCGGGAAGGTTAATGCTACCTGACGCACCGCCCCCTTGGAGCTCTGCAAACACTTTTTTTGTTTCCACACTTTAAAGGCAACAGTTCGCCAGACTTCTGTCCCTGGTGAGCATAGATTCTGCAGCCAAACTGCTTTGCCTTGAGTTTTCACTCCACCGCTTCTTAGCCGTGTTCCCCCTAGGCAAATTCCTCTGGGCTCCAATTTTCTGCAAACCTGGGATAATAGTACCTCCCTCGTGGTGTTATTGAGAGAAGTAACATGTACAAAACAGTGTCTGACACATAGTGAGTGCTGTGGAAGAGTTAACTTTCATTATCATCTTCACTGTCACCATCATCACCATCATCACCATGCCCTAGGGCCAGGAAAATGACCAAGAGCCTAAGCGCCATGTATTTGAAAGAAGACTTAGAAGAAGAAAGGCAGCGTAGTTCATACTCCTATACAAGCCTCTGACTATTTCTTTCTCAGAGAAAATATACTGGAGCCACTTTTACCAGGAGATCCACAAGGAATTCAGTTAAGGATCAGCACAGTTACGGATCAATAGACTATGCTCTGGTCTGAGAGTTGGCGTTCTAAACTTCAAAGAGGATCCCTTCTCATTAAGGGAAGATGAATGGCATTTTCTGCATTCGCAGAAGTGTAGATCAGCGTCCTAAAAGAACTTGCATGCACCCAGCCCTCATCCTGATTAGTCACAGCACTTAAAAATCTGAGGGAGACAAGCATCCTTTGTGGACTTTTACGTTATAGCTCTGCCTGTTAGACTTTAGTACAACTGTATCGCCTTTGAGATATATAAACCCAATTAAAGTGTGACCGGCTTTGAAAGCAGAGGGGAGATAAGGCCTCTGAGAGCAGCTTTCTCATTTTATGCTCTTTACCAAACCCCTTGACTTTTTGCCACCTCATTCCTAGCAGTCAGCTCTGGGCTCACGTGGGTGTGTGGCCGGCAGTGAGGTTAAAAACCTTAGAGTGGGAAAGCAAGCTAATTAAGAAACAAAAAAGTACACAGACACAGGGCCCATTTCTCCAAAGATGTGTTTTGGGAGTTAGACGTTCTTGCTAGGGCATCTGAGGTGACCAGCTCAGTGTCCCTATCCATTCCCATTTCGTGCAGTAAAACCACGAGAAGGGTCCTTATTCAAGAACAGAAAACGAAGGAGCTATTTTGGTAACATCCCCTACAACCTAATACGACTCAGACCCTCAGATATCTGACCATACTAAAAGCCTTTTCCTTGACTTTCGACCAAGTGTAGCGATAGCTTTACAAGGTTTTTTCTCTAGGGAGGTGCATTCCAAAAGAAGCATTTGTCATTTACTGAGTGTCTCTTGTATAAGCAGCCTCCCTTGGATGCTCCATATCTTCTACTACAATCAGTGACTGACCACATGAGATAGACACAGGGCAGAGCCCCTGTCATCCCCACTCTCAGTCTGGATATTCCTGGCCTGAGCTCCAGACATACCGACAAGTGAGTAAGGCTCCAGGTGATTCTAGTTCCCAAACTTGGAGCTGCGGCAGCCCATGCTGAGTGGAGCAGGGATGAGCTGTCTCTTCCCAGAGCAGGTGGAAGGTTCATGAACGAAGTAAATTTAGTTCTTATTTTATCCTAGTTGGCTTGGGGACATGGCAGTAGATAAATAAGAGCAATGAGGATAAAATTATCTGCTTCACTTACAAGGTGGCTGCAAAACAATGAGAATGTATATGAAATTCATGTAGATTTTAGAGTATTATACAGAGTTATCGTAGGAAGATTCAGGTAACAAGCCTATCTATGTGTATGTGTCAGCGTTTCCAGCTATGTCCCACACAGGAACTGGATTTCTAGATCCGCTGACCTTGACTGGGACCTCTCAGAGGCTCCTGATAGAGTGAAAAATGAAAACAGGCCCAAGCATTCATAAAAATTACGGAATATCAGATATATTTTATAATTAATAAATCAATATTTTTATTAAAAATATAATCAGAATATCAGCAGTGTGAGCAAGAGATTTATAAGAGATGACTTCTTAGCACACCACTGATAGGCACAGCCTGACGATGAGACACCTATTTCCAGCTGCATGAATAACACCTTCTCATTCAGTCAGTATCTCTGTGACGGAACCAGTTCATTTGGAAATGGCTTCAAAAGTCTACATCTGAGGGGCGCCTGGGTGGCTCAGTGGGTTAAGGCCTCTGCCTTCGGCTCAGGTCATGATCCCAGGGTCCTGGGATCGAGCCCCACATTGGGGGGGGGTCTCTTCTCAGCAGGGAGTCTGTTCCCCGCACCCCTTCTCTGCTGCCTCTCTGCCTACTTGTGATCTCTGTCAAATAAATAAAATCTTAAAAAAAAAAAAAAAAAAAGTCTACATCTGAGGCCATGGTGAGTGTGAGTCCCGAACAGCTGGGCCAGGCTTGTGACAAGCCCTGAGATCTGGCTGCCCCGGACTGGCATGCCCATTGCTCACGGTCTGAGCCTCTGCCCCAGGGTAGCTGTGTGGCCCACTCAGGCTCTGGACCTCCTCATCCTCCCCACAACGGACAGAGCTGTCCTTCTGTGCTGCCCAGTGTCTAGGGAATTAAAAAGCCTTTTATCCCCCTCCTTTGTTCTTGTCTTCCTCCCTTCCTGGCCTTCCTCCTACCAGGCCTCAGTGGTGCCTCTAGTAGCCACAGTTTTGTCTCCTCAGCAGCATTTAGTCTCTCTTAGTGTAAACAACACAGCAGCCAGCACAATTAACACTCTGTTTGCAGAGCATTTTCATAGACAACTTCTTCTCTTAGCCTCCCATTCAAGAAATCATTATTATTCAAATGTAGTTATTATTATAATTCCAAGTTTACATGAGAGGAACAAGGCTCTTGGAGGTGAAGTGACTGAAGTGTCTGAGAGGAAATAACCCATAAGTGGTGAAGCCCGGACACAGCTGCAGGTAGGCTGAGTCTGACCCCCGTCTTCCCTCCAGTCAGTCAGGCCCCATCCCTGCGAGTAGACAGAGCGGCACCTCTTCCTCCACGAGTAATGACTGCGATGGCGGCTGTCATTGTTCCTCAGTTCGGTTCACTCGATGTGCCTTTGTTGCCTTTTCCATGAAAATAATTTTATATTTACAGACTAGGATTATGTAATGGAAACCTACTGGGAATTCTTATATATTTTAAATTTCAGTTTACCCACTCGTTCCTGGTTTCTTGATGCATAAAATATAATAATAATAATAATATAATTACTGTGGTTATAATAGCAGTAAACAACAAAACGTTTATAGTGTTTGGTGTTTAACAGTTTACAAGTTTCTTTCACAAATATTCTGTACTTGATTTCACCACTTCCCAAGAAGGTAGATAATGTGCCTATTTTATACAACAGCTGAAACTTAAAGAAGTGAAATGCCTAGTGCATGCTCTCTCAGCAAGTAAGTTCTCTGGGGGCTTGTACTAAAGGTTTGGCTTCTTCTATACCTTTTCTAGTACGTCTAGCACAGTGGGAGAGAATGTTACTTATGCTGTGTCCTAGGGTGGTGCCGCTGAAACTCCATCATGCCTGACAACCACTTGGAGAGCTGTTGAAACTCAGGTTCCTGGGCCCAACCACTCTGATTCAGTAGGTCTGCGATGGGGCCCTACCATTCGCATTTCTAACAAGCTTCTGCCTTATGTCGCTACTTCATGTCTGTGGATATTTTGAATAGGGCTGATAGAGTGAAAGTGACTCATTCCTCAAAACATAGTCCTCTCATCTCTAAGGAGGGTTAACAGTAGTACCTACCTCACGGAGTACTAATGAAGCAATGTGTGGAAAAGCCCCTTTACAGCTGCCTATAATGTATTATATAAAATATACTTGAACGTTGAAAGATGACACCAAGACAGTCTTACAGAGATCTCGGGGCCGCTAACGACATAATATTCTAAGCACATGGTGCCCGTGGGTTTGTGCAACAAGGAGGTTTCGTCTAAATGAGAACCGCTCCATTCAACTTGTTGTCAAGAACTTGTAGATGGGATTCCATTCTAAATCCAGGCCACACTCAGAACGCCTGCCTCCCCCTTATCACTGGGCACCGCTGATTTCCCCTCTGTGGCAGCTCAGCACCCCAGGAGTGTGATCACACTCCCCACATGGGGACAACTAACAGGGGACTGGCAGAAGGAGGGGAGAGAAAGGAACCAGGAACCCCACATCCTCACCCACGACCACGTGGGCTTCTCTTTTCACACCAGCCTTGGTCAAGCAGCCAGACTGAAGTGCAGATTTTTATTTCTTTTCATGCTTCCTCTAGTTCAGGAATTACTGGAGCCTTGAGAGTGCCAATAAGCGGTCAGCGAGAGGGAGAGTAGCCAGGGCAAAGGGCCCCTCAAACCACATGTTAGTTCATCAACCTCTGAGTGAGAGAAAATCTGCCCCATGAGGATTCACTTATTCCTCAGCTTTGGAATCAGACTGTGTCGAGTCTCTCACTATCACTTACTAGCTGCATGGATTTATGTGGGTGACTGTGTCTCCTTGAGATGTAGTTTCTTTACTGCACAAGAAGGTTAATAATGTCCTAATGCCCAGTACACTCAGTAACTCGCAGCTATCATCACCACCATCATCAACATTGCAGTCAACCAGGACTTTCTCTATGTGTTCTATGGGCTCAACAGTATGTGAGGCACTAGAAATACAGAGGTAAGAAATCCAACACCATGCCTGTCCTGGAGACATCTATAATCCAGTGTGGGAAGAGATTTGCAGGACACATGTTGCACATGCTCTTCTCAATACATGCACAAATAAGGGAAATTGGCAGAGAGGGGTAAGAGTGTCTGCAACAGCCTCCAGATTCCTCATCCTTTGCTTCTTTCCTTTTCTTTCATCCCTCTAGAACTAGGAAGGCAAATGTACCTGTCCACGGTTTAAACGCTGGATAATTGTCCCAGGTCAATATTCTCTGGTTATCCTTGAACTGCTGCTTGGCTAAGCCCTTGCCAGCCAAAACCGACAGCCACTGGGGTGAATTTACACTATCCACTCAGCGTGTTCTGTTCACACAAGGCATTTCATTCAGGTTTGGAAAGTTACAGGCTGACGCAGTTCTGGAGGTTTGTTTGCCTTTTTTTTTCTTTCTTTTTCTTTTCTTTTTTTTTTTTTTTTAATGTTTCATTTCTTTCCTTTTAGGATCTGTGCCCTAGTTGTTCTGGGAAACTTGTGACCTCTCTGTTTTTAATTGGAAGATGTCATTTTTCCATGGCAACCTATCTTGATGTCCTAAATAGAGAATCTGTAAAATCAGTTTTTCTATGAAGGGCCATGCAATTGGAATGGGAGGCTGCCCAAGGAGCACCGGTGGCCCAGTCTGGTGGCTTCACCCCTGGGGAAGGTCCCCCCAGCAGAGAAACACCACCAGGGGCTCCTGCTACAACAGACTTGCCCCACCATGGGCCCTAACAGGAGCTCTCTCGGTTTGGGCTCACAAAACCCCGTTGTTGACAGCTGAAGGAGGTGGGGTGGGATATTGCGTTCTCCGATGGCATGGGAACAAAGCCACGTCAGCCATGAATGACGGCGTCTCCAAGGCCCAGAACCCATAGGTAATAACACAGAAGCCAGGAAAACATTGATGGGAAAGAGTTGAAACCAACCCAAGCTTCATGGTGGCTGAATCTGAACTCACCCTTTCTCCACAGGATCTCACCTCCTAAAGGGAATAAGTGTCTTCAGGAAATGATGAAGGATGTAGAGAAATTACGTACTAGGCTTTGCAAGTCACTGCTGAGGAAACAGTAGTTAAATCATTTGGCAAATGGGTGATCAGTTTCTGATAAATGTCCTGATTTTTTAAATTCTGTTTTTCCTTTCTTCTATTTTTTTAAAGCATGATTTCCAGTCAGTAAGGTAGATGTGATGATAAACACAAGTCAACCTGACCATGGAGATTATATCAGTGCATTTTAATGAAACGGTGAAATGATATGCCAAGTCTTGCCTCTGTACTTGATCCGGATGGAAGGGCACCGAAGGGACCAACTCACTCAGTACACACATTAGTGAGACCCCACGACGGGCTAGAGACCACCAGCAACAGCTGACGCCTGCTGACTACTATTTCCAGGAACCGTGTATATATTACTGAAGGATTCATAATAAGAATAGCAAGGGCTTTCCCCCACTGACTGCTCATGATGTAACAAGAACTGACAATTATCTTCACCTCTAACTAATTCCATATTCACTATTATTTTCCCTGATTTGAAAATCAGGAAATTGGGATGTAGTGAGGTTGGGTGACTTTCCCAAGGTCGCAGTCTGAATATGAACCCAGTCCGTCCTGGCTCCAGCATCTGTCTGTACTTGTAACAGCTATAAATACTACTTCTTCCTACTCCGTGGAAGAAAGTCTCTGGAATCAGGCAGGCATAGTTGACATGCCGAGCTCATTCGCATCTCTGGACCTTGCAATGGCTATTCCCTCTGCCTCGAGTGCCTTCCCTCTTCGCTTGACTGGCTCCTTCTCATCATGCAGGGCTTGGCTCAAATATATTTTTCAAAATGTTTTTCCTGACCCCCAGGCCAAAGCAGCCCTCTCCACCCCAAGCCCCAGACACTGCATCCCATTTTCTTGTTTTAGTTCTTTCAGGGCTTTTCACCACCACATTGTCCTGTGTTTTATGTGTTGATTCTTTCCCATGACCAGGAGGTAAGCTCCAGTATGGTTGAGACCTCCTCTCTGTCACTGCTGTGTCTCTTGCCCACGGAACAGAGCCTGGCACAGTCAGGTACTCAGCGGCTGTTTGTTGAGTACGTGAATGGAGCACACTGGTGCTGACTTTTGTCTTGAGCACCGATTATACAGATGATAACACAGCAGCAGCAGCCACAATACTTCCAGGCAATAATGATGAAGTGTTGACCATGAGTCACAGGCTGTGCCAAACATTTATAATTGATTCCTAGGAGGTAGATACCATGGTTGCCTCTATTTTTTTTTAAAGATTTTATTTATTTATTTGACAGAGAGAGAGATCACAAATAGGCAGAGAGACAGACAGAGAGAGAGATGAGGAGAAGCAGGCTCCCTGCTGAGCAGAGAGCCCTATGCGGGACTCGATCCCAGGCCCCTGGGATCATGATCTGAGCCGAAGGTAGAGGCTTAACCCACTGAGCCACCCAGGCGCCCCGGTTGCCTCTATTTTGCGGAAGAGGAGACAACACTGAGGCTTAGGGCAGGTCATGCTGGTGTCATCAAAAGGCTGAGAGACCCTCACGGACATACCCACACACCTAACGTGAAAAATATGATGTTCTTGTGGGTGAAACAATGGAGGCAGCCAGCCAGTCCCCACCATGGCAAGTCCCTAAGGCCGCTGTACTTCCTTCTCAGTGAAAGAGGGAAGGTTGAAGCTTCATAATTAAGCAGTGTCAGGGTTGAGAATGCAGCACAGTACAGTGGACACAGAACCTGGGCACTGGCTTGGGGAATAACTGGGTTTGAATTCCGATACTGCTCCTTAGCAGCTGTGTAAGTCTAGGCAGTCTCTTGATCTCTTCCAGCCTCAGTTTCTCTGCCTGTGAAAAGGGGTAACAGCCCCGACCTGCTCGCTCTGCAGAGATGCTGTGAGGAACCCAAGTGGTGGGTCCATGAAAGCAGCCAGCCCTGTGACTAGTACACAGTCAACAGTCAGTCGACGCATCTTTCCCTCCTCCGTTCCTTTGCTGCAGCTTACTCAGCATTTACCTTCCCCTAACCCAAAAAAGCCTGTGATTTCTGGATGTTTGAATTCCATGGCCTCAGATTAAACCAAAAACTATAGGTTTCCATGGCCAGATGGCCCAGTCTTTGACCTCATTAAAGGAGGGCTGGAAAGTAAGAGTGACCAAAAAAAAAAAAAAAAAAAAAAGACAAGGATAAAGATTTTAAGGAAGAAAATAGAAACTTTTCTGACAGGGGAAAAAAATGTGTGGGAGGAGAGGCTATTGCAGGAACCACGTAACAAGAAGAGCCCTGCTGAGGGAAAAAATGGTGTCAGTCACGGATAAGTCATTGAGGACATATTTCCTTGGCTCCATTTGGAGAAGGGCGCACGTGGGGAGTGAGCCGCAGTAGCGAGCTAACGGCCCCTGGGACCTGAGGCGTCCTGTGAGCGGATGGGTACTTCAGAGCAGGCCACAGGCCAGCTGTACCTGGCAGGTGTGGCCCAACCTGAGGCAGGGGTGAGGATCCGACACTGTGCTCAGCTGCTTTTCAGCTTCTGAAAACACCTCACGGCCCTCTATTTCAGGAGACTCTCTTGGGTCGTGAAGGTGTGAAGCAATGTTAGAGGTTGATGGGTAATCAATTCTGAGGGGTTATTCACTTCACAGATTGGCTGTGATAAATCATTTAAATGGATATTTAACTTCTTTTTAAATTGGTGTTTGTTTTCTAGAGGGAGGGAGGGAGGGTTGGATGAGAGGAAGCCTCACCTGTGAGGCAGTGTCCTTTCTCCCCTCACACACAGGATACTGGGAACTGCTTGGGTTGCACGTAGGGTGGCCATTGAAGGGTGAGGATTGCCAGCTTGGTAAGGCAGGGTGGGCTGTGGGCCTGGTGCCTCAGAGGGGTGAGGATGTGCAGGAGTGACCGAGTAACTCATGCTCACCAGCAGTGAGCATGCCTGATGCTGACCTACCGCTGTGGTCCTCAGCCTGCATTTCAGCAAGATCGCACCTCAGGTAATTGGTGTGCACATTCGGGGATCAGAAGCACGGAGCTAATAAAAGCATTCCCACTTCTCTCAAGGCGTCACTGCAATCCCAGGCAGGGAAACTCTCAGATGCAAACAGCTGAGCCACAGAGTGAACCGTCTGTGTGTTTGCTGACCACCATTCAATCAAGCTTGGGTTTCTTATTATGGGGAATAAATCTCATCTCAGGCTGAACTTCAGTCTTTCTAGAAAACCTCTCTCTAGTCCTCTTTTCACATACTAGAGACTCTGTCATGATTTTATGATTGGTTAGGGTAAAGGGAGGTCAGGAGATTAGTTTAAAGTGCATGCTTTGGAGTCAGCAAAACCAGGTTTCCATCTTGGTTCTGGTTTTTCCTGGCTGTGTGAACCTAAGCAAACTCTTACTCTCTCAGGCCTTGGTTTTCTGATCCATGGAATGAGGCTAGTAAGAGCCCCTAATTCATGAGGTTATAGTAAGAATTAAATTTAAAAATAGATGCAAAGCGCTGTCACGATTTAAGTGCCCAACAACTGGCTGCTATTATTACCATTATTAAGCAATTATAATTATTCCCAGATGCTGCCGCCTTGCTCATTCATCTCAGGAACACATTTTCACGTTAGTATTCTGTCGGTAATTCACTGTGGGTATCTGGAGATCCTATTTAACAAAAAATTAATCTTCTGAGCGTGTACACTATGAAGACAGACATTCATTTGCCAGGCCTGAAGAAAAATACCAATGAAATTATATGGCGGTCCCAAGTGTAAAAAAGGCTTTTAAAGGATTCATTTCAAGCCACTTGCATTGTGCCAATTTTAGGATTTTATTCCATCTATTTGCAAAAGTGGTTTCTCTGTGCCAATTGCTAGGCGAGGCAGTGTGTGGATAAGATCCAGTCCTTGTCCTCTGGCAGGTCGCAGGGTAGCTGGAGGAACAGACACATAGACAAGAAACTGAAAGGGCTTAGAACATATGCACTGGTGGAGCATGGCAAGGTCGCAGGGTACAGTCATAACAGCAAGAAGAGAGCCTAAGTCAGTACTGGGAGGTGGCAGGGAAAGAGTGATTTTAGAGACTGACTTAAGTTTGAGGGTTGGACAGATGAAAAGGTAGAGAAAGTATGCTGGGCCAAGAGAAGAGGCCTAAAGGGGGTGTGTGTATATGTCAGACTTACAATAATGTGGTATTGCTGGTTAGTGGATGGACAAAAGGCAGAAGTCATCCCACAAAGGGCTTTAGTTTTCACACAGGAGTTTATTCTGTAGCAAGGGGGTGGCTGTTGGGTAATTTAAGCAATGGAGTGTTGAGGTCGAATTTGAGATTCTGTAAGATCCCTCCAGTGGCTGTGCAGGAAACAGTGGAAGGGAAGGCTAGAGACAGCTGCAGCAGAGAATAGAGAGTAGGAACAGAGAAAAAGGGCAGCAGTGAGGGGATATTTAGAAGATAAAATTGGATCTGGATTTCAGAGGAAGAAAGGTGTTAAAGACGATTCCTATTGTGCCAAATACGTGGAAATGTTCAGCAAACATTTCGACACACAAGTGTAACAGACACAGATCTTTGCTTACATAACAACCATCCCCTACATCCTACCCTCCTCCTTCTAGAGCCTCAATTTATTGACTTAGAGGCAGAGATCCTTTGGTAGTAGAAGGGCATAGGCCCAACCCTTAAGGATGAAGTATGATTGATCCAAACCAGTTGTGCTAATCTCTTTCCCCTTGGTCACTTAGTCAGCTGTGGGCAAGTGACTCATTTATTCTAGCTAATGAAGCATAACGAGGGGGCTTCCCTTGATGCATAAAAAGACACACAGTGGGGGAAATAACCTTTTGCTCATTTTCCCTTCTTCCTGTCTGAAAGTGAGCATAACCCCCAGAGCCCACATATCCCTTTGCAAGAGCCATCTTATGACCACAAGATAAGAGTCTGAGAACAAAGCCAATACACTGAGGGTTGACCCATCAAGGGTCCTTGATGACCCCTCGGTCCTTGACGGCACCTTCGAGCATCTGATTAAATGCTAGCAGCTACTATCTCTGAATTAAGTAAGACTTAATTCAGAGATAGTAAGTAAGACTTAAGTAAGACTTAAGACTTACTATCTCTGTGTTAAGTAAGATAAAAATGTTCTGTTAGTTTAAGGCGTTTGTTTTATTTAGGGTAGGATATAGTAAGGTAATGAGTAGACCCCAGAAGTAATGGCTCAGACACGCTAGACATCTCCTTCTTGGTTTTGGTTGCTTAAGGCTGTATGTTGCAGGTTGTTGGTGGTGGAAAGCTCAGAGACACAAACTAATGGTGTCTCTTCTATTTTCAACATGTAGCTTCTAAGGTTGCTCTGAGCATAGATAGAATCAGACAGAAGGGGGAAAAGGGAGATTTGCAGGTCAGGTCCCTAAATGGCATATTTCACTTCTACTCATATTCCACTGGTCACATCTAGCTGCAAGGGGAACTGGGAAATATAGAGTAACCAGGAAACCATATTCCAGCCTCTATGGAAGGATGGACTTTGTGGATAGCTAGTAGACTCTGCCACACCACCGTAAATTGAATTTTTTTGTTGTTGTTACTTGCAACTAAAAGAATTCCTAATTGATCTGATGGGTCTGGGGCATAAGGGAGAACTTGAAGTATATCATGCAGTTTTTCCGTATTTTTCAAGACATTGTTATATGTGATCAGTAACACCAATGCAGTGATGACATTACCTAGGAAGAGCACAGAAAGTGAGAAAAGACTTAGAGATAGAGCCCTTTACATTGTTCACAGGACCATCCAATCCAGAATTCTCCTTACTGTCTGTGAAAGAATGACTCAAACATCTTAGTGACCTAGAGAAAATGCCTTAGGTGAAAGAACAGATGAAAGAACAATTTTATAGATCAAGGTTGCCCAAGTATCTTTGTTTTGGGGGGCTTCTGGATATAAAATCCAAGTGGGACTGTCTTTGCCTTAGTTCTTTTCTCTAAGGCACTAGCTTTGACAAATAGTTGAAAGAAAGTCTTGAGCAAAATATGTTCAACTTCCTTCCTTCCCTGGTGAAGATATTTGATGTGGACACCTAGCAACACAGATCCTGAAATAACTTAATGTGGGAAATGTTCCAAGTGCAGTCCTGTTCCTTCCCCTCTTCCTTATCCTTACTCCTGAGGCTTTATGTTGGGAGACTTGATTTTTCTGGTTTTAACCATATAAGACCACAATAAAAGCAATAGATGTGGGCACTGCAACTCTCCTCCACCAAAAATCTACACTGGCATTTGAATTTCCTTGGAAGGGTGTCCCCGTTAGGCAGTGGTCTTTTCTGATAACTTTAATCACTTTAGTGTAGGTACTGATGGCTCCTGGAAGCCTGAGTTGACACAGCCTATGGGGCCTCAAGGGTATGAGGCATATACAGTCATAGTAGTGTGTCAGATTTCCTCCTCCAAGCCCTGTGCCTCAAAGCTCCCAATCCCAGTAGCTAGGAAAAATGAGAACATTCGCTTATGGCTTGGTTTGGAAACTTGAGGATATAGGCACTAATAAGTTGGAGTACTATCTATTTGTCATTCAGATAAATTCCACCAGGGCAGGAGCCATATTATCTGCATTTCACTGCATTCCCATCCCTGCCATGCTCTGTAAAACAAGGATAATAATTATTGTACATGGCATTCTTATTGTACTGTCACCATTCCAGAGATGAAGAAAAAAGAGCTTAAGTAACCACCCAAGAATCAGAGTTCACAAATGCTCCAACTGGGATCCAAGCCCAGCAGTTTGAGTTACTTCTACCCTAGAATGCCCCCCCCCATTAATCCTTGCTGTAAGGATTAAAGACTGAGGTGAAATACCTTGCTGGCGCCCAGTAAAATGCTCAATGGCCATTATCTTCATGTCATCATTCCTTCTGAATAGGTGGCCATTTTCTCACAAGACTGTGAAGTGGATTTATACTTAGTGAGCTGTCTTAATTCTTGTGTGACTAAGGGAGCTGAGCAAAAGTGATTCATTTGTTAGAAAATGTGGGGATTTTGTGACATGGTGACAACTGAGGTCTTGGTGACAGGCAGTATCTGGGGGCCCAGAGAAATAAAAGTCCCACCATCAAACTCTTTTACTTTAAGTTACAAGCTTTTACTTACTAGCAGTATTTATGAGTCCCTTAGAGAGCAACATTAAATTGAATCAATTAGTGGTTATTCTGTTCATTTTTCTTTAATAAAGCTTGTTTCCGGTGTAAAAGTAATATACAACTTGGAAAATCCAATAAAACAAAAAGAGGAAAAAATATCAACATAATTCTGCTGCTCAAGAGACCGTTGCATTAACATTTTTGTGTTCTAATTGACATTGTATTCACTTTTTAGAATTTGCTTGCTGTGTTGATAGCATGAGAGACCCTTGAATTCCCATGTACCTGAGTCATCAAACTTTCTAAATCTGGTCCCTTTGGCTTGGGACAGAAAGAGGCCCTGCTATTACTTGGTTTTTGGCCCCAGAGTCTCAAGGGTGTAGTAAGGCAGATCCTGGCAGGGCAGTGGCCAGAGGGGCCCCTCTGGACAGAGTGACAGAGGCCCCAATATCTCAGGGAAAAGCACTCCTCTCTGAGCCAGTATTCTGTACAAGGGTCGCCCCAGTCCTAGAGGAAGTTTTCCTGGGCCCGGTTCCCACCCTAGTGGTCACATCACGGTGACGCAGCAGGAAGCCGGCCTCCCCAGAGCCCAGGTCTCTCACAGGAAAGTGTCGTTAGAGGTTTCTGCATGGGCAGGCGGTCCGTGCACAATGGGTTCGCAGAAGCATTCCCAACCCGCAGGATTTGTTCACAGGCTGGAAGGCTGGCCTCGGGGCTGATCTGTGGCGTTTCCTCCATTTGGTCCCAATACTTGCGGTAATGCCTGTGGTGATGCCATAAATCAGCTCCGCTCCGCTTTCCCCGGAGAGACTTGCAGATGGATTGCCCTCTCAGCAGGCAGCGTGAGATACCTCCTTTCAGATGTCATGTACTAAACAGTGATTGACCAGAGGAATTTATTTTCCAGTTGAACAAAATAATTGTCTGAGGGCTTGGACATATTCTTCCGTTGGCCTAATATTTTTTGGTGGTCGTTGAGAGGGAGGGAGGGTCTCTGCTTTCATCTGCTCTCTGGATAGAATTTGCTTCTTTATAGAGGAGGTGAATGCAACGCCATGCTCTCCTGTTGATGTCTGACCCCTTCACATCAGTGATGAGCTTGCCCTTGGAGGTCCTTCTCCCAGTATTCCCTCAGCTAGAGGGAAGAGCAAAGAGATGAGAGTCCAAAATCCCATGTGGCATATGCTATCCCCACTGCTTGAAATTAGGCAAACTAGCTTGCCTCTCGGGGCCCTGAGCATTTTTTGAAAGCTGATTCTCTTAACTAGACACTTAATTAACTGACATTCCTGGTAGCAGTCAGTCCAAGTGCACGTGATACTCATGATAACGATCCTTGGGCCCTACAAGATCCTAAGTCACCCTCTGAGCTCCCTAAATTCTCAGGGCTCCATGCATTTTATTTATTAGAATTCCTTGAAGACTAGTGATTTGTGCACATCAGTTATGAAGACTCTAATAACCAGAACGGTGGACTACCAGAATCAGACACAGGGTGTTACCCCAATCCTTCAAACTTTATCTTGGGGCTGATGTCATGGAATGTGTTACGAGACACCAGTAGGGCTGAAGTTACCTGCATAGGACCACAGATCTATCACGGAAAGGTTTCTTGAGCTTCAGACTGGTCTAGCCAGTCTCTTTCTCTGCTGCTACCACTTCCCAGCTGTCCTGTGACACGCTGGACCCCTTGAGGCCCGGCTTGCTCTAATAGCATTCAGCCTGTGCTAAAAATACACTATCACGTGGCACAGGTGGTTGTGTTACAGCAAGGCCACATCTTAGCCACTGAGTGGGCTGCAGATCAGCTCAAAACTCAAGGTGTACATGAAGATGAAAAGGAGTTGGGAGATAAGCCCATGTCTCACAACCACTGCTCAGGACATGGTTAGACTATGGTGTTTCATTCTTCCTCTGATGGAATATTCAGTGAGACTTCTATTTCCACAGTTTCTCCTGAGGACCCCAATGTGACAAGTAACTCCACTTTCTAAAGAAGCTGCTAGACCAGCCATGTAGGATTTGCTAAGTGGTGGCCCACTGCCCCCTTCCAGCCTATATGTAGGAGAAGGCTAGAGGCTGATCAAGGATGCTGGGGGCTCAAGATTTCTTTAAAGCAGCTTATCTGAGTGTCCTGTGTGTTCCCCCAATTTCCCCCCCAATCCCGCCTCTTAATGAGAGTCAGAGGAAAACTTTTTCTCATCTTCTTTCCAAGCCGGGTGAGGAGAGTCTGCTGCCCAGTGCTGCTGGGAGAACACAGCAGGAAGGGGTGGAAGAGCTCCAGGGAAGGACATGACCATGTCCCTTGGAATCTGCCTGAGTCTCCTGGGGAGAACCCTAAAGGAAAGAGGTCGGCCAGAGCTGTTTATGAAAGTCAAAAGAAGACCACATCGCAGACAGGCTACCCTTTCAGCAGATGCTGTGGAAGACAGCTGGGTTTGAACCGTCATGAGAGAACCCCACCCTACACAGACGACCCTGAGCAGCAGCTGCTAAGGGACAGTGCCTGTCACCCTGAGCTTGTATACCCTGACAGAGCAATGCCACCCCTGTGTACCCCCGAGAGCAGGGGCTCAGGAGAACCCACTACAGAGGGAGAAAGCCACATTTGGACACCTGCCTGACTAATCACAGCAGCTCCAGCCATAACATAACACTTTGCCTTGTCCTTTCATTTCCCTTCCCCTGACCCCAACTGTGGAGGGAAAACAAGCAACAGACAAAGAGCCAGAGAGAGGGAGAGCAAAACAAAGGAGAAAGCAAAGTTCTTCCCTATGCAGGTTGGGCCAAGCCCAATGGGGTAGAAAGAAAAAGAACCCCCTGAAGTGGATGAGAAATGGAAGTTTTGTTTTCGCCTGGATTGCCGTTTTGAACCCTGAAAAAGAAGACTGTTCACCCTTGAGACTGGAAAGTACAAGGATCCATTCTCGATGCCATCCAGTGTAGGGAGATGGGCAGAGTGGAGCTGAAGGGTCGGGGGGGGGGGGATTCAGCTTTCAACCCCAACCTCTTCAATCAATGGGTCACATGAACACTTTGGAGTCAGACTTTCACTTCTAGGAAGAGGAGATAGTTTTTCCCTATTTCCTTACTAGATCCAACTAAAAACCCTGGACATTTTATATAAAGAAGGAGAAGGAAGAGGAGAGTGGGAAAGGTAGAGAGAAAATGCAAGTTGGCTAGGAACCTCGAGATGCAAAGAGGATACAGAGATGAATATGGATTTTCTTTTTGCCTCACACCTAGACTGGGTACTGGAGAAACCAGCAACATAGAAATGCCTGTGGGTCAGACATAAAAAGCCCCAACAAGTGCCTCCTCTCTCTAGACAAAGTACTGGGTAAAGAGCAGGCTACCAAAAGCAGCTTTTAGACAAAAACTATTATACTCTAATCAAACACCAAAGGAAAAAAACTGTGGTCTCCAACTTTCCCAACACCAGTCAAGATCAAGTCATGAGCCTGGACTTCTACCTTATTTCTGTGCTGTGGTGCCCTCACCTCACCCCACCTGCTGTCTGAGAGGTGAGGTGTCAGAGCAGGCCCAGCAGGGACCTGGGACTTTCATTCCCCACTGGTTATGTTAAAAAAGCAGAAATGCCTCAAAGAATCCAGATATCCACATGAGGAATCTAGAAAAGAAAAGAGCAAAATAAACCCAAAGAAAGTGAAGAAAAGAAATAATAAAGGTAGGAATAGAAATCAGTGAAATAAGAAAGAGAAAAACAATAGAGAAAATCAATGTAAAAAGGAGCTCGTTCTTTGCAAATATCAATAAAATTGGCAAACCTCTAGCGGGACAGACAAAAAATAACAGAAAACACAAATTTTATCTGGAATAAAATATAAAAAAAATTTTTTAAAAGGAATAAAACATGAAATACAACTGTAGATCCTGACATGAAAATTATAATAAAGGAATATTATAATATTATTATATTTATATTATACATAATATTTATAATATACATGATGTTTTCAATATTATATATATTTACATCTAAAGATGTAAATCTGATAACTTAGATGAAAAGGCCAAATTCCACAAACAGTACAAACTACAAAACTTCAAACTAATATGAAAGAGTTAACTATTAGAGAAAACAAATTCATAATTTAAAATCTTACCCCCCCACCCCGCAAAAAAAAATCTCCAGACCTAGATGGTTTCACTGGAGAATTCTGTCAAATGTTTAAAACAGAATTAATACCAACTCTACAAAATATCTTATAGAACAATAGAAGAGGAGGGGATACTTCCCAATTCATTTTATAAAGCTAGTAGTACCATAATACTAAAACCAAATATTGACAGTACAGAAGAAGAAAACAGCAGAATAATATACCTCGTAAATTTAGAGGCAAATATTAGCAAAGAGAATTAAGCAATATGTAGAAAAAATTATATCCATGACTAAGTGGGGTTTTTCCTTTTTATTAATACTAATTTCAGAGGTAGAATTTAGTGAGTCATCAGTTGCATATAACACCCAGCGCTCATTCCATCAAGTGCCCTCCTTAATGCCCATCACCCAATTCTCTCTACCCCCCCCCCAAGTACCTCCCTCCCTCCAGCAACCCTCAGTTCGTTCTCTGGAGTTCAGCGTCTCTTATGGTTTGCCTCCCTTTCACTTTTCACTTATTTTTCCTTCCTTTACCCTATGTTCATCTGTTTTGTTTCTTAAACTCCACCCATGAGTGAAATCATGTGGTGTTTGTCTTTCTCTGACTGATTTATTTTGCTTAGTGTAATACCCTCTAGTTCCATCCACATCATTGCAAATAGCAAGATTTCATTATTTTTGATGGTTGACTAATATTCCATTGTATGTATATGCATCACATCTTCTTTATGCATTCATCTGCTGATGAACATCTGGGTTCTTTCCATACTTTGGCTATTGTAGACATTGCTGCTATAAACACTGGGGTGCATGTGCACCCTCAAATGACTATGTTTGTATCATTTGGATAAATACCTACTAGAGCAATTGCTGGCCTAGAGGGTAGCTCTATTTTTAACTTTCCAAGGAACCTCCATACTGTTTTCCAGACTGGCTGCACCAGTTTGCATTCCTACCAATACCATAAGAAGGTTTCCCTTTCTTTGCATCCTCACCAGTATCTGTTGATTGCTGGGTTGTTAATTTTAGCCAAGTAGGATTTGCTCTATAAATGGAAGTCTGGTTAATTATTTGAAAATCAATCAACATAATCCACCTTATTAACAGGCTAAAGAAAAATCACATGATCACTTTAATTACTAAAGAAAATAAATTTGACAATATTCAATACCCATTCATGATGAAAGAACTAGGAATAGAGGAGAAATTCCTCATCTTGAAAATGAGTATTTACAAAAAATATAGAGTTAACATTACTCTTTTTTAAAAAGATTTTATTTATTTATTTGAGAGAGGGAGAGAGAGAACACAAGAGCAGAAAAAGTCAGAGGGAGAAGCAGACTCCCCATGGAGCTGGGAGCCTGATGTGGGACTCGATCCAGGGACTCCAGGATCATGACTTGAGCTGAAGGCAGTTGCTTAACCAATGGAGCCACCCAGGCACCTAGAGTTAACATTATTCTTAGTGGTGAAAGAGGGAATGCTTTCCCCTTAAGATTAGGAACAAGGCAAGGTTGTCTTCTCTGACCACTTTTGTACAGTATATTGCTAGAAGTTCTAGCTACTACAATGGGCAAGAATGCGAGGAAGGAAGGAAGAAAGGGAGGAAGGAAGGAACTCTATTTGCAGATGACATGATTGTTGATTCTTTAGGATTTTAATCAACAACAACAACAAAAAACCTCCTACAAGCAGTACATGTGTTCAACAAGATCACAGGCTATAAGACAAATGTACAAAAGCTAACTGTATTTCTATATACTAGCAATGAACACGTGGATACTGAAATTTAAAACACCATACCATTTACAACCACACACAAAAATGAAAGATTTAGATGTAATGTCCAGGACTTGTACGCTGAGAACTGCAAAATGTTAATGAAAGAAATCAAAGAAGATCAAAATAAATGGAGAGACTTTCCCTGTTCATAAACTGAAAGACTCGCTTAGTAAAGAAGTCAGACCTCCCCAGACTGACAAACAGGTTTAATGCAATTCATATTAAATAGTCTGCTAGACTTTTTGTAGATACACACAAAATTATTCAAAAATTCAGATGCAAATGCAAAGGAACTGAGATAGCTGAAACAATTTTTGAAAAGAAGAGTAAATGTGTGCAATCCACCCAATTTCACCACTGACTATACAACTGGAGTAGTGAAGACTGTGGTGCTGGAGGGATGCACACATAGGTCAGTGGAACAGCAGGGAAGCCAAAAGTAGACCCACATAAATATGCCAAACTCATTTTTGATAAGACAAACAATGTTAGAACATGTGGTCATCTGAGGGCAAGATAATGAGCCCTGATCTACACAAAAATAAACTCAAATTGGACCATGGACTTAAACTTAAAATACAAATCTAGGAAACTTTTAGGGGGGGAAAAGGAGAAAAATCTTCGGGATCTGGGGATAGCCCAAGTTCTTAGACTTGACACTAAAACATGATCAATAAAAGGGAAAATTGATAAGTTGGATTTCATTGAACTTAAAAACACTGTCTTTTCAAAATACTTCAGTAAGAGGATAAAGAGACAAACCAAGGACTGGGAGGAAATATTGGCAAACCACATATCTGACAAGAGGCTACGATCTAGAATATATTAAAAGAAAAAAACCCAAAAACTCAGCAGTAAAAAAACCCAAACAATCCACTTGGGAAATGGATAAAAGACATGGACAGATATTTTGCTGAAGAAGGCATCCAGAGAGCAAATACGCATACATGAAATTGTTCAATGTCATTGGTCATTAGGGAAATGCAAATGAAAACTACAATACGATGAGCTATCACTATACACCTCTCAGAATGACTAATACAAAACCCAGTGACAACATCAAATGATGTTAAGGATGTGGAGAAATTGGATCATTTACATGTTGTTGGCAAATATGTGAAATGGCACAATCACTCTGGAAAACCATTTGGCAGTTTCTTAAAAAACTAAACATGAGGCTACTACCATTGCCCTTGAGGCATTTACTCTGGAGAAATGAAAGCTTATTTTCACACAAAACCTGTATACACATCTTCACAGAGACTTTATTTATAATAGGCAAACACTGGACACAAGCCAGATATCTTCCGACATGCTAGTGGTTAAGCAGAATGTGCCA
Source organism: Mustela lutreola (assembly GCF_030435805.1). Taxonomy (NCBI): domain Eukaryota; kingdom Metazoa; phylum Chordata; class Mammalia; order Carnivora; family Mustelidae; genus Mustela; species Mustela lutreola. The sequence goes on along the minus strand of NC_081299.1, from coordinate 98,823,706 downwards.
CATCTGTTCAGGGACTAGCAGCAGGCAACAAGAAGGAATGGGACTGACATCCACGACAGCCTGGTGGAATCTCTGGAGAACTACGCTGACCAAACGAAGCCAAAACCCAAAGGTTATGTCATGGGATTCCACTGGTATGACATTCTTGAAAGGTCAAAATTACAGAAATAGAGAATCGAATCTAAGTGTTTTCAGGGGTAGAGGAGGGGGATGGGGGGGAGAAGTGAGGCAGCATGAAGGACCCTTGTGGCGAAGGATGTTCTGAATCTTCACTGTCTCAATGTCAATATCCTGACCGTGATATCATACTAGTTTTCCAAGATGTTATTATTGGAGAAAACTGAGTGTTAGAGACTGCATTGCATCCCCTGAAGTTCATGTTGAAGCCCTGAACCCAAGATGACTGTATTTGGAGATAGGGCCTTGAAAAAAAGTTATAAAGGTTACATGGGTTCAACAGGGTAGGGCCCTAAACCAGCCTGGTGTCCTTAGAAGAAGAGGGAGAGACACCAGCAATGAGCCTGTACAGACGAAGGGTCTTGTAAGGACACAGAAGGCATCCCCCTGCATGCCAAGGAGGGGGCTTCAGGAGAAACCACATCTGCTGACACCTTTATCTTGGACTTCCAGCCTCCAGAACTGTGAGAAATAAAGGTCTGTTGTTTAAGGTCCTCAGGCTGTGGTATTTTCTTATGGCAGTCCATGCAGACTAAGACACAGAGTAAATGGTACACAGCCTCACTCTCTATTATTTCTTACAATTGCATATTCATCTAAAATGATCTCAGAATAAAAGGCTTACCTAAAAAAAATCCTAGCATCTCAGAACTTAAACAGTTCTATCTGGAAAGTATCTGAAATACTCTTAACTTTGTTCTCTTAATTAGATTTTTTTATACCAGGCAATGCCAGGTGCCTCTTCCTGGTAGATCCATGATACTCTGTGCTATCGCCACCCTGACCTTTACCATGCGTTCCCTAAGTGCAAAGACTAGGTCTTAATCATTTTATATTTATCATGTAGCCATTTGTTTGTTGACATGATGCCTGAGACATAGTAGGGACTCGCCAAACATTTGTGGCATGGGTGTGTCAATGAATGCCTTTACGGCAGCATGAGATGACAGATTTTTGTCGAAGATCAACTGCCTGGCTGATGTATACAGGACACCTGAGAACATTTAAAGAGGAGGGTGGGTAAAATGGAGATATTAACCAATTTTTATAAGGAAGGCATTTTCCGTTGTAAACTCAAATGTTAAGACAATTCCCTATTAAGAACTGTTAAGCCATTCCAAAATTTTCCAACATCCTTTTTATATTAGCTAAAGTATTTTTATTAGAATTTAGTATTTTCTATCAAAATATTTCATAAAGATTTGATTTGCTCATTTTTCTGATGATATAACTTCTGCCATTTTTTTGTTGTTGTTGTTGGCTTCTTCCTTGTGTCAGATTTACAGATGTAAATTTTGTCTGACAGATTTGATTTTTCTGTTAGTTTTCCCCAGTAACAAATTTTACTCTACAGAGTTTTAGCCAACATCAGTCTGAGCCTCAGACATAGTAAGGTCTTAATAAATATCAGCTGTTATTATGGATTCTTTATAACAGTTATTTCTTTACAAATTTGTTTTGAGATAGATTTATACACCATAAAATTTTAATGTGTACAATTCAGTATTTGCAAGATTTTACAACCATCACTATTCAATTCTAGAATGCTTTATCACTCCAAAAAGAAACTCCATACCTGTTAGCAGTCATTCCCCATTTTCTCCTCTCCAGTCCCTGGCAAACATTAATCTACTTTCTGTCTCTACGTATTTGTCTATTCCAGACATTTCATATAAATGAAATCATGCAATATGTAGACTTTTGTGTCTGACTTTTTTTTCACTTAGTATAATGTCTTCAAGGTCCATGCATACTGTAGCACGTATCAACACTTCATTCCTTTTTATTGCCAAATAATCCAGTGTATGGTTATACCACTTTGTATATCCATTGTATGGACACAGCATTTTGTTCATCCATTCATCAACTGACAGACATTTGGGTTATTTCCACATTTTGGCTATTAGGAATAACACCGCTATGAACATTTGCTTACAAATCTTTGTATTGACATGTTTTCAGTTCCCCTAGCTATTTACCCAAAAGTTGGAATTGCTGGAATGGATTCCTACTAGCATATATGAGAGTTGTGCTTTCTCCACATACCAGTCAATAATTGTCATTGTCTGTCTTTCTTATTGTAGCCATCCTGGTCAATAGGAAGTGGTATCTCATTGCGATCTTGATTTGCATTTCCCTAATGACTAATGCTGTTGGGCATCTTTTCATGAGCTTCTTGGCCATTTGTATATCTCTTGGAGAAATTTCTTTTCAAATTCAATTTTTTCATTGGAGAATTTACCTTTTATTATTTAATTGTGAGGTTCATTTATAGATGCTGGATACAAATCCCTTATCAGATATATGATTTGCAAATATTTTCTCCCATTCTCTAGATTGTCTTTTACTTTCCTGATGGCATCCCTTGAAGTACAAAAGGTTTTAATTTTTATGAAATCCAATACATATATATATATATATGTGTGTATATATATATGTATACATACAATACATATATATGTGTATATATATACATACATATGCATGCATTGGATGTCCTAAGAAACTACCATATAATCCAAATCACAAAGAATTACACCTATATTATTATGCTTAGTGAAATAAATCAATTGGAGAAAGACAACTATCATATGATCTCTCTGATATGAGGAAGTGGAGAGGCAATGTGGGGGGTTTGGAGGGTAGGAAAAGAATTAATGAAACAAGATGGGCTCAGGAGGGAGACAAACCCTAAGAGACTCTTAATGTCACAAAACAAACTGAGGGTGGCCGGGGGTAGGGGGGTAGGGAGAGGGTGGTTGGGTTATGGACATTGGGGAGGGTATGTGCTATGGTGAGTGCTGTGAAGTGTGTAAACCTGGCGATTCACAGACCTGTACCCCTGGGGCTAATAATACATTATATGTTTATTAAAAAATTTTAAAAATTATATAAAAAAAGAATTACACCTATATTTTCTTTTATAGTTTTATCCTTACATTTTGAGTTAATTTTTTATATGGTTTAAGGCAGGAGTTCAACTTCATTCATTCCATGTGAAAATGTAGTTATCTCAGCACCATTTGTTGAAGATCATTCTTTCCTTCCGGAGTTGTTTCAGCACCTTGTTGAGAATCCACTGACCATAAATTTAAAAGTTTACTTCTGGACTGCCAATTCTATTTCATTGGTCTAATACGTCTATCCGTATCCCTGCATCATAGCCTTGATTTTTGTAGCTCTCCAGAAAGTTTTTAGATCGAGACGCATGAGTGGTTGAACTTGGTTCTTTTTAAAGATTATTTTGGCTTTTTTAGGTCCCTTGATTTCCATATAAATTTTAGGATCAGCTTGTTAATTTCTTTTATAAAAGGCAGCTAGGATTTTAATAGAGATTGTACTGAATCTGTTAATCAGTTAGAGGAGTACTGCCATCTTAACAATATTAAATCTCCTGACCCGTGAAGGTGGGACATTTTCCATTCACTTAGGTCTTTAATTTCTTTCTATGATGTTTTGTAGTTTCCAGTGTACAAGTCTTCTACTTCTTTTGTTTGTGTACAAACTAGATAAAAGACTGATAGAATTTATTTTTTAAGTTAACACATGAGAAACTTTTCTCCTCTTTGTAAGACAGAATGAGTGAGGCCAGAGAAAAGGACAGATGTACAGTGAGACTGAGGGAAAGGCTAAGCCTTTGCAGTGAGTTCACTGTTCAGCCCTTTAGTGTCTGGCAATGTCAAAGCAAATGAGAATATTTGGGCACCACAAAGGCAGAGTATAAACTTTAGGCTAAAAGGATCCAGCTCTGGCAGTGAGAGGGAGGCCTCTGACACACTTCCCATTATATCTCATGGTTCTTCCTTGGCCTCCAAATATGAGTCTGGTCCTGTCAGTAGTAACCTCCCAGAGGAACTTTAATATTTCCATGAACTTTTCTATTCTGTAATCACCTGAACACAGAGTCAGGAATCATTTGGGATGGGAATGCTTCCCCTAGTTCTTCTTGACCTACCATGCTGCAAAAGACCACTGATGCCAAACATCCTCATTCAATCAGCAAATAGCACTTCAGGAGTGGCCTGCCTTTCATCCCCTATGGCAAAGGGGGGGGAAGACAGGAGCAGCTGGGGAAAAAACAGCAACAGGGACTCTCTTGAGTCTAAAACTGAGTTGTGGAAAAAATCCTGAGAAATCCCACTGGAAAGAGTGGGAAAGAATCCACATGAAAGATTTTATTGCTTGTGACAAACTCCTGCTGCTCCCATAAATTTTTCTACAAACTACACTAACATTATAAATGCAACACACACACACACACCATCTAACATATTGATGGGGCTGCATTTATAGTGTGCTCCCCAGAAGAAAATATTCACTTCAGTTTAAATATCTTAAATGCAAATGAAAATACAATTTCAAATATCAAATTTTCAAAGACTTTCCCATTCTGAAGTAGACTCAGTCCCTCCCTATCTCATTTAGGATAATTCTACTACCAAAAACTAAAGCAGATATTTATATTGATTTAATTTAATTTTTAAAAGATTTTATTTATTTATTTGACAGAGAGAAAGCACAAGTAGTCAGAGTGGCAGGCAGAGAGAAAGGAAGAAGCAGGCTCCCTGCTGAACAAGAAGCAGGATGCTGGGCTCCATCCGATCCCAGAATCATGACCTGAGCCAAAGGCAGATGTTTAACTGAATGAGCCACCCAGGTGCCCCTAATTTAATTTAGTTTAATTTACAGAAGTGCCACTCCTTGATTCACCAGAATATTTTTGCTACCACTCTTTTAGAGTGGTGCTTCATAAAAAGCTCAAGATATTTGACCCTTATTATATGAATTGTTTTGCCAGCATTCCTGGGAGTACGTAAGAAAGAAGGCAGAATAAAAAAGAAAAAGAAAGAAAGAAAGAAAGCAAGCAGATGAGGTAAGAAGCAGTTTAATCCTCCTCATTACACAGATGAGGAAACTGAGACATGGGAAGGAATGGGATTTCACTCATTCATCAATGTCTTCATTCATCAATCATTTACTGAGAGCCATTGTGTATTAGGCCCTACTTTTAGATGCTAGGGTTACAGAAACTGTCTTGGCTCCTCTTTTCATGGAGTTTCTAGTCTTATGGGAGAGCCAGATTTTTATTTTCAAAATGCAAACCTGATCATGTCACATCTTTATTTCTGGGGTTTTCTACAGATTCCAGAATAAAGACTAACTCTCTCACCATCTTCCCCCATATCCACTAACATTAGACTCATCTCATTTCTGCCCCAATACCCACCAAAGGTCCAACTCTTTCACCCACAAAGTCTGTATGTTTTTGGTTTTTTGCGACAATGTATTTATTTAATTTCTGTTTTAGTTTTATCAAGTTTTAAGGGCATATAGTTTATAAAGTTGGTATTTCTTATAAAGTCCTGTAATAAGGAATCATGTCCCTCTTTTTTTTTTTTTTTTTTTTTTCTGACTCAGACTCACTCCCTTTAGGTCCTCAGTTGATTCTTTTGATATTTACATCCTCCTCCGTCGATAACATTCTGGCATTGCCCTGTGCCGGTGTTTGGTTCAAGCAAACCAGACTCTATCTGTTGGCTTCACAGAGGAGTGGAGTATGAGGCTTTGGTTTTATTTCCCCCACATCACCACATTCTGTTCCCATCACTACTGACTGTCCTAACTTCTTATTCTAAATCCAGATTTTATAATCAAAAGCAGACTTTATGTGCTACAAATTATAGCATAAATTTATATTTCTTGTTGCTGGTTCAGAAACAGCTGAATAAAAGGCTCAGCTCTTGAGAAAAAAAGATAAAAGACATTGACTGGTTTAATTTTTTTTTTTTAAAGATTTTATTTATTTATTTGACAGAGATCACAAGTAGGCAGAGAGGCAGGCAGAGAGAGAGAGAGGGAAGCAGGCTTCCTGCAGAGCAGAGAGCCCGATGCGGGGCTCGATCCCAGGACCCTGAGATCATGACCCGAGCCGAAGGCAGCAGCCCAACCCACTGAGCCACCCAGGCGCCCCGGGTTTAATTTTTTTGACGAGAAAGACTCTCAAGGGTAACTTCTTCTCTTTTAACTGCAGAGATACTGATGTCTAGGCTGAAGGTCACATGGCAAGTGGGTGACAGGCGGGCCCTGGCAAGTAATTCTCCTTATCCCGTTTCCAGTTTCCAGTTCTCGTCAGCATGTGGCATGCTGTGAACAAGCTTTCAAGAAACATGAATTGAGGACTGATCACTGAATGTGGTGACACTGAAGCTATTTGCCTTCAGGTAACGAAGGAATAGATCTGAGTAGAAGTACAAGAGCTGAGGTTTGAAACCACGCTGTTCCCGAGCTCAACACTTTCCTTCTTTAATCAACATCACACTGCTTCTGTGATTCTCAGACCAGGATCATCCCCAGTTCTTGGAACCTGAAACTATGCAGCCTCCTGTCAGCCTCAAAGGCCTGTGTAAGTAAGTAAATAAAAATGCAAACTGTGCCCTAGAAGAATGCCTGGCATGTGGTAAGCGCCTAGTAAATGTTAGCTGCCTTGTAAAACTGCCTTCCCCCCACCTCCCCTCTCCTCTCCTACTCTGTGTTCCTCTGCCTCTACTCCCTGTACCTCCCTCCTCCTCACTGACCAACTACCTTTTTTCTCTTGATCCTGACAAATACCCTTCCTTTCCTCTGATTTTCCTCATGAAGGGTTTCTGCCAGTTGGATTTCTTACCATTGTCCACATGTAGTTACAATTTTTATGCCCTTGGCCTTTTTTCTCCATTTTTTTAAACCTGCCTTCCATTTGTAAATTGGCAACAAATGACCCCAGAATCGTCTCACTTGGGTCCCACTGCCCTCGGGTGTTCCTCCTCTTGCCTCTTCACGTCAATTTCTTAATCACCAAAACCAGTCCCTTCCAAGAAGTCCTTCCTGAGCTAGGCAAACCAGCTTCACATCCGCAGGGAGAAAGAATCCAAGTGCCATGACCCCCAGGTACTCCCATTCGGCAACTACCTTCTCACGCTTCAGAGACTTCACTGGTTTCCTTATCTGTAAAGTAAGGACACTGTACCGAGCCCCCCAATTCTTGGATTTCATACATACTTTTGTTTCATTCCAAATATTAGATCCTGCTCTGAGATGGGGCTCTGCATACTCCAAGAACAGCCAATGACTGCTGAACCTGCTTTGGCTCTTTTCTTTGGTTTTAGTCTTCCTTGGAAAAAAAATAAAATTAGTTAGCTTCAGAAACTGTTGGTGGAAGACCCTGTGTATATTACACTATGCAAAAAATGAGAGCAAATTAAGACCATCTTTCCCTCATCATTCTGGGAATACTCACTTTTGGGAAGAGAGGTAACTAAACACCTATACATTTTTAAATCCACTCTCTGTAATGAAACAGAAAAACAAACCTCTTGGCAAGAAATGGATCTTTAAGGGTGACTTCTCTTCCTTTCTTTTGCCCTTCTCTAGATTAAGTGATAGCTCCTCTGTATTTGAAATTCTGCTCTATCTGGTCTCTTCAAACACCACTGCCCTCAAAATTTCCATGTTATTATTTTAAATACCCCTTGCCCAATAATGAGCCAAAAAAAAAAAAAAAAAAAAAAAAAAGGAATAAAGGGTTGAAAGGGAAGATTGAGGGAGAAGAAAAGGAAATGAAAAATTAGATTAACATCCGATATACCTTAGGCCTTTCTCTAGTCACTTAATACATGCTGTTCAATTGAATACTAACAATGCTGCTAGGTAATCACAGTTACGCTTTCAGAGTGGAGGAGATGGAGGCTCAGGGAGGCTAAGTCATTCACTGTCATTGTCTCTTCTTGTGCAGTTGCTTTGGGCCAGTTAAGCTATAATCAAGTTCTGCTTGACTCCAAAGACTGGGCTATTTTATTTTATTTTATATTTTTATTTTGCTTTGCTTTACTGATTATCCATGGCTGCTAAACAAAGTACCACCAAGATCCAGTTACTTAAAGCAACACTGATTATCTCACAAGCTCTGAGTCAAGAACCTGGGTGGGTTCAGCTGGGTGCTTCTGACCCACGGTCTCTTGGGGCAATCAAGGCTCTGGCAGGGGGCTGCTAGCATCTCCAGGCTCACTCGTGTGGCAGTAGAGAGGCCAACATGGCAAGAAATTTATACACCAGATGGCAGCTGGCTTCCCCAGGAGAGTCACTGACAGAGAGGGAGAACACTCAAGATGGCAGCCACAGTCTTTCTATAAACTACTCTTGCAAGTGACACGCTAACACTTCTACTGTACTCCATTCTGTAGAAGTGAGTCAGTAGGCCCAACCTACTCAAGGGGAAGGGGTTACACAAGGACATGAGCACCAGGAGGTGGGGTCTTTGGGAGTCTTGTGCAAATGATCTCCCTGAGCTCATCTTTATGTCGGAAAATATTCTTTGCTCTACAAAAACTAGTTATATTTAAACAAGTCCTTAGATAAAACCAGCATTTTACCTGTGTTAAGCATCTCTCATGAACTTTTTTTCACTACAAATTTTTAGGAACAAATTCCAAGTATATATATTATATATAATATATATGGCTACTCTGAAAATAATGTTCAAATGCTGTCTTCCAACTGGTTGGCAATGCATAAAATATAATAATAAGATCAAATCACAAATATGAGCAGCATCTGGCAAAATGCTCATCGCATTTATACAAGTCCTATTTGCAAAGATTTCTATAATGTTAAATTTGGATAAGACCCAAAAGAAACATCTTAGTGGTCACCTGACCCATGTCAATATGCACATCTGTCCCCTCCTAAGTGGCATCCTATTAATGTCTGGAATTAGCCAAGAACATCTACTGACTATACACTAGAAACAGTTGTTCATTCTGGAGAACACATAGTAAGTAAAGCTTTTTATACCTCCAAAGCGTTAGAATTCAATGGACGAGGCTGAAAAATCTGAACCTTGTAAGGCCTCATGGGGAAAAGCAGTACAGATCAATAGCAGGCTACTTAAATAAGGCCTTGGGATCCCAGAGACCTGGCTTCAAAGGTTTGTTCTTCTGGGCGAGGGATCCTTGGTCAAGTGCTCTTGTCTAAAAACAGATTTAACAATTCCAGATAGCCAAAAGGGTAGCTGTGAGAAAAGCCAGCATAGCCAAGTGGCTATCCAAGGTACATGGATTGAGAAACCAGACTGCTTATTCAATTTGAAGTTCTGCCACTTACTGTGGGAAAGCCCTTAACTTCTCTGTTTCAGCTTCCCCATCTAGAAAATGGACATAATGATAGAAGCTACCCCACTGGGCTATGGGATTGAGTTAATATGTCCAAAGAACTTTGCAACAGTACTTGGCATTTGGTAAGTATGAAATCAATAAGGATAAATGAAATTATTTGTGTAAAGCCTTTAGCACTGTACCTGGCATAAAGTAAATATATTCTATATATTTCTATATATACTGTATATATTTATATATATATATATAATATATATATTTCTATATATACTATATATTCATAAAGTAAATAAATTATTCTCAATTTTTAAAACTTTAATTTCTTCATCTTTAAAATGGGAATATTAATGCTGGTATTACAGAGTTCTTATAAAGACAAAATAAACTATATTAAGTACCTAATTGTTTGTAGTCCAAATAAGAACTTACTAAATGGTAACTTGGGTTCAATTTGGGTTATTATTATAATAACTTGGGTTAGTATTATTATAATAACTTGGGTTAGTATTATTATTATAATAACTTGGGTTAGTATAAGCAATTATATAGCTACCAATATATAAGAGTTAGAAATGCCAAATAACCCAGCGCAAAACCTTTCTTTCGCCGGGAAGTGTCTCAGCTCTAAAGTAGTGCCATGTTCTGGGATTACTACAAGATGTTCCTTTTTAGCCTGGGTAGAGCTTTCTGGAGTTCCTTTGGGGCTATATGTGTCCAGGGAATTCTGAGTCTGAGAATGGTTTCTTCTTGGTATTTTAATTGGCATAATAAGTTTTTTTTTTTTTTATCTATTTCTCTTTTGTGTTTTTAATAATTTCCCTTTGTGGCTGTAGGCTGAGCATAGAAAGAATGTCTTAGAGTTAATAAAGACACATGGCCCTAGACACACAGAGAGCCTATAGCTCTGGGAATATCTGGTTCCAAACTGAGCTGGCTGTCAACCTGGTAAGCAGTTTCTGGAGGACCTTGCTCGTGGTGGGACAAGTAGGGGAGGCCCAGGGGCACCCAAAAGACCTGCTGAAATTCTCTTGTTCTGCTTTCTTAAGGACTGCCACTGTGCCTTACCTTCTCTTGTGAGAGTCCCACTCAAGAACACTTAGTATCTTGGACCTCTCTTTCAAGGCTGGAAGGGGTATTTCTTAGGTAGCACCAGCTTGGGTAGAAAAGCATGCATTTCTGTAAAACATACCCCTGTCTGTGGCCCCACTAATGATAACCACAAACCAAGGAGAAAGAAAAGCATTTTTAAAGCTAGTTCTGGGAAGCAGATTGCCCCCTGACCTCCTCCCCAGAGCCAGCACTCCGACTATCAGACTGAAGGTAAACATACCACAAAACAAGACAGTGGGGAGACACCACTTCATGACTAATTGGCTTTAAGAACACAGAGTAAAGAAAAATATATAAACAACTCTTTGAGCTTTGAAAATAAATACTACTAAGGACCACAGATTGCTCATACAATTTCGTTTTTATTAGAAATACCAACCTCATATCCCTGTCCCTAATGCTGAGTTGGGTAGAGATGTAGCATTTCTAATGATCATCTTCCACTATATGTGAAATTGTACTTGTTTTTGTTTTGTGTTTACCTGAAGGCTGCAGAGAAGTCTTGTCAGAGCTCACTTGGCAATATTTTGTGTGTCCTAAATCAAGTAAACTTCATAAAAGTCCTAACTTTCATCACCTTTCAAGTGGAATTAGTGTGGCTTTAAACTCATTAGTGAGAGAATTTCAGTAGTAAAGGATAAGTTCCTGGTATCTGTTATCAACTCCCTGTTGAGGGATTAGTCCTGTGTTTTCATGTGGGATATAAACATATCCGGATAATTCTCCTGAGCTTCACTTGTTGAAATTTGACATGGGTCCTATCACTTAATTATGGCTTAGCTCCCAGAAGGTTTTGCTGGCACCTCTTTGATGGCTTCCTGCCCCTCCTTCCCAAACACACACACTCGATCGTGGTCCCAATTCTCCCTTTAGCTAAGAAAGCAAAGCTAATAACAACACACAGACTGGAGACCCTCCGTCTTATAAGACTACCGCAACTTTGTGGCTTGGGGCTCTTAGCTACAGTGAGGTTCTGCAGATCAGATTTGGGGTATTTCTGTCCTGGCTGGGTAGGGCTTCCAGCTGCCTACCCCACCCCACCTCCTGGCCACTGCCCCACACCCAACATTTTAACTTTCCTCACTATCAGCTGGTCTTTTCTGGTCTCAGGGGCATCTTTTCTAAGAAACATTTGCTGCCTCCAATGTTGCCAGACAAAAGGTGCTGCCCTCTTACTTAAGAACCCCAAGGTTGACTATAGACAGAGCAGACTAGGATGAGTAGAAAAGACCTGAGTGTGTGTGTGTGTGTGTGTGTGTGTGTGTGTGTATCCTTGTTCTACTACCATTGAGTGTTCTTTGCTCTCTGTGAGGTAACCATCTGGATTATATGCAGTGGGGTTTTGGTAAATGTGTAAAAACTTGCCCTTCAGGGGGGAAAAAGACACTTATTTGGAGCATTTGCCAATTTCCTTGGTATAAATACTCCCAGCATGGTTGACTTCAAGATACTAAAGTGAAATCACTGAATAAGGACTTGAGAAGAAATGTATGTCATCAGCTCTGCCAGCAGTGTGAGTCTGGTCCAGCATAGGGGGCTAGAGGAGATCAGGGAACATTTATAGAGCAAGCAGTTCTGGAGCTTGAATCTAGAAAGACTAGTAGGTATTTTCTGAGTAGATACAGACGTGAGGGAAGAGAGGCAAGTACTTTTGGCAAAGGGTGAAAAACTTTGACTGCATTTTAAGTGTATACGCATACTTGCTTGTGTGGCGTGTGTAGAGTATGGGAGATGGACTGGGGGGAACACTCCCTCAGACATGCCATACCTGACTCTAGGAATGAGCCTTAATCATCTACACTATTCCCAGGATTAAATATATCATCTATAGTCTCCTTTTAAGAAACTGAGTTCTAACCCAGGAAAACTATCCTCTCCAACTGGGCTCCTTTCAGAAAAGGGTTGTTTCAAATAATCCTTTAGTTACAATAGCCAGTGTCATAGTTCAAGAGTGATTATTCTAGGAGCCAACATCAATACCGTAGTATTACAGAGAACGGCCACACAGCAGAGCACAGCCAAGCCAAGGAAAAGGGAACTTCAGACTGAGGCCGGCAAAGGTCATGCTGTGATTTGGTCTTCAGAGGAAGTGGACAGAGTTTAAAGGGAAGAGTGATGCACTGTTTGCGTCAAAATACATGCTCTGTGTAACAAGAACTATTTCAGAATAGTCTAATTACCAACTGTCCCCATCACATTAGCTTGCCTGCCAAGGGCTGCATTTCCTTTGTTGCATCCAAGGGCAATTCAAAGTATTGCTCAAGGCATGAAGTCTGGTATTTTTTTTTTTTTTAAGATTTTATTTATTTGACAGAGAGAGAGAGGGAGAGAGAGAGATCACAAGTAGGCAGAGAGATCGGCAGAAAGAGAGGGGGAAGCAGGCTCCCCGCCAAACAGAGAGCCCGATGCTGGACTTGATCCCAGAACCCTGAGATCATGACCTGAGCTGAAGGCAGAGGCTTAACCCACTGAGCCACCCAGGCGCCCTGAAGTCTGGTATTCTAAAGCCAAGTACTGGTGGATCTCATTCCTCTCAAGGAAATCAACAAATATTTATGGAGTGGCATCTCAGCCCATGAGAGCAGATGGTCCCTAGTCCTTAGCATAGCACCTCAAGGCACTGAATGCCCTCCTCTCCCCTACTCTCACTGGCTTCTTCAGGAAGGGAAAAAGGATGTCTCTAGAGCTTTCCTATCAGTTCATTCTGCTCCTACTTCTTGACCTACAGGTTAGGCTCCAGAGTTTGGGGATTCTCAGACATGGCTTCTCTAGCTTCTTTGTCTTTCATAAGGATTTTATATTCTGGTTTCTGTAACTCATTTAACTATTGTTTGTATAATTTTACTATATTTAAACATATAATTTAATATAGCAGGATACAAAATACTATAAATAAACTATAACTAAGTTAATTGTATTTTGTAACATGAACACGTTCTAGAGGCCTTTGGTAATGAGTTTTTTTTTTTTTTTTTTTAAATGAACCAGAAAAAGTAACCACAATTCAAGAGCACAAAATGAGTTTGTCCATTAAGGTCTCCTTTTAAGAAAATGAGTTTGCCTCTTTTTTTTTTTTTCAACTATGGGAAAAATGTTTATTTTCTTGCACAGGAAACTAACAGTCCAATTACAGTGAATAGTAAAAATAGTTTCCTAGTGGGAATATGTTAAGGATATTGAAATAAAAACCCATTAAGAATATTGAAATAGCTGGATTATTTGGGGTTTGTTTGTTTGTTTGTTTGGTGTTGAACTGTTTCACTTCTTTACATATTTTGGATATTAACCCCTTATCAGATATATCATTATATATCATTTGCAAATACCTTCTCCCATTCATTAGGTTGTCTTTCTATTTTGTTAATAGTTTCCTTCACTGTGCAACCCCTTTTTATTTTGGTGTAGTCCCAATCATTTATTTTTGCCTTTGTTTCCTTGAAAGAAGAGACATACCCTGAAAAATAGCTGACGTCAAAGCAATTACAAATGACTGATTACAAAGACATTGTTTTCTTCTAGAAATTATGGAAAGTAGTAGGAGTTTCCTTTAAAAAATTAAAAATAGAATTATCATATGATCCAATAATTCCGCTATTGGGTATTTACCTGAAAAGAATGTGGACACCAATTTGAAAAAATACAGGCACTCTTATGTTTATAGCAGCATGATTTACAATAGCCAAGATATGGAAGCAAACCAAGTGACTTTCCATCAGTGAATGGATAAAGAAGATGTGGCAAATACATACACATGTACACACTGGAATATTAGTCACAAAAAGGCATGAAATCTTGCCATTTGCCGCAACATGGATGGAGCTAAAGAATATTATGCCAAGTGAAATAAGTCAATCAGAGAAAGATAAATACCATATGATTTCACTGATATGTGGAATTTAAAAATCAAGTGAATAAATTAAAAAAAGACAAATAAAAAACCAAAGTCTTAAATACAGAGAACAAACAGATGGTTACCAGAGGGGAGAGGGGAGAGGGATGGGTGAAATAGGTGATGGTGATTAAAGAGTATAATTATTTGGATGCCTGGGTGGCTCAGTCAGTTAAGTGTCTGCCTTTGGCTCAGGTCATGATCCCAGGGACCTGGGATTGAGTCCCACTGGGCTCTGTGCTTCTCCCTCTGCCTGCTACTCCCCTGCTAGTATGCTCTCTCTCTCTGTCAAATAAATAAATACAATCTGTTTTAAAAAAATAAGGAGTACAGTTATCACGATGAGCCTGCATAATGTATAGAATTTTTGAATCACTATATTTTATACCTGAAACTCATATAATACTGTATGTTAATAATACTTCAATTAAAAAAAAAGAATATTGACCTAAAACCCCACCCATAATACCAAATATCAGCAAAAAGTATATGGATAATTAAGACAGAAAGTTCTAATAAAAGGCAGAAATAAGAATTTGGAAGTGGTTTATTGCCTAAGTCATTATTTTGCTGTCTGGTCCAAGTGGCCAGCATGCTTCTTCCTGTGTTGTTCAAATAAACATAAGATTAAGGGTTTATACTAGGATAAACATGAGATTAAGTTTTGTAACACCCTGCTGCTATCAACAGACAAATTTTTAAGTGCTTTCCCTTCAGTTACTAAATAGCTGCTCAGAAAAGACCTGAGGGCCAAGAATGGCCATTAGGACAGAACACTTCCCTAGCACCGTGACGCATATGTGGTTGTAAAGAAAAATAAATACAACAAATTATGTTAGGTAAATAAAATTTTAAATTCTATAGAATTGCTTCAAAAGGAGTTTCTGAATGAGAGGGAGGCCACCGCTGCTTAGAACTGCAGACTGAGGGCTGGGCACTTTATAAGGTGATCCTTACCATCTTGTTTTCATCACATTCAGCCAAGTCCCATCACACAAGAGAATGAAGATGAGGAATGAAGTCACTCTCTAGATCTCTGAGCTTTGGAGCTAAGCCTCCTCTCATCCCAGGGGTGGCCCAGGGCTCATCTCTCTTCAGCTCAATTGTCCAGAGGGTACAATGGAGCCAAATCTTAAGGGAGCTGTCCTTGGGGAGGGTGACCTCAGAGAGAGGTGACCATATGGTGCAGCAGGATAAGCAGAATCGTCATAGGCTAGCCTCGTACCAACTGAGTGGGCTGGTGGGCTATTCAATGCCTCTGAACCTGTTTCCTCATCCGCAGAATAGAGCTAATGATAATTACAAGATTGTTCAAATGACTAAATAAAATGGGAATACAAAGTGCCTGGCACAGAGTGGAATCCAGTCAATGGTGGCTCTTGTCCTACTTTGAAGCTACTGCCAATCTGGCCCAGAATGGAGTTTCTTCTTCTCTGCTGCCAACAATACATTCAAGAGGAGAAGAGTGGCTGGCATTGCCTCAGCTAGCATCACCAGATCATTCAACTACAAATGAGGGTGAGGGAGAGGCTGACAGAGAGGCATATCCCATGAATGGGGGCCGAAGCAACTTCTAGATGCCCAGGAGGAGGTGACTATTATGAGGCTGAAGTCTCATGGTAAGGAAGGAATAGCTTGCAGTGGACATGAGCTTAGCTCCATAGTGAAGACCCAGATCCCATGCTCTGAGAGGACAGGCAGCCCCACTTCTACTAACAAGAGGCAAAAACATCCTGTAATGTTTTACCATTTGGCTGGGATGCAGAATGCTTAAGCTATTCAAAACCACCTATACTACACACAGTGTACATCACTGTTTGTCTGTCTGCCTACTTGTGTTTGTTTTCAGTGTCTTAGCAGATTGGCTCTGGGTTCGTGTTGGGTGTTGTGTTTGGCAAGAGGAGACGTCTAAATATCCTTGCCTGACTGGAACTATCTCAGTGCTAATGAGTTCAGTTATTTTGAATAGAATCAAGTATTGTTCCAGGTTTCTTCATAATCATAGCATGGAACAGTTCGACTTTAAACTTGAATTATCTATCTTAGGAAATAGTCACTGAAATAACCACATCTGGAGTATTCCCCACAGGTTCCTGGAGCTCTGGCCAACTCTTGGGCAAACCATGGACATCAAAACACACTTGATGACATCTGAGCTGTAATCCGGGAAGCTGAAATTGATAAAGCATCCTTATCCCTACCCTTAACCTTCTTCTGTATGTGTCTGTAATCCAGTAAGTTAAGTGGGTAAGACTAGGGAAGATTCAACTGTTATCTTATTCAAAGTTTCTGTGATTTATCTTTGGTTCACAAAGAATGTGTTCACCCACCCAAATGAAGTAAGGCTGAATTTATTCATTCATTCAAAGATATTTTATTGTATCCATTTGTACCAGACACTTTATAAGCACTGGGAATATAAGTGTGAGTGGCCTAGTCTCTGCCTGAAGCCTCACGGACTAGTAGAAGAGGTGGTGTTCAGGACATGTGGAACTTCCAAATGAGGGGAGTGGTCAATTCCATAGGGACTGGAAATCAAGAAAGACTTCATGGAAAAAGTGACCTTTGTTCAGGATCAAGACTTTACAACAAGAAGTATTTCCTGATTTCTAATCCCCATAGAACTGACCACTCCCCTCATGAACTCAGGATTATCCTAGCCGCCAATGATAATCAATCACTGTGACAACATTTCTGGCTTGAATTATCCACATAGCCTAGTGACCCTAAATTCACTAGATAATAGGACAGTCACTGGTTTTATGACATGTGTTCATCTTTTAAGTCAGTAAAAGAAAGTCTGCTTTGAAATTTGACAACTTCCACAGTTTTAGCCAACTCTATAAAAGACCCATGTGACCAAGCCCCATAAACAGAAGCGTTTGGGGAGATGAAATATCTAAAATCATGATCTTCATTTATAACCCGTGTCTCCACAATAGTGAAAGTTAAAAAGTTGACTTAAAAGAAAAAATGAGCTTAAGATGAGCTGCCTGATAACAAAGGCAAGGAGGGAATGCAAGAATCGGAGTATCGAGCCATTGACAATTCATATGATTTCAAAGGCACTTTATGTTCATTCCTAAATGTTTCTCATACCTCTACCTTCTAGTGATGATACCTAAACTTCCACTGATAGTACTCCCATTTCTTTATCATAAGGTTTGATCCTGTTTAAAGTGTAACTATCCCCATAGATGTCTTTTACACCTTGGTATGAATAAATTTATCAGATTCTCTCTTGAGACTGGTGGCACCATGGGTGAAAACAGGAGAACAGTTCTGCTAAAGTAGAAAGAGGGGAGGAAGAGTGAATAAGATAAAGTCTGGGGGGTACCTCAAGTTGTCTTTGTGTTGTTTTTGTTTTGCTTTGTTTTGTTTCTTAACTTAGAGTTTGCTAAAGGTCAGCCCTAGTCACAGTCTAGGAAAAGAAACAAAAATTCACCGGTGAGAATGGTACCCAATACCTGAGATTCTGAAGAGTTATAAGGTGGATGAATTTGATGGTTTTGATAATCAAGACTAAGACACCCTGCCCTTCTTCTCCGGCCTCAGCTTTAGTCATATAAAGAGTTTTTGGTTCACAACCAATCAGATTGCAGCAGGTATCCCGTGGTGTGACAGGATGTCACCTCCCCATCATGGCCTTTGGAGAACACAGCTATAGTCACAACTCCTCAACAAGGACATTCAGAGTTACTTCTCACCATCTTCTTATTTTCAGTTTTATTGTAACATGAAAGTCTCCATTCTTAGATCTGACTGTGGTGGAAAGCAACCCATTTCTCATCCCCACCCCATGGACCAGTGCAGACCTGCTGGGGATGGGATGAGTGAGTGTCTCAAAGCCCTAGTATAGTCACCAAAGGAACAGTCTATTCCTACCTGGGCAGAACATTTGCACAGATTCACTCAAAAGAATGAACTGAACGCTCTCTGGGTAGCATACTGGGCCTGCCCTGTCACAGATATCAGACATAACTCTGGTTTTGTTATGCTTATAATGGTATTGGAAAAACAAGTCATGGAGGTAGTGGAAAACTAACTCCCCAAAGAGAACTATAACAGGTCAGGGAAAGGAAGATCCCCATAGCTGGAGTGGTTAAGTTCCACAAGGGCAGGGACTGTGGCCAGCTGTTCATTGTTGCATCCCCAGGGTCTACCACATAGTGGGTACTCAGTAAATATTTGTTGAATGAATGAGTGGATGGATGGGTGGGTAAATGATGGATAGATGACTGTCATGAAATAGATAGATTCGAAGGCTGGCTAGGCTTTTGGTACAGAGGAGAAAGGGAGAAAGAATATCAGAAAAAGTTCCCCTCAAGATCCCCAGACATCAGCACCATTGGGTTGCCACCAAGGTAGGACAAGCATTCAGTATCCTTGGCCATCCCTGAGCCCTGAGCAATGCCACAACCCCAACCTATATCACCATCAGTGGACAGTAAGAACAGTGTCAGGTGGGAACCCAAAAAGAGAAAATAGGAGATAGAAGGATAGAAAGGAAGCTTGTTCTAAACACAACCCCAAAGCCACTGGAAGTACCTCTTCCAACAGCCATTCATCCACCTGTGAGGCAGGCTCACAGAGATTACAGATCACCATAACTGCCTTGTGTCCATGGTAACACTAAAGGAACCAGAGCCAACTTGTGTCAATCAGAAGTGGGACACAAATGTCTTTGGAGAGACCAGGATTCGGGAGGTGATAACTTTCCCACCCCTTTCTGCTGGGCCCTACCAGGTTTGTCTTCCAATCTGAACCCTGAGCTTTCCCAACCTGATCTACTTGATCCATATCCAGAGGCTCTTACTACCAAACTACTTAAATGCATCTAAGCACCAACAATAGTACCGAGCCCACAGTAAGACCCATTCTGCTATCTGCTGTTATAACTTACAGAGGCAGCTGGAGGTATTCAAGCTGAAGGCAGCAACTGTCTTTCTTTGTATTCCCAGGATCTCACCCAGTACCTGACATGTAGCAGGAACTCAGCAAATGTTGGCTGAATGAAGGAAGAAGGCAGCTCTGGTTCCATAGCACAGATCAGCCTTATGCTAGTCTTCCCCTTGCAGAACAAGAAAATACAGTGAAGATAAAATTAGCAGGAAGGACATTAAAAAAAAAAAAAGCAAGGATTGAATGAATGAATGCCTTCTACTCATCAGGATGGCCTGAGCTAAGACCTGTTTTTGCTCTCTGCCAACTGTTCCCATCCCTTACACTTACTATTCTCTCCTCTCAGTCCCCCTAGTTCAAGGGCCTGAACCACTCCCTCTCCCTTCTACTTATTGCTCCCCTGCCTCCAGCCATCAGTGCTTTCCCTTTGGAATGTATACTGCTGTGTCCCATGATATGATACTTCGTTTAACACTGACCTTTACTTTTATAAATTCAACTATGTGTTCTCAGCCCTGCTTATGGCTTTAGAATTTAATGACATACATTTTTCGGACAACTTGACTCCTAATATGTGCCATTTATTTCATTTGGCACAAAGAAACACTTGCTTGTTCCAACAGTAAGGGGAAATTGTTAGATTTGTTTAAAGAGAGTAGACTCTTCTGGACTTTATGAACAATTTAAGGGATTTTTCAAGGATACTTTTTGCCTATAAAAAAATTTTACCTTACACTCCATTTTATTACATTTTTAGAAATTTCACCTTATAGTTCAGTATGTATCTCCAAAAGACAAGGATTCCTTTTCAGTCATAATTGCAATGCTATCATCACACAGGGAAAGGCAAAAATTCCTTAATATTATCAAATATCTTTGACTGTCCTATAAGTTTTGTTTTTATTTTTATATATTTTTGAAAAGTGTGAGGTTTCATTTGCAATCTGAATAAAGTCCAAACCTTGTGACTGGCAAAGGTATCTCTTAAATTTCCTTTAATCTATAGGTTGTATTTCTATTTTTTTTTTTTGTATTGTATTTCTTTTTTTTTTTTTTTTTAATTGAGCTTTTGTGTTGTTCTTGTAGAAACCACATTATTTAGCTTGTCATCTCCGGGATTTTGCTGACTGCGCCTTCATGATGTTCTTTAACATGGTTTATTGTCCCCTGTATATCCTTTGAATTGTTCGTTAGATCTAGAGGCTTAATGAGATTCAGATTTGATTTTTTTTTTCTTCTCAAAACTGTCTCAGAAGAAGTATTGTATATTTCCATCAAGAGGGACAAAATGCCTGCGTGTCTCCTTTTTATGATGTTAGTAGCCACTGGTGGTGTTGCTTAGACCCATTATTTCATTAGGTTTTATGAACTAGTGAAATTCAAGTCCTAGAGGTAATACCTAAAGAAGGCAAACTTTCTCTGACCTATTTATTTGCTCTAAGCTATGGGGTTTTGTTTGTTTTTAAATCAAGAATAAATACTTGATTGCTTTAGTTCTCAATTTTTCAGTAGCTCTCTTATAATTTTCAGATGTGATAAAGAAAAAAATTAAAAATATTCCTCTGGGGGCACCTGGGTGGCTCAATGGGTTAAGCCGCTGCCTTCAGCTCGGGTCATGATCTCAGGGTCCTGGGATCGAGTCCCGCATCGGGCTCTCTGCTCAGCAGGGAGCCTGCTTCCCTCTCTCCCTCTCTCTGCCCGCCTCTCTGTCTACTGTGATCTCTCTCTGTCAAATAAATAAATAAAAATCTTTTAAAAAAATATATTCCTCTGAACCCATGGATTTCAACACATTCAATGCATTTCATTCTATTATTGTTGGTTTTTAGCCTTATTGACGTTCACACTCTTCCCTCTTTACCCAAAGACAGACTATGTAATTGGCTTCCAAGCCCTTTGGCATGACCCCCGTAGTTTCTGGTAGCAATTTTTAATTTCGGTATGACAAGATGTTTACACTCAGCTTATGTATCTCCTGCCCCCGACCTGGAATCAGCAATTTCTCCAAGAAGCCCTGCTTCCTTTTAGTTGAAAATAGGGTTTATAAGAAGTAATTTAGGCCCTAGGGGTGCTCAGTGTATTGTACTGCTTGTGCTGCTAGGTCTTTTTGGTGAGCTAGAACCATCACGGCTTTATAGAGAAATTTCCAGTTCAAATTCAGGACTACAGGGCTTTCACCTACCCTCATGGCTCTTATTTCTGTGTTTCCTTTCTCCCACACCAAAAATCTTGTTTCCAGTGACTCCACATTACACCAGTTAGAGTGACTCCACATTATTATTAATTTTCTTTATTCCACAATATACAGTCTTAAAATAACAATAATAATACTACCGTAATAGATTAGTGAAAATAGGTTAAGACATTTTTTAGGTTTTGTTGTTGTTGTTTGTCTTCGATTATATACCCTTGAGGACCTACAGTCAAATTACTGTGCTTTAAAGTCGCTTGCAATCAACTAGATGCGTCATTAGATTTATTTGCTTCGTTTTACTTCTGTTTTTAGAGATTGCCTCTGAAATCTTAATTTTGGCTTATAATTACAATCTTAAATTTGGCTTACAAATTATAATTTTGGCTTATAAAATTGGTTTATAATTATAAAATATTTACATGGTTTCAAAGTCAAGTTTATATGGGAAAATAAATTCAACAAAATCTATCTTCTCTCCCTCTTCCTTATTTCTTTCCTCCCAACAACCAAAACTTAAAAATTGTATGACTTCCCCCAATTTTAAAATATAAACATCTATGTATATGTATACATGTGTGCAGGTGTGTATGTATATCCTCCACCATTCCTGGAAAAAGTGGAACATTATACGCACTATCAGTATATCCTGGAGACCACATCGCTGGAGGATAATTCCTTTATACAGATGCACAGGACTCTATTTACAGACACAGCATAGTTTATTTAACCTGTCCCCTTGTGATGGATATTTAGATTGTTCCTGTCTTTTGCTATCCCTCATAGTGCTCCAATAAATTGCTTTGTGCATATATATTTTCATGTTTTACAGGTGTATCTTTGGAAAGATTCCTAGAAGTAAATTGTGCAGATAACGTGCAAATACATAAACAATTTTGCTCGATCTTGTCACATGCCCCTCCATAGGGTTCAACCTTTTGTATCTCCACCACCAAGTTTTGAGGATGCCTATTTCTCCACAGATGTGCAAAAGACTTTGTTCTCAAACTTGAAATTCTGCCAATCTGATAGATGAGAAGTGATATCCCAGTGTGGTTTCTTTTTCATTTTGCTTATCATGGGTAGGGTTAGGCATTTTTCATAACACGTAAGAGCTATTTCCACCTTTTTTGGTCAACAGTTTATATCTCTAGCCCATTTTTTCCCCATAGGTTTGGCTTTTTACTTCTCTATTTCTATAGATTTTTAAATAGATTATGAGTATTAGCCATTAGTCTGTGCTTTAAGTTACAAGTATTTTCCTAGTTTTATCTTGTCTTTCATTTTACTTATGATATATTTTTCCATTTAGACTTTTAAAAATTATGTAATCACATTTATCAATCTTTTCCCCTAACATATTTAAAGTTTCAATAGTTTCAGATTATAGAGAAGTTCAACTATTTTTTTTTCCCTTTGGTATTTCTATTTGTATGATCTGTTTGGAATTTATCCTGATGTACAGTGTTAGGGATGTATCTAATTTTATTTTTTTATATGATTATCTGATTATCCTAATACTACTTTTTAAAAAGTTGATCATCTCTCTGCTGATTTGAGATGCTGCCTTTATCATATGTTAAACATCCATATGCTGTTGGATCTAATTTTGACATTTTTCTTGATCTCTTGGTTTGTCGATTCATTCCTTAGCACAAATCCATTTGAATTATAAAGCTATATAGTGTGTTTTAGTGTCCAGTATGGCAAGCACAACTCCATACTCTTCTTTCTCAGGCTTATCTTATCTATTCATGCTTATTTGTTCTTTTAACTGAACTTTATAACTACATTGGTTTGGCCTAGAAATAACCTAATGGCATTTTCTTGGGATTGCATTACATATATAAATTAACTTAGAACTGACATTTTTATAATTCTGAGCCTTTTTATCCAAGAATGAGATTTCTTCCATATCTCCCATTTCTTCAGATCTATTTCTGTATCACCCAGGAGAGTTTTACAGCTTTTCTCTTACAGGTTTTGGACATTTCTTCTTAATTTTATGTGTAAGTATTTCATTTTGTTATTTGATGTCACAAATGGGGTCTCCTCTTCCATTAAGGTTCTAATTGGTCTTTATTTACATATATAGGGAGACATTATTGATTTTATGTAAATTTTATAATTTGCTACATTATGAAATTGTTATTTTAATAGCTTTTCTATTGATTCTTTTAGGTTTTCCAGGTACATAATCTAATTATTATGTCTTTTGTTGCTTTCTCTTATTTAATTACATTGATTAATATCTCCAGTGCAATATTAGCCAGGAACTAAAAACCTAACACTAATTTAGGGAATGACTACACTAAATCATAAACAAATTGCCTCTAAGAAGTGATAAAAAGTTAAGCTATGGTTTCAGATTAGAAGACATTACTAACTATAGTTACCAACTATAGTTAATAAAGTTGTGACTTCCAATGGAAATAGGTCCCTCTTTGTGGCATCTGGGAATATGCCTCCCCTAGAACTCCAAAAGATAAGAGGATCTTAAAGCTTATGGGATCCTCTCTGAATTAAGCCTCAAGGGTCTTTTGGGAGCTCACTAGAGAAAGTATAAAGTCCATCCCATGAATAAATGAACCAATCTTTCCACTCCTCTAACCATTTATAACAGATTTCAAAAGTTCTGTTTTATAGTAACATTCTACTCATTTGAACTCATAGAAAAAAAAATCAGTCTAAAGTAACAAAGAACTTGTCACATATTTAATGTTGTTTGTCTGGATTAGATGGGGGTGATGTAATTCTGATGTCAGGTGTGGTTCTAAACCTCAGTGGCACATGGTACTCTAGGTCAGAAGGGTCTTTACCCACTTGGTAAGTCACAGTCAGGGGCTTAAACATATGTCATCATCTTCTCAGGAAATTAGAACCAGCCCTCATATTTTGGTTCTTAGTGGTTAAGAGAACAGACCCTGAATAGATCTATGCTCAAACACTAGTTTCCATACTTATTATCTATGTGGTCTTCAGCAAGTTATTTAACATCTGTTTGCCTTGCGTTGTTTGCGAAATGGGGCTGTTTCCTACCTCCTGGGGTTATTATAAAGATTAAATGAGCCAGTGTATACAAAGTGTTCCTTTCTATTATTAAACTAACAGAAAATGCTGAATAAACAATATATCAGTGCTACTGCAGTCTTAGCCATGGAGATTAAACTGTCAAACAAGAACATCTCTGAGCTGCTATCAACATCAGAATGTTTAAAAGTATTATAAAGAAGAATCATGTTGGCCATTTCCTATTGCAAAGTAGGTGGGAATAATTGGTTTTTCCTTAGGATTCCAATCAGAAAGTTACTTTCTCCCCTCATTAGTACTGAGTCCCCAAAACATAGCTTTTCCTCTCCAGCACCCCCTCTGGTGTGAGTTCCGAGAACCTAATCCTGGGTTGGCCTTGGGAAGTTAGACTGGTAGAGGGGCTGATGTCTAAGCTTGGGATAAGAATCCAGCTAGAAAACAATGGTCCGTTTGAAACATCAAGACCAGTGTTGCAGGCAGAGGCAAAGCTGGAGCCAGGAGCCAGCCAATGGCTACCAACTGAAAGAGGTGAGCAAATTTGGAGTTGACACCCAACAAGGTCACTGAGGCAACAATGAGAAAGACTCTCTGCTTAGCAAGGTGCTGCTAAGGGCACCAGGAGATTTTGCACAGATAAGCTGAGCAGAATGCTCACATAAAAGCAGAGAGATAACTGGCCGTCCTAGGCACAGGCCACCAAACACTGAAGTCATTCTCGCGCTTATTATTTAGTAGTTGTAAGTGACTTGCAAAAATGAAAAGTGCGAACTTCTTTAGCTATGTCAATTTACATAAGGTCAAAATCCTATAATACATCAGATATTCCATATCACTCATAGCGGTTTTGTTTCTTTGACCAGACATTAAGTGATATATAATTTGGTCCTGGAAGTGGGTGCTGTGGTAAAAAGCAAAAACAAAAACAAACAAAACCCTAAACATGTGGCATAAGTTTGAGGATAATTGAAAAACTAAAAAAAGAAAAAAAATACAGAAAACAACTGTTTTCAGACATTGGACAGTAGGCAGCATAGGAGTGCTGATAAAAAGGAAACAAATGAAGTAAGGCCTACCAATGCCTAAGCTTTCTGTCCAGGGTAACTCCAAGATGTGGTGGCATAGGTACAGGTAACCAAAAAAGAGTCCACCAATTTTGCTTTGTTGAAAAGACAAACATCAGAGCTCCAGGAAACAGAGGCAGCTAGAATTTCAAGGGTAGAATATCTAAGAGAAGGGAGTGACAACAAAAAAGAGCTCCAGAAATCTGCAGAGGGACCAGATACCCATCTGTACACATGTAGAGGAAATCTAATGAGGCAAAACAGGAGTAACATCAGAGAAAAAGACAATCACAGGGAGTTATAAGACAAACAATTTCAAGAGCTTGCACAGAGCCAGGAACTTTTTAAATTCTTTTTGGACAAAATAGAGGAATCTTGGTGTATAATACCAGGGACATAAACTACAGATCCCCAAAGGCCAAACCTTAGAATTAGGGCCGAATTAGTCCTAGAATGATGACAACTTTAGTCTGTTTGAAAGAGTTTTGGTGGGGTTTTTTTTGTTTGTTTGTTTGTTTGTTTGTTTTGTTTTGTTTTTGTTTTTTTAAAACTACAAGAAATGGGGCACCTGTGTGGCTCAGTCAGTTAAGCGTCTGCCTTCAGCTCAGGTCATGATCACAAGGTCCTGTGATTGAGCCCCTCATCAGGCTCCCCACTCAGCAGAAGGCCTGCTTCTCCCTCTGCCACTCCCCCTTTTTGTGCTTTCTCTCTTTCTTCTCTGTCAAATAAATAAGCTCTTTTAAAAAATAAGAAAAATTAAACCTACAAGAAGATCAAACTAACTAATGTGTGATACCTAATTGCTCACCAATAACAGTTTGATACTTTTTAAAGTAATACAACAAAATAGAGCACTCAAGATAAAATTCACAGCATGTGGCATTCAGTGTAATACTGCTAACATACAAAAACAAAAACAAAAACAAAATTAAGAGAACAAGAAAATACAGTGTTGATGAAATTAGCAGGAATAAATATCAAAACATTATATCAAGACATCACATATTACAAATATCCTGCTTGCTGTGGACTAAATTGTGTCACCTCCAAATACTCATATGTTAAAGCCCTAACCCTCAATGTGACTTATTTGAAAACAGAGTCTACAGGGAGGTAATTAAGATTAAATGAGGTCATAAGGGTAGTATTCTAATACAATAGGATTGGTATTTTATAAGAAGAGACACTACAGGGGAAAGAAAGTACCTTATAAGATAACACTTATGTGAAGCTGTGAATTTGTTTAACTTCTCTCTCTCTCTCTTCCTCTAACCTGTCTCTCTGTCTTTGTCTCTCTCTCCCTCACCTTTGTGAGGACACAGTGAGAAAGTGGCTCTCTGCAAGCCAGAAAAGGAGTTCTGACCAGAAACCAACTTGACAGATAAATTTAATCTTAGATTTCCTAGCCTCCAGAACTGTGAAAATTTTGTTTGTATCTGTTTATAAATTTCTGTTGTTTAAACCATGCAATCTGAAGTATTTTTTTATGGCAGACCCAAGCAAGATAATATAATCCTTCTGCTCAAGAATCTGAAGGAAGGCATCACCATGATGAGAAAATAAAGATATCAAAAAAAGACCTAAGTGAACTTAGAAGCAAAAATATAATAACTAAAATGAAAAATGTATGAGTTGACATTGGAAGAAGATGAGATACTCTAGAAGAAAACATCACTGAACTTGAAGATGTTGCAATAGAAACTATTAAAAAGGTGCAAAGAGCAAAAGATGGGGGAAAAAATAAGCAGAGTCTCAGTGACCAGTAGATATTAAATTGTCTAACATAAGTATAAATGGAGTCCCAGAAAAAGAAAATGAGTTAATAGAAAGAATATTTGAATAAATCGTAGCGAACATTTTTCCCAACTTGATGAAAGGTATAAGTCCATAGATTCAAGAAGCTCAACAAATTCCAAGCAGAGAAAACAAAAATAAATCACACTATGTCACCTAATTAGCAAATTGCTGAGAACCAATGATAAAGAGAAAATGCTTGAAAGAAGCTGGGGGGCACAAAGACAATTACACACTAAAAAACAAATATGTGAATGATATTTCAAGTAAATAGACTTCTCATTAAAGCAAATATAATAGAAAACAATGGAATGACATCCTTAAAATATTAAGGAATAATTCAATCTAGAATTCTACAACCAGCAAAAATATCCTTCAGAAATAAAGATTTTTAAAAAAATTTTTAAAAACTCAGAAATTTCAATGCCAGAAGATATGTATCACAATCAAGTTTTTAAAATTTCTTCAGATAAAAGAAAATAATAATAAAGATATTTGAATTTGGACCAAGGAATAAAGATCACCAGAATATGCAGTACATTTTCTGATTTTAGAAATCTGCTCAAAAGATAAGATCACTTAAAACAAAATTAATCATTTATTGTGGTAGCTATAACACATGGAGAAACAAGATATATAACAATGATAGTATAAAGGAAAGAGGAGGAAGGGAAGTGCATGATCTAAGATTTTATAATATATGTGAAGAGAAACAATACTTTTTGAAGTTAGATTGTGATAGGTTACAGATATGTATTGTAAGCCCTGTAACAACCACAAAAATAATGAAACAAGAAGTATAGTGAATAAGTCAATCATGGAAATAAACTTGAACACATAAAAATACTTGATTAAATTTTTTTAAAAAACCAGCAAAAAAGATTAAAGGACTAGCAGGAAAAAACAGAAACTGAATAGCAAGATGGTAGACTTAAACACCTCTATATCAATGATTAAGTTGAATACTTAATGGCCTAAGCACTCCAATTAAAATGCATAGGTTGTCAGATTTGACTGAAACAAAAGCAAAATCCAACTACAGTTAATTTGAACAACACAGGTTGAACTGCCAGAGTCCACTTACACATGGATTTTTTTTCAGTGAATACAGAACAGCACTGTAACTGTATTTTCTCTTCCTCGTGATTTTTAAAATAACATTTTCTTTACTCTGACTTACTTAATTGTAAGAAAACAGCATCGGATACATATAACATACAAAATATATGTTAATGGACTATCTATGATATTGGTAAGGCTTCCAGTCAACAATAGACTATTAGTAGTTAGGTTTTTGGGAAGTCAAAAGGTAAACATGGATTTTTGATGGCTGGACAGGGTGGAGGGGTCAGCATCCCCAACCCATGTATTGTTCAAAGGCCCACTATTGACAAAATACTCACTTTATATATAAAAACATTGATACATTAAAAGCAAAAGGATAGGAAAAGTTATACTATGCAAACATCAAACAAAAGAAAACTGATGTGGATATAATATCAAAAATTTGATTCAGAAAAGGAAACAACACCAGGTATAAAGAGGAGTATTTCATAATGATAAAGGGATTAGTATATCAAGAAACATCCTGACTGTAGCAATCATTTTCTTATATATACATATATCAAATCATCATGTTGTATACCTTAGGCATGTACAGTTTCTATTGAAAAGAACTAATCCAGAAAAGAAGACACACATACTAAATATAGGTACACCTAATAATGGAGGTATAAAAAAACATGAAGTGAAACCTGACAAAACTGCAAGTAGAAATATACATCAATGATTACAGTTGGAGACAGAATATGTAGACACAAGAGCCAGTGAAGACATAACGACTCGAAAAATACTGCCAACCAGCCATCTCAGTTGCCACTATAGACCATAATACCCAACCATAGCAAAATAAACATTATTTTCAAGTGCATATAGAACATTCACCTAGATCATATTCTGGGCCCTAAAATAGGTCTCAATAACTTCAAGAAGATTGAAATGATAAAAAGTGTATTCTTTCATTCCAGCAGAATCAAACTACAAATTAATAGAAAATTAGCTGGGAAATACCCAAATACTGGTAAATTAAACCACATAGTTAAAAATATAGCATGAGAGGCACCTGGGTGGCTCCGTGGGTTAAAGCCTCTGCCTTCGGCACAGGTCATGATCCCAGGGTCCTGGGATTGAGCCCTGCATCAGGCTGTCTGCTCAGCAGGGAGCCTGCTTCCTCCTCTCTCTCTGCCTGCCTCTCTGACTACTTGTGATCTCTGTCTGTGAAATAAATAAATAAATAAATAAATAAATACCTTTTAAAAAAATACAGCATGAGCCAAAAAAGAAATCACAAGGGAAATTAGAAAATATTTTGAGCTGAATGAAAATGAAAACACAACACATCAAAATTAGGGGGATGCTGCTGAAATAATATTAGAGGGAAATTTATGGCATTAAATGATATGAAGGAATAATTCTTAAATCAATTACCTAAACTTCACTGCAAGAAGGAAGGAAAAAAGCAAACTAAACTTGAAGTAAGCCGAAGGGAAGAAATAATAAAGATAACTTTTAAAACCAATGTAATTAAAAATGGACAAATAATAGAGAAAAAGTTATAAAACCAAAGCTGGTCCTTGGAACACATCGATAAAATTGATAAGCCTGGGACGCCTGGGTGGCTCAGTGGGTTAAGCCCCTGCCTTTGGCTCAGGTCATGATCTTGGGGTCCTGGGATCAAGCCCCACATCTGGCTCTCTGCTCAGCGGGGAGCCTGCTTCTTCCTCTCCCCCTCACTGCCTGCCTCTCTGCCTCCTTGTGATTTCTGTCTGTCAAATAAAAAAATAAAATTTTAAAAAATAATTGATAAGCCATTTAGGCTCACCAACTATCCTGGTTTGTCTGGAACTTTCCCAGTGCTAGTCCTGAAGGTTGCACATTTCAGGAACTACTCAGTCCTGGGTAAATTCCAACAGTTGGTCACTTTAGTCAGATTGATCAGGAAATAGAAAGAGGAGACACAAATTACTAATATCAAGAATGAAAGAGAAACATCATTGTAGATCCTAAAGACATTAAAAGAAATAATAACAATATTATAAATAACACTATGCTAATAAATTTGATAGCTTAAATTGAAATGTATAAATTTCTTAAAAGAAAAAAATCCCTACCAAGTCTTACTCAAGAGGAAGTAGATAATTTGAATTGCCCATTATCTATTAAAGAAATATTTATGGATAAAAGTCTTTCCCCAAAGAAAACTCCAGGCCCAGATACTTTCCTGGTAAGGTATGCCAAACATTTAAGAAAGAAGAATAAAACCAATTCTATAGAAATGTTTCTAGAAAATAGAAAAAAGGACTTCTTACTTTATGAGGCTATTATCATCCTAATACCAAAAGGGGATAAAGACATTATAAGAGAATAGAACTATAGATCAGTATCTCTTTTGAACATAGATTTAAAGATTCTTAACAAAATTTTAGAAAACCCAATGCAGCGATACATAAAATGACTAATAAACCAAGTGAGTTTTATCCCAGGAATGCCAGTTTGATTTAGGATTTGGATATTATTAATGTAGTTCATCATACTAACAATAGAAAAAACAACAGAAATACAAACAATAGAAAATAACAATAGAAAAACCAAACAATCGGCTCAATAGATGTAGAAAAAATTTTTTGATAATATTCAACACCTATTCATTATTAGAAAAAAAAAAAAAAGAAACCTTCTAGGAGAGTGGGAATAGAAGGGAATTTTCTTAATCTGATCAAAGGCCTATAGGAAAAGGCTACAGGCTAACCAGTGAAAAATGGAATATTTTCCTACCAAGATCAAGAGAAAGGACTGACAGTTGCTCTCACTACAGTTGACCCCTGAACAATTCTAGGGTTAGGAATGCCAACCCACACTCTCCATTTAATTTTTTCCTCCCCCGAAACTTAACTATTAGAGTCTATTGTTGACTAGAAGCCTTACCAATAACATAATTAGTTGATTAACACATATTTTGTATATGTATTTTATACTGTATTCTTACAATCAAGTATGCTAAAGAAAATGTTACTTAGAAAGTCAGAAGGATCAGGGTGGCTCAGTTAGGTAAGCGTTTGCACTGGGTTTGGGTCATAATCCCGGGTTCCTGGGATCTGGCCTAGCATCCCGCTCCCTACTCTGTGGGGAGTCTACTTCCTCCTCTGTACACCCCCCCCCCACTAATGAAGGTCTGTGCACACGACCCCCACCCCAAATATAGAAATTAAAAATCTTAAAAAAGTCATAAGGAAGAGAAAATAGACAGACTTACACTGCTATACTATTAACGCTCCACTTTAGGCAGTGTGCAGAAGAGGGGGGTAGTCCTCGGGACCTGTGCCTTGCTTCAACAGTGTTTGGATGGAACACACTCAGGAACACCCCTTCTTCCAGTCTCCAACCACCCTCCAACCTCTTTTCTAGTTGCAATCTTCAGAACCATCTTCTCAGACATTCTTTGCATCTGGATGCTCTGGGACTTTAGCTCCTTATTACCCAATGACCATGAGCTCCCAGATTCTTCAGAATTACGCCCCCCTAAAGAAAGTCCCCTCTAATTCTCCTGGTCAACATGCATCTGTCAGCCTCCTGTACCTACCTCCCTCTAGGCTGCTATTTCCACCGTGACAAACAAGGTGGTTCCGGGGTGTGCCCTCTCTCAGGATGTGCAGAAGCCATCCCAGGATGACTGATGTGGATCCGGAAGCCATGGAAGCCACCAGGGTATTGGAGAAGACCTGATCTGGGGCCTTCTAGATCTGCGATCTACCCCCCTCCCTCACTGGGCTCTGCTGATGCAGACTCAGTGAATTTCTGGAGAGCCACTTCCTGAATAAGGAGGCTTATGAGTCTCTCCCTACAGCCACCAAGTAACTCATCAAGAAGGTAGCAAACACCAGATTAACCTCTGGAGGCTGCCTTCCCTCTTCCCCTCCCCCACCTTCTCCCAGCTGGGTCTGGTGAGTATCTCTTCAAAAGCCTCACTCTCAACCACATCTAGGAGCCTCTAGAGCCCAGCCGCCCTGGCATCCCCCAGTGTCAGGGCTTATGAGTCTCTCCCTACAGCCACCAAGTAACTTTTTTTTTAAGTTTTTTTTTTTTTATAAACATATATTTTTATCCCCAGGGGTACAAGTCTGTGAATCACCAGGTTTACACACTTCACAGCACTCACCAAAGCACATACCCCCCCCAATGTCCATAATCCCACCCTAGAGCCACCAAGTAACTTTTTAACTACCCTGGCGCTCTCTCCCAAACTGTGAACCAAATGGAATCAACAAAGTTTTGGAAAAAAAAAAAAAAAGTCACATATAAATGAATCAACGCAGGTCAAACCCCTGTTGCTTAAGGGTCAACTGTACTTCTGTTCATCAGTTTACCTAAGATCCTAGTTACTCCAATCAGGAAAGGAAAAAAGGCATCCAAGTAACAAAAAAAAGTGAAGTGGTCTTTATCTGCACACAAGCAACATGATTATCTAAATAGAAAAGTCTAAGAAATCTACAGAAAAGAACTAATAATACCAGAAGTAATAAGTAAATTTAGCAAAATTGCAGGACACAAGGTCAATATACTAAAATCAAAGGTGTTTCTATATATTAGAAACAATAATTAGAAATTAAAATCTTTAAAGATAGTATCTAAAGCATTGAATACTTCAGGATAAATTTAATAAAATAGGTGTTAGACTTGTCCAGTGAAAATTATAAACATTGTTGAAAAAGATTAGAAATTCTTAAGTGACACTAGATATGGAGTTTATGGATTAAAAGATGATATTGATAAGAAGTCTAAATCTCGGGGCCCCTGGGTGACTCCATGGGTTAAGCCTCTGCCTTCAGCTCAGGTCATGATCTCAGGATCCTGGGATCGAGCCCCACATCAGGCTCTCTCCTCAGAGGGGAGCCTTCTTCCCCCCACCCCCTGCCTACTTGTGATCTCTCTCTGTCAAATAAATAAATAAAATCTTTAAAAAAAAAAAAAGTCTAATTCTCCTTGTGTTAGCTTGCTAAGGCTGCTATAACAAAATGCCACAGACTAGATGGTTCAATCAATAGAAATTCATCTTATCCCAGTTCTGGAGGCTGGAAGTCCAAGGTCAAGGTGTTGGCAGGTTTGGGGTCTCCTGAGGCCTCTCTCCTTGACTTGCAGAGGGCTGCCTTCTGTGTCCTCACATGACCTTTTCTCTGTGTACATGTATCCCTGGGATCTGCTCCCCTTCTTATAGGGACATAAGGCATATTGGCCTAGGACCCCAAACAGCCTCATTTTAACTTGGTCACTCCATTAAAGGTCTCATCTCCAAATACAATCACATTCTGAGGTACTAGGGATTAGAGCTTTAACATAGGAATTTGAGGGGAACACTGTTCAGTCCATAACACTTCTCAAACGTCCTAAAGATATAAGTTAATGCCAGCCAAAATCCCAGCATATTTTTGTAGAGTTTAATATTTGTTTTTAAAATTTACATGGAAAGTCAAAGCATCTAGAATAGTCAAAACAATTTTGGAAAGACAAAAAAAAAATAAGGCTTATACTACCTGACTATCAGATTTACTATAAAGTAAATCAGCAAATAACACAATGTGATATTGGCATAAGGCAATAAGGCACGAGTATTTGGCAAAACTCAGGCCACAGACTAATTTCCTGTTTTTATAAATAAAACATTATTAGAATACTGCCACCTATTCATTTATTAATGTCTATGGTCGCTTTTGCACAATAACAGCAAAGCTGACAGGTTATGACACAAACCTAAAATATTTATTCTTTGGTCTTTTGTGTAAAAGTCTTCCAACTCCTGAGCATTAAAAGAGAACAGAATCCAGAAATAGCCTAACACAGGATTTCTTAACATCTGCACTGCTGACATTTTAGGCAGCATAATTCTTTATGGAGGACTTACCTGGACATTGCAGAATGTGTAACAGTATCCCTGGTCTCTACCCACTAAATGCCAGTATCCTCCTATACTTGTGACAAACAAAAATGTCCCAGATGTTGCCAGTGTCCCCTGGGTGGACAAAATGGTTCTCAGTTGAGAACCACTGGTCTAATACCTATTAGGTCAATGGATTAGGAATAGTACCAAGGTAATTCGATAGCAAAAGAAATCCATAGACTCTTGGGTGCCTGGGTGGCTCAGTGGGTTAAACTTCTGCCTTCGGCTCAGGTCATGAATCCAGGATCCTGGGATCGAGCCCTGCATTGGGTTCTCTGCTCAGCAGGGAGCCTGCTTCCCCCACCCCCCTGCCTGCCTCTCTGCCTACTTGTGATCTGTCAAATAAATCAATAAAATCTTAAAAAAAAAAAAAAAAGAAATCCATAGGCTCTTCAATAAATGGTGCTGGGGAAAAAGATCAGCTATCCTTGTGGAAAAGAAAAAGAACTTTCCACTATATAAGAAATAACTTTAGAGGAGGAGCAAGATGGTGGAGAAGTAGGAGACCTGAATTCCTCATCCCAGGAGTTCAGCTAGATAGTTATCAAACCATTCTGAATACCTACATACTCAATAGGAGATTGAAGAGAAGTAGAACAGCAATTCTAGGAACAGAAGAGTGACCACCGTCTGGAAGGTAGAACATGAGGAAAAGTGAATCCTAGTTGGGAGGATAGACCACGGGGGGAGGGGCTGGCTCCCGCAAATGGTGGAGCACCAGAGCACAAAATCAGAAGTTTTAGAAGTCTGCTCCACTGAAGGACATCACTCCAGAGGCTAAGCTGGGGGTGGAGCCCTTGCAGGGACAGTGTCATTTTAGGGACAATGTCGTCTTAGCATCCACGGGGTAACAGAAAGACCAGGAGTGTCTAAGTGGGGCAGAGCTCCCAGGTATCAGAGCAGGGAAGCTGGCTGCAGAACGGAGCCAAGGTAGGGGCTCTCAGCTCTGGGTTACCTTAAACCCTAATCTATGGCACAGATGGGCCACTGCTCTCTGAACAGGGAGCCCACAAGTGGCAGATCGGGGAGACTCACCTTCCTCCCACTGCACAACAGCAGTGCACTGCAGGAATGTGCTGGATCTGGAGACTCCAAATGGGGCCAGGTGCCAGCGATAGAAACACCTGGTCACAAGCCAGGTCAGCAGGGAATGTGACCAGAGGCCAGGGAGACAGGAGGGATTGATTGCTTTTCTCCCAGGGTGCACTGAGGAGTGTGGCCCCAAACTCTCCACTCCTACAGGGCCAGAGATTGGGAGGCTGCCATCTTCATACCCATACTCCAGAGCTCTATGGAAAGCATTCAGGGAACTAAAGCTCCCAAGAGCAAACCTGAGCAGATTACTTAGCCCAGCCCTTGGCAAGGGCAATTCAATTCCACCTCAGGCAAAGACTTTTGAGAATCACCACAACAGGCCCCTCCTGCAGAAGATCAGCAAGAACATCCAGCCAAGACAAAGTTTACTGATCAATGAGAACTGCAAAACATCAGTGTTAGGGGAATACAGCCCATAGAATTCATGACTTTCCCCCCATGATTCTTCAGTCTTTTAAAGTTAAATTTTTAAAAATTTAATTATTTTTTTCTTGATTTTTTCCTCTTTCCTATTTTATCAATACCTTTTTAAAAATCTTTTTAAATTTTCATTTTTATAGTCATATTCTATCCTTCATTGTATTTAACCTTATTTTTTGTTTACATATGTTTTTCTTTCTTTAAAATTTTGAGATACACTTTCTTCTAACAAAAAAATATACCCTAAATCTAGTACATGGCTTTGTTCTAATCTCCAGCCTGACCACATTCTCTCCTTTTTTTTTTTTTTCTTTTTTCAACCAACTTCTTATCTTAGCAATTCTTTTTTTTTTTTTTTTAATCTTTTTTAGGGGCACCTGGGTGGCTCAGTGGGTTGAAGCATCTGCCTTCGGCCCAGGTCATGGTCTCAGGGTCCTGGGATTGAGTCCCGCATCAGGCTCTCTGCTCAGTAGGGAGCCTGCTTCCCCTCCCCTCTCTCTGCCTGCCTCTCTTTCTACTTGTGATCTCTGTCTGTCAAATAGTAAATAAAATCTTTTAAAAAATCTTTTTTAATTTTCATCTTTACAGTCATGTTCCATCATGTTTACTCTTATTTTTGTATATATGTAAGTTTTTCTTTCTTTAAAATTTTGGGAAACAGTTTCTTCAAACAGACCAAAATACACCCAAAATCAAGTGTGTGGCTCTGTTCTATTCACTAGTCTAATTATATATATGTATGTATATATATAATTATATATTATATATTATATATAATCATATAAATAAATATATAAATAAAATATATATTTATAATACATAAAATTTAAACATAAACATATATTTATATATTATATTATTATATTATATATAAACTATATATAATTTATTTATATATAATTATTTATATATATAATTATATATATATATATATATATATATACATATATATATATATAAAAACTTTTTTTTCTTCCTTTCTTCTCTCCCCGGTTTTGGGTCTCTTCTGATTTGGTTAGTGTATATTCTTCTGGGGTTGTTTTTACCATTTTGGCATTTTGTTTTCTCTCATCCTTCTATTCTTCTCTGGACAAAATGACAAGGTGGAAAAACTCACCTAAAAAAAAAGGCAGTACCAATGGCTAGGGACTTAATCAATACCAACATTAGTAAGATGTCAGAACTGGAACTCAGAATGACAATTATAAAGATGCTAGCTGGGCTCGAAAAAAGCATAGAAGATACCAGAGAATTCCTTTCTGGAGAAATAAAATCTCTTTCTAGAGAAACAAAATAACTGGGGCACCTGAGTAGTTCAGTGGGTTAAGCCCCTGCCTTTGGCTCAGGTTATGTTTTCAGGGTCCTGGAATGCAGCCCCACATTGGGCTCTCTGCTCAGCAAGGAGCCTGCTTCCCCTTCCCCCTCTGCCTGCCTCTCTGCCTACTTGAGATCTCTCTCTCTGTCAAATAAATAAATAAAATCTTTAAAAAAATAAAATGACTAAAATTTAACCAAGTTGAAATTAAAAAGAGCTGTTAATGATGTTCAATAAAAAATGGAGTCTCTAATTGCTAGAATAAATGAAGCAGAAGAGAGAATTAGTGATATAGGAGACCAAATGATGGAGAATAAAAAAGCTGAGAAAAATAGAAATAAACAAGTACTGAATCATGAGGGGAGAATTCGAGAGATAAGTGATACCATAAGATGAAACAATATTAGAATAATTGGGATCCCAGGAGAAACAGGAAAAGAGAGGGGGCAAGGTATATTGGAGTAAATTATACCAGAGAAGTTCCCTAATTTGGGGAAGGGAACAAGCATCAAAATCCAAAAGGCATGGAAAATCCCCCTCAAAATCAATAAAAATAGGTCAACACTCTGTCATCTAATAGTGAAACTTACAAGTCTCAAAGTCAAAGAGAAAATCCTCAAAAGCAGTTCAGGACAAGAGGTCTGTAACCTACAATGGTAGAAATATGATATTGGCAACAGACCTATCCACAGAAACCTAGCAGGCTAGAAAGCATGATATATTCAGAGTACTAAACAAGAAAAAAGAAAGCTGGGGTGAAAATCCTTATATCAGACAAATTAAATTTCAAACCAAAGACTGTAATAAGAAATGAGGAAGAACTCTATATCATACTTAAAGGGTCTGTCCTACAAGAAGATCTAACAATTTTAAATATTTATGCCCCTAACATGGGAGCAGCCAACTATATAAACCAATTAATAACAAAATCAAAGAAACACATCAACAATAATACAATAGTAGTAGGGGAATTTAAGACCCCCCCTCTTTGAAATGGACAGATCATCTAAGCAAAAGATTGACAAGGAAATAAAGGCTTTAAATGATACACTGGACCAGATGGACATCACAGAATATTCCATCCCAAAGCAACAGAATACACGTTCTTCCCCAGAGCACATGGAACAGAATAGATTCTCCAGAATAGATCACATTGTGGGTCACAAATCAGGTCTTAACTAGTACCAAAAGATTGGGATCATTCCCTGCTTATTTTCAGACCACGATGCTTTAAAACTAGAACTCTACCACAAGAGGAAAGTTGGAAAGAATTCAAATACATGGAGACTAAAGAGCATCCTACTAAAGAATTAATGGGTCAACCAGGAAATTAAAGAAGAATTGAAAAAATCCATGGAAACAAATGAAAATGAAAACACAACTGTTCAAAATCTTTGGGACACAGCAAAGGTGTTCCGGAGAGGAAAAATATATAGCAATCCAAGCCTTTCTCAAGAAACAAGAAAGGTCGTACACAACCTAACC
The DNA here is from genome assembly GCF_030435805.1 of Mustela lutreola. NCBI lineage: Eukaryota > Metazoa > Chordata > Mammalia > Carnivora > Mustelidae > Mustela > Mustela lutreola. The sequence continues at coordinate 98,785,097 of NC_081299.1, read as the reverse complement.
CTACACCTAAAAGAGCTGGAGAAAGAACAGCAAAGAAATCCTAAACCCAGCAGGAGAAGATAAATAATGAAGATCAAAGCATAAATCAATGAAATAGAAACCAAAAGAACAGTAGAACAGGTCAATGAAAGTAGGAGCTGCTTCTTTAAAAGAATTAATAGGATTGATAAACCCCTGGCCAGACTTAAGAAAAAGAGAAGAGAAAGGACCCAGATTAATAAAATCATGAATGAATCATGAATGAGAGATTACAGTCAACACCAAAGAAATACAAACAGTTTTAAGAACATATTATGAGAAACCATATACCAGCAAATTTAACAATCTGGAAGAAATGGATGCATTCCTAGAGACATGTAAACTACCAAAACTGAACCAGGAAAATAGAAAACCTGAATAGACCCATAACCAGTAAGGAGATTAAATAGTCATCAAGGGGCGCCTGCGTGGCTCAGTGGGTTAAGGCCACTGCCTTCGGCTTGGGTCATGGTCTTAGGGTCCTGGGATCGAGCCCCATATCAGGCTCTCTGCTCAGCGAGGAGCCTGCTTCCCCCTCTTTCTCTCTGCCTGCCTCTTTGCCTACTTGAGATCTCTGTCTATGAATAAATGAATAAAAATTAAAAAAAAATAAAGCAGTTATCAAAAGTCTCCCAATAAACAAGAGCCCAGGGCCAGATGGTTTCCCAGGGGAATTCTACCAAATATTTAAAGAAGAATTAATACCTATTCCCCTGAAACTGTTCCAAAAAGCAGAAATGGAAGGAAAACTTCCAAACTCATTTTTTGAAGCCAGCATTACCTTGATCCCAAAACCAAAGATGCCATCAAAAAGGAGAATTACAGACCAATATCCCTGATGAACATGGATGCAAAAATTCTCACCCAAATACTAGCCAATAGGATCCAACAGTACATTAAGAGGATTATTCACCATGACCAAGTGGGATTTATTCCTGGGCTGCAAGGTTGGTTCAACATCTGCAAATCAATCAATGCAATACAATATATTGATAAAAGAAAGAACAAGAACCATATAATACTCTCAATAGATGCAGAAAAAACATCTGACAAAGTATAGCATCCTTTCTTAATCAAAACTCATCACCATGAAAAAAAAAAAAAAAAAAAAAAAAAAAACCTTTACCATGTAGGGATAGGGGAAACATACCTCAATATCATCAAAGCCATCTATGAAAAACCCACAGTGAATGTCATTCTCAATGGGGAAAAACTGAGAGCTTTTCCCTTAAGGTAAGGAACATGGCAAGGCTGCCACTATCACCACTGCTATTCAACATAGTACCAGAAGCCCTAGCCTCAGCAATCAGACAACAACAAAAATAAAATAAAATAAAATAAAATAAAAGGCAAACTCTCCTCTTTGCAGATGATATGATACTTTATGTGGAAAACCCAAAAGACTCTATTCCAAAACCACTAGAACTCATACAGGAATGCAGTAGAGTGTCAGGATATAAAATCAAAGCAAAGAAATCAGTTGCAGTTTTATACACGAACAAGAAAGAAGAAAGAGAAACTAAGGAGTCAATCATTTACAATTGCACCCAAAACCATAGATACCTAGGCATAAATCTAACCAAGGAGACAAAGAATCTGTACTCAGAAAACTATAGAGTACTCATGAAAGAGATTGAGGAAGACACAAAGAAATGGAAAAACTTTCCATACTCATGGATTGGAAGAGCAAATATTGTTAAAATGTCTATGCTGCCTACACTAATCTACACATTTAATGCAACTCCTACCAAAACACCATCAATCTTTTCAACGAAATGGAATGAATCATCCTAAAATCTATATGGAACCAGTAAAGACCCTGAATAGCCAGAGGAATGTTGAAAAAGAAAACCAAAGTTGGCAGCATCACAATTGCAGACTTCAAGCTCTATTACAAAGCTGTCATCATCAAGATAGTATGGTACTGGCACAAAAAGAGACACAAAGATCAATGGAACAGAATAGAGAGCTCAGAAATGGTCCCTCAACTCTATGGTCAGTTAATCTTTGACAAAGCAAGAAAAAATGTCCAATGGAACAAAGATAATCTCTTCAACAAATGGTGTTGGGAAAATTGGACAGCTATATGCAGAAGAATGAAACTGGACTACTTCCTTACACCACACACAAAAGTATACTCAAATGGATGAAGGACCTCAACGTGAGAAAGGAATCCATCAAAATCCTTGAGGAGACACAGGCAGCAACCTCTTTGACCTCAGCAGCAACAACTTCTTCCCAGAAACATCACCAAAGATAAGGGAAGCAAGGGCAAAAAGGAACTATTGGGACTTTATCAAGATCAAAAGCTTTTGCACAGCAAAGAAAACAGTCAACAAAACCTAAAGACGACTGACAGAATGGGAGAAGATATTTGCAAATGACAAAACAGATAAAGGGCTAGTATCCAAAGTCTATAATGAACTTATCAAACTCAACATCCAAAGAACAAATAATCCAATCAAGAAATGGGCAGAAGACATGAACAGACATTTCTGCAAAGAAGACATCCAAATAACCAACAGACACGTGAAAAAGTACTCAACATCTCACGACATCAGGGAAATACAAATCAAAACTGCAGTGAGATACTATCTCACATCAGTCAGAATGGCAAAAATTAACAAGTCAGGAAATTACAGGTTTGGCGAGGATGCAGAGAAAGGGGGTTTTTTTACACTGTTGGTAGGTAGGCAAGTTGTTGCAGCTACTCTGGAAAACAGTATGGAGTTTCCTCAAAAAGTTGAAAATAGACCTACCCTATGACCCAGCAATCGTACTATGGGGTATTTACCCTAAAGATACAAATGTAGTGATCCAAAGGGGCACCTGCATCCCAATGTTTATAACAGCAATGTCCACAATAGCCAAACTATGGAAGGAGCCCAGATGTCCATCAACAGATGAGTGTGTAAAGGAGATGTGTTGTATATACACAATGGAATACTATGCAGCTATCAAAACCCCTGAAACTTGCCATTTGCAGTGACATTGATGGAACTAGAGGATATTATGCTATGTAAAATAAGTCAGTCAGAGAAAAGCAATTATCATATGATCTCTCTGATATGAGGAATTTGAGAGGCAGGTAAGGTTGTGGGGGGTAGGGAAGGGAAAAATGAAACAAGATGGGACCTGGGAGGGAGACAAACCATAAGAGGCTCTTTTTTTTTTTTTAAAGATTTTATTTATTTATTTGACAGATAGAGATCACAAGTAGTCAGAGAGGCAGGCAGGGAGGGAGAGGAGGAAGTAGTCTCTCCCCGGAGCAGAGAGCCTGACGTGGGGCTCGATCCCAGGACCCCAGGACCATGACCCGAGCCGAAGGCAGAGGCTTCAACCCACTGAGCCACCCAGGCGCCCTAAGAGACTCTTAATCTCCCAAAACAAACTGAGGGTTGCTGGGGAGTTGAGGGGGAGGGATAGAGTGGCTAGGTGATGGACATTGGGGGGAGGGTATGTGCTAAGGTGAGTGCTGTGAATTGTGTAAGACTGATGAATCACAGACCTGTGCCCCGAAACAAATAATACATTGTATGTTAATAAAAAAAAAAATAAAGAAAAGAAATGAACTTTAAATGGATCATCTGCTAAAACATAAGAGCTTAAACTATAGAATTATCTCTAAGAAAATATAGGAGAAAATCTTTATGACCATGGAAAAGGCAAAGATTTTTTGAATAAAGACCAGGCCACACAAAAAATAATAATAAATTTTGGAAATCACCATAATAAAAGAAAGAAGTTGTGTTCTTCAAAGAAACTGTTAAGAAAATGAAAAACAAGCCACAGCTTTAGAGAAAATATCAGCAAACCATACAGCTAATAAACAATTTGTGTCCAGAATATATAAAGAACTCTGACAACTCATTCAAAGAAAAACAGCCCAATAAAATTTGGGCAAAAGATTTCACAGTCAACTCACCAGAGAAGATTATACAAATGGCAGATGAACGCTCATAAAAAGATTCCCCAAATCACTAGTCATCAGGGAAATTTTAATTAAAACCCAAATGAGTTGCTGCTGTGTACTCATCAAAATGGCTAATGATTTCTTTAAACAAAACCGAACGAGAAACATACCTGACAACACCAAGCTGCCATATTGTGCCGCATCTGGAGCACGCATAAACTGTGGCTAGGTCTAGAAAATGGTACAGCCCTTTGAGAACCGCTGACAGTTCCTGACACATACAACCCAGCATTTCCACTCCTACATGTCTTTTCAAGAGAAATGAAAACATGTTCCATAAAGACTTATAAGCAAATATTCATGACAGCTTTATCATAATTGCCACAAAAAAAAAAGAACAATAGAAACAGGCTAAATGTCCATCATCTGATGAGGGAATAAACAGATTATGGTATATCCATACAATAAAATACTGCTCAGCACCAGAAAGAAACACGCTGCTGGTACCTACAATGGTGGGGAAGAATCTCAAAATGATTTTGTTGAAGATGGAAGCCTAACACAAAAGACTACAGATGATGGAGTCTTCTATATGAATTCTAGGTTTCCGTTATAAGAGGGACAGAAATGAGGTCAGTGTTGCCAGGGACTAAAAGGGATTGATTGCCAAGATGTACAAGTGAACTTTCTGGGATGATAAAACGTTCTATTATGTGACAGTGTATAATTCGCTCCACCAAGTGACTCCAGGAATCAGAATCCTTGTGATCCGAGGGACAGAGCAGGTAGTGGTTGCACGGGCAGCCACAGAAGAGCTGTAGGGACCCTTCCTGGAATTCTTACATTGTGACAAGCATGGATTTAGCCCTTTACGGTGCCTTATCCCATTCAAAATAACCATTTGAGGTGAGTGTTCTTGCTTCACCTTGTTATGGATGAGGGAACTGAACCAGAGACCTCAAGTTACATGTCTAGAGTCCCTCCCTGGTCAGGAGGTCTGGCTGATCCCCAAGTCTGTTCTCTAAATGATGGCCTTACCCCACAACCTGCACAGATGGTGTTTTAAACTTATTTCTATGTGATTGTGTTGCACAAGGATACAATATGCATATTTTTTATTCCAGTCTGACCCTTTGCAATACAAGCTTGTGTGGTTGTGAGGCTTGGGCACACTGGTTAGAGCATTTCAGCCTAAACCGAGATTCCCTGAATAAGCTTTACCCTGGCCAACTAGGAAAAGACACATCAGGTCTTCCTGTGTGTTGCAGGCTGTGTTCTGTGGAAGCAGCTGCTGATGACAGAATGAGGGGTGAAAAATCTGTGACTCCTATGAAAGGAAGGAGAAAAAGCAGGACTGGGTCAAGGGATCAGCCACACAACTGTTTAGACCATAGGTGTCTTGGCCAACTGACTGGAGAGCTCTGAAGTGAGTACTGCCCCCAGAATGGCCCCACTGGGCCCCAGTGGTCATGCTTTCATAATCCTGTCTCACTCACCCATTGGCTCAGGGCTGCCTCAGGAAGAGTGTGACCTTGAACAAGGGGACTTTGCAGCTGAGGCAGCTCTTGGTGCTGCCCGTTCCAGGCTGCCTCCTGACCATGTCGTGTGGCTCAGTAGCAAGTCCTCCCTTGAAGTGGGCCCCTGGGTGTTATACCACTGAGTCTGTGGCCTGGTGCTGCCCTCAGAATCCTTCCCCATGGCACTGCAATATTACTAAGCAGTCCCAAGTCCCCCCAAATGCTTATTTTTTAAGGGCATGTTCACATTTCAAGGGACAAAATGATACTTTAAAAAGTAAACAAAACCCAGAAAGTGTTATTTTGAAGAACTGGATTTAATGACTTAAAACAAAACCACCTAACATAGTATCAATGTTATACTTGTAACTAGAGGCTACTAAAAGATAATAAATTCAGTTTTAATTCCAGTAGCATTCATTCACTCATCTAAAGTGTATGGCGCACTCCTATGCACCACACACTCTGCTGACTATTAAAGATATGAAAACAAATGCAATGGGGTAAGAATAAATAAATGAATGGATGGATGGAATGATGAGCTTCTTATTCTTCAGCAGCCTAAAATTTAGCATGTGAGGACAGTAGAGAATCCAGTGATGGCAAACAGTGTGCTGCCTGCTTTATGGAGAGCAGGCAGAGAAGAAGCTTTGGGACACTGAGCCGAGCCCGAGGACGAACTGTCAGAACTGGATGGGAAAGGGTAGAAGGACACCCCCAGCTGAATTGGCAACAGAAGCAAAGTCAGAAGTGTGAGGGCTCCAGTGTGAGGACTGTACAGGATAGGACTGGCAGAGTGCAGGCAGGTTGGGACGGATCATGAGGGGCCTTGAACACCATGCTAAGGAGGCTGGAGGAGTCACACGAAGGCTCTGAGTAGACTGAGGTAAAATCCGTTTCTGTTGCCTGGACAACTCAGTGCATGTATCCTTCTGGGCTATTGGGATCCTTTTGGTCTTTGCTTTAGGCTTTGTTTCTGTGTTTCAGGACTCTCAATTTGTTTCCTTTTCAAACCCATCATATTCTGTTCTTCCCTGTCATTTCTGACTACCACTTCTAGAAACACGCCCTCCCATCTCTTCGTTAAGCAGAATGGGGAGGTGAGGTCACATCAGTAGCAGCAAGACCTTGAGCTGAAGGAGCAGCTGATGTCACTCCTATACTGGAGACACCATTATCCCTTGGACAGCAGGGCAATGTGCCCACGCCATGGGTGCTTCCTCCTCTTATGATCAGGGCCAAAAAGAAGAGATAGCATCACTGTTTCGTGCACCCTTGTTTTTCTCTTATGATTTCTGTTCCACCTGCGTGGCCACTTTCAACAGGACTAGATACAAATACTTTTTTTTTTAATTTTTATTTATTTATTTGACAGACAGAGATCACAAGTAGGCAGAGAGGCAGGCAAAAAGAGGCTGAGCAGAGAGCCTGAGGTGGGGCTCGATCCCAAGACTCTGGGATCATGACCTGAACCGAAGGCAAGAGTCTTTAACCCACTGAGTCACCCAGGCACCCCTAGATACAAATACTTTATTTTGACATGACCTTTGAAAAATCAAAGAGAAATCTAACAGAGTTACTTAACTCAATCAATTTCAGAAAATCTGCCTCTGAATGACATAGCTGATTTACATATGGGAAGTAAAACGGGAATTAGCAAATATTTTCTGAACTTGTAAAACGTTTTTAAGACACTCTGATGAGTCAGTGTTTAATCCCTTCTCCATAAATAAGATGAAAGATCTTTGCCATGTTTTCCCTTAAGTAAATATATTTTAAAACTGTGCCTACATAGTGTTCCAGTTTTCTTTTCAGCTGCCACTATGAATGGACACAGCAGCTGGAATGAGGCATAACACATCACACCTCAACTTTGAATTTCCTGCCTTTTGTTTTCTTGAATCATAGCCTTGATGTTGTTTAAATAGTGCTCTGTATATTTAATTTCCCTTTTCTCTTCACAAAGACCAAACAGGTTTTTTTTTTTTAAATCACCCCATCTTTCACAGTAGGTTATAAAAGTGCTCTTGAGCTGAAATTGGACTGGTCTCTTATTTAAACATATAAATATATATTTAGGCATTCTAGTCCACTGTCGTTTATTTTATTGATTGACTGCTTGGGCAGAAATGTATTTGTGCACATTTTATCCATATGCTTTGCATTTAAGATAAGACTGCTAATAGTGAATGCTAATTGTATGCACAGATGGTTGGGCAAAAGAACAGACATCTTCCAAGGTACATGTACACAAAGTCTTTTCTCTGCTGGTTGCACTCTGTGTTGCTTGTGACTCTCTCTGTCTTCATCTCAGGTCTTTCCCAAAGAATCAAAGATATGAGGCATTAGAAGGACATTTAAGTATTATCAAGTAAAACCCAAATAAAGCAGGCACCCACCATTCTGTAGCCTCCCCTTGTAACTTTCAGCAAGAAGACAGCACTTCAAAAAGGTAGCCCATTTCATTGTCACCCATTTCCAAGTACTAGAAAATTCTTCCTTTTATTGAGTCAAGATTTTCCTTCAGGTAACTTCCCCCTATTTGTAGTGCCCCTTAGACCCACATAGAACAAGCCCAGGGAAGACTTTCAAAGGCAGCTCTTACATTTTCCCTTATGTCTTTTCCAAATGGAAATTTCGAATTTCTTTCAGCGGTTCCTCACTTACGTGATAATAGCTTGTCAGCACACATCAGTTTGTCAACTTTTCTCTTTTGTGCAGTTCTTAAAACTCCTCACCTGCAGAGGAGTCAAGATGGCGGAGAAGTAGCAGGCTGAGACTACTTCAGCTAGCCGGAGATCAGCTAGATAGCTTATGTAAAGATTGCAAACACCTGAAAATCCATCGGCAGATCGAAGAGAAGAAGAACAGCAATTCTGGAAACAGAAAATAACCACTTTCTGAAAGGTAGGACCGGCGGAGAAGTGAATCCAAAGCGACGGGAAGATAGACCCCGGGGGGAGGGGCCGGCTCCCGGCAAGCGGCGGAGCAACCGCGCACAAAATCAGGACTTTTAAAAGTCTGTTCCGATGAGGGACATCGCTCCAGAGGCTACCCGGGGCAAAGCCCACACGGGGTCAGCGTGGCCTCAGGTCCCGCAGGGTCACAGAAGGATCGGGGGTGTCTGAGTGTCGCAGAGCTTGCGGGTATTGGAACGGGAAAACCGGCTACAGAGACAGAGCCGACAATGAGCTCGCAGCTCGGAGTGACCTTGAACCGGTCGCAGGCTCGGTGAGCTCGGAGCGCGGCCGGAGGTCAGGCAGAGGGGAGTAACTGGGCGTGGTTCTCTGAGCGCGCACTGAGGAGTGCGGCCCTGGGCTCTCGCTCCTCCGGGCCAGAGACCAGGAGGCCGCCATTTGTATTCCCGTCCTCCAGAACTCTACGGAAAGCGCTCAGGGAACAAAAGCTACTGAAAGCAAACCCAAGCGAATTACTCACCCCGGCCCCGGGTAAGGGCGGTGCAATTCAGCCTGGGGCAAAGACACTTGAGAATCACTACAACAGGCCCCTCCCCCAGAAGATCAACAAGAAATCCAGCCGAGACCAAGTTCACCTACCAAAGAGTGCGGTTTCAATACCAAGGAGAGCAGCAGAATTCTAGAGGAGGAGAAAGCCAAGCACGGAACTCATGGCTTTTGCCCTGTGATTTTTTTTAGTCTTGCGGTTAATTTAATTTTTTTCTTTTTCATTTTTTGTTTTTTTTTCTCGCCTTCGGGTAAAATTTTTTTTTAACTGTTACCTTTTTCTTTTTTAACGATTTTTTACTAGTTTATCTAATACATATATTTTTTCTTAGGTGTTTTCTTTTTTAAAAATTCTTTTCTTTTTTTTTTTCTTTCTTTTTTCTTTTTTTTTTTTTCTTTTTTTTCTTTCTTCCTTTTTGAACCTCTTTTTATCCCCTTTCTCCCCCCTCACGATTTGGGATCTCTTCTAATTTGGTTAAAGCATATTTTCCTGGGGTTGTTGCCACCCTTTTAGTATTTTACTTGCCCCCTCATATACTCTTCTCTGGACAAAATGACAAGACGGAAAAATTCAACACAAAAAAAAGAACAAGAGGCAGTACCGAAGGCTAGGGACCTAATCAATACAGACATGGGTAATATGTCAGATCTAGACTTCAGAATGACAATTCTCAAGGTTCTAGCCGGGCTCGACAAAGGCATGGAAGATATTAGAGAAACCCTCTCGAGAAATATAAAAGCCCTTTCTGGAGAAATAAAAGAACTAAAATCTAACCAAGTTGAAATCAAAAAAGCTATTAATGAGGTGCAATCAAAAATGGAGGCTCTCACTGCTAGGATAAATGAGGCAGAAGAAAGAATTAGTGATATAGACAGAGAATAAAGAAGCTGAGCAAAAGAGGGACAAACAGATACTGGACCACAAGGGGAGAATTCGAGAGATAAGTGACACCATAAGACGAAACAACATTAGAATAATTGGGATTCCAGAAGAAGAAGAAAGAGAGAGGGGAGCAGAAGGTATACTAGAGAGAATTATTGGGGAGAATTTCCCCAATATGGCAAAGGGAACGAGCATCAAAATTCAGGAGGTTCAGAGAACACCCCTCAAAATCAATAAGAATAGGCCCACACCCCGTCACCTAATAGTAAAATTTACAAGTCTCAGTGACAAAGAGAAAATCCTGAAAGCAGCCCGGGAAAAGAAGTCTGTAACATACAATGGTAAAAATATTCGATTGGCAGCTGACTTATCCACAGAGACCTGGCAGGCCAGAAAGAGCTGGCATGATATTTTCAGAGCACTAAATGAGAAAAACATGCAGCCCAGAATACTATATCCAGCTAGGCTATCATTGAAAATAGAAGGAGAGATTAAAAGCTTTCAGGACAAACAACAACTGAAAGAATTTGCAAACACCAAACCAGCTCTACAGGAAATCTTGAAAGGGGTCCTCTAAGCAAAGAGAGAGCCTACAAGTGGTAGATCAGAAAGGAACAGAGACCATATACAGTAACAGTCACCTTACAGGCAAAACAATGGCACTAAATTCATATCTCTCAATAGTTACCCTGAATGTTAATGGGCTAAATGCCCCTGTCAAAAGACACAGGGTATCAGAATGGATAAAAAAAAAAAACAAAAAACCCATCTATATGTTGCCTCCAAGAAACGCATTTTAAACCCGAAGACACCTCCAGATTTAAAGTGAGGGGGTGGAAAAGAATTTACCATGCTAATGGACATCAGAAGAAAGCAGGAGTGGCAATCCTTATATCAGATCAATTAGATTTTAAGCCAAAGACTATAATAAGAGAAGAGGAAGGACACTATATCATACTCAAAGGGTCTGTCCAACAAGAAGATTTAACAATTTTAAATATCTATGCCCCCAACGTGGGAGCAGCCAACTATATAAACCAATTAATAACAAAATCAAAGAAACACATCAACAATAATACAATAATAGTAGGGGACTTGAACACTCCCCTCACTGAAATGGACAGATCATCCAAGCAAAAGGTCAGCAAGGAAATAAAGGCCTTAAACGACACACTGGACCAGATGGACATTACAGATATATTCAGAACATTTCATCCCAAAGCAACAGAATACACATTCTTCTCTAGTGCACATGGAACATTCTCCAGAATAGATCACATCCTCGGTCCTAAATCAGGACTCAACCGGTATCAAAAGATTGGGATCATTCCCTGCATATTTTCAGACCACAATGCTCTAAAGCTAGAACTCAACCACAAAAGGAAGTTTGAAAAGAACCAAAATACATGGAGACTAAACAGTATCCTTCTAAAGAATGAATGGGTCAACCGGGAAATTAAAGAAGAACTGAAAAAAATCATGGAAACAAATGATAATGAAAATACAACGGTTCAAAATCTGTGGGACACAACAAAGGCAGTCCTGAGAGGAAAATATATAGCGGTACAAGCCTTTCTCAAGAAATAAGAAAGGTCTCAGGTACACAATCTAACCCTACACCTAAAGGGGCTGGAGAAAGAACAAGAAAGAAACCCTAAGCCTAGCAGGAGAAGAGAAATCATAAAGATCAGAGCAGAAATCAATGAAATAGAAACCAAAAAAACAATAGAACAAATCAACGAAAGTAGGAGCTGGTTCTTTGAAAGAATTAATAAAATTGATAAACCCCTGGCCAGACTTATCAAAAAGAAAAGAGAAAGGACCCAAATAAATAAAATCATGAATGAAAGAGGAGAGATCACAACTAACACCAAAGAAATACAAACTATTATAAGAACATACTATGAGCAACTCTACGGCAATAAATTTGACAATCTGGAAGAAATGGATGCATTCCTAGAAACATATAAACTACCACAACTGAACCAGGAAGAAATAGAAAGCCTGAACAGACCCATAACCAGTAAGGAGATTGAAACAGTCATTAAAAATCTCCAAACAAACAAAAGCCCAGGGCCAGACGGCTTCCCTGGGGAATTCTACCAAACATTTAAAGAAGAACTAATTCCTATTCTCCTAAAACTGTTCCAAAAAATAGAAATGGCAGGAAAACTTCCAAACTCATTTTATGAGGCCAGCATCACCTTGATCCCCAAACCAGACAAGGATCCCACCAAAAAAGAGAGCTATAGACTAATATCCTTGATGAACACAGATGCGAAAATACTCAACAAAATACTAGCCAATAGGATTCAACAGTACATTAAAAAGATTATTCACCACGACCAAGTGGGATTTATTCCAGGGCTGCAAGGTTGGTTCAACATCCGCAAATCAGTCAATGTGATACAACACATCAATAAAAGTAAGAACAAGAACCATATGATACTCTCAATAGATGCTGAAAAAGCATTTGACAAAGTACAGCATCCCTTCCTGATCAAAACTCTTCAAAGTGTAGGGATAGAGGGCACATACTTCAATATCATCAAAGCCATCTATGAAAAACCCACCGCAAATATCATTCTCAATGGAGAAAAACTGAAAGCTTTTCCTGCTAAGGTCAGGAACACGGCAGGGATGTCTATTATCACCACGGCTATTCAACATAGTACTAGAGGTCCTAGCCTCAGCAATCAGACAACAAAAGGAAATTAAAGGCATCCAAATCGGCAAAGAAGAAGTCAAATTATCACTCTTCGCAGATGATATGATACTATATGTGGAAAACCCAAAAGACTCCACTCCAAAACTGCTAGAACTTATACAGGAATTCAGTAAAGTGTCAGGATATAAAATCAATGCACAGAAATCAGTTGCATTTCTCTACACCAACAGCAAGACAGAAGAAAGGGAAATTAAGGAGTCAATCCCATTTACAATTGCACCCAAAACCATAAGATACCTAGGAATAAACCTAACCAAAGAGACACAGAATCTATACTCAGAAAACTATAAAGTACTCATGAAAGAAATTGAGGAAGACACAAAGAAATGGAAAAATGTTCCATGCTCCTGGATTGGAAGAATAAATATTGTGAAAATGTCTATGCTACCTAAAGCAATCTACACATTTAATGCAATTCCTATCAAAGTACCATCCATCTTTTTCAAAGAAATGGAACAAATAATTCTAAAATTTATATGGAACCAGAAAAGACCTCGAATAGCCAAAGGGATATTGAAAAAGAAAGCCAACGTTGGTGGCATCACAATCCCGGACTTCAAGCTCTATTACAAAGCTGTCATCATCAAGACAGCATGGTACTGGCACAAAAACAGACACATAGATCAATGGAACAGAATAGAGAGCCCAGAAATAGACCCTCAAATCTATGGTCAACTAATCTTCGACAAAGCAGGAAAGAATGTCCAATGGAAAAAAGACAGCCTTTTCAATAAATGGTGCTGGGAAAATTGGACAGCCACATGCAGAAAAATGAAATTGGACCATTTCCTTACACCACACACAAAAATAGACTCAAAATGGATGAAGGATCTCAATGTACGAAAGGAATCCATCAAAATCCTTGAGGAGAACACGGGCAGCAACCTCTTCGACCTCTGCCGCAGCAACATCTTCCTAGGAACAACGCAAAAGGCAAGGGAAGCAAGGGAAAAAATGAACTACTGGGATTTCATCAAGATCAAAAGCTTTTGCACAGCAAAGGAAACAGTTAACAAAATCAAAAGACAACTGACAGAATGGGAGAAGATATTTGCAAACGACATATCAGATAAAGGACTAGTGTCCAGAATCTATAAAGAACTTAGCAAACTCAACACCCAAAGAACAAATAATCCAATCAAGAAATGGGCAGAAGACATGAACAGACATTTCTGCAAAGAAGACATCCAGATGGCGAACAGACACATGAAAAAGTGCTCCATATCACTCGGCATCAGGGAAATACAAATCAAAACCACAATGAGATATCACCTCACACCAGTCAGAATGGCTAAAATCAACAAGTCAGAAAATGACAGATGCTGGCGAGGATGCGGAGAAAGGGGAACCCTCCTACACTGTTGGTGGGAATGCAAGCTGGTGCAGCCACTATGGAAAACAGCATGGAGGTTCCTCAAAATGTTGAAAATAGAACTGCCCTATGACCCAGCAATTGCACTATTGGGTATTTACCCTAAAGATACAAATGTAGTGATCCAAAGGGACACATGCACCCGAATGTTTATAGCAGCAATGTCCACAATAGCCAAACTATGGAAAGAACCTAGATGTCCATCAACAGATGAATGGATCAAGAAGATGTGGTATATATACACAATGGAATACTATGCAGCCATCAAAAGAAATGAAATCTTGCCATTTGCAACAACATGGATGGAACTAGAGCGTATCATGCTTAGCGAAATAAGTCAAGCAGAGAAAGACAACTATCATATGATCTCCCTGATATGAGGAAGTGGTGATCCAACATGGAGGCTTAAGTGGGTAGAAGAAGAATAAATGAAACAAGATGGGATTGGGAGGGAGACAAACCATAAGTGACTCTTAATCTCACAAAACAAACTGAGGGTTGCCGGGGGGAGGGGGTTTGGGAGAAGGGGGTGGGATTATGGACATTGGGGAGGGTATGTGATTTGGTGAGTGCTATGAAGTGTGTAAACCTGGTGATTCACAGACCTGTACCCCTGGGGATAAAAATATATGTTTATAAAAAATAAAAAATTAAAAAAAAATAAATAAAATCCTCATGAGCCAAAAAATATAATAAAACCTAAGTAAAGTTTTGAAATATGTATGAAGATGAAATGTAATTTTATAAAACATTTTGAAAATGTCACTTAAATGCTACATTAAATAATAGAAAATAAAAAAAAAAATAAAAAATAAAAAAGAAAGCCAACGTTGGTGGCATCACAATCCCGGACTTCAAGCTCTATTACAAAGCTGTCATCATCAAGACAGCATGGTACTGGCACAAAAACAGACCCATAGATCAATGGAACAGAATAGAGAGCCCAGAAATAGACTCTCAACTCTATGGTCAACTAATCTTCGACAAAGCAGGAAAGAATGTCCAATGGAAAAAAGACAGCCTCTTCAATAAATGGTGCTGGGAAAATTGGACAGCCACATGCAGAAAAATGAAATTGGACCATTTCCTTACACCACACACAAAAATAGACTCAAAATGGATGAAGGACCTCAATGTGCAAAAGGAATCCATCAAAATCCTTGAGGAGAACACAGGCAGCAACCTCTTTGACCTCAGCCGCAGCAACATCTTCCTAGGAACAACGCCAAAGGCAAGGGAAGCAAGGGCAAAAATGAACTATTGGGATTTCATCAAGATCAAAAGCTTTTGCACAGCAAAGGAAACAGTTCACAAAATCAAAAGACAACTGACAGAATGGGAGAAGATATTTGCAAACGACATATCAGATAAAGGACTAGTGTCCAGCATCTGTCATTTCCTGACTTGTTGATTTTAGCCATTCTGACTGGTGTGAGGTGATATCGCATTGTGGCTTTGATTTGTATTTCCCTGATGCCGAGTGATATGGAGCACTTTTTCATGTGTCTGTTGGCCATCTGGATGTCTTCTTTGCAGAAATGTCTGCTCATGTCCTCTGCCCATTTCTTGATTGGATTATTTGTTCTTTGGGTGTTGTGATACACTGGGAAAGAAGTAGGTGGAGGCTGACAGTATCGTTCCACACTCTGAAGAGCTGTGTGATTCTAATAAGCTGGATAACCTCTCTGGATTTTCATCTTCTTGCCATTAAAATTAGAGGCTCTGAGGGGCACCTGGTGGCTCAGTGGGTAAAGCCTCTGCCTTCAGCTCAGGTCGTGGTCTCAGGGTCCTGGGATTGAGCCCCATGTTGGGCTCTCTGCTCAGCAGGGAACCTGCTTCCCTCTCTGTCTCTTCCTGCCTGCCTGCTTGTGATCTCTCTCTGTCAAATAAATAAATAAAATCTTAAAAAAAAAATAAAATTAGAGGCTCTGAAATTCTATTTATTCATTTACTCATTCAGCCAATGACTATTAAAAAGCTATTCTATGGTAAGTTCTGAGTAAGAAAAAGACCATATCATACATACTCTTGAATAATTGTCTCGAATTCACTGACCTACTTTTTCATATTTATGTGACTTACCTCCCCAGCAAGATAAGATAGAGTCCTTCCTTGGGGCTGTAGCCTTCTCATCTTGGCCACAGGGCCTAGTATAATGCCTGGAAAATATCATGCACTTAATATTGGGGTCATGAATATGTTGTTGTCCCATTACAAATTATATTCATCATTTTCTGATTCGTGTGAATCTTGACTCTGTCATTCATTGTTTGGGCAAGTTACTTAATCTCTCTGTGCCCCAGTTTCCTCAACTAAAATGTGGGTCATAATAGTATTTATATAATAATATGAAAATTAAAATGGGTGTCTGGCATGTATTAAGCTATTATTTTGACACAATCGATTTACTTTATAATCTGATATATTTTATGTTATGTATTTTATTTTTTAACTTAAATCCAATTAATTAACACATAATATATTATTCTTTCCCAAGAGAGAGATCAGTGATTCATCAGTCTTAAATAATACCCAGTGCTGATTTACCTTACATGCCCTCCTTAATGTCTATCACCCAGTTACCCCATCCCCCCGCTTTCCTCCCCTCCAGCAACCCTCATTTTGTTTCCTATGATTAAGAGTCTCTTATGGTATATCTATCTCTCTGATGTTGTCTTGTTCTATTTTTCCTCTCCCCTATGATCCTCTGTTTTGTTTCTTAAATTCCACATATAAGTGATATCATATTATTATTCATAATATGTGCTCAAGGTAGTAAATCCATAAAAATCAGATGGATGGGAGACCCGAGGCTCAGTCGTTAAGCGTCTGCCTTTGGCTCAGGTCATGATCTCAGGGTTCTGGGATCAACCCCACATCGGGCTCTCTGTTCAGTGGGAAGCCTGCTTCTTCCTCTCCCACTCCCCCTGCTTGTGTTCCCTCTCTTGCTGTGTCTATCTCTGTCAAATAAATAAATAAAATCTTTTTTAAAAATCAGATGGAGAAGTGAACTAAATTACTCATCACTGCACAGCTAGAGATAAGCACCACTTCGGTGCATATTCTCAGTCTTTCCTTTGCATGATGCAAAGAATTGTTTCCTGAACTCATACAGCTCAGATGGCAGTTGTATACGATGGTGCTTTCAACTGGAAATATTGTAGAGTTCTTAATATTATGCCTTTTACTTTCCCTTCATGCAAAATAGGGTGAAATTATGTTCCTACTATTATGTTTTAATAAAATATATATAATAAAAGCTACAAATTATTTGAGTCTTTGCAGGTTGGATCCTAAGCATTTTATATACATTATTAACTTGCCACAACAACACTTTCTGGTAGTTATAATAGCCATTTTATTGACGAGGAACATGAAGATCTGAAAACACGGCACTACCATTGTTCAGCAACAACCTGCTCTGTTCTCTTTCTGGACATGTGTGAGTAACTGTGCTCTGCCACATTGATATTAGTTGTGGCCATATGAAATGTGGTCAGTGAAATGTGACTGGTACTTGTTAGTTCTGGATAGGAAGGTTTAATTGCGGGTGTTTAACTCTCCACCAGTCTTCCCTCTACCATGGTGATCATGGAAACCAGCATAGATGTGGAAAGTTAATGCTGAGGCATCATGAGAACAGCTGTGCTGGAGACTTGCCAGCCCTGGATCAGACTTTGCTTGAGCAAGAAATAAACCTTTCTTGTTTTTAGCCACTGAAACTTTGAGATTGTTTGTTACCACAGCATAGTTTGACCTATCCTGACTAAGGGAGAGCACTGAAGAGACTCCCCCAAGGTCACAGAGCTTGATTCAGGCCCAGATCTGTATGCCCCAAAGTCAATGTTCCCTAGATTACGTAAGATGAGTCAGACAGAGATTTTGTGAAAAGAGGGAGCCTAGAACTTACTGTAATAGTCACTGTTACCAGCTTTCTTATTTCACCTTGAATACGGCAACGATAGCTTCATCTTCGAGGTTGAATGGCGTTTTTCCAGATCTGCACAGATCTGCAAAACAGAATAACCTTGCCATTTATGGTAGGATCTGTGTTTTTGACATTGTGGAAGAATAAGGAACAGTCACATTACAGTTGTGTAGCAAAGCTTGAAAGGGGACTATCTAAATTAGATAGTGTTAATAAAAAACTTTTACCTAGCAAGAAGTTTTAATGCTAAATCCTTCAGAAGAACCTCAGGGTGATGGGATTGGTAAGTCAAGTTGCTGGAAAAAGGCTTTAAGGACAGAAATTCCAGAGTATCTGCCAGACTGAGTGGCTAAAAGAGGAGAAACAGGCAGAATACAGAAACACTCATCGTTTTCAGAGTATGATGGTGACGACAGCATGAAGCCCTATATTATGAGAAGAACTATAATAGGAGCACCATAACTGGTGGGAAGAGTCTACCACCCCTCCCCAGAATCTGATTGCTGCGGGATCTCTTTCAAAAACTGTGGCAGGAACCATGTGGTTACCTTTCGTTAGCATCCTTCATGGTGGAAGATATATTCAATTTTAATGCAACCCCTAAATTATTCAAAGCAATTAAAGATGGCATCTCCTTAGTGTCTCTAACCCATCAGCACAACCTGTTCAAATTAGGCATTTCTTAAAATCAGAACACTACTAATGAAGAAAAGCCATCTCTTTCTTGTTCAGTAGGCAAAGAAGGAACTGGTTCTAATTGTGTACATTCCTACTCTCCCAGCCTTGATCCCAGGGCAGGATATTATCATGGTCCAGGCACTTTCCCCCTAGGGATGGATGATGGATGTGATGGATGACAAATGAGGTGTCAATGTCTCCTTTGGATTAAAGTTCAGATGCATGTGAATCTTTGCCCAGACTTTGGTCTAGGGAAACCCAAAGCAATAGGCCTGGGTCTTGGTGTATCATCTAAACAGAATGAATATAGCACCAACTGCAGGAACCCAGGCTGTGACGAGGTTCTGGCATCTTTTAGTGTTTTTTGTCCCAGCTTCATTCATGAAAATCAGGCCTATCCCTCACAGGGTCATTTTCATCATATTACATAAGAATCAGAGGCTTCATCAGCACTGGCTTGATTGCTTTAGTTGCTATAAGACATTTATATTTAAGAATTAAAACATTTTCATTGTCAAGTTGTGCTGAGCATTACAAGGTTTCCTGCAATCTCCTGGCTTTCTAAACTGACATACACTCAAATGCTAAACCTAAACATACTCAAAATAATGTTCCTTCCACTTTTACTCAGTGGGAGATAATCATAATATTACTTAAGGGGTTCCTCATAATGAAGATGTCTTCACTTTCTTGATGGAACCTCTTTCTGTTAGTATTACAAGTAAAAATGTCTTACTCCTACATCAACCCTTCATATGACTATAAAGAGAGCCCTATGCACCAGAGGCCTCTGTACAATTCCCTTGCTAGGTGGCTAAAAGCATAATTTTGGTTTCCAGGGACAGAGAGCACGTCACTAGCTTGCAGCTTGGTAACGTTCAATCTTGCCAGCTGAAAACCAGAACTTGTCAGCAGCCAGAGTGCTTCTGTTTTCCAATCTCTCTCTCTCAGCACTTCTCCACTTACTAAAGGAATATCTCAATTTCTGTGCTGGCAGGAAGTATATAAAGAGTCCACATTTATCCCGCAAACATTATTAAACACCCTGTGCTAGACAGTAGGGACCCAAACTCAAATCACATTTCCTCCCAAATAAGTCATCGGAACTTGGGGTTAGACAGAACCTGGTTGAATTTCGGCTCTTCTTTGTGACTTTGTGTGAGAAACTTAATTTCCCTAAGCTTTTGTTCTCTTGTCAATAAAAGTGGACAATGAGAGTCCCTTTCACAGGGTCATGTAAATATTTAATGATTGACGTAGTAAGTTAGAACACTGGCTGGCCCGTAAGATCTCAATGAATGCTAACTTTTCTTACTATTATTATTCTCATCTTCTAGGGAAGTTGAGGGTGAACAAGGTAACCTAGAGCTAGACCTTAAACTAGGTTTACTTGAAGCCATGCTATATCCTGCTTTCTCCTAAATGCTAGATGTTTTCTGTTTCTCCATTTTGCTGCCTAATGGTGGCTGTTTCATCTTAAACCTGGTTCACATCATAGTAGAGGAAGGCCATTGTAGAAGTCAGGGCTACAGGTTTCCTGGTTCCCCTCCACTTGGAAAACAAGATTGACCTTAGGTGTCTTTTGTTTAAGAGCAAGAAGGTACTTTCCCCGCAAACCTCTCCTGGCATCATTCTGGTCAGAACTGGGTTACATGGCTATTAAGGCAGTCACCAGGTGGGGGATGGAAATGTCCTTAGAGTTTGGGGACCCATGGGCTTTTTTAGAGCGCTTCCTTTTTTCATTACTTACTTATTTTATTATATTCTTTAAATCATTAAGATTGAAATGATTTTTCATGCTATGTTTCATGCTATGATAGCCAATTGATTATCACAGAGAAGGATGGTAAATGTGACAGTATAAATCTTCCAAGAGTGTTGGAGGGGATGGGAGTCAAAGCACATAGGGAGAGGGAATGGCCCAGGTAGTCAGGGGAGCCCGCCTTCATTGCAACAGGAGATAAGGAGGAGCAGATGGTCCCAGTCCGGGCAGGTGACGCTAGCCGCCTTTGTTTCCTTCGGCAGTCTGAGTGCATCCACCCACTGCACACTTCCAGCCACACTTACTGCCACAGGGACAAGCTTCTGCTTTCTGGGCTGCTACTGAGCCCTGCCAGAAGAAACCATTGAAAACTATGCCTGTACCCAGAGTGCCAGCATTTCTAATTGGCTTTTCCTACCAAGGTTTGACATGGTGGAACATTATCTAAGAAGTATATTTAGTTCCTCCTTGGATAATGTCTTCTCCTCCAATCACTGCCACCCCATGGCAAGCTCTGGCACTGCTTTGGACCAGATGGCCTAGAGGTTCAGGTGCAGGCTTGTGGGAAAGATTTGCTAAGAAAGTCAGGAATGCACTCTCCTTATTTATCAAAGTTCCAATAAGGAAAGATACCTCTCTTAAGATATTTATTAATTACAAAGAGAAAAACGGTAACTTTATAGTAGAAACACATGGCAGACACCAAATAACCAATTGATCAAGGTTAATATTACTGGTAATAAGCCATATTGACTTTACTTCCTGATGTGATGAACACAGAAGGCCACATCTCTTCTGTGATATTCATACCCAAAATGCCATAATCTCATCATGAAAAACATCAGACCAACTCAAATCAAGAGACATCCTACAAAAAACTAACCAGTGCTCTTCAAAAGACTTGAAGTTATTCAAATATCCTTCATTGGGTGAGTACTTAAATAAACTGGGGCACATTCTATCATGGAGTACTCAGCAAGAAGAATGAAAGTGATCAATACACACCACAACTTGGATGGAGCTCAAGGGAATTATAATCAGTGAAAGAAAACAATCTTGAGAGGTTACCTACTGTAAGATTATACTTACACAGGCTTCTTGAAATGACAAAACTCTAGAGATGGAGAACAGATTAATGGTTTTCAGGACTGGGGAGTGGGAGAGGCAAGGGGATCACTGTGGCTCCTTCCTTGTGTACTACAAGGGATTCTTGCGATGGAACTGTTCTTTGATGTTTGTCACACAAATCCACACATGATAAAACAGCATAGAATTAAACACACCACACACATATACACCAAAATCCATATAAAAGTGGTGAAATCTGGCAAGAGTCCATGGATTATATCAATGTCATTTTCCCGATTCTGACTTTGTGCTATGGTTATGCAAAATGTTACCATTGAGAAAAACCAGGTGAAGTGTGTAGGGATCTCTCTGCATTATCACCTCAACTGCAGGTTTCTTCTTCTTAACATAAGAAGTTTTTAAAAATATGTTAGATTGTAAAAGTCAAGAAAAAGTGTGAGAGGAGTCTTCGGTTGAAGGAGATAGAGTCATGTAACTAAATGCAATATGAGACCTTGCTTTGTATCCCAGGCCAGAGAGAGGACTTCAGTGCAACGAAGTCTATAGTTTGATCACAGTACTGTATCAATGTTCATTTCACAGTACTGATCAATGTTTGATCAATGTATTTTATTATCGTTATATAAGATAGTGACATTGGGGAAGCTGGACGAAGGGAATTCTGTACTATTTATGTAACTTTTTCCACACATTCAAAGTAATAGAAAAATTTTTTAAAGACTTATTTTTTATTTGAGAGAGAGCAAGTGTGATGAGGGGCAGAGGGAGAGGGAGAGAGAATCTCAAGCAGACTCCTGGCTTATTGTGGAGTCTGACGCAGCACTAGATCTCACAAGCCTCAGGTAACAACCTGAGCCAAAATCAAGAGTCAGACACTTAACTGACTAAGCCACCCAGGCACACTATAATTTCAAATATTTTTAAAATTTTCAAATTTTCAAAATAAAACAACTTTAAAAATTCTGCAGAGGAAAATTCCTTTTTATCCCAACTAATCAGAAATACAGTAACTCTCTTTTTTTAAATTATTTATTTATTTATTTTTTTAGTAACTCTCTTTTAAATATAAATTGGAAAGCTAGCAAATAGAGTAAGCAAAATAAAAAACAAAAGGCATATGTAAGTTCTGAATATTCTTACTGATACATTTCTTCAAGTTTAGGACCATTTATGGCAGCCACCATACAAAGTCTAGACTGAAAATACCACATCAATACTACTTTTTTAATATTGTAGCCTCTATAATCTACTGTGTTCAAATGGCTTGATCTGATATTTGTTTCTCAGAGCAGCTCTCTCCCTGATGACTGTCCTATGAGCAAGCCTTTTCTTGCTCCCACACCTGCTGTTTATGGTGGAGACCAAAGCAGGCCTTGGGGTTGCCTTGACTAGTTCCAAAGAACCTATCCAGGCCACTCTAGTCCAGAGGAATGACCCAGCATGACTCAGCATGTTTTGCAACATGATTGGTTGAAATGAGACAGATCTCTCCACACCCCTGGTCTCTCAATGTCATACTTCCAAGAGCCACGGACTCAGAGAAGACAACCAACTCCTACCCAGCACCGTGCCCTGTGCAGCCATGTTCTCCTGGCTCAGCTTCTGCCATGTTCTTTAGCCAAATCATCTAAATGAGCCAGGTTTTGCTGTGTGTGGACTTTTTTTTCTTCCTTTAAATAAGTATTTTTCCAAGCATGGAATTCAGAGGAGAGGTCACTTTTTCTGCATGGGAATCTGTCTGCTTTCTTTTTATGGTCATTTCTATATCCAGAAGGTCCCAGGTCCAGTACGCCATGGGACATTCTAGTAAATCTCCCCTGAGCAAACATCCCTGTGTTCGCCTGCTGTCTTGTCACCAGATCTCGTTCAGAGGCCACTTTCTTTAGTTCCCTTCAGTCCCTGGTTTTTCTGCTCACGTGTAAAAAAAGAGCACTCCTTTGTTTCTTCTTTGGGTTCTTATCTGTGCAGCTCTGGTTCAAGGCTGGACTGGTCTGGTTTTCATCCATCTAACTGCAGAGGTTATAGCAGGATGGACAGAAGTTTGGACATAGCAGTCTGGGAAAACTTCTCCTATAAACCTGACTTGATACATCTGTCCTGCTGGCAGCCAGAGGCCCACCAGGCGTCCAGCTGGCCCTTCGCCTCTTCCAAGGGACTCAGTCCAATGAGGAGCTCCCTGATATTCTTCACCCTGGAAGAAGCAAGCATCCTTCCCAAGACAGCTTGATGGGCTGGGCATATCATGGGCCCAGGTACCCCACAAGCAGTCTCCCACCCCAGCAGGTGCACAAGGGAGATCCAACATCCAGCAAGGAGAATCAGACTGAAGGACCAGATAATGCCAAGTCTTACATTCTCTTAGAAACACAAAAAACAAAGCTCCACTTTCATCTGTCTGGTTCTGCTAGATGCACCATTAGAGCATAAAGCTGAATTCCCAATGTCCAGACTCATGAGTCAATATGTTCATTATTACACAAGAGACCCAGCCTAGAACTTCAGGTACTTCCTTTTCAAGCCAAAGTTGTCTGGCACCAGTGACTTTAAAGAAAACCTGACCCTCCACACAAACCTCGCTGGCATGAAACCTTCACCCAAAAGAATGTTCAGAGAATCCACGGCTCTGCTATGTCAGGGTGTGTGGTAGCCCTGGAGGGGGGAAAGAGGCCAGGACACAGAAGAAGCTGGGTGCTATTTCAGGCCTGCTGCAAGGGTCTCTGTCACTTGGGCAATGATGCTCAGCTGCGAGGATTTCCAGGCGCGCTGCAGGGTGCAGGTGGGCTGAGCTCATCCCACTGGTAGGCTGCGGGTGCTTCCTGGAGGTTGGCTAATGACCATCACATGGCTGGACCTAGATCCCCATCCTGGGGCTCAGAGCACACTCCATCCACAGCTTGAGGTGCAGGAGGGGGCCAGCCACTGCCATTCTCACCCAGCTTCTCACTGCACCACTGTTGCATCCAGGTCCTCGAAGGAGGGCCTCCGGGGCTCTGGCTGCCCTGGGCACTGTAGGTGGGGGAAATCATCCATGGAACTCTGACATTTTCTCTCTGTTTACTCTTTATATTTTAATGGAATTCTGTGGTCCAGACTTGGTTTCAGACTCTGTGCTCTCAGAGTCAGCTAAAGTACAAAGGGGGAAAAAAAAAAAAAGAGAAAGTAGTGGGAAAAATTAGATTCTTGATTTGTGTCCAGATGGTACTGGACGAAAATAGACTCAGAGATTCTCACTGCAAACTTGCCTCTGGTATGAAGCTCCCCTCCCCTCTTCATTTAAGGTCTTCTTGGTAGAAGAGGGAATGGGAACGGGAAAAATACTGGGAACATTCATTTTGCCTTTTCCCAGCCATATATTACCAGGCTTGCACAGGTTCCAGTGGGGACTTGTGAAACACCAGGAGTCGCCCCATGCGCATGAAGGGGCCTGGGACGATGAGGCCACCCTGAAGCAGGATGGAGCTGCTGTGTCCTGCAGGCGCCAATAGCGTGTGATATGGCGGGCAGTGCAGCACCGCTGACCTGGCCAGGAAGGGCCACACCGCCCTGCTTCCGGTACCGTGTTCAAGGACCTCAAATCCAAGGAGAGAGGCAAGGCACAGCCCCTGGGCTCTGGGTCCACCCCACACAGACAGCAGCAAGGTCTCCTATGTGCGCCATTCTCCTTCACTTCAGGGCCAAGTGCACAGGGGCGTGGCACCCGCTGGAAGGCCTGCCAGAAGGTGGAGGGCACTCAGTTATCTTGGAGGATAGCGTGATGAAGTCTTAAGGGAGTCCACCTGTCAGAAATAGAAAACCCGACAGATGGCTCATCTCTGATTCCACCCAGCCTGAGCTTGACCACAAAACCAAGTGATCCCAGGGCCCCATCCTGAGCAGAGAGAGGTCATGCCTGCAGTAGTCAAAGTTGATTCCCCATCATTCCTTTTAATGTTCCCTAGGAGCCCAGTGTCCATAGCCCCCAGATCTTGAAGTCCAGGACCTCCTCCACTGACAGGCAACCCCGTGGAGGTCAATCAATGCCAAGGAAATGAATAGTGGTCAGATGGAAAGTACTATTTTTTTAAGTGCAACTTTCTCATAATTGGGTCTCCTTTCTAATGTTTAAACTGTCTCGCAGGACAGGTAGCGTGCCAGGGAGTCAGTTCTTGTTTCTGGGAGCTGGGGTTGGGCAGGGTGAAAAGCCAAGAGGTCTCAGGGGCCAAGCAGATGCCAGAACCAAGAGTGGGCACGACATATCTAAGGAAAACATCCGTCTGAGGTGCAATGAGACAGGTCCCAGGCAACGGGCTGCCCCCAGACCCAAGGCAGACACTGGAGAGACACAGCCCAGCAGATCTCCTTGGGCACTGGGATTCAGATGCAGGGACCTCTCTGTGGTTTGCCTGGGGCCTCGTCTGGGTTCAGGGTCAAGTCTTCTTTCAGAGCTTGAGGGTTTGAACTAAAATCTGTCCCTTTTCCCAACCCCCCTTTACCTATATGTTGGGTATTTTCTCAACTTCAAATCGGCATCTGGGGAAACCTCATTGCATGGCCAATGCCACCAATATGTTTGAACAGAGAATAATAATATCTTACATGTTCCTGTGTTTTATACTTGACAAAATCGCTTTCATGTTTTTCCCTCATGCAGGCCTCAGGTGTGCTCCGTGGGGTAAAAAGGAAACGGTTCCATAGACCAGTGAGCTCCTTGTTCATCACTGAAACCTAAGCTCTTACTATACTGCCCGGCATGAGTAGATACTCAAATATTTGCTCAGCAGAGGGATGGGTAGGTGGGGCGGGGGGGGGGGTGGTAGGGTCAGAGGACAGATGGGTAGAATTGGCCTTGGTTTTCAAGCTGGATTAAATTCCCAGTTCCAATACCTACCTATATGTGGCTTTCTCCAAGCCTCTGAGCATTCTTCTCATCTATAAAATAGCAGTAAGGATATCTAGTTTCTGCCACCACAATAAAGAAAAAGACACAGATTCACTCAGTGTCATAAGGGATTAGGAATAGAGCCAGGGCTCGACCTGGGATGTTCATGGTTTGGCCCATTGTATTATGGTAAAGGAACGGGGCAAACTATTACGTGCTTTATCTGTCAGGCTGTGCCTCAGGAACTTTAAAATCCTTACAACAGTCGTATAGGGTAAGTATTATTAGTATTCCCGCCTTAAAGATGAAGAAAATAAGACTCAGAGAAGTTAAGTGACTGGTTGAAGCTTCCATGGTGGACGTGCGCTCGGAGCCCACGTCTGTCTGACCTCAAAAGCCAACTTTTTCAACACCTGTCATAGTCCACACTTGGAGGCCTTCCAGGTTCCCCTTCCACCCTGGAAACAAGACTCAGGGTGGGGGGCAGGGTGCCAGAGACTGGTCCTACAGTAGAAGCCACCACCCAAGGAGCTGCCACAGTTTTAGCTCTTGACCCATGTATGCAAAAGGCCCTTCAGAGCTGGACTGCTTTAAACAGAAACATGGCTGCCCACTGCGACATTCTAGAGCATCAAACTGCTCTCTGGCTGCCCAGATTTTTTCTTCCAGACAGTCTGAAAAACAGCAGGTAATGGTAACCTTTATGAGACTAGACTGATTCTATGGAACCACTTACAGCCCAAAATAAACTTGAGGTATAGGAGGATTTATTGTGGAAGTCACCGTGGAGGAAAACCTGGAGGAAAATGAAAACAGAGCTTAGTCTAAATCATTTCACAAGCCTTTCTATTAGAATAATTGGTTGAGAGCCCTCCCAGCTGGGAAGCAACAGAGCCTCTAGAACTCTGATTCGCAGTACTTCAATACGGGACAGACCTGTGCCCAGGAGGGGGGAAGAAAGATGGGGTGGAGGAGAAAGAAACAGCTTTAATCCTAGAACAAATGGAGATTCTTAATGGGTGGGGTTTGACAATGTCTGTCTCCAAGATGTACTTCTCTATCAGTTCAAGCTCAGCTACAAGGAATAAAGAACCGAGCCTAAGTAACTCGAAGCCAAATATTAGTTTATAGGTCCACATAACTTTTAAGTGTAGAGATGGGTTGTTATAGACCAAATATTGCTGTCCCCTTCCCCAAATGCATATGTTGAAACCCTAGCCC
The DNA here is from genome assembly GCF_030435805.1 of Mustela lutreola. Classification (NCBI taxonomy): domain Eukaryota; kingdom Metazoa; phylum Chordata; class Mammalia; order Carnivora; family Mustelidae; genus Mustela; species Mustela lutreola. The sequence goes on along the minus strand of NC_081299.1, from coordinate 98,757,666 downwards.
TCCTTGTGAGGCTATTTGGAGGTGGAGCCTTTGGGCTAATTGGGTTTAGAAGAGGTGGAGGGTGAAGTCCTTATGATGGGATCAGTATCTTCATAAGAGGAGTGCTCTCTCCATCTGCCTCCTTCTCTCTCCCCTTCCTCCCTTCCTCTCTTCCCCTCTCCCTTCTTCCCTCTCTTTCCCTTCCCTCTCCCTCTCTCCTTCTCTCCCTCCCTCCCCCTCCCCCTCATTCTCCACTCCCCCCCCACACACACAATGTGAGCACACAGCAAGAAAGGCAGCTACATACACGCCAGAGAACCCTCACCAGAATCTGCCCATGCTGGCGCCCCGACCTTGGACTTCCAGCCTCCAGAACTGTGAGAGGTAAAAACCTGTTGTTTAAGAGGTAAAAACCTTGCACTCCCCTCCACCATGATATTTTGTGATAGCAGCCTAAGCTGACCAAGACGCAGGTCTAGCTTCAGGCAAGGCTGTCTACAGGGCTTCAGAGCTGCCATTCTTCCCTTATTTCTCTCTCCCAGCATCTCAGCTTTCTGTGCTCTCCCTCAGCTCTGTTCTTAGAAAAGCTCACACCCCCGGTGGAAAAAAAAAAAAACGGCTTCCAGGTTCAAGCGGGAAGGGCAGCCTGGATGGCCGCACTGCCTCCCATCCCAAAATTCCCAGCAAAGTTTCATTACATCTCCCTGGCTCCGATGGGACCACATGCCCATTCATGGACCAATCCCTATGGCCACAGAATGTGATGTGATGTGCCACCTGCCTTGGGCCTAGGCCACATGCTTCACCCTGATTCTGCAGACACAGCCCCGCTGTGGGTATGGGGTACCAAAGACACGAAGAACATGTACCTGTCACCATAGGCTAGCCAAGCCCAGCTAGATCTCAAAAGCAAACCGCTAGGTTAAGGAAAGTGAGATCACAAGAAAACAGATAAACACCGGCAAAGAAAAGGCCGACTTGTATCAGTAATCCAGTACACGGAGTTTATCATCGAGCTGTGAAATGTTTTATCCCAAATAATAACTTAAAAGGTGGAGTTTGTTAAGGCCAAAATTCATACCTAAAACTCAGGGCCTCAGATTCTGCACAAAGGTTGGTCGATCCTAAAAAAATGTTTCCTATTTAAATAAATACAGGTGTGCCTCACTTTTCACTGTGCGTTCATTCCTGAAATCATGTGTATGAACTGAGATTGAGACCAGTGGATTGTATTTTCCGATTTGGATTCCTTAAAGGAGCACTGCAAATTCATCTATGGTGTGAAAATTCTCCTTTATTTTCACTATAAATTTAGATTTGGCTTTTTTTAAAGTGAGACCTCGATAGTATTCTTTTTTTTTTTAAGATTTATTTATATATTTGATAGACAGAGATCACAAGTAGGCAGAGAGGCAGGCAGAGAGAGAGAGAGAGAGGATGAAGCAGGCTCCCCGCTGAGCAGAGAGCTGGATATGGGGCTCGATCCCAGGACCCTGGGACCATGACCCGAGCCGAAGGCAGAGGCTTTATCCCACTGAACCACCCAGGTGCCCCCTCAATAGTATTCTTAACACACACACACACACACACACATACATACACACACACGTAAATTTGTACACATGCATACACTCTATTCCAAAATCCACAGACCCCAGAGCAGTGCCTATAGGAGAAGTTTAATTTTTTTTCCCCCAGCAGTCTTTCTGCATATGAGTCCATCCTTGTAGGACTAAATCTCTTTAAATGAACTTCCCCCAGACTATGTTCCTCCCAAGACAACAAATTCCATAAACAAATGGCCCTCCAGTGACTTGACAGCAGAAAGACTCCAGGAACCAATGCTCCCTGAGCCAAGAAACAAAATTCTGTTTCAATACTGTTTCCACTGGATCCAAGGTCAGGCCCCCATGCAGCTCGATGGCACCAATTTGCAGGGCACTCCAGCAAGTTCAACAGAGTTCACAGACAACATCCACCCCATGCTGCGGGGCCATAAGGACAGATGTGAAAGTAGGCATAGATTGTGTGGGGATTATTCTGATTTGTCATTTGGAAATTTTACTTGCCCTGTTGATAAAAGCTGATATTTAATCAGTACTAGAACATAAATTGTGTTTATTCGGAGTTTTCTCTTGAATAGGCTGGGAACTCAGAGACTTCCTTCGGCCAGAGGCATATGTGGCAATCTCTTAAGAACACTGTCTTCCAGCTGAAATGCTCCGGGATATATGAACATGATCTTGACATAAACATCTGAAAGTAGGGCAACAACGCAAGAGGGCATATTTTCGGCCACTGTATAATAAGTCTCCTTTTCAAGCATAAAAGGAAGAGAGCCACATTGCAAAGGACTTATTTCCATCATCTCTGCTGCTCTCCCAGGAGGGAGGCAAGAACACCTTTCCTGGAAGGATCAGGCAACTCTCTTCCTAGCAGGGTTTCAGGGGGTACCTCCCTCACCCCAAGGAACATCTCCCCCCAGGTGCTGGCTGAAGCGAAAGCTCATTCTGTAAAGGTCACATTACTTGGTTCCTCAAGTTCAAAGGCAACTTTTCTGGGAAATGCTGGCTTAAATCCACTACCATGGACCTTAGTGATGCAGAGGCTTTGCTGAGAAGCTGAGTTGATGGTATCTTTCATTCATTTTGGGAACTACTTCATTTAATCTTCCAAGCAACTTGATGGGCAGGCATATGCTCATCATGAGGAAACTCACATTTTAGAACAGTAAGGTGGGGCTCCAGGTGGCTCAGCTGTTTAGGCATCTGCCTTCAGCTTAGGTGGTAATCCCAGGGTCCTGGGATTGAGCCCCGCATTGGACTCCCTGCTCTGTGGGAAGCCTGCTACTCCCTCTCCCTCTGGCCGACCCAACCCTGGCTCATGCTCTTTCTTTCCCTCAAATAAATAAATAAAATCTTACAAAAACAAACAAACAAACAAACAAAAACACCAGTAAGGAACTTGCCTGGGTCACACAGGGTTTCAAGAAGCAAAGGGATTGGGAAGCAGATTAGAATAGTATGGGGATAGGTAGGTTTCACCTGCTTCTCAGTTGTTCCCAGGGCTGAGCCCCCAAATAAGCACAGCACTGTGTCCTGCCCCTGCCCCACCACCCCCCACACCCCAGAGAGAGAGCAGGGCCAGAACAGGCAGGGGTGGGGCGAGAGCAGGTACCCAGCCAAAGAGGAAGTAAGCTACAAGCCATGGGCCCATCTGAGCAAACACATCTGGCCTCATTTTCCCCTACCAGGTTCCCAGGTGGAAAAGAAAGGATCCAAGTGATTCTCCCTTCTTCTCTCCCATCAACCACGAACATGTTCCCATCTCACCAACCTTTTACATACCTGGGGCCTGAAGTTTGAGATTTGCAGACAGGAAAAACATTCCCCACAGGCCTTGCACAGAATCCGATGTGGAGGGGGGAGAGGCAAACAGAATCAAGACCAGGACTCAGCATTATGGCATGTGACCCCTGCGCACCCCCCCCCCCCCTTTGCAAACACTGTCTCTTGTAATGCATTTAACAACATGAACCATCCCGGCGGGTCCTCACTGCCAGGAATTTTCTCTCCGTATCTGCACTTTGCTCTGTAACCCTAGGCGTGTTCCATCATGGAAAGCTCTGGTGCTCCCTGTGTGGGGCGAATCAAGCAACTGCTGGCTGCCCTGAGCTCCCTCAGGCAGCCACCCACCTGGGAAAGCCCGATCTGCCGGCCTGGGATGTGCTACCCCAGCCCATGAATCCAGATGCTCCTTATTAAGACACTTCAGGTTTGTGATGTTAAATTAATTTGTCAAATTATAAATGAAAAAACAGGTTCTGATAGCTCTCTTTGCAATTTCCCACAGTTGAGGAGATCAAAATTCTTGCAGCTACTGAAGAGGGAAACCTGCCTTCCACCCAGTGGGTTTCCGAATCTGTTGGCTCATTCATTTGGCTAGCCAGTGTTGAGCCCCTCCTGTGTGCCTGGCCCAGGGACAGCTGCTGGGCTTTCAGAGATCCCCCCAAGGGACACCCTGGAAACAAATCATGACAGCGTTAAGAGGCTAATTTGCAATATGAACAGGCATACCTGACACCAGGGGAGCAGAGGGCAGAGTTCAAGGCCACAGCTGAGGCTGACCCAGTAAAGTGTTGGCCATTACAGAGCAGGCTCAGGTTTCCTCCACACTCTGGGATCCAGGTTTATACTGATTCCAAGTGTACCAGGACGCCTCCCAATATAGCGAATCCATCTAAGGACGTCCCAGGGAGCCTGTAGAGGCAGATGCTGCAGGGCCCATGAGCCTGTGTGGTCTGGTCTGATGGAGAAGACGGTCCCCCACAGTCGTCTTCATGCTGAGGCCCAGGAGCGCTGAGGGTATTGCAGGGGAAAGAGTAGACTGAGCGCTGGCCGGCTTGCCCAACGTGCCAGACGTTCAAGCAGTCGGTCACTCGTTAATGCAAAAAATATGCTGTGCCTATGGTTGCCAGATGCCGCTCTGGGGCCAGAGCTGAAAAAGGATACCACTCCCTGCCCTATGGAGCTGACAGCCTATGGCAGCGAATCAGACAAGAGATGGGAAGAGCAAGGACTATTTCTGTGTGCCAGTTCTTGGTGCTCTTACCCATTCCACCTTCACCACCACCCCGTAAGGTGGGCACTATTATTAGCCCTGACATACACAAAAGGAAACTGAGACACAGAGAGGTCAAGTATCCTCCCCAAGGTCACTAGCTGGGATATAGAGGCGTCATGGATTAGAACCTGAGTAATATAGAGATCATGCTCACAGTAATTACTCTCTGCCAGGAAACAAATGTCAGGTACATGTTGTATTAGGAGATGATAAATTCAGGAGAAAACGCTAGGAACAGGGAAGCAGGATAGGAAATGCTGGGGTGTATGTGTGGGAGAATGTGACTTGTGTTTTTAATTATAGTGGTCAGGAAAATCCTCAGTGTGAAGGAGCACCTGAGCCCTAAAGACTTGAATGAATTGAGGAAGTGAGCTCCACAAGCTTCTGGTGGGAGAGCATTCCAAGGAGCAGATAGCGAGTGCAAAGGCCCTGAGAGAGAGTGAAAGTTCTGCGCCCAATTTCAATGGGAGGGTAGGGAAGCTCCATACCACCAAGCAGTTCTGGCACCTGCTAGGTGTCCTACAAGTCAGCTCAATTTGCTATTGAGCTGGGACCCCACCGGCTAAGGGCTCAGTCCTTTAAGACTGCCTGTCCCCTCTCCCCTGACGTCAAATGCCCATTGCCAATCCAAGTTGTCACTTGTGGGTCTGACCCATCAGCTATAGATCAGAGGTTCCAACGACCCTCTCTTTGGGTTTGATTCTTTTGCTAGAATCTGTCAGAGACACATTTTACCTATGGGATTGCCAGTTTATGACAAAATCATCTAAGTCAGGAACAGCCAGATGGAAGAGGTCATAGGGCAAGATATGTGGAAAAGGGTTAGAGCTTCCAGACCCTCTCTGAGTGCCCCACTTTCCCCTGATCTCCATGTGCTTACCCACCCAGACGCTCTGAACCCACTCCTCTGGGAAGGCTTCCTAACACAGGTATGATAGATTAAATACTCAGCCACTGGTGATTGATTCAAGATTGATTCAACCTACAGCCCCTCTCCCTGCCCCTGAGGTCAGGGGGTGGAGCTGAAAGTTCCACCCCTCTACTCTGTTTGCTTCACCTGGCAGGCACCAATGAATCTAGGTGGGGTCCAAAAGGCACTCATTAACATAACAAGAGATACCTTTATAGATCTCCTCACAGGAAATTCCAAGGGTTTGAGGAGCTCTGTGCCAGGAGCTGGTCCAAGACCAAATATACATTTCTTCTTGTAACTCACAGTATCTCCAGGAGCCTGCCTGGAGTGTGAAGCCGCTGAAGTGGAGGGAGAGGGAAAGTAGGATAAGGTGAGACAGAGAAGTAATAGAGTCGGAAGTCACACCTGCAGGGGCCTGGATGGTGTGAGGAGGACTTGGGATATTTTCCAAGTGAGATGGGGAGCTGTGGCAGCCATTGTGCTGCTGACAAATTATTTATTTCCCTTCCGGTCACAGGAGAGGGACCTTTCCGCCCTTCGAGAATGGACGAGAGTGTGACTTGCTCCAACAAAATGGGGGAGTAGGGGTGATGTGGTCACTTTCAGGTAGAAGCTTTAGTGGAGAAGTAAGCTCGATTGGGTTAAGCCACTGAGGTTTTGGTGTTGTTTCTTACCTCCGTATCATCTGGCCCAAAGGGACTCACAGAGATTCCAAGAGAGGGTTTTGACTTTTGACAGGATCATTTTGGCAGCAGCTGGACTGAAGGGAGACAGCGCTTGGAAGCAGAGAAAACAGTTAAGAGAGAAATGCTACAATCTAGGGGAGAGATAAAGATGACCATGGTCCACTGACAATCAGACAAAGAAAAGTGGTCAGATTCTAGGTAGGTTAAGTCGAATGAACCACTAGGATTTGCTAACAAACTGGATGCTGGATGGAAGAGGAGGAAGTCAACAATGCCCCCAGTGTTTTTGGTGTGGGCAACTAGAAGGATGTCAAGCTCTTCACCATCTAAGCCACCCCTCCCATGCAAAACACACACACACACACACGTTTCAAAAAAAGAACTGTTTTTCATTTGGCAGAAGCCCGAAATTTCACCATTAAATAGTCATTCCTCTTGGATAAGCATTGCCCTTTTCAGGCAGCTTATTTCAAAATGAAAGTACCTACTAGAGAGGGTGCTTAATGTGGATTGACTTATTTTAGCAACTTGCAATTCAAAGACACTCTTGAAACCATTTAATCCAAGCCTCTTGTTTCATTTGAAGAAACCAAGGTCCAGAGAGGTAAACAATCTGTGCCCAAGGTCATGCAGGAAATTAGAGTCAAGCGGAGACCCAAAGAGAAGGACTCCTGACACCCTGCCTATTGTCCCACCTGGGCAGGGAGCTCCACTGTGCTTGGGTCCTGGAGGGATGCAGGGAGGAGAGGGGAAGCCATGTAAAAGGAGCAGTCCCTTTATCATTTTGCATGGACCAGTCCTGAGCTGGACTCGGAAGCATATTCCTTCAAGGCTGCAAATCCTTCCATCACGCTAACCTTGACTTTGCTGGTCCTGAGCCAAAGAGGAAGACTGAGAATAAAATTATTAAGAGGCACTGAAAAAAAAATGCATCACGTTCAACTTTGCGTGTGAGTGTGTTGGACACTTACACGTAGCCAAACACGGAGCACATTCAAGCCCCTTCTCCCTTCAGTCTTGTTTGGTATTTTCCTGCCCTGCCAGCTTTGTGCCATTCTTCTTGCAAAGCATTCTTTGAGCTGCACCCCATGGGTCGGGCACAGCTAAAAACAGACAGTGTCAACACGCCTCTTCATATCCTAGCACACTGTCTCCTAGCACGCCGACTGGAATCGTTTGTATTATGCATTTTTATGTCATGCATTATATTTGCAAAGCGCCTGACTACAATTTTTATTAGATTTTTATTATTAGTTATACCTTTTAAAACAGCTATTTGAAACCATTAACAGTGAAACCCGTCTCTGACTTTGGCAAGCCCTGGACGACGCCATTTTTAGTGACTTTTGTCTTAGACCCACCCTGAGGTCTAGGAAAGCCAAGCCACTGGCTTAGGTAGTGAATGATCGGAAATTTCCCCTGAGTGGCAAATTTCCCTAAGAGGCAGCAAGGAGGTAGTAGCAACTTTCAGAGCCACTGGAAGCCACGGACACTTACAATGTTTACCAGCCCCGGTATTAGAAAAATGTGTAGAATAAACTAAAATCATGCTAACTTAGTTTTGTTTCTGAAGTTTAAAGGAATATTTGTGATCTATGAAAGTGCTGAAAAGTATATCAAAGCCTATAAAAATGTTAACTAAGAGTATTTCCAAGGATTTTTGCTTTCATTGGAAAGGAAACGTCCCCATAAAAAGGTATATTCTGTGCCTCATTCCTCCGTTGAGAGAGCTGCAAATACTGTACTTGATGTCCTCGGTAAACCTCCCTTTCTTCCACTGCAAACCGATCCGTCTTTCCCTACACACATGCAAGGAGTTTGGAAGGATTGCTAAAGCCACTCTTGGAACAATGTGACTTTGTACACTGCTTCTGGACACACAGCCCGTTTCATATATTAACCGCACTCTAGATGCCGTTAATGACAATGCCATGTGTGCTGTCTTCGGTTTTTACCCCCATTTATACGTTTACTCCACCCTAACAGATCCCAGCTGCTCATACTGAAGTGGCTAAGTCTCCTTATGATGAAGTTTCTCTATAATGAAGGATCCCAGACAACGGCCCATTTCTTGGCATCGTTTCACTCAGTTCAGCTTAACGACTCTTACTGAAGGCAATTCTGCCAGGTACCGTATGTACTCAGATCTGCCGGCGCAGAGAAGAAAAAAAGCCAAATATCTGATCTCAGAGTGCCCAGTATTTGAAATGACAAAATTCCAACGCAACAAAAGAATTGTGGTTATCCCTTGAACTTTATTCCGATGGGACCTAATCGAGAATTCCAAGTAGGGAGGGCAGTTTTACTCTCTAGGAATTTAGTGGGGTTTTTTTGGTTAAGATTTTATTTATTTATTTGAGAGAAAGCGCATGAGCAGGAGGAGGGGCAGAGGCAGAGAGAGAAGCAGACTCCTCTTTGATCAAGGAGCCTGACATGGGACTCGATCCCAGGCCCCTGATATCATGCATGACCTGAGCCGAAGGCAGACACTTAACCGACTGAGCCACCCAGGCACCCCTTTTCTTCATTTCTGTAGCTCCTTGGTCAGGGCTTGGATGGCTTCTGGATTCCATCTAGGGATAGGCATACTTCAGCCACTGCTGTTCCTCTGTGACAACACAAACTCAGTTCCAAGTAGGGTCTGAAAAGGCCTCCTATCCCCTTAATCACACCCATCAGGACTGACTGGATGATGCTGGCGTTGACGCTGCACGGCTGAACCAGAATTGTCTGCATCAAGGCACACACATCAGATGCACGGTTTAAACCAGCTTGTCACCCATCCTGGGAACCTGGTAGCCAAGCAGCTCCTTTCTGTCACCTCAGGCCAGCGGGACGATGTCAAACACAGGAGCTTTGCTGCTCAGAACACTTGCGCAGGCATTCTTGCCCTCGCTGCAAAATGTTTTTCTTTTTCAAAAAAAAATGAACATGTTGCTCCAACTGGCTTGGTATCTGGCTCTGGGTCCAGAACTTGAGGGTAGATGGTGAAGTCGAAATGTGTTTTTGGATTCTGTGGTTTCAAGGCGGTTACTCTTTCCAACCCAGGGTGGGCCCTCCGCAAAACCGGCAGGTTGGTGAAGTCCGCCTCTCCCCCTCCTGTCACCCTTCGCTCGCTTGATCTGAGCACAAGGAAGTGCGTCTGTGGAATCGATAATGATCCCCCCAGCAAGCACTCATCATTGCCCAGAAATATCCCGAAGTGGCTTATCCTCAGTGTCTTGTTAAACTCTCCCGAAGTTTCCATAGGCATCCCTGATGAGGATTGTCCTCTTTTGAAGAATCCCATGCTCAGAGAGGTTAATTTACTTGCCCAAGGTCACAGAGGTGGCCAGTGGCTAGGACAGGCTGGATCCAAACTTTGGATGAAGAAACCATGAAGGCCACAGGCCCAATCTCTATGCCTGTGCAGCCTTCTATCAAAAGCCAGCCGCATTTAGGGCAGTGGTCTTTACGCTGCATAATACAAGCACATGTTACTTTTTTTAAAAGACCAAGAAGAAATCTTCTTGGAAAATATATAACTCCGCTTCAACCAAGGTATTCCCAGTCTTCCTATCACATCACAGGAGGCCGGGTCTCACTTCCTCCCCTGGCTCCTTGCTGGAGACGGTACCCTTGCAAGCAGCAGGGGCATACACCTGCTTGGGGGGGGGGGGGGGCAGAGAAGCCCGTCTGTCAGGAAAATGTCTTCCCCTAATGCGCTTCCTTCTTAATTAAAATAACATTTTGAAAGTAAAATGATACAGTGTGTAGAATAAACAGTAGAACAATAGCTGTGATTAATCTGTCAGAGATTGTATAATGTGATGCTAATGGGAAGAAATAAACTCCTGCTGAAGATCAAAGTCATCTCTGCACATGGAGAACTTTTAAAATTAGAATGACGATAAATGAATCTCCATTCCTGGGGAAGGAGAAAAAAACAAAAAAAAAAAAACAAAAAAAAAAACAAACCTCTGCAGGCTTGCAGAATGAAGGAGGAAAGGCAGCCCGAGGACATTCTACTGTCCGGAGGAGGCAGGAGCCTGGAGAAGAAGGGTTCTGGTCTGCAAGCTTGCCTCCTGCCGTCCCCGTGTTCGGCAGCCTCTCCTTCTCTGACCTTGCGGTGGGCACTCCAGCCTCCCTCCGTCGCTCTGTGCTGAGCACAGCTAAACACCAGTGCCTGATAGGGACCCATCACTTTAATTTACAGGCTCAATAAATGAAGGAAGTGGAATAAGGAACCCAGATCTTTCTGTTTCTAAACACCGGCGCCCCTGCCACTGCCTCCCAAGAAGTTTGTTGGGGGAGAGATAAGGGGAACAATCAAGCAGACAGGCCTTTACAATCAAGTGCGGAGACCATGGAGGCCAGGTCCCAGGGAGCGCTGGGGCCCCTGAGGAGGACCCTACCCCAGAGGTGAGCAGTCAGGCTGTCTCCAAAGTCCCCCCCGGTGTTGAGACCTCAGTGAGGAAGCAGGGTCAGCTTGGTGAAGGGAACGCAGAACAGAGGGAGGCAGTTTTGGCCAGACTCACAGTCTGGCAGCGAGGTCCCACTGGGATGTGGATTCTCGCCCCTGCACAGGTGACCCCTGCCTCACACCTGCTCCTTCTCCAGCCTGCGCTCCACGCTGAGGAAGTGCCCCTCTAGCCTGAAAGGGCTCCCAGCAACTTCCTGCGGGCTTCCTCAGCAGGACCACAGCCAGGGAGGGTGGGGCTAAAGGTTCCCCACGCCTTCTTGACATCCCCCCCAACCCATGGCCAAGGGTTGCAGTGGAATTAAGCCTGCCAGCATGCCTAAGTGGTATAGCCTTCTTAGCTTTTACTATGTTGGCAAAAAATGATTTTAGAGACCCAAGACTGGGTTCTTTAATACTTTTCCCAAATATCCCTCAATAAGGAGTAGTACCAGGGCTGCGGGCTTGATAGGCCAACAGACTAGGTTACTTTTTCCCTTGCTGTGTGACCCCATGCGGGTTATTCAAGCTCTCTGAGCTTCAACTTATTCAGTCATATAAAATGCATTTATTGAGGACCTACCATACTCCAGATGTTATGATGGCTACTAGGAATTGAGAGCTGGCAGGATTTGAGAGTTTAGTGGGGATAGGAGGCCCCCTCTTGGGCCTGTCCCTAAAGTGGAGGGGGCGCGCAGAGCGAGGGCTATTGAAACAGATAGGAAAGAAACAGAGATTGCTGGAAGGAGTGGCCTTTTCCCCTAGGCCCAGGCTTCTGGGAGATGCCCCACAGTTATCCTTGGACCAACAAGGTAGAGGAATGAGAAGGGCATCAATGGGGAGAGAAGTCAACAGTGGAGACTTTGAGATAATGCTGGTGGTTCCCTTCAGCCTGCATGCAGTGTGCAGAGACAGCTAGCCCGAACACCTTTCCTGACCTTCACGCTTTCATGTTGCATGTATGCCCTTGACTGTTCCACAGGTCCCACAGAATCCTCAACTGAAGACCTCTGTGTCCGCCCTCCCATCTCCACCGTTGGCAGTTGGCACCACCATCTACCAGGTCAGGCAAATCGGGAACCCAGGGTCCATGCAAGAGACCTCTTCCCCTCCCTTGTCCCACCATCCACCATACCCCACGTCCTGACAGATATCCCCCCGGACTTATTTTGAACACGTCTCCTCTGTCGGCTCCGCTCCCAGTGCCCCGCTCAGGCTGCCATCCTCATTGTTCACTGGGATCAAACTTCATGTTTCAATCCCAGGAGACTGGGAGAACAAACTGGGAGGCGAGGATGAAAGACGCTGGGGCATCAGGCTGAGGACGTGGCATAAAGTATTGGAGCCATCGCCCATTTCCTCCCACCCCACGATTGTGGCGCATGCTCATGGCCTTTTCCTGTAAGCACCTAGAGGTTTTCTCTGGAGGCAGGAGTGTGCTCAAGGCGCTCCGAAGGCAGAGAGAAGGACAGAAGATTATTCTTCCCTCCCCTGAAATCACCTTCAACTATTTTTGAGATGAGGCAGAGGGATGATCACTCTGCCTGGACTCCAAGTTGCTCTCTCTATACTCCACCCCACCCTCCATAATCCAGGCCTCCGTCCTCCGTGACTACTCTGGCTCCGTACCCTGCAAGGCTGAGCTCATTGCTTCTGAACTGGCTGTAGCTTCCCGCATGCACTGTGCTGTTTCACACTTGCACACCTTCATTCATGCTGTTCCCTCTGTCTGAAATGATGCCCTTCCCTGCACTGTTCCCTGGCTCTTCCTCATGCTTCACAGCTCAGCTCCAACAAAACCTCCTTTACAAAGATTTATTAAGCCTTTGCTCTGTACCATACAGAATGCTGCAGAAGTGCCTGGAAAGGGCACCAAATCTTTCTCTAGGGGACCAGAGAAAGCACACCATCCGAAGTGGCATTTGAGATCCTAAGAGACGAGCCTCAAAGGAAGAGGGATGGGTCAGATGAAGAAGGAAGTGGGGGGCTGACTGTTTCTGAGGCCCTGGAAATGGCATAAAGGACCCAGACGTGCCAGAGCAGCTTGTTAAATGAACTAAAACCAACACAACTGGACGCGGACGGAGTGACGGCAGAGAAAAGGACAGAGCAAGACGGGAGTGGAGGGGGCATGAGGGTGCGGGATGACCCAGGGCTTCATGTCATTTTCAGGACTATGGACTCGATGCTCGTGCCATGAGAAGATCATGAAGAGTCCCTGAAGCTCCAAGCTGGTCCTATGCTGCTCCCCCGAGCTTCCATATCTTACTAGGGTAGGTCTTACTAGTGTCTATGCCTGCTTCCCCAGGATAGGACACTCATACATGGCGGGAAGCATTTCTTGACCTTTTTCCTTATCCTGAACACAGACCCTGCCCCAGAACGAACACAGATCCAGCATTCAGCGGGACCATGGAGGGGCCATTGAGCCACACACGGTGAAGCAGAGCCCACCCACCCCAGGCTCCTCCCTGCTCCAGCACCACAGAACCTTCATTGTCAACACCACACCACGTAACACGGAAGTGTAACTGAGATGCTCTGCGGGCACGATTTGGCCACAGAGGGGTCCTGACCTGGGGACATCTCTGGGGTGGCCAGTCAGGAATGACCCACACCAGTACTGATGGGCAGCATGGGGAGGACCCAGATGAAGACTCTGGGGCAGTACAGGGGCTGAGGAGCCTCAGGGGGAAGCACAGAGGGCCGGCCTCTCTGACAACCACGGAGGTCTCCAAAGACAGCACCAATGAAGACCTGAGCTTGCTGTCCACGCGGTGGCCGTGGGGTCACTAGAGGCCCTGTGGGGACAGAAAGCAGTCAGAAGTTGGAGGATCACAGCTGTTTGGGTCACAAGAGCAGCGCGCAGACTCAGATCCATTGGGAGGCTCACTCCGCTCGCTTTGCACTAAGGAGATGGTCCTGTCTCTCTGTCTGTCTCACACGCCACCCCCGTTCCAAACTAAGCTCGCCAAGATCACAATTTTCTCTCTACGGGCCTAGTGCATCATGTACGTTACACAAATATTTATGAGATGGATGGAGTTCTTTATTGGAATTTAAGTGCTACAGGGCTAGAGGCTTGGTTTGTTCACTTGCTGAACCCCCAGCACCTAGACCAGGACTGGCATCCAGCAGGTGCTCAGAAGTGAGTTACTTGAGATATCTAGTTACATAATTACAGGGAGTTAGAGTTATCATGGCTCCAAAGGGATAGACCTTTCTCCCAAAGGTCACAGGACCTTAGAGAGTAGATAGGATAGATGAGCTAAATCTTCTAGGTTCCAAGCCGCTGGCTCTCCTGGACTGCGGTGCCCCTGCTGGAGAAGAGCCGAACTACCCCGAGCCCAGCTAGATTCTCTGACCTTCTCCTGTGATGGCACCTTCGGGGCTCTGGCAGCTAAGCAGAGACCAAGGACTTTGGATGGGGATGCAGAGGGTGGGAGGCGGGATGGCTGCATGGGCCTTGCCAGTGCCTGGGCAGGTGGCCTAAAACAAGAACCTAGGTAGTACTCTGCAAACAGGAATGCTCAAGATGTTAGTGACCCAAGGAGCAATGGCGAGAGGTCAGAGCTAGGGCTGGGTGTGGAATCCTAACGTGGGGAGGACCAAGCGGGGAAGAATGTCAAGCCCCAGGTTTGAGCCATGGAGGCACATGCATTCCAAGGACAGATGGAGAAATCAGAGAGGACAACAGTAAGCCAGGACAGCACAGTCGCAGTAGCCTAGAGAGGAAGCGTTTGGTGCAGGAAATCCTCAGGGGAGCAGAGGGAGGACTGGCAAAGTCCGCTCAGCTGGGCTGAATGAAGGAGGAGGCATGGAATTTAACAGCGAGAGCTTGTTCACATCTCTCTGTGGCCAGGCCACTGGCTACGAGGAACTTAGGATGAGTGAGATACTCACCTCCTAGTTTCAGCCTCCTTTTTCACAAAGGGATTGTACCTACTGATTGAGCCCAGAAGACGCCCTGCCCAGAGCCGGAAACACAGCTCGCACTCAAGAAACACTGCGATTATTATGTCGGTGGCCGTGCTGTTATTGCAACTGGTGACCTTTAAGGAGAAAACAGCAGTTCGGTACTGGGAAGGGGAGGGGAGGGGAAGAAGATGGGAACCAGATTGCAGGAAGTTAAGGGGAGCCAAAGAAACGGTGGGTGTAGATCACTCCGCTGAGGAATTTGATAGTGGAAGGAAGTTGAGAAATCCGGCGGCTGGGCGGCAGGAGGGCCAGCAGTTTCTTTGAGAGAGAAAAGGCAAGTGAACGTTCACTAGATCAGTACCCTGTAGAGACGAAGAAACTGAAGATCCCAGATACACTAGGGGCGGGCCCTGGAAGCGGGCAGGGACCTTCCCCCCTTCCCCCAAGGGAGAAGACAGAGTCCCTGACTGTTGTCCACACACTGGCCTGCCTCTGCTCTCAAACCAGCCTCCCCACTAGGGCAGGGCTGTCAGGGCGGGGCGGGGTGGGGGCAGAGGTCTCTCCCTCGGCCTCTTTCAGGGAGGGTGGTAGAAAGCCAGAGTCAAGTTCTGGCCATGACCCTGGCCATTTGAACTTGGCGGAGCCCTCGTCCCTCCCGGGGCCCCTGTCTCCCCGTGTCAGGGAGGCGGCAGGGTAATCATCTCTGATTCCGTGGCCATGTCGTCTCAGGAAGCATTATAAAATGTTTTCTCCCCTGAAGTTTTTCTCCACTCTGATTAGAAAGAAGAAAAAAAAAAAAACCTGACTTGGAGCTGGAGCTACCACGTCCCCCAGCAACTGGGACAATATTTCTGTTCCCCACGTATTGCGAGCAAATCCGGCAATTCCATCAGTGCTGGCAGATCGCTGCCGAGCCTACTGGTGTTTTAAATAGCATGTGCACTTTGTCCTGGCTTCTGGAACGAAGCAAGGGACGGGCAGGAGCTTTATGCTCAGCTGAGTGTCGCTGTTGATGAGGCACTCGGTGGCTGCAGGCTTCCCGAAGCCTCAGAAATAACAATTGCTGCACACGCCACAATCTGTCCTCCGAGGCAGCAAATGCATCAGCTGCTGGTTATTTTGATACCCTAGATAAAAAGCTCTTTCGAGAAAATCTAGTACAGGAAAACATTCTTATCTTCTGCTTGTCCGCACCATTCTTTCCGCCCGCTGTCTCTTGAGCTGTTTTGCCTTCTTATAGTGAGTTGGGGCCTTAAAGTCCTTGTCTCAGTGACCCAGGAGAAGGCCATTGCCTTCGGGGCCCTTCATGCAAGTGGAAGAGGCAAGAGAAGGCACACCTGGCTACAGCTTCTGGGCCAAGGCCCCGCCTGATCAGTAACCTGATAGAAACCACTGCAGTGAGAATGGGTTGTCTGACAGTCACAGATGGCTCTAAGCATTTACTGAGCACCTACTGTGTGCCAAGACCTGTACCAGGACCTGGGGAGACCGTGATAAACACAGGCAGGGCCTAACAATCCAGCTCACACAAGAGCACGTGCTCTCTGATTAGGGACAGTGGCCATCTCACAGAGCCATGCACACAGCAGGTGCTCAATGAGTACTCTTTGGAGCGTTTGTTTACTTGTTTGTCATTTACGTGTTCTGATTTACTTGAGATCCTTAAAGTTCAGGGACAGAAACTGAGCTAGTCAGGGATGGAAAGAGCTCTTATTAAACCAACATGTGCCATCAGAATATAATCAACAATTTGGGGGCTGGGGCATCTAGGCTTATATTCTGCTTACATCATTTTAAATTTCCCCCTTACACACCACATGAAAGAGAACCACAAGTGCCCCAAATCCTTTTGTCCTTCTGGGTGATGCCACAAGTTTGCATACAAAAGCTCTGCATTCAACAAGCAAATTCTCTGCTATTCTAAAATTTAGAACGTCATCCCTAAATTCTCAGGCAGCTGTTAGGTAAGACTTAGGGCTGGTGCTCTCAGACAAGTTTCTACATGGCACAATTGATGAATGAATTTGTCCTATTGTCTCGAAATCCCTTTGTTAACTTGACAATGTTGAAGTTCCTCATGCATCACCCAGACTCCAATGCTACCTCCACAGAAAGGCCGTTTATAGTGTCCCCCCAGTTGTTAGCCCCCTCCCCCAAAGTATGTTCAGCCCCCAGGGTGTATATGAACAACTCAGCAGTGAAAGAGCCTTTGCTGGGAAATAATGAGCTCAACCCAAAGCTAAGGCTGACTTTCAATTCTGGGACTTTCTTCCTATATCATCCTTCTCAGCCTGCATCCATGGAGTGGACTTAGGTATCCTGGCAAAGGTGCCAACAGAAAGAAGGGAAGAACTCAGGCCGATATGTCTTAAGGGCATTGCCAGGACCTAAGCAGAGCCTGACTTTGCTCAAGTGACCTGCCCTGGGCATAAAGGGCCGCTTTGGGGCTTAGAACAGGAAGCCCCCCCCCCCCCCCCCGCCCCGTGTCTCACTAAATCCCAGTACCTAAAGGTGACCTTTGCCTGAAAAGTGCAGGCATGGTTTCATTAGAAACCTCTCTTTCTCTCTCCCCACATCTGTTCCTCCAGTGGCATCAGAAACAGGGTAGGGGGTTCAGCGTACAATTTATGCAAGGAAGGAGTGAAGGCATCGGAAGCTCTCCCCCCAGCCCCGGAGGGAGTTGGGGTGTGAATTTTCAAAGACCTATGGATCCTCCGGAACATGACACTTAATGATGCGCACTTGGTGAGAAATCTGCCTTGCTAGTTTGGGGCTGCGGTGGGAAAGGCCAGGCGGGGGATCCAGAGGAGCTCCCCTGTGAGACTTTGAATCCAGGAGCCCAAGAAATCTTGGAAAGACAGCCCAGAGATCCAACTTCACTTGAAGTCCACACTGGGAGGATAAAAAGGAATTTGTTTAGGGCCTAAGGTAGGGCACCAGGCTCTTTCTGCCTAGATCAGCTTAGAGTGACAGAACCCTTGCAAAACTGAAGAAAGCAGCAGACCCTCTAGCCAGGAAAAAGGCACACACTCAACACAGACATACAAATTCGCCTACAATTTCAGAGGGGTCAGCAGCCCCAGCAAGGAAGCTTCTGGAACCCAGACCGGTAAGTTAAAGCCCTGAGTCTAGGTCCTGCCACATATCCTATAGCCTTGTCCCCATGCCAACTCGCTCCTGCTGGGGGAGGGGGGACGGCTTTAAAAAAAAAGCTGGTTCTTGTTCTCAAAGCCCCCATCTTCCCCTGAATTGGAGGAACCCTGGCACCTGCATCTGGCCAAACTCCCCTGGGTGCTCTTTTCTCCCGGGGCGATGGGTGGCGTCCCAGGCCACAAGCTCTCCGAACTCCTCTCCCGCTGCTGTGAGCAGAGGCAGCCAAACCCTTGGGCACGGAGCGTGACGTCGGGCAGACCCCCCGGAGCTCGGCCTCAGGCGACGCTAGAGGCAAGGGTGGGGAAGTGCGAGGAGGTCGGGACAACTCCGCCCACAACCGCCTGCTGGCCCTAGGATGTTCGAAGCCCGCACCCCCGCCTGGTGCTCCAGAAAATCCCTGTCCAGGCCTTGCCCGCGAGGCCCCTCCGACCCTCGTGTGTTTCCCTTTGACCTCTGGAGGTTTGAACCTTTCCCCGGCTGTGTCGAGCCAGCCCTCTTGGGAGCGATCGACCTCTAGCACCCAGGACCCACTACAGCCCGGCACCTCCGCCCACCAGAGCAGGTGCGGGGCCCGGGCTGGGGAGGGTTGCAGTGGGGGAAGGATTTGGAGTGAGTGACTCAGGAGTCCGGGAGGAGGGGCTAAGAATTCAAGAAGCTTGTGTTTGAGCAGCTCGGCGCTCATGCACAGCAGAGAGCGCTAGGAGCCGGAGGGGAGCGCAGCGGTGAGTCAGGCTGCCCCGAGCCGAGCCCCGAGAGGGACGCAGCGCGGGCAAGGGCGCGGGCTAGCGCGGCTGGGCTCCCTGGGAGACAGTGCATGGATCCCGGTCTGGCGAGATCTCTGGGCACCCCCGAGGCTCCCGCGGGCTGAAGTGCAGCCGTGAGAGGAGCGTCCCGAATGGGTGCGGGAGCGCGGGAGCCTGGGCAGGCGGGCGAATCGCGGTGGTGCTGCTGGTGGTGGTGGTGGGCAGCGCTCTCTTTCGTCCCGGAGTTCTCTGCCTCCCGATGGCCCGCAGTCCGGGGAGGCAATCCCGGAGGCTGCAGTAGCCGCATGGCGATGCTTGGGGCTGCTAGTTCGAGGGCTGGAAGGGGACAGCGCGCAACTGAGGAAGCGCGAAAGAGCTTCGAGAGAGGGATGCGCGGGCTGCGGGCGCGCCGGGGCGAGAGGAATGGTGGTCTGCACCGCGGAGGGCCAGTGCGCCCCGCGGAGGGCCAGTGCGCCCCGCGCTTCGGCTGCTGTGTGCGCCGAGTCCGAAAAGTGCCACGCCGCCCCCAGGTACCGGGACGACCCGGTCAGGGCGCGCTAGAAGTGTTGCAGGGAACCGAGTAAGGGTCTTCGGGCTCCTCCCCGCGTTGCTGGAGGGCTGGGAGACCCGAGTGAGGGGCTTGGGACCTCCAAGGAGCCGCGCTGGGCCCAGGTCGCCAAAGCTCAGCCCTGCTACCTGGGTCACACGCCTCACCTCCAGCTGTCTACTGCGAGGTGTAGGAGAAGCTGGCGTGGAGGGGTGGTGCGAGCAGCGCCTTGGGTCCAGGCGGCAAGAACCAAGGGGAGGCAGAGAGGACCCAGGGGTCAGGAAGCGGCATCTTTGAGGCAACATAAACAAGTGGCTTAACTCTGTTTGATACAACTCTCCTTTAAAAAAAAAAAAAAAAAATCTCCGAGATTCTCGTGGAAGGTGTTTTCTGCTTGAACTTTCTCTTCCCTTGTGACTTGAGAGATTAAAAAAGATCCTGCTTGCTAGGCTGGTTTTTCCAAGTTGTTCCAGGTTGGAAGTTGTAACAGTTTGAAGGATAATTTATGGGTGTTTCATGCATTAAAGTGTATTACAGCAAAGCCTTTTGGGTGCTGTGGATATTAAGGAAAACTTAGTGCACGTTCCCAGCTGGAAACCAAAATAGTGCTCTCCTGGGTGTCTCTGCCCCATCTGTCATCCAAGGCCAATGGAAATCCTGGAGAAAAGGCACTTGATTAATTGTCCTGGCTCCATCCTCTGGCCCCACCCACTGCCAGTGCCAGCCCCCTCCTCCCCTACACGTGCGTGGCCAGCTGCATTCTGGCCAATTCAGACATAGTGGTGGAAGGCCCACCAGTGACATCTTTGCAGGGTCTTCAGACTCTAGAAGCTGTCAATTCAGCCACGGGAGGGGAACACTTCTCCCTCCCAGAGCAGAGCAGAATGGGCAGCGGCACTTGGGTCCTGCCCATACTTGTTGAACAGTGTTTACAGGTTGTTTTGTTGTTGTTGTTGTTGTTGTTGTTTGTTGGTTTTTACTGAATATCTGAAACTTTCTCCCTGTGTAGAGGAAAGGCTTCATTGGATCTGGATGGGTGCCTTCTGTGGGTCTTGTTCTGGAATAAGTCATATGTAAGTCTGGGCAACCCAAATGTCAATCCACGATGGGCAATGTTCCCAGAGGTTCAGAGGGGACTGTGGGACTGGGCAGCAGTGGTAGGGAGGAGTGTTGTGGGGTCTGCCACCGGAGCTGCTGGCCTTGACTAACAGAAGAGAGGCATGTTCCTCCTACTTGGGTTGTTGAAGGGGGCCGGGTTAAGGCCACATGCTGCCAAACTCCTCCTCTTTTTCCCAACATCTTTAAGCAAGGGCTGAAAAGGGCAGGCTTGAAGGGGAAAGTGTTAGGAGGCGCCGCAAGTAGGAAACCGAGGTCTCTGGGGCATGGGGATACATGTCTTGAGGAACTGTAGGAGCACCTGGGAGGATTCATAACCTGCTGCTAGGGCCACGCCTTCCCCGGGCGGCCATCTTACCCCTGAAGCAGCCCAGGCCTGCTAGCCTGTCGGGAAAACTGGGTCCCAATCGGGATAGTCATCCTAGTCGTGGTGACTCTTTCTGTACTCTTAGTCTTTCTCCAAAGAGTGAGGTTCTTGCCTCGTTCTGTTGCCCACCCTACCCCTCCCCCAGCCGGGGGGCCAGAGGGAGGCTTGACGCTATTCTTCCATGGAGAGATCTGTGCCATGGCCAGGAAGGGGGCCCCAGCTGCCTACATCAGCAGGGAGGGTAGGGCATGGCAGGGCAGGGCTGGAGCCTGAGGGAAGTTTCTCATCATTACTGAGATTAAATTGATGAGAAAATCTCACCTCTTTGCTTTGAAACAAGTGCTGAGCACTACTGCAGCACATTCACTGCCCTATTGGGAGGGCAGCCACATTGGGGCTGCAGAGAACTTACCCGGAGACATGCTGCTGCTCTTCCCCACTGTGCCTGGAGCAGGGGTGAGGCCCAGGCCCCCAAGCAGCCATCAGCGCAAGACCCGGTCCGGAGCCCCAGCCATTAGTCTTCTCCCAGTTAAGAAAGGAGACTGGAGAGACTGAGGGGGTCCTGATCATGCCTTGGAGAACTTTACCTATAGCAAATACTCTGCTCTCAGGGCCCAGTGGAAGGTTTGCCGAGGATTCCCTTAAAATCTCTGGGTATCTCTGAGCAAACAACGTGGGTTCCCAGAGGGTTTCTCTTTCTTTGACTGGCCCCTCTGATCTTGCAAACCATCAGCCAAATCGTTAGCTCTCAAGTTTAGCCAGTTTTGAGAAATCAGCTCAGCGATGGGCCAGTTTCACAGAACAGCATATGGTGGCATCAGGCAAATAAATGTAGATGGAAGACCCTTCCCCAACCCATTCCCAAGGACCTTTCTACCTGGCAGTAGGCAAACAGTTCATGTCCTGACTCCAAAGAATAGTAACACGGGGATGGCCCTGAGCCAGAAATGCAGCTGGAGAAGCCCAGGCACTGATCTTTTGGTTGGGTGTGCACAGGGATGGAGTTGTCCCATCCTTGGAGCCAAGGAAGCTAGACCTTCAGCCACAGTGATTGGCCAAGACCAGAATAATGACGACATGTCATAAAGAAGAGTCTCTTGTGCTTCCTGATGTTTTCATTATTCTTCAATTGGCTGCTTCACGTGTTTTTGAGGAGCCTTTATAGACTGCTGGCTTTAGACCTTGACATAGTAGGAATTGGACTGAAACATGGAGATAATCTCTTGACATTTTTCTGCTGTACTTTGGGCAAATGGTCTGTGATAGTTTCCTGAGTTGAGAGACGGAAGAGAAAAAAATGTTTGCGACTTTGAGCAACTCAGTGAACTTGTCAGGCTTTACTTTTCCAATCTATAGGATTATTGTATTGAATTAATAGTGTTTCCCAATGCTGGGGGACAATTCTTGGTTAAGTGTGACCTACTTAATGCAGGAAGTTTAATGTCCTTAGCTTGCCTACTAAGTGCCAGAGGTCATGGTGACGACCAAAAAATGCACCCTCATACATGGCTAAATGCCTATTAAAAGGATAATACTGTTCCCAGTTAAAACCCTCCTTTGGAAATTACCAAAAAGGGCCCTTTTTCTAGGCCCTACTGTGAGGGCATCAATTATTTCATCATTGAAATGGGGCTTCAGAAGTCCAGCCCTGGGCTTCCTCTCCCAGAACCAGCGTGTCAGGCTCCAGGAGGCCATTGGCAGGAACCTCACTGCTGTGGTCCTGCCAGGCATCACTCTTTGCCTTTTGTCAGTGGAGCTTGACTACAAATGACCCACGTGAAAAGAAAACCAAAGAGAGTAGGGGGAAGGGACAGGTGGTGTTAGAGCATGGCTGCTTTTCTTCTCTGCCATATGCTCTTAAAAATACAGGCAGACTGCTTGCCCCGGGTGTCCACAGCTCTGGGAGGGAATCCTTCCCTCCTTTACTAAATGGATCACATTCTGGCTCTGGGAGGTCCTTTCCCTGAACAAGAGAACGAGGAAGCAGAACTCTCTCCAGCATGGCCAGCACTTACATCAACATGGGAACATGTTGATATCAAATTAATACAACTGTGCCCAAGCTGTGAGAATAAATGGGAATCAAAAATGGGACATTTGATGGAAAAAAGCCAGCGAGCAAGACGATGCGGGAGAGGTGGTTCTTGTGACCCTGGATTTATTCTCAAGGAGAACAGCTCACGTTGTGCCTAACCCCGCCCCAAGCTCTTACCCAGGACAAAAGATGGAAGCAGTTGTTATTCCTAGTGCCAAGGGCCAAGATGAATGCTATCTTTGGAGGGGATTTTGGAAACACCTGCTTGCTACGCATCCCCAAGTAGCAGGAGAGAAAACTACTGAAGCCATTGGGCAGCAGAGTTCAGAGTTGATTCCTAATGGGTTGGGAGAGGAGACATAAGAGACTTAAGGAGATTCTCTAATGAGACTGAGAAGGGTCTGATGACACAGTCTGTCAGGTGGGACTAGCAACAGTGCTTTTTAAATTGCCCCAAGAGTTGGACCAACTCTTCACGTGTGGAGGGCTTCTCATTAGTGGTACTCTTAGTGGCAGACAGTCAGGGTTTCCTGGAGAATCGACCATGAAGCTGAGCAGAGGGAGCCGTGTCGACAGTGCCTGTGGTGGCTTCGGCAGGTGGAGAGCCCGCCAAGTGTGAGGACCTGGCTCCCGAGTCAGTGGGAGTGAACGGCGCCAGCTTCCCACAGAAGCCATTCCATGTCGAAGGCTGTTACCATCCACGACTCCCAGCCTCGTTTCCCGATAACCACAAAGTAATTGCTCTTGGGGACCGATGGGCTGATTTCCCCATCCCATTTCCTTTGGCTGAGCCTTCCAGTAGCCAGGGTTGGTGACCTTATCATGTGTCTGCCTACTGCAGCCTGTTCCTCAGTGAGCCTGAGGAGGACCAACCATCCAGTAGAAGCCATGAGAGCTCAGCCTCTCTCTTAGGTCCTGTGTCGCCTCCTCATCACAGCAGATCTGAGGCATGGCTGGAGTGACTTGCATTTCAGTCTGGTGAATTGCCATCCTGTTTGGCCCGGCGCACATCCAGCTTTGCGGCTGATGCACTGAGCTACCCCCTCATCCTTGTCAATAACCAGAAGTGGATTCCCTGAGGTGTATGGGAGTGGCCAGGAGAGACAAGATCCCTTTTGGACGATGATTTTGAAGTTGGAGCCATGCTGGGCTCTCACTGCCTAACAGGTGCTGGAGTAGGTGACTGGGGGGTGATCACACAGCAGGAGGTAATCACACAGCAGGAGGGCATCTCCTCTGTGGGTTCCTCTTCCATGATACAGGAGTAACAACAGTACCTGCCCCATCAGGCTGTCAGAAAGGTGGGTGGGTGGACGTGTCGGACACGGGACACACACCAGCACAGGCCTGGCACATAGGAAGCCCTCTGCGGGTATGAGTTGCCCTTCTCCATGTTCTCGCTTAGTATGGGGCAGCCCTCCCTTCATGCTTTCCACTTCAGCTCACGCGATCTCATCGTTACACTTTTTATATCTCTGCATATATAAAACTTTGTCGCATTGGGAGAAGAAATCTCTTGGTAGCATTAAAGGCTTCTCTAGGAATTTACCCACCTATATTTGGACCTCCTGTAACTAACACTCTCATTTTGATAGAATTTTAGCCAAACGCTTCATTTCTCAATGATCTTTGCCTCCTCGTACCCGGGGTTAAAAAAAAAAAAAAAAAAAAAAAAAAAAAAAAGACGCATGGAGAGTCTCGTGTGATTTTCTTCCAGCGGCAAACTTCTCAGACTTTCAGCGTTGTTATGCAGTGCTCTCTAAATAAGGCATTTCTTGAGAATGGCCATTTGTACTGGCAGCTTGAAGAGTGTTTTGGTTTCTTACCCCACATACCAACGCCTCCTCCTCCAACCACTTGTGTCTTTAGGATTTTATGTATCCTATCAAGTTAACAAGAGAAGAGAGAAGGAGAAGGTGGGTTTCCTATGACAGCAGAGCAGCCGTACTCCCCATACCCAGGGTCTGTGGCTGAGCAGCTAGGGCTGAACCTGCGGTTAAAGGGTGGACAGTCCCCACCCCGCTGGGGAGGTAGGTCCCCTGGTTATCAGGCCACCAGATTGATTTTCCTTCTCCCAGATTAACGTCTTTATTACTGTGCTAGTCAGGGGACTGGGCACAGGGGTGGGAGGGGGTTGTCTGTGATAAATATGAGTCATGATCCCACCCAAGGGCTTGCTCAGGAGTCAGAAATAAAATGGCTTTACAGGCTCATCAGATAATGTAAGTGGGGTGAGTCCGGAGGCCAGTGGGGACCACAGTAAACTACAGAGAGTGTGCCCCCATTGAAAGGGGACAGGCCTTCTGTTGCTCTGCAGGGTGATGGGTCCAGGGTGGCCAGATCTTTCAACTTTTCAAGAAAAGTCAAAACTTGGAGCCCAAATGTGCAATTTCTTCACTTTCAAAACATCCATGCAGACCAAAAAGAATCTGTTTGCAGGCTTGTTTATCTTGTCGTTTAGATTAACATGCTTGGGGCAGTGGAGAGCAGCATCAGAAGGGGGACAAGTGGAAGAACCGCTGATGTGGCTGTTAAGAGCCACAGGAAGGGAGAGGTTTGAATAGTGTGGTGTATTCCGGGGAGGCTTCCTGGAGGTGGCATGTCCTGCAGGTGGGCAGGGTTGGTTGCAAGAAGCCCTGACACAAAATCAGACAGACACTCACTTCAGATCCATACTCCACCTCTTCTCGGTTCTCTGCCGCATTCCTTAATGCCTGTATGCCTCAGTTTCCTCATCTGTAAAAAGGAATCCTAATGTCGATCTCGGAGGGCAGTCATGAGGTGAGAGAGGAGAATGTTGGAAAGCGCAAACTTAGCCCAGAACCTGCAATGCAGTGAATGTCCCAGAAGCCTAATGCTGGGGCTTGGGAATGGGGGTGTGGGTCGGGGGTAGTCCAGCCCAGAGGGCTTTCAGAATGCAGGGCCACAAGCATGAAGGAGAAGGGTCCCTCGCTGAGCTCTGTGGATGATTGCTTTTCAAGGTCTTGGATCTCAGTCACTTTTTCTGCCCCAGGAAAGGGACAGAAGGTATCGGTTATCTTTCTCCTCTCCTGCCCGCCTCCTCCTTCTCCCCAAGGCCTGTGGCCACGTGCCCACTTGTTCTCTGTCAGGATCCCACCCTTTTAAAAACCCGACCCGGGCCACAGCAGAAAAACACAATGCTCCTCAGGAAGAAGGAAAAGTACTCTGGGAAGCTGTATAGACACGCACGGCAAATATTCAAGGAATTCTTAGGAATAAAAAAAAAAAAATTCGTAAATCTGGATTTTTGCATGAGGCCATCACAGGAACATGTTTTCTCAATTAGCGTGCACATTGCTTGAAGTGAAGTCACTGAGTCCGCATCTCATTGGGGCTGACTCGCGCTGAGCCATCTGATCTGGACTTCTCTTTCCATGACCTAAATCTCATTCAACCAACCCTGTCACTGTCCCTAGCTGTCGAAACAGAATTGTCCCCGAAATCCTAAACCGGGGTGGAGACATGCACACTCCCCTACAAAGCAGTCTGATTGCAGATCCTAGGTGTACTCAAGAAAAACTGAGAAAGGCAGCACCACTCTTGATGGTGGATGGACGGATTGCCACAACCCCTTACGTGTTGCTTTTCCTTTGGCATTATGGCGAGATGGTGAGCATGCATTTCCCCATGAGAGCAGAGGAGTCCTTTAGGTTCTAAAAGCAGAGAAAAGAGTTTCTTTTGCAAGCATGCATCAGCTGCTTTTAAAATATTGTATTAGTTGGTGCCTGAGATCAGCGGTTATGTTTCTGGATGGTTTCCTGGACTGACTCTTTTCCAAGCAAAGGGCTTTGTCAGATATTTGTAATTTCTGAAATATTTGATTAATGATGACCCCTCCACCAGAGGGATGGTCCAGAGTACATAATTAGCAGCATGCCTCAGAAGTAAAGATACTGCCCAGCATCCAGCAAGATCAAGCAGGAAGTTGAAAAACATTTCAAGCCAACTGCCATAGAGTAGAGAAAAGGAGAATGTTTTTCAAAGATGAAGACCCATTAGGGGGCTGTGAAACCAGTCTAGTGGTACAGCTCTCTCTCTTTTAATACAAGAGACTAGAATAAAATTTTTAAAAGCCAGAACGCATTGCATGTAGCAAAGGCAAAGTATACATGAGACTTCTGTTTTAGTTGTACATATGCTTAGGCATACATGTGTGCAAACTGGATCGTGATGGGAAATGAATTTTTTCACTGTGAGTCACTGAAAAAGGTTAAAAGCTACTGGTAGGGACGATAGCATGATTTAGGAAAGGGCGTAGCTCCAAAGCCAGACAGACTTGGAGTTCAGTCTCCGCTCTGCAAGTCCCACTTGTTTGATCGCGGGTGACCTAAGTTCGCACGGCCTCCCTGTCCTTCTCCGTGAGGTCACAAGGATTCCATTCTCATAGGGCCATTGTAGATTAAACAATGTAGATTAAACAATGAATTGATTAGATTAAACGACAGTGTAGATTAAACAATGAAGACGTGTGAGGTGCCTGCCACCAAATGGACCCTCTGGAAGTGAGAGCTGCTATCAGCATCTGTCTTCTCCTTCCTCCTCTAACTCCTCCTCCTCCTTCCTTATTACTCCTCAACCTCATCAGAATTATGACTTCCCTAAATGTGATTATTCCTGAGTTTTGCTGTTTCCCTGGCAAACTGAGCAAAGAGACAGCAACAGTCGTCTCCTGTCTTCGTTCCCACCTCCTGTATCACCTTTCTCCATCTCCGACTTGCAAAGCCCTCTTCCTGTGATTTTGTTCCCCACTGGGGACCATGACATCATTGTCCGAGGGGCACAAGGCGTCCTACTCTGTCACCAGGAACCGTCAGAGGGGTATCTCTGCCTTTCCTGGCCATGTGACCAGGATAAATGCTTTGGTCCTAGTGTGGGTGCAGTAATTCTGGAAGGAGCTTCTGTTCCCACAAATCACATCCTTCCCGTTTAGTATATTTTTATAAGGGCAGCAGAGCTAAGATGCCATTAAAATGTTGACATTGTCAAAATTCTAAAGACGTTCCTGCCCAGAGCAGAGAGCCTAACATTTTCTCATGAGCTAGGCTCCAGGCGGCCCCAACGCGTGGGGTTTAACTTTCTCTCCTGGATAAATAACTTAAAGGCTCCTCCTGTGGACACCAGAGCGGCCACCGTCAGGCAAACCAAACCCTAATCTTAACTCCAGCCCTCACCCCAGCCCACGATGTGTCACTGACCCTAGACCTTCCCTTCCCAGCGGAGGGGACATGAGTGACCCGTGCCAAGATTCTTCTTTGGGGCCACAAAGGTGACATGTCCCAATTTTCTTGAGAGCCTAGCTAATGCAGCCCCTGAGGACAGGTCAGTGGTGACAAACTGCCTGCCTCTTTGTTCCTGTGGAATTGTCACCTCCCCCCTCATCTGTGCTTCTTCACGCTCCCCTGGGGCTCATTCCAACTCTCTCCTCATAAAATGCCCTCCCACTGGGCCCCATTTTCACCACTAAGATTCAGAAAGGATTATTAGTGATTTCTCCTCAAATGCTGAGTTCCTGTCCAGACCAAAGATTTAATGCTCCTTTCTGGGGCACTTAAGACATCTCTATTTGAGGTTTCAGGGGAGTGGGGCAGAAGGGGAGAAAAAGGACCTGGTTCTCAGGGATAATTTTCATCTCCATTGGCGTATTATTCCCTCCTCTCCACCACCCATTCCGCCACTCCCTATAAAATTAATGTCACCAGGTCAGTTGCACATTGTAACTAACGTTTAGAACAGAGGAACGTCCGTGTGTCAAACCCAGCTCCCTTCCCGCAGGCAGGTGGGTTTTACTGAGCCAAGCACGGGAGTTGAGGGAGGCTACAAGGAAAGCAGCCAAGAGGCTGTTTAAGTACATCACCGTTGCACCTGATTTTGTTGTTGTTTTTATTTTCAAGGAAAAAACACACACACACTGACTGACTTTTCTGTACCCACAGCCGGGGGGAGAGGGGAAGAGCGTATTTCTCCCCTTTCTGAAACTTGCAATGACAGATGGACTCAATTGTCCCAGAACATGACACACCATCAGGAATGTTTCTTAGGCATGAAATGAATTACCTTTCTTTTCATCCGGGTTCAAGAGTGTTGTGTCTGTCCTTTCCTGGGGAAAGTGTGAACACCCAGAAATGTTTTCATTTTCTTTTTTGAGGAGGTCAGACACCAAAGCCTGACTCCATGCTTCATGCCCACGTGTCAGCATCTCTGTATCTTGGAAATGAAAGAAAATATTTGGGGGGAGGGAAGGGCTTTTAAGTGTTGTTGTTTTGAATTTTTCTTAAACAGAGCGGGACATGTCAGGAAGTACAGGGCTTAATAAAGCGAAACTACATTGCAAAGATTCTTTTAAAAGATCTTTATAGTTAAGCAAAATAAGGATTCAAATTGGCAGGGTACACAGAACGTCCATCTTCTAATCATTTCACCTCCTGAAATGATTATGGACCTATTACAGGATTCTGACTGGCAAACTCATGCTTGGGAAAATTCCACAAACCTGTCTGTAGTTCTTTCTTTCAGGGGTTGGGAGAGTTGTTATATAAGGAAGAAGAAGTGGTTAAGTCAGACAGGGAGTTCTTATTTCATCTCAGTAATACCGAGATTCGGGAGACCGGGGGTTTACCCTTGGCTCGGGCTTCTCCCAAGTTCTGTAACTTGGGCAAATCCCAGAACTTCTCTGAGCCTCTCTGAGTCTTAATCTGATAAAATGAGGGTAATGATATTGCCCCTGTGAATGGGTAGAGCTGGCTGAATAAGGTTGCCAGCTGCGGGAAGCACCTTGGCCGTGGGTATAAAAGTAAGACGTGAGACTTATAAAAGGAGTGTGAGACTCCTGGTACCAGCGCTGGCTCTGCCCTTGGTTGACTGGGGGTGGGGGGCAGGGTAGACCCCTAACAGTCACTTGCCCTGCGCAAGTGATCCTAGCTCCCTCCTGCCCATACTGACTGCAGCAGCAGATGGGAAAGCATTTCCTATAAGCCTGGGCAAAAATGAGCCATTCCTGCCACAATGGGAACAGAGCCGGTGCCAGGCATGGAGTGGGCCCCTAATGTAAGAGGCCAAGGGCACTGTGGAAAAAGTGTGAAAGTGGAATCAGACTCTCCAGGGTTCCAGGCCCAGGATTGGGGCTGAAAACACATGTGATTGACAGTGACTTACCATACCTCTCCAATTTTCAGTTTCGTCTGCTGAAAATGGGACTCATAGTACTTCTTAGGAAGGATTAAACACGGTGACTTTTGCTTAGTTGTTTGCGTGGCCCCAGCCTGGTTTTGTAGGGTTGTTGGCACTGAACGCAAGTGGATATGCCTAAGGAGCGGCCCGACTGTTTGGTGACCCGGCCGTGGACAGGAGGAGGCGCTGGAGTTACCAGGCCAGATGTAACTCGTGTGCCTTCTCCCTTCTCTTTCGCCTTGGCTGGCTTTGTCTTCTGATTCCAGATGTTGGAGTGCCCTGGAGCTCAGTCCAGGCTCCTTCCCTTTCTGTGTCACTCTCTTCCTAGATACCTTATCCTCCCTAGGTGTTAAATACCACTTCTGTATGTCTGTTTCCAATGCAGACCTCTCCCCAGGCTCCTGGCTCTTGGGCGTTACTGTCATGTCCTCTTGGATATTGTAAATTTAGGTCTTACTTTAGTCTTCTCCCTTTTAGATAATGACATCATTATCCCCACAGTTGTCCAGACCCCGAATCTAGAAATCATCCTTGATTCTATCTTCCTTGTCACCTTTCACTTCCCATCCACCAGCAAGTCTCGATTTAACATAAATTCTGGATCCAGTCACTGCTCACCATCCCGCCACTGTCCAGACCATTATCCCCTGTCCTCCATATTACTAGGGGCCCCCTCATGCAGCCCCCTACCTCCACTCTTCTCCCTCCCCAGCCTTTTCGCCCAGCTAAGGTCAGAGCACCCTTTTAAAGATGCCAGTCATGGGGTGCCTGGGTGGCTCAGTTTATTAAGGATCCCACTCTTAGCTTCAGCTCAGGTCATTGTCCCTGGGTCGTAGGATGAAGCCCCACATTGGGCTCTGCACTCAGTGGGGAGTCTGCTCGAGATTCTCTCCCTCTGCCCCTCCCCTTGCTCATGCTCACTTGCTCTCTCTATAAAACAAATAAATAACATATTTTAAAAATTAAGATGTCAATCTTTATTTTATTTACTTCCCAGGCCTCAACCTTCTAGTGGGTTCCCATTAAGGACTCAAATCTATAGTCTTGCCATGACCTTATTTCAGTGGTTCTTAGCTGGGAGTGATTTCCCCCTAGGGGATATTTGGCAACTTCTAGAGACAAATTTTAATGTCACAAGTGAGGGTGGGGTTAGTGACACTGGCATCTAGTGGGTAGAGTTCCGGGATGCAGCTGAACAGCCCACCATGCACAAGATGGTCCCCCACAACAAACAATTATCTGGCTCAAAATGTCAGTAGGTTTGCAGACCTGCTAGGAGAATCCCTGACTTCTTATGAACTGGATCCCTTCTCTCTCTCCAACATCCGGTTTTACTCCTTTCCTTGCCTGCTATGTGGTAGCCACACTGACTTTCTTGTAATATCTTCAGCATGCTAGTGCTGTGGTTATTGCCTCAGGGCCTTTGCACTGGCTATTTCCTCTATTTGGATAACTTCTGCCCACAGATCTTCTTTGCATGGTTCCCTTTTCATCAATTGGTCTGCTCAGATGTCCCCTCTTGATTGCCCTAATTTATTATTTTTTAAAAGACTTTATTTATTTATTTATTTGACAAAGACAGAGAGTGCCCAACCAGGAGGAACAGCAGGCAGAGAGAGAGAAGCAGACTCCCTACTGAGCAGGGAGCCCGACGCAGGGCTCCATCCCAAGACCCTGGGATCATGACCTGAGCTGAAGGCAGATGCTTAACAGACTGAGCCACCCAGGTGCCCCTTGATGGCCCTGATTTAAGATATCTATTTTACCCTCCCACCAAACCCTGCCACCAATAGGCTATAGTCCTTTACCATGCTTTATTTATTTCACAGTACTTAATTCTAGTATTTGTTTGTTTCAGTATTAATCTGCTTCCTCCACAGGAATGTAAGAATGAGGGCAGGAACTTTGTTGTGTTGGTGAAGTGTGCATCACGTAATAGAAGCTCAGTAGGTGTTGGTTGCATGAATGAAGTTGATAAGTATGGCGCAGACATGGATTATGACAGAAGGTTAGGAAGGACATCAGTGGGATCCTGCATTTCAGGGAAGGCTTCCTGGAGGAGGCATGACATGGGCTGCACTGCAAGTCTGTGGAGTCTCCTTCAGCTAAGGGGACCCAGAGAGAGCAGGGCTCAGGAGGCTTGGCCTATTCTGGTAGATGTACAGAGGAGCTGTTGTAGACAAGAGCTGGATGTGAACTTTAATATTCAATGGGACAGAGAGCAAGACTGGAGGGCTCTGAGATGTGTGACTGAAGAGAGGAGTCAGGGAAGGGAGGTGAGTGGGAGAAAAACAGGAGCAAGGGCGCAAAATCTAAGCTCAAGTTGGTTCTGGTCGGGAGCAGACCCCAGAAGAGGGGGAGGGAAGAGTAGTCAGCTCCAGGAGAAAATCTCTGGGTCAGCTCATCCTGAAGGGCCACTGGTCATTCCTGGCGAAGGGGGGTGGGGGCTTGCGCCATCATTTGCCAGGAGCCCGGTGAGGGCCTCAGTAGGACCTAGAGCACTGGGAAGGCCAGCGAGGGGCAAAGTCAGGCATCCCACACAGCCTGGCAGAGACTGGGTCCTGAACAGACACACTGACCTGTGTTAAGTTGGTACCACATGAAGTAATGATGCAAATCGTGGTTCAAAGATAGTCTTTGATATCAGACATTGGTCCTGTTCTTCAGTTAAGGAAAGTACTTCCTGTAATGTCACAAGTACTGATGTTTAGCCCAGGGCAGGTGAAAAGGAGATGCTCCCACGTCCCCAGATCAGCCCCCTGTGCCACCTCACAAAGGATGTGGATGTCCAGTTCTTGAGGCAGGGGTGGGGAGTCGCTTCAGACCAGGGATCATTTTCTAAGGTCTCAGGATTCCAAGGTGGTAGATAATGGAGTCTCCTGTGAGAGGGGAGTGCCTGGTCCCAAATACACAGCTCTGGTTGTCCCACCATCTCCTCCAAGTGACACAGTATGGTCAGGGTCTGTGCCCTCACAGCCACCTCAGGACACTTACTCATAACTCTGGTCCTTTTCACTGCGTGGCTACTTCTGAGGATATGACTACAGGGGATTAGCTGGCTAACACCTCATTTTATTAGTCTATTAAATGTAGCTTGAATGTAATACACCTCGGATGGAGACAGCCTACCAAAAATACCGTTATGAACATTTATAAGGTCTAAAAGATGATGTCATGGTGATGAAATTCAGATGTGTCGCATTACCCTAATGTCTAATTTAGCCCTGACTCAGTCCATAGAAATATGTATTTCCCCACAGACGTGGTCTCATAGTTGCCTCGGAGGGTGAAGGTGATGAGGTTTTCTGTCACACTGCCTCGGAAGTCATGAAACAGCCGAGGGACCATCCCTTCCCTGTTCCCTCAGAGAACCTGTCTGCCAACTTGTCACTGGGCACCCCCCTTCCCTCATTAGGTCCCCTTCCTGGTGTACAGAGGTTTGATGCTTTCAGACTTCTCCATCAAAAGTGACCTCTGACCCTTCATCTTACTAAGAAATATGGGGCTGATAAGTGCTGAGACCGATGCTTATCCTAGGTGCAGATGTTTTTAGCAGCCTTCATATTCTTTCCATCAGAAGGCAGCCAACCACTCACAGACAAAAGGGCAAGCAGAAGGTTGGCTTGGGTCCTTCCTTCCTACTGATTGTGTGACTTTATTTATTTTGCTTGTATGGTTTTAAATACATGATATTAACTCCCTTTGATTCTCAGTTTCCTCAACTATAAAATTGGAATAATAATAATAATGATAATAATACATCCTTTATAAAGTAGTGGTTAAATGAGAGAATGTGTGTAACCACACAGTATTTGGCACATAAAAGCTGTTCAGACAGAAGATATATTTTTTTAAGATTTTATTTATTTATTTGAGAGAGAGGGAGACAGAGTACAAGCAGGGGTGGGGGTGGGGGGAGGAGGGGCAGAGGGAGAGGGAGAAGCAACTCCCCACTGAGCAGGGAGCCTGATGCAGGACTCAATCCCAGGACCCTGGGATCATGACCTGAGCCGAAGGCAAACTCTTTTTTTTTTTTTTTTTAATTTTTTATTTTTTATAAACATATAATATATTTTTATCCCCAGGGGTACAGGTCTGTGAATCACCAGGTTTACACACTTCACAGCACTCACCAAAGCACATACCCTCCCCAATGTCCATAACCCCACCCCCTTCTCCCAACCCCCATCCCCCCAGCAACCCTCAGTTTGTTTTGTGAGATTGAGAGTCACTTATGGTTGTCTCCCTCCCAATCCCATCTTGTTTCATTGATTCTTCTCCTACCCACTTAAGCCCCCATGTTGCATCACCACTTCCTCATATCAAGGAGATCATATGATAGTTGTCTTTCTCCGCTTGACTTATTTCACTAAGCATGATATGCTCTAGTTCCATCCATGTTGTCGCAAATGGCAAGATTTCATTTCTTTTGATGGCTGCATAGTATTCCATTGTATATATACCACATCTTCTTTATCCATTCATCTGTTGATGGACATCTAGGTTCTTTCCATAGTTTGGCTATTGTGGACATTGCTGCTATAAACATTCGGGTGCACGTGCCCCTTCGGATCACTACGTTTGTATCTTTAGTGTAAATACCTAGTAGTGCAATTGCTGGGTC
Source organism: Mustela lutreola (assembly GCF_030435805.1). NCBI lineage: Eukaryota > Metazoa > Chordata > Mammalia > Carnivora > Mustelidae > Mustela > Mustela lutreola. Next base: position 98,723,336 of record NC_081299.1, on the reverse strand, counting down.
ATAGGGCAGTTCTATTTTCAACATTTTGAGGAACCTCCATGCTGTTTTCCAGAGTGGTTGCACCAGCTTGCATTCCCATGAAGGCAAACTCTTAACCACTGAGCAACCCAGGTGCCCCTCAAACAGTAGATATTCTCACTAAAGTATTAAAAATTTGGAAAGTTAAATTTCAGATATCAGTGACTCATGGAAATATTTTAGAGTTTAAGGACTTCATACTGTGAGAGAGAAGGGGATTGGAGTTTAAATCCCTAGACAAGGAAGACACAAGTTCAATGTCATGGTGTTACTGTGATTTACTACTCATTTGTAGCGTGAGCCTCAGTAAAGCCATCTGTAAGATGGGGCTAGAAATCCTTACAAAATGACTAACAGAGCACCTGGCACATAAGCCTCAAAGAGTTTAGCACTGTTTCTATTGTAGTCACAACCCGTTTTCCCCATACTAGTTCTCCACCCACTCTTTTCTTAGGTCCAGCTTCTACATACATGGGACCACCCTGTTCCAGAACTCTCTCCCACCTCTCTGGGTCTGTTCCTACCATGGGGCATTTGCAGCCAGCTAAAAATCACTCCCACAGATTTCTGGGATCCACTACTCACTGCCTCCATGTGGCTTTGTTATGCTGGGCACAGATGGGGAACGGCCTCTTTCCATTCCTACCAGGAACCTGGAGGTGGTCCTACCTGGCTCTCACCTATCTTTCCTAGGATGGCCACAAAAGAAAGGGAACCTTGACCCCTGAAATGAAATGACCCCTGAAATGAATGTGTTTAGCAACCAGCAAGGGGGAAAAGTGGCCTTAACTTAGCTTTGGCTGTTGGCTCTGCCAGACAGGAAAGAAATCGCAGAGACAAGCGTCTTCTGTGTTTCTTAGACTCTGGAAAGAAGTAAATTGTAAGTTGTTTCATTTATGATAAAAACTAGTAAAATATTCTGAAGATGTTTCTATCCACATGACCCAAGCAGATAGGTCAATATGGAGGGACTTTTTGTTCCACCAAAATTGGTAATGAAGACTCATTCTTACTACCAAGGGGAGATCTGTCTCAAAGTTAAGTATTCAGCAGGCATCCTTGAGCTCTCAGCTGCACTGTTCTGGGCTTTTGTGGGCAGCAGGGATGCTTACGACTGCATCCTGCCCACAGACACTTCTCAGTTCCCTTTTAATTCCAAGGAAGTCTGTAGCCTTTTGGGAAAAGAATGACAGCAAGGAATCTAATGCCACAGGGCTGGCTGTCAGATGGATTCTCCTATGACCCAGTGGCCTTGGACAGGAAGAGGAAACAGAAACATTTCATTATAAGATTTTCTTCTTCCCTTCCTTTCTCTTTCTCTCTCTCACAGACACACACAGGCATGCACACATGTGAACACATAGAGACACAAACACACATACATCACACACACAGACACACACACAAAAGTGGACCCATTGCTGTAATTTGAAAATTACACTATCCTTCTGAAGTCTTGCCATCTTTGTTATACATATATATATATATAAAATATGTCATATCAATCAATATATCAACCATATAGATCAATATAAAATATCACATATGACCCATATCACATATGTTATATATCATACATGGCATATAGGACATATGTGTTATGCATGTCATATACGGCGTGTTTGTCATGTGTCCCATATGGTGTGTGTTCCATATAGCATACATGGTATATATGACATATATGTTACAGGTCATATGTGGCATGTATAATATATGATGTATATATGAATGGGAGAAAAAGAAGGAAAGAAAACCAAAAGACTGGGCGCCTGGGTGGCTCAGTCGTTAAGCATCTGCCTTCAGCTCAGGTCATGGTCCCAGGGTCCTGGGATTGAACCCCACATCGGGCTGCCTGCTTGGCGGGAAGCCTGCTTCTCCCTCTTCCACTCCCCCTGCTGGTGTTCTCTCTCTCGCTGTATCTCTCTGTCAAATAAATAAATAAAATCTTTAAAAAAAGAAAACCAAAAGGCTGGAGGATCAGACCTCTAGAGGATGATCGCAGTGCCTAGAGCAAAGCCAAGGTCAGGCCTCAGCTCACTTCTTTCTTTCACTTGCGCCCGGTTGTTTACTAAGCACTAACTTTGTGCCATGCACTGTGCTGGGCACCAGTCATCCAAGGGGGCACAACAACTTCACGCAGCTCCCTCACGGGGCTCGTAGACTAGCCAGGAAGACAACGGCCAATATTCACCTGAGGGAGTACGAGTTTCTACGTCGGTAAGAGACTGCCATTAGAGAGGGTGTCTTAGTAGGGCAGGGCAGATTCCTGCAGGAAGGCATTTGAGGTTCGTTTGAGATCTGCCAGGCAGGCAGGGGGAGAAGGGCAGATGCTCCCAAGGTAAAGGACAGCCCTGTTTCCCCGTTTGATCAGGGTGTGGCTGGGGCTGGCCCACGACAGGCTCACACCTACTCCCCAGTAAGCTTCTCTTCTCGGCCCACACGCAGTGAAGTGGCACTGGCAGTTTCCAGTGGGAGCATTCACACCATAGAAAGCAGCAGGTGCTACAGACCGGGACTCCCCTCCCCTCGGACAGCCGATTTCCCAACACACCCTGGGCTCCATGGATTCCACCTGTTCCTACTGTTGGTAGCACAGACCCTGCCCTTTGAGCCAAATGCCTGATCCCCTTCCTGAGAAACTCCACGAAGGACCAATTCCCGGAAAGGCACTGTCAACAAGCTACTTGGGCCTTAGGGCTGTTTACTTCAGCCCCTGGGCCATCTGGATTCTCCTGGGATCCAGGATGTCCCAGCAAATTAATAGCAAGCAAGTAGCAAGCAAGAAAGAGCCCATTCTTGTGGTCTTCGTCGCACCCCTGCCATCTAATGATATTTTGTCAACCACCCACACCGGCCCAGCACTGTATGAGACACTTGGCTGGGCAGACCTCAAGTCAGGCTTTGACCCCTCAGGAATTTGGAGCCTGGCTGAGGCTGCCGGACTGACATTGTTCTTCCTTAACATAACTTGGGCTGCTCAGGGCACGAGAACCAGCGGCTGATGGGGATTAGGGGTTAGCACCGCCACTCTTCCCCCAGTCTGTTTCTGGGCACAGGAAATGCCAAGGGAGTGGGGGGGTCAGAGTTCACCATATATATGACTGAGTCAGGTTTTGGAAACAACTGATGCTGCTTCCCTTGCAGCCTACCGTCAGTTCTCTGAGGAGAACTCGCCAGAAGAAAAAGTGAGTTCTGAGTCCTTGTGAAGACCAGCAGAAAGCAAGGCTGGACGGGCATCCAGGGCACAGGATTTGCAGGGGAAAAGCACCTTTGTTTCCTGGGCACATGAGCGCTCGTGTGTGTGTGTGTGTGTGCACGTGTGTGATGTCTGCTGTGTGTACAGAATATGGGGAACAAACAGTGGCTGTGGACGGCAGTGCAGGTGCATGTGAGGAAAGCAGGCAGGGCTCTGAGATGGAGAATCCCACAGGGAGAGACCAGCCATGGGTCTGGTTGGGAGGAGAAGCCAGGCACCAGAGATGGAGAGAATCCCTTTCTGGCTGCTCCCTTCCGGTTCCGGGGCAGGAGCCAGTGGCTCCCACAGTTGGCCCCTGCTGGGAAAGCACCCCTTGTGCTATGAAGTTCGGCGTTTATTTACTACCTGGACCTCCAATCTGACTTCAAAGCTGGGTGACACCAGGAAGCCTCCCAGCCAGGATATGCTGTGAAAGCCAGACGTGAACATGCATGATTCAGGGGGTCCCATGAAGCCACCCCCTTTATCTGCCCCTAGCCCCACTCCAGCGCCACCGCTTGGGTTGATAGTGAGTCTCCAGGAGGCTTCCGTTGACAGCAAAACCAACAGCGATCAGGGCCACATTCCCAGCTACTAACACCTAGTTTCGGATTCACTTCTGGGTCCCCAGGCTGAGCGCGGAGGGTGACAGGGGACACACCGAGGGAGAGAGGCATCCCAGAGCGGGTGTGGGTGGGGGCCCAGCAGGGGTTCTGCCGGGGTGTGGGGGAGGTGCTGCTGCCCAAGCCGTTGTGTTGGTCAGTGCTGTGTGTATGGAGTAGGAAGGAGACCATGAAGGAGACAGTGGCCGGAGATCACAGAAGCAGTGGGGAAGGAGGCTGGTGCCAGGTGAGCCGCCCTCAGGAATGCAGGAAAGGGGGGGTAGACCTGAACCCCTGCCAGTCCTGTCCCCTCCGTCCCCTCCTCGTGCCTTTCCTGACACTGCCTTGGGTCCCCAGGGTGTCTCCCGGCCCTTCTGGCAATGCGCAGTCAGTCATCTGAGGGTCCGGGCCTGGGGGCTGGGAGTCAGTGAGAGAGTCCACAGCGGACCCTGACGAGCCATCAGGGGAGGGGCAGTGGGTATCTCTGGTGTGGTTGTGCAGGTTGTGTCCTGGGAGGGTGGCTAGCCGCAGGGATGAGTGGGGCCTCTGCTTACGCCGCCGTCCCCCTGGCATGAGGCTGCGTCTGCTGGAGCAAAGGGCATCTTCTGCTAATTCACACAGAGGCTCCCTACAGCCCAGCTGCACCATGATCAGGGCCTCCAGAGAGGATGGAAAGCCCAGAGAAGAGGGAAGGCAGCTGCTGTGAGGTCCCGGGAGAGGCCCCGTCAGTAGGAGGGAAGGGTGAGGACTAAGTGTTGCCCACTTCATGAAAGCTGGGCGGGCACAGGTTTATCTGTTTACTCCACCGCAAGGCATGCCGCCTGGAGATGAAGGGAGGCTCTCCTCATTAACATGGAAGTAATTAGCCTGTTGATGTTACTATGCTCAGTGTCTAAATATTGTTAAATAAAACATCTTATTGCTGATAATTATCCAGAGATCACAGAGAACACAGGGCTCTTGCCAGCAGCAGGGACACACTTGCAGTCACACAGCGAGCTCCAAGTGTTGACTCTGCTGCCACAGTCCCCTGTCTGGGGTCTCCTGCTGGCCTCTGCTGGGCAGCAGCTCCCCGACAGTCCCAGGTGAAGAGTGCCCAGATAAAGCGCAAATTATTCTCCATGGTCAGACCCTAGAGTATGTGGGTGACAAACACAGTGACATTGTTTCCTTGAGTGAGTCTTGTTTTCCATATGTGGGCGGAATTCCAGACTTGAGAATTCTGCATCCAGACTTCATAGATTTTTTTTTTTTTGGTCTGATTGAGACAACACAACTAATGATAAAGAACAATACTCGCCTGGCTTCTCAGCTCCAAAAGGCTCTGGGTCAAAACCTGACCTCTAAGGGATTGGAGCAGATCCAACAGCAACTACCATCTTCTCTCGTCAAGCCGCACCACAGGCTCCACAAGACCAGCTTTCTTTTGGCTTCTGGAGTGTGGAAATAGAGCAGATGTGCCTGCCTACTAATGTGCTGTAGGATGGAACCACTCTCCAGGCTTATTGAAATCAGATGTCCAGCCCTCAGAGCTGCCCTGCGAACAGATGGTGCCTCCAGCAAGCGCCATCACGTTGGAAAATTACAAGAGCCATGACTCCCTCTCCTCACTGCCATGTGAAACTCCGTTTTTACCAACTGGGCAAGAGAGAAAGGCCTTCTCTTCTCTGTCACACTCGGAGGGCACAAGCCTGGGTCGAAAGAAAGTACCTCTAGATAGCTAAAGTAGGTATAAAAAATTTAGATACCACAGACAGTTCTAGAAGGATGTGCTCTACATGTTGATACTAGTTACCTCTGAGTAGGAGGGATTAGAACAGAAAACAGGATGGCAAACCTGGAATTGTGCATACTTGTTTGAGAAACTTCCACTCGATCCCCAAAGACATTTCCAAGGTTTCCTGAGGTTATAAGGAAATTTTTTTAATGCAATATCCTTCAAGATAAATTTATCTTAAAATTCTAGCTACTTATTAAACCAGTTCTGTTGCTCTAAGATTTAGAAGTTTAATCTAAGTGGCATTGACTTTCTTTGAGATTTTTGAGGTTAAAATTATGTGATCTGGGTAGAACATGAAGTTGGTGTAAGTTTGTTGGTTAGCTGGTTGAGTTTTGAGGTTTGCTTTAGCAAATACACAGCACATATGCAGCCTCGGTTTCCTCCTCTGTGTACAAAGCAGACCTGGAACTACTATGAGTATTAAGTGAGGTCATCTATGTCAAGTATTTACAATCCATAGCATAGACCAGATATTTGATAAATTTTAGCTATTGTTAGCCATATATATGTAAATGAACTATATTTGTTTGAATGAAATGAATACACATAAAGATGACACCAGAGGCGCCTGGGTGGCTCCGTCATTAAGTGTCTGCCTTCAGCTCAGGTCATGATCCCAGGGTCCTGGGATGGAGCCCCACCTCGGACTCCCCACTCAGCGGGAAGCCTGCTTCTCTTTCTCCCAACCACCCCCTACCCCACTTGCATTCCCTCTCTTGCTGTCAAATAAATAAATAAAATCTCTCTCTCTTTTTTTTAAAAGCTGACACCAAGAGCTACAGAAAATAAGTGGGCAAAAGAGCAGATATTGAGTGTCTTCTTTATGAATTGGACTCACTTGAAAGAGATGTGAGTGTGAAACAAATACCCAGGGCCAGCTCAAGCCCTCCAGCCTCCGTGTAATGCTTAATCTGGTGAGGCTGGAATTTAGCCCCACAAGGAATCTTAGAGATAAGTCAGTTCAGATCATTTTACAGGTGAGGAAACTGAGCCCAGAAGTGGGATGACTTACCTGATGTCACTGAGTGAACAGAGATAAGATTGGCCCCGGAGGGACTGACTGTTATTGGTGCATCCGTCACATTGGCAGATGATTTCTCAGATCCTCTACTGTCTGATCGTAGATGATACTGACTCTCCACACCAGTGGGCCTTATACCACTAGTAAAGCACACGGCAGGCGGCCCAGCCTGGGCGTATAGTAGGTACTTGGTACATGGTTTGCTAATCCAATTCAACAATGGTTTTGACCTCTGAAGTGTCGGGTACATGCTCCGCACTGGAAGGGACAGGAAACTAAAGAAGATGGTCTCTGCTGTCAGGAAGCTTCCAGAGACTTACCAGAGAAGGCACAGCAGGGAACGAGGGGGTAATCTCAGAGAGGGGAGACTTGTTTAGTTTCCTCTACAGAAGACTGAAGGTCAGAAGTCAAGTCACATAGTAAGCCTCCCTGCACTGCTTCTCCAGGCTCCTTATCGCCGACAAGTTCCAAAGCTAGATATTTCCAAAATGTATACTTACAGCACTTGACCTCTTCCTTTAACTCCAGATTTCTATGTCAGCTGCCTACTCAGACTTTCCACTTGTGTGTCCCATAGGGATCTCATATTTAACATGTCCAAACCTAAACTTGATTCTGCCCCCGAAACCTGCCCCTTCCACAATGTTCTCCACCCAGCTGGAAGCCGAGCCATCCTTGATTCTCCTCTACCTCATAGTCCAGTAGGGAATTGATTTGCCTCTTTCCTTCCATATACGTTGCTCATGGTGTCCGCTCATCTTCCCTGCCTTGCTGTCCTAGTCCTCACCACCACCACCTCTTGCCCGGATTATGACAGCCCGCCACCTGGGCAGTCTTCTTGCTTCTGTACTTGCTCCCCACGGCGCAGGCTCAGTCAGAGTGCTCCTTTAAAAATGTATCAGCTCATGTCACTTTCCTATTCAAACCCTTCTAATGGCTTCCTTTTCCTTTAGAATAAAGTCCAAAGCCCTACCGGTACCTGTAAAGTTCTAGGAAAGTTCTGGCCATGTTTGTGTCTCAGAGCTCATCCTCTGTACTCTCCTGGGCAAACACTCTGCCCCAGCACGTTCACTGTTTTCCACCAAGCACACTCCTGCTTCAGGACCTTTTACACTGGCCATCCTCTCTACTTAGAATGTTCTTCCCACATTTCTTCATAGCTCTCTCCCATACTTCATGCAGATCTCTTTGTAAGAGAGAGAACTCATCAGAAAGACCTTACTCCAACCGAATTAGCACTTCCCTGACTTAAAATTCCCAAACCTTGCCATGCCTTGTTTTTTTCCAGCACTTATCACTGACTGACATTTTCTTGGATATTTTTTTCTTAGTTCTCTGTCTAACCTACTAGAATTTAAGCTCCCTGAGAGCAGAGCACTTTTCCACTCTGTTCACTACCGTATTGGCATATCCAGAGCAGTGTCTTGCCACATAGTAGGTGTTCATTATATGTTTGCTGCATAAGTGAACCAACAATATACCTCCATTCTGTATCTCTGTGTAGTTGTTCGTGTACTTCTCTTACTACCCCGACTACACCAGCCTCATTCCCCTCTGTGATTCCAGTAGTTCCAACCGTGGTGCACCTGCACGGAACAGGTGCTTGCTATACATTTGTTGATTTAAGTCGAACAATTGCCAACCACTAGCCACAAATTATGTGACTTCTCTCCAGTTCATGTCATCTACAAGAGGCATTTTGCCCAAAGGCTTTGTTCGTTTCCTGAGAGATGGTCCCAGCGTTTCATTAGATCTTGGGCAGCAACTCTGGGGGGAAGGCACAGCACAAATGGGGCTTTGTGTGATGGAGAAAACAGGGGGGTGCAGACACAGCACCGCTCTCTGCAGCGACCTTTGGCCAGGCCTGTGCATTGAGAGCCAAGCTCTGGGGAAAGCAGCTGAAGCAAATGGAACCAAAGGAGCTGATTAGACCTGAGCCACGAGGGTACAGTGTCGGCGTTGGAGGGGAAGGGTAAACCACACAGCCGCCGTGGCACTGCGCAGATAAACCTGGGTGAGTCAGACACACCAGGATCTGTGTTCCTGTCTTCTTCTGCTACCCTTCCACAGAAACTGACAACTCGGTTCCTGGGCTTTGAAGTTGCATCTGTCCATTCCTTTGGGGGTAAGGAACTGGGCCTTTTGGCAATGCCACCCTCAGGCTCCCGTGTCGGTGAGGCTGGGCTGAGGCCCCTTCCCAATGACCAGCGCCTTTGGGAGGCATCCAGAAACAAAATTCAGGATTATAAATTGGGATAGAACATGACACAATGTACTAGGAATGATTTTACAAATTTATCTTAAAATCAAAGCTACTTGCGAAAATGGATTTAGCTCTGCCTCAACTGTATCCTCAGGCTCAAATGTTTAAATAGAAATAATTCACAAAATGTGTCACTGTCTGCTTGTGTTTTCTCCTGGTGGGAGCAGAATGTTACTCAGCCCTCCGGTTCACCGTCAATTATTTTTAAACTGCTTTGTCTTTTAATAAAAACCCTTTGGGATCTGGAAGGCTTGTTTCGAAAGTTGATGAGAAAAGGAAAAAACAACTATACATTTGAAAGGTATATGAAAGGGACAAAAGGGAAAGCTTTCAAAAAGGTAAAGAAACTTAATATGCTACGTACTTTTGCTTTTACCTTTTTAGTGGATTGGTGCCCGTAAGTGATCCTTATAATTGGAAGCTGTGCAAGGAAACCCACCGAAATCAAAGCAAGGGCAGATTTACAGAAAAACAAGCAGCAGCTGGTCCAGATCATCTAGGGCTCTGGGGCCAGCAATCTGCTGAGAATTTATCAAGCCCAATTGAGCAGTTCAGGGCAGAAGACATTTAAAAAATAAAAGTACAAGCCCACTGGGAATATTAAGAATAGATTCATCCAAATTTTTGAAAAATGTGCATCCAGGGCTCGAGCTGTTACAACAAGCCAGAGCGGGATTCGAGAAACCAGGACTACAGAGGCCACTCGGAAAAGCCACTTAAGGGCGACGTAAAAAATATCCTGGTCTGCCCTTCGTATAGGCCTGGCTTGGAGGGACAGGACTTCCTTTCTCCTCTCTCTAGAAAATCTCCCAATGTTCGTTTTTGAGGCTCCATTGTACTGGTTATCAAAGCACTGGTCAGTTCGAGAGGCCATTCTCTTTAGATGGTGTAGCTTATTCTCAAAGTGAATTTTTTGGTATATGGATCCAAATTCATGTTACTGAATCTTCAGCAAAAAGAATGTTTCCATGATCAAGTAAGATTGAGCTCACATAAGTGTATCATTTCAGAGATTTTCAGCGCATATTGGCACACGGAACACTGATAAAGATAGCTGTTTCCAACCCAGCAATTTTGACATGCATTTGATCATAGAACCCTTGTTTGACCAAATCTCTTTGTACATTCTGGGGTGGGAAACACTGGTTTAGATATCCCTGTGACTTTAAGGCCGAGATCAAAGTCGACTTCTTATTCAGATCGTTCATTTGCTTCTTAAGTGGATATTAATTTAATGGATTCTACAGTCAGGCTCTGTCGGGACATCGAGATAGGTACAAAGAAGAAAGTGTCTAGGTTCCTGCATTCTGTTAGCTATCCATGTAATGGCAAAGATAGATGTGAGACATCAACAATTTCTTGTGATACAGTCTTCTCTGAATCAGTGCTGCTGACAGTCTATACAACACAGTTTAGGAGCGAAGTTACCCCCTGAACATTTCCTGTGCACTGGTCTTATCTTCTCCTCTATGTTGTTTATATTTGAAGGCAACGCTCATACTTTATACTTGTCTAGTATTTATGGTACCGAGCATGGAATTGGATGCAGTAGACCTACGATTCAATGAATGCTAGTTGGTTGATTAAAGACTAAACCAAATGAAAACAAACAAAAAGACTAACACAGATGATTCCTTTTAAGTTTTGCAGAGTGCCTAAGAGTCTTTGTCAAATATTTGTACAACCCTATGTGTATAAAATTGTGGAGAGCCATAAGAATATTGAATAATTCATGCCTCTAATTTTCCAGAAGCCGTCTAAATGCCATAGAAGTAAGAACATTAGTCTGTGCTACTCCTCCAAAGAGGCAAGCCACAGCAAACTAAAGCAATTTACTCCCTGCTTTTAGGCATATCTTAAGTGTTAAAATTTAGTGATTTGACCTTGTAATCGGAAAACCGCCAAGCTTCTGACTTTACATATGGGAATCCCGAGACTCAAGTGAACATTTAGCTATTCATCGTAGAATTTAACACACATTAGGGTTAGCCACAATTGGTAACACTTGGGGAGTTGTTAATTTCTTGTTGGCAATTTCACTGTAAACTCCCTTCATAAATTTTAGATTTAAACTTGGCATTGTCATCTAGATTTTATGCACATTTATTTGATTTACATATGCTGAGTGGTTCCTAATTTTATGATCAGTCAACAGACAGCACCTCGGATGCTTTATGTATTTCAGAATTGTTCAGAACCACAGAAAGTTAATTTCCTAAGTGAGCTGGGAAGTGAATTTAATGGGGAGAAGTTGCAATGACTTCTATTATGATATGACACAGCTTCTCAACCCATTTGGCCCATTTGAGTGTTTGTTGTGGTAGGTGGTCTTGGGTGCTATAGGATGTGTAGCATCATTCATGTCCTCTGCCTGCAAAATTCCAGTAGCAACCTCCCTCCGCCCCGTTATGACTCCAGAAATATCTCCATGTGTTGCCAAATGCCGCCTGGTGTGGGGTTGTGGGGTCAAAACCATCCCAGCTTGAGGACCACGGATGATAAAAGGATCCCTGGTGGTTAAAGTCAGTTCCAGATTTATTTATTTATTTTTTTAATTCTGTGGATTATCTGTTAGTATGTACCCAGAGAACGGAAGCTACCGCTCCCTGTGCTTTGGAATGAGATCATTCCTTCTTCGAGCCTGTGTGACTTAGGACAAGTTACCTAACCTCTCCGAGTCTCTGTTCCCTTGCCTGTCCGATCATTGCAAGTGAGCAGTCACCGAAAAGTCTCCAGTATAATACCTAGCAAGGGGTATTAAGTGTGCTAAATGTTAGTAGCTCCCTTCCTTTTACGGCCACTCCCCCGACTCCTCTTTCCCCAAAGCCAGGGGTGAACCCAACCCAGTGATGTGCACAACAGATAGCTTGGTGGTTTGTTTCCAATGTTTTCCTTCCATAGAACAGATAATCGGGAGCTGACACTTTATCCAAACCTTATGTGAGCCTCAGAGGCTGGAACTGCCTGAGTCAACAATAACCGAAGGAGAATCTGAGTCCTCAGCCCTATGCTTTCATGCCCAGGAACTGCCAAATAGAGGGAGTGCATCCATACACATTGGAACATTCGTGTGCTTCTTATTCTCTGTTCAACGTGATAAAACTATAACTTGAGTAAAGAAAGAGGCTGCTCACAGATTGAGCGTGTCCCGGACGCCTACCTCCCCAAAGACATCGAATGAGCCTGACTGGGGTGCTGACTGGGCTGCTGCGGAGTGGAGAAGCCCAGACGAGGCACTACGGGGGTAACACTGACATGGGAGCATGTCTGGTATCGCCCAGCACCCGCGGGGTTTACAGAAAGAACAGATGGAAAGGTTTATGGACTTTATTTTCACTATAAAGGCATTATAACACTACAAACATTTGCAATATCGGGGGGAAGAGAAGGAAATCACCCAAAGTTCTCACACTCAGTACAACTGTTTTCATTTTGTGTATTTACTTCCAGGCCTGGTCTGTCCACACATGATTTCCCTTGGCTGCCGTGATTTCATGTATCGTCTTCTCTAATTTGTCTCCCAACCCGCCCTGCCACCCAGTTCAGACTAGATACCCAAGCGTCCCCTGCTCTGTTCTTATTGTCTTCACAGTTTTCCTATTTAATGACTACAGAGAAATTCTTCAAAAAGGTTTTCCATGATGTCACTAATTAACCAGTCCATTATTGAAGAACACTTGGCTTCTGATTTTGCGGTTATAAATCACTGAGGAAAAAAAAGTCACGAATATAGCTTTTTCCCTTTTAGAATCCCTTTCTTAGGATCAAGTCTCCAAAGTGGGGTTTCATAGGTAAAAATCCATGAACACTTCTGCAGTTTTAAATATAATATTGTCAAAGTTTTGCGATAACTTCGTTCTGATGATCAAAGCGATCAGCGACTCACTGCAAAATATTTAGAAAATATTGGAAAGTATCAAAAATAAAAATCATGCATAATCCCTTTAACCCAACCGCTGCTCACATGTGTTGGATTTCCTTCTAGTGGTTTTTCCCATGTCTGTCTTTAATATGTGCATCTATTTAAAATTAGTTTTATTATGACAACAAGAGTGGGATTTCTAAAGGAGCAGTTACACATGTTACTAGCCTCAACTAAGACAGATGAGTAATTCAAGTGTATATCAGAGGGGTCTTGTCTGAGTGTGAAGGTGGCTCTGGGGCTACCCTCATTGTTTCGGTATACCTGAAGCCTCCTCCCCATCGCCCACCTTCTGTTAAAGGCCATCTCTCTGCCCTCCCTGCCCAGGACCCTGCTCTAGCATTCGGCATTCTAATCAGAGCCTGGCTGCACTCATGCCAGGGCGTATTCTAAAATCAGCGTGCGAGAGGTCTGTGAAGTGTTGCCAGATAGACCTTCAAAAACCCCTAAGGAAGGTGCCTGGGTGGCTCGGTTGGTTGGGTGACTGCCTTTAGCTCAGGTCATGATCTCAGAGTCCTGGCATCCAGCCCCATGTTGGTCTCCCGGCTCAGTGGGAAGTCTGCTCCTTCCTCTCACCCCCCGGCTCATGCTCGCTCTCTCTCTCTCTCTCTCTCTCTCTCTCAGATAAATAAATGAAATCTTTTTTTTTTTTTAACCCTAAGGAAGACCCCACATTGGAGAATAACATAATGCCCCCAATAAGTCCAACCAGCTGGTTTTCCTCCAGGGTGAGAACAGATCTCTTTCTCTGGTTGGATCTCAAAGGGGCCATCCATTTAAACATGCAAATCCCTGAGAGTACATTCACACACGGGCTCCGAGAATGAGAGGTCAGTGGGAGCTAATGCTGAGGGAAGGACAGTCTCCATCACGTGTGCTCATCTGGTGGAGTGATGTAAAGAATCAGCCTCACTATTAAATCGTTATCCATTCTCTGTCTTTTCCTTCCTCCTCCTTGTTTTCAGTCGCACTGTAATAGCTGAATCAACACAGGTTTGTTGTAAGGAGAGGCCATTACAGTTATTCAGCCTGACTTGAATATGGCTTGTGTTGGGCTTCTAGCTCAGCGGGCCACGCATCCCTTTCTCTGGATGTCTGGAGCCACCTCGGGTGGAGGAGGGACCAGCTTCTCCCTCCAGTTCTGCCCATTCATCCCAACTGCGTCTCTGGGAGCCATGGAGAGCAGCTTTTCTCCCTCTCCCCCTGAAAGCCTTCCTGAGTTTGTAATTTCTCCAAGTCATCCAGTCATTTTTGTTCTGGAGTGGTTTCCAGATGCCTCACCTTTCTGGTCTGCCTTTAATGCTTGCCGTGCGGAGGAGAGGAGCGTCGCGGGTCCCCTCTGTTTGCAGACTGTCTGAGCCCAGTAACGGAAACGGCAGGGCACCAGCGGAATGGCGGAAGCCAGTCTCTCTGCAGCCCGAGCTCCCGAAGCCTGCATTCCAGATTTATGCATGGCACCTGGGGAAAGCAATGATGCAAGCCAATGTGAAGTCCAAGTACATCATCATTTATCTGTGTTTGGATTTGGTTTGGGGTTTTATTAATGACAGAGGATTTGATTAAGCAAAGTTTACACTATAACCAACTCCAGCTGGATCCAAGCATCCATGGGAAGCCCCAATTCCCTTGATATTGTCCTTCTGTCCTTTATCCTCACAATTTCTCTTCCAAGTCATTTTCTCTGAATCTGATAATGGTGAGGTCATTTAATCTCATTTATTTTAAGGGCCAGTCTGGCACTCCCAGCACGGCGACTCTGTGTTGAAGGATTTTGTGTTGAAGATGTTGTGTACCCTGGGATGTGGCCTTATCCTAACCTATGGAATGAAATCACTGTGTCATCCTGCCAAGGCAATGTTATCATTGGGTTTGGGCTCAAATTTGGAATCTTTCCAGCAAAACTCATATTCTAATGGACTGTTGATTGAAACGTTGTCAGGATTATCTTGTAAGGTTACCAGAAGCCAGTTCAGTGAAGTCTGGGTTCTTTCGGGTTGGGGGAGGGGGCTTGCTAATTATAAATGGCTCCGATTACCTGTTACTTGGGCTTTCCTGAAGGCTGAGGAGTGTGAGTCTGTGATTTGGGTGGGGATTCCTTCCACCTCCCTACAGCTGAGGCTGAGGCCATCTTCAGAGTGTTCCATCAGTCTCTCTCTTTCTTCCATTTCCTTCGCTCTCTGGTTCCTCGCCAGGCGTCTTTCCCTCTCCTTGCTATTGCTCCTTTACCCCGTGGGGTTCTTTCTTCACCCTCCTTCTGCTTTGCCCACTCCCTGCCTCTCTCGATTGCTTCCTATGATACCGTTGACTTTGGAACTGCACATGTCCACTTACATGTGGACTTTTCTTGATGAACACAGTACAGCACTCTAAAGTATTTTCTCTTCCCTCTGATTTTCTTAAGTACCTTCTCTTTTCTCTAGCTCACTTTATGGTTAAGAACACAGTATGTCATACAGGTAACATACAGGATATGGGTTAATCTTCTGTTCATGCTCTTGGCAAGGGTTGTGGTCAACAGGAGGCTATCAGTGGTTAGGTCGCAGGGGAGTCAAAATTTCGTGTGGATCTTCAAGGGCATGAGGGGTCAGCACCCTTAACCTCCACCTTTTTCAAAGGTGGGCTGTGGCTCTATCTTTCTCAGGCCGTTTCTTCAGTTTCGCTCGATAAATACATCAGGTTTCCTAAGGGTAGGGTGAATCCCGGCTCACTGCGTTGGTCCTGCAGGTGTTTGGCTGGTCGGATCCCATCTGTTCAGGACTCCTCTATTCATGCCACAAACACCCCTCAGACTCCAGCTGATGGGAAATGAGAAAGGCATTTTCTCCCTCTGCCCCTGACCTGGGCTCGGCCCCAGGCTGGCCTCTAATTGGAAACAGCAGGTCCAGCACCAGAGCCAGACCTGTCCTGGTGCCAGCATTATTCAGAGCCCCGATGGTGCCCCAAGGGGATTGGGCCAAGCCACTTAATTCATGGCCAGTGTGCCATTCTGATGTGTCTGCCAAAATGTCGCTGTCAGCCCGTAGGTGACAGCCGTTGCTCACTGGTGAAGAGCCTTCCTGTGCTTTGCACTCTCTTGCTCATGCTATTCTCGAGAAGTTAAAAGACGACAGAGACCCTGTGTCCTTTAAAGAGGGCTTCTGGAGGCAGCAGGCCTGTGGGCTAAAGAGACTGTCCGATTTTCACCCCAGAGTGTCAGATGGAAAACCCCGATCTGGTGTTTTTCATAGTGGGAGTTTCTCGTTCGTCTCAGAAAAAACCATTTCACCTTTTATCAGTGAAAACAACCATGTCTGCCTAAAACAAACAAGCAAACAACAAACAAACCAAAAGAAACACCAAAAAAAAAACAGGAAAAAAAAAAAACCAAAAACATTGTTGGTAACTCAACTCCTTTTTTTCTTTGCCTTTTGACTGACTTCTGTTGTATAAATAGTCTTTGCTGAGAGCTTGAAACCTGGACAGTTGGACCCTGATTGAGTAATTCACACAGTTCTGGGAAATAAAGTCAACAATTCACAGGCTGAATCCACTTTGGAACACTCGTGCACCAAGGACCCTTGATATTCGATCTCTTTGCATTTCTGTTCAGTGTTTATTGCTTTCTACCCATCCCTCAAACCAAAGTCAGAGCTTGGTAATTTCTTGTTTTAGAAAGTGACAAACAGAGCAGGCAGAGAAAACACTGTATATTTTGGACTAAAAATGAAATCATTAGGGTAAGTTTCTATTCTTAGTGACTGGAATTTTACTCTGGTTCTGATTAAGCTCAACAATGATATTATATTCGATGTTTTCCTGTAAATGTATGAGATGGTTTTCTATTGCATGTCCATGAATGGAAATATTAACAGACTCCACTTGGCCCCATCAGCCTCTGGCTTGGTCTTCACACCCAAAAAGCCAATCAGCAGAGAATCATATCCCAGCCCAGAGAGAGGAGTTCCTGTCTTGCCTGTGGCTATTGTTCATGGTCTCACAATTAAGAGTAAAATCATATCCAGAAAAAGTATGAAAGTAAGTGGAATAGCTACATTCCAATGTCTATAAATTACTCAGGAAGAAACAACTGTACATTCTAAGCATCCATCTTCTGTGCCTCCATTTTTTTTTTTTTTTTTTTTTTTTTTAGGGATTTATCTTATTTGGCAGGGGTGGGGAGGGGGAGAGAGAGAGAGACTCTGGAGCAGACGCTGCACTCAGCAAAGAGCCCAACGGGGGACACAGTCTCATGACCCTGAGATCCTCACCTGAGCCAAAACCAAGAGTTGGAGCCACTGTGCTGACATTTCTGTCAGAAGAGTTGGTCTTTCCAGAGTCCACTTCATGGTGGTTAGAGTATGTCAGCGAGGAGGGAAGAATGGTTTATGGGTTCCCTAGAGGGTGTGAACAATGAGAGTCTTCTGACAGACAAGTGGAGAAGTCTGGGTTTTTATAAATAGAAAATTATAGATGTCAGCATTAGATTTTTAAAAGCAGGTAGTAAATTTGGGAGTAAAAAGTATGTGAGAAGTAATGGAATGGCTACCTCCACTTATCCATCACCCATAGCACAGGAGCAGAAATCGACACTCAGTGCAAAACCCAGAGGATGAAGCTCTTGCTCCTTTGAATGGTCAGGTTTGTGAGCAATCTAGGGCAGGTGTGGAGGAGGGTACCACAGAGCAAGAAGTCCTGGGTTCTTGGGCGTCACACCACCCACTAAGCCGTGTCACCTTGCACTTGTTCACTTCATGCTGAGCTGAAGTTACCTTATCTGTAAAATGGGGATAATACTGAGCTCAGAGATTTCTAACAAGTATTTTTAAAGATAATATATGGAAAGCCCTCAGCAGCGTGTCTGGCACATAAGACACCATAAATGTTCCACATTATTAGTGATGGTAGGTGTATTCACTTCCAACCCATACTTTATGTGAAGTACTTAACATATTTTAATACATATTTTAATATTACATTACATTTAAATATTACATATATTTATTATATAATTTATTATATAATATAATAAATATATTTAAATATAAATATAAATATATTTAAATATAAATATATTTTCTATATATTTAAATAAATATATTTATAAATAAATATATAAATAAATAAATATATTTAAATATAAAGATATATAACAATATATGTATTATATAATTTATTACATATAATATGTAATACATTACATATAAATATTACATTTAATCGTATACCTAGCATAGAGGTAATTCTGTCTTTATGAATGCCTCTCAGACAGCCTAAGGAAGAGGCCTAAGGGAAATCTTGGGGTACTTCTGTGCCACTCCTGCCTTTTTCCCTCCCCACCCCAAGCCCAGACTCAACTTTCCAATGTTGGTGTACTCACCCTTGTGGCTGAGGAAGAAGCATGCCAGGGAGTTGGCCAAGCCTCCTCCTAGGACAACTGGCAGGTCCCTTCTCCTGCTGGCACAGAAGGTGGGGAGAGAGCCATCCTTGGACTCTGAGGGAACTCCTCTCTAACCAGTGGGACCAGTCACTACTATGGAATGGGACTAGTCAGAGGAGTACCTCCTTCCAGAGATTGATGGGAGGGGTCTGGGAGAGGGTTCTATCCCTGCAAGGGCCTAAATACAAAGTCCACTTGTCTTCAGATGTGAGGAAACAGACACCCTCAAAGATGTTGGCGAAAACTGTACACTCATCCTTACTACAGTGCATTAGGCAAATGGAAGAACCTGCCTCATTTTGGAGAACCAAGATACATAATTCCTTATTTACCTTTGTGAATTTGTGTGCGTGTCTAGAATGTTCTTGGGACCATCATGGATATTCCACTTTTGAGGTGATTTTATCAAGGTCAAAACTGAACAATGTTGTCATCTACATTTTTGGTTGTACAAAGATAAAAGCAACAACAAGACAACAAAATCTCAGGAGAAAGAAGGGGCGGGGGGGGGAAGCAGCTTCCAAAATAGGTACTGGGAAACATATAATGGAACAGACAGGAAAGCAGGAATACTAATTTCTAGACCCAGCTCTATTCACCACTCCATCAGAAGTTCTATGGACCTGAACAATTCATTTAACTACTCTGGAGAGAATAGATGACCCCCAGGCATGCCTCTTTTCTGGTTCTGCTGATTCAACTGACAGCCTCAGAGGAGGTCGCGGGGAACATTGGCCAGACTTCCCTGACTCCAGAAAGTTCTTTAAGCCTTTCATGGTGGGTGGTGGTCATGACGATGGAGGAGGCAGTAGTCATGATGGTGGTGTAGGTTGGAGAGAACGCTGCCATGCTCCATGGGTCTGAATGAGAGACATGACTGGGACAGATGCTGTGATGGGTTGAGAAGTGGGCAGAGTGGTGGGCAGTGAGGCACTAGGACTTAATGGGCCCAAGTGCACAGGGGTCCAAGCCTGTAACTCCCTGTGCCTTTCAAGATGATTCCTCTACCTGGGATGGCGCAAGCAAAACAGACACGCTGAGGGAGATAGATACGCACTATTTCCTGGTTGTGACTTTGCGGGGCTGGGGGGGGGGGTTGTTTGTTGAAATCTTTAAGTTTGTTTTAGTTTTACATTTTTATTTATTTTCTTTTTTATGCTACAAAGTAGTTCAAATCTGTATTTTGGGAATATGGAAATTCTTTGGAGAGAAGGAAAAGTTGAAGCAGTTAAATCGAGAGCCGGGTCTACACGTGGACGGAGTGTAGGCACAGAGGAGAGCCCTTCTTGCACGGAACAGACCACGGTCTGGCTCAGACCGAGTTTAAAAACAGCTGAGGTTAATGCATAATTCCACAGGCTAGAGAGGCGCCCTGGGACAGAGGTGAGAGCCGGAGCCAGGCCTGGTGGCTGGGGCCCAGAAGGAGCCGGGACAGTCAAGTGTCCTCTTTCCTGAGGACAAAAGGCGACACACTCTAGACTAGACTATACTAGACATCCGCCATGATGGCGGATGAGTCCCTGGAAGGCCTGAGAGGTGCAGCTCCCCGCACAGACAGAGGCCTGGCGCCAGGAACCCAGTGGATTCACAGAGAAAGGAGTGAAGTACTAACAAATGGTTTTCATGATCATCACACAGCCTCCACCCTCGGTCTGTATGTGTGCGCTTTGTTTTTTTCTCTTTTTTTCATCTTTTCCTGGGTTATAACTAAACAATGAGGTGATTGCCATCCCACTGAATTGCACAATAGAACCAATGGCTGGGTTGGAGCATAGCTTTCCCCAAATAAATTCTGGACAAGAGACCTGAGCAAGCTGGAAAGGAGTCGATTCAATACCTGTATATACTTATTAGCGCTGGTGGTGGAGGTGGGGTGAGGGTCCGGGGAGAGCTAAGACTCTTAGTTCCTCAGCAGTGCACCTGTCAGCCCACCAGTGGGACATTCTCCTTCAATGAAGCTTCACCAAAATGAAAGGGGGGCTGACCCAGTGATCCAGGAATATACATTGGGACCACTTGCTCTTTCCCAATATAATAGGAAATAATGATTTACTTTGAGTAAGCTGGTACAGCTGTGGGAAGAGTTTTCAGTTCTGTTCAATAAACATTCCCTAAGAGCCTACTCCGGGACAGCTCGCGGTTCGAAAAACACCGAAGACCTCAAGAAGTCAACACTCAAGCAGATGCCACCATTTGTCCCCAGCCCCTTGGAAACCTGAGCATCAACTAAACCGCGAGGATACCTCCGTTTTGTAATCTCCTTGTGATTCACCCTCCCAGTGAGGCAGCGATGACCCTAATTAAAGATGCTATCAGGTCTATGGGGCCTGGGCCTGTTTTCCTGATGGCCCAAGAGCACTGTGCTCCCCAAACTGTACTCAGGGCCAGAGCGGCTTCCTCCCTCTGCCACGTGGCTGGAGAAAATGGATCATTCCAAAAACAAATGTTTCAGTTTGTTACTCAGCAGTTTTGTTGAGAAATGATTGCAGATAATCATCTTGTAGCTGCAGACGGAGCGTTTTACGCTTGCTCAGACGGGGCCACTGAGCGTGAGCGTGGCCAGCCCTTCCAACCAAGACTGGAGCAAACAGCAGGATCCATCCTGCAGGAGATGGCCCGACGGGGACATGAGATGGACGCAAGGCATTGCTTTCACTTCCTCGCCCAGCCTGCTGATAACTCACTACCTAGTACTGGCTGGATGTCTTTAATGATAGTTATTAAAATGCCTGATCTTTATGTAGGACGAACTAGGTGCCGGGCTCTGGGCAAAATGCTCCTTCTGTTTAATCCTTTCAATAACCCTATGTGGAAGATAGGATTATTATTTGGAGGGGCGACACCAAGTGAGAGGTTAAAACACTTGCTAAAGGTCACACAGCCGATGAGGGGTAGGACTGAAATGCACCTAGCCCCGGGCCAAGGGAAGGATCTGGACTGTAGAATCACTGGTGGCCCTTTCTTTACAGCTCTTGCGGTCTGTCATTATGTAAAATCACAACTGAGATTCTAAATTAGTTTATAGTTCTTTGGATCTTAAACATCCAAATTTACTTTTAGAAATAGCAGGATGCATGGCTGGTGTGTGTGTATACGCAGGCACATGCGTGTGTGGTAGTCGAGTGGGTGAAACTGTCTGCCCTCATCTGTGGAATTTCTAATTACCCACAGTGTCCCCAGAGATGGATGCATGCTGTGAGTCTCTTGTTAGCTCTGGACTAAATTGCAGCAGGGCAGACTTTTCCTTTTGTTCATGATGTCATGAGCAAATAACACCTAAAAGAAGAAACATTGGATTGGGGATGTTCTGAAATACCATTACATGAGAAGCAAGGGACTTTTGAAGGGACAGCAGGTTTTCATCTCTTCTGACCTTTTCCCTAAGGTAATGAAAGAGCTAGATGAAACTCCTTCAAATAAGCTGAAAAAATGCACATCAAACAGCCTCATTATAGTTAACCACCCCAGTGACATTCCAGCATCCCCCATCAAGGATATACATTACCGTGCGATAGGAACCCGCTCGGGACTGGGATAGTTAAAGCCGTACACAGGAAGTAGCTAGAACAGCATAAAGCCCCCTGACAAACACATACATGGAAGTAAATTCTTTGTTTCCAGCTCTTATCTTAGCCTCAGGTTCCCTAGGATTTGCCTGTGCTGCATGCCTGGGCAAAACAGGGCTGAGTTATCTCTTTCGTGCCTTGAGTCAGATTTTCTGGGTGTGAAGTCAGCAGACAAGCCAGGAAATGTCAGTGCGAAAGAGTGAGGGAGCTGGAG
This sequence comes from Mustela lutreola, assembly GCF_030435805.1. Lineage (NCBI taxonomy): Eukaryota > Metazoa > Chordata > Mammalia > Carnivora > Mustelidae > Mustela > Mustela lutreola. Next base: position 98,701,299 of record NC_081299.1, on the reverse strand, counting down.
ACACAGTGGCAGCTGTCACTCCAGAGTGGTGCGTTATGGGTAAGTGTCCAACTCATCTTTGGGACTCAGTTTCCCCTTGTGATGTGTTCCGTGCTGGCTGGTGTGATCCAGATGTTCATGGATGCAGGGTGGCCGAGGTGCGGCAGTGTTTGCAGAGACGGGAGTCCAGCTGCTCAAGCAGAAATGGCCCTGACTCGTGGACAAGTGTGGGTTTCCCAAGGACAAGGGAGTATGCCTCACAGACGAGTGAGTGTATCTCCTGGGCAAGCATGGGCATCTCATGGATGGGTGAGTGTGTCTCACAGGCACATGTGTCTCATGGACAAGCATGCCTCACAAACAAGTATGGATGTCTCACGACAGGTGTGGGTGTCTCATGGACCAGTGAGGGTGACATTTTACTGGGATTCTTACATTCAAGTCCTACAGCTCGTACCTTATCCCTCACCAATTGAACGATGGCCTGCCTGCCTTTAAAAGCCCTAGAACACTGTGCAAGGCCAGGATTTTTCTTGGTCTGTCTCAGAACTGTAGATCATTAGCTTGTCTTTATTTCTGAAGTTACATCTGAATTGCATTATAGACTTATGTGCTGTAACGTTGCTTGACCTAGTGCTTGGAAAACATACCACACACTGAGAGGAAAAGGCTAGCTCAAGAGGAGCTGAGGACATTTAATCCTATAAAGCTAGTAGAAGGAAGAACTTGGATCCGGGTTAGCATTCACCGGCGAGGTTTTGTTTGCATTCATGCGTTCCTTCCCAGGTGGTCACCCGAGGTCTGCTGTGGATCAGAAACCTCGCTAGGTGCTGGTGTTATCGAAAACTCCCTTAGACCCCAACCAACCCGAGAGCCCTTTCCCCCCAGTACTTCTGTCTGCTCTTAGTCCCAAGGATGGGAACGGCAGGCAGGGAAAGGCCAAAAGGAAGGCTGAAAGAAATGGATCTTTTTCTTGTGGCTTAAGCATCAGCCAGTTGGAACCAAGGAGATGTTTTCTTAGGGTTGCAGAGAAGTTTGAAAAGCGATTGGATTGGTTTTGGCAACGAAATGTAGATTATAGATATAGCGTTAGTATTACTAAGCCGACGGGCTATAATGCGAGGACTGTTACTTAGCTAGCTGTATGTTCTTGCAATAGTGTGCTGCCCTCAGCTCTGTAGTGGAAGGCTGCTGTGTGTTTGCATGTCTTATCTCCCACCACCACATCAATGTTCTAACTGCCCACGCTTTGGAAACCTCCCTGCGGTGCTGGCCTTGCACAGCTAATGACTCCAGTCAGGTAAATACCATGCAGATTGTGGCCAGCCACACACACCAACAGGCCATGGACACCCGTAGCAACTGCTCCTTGATTCTGAAGCTCGAGGTCAGCCAGTCTCGGTGGTTTCCCCCTTAAGCTGCCCGACTCTCTGGAGAAATGCCAGGGTTTTATAATTTACCTCAGAGTCTTCCAAAGAGCCAGAGGACCATTTATCTTTTAGAGAAATGTGGCAGGGCACTCTAGAATTGTTAGCATTGAACCTTTCAGTCAAAAAGAATAGCAGTTTTGCTGAACCTTAATGTCTTCCTAAGTCCTTGGTGCCAGATGTGCTATTTTCCTATTGGACTTGCCAAAACCACTAAATAGTTAAAACACATCAAATCATCTCTAAGTGGCCAAAATTGAATGCCCTCCCTACCACACCCCCCACAAAAGAGCTCCTAGTCAGCAAACCTCACGGTCATGTTCCATACTAGAAAATTTCTGATTAGGCTAAAAATTAGGAAAACAGACCTAACACGAAAGACTTTAAATTTCTTTTTTGCCTACAGGCTCAGAGTAAGAACTACCAGAGAAAGGAGAGAATCGGGGTGGGGGGGAATGGTCACAGCGAGAGCACCAACTATGATTACTGTTACACCCTCCACTACATGCTCTTAATGCCCGACATCCCCAGTGAGTTTTCCCAGCACAGAGCTCTGGCAGGTGGAAGTGAGGAGAAAGGAGGCTGCAGTTCGCGCCAGATGTTCTGGCAACTTTGATGTGGCTTAAGCTGCTCTTGGAACTAAGCATCGCGTCTGAGCACGTGCAAGGAATGGTCCAAGAGGTCTTTCTGGTCAAGCATCCCCAAATCCTTGCCAGCAAATAATCCTTGGGCTTAATATAAGCTACCATAGCTCCAGCCACCAAACAACATTTTAAGTGGCATGCAAGGAGTAAAAAGAAAACCTTCCAATTCACGAACATCAATTATATCTAGATGCTTGGCCAGGCAGAGGGTGGAGAGTCTGGAAGCTGGATTCTTGTTGCCTAAATGTGACCACGTCTGCACTTTACATTTTCTGAGATATATAATTTCTTGATAGTTTTTCTTAATTGCTAGCTCATCAAAGCTGATGTCAAGCGTCCTGTTCATCCTGTATGGCAGTAGTTCTCAGCCTTGGCTTTTTCCCTGCGAACTCCTCAGGAATCTTTACAAAATACTGATCCCCAGGCAGCGCTCTGGCACAGTTAAGCTGGAACCTCTGGAGATGGGATGGGTATCAGGGTTGTGGAAAGCTCCTTGCCTGATTTCAGTGGTCAGCCAGGGTGGCGAGCCACCAGGGTAGGAGAGCAGTGGAAAGGGGAAGCGAGGAGATTAGATGAGATCTTCCACAAAGTTCAAGGTTGGAGGACTTTGCAGGATGCTGACCAACAGTCAGCGGGTTGTTAGCTGATGCCCGTTTACTCCCCGATAACTCTCCAGAGGCTTAGTTTCCTCCAACTGTATATTAAGTTGAATTTTCAACTATTGGCCATTGTCTAAGCTTCTTAGCTGAAATTGACCAAAAGGTCTCATTGAGACCTTAAGAAAGTGAAGGGGACACTGAGGCAGGAAACAACACAGAGATATTCAAGTAGGCTTTATCTCAGGGGGCCCCAGAAGAACCTCTAATTCTAGCTGTCTTTCATTCTTTAGATCTCATCCTGAAGACCACTTCCTCCAAGAACTCTTCACTGAGCAATCTGTCTACAGGATCTCCTCTCTACACCCCGCAATCTGTTCACCATACCTTGTGTATTTCCTTCATGACATGCAAAGAATCAGAAGATATGTTTTTTATTTATGTAAGACTGTAAGCTCCATAAGAGAGGAGATCCTGTCTATCTTATTCACTGCTGGGTCTCCAGCACCCAGATCAGTGCTTAACAAATAGCAGGTGCTCAGGAAATATTGCTGAATGAATGAAGGAAACACTTAACATATATACAAGGTTTATAGAAGTGAGAGGGGAACAGAAAACTTCCATTGCTTCTAGGAACTACAATCTAAACTCGAATAGTATTTTTTTTTTCTCATTGTATCACCTATATATTTTCTGATTGATAAAATTTGACTTTGGGCATGATTCTCTGAGAGGCACAACCCAATTCTGTAAGAGTTTTCTGTTCTCTATCCAGTGGTCAGGTCATACTATTTGCCACCATTACTGATTTGGATTTTTATCAGAGTACCAACTTGGTCTCGATTGTCAGGACTTTTTCTTCCATATACTTTATCTTAAGTCGGGCCATCCCAAGTTGGGTCTACTACATGTGCATGTGTGTAATGTACACAATAATTTCTGGTTTGGTGCTGAGTCAGGGTCTGCTGGAGCAGGGCACTGGGGCTGGACAGGAAGCTCCTCACTGGGACCCATGGGCTGCATCCAGGCAGAAACCAAGCACTCTGGCACAAGAATGGGAGGCAGGGACCACCGCAGGTGCAAGGTCAGCCCCTGGCAATTTTGGTAGCTAGACTCTAGGTCCTTCCCAGGTGCTGATGCCAGTAAAGACCCAAAACTCAGGGAATGGGATTTGTCCTATTGGCATGCCCCTGCCTAGGACGTGTACACTATTATACCCTTCTGCCTAGGGTACAGCTATCCACCTGCTAGGGAATATGGTAAAGCGCCCATCTAATGCCAGCTCTCTCATCCCACAGAGTCCTGGCCCGTGGTCGTGCAGTCCAGGGGGCTTGGATGGCATGCTGGACCCAAGCTCAGCTCAGCGTCCGGGCCTAATAACGGCTTTTCCAAGGCAGCAACTTTCTGTCCTGGCCCCACCGAGGTAAGCACTTGAGGGGTGCCTGCCTCACTGAGGCTGCTGGCTCTGGAGCATCTGAGACAGCTGGATATGAGCTCCGGGCTGAAGAAGGGGAGTCACATCTGTTAATCAGCTGGGCTCTGGGATGGGCCTGGTGATCCAGCACATGTGGCCTTCATGTTCTCAGCTGGTCCCATACCTTCAGGGACAGGTTAAGAGTCTGAGCTGTCCACCTCTGTAGTAACAGAACCCGGGACTTCCAATAGACAGCAGCAGTCAGACCCTCCACACAGCGCCTGGTCTGTCTGAGTAGGCAGCCTTGTGAGATGAAGTATCCTTGATCACTTTCACGTCCCTGGCCATGGAGTAGAAGGTGAGGGAAGCTCCAGATCAGGGGGCAGAGGCCAGTGCTGAGTTCCACTGTGGCTGGGTGTATGCCCGCTTCTGGGTACTTACTCTTACACCTGTCTGCTTCCTCCTCTGTACAACAGGCATCGTGATAAGGCCTCCTCCCAGGTTTGTTGCAAAGGTTGATGAGGTACTTATGCCCAATAAAGGATAATGATGATAATTCTGATCTCCCCTCATTCATTTTAAATGTGTGCCTAAGACTTCAGGCCAGTAGATCCTGGTCCCAGGAAAGCCGCAGGTGCCTGTACTCACTAGTGCCTTCTGGCTGCATATTTCTATCATGGGCACTCTGAGTGCTTTTGGACAAAATCAACCTGATGCCTAGAAACCTGATCAACCAAACAGGAAAATAATCTAATATTCAGGTGTTCCCCAGTGTACGGATCTGTGGCACAAGGAAGGTAAAACTTACAGCCTGTTGAATGGAATTCTCATTTTGATGTTGGTGACCAACTCAGTGTAGCCATGGGTTTCAGTGCATATGTGGCCTCAGGGCTCTCTCCTCAGGAAGGTGCTGAGGCTGAGCAATGGGAAGCTCCCATACTTGGAGCCCGCCACTCACTAGCTGCAGAACCCCTAGGTCACTCAGACTCCCCAACACCCATGTGTCCCCTCTGTCAAATTCAAGGATTGGACCAGATCGCTGATTCTCAAAACATAGTCCCCGGCCCAGCGGCGTCAGTATCACCTGGGAGCCTGTGAGAAGCGTCGAGTCTCGGGCCCCCCCCCAGGCCTACTTGTTCAGAAACTCTGGGAGTGGGGTCCAGCAATCTGCAGTTTGGCAGACCTTCCAGGTAATTCTGACACCCTGAACCTCTGGACTTGATCATCTCTGATGTCCCTTCCGGTCCAAGCTTCCTCCCCAGGGAGAGGCCAGCAGAGGCGCTCACTGGGTTCTGTCCTGGCAATGCTATTCTCTGCTGAGGCCTCTGGGGGACCTCCCTGGGGAGCTGAGGAGCGGCAGAAGGCCTCTCACATTCCACGCAGGCGCTGACAACTGGGGGTGTCCCCATCTTTACACTGAAGACCGCAGCATGTTTACATGAGAGCAAGGCCAAGTGTACGTGGAAAAGGACCCTTGACCCACTCTCATAACATGGCGAGTAGGATGGAAGGGGAGGCTGGCTTTCCTCAGCCACAGGCACTTGGCCTCACTAGCACGAATGATCTCGGTTCACTGACTCAGTCTCTGGCCGAGAATCACTACTAGCTCTACGCACCACCCCTCTGAGGCAGGAATCTTCATACTCCCTGGACAGTGAGCCACAACGGGTTCGGTCCCCAGGTGCTGTCAATTCTCCGAGCTGCAAGGATGTGGGCCACCTGCTCAGCTGCATCCAGCAGCTTCTTCACCTCCCCACGTGCAGCCTGAGTCAGTATGCAGATCACTCACCAGGTGCAGGAAATTTCTGTCATCACTGGAGCATGGGAACCAGGGAAACCCCCAGAATGTACCCCTGGTCTGAGAGGGCACAAAAGTCGGGGAGCCCTGAATAAAAGGCACCCCCCCAACACACATACACATACACACTGTCTTAATCCTATGTCCTCCATTCAGGCTAGGAGCAGGACAAATACAGAACATTCAGTCCTGACACAAAACACATTCCCCCGTGTGAGCCCCTAATGGCATCATCCCCAGCTGATCATTCAGCTGATAGGGCTCTGCTTTGAGAAGCCTCAATGAGGACCGCCTGTCGTGTCACCAGGAGAAAGGCTTCGAGGGTTGTTCTTTTTTTTTTTTTTTTTTTAAGATTTTATTTATTTATTTGACAGACAGAGATCACAAGTAGGCAGAGAGGCAGAGAGAGAGGAGGAAGCAGGCTCCCCGCTGCGCAGAGAGCCCGATGCGGGACTCAATCCCAGAACCCTGAGACCATGACCTGAGCCAAAGGCAGAGGCTTAACCCACTGAGCCACCCAGGTGCCCCTCGAGGGTGGTTCTTAAAAAGAAAGAAAGAAAAGTCACTCCATGGCTTTATGTCAGCCAAGGAGAGAATGTTCTTTTGTAAACTGCGCTTTGTTCATCGTTATCACTGGACTAGAAATCACACTCGTTTTTTTTTTCTTTTCTTTAGTTCTCCGCTGATGATTTTTAAAAAGAAACACTTACTTAATTTAAAAAGAAATAGTCGAAGGGGATTAAATAGGACACTTACCATGATGAGCCCTCAGTAATGGTTAGAGTTGTCGAATCACTGTGTTATACACCTGAAATTCCTATAACACTATTAACTTTACTGGAACTAAAATAAAAAGCTTAATGAAAATGAATAAGTAAAAATATTTGATACTGTCCCTGTCTTATGAGAAAATGTCAGATATGGCAATATTCTCACTTGGAAAAAAAAAAAAACACGCCAAGAAGTATATTTTAAATATAAAAACTAAAGTTTTAAAAAAGATTATGGGGTATGCTATTAGGGGTGAGTCGATTAAAAACTTGAATGAGAAACATTTCCAACATTTTCAAAAATTTTAACGAAGCAGTCTGTGCCTGATGCAACCCTCCCCCGTGATGAAATGCCGTCCATTACCATGTGTTATTGTGACAGTGAACTGGAAGTCACCGTCGACGTTAAGAATTCAGTAGCACCTGCAGTGCTGGGCAGAGCAGTAACCTGTATGGCTGCTGAAACTCGAAGCATGTCCGAGCTGGAAGATTCCTCAAGAGTCCGCGGTCGCGTGGAGAAGTGAAGGAGCACAGAAGCAGGGGCGCGTCCACCCCTCCCTGACTCTTAGAGCCGGAGTCACCTGTGAACACTAGGTCACCTGGACACAACGAAGAGGGGCAGGGTGCTTTTCTGGCTCCAGGGAGTTTGCCTGGGGGTGGGAGGAGATGAGAACACAAGGGTCCTCAGGCAGGACTAAGGAAATGCTCTGCAGAAGTGGAGAAGGGAGAGAGTTGGTCTCTGTGGAAATAGAAAAAGGCCCCCCCAGTGGAGGTGATGTGTGAGTTGGGTGCTAAAAGGTGATGTGAATGACTCCAACCAACAGAGGAGGGGAGCAGAAAAGGCACAGGGAGGGCGGGGGGGGGGCATTCCTGGCCAAGAAGATGCTGAACCGAGAGGACAGCTGCTCACCACTGGACCCTCTGGACAGGGCCAGGTGATCAGAGCGGAGCTTCAAGAGGTTAAATGGGGTGGCTAGGGACAATAGGCACTGAAAGAAGAGAGATGAGGGCCCAGGATATCAGTGGGGAGGTGGCTCTGTGACCTGAACCAGGAACAGGAGGTGAGAATGGAAACTACAGTTTCAAGAGGTGCTACTGGAATGGAATGCAAAGGGCTGGGGGGAGGGCCAGGAGGAAGGAGTAGAGGCCAGCGTTGAGCTGAGGTTTGGAGCTGGTGGACAAAGGGATGGTGGTTCCAGAGCCAGCATAAAGGGAAATGTTGAAGAAACACGTTTAGGAGGGGAGTGTGGGGAGATGGTCACAAGAGATAGCTGCTGGGGAACGACACCATAAACCATCAAGTGGTCCAAAACAGGGCTGCTGCTGTTGAGAGGGAAGGCGGGACTGATCATCCTGAAGCGGAGTAGCAGTGTGAAGATTTTTGCTTGGGATGCCTTGCGTTTCAAATGTCAGTATCCGGGGAGAGTCCCTGGAGGTTCAGAACCGGCTTTTGAAAGAGCAGTGGGGCTAGAGATCCCAGTCCAGGCATCAATCCCACAGAAGTCTCAGCCGCCTCCTTAGAAGAGGATGGGCTTACCAAGGGGGAGACCGGAGGAGGAGGTGGGAACCCCTGGTCATGGGAAATAGGGAGCAGTACGTCCCTTATTACCATCAAAACCCTAAAGTTTTGTGGTTTTCTTTTTCCATTTCCCCATCCAAATTCTAAGCGTTACTAATTTGGATATAAATGGATGAATTTTCGGTTTCATTTCTTCTCCCTTCTTCTATCTGATGAGAGATACCATGTATTGAGAAGAAAGAAAAGGAGCAAACCAAGGGGCTTGACTTAGCTGCCAGCCAACTGAATGCTCAGTTCTGTGGCAGTCGGCTGGACAGTTGATGTGCCACACCATTAGCCAGCAGAACCAGCAGTGGGCAGAAGCCCAGATGTGCATAGCCGGCTGGAGGACTGGAGTAAACACCAGTGTTTTTTCAAAGTAACCCAAGAGAAAAGAATGTGGTGGTTTTATTCTTGGTATTTCACCAAAGAGCTGCCTATTTCCAGTGGGGATGGAAGGGGGAAACACAGTATTGAAGAGAAGAATGCATCGCTTTGAAACAGATTAGAAAGGCACCCTGCAGCCACAGCCACAAAATCCAAGAGAAGGCACCTACCACAGTGAGAAGAAGGCAGGCAGTGAGCTTCTTGGGCCTTCCCCGTTCACTCCTTCATTCGTTTGCCTTACATTATTTGAGGACCTGCTATGTGCCAGCACTGCGCATGGCTCCAGAAATATTTAACTCTAAATGGCACAGCTTCTAAAGTGCTCTCGGGAGACAGACAATGTACGTGATTATCCATGGCACTGGGAAAGGTGATAGGGTTGTGGGCAAGCCGCCATGGAAGACAGGAGAGGGGCTCACCGAGGAAGGAGTGGCTAGGGCAGGTGGATGAGACACGACTCTGCGCTCCGGGACCTTGCAGCCAGCGGGAGACAGGCTGAAATCTTACAGGAGTAAGCTCAGAGAGCAAACAAGCAGCGGTACGACTGAAGAAGATGAAGTCCTTGGCCACAGGACACTGGAATGACTCAGAAGTAAGGAGATGTGTGCGCACCTTTCAATCCCAGCAGCATCCCTGTGAAATAGTTGTTATTGCCTGCTTTTTCCCAATGAGGAAACTAAGGCTCAGAAAGATTAAGTGACTTCCCTCTGCTTGGAAGTAGCCAAGATGGAAATCTGAACAAGGTTTTCTAACTCCAAATCCAATGCAGAAGGGCTTGTGGGGGTGGGGATGGGAAAGGGGAAGGGTTGGAATAGGAAGTCTGGGCCCCTTCTCTAGGGGATGCCACTAAGCCTACCAAGATTTAGAGACACTTCACAGAGGAGGTGACATTTGATATCCATCCACAGGTGTGACTGGGACCTCCACAGTCAGCTGCCCTGGGGGGTGGTCACAGGTGGGCAACTCTGGTACAGTGTTGGAACCCTGTCTGGGCTTGCTCGAGCTGCCTCTTGGGGACAGATGGATTTCTGCCATTTGCTGTATACTCACATTGGAGTAAATAATAAAAGGAAAAGGCATGTTTAGGAATGAAAGACAAAGGCACCTGGCTCAGTCAGTTGGGCGTCAGCCCTCTGCTCAGGTCATGATCCTCAAGTCATGAGATCGAGTCCCAAGTCAGGCTCTCTGTCCCTCCCCCTACTCGTGTGCTCACTCTTTCTCTCTCTCTCTCTCTCTCTCTCTCTTTCTCTCTCTCTCTCCCTCAAATGAATAAATAAAATATTTTCCAAAGAAAAAGGATGACAGACAAAGTAGGGCGGAAGGAAGGGTGGACTGATTTCAGAAGGGGTCAGCTTTGGATTCTGTTCCTCGTAGTGCTGATGACTTTAGGACTGTTGGTTAATTTTCTGTGGATCACTTTCCTTGTATATGAAAGAAAGATGATAAATCCTAAGTCAAGACTAATGAGAAATTAGAAATGAATGCAGTTGAAAAGTTTTAAAATGTCGCACGACAAGGAGCTATATCAGCGTCGGTATTTCTACGTCCTGGCTGGTGGCTGACTAGGCAGGCAATGCTGGTCCCAGAGCTCTGTACTTTTTTGCTAGACATGATGTTTCATGGATTTGCAACAAGGGTTCCCCATCACCAGATCTCAGAGCTGACCAGTGCTGCTGTGTGAAGAGGGTGGATTCAGGGCTGGGGCTTCAAGACAAGTCCTGGGAAACCCTTCCCACTGCCTTCCCAGGAGAGTCAAGGCATTGGGCTCAACACAGTGCTAAGGACAGGAGTCAGACACACACGGACACCTGCAGCTGGCAGACACAGCACTCAGAGGACCCTGTACATGGTGCTGCCAAGTTCACACGGTGCCTCAGGCTGGAATTTGGGGGCTCTATCCCTTCCTGAAAAAGCCCAGCCCCTTGATGGCATGACCGTATCTCCAGGTCACCTGAGCCAGCCCTATTTATACCTGTCGTCCTCTGTCATTGTGGCCAGCAGCCCCTCTCACCCTCAAAGTCTCTCGGTTTGAACGGTAAATTCCAGAGTCACCTTGTCCTTGGACTCCCAGGTGAGACAGCTCTTTGGGATCCTCTCGGGAGGTCAAGACCCAGAAACTGCCTTTGTACAGAACTCCGTGCCCCGTGGACTAATCCCCGTTTCTGTCTCCTTCCAGGTGCACAGCGTAATGTCCATGTTGTTCTACACTCTGATCACAGCTCTTTTGATCGGCACCCAGGCAGAAGCCCACCCCGAGAGCCATGTCCCAGCAGGACACGCCATCCCCCAAGCCCACTGGACTAAGCTTCAGCATTCCCTTGACACAGCCCTCCGCCGAGCCCGCAGCACCCCGGCAGGGGCAATAGCAGCCAGGGTGGCCGGGCAGACCCGCAACATCACTGTGGACCCCAAACTCTTTAAAAAGCGGCGACTGCGCTCACCCCGCGTGCTGTTCAGCACGCACCCCCCACCTGTGGCCGCAGATACTCAGGATCTGGACTTGGAGGCGGGCGGAGCCGCCTTGGCCAACAGGACTCGCAGGAGCAAGCGGTCGTCGTCCCACCCGGTCTTCCACCGGGGCGAGTTCTCGGTGTGCGACAGCGTCAGCGTGTGGGTGGGCGACAAGACCACCGCCACGGACATCAAGGGCAAGGAGGTGATGGTCTTGGGGGAGGTGAACATTAATAACAGTGTGTTCAAACAGTACTTTTTTGAGACCAAGTGCCGGGACCCCACGCCTGTGGACAGCGGGTGCAGGGGCATCGACTCCAAGCACTGGAACTCGTATTGTACCACGACCCACACCTTCGTCAAGGCGCTGACCATGGACGGCAAGCAGGCTGCCTGGCGGTTTATCCGGATCGACACGGCCTGCGTGTGCGTTCTCAGCAGGAAGACTGGGAGAAGAGCCTGACCTGCAGGACGGCCCCCACCCTCCCCGAGCTCCCCCTCCACACCCTCCTGGGCCCCTCCCTACCTCAGCCTGTAAATTATTTTAAATTATAAGGACTGCATGGTAATTTATAGTTTATACAGTTTTAAAAAATCATTATTTATTAAATTTTTGGAAGCATCCCATGTGCCGGCACTCCAGTCATTGTCCCCAAGTGTGACCCTCTGCAAGTCTGGGGACATTGTGGGGTGAATTTACCCATGGCACTGCTGGCTGTCATCCTCCCCACACCCCAGCCAGCTCTGCAAACTTCAGGGCAAAGCTGACTGGGTTCACAGATTCCCCTAAGCCGGACATAATTAGAAAGGGACGTCTGCTGGATTGCAACTCTGCTCAGCATTCCAGAGCCAAAGCTACCTAATCCTTGGATTACCTGGCCCACTGCCCCAGTGCATGAGCCTCGGGGAGGTTTGGGGAGCCTCAGCAGAAGCAGGTCCACTGCTTCAGAGTCCTGGAGGGACTCGCCTTACAGTAGGAAGAGTCTTGCACCAAAGACCTATGAGGCTGGCTTGCTTCGGGGTCGGGGGAGAGATTTGCTTTTGGCTGAAATGCTGTCTGGAAGAATGGTAATGAAATAATCTCATGAGAGCTGTCATGGTAGATCTGATTTCACGTTAAGATTGCCTTAGGACGAATGGCGGGCCCTCCACATATCCTCCAGAGGCTTCCTGCAGAAAGAGATCATTACCCGAGAACACATGAGGGCCTCCAGCACTCTTGCCACCCACTGTCGGCCCCACAGCAGCTTCCAATGGCCCCAGTGTTGGGCCATGATCGCGGGGCCAAGAACTTCCCAGACAGAACTAATTGGATGACTTCTGTCAGTGACTGAAGGTGGGGAGGGGTCAGGAAACTGGGAGAGTAGATGGTGGTAGAGGGGAAAGAGGTCAACACAGTGAGAACCCACACAAAACTCGGGGAGGTGCAGAGGAAAGGTGGGCCAAGCCAGAAGGGAACAAAGACTTCCTGCTGCTCCCTGACAGGGCACAGTGAACAGGAGAGGGGAGAGGAGAGGCTAGTGAGGAGGGGGCCCCAGGGCAGAAAGAGATGAAAAGGGTGTCGTGTTGACTAGCCTCAGTATCCTGGGCCTCCAAAAACTCCAACACCCTGAGCAATTGTGTTTTGGGGGGGTTATGCTCATCAACACTGACTACTTCAAGAGGTCTTGGCCAGGGGTAGGGGTGACAGAGTTCCACCCAGCCCCCAGCTGCCACCTTCCCCTTAACTTCCTTATTTTCCCTGAAGGTGCATTTTTTCCCCGAAGGTGCATTTTTTCCCCCAGAGGAACACGTACACTGAAATGGAATTTCTGCTTTCCTAGCATCGCTTCCTGGCCAGGGTGTAAGGCCTACTCTAGTTTTTAGACCCAAATGGTCCCTCTGATTTGAAAAAAAAAAAGAAAAAAAAGCTCCTATCCATTCCTCTATAACACGGTCTGTCCCTCCCGCCCCCAACCCAATCCAAATAGGGCCAAATTAGAAATGTAGAGAGCTCTGGCAAGAGAGACATTTGATTAGGGGGAAAGCATGATGAAAATGCACCCTATTTTTCCTGTCAAAGCTACTGCAATTGGAATAAAGATTTATGCTCAAGAAACACCAACCAGAACATTGCGTGCCGAGATATTGGTCAGATAAAGGCTGGGGAGAGGGAGCCCTCCCACTGGCCTGTGTCTGTGGCTTTTTCCCTGGGCTCCAGGGCCCGAGGCTTCGGCCCTCCTGGCTCTGCCTGCAGACCATTCCTGGGGGCCTTCCTCCTCGGGCTGGCAGGCTTGCGGGGTCCTGACCGTGGCGAGGGCAGGCAGTGAGGGAGGCATTTCGCCAGCTCCCAGCCCCAAAACTCCATTTATGAGCGGCTCCACCAGCATGAAGAGTCTGGGGAGCTTGTCCCGGCGCTGTACGCCGCTGGGACGCCAACAATGTGTATTCCGGATGCTCCTGGCCTGCCGGAGGGAAGGCAGCCTCCAAGCCTCTGAGGAAGGACGGAGGCCGAGGCTCAGGTAAGAGGGGGTCCCTTTCACCCCACCCGTGCCAAGGCCTTCCCCAAAGGCAGCAAAGCTCGAGGCCCAGCTCCCGAGTCGCCGCGTGGGGGGCAGTGTTTTCACACCCCGCATCGGGATATCGGTTTGGCCCAGGAGAGTCGGGGCAGTCCAAAAACAACCCCAAACCCGGTGGTTGTGCAGCTTGGACTCTGCGCCCACACCCAGGGCAGCTCTGGCTTCCAGACCCACCCCAGCTGCCTCTGAGAGGCGGGCCCAGGTCATCGGGGCGCCAGACACATGAACCCGTTGAAACAATAGCTCGTAACCACCCATTATGCCCCACAGAGGGGCAGCTGCTGAGGATCCCACTGGCCCTTCCTTTGCTCGCCACGCGAGATTTCCTGCCCAGTTCCCCCGAAGGCCGGAGAGTCGAGCTGATACCCTCTCCTCTGCAGCTTCCTCGGCCAGAAGGCCTCCCTCCAACATGCCAAAGAAAACTAAAGTGAGCCCCAGGCTTGTCCTCAGCCGGACACAGCCCAGCCCTCCTAGCAAAGCAAAACTCCTGGTTCTGGGAGATGAGAGCAGTACGGTGCCTGACTCTGGTTTCTATTCCCAGTCTGTCCCTCTGACCTCCTGTCCCCCAGCCAGGGCACTAGCGGCCCCTAGATCTGCTTCTACCACTAGCAAAACACCTACCACAGAGAGAAGGGTTTTCAGCAGCCAACGAAACAGCTTGTTTCATCCCCATGAGACTTCTTCGAAGTCTCACCACTTTCTCTTCTGTCTAATCTGCATTCTGGGAGAAGAGCCCCAGACCTGGTGGACAGAGGACACAGGTGCAGCCCCTCATGGACCACGTGTTCTCTGCTCCTTAGACAAAAGGGGACATTAGGAATGGGGGTGCAGAAATGAGTGCAAGTGTAGGCTATGAAGATCATAGGGGCCCAACTCGGACGTGACCTCAGGCTTTCTTCCACGGGCCTGAATTGAAGAGTGAGCGCCCCCAGGCCCCTGGTGATGAGGAAACAGCTGGGTGTGATGCCACAGACAAAGGGCTCGGTGTCAGCAGAGCTACATTCTAGGCCCCATTCCTATCTGTGAGCCTCGGCAAGCCACAGCCCCTCTTTGGCCTCAGATCCTGCAGCCGTGAGATGAAAATAATCATTCCTATCTCCCAGACTTGTGACCGTGAAGGCAAACCACATATCTGAAAGTAAACAGCCACATCCTATGCAAGTGTAAGGCAGAGTAACTTATCCTCAATGGAACAATTCCTGCGCTGATTGTAGGGCAGTGACCACTGTGCTGGTGATCGGGAACCATTGGTTTATGGGCTGAGATATCAATCCAGTAAAGGAAACCTTCTGATCAGTGGGCGTCATGGAATATGAATGTGCGTATGGCATAGTCAGGCCCAGAAGGTCAAAAGCAAGGGTGTGGGCTCTGGGGTCAGACAAGCCAGGTACTTCTCCTTAGGCTGTGTGACCTCAGGCAAGTTGCTTCACTTCCCTGGGTTTCCATTTCTTCAACATGAAATGGAGAAAATAGCAGCAGTCTTCTCAGAGGGCCTCGAGATGATTCTAGGAGACAACGTATAAATATACATAAGCTGGCGCTTCGAAGCACGTAATAAATGTGAGTTTTGAAAAGCCGAGTTGGCCGCGAAACCCTAAAAGGATGTTAGGACGGGGTGGAACCGCTTTCAGCAAGGCAAGGAGGCTCGTGAACAGACAGCTTCGTGGATGCCTCGGAGGTTCATTCTGTGACACGCAGTAATGATAGGGACTGTTAGCTTGCATGGGACTAAGAGCTTGCCAGGCCCAGGCTCGTGCATGTGGCTAAGCTCGGAGCAAGCCCCCGGCTTCTAAAACCGAGGCCACCTTAAGGCGAGCGCCGGAAGTCCAGGCTCTCTGTTTGCATGCATCACTGCCAGACGACGCCTCCACGGACAGATGTGTTTACTCCTCCAGTGTTTGGCAAGTTTATAAACCATTGGCTCTGACCATTTCCACGTGTCAAGCACGTGGGATCTGTTTTGTTCCAGTTCACTTGGGTCTGCAACAACAACAACAAAAAAGCCGTGACCTTGCCAGCATTCACCTGGGTTTGTGGAGGTGGTTCGGGAGGGCCAGGGCCAAGATTAAATTCCTGCAGCAGAAGTCAGAAGAGAATCCCTCCAAACCGGGGCTGCTCCTTAAAATCCAGGATGCATTCCATCTGTGTTCCCTTTGGCATCCGGCCCGATGCCTGCGACAGGCGCTCAATCAGTGCCTTAGGGCAGGTAAGTCAGAATTCAACTCCCGTCTTCTTCTCCACCCTCCCAGCCACCCCCCTGCCCTGTATGTGCCTATTCTGTGTCAGCAATAAACTGGTTAACGTGTTAAAGACAAAGTCCTTCCTAAGGGTACTGTAGGAAAGTCATCTGAGAAGCTTTCTGAGGATGGTGTCATGGTGACAAGTGTATTCAGACTGCCACGGTCGAATCCTGGCCTCACTGCCAGCTTGGCTGAGTGGTATCAGACAAATTACCTTATTTCTCTGCACTTTAGTTTTCTTATATGGAAAATGTGGATGATAATAATAGAACCTATCTTGTTGAGTAGTAAGGCACTCAGTCCAGTGCTTGGCACATTGTAGATTATTGTATATAAAACATATGTAAATATGCACACACACACACACACATATATATATACACACACATACATATATATATGTATATAAGTCCACATAGAGACACAACACACACACACACACACACACACACAGCCCCCGCGAGCTATGAAGCAGCCAGGAAATGTACCTCCTACACCCACATGCACCCACACACTGACTTAAAAACACAGTCGGTTGAGCATCTGCCTCTGGTTCGGGTCATGAGCCCAGAATCCCAGGATCGGGTCCCACATTGGGCTCCCTGCTAGGTGGAGAGTCTGCTTCACCCTCTACTCTTCCCCCCTGCTCTTGATCTCTCTCTCTCTCTCGTAGATAAATAAAAACCTTTAAAAATAGAACACAGAGAGACATACAAATCAGTGCAGATAAAACATCCCAAACGACAGCGACAGTGAAAAGAAGTAGTCAGTGCAAAGAGTAAATCAGGGAAGACTTCCTGAAGGAGACAATTTCAAAAACTATGTTTGGAAAAAGAAGTTGAATGAAATGCAAAAAGCCCCATTTACACTGGGACTTCTCCCAGATTAACAAGCCATATAACGCCCACCTAAGAGGTTGCCTTCCCCTGGACAGGAGAGAGAGGAGAGCTTCCTCATTCCAAGCTACAGCCTGGCAAAGGAACTAGCATCTCCTGCAAAGACAGACCCTGGGAAAACCCAAGGAAGAACAGTGTGAAATCCTGTGGACGAACACAAGGTGCCTGTATGTCAGCCATAAAATCTTCGTACTCAGCCCAAATGCTAACAAACTGGTCAAATAGCTTCTTGAAGATGCAACTTCCTCCATCCTTATCTGCCGGCATTCCTTAATGCCCAAAATAAGTCAGAAAAAGAATGGCCCTCCAAGTGGGCACCACCAGTCCCTGGCTTCCGGGACGGACTCGGGCTGTAGGCCCGCTAGCCACCAGGGCTGACATTCACGGCCACAGTTCAGGGCTGTCTCAGGCCCGGCGGCCTCTCCCCCTTTATCTCACCCTCACTATTCCTTTCGCTTTGACATAATGAAAGTGCAACTTGCACACTGTCTCGAGATTGCATACGATAATTGGAACCATGTGTCCGCGCTGGCATCCCTTCAAAGGACTTGGGAGCTCTGACTTGGGCTGTCTTCTGATTGCAATAGCAATCCCCTGAGCTGGCTCCCCGGCCCTCACATTCCTTCAGCTGCACCTTAGTGCTAACTCTTGCCAGGAGGAGGCTGTTGCAAGCGGAGCTCATTCCTGAGGTTCTGCAGAGGTTGGCACGAATGAGCCCCCCCCCCGGCCCTGACCCCCCCGCCCCAGCCATGTGCAACAGGGCTCTAGATCTGGCAGCTTGGCACCAGCTCTCTCGGCAGTAAAAGCAAGAACCAGCAGGTCAATTTTCCATAGCACAGAGGTGGCATGTGGCTGGGTCGACACCCCGGGTGGGAGCCTGGGTCTTCTGGCCACCGCCTGGGCTTTCAAGGACTCTGATGCTGAATCCTCTCTGATCCAGCTGAGTGGTTTCTGCTAAAGAAGATCCCAAAATGTCTATCTTACTAGGAGACTCCGGAGGGAAAGACAAACTCGCCGGCTCCTCTCCACCCTGATTCCCCACCAAGCTGCATGACTGACAGGAGAGGCTAAGGGGACCCATTTAGTTGGGCAGACACCTCAGCTGCACTTCTCTGCTGTGTAAGTGCCATGCTAGGCCCCAAGGAGACAGAAGGTAAGCTAGGTCCCTAACCTCTAGACCCCTCCATCCGAGGAGGAAGCTGAATAGAGCTTTGAGTCTGGATATATCCCCATACCCCACACCACAGTTCCCAGGGGCAGGCTCAAACCAACACCCCCCTTGATGTTGGCAGCAACCACCCTGCCCCTCGCCTTTGCACCCCTGCCGGCTTGTCCTTGTCTGCTCTCACTCCCTCCCACCTCGCCCCTACTGAGTTTCTTTCTTTTTTTTTAAGATTGTATTTATTTATTTATTTAACAGACAGAAATCACAAGGAGGCAGAGAGGCAGGCAGAGAGAGAGAGAGGGAAGCAGGCTCCCTGCTGAGCAGAAAGCCCAATGTGGGGGCTCCATCCCACGACCCTGAGATCATGACCCGAGCCGAAGGCACAGGCTTTAACTCACTGAGCCACCCAGACGCCCCCTCTACTGAGTTTCAAACTCTTGGCCCATGGCTCTGACCTTGCCCCTGTCCGGGGAAGTACTTCTCAAGCTTAATGTTGACCTGAATCACCTGGGGATCTGACTCAGCACAGTTGCCCTTCCTAGATGGGGAGAAGTCTGTCAGCAAGGAGCAGACTTGGTTGATACATATACTCCTGGGAAGAAAACAGTGGTGGCTCTAACCAAGGCTTGAAGAGGTAGGAACTCATCCCAAAGGGAAGCCAGAGGCCAAAGCAGGGTCACATGGTCAGGCCTCAAAAGGGCATTAGCGACGAGGCAGAAAAAAGGGGGCATCTGCCACACAACACCAGACTCAGTCCTACTTGCAGAAAAAGAGTCAGTGACAATCAAAGGCCACAACAGAGTCTCTCCCTCTCAAGGTAAATCTGAGCGAGCTCCTGTTCTTCCCTGACCCTGAGGATGAAAAGTCATCCTCAATAGTGTGAGACATTCTGGTCTGTCCTAAAATTTCCCTGAGAGGCTGTTTTTACTGTTTTACCTGGGACAGTTTACATAACACTCGATATAGCTATCGGCAATGGTTGTAAAAATGAAAAATGTCGCAGTTAAGTGTGTACAACAAGTAGCTCCCATCAGTCTCAGAATTTGTCTCCCTTCAGCTTTAAATAGATTAATTCCATAACCCAACCATGTCAGGAGGCACGTGGAGCATTTGAAAACCCCAAACCAGATCTCTTGATGGCCATATGTGGAGTTTCCACCTCTGGTTTTCACCCTTAAAGGGCAATATACAGTTTATTTATGGCCCATCCTAGTTGAAGACTATCATTTAA
The DNA here is from genome assembly GCF_030435805.1 of Mustela lutreola. Taxonomy (NCBI): domain Eukaryota; kingdom Metazoa; phylum Chordata; class Mammalia; order Carnivora; family Mustelidae; genus Mustela; species Mustela lutreola. The sequence continues at coordinate 98,682,185 of NC_081299.1, read as the reverse complement.
AAATGACAACCAGTTCTAGTCTTCTCCCTTTAGGTGGCTCCTTTTGGGATCTATGACAGTTGCTGCTGTAATTACAATTTCTCTTTTACCCAGTCAGTGAAAATATCACTATTCTGAGTAAAATGAAGCTTTCAATTGCCCTAAGAGAAACTTTGCTAGAAAAAATTACAAAGAATTCAAGCCACCTCAAGTTTATCAGAACAGAGGGCCAGTTAGTTCTCTCTGAATTAATAGTTGCTGGAAGCAATAAAATCAAAGCAAATGTTGTATGTGTATACCAGAAGTCATCTTCCTATAACTCAGTAAACCTTTTGGTATTGGTACTTACAGCCTCAGGTGGTAAATATAAATTTATCTCTGCAAAGAATTTTGTTTCAGACACTGTTTGAGGGGGTGTTTTTTTTTATTTTTCCCTCACAACATGATTCTATACAGAACAAGAGCCAAAAGACAAAAATGTGGGCAAAACTCCCTCTAAATCAGTCTGGCTCACTTATTCCAGCAGCCTCTGGATTTAGCATGGGCAAGGATTCCAGCTGGGAAAGCGATCCATTTGCTGCTGATTTTCTTCTTGTAGTCTTACCTTTTATTTGGGTCACTTTCCTGGTTTTTCTCCACATGTTCCAGGAAGCCTTCCCTCTGTACCTCCCATTAGACAAGACTTCTTCTCCACTGAGAAATCACACAAGCACAAGATTCATGGCTGGGGAAAGTGATGATAGGACAGAGGTCTATGAGGAAGAGGGTCCAACATACATCAAAGGGGTTGGATGACTTGTGGTAACAGCACACAAAACTCTGCTCATTGAGAGATTTATTCGACATAGACTTTAATCATGGCTTTATTGAGTTGTGGTTTGAGTGTATTTGGTGAGTCACAGAGGTTTTTAAGAGGAAAGAGTTTTTCAATTGTCTTACTCATTATAAAAGACTTTGTCCCACGTAAAAAATAAAGACACAATTAAAACAGAATGCCCAGATCCCTATGGCACCAGGGGAGGGTGTCAGAGAAAGAAGGCAATATTTAAATCAGAATCCTGGCCATGCCCCTAAATAAAGTGGGCTTAGCCTGGTGACACATGCAGACCATCTGGAGTGGCCATCGGAGTGGATCTGAGCACTGTTTTCTTTTAACAAAGACACTATGCACTGTTCAGGCAGCAAGAAGTGACAAGCCCAGGAGAACACACCAAGCAACACTGCCCTTAACACATTCACACAAATTACATATTTATTTCTGCCATATTATTTCTCCCCCTGTTCACTGGGGGAAAAAAAAAATCCTATTCCATTAGTCCACTTAGGTCTTAACTCCTCATCTACCTAGTTTGTTTTTTGTTTTTTCATGAATTTCTATTTTTGTAGCAGAAAGACAAGGATAGCAGGGTGGCTAGAATAAGTTATTAAAGTAGCATTTCTGGGTTCAAATCCTAACTCTCCCATTTACTGACTGTATGGGTTCAACTTGGGCTGCCTTAACAAAATACCATTGACTGGGTGGCTTAAACAACACAAATTAATTTTTCTCAGTTTAGGAGGCTGGGAAGTTCAAGATCAGTGTGCTGACTGATTTGGTTTTTGGTACAGACTTTCTTCCTGGCTTACAGATGTTGCCTTGTCACTGTGAGAAAGAGATGAGGGGCGTAATGGGGAGGAAAAGGAAGAGGTCTTATAAGGACACTAACCCTATTGGATCAGAGCCCTACACTTAAGGCTTCATTTAATTTTAATTTTTTTCCCTGGAGGCCCCATTTCCAAATACAGCTTCAACATGTGAATTTTAGGGGCACGTTGTTCAGTCCACAACATAGGTATGTGACTTTAAGCAAGTTAGTTAAGCTCTGTTTCTTCCTCTATAAAATAGAATGATGACTATATTTGTTCCATACTTTTTTTTAAGCAATCAGTCTCACCACTCTAAAGTGCTCAGCAGTGTCAGTGGTCTATATTACCATTTCTCTCACACAGAAGTAAAATCTAAATCTTCATTCCACTGTAACCAGGAAGAACCAAGGATTTGAGATCATTAGGGTGGAAAAGAGAACCTGCAATCCAGTTTTTGGAAAGAGAGACAGAAAAGAAGTCAAGAAGGGGAAGTGCTAAGAAAAGAGAACACCCAGTCCACCATTGGACAGCCCAGATGCTGGAAAGTTTCTGCTTGTGTCAAACTAAAAATCTTTCCCCAACATCTCCACCAGTTTAACCAAGTGCTATCCCTGAGAAGTGTTCTCTGTAGCAACACATGGAGTTGGCCCATACCCTTTCCGTATGACAAATCTTTGAGAATAGCTATTATGTCTCCCACCTAAGTCTTTTATTTCCTAGCCTAAACATTCCCAGGTCCTTCAATTATCTGTGTATGATAGGGTTTCCAGCCCCCTTACCATCCTGGGCAGCCCTAACTAGACACATTCTAATTTGTCCATGTTTGTCTTCAGATGTGGTGTCCAGAAGGAAACACAATACTGCAGATGTGGACTGGCCAGCACTAATTACAATGAGACTATTAACTCCTTTGATCCACATAGCATATTTCTATTAATGGAGCCTAAAATTACAAAAACCTTTTCAGCTGCCACATCACTCTAGATTTTCATTTTGAGTTTATGGTAAATAATAATTCATTGGGTTTTTTGCTTTGTTTTGTTTTCTTACTATTATTAAACCAGGACTCCTCCATCTTGCATTTCTGCTAGTGATTGTTTAGATTAAACATAGGAATGTGACTGACTAAACGGTGAGATTGAAAGCCTCTGTGGGCAGGAATTGTGTCTAACCAGTTATGATATTGCAGAGCCTAGCACAGTGCCTGGCTCCTGACATGTTAGCTATGTCTTGTAACAGCTGCCTCCCATCATGATGACAGCTTAAGGCATAAAGGCACCAAGACTGCACCAGACAAAAGCTTGATCTTTACTCCTAATTATAGTATTGCCCTCCACCCGTGCCCCCCTCCCCCAATCCCTATAATGCCCCCCCCAACCTGGACTGGACCACCTCTGATTGTTGTAGAACTTGTGTGAACTCATCCAAACAAGCCCATCTGATGACAAACACAGCAGGGAAGAAAAAGAAAATAAACCAAGAACAAAAGAAAACCATGAAAGAGGGGAAGAATGAAAGAGCATTTGCTCAGTCCAGCTCCACTTACAATTGCATTATTCCTCCCACTAGGAGCCCCACCCCTGCTTCTTTGGTCACCTGGTGAGAAGAGGAGAAGCCTAGAGCTCCCCCTAGAGGTAAGAGTGTAGGACTGATAAGAGAGATGCTCAATTATTTGAACCTTCATTGATCTTGTGTTCTTTCTGAATCCTGATCTGATGATCCAACATACTGCTCAATCCTCTCAACTTCCAGAGAACTGTGACTTGAGGAAGAATCAGGCCTACATGGAGCTTTTGAAAGAAATTCCAACATACGTGACCTTGGTCCAAGGAATTCACTGCAAACTCACTTTGTCTGAACATATTTGTTTGCTTGTTCCTGTCAACTTTGGACCCCAGGAATCCCCTCACATACTTTCAGATCTTGAATTTGCTTAACTTGGACTGTAGCTTTCCTATTCACTCATTGTTCATACAAGCCAAGAGCTGTACAGAAACTGAGAATGCACCAGTAAGAAAAATCAGACATGAGAAAAGAAACATCTTCTCAGGGTCTAGTGAAGAAGAAAGATAACCTACAAATAAATAATATCGCACCCATGAGGAGTGATACAAATAGAAATATGAGCGGCCTCTGAGTATCACAATAAAGGGGTTTGGTCTAGTTGGGGAGGAGGAAGTTATGTGTGAGGTGAAGGAAGCATGTGACCAACCAAGTGAGGATGAAAGTAAGGAAGTTGCCAGGCAGAGGCAAAGGCCTTCTGCAAAAGGTCTGGTGGTGAAGAGAGTCCGGAAAGTACTGGAAGCTGAAAAGAAACCAGCATGGCTGGAACGGAATGCAGAAAAGAGAGCCTAAAGGAAGATGAGGCCATGGGAGAGAACCACTTGGCTTGTCACCAAGACCTGCCTCCAGATTAACTTCGATCTATGACCAGTGTTCCTTAAATCGATTGTCATAAAGCTTTAATCCACTTTCCCCATCCTGTCTGCAAGGATTTCATGAACTACATTGCCAAATGCCTTGAGGAAGTAAAAATACTGTCTGTGTATCAAGACCCTGAGAATTTCCATCAGATCTTAGGGGTAGAACTTCAGGCATAATTAGGGGTTACTCATTTGCTTCTCTTGTTTAGCATGGGATATACGAACCTACTTAAAAGCATAGGGAAGCAGTCAAAGAGGGAGAAGCTATGGATGCTAGAAGCTTTGATAATGGTGAAAAACAAAGTCCTTCCTGAGGGAACACTAGGTACTTGCCTGATAGCTTTCCCTGAAGGGTTTCACTACTCCTTAAAGATCACATCATTCAAATAATTTGACTATGATATCTTGCCCCTGAAGGATTTTGACATAGTTTATCATGGTCCTTAAAAGCTCAAAACAAAAAAAATAAAAATATTAAAAAAAGATCACATCATTCAGCAGTGCTTTCCATTTGCTCACTGTTTTTCCTTGTTGATAAGAAATCAGCTGGTGACCAAGCAATGTGAAGCTCATTTGCCTTCATCCCTAGACTATTGACCACCAGTTACAAATCTGTAACCAGGAAGCAACATCCTCTACTTTTATTGTTCTTTCATTTAATCTTCTCTTCTTTCAACAAGCATGTATTAAGTTTCTATTATGTGTTAGACACTGTGGGGAGGAGGTAGAATATGAATAAGACAGAGTATTTGCCCTCGGAGGGCTCATAGTCTAGTGGGAAAACCAGACACAATCCAAGTAGTGAGTAATGGAATAGATATGAATGTGATAAAATGTAACATGAGGTAAGAGAAGTCTTTTAACTCTGCTTAAGGAGGCCAGAAAGGAGTTTGACAAGAGGGGGAATTTGAACTGAGGCTCAGAGGACCAGTTGGAGCACACTACAAGGGCAAAAGGAAGTCCCGGGCATAGAAAACAGCATTTACAAAGGCAGGGAGGCAAAGGGAAGCATGGGATTCTGGGTAACCGGAGGAAGGTAGCTTGGACAGAGTCCAGCATGTCCTTAGGAGTCAAGAAAGAGATGATGCTGGGAAAGCAGTTAGGAATCACTCGTGGTGAGCCTTGAACACTGTTCTCCAGAATCTAGATTTTATCCCATAGACAATGGCTTAGCCTGTGAGGCCCCAGTTGGCACTTTAGAAGACCAACCTGGCAGCCATGTAGAGACGTAATTTGTAATCATGAAAAGTCACAGAGGATTTTAATCCATCTCACACCAGTGACTGGTTGGCCCCTACACATTTCGCAGTTCACATGTGGTATTATCTTGATTTATTTGACAGAAAATCTTAACATTAATAGCAATCACAGAATCTCTGAAAAGACAGCTAGAGCTGGCTCAGTTCTTCCTAGAGTGTGTTCTGCAGATTACTAGCTCTATGGGGTGTTACTAGGTGTTAAATAGTGAGGGCAGGGGGAATATTTGTCAGTTACATTCTAGGACATGGTACTTTAGGTTACTATCCATAGGGAGTAGAACGGCCTGATAAGTAACCCAAAGAAGATCAAGCAAAGAAAGTGCTTCTGTGCTTTCTCAGGAAGCATCAAGAAGATATATGGCAGGTGGCTGCAGACACAGACCTAGCCACTTGCTTCTCCTTTGTGATTGCTTTCCTTGGACTGGTGCTAAAATGGGCTGATACAGGTACTTTCCCAAGCTCATAGCTGCTCCTGGTAGAAGAAGCATTCTGGAGACACAGCAACTTGGACAGACTTCCAAATGCTCAATCCCAAGGTGCTGTCCTCAGAAGCTCTATTAGTTCCATGCTTGGGAGGCTGTCCAGGGAACCCTCTGCTCAGGGCCATTCCCTGTCCTGCTCAAAGACAAACAGTTATCAAAGTCAGAGCTCACAGAATCTGAAGAAGAATCTACAAGAACAGACTTGCACATTTTCTAGCTTCAGATGGTGGAGACGCTTACTGCCTAATGTCCTCAGTCCAACAGTAGCACTCAGGTCTGGCTGGGAAGAGGGCTTTCCAGCCTTTCTTTCTTCTCTAAAGCCAGTCTCCCTTCCAATTCAATGAACATTAATCAGATGGTGACCCCATGCCACATCCAAGATCCCAGGACCACATAGAGGAACCAGACACTGTGGTCTTGTTGTGGTCAAGGCACTGGCCGCTCTCAGACCTCAGGTCTGCAGGTTTTGGCCTCTCCTCAGAGGATCTAGAGCCCAAGGGGTCTGGGTGGTGGCTTCAAATCAGTCCACGGATAAGTATTCATGGCGCTATGCTGTTTATCCCCAGTTCCTCCTCTCATCCCTTTGCATACTCAGAAACTTTGTATCCCTTGTATTCTTTCCCTCTGGCCTTAGGAGAAGTCTGACATGTCCTGAGGCTACCACCCCACCACCACCCTCTCCAGGGTTTAGAGGGGTATTGGGCTCCCGCCACTACCACTGCTTCCAAGGATACCGCTGCTTTGTCATGGTGCCTCACTCCCCAAGGACTGCTAAGGTAGTGAAGAGAATTTAAGCAACCTTAAGATTCAGCTCAGAATCAACAAGAATCCTGCCAGTTTTAGCTTCTAGTTTTTTCAAACCTGTTCCCTCTCTCCCAGCAATTACTGCCCTGTGGTAAGCCTCATTATCTCTTGCCTGGAATATTTCAATTGCTTCCTCCCTGATGTGTCTGCCTCCAGTCTCATTGCCTCATACCCGCCCCCTCCCTCTCCCAGGTCACACACTATTTAAGCCACAAATGTTACTGTCATGCTTTGTAAGTGCTTGTGACCTCATAGATGTAGATAACATTTATTGAGGGCTTACACTGTGCCAGACCCTGAACCAAGGGCTTCACATGTTACTACTGCTGTTGCCATTTTACAGAAGAGAAAACCACAATTGAGAGAGACTGAGTCAAGATCACATGGTGAGTATTTGTCTCAGATGGAATTCAAAGATATAACTGTCAACTCCAAACCTACCCACATAACCAACCACTTGCCACTGAAGAAGACACTGTGAATGCTCACCAGGATGTCCAGTTCCCTGCTCCCTCCAGGTGCAAGGGAGGATTATACTACCCAGCCCCTATAAAGGTAGGAGTGGCCACTTGCTTTGGTTAATGAGAAATGAGCGCAAGTGATGTGAGTCATGTTCTGGCAGAAGAATCCAAACACCAGTGTGCAGCTTTCCATATTCTTCTTCCCTGCTGCAGCAAACTCCAGAGCTTTCTGTAGACATGGTGGAATCATAAGAGGGTAGGGCCCTTGTCAGCCTGGTTCTTGAGTGACCAAGCTGAGCTGAGTCTCCCATCAACTTACAGAATTGAAGCATGAGTAAGAAATAGACCTTTTGGGGGAGGGCACTTGGGTGGCTCAGTTGGCTAAGCATCTGACTCTTGATTTCAGCTCAGGTCATGATCTTGGGGTCATGAGGTGGAGCCCTGCATTGGGCTCTGTGATGGGTGTGTAGCCTGCTTAAGATTCTCTCTCTCCCTCAGCACCTCACTGCTCCCCGCCCAACTCAATCTCAGGCTCAATCTCTGGCTCTGGAGAAAGAGAGAAAGAAAGAAAGAAAGAAAGAAAGAGAGAGAGAGAAAGAAAGAAAAAAGGAGGGAGGGAGGAAGGAGAAAAGAAATGAAAAAAGAAGAGAAAAGAAAAGTAAGAAGGAAGAAAGGAGGGGGTCCTTGGTTTATGGACTTTTCAACCACTGAGATTTGGAGATGCTATCGAAATGTGCAGAGCCTATCTTGATGAATACAGATACACCACCTCACCCTATTCTAATAACCGGGTTCTTGTCTTCTTGCAAAACCCTCTTACTCCCCAGCTTTAGTTCATTGCGTTTACTAGCTATGTAAATTCACACATGTCACTTACCTCTCTGATTCTCAGTTTCTTCATTTACGAGGGAGTTATAGTACAAATGAAATTGTATTCAACAAACACCTACAGAGAGGTGCCAGGCACCAGGCTGAGTGCTCATTGATTTGAACAGCCGCTTCTCTGATATTATTTCCTCTGCAGGGCTTTCCTAACCAGCTGCTTCGGACCGTCCTCCAGAGCTTACTGCTGGACATAAACCGGGGACCAAGCCCTGGCTCTGCCACTCACTAGATGTGAGATGACGAGTAGGCTATTATTTAAGCTGTGCCTCCGTTTCCTCATTTAGTAAAACAATAATATGATTTCCCACATCCTAGGTCTGTTTGGAGGGCTAAATAGACTGTGTGTACATAAATCCACAGTTAAATCCAGTGGTGCTAGAAAGAGACAGATCTGGTACTAGTCATGGTGTTACCTCTTCCCTGCTGTGTGACCTTGAGTATATTACTTAGATGTTTTATGCCTCAGTTTTTCCATCTATAAAGGGAGAACAAAAGTGGTATCTCTATCTTCACTGGATTTTTTAAAAGATTTTATTTACTTATTTGAGACAGAGAGAGAGAGAGAGTAAGAGAGAGCATGAGAGGGGGAAGGCCAGAGGGCAAAGCAGACTCCCCATGGAGCTGGGAGCCTGACACAGGACTTGATCCCAACACTCCAGGATCAAGACCAGAGCCAAAGGCAGCCGCCCAACGAACTGAGCCACCCACGTGCCCCTTCATTGGATTTATTGAGGAATATTGAACTCTTGACACATAGTGGCACTCAACCAATGTGAATTATTCCTAAAAAAGCTGCTTTACAGCTATAAATCTAAAACAAATATATTTAATATTAAGTAACAAATAGACAGTATATTAATATATAATGAATTATATCTATGTATCAGAACATAATTATTTATTGAGTGGGTATTTCTCCCACCTTGAAGACAGGGACTGAGTCTTATTCTTCCTTCCATCTCCAGTGCCTGGGAGGTAGGTTAGGTCATTGTTCCGGGGGAAGAACTGAGTACATTCCTCACATTTTCTATTCTCTTCTTGCCAGTGCCCTGAAAAAAACTCCATCTCTTGGCCTTAGAAAGTCACACACTTCTCTGGGGACTGTGCAACTGTCAAAGAAGTTACGTGCCACCAGCTTTCAACGTCAGCCCGCCCCAGGCCTCCTGGACTGAACAAGTGGAGGGAGGGGCGGAGGGAAGGGCAGAAAGAAGGACCCAGGCTTTCCACGTTGCCTAAGTCTCTGGGTCATGTTTTTCCATAGTCTGAGAGGTTTTGTTTTTGATTTAAAGAAACAAAAGAGTTTCCAAGGAAAACTCATTTTTGTTATGGTTCAAAACCATTTAATTTGTGATATTATTTCCTCTGCTGAGCTTTCAACTTTCTAAACTGTTCCTCTGAGGCAGGAACAGCTCTGAGGCGGTGAGTGCTCTGAGGGTTAGATCTCATGGCTCCTCTGCCGAGTCTGCCCCGGACTGCAGAACCTGGAGACACAGTTCAGAGAAATAAATCACTATTCCCCGGGCTTCTATTCAGGCCCATGTCAGCAACATCCTTGCAAGTGGACCTTCTTGCATCTTTTCAATCATGGAATGTTCCCTGGAGAAAGCACAGGGTCTGTGGCCAGATGCAGTGCAGCCAAGGCCAGGGCTGATGAAGTGAGCAGCTCTGCATGGTTCTGCGGCCATCAGTTGGGGGTGCTTAACCTATCTATGGGACAAATGGTGGAGTTCCACATAGCAATTATGTGTCCTTGCCATTCATCATCACAGAGAGCTCCCACTTCTCCTCCAACCCCCACCAGTGTGTGGTGCAGTTTGGGAGTGGCCAAAGGAAAGACCTTCCTTCACCTGATGCCTGTACCTTTGAAAGCTGTTCCACAAGTGACCTGGGGCCTTCTGAGGCTTTTCCTGAACAGGGAGGAATATTCACCCCAAGTCATGGAATTCACCGACGGGCGTTCTATCAGGGAAGAGGGAGCCACCCCTCTCCTCTGCACCAGCAGAGTGAGCGGCTGACCTCATGGGCCTACACTTCCCTCACAGCTTGAGAGGTAGTTCAGACCAAGAATGTGATACTGAAATCAGTTTTGGATCAATAGAAGACAGAACTTTCTAGCATTTTTTTTTTTAATAAAGGGAGTCCCCTGTCACCAGAATTATTTCAAGAGACCGAACATCAGGCAGAAGAGTTGTAGAAGAGATTCAAACAAACAAGTAATTGTTGCTATCAGATGACCTTAGTTCTCCCTTTAACCTTAAGGTGATATGACTGAATTAAAACATGTTCCTTTAACCAACATCAAGAGGGTGGTATGTGCACCATACCCCTGTGGTACCATGAGACACACGGAAATAAGTGAAGTCTCAATCCTGGTGCTTAGTCTTAGGAAATAAGACACCTTGTTAGGCTAATTTTTGAAACTTAAAATGATCAATGCTTAAATGCTCATATACGCTACGTGTCTTTCATAAGTCCTGTTCTCTGCTTTTTGTCATCCTCAGGGATCCAGGTTAACAGAGGCTCAACAACTTTGCGGACGGAGGGGGGCACTCTTCATGGTGATGGCAGGAGGAGAAGAGGGAGAATCCTGTAGTGACTCTTTATCTTCTGCCTGAATGTGATACTTGTCAATTCTGCTTGACCTGTTGGGCTACAGCAGGTCACATGGCATGACTGACTTCAAGAGGCAGGAAGGTGATCTTACTGTGCCCCCAAGGAGAACCAGAAATACTGATGAGTAGGACTGATGTCTATCACAAATACGAAGGTATCAAATATGAATACAAATGTATCACAGATACATGTGACAACTGGACAACAATCTAAGACAATATTAATCAAGGTCTAAATAAAGAAATTGCCAAGTGAATGTTTGACGAATTAATGAATAAGTGAGAAAGCCATGTGACCTGAATAATAAGTGAAGATTTTGTGACAGAGGGGGGACATGAACACACCATTAAAAGCGGGGAGGTGAGTAGGTATGGGTTGCAGAGAGGAAAATAACATCTCCACAAGGGTGGGGAGCAACAGAGAAAAATGGGAAGAGAACTAAAATTTATATATCACCTATTGTGTTACAAGTACTTTGTAGGAAGGTTTACATTTTATGCCCCCCATTTTGTAGAAGAGACTGGGTCTTAGACTGACCATGAGGCTTGTTCTCCCAAAAACATAAGTCTAATAATTATAGAAATGACCTTCTGATGCACCTTCTGGCCTTGTGCTTGCTCCCGAAACCTGTGAAATTTTCTACTCCACGCCACGAAAGCAATAAGCTCTATGTTTTCCCAGGACCACAAGGAGACAGGGTTGTCTAAAGTAGCCCTGGAAAATAGCAGAAGATAAAACTGATGGAGAACTTTGGCTGTGGGCTGAGTTTGGAACTAAGATAAACAATGGGAACTCACTGAAGTTCAGGCTAAGTGTATAATAATTTTGAAGCACCTACTCCTTTAACATTATGGGAGGCATAAATATTAGTAAAAAATTCCCTACCTTCCAGGAACTCACAAAACCTTAGGAAATTAAAGAGTTATTCTGTAGCACAGGCAGAATCTGCTATTTTTAATAGCGGAAACAGAAGCACAGAGTGTAAATACGGGAGACAGCCTGTAAATGTAGGTGTTCCTGATGTTCTCAGGCAGGTGATTAGGAGAATGCCCCCCCCCCCCCCCCCGCCGAGTGTAACTGTGCCTCCCTGAGCCACATGAGCTGCAACAGGACCCAACATGAGAACAAACTGGTATTTCCCACCAAATTCTTCTCAAGTATTTTATGACAGCACCAAAGAGTTAGCTCACTTGTTCCCTCAATCACAGTCCTCTTGTCTACCACAGGCGGGGTCCACCAGGTCCTTCTTTCCTGCATTAGCTTTTTACAGTGAGTGAATTCCAGAAGTTGGATGACTTGATTCATTAATAATAACAACAACAATAACAAACCCAATATTTACGGAACACCAACAATGTGGATCAATCAGGCCCATTATCTCATTTATGATGAGAAACCTGAGGTTCAAACATTATGCATCTCACACAGCTGGCAGATGTTAGAGCTAAGATTTGAATCCAGATCTTTCATACTCCACAGGATAATCTGGAGACCAAAGACTATGTCTTATAGTACTTCAACTAATCAGCACAGAGTATATCATGCCTAGCATGGAAAAAAAAAATTCACTTATTGAAATGGTTAAAAGAATAAAAAAAAAATCAGACAGTTGAAGTCACATTCCTGTTGTGGCAAATCTGTTTTCTTTTTAAGAGTGGGGGATGCATGTCAATGAATCAGGAGAAATAGGGCGGTGAGAATGGGGTCTAGGATGTGTCGGTGGTAGATGGCGCTGGAGGCCAGAAAGAAGAGGTGGGATGGCTGGCATCAATAGTGAGCAGCACAGTAGCTCTCTGAGCCGCAGAGAGGGGACTGTGGACGGAGATTCAATGGTGAGATGACAGCCTGGACTTGGGTGCCAATAATAGGAAGAAAATGCCAAGCCCCACAGAGGTGAAATCAGGGGGATTTGCTAGAAAGTTAGATATAGGTGATAAAAAAGAAGAAAAGGCTGAAGATGACTCCAAGTTTTCCAAGTAATGGGAATTTGATAAGAAACTTCTTGCCATTGCAGTATTCTGGGAGCACACTTGACCACTAAGACTCACAGAGTCGCAGATAATGATCGTCTACCCCAAAGCTCTCTGTTCACTTTGATAATCAATTCTTGTGCAGACAGACAGCTGGGAGAAGGACATTGAAGTAGCAGACATGGCTCTTTATCTTAAAGGAAAGAAGTTCTGAGAGAAGGAACCAGATAACTTGGGTCCCTGTTGAAGACTTTGTGTGAGATGCTAAGGCATGCTAAGCATTCAGGTGGACAGTCTCCTCTAGAATAAAGGCAGACCGCCAGGCTCTAAGAGAAGATGCATGTCCAGCCTAAAACCAGAGACTAAGTTCCCAATACTCTCTGAAGAAATGAAACTCACAAGGGAAGAATCCTGACAGAAAAGGCAGAATGACTGCATTGTGTTGCAATCTTTAAAGAAATGCAATGAGTACATGTGTCTGGTTAACCACATCTAACTTCCCTTCAGCAACCCCTGTTCTTCAGGCAAGGGACACCGCAGGAAGCCTTGAGGGTTAAGAGGGTGAGTCTTACCTCCCATTTCCCACCCTTTACATAATTTTCACTCCATGGAAAACATTGTCACTAATGAGGATCATGAGGATTGTATAAATAATGACATAATCGCCACAGATGGGTAATCATTACAAGAAAAGAAGGGGCACCTGGCTGGCTCAGTTGGTTGAGTGACTACCTCAGGTAGCTCAGGTCATGATCCCAGCATCTTGGGATCCAGCCCCAGCATCGGTATGCCTGCTCAGTGGGTAGCCTGCTTCTCCCTCTCCCTCTGCTGTTCTCTGCATAAATAAAATCTTTTTTGAAAGAAAGAAAGGAAGGAAGGAAGAGAGAGAGATGCATTCTTCCTTCTCCTGGTCCCAAATGAAATCCAGTTTACCCCTTCCTATCAATGCTTTCTTTTTAATCACCATGTACTAGAAGTTAAGAAAATAAGACTCTTTCAAGGCTCCCTTTGGAAGACTTGACAAGCAAAGTAGTCCTTGCAGAATTCCTTTGGTTCTGTGACTGGAAAACAGGGTACCCTGATTAATTCTTTACATAGCATATATGGATTTGTGTTAACAAATCTGTCTCCCCACACAGGCATAAGCCCTCCCTTGTCGTCAGGGGCTGCACACATAGCCGACTTCAGACCATGAAAAAGACTCAAAGCATGAATGCTGAATGACAGTCTCTATCAACTCATCTGACGAGCATGAATTAACCGGCGTTACTCAATGAAGCTGTCTGAACTCTTACTAGTTTCCATTCTTGCTCAAAGCCAAGTGAAAGATACACGTGTCCTCCTGCCAGCAAGTTTGTACCAAGCTCCTCCTTGATACTTTGTAATTTGCCTCCTGAGGAGCAGAGGCCAAGTAGAGCAGTTGTGTTAGCCATGGCGCTTTGAGATTTATGGAACAGACTCAGGAACTACCTCTCTCTGTAATTGTGTTTCCTAAGAAGCTGCCATCACATGAGTCGTTCTACAAAAGAAAAAAGAAAACTGCGTTGGCGTGTGAGGTGTTGAACATGGCTTGCCTCCACCTTGGCGTGGCCAGACCTCTTGATCTATTAATTGCTTTACAATTAACCTCAAGTCACTTTGTGCAGGTAAAACTATTTTCTGATTTGGATTCTATGCTTCCTGAAGACCTGAGCCCTGTTTTTCTGTCTAACTATTATCACTCAGGCACAGAAGCCTTATTAAGTACATTTAAATCCACCCTGAAATGAGAGAAGTCAGGAGAAAGATCCTCTAGGGGTGGAAACAAGAGCTGGAGGTTGGGGCAGGTTCTCCTTTGCTGTAGAATCTGTTCCCTGTGGCCCCAGATTTCAATAGCACAGAGGTTCTTCTGATCATCTTCTTGAAAAAGTTATGGTCAGGCCATGCAGTTAAAACTGGTCTTTATCCAAACACAGAATATTTTTAAAATATTCAGTCCAAATGGACTGCCACATTACTTGAAAACAGTTCTTTATTTTAAAAAACAGCTTCAGACAGCCTGTTTAGATTTCCAAAACATCTGTGCCTACAATGCTTGGAAACTCACATTTGGGAGCATAAATGCCATTTCCAATAGGTCCTTCTGCCAAGCTGTTTAGAAAATAACCAAGGGAGGAGAATAAAACAAATTCTCCAAACAAATGCCTGCCTTCTAGAGTGCTTACACTTGTTTCATTTCTCTTTTATTTTTTTCCAAAAATGGCTCTGTCTCAAGGCATTGTCCATGACATAAAAGAGGTTATAGGCCAGTAACTAGCCAATAGGCTGAGACCAGAAGATGGGCAATGGCCCCTTTCACTGCCATCTTTCCAGAAATAATAGACCAACTCCCAAAGGCCCCCTTACATTTCCCTCCAGACAGACTCATGAATTTTTTTTCTTCAAAGGAATTTCTCCCAAATCCATCAGAGCCTGTTCACAGAATGGCAAATATCAGAGTAGGCAGGAAACTCCGTGGTCATCCAGTGGGACGCTGGTCCCCATGTGGGAGTTTTCCGGTGGCACAAGGGACTGGGGGGAGAGGTGTCATCTCCCCTCTGTAGGGGGTCTCCCAATGATAGGTGCTTGCCATCTCAAGGAGTGGTCCAGGCCTCTTATTTTTTTAGCTCATCTCCATATTTCACTCTCAGTTGCTCCTTGTAACTCAAACCATCGGACCTGTTCTACTCTGTGAAGCCTCAAAGGATACATCAAATCCCTCTTTCCTGTGGCAGACAGTCAAATATGTTGAAATGGTTGTCAGGCCTCCTCTGAGTCTTCCCTTCTTTGGACTAAATAGTCTTGGTTTCCCGAACCTGGCCCGCAAGCGATGGGATTGTCAAATTCTTCCGCATTCGGGCAACCCCTGGACAAGCTGCTGCTTGAAGATGTCTTACAGACAGGCAGGTTGCTCCCAGATAGGAATAAAGTCCTCTGGACATGGTCTGCATCCAGAGGAGACTGGAATCGCTATCTCCCTTGTCCTTTGTTCCTTAAAACAACAGCATCACAGCATTCTATAGTTTATCTGTGTTTCTTCCTGCAGTCCCTCATCCTGGGATTTGTTGAGTATAGTGCTGACCTTGACCTCCACCTCTGAAAGTTTTATGTTCACAGTTTAAAGGCTACATTTAGTCTATTGAACTCATTTTAAATTGTGACTCCGTCATCTAACATTTCATCTACCCCTCCTAGTTTTGGAAGGAAAGTGACTTCTCTATCTTAATCGAAGCCCAAGATTTAAAAAAAAAAAAAATGTGTACAGTAAGGCCCAGAACAGAATATACAGCAGTTAATAACATTTACTGAGTGTTTACCATGTGCCATGCTCTGTTCTAAACACTTCCTGCAGGCACATGGGTTGCTCAGTCTATTAAGCGTCTGCTTTTGGCTCAGGTCGGGATAGAGGTACCCATCGGGCTCCCTGCTCAGTGGGGAGTCTGTTTTTCCCTCTGCCTGCTGCTCCCCCTGCTTGTGCTCTCTTTCCCTCTGTCCAGTAAATAAATAAAACCTTTTTAAAAAATGAATAAATAAATACATAAACACTTCTCATGAATTAGCACATTGAATCCTCTTATCAGTCCTGATATATAGGTGTGATTAGTATCCCTACTTTCCTGATGAGGAAGCTGAGGCACAGAGAGGTTAAGTAACCTGCCAAGGCCCCTCAGCTAGTAAAAAATGGCAGAGGCAGGAGTTGAAGCCAGGCAGTCTGGCTTCAGAGCATGTGGTCTTACCCAGCGCTCTGCATTGTCCCTGCTAGAGGACATCAAGAGGCTTCCCTTCACTTTGACATCATTAAACCAAAGACCAATACTCTTTAGGAACAACTGAGTCAGCCAGCTAGAAGTCAGACATATGTACTATCATTTAACCTATTTCCTTCCATCCATCCTTTCCATAAAAATATTAGAAGGAACTTGGTCAAATGCTTTCCTTGAGTCAAAACACACTCGTCTCTAGTACAGCATTCCCTTACTCTTCAAGGTCAATAAACCCATCAAAGAAAGTGATTTGTTTTGGAATGATTGGCTCATAGAGGATCTCTGCTGGCACCAATGCTTGTCTGCCTTCCTTCTGGCCCTCTAAGTCATCCTGGCTCCCCTACGCCACTTACCCAGCTGCTCACGGTCATCACACAGGGCTATTCTGGCTTATTCTAGTCCAGTCCAGCCCAGTCTTGTTCCCAAACCCTCCCCTGCTTAGTCGAATTCCTTGGCATTCTAGCCCCATCACTGATCCTTTCTTTTCACACAGCGTATCTATGAGTGTGTTTTATGGAACACGCCTTCTACCAGTAATAGGTTGATGGGGTTTTTTGTTTGTTTTTAAGGAGTGGTTCTTGGGTTAAAAAAACTAAATTAGTTCATTTACCGTAAAGCTCTTAATATGCTAATGTGCCTTATGAAGCTTTAATTAAGTGATATTCTATGTAGTACGTCACATTAGTTGACCAGGGAATCTGTGCTGGGAACTCACACGCACATACACATACACACACACTAGCATAAGGATATAGAGGTATATTATATAATAGGGTATATTGGGGCATCAATTAACTATTTCCTTGTTTAAATGTTCACAAACGGACTGGTTTAGTTGTGAGTTCAAGCCCTACACTGGGTGCAGAACTTACTTAAAATAATAAAATAATAAAATGCTCACAAATCTTTCATTTGTTATGGATTCTAGAATTCTATCAAGGATGCAGGGAAATCTAACCAGTTGGTCAGTGCCAGAATCCACATTTTCTGATTATGCTGAGTGAAATAAGTTAAGCAGAGAGAGTCCATTATCATATGGTTTCACTTACTTGTGGAGCATAAGGAATAACACAGGACATTAGGAGAAGGAAAGGAGAAGTGAATTGGGGGAAATTGGAGGGGGACACGAACCATGAGAGACTGTGCACTCTGAAAAACAAACTGAGGGTTTTGGGGGTTGGGGGTTAGGTGAGCCTGGTGGTGGGTATTGAGGAGGGCACGTATTGCACGGATCACTGGGTGTGGTGCATAAACAAAGAATCTTAGAACACTGAAAAAATAAAACATAACTAAATAAATAAACAGAATATTTATGTGTCTCCTTTTGAGTGAAGAGATTCTCTATACGTTTTCTTAAATCCCCTAGGATGAATGATCTCTAGGGTTAGAAATTGTAACTGAAAGTAACTACTTCTTAGCTCATTTTGCCCTTACCTTTGCTCCCCTTCATAGATTGATCATTTTTTTCTGGCTTTTATACCACCTTCAACCCTTTTTCAAGTTTTACATTCTCAAGGAAATACAGCTTTTTGACCACCTTATTTTAAATGCCAATACCTATCCAATACTCTCTAACTTGCTTTCCTTCATTATGTTTCTCAACAGACCTCAATGCCTTCCAACACGACAGGCAATTTATTTGCTTTCTCATTGGCTGTGTTTCTATGAGGAGGTACTGTTGTATCTCCAGCACCTATAATGATACCTATCATAGAGGAAGTTCCTAATACATACTGCTGAATGAATGGAGAAGGTAGAAGGAGCAATCATTCAAAACCTGTATACACTGGGTGCCTTCCATTTGGCAGGCATTCCACTGAAATGGCTTAAATGCCACTTCCTCAGGGAAGGAATCCCATCACACTCTCTCACTTCTTTCTTTGCTTTGTTTTCATAGCCCTTACCACATTTTATAATTACATGTATTTGTGTGATTATTTCATTTCCCCTCCCTTATTGATGCATAAGAACAAATATCCAGTCTATTTTGTCACCCTTCTCGCAGTGCCTAGCCAAGAGTAGGCTCCCAATCATCCACACATTGAATTTCTAATTTCAATTTGAAGTTCCATTTGGTTCCTTTTTAGTTCTTTTCAGTCACTCTTTATAGTCCCTGTCCCTTTGTGTTTTTTTAAGATTTTTTTTAAAGATATTATCTATTTTTTGTCAGAGAGAGCGAGCAAGCACAAGCAGGCAGAGAGGCAGGCAGAGGCAGAGGGAGAAGCAGGCTCCCTGTCAAGCAAGGAGCCCGATGTGGGACTTGATCCCAGGACCCTGGGATCTATGATTTGAGCTGAAGGCAATTGCTTAACCAACCGAGCCATCCAGACATCCTCCTTTGTAACATTTTAAATGCCATCATTTTTCTTTAAGTTTATTGAACATAGTTTACATCCTATTTTTGACAATCTCAGTATCTTCAGGCTTTGACTTTCTGTTTCTGTTCTGCAGTTTATTGTGTCTTCTGATTCTAGCACGTGTGTGTGTGTGTGTGTGTGTGCGCGCGTTTGTGAAATCATAGTCCTTGGAAATTTATCTATAGGAATTTTTGAGTCCCGAAATTTAAAAAATAGACCCACAGACAGGCTTTCCTTTAGTTCTTCCAGGGACCTGGTGGACCACGAATGCTGAGATCTCTTTACAATGAGTATTCACCTTGGAGGTGGCTTTAAAATCTTAAAGTGGTTGTAAATTTTGGTCCTGGATACTCCAAGGTAAGCTTGTGGTTAGGAATTCTTGTAGAAGAACTTTGTCTTATTTTCCTCCACCCAAACTCAAAGCCAGGATATGCAAGTATTCCTACTATTTATCTCTATAGTGTGGGTCTTTTCACTAGTTTACCACTGAAGATGTTGTTTTTCACGGATGCCAGCTTTAAACAGGAGTCTTAGATCTGACTAACCTTCTACCTAACATAGGCTCTGTCATCTGTCTGGTAAAACACTAAGCTCTAGGGATCCTGAGCAAGTGTTGGCCAGAACTTTCTTGTCATTTCCAGACTTTAAAGATTTCTCTTATCTTTCCATCAACTCAGCAAAGCACTTAAATAAATTGTCCAACATCTTTAGGTGTTCTTCTCATGGAGAGTTTCTCCAGTTCCTTTATGTAATGAAAAACTGAAGCCCTCTTCCTCTGAGTATTCATACTCTTGTGAAATTTTCTTTATCTAACTGTATTTTTCACTCATCCTTATATAAGGCAGGATCTCTATGTCTGAATGTCTGCAAACAACAGGGTGTATGTCCTTATAATAAAGGCAGGTTGATATTCATGGCTCACGTTGCTATAATATCTAGTTCAGCTACTTCAGCTTCAGTAGCATTTTCCCTTATACTTACTGTTCCAGGCTCTAATATTTTGAGCAAATATGGCTAAAGAAAATCTCTAGTTTTGGGGCGCCTGGGTGGCTCAGTGGGTTAAGCCTCTGCCTTTGGCTCAGGTCATGATCTCAGGGTCCTGGGATCAAGCCCTGCATGGCATCGGACTCTCTGCTCAGTGGGGAGTCTGCTTCCCACTCACTCTCTGCCTGCCTCTCTGCCTACTTGTGATCTCTCTGTCAAATAAATAATAAATAAAAAATAAAATATTTTTAAAAAGAGAAAATCTCTAGTTTCTAGCATGTGTTATCAATATTGTTTTTCTCTCTGACATTGTTCTTTCACTGTTTTTCTCACCTACGTTACTCAGGAGAAGACCTGTTTGAATGCAATTCTCCCCCTGGTTTCTCCAACTCTTCCCTAATTCCTCCCTGTCCATTTTTGCCATTGCAACTCTTTTCCAGATGTTCAGAAGCTTTTCCCAGTACACTCACTGATATCATTTTCCTAATCGATGAGGCTGTATCTGTCTTTCTATGAAAGATGGCTAAGTGGCAGGAGAACAGTTTTCAGGAAACCTCGAAGTGCTTTACCCTGGGCCCTAAAAGAATATTTCCCTATTTTCTGGTTTGTGAAAACCCTCAGCCTCTAACCAATGAAGCAGATGTCAAGAACTCTGAAGTAGGTTTCCCATCCCCCCCAGGTATTCTGTCTCATGAGGTTAAACAAAACTTGAATGGGTCATGAAGAGAAACCTACACAGGATTTATTCCCACAATTTAGCTCTGTCTCTCTTATACTTAAGAGATTCTTTAGGCATCAGGTTTTCCATAATTTTTAGCTTAGTTTAGTTTCATTGTTTTTTGTCTTTTTCGCTGGTCCTGCAAGGGTGTTTATGTCATTGGGATAGTTTGAGAAGCTGTACTGGGAACCTCAAGCCATAAGCCATTTTCAACAAGAAGTTCTCCCCTTTGGTCTTGACCAGTTATATGAAAACGTGATACTTACCCAAAATTCCTGTCTTCCACCTCTCTGATAAGTTGGTAACTATTTCCAGAGAAGGCTAGGACCCTGATAACTGGCTTTCCCAGTACGCTTAGGGATTCTACATATTGGGGCCAGACTTGAGAGTGGTGATGGCTTCATGCTGATCTCCTACAACAGTGCATACCAGTTGATGGGCGGGAAAATCAACTCAACTGTCCAAGCTAAGTCTATGGTCTCCGGAAAGTAACTCTATAGCACAATGCCCTCCTCCCACTGACTTCAGTCCCCAGCCCACTTCTCCCAACACGGAGCCCAGTGTTCTAAGCTTCCTTTGTACAAGGCTTCGGTTTCCTCCTCAGGACAGTCCTTCCTCTTTCCCTATTGTCCAAGTCCTTGAACATCTTAGCAGTCTCTCACAACTGCAGAGGTCACTCATATAATTACTGGTTTATGAGGCAAGGTGAAAATAAAAAGAAACACTTGAAGATTGGGTATTGTGGCCCCTGGGTGGATCAGGATTCCTTTTGCTGTCAGAATTAAATGCAGCCAGCTATTCCTCAACCTTCTGAGAAATCTAGGCAAATCAAGAATTTGTCATGTGCATTTCTCAATATTCTTGTTATTCAGTGAATGAGTATATTGCCCCTGGGACAGAGCCACTCCACCGTGTAGGTGGCATTGCAGGCATCCAAAAACCTCATACTGATTAATACTGTCTGCCAAGCATACACATGTTAAGAACCCTACTCGCATTATTAACAAATGAACTTCCACTCACTAACTGAATGACTATGGAAGCATCTGGGCTTGGGAGTTCTCAAGATTGTACTGAATGACAGCACTATTAAATAATTTTGCAGTTCAGCAACCTTATTCAGGAATGGTGGATATGTGCCAGTTTTAAGAAAGACTTCAGTGTTGGGCTGAAGAGCTCTGTCGTTGGACCTGCTTATTCAGACTTACAGATGATACGGAGCCAGGAGGAGACACTCATAGGTGGGGTAACAGATTAAGATTCAGTGCACAGACAAGAGCAATGGCCCGAAAAAAACAGAAGGGGGAGAGAGAGAAATTTTTGCCTAATGATAAAGTTATCTGCATTTAGGTTAAAATATTAATTGCTTACTGTACTAGTCTAATCCAGATAAGGACTAACTCGATGGCAATTTCTATGGATATGTCTTGAGGTTTTAATATATTAGACACTGAATATTAAGTAATCAAGCAATCTTATTTTAAAAACAAAAACTATAATACTATCAGCCCAAATTCAGACCAAGGGAGATTTTAACCTTCTCTCCTTCACAACGTTAGAACCCTCCTGGGGTTGCACTCAGGTGAGACCTTTAGAGAACACTGGAAATTGTGGGCAACCTCGGAGAAGAGCAGCCTGGATTGTACAGGGTCTAGAAACTGTCACAGGAGAAACGATCAGATAAAACAAGTTACAGAGGCTGCAAAAGAGAAGTTTGCTGTCTTCAAGTATTTAAAGTTCTGTCAATCTTAATCTCACAAAACAAAACCCCAAAACTCACAAAACCCCGCTGAGGGTTGCAGCGGGGTGGGGAGTAAGGGAAGGGGGGTGGGGTTATGGACATTGGGGAAGGTATGTGCTATGGTGAGTGCTGTGAAGTGTGTACTTGTACCCCTGGGGCTAATAATACATTATATTTTAATTTAAAAATTATTAAAAAAAAAAAAACAACCAAACAACAACAAAAAAAGTTCTGTCACGTGAAAGAGGGAACAGACTGCTTGCTCTATTTCACAGAACTCAGGCTGATGAAACAAAGACCCAGGGAGCTCAACTTACTTCTTGTCTTGTCAGCTTCAGCTCCACCACAATGGAATGGGCTACCTCATAATGTGCTGAGCACGTTGCCATTGGAATCGAAAAGAGTACGGATGACCCTCTGTCAGGCAGTTATCAAAACAATTTTGGGGGGTGGGGTGGAAATGGAAACTGGATCAAGTGACCTCCAACCCTGAGGGGCTATGCTTTTAAAATTATTTCCCACTAAGATTTTAATGACTAATACGTATAATATGGTATCATATGATAAAAAACAATGATTAATGGCACCTCACCAGGCATTACCACAATCATTAACACAGGGTTTGGAAGATAATATTTTTGTCTAGGGTAGGACAAGGAGGGTCTTCTTAACACTCTTTCACCTGGGCAACTTCAGTTTGTAGAAGACCTGCTTCAGTTTTCATGCCTATGTTCAGCATCTTTGTAAGATATTGGCGAGAAAAAGCCAAGACAGGGAGGAGGGGAGGAAACTGTATCCTATAAAGCTTAATCACATACTTGCACATACATTATTTTACTTAATCTTTGGGACAACCCAGGACAGTCGGAAGTTTTATGACCATTTTATAAGTGAGGAGACCGACACTTAAGGAAGGTAAGAGCCCAAGGTCACACATAGCAACAAAGATAGAGAAGAAGACAAATGGGCTTTCTCAAACAATATCTTATGGCCTCCTGGATTCCTGAGATGGAAAGAGCTATAGAGGTTCTCTGTTCCAAACACCCACCAGCTATATGGAGTTCTCCTTAGCCTTGAAGATTAGTCATGTGCACTTGAACTGAAGGTCAACCTAGTAAGAGAACAGAGCTGACTTTAAAGCCTAACAGCTCTAACAGCACTGTTCTCCCCAGTCCCCTCTGCCTAATTTAGACCAGGCTCTTGCTACAGACACCCAGTGCAGGCTAGTGGGTACCTGGAGCTGGGGCCAGAGACCCCAGCCGGCCATCCCACGGTATCCTGGTTCTCACTACTGGCCTCTAGCCTGAAGGATCCCCAGGTCAAGTCTAATCCTTTCCAGTGTAGTCCCGGCACCCAGGGAGCTGTCTCTGTTCCAAACCACCCCACAGGCCTGCACCCCAGGGAGCAAGGCTCAGTGGGAAAGAATGTATTCCTAACATCCATATCCTTGATTCCATTTCTTTCTCTGAATTCCTTCATTGGGCTATGGATGCTTCCATGCTGCCTCAGAAGAGAGGCCCCACGATGCAAGTTTTTCCTGCCCCATAGCTCCCTTTTATTCCCACAGGCAGGTCTGGGTGCAGTCCAGCCTCAGAGCCAGTGCAAGCACCAGAAACTGGCGGCCTCTTGGTATGATTCATTGGTCTCTCATTTCCCAGCCAGTGACATATCTTGGCTCAAAAATGAATTTTAATCTTCATCAAATCTTTGAAGAGGAGCCCAGGAGATCTGAATGGCATGAGAAAGAAAAAAGAGAGGATGAAGAGAGAGATATGTCTTGGTCTCAGGTACCCTTCAGAGCAGAGGGATCAAGAGCAGGTTGGGCTAGTGGTGCCTGGTGGCTCAGCTGGTTGCACGTCTGACTCTTGGTTTTGGCTCAGATCATGATCTCAGGGTCATGAGATCCAGCCCCACTTGGGCTCCACACTCAGCATGGAGTCTGCTTGAGATTCTCTCTCTCCTCTCTCTATGTCCCTCCTCCACTCCCCCCACCTCTCTAAAATAAATAAATAAATCTTAAAAAAAAAAAAAAAAAAAAAGAGCAGATTGGCAGATTGGGCTAGTTCTCTGAATTCTAAACCAAGAAGCACCATAATGTCTTGGATGACAGTGACAATGCAGTGTTCTTGTTCATTTCACACTGTGGAATGATCTGGAAAGAATACAGAATACTTATGTAAAGTATTGTCCCTGTCCACAGGAAGTCCATGCCTTCTGATAGAAGCTCCTTGGATCCTCCAGGCCACAGTGGCACCTTCCACCATGATCCCATGGCACTTTGCCTATTCCTCTGCCCATTGAGTCTCACACTGTGAATGGATCACTGCTCATGTCCCTCGCTACAGTAGAAGCTCAGGGAGAACCAGATTTTCATCACCTTTACATCCACAAAACAGCTATCATAATGGTTGCCATGCAACAAATGCACAATAAATGTGAACTGAATGCAGTCTTATTGGGTAGATAAAAGCTATACAGGTACCAATGAAAAGTGCACATAAGGCAATGCAACTGTGGCCTACAGGGGGAGAACCCCAGGTGGTGACTCAGTCCATTTGGCTCTGATCCCAGCTCAGCAATTAACAGCTGTGTAAACTTGGACAGGTTGCTTCCTCTCTCTGGACCTTGCCAATCCAGGCACCTAAACTTCCATGTCTGTCAAATCAAAGTTGATAAAGGATTTTTGGAGACTCTTCCAAAAAGAGGTTCAGAGTGTGAGGGATTCCTCAGGGTCACAAAGGTAAACACAGTTCCTTCTGGAAGCTCCACTCTGAGCCGTAACCTTTGGAGGTAAGGTGTCCTCTCAAGATTATGTCTTCTGGTTCCTTTGCCACCAGGAACTGAAGGGCCTCAGGTGGAAGAAATCTCTTGGCAGAGATCTGCCTCTATGGGCATCTCTCCATAACACACCTCTTTCCTTTCCTAAGAAAGGTAAGGTAAGGTAAGAAAAGGAAAGGAGAGGAGAGGAGAGGAGAGGAGAGGGGAGGGGAGGGGAGGGGAGGGGTAGGAGGGGAGGGGAGGGGAGTTAAGTTTCCTGGCCTCTAAATCCCAAATAATCTTTTTCTACCATTTTGAAAATTAAAACATCTGCCCATCCCAAGTTTGGAAGCACTCAAGATTCTATAATCACATCTGCAATTGTACTTATCCCCTGGTACATCATTCATCTGCCTCTGGGATGATGGCTCATTGGGCCATGCTGTGTGTTCTCTTACCAGCAATTCACCTCTCTGAGACCTTGGGGTCTGCTGTAACTGATTATTCTACATTTTTCCTACATAGAAAAAGGGAGGAAATGAACAAATGAACAAAAATGGAAAATGAGTTGTTCTGGATTCTTTCAACCATCTATTAACATTTCACCAGCTGTCCCAAGAAGTGGGCCTGCAACCCCTTTGATCTCTCTTTTGTTCTGATCAGACTGTTAAAAGCAGTTTTTTTGTTCTTGTTCTCAACACTACTTGAGAACTTCTTCTCCTTTGGCAATTTCAGAAATCTGACGCTCTTCTTACAGGTCCCTGCAGTCAACCTTAAAATAAAAGAGTCAGTTACTCTATCAGCAAATTGAGTTTCTTCAGCAAGAGCAGAGGATTTGCAATTTGGGACAAGCAAAGTAGGGTGAATCTTAGCAAGTTTGAAGAGACAAAGGGAGAGTCACCTTCATTAGGCTTTAGGAGGAACTCAGGGAGGGTTGTTTTAAATAGAAGTTCATTGTGGAAGAACAAGAGTTCAAGGTTGAGGTGCTTTCTCATTAACCGCAAGCGGTGGTTAGAGCGTTGTTGCTAGGCAGGGAGGGATCTCTTACAAGCAGGAGGTGAGATTCCTACATGAGAAATGTCCTCGCTTGTCAAGATAATTGTGGTCTTCCTTCCTGTAGTGGTTCCACAGGCTGCCATGAGTGGGACCTGCATGACATTGGACCCTGACTCCATTTGAAAGGAGGTTCCTGGGGTGCCTGGGTGGCTCAGTGGGTTAAAGCCTCTGCCTTCGGCTCAGGTCATGATCCCGGGTTCGTGGGCTCGAGCCCCCCGCATCAGGGAATCTCTGCTCAGCAGGGAGCCTGCTTCCTCTCCTCTCTCTGCCTGCCTCTCTGCCTACTTGTGATCTCTGTCTGTCAAATTAATAAATAAAATCTTTAAAAAAAAAAAAAAAAGAAAAGAAAAGAAAGGAGGTTCCTCAGTGCTAACCTCGGATTCCTCACATCCTCCCATGTCTCCAGGATGTCCTCTTGGAAAGCTGAACTCAAGGAGAGCTCCGAAGGCAACTACATTATCTTCAAGGTAGTTTCCCTTTTTCTTCCTCAGCAGATTCCTTTGCAGTTGAATAGTCCCAAATCTATTTCCGAGACTTTTTATGACTTTTAAACCTGCTTATGCTTTTCAAAGACTGGAAATGACACATCTGATTCCTATGGCATTAGTTTAATGAAATCTAGGGAAGGTACCAGGGTTGCCATCCTTGGCTACTTCTATCTAGGACAATTTCCCCCCAATTTTTCTGTCATTTCATTATCTTCAAATTCTGTTGTTTCTTATTGCTCACCTTTGAGTCCAGAGACTGCAGGGACTCTCCCAAATTCAAGAGTTGCAGTCTTCAGAGAGAGGTAGGGACACAGAACTGAAGTTGGGGGACAAAGGGGTTCTCGCTCGATCCCAAAATGGTTTACTTCGCCAATGAAAGTCCAGAGCAGCTATCTTGATCTCGAAACTGTAACATTTGTTAATTCCAGAGGTTAGTTAATACATTCATTTCCATTAGATTGTTTTGGGTACTTTTCCACACTTTTCCTCAAAATAAAATAATACATTTTAAAAGATGAAGTCCAGAATAACAGCTCCCCTCACTGCTTCTTCCATGGACAAAGAGAGCAATGTATGAAGTATTACCAGAATTAATCTGGTGTTCTGCTTCTTCTGTAGACATTTCAGCTTCACCTTTTAGGGTGGCCTCTTACCCCCGTTATCTATACATAGCTCCAAAGGCACTGCTTTTATGCCTCCTCTATCTCCCCCGGCTGTGACCTCTCCCTCATTCACACTATAGCACTCATTTTCATCCCTGTTTTCCTTCTCAGAACACCTTCCCTTTTGACCTCTACCTTGCTTTATTTCTCCCAACTTGCCTGGGAGTCCAGAAGTCATTTATTCTTTCTAATATGTTGGGGTGTCATGATGCATGACTCCAGTCCTTTGCCTTTTCCTCCTGAAAGACACATGATTTTATTTAAAGCCCACATCAGTGATGACCACCTTCTCTCTGTGAGCTGAGAACAGATTTATAAGAAAAGCTGTGCTAAGCCACAGACTGTTGTCTGCCAGAGGTGACAGGGGATCACTGGACCCTGGAGGTACTGTCCCCCACCAACCCAGGGAAAAGACAAAGTACCAACCCAACCACCCTTGGAGTTTTCCCAGTGTCAATGCTGCAGAGGACATGCAATAAAACAGAAGTCATTGAAAATCAAAATTAGAACCGCATTAACAAAATTTACAAAAGAAGTTTGAAGTGCAAGATGTACAGTAAACATGATGTTGGTAAACACAGCCTACCTCAGCAGGCGAGGAGGGAGGGGTTTGGCAGTGGGCAGAAAGGAATCCTGAGTGATGGGGGAAGACAAAGGTGGCATCATTCCGCCCTGAGTTGCTCTGCCATAGGAGCCTTATAAATCCTCTTTGACTGCCACAGGCCATACAGAGAGAGCAGGTGTTGTACGACTTGTTATCAAAGCAGGAAAGTTTGCAGAAAAGACAGTGAAGCAAAGTCCTTTCTTTAGGTTCAGCGTTACACAAAGACATAAAATAAACAGCCGGGCTAGAGTGAAGATCACACTAATAAAGGGGATGACAATTTTGTATCTTAACCCAATCACAAGCAGAGAATCATAGGAGCACATTTTCCATAGTTAGTGTAAGCCCCTTGGAGTAGTCAAAGGAAGGGATGTATGTGTACTGTCTGGAATCAATGTGATGCTCAGAAAAGAACAACAGAGGTAGAGACCCAAAACTAGAACCCAGGCTCCTTAATCATTCCTGGCTCAGTATTTCACTAGTGTCCTGCAGAGCAAGGATTTTTGGTAGTAAGCACCAGAACCAGAACTGTAGTATTTTTTTTTTAGCATGTATGTATTCTGGGGTACATAGACATACACTCACCATGCTCTTAAATTAACTGTTTAATAAATTCTACTTGGTTCATTCTATAGTAGAGGTTCATTTTCGATCAACCATCTTCTTGTTGCTCTTATTGAAAGCCCACATAAAAGAATTTGGGGAGTTGTTAAGAACTATTTGAAATAGACCTTACTGACATTTGCAGTGAGAGTGATAGTGTCAAGGAAGGAAAACTGTCACTCTTAAAAGAATGCTAACCTAGGTGAGTCACATGTGACCCTGGACAGGATACTAAAGCTTTCTAAGGTTTTTTTTTTTTTTTTTTTTAATGTTTCTAAGACTTATTTCCCTGAGGATGGCATTTAAAATACAATTAGAAAGCATGGAATCAGTATATCTTACATAAAATGCTAAGTGATAATAAGAGCTTGAAACAATAGTTGGATTATTATGAAACAATTAATGATTTATTGCTAAATGAGTATTACTGATTATGGTTGCTGTAAGATATCAGAAAAGGGACAAAGAAATCAAAGAAAAATTAAATAAATTGAGAGATATCCCATGTTTGTGGATAAAAGACAATATTGTCAAAGTATATTTACTTCCCAACTTGATCTACAGATTCAGTGAAATGCCAGTAAACATCCCAACAAGTTTTCTTATGTATATCAACAAAATTATCCTTGAGTTTATACGAGAAGCAAAAGATCCAAACTAGCCAACACAATATTAAAAGAGAAGAACAAAATTGAGGACTAATACTAACCAGTGTTATGCCCCACATTGGGATCCCTGTACAGCAGGGGATTTGCTTCTCTTTCTCCCTGCCCCTTCTCCCTGCTTGTGTTCTTTCAATTTCTCTCTCTCTCATAAGTAAATAAATATAACATAAAATTCTACCCGACATCAAGACTTATGATAAAGCTACAGTAGTCAAGATGGTGTGGTATTAACAAAAGAATAAACAGATCAATGGAACTGAATAAAGAGACCAGAAATAGGCCCCCATAAATACAGTCAACAAATGTTTGACAAAGGAGCAAAGACGACAAAATGGAACAAAGATAGTCTCTTCAAGAAATGGTGCTGGAACAAGTGGACATCAACATCTAAACACAGACTTTATGCCCTTCCCAAAAACTAATTCAAAATGGAGCAGAGGCCTATGTGTATAAGGCAAAACTATAAAAACTTTAGAAGATAACATAGGAGAAAACCTAGATGACCTTGCGTGTGATGATGACTTTTTAGATATAATATCAAAGACACAATCCATGAGAGAAATAATCAATAAGCAAGATTTCATAAAATTAAAAACTTCTTGCCTCAAAAGACATTTATCTTTTATGAGAACACAAACTACTGACTAGGAGAACATATTTTCAAAACACATCTGATAAAGAACTCTTATCCAAAATATATAAAGAACTCTTAAAATTCAACAATTAAAAAACTGAACAACTCAATTAGAAAATAGGCCGACTTTGACACCTCACCAAAAAAGATAAACAAGTGGCAGATAAGCATATCATATGTCATCAGGAAAATGAAAATTAAAACAATAAACTGCCACTACATGCCCATTAGAAGGGCTAAAATCCAGAACACTGACAACACCAAATGCTGATGAGGGTGAGGAGCCACAGAAATTGCTGGAGAGAATGCAAATGGTACAGGCACTTTGGAAGATATTTTGGTGGTTTCCTACAAAACTAAACATACTCTTACCATGCAATTCAGCAGTTGTGCTCCTTGGTATTTACCCAAAGGAATTAAAAACTTATGTACACACAAAAATGTGCACATGGATGTTTATAGCAGCTCTATTCATAATTGTCAAAACTTGGAGACAACCAGGATGTCCTTCAGTTGGTGAATGGATACACACTCTGGGGCACATTCAGGCAATGGAATGTTACTCAACGCTAAAAATAATGAGCTATCGAGCCATGGGAAAACATCTTAAATGCACATTACTCAATGAAAAAAGCCAATCTACTGTATGATTCCAACTATATGACATTCTGGATTATACAAAACTATGGACACAATAAAAAGATTAGTTGCTGCCAGGGGTGCAGAAAGGGGAGGAGAGATGAATAGGCAGAGCAGAGAGGATTTTTACGGCAGGGAAAATACTCTGTATGATATCATAATGATGAATATATATTGCTATACATTTGTCTAAACCCATAAAATATAGAACATCAATAGTGAAGCCTCAGGTAAACTTCGGACTTTGGACGATTATGATGGGTTAATATATGTTCATCCTTGGTAACAAATGGACCACCCTAAGAGGTGGTGTTGATAACGGGCCTATGTGTGGGAGTGGGGGCATGTCGGAAATCTCTGTATCTTCTTCTTAGTTTTGTTGTAAACATGAAATTGTTCTAAAAAATAAAGTTTTTTAAAAGTCTACGCACTGAAAAATTAATAGAAGTTAACAGATAGCAATTTTTTTTAAAAAAGTATAGATAAATTTCAGGGATGAACAATGAAATACTTGCAGGGCATGAATAAGAAGCTAAATGTATGCATTTATAATTAAATTATAATGTGTTACAGGAGCAATAACACATGATCTCTAATTCACCTGGCGATAGGATTTTAGCGCTCCTAACATCTATTTACCTGCATTTCACTAGATATTCACAATATCCATGTACAGCAGGCAAGGTCAGCATTATCTTCCTTTTACACATGAGCAAACTAAGGCTCGCAATCTATTTCTTCTCACTCCTAAGGCAGTGTTCATTCAAGGTCAAAAGGACCAAAATAATTTGACAACTTTCTTGATTAACTCACCAGCCTTTGTTGGAACTTCAATACTTAAGGTCAGAAAGACTCACAAACTTTGGCTCAGGAAATTTGGAAAATAATCATGAGATACGGGTACAAAGTATAAAGCACAAATGCTCTCTAAATTATAAAACTCAAGAAAGTGTTAGTGGTGGTTGGTAATCTCTGTTAGGCACCACTTCCCAAGTTCCTGAACCCAGAGATGGAAATGCCATTTCAGTCCCAACAACAGCACAGCCAATGAAACATCCCAGGCCCTGCTGAGCAAGGAGTGGAGACCCTGCTAGAGTGTCCCCTTCCTCCATCAATTCCGTATGCCGCCAGAACCAGTGCAGAAGGGAGGAAATTGCAGCCTCCCATTTTATGACCTTCAGGCTGTGCTGAAGGATTTAAAACAGCCAGCCCCACCAGGGAAGCTGGGCGCTTTGGGAAGCCTTCTCTTCATATTTTATTTGCTTCTGTTGCAGTCTCTGTGCAAGTGATGAAGACAAGTCCCTCCTGGCAGAGAACATTGCTATACAGGCTGCCAACCTGCTCCATATCTGAGGCTGGGGGGGAGGGTGTGGACCCAATCTAGGGGGGCAGGCTCATGAAGTCAATTTTCCGCAGAGCCTTACATACTTAGTATGTTATACAAACCACGGTGGCTGAGAGAACTCCAGGGTCAGCCAAATCTAGATTCAAATCCGTGTTCTGCCACTGGCTAGCTATGCCACTGTGAGAAAATTATATGACTTTTCTAAGCCTCATTTTCTTCTGTAACCTGGGATAATAAACTCCACATCATACCATTTCTGCAAGGATTTAATGAGATAATGTGCGTATTTGGCATAGAGCCTCCCACAAAACAGTAATTGCTAACTACTGCAATTATTGTTGAATAACTATTACTAATTATCATTAAGGGCTTAATATGTCAAGCAACTAGTCAGAGTTGAATGGAGTGGAAGTCTAAGAACATGGGGGTTTAGGATCTTTGGGTCAACATATAAGAGTGCTGGTTATCCTTTCTTCTTTGGAATGGTTGGGAAAGATGGGCTTTGGGGGACTGGGGGTGGTAAAATGAGTTTAATTTCTTGTATATGCAGTTTAAACAAAGAAAAAGAAAGGAGACAGTCTCCTTCCTTCCAGCACCCAGTGTCCACTGGGCTTGGAGGGAGTCAAGCCAGGGCTAGCCACCTTGGAAAAGGTGTCTCCATAGAAGGCAATGGCAGAGACCTTGTATTCCATGGGGAGGAGGTGTCCCATGTGCCTGGGCCCAAGGCTGACACCACCCAAGTGCCACAGCTTCATCAGGGTGAAGCTAGACGAGGGGTTCTGAGCAGGATCCGAGGCCAATCTGTGTGGGGAGGAAGATGGTTCATTAAAGACCTCCAGTAGGTAGATTTGTTTACCCTGTCTATGCAACCCTCGCTGCCACTGTAGTACTACCACCTTCATTTCATAGATGATGAAAGTGGAGTTCAGACAAAGACCAAGGTCACGGTGCCAGTAAGTGACTGAGCAGTCCCTGGTGTGCATGACTCTGAAAGCCAGCTCTGTCTAAGATTCCGTAGGGCCTCACCCAAGTCCGAGAAAGAGTTCGCAAATCGGGAAATCTGGAGAGTCAGATTCTAGCTGCTCCTCTATCCCTAACTAGCTGGATGACCCTAGGCAAGACATCTTGCCTCTGGGGGCCAGGGATTCCTCGTGCATAAAATGAGACAGTGGCCTCGATGACTCATAAGGACATAACATGCCTGCCTGTGTTGTAGGATGGTGAGGCTGGGTGGTCATCCCAAGCCTAGTACGCTGGGAGAGATGCCTGCTCACCGATGGAGCACAAGCTGGCAGAGGTGGACTCCACAAGGTGCTGCGGGCTCCATCCCATCCACACTTCCCAGCTCCATCTGCCACATCCTGTTTCCCAGACCCTACACTTCCTCTTCCCCTTCCTATCCCATCCCTACACACACAGTGCCTCAGGCTGGGACAAATGTCCACTTTCTCTCTGCTCTGGGTCTCTCTGCTCTAAGCCATACAAATGGGCAATGCTGAATTGAACAGTGTCCCCAGGTAACATTAAGTCAGGTTAATTCTTATCTATTTCCTTTGAGATTTAGTTGTTAACAATTCATGTCCTGAAGTGATGGAGAAGCCCCAAATCCTTAAATGTTCTGGGGCTAAGAAAGGCTTAATCTGGTGTTTGGCTTAGAGCTGTGGCCCTTCCCCTTGCCTTCTCCCTATGCCCAACCCTATCTACTCAGCCACGCAAGGAACTTAGGGACTCCAGCCTACCGCCGGGGAGCGATTCCTTCAAAGCCACACTCATCCTAAGGACCTCACAGATGGGCAACTACAGCCTCTCATTTTCCCTGTGTAGCTCTGAACTCATTTGAAACTGGGGGGTCCCAGCTTTACTAGGAGGAGAAACAGACCAGAAATCTGGGGAGACTCAAGATAGCAGTCTCAGCAGTCTGAGAACTTTTCAACCATCATCTCAGACCTGAGCCTGTGAAATAGAGCTGGAGGTATTAGCTATTCCAATGCTGAGACCTTATGAAGAGGGGAGAAAATCAGGGGATTCACTCCAAGAACATGTTCCTAGGAAGACAGATGTGAATGTTTCCAGTGTACAGGGTGCCGTCCCATAGTGCGGAGGCTAAAGGCATAGTCCTGAAGGGGAATGGTTCTTATTTGCATCCTGGCACTTGCCAGCACTTTCCTTGTCAGGAAAGGGATTCAATCCTATCCTATCTCTTTGATCTTTTCTGATGTGTAAAATGAGGCTAATTACTGAGCACATGAGGCCTTTGGAAGAAATGAAACAGTGCAAAGATCTTTTAGTGAGTAGTATTAGATTATAACTGTTATGGATTAGGGAACTCGTGGTGAGGCCTGCTATAAAGTCTAAGCTCTTTTGTTTGAAAATTTCAATTTATTTTATATAAGGCTTTCTTCAATAAATCTTGAGATCCCCCCAGTCTCCCACGAGAAGAAAATTTGCTTTCCTTTTTTTAAAAGCTTTTATTTATTTATTTGACAGACAGAGATCACAAGTAGGCAGAGAGAGAGAGGAGGAAGCAGGCTCCCTGCTGAGCAGAAAGCCTGATGCGGGGCTTGATCCCAGGACCCTGAGATCATGACCTGAGCTGAAGGCAGAGGCTTTAACCCACTGAGCCACCTAGGCACCCCTGCTTTCTTTTTTATTTTAAAAATTTTATTCATTTATTTGACAGAGAGAAAGAGGCAGAGCCCAAGTAGGGGGAGCAGCAGACAGAGGGAGAGGAAGAAGTAGGCTC
Organism: Mustela lutreola; assembly: GCF_030435805.1. Classification (NCBI taxonomy): domain Eukaryota; kingdom Metazoa; phylum Chordata; class Mammalia; order Carnivora; family Mustelidae; genus Mustela; species Mustela lutreola. The sequence continues at coordinate 98,647,905 of NC_081299.1, read as the reverse complement.
CCTGCTGAGCAAAAAGCCCCAGGACCCTGAGATCATAACCTGGGCTGAAGGCAGACGCTTAACCGGCTAAGCCACCCAGGCACTACAGGAAACTTGCTTTCTTTAAAGGCATATTAAAAAGGAATTGTACTGCTATACCAAAGAAATATAGACCAAAGAATATGGACAAAGCCAGCCAGTCATTTGTCATGAGAGATGAGGAACAGAGGGATCTGCACAAGCTCTCATCATCCCTGAGCTACCCTACCCTACCTCTGGTCCTCTAAGACCCTGAGGCATATTTAGCGGTGGAGAGGTGCTAAGCACATGGCAGTGGGGAAGGATGGGTGACAACAGATTGTCATCACTATCCTATAGCTCACCATTCAGATTTCCTCTTAGTCACTACCTCATCCAGAAAATAAAAGCTAGTGGAAAAAACAGACCCAAAACTGTGGTGTGAGACTCTGGGAAAGATGGGAGCAAAGAATGACCAGGAGGAAGTAAAAGCTTACTCTTTCCCAAAAGGACCAAGAAGAAGGTAGCAGGTAGAATATCATTGAAAGAAAGGGGTCAGTCAATGAATGGTTTGGGATTATTCTAGCAGGTAGAAATATCAATAGAGAATAGGGGAAGGGAGCCAATTTGGAGGTTCTAGGGGTGCATAGGAATTTGTCTCAGACACACATCAGCCCCAGAATAGGAGCTATAGTGTTTGAACATTTGAAAAGTCCCAGAGCATAAAAGCCCCAAAGAGCCTGTGGAGCCATTTGGCTCCAGGACAACATACGCCAGAATTACTTCCTGCCCTGCCCTGTGTCCAACAAACACAGAAATGTGTTTGTTCTGTGAGACTGGGTCGTATGAATGACGTGAGCTAATCTCACCACATTCAGAAATGTTTGAAACAAAATAAAAACCGTAATTGGCCCTAGCCCAACTCTGAATACTCAGAATGTTTAATCCCAGGGTTTTCACCCACTCGTGTAACAAGGGTCTTTACCAGCCAAAGCCCCCTTCCTGTGCTTAAATTCCTCACCCTTTTTTATTTCACTGACCCCCATGGTTCTCCCTCCAGCCTCACAGAGTGAAAGCTTCACAAGCATCCTTGACTCTTTCTTTTTGTTATTCCCGACTCCAACAGCATCATATCCTATTAATTCTTCAGAAAAAGCATTCACATTTGCTTTTGGTTTTCCACCTATGAGGCTAAACCGCAACCCAGGGCATCATCCCTTCACAGTGTTTTATGACTCTCTTGCCATGTCTTCCCTCCAATACTGTCTGCAAAAGGGCTCTTTCCCCATGCCATGCTCCATGTCATGTCAGTGACCCCCAACCCCATCAAGTTTTATCTCCCCCTAATCACACTCAACTAGGCAGCATTGGGATCTGTTTGAATTCCAAAGCCCTCCAAAGCCCAGTCTTTATGCCTAGCTTGGGGGGCATTTCTACTGTGAAGCCTTTCCTCACCCCCCAAGGGACAAAAGTTCTATGTTACTTTGCTCATCCCTTTTGTATAACATTCATCACATTTTATCCTTTAAGTGGTAATTATAAAACTAAATCATCAGCTACTTATTCATCTCATTTGAACTCCCTTCTTGCCAGCTCCCTGCATAGAGCCTTACATCAGAAAACTCTAGATAAACGCGTGTTGAATTTATTTTCACTGTTGCAATCCTGTCTACACATACCTATAGTCCATTACTCCTATGTATCCCAACACTCTCACCATCTCCTTTCTGATCCTCTCTGTTTATTTAAATCCTACTTACTGTTCAAGGCTCATCTGCTTCTAAACTTGTGCATGGAACCTCAAAGGACAAAGTTCTGCCACCTCAATTTCGTCTTCTTCTGGGACAGAATGATTCTAGACTGGATACCTAGAATATGGGTATATTAGGGTATCTGACTGGGTAGTGAATATGATTGCAGGAAAGCATTTGACAAACATTTCAAGATAGCCTCCAAGCATGGAAACACGGCTGGATACTAAGATATACTAGCTGTATAATATAATTAGGTTAATTAATAACTAATTGAATTACCATATCAGAAGGATATAGCCCTCAGCCCTACACTTAAATTATCCCACAAATATTTGTTAAGTTCCATATTTTTATTAATGACTTAAATTAAGGCATGTAAGTTATGCTTAATACCAATTGCTCAAATATAGGACAGAGGGTTGGGGGGAGTTGGTCATGGTTTATCAGCAATGGATTTGAAAAATATCCAAGAGTTTTGACTGATATAAAACTCAGTAAGTCAGAATGATAGAAAAAGGAAGGAAAGAAGAAGGAGAAAACAGAAGGAAAGAAGAGGGAAAGAGAGAGAAAAATTAAAAATTTCAGGTGATACAGTTGGAAATCAAGCAGTGCTTTGCAAGGCTTTGGATCACTAGGGAGGTTAATGTGTGATACTTCAACAAATAGTTGTGTGGTCAAGTTTGGGAAACACTGAGTTAGGGAAAGATCAACAGTACTACTTGGGTCCTTCAGTACTTTGAAGTATGTTCTGGAATCTCCAAGAGGTTATGAGTCCATAGGATTTCCCAAACATATTTGACTGAAACTAACTGCCCCCCCCCAGCCCTGACCCCCAAATCACATCACAGGAACTACTAGCATGAGTGAAGCTCACTTTGAGAAGCAAAGGACTTCAACTCCCTGGGCTGATCAGAGCCTATCTAAAGTGTAGCATACAGCTCTGGGGAACCTCAAAGGAAGAGAAATAGAAGTCAGTTGGACAGGATTAGGAAGAGCACTTAGGTTGGCAAAAATATTCAAGACCATAATATCTGAGGAATGTTGGAAAAATTGACATGTTTTGCCTGAAGAAGAGCTGACTTGGCAGGGGGTTGAGATGATCACAGAAGGTTGAAGGCCTGATAATTGTAATTAAATATGTGAAAAGCTGGAATAGAAGAAAGGAATTAAACTTGTTCAAGTGTGACCTCAAAAGATAAAACCAGGACCAATGGTTGGAATTGTAAATGAGTCATATTTTAGCTTATCTTATCCAGTTTTCTTTATACATATTCCTTTTGGCTAAAATTCTGGTGAGGTGCTTACTGCCCAGCTAGGAGTTTTATATTCAGGAGTTTCCAATTTCCCTGCTTCTCCTTCTTTTTTGCCTAGCAACAGGACTTGAGTCATGGCTGATCAAATGGGCACTCAAAACCTATCTGAGGTAGTGAAAAGAAATGAGTCCATGCATGGGCCCCAGCCAAGACCTTGAAGGAAATATAAGAGTCAAGCCAAGAAGAATAAAGAAGAACCCTAGTCCAAAGGGCAGGAGAGCTAGAGCCAAGAGTCAGGCCTAGGCAGAAAGAATATTAGGATGGGTGCTGGTCAAGAGCCTGGTCTGGGATCATTGCTGTGAATAGCATAATAGGAAATTAGCGCATGCAATGTCAGGCTAGCATACAGATTACAAGATGGCAAGGAGTCCCAGACAGCCAAGTTGGGGTGCAGTTGAGGAGCCTTCCTTAGGCTATTTCAGGTAGATAATCAACCATAGATCATAAGCAGTTAAACGACACTCATACAAAAACACCAACATTTGCATAAATTCCCCTAGTCTCCTTCAATTATCCTCCAATTATCCTACTTTAAGATAATCTTTTCATTACTTTGAATTTCTTCAGGACTTGTACTAATAGATCCAAGTTCCTTGTTTTAGAAATGATGAAATAGAAGCCTAGAGAGGGGAAATGATTTGTCACAGTAACTTGATAGATTATGGAAGGCCAGAGCTTGAACTATCATCCTCTGAATCACCCAGCCCATTTCTGACCCTTTGTACTCACCATGACACCCAATACAAAGATCAAGTCCCAACCTTTGCCCCATAAATGTTGGTTGAAGTAAATTAAGTAGGCAGTGGTTTGTCAAGAACTAGTGTTGACTCTTCTGTTGAAATAGCAAAAATGGAAGACCAAGGACTAAATGCAGCCTCTGCTCTAGATGCAGATTGATGTCCTTATTTGGCACCAGGGCATGAAGGGCCCCTAACCTGGCTATCTTCCCCCATAGAAGTGCTGTCCTAAGCTCTGAGCGCTGACCCAAGGAAGGTCCTGGGAACCCAGATACACCACATGAGATTCTGAGATGAGGCTGAAGAAGGGCTCTGGGGAGCCTTTGGTCCCTGGATGCCTATAAATAAAGTGCAATACTAAGTTAAAATATGGGCGATAGGTTTATCCTTGCCTGGCATTTGGGAACTCCCCCAGGCCTCCAGAGTCATGCTGCCAGAAGAAGCCATTAACTCCCACAGCTCAGGGGTAAGTGCTGCTTCCCAGCCAAGGATCATAAAATTTCAAACAGAAACCCTCCGAACCCAGGAAGATCGGCCTCATTGACAAGAAACACATGGGCAGAGCCAACACATGGAATGCATTTTGGTCTGAACGGCTTCTTTTGATGATGTTTCCAAGGGCTGAGACCACAGCTCCCAGCACCTTCATGGCAAGTGCTCAAGTCTTACTTCTCTAGGCCTTGGCATCTTGTTAGAGCTCCCAGTCTCTGGGACTGTTGACTCTTAGTGCCTTCAATGTGCCACGGGACTAGCCCTTGGCCCTTTGGGCATGGACAAATTGCGCATTGTCAGTATCTCAACCAGACCATTTCTTCTGCCACAGACTCAGAGCTATGAGCATGAGCTCTCAACTGTAGACAGACGTCTGATGTGGAATTCTCACTCTTGCTTTTACTGAGGACCATCTCTCTTCTTGTTCCACCTCCTTAAATGAGCCCCTAAGCCAACGACACATGACTTCTCCATCAGTTTCCCAACTTCACCCTGGCAGTTACCAATCCTTCTCTATTCTTCTAACTGTCGTTACTTCCCTCATTACTGAGCGCCTGTTCCAAGCCCCGGGCTATGCCCACCCACCCCTTCACACCACCCTCAAGCATTCTAGAGGTCTTTCTTCCAACCAGGCATACTTCGCCTCCTCTGTGCCCCTTCTTCCCTACCCTGAGCACTCCTCAGGGAGTGTCCCTCTCCTTTCATTTCCAGTCTTCTGGTCTTTTAGCCACATTACAGCAACTTATATGCAGGTGGATGAAAGTTTGGGGGCACGTTACCATGCTTATCTTCTAAAATTGTCTCTGCAGTGAACATGTGTGGGTGGAAGGATGGATGAATGAATGGGTGGATGGTTGGATGGTGGATGGAAAAATGGGTGGTTGGATGGGTGGATGGATTACAAAAATAAATAGTGACTTTCGCCAGGCCCTGGACTTTGTCTAACCCTAAATGTCCTATATTTGGTACAAGGATCTTCAGCACAGTACTCAGAAAAGTACTCAACATAAGTACATTTTTCTGGCCATGAGGCCAGTTTTTCTGTCCCAGAAAATGTCCCAATCTCAAGGTCCACATCATAAAGTCTTCTCTGTTCTGAGCAAAGTAATCAGAGGTCCTGGTCCTGGTCTGTGTTCAGGTCACCATTCTCAGTAAGACAGAAGACTAATTTAGCTCTTCTCCCTGGTGATCACCAGCTGTACCAAGCACCCGACAATAGCCCCCAAAAGCCTCCTGTCTCAGTTCAAGCTGCTATAACAAAATGCCACAAACCAGGTGGTTTATAAATACCAGAAATTTATTTCTCACAGAGCTGGAGGCTGGAGGCCCAAGATGGAGGCCTCGGCAGATTCAATGTCTGGTGACAGCCTGCTTCCTGATTCACAGATGGCTGCATTCTTGCTGTCCTCATACAGTGGAAGGGGTGAAGGAGCCTTCTTGGCTGTCCTTCATAAGGACACAAATCTTACTCATGAGGGTTCCACCCTAATGACCTTAACAATCACCTCCCAAAGGAACTACCTCCTTATACCATCACCTTAGGGACAGGATTTCCGCATATAAATTCCAGGGGGGATGTAGACATTCCATCCATAGCACCTCCCCGTTCCCATTTTGTCCTTTAAAAGTTTTTTGTTTTGTTTTGGTTTGGTTTGGTTTGGGTATTTTTTGGTATATCTAACTGCAATCAAATGTGTTAAAGATTTTTCTGTTGGTTTTTTTTTTTTTTTTTAAGAAAAAAACAGAGCAGAGAATTAAAAAAAAAAAAAAAAAGCCCCTGCCCAGAGGGCTTTCTGTGTAAATTAGACACACAGAGGGAGGGAGTGCAACAAGACAGGGCAGGTACCCATAGGGAGACAGGTGGCAGCCGAGGATAACTGTCTTTGTTTCTGGCCAGACCAGCCTGTCATCCGCCACCTTCGAGGCAGCTCAGGAGAAGGCTCAAGAGAGAGACCAAGAGAGAGGAGAGGGTAGTAATAAATTACTTCCAGTCATGAGTGGAAATGAAGGCAGGACTGAGCGGGGCCCAGACACAGGGCTCCTGGCTCCTGTCCTCCCTTATGTTCCTGTGTGTGTGAGAAGGAGAAAGAAAGGACAGTATTAATGAAACTGGCCTCCAACTCCCACAAGACTAAGAGGGCCAAACGGAGGGTGTTCAGGATTGGACACTGGCTTTGCCCTGTGTGTCTGTGTAGGGGTGTGTGTGTGTGTGTGTGTGTGTGTGTGTGTGTGCCTGTGTGTGTTTACTGTTTCAGTGTTAGTTTATTCTTCCAGCATATGTGACTGTGCTGAACCTTGTGTGTGGGTGACACTTTCCATCCCAGCCACGCCATAACCCTGCAGCGTTCTCTCTTCATAAATTCCAGGGCTAGAGCCCAAAGGCATCTCAGTCCAACACATCTTGTCACGTTGAAATAAAAGCAAAATTAAAGCCTAGACTTTGTGAATGCCTCATAAAGTTCCCCCAACACACCATCCAGACTCAGATTTCCCAACAGCAAGCTGCCACTTCTTAAGATACGTGTGGAATACACACGGCAAGAAAGATGGATTTTAATCCTTTTATTAGAAGAAATTACATCAGTTCAAGGCACATTATTGAAGGAGAGTGTCTTGAACAAAGCTGAGGAAAGCTGGTGAAGTCTGTTCTGTGTGGGACTCACCCTGGGTTCACTGAAGACGCACTGGGACTTCGCTGTGGACTCACAACACCTGTCTCCATCCTGTGACTGTCACACGTAAGCTATGTCCCTCTCATTCTGGAACAGCGAGCTCACAAAGTAGAGAAGAAAAGTGGGAGGCTGTGAGCACCCCAGTCCTGGTCCTCAAGTTCACCGGATTCCTTCATTCTCGCGCAGTCACCCTCCATCTACAAAAATGGCACTCCCAATTACCTAGCAGTAAATCACAGTGTTTGTTGGAATTAAGTTCTTCATTTCTTTTGCTGTCTTTGGTGACTCCAAAACGTGTTGAAGATGTGTGTCTAGGATGAGCCAGCCAGAGGAAGGGAGAAGAGATGCCTTAAGTTTGACAGTTCTGACGAATGAGTAATTAGAATGTCAGAGACTGATTCTTCAGGAACCATGGAAATAGTGAGGAGCCAGAATAAAGCAAAAGCTTTTCTTGGAGAGGAAAGTCTCTCCCTGATTTATAAGAGGGTGACAGATTTCAGCCCCTTTCAAGGTCCCCTACGGCACTGGGAATGGGAAGTGCTAAGACACAGGGAAAGAATACGGCCTCCCTAGAGGTCCCTGGGTCCACTTCCAGAGTTGAGGCAGAGCTGCATGGGACACTTGCATCCTCAATTCCTGAACCGTCTGGGGGAAAAGAGGATAGAGGGACCTTGAACCTGTGGTTCATATCTCTGCTTCTCCCACTGTGAAGAGGGAAGGTGTGGAGCGAGCCCTGATGTGTGCAATGAAAGCTGTCTTTCTGGATTTGCAAGTAGATTAATGAGGCTGGAGTTTTACAGAAAACAGGTTTCCAAACACATTAGCCACAGGCCAAACAGCTCCTCAGAGGAATTTTATTTTTAGAAGGGCCCTAAAAGTATTTCCTTTACAGTACTGAGACTCAAATCAATCCCTGTGACAACTTGACACTGCATTTACTGTAAGCCTCTGGAGATGGGAGAGCCATGTGCCCCGTCTCGCCAGAGTAGGGCTGAGCGCTCACTGAGCACGAGCGTAAACCTCCCTCAGTGAAGGCTGGGAGCACGGGGTGGGGGCGTGGGCAGGGATCTCTCCTTCCATTATGCTCATGTCTCCCACTTTTCAAGTTGTCTGACAGAAACCGCCAGATCAGAGAACCAGGTTCCTCTTCGGCTTTGTCCCAATTTGGGGCATGTCACAACTTCTCCAAGTCTCAATTTTCCTATTTATGTGAGAAAGAATTGTAGACACCATTTCCTTCCTAACCCAGGAATTACTTCCAGAACAAAAAGACCCACCTGAGGTTCCTTCAGCTTTGCAAAAGGCACATATTTACCAGCACAAATTTGAGTTGAATCATTTCTGGAGGTTTTACGTTTGAAGTGGGAAGCATTCTGAGGTGCCTGGGCTCAATCCGTTAGGTGGCCAGCTCCTGGTTTCAGCTCAGGTCATGATCTCAGGGTCTTGGGATTGAGCCCCATGTCAGGCTCTATGCTCAGTGTGGAGTCAGCTTGACAAGTCTCTCTCTCTCTCCCTCTGCTCCTCTCTCAGCTTGCTCTCTTGTGCTTTCTCTCTCTCTCTCTCTCTCTCTCTCTCTCTCTATATATATATATATATACACACATATATATAATAAATAAGCAAATCCTGAAAAAATTTTTAAAAATAAAGTGGAAAACATTTTCATGATTGCTGTTTCAATTCTTCCAACAAACCTATGATGTCTTATAGACGAGGAGACTGGGACTTAGAGAGAGTATTTATTTTCTCAGCCCCAGAGCTATTAAGTGATAATGTACAGTTCATTTGTTTCTACTGCCGAAATTCCTCAGCATTTCCCAGTTGAATTCTGTGAATGATGACAAAGAAGTTATCTGTGTGAAGAGATTAATATTGAATCGTAATTACAATAACTGCTACCAGTTGAGATTCTACTATAAGCCACGTGTTTGGGCAGTTATGTGGTTTAATCCTCACAACAACCCTGCAAGTAGGTGATATTGTCGTCATTTTATAAAGGAAAAATAAAAATGTAAACTGAGTAAGGATTCAGATCTGTGCTGTGCTGCCTTATACTCCCTAATTAGGAGAGGAAGAATTCCATAGGGGACACTTTGGAAGGTCTAACAACCTTCCCCATCACTAAGTTCTTAGGGACTTCAACTCAGGGTTGGTTTTATCAGGGACACATTTTTGAAACTTACCAGAATCTATCAGCGGTTGACTGTGGAACATCCAGAAGGTAGGATGACTTCCTAAGTCTATGAAGACTTCCTATCCGAGCGGGGAAACTCACTCTTGTCATGGGGAAATCCCCCCTTGCTAACCTTTCCCCTCCAATTACAACACATTACAGAATTTTTCCAAAAGCAATTATTTGTAGGTCTACTAAATACATCATCCTTTTCATGAGATTATAACCTTTGGGGAAACAGAACTAATACGTTATACTTTGTGTCCTTGCCTCACAAAGAATGCAAAGGAGGTACTTCATGAATACATCCAGCTGAGTTGGTCAATGGGTTGACTGGGCTGCAGGAAAATTTAGGGGAGACTCCAGTTCACCTCTCTAGAACTTTTCAAAAGGCCCTTTCAAGGGGGGGGGGGGAGGGGTGGTAAGAAGCTGCATTTGAAAGGAGCCCAAGGAAGCGAGGTCCAGACCATCCTAATGGGCCAGGAAGGTCAATCGCATACTCACCCCAGAGTGGGTAAAGTCCACACTAGAAACAATGTAAAAACAAGAGGACTTTTTGCCTTCAGGTGCCTGGCAAAATTGCGACACTGGAAATGGGGCTTGTTCCAGGAAAGGAGTAGCAAGCCTGTAGTCCCAAGGATGTCAAAGCACTGTTCTCAAGTCGGGCTCATAAAATATATGCTCCTGGGGTGGGGCAGTGGTTGCAGGGGGAGGACATCTGCCAAAGTTCTCAGAAGTCTCTCTGCACTTTTGCTCCTGGAAGGCTCCCTTCCCAGGAATATGCCCATGAATGAATCACTCCAATCACCAGCCACCTCAAGGACAGGGCTCATCCTCAGGGGCTCAAGAACTTGCTTCGCACATAGAAGAAAGCCTGTTTCACTCACCAATCATGTAGAGAGTTAAGAGGAAGAAAAGCTTAACCAGGAGTTCACATCATGTGCAATTTAAAAAGAATGCCCATATGCAGTAAACACCTCATCACATATGAGTAACTTTGTTATTTCATGAATTTTCCACCCCATCTGCCATTGCAGGGTCACAGCCTGCACCCCCCACCCCCATGCTCCCAAATGCTGCAGGGCATCCTAGCTACCTGTCATTAGCAAAGGCTAGGGCATGCTTATGCATTTTAATATCAGCTAAAGCAAGCATAGTGCAGCTAAATCTCTCTTCTTGCTCCCCGCTCCCCAACACACACACACACGCACTCCAAAGCTAATGATATGTGATTTGGGGATTTTTCCAGAGCAGGGATTCTCTGCCTCACTGTCCCTCTACAGTCAACTGCACTTTGACATATTCTATTTTCCTGCTTAAAGAAGCAAGTCTGCTATCTCATCCTGGGCTGTTAGAAAAGGAGAAACAGCAGGAATTTCATACAACTGGACCTGACCCTCCGCAGCACAAATCTGGGATGTGTTAGGGATGTGAAAACAGCCCCACATCTGCATGGCGCCTTCCGTTCTCCAAGCTCAGGACGCCTCAGACGTCACTGGGGCCTCACTAGCAAAGCAGCGGTCTCCCCGCCCAGCAGCCCAGGCCCAACCACAAAAGGCCTCCCCGGCCCTCCGCAGGCAGGTTGGACCACATCCCCTCAGCATTCCCTTGTTCCAGGCCAAATTCCGAGCTGACAATCCAATCCCCACTGGTTTGCCTTCTCCACAAAATTTTAAACGGGCGATGTGTTCCTCTTCATTTCCTGTCTCACTCCCTCCGCTGATTTTTAAACAGTTTGCCACTTACCACCCTATGGGCCTGGATGCCCTTCAGGGACCCATGGCGCCACCGTGTCCAGCTGCCGTGCAAACTCTGGCCTGTGTGCTGAGTGACCGCACAGGTGGGGACTGCGGGTTCTGTCTCCGTTCGGAGTGGAGTCTAACCTATCGAGATGGAATCCACAGGATCCAGAGGCTGACTCACTGGGACCTCAGGCTGGGGGCTCTTCCTGCAACAGGCTCTGTTCCCCTTTCTACCCCATTCCTTCTCCTCTTCCCTTAGAACTCGCATCTTGGAGTCTCTGATGGTCTGTGCTAAGGAAGGGACCGCCGTATTTTCCCTAATCACAAATCTGCTGATCACAAACAGCAGGGGAGGTGGAGATGTTGCCCTCCGCCTTTGTGGGAGATGAAGTGCACACACATAGCTTCGTTCCCGGTTCCTGGAAGGCAGGGTTCTTGTTTGGTTTGAACTCCCAAGGGAAGTGGCTATTTTGAAACCAGCCTGGGGAATATGAAGATAGCTGACCATTCTCATTGTCCAAAAAGAGAGTGAGAATATCCAGAAGGTGAGAGGCCCTCTGTGGCTAGTTTGAATACATTCTTTAAGTTTTATGTTGAAGTTGATTCTTTTCCCATACTATTTCCATAATGTTCCTTTTCTTTATTTATTTTTCCATGAAAAGCTATCCTCCTATACTCTACTATTTGTGAGTCTCAAGGCTTATTCAAAAATCTTCGGGATAAAAAAAAAAAAAAAAACAGACAACTCCCTCCAAGCATGTTATTAGTGCCCAATAATCTGAAACTTGAAACAAAACTATAAAATAAGTTCCGTTTTTTCTCCAACACTCAACGTCCCATCACACACACACACGTGCGTGCACGCCCACACACACACACACTCTGCTTGCCTCTCCCAGCCACGTTGGCACATTTCCTGGCAGCCTGGGGTGTGCCACAGCAACAGAGTCTGCCCACCCACTTCCTGAGCAGCGACCCTCCCCTAACCCTGTTGCCCCAAGTTCACCTCTTGCCCTGTCACTTCATTTTTTGAACTAATTCAAATGGAAGTGTTAATGGACGATAATGGGAAATAACCATAACAACCTTCCATATATGTGTGCAATAATATACTTTTCAAAGCAATGGACAGTTTTCAGAGATTTTACATTAATTATTTCACCTGATAATGTATTTTATACTGGCCCATCAGCTATGGAGGGCTGAAATTTTCTTCTCCGTTTCATGGATGAGAACATTGAGGGTCTTTGAGTTTGACTGTTTGGCCCAGCTACAGAGCTAGAAAGATGGGGAGCTGGGACTCGATCAGAGAGCTCTGGAACCTGGTTCCCACACTGGCTGGACAGGTGCTCGTTCAGCCCGTGTGTCTTCTCTTTGAAGAGAACAGCTGGAATAGGCAATGCCTTAATTATTTCTCAAGGCAAAGACGTGCTGGAACCATCACTGTCCTTCTTCATAGTACAGACTCTTGAGTTGTACCACCCCAGACTTACTAAATCTGAATATCTGAGCCTGAGCCAGAAACCTGTAATCTAATGTCTCAATTCCTAGGCACACTAGTATTTCCTTGAGTCAAGGAATTGGATTTCGAACAGGGAATTTCAGACTTTGGAGAAAGAAAGATCAAAGAACAATTTGAGAAATAGAAACTCTTCTGTTGAATGCCATTAATATTCTCAAGCACACGCTCATTGTGTGGTGGTCTGCACACCCCAGAATGACCAGATTCTGCCTCAGTATTGTTCCAAATGCTTACCCCCACCTCAAGGCTGCTCTACTCTGGCAAGAAGCACCCAGGATAGTTTGAAGAGAGGGGCCTGTCTTTGGCTTTCCTCTTTCATCTGCCCTCAGTCTCCATGTTCTGCTTGATGTTGTTAAATGCAAAAAAGGAAAAGAAAACATAAAAGAGTATTAGGCAACCCCAAGTCAGGCTCTATGCTGGAACAGGGAGCCTGTTTCCTCCCCTCTCTGCCTACCTCTCTGCCTACTTGTGATCTCTGTCTGTCAAATAAATAAAATCTTAAAAAAAAAAAAAAAAGAGTATTAGGCAAACACCCTCTTCCTTCCTCTCAAGAACATTCTTCTCCACTGTTTTGCAAGAATAATACATTATTATCAGGGACCGAATCCCCACTGTGGCTACATTTATGTAAAATTCAAAAACATCTGGATAATTGATTGACCTTTTCTCTTTTTACTTGAATGTGCAGCATTGTGTACAACTAGCCTGTGTCTTCTCCCATGGGAACTACTGAGGATGTAAATCCATCCCTCAGCTCTTTAATTAAAGCTACGACAACATCAAGAGGGTCTCACCCTTGTAAACACAAGCAGCCTTTCCAGGAAATAGCTCTGCCTCTTGTGTTAACAGATGTCATGGGGCAGTTGGGTGGGAGAGTGTTGTTTTAAAATTCTCAATCTGCCTCACAAGAGTTTTTTCCTTAGATGGTTCCTGGATAGCGTCACATACTTTTCTCCTTTCAACTCTCACATCACTTCGTGGAGTTTTTCTGCTCTGTCTCACTGCTGTGGTCTGAGTGTTTGTGTTTCCCCAAAATTCCTGTGTTGAAAGCCCCAAGGCAATGGTGTTAGGAGCTATGACCTTTGAGGCATAAATAGGTCATGAGAGCTTTGAGGATTACAAACGGGATTCACACCTTGTAAGAGACCTGAGAGAGAGCCCTTGCACTTTCCACCATGTGAGGACACAGCAAGAAATTGGCCATCTGCAGCCCAGAAGAGGGCATTCACCAGAACCTGCCTATGCTGGCACCTTGATCTTGGACTTGCATCCCACAGACCTGTGAGCAATATATTTCTGTTGTTTGAATTTCCCGGTTTGTGGTATTTTGTTATAGCAGCTAGAACGGACTGAGACACCCACCTTGAGCACTTGTCAGGTGGACCAGAAGTAATACAAAGGCCAACTCCTTAGACACATGACAGTCGTCATCTGTCATCCAATTTCCCTGGTTTGGGACACATTCTCATTATTTGCCACCTCATACTGACATAGTGAACAGCTTTGTAGTTATGTAATATTAGATATATCTTCCTGACTTTAAATAACTGGATGAAAAGTAGAAAATATTTTCAGAAAACCAGGATGCTTAGCGTCATGGAGACAAGTTTCCAGATACTTGACAGATTTATTCCTTTATCCAGATCTTTTCTGGGTTGTTGGTTTCAATATCTCCTTGCATGTTGCTTTGTCAACAGTAAGCAGCCTTCCATGTGAGCAGTCTTCTGTTCCAAGGAAGGGGAGCATGTTCCTGAAAGGAAGTGCTGAGCACCTTCACCTTGGGAGAAAATCGAGTCACTACAAAGGAGACCTAAGAGAACACTTCCAGAAGCAGGCAGGTGAGAAGACTGAATGTACAGGAGGTTGGGGTCAAAGATTTTGGACTCTTGAAGATAAGCAATTCTGAGTTCAGTCATGGTGGAGCAACCAGTCCTAATATGTGGTTAATGAGCAACTTGAGAGAATAGAGATAAAGGTCATTGGAACTGATTCACTTAAAGAACTGAAGGCAGAGATACCTCCATATGGATGCCAAAGTCCCAGGGATGATTCCAGCATAACAACCTGTGCTCAAGTCATCAAGAACAGCCATAGATCATCCACAAAATATCAGATGTTAAAAGTGAAAGGCAGTAAATAGAGCAGTATGACAGGATTGGCCTTCCAAAGAGGTGCCATGCCCAGACGTCCAGAAATTAGATCCTAGACCTGACCACCACTAATTTGCTGTTGACCCTAGGCAAGTCATTTAACATCTTTGAGACTTGGTTTCACTCTATGTAAGAGAAGAGGGCTAGATTGGATAATCTCTATGGCTTCCTCTAGCTCCGATGTTCAGTCCCATCTGGTTCAGGAAGGAGGCAGTTGAGGGAAGCACAGAGGCCCTAGATGATGGGTTATTGCTGCCAAAATCACCCTTTCCCCTCCCTCCTTCTGTTCTCTCATTGACATGCCCTTTATTATCTTGTTGTTGTTGATGTAGTGTTTTTTTTTCCCACAGAGTTCTGTGGGATAGGACAGCAGAGCACACACAGAGCAGATAGGAAAGGGGAGCTGGAGTGGGAAAGGGGAAGAAGGGCTTCTCCAGGATTCCCCAAGCCCCTGCTCCCCAGAGCCACAGGCCGAGGAGGCGTGTCTTCCAGGCTGGGAATCTGAGAAGGTGGAAGATCTCTCAACATCCTCCAACCCCTCCAAACTCAGCAGCCCTTTCCTGGGTGCTCCTGGTTCCAGCATCAGATCACTAGTCATTGTTCTCCACCATGTCCTGCTTTCTTTCCAAACTTCTTTGGGGGTCTGCCTCTTTTCTGTAAATGCCAAGGAGCTGAATTTGGTAGGATCCATAAAGCACAGTGTACTTCTGGTAACTGATAGTTTTTGCTAAATAACAAAACATGCTAAAATTTAGTGATTTAAAGCAATAACCATTTTAGTTGCTCCAATTCTGTTGGTCAACTGGGTGGTTATTCTGGTCTGGGATGGTTTGTCTGTGGCTAAACAGTCTAGACTAGAGCTGTCCAATAGAAATGTAATACAAACCATGTCTGCAATTTGAATTTTCTAGCAGCCACATTTTAAAAACCTAAAGGACACAAGTGAAGTTAATTTTAATAATATATTTTAAGTTAACCAATGTCCAGAGTATTATTATTTCACTGTGAATTAACATAAAAATTATTAGGAAATATTTCACATTCTTTTCATCATACAAGTCTTGAAAATCTCTATTTTACACTTAAAAAAAATTTCAGTCCATACTATGCACATTTCAAGTGCTTACCAGCCACCATATAAGAAACTGAAGGTCAAGAATGACCTCTCACTCACATGTCTGAGGTGTTAGGTGTGATGGTTGGAATGGCTACAGTGTCTGCTTTGCATAGTATCTCATCCTCCAGGAGAGCAGCCCAGATTTGTCTGCGTGACAGAAGAGTTCCTATTGGCAATAGAACCTCAGTGCACAAGTGATTTTCGAATCTCCATCTGTTCCATGTTTGCTGAAGTTCCATGGACAGAGGAAGACCCTTGACCTAACCAGGCATCAGCGTGGGAGGAGTCTGTCTGAGGATATGGTTACCAGGAGGCAACTAAAGAGGAGGCCATTTCCCCCAGACCCCCAGGTTGGAGGGAAAGCTCCCACCACTGCCACCAGCCTCTTCCTTCCTCTTTCTTAGAAAATTTCAACACAGAGGAAAGCACAGAAAAAGAAAATTAAAATAATCTGTAAACTGTACCTCCCACAAATAACATAGATAATACCATCTCCCACAAATAACCACAGATAATCCTATTTCCCAAAATTAACATAGATAATCCTATCTCCCACAGATACTGTTACCTTTTCATTATTTTTTCAATGCATTCATATACAGTCATTTTATAAATTGACAAGCAAATCATAAAATACTAACCATATCATTCAACAAAACACTTTCAACATTTTCTCACAGTGTTAAATATTCTTCTAGGATGTGAATTTTAATGGTTTCATAACATTCTATTGTATGGATATACCACAGCTTATATAAACAATCCCTTATTTCTAAAGGATTATATTGTTTCCTATTTTTCATACTTATAAATAATAACGAAATTAATCATCTTAGTCCACACATTTTCCATTCATTCAAACCCATTTGTGAAGAATGGATTCTTAGAAATAGAATTCTAAGTCAAAAAATACTGCACATTTCCAAGTAACTGATTCACTGATTGATTCAACAAATAATTACTAAGCATGTATAATTCCAGACACTCTTAAGGGTGCTGGGGACATGGCAGTATGAAAAACAGAGACCCCTACTGTCATGAAGAAGGTTACATTACACGGGAGTGAGCCTTCAATAAGGAAAGAAGTGTATTACCTAGTATGTTAGAAAGTACTAAATACTATGGAGAAAAGTAGATTGAAGATAAGGATAGGAAATGCCAGGATGAGGACAGGGCTACTAATGTAAGTAAGGTAGTCACTCATGCAGGCTTTGCTCAAAATATATTTTTCAGTTTCTTTCTTTAGGGTATACAAGATGGCGGAAGGACAGGACACGGAAAAATTACCAACCAGGTGATCCCGAAGGTCAGAATCTCTTCATCATAGGACTGGTCCAGGCTATTCTTCATCTGTAAGCAACTGTAGGATTACAACTAGACCCCAGGTAGTCAAGCTAGGGTTCCATGGGGGAGGAGTCCCTTCCTGCTGGCCCTGTGGTACAGACTCAATGGTACCCACATAACCCTTGGGAACAAATACAGTGAAGGAGATACTATGGGGCAGTGGGATCTTTGAGCCCCTGCCTTACCTCTTTGGTCAAATGTTTCTTGTGATTGCCCAGAAACCTCCCAGAGGCTACAATCAGTGCCCTTTTTTCTCAGAAAGCTCAAACCACAAATACAAACCCTCTTCCACCTTTATAAAAAGGCTTGCAAATATTGAACCTTGAGGATATGTGTTTGATGAATGCACGGCAAATTAAATAGTTGAGTGAGTTTTTTGAGTTAAGAAAAAGAAACAGCTTTATCTGAAGAGGGTGAAGAGAACTTCACTAGTTACACAGCACACCTGTGGTATTAGGGAGGCTGAGTGAGATCAGAAAGGTGATAGTAGTCTCATGAAAAGAGAACATTAGCCTGGTTGTTATTCCGCCACTGCTGACTACACTCAAGTCCTCAGATGCAGTATTGATCTCGAGAATTGCCATATTTTTATCTAGACATGGATAACACAAAGTAGTATGCATCTATACCATTGAGGCCTGAGTCCCAGAGGCGTCTAGAATGATCTCCCATAAACTATCCTTTGTCACTACTCACAAAAGCATTCATTCATTCAACCAGCAAGTGTTTATGATGGGCATGTTATATGCCAGGTATTTATTCTAGGTGTGGAGAAGAACTGCTCTGGGTGTCAGAGATAAGCCAAAAAGTCTAGATCAACATTCTATGGGGAGAGGTAAATACACAAGCATCTGAATGCAACCAGATAGCAATAAGTACTATAGAAATGAAGAAAGGGTGATGCAACAGAAAATGACTAAGGGGTTTCTTCAAGTTGGGTGTTCAGGAAAGTCCTCTTTGAAGAAGTGACATTGAAGTGGAGATCTGAATGACAAGTAGGCACCAGACCTGTGAAAATTAAAGGCCACAGGGAGGCCCAAATACCCTGAGGCATGCTTATGAAAGAGGATATGCCAGAGTAGCTGAAGCATGGTGGGTGACAGGAAAATGGTGTGAGATAAGGGTCAGGTAAGAAAGCCTTGTAGGAGTTTGGGTTTTAATTGAAAAGTCATTGAAGAGCTTTGAGTAAGACACTGCACACCATGGAGTGCCTGGGTGGCTCAGTCAGTTGAGCATCTGACTCTTGATTTTGGCTCAGGTCCTAATCTCAGGGTGGGATAGAGCTCCATGTCAGGCTCCATGCTCTGGAGACTGCTTAAGATTTTCCTTCTCTCTCTCTCTCCCCTTACCCCTCCCATGAGCTCCCTCACCACTGGCACTGGATTACACTCTTTGTTTCTTAAAAAAAAAAAAAAAAAAAAAAGACACTGTGCATCTTATTTGTGCATGAAAAACTGAGAAAGAGGTTGAAAGCAAGAGTGAAAACAGAAAGACCAGCAAAACAAAAGAAACTACTGCTATAATCTTGGTGAGAGACAGAAGGATTAAGGCAGTAGCAGTAGAGAAGAAAGGAGCAGACTGATTTTGTTACACTTTTCAGTAGGTTTCTGATGGACAAGATGTTGACCTTAGCTAGTGGGTGAACACTGAGACCATTTACAGAAATGAGAAGACTATGGGAACAGCAGATTATCTAGACATGGATAACACAAAGTAGTATGCATCTATACCATTGAGGCCTGAATCCCAGAGGCATCTAGAACGATCTCCCATAAACTATCCTTTGTCACTACTCACAAAAGCATTCATTCATTCAACCAGCAAGCGTAAAACTCAAAACATCTGTTTTGTTCCAGTCAGGTTGGAGAGGCCTACTACGCGTCCAATGGCGATGTTGTGTAGGCAGTTGGAAATGGGCCCAGAATTTCAGGTAGAGATCAGGTTTGCAAGTCACAAATATAAATTGGCAGGACATGAATGTGGCTCAGTGTAATCTTTCATTAAACTCCTCTCACTGACGTGTCCAATGATAAAATGAATTCTTGGTCATACAGAGAGTGAGGAACACTAACTCAGCCTTATCAAACCAAATCATCTGTCACTCAGCAAGTCACTTCTTCGTCTGTGAAACGGAGTTACCAGGAAAGGTTGTTTTAAGACCAAAGAAGCCAACATTTTTAAAAGCACATAGTAGGGTCTCCAGCACAACGTTGGCCTCTTTGACCGAGTGGCTGTCTGCTCTATTCAGTCTAAAATGCCTGCTGGAAAAATCCGAGAAAAAATATAGGGACCACCCTCAGAAGGCGCCTGCCCCGTGCCTCACAGGCCCTTTTGTTGACAGCTTTGGTGAAGGCAGAATTGACACTGTGCAGAGCCCTCGCTTGAATCCTAAATCAGCTGCTTCTGGGGCGGGGGGGGGGGAGCAGTGATGAATTTCTTGACAGCCATGCTATCTGCCAGCTGATAACATATTTTTCACAGATTATTAGACTTGAGCCAAAGAAGCAACAGTAAAAACACATTCTACAAATATTATTATTGTTTCTGAGTGGAGATTTGTTTAGTTCTCTCTCTCTCTCTCTCCTCTCTCTCTTTTTTTTTTTTTTCTGTAAGAGTGCTTTCATGGAGCCTATTTTGGGGGCTGACTTGAGTTGTTTTCCTGGCTGCGCTCCAGGGAGCTTCATAGCAAGGGTTGCTCAAGCTGCAGATAGTGGTTTTGTGGCTATTTGTTGCTGCTTTTAAGTGCCCCAAAGACTTCTCATTCCCACGTCTTCCTACTTCAAAAAGGAGGTGCCGGACTCCTGACCACTAACGACGAGTGTAGATCCTTTGAAATCAAGGGGTTGGGAGGCAAGGGGGATGGGCTACTCTTAAGTCCATGGTCATTTGCTCCCTTCTCATGACAGTGGCAATTCTGCACTGGACCTGCTCCAGGATCCTGGTGGGAAAATCTGTAGACGAACTGCCACAGCAAACAGCACCCTTGGGGAATGTTCTTGTGGTGTTTCTGTCATAAAGGGGCCATTTGCACTCTAGAGGTTTCCACAGAGGACACCAGCCCAGCATAGTGTGTCACGAAGAGGACACAGGGCAGGGGCCTGCTGTGAACTCCTCAGACCCTCCATGCAGGAGGTGGGGGCAGGTCTGCTGCCAGAAGGCCAGGGCCATGGTGGGCCTGAAAGGCCTGCAGAGATGTGCTTTGACCAGCTCAATGAGTATTTAATTCTGGGTGAATAAATTAAGCCTTTACCTGGAGGCTTCTCCTGGAAGCACTGGTACCAGCCCCCACTCTGAATTTGCTGGGACTTGCTGGGAATCTTATAACCTCCCCAGAGCTTCTGCCTGAATAGAGAACTCTTTCCCCTAAATTCTTTAGAAATGGGTCAGGTTAGGCCAGAAGGTGAGTGTCTCCTGCTGGCAGCAAGTGGGGTAATGAGGAATAGGCAGGAATTCAGGAGCATAACCAAAGCCAAGAGTTCTGTGAGCTTCACCCTGGTAAAGCATTCTGGTCTCAAGTTCCCCTGCTTTCACCAGCATTTTCGTCAAGAACACAGAACTACTGCTCCAGTAATCCCATGAATGACAGAGGTCCTGACCCATTCACACACAGGAAGGGAAGAAATTCCTCGCCTTACATTTCCACCCTCTGTGTTCCCTGGGTGAGTTTCCCTGACATCCTACAGAGAATGTCTGTCAGGCCCAGGGTAAAATGGAAAGGGGGAGATCTCCAGGCTGGATCTGGCTCTGGGTTTCTCTGAGCAAACTTCAGTTATTCAACACATAGAGATTGAGCTTCTTGCAAGTGCCAGAGATTTCCTCGAGGCAGCAGTCCAGAGGCAATCTGCCCTCTGGGTTCATGAGTTAATGGAGCACACAGGTAAGGACACCTCCCTGAACCTCAGTTTTCCTGTTGATGAGGTGTGGGTAACAGAAGCAACATGGAAACGTGTAAATGCCCAGCAGCGTATGAGTGCATCACAAGCTTGGGGTGTAAGCTTGAGAAGTGTATATAGCAGAACAAACAGAGGAACAGGAACCATAATTTGTCAATATGGATGAATAAGTGAAAAAAACCACACTGGAGAAGGATACATTACTATGATTATTCATATAAAGTTTTAAAGTGTGAAAAACAATAATAGATTGTGGATACATCTTTTCATAATAAAGGCAAGGATTTATGCATGGGAATGATACGTCAAATTTGGAAGAGGGTCTCAGGACTTCTGTGTTCATGGGACATAAATGAACTCTTGAAAGTGTAGAACATAATACCAGAAGTTAAAAATTCAACGGAAATCTCAGAACGAAGTTGAAGACAACTTTCAGAAAATATAGCAAAAATCTAGAAATAAAGACTAGAAGTGGGAATACACAAACTTGGAGGATTCATTAGGAGGTCCAGTAACTGAGTAATAGAAGTTCAAGAAAAAAAATCCAGAGAAAACCAAGGAAAGGAAATTATTGATAAAATAAAAATTTCTAAAATTTTAATTTATAAGGCTGTGGGTCATTAGGAACCATTATCTAACCCAATGATTAAAAATAGACCCACATCATGGCATATCCCTGGAAAATGTCAGAATATTGGTATACCTGTCAGGGTAAAAAGTGCTGGGTTCTGCAACAGGCAATGAAAAATCTTAGCCATTTAACAAAACCAAAGTTTGTCACTTATGCAAAGCTTATATAGTTTAGGTGTTCCAGCTCTACCTTATAAATGTGTCACCTGGATCATGAGTTTCCTGAGGTAAGTAGTTGTGGGAGGAGGAAATAAGGTTGGAGAAGGCACACTGGCTTGGACCTTCTTAGATTGGAGGTGACATGTGTCACTTCTCTCACACCACTGGACAGAACTAGTCACATGGCCCTAATCCAACTGTAGGGGAGTCTGGGAAGCTAGGAAAGCACAGGTAATACTTAATATTCTGCATGCCAATAATTGGAAACAAAAGGAAAATCTTTACAATTGGTTAATGACACAAGATCAAGAAGCAGAATGGTTTTACATCTCTCAGTAAAAATACTGAAAATGAGAAGTCAGTGGAGTAACACTTTCAGACATTTCAAAGTGATTTATAACTTAGAATTCGATACCTAGCCAAACTAGGCTAACCAGTCTTCTTCAAGACAATGTAATTGACAGACTATCTGAAGTATCTGAATATACTGAGAGAAAAACTGAAAAGTTGGCAATGAATTTGTTGCATTAGTCATAGGTACTTAGGAAATTAAGAAAATGGGAAAAAAGATAATTATTAAATCCAGAGAAAGCAAAAAGTTGTGCAGGGAAGGAATTTAATTACAGCTTACTACACAGCTCAGCTGTGAATTGCAGGATAGTTATCATGCATCCTGAATATTGATCTAATCAAAACTGTGCTCTAAATATACTAGAAAGGGTTGGAAGAACGCACGTGGAGGGTGGAGTGGGATGGAAGAAAGACAGCCAAACTTCATCTTTTATCGTGAAAGTTAACTGATAATTCCTAAAACTGAAAAAAGGTAGCGAGCATGTTATTAAGAGGTAGGAAGTCAATACGAAGAGAACTAGACAGAGGAACCAACAAGTGGCTGCATATTTGTATTTATCAATACAAATCAGTAAGTCAAGCCTTTTATCTGCCTTTCTTCAACAATCTAATGGCATGTTCCATACCCATATAGATATGCCTACGGTTATCTACTGTTTGGGTTCTCCATCCTGCTGTAGAACTGACTGATTATAGGGCTTAAAAATTAATTATTTTTACAAGTTTAATGTAGCAGTAAATTCTTTTTAATTCTTAAATTCTTTTACTTCTATATATTTCTGGCAGACCAAAAGGATAAATAATATAACAAATACCCATGAGCCTACTAGCTCATTGTAAAGATAAAACATTTGAGGCTCAACAAAAACTCCTGAGTGTACCTTCTGGCAAACTCCAGAGTGTGCCTTTTCCTTTTCAGAGATAATTTTTCTAAATTTGACATATCATTCCCATGCATAAATCCTTGCCTTTATTATGAAAAGATGTATCCACAATCTATTATTGTTTTTCACACTTTAAAACTTTATATGAATAATCATAGTAATGTATCCTTCTCCAGTGTGGTTTTTTTCACTTATTCATCCATATTGACAAATTATGGTTCCAGTTCCTCTGTTTGTTCTGCTATATACACTTCTCAAGCTTACACCCCAAGCTTGTGATGCACTCATACGCTGCAGGGCATTTACACGTTTCCATGTTGCTTCTGTTACCCACACCTCATCAACAGGAAAACTGAAGTTCAGGGAGGTGTCCTTACCTGTGTGCTCCATTAACTCATGAACCCAAAGGGCAGATTGCCTCTGGACTGCTGCCTCGAGGAAATCTCTGGCACTTGCAAGAAGCTCAATCTCTATGTATTGAGTAACTGAAGTTTGCTCAGAGAAACCCAGAGCCAGATCCAGCCTGGAGATCTCCCCCTTTCCATTTTACCCTGGGCCTGACAGATATTCCCTGGGAATGTCAGGGAAGCCTGCCCAGGGAACACACACTGTAGAAATTGAAAGTGGGGAATTCTGAACGAAGACTTTTAAAAAACTCGATCTGTGATCTTATATTTGGGTCTTCTTTAGTTTTGTCAGTTCTGCTTCATAAATATAAAAGCCTTGGTCTTAAGTGAATATTTATTTATGATTACATTTTCTGGATGAAATCGTTATGAAATGCTTTGTATTTATCAGTTAGCCATTGTGAAATGGCTCTCTTTTTTCTATTCATATGACTTGCCTCAAAGTATTTTGTTTATCTTCCTCTGTGAAGTGTCTATTGAAATCTTAATTATGTTTTATTTTTATTATAGAAGTATAAGAATTCTTTATATATTCCAAAGAGAAGTTCTTTGTAGATACATGTAAGACAGGCATTTTCTCCCAGTCTGTAGCCTTCCTTTTTCATTTTCTTAATGATGACAAAGAGCAAAACTTTCTATTGTTTACAAAAATTAAACAATTTTTTTCTCTTTTTTTTTTCATTTTTTATTTTTTATTAACATATAGTGTATTATTAGCCCTAGGGGAGCAGGTGTATGAATTGCCATGAAAAATTAAACAATTTTAAACAATTTTTATAGCTCAGGGTTTTCCCCTTTTTTTCTTATCTCCTTTCCACAAAATTTTTGCTTGTTCCAAATTTGCAAAGATTTTCTCTCTCTCTCTCTCTTTTTTTTTTTTTTTTTGCTCTCTTCTAGAAGCTCTTCCATTTTAGTTTTTACTTTTAGATCTATGATTCATTTCAAGATCATACTTATATAAAGGATGTTAAGTGCTAAAGTTCATTTTTTCCAAATGGATAGCCAGCTTTACTGAAAAAATTGTACAATTCCCATTAAATTACCTTGTACTTTTGGTGAAAATCAACTGTCCATATATGTGTGTGTCTTTCCTCAACTCTCTATTTTGTTCCATTGATCAACATGTCTATCCTCACATAAGAATTACACTGTGTTATTTATAGTAGCTTCATAGTTAAGTCTTAAAGTCAAGTAGTTTAATCCTCTCAATTTCTTTCTCTTTTAAAAAAGTATTTTGGTCTGGACACCTGGGTGGCTCGATTGGTTGGACGACTGCCTTCAGCTCAGGTCATGATCCCGGAGTCCCGGGATCTAGTCCCGCATCGGGCTCCCAGCTCCATAGGGAGTCTGCTTCTCCCTCTGACCTTCTCCTCGCTCATGCTCTCTCTCACTGTCTCTCTCTCTCAAATAAATAAATAAAATCTTTAAAAAAAAAAGTATTTTGGTCTAAGTCCTTTACAATCACATAAATATTAGAATTAGCCTATGTAATTCTTAGTAAAAAAACATACTGGAATTATTGTTAGGGTTCTATTGTATCTATGATTCATTTTAGGGAGAATATTAATAATATTGAGTCTTCTGATCTAAGAACATGATTTATCTTTCAATTTATTTAGGTCTTCTTTAATTTCACTCCATTATGTTTTGTAGTTTTCTTTGTACAAGTCTGCCATACAATTGTTAAGTTTATCCCTAAGTATTTCAAGGGTTTTTTTTATATTATTGTAAATTGTCTTTATTTTTTACTTCATTTTCCAATTTTTATTACTAATAGATAGAATTGAAATGAATTTTTATTTATTGACTTTATCTTGTGATCTGGCAAGACACATTTATCACCATTAGCATTTTTTGTAAATTCATCAGGATTTTTCAGGTGCAAGATTATCATTTGTGTCCTCTAGTAAAATGTTGAAATGAAGTATTAAGTTCTAGTTCAAGATGGCAACATAGGAGGCCCCCAAATTCACCTCTTCCCACAGATACACTCTATCTCATCTAAATATGGAATAATTTGCTCTGAAAGAAATCCAGAAACCAAATGAGTGAATCCTATACATTGGGCAGATGAGGGGGGAAAAAGAGCAGGAGAAACGGAGACAGAATTTCTCCATAAACCCTACCCCTGGCATGGCAACACACACTCAGGAGAGAACTTACAACTCCCAGCTTCTCAAGAAGTGATGGGTTTGGACCCAACATCTAGCGCCCCAACTTTTTTCCAATCAGCTTGCATCTAGGTGCTGCCTGAGATCCTTCCTTTGAGAAACTGATAGGTCTTGACACACCCTCAACCACTGGGAGCCACTAAGAATGAAGAGAGCAACTTGGACCACAAAGGTCTGAGAATCAATAAGGATCTCTGGATGGGCTTATTGATGAATTTCATCTCCTACATGAGACCAGTCTATCAAGACTACAAGAGGTAGCTATTTTATCTAATGCACAGAAACCAACACAGAGAGTCAGGAAAGGTGAAAAACTAGGAGACTATATTACAGACAAAAGAAAAAGGTAGGGGTGTATTGGTGGCTCACTCATTAAGCACCTGCCTTCAGCTCAGGTCATGATCTCAGGGTCCTGAGATAGAGCCCTATATCAGGCTCCCTGCTCAGCAGGAAGCCTGCTTCTCCCTCTCCCACCCCCTCTGCTTGTGTTCCCTCTCTCCCTGTCTCTCTTTCTTTCAAATAAATAAATAAAAGCTTTAAAAAAAAAAAAAAAAAAAAGAAAGAAAGAAAAAGATAAATCTCCAGAAACCAATCTTAATGAAATGGAACTAAGTGATTTATATAATAGAGTTCAAAATAACATACATAAAGATGCTCACCAAAGTCAAGAGAACAATGCATGAAAAAGTAAGAATTTCAAGAAAAAGAGAAAATATTGAAAAGTACTAAATAGAAGTCATAGAGCTAAAGAATACAATAACTGAAGCAAAAATTCAGTAGAAGGGTTTAACAAGAGATGAGATCAAGCAGAAGAAAGAATCAGGAAACTCAAACAGGGCATTGGAAATCATTCAATTAAAGAAACAAAAGAAAAAGAGTAAAGATAGTTTAAAAAGACTTCTAGGACACCATCAAGAGAACCAATATATGATATGCATTATAGAGGTCTCGAAAGGAGAAGAAATGAGCAGAAGCTTATTCAAAGAAATGGTTGAAAACTTTCCTAATCTGGGGAAGGAAACAGATAACCCAGATCTAGAAAGCCAAAGAGTACAAAATAAGGAGAACTAAAGAACTCATACCAAGAGACATTATAATTAATGTGTCAAATTAAAGACAAAGAAAGAATCTTAAAAGCAGTAACAGAAAAGTAACTTGTTACATACAAGGGAACACCCATATGACTAAGCATATTTTTCAGCAGAAACCTAGCAGAACAGAGAGAGTGGATGGTATATTTAAAGTTCTGGAAGAAAAAAACTGCCAACCAAGAATACTCGACCTAACAAAGTAGTACTTCAGAATTGAAGAAGGGATAAAGAGTTCCATACAATGAAAAGCTGGAGGAATTCATCACCACTAGACTGGCCGGCCTAGACTGGCCGGCCTAGACTGGCCTTACAAAAAATGTAAAAAGGAATTCTTCAAGCTGAAATGACAGGATGCTAGTTAGTAACGTGAAATCATGTGAAAGTATAAAACCCACTGGTAAAGTTAAATTCAGAATACTCTAATATTATGATGGCTGAAGGCAAATCATTTATAAATCTCGTACAAAGGTTAAAACATGAAAATATTAAAATAACTAAACTACAATAATTTTTAGTGTATATACAATATAAATAGATGTAAATTGAAACACGAAAAACAAAAAGTGTGTGGGGGAGTAAAAATGTAGAGCCTTTATATGTATTTGTAGTTCTTATTAGCTTAAAATAAATAGTTACAAGTATAGGATAGTTTAAGTACACATCATGGTCACAACAAAGCAAAAACCTACAGTAGATACACAAAAGAGAAAAAAGGAAATCCAAGCATCCCACTACAGAAAATCATCAGAACAGAAAGAAAGATAACAACAGAAGAAGAAGGGATCAAAAGAACTACCAAACAACCAGAAAACAATTAACAAAATGGCAATAGAAAGTCCATACCTATCAATAATTACTTTAAATACAAAGGGAATTAATTCTCAAATCAAAAAACATAGCTGAATAGATTTAAAAAAAAAAAAAAAAAAAAAGCAGACCCAACTCGATGCTGCCTACAAGAGACTTCAGCTTTAAAGACACACATAGACTGAAAGGGAAAAACATCTTCCATAAAATGGTAATCCAAAGATAGCAGGTTTCTGCACTACTGCCTGATATTTTGTAAGGTCATTGCCCTTATACTTGAAAAAGAATGGCAAACTGCCCCCACGCTCTCGGTGTGTTTCTTTAAGGATAAAACCAACCTATCCTAGCAGCTTCTACCCCTAGGCAAAGGACTTCACTAACTAGAATGAGTTCTCACAAACTACTATATGTTTTAGACCTGAACATTTAACATTCCTCCTCTTTCATTTTAATACCAGAGCGCACTTTAAGGGCATGGCTGAGTAGGGCACTGTACCCAGCAAGTTAAGCACATGCAGCCTCTGTTGTCAAAGTAGAAAACATCATGAAGAAGGAGTACAGACAATTTGACATAAACACTGAGTAATAATTCCTTTAAGCCTGTGGTCTACTGTGCCTACAGGATGCCAAACATCTGGATGGAAGATGCAACATTCAGTCAGGAATCTCACTATTCTTCCAGATAATTGAATAGACTTTTATTGTGAATTGCATAAACCTAGCAATTATAATAGTTATGCCAACTTATATTTCCATGATTTACAACTGCAGGATACATATATGTATAAGTATGTGCATGTGTTTACATGACTTCACTTAATTACCATATCCTTATGGAATAGACTTAATTACCCAATTTTACAGATGAGGAAGTTGAGAACCTTTGTCAAGCATGTACTGATCTCATACTCTGCGCCAGATACAAACCCTACAAATGAGAAATAAAACAGTCCCTGCCTTAAAGGTGCCCACAGACCAAAGGAGGAGGTCAGAATTTGAATGAACCTGACTTGCCCAAGGTCACAGCTATTTAGTATAAGATATGTGACTCCATCCAACTTTTCTGGTACCAAGTTCAGCACTCTTTTCACAGCTGCCACCAAGAAAGTCCAGATGCACTTACAGGGCACAGAACAGAAAGGGGAAGGGATAAAGGTGTACTAAATTTGGAAGAGTCTCATTATTAACACCAAACTCAGAAACGAAGCACAACCCATTAAAGTTACAGTTTTGGAGATTATGGCCCAACATTAGAAAATCTTTTGATGTAATGGGTTGAAGAAACAAACAGGAATGGCATGTCTACCCATGTTCACTTTGTACACATATGGGCAGACAAAGGACAAGAGCATGGGTAAATTTAAACAGCTGGATTTTCTTCATGTAGCAGGGCAGTTAGTGGCTGAAGTTTCCTTCCTTCCTTCCTTCTTTTTCTCCCTCTCTTTCTTTCTCTTTCCTATTACTTTCTAGTTTTGTTGATGTTGCTAAAATATAAACTATAGGTAGGAAATAAGAGATAACATGGGAAGATTAAAGTTTTCGCAGCTGGGCAGACCCAGATTCAAATCCTCAGCAAAAACATGTGTTGAGTCAGGTTTTTAGGATACAGACTGTAAAACACCACCTGTTCTAAAGGGATTTACCATCTATCTTTTTTTTACCTATTCTGTAAGCATTTATTATGAACCTTTTTTTTTTTTTTTAAAGATTTTATTTATTTGACAGATAGGGATCACAAGTAGACAGAGGCAGGCAGAGAAAGAGAGAGAGAGGAGGAAGCAGGCTCCCCGCTGAGCAGAGAGCCCGATGTGGGGCTCGATCACAGGTCCTGGGATCTTGACCCGAGCTGAAGGCAGAGGCTTTACCCACTGAGCCACCCAGGCGCCCCTATTATGAACCTCTTATAAGTCAGAGACCAAAAGAAAAACTAGTGATATAAAGATAAATAGGACTTAGTCCTTACCATAGTTTACTGGAGAGAAACAATCATGGAAACAGGTAAATGCAATATAATGTAGAGAATAGAATCACAAAGTTGGGCATTTGGGAGCATAGATAAACACTTGATTCAGGGGCGCCTGGGTGGCTCAGCAGGGAGCCTGCTTCTCTCACTCTCTCTGCCTGCCTCTCTGCCTACTTGTGATCTCTCTCTCTCTCTCTCTGTCAAATAAATAAATAAAATCTTTAAAAAAACAAAAACAAAAACAAAAAAAACCACTTGATTCAACCTGGGTGAGGGAAGTCTAGGAAGCGATGGCCCTGGAAATGAGCTCTTAAGTATAAGCAAAACTTGGTTAGAAAAAAGGGGACTGGGTGGGGAGGCAGAAAGACGTCCCTGGCAGAGAGGAAGATGTGAGGAATGGTGTATTTACATAATCATCAGTGTGGTTTTGCCAGAGCATAGAATTTGAAGCAAGGGATGAGATTGGATAAGGAGGTGGGAACCAGCTCAAATGAGGCTTCGTACACCTCCAGGGGGCAGTGTGGATTTGAAGCCAGGAAGACAGGTGTCAAGGGGGTCAGCTTTACAGCTCAGACAAACACTCTAGAGCCCTGTAGAGGGAGAATGTGAATGGGACAGCCAGGTTGCAGGTAAAGGTCTCCTCTAGGGGTTCAGAAGAAACATGAGTCTGCACTAGGACAGGGTTCGTCAGCAGGGAGATGACGGTGATGGGAACCAGATGGCAAGACAGTCCCTAACAATTCCAAGAGCTCAGTGAAAAGTAGAAAGGAAGTATTATCTTAAGCTTGGAGAAAAATTTTGTAAAAGACAGCCTGGGAAAGCTTAGTAGATAGAGGGTAGAGGAGATGAGCAGCCCTTTAAAGAAGGAGAAGACACGGGTGGAAAAAGGGGACAGATCCTAGGGTGAGGAACAGAATTAACAAAGGCAAAGCCGTAATACGTAAGTTGAGTTCACAGAAGACAGTCAACCAACAGTAAGAACATGTAACATTTGACAGGCCCTCTATGTTGTAAATTCTCCTCCCCATACAGAGAAGGAATTGAGCCAGATAGATTAGTTTTTCTACCCCAAACCCCCGTTTTCCTGAGGCATAAAGAGAGGCTACCATGAGCTCAAAGTCGAGAAAGATTCAGAAGTTCTAGACTATGATCCAGAAAAGAAAACACAGTCCCTCCTGATGGCATGAAAGCTCTGATGGTCTTGTGACTCCAGGCTGTGGCCAGACAAGGGCAGAGCCTCCTTCCCCTGCTCTGGCTTTCTCATTCCCCACCTCCAGCCCCACTCCCTGTCATCCAGTGACAGACAGAAGTGACTGGCTGACCAGCCGTGCCAAGGAAAACAGAAGAGTGAGACGGGAAGAAGTGGGAAGGAAAGTGCTAACGTGACCAAGGGGTCAACGGCGAAGAGGAGAAAAACAGTGTCCAAGGTGAGAGGTTCCCTCGCCAACCTGAATGTCACAGGAGTGCACAGCGTCAGACAGGAAACTTTATACTTTGTGGGACATTTGCTCCCTGTCTCAACTACTTGTCTCTGTCATTTAGCACTTACCATCTTGTGTCACTTAGGACAGTCGGTGAATAAAGAAGCGTAGCTATGTTTCAGTAAAACTTTGTTTGTGGATCCTGAAATTTGGATTTCACAAAATGTTCACATCTCACAAAATATTCATCTTTGATATTTTTTCAATCAGTTAAAAATGTAAAAACCATTCTTAGCTCACGTACCAAGTACGGCCAGTGGGCTGGGTTCGGTGTGTGCACTGTGATTTGCCATCCCTGGTTTAGAGGAAGGGTCTCATATAGATGAAGAGCTGGGATCGGTCAAGTAGCATAGAGAAGTCATTCCCAAACCCACAGTCCTGTGGGCTCTGGATGGGATGGATATAGGGCAGAAAGTGAAGAATAGAACTGTTTCTCCACTTTCACAGGTGCTTCTCTGGATAATGATAAGCTGTTTAGTAATGTAGTATGCCACTCCTTTACCCATAATCAAGGATGTAGCGATTGGGCTTTATATTGCTTTTATATTAATTAAATTTTGCAATACTTCTTCCTGTATTTCTATAAACCATATCATGGTATTCAAAAAAACTCATAATAAAGCAATAGCCATGCGTATTTTGGCTATGATATGCTCCTGTGGCTACTAAGGAAGCCAGGTAACACCAAGGGGTGTACCTCGCGGTGGCCTCAGCTGCCCATCTGGGAAATGGCTGTACCTCTTGCGAAGCTGTGAGACCCGTTCTTGCCCAACTGGCTGCTCCCACTTGTAAGGTTTTTATATGTTCTGCAGATACACGGTGTTTTATTGACCCTCCCAAGTCTCAATCTCTTCCTCTGCTAGACACTAAATGATCTTTCCTAGTTTGCAAAGATTTATGGGGTCTTGCTTGAAAAATACTTAAGAATCCTTGGGCTTTGCCTTTCTCCCAGCAGCGTAGCTGAGGGGTAGCTGTGCATCAAAATAAGGTGATTAGGAAGATTGACGTACAAGATTCTTGACAAAGAGCCCAACCACTTTCCTTGGCCTGGGCACAAGTCTCCAGATTTCTAAATCATCAATATCATATCAAATTCTGACGCTAAAACCACTCAATCTCCCCTCCTCCTGGCCCACTGCACCCAGAATAAAAGGATTCATGTTGTTACACTTCCCTTCTTTTCTGCTTTCTGGAAGCAGTTACTCCTTCTTATTAGAGAAGATGTTGGAGAGACTGCTGCTGACCTGTTGCTTCATCTATGCTCCAAGACTTCTAATTCCCCAGCTACCTCCTTAAGAGGTGAAGACAAAAGGAAGGAGGCAAGAGGAAGAAGAGAAGCCCTGGAGAAAATGAGGATGCATAGTGAGGGTTCTTTCTCCTGACACTGCTGCCCTCAGCTAGCCATGATGGGCAGGAAAGGAGCCAGCCACCCATACTGGTGTGTGATCCCACAACTTGAACCTGAAAGGACCCTGCCAAAGGGATTTTGCAGAACCAACGATGGAATCCTTTGTTGCAAACATTTCCAACAAGCCAAAGCTCACAGGACTTGCTTGGCTGGTAGTGGAGAGCCCTCCCCTCATTGCTAGTATGTGGGTAAGATGGAGGCACTTCTCCCAACTCCCCGGATACAGTCAAAAACCCACTTTCTGCCACAAGGCATGAGGTTGGTTCAGCTGGCTTCCCACAAATCTGGTTCTGAAGGAAGCGCACAGCTCCTCTGAAAACACATTCATTCTCCTCTCCCATTTGATCTCTCTTCCACATGCTTTTTGGATTAACGCTGCATTTTGTTTCCATCTGTTTTCAACTCTTGGTTAGAAACGTCCAGGGCAGGCTCTAGCCTTCTACATGGCTGGGAGGTCCTCTGCAGGGCACTGTTCCCAAGCAGGGCCCGTGGAAGATCACCTGCATGTCTTCCTCCCAGTCCTCAAACACTGAGTGAACACCTCCTACGTGTCAAGTGTTATGCCATCCATCAGGCACTTGGAGGTGCCACGTCACGCTGCTGTGCAAAATTCACACAGGCTCCCTGTCACTTGAGTAAAAGCTCAAGTCATTACAGTGACTGGCAAGACAAAAGATGACCCCGCTCCCCACCCCCATCCCTCTGACCTCACCTCCTGCAACTTCTCTGATGCTCCAAAGCAACTCTGGTCTTGCTGCTGGGCGGTTACCACACCTGCCACCTTCTGCCTCTGTGCCTTGGCACTGGCTGTTCCCTGCATACCCCCCACCCCCCGCCCACTGCCCCAGAATGTACCTTCCCCAGGTCACTAACTTTCTCAACTTCAAATCTTTGCTCAAATATCACCTTTCAACAAGGCTGATACTGACAATACTGCCAACAACTGCAAGCCTTCACAGGCACACCTGACCCCCCTTTACCCACTCTACATGTTCTTTTTCTGCAGCACTTATCACCTACTGCCTTGGCCCAGTTCCCTAGAAAAGTATCTTTAAGGAATGCAATCCCAGGGAAGCAGACATGGGGGAAAAGGGGATAAAGCATAGAAGCAGGGAGAGCAGACCTCAGGGAATATGTTTTCCAAATGGCCATATGTTGTAAAAAGTGATGGCTAGATCCCACGGGACGTCTATAGAGAGGCTGAATGAAGCAATTCCTCTCCAAACAATCTGCCCAGGGGAGGAGAGAAGAGCGTAGCCTTTGGTCTCTATCTCTCATTGGTTGAAGTCTGCCCTCTCGGTGTTAACTCCCTTGTATTTCCAAGTGACGTGAAAGCAGATGAGCCCAGAGAAGATTCCTCACCTCCATGGGAACAGGAAGCCTGTTCAGTGCAGAAGATGGGAGGTGAAAGACAGGTACCAGGCGGAGACCTCTGGGGCATGTCTGGGGGGCCACCTGAGGGACAGCTCTTATAGCTGGCCCCTTAGCTGTAGGAGTAGCAGTGATGGGTGGCTCCAGGGCTGCACCAAAGTGAAGGCACCACAGGCTCCGGACTGTCAGGCACAGAATGAGCCATTGCCAGGCCTGCTCCCTGCCAGGCCAGGTCCGTGGATCTGGACTGGGCAAAAACTGGGTCCTGTATCACCTCCCAACATGGGACCCATCTCCCTTGGCTAGAAATCAAGCTCCACAAAGTAAGATCTTTGTGTGTGTTCCCTGATTTGCCCCAGGAGTCTAGGAAAAGCCCTGGTTCAGGATAGGTCCTCAGCACACTACTGAAAGAATAAAAGGGCAGCAGTACTAATGAATGAGATACAGTCCCTGCCCTCAATGAACTTACAGGTCCCGGGGACACAGACAAGCAAACAGCTCCGAGCGGTCCAGAATGGGAGTCCTGTGCCGGCAGCCAGCCAGGTGGCTGCAGGGGCTCTTAGCAAAGCTGTTTAGCATAACCGTGTGATCTCTGAGTCCTGGTGATTCAACTTTAGATGTGACAGGTTGTGCCCAGCCTGGCATATCCCATAAAACAAGGACACTGAAGTGGAAGTCAAGATCTGAGCTCTAAACCCAATGTGAGCTGCAAATTGGCTGTAGGATCTTATGAGAGTAATCACTATTTATCAAGTACTCATTTTCTGCCAGATCACAATGTGAGTAATTTCTTGTCTCCATCCATTTGGGCTGCTGTAAGAGAGTACTGTAGAAGGGCTGGCTTACAAACAACAGAAATTGATTTCTCACTGTCCTGAGGCTGGGAAGCCCAAGATCAAGGCGCCAGTGGATTCGGTGTCTACTGACTTCATACTGTGTCCGTCCTCACAAGACCAACAGGGTGAGGGAGCTTCCTGGGTTCTCTTTCATAAGAGCATGAATCTGGTACAGAGGCGAAGCCCTAATGGCCTCCCAAAGGCGCCACCTCCCAACACCAACACCTTGGGGGTAGAATTTAATATATGAATGGGGGGGGCGGGGCACAAATATTTAGTCCATAGCATTCGCATACATTTCTTATTTCATTTCTACAATAATTCCTTGAGGGAGATATGATGATCCTCATTTAATAGAAATCGAGACTGAACCCAGAAAGGTTCAGTGACCCCTACCCAAGTTCTCCTGACTCAGAAGTGGCAGAGCTGGGATTTGAACTTGCAACCTCCTCTGCCAAAGTGTAAGCTCATACTCACTGCCCTCTTAGCACCACACGGTTGGGTCTTGCCCTCTTTTGTAAAATGAAAAGATTAGACTACCTAATCTTTTTTTTTTTTTTTTTTAAGATTTATTTATTTATTTCGTGGAGGAGGGGCGGAGAGAGAGAATCTTTAAGCATCCCTCCAGCAGAGTACAGAGTCCCACAGGGGACTTGATCTCTACAACCCATGAGATGATGACCTGAGCTGAAGCCAAGACCTTGATGCTGAACCAGCTGTGAACCACCCAGGCACCCCTAGATGACCCAATCTTTAGAGTCCTTTCCCGGGGCACCTGGGTGGCTCAGTGGGTTAAAACCTCTGCCTTCGGCTCAGGTCATGATCTCAGGGTCCTGGGACCGAGTCCTGCATTGGGTTCTCTGCTCGGCAGGGAGCCTGCTTCCCTTCCTCTCTCTCTGCCTGACTCTCTGCCTACTTGTGATCTCTGTCTGTCAAATAAATAAAATCTTTAAAAAAAAAAATAATGTCCTTTCCCATTAAACAGCATCCTAAACATGTCAAGGTCCAAGAGGAGTGATCCAGCCCAGACGCAGTGGCAAGTGATCGGACACTGTCCAAATACACTTGCGGTGTACTGGGGGCCACCAGCCAGGTTTGATTCACCAGCAGCCTCCTTCCAGTCCCAGACCAGCGAGCACAAGTCTCTCTAGGCTGCACATGAGGACATTCACAGGATGTCAGCCCGTCCAGGATAGAGGTGCCACCTGAACAAACTTGGGGTGGGATCCTGAAGGTACCCATGAACACAGTGTTCTTGCAGCTGTATGTTTGAGAATGTGATCGATGAAATCCCACCTATACACTCACTGCCTCGCCTGAAGTTTGCAGGGCATCAGGGCAAGTGCTGTCAAAGCCTGTGACTCAGCCAGGGTGTCACAGAGTCTCTGTCGTGGGTCCAGATCACCACTGTCCCACAGAAATGTAATAGGGGACACATATGTAATTTTACATTTTCTAGTCACCACAGTTTAAAAAATAAAAAGAGAAAAAATTAATCTTGATAACATTTCGTTTGACCCAATCTATCCAAAATATTACCGACGCAACATGCTATCCATATACAAATCATGGAGATACCTTACATTTTCATTTTCATACTAAATCTTGGACATCGAGCATGTCTCCTGCTGAGAGCCAATCTCAATTCAGAAGCCACATTTCAAGCACTCCGTGTGCATCAACACGAACCCCGTGAATTGTGGCTGCTGTGTTGGACAGTGCCGGCCCCAGGGTCTGCTGGTGCTGATGGAGAACACGCACATGTGTACACACACTCATACCGAGCAGCACGGATAACAAGGCCCTTTGTCCAATCCCTGCAGCCTCAGGCCCAGCAAGTAATCCAAGTTACAGCCTCGCACCCTGCCGCACTGGGAGCAGGCGGAGCCCCCGGGAAACGGATGGCAACCTGAATTCATGCACACAGAATGCAGTCAAAGGAGAGGCGACTAGTTCGTGGGGGGGAGGGGGGCCATCTGGCCCGCTGCCTTTGATGTTCAATTCACCTTCTGATTTCAAAAGTAGCAGGCCAAGGAAAAAAAAAATACTAGAAGTCTTGGGTGCCTGGGTGGCTCAGTGGTTTAAGCTCTTGCCTCCGGCTCAGGTCATGATCTCAGGGTTCTGGGATCAAGTCCCGCATCGGGCTCTCTGCTCAGCTGTGAGCCTGCTTCCCTTCCTCTCTCTCTGCCTGCCTCTGTCTACTTGTGATCTCTCTCTGTCAAATAAATAAATAAAATCTTTAAAAAAAAAATACTAGAAGTCTTTAAGCAATTGAGGCAAGAGGTCAGAGTTCCTTGGTCAGTTCCTTGGGAAATGAGATTCATATGAGATCTGGGAGAGCGGGAAAAATTGTCAAAAAATCATAAAGTTAACAATTTGTATATTTAGGTGGTGTCAAACCACAGGAGCCTGGCATCCCCGCCCATTAATGAAAGTCTCAGCCCCATACTCCTTTCCACTGAAAGTAATTGCTGCTTGAAACAGATCCACAGAAGCAAGGGGTAGCAGAGTAGAATGTGTGTTTTCCAAAACTGAAGACTTGGAGACTGCTGGGGGGATTGTGGTTTTCCAGGAATGGACTGGATTGAAACGGATTTTTTTAAAAAGAAAGGAAGAAGGGAAAACATTTCCAACACCCCTTTGTAGCTTCCCCCATGCCCCGCAACATGCAAAGCACCAAGGGAAGAGGGACTTCTCTGCCACTAGGAGAAGGGAGAAGGCTGGTACCTCCCAGACATCCCTGGGGCCCATCTTTCCGACTCTCCCCCTTCAAGAGCAAACCACATGGGTGAGGCCTCAGAACTGAGTGTTTACTCACTGCGTTTGTGAGGCTGACACTAGAACCACATGGAAGGCACATGCAGGAAGCGTGCTGTAATCCACTGGTGTTTATAATTCCGAGAGAAGGACAGCAGTCGAGGATGGGACTGATCCGGTTCCAAATCTATTTCCTGGACTCAGATTTAAAAGAGAGATGTTAAGGGCAAAGTCTCTAACGATGTGGGTACATCTCAACAACTTACAAGTTTATTTCTATGGGTGTTTGTACAGATTTTTTAAATCTGTTGCTTTCTTCTCATACACGCTAAGCCAGCCCTGCCGGAGCTCACAGAACTCTGAAAACCATCTCCTCTAACATATTCTTATCAAATTCAGAAAATCTGATTTTCAAAGAGTTCATTTACAGGACAATAATCCCCTTTTGCTGTAATGCCTTTATCATTTTTTTATTGTTTTTCTTCACATTTTAAGTGTTACCATCTGACAATCTTGTCCGTTCTCGGTGATGTTAAACATCCATCCAATCATAGTCTGGTTTCCAAATTTCTTCCCAAACAACCAAATCGTACAGTGGGTCTGCTCACATTCCGCGGCACACCCATGCAAGACGTCTTGGGGCCCAAGGAGCCTCTGCAAAGCCGCTTGTCTGAGCTAGCCGCTGCCCCGGGGCTGCCTCTGAGTCATTGTTCCCCTTTGTCTCTCTCAGTTACGATGGGATGTTATACAGCTCTTGCTGGGAAGTACAGTTTCTGGGCGCCCAAGCATTTCAATCCTAGCCACATGGCCCCGGTAGGAAAGCTACCAGGCAATGAAGAAGACAGGTGAGCTGGAAAACCAGCTCTAGGGATGACTACGAGTAATGACTACCAACACACGGCACTCCACAGTTTACAAAGTGATTCTGAACCCGGCGTCTCACTGAACCTCACAGTCATCCTATGGTAGGCTCTTAACTGTCTTTTTATAGTGAGGAAACAGAAGCTGGGTTCCCTAAGGTCATGCACGGATCTCAGGGGGGAGCTGGGAATGCAAGCAGCTCTTCAGACAAGAAACCCAGCCCAGCTCTGCTCATGGGTCTTCTTCCCCCTGGAGACATCGGCAAATAATCCAGGCAGCAGAGCCACTTTCATCACTGGGTCAAACCTGGAGCACGTAAGACATGTTTCATCGCAATGAATACGTCTCTTTGACTTCATTTTACTGTGTCTTTTCCCTCATTGCGTTTTGAGGGTGCTCAGATAAAACTGTCCCAGGGCTCATCCAATGCGGATACAAGGAGAGGAAAAAAAGTAAACCTTTCCCCAACTATGTACAGAGGTTCACTTTGTGAGAGGATACTTGATTCCTCTCGTCCAGAAATTTCTATTGCTTGAGCAGAAAAGTTATAGTTTGCTGAGGCTCAGACACCCCAAATGAGAGCCATCACCTGGTCATGGCATGAGACGCAGCCTGGGCTGGGGGACAACCACAGAGATTTTGTAGAGGAGGAGCACAAGGAAGCCCTGGTCAAGACCCCCCCCCCCCAGGTCCCCTAAAGACAGGTCACTAGAAGCACTTGTGATAGATACGGATTCTTGGATGCTGTAATCCCACCCCTGTCTTACAGGCTTCATAGCCCTTTTTCCAGTGTATTTGAATTATGTATATTTTCTCATTTCTCATATGAGACATGGAGTTTTAAAATTGAAAGCCCTAACCTTAAAGAAAAAAAAAATAAATAAAGATACGGATTCCTGGACTTCCATCCAGAAGGCAGGAGAAAAGCCTGGTAAACCTGTGCCCCAGATGGTCCCTAACTTAGGGAAGGCTGCAGCCCTGGGAAGCATGAGTCAGCTCCAGAGGACCCACCTTGGGGGAGGGGGTCTGAGGGCAGAAAATGTGGGGAAAGAGATGGAGCGAGGTGAGACGTTCAAATTAAGATGAATACGGAAAGAAGACTTATTCCCAAAATGAAAGCAGGCATCAAGAAGTCGGCAGGCAGCAAGACAGCTGGAGGGAAGGAGGGCTCCGGGAAAGAAGGACTCCTCACATTTGCCCCCTGAGAGCAGCTGAGAGGGGTCCTCACTTTAGGGTCATGGCTTGGTGAGCCAATCTCCACTCCTGCCTGTGAGCCCATCCTGGGGACCATGGCCAGCCCCTGTCCCCTCATTTCCAACCAAGGATCCAACAGGGAGGAGAGAGGTGTAAGTTGCTGAATGGACATAGGACTTTGCTCCATATCTGAATCCCCTCCCCACTGGGATGTATCCATGCCTGAGTCCTTAGAGACCCCACGGAGTTATTCCCACAGGGAATCTCTAACAGCCATGGTAAAGGCAGAGAGATTCTTGGTCTAGGGAAAATCTGGGTTCAAAGTCCAGCTCCAGAAGAACCTCACAGAGCAAAATGTTTTGGTCCTTGGTTTCTTCCTCGATTAAATAATAATCATACCTAACATTCTTATAGTGCTTACTACATGCCCAGCTTTGTTCTGTATATTTTTTATACATAAGTTTTAGGTCTTTCAACTCTCACAACAACCATGTAAGGAAGATTCTGCCATTGTCCCTGCTTTACAGATGGGAAAACTGAGGTAGAGAGAATTTGTCAGTTGCCCAACAAATAACTGACAGAGGCAAGATTCAAATCTAGTGGGTCTGGCTCCAGAGCCCACACTTAGCCCCTGTCCCTATGGCCTCTCTCAGAAAAACAACATCTGGCCAACACAGACAGAAAATGTGTGTGTATATGTGAGTGTGTTGGCATGTGTGTGGGGTGGGGGAATGTATGAGAGAGATCTGGTGGGGAATGGTACCACAGTAGATCCCAAGACAGAAGATGATTCTGGGCTGGGGGTGGGGGATGGGGTGGGAAGGCTTCGTGAAGCAAGTCTCCCCACCTGATGGAGAAAACCCAGAGGAGGGAAGAGGAGGCCCCTGGATG
This sequence comes from Mustela lutreola, assembly GCF_030435805.1. Taxonomy (NCBI): domain Eukaryota; kingdom Metazoa; phylum Chordata; class Mammalia; order Carnivora; family Mustelidae; genus Mustela; species Mustela lutreola. The sequence continues at coordinate 98,607,737 of NC_081299.1, read as the reverse complement.
GAGACTGGCAGAAAGGGGGTTTGGGGTGAAAACACTCAGCACCCAGTGGTCTCATTCATTCCATTTGGCCGCTGTTTAGTGAGGGCCTGAAATATACCAGGCCCCAGTGCAGACACAGGAGGCACAGACACCCTCGCTGCCTCTGGGGGGCTTATAGTCAGCAGAGGAGATGGACAAAAAAGAAGACCAACACATGAATAAAACCACAGGAAAAGTGATGAGCAGCATGGAGATTAAGAATTGGGGGACTAATTGAGCTAGGATGCCTGGGAGAGGGCTAGGCAGGTGTAGGAAGTGGAAGAAGAGGGGGATTAGGGAGCACAGCACGAGGAAGAGGTGACAGAAGAGAGGGTGGGAGACAGGCATCGGCCCTCGAAGGCCACCAAGAGGAGGCTGGAGTGCAGGGCGGCAAGGCGGTTGGGGCGTGGGAAGACTTGAAGCAGGAAAGGGACACTATCCCATTTATGTCTTAAGAAAATCACCTCTGGCTGACTGGGAGGAGAGTAGGGGACCCGGTTAGGAGGGGCCACTGTTGTCCAGGCAGGGAGCTTGCACCGGTGGGAAGCACAGACAAATACAAAGGGACACCCTGTCTTGGAGGAGTGGTCCTGTGCCACTCTCCAGGTTCACACCACAGCTCTGAAATGAGGATGCAAGAGTCAGATCCTCTCCAGCACCTTCAAATGGATCGACTTGAGGCCAGTGATTCGGGCAGGAACAATGGGTGTTCGGGGCAGGGCTGAGCACAGTCCCCACGCTTGGCACTCAGGCAGACAGGCGGCCATAGTGACTGATGGCATCCCGGGGCATGGCGCCAAGCCAGGAAACCCTGAGTAGCAAGCAGACTCACAGAGCCTGGGGCAGGAGGTGGCCACCAGGGACAACACAGCCTCCCAAGAGCACAAAGGATGGGTCTTCAGTGCTCTGAGGGGAATGGGAAGCCATGGGCAGCTCAGTGTCTGTGGCTGTGGACTAACCCCCAGGGACAGGGTCTTGCTGGAAGTGGACAGAAGCTGCCATTAGACTTAGAATTCTTAATATTAGCTTTCATTTTGAATAGAGTTTTCCTTTTAAATAAAACCAGTAGTGTCCTAGGAAGTTATTTTGCTAGCCTCCTGGTCTTACTCCTTCATTTATTTATTTAGTACGCAATGTATTGTCACAATATTCTGAACTAGGGGTTTCTCACACTTTTACATGCACGCGTATCACCTGGACAGACTCTGGCTCGGTGGGTCTGGGGTAAAGCCTGAGATTCTGCACATTTATTAGCTCTCTGAGGACCATGACCCTTATACTATATTTTGAGGAGGGAGACTCTGGCCCAGTCAGATGTTCCTTTCATCTTCCTTGAGTCCATTCCTCACTCTGCTTTGCTTTAATATAAAATTAGTTCATTTCACTGTTTATCAGAGTACCACTCTACAAGGCAACAAGTTGAGTGCAGAGAGAGATACAGAAACAAACATGATACAATGTCACATTGAAGGAAATTGCAAACTGGCTGGGTGGAGAGATGCGTGCTAAAACAGAGTCTAAGGCCTGCCCTGCCCCCACGCCTCCTACTGTGTCAGAATTATAAGGCGTTGTCCCATGTGAGCGTCACTGCTCCCCGAAGTGGGAATTGTCTCTATCTCACAGAGAAGGAAAACCCGGCTGGGAAAAGTTAAGTTGGTTTATCAAGCTCACACAAAGTTGGATTTTGATTTAAATTTGGATCTGCTTGGCCCCAAAGTTCAAATTCTTTCCATTAAGCTATGGACATAGATCTAAGCAAAAATACCCAAAACACTGGGCATTACATGATGCCTGCAAAACAAGAAGTCGATGACCTTGCTGAAGGGTATTTAGCAAGTTGGGTGGTAAGTGACAGAAATTTGGAGCTATAGTAAATTTACCAATTTTGACCTGGTTACCAGAAAAAAAAGCAGCAATGAAGACTTCATGTTGAAAACATTTTTTAATGTTGCAGAAGAGAGATCGGTTTCCTTGTTTGTTCATAAATTCTCCTTTTATGGACTGCAATTCCAAAGTGCAGGAAGCCACTTGCCAGGCAAGAGAAGCTGGCATCTCCGGCTCAGGGCTCCAGATGTTACCAGACATTTTGTCTGCAAGCAACCAGAATGATGGCTGCCCACCCCAGGAGCAATCGTTTCTCACACGTCTTCATCCATCAGAATAGAGAGCAGAGCTCAGCCTGGAAACCCAGGACGAGAACATGCTTCTTACCCATATTATTTGGCTAAATCTGTACCCCTGTCCCAGTGAGATTTTCTTCCACTGCCACCATCCCTTCTCAGGGCCCCTGGCTCCAAGTCTGGCAGTCCTGTGTCCACACAGATGGCTCCCTCTCAGCTCCCGCCAGCCACGGCCGGACTGACCACTAACGAGGAGCCCTCGGGGCAGCATGTCTGGGATTCAGAAATGACTCCACTTTCTCTGCCGCTTAGTCATTGTTATTGGGGCCGGGACAGGAAGACCAAAATCCGTGAGAGCGTGAGTCTCAGTCGTGATCTCCCGTCCTTTTACAGCCACCCTCGGGCCTCCACCTGAGCCCAGCGTTCCTGGACGGTGGCAGAATGTTCCATGTCATATTTGGAACAGGAGGGACAGAGAGAAACAAGACAGTCTGTCATTAAACACTGAAATACCTGGAAGTCAGCGCCAGAGTTATGAGAAGGCTGTAGTCACATTTTCTATTTCCTGGACACTAATGCGGGCTTTCTATTTCCTGCAGAGGACGCAGGGAACTGAGCCATGTTAATTAAGGAAAGCATCTCTGTAAACATTGCCTGACAGGCATCGCTTTCCGAAAGTCCAGAGCTTCCCCTCTGGACCTGTTGCTGTCCCCGATCTCCATTCTGGAGACTGAAGGTGCAGCAGGTCACCGAGGCAGAGGGCAGCTTATGTGGGGTGTCTCCTGTCCCGGAGCCCTCTCAGCTCCAAGGATGGGGCCTCCCCAGGCTATTTCTCTATGGTCACACCCCACCCCCAGGTGCCAACAGTACATTTTGTCAAGAAGTAGATGTAAATGGGACCTGGAACACCAGCATTTCTTTTGCCAAACATTGTGGAGACACTTTCTGGAAGAATCACTGACATCCCGTTTCCTTCCACCAGCTGCTGACTACAGGGGCCAAGGGGGACACTTTAATACAAATTGAGCCCCTTCCATAATGAAACGAGCTGGGCTTTAGGGGTGATTTGTTTAAAAGCCACATCGTAAATCAGCTGTCAGTTCTTCTTTATTTCAGGCCTGGCAGGCTCACCTTTACACTGAATTAATCGCATCTGAAACTTGACCTCCCAGCCCCAGAGCCTGTTGGAAACAACATGTGCTCAACGACTTCCAGTCAGAGCGGCAAGAACTTAAACTGTTCCACATTTTTTAATAAATGGGCCGGGAACCCATGGGGCGATTCCCATTGGCCTGGGTGCTCCGCATGTTGATCTGATGAAGGGGATAGAGACAGGTCTACAACAGCCGGATTTGGGAGGACATTTACTAACATTGAACAATGCCAATTCATGTTCTTAAGTACAACCAGAATGAGCCTAAGCTTGAAGAAAGGCCCAGAAACATGACATGATTTGCCAATAACGGCTCGGCTTGTGGAGGGTGAGGAGGGAGTGAGAGGTAAGGAAGGCATCCCAGGACCACCTGCCAGGGACGGGGAGGGAGCTGGAGCTTTCTGTGAGGAGCAGGGCCTTGGGGACTCCCTCCAGCTTCTTGGTTCTCTGATGCTAGAAGAGAAATTTGATTACGCAGCAAGAAGGAACTTTGGAGCTCCCGGGGATAAGGCCTTGGAGCTGATGGTCTAAGTCGGCCAGAATAAGGAGCGCTTGTGAGCGGGCCTGTGCTAACTGCTGCAGATGTGACGTCATGAAATACTAAGTTCCCTCCTCAAACATGAAAATAGATGTTTCATACGACAAACAGCTCCCACAGGCCTGTGCTAGCTCAGGAACACAGTAAGGAACAGATGGGTAGGTAGCCCCTTCCCCTGGGAGGCACACAGTCCAGCAGGGACAAAGATGAAAGCAGAAAGCGACGGCTCGCCCACACAGGGTGGAGGCACCGAGGAGGGGCAGGCAGTGCTGTCACAGGGCTGAGAGGAGGCACAGCGCCTTTTCAAACTACAAGGGACACGGCGAGAAGGGAGGACAAAACGCAGAGACAGGTGAGAGCCAGGGAGAGGGACAAACGCAGACAGGACCTGTGTGCACGGTGCTCACGGAGTTTCAGAGCAGCGTGGGGGAGCGCTTTGGGCGCACAGAGAAGGGAGCCATAGAATTCGCTGAGGATGGCCTGGAGAAGCTTTCAAACAAGCAAACAATGACGCCTCCTAAATGACAACAAGGCATTACCAGAAGAAATGAGAAGACAAAATTCATTCTGGGCTGAAGAGACATAGTGTGCAAGGGCATGGGGCACCTTGAAAATGAACTCTCCCCCCAATCCCTGGTGGAGTCCAGAATGAACAACACGCCATGTACCCAATTCCGTTCTGCAAGGTCATGTCAAGGTCAAGATTATGAAGCCTCAAGCTCCAGACAAAGGGCAGGAGACTGACAACAAGGAATACTTGCTTATGTAGAGCTGGGTCCTGAAGCACAGGGACCCTCCTTGCTGGGGCGAGCCTACATTTCTGAAACCAGAAATATAGCCTGAGCAACTGGAAAAATTTCAGGGCAAATTTCAGGGAATACCTGGAGAGGGGATCACCTCTTGTGGGGGGGTCCCTATGAAAAGATGTTGCCTCCTTAACAACAGAAAAACACCCTCAAAACAAGGACCCTCTGAAATTATGTCAGTTGAAGTAGCAGCACTTGAGTGTTAAATGCTCCAAAGGCTGTCTCATTTAATTTCTCAGCGGCCCAATGGAGGGTTAAGTCTTCTATCACTTCACAGATGAGAAAACTGAAGTCTCAGGATGGTCGGTAATGGCATTTGGGAAGGACAAGGACTCTCCAGCCACATTTCCCCCAACTCTGGCCTACTGTCTCCCATAGACCGGAAACGGCACCCCCAAACCCTCTCCCTGCCATGTCGCGGGAGAAAAACACATGGAGACCAGCAAGAGAACAATTATCTCATAAACGTGTATACCAAAGAGATTACTGTGGGGTTTACCTGAAGTTGAAGCCTTGTTACCTGCCCAAGCATTGAATGGCAGCCAACCGTCCTCAATTTACTGAAGATCAAGATGCCTCTTCCATTAGGCATCTGGACCATCTTGCCTGCGAGACCCCTTCATTCTCCTTTCCTTGTGTGTTCCTCAATATGCCCATTTTACAGGTGGGGAAATCAAGATTCAAAGCTGTTAAGTATCCTTTCCAAAGTCTCAGTGCTCAAGGCAGGACTCAAACCAGGTGCTGTCTGACCTCAGGAACTAAGCTTTCCTATAGCACCTGCCCCCTCGAGGCAGAATGGAAGGGAACTAACTGTGGATCTTCCTAGGAGGAGAATCCTCGTAGCCAGTGAAAGAAAACTACTATTCAAGGCCTTTCATGAAGAGAAATTATAATTTACAAGGATACTGACATGTCTGCTCTGCCAAACACAGGTTCTTCCGCAAAAGAAAAAAAAAGGCAAAAACAAAGGCAGTGATCGGTGCCAAAAGAGAAAGAAAGGGAACATCTGCCGATGAATAGAATGCCTGCTCTCCCAGCCAAACTCACGGTGAAACTTTCCACTCAAATGCCATTGTTGGAAAGTAACTCTTATGCTGGGGATCTTTATAATATAAGGCAACATAAACAAAGGATGGGGAAGGAAAGGCTCCCGGGGACCCGGGATGAAACAGCAAGATAGGTCACTTGGGAAGGGGAGGTCTGCGGAAGGAGCGGTCCGTCTGTGTAGACTCACATAGATGAAAGCTTCATTGTAGTTCATGCCCAGCTGCATTCACTCTTGGGCTTTCTAGTATTTTGGTCAGAGTGCTAAAAGGTGATGCCAGAGAAAGGAGACCTGGGTTCAAGTTCCAGGCTCACCACTATTCTAGGAACTGGGGAATCCCCTCAGTCTCTCATATTCTTTGTCTGAAACGTGAAAAAATCAGACGTGGTGATCTCTGGGACCTCTTCCATGTGATCATGACCCTAGCACCTCTCTCTTCACATTCTTGTTGGGGTCACAGAGGTGGGGCCCACCTGAGGGAGTGGCCCACATAACCAGCACCATGAGAAGGATTACTAAAGATGTTGGAGGGTTTGTTGTTGTTGTTGTTGTTTAAGATTTTATTTATTGGGGCGCCCTCAGTGGGTTAAATTCTCTGCCTTCGGCTCAGGTGGTGATCCCAGGGTTCTGGGATCAAGCCCCGCATCAGAGAGCCTGCTTCCTCTTCTCTTTCTGCCTGCTTCTCTGAGATCTCCGTCTGTCAAATAAATAAATAAAACCTTTTAAAAAAAAAAGATTTTATGTATTTACTTGGCAGACAGAGATCACAAGTAGGCAGAGAGGCAGGCAGAGAGAGAGAGGAGGAAGCAGGCTCTCCGCTGAGCGAAGGGCCTGATGTGGGGCTCCATCCCAGGACCCTGAGATCATGACCTGAGCTGAAGGCAGAGGCTTTAACCCACTGAGCTACCTAGGCACTCCAAGAGGTTGGAGTTTAAGGGTAAGTTCTATCCATACTCAAGCCCTATCCCGCAGTCCTGCTCTAAGCTCTGGTCACCAGAGATACACAGCACTGAAATCTCCTCTCTCACATATGCACCCATTTTCTCTGATGCCCTGTCCCTTCCTGTGCCTGCTGGATCCATGGGGGCCAGGGAATTGGAGAAGCCAGAAGAGGAATAGCCCCCCAGGGTCAGGGTGAAGATGGTCCCAAGAAGGCAGAGGATTTGCCCCTGGGATTGAGACAATACATGTGGCCATTGAGAGCACTGGGTTCCAGGTGGACCAGGACTATCTCTTACAGGCTTGTGATCTGTGGGGTTTGAACTCTCTGAGCCTCGGTTTCCTGGCATGTGAGACAATGGTGACGATAGTATGGCCTGATGACAAATAGCCTTTCTCGCAGAGTCATTGTGATGACGAAATAACATTGTAAAACCCTGTGACTTGGTAAATGAAGCAAGTGTTGCTCCCAGGGCAAGACCATGGCAATGACCAGGGGTCTAGGAGCAGGGCTAGGGCTACTGTATGTGTGAAGTTCGGTACACACTCAACCAACCCTTTACCTACAAAAGAGCCGCCAGTACTACACATGTGATGGAAGGAAGAGGAATCTCTCTCTTCAGATGGCAGGAAATACGAAGGACGTATATGGGAAAGGATCCAGCCACTCGGGCCAGACTAGAGATTCCACTAGTCACCACCCAGAAGCAAGAGCACCATGGAAGTTTGGAGAGAGGGGAGTTTGAAGAGGTGTCTCTTTCCTGCCCGAACCAACTTTTACAGAAAGTATGCCAGGACAGTTCTACAAAAGAGGTCGTAGCTCTCTGAGGCAGGGGTCATTACCTGTGCAATGCTGGATCCCCAGCACCCAGCATGGAGCTGGTACATCGTGGACACTGATTAAATATTTGTTGGCTGAGTTAATGATAAGAAGTGGAAAGATTGATGGAACAGAAATCCCAGTGAGCGGATGAAATAGGGGGCTGAGGGCCAAAAATGGCAGGATGGGCCTCCACACTAGGGATGTCCCAGAGGTGGGGGTGACCTGGAGAACTAAGGATAGCACTATGAAAAACCAGACCAGAGAGAGGGTCAGTCTGTGAGTCACCTGTCCTTCAAACCCAGGCCCTGTCTGAGCAGGGCGCCAAGGAATGCACAACCATGAGTCAGCAGGCTATCCGTGTCACTACCTTCTGAGTCACTGCCTGACCCCCTGTGGCCCTGCCCTCATGCTTGAGAGGGTGTGGGCGAACGTGTGTGGCCGTGTGTTTATATCTATACCCACATACTCAGCAGACACCACCAGCCATGATGAGTCAAGAGCTTCTCTCACGTTTTATTTAAGCTATGTCACTGGGCTGTCCTGTCAGTGAGTCACTGCTTATCTGCCCTCCCCCAGGAGAAATGCCTTCCAACAGAGGTGAAGCCTGGCACTGCCTCATGGTGTGTCAGGGGCCATGATATCTGCATACTACCCAGGTTCTGTCTGTCTCAAGGATCCACATGCTTCCATGTGTTTTCAGACTCTCTGTGGATACCCCAATGAAAATGAGGCCCAGGGCAAGGCTGAGCATGGCGCCTACCCTAAGCCCTACCAAGAACTCTCTCAAAAAGCCCTCCTCAAAAAGTCCTCCCTAGACTGCCCTTCTCTTCCCCTTACCAATACCTGCTTCTGAATTGTCTCCTAGCGGATGATTGTAGAAAAAGCAGCTCTTCCATGTCTCTTGCAATCTATTACTAGCAAAGTCTTAAGGGTCCCAGTGTCTTCCAATTCCCTTGCCCCATCTTGCTAAAGAACTTCTAGTAGGGGTGCCTGTGGCTCAGTCTGTTGGGCCACTGACTCCTGGTTTGGGCTCAGATTGTGATCTCATGGGTCCTGAGATCAAGCCCCGAATCAGGCTCCGGGCTCAGTGGAGAGTTGGCCTGAGATTCTCTCCCTCTGCCCTTCCCCCAACTCACACACGCATGCATGCTCTCTCTCTCTCTCTCTCTCTCTCTCTCTCAAGGAATAAATAAATCTTTGAAAGGAAAAAAGAAAAAAAAGAATCTCTAGTAAATCATTCCTCTCACCACTGAAATCATTCCTGACCTTACTACGAGATTAACCTTCCTCAGATGTAGCTCATTGCTTGAAAACTCTCATCTCATACCAAACTCAGTAAAAATGTCTCTTCCTAACACTGCAAAGTTGGTTGCCAGCCACATGTAGGGTGAGAAGGAGCTGTAGCAGCTATGGCTGTACTGTGTGGCTCTGACCACAGCCAAGTGTTCAGGGTGATCCCCGGCCTAACCTGCGCCAGTCTGAATCTTTTGCTGTGAAAATCTGAATAGAGGTTCAGAAATTCCAATCTCAGTCTGGACTAAAGGCTTAAATAGGGAAGATATAAGGACTCAGGACTTGGGGGGGAGGGAGGGGCAAATTTCCCATGACATGGCCAGGAAAGCTTAGAAAGTGGGTCCGCGGTGAAAGCAGGATAAAGCTGACATGCTCAGAGAAGCCAAGATGAGAGGAAAACATATTGATTGCCCTGTCTGCTCCAGTCCCCAGTCCCCTCCAGTCCCCAGTTCCCTGACCCAGTTTTACTATATAAACGTGGGGGGGTGCGTAAATGAAATAGTTAAATGCCCACCCATGGTAGAGAATTTAATTAGAAAAATATTTTATCCCCATTGTAACAACTGTCAATAATGAATTATATGTGCTTATCACCTTTTCAAAAAAAAAGAAAAATATTTGAAATTACATGGAATATAAAATAATATTTTAGAATTTTTTTCCACAGAAGGAAGGAAGGGGGGGGAGAGTGGGTGGAGGGAGGGGGAAGGTGGGGAAAGAAGGAAGGAAGGAAGGAAGACACTCATTCTACCTAATTTTACTGAGCACCTACTACATCCAGGCCCAGCATTCTGCTTCATTTTGTCATTAGAATTCCCAAAATCATGTGGGTGTGAGCTGCACGCTGAAGAACAAACTTGAAAGAAAAGAAAAAAAGAAGGAGGAAGGAAAGAAGGAAGGAAGGAAAGGGTAGAAGGGAAAAAAGAAAAGAAAATTTTGAAAGGAAAAAAGAAAAAAGAAAAGAAAATTTATAGTGTCCAAAATGTCGTTTTCCATTCTTAAAGGTGACTATTCATGATCTAAAAGTGATCTTCCAAAGCCTTGTTTACAATTACATATGTATCTTGCAGCTTCCTGCCCTTTTCCTCTTGCAGGAAGGGCAGAATGTCACAGGCATATTAATCTACTAAATGGATTTAACTCTACCCGGGAAACTTATTAGTGGCTCATAATTTTTGCTTTAATTGAAATTTACATATTTCTTCAGTTACTAATTGTCCCAGAGCTAGCAAAACTGGTTTACTATGGACAAGTAAGCTCCCAGCCAAGACGAGAGGATCTTTGTAAGCATCCATCATCTGTCTGTCTGTCTGTCTGTCTGTCTCTTTCTCTTTCACATTTTTGGTCCCCAGATGTGGAATCCTAGAAGGAAAGGGAAGTGGGGGGTGGGGTTGAGGAGAGATAAGGGAAGGAAAAGGAGAAAATGTATGTTCTCTGAGAAGTGTTTTTATCACAGCAATAAAAATAGCTAGCATTTATTGAGCATTCACTAGAGGTCACTCACCGAGCTAGCACTTTCTGTGTTTGTCTCATGCAGTCCTCACAAACAGCCCAAAAGGGGGACATTATCCTCCCACTCCCACAGAGGAAGAAGCTGAGGTCCAAGTCTGCTCAGCTAGTAAGTGGCAGGCTGACTAAATCCCAAGCCTGGGCCCTGAATCCCCCAGGACACGAACTCCCAAGGCTCCTCTCGATGGGGGGCCTCAGCTGAGCTCTGACCCAATCACACAGCCCGCATCTGTTAGTCAATCTGCAATCCAGGCCCGGCTTGGCAAAGTAACAGGAGTGTCACCGTGGTTTGAGATGAAGAGAAAGCACATCCCCAGCCCAGACCAAAGGCCTAGGAGCTCAGACCCGAGCAACTTCCCTGCCAACGTCTTGTCGGGCACCCTGTGGTCAGGCATGGAGCTGAGTAGCTTCCTCTCACCAGGATCCTGGAGTTTTGAGCTCTCAGGAAGGGCCCAGAGGGAAAAGGAGCTGGCAACCAGGCCACTGTTCCGGAAGCCTTGGCCTAAACGTGAATGGGTTAGGTTGCTCTTGAAAAGCCAGAAACCCGAGTGACGGGGTCCCCTCACTCTCCTATTCCCAGAGGCTCCTAAATATCCTTAGGAAAGCAAAAAAGGAGCCACAGACCCGAAGCTTCTTGTTCTGATGGCGCTGAAAATCTCCCCATCAGAGCCCAGACCCTGCAAAGACTATAGGAGTGTTCTCGGCTCCACAGGCAGAAAACAGAGGGCCGTGCCCAGAGCCCGCTCACTGCACTCCAGGGTATGACAGTCAAGAATGCTTTCATAGTTGTGTTTTGCTGCCTGATGCCTTCTGGAATGCATGGACTGTGCCCCTTTGAACTTTAATATGGCTGCTTGGAGGGGCCAGGATGTGGGCATTTGTAGCCACTTTGTCTTCACTCTCTGATCGTGCCTCCATCCCCAATTTCTGGACACAGTTCTGCAGCTCTGCTTTCGGAAGTCAGACCCTCCTCCTTCCTTTTCATCTCTCCCCACCTCTAAGAGTGCACCATCAACTCTAGACCCCCTCACCCGACATCCTGCCTCCCTGCCAGCAGGCTCCCTGTGACCCTCCCCCTCTTCTCGAGACTGCCTCACCGTGCTGCCTGCACCCCCAAATACAAGGACCCAACCTCTAGATGCTCAGAAACAAGCAACTGGTTCATTAGCTTAGGGTTTTCTCATTTGTTTTGCTTTTCATCCAGATGTTGGTGTCATGTAGAACCAGCCTGAAAGTCCTGTGTTTCTTTTTTATTACAATTTGGGGTAAGTTACAGTAACTAGAAGAAATAAGATGCCATTCGTCCCTTCCAGAACCATAACCAAGAACAAGACCTGGGGCTTAATCTGACCGAAGAAATTCTGTTGTGGACCTATTAGTCTTTTTTTTTTTTTTTTAATTTTATTTATTTATTTGACAGAGAGAGAGAGAGAGAGAGAGCATAGGGGGAGCGGCAGAGGGAGAGGGAGAAGCAGGCTTCCTGCTGAGCAGGGAGCTGGACGCCGGGCTCCATCCCAGGACCCCAGGATCATGACCTGAGCCGAAAGCAGCCCCTTAATGACTGTGCCACCCAGGCGCCCCATCAGTCCCTTTTTCAAAGGAGAAAGGAGGGGGGAACAAAGAGATAAAAGCAGGATTCTGGAGTCTGCTTAGAGTAAGACGAATGGTGGCCCTAGAGATAGCAGATCCTCATCTCTGGAACCTACAGTGTTACCTCATTTGGAAAAAGCATCTCCGCAGATGTGCCTAAGTTAGGGACCTTGAGATGGCAATGTCACCGTGGATTATCTGGATGCGCCCCAAGTGCCACCGCATGTATTTTTGTGAAAGGGAGTCAGAGGCAGCCCTGACACACACAAGAGGCAGACACCATCTGAACACAGAAGCAGAGGCTGGAGCCCGGCAGGTGTGAGCCTCAAACGCCGCAGCTGCTGGAATCTGGCGCAGGCAAGGAGGGAGCCTTGGGACGGAGGCCACCCTGCTGGCTTGGTTTTCAAGGTTTGGCTTCCAGAACTGTGAGAGAAGACAATTCTGCTGTTTTAATCCACCGGCCTGGTGGCAATCACAGGAAACTCATGCGACACTTATTTCCAAGAGCCACTGCAGATAAGCCTGCAGATGGCGGTAAAACAAGGGACAAGTAGAAGAGACAGTAAAATCTACAGGTGGATCTGGGGGAGTAGGAGCTCTTCTTTAAGTCCTGCTAACGGGTCCAGCAGCTGGCTCAGCCAGCAGTCCTCCCTGTGTGTTCCTAAGAGAAACGTGAGCCTCAGGGAAACTAGCAAATATAAGATCAACATATCACGATCTAAACATCTGACTAGGTTTGGGCCTGAAACTCCACTGCACAGCTCCTAATGAGTGGGGCTGACACACTGTCCCAATTTAGTGGTGGAAAGGTCTTACCACCTTCTGGTCTGCTTTAGAAGACCAACGAGATGAGCTCCCACAAACCTGTGTGGGTGGGTAAGCACACCAGCCCGTTGTCCTTAAAGTCCTACCCACTAGTAAATATGGCTGTATGTCCCGAAGGGTGACTAACCTAATCAACAACTCATCCTCTCTGTCAGACAAGAAGGGAATGGGAATAGAGCTAAGCTCATCCCTCGCTTACAAATGGGAACAATTTGAGAACCACAACCTCTCCAAGACTGTTGATTGAAATCTCTATTTTGGGGTACAGATGATGGGAGTGAATCACCCTTTTGCTCATTTCAGCTTTCTTCTCTTTTCTCTCCCAAGGGAAAGAGATGTCGAGCCAACTTTCCCTGGGTGCCCATCTTATGCCATGTACTATTCTAGGCACAGAGCATAGAGCATTAAGGGGACAGACACAGTCCCTGCCTCCACACAGGGCCATAAATTCCCTCCTGGGCTTACTAAGCCTTCACCACTCTGAAACACAGTCCAGGGGAATTCACCTCAAGCTTAGTTCCTTCCACATCCCCGTCCTCAAGACACACCTCCCCCCACCCAGAACCAGGCTGGTCTGAAAACCTGAGAACCAGGGCTCTTGAAAGAACCACATCTTAGGAGTACGAGAACAGATAAAATAAACTTCCGTGAAGAGCATGAAACACTGTAAAATTACAAGGCATTTTTAATTGTAATCTATAACCAGTCGGGTCAGAGGATCAGAAAACTGTGCTGCTGAGGCCAAAATTTTGTGGTCTCATTAACTGCATTTATTCTCATGTCACATCCCCGGCTTAAACCTGGAACAGCTGATTAAAACCAATAGAAATCAGCTGACTCCCATCTGTCCTTTCTGAGGACCAGCCAATAGCACTGGCTTCCTTCACACAGGATGGCATGTTGTTTTTGAAGCACGAAGAAAGAACAGAAAGAGGACACTTTGCAAGACCCCGGGAAATCCAAGTCTGGAAATAAGCCAGCCATATATCTAGAGATGAAGGAGGAGAGGGAGGAAGAGGAGGAGGAGGCAAATGTTTTTAAGTTTGCAAATGCTTGTTACGATGTAGAGCTGAGAGCTCTGTGAGTGACTGTTAAAGGAGACTTTGCTCTGTATTTGGTCACTCTATCCAAGAGCAAACACTAAAACCGAAGGTAACGGAAACCAAAACAGTTGTCCCCAAATGACGAAATTTGAAAATTAAGTCCAATTGTAAAACAAGTCAGTTTTGATGAACGCCGTGGGAAGCGGCACCGAGCTTTCGGTCCAGGATCTGTGGTTACCTGGGTGGCACCCAGCCAGGACCGAACGTCTTTGTTCTCCCAGTCCTTCAGCCCCAGCCCATCACTGACACTCAAGAAACTTCCCGCTAGACCACAACACATTAGGAAGAACAACCAATGTTTGGGTCAGCGTGAGTGGGAAGGGCACCGCAGTAGAAGAACCGACAATAGAGAAAAAGAGAAGAAAGAGGAGGAAGTGACAGAGATAAAAACAGAGCCGGAACATGTAATTTGAAGAAGAAAGTAGGGACACGCCACTTCAGAGGTTTGGTTGAACTAAGTGAACTGAAGACAAAGGCCAGTGAAACATTCCCGTTCCCCGGGGCTCCAACTGGGCTAATTAGGTCCTCCCAGAACAGCCTGTCCGAGAGTTCACTGAGGTCTTTCACAATCCCTCACTCTCACTCATTCAGTCAACAACTACGCAGCATGTGCAGGGCCCTGGGCTTCGTTCTAAAGAGGTAGAAAAGGTGAGCACAATCCTGAGGATAGAATCTTATAGAGGCATAAGACATGAATGTAAATGGACGTACTAGTGTGACCTTTCAGTGGGACGAGTAGAGCTTGATGGGGTGCATTTTTAAAAATAAACATTTGGGGCACCTGGACAGCTCAGTTGGATGAACTGCTAGCTCATGACTTGGGCTTGGGTCTTGATCTCGGGGTCCTGGGATGGAGCCCCATGTGGAATCCCCACTTAGCAGGGAGTGTGTGCCTTCCTCTGACCCTTCCCCCTACTCATGAGCTCACTCTCTCAAATAAATAAAATCTTTTTTAAAAATTAAAAAAATAAACACTTTATTTTATAATATTTTTAGATGTATGAGGGCGCCTGGGTGACTCAGTGGGTTAAAGCCTCTGCCTTCGGCTCAGGTCATGATCTCAGGGTCCTGGGATCGAGCCCCGCATCGGGCTCTCTGCTCAGCAGGGAGCCTGCTTCCTCCCCTCTATCTCTTTGCCTGCCTCTCTACCTACTTGTGATCTCTCTCTGTCAAATAAATAAATAAAAATCTATAATATTTTTAGATTTATGGGAAAATTGTGAAGAGAGCACAGACCTTGCATCTATCCCACATCCAAATCCCTCATTTTAGCATCTTACATTAGTGTGGTATCTTTGTCATTATTAATGAAGCAGTATCAATTGTTGTTAACAAAAGTCCCTTCTTTATTTAGATTTGCTTAGTTTTTTCTGAAGGTCTTTCTTCCGTGCCAGGATCCCAGCTAGGATACCACAGTGTGTTTAGTCACTGTGTCTTCTTAGGGTCCTTACAACTGTGAAAAGTGATAGCATCATTTTTTTTTAATTTTTATTTTTTTATTTTATTTTAGAGAGAGAGAGAGAGAGAGAGAGAGAGTTGAGGGGAGGAGCAGTGGAGAGGGAGAATCTCAAGCAGATTCTGCACTGAGTGGGGAGCCGAGGCGGGGCTCTATCTCACGGCCCTGAGATCATGACCTGAGCTGAAACCAAGTCAGCTGTTTAGCCGACTGAGCCACCCCAAACTAAAGCAACTTTCATTTTTCTTGTGCTGTCTCTCCAGACAGGCTTGGTGAACTGGTCATTTCTCTGTCTCCAGATGAATCTTCAGCTGGCCCCAAAATTTTTTCAGTCTCTCTCAAATAATATGTGCTATCAGGTACAAAATATTGTGTCCAGGACACTGTAATAATTGATCAGACTTGGGGGAAGGGGGACAGTAGAGGAATAAACAGAGAAGAAGCATGCAAAGAAGCTCGAGGACCCAGGAAAGTAGAACATCATGGAAGTTAGGAAAGAGAGCATCTTAAGAAAGAAGAGGAAATCAGATGCTAGAGAGAGGCTCTGACAGAGGAGGAAGAGAAAAGGGCTTGGCTATCAAGAGTTCGCTTACGACCTTTGACAAAACGAGATGGTGTGGAGAGGCAAGAACAGAAACCACTGTGGAATAGGCTAAAGAGTGAATATGGGGCCAAAAACTGGGGCCACCAATTTGGATCCCTCTCTTGAGAAGCTGAGTGGGCAATAAAAGGTGAAAAATAGATTGACATCCTAAATGGGTAACCACAGGTTTGAGGGAAGGATTTAGGGGTTGGGATGTATGGCAGGCAGCTTTTAAAAGGTTCCTCAAGGGGTGCCGGGATGGCTCAGTTGGTTAAGCAACTCCCTGATTTCAGGGTCCTGGGATCTGGCTCCCTACCAGTAAGGAACCTGCTTCTCCCTCTTCCACTCTCTCTGCTTTGTGCTTCTCTCTCTCTCTCTCTCTCTCTCTCTCTCTCTCTCTCTCTGTCAAATTAATAAAAATAAAAATCTTTAAAAAAATTAAAATAAAGGGTTCCCCTAAATCCCTCCTCCTGATACTCACACCCTTGTTCAATTCTATCCCTGTGTAAACAGGTTGGACTAGTAATTTGCTTCTAGCCATCAGAATGCAGGTCAAATGTTGGGAGGTTATGTCTGAGATTAGGCTATGAAAGGCAGTGATTTTTGTCTTGCTTCCACTCTGTCTTCCCTGGCTTTTCTCAGGTTGCTCACTCTGATGAAGCAAGCTGCCATGTTATGAACCACCTATAGAAAGGCCTCCATGGCAAGGAACCGAGAATGACCTCCAGCCAACAGCCAGTGAGGAACTAAGGTCCCGAGGCCGACAGTCCATGAGGAACTAAGTGCTGCTAACAACACGCGAATGCACTTGGAAGCAGAGCCTTCCCTGACTGAACCTTGATGAGGACAGCAGCCCAGCCAATGCTCTGCAGCCTACGAGAGACCCCAAAGCAAAGGGCTCAGCTAAGCCACATCTCAAGTCCTGACCTACAGAAAACTGTGAGATAAGAAATGTTGGGTTAAGCCACTAAATTTAGGATAATTTGCTACATCGTGATAGGGACCTAACACGGGATGGGTATCTTTGATAAGGGATGCCTGCACAAGATTCTAGTTTCAAAATTTCTTTGTCCTTAAGCATGATCTTGGAGTCTGTCAAAATACAGGTTCTGGGCACCAGACCCAAAGATTTTTATTTTGGCACTGGGGATGCAGCACTAACTGGACAGCAGCCATTGGAAAAGGACCCAAGAAATCGCATTTGTGAAATTACTGAGATGATGGTCATGCAGGTGGGGAGGAAGGACTGCATCCAGTGAAACAAACACCATGCAATTCAAAGATGTGGGTCTCGGCGTCCTAGAACAGGCAGTGCAGGAATCCGGCAACCCCGGGGAAGCTGGTCTTCAAGTCTTGACTTCTTGCTCCGAAATAGCAAGAAAGAAAAACACCATAGGAAAAGACACATAGACATTTTGAGAGACGAAGGAGGAAAAGCTTCAGTCAACTCCAAAGGGAAGATGTGGAGCCGTGTACAAAGACTGAGGAAGTGGAACAATCATTCAGGGTTTAAAGGGAGAAGAAAGAATTTGGAAGAAATAGACTCCTTAAGGAAGCTTTGGTAAGTCCGTAAGAATGTTTTCAACACTAGCAAAAGGATGGTGAGGGCCAGAGGATGACTAAGGAGCATAATTTGGAGGAAAAGGCGAGAGCACACTCTCCTCACTCTGTGAGCCACTGCAAGTGGGAGGAGGAAGGTCTATGTTGGAGAAAGTTGCCAGAATAGTATCGGGGGAAAAAGCCAGCTTCTGCTCTTATAAGCAGAAAGAGGGCTTTAAGGAAAGGTGAGGGAGGAGTTGTCTTCAACGGGACAAGGATTCTCCTGAGCTCAGTGGAAGAGTCCCAGAGCAGGGAAGCAAAGGTATCCTGGGGGGGGAGTGGGGCTAAACTGGATAGAAAGAGAGGAGGGCAGGAGACATGCCTGAGGGGGTGAAGGCTGAGGGTGGGCTAGAGATTCCCGGTCATAACAGAAAGAGCAGATGCCAGCTAAGTTCACTGAATTAACTTGTCCCCCAAATCTAAGTTAAGTATGAATCCATCATCAACATGTATGGCTCCCCAAGAGCAGGTCCAGGGTGAGGGCTGATGGTGCCAGGTTCTTGCACGGAGGCCTGCCTCTGAGATCTGGCCTAGCGCAAGGTTCAGGTCTCAGGAGATCAATGTGATATGCCCACGTTCAAAATGTTTAAAGTCCTACATCTATTTTTTACGACATCCCCATGCATCTCACAGAGGAACTTGCCTGTAGTTAAGTTGGTATGGAGGAAAGATCTCTAGGCTAAGGGCTTAGAGACTTGATCCTTGTCCCAGCTCCACCCCAACAAGCTATGTGACCTTAAAAAGCCATTCACCTCCCTGATGCCATTTGTACAGTGAGGGGGCCGAACCAGATGTTCCCTCAAAGTCCCTTCCAGCTCCAACATTCTGAGAGCCTGGAAACATGCAAACCTCAACCAGGTCTAGGAATCATGCGGTTTCATTTTTGGAAATTTAGCTTCAAAAAAAGAAGGCAAGAATCTCTGCCCTCATCTGTCACCTTCTGGAGACTTTCTATCCATTGGTAGGATTCCCTGTGGGAAATGTTTTGAAATATTGGGCATTCACAAAATGAAATTCTGGGGATTAATCTGCAATAAGGGCTGAAAAATTTCCGAGTGATTTTTTCCCAAATGTATGAGAAATCTTTATCCAATTGGATGTGGGGCAGATTCTCTTCTGAAGCATCCTGTTTGCATTCTCAGTGCAGGGTTTGGTAGGAAAAAAGCACTTGGACCCAGATATCTTGCCACTTACTCATAAAGCTGTTGGGGAAGATGCACTGACAATGAGTGGTGAATCACGTCTGGGTCATTTCATGTCTAAGGTTTTAAACTATCTCCAAGTATTGCCACACACACATCTACACACACCTCACCACCAGAACCATGAGGCAGATTGCGAAAGAACTTCCGTCACATGGATGAAGCGAAAGTGGGACTTTCTCCTGACCTCCAGCATCCCTGAGGAATGCTCGTTCTCACCACCACTCACTTCTCTGATGGAAACCCTGAGGTCATTTAATCCCATCTTACATCTTGGAAACTCGGGATAACCCAATAGATGTCCCAACTCACATCCCCAAACTTTACATGAAAGAGAGAAGATGAAAAACAGACACGGAAACTTTTTTTGATTTCCAAATGCAGGAATTTTGATTACCCTGGCGAGGCACTTGGGGACTTTGCTTACTTTTTCACAATATATTACCAGTAAAAAAAAAAAAAAAAAAAAAAAATACCCTTTAAAATGGTACACTGTATATTTTAAATATTTTATCCTTTTTTTCAATCATTCAACAAATACATATTTAGCACTGTGCTAGGTGCTAGGAGGGAACGCTGTATCTAAGCTATGAATTAATTACAATGCAATGAAGTAAATTCTATAATAGTGGCATGTGAAAAGGTGTTCATAATTAATTCTGCCTCCGGGTAGGGAAGTGGAGGAAGGTGAGTCTTAAACAGTGAGTAAGAGTTTGAAGATGAGTCAGAGCTCGGCAGGTGATGAATGGGATTTGAAGGGCATTCAAGGCAAGAGAAATGGGGAGAAGGGGAAGACACAAAAATGTGAGACTACCTGAACAGTATTTGGAGATGCACTAGTAGTCTACGATGGCTACAGCATGGGGTTCAAAGCTAGAAAACAAAGGAATAGAGAGGAAGATATGCAGGTTTAGGCCAGCCTGTGAAGAAACAATAGACTAAGGACTATGGGTCTTCATTTTTTAGACAACAAAGAGATAAAGATAATAATGATCAAGATCAAATTGTTACATTAGGAAGGTCATTCTGATAGCACTGAAGAAAATGAACACAAAGGGTCAGGAGGGGAAGAAAGATAGAGAAAGGTCAAGATCTATTGTGAGACCTAGGATATATGTAGAAAAGATATATGTAGAATATATCACATTTACTGTCATTCTTTCTTTTTGTCTCCTCCAGTTCCCACATACAGATAACCTCCAGTTCCCCATTGTATCCCAGCTGAGAACACAATGCCTGGCATTGTGTAGGCATGCAATAAATGCCATCCACAGGTGACTTAAAGTAGGGTAACAGTGGGGATGTAAAGAAAAGGGCATATTTAAGCAATATTTTCTGTTTTCCAGGGTAGCTGCACTACCTTGCATTCCCACCAACAGTTTAAGAGGGTTCCCCTTTCTCCGCACCCTCACCAACATTTGTTGGTTTCCTGTCTTGTTAATTTTTGCCACTCTAACTGGTGTATTGTGGTATCTCACTGGTTTTGATTTGTATTTCCCCCATGGCTAGTGATGTTGAACAACACTGAATATTATGCTGCTGTTCAAGAACATGAAGAGCTCTATTATTTGCTTTTTTTTAAGTGTCCATGATATGGTTAAGGGAAAAAACACTTGCAGAAATATATGGTATTATATGATACCACCTTTTGGAAATAAAATACACAGAGAATAAAAAGAAAGAAAGAAAGAAATATCTTCTGGAGAAGATTCTAAAGAATTTGGTCTGAAGAAAATGGAAAAATCCGAAGTTTCCATGTTGTGTGACTAGTACGGTTCTTAAGGTTTTGTTGTTGTTATTGTTGTTGTTGTTGTTTTGTTTTTTTTTTTTGTTGTTGTTGTTGTTTTAATATTGGAGGCTAAGCAAGTTGAGAGAAAAAGTCGATGACTTAAGAACACATTGAGATGGAGGCATCTGTGAATCAGGGTCCTGAACTCCAGTAGACAGTTGGAAATATGCATCAGGACCTCAGAAGAGTTCATTGGCTGACTTTCACTTATCACTACTCATAGAAGCAGGTGTACTAAATTATTAAAAATCTAGGTTTTTTTAACATGTGCTGAAAACTTTGTTGCCAAAGAAAAAAGTAACTAAGTAAATGAAAACTGTATTCAAAGATCCCCACTTCATTACTCATGAAATAAAGGCAACGATGAGAGAAGGAGCCAGAGATGATCGTCCACTCCTTGATCTTTGAATCTGTCACAATGAAGTCCTCATATCTTCAGAATCCCAAGGAAAAGGTACCCACGGGTAGCAGTAGTTCTCCAACTACTAATGAGTTAGCTGGACTACTGCAGAGCATAAAAAAACAACGAATTTTCCAACAGAAAATCCTAAGATTCTTCCCTTTGTTTCCTTCTCACACACTGCTTCTAAGAATTCTCAGGTAGCAGATGCTTTCTTGTAGCCATGGAATAATGGAAATCTAAGGCCATCTGGTACCTGGAATGTATACTGCATAAAGAGTTAGAAGAACTGGATTTAGTTTCTTCTCCACCTAATTGGCCATGTGACCTTAGGCAATTCTCTTTACCCTTCTTAATCTTGGCTTTCTCACCTGTAAAATGAGACCAGTCTTGATTTTTTTCATGTGTGTGTTTATTTTCTTTAACGTTTACCACTGATCTAGATCCTTCCATACGTGTTCATTGTTAACTCATTCTTAGGTCTCTAGACTTTTGCAGGCCCAACTCCAGCTAATCAGGGACTCAAGATGAAGCTAGATGACCATTCCACTGAAAGAAACAGTACATGCCAAGGCACTTCTTTATTACTATCCTTTGGTGTATTCGACTGCCCCCGAGAAGACCTAAAAATATACACCTTCTAGTGTTTTAACTGGTGCAAATTTTGGTACCTGGAAATGAAGAGCTACCATAATAAAAACATAAAGTGTAAGGGTTGTGTGGGCCAGTCAATGGACAGAGCTGGAATGGTTGTAAGAACTTTAAGAAGAGCACTAATGAAAGCCTGAATTATCTTGAATAGACTGTCAAAATAGACTTTAAGGAGGTAGTTGGTGGGGTCTTAAAGGAAAATGAGGAAAATCTTGTTGGAAACCTGAAAAGGGGGGATCTTTGTTATACCTGACAGAAAGTGCAGCAGCACTCTCTCCTGCAATAATATGAAAGGTAAAAAAAAAAAAAAAAAAAAGTACCTCGTATACTAGTTTATTTAGCTAAGTTTTCCAGTCCTAGTGCTGAAGATGCCACCAGCTTCTTGTGACTGCTTATATTAAAATGTGAGAGGAGAAGATGGCGGAGAAGTAGCAAGCTGAGACTGCTTCAGCTAGCCGGAGATCAGCTAGATAGCTTATCTAAAGATTGCAAACACCTGAAAATCCATCGGCAGATCGAAGAGAAGAAGAACAGCAATTCTGGAAACAGAAAAACAACCACTTTCTGAAAGGTAGGACCGGCGGAGAAGTGAATCCAAAGCGACGGGAAGATAGACCCCGGGGGGAGGGGCCGGCTCCCGGCAAGCGGCGGAGCAACCGCGCACAAAATCAGGACTTTTAAAAGTCTGTTCCGCGGAGGGACATCGCTCCAGAGGCTAAACCGGAGCGAAGCCCACGCGGGGTCAGCGTGGCCTCAGGTCCCGCAGGGTCACAGAAGGATCGGGGGTGTCTGAGTGTCGCAGAGCTTGCGGGTATTGGAACGGGAAAGCCGGCTACAGAGACAGAGCCGACAGTAAGCTCGCAGCTCCGTGTTACCTTGAACCGGTCGCAGGCTCGGTGAGCTCGGAGCGCGGCCGGAGGTCAGGCAGACGGGAGTAACTGGGCGCTGTTCTCTGAGGGCGCACTGAGGAGTGGGGCCCTGGGCTCTCGGCTCCTCCGGGCCGGAGACCAGGAGGCCGCCATTTGTATTCCCGTCCTCTGGAACTCTACGGAAAGCGCTCAGGGAACAAAAGCTCCTGAAAGCAAACCCGAGCGGATTACTCACCCCGGCCCCGGGTAAGGGCGGTGTAATTCCGCCTGGGGCAAAGACACTTGAAAATCACTACAACAGGCCCCTCCCCCAGAAGATCAACAAGAAATCCAGCCGAGACCAAGCTCACCTACCAAGGAGTGCGGTTTCAATACCAAGGAGAGCAGCAGAATTCCAGAGGAGGAGAAAGCCAAGCACGGAACTCATGGCTTTTTTCCTGTGATTTTCTTTAGTCTTGCAGTTAATTTAATTTTTTCTTTTTCATTTTTTTTTTTTTTTTCTCGCCTTCGGGTAAAATTTTTTTTTTTTTTAACTGTTACCTTTTTCTTTTTTAACGATTTTTTACTAGTTTATCTAATATATATATATTTTTTTTTACATTTTTCTTAGGTGTTTTCTTTTTTTAAAAAAAATTCTTTTCTTTTTTTTTTTTTTTTTTTTTTTTTTTCTTTTTTCTTTCTTCCTTTTTGAACCTCTTTTTATCCCCTTTCTCCCCACTCACGATTTTGGATCTCTTCTAATTTGGCTAAAGCATATTTTCCTGGGGTTGTTGCCACCCTTTTAGTATTTTACTTGCCCCTTCATTTACTCTTATCTGGACAAAATGACAAGACGTAAAAATTCACCACAAAAAAAAGAACAAGAGGCAGTACCGAAGGCTAGGGACCTAATCAATACAGACATCGGTAATATGTCAGATCTAGAGTTCAGAATGACAATTCTCAAGGTTCTAGCCGGGCTCGAAAAAGGCATGGAAGATATTAGAGAAACCCTCTCGAGAGATATAAAAGCCCTTTCTGGAGAAATAAAAGAACTAAAATCTAACCAAGTTGAAATCAAAAAAGCTATTAATGAGGTGCAATCAAAAATGGAGGCTCTCACTGCTAGGATAAATGAGGCAGAAGAAAGAATTAGTGATATAGAAGACCAAATGACAGAGAATAAAGAAGCTGATCAAAAGAGGGACAAACAGCTACTGGACCACGAGGGGAGAATTCGAGAAATAAGTGACACCATAAGACGAAACAACATTAGAATAATTGGGATTCCAGAAGAAGAAGAAAGTGAGAGGGGAGCAGAAGGTATACTGGAGAGAATTATTGGGGAGAATTTCCCCAATATGGCAAAGGGAACAAGCATCAAAATTCAGGAGGTTCAGAGAATGCCCCTCAAAATAAATAAGAATAGGCCCACACCCCGTCACATAATAGTAAAATTTACAAGTCTCAATGACAAAGAGAAAATCCTGAAAGCAGCCCGGGAAAAGAAGTCTGTAACATACAATGGTAAAAATATTAGATTGGCAGCTGACTTATCCACAGAGACCTGGCAGGCCAGAAAGAGCTGGCATGATATTTTCAGAGCACTAAACGAGAAAAACATGCAGCCAAGAATACTATATCCAGCTAGGCTATCATTGAAAATAGAAGGAGAGATTAAAAGCTTCCAGGACAAACAACAACTGAAAGAATTTGCAAATACCAAACCAGCTCTACAGGAAGTATTGAAAGGGGTCCTCTAAGCAAAGAGAGAGCCTACAAGTGGTAGATCAGAAAGGAACAGAGACCATATACAGTAACAGTCACCTTACAGGCAATACAATGGCACTAAATTCATATCTCTCAATAGTTACCCTGAATGTGAATGGGCTAAATGCCCCTGTCAAAAGACACAGGGTATCAGAATGGATAAAAAAACAAAACCCATCTATATGTTGCCTCCAAGAAACACATTTTAAGCCCGAAGACACCTCCAGATTTAAAGTGAGGGGGTGGAAAAGAATTTACCATGCTAATGGACATCAGAAGAAAGCAGGAGTGGCAATCCTTATATCAGATCAATTAGATTTTAAGCCAAAGACTGTAATAAGAGATGAGGAAGGACACTATATCATACTCAAAGGGTCTGTCCAACAAGAAGATTTAACAATTTTAAATATCTATGCCCCCAACGTGGGAGCAGCCAACTATATAAACCAATTAATAACAAAATCAAAGAAACACATAAACAACAATACAATAATAGTAGGGGACTTTAATATTCCCCTCACTGAAATGGACAGGTCATCCAAGCAAAAGATCAGCAAGGAAATAAAGGCCTTAAATGACACACTGGACCAGATGGACATCACAGATATATTCAGAATATTTCATCCCAAAGCAACAGAATACACATTCTTCTCTAGTGCACATGGTACATTCTCCAGAATAGATCACATCCTCGGTCCTAAATCAGGACTCAACCGGTATCAAAAGATTGGGATCATTCCCTGCATATTTTCAGACCACAATGCTCTAAAGCTAGAACTCAACCACAAAAGGAAGTTTGGAAAGAACCCAAATACATGGAGACTAAAGAGTATCCTTCTAAAGAATGAATGGGTCAACCGGGAAATTAAAGAAGAATTGAAAAAAATCATGGAAACAAATGATAATGAAAATACAACGGTTCAAAATCTGTGGGACACAACAAAGGCAGTCCTGAGAGGAAAATATATAGCGGTACAAGCCTTTCTCAAGAAACAAGAAAGGTCTCAGGTACACAACCTAACCCTACACCTAAAGGAGCTGGAGAAGGAACAAGAAAGAAACCCTAAGCCCAGCAGGAGAAGAGAAATCATAAAGATCAGAGCAGAAATCAATGAAATAGAAACCAAAAAAACAATAGAACAAATCAACGAAACTAGGAGCTGGTTCTTTGAAAGAATTAATAAAATTGATAAACCCCTGGCCCGACTTATCAAAAAGAAAAGAGAAAGGACCCAAATAAATAAAATCATGAATGAAAGAGGAGAGATCACAACTAACACCAAGGAAATACAAACTATTATAAGAACATACTATGAGCAACTCTACGGCAATAAATTTGACAATCTGGAAGAAATGGATGCATTCCTAGAAACATATAAACTACCACAACTGAACCATGAAGAAATAGAAAGCCTGAACAGACCCATAACCAGTAAGGAGATTGAAACAGTCATTAAAAATCTCCAAACAAACAAAAGCCCAGGGCCAGACGGCTTCCCGGGGGAATTCTACCAAACATTTAAAGAAGAACTAATTCCTATTCTCCTGAAACTGTTCCAAAAAATAGAAATGGAAGGAAAACTTCCAAACTCATTTTATGAGGCCAGCATCACCTTGATCCCAAAACCAGACAAGGATCCCACCAAAAAAGAGAGCTATAGACCGATATCCTTGATGAACACAGATGC
This sequence comes from Mustela lutreola, assembly GCF_030435805.1. Lineage (NCBI taxonomy): Eukaryota > Metazoa > Chordata > Mammalia > Carnivora > Mustelidae > Mustela > Mustela lutreola. The sequence continues at coordinate 98,581,989 of NC_081299.1, read as the reverse complement.
GAAAATACTCAACAAAATACTAGCCAATTGGATTCAACAGTACATTAAAAAGATTATTCACCACGACCAAGTGGGATTTATTCCAGGGCTGCAAGGTTGGTTCAACATCCGCAAATCAGTCAATGTGATACAACACATCAATAAAAGTAAGAACAAGAACCATATGATACTCTCAATAGATGCTGAAAAAGCATTTGACAAAGTACAACATCCCTTCCTGATCAAAACTCTTCAAAGTGTAGGGATAGAGGGCACATACCTCAATATCATCAAAGCCATCTATGAAAAACCCACCGCAAATATCATTCTCAATGGAGAAAAACTGAAAGCTTTTCCGCTAAGGTCAGGAACACGGCAGGGATGTCCATTATCACCACTGCTATTCAACATCGTACTAGAGGTCCTAGCCTCAGCAATCAGACAACAAAAGGAAATTAAAGGCATCCAAATCGGCAAAGAAGAAGTCAAATTATCACTCTTCGCAGATGATATGATACTATATGTGGAAAACCCAAAAGACTCCACTCCAAAACTGCTAGAACTTATACAGGAATTCAGTAAAGTGTCAGGATATAAAATCAATGCACAGAAATCAGTTGCATTTCTCTACACCAACAGCAAGACAGAAGAAAGAGATATTAAGGAGTCAATCCCATTTACAATTGCATCCAAAACCATAAGATACCTAGGAATAAACCTAACCAAAGAGACACAGAATCTATACTCAGAAAACTATAAAGTACTCATGAAAGAAATTGAGGAAGACACAAAGAAATGGAAAAATGTTCCATGCTCCTGGATTGGAAGAATAAATATTGTGAAAATGTCTATGCTACCTAAAGCAATCTACACATTTAATGCAATTCCTATCAAAGTACCATCCATCTTTTTCAAAGAAATGGAACAAATAATTCTAAAATTTATATGGAACCAGAAAAGACCTCGAATAGCCAAAGGGATATTGAAAAAGAAAGCCAACGTTGGTGGCATCACAATTCCGGACTTCAAGCTCTATTACAAAGCTGTCATCATCAAGACAGCATGGTACTGGCACAAAAACAGACACATAGATCAATGGAACAGAATAGAGAGCCCAGAAATAGACCCTCAACTCTATGGTCAACTAATCTTCGACAAAGCAGGAAAGAATGTCCAATGGAAAAAAGACAGCCTTTTCAATAAATGGTGCTGGGAAAATTGGACAGCCACATGCAGAAAAATGAAATTGGACCATTTCCTTACACCACACACAAAAATAGACTCAAAATGGATGAAGGACCTCAATGTACGAAAGGAATCCATCAAAATCCTTGAGGAGAACACGGGCAGCAACCTCTTCGACCTCTGCCGCAGCAACATCTTCCTAGGAACAACGCAAAAGGCAAGGGAAGCAAGGGAAAAAATGAACTACTGGGATTTCATCAAGATCAAAAGCTTTTGCACAGCAAAGGAAACAGTTAACAAAATCAAAAGACAACTGACAGAATGGGAGAAGATATTTGCAAACGACATATCAGATAAAGGACTAGTGTCCAGAATCTATAAAGAACTTAGCAAACTCAACACCCAAAGAACAAATAATCCAATCAAGAAATGGGCAGAAGACATGAACAGACATTTCTGCAAAGAAGACATCCAGATGGCCAACAGACACATGAAAAAGTGCTCCATATCACTTGGCATCAGGGAAATACAAATCAAAACCACAATGAGATATCACCTCACACCAGTCAGAATGGCTAAAATCAACAAGTCAGGAAATGACAGATGCTGGCGAGGATGCGGAGAAAGGGGAACCCTCCTACACTGTTGGTGGGAATGCAAGCTGGTGCAGCCACTCTGGAAAACAGCATGGAGGTTCCTCAAAATGTTGAAAATAGAACTGCCCTATGACCCAGCAATTGCACTATTGGGTATTTACCCTAAAGATACAAATGTAGTGATCCAAAGGGACACATGCACCCGAATGTTTATAGCAGCAATGTCCACAATAGCCAAACTATGGAAAGAACCTAGATGTCCATCAACAGATGAATGGATCAAGAAGATGTGGTATATATACACAATGGAATACTATGCAGCCATCAAAAGAAATGAAATCTTGCCATTTGCAACAACATGGATGGAACTAGAGCGTATCATGCTTAGCGAAATAAGTCAAGCAGAGAAAGACAACTATCATATGATCTCCCTGATATGAGGAAGTGGTGATGCAACATGGAGGCTTAAGTGGGTAGAAGAATAAATGAAACAAGATGGGATTGGGAGGGAGACAAACCATAAGTGACTCTTAATCTCACAAAACAAACTGAGGGTTGCCGGGGGGAGGGGGTTGGGGAGAAGGGGGTGGGATTATGGACATTGGGGAGGGTATGTGATTTGGTGAGTGCTGTGAAGTGTGTAAACCTGGTGATTCACAGACCTGGGGATAAAAATATATGTATATAAAAAATATATGTTTATAAAAAATAAAAAATAAAAAAAAAAAAAAATGTGAGAGGAGACAGGTAAGCTAAAAGAAGGACTATTAAACCAAAAGAAGATGGGATGTGCTAATTCTGAAGATTCTGAGGCTTCCCAAAAGGCAAACAATACTAAACTTAGGAAACTGCTCCCACGCAAAGATCAAATCCAAGACATTCTCAGGAAACAGTGTTCTAGAGGTAAAGCCAAGAGTATATCTGTAAAATCCTTTGTTAAGACCTCTGTTAAAAGATGGGTCTTCAGGGTACTTTCAAGCAGACAAAAGGCCCTCTAAAGAGTTTAAACATTTGCCTCACGGCACCTATAAATCAAATAATATGGGTCCTAAGAAGCTTAAGGGCTTTGTCCTTCATCCATCTTAGCAGAAGCCCAAAGTTGAGAGGATTTACCTCAAAGAGATTTGTAGGTATGAGTTTGTGAAATGGAGCAAACCTCAGTGAGATTCACAGGAGGACTACAAAGTTTGAGAGAATTTTATGGCCAGAAATACTGCCAGCTTGAACTGAAAGTGACAGAAACAGTATTAAATAAAGAGGCTTCTGAACCTCCAAACTCCTACAAGCAAGAAACAGGCTGAGAAAACCACTCGGCTGCAAATGCATGGTAACTTTCATGAAAAGAGAAGGATGATTCCAAAGGAGGACTAAGAGCCCAGAGAATCGAATCAAGAACTATGGAAATTCATTTCCAAGCAGGAGTAGTGCCGAGTCCTAGTCAAGGAATTTACAACATTTGTCTGGCTGGATTTCAGAATCGCTATGAACCAGTGAGTCCTTTGTGCCTCGGTTTCCCCCTTTTCAAACAAGAGTGTCTATCTTGACTGTCCTCTGCTGTGCCAACATGGTATGTTGTATGTGTAAATTGTTTATTTCCTTTGTTCATCAGTCTACAAATTGAGAGGAATTATAGCCATGAAGCTGTACTTAAGGGAACAACCCCTGAGAACTTGGATCTGCTTTAGAAGATGAGGTCCTGAACTTGGGGCTGATGCTATAATGGGATGAAACTTTGGTGGGCCTTGGGAGGGGGTGAGTATATTCTGCATGGGTAGGGCAGATGAATTATCAGGACCAAAGAACAGGCTCTAGTGGCCAGATCCCAAGATGGCCATGTATGATTTTACACTTCTAGGTACTCTCATCCCATGTGGTCCCCTTGCACATTGCACAAAGTTTTGTCTGTATGACCAATAGCATATGGCAGAAGTGATAGAATATCACTTCTGAGATGAGGTTATACAGCAATTTCTGTCCTGGGCACTCCCTCTTACTCTTTCAGACCATTCAGGGGAAATCCAGCTGCCATGTCATACACAATTTTATAGAGAGGCCTATGTGGTAAGAAACTGAAGCTTCCAGCCAACGGCCACACGAGTGACCTTGGGAAATCATCTGGCCCCAGTAGAACCTTTGGATAACTGCAGCCTTGGCCAAGAGCTGACTACAACTCATGATGGACCCCGAGCCATAATTACTCAACTGTTATTCCTGGATTTCTGACCCTCAGAAAGAGTGCTTGTTTATTTTTTTTAATATGCTAAGTTTGGGGACAGTTGTTCTGGACAATTGATAATTAAGAAGGTCCAGACAGATTTTTTTTTTTTCTTCTCTTATTTTTGAATTCTCAGGCAGGAGATGCTTTCTTGAAGCCATAGAACATAATGGAAACCTGGGCAGCTGTCCTAACTTGGACTTGAATAAAACTCTCTTATTCCTTTTTATTCTTTTTAAAGAAATTCTAAAAGGTTTGTTTTAAATTTAAAGGCTTTTTTTTTTTTTTTTTTTTTTTTTTGGATGGGACTTAATGAGCTAATTCTAAAGTATGTATGGTAACTCAAAGGCCAAGGAGAGTCAAGACACTCTTGACAAAGAAGGAAGAAACCTATTCTAAACTTTTCACACTTATTCTAAAACCACAAAAATCAAGAGAGTGCAGGCCTTAGTGCAGGAATAAACAAACAGATCAATGGAATAAAATAGTTACTTCAGAAATTTGCACATATAAAAACACTTGATTTGTGACAAAGGCAATACTGCAGATAATTGGGAAAAGTATGATTTTTTCATAAATGGCACTGAACTAATTGGATATCCATATGGAAAAAATAGACTAAACTCACCTTGCATCCTATACAAAAATCAATTCTAAGAAGAATATAGTTTTAAATGTGAAAGACAAAGATTCTAGACATTAATATGCAGAATATTTTAATGACTGTGAGGAAAGATAGATTTCTAAAGCAGAAGTTTAAAAATGCACCAGTCATAAAGAAAATGATTGATAAAAATAGGAGCTAAAATTAAGAACATCTGCTCACCAAAAGACACAGTTAAGAGCTACAAAGGCAAGTCACAAAATAAAACAAGGTATCAGCAATTTATGTAATTGACAAAGGGTTTGCATTCAGAAAAATATATATATATTAAGAATTCCTATGTGTTAAAAAAAAAAAAAAAAAAAAGGTATACAGCCTAATAGAAAAATGGGGAAGAGATCTGAACAGGCACTCTACAAAGGATAATACCCAAATGGCCAGTAAATAGGAAAAGTTGTTCAGCTTTATCAGTCATCCAGAAAACACAAAATAAAACCAAAATGAGATTGCTAGCTTTGTATTTCCACCAGCATGGCTAATATTTGAGTAAGTAAAAATAATTAGTGTTGGTAAGAATTTGGAGCAACATAATTTCTCACTGCTGGCGATTGCATAAATTGGTATAACCACTCTGGAAAATCATTTGACATTACGTAGTAAGATAAAGACACTAATAACCCTATAACCTAGGGTTTAGTTCATAGTAACATTACTTTCTTTGTAATAGCCCAAACTAAAAGTAACATAAAAGTCTATCAACAATAAATATGTATAAGTAAATTATGGTGTATGTGTACACTGTAACATTATACAGCAATGAAACTTACTAACCCAAGGTTAACATTTAACAACATGAATGAGAACAGAAACCAGGCACAAAAGAAAAATTAGGACACAGTTCTACTAGATAACCTTCAAAACAGGCAAAACTAAACTTACAGCATTAGAAGTCAGTTGTTAACTTTGAGGAAATTTCTAGTGTGCAGACAGATGAGTGGGCACAAAAGACGTGCTAACAGTGTTCTTTTTCTTACCTGGTGGGAGTTACACAGGTATTTGTTTTCTTATAATTTCCGGAGTACATTTGTTTTTTTATTAAAATGTATATATAGTATCTATATTGTGTATATGTACATATATTTCTGTATGTGTTACAGCTCTTAATAAAAAAGTTAAAATTAATTAAGTGCCTATTATGTAGCAAGGACTCAGAAAATAGTTTCTACTATTCTCTCAGCACTCCCCACCCCTGAGCATATACATAGACTTTCTTCTCCCAAAGAACCCTGCAAGGAAAATTACCAGCTGTCACAGGCAAATACTGACCTTCCTCTCCCTCCCTATTTGCGACCAGGTTCCAGATGATGGGAGGGACCCAGAAGCAGATTCCTTCATCATTTCACCAGGCTCAGACTAAGTGAGGACCCACAGGCATCCGCATACACCACTGCTGTCTGTCCCACAACTTTGTAAACGGATGCAACCAGTCTGGAGGGTAACTTAGCACTGCTAGTGAAGTCGAAGATGCACATTTCCAGTGACCCACCAATTCTACTTCTAAATACACATCTCAGAGGTGTTTTTGCACAGTACGTGGGTACAAAGGTATTTAACATAGCATATGTGTAGCGGAAAAGAAGAGAAGAAAAAAACCTGGAAGAATCTCAATATCCATCAGTGTAGGCCCAGGTAAATAAATAAAAGAGTAGTTATGCAATGAGCAGTTGTTACAATGAATGAACTAGATCTAATTTATTAACATTTTTGAGATAAATCTCAAAAATAAATAGTGGAGGAAAAAGACAAGTTGTAGTAGGATGCCCTTTATATACATTGAAGCATTCAAGACAATGCATGTGGCTTATGAGGGTGTAACAAAATTACAGAGAGAGGACAAGAAAGTGGTTATTTGTGAGATGGGAAGGTACTGGGATTTGGGGAAGCAGGCTATAGCTGAATTTCTAATACTTTGTTTCCGTAACTAAGTATCTTAAACAAATATGGGAAAATAATAATGATTGCTTAAATCTGGTGGTGGATATATTAGGTATCTATTGCATTATTGTGTGGTTTTATGTTTGAAATATTGTCTAACTTTGAAAAAAATAATGGATATAAATCACCACTCTGAAAACATTCTTCAGGCTTCTTCCTCTTTGACAAAAGATCAGTTGTCTGATTCTGCCAGACTTTCCTTCTTCTTCAAGAAGCAAATGGAAATTTGATGAAGAACAAAAGTTGGCAGTAGGGTCATCAACTCTCCTCCAGGCTGTTCCTGACACAGAAGCATCTCTGACCTTGGCAGACCCCCCTTCACCATGGAAAGCTGATCTGTAAAGACAACATCCTCCTTGCCTTCTGGCTTCAGATGATGTTTGGTAAATGGGAGGCAGAAGCAGAGATGGTTACAAGGGAAGAATAAAAAAGACCAGGTATTTATTCCCTGGCTTCCTCCTGTAGTCCTACATGTTGGAAGTGGCTATCTGTCTCTACTGAAGGCCATATCTCCCAAATGTGGGCCTCTCCTGAGTTCTGCTGTGGTTCTCACTAGGTTAGAGAATTCCCCAGGCTCCTCTTTCTTCTTCAGGCCTGGGAGGGCACAAGTGCTCCTCTTTGTCACTAGCCCCCCTGGCTTTGCCATCACTCCTGGTTTCCCTTCATTCTGACCTCATCTTAAAAATAGTCCCCTCCTTAAGCTCTCTTTAGTTTCCCCACTTGAATGTGCCTTCTCTTTCCTACTTGGCACCCTGACCTCATGGAGCAGTGGGACCTTCACTACACACATGGAGGACTGAGAGAATCCAAGTCCTCAGGCTAAGTGCACAGATAAGGCTCAAACCTAAGCAAAGGCTTGAATGAGGAGCAGAAATTTGTCAGTTGATCAGAGAATTATGATGGGGGTGGGGGGAGGATGACAAGAGTTTTAACACTGAGGGAACAACTTCTGGAAAGTCTTTTGTATGAGGGTGACCACACATAATTGCCAATATTAGACTATTTTTTGACATATTAAAAAAAAGTCAACTTCATATGATTCCATCTAATAATGGGATTCAAGTTATGATAATGTTCATGATGGTCAGTCTATGATGACTACAATGACCCCTTGGGAGGGAGCCTACAGGAGCAAGAAAAATCAAAAATGACCTTGTCCCCAGAATAGTAAATGGCAAGGAAGGATGGGAATAACATTAATCTGAAGAGGATGAAAATAATCTTTGCAAAGAGGGATAAAATGTTCTATGTATTATTTCTATTCAAACAGAACCTCGTGTCTCCTTCTGGTTCTTCTTATATCGGCATTTGCAGTCAAGTTCTTACAAAAAAAGTTAAATGCATACAGGTTTCCATATCTTGAGCCATAGCCTTGAGGGTAGACATGTCTTTAATATTCTGCCCTCTCCTCTCAAGGATTAAAAACATAATGAGGCATAGGAGTTAAGAGTCTTGCTCAGGATTACACAACCGTGTGATCCTCCAATTGGATGTCTTAATAATGGAAAACTTTTAGAAGGAATGAGTTTGGGATGATTCCAATGACACAATTCTATGGAGAGTGGGTGAAGGTCATTACAGAGTAGAGTCAAGCCCTGATAGAGACGAAGGAATACAAAGTTGCCTGGGGAGAGAGGCTGCTGAGAGCCAATTAGCTTGGCTGGAAGAGCAAAGAATGAACATGGCGGACTATTTCCTTTTATTAATCTTATCCTTGGACCCAAATTAATTTTTTTAGACTTGTCAGGCTGACCAAATTTATTATAAACCTTCCCAGCTTTGGGAAGAATTAAAAGATGGATGATGTATTTTTCCTGAGCTCATTCCCAGGCCCATAGTGATGCTTTCAGAACTAATATTTTGACATTTAGTAAGCCAGGGAAATTAGGCCATAGGCCCTGTAGTTGACATTAGACAATTAAAAAAAAAAATAAATGCTGGTAATATTCAAAGTTGGAGCTGTTTTCATCTCATAAGTTCTCCCCTGACATTTGAGTTAATATATATTCTGGAGCCAGATTTTCAGAAGCCTGTGTCAAGGGTGAGAACAGCCTCTTTGGATTGTGCACAGGTGGGAGAACTTAACTATCCACAAAGCCCCAGGCTTCATGTGAGGATCCCGCTTGGTGTAGTGTCTGGGCCTTTCGAAGCACTACTCAGACCATTATAAGCAAGGACTGCGGTGGAACTTTGTGCTTTGAGAATAAAGAGTAAAGTGAACTCTTACAGTAGTGGGGAGTGGGGAAGCGGAGGGCTTGGTGGCTAAGCCCGACACCAGGTTGAGGAACTTCCAGACACACCTGTCTTGGTAGACAGTTATGAACAACAGGAGTATTCCCAGCCAGGAAGAACGGTAATATAGATAGATTAAAGTCCTCCAGGAGGATGTCACTCCTGAGACGACTGTCTGTTGGCTCAACATAAATTGGCAGACCAGTTGTGGTCTCTAGGAGTTCTATTTACAAATACAGTACTGAATTACTTACTTCAGAACTAAATCACCAATTGTGACCCCATTCCTAAGCTTTTGGGCAGAACTGGAAAATGACCACAAGTCAACAAAATAATCAAGGAATTGTCCCCTGGAGGGGACCTTGGCTGATGATCTGGTTTTTAATTATCACGCTGAAAATGAGAAAGCACGAGCCCAGAGATAGCTAATGACTTGTTCAAGGTCCTAAAACTAGGAGGTACAGTTTTGCACTCAGTTGCAAGCCTCTCAACGACTAGGAGCAACTCCTGGGTCTTCCTTCAGTATATAGTCTGCCAACTCGGTGCCCAGAGACTTTTTCATCTCTTTTCTTATGCAAATATGTTCCTCTTCTTTGTTCAATTATTTCTGTCCTATGACTTTGTTCTTGTGTTCTTGAAAGAGATTGCATGCATCTTAAAATTAGTACTGGTGTGATTCAGGTCATATTTATTCAGGGTCTCTAAGTGCCAGGCCTTGTGCACATATTGAGCTCTCAGTCAATATTTATTAAACCAGACTGTATATGGGAAGCCATTATAGCATCACCACATGGAAGAAGAGAAAATGTGGAGGACAGGAATGGGACATAGAACCATGCTACTACACCGGTCATGACATAATTCGGTCCTAAAAGATGTGGTGGTCATGATAGGAATAAAAATCAAAGGAAAAAAATGTGGCATTCATTTCAGAGTAAAATTGGATTCAGGAGAGAAGAAAAAGAGAGGAATGATAAATCATATTTTACACATTTCAAATGTAAGGTACCAACTGAGCATGCATTTGGAGAAGTCCCACAAACAGGGTGAAATGCACAAGTGGGACTCAGGCAGGAGTCAAGACCAGAGTCTAGAGAGAAGATGGCTTAAATAGTGGAAGCAGAGCTTGCCTTTCTAGAAGTTAGCCCAACTCTCTGCTAACAATCTCCGACTGCTTTGAAATATTTGAACTAGATCAAGGACTGACAAAGATAGCAAAAATAGACAAAGTGAATAGGACAAGACTACTAACCATGCAGTCTACCCCAGAAGCAAGGCCAACCCTTGCCCGTTAACCCAGCCAGTGTTCTTTCTACCCAGCATTCCAAATAACCTGTCTCCTTCAGGAAGGCCTCCTGGTTTTAATGAGATCCACTAGCTTCCCTGTCTCTTTTCCTAGATTTGTGCATGTCCGTCATCCCAATGGTTCTATTAGTGGTCTACATGGGCACTTCATGGTAAGTATTTTCTGATGATGCTGACGGTCGCCACACCACCTATGTACCCATCCCTCCTCCTTTAGTTGCCCATCCTTCCACTGTTGTGCCCTTTTTCAGCCCCTGCTCCCAACACCCTTTCCCTCCAGGCTCCTTGAAGCTCTCATATCTACCGGTATCCCTGATAAGTTCCAGCAAAGAATGAGTTTTATAAAACAAAATTTAAAAAATGGATTTATGTCACAAAGGAGAAACCTGATTAAAATAGATTTTGGCTTTGTAAATACTCTGCATATGCTAAAGCTACTCCCTAAATGTGGCAAAGAACTCTGTTTGATAAACCTCTAACTCAATCTCATTTTAAATATTTGTAAAATTTCCTCTAGAACATGCAACCATGGCTGGTGGCACTGATGATCAAAATAGAAGCAAGGAAATTGGATGAAAACAGCAGACCACTAAGGCCACCCAAGTGGGGAAGCCAAACCACAGAGGAGCAGGAAGCTTCAGGGACATAGCCCTCTGGGAAAACCTTCAGCTTCCTCTTTTCCAGAACACAAATGTAGACATAGCATGGTTTATCTTATCATGGAAGGGGTTCCTGGCTCAAATACTGGAAAGTCAGGGGCTTTGTACACTGAACCCCAACAGCACCACAGTTTACTACCAACAACCATCAGTATGTTGGAACTCAATGTCTCCTCGATTACCCAAACCTGCAAAACCTTCCTCAAAACGTCACATTACTGGGTCTTATGAGGAAGTACTTGAAATCTGAAATTCTCAAAGAATACGACTTAAGGAGTCATTCTTCTGTATGCTTAGCAATTTCCGGTCGATCCATCACACCTGCTGAGTACCAGTGTGAAATGAGCAATTGAAGCCATCTCAACCATTCCTTGGCTTGGCACTTATGTGAAGATAAGGAGGTTTCCCCACAGAACATTTCCCACCACAGCAGCTAACAATAGCATCTTGTCTCCTAAAGCAGCCCCTCCAGTAAGAGCCCAGGCCAGACCCCACCACACCCAGTAATGGGAACTCTGCTGACAAATGCTTCTCATCTGAACCCAATCAGTTTATAGGGCACTATACAGAACTACGAATGCATTCCATATGGGCTCCATCTTTGAAATTCTGAAGCCTCAGCCCCAAGCCAAAATCATATTACTACCATTGTTGTTGTTGTTCAACATTTGTTCTTTTTACAAGCGCAAAGTGCAGCCCAATCATTTCATTAAGGTCTTATCATCTGGAGCCCAGTCCCTGTGCAGAGACTGACAACAGAGGTGAGCTGGAGAAGTGCATTGGCCTTGGTGCAGCCCTGGTATTCTTTCCTCACCCAACCCACTCGTGCCCCCACCTCATACCTTCCAAAGGAAGGGCTTGGCCTGAGGTCCATGTGAAGTTTGGTTCACAGAGCTGCCCTCGTGCATAAATAATAGTGCATGCAGCAAAAGCAGAGACAGCTCTGATCCCTCTGAATGCTGTGGGGACTGGTGGTACTCACAACCTTCAGGTCACAGCAAGGAATGAGGACAGAAAGATGAACTGGAGTGCTCTTCTTCTCTCTTGGGGAGGATGTCTGCCAGCTGGGGAAGATGATGGTCTGTGCATCTGTGCCTGTTGGAGAACCTTCCAAGAAGAGGATAATCAGCTAGGTGATTTCTGGAGGGCAGTGACCCAATTCCAGCATTATCCCCAACTGTTTCTAAAATTCCAGGCAAATAGTACCTTCCCCACCTCTGTATCTACTCTAGTGCACTCAGGCCAAGTTCACGGGTGCATCAGTGCACTTGAGCATTTCAAATCATTTTGATAGTAACCTAAACAAAAGGGACCTGGAAAGTGAATTTTCTGCCAGTAAAATCTTTCAGAGTCCAAAAGAACAGATCCATCCTTTGGGAGGAGTTCTCCCTGCACCCACCTGTGTCCACCATCCATGGTCAGCGTGGCTCAGAATCCAGGCTTCCGGAAGCGTGTCTGCACTGTTCATATTAAACATTTGCAGCTTTCCCAGTGCACTAAAAAAATGTGAGCACAGAGAGACTTTTCTCAGTTGCAGGCATTTCTCCCATAAACCTTTGTTCCACCCTTGGTGCCTGTTACCACTTGCCTATTAGCTGCAGCTAGTATAAGACAAAATAAATGAATGAATAGACATTATTAATGAGAAGCTCAGAAACAAACACTCGCATCCTTCAGCAGTTTGCTCTCTTGTGGCCTGGGCCGCTAGTGTTTGTGGTTTAATATGATCATGTTTGCTGTGGTTTAATATGATCATGTTTGCTGGGGGACATCACTCCTTGATCATTTGAAGGAACTCAAGAGATCATATTTTATGTCATTTGGGGGAGAAAAAAACCCAGATAGACTCCATAACAAGAACTGTGGAAGGGATTTTGAGCCTGGTCATGTTCCCTCCCTGGGCAAGTTCTTCTACTGACCTGATCGCTCTAGCCTCAGTTTCTATAGCAGCACAATAAAGAGTAGGCAGTTGATGGGGGAACATTCTGAGGACTAAATGTGACCATGTGTTAGTGTGCCCGGTGCAAGGCAGGCACTCAGTAAATGTCAGTGACTGTTACTATCTGGATGAATGAATGTGCATTTTAAATATCTCTAGCCCAGTTCCTCACACTTGCGAGGTGATCCACAAATGCCACTCCTTTCCCTTCCCTGCAGCCAGAGGGCTGTTATGCCGCAGCTGCTCTGCCCTCAGACCTCGCTGAGCTCTGTGGGAAGTGCTTCACACCACTTAGCTTCAACGCTGGTTTGTCAGCTCTCGCCCAGAGCCACCAGCTCCTGACAGCCAGGAACAGCCCCCAGAGAGCCCCAGGGACATGAAGCTCAAGTACAGGAGAAGCCCCAGCGAGAGAAAGTGTCTGCACACCTACAACCAAATCTATCCTGTCCAGGCCAAACCCTGCCGTTTCCTCAAAAGATGGCCCAGAGCTCTCTCACAAGGGGTCCACCCAGGCCCCAGGGTCACCCTCTCACAGCTTTGTCTGGACCAGACCCAGTAGTCTGGCACTCCTGGACCTTTAATCACATGCAAAAAAATGTAAATGGTTCTGCCTGAAACAAAAAACTAAGCCCTTGGAGATGCACAGCCTGGCACTCATCACAAGGGGTTAATCAGTTGGCAGGAGAGCACAAATGGGAAAGGCTCTTCCTGAAGAGAGAAAAGCTGGCTGGGCCAGAGTGCTGGCCCCCAGCCCCCTCCCCAAAGTGGTTCCATTTTTGGCTTCCTTAAGATGAATCTGTTTAAACAAGATTAAACAAGCATGGAATTTGGGAGGGAAAAGGATGAAATTTAATAATAATTTTTAAAAAGGCAAGAGAATTTCTCTTACCTAAAGACCCAACACAAATCTTAACTGTAAAAACCAGGGGCGCCTGGGTGGCTCAGTGGGTTAAAGCCTCTGCCTTCAGCTCAGGTCATGATCTCAGGGTCCTGGGATCGAGCCCCGCGCTGGACTCTCTGTTCAGCCGGGAGTCTGCCTCCCCCACCCCCTGCCTGCCTCTCTGCCTACTTGTGATCTCTGCCTGTCAAATAAATAAATAAATAATCTAAAACAAAACAAAACAAACTCTTGTTTAAAAATAAATAAATAAATAAACGGCCAAAGCCAGCGTCAGCCCTTAGCAGCTGAAAACAAAAAAAACCAACTTCCAGGCTGAAAGTGTTAGTGTCCAAGGGAAATTAATTTCCTGGGGCTAACATATGACAGAAGAATTACAAAGGAAAAATGAACCCAGAGTCACCACCTTCACTTTGCTTTAGAGAAGAAGGAGAAGGAGAGGGTGGGGGGAGGGGAAGGGGAAGGGGGAGGGGAAGGTGAAGGGAGCGGGGAGGAGAGGAAGAAGGAGAGGACGGAAGGATTCAAGGTCAGATTCCTGGTTCATACCTTCATCAGTTTAGTCATTCAACAGATATTTTCCAGACATCTACTCCTTGCCAGGCACCATGCTAGGCACTGGGGCTACAACCGGGAACCTGATGGAAATGATGCCTTCCTTCAAGAAACTTCAAGACTCATGGGGCAAGAGGCTTATAAACTCTTATACACCCATCACACTGGGCGCTGTGCAAACAGAGGTAACGTGGTGGGCCCTGCTCAGAGGGTTTATTGAGGCAATGTACTGCTTTAGATGAGAGATGACATTTACCCCAGACCTTAAAGAAGGAGTAGGGGGTTTTTTTAGGAAGAAGAGAATCAGGAGCTTTTTAAATAGTGCCCAGAGGTGCCCCTGGGCACACCTCATGCTGGGTCCTCCCTGGGGAGGAAAGATAGCTGTGTTTACACTGCCAAAGCTTATCCTCCCATTTTCCGGAGCGCCAACTTTGCCCTGTGCATACTGGAGCTTCTCAGAAGGCAGAATGACATCATGAAGAGAGCACTGGATTGAGAGCCAAGAAACCAAAGGATCTGCCATTTCCTAGCTGTGTGACCTTGGGTAAGGGAATGTCCCACTCTGATCCTCAGTTTCCTTCTCTGTCAGATGAGAGCATTAAGCAGAATAAAAATTTTTTTTTTCTGAGAGGTGAAATAAGTTGAGGCTGGAAGCATGGTGTAGAAGCAGTTTGCGAAGCCGTCTGACTGATGTCATCCAGACCCTGTACATCCGTGCACAAGCAATCACACCCTTCCAACCTGTCCTCCATTTGTCCACCAAACAGTGATGGGATTAAAGTGCTTCTGGGATCCAAAGCCCCTGTAGGATAAAGCTAAAACTCCTCAGCATGGAAGAGAAAGACGCTTCTATCTCCATAGTCTCACAACACAAACATTATAACTAGATATTCCAGCACTGACAGCCACAGTGCTCCTAATACATGATGCGGCCTCACCTATCTGCTCCTTGCCCACAGGGCTTCAGCTGTCTGAAATGCCCTTTCCCCACCCTTGCTCACTTGGTAAACCCCTGTTCACTCCTTAAAGCTTGCTCAAGAATGGCCACAGCAGGGGTGCTGGGTGGCTCAGTCAGTTAAGCGGCCAACTCTTGCTTTCAGCTCAGGTCATGGTCTTAGGGTTGTGAGATCAAACCCCAGGTCAGGCTCTATCCAGCCAGGAGTCCACTTGAGAATTCTCTTTCCCTCTCCCTCTGTCCCTCTTCCCACCATGCATGCCCTCTCTCCCAAAAATAAATTTTAAAGTTTAGAAAGAAAAAACAAAATGATCTCCTCAGCAAAGCTCCTTATACTTCTACCCACACCTGGGACACTGGATATAACCACTGGCTTACATGACTCTCCCCACAGAAGAGGAACTTTTCAAGAACAAGGGCTCTGAGAAAATGCAAATCAAAACCACAGTGAGATGCTGTGCCATGCCAGCCAGAATGGATGGTATCAAAAAGCTAAGAAATAACTAGCATCGGTGAGGATATGGAGAGAAACTTTGTGCTGTTGGTGAGAATATGAATGGGTGCAGCCACTGTGGAAGACAGTATGGATTTTCCTCAAAAATTTAAATCTAGAATTACCATATGATCCAGAAATTCTACTACTGAATGTTTACCTAAAGAAAGCAAAAACATTAATTTGAAAAAATATATGCACCCTTATGTTCATATAGCATTATTTACAATAGACAAGGTACAGAGGCAACCAAGTGTCCATTGATAGATGAGTGGATAAAGAAGATATGATATATCCATACATCAACACACAATGGAATACTACACACCCATAAAAAAGAGCAAGCTCTCGCCATGTGCAACAACATGGATGGACCTGATATATTCTACTAAGTAAAATAAGTCTGAAGAAGACAAATATCATATGATTTTACTTATGGGGAAATTAAAAAAAAAAAAAACAGAAATGGACTTATAATTACAGAGAACAAACTAAGTGACCAGAGGGGAGGCGGAGTGGATGAAACAGGTGAAGGGGATTAAGAAGTTCAAACTCCCAATTGCAAAAAAAAAGACATCATAGAGATGAAAAGCACAGCATAGGGAATATAGTCAATAAGACTGTAATAACTGTGTATGGTGACAGATGGTGACTACACTTACCATGGTGAGCATTACATAATGTACAGAATTGTCAAATCACTATTTTGTGCACCTGAAACTAATGTTCCATTGCATATGAACTATACCTTGATACTAAAACATTTTTAAAGAACGGAAAGGTTTTAAAAAGAGAGAACAAGGACTGTGTCTCAGTGACACTCATCCCCTAGCTCCTAGGACTGTCCCCAGACATAGAATGCCTGCAGCAGACATCGGTAGAGCTGATCGCCTACAATTTTATTTAACTCTTCTAATCGTATGCACAATAATGTGGGATGCTCCTTCGACAGTCTTTTGGAACTGGTGTCCCTCAGAGCCAAGTTAGATGCCAGGAGAGAACTGCCCAGCATAGTTTGGAGGCCCATCACCTTGTCATGCCCAGCTTCTCATAACCGAACATCAGACCATGGGAGGACAGGTGAGAGGGTGGGCCCCTGACACTTGCCCAGCAATCTGTCACTTTCATATTATTTTCATTTCCTAGAAGCTATTGCAACCCTCCTTCCAGAGCATAACGTCTCCCCAGCCTGGAGTGCTGCTTACCCAGATTCAGTGGTCGCACCACGTCCTGTGGGAGCCTAGCTTGTTCTGGACTGATTATCAGAAACTGCTTCCTCACATCTTCCATATGATTCTGGAGTTTCCTTTGCTCCTGTTGCAGTAACATTTCATTCCAGAGAAACAGTCTCAAGACCAAGAAGAGGTAAAGATGTGATTCAAAAAGAGGCAGGAATTTCTCAGAGATCATCAAAAAGCCATCGAATCATCAACTACAAACAAGGTCTCACAATCCACTTTCTACATAACGCTGTTTTGATCTCCTACTCTGTGCAGAAACCCTTAAAACTCTCCGTTTTAACCATTCCCAACAAGCCTGCCAGTGGACTCCAGCCTCTTGCTCAACCCCTCCTCCCACCCCCCACCTGCCCTCTGACTGTACAACTCTCAGGAATAATCTTAACCTCTTTAGCTCTTTTACCTTCTGCTATTTTCTCCTTTAACCCCACTCCCCAGATTCTGTACTTCAAAAGAAGGCCCAGAAGCTTCCTTGATTTTGAAAGCACTGGTATGTTCTATTCCTCTATCACACAGTGGTGGAAATAGAAGCAGGCACAGGACAGGAAGCTTTCACATGTTCCCTTTGTCTTTTCTTCTGCTGTCCCCACAGCCCCCGGTGCTTCATCGGACCCCAAATGCCACAACCATTCTGATTACCTCCTTTTAATACTGGATACTGTCCTTGGATAATTCCCATTGTCTTCAAAAGGACATGCCCTTGACTGAACACAGTAATTCAAGTGTGATTTCACAACAGAGTGCTGTGGAACTTCTGTGCAGAAGAAACTCCACGAACGAAGCTAAAGAATGCACTGCTTTTTCAACATTCTCTACAATTGCAAGTATTGCCCCGTTCAAAGCTGGACACCAGCGTTCAGAGGCGGGTGCTGCTCTCCACAGGGAGGTGATCTGGGGGTGGTAAGTTGATGCGTGTGCACCTTAGCAGGTCAGAAGGGACTGAGCATTCACAGACCCACTACCCTCTGTGTGACTGGAGGGGCTCTGCGGGCGTCCCCACCCCTCCCACCAAACCATGCCCACGCCAGGGCACATTCCACGTGACTCAAAGGCACTGAAAGCAATTATGATGCCACCATGTCCATAGGACGCCGACACCCTCAAACTTGCTACAATTAGGGTTTTAGCCTGAGTGAGTCCAGATGTTACTGGCTATCACTAAAGGAGGGAAGGAGAGGTGTGAGTCCGCGACAGTATCCATCCAAGGGGGCACGGGGTAAGGGAAGGGTGGTGAGAAATACAAAGTATGCATCTACCAGGAGTGACGGGAGGCTGGTAAGGGTGGCAGAGCCCCCATGGCTGCCGGGGAACTTGCCTTGGGAAGCTATGTAAGGAGGAGCCAGCCTCTGCGGGGCTCCCAGCGAAGCACACGGCGACAGTGCCCTCTAGCGGGAGCACCAAGCGCTCACCCCACTCAGTGCTGCCCAGAGCGGCTGGCATCTAGGGATCTGTCACCTTCTCTGGGCACGCAGCCACAGATACTGCTGGAGTCCCCACCACATGCTAAACACCACCACAGACAAGCGCGTGAGACATCATCACTCCCTCAAGAGGGTATCAGTCTGGCTGGGGAGGCCAGACAAGTCATGGGTGTGTGTGTGTGTGTGTGTGTGTGTGTGTGTGTGTGTGTGTCTGTGTGTGTGTGTGTGTAGGCCTGGCCTCACAGAGGCAGAAGTAGTGGCACAGGAAGGTCTTTCCTGAGACTGGTGACCCTCAGGCTGAGATGTGTGCCAGACAGGTAAGTGGGAAACAGGCCTTCCAGACACACTAGCACAGACTGAAGGTGTTCTGGTCCCCCTGGGAGAAAGAGAATGTGGGGGCCACAGCCAGAGAAGAAGCCGGAGAGGGGGAAATTGGGTCAGATAAAGGAAGTTTTGACCTTCGTCCCAAAGGTGAAAGAAGCCAAAGAAACATAAATCAGTTTTACAGATTTAAAAGGATTTCTCTGGGCGCACCTGGGTGGCTCAGTCCTTAGGCATCTGCCTTCGGCTTGGGCCGTGATCCCGGGGTCCTGGGATCGAGCGCCGCATCAGGCTCCCTGCTCTGTGGGAAGCCTGCTTCTCCCTCTCCCACTCCCCCTGCTTGTATTCCTCTCTCACTGTCTCTGTCAAACAAATAAAAAAATTTTTTTAAAAATCAATAAATAAAAATAAAAGGATTTCTCTGGTAAAGGGGGCGGAAGTGGAAGCACAAGGAAAAACCAAGGGCCTAAACCAAAGATGTCGAAGGCGTGGAGGAGGAGGTATGAAGGGCAGAGGGTCTACAGGCCTGGGTTGTGGGTGGGGTGCAAGGATAAAGGACACAGGTTAGCGTGACCATGATGTCACCCAGAAAGAGAAGGAGCAGATCAGGATGCAAGAAGGTAAGCTCAGTTCTGAACAGGTAGAATTGGATGTGCCTGAGGGATAGTCCCAAGGAAAGTTCTGGAAGGCAGCTGTTCATGGACTATCCAGTCTGGAGGACTGGGGACTGATTTGGGGGTTGGGAATAATCGGTGGCCCTGGAAGGGAAACTGTCTCAACGTGCACAGTCTATGTGAAGAGAGGAGAGAGCTGAGGACAGACCCTCGGGGAAAGCTCATTTGTAAGAAGCTGGCAGAAGACATATGGCCCCCAGGGAGGCTAAGAGGAATGACTGATGTGGAAGGAGAACCAGAAAGGACTGAAGCCATGGAGGAGAGCTTCAGGAAGCCTGTGATCCGTCTTGTCCTGTGGTCTAACACACTCTTTTAAACTTGGATTCTGAAAATATCAGTCTTTTTCCTTCTACCACTCAGCATCCAGGGCTACGCAGGTACAATATCTTCTAGAGGATGCAAACCCTTGGTGTGATAACACTTCTCACAGGACAATAGGAATTCAATAAAACCATTTATGGAGTACACCTAGAAAATTGCCCTGCACATAGTACACAAGGCTAGCTCCCTCCCCCACTTTGATAAAACAATAAGGAAAATAAATCTAACAGAATATAGACCCGCATTGGATTAGCTGATGTGGGCTGACCAGGTCATAGCTCACACCCCTGAACAGGGTAACGGAGAGTGGGCTCAGCTCCTGTGGGCAAATCTCCACCAAGCAGACATTGTGATTGGGGGCTCATGCATTCAGCTAGGGGTCAGAAATTGGGTCCTGAGATTTAGACCCATTAGTGACCTCAGTGATCCATCACAGCAGTGGTAGGAGGTAAGTATTATCATTATTCCCTATTTACAGATGAGGACATTGAATTTCTAAAGATTACGGAATTCTCCAAATGCCACACATTCTTTCTCAGGAACCGGGGTCTGTTTTTAAACTATGTCATCCCCAGTGTCCTTGAAGATTTAGGAGGACTAGAGAGGAACACACATGCACACACACTGACTCTACTGGACAGCCACCACTCTGAGCAGCCCAATCTTTTCTTAGGTCCACAATTAGTTCATCGCCTTGTCCTTATTCAGCTGCGCTCTTTCCTCAGTTTCTCAATCTAGAAGTGGGAGAAAACAACCTATGCCTCCTGCTTCCCTCCAGGGAGTGGTCCTGATGAGACTATGTCTGGATTGTTGGCTTGGAGAGAGAGAAGGCCAGTCCCGCTCCTGACTTCCAGAGGATATGCAGATCCAGAAGTACAAGCCGATGTCACGATGGCTGCCTGATCATGGGGCTCATATCTGAGACCTAGAGCAAAAGAGCAGGGGGGAGGTTGCGGCCGATGACGGTTCCCCATAGGGAGCAGCAAGGAAATAAAAGCTCAGTTTCAATGGTAGACTCTCAAAAGGAAAGGTGGTAGCCCAGCAGGCCAGTCACAGCCAAATTCTAGTAAGATCTGTAAATCATCCTATGGCTCTTGGAACACAGGTCCTTTACTCTACCCTCACCCCCCCCCTTATCCCTACTTCTGGTTTTAATCTCACCCTAAGTCCAAGTTCTGAATTTAAACAAAGAAGCTGGGACATCTTTATTGAACTTAATGCTCCTGATGGGGTTCCTCAGAAATATCTCGTGCCTCGAGTTTATTAATCTCACATTTTCTTCATTACTTATCCTATGTCCTTCTCCTACCTCACTGTCTCATTGCCCTCCTCTTTCTCTAACATCTACACACACACACACACACACACACGCACACGCACATGCACATGCACACGCGTACACACACACCCCTCTACCCACTCCAAGCAGTCCAAAGAAGTGAGCCACCTGAAGGGCCCCTTAGCACCTTAGCCTGCAGAAACAACACTCATGTGCCTGGAATGTTCCCTGGCCACCTCTTTGCCTAGCTTATCTCTTTCTCCAATCTCTCTGCTCCTGAAAGCCCACTTCCTCTGCAAGGTCTTCTGAGATTAATCACATAAGCAGTTGCCCCTGCCCCACCCTGCCTCAATCTGTACCTTAAAGCGGTTCCCGCAAGCTATTTTCTTACCTCAATTATTCATTCATCACTTTTTCTAACCCCGAGAATGCACTTAACCTTTATGTGTCAATCATGTTTATTCTCCACTGGCACGTTGTGAAACTTTCTGATGCCTTCCCATGAGCATGTGTGTGTCCATACTCATCTGTCAGTGTGGCAGGGAGGAGGAGCTCTCCGTGCATCACCAGACGGGCATTAACAAGGAATTTGTGAAGATGGCAACAACACAGATCACATTCAACAATTATTTACTGGGCTGCCCCTATCTGCCCATCAGTATGCTAATTTGGTTGGGGTTAGGGTTGTTGTGATAGAGCCGGTAAAAACGATAAAGCAAAATCCTTACAAGAAGAACATAATATCAAATCTTGGGTGTCATTGTTCCCATTTTACAGATGGGAAAATAGAGGTTCAGAGGTGTTCACAGCTTGCCAAAGGTCCCACAGCACAGAGTACCCAGGCAGGAGCTCCTAACTCCAGCCCCAGGGTTCGGGGAAACAAAGAAAGCAATACACTGACAACACAAACACAAACCTCCAAAGGCAGTGAACAAAAGGGTAGGTGGTGGGGGGTTAAAGGGTATGTAGAGATGACATGTGTGAAACATGTTTGAAGTGAAGAGGAATCCACCTCGGTGTAGGGTCTCAGGACAGTGGAGAGAAACACAGCTCGCTGAGCTGCTGCCCTCCCGGCCTCGTGTCCCCTGCTCCAGGACAGCACCACACTGCCCACGTCGGACACAAGGAACAGCACTAGAACTGCTCAATAAATCACTTTCCGGGCACGAGTATTTGGAAACAGTTTGACTTTAAATGACATCTACATCATGAAGGAAACTAAAACTAGCAGTCTCTACTGCCATGACCCATTTGTTCTTCCAACTGGACTATCGGGGAGGGGAGATGGCTTGCCGAGACCATCCCGCCCACCCCATCACGGCCCTGTTGCTCTATGCTGGGAAAACATCTGTATCGCAACCAGGTCTGTAAGTGCACTTACATGAAGACCCTCGTGTGTGCGTGCGTGTGTGTATGTGTGTTTGTGTGTGCACATGTGGGCGTGCCTGACCTTCACGCCCCAGGATCCTAGGAAGTTACTTAAGCTACTATATCTGTTGCTTACCTGAGACGGAAAGTGACCAATGCTTCCTGTCTTCGTGGGGGTTTCTTGGCCAGCACACGGATGCAGAAAGCAGGAAAGCCAAGCAGTGGGGCCTTGGGGAGGGGTAGTCCTGGGGGTTGGTCCTGATCTGCACTCGCCTGCAACAGCCAGGGTTATACATCTTCCGGCTGATGGGCCACCACAAACGTGCCTTGGCTTCCTTCTGGGCTTTCCTCTCATTTCTCACCTCTGAACAGCCTCTAGGCAGCTTTCCCCACCGCACAGCTTCTGCTTCTTGGAACAGGAGCGTCGTGCCCACGCCCAGCCCAGCCCCCTGCCCGTCCCACATCATTATCTCCCACTGTCAGCTTCCAAAGGCAAGCCCACTCTCCAGCTTTGTCTGTCTGGGTCAGAGCAGTTCGAGGGGACTCTCCCAGGGCCCGGCGCGTCTTTTCAGACAAACCAAATCATGGGCCAGCCAAGGGGAGAGTGGTGCCTGGGGCAGATGCTCCATCCAACAGGGGCCAGCCTTGTGCAAAATGAAAGCTGTGGGCTATTTCCCAGAGTGAGGGGCTACAAGCAGGAGGCTGGCAGGACAATGCAGTGACAGCCACACCTGGCACACTCACTCACAGGTGACCCACAGCCATACCCTGGGTCCTTCTCACCTGGGATACCACAGCAGTGCCTCAGCCCAATCCCCTGTCCCACACTGGGCCAGGACTGAAGCCTTGGGTTTGCCTGCATCTCTCTCTCTCTCTCTCCCCCTCAGCCTTTAGATTATTCCCTGATGCTCTCATTGCCCATCTTCATTATCTAGGTGACTCATTAACCAGACTGCAAAATCCTCAAGGCCAGGGAGGATCTCACCTTTCCTGCTATGACAAAGCCCTGAGTATAATATGATATGCAGGCCAGAGGCATGAATGAATGAACATACTAATTTAGGAAGGAAAAAAAGACTGACCAGATGAATTTCTGAAGCCAGATAGCCCACAGATCCCTGGGCAAATGGAGTGTTCCTCTGCTCTGCTCTGGCCTCAGGCTGCAGGCAACTGAGCCCTCAGCAACCCCGGACACCCAAGCCTACAGGGTCCGAAAAAAAGTCTTCCTTGTCTCAGCTCATGCTCAGAGCCCACATGGAAAATTAACCATCTTGTTTGGTTACTGGGAATCAAGCCAAGCCCAGAAAGAAAGGGAACCAAGATATTAAGAAAAGACAAGCAGGGGCGGGGTAAGGGGATTCGGGGGGAGGCAGAGAGAGGGCCATCCTGGAGAGTCTGCAGCACAGCCCAAAAGCTGGGCCTGTGCTCTGGGCCGATGGCTACCCCAGGTCTGTGCTCTCGGCCAGTCTCTCATCAGTGCTACCTTTCACCTCTGTCCTCCTTCCTGACCCCAAGGGGCACTGAGAAAGTCAGATGCAGTCACCAACGTAAGATGGGTGTCGTTAGCATCGTCATTGTCCCCACAAGCCAGAACTCATGCCCGTGTGGCCCCGAGTCCCTCCGGCTCTGCTCTCTAGGATAGACATGCTCACCCAGACATATGTGTCGGAAACACAGACAGTGGGGAGAAATCAAAACAAGACCAAACATTCATGTGTGTGGATAGATCATGTGTCAAATGAAGATAAGTGGTTGTTTATCTAGAACACAGGACTGTTTACAGGGTGAAGCCCATGTTCTGAGCACACAATTGCCTTGAAAGGAAGAGTGGGAGGGGGAGTCATAGCAAGCCACCATCCTGGGTTCAGGTGACCCTGTGCGCCATGCCCCACGGATTTTCAAAGCAGCCTTGATATTGTTATTTTCTCTTCTGCAGAGAAGGGAACCGAACACGTGAGAGAATGGAGGCTTGAACCCAGGTCTGTCGGAGTTCAAAGGTAGAATCTGTTCACTCCAGGAATCGTGGAGATTTTCCAGGCCAGCCACCCTTCAGAGTGGTATGGGCAAACCACGGTGGGCTCCTCTGGTGAAAGACGGCTGGCCATGCCTTGGGGCAGCACAGACCATGCTTGTGGATGGCTGGGACCCTAAGAAACACAGCCGTCCCCCAGCACTACTGAGGGGTCACATTCACCCCTGGGGAAGTGATACCACCACAGTCTCCCTCCACACTTTGTACCAAGGGACCTGCCTCAGTCCCCAGAGTAGCCTGAACAACCCACTTTTCATGACTGCCATTCAGATCCCAAGCAGCACATTCTGTTTTATGAATGGCCCTTGTTTTCAAGAACGAGAACACCCATGATCTAAACACTTAAACCAAAATGAACAAACAGCAAAACCACCCAGGAAAGGACTAGTGACCCAGCATGGCAGGATCTAATTGTCTCCCCAGCAGCCAAAGAGAGGTTGGTGACTTGTGAATCCGTCTTCTCTTTGGGGCCTTGGCGAAACACCAACACTCATAAACTGGGCTCCTCAGCCTTTTCAAAAGATCTTAAGGCTGAAGTCCCGCGCTTCTTCCCATGAAATCAGGCATCTTGGGGTGGGCAGGTAAGCCCAATGGTGAGGAGAGTGCAAAGCTGGAAAAGCCAGACAAGGGAACTTCCAAGGGGTAGTGGGATGCACTTCATGCTGGGGCTCACAGACTCTCCATCCAGCCATGGCCCTGTGTATTGTGTGTGCCTGGAGTTTATCATTAGCAAATCCATTTGCATGGAGTTGGCTTGTTTTTGCTCAGTCAACCAGCACCTCCTACTTTTCAAATACGTGGAAAATAATGAAAATGCTTGAATAACTAGGATGACTTCTCCCCCCGCAAAAGCTTCCCCTGAAAAGATGTCTGGAACCCACAAAGAATGGTCAGATAAGAAATAAGTGGGGACCCATTCAAGACCAAACTGCAGGACCGCTGGTCCTCTCCCAGAATCTGGCAAGTCCCCTCAGGCCCCCAGCCTGCTCCCCTCGAATGACCCAGGCAGAGGAACTTTCCATCAAGGCGGGACCTGACTCAACCTCTCCCAAACAAACCAGACACCAGCCACCAAACTGTCAGCACAAGAGTTTCCATAATGAGAAGCTTCCAGGAAAGCCCCATAAAACCTTTACTGTAAATTCAATAAACTGGATTTCCAACATGGTGGCTGGGCTGGAGAAGCCTGGGGCCACATGCCACCCTCCACTCCTCCCCACCATCTCTACACACACAGAAGTAGGCCATTCCAGCTCTGAGAGAGATGCAGCCCCACCCTTCCCCAAGTTGGCGTCCCCATGCTCTCCCCCTGCTGGCCACACTGCCAGAGCAGCACAGGCCAGGCATATGAAGAGCCCCAGTGAAAGACTCTCCACACAGTGCTCAGCCACTCACGGGGTGTGGAAATCCAGCCCTCAGATCCCCTCGAGCACACCCAGGTGCTTCAAGGACTTAGCTCTCTGATGCTTGTCAGAGCCCCTCATCTGCCTTTTCTGTGTCCTATACCACTAGCCCATCAAGAAACTAGCTAGCCATCTAAGACCGTACAAAGGAAACACATGCCCTGAGTCACTGAATCCAGATCCAGACGACACTTGGCCCAGGGGGACAGAGTCACAGCATTTCTCCCCGTCGAAAACCTCACCCTGCACCACGGTTCTCAGCTGGATGCCTCACACCACCCCCACATGGAGACCCCAATGTTCCTATCCACACAGCTTTCTCCCAAACACAGCCTCACTCTGCCCTCCCATGGCTGGGTCATGCAGAGGGATCCAACAATTGCAGAGGGGTGCAGGTGACCTAGCCGGGGCTCTGTGTGGACATGCAGAGGCACAAATCTGGGGCCTCCAGCTCCGTGCCCAGCCCACCACCACACCAGGGCAGGGAGGGACCAGGAAGGGTCACAGCAGAGTGTGAGTGGACCGCAAAGGTGATGGCTATCTTGGCAGGAGCCAGGAAATCTGGGTTTGATCAGAAAGTCTCGCTCAAAGCTTGAGCAGGGCTCAGACTTCAGGGATTCTCCAACTCCACACTTGCACTGTACAGATGAAGAAACTGAGGCACAGAGAGATAAAGCAACTTGCCCAAGGTCCTGCATTCATTCCTTCACACAATCAAGAAGCCACCTAGGGCCAAGCACAGTGCCATGAGACCTCACTCCCCAGCACCTCCCACCCCTGGGATAACGCAGCAGGGCCCCATGCGGTGTGTGAGGCACGAGACTACAGGGCAGCACACAGTCCAGCAGAAGTCTCCCAGACTCCTGGGAGACGGAGGTCTATGTGAGCCTAAGCCGACACCTCCCCTCCTGACCCTGAGCCTCTGCTTTGCACAACAGATGCAGTACTACCTACCTTCTGCATCCCACCACCCTGTTGACGGCAAGTGTCAAATGAGATCACATGTAAACCTGTGAATCACTACCTAAGATAGGAAGGGAGGAAGAGGTCACAGAGAATAGGTTAGCTCCGGGAGGCCAAAACAGCTCCAGCATCCCCTTAGGAACAGAGATGCATGGGCCAGGTTCCCACAGAGCACCTGGGCATCATCAGATCAGGTATCCTGACTCACTGGACCCCTGCCATCTGAGGCAGCCTCTCCGGAGGCTGAGACTTCCCAGCCTGAGCCGAGTCCCCGATGCCTCCAAGAGTGGGCAGAAAGTGAAAGGCACAGTGTGCCTGTCTCCTCCCCGCAGGCCACAGGGTTTCATATTCCTTCCCTGCCTCAAGAGGACCGCAGAATCTCCTCTCCCTCCCGCCCCCACTCTGCAGACACTTGGGGTGTGGATTTTTTTTCCACATCTTTTCAAGCTGCTTTTTTGGGAAACTATTTTCCTCTAGTCCTGGACCAAGGACAAACGAGTCAGCACTTGCCGTTGTGAGAGCGGAGGGCAGCCAGGCCTTTGCCTGGAGGCCTGCGGGGCACCGCGCAGTCTGTACTTTTCCATGAATGGAGGGAAGGGGGCAGCAGCAGGGGCGGCCTCCCTGGGAATGATGCCTGAGAGACCTAGCAACCCCGGGGAATTCCCAGTTGGCTTCGGGGAACTTACTCCAACCTGATCCAGCTGTGGCTGAGGCCCCGATGAGAGTGGGGATTCAGACTTGGAACCCTGCTCTAAAAGCAGGAGGTATTTCAGCCTCCCCCACCCCAGGCTTCTCTCCCTGCTGGTCCTGCGTGGCAGTCTGTCGCCTGGGTTTCTGGCCTCGGCGTAGCTGCCTTCCAAGCACCTACGCATTGTTCACATGACTTCAGTACCCCCAGCTTTAGGGCTGGTTCGGCCTCCCCGGTAACCTGGGGGTGAATCTCAGCCATCCCAATCCCAGAGTCAGATGGAGAACGTGAACTCCTGCGGCAGCCAACAGACCACGATGACGGTCTGTCTCAGGGGACACAGTGTCTCAGGGGACACAGGCCACGTGCAGAAGAGGTTAAACACACAGAGGTTGGGGTCTGACATGCTTGAGCTCCATCGGCCCTGTCGCTCCCGGCTGCGGTTACTTCTCTGAGCCTCAGCCTCCTCGGCCATGAGACGACGGATGGGTCTTACCTCAGAGAAGTGTAGGTCGCATTTAATTAAGGTGACACATATGAAAAGTACTTGTGCCAGATACAAAATCGGAGAGGTACTGTAATTATGAACAGGCTGGGTCGGCCGGGATATACTAGCTGCCCATCCTCTCGGGCTGGAATTACGCCCTAGGGAGGATGGAAGAGAGGCCCACAGAGCAGCATGGGACACTCCCCCCATGACGAGCCACATGGACAGCTGGGTTTCTGTGGCGAAGGCCTGCAGCAGAGGAAAAGGGGTTGCCTCTAATCTGTTCCCTGGAGAACTCAGGGAAACGGGAATCTACAGGGGGGCACACATGTGGCCCACAAGCATCCTTCCGAAGTGGCACCCCACACCCAAGGCCCAGACATGCCCGTCTTCCTGCTGGGCTTGCTCCTGGGGACATAATGGGCTTCTCTCCATCCCCCAGCAGGGCCCTTCAGGTTCCTGTCCCCTCACCGATATTCAGGTCTTTCCGCCCAGTCTAGAAGAAAATCACCATGTGACGCTCTGTGCTTCCTGAGTGCTGATTGACAAGGCAATATGTATGGGGTGAGCATTCCAATCACGCTACAATTATCATGCAAGTATTTCCCAGCAGTTGGAAAACGATATGCCAAGAATGCTATATTGCAAGGTTAAGAGCGATTACCTATTGTGTTCAGGCAGTGGGATTCAAAGTTTTTATTTTCCACTTTGTGTTTTTCTGTGTGTTGCAAATGAACACTATATGGGTTTTATTTTCACAGAATATCATTAGTTTGTTTTTTAAAAATAATAAAATTCATCCCTGGCTTTTCTTTAAGTTTTTATCCAAATTCCAGTTTAGTTAACATACAGTGTAATATCAGCTTTAGGTGTACGTTTAATGATTCAACACTTTTTTACATCACCCGGTGCCATCATGACAAAGGCCCTCCTTAATCCCCTTTACCTGTTTCACCTGTCTCCCACGCCCCTTCCCTCTGGAACCATCAGTGTGTTCTCTAGAGTTAAGAGTCTGTTTCCTGGTTTGTCTCTCTCTTCTTTCCCTATGATCATTTTGCTTCTTAAATTCCACATATGAGTGAAATAATGTGGTATTTGTCTTTCTCTAACTGACTTATTTTGCTTAGCATAATACTAACTCCATCCACATCATTGCAAATGATAAGGTTTTGTTCTTTTTAAGGATGATGATATTACATTCCATAATTATGCCACGTCTTCTCTATCCATTCATCTATCAGCAGATACTTGGGCCATTTTCCATCATTTTGCTATCATAAATAATGCTGCTATAAAGATCGGGGTGCACGTATCCCTTTGAATTAGAATTTTGTATTCTTTGGGTAAATACCGAGTAGTGTAATTGCTGGGTTATTGGGTAGTTCTATTTTGAACATATTGAGGAACCTCCATACTGTTTTCCAGAGTGGCTGCACCAGTTTGCATTCCCACCAACAGTGTAAGAGGGCTCCCCTTTCTCTGCATCCTCACCACTACCTGTTGTTTCTTGTGTTGTTGATTCTAGCCATTCTGACAGGTATGAGGTGATACCTCATTGTGTTTTTGATTTGCATTTCCCTGATGATGAGTGATGTTGAGTATCTTTTCATGTGTCCATTGCCCATCTGGATGTCTTCTTTAGAGAAATGTCTATTCATGTCTTCTGTCCATTTTTAATTGGGTTATTCATTTGGGAGGTGTTGAGTCTTTTAAGTTCTTTATATATTTTAGATACTAACCCTTTATCGAGTATGTCATTTGCAAATATCTTCTCCCATTCTATAGATTACTTCTTAGTTTTATTGCTTGTTTCTTTCACTGGGCAAAAGCTTTTTAATTTTGATAAAGTACCAATAGTTTATTTTTGCTTTTGTTTCCCTTGCCTCAGGAGACATATCTAGTAAGAAGTTGCTATGGCCGATGTCAAAGAGGTCACTGTCTGCATTCTCCTCCAGGATTTTAATGATTTCCTGTCTCACATTTAGGTCTTTCATCCATTTTCAATTGGCCCTTGTGTTTGGTCTAAGAAAGCGATCCAGTCTCATTCTTTTGCATGTAGCTGTCCAGTTTTCCCAACACCATTTGTTGAAAAAGCTGTCTTTTGCCCATTGGATAGTCTTTCCTGCTTTTTTGAAGATTAACTCATCATATAGCTGTGGACCCATTTCTGAGTTTTCCATTATGTTCCATTGATTTATGTGTCTATTTTTTTGTGCCAGTGCCATATGGTTTTGATTACCATAACTCTCTAATATAGCTTGAAGTCTTGAATTGTGATGCTTCTAGCTTTGCTTTGCTTTTTCAAGGTTGCTTTGGCCATTTGGGGTTTTGTGGTTCCATGAAAGTTTTAGGATTGTTTATTCTAGCTCTGTGACAAATGCTGGAGGTATTTTGATAGGGATTGCATCAAATGTGTAGATTGCTCTGGGCAGTGTAGACATTTTAACAATATCTGTTCTTCCAGTCCATAAGGATGGAATGTTTTCCCCTTGTGTCATCTTTGGTTTCTTTCATTAGTGTTCTACAGTTTCCAGCATATAGATCATTCACCTCTTTGATTAGGTTTATTCCTAGATATCTTATGGTTTGGGGTATAATTGCAAATGGGATCAATTCCTTGATTTCTCTTTCTGCAGCTTCATTATTGGTGTGGAGACATGCAACAGATTTCTGTATGTTGGCTTTGTATCCTGAGACTTGACTGAATTCCCATCACTTGCTTTTCTTTTCTTTCTTTCTTATTTTTTTTTAATTCTATTTCCTAATCATTTTTTAAAAATATTTTACTTATTTATTTGCCAGAGAGAGAAAGAAAGAGAGAGAGAGCACAAGAAAAGGGAACAGCAGGCAGAGAGAGAAGCAGGCTCACCGCTGAGCAAGGAGCCTGATGCAGGACTTAATCCCACGACCCTGCGCTAACATAACCTTCTTGTGTTATATACCTGAATATGTGTTGGCTGTGGCAGATTGTATTTTGCCAAGATGACCTCAACAATATTTCCCACCTACAAGCCCTTTTTCCAAGATGACGTTGATAATTCTCCCATCAAAGCCTATGTTCTTTTCTTGAACCTGGACAGATCTTTGGGACGCCTTCAATCAGCAGAGTATGATGAAAGATATATTGTGTGACTTCCAAGGGTAGGTCAAAAACTGCTGTGAGCTTCATCTCACTCTGCTGCAGTGCTTGCTCTAGGGGAAGGTTGGTGCCAGAGAAGCAGTCCCACTGCCCTGAGGCCACCATGCTGTGAGGAAGCCCAAACGGGCCCAGGCTGAATGACACATGGAGAGTTCTTAAAACCATCCAAAGAAGAGAATGCTCGCAGCTGCTTCACACCCCCACCATCCCAGCACCAGTCACACTGACTGCAACTTCCCCAGAGACCCTTAGCTAGGGAGGCCAAGCCCAACCCTTCCTGAATCCACAAGAGACAGAAACTGATTGTCCTTTCAAGTTTGAGGGCAGTGTGTTATGCAGCAACAGGTAACCAGAACAGAGTCTGGTACCTGTAAGTGGTATGCTGCCTTCACGAAGCCAAAAACACTTGGCAGTGGCTTTGTAACTGGCAGGTAGTTATGACTTAGAAGGACGGGAGATTCTGTCCATAGTGAAGCCTGATTGCCTCTAGGACTCTGTCAGTGTGGGCTCAAAGGAAAACATGACGGGAAGCTGGAGGACAGGGCACTCTTTCTCTGCTGTGGCACGAATTCCGGTAACATGTTCACCTGCAGTAAGGTGGAAACTAGGACCCGTAACAAACTAACTTGATGATCTGTGATTTGCAGGCAGAATATTGGCAGGGCCACCTGGCCGCACTTCAGTTCCTGTGACTCAGTGTGAGTGGAGAAAGACGAAAGAAAGGATGAACTGATATACATAATGGAGTGTCTGAAAATGGAACTTGCTCACCTCCAACTTGTCCACCATCAACGATCCTCATATTAAGAAATGCACCAGGGACGCCTGGGTGGCTCAGTTGGTTAAGCAGCTGCCTTCGGCTCAGGTCATGATCCCAGCGTCCTGGGATCGAGTCCCACATCGGGCTCCTTGCTGGGCGGGGAGCCTGCTTCTCCCTCTGCCTCTGCCTGCCATTCTGTCTGCCTGTGCTTGCTCTCTCTCCTTCTCTCTCTCTGATAAATAAATAAAATCTTAAAAAAAAAAAAAAAGAAAGAAAGAAAGAAATGCACCAAACCTAAGGAGAGACTATGAAGTCCTTTGTCCAAACTTCAGGAAGGTTCAAGATTGTGCCACTAGGCCAATGGCTCTCCATCAGTGGCTTTTTTTTGTCCCCTCCCCCATCCCAGACACACGTGGCACTGTTTAGAGACATTTCTGGTCATCACAACTGCGGGAGGCCACTGGCATCGAGTAGATGAACTATCACTGCACCTCCTCCAGGGCACAGGGCTGGCCACAAGAACAAAAGATAATTTGGCCCCAAACATCAAGAGTATTGAGTTTGAGAAACTCACCTCAAACAGATGAAAGACCTTCTGAGGACTTTTTTTTTTTTTTTTTTTTTTTGAGAAGTATGGTTGACACACAATGTTGTCTTGGTTTTGGGCGCCCTGTGTGGCAATGGGACAACATATGCCTTATGCTGTACGTCCCACAGGTGCAATGATAAGGGTACATCATTTCATCCCACAAAACTCTCAGCTCGCATATTGGACATCATACTCAGCACTAGAGATACAACAGTGAGTAGAAGCAGTTCCTGCTCCTGCCCTCTGGAGACTGTCACTCAAATTGGGTAAGCAGAGGCTATATAATAAGAGAAGAAAAGTAATACTGAATATTGGTGATAGAATGGTCATAGGCTCGGCCTCACCTCTCTTGGAAAGTTTGAGATTGCTTTTCTTTCTCTAGTGTCTTTAGATGGAATACAATTTTGACCTGAGAAATGCATATTTGTTTCATGTGTTTATAGCCTCTCAGCACTGCCTTCACTGTAAGTCGTGAGTTTGGGTAGGTTGTGTTTTCATTTTCATTCATCGCCAAGCAGTTTTGTGATTTCTTTTGTGAGTTCCTCTTTGACCACCAATTATTTGAAATCATGTTGCATAATTTTCATATATTTGCACATTTCCCAACTTGGTTTCTGTTACTGGCTTCTGATTTCATTCCATTATGGCCAGACAACAGATTTTATGTTATTTCAATTGTATTAAATTTATTGAATTTTCATTATTTACAATAGCCAAATTATAGAAACACCCCAAGTGTCCATCAACTGAGGAATGAATAAAGGAGATGTGGTGTATATATATATACAGCGGAATAGTACTCAACTGTGAAAAAGGAAATCTTGCCATTTCCAACAAGAAGGGTAGAGCTAGAGAGTATTATGCTAAGTGAAACAAGTCAGTCAAAGACAAATATCTTTTGATTTCACTTGTATGTGGAATTTAAGAAACGAAATAAATGATCAAAGGGGGAAAACAAGAGATTGAGAGAGACAAGCCAAGACACAGACCCTTAACTCTAAAGAACACACTGATGGTCACCAGAGGGGAGATGGGGGGAGGGGAAATGGGTGAAACAGGTGTTGCGGATTAAGGAAGGCACTTGCCGTGATGAGCACTAGGTGTCCTATAGAAGTATTAAATCCCTACATTGTACACCTGAAACTAATATAGTACTGTGTGTTAGCTACACTGGAATTAAAATAATAAAATAAAAACTTACTGAATTTTGTCTTATGCTCTATCCTTGAGAATGTACTCTGTGTACCTGAGAAGAACTTGTATTCTGCTCTTGTTAGGTGCAGTGTTCTATAGATGTTTGTTAGATCATGTTGCTCTACCGTCTTGTTCAAATCTTTCTCAAATTCACTTTCTTAATGAGAGGTACCCTGACCTACTCCATTTAAGCTGAAAATTACCCCACCATTCCCACCATCATGCCCAGTTGTCCTTACCTTCCTCTCTCTCTCTCTCTTACTAGCATACTAGATAATTAGTACTAATTATTACATTTATCTCTTACTGTCCATCTTCTCCCAGAAGAATGTAAGCCACAAAAAGAACTGGGACTTTAAATAATACATATATTTTTTTACTGCTATAGCCTGAACACTTAAAGAAGACCGAGTGCCAAATAGGGTTGAATGAATTTTTACTGAATAAATGAACAAATGCCTAAAACTTCTCCAATTCCCTATATTAAAAGACTTTGTAATTTTTCCAATTAAATAGATAATAGTCAACTTACTGTTGTCTTAATTTATTTTTCCTTGATAACTAAAGAAGTTTGAATATTTCATCATGTGTATATTTGTCATATATATTTCCTATTCATGTCTTCTCTATTTTCTCTTGAGTTGTTTTCTTGTTACTGAATGGTAGAAATTATACATATATAATCTCGAAATGAATCTCTTATAAATTACATGCACACTGAGTATCTGCTCCCAGTATGCAACTTATCTTTAAGATGTCTAATAAACAGAAATTCTTTATTTTAATCTAATCAATCTTGTGGTAAATTCTTTTTGTCTTGTTTAAGAATAAACTATTCTCCTCACTCCACAGCATCAGTACTAGGGGCCGGTCCTTTCAAAATCTTTCCTTTTAATGAAAATCTTACTTTACTGTCCACAGAGGAGTCCATGCATGAAATTCAAGGTATTACAAAGACCTCAGGCCCCTCCAAAGAGTCAAGCCCACCCACTCCCAAACCCAGAGCCCCCCTCTCTCCTTCAGCATCATCACCTTCTCCCCTCTAGCAACGTTAGGAGAGACAACACCATTAATCACTCGCGGAGAGCTGCCAGGTGGGCAAGAGGTGGGGGAAATGGGAAAGAGCCCAAGGGAAGGCTGCAGTTTAGAAATACCAACCAGCCGGAGGAGCACTCCCCCTGCCAGAGGAAAGGGGCAAGTCCCAACACAGGATTCTAAGGGGCATTTAGGGATTCAAAATGTAGCAAAAAAGTTGATAATAAAGGAGGGTGGGGGTGATGCACTAAAGAGAGTTCAGGCTAAAGCAGGTGAGGCAGTGCTTTTAAAGAAAGAGATACCCTGGGGCACCTGGGTGGCTCAGTGGGTTAAAGCTTCTGCCTTCAGCTCAGGTCATGATCCCAGAGTCCTGGGATCGAGCCCCGCATCAGGCTCTCCACTTCTCGGGGAGCCTGCTTCCTCCTCTCTCTCTGCCTTCCTCTCTCTCTGCCTACTTGTGATCTCTGTCTGTCAAATAAATAAATAAAATCTTAAAAAAAAAGAAAAGAAAGAGATACCCTTTCAGATGGGCCCCATTAAGGCAGGGGACAGTTGGGGTTACCTTCACATCCCTAAGAGCACCAGCACTGGGCTGATCTGCACGTGGGCACAGGTTCCTGGAAATGAGTAGACATCCAAGACAGGGGACAGAGAAGGGATGAGGTTGTTTGAGTCCAAAGGCTGGCAGTACTGTTTGGACCCTGACGTAGTCACTCACCGATCACAGGCTTCCAGAGGCCTCCTCGACTTCACACCTGAGGATATAAGTCCTTTCTCCGGTATGGAGGAGAAAAGGAGACTTTTCAAAACACCCGAAAATGCCCCTGTCCATCTTCCTAAGGTTAGCGGGGCTCTCCGTGTGGGCCTCTGTGCCCTGTGAATTTGCCGTGAGTCACCCAGAGGAAGCTCCTTCAGCTCAGAGCCAGTCTCCCAGTCCACAGACATCACTAGACCTGTGAGAGGGGAATTTCCCCTGCGGGTTTCCCTGCTGCTCTCGAGCCCATGGCCATTTCAGAAAATGGGGTCTCTCGAGCAGGCAGGACCCGTACAGGTTTAGCTCTGCCAGGTAATTTGGCAAGAAAGGGAGCCCCACACTCAAACCTTTCACAATGAGCTGAGCCCTGGAGCCCTGGCTTGAGACCCTGCACACACAGGGGGCTTACTGGGAGCATCTGAATGGTGGGAGTGGGAGACAGGAGCACAGGTCCTATCTTCAAGGATCTCCCAGTCCAAGGAAAACTTCATGGGGAACAAATACCCTAATCTAAAATGTAGAGGCAAAGTCCCTGCTGTCAGGAAAGGAGCCTCCTCCAGAAAGTTCCCAAGCCCCTAGAGGCCCCTAATGGGACAGATGAGCACACAGTTGCCAGATTTAGCAAATGCAAGGCATCCAGTTTAACTTCAATTTCAGATAAATAAGGAATATTTCTTTTTTGGTATACTTAAACTAAGAAAAAAGATGATTCCTTGCCTATTCGAAATTTAAATTTACCCAGATGTCTCATATTTTATCTGGCAACCCTAGAACAGAACAAAATTACAAGCCCCAGAACTTGGTCTATGTATGTGACAACATGAGAGTAAATGAAAAGTCAAAAGTCACAGGGTCACAATGCTGTAGGTCTATGGGCGGCAGGGGGATGCCTCAGACTCTGCCCCAGCACCGCAGGTCACTCCGGGCTGCTTCCCTGGGTGGTAGGCAGCTTGGGACCCAGAGAGAGACATACAGGGGCTTGGCAGCCAGCTGTGTCCTCTCAAGCCAGAGCTGAGGCCAAGCATGCTGGGAGAGAAGATCATGGGCAGGCCCTCGGGGTCATTCAGCCAGATGGGTGCCCAAGAGACAGTATGTGCTTTCAAAATGAAGAATGATGGGAAGTCTTCTTGGTTGCCAGGCAAGAAACCTCCATGAGAACACTGCTGTTAGTGGTGCTGGAAGCACGGGAATCTGAGAGTAGGGACTGGAAAATAGGAAACGGGAACGATCCAGAGCTGAAGCTACAGACTTGGAAGGTTTGAGCTCCCTGTGATGCTGGGAGACCCAGGCTCTATGAGCCTGACACCAGGAAGGCTGCCTCCTGCGGGACAGGTTTCTGTCCCCACATCCACAGCTCCCCACATCTGCCATGTGAACCAGAAAAGCAATTCACCAAGTCCAGAACTATTATGAAATACATAACCACTCTTCCCCATCAGATCAGTGAACTCAGGAGGCCTCCATCTGAGGCAGTCAAGGGTCTCGTCTTGTAAAGACCAGGAAACAACCTCCCAAGAGGAAGAAGAAGTTCCAATAACCTCAGCTTCCAGGGGCCCGAGGCCTAACAATCACCAACACTAACAAGTTAACAGACCAAATGCTGATGTCCAGGGAGCTCCCCGGCATTCACCTTGCCCCAGCCCAGCCCTCCTCCTCCTCCTCCTCTGCTCTTCCTTGGTCTTGGGCACCAGGCTCCTGGGTCCTGGTGCACTCCTGTAAGGGGGGTGAAGAGGGCTGAGAACATCTCAACACCCCAGAACATCCTGGAGTCAAGGCAGCTCTCGTCACCTCTGAGAGTCCCCCCCCAGCACTGCCTTCTTTGAGGAGCTTTGAAAAGGGTCATAATGATCACTACTGTTATTGCTCTTTACCAATCACTAACCGTATGCCAGGCAATGCTAAGAACTTTATACCCTGCTTCACGGAATGCACAACCTGTGAAATGGGCACCACCACTATTTTACAGACAGGGATCTGACAGCCACAGGTGTCTGCCCATCTAGACAGTTAACACTCTAAAGTAGAGGAGACCAGTAAGACAAAACCTCAGACATTGGAATCGATCATCAGGGTGAAACCCCCAGTCCTTAGGAAAACGGTATCAGGACAGAAGATGCTAAGAGCAGGCTCCAAGTCCTTATAACACCGCTCTCTGCCAGCAGGGGGCACCAATGTCTGCAAAAAGCTACTTGCCACAGCCAATGTAGACCCCATTGGTGCGGAGGAATACAGGTACCAAAGAGAAGGGGAGATGATCCCTTGATCTCTATGGGCCCCAGCAAGGAAAACTGAAACAAAGCCGGCGTGTGCAGCAATTAAGCCTCCTTATCAGCTCCCTGACAGCTCAGCAAATGCTCTGTGGAGAAGACCAGCCTTGCTTTCGGGGCCCCTCTGGTTTCTTTGTCCTGCCAACTCTTCAAGATTGGCCACATCCTCTGTGGTTTCTCTTTCCCTCAGTGGAGTCCCTGTTCACTCAGATCAAGGGCACACCTGTGCTCAGACCAGGCAAATGCCCCCAGGGAAGAAAATGGGGATCAGCTGGTCTAGGAAAGGCTCTTCCTTCCCCAGGTTAGTTGCTTCAGATTCATTGCTTCCAAGGCTCTCCATTGTCTTTCCACATATGCTTTGTACAATGTATCCAGTTTTCCTCTCTTTACTGCCTTAGTGTAGCTGTTGTGGTGGCCTGCTGCAACTCTGTATCTTACCCAGAAGCACATGTCCAAGTTCCCTCTCAGCTTCAGCTTCCTCATTGTGAAATGATGATTATGGTGTGAACTTTAAATGAACAGAGGTATGGCAGTCAGCCAACACAGTGCCCAGAGCACAGTGGGCACTCAGCAGAGTCTGACCTGTGGTCAGCCACCTAAGGGATTTGCAGGGGGGAGGGCCTCTGGGTCCTGCTGAAGAGCACTGGACTTGGAGTTCACAGGTTCCTTGAATCCCAGCTCCCCCATGCGCAAGTTGCATGACCTTGAATAAGCTGCCTAACTTCTCCTAGCTTCAATTTTCTCCTCAAAGAGGAAAACTCATGTCCATCTCATAGTCTTGGGCACATTAAATGAGATGCCATCTGTGAAGCCCTCAGCAACGTGCATGCCTGGCTCTCAGTGGGTATGCGGTGGTAACTAATAGTATATCTTCTCTCACTAGATGAAGTAAGAGCAGGTGGATTAAGGCATTATAGCATTTAGAGAGTGCCCAGAAAAGACCAAATGTCATAATGGGTATCAGAAAGATATAAGGCGATGATAAATATTTCTCACATTTTCTATCCACTTAGCAATTTTCTCGAGTGCTTTGACATTATCTCTTCATGTTCTCATCACCACAAGGTAGTAGACAGTAGAACAAATATTACCTCCATTTTAAAGATGAGGAAACTAAGCTTTAGTAAGATTAACTGAATTAGCTACTCAGGCACAGAACCAGAATAAGAGTCTTTAAATCCCTAGTTGCTGTCTTCAAGGACCTAATAATCCTACCATGAAATGGGCCAGAGAGGGGCGCCTAGTTCAGTGGGTTATGCCTCTGCCTTCGGCTCAGGTCATGATCTCAGGGTCCTGGGATCAAACCCCACATTGGGCTCTCTGCTCAGCAGAGAGCTTGCCCTCCCCGCATGCCTGCCTCTCTGCCTACTTGTGATCTCTGTCTGTCAAATAAATAAATAAAATCTTAAAAAAGAAAGAAAGAAATGGGCCAGAGAATATAATCAGGTGGTAATTAGCAGGTAATTAGCAGGGGTATGGTAGAAGGTCAAAGAGAGGAGAGCTGTGGGAAAGCTTGCTAGCCATGACTGTGTTTATGGGTTGATTGGAACTCCAGTCATCATTGCCTAGTGCAGACCAGAGGCCTAAAGAGAACCGATGAAGCCCAGAAATCCTGATAAGATGGAGACTGGGAGTGGGTTCATATTTCAGGTGGTCTGGCAAGGTCCGACTGCACATTTTTCCTGTGTTCATTCGGCAAAAATGTTTTCAGCTCTTACCTCCTAGCAGGTGCTGTGTTAGACACTAGAACACAGTCAGGAACAAAAGCATAGTTCCTATCGTCACGGAGTTTATGGTCTAGTGAAGGAGACAAACAATGATGAAATAAAGCCACACACAGATGTATGATTACAAAATACATGTGATGAGAAAGTACCAGGTGTGTTAAGAGAGCCCCTAACCGACAAACTTGGGCAAGGGCTGGGAGGGGCACAAGAAGGCCAACTCTAAGAGCCCCACAGGCAGAAGGCTGTGGGGCTCCTTCAGGGGAATCCCCACACAGAGTGGATGGAACAGATAATGAGGGAGAGAAGGCCAGGGAGGTCAAAGAGAGACTGATCACCCAGGACATGAGGCATGGAGGCCCCCTGGGCCCATATGGCCTGGGCCTTCAGGCTGCTCTGGGAGCTGTGTCTTGCTCTAAATCTAAAGCCACCAAAGCTGTAAGCAATGGGGGAGAAAAAGGAGCAGAGGGTGGCCTTTTTGGGGTTCTTTGATCATAAACAACAACAACAGATTCTGGCTTACTTCAGAAAAAGCTAATTTATTGGAAGCAGATGTTGTGGCATCAAAGGAAAGGCTAAACAACAGGGTCTTAAAAAGGACAGGAACAAAGGAAATGCCACAGATCCCAGAAGTGGGGATTATAGAGAGTCACCACCATGCCCAAGAAGCTGCCTGACCACTTTCTAGTCCTTGTGCGGCATCTCTCAGACTCTGATTCCCTAGAGAGAGACTCGGACAGCTCGGTTTGGGTCACATGCCTACTTTTGGCCACAAGACAACACACCTACACTGACAGACTCTCATTAAGACAACTTCCAAGGGGAGGAACGCTCTCCCAAAGGAAAATTGCAGAGAAACTGGGGAGATGTTCCCAAAGAATTGGGAAGGGATTCTGCCCCCCCCCCCAAAAAAAAGAAATTAGGCATTTACTACAGACTCTGAAAAAAAGGTAAGAGGATCATTAAGGAAAAAGTGAATTTACCTGTGGTTTTGCCTAAGAAACAAAGTCAGGCAGCATAATGTCAGGGGGTGGGCGATAGGGGAGGTTTGGGAGATGAGAAGTAGAGAGAGAGGAGGTACCACATGGTGCCTCGTATCAGGTCACATGCCACATAACCCTCCCCAGGCCTCATTCTCTGACTCATCAATAACATTCAGAGAGATAAAATAACCAACCACTAAATAAATAAGCCACTAAGCTATGGAGAGGTGGCAGAGGAAACTGAAAAGGAATTTATTTATTCCACCAATCATTATGTATAAATATGTCCATCTAAGGAAGAAGGCTACCTCTGAAGTGTCCTCCTGCTTTGGAAGGATGAAGGAAGGGATAAGTATTACCCATCCATGAGATTCTGGATGTCAGAACAAAAAGCCAGGAACATGAGCTGACAGACTACAGGCAGGAAGCACCCAGAGACAGGCCAAAGCCCCTTCTCCTCCTGAAGATCTATCGCATTAGAATAGCACTGTAGTTTCCTTCCTGGACAAGCAACTTCCCCCACCATATGCTAATTCAATGCTTCATTTCTCACAGGAAGAACATTTCATTGTGGGTTGCAGTATCTTAAGAAATCCACAATGCTTCAAAGAAAATAGACATTGCAAAAGAACTAAAGATAAAAAGGGCACAGGCTTAGAAATTAGGGTGGGATAGAAAGCTTTGCTTGTCTCAGTGCTATTTCCACTGGAATAGAGCTCAAGGTTCTTTGTGCAATTTCAAGGCATCAGCCTGACAGTTTCAGAAGATCTTATTGCTCCCCACTCCCACTTTCCCGCCCCCAAACACACACTTCTTTCATTGCAATGAGATGAAAACTTTTTGGTGCAAAAAGAATGGCATTGATTCTAAGGAGAAAGCTCAGAGATGAAATTGACATGTAATGTGTCAAGTCTTCAAAACTCCACTGCCAAAACCAAGAGATGTCTATTTGCAGAAAGGCTGTGGGGAAAATTGTGGCCACTTCCAATGGCACATGTTGCTTCCACGTGAAGCAAGCTGATGAATTTACAATAAGACCTTGAGCAAATAAAGGAACTTCTGAAGGAAAAGTAGCACATGTTCCTTAAAGAGGAAACTCTTACTACTAATGCATTACAATAGTTTCCTTACTGGTCTCTCCAGCCTAGATCACTTTTTCCACTTCACTCCACTTTACACCAGCTCCCAGATTGGTCTTTCTACCCATGAACCACACCCTAAACACTAATGTGCCTACCCTCTTAAATCTTTCTAAACTTAGCCCACTTTCCTTGAATTTTTCCTTGACGGTTTTTGTCATATCTGTGCATCATTCAAATTATTACTTCGGGGTGCCTGGGTGGCTCAGTGGGTTAAGGCCTCTGCCTTCGGCTCAGGTCATGATCCCAGCATCCTGGGATTGAGCCCCTCGCCCAGGCTCTCTGATCAGCGGGGAGCCTGCTTCCCCCTCTCTCTCTGCCTGCCTCTCTGCCTACTTGTGATCTCTGTCAAATAAATAAATAAAAGCATTTAAAAAAACTATTACTTCATGAATTTGATTAAACTGCCTCATTTTCTTTGTTTTCGTTCATCGTAGGCAATATTATCATTAATGTTTAAATTTACCAAAGTACATTACTATAAATGCCTAACTGATAAATTCTAAAGTGTCCGTCATAGGCCACCAAAAACCATTTCATGCATCCCCTGTCCCACTGAGCGCCACTCATTCATCCACCCAGCACTCTGGCCAAAGCGGACAATTCGCCATCCCCCCACCCCAGCTCCCCCCCACCACTCACTGCAGGGTTTGTCCCACCACCCAACTCTGTCTCTCAAATCACACTAATCATTCAAGACCCTCCACTGCCACCCCTTCCTGAGGTTTTCCCAGATGCACTCAGCCTGAAGGAGTGCCTGAAGGAGCCTGAAGGAGCTCACCCTGAGCTCTCACAGCACGTAGAGCACCGGGACTTCTTTCTTAGAACTCTCTGTTGGCCTCTTCGAAGTACAAGGTTTGGTAGACACGTTTCCTTTCAGAATATCTGCAGGCTTGCTGAGAGCAGAGATCGGAGCTGGTTATTTTACATAGGCTCTTGCTCAGTTAACGCTTGCTGGATGAACGCATTCTCCTTGCTGAACAGTACTCTTTTTGGCAAAACACAAATCTGCTCATATTCTCCTGCTCCCCACAAAATAAAATTTCTTTTTTTTTTTAAAGCTTTTATTTATTAATTTGACAGAGAGAAATCACAAGTAGACGGAGAGGCAGCCAGAGAGAGAGAGAGAGAGATAAGGAAGCAGGCTCCCCGCTGAGCAGAGAGCCCGATGCGGGACTCGATCCCAGGACCCCGAGATCATGACCTGAGCCGAAGGCAGCGGCCCAACCCACTGAGCCACCCAGGCGCCCCCAAAATAAAATTTCAATAGCTTAGCAGACATAAAGAAACAGGGTCCTTCATGATTTGGCTTGAGTTGTGGGGGAAAAGCCGTCCCATCCCTCTCCCTTCGCCCTGGTGGAGTAAGACTTGCCCTCTCTCTCCAGTTTGTCAGTGTATTTTTAGCCTTCTTTTATAAAGCCAAGGTGATAGGGGATTCCCTTGGCTAGTAAACTGGGTTCCATTCCATCCCTTTGCAAGTCCTGCACAGACGGAATGGTGG
This sequence comes from Mustela lutreola, assembly GCF_030435805.1. NCBI lineage: Eukaryota > Metazoa > Chordata > Mammalia > Carnivora > Mustelidae > Mustela > Mustela lutreola. The sequence goes on along the minus strand of NC_081299.1, from coordinate 98,539,102 downwards.
TTATTTTTATGTGTCAATCAGACCAGGGACAGGGTGTCTAGACATTTGGCCAAACATCATTCTGCGTTTGTCTGTGAGGGTGCTTCTGGACACAGTTGAGTTGGTAGATAGAGTAAAGCAGATACCCCCTCCCCCACCCTGCCAAGTGGGTCTGCCCCATCCAAACAGTTGAAGATCTGAATAGAACAAAAGGTTGAGTAAGAGAGACCTCCTCCCACATGACTGATGTAAGCTGAGACATTGGTCTTTTTCTGCCTCCAGATTTCAACTGAAAAATCAGTCCAGCTTTTGGACTGGAAGAGACCATTGGCTCTGCATCTGCAGACTACAGACCTTGGGACTTTTCAACCTCCCCAATCATGTGAGCCCATCTCTTATAATATATATTCACATACATAGTTTTGGTTCTGTCTCTCTAGAGAATACTACTAGTACAGATGATCATACACCTTGCTTTAGAATGTCAAACTCCTTAGCATTTTGTTCTCAGTCTTAGGGGCCTTCGTCAAAATTTAGAAACAACAGGAAAAGTCACACAAAATTATGCCAGCTTATTATTCTGTGTAAGTGTGTGAAGTTTTTCCTAATCCAGGTGATGAAAATGGGGATCATCTATGAGATACAATAAATATTCACACTTGGACTTGAATGAGTTATATTCTCTCCCTTCCCACCCCCCTATAAGAATGAAAACACAAGTAAGTAGGTTATTCCCATAGGGCTCTATGGAAATAATCAATTATCCTTTGCATTTGTTCCCTCTCCTGTTTCCTGGTCCCTTCTCTGGCTTCACGCTTGTCTATACAAGTAGGCGTGCGCACCTTCCTCTCACCAGCAAACACAGAAGCAAAACAAAGATGAAAGGGAGCTACTGCTGCCTGAACGCTACAGAGAAAACATTGAAAGAGGAGAGCTCAGCCACCTGTGACCAAGGGATGGGTTGTAATCCGGAAACCAAGGTCCTTGCCTTCCCTCTCTCTCTGGGTATCCAAGAAATGGCTGGTTTACAAACCTGGAGCCCACAGACTATTTTCCAGCAACAATTGCATAGCAACAAGATTCATACACTGCAAACCTAGCAGTCAAAAACTGTTCACATCCTGCTTATCCAAACCAAAGTTACAGGTGCCCGGGTGGTTTACTCAAGCAGGCATCTGCCTTCAGCTCAGGTCATGATCCCAGAGTCCTGGGATTGAGTCCTGCATTGGTCTCATTTTTGTCTCTTCCTTACTCTCATGCTTTCTCTCTCAAATAAAAAAATAAAATCTTAAAAAAAAAAAAAAGTTATGATAGAGGCACGCCAGTCTTCTTTTTCCAGCAGTAGGGCAGACTCGATATACCAAACTACTTTCTCTATTGAAACTGAAACACTGGATAAAATACATGAGCATCTTTTTAAAAACACATTGCTTAGCTAGCACAAAGGCCAAAGTGAACCGAAAGCAAGAATCCTGGGAATGAAAGGCCACCTCCGGACCTAAGTTTCTGTTTCAACAGCTGCAGAGTCTTGCGGTTCATCGAGTGAAGTGTGAAATCCTACAAAGGTCAAGAGTCATTTAGGAACCCCTTGCTAAACCTGGTATCCCTGCCCAAGGGCTATACTCTCAAGGTAGGAATAGAGAGGAAATAAACCCGTCATAAGAAAGGGGGCAACAAGGAAATGGACATGTCATGATCTTGAAGTTGACAGGGGCGGGGGGGGGGTGGCGTGGGCGGAGGGGTTTCATGTGAAACCTCCCCTGAGAACCTGTAAAGCCAGCCTTGAAATAATACTCTGTGGTATTACCTTCAGATGACTGATCTGCAAAAATCCAAGTAAATCCTCTCCAGAGAAACAAAACCTCAACTCAGGATACAAAGCATTTCCAAATTTTCCAGGGAAAAATTAGGAAGAAAAGAGAAAGAAATCACACATTTCACAAGGAAACAAGATGTTAAGATCAACAAGGCAGAAAGTTCCACAGGCAGCAAAATTAGATCTCAGAGAGCTCAAGGGTTGAGATTAGGCAATCTAGAAAGTCAGCTTTTCCTACACCATCCTTGCCTGATTTCTCCATCTCCAAATGTAGACCTCTGTCAGCTTCCGTCTCTCCACACCTGCCTATTTCTTCCTGACACTCTGCTTTTACTGCTTCTTCAACCTGTGTTTCTCCACAGACACCTTCCCAAAGCACCAAGAACATGTCCAAAACTTTCCATTCAGGAAAGAAAGAAAGAAAAGGAAATTTGCTCCGCCCACCCATCTTGCTCTACCACTCTTACAGCTGGGCTTCCCAAAGAGTGGCGACAGTGGACCCCCCCCCCCCCCACTGTCCATTCACCACTAAACTGCAGCCTAGCCTCCACCCCCACCTCCACTCTTCTGAATTAACCCTTACCCCAGATTCCTGAGTGACCAGAGCACCGAATCCAGTCAAATCTTATCTCACCTGATTCTGCTAAGGTTCTGTGTTCTGTCGATTCCTCCCATTCCGAAACTTCTCCCCCACCTTCTCCCCTACCACCTCTATGACATTACTTTCTTCTGATTTTGCTCTTACATCTCTGGTCATTTCCAACCAGTCTCCTTTAAGTATTATGTCTCCTCTGCCCACTTCTTACAATGTAGTTGTTTTAAAGTTTCCATTCTCAACACTTTTCACATCCTCCCTGGCCATGTCATCCACTCTCATGGCTTAAAGCAGCCGTCCCATCTCTGGGGCATGCGTAACCTGGCAAAGTAAGAAATCTTTCCAGAGGGCACTCCAACATGAATACTTTCAAGAGAATCTGTTTCCAAGTCCTCCACTGCCATGTGTACTCCTTCCTAGAGTCAATCTGCCTGAGAATATGCCTGAGATCAAGCTGTCTTCCTTCACAAGCTCTTTCTCACTCATCCTAAATCTGAGAAGGGTACATCTCTTCAGAGTTTACAGAAAAGTCTCTGTATTTTTACAGAAAAATCCCAGCGACTTGAAAAACTACTCTCGGAGAAAACAGTCTGATGGTTGCTAGAGGGGAAGGGGAGAGGGATGGGCAAAATGGGTGAAGGGGAGTGTAGCGTGGGGGTGAAAAGAGATACAGGCCTCCAGTTATGGAATGAATACGTCACGGGCATGAAAGGCACAGCATAAGGAATATAACCAACGGTACTGTGATAGCCTTGGATGGGGACAGATGGCAGCTACACTTGCGGTGAGCATAGCATACATGTATAGACTTGTCAAATCACTCTGCTGTACAGCTGAAAGCAATGTAATATTGTGTGTCAACTATATTTCAATAAAAAAAATTGCCATAGACATTGCAACTACCTACAATGACTATAATATAGGGAATGACTATAATATGGGTAATAAATGCTCTTGTAAGTTAGAAGAGTTCCAACTCTGCTTTCAGTAAAATTGAAGAAAGACCAAATGGAGGTGTCAGCTTATTGATCATTTGATGATAGTTTTTGATGAGATATCCATATGTGAATTGGGTTCATAATTTCGAAGGGGTTCAAAGAACTGATTGGCATTGCTCTAACAACTTCTTCCACCCTCATCTGCTTACTTATCTCAACAACGTTTCTCAGCGTTAATATCAAAGCAGTGAAAAATATTAAGGGAACTTATGCAGAGCCATGTATTGTTCTAACAATAAGGAATATTCATCCATGGATACATGAAGTAGAATAAAAAAGTCTCAGGCCCACCAAACTCATTAAGAGATGCAGTTCCAGTAATATTTTACTTTTATGTTTAATAATTGTGTATTTAAGCTATATTGTTATTTTAACCAGTAATCAATTTTATACCAAGAATAATTTTAATGATAGTTCAAGCTAGAATAAATTAATGAACACTTAGAGCATTAGGGTCTTAGGAGGCAAAACTTCTTCTAATAAACATATTTTTAAAATAAAATAAACGTATAATAAGGGGAGAGCAAGAGGGTGGAGGGGTAGAAAACCTAAATTTCGTCTGGTCCCAGGAGTTCAGCTAGATGGTTATCAGACCATTCTGAACACCTGCAAACTCAACAGGAGATCAAAGAGAAGAGGAGCAATTCAAGGAACAGAAAATCAACCACTTTTTGGAAGGTAGGACGTGTGGAGACGTGAATGTGAGGTACAGGGAAAGAGACTGTGGGGGGAGGGGGCCAGGTCCCAGCAGGTGGTAGAGCAGCAGATCACAAAATCGGAACTTTTAGAAGTGGCTCCACTGAGGGATGTTGTTCCCAGGTATCAGAGCAGGGAAGCCGGCTGCAGAAAAAGAGCCGAGGAAGGGGCTCTCTCCACTCGGGGTTACCTTAAACCATGATCCGAGGCACGGTCAGACCACCGTTCTTCAGACAGGGACCCCACAAGCAGCAGAGTCAGGAAGACACCTTCCTTCCCAGGGAGAAGTAGCATGGGAGTGGCAGGAGTCAGGGGGCATCGAAGACTCCAAATAGGCCATATGCCAGAGACAGAAATGCTCAGTCACAGACCAGGTGAGCTCCGAGCATGGCCAGAGACCAGGGAGATAGGAGGGATTGACTGCTTTTCTCTGAGGGTGCACTGAGGCACAGGGCCCCAAGCTCTCCGCTCCTCCAGCCTGGAGATTGGGAGGCCGCCATTTTCATTCCCATCCTTCAGAGCTCTACGGAAAGCATCGGGGACAAAAGCCCCTGAGAGCAAACCTGAGCAGATTATTTAGCCCTGCCTCTGGTAAGGGCGGTGCAATTCCTCCTTCGGCAAAGACACTTGAGAATCACTGCAACAGGCCCCTCCTGAAGAAGATCAGCAAAAACATCCAGTAAAGACCAAGTTCACCAATCAATGAGAACTGCAAAACTTCAGAGCTAAGGGAAAGCAACATGTAGAATTCATGGCTTCTTCTTCATGATTCTTTAGTCGCTCAAAGTTAGATTGTTTAAATTTTATTTTTTTCTTATTCTATTTTTTAAAAATTTTCCCCTTTCCCATTTGAACCTATTTTAACTATTTTATCCTATCACTACCTTTTAAAAAAATCTATTTAAATTTTCATTGTTATAGTCATATTCTATCCCTCCATTGTATTTAACTGTATTTTTTGTATACATAGAAGTTTTCCTTTCTTTAAAATTTTGGGATACAGATCAAAATATACCCTAAATCTAGCATATGGCTTTGTTCTTATCTCTAGCCTGATCACATTATCTCCCTTTTTTTCTTTTTTCAATCACCTTCTTATCAATTCCTTTTTTAAAATCTTTTTAAAATTTCACTTTACAGTCATATTCCATCCCTCCATCATATTTACCCTTAGTTGTGTGTGTATGTGTGTGTGTGTGTGTTTTTCTTTCTTTAAAAATTTGGGAGACAGTTTTTTCTAACAGACTAAAATGCACTCAAATCAAGTGTATGGCTCTGTTCTATTCACCAGTCTAATCATCTCTAGTAAAAGAAAGCTGTGGTGGCAATCCTTATATCAGATAAATAAGATTTTAAGCCAAAGGCTATAATGAGAGATGAGGAAGGACATAATATCATACTTAAATGGTTTGTCCAACAAGAAGATCTGACAATTTTAAATATTTATTCCCCTAAGGTGGAGCAGCCAATTATATAAACCAACTAATAACAAAATCAAAGAAACACATTGACAATAATACAAGAATAGTATGGGACTTTAACACCCTCCTCACTGAAATGGACAGAACATCTAAGCAAAAGATCAACAAGGAAATAAAGGCATTAAATGAAACACTGGACTAGAAGGACGTCACAGATATATTCAGAACCCAAAGCAACAGAATAGACATTCTTCTCTAGTGCACGTGGAACATTCTCCAGAATAGGTCACATCATGGGTCACAAATCAGGTCTCAACCGGTACCAAAAGATTGGGATCATTCCCTTAATATTTTCAGACCAAAATGCTTTGAAATTAGAACTCAAATCAACCACAAGAGAAAAATTGGAAAGAACTCAAATATATGGAGACCAAAGAGAATCCTACTAAAGAATGAATGGGTCAATAAGGAAATTAAAGAAGAATTTAAAAAATTCATGGGAACAAATGAAAATGAAAAAACAACTGCTCAAAATCTTTGGGACACAGCAAAGGTGGTCCTGAGAGGAAAGTATATAGCTATACAAGCCTTTCTCAAGAAACAAGAAAGGTCTCAAATAAAATACACAACCTAACCCTACACCTACAGGACCTGGAGAAAGAACAACAAAAAAAGCCTAAACCCAGAAGGAGAAGAGAAATAATAAAGATCAGAGTAAAATCCAATGAAATAGAAACCAAAAGAACAGTAGAACAAATCAAGGAAATCAGGAGCTGGTTCTTTGAAATGATTAATAGGATTGATAAACCCCTGACCAGACTTATCAAAAAGAAAAGATAAAGGACCCAAATTAATTAAATCATGAATAAAAGAGGAGAGATCACAACCAACACCAAAGAAATATAAACAATTACATGAGCATACTATGAGAAACTACACACTAGCAAATTTGACAGTCTGGAAGAAATGGATGCATTCCTAGAGACATATAAACTACCAAAACTGAACCAGGAAAATAGAAAACCTGAACAGACCTATAACCAGTAAGGAAATTGAAGCAGTCATATAAAGTATCCCAACAAACAAGAGCCCAGGGCCAGACGGCTTTCCAGGGGAATTCTACCAAATGTTTAAAGAAGAATTAATACCTATTCTCCTGAAACTGTTCCAAAAAATGGAAATGGAAGGAAAACTTCCAAACTCGTTTTATGAGGCCAGCATCACCTTGATCCCAAAACCAAAGACTCCATCAAAAAGGAGAATTACAAACCAATATCCTTAATGAACATGGATGCAAAAATTCTCACCAAAATACTAGCCAATAGGATCCAACAGTACATTAAGAGGATTATTCACCACAACCAAGTTGTATTTATTCCTGGGCTGCAAGGTTGGTTCAACATCTGCAAATCAATCAATGTGATATAATACATTAGTAAAAGAGAGAACAAGAACCATATGATACTCTCAATAGACACTGAAAAAGCATTTGACAAAGGACAGCATCCTTTCTTGATCAAAACTCTTCACAATTTAGGGACAGAGGATACATACCTCAATATCATCAAAGCTATCTATGAAAAACCCACAGCAAATATCATCCTCAATGGGGGAAAACTGAGAGCTTTTCCCTAAGGTCAGGAACATAGCAGGGCTGTCCACTATTACCACTGCTACTCAACATAGTCCTAGAAGTCCTGGCCTCAGCAATCAAACAACAACAAGAAATAAAAGGCATCCAAATTGGCAAAGAAGAAGTCAAACTTTCGTTCTTTGCAGATGATATGATTCTTTACATAGAAAACCCAAAAGACTCCACTCCAAAAAAGCTAGAACTCATAGAGGAATTCAGTAAAGTGTCAGGATATAAAATCAATGCACAGAAACCAGTTGCATTTCTGTACACCAACACAAGACAGAGGAAAGAGAAATTAAGGAGTCAATCCCATTTACAGTTGCACCCAAAACCATAAGATAGGCAGGAATAAATCTAACCAAAGAGGCAAAGAATCTGTACTCAGAAAACTGTATAGTTGTCATGAAAGAAATTGAGGAAGACACAAAGAAATGGAAAAACATTCCATGCTCATGGACTGGGAGAACAAATACTGTGAAAATGTCTGTACTACCTAAAGCAAACTACACATTTAATGCAATCCCTATCAATATACCATCAATTTTTTCAAAGAAATGGAACAAACAATCCTAAAGTTTATATGGCTCCAGAAAAGACCCTGAATAGCCAGAGGAATGTTGAAAAAGAAAGCCAAAGTTGGCAGCATTTCAATTCCAGACTTCAAGCTCTATTACAAAGCTGTCATCATCAAGACAGTATGGTACTGGCACAAAACAGACACCTAGATCAATATAACAGAACAGAGAGCCCAGAAATAGACCCTCAACTCTATGGTCAACTAATTTTCAACAAAGCAGGAAAAACTGTCCAGTGGAAAAAAGACAGCCTCTTCAACAAATGGTGTTGGGAAAATTGGACAGCCACGTGCAGAAGAATGAACCTGGACCACTTCCTTACACCACACACAAAAATATACTCAAAATGGATGAAACACCTCAATGTGAGGCAGGAATCCATCAGAATCCTTGAGGAGAACACAGGCAGCAGCCTCTTTGACCTCAGGCACAGCAACTTCTTCCTAGAAACATGGCCAAGGGCAGGGGAAGCAAGGGTAAAAGGGAAGTATTGGGACTTCATCAAGATCAAAAGCTTTTGCACAGCAAAGGGAACAGTCCACAAGACCAAAAGACACCTGACAGAATGGGAGAAGGTATTTGCAAATGACATATCAGATAAAGAGCTAGTATCCAAAATCTATAAAGAACTTATCAAACTCAACATCCGGGGAACAAATAATCCAATCAAGGAATGGGCAGAAGACATGAATAGACATTTCTGCAAAGACGACATCCAGATGGCCAACAGAGACATTAAAATTGCTCAATATCAGGAGATACAAATCAAAACCACAGTGAGGAACCACCTCACACCAGTCAGAATGGCTAAAGTTAACCAGTCAAGAAACAACAGATGTTGGCAAGGATGCAGAGAAGGGGAACCCTACCACAGTGTTGGTGGGACTGCAAGCTGGTCCAGCCACCCTAGAAAATAGTATGGGAGTTCCTCAAAAAGTTGGAAGTAGAGCTACCCTATGCCCCAGCAATGACACTACCAGGTATTTACCCTAAAGATACAAATGTAGTGATCCAAAGTGGCACGTGTACCCAAATGTTTATAGCAGCAATGTACACAGTAGCCAAACTATGGAAAGAAACTGGATGTCCATCAACAGATGATATGGATAAAGAATATGTGGTATATATGTACAATGGAATGCTATGCAGTCAAAAAAAAAAAAAAACACAAACCTTGCCATTTGCAAAGATGTGGATGGAACTAGGGCATATTATGCTAAGTGAAATAAGTCAATCAGAGAAAGACAGTTATTATATAATCTCCCTGATATGAGGAATTTAAGAGGCAGGGCAGGAGGTTGTGGGGTTAATGGAGGGAAAAATCAAACAAGATGGGACCAGAGAGGGAGACAAACCATGAGAGACTCTTAATCTCAGAAAACAAACTGAGGGTTTCTGGAGGGACTGTGGGTGTGAGAGTTGGGGTGGTTGGGTGATGGACATTGGGGAGGATATGTGCTATGGTGAGCGCTGTAAATTGTGAAAGAATGATGATTCACAGACCTGTAACACTGGAACAAGTAATACATTATATGTTAATAAAAAAATAAAAAATAAAAATAAACAGATAATAATATTTGTTCACGCAAGTATAAAGATTCAAGAGAAATGTTTCAAGCATAAAAATTACTTTAGGATTACATTTCATGGAAAAGATGGAATGGAAATACAAGTTCAAGGAGAAAAAAAAAGATGTCAAATTTTCACTCAGGTAAAGAGGCGTTTATTCAGACTTTTTCATGTGGCTAATGAATATGTACAAATAACAAATTATGTTGTACACTTGAAACTCATATAATGTGCATCCGTTGCACCTCAATAAAAAATTATTTGAGTTAAGTTTCTCATCAATGAGAAATATTTAAAAATTGAGAGCTCGCCATCTACAAGCAGTGATCAAAAATTTCCTGTTGTCATTTCAAGCACTAAACCTGATACATAAAAACAAATGGATAATGGTAGGTAGCAGATCACACTGACACTAAATTTCTCCTGGGTGCTTTAAAATGAGGAACATGACCATTTTTTTTAATGTCAATATTTAAAATACATTAGAATCAACATCTTTTGCAAACTTAAAATTAAAGAATTTTGGGGCGCCTGGGTGGCTCAGTGGGTTGGGCCGCTGCCTTCGGCTCAGGTCATGATCTCAGGGTCCTGGGATCAAGTCCCGCATCAGGCTGTCTGCTCAGCAGGGAGCCTGCTTCCTCCTCTCTCTCTCTCTCTCTCTGCCTGCCTCTCTGCCTACTTGTGATCTCTCTGTCAAAAAAATAAATAAAATCTTTAAAGAATTTTGTATGTCAGTTGAAAAATACATGAGGGTAAATACTGTACAATTTCACTTTTATGATGTTACAGAACAGGGAGAATTAATTATGAAAAAAATCAGAACAGTGTTTGGTGCTATAGATGGTGGTATAGACTGACTGTAAAAAGGTTCAAGCGAACTTTCTAGGGTGATAGCAATGTTCTATACCTTAACAGAGTTTGAGGTTAGAAAGGCAAAAGTGTTTGTCAAAAATCATCAAATGGTGTACTTAAGATGTCTAAATTTCACTAAGGTAAATTTTACCTCAAGAAAAAAAGAAAAACTATAAACAAATATATGAACTCTAGTTCACGTTATGCATGCTGAGAAATTTAGGGGTGAAATGTATTGGTGTCAAGAATTTATTTGGAAATGTATAAATAATAAGATTGACAAATGGACAGATAGAACTAAAACAAAATGTTTATAGTGGAATCTAGGTGGTGTGTATATGTAGTTCACTGCTCAATTTCAACTTTTCTGTTTGTTTGAAGATATTCACAACAGGGGCACCTGGGTGGCTCAGTGGGTTAAAGCCTCTGCCTTCAGCTCAGGTCATGATCCCAGGGTTCTGGGATCCAGCTCCGCATTGAGCTCTCTGCTCAGCAGGGAGCCTGCTTCCTCCTCTCTCTCTGCCTGCCTCTCTGCCTACTTGTGATCTCTGTCAAATAAATAAATAGAATCTAAAAAAAAAAAAAGAAAAAGAAAAAATATTCACACAAAATATTGGGGAACGTGTACAAATAAATTTTTTTTCATAATTCTTTAAGGCATATATGGGTAAAAATTTGAAGACCATTGGTTTCTGTCATCACCATTTGTTAATGAATCTTTTTTTTTTTTTTTTAAGATTTTTTTTTTTTTTGACAGGCAGAGATTACAAGCAGGCTGAGAGGCAGGCAGAGAGAGAGGAGGGAGCAGGCTCCCAGCTGAGCAGAGAGCCCGATGCGGGACTCGATCCCAGGACCCTGGGATCATGACCTGAGCCGAAGGCAGAGGCTTTAACCCACTGAGCCACCCAGGCACCCCTGTTAATAAATCTTTAACTTAAACTTACAGCCCAAACCTCTCTCCAGAATCTCAGTCATCTGTCTCCTGGAATGCTCCATCTGGATTTCCCATCAGTTCTAAAACTCAACAAATCCAAACATGAATTTATTGTCTTCCTGTGTCAGTTAGAAATACCATCAGCTACAAGTAACAGAATAGAACAAACAAAACAAGGGTGATTTGTCTTACATAACAAGAGATCTGGAAGTAGGTGGCTGCTGGTGTTGGTTCATCTTCTGGCTAAGAGGTCTACCATTCCCTTGGCCTTCCCTCATAGTCACAAAGTGTTCTGCATCTCCAGACATCATGTCTGAGTTCAAGATAGGAAAAGGGGGAAGGAAGCAATGCCAGTGACAACTGAACTTTTATCAACACAGCTTCAGATTTTCCAGAAGCCTCCCAGCGGACTTCCCCATAAATCCCATTAATCAGACTGCAAAGGAAACCAGGAGGCAAGTACTTAACTTCCTTATCCTCTAAATTGGATGTAGGATTGGGTGATGGGTGAACATGCCAACAGTATCTGTAACATTCTTCCCAACCCGCTCCACCTCCTATACCCCTCATCTGTGTTTACAATCCCAGGACCTGACTAGTCACCCAAGTAAGGAACCCCAGGAGTTATCCTTAGCTCTCTTTCCCCTCTACTCCTCATATCCACTGCTTGGATCTTTTCTCAGTCTTTGAATCTCTCTCACATCTGAGCCTCCTTCCCATACCCGCTGCCACTGTCTTGGTTCATGTTCTCATTTCCTCTCTGAACTGCTCTAACAGTCTCTTAGTCTCAAGTCTTAACTTCAAACCATCCTCCATGTGGCCCCAGCTTGACCATTCTAAAAACAGACCTCTAACCATCTTATCCCCTGCCTAGATCTTGTCTGTGGCTTTGCCTAACACCTAGTTTAAAGGCTAACTTCCTTAGGATGTTATGTAACGTAGTCCTGCAGTTTTCTTAATAACATACTCCTGAAACTGCCTTGTCAGAGTGCCCCAGGCCTGTCAAGGATCAGTTCCCTTAAGATACAACTTCCTAGAGGGAGGAGCTGGGGAAGTCGATACTCAAAATCCAAACCTGTTGTGCTAGGCAGACAGCCATCTGTCTTTAATACATTTGTGCTAAAACTGTAGTATGAAAGAACAATAGGTTTACATATTATAATAAGGGATCTGTTCCCAGAGACTAGAGAATATATCATCTCTAAATGTTATTTTGTCTTGGAGACATAAATTTAACAATGTATTTAAAGGTTAATGTCATTGTTGTTCATTCAGTTCAGAGACTTACTGAATCCCCTCTATGTATTAGACACTATACTTTAGTTCTTTTCCTTTATAATAGAACAGAGATGACAGATCTAGAACAGTGTTCGATTGAAGCTATCTGCCACTTTCTGCATACCTAATGACTTCCATCTTTTTCTCTATTGCACTATTTAAGACTTATTCGTATCACCAGCATCAGCACTTTCATGTTTCTGTCTTCTACTCATTTTCATAAATAAAATTCATTAGATATTCAAACATATGTCTAAAAGCAGAGATGGAGGTAAAGATGGCAGCATGGTAAAAACTGGTTGATTTTTTTTTTTTAAGATTTTGTTTATTTATTTGGCAGAGAGAGAGAACACAAGCAGAGGGAGCAGCAGGCAGAGGCAGAGGGAGAAGCAGGCTCCCCACTAAGCAGGGGGCCCAAGGTGGGGCCTGATCCCCCGAGCGGAAGACAAACACTTAACCAACTGAGCCATCCAATCCAGGCACCCCAAAACTCACTGATTGATAGAATGCCATGTGATAATAGTTAAGCTTTCTAGAGCACTTATTCTGTGCCAGGCACCCTTCAAGGCACTCTACAAATAGGAACTCCTTGATCTTCACAACTCTATGAAGTAGGTACCATGATCTCCACGTGGCAGATGAGGAAACTGTGGCGCAAAGGTAGTTTTGCACCTTTGTCGATGAAAGCTATGCCCAACACCTCCCAGACTCACCTCCTGTCTGCTTCACTTGAGTTAACTACATTTCTCCTAGTTCCAGGTGGTGGTCTGTGGTCTCTCCAGCGCTATGCTTCTGAACATGCTGTCCCTTCTGTCCCGACTGCTTGTCCTCTGTGCCCATTCCTGGAGACCAAGTGAGGCCCACGCTTCTCAGTGAAGTCTCCTCTGTCTGGTGAGGTGTGGTCAGGCTGTGGGGGCCAGCACCTTGCCCAGCGTCCTCATCCTGCTCTATTTACGTGCTTACAGCTCTCTCTCCCACCAGAAATGATGCTGCCAGGCCTGGCTGTCTCCTCGTGCTGGAGTCCCTGGGGCTTGCTACTATGCCCGGCCTGGAATCAGCACTTAAAGGCTTGCTGAAGTGATGCATAGCATCCCTGGATTTTACACTCTGTTGTCGCCCCCACGCCGTCTGGCACCACATATTGCAGACACTTAGTCAATGGGGAGCGGGAGCCTGGTTTCCCAGCCAGCAGCCTAACTTAATGAAACAGAGCAAAACAAAACCCGCCCCCTTTCCTCCCATCTCCACATCACAATAATCCCCGAGGATCTGAACTCCTTTCCAAGCCCTCCCATCAGTCGAATGGGAGGAAGTCGAGGGAAGTCCCTGACTCCCCTCCGCTGGCTAGCCGGAGCAGGGTGGGGAGCAGCCGTCAGGGCGCAGAGTAGCCTCATCCCGCGCCTTCTGCCAGTTCTTGCCTATTAAGGTAAGATTTCTCGGCGGAGGGACCGGCGGAGGGTCCCCCAGAAGGGAACTCGCGGCCTGTGAGCTCGCCCGGAGCCAGGGGAGCACAGACCCCGTCCGGGTGCCCCGCGACGGGTACTGCCAGCTTGAGGGCAGCCCCGGATCCTACTGTGCTCTTCTACCCGAGGCCACCTTCCTAGGTTTCCTTAGCCATTGGGGCCATGCCCTCATTCTCCACCGCCACCGCAGGCCTCAAATGAGTCTCTGCACAGGGCGCTGATTAAATGGGTCTCGGGTCCCCAGCGGACGCTCCTTCCCGGCAGATGCCCGCAGAAGCACCGAGGCCGCTGCGCCCGCGGGGCCCGGCACCGGCAGAACGCACCCGGCGTTACCCGGGCAGAGCCGGGGACGCGACCTTCCGGCCGCCAGATCTCCGCCCTCTCTGCGCTCCCACCCCACGCCAGACTCTCGGGGTCCTCCCGGGCCGCCTCCCGCCCAGCGCCCGGCTCGGGCCCCGCCCCTCATCCCCGCCCCCCGAAGGCCCCGCCCACGGCCCCTCGCGCTCCGCCCCCTCCCCGCCGGCTCCCGCCGCTCCCGGCGCTCCGAGCGCGGGCCTGGGGACACAGGATCCCGCCGCCGGGGCCGCAGCATGGGGCGCTTCCGCGGGGGTCTGCGGTGCATCAAGTACCTGCTGCTGGGCTTCAACCTGCTCTTCTGGGTGAGACCCGGAGCTGGGCAGGCCGGGCAGGGGAGGAGCCGGGCGGGGGCGCGGGGCCGGGGTCCCCGGGAAGCTGGCCGCTGCCGCGTCCGAGCCGGGCTCCACGAGGCTGGGTGTTCAAAAAGGCTGAGGTGAGGAAGAGGCAGACAAAGAGGGAGGGGAGGGATAGCGGGAGGGATGGAGGGAGAGAAAGCAGAGGGAGGGAGAGATTGAGCAACAAGAAACGGTGAGAAGCGGGTTGGGGGGGTGGGGGACACCTTGTGGCTTTTCCCTTTGAGGAAGCTCTGCCCCAGCTGGTGACTCCAGGTGCGGGGACACCAGCCCCTCGTCACCTCACCTCCTGAGGAGTCGGCTCCCCACCTGGCCTCCGGGGCACTCACCCCTTGTCTCTCTGCCCTTCCGCTGCAACCAGGGCCTGGCCAGGGCGCTGGGAGAGAAACCCCTGTGCGGGTGCGGGGGCTGCCAGGGGTGGTGCCCCAAAGCGCGTGTGTGGAGACACCACCTGGCGGTGATGGTTTTGTTTGAGGAAATTGGGGGTAGGAGTGAAAATGGTGGGAGGGGGGCAGCCGTCGTGCTTATTCTGGGTGTTAGAGGAGGGTACCTGGCTGCGAGGAGGTGGTAATACTCTTCCCTGAAGCGAACGGACAGAAGAGAGGGGCTTCCAAAGGGCAACAGCATCTCCCAACAGCCCCTAGCCCACAGCCTCTGCTAAATACCACAGATGATCTCATTCAACTTCGCCCTGAACCAACATTCCCCGATTAGTGGTTCACAGAGAGATGGGGCCATGCCCCTTGTCTCCCATATTATTGGGACAAGGTTAGGGCCAGACCATCCCTATACTCCTTACCTTGTCTCAGGCTCTGGAGGACTGCAAAAATTATCTTGTCTTATTATTATTCCTCTTGGGCTTTCTGAAGAAACTGTCCGTCAGTCAGTCCCTGAGGGAAAATATAAATATTGTTTTGGGTTCTTAATGCTAGTGGGGAACTGCAGCGGCCTTGGTGCTCAGAAGCAACTAGGAGAGGGGAGGGTGGTGATTGTCCTATCTGCTCCAGGGAGTTTGTCTTCCCATGACTGAAACTAATTAATTATTGAATGATGGGCTTTGCTTGTGTCTGTCAACCCATTAGCCCAGATGCCTGGGTGACTCCAGCAACTCTAACCTCTCATAAGACAACTTGCCATGCTCTGCATCCTTCAGCAGGGGAAGGTATGAAGGAGGCACCCCAAAGACGGCCCCTGAATTTTAAAAACACACATGGTTTTTGTACACCGGGCATTTACACTCAGCATACTACAGGGAGGGACATTTCTAAAGGTCCTTTATGTTGGCTTAATTTAAAAAGCTGTTAATTATAGATGTCATGCTTCAGTGACACCCTTCGCTCTCACTGCTTACAAATTCAAAACAAGTTTTCTCTCAGCCTCAGAAGGACTTCTCAGGCGGGGCTCAGTGCTTATTGAGTGCCTGATGCTGTGCCAGCCTTTCCAGGGATCATAGGAAGCATTTATTGAATGTTTTCAGTGTGTCAGGGACAGTGCTAAGCACACAGCATTCATTATTATACTCAATCCTGACGGCGATGCTCATGTATATAATATTCTTATCACCATTTTTACTCATGAGGAAACAGAGGCGCACACATAGATTGACTTGCCCAAGGTCACATAGCCAATGTGTGGCAAAAGTGGGACTCTGACTCAGCCTCTGTGGTTCTAAGCACTGTGGCACATTATACTCTTAAGCGGTGGTTCTCAGAGGGTGGTTCCTGGACTAGCAGCATCAGCATCTCCTGGGAACTTGTCGGAAATGTACATTCACTGCTCCATCTAGGCCAGCAGAAGCAGGAACTCGGGGAGGGACCCAGTAGTCTATGTTTGCAAGCCTTCTAGATAATTCTGATGCTTTCTTAAGCTTGAGAACCAATGTTAAACGATTATTAAATAAATAGTATAAAGATAATTTATAACATGTAAATATAAATCAGTATATATAATTTATAAATATAAAATGCTACTCTCTAAGCTGCCAATGTTGCTAAGGAAACAAGTCCAATGTATATAGAACAAAAAGTTAAGTATATAATCAAGCGACAAATGTCACACTTCTGGCCATACATAGTAAAGAAGGTAAGCAGGAACAAAGCAATGTTTGAGCATTTGCCATGTGTTAGCCACTGGGGTTAGACATGACCTTTTATATATAGGATCTAATTAAGAAGAAAGGTGGGTGCCTGGGTGGCTCAGTAAGTTAAGTGCCTGACTCTCTTGATTTTTGGACTCAGGTCATGATCTGAGAGTGGTGAGATGGAGCCCCACATTTGGGCTCAGCGCTCAGGGAGGCATCTGCCTGAGATTCTCTCTCCCTCTCTCTCTGGCACTCCCCCTTGCTCGCTCTCTCTCTCTCTCTCTCTGAAATAAATCTTAAAAAAAAAAGTTCAGAGAAAGGATTGCAGCAACAGTGAGGAGTCAGGGCAGTTGTCCTGAAAAATAGGTGTTTAAGCTGGACCTGGACCTCAGAGGACTGGTAGAATGAAGTGGGCAAGGCAAGGGGGGTGACATGCCACCTACCAGCAGAGGAATAGCACAAGGCTGAGTGTGACTACCATCTGACAAAAGGGTCAGGCTTGAGGGCAGAGATCCCAAGCAGGGTGTGTTTGAGTAAGTTATTCTTCTAGGTATGTTTGCTTATCTATACAATTAGGGTAATAGGGTTTTCAGGAGGATTAAAACAAAATGGTGTGAAGTGCCTGACCTCATCTTCTTATGAACCTAGTACATAGTGCTCAAAAAACATTATTTATTTGTGCCTGTTATTATGTTATTAGTGCCTGCACGTAGGAGCATCTTAAAACTTAACTCTCTTTCCTGAGTCCCTTAATTTGGGCTAATAGTATCTATGTTCGCCAAATGACTTGGAGCTTGTCTTTGTTGTAGGGTGACTACACATTATCCTCTCAATTTGTACTTGTGAATTTTCTCCACTTGAACTTGGAATGCTTTGAGAGCAGGCTTCTTTTTGGTTTTTTTTTTTCTTTTTTTCTTTCTTCCTCTTATGTTCACAGTTATATCTCCAGGGCCTAGAACAGAGCCCAGCACACAGGAGGCATTCAGTAAGTATCTGTAGAATGAATGAATGAATCTGCAGCTTAGAGCACTTGGTACCAACGGCCTTCCCAACTTGCACTGATAATCAATGATCTGAAAGATTGATCTACCTCTCCCTGTACATTACCTGTTGATCTGTCCTTTGTTTGCACAGACTGAACCCAGGAGGGGTTATGGAGGCTTTCCCGAGTCTTAGACATGCACCATCATAGGGTAAGGGCCAACTGAAACCGATACATCATCATTTAGGGGAAAGTGATTATTGGGGATAAATTATCTAGATATCTGCCTTCACTGTAACTGAGGGAACCTGATTCCAGGAGAAGCCCCACCCTAGTTTCTGAAGTTGTTTTTCCTGATTGGAGGGGTTTGTGGGAAGTTTGTGGAAGGGCAGAGGGTGGGGGCTGGTTTTCCTCAAAGACTCAGCTTTAGCTGTGACTTCACGTGTCTTATTCACGCACCCCTTGGCATGCTTGGGTGCCTGCCCTTCTGAGCTATAAGGTCCCCCTCTTTGACCGCACTCTCTTTTCCTATCAGGAATTCACTAGAAGGCAGGCAAGGAGGTGGGGGGCGGGTGTGTTCTATGATCTGCAATTTGACAAATCGATTTGCAGGCTCCTCTGGCAGCTTGGTTTAAGTAAGTTTCCCTAGACTATGCTCCTGATTTTATAAACATTCAGCTAGATCCTGCCAGAGCCGGCACAGCTCTGCCATCCCAGGGCCGCCAACTGTATTCACCACTACATTTTTAAAAACAAAAGTAGAGCCTGGTCATGAACCCCACTAAATTCATTTCTGTTATCATGATTGATGTCTAACATGGAACCCCTCCCACCATCTGTCATGTCTAAATTCGGACACTATAATCAGAAGCACGGCATAGGCCCATGCCTCTCACTGGAATCACCTTTATTTTTTTTTTCCTCCGTTGCATAGCAATATAAATAAAACACTACAGTCCACCAAGCCGCATATGTTGGTTTCAAGAAAAACTTGGGCACTGTTTATTCCTTGCTTTATTGTTGTACGCTCAGCGTTTTCCTATCATTGTGCAGTACTGAGCAGCTCGTGTTAGCGACCGACAGGAAGCAGGACTGTTCACATGCCATATATGGCTTGTCTGAACTTGCTTTCCTTTCCTTCTCACCAGCATTCATGCAGCTCTGGGGGTTTGGTCAATGACGCCTAACGGGTGCTGTTAGGAATGATCGTGTCCCACCAGCCCGGGAGTGAAAGATGTTTGATGCTACTGGGTCCCAGGTTGCCTCCTCCTCTTCCTCAAACTTGTTTCAAACAGTAATTTCAGAGCTAACACCCCTGTCAGGAATACTGGTTTAAACAAAAACGTTCCTGAAGAAAGTATTCTTTGGGGTCTACCCAAAAGCTAGACCACCCCAGAAGGCAGATAGGAATTTCCTTGGTCTTCTTGTAGGATAGTCTTCCTTTCTGATTTCTCTCAAGGTGGGAAGACAGCAGGAGAGGCCATCCTCCCCTGACGTGGACGAGAAAGGCCTGGTGTGACTGGAAGGGGCAAAGTGTCTGTGATAGGGACCAGTGTGCAAAGGCTTGAGGGAGAGTGTCAGCAGTCCACAGACCTCGAACAGGTCCAGGCAGGATGGCCATTCAAAGCCAGGGACTCAAAGACAGGAAGGTGGATGCTGGCCTCACACTGCCTGGGTTGACTCTTGCTTGTATTATTTACTAATATATTTATTTATATTATTTACTAATATATTTACTAATATATTTACTATATAATACTTGGGCACACTGTTTAGCCTATTTGAGCCTCAGTTTTCTCATCTGGAAAATGGACATAATTAAGTACCAACATCAACCTGTGATTTTTTAGTGCAGATAAAATCGGTTAATACCTGTCAAGTAGTAAGTAGTGTGGTCTGCGTGCATAGTTAATACTCAGTAATGTAAGATAGTAGTAGTAGTTATATTTAAGCACTGGAAACACAAGTAGAAACCAGAATCCAAGAGGTTCATAAAAGTAAAAAGAAACAGCAAATAAGCATCCAAGGTCCAACCAACCAAGAAAAAGAGCAAGAGCTCCATAGATTCTCAAAAGCATGGAATGCAAAGGAGAGATTTCCTTCTCTGCAGGCACTTAGGAAACCTATACTGATGACCTAGTGTGTGCCCAGCACCCTGCCAGGTGTCTGGGCATTCAAAAATGATGAAGACTCAGTCCTTGATTTTGAGACACTCGGGCGTCTATTTACTCCTCCACTTTGCCTTTGAGTAGTTTATCTCCTCTCTAGTGTCTTTGTTTCCTGAGGCAGTGGCTGTCTCTTGCCAAAGAGGAGGGATCCTCCTCCTCTCAGCCCTCAGCACCTAGCAGAGGTTCCAGCTCACAGGATTGTGGGCATCGATGCCCACACAGGCACTGCTCTTTGCTCCCTGCCCTGACCCTCTGCTACCAAAGGGAAGCCTTGGAAGGCACAGGAAAACCTTGGGGATTGGTACCGTCTGATTTTAGTATGTACGCAAATCATCTGAGGATCTTGTCCAAATATATATTCTGTTCTACTGGTCTTTTTTTTTTTTTTTTAAGACTTATTTGTTTATTTATTTCAGAGAGAGAGAGAGAGAGAGAGAGACATGCACATGTGTTCATGAGCATGCAAGCGGGGAGGGGCAGACGGAAAGGCAGACAGAGAATCCAAGCACACTCTCTGCTAAGTACAGGCACTGAGCTCAATCCCAGGACCCTGGCATCATGACCTAAGCTGAAATTAAGACCCTGAGGTCATGACCTGAGCTGAAATCAAGAGCCCAACTCTTAACTGACTGAGCCACCCAGACACCCCAGTAGGTCGGGATTTCTAACAAGCCTCCAGGTGATGCTAATGCTGCTGGTCTAAGGAATACACTCTGAAAACCAGTGGTAAAGACCTACTGGTGGCTCACATTTCTGAATGGGGCAGAGAGGACCCTACGTCTTGGCTTCCTTATGGCACTTCTCTCTCTTTCTTTCTCTTTTTTAAATCAACACATAATCTATTATTTGCTTCAGGGATACAAGTCTGTGAAATATCAGTCCTACACAAGTCACAGCATTCACCATAGCACATACCCTCCCCTATGTCCGTCACCCAGCCACTCTATCCCTCCCCCATGCCCCAGCAGCCCTCAATTTTTTTCCTGAGATTAAGAGTCTCTTATGGTTTGTCTCCTTCCCTGGTCCCATCTTGCTTCATTTTTTCCTGAGATTAAGAGTCTCTTATGGTTTGTCTCCTTCCCTGGTCCCATCTTGCTTCATTTTTTCCCTCCATTCTCCCCACGATCCCCCACCCTGCCTCTTAAATTCCTCATATCAGAGAGATCATATGATAATTGTCTTTCTCTGATTTATATATTTCGCTTAACATAATACACTCTAGTTCCTTCCGCGTCATTGCAAATGGCAAGATTTTGGGTGGGGGGGTTGATGTGTGCATATTATTCCATTTTATATATATATATATAATATATATATATTTTTTTATATTTTATATTTTATATTCATATATATATATATATATATCACCTTTTCTTTATCCATATCATCTTTTGATGGACATCCAGGTTCTTTCCATAGTTTGGCTATTGTGGACATTGTTATAAATATTCGGGTGTGGGTATCCCTTTGGATCACTATATTTGTATCTTAAGGGTAAATACCCAGTAGTGAGACTGCTGGGTCATAGGGTAGCTTTATTTTCAACTTTTTGAGGAACCTCCATGCTGTTTTCCAGAGTGGCTGCATGAGCTTGCATTCCCTCCAACAGAGTAGGAGGGTTCCCATTTCTCAGCATCCTTGCCAACATCTGTCATTTCCTGACTGGTTAACTTTAGCCATTATGATTGATGTGTGGTGGTACCTCACTGTGATTTTGATTTGTATCTCCCTGATGTCGAGTGATGTTGAACACTTTTTCATGTGTCTGGTGGCCATTTGGAGGTCTTCTTTGCAGGAAGTCTGTTCATGTCTTCTGCCCATTCCTTGATTGGATTATTTGTTCTCTGGGTGTTGAGTTTGATAAGTTCTTTATAGATTTTGGATACTGGCCCTTTATCTGATATGTCATTTGCAAATACCTTCTCCCATTCTGTCAGGTGTCTTTTGGTCTTGTGGACTGTTTCCTTTGCTGTGCAAAAGCTTTTGATCTTGATGAAATCCCAATACTTCCCTTTTGCCCTTGCTTCCCCTGCCCTTGGCCATGTTTCTAGGAAGAAGTTGCTGTGCCTGAGGTCAAAGAGGCTGCTGCCTGTGTTCTCCTCAAGGATTCTGATGGATTCCTGCCTCACATTGAGGTGTTTCATCCATTTTGAGTATATTTTTGTGTGTGGTGTAAGGAAGTGGTCCAGGTTCATTCTTCTGCATGTGGCTGTCCAATTTTCCCAACACCTTTTTTTTTTTAGATTTTATTTATTTATTTGACAGAGAGAGAGAAAGAGATCACAAGTAGGCAGAGAGGCAGGCAGAGAAAGAGAAGGAAGCAGGCTCCCCGCTGAGCAGAGAGCCCGACACAGGGCTCGATTCCAGGACCCTGGGACCATGACCCGAGCCGAAGGCAGAGGCTTTAACCTGCTGAGCCACCCAGGTGCCCCTCCAACACCATTTGTTGAAGAGACTGTCTTTTTTCCCCTGGACAGTCTTTCCTGCTTTGTTGAAAATTAGTTGACCATAGAGTTGAGGGTCTATTTCTGGGCTCTCTACTCTGTTCCATTGATCTATTTGTCTGTTTTGTGTCAGTATCACACTGTCTTGATGATGACAGCTTTGTAATAGAGCTTGAAGTCTGGAATTGAAATGTTGCCAACTTTGGCTTTCTTTTTCAACATTCCTCTGGCTATTCGGGGTCTTTTCTGGAGCCATATAAACTTTAGGATTGTTTGTTCCATTTCTTTGAAAAAATTGATGGTATTTTGATAGGGATTGCATTAAATGTGTAGATTGCTTTAGGTAGCACAGACATTTTCACAGTATTTGTCCTCCCAGTCCATGAGCATGGAATGTTTTTCCATTTCTTTGTGTCTTCCTCAATTTCTTTTATGACTACTTTGCAGTTTTCTGAGTACAGATTCTTTACCTCTTTGGTTAGATTTATTCCTGCCTATCTTACGGTTTTGGGTGCAACTGTAAATGGGATTGACTCCTTAATTTCTCTTTTGTCTTGTTGTTGTTGTATAGAAATGCAACTGGTTTCTGTGCATTGATTTTATATCCTGACACTTTACTGAATTCCTCTATGAGTTCTAGCTTTTTTGGAGTGGAGTCTTTTGGGTTTTCTATGTAAAGAATCATATCATCTGCAAAGAACGAAAGTTTGACTTCTTCTTTGCCAGTTTGGATGCCTTTTATTTCTTGTTGTTGTTTGATTGCTGAGGCCAGGACTTCTAGGACTATGTGAGTAGCAGTAGTGATAGTGGACAGCCCTGCTATGTTCCTGACCTTAGGGAAAAGCTCTCAGTTTTCCCCCATTGAGAATGATATTCAGTGTGGGTTTTTCATAGATGGCTTCTATGACATCGAGGTATGTACCCTCTATCCCTACACTGTAAAGAGTTTTGATCAAGAAAGGATGCATAGGGGAGCCTGGGTGGCTCAGTGGGTTAAAGCCTCTGCCATTGGCTCGGGTCATGATCCCAAGGTCCTCTGCTCAGCAGGGAGCCTGCTTCCTCCTTTTCTCTGCCTGCCTCTCTGCCTACTTGTGATCTCTGTCTGTCAAATAAATAAATAAAATCTTTAAAAAAAATTTTTTTAAAAGAAAGGATGCTGTACTTTGTGAAATGCTTTTTCAGTGTCTATTGAGAGTATCATATGGTTCTTGTTCTCTCTTTTACTAACATATTGTATCACATTGATTGATCTGCCGATGTTGAACCAACCTTGCAGCCCAGGAATAAATACAACTTGGTTGTGGTGAATAATCCTCTTAATGTACTGTTGGATCCTATTGGCTAGTATTTTGGTGAGAATTTTTGCATCCATGTTCATTAAGGATATTGGTTTGTAATTCTCCTTTTTGATGGAGTCTTTGGTTTTGGGATCAAGGTGATGCTGGCCTCATAAAACGAGTTTGGAAGTTTTCCTTCCATTTCCATTTTTTGGAACAGTTTCAGGAGAATAGGTATTAATTCTTCTTTAAACATTTGGTAGAATTCCCCTGGAAAGCCGTCTGGCCCTGGGCTCTTGTTTGTTGGGATACTTTATATGACTGCTTCAATTTCCTTACTGGTTATAGGTCTGTTCAGGTTTTCTATTTTCCTGGTTCAGTTTTGGTAGTTTATATGTCTCTAGGAATGCATCCATTTCTTCCAGACTGTCAAATTTGCTAGTGTGTAGTTTCTCATAGTATGCTCATGTAATTGTTTATATTTCTTTGGTGTTGGTTGTGATCTCTCCTCTTTCATTCATGATTTTTTTTTTAAGTTTTTATTTATTTATTTGATAGACAGAGGTCACAAGTAGGCAGAGAGGGATGCAGAGAGAGGGGGGAAGCAGGGTCCCGCTGAGCAGAGAGCCTGATACAGGGCTCAATCCCAGGACCCTGGGATCATGACCTGAGCCGAAGGCAGAGGCTTTAACCCACTGAGCCACCCAGGCACCCCTCATCATGATTTTACTAATTTGGGTCCTTTATCTTTTCTTTTTGATAAGTCTGGTCAGGGGTTTATCAATCCCATTAATTGCTTCAAAGAACTAGTTCCTGGTTTTGTTGATCTGTTTTGTTCTCTGGTTTCTATTTCATTGATTTCTGCTCTGATCTTTATTATTTCTCTTCTCCTGCTGGGTTTAGGCTTTCTTTGCTGTTCTTTCTCCAGCTCCTTTAGGTATAGGATTATGTTGTATATTTGAGACCTTTCTTGTTTCTTGAGAAAAGCTTGTATTGCTATTTACTGTCCTCTCAGGACCACCTTTGCTGTGTCCCAAAGATTTTGAGCAATTGTATTTTCATTTTCATTTGTTTCCATGAATTTTTTCAATTCTTTAATTTCCTGATTGACCCATTCATTCTTTAGTACTCTTTAGTCTCCATGTATTTGAGTTCTTTCCAACTTTCCTCTAGTTTCAAAGCACTTTGGTCTGAAAATATGCAGGGAATGATCCCAATCTTTTGATACCAGTTGAGACCTGATTTGTGACCCATGATGTGACCTATTCTGGAGAATGTTCCACATGCACTAGAGAAGAATGTGATTCTGTTGCTTTGAGATGGAATGTTCTGAATATATCTGTGATGTTCATCTGGTCCAATGTTTCATTTAAAGACTTTATTTCCTTCTTGATCTTTTACTTTGATGATCTATCCATTTCAGTGAGGAGGGTGTTAAAGTCCCATACTATTATTGTATTATTGTCGATGTGTGTCTTTGATTTTGTTATTAATTGGTTTACATAATTGACTGCTCCCATGTTAGGGGCATAGATATTTACAATGGTTAGATCTTCTTGTTGGACAGACCCTTAAAGTATTATATGGTGTCCTTCCTCATCTCTTATTATAGTCTTTGGCTTAAAATCTAATTTATCTGATATAAGGATTGCCACCCTAGCTTACTCTTGATGTCCATTAGCATGGTAAATTGTTTTCCACCCCCTGACTTGAAATGTGGAGGTGTCTTTTGATCTAAAATGAGTCTTTTGCAGACAGCAGATGGATAGGTTTTGGTTTTTTATCCATTTTGATACCTTGTGTCTTTTGGTTGGGGCATTTTTCCCATTTACATTCAGGGTAACTATTGAAAGATACAACTTTAGTGCTATTGTATTACCTGTGACTGTTACTGTATATTGTCTCTGTTCCTTTCTGGTCTGTTACTTTTAGGCTCTCTTTTTGCGTAGAGGACCAGTTTCAGTATTTCCTATAGGGCTAGTTTGGTGTTTGCAAATTCTTTTAGTTTCTGTTTGTCCTGGAAGGTTTTTATCTCTCCTTCTATTTTCAATGACAGCCTAGCTGGATATAGTATTTTTGGCTGCATATTTTTCTTGTTTAGTGCTCTGAATATATCATGCCAGTCCTTTCTGGCCTGCCAAGTCACTGTGGATAGGTCTGCTGTCCTATGGCACTTCTCTTTATTCCAGTTACAATTTAACCATTATTGTTTCAAGACTTTTTTTTCCATATAAAGACTTGATGGTTTCTAGAATTACCAGGTAGCCATGTTTTCATTGTCCATTGCATTTCACTGTGTAATTTTAGAACATCCATGCAATGTGTTTGGACCTCCAACTGTGTGGCAAAAGAGAATATAACCTCTGTCTCCTACCATAATATTGACAATTAATATCACAACAGGGCTGTTCTCCTGAAGTAAGTGATACTGTACTGACTACTGAGACAATCATGGTTGCTAAGGAATCAGGAGGAGGAATGGAGGAAGAAGCAAGTAAAATGAGAATAGCAGGAGCACCTGGGTGGCTCGGTTTGTTAAGCAACTGCCTTCGACTCTTGTCGTGATCCTGGAGTCCCAGGATAAAGTCCCACATTGGACTTCCAGTTCTTCCGGGAGTCTGCTTCTCCCTCTGACCTTATCTGGTCTCATGTTCTCTCTCTCTTTCTCTCTCTCTCTCTCTTAAATAAGTAAATGAAAAAAGAAATTTTTTTTAAATGAGACTATCAGATTGGTTGGGATCACATCTTACAGATGAGTAAGGATTACCCTGGCCCACCTTTTAATCTTTTTGGGGTTTAATTGGGAACAAAAATAATAATGCTAATTAACATTCATATGATGTTTTAGTTTACAAAATGCTTCCACATGCATATCCCATTTGATCATGGATTACAACGATCTCATGAACTAATGTAATTATCCCCATTTTAGAGGCATTGATGCAGAAAGTCAGGCCCGCCTGGTATATGAGAGAAGCAGGAGAGTTAGGTTGAAACCAGTACTGATCAGTTTAAGGCAGAGGAAAAGCAAGATGGGAATTGAGAAGGGATATGTATCAAGAGATTTTAACTCAATTTTGGTAGCAAAATCTTGAGTAAGAGCAGTGTGATGTAAATGCAAGCTCTGTGCTGCTGCTTTCCTGAGCACATTTTGTACCCTGGCTCCTTTAATCCTCACATTGACCCCCTGAAATGGCAGCTCTTGTCATCCCCCAGTGTACACAGGAGGAAGCTGAGGTACAGAGAGTTTCAGAGATTTGCCAGG
Source organism: Mustela lutreola (assembly GCF_030435805.1). NCBI lineage: Eukaryota > Metazoa > Chordata > Mammalia > Carnivora > Mustelidae > Mustela > Mustela lutreola. The sequence continues at coordinate 98,512,364 of NC_081299.1, read as the reverse complement.
GACTCAGAGACAGCCAGCAGCAGCACTGGGGTTCTGTGTGTGGCCCCAGAGTCTATGCTGTCCACCACTCCAATCTGCAGAGGAACGGGAGACCAGGTTGGAGCTATGATGAACATGTGAATTCCAATATGGTGACTAGGCTACCAACCACATATGGCTATTCAAATTTAAATTCATTAATACTAAAAGAGATTTCATATTTGGCTCCTAAGTCACAGTAGCCACATGTCACATGCTTGGGAACCATAAGTGGCAAGTGGCTGTAATATTGGACAGCACAGATGGAGGACATCACTGAAGAAAGTTCTGTTGGATAGCTCTAGCCTAGATATAGTTATTCTTTCTCTCTAAATCATTTTTCCATTTCTCTCTTATTGGGTCTTATAAAACTAAAACTAAAGAGAGAGAGGGAGCATGGCTTCTAGAATGGGGCATTGACATACTGAGTATGGATCATTTAGAAAACTCAAGGGATTCTAGCTGTCCTGGAAAGAGCATAGAGCTAACATAAAAATGAGTAGAGAAAGGCAGCCAAGGGCTTTGTTATTGGTACTATGGGAGTGGTGTTTCCTACCTTGGGTCAGATTCAGTTTTCGGTCTGAATGTAATGTTAGCAAGTCTACCACTAGAGTGAAACTAAGTGCTGGGCACTCCCCATTCTCAATGTGAAACTCGAACTCATTTAACCTTTTAGGAAGGCACTATTATTACCTCCAGTTTGCAAAGGAAGAAGCTGAGGGTTTGGGCAATCAAGTGTCTTTCCCAAGATCACAGACAGAACCCGATTCAAATCTAGGACACCTAGAAACAACCACCACCACCCCCATCTGCTGCAGCCTCTTGACATCACGACACCACAGTGTTATTATCCTGCCTCAAGGCACCGCTACACAGTCTGAATACTCAGAAGAGCTAAAAGTTTCTAGAAGAGCAATCAGCAGTGTCCCAAAGTGTATGCTGTGTTGTCCTCCCCATCATAATGGTGATTGAGAAAGAGTCAGCTTATAAATCGGGGCAAGGGAATTGGGCAGGGGTGGAAGGGACCCCAGCAGGGCAGGACCTGGTGCCTTGCAAGCTGCTGGCACTCGACCAGGAAGCCCACTTGCTCACCGTGCGCATGCTCAAATAGACCCGGTCCCCTGCAAATGACCCAGTGCTGCTGGCCTTCAGGACACAAATGGCTTCTGGCAAGACTGCTGTGAAGTGAAAGCTCTCTGGAACACCAAGCTGCACATCCATGATTTCTCCGGGATTTCATCCAAGCTAACTTTTTAACAAACCAAAGCTCTTAGGCTTGTTCCAGGCTAACTTGAGTTCTACCTGAAATGTTTTTTTCCTGCCATTGTCTCCTGGTAACACCTTAAACCGGGTGTAGATCATTTCCATCGATTGACATGGAAGAATCCTATTTATCTCAAGAGTGGTTCTCAAACTACCTTGAACAATATTAGACAGTAAAACAAAGTTGTTAAATACCCAGTCTTTGCTCATAGGAAGCTCAATATAGATGAGACCTCACAGTAGGCATTGTAGACCTTGGAGCTGAGTGTTTACTCAGAGGGCAACCCTGAGATAAGTGCCAGCTGGTGTTGCCAGGAGAAAGTAGGGGGATGTCATCAAGGCCGTTACCATCCTGGAAATCATCTGCTAAGTGAGGCAAGGCAGACCTTGGATTTTACTCACTTCGGTGACTGAGTGGATTGGATCTTAGTTCTGTGCGTATTTGATCTTCACTTCACCAGGCCATCTGCTCACTGCAGTCAGAAGACAGCAGTCTGATACTTGTGTGGGTGTCCAAGACAACTATCCCATCATCCTCTTTCTCCTAATTCTTGCTGATATTTCCTTTCTCCTCCTTTGCCCCGTATTTCTTTAGAGAAAAAGCCTTGCGTAGAACCACTGAATAAACTCAACACACTTCCCACCACCTGTCTTGGATCTGCTCTGTCACGACAGCAAGCTTTCCCCCAACCCAGGTTAGTTTCCTTCCCCTGATCCTGGAATACCACCAACCCTTCCACACTGCCTCCCAGCTGTCTCCCTGTTGATCCACACAAGTCAACTCCCGAATGATCTAAGCAAACAGAAAAAGGCATGTTCGGCCCAAATACATAGCCCCGCATTCCCTCCAGAGATGAATAGCTCACTCCTGATCCAGTCACGGCTGTGACCATGGAATGCTACTGTCAGGGCAGAGAATTCAACACTGATAGGTTTTAAAATATATCCTTACCTGAAAGAAGTCTTTCGGGAATTTCTTAGCATGAGCTGGTTCTCATGGATTCGTTATAAGAAAAACAATAGGGAAAATCAGAAACCCTGGTCTCTAACTGGCGCATTTCCAAACTAACTGCTGCCTCATCACATGCTGTCACACTGTTTTCCAGCCCCACCTCACCTGCTCCTGAGGTCAAGGGGAAGGCAGCAGGCTTCCTCCGGGGGTGGTTATATATGGATGCCCTAGGATATTAGGGTCTTGTGTTTCTTCTGATGGGTTCCTTGATTCTGAGAAGGTACCGTCTGACTCCTTGCCTTGCTCTCACTGAATAAGAGGATGAAAATCTTGGGATCTGGCTTTCCTCTTGAAGAAAATTAGTGTCATCTTCCAGAGCAAATGTACATCTGAATTTTGCTGCTAAAAGGATGGAACTCCATTACCCTTACGGTATCGTGATGCGGTTTGCAATCAGATCAAGATCGCAAATGCTCATTACCTGATTGCGTCTGGGATGGGAGTTACCACCAAGAGCAAGTATTAGCTTAAAAGCTTTTAATGAAAACTCTAGGGTTACAGTGTCATTTCCAGCTCTGTGGGACTCCATTGCAAAGAAGAGAATTGCAGATGAGGTGGGTTGTGTAGACACCTGGTGTTCTCCCTGGGGAAGCAAGAATACCAAATTCAGGGGCGCCTGGGTGGCTCAGTGGGTTAAAGCCTCTGCCTTCAGCTCAGGTCATGATCCCAGGGTCCTGGGATCAAGCCCCGCATCGGGCTCTCTGCTCAGCGGGGAGCCTGCTTCCTCCTCTCTCTCTGCCTGCCTTTCTGCCTACTTGTGATCTCTGTCTGTCAAATAAATAAATAAAATATTTAAAAAAAAAAAAAAAAAAGAATACCAAATTCACCTTGTTCATTCTTGCGTTTAAGGGCATTGTGTGCGTGCTGCTCTAATTGCTTTAGGCTTTCATAAGCCCCTGCCTCTAAAGGGCACGTGGGCACGTGCGGCTCTACCCTTGGCATCTGTGCATGAAGCACAGTGCACATCCCCACGGGCTTAAGAAAACACAGAGCTGATACTACATGGGCTAGTTTTGTTCTGTTTTTCTGTGGGAAAGTATTTTGCTGAGTCAATTCAACAGTGTATTCACACCGTGCCTTCCGAGGTGTCTGTTCAGTGTTTCCCAGGTGCAGATGTTTTTTGAAAATAGTACTTGGCAAAGGATTCCCTTGGCGGCGGGGTTGGGGGGGGCAGTCACTCCTTTCAGCCTGTCTTAGTCAAGTCAGGTTGCCATTAAAAAGCAAAACAAAACAAAAAAACAGAGTGCCTTACACAACAGGATTGGATTTCTCACAGTCCTGGAGGCTGGAAAGTCAAGATCAAGGTATCAGCCGATCAAGGTATTGGTAAAAGCTTTCTTCCTGGCGTTCAGAGGGCTGCCTTCTCACTGTGTCCTCACAAGGCAGACAGAGAGACAGAGAGAGAGAGGGAAGGTTCTGGGATCTCCTACAAGAAAATCCCATCATGGGGCTGTACCCTCAGGACCTTGTCTAAACCTAATCACCTCTTTCTAAAGGCCCCACCTCCAAATACCATCACACTGGGGGCAGAGTTTCAGGAGATGAATGGGGTGAGGGGGGGTGGATGACACACATTTTGTCCATAGCACAGCTTAAACGGTACCTGGGTGAAGGGCTTCCACTCTTTCCTTGAACAGATGTCCGTTAGGAGCCTGCTCTGCACACAGGGGGCTAAGAGCAGTGTACACCCTGTCCCTGTCCCCATGCAGCTCAGGCCTTCATTTTTTTTAATTCCAGAAATATTTAAATAGAAATGGCTATATGAAATATGAAGGCAGGTACATACCCAGGCCAGGGTAGTGACTTTGGGCTGGTTGAGTTAGAGGGACAGGTAGGGGAAGAGAGCTTTCCCAGCTAACGAAATAGGAGGAGCAGAAACCCCCAAGTGGGAGAAGGAACTGAAACACACAGGCTAGAGAATCAGAGGACAGCAGTCTTTATCTAGGTGAAAAAACACACGTCATGTGTGAAGGCGAAGCTTTTTACCCAGAAAGAGGGCTTTCTGGTGAGCTTAATCATCAGATAAGAGAGCAGCATGACTACGGGTTATGATCAGGGTTGGCTGGCCTTCTCTGGGTGGGGGTGGGGGCTGGGGGGAGCTACGCAGCCTGGGGGACCCAGGACTGGCAAGTGATCCTGGCATCCTTTCATCTCAGCCCTGACCGATTTCCATCATAGCACCTTCCAAAGAACCATGTTCATGGTTCATGAAATCTTTTTTTTTTAAGTGAAAAAAAGAAGTGTGTCCTCAAGATAGAACATTTCAGCAGCAATCCCAGGAAAGTAGAAGTAAATACAGTAAAATGAAACTGAAATCCTTTAACCAGTTCTGCTTCGTGCTAAATGACCTGTTTCTGACAGATAGCCATTACTTAAAGGAAACTTCTGGCCCATCCACTTTGCTTTAGATGCTTTCCAAGCAGGTCCGTAGTCCTCTCTTCTGCCACTTCAGTTTTAGAACACTAAACTGTCTTCTCTAAAAACATATGCTCATAATTTGCAACCTTGTGTCCTGCAGACGCTCTAGAATATGGTTAGAAGCTGAAATCACTTGCTCCTGAAGATGCATAATATAATTGTATCTGGTGACACCCCCCCACACACTTAATGACATGGATTGATATATCACTGTTCCTTTCACTGCTGCCTTTTTCTTTTCTCTATTTTATTTCTTCTTAAATAATGGGCACACTTTTGCCCTCAGAATCCTGTTTCATCACATTCTCTGAGTTCCTAACACACTGTTGAGACTCAGAAAAGAAATGAGGCTATCCATCATCTTCTCATGGGCTGGTTCTGTGATTGAATTCTCACCTGCAAGGTTAGTGTCCCTCCTGGACCATCCAGTGAGAATCAGATTCTCCATGAGCCCCTGAAAGCTTCCTGAGAAGGAGGTGAATCTTCCTTTCCTATGACTCCTTGGCTCCTCGCTCACAATAGATGCTCGGTAAATGTTTACTCAGTGATAAGCATCAAAAAAAACCCTCATGGTGTTGTACAAAAAAGTCCATTCCTGGAAAAACAACATTTCTAGTGATGATTATTCCAGAGGCATGGGGATTGGTGCTAGTCCTGGAAGCAGGGCAGCCCTCAGTAGAGTGGATCCTTCCAGTACTCAGTGCTCACCGCATCCACTTCCCATTGTCCCTGCTTTGTCCTACTTTCGCCTTCCGCCATCAGAACTTTATCTCTGGCTCCTCGCTGTCTGGCATCCAAGAGCACCTTTGCTCCTGATTGTTCCTGTCAGGATGAATAACTCCCTCATCCCCTCCCCCAAGGCCCTCCATGCGCTTTCCAAGATGGTAGCAGGCTAAGAAGAAGCTGTGGGCCATGCATGGTCGGCCCCAACTTGCCTTTTCCAATCCCAGATTCCTCTCTCTGCCCAGCACAGGCTGCAGGTAAGGAAGTGAAGCCTTACCCATGCTGGACCCTCCACCTGGTGTTTTCTCCTCCCTCCAGCCCTCTCCTGCTCAACGACTTCAAATTCATGCTTGAAGGTGTACGTCAAAGCAGAATGTCTTCTGCTGAATACCACTTGTCGCGCTTTGCTCTGCTTTCCTGGGCAGTGTGATGTTCTTCCCCTGAGCACCGAGCTTCCTGCCTTCTATTGCATGTACCCATTTGCAGGATCAGCTCCTGTGTGGGACTGTGAGTCCTGTCTTTCGTCATTGATTCCATGAAGCCAAGCCTAGCACACCCCCAACCCGGTTGCAGTTGATTCCTTGAAGGACAGGGAGGAAGGGAAAGGAGATGAGAGCAGGCGGCAAGAGAAGGAAAGGGCAGCCTCTCATTCCTTACTTGTTCTAATGTTGCCTGAGGGGCCATGTCGTGGCTGAGACTAAGAAGAGAAGAAAGAACAGGAACAGAGGGGGTTGGGTCTAGAAGGGGTTAACATTTTTCTTGGGCCTGAAGGCTTCCCCTTCATTTTGTGAAAGGTCTCTTCTGGGCTTGGGACCCACAGAGCAATGGGACTTCGTATTGCTAACCTTGCTCACTTTGCTCCTGACTAGTCTGGAACCAGGGTGAATTTTTCCAATTCAATTCCATTTCTAGGGTGAGGCCGACCCACCAAAGCCCAGTGACCAGAGTATTACAGGAGCTGTACAGGAGTGGGGAGTTTGGAAGGACCAAAGGGCTACGTGGTCTCTGTTGATGTCACTTTCCAAAGCAGCGATGGTTGTTGTCACAAGCAACCTCAGGCCTGATGGGTCCTCCCCCACGGTTCCTGACACAACCCGGGGCTGTGTGCTGGGAGGATTCCCTCCACACAGTGATGACATTCAGTTAAGCCACAGTTTCCTTGACCAGGGAGGAAACCCGTGTGGTTTGGGGTTGGGGGTGTGGACGAGCCAGCGCAGATTTTTTTCCCTCGTTGCCCCGTGGCTTGAAATTGCAACCTCTGTTTTAATTTTCCATTATGCATCAAATACATCTGTGCCAGAAGTGGACAAATGTATTCCGTCTGGGAGGATGATCCCAGACAGCAATAAATTAGAGTCTGTGTACAGACATGCCAAAAATGTGGCCGCGTGGTAGGGTGTCCCTGGGACCAGTCACCTCCTCCACAGTCTGCTTGGTGGCTGCAGGCCTTGGCCTGATGCCTCTGTCAATAGGTTCTGCTTTGTATTTGGAAACTGTCTTTCCATCAAGTCACCACAGAGGCAAGATGGGGAGGGTTGCCTGTGCGGCTTTGCTGGGCACATCTGTCCCAGGCAGTCTCGAGGAGCGTCTAGGACAGTGACTTCCTAAGGGCATCGCTCTCTTCCCTGCACCAGAACAGCAATGACCTCAAAGCTGATTTTCTCCCAAAACTAGAGCACAGCCCAAGAAAATCCCCCCCACTTTTTCTGGATTGAGCAGATAAACTGCCATATAATGCATGGAGAAAACAACATTTTTAAATGTACGAGAGTAATTCCATGCTTCATGTGGACAGTTTAAAAGAGTGAAAAGTAATCCTACCTTCAAAGATAAATACTGTGAATGGTTTAGCATGAATTCTGTCAATATTTTTCCATGCCATGCTACCCGTTTAAAAATGCAAAAGTCTTTGAAAGCTGGTTGAGTCCAGCTCCTTTAGCTGTCCCTCACATTATCCAATTAGTGCTTTCCTCTGAGTCCTGGAAAATTTTACTTATTCCGCATGAGAGAGTTCAGCTGGTAGAGCTCTAGCCCCTCAGACTCGTCAGTGAAGTAACACTGCTTTTCTGAAGAAGCTGGCCTGGCGGGGAGCAAAGGGAACGGCTAAGGCCTTCTCTAAGTCCAGCCAGAGAGCCCCGAAGGGCAGCACTAGCCTGGCTTGCAGCCCTGCCATTAGAGGGCCCCTGTGCACCGAGGGCTCTGGTCTGCCCCTGACTCTGATACCATTTTTCCTTATTAAACCTCTACTCGTCTGACTGCATCCTGTCTTGTTGCCAGCATCTGTGTCCGCTCTTCCCTGCTGGGACAGAGACAGCGACAGCCTCTAATCTGTTCATCTGGTGACAGGCCAGGGGCCCCCACATGAACTAGACGGGTTGGCAGAATGAGGATGCCGTCTTTACATCTGCTTCCTTCCCTGTGTAACCTGAGTCCAGAAGGTGCCCCGCGAATGTCTGTTGATGGACTGGCCTGATGCAGCCCAGGATGGGAGCTTGTGGCGGGAGCCTGCAGGCCGGCAGTCGTCCCAGTTCTACAATAGTAGAAAAGACCCCGCGTTGACACAGAGCCTCACAGAAGCCCTCAGAGGAAGCAGGCAATGACTCCACGGGCTGCCAGCCTGCCCAGCCGGGCCTGCGCCAGCCACACGGCCTCACCGTGAGCTGCACAGCACACAAACCATGCTTTTTCAGAAAATTATTTTTCCTTTCTCACTTTCCATGGAAACTCAAAATAGCAACCAAAAGGGGAAAAAAAAAAAAAAAAACCCAAAACAAAACAAAACAAAAACCGGCTGAGCTTCCTCTCTGCCAGCAAAACCATCCCCAGGCAGTGGAGTGACCGTGGAGGCCCCGGGAGCAAGGGTTCTAGATGTCTCCGAACAGCTTTCTAACTGGCACTGCACACTCATAAGGTGTGGGTGGGTTCTGAAGGCTATGTGTTTCCCCCCAATTTAAAAGAATGGGTTTCCCCCAGGTCTGAGAGTTTATCTTGCTGTGGGCGACCCAGAGGCTGAAACACAGTCCCCTCTCTCCATGATATTGCTGAGGAGGTCCAGGGTGCCCAGGAAAGGACAACATGTCAGGGGGCACATGCCTTCCGGGAACCATTAATGGAATATTCTTCTTGAGATGCCTCCCCAGGCTGTGCTCTCTATGCCCAGCAACCACAGGGCAACCCAGAAGAATAGGGACAACTCAGCTTGGAATCAGGAAACCCCAGTTCTGATATCCATCCCTTCGGGGACCTGGGGGGCTCTGAGCACATCATTTCTCCTCCCCCAGGAAATGTGAAGGGTGGACAAGCTGATGTCTAAAGGGACAGCCTCTTCAGCCTCAACGCTCTGTGCCCCCAGCCCACTCCTGGACTGTGTGCACCCGTCCCCTTCCCTTGCTGAAAACCAGTATTGTTTCCCTTTCAGCTGGCAGGGTCAGCTGTCATTGGTTTCGGACTATGGTTTCGGTTCGGAGGTACCATGAAGGACTTCTCATCGGAGGACAAATCCCCAGAGTATTTCTACATGGGTGAGTGACTTCAGCTTCCCTGAGTGTTAGCTGGAGCTGCCCCAGGGGCTTAGAGCAGAACCCACCCCTGGACTTCTGGGGGAGGGGAAGTGAAGAGGCAAAACTGAGCCCTGTAGCCTCTACCTGGCTGGGGGCTGGAGGGTCTGTGTGGTCATGGTGGGCGAGGGCACTGCACGCCTAGCCTGCCACTCCCCACATGGTTCATCGAAATCAAGAAAGACCAGTGTCAGAGGACAGACCCGCCGTGCTCTTTCAGCTGCCACCCATTTCCAAAGAATTAGAAGACTCCCTTTTGCCCACTGAGCGAAATCAGCTATGCATCAATCCATCTGGGCTGATGGGGTCCCTGCCAAGTGAGGGGTTTATTTGTGATCTTGTATTTTAAGTTGTCGATGAGGGAGACAATTCCAAGTGCAGAGACATCTCGAGGTTCGGAGGTACTCAGTCACTCCCTAACTAGGCACTGCAGAGGGCAGGGCTCCCCTGGGAACGAGCTGCCTGCAGCACCAGCTGTGAGGAAGGGATGAGTGGTAAGAGGGGGTGGCCTGCAATTCTGAGACAACGTGGTAAGCAGGGCCTGAGCGTTCTCCTGCATTTAGTCCCTCTGATCTACTTCTCATCCTCTTCTGTGGGCTGTCCTCACTCTCCAGCCAAGTACACCTGGACTCTAGATTTCAACAAGCCCAAGACTGTTGTCACTACAGGTCACAGTCCGATGTGTCTGGCCATCCCACAGTCTGCGCCAGCTACAGGGTACATAGAGTACAGGGAAAGAAGGATCCTGGGCAGGTTATCTGCTCCCGGTGCCTAGAAGAGCAGTGTCTGCTTCCCAGGAGGGACAGAGCACCCAGGCTCACTCCAGGCCTCATAAAGGGCAAGTCCCGGCTGTGCTGTCTCCCCTTCCCAGCACCCTCCCACAGCCGAGCCTCCTGAGGAGGGCAGCCATAGTGGCAAAGACACTTCTAGAAGGAAGTAACCACAAACCTACTGTAAGATGGGCGGCAGTAAGGACAGTCCACAGTTCCCCAAAGCGTAGATGTAGTCTTGTAAAACACATAGTTAGTTCATGTAAGTTTCCTAAGAAGAAATGCTGCCAATTCAACCATGACATACCATAAAATATGCATCCCAATTTTAGGGACTGTAAAATGTGAATATGTCAAATGTATATTGGAAATCAGTGAAACACAGTGGAAGAAATGCGGTGATGGGGACTCTCCAGAGTTCAGAGTTCCACAAAGTTATCGAGGACCCAGGTTTTTTCCCAACTTTCCACTGGCCGTCCTCGAGATGACCTCAATTATGTCCCGTCAGGTTTAAAAGATAGCTGTGGTGGCTCCAAGTGTCATATCCTCATGCTGCCGAGTCCAAAAGAGAGAGGAAAAAAGCCAGTTTCACCTCACACAGCCCTCTTCAGGAATGAATCCAACCTTTGTCAGAAGACCCCCGGGAGCCCTCTTCTTACAGCCTGCTGGCCACAGCCGCCTGTGTGCTCATGCCTGACCTAGTCACGGCCGCCAGGAGAGCTGCTTTGACTGGCTCCTGTGACTAAAGGAGAGTCACTCTGGGCTTGGGAAGGAGCCCAGGTGCCCCAGAGGGCCCCTGACACTTGGACCAAGTCAGAGTTCTGTCCCAAGGAAGCAGCAGAGGAGTCTGTCATTATACTTAACACTGAAATGCTCTTTTCCACCCATGTGGTTTCCAGGTAGCACACACTTCTCCATCCAAAACTAACACACACATTTAACACATTTCTCCTTGAGGAACTCTGGGCCCTGGAAACTTCCTCAGAAGCGTTCTCCATCCCACAGTGAGCCCCAGTGCCCCAGGTCAGAGCTCAGCCTGTCCTTGTTCCCCACCACCTTGAGGGGGACATGCAGGGACAGTTGGGGAAGGGTACCAGAAGGAACACCTCTCCCCTTGTGTTGATCATGGTCCCGGGGCGGCTTTTTTTATAGCTGTTCCCTGTGATTTCTAACTCTGTTCAGCATTGTCACAACCTCAGTGCCCACAGGATTACCGACAGCAAAGATCTGATCCCGTCGTAATGGGATTCTTGCCTCTCCAGGCATATGCAATGATAAACAGCAGACAATAATCACAACCATATGTTAAGTGCTCATGAGTGGTACAAACAGAATCACTGAATTAAGAAGTGAGAAGGGACGCCTGGCTGGCTCCGTCGGTAGAGCGTACAACTCTTGATCTCAGGGTGGTAAGCTTAAGCCCACATTGGGTGCAGAGCCCATTTAAAAAAAAAAAAAAAAAAAAAAGATCCTGTGGGAACAGTGGTGATATGCACCCGTGAATTTAGCAGTCATATTTTTAAAAAGCATCAAAGATTTAGGAAGAAGCTTCTAGCAACCACCTGGCTGGCTCAGTCAGTACAACATACTATTCTTGATCTCAGGTCATGAGTTTGAGCTCTACGTTGGGTCTAGAGCTTACATTAAAAAAAAAAAAAAAAAAGTGAGAGAGAACACTGGGGATCAGCAAGACAACCTGTCAGGGTGGATGGGTGCTTGAATGGGGCCTCAGAAGACAGTGGGCTTTCAGACGGACTGAGCTAGGGAGAGCCTTGTTCATGACTCTGAGTTAGCGCTGGCCAGTAGAAGGCAGGCAGTGGCCCGTCATTTCTTTAGCCTGAGGAAGAGACAGCTCATCGTTCAGGATACTCTTTTAGGGACTTCCTTCTGACCTAGCTCCTCCAACCACTTACAGCTAATCCTCAGGGTGAACATTATTTTCTCTCCCTACTCTGAATTCACTAGTTACTTATGTCCCAATGCGATGTCAGTCCCCATAAAATGGTGGGAATCTTTTGCTCCTGCAATTCAGGCATGGAGGGGTTCAGGGTATCAGCCTTCAGTCTGTCTCCTCACGTGCTGCAGGCTCTGCACTGGAACCCAATTTATCTCCAGTTCCCCAGGTAGGACTCTCAAGACTTGCCCTCAGAAGCGGCAGTTGTGCCCTCAGGTGGATGGGGAGGGAAGGGTCCGTCCTTCATTAGAACCAAAACGAAAGACAGCATCCCCGCCCCCACCCTTCCCTTAGAGGCAGACATTCTCCTTCAAGTGGTTTGGCAAAAACTAACCACCTAAAACCGAGTCACCTAGCCTCTCATGACCCCCAAGAGTGAGGTTGAAAGATATAAATCCCTATAATGTAATTCCTCAGCCTGAACAGGGAATTTGGGGCAGCAGTAAAGAAACACCATTTCTAAAAAACTATGAAGAGCTGGGTTCCCTGAAGAACAGGTAAGAAAGGCTGTCTCCCTTTCAATGAGGGTAAACACCTGACTATCTAAAAATCTCTTCATGGTGTTTTTAATCTGGGGAATTCATCAAGTATTTGGGTTTATGCAGACATCGTTATGCATTGAAACAGGGGTCCTTCTAGTCTTTCCCTCTTTTTTTATAGGCTCCTCCATTTAGGAAAACATATAATCTATTCATGGCTACATCAGCCAGCATCTATAGTCCTGGGCTCTGGAATCACACAAAAGAGGATGAGAACGCTGTTCTGGCTCCCATGTATCTCTGCAATCTATGTGAAAAGACTCACAGAGTTAACAATTTAAATTCTAATGGAAACGAGCGTGTAACTAAATGCCAGCTAAGTGGTATTTGCTGTGGGTGCATCAGGGGTTATTCTAAACCAGTGAGGCAAGAATCTGATTTCGGTTTTAAAGACCAGCTGTCATCAATGAGTGGAAGACAAACAAGCACAGCGGAGGATGTGGGGCAAAGACCGTGCCAGGTGTGTCCACGGGACAGTGACCAGCAAGCCCAGGCTGGGCAGAGGACTCTGGCTGGAGTGGAACAGATTGGGGCAAGGTGGGAGGTAGGATTAGAAGAGCAAGGGAAGGAGAGGACAAACACACAGGGCCCTGAAGGTCAACGCTTATTCATTTGGTAAAGCAACAGAGGGATGATTCAGGGTTTGTGGGGAGGGATGATCCGGGGCTGCATTTTTAAAGAGATTATTCTAGCAGCAGTGGAATGAGAGGGGAGATAGGAAAGAACATGCTAGGTGACTCAGACAGAAGGGCATCACCGTGGTGCTTGTCAACAGTAGGGACTGTGAAGAAAGACAAGAAACGTTATTAAACAGTATTATTAAACAGTATTAAAGTCAGGGACAGAAGGAATCAAAACGATCAAAGATATCAGCAAGAGATGAGTCAAGTCTAGCAGGAATCATTCATGAGCCTCAGTGGAAACCTGATTTGCGGAAGGAAGGGCTTCCGCTCAGAGGGGGTATGGTGTGTATAGCGGAGGTGCAGCGTGGGAAGCATCCTCTGTCTGCCTTGTCCCACACGGTGCTGACCAGCAGTTTCACACGTGTCGATTTGGGTCCAAGGTAAGAAAACCTTTTTCATGCTTTTGTAAGCCCAAGAAGCTAGGCAGACTCCCACAGGTAAGAGTGAACTTTCCCCTACGTTGGTATTTAACCACTAACGTGGCAAAAATCAGAATGGAGTGTTGTCAATTCAGGAGATTCCTGGGTTCAGTAGGAGGGGACCCGTTCCATGCGGACATTCGTATTCGCTAGTCTAAACCGAAGCAATATGAGCGGCCCGTGATGCAAGAAATGTTATATCTTTCTGGACATATCGGTCAGAACTTTTTTAGTTGCAAGTCACAAAAAGTTGACGCAGGCTGTCTTGAGCACAACAGAAATTTCTTGACTCGCCAAACCGAAAAGTCCAAGATTCGTGCAAGTGATGGGGTCAGAGTCCCACCTGTACCCATGTCTCCCCTCTGCTTCCCTTTGGCTCCGTTCTCGGGCAGTTTTCCTCAAGACGTGACAACATGGCCGGTCCCAGCCTCAGGTGCCAGCTCCCTCGTAACCCTGGCAACAGAGGGACCTCCTGCTTTCATGCCAGCAGCTCTGACTAAAATCCCTAGCGTCAGTCTTGCTAGCTGTCTCGGGTCCGGGCCTGTTCCCACACCGGTCATTGGGATGGGCTTGCTGGCCAACATCTGGGCTTCACGTTTGCCTTAAAGGTCAAAGTCCACAGGGACTGCGCAGAGGAGGTTGGTTGCTGTCACAGAGATGACGAGGAAGTGAATGCTGGCTGAGGAAAACAGCAGTCCATACGGCAGGGTCTGAGTCCTTCTGGTGTGTTCTTGGTGGCCTGGGGCATGGATGTGGGTTCGCCCACCCTTAGCTCTTCTTCCTCAGCCACACCTCCCCTCCCCCGGGTCTGCCCTTGAGTGGCTGGCACAGTCAGCGCTCAAAGTTCAGGGAAACGTGTTATCAGGAATCTTAGCACCAGGTAGAATAAGGAAACAGCACAGGGGAGAAAAAACGGGAGGTTGTCAGTCAGCGGTGGTTTTCCAGCTCTTCATGGGGGGGCTCAGCCTACAACTCAGGTCTGCTGACGCCTCGGCCTGTGCTTGTACTCTTTACCTGGATGGTGACAACAATAAACAGTCGCGGGAAGTCAGAGACCTTCAGGTGTTTCTTAGACTATAACTGGAGCCATATACATGTTTGCAGAAATCGGTACTTCTTTCCTCAATAAATAATTATCCAAATAGGAAAGATACCTGCTCTCTGGCCATAAAACGAGAAGAAAAATACACCAGGACGCCATTTATGGACTTACAGAGCAAACGCTGTGAAGTAATAGGACTTTAAAAAAGAAGCAGGCACAGGGTTTGGAAAATCTCACTTCATGTCACAGGGTGGCAGTCACTAAGCTGGGTGTTTTCTTCTCAGAATTAGTGCCAGAGCAATCAGCCCACGAAACTCTTATCACCCCTTTGTTAAAGAGTGTTGGTGAACAGGCTGGGGCACTTTCAAGTGGCTTTTAAAGAAAGAGCCTCACAGCCTAGAGGCCCCTCTCTGAGAGCCACGTCAGGAACGCACAGAGCCTAGCTCCCTGTTTCTGGGCAGATGACTTCCAGGCTTTGTAGGAGAACTTTCTCTCTGTCCTTGGGGGTGAGGATGCTTTCCTGTCTGGGATCCTTGCTTCTTCCTTGTGATGGAGAAGGTTCCCTTCCTGTGATGAAGATCCACCCTGACATCACAGCTGGGGACAGGGTGGAGAGATCCGGACAGGAGCCCTGAGCCCTGCCCCCTACCGCCCCTTCTCAAGGTCCTCTGAGTCCAGGCCAAGGTGCGGAGGTTGGGGCAGGATATCGGTGTCCCTGGAGTGCTAACGCGGAGAACAGAGAGCCTGAAAGAGAGGAACTGCTGGGATAACTTGGGGTTTCCTGCCCTATTTCCACTGTGGTCTGTCTCCACAAACCCCAGGGGGATGCTCCCCTGCCGGCTGGCTTGCAAACTCCACTAACCTGCCCCTCTCCACGGCGGCCTCCTAGAGGGACAAGACCGCGCAGGGGGCCTTTCCAGGAGTGCTGAGCAGGGCACTGGCCTCCCGGGCCTCAGAAGCCTGGATGGGGCACTCATGCTGGGGCACATGAAGTCGTGTTTGTGAGCCAAGGACATTGGCAGGTTTTTTCCACAGAGGGGCTGCCCACACAGACAGCAGCCCTTTGGCTCTCCAGGGTCCCAGGCTGACGCGTAGCTGTCTCCCCCTGTTGAATTCAGAGTCAGGGAGCCTGGTTTCGATTGTGTGTAACATTATGTGTAAAGGAAAGGGTTCCAGGGCTGAACGCTGAGGAGCTGGCTTGCTTTTTTCAAAACTCCAGCTCACTCCGATCATATTTTGTTACTTCTTGGTTTGCAGCTTTCCCAGAGAGTCATGGTGTCTTCAGAAGAGAGGTGCTGTATCTTACCTGGTTGCGACAGTTTCTCCAAAGCGTTTTTACAAGTGAGATTATTATTTCCATATCACAGATAACAATACCCGAAGGTCAGCTGACAGTCCTGGATTTGTAGCTCCCAGCCCTGTATTTTCAGAGGAAGACCCAGACATCATCCCTTAGAGACTCTGCAGGCCCTCACCCTCCTGACATTTATAAATTGCAAAGTGAACAGCTTTTAGCTGAGAGTCCCCCTTGTCCTGCGTTCCCACTGGAATTGCACCAGCGGGGTCAGACTGTGCATTTTGCAGCAGACTCCCTAGCTCGGTTCCAGGTTTGCCTCTCATGATTTGGGCAGTTCCTCTGGCAAACGCCTTCCATTCTCCAGGGAATCCCAGATTCCCCAGCTGTGACATGTGAGTACTAATAAGCCACAGACCCCATCGCGCCAGGTGAGGCAGGAGAAGAGCACACATACAAGCAGTACCTGTTGTGTGGGCTTTATTATTTTTATGTAGGGAGGTTACTGTGTTCCTCGGTGGAGGGAGGAGGCATGACTCCACGCGAGGATACGGGGAGGAAAGGCCAAGGAGTGAGTGGTTGGGTTTAGAGGCCATGCAGTCAGAAGGAGAGAAGGGTTGATGGCGTGGGGGCCGGCTCCCGGGCCAGTGCCCGTCGGGCGCACAGTGTGGCTGCTGCACAGAGCAGGCTGAGGTGCCAGGAAGTGGCAGGTGTCACCCCAGGGCTGAATGACTCCATGACTCATCCGTGTTCGGCTCCACACAACCGTACTCCATAACCAACGCTGTTATTCACGTAGAGCTCAAGTCTCTACCTTCCCCATCAGCTAAGCCCCATCCCGCACTCCACATACAGATGTAATTATGTGCAGCCCGGCCAGCTGGGAGGGAGGGAGAGTGGCACCAAGGCAGAGAAAAAATATTCTTGGATGAAAAATGGTCATTAGCCGGGTCTGTAAAACCGTCTGCCTCCAGAAAGTTACGGAAATGGATGACCGCGCCACTACCCAGTCCCGGAAAGGGGGAGAGCCATTTAAAAATGAATTACTACAGACGAGGCTTTTTGGTTGCTGGGGAGAGCCTCAGGGATCGGAGCTGCTGGGTCAGTCCCACCGTGTGTTTGCTCTGAGCTCTAGGATTCCAAGAGCCTAAGAAGGGCCTGTTATATAAATAAGCAGATTTTCTTGGTGCGTGGAGGTAGGGGGTGTCATTATTTTAGAAGGACAAGGATTATTGCCAGAAGGGCTGAGTGAGTTTGTCTACGGTGGGGTACAATGTTGTCCTCCTCAGCCCCCGTGCCTGTGTCCACCGCACCCCAGCCTCCCCAGGAGCAGCCCTCTTTCCTGCATTCTGGACTCCCGGAAGCCCCTTCTCAGGAGTGCGGCCACACACTCATCTGCCCGACCCTGAGAAAGCCCAGGCCTGTGGCGGCTTCGTGGAGGTCTGATGAAATGTATTCCTAGCGTGTATTTCCCGGCAAAGATGGGCAGTGGCAGACAGCCAGGCTGATCAAGAATCCTGTCTTGTGCTGGGCATATTCTAGATTGGGTGAATAAGGTTAGGTGGTAGACTTCAGATACAGAGAAAGACAAATACGAGAACCTGCAAAAGCACCAAGTGGAAAAGAGCAGGCCGGGTCCGGTCCCGATGAATTCCCCTGCGCTGGAGCCCAAGCTACAGAAGGCTCCAGGGGGGCCCAGACCCTCGACTGTCACTTGGAGCAGAATCTGTAGAGGAAAATCAATATACTACGGCAGCCCATGTGTGTGACCCTTTGTGAGGGGACAAAATAAGGTGGTGCCACTGCTGCCTGGTCGAACAGGACAGGAGTCGGGTCTCCGGGCCCGGCCCCTACTAACAAACCAGAAATAGAACCCTTGCCTCATCTAATGGGCTTGTTCGAGAGGCTGGTGAGATGATGGAAATGAAAGAGCTTAGAAAAAGAAAGTGTTTGAAGCAATAAGGTGTTGAGGCAGTGGAGCCAACATTAGCCTGTTTTTAATACGGTGTCATTTCTCTCATGACCACATCCATTCCACACGAAATTCCTTTTCTGGTGAAGGGGAAAGGGGAGGAAGGGGCCAAGCCAGCAGAGCAGGAGAGAGAGAGAGGAACACCTGCCCCAGGCCGGCAGACGCCTCAGGGCTTCCCCAACCCAGAGGCCCTGACACAACAGCCTGGGGGAGACCGGAAGAACAGCAGCCTGGCCTGCCACCCCATCTGTGTCAGGGACCCAAGAGATCTGCCCACAAACCACCGGCAGCACCCAGAGGGGCCCCCGGAGACACCCAGCGGGCGCACCCAGGCCTCCTCCACAGAAGCGGACCACTGGCTCCCCACCCTTTCAGAGAATGGGAGGGGTTTCCAGGTGACTCATAGGACTAAAATGCAAAAAATAAAATAGAGACAATTAGCATTATTCTAAGCAAGTCCAGCACCAGGCCTCACATTGTGTGCTAACTTATCTCTGGATCAGAAAAGGAAATACGGAAGGGCTTGGCTTTATTTCTCTCAGAACAAGAACATTTCGGTCCTTTTCTTTCTCTGTGAGCAATGGTTTCTATGGCTTGCCTTCAGTAATAAGTGAAATTAGCACCCAAATGAAGGTTGCTGTTGGTGCTGGACGGGTGGGGCAGGCTAGGGTAGTGGTGATGGCGTGGCTTTAGAAGCAGATGGGTATTTTTATCCCAGCTCTATGAACTTGGGCAAATTGCTTAACTTTGGGGGCCTAGTTTCTCTAGAAAATGAATATAATGGGGCGCCTGGGTGGCTCAGTGGGTTAAGCCGCTGCCTTCGGCTCAGGTCATGATCTCAGGGTCCTGGGATCGAGTCCCGCATCGGGCTCTCTGCTCAGCAGGGAGCCTGCTTCCCTTCCTCTCTCTCTGCCTGCCTCTCTGCCTACTTGTGATCTCTCTCTGTCAAATAAATAAATAAAATCTTTAAAAAAAAAAAAAAAAAAAGAAAGAAAATGGATATAATAATGGTGCTTTGCCTCACGAAGATTAAATTAATAAATCTGTGCCAGTTGCCATGCCCAGAAAAAGTAAGCCCTTCATAAATGAAGCTAATATTGTATTAGTAACAGTATTTGGTGTGTGTTACCTTGTCACCTCCTCTCTCAGCTGTTTTCTTAGAACATAGCAAATACCCGTGTGCCCAGTGTACATGGTGATGCCCTCTAAAGTGTGTGATTCTCACAAAATTTACGGCTTTATTGCTGTGTCCTCCGGCCCCTCTCTGTAATCAAACCCTCCCTCTTCTGCCCCGCTGTGTCCGTGTTCTCCCATCTGGGCAGCCCATCAGCCCTCCCAGACACTTTGTCCTCCTGGCCATCATAGATGGTGACAGCCATGAATTCCTGAGTGCCACGAGAGCCCAAGGGGCTCCTAGGGAGGTGTGGGTTTGTACCCTGCCTCTGGCACTGATCCTGACCGCTGGACCCAACTGCTTCAGTTTCATGCAAATGATAGTAATGACCACTTGACAGGGGTGGTAGAGACCTGAAAGGTAAAGTGCCTGGCATGGTTGGGTGGGTACAGGGAGAGAGCGTGTGGAGGTGGTTAAGAGCATATATGCTTTGGGAATCAGACACACGAGCTTTCCGATCCTTGCCGCTCAAGTGAGGGTGAGGAGATCCCTTCACCTGGATAAGTACCAACTTTCTCTGTTCCCTGGGGGTAACTGAGCCCCTGCCTCTCAGGATCCCTGCGCAGGTTCTGGCAGGTGCTTTCAACAGGTGTCTCTTATCACATTAGCAGCAGCGGAAGACTCGCTGCAGAGCCTGACCGGGAGCTGACCCCTGGAGCGGCTGGGCAGCCAGCGGGCTGAGGGTCAGCTGCTCCTCTGACTCTTCCGTGCAGGGCTGTACGTGCTGGTTGGAGCAGGGGCCCTGATGATGGCCGTGGGCTTCTTCGGGTGCTGCGGAGCCATGCGGGAGTCGCAGTGTGTGCTTGGATCTGTAAGTAGGGCGTGGGGGGAGGGAACTAGTCTGAAGGGGGCCCCCAGGTCTGGCCTCCAGCATCAGCTCCTGGACTTACTGAGATCTTGGCACTCACTCCCTCTTCCCTGAGTCTCCGTTTCTCCATTTCTTCCTCAAAAATAACATTATCTTTGTCCCTGCCTCATATGGAAAGTATGGGGAAAAAAAAAATGAGGTCCATGGCATGAAGATGTTTGGGGAGGAAAAGTGCCTAATAATTGTAAGGGGTAATTATGATTGCTCCTTCAAAATTATTTCACAGTGAGGGAGGCAGCCAAGGTTCCCATAGGTAAGGAAGTGTTGTGAACTATAAGAAAAGAATTGCTATTTGAGATCAGTAACCTCGAACATCCCTCTTGTGGTTTCTTTTAATAAGCAGGCTCTGTCTTAAAAGAGAAAGAAAGAAAAAAGAAAAGAAAAGAATGAATTTCAGTTACTGCTCTACATCCAATGCCAGAGTGACCCTAGAGAAACAAGGAGAAGGAAGAGGGGCCGGAAGAGAGAAAGATTTTGTCTTTCTCCATGAGGGATCAGAAACAGCGATTTTAGGGGCAGTCTCTCCTTCTTGTTGCAATCTTTGATTTTTAACTGTGGCTTCTGCTTCTGAGCTCTTGCAGGGTAAAATCTCTAACTCACCTCCTCCGTCCTCCATTCTTCCTGTCTTTCCCATGTTGCTGAGCTCCCTGTCATTTATCACTGAACACAGAGCAGACCCAAGAGAGCAGAGCAGAGATCTGTCCAGGAGGCTGCCCCTCACCCACACTCCCACTCCCCAGAGAAGCGTTACAGTCCGCGGAGTCTGGACTACACCTTCCCCAAGCCTAGACCCCACCAGTCAATTCTTGTGTCCTGGCCTTGTTTTATATCTTTATGGAATCTCTTTCGTTCATCAAGAATTCATTGACTGCCTAGGTGCCAGGCACTGTTCTAAGTGACAGGAATTCTTTTTCCTTCTTTTTTTAAAATTTAATTATTTTTTATTAACATATATTGTATTATTTGCCCCAGGGGTACAGGTCTGTAACTCCTCAGTCCTACACAATTCACAGCACTCATCATAGCACATACCCTCCCCAATGTCCATCACTCAGCCACCCTCTCCCTCCCTCACACCCACAACAACCCTCAGTTTGTTTCCTGAGACCAAGAGTCTCTTACGGTGTGTCTCCCTCCCCGGTCCCATTTTGTTTCATTTTCCCCTCCCTTCCCCTCACGAACCCCAGCCCTGCCTCTCAAACTCCTCATATCAGAGAGATCATATGATAATTGTCTTTCCTGACCACTTTATTTCTCTTAGCATAATACCCTCTAGTTCAATCCACACCGTAGTAAATGGCAAGATTTCATTTCTTTTGGTGGCTGCATAGTATTCCACTGTGTATATATACCACCTCTTCTTGATCCATTCATCTGTCAAAGGACATCTGGACATTGCTGCTATGAACATTCAGGTGCACGTGCCCCTTCAGATCACTACATTTTTATCTTTAGGGTAAATATCCAGTAGTGCAATTGCTGGGTCGTAGGGTAGCTCTATTTTCAACATTTTGAGGAACCTCCATGCTGTTTTCCAGAGTGGTTGCACCAGCTTGCATTCCCACTAACAGTGTAGGAGGGTTCCCCTTTCTCCGCATCCTCGCCAACATCTTTTGTTTCCTGACTTGTTAATTTTAGCCATTCTGCCTGGCATGAGATGGCATCTCACTGTGGTTTTGATTTGTATTTCCCTGATGTAAGTGGTGGGATTTCTTTATCACTACCTGAAATTATCTAACTCACTTTTTTATTGCCTTACTCATTTATCATACTTCACATTTTCGTTTTTATTGTCATGTTTAGTTAGCCACCATATAGTACATCCTTTAGTTTTTGATGTAGTGGTCCATGATTCATTAGTGGCATGGAACACCCTGTTCTCAGCACCACACGTGCCCTCCTTAATACCCATCACCGTTGCCCCATCTCCCCATCCCCTCAGTTTGGTTCCCAGAGTCCAGAGTCTCTCATGGTTTGTCTCCCTCTCTGATTTCTTCCCATTTGCCCTCCCTTGCCCTGTGGTCCTCCGCTCTATTGCTTATGTTCCACATATGAGTGAAACCATATGGTAATTGTCTTTCTCTGCTTGACTGATTTCACTCAGCATAATCTCCTCCACTTCCGTCCATGTTGATGCAAATGGCGAGTATTCATCCCTTTTTTCTAATAGAAGGTCCATGATAGCAGAGACGTGGGGATTATATCTTATCATCACTGTACACCCAGTGCCAAGGACAGTGCCTGGTGCAGAGTAGATATTTAATGAACAATTGCTGAATGAATTAATGAGCAAATGAATGAATGAAAAAATTTGCCGTAGATGCTTCCTACCAGATCAATTCAAACTAATAATCTCGCCTAATTTTTTTTTTTTTTTTTTTCCAAGTGGAACTAGCATTAAAGAGGCCAAATAAATTGAAAAGGTATTGAGTTAATGAAGTGAGTATTTTCTTTCCTCTACAGTTCTTCACCTGCCTCCTGGTGATATTTGCTGCTGAAGTAACCACTGGAGTATTTGCTTTTATAGGCAAGGGTGTAGTAAGTAGAAATTACAATTTCTTTTTATGATGGTTAAAGTGTTTTTTTATGGCAAAAGCTATGAGAATATTTCACCCACAATGATACTGAAAAACTAAATAATCCCCACAGATATCCTTTACACAGAACTTTTTAACCTACACGTATTGTGCAGACCTGTGCATATTGTATGTATAAGTATGCATACATTTATTTGCACACGTTTTTCTGAGAAGATGATAGTTCATTAGATCTGTAAAAGAGTCTATGATTTCTTTTAAAGGATCTCTAGTTTAAGATGATCCCATTTGTAACGGGGAGGCAGGCAGATTGCACACATGAGAAAAAGGGATGGAGAGGAACGTGTATTTTTACCCCTTGTTAGATTATCATTTGTCCATAGGGCTTGGCCTGAAAAGAGGCCACATCATCCTCAAAGTCTGAAGTCTGACTTGCTGTGTGCTGGGAAAGCCAACTTATTTAAATTGGTGCTCAAACTGTAGGCATCCAAAATATGTTATCAAGAGAGCCCACAGAGGCCAGAGAGGAAGGGACACACTTGGGAAAGAAGGGCCTGAAAAAGAGGAAGAATGGAATCTTAAGTTTACTGTATTTCCCATAAATTCATGTGCTACCAGTATTGTGTGTACAAACTTTGGATTTTTCTAAAAAATGGTAAACATGTAGAATAAGTAAATATCACCTCCTTTAGAATATTTCTAAAATAACCGGTTCTTTCTATAGGTTGGAGGAATTGGATCTTAGGACTTTTTGAGATCACTAGGGACATCAGATCACATGCTGTTATAACCAGAAAAAAACATTCTCTAAGTTTCCTATTTGTATGCTGAACCAGTTTTCCTTGGTCATGAACATTTTTCAAACCATGTCATGGACAGACTTGAGTACTTCTAACAAATAGGGTACCAAGAACACGTAAGTCCCCACTCTGGTTGTACGTCAGAATGTCCTGCGGGGCCCAAGAGCCTGGCGGCTGATGGATGCCAACGTCCATTTATGTTTGAGAACGTCCGCTCTAAGACATTTGCTAGTCTATGAAAGCTGTTCTTGGTTAGTCTACCCTTCCATCTCCGAAAGTGTCTGAGAAACTCCAGAGCCTGTAATTTTCGCATATATGTGGCATTGTCTTTAAATACAGATAAACATAGGGAAAGGCTGTATGTTCCAAGGGTAAGGAATAGGGGGTTTTCCTTAATGAAAGGAGAATGTTTGAAACTTCCCCCACTCGCTGTCCCCTTGGTTTTTCAGGCTATACGACATGTTCAGACCATGTACGAGGAGGCTTACAATGATTACCTGAAAGACAGGGAAAGGGGAAATGGGACTCTCATTACCTTCCACTCAACAGTAAGTAACTTTACTTCTTCCTTGAAATCATCTCTTCTAAAGATCATTCATTAGCCAGGCTCTCTCTCTTCACCTGGATCAGAATAAATGTGGTGAAATGAAGCTGGAGCACTGTATTTCAGCCCTCTCAGGAGACACAGTTGGCATTTTGTGTAGAACCTAGAAGAGAAAGAGGCCTAGCACAGAGGGTTCGCTAGAGGAAGTCAGGAATGTGCCCCAGGGAGACAAAAGAGCACAAATAAGAACACCCAGAAAGCCGCCCAATTAAATACCATGGTCTCTCAAAAGGCGGCTTAGTGGTATAACAAACAGCCATGACCTTCATGTCAGAAAAGCTCATTTCTAACTGCAGGCCCGCCACTTAAGCATGTTCCTTGTCTCCCTAATAATCGCTCAGCTCCCCTTTTGTAAAATGAAAGGGCACAGAGAGAGCCATGCTCCCCTTATCCTGGAACATTCCATGGGACTGTGCTGTCAGTGCAGTGCTGAGGGCTGCACACAGGCAGCCAAGGAGTAGGTACAGAAGAGATGGGCCAGGCCAGAGTCTTAACCTCTCTCTGCAATATGCAGAAGTAGCTATGAACTCCTGGGCCAGGTGCTTTCAGGGAGCCCCATTCTTGTTCGTCACAGGACTGTCCTGGAAGTACCAAACATTTCTCCGGCTCAGCCTCAGCTGCCCCTGAGACATCAAGCCACACACATTCTCCTCTGTCCTTGAAGGACCAGCGGTAAAGCAGGACACCTGTTTGCTGACCAACCTTCAGGCCCGGGCCTTTCAGTCCCGAGGGTTCATCTGCTGTGGTCACTTTTCCTCTCTGTCCCAGACTGTCCCCAGCTAATGAGCCCTTCCTGAAGCTCATAAAACTTTAGCCACTCAGTAGATTAAACTACTCCCAGGCTGAAAAAAAAAAAAGAATCTAAAAACCCAATACCTGTCTAAAAAACAACAATTCACACAGATGCCATCCATTGGCTTCTTGCTTTGTTTGGGTTGCCTTGAGTCACTTCCCAACGTAAAACTCAGAAAACTTGACGGAATTCCTTTCCCTGTTTTGCTAGCATGATTATGTGACTCTTTACCATCTTTCTAGAAATGGTAGCTTGGTTTGCTCTGACTGGGCCCCATAGCTGCTTTGCTGCCTCAGTCCCCTGGTCCTCAGCAGTGATGCCCAGACTTGTAGCTCCCACTTCTCTCTCCGCTGCCCTAAAAACTCTTTTCTGACTCTCTAGTTTCAGTGCTGTGGAAAGGAAAGCTCTGAACCGGTCCAACCCACATGCCCAAAGGAGCTTCTAGGGCCCAAGGTAAGATTCTCTGCCAGGGTTCCTATCCTACTTTCATGTAAGATGGTTCTAGCCGGAGGCGGTGGGGGTGGGGGAGGTTGATGGGTGTGATCTAGGAGGCCCTCTCCCAGTGGCTTCTGTGCCTCAGCTCTCTTCTGCATAGAGTAGGAAGCAACGCTGAGTCCCAGTCTCCTGGTCCCCTGGGAAATGGTGGTATGCTGCCTTGCCCATAATGGTGCAAATGCTATGGCGTTACTTAAACTTGCCAGGTCCAAGGGTGTGTACCCTGAGAATGTCACGCAAGACCTCTCTGTGGCATTACTGATAAATGCTTCATTTATTAAGTGCTATGTGTCAGGCACTGTGCCTGTTTCTGAAAACTCCAAGATGAAGAATGTGGCTCTTGCGTCCATGGCCTCAAAGTCTAGTCAAGGGAGAAAGTTCTGTGCCTGGTCCATACAGAGTACAGTGCAGACAGGGGCATTAGGAAAGCTTCACAGAGACTGGAATCCTCAAGCTGCATTTTGACAAGGGACGGTCATCCCAGGCCGAAAGCAGCAGGAGCAGAGGTGCAGCCGAGTGGAACTCCAGGAAAATAGGGACTCTGGAGGGCATGGTAAGGGACATGCTTGGGGAGGTAGACAGAGGCCTGATTGTACACCTGGAAGTTTGGGAAAGGTGTTGCTTTTAGCAGAGGATTAACATGGTCCGTTTTGAGTTGTAGAAACAGTACTCAGGCTCCAGGTGTGACAGATAGATGGTTGGAGAGTGATGGAGGGAGGCCACTTCAGTGGCACTTGTGCATACCCTGGGAGGAAAGGATGAGGAGCTGATGCAAGTGTCGGGCAGTGGGAAGGGAGAGGAAGCAGCACATTCCAGGATGTTCAGGGGTGGAGTCCACAGACCTCTTGCATGTGAGGGGGAGTTGAGGGGAGGAAATTAAGACTTCAGACTTCTGTTTGGGCCGAATGGGTGGGTGGAGGCTCTGCTCTCCACAAGAGGTGAATACAGGGAGAGGAGCAGATCCTGGGGCAGTTTGGGTCAAGTTTGCTCTTTAGATGACTGTGGGAATTACACATAATCCGAGCTCAGGATGGGTGTAGGGATCCCAGCATGGCGGTGGTAGCTGAAGCCATAGCAGTGGAAAGGAACGCCCAGGGGGACTGTGTGGAATAAGATAGAGGTGGGCTGACAACCCTGCCATTTACGGGGTAAGCAGGAGACTAGAAGCCAGAAGACTGTGGCGGGAGCAGTGAAGGCGGAGATGGTTTGCCCGTAGAGTCCAGTGCTGGGATGAAGACAAAGAAATGAAGGCCGGAGATAACCTGTTGGATTTGGTCTTAGGAAATCATTAAAGTTGTTTGCTCTGCAGTTTCAGGGAAAGAACAGACATAATGTGGGAGGTAATGGGGGGGTATGAGAATATGGGGACAATGACATGGATGCTCTGGGCATGCAGCTCTGAACGCACCGAGCTTGTGTCGTGAGTCAGGCATTGGACACTTACTGACTCCCCATGAGTAGGATGGTGTGAATAAGGTAGAGCCACTGCCATCACAGCTCTCCCCATCTGCTGGACAGGCCCGCAAGGGAGCCAGCTCCACCACCCAGCAGTGCATGAGTAAGGCTACATGAGGAGCACCACAGACTCAACAGGGGGCACGTGATCTGAAGGGTTGAGGGAGGCCCTCCCAATGTGATTCGTTTTTGTTGTCGTTCAAATGTCATTGACATACGGTGTTAAATTTGTTTCAATACTTTTTTTATTTTTTAATATATTGCTTTATTATTTTTTTACATGTGGTAAAATACATTTAATAAAGTTTGCCACTTTATTTTTTTATTGTGCTATGTTAGTGACCATGAAATATATGATTAGTTTTTGATGCAGTGTTCCAAGATTCATTGTTTGTGCACCACACCCAGAGATCCATTGCAATACGTGTCCTCCTCAGTACCCACCACCAGCCTCATTATCCCCCCACCCCTCTCCCCTCTAAAACCCTCAGTTTGTTTCTGAGTCCACAGTCTTTCATGGTTCATCTTCCCCTCTGATTTCCCCCAACTCACTTCTCTCCTTCTCCTAATGTCCTCCGTGTTATTCCTTAGGCTCCACAAATAAGTGAAACCATATGATAATTGACTCTCTCTGCTTGACTTATTTCACTCAGCATCATCTCCTCCAGTCCTGTCCATGTTGATACAAAAGTTGGGTATTCATCCTTTCTGATGGCTGAGTAGTATTCCATTTTTTATATATATGGATCACATCTTCTTTATCCATTCGTCTATTGAAGGGCATCGCTGCTCTTTCCACAGTTTGCCTATTGTAGACATTGCTGCTATGAACATTGGTGGCAATGCAAATTGGTACAGCCATTTTGGAAAAAAGTGTGGAATTCCTCAAAAAATTAAAAATAGAGCTACCCTGTGACCCTGCAATTGCACTACTGGGTATTTACCCCAAAGATACAGATGTAGTAAAAGAAGGAACATCTGTACCCCAATGTTCAATACGTCTGTACTTTACTCAGTGCCCATCACAAACAACTCCTTAATCCTCTTCATCTATTTCATCCAATTCCCCACCCACCTCCCCTCTGGCAACCACCAGTTTGTTCTCTATATCTAGGAGTCTGTTTTTTGTCTTTTTTCCCCTCTGTTTGCTCATCTCTTTTATTTCTTAATTTGCACATATGAGTGAAAATATATGGCATTAGTCTTTCTCTGTGTTTCTCTGCTTCACTCAACATTACACCCTAGGCTAATCCATGTTGTTGCAAATGGCAAAATTGCATTCTTTTTTAAGGCTGAGTAATATTCCATTGTGTATATATACTACTTGTTTATCCATTTGTCTATTGATAGACATTTGGGTTGCTTCCATATCTTCACTTTTATAAATAATGCTGCAGTGAACATAGGGGTGCCATATATCTTTTCAAATTAAAGTGTTTTTCATTGGGTAAATACCAACAGTGGAGTTGTTGGATCATATGGTATTTTGATTTTGAATATTTTGAAGAACCTCCATTCTGTTCTCCATCGTGGCTTCACCAGCTTGCATTTCCATCAGCAGTGCATAAGTGTTCTTTTTCTCTACATCCTCATCAGCACTTATTTCTTGTGTTTTTTATTTTAACCATTCTCAGAGGTGTGAGGTGGTATTTCATTGTGGTTTTCAATTGCATTTCCCTGATGCTGAGCGATGCTAAGCATCTTTCTCTGTGTCTGTTGGTCATCCCAATGTCTTCTTTGGAGAAATGTCTATTCAAGTCCTCTGCCCATTATCTAAATGGATTATTTGGATTTTGGTGTGGAGTTCTACCAGTTCTTTAGATATTTTTGGATATTAACTCCTCATCACATATACCATTTGTAATTGTGTTCTCCCATTCATAGGTTGTCTTTTCATTTTATTAATTGTTTCGTTTGCTGTGCAGAAGGTTTTTATTTTGATGTAGTCCCAATAGTTTATTTCTGCTTTTGTTTCCCATGCCTCAAGAGACTTATCTAGAAAAATGTTTCTCCAGCCAGTGTCAAAGGGATTACTGCTCATGTTTTCTTCTAGGAATTTATTTTTTCAGGTCTCACATTTTGGTCTTTAATCCATTTTGAGTTTATTTTTGTATATAGAATTGTTTTCTTAATTTCTCATTCTGCTACTTCAGTATTAGTGAAGTAGCGTAGTAGTGGTGAATTAGAAATGAAACAGATTTCTATGTACAGATTTTTGTATCCTGTGACCTTACTGAACTTATTTATCTATTCTAGTACTTTTCTGGTGGAGTTTTGAGGGTATTGCATGGATAGTATCATGTCATCTGCAAAGAGTGAAAGTTTTATTTCTCCCCTACCTGTTTGGATGCTTTTTATTTCTTTTTGTTGCCTGATTGCTATGGCTAGACTTCCAGTGCTATGTTGAATAAAAGTGGTAAGAGTAAGGAAAAAGAAAAAAGAAAAAAGTTGTTAAGAGTGGATATCCCTATCTTGTTCCTGATCTTAGAGGAAAAGCTCTCAGTTTTTCACCCTTAAGTATAATTTCAGCTGTGGACATGTCATATGTGGCATTTATAAGGTTGATGTATGTTCCCTCTACACCTACTTTGCTGAGGGTTTTTATTGTGAATGGATGTTGTACCTCGTTAAATGCTTTTTCTACATCTATTGAGGTGATCATATGGTAAAACCTTTCTCGTATTGATGTGATATATTAAGTTGATTGAGTTATGAATATTGAACCAGCCTTGCATACCAAGAATAAATCCCACTTGATCATGGTGAATGATTTTTTTAATGTATTGTTGGATTTGGTTTGCTGGTATTTTGAGAATTTTTGCATCTTTGTTCAACAGAGACATTGGCCTGTAGTTCTCTTATTTTGTAATGTCTCTGTCTGGTTTTGGTATCAATTTGGTATCAGGGTAATGCTGACCTCATAGAATGAATTTGGAAGCTTTCTTTCCTCTTCTACTTTTTTGGAATAATTTGAGAATAGGTGTTAACTCAGGGAACCTGGGTAGCTCAGTCAGTTAAGGATCCGACTCTTGATTTTGGCTCAGATCATGATCTCAGGGTCCTGTGATCAAGCCCTGCATCAGGCTCTGTGCTGAGCATGGAGTCTACTTAAGATTCTCTCTTTCTTCCTCTGCCTGTCCCCCAACTCATGCAGGCTCTCTTTCTCTCTAAAAAAAGAGGGGGAATACAAAAAAAATAAAATAAGAATAAGTATTAACTCTTCTTTAAATAAGTGGTAGAATTCACTTGAGAAGCCATCTGGTACTGTACTTTTGTTCATTGGGATTTTTAAATTACTGATTCAATTTTTTTGCTAGTATTCAATCCATTTAAAATTTTCATTTCTTCCTGATTCAGTTGTGGGAGGTTATATGTTTCTAGGAATTTGTCCATTTCTTCTAGGTTGTCTAATTTGTTCACATAAAATTTTTCTTATTCTTTTATAATCCTTCATATTTCTGTGATAATTGTTTTTTCTTCCCTTTGTTACTGATTTTATTTATTTGAGTTCTTGCTCTTCCTTTTTTGATGAGTCTGGCTAAAAATTTATCAATTTTATTGATTTTTATCAAGAACCAGCTCCTGTTTTCATCAATCTGTTCTACTGCTTTTTTAGACTCTATTTCATTTATTTCTGTTCTAATGTTCATTATTTCCTTCTTTCCACTGGCTTTGGGCTTGGTTTGTTTTCTTTTTTCTAGCTCCTTTTGTGTAAGTTTAGGTTGTTTGAGATTTTTCTTACTTCTTGAGGTAGGCATGTATTGTTATATTCTTTGCCCTTAGAAAAGCTTTTGCTGCATCCGAAAGATTTTTAGAATGTTGCATAATCATTTTCATTTGTCTCCATGTATTTAGTTTTCTGATTTCTTGGTTGACTCATTCCTTGTTTACTAGCATGTTATTTGGCCTCCATGTATTTGTGTTCTTTCCAGATTTTTCCTTGTGATTGTTTTCTGGTTTCATACCATTGTAGTCAGAAAATATGTATGATTTCAATCTTTTTTAATTTATTGAGATGTGTCTTGTGGCCTAACATATGACCTGTTATGGAGAATGTTCCGTGTGCACTTGAAAAGAATGCATATTCCATTCTTATTGGATGGAATGTTCTGAATATCTCCGTTAGGCCCATCTGGTCCAATGTATCATTCAAAGCCACTGTTTCCTTGTTGATTTTCAGCCTGGATGATCTATCCATTGATGTAAGTATGGTGTTAAAGTCCCTTACTATTACTGTAGATCAATTTCTTCCTTTATGTGTGTGAATGGTTGCTTTATGTATTTGGGTGTTCCCTTGTTGAATGCATAAATGTTTACAATTGTTGTATCCTCTTGTTGGATTGTTCCCTTTATCATTATGTAGTGACTTTCTTTTGTCTCATATTATAGTCTTTGTTTTCAAGTCAATTTTGTCTAAGTATTGCTATCCCAGCTTTTTTTGCTTCCATTTGCATGGTAAAGTTTTTTCTACCCCTTTATTTTCAATCTGCATGTGTTTTTAAGCCTGAAATGGGTCTATTTTAGACAGAATGTAGATCGGTCTTGTTTTTATATCCATTTGGTCACCCTGTGTCTTTTGATTGGAGCATTTAGTTCCTTTACATTCAAAGTCATTATTGATAGGCATGAACTAACTGCAATTTTGTTACTTGTTTTATGGTTATTCTCTAGCTCATCTCTGTTCTTTTTTCCTTTTTGTTCTCTTCCTTTGTGATTTGATTATTTTCTTTCATAATTTACTTTAATTCCTTTCTCTTTATTTTCTGCATATTATTACAGGTTTTTTAAAATTTTATTTATTTATTTTCAGCATAACAGTATTCATTATTTTTGCACCACACCCAGTGCCACATGCAATCCGTGCCCTCTATAATACCCACCACCTGGTACCCCAACCTCCCACCCCCCCGCCACTTCAAACTATTACAGGTTTTTGATTTATGGTTACCATTAAGCTCATATAACATCTTGTGCATATAGCAGTCTATATTAAGCTGGTGGTCACTTAAGTTTGAACCCATTCTAAAAGCACTAAATTTTTACTTTCCCTTCTCCACATTTATATGATGTCACACTTTACATTCTTTTATTTTGTGAATTCTTTGATTTTTATAGATAAAATTGACTTTTCTGCTTTTGTGCTTTATTCTTTGTTCTGCTTTTATAAGTGATTAATCTACTGCTTTTTAAAAAACTTTATTTATTTATTTGACAGAGATCACAAGTAGGCAGAGAGGCAGAAAGATGGGGAAGCAGGCTCCCCACCAAGCAAAGAGGACAATGCAGGACTTGATTCCAGGACCCTGGGATCAAGTCCTGCATTGATCCCAGGACTTGCAGACCCAGGACCCAGGGACGTGAGCTGAAGGCAGAGGCTTAACCCACTGAGTCACCAAGGCGCCCCTAATCTACTACTTTTATTATGTTGGTATTTACATGTTAAGTTTTTTGCCTTTCGTAATTTTCTTACTCCTGTTTATGGCCTTTTCATACTACTTACAGAACTCCTTTTAATGTTCTTTGTAAGTCCAGTTTAGTGGTGATGAACTCCTTTAACTTTTATTTATCTGGGAAACTCTTTTTCTCTCCTTCTGAATGGTAGCCTTGGTTGATAGCTGATAGCCTTGGTTGCAAGCTTTTTCCTTTCATCACTTTGAAATGTTCATGCCTCTCCCTTCTGGCCTGCAGTGTCTCTGCTGAAAAATCAGCTAGTAATCTTATGGGGTTTCCTTTCTATGTAACTGTTTACTTTTCTCATGCTGCTTTTAAAATTCTTTTTTTATTATTATTAACTTATAATGTATTGGGGCACCTGGGTGTCTCAGTGGGTTAAAACCCCAGTCTCATAACATATAATGTTTTATTTGCCCCAGGGGTACAGGTCTGTGAATCAGCAGTCTTACACCTTTCATAGCACTCACCATAGCACATACTCTCCCCCAATGTCCATCACCCAGCCACCCTAACCCTCCCACCCCACCCCCCAGAAACCCTCAGTTTGTTTCCTGAGATTAAGAGTCTCTTATGGTTTGTCTCCCTCCTTGGTCCCATCTTGTTTCATTTTTTCCCTCCTTACTCCCCACAACCCCCCGCCCTGCCTCTCAAATTCTCCATGTCAGAGAGATCATATGATAATTGTCTTTCTCTGATTGACTTATTTCGCTTAGCATAATACCCTCTAGTTCCGTCCACATCATTGCAAATGGCAAGATTTGGGGGGTTTTGATGGCTGCATTGTATTCCATTGTGTATATATACCACATCTTTTTTATCCATTCATCTGTTGATGGACATCCAGGCTCTTTCCATCATTTGGCTATTGTGGACATTGCTGCTATAAACATTTGGGTGCAGGTGTCCCTTTAGATCACTACATTTATATCTTTAGGGTGAATACCCAGTAGTGCAATTAAAATTCTCTATCACTTTTTTTTTTTTGCCATTTTAATTATTATGCATTTTGGTGTATATCTCCATGGGTTCACCTTGTCAGGTGCTCTTGGTGCTGCCTGGACCTGTTTCCCCAGACTAGGGAAGTTTTCAGCTATTATTTCTTCAAATAAATGTTCTTCCCCCTTTTCTCTCTTCTTCTCTGGTATTCTCATAATGTGAATTTTATTATGCTTGATGATGTCATTGAATTCCCTTAACCTATTCTCATTTTTTTATTGTTCTTTTTTCCTTTTTGCTATTCAGCATGGTTGCATTACATTACCCTGTTTCAGCTCCCTGATCCATTTTTCTGTTTCTTCTAATCTACTATGGATTCCTTCTAGTATATTTTTAATTTTGGTTACTGAGTTTTTCATCTTTGATTAGTCTATTTTTTATTTTTCTCTTTGTTGAAGATTTCGGTGAGATTCTCACTCTTTTCTCCAGTCCAGTGAATATAGCCATTGCTTTGAATTCTTTATCAGGAATATTGCTTATCTACATTTCAGTTCATTCTTTTGCTGCGTTTTTGTCCTGTTCTTTTATTTAGGACATCTTCTCCTAATGGTGTCTAAATATTTGTGTTTGTATCTATGTATCAGGAAAGTCAGTTATATCTCCTGACTTTGAAAGTAGTGGCCTTATGAGGAAGAGGTCCTGTGGTACCCCACAGTGCAATGTCCCCTGTTCACCAGGACAAGGAGCTTAAGGGGTGTCTTCCATGTGGGGTACATAGGCCCTACTATTCTGGCTGAGCCTTGTTTATCTTCAGTCCAGATGACTACAGTGGCCCACTTTGCCTATGGTGGGCAGGATTTGCTCCCTGTGTTGTTACAGGACCAGTCTGGAACCACAGTGGGCTTATTGTTGGGCAGTGTCAGCAGTCAAACCAGATGTCTGCCCTCATCTCATCTACTGCAGCTGTGGTCATACCAAACTGCAGAGCACTATGTCTGCCTTATCCCCTAAAAGGCTTTCATTTGTGGGTGAGAACTCTAGTCAGACCAGATGTCTGTTCCCAATCCATCTGCTGATGCTGCAGGGACCATGAACTACAGGGCTCTCTTCCTGTGAGGTCCTCAGGTCGTTTTTGTTGGTGGGCAGGGCCAGTAATGAAATCAGGTGTCTGCCCCCAGTCTGTCTAGTGGAGCTACATATGCACTGATTGGCAGAGCTCTCTCTCTCTATCTAAACTGCCAGTTATAAAGGTTTGGCTACTGGGACTACAGTTGAAATGGTGTGTATGGTTATCTTCCCCCTTCCCATGGCAGGAGTCACTTTGGAGCGGTGGCATCCCTGCCTGGGCTGATTGCAGGTTGAGATATGACAGGAGCCACTCTGGAGGGACTCCTGCCAAGTGGAGCTAATTGGATGGGGTGGACCCAGATCCACAGGAGAACACGGAGGCAGGCAATGTGCTGTTAGCAAACTGGATGGCAAGTGTTCTCACTGGTTCTTGCAGGTACCTAGGTATCTAGGTATTTAGGCTGGGGAGCAGAGGGGAGAGAAATGGTGCCCACCAGGAATTTGTTCTTGGAAAAGTCTCCTGAAGATCTCTGCCCCTCCAGCTCATGTTCTGAGATGTAAATAAATCTCCTTCCCATATACCCAGGTACTTTTCAAACTGCTGCTTCTATGCTGGATCTCAGTAGGCCTGTTTGCTATGCGGGCTCTTTAAGAATAGTGACTCACTTCCCTAGCACCCTCTGGCTCTCCTAGAGTAGAGCGTGCTGCTTTTTAAAGTTCCTGGTGTTAAACCCCACTGATTATTAAAAAAAAAACTCTCAAAGTTAAACCCTTCTGGTTTTCAAAGCCAAATGTTATGGGGACTTATCTTCCCAGTGCCAGTCCCCTGTGCCTGGGATGTATGTTATGGGGTCTGTCTCTCTCCATTCTCTGTGCTTGCAGTACCCCTCCTGCTTGTGGTTAAGACTAACCATCCCAACTGCATCTCTGCCCTCCCTACTTTTTTCAAGGTAGCCTTCTCTCTATGATTAACTGTGGAAAGTCTCTTCTTCTAGTCTTCGGGTTTTCTGGGTTGGTTGCCCTGATGTAACTGTTATCTAGGTGTGTCCGTGGGAGGAGGTGAGCTTAGGAACAT
This sequence comes from Mustela lutreola, assembly GCF_030435805.1. Classification (NCBI taxonomy): domain Eukaryota; kingdom Metazoa; phylum Chordata; class Mammalia; order Carnivora; family Mustelidae; genus Mustela; species Mustela lutreola. The sequence goes on along the minus strand of NC_081299.1, from coordinate 98,477,441 downwards.
TGTACTCTGCCATCTCTCCAGAAATCCTTTCCCCTGATGTTATTCTTAGGATGAGTTTTAAAGGATGAATTGGAGTTTAGCAAACAAAAGAGAAGGGTATTCCAGGTAGAATGGGTGGGGTAAAGCATGGAGGCAAGAGAAGGTAGTTGTATCCAGAAAAGTGCCAGCGGTGGGGAGTGACTAAAAGCTCAGATGCCTGTGGATATGAGTCCTTCAAGGAGGAGATGCATGTCCTTGAAGGGCCTTAAATACTCCTATGAAGCTAAAAGTCTAGATTATATGCTGAATGCTTAGGAAAGCACCACAGGTAGAATCTGGGGTGGGATTTGCATTTTCCTGAGTTTGCTGTGGCAGCAGTTTGGGGAATAGATGGAAAATGAATAATCTGGAACCAAGGAGACCAGTTGAGAAGGCTGCTATCTCACGGTCAGCCAAGAGATGTTAACTGTTAACAAGCTGGACTGAGCACCAGGAGTGGAGAGAAGGGCATTTAGGAAGTAAAATCTGCAGGTCCTGGTGACTAGACCAGTTAGATATGAAAGAAGAGGGGTCGATACCAGCTGAATAGATGCTATCCTTTATTGAACTGAGGAATAGAAAGAAGGAAAAATTTTGGAGAAAAGAAAGTGAGTTCAGTTCTTAACATGGTAATTTTGAGGAGCCAGTGGAACTTCCAACTGGAAATGTCCAATAAATAGTCAGAAAATGTAGTTTGCAGCACAGGAGAAAGGTCTGACTGGCAGTATTTTATGGGAATCTTAAAGCTGTAGGTAAGAAATTGATCCATTAGGTTTGGAATAAAGGACAAGAAGAGAACTCCAGGGAACAAGAGCATTTAAGAATAGGAAGAGAGAGAGCTGTCAAATAAAGAACGTATTAAAAATAAACACACATGTGACAAGACATATGCTGTGGGGAGGGAATGGTCACCAGAGTCAGGTGGTCAGGTGCTGCCACTGAGGTCAGCTCAACATTTGTCAATAACTACCTTATGCCTGGCACTGCAAATACAAAGAAGAATGATACAAAGTCCCTACTGTCAAGGAATTTGCAGTTTAACAGGAAAGATATGCACAGAAATGAATAAAGTGCAGGAACAGAAGTATGCACAGAGTGTATGAGTGCTATGAAAACCCAGTGAGTTACTTAGGCCAGAGGCTAGATGAATCAGGGGAAAGCTGATTGGAGCAATGATGTCTCAGTTAACTCTTCAGGTGTGAGAAGTAACTATGGAAGCATTAGACAGCAAAGGGTAGGGGGACATCTCTCTGCAGAGGAACTAGCATAAGCCATGGGACAGAAGCAGAAAATATGATGGTTTGTGTAGGGAACTAAATGTCCAAGGAGGTCCAGTAAGATAACTACCAAAATATTGATAGGATTGAGCATTTAAAAAGGTGTCTTCATGTCAGGGACAGAGTGAGGACAGAACCCATGCTGACTGAAATGAGATGTAAGGAATAAGGGTGCTCTTTCAAGTAGTCTTGGGGCAAAGGACAGGAAAAGAGAGTTCAGAAAAGATGAAATCCAAATTACCATTAAACATATAAAAATGCAGGCAATTAATAGCAATGTTTTTTTAAAAAATACCAATTAAAGACCTGTCATTGTTTAACCTATGAAATTGGCTAAGTTCTTTTTTCTTATTAATTATATATGATATTGGCAAAAATGATCTAAAATGAATATTTTTAGAGATATTGGTATAAAATTTTTAGAGGTCATTATGATTGCAAAATTTGTGAGTTAAGAGAGTTTCTTAGGGGGCAGAGTAGGAAGACTCTGGCCTGACGTTGTTTACTGTTAGCTATCACCCACATCCAAGTCAGTAAACTGGAAAGCAGTCCAAAAACTGAAAAAACGAACTTCACAACAAATATAGAAAGGCTGCATCTGAAGGGTTAGGAAGGTCAGAAAGGCAGAGGGAGGCTGCCAGCAGCAGGGAGGGAGCTCCACGTACAGAAAGGACAGAGAAATGAACTCTTGCACCAGGGAAGACTAATCCCCATAATGTTTGGTTTAAAAACCAGAGAGGCTGACTTCCTGTGAGTTTGTAAAACCTGTGGAAACTTGGAGCCTGGAGCTTTAGAAGTCAGCTGACTCAGCACTGGGCAAGATGGGAGAGTTAGAGATAGCTGGGTCACCACCCTTAAAGAGCAGCCTATATGGAGAAGCAACAAGAAAATAGCAGTTTACACAGTTCCAGAGGCAAACAGGAGACAGATCTGTTCATACTGATTTCAGAGCATGTTGGGTGACTTTGAAAATAAAGGACCTGGCAGGTGCCATTTTCCTCTGTCACCCTCCAGCATAAACCCAGTGTCCCCTGCATGAAGCAGGACAGCACAGATACTTGCTACCTCACCTTCTAGCAGTGCACCACGACCATAAGATCTCTTGAGGACTCACCCACTTCAAGCCTGCTAACCTTGGCTCTGGACAAATTTTGTTAAAGCTGCCCACACTACTACCCAGCCTTCGAGTGCCCAACTGCTGCACCATATCCAGCTGAGTGTCCCTAGCCACTGTCATGTGACAAGTCACAACTGCATACTAAGCCCAGCCTCATACTCCTGACTGCCCTGGCACATAGCCCCCAACTCCCACAATGCTTCAGGGGTCTAGCATAGGTCTAGTGGCCTGATGCACATTTTGCTGTTAACCCTGCTCCAAATTTCCCTGGTGGGCATGCATACTCAGAGCTGGCTTCCCTGGGTCCCAAACACCACAGAGAGCAAGCACAACACACAACAGGCAGAAAGTCAGTGCAGATGATTGCATGGAAAGGAAAAGTGACTCGGACACAATAACAGCATAAGCAACATACATAGGATACTCTCCTGAAGTGCCTGTTCTTTTTTTATGAAAGAGCAGTTTCAAGAACAGAAGACACAGTTGACTTTCTTAACGCAGAGAAACAGACAGAGAGAGGCAGACAAAATGGGGAAGCAGAAATTTATCTCAAATGAAATAAAGGACAAGACCACAGCTGGAGATCTAAGCAAAACAGATATAAGTAACATGCCTAGTGGCATATTTACAGTAATAATCATAAGGATACTCACTGAATTTGAGAAAAGAGTGGAAGACCTGAGTGAGACCCTTAGCACGGAGATAAGGAAAAATAGAGCAGAGATAAAGGACTCCATAAATAAAATGAGAAACATGCTTGATGGAATGAAGAGCAGGATCAAAGAAGAAGAGGAATGAATTAGTAACCTAGAAAACAGAGTAATGGACAGTAATGGAAAGCTGAATAAAAGAGAAAAGAATTATGCAAAATGAGAATAGACTCAGGGAATTGAATGACTCCCTCAAATATCATGCCATTCCTATAATAGGAGTCCCAGAAGAAGAGAGAAAAGGGCAGAAAATTCATTTGAAGAAATAATAGCAGAAAACTTCCCCAATCTGGGGAGGGACACAGATACCCAGATCTAAGAGACACAGACAACTCCCATCAAAATCAACAAAACAGATCCACACCAAGACATATTGTAACTAAACTGGCAAAATATAGTGATAAAAAATGTTAAAGCAAGACAACAGAAGTCAGTACAAGAGAAAACTCATAAGACTAGCAGGAGATTTTCCAGCAGAAACCTTCCAAGACAGAAGAGAATGGCATGAAATAATCCAAGTGCTGAATGGGAAAAAATCTTCAGCCAAGAACACTCTGTCCAAGAAAAAATACTCTATCATTTAGAATAAGAGAGATACGGAGTTTCCATGGGTGGGGGGAACACCTCACAAAAACAGGAGTTAATGACCACTGAACCAGCTCTTCAAGAAATATTAACAGGCACTCTTTGAGTGATATAGAGAGACCAAAATTGACAACACAGAGGTAGGATATACAAAATGAATAAAAATGAATATTTCTGTAAAAAAATCAGTCCAGCAACTCACACACAAAAAAAGGATATAAAATATAATAAAATAATAACATATAAAAACATGGGAGGAGAAGAAAAAACAATTGGTTCAAACTTAAACAACCACCAATTTAATATAGACTGCTATATGCTGAAGAGGTTCTGTACAAACCTAATGGTAGCCATCTATCAAAAACCACTAATAAGTATGCAAAGAATAAAGAGAAAGCTAAATATATCACTAAAGAAAAACAGCAAACCATAAAAGACAAGAAAGTTTCAGAGAAAATCTTCACAAGGAACCACAAAATAAATAATAAAATGACAATAAATACACATCTATCAGTAATTATCTTGAATGTAAATAGACTAAATGCTCCAATCAAAAAACAGAGTGACAGATGGATTAAAAAAACAAGTCCCATCTATATGTTGCCTGCAAGAGGCTCATTTTAGACCTAAAGACACATGCATATTGAAAGTGAGGGGACAGGGAAATGTCCAGCATACAAATGGATGTCAAAAGAGAGCTGGGGTAGAAATACTTAAATTGGACAAGCTAGATTTTAAACCAAAGACTGTAGCAAGAGATGAAGAACGACATTATAGTATAATAAAGAGGACTATCCAACAAGAAGATGTAACAATTGTAAACATTTATGCTTATAACAAGGGAACACCTAAATACATAAAACAGTTTTAAAAACATAAAGGAACTAATCAATAAGAATACAATAGGAGGGGACTTTAACATCCCACTTACAACAACGGACAACTCATCTAAACAGAAAATGAACAAGAAACAATGGCTTTGAGTGATACACTGGACTAGATGGACTTAACAGATATATTCAGACCATTCCATCCTAAATTTGTTAAAATACAACAGGGAACATTCTCCAGAATAGATCACATATTAGCCCACAATAAAAAGCCTCAACAAACTGAAGATCAAAATCATACCATGCATATTTCTGACCCCAATCCTATGAAACTAGAAATCAAGGATAAGAAAAAATCTGGAAAGACCATAAATACATGGAAGTTAAATAACATGCTACTAAACAATGAATCAGTCAAGTGGGAAATAAAAGAGGAAATTAAAAAGTACATGAAACAAATGAAAATGAAAACACAATCGTCCAAAACCTCTGGGATGCAACAAAAGCAGTTCTTAGAGGGAAGTTTATAGCAATACATGCCTACCTCAAGAAGCAAGAAGAATCTCAAATAAACACCTAACCAGACACCAAACAGAACTAGAAGAAAACAAAGCCTAAAGCCTAAAGCCAGCAGAAGAAAGTAAAAAAAATAAAGATTAGAGCAGAAATAAATGATATAGAAACTAAAAACAACAACAACAACAAAACAATGGAACAGACCACTGACACCAGAGCTGCTGCTTTGAAAAATCTAAAATGGATAAACTTCTAGCCAGACTTATCCAGAAAAAAAGAGAATGGACTCATTTAAGTCAGAAAAGAGGGAGGAGAAATAACCAACACCATAGAAAAACAAACAATCTTAAGAGAATATTATGGAAAGCTATATGCCAACAAACTGGACCATCTAGAAGAAATGGATAAATTCTTAGAAACATATAACCTCTCACGACTCAATCAGAAAGAAATTTTTCTTAAAATGTGAAAAGACTGAATACTAACAGTGAAATTGAATCAGTACTTTAAAAACTCCAAAAAATCCCCACAAAAATCTAGTACCAGATGGCTTCACAAGCAAATTCTACCAAACATTTAAAAAGTCAATACCTATTCTTCTTGAATTATTCCCAAAAAACAGAAAAGGAAAGAAAACTTCCCAATTCATTCTATGAAGTCAACATTACCCTGATACCAAAACCAGATAAAACACCATCAACAAAGAGTACTTCAGGATAATATGCCTGATGAACATGGATGTAAATATTCTCTACAAAATACTGGTAAACCAAATCCAACAATACATTTAAAAAAATCACTCACCATGATCAGCTGGGATTTATTATCAGGTTGCCGGGGTAGTTCAGTATTCACAAATCTGCATCATTTATCAATAAGAGAGAGGATAAGAATCATATAATCATTTAATCAGAAAAAGCATTTGATAAAGTATAAAGTCTATTCATGAAAAAAACCCTCAACTAAGTAGGTTTAGAGGAAATATAACATAATAATGGCCATGTATGAAAACCCACAGCTAACACACTCAATGGGGAAATACAGACCTTTGCCTTAAGGTCAGGAACAAGACAAGGATGTCTGCTCACCACTTTTATTCAAAATAGTATTGGAAGTCCTAGCCACAGCAGTCAGACAGCAAGAAATAAAAGGCATCTAAATCAGTAAGAAGTAAAACACTCATTAATTGCAGATGACATGATATTATATATAGAAAAACTTCCAAGTCTCCAACAAAAAAACTGCTAGAACTGATAAATTCAATAAAGTCTCAGGATACAAAATCAGCACACAGAAATCTGTTGCATTTCTACACACCAAGAGGAATGCAAATCAAAACTACAATGAGATATCACCTCACACCTTTCAGTATGGCTAAAATAAACAACACAAGAAAGAACAGGTGTTGGTGAGGATGCAAAGGAAAAGGAACCCTCATGCTCTGTCATTGGGAATGCAAACTGCTGCAGCTACTGTGGAAAATATTATGGAGGCTTCTCAAAGAGTTAGAAATAGAACTACCTTAAGATCTATCAATCGCACTACTGGGTATTAACCCGAAGAAAACAAGAACACTAATTCAAAGTGATTCATGCACCCTGATGTTTATTGTACCATTATCAACAATAGCCAAAATATGAAAGTAGCCCAAGTATCCCTTGACTGAGGAATGAATAAAGAAGATACAGTGTATACACACAGACACAAACACAATGGAATATTACTATGCCACTAAAAAGAATGAAATTTCTCCATTTGCAGTGACGTGGATGGAGCTGGCGAGTATAAAGCTAAGTGAAGTCAGAGAAACACAAATACCATATGATTCCACTCATGTGGAGTTTAAGAAACAAGCAAAGGGGAAAAAAAATTCAAGAGACAAACCAAGAAACAGACTCTTAACTAGAGAGAACAAACTGATGATTACCACAGAGAGGGGGGTGTGGGGTTGGGTTCAACAGGTGATGGGCATTTCAGAGGGCACTTGTGATGAGCCTGGGGTAATGTATGGAAGTGTTAATTCTACACCTGAAACTGATACATTAAGTAGCTGGAGTTAAAATTTTAAAAGAAATTTAAAGACAAGTGAGTTAAGTATGTTCATGCCCTCTGATTCAGAAATTCCACTTTTCAATTTATTTTAAGGAAAGGAAATCAGAGATGTGGTATTGCAGTGTTATTCATAAGAATAGAATACTGAATTGGCCACTAATATGAAAAAATAAGGGATTTTTCTAAATTATGTACTATCTTATGATGAATTATTTTACAATCATTAAAAGTCAGTATTTCAAAGAATTTTTAAAAGAAAGTAGGTTTTGTAGTCATAATTTTAAGTCTAAAAAGCACATAGTTGGATATAAAGAATGAACTAAGTGTGTGTTTGTGTTTAAGAATATACCAGGAGCGCCTGGGTGACTCAATCAGTAGAGCATCTAACTTCAGCTCAGGTCATGGTCTCGAGGTCCTGGGATGAGCCCCACATTGGGCTCCATGCTCAGCGGGCAGTCTGCTTGTCCCTCCCCCTCTCTCCCTGCACCTTCCCCCTGCTTATGCTCTCTCTCACTCTCTCTCTAATAAATAAAATCTTTAAAAAAAAAAAAAAGGGAAAGAGAGAGAAAACAATATACCAATAAGGGTGGCTGGCTGGCACAGTTGGTAGAGCTCTGGGGTGTGAGTTCTGGGTTGTAAGTTCAAGCCCCACATTTAGAAAAATAAAATCTTATTTTTCATATTTAGAAAAATAAAATCTTATTTTTCATATTTAGAAAAATAAAATCTTAAAAAAGAAAGAATATGTCAGCATTGTTAGTGATTACCTTTAGTGTAAGAATACAAAAATGTCTTGTTTTCTTTTCTTTAATAATCTGTAGTAGTTCCCCCTTATCAGCAGCGGATATGTTGCAAGACCTCAGTGGATGACTGAAACATGAATAGTACCAAACCCTATATACTGTCTTTTCTCCTATACATAATATCTAAAGTTTAACTTATAAATTAGGCACAGTAAGACATGAACAATAACAAATAATAAAATAAGCAATCAATAATATACTGTAATAACAGTTCTATGAATGTGGTCTCTTTCTCACTTAAAATATCTTGCTATACCATACTCACCCTTGTTCTTGTGATGATGTGAAATGATAAAATGATGAGATAACTAGGTCATTGAGCTACTAATGACCTAACAATATGTTAGGAAGATCATCCGCTTCCAGACCCATGGTTCACCAGGGGTAGCAAATTGCAAAAGCAAAACCACAGATAAGGGGGAACTACTGAATTTCCCAAATTTCAACAGTAAGCAAAAATAAGCCATGTTTATCTTAAAAAAAGAAGCTAGTGTGAAAGCAAGGCGGGGGGGATAGGGGCAGAGCGAGAGGAGGACAACACTAGAGGGGATTGTTTTGTTTTAGACTGAAATACACGGGCGTGACATCATACGATGAGTGGAAATGTCAGTGGAAAAGTAGAGGCTGAATGTATGGAAGACAAGAAGATAACTGACAGCACAGGCTTCCTGAGGCGATAAGAAGGAATGAGGTCTGGCTCTAGTAAACGAGTTAACTTTCAACAGAGAAGGGTACTTCTTTGACTTTATGAGAGAGCAGGAAGTAAGGAGCAGAGCTCCCTTGTTGACTTTGCATGCTCTCTGCCTTCAACACTGCCTGGCCCTGAATGGAGCATGTACATTTATAGGTGAAGGAGAAGAAGCCTGGAGGATTTACTGTAGGTTTACTCCCATTTTTTCCAGTGAGAGAGCTGATATCTAGTATAGTGGCTCTCAAACTTTTATTAGAATGTATTATAATGTATTATTTTTTGTGGTCTATATCCTTTTCTAAGCTGTGAGCTCCCTAAGGGCAGAAGAAATCATGTATCTCCATACCTACTATATCATTCCAGTGACTGACTGATGCAATGTAGATGCTCAAGGACAGTTTGTTGAATGAATGAATGAATGAATGAATGAATGCAGTATGATAGAAGACATAAGAATAGTGGTAAGGGTTTCATATAGCTTATGTGAGTGTTAAAGGGAGTTGACCAGTGACAAGTAAAAGGACCTGGGCAGCCTAAAGACAAAATTGCATACCTCTGTGCTTAAGAGGATTCCAAATAGAAACTGGAGAAACTAATAATTACAAATGGTCTCCTCTGTTCTTTGTCCAATAACCCCTTTTCTTTGAACCTGCCCTGCACACGTCTCTATGGGGCAAATGAAATGATAGAGATCCATGCAGCCCAGCCATCATAGAAAAGAGTGGTCCTCTAACTGCTAACATTCAGTTTTCCTTTGTTTAATTTGAACCTGTACAGACTTTTAAGCCTCTTACTAAGTAATACCTACCTTGCATAGTAAATTGGACCAAGTATGTAAAAAGTCTTTTAAGTTATTAATGACAACACAAAAGCAAGGGACTACTATTTGAGGGATATTTTACTTATTTTTATATGCTGAAAGCAAGAAGATGCCCCAAATTTTTAAATGCTTCAGGTCCTAGAATAGCTTCCTCCAGCCAGGTTTTAGGTTCTGAAGCAGTCGTTGGCCTAAATAGGAACATTCCACCAAAAGGAGAGGATTATATTTTTTCCCCAATACACACTTTCGCTTTAAGGTTATCAGAATGGTGCTATCTAAGAGAAGTGGTTTAAATGTGAGCAGAAGCTGACACGGATTAACTTTAACAGAATGCTATAGAGAAGGAGAGGGTTGCATCAGAGTGATAATTCACAGATACCATCATTTGTTATTCCTGACTTTTTTTTTTCCAAAACAGAATTGCATTGATGAAATTGAGGCCATAATCAGTGTTAAGCTCCAGCTCATCGGAATTGTTGGTATTGGGATTGCAGGTCTCACGGTGAGAAAGTTCCAAAACTTACCTTTTTTGCTTTCTAAGAAGCCTTTGCATCTTATTTGTCTTCAAGTGTGTTACGGCAGTATCTTAGGAGAGATTTCTCATAAAAGACAGATGGTTGTTGACAAGACATCTTCTAAGAACAAAGCATTTGATTATCAATACTCAGTTCTCTCAAATATACCAATTTTTTTTTTTAAGATTTTATTTATTTGACAGGAAGAGAGGCAGGCAGAGAGAGAGAGGAGGAAGCAGGCTCCACATGGAGCAGAGAGCCCGATGTGGGGCTCGATCCCAGGACACTGGGATCATGGCCCAAGCTGAAGGCAGTGACTTTAACCCACTGAGCCACCCAGGTGCCCCTCAAATATACCAATTTTAACTTGAACCTAATTATGACCTTGAGTTTATCATTGCAATAACTTCCCACATTAAGACCAGCAAGCTTAAACTAGACAAGTGATTTCCAATTCTGGGTCTCTTCTTACTGTTAGAAATTTAAAATAACCCACCAGGTAAATCTCTTTCACCTAGGATTTGCAGAAGTAGTGTAGTGTAGTGAATAATAGTGCAAGCTCTGGCACCCTGGTTTGGGTTCACCTCCTAGCTCCACTACTTACAAGCCCTGGGATCATGGGAAAGTTTTTTAGTTTCTCTATTCCTCAATTACCTCATTTGGAAAATGAGGATTTTAATGTACCAACCTCCTAAGATTGTTGTGAGGATGAAATGGGATAATACATGTAAAGTACTTGTAGGCACTAACTCATATGAAGTGTCTGGAAGATAGCACTCAACAAATGCTAGCTCTGGACATAATCTGAGCCCTCCCAAACCCAGAACCCAGACAAAAGGAATAACATGCAGAAGTGGGAAGCATAGTGCATCCGGGCACCTGCAAATGGCTCTGGGCCTCCAAAGTACACAAGCGTGCAAGAACTGGTAGGGGCCCACAGGACATCACAGGAGCAGCAAGAGAGGACAGTGAGTAGGGTGTGAGAGTCCACAGAACTGTGGTCTTTGTGTGCCCATTTGAGGGATTGGGCTCTATCCTTAAAGTAGAAGGAAACCACCAAGGGATAGAAGGACCTGTGTTGCCATGTGGAGGTAAGCTGGAGGGAAGCAGGATTTGAGTCAGACTAGTAAAGTGGTGATTTCCACCGTCCAGGGTTGAGTCATAATAGCTGATGCTAAGGTAGTCCTTACCCTCTAGTTCTGTATGTAGATGAATTCATGGCATCACCTAAGGCGGGGGTAAAGGGAATTGCAAGGAAAATCAAGGAATTGGCAGCTTTCCAGGACACACAAGCACTTTCCCTCTCTTCTGTATTTAGAGTGCGGCCGGATGGGGCCGCAGGTGAAATACTATACTGAGGGCCTCCCAGCCCAGGGACATCTCTCAGGCCCTCCTCACCTGCTCTGGGGCTAGCCTGCTCACTGTTCTGTGGCTTCCTGAGAACAATTTTGAGGCAGAAGATTTGAAAATGGGCTGCATAATAGAGGTACCAAAGAGACACCCCTAACAATTCCATCATCTCAAAGAGTGAGCATCGTAGAGACAGTCACCCGTACTCATGACAGTGGAAGAACAGTGCTAAGAAAGTTCTTTTCTGAGGGGATCCCTTTAGGGTACAACCGGGGCAAAGCAAGTGTTGTATCCAACCTGACAACCACACTAGCGGGAAAGGCCCTCTATTGGTCATCTTGAATCCGCACCCCCAGATCTGATCCTTTTGTAACTCCTTTCTTCTTAAGGTAAGAGTTGCAATCAGTGAGCCAGAAGTCGTGAAGTGTCTCCTCTGCCATACACTGCTACTGAGTTCTGGCAGCCAGGAGCTTAGAGCCCTGCTCCAGGCTGCTTTTACTTAAGCCTAATTTCTCCCTTCCATATAGCAGATAGTACATGGCTTTTTAAATTGAACATGTATAGATTCTAGTCTGATGAAGGATGGATGAAAGAGAAAATCCTAGGGTAATGGTACAGATTTCTTTAAACAAACATTGACAGTAGTTTATAAACATTGCACCCGCTGATAACATTCTATAGGGTCTAGGAAATTGTTGGGGAAATGATTGAGAACAAGAAAGATCTTTTGACATCCTTCTATTCAAACTATACCTATGGCTACTGGATTTGCCAAGTATTTGGCTTTTCAAAGAATTATCCAAGAGGCAGAAGACATCAGTAATACCATAGTTCTAACACCTTAGTTTATGCTTTGGGCAAACTATTGAGTTAAATAGTGAAGCATCATTTGTACCTTAAAATGGAGCAGGAAAAATGAAAAGATGCTCTACTTTGTAATATGTGTTGCATATTACACTGTTGCATATTGACTGTTGCAAAAGTTTAGAGCTTTTCCAACAACAGGAAACGCTTTAGACCTAAGTGTAAACAACTAAGAGTTAACATGCTAATATGGAAGCCTTTAGCCAGCAATGATAATTAAGTAGTATATATAAAAATGTCACTTACAGTCAGTAATTTTTGGCTTTAATTATTAGACACCCATGCAGTTTGCTTTTCTTTTTTAAAAAATCAGTTTCTATTGTTTGAAAGTCATTAACAAGTGGTTCCTTCTGTTTCAGATCTTTGGCATGATATTCAGCATGGTGCTTTGCTGTGCAATACGAACCTCACGAGATGTGATATGAAGCTACTTCTACATGAAAATTGCAATCTAGAGCTTCCATAGAAATGTCACCGGAAGTGTCTCCTGACTCATTTTTAATATTCAAAGGACATTAGGATCTAAAATAATATGCTGTTAATTGTACATTTGCACATGTATGTATGTTTGGCTCATTACTCATTTACTCCTTGAGTGAATGCTGTGTGTGTTGACTGAGATTCATGTGTGATCTGTGTGCTTCTGGTGTATGCATTGTACATAATGAAATCTGTTTTGCTGGAAATTCCTGGTTCTTACTATATCAGAGGAATGATCTATTTGACTCTGAGAAAAAGATCATCAAATTTTGATAAACTTTAAAAACTTGGCTATTTAGAAGAAATGATAATGGATCATTTTCCCAGATTCTAGCCATAGAAAGTTAGATACAGAGAATTCAGGATTTCTGGTTAACGGAAGCAATAAGCTACAGGACTTGAGAGATCATGGTGTAGGACGCACTGACTACATCTGAGTTAGGTGTAAGGGTTTCCTGGGATTTTTTTATATACATACTCTCCAGAACACAGTAAACCACAGTTTTAGAACTAAACATGTCTGTGAGACTAAATACAGCATGGAAAATCTAATTTGAAGCTTTGCGCAGTGGCAGTATCGTAGCCAATGAGGTTTATCCGAGGCGCGATTATTGCTAATTGAAAATCTAATTTGAATAAGTCATACTTTCCTAGTATTTAAAAACAAAAAAACTCCCTCTGGAAAGAGTGGTCACACAGACAATCATGTGCCCTATAAAAGTGAGTGTTTTTAGTACTTAAAAAAAAAAACTTTTAGTAACTTTTTAAGGATATTTTTTGTTCTTATATAAATACATTTAAATATTACTTTATAACTTTCTTTTTCTGACTCTGCTCTGAAGTACAGCAGCCCTCACCTGAGCAAGAGGGCTTTTATCTCAAACTTTTCCTTGTTTCTTCAAATATGCAGACAGAAAGACTAAAGCAAGAGCTCTGGCAGTTGCAAATAGTGGGAAAGAGCATTTTTACTGGCACTGTATCTCTGAAATACCTCATAACTTGAGTTTACATATTTTCCTAATTTTTTTGTATTTTTCTTATTCACCTAGAGAACTCTTTTTCATGGATTTTGACCTATAGTTTTTACCACTTAAGCTAAAACAAAATCCTTCCTAATTCAGATATTATATCAGAAGCATCCCTGGCCAAAGAAAGAAAGGCATCTACTAGTTGTGTGCACACAACAGAAACAAGCTAAGAAAACTAAAATAAAACCCACAGAACAGAAATATGGTTTTTTCTGTGTAAATCTCCTTATAAAAATAAAATTTTCATATTCTTTATGGTCTTGATGCTTCAACTGAGGTAGGTAAACCCAAATTTAGAATCTAAACTGGTATCTTTGTCAATTTTTAACAACATAGTACATTTATTAGATCATAGAGAGTTTTTTAAATTACATTTTAAAAGGCCACACAAAAGTGAAAGTACTGGGGATTTTGGAAACCCACTTAAGCTCATCCTCCTGTGAGAACACAGTCTTTGGGTATGCACTAAAGGAAAGTGTGCACCCCAAGAAACTTCTACAAAATGTTTTGCTGAAAAGACCTAACCACTACAAATAGTCTCATTTGCATAGAGAACCACACTTCTGCTGCTGCTTACTTGCTACTGCTACTAACGTTGGAGAAAGCTTTTCTGGGAAAAAAGATTGGAAGCAAGCTAAAAATTTAATTGTACATGGCTACTTTTCTGTGTCTATAGCTGAAGAAAAGATTATTTTAAGAAAATCACTTCATGAAATAGATGTTTATACTCCAGTAGGTGAGAAATACAAACTTTTAAGTGAAGAACAAATAGTCCACCTCTCTTCATGGCGTATGCATTGTACATAATGAAATCTGTTTTGCTGGAAAATGCTCTTTCCCACTATTTGCTTCTACCTGAAGACAGGCCCAAGTGCATAGGCTTCTTCCACTTCAGAATTGTCTCTAATTTCTAAATAAATAAATAAATAAATAAATATTTAAGGATAAATAAATAAATAAAAGTTTCATTCTATACCTGATTTAACAACGTTAAGAAGAGTACAATACTTAAAAGAGGGGGAGTAGAGATCTGTTCCATCTATGGTTAATGTGTTCCTTTTAGGAGTAATTTTTCCAAAATCTGTGCTATGAGTAAAGCTAAAGAATTCCACCTCCGAGTGAGGGCAGATTTTTATATACCGTAAATCTATAAGTATCTTGAATTCCTATATATCTTGAATCTATATGTGTCTTGAATTTATAACTCTTGAATATATACATAAATAAGTTAATATATGTATGCATGAATGTGTATACAGACATACATACATGTATACATATATGGGTACATATATATACATATTCATATATATAAATTTTTGGTTATAGCTATTTATCTGAACTGATTTGAGATCAGACCCAAGCTTAAGCATCTGGTACCAAGGCACTGAATTAAAATTTCTTGATGAGCTATTTTAAGTTATTTTAAATTAAATTTTCTATGTACTGGAATTCTTGTTTGATTTCTCTTAAAATTCTATTGTATCTTTATACTCATCTTTACACAACTTATCTAAATGTCCAACTACCAAACAATATAGCTTAAAAAAAAAAAAAAGGAAAGAGTAGTAACCCTTCTGTAGTGTGACTATGAGGAGCTAGATATAAAAGTAACATCCTAAGGAATTTTGTGCAAGTAGTTAGATTTCAATTAACATTTTCTCTTCCAGATTATACATCTTTTCCCCGGAATATCTCCTTTGTTGTCCAGGGTTCAATCGGTAAAGCCATACACTGCTACAGGGACCAGTGTAATCCTACACACAGTCATCCAGGAAAGTTGCTCTCCTTTCCCTGTGTGCCCCATTCATAGGTTTACTCGAAGAGAAGAGGCTTGCGTGAAGAGGACAGTGAAGGAGATAGCATATCTTCCCTTCTGAAATGACTATCAAAGATTAAAAGGAAGAGACACCCTTGGGCATTCAAGAACTTGCCTGGTTCATTACTATGTTGACATCCCCTTTGACCACCAGCCCCCTGATTTCAGCAACCGTATCTTACACATCCCTATGAGAGAGCATTCTGGGCCCTGAAGCCATCAATTAACTATATCATCTTATTTTGAACTCATCAAAATCAAATTTCTATTAAGGTGTATTTTGAGGGGCACAAAGATTTCTACTTTCAACATGATTATTTTTTCCTATAAAATGTATCTAAGTTATTATGTGTACGTGTTCATTGAAAGGTAAAAAGACTAATGCAAAATGTTATTAATCATTTTGTTGGTGTCCTCACTGTCAACAAAAGTTAAATACATCTCAGGTAACCACTTTTCCAATGGCTGTCTCCTGAGGATATGGAAAGCATAAAGTTTAGAAGTAATATATCCTGAATGTTGCAAAGCAAAATTTATGCTGATTTCATAAAATTTTTAGTTAATGTGCCAGAAACCCATCTGAAGCTTTGGGATTTGTTTTGTTTTGTTTTGTTTTGTTTTCTTGCATAATTTACTGATGATTTTACTTATATTAAATAGAAGAAATTTACCAAATAACCAACTTTGAGGTAAGCAAACCTGGCAACTAATGAATATTACCTAAATTGTTATAATTATTACACTGACGAAAATTTCTGTTAATTATAAATCAAATATGCATCATCTTGCACAACTGAAGATACTTCTGCATGATGCCAAATACCTATTTGAAAATATTAATTTGTAGAATTAATGAATAGCTTTTGATGTATTTCCCAATTCTATTTTAATTCAAAGATTTGATATCAATAGCCAGAGCCAGAGTCCCTATATTTTCCTCTGGACCAGCTCTGCCTTGTAAGATGCAACCCACTCTAATATTAGAATTTGTTTTACTTTGTTTGAGGATTACTATTTTATACATTTGACAAAACTCTTTAGAAGATAGTGATATGCTAAGATGAACAAGAGAAGTCTGCCTTCAAGGAATTTAGAGTAAGGGGAAAAAACAGGCAAATATAATTCCCATGAGGTAAGTGCTATGATATTCATTAACCAAAAGTAGACCCTCTCTACCTTGGAGAGGATGGTCAGGGGAGAGCGATTTTCTGAATTTTGGGGTCTCTAAACGGAGTCCTGAAGAACTCATACAAATTATCCAAATAAAAAGTAACAGCAGTAGAGAAGAAAAGCGGATCACTTGGGAAACAACATCAAGAAGACCCTGAAAGAGACAGCATGGAAGAATTCCAAGAGAGCATGTCAAGAACTGGGAAGATGAAGGGTCATTAAACTGATCCAAGGAGTCTTATATTTGTACAGCTACCACGGCAAAAATTTTAAACAATGAGCTACAAAATCAAATTTGCACCTTTCAAAAATCACTTAGTATGAACAATGATTGGAGGGCAAAGGCCAGAGGATTTCATGAGGATTTCTAACTTACATACTGGGATTCCTACCAAGAAGTAGATAGATGCGATGCCTGGGTGGTCAGTGGGTTAAGCTTCTGCCTTCGGCTTAGGTCATGATCCCAGGGTCCTGGGATCAAGTACCGCATCAGGCTCCTTGCTCGGCAGGGAGACTGCTTGTCTCTCCACGTCTGCCTGCCTCTCTGCCTGCTTGTGTGCTCTTTCTCTCTTTCTAACAAATAAATAAATAAAATCTAAAAAAAAAAAAAAAAGTAGATAGGTATAGGGGCAATGCAGGGAAAGAGGAACCTGGAATCATTCCCAGGTTTCCTGACAGCTAAGGGATGGTGGGGCTCAGGAGAAAAAGCAGACTGCAGTTGGAAGGAAGTTGAAGCCAGTTGGAGAGGACTATAGGACATCCAAGAGGATACATAATCAGGCACTAGATACACACACTGAAGTTCAGGAAAGGAGTCTGAGCTAGAATTCTAGTCTAGGAATCTGCAACATAAAAGTAGTAGTGCCCATATTTGAACAATATGGATAGCCTTTCATGTTGAAGACCTCAGTGAGAAAGTTTCAAAAACTAGAATCCTCTACTCCAGTAAAGTTTAAATCCCCAAAAAGTTCTTTACTCCCCATCCATTCCTCCATCTCAGGCTGGAGGGTCTCCATCAGCTACCTGCATTTTTTCAATAGGTGCCATCTAAACCATCTTTTGTTGAAATGGGTAGTTTCTCATATGTTCTACATTTAAGTGTCCAAAGTGTCAACAGGATAGATTATATAGATAGATACATACATGATAATGTAATATTATCACAGCCCTAGCCCTTCTTTCACAAAATGTGCAAACTTCACTCTTAAACAGCACAAAGCAAAATTACACTTCCAGAAGAAGTATAGTTCAGAACTACATTACAGTTGACTGCTAGACCATAGCATGGATTTCTACTCATCACAGAGAAGAGTAGCAAGAAAAGGCTCGAAAAGAGAAAATGTTGACATCGGCCTCATTAGGACTGATTACAAATGCCATAGATGTATTATGTTGTGAATCCAGATATATGACCTCCACTGGGCCCTCTAGGGTAGCTCAGAGGTCAGAGAAGATCAGAACCCATATATTGGACTATTAGTAAGTCATCGTTAACCTTACCAGAAACATTTTCAAAGGAAGATAGGAGTGGAAGTCAAATCACAGTGGGTTGAGAAGAGAATGAGAAGTGAGGAAATAAAATGATCAGTATAGGAGGCTTGCTGTAGTCTGAAGTTTTTTCTCCCTAAAATTCATGTGTTGAAATCCAAATGCCCAATATAATGGTATTAGGAGGTAAGATCTTTTGGAGGTTCCTAAGTCATGAGAGTGGGGGCTCCACTCTCATGGGATTAATGTTCTTATAAAAGACCCTACAGAGATCTCTTGGCCCTTCCACCAAGTGAGGACACAGCTGAGAAGGACCAGTTATGAATGAGAAAAAAAATCTCACTAGAATAAGACCATGCTGAGCACCATGACCTTGAACTTCCCAACCTCCAAAATAGGTTTCTGTTGTCTATAAGCTACCCAGTCTGTGGTATTTTGTTATAACAGCCCAAACAGATTAAGATGGAATTTTTACACACACACACACACACACACACACGAATAAGAATTCAAAGAAAGAAGAGCTAATAAACAGAAGTTTGTGCGGGCTCACAAGAAGATCCTAGGTCTTCTAAGATCCTAAGATTATTTAGTTGTTTTTGCTTTTTCTTTCTTATTCAGGAAGAGATTGAAGAATGATTCTTGCTGAGGAGATCTTGCTGAGCAGAAAAAGTCCATAAATAGGAAGCAAGAGAAAAGAGAAAACAGCGAAGTCCTAGAGGAAATGTGGGATGGGATCTTTTGAAACTAATGGGAAATATGCCAAATCAGTCAGTACTCTTCAGTTGCTAGTGTCAGAAACCCAACTCCCACTAGCTTAAGCAGTTCAGATTAAAAGTTACAATTTCATTTAGAATTGAAGCCAGCTTCCGATTAGACTCAAATGATATCATTAGGTCTCTCTCTCCTTCACTCTGTCCTCTGTGTTGGCTTTATTCCCAGACTGGCTGTTTCCAGGAGATGCCAAAGATGGCCAGAAGTGGCTCTAGGCTCACAGCTTACAAATCCCAACAGGGTTTTGTCCTCTTTGCCCAACAGTTACAATAAAAGTCCTGAGACTGACTCCGACTAGAAGAGATCAGTTCACATGCTCATCCCTCAATCAGTCAGGGTTGGTTGAGTCTAAATATCATGTCTACCTCCATCATCTGAATTGAAAATGATTGGGATGGTAGAGGGTGGGGGCACTTAGAGAAAGGACAGGCAGGAATCCTGGCTAGGAGGTAAAAATTGAGGTGGGAACAGACATGGACACCCCAGTGGAACACACTACACTTGTGTAGTGTGGGACCACAAGTGGTCCCAATGAGAGTCAACACCTACTCAATCATCAACATCACACCTTTCCAGGAGGAGCAGCCCTCACCCCCAGACCCAGATGCTGAAGAAGCAAACATGAACCTGCCCACACCCAGCAGGTACTCCATGCCCTGTGGCTGTGCTGCACCCTACAACCTGCCACTCCACCTGCTGGCCTACTCCACCCCCGCTGTCATCGCTGTGTCTCTGAATGAGGAAGTGCACTCCCAGGAGACAATGACCTTAAGTATCATAACTCGCACCCTGGGAATTTCATCTGTCAGGAAAGACACCTCCAGAAAGACTTTTGACCTCGCAGGACAGGCCCGTAATTATCAGGAATTGCTAACCACCTTTGTGCTGCCAAACTCCAGGTAACAGACTCTTGGATTCACATGATGCATCTGAAGAAAGTACCACAGCCTGACTGCACACCATCTGGTGACCTGAAAGTAAATATTTACTGGAATTGAAGTAGACACATCTGATGAGACAGCTTTTCCAAGATGTCTGGACAGGCCTATATATCTTTTTCTTACACTTTTTTTTTCTCTGCTTTTTCTGTGGAAAGACTCCTTTTCTGCGTTTCCCAAGGCCTTGCAAAAGAGAAGAACCCGGTCTATTGATTATGGCCTTTCAGAAATCATTTCATTATTCACTTCAAATTCATATTAATTCTCACTTGCTTTTTCTGAAGGGTTAGAATTTTCAGAGTTCACAAAAATTTTCTTTTATCTAAACTATTAACTGACTTTGGATTTTTATCCAGACTTATGGTTTCTGAATTTGCAACCTTACAGGTTGTGTTATCAATAACACATTTGGCTTCAAGCAATTCTTTTGAGATAGTGTTTTAAAACATCTTTGAAGTTCTGCTATTTTTCAAAAAGTTCAACTACTGATTCATGCTTATATCTGCACTCTGTCTTCCCAAATGCACTCAGTTAATTCTTCCAGGGCGCTCTTGCAGTACTCCTGCAGTACTAGTCCGCTTTCATGGTCGCTTTAAGCAGAGACTTCTAGGAGGCATGCATGGCTTCAGGTTTGCCTTCACGGGGAGAACAACTCTCCTCATCACTGGAATAAATGCCAATAAATATTTCAGTTGGTTATTTTCAGATCTAGAGTCCTGGTTTAAAACCATCATACAA
The DNA here is from genome assembly GCF_030435805.1 of Mustela lutreola. NCBI lineage: Eukaryota > Metazoa > Chordata > Mammalia > Carnivora > Mustelidae > Mustela > Mustela lutreola. Next base: position 98,456,858 of record NC_081299.1, on the reverse strand, counting down.
TTTGGAATTGCTATTTCTTTTGCATATAATTATGTTAAGTTTTGTATTTTCTTTACCATCAAACTTATTTTAAAAGCTACTTATCCAATAAAGTGATGTTACCTTCTGGGTTACTTCCAACACTTAAAACCTTGAAAAAAAATAGTGTTGTTTTTTTTTTTAAAAAGATTTGCTTACTTGAGAGAGAGAGAGAGGGAGCGAGCGCATGGGGTGGGGGAATCTCAAGCAGACTGCCCACCAAGCACAGAGCCTTGCACAGGGCTCAATCTCACAACCCTGAGATCATGAGCTGACCAAAAATCAAGAGTCAGGATACCTAACTGACTGAGCTACACAGGTGCCCTGAAAAGATAGACTTTAGATGAGAAGTACCTGAGAGTTTCTCCCTGCTAATCTTCCTTGCTGCTCAGATATGACCAGAAGTGGTTTCTAACTGTTATGCACATTCCCTCCAACATAGGACATGACAACCAGGAAAAGTCCTTCCTGGTACCAAGAGACAAAACCATAAAATAGAAAGAACTTGACTTTTTTTTTTTAAGATTTTATTTATTTATTTGACAGAGAGAAATCACAAGTAGTCAGAAAGGCAGGCAGAGAGAGAGAAAGGGAAGCAGGCTCCCCGCTGAGCAGAAAGCCCGATGCAGGACTCGATCCCAGGACCCTGAGATCATGACCTGAGCCGAAGGCAGCGGCTTAACCCACTGAGCCACCCAGGCGCCCCAGAACTTGACTTTTGATCAGTGATGCTTTCAAAGAAATATCTTGATCAAAATGTGAAAATTAATAAAAGGAAATCTTGTTCAGAGGGGGAACTCTCATGCCCCAACATTGTTTGACAATTTCAGGTTCCATGAAAGTCATATGTGATTAGTGCCAGTTAGGTTTGAACATCAGACATTTTACTCATTAGTCAGAAATCTAGTTTGATACACAGGTTTTAGAGGGGATGTTATAGTCCTGCAGCTTTAAGTGATCATGTTATCGTGTGATATGAGAACCCAAACTTCCAGATTAATATTTAAAGACTATGTAAATATCAACCTCAAATATTAAGGTAAGCATAATGTGGACCCCTGACTTGGTATATAGATGTACAACTATTCCCTCCCCATTGGCAGAACATGAGCTTGGCACTAACCCATTGACATTACCATCTGTACAAACATACACACACACACACACACACACACACGGGGGGGAGGGGGGAGAGAAAGAGAGCTACACACACTATGTACTGAATGCATGTAGACATTTACAAGATGCCCCTTTGAATTCAGCCAGTGACTGTGGGATACAGCAAAGCCAACCATTCCAGCTGATAATTGATTTTTACCCTAATGGTAGCAGTTTAGACAGAGAGAAATGGGCAAATATAGGATAAATCATCTTTTTGAGGTCAAGTCTGCAGGGCACTAGGTCTGTCTCACTTCACACATCTATTGAAACTATGAAAGAGTACCTAAGGGAGGAAGAAAAAAAATAAACAGCCACTTACCAAGTGCATTTGCTGGAAAATAGTGTTTCAATATTATGAAGGTTTAAATTAGAATTTAGGATGATTCTATGCTATTTAATCCCTTAGCACTCTCCCCCATCCCTAAAGTCTTTCATAACCATACTAATTTTTCAGGACATCAAAAGCCAACGCAGCACAAGTTGCTTTTGGTATACTGAGAAGTGTCTCCTATTACTTGAAAAAGAATACAAAGGATTTAGACTTCCACATGTAAAATGATCATGGCCTCTTTTCTAGGCTTTTGGGGTATGACTTTCATAAGTCAGTTGACCCATCAGAGTAATTAAATTAAAGAGAACAGTTTTTAGAATAGAATATACTATCTGCTGAGTTTTGGTTAAGATCTATCCTGTGCATTTGAGTAACTAGAATAAAGTGTTATGTTGCAGATTTCACATATTTTTTACCCTCCATGTCCTCTCCAGTCCTGCTTCTAGTTTGTGGAAGCAAATGTCTCCAGTACACTGACGCTCTGTGTTGCGTCAGTTTCTGATCACGTTACACTAATAACTCTGCAACATCCTTATATCCATTTTCTATGTCAAGACAAACCTCATGTCATGGTCTTCTGTTAAAGAAAGCCAACTCAAGCCTGCTTTTCGCTAGTATTTCATATCCCTCTTTGCCATTTTACCTGCATTGTGCCCTTTCATGTGGAAACTGTCCCTCATGTGAATTCATATGGCTTTCACTCACCTTTTCTTCTAAAGCCAATAGGTTCTCTGATGCATGTGTGGGTATGGGTTTGGGTGAAATAGTACTTAAAATGTATACAATGTGTTGTGAAATATATTGACATTTTATTAATTTTATTCCAGGTGAACACATTTAACTGAATTGCAAGTTACATCACTATAGAAGTTAGATAGAAAATCCCACCACATAGGACTTCTGAGGTTTGGTACAATAGTTTGTCTTGATGGCCTCATGTATACAGTCACTGTAATCAGTATTACACTTGCCACACTTACAGCTTACAGCTACGGGGTAAGAGAAATAGGGAGTGACATGGCGTGGGCATCCTGGTATTTCTACAGTCTTGTACATGAAGTCTCTATATGTACAAACATCCTGGGACAGAGCATATTTGGGAAGAAAGAGTTTTCCATTGATATCCTGAGGAAAGAACAGAACAGAAAAGGGAGCATAATGTTAATTCACTTATATTCCTTTGACACAAATAAGACTGAGGGAGGATTCCTTAGTCCCATTCCCCAGTACCAATTCAACATATTCACACTGAATCCTTTATCACACACACACACACACACACACACACACACCCCTTCCTTTTATCCTTGATCATGAGAACAATATAAGGTTTAAATAAATTCTGGGAGTAAAATCTGTACCAATTGTGTTAAGTAGATCCATATAATATTATAACCTGGGGGCTCTACCTCTAAGGAGCCAATAACCATTAGATTGAGGAAATAAGGTTGTTATTTATCTCATTTCCTTTCTGGATAGAAATGGACTGAGTCTAGGTTTACCTAATTTACAGCCAAAAGAAGTGAGATGAACTACATACCCGTGTCATACAATATCCAGCACAGATGGTAGTGTTGATGGTTAGGCAATAAGCACACTCTTTCTTTTCGACATGCATCGTATACTCAGTTGGAAAACAAAAAGACATTACTTGCCCACACGCAAGGCCAAAAAGCATGGACATCAGGTAGATAGCAGTCATGCTAAATCAAAGAAAAAATTAAAGAATCTATTATATATATCCTTTAGGACATATAGAAGGGACTTTTTTTCTTTTTATTTTATTTTATTTTTTCAGTGTTCCAGCAATTCATTGTTTATGCAGCACACCCAGTGCTCCATGCAATATGTGCCCTCCTTAATACCCACCACTGAGCGAAAATGTGTGTGTGTGTGTGTGTGTGTGTGTGTGTGTAAATATTTGTAGCTATTGAATGCCTACTTCGTTCTATGCCCTATGTTGGGTGCTTTTGCATAGTTAATACTCTTAGTAACCTTTCTTTATGAATTTAGATGTGACTATGAGCCACATACCTCATAACGTAGGAACTCACATAGTAAAAGTCCTACTTGCAAGTGCCACTTAGCAACACTGGGCAGTGAAAAGGAAAGCCTGAAACATCACAAAATAACAGTGGCAGAGACACATAATGTCAACTAAGTGTAAAACAATTCACTCCGTGGAAAAAATCCAAATACCTGCCTCTAATTATAAGAAGTCTGCTAAAAGTGAGACCTGAGTAGGGTCTTTCTCAGAATTGTAATTTTCTAAAAACTTTAGTTCCTTAACTTAAAAGGCCAACAAACTGATTATAATCAGAAAGCCTAAAGAAACCTAGAAAAAGTATAATCCAACTTCATTACCATCTCAGCACAAATCATCTTGCATATAATTTTATCCAATGTCTACAAAGGAAGACAAGACAAAGCTGCAGAACACTCAGAATAGGTCAACTAAAATCGCCACTGGTGATTTAGATAAAGGGCTAACCCAGAAATCTAGAAACTCCCCTTTTTACAACCCTGAGAATATTCTTTGATGGTTGAAAGAAGTGGAGTTGGACAAATAAAAATTATTTTACTAAGAAAATGTATGGAATGTATTATCTTAAAAAAAAACTATAGAAGCAAAAAATACAGGTAGACACAGAGAAATACTATGAAGGACATACCCACTGTGGGTTAGCCAGGAAAAGTAGAGTAAGTTTTGGCTGCATGGATGACAACAGAGGGTCCATTGTGCGTCAGACAGAGGAGAATATGTATCTCAATAGAACCTGTGTAATGAATAGTTTGTTCAATATCAATTGATTATTATAATGAGCTGGGTAATATTATTATGACTAATGGTAGATAAATTAGATAAATATATCCTGAGCATTTGAACCAGGCAAAGAGAAATATAAAATGGATAAGCTATGGTCCTTCACATCAAGGGCTGACAATCTAAGCAGAGGAGGTAAGTATGAGCACTAATAAGAAAAATACTGTTCTAAGTGCTCTGAAAGAATAAAATTATGACTCTGAGACACAAAATTATCAAAAATTTCTCTGTATAAACAAGAAAGTGAAGTAATACAGTAAAATATTTTCCTGGTTAACTCCTTTAGATAAAATGTTGCATATTGAAGTATTCTTCAAAATTTTTTGTATTTCAATTAAAGAGAAAAATATAAGAATCCCTTTGCTCATGGAAACTGGCTTTTTCAAGTGCTTCACAAATGTGAGGTCCCTCTATGGACAGAATTGATTTCATTATTTTAGAGCCATAGACCTAGAGGATCCTCTAAAAATGACAGAAAATACTCAGCCATCATGATCATATGGTTCTTGCCTCTCTAGCCAGCCAACTACTGGGTTTTTGCATAAAAATAATTAATTCACATATTTTAGCTCTGTAATTCTACATAAAATAGATGTGTGGTGATCTAGTGTAGAGTCCTCGAGTTAAGGAATAGAATTCTATTTCAAGATCTCTCATGAAGCTATTAGAAATTGGCTAAAATAATTTAATCTGTCTGGGCCTTATTTTCTCATCTGGAAAACACAGAGGGACAAGTAAACCCAACCCTATTTTTCTTATTATGTTAGTCACCATAGAGTAGTGCATAATTAGTTTTGATGCAGTGTTCAATCCTTCATTATTTGCGTATAACACCCAGTGATCATTACATGTGCCCTCCTTAATATCCATCACTGGGCTTGCCCCCCTTCCTTCTGAAACCCTCAGATTGTTTCCTGGAGTCCATAGTCTCTCGTGGTTCATCTCCCCCTCTGATTCCCCTCCCTTCAGGTTTCTCTTCCTATTTTTAATTATAGGATAAAACACCATTTTAGAATTTTTACCCATTGTTATCATATTCATTATGGATACTACATTTTTTCAAAGTTCCTCTTTGTAAATGTAAAACCCTAAACTTACAAAAGGAAAAACTAGAAGTGCTGAATTACTAACAATATAATTTTGTGGATAATTTTGTGGATACAAAGAAAGTAAGAATTATTCTTTCCCCTTTGTTGCAAATAATAAAACTTTACCTACATAATCTTTCTGAGCCCCAATTTCCTCATCTATAAAAGGAGGGTTTAGAACCAGAAGATGATTGAGAGGGTCTTTTCAGACAAACAGATTGTGATTCTCTGTGATAAATTAGTATTGGGTCCCTATTCTGTAAGAGTCAGTCGTCTGTCTTACTTGTGGAGCATAAGGAATAATATGGAGGGCATTAGGAGAAGGAAAGGAAATGTCAGTTGGGAGAAATTGGAGGGGGAGACAAAGCATGACAGTCTGTGGACTCTGAGAAACAAATTGAGGGTTTTGGAAGGAAGGGAGAGGGGGATGGGGGAGGCTGGTGGTGGGTGTTAAGGAGGGCACGTATTGCATGGAGCACTGGGTGTGGTGCATAAACAATGAATCTTCAAACACTGAAAAAATAAAATAAAATTTTTAAAAAAAGACTCAATGATCTAGAATTCTGCTTCTAGATTTCATTATAATTATGTGTAGAGCAACTTAATATCTTTTGCCTTCATTTTTGCATATGCTCCTTCCTAAAATCATAAAAAGAATAAAACAATATATGTGAAGCTCTTGGAATGGTATGTAAGAAAGCCTAGTAATGATATAACACTATATAAATCAGTATTAGTTAATAATTCCCTATATTATCTGCCATAATTTCCCCTTTATTGTCACCTGGACTCTAATCTCTGCAATTTAATTGTCTCTTTTAAAATCATGAGAAATGATTTATTTAGAACCTAAATACAGAAGACCCTAATATGATACGATTTCAGGCCCTGAATAATGAGATTCCTTTTTCAGTGGCATGACTATCTGTCTACACTTTCAACATTTTTCTTTATTATATCTTCTTTCCTTTGCCATTTACCCTACCTTACCCTCCTTTCCTCCTTTTTTTTGCTCTTACTACCTTCATTCTTAATAAACACATTGCTCTCTCTTCTTCTAATTTTCTTTGCCAATCTTTTCTCACCAAATTCCTTACTATGCTATGAAAAGAATCAATTGTCCACCCTATGAGCAATCCAGGAGCTTCTAAACTAAAACAATATATCTTTCTGGAAACCAAAATGTACTATAAGGCAGGGAACATACATTAGACACTACCCAAAGTGAATTTACTATAAGTTCTCACAGAAGTATATAATCATCAAAGATAGCCATTAGTAATTGACAGATTTTAATATACAGACAATTTAATTGATGAAAATGTTGAAATCAAAATATGAATAGAAAGAGAAGGCCAGGTACATCAATTAGCCTTCATTAGGGAATTGACCAGTTATTCCTCTTATTTTAAGTCAATAAAATTTTTCTTTTCTTTATATAGCTCACCTACCTTTACTCACCACTGAACAACTTTGGAGAAATAATTGGAGTTCTTAGATTCTATAGAAGCAAATTACCACTTATCATTTGCCATTTTTGAATATCAACTAAAATGGTGAAAATGAAAAAAAATAATTAGAATAAGAACATTTCATTTCACAAAGCCTTCTCAGTGTAGACACCTACCTTACTTTGCACTGGGGAGCTGATCGTATAATGACCCAGACTAAAAGCTCTTGGTTCATTTTATACCCTTCAGGATAAATCCTCTCTGATCTCCTTGTTTATATAATTGAGTTTGAATTACTGCTTTCTTATCTGAAAAAACATCAATTGAAAATTCATACTGAACCCCAAATAAAATGTGTTTAAACAAATAATTTCACAACATACTCCTCTGGAAACTCTGACATTATTACAGCATGAATTTTCCTCTCTCCTATTTCAAAATAAAATTACCCTTTTAAATGCATCCTTTATAAATATTAGCAAAGGATATACACAGAAGGAGAAAAAAAAACTCAACATCATCTAGTAAGTCTTGGGAATAAAGAACTTATTTCGGGCTTGAATGTCCCAAATTTTGCCTAAATGCTCATTTACAGATATATAAAATTATTGCTTACCTATAAAACAAGGGCAATTTTCAATGGAAACCCGGGCAAATAGCATATGTGTTGCTAATTAAAACAAAAAAGAAATCATTAATATTTTGTTGTTCTCAAAACATTTTATTTTATTGTTTTATCTTTGGATTTGAAAAAATAATAAATAAAATTTTCATGTGTGAAAGAAGAGTCATTTAAGTAAATGACCAAATCTGACAAGATGTCAAACTGATCTGAAATCAAATCCTGGCTCTGCCATCTACTCTGACATTAGCATATTTGAACTTTATTTCAGTTTTGTCACCTATTTAAAGGCAGTATCAGCATCTATGTAAAACACTTAACACAGCATCTACATATAATAAGTGCTTAATAAGTGATAGCTAATTTAATAATTCAACACTTATTTGTTTAGTAACTATTTAGTCAGAAAGCCTAGTATGTAACAGACCGTCATTATATATGTTTAATACATAAATGGCTGAGGGAGTACATGAATAAATAATTACTGAATTTTTTAAAACCACATACACTTTTCTCCATTTCCATGGCTATAACTCAGTTTTACTTCTTTCAATCCATTTTCCTCTCTGTGCAATGTAATATGACAAAAGTTCAATGAGAATTTTCCACTGCCCTCAGAAAAAAAGTCCAAACTCCTTAGTATCATTTACAAATCCCTTAGAATCTATCTTCCCTCTCTGATTTTATCTGTTACCCCTCCCCCTATCTTCACCACCCTTCCTCCACTTTTTAAGTTCTTCAGCCAAACAAGATGGAATTCCTCAAATTTGTCACTTTCTTTCTTGCCTCCAAGCCCTTTCATATGTCATTCTCTCTGTCTAGAACATCTGCCTGATGCCCCACTCCATGCCTCATCTCACCTAATTCCTACTCATCCTTCATTAGTTAACTGAGAAAGCAGACCTTCTGGAAAGTCCTCTCTTGATTCCCCAAGGCCTTCCTCATGGTTAGTGGTTTTAAAAGAATTAGAGAAAATAATAGAACCTCTGCCACATGGAAGATACTCAATAAATCACAAGTACTATTCTTGATTATTGACAACCCCATTGATTTTCATTTATCCTAGTCTTTATCAAAAGTTAATGAAAAAAATGAAAGATGGTTAGATGAGTCTCCCTGGAGGTGACATGGAGAATTCAAGGTAGAATCTGGTATATGTACCAGGAATACTCATTCCAAAGGTCTCCAAATCTCAGAAATATAAGTTACCTTGCAGCAAGAGAAAAACTCTGAAAATAGGAAAAGTGGAAATAAAGATACCAAACTTAACCTGCTTCATGTGATTCCAAGCATGTTAAGACAGGAGTATACAGGGAAAAAATGAGGGTTGCTGGAGGGGAGGGAGGTGGAAGGGATGGGGTGGCTGGGTGATGGGACACCTGGGAGAGTATGTGCTATGGTGAGTGCTGTGAATTGTGTAAGACTGATGAATCACAGACCTGTATCCCTGAAACAAATTATCCATTATATGTTCATTTTAAAAAAGAGTACAATAACTGGGAACATTAGATGTTTTTTTTTCTAGTAGAAGTAGTACCTCTGTTGTACCAATTATTGATTCAGAAACTCAGTTACTAGCACATTTACATACATACCCCTGAGAAATATATACACCTATATCAGAACTGATATAAACTTGGCCTATTACTTTAAAAACTATTAAAATATATCATATATTTAGGTAATTATTTTCTTTTCAAAGGGAATATCATGTATAGGATCTCATACTCTTAAAACAATCCAGGCAGACTGAACTTTCACTTCTGGCCCAGATTTACTATCTCATCTAAGATAACTGTAAGCAGGACAAAATATATGAAACAATGCTGTACATACAGTGGACATTAGGCAGCAACAACAACAAAAGTGCTTCCAGAGAGACAGGAAACAAACAAGAGAACTACAGCTTACTGCCTAAAGAAAGTTTCTGGCAGGTGGTACAGGGAGATGTACTATTTATGGCTGAGGACAGAACTATCCCTAAATTGAGGAGATGGACTTGGGAATCCATGGAATCCAAGGTCTTAAGAGTCACAGAGAGGAATATTGGAGAGGAGAAAACTACACACAGAATTCTGGAGATCTGCAGAGGATCTCTTCAGTATTCAGCTGAAAATGAAAAACTCATGCATGTAAGAAAATCAGATGAGGCTAGGAAAAGAAATATCTAAAAGGATTAAAGAGAACAGTCCTGGGATTCACACAGGGATAGGCACAGTGCTTGTATCTACCAGCAACAGTGAAAAATCTCCTAATTCGTGGGAAATCAGGTAGTAACATCAGAAGGGTTTTGCATCAATTAGGGGAAAATTAGCCCTCAACTAAGTGCTGCCTAAAAAAGCTTAAAAACAAGAACTAAAAGGATCAACTGTTTGCAAGTAATATAACCATCAGTGAACAAAGCTGAAGAATATTTATAGGAATGCAACAATATTTGGAACCAAAGAAAGTATAATCTCCAATATGTGGCATTTATTTAAAAAGTTAGTAGTCAGGCAAAGTAGCAAGAAAACACAATTCATAATGAAAAGGAAATTAATTAATTGAAATTGACCCAGCAATAGTATAGATAACAGAATTAGATCAAAAGAAACAAAACAAACAAACAAACAAACAAAAATCAAAACATGACCCTACTAAAGGAATACAAAATTTTCCAGTAACTAATCCCAAAGAAATAGAAATTTGGGAGTTACCTGAAAAATAATCCAAAATAATTATTTTAAGGAGACTCAGGAAGATTCAAGGGAATGTAGGCAATTCAATGAACTCATGAAAAAGCAAGAAGCTTAACAAAGACACAGAAATAATAGAAAATAACCAAACAAGGGTTCTGGAATTGAAGAATCTGTAAATCATATTGAACTCTAGTATGTAAGTTAGAAGGGAACTGCTGAAAAAAATTTCGTTAATGGATACACAATATATAAATTGGGACACCAAAACATAAAATGAGGGAAGTAAGTAAATATGCAGAACTTTTTATGCAAATGAAGTAAAGTTGTCAGCTTAAAAAGACAATTACAAATATTGGATATTTTATATAAGTGTCACGGTAATCACAAAAACCAGTAATAGATATACAAATAATAAAAAGAAAAGAACTAAAGCATACCACTATAAAAAATCACCAATTCACAAAAAAAGATGACAAGAGAAGGAAAGGGGGACAGAAAAAGAACTAAATGAGAAAGCAATTAACAAAGTGGAGATAGTAAGGGCTTATCTATCAATAATCACTGTAAATCTAAATGGTTTAAATTTTCCAATTAAAAGACACAGAGTAGCTAAATGGAAAATAAAAAAGAAGAAAAAGACCAATGATAGGCTGCCTATAAGAGATTCACTTAAGCTTTAAGGACATTCATAGGCTAAAAATGAAGGGATGGAAAAAGACAGTCCATGCAAATGAAAACCAAAAGAGAGCAGGAGTAGCTATACTTATGTCAGAAAAAGTAAACTTTAAGTCAAAACTATAACAAGAAACAAAGAAGGCCATTATGTGATGATAAAGGGGTCAATCAAAAGTATATAACAATTGTAAATATATATATGCATCCAGCATCAGAGTACCTAAATACATTAAACAATAAAAAACAGATCTGAAGGCAAAAATAAACAGTAATACTTGAAGGCATCAAAATCCTTGAGGAGAACACAGGCAGCAACTTCTTCAGCCTTAGGCACAGCAACTTCTTCCTAGAAACATCGCCATAGGCAAGGGAAGCAAGGGCAAAAATGAACTATTGGGATTTCCTCAAGATCAAAAGCTTTTGCACAGCAAAGGAAACAGTCAACAAAACCAGAAGACAACTGACAGAATGGGAGAAGATATTTGCAAATGACATACCAGATAAAGGGCTAGTATCCAAAGTCTATAACGAACTTATCAAACTCAATACCCAAAGAACAAGTAATCCAATCAAGAAATGGGCAGAAGACATGAACAGACATTTCTGCAAAGAAGACAGACAAATGGCCAACAGACACATGAAAAAGTGCTCCACGTCACTAGACATCAGGGAAATACAAATCAAAACCACAATGAGATACCACTTCACACCAGTTAGAATGGTTAAAATTAACAAGTCAGGAAACAACAGATGCTAGTGAAGATGCAGAGAAAGGGAAACCCTCCTACACTGTTGGTGGGAACGCAAGCTGGTGCAGCCATTCTGGAAAACAGTATGGAGGTTCCTCAAAAAGTTGAAAATGGAGCTACTCTAAGACCCAGCAATTGCACTACTGAGTATTTACCGCAAAGACACAAATGTAGTGATCTGAAAGGGCATGTGCACCCCAATATTTATAGCAGCAATGTCCACAATAGTCGAACTATGAAAAAAGCCTAGATGTCCATCAGCAGATGAATGGATAAAGATGTGGTGTATATGTATATATATACATATACATATATACACACACATATATACATACAATGGGATATTATGCAGCCATCAAAAAATGAAATCTTGCCATTTGCAACAACATGGATGGAACCAGAGGGTATTATGCTAAGCAAAATAAGTCAGTCAGAGAAAGATTATCATATGATCTCACTCAATGAGGAATTTGAGAAACAAGACAGAGGATCATAGGGAAAGCAAGGGAAAAATGAAACAAGGCAAAGAGATTCTTAATCTCAGGAAACAAACTGAGTGTTGCTGGAGTAAAGGTGGGGTGGGAGGGGTGCAGTGGCAGGGTGATGGACATAGGGAAGAGTATGTGCTATGGTGAGTGCTGTGAATTGTGTATAACTGAGGAATCACAGACCTGTATCCCTGAAACAAAGAATATATGTTAATAAACAAAACAAAATGAAACAAATAGCAATACAGTGACAATAGGAAACTTAAATACCCCACTTTCAAAAATGGATAGATCATCCAGACAGAAAATCAATACAGAAATAATGGACTTGAACTATAAGCTGGACAAAACAGACCTAACAGACATATATATGTACATAACATTTCATTCAACAGCAGGAGAATACACATTCTTCTCAACCACGTGCAGAACATTCTCCAAGATATAACATATTTTATGTCACAAAACAAGTGTTAACTAATTTAAGAAGACTGAGATCATAACAAACATCTTTTCTGCCCACTAGAAATCAATAATAGGAGAAAAACTAGAAAATTCACAAACAAGTGGAAATGAAACCATACACTCTTGAACTGCCAATTGGTCAAATGAGTGAAAAAAATCTTTAAACAAATGAAAATAAAAACACATCATATCAAAACTTACTGGATACGGAACACAATCCAGAATGGTCAATATGGTGATCACTGTAAGATGCCTCGGTAGAGTCTTGATACATCATCAAAAGCATAGTCTTTCCAAGATGGCTTATCAGATACCTCTTTATCCTTGTTCTGTATACGTTCAGGGGCCCAGCAGACATTTTGCTGCTGCTACAAAGCCTGCAAAGAAAACAAAAAAAATGTGTGAAAGACAAAGTATCAAGTGAGAAAAAAGATGAGATTGAAAGAATAAAGTCATACTCCTTTATGGAAGGTGAACCTGAAGATGATGTCTACTTAAAGCACTTATATCCAAGGCAGATATATGAGGTGGAGAAAGCTATTCAGTTACTTAAGAAATTTAAAATTCCAGACTTTACTAATCCAAAGCAAGGGAATTTATCTTGATTTGACACTGGATATGGCACTGGAAAAGAAGAAAAAAGTGGAGCCATTTGCTAGTGTTCTTTGTTTGCCATACCCATTCGTTTCAGAAATCAATAAAGTTCTGTATTTACAGGGAATGCATCAGAGATTAAAATAGCAGAAGAACATGTAACTACATTTTCAGGAAGAATTAATCTGATTCAGAAGATTTTGGATGATGAAATTCAATCAGACTTTTATGTAGCTGTTCCAGAAATAATGCTGAAGCTTAATCCATTAAAGGAAAAGCTGAAAAAAAGATTTCCAAAACTAACTCGAAATTCCATTGGCTGTGACATCCCCAAAATGCTTGAAATATTTAAAACAGGACATGAAATTAAGGTAGATGAAGAAAGGGAGAACTTCCTCGAGACCAAAATAGCAACCCTGGATATGCCAAGTGACTAGATAGCTGCAAATCTGCAAGCAGTAAACAGTGAAGTTTGTAAGCATAGACCAATTTGGGACCTTTCATGGTACAAGCTTTCCTTTGTAGTTTAACAAGTGAAAGTTTGTTACTAAAGATCAAGCCAATGTTGCCTAAAGAAATAGAAACCAAAGAAAGTAACAGAGAAGGTGCCAAAAATATTACATTATGAAATTATTTTCAGTGGATTAAGAAGCAACAGGGAAAATGATAAAACTATATCATTTCTACAAAAAAAAATGTCTTCTGGATACAGGAAAAGTAGGTCTAAGAGGAAAGTTATAGTGATAAATGCCTACATTAATGAAAAGATATTAAATACACAACTTACAACTATACCTCAAGGAACTAAAAAAAGAAGAACAAAGCCCAAAGCTAGAAGGAAGAAAATAATAACTTTTAGAGCAGAAATAAATGAAATAGAGACTAGATAAAAAAAATAAAAAGAAAAACCAATTGAAATCAATGAAACTGGGGCACCTGGTGCCTCAGTTATTAAGCCTTTAGCTCAGGTCATGATCTCAAGGTCCTGGGATTCACCCCCTAGTCAGGCTCCCTGCTCAGCGGGAAGCCTGCTTCTCCCTCTCCCAACCCCCCTGCTTGTGTTCCCTCTTTGACTGTGTCTCTGTCAAATAAATAAATTATATCTTAAAAAAAAAAAAAAGAAATCAATGAAACTTGAGAGTTGATTTTTTGAAAACATAAACAAAATTGACAAACCCTTAACTAGGCCCACCAAGAAAAAAAGAGAGATGACACAAACAGTAATTACAAAAACAAACAAACAAAACAGTAATTACAAATGAAAGGGGAGACATTATAACTGACAACGGAAATGCAAAAGACCACAAACCAACAAATCAGATAACCTGGAAGAAATGGATAAATTACTGGAAGCATACAAGTTACAGTATACAGTATACAGCATACAGTAATAGAAAATCTGAACAGACCAATAACAAATAAGGAAATGGAATCAGTAATTGAAAATCTCCCAATGATAAAAGCCCAGATGGCTTCACTGGTGAATTCTACCAAATATGTAAAGAAGAATTAATATCAATCCTTCTTAAATTCTCCTCAAAACCAGCACTACCCTGACACCAATCTAGACAAGGACACCATAAGACAAGAAAATGATAAGTCAACATCCCTGATTAACAAAGAAGCAAAAATCCTCAAAGAAATGTTAGCAAACCAAATTAAAGAGCACACTGAAAGGATTATACACCATGATCAAGTGTAATTTATCCTTGGGATGTAAAGATGGTTTAACATATAGAAATCAATCAGTGTTAATCTATTAACAAAACGAAGGCTAAAAATCACATGATCATCTCAATAGAAGCAGAAAAAGCAATTTGACAAAATTCAACATTCTTTCATGATACAAACTCTCAACAATTTAGGTATAAAAGGAATGTATTTCAACATAATAAAGGTCATTTATCACAAACCCACAGCTAACATCATGCTTAATGGTAAAAAGTTAAAAGCCTTTCCTCTAAGATCAGAGAGAAAACATCGAAAACATTATTGTCAAGTCAATAAAGTACTGGAAGTCTTAGCCACAGCAATTAGTAAAGAGAAAAAAAATAAAGACATCCAAATCAGAAAAGAAATAAAATTACCTGTTTGTAGATGACATAATCTAATATATAGAAAATCCTAAAGTCTCCACCAAAAATGTATTAGAATAATGAATTCAGTAAATTTGCCAGATATAAAATCAACACATACAAGTCACTTGCATTTCTATACACTAATAATAAACTCTCTGAAGGAAAAATTAAGAAAGCAATTCCATTTAAAATAGCATCAAAAAATAACAGAATACTTAGGAATAAATTCAAACATGGAGGTGAAAGACCTATATGCTAGAAACTATAAGACACTGATGAAAGCAAATGAAGAAGTCACAAATTAATGGAACAATCTTGTGTTCATGGGTTAGAAGAAATAATGCTGTTAAAATGTCCATTTACCCAAATTATTCTACAAAATCAATGCAATCTGTGTCAAAATTCCAATGGCACTTTTCACAGAAATAGAAATGATCCTAAAATTTGTACAAAACCACAAAAAACTGAAACACTAAAGCAACTTTGAGAAAGAGAAACAAAGCTATAGGCATCACACATATTGATTTTAAACTATATTACAAAGATACAGTAATCAAAACAATATGATACAGATATTTTTTAAAAAGCACATATAACAGTGGAACAGAACAGGGAGCCCAGAAATAAACCCATGTGTATAGGGTCAACTAATCCTTGACAAGGAGGCAAGAACACACAATAGAAAAAGGATAGTCTCTTGAATAAATGATACTGAAAAAAATAGGATAGCCACATACAAAGAAATGAAGATGGATCATATCTTATACTATTCAAAAAAATTAAATCAGAATGGATTAAAATTTAAATGTAAGACCTGGAACTAGAATTCGTGGAAGAAAAGATAGGAAAAAGCTCTTTGATACATGTCTTAGCTATGATCTTTTGGATCTGACTCCAAAACCATAGGTAACAAAAACTGAACTAAATAAGTAGGACTCTACCAAATTTTTAAAACTTCTGCAAAGTAAATGAAACAGTCAATAAATTGACTATAGGGAACCTATAGAATGGGAGAAAATATTTGCAACCCAGGTATCTGTTAAGGAGGTAATATCCAATGTATATATAAACTATAGAATGGGAGAACCTATAGAATTGGAGAAAATATTTGCAACCCAGGTATCTGTTAAGGAGGTAATATCCAATGTATATATAAACTCATACAACTAAATAGCAAAAAGCAAATAATATAATTTAAAAATAGACAAATGACCTGAATAGACATTTTTCCAAAGAGGGCATATAGATGACCACCAATAGGTACATGAAAATGTACCCAATATCACTAATCATTAGGAAATGCAAATCAAAACTGTGAGATATCACTCTATACCTGTAAGAAGAGCTATCGTATCCAAAAGACAAGAGATATAAAATGTTAGCAAGGATGAAGAAGAGAAAATCCTTAAATATCATTAGAATATAAATGGGTGTAACCACTATGGAAAACAGAATGGTGTTTTATTAGAAAGTTAAAAGTAGAACTAGCATATGATACATTAATCCTAGTTCTGGATATAAATCCAAAGGAAATGAAATCAGTACCTTAAAGAAATATCTATACTTCCATGTTCAGGGAAGTATTATTCACAATAGCCAAGATATAAAAACAACCTAGGTGTTTGTCAACATATAACAGATAAAAGAGATGTGGTGTGTATATATATATATGCAGTAGAATATTATTCAGCCATAAAATAGAGGAGAATCCTGTCATTTTAACAATATGGATGAACGTAGAAGATCTAGAAGATCTTATGGTAAGTGAAATAAGCCAAAGACAAATCCTGTATGGTATCACTTATACGCGGAATCTAAAAAGAAAAAAGAAGCCAATTTCATAGAAATAGAATAAAATGGTGGTTTCCAGGAGCTGAGGATAGAGAGAAATGGGTATATGTAGGTCAAAGTGTATGAAGTTTCAATTATAAGAAGAATAATTTCTGAGGGTCTCCATTACAGCATAATGGATATAGCTAATAATACAGTATTGTAAATACTTGAAAGTTGCTGATAGTGGGTGTTAAGAATTCTCAATACATAATAAAAAAAAAAAAAGACTTAACTATGTTAGATGATGGTTGTATTAATTATCTGGATCTTGGTAATTATTCCACAATGTGTGTGTGTGTGTGTGTGTGTGTGTGTAAGATCATCATGTTGTATAATTTTAACATATATAATTATTTTGTCAATTATTCTTCAATATATAAAGTTAGGGAAAAGATACTATAACTAATTTCCATATATTCAAGTAGTTAGAGGAAAGATTAGCATATAGAAACATGGAGATATAAAAGACCCAAACTGAACTTTTAAAAATGAAAACAATGGTTGTGATGGAAAATACATTTAAATAAGTTGACAGAAGAGGAGACATTGCTAAGAAAAAAATTAGTAAAGCTAAAGACATAGCAATTCAAACTCTTCTAAATAAAATACACAGAGAAAAAAATGAACAGTAAAGATTCAGTTATGGAACAACTTCAAGATCCCCAAAATATATATAGTTGGACTCCTGAAGGTAAGGGATACAGGAAAAAAAACCCACAAAATTTGAAGATATTATGGCTAAAAAAGTTTACAAACATGATCGAAACTATAAATCTACAGATTCAAAAAGACCAGTGAGCCCTAAAAATTAAAAATGTGAAGAAAATCAAACCAAGACATATTGTAATTAAATTGCTTAAAGCCAGTAAAAAAGAGAAAAATCTTAAAACATCTAGAGAAAAAGACACATAATGCAGAGTAGAACAAAGATAGCGACAGGAGATTTCTCACTGAAACAATCAAGTCAAACTAAAAGGCAATGGGCCATCATCTTTAAAGTACTGAAAGAAAAAGAAAAAAAAACTATCAACACAGAATTCTTAAATCAGCAAAAATATCTCTCAGAAATGAATGGAAAACAGACACTTTCCCAGACATACACAATCACAATCTGAAAGAGTTTATCACCAACAGATCTGCAACATAAGCAGAAGGAAATGATACCAGATGGAAACCTAGACAAAAGAATAAAGAGCACTGGAAATGGTAATTACATGGGTAAAAGATTTTTGTATCATTATTTACATTTCTTTAAAAGATAATTGAATGCTTATGGAAAAAATAACAATACTATAGGGGTCATAATATATGAAAAAGTAAATTACATAATAATAATAGCACAATGGCCAAGAGGCAAAAGTGTTGTAATGTTCTAATAACCCATGTAAAATGATATAATATCACCTGAAGGTAGGCTAAGATTAAGTTAAATATCAATGAAGACTTAATACTTAAACTATTAAAATAACAAAGAATTATAAGTATTAAGCCAAAAAAGTAAATAAAATTGAATTATAAAACATGCTCAATCCAAAAGAAGTCATAAAAAGAAGGAAAAGGTAACAGCAACAACAAATAAACAATAAAATGATGGGTCAACAATAAAAACAATAAAAAGATGGGTCAAACAGAAAACAAGATGATAAATTTAAATCCAACCATATCAATAACTGCATTAATTTAAA
Organism: Mustela lutreola; assembly: GCF_030435805.1. NCBI lineage: Eukaryota > Metazoa > Chordata > Mammalia > Carnivora > Mustelidae > Mustela > Mustela lutreola. Next base: position 98,438,118 of record NC_081299.1, on the reverse strand, counting down.
TAGTCTGTGGTAGGCAGAATTTCAGAAAGCCCCTAAGATTCATGACTCCTATTATGTATACTTTGTATAATTCCCTTCCCTTGAATATGGGTAGGCTCTTTTAAAAGATCAGAAACTGAAAAAGAAAGAGACTCAAAGAGATAGCAGATGCTCTCCTCTTACACTTGAAGAAGCAAACGGCCATGTTGAGGAAAGGGCCAAATGACGAGGACCTCAGACTGGCCTCAAGGAGCTGGGAGTGACCCCTGATCATAAGCCAGAAAAAGAGGGCGCCTGAGTGGCTCAGTGGGTTAAGCTGCTGCCTTCGGCTCAGGTTATGATCTCAGGGTCCTGGGATCGAGTCCCGCATCGGGCTCTCTGGGGAGCCTGTGTCCTCCTCTCTCTCTGCCTGCCTCTCTGCCTACTTGTGATCTCTCTCTGTCAAATAAATAAATTAAAAAAAAAAAATAAGCCAGAAAAAGAGAACTTAACTCATACAGTTACTAGGAACTGAATTATACCTACAACTTGAGGGAGCTTGGAAGCAGATCTTTCCATAATCAAGCCTCCAGGTGAACGATGCAGCCTACTGGCAACTTGACGTCAGCTTTGTGAAGCCCTGAGCATAGAGCCCAGGTAGGATGCACCAGACAAGTGATCCATGTAAACTATGAGATTATAAATTTATGTTTTAAATTGCTGTTTGTGGTAATTTCTCACTCAGCAAATTAACACGTTATAAACACACCAATTAAAAGGCATAGACTGTCAGAGTGGAGGGGAAAAAAACCCTACTCAATTACATGCCACCTGTAACAAAATTACTTTAAATGAATAAACAAGGTTACAAGTTAAAAGAATATAAAATGATATACTATACTAGCATCAATCAAAAGAAAGCTGGAGTAACTATATTAATATATAGCAATATTTTAATATATATTATATGATATTAATACAATATTTCAAAGACTATTACCAGGGTTAAAAGGGTCATTTGAAAATGATAAAGAAGCTAATCTACCTAGAGTGCATGCAGTAACAAACCTTCAAATTATGTGAAACACTGATAGCACTTCAAAGAGAAATTTGCAAATCCATAATTGTAAACGGAAATTTCAACACCCCTCTCTCAATAGTTGATAGATAAGAACAGTTGATAGATAAGATAGATAGAAATTTACTAAAGATAAAGAAGATTTAGGGATGCCTGGGTGGTTCAGTGATTAAGCATCTGCATTCAGCTCAGGTCATGGTCAGCTCAGAGTCCTGGGATTGAGCCCTGCATCAGACTCCCTGCTCTGCGAGGAGCCTGATTCTCCCTCTCCCTCTGCCTGCTGCTCCCCCTACTTGTGCTGCCTCTCTGTCAAATAAATAAATAAAATCCTTAGAAAAGGTAGAGACAAAGATTTAAACATTATCCAACATTTCCTAATTGATATTTGTAGAACATTCCATCCAAAAAAAAAAAAAAAAACCCACATTCTTATAAAAAGATTCAAGTCATACAAAGTATAATCTCTGACAAATTAGAATTAAATTACATATAAATAATAAAAAGTTATCAAGAATAACCTCAAATATTTAGAAACTAAATAACACACTCTATATAACCCGTGGGTTGAAAAAACATTTAAAGGGAAAATTAGAAAGTATTTTGAATAGAATGAAAATTAAACATAACACATAAAAATTTGGGATGCAAGTAAAGCACTTAGAGGGAAATTTATACCACTGAATGCCTGGGAAGATAATGCCTTAGAAAAGATAATGTTCTCAAATCAATGACTTTAGCTTCCATCTTAAGAATTATAAGAACAAAATAAGCAAAGGAAAGGAAATAAAGGTTAAAAAGAAAAATCCATTAAGTAAAAAAACAAGAGTAGAAAAACATCAGTGAAACTAAAAGTTAATCACTTGAGAAGATCAATAAGATCAATAATCTTCTAGCCATACTGAAAAGGAAAAAGATAAACACCTATTACTAGGATTAGAAATGAGAGAGGTGACATAACTACAGACTCTACAGGCACTAAAATCGTAAGTGGCAGGGGGCTGGCTGCCTCAGTCTTAAGAACATGCAATTCTTGATCTCAGGGTCATGAGTTTGAGCCCCATGTTGGATGTAGAGATTAGGTAAATAAAACTTAAAAAAATAAAAATAAAAAATAAAATGATAATAAGGGAGTATTATGAAGAAAAAAAATCAACAATTCAGATAAACCTGACAGATTCTATGAAAGACACAAACTACCAAAGGTAATGCTAATAAATAAATAAATAAATAAATATATTAACTTGAATAGCCCTTTATTTATTAAAGAAATTGAATTTGTAGCTAAAAACATTCCCACAAATACTATTCCAGGCTCAAGTGACTTCACTAGGGAAACTCCACAAAACTTTTAAAAAAGAAATACAACAAAATTTACAGAAATACAGAAGGTAACAGACAATGGAACATTTCTCAACTCATGTGATGAGAACTACATTACCAATTGTATACAAACTCATATTCTTCAAAAATGTGAAGAGAAGGAAGTACATCACAATACATTATATGAAGCCAAGATTATCCTGATACCAGAGCTAGACAAAGACATTACAAGAAAAAAAAGGAAAAGATAGACAGTAGTAGCCTTCATGAAATTCTTCGTAAAATTTTAACAAATCAAATCAAATAATATGTAAAACGATAAAGCATGACCAAATAGAGTTTATTCCAGGAATTCAGGTTTAATTTGTATTTAATCAATGTAATTCACTATACTAACAGACCAAACAATAAAAACAATGCACTGTGAAAAACAATAAAGAGGTTTCCTCAAAAAATTAAAAATTGATATACCACATGATTCAGTAATTCCATTACTATTTACCTACAGGAAAAGAAAAAAACACTAATTTGAAAAGATACATGCACCCCTATCTTTATTGCAACATTATTTATAATAGCCAAGATATGGAAACAACTCAAGTGTCCACTGATAGATGAATGGGTAAAGAAGATATGGTATATATGTACAATGGAATACTCAGCCATTAAAAAGAAAGAGATCTTGCCATTTGCAACGTTGGTAGACTTTGAGGTTATTATGCGAAGTGACCTAAGTCAGACAGAAAAAGACAAATACCATATAACTTCACTTACATGTGGAGTATAAAAAATAAAACAAATGAATAGACAAACAAACAAACAAACAGAAAAAGAACCTTAAATACAGAGAACAAACTGATGGCTGCCAGGGAGTAGGGGGTGTGAGGCAGAATGAATGAAGGGAAGTAGAAGATACAAGCTTCCAGTTATAGAATAAGTCACAGGAATACAATGTATAACAAAAAGATAATAATCAATGGTATCATAATAGCATTATATGGTGACAAATAATAGTTATACTTGTGGTGAGGATAGCATACCTATAAATCACTTTGTATACCTGAAACTAATGTTGCATTGTATGTCAATAAATAAATAAATAAATGTTCGTCATGAGTCTTAGGAATATACAAATTAAAACTTAAGTGATGTGCTACCATACAATTCTTGGGATGTCTAAAATTTTTTAAATGACATATCAAGTGTTAGCAAGGATGTGGAACAACTGAAATTCTCACACACTGCTGGTGGAAATATGAAATGGTATCATTTGTCAAATAGGCAATTTCTTTTTTTTTTAATTTTTAGTTTTTAATTTTTTATAAACATATATTTTTATCCCCAGGGGTACAGGTCTGTGAATCGCCAGGTTTACACACTTCACAGCACTCACCAAAGCACATACCCTCCCCAATGTCCATAACGCCATCCCCCTTCTCCCAACACCCCCCCAGCAACCCTCAGTTTGTTTTGTGAGATCAAATAGGCAATTTCTTTTTTTTTAATTTTTTTATTTTTTATAAACATATATTTTTATCCCCAGGGGTACAGGTCTGTGAATCACCAGGTTTACACACTTCACAGCACTCATCAAAGCACATACCCTCCCCAGTGTCCATAATCCCACCCCACTTCTCCCAACCCCCCTCCCCCCAGCAACCTTCAGTTTGTTTTGTGAGATCAAATAGGCAATTTCTTAAAAAGTTAAACATTCACCTATATGATGACCCAGCCATTATACTCTTAGCTACTTACCCAAGAGAAGTGAAAGGACATGTTCCTACAAAGACTTGTATACATTCATAACATATTTATTTGTAAAAGCCAAAAACTAGAAACAACTCTAATGTCCATCCAAAGAGGATAAAAAATAATGACATATACATACAATGGAATATTTTTTCAATAAATAGGAATAAACTATTGATACAGTAATAACATGAATGAATCTCAAAAAATAATTATGTGAAAAAACAGACCCAAAAGAAAAAAAAGTATGTCTCCATATGATTCTGTTTAGAGGAAATTCTAGAAAATACAAGTTAATCATAAAAGAAAAAGCAAATTAGTGAGTGCCTAATATGGGGAAAGGAAGGAAGAGCAGAAAAGAGAGGTTGCAAAGGAGCAGAGAAAACTTTGAGGGGGGATTAATATATTTATTATATTGATTGTGATGTTATCTTCATTGTGATAGCATATACATATGTCAAAACCCATCAAATTGTGTCCTTTAAATATACGCAGTGTTATGGTTTGAATTGTGTACCCCAAATTTCACATGCTAAAGTCCTAACCCCTAATATCTCTGAATGTGACCATATTTGGGAAACAGGAGCATTACAAATGTAATTAGATGTCATTCTGGAGTAGGGTAGTCCCCTAATCCAATATGATTGGTACCCTTATAAAAATGGGAAATCTGGACACAGACACATGGACAGGGAGAATGCCATGTGATGATTGGAATTATACTGCCACAAGGCAAAGAACTATCAGAAACTAGGACACAGACCTGGAACAGATCCCTTCCCAGTACCTTCAGAGGGAGCCTGGCCCTACTCACATCTTTTCTCAGACTTCTAGCCTCTATGACTGTGAGAAAATAAAGTTCCATTGTGTAAGCCACTCAGTTTGTGGTACTTTATTATAGCAGCCCTAGGGGAAAAATACATGCAGTTTATTGTACGTCAGCTATTCCTCAATGAACCCATTTTTAAAAATCCAGTCTGTAGGCATGCCTGGGTGGCTCAGTGGGTTAAGCCCCTGCCTTTGGCTCAGGTGATGATCCCATGGTCCTGGGAGCCAGCCCCGCATCAGGCTCTCTGCTCCATGGAGAGCCTGCTTCCTCCTCTCTCTCTGCCTGCCTCTCTGCCTACTTGTGATCTCTGTCTGTCAAATAAATAAATAAATAAATAAATAAATAAATAAAATCTTAAAAAAAAAAAAAATCCAGTCTGTATAAAAGGTCTGTGCCCACTTCTCTGGCTTCATGTCATACAACTCACACTCTACCCATTAACACAATGTTCCCTTGAACATTCTAAATTTGTTCTTGCAACAGGACTTTTTCATTTGCTATTGTTCCTTATGAAGAGCTTTTCCACATTATCCAAATGGCTTCCTCATCAGGTCAGTTTAAAAACTACTTCCTCAGGGCACGTATTGCATGGAGCACTGGGTGTGGTGCATAAACAATGAATCTTGGAACACTGAAAAAATAAAATAAAATAACTACTTCCTCAGAAAAGCCTTCCTTCACCAACTCTACTATAGTACCTTGGACCTGTCATTTATTTTTTTAAAGATTTTATTTATTTATTTATTTGTTTGTTTGTTTATTTATTTAAAAAGAAGAAGAAGGCATGAGCAGGGGGAGGTGGAGGGGCAGAGGGAGCAGGACAAAGAGATTCCCTGCTGAGCAGGGAGCCTGACACCAGGCTCAATCCCAGGACCCTGAGATCATGACCTGAGCTGAATTCAGATGATCAACCAACTGAGCCACCCCAAATGCCAACCCTGTCATTTTTTAATGCATTATCTCACACTTTCTATATAGAACTTAAAACTTTGATGTTTTGTTATTTGTTTACAGGTTTATTTTCTATTTCTCCCCTTCCAAATAGGATGTTAGCACCCTACATGGAGGGGATTATCTGTCCTGGTCATCACTGTATCCTTAGATTTCAAACTAGCCTATTATATATACTAGATGTTCAGTTAATATTTATTGAATGCATAAATAAATGGAAATAGATATCTTTCCCAGAGTTTATAATTAGAAACATAGAGATGTTATTAATTACTCGAATGTTCTGGATTTTTTTTTTTTGCATTTTTTTTTTTTTCTTTTAAGTAGTCTCTGCCCAACATGGGTCTTTAACTCACCACCCTGAGATCAAGAGTCACATGCTTTACCAACTGAGCCAGGGGGGCACTCCAACTTCTCTGATGTTCTATAGATAGTTACAGGCAAAGGCAAGCTAAAAAGTTTCCTGATGTCCTTATATTGCATTCAAATTTTAACTCATTTTCTTTTTTTTTTTTTTTTAAAGATTTTATTTATTTATTTGACAGAGAGAAATTACAAGTAGATGGAGAGGCAGGCAGAGAGAGAGAGGGGGAAGCAGGCTTCCTGCTGAGCAGAGAGCCCGATGCGGGACTCGATCCCAGGACCCTGAGATCATGACCTGAGCCGAAGGCAGCGGCTTAACCCACTGAGCCACCCAGGCGCCCCTTAACTCATTTTCAAAGGAAAAAAAAAAAAAAAGCCACCCACAATCTTCAATTAGCTAAAGAAAGGAGCGACATTGGAATATGAATCAGACTTACTGATTTTTCTAGTTTGCTCTACTTCCATAAAGTTCTAAAAATCCTGTGCAACAGTTTTTTAAAAATCAGTTTATCTATCTGAATTCTGAGTTATCAGTAAGAGTCATGTTAGAATAGTCTGCCATTTGAAGCAAAATCTGTTTATTAAACTCTTTCTAATGCTTTCTTTTAAAACAATACAGATAAATGATAGCAAGTAGAGCTGGACCTGATGTGCATGTTGATCATTTCATTATCATGAAACTCCCAAGTAGAGGGACAAAATTGATTTAATATGTATAAAAACTATGTCAATTTGCTTCTCTTTTCTGGGAACATATTAAAGCCCCTAAAATGTCAGATTTATATGAATTTACATAAGCTTCTTCCATCCATTTGAAAGCATTTTTGAAATTAAGGTTATATATAAATGTTAATAGGAATTGCTAGCATCTTCAGTAATAATATTCATAGTGTTATAAAGTCAGATCAGTATCAAGTTTTCTTTCCTGAAAACTTATCCATTGATCCCTTAGTGTAATATCATTCACTCTATTTTTGTTACTTTATATAAACTCTGGGTAATTAGATATTATTTCTCTGGCTGAATAATATGAGCAGTATTAACTGTACTCATAATAACATGTGCAGCCATTTCCTAACAGCTAACCAACAATATTAATCAACAATGTTAACACTAATTTTGGGTTATTAACATTGCCAAAAATTATTTCAACTTTTCCTCATCTTTGTTTAGTACACCTTTTATTTTAAAAGAAGTTCATGATATTTTATATGCAAAAATCAGTAAGATTCTATTAGCAAATTAATCTACAGTAGCCAAGAAATAATAAACAGTGCAATTAACTTCTTCGCTACATGTGTGTATAAAACAACTGAAGTGAGAGAAGCTAGACACAAAAGATCACATATGGTGCAACTCCATTTATCTAAAATATACAAAATAGGTAAATCCATAAAGACAGGGCACTCTGGCAGTTACCAAGAGCTTTAGGGAGTGGGAATGGGGAATAACAGCAAGTGGGTATAGCAAATGGATATTCTTTTGGGGTTATGAAAATGATTTGGAACTAGATAAAGGTAGTGATTGCACAACATTTTTTACAGAACAAAAACAAGCAATCCTAAAATTTGTATGGAACCACAAAAGACCCTGAATAACTAAAGCATTCTTGAAAAAGAAAAGCAGACCTGGAGGCATCACAATTCTGGACTTCGTTATATTAAAAAAGCTATAGTGACTGGAAGACAGTATGGAGGTTCCTCAAAAAGTTGAAAATGGAGCTACCCTATGACCCAGCAACTGCACACTGGGTGTTTTCCCTAAAGATACAAATGTAGTGATCTGAAGGGGCATGTGTACCCAAATGTTTATAGCAGCAATGTCCACAATACTCAAACTATGGAAAGAACCTAGATGTCTATCAACAGATGAATGGATAAAGATTATACACATACACACACACACACACACACACACACACACACACACACACACACACACTGGAATACTAGGCAGCCATCAATAAGCCCCAAATCCTGTCATTTGGAATGACGTGGATGGAATTAGAGGGTATTATGCTGAGTGAAATAAGTCAATCAGAGAAAGACAATTATCATATGATCTCTCTGATATGAGGAATTTGAGAGGCAGGGCAGGGGCTCATGGGGAGTAGGGAGGGAAAAAAATGAAACAAGATAGGATCTGGAGGGAGACAAACCATAAGAGACTCTAAATCTCATGAAACAAACTGAGGGTTGCTGGGGGAGGGGGGTAGGGATGGGGTGGCTGGGTTATGGACATTGGAGATGGTATGTGCTATGGAGTGCTGTGAAATGTGTAAGCCTGATAATTGAAGACCTGTATCCCTGGGACAAATAATACATTGTATGTTAATTTTTTTAAAAGCCATAGTGATCAAAACAATATGGTACTATCCAAAAAAATAGATACATAGATCATGAAACAGAATAGAAAACCCAAAATAAATCTAAAACTATATGGTCAATTAAACCTCAACATAGCAGGAAATATCCAGTGGGGAAAAGACAGTCTCTTCAACATGTGGTACTGATAAAACTGGACAGAAACATGCAAAAGAATGAAACTGGACCATTTTCTTACACCATACACAAAAATAAATTCAAAATGGACTAAAAGCCTAAATGTGAGACCTATAATCCTAGAAGAAAGCACCAGGCAACTTTGACATTGGCCCTTGCAACTTTTTTCTAAATAGTTTCCTGAGGCAAGGGAAACAAAAGCAAAAATAAACTATTGGGATTTAATCAAAATAAAAATCTTCTGCACAGTGAAGGAAACAGTCAATAAAATTAAAATGTAGCCCACAGAATGGGAGAAGATATTTGCAAATGACATATTTGATAAAGTGTTAATATTCAAAATATATGAAGAACTTACAAGACTCAACACCCCAAAAAATAAATAATGCAGTGAAAAAATGGGCAGAAGACATGAACAGACATTCCTCCAAAGAAGAACATACAGGTGGGCAACAGACACATGAAAAGACACTCAACATCACTCATCATCAGGGAAATGCAAATCAAAACTACAATGATATTACCTCACACCTCACATCTTGTCAGAATGGCTAAAATCAACAACACAAGAAACAAGAAGTATTGGCAAAAATGTGGAAATTTTTTGTCATCTCGTGGTGACAGATGGGGTTATCACAGTGATCACTTTGTAATGCATATAAATATTGAATCTCTATTTTGTATACCTCAAACTAATATGTCAACAACACTTTGATTTAAAAATACATTTAAGTGGTTATCATGGATTGAGGGAAGGGAGGAATGAATGGGCAGAGCACAGAGAATTTTTAGGACAGTGAAAATATTTTGTATGATACAAAATGGTGGGTACCTGTCATTACACACTTGTGAAAACCCATAAAATATACATCAAAAGTTAATCCGAATGTAAACTATGGACTTCAGGTAATAATATTGTATTGATATAGGTTGATCAGTTGTAACAAATGTATTACTTTGAATAGGATATTGATAGAGAGAAAGACTATGCTTGCATGGGGGAATGTGTATATGGGAAAATTCTGTACTTTCCACCAATTTTGCTGTGCACTTAAAATTACTTTAAAAAATAAAACCTATTAATTTATGCAGAGGGTTGGAAATTCCAAAAAAGAACTAAAAAGAAATGCAAGAGATCAAAAATACCATAACAAAAATAAAGAATGCCTTTGATGGGCTCATTAAAAAATTTTTTTTGAATAAGTTAATTTGTAAATTTGATTATTTTTTCTAGCCTTGAAACTTGAATTCTATAAAAGCTTTCCTCAAAGCCCCCATTGAGTATCTGGCTGCCCTCCTCTCTGAAGCAAGCCCTCAAAGCCCTCATTTTAATGCTTTGCTAATTTTAAATGTTTGGAAGTGACTTCAGCACCGTGGACTTAAATTCAACTGAAGTACTTAGATGTTTTTCTTCATGAAGTGACTGCAACAGAAGAAAGGATGAAAAATTGCAGTTCACCTGGCTTCAATCTTTTATCCTTTTCCTTACATTTGACAGGCATTCTCTTCCTATAATCTCTGTGAAAATTAGGAATGATCAGATTCAGAATGATTTAGAGGTTCCAAAAATAGTACTGTATCTCTTGGTTAATATGAAGTTAACTTCTAATGAGAGACTACCTACAGGTTTTTATGTAAACAGTGTTTCCTGAGTTATTGAAAATAAAGGACCAAAAATATTTTTCTTCAAAAAAAAAAAAAAGTCAGTGATGAAGATAAAATGAAATCATGACAATACTGGTGCGCCTGGATGGCTCAGTCAGTTAAGCATCTGTCATCAGCTCAGGTCATGATCCTGGGGTCTTGGGATCAAACCCCACATCAGGTTCCCTGCTCAGTGGGGAGTCTGCTTCTCCCTCTCCCTCTGCCTGCTGCTACCCCTTCTTGTGTTCTCTCTGTTAAATAATTAAATAAAGTGTATCATGCTTAGTGAAATAAGTCAAGCAGAGAAAGACAACTATCATATGATCTCCCTGATATGAGGAAGTGGTGATGCAACATGGGGGCTTAAGTGGGTAGGAGAAGAATCAAAGAAACAAGATGGGATTGGAGGGAGACAAACCTAAGTGACTCTTAATCTCACAAAACAAACTGAGGGTTGCTGGGGGGAGGGGGTTTGGGAGAAGGAGGTGGGATTATGGACATTGGGGAGGGTATGTGCTTTGGTGAGTGCTGTGAAGTGTGTAAACCTGGTGATTCACAGACCTGTACCCCTGGGGATAAAAATATATGTTTATAAAAAATAAAAAATTAAAATAAATAAAATCTTTTAAAAAATGACAATACTAATATAAACCAATTGAAAATTGAAACAAGGGAAAAAGAATAATGAATAAAACAAATAGAAAACAAATGACAATATGATAAACTTAAACCCAATCTCAGTAATTACATTAAATGTAAATGGTTTAAACATTCAAAATTACAAAGCAAAGATGCTCAGATTAGATGGAAAAAAATCAAGACTGACTCTATTCCATCTACACCACAGTTTACCTGTAGAGATACACATAGGTTGAAAACAGAAACCAGAGAAGGAGACAAACCATAAGAGGCTCTTAATCATAGGAAACAAACTGTGGGTTGCTGGAGGGGAAGAGGTTAGGGAGATGGGTAATTGGGGATGGACACTGGGGAGGATAATGTGTTGTAACGAGCACTGGGTATTAAATAAGACTGACGAATCACAGACCTGTATACCTGAAACAAATAAAACAATATATGTTAATTAATTGAATTTAAATTTTTAAAAAAGGATAGAAAAAAAACACTATGCAGACATTAATTAAAAGTTAAATGCTATATGAATCTCAAAGTAAACTGCAGAACAAAGAACATGCCATATAATCAATATAATAAAGGGCCAAATTTATCAAGAACAGAAAAGCAATCCTAAATGTGTATGTAACTAAAAACAATCTTCAAAATATATGAAATAAAAACAGATAGAATTGAAAAGGACAAATAATCTACAATTATAGATGAAAATTTCAACAGTTTATTCTCAGGAATTGAAATAAGTACACAAAATATCAGAAAGGATATAGAAAATTTGAGCAATCCTACAAACCAACTTGTCCTAATTGATATAAACAGAACATTCCATTCACCAAGAGCAGTACATTCTTTATGCACCTGAGTGTATACAGGACACTAAGAGAGACTATATCCTGGGCTGTATCAAAAATTTTTTAAAAACTATAATGATACTGAGTATATATTCTGACCAAAGTGAAATTAAACTAAATATCAACAAAATATATCTGGAAAATTCCCACATATTTGGAAATTAAACAACATACTTCCAATATTCAATGGTTCAAATCAAAAAAATTACAAAGTACATTAGAAAATAGTTAAAACTGAATTGAAATAAAAACACAACATATCAAAATCTGTAGGATGCAGCTAATATAGTGCTTAGAGAAAAACTTAAGGGTACATATTAAAAGAAGACTGGTCAAAAATCAAGTATTTAAGCTTCCATCTTGGAAGTAAAGCAAAGCAAGCCCAAAGTAAGCAAAATAAAGGGAAAAAAATTAAGATGAGAATGAAATCAAAGAAATAGAAACAGATAAAAATCAATAGAAAAACCAATAAAACCTTTTTTTTTTTCCTGAAAAGATCAATAAGATCCATAAACATCTATGTAGACCGGTCAAGAAAAAATAAAATAAGACCACAAGTCAGCAAAATCAGATAAAAAAGATTTAAAAAGAACCTTCACTACTATAAACCAACTTGTCCTAATTGATATAAACAGAACATTCCATTCACCAAGAGCAGTACATTCTTTATGCACCTGAGTGTATACAGACATAAGATGATAATCTTATGGACATAAGATGATAATGGGAGAATATTATGAACAACTCTATTGCCAATACATTCAACCACTTAGAAAAAAAAAAGATGCATTTGATGAAAGATAGCAATTTCCAAAATTGCCTCAGGAAGAAATAGTAACTCTAAAAAGATACATACTTATCAAATAAAATTTCAAATTAAATATATTACTCCAAAGAAATTTCCATTTCCAAATTTTTTCACTGGTGAATTCTATCAAACATTTAAAAAGAAATAATACTTATTTGATATAGACTCTTTCCAAAATTTACAATGAGGGAATGCTTCTCAACTCATGTTATAAGACCAACTTACCTTGATAGCAAATCAGACAAAAATGTTACAAAAAACACTAGTCACCATTCTTCAGAAAAAATTTAGCAAACTGAATTCAAGAATACATAAAAAGAATAATAAGTCATGATCAAGGGAGGTTTATTTCAGAAAGTCACAGTTGGTTTAACATTCAGAAATCAGTATAATTCAAATATTAACAAACTAAAAATAATATACCATATGATCATGTCAAAATGTACAGAAAAAGTGGTGCTTGGGTGGCTCAGTTTGTTAAGCATCTGCCTTTAGCTCAGGTCATGATCTCGAGATCCTGAGATCAAGCCTCACATTGGGCTCCCTGCTCAGTGCAGAGTCTGCTTCTCCCTCTCCCTCTGCTCCTCCTCCCTGCTCATGCTTGCACTTGCTCTCTCTCAAATAAATAATCTTTTTTAAAATACACAGAAAAATCCCAAGAAAATTCAACATTCATTCATGACACAATTTTCGACAGATTAGCAGTAGAATGAATTCCTTCAATCTGATAAAATATATCTAACATCATACTTAATATTCAATAATTGGGGGAAAGGCAAGGATGTCCACTCTCATCATATCTGTACAACATTGTACTGGAGGTACTAGCTGGTGCAGTAAGGCAATAGAAAGAAAAAGAATATAGATAGGAAGAAGTAAAAATATCTTTAGCTACAGATCTACATAGAAAATCCTAGGGAATCTATAAAAATACTAATGGAACAAATAAGTGAGTCTATCAAGGTTTGGGATACAAGTTCATTAGACAAAAATCTCCATCATCATCTTCCCCCTGCCACACCATATATGGAGGGGCTGACCATACCACACTCACACCTTCTTTTTGGATCCTAGGACTATAGATAGGTACTGCTAGGGGGCCATCCTTAGGCCCATCTACCTGCTGTCCTGCTAGGTAACCTGCCTTAGCTCCCATGCACCAAACAGCATCTCCTCGGTCTTCTAAAGCAGATGCAGACCTCAGCAAAGCAGACTTCCTCAGTCAGTAGAGCTAACAACAGCAGACCAGTGCTCCATGCCAATCTGGCCTTTCATAGACAGTGGCCACTATTACTGGAAAAAGCTGCCTGGGGTTAGCCTCTCATGTGTCCATTTTGTGGGAACTGTAACTGCCGAGTTAACTGTAAGTTTTCAAAAAACCTAGGAGAAGCAGGTGTGTGGTAATAAGGGCTACTGCAGGCACCAGTCTAGCAATATGAGTTCTACTGATATTTCAGGTACTCCCAATACAGGAAAGAGCCTCCAATTTGGAGCTAGGGAACTTCTAGAGTACAGGTCCTCCTTTCCCAGTGTCCCTCTTGAATTTTCACCCTTATATGGTGAGTCAAATCCTTTAAAACCCACTGAAAGTCCTCTTATCTTGGGTATACATAAGACTTGTCTGATTACTGAAAATGAGAGCTAACCATGATAACACTTGCTTTATGCTAGACACCTTTCAAAATGTCTATTAACTCATTTTCTCTAGTTTTAAGTATCATTTTTTTAAATCTTTTTTTAAAAAAATATTTTATTTATTTATTTGTCAGAGAGAGAGGGAGAGAGAGCGAGCACAGGCAGACAGAATGGCAGACAGAGGCAGAGGGAGAAGCAGGCTCTCTGCCAAGCAAGGAGCCCGATGTGGGACTCGATCCCAGGATGCTGGGATCATGACCTGAGCCAAAGGCAGCGGCTTACCCCACTGAGCCACCCAGGAGTCCCTTAAGTATCATCATTTTATAGAGCTAAAGAAGTTTAGCCACACAAAGGTTATTATTCAGACCATGAACTGAGCAGCAATGCTGGGATTCCAAATTCAGTCGGCCCAAAAAGCAAAAATAAAACATACTTTAAACTGATACATACAACATGGCAGTCTGGCCTGAAGAATTAGTTTTGACTTCAGTAAAAATGATAATCTAATAAACTGTATTTGTAATTTAGCTGATAAACAGAATACGCAAAAGTCTCAGATATTATAAGGACTAGAAATTTTTTAATGTAATAGTTGTTAATGTTGGTGAAAAGAGAGATTCTCTACTTATTGAGACTAGGTCATTTAATGACTATAAATTTACTTGGAAAGTCATTGGGGAAAACATACATTTGATGAATCGTAAATCAGGGAGAGGCTTCTTTTAATAGCCACATCAAGAGATTCCTGGGTGGCTCAGTTGGTTAAGCGGCTGCCTCAGGTTGGGTCATGGTCCTGGCATCCTGGGATTGAGTCCCACATCAGGCTCCTTGCTCGGCAGGGAGCCTGCTTCTCCCTCTGCCTCTGTCTGCCTGTGTTCTCTCTCTCTCTCTGACAAATAAATAAAATCTAAAAAAAAAAAAAAAAAGGCCACATCAAGCAAGTAACACAGCAATACTTTTTTTTTTCCAAAGATTTTTATTTATTTATTTGATAGACAGAGAGAGATCACAAGTAGGCAGAGAGGCAGGCAGAGAGAGAGGGGGAAGCAGGCTCCCCCACTGAACAGAGAGCCCGATGTGGGGCTCGATCCCAGGACCCTGAGATCATGACCTGAGCTGAAGGCAGAGGCCTAAACCACTGAGCCACCCAGGCGCCCCAGCAATACTTTTTAAAAATTAAAAAATAAAGGCACCTGGGTGGTTCAGTCAGTTAAGTGTCTGTCTTCAACTCAGGTCATGATACCAGGGTCATGGGATCGAGCCCCATATCAGGCTCCCTGCTCAGCAAAGAGCCTTCTTCTCCCTCTCCCTCTGCTGCTCCCCTGTTTGTGCTCTCTGTCTCTTTGTCAAATAAATAAATTTAAAAATTAATTAATTAAAATTAAAAATAATTTGGAAACTATTAGAATTAAACAATTTGTATTACAGTTTATATCTCTTGGTTAGCACTAGAGAATAATGTTTACTTTGTAGGATACATTTTTGTCATAGACTGTATTTTCAACTTTTAATTATATAATGATTTATATATTTAATATATATTTCCACACGGGTGACTACATAACTTTACTATAATTCCTAGAGAACATCAATTAAAATTTTTAATATACATAGCTATAGGCCCATCAATTCCAAAATTAATAATTTACAGAAATAAAATCAGTAACATTAGCATTGTTCATAGTGCAGAAAACTGGAAACAAGGAGAATTCACATACCAGTTAAGATAGAGTAGGTTATGCCAACAATCATAGACAACCCCAAACTCTTAGGGGCTTAACACTACAAAGTCTTATTTCTTATTCATACTACCTGACCATGATGGGACAATTTTATTCTATGTAATTTTCATTCACATAGAACGACGGGAGTTTCATCATCTGTAACATCACAAATTGCTGCAGCAGGACGAAGAATGTGATAGAAGGTCTCACACTACTAATCAAATACTCTAGCACAAGAGTAATTAATGAACAACAGTTCTCCCTAAACTTATTGGGGAGGACTTACCATACAGGTTCACCACGATGGAAATGGAAATCTAATCTTTTCACATGCCCAGAAGAAGAGAAGAAAACAACTAGGTATATGTGATCATAAAAGTCTCTACTACATTTTAATAAGTTGCTGAATTATGATATATCCATGAAATATTACTACAGCCACTTAAAATAATGAATTGGAAGCATACCATATGTCATAGATTTTCATGAGATACTAAGTAAATTCTGAAGACTCTGAAAAGTATATACATCATCCCATTTTTGTAAACTATGACCAAAGAACCCTGTGTGATATATGCACATGTAAAAAATACCTAATTAAATACATTATTATCTACATCTATCATTAAGAAAAATAGGAAAACTTTCATTTATTCTTCTCTTTGGGAGAAGGGGGTGGGATTATGGACATTGGGGAGGGTATGTGCTTTGGTGAGTGCTGTGAAGTGTGTAAACCTGGTGATTCACAGACCTGTACCCCTGGGGATAAAAATATATGTTTATAAAAAATAAAAAATTATATAAAAAAAAAAGAAAAAGAAAAATAGGAAAACTTTTTTCCACCCCAGGAGGAGGAGATTTGGCAGAAGGGTCCCTAATGTGTGTAGAAAGGGGAAGAAAGAGAGTGAGAATAAACAAAAGAAGGATAAAAAGAGGGCATTGAGATTTTATATGATTATATTTATGTACTGATGTAAATTATGTACATGCATTAGAAATCAAGTCATTTTTCAAAAACATCTTTTCCTTTTAATTTTGATTACTTTCATAGGCCTCAAATTACTGATCTGTTGAAATTAAATCTTTTCATTTCCCTCCAGCTCTAAACTCTACGATCTCGTAACTTAAATGTTAAGTCTTACCTGTCTCCTGTTTGTTATTTCCTATTTCTAACTCAGAGCTGACCTTCCACTGATTAAAGTTCTGGATGTACTTCTCTAGCCTGCAGACTAATAATTATACTGAATTCAGGTTGCCTGAGTTATAAATAATTTATTTCTAACCTTTATATCAACCACAGCAAGTTGCTCTTTGACATCATAAATTTACATTTACATGAGTGGGAGATATTTTATTACTGTTAAAGTGACAAAATCATAGATATTTTTCTTAGGTTAGGTATAAAACAGAATCTAAAAGTCTGGAACTTAAATTTTTAGTCTAAGAAATCTTCCCATCTCTCACTTGGACTATTTCAATAGGTACAATATCTTTATCTTGTTCCAATTTACCTTTATTGAGCTTTCTAAAGACTGCTATTTATTCTGGCTTAATTTTCTCTTGTCCTTCTAATACACCTATAACATCTTTTTTTTTTTTTTTTTTTTTTTTTTTTTTTAAGATAGTGAGCATGTGAGTGGGGTGGGGAAGGGTAGAAGGAGAGAGAAAATCTTAAGCAGGCTCCACTCAGGACAGAGACTGAGGCAGGGCTCACTCTCACAACCCTGAGATCATGACCTGAGCAGAAATCAAGAGTCAGTTGTCCAACTGACTGAACCCACCCAGGCACCTCTATAGTATTCTTATTTATGTCCAAAACTCACCTCTTCTAGAAGACCTTCTCAGAAGCCAAGACATGAAATTATCTTTCACTTCTCTGTATCTTACATTTACATACTGTTGAATTACTTACATTATAAGTGATTCATTTGTTTACACACTTAAATTTCTTTTATCATGTTGTTAGCCACCATATAAACATCATTAGTTTTTGATGTAGTATTCAACGATTCATTAGTTGTATAGAACACCTAGTGCTTATCACAACACATGCCCTCCTTAATACCCCTCACCCAGCTATCCATTCTCCCCATACTTCTCCCCTCTGAAACCCTCAGTTTGTTTCCCAGAGTCTATAGTCTCTCATGATTCATCTCTATCAGTGATTCCCCCCTTCCCCTATCATCTTCTGTGCAATTCCTTATGTTCCACATATGAATGAAACCATATGATAATGGTCTTTCTCTGATTGACTTATTTCACTTAGCATAACCCCTTCCAGTTTCATCTATGTCAATGCAAATGGTGGATATTCATCCTTTCTGATCACTGAGTAATATTCCCTTGTATATATGTGCCACATCTTCTTTATCCACTCATCTGTTGAAGGGCATCTCGGCTCCTTCCACAGTTCGGCTATGGTGGACATTGCTGCAAAGGGGTCTCTTTAAAAAATGGTGCTGGAAAATTGACAGCTACATACAGAAGAATGAAACTAGACCATTCTCTTACACCATACACAAAGATAAACTCAAAATGGATGAAAGACCTCAATGTCAAACAGGAATCCATCAAAAACCTAGAAGAGGAGTGCCTGGGTGGCTCAGGGAGTTAAGCCTCTGCCTTTGGCTCAGGTCATGATCTCAGGGTACTGGGATCGAGCCCTGCATCGGGATCTCCACTCATCAGGGAGCTTGCTTGACCCCTTCTCTCTCTCTCTGCCTGCCTTTCTGCCTACTTGTGATCTCTGTTAAATAAATAAATAAAATAAAAACCCTTAAAAAAAAAACAAAAAAAAAACCTAGAGGAGAACATAGACAATAACCTCTTCAACACTGGCCCCAGCAACTTCTTTAAAGACACATCTCCAAAGGCAAAGGAAACAAAAGCAAAATGAACTTTTGGGACTTCATCAAGATAAAAAGCTTCAGCACAGCCAAGGAAACAGTCAACAAAACTAAGAGACAACCCACAGAATGGGAAAAGATATTTGCAAGTGACAGTACAGATAAAGGGCTGGTATCCAAGATCTACAAAGAATTTCTCAAACCCAGCCCCCGAAAAAGAAATAATCCAGTCAAAAAATGGGCAGAAGACATGAACATGAACATGAACATGAACGGACACTTCTCCAAAGAAGACATACAAATGGTTAACAGGCACATGAAAAGATGTTCAACATCACTAGCCATCAGGGAAATTCAAATTAAAACCACAATGAGATACCACTTTACACAGTTAGAATGGCAAAAATTAAGAAGGCAGAACACAACAATGTTGGCAGGATGTGGAGAGAGGGAAACCTCTTACACTGTTGGTGGGAATGCAAGCTGGTAGAGCCACTTTGGAAAACAGTTAAAAGATTCCTCAAAAAGTTAAAAATAAAACTACACTATGATTCAGCAATCACACTACTAGGTATTTACACAAAAGATACAGATGTAGTGAAAAGAAGGGGCACATTCACATTTATATTTGCTACTGGACATCAAGTCATTGAAAGCAGAGATTGTATATCATACAGATAATCCCAAATCCAATGATTTATGCTTTCAGGTATTGACACCCAGAAGGATTTGACACAAGGGAATACTCCCTTCTTGAATCTGTAATTACACTTCATTTCCCTGTCCTTAATCTTTGCAGCAACTCCTCTATTGCTTGACTTTTAAATGTTCCAGTATCCCAAGGCTCAATTTTTTTTCTATTAACTATACATTCACTGTCATAAAGAGAGTGCATTCAGTCCCATGCTTTAAGTGACATGTATATGTCAATGACTAGTAAGTTATGATCCTTCTGGAGAACTCCAGATTCATTTGTTCAATGACCTATCATCTGCTCCACTTAGATATCTAAGCTATCTCAGCTATTACACAGCACCTCCCCCACAAAAAAAAAATTACATAGCTCAAAACAGAACTTCAAGACCCAACTTTGCTCCTTGTCTTTCCTTCACCTCATCCTTATTTCAGGAAACATGTCAGCAAATCTTTTTGGTGCTTCCCCTTTTGCAGCAACCTTGGAAGCCAGTTGTTGAGCGAAGCAGAACTAAAAGCTGGAAGGAGCCAGGTTTCCTGAATCACTGCCTGGAGGAATGCTGCTTACTAAATAGGAACATTTATGATGGACTTTAGAGAATTGAGAAGTTGATGAATGATTAGCCAGAGAAGCTAGCATTACCTCAACTAATACACTAGTCTTGTTTTATTTTAAAATGTTTGAAAATATATAGCTTTAAATATGAAATAACACATTATCCAGTCTAATAATACTCTAAAAAATACTTGCTCAGGAGACTCATCATAAATTTTCAATTAAGGTATCAGAAGCTGGAAGTCCCCAAACCATATCCAGGTTCATATATTTATTGTCTATTTCCCTCACTAAAATGTAAGCTCTAGAACAGAGGGTTTATTTTTCTGTTCTGTTCATTGTCATATCTCCAGTATCTAGAACTGTATTTGACTCATAGAAGGCACTCAATAAATACTTGTTTAAATTGATGAGTGTTGAATAAATAATGTTAGGAAGCATACTGGGATATCCTTCTTTTCCTACAACTGAAGGGCACTTGTCAATTTTATAAACAGATAAAACTGCTTCAGAACTGTGAAACTTCACCATAATGACCTTAAGATTTAAAAAATATCAACATTATGATCAGCTGTCCAGATGACTTCACAGAATCAATGAAAAGCATTTATTTGCATCCAAATATTTTAATAATAAAGAGTACATCTCAATGTGTTCCTAGCATTCAATAGATAACTTCACAAATATGAAAAATTAAAACAATTTTTATGAATACAAGAAAGACAAAAACAAAATATAATCATCTTATCTGAATAGAATTACAAGGTTTCAGGTTAAGTGGTAATTTAGGCCAAAACATAAAAATCATAAAAAACAAATTATGTAGATACAAAAAAGTCTCAATGTCAGAAAATGTTTGGTTCTTCAGAAAATAAAACATCTTTAAATTAACTATAAATCTCATGTTATTAGGCTCCTTAATCACACTGATTTTCTGAGATTAAACAAATAACTTCTCTGCATCCTTTAGTTTTTTTTTCCTATCCATTTTAGCAATTACAGCCCAACGATCTTCCCGCATTTTCCTCGTAGCTCCAAACTTCAGCGTAGATCCAGGGGTGGTTAGAGATGATGGGGTCTGAATACAAAATCAAATTAAATCAAATCAAAATATGTTTAATTTAAAAATATAAAGTTCATCTTTTGAAATTTGATTTCTGAAGGAAAAATTTAAAACTACCTTAAAAAAAAACACATTACCTTTTTTGGTGTTCTGACACAAAGATGAGAAGTTGTTGGATTATTATTCTTGTATAATTTTTTCAATGTCTCCTCCTCTGAAACCATGCTCTTAAAGAAAAATACAAAAAATATAATCTGGGGTCTGTCATCACTAATACTAAAATTTTGTCCATATATGACAGAGAGGAGGAGAAACACAAAGAAGGGAAGTGGGGGAAGGGAGAAAGAAAGGAGGTGAAAGAAGAGAGAGAAGGAGGAGAGAAAAGAAGAAGAAAAACTGAAGGCAATGACAAAAATACTCAATCTTCCAAACAAGGATAAAGATTTAGATTCTATTAACAATACTGCATTATATGAAATACTAATAACTATATTGTAGTATATGAAATACAACATGTATATTAATAGTACTTTTCTACTGATTTCTACTTCAGTTTCAGTTTCTACTTTTCCTTCCACTCCACTTCCCCCCAGACTACTTACTCAAACTCACTTTGGCCTTATAATAGCATGTATAATCCTATAAAAATTATTATGTTATCAACTATCAACTTATGAGTATTGTAATTCCCCCAAATAATAATAGCTAACACTAATTTAGTAATTTATGTTAGGAGCTGTTTTAAGCACTTTGCCTATTTTAATTAATTTTAATCCTCACAATAATTTTATAAAGTAGGTATACTATTATCATCCCCATTTTAAAGGTGAAGAACTGAGACACAGAAATGTTAAGTACTTTGCTTAAGATTATACAACTAGTTAAGAGGTGGAGCTGGGATTCAAATCCAGACAGGCTGGCTCTAGAAATCCACTCTCTTACTGAATATACTATACAGATTTATTAGTCTGGTGAGCAATCAGTTCACAGTATCTTGTCCTATTCACTAATGTCACATTTACAGAGGCTTCATGAATAAAAATATTCAAACAGATTTACATAGAGTTATATCTGCAACATTCATCTTTTCATGTGCTTGTTGGCCATTTGTATATCCTCTTTGGAGAAATGTGTATTCAAGTCCTTTGCCCATTTTTTATCAGGTTATATGGTTTTTATTGTTGAGTTATGGGAGTTCTTTATGTATTCCATTTATGCCTTTTCAGATATATGATTTAGAAATATTTTCTGCCATTCTTGAGCTTGTCTTTTCACTTTCTTAGTAGTGTCCTTTAAAGCACAAAAATTCTTAATTTTGAAGTCAAATTCATCAGTTTTCTCTTTTCTTGCCTGTACTTTTGGTGTCTTACTCATGAGGCCCTTGCTAAATTTGAAGTCATGAAAATTTCCCCAATATTTTCTTCTGTTTCATATCTCTAGCCCTTAAGTTTTGGTTTTTGGTCCATTTTCAGTCAATTTTTATATGTGGTATAAAAAGTCCAACTTCATTCTTTTGCATGTGGATTTCCAATATCCAGTTCTAACACCATTAGCTGGGCGGGGTGGGGGTGGGGGAGGAGTCCTTTCCCCCACTGAGTGGTCTTGGCACTCTTGCCAAAAATTAATTGGCTATAATTGTGAGAATTTATTTCTGGGCTCCTTTATTCCATTGATCTATAGATCTGCCCTTATACTAGTACTAATCTGTTTAAATTACTAGCTTTGTAGAAAGTTTCAAGGCTGAGAACTGTGAGTCCTCCAGCATTATTCTTTTTCAAAATTATTTTAGCTATTTGGGGACCCTTGTAATTCTATATGAATTTGAGTATTAGATTTTCCATTTCTGCCAAAAAGCTGCTGGAATTTTGATTGAGATTGCACTGAATTTGTGGACTGTTTTTCAGTAGTACGGACTTTATTTTTGTTCAAATAGCCAGCATTTAGGACATCTTCACAGGTTTAAGGCTTCACACCCATAAACACAATTTTTTTTCCCTAATTCTTTAGGTCTTCTTTAATTTCCTTCAGCAATGTTTTATAGTTTTCATTGTATTTCAGTATTTGACTTTCTTGGTTATGTTTGTTCCTAAATATTCAATTTGTTTAGATGATAATGGATATGGATAATTTTCTTAATTTTCTTTAATTCTCTTTTGGATTAATCATTGTTGGTATATAATAATATAACTGATGTCATGTGTTTTTATACCCTTCCACATTGCTGAATTCATTTCTTAGCTCTAGTAGCCTTCTTGTGGAGTCTTTGTGATTTTCAATGGATAGGATTACGGCATAAGCAAATAGTTTTACCTCATTCTCATTTGTATGCCTGCCTTTTCTCTCCAACCATCTCCCTTTGTTTTTTGTCTAATAGCCTAATAGTTCTGGCTAGAACTTCCAGTACAATGTTAACTAGCAGTGGTGAAAGTGGACATCCTTCTCTCATATTTGCTTTTTTTCTTAAGATTTTATTTATTTTTCAGAGAGAGACACAGCAAGACCTGAGCTGAAGGCAGACACTTAATGACTGAGCCACCCAGGTGCCCCCCACTGCCTGTCTCGTTCTTAATTTAAGGGATAAGCTTTCAACTGAGTAGAATGTTAGCTCCAAGTTTTCATAAGTATTTTTTATCATGCTAAGGAATTGTTCCTCTATTCCTACCTTTATAAGAGTTTCTATCATGAAAAAAATGTTGGATTTTGTCCAATGCCTTTTCTGTACTAACTGAGATGATCATATGGGATTTTCCCTCCTTCATTCTATTAATGGTGATATACTACACTGATTTTCTTATATTGAACCATTCTGGCATTTCTTGGATAAATCCCACTTGGTCATGGTGAATACAACTTTTTTTTTTTTAAGATTTTATTTATTTGACAGACAGAGGTCACAAGTAGGCAGAGAGGCAGGCAAAAACAGAGAGGGGGAAGCTGTCTCCCTGCTGAGCAGAGAGCCCCATGAGATGTGGGCCTCGATCCCAGGACCCTGGGATCATGACCTGAGCCGAAGGCAGAGGCTTTAACCCACTAAGCCACCCAGGCACCTGGTGAATACAACTTTTAATATGATGTGAAATTTGACTTGCTAATATTTTGAGGATTTTTACACAGACATTCATAAAGGATAATGACCTTCAACTTTCTTTTCTAGTAATGTCTTTATCTTACTTTGATATCAAGGTATTGCTGGCCTCATATAATGAGTTATCAAGAGTGCCTCCATCAGTAAAGATAAATACCCAACTTTGTATCAACATGTACAGGACTGAAGGAGATTATGCTGAGTGAAATAAGTCAAGCATAGAGTCAGTTATCATATGGTTTCACTTACTTGTAGAGCATAAGGAATAACATGGAAGACATTAGGAGAAGGAAAGGAAAAGTGAATTGGGGGAAATCTTAGGGAGAGACAAACCATGAGAGACTGTGGACTCTGAGAAAAGAGGGTTTTGAAGGGGAGAAGGATGGGGGGATGGGTGAGTCTGGTGGTGGAGACTGAGGAGGGCACGTATTGCATGGAGCATTGAGTGTGGTACATAAACAGTGAATCTTGGAACATTGAAAAATAAAATTTAAAAAAAGAGTTCTCAAAAACAAAGAAAGTTCTCTCCAATTTTCTGAAGTCTGAGAAGGTTATATCCCCAAATGTTTGATACAATCTATCAAGGAAGTCATCTGGTCCAGGACTTTTCTTTGTTGAGAGGTTTTTGATTACTAAGTCAAATTCTTTACTGACTAATAGATAGGCCTGTTGAGGTTTTCTATTTCTTCTTGGATCAGTTTAATTTGTGCATCTCATCAGTTTTACCCATTTGTTCATTTCTTCTAAGTTATAGAATTTGTTAGCATATATTCACAGTATTTTTTTATCTCTAATTAGTAATAAACCCACTTTCCTTTTCTGATTCTATTTATATCTTGTTAGTCTAGCTAAAGATTTGTCAACTTTTTTAATCTGAAAAGATTTGTATTTGAAAAATGTATTTGAAAAAATACATAAATTTTGGTTTTCTTTATTTTCTTTATTGTTTTCTATTCTCTAATTTGCTTATCTCCCCTTGAATCTTCATTTTTTCCTTCCTCCTGCTAGTTTGGGGTTTGGTTTGCTCTTCTTTTTCTAGTTCCATAAAGTGTAAAGTTATTGATTTGAGATCTTTCTTTTTTAATATAGGAATTTGGAGCTATACATTTCCCTTTGAATTTTTGCTGTAACACATAAGTTTTGGTATACTGTGTTTTCATTTTTATTCATATCTAAGTCTTAACTTCCCTTGTGATTTCTTCTTTGATCCACTGGCTGATTAAAAAGTGTGTTAATTTCAGGGCACCTCGGTGATTCAGTCAGTTAGGCACCTGACTCTTGATTTTGATTGAGGTCATGATCTCAGAGCCCTGGGATGGAGCCCCACATCAGGCTCCGTGCTCAGCAGAGAGTCTGTTTCTCCCTCTTCCTCTGCCTCCTCCCCACACCCCCCACCCATCCTCTCCTCCCCCTCTCTCTCTATAATAAATAAAATTTTTTAAAAAAGAAACTTAAATGTGTGAATCTTATAACTGAATATGTCTGCAAATCAGATTCTTCCCTTCCCCCAAGGTTTGCTATAGTGAGTTACTTTTGTCTTGCTTTATGCTGTACAAGTTTCTGTGCCAGGGATTAGCCTGGGTAAAAATTTGGGATCTTTTCACATATTTTTTTTTTGAGCCTGTCTTTCCATGGGCATGTGCAGTGGTTTTAAATACCCCAGAAATGTGACTGCTCTTGATGTCCTAATTTTTTTAAATGTCTGATCCTCCAAAGAATAAAAGTGAAAAAAATAAGAAAAAGAAAACCAATTACAGTTCATTTAAATCCTCTGTAAGACACCTCCAGCCAAGGGGAACTGAATGGCAGCCAGTTTCTGTGCCTGCACAGTGATGAGAAGCAGCAATGATAATCCAGAATACTGAATCTTGATATTCAGAGAAAAAGTCCTTATTGCTCACCTTGGCTACAGCAAGATATGAGCATTGTTGTCTGCCATAGGACAATGGATTGGATGATAGGTAGCCACTACCATTCTTAAGGATGAAACTGACCAAAATTAACTATAATTTACCAAGTTTCAACCCTGGAAGTTGCAAGCATTCAAATAGTCTACAGAGTTCCAAAATAGTTACTTCAGACAGTTTCTGCAAGTACAATTGCTGTCTAGGTAGAGAAATTTGTGTTATTTCCTACTTCACCACCTTCTGTAAGGTCACTCCAGACAATCCATTTTTAAATCTAACTTTTTATAATTATTTGAGTGTTCACCAAAATTTAAATGCAACAATAAGAAAATTGCAAAACAGTAACTTTGAGTGATAATTATAATCAAATAAACTGGACTATGAAATGTATTTTTAGGCAAGTATAAATAACTGCATACTTCTAGAATACTGTAGTATGCCTATTGTGTTACAAAGCTGTGATGCTCCTTTTAAAAATGAAATCATGAATCATTCTGAATCTCAGTTAAACTAGCTTAAATTCACACAGCTAGAAAAACAGTATGGGTTCCAACCCTGATTGTCTAATTCCAGATCTCATAATCTTTCTACTAATTCTCCTTACATTTTTATGTATCTGGACTTCAGTTTGAGTTGGCAGTTACTATGTATAACAACTTACATAGGCTATGGAGCTAAACTGTGTTCAAATTTTGGCTACATGCCTTACTAGCTATGTAATCTTGGGCAAGGTACCTATATGATTCAGTTTTCTCATCTGTAAAATGAAAACAGCCCTGTATATACTTCTAATATGGGATTATTCTAAGAAATACCTATATAATCTTTGCAATGGTGCTTGGCTCACAGTTTTTATCATTAAAATGTTAATCATCATCTATAAAACAAAGAGGCACTTAAGGATTCTATAAGTTAACTTCAATAATTAGGGTTTAAGACTTCAAGTACTCATTATTCCAGAACAAATGAAAATAGAGGGTTCCAAAGCAGCTTCAAAAACTTGAAGGGTCTCAAAAGTTAAAGGTGGCAATAATGAAACAAACTAGCACCTTTAACTGGAATTTTGTAATTAAGAATCTTTGGTATATTGCTTCATTTTGTGTGATGAGGTTTCTTTTTAAATTAAGTGATCTAAATTCATTCTCAATAAATATTATGACAAGAAAATACTGGTAGGTGTGGATACACTCACGGGAGGGAATAACTAGTAATACAAACTGCTAGGGGTAATATCTTCTTTAAACAACTCATCTTTAATACATTAACTCTTTAAGAATGATAAAAATGCTATACTGGTCAACTAATACATTTATACAGATTTCAACCAGTAAGTGGTATAAAATTAGGAAGAGGTATAATATGCAAAATCAAGAGGGGCCCTAAAATTTGGTCATAGCAAGATCTACCTAACCTTTCTTAAAAAAAAGAAAGAAAAAGAAGGAAAGAAAAAAGAAAAAGAAAGAAAGAAAAAAGAAGAGTATGTGGTACAAAACTCCTTTATAACAATCTGCTGGAAAACAAAATGGTTTAATTATCTCATGTGCCAACTACGTTACATGAAGTATTTGAAAATGCCATGGTTTCTGAAGTTAGATTATTTAAACCCTGTTTCTCCAAAATGCTGCAAAAGCATAGGGTTCTGTATTATAGAGTTCTATATTTTAGTATTGCAATAGTAGATACTATGTGTATATATTATACAAATACATCAAAAATGTGTAAAAATAATAATGTAAACAATAAAAACTGATTTGTAGTATTTTTACCAAGAGATCAGTCGTTTCTGAGCTATCCGAATTGATATCAAACTCAAAGAACATTTTTCTCTTTTTATTACTTCCTTCTGTGGGTACATTCTTGTTTTCTCTTTGCTGAATTTTTAGTTTCGTTGGCGTCTTCACAGTATATGCCTATCCAAAAAGGAAAACAATGTATTATCTTATCAAAAAACCCTATACTGTTAGTAACTCAAGTTGAATCTTTAGTAATCAGTAACTCTCCATTATCAGTGGGATGTACATAGAAATTTTTTATAAGAATTTCATTCAGATATTTTTGATACTAAAACTTCTAATTTCTTCACAAAAATTATTTTTTTAAGATTTTATTTATTTATTTGACAGATAGAGATCACAAGTAGGCAGAGAGGCGGGCAGAGAGAGAGGAGGAAGCAGGCTCCCTGCTGAGCAGAGAGCCCGATGCAGGACTCTATCCCAGGACCCTGAGATCATGACCTGAGCTGAAGGCAGAGACTTAACCCACTGAGCCACCCAGGTGCCCCTCTTCAAACAATTTATAACAGGAGACTTTTTTTTCCCCCTTCCCTTCAACTTACTGAAGAAAATAATGGCAGGAGAGAGTGGGGGGAGAGAGACTCTCTAGCATCAGCAGTCAACAATCTTAAGGAAAGAGGGACTTTAATTTTTCTACCAATAAACAAGACCAAAGACCTGAATGAGCTTTGCTCTTTCTAAAGAAATACTTACTGATTTATGAGAAAATAGGTATGCTTATATTTTGTTCATAAAGTAATTCACATTAGTCAATGTTTAGTATTCCATATTACCCTGTAAGCTTTATAATTTTTTAAAGTATCTTTAAAAAGTTAAGTCAGTAACATCTGCAAAAATGGCAAAGCAAGGTATTCCAAAAATCTGCTCTTCCATGAAGCAATAAAAATACTGTAAAATGGTCAAAGTCAGCTTTTTGAGAACTCCGGAAATTAACCAAAAGCTTGCCATAAACTGTAGTGCTTATCTTTTTTTAATGGCCAAACGTCTGTAACAATAGCAAGCTTTGTGGTTTTTTAACTTTTCTTCATCCCAGCCCCCGCCCTCTGTTACCCTTAAAAAAATAATATCCCACACTCTTTATCTAGTCTGAGAGCCATTAGATAGCACAGAACAGAACTGAGAGCTCTTCCAAAGCTTTATTCCCCAAAAGCTGTCATTTTAACTTGTCTAGTGGTTCTCTGAAAGACCTCACTTACAAGGCTGATTGTATTTAACCTGACTTAGAGCTTATTATTACAAAAACTTTCTCCCTTTATGAAGTACAGCATAGCATTTGTCAAAACAATCATAAGCAAGCATTTGAACTTTGCAGTTTCATGAGGCAATGGAGCTGGGCAAATGACAGGGCAAATGACAGACTAATGAAACAAGATGAGATCGGGAGGGAGAAAAACCGTAAGAGACTCTAAATCTCACAAAACAAACTGAGGGTTGCTGGGGGGAGGGGTTTGTGTGGAGAGGGTGGTTGGGTTATGGACATTGAGGAGGATATGTGCTATGGTGAGTGCTGTGAAGTGTGGAAGCCTGACAATTCACAAACCTGTATCCCTGAGGCAAATAATACATTATATGTTAATAAAAATAATTAATTAAAAAAAAAGAACTTCAAACATGTAGGAAATGAGACATCCATAAGGGCTTTGAAAAGCTGACATTAATGGCAAAATAAAATAAAATCTAAAGTTAACAGTAATGTACCAATGTATGTTTTCTAGTTTTGACAAATGTACATGGTAATGTAAGATGTTAACAATGTAGAAAACCGGGTGATAGACGTAAATGAATTCTATGTACTAACTTTGCGACTTTTCTATAAATCTAAAATTATGGTAAAAAAGAAGTTCTTTCTAAAAAAGTAAGGTCACCACACCTATGAGAATGGCTAAAATCAAAAAGATATAAAATACCATGTAATGGCAAGGATGTGGAGCAACTAGACTTCTCATTCACTGCCAGCTAGGATATAAATTTATGTAATGATTTTTTTGAAAAACATGATTGGCAGTGTGATACAATAAGAAATATATATTTAGTCTTTGTCCCTAGTTCCTGACACAGAACTTTTAAAAGCCATGTAATTTCCTGAGTGACTGCGGTGATCAGAGCATCTTTTGGTACAATATTCAGTCTTTGTCCCCAGTAATGTGATAAGAGTCTTTCATTATTCAAAATAAGCTCCTTTCAACTGGACCAAAGTTAACACTAATGAAATAACTGACAGGAAAGGGCTCCTAGATAACTCGAGGATGGTGGCTAGTAACCAGAAAAACCAAGGCTTGATTAGAAGTTTGTAAATCAGCTACACCCTTTAACCAGGATCCTGGGAGAGGAGAGGGGATGGAGAGTGAGTTAAACATCAATGGCCAATGATGTAATCAGTCATGCTAGGTAATGAAACCTCCATAAAAACCCCTAACTGATGGGGTTCTGAGAGTTTCCATGTTGGCAAACACACAGAGGTACTGGAAGTGTGGCACTCTTGAAGAAGACATGGAAGTTCTGTACCCCTTCCCTCACACTTTGTCCTATTCATCTTTTGGCTGTTCTTGAGTTGTACCCTTTATAATAAACTGGTAATAGTAAGCAAAAGAATCTTCTAAGTTCTAAGAATCATTCTAGCAAATTAGAAAACATGAGGAGGGAGGTTATGAGGACCCCCAATTTAGAGCCAGTTGTTCAGTAGTACAAGGGGCAAACCAGGACTGTAACTAGTGTCTGAAGTGAAAGCAGTCTTGTGGGAGTGAGCCCTTAACCTGTGGGGTCTACATTAACTCCAGGTAGTGTCAGAATCTAATCAAACCGTAGGACAACTAACTGGCGTCTAAAGAATCAGAGAACTGGTATGGTGGGGGGGGAACCCCACATGTTTTATATCACAGTAAAAAAAAAAATACAAACTCAGTCAGTATCTATTAAGATGGAACATAGTATACATAACCCTATAACCCAGCAATTTCATTCTCAAAGACATACCCAACCAAAATGCATACAGGTCAAATACCAGAATTTTTATAGCAAGACTATGCATGAAAGCATAGTCTGGAAACCACCCAAAAGTCAACTAATAATACAATAGATAAATAAACTGTGGTATATCACACAATGGAATACCATACAGAAATAAGATACCTAGGAATAAACCTAACCAAAGAGACACAGAATCTATACTCAGAAAACTATAAAGTACTCATGAAAGAAATTGAGGAAGACACAAAGAAATGGAAAAATGTGCCATGCTCCTGGATTGGAAGAATAAATATTGTGAAAATGTCTATGCTACCTAAAGCAATCTACACATTTAATGCAATTCCTATCAAAGTACCATCCATCTTTTTCAAAGAAATGGAACAAATAATGCTAAAATTTATATGGAACCAGAAAAGACCTCGAATAGCCAAAGGGATATTGAAAAAGAAAGCCAACGTTGGTGGCATCACAATTCCGGACTTCAGGCTCTATTACAAAGCTGTCATCATCAAGACAGCATGGTACTGGCACAAAAACAGACACATAGATCAATGGAACAGAATAGAGAGCCCAGAAATAGACCCTCAACTCTATGGTCAACTAATCTTCGACAAAGCAGGAAAGAATGTCCAATGGAAAAAAGACAGCCTTTTCAATAAATGGTGCTGGGAAAATTGGACAGCCACATGCAGAAAAATGAAATTGGACCATTTCCTTACACCACACACAAAAATAGACTCAAAATGGATGAAGGACCTCAATGTACGAAAGGAATCCATCAAAATCCTTGAGGAGAACACGGGCAGCAACCTCTTTGACCTCTGCCGCAGCAACATCTTCCTAGGAACAACGCAAAAGGCAAGGGAAGCAAGGGAAAAAATGAACTACTGGGATTTCATCAAGATCAAAAGCTTTTGCACAGCAAAGGAAACAGTTAACAAAATCAAAAGACAACTGACAGAATGGGAGAAGATATTTGCCAACGACATATCAGATAAAGGACTAGTGTCCAGAATCTATAAAGAACTTAGCAAACTCAACACCCAAAGAACAAATAATCCAATCAAGAAATGGGCAGAGGACATGAACAGACATTTCTGCAAAGAAGACATCCAGATGGCCAACAGACACATGAAAAAGTGCTCCATATCACTCGGCATCAGGGAAATACAAATCAAAACCACAATGAGATATCACCTCACACCAGTCAGAATGGCTAAAATAAACAAGTCAGGAAATGACAGATGCTGGCGAGGATGCGGAGAAAGGGGAACCCTCCTACACTGTTGGTGGGAATGCAAGCTGGTGCAGCCACTCTGGAAAACAGCATGGAGGTTCCTCAAAATGTTGAAAATAGAACTGCCCTATGACCCAGTAATTGCACTATTGGGTATTTACCCTAAAGATACAAACGTAGTGATCCAAAGGGGCACATGCACCCGAATGTTTATAGCAGCAATGTCCACAATAGCCAAACTATGGAAAGAACCTAGATGTCCATCAACAGATGAATGGATCAAGAAGATGTGGTATATATACACAATGGAATACTATGCAGCCATCAAAAGAAATGAAATCTTGCCATTTGCAACAACATGGATGGAACTAGAGCGTATCATGCTTAGCGAAATAAGTCAAGCAGAGAAAGACAACTATCATATGATCTCCCTGATATGAGGAAGTGGTGATACAACATGGAGGCTTAAGTGGGTAGAAGAAGAATAAATGAAACAAGATAGGATTGGGAGGGAGACAAACCATAAGTGACTCTTAATCTCACAAAACAAACTGAGGGTTGCCGGGGGGAGGGGGTTTGGGAGAAGGGGGTGGGATTATGGACATTGGGGAGGGTATGTGATTTGGTGAGTGCTGTGAAGTGTGTAAACCTGGTGATTCACAGACCTGTACCCCTGGGGATAAAAATATATGTTTATAAAAAATAAAAAATTAAAAAAAAAAAAAGAAATATAAACCAAAAATCTAAAACTTCAAGCAACAATATGGATGAGTCTAACAAACATAATATTAAGTAGGAAAAGTCAAAATAAAAATAATGATTCTATTTATAAAAAATGCGAAAACAGGGAAAAGAGAAAATACAAAAACAGGTACAGCTAATGTTAGAGTTGGGACAATATATGGCCTCGGAGGAGAAGCCAGTGACTAAAAAGGGGGCAGGAAAATCTTCAGAGGTGATAGTAAGATTCTGTGCTTTAATCTGAGTGCTGGTTACAAAGTTATGTTTAGTGTGTAAAGAATCAAGTTGCATAATTAATATCTGTGCATTTTTCTTGCATATATTTCAATATAAAGTTTTTTAAATTAAGTTCATTCTATATGAAGATCACTTCACACTCTGAATAATATAAATACAACAAAATAATTTTATGTAAAAACCTCTCTAAGCTATGTAGTTTACTAATTTTCATAACTTCCATGGTGTGGATAATATTGCATATGTAGCAGGATGTGAGAGAGACTCTTCCTTTTGCTCTGGAATTGTCAACTGGGGCACAAAGCTGCAGAAAAAAAATGCTAGTAGCCCATATTCTAAAGAAAGCAACCTATGATTAAAGCCAGATCCTTCTCTAGGGCTTATTAAAAAGTGGTTAAACTGGCCCTACAATCACCAAACACCTCCTTTCTTCCCAGTTATTTTAAGGAAACTGGAAGGGGAAGGCATAAAATTTCAGCATAGAGAGAGGTCGAAATATTTTTTCTTTCAATTTCTAAGGCAGGTGAGCAGACAACTCAACAGTAGTCTAACAAAAAATAGGGGTGCCTTCAAGAAGGATTGGCATCTCATTCCCTTGCTAGATATAAACTTAGGAAGAGATTTCGTCTTTGTGTCTGACTGGATAGTTTAGAGTAAAAAGAAATTAGATAGAGATAGATGGTAGGATGTGGGGTCAGAAATGTAGCATTCTATACTGCTATTTAGCATGGAAAGGTTGAATGAATTCCGCATGGATTAAGTGAACATGTGAAAGATAGTAACTGAGCCATCTTGCTGTTGTCACCTGACACACTGAGGGCCGACTGCTAAGTAAAAGACCGGCAACAAGATGATGTAAAAGTATACAGCAAAAGGAAATAACTGGGGTGATACTGAAAAATGTTAAGTCAGAATCAAATCACCCACATCAGGGAATGCCATCTGGTGAATGACAGAAAATTATGGAATCTGCCCCAAATATTATTAAGTTGTGGATAATGATATTTTTAAAAAATAACAATTTCATGCTGGTATCACAAAAAATGAATTTATTTTTTATTTAAATGTATGATACCAGATATATATGATACCAAAAACTTCTTTTTTAACTTAAAAAATTATGACTTTCTGAGAAATTTTAGCAACCAACCTTTGGTAATGGTGTAGATAAAGTACTTTTGGCAGGTGTCCACAGACAGTCTCTTTTATCTTTGGATTTGCCATGGTCAACTGATGTGAAGTTTCGAGATATATTTTGTGAAGGAGCAGTTTTAGAATCAAATTTCCAATAATGAGTTTCATGTGTTTCCAGTAAAGGTGTCTGTATTTTCTATATTGAACAACAAAAGGGAATAAAATCATCACTACATGTCATTTTAAAGTGCAGCAATTAGTTGAAATAACACTGGAATAAACTAGAATGTATCCTCAAATTTACTATTAATTGGATAACTTTGAATAAATTATCCTTATTTTGTCACTTTATTTTCCCATTGAAGATGAAAATGCTATCTGCCTGTCTTCAGAGAGCTGCTATGAAAAGAAATAAAATGTCTCAACTCTTTAAATGACCCAAAGTTGAGGATCTGCTGAAGAAAAAAATCTCTATTCCTGGTGGCAAAGAGCCTTTCTTTGTGGTTCATTACAATAGCCTAAAAGCTACAGGTCAGTTTATTCTCATTTCTATCCATTCTCTTTTATGCTTTCATATTTCATCTCTCTCATCTATAAAAATATCAGCCTTTCCTATCCATGAGCCTTATTCCCCACAAAAAAAAAAGAAAGAAAGAAAGAAAGAAAAGAAAGAAAGGAATATAGGGAAGAAAAATCACAAAAGTAGAGAACCAGAAAAAATTTCCAGGAGGAAAAAAATAAATATTTTCTTCAATTCTGAAGATAAATTACAAATTTACTCTAAATACTTTGAAGTTATTTCAACTTAATTTCTTCCATTTTCTTTCTCTATACCTTTATATGTATCTTCCCTTTAGCACCTGACCTTTCTAGTGTAAGTTCATAATAACTGCTTTAGTGGAATTGTGTTAGGTGCTAATTTTATCACTTTCTTTGATCACCACCATCTTCATGAATACAATCACAGCAATTACAAGAAAAAAATGGAGTGTGTACATGCACACACGCACACACGCACACACAACAGAGCTATTCTCAAAAGTTCAGTGGTTAAATCTGCAGTAAATTTAAGTTAGGAGCATATAGGATGTGGTATTAAGATATGAGCACATGCGCTATAAAAACACTGGACTGATGGGTGAATAGATAAAGGTAGATGTGGTATACACACACATGGAAGAATATTACACAACTATAAAAAAGGCTGAGATTGTGCCATAACCATGGATGGACCTAGAAGGTATTATACTAAGTGAAATAAATTAGACTGAGAAAGACAAATACCATATGATTTCACTCACATGGAATTAAAAAAATGGTAAGTGAATAAACAAAAAGCAGAATCAGACCTATAAATGCACAGAACTGATGGTTGTCAGATATGTGGAGGATGGGCAAAATAGATAAAGGCAAGTGGGAGATACAGTCAGGGAATGAATAAATCATGGGAATAAAAGACAAGCATAAGGAAAACAGTCAATGATATTGTAATAGCAGTGTAACAGGACAGATGGTAGCTGTACTTGTGACGAACACAGCATAATGTACAAAATTGGTGAATCACTATGTTGCACACATGAACTTATGTAACATTGTGTGTTAAATACAGATATATGTATATGTGTGTTAAATATATATGTATTTATATATATTTATATGTGTGTGTGTATACACACACACACACACATACATCCATTGGACCAGGAGTCAGGTAATATGCTCTTTTCTCCTGAATCTTAAACTATCTTGGCCGGGAGGCATTAAGTAATCTCTAAGTACCTCTAGGCTCAAATTTATCCGACTATATATTCAAGGGACTAAATGAGATATTTGTAGGTTTCTGCCCAGTTCTAGTGATCTCACTTCATAATCCTCTTTCCAGCAGATAGAAATTTTGGTAGCATTTTTTCACACAGTGGTATTTCTGTATCCTCATTCCTATATATTTCTGTCATAGGTGATAACACAGTTTTGATGAAAACAATTTTTTTCTCTCTGAATTCATCAGTCATTCTCAGAATCTCCAAAATGTAACTGTTTTCATGGAAAAATTTTTCCCTCCTGAAAGAACTCAGAATGACAACTACACCACCTTGTGGCCAAACCTGGGAATTTAACACTTTACTGATAGAATAGCAGCTTGAAAGAAAATGCACCCCCATTCTAGAATGCTGAAATAAACCTCTTCATGATAAGTCATGGAAATGTATGTACTTTCCTACCAGTCACATTCTTTCTGAATGTTACATTTCCAGTGATGCATATACAAGCAGATCTCATTTCATTGCACTTCACTTTGTTGCACTTCATAGATGCTGTGCTTTTGGTGGGTTTTTTTTTTTTTTTTTGCAAAATGGAAGGTCTGTGGCAACTCTGACCCAGGCAAGTCTATCAGCACCATTTTTCCAACAGCATTTGCTCACTTAGTGTCACTTGTGTCACTTTGTATCACATCTTGGTAATTCTAAATATTTCAAATTTCTTCATTATTATTATTTGTTACAGAAATCTGGGATTTGGTGATCTTCAATGTTACTATTATAATTATTTGGGAACACCATGAACCACATCCATATAAGACGGAAAACTTAACTTAAAAGCTGTGTGTGCTGACTGCTCCACTGGCCTACCATTCCCCATCTCTCTCCCTGTCCTTGAGCCTCCCTATTCCCTGAAACAAAACAAAACTGAAATTAGGCTAGTCAAAAACTACAACGGCTTCTATGTGTCCAAGTGAAAAAGGGAGTCACCTGTCTCTCACTTTAAATCAAAAGCTAGAAACGATTGAGGTTAGAGAAAGGAAGTCATATTGAAAGCCGAGATAGACCGAAAGTTAAGCCTCTTGCACCAACCACTTAGCCAAGTTCTGAATGCAAAGGAAAAGTTCTTGAAGGATACTAAAAGTGAGACTTTTAGTGAGCACACAAATGATAAGAAAGTGAAACAGCCTTTATGTATATGGAGAAAGTTTTAGTGGTCTGTGTAAAAGCTCAAACCAGTCAAAATCCTACCTTAAGCCAAAACCTAATCCAGAGCAAGGCTCTAACTCATCAATTCTATGAAGGTGAAGAGAGGTGAGGAAGCTACAAAAGAAAAGTCTGAAACTAGCAGAGGTTCATTCATGAGATTTAAGGAAAGAAGCCATCTCCATAACAAAAAAGTGCAAGATAAGGGGTACCTGGGTGTTAGTCATTATC
The DNA here is from genome assembly GCF_030435805.1 of Mustela lutreola. Lineage (NCBI taxonomy): Eukaryota > Metazoa > Chordata > Mammalia > Carnivora > Mustelidae > Mustela > Mustela lutreola. The sequence continues at coordinate 98,400,618 of NC_081299.1, read as the reverse complement.
CCAGGATCCTAGGATCCAGCCCCTCCCTAGTCAGGCACCCTGCTCAAAAAGGAGTCTGCTTCTCCCTCTCCCTTTGCCTCTGTCTCCCCCTCCCCTCCGACTCATGCTCTCTCACTCACTCACTCTCTCTCTCTCAAATATATAAAGTCTTCAAAACAAAACAAAACAAAAACAAAAACACAAAGCAGGGGCGCCTGGGTGGCTCAGTGGGTTAAGCCTCTGCTTTCGGCTCAGTTCATGATCTCAGGGTCCTGGGATCGAGCCCCACATTGGGCTCTTTGCTCAGCAGGGAGCCTGCTTCCCCCTCTCTCTCTGCCTGCCTCTCTGCCTACTTGTGATCCCTCTGTCAAATAAATAAATAAAAATCTTTAAAAAAAAAAAAAAAAGTACAAGTTAAAAGCAGCAAGTGTTAATATAGAAGATACTGAAGTTATCCAGAAGATTTAGCTAATTAAGTACTGAAGGTGTCTACACTAAACAAGAGAGTTTCAAGCTAGGGAAAATAGCCATATATTGGAAGATGATGCCATCTAGGACCTTCATATGTACAGAGAAGTCAATGCTTGCCTAAAATGTTTCAAAGGACAGGCTCACTCCCTTATTAGGGATTAATGCAGTTGGTGACTTAAGTTGAAGCCAATGCTCATTAATGATTGTGAAATTCCTAGGGCCCTTTAAGAATTATGCTAAATCTACTTGCCTATGCTCTATAAATAGAAAAACAAAACCCGGATGATAGTATATCTGATTGCAGTATGGTTTAACTAAATATTTTAAGCCTACCATTAAGACCTACTGCTCAGACAAGATTCCTTTCAAGATATTGCTCATCTGGTTACCCAATAGTTCTGATGGAGACATACAAGATTAACGTTTTGATACCTGCTAACACAACATCATTCTGCACCCCATGGATCAAGGAATCATTCTTTCAAGTCTTATTATTTAAGAAATACATTTTATAAGACTATAGATGCCATAGATAGTGATTCTATTGATGGATATGGGAAAAGTAAATTGAAAACCTTCTGGAATAGAGTCACCAATCTAGATGCCATTAAGAATATTTGTGATTCAAGCACATGGGGGGCTCAGTTGTTAAGCATCTGCCTTCGGCTGGTCATGATCCCAGGGTCCTGGGATCAAGCCCCACATCGGGCTCCTGCTTGGCAAGGAGCCTACTTCCTCTCCCACTCTCCCTGCTTGTGTTCCCTCTCTCACTGTGTCTCTCTCTCAAAAAATAAATAAAATCTTTAAAAAAAAAAAAAGAATATTTGTGATTCATAGGAAGAGGTTAAATATCAATACTAACAGGAATTTGGCAGAAGCTGATTTGGCAGAAGCTGATTTCATAGATGATTATATATAAGGGGTTCAAGACTTCCTGACAGAAATAGCTGCAGATGTGGTGGGAACAGCAAGAAAACTGGAATTAAAAGTGGAGCCTGAAGATGTGACTTAATGGCTGCAATCTCATGATAAAATAAGTGAGGAGTTGCTTCCTAGGGATCAGCAAAAAGAAGTGGTTTCTTGAAATGAAACCTACTCCTGGTAAAGATGCTGTGAAGATTGCTGAAATGGCAGCAGAGGATTTAGAATATTATATAAATTTAATTGATAAATCAACAGCAGCATTTGAGAGGACTTACTCTAATTTTGAAAGAAGTTCTACTGTAGGTAAAATGCTATCAAACAGCAACCCCTGCTACAGAGGAATCTTTCTTGAAAGGAACAGTCAATGAAGCAAACTTCATGTTGTCTTATTTTACAAAGTTGTCAAGGTCATCCCAACTTTCAGTAACCATCACCCTTGATCAGTCAATAGCTATTAATACGAAGGCAAGATGCTCCACCAACAAAAAGATTTCAACTTATAGAAAGCTCACATGATGGTCAGCATTTTTAAGTAATACAGTATTTTTATTTTAAGATTTTATTTCTTTTTCCATTTTTTTACTATGTTCAGTTTAGCCAGCATGATACTTTATATGGAAAACCAAGACTCCACCTCTAAACTACTAGAACTCACACAGCAATTCAGTAATGTGGCAGGATACAAAAATCAGTGTACAGATATCAGTTGCTTTCTTATACACTAACAATGAAAATACAGAAAGGGAAATTAGAGAATCGATTCCATTTATTAGAGCACCAAGAACTGTAAGATACCTGGGAGTAAACTTTACCAAAGAGGTAAAGGATCTATACTCAAGTAACTACAGAAAACTCATGAAAAAAACTGAAGAAGACACAAAAAGAAGGAAAAGCATTCCATGCTCATGGATCGGAAGAATAAAGATTGTTAAAATGTTTATACTGCCTAGAGCAATCTATACTTTCAATACCATCCCAATCAAAATTCTACCAGCATTTTTCAAAGTGCTGGAACAAACAATCCTAAAGTTTGCGTGGAACCAGAAGAGACCCCGAATTGCTAAGGAAATGCTGAAAAAGAAAAACAAAACTGGGGGCATAATGTTGCCTGATTTTAAGCTTTACTACAAAGCTGTGATCACCAAGACAGCATGGTACTGGCACAAAAACAGACACATAGAGCAATGGAACAGAATAGAGAGCCCAGATATGGGCCCACAACTCTATGGTCAACTAATCTTTGACAAAGCAGGAAAAAATATACCGTGGAAAAGAGACAGTCTCTTTAATAAATGGTGCTGGGAAAATTGGACAGATATATATAGAAGAATGAAACTCTACCATTCTCTTACACCATACACAAAGATAAACTCGAAATGAATAAAAGATCTCACTGTGAGGCAGGAATCTATCAAAAGCCTAGAGGAGAACATAGGCAATAACCTCCAACATCGGCCACAGCAACTTCTTTCAAGACATGTCTCCAAAGGCAAAGGAAACAAAAGTGAAAATGAACTTTTGGGACTTCAAGATCAAAAGCTTCTGCACAGCAAAGGAAACCGTCAACAAAACAAAGAGGCAACCCACGGAATGGGAGAAGATATTTTCAAACAACACTACAGACAAAGGGCTCATATCCAAGATCTATAAAGAACTCCTCAAACTCAACAATCAAAAAACAGAAAATCACATCCAAAAAATGGGCAGAAGACATGAACAGACACTTCTCCAGAAGACATACAAATGGCTAGCAGACACATGAAAAAATGTTCATCATCATTAGCCATCAGAGAAATTCAAATCAAAACCACATTAAGGTATCACCTTACATGAGTCAGAACGGCAAAAATTGACAAGACAGCAAACAACAAATGTTGGAGAGGTTGTGGAGAAAGGGGAACCCTCTTACACTGTTGGTGGAAATGCAAGTTGATGCAGCCACTTTGGAAAACAGTGTGGAGATTCCTCAAAAAATTAAAAATAGAGCTACCCTATGACCCTGCAATTTTACTACTGGGCATTTACACCAAAGAGCAGGCATAGTGAAAAGAAGGGCCATCTGTACCCCAATGTTCACAGCAGCAATGGCCACAGTCACCAAACTGTGGAAAGAACCAAGATGCCCTTCAACAGAGGGATGGCAAAGAAGATATGGTGTATACTATGGAGTATTATGCCTCCATCAGAAAGGATGAGTACCCAACTTTTGCGTCAACATGGATGGGACTGGAAGAGATTATGCTGGGTGAAATAAATCAAGCATAGAGAGTCAATTATCATATGGTTTCACTTACTTGTGGAGCATAAGGAATAACACAGAGGACATTGGGTGAAGGAGAGAAGAAGTGAGTTGGGGGAAATTGGAGGAGGAGACAAACCATGAGAGACTGTGGACTCTGAGAAATAAACTGAAGGTTTTGGAGGGGAGTGGGATGGGTGGGTTGGGAAAGCCTGGTGGTGGGTATTAAGGAAGGCATGGAGCACTGGGTGTGGTGCATAAAAAATTAATCTTGGAACACTGAAAAAATAAAATTTTTTTAAAATATAGTATTTTTAAATTAAGGTATGAACATTATTTTTTAGACATAATGCTATTGCACACTCAACAACTACAATACAGTATACATATAACTTTTATATGCACTGGGAAACCAAAAATTAATTTGGCTTGCTTTATTGTGATATTCACTTTGCTGCATTGGTCTGAAACTGAACCCACAAGATCAAGGTAAGACTGTATACATAATATTCATGATTTTCTGTTGTACTTTTATTTTTTTTAATTGAGGTAAAGTTGACATATAGTATTATATTTGTTTCAGGTGTACAATATAATGATTCAATAATTCTATACATTATTTAGTGCACATCATTGTATTTTTTAAAAAGTTATATGGCATTTCCTATGTGCCAAGCACTATTTATATATAAATGCCTTACAAATATTAGTTCATTTAATCCTTTTAACAACTTTAAAAAACAGATACTATTCATTACCCCTTTACAGATGAGCAAGCTAAGGCATAAAGAAGTAACTTGCCCAGGCACCTAGGTGGCTCAGTGGGTTAAGCCTCTGCCTTCAGCTCAGGTCATGATCCCAGGTCCTGGGATCGAGTCTCACACATCAGGCTCTCTGCTCAGTGGGAGCTTGCTTCCCCACCCCCACCCCGCCCTCTGTCTGTCTGCCTACTTGTGATCTCTCTGTCAAATAAATAAATAAATCTTAAAAAAAATAAAGAAGTAAATTGCCCAATTCAGAAACATTTGATAAACCTAATAATTATGACATATAAGGCTTATGATATTATTTCAATACTGTTGAAATAAAGTATAGAAAATAGAAGCCTATTTAAATTTATTTCTTTTATTGTTCCCTCATTAATTTATATATCCATAACCTCAGATAAAATATGTCATTTACTAATCTACTTGAAAACAAATAAATAATGGGCATATTTTGTTGGAATTATACATGACTCCAAACAACTCCATAAGAATATGGGATATCTATTTTGATAATATGAACACATTCTATATTTGGAAATGAATATCAAATGCTCCTTACTTATTTATGAGCCAAAAAATTTTCCAGGTATATGTCAGAAAACAAGTTTGGTTATAAAGAAAAACCAGGAGAATTATATAAATCTCTTACCTTATCTTTTTTTTCAGGAGTAACAATGTTTTCTTTTGCCTCTCTTTTGAGTTTTTCCTATTAAAAATGAATGTACACAATGTAGTTACTATTATCAAAAATTAATGCTATTATCAAAATACTTCTAAGAAGTATTAACAAAGAATACTAAACTCTAAATCTTATAAAATAATGAAAAGAAAAAAAAAAGAAAAATAAATTAGTTTCTTTCTACAGAGCTTGTTATTTAGTTTTGATTGGAGACAAACCATAAGTGACTCTTAATCTCACAAAACAAACTGAGGGTTGCTGGGGGGAGGGGGTTTGGGAGAAGGGGGTGGGATTATGGACATTGGGGAGGGTATGTGCTTTGGTGAGTGCTGTGAAGTGTGTAAGCCTGGTGATTCACAGACCTGTACCCCTGGGGATAAAAATATATGTTTATAAGAAGAATAAATGAAACAAGATGGGATTGGGAGGGAGACAAACCATAAGTGACTCTTAATCTCACGAAACAAACTGAGGGTTGCCGGGGGGAGGGGGTTTGGGAGAAGGGGGTGGGATTATGGACATTGGGGAGGGTATGTGATTTGGTGAGTGCTGTGAAGTGTGTAAACCTGGTGATTCACAGACCTGTACCCCTGGGGATAAAAATATATGTTTATAAAAAATAAAAAATTAAAAAAATATATATATATGTTTATAAAAAATAAAAAATTAATTAAAAATTTTGATCTAGGGGCACCTGGGTGGCTCAGGGGGTTAAGGCCTCTGCCTTTGGCTCGGGTCATGATCTTAGGGTCCTGGGATGGAACCCCACATTGGGTTTCTGCTCAGTGGGGAGCCTGCTTCCTCCTCTCTTTCTCTGCCTGCCTCTCTGGCTGCTTGTGATCTCTGTTGAATAAATAAATAAAATCTTAAAAAAAATAAAATAAAATGCTGATCTGACCAGTATATATCTGTGGAATCTTGGGTAAGTCTTTTAAAACTCTGAATCAACTTTCTCATTTGTAAAATGAAGTAGATGGATCAGATTATAAACTAAGGAATACACACAAGTAATTAACTGTAATTAACTGTGAAGAATAAAGAGATCCAGAATATTATGGGCTTTTAGAGGCAGATATTAATTTTTCTGTGCATTGAGAAAAAGTACATTTTAGTTGAACTTTGAATAATAAACTTTTAACATGAAATAAATAAGGATGGGGGAAAGAAAGTACAATAAGTACAAAATACTTAGGAGAGAAAACATCACTTTTGCTGGAGATGAGGGCATATAAATCTTTAGTAGAGAAAAAAAAAAAATTAACTCTGGCCTGTAGAAAAGAATATGTACTTTGCCTTTAATATGAGAGTCACCTAGAGAACAGAATTGTTAGAGCCCCTAGAAGCCTTAAAGGACTCAGAAGGGGAAGTTCCAATACACAGAACTTTAAGCAGACTTGCCTTTCCTGTCTATGATGCAAAGTGTCAGGATATAAAATCAATGCACAGAAATCAGTTGCATTTCTCTACACCAACAGCAAGACAGAAGAAAGAGAAATTAAGGAGTCAATCCCATTTACAATTGCATCCAAAACCATAAGATACCTAGGAATAAACCTAACCAAAGAGGCACAAAATCTATACTCAGAAAACTATAAAGTACTCATGAAAGAAATTGAGGAAGACACAAAGAAATGGAAAAATGTGCCATGCTCCTGGATTGGAAGAATAAATATTGTGAAAATGTCTATGCTACCTAAAGCAATCTACACATTTAATGCAATTCCTATCAAAGTACCATCCATCTTTTTCAAAGAAATGGAACAAATAATTCTAAAATTTATATGGAACCAGAAAAGACCTCGAATAGCCAAAGGGATATTGAAAAAGAAAGCCAACGTTGGTGGCATCACAATTCCGGACTTCAAGCTCTATTACAAAGCTGTCATCATCAAGACAGCATGGTACTGGCACAAAAACAGACACATAGATCAATGGAACAGAATAGAAAGCCCAGAAATAGACCCTCAACTCTACAGTCAACTAATCTTTGACAAAGCAGGAAAGAAGGTCCAATGGAAAAAAGACAGCCTCTTCAATGAATGGTGCTGGGAAAATTGGACAGCCACATGCAGAAAAATGAAACTGGACCATTTCCTTACACCACACACAAAAATAGACTCAAAATGGATGAAGGACCTCAATGTGCGAAAGGAATCCATCAAAATCCTTGAGGAGAACACAGGCAGCAACCTCTTCGACCTCAGCCGCAGCAACATCTTCCTAGGAACAACGCAAAAGGCAAGGGAAGCAAGGGAAAAAATGAACTATTGGGATTTCATCAAGATCAAAAGCTTTTGCACAGCAAAGGAAACAGTCCACAAAATCAAAAGACAACTGACAGAATGGGAGAAGATATTTGCAAACGACATATCAGATAAAGGACTAGTGTCCAAAATCTATAAAGAACTTAGCAAACTCAACACCCAAAAAAACAAATAATCCAATCAAGAAATGGGCAGAGGACATGAACAGACATTTCTGCAAAGAAGACATCCAGATGGCCAACAGACACATGAAAAAGTGCTCCATATCACTCGGCATCAGGGAAATACAAATCAAAACCACAATGAGATATCACCTCACACCAGTCAGAATGGCTAAAATAAACAAGTCAGGAAATGACAGATGCTGGCGAGGATGCAGAGAAAGGGGAACTCTCCTACACTGTTGGTGGGAATGCAAGCTGGTGCAGCCACTCTGGAAAACAGCATGGAGGTTCCTCAAAATGTTGAAAATAGAACTGCCCTATGACCCAGCAATTGCACTATTGGGTATTTATCCTAAAGATACAAACGTAGTGATCCAAAGGGGCACGTGCACCCGAATGTTTATAGCAGCAATGTCCACAATAGCCAAACTATGGAAAGAACCTAGATGTCCATCAACAGATGAATGGATCAAGAGGATGTGGTATATATACACAATGGAATACTATGCAGCCTTCAAAAGAAATGAAATCTTGCCATTTGCGACAACATGGATGGAACTAGAGCGTATCATGCTTAGTGAAATAAGTCAAGCAGAGAAAGACAACTATCATATGATCTCCCTGATATGAGGAAGTGGTGATGCAACATGGGGGCTTAAGTGCGTAGGAGAAGAATAAATGAAACAAGATGGGATTGGGAGGGAGACAAACCATAAGTGACTCTTGATCTCACAAAACAAACTGAGAGTTGCTGGGGGGAGGGGGTTTGGGAGAAGGGGGTGGGATTATGGACATTGGGGAGGGTATGTGCTTTGGTGAGTGCTGTGAAGTATGTAAACCTGGTGATTCACAGACCTGTACCCCTGGGGATAAAAATATATGTTTATAAAAAATAAAAAATTATATTTTAAAAAAATGGAATGATTACATCCCCAAAATATTATTTTAGAAATTTGGTGTATTAAAATGACATTAAAATCTTCTAAACTAAAAAAAAAAAAAAAAAAAAAACGAGGCCTAGAAAATGGATAGAGAGTGAAAGTTTCAGAAAAAATGACTAAATTTTTTCATTTTGGTCTCTCTAGTCTGGACAAAGAAAGCATACAATGAGGCCCATAAAGTACTAATTATCCTTGCCAATATATAGAACATATTAACAACAAAGTCAAAAACGAGTTTCAAAAAACAAACAAACAAACAAAGAAAAAAAAAAAACAAGAAAGAAAAGATTCCCCTGAAGGAGCAGAAAACACAAAAAGAGATTCACTGAAAACAACAACAAAAACCACACATATGAATGTTGTCCTTTTCCTTTGTACCCTCTTATCACTCTGTAATTAGAATATACCAAATCATAATAGTTTTATCTTTTCCCTCATAAAATTGGGTAAGGAAATATAGCTTGAAGAGATATTGGTAAAATGGCAAAAAGCAAGTAAGAGCACACATATATACATATACAGACACACACACATGCAATAGGATATCACTCAGCCATGAAAAAGAGATCTTGCCATTTGCAACACCATGAACAGACCTAGAGAATATTATCCTAAATGAAATAACTCAGAAAGAGAAAGACACATGCCATATGATTTCACTTATATGTGGAATCTAAAAAAACAAATGAACAAACAAAGCAGAAACAGACCCATAAATACAGAGAACAAATTGATGGTTACCCGAGGGGAGATAGGTGGGGGGCTGGCAAAATTGGTGATGGAAAATAGGAGATACAGGCTTCCAGTTATGGAATGAATAAGTCACGGGGTGAAAGGTAAAGAATAGAAAATATAGTCAGTAATACTATAATAGCATTTTATGATGACAGATGGTAGCTACACTTAGGGTAAGCATAACACAAACAGCTGTCTGAATTTCTATGCTATACACCTGAAACTAATGTAACATTGCATGTCAACTATACTTCAATTTTAAGAATAACCCAACTTATCCTCTCAGATAAATATATGGGTTTAAGGCTTCACGTTGAATTGGTGAAAAGACCCAAAGCCTGAGGATAAACAGATCACAAGAAAACTACAGACCAATATCTCTATGAATACAGATGCAAAAAAATCCTCAAAAAAATACTAGCAAACTGAATCTAGCAAAATATAATTATTATATATCATAACCAAGTAAGATTTTCCCAAGAATGTAAGATTGGTTTAACATCTGAAAATCATCTATTATTGTAATATTGTGTATTAATACAAAAAAAACCCACACACAATCACCTCAATATACACAGAAAAAGCATTTTGCAAATTCCAACACCCTTTTATAATAAAAACACTCAACAAATTAGGAATTGAGAAGAACTTTCCCAACTAGATAGAGGGGATCTAGGTAAACTGAGTTTCATCAAGATTAAAAAGTCTCTGCTACAAATAATACCATCAAGAAATAAAAAGACAATCCACAGAATGAAAGAAAACATTTGCAAATCTTAGATAAGGGACTGATCAAGAATATATAAAGAATTCTTAGAACTCAAAAAAATAAAAAAAACCAACCTAATTTTTAAATGGGCAAAAAGCATCTGGATATACATTTCTCCAAAAAAGATATACAAGTGGGCAATACCACATGAAAAGATAAGCAGCAATCATTAGGCATTAAAGAAATACAAATCAAAATAATGATATACCATGTCACACTGACTAGAATGACTATAATTCAAAAAAGTGTTTCTGAGGATGTGGAAGTTGGGACTTTCATGCATTGACAGTAGGAACCCAAAATGGTAAAATTGGCTTGAAAAACAGTCCGGTAGCACCTTAAAATGCTAAGCACAGAAATATTATATTATCCAGCAATATACCCACACAAAATATACCCACACAAAATTTGTACACAAATATTCACAATAGTCAAACTGGAAACAATCCAAATTTCCATCAACTGATCAATGGATAAATAAAACCTAGTATATCGATTTCAGGCTGAAGGATGGGTCATGGGATCAAGACTAAGCTCTGAGTCAGTTTCTGTGTCTATGAAATGGAGAGGATAACAGTCCCTTCTCACAGGCCCTGGCTGTCATGGGATTAAAGGAGTCAAGACATGGGAAATACTGAGCAGGGTGCTTGGCACACACAGAGAAAGTGCTGGATAAACTTTGGCAGTTAACTTCTGTCTTCATTGGGTTTCCTCAGAAGCAGACTCAGAATTTTTTTTTTAAAGATTTTATTTATTTGATGGAGAGAGAGAGAGAGAGTGAGAGAGAGAGAGAGAGAGAAAGAAAGAAAGAAAAAACATAAGTAGGGGGAGTGGGAGAGGGAGAAGCAGGCTTTCAAGCAGAGCAGGGAGCCCGATATAGGGCTTGATCCCAGGATCCTGGGATCATGACCTGAATGGAAGGCAGACACTTTACTGAGCCACCCAGGTGCCCTACAGACTCAGAATTCAAATATGCAAGATATTCTTTCAAGAAATGACCCTGGGAAGGACGGGAGGGTGAGGGGGTGGTTGTAGTGAGACAAGTAAGAAAGGAAGCCTCTGGAGGGTATGTTAATGAGCAGGCCGTCCCTGCAAGCACTGAAGGGTTAGGGGCTAGGGGATGGGCCCTAGGTATTGGGGGGGGCAAGGTTGCTCAGCCGTGGCCTTCTGGCCTACCCTGTGTGCAGGCAGAATGTGGGATTGTCGGGACTAATTGTAGTCATGACTTCATTCATGGTAAGCACTCACCCTGTTACCAGGTGACTGGGGATCGACTGGGCAACAGGACTGGCTCAGGCTAAAGGGGTGCAGGTGGGCCCCGGTGTAGTACAGACATCACACAAGGTTAAAAAAAAGAAGAAAAGAAAAAACAAAAAACCCTAGCATATCCATACAATCCATACAATAGTATACTATTTAGCAATAAAAAGGAATAAAGTATTGATCTATGCTAGGATGTGAATGGACCTTGAAAACATAATGTCACGTGAAAGAAGCCAGTCACAAGACCATATATTATATGATTCCATTTAAGTGAAATATCCAGAATAGGTGAATCAATAGAGACAAAAATAGATTAGTGGTAGCCTGGAGCTGTTGAATCTGGTGATGGAAAAAAAAAGGAAGGGATAACTGCTGACGCATATGGGACTTCTTTGAGCGGGTAACACATGTATTCTAAATTACACAGCCTTGATGGTTTGCACAACTATATTAGAAACTGTTAAATTGTACACTTCAAATGGGTGATTGAAAAGTGTATAAATTTTGTCAGTGAAACGTTTTTTTTAAATGACAGAGTTGAGGAGTGCCTGGGTGGTTCAGCAGGTTAAACAAATGACTCTTGATTTTGCCTCAGGTCATGATCTCAGGGTAGTGAGATTAAGCCCTGCATGGGACTCTGTACTGGGCATGGAGCCTGCTTAAGATTCTCTCTCTCCCTCTCTAAAAAAAAGAAAATGAAAGAGCTGAGCAGGGACATGGACAAAGTTGGGGACATTAACACCTCCATTTCAATAAGTGAAATACTCTCTCACCAGAAAAATCAGCAGAAAGTATATATAATCTAAACAATACAACCAACTAAGTGGTTGTAACTGACATTTATAGAACACTCCAACAAATACTATTCTATCTATAGTAGAATATAAAATTGTTTCAAGCACAATTGGTGGATCATCCACCAAGACAGATAATATGCTAGGCCATAAAGCAAATCTCAACAAATTTAAAAGAATGGACCGACCGTTTCTGTTCCCTCAAAATTCATACACTGGGGCCTTAATTCCTATTATGATATGGTGTTTGGAGATGGGGTCTTTAGGAAGTAACTGATTTTGAATGAGGTCAGGGAGGTGGAGTCTCCACAATGGGATTAGTGTCCCTGTGAGGAGAGGAAGAAACTAGAGCTCTCTCTCTCTCAGCCATGTGAGGTCACAGCCAAAAGGCAGCTGTCTAGAAGTCAGGAAATGAACTCCGACCAGAACATGACCATGATGGCATCCTGATCTCAGATTTCCAGCCTCCAGAAGTGTGAGAAACAAATATTTGTTTAACCTATTGAATCTATAGTATTTTTGTTATAGTAACCCAAACAGACTAATACAAAAATCATACACATTGTGTTCTCTGATCATAATGGAATCAAACTAAAAATCAGTAACAAAAAGACTACAGGAAAATCTTAGAATATGTGAAAATTTAAAAACATATTTCTAAATAATCTATGGGTCAAAGAAGTCACAAAGAAATTTAAAATTTTATAGAACTGAATGAAAACATATCAAAACATGTGGGATGTAGCTAAAGCAGTACTGAGAGAAAATTTTATAGTACTAAATGCTTTCATTAGGAAAAGGGGAAAAGTGATGTCAGCAAAATGGAAGGAGTTTTCTACCATCCTCCCTACCAAGAAAACAGATTTTGACCATCATCCTCAAATAAGAATACCTTTATGGAAGTTCTAGCACACCACTGGAACAAAAAAATCATAGATTGAACACACTGTAGAGGATAACAGGAACTGTTTCACTTTACCCTTGTTACCCCCTCTCCTAAGTTCGGTGCCAAGAAAGATCTCTCAGCTAGCAATTTTTCCTTTGGGAAAAAAGTGAGAGCAAAAGAGAGATCCCCAGCTTCCCCAGTTGTGCAGGATGCTGCCAAAGAGGCCCATTTCTTTTCCACTCCATCCAGAATACTAGAGTGAATTACATGACTGAGAGGTGAGAAGGGGTTGGGAATACAGCAACAAAAGCTCAGAATGTATTTAAGGTACACATATCCTCATCACTTCATGGACTCCATGGGAAGACTGCCCAAGAGCTTCTGGGGATACCTTGCCTGAAGATCAACTAGCCCAAGGGCACTCCCTCAATGCTTCAAACAGCTCACCCACACACGTAATACCCCATTGCCAACCTGCACATGCCCTTAAGGTGGCAAGCATAAGCCTTTGAAGATGGTTAGTGAACATGTGAAGAAAGCTGGCCCAATGCTTCAGAACTGATATGAAGTATACAAACCTGATCATTCAACAAAGACCGAGGGAGAACAAAGAGGAGGCTGCCAGCACCACCTGCAGCATCAAGAGAAAGCATACGGTCTTAAGAATTCCTCTTAAAGAGCAAACAAGGAATGTAGAGCAGGCATACAGAGATACAGAAATAGACATAGACATAAATAAATATAGATAGATATAGAAAAGATCCAAGAAAACCTCAGAATCCCTAGCAGAGTTGACAGAAGATACTTCTCTCCTGAAGGTAACCAATTAAAAACTGGAAGAGATTACCATCCTTCAAATGTGAAGACAGTGATGCCAGACATGAAAAATCAAAGCAACATGACACCACAGAGAAATACAATAATTTTCAGTAACCAACTCCAAAGAAATGGAAATCTGTGATTTGCCTGATAAAGAATTCAAAATAGTTGTTTTAAGGAAGTTCAATGAGCTATAATAAAACACAGAAAGACGATCTATGTAATGTACAGCTGGTGAGCGTGAGGACCAGCCCGGCCTCATGATGGGCGGGAATTAGCCTGGGGCTTGGGAATGGAGCGGGTGCCTAGTGGAGGAAGGCAGAACCCAGAGGAATGGGCTTTTTGAACTTCTCCTGTCAAACAGAGCACAGGGAACTGGTACAGGTGACCCAGGTAGAGGAGGACAAGGTGATGGTGTTGATGGATGGGTCTCTGAAGTTGGTGACCCCAGTCCGGGGGCTTCGAACTCCAGAGATCCCCATGACCGAGGCAGTGGAAGCTGTGGCTATGGTCGGGGGTTGCCTCCAGGCCTTTTGGAAGCATGGAGTGCAGGTGTGGGGTCCAGGCTCAGACCAGCTGTTGTAGGAGCTGAGAGACCCCACTCTCACCTTCCATCTGCTTGACTCCCCGAGGCCTGTGGTGGTGGAGACACGCCCAGCAGATGACCCCACTGCCCCCAGCAACCTCTATATCCAGGAATGAGTCCCTGGGGGGTGGTATTGGGAACCACGCCCTGCGCCCCCATCCACAACGGACATACTTAGTGGTTGTGATACCCACTTGTCTCCCAATAAACATGACTCCAGCCAAAAAAAAACAACAAAAAAAAACAAAACAAAACAAAGAAAAACACAGAAAGACAATTTAATAAAATCAAGAAAACATAAATGAACAAAAGAACTTTAACAAAGACAAAAATTATTAAAAAGAACTAGACAAATTCTAGAGATGAAAAGTAGAATGAATAATGAAAAAATGCAATGGAGTGCATTAAAATGAGACTTTATCAAGCTAAAAAATGAAATGACTTATTGTCAAGTTCATAGAAATTATCTAATTGGGACAACAAAGATAAAAGAATGAAAAATGGTGAGGGAAGACTACATAAATTATGAGATACCACTGAATGAAACAATTTACACACTTTAGAACCCCAGAGGAACTAAGATGGAAGAGGGGGGCAAAAAAGTAATCTAAAGAAATGATGGCTAAGAACTTCCCAAATCTGAAGAAGAAAAAGATACAGAAAATGGAGCATAGGGATGCCTGGGTGGCTCAGTTGGTTAAGCAGCTGCCTTCGGCTCAGGTCATGATCCCAGCATCCTGGGATCGAGTCCCACATCGGGCTCCTTGCTCCGCAGGGAGCCTGCTTCTCCCTCTGACTCTGCCTGCCACTCTCTCTGCCTGTGTTTGCGCTCTCTCGCTCTCTCTCTCTCTCTGACAAATAAATAAAATCGTAAAAAAAAAAAAAAAAAAAAAAGTTTAAAAAAAAAAGAAAGAAAATGGAGCATAAAGTTCATTTCAGTAAATCATAACTGAAAACTTCCCTAATCTGGGGAAGGAAACAAACATCAAAATCCAAGAAGCACAGAGAGGTCCCATTAATTTCAAACAAAAGCTGGTCATCACCAAGACATATAACAGTCAACTTCACAGAATAAACAGAAAAGGAAAGCAGCAAGGGGAAAAAAGTCCTTAACTCACAAGGGAAGACCTATCAGGTTTACAGATCTGTCCACAGAAACCTAGCAGGTCAGAAGAGAATGGCATGATATAGTCAATCTGCTCAATGGGAAAAATATGCAGCCAAGAGTACTCTATCTAGCAAGGCTGTCATTGAGAATAGAAGGAGACATAGTTTCCCACCCAAAACCTATAGAGTTCATGACCCCTAAACCAGCCCTGCAAGAAATATTAAAGGGGACTCCTGAGTGGGAAAGAAAGACTAAAAGTAACAAAGACTAGAAAGGAACAGAGAAGGAATGCCTAAGTGGCTCAGTCAGTTGACTGTCTGATAAGATTTTGATTTCGGCTTAGATCTCATGGTTGTGGGATCAAACCCTGCATCATGGTCCATACTTAGCATGAAGTTGGCTTGAGATGGTCTCTCTCCCTCTCTCTCTGCCCCTCTCACCGGACAATCTCTCCCTCTCTCTCTCAAGATAAATACAATCTTAAAAAATATGGAATAAAGAAAATCTCCAGAAACAATGACTTAACAAGTAATACAATGGCACTAAATTCATATCTATCAATAATCACCCTGAATGTAAAGGGACTAAAGGCTCCAATCAAAAGACACAGGATATCAGAATGGATTTTAAAAACAGAATGGATTTTAAAAACAACAACAAAAAAGTTCATCTACATGCTGCCTACAAGAGACTCATTTTAGACCTAAACACCCTGCTAGATGGAAAGCAAGCAGATGGAGAACCATTTATCATGTTAATAAAGGTCAAAAGAAAGCCAAAATAGTTATACTTGTACCAGACAAAGTAGATTTTAAACCAAAGACTGTAACAAAAGATGAAGAGTGCCACTATATCATAAAAAAGGGACAATCCAACAAAAAATTTAATAAATTTTAAAATATTTTTATTTTGGTTTTCTTAAAGAGTTTATTTATTTATTTGACAGAGAGAGAGAGATCACAAATAGGCAGAGAGGGAAGCAGAGAGAGAGGAGGAAGCAGGCTCCCCACTGAGCAGAGAGCCTGATGTGAGGCTTGATCCTAGAACCCCAAGATCATGACCTGAGCCAAAGGCAGAGGCTTAACCCTCTGAGCCATGTGCCCCCAAATTTAACAACTGTAAATATTTATGTCCCCAAATTGGGAGGACCCAAATATATAAATCAATTAATAACAAACATAAACATTGATAATAATGCAATAATAGTAGGGGACTTTAACCTATAGCAATGGACAGATCATCTAAGCAGAAAATCAACAAGGAAACAATGGTTTTGAATGACATATTGAATCAGATGGACTAAACTGATATTTAAAGAGAGGATTTGATCCTAAAGTGGCAGAATACACATTCTTTTTGAGTGCACATGGTATATTCTCCAGAACAGATCACACACTGGTCACAAATCAGCCCTAAACAAGAAAGAAAGACTGAGGTCATACTATGCATATTTTCTGATTTCAGCTCTATGAAACTTGAAGTCAACCACAAGAAAAAGTTTGGAATGGAGTGCCTGGGTGGCTCAGTGGGTTAAAGCCTCTGCCTTTGGCTCCGATCATGATCCCAGAGTCCTGGGATCAAGTCCCAGATGGGGGTCTCTGCTCAGCAGGAAGCCTGCTTCCTCCTCTCTCTGCCTGCCTCTCTGCCTCTGATCTCTGTCTGACAAATAAATAAATAAAATCTTTAAAAAAAAAAAAAAAGAAAGAAAAAGAAAATGTTTGGAAAGACCACAAATACATGGAGGTTGAAAAACAACCTATTAAAGAAGGAATGGGTTAACCAAGAAATTAAGGAAGAAATTAAAAAAAAATACATGGAAACAAATGAAAATGAAAACACAATAGTCCAAATCCTTTGGGATGCAGCAGAGTCATCTTAAGATAGAAGTATATAGCAATACAGTCTCACCTCAAGAAGCAAGAAAATCTCAAAACAGCCTAACCTTACATCTCAAGGAGCTAAAAAAAAAAAAAAAGACAACAAATGAACAAATGAAGCCCACAACCAGCAGAAGAAGGGAAATAATAAAGATCAGAGCTGAAATAAATGATACAGAAACAACAACAAAAACCCAGTAGAACAGATCATGAAACTAGGTGCTGGCTGCATGAAAGAATTCATAAAATTAATAAACCCCTACCCAGATCTAGCAAAAAGAAAAGAGAAAGGACCCAAATAAATAAAATCACCATTGAAAGAGGAGAGATCAAAACCAGCACCACAGAAATACAATTATAAGAGAATATTTTGAAAAATTGTATGCCAACAGATTGGGCAATCTGGAAAAAAGTGGATAAATTCCTAGAAATATATAAACTACCAAACCTGAAATAGGAATAACTAGAAAATTTGAACAAACTGATAACTAGCCAAGAAACTGAATCAGTAATCAAAAATCTCCCCAAACATGAAACATCCAAGGCTAGATGGCTTCCTAGGGAAATTCTACCAAACATTTAAAGAAAAGTTAATACCTAGTCTTCTCAAACTGTCTCAAAAAATTAAAAAAGAAGGAAAACTTCCAAACTCATTCTATGAGGTCAGCATTACCTTGATTCCAAAACCAGACAAAAACTCCACTAAAAAATTACATTCCAATATGGACGAACACGGATGCAAAAATTCTCAACAAGATAGTATCAAATCAAATCCAACAGTATATTAAGAGAATCATTCACCATGATGAAATGGGATTTACTTCTGGGCTGCAAGGGTGGTTCCATATTTGCAAATCAATATGATACACCACATTAATAAAAGAAAGGGTAAGAATCATAGGATCCTCTCAGTAGATGTGGAAAAAGCATTTGACAAAGTACAGCATCCATTCCTGATTAAAAAAAAAAAAAAACCCTCAAAAAAAGTAGGAGTAGAGGGAATACACCTCAACATCATAAAGGCTATATATGAAAAAACTACAGCTAATATAATCCTCAATGGGGAAAAACATAGAGCACTTCCTCTATAGTCAGGAACAAGAAAGGAAGTCTACTCTCACCACTGTTATTTAAAATGGTACTAGAAGGCCACAGTAATGAGACAACAAAATGAAATAAAAGGCATCCAAATCAGAAGTCAAACTTACACTATTCACAGAGGACATGATATTCTGTGTAGAAAACCCAAAAGACTCCACCAAAAAATTGCTGGAATTGATACATGAATTCAGTAAAATCAGAGGATACAAAATCATGTACAGAAATATGTTGAATTTCTACATGCCAATAATAAAGCAGCAAAATGAGAACTCAAGGAATTGATCCCATTTACAACTGCACCAAAACAAGAAGATACCTAAGAATAAACCCAACCAAAGAGGTAAAAGATCTATACTCTCAAAAATATAGAACACTTATGAAAGGACCTGAAGATGACACAAAGTAATGGAAATAGATTCTCTGTTCATGAATTGGAAGAAAAAATACTGTTAAAATACCTACACTATCCAGAGCAATCTATACATTTAATGCAATCCCTAGAAAACACCATTAGCATTTGTCACAGAGCTAGAATTATGCTGAGTGAAAGAAGTCAAGCAAAGACAGTTAATTATCATATGGTTTCACTGACTTGTGGAACATAAGGAATAACATGGAGGTCATTAGGAGATGGGAAGGAAAAGTGAAGGGGAGGAAATGGAAGGGGAGATGAACCTTGAGAAACTGTGGACTCCGAGAAACAAACTGAGGGTTTTAGAGGGGAGGTGGATGGGGATGGGTAAGCCTGGTGGTGGATATCAAGGAAGGCATGGATTGCATGGAGCACTGACTGTTATATGTAAACAATGAATCTTGGAACACTACATCGAAAACTAATGACACATTGCATGGTGACTAACATAACACAATTAAAAAAATAATAATAATAAAACTGAAAAAAAAAGAATAAACAATCCTAAAATTTGTATGGAACCATAAGACCCCAATGGCCAAAGCAATCTTGAAAAAGAAAGGCAAAGCTGGATGCATCACAATTTCAGACTTCTAGTTATATTAAAAAGCTGTAGTCATCAAAACAGTATGGTACTGGCACAAAAACAGATACATAGACCAATGGAACAGAATAGAAAACCCAGAATTGGACCCACAACCATATCATCAACTAATCTTTGACAAAGCGGTTAAGAATATCCAATGGAAAAAAGGACAATCTCTTCAACAAATGGTGTTGGGAAAGCTGGACAGCAACATGCAGTAGAATCAAATTGGACCACTTTATTACACTCTACACATAAATAAATTCAAAATGAATGAAAGACCTAAATTTGAGACAGGAAACTATTGGACTCTTAGAGAAGAATACAGGCAGCAACCTCTTTGACCTCAGTCATAGCAAGTTCTTACTAGACATGTTGCTGGAGGCAAGAGAAACAAAAATGAAACTAAACTACTGGGATTTCAGATATAAAGCTTCTGCACAGTGAAGGAAACAATTAACAAAACTAAAAAGCAGCCTGTGGAATGGAAGAAGATATTTGCAATTGACATCTCCAATAAAGGGTTAGTATCTACTATCTATAAAGAACTTAACAAATTCAATACCCCAAAAACAAATAATCCAGTTTAAAAAAGGGCAGAAGACATGAATAAATATTTTTCCAAAGACATCCAGATGTTTAACAGACACATGAAAAGATGCTCAATGTCACTCATCATTAAGGAAAGGCAAATCAAAACTACAATGAGATATCACCTCACACCTGTCAGGATAGCTAAAATTAACACAGGAAACCTCAGATGTTGGTGAGGATGCAGAGAAAAGGGAACCCTCTTACACTGTTTATGGGAATGCAAACTGGTATAGCCACTCAGGAAAACAGTATGGAGGGTCCCTCAAAAATTTAAAAATAGAACTATCCTATAATCCAGCAATTGCACTACTATATATTTGCCCAAAGGAAACAAAAATACAGATTTGAAGAGACACATGCACCCGGATGTTTATATCAATGTTATCAACAATAGTCAAATTATGAAAACAGCCCTAGTGTCCATCAACTGATGAATGGATAAAGATGTGGTGTATATAAACAATGGAATATTACTCAGCCATCAAAAAGATTGAAATCTTGCCATTTGCAATGACGTAAATGGAGCTAGAGTGTATTGTGTTAAGCAAAATAAGTCACTCAGAGAAAGACAAATACCGTATTATTTCACTCATATGTGGAATTTAGGAAATAAAACAGATTAACATTTGGGGAAAAAGAGAGACAATAAAACAGAGTTTTAACTACAGAAAACAAAATGGCAGTTGCTGGAGGGGAGGTGGGTTGGGGATGGGCTAAATGAATGATATGTATTAAGAAGGGCACTTGTGATGAGCCCTGGGTGTAATACGTAAGTGATGAATCACTAAATTCTACTCCTGAAACCCATATTATACTATATGTTGACTAGAATATAAAAACTTAAAAAAAAAAAAGAAAGAAAAAGAAATGGAAAAAGAAAAAGAAAAAAAGAAAAAAAAAGCCTCCTGTGCACTGTTGGTGGGATTATAAACAGGTATAGCCACTATAAACTGTAAGAAATTCTTCAAAAAATTAATGAAACTACCATATGATTCAGTAATTCCACTTCTGGGTATATATCCAAAACAAACAAAAACATCATGCTGAAGAGATATCTGCACCCACATGTTCACTGCAGCATTATTTCCAGTATCCAAGATATAGAAACAACCTAAGTGATACCAACAGATTAATGGATAAGGTAAGTACGATATGCGCACACACACAGAAATATTATTTAGCCATAAAGAAAGGAAATCCTGGGACGCCTGGGTGGCTCAGTGGGTTAAGCCACTGCCTTCGGCTCAGGTCATGATCTCAGGGTCCTGGAATCGAGCCCCACATAGGGCTCTCTGCTCAGCAGGGAGCCTGCTTCCCTTCCTCTCTCTCTGCCTGCCTCTCTGCTTGCTTGTGATCTCTGTCAAATAAATAAATAAAATCTTTAAAAAAAAAAAAAAAGAAAGAAAGGAAATCCTGCCATTTGCAATAACATGAATGGATCTGGAGAGCATTTTGCTAAATGATTTAAGTCCAACAGAGAAAGCAATATTTGTATGTTCTTATTTATATGTTGTCTAAAATTAAAGAAAGAACTCATAGAAAAAGAGATCAGATTTGTGGTTACCAGGGGCAAAGATGTTGGGGTTCAGAAATTAGATAAAGGTGGTCAAAGGTTTGTACCTTTGTATGAGTTAAAAGATAAATAAGTACTAAGGATGTAGTTTATAACACAATGATTATAGTTAACACTGCTATATGGTATATTTGAGAGTTAAGGGAGTAAATGCTGAGCATTCTCATCATGAAGAAAAGAACATTTTTTTCCCTTTTTTTTGCATCTATATGAAATGATGGATAGTAACTAAATGTATTGTGGTAATCATTTCACAATATATACAGATCAAATCATGCTGCGTAACTTAAATTTGTACAGGACTGTATGTTAAGTGTATCTCAATACATATGGAAAACATTTGGAAAAAAAGAACATTAAGAGTAGTTAAAGTGAAGGAGTCCTCTTCTTCCACTGCAACAGTAGGATAAAGTTAAGTATATTACTAGTATAGGTGAAGAGAGAGACATTTAGTCATTCCTTTGACAACATTCATTAAAAACAGAAAATTTTCGAAGAACTGTTCTCAGGTAAAGGGAAAACAAAAATAAATAAGATAGAATCCTCACCTCTGAAGAGCTTGAAATATAATGGAAGTACAGACTGATATAACTACTTTGATATAAAAACAAAGTGCTATGAGAATACTTATATACAGTAAGTTCACCTTTGATGAAATGAAATTCATCAAATTTTAATACGAAAAATGTGTCAGATTTTCCATAGTGGAGAAAGGAAGAAAGGAATTAAGTATAGGAAACAAAGTGAACAGAAAGGATCTTGAAATTGAAAGTGCATGTTACTTAGGCTGTTGCTAAGTGATTAAGAGAACAGGTTTTAGAAACATGCAAGATCTAGACTGAATTCTAAGCCATTCTACTTTTTTAGTATGTGATCATGAATAAATAACCTAACCTCTATAAAAATGAAGGTAATAGGTATTGCTTTTAGCACCGTTGTAAGAATTAACTAGATGTAAGTAGGATAGTCAGCATGGTATCTGTCCTATAGAAAGTAAAAGATAAATGGTATTTGTCATTTTAAAGTAAGTCAATTCATTTTGTAAACTGCAAAACACTACACTAATATAAGGCATTATTTTTTTCTGAAATGTAATGAATAATTTAAAAACACATCTAAATATGTAAGCATTTTATAATATGAAATATTTCCCAAGTACTAATATCTAAAAGCAATTCTACTCTTAAAGCATGCTTATATTTATATTCGTTCAATATTTAAACAAAGGAATACACTACATACTTCTGAAAAAAACTAGATGTTTTAATAATTACCAAAATATATTTCCTAATATTTATAAAAAGTTGCAGTTAGGGGTGCCTGGGTGGCTCAGTTAGTTAAGTGTCTGCCTTCACCTCAGGTCATGATCCCAGGGTCCTGGGATCAAGCCCCACATCAGGTTCCCTGCTCGGTGGGGAGTCTGCTTCTCCTCTCCCTTGGCCTGCTGCTCCCCCTGCTTGTGCTCCCCTCTTTCTGCCAAATAAATAAATAAAATCTTTAAAAAAAAAAAGTTGCAGTTATACTTCAGTTAAAAAAATTAAACTAAGAAAACCCAGAAAGTTGCACCTAAATATTATTAGCTACTTTACCTATAATGCCACAAAACCTACCTTTTCTTCTCTTTCTATTTCAAGTTGTTTCTTAACAGACAAAAGTTCATTTTTGAGATTAGACAATTCAGACTCCTAAAGGAAAAAAAAACATGAAATTTATAGTGTATCCATATATTTCTCAAAACAGTGAAAATGCTAATGTTTCATATATATTTAGTTTTACAGAGAAATAAATTCACTCATAAAATATATATACTTTTTTACTATGTTCAGTTAGCTAACATATCGTACCTCATCAGTTATCTATGTAGTGTTCAAAGTTTCATTAGTTGTGTATAACACCCAGTGCTTACTTTACTGACTGATATGAAGGCTGCTAGTTGAACATGACTAAAGATTTCATTTAGACAAATTTTAATAGTTTCCTAAAGAAATATTTAACACTATGTATCTCTCCTTCTCACCTTCTCCCAATCTATCCCATTCTTCCTCTCCCAATCTCTATGAAGCTCCAAATTTATTTGTAACTGGAGTTTGTATTTATTCATTTGAAAAGAAGAGTTTATCTTACATTTCAGAAAATAAAACTGGAAAACCATTTAACTATAACACCTGTAAGATCTTTTTTAAATCTAAGATTCTTTGATTCTACAGATCAAAAATTATGGTTTTATTTAATATTATTCTTTACCATCAGTCATGTTGATATGAAAATTGGCCTTATTGCTATTTGTTCTGTATCTCACCAAAGAT
Organism: Mustela lutreola; assembly: GCF_030435805.1. Lineage (NCBI taxonomy): Eukaryota > Metazoa > Chordata > Mammalia > Carnivora > Mustelidae > Mustela > Mustela lutreola. The sequence continues at coordinate 98,376,781 of NC_081299.1, read as the reverse complement.
GCTTTCACTGATGACTGTTCTTGTTCTTTGCTTTTATAAAGTCCTAGTTCTGAGTCTCTTTCTTCAACTATTTTATCATATTGGTGCTATATTAAACAGAGAAAATACTTTAAGTATATTAGAACACAAATAAATTATGGTTTTTTAAAAAAAGATGTTTATTTATTTATTTAACAGAGATCACAAGTAGGCAGAGAGGCAGGCAGAGGGAGGGGTGGGGAAGCAGGCTCCCCGCTGAGCAGAGAGCCTGATGCGGGGCTCAATCCCAGGACTCCGGGATCATGACCTGAGCCAAAGGCAGAGGCTTTAACCCACTGACCTACCCAGGCGTCCCATAAATTATGTTTTAATAATACTAGTATCCTTATACATTTTATATTCACAGAAAATGTCAATAAATTCCATTATTTATATATATATTTGACCTTTTCTCTAATTTTTAAGTCATTTTTATTCAAATAAACAATGAAAACATAGAAAACAGTCTTGAAAATAGTCAAACACAAGAACAACAAAAAAATTATTTTTAATTGGAAATGTTGAGTTGCATAATTTAAAAAAAGGCTATAAACACCAACCTCTTAGAAGAGTAACTGATTCCAGACCCAAATCTGGGGCAGGAAATACAAGATGAGTCTTGAACATGTTGTTATAATAGAAAGCAAAAAAGCGGTCAAGTCAAAAGGACTGGCCAGCTAGTTTGAAGAGTCTCCCACTGGCCAAAAAGGGAACAATTTGGGTGTCAAGGATTAGACTGGATTGAGACATACCAAATATGTTTAAATCTCTGAGTTCACAGTATTTTATGAATTTTTAAAATACTATTAATATATGTTTAATCCTCATTGGCTACCTCATATGTTATATCCCACCAACAATTTTAAGGATGAATAGGTACGTATAGCCCACCTCTTATTCCAGATCTTGAAGGGAATAAAGCTGAATTCAGTAACAGAATGATTACTTTTATAACAACAACAACAAAAAAGGACAAACACAACAAACATGAAGTCTTTCATCTATTTATACCATTGATAAAAATTTGTTTAGCCTAATGTGTGTTAGACACACATAATGGATATATTTATATCCTTTACCAGATACATATTCTGGGGATGTACTTAAATAAATAAAAGGTGTAAAGTGCTATAAGAAGAGTATTAGGAAAATCCAGAAGAAAAGTGATTACTTCCATGCATAACAGATGACAAGGAGAGGGATTCTCAAGGAAGGAACACTCAAATTCAGCTTTGTGTGGTTAAGATCTAAACTTAGAGAAATGGAAAATCAAGAGTATTCTAGCTGTAATCAGTCATTATTGCAAATTTTCTGACAAATCAGACTGCTATCTTGATTTCACCATCTTTATGCATAAATATGGCTGCAATTAATAGTTCTCATTACACACACACATTACCTTATGTTTTTCCATAAGTGCTACCATTTCAGCTATTTTATGTTGACATCGTATATCAATTTCTTTCTGTAATTTTACTGCTTCATTGGCTATTACTTTTGCTTTCTCAACCTATCAAATAAAGTATTTCTTAAAATTAATGCACAGAAAACAAATTTAACTTAAATGCAAAGACCATATATACTACTTACATAAAATGCAGAAATCAAACACCAGGAAATTAGGAAAGCCAAGTAAAAGATGCATTACTGTTTGGGTTTATTTTAGGGTGTCCTATCAAGTGCGATGATAGTATAACACTATAATGACCACTTAATCTTTTCAAAATAATACATTACTTAATACACAAATACTTAGAATAACAAAGATACTTTTTAACTGTCACATATAAACTTATTAAATCTTTTAAAAATCATAACTTCAGAATTGCTTTTCTCTTAAAATGCTAATAAACAAATAGTTTTAATAAAACAAATTTTCAAACATATTTAGTTTTTCCTACCTCTTCTAAAAGATTTTCTTCTGATATATTTTTGTCCTCAATTTTTTTTTGATAGTTGTCAGTCATTTCCTTAAATTTCTGTTTGGCACCTTCTAGTTCTAATTCTAATTTACTGACCTTTGAGTAAAGAAAATAGCATTAACATTAATAAATGTGCACTACTTGAAAATATTCTATATTCACTTTGTGGTTTTGTGACTCTTAAAACATTACTTATTCATTGAAATTATGGCTGAATCATTTTCCTTACAGTTTTCATAGGGTGAGATGTGATTTTTCACAAAACCCCTAAAATACATATTTAGTCTGACAAGTAATATTTTTAAAGTAGCCATATTTTCATTTATGATCTATTATCTCAGCAATATTTAAATTATTTGTTCTGAGGTTCAGGTTTTGTTACAGTGACTATTCCATTTGGATAGAACACCCATGTGATTCAAAGTAAAAGCATGTTCTGGGCGCCTGGGTGGCTCAGTGGGTTAAGTCTCTGCCTTCGGCTCAGGTCATGATCTCAGGGTCTTGGGATTGAGCCCCACATCAGGCTCTCTGCTCAGCAGGGAGCCTGCTTCCCCCTCTCTCTGACTACTTGAGATCTCTGTCTGTCAAATAAAAAAATAAAATCTTTTTTTTAAAAAAAGCATAGTCTTTTTTAAAAACAGCTTTGTTGAGGTATAATGGATATACACACAAAAAACTATGCATATTTAATATTCACAATTTGATTAGTTTAGACATATGCATACACCATGAAACCATCACAATTAATATACATAATGTATCACCTCCAAAAGTTTCCTTCTAGCCCTTTGTTTTCTACCATAAAAACAATTTATCATGAGATCTATCCTCTTCACAAGTTTAGAAGTTCACAATATAATATTGTTAACTACAGGTACTGTGCTATACAGCAGACATCTAGAACTAGTTTATCTTACTTAACTGGAAACGTTATACAACGTTTCCCTTCCATTTCCCCCTGCCTTTTACCTATTCTAATCTCCATTCTAATCTCTGTTTCGTCTAATCCTTGCTCTTCTTTATAGCTCTACTGAATAATTATATATTATTTTTTTAAACTATTTTTATTGTTTTACGTTACTCACCATACAGTAAATCATTTGTTTTTGATATACTGTTCCATGATTAATTGTTTGTGTACAACACCCAATGCTCCATGCAATCCATGCCCTCCTTAACACACATCACTGGGTTCAACCACACCCCACCCTCCTCCCTTCTAAAACCCTCCATTTGTTTCCTGGAGTCCATAGTCTCTCATGCTTCATTTCCCCTTCTGATTCCCCCCCTTCATTTTTCCCTTCCTTCTTGTAATGTCCTCCATGCCATTCCTAATATTCCACAAATAAATGAAACCGTATGATAATTTAGACTTTCTGTGTTTGACTTATTTCACTCAGCATAATCTCCTCCAGTCCCATCCATGTTGTTGCAAAAGTTGGGTATTCATCCTTTCTGATGGCTGAGTAATATTCCATTGTATATATGGACCACACCTTCTTTATACATTCGTCTGTTGAAGGACATCTTGGTTCTTTCCACAGTTTGGCTATTGTGGACATTGCGGGTATGAACACTGGGGTGCATATGGCCTTTCTTTTCACTACACCTGCTTCACTACACCTGTTCACTTACCTGTATCTGGTAAATATCCAGTAGTGCAATCATAGAGTCAAAGGGTAGCTCTATTTTTAATTTTTTGAGGAATCTCCACAGTTTTCCAGAGTGGATGCACCACCTTGCATTCCCACCAACTGTGTAAGAAGGTTCCCCTTTCTTCACATCCTCACCAACATTTGTTGTTTCCTGTCTTGTCAATTTTTGCCACTTTGGCTGGTGTAAGGTAGTACCTCAATGTGGTTTTGATTTGAATCTCTCTGATGGCTAATGATGATGAACATTTTTTCATGTGTCTGTTAGACATTTTTATGTCTTCTTTGGAGAAGTGTCTGTTCATATCTTCTGCCCATTTTTGATGTGGTTATCTGTTTTTTGAGTGTTGAGTTTGAGGAGTTCTTTATAGATCTTGGATATGAGCCCTTGATCTGTAGTGTCATTTCCAAATATCTTCTCCCATTCCATGGGTTGCCTCTTTGTTTTTGACTATTTCCTTTGCCATGCAGAATCTTTTGATCTTGATGAAGTCCCAAAAGTTCATTTTCGCTTTTGTTTCCTTTGCCTTTGGAGACATGTTTTGAAAGAAGCTGCTGTGGCCGATGTCAAAGAGGTTATTGCCTATGTTCTCCTCTAGGCTTTTGATGGATTCCTGCCTCACACTGAGGTCTTTCATTCATTTGAGTTTATCTTTGTGTATGGTATTAGGGAATGGTCGAGTTTCATTTTTCTCTACATAGCTGTCCAATTTTCCCAGCACCATTTATTGAAGAGACTGTCTTTTTTCCATTAGATATTTTTCCCTGCTTTGACCATAGAGTTGTAGGTCCATATCTGGGCTCTATTCTGTTCCATTGGTCTATGTATCTGTTTTTGTGCCAGTACCATGCTGTCTTGGTGATCACAGCTTTAGAATATAACTTGAAATCAGGCAATGTGAGGCCCCCAGCTTTGTTTTTCAACATTTCCTTGGCAATTCTAGCTAAACTCAGGGGACTGGTTGAAATGGAGTCCCCCACTCCTTTGCCATCTTGGGAATCTCTCTGATGCTTTTTTAAAGTTTCTATTTCTTCACTGAGATTCTCCATTTATTCATTATAAACATACCCTCCTTTTCATCTTTGAATATACTTATAAAAACTACATAAATGCTCTTATCTCCTAATTCCAACATCTGGGTTACCTTAGAGTGATTTCCTATTGATTTATTTTTAATACTACTAATGGCTATCTGTGTCATCTTCATTTTAGGACTACCACAACCAATGCTGCTATGAATATTTTGTGTATTTCTCTTGATTCTACCTATAGTAGGCTGAATTACAGGATATATGTTAGTTACTTTTCTATATGATTCCAGAAGTTTGAGAATTCTTTTCATTTTTAACACAATGTTTATATATTTTTAATCTCAAATAGTATTAAAGGAAGGTATAAGATTTTTGTTTTCCTAGAAAATGAACATCCTTCAAATACTGAGAACTACTGTTTTCCATTCAAGACTCAAAAACTATTTGAGTACTTACTTTCAGTTGCTATTCAAGGACTTAGGAATATGATAATAAACAAATTAGGGCTCTTGACATCATGAGCTGACATTCCTTAGCTTTAATTTTTTTCTGTAAAATCAATGTAGCAGGATAACCATATATAGACCTTCTATAATATGTAGATTCCAAGGCTCTACTCCAAACCTACTCAATCTCAGATTTGAAAGTATGGGTAAGGAATATGAATATACACATATACCACACATATTCATATATTTAAGCTGCTTAGAGTGTTCTGATACAGCTAAGTCACAGACAAGCACTCTATTAAAAAAAATGATTCCTACAATCTCAAAAGAATTTTTGAAAATAACTGCTACAATATAAGAGTATGAAATTCCTAAGTTTTCATCTACTTACTAGTATTTTAGAAACAAAAATAAATATTCCAAATACCTTTATCTCATAAATATTCAGTTGCTTGCTTTCTGCTGTGCCCCTTTTTTTTAAGGCCTTATTCTGTAAAAAATTAAAGAATTATGCTTAGTAACAACATGATTCCATTTTTGCATTGCCACTGACTTAGACAAATTACTAAAGGAAAAGAAGGCATTATTCTTTAAAAATGTAGTGAAAAAATTCATTTTCTAATAGTTTAATTTGGAGAATCAGTACCTACCTCTTGCTGGAGTTCTTCAATACATTTGCTTTTATTTTCAACTTGTTTCCTTAAATTGTTACACTAAAAAATTATGAGAAAATTATTTTATTCAATATTCCAGTCAAAATAAGTAACTTTAAACTAATAAAAAATATTGCGTAAAATAACAAAAAGGTCACTTCAAAAATTATGTAGTTTAGTAATTCCATTAGTGTCTAAAATTATGTGATCAAGTAAATTTTAATAAAGATTTTTCTCAATAGAAATTTGAAATTCTCCACATTTCTTAACCTACTTGAAGAACACATGAATTCAATTACTTTAAGGAAAATGTGCCTTTTGCTCAATCCTATATAGAAAGCTTAATTGTATTATGAATTAGATTTTGAAAAGCTATAGCCAGAGGTAAGATTAACTGTAATTTGCCTTCATCTTTACTCATTATTCCTCATTTCTCATTTCTGAGTCTCTTTTACTTTTATATTTGGGGAAGGGGAATAATGTGATATTCTATCTCCTCATAACTGCATTCTAACTCCTCTTATAGAAATACCACCTAACACTTTTTTTATATCACACTTTGGGAGATTATTTCACTTCAGTACACATGCATGATTGGACTAAGAGGCATTAGGCTAAGAAATAACTGGACTACCGTAAAAGCAGAACAGATTCCTAAAACATTACAGATAATGTAAGTTGTACAAATTTCCAAAGTAGAAAAAAATTCTAATGGAAAAAAAAATTTAATCTTTCAGCACAAAATACTCTATTAAATATTTTTACTGCAAAACCCATGTGTAGTCATAATCAGCTATTATTCTAAAACTGAGTAATACATGGCACAGCTGCTTAATAATCTTATTTTTAATATGCCCAACCCCTAAAGTCTATTTCAGAGAACTCAAAAGAAAACAAAGGAAGAAAAGCTACAGAAAAATGAGAGACATTTTGGTGATTTTCATGCCAATTTTACTGGTATAAATACATTAGTAGGTGCAATTATTTGTATATACAATTTTAACTTTTTTTAAAAAATCAAGGATTTCCAATTCTGGCCAAAAAGCCACCTGTATATCCTGAACAACCTTCCTGATAAAAAATAATTTAAAAGGAAATGGCTACAAAATGAGGAAACTGCTTACTTGAAATTATAACTTTAAAGTAATAATAGCAAGTTTGGGGTAGCACCAAAGCCAGTTATGGACATCTGCTGAAACTACCTAGTGTAAGGGAGACAGAAGATAAAACTTAGAGCTCACTAAAGGTAAGGAATTCAATAAGACAACCCTGCCTAAAGCCACATACTCAAAAGACTACCTATTCAATGAAAATATTTTTAAAAAATAAATCTGACACACAGAAGGGTCACAATAAAACTTGTCTGTCTTGATGCTAGCACTGAGTGAAAGTTATCAAAATCTTCCCTGAGAATTTGTAGCCATGAGGTAGCCTTATATGAGTTTATAGCCTAAATTCATGCTAGCTCTATGATTTGGAAAAACCTAAAATGGAAAATTTAATTTAAAATGGTTCCTGGTGAACAGTGATCCCAAGACAATCTTTTTGGGAAGATACAAACTCCAACACAAGCCTCAAAGAATTCCCATAGATAAAATTCCAAAGAATTATAACAACAACAAAACAACAAAGAACTGAGACTCAATGAGTAAACATCAACAGAAAGAACAAAAAGCACAATCAGACCTGAAAGGACTTCAGACACTGGTATTCCTATAAAGCCATCTTTATAACTGGCATTACTACAATCCAAAAATAAGTGTATGCCTTACTAAAATAATGACATCAAAACTATCAACTTTGAATGTAATTTGACTGCCCATCTCACTCTCCCTTCTTTCTGAATAAGACAATGAAAATTAAAATAACTTGTCACACCTTTTAAATTTAAACAATCTCCAAATTTAGGGCTAATGAAGGTAAATATATTTGGTAGAATGTCCAAAATTCTTGAAAAGGATTTAAACTACCATAGTTTTGTGGTTTTTTCCCCAATCACAGTTCATTTCTAAGTAAAACAATTCACATGCATAGAAACAAGGAATTTTACTCACCAGAATTCTAGGAATTAGAAAATGGCATTATCAGAGGTCAGAACTTCAGAGAGTGAACTAAACTTTTCCAGAGGATACTTACTATAGGTAAGAAGGTCAAGTTTAGGATAAATATGTGGAGACACGAGAAGTGAATTGTGATGAACAGCCAGACAGTAAAAACACTTCACAACTTCACATAAAGGGAGCAGAAAATTTTCTGTAGCTCCTTTGATTATATGAATGAGAAATATGTCTAACAATAATCTTTAAAAGCATCTTGCCACTCTAAAGATTCTGCCAACAAATGCAGCTGCTGAGAATGTAAAATTTGGGGAAAGAAAGAGATAACTAAAGAGGAATTTCATGAAACTTTTGCTCTTTGAAGCACTGTACAAAGCTCCTAAACCCAGAGCTTCTTCAAAGAAACCTGCAGTAAAAATCCAAAATTATTCCTTGAAGTCTTCAAAGAGATTTGATATCTCTTTGTACAGGACAGTGTAAAGACTGGTCTTAAAGAACGTAGTCATACTTTTGATACAAAGTCTCTTTTCTCAAAAATGCTTTTTGCAATTTGATAATACCTTGTTTTCTAAGATCTTCATTTGTTTTTCTTTTTTTAAAACTTCACATTCAATGTTGCGTGCCTAAAAAACATTATTTGCCATCATATTTAAAATGTTAACAGAATTTCTACTTTCTTCTGAGTATCTTTCAGAAATAGAATTATAAAACTTCATCTTATATTTCTATAAAATATACATACTTCCAGTTTATTTCTGTATCCTTTTTTAAAAAAGAAATTGTCTTTAATGCTTTTATGTTAATGCTTATCACTTTTAATTTTAGCCCAATATTATTTTGTGATTTTTATCAACTTTCTCAGTCTACCTTGAATTTTTTAAAGTTGTCAAATGTCTATAATCTTCTTGTCTTTAACAAACACTTGTTAATCTGAACCTCAGAACAACCCAATGATAAAGTCAGGTATTATTATCTCCATTTTAGGGATGAGAAAATAAGCTCAGAGAAAGCAAGTATGAAATAATATAAATGTCTGAACTAAGATAGTGGGTTGCAGGGGGAAAGGTATAATGAATGTCAGGTAAATTTCTGAGACCTACTTACAAACTGGATTCTTTCTAGGAAACTGTTTCAGTAAGTAAATTGAAATCCAACCACGGAAAAAGATTAAATGTGCCAACTTGTCTTGCATTTTGAGCTTTTTCCCTAACTCATCACTAATATCTTGTACATTGGTAAAATACATTTAAATTCTTGATAAATGATTTTTACTTTAAACACCAAATTCATGTTTTTTCCCCATCACAAAATGATTAGTGTCTTGAAGCAGCCTCTGATGCAAATCTTAAAGTAGTAAATTACATAGCAAATCTTCAGGAGATTAAATTCCTTTTTTATAAATATGAAACTGAAAGGAAAAATACCTTTTTGATAGAAAAAAATTGTGGTATAGTTTAAAGAATGCCAGAAAGCCAGCACTACTACTTCTTAGTTATGTAGTCTTTCAAAATTTTTTACCTTTTGGAGGCCCAATTTCTTAATTCATAAAATGAGGACAAAAATAACTTGCAGTTAACTAAGAGAACATATACAAAGAACTAGAATGCTCCTGATATACTGTAAGCCCTTAAAAATACTAGCTCATCTCATCCTTAGAATCTTAGTTGTAAGATAGTCTTACAACTTTCTAAAAATAAATATGACACTCCTCATGTCAAAACTCTTCAATAATGTCAAATTCCTAAATATAGTTTATGGGGCCTTAAATAATCTGCCCTTATATCTCCCAACGTTCATTTCCCCTATCCTTCATCTCCCTGTGCTTATCTCTACCTTCAGCTTTCCCTACTCCCTCCACTATTACTACTATTTTAAACTCCACCTTTCAGTCAAGATGAACTTTCCATGGTTTTTTAAATATGACATTCTCCAGGTACCTGGCTGGCTCAGTTGTTAAGCATCTGCCTTTGGCTCAGGTCATGGTCCCAGTGTCCTGGGATGGAGTCCCACATCGGGCTCCCTGCTTGGCGGGAAGCCTGCTTCTCCCTCTCCCACTCCTCCAGCTTGTGTTCCCTCTCTCACTGGGTCCCTCTCTGACAAATAAATAAATAAATAAAATCTTTAAAAAATAAAAATTAAGAATGAACAAATATGACACTCTTATACTCTGTATGTAGTGTGTGTGTGCTTATAATTTATAATATTCCCTGATATATTTGAGTCCATCCCTCTGCCTTCCAGTAATTTCTATTAATCTTAGGTTTCAAAGTAAATGTCACTTCTTCCAGGAAGGTATCCTGACTCAACTTTTGATTAGATGCTCTTTGTATAGGCTCCAGGAAGAGCTACTTTGGTCTGGCCACCATTCTTTCCTGAGAAGACTCTGTTAGTGTAAATCCCATAGTAATTCTGTTAAATCCATGTAGTTTGATGGCAGCTGATCTGTCTCCAGGAACAGACAGGTACACAGCTCAGGCTTCACCAAATTACTCTATCCCTTAACCACAATGACTAACTTAGGAATAAGTAAGTAAAATTAAACTAGAGCAAAGTCCTCTCCAAGATGTTTTTCGGAGCTTTCAAGACACTTTTTTTTAAAAAGCTTTCCAACTAATTCCAGTGCCTTTCACATCTTTTCCATTCCATTCTTAGAAATTAAAATGTGACTTCCCTAGTAATAATTAAAAAAAAAAAAAAACCACCTTAACTGAATCATACAGTATCCACCAGAAAAAATGAAGTCTAAACTGGGCACTGAGAACAGTGCCTGCATGGGTAGATAGCTAATAATACGTGTGAGTGAATGAAAAAACACAGTCAAGGCCTTCACAATCTAGCTTCATCTATTTTGGCAAATCTTCTCCCCCCTATGTATACTATATACTATAATCATGTCACATACTTTGTACCATTTCACTTTTGTGACATTCTTCCCTAAAAACTTTCTTATCTCAACTTGTTGAAATCATATCCACCAAAGCACAACACAAACTTATCAATTTATCAGTATGTTCTTTACTACTAAAATATGAATGCTTTTAGCCTAAAAATATATATCATTAAATATTAAGCATTTATGAAAGAAATTTGTAATTATGCCACTATTTCTTCTACATATAAACCATATAAGCAAAATAAACTAACGCTGCCTATTGCTTTAAGGTCAACTGCATACAATAGTCCCTATATCGATAGCATACTTTTTATTTTTTTAGACATGTGGTATTGATTTTATGATTTGAAATTGGTATACAATTTATTAATATAACATACATTTTCTTCACTCTTGTCCAATTTACATTTAACTTCATCTCCTTTCTGTTTTAATTCTTCTCTCACAGATTCCAGTTCATTTCTTAAAGGAAATGGAAGAGTGACATTATAAAAAAAAAAATGTCATATATTTGTTTTATTGCTTTTCTGGGATTTCTTAAAATGGTTGATTATTATATTTTTTGTTGGTTTAAATTATTTTGTTTAGTAATTTTTCATGTATTATTGTCAACAGGCATACTTCCCCTCCTACACTTAATTCCCTTATACATTAATGTATAATTATATACATTATATAATGTATAATTATCTTATACATTATACATTTAATTTGAAACTAATTATCTAGATCCTTTAATCCATTAAAAAAGAAATACTTATTTCTTATTTAACTCAAGATTTCACTTTACTCTTTTCTTTAAGAAGTCATAAATTAGTCATCATCTAAAATGTAGTCATAATCTAAAATGTAGTCATAATTTTATACAAATAAATTAGGGACATAAATGCAAGTGATTTTAATGAAGGACTACATGACTGAGATATTTACATAGACAAACATCCTTACATAGAGAGAGGGTATCTCTGGGAACACACACAAGAAACAGTGATACCCCTGTAAGACAAAGAGAAGGTAGTTTCCTTTCCCCATGTTCCCCCTTGTTGCTTTGAATTTTGTGCCATATGCATATATTGTCTTTTCAAAATTTTTTAAATTAAAAATCTGCCTGCTGCACATGAACGCAATGGTATTTTTGTCTCAGATACTTGAAGCTATCTCTAATTATAGTCGCTCTGGCTAGCATTAATATGTTGCTGGGTTTAGGCTGTATGCACAGAATACTATTCAATCATATGGAATAATTGGCTTTGTAAAAACTGAATCCATGATATTTACACTTTAACTGAGTATTAAATTTTTAATTGACATATTCTTACTTTTCCTATATATTTATATTTAGAGTTCTATAAGTCTATATACAAAAAAATATAATCAAAATAATCTGAATTCTCTTAAATAAAAAGCAGCTTTTCCCCAAATTAAGTCTTCACTTTTTATCCTCAAAATGTACAGTGCCTTAGTCACTGAGATCCAACCTAAAAACAACTTCTCAGCTACTTCTCAATGAGAAAATTGAGCAAAAACGACTAAAGAAATCAATATAGAAATACAATAAAAGATGATTTTCCAAACCTATATAGCACTTTATCCACATTATCTCAATCCTAAATGTTAACAAAATATAAAAAAAAAACTTAGTACTTCAGACTATAAGTACAAACAAGAGCCCCCAAATATTTGAAAATCATCTAAATTAGTAATGGATTAAAAGGAAACAAAATACAAAAACATGTTACTTAGAAAATAAACATGAAAACACTATATATAAAAACCCAAGTCATAGATCCATAGTTGTGTTAAGAAGTAAGCTATCTTAAAATGTTTTTATTATTTGAAAAAGAGAAAGAAAAACTGAATATCAATATATCAATTTGAAAAAGAACTAAAGAAAAGATTAATATTTGATTTTAAGCAAATTTCTAAGTAGAAAAGCAATAGGAAAAATTACCCCCCCAAAAAAAGACAATTAGATCTTATACAAAATGAAAAAACTCATGTACAACAAAAAAATTACCCAAAGTGAAAGGAAAGTTGGGGGAAATATGTACTGTAAATAAAGCAAGGTAAGGGATTACTATGATTACTATATTTTTTAAAGTTTAAGTAAATCGGTAAGAAAACAATTTAGACCTCAAAATATTAATGGGGAACAGATAGAAGCAATATTAGAAAAAAGAAATTTGAGCAAGTAAGCATAAAAAATTCCAAAGCTTAGCCAAAAAATAAAAATTACAAATCATAAGAACAATGAGTTGTTTTTATCTGTTATATTATCATATAAATTAATGCTAATTCCCAAAACAATTAAAAGATTTTGGAACCATCATTTTCACACAATAGTGGTTGTACTATATGGTTTACAACCAGTATAACCTATTAAAAACCATTTGGATATCAAAAGTCATTGAAACAATTATTCCAGTAACTCAGTAAATTCTATTCCTTGAAACATATCCTATCAAATTCAAAATAAGAAAAAAATCTGTATGCACCAAGTTGTTAATTATAGTATTGTCGATGATAGTGAAAAATAAGAAAATATAAGTAACTAAAAACAAAAAGGATTAAAATAAATACTGTGATATCCACTTGACTTGAAGTGGATATATTGAAGTGGATATTTAAAAGATGATTTAAAACATGGACAATGCTTAAAAATATTAATTTTTAAAAAATTTCTCTTCTAGGCTCCATAGCTCTGGGGTTACAGCGCTGGTCTTATAAAAATTTCTATTCTAAATTTTCTTGTATACAATTACTTTCTTAAATACTAAATATAAGAAAGTTCAGGATGCTTTAAAATTAATCTCAAAGTCCAATCTTACTATTTCAACACAAAGAACAAAAGACATTACAATTTAATTTTAAGCAGAACTCTAACATAGTAATTCTAATTTTTTACTTTATACCATACTTAACATTAAGTATTATCTAAATTGACTCTAACAAATTAACAGAAAAGAAGTACTAAAATCTTTTGCCAAAAAAGTCAATTCATTAGTCTTGCCTTAACTGTGTTTCCGTTTCTTCCAGTTTTTCTATTTGTTTCAACATCCTTTCTTCTTGCTTTTTGCTATTCTAAGGAAATAATCAATGTTGTTTATATTATTTTGTTTCAACAAAAATAAAATTAAAACTATTATTTAAAAACCTTTAACCATCAACATAAAATTTAGTTGTATGTAAAACAAGACAATGGGCTATTTACCTTGCATAGTTTCATACTATTTTTCCAGCCTTATTTTAATTATTACCCTAACAATCTCTACATAGCAGCTAAAAAATAAAACAACAACAACAAAAAAAAATTTACAAGTTTTACTTGCTGTTTCCCAGTGATAATATAAGCCTTTTATCCTCTATTCATATTGTTGTGGCTTAAAGGAATGTTTTTCCATTCACTGATATCTACTGATCTCACAGTTGCTCATCTTTTAAGGCCAAAATCAACACTATACTCCCTCTGAAGCCTGCTCTTTCACGAAGGGAGAAGAGCAATTCTGTCAATTCCAGTAACACTTAGTCTCCAAAGAACACATATAATGTAGTATTTTGTTTAAGCTACTTGAGTATTTAGTTTCTCTATTGAGCCATAAGAACTTAAAGAGGAAGATAGTCTATTCACCATTGTATCCTTCACATTTTTACATGATTACTTAATAAATACTTGTTGAATAAATACTCCATAAAAATCTTGATGCTTAAAATTCGATTAACTATATCAACAGATATAGTCTCTAATATTCTGTTCCCCATTATTCACCACCAAAATCAATATGCATCTTTTTCTTTTGAAACAAAGTATCAGCTCTAACATAATCAGATTTGTGAAAGTGAAAGAATCTTGAAAGGTTATCTATTCTAATACCCTAATTGTACAGATTAGAAAACTAAGTCACTGGTACTTTATCAACTCACATCAATATCTTCTTGCTGTTTCTTGATTTCTAGGGCCATATCACTTGTTTCTTGTGCTAGTTCTTTGTTCTCCAGTGAAAGCCTGTTGCAGCTTGAATTTAGTTCAGTAGTCTTAAGCCTATTTTTTAAAAACATGTCAGACCTAAATATTTACCTATTAAATTATATGATGTGGAATTTAATTCAAGATAATTTTAGGGTAAAGAGAGAAAGGGCTGGGAGTATAATAAGATTGGCCATTAGTTAAGTTTTGAAGCTGAGTGATAAGTACATGCTGCTTCATTACATTTTTTCCTCCACTTTGTACATGTTTAAAATTTTCTCTGTTTTATAAGATGTCATATTTTCTTTTACAAGATGTCATATTTTCTTGAATATTCCCTATATACCCCATACTCTATATTTTTCCACAAATTTTGAAGTATATATTATTTTCTTCATATAATTTTTTTGTCTATAGTATACTGTCTCTTAGAAACTGTTCCAACTTCTGGTGATTTGATTAAAGTAGTCATGAGGCATGAACTATCTTCAATAAAATATTTTCATTAAAATAAATAAAACTTGGTTTAACTTCTGTACACAACACTTGAACTGCTCTTACAAGGTCCCAAATATTCTACACTGGAAGAGAAATTACTGCTATTATTGGTGGCAGTCAGGATCAATTTTAAATGAAAGAAGGGGACTGTGTGGCTCTATGAAATGATTTCAGCAGCATCTATTATTTTCTCCAAATTACCAGTACTGGAAATTCATCAAAGAGTAGATTCAAAAATGAAAGTGTGAAAAAGCAAACATATCAAAGATTATATAAATTTATACTAAGTATAAATAACTAACCAGTCCATTTATTAAAAGGAATTTTGGTTAATATATTAATTTTACCCATAATTTAATGACCTGTATTTTAGTCACTTCAACAAAACAATCTATGAAATAATTTAACAAAACAAGCAAAATAACGAGGTAGAACTGCAAATGATTATTTTTATCAGGAACTATCTCCAAGAAAAGTAATATAGTGATCTTCTAAATAAGTTTTCCACTTTGTGATGTACTTTTTATGTTTAGGATATATACATATCACTGCTAATTTAATTAACAATGAAATTAATAAATTATTTTTATCTCTAATTAGGAATAAAACACAAATTTAACTCCAAATAAATAGTGAATATAACTTACTAATTTATTATTAACTATCAGAAAGCTAAGAAATTGAATACATAACTTATTTATAGAGAAAAAACTTACTTCTCATTTTCAAGCTCAGTTTTCAGCTCTTTAACCTGTTTGGAATAATGCTGTTCACTTGTCACAATGGCAGTTAACCGTATTTCCAAATCATGTACTTTTTCCTGGAAAATGTGTATAATCACAGCAAACAGGTTTTTTCTTTTTTACAATTTTCTTGTTTAAAATGTGGCCACTTGTATAATCAAGTCAAATATTTGACAATATTTTGGTTTAAAATGTCAACTTTTAAAATATAATAGATTTAATGCCAAAACCATTCTGATTATAGAAAAAAAAGCAATGACAAATGTAATTTAAGTGAATTCCATTTTGATATTCTAATGCTCAACCATTAAGATTATATTTATATATTATAAAATACTTTCATCAGTTTTACTCTAGCAGGTAATTAATCTCAAGTAAGATGTTCTATTAAGTAAAAGTATATTAGTTAATGAAATCAGGTAAAATCTTAAAAACTAATCTGTTCTGGGGGCACCTGGCTGACTCAGTCAGCTAAGTGACTTCACCTCAGGTCATGATCTCAGGGTCATGATCGAGCCCCACATGCAGCTCCATGCTCAGCAGGGAGTCTGCTTGTCCCTCTCCCTGCTTATGCTCCCTGCTTATTTCTCTCTCAAATAAATAAAATCTTTAAAAAAAACCTATATTGTTGTTATTATTATAAAAATATAATTACAATGTAATGCTATTACATACTGAAAAAATACTTTTTTAAAATAAAAATATATTCTAAAATTATAGTATGAGAACTGTAAAAATTATAAACAAAGAACTTAATAAAAGTAAAATATTCAATCTATAAATACTAAAGACATCAAAAATGTGATTGTTATAAACTACGGCATTATGTATACTATTGATATCATAATGTCAATCTTTATCTCCATTATAATATGAAGATTCTCTAGATTTGTTTCAAACCAATCACTAGTATATTAAATGTAGCAGGAACGCTTCCTTCGAAGGAATTGTGAGAAGAAATCCTACACAAAGCAAATCCTTCACAATACCACAATCTATTCTGTAAATCTGTATTCTCTAACAAAATGTTGGAAAGAAAATATCTTTTTTAAACAAACCTCTCTGGTTTGGAGAAGACCAGTTAGTTCTTGTTCTGCTCCTTTTAATTCTTCAGCTATCTTCTCAAATTGTTTCTTTTCATCTAAAAGCTTTTGGTTTTCTGCCTATTTAAGAACATTAACGAATCATGACAGCCAAAGCACATATATATGTAAAATAATAAAAATGCCTAACTAGAGCAAAGACAATTATAGCTAAATAAAAAATTAAAAAGAGAGAGAGAGAAAACAAGTCATAATTAAGTAAATTCCAAAACTATATATGATGACAGAAGATTCAATGGACAAAGTCCTGAAGTTTTCATTGAAAAAAAAATCATGCTGGTCACTGAATTCAAAATTCATCTAATACATAAATCACTCCAGTTTATTAGCATTTATTAGTCACTCACTAGTCCATCAATCCTGTTTCCTTACATTGTACTAAAATGTGTTTCCCTGTAACTTTCATGCAATGGTCATTGTTCTGCTTTCCTTAGTCATATAGAAGTCTAGTTCCTTTTTCACACGATAGCAAAAACAAATATTTGAAGAAAGTTATCAACATTCCCTAACTTTTCTCTTAACCATTCTAAAATCTCTAATTCTTATTATCATTCTTCTGATGAAATGGTTTTGCTTTATTCTCTCAGGAATTCAATGTTCTAGACAAACAAGGTGAACAACTTACAGTCCACAGGCAAAATCCAGCCACTGCACCAGCTTGCATTCCCACCAACAGTGTAGGAGGGTTCCCCTTTCTCCACTGTTGGTGGGAATGCAAGCTGGTGCAGCCACTCTGGAAAACAGCATGGAGGTTCCTCAAAATGTTGAAAATAGAACTGCCCTATGACCCAGCAATTGCACTATTGGGTATTTACCCTAAAGATACAAATGTAGTGATCCAAAGGGACACATGCACCCGAATGTTTATAGCAGCAATGTCCACAATAGCCAAACTATGGAAAGAACCTAGATGTCTATCAACAGATGAATGGATCAAGAAGATGTGGTATATATACACAATGGAATACTATGCAGCCATCAAAAGAAATGAAATCTTGCCATTTGCAACAACATGGATGGAACTAGAGCGTATCATGCTTAGCGAAATAAGTCAAGCAGAGAAAGACAACTATCATATGATCTCCCTGATATGAGGAAGTGGTGATGCAACATGGAGGCTTAAGTGGGTAGAAGAATAAATGAAACAAGATGGGATTGGGAGGGAGACAAACCATAAGTGACTCTTAATCTCACAAAACAAACTGAGGGTTGCCGGGGGGAGGGGGTTGGGGAGAAGGGGGTGGGATTATGGACATTGGGGAGGGTATGTGATTTGGTGAGTGCTGTGAAGTGTGTAAACCTGGTGATTCACAGACCTGGGGATAAAAATATATGTATATAAAAAATATATGTTTATAAAAAATAAAAAATAAAAAAAAATAAAAAAAAAAAAAAAACAGAGAGAGAGGCAAACCATAAAAGACTCTTAAGTCTAGGAAAGAAACTGAGGGTTGCTGGAGAGGAAGTGGGTAAGGGGAATAGGGTAATTGGGTGACAGGCATCAAGGAGGGCACTGGGTATTATACGCAACTAACGAATCACTAAACTCTACCCTTGAAACTATTAATAATATACTATATGTTAACTAAACTGAACATAAAACTTTCTTTAAAGAACTACTTATTGTACTTAAAGAGTCTGAATTTTATCAATAGGAAATGTGGAGATATTTAAAATTTTGATACAGCATACAACATGATCATATTTGTGATCTAAAAGACCAACTCTAGCAATAGTGCATAGGAAGACTCATTTATATATAGGCTAAATATATCCATATATATAAGTATTTACAAATATAATGACTAATACAGGTTGAAAGATACACGATGAAAATCAGACATTCATCAAGAAAAAAGGATACTACCAGAGACAAAGAAAGATATTTAATATTGACCAAAGATCAATATGCCAAGAAGATCTAATAGTTATGTATGAATGTGAGGTTTATAACAAATTCAAAATATGTGAAGCAAGCACTGACATAATTAGAAAGAAACAATTACTAAATCAAAATAGGAGCTCTTAATACCTCTCAGTAAATAATAGAACAGGACAAAAAAAAAAATCAACAACACAGAAGATTTTCAAACACCATCAATCAACTGAATCTGTTATTTACAGGACAATATACCTAACAACAGCAGTGTACGTATTCTTTACAAGTACAGATGGAACATTTACTAAGATATTAAATTCTTAATAAATTTAAAGAAGAAAGTATATTCGCTGACCATATGAAATTAAACTAGAAATGAATAACAGAAATAAAACAGGAAAATCTCCAAACACAGGAAAATTAAATAACAGACTTCTAAATAACCCCAGGGTCAAAGAGGAAATCAAGAGAAATTAGAAAATATTTTAACCTAAATGAAAATGAATATACAATGTAACAAAATTTGTAGAATGCAGCTAAGAAGATGATTAAAGGAAATTTATAGCAATAAATGCTCATATTGGAAAAGCAAGTTCTCAAAACAGCAATCTGTTTCCATCTAAAGAATCTAGAAAAAGATCAAAATAAGCCCAAAGCAAGAAGAAGGAAGGAAATAATAAAGAGAAGAAATCAATGAAACTGGAAATAGAAAAACGGGAAAAATCAATAAAACAGAAATCCAGTTATTTGAAAAAAAAATCAGTAAAATTAATAAACTTTGTATTGGAGCACTGGGTGTGGTGCATAAACAATGAATTCTGGAACACTGAAAAGAAATTTAAAAACTAAATAAAAATTAAAAAATAAAATTTAAAAATTTTTAAAAATTAATAAACCTCTATCAAGACAGTAAAGAAGAAAGAAGACACAAATCGCCAATATTAGTAATGGAAGTAAAGGCAAACACTGTAAACTCCATAGACATAAAAAAAAAAAAAAATCCAAGTAATACTACATATAACTCCATGCACAGAAAGTTGACAACTTTAATGAAAATAAAAATCACAAACTACCAAAATCATCTAAGATAAAATAGATAAACTGAATAGTTCCACAATAATGAAAGACATTAGAGTCATCATTTAAAATCTTGACAAGGGGCACATGGGTGGCTCAGTCAGTTAAGTGTCCGCCTTCAGCTCAAGTCGTGATGCTGAAGTCCCGGGTCCAGCCCTGCATTGGGCTCCCTGCTCAGCACGGAGTCTGCTTCTCCCTCTCCCCCTGCTGGTGTTCTCTCTCTCTCACTTTCTCTCTCTCAAATAAATAAATAAAATCTTTAATAAATAAACAAACAAACAAATAAATAAATACAATCTGGCCAAAAAAGTGTCTCTAAGTTCAGATGATTTCACCCAGAAAATTCTACTAAATGTTTAAGGAAGAAATAATACTAATTCTACACCATCTCTTCCAGAACACAGGAATGAAAGAAATGTTTCCCAACTCATTTTCTGAGGTCAAGATTAGCCTAATTCTAAAACCAGACAAAGATAACTGAAGAAAACTATAGACTTCCCATGAACCTGAAATTAAAAATCAACAAAATATTAACAAAACAAATTCAACAATAAAGAAAAAGAAAAATATACCACACAACTGGGATTTATCCCAAGAACGCAAGGCTAGTTCAATATTCGAAAATCAATGTACTACACCATATTAATATTCTAAAAAAGAAAACTACATGATCATATCAGTAGACATAGAAAAAGCATTTGACAAAATTCAACAGATTCATAATCAAAAAAACGGTCAAACTAGGAATGCAAGGGCACTTCTACAAAAGAAACCCCTATAATTAACATACTTAATGGTGAAACACTGAATGTTTTTTCCTTAAGATCAAAACAAAGATGTACATGTTTACTACTTCTATTCAAGAACATCATATTAGAAGTCTGATCCAGTTCAGTTGGTCAAAAATAAAAGAACTACAATTGTCCTTATTCACAGACAAAATGACTCTCTACATAGAAAATGATAAGAAATGTGCAAAAAAACTCCTAGAACTAATAAATGATTTTCGTGAGACTGCAGGATACAAGATCAGTGCATAAAGCAATCATATTCCTATCTACAGCAATAAACAACTGGAAAAAATACTTTTAAGTACATTTAAAACACCTTCAAGAAAGGAAATATTTAGGTACAAATATAACATGTACAGATCTATACACTGAAAACTACAAAATGCTAATTAAAGATTCAAGGAAGATCTATACAAATGGACAAATTGATACCATGTTCATGTGTTAGAAGACTCAACATAATTACAGCAATTCAACTTAACTTGATCTATAGATTTCTCACAATTATATCTTAATTCTGGCAGGATTTTCTCAGATACAGACAAGCTGAAATTCTATATGATAAAGGAACTAGAATAGCTAAAAACTTTTTAATAATAAAGCTGGAGGAATCAAACTACCCAAATCTAAGATCAATCATAAAGCTATAGTAATTAAGATACTGATACATTGGTGAATTGATAATAGATCAAGAAAACAAAAATAGTCCAGAAACAGATCCACACAAATATGACCAATTGATTTTTATAAATGTGCAAAAGCAACTCAATGGAAAAAGGAATCTTTTCAACAAATGGTAATATCCCCCTAGATCAATCCAAAGAATTTAAATCTTTAAATCTTAAGTATTTCTCAAAACCATCCATTTTTTTCTCACCACCACCTCCCAGCCTAAGCTATAATCATCTCTCCTTTGTCTGTATACTTAACTGTTCTACCTTAATATACTGTTCTCAATATTCCAAGCCAAATGAGCTTTTCAAAATGCAAACCAAGTCACTCCCTACTGAAATTCTTTAGAACTTCCCATTCCTCTTAAAATAAATATAAAATTATCTCTTTTTTTTTAAAGATTTTATTTATCTGACAGAGAGAGCACAAGCAGAGGTAACAGCAGGCAGAGGGAGAGGGAGAAGCAGGCTCTGCCCTCACCAGGAAGTCCGATGTGGGACTCAATTCCAGGACTCTGGGATCATGACCTGAGCCAAAGGTAGCTGCTTAATCAACTGAGCCATTCAGGGATCCCGAAAATCATCTTGATAGGATTCAAAAGGCCATGAATTACCATGTTCCTACTACCTTAACTCTCTAGCCTTATTTTGTACCACTCTCCTTTCACTCCACATTACACACACCATATGCCTTCCTATCAAAGGAACTTTTCACTGATAAACTCTTCCCCCTTCCTAATCTGGATTTCAGTTCAAGCTTTACTTTAAAAAAAAAAAAAAAGGCTCTTCTGACCTAACCAACTAGTTCAAGTCCCTTTAAGGCCTCATACCTCATACCACTGCCTTTATTAGCACTTTCCTTTATTGCCTTTGTCACCATTCAATATTACCTTTGAATGACTGCTTATATTTAAGTGTGATATTTCATGACATAGATACATGAAAGCAGCAATATGCAACCATCTGCTCCCAACTGTACCCTCAGGGTACAGAACAGAAACTCAAAATATGTTTGTTAAATGGGCAAATATATTGTTTTATTTATTTCTTACAACTACCCCATTACATATATATAATTATTTTCCCTATTTCATAGATGGAAAACTAAGGCATCGAGAGTTTAGTTAATTTGCTCTCAGTCATATAGCTAAGAAGTAAAGAGTTGGATAGCAATTGAAACATGACAATTTTAAAGACCAAGATAATTGTGGGGTTTTTTTTAAATTTTTTTAAACTTTATTTATTTGACAGAGATCACAAGTAGGCAGAGAGGTGAGCAGAGAGAGGGAGGGGGAAGCAGGCTCCCTGCTGAGCAGAGCGCCTGACACGGGGCTCAATCCCAGGACCCTGAGATCACGACCCGAGCAGAAGACAGGGGCTTAACTCACTGAGCCACCCAGGTACCCCAATAATTGTGTTCTATTGCTATCCAAATATAACAAAACCCTAAACCAATCCTTATCTGCATAGGAGTGAATCTTTATAGTAAAAATAATGCTTAGTATTCATTCATTCAACAAATTAAAGTGTCAGTCACTATGCTAAGCAGGTACTAAAGTTACAAGGAAAACAGGACATGGGTTCTTAGCCCTTATGGGAGCATACCTTCATTCCACTATTTACTGAGGACCTACTATATACCACCTACTGTACTAAGTAAGGGGAATACAGAAAGGTGAATAAAGTTTTAAACAATTATACAAAAAAAAATTAATTCCACTTGTGTTAAGTGCTATAAAGGAAAAGTTCAGGTGGCTATAGGAACAAGCCATACAGAGACCTAAACTAGATAAGAGAGGTTTATAGATAATATCAAAAGAGGTTACCTAAATTGATATTCAAGTTGAGACTTAAACTATAACAACAACAATGACAACAGATAAGTATGCATTATCAAATCTGAAAGCAATGTAAACATTATTATTCACAAGAGTTGAAGCAAAGCAATTCAATGGAGAAAGAATTTGGAAATAATGATTCCCAAGAGATGGAAGAATTAGGAGTTGCAAAACCAGGCAGAGATATAATAGGTTAAACCCCAAATCAAATATCTGTAATTATAAACAAACTACAGCCTGCTAGGTAAAATCAACCTACAGTCTCTTTTTGTAGGCCCTTGATCTAAGAATAATTTTTACATTTTTGACATTTTTACAAGGTTGCTAAAAATAAATATAAGCAGAGGACAAGAAGGGGGAGGGAAGGTGTGGAAATAGGAGGAGGAGAAGAGAATTAACATTCTGTATATAGGCTACAAAGACTAAAATATTTACTCTCCAGTCCTTTAAAAAAAGTTTGTTGTCCATGCTCCACATGTTGTAAACAATTAAAACATAATTAAGCCTATCCTAGGGACGCCTGGGTAGCTCAGTCGGTTAAGCGTTTGCCTTCTGCTCAGATCATTATCCCAGGGTCCTGGGATCAAGTCCTGCATCAGGCTGCTTGCTCAGTAGGGAGCCTGCTTCCCTCTTTGTTTGCCTTTCCCTGTGCTTGTATTCTCTGTCTCTCTCTGACAAATATATAAATAAAATCTTAAAAAAATTAAAAAACCTATCCTAACAAATTCATTAAACATGATTCTATCTGAACACTAAACATATTTACTGAATATATAACATATAAATCTTCCCCCAAACTGTAGCTTTTTGGCTCAAAGTTTTCACAAGCATACCAAATTTACTATCAATAAATCAATAACATCACACACATACTTGATCTTACTTAAATGTACTGCCAACACACAAATAAGAAACACTTTCATCAAGAAAATTTTCAAAATATATTAAATTTGGTATGATAAGAATGTGGTTTACTAAAACACAAATGTATTTTTTTAATATTTTAGCTTAAAACACTAATATAAAACATTTATAGTGTGAGAGTCTAAGTCTGTGGATTCAATATTATTTTGAAAAGTGCTCTATACTAACAAGAGAAATTATGTACTTACCAAGATTTTTTTCAATTCTTCAAGTTCTAGTTCTTGGTTATTTTTAAGCTTAGTCATCTCTTCTAAAATAAACAAAAGAATAAAAAGGTATTAAAAATCAGATTAAAAGAATAGGAAAGAAGAGACAAGAAATAAGAATACCATCATTTTAAAGGGAAAAAACCAGAGATGGTTTAATGAAACTAAACCACCATAAAGCATAGAGGACGTCTAAATGGGACTATGCAAAAATGATAAATATTAATAGTAATGTTTCTAGAAAGTGGAATTCACAACCAAAAGAACTCAAGTTCATTAACCAAAATAAGCAATGGAGCTATATAAAATATATTCGGAATGAGGTTACATAGCACGTGGCTTCACCTTTACTGCATCATTGTCTAAGTATCTCACTTTTTCATCTTTGCTCCAAACTAAAAAGGAGAAGTGATCCACATTTCTCAAGCTAATTCTGACCATTGTACTCTGGACCTCAATATTCCTACCTCCTCTGAGATTTTAGTTGCTATGTTACCGATATACATGGACTCTCTTACAGGAAACTTTAAATTCCCTTATAAACATCTATTTGAATACAAAACAATATCTGATTGACCTGTCTGTCCTTTCATACTACTGTCAAATTTCTTACTTTGCTTTGCAGACAAACTTGTTTGTTATGTGTACATTTCTTTTTTAGCTCCACGCAAAACTAATGCCTATCTCATTACATTAATTACACCTCTTGTTACATCAACCAAACTATGATCTCAAAGATCACCAATAACCATTTTGTGGTAAAATTCTTAGTCTTCTTTATTCTGGAGCTTTCTGGCATTTGATGCTATTCAACTACTCTACTTTTCTCCCTTTGATTTTCAAGACTTTGCATTATTTGCATTTCCTGTCCTAACTCTTGTTCCTATTTTCATTGCTGACACCCTTTTTTCCTATCCTAAATAACACTCTACAATGCTTTTCTATCTTCTATTAATTCAGTATTAGGCTAATTAATTTTAGAACATTTCCAATTCAAACCTCCTGTTTTTTTCTCCTTTCTTAGATTTTTTTTTTAACTGCCTACAAAATTCCCAAATGATGTCTAGCTGTCACCTAAAATTTTATTCTATCTGAAACATTGTCCTTCCTTACTGTTAAGGGTTTTTAATAACTGGAGATATAAGAGATTTGCTGAAAGTTTCCCAGACTCTGTACATTAAAAATAAACACAAAATTTATAATAATTGCCTATAGTTTTTAAGAAAAAAATCAACAAGATACAAAATCCCACCACATACTCTCAAAGAAAAACCTGTCACAAGCAAAGCTTTAACCACATTTCATTTTAGGTAAAAAGATTTTATTTTTTCAATCTCAAGGATTGATTAAAGACAGTAGACTGAGGGTGTCTCCACATTCTTTTACCCCCAATCCCTTTATAAAAGACAAAAAATATATATATTTACAACATTAATAAAACCAGGCTACCATGAACAAACCAAAAAGTCAAAGAATTTTGGCAGGGAGAGGGGAGACCAACATTAATTCAAAGAAAGCTATGTGAAACACCTAGACCATACCTCCCACCACATAGTGCACCTCAATTTTAATCAAAGATTTAGGAATTGGAGGCAAAGTGATGCAGCAATGCCCCCAAATAGCTCATGATCTCTAAGCAAGATAGACATTTCCTAAACCCAAAAGATTAGCTACCAAGCCCACCTTTCTTTATAATACATTTTATCGCCCCCCACCCCACCCCATATAATCAGAAAAATCAGATTATAACATATGTGGGTGAAAAAATATTTTCAAGTACTTTGATAAGTAAATAATCAAGAATCAACCAAAGTCGACTAAGAGAACTATAATAAATCCAAGAAGGAATTAATAAAGCAAACAGAAGTAGGTATTTTGCTAAGTATAGTATCCAACAGAGTAAATATCCATGAAATAAGTCACCTAGAGCGCTTAGAAATTCAAAATTTGACAACTAAAACCTTAAAAATAACAAAATAAAGCTGAATTAGCAGGGGGAAGTAAAAAAAAAAAATTGTTCCCCAAACCCCCCCCAGAAGAACTAAAAGAGAAAAAAAATTTTGAGAAATTTTAAAATACAAAAGATAGAGCCAAAATTTCTAAAATCCACCTATCAGCACTAACAGAGAGAATAATGACACTAGAAAAGAAAAAATAAGAGAAAAATTTTCAGAACTGAAGACAGACAAAATGTCCTTAGATTCATGAGCTCACCAAATGTACTAGCATAAGTGTGATATGATTCCACTTTTAAAAGATATTCTCTCAAGCCTGTACCACTCAATAGCTTCCAATCTAATTTCTCCAATTCTACCTTTTCCTCACTATAAGCAATCCTCACCCACCATCAAATTTATCTGCCATACAGAAGTTGCAGTGATCCTTTAAAAACATAAACCAGAACATGTCATCTCAATAGTTTAAATTTTTTAATGGTTTTCCTTCAAAGTTAGCATAAAATCAAAATTCCTTTCCTTACTCCTACCTGATTTTGTCCTTATCAGCTCATACTTATTACCCTTTTCATATCACTTCTTACATTCAGTCACATAGACTTTCATTCAGTCAGTTGAATTAACCAAGCTCCTTCACAACTCAGAGCATTTCTACATGTGTTTCCTTCTGACTGAAAAGCTCTCTCCAACTCATATCCTTTATCTCACCAAATCTCACTTATTTATGAGGTCAGTTAAAAGTTATGCCTTATCACCAAATCTACATTAGGCCCTATTATTTTCTTACATGGTTTTATTTTCATTGTCTTCATAACACTTATCCTCATTTTTAATTAAATATTTGTTATTTTATATGTCTTCCTAAATAAAGCACAGATCTCATCATCAGCACAAAGACCATGTCATTAATGTTCCTACTTAAATATCCAAAGCTAAACAAGGAATAAACATCTAAGTCTAAATCTAATAATCAAATAAGAAGCAATACAAAACACTAGAGAATCTGTTATATGACAAAGCAAAAGCAAACATGGGTACAGATACAGAAAAATGACCACAGGAGTAAAACCTGTTTAGAGCAACATTAGATTAAACTGAAGAGAGGAGACATATGAAAAAGCAAAGCAAACTATACCAAGTCAAAAACTGAGAATAAATTGACAAAGACTTTGTGTTTACAGTTGGTTTTAATTTGCTTTGCATGCACTACTTCACTCTTTAAATGAGCAATAAAACAACAGGTGATATTTAAAGAGTTCTAACTCAAGTTTAAGATGACTCTTAAATTTAGAACACAGAATAATCAGATTTGTATTTTTAAAGGAACACACTAGCATCAGTGCAGAGAATCAAAAAGAGACAAAACTAGAAACAAAAATACTGATTGTCAAACTAATACAATTAGTATTGGTCAGAGGTGTGTGGTTCAGACCTAATACCAAGATATAAGAGGTAGAACAGGCTTTATCTGTGGAGGGAAAAAAGTGGTCTTAGTATGAGTCAATGACTGAGACTGCTGAGGGAATGATGGAGGCTGATGGAGGGCTATTCTAACCAAGATGTAAGCCTAAAAATGTGCCATTGAGGAAGAATGCAAAGCGTAGTAGGGAAATAAAGCAATAAGTATAAGAACTATTGCAGTAAGAAAAAAGTTTATGAAAATAAGGCAAAGCTTCTGTTTGGATCCTACTAAATACAACAAGGGATGAACAAAGATGAAGACAAATGAGGGTGATCTGAAGCATGGTTTGATGATTAATCTGCCAAATACAATTTGCGTTCCATTACATTACTCACATGCATCCCTCTGGTAGACTAAGAGAATGTGCTGGAATCTTAAAACCAGAAAGGAGAAATAAGGGCTAAAACTGTTCTAGGTCTGTGGAGATGAAGAAAAAGGGAATGATTCAAAAGATAAAGTTACATTAGTTAGATTTTATGAGCTAGATATTAAAAGTTAGAAACAGCAGCACTGGATAACCAATTAGAAATGAAAGATAAGGAAGGAAAAAAGAGAAAAGAATATCATCCAAGATTCTAATTTTGAGAACTATACTTTCAACCAAGCTAATGCTGAGCACTTATGTCACTGTTACGCTGCTCTCCTACACATAATGCTTTCCACGTTCCACCACCATTCTCTACAACTACCCAAAGCCTCTTTATACCTTAAAGACTACTTTTAAAATCTACCTCTTCTATAGTCTTTTCCAGTTTTGCAGACCACACTATACCTTTGGCTTCCTCTTGTCATCAGCATTAACACATCTCCAGCAGTAACAAATCTGTGAGCATTCACTCCAAATACACAAATATGTATGAAACACAAATATATTATTCATAAATCATATAAATTTTAAAATATAAATATGTCTTATGATATTCATTATAAAACATATGAAAAGCATAAAATTTTAAAAGTTACAATATTTCCTTCCCTTATCCTAATACAAGTCTTGCTCATCTCCACATTTTGGAAACACTGTTCTGATGATTTTATGTGTTCAACATTTCTCCCACAATAACAAGAGATTTCTCAAGAGCATGATATTTTATATCTTGTATATGTTCCCACAACACCTAAGATAATGCTAAGAAACACACACAGAACTTCTTCACAGTTCTAGAAGAATTCCTTATCCAAACATCTCAATATATATTGCTCTGTTTTGAGAAAAATCATCTTATGCATCTGTTTATCTGATAATAAGAGCCATTTAATTTCAATATCAGGATGAATTATTATAAATAAATAATCCATTAAAGATATTTTAAGTTATTCCTTAATATACAACATTCAATTGAAGGAAGATTTAAAAGTTAGATGAAAAATGCATTTATAATCTAATATAAAATAATATCAAAGAAATTATTTATCATTGAATAGTACAATTGTGGATGCTCAAAGATTGGCCTCATCTATAGTAGGAAACTAGGCATTGCCGAAGGAAAAGCATAAATAAGTTTCAAAATTTCATCCAAACATCCTACCAATACAAAATTTCTTGCAATTATCTTAATTACACAAGTATCCAAAGCTAATAATAAAGCTGACAGAAAGTTGTGTAGATAATTTAGAAAAACACCTGCTAATTCATGAGTTATTTTAATTTATAAAGGTAATTCTCTTTGGGGTACCTGGCTCAGCCAGTTAAGCATCTAACTCTTGAGCTCGCTCAGGTTATGATCTCAAGATCATGGGATTAAGGCCCATGTCAGGCTCCATGTTCAGGGGCAGTCTGCTGAAGATTACCTACCTCTCCCTTTGCCTCCCACCCCCTCTTTTGCACATGCTTACTCACTCCCTCTCTCTAAAAATAAAATATAATAAATCTTCTAAAAATGATTTTCACCAAAATTAGAAAATAAAAAAAGAAAAATGTTTTTCTATCTTTGTAATTCTCCACATCCGTACATATCTATAAATATAAAACATAGGAGTTATTAGGATTAGCTAATTAAAGTGTCATAAATTCACAAAATAACTACAGAGCTTCTCTTTTGGCCATGAAATCTGTTAAATATTAACAATACCGTCTGACAAAACGGGATAGCATTTTCCTATAAATAGTTCATAATCCAACATGACAAATTAATAAAATTTCAAAATTCAATTAAAATAGAAGACATTTTCCACTAAGAATTATTAAGGCCTCTAAATCCTAAAATAAGAAATACAGACTACAAATATCTTTTAGCCTCCTTACACTAATAGGTATCTATGAACTGCATAATGGAACTTAAGTCTTTCTTAAGGTTTAAATTCTCTGTCTTGGAAAACTCAAATTAAAAATTACAAAATAATCATTACTGATAGATGACAGAGGAGAAACTATATTTTATTCTGAAATAGTTAATGTTTTTATAATTGGCTAATATTATCATGTACACATGTTATTCTCTAAATCTTACCCAGTTCACTTGATTTCTTCTGAAGCTCCACAGTAAGTATTCTCAATTGATCATCACGTTTTTCCAATCTTGTAAAATATATTAGTTTAAAATGTAAAACATTCTTTTAATCAGAATTCATCTAGTAACTAAAATTGGTGCAGGTTAAAAATATATCTTGCATATTCACTCATTCAATTATGAAACTTTTTTTTGAGTACCTACCATGCCATATAGCATAACACTTCAAAATTAGGTATTATTAATACACAGCTGTATATTAATTACATCTGCACAAAAGTCTTAAAGCTTTTGGTGACAATTTATCACTTAGCTATTGATGATAATCAAATGAATGTGTCTTAGAACTTTGAAAGAGATTGAATATGTAACTACTATTACATCAAATTCTGCCTTAGGAACAATATAAATGTGAGAATTGTGCAATTCACTTAATTCCTCTGGCTTTCTGCTTCCTTATCTATAAAACTAAGGTAATTGGAACAGATGATATTTAAGATCACTTACAGTTTCAAAATTTTAAAGTTGTTTGGATAGAGCAACCAAGAATATATAAGATGAGCTGAGCTTTTTAGAAGATCTAGCTTTTCTTCCTCCACCATACATAAGCAGTAAAGAAAAAATACTGGTCATGACTTCACAGAAAAGCTTGTTCCTCTCTTTCATCCTACCAGACTTAAATAACCCTAGTGCTAATGGGACTTAGGCCTCACTTAGGCCTCTTAACACAGCTTTATAAATACAAATATAAAAAAGTGATTACAGAAAACAAACTCAGTAAAACAAACTCACACCCTATGAAGTTATTTCTACGAAGCTAATAATAATCCACAGTTTAATTAAATATGTCCTATCACTGCATCAGCACTTAATGAGCTTGCCTATTTGAGTCTGTGACAAAGTATGCATAGAAACTATCCTAGAGAATACATGCTGTCTCTTCCCAGAATACCTGTTTACCTAATACAAACTTTTAAAATGTACTCCCACTTTTTACATTAAAAAAAAAAAAAAAAAAGACATGGGGGTTGCCTGGAGGCTCAATGGGTTAGCATTTGCCTTTAGCTCAGGTCATGGGATGGAGCCCCACTTCAGGCACTCTGCTCTGCAGGGAGTCTGCTTCTCCTTCTCCCTCTCCCTCTGCCCCTTTCCCAACTCATGCTCTATCTCAAATAAATATATAAAATCTTTTTTAAAAGAGAGAGACTTGGTTACAGATGCTATAGGAAGTCAGTTGACAATGAAAATAAATGAATATTACAAATAAGTTGTTTTTATTCAACTAAATAAAAAAATTTTTACCTTTGTTGTTCTGTTGTCAATAATTCTTTCAAGTTGCAGATAGAAGTTTTAAGTTCAGTAACCACAAATGAATGACCAGCTTTAGCTTTATTAAATTCTTCCATTTGAGCTTCTTTTTCAGCAGTGAGCTGATATATTTTTTTTGTTGCTACCTGTAAATCTTCCTCTAAAGCCTTTTGAGTACTCTAAAACAAAAGTACAAAATAGATGTTATAATCCAAGGGCCTTCAGGAAAAAAAAAAAAAACTGAAGTCATCTGTTTCTATGATTTTCTGCCTCTCCCTCCCTCCTTATTCAATTAACTCCCTCCACTACCCCACACTCGCCAATCTGAAATGCCCATTCAATACTCCTATTTCAATACACCATTCTTCCAAAGCCAATCTATAGTCCCAACCTCCCAATGGAGTCTTCCTTGCCTGCAGTGTTCTTTTAATTTTTAGAACTACTATAGCAATTTTTGCCTGAATCACCATTGACATCTAGCATGATCTTGTATTTTAATTATACTTCTGATGTGTTTTTATTCAATGTTTTCAATTAAACTATAAGCAGATTGTAAGCTGGGATTTTATCTTCTCTATTTGAAGTTCTGGGTCCTTGTCCATAGCGTTAGCATTCAATAAATATCTGTTGATTCATACTGTGAGGCTTGTCACACACTAATCGGTTTTTATATCATACCACACTTCTTTGCAAAGACATTTTAATATCTTCTAGTTCTGATGTCAAATGATCCTGCTTCTCATTTGATTCTTTTAAGTTTTCATTCTGTAATTCTAAAAAAGAGAGTTGTGGATTGGTAGTACTTAGTAAAAAATATATAACAAGAAAGAAAATTATTTGTTATAATTTTTTTCCTCCATGAGATACTCTAAAATGAAGTATAATTATGCAAATATAAGTGCACTGATATTGGTCATCATCTACTTTTATGATTTTTCAAGATTATTATATCCCAAGCACTCAATGGTGAATATATGAGGATTTTTGGTCCTACATTTTTTAATAACATTGGAAATAACCTAAATATTCAACAGGAGATAAAATTAAATTATGATGGTACATAAACATAATGGTATACCATGTAGCCACTACAAATGATGACAGACTTTATTAATCACTAATTTGGATGTATATTCACAAAACATTACATAATAAAAAGGGCATGTTTAAGTAGTATCTATATAAATAGTGCATATGAAAGGAAACAATACACACAAAAATATTATAAGTAATTTATCTCCTACCAGTGAAATTATTCCATTATTTTATTTTCATCATTGCCCATCTTGAGTTTCAGATTTTTCTAAAATATTACACTCAGGGGCGCCTGGGTGGTACAGTTGGTTAGGCATCCGACTCTTGATTTCGGCTCAGGTCATGATCTCAGGTTTGTGAGATGAAGCCCGGCACAGCTCTGCTCAGCATAGAGTCTGCTTGAGATTCTTTCTTCTTCTCTGCCTCTCCTGCTCATTTTTTCTCTCTCTCTATCCCTCTCTTTCTCTCAAACAAATAAATCTTTTTTAAAAAATAATTTAAATAAAATATTATATTCATATGCTGAAATATTTTTAAAAGCTTTTGACGTTATAGCTAGTGTTTATTAAATACTAAGTGTTAGGTACTAGTCTATGTGCTTTATCTGTATATGTGCATTCACTTTTAAACATCATAAAAACAGCAGGACAAAAAAAGAAGTTCATGTTCTCTTCCCTGGGTTCAAATTATTCTATGTCCTCTTACTAACTACCTGACCTTGGGCATGATACCTAATGAGTCTGTCTCCACTTTTCTCAACTGAAAAAAGAGAATAATGATAATTATTCATATGTTGAAAGGTTGCTATTAGGTTTAAACAAAATAATGCAACCTAAAATGTTTAACAACAGTGTTTAGTATATAATCAATAATTGTTATAGATTATTATGACAATGGTAATGATGGTGTATACTAGAAACTGGACCTTAAAATTCATGGTATTTACAATTAACTGGGCAAGCAGACAAATAATCAATGATATGTGCAGATGGGCACTCACTCAGAAATTCTGGAAATTAATATAGAGAGGGGGCACCCAAGCCAGAAGACAGAGGTAAGGGGAAACTGACATAGAGAAGGTAAGTTCAAGGAAGGCTTCCACACAGTGTCAGCACAGTTCAAACATTTTGAAAGCCAGTAAGATTTAACAAGAGTAAGTGGGAGCTGGGAGAGAAAAAGTATCACAGGTGAAAGAGCATGTACAAAGACAAAAATTATGGAGACAAGATGACACTTTCTGAGGTCTAAAGGAAATTTATTTCAATAGCATGAAACTTAAAGTATGAGGGAGGAATCAAAGCAGATATGATTGGAAAGATAATAAAGACAAGATCATAACAAGATTTACAGGACTTGTTCAAAGGCATATAGCTCCTAAGTCATAAAGACCATAAAAAATTATGAAGGATGTTAAGCAACAAAATGATGTTTTAGGTTTATATTTTTAAAAGTTCCATTCTGGGGGCGCCTGGGTAGCTCAGTGTGTTAAAGCCTTTGCCTTCAGCTCAGGTCATGATCCTGGGGTCCTGGTCAAGCCCCACATCGGGCTCTCTGCTCAGCAGCGAGCCTGCCTCCTCCTCTCTCTCTCTCTGCCTGCCTTTCTGCCTACTTGTGATCTCTATCTGTCAAATAAATAAATAAAATCTTAAAAAAAAATAAAAGTTCTATTCTGAAAATTTGTGTAGAACTGAAAGTGTTAGTGATCCACCTCTGCCATCAAATGCTCTACCACTGAGCTATAGCCCCAGTGGTCCACCTCTGAAAACAAAATGGGAAAAGGAGATCTGGAGGGAAGAAAATGATAATCAAATCTGTGATGTCCACTATGTCCACTATGATACAGTTCTTATAGTCTGATAATCAATGTCTCCTCTGAGAAATCGTAATTACAAACTAGACCATAGGCATGAACTAGAGCTGAATGTATGCTGTTTCAGTGTTCTAAAAAGCTTCAAACCAAAACTTAATTTGAAGTGCTCCTACGTTTACCCAAGATCCCAGAGCTTCTAAGGCAAATTTTCTCTGTAAAAATGTACTTCCAATCCAAGTCTTAAAGAATTTCCACAGATGAAGTTACATGACCTCACAATCACAAGAGGAAAGAAAGCATCACGAGCAGAATCAGGAGAATAACTAAAAGGCAGACTTGGATCGGCAAAGATTTCAGATATTACAATTACTGGCTATGGATTTAAAAACTGTATTATATCATTCTTTAAAAACTAAAAAAAGAAGATATCCATAAACTAAATAAAACTCCTAGAAATGACATATATAAAACTAAAACTGAAAACTTCATTGGTGTAATGGGTAATGTACGTCATTCAAACATTCCTCTAAAAGGAATAAAAATAAAGGATCAAATATTAAGAATATTAACATCATTAAGCTCCTGACAGAATAAGAAATTCTTATTCTTATTCTTATTCTGTCAGGCCAAAAGGGAAAGGGAAAATGTAAATGGGGAGAAGATAAGTACAGAATCAGCTTTTGCCCTGAGGGCATTTGCAGATCCTGGCAAAGCTAAACTTTTGATTTGAAACAGTAAAAAGTTGTTAAGAAAAATAAACATGAAAACCCAAAGACTATGTAAGATAGAGGGCCCAAGAATTAAACCTTTATACAATAAACTGAAACACTCTATATGTAAGGGGGAAGCAAAAACAAACCAATCCTCAAGCATATATGTAACCTAGGTTCACATGATCTGAGGGGTCCAAGGAGCCCCAGGCCTTGAAACTGATTTAAATTTGTATCAGATACGTAGAGGCACCATGCACATGGCGAAAGTAAATGGGAATCCTTCCAGGAGGAAGATATGTTATGCATGTACTAGGCAGGTTTTAAATTATTTCTACAAATAATTTTTTCAAAAAAAATATTAAGCATGGAGTCAAAGACAACAAGGCACCCAATAAAACAGGGCACTCTGACTATAGGACTATAGGAAACAAAAGACAGAATGAGGCTCACAGACATTTAAGATAAAGATGATCAAAAACAAACTGTAACTTTAAAAATAATTTTAGGGGCGCCTGGGTGGCTCAGTGGGTTAAGCCGCTGTCTTCAGCTCAGGTCATGATCTCAGGGTCCTGGGATCGAATCCCGAATCAGGCTCTCTGCTCAGCAGGGAGCCTGCTTCCCTTCCTCTCTGCCTGCCTCTCTGCCTACTTGTGATCTCTCTCTGTCAAATAAATAAATAAAATCTTTAAAAATAAATAAATAAATAAATAAATAAAAATGAAAATAATTTTAAAAACTACATAAAGTAGAATAGCAGATTTGAAAAACAAGAATAACATCTTAATATAAACATCTTAGTTACTAAAAATAAAATGTAAAGGATGATAGTGGGTGAGAAATAAATGAAAAGAGAATTAGTGAACAACAAAACAGGTTAAAAGAAATCATCCAAGGTAAAGCATAGAGGGGCACCTGGGGGACTCAGTCATTAAGCATCTGCCTCCAGCTCAGTTCATGATCCCAGGGTCCTGAGATTGAGTTCCACACTGGGCTCCCTGCTCAGTGGAGAGCCTGCTTCCCCCTCTCCCACTCCCCCTGCTTATGTTCCCCCTCTCACTGCCTCTCTCTTGCTCTCTGTCGAATAAAAAAAAAAAAAAAAATCTTTAAAAATTAAATTAAAAAATAAAAACACAAAGCATAGAAAGGCAAAACTCTGAAAACATGGAAAATAGATTAAAGGCCACAGAAGACAGTTAGAAAATTAACATTTTTTACTCAAATTTCCAGAAAGAGAGAAAACAGAGAATAGGGCAAATACGTTTGAAGAAAAGCAATAATAAAGGAGACTAATTTGCAGAATTAAACTGCAAAATAAAACCCATGTTTTATATCATACTGAAAATGCTAAAAATCAAAGAAAAAAATCTAAAAAGGCACATAAGGGGGAAAAGACACCTTATCTTCATAGAATCAAAGTTACAGAAGAAGACAAGCAACTTCTTAAAATCAAAAAAAAAAAAAAAAAAAAAAGAATGCAGGACGATACCCTCAGTGTGCTAAAAGAAATTCCTAGAAATAACAATGTGCAACCAATATGTGTTATGCAAAAGTAGTCTTTGCAGATGAGAATAAACAAATGTTCAAACAAATAAAATGGAATACAAATTATTATAAGCATATCCACAGTAAAGGACATTATTCAAAACATTCCTTTTTAAGGCAGAAATAATAGATCCAAGTGAAAGATCTGACACGTAAGAATTTAAGAGAGCAAAGAAAAACATATAGGTAAAACCAAATAAATACAGTCTACATAAAACAATAATAATCTTCTCATTATAGAATTTAAACATACAACAAAAATAGAAGGGGCTAGAACCAAATGGAGTTAATGTTCTAAATTCCTTGAACAACCCAGAAAGAAGGTAAATACATTAACTTTACATTTAAAAATAATACACATTGTAATTTCTCCAGTAACCAGCAAATTAAAAAAATGGGAACAGATCCATAACTTTCAAAGTAGTCAAGGGGAAAACCTAGAACAATAACAAATAATGAAACTAGGGTTTCCACTTCCAGGAAGATGGAGTAGATACATTTTTCCTATTCCTTCCAAAACCCTTAACTTTATATGTAAAATAAACATGAGAGACTTTGAATGATGTACAAAATAAAGTAGACCAGTCACAGACCTCTAGATCTGAGAAACAACGTAATAGTAAGACCCTGGGACAAAGTGGGTGTCATCTGGATGGGTTTTTGTTTGTTTGTTTGTTTGTTTTCTGGTTTGGAATTTGTTTTGCTTTGTGTTTGTTTGCCTTATATATCCTAGTCTTAAAGCTGAAGAAGCCTAGAAACATCAATTGGCCCACATGAAAAAGCTATGAAAAGTCTGCTCTCTTTAGCAAAAGGACAAGAGAGGGACACCCTAATAAGACTCAATACCAGACTGGGGTGCCTGGGTGGCTCAGTGCGTTAAGCCTCTGCCTTCGGCTCAGGTCATGATCCCAGGGTCCTGGGACTGAGCCCCACATCGGGCTCTCTGCTCAGCAGGGAGCTTGCTTCCCCTTCTCTCTGCCTGCCTCTCTGCCTACTTGTGATCTATCTCTCTCTCTGTCAAATTAAAAAAAAAAAAAAAATAGACTCAATACCAGACAAGCATGACAGAAAAAAACTGTGACCTCCACCCCACCTTTGGCCCCAATAAAGACCAAAAGGTGAGCCTAGACCTCCAACCTTAGTAAGGCTATGGTTAGGCACTAAAACACTCCCATTAAAGTGGTTCCAGATAAGATCTGTGGTGGTAGAAATTATATGGGGAGCCTGGATGTCTACCGCCATCCAGTAATAAAAAAGCTTCTCCCATTCCCTACTAATGTGGTATCACAGGAGCCCAGTAAAGAGCAACAAATTTCACCAAACCCACGAGGTAATGAGGCTATTACCACATGGTGTCACTGGGACCACAGAGGGAACCAGTACTCCCAAAACAAGTAGTACTAACAAGAACACCACCACCATTCAGGTGTCAACAAAGGCAAATTAAGAAACCTGGCTATGACCTCCACTTAGCAAGAACAAGGCAGCAACCACACTTCCTGAGACAAAAAAGTGTAAAAGGAAGCTAGCTGATCTAGAATCTCATTAAATCTTACAAAACTATCCAGATTTCAATAACAATATCTTGTCATAAGAACCAGAACAATCTCAAACTGAATAAAAAGACCATCAATAGATGCCAACACCAAGAGAGAGAAATTATCTGACAAAGACCTTAAAGCAGCCATCACAGAAATGCTTCAATGAAAAATTGTAAACACACTTGAAACAAAAGAAAAATCAGAAGGCCTCAGCAAAGAAATAGAAAGTCTCATTAAAGATATAAAGGAGAACCAAATGGAAATTTTAGAATTGAAAAAATAATAATAATCAAAATGAGAACCTCAGCATCTGGGCTCAGTGACAAAAGAGAGGGACCAGAGGAAAGAATAACTGAACTAAAAGATAGAAAAACAGAAATTAGCCAAGTGAACAACAGAGACAAAATAAATTGAAAAGTTAACAGACTTATGGTTTCCAGTTTCACATTTAAGGAGCTGGGAAGTGCCACTCACCTTAAGAACAAGTAAAAAGCTGAACAAACTTCAAAATCAACAACTCATCTTAGATCCACAAAAGCAGCAAGATCACAGGGCAAACCACCACCCTCAAAATTGGAGACACTGACAGGAGAATACAGAGAAACAGAACTTACCTTGGAAAAATATTATAAGCTGACAAGTCCTTGGGAACCAGTGCTACAGTAGACAAAACCAAACTCTAATAGATAAATTGCTGGAGGCTCAGGAATCAAGTCTGAGAGTTAAAATCACCACAGGGACACAGTTATAGCAGGGACCTCCATTTTTATGAGTTTTACCACTACAGGCTTAACCAGTTCTCATAATAAATACTGTAGAAAATCCCCTCATGATTTCAGCAGGGTAATATAAGGAATTATTTTGAAATACAGCAGAGCACTATATTCTTAAGATCTGCCCTCAGGAGAAATGATTTTACAAGAACCAAAACTACTGGGGTTTTATCAGAGTCTAACTGACCTGGAGGAACTCCAGGAATGTCTAGTCTCCATCTAAAAGAAGAGAATACTCACTCCAGAGTACTCAAGCCATACTGTCCCACCAAATGAGGGTGGAGACGCAGGGAAATAACTAAGAAATAATTGCAAAATTCGTGGGTCTGAGGCAAAAACTCACTAAGAGACTGAGACCTAATCAAAGGACTAAAGAACATTCCCTCTCCTTCAATGCATTACTTAAGGTTTATTTAGAGACTTTCATTTTACCTACTACATCATGTCCAGCTATCAAAAAATTACAAAGACAGGGGGCGGAGTCAAGATGGCAGAGAAGTAGCAGGCTGAGACTACTTCAGCTAGCCGGAAATCAGCTAGATAGCTTATCTAAAGATTGCAAACACCTGAAAATCCATCGGCAGATCGAAGAGAAGAACAACAGCAATTCTGGAAAGAGAAAAACAACCACTTTCTGAAAGGTAGGACCGGCAGAGAAGTGAATCCAAAGCGACGGGAAGATAGACCCGGGGGGGAGGGGCTGGCTCCCAGCAAGCGGCGGAGCAACGCGCACAAAATCAGAACT
The DNA here is from genome assembly GCF_030435805.1 of Mustela lutreola. Taxonomy (NCBI): domain Eukaryota; kingdom Metazoa; phylum Chordata; class Mammalia; order Carnivora; family Mustelidae; genus Mustela; species Mustela lutreola. The sequence goes on along the minus strand of NC_081299.1, from coordinate 98,337,077 downwards.
TTTAAAAGTCTGTTCTGCTGAGGGACATCGCTCCAGAGGCTAAACCGGGGCGAAGCCCACGCGGGTCAGCGTGGCCTCAGGTCCCGCAGGGTCACAGAAGGATCAGGGGTGTCTGAGTGTCGCAGAGCTTGCGGGTATTGGAACGGCAAAGTCGGCTACAGAGACAGAGCCGACAGTAAGCTCACAGCTCGGTGTTACCTTGAACCGGTCGCAGGCTCGGTGAGCTCGGAGCATGGCCAGAGATCAGGCAGACGGAAGTAACTGGGTGCTGTTCTCTGAGGGCGCACTGAGGAGTGGGGCCCTGGGCTCTCGGCTCCTCTGGGCCGGAGACCAGGAGGCCGCCATTTCTATTCCCGTCCTCCGGAACTCTACAAGCGCTCAGGGAACAAAAGCTCCTGAAAGCAAACCCAAGCGGATTACTCACCCTGGCCCCTGTTAAGGACGGTGCAATTCCGCCTGGGGCAAAGACACTTGAGAATCACTACAACAGGCCCCTCCCCCAGAAGATCAACAAGAAATCCAGCAGAGACCAAGTTCACCTACCAAGGAGTGCGGTTTCAATACCAAGGAGAGCAGCAGAATTCCAGAGGAGGAGAAAGCAAAGCACGGAACTCATGGCTTTTTCCCTGTGATTTTTTTTAGTCTTGCAGTTAATTTGATTTCTTTCTGTTTCATTTTTTTGTTTTTTTTTTTTTCTCAACTTCTGGTTTTTTTTTAACTTTTACCTTTTTCTTTTTTAACGTTTTTTAACTAGTTTATCCAATATATATATTTTTTCTTTTTTATATTTTTCTTATTTGTTTTTTTTTTTAATTCTTTTCTTTTCTTTTTTTTCTTTCTTCCTTTTAGAACCTCTTATTATCCCCTTTCTACCCCCTCACGATTTGGGATCTCTTCTAATTTGGTTAAAACATATTTTCCTGGGGTTGTTGCCACCCTTTGAGTATTATACTTGCTCCTTCATATATTCTTATCTGGACAAAATGACAAGACGGAAAAATTCAACACAAAAAAAAGAACAAGAGGCAGTACCGAACGCTAGGGACCTAATCAATAAAGACATTGGTAATATGTCAGATCTAGAGTTCAGAATGACAATTCTCAAGATTCTAGCCAGGCTCGAAAGAGGCATGGAAGATATTAGAGAAACCCTCTCGAGAGATATAAAAGCCCTTTCTGGAGAAATAAAAGAACTAAAATCTAACCAAGTTGAAATCAAAAAAGCTATTAATGAGGTGCAATCAAAAATGGAGGCTCTCACTGCTAGGATAAATGAGGCAGAAGAAAGAATTAATGATATAGAAGATCAAATGACAGAGAATAAAGAAGCTGACCAAAAGAGGGACAAACAGCTACTGGACCACGAGGCGAGAATTCGAGAGATAAGTGACACCATAAGACGAAACAACATTAGAATAATTGGGATTCCAGAAGAAGAAGAAAGAGAGAGGGGAGCAGAAGGTATACTGGAGAGAATTATTGGGGAGAATTTCCCCAATATGGCAAAGGGAACGAGCATCAAAATTCAGGAGGTTCAGAGAACGCCCCTCAAAATCAAGAATAGGCCCACACCCCGTCACCTAATAGTAAAATTTACAAGTCTCAGTGACAAAGAGAAAATCCTGAAAGCAGCCTGGGAAAAGAAGTCTGTAACATACAATGGTAAAAATATTAGATTGGCAGCTGACTTATCCACAGAGACCTGGCAGGCCAGAAAGAGCTGGCATGATATTTTCAGAGCACTAAATGAGAAAAACATGCAGCCCAGAATACTATATCCAGCTAGGCTCTCATTGAAAATAGAAGGAGAGATTAAAAGCTTCCAAGACAAACAAAAACTGAAAGAATTTGCAAACACCAAACCAGCTCTACAGGAAATATTGAAAGGGGTCCTCTAAGCAAAGAGAGAGCCTACAAGTGGTAGATCAGAAAGGAACAGAGACAATATACAGTAACAGTCACCTTACAGGCAATACAATGGCACTAAATTCATATCTCTCAATAGTTACCCTGAATGTTAATAGGCTAAATGCCCCTGTCAAAAGACACAGGATATCAGAATGGATAAAAAAACAAAACCCATCTATATGTTGCCTCCAAGAAACTCATTTTAAGCCCGAAGACACCTCCAGATTTAAAGTGAGGGGGTGGAAAAGAATTTACCATGCTAATGGACATCAGAAGAAAGCAGGAGTGGCAATCCTTATATCAGATCAATTAGATTTTAAGCCAAAGACTATAATAAGAGATGAGGAAGGACACTATATCATACTCAAAGGGTCTGTCCAACAAGAAGATTTAACAATTTTAAATATCTATGCCCCCAACATGGGATCAGCCAACTATATAAACCAATTAATAACAAAATCAAAGAAACACATCAACAATAATATAATAATAGAAGGGGACTTTAACACTCCCCTCACTGAAATGGACAGATCATCCAAGCAAAAGGTCAGCAAGGAAATAAAGGCCTTAAACAACACACTGGACCAGATAGACATCACAGATATATTCAGAACATTTCATCCCAAAGCAACAGAATACACATTCTTCTCTAATGCACATGGAACATTCTCCAGAATAGATCACATTCTCGGTCCTAAATCAGGACTCAACCGGTATCAAAAGATTGGGATCATTCCCTGCATATTTTCAGACCACAATGCTCTAAAGCTAGAACTCAACCACAAAAGGAAGTTTGGAAAGAACCCAAATACATGGAGACTAAACAGCATCCTTCTAAAGAATGAATGGGTCAACCGGGAAATTAAAGAAGAATTGAAAAAAATCATGGAAACTAATGATAATGAAAATACAACGGTTCAAAATCTGTGGGACACAACAAAGGCAGTCCTGATAGGAAAATATATAGCGGTACAAGCCTTTCTCAAGAAACAAGAAAGGTCTCAGGTACACAACCTAACCCTACACCTAAAGGAGCTGGAGAAAGAACAAGAAAGAAACCCTAAGCCAAGCAGGAGAAGAGAAATCATAAAGATCAGAGCAGAAATCAATGAAATAGAAACCAAAAAGACAATAGAGCAAATCAACGAAACTAGGAGCTGGTTCTTTGAAAGAATTAATAAAATTGATAAACCCCTGGCCAGAGTTATCAAAAAGAAAAGAGAAAGGACCCAAATAAATAAAATCATGAATGAAAGAGGAGAGATCACAACTAACACCAAAGAAATACAAACTATTATAAGAACATACTATGAGCAACTCTATGCCAACAAATTTGACAATCTGGAAGAAATGGATGCATTCCTAGAAACATATAAACTACCACAACTGAACAAGGAATAAATAGAAAGCCCGAACAGACCCATAACCAGTAAGGAAATTGAAACAGTCATTAAAAATCTCCAAACAAACAAAAGCCCAGGGCCAGACGGCTTCCCGGGGGAATTCTACCAAACATTTAAAGAAGAACTAATTCCTATTCTCCTGAAACTGTTCCAAAAAATAGAAATGCAAGGAAAACTTCCAAACTCATTTTATGAGGCCAGCATCACCTTGATCCCAAAACCAGACAAGGATCCCATCAAAAAAGAGAGCTATAGACCAATATCCTTGATGAACACAGATGCGAAAATACTCAACAAAATACTAGCCAATAGGATTCAACAGTACATTAAAAGGATTATTCACCACGACCAAGTGGGATTTATTCCAGGGCTGCAAGGTTGGTTCAACATCCGCAAATCAGTCAATGTGATACAACACATCAATAAAAGAAAGAACAAGAACCATATGATACTCTCAATAGATGCTGAAAAAGCATTTGACAAAGTACAGCATCCCTTCCTGATCAAAACTCTTCAAAGTGTAGGGATAGAGGGCACATACCTCAATATCACCAAAGCCATCTATGAAAAACCCACCGCAAATATCATTCTCAATGGAGAAAAACTGAAAGCTTTTCCCGCTAAGGTCAGGAACACGGCAGGGATGTCCATTATCACCACTGCTATTCAACATAGTACTAGAGGTCCTAGCCTCAGCAATCTGACAACAAAAGGAAATTAAAGGCATCCAAATCGGCAAAGAAGAAGTCAAATTATCACTATTCGCAGATGATATGATACTATATGTGGAAAACCCAAAAGACTCCACTCCAAAACTGCTAGAACTTATACAGGAATTCAGTAAAGTGTCAGGATATAAAATGAATGCACAGAAATCAGTTGCATTTCTCTACACCAACAGCAAGACAGAAGAAAGAGAAATTAAGGAGTCAATCCCATTTACAATTGCATCCAAAACCATAAGATACCTAGGAATAAACCTAACCAAAGAGGCACAGAATCTATACTCAGAAAACTATAAAGTACTCATGAAAGAAATTGAGGAAGACACAAAGAAATGGAAAAATGTTCCATGCTCCTAGATTGGAAGAATAAATATTGTGAAAATGTCTATGCTACCTAAAGCAATCTACACATTTAATGCAATTCCTATCAAAGTACCATCCATCTTTTTCAAAGAAATGGAACAAATAATTCTAAAATTTATATGGAACCAGAAAAGACCTCGAATAGCCAAAGGTATATTGAAAAAGAAAGCCAACGTTGGTGGCATCACAATTCCGGACTTCAAGCTCTATTACAAAGCTGTCACCATCAAGACAGCATGGTACTGGCACAAAAACAGACACATAGATCAATGGAACAGAACAGAGAGCCCAGAAATAGACCCTCAACTCTACAGTCAACTAATCTTTGACAAAGCTGGAAAGAATGTCCAATGGAAAAAAGACAGCCTCTTCAATGAATGGTGCTGGGAAAATTGGACAGCCACATGCAGAAAAATGAAATTGGACCATTTCCTTATACCACACACAACAATAGACTCAAAATGGATGAAGGACCTCAATGTGAGAAAGGAGTCCATCAAAATCCTTGAGGAGAACACAGGCAGCAACCTCTTCGACCTCAGCCGCAGCAACATCTTCCTAGGAACAACGCGAAAGGCAAGGGAAGCAAGGGCAAAAATGAACTATTGGGATTTCATCAAGATCAAAAGCTTTTGCACAGCAAAGGAAACAGTCCACAAAACCAGAAGACAACTGACAGAATGGGAGAAGATATTTGCAAACGACATATCAGATAAAGGACTAGTGTCCAGAATCTATAAAGAACTTAGCAAACTCAACACCCAAAGAACAAATAATCCAATCAAGAAATGGGCAGAGGACATGAACAGACATTTCTGCAAAGAAGACATCCAGATGGCCAACAGACACATGAAAAAGTGCTCCATATCACTCGGCATCAGGGAAATACAAATCAAAACCACAATGAGATATCACCTCACACCAGTCAGAATGGCTAAAATAAACAAGTCAGGAAATGACAGATGCTGGCGAGGATGCAGAGAAAGGGGAACCCTCCTACACTGTTGGTGGGAATGCAAGCTGGTGCAGCCACTCTGGAAAACAGCATGGAGGTTCCTCAAAATGTTGAAAATAGAACTGCCCTATGACCCAGCAATTGCACTATTGGGTATTTATTCTAAAGATACAAACGTAGTGATCCAAAGGGGCACGTGCACCCGAATGTTTATAGCAGCAATGTCCACAAAGCCAAACTATGGAAAGAACCTAGATGTCCATCAACAGATGAATGGATCAAGAAGATGTGGTATATATACACAATGGAATACTATGCAGCCATCAAAAGAAATGAAATCTTGCCATTTGCGACAACATGGATGGAACTAGAGCGTATCATGCTTAGTGAAATAAGTCAAGCAGAGAAAGAGAACTATCATATGATCTCCCTGATATGAGGAAGTGGTGATGCAACATGGGGGCTTAAGTGGGTAGGAGAAGAATCAATGAAACAAGATGGGATTGGGAGGGAGACACACCATAAGTGACTCTTAATCTCACAAAACAAACTGAGAGTTGCTAGGGGGAGGGGGTTTGGGAGAAGTGGGTGGGATTATGGACATTGGGGAGGGTATGTGCTTTGGTGAGTGCTGTGAAGTGTGTAAACCTGATGATTCACAGACCTGTACCCCTGGGGATAAAAATATAGGTTTATAAAAAATAAAAAATTTTAAAAAAAATTACAAAGACAAACAAAAGAGCAAAAACACAGTTTGAAGAAACAGAGCAAGAATCAAAACTACAGGGACACCTGGGTGGTTCAGTCAGTTGGGCGTCTGCCTCTAGCTCAGGTCATTATCCTGGGGTCTTGGGATCAAGCCCAGCATTAGACTCCCTGCTCCATGGGGGGCCCGCTTCTCCCTCTCCCTCTGCTCCACTACCCGCTTGTGCTTGCTCTCTTTCACAAATAAATAAAAAATATTTTTTTCAAATATTTTATTTATTTGACAGAGATCACAAGTAGGCAGAGAGGCAGGCAGAGAGAGAGAGGAGGAAGCAGGCTCTCCACTGAGCAGAGAGCCCGATGCAGGGCTCGATCCCAGAACCCTGGGATCATGGCCTGAGCCGAAGGCAGAGGCTTAAACCACTGAGCCACCCAGGTGCCCCATAATATTTTTAAAAAAGAATCAAAACTACACATGACAGGTATATTGGAAATATTAGACATGGAATTTAAAACAATGGTGATTAATATGCTCCGGGCTCTAATGGATAAAGAAGATGGCATTGCAATAGGAGGACTCTCATCCGGGCTCATCTCATGCCACAAACACGACTAGATAACTATCACATCATCCTAAATACTGCAGAAATTGACCAAAAGAGTGACAGAACAAACTTCACAACTAAAAGGAGAGAAGAGGCCACATCGAAGAAGGTAGGAAGTTTGGAAATGTGGTTTAGGGGAAAAAAGGATTATAGGAGCTAAGGAGGGGAAGGAGGCTGAAGAAGCAGCAGAATGAATTAATGACACAAGAAAAAAAATAACGGAAAATAATTAAGCTGAACAAAAGACAAAAAGAAGAATTACACAGCCCAAGAACAGGAGCACCTGGGTGGCACAGTTTGTTAAACAACTCACTCTTAGTTTCAGTGCAGGTCATGATCTCATAGTCATGGGAGCAGAGCCCCACATCAGGCTCTGCACTCAGCAGGGAGTCTGCTTGAGATCCCCCCTTCCCATCCCCTGTTCTCCCCTCACTTATGCTCTAAGATAAAATCTTTTTTAAAAGATAAAAAAAAATTAAAAAACAAGACTTATCAATATGCTCCCTACAAGAAACTAACTTCAGACCTGAAGACACATACAGACTAAAAGTAAACGGATGGAAGAATGTGCCACGCAAATGGAAGTGTCAGGGGTCATGGGAGGCATGGGTACCAATACATATATCAGACAAAATAGACTTCAAAGCAAAGACTATGGCAAAAAACAAAGAAGGACACTTGTGATGAGCACTGGGTATTGTATGTAAGTGATGAGTCACTAAATTCTACACCTGAAACTATTATTACGCTTTATATTTACTAACTTAAATTTAAATAAAAATTTGGAGAATTCAAAACAAAAGGATAATACATAATAAAGGGATCAATCTAACATGATGATATAACAACTGAAAGTACCTACCCACCCAACACAGAAGAACCTAAATACAAAAAACAAATATTAACAGACATAAAGATAGAGATTGATAGTAATATAATATTAAGGGCTTTAACACTCCACTTAACATCAGTGGAGAGATCATCCAGACAGGAAAAAAAAAAAAAAAAAAATCAATGAGGAAACAGTGGTTTTGAATGAATATTCAAATGAATAGGTCAGATGTACCTAAAAGACATACACAGAATATTCCACCCAAAAACAGCAGAGTTCACATTTTTTTCAAGTGCACCTGGAACATTCTCCAGGACAGATCATACGGTAGGCCACAAAACAATTTTCAATAATTTTGAGAAGATCAAAATCATATCAATCATCTTTTCTGACCACAATGCTACAAAACTAGCAATCAATTACAAGGAAAAACATCTGGAAAGAACACAAAAACAGTGAAACTAAACTACATGTTACCAAACAACAAATTGATTAATAAAGAAATCAAAGGAGTAAAAGTATTAAAAAAATAAAGAAATCAAGAGCAAATTGAAAAAATACTTGAAGACAAATAAAAATGAAAACAACAGTCCAGGAAGTTGAGGGAAAATGCTGGAAGAGTAGGGGACCCTTGTTTCATCTAGTCCCTTGAGTTCAGCTGCATAGCAATCAACTCATTCTGAACACCTATGAATTCAACCTAAGATCTAAGAAAAGAATCACTGCAATTTTACAAATAAAAAAGCAACCACTTTTTGCAAGGTAAGAGGTGCGGATAAGTGAATTTGAAGGGATATACTGGAAGATAAACCATGGGGATTAGAAGTCTTCATAATCTGACTATCAAAAAGTAATACAGCAGCTGGGCACAAAATCAGAACTTTTAGAATTCTGCTCCATTAAGGGACATCCCTGTCTAAAATGTGTTCAGGTGCCAAAGCAGGGCAGAATCCCAGGTGAGACAGTGGTCTCAGGATCCACAGGGTCACAAAAAGAACAGAGATGACTGAGTGTAGTGAGTTCCCAAGCACTGGAGCAGAGAAGCCAGCTACAATCAGGGAGCCCAGGAGTGGGCCTCACCTCCATGCTGCCATAAACCACAAACCCCAGCACAATTGGGCAACTACTCTCCAAGCAGGGAGACCCAACAAGTGGCAGAACCACGGGAAGAATCTCTTCCTTTCCCCAGAGAGGAGCCATGTGGGTGCACATTGCAGGAGTCTGCAGAATTTGGCCCCACACAAGAATGACTAACTGCTTTTCCCTGAGGGTGCAACTGAAGAGGGGGGTGGTCATAATTTTTCAGCTCTGGAGCTGGAAATCAGGACACCACCATTTTTACTTTCATCCTCTAAAGTGGCATGGGAAGCCTTCAGGGAACAAGACCACATATAGCAACCTGAAGCAGCTTACCCTGAGCTCAACTCCCTGTCAAGGTCAGTGCAACTCCTCCTAGGCAGACACACCTGAGAATCAGTGCAACAGACCCCTTCCCCAGAAACCAGCAGGAATATCAGGCTAATACCAAGTTTACAGATCACACAGAACTGAAAAACTCCACATAAGGTGAAAATAGTATAGCATTCAAGGTTTTTTCTCTTGATTCTTTAGTCTTTCAGTTTAGAATTATTTTTTCTTTTTCCCTTTCAACTAGTTTACTGTATGAACTTTTAAAAGTCTTTTTTAAATTTTAATTTTTACATTTACATTTTATAAGTATATTCATTTTTGGCTTCTTTCACTGTATTCAATTTTATTTTTTTGTACGTATGTATGTATGTATACATATATATGTATACATACATATATACACATAGAAACACACACACATAGAAGGTTTTCTTTCTTTACAGTTTTGGGATCTAGTGTCTTCTAACAGACCAAAATGCACCTGTAAGGATGCTGAGGAAAAGAGACAAAAACAATGACTGGATCATGAGGGAAGACTTCTAGAAATCAGTGATACCATAAAGCAAAATGGTATTAGAATAATTGGACTCCCAGAGGAAGAGGAAAGAGAAAGAGGGACAGAAGATACATGTAAGCAAATCATAGCTGAGAACTTCCCTAATGCAGAGAAGGAAACACACATTCAAGTCCAGGAGGCACAGAGAATCCCCATCAAAATCAATAAAAACAGATCAACACACAGCGTTATAATAGTGAAGCTTGCAAATTTCAGAACTTAAGAAAAAATCCTGAAACCAGCTAGAGACAGGAGGCCCTTAACCAGAGGTCCAACATTACACTGACAGGAGACCTAGTCACAGAGACCTGGTAAGCTGGAAAGAACCGGCATGATATATTCAAGGTACTAAATGAGAAAAACGTGTAGCCAAGAATGCTTTATCCAGCAAGACTGTCATTCAGAATGGAAGGAAAGAAAAAAGAGCTTCCAGAACAAACAAAAACTAAAAGAATTTGTGATCACTAAACCAGCCCCATTAGAATATATTTTTTAAGATTTTATTTATTTATTTGACAGACAGAGATCACAGGTAGGCAAAGAAGCAGGCAGAGAGAGAGGAGAAAGAAGGCTCCCCGCTGAGCAGAGAGCCCGATGCGGGGCTCGATCCCAGGACCTTGAGATCATGACCTGAGCCGAAGGCAGAGGCTTTAACCCACTGAGCCACCCAGGTACCCCAGCCCTATAAGAATATTAAACAGAATTCTGTAAGCAAATAGAGAGCCCAAAAGTAACATAGACCAGAAAGGAACAGAAATCATGAGAGACTCTGGACTCCAGGAAACAAACTGAGGATTACAGAAGGCGGTGGGAATGAAGTATGGGATAGCCAGGCCATGGGTATTAATTAAGGAGGGAATGTGTTGTGATGAGCACTGGGTATTATACACAACTAATAAATTCATTCTCATGATTCTTGTTATTTTTTTTGAAATACTAACCAGTTTAACTAGATGTTTAATACAACATATTCCAAAATAACTTTATAACTTGAAATTTTTCATACTTACACCTTTCTTTTTTTTTTTAATTTGTTTTTAAGATTTTATTTTTTCATTTGACAGAGATCACAAGTAGGCAGAGAGACAGACAGACAGACAGAGAGGGAGAAGCAGGCTCCCTGCCAACTAGAGAGCCCAATGTGGGGCTCGATCCCAGGACCTCAGGATCATGATCTGAGCCAAAGGCAGAGGCTTAACCCACTGAGCCATCCAGGGGCCCCTACCTTTGTTTATTTTTTTTAATATATAGATAGATAGATAGATGATTCAAGTTAGTCCTTTTTCCCCATTTGATACTATATATATATGTGTGTGTATATATATATATGTGTGTGTATATATATATGTGTGTGTGTATATATATATATATATATATATATATATGAACTTAGAACTGATATATATATCAGTTCTAATTTCTCTGTACTTCTAAAAAGTTGAGTCCTTTAACAAAGATAACAAGATACACCCAGGAAGACTGGAAATAACCTTCCTCATGCACATCGAGGTTTTTTAATCACCTTCCTGTCTTATTCTTTTTTTTTTTTTTTAAGATTATTTATTTATTTATTTATTAGAGAGAGATCACAAGTAGGCAGAGAGGCAGGCAGAGAGAGAGAGAGGAGGAAGCAGGCTCCCTGCTGAGCAGAGCGCCCGATGCGGGACTCGATCCCAGGACCCTGAGATCATGACCTGAGCCGAAGGCAGTGGCTTAACCCACTGAGCCACCCAAGCGCCACTTTCTGTCTTATTCTTTGTCAGTGTTTCTGTGTGTTTTTGTTTTTGTACTTTATAAATCTTATTCTTTTTGGCTGGGTTTTTCTTTTATCTCTCTCTCTTTTTCTCTTTTTTCTATTTTCTTTCTTTTTGATGGTGACATCCGATTCCTCCAAAAATATCCATGGTGCACCTTGCCTGTATCATGGTTGATATTTTCAGCTATACATCCTTTCAACCACCTCTCACCAAAATGACTAAGAGAAGGAACACCCAATAGAAGAAAAATTCAGAGACTGTGACCTCTGCCACAGAACTATTGGATATGCACATAACAATATGTTGGAAATTGAATTCAGGGTAACAATTATCCAGACAGTGGCTAGGTTGGAGAAGACCATTAGTGGCAACGTAGAATCTCTAAAGGCAGAAGTGAGAGTTGATCTGGCAGAACTTAAAAATGCTATCAATGAGATCCAATCTAATCTAAATACTCTTAACAACTAGGGTAAATGAAGTAGAAGATTGAATTAGTGATCTAGAAGACAAACAGATAGAGAAGAAGGGTCAGGAGGAGGCCTGGAACAAATAGTTGACAAGCCATGAAAACAGAATTAGGGATATAATTGATGCCATGAAACATTCCAATGTCAGAATTATAGAGAATCCCTAAGCGGATGGACAAAGAGAGAGAGAGAACAAATGAACTAGAAAATATAGTTGAACAAATCTGGATGAAAATTTCCCTAATCTGGGGAATGGAACAAGTGTTAGTGTCCTAGAGGCAGAGGACATCCCCCAAGATCAATGAGGGTAGAAAAACCTCCAGGCATGTGATTATGAAATTCATGAATTATAATTCAGAGAAGAGGTCTTAAGGGCAACTAGGGGGAAGAGATTCCTTGTGTACAGGGGGAGGACCATCAGAATAAAGTCAGACCTGTCCACAGAAATCCAGCAAGCCATAAAGGGCTGGCACGACATATTCAGGGCACTAAATGAGAAGAACACATAGCCAAGAACACTTAATCCATAAAGGCTGACATTCAGAATGGATAGAGAGATAAACAGCTTCCAAGATCAGCAAAGTTTCAAAGATTATGTGACCACCAAACTGGCACTACAAAGGGGGGTGGTATAAAAGCAGAAAGAACCCAAGAGTGACATAAACAGAAATTTACAGAGACAATCTACAGAAACAAGGACTTCACAGGCAACATGATGACAATAAAAACTTATCTTTCAAAAATCATTCTCAACATGAATGGCCTGAATGCTCCCATAAAATGGCACAGGATTGCAGACTGGATAAAACAACAGGACCCATCCATATGCTGCCTACAAGAGACACATTTTGAACCTAAAGATACATCCAGACTGAAAGTGAAGGGATGGAGAACCATATTTTGTGCCAACAGACCTCAAAAGAAAGCTAGGGTAGTGGTTCTCATATCAGATAAATTAAATTTTAAGTTAAGACTATAGTCAAAGATACAGAAGGATACTACATCATTCATAAAGGGTTTATCCACCAAGAAGATCTAACAATTTTAAATATTTATGCCCCCAACATGGGAGCAGCCAACTACATAAGCCAACTGTTAATCAAAATAAAAAATCATATTGGTAAGAATACATTAGTTGTAGGGGATCTTAACACGCCACTCTCAGCAACGGACAGATCACCTAAGCAGAAAATCAACAACGAAACAAGAGCTTTGAATGAAACTTTGGACCAGATGGACCCCATAGATATATACAGAACAGTCCACCCTAAAATAACACAATATTCATTTTTCTTGAGCACACATGAAACTTTCTCCAGAATAGCCTACATACTGGGTCACAAATTGGGTCTAAACCAATACCGAAAGATTGAGATTTTTTTTCCTGCATATTCTCAAACCATAATGCTTTGAAACTGGAACTCAATCATAAGAAAAAGTTTGGACAGAATTCAAACACTTGGAAGACAAAGATCATCCTGCTCAAAAATGTTTGGATCAACCAGGAAATCGAAGAACTTAAGCAATTCATGGAAACCAATGAGAATAAAGACACATCAGTCCAAAACCTATGGGATACAACAAAGGCAGATCTAAGGGGGAAATACATACCCATCCAAGCCTCACTCAAAAAAGCTGAAAAACCCTGAATACACAAACTCTCTTTACACCTTAAAGAACTGGAGAATTAACAACAAATTAAACCAACCCCACACACAAGAAGGGAAATAATTAAGATCAGAGAAGAGATCAAGGAATTAGAAAAGAGATCCAATAAAACACATCAACAAAACTGGTTCTTTGAAGGAATTAATAAGATCAATAAACCACTGGTCAAACTAATCCAAAAGAAAAGAGAAAGGACTCAAATTAATAAAATTATGAATGAAAGGGAAGAGGTCACAACTAATACCAAGGAAATAGAAACAATCATTAGAAATTATTATCAACAGTCATATGCCATTAAGTTAAACAACCTAGAAGGACTGGATGCATTCCTAGAAATATAAACTTCCAAGACTGAAACAGGAAGAAACTGACAAACTGAACAAACTGAACAGACCAATATCTAGTAATGACATTGAAGCACTAAACCTCCCCAAAAACAAGGCTCCAGGACCTGATGGATTCCCTGAGGACTTCCACTGAACATTTAAAGAAGATAATACCTATTCTCCTGAAGTTGTTTCAAAAAGTAGAAACATAAGGAAAACTTCCAGACTTTTTCTATGAAGCCAGCATTACCTTGATCCCCAAACGAGGAAAAGACCCCACCAAAAAAGAGAATTTCAGACCAATATCCGAGATGAATATGGATGCCAAGACTCTCAACAAAATCCTAGCTAATTGGATCCAATAGTATATTAAAAAGATTATCTACCATGACCAGGTGGGATTTATCCCTGGGACACATGGGTGGTTAAACATTCACAAATCAATTAATGGGATGTAACAAATCAGTAAGAGAAGAGAAAAGAACCACACGGTCCTCTCAATTGATGCAGAAAAAACATCTGACAAAATATAAAATCCTTTCCTGATTAAAACTCTTCAAAGTATAGGGATAGAGGGAACATTCCTCAACTTCATAAAATCCATCTATGAAAAACCCACAATGAACATCATTCTCAATGGGGAAAAGCTGAGAGTCTTCCCATTGAGATCAGGAACACAACAAGATTGCCTACTCTCACTGTTGTTCAACATAGTAGTAGAAGTCCTAGCAACAGCAATCAGAAAACAAATAGAAATAAAAGGTATTCAAATTAGCAAAGAAGTCAAACTCTCTCTCTCTTTGCAGATGACATGATACTTTATATGGAAAACCCAAAAGACTCCACCCCTGAATTACTAGAGCTCATACAACAATTCAGTAATGTGGCAGGATACAAAACAATGCACAGAAATTAGTAGCTTTTTTATACACTAACAATGAAACTATAGAAAGGGAAATTAGAAAATTGATTCCATTTACTATAGCACAAAAAACCATAAGATACCTTGGAATAAACCTAACCAAAGAGGTAAAGAATCTATACTCGAGGACCTACAGAACACTCATGGAAAAACTTGAAGACACAAAAAGATGGGAAAACATTCCATGTTCATGGATCAGAAGAATAAACATGGTTAAAATGTCTCTACTGCCCAGAGCAATCTATACTTTCAAATGCCATCCCAATCAAAATACTACCAGCATTTTTCAAAGTGCTAGAACAGACAATCCTTAGATTTGTATGGAACCACAAAAGTATCTGAATCACTAAGGAAATGCTGAAAAAGAAAAACAAAGCTGGGGACTCACACTGCCTGATTTCAAGCTATATTACAAAGCTATAGTACTGGCATAGTACTGGCACAAAAACAGATGCATTGACAAATGGGACAGGATAGAGAGCCAAGATATGGACCCGCAACTCTATGGTCAAATAATCGTCAAAAAAGCAGGAAAAAAATATCCAGTGGAAAAAAGTCTTTTCAATAAATGGTGCTGGGCAAGTTGGACAGCTATATATAGAAGAATGAAACTTGACCATTCTCTTACACCATACGCAAAGATAAACTCAAAATGGATTAGGAGACTTCAATGTGAGACAGGAGTCCATCAAAATCCTAGAGGGGAACATAGGCAATAAACTCTTCAACATCGGCCACAGCAACTTCTTTCAAGACATGTCTCCAAAGGCAAAGGAAACAAGAGCAAAAATGAACTTTTAGGACTTCATCAAGATCAAAAGCTTCTGCACAGCAAAGGAACAGTCAAGAAAACAGAGAGGCAACCCACGGAATGGGAGAAGATATTTGCAAATGACACTATAGACAAAGGGTTCATAGCCAAGATCTATAAAGAACTCCTCAAACTCAACATACACAAAACAGATAATCACATCAAAAAATGGGCAGAAGACACGAACGAACACTTCTCCAGTGAAGACAAACAAATGGCTAGCAGACACATGAAAAAATATTCATCATCATTAGTCAAGAGATTCAAATCAAAATCACATTGAGATACGACCTTACACCAGACAGAAAGGTAAAAATTGACAAGACAGGGAACAACAAATGTTGGAGAGGTTGTGGAGAAAGGGGAACCCTTCCACACTGTTGGTAGGAATGCAAGATGGTGCATCCACTTTGGAAAATAGTGTGGAGATTCCTCAAAAAATTAAAAATAGAGCTACCCTATGACCCTGCGATTGCACTACAGGGTATTTACTCCAAAGATACAGATGTAGTGAAAAGAAGGGCCATAGGTATCCCAATGGTCATAGCAGCAATGTCCACAATAGTCAAACTGTGGAAAATCCAAGACTTTAACAGATGAATGGATAAATTAAGATGTGGTCCATACATACAATAAAATATTACTCAATCATCAGAAAGGATGAATACCCAACTTTTGTATCAACATGGACAGGACTGAGGAAATTATGCTGAGTGAAATAAGAGAAAGTCAACTATCATACGGTTTCACTTACTTGGGGAACAAAAGAAATAACATGGTGGACATTAGGAGAAGGAAAGGAAAAGTAAATTGGGGGAAGTCAGAGGGGGAGATGAACCATGAGAGACTATGAGAAATAAACTGAGGATTTTTGTGGGGGATGGGTGAGTCTGGTGGTGGGTATTAAGGAGGGCACATATTGCACGGAGCACTGGGTGTTGTACATAAACAGTGAACCTTGGAACACTGCATCAAAAACTAATGATGTATTTTATGGTGATAAAATACTAATGATGTATTTTTGGTGACTAACAACACAATTTAAAAAAGGGAAACAATCAAAAAACCTAAAAGGCAACCTACGTATGGGAGAAAATATTTTCAAATGACATATCCTATAAAGGGCTAGTAGCTAAGATCTACAAAGAACTTATCAAACTCAACACCCCCCAAAAACAAACAATCCAATAAAGAAATAGACAGAAGATAGAACAGATATTTATCCAAAGAAGACATACAAATGGCCAACAGACACATGAAAAAACACTCTACATCACTTGGAATCAGGGAAATACAAATTAAAACCACAATGAGATACCACTTCACAACATTCAGAACGACTAAAATTAACAAGTCAGGAAACAACAAATGTTTGCAAGTATGTGGAGAAAGGGAAACCCTCTTACACTGTTGGTAGAAATACAAACTGGTACCACCATTCCAGAAAACAGTATGGAGGTTCCTCAAGAAGCTAAAAATAGAGCTACCTTATGACCCACAAATTGCACTAGTGGTATTTACCCCAAAGACACAAACATAGTGATCTGAAGGAGCACCTGCACCCCAATGTTTATAGCAGCAATGATGGAGAGAGCCAAGATGTCTGTGGATGGATCAATGTGCAAAGAAGATGTGGTATATACACACAATGGAATATTAGGAAGTCATCAGAAAGGATGAAATACTACCATTTACAGTGACATGGATGGAACTGGAGGGTATTATGCTACACGAAAAATATCAGAGAAAGA
Organism: Mustela lutreola; assembly: GCF_030435805.1. NCBI lineage: Eukaryota > Metazoa > Chordata > Mammalia > Carnivora > Mustelidae > Mustela > Mustela lutreola. Next base: position 98,319,913 of record NC_081299.1, on the reverse strand, counting down.
CAATTATCATATGGTTTCACTCATATGAAGAATATAAGAAAGAGTGCAGAGGATCATAAGGGAAGAATGGGAAAAATGGAATGGGAAGAAATCAGAGAAGGAGACAAACCATGAGACACTCATAACTAGGAGGAAGAATCTGAGGATTGCTGGAGGGGTGGTGGGTGGGAGGACGGGCTAACTGGGTGAGGGGAATTAAGGAAGGCCTATGATGTGATGAGCACTGGCTGTTCTGTACAACTGATGAATTACTGAACTCCACATCTGAAACTAATGATGTACTATATTTTGATTAATTTGAGATAAATTAAAAAAAACACACACAACAGTCCAAAATCTCTGGGACAAAAGCAGTTCTATGAGGTAAGTTTATAGGTATAACTGGCCTACCTCAAGAAACAAACAAAAGAGAGTCCAAATCTTGGTTTCAGCTCAAGTCATGATCTCAGGGTCTGAGCCCAATGTTGGGGTCTACTCCTAGCACAGAGTCTGCTTGAGATTCTCTCTTTCCCTCTCCTCTGCCCTATCCCCACTTGCATTCTCTCCTTCTAAAATAAATAAATTTTTTAAAAAATAAATCTCAAGTAAACAACCTAGGCTTAACACCTAAAGGAGCTGGAAAGAAAGTACAAAGCCAGTAGAAGGATATAATAAAAACTAAAACAGAAATAATGAAACAGAATCTTAAAAAATATATATCTAGAAATGTCAATGGAACCAAAGCTAGTTATTTTAAAAAAGAAATGAGATTGACAAACTTTGGCCAGACTCCAAGAAAAAAAAAAAAATAGAGGACTCAAATAAATAAAACCAGAAATTAAAGAATAGAAATAACAACGAACACCAGGAACTACAATAGATTGTAAGAGAATATTATGAAAAATTATATGCCAACAAATTGGACAACCTAAAAGATGCTGATAAATTATTTTTTTTTAAATCTTCACAAACTTAATCAGGAAGAAATAGAAATTTTGAACATACTGAATATTAGCAATGAAACTGAATCAGTAAGCAAAAAACTCCCAACAAACAAAAGTCCAGGCTTCACAGGTTAATCTGCCAAATATTTAAAGATCAGTTAATACCCATTCTCAAACCATTCCAAAAAAATAGAAAAGGAAAATTTCCAAATCTTTTCTATGAGATTAGCATTACCCTGATAATAAAACCTAATAAAGACACCACACACACAAAAAAGATAACTGCAAGCCAGTATCTCTGATGAACATAGATGTAAAAATCCTCAACAAAATATTAGCAAACCAAATCCAACAATACATTTAAAAAATCATTCACATTGATCAAGTGGGATTTATTCTTGATATGCAGGGGTGGTTCAATATTTGCAAATCAATCAAAGTGATCACACCACATCAACAAGAGAAAGGATAAAAACTGTATCACCACTTCTGTAGATGCAGAAAAAGCATTTGACAAAGTACACAAAGCCATTTGTGATAAAAACCCTCAACAAAGTAGGCTTAGAGGGAACATTATCTCAACATCATAAAAGCCATATATGAAAAATCCACAGCAAACATCATACTCAAAGGTGAAAACCTGAAAACGTTTCCTCTAAAATCAGAAACAAGACAAGTATGTCCACTCACTACTTTTATTCAACGTAGTCCTAGAAGCCCTAACCACAGCAAGCAGACAATAAAAAGAAATATGAAGCATCCAAATTGGTTGGAAAGAAGTGAAACTTTCACTATTTGCAGATGACATGATACCATAGACAGAAAATCCTGAAGACTTCACCAAAAAACTACTAGAATGGATATATTAATTCAGTAAGGACAGAGGATAAAAAATATACAGAAATCTGCTGCATTTCCATACACTAATAATAAAAATAGCAGAAAGAGAATTAAGAAAGCAAACCTATTTACAATTGCACCAAAAAGAATAAAATACCAAAGAATAACCAAGGAGAAGGAGGTGAAAGACCTGTACCCCAAAACTCTAAGACATTGATGAAAGAAACTGAAGAGGATACAACAAAAGACATTCCATGCTCCTGAACTAAAATAATTAATATTATTAAAACATCCATGCTACCCCAAGCTATCTATATATTCAATGTAATCCCTATCAAAATACCAATAGTATTTTTAACAGAACCAGAACAAGCAATTCTAAAATTTGAATGAAACTACAAAAGACCCTGAAGAGTCAAAGCAATCTTGAAAAAGAACAACAAAGCTGGAGGTATCACAATCCCAGATCTCAAGATACACTACAAAACTGTAGTAATCAAAATAGTATGGTACTGACATAAAAACAGACACATAGATCAATGGGACATAATAGCCCAGAAATAAACCCACACACATATAATCAACCTATACCAAAGGAGATAAGAATATAATAATGGGAAAAAGTCTCTTCAATAAATGGTGCTGGGAAAACTGAACAGCAACATTTAAAAGAATGAAATTAGACAACTTTCTTACACCAAACACAGAAATAGACTCAAATGGATTAAATACCTAAATGTGAGTCTTGAAACCATAAACTTCCTAAGTGAAAACACAGGCAGTAACCTCTTGGACATTGTCCTCAGCAACATTTTTTTTTTTACTTAGTTTCAAAGGTAAAATTTAGTGATCCATCAGTTGCATATAACACCCAGTGCTCAATACATCAAGTGATCTCCTCAATGCCCATCCCTTCTCCCATCCCACCCCTTCCCTCCAGGAACCCTCAGTTTGTCTCCTAGAGTTCAGCATCTTATGGTTTGCTTCCCTCTCAATTTTCATCTTATTTTTCCTTCCCTTCCCCTATGTTCATCTGTTTTATTTCTTAAATTCCATGTATGCATGAAATCATACGGTACTTGTCTTTCTCTGACTGACTTATTTCACTTGGCATAATACCCTCTAGTTCTATCCACATCATCTCAGCAACATATTTATGCATGTATCTCCTTAGGCAAGGGAAGCAAAAGCAAAAATAAACTATTGGAACTACACCCAAATAAAAAGGTTCTGTACAACAAAGGAAACAATCAATAAAACAAAAAGGCAACCTATTGAATAGGAGATGATATCTGCCAATGACATGTCCAGTAAGGAGTTAATATCTAAAGTATAAAAGAACTTACACAGCTCAACATGGAAAAAAATATCCAATTAAATAATGAGTAGAAGATCTGGGGCACATGGGTGGCTCAGTCAATGAAGCATCTGATTATTAGTTTCAGCTCAGGTCATGATCTCAGGATCCTGAGATTGAGATCCAAGTTGGGTTTACTTCTCAGTGTGGAGTCTGCTTGAGATTCTTTCCCTCTCCTCCTCCCTCCCCATCTGCTCCTCCTCCCCCTACTCATTCTCTCATATAAATAAAATCTTTTTTAAAAATGAGCACAAGACCTAAAAACACATTTTTCTGAAAAAGACATACAGATGACCAACAGACACTTGAAAAGATGCTCAACATCACTAATCATCAGGGAAATGCAAATCAAAATCACAACAAGGTTTTACCTCACACCTGTCAGAGAATGGCTAAAATCAAAAAGACAACAAATAACAAGTGTTGGCAAGGATGTGGAGAAAAGGGAACTCTCAAGCACTGTTGCCAAGAATGTAAATTGGTGCAACCACTGTGGAAAACAGTATAGATATTCCATCATAAATTAAAGATAGCATTACCATAAAATCCAGCAATTCCACTTCTGGATATATACTCAAAGAAAACAAAAAGACTAATTCAAAAAGATATATGTATCCCTATGTTTGTTGCAGCATTGTTTACAATAACCAAGATATGGAATGGGAGATATATATATATATACATATATATATATATATATGTATATATATATCACACATACATATACATACATATATATATAATGGAATATTACTCAGCCATATAAAAAAGAATGAGATCTTGCCATGTTTGACAACATGGATGAAACTAGAGGGTAGTATACTAAATGAAATAGAGTGAGACACAGAAAGACAAATACCATATGAGTTCACATATATATGTGAAATCAAAAAGCAAAACAAACAAAAAACAGACTGTTAAATACAGATAACAAACTCAATGGCTGCTAGAGAGAAGGTGGGTGAAGGGAGATGGGTAAAAAAAAAGGCGATTAAGAAGTACAAACTTCCATTTATAAAATAAGTAAATCATGGAGATAAAAAGAATAGCATAGAAAATATAGTCAATTATATTGTAGTAACGTTGTTTGGGGACCACACTTTGTTTGGGGACTGCACTCATGGTGAACCCTGAATACTGTATAGAATTACTGAATCATTACATTGTACATCTGAAATATAATACTGTATATTAATTATACTTTGATTAAAAAATAAAAATAGAAACATACAGTATGTACAGCAAGACAGACTTTAATGGAGAACTGGAATTTGAAATAATTTAAAAAATGGCTATTTTAGAAGGAAAAAAATATGATTAATCCAAAATAAAGAATTCTGTAGGTAGGTTTAAAAGCAAATTAAACAAAGAAGATGTGGTACATATATACAAGGGAATATTATTCAGCTATCAGAAACAATGAACATCCACCATTTACATCAACATGGATGGAACAGGAGGGGATTATGTTAAGTGAGTTAAGTCAAGTAGAGAAAGACAATTATCATGTGGTTTCACTCATATATGGAACATAAGCAGTAGCACAAGGGACCAAAGAGGAAGGGAGGGAAATCCAAATGGGGAGAAATCAGAGAGGGAGATGAACTATGAGAGACTATGGGACCCCAGAAAATAATCTGAGGGTTTCACTGGTTGGGGGAGGTGAGTAACAGGATGATAGGTACTGAGAAGGGCACATGTTGTGATGAGCACTGGGTGTTTTACTTAACTAATGAATCACTGAACACAACATCAAAAACTAATTATGTACTATACAGTAGCTAACTGAACATAATACAAAAAACTAAATAAATAAAAGCAAATTAGACACAGAAGAAGGCAGGATTATGAAACAGGTTAATAGATCTCCAAAATGAAACAGAAAAAAAGAGTAAGATACATATAGGACATAATAAATGAATACAACTTAAATGTTACATAAATGTAACTTAAATGAATACATTTCAGTGCTTATGAGTCTGCAGAATCTCACAGAATTGGTTACTTACTGCCAGTAAATTACTTCCAGTTTTATATGATAAGATTAAATATCCATTCATCCTAATATCTATTTGACTACTAGGTACATAGCAATATGCTAGACACTGAGTTGAGTTACATAGATATTTAATGGACACAGTCCCTACCTGCAAGACACCCTTAGTCACAGATGACTAATGGTTAAGCCATTCTTAAGAATAAGGAGCTCATTGGAATTCAGGCAAAATATTTGGATTCGAGGTAAAAGGCTCCTCCTTCTGCGTAGAGGAAGTAGTGAAAGTATGATGGGGACATAGAAAGAATGGAAAATGTAGGGGAAGTTCATTTTGTGATGTCTAGAGCATAGGATATATTAATAATTGTAAGATCAAATGAGCAGGCATAGTTTCACAGGAACTAGATAATTATTTGTCATATGCAAAAGAGGATTTTTTAAGAGAAAAGTTACAAATATCACAAAATCCGTATGATGCTCTGAAAGGTGCACAGTGTTTCATAAGTGTATTATGCCTTCCAAGTGCCTTAAACAAGTTTAAAAAATCTTCAGTAAGATACTCCTAATTGACATTCAAGATTCTTCATAATTTGATCCATTCTTTTCCAGTCTCACCTACTGAGTTCTCTAACAAAGACATACCAACCAGTGTTTCACATAGAAACTTTGACAGTTCTAGGGCTTGCACAAGGTATTTCTTCTGCCTACATTCTCCCTTCCAATTCACTGTCTAGAAAAGCTTTAATCAAAGATTTAGTTCAAAAGCAATTTTCCCTAATGCCTTTCCAAATGTCTTGCTCCAGGAACACTCACTTACTCTATAATGTTCCAGTGTATTCAGTCATTCATGAAACAGTTGAGTGTCCTGTGTGCCATGTACTGTTCTAGGCACCTGGAATGCATCAGTAAACAAAAAGAAAAACAAATCCTTGTTTTCTTGGAGTATTTTGTTGTAATTCTAAAGAAGCGGGGAATATGGAAAAGTGAAAAGAAGAGCACATGTACAATGAAAAAGTTCCCTAAGTGACTCTATTACACCCCTTCTCCAACTGATCCAAACCAAGTTGAGAATTACAGCACTGGAAAACATTACAACAAAACTACAATGAAAGCCAACATTTTAAATATAATAAGGGTAATACATAAGACTCATTATTATATTTTCTTATGTAAATTCTTACTTGTCTTTTCCTCTAATTGATTAACTTTATCTCTGGATTCCTCTAGCAGAAATATTAAATCTTTCATTTTATTTTCTTTCTCAGTATTTTGGAGCAATAGCAGTGATACCTAAAATGAAATATATAAGTAATACATTAGAGATATGAAAAATTACACATGACACCTTAGCAATTACCACCACCTATGATTATTTTATGTACTTGTTTCTGTGCTTTTTAGCTAATTGTGCAAGGGCATTTAGTATATTCTTGCACAATGTTCATTCAAAAAATGTTTAAACTAATGTGATCTACCCAATATTATAAGGTTCATTTTAAGTTAGAACTTAGAAGATATATAATAAAATTTATTTTTTCATTTATTCCATAAATATTATGGAGCACCTCCTCTGTTCCACAAACCAAAGTATTGAATATACAGAGATGAGGGAACTTAAAGAAAAACAGAGCCTAGGGAATGTTCCAGAACATTAGGTGGGAAGCGGAGCAGCAGCAGCTGCCTGAGCTCTGCCCACCAATGCACTCCTTCCCGCTCCTCCACACTGACCTCAACATGCTCACTAGCTTTAGAAAATGGTGACAGAAACAACTTACTATGATGGTTTGGGGGTCAAACCCAATGCCAACCAAGAACTAAAAAAGGCTTACAGGAAACTGGTCTTGAAGTACCATCCTGAGAAGAATCTAAAGGAAGGGGAAAAGTTTAAACAGATTTCTCAAGCTTATGAAGAACTCTCTGATGCAAAGAAAAGGGAAGTATATGACAAAGGAGGAGAGCATACAGTTAAAGAAGGTGGAGCTGGTGGTGGTTTTGGCTTCCCCATGGACATCTTTGATATGATTTTTGGAGGAGGAGGAAGACTGCAGAGAGAAAGAAGAGGTAAAAATGTTGTACATCCGCTCTCAGTAATCTTAGATTTACATAATGGTGCTACAAGAAAACTAGCTCTGCAAAAGAATGTGATTTGTAACAAATGTGAAGACTGAGGTGGTAAGAAAAGAGTAGAACGTTGTCCCAATTGTGGAGGTACTGGAAAGCAAATAATAATAACAATTTATCACATAGGACCTGGAATGGTTCAGCAAATTCAATTTGTATGCATGGAGTGCAAGGGCCATGGGTAACAGATCAGTCCTAAAGACAGATGTGAAAGCTGCAATGGAAGGAAGATAGTTTGAGAAAGATTCTAGAAGTTCATACTGACAAAGATTTGAAAGATGGCAAGATAACATTCCATGGTGAAGGACACCAAGAACCAGGACTGCAACAAGGAGAAACTATTATTGTTTAAGGTCAGAAGGACCACATTGCCTTTACTCAGCAAGAAGACCTTTCCATGTGCACAGGCATATTGCTGATTGAAGCACCCTGTGGCTTTCCAAAGCCAATATCTATTTTTGACAACCAAACCATCATCATCACCTCTCATCCAGGTCAGATTTTCAGGTATGGAGCTATCAAGTGTGTGCTAAATGAAGGCATGCCAATTTATCATAGACCATATGAGAAGAGTTGCCTAATCATCAAATTTAAGGTAAACTTTCCTGAGAATGCCTTCTCTCTTTGCTGGAAAAACTCCTACTTGAGAAGAAGGAAGTAGAAGAGACTGATGAAACGGACTAGGTAGAACTGCTGGACTTAGATCCAAATCAGGAGAGACAGTGCCATTACAATGGGGATGCATAGGAGGATGGTGAACATCATCATAGGGGTGGTGTTCAGTATCAGACCTCTTAATGGGGCCAGTGAATAACACTGCTGGCATTTTACATGCTGTAGTGAATGAGTGATGGAGTATAATCATAGTCACTACTGCTATTGCTTTTGTTTTAATATTCAACCATAGTAGTGTTTTTAAAGTTAAATGAAGAATAAATTCAAATATAAAAGTTCTGACTTTGCCCTGTATATGAGGACTTCAATGTGCAAGAAAATTTAATACTTGTAAAAACTATTTTTAAAAAAATTCTCATTAACATTTGTTAGGCCATACCTTGTAACAGATTTCAGCTCTATATATATTGAAACAGCTCAAACTGAAATGTTAGGTGTGTGTATTGACTTCAGTATATGACCCTTAATTGCTGAGCTATGAAGTTAAAATTTGTATTTAATTGACAATCAAAGAACGTAATTTGTAGAGAAGTGTTGGTCTGTAGTTAAGTGGGATTCATCATGATGCCTCTGCATTTATTCTATGGTCTCAACTGTTACTTGAAGATGGTCTGCACTTGTAGAACTGCATTCCCTTCTTCTGTGCCATCTGTTTTTTTAATACATAAATCAGTCCTGATTACACTTTTTTCCTTCTCTTTGGACTATGATAAGCTTCAGAGAAGTGACTTTAGGAGAAGGGTAACTTAGAGTGGAGAGACATTAATGTGGAGAAGTTAATTTGCATGTATGAGACAGGAAAGTGTTTTTTAAGTTATATTACAGCCTTACTTTAAACCATTTAACTTATGCTCTTAAGTAACTAATTTAATGTTATAGTATAGCAAATTATGATGAATAGCTTTAATTTTATTTTTAAAAGTCATGTTCATAAGATTAAATAAAACAACAACAATAACAACAAGCCCTCAGAACCTAGACCAGGAGACAAACAACTATACTTGAATATTATTAGTTACAGGACAAAAATATATGAATCAGGAAAACAATTACCTCGGTCTTAGGGGATGTAATAAAAAATTAATCCTTCTCAGAGTACTGAACTGAGTCTTGATAGTCCAGTAGAAATTAAATCAAGCAAACCCAGAAAAATGAATATTCTAACTTGTGTAAGACAAAAAATCAAGAGATCATGCCACATTTAGAGAAGCGAAAATATTCAGATGATTAGAATATACAGTCCAAGGGCACCTGGGTGGCTTAATTGTTAAGCATCTTCCTTCAGCTCAGGGCATGATACCGGGGTCCTAGGACAGAGCCCAGCATCAGGCTCCCTGTTCAGCACGAAGCCATCCTCTCCCACTCCCCCTGCTTGTGTTCCCTCTCTGTGTCTCCCTCTGTCAAATAAATAAATAAAATCTTTTAAAAAATAATAAGAATATAGAATCCATGTGAAGAAAAAGGTAAAAAACAAAAAGACAAGCTGAAGACTTCCAGATTCAAGATGACAGAAAAACCTCACTGCCCTATTTTCATCTGCCCATGCACCCAGAACCCAAAAAAGTTTAGCACTTCCCTCTACTTTTGTGTTCTTTATAATACACACAATTTTAACTTTTAAAAACACCTTCTTTCAGAAACTAGTTTAAAATTTCAGCTAAAATATAGAAAACTGTTAACTCATTCAAAAGATCCAAACGTAACATATAAATTTAACCAAACTTGAAGAAAACTCTATCTTCTCTGTACTTTGAATTAACTTTTTAAGTAGACAATCTTGTTATCTATCATTACACAGTATCCTGTGCCAAATCAAAGAAGAAAAACTCTGAAAAAATAGGTAGGAAAGAAGAAGAGGATTCCTTTCTATGAATCATTTTCCATTGGAAAGCACCGAACTTCAAACTGATAAATTTGTCACAGTAAAAACCTGGTATTCTTGTGAATAACAAAGAACATAGACTCATTATTTTCCAATTTTAAACTATATGACAAATAGAAGTGAAAGAACATTTTAGTTCCCCATCAATGGTGTCATGAATAGTAAGTGCATTTCAAAATAGACTGCAAAGTGTGGATTAAGTGGTCAATGATCATCATCTTTACAGTTTATAAGGTTTTTATCTGAACAAAAGTTAATTATTTTTGTAACAATGACCTATTTAAATACTGTAGAAAATTCACTGATTTTTTTTAAATGCTGGTATTCAGTGCATGCCTGTTTGAATCAGTGGAAATTAATTCTGCTAGGCAAAAGGCTGTATGTTTGATATGTAGAATACTAAAATTCTCTTATAGAAATTTATCATGCAGTCAGCAAGTAGACTTCTTTTGAAATTTTAAGTATTTTATGAGTTAGTAAATATAAAAAATACAAAGCTGATTTTTTTAAAAATACCTGTTTTTCCTTGTCATTTACTTCCTTCTTGTATTCCTCTTCAAGGTGCTGGATTTTTTCATAATCTTCTTTCACTTTAAAAATGAAAGAAGATAGGATTGGGAGGGAGACAAACCATAAGTGACTCTTAATCTCACAAAACAAACTGAGGGTTGTTGGGGGGAGGGGGTTTGGGAGAAGGGGGTGGTATTATAGACATTGGGGAGGGTATGTGTTTTGGTGAGTGCTGTGAAGTGTGTAAACCTGGTGATTCACAGACCTGTACCCCTGGGGATAAAAATATATGTTTATAAAAAATAAAAAATTATATTAAAAAAAAATAAATAAAGCAGCTATACTTTAATAATTTAATATAATTAGATAACAACAAAATTTAAAGCTTCTGGTATTTTATTTCACCTCTTTATTTATCTAGATACTAAGCCTCAAAGGTTTCTAACAAGCTTAACTGCTATTTTCTTGCTACTAACTTTCTTTTGAGTAAAGTAGTGAATTTTTAAAACATCAAAGTAGAATAAAATTCTATACTTTTTACAATAGTACATATGTAAGAGTTTATTCTTTATAACACGCTAATCTGAAACAATGCATTTTAAATGTATATATATAGTTGGCCCTTAAACATTAGGGGTGCTGACCACTACCATAGCTGAAAATTCACATGCAACTTTTGACTCCCCAAAAACTAAACTAATAGCCTACTGTTAACCAGAAGTCTTACCTGTAACATAAAGTTGCTTAACACACATTTTGAACATCATACATATTATAAGCTATAATCTTACAATAAAGTTAGAAATAAGAAAGTTTTTTGTAAGATTTTTATTTATTTATTGACAGACAGAGATCACAAGTAGGCAGAGAGGCAGGCAGAGAGAGAGGAAGGGAAGCAGGCTCCCTGCCAAGCAGAGAGCCTGATGTGGGGCTTGATCCCAGGATCCTGGGATCATGACCTGAGCCAAAGGCAGAGGCTTTAACCCACTGAGTCACCCAGGAGCCCCAGAAAAAAAAAAAATATTAAGAAAATCATAAAGAAAATACATTTACAGTACTGTGATTTATTAAAAAAAAATCCAAATATAAGTGGGCCTGCACTGTTCAAACCCATGTCGTTAAAGTGTCAACTTAGACATGAAACTTTACCAAAAAAAAAGTAAAAATAAGACCAAATCACACTTCTAAAAAATAAAGTACAAATCATAGTAAGTTTAGTTTCAGGTAAAATGTAGCTTTGAAGCCAAAAGGCTATTTTCAATATGTATCAATTACTTTCTACATTCCACAAGATTTTGAGGGGCTTACAAAACCACAAAGAATACAAAATTCACAAAGAATACAAAATTTGAAAGAGTTGGGGCATCAAACTGAAGCTGTGAAAACATTAAAAGAATCTAATAAATCTCCATCAACAGATGAATGGATAAAGATGTGGCATACACACACACACACACACACACACACACACACAGTGGAATACTATGCAGCCATCAAAAAAACCAATCTTGTCATTTGTGATGACATGGATGGAACTAGAGGGTATTATGCTAAGTGAAATAAGTCAATCAGAGAAAGTCAATTATCATTATGATATCACTGATATGAGGACTGAGAAATAAGACAAAGGATCACAGGGGAAGGGAGGGAAAAACAAAACAAGATGAAATCAGAGAGGGAGACAAATCACAAGAAACTCTTAATCTCAGGAAACAAACTGAGGGTTGCTGGAGCGAAGGGGGATTGGAGGAATGGGATGGATGGGTGATGGACATTGAGGAAGGTCTTTGGTATGGTGAGTGCTGTGAAATGAGTAAGACTGTTGAAATCACAGACCTGTACCCCTGAAACAAATAATACATTATATGTTAATTAAAAAAATAAAAGATAATATAAATTTTTTTAAAGAATCTAATAAAACATAAACATAAGTAGAGTAATATGAAAATTAAATAAGATCCATACATTTAAAATGCATTTCCAGTCTGGAATTCTCAGCTTGCACACGAAGTTCCTCAAAAGCTATTATCATTTTCTGAAACATAAAGTTTAACTTTTAAGAATCATACTTATATTTTTTAAATAGGTTCTTCCAACTATGAAAATATTAATAAATTTGTCTCAGGATCATTAAATTTAAAATGATTCAACTTTGAATAATGAAATCCCTATAACTTGTAATAACTAAATATTTACTAAAAACCCACTCACTGCCTATCATATTTGCTTCCCAGAAGCTTAAATTATATAATATCAAACAAAAGCAAAATGATTGTTGGTATTCTAGTTATTTACTTAATAGCTCTTAATAGAATCTGTAATTTTATTTTTTTGCTTACTTATTTAATTTCTGTCTTCCTCCACTAAAGTGTAACCTCTCTAAGGTCCCTCCCCAGTAGAGTTCAAATTACACTTTCATCATCTGGCAGCATGAGTTCATTCAGTATTCAACAAATCTTGATTTGCAAAATTGTATGAATTCATTTATTTGTTCAATAGTTACTGCTTATCTATTATGTGCCAACCACTGATTTAGACACTTGAGATTAAGACAAAGTCCTTACCCTACTGGAACTAACATTCCAGGGTAAGAAAGAATACTTATTCATATACATGTATATCAAATAAATGTCATGTAGTTTCAAGTGCTCTTCAGAAAAACTAAATGAGGTGAGGAGACAGAAAATAATTGAATGGAAAGGTATTTTAGATAAAGTAGTAAAGGAGATTTTTTAAAAAGAATTTGCTTTAAACCTTGACACAAAAGTGCTAAACGGAACAAAATCAAAGAACCAAGATCAGAAAGAGCCTAGAAAGTTTCAGAAACATAAAAAGAACAACTATAGCAGAGAAGCAAAATGGAAAACAAAGATGATGGAATAAGAGAGGTAAGCAGGAACCAGGTATTTTCTATGTTTCAAATTAATGTGTATGTGTCAAAATATGCTAGTCTCTGACAAAGAGTTAATACTTGATAAATTGGTGTCACTAACATGTAAATTCAAAAGCTACTAAATAACAAAACATTAACACTCCTAGTATAGAACCTTAAGAATCTTACTGGATATAATCATATGACAACAAATAAATAATAATCCCTTTATCAAGAAGAGTTATCACTCTACTCTGCTTAGAAATGACTCTATTATACACAACCAATGGATTGTTAAACACTGCTTGTGAAACTAATGATGTACTATATGTTGGCTAATTGCATTCAAATTTTAAAAAAGAAATGCCTCTGTTTAAAATATTTAACTTTTTACTAACACTTACCTCAATATTATTATTTAGATCCACATATACTTGCCTAGTTTCTTCTCGTTCGTTTTCATCTATTATTAATAAAAAATATTTCAGATTTAAATTTTAAAGTGATTATAATGCCATCAAGATAATACTCAAAATGCCTCAGGAAAACATTAAAATACTTAAAATTCTGTGTTAATGAAGGGTATTAGTATATCCTGAGTCTCTTAAAGTAGCATCAAATGTATAGAATTGTTGAATTACTCTGCTATACATCTGAAACTAATATACCACTATATCTCAACTATACTTCAACAATAAATTTTTAAAATAAGCTGCTTCATAGTAGTTTCACAGTAAGACACAGTGAGACATGATTGTACTTCAAACTCAAAAGCTCTAATGTTTTATAGAACTACTATCTATGAATTTATTCAAACTTTGTAAAATAGATTTACAGTTTTAGCCTTTACATTGAGTGGGGATTTAACAATTATTTGCCCAAGTGTATTTTCCTTTGTATATTTATGACTCATAGGGTACACATGAAAAGCAAAGCCTACTCTTCTGATCTCTTGCTCTACCTCTGAGGAAGCAGAAAGGAAGATAAACTTCAAGACCCAAAGAACAAGGTTAAGAATAGGTATGACCCAAAGAGAAATCCTCTATAAATCCTTTACAACATTTTTATTTTTCTGGTTTTTAACCTGAGCAATGATTCCCTCTAGCTATAATCTATACAATAAATTCCCTCTTTTCTATCCTAGAATTAAAGCACATGACAGTAACAGACAATGTGGTTGTTCCTATATTATTTCTCCAAATGAAGCCAGCATCACATAATTCAGGTTAAATTTACTTTTTTTTTTTTAAAGTAGGCTCTGTGCCTAATGCAGAGCCTAAGAGATCAAGACCTGAGCTGAAATCAAGAGTTGGATGCTCAACTGACTGAGCCACCCAGGCCCCCCAAAGCACATTAAATTTAAAGAGGGTACTAGTCCCACATTCTCAATAACAAGCCATAAAGAAGAACAGAGCAGTTATGATAGATTCAACTGTAAATGAGAAGCCAAATAACCAAAAAGAGGGTACATGAGCTAACTTCAGAAGAATATAGGTATCTAAACCTCTCAAAAATAATGGAGAGCACTCTGAACTTATAGCATATGAAACAGGAACTGAACCATTTTTATCTGAATATTAAAGGGCTAGAAATTTAAGAAAATAAATGCAGAACATATCAGCATTTGAACAAAAAGATAGTTCATACTTCTCCCTCTATTTTGTTCCATTCATTACCTAACACATTTTGCAACACATCTCTATTCCTCAGAAACTATTTGTGCCAAAGAACTGCATTCTATTGCCAACATCTCCCATCTTCCCATCTTCCCATTGCTAATAGCATCAGTACTTTTAAAATACCCTCCAGCCATTTTTCTAATAGGAAAGTCCTGGAAATTGGATAAGTAGAACTACAGAAAAGAAAATAAATGGGTATAGACATACTTTACAGTTGTCAGAAGCAAGGTCCTACGGGTAGCACAAAGGGCCTCTGATAGCTGAGTGTTTCAGTGTGGTGATGTGTAGTACTGTAAAAATATAACCCTACATTTTTCATTTTTCTTCTTGATATTTATCTATCCTTTGATCTATTTACCTATCTCCCCACCCCCTACCTCACTACCTTCTCCCTACCACCTTCCCTCCCTCTCCTCCTCGCCTCCAGACTTCCCCCTCCCCATTTATTTTATTTGTTTTGTCCCAGTCCAGGCAACTAGATCTTTCAGCACTTGCTGCCTTAAAGAAGAGATGATTTTACAAAAAACAAAGAAAAAAAAATCTTTGGGTTTCAAAAGAACAATGTTGGGGGTTAGAGGAAGGATTCAGAACATAAACTATAGATTTTTTTAAATATATGAGTCAGAACGAATGTTCTTAATGTCTACACCAAAGAAATATTTACTAATTTGTGGGAAGAGGCCTTTAAAAGGGGAAGCTAAGGTGCCTGGGTAGTGCTGCAGCTGGTTAAGCATCTGACTTTTGGTTTCAGCTCAGGTCACAAGCTCAGGGTACTGGAATCAAGCCCCAAGTCGGCCTCCAAACTTAGAGTCTGCTTGAGATTCTCTCTTCCTCTGCCCCTCCTACTCATGCGCACTCTCATTCTCTCTAATAAATAAATAAATCTTTTTTAAAAATAAAAAAATAAAAGGGGATGCTAAGAGAGCTTATTAGGTTCTGGGAGACACTTAAAAAGAGGTTCTAGAGCCCTCTACACTCATCAGACTAAGCCTCAGGGTTGAGGACCATGAAAACCCCAGATAGTTTGGGCAAACCAAGGGCAGAATGAGACTGTGCTGTTTTTTGCTGTTGTTGTTATTGTTCATTTGTTTTTGGTTTTTTGTCTTCAGCAGGGCTCTAGGAAGATGAAAAAAACCTGAGAATAAATGACTGTAAAATATATCTAGACAGATAGGGCCTTGGATCATTTCAATTTCCCTTGTCCCAATACTGTGTAGCTGAGCATAGTGTGATAAAGAACTGAGAATCAGCAGACCTGAATGGGCCCCCAAGAACAGAAATGAGGGAAAACTCAGAAACAACCTAAGTGCACCAGTTACTGAATACTAATTGAAACAATGAAAAACTCAATGGAAGATGAGTGAAAAACAAACGTCCTTCTCTACTACATGGTATTATATAGGAACCCACAAATTTAGATACAATCCCAGGAGAAGGGGAAAAATTCTCAAATTTATTAAGTTTCTTCTAAAGAGAAAGGACCCAAATTTTAAAAATCATGAAAGAAAGATAAGAGATCACAACCAACACCAAAGAAATACAATTTTAAGAACATATTATAAGCAACTGTATGCCAGCAAATCTAACAATCTGGAAGAAATTGATGCATTCCTGGAGACCTATAAACTACCAAAACTGAACCAGAAAGATAGAGAAAACCTGAACAGACCCATAACCAGTAAAGAGATTGAAAGAGTCATCAAAAATCTCCCAACAAGAACCCAGGACCACATGGCTTCCCAAGGGAATTCTACAAAACATTTAAAGAATGTTTTATTCTTTATTCTCCTGAAACTGTTCCAAAAAATAGAAATGGAAGGAAAACTTCCAAACTCATTTTATGAGGCCAGCATCATGTTGATACCAAAATCAAAGACCCCACCAAAAAGTAGAATTACAAACCAATATCCTTTTGAACACAGAGGCAAAATTCTCACCAATATACTAGTCAATAGGATCCAACAGTCCATTAAAAGGATTATTCTCCACAACAAGTGGGATTTAGTCCTGGGATGCAAGTTTGGTTCAACATCCTCAAATCAATCAATGTGATACAATACTTTGATTTAAAAAAAAAAAAAAAAAGAACAAGAACCATATGATACTCTCAATAGATGCTGAAAAAGTATTTGACAAAATATAGCATCCTTTCTTGATCAAAACTCATCAAAATGTAGGGATAGAGGGTCCATACCTCAATATCATCAAAGCATCTATGAAAAACCCACAGCAAATATCATTCTCAATGGGGAAAAATGAGAGCTTCTCCCCTAAGGTCAGGAACACCACAGGATGTCCATTAGCACCACTGCTATTCAACATAGTACTAGAAGTCCTAGCCTCATCAATCAGACAACAAAAGACATAAAAGGCATCTGAATTGGCAATCTCACTCTTTGCAGATGATATGATACTTTATGTGGAAAACCCAAAAGACTCCACTCCAAAACTGCTAGAACTCAATACAGGAATTCAGTACAGTGTCAGGATACAAAAATCAATGCACAGAAACCAGTTGCATTTCTATACACCAACATCAAGACAGAAGAAAGAGAAGTTAAGGAGTTGATCCCATTTACAATTCCTTCCCAAACCATAAGATCCCTAGGAATAAACCTAACCAAAGACACAAAGAATCTTTACCCAGAAAACTATAAAGTACTTAGTAAAGAAACTGAGGGAGACACAAAGAAATAGAAAAACGTTCCATGCTCACAGTGAAAAACAAGTACTGTGAAACTGTCTATGCTACCTAAAGCAATCTATATATTTAATGCAATCCTTATCAAAATACCATCAATTTTTTCAAAGAAATGGAACAAATAATCCTAAAATTTATATGGAACCAGAAAAGACCCTGAATAGCCAGAGGAATGTTGAAAAAGAAACCCAAAGTTGGTGGCATCACAATTCAAGACTTCAAGCTCTATTACAAAGCTGTAACCATCAAGACCATATGGTACTGGAACAAAAACAGACACCTAGATTGATGGA
Organism: Mustela lutreola; assembly: GCF_030435805.1. Taxonomy (NCBI): domain Eukaryota; kingdom Metazoa; phylum Chordata; class Mammalia; order Carnivora; family Mustelidae; genus Mustela; species Mustela lutreola. Next base: position 98,302,064 of record NC_081299.1, on the reverse strand, counting down.
ACCGAATAGAGAGCCCAGAAATAGACTCTCAACTCTATGGTCAACTAATCTTCGACAAAACAGGAAAGACTGTCCAATGAAAAAAAGATGATCTCCTCAACAAATTGTGCTGGGAAAATTGGACAGCCACATGCAGAAGAATGAAATGGACCATTTCCTTACACCACACACAAAAATAGACTCAAAATGGATGAAAGACCTCAATGTGAGACAGGAATCCCATCAAAATCCTTAAGAAGAACACAGGTAGCAACCTCTTCAATCTCAGCCGCAGCAACTTCTTCCTCAAAACATAGCCAAAGGCAAGGGAAGCAAGGGCAAAAATGAACTATTGGGATTTCATCAAGATCAAAAGCTTTTGCACAGCAAAGGAAACAATCAACAAAACCAAGACAGCTGACAGAATGGGAGAAGATATTTGCAAATGACATACAAGATAAAGGGCTAGTATCCAAAGTCTATAACGAACTTATCAAACTCAATACACAAACAACAAAATAAACCAATCAAGAAATGGGCAGGAAAAAAAAAAAGAAATGGGCAGAAGACATGAAACATTTCTGCAAAGAAGACCTCCAAATGGCTAATAGACACATGAAAAATTTCTCCACATCACTCAGCATCAGGGATATACAAATCAAAACCACAATGAGATACCACCTCATGCCAGTCAGTACGGCTAAAATTAATGAGTCAGGAAACACAGATGCTGGCAAGGATGCAGAGAAAGGGGAACCCTCCTACACTGTGGGTGGGAATGCATGCTGGTGTAGCCACTCTGGAAAATAGCATGGAGATTCCTCAGAAAGTTGAAAACAGAGCTACCCTATGACCCAGCAGTTGCCCTACTGGGTATTTACCTTAAAAATATAAATGTAGTGATGCAAAGGGGCATGTGCACCTGAATGTTTATAGCAGCAATGTCCACAATAGCCAAACTATGGAAAGAACCTAGATGTCCATCAACAGAGGAATGGATAAAGAGGTGGTATACACACACACACACACACACACACACAATGGAATACTATGCAGCCATCAAAAGAAACGAAATCTTGCCATTTCCAATGACATAGATGGAACTAGAGGGTATTAGGATGAGCAAAATAAGTCAATCAGAGAAAGACAATTATACGATCTCTCCGATATGAGGAATTCATACAGATCTGGACTCCATAACAAAGATGTTCAACAGATCAGCAAAAATAACAAAAGTACTAAAGAATCTTGAAATGTCTAGGCTAAAGAAGACAAGATTCAAAAAGGACAAGAAGCCAGCTTTAAAAATCTAAAGAGATAGCACATAAAAAAGTGGCCTAGATTTTCCATATGGTCTATGGAGAATTACAATAAAATAGGAGAAACTCTGTAGAGACTTCAGCTCAATATAAAAATAAGGACTATCCTTAAATGACAAGCTTGAGGTTAGTGAGATTCCATCACTGAATATACTCAAACATAAAGAAGACTACCTCTTGGTTAGACATGCTACAAAAGAAAGTAAATCAATGGAAATGTAAGTAGATTACAAAAGCTTTTAAGTCCTTCCCAACACCAACTAATTTAGGTTACAAAGTCTACAAAAAAAGTTTATACAGTACTTCAAATGGCAGGCTGAAGAATTAAAAATAATTTTATATTGTGTACAGGATAGCACTCAAAGGATTTTTTAAAACAATCACCAAAAAATACACTAAAACAAAAGCGTTTTTATAGGTACATCTAAGAACAGATTTATTCATTAACTCATTAATTTATTGCCTACTATCATGAAAGACATTGTCTAAAATGTTGACTATCCTGAATCAAGATATTATCCTCTGCACTTAAGCTGCAGGAGAGGTCTAGCATGCACTAGGCACTCCATAAATATTTGCTGAAGGAATTCATAAATACATGGTAAAGGTACACTAAGGGTACTAAGTAAAAGAAGAAGCACTTAAATCAGACTGCAAAATTAGGGAATACTTCTCAAGTAGCAATATTTATTCTGAATTTTGAAGGACAAATAAAGGTAATGAGATGAATAAAGAGGATCAGCCAATTAAAAAAATATGCAAAATCTCAGAAGCATAATCTGTTTAGGGAGAAGCAGTTCTCCATGAGCCTGTGTATGTGAGGCATGTGGTGGAACATTTGGCAAGGTGGAGGGAAGTAGCAAATACCATGCTATCCATAAAATTATGGAAAGCCATTAAAAGAATTAGACAGTGACATGATTTGATCTATATTTTAGAAAAGCATCAAGGACTCTTTTCTGGTAATGGCTAAGTAATTCAGACCAACCATCCTGCTGAAGACAAAAATCTGGACAATTTTTTTTATTTTTTAAAAGAATCAAAGATCTAAAAAGATAATGATGAATCATCAGGCCAAGAATAGATTGAGGAGTATAATTCAAAAACACTAAGCGAAATTCCAGTGAGAGTCAAGACAAAGTAATCCCACTATAGCCTTTCTCTCCCACTACTTACAGCTAAAAACTCTGAATGAAATACACAAAACAACTACTTCAGGACTCTGAAAAGAAAGCAAAGGCAGGTAGATTAGGGGAAAAAAAGTAAAATCTTGAAGTGACTCATGTGAAGGTAAGTTTCCTGTTTAATATTTTTCCATCTCCCCTCGTAGTATTAGCTAAAGTATAATGCCCAAACAAAACTAACAGGAAACGTGAGCAGTAAAAGGAAATCCTGATTTTTTTTTTTTTTATTCCTCTCATAGCCCTGTCCAGAATGGCCCTTGTAGTGGAGCTGCGGCAGGGACAAAACAAAAACCGCAAGAGAAACTCCATATTTCTAGCAAAAGGACAGGGGAAGTGAGTCCCTGTAAGGTTGAACATGAGGGGGCAATCTTAGAGACAGCTCCAAAAGAGGATTACCTAATTATGTGCATGAATTGGCCCAAGTCCCATGGGATAAAGGGAGAATATACATATACAAGACAGATCCAAAACAAATACAGCTAAGTCTTTGAAAACTGAACTCTAACATAAATTACTATTCATATCCCAGACCTAATCTTGAGTGGCACATACAAGAAACAGAGCCAGAGCAGCATAGCAAAGACTTTGAAAACTGAACTGATATTAGAACCCAGCACACAAAAGGCAAGATAAAATTTATGGTCTGAAAAAAAAATTTTGTGGTCTGAACCTGAGATGACTGCTAAAAAATAAACATTCTCCTGGGGATTTTAAAAGGACCCAGAATCTTACAACATAATAATTTCAAAGTGTCCAAGATAAAATCCACAACTGTTCGACATAAAAAGAACTAGGAAAATGTGACATCATTCTAGGTCTCAAGCAAATAACCAAAGGTAATGAAGTACACAAACCTCTAGAATCCATAAAACCAATCAGAAATAGACCTCTTAAATAAACCTTATTAAAATCTTAATAAAACATTAACTGTGTTCATGGAGATAAAAAGATGAACTTAAAAATTTCAGCAAGGAACACTAATGGTGAGCATAGCATTATATATAGACCTATCAAATCACTATGTTATACACCTGAAACTAACATAACATTTGTCTGTCAACTATATGTTGATTTTTAAAATTTCAGCAACAAACTGGAAAGTCTACAAAGTGACATTACGGGGGCACCTGGGTGGCCCAGTTTGTTAAGTATCTGCCTTCAGCTCAGGTCATGATCCCAGAGTCGTAGGACTGAATCCCGTGTTGGGCTCCCTTTTCAGTGGGGAGTCTGCTTCTCCCTCTCCTCTGCTGCTGCCCCAACTTGTGCTTGCACTCTCTCCCTCTCTCAAATAAATAAATAAAATCTTTAAAAATATAATTAAATTTAAAAATTAAAAAAGTGACATTGCAGATATTTTAAAAACCAGCTAGTATTTACAGAACCAGAAAAATGCATTATCAGAAAATAAGACCTCAACTGACAAATTCAAAAATAGACTAGAAAAAAAGAGAGAGAGAGAGAAACAGACTAGAAATAGCTAAATAGAGAAATGATGTACTAGAAGACAGATTAAAAGACATTTTCCTGAATGGTGCACAAGAAAAAAGATTAAGAAATAAACACAATGCAGAAATATCAAAAGGTACAGCACAGTAGTCTCACTGACTTGAAAAGCTCAAACAGGCTTTCATCTAAGGGACTTTGCACTTACTATTTCCCAAAATAGCTACATGGCTCACTCCCTCATTTATTACGGTGACTAAAATAATTCCTCATCCCAAAATACTTCCCTATCCCAAAATACTTTCTCTTTAAGCAGTTAATCATCACCATACATGTATTTTATTTATGTATGGTCTCTGTGCCTCCATGAGGATGCATACTCATTTAGAGCAGAAATTATTCACTACTGTTTTCTTCAGCATTCAGAACATTTCATGACACAAAGTAGGCACTTTAAAAACTGGTGAATGAGCGCCACCTGGGTGGCTCAGTTGGTTAAGCATCTGCCTTTGGCTCCGGTCATGGTCTCAGGGTCCTGAGATCAAGCCCCACCTCAGGTTCCAGGCTCAGCGGAGAGTCTGCTTCTCCCTCTGCCTCTGCCTCAGCCCCTCTCCTAGCTCACACCCACACAAGTGTGCTCTCTCTCTCTCTCTCTCTCTCTTCACAAATAAATAAAATATTAGAAAATAAAGAAATAAAAATAAAAACTGGTGGGACGCCTGAGTGGCTCAGTAGCTCAAGTGTCTGCCTTCGGCTTGGGTCATGATCCCAGGATCCTTGGATCCAATCCAGCATTGGGTTCCCAGCTTAGTGGGGGGCCTCCTTCTCCCTCTGCCTCCTGCTCCCCCAGCTTCTGCACACACTCTCTCTCTGACAAATAAAATCTTTATAAATAAAAAAAATTAAAACTGGTGAATGAGGGGTAATTGGGTGGCTCAGTCAGCTAAGCAAACTTCACCTCAGGTAGTGATCAAATGGATCATAGGATGAAGCCCCATGTTGGGCTCTGTGTCCAGCAAGGAATCCACTTTAGGATCCTCTCTCTCTCTGCACTTCTCTCCCTCTCTCTCCCCTCCCACAATAAATAAATAAATCTTTTAAAAAAACTAGTGAATAAATAAGACAGAAATCACAAGAGCAAAAGGAAAGACTTAAGGCAAGAATCTAGATGGAGTTTACATTAATAACTATAAAGACTTTTTTTGTTGAGAGAAAGAAGGGCAGGGGAAAGAAACTTAACTATGCTCCACACCCAGCACAAAGTCCAACATGGGGCTTGATCTCACAACCCTGAGATCATTACCTGAGCCAAAATCAAGAGTCAGATGTTTAACTGACTAAGGCACCCAGGCACCCCTAAAGGCTTTAAGAAAAACTAACTATATTTCTCATGAAGTTATGGTCATTGGTTCATTTAAGAGAGCACCTAAAAATTATGTTAAGGTTCTTCAAATCTCTCCCACCATCTGATCTGACTTAGCATAAAACAGAGGGAAAAAAAATAATAGCCTCGTCTCCATGGACCAGTTCATTTTCTGCAAAGTAGTCAATACATGTTCCCTCCTATCCCGTCTGTATACTTTTTACGACTTTTTATACCTAGATGGGAAAAGCTAATATTGAAAGCTGAGTAAACAGGATGACTTAATGGAGGAGCTGGTAGTGGTATACTACATTCTGGTAAGTCTTTACAGTTCCAAAAATAAAGTACCATAAGCAAGGACCAAGAATAAAAAAGGCTAGCAAATGTGCATACTAGAAATACTAATAAGAAGAATAGTTAAGATTGAGCACTTTGTACTGCTCTAGGCCATTTATATTAATTCTCAAAACAACACTGAGTCACTTCATTAATCAATAAACAGTAGATCAAAGAGATTATAAAACTTATTCAAGGTCAAGTAGATAGCAACTGAAAGTTTGAATTTGAGCATAAGCTGTCTACTCTTAAGCCCATGCATGCATGCAGTAAGCTATGTGATATTAAACTTGTAGCTAAGAAAAATACGAGCTATCCTGGAAAAGCAGGTAGACAGTATTTCTTAAAAGATTCTTGGCAGAAACAATGTAGAGCTAGTGTCAAATTAATGACAAAGATAAAACGGTTATTTTTAAAATAAGATTTTTAAGTTTTTCATCAAAATGAAAAAAATTCATACATCTTAAATAAAAATATGCCTAAAATGAAAATGTATACTTTCATACACACACACACACACACACACATACATACCACAGCCTTTGTAAAATACTTTAAAAGCATATTTCTTTCTTTAGGAGAAAGTTGAGAATTCTATTTAGACTGGAAATAAATATTGTTTATTCTTAAGTACTATGCCTTCATCATAGTCCTCTACCAGTATTTTTTTTCTACCAGTATTTTCTATTATAAACATAGCTATATATCGATTCAATTTGCTAGTTATTCCAGGAAGAAGAGAAAGTTAGTCTCAAGATCATGTTTTAACTGAAGTAAGAACTACAAATGTCATGTCTAGGTATATATCTTTTGAAATATATTATCTTTCAGAACGCTGAGCTTTCAAAACTCAAAGAACTGAGAATCATATTATTACTTATGCAAAGAAAACATATGAAGCACATATAACTTGTTCTAATCAAAATTGGTTCTAAAAAGTGAAAAAACAATTTCTTCCCTTCTCCACCCCCACCATTACAAGAATAAATTGATTTTTTAAAAAATAACATAAAAAGTAAGTATATTTACATTTCTTTGTCTTTTCTGCAGATCTGGCACAGGTTTCCTTGAGCAAATTACACAAATGCCTTGTAGCATTATTCCTGAAAGAAAGCAAAAAGTCTCCCTAAGTGTAATCTGATTTCAAAGCAAATTCATATGTAAAGGTTATGAAACACTTTCAATTTTTAAGGAAATTCTTGTATTTTTATATATATATATATATATATATATACACATATATATATATCACATCACTCATAAAAGATTATATGAAAAAAATGGGTTGACTATACTATAAGCAAAGATGATTTAGTAACTTACTCCCTTCAAAAGTAAAAAGGCTAATTCCTTAAGAACTTTCTACCCAAGTAACTAACAATAACATTTCAGTAAATATTTCCAGATTTTGCCTAAGGGGAAATAAAGTAAGAATAAAAGGGTTGAGCTTTTCATTTATTAAATGCTTCAGAAATAATCTGTCTTGAGATGCCTGGGTGGCTCAGTGGGTGAAGCCTCTGCCTTCGGCTCAGGTCATGATCTCAGGGTCTTGGGATCGAGCCCCGCATCGGGCTCTAGCCCCGCATCGGGCTCTAGCCCCGCATCGGGCTCTAGCCCCGCATCGGGCTCTAGCCCCGCATCGGGCTCTAGCCCCGCATCGGGCTCTAGCCCCGCATCGGGCTCTAGCCCCGCATCGGGCTCTAGCCCCGCATCGGGCTCTAGCTGGGAGCCTGTTTCTCTCTCTGCTCAGCTGGGAGCCTGTTTCTCTCTCTCTCTCATTTTTCCATGCTGCTTTGCCTACTTGTGGTCTCTCTCACTCTCTGTCAAAAAAATAAATAAAATCTTTAAAGAAAAAAAAAAAAAGAAAGAAATAATCTGTCTTACCCTTAAAACATTTAACAGGTAATTTTCTTTTTTTTTTAATTTTCTTTTTTTTTTTTAATTTATTTGACAGAGAGAAATCACAAGTAGATGGAGAGGCAGGCAGAGAGAGAGAGAGGGAAGCAGGCTCCCTGCTGAGCAGAGAGCCTGATGCGGGGCTCAATCCCAGGACCCTGAGAGCATGACCTGAGCCTAAGGCAGCGGCTTAACTCACTGAGCCACCCAGGCGCCCCTAAACAGGTAATTTTCTGACTAGCCTTTCATTACATGAATAATAAGACCTCTGATCATCTCAATAGATGCAGATAAAGCAATTAATAAAATTCAATATCCATTTATGATAAAAACTCTCAACAAAGTAGGTATAAAAGGAATGTACCTCAACATAATAAACTCCCTATATGACAAGCCCACAGCTAACCTCATAATCAACAGCAAAAAATAAAAAGCTAAAAGTTTTTCCTCTAAGATCAGGAACAAGATAAGAATGCCTATTTCTCACCACTTTTATTCAACATTGTGTTGAAAGGCTTAGTCAGAGCAATTAGGCAAGAAAATAAAGTAATCCAAATTGGAAAGGAAGAAGTGAAACTCACTATCTGCAGATGACATATCATATATGTAAAAACCTAAAGACTCCACAAAAAAAACTATCAGAATAAAACAAATTCAGTAAAGTTTGCAGGATAAGAAATCAATACACAAAAATCAATTGCATTTCTGCACACTAATAATGAACCAGCTGAAGGAGAAATTAAGAAAACATACCCATTTACAATTGCACCAAAAAGAATCAAATACCTAGGATTAAATTTAACCAAAGAGGTGAAAGACCTATACATTAAAGCTGTAAGACATTAATGAAAGAAACTGAAGACATGAATAAATGGAAAGATATTCCATGCTCATGGATTAGAAGAATTCATTAAGATGTCCACACTACCTAAACAGGTCCTGATACCAATTTCATTGTGGGAAGGGAGGTTCCCTACACCAACAAGCAATTCTTGGGAGACCAGCTGGACGTCCCATAATTCAATGCAATTATGATACTATCTACCTGGAGATAGTCTCAGATTCTACAGGTTAAGGGTTCAGTCCTACACAACTGCTGTACTCCTAACCCATTTAAGATACCAGTTGCAAGCCCAGGTTTTACCTATATTTCTGTCCAACTAGCTATAAATCAAAAAATCCCATGACTCACTCCTTAGTTTTCAGACACAGATACAAGTTCAGATTGTTACCTGAATCTCTGACAGACTATCTAGAAATCTAAGGTTCCTTGAATTTGATTAATTTTCTGGAGCAGTTCACTGAACTCAAATGATTTACTTGCTAGATTACTAGTTTATTATAAAAGAATATAACTCAGGAATAACCAGATAGAAGAGATGCATAGAGCAAAGCATGGGGAAAGGGTGTGGAGCTCCATGCTCTCTCAGCTCATCACTCTCCCCAAATCTCTTCACCAAGCTGGAAGTTTTCCAAACCTGGTCCTCTTGTGTTCTTACGGGAAGCTTAGTTACATAATTGTGACTGATTAAATAATTGGTCATTGATGACTGATTCAAACTCCAGACCCTCTCCTCTCCATAAGGGGGATGAAAATTCCGACCATCTAATATGAAGAAAGAGGATTACTCCTACACTATGGAAATTCAGATTGGTGCAGCCACTGTGGAATACAGTATGGAAGTTGCTCAAAAAATTAAAAGTAGAACTACCCTATGATCTGGTAATCACACTATTGGCTATTCACCCAAAGAATATGAAAGCAGTAATTTGAAAGGATATATGCACTCCTATTGCAGGATTATATACAATAGCCAAATTGTATATACAATAGCCAAAATGGAAGCAGCCCAAGTGCCCATTGATAGATGAATGAATAAAAAAGATGTGTGTGATACACACACAAACACAATGGAATATTACTTAGCCACAAAAAAGAATGAAATTTTGCAATTTGCAACAACATGGATGGATCTAGAGGGTATAATGTTAAGTGAAATAAGCCAGTCAGAGAAAGGGTGGTTTGGTTTGGTTTTCAAAGCCTAGACTATTCTCCAGCACAGAGTAGTAGTTCCCAAAGTATGATCCTTGAACCAGCAACATCCATATCACTTGTTAAAAGCTCAAATTCTGAATCCCTACTCCACTGAATCAGAAATTCTGGTAGGGGAGCAGAGGACAATAGCATATATTTTAATAAGCTTTGCAGTTAATTCTGATGTTTGCTAAAATTTAAGAACCACTGGTCTAGAGATGAACTCTTTTTTGGTAATTTTATTTTTTCTTCAGTGTTCCAAGATTGTTTATGCACCACACTCAGTGCTCCATGCAATACATGCTCTCCTTAATACCTACCACCAGGCTCACCCAACCCCCCACACCCCTTCCCTCCAAAACCCTCAATTTAGAGATGGACTTTTTTGTTATTGGTTTTGTAAAAATGAAAACAAGTGACCATAAATCTAATTCGTCAATTACAATTTGAAAAAAATTTCAGCCTTTTCCTGTTAATTTATGGTGAGGGGTAGAGTTACAAAAAGTACCTTTACCAAAAGTACCTTGTACCAAAAGGTACAAAAGTACCTTTACCAATATGTTCCCTAGACCACAAAGACTATTTGAACAGCACGGCCTGACAAAAAAACAGCCATATACTCCATAAACAAGCAATCATCCAATCAAAAAAGTATTTATTCAAGTCTACTATGTTCCTACAGTGTCTCAATTTTAGAATTCTTAAAACTCTTCACTGGCTTCCAAATGGCTATTTGCAGCAATTTTCAAACTTTTTTTTCCCCTAGAACTAAAATCCTTTTACTGGATACACAAGATTTTAAATCATACATAATGCTGTTCTTGTTGAAGGGAGCCATAACTATAACCACTTAGCCTTTCTTCAGCCGACCCTCTGCAAACCTTATCTTCCATCTCCACTCCAACATAAAAATCAAAACTCCTTACCATGTCATGAAATGCTAAAGTAGAAACCTCTAATTCTCCTCCTGGCTAACTCCTATTCATCCTTCTAACCTCCTCATCTTTAGAAAGCCTTCTCTGATGACAACCACCATCATATGCATGCAACAGGGCTTGACAGGTTTAATTCATCAAATTATTTAAACAAATCCTAGGTAGGAGTCTAACAAAAATCAAATGCTGCTTTTTTTTTTTAAAGATTTTATTTATTTATTTGACAGAGATCACAAGTAGGCAGAAAGGCAGGCAGAGAGAGGAGGAAGGAGGCTCCCTGCTGGGCAGAGAGCCCGATGTGGGGTTTGATCCCAGGACCCTGAAATCCTGACCTGAGCCGAAGGCAGAGGCTTTAACCCACTGAGCCACCCAGGTGCCCCCAAATGTTGCTTTTTAAGTTTATTTCTGAAAATATGTAATTGTAGATGTTTCAGGTTTCACTAATGAATGAAATTTGAAAATTGAGACTATTACTACATCTAATGGTGGAAATCAGATCACATATAAGGTCCTGCTCCATTCCAAAAAAAGCCTCCAAAATTATCTAAATTATCTCAAAACTCTTTTCCTGCTCAAAAATGTCAATAAATCAAAGTGTTCATTCCCTCTCAAACTTCTACTACAGGCCAAGCATATGGTTTTGAAATACCAAATTCTCTTTCAAATCTACATCCCTTTTAGAAAATCATCTTCAGTGAAGGAGCTGGTCCTGAGCAACTTTATATTAAATCTGTCCTTCAATAATCAAGTCGCTCTACCTTAAATGCAACTTTGTTTCTCACCTATATTTTGACAAAGCTCTTACTTAAACGTTAGTTTCCTTCAGATGACAATTGACAATTCAGTATTTGAGGTCTAAGTGGATATACAACTGAAACTATTTAGAATAGAAGGAAATCATGCCGCCTCATCTCAAAAAAAAAATGGCATAAATTCTATATTATGTCACATTACACTACCTTACACTATACTATATAACTTAACAGTCACGGTATTAGCAAAAATTCAACTGTTCATCAATGGAGGCAGTAGCAATCTTAAGAAAGCTCATCAACTACCAAATACTGGTATTAGAGCTATGGTGGGCTTTAGATGTCCTATAAGATACTACGGAACTCAATCACATACCTATACGAAAGTGAGCATAAGTACCAAATATACAATAGGCATACAATGTTAGAAACTTTCTCTTCTCTCTCCCTTTTTCCTAATAACCAAACCTCAATTAGGCAGGAAAAAAATTAAGTTTTAGCATTTAATCTTTTATCTGGGAAATCATAGGTTGTCTTTTTTAAATTAAGTAATCTCTAACCCCAATATTGGGCTCAAACTCACCACCCCGAGATCTAGTCACAAGTTCTTCCAACTAAGCTAGCCAGGCAACCCCATAGGTTGTCTTTCAATTGGACTAAAACAATCTGTTTTAAGAGTCTTTTTCCTTTATCAGCAACTTCACTGACAAAGTGATAGGTCTTCTAAAGCCATGATGTTTAACTTAAAACATGTAGGAATAAATAAATTTTGTACTCTTCAGGGACCCATACATTACATTCTAACCAATATTTACTTGACAGATGAATAAAAACTATAGTTTTCTATTAAATTCTATATAATATAAAATGAAAGAGACAGTAAGTGTATAAAAATAAGGCTTAGCTATTGCCTAGAACAAAGGAAAGGAAAAGCTAAAGTTGACACTAAGATTTTAAGCTGACATTAATGGAAGAATCATTAGATCACTAACAAAAACAGGAATTTGAGAGTAAGAATTAGCTTATAATGAAATTGAGCACTATTTTACAAATACTGCACCTAAAGTGTTACAACAATCAGAAAGGTAGAAAATATACATAGGCAGTTGCAGATACAGTTATCAGATAACTTTTGATAATAAATAATGGTTTCTCCTGATACTTTAATAAGTGAGAAATTATCAGTCAGTGATCACTGCTTGCCAAATACAAAAATGTAAAATAAGTATGTCTTCCTTCTTCCATTGTACCCAGGTAGAATTCTACAGATAAGTTAATATTACATAACAGAATATTAAGTTCAATAAATTTCTGGAAATCATTTTCATAAATCTGGAATAAATTTAGAAAGAAAAATTAAATTATTACTTACTCTTTTATTAAATCTTTATTTTCTTGAATTCCTTCTTCTAATTTCAAACTTACTTTTTCATTTTCAAACTAATTTATAAAACAAAAGAACAGTTCATCACATTTTGCTTATTTTTAGCAAAATAAACACAAGTACAATCATTAAGCAGCATTTCTTTGCTAACAACTAAGAACTTTAAGAATTCTTTGCAAACAAAAAGCTTTGTGTCACAGCTTATAGATTTTCATATAAGAATCTGTATCTCACTTTCACAGATCTAAAATTAAGTTTGCTGAATCATCTCCAAAAAGTATCCAACAATATTTTAATGCAATATTATCTTCCCTAAACATTTTTAAATGTTTTATCTTTGTTCTAACAAAGATAAAAAATGTTGCATTTTCAACATTCTTCTTTCACTGGGCCACAAAGCTGAAGCTAAATAGTTCCAAATATAAAATCCACAAATGTCATTGTTGGGTACCCCAAAAATTGGGTACCCCAATAATGGGTGCATGATTAAAGGAGCAAGACTCATACAAAGTGAAGGTCAAGCAAAGCTTTATTTCATGCCAAGCATCAGGAATCATACCAACAGTCAAACAGACCGGTCCAGGCCGCCTCTCCAGAGAGGGTGACCCCTCCCTGCTTTCCAGACTAACTTTTATAGAGTAAAGGCCATGTGACTGGGCCTGGCCACACACAGGTGGCCAATGAGATTGTAACATACACAGGAAACTCCACAGTGATGCTAGGTGACCAATTGAGTTACAGTTTACCCTAGTAGACATTTGAACCAGCCTATCACACCTTGGTTAGGATTGGCACCAAAAGGCTCCCAAAGGGTGGGGGCCCATACTCCTTGGTAGCTAGGAGACAGTATATGCCCCCACTGATTGAATACCTCCACCTGGCCTGACCCACCCTTGTACTTGGACTTTGTTCCGTGGACTGGTTTCCTGAACTTGGTTTTAAATAAGTTGGGGGGGGGGGGCAAGGTCAATTTAAACTTTCCAGCAAAATGGCAGTTCAACCGGGGTGGGGCTGCTGTGCCTGAATAGGCCCTTACAGTCATATTCCAATAAAAGACATTCATATCAAACAAATCATCACTAGTAATAGGATTAAAATTAAAAATTTATAATTAGAATCATTAAAGCAATATTTATCTAAAATAATTTATTATTTCCCTAATCATTTGCATTAAGCTTTGTGCAACTGTAAGGACCTATGTTATATTCTTATTTTAGCTAGAGGCTTCCATTGAGGTTAAACAATAACTTTGTTGTTTAACCCTTAATGTCCCTGCTCCCCTCAGGGATTTTATATTTTAAGGATTTTATATTTTAAGTCCTCCAGGGGACTTAAAAACAAGTCCCAGAAACCAGCTCCAAGTGTGAAGGCCAAGAAAAACAAGGCTGTACCCGCCCTGACAGAAGTACAGCCATCTTGGCAAAGCAAAAGCTGGCACCTTGCACTGTAAGAGTGGGTTAGCATAAGAATGGCCATCCTTGGGGCGCCTGGGTGGCTCAGTGGGTTGGGCCGCTGCCTTCGGCTCGGGTCGTGATCTCAGGGTCCTGGGATCGAGTCCCGCATCGGGCTCTCTGCTCAGCGGGGAGCCCGCTTCCCTCTCTCTCTCTCTGCCTGCCTCTCCATCTACTTGTGATTTCTCTCTGTCAAATAAATAAATAAATAAAATATTTAAAAAAAAAAAAAAAAAAAAAAAGAATGGCCATCCTTGAAGGTGGGGAAGCCATTTTACTGAGCGTCCCTAACAAACCCACACTGTGCACATAACTTGAGATAAGAGAAAGTAGCTAAAACCTAAGAAACGACTTAATCATATACTACCAGGGCGGTTAGGCGTTGGCGCCACAGGGACCAGATGTTAAAGAAAAACAAATAGTTAACTTGCAGAGATTACAATCCTGCTAAACCAGAGTCTCCCTTAGTTTGCAAATGTGCTAGTGATTTACAACAAAAAGGCCATCTTTTCAATGGCTCAGTACCACGAGGCCAAAGGTTGCCCTCTCCACCATAAAACTGTAGGAGGCTGAGGCAGAAGGAAATGTAATTAAGGTGAAAATTCTTCTAAACCTAAATCTCACTTAACTGCCAGGGTGACACCGGGGTGGCAAAAAGTTAAACAAAGTTAAACTGTCAAAGTGGGGCGCAAGAGATGTATGTAGCTATGAAAAAGTGCCTTGAAAATGCTATATAAACCCTTGGCTTTGAGTGCTCAGGGTCCTCGTTGAAACCCGCTGCACCAGGCGGATACTTGGACCCCAGCTAGCTGGAAATAAACCTCGCTGTGTGACTTGCATTATCGAGAGTGTTCTCTAATTGAGGGGTGGTCGACTCCATACCCTAACACAACTTGTCCTCTGTGCTCATACTAAAGCTGAAACACAGCATCAGTTAAAATTCAAAAAACACTGTCCTTAAAATCCACATCACAGAAATACTCTATTTTAAAGTATTATAAAATCTACTACACTACATTTTCAATTCCAAATCTCATTATACCTGTAGTTCCTGAATGGCTTTCCGCTGTGCTTCAATTATCTTTCTATTTTCTTGCAACTTATTTTCTTTTTGCTTCAATTCAGATTCCACATTCACTTTCCACTTCTTGATCTTTTCAGCCTCCTTATACAGTTTTGAATATAGTCTGCTCATTGGCTCTGAATTCTGATAAATAGATTTTCAGAGTGTTTACACTAAAATTTTGAACAATTAACAAATTACCGCTGCCTATTGCAAATATCCATGAGTAATATAATATCTTAATAGTTGAGAACAATTCTCTCTTCAATTTATGCCCTACTAGCATCTTGAAAACTACATTAACTCTTTTAAAGTTATTAGCTATATTAGCTACTTCACTAAAGTTACCGGTCACTTGACTAAGTTATACACTACTGAATAAAATCCAATACCTCCAAAATATACTTAAGCAAGATATTGGAAATATTTTAGTCAATGAGAGAATCTGGCTGGTTAAAAGCTAAAATAAGTCATTCTACATGAGATCTATAAATTTTTACAATGGTCTTAAAACATTTTGGTTATATGGTTTGAAGATTACCTAGAGGACATGAATTTTCAAATACAATGACAAAAACATAGTTAACACAAGAGCTAGCTTTCATTTATTCTAAGGTCTTATTTAGCTTATATCTGGATTTCCTGCATTACCCATTTCAACATTATAAGGTAAATGCCAGTTCATTTTTTTTTTAAATCACAGATTTCTGCTTGCTGATACCTCTTTGTTATCAAAATACATGAATAATTTCCATATTTTTAAATTCTGATACTATGATCCAGCAACAGACACACAGTACTTTATCAGGCCATGGAATCTCCTTAAGTAGACTCTATGCTTGAAATGGGGCTTGAACTCAAGTATCTTGTGTTCTATCAACTGAGCCAGCCCAGGTGCCCCAGAATTTCTGTTTTCCTTTTTTTGGGGGGGAGAAATTGGGGGGAGAGAGAGAGAACAAGCAAGTATAAGGCGGAGGAGGGGCAGAGGGAAAAACAGACTCACCACTGAGCAGGGAGCCTGATGCCATGCAAGTCTCCATCCCCCATCCCAGGACCCTGAGATCATGACCTGAGCCAAAAGCAGACCCTTAACTGACTGAGCCACCCAGACACTCCTCATAGACATCTATGTGCCATAAGTAAGAATATTTTTTATAACCAAAAAAAAAAAAAAAAAAAAAAAGAGTACCGCATGTTCTATAAATTCCTTAGACAACAAAGGAGCCAAACAATCATACTCATTAAAGGATTCTTTGTAAAATAGTGGTTTGAGTCTTGGCCTTTTCACATATTGTAGCCATATACCCTCTTCTATTCTTGCTCTTTGTGGTTCAAAGTTAAATTTCCCTGAAAGAGTGGATGCTTGCATAACCCAGGAAAATGCAGAAGACTAGTGTTTCAGCAACTTTAAAAGAAAAACAAAGCGGGGGTAATGGTTTTAAAGAATAGAACTGTGGAGCCTGGGTGGCTCAGTCATTAAGTGATCCCAGGTCCTGGGATGGAGCCCTGATTTGGGTTCCCTACTCAGCAGGAAGTCTGCTTCTCCCTCTCCCACTGCCTCCTGCTCCCCCTGCTGTGCTTTCTCTGTCAAATAATAAAAAAAAATAAATAAACTTTAAAAAAAATGAAATAAAAAAATAAAAGAACTTAAAACATTAGCCAAATTTTAATCCTTTAGAAGCTTCAAAAAGAAAGGCATATACAAATAACAATAAATGATACAACAATTATAAGAAATTTAATATAGATAGGAAGAAATCTTCTGACCTCAAAATCAGAGTCTTTCAGGCCTTCCTGGTAGTGACAACTGTCAGAATTATCAACCTAAAAAAATGAGTAAGTGTTTCCTGTAAGAAAATTTTTTTTTAATTTATTTTCAGTGTAACAGAATTCATTGTTTTTGCACCACACCCAGTGCTCCATGCAATAGAAGAAAATATTTCTGATGAGAGTTTCAAAATAGTAGCAATTAAGTACTGACAACTAATTATCCAACAGCTAAAGAATTTTTTTCCTTTTTCAAATAAGCAAGTCAATACCTAAACAGATTATATCTATGTACCTTATATCTAACTTACCTGTTCAAGCATGGGCAAAAACTTAACTTTTTGTAAAGCTGGATCTGCAAGATAAAAAACAACTGGTATTAAATTCGCTAACCTCTTATTTTTTATATTAGTATATCTAACTTTAATGTCAAGGCTCTCAAAATAATACTTATATTTTCAATATCTAGCAATGTGTATGTAAAAAATACTTTTAAATACAGTGATATATTGCTTTTCCAGTCTCTTACCTGAATCAATGTTTTCCCCATTTTTGGAGAGATTAGTCATTGGAAATGGAAAACTAAAATCATCTTCAATATATTTGCTGAAACTCTAGAAATACAAAGAAGTTCTTAAATATAGTGTTCCAAAACCACTGTGATAACTAGCAGTGTAATATGCAATTATATATGTAATATACGTGATTTCAACTGTGAATCCTTTAAGGTATATATAATATTTAAAATATCAAGTGGTTTTGCTATGTAAAAAAAATACATGCTTTGTAAGTATTCAAGAAAAATAATAGTAATTCTAATTAGTAGCTTAATATATTAGTTTCTTCAATTTCACTATGATCTTTCCCTTGATAAAACTGAGAGTTGTCTTCACTGAATAGCATCTTAGTACTACACTATTAGCTATAGAGACCATAGGAATTTTTCTACAGCATATAAAATTGAAATATTCATTGCTTCATTCCATCCCCAATATAAAGCTCCACAGAGAAATTTTAAAAATAATTATCAGTAAAAGCTGTTTAACCTGAGAAATTTGGTATAATTCCTTCTTTCTGATAAGAACTCTATTATATAAGTGAATTTCTCTTTTAATCCTCACAACCAGGTGACTCAAAGCCAAATTTTAAGCTTAGTCAGACACTAATTTTTACCAGTATTTTGACATATTTGTCCAAATTTTCTTATTTTTTCCCCAACACTAATATTGTCTTAACATGTTTCTGTATCTTGCTATTTCATTGTATATGTCTTACAAATTGCCTCAAGTCATTTAAGGACAGAGGGAAGATTCAAATAAGCAGGATTTGTTATATATCCAGAGTTCCAAAGACCCAGTGATTCTTTTTTTAAATGAAAGATGCTTACAAATATTACGTATGCTTATCATTCATTCCAGGCAATACTGAAAATTCTTGGGTAATAAAAATCCTGGAAGATAGCACAAGCAGTAATTTCTCTGACATTGGCCATAATCATATTTTTCTAGATAGGTCTCCTGAGTCAGGGAATCTTGAGTCAAGTCAAAAACAAAAATGAACCATTGGGACTTCAAGATAAAAATCTTCTGCATAGTGAAGGAAACAATCAACAAAATTAAAAAACAACCTACTGAATGAGAACAGATACTTGCAAACAACATATCCAATAAAGGATTAGTATCCAAAATATATAAAGAATTTATAAAATTCAACACCCAAAAATAATTTAATTGAAAAATGGGCAGAAGACTTGAATAGATATTTCTCCAAAGAAGACATATATACAGATAGTCAACACACACATGAAAAGATGCTTAACATCATTCATCACCACAGAAATGCAAATTAAAACCACAATGCGATATCACCTCACACCTGTCAGAATGGCTAAAATGAAAAAACACAAACAACAAGTATTGACAAGGTTGTGGAGAAAAAGAATCCCTCATGCACTGCTGGTAGGAATGCAAAGTGGTGCAGCCACTCTGGAAAACAGTATGGAGGTTCCTAAAAAAAAAAATTTTTTTTAATAAAGAAAATTCAAAATACAACTCCCCTATGATCCAGCAACTCCCCTACTGGGTATTTACCCAAAGATTATGAAAACACTAATTTGAAAAGATGTATGACCCCTATGTTTATTGTAGCATTACTTATAATATCCAAACTATGGAAGAAGCTCAAGTGTCCACTGACTGATGAATGGTTATAGATGGTATATTACTCACCCATAAAAAAGAATGAAATCTTGCCATTTGCAATGACATGGAAGAAGCTAAAGTGTATTATCCTAAGTAAAATAAGGCAGGCAGAGAAAGACAAATACCATGTGATTTCACTCATATGTGAAATCTAAGAAACAAAAAGATAATCATAGAGGGGGAAGAAAGGGACTAACCAAGAAACAGACTCTTAACTATAGACTACTAACTTATGGTAACCAAAGGGGAGGAGGGTGGGAGATGGGTAAAACAGGGGATGGTGATTAAGGAGGATCCTTCTTGTGGTAAGCACTATGTGATGTATGGAAGTGTTAAATCAGTAGCTAACACGAGTAAATTGGATTTAACATTTTAAATAAATTTGTTTAAAATTCTTGGGTAAATCAGGCCACATTTTCTAGGAAAAAGAATTATAAAATAACACCCGTAAGAAAGTACATGGTGTTTCCTTACCTGAAGTTAATAGTCAAATCAAGATTCATATGCAAATTTACCTTGAAGAAATTAGACTCTCCTCCCAAACTCTGAGGTTTCACTGCAGATACTTGACTGCTACTTAATCTTGGTGGTACAAACAATTTAAAAGGCTTTTGCTTTTCCATTTTCTCTCTTCCAGTTGTAATTATCTATTGCCCCAGAAGGCAGGGGGGGAAAAAGTGTTTTTACATTGTTTAATACACTCTTTATGCTTTATTTTTAAAAGCAAGGTCTGTACAACAAATGCCATGTAAAGGAGCGGGTGTAACCTTTGCTACACTGAGTCTGCAGCGTCACATCCCCGGGCGAGTCAAAGTAAAAACACCCCACAGCTGTTCCTACCATCTACCACCACCAATGGCCAAGCTGGCGACCTAGATAAGCCAGAAAGTCCGAGGTACCCTCGCTGTGACAGCCCGAAAACAAAGCTCTCCCTCCGCCAGCCCTGGTAAATTGCATCACTCCACCGCGAGAACTACGGTAGATTCTTAAGAGGGCCACCGGACACCCAGGAGGTGCTGGAGGGGCTGGGGGAGGGGAGCCCTCGCAGGCGGAGGGCCGCAGGAGCCGCAGGTGCCGACCGAATCAGATTATCGCCCAGCTCCTGGCTCCGTCGTCAAAAAAAGGAACTCCGGACCCCTGCCCTTACCTTTCAAGATTCAGGGGGAAACCATGGACTCGGTGCCCACGCGAACTGCTACCTGCTGTCTATTAGGACAGCAAAAAGAATCAACGAGAGCTTCTGCCTTCGAACCTCAGAAAAGGCGGGAAATCGTTCCCCTTCGGCGGCCAGCCAGGAAAGGGCGCGGTACCCGACTGTTTAACGGCTAAATAACGGTCAGCTGCGAGAGTTCGCCCGGCTCCCAATTCTCGCGAGATGTTCCTTTACCTTGGTAACGATTCTTCGCGGGATTCTATTTTTCCTTCGAGTAGACGTTCTTTAAGATTCTGCTATTGTCAGAGAATGCAAGGAAAACTAGCAAGGACTGTGATAGATTGGAGCAGAGAGTGAAAAATGCATTGCTGTCCTCCAAGAGTTGAGTCTTCGGGAAGAAACAGATGGGCAGATAATTACAGCCAGGTGTAATCATTTAAAGGTGGTAATTTAGAAAGGGTGGTTAAAACACAGAGAAAGCGGCACTTGGGGGGGGGGGGGCCTGGGGCGTCAGGAGAGGCTGCACGGAGGTGTTGGGCTTCTCTTACAGCCTCGCTCATGAATAGGAGAGTGATTAGAGAGAGAGTGGGCCGACAGTTAATGGGGAAAGAGGACTCCTGACCGAGAGAACACAGGCGAAGGCCCTGTGGTTGTGAGCGAGAGTAGTACAAGAGAGACTCCAAGAAGTTTGGCGTAGGTGTGTGAGGCCAGGTGGGAAAACGGCAAGAGATGAGGCTGCAGATTTGGCAGATAGGAGGCCTTCCAAAGGCTTTTGGATTTTAGCCTTCCTGGATGGGGATCTTGAAGAGTTCTGAGTAGAAAGGGAGGCAAGATCAAGGTCAGAAGAAAATGTGTCGTTATGAAAAATGGCTAAGGCATGTCGGACTGGAGTTTGGGAGAGAGTTTAATAGGCAGGATAAGGTGTGAGGAGCTGAGCCGTGACAGTGAAGATGAAGAAGAGGCATCAAATGTATATTTAGGAAGTAAAATTAATAGGATTTGATGACTTTTTAAAATAGTAAGCAGGGAAAGAAGTCTGACTGCTTGGCTTCAAGCTGTGGCGAGGAAATACGATAAATATTGTGGTACTAAATACCTAGGTTAGAGCAATACAAGAATGAATTCCATTTTGAATACATTTGACTTTGTTTTCTAACTTCTTCCGGTACTATAATTGATGTTTTCCCAAAGGGCTTAAGTAATATGTTTAAATATCCAACTTTGTATAAATTTAATCTATGAGACATCATAGTTTCTGCTAAAATTTAAAAATTTTTGATCCAGGTTAAGTACTTTATTTTACATTTTAAGGAAACAGTCTAGATACCCTAAAAAAGACAAAATAGTCCCTCCAAGAGATGATTCAAGGCTTATGCCCAAGATGCCCTGTGGGGGCAATAATTAATAAATTTAAATAAGAGGTTCTTAAAGTTGAGGATATAAATTCAACAATCCAGTTTTTTTAAGTTTTATAGCTTAAAAAAATTGGACTATGGTCTTTTTTTCTGTCTTGAAAACCAAAATGTTACTATGCCTAGGATTAAATTAACTTAAATTCACAGTATTTTATTTACTTACAGTCTTTCAAAACAATACAGCCAAACATGGGGGCTTAAGTGGGTAGGAGAAGAATCAATGAAACAAGATGGGATTGTGAGGGAGACAAACCCTAAGTGACTCTTAATCTCACAAAACAAACAGGGTTGCTGGGGGGAGGGGGTTGGGAGAGGGGGGTGGGGTTATGGACACTGGGGAGGGTATGTGCTTTGGTGAGTGCTGTGAAGTGTGTAAATCTGGCGATTCACAGACCTGTACCCCTGGGGATAAAAATATATGCTTATAAAAAATAAAAAATTAAAATAAATAAATTAAATAATTAATTAATTTTTAAAAAATACAGCCAGCATAGAATTTCTCAGTTTCATATACTTCACATAGAATTTATTTTTACTAAATAGCCTTTCTATCCATACAAGGATTAAAATATCTGTGGAAAGTTTTCAGTTTTTAAGAACTTCATTTTTTCTACAAAAGGTATTGGCAAAAATGTCAAAATATTGCCTACCAGAATGAGTAGTAATTTGTGCTAAATTTCCTAATATATGTTAAAACATTTTGATGATTTGTCATTTTAACTTTTTTAATATCTTACCATTACCAATTTTTTAAAATGTGGCCTTAAAAAGATTTTTTTTTAATTTAAGAAAAAGTAAGAGTTGAACAGTTTTGTTCCCCTTTAATAATTCATAAAATGCTATAACAGGAATAAGTTTAGAAAGTTAGTTCTTAATCCATCAATCTGGCCTAATTAATGAGTTTCACAAACTACCTTTATTCTGATTACAACTGTTTCCACTAGATAGCCTTTCTCATATCCATAATCTACATATTTTCGTTCAGTTTTTCTACTAAAAGAAAAAAGTAAAGTTTCTTCAGGTAAGAACTCTATTTAGCATTATTCCCTTTTGAAGGAACCAAACTGGCAACAAAATAGTCATTGCTTCTTTTGAGTAAAATCTTGAAAAGAGTCCTAGATGTCCCTCTAGTGGTTCGTCCTATATTCCACAAAATTTGATGAGCACTGATGACATCCATTTTATGGTGATATATTGGTTACCTAGCAAACCTATTTGTTTTTCAAATCAGTCATCCTATGATGATAGAGTCAAAAATCTAGATTTAGAAAGTTTTAAGACAAACCACAACAACATTCTAAATTTCAACAATGTGAATACAAATTCCATTTCTCCAAGAGTGAACTAGCCAATTTGGGGTCCTTTGCTTTCCAGGTGCTAAGTATTTCTGAGTAATTGTGATTCAGTGTTCTCAGTTCAGTGAGCCTCCCTATGAGACGAGCAAAATGCTGTAGGTCTTCTGGATGGTAAATTTTTGAATATTTGTACAAAATTTGTAAAATGGGTTCTTGTATATTTTCCACATGCTGCTTATCTTTAAGGTATGGACGATCTGAAAAACATCATCATATATAGCTTAATGAATACTGGAAAGTTGTAGAAGATAATTAATTCAAAACAATACAGTTTGTAAATAATAAAAATAACAAATATTTAACAAACCCTAAATGTATCAAGATATTATGCAAGTAACTTACTTCGTATAGTATCTTATTTTAATCTTCATAGTACTCTATGAGGTAGAGAAATAAAGTCAAATAGGAAGAGAAGGGTCGTAAGTGGTTGTAAGAGTACAAGAAAAATTTCAAGCTTACTTGAAATTTAAAAAGATTAATTTCCTCAAGATGAACAGTAAGCAAAAGGCAAGCTTCTTAAGTACCTAGTTATAAAATATGAGAACCAACCAAGAATTTCTGAATGGGTAGGCAACAATTATTTATCCAGTCATTGTGGTGGAGATATAGCAGCAAACATAACAGACACCATTTCCTGCCCTCTTTAAGCTTATATCCTGAGTTTGGGAGGAGTGGGCAAGAAAAGAGATATATACATATTTTAAATTTTAAAAAGGGGGGAGGGGGTGTTCCCTGGGTGGCTCAGTGGGTTAAAGCCTCTGCCTCTGGCTCAGGTCACGATCCCAGGGTCCTAGGATTGAGCCCCACATCAGGCTCTCTGTTCAGCAGGGAGCCTGCTTCCCCCTCTCTCTCTGCCTGCCTCTCTACCTACTTGTAATCTCTCTCTGTCTAATAAATAAATAGAATCTTTTTTAAAATAAATAAATAATATGACAATGATAAGTGTTATAGAGAAAAATAAACAGGAGAAAGAATAAGAATTTAGGGTGGAAGGTCAGTTGCTATTTTTAAAAGGATAATCCAGAGGTAAGATGACATTTAACAGAGATCAGAGATAAAGGAAGAATGTAATTATCTGGGGAAAGAGATTTCCAAGCATATTTGTTAGATACAACACAACCTGTGGCAGGAGTCTGCTTGACATTTTCAAGTAACATGTGTATCAAAATTAATGTGGCTGTGGTGGTGTGAGAAAAAGGGATAGTAGTAGGCAATAATAGAAAGAACTTGGCTTTTACCTGTGTAGAACAGGAAACCATGAAAGAGTTAGGAGCAGATGTGTAAACCTGGCAATTCACAGACCTGTACCCCTGGGGCTAATAATACATTATATGTTTATAAAATTTTTTAAAAATTAAAAAAAAGAGCTATGAGCAGAGAAATGAAATGATCTAGCTTATGTTTTAAAAGAATAACTCTGGCTACTATATAGAGAATAGACTCTAGGGAGGCAAGGGCAGAAACAGGAAAGCAAGAGAAGATACTAGTTCTCATTAGGGTGGCCGGAACAGAGACAGTAAAAAGTGGTTGAGTTCTGGATATATTTTGAGGCTAAAGCCAAGAAGAGGTGTTGCATATTTGACAGGGTATAAAAGAAAGAAAGTAGTGAAAGATGACTTCACAAATTTTGTCTTGTGTAACTTGAAGGATGGAGATGAACATTTAGTAAAGATTGGGGAAGAATATAGGAGGATCAGTGAAAAGATCAGGAGTTCACCTTGGGAGATGTTAAATTTGATATGTCTACTACAAGTTGAAATCTTGAGTAGACTATTTAGTGGGAGCTTAGGGGAGCAGTCCAAGTTGGTATATAACTTTGGGACTTAACATGTAGATGGTGTTTAAAGCCATGACATAGGATGAAATTTCAAAGGAAGTAAGTGTAGAAGAAAAGAGAACTGAGCTCTGGGACACTCAACATTTATTAGTGTGGTAGATAAGGAGAAATCAACAAAGGAGATGGAAAAATCAGCCACTGAGGAGAAAAATCAAGAGAGTGTGATGTCCTGGAATTTAAGTGGAGGGAAAAATGTCTAGAAGGAAGGAATGATCAACAGAAGCCAAGTGATAAAAGTTTTCCAAGAGAGAAGGAGTGATCTGCTCTGCCAGATGAAGCGGATGGGTCAAGTACAATGAGGACTAAGAATTGAAAACTGGAATCAGCAGTGCCAGATTACTGACAGTCTTTGACAAATTATGGTAGAATGGAGAGAAGGGGACAAAAATCTGACTACAGTGGGTTCCAGAGTAAATGAGATGAGATGAATGAAGGCAGGAGTACACAGAAAAAAAATGTTTTTCTGTAGAGTAGAGCAGAGAAATGGGAAAATAGCTGAAAGCGATTAGAGGTCAAGAAGGCTTTTTTCTAAGATGCAAGAAATTATAGCATGTTCATAAGCTGAAGTGAATTCTCTCAAAGAGAAAATTTTGATGAAATAAAGTTAACATTTGGCATCAGTGAATAATAACCACAGACATCATGTTTTGATTGCCAAACTTAATCCAAATACATATTTCTGAATGGTTTTTACCTGAAAAAAACACAGTTGTTGCTGCAAGCAGAGCATATTCAGTATTAGTAATATTAAGTTCACTCATTCTTCTGTAGAAGCAAAATAATGTGGTAATAAATTCTTCAGCAATACCTAAAAAGATTAATATCAAATATATTTTCTTCAGACAATAGTGCATAATTAAACATACTGCCATTACCATCTTTTCTCAAAGCAGAGTAATAAAATGAAACATTGTATCTGATCAATTTTTCCCATCCAATATAATATTTTGTATTGTATGTAATATTACCAGTCAGTGTAGTAGGTGGACAGTCTTCATTGCAAAATGTTTCCATAGAATAAATAACACTTCTATTATCACTCTGACTGGGAAAATTCAATGAATGATCTGAATGATCTGATATTCTCATAGGACCTAGTAACAGGGAAAAATATAAAGTCTGATTTTTAAAAAGTCTTTTTACAGATAATAAATCCAATCCCTCATCTGTTAGACAGGAAATATTCCCAACAAATGGTAGCTTTATAATTTTTATTACTGAAACATAAACTGAGATAAATAGTTCAGATTTTATATAAATTTCATGTAGAAAACCCTGCAAAAATGTTTTCCATGGTGACATATAATTGGAAAAATAAAAGGTTTTCTTTAAAAGAAAAGCAAAGGCTAGATCAATGAATTGGAAAAGCTATCATGAAGTACTTATACCAACTAGTCAAATGAGAACATAATATTTATTATAAAAATGATGTTATATAATTTCTTGCTGTGTTTAATAGTAACCATTAACATTAAGATTGAGTTGGTTGACATTTTTTACTTTCAGAAGCTGATGAAAGACATTCTTTCTGACTGTAAAGTTGGGCCCCATGAAGGAACATCACTTCAGTTTTTGATCCTTTGCATAATGCAGTCTGGTCCTCAGCTGTCAAATTTTCAAATCCTTGAAGAAAAGATCACATAATTGTTTGAAATGAGTAATGAAGAGGTAATTTTCAGGCATAAGATTTAATGTTTTTAATTATTAATTTAGTTATAATGTCAATCTAAGTGTTTCCTTAGAATAATCAAGATCTGTAATTTCAAATATGAACAAAATTCTTGATTCTACATGGTAATATTTTGGAGCACTTTCACCAGAAATAGAGAATAATACTTTCTCATATGGAAAAAGCAAATTAAACACAGTCAGTTTAGCCTCAAAGAATTTATTTTTACAGTGAGTTATCTGTGCATATAATTTTTAGCCAACTGTAGCTTGATTTTTTTCATATTATACAATTTGATTTATTTTTATATTCAGAAACAACAATTTATTTCAAAACATTAAAAGACACAATCAATCATGTGTCTTGCACTAAGTCTTTGGAGTCATTTGAATGTTTTTAAATATGAATATTTTAATCATCTGATTGTTTTTTGTTTTATTTTGTTTTGAGAGAGAGAGAGAGAGAGCACACGAGAGGTCCAGAGGGGCAGAGGGAGAGAGAGAATATTAAGCAGTCTCCATGCTCAGCATAGAGCACAATGTGGGGCTAAAATTCATGACCCTGAGATTATGACTTGAGCAAAAATCAAGAGTGGGATACTTAATCAACCACACCTGATTGTTTAAAGCATACAAAATGAACAGCTTTGGTGGAAAAACAGAGGTTTTATTTTCCTAAAATGTCCCCTTCCTTTAAAACAGGGAACTTTTAAAAAATTAAGTATGAAACTGATTTTTTCACAAAGATCATAAAGTGATTACCTGGGAGTCCCTTGGTAAAATCCATTAACCCCTGTAGGTGTAGGACCACTGTCTCCGAGAGTCTCAAAAAGCTAAGTTCAGGATTTACGTACTTCTGCAGCTAGCCAACAAAAAGAAATAAGAGTAATGGATTTTATTTTTTTCAACTAACTTTAGATTTTTAACTTTTATGTTTATGCCCTTATTTTCTAATATAATTAGTTATAAATTATTTCTCCCCATTAATGAACACATACAAATTTCTTTGTTTCCTCTAAAGGAATTGTATATTTTTGATGAGCAGCCACAATGTTATTAATGAGCTGATGTTCCTCTTGAGTTAGTTCCATGCTCTCCTTAATCTATAAGAAAACATAGGGGGAAAACTATAATGAATTTGTATTAAGCAACACATGTCATCATTAAAGAAACAAGAAATTTTATAAGAGTCTTACCATTTTTCCAGCTCTAGTGGTGGATGATACAAGCTTGTTGTCTAGTCCTTCCTCTTCCACTTTGATGCTAGAGTAAAAACTATTCTTCTGTTTAAAGTTCTTTCGAAGTCTCTTTGATTTGCATTGGATTTCTGTGAGCAAACCTGTGATATTATGAAATTCAAATAAGATGTTTTAGGTTTAGCAAATAACATCATAGGATTTAATGAAAATGTTCTTACACTGTACACATATATTATCATAGACTTGTCTTTTCACAAAGAACTTTCCTTTTTTGGCAAGCATGTACACAGCAATTAAATTTACTACATTAACTTCCTCTTTTCCTTCCATAACTACCTCTACTTACAAGTACATAGTCATCCTACACATAAATTAAAAATCAATTTTGCATCTCCAAACCATAAATTTAGACCTTTCATTTATTTATTTATTTGACAGAGAGAGCAAGAGATCACACGTAGAGAGAGAGGCAGGCAGAGAGAGAGGGGGAAGCAGGCTCCCTGCAGAGAGTGCGATGGAGGGCTCGATCTCAGGCCCCTGAGATCATGACCTGAGCCAAAGGCAGAGGCTTAACCCATTGAGCCACCCAGGCGCCCCTAGACCTTTTATGTTAGAGAAATTTCTACATTATATCATGGAAACAACATAGAATACCAATTGATAAAGAAGTTCAACTACTTTATCTATGAGCTTTTTTCTTTGATTTTTTTTTTATATAAAGTCAAGGAAATATTTTGTGATTTTGTTAAATGAGCTAAGTCACTTTTTTTCTTAATAAAACAGGACAATGGTATTTTGTTATGGCAGTCTGAGCAGTCTCAGAGATAAAGTAAATGATTCGGCTGGTTGGACAAGACGACCTTAAGATCGACTCCAACCTGAATTTTTTTTTTTAAAGATTTTTAAGTAATCTCTATCCCCAACATGGGGCTCAACCTCACAACCCTGAGATCAGGAGTTATATGTTCTATCAACTAATCCAGCCAGCCAGGTGCCCCCACCCCTGGAATTTTAAATAATAGGAATCCTTTTGGTCAAGCAATGAAGAGTTAAGATTTTATTAAAATAAGCAATGCAATATAAACAGATCATTGCATTGGTGTTTATTGAACAGGAGTGTAATTTAATAAAAATTGAAGAATATTATCATAGCAGTTAAAGGAAAATAAAAAGAGATAATGAAGAAACAGCCATAAAATTAATACAATAGAAAGATTGCAAGATAAGAGTTTGAGCAAGACTAGATTAAGCATGAAAACACTAATACTTTATTTAAAAAATTAACTTTGAAATCACAATGACATTTTGAGCCCTAGAAAATAGGAGGAGTTGTGAAAATAAGGCCAAAATCTTAGTACTACCCTGAAGATTACATGATATCATGTAATTTATAAGCTAAAAACACTGTGAACATAGAAGGAACTCAAACAGCCTAAGTACTCTTCTGCCTGTTCGAGTTGGTTTTTGACACCTATGAGCTATTAGTAGGCTCTACATACCTACTTGTCATGTAGGCTTCTAAAGATACAAGCCCAAAGAAGGGGAACTACTAATTTAAAATTCTGCTCTTTGTAGATAAATTATATGACCTTAGGTTAAGTCATATGAAAATACAAGGATTTCCAATGAAGAAGAACATATGATTATTGCCAAAATTAGACCAATATAGTGTAGAACAGGGTTTATGGAAATAATTACCTAGATTGGTTACTAGTCATCCCAATCTATCAGTTGTTAGAGAAATAGCTTAAATCTAGACTAGTATGTTAATGTTCCAAATGATAATTTGAGTAATGCATTATGTTGTCAATAAGATAAGAAAAACTAAAATCACCCTCAAAAAAGAATCCCCAAAGTCCATAATAACACTTACATTCTGCCAGCATTCCTACTGCCTTACACTTTTTCAGTCTGCACTCTTGACATTTCCTACGCATGTACATGTCCATTTCACAGTGGCCACCATTCTTGCAGTGATATACTGCATTTTTGGTGATACTACGTCGAAAAAAACCTAATAACAAAAAAAGTACTTTTAAAATTTCACTATTAATGGGGCACCTGGGTGGCTCAGAGGGTTAAGCCTCTGCCTTTGGCTCAGGTCATCGTCCCAAGGTCCTGGGATTGAGCCCCGCATCAGGCTCTCTGCTCGGTGGGGAGTCTGCTTCCTCCTCTCTCTCTCTCTCTCTTCCTCTCTCTCTCTCTCCCTGCCTCTCCACCTACTTGAGATCTCTGTTTGTCAAATTAAAAATAAATAAATAAATAAATAAAATTTCACTATTAAATATTTTTAGGGTTTTGTTTGTTTAAGATTTTACTTATTTGACACAGAGGGAGCAAGAGAGCACAAGCAGGCAGGCAGAGGGAGAGGGAGAAGCAGACTCCCCACAGAGCAGGGAGCCTGATGTGGGGCTTGATGTGGGACTCAATGTGAGGTTTGCTTCTGGGACCCTGAGATCATGACCTGAGCCAAAGACAGATGCTTAACTGACTGAACCACCCAGGAGACCCATTTTTTTTTTAAATATATATCTTCCTAGTAGAGCTAAGTAATCAAAATAACTAAATTATTTCAATAAAATGCTTTTTTCCATCAGTAAGATTCAATTTAATATATGTTTATATTCCCTCATGATTGATATCTTCTATTCCAAGGCTGTTTCTTTCAATAATCACATCTAGAAATTAAACAAAATAGTTCCATCAATTAAGATAACTTTCTATTTTAATACAACTATAATATATCATCTAAAGGCCTTTTTACAACTATGTTGTACAGAATATCAGGATTCCATGAAGCGTCTCTCAAGGTGCCCTTGAAAAAATATACGCTCCTGGAATTAAGTCAATCAGAGAAAGACAACTATCAAATGATCTCCCTGATATGAGGAAGTGGAGATGCAATGTGGGGGGCTTGAGGGGTAGGAAAAGAAAAAATGAAACAAGTTGGGATCGGGAGGGAGACAAACCATAAGAGACTCTTAATGTCACAAAACAAACTGAGGGTTGCCGGTGGGGGGTGGGGAGGGCCTAGGGAGAGGGTGGTTGGGTTATGGACATTGGGGAGGGTATGTGCTATGGTGAGTGCTGTGAAGTGTGTAAACCTGGCGATTCACAGACCTGTACCCTGGGGCTAATAATATATGTTTATTAAAAAATTTAAAAATTATTTTTAAAAAATCACAGAGGTAAAGAGAAAAAAAAAGAATATATGCTCCTGTAAAACTATAAGGAAAATCTCTTTTCTTTTCTCCTCATATTACCACCTCAACCATACAAATAGGAAAAGTTATTCTTTGAAACTTACTTCTCTATCCTTCTTCCTTTTTTAGCACTCACCCAGGTTAGAAAACATTTTTAGGTTATTTGGTCTGAGACATTGAATAGGCTGTGGTTTGTGTATGTATGTGTGTGTGTGTGTGTGTGTGTGTGTGTTTTGGTGGAGGTGTCCATATTATCCTTTTCACTTCCTAAATCCATGCATAGCAGCCCCCCCTTCTCATTTCCTCTTTCATTCCCTATTCCTATGCAGTAACCTCTGCTATCTTCCTCTTAATCCATTCCAAGCAGTAAAGTTGACAATCGTTGTCAATGCCCCTCTTAGAGACCTGCCATACTCTTTTTTTCTGTAGACCACACTTGAGAGTTTTGTGATTTAAATTCAGCAAAGGGGGCGCCTGGGTGGCTCAGTGGTTAAGCCGCTGCCTTCGGCTCAGGTCATGATCTCAGGGTCCTGGGATCGAGTCCCGCATCGGGCTCTCTGCTCAGCAGGGAGCCTGCTTCCTCCTCTCTCTCTCTCTCTGTCTGCCTCTCTGCCTACTTGTGATTTCTCTCTGTCAAATAAATAAATAAAATCTTTAAAAAAAAAAAAATAAATAAATAAATTCAGCAAAGGAAGTAGAACTATCAGCTTAAGTTCTAGAACCATGCCTCATCTTCCATCTAGCTTTTTTTTTTTTTTAAGATTTATTTATTTATTTAAAAGAGAGAGAAAGAGCAGTAGAGAGAGAGGACAAACATGAGTGAGGGTCAGGAGAGGGAGAAGCAGGTTCACCACTGAGCAGAGAGCTCAATGTGATGTGGGAGCTGGATCCCAGGATACGGGGATCATGACCTGAGGTGAAGGCAGGCGCTTAACCCAGGGGCCCCTTCTTCCATCTAGTTTGAACAGCAAGGCCCTACCTCTTAAGAATAAGCAAATACTTGCCCAGCTATTCTATTCATAAAGCTGGTACCTAATTTCCCACAGTCTTCATTTGGCTATTCTTTGTGAGGGATGAGTTGTGAGATTCTGATAGCAAATCTTCACCCTGATCTTCTAAACAGACATGCTTAACAAGATGCATTGCCTAATGATTTCCGGGTTCTGTCACAACATTGCAATTGTAAATAAAAACATTGCAGGAGTGTTTCAAACTTCATCAAGGACTCAAAACTTCATCAAGGACTATTTTCACTCTTTGAAAATCCCATGGTCAATTATGATCTTCACTTGCAAGCCTCCCGTTTGTTTTCAGAAAAGCATTCAAAGAAATTAAAATAGCATCATAGAAATCATTTAATTCAAATTCCCTTCTAATGCATGAATTATATCAAACACATGAGAAGATGGAGAAGTTAACATTCAGATATTTTTAAAAATCATTTTTTTCTTACAGATTTTATTAATTAATTTATTTATTTATTTGACAAAGATAGAACGCGTATGTGCTGGAGCAGAGGGGTGGAGGGAAGGGGCAGAGGGGAAGGGAGAGGGACAAGCAGACTCTGAGCCAAGCACAGAGCCTTGCACTCCAGCCTTGATCCCACCACCAGAGATCACAACCTGAGCCAAAACCAAGAGCCAGTCGCCCAACCAATCGAGCCACCCAGGAGCCCCTAAAAATCATTTTCTATTCCAATATCCGATTCATCTAAAACCACAGAAACCTCCTGCAGCATAAATACTGAATTTTCTATTTAAATGTAAAAGTTTTCATCAAAAATGAAAACTAAATCAAAGCTATTCCATTTTCATGTCTTCTAGGCACGGATTGACCACTTTTAAATGTATCATTGGCTCTCTCTGGTTTTATTTTTCACACTCTGAAAAATAAGAGTATTCTTACACGCCTAAACTTCTATGACTCTTCAGTAAACACTAGGACTTTCAGTTTGATTTTAACTTTTTCCTTACCCTTGCAACCTTCGCAAGTAAGTGCATTATAATGATATCCTGATGCTTTATCACCACAAACTACACAGAGTTCTTCCTGTCGCTTAATCCGAATAGAAGAGTGAGTGAGTCTGGGCCTTTTTATTCCAGAATAGCCATCTTCAGCATCATGGTCAACCACATAAGTGGGTTTATTTAGTTCATAGGAACCAAATACACACTCTCCACCACCAAACTGTGGATCCAAGCTGTAAGTGTTGAAATGACTTTGTAAAGATTGGGACTGCAGAGCTGTTGGAAACTGGACCGTAGAATACTGGCAATAAGCTGATTCTTGAAAATCAGTGTCGTGCAGCTGATAGTTGATTTGCTCTGGCAGAATATCTAGTTGTTTTAATATTAAAAAAAAGAACAAATGGTAAAAAGTCAAAATTCCATAATTATTTTCAAATGTCAAAGAGCTGTGTGCTCAACAATGAGTTCAACATGTCCACTGCGTCGCAAGGACTTGCTGGCCAGCACCAGGAGCAAGGAGCGGGCAGTAAACTGATTTATCCTGCTTCATAAGTGCTGCCATTCCAGGGGTAGGCGGAGGTTGCTCTGGGGCTGGGAAAAAGGCCAGTCTGTTGCTAATGGCTTACGTATCAATCCAGTCTCCCTTCTTAACTAGAAATGTGTATTTCCCCTTGTCTGGAAGGAAAGAAGGCTTTCCCAATCCTTTGCATTTCCCTTGTGTGGATAAAGTGGTATGCAGTACAGTCAGGTCAGTAAAGACATGAATTAATAAATTATCCCACACCCCCCCAAAAAAATCAAACTAAAATACAATTTTACTTGGTTATTTCAAGCAAATATATGTATGTGTGTGTGTATATATATATGTTTTTGTTTGAACTCCCATTAAATATACCTTAACACTGTCCTTTGCCATTTGTACACCTGATTTAAATTACTAGTTTCTTTTGCATTTTGTTGACTAACAATTCTAACTATCAATTATCTGGGGATAAATTTGCCTGCTTTACCAGGTTACTATAAGGATGAAACAAAATATGGTATGCAAAAGCATATATAAAATATAAACTAATGCTTAATGAATATCATTATTATAATTACCAGAAGCTTCCAAACACCAACTTACTTTCTTTTTTAAGATTTATCTATTTATTTCAGAGAGAGTGCGCACATGCGCGAGCTTGGGGAGGGGCAAAGGGAGAAGGAGAGAGAATCCTTGGGCAAACTCCCCACTTGATTCCTGGCCTCTGATGATGTGGGAAACAGGCAGAAGAAAAAATTATTAAATTTCCTTACCCACTGACAAGCCCTCGAAACAGGCAGAGTGACATTTCTCTAGGGACTCAACTACTCCACCTTAATGCTTTGCTAAGGGCAAAGGGCAATCCTAGCCTGAGGACCCCTACCCTCAACCAGGATCCTGAAGTCTACTTTAACAATTCCTTTGAAAACTTCCTTTATCTCAAAACTCTCCAAGCATATGACCACTGATACACATCTAAAGGTTCTCACCAACAAAGGCTTTATTACTGGTAATGAATAACCTTTTTCCCCAACAATATCTAGCCCCTCAATGTCCTGGAAACCTTGCTTACAAAATTCCTTGGAGACTTACACCATCCCTGACCCCCTCCCAACTTGTAAGTCATATAATGGGCCGCTCCTCACAACCCCAGGTAGCAGCTCTTTCTGCCCATCGGTCCTGTCCCTCTGCTTTAATAAACCACCATTCTGAACCATAGATGTCTCAAGAATTCTTTCTTGGTCATTGGCTCTGGACCTGACCCCACTTAAACCTCCCTTATATTCTAAAACTTCATCACTGAGATCATGGTCTGCACCAAAATCAAGAGCCAGCCTCCTAACCAAACTGAGCCACCCAGGTGCCAGGGATGGCGTAAGTCTCCAAGGAATTTTGTAAGCAAAATTCTGCTTTCAGGAAAATTTCTAAGTCTAAATCCAGAAAATTGGCTCCAAAAGGACCCAGGAATACTGAATATCTATATCTGTAACTAGTAATATTTGTACTTTTCCTGATGCTGAGTCAGGTGATTAAACTTACTTTTAATCTCAAAATTATACCACCAAGATTGGTAAACAGTATAATTTTTATTAACGCACATAATTCACTTGCAATCTCATAGCATTCACTCTAATGCTAAGTGTTGAATAAATACTAATAATAACCTAATATAAAAAGAAAGGTTATCAGTAAAAACAATGTAACTTTTTTTTATTAAAGAGGGCCTTTCTTGAATTAGTGTCAA
Organism: Mustela lutreola; assembly: GCF_030435805.1. Lineage (NCBI taxonomy): Eukaryota > Metazoa > Chordata > Mammalia > Carnivora > Mustelidae > Mustela > Mustela lutreola. The sequence goes on along the minus strand of NC_081299.1, from coordinate 98,266,892 downwards.
AAGACTGCATAATACTAGCTGATGTTCCATTAGCATGGAAATTAGAATTGAAGCCCTAACCTTTACCTTAACCCTAAAAGAAAACGGCATTTAAATTTATATAATGGGCATTAAGGAGGGCATGTGATGTAATGAGCACTGGGTATAAGACTGATGAATCATTGACCTCTACCTCTGAAACCAATAATACATTATATGTTAATTAATTAAATTTAAATTTTCAAAAATTTAATAAATAATATTGTAAGGGCCTATTTAGCCAGAACGATTCCATCTCAGTTAAACAGTGGTTTTGTTGTTTCTGCAGTAAAACTTAAACTGACCCTACCCCCCGCCCCATCCCGATGCCAGGGGAACTTACTTAAAAGCAAGTCCAGGAAACAAGTAAAATATGGTCGACCAGTCCCTGATAACAGAGCCCAAATACAAGGGCGGGTCAGGCCAGGTGGAGACATCGTTAATCACTATCTCCCTAAAAAAATGTGGGCCCGGGCTGCCTGGGTCGTTCAGTGGGTTAAGCCTCTGCCTTCGGCTCAGGTCATGATCTCAGGGTCCTGGAATCAAGTCCTGCATCGGGCTCTCTGCTAGGCAGGGAGCCTGCTTCCTCCTCTCTCTCTCTCTCTCTCTCTCTCTACTTGTGATCTCTCTCTGTCAAATAAATAAAATCTTAAAATAAAATAATGTGGGCCCCACCTTTTGGGCACCTCTTGGGTGCCAATTCTGACCAAGGTGATAGGCTAGTTCAAATAGCTACTATAGGGTGAATTTAATTCAATTGGCCACCTGCGTGTGACCTAGCAGGACTATGCAACTTTCACTGTGTGTTACAATCTCATTGGCCACCTGTGTGTGGCCAGGCTCAACCACATGACCATTGCCCTTTAAAAGTTAGTCTGTGAGGCTGGGAGGGGTTGCTCTCTCTGTAAGAGGCGCCCCGACCGGTGGACTTGATTCTCTGTGCTGGCGAAAAATAAAGCTTAGCTTGACCTTCACTTTGTATCAGTCTTGCTCCTTTGATCATGGACCCTAACAATATAAATAATAAATAAATTAATAAATAATTTTTAAACCCACAAAAACAAAAGATTAAAGATTAAAAAATTTAATTAAGTTTATCTTATAGCCTTAGTCTTTTTGGAGAAAATTCCTTTTGTATCCTGCATTGTTTCTATTTCTTTCCCTTTGATAAAAATCTTATATTAAGATGAAAATTTCAAGTATATGAAATAACTACTCTGAGCCACATTTACTGAATTGCATGTGAACTATCTTCAGCTAAACCCTAAAAATAAATTCTAATTTGCATGTTAATTCAAATTTTAAAAATCAAATACAATTTTAGACTATCAGGCTTTTCTCTCTTTACATTTGATTCTTGCTTACAACATTTTAGAGTTACTGATTTTTTTGAAATTAATTACATTCCTTTGTAAGAGAATGATTTTTTAAAGTTTTTATTTTAATTTTTCTTGTAGGGAAAAACTTAAACTCTTTGGTTTGCTTGTTAATTTCTTAAAAAAAAAAAACTCTGCAATTAACCATAATGTCACACAAGAAGTGTTTTATCAACCATTATACCATAGCTTTTTGTTACATACCATAGTACTGCACTGGTTCAGCAAAACAGTAACCATCAGATGTAGTGACATAAGAATTTGCCATTCTCTGCTCCAAGTCTCACTTATTCATCAGTGAATGCTGAAATAGAACTGAAGGAAACAAAACTTTTGCAGACTCTTTGAAAGTATGCTCATCAAGTCAGCATGATTTTATAAAAGTACAATACTATTTTTGAAAAATAAAGAGTTTAGTAGAATTTTTACACTAGACATTTCTATTTACCCTTTAACTGGAAGAATATTGAGTTCTCATATCTCTACACACCAAATTATTAATTCTGCCAATTTTTTATTGCTTGGCTTTTTACAAACAATTCAATAAATCTTGGTAATAATGAAAGTGGCTTTTGAAAGTTTACCAAGCTTTGGTGTTAGGCTTCATATACTGCTTTTGCTACTTATTTATGGGTCATTCATTAAATCTCCTTAAACCTTAGTTTCTTCATTTGTAAAAGAAAAATAATAAAACCTTCCTAGCAAAGTTGTTGGCGGAGTTGAATTAATATAAGTAAAATCTAGCAAAGTTCTTAATAACTCATTCTTATCATCACTATTCTAATAGTTCCAAGATCTCAGTGTTCTAACTTTAGATGAATTGGGAAGAAAAATTGGACTTTTTCATGAAAGAAATTAAAGAATAGGAAAAAATTGCTTTCATAGCATTTGTTTTTATCTTCTAAATCTGCTCTATTTTCTTAGCCCTGTGATATGCTAAACATTAAAATACTAATTTTGGCTCGCTTGACTAATTAAAATTTTCTCTTCCAAAAAAAAATTTATGGATTACTGGAAAAAGTGTTATACTTTTTAATAGTAAAGTCTAAAACTAAAATGAACAACTCAGGAAACAACAGATGTTGGCAAGGATGCAGAGAAAGGGGAACGCTCTTACACTGTTGGTGGGAATGCAAAGTGGACAGAGCCACTCTGGAAAATAGTATGAAGGTTCCTCAAAAAGCTAAAAATAGAGCTACCCTACAACCCAGCATTTGCACTACTAGATATTTATCCAAAGGGTACAAACATAGTGATTCTTGAAAGGCTACATGCACCTCAATGTTTATAGCAGCAATGTCCACAATAACCCGCATGCCCATCAACAGATGAATAGATAAAGAAGATGTGGTATATGTATACACATACAATGGAATATTACTCAGGCACCCAAAAGAATGAAATCCTGCCATTTCCAATGACATGCGTGGAACTAAGGGAAATAAGTCAGAGAAAGACAAATATATGATTTCACTCATATGTGGAATTTAAGAAACAAAACTGATGAACATAGGGGAAGGGAATAAAAAATAAGATGAAAACAGAGGGAGGCAAACCACAAGAGACTCTTTTAACTTTAGGAAACAAACTAAGGGTTACTGGAGGAGAAGGAGGTGGGAGGATGGGGTAACTGGGTGATGGGCATTAAGGAGGGCCCTTGATGTAATAAGCACTGGGTGTTATATGAAACTGATGAATCATTAAGTTCTACCTGTGAAACTAATATCAAATATGTTAACTAAATGGAATTTAAAAAAATTTTAAATGGTAAAGTCTAAAAATCATAAGCTTTTATAAGAAAAATTATTCACAGGGGCGCCTGGGTAGCTCAGTCATTGGTGTCTGCCTTCAGCTCGGGTCATGATCCCGGGGACCTGGGATCCAGCCCTGCATCCAGCTCCCTGCTTGGCGGGAAGCCTGCTGCTCCTTCTCCCACTCCCCTCGCTTGTGTCCTGCTCTCGCTGTCTCTCTCTCTCTCAAATAAATAAAATCTTTTTAAAAAAATTATTCACAATCTAAGATGAACCCTTAACAGGAAAAACTGTTTGTTTTTGTTATTACCTAGAAAGGAACTCCAAAAATTTCAATAAACTTCAACAGGAAATCACAGCTTAAGAAATTGAAAATTATTTGAAGAAAATAAAGGTCACTCTAAAGTCCATAGTCTTTTATAGCTTTATCCTCTCTATTAAAGATAAAGACAGTTTTCACCTTTAAAAAGAACAAAAAAAAAAAAAAAGAGAGAGAAAGGAAAAGAAAATGGGTTTTAAATCATGCCCAAAAATTTATGTGACAAATTTCTTAGCCTCTGAGATTATATTGAAAAGTCTGTTCCTTTGATTTATTATTCATGTGTGAACTTCATGGCTGAGGTTTCTATATCCATGAAGATGAAGATGATTTAAATAGTAATATCTTTGAAATGTGTCCCCTTTATCATCTAATAGAATATATGTTCTTCTAAAAGCACTTGAATCTCCCAGTCTTCTGACAGCACAGCAGTAGTCCTTTAGAATAAGCACTGGATGAAAGGGATGAAGCAAAAACAGTGCCCCCGGCCAAAAAAAAGTGAAATTTTAATACAAAGTTTCCCTTGAAAAGTCAGGACTAAAATCAGTAAGATCAGTCAGTCAACACTTCCGTGTTTCCATATTGCAACAAGTCAATTAGCTCACCATATAAAAACAATTCTGAATGTTATCCATTTAATATGTGATACTTTGTAGCAATGGTTCTGTTCAGTTCTTTCCAAGCTTCTCTTTTGAGCCTCAGTTAACATTTAGAAAATTAAAAATGAATCTGAAAACTTGAAGTTACTCACTCTTCTTTAAAAATTGCTGCACTTACTATTAGGCTTCATATAATATTGGACATCAATCTTCTGAAGAAGATTGAAAATTAAAATTGGTACTACTTAGATGCAGACTTCACTGAATGAGAGTTTGAGAAATAATATAGAATGAACCAGAGGTAGCTTGTTAAAACAAAACTGGTGCTATCCTAACAAAGACACACAAAAGTATTTTACAGCGATCCCACTATCAGGGTTCAAATTGTAAATAATAGTGTTCTGAAACCAAATCTTTCCAATACTGTAGATAAACACTCAAAAATATTAAACACTCAAAAATATTATCTAAAGTAGACCTGTTTGGTTTTTTAAAATTTTTTTTAAGATTTTATTTCTTCATTTGACAGACAGAGATCACAAGTAGGCAGAAAGGCAGGCAGAGAGAGAGAGGGGGAGAGAGAGAGAGAGAGGAGGAGGAGGAAGCAGGCTCCCTGCTGAGCAGAGAGCCTAATGTGGGGCTCTATCCCAGGACCCTGAGATCATGACCTGAGCAGAAGGCAGAGGCTTTAACCAATTGAGCCATCCAGGCGCCCCTGTTTGGCTTTTGTTTTGTTTTGTTTTGCTCTTTTCTGTTAGGCTTCTTTTAAAGTTTATTTATTTATTTAAGTAATCTCCACATCGAAAGTGGGATTCGAACCCATGACCCCAAGATCAAGGGTGACATGGCTCTTGCCTAAGCCAACTAGGCATCCCAAAGCAGACCTATTTTTATGTACTAGTTATATTCAGGTCATTTATGGGACATATACATAAAAAGACTTTGATTAAAAATATGCCTTTTAAAATATAAAATATTTATGTTTTATATGCTCATAGTAATATTGATTATTTTCTACAGAAAATTTTTCACTATGTGTTCTTCAGTCTTTTAGATGTTTAATAGAAGTATTATAATATGTATGCATAATAAATACTTTCAGAAATAAAGTATTCATAAAATTAGTTTAAGAACACTCAAGTAGATTATTAATAGCATAGAGGGAAGTATGTAATCAAAAACTTCCTATCTTATTAAAAAGAAAAGTTACAGTAATCCTGGAGTGATTCTGTTTTGTTATCTTTCCTAGTAAATATTTATTTAAAAACAAAAATAACTCAGTTAAGAGAGGAGCTTTTATCAAGAGGATCAATTTAGCATGGGCAAAGTCTATATTTTTTTTCATTAACAAATACTTTAGATTATAATAGATTTTTCATAGATTATAATATCTATTTTACTGAAAAGATACTTAATTGCAGAAATGAATTTGCATCTCCTCTGCCTTAACTAGGTATTGTGCTAAGTAAATCTTCATATGGCTAGAACTTTACCAGGAAAAACATATTGACTCCAGAGAACTATATCCTCCACATGTTAAAGAACTTTACAGTTTTTATATTTTTACTCTTGCAATATATGTCATCTGAATCATGAATAATACATTGAATAAAATTAATATAACTGAAAAGTAGATGGCTTCATAAGAAAAACTGAAAATTTCAGTTTTCACAGTAGTCTCTACCAAAAAAAATGAATGATAGTGCTCTATGATACATAATTATAAAAAATTTTTTACAGCAGAGCCTCTTTGAGCCAAAGTTCTCTGAACTTATTGGAACCAAGAAAAATGAAAATGAAACGGATATATTTGAATAACAGCACAAATGAAGGCTTCTTGATTTTTTTATAAGAATCTGTCCTTTAACCTTAGAATACTGGGAAGATTTTACATGCTGAAGTTTTCACATAGAGTTTTATTATACAGCTTCATTGAGATGTAATTTACATAATATAAAATTCACCTTTTAAATTGTACAATTCTTCATTTTTAGAATATTCACAGAGTGTGTAACTATCACTACCATTTAATTCCAGAACATTCGTATTACTGCAAAGTAAAATTCCCTACCCATAAGCGATCACTTCCCATTCTTTCCTCCCCCAATCCCTAGCACAGTTCCTATGTATTTGCCTGTTCTAGACATTTCATATAAATGGAATCATGCAATTCCATATACAGTTTTAAATGAAAACAGTATTTAATTAATATTATGTCAAGTAATTTTCACAGCTTAAGAGAGAAATCAGACTATACATTTAGAAAATTTGTGACTATGAAATAAATATATACTTCAGAGATCTAGAAATATATTTTGTGTCCATAAAAATTTTTATACTTTGTATAACCATAGCATTTTGAGTAGAAGTTTAATTCCCAGAATACACCTTTATCAGAATATATTTCAATATATTACATATATTGAATATATATAAAATATATAACTTGATATATTTCAAGTTGCCTTGAGTTCACATATAACCTGTTGTTTCAAAAAATAAAATGTATTTTAAGAAGAAGTTATTGATTAAAAACAAGTTTCATTATAAAATGTAAGAGTAAATATCACCGTGAACCAACTTACATTATTACATCAAATGTCACCTGGAGTCCAACCACAGTCCAAAATTGCCTTGTCATTCTTCAGGAGAAGACCAATCACTGTATAATCTTCTTAAATTTCTCATCTTCAAGGAGCAAATGCTTTTTATAGTTTGACTATCATAGTAACAACAATTGGCTTATTCATTTCGCAAAAGCTAAATGAATGTGGTAGAAACTAAATAGAGTTCCAAAAATACCCTCAACCGCTTACAGTTTAACAATAGTTTCAATTGCCCACAAAATTAACATTCATATTTAATTGAGACAGCATAAAACTATAAAATTTGGGGTTTTGAGGGAAGACAAAATACTCACAGTTAAACAATATGACTAGAGATTGTCCTTTTCTTCGCAGAACAAGTATAAATGGATTTAACAACTTCAACTTTCCAGCTGGAGCAAACTGGACCTTTTCCCTATTTATCAAGGAGCCAAGAGGGGGGGCACTCTGCATACACTTAGGCTCCAGACACTCTGCAGAGCAAAGCTTCAGCTCTATCTCAGAGACAAACTTCCCACACAATCCTCTCTTAGGTCAAAACAAGGGCAGTTATTATTTGACATAAATCAAATAATAACCAGATCATCAGGGATAGAGGTCTTTGGGACCTTCAGGTCACACTCTCCCAGAGTTCTTTATTGTTTACTTAATAAATATTTTGTTTTCTTGATTAAATTTGACATTCTCCCATTTTGGTTACAAAACACTGGGTCTCTAGAAACTACTAAGCAATATGCACAGGAAAGGAAAACCCCTCATTAATTCAGACTCCACTAATACAGGTGTTACAACAATTCAACTTGAAGTTGATCTCTGCATTCCCTACCCAAAAAAAGGTGTTAGCACAATTATAAATGTGAATAATACACGTACAAGTCATCTAATCCAACCCTCTCCATTTTTTGGCTTAGAAAAACTGCCACACAGATAGATACTACTCCTTTTTCAGGGGCTCATCACTAGTTAGTGGCAGAGGTTAAACTCAGTGCAAATGCAAACGGTTGAACAAGATATGTAGGTAAGTTCACCATGATTTTTTAATGTCATCTACATGAACAAAGCTTGTTGGATACCAGGGTCATGGTCTCACCTCTGCAAGGCATTTCTACAGAACCAAGGTTATAAATATATTCCACAGCTACACTACCATTCTCCTGGTCCCCTCTCTGCTGACTCGTTTATTTTATAGGACTGTAGGCTGTAGTCTCTGTCCTCCCTGGTTCTAGTGTCACATTCATGTGGCCTGGGATACAATAGTCTACCTTTCTTGGCACTTGATCTCAGTCCACATTCAGTTTCTGACTTCACAACTACTAAGTTGATGCTGACTTCTTCAAGGGTCCTTATCTATTACTGGGAAGAATTCATAATAAAATCTCCAAGTCATGTCACATGAGTTTTGTTTCTCTTTTAAGATAATAGTCCCTGGATCTATAAATTTTAATCAGTGAATCAAAGAATAATAGTCTCGGCATTATAATTCATTTATTTGATTCTAAAATATTCCAAAAACAGGCTCCAAATTATGTCTTAAAAGAAGTGACACTCTACTGGGCGCCTGGGTGGCTCAGTGGGTTAGGCCGCTGCCTTCGGCTCAGGTCATGATCTCAGGGTCCTGGGATCGAGTCCCACATCGGGCTCTCTGCTCAGCGGGGAGCCTGCTTCTTCCTCTCACTCTCTGCCTGCCTCTCTGCCTACCTGTGATCTCTCTCTGTCAAATAAATAAATAAAAAACTTAAAAAAAAAAAAAAAAGCAGCACAGAACTGCTTCCCTTTAAAAAAAAAAAAAAAAAAAAAGAAGTGACACTCTACTAAAAACCTTACAATGAAAGACAGCAAAACAAACAGACAGTACTTGATGTGTTTTAAAAGCAATGCTTAACTTCTAAATATTTATCAGGGACATTTGTTTCTTAAAAAAACATTTTTAAAAGAACTTTAGCCTTTTCATTATTGTATACAAGTATCACGGATAATTTATAAATTCTTTTATCATTGTTTTTTATTTTTAATTGAGTATAATTTTATACAACAGTATATTAGTTTCAGATTTAAAACAAAATTATTCAATATTTGTATATATTGTGAAAATACTAACATAATAAGTCTGATAAACCTCTGTTACCATACATAGTTAAAACATTTTTTTTTGTGATGAGGATTTTTAAGATCTGCTCTCTTAGCAATTAGCAAGTATGCAGTATAGTATTATTAAATATAGTCAATATCTTCTACATTACATCTCCATGACTGATTTATTTTACAGCTGGAAATTTGTGCCTTTTGATCCCCTTCACCCATTTTGCCCACCCTCCACCCTCCAAACCCCAGCAACCGCCAATCTGTTTTCCGTATCCATGAGGCTGATTGTTGTATTTTGCATTTTTAATATTTGCCCTTATCTGACTTACTTCATTTGGCATAATGCCCTTGAGGCCCATCCATGTTATTGTAAATGTAAACTGTATATATATATAGTATATGTATGTATTATATTGGTGTCTATAGAGTATAGATAGTATATTTTCTTTATCCATTCATCCATCAATGGACACTTACATTGTTGCCATATGTTAGCTATTGCAAATAATGCTGTAATGAACATGTGGGGCAGACACCTTCTTGAGTTAGTGTTTTCATTATTTTCAGGTAAATACCTAGAAGTGTTATTTCTGGATCATATAATAGTTTTATTTTTTTTAAGATTTTACTTATTTATTTGACAGACAGAGATCACAAGTAAGCAGAGAGGCAGACAGAGAGAGAGAGGAGGAAGCAGGCGCCCAGCTAGGCAGAGAGCCTGATGTGGGGCTCAATTCCAGGACCCTGGGATCATGACCTGAGCTGAAGGGAGGGGCTTTAATCCACTGAACCACCCAAGTGCCCCTAGTAGTTCTATTTTTAATTTTTTTTAAAGATTGTGGAGTTGTTTTTTTTTTAAAGATTTTATTTATTTATTTGATAGACAGAGATCACAAGTAGGCAGAGAGGCAGGCAGAGAGAGAGAGAGGAGGAAGCAGACTCTCACTGAGCAGAGAACCCGATACAGGGCTTGATCCCAGGACCCTGAGATCATGATCTGCACTGAAAGCAGAGGCTTAACCCTCTGAGCCACCCAGGCACCCCGACTGTGGAGTTTTTTAAAAAGATTTATTTATTCATTTGAGAGAGAGAGAGAGCACACATGAACAAGGGGAGGGGCAGAGGTAGAGGAAGAAAGAAAGAATCCCCAAGCAGACTCCCTGCTGAGTGGGGAGCCCCACACAGGGCTCCATCCCAGGAGCCTGAAATCACAACCTGAAGTGAAATCAAGAGTCAGCCACTTAACCAACTGAGCCACCCAGGCACCCCTTTTAAAAGATCCATTTTTAACTCTTTGAGGAAACCCCATACTGTCTTCTGCAGTGGCTGCACCAATTTACATTCCCACTAACAGTACACAAGCATTCCCTTTTCTCCACATCCTAGGCAACACCTGTTATTTCTCATTTTTTTGGTATTATTATAGTCATTCTAACAGGTGTGAGATGATATCTCATCATGGTTTTGACATGCATTTCCCTAATAATTAGTGATGTTGAGACCTTTTCATGTACCTGTTGGCCATTTCTAGATCTTCTTTTAAAAAACGTCTATACATACACTCTGCTCACTTTTTTTTAAGACTTTATTTTCAAGTAATGTCTACTCCCAACATGGGCCTTGAACCCACAACTCTGAGACCAAGAGCCACACACTCGACACATTAAGCCAGCCAGGTGCACCTCCTCTGCCCACTTTTTAAACAGATTGGTTGGGCTTTTTGCTATTGAGTTATGACTCTACATATTTTGGATATTAACCCCTTATCAGATATATGATTTCCAATTTTTTTTTCCCCATTCAGTAGATTGCCTTTTCATTTTGTTAATTTTGATGATTTCCTTTGTTGTGTAGAAGCTTTGATGTAGTTTGATGTAGTTCCACTTATTTATTTTTGCTATTGTTGCCTTTGTTTTTGGTGTCAGAGCCAAAAAAAATCATCACTAAGACCAATGTAATGAGTTTACAGTCTGTGTTTTCTTCTAAGAGTTTTATAAATAACTTTTATTATTTGGATAATTACCAATTTTAACCTCTAACTTATAACTATAATTATTAGCTTCTATATACAAATGATGTATCTCAAATGTTCAAAGATTCAAACTCTTCATTAATTCATAGCACTTACACCCTCAATCCCACCTTTATCATATGTGATATTACAATTCCTTGGCAACAATCTTCCTTATTTAGTTTTGCAAAGAATAATTCATTCGGAACTTTACTGTTTAAAATTTTACATGTACTTCCCTGGTTTTTAATAATACCCTATACTTACTGTGATGTTAACATAGTACTTATTCCAAAGTACTTGAGAATATATGCAAATATATGTTAATATTTTTAGATAGGGAGTGCAGAACATATTTTTAATTTTATACAGGCTACTGTCACCTACACACTCTATTTATAACTATATAAGTTATATAACTATATAAGTCACTTAATAAGCATAAATGGGGAAGTCTCCTAAAGTTTATTCTTTTTTTACAGTCACTTAATAGGCAGCTAGCCCAGATAGATAGATACATGCCATTTAAAATAAATATTAACATAGTTACTTTATCAGTAACAAACAATCTAAAGGATTATAAATCTAACCAAGTAGTTTGCTATAAAGTTGCTAGTGTCATTAGGGAAGGTTCTTGAGTGGATGACATCCACGCCAAGACCTAAAGGATGAGAAAAAGCCATAAGAAGAGCAGAGAGAAATGAGTGTCTTAGTGGGAACAACACACTGTTGTCTGCTGGCTTGTGTAACGTATAAAGAAGTCCAGTGTGGTGAGTGAGGAAAAAAGACAAAATTAGCATAAGATATTACTGGAGAGAAAATATAAACCAAAATTTTCCCCTATTTTTCTTTTTCTTTTTTTTTTTTTTTTGAGTTTTTATTTAAATTCCAGTTAGCTAACATAAAAACCTTAGAGGGAAGACTGAATTTTATTCCAGGTATAATATGAAATCATTGAAAGATTCTATGCAGAAAAGGCACATAGTTTTAAGTATATGCTTTGTTTTGTTTTCCTTTTTCTTTAAGCTTTTTATTTTTAAGCTCTACACCCAATATGGGGTGCCTTAGAATTTTCTATGTAGATAATCATGTTATCTACAAATAGAAATAGTTTTGTTTCTTCTTTGCCATTCTGTATGCCTTTTCTTTCATTTTAAAAAAGATTTATTTATTTATTTGTCATAGAGAGAGAGAGAACACAAGCAGGGTGAGCAGCAGGAAGAAGGAGAAGCAGACATCCCACTGAGCAAGGAGCCTGACTCAGAACTCATCCCCAGGAACCCAGGATCATGACCTGAGCTGAAGGCAGACGCTTACTGGATTGAGTCACCCAGGCATCCCTGCCTTTTGTTTCTTTTCTTGGCTTTTTCTAAGGGTAGAACTTCAAGTATATGCTCAGTAACAGTGGTGAAAACAGACATCCTTACCTGTTCTCAATCTTAGGGAGAAAGCATTTAGATTTTCAGCATTAAGAGTGATGTTAATCGTAACATTTTTTTTAAAAAGACTATTTATTTGAGAGAAAGAGAACATGAACTGGATTAGGGACAGAGGGAGAAGCAGATTCCCTGCTATGCAGGGAGTCTGATGCAGGGCTTTATTCCAGGTCTCCAGGATCATGACCTGATCTGAAGGCAAACCCTCAACCAACTGAGCCCCCAGGAGCCCCAATTGTAACATTGTTTTTTAAAGATATATTTATTTTAAAGAAAGAGAGTGAGTGGTGGGGAGGAGCAAATGGAGAGGGAGAGACAGTCTCAAGCAGACTCTGTGCTGAGCACAGAGCCCCATACAGGGCTCTATCTCATAACCCCAAGATCATGACCTGAGCCAAAACCAAGAGTCTGATGCTTAACTGACTGTACCACACAGGAACCCCTAACTGTAATATTTTTATACTCTCAAGTTGAGGTAATTCCCCTATATTCCTCATTCCCTGAGTGAATATTGTTTTTAAATAACTTTGGATGCTATATGAGGAATACATTGGAGAAAAGTAAAAGAAGTAGTAAGGTAAACAGTTAGGTGACTATCACACTGTAGCAGGTGAAAGATGATAGGAGCCTAGACTTAGATAATGGCAGTGATCTGACCCAGCAGATAGGTGAGTAGATTCAAGATATATTTTTCTGTAGACCTTGTAGGATTTGTGGATGGACAGAGTGGTTACAGTTAGAAATGGTGTTTGGATTTAATTAATAGACTGTCTACTACAAGGATTTTAAGGGCTAAGTGGAGGGTTTTTCTCCTCCATATAATAAATCTGAATGTAACAAGTCTAACAGTTTAATAGTGGTTCTATTGATGTCATCAATGTCTCAAGATACTTCTATTCCTTGCTTTTTTATCACTAGCATGTGGCTTTGAACCATATGGTCACAAGAATGATGCTGTATCTCCAGGTACCACAAATGAGTTCCAGTAAGGAAGACAGAGGGAGATTTGCAAAGAGTTTATTTTAGTAAAACTTTATTTAGAAAGTTAAGTACTTCCTAAAAGATCTATCCCGAGTTCCTTGATCAAGATGATGTCACTGGTCACTCAGCTGCAACAGAGGCTAAGAAATGCGTATTTCATTTTCCAATCTTTAAAGCAGAGGAAAGCAGGGAGAAGTTTATTGCAGTGGGTGTTAGGTGAGCCAGCCCACAGTATCTGCCATATTAAGGGTGATGGAGAGTAGAGAATCATGGTTGGATGGGGGATTAAGTGGGTAGAAGAAGAATCAATGAAACAAGATGGAATTGGGAGGGAGACAAACCATAAGTGACTCTTAATCTCACAAAAAAAAAAAAAAAAAAACTGAGGGTTGCTGGGGGGAGGGGGGTTGGGAGAAGGGGGTGGGATTATGGACATTGGGGAGGGTATGTGCTTTGGTGAGTGCTGTGAAGTGTGTAAACCTGGTGATTCACAGACCTGTACCCCTGGGGATAAAAATATATGTTTATAAAAAATTAAAAATTTAAAAAAAAAGAATCATGGTTGGCTTCCAGGTTTCTGATTGATGGATTATATTACAGTTTACTAAGGTACATAAGAGTAGAAGATGAATACATTTTTACTAGAAAAGCAATAGTTCAACTTTGACATGTTGAGACTAAAATGTTCGTGAAACATCTGGAATGTCAAGCAGAGAATTAGACAGTATGAAGCTGGAATTTAGAGAAGCCAGTGCTGGAGGTGATATAATCTGGAAGCTTTCAGGATATTGATTTAAAGCTGTAAAATACATATGATCTCCAAGGAAGAAAAAAGTAGTAGGACATAGCCTTGAGGAACTTCAATACTTAATAGTAGTTTGAGAAGAGTGAACTTCTAAAAGAGAGTGAATAGCTAAAAAGGTAAAAGAAGGGGTGTCTGGGTGGATCAATCATTAAGCATCTGCTTTCAGCTCAAGTCAGGATCCCAAGCTCCTGGGATTGAGACCGGCATCGGGTTCCCTGTGCAGCTAGAAACCTGCTTCTTCCTCTCCCACTCCCCCTGCTTGTATTCCCTCTCTCACTGTCTCTCTCTCTCTCTCTCAAGTAAATAAATAAAATCTCTTAAAAAATAAAAGAAAAAGAGAAAATTAAGAAAGAGGCACCAAAGAAATTTAAAAGACATGTCTCATGGAGAAAGTGCTCAACAGTGTGGAATGCTACTGGGACTCTAAATAGACAAGGAAAGAAAAGTTTCTATTGAATTTAGCAGTATGAAAGTTGGTGGTGACTATATTAATAAGAACTAATTTCAGAATCAAGAAACAACAAGAGATTAAGTTAAACCCAAATAAGATCCTTGCTCCCTTCCCCACACACACACAACAAAAAGGCTGGAGATGAGCAGCTCCAGACCCTAACTGGCATCTATCTGTGTATTGGAGCTGCTGTGATTCCCCTGAATTTGCCCTGATGGCTGCATGATGGGTGTCATTACTCTGGACTCGTGTATGAGGCAGGGTGGAAAAGCAAGTGTGTGGAGCCCATAGAATGTGTCTCTTTGTTAAGAACAGAAAAGCTTGGGGCACCTGGGTGGCTCAGTTTATTGAGCATCTGCCTTTGGCTAGGGTCACGATCCTTACCTCTGCTCAAAATGGACCCTAACTGATCCTGCCTCCCCATAAGCTCCTGCACCTGAACCGGCTCCTGCAAAAGCAAAGAGAGCAAATGCACCTTCTGAAGAAGAGCTGCTGCTCCTGCTGCCCCATGGGTGGTGCCAAGTGTGCCCAGGGCTCCATCTGCAAGGAGGCATGGGACAAGTGCCGCTGCTGTGCCTGTTCCAGATGTAAATAGAGCAACACATACAAACCTGCAGTTTTATTTTGTTGTTGTTTAGTTTTTGTTTCATAATCATAAACTTAACTCTGCAATCCAGCTAGACTTGGAGGAGAGTAAGGAAAATACGGAACCCACAAAACTGCAGTCAGAGCACAAAGATTATGGGATATTTCCAGCAGATGCGGATGAAGGGGTGCTCTCCTGAGTTACACAAGGAATGGTCTGGTAGTTAAGAGAAGTCAAATGTAATAGAGTGGTCCACAGTCAACAGTGGTGATCTTCTGGTTGGTCTTCCCATTCTTGGACCCAAAGTGTTCCATGGCTTCCACATGCCCTCTTTCACCTTGCCAAAGACCACACACTTGCCATCCAAGCACTCAGCTTTGACAGTGCAGATGAGGAACTGGGAACCATTTGTGTTGGGTCCTGCATTTGCCATGGACAAGATGCCAGAACCCATGCACTTTAGGATGACATTTTCATCATGAAATTTCTCCCCACAGACAGACTTGTTGTCAGGGCCATTTTGGCTGTGAAGTCACCTCCCTGACACATAAATCCTGCACTAATCTGATGAAAGCAGGAAACTTTATAATCAAATCCTTTCTTCCCAGTGCTCAGAGAACAAAAGTTCTCAACTGTCTTTGGAACTTTGCTTGCAAGCAGCTCAAAGGAGATTCAGCCCAAAGGCTCAGAGTCTTCCTCAATGCAGAAGAACACAGTGGGGTTGACCATCGCTAGGCCATGGAGGCGGGTAAGGGGCAAGTGGAGGGCCACAGTGTCAAGTTTAAAACTTGATATTCTTTTTTTTTTTTAAGATTTTATTTATTTATTTGACAGAGAGATCACAAGTAGGCAGAGAGTCAGACGGGGTGGGGGGAGCAGGCTCCCTGCTGAGCAAAGAGCCCGATGCGGGGCTCGATCCCACGACACTGAGATCATGACCTGAGCCGAAGGCAGCGGCTTAATCCACTGAGCCACCCAGGCGCCCCTAAAACTTGAAATTTTAAAACTTTTTTTTATATTACCCTGGCCTGTTTGATACATTCCTGTTTCTATAAAATATATCATTTACAATAAAAGGTATTGACTTTTTAAAAAAGTGAATTGGAGGCAAGTTAGCAAAACACAACAGATAGAAACATTCTCTGTTCATTCGGCTAGAAGTTTAGCTGCATGGAGGAGCAGAAAAGTGGAATGGACTCTAGATTGGGATTTAAGGTCCAGATTTAAGGTTGCTTTTAACATGAAGCAGACTATGTTTGTAAGATGACAGGTAGTGAAGAGGGGAGAGACTAACGATGCAGGGAGCCAAAGGAATGATGAAGACAACTCCAAACAGCTCATTCCATGGGTTCCAACCTACTTGTGGTCTTTTCTCCCTGACTTTCTATCTACCTATGGTCTTTGGACTTATTCAGCCACCCTCCACAACAGTGTCAGCTAATTCCTTGCAATAAACCCCTTCAAATCCCTGGTTCTCCTTCTTTGGTTAAATCCGGACATTGAATTTGATCCTTAAAAAGTCGTTCCTCAAAATGTTGAAAATAGAACTGCCCTATGACCCAGCAATTGCACTATTGGGTATTTACCCTAAAGATACAAATGTAGTGATCCAAAGGGACACATGCACCCGAATGTTTATAGCAGCAATGTCCACAATAGCCAAACTATGGAAAGAACCTAGATGTCCATCAACAGATGAATGGATCAAGAAGATGTGGTATATATACACAATGGAGTACTATGCAGCCATCAAAAGAAATGAAATCTTGCCATTTGCAACAACATGGATGGAACTAGAGCGTATCATGCTTAGCGAAATAAGTCAAGCAGAGAAAGACAACTATCATATGATCTCCCTGATATGAGGAAGTGGTGATGCAACATGGAGGCTTAAGTGGGTAGAAGAAGAATAAATGAAACAAGATGGGATTGGGAGGGAGACAAACCATAAGTGACTCTTAATCTCACAAAACAAACTGAGGGTTGCCGGGGGGAGGGGGTTTGGGAGAAGGGGGTGGGATTATGGACATTGGGGAGGGTATGTGATTTAGTGAGTGCTGTGAAGTGTGTAAACCTGGTGATTCACAGACCTGTACCCCTGGGGATAAAAATATATGTTTATAAAAAATAAAAAATTAAAAAAAAAAAAAAAAAAGTCATTGAAGAGGCAATAAAATTATGCACTGGTTTCTATGAAAGCAGAAAGGAGTCACATACTTCCAAAGTGAGATTTCACTGAAACTGTATTTTAAAGAATTATGAAAAATCGGGGCACCTGGGTGCCTCAGTGGGTTAAAGTCTCTGCCTTCGACCCAGGCCATGATTCCAGGGTCCTGGGATTGTGCCCCACATCAGGCTCTCTGCTCAGTGGGGAGCCTGCTTCCCACCCTGTGCCTGACTCTCTGTCTACTTGTGATCTTTGTCAAGTAAATAAGTAAAATCTTTAAAAAAGAATTATTAAAAATTAATAAGATAGGAGTGGGAGCAGTGGTAAGCTCAAGTGCAAGCTCACTGGAAAAAACAAACTTGATTTATAGTGTCTGATTATTTCCCAGGTATACATACTCCCACCACAGCCGATAGCAAGCTACCAACATGATGTTACAGAGTACAGAATTAGAAAGAAATGGACACAGTTGGCTTTTGTGAGTCCACACCACTAAGTGAAAGGTGGAGGGAAAACAGAATATACAATGAAAAAGTAAACACCAAACTTCTTTCTTCTACACTGCACTATCATGGAGAAAAGATCCAGTGGACATGCTTTCCCACAGAGTTGTCATTGCAGTAAAAGAACAAAATTCAGAAACATGACTGCAGGGTTTGTTTGGCAGCTTACCAATAATAAACACCATAATAATAGATTCAACTGAGAAACTTCTAGAGATTGTCCTAAAGAAGCAGATATTATTTGCCTAAGATCAATGAAGGATGAATGCAGAGATGTGATTCAAACCCTAGGCAGTGTTCAGAGAATGTTCTTTCCACTATAAAATGCTTCCTCACTACCGTATCCTATTGTAAGAACTAAACCAAGAGACCAGAATGTTTAACACCAGGAAAATCTTTATACACTCCCATTAGTACAGGATCAAATTTTTCAGAATCTTTGTAGTAAGATAAAAATATCCATTTGGTTTTGCAGTAATTTAAAAGCCAGTCCCTAACCTATGTATGGATAATTGATTTGTTACAAAGATGCTAATACCATTCAATGGGGAAAGAATAGACCTTTCAACAAAGGGTGCTGGGACAACTGGATGTCCACAATCAAAAGTATGAAATTGGACCCCTGCTTCATATCATATAAAAAATTAACTCAAAGTGAGTTAATGACCAAAATATAAGAGCAAAAACCATAGAACTCTTACAAGAAAACACAAGTATAAACTGACAAGATCCTGGATTCAGGAATGGTTTCTCAGATTTGGCATCAAAACCTTGAATAACAAAAGAAAATATAGATAAATTGGACTTTATCAAAATCAAATACTTCTATGCATCAAAGAACAGTCTCAAAAAAGTGAAAAGAATTAAAACCACATTGAGATATATCACCTTACACCAGTTAGAATGGCTAAAATTGGCAAGACAGGAAACAACATGTGTTGGAGGGGATGTGGAGAAAGGGGAACCCTCTTACACTGTTGGTGGGAATGCAAGTTGGTGCAGCCTCTTTGGAGAACAGTGTGGAGATTCCTCAAGAAATTAAAAATAGAGCTTCCCTATGACCCTGAAATTGCACTACTGGGTATATACCTCAAAGATACAGATGTAATGAAAAGAAGGGCCATCTGTATCCCCAATGTTTATAGCAGCAATGGCCAAACTGTGCAATGGTCGCCAAACTGTGGAAAGAACCAAGATGCCCTTCAATGGATGAATGGATAAGGAAGATGTGGTCCATACACACTATAGAGTATTATGCCTCCATCAGAAAGGATGAATACCCAACTTTTGTAGCAACATGGACAGGACTGGAAGAGATTATGCTAAGTGAAATAAGTCAAGCAGAGAGAGTCAATTATCATATGGCTTCACTTATTTGTGGAGCATAACAAATAGCATGGAGGACAAGTGGAGATGGAGAGGAGAAGGGAGTTGAGGGAAATTGGAAGGGGAGGTGAACCATGAGAGACTAAGGACTCTGAAAAACAATCTGAGGGGTTTGAAGCGGCGGGAGGTGGGAGGTTGGGGGAACCAGGTGGTGGGTATTACAGAGGGCACAGATTGCATGGAGCACTGGGTGTGGTGCAAAAATAATGAATACTGTTATGCTGAAAATAAATTTTTTAAAAAGTGAAAAGAAAATATACAGAATGGGAGAAAATATTTGCAAGTCATATATGTAGTATCTAGACTATCAAGAATTTTCACAACTCAAGAGACAAAAAAATTTTGATTTTAAAAATGCACAAAGGCCAATCAAGAAAATGGGCAGAGGAGATGAACAGACATTTCTGCAAAGAAGACACCCAGATGGCCAACAGACACATGAAAAAGTGCCCCACATCACTTGGGATCAGGGAAATATATATCAAACCCACAATGAGATACCACCTCATGCCAGTCAGAACAGCTAAAATTAATGAGTCAGGAAATGCAGATGCTGGCGAGGATGCGGAGAAAGGGGAACCCTCCCACACTGTTGATGGGAATGCAAGCTGGTGCAGCCACTCTGGAAAAGAGCATAGAGGTTCCTCAAAAAGTTGAAAATAGAGCTACCCTATGACCCAGCAGTTGCCCTACTGGGTATTTACCTTAAAAATATAAATGTAGTGATCCGAAGGGGCACGTGCACCTGAATGTTTATAGCAGCAATGTCCACAATAGCCAAACTATGGAAAGAACCTAGATGTCCATCAACAGATGAATGAGTAAAGAAGATGTGAGATAAACACACACACACACACACACACACACACACACACACACACACATTGGAATACTATGCAGCCATCAAAAGAAATGAAATCTTGCCATTTGCAACAACATGGATGGAACTAGAGGGTATTATGCTGAGTGAAATAAGTCAAGAGAAAGACAATTATCATATGATCTCTCTGATATGAGGAATTTGAGAGGCAACGTGGGGGGGTTGGGAGTAGAGAAGGAAAAAAGGAAACAAGATGGGATCGGGAGGGAGATAGACCATAAGAGACTCTTAATCTCACAAAACCAACTGAGGGTTTTGGGGGGGGGGAGGGAGAGGGTGGTTGGGTTATGGACATAGGGGAGGGTATGTACTATGGTGAGTGCTGTGGAGTGTGTAAACCTGGAGATTCACAGACCTGTACCCCTGGGGCTAGTAATACATTATATGTTAATGAAAAATTTAAAAAAATTTAAATGCATAAAGGACTTGATTACACATTTCTCTAGAGAAGATACACAGATAACCAACAAAAACATGAAAAAATCAACATCATTAACCACTAGGTAAATGCAAATCAAAACCATAATAAAGTACCACTTCAGAGGCCCTAGGATATAGCTGTAATTTTTAAAAATAGTAACTAAGGGAAGCCTGGGTGGCTCAGTCATTAAGTGTCTGCCTTCAGCTCAGGTCATGATCCCAGGGTCATAGGATCAAGCCCCATGTCGGGCTCCCTGCTCAGTGGGGCATCTGCTTCTCCCTGTCCCTCTGCTGCTCCCCCTGCTTGTGCTTTCTCAGTCACTCTCTCTCTCTCTCTCTCATGAATAAAATCTTTTAAAAAGTTGTTTTTAAGTAGTTACTAAGTGTTGGTGAATGTGTGGAGAAACTGGAACTTTAGTACATTGCTTTAGTACGTTGCTGATGGGAATGTAAAATAGTTCAGTATTATGGAAAATAGTTTAGTGATTCCTCAAAAATTTAGACATAGAATTGCCATACGACCAAGCAATTCTACTCCTAAATACATACCCAAAAGAATTGAAAACAGATACTCAAATACATGTTCACATCAGCACTATTCACTTTAGCCAAAAGATGGAAACAGTACAAATGCCCATCAATAAATGACTAGATGAGCAAAGGGTAGTATAAACAAACAATAAAATAGTAATCAAGCCATAAAAAGAAATGAGTATTGGGCACCTGGGTGGCTCAGCTGGTTGGGCGTCTGCCTTCAGTTCAGGTCATGATCCTGGGGTCCTGGGATCAAATCCAGTGTCGGGTTCCCTGCTCCACAGGGAATCCGCTTCTCCCTCTGCCCCTCCTCCCACTCATTCTCTCAATCTCTCTTTCTTTCTCAAATAATAAATAAATAAAATCTTAAAAATTTTTTTAAAAAGAAATGAGTACAACCTATGGTGGCATGTAGGTGAACCTCAAAAACACTATTAAGTAGGAGAAGGTAGATGCAAAAGGTCATATATTGTATGATTCCACTTATATGAAATATCCAGAATAGGTAAATCCATAAAGACAGGAGGCACATTGGTGGTTGCTAGGAGCTGGACTGGGCTAACTGGGGAGTAATAGCTTAATGAGTATGGTCTTTCCTTTTGAGGCGATGAATATGTTTTGAAACTAGATAGAGGTGGTAAGTGCAGGACACTGTGAATGTACTAAATACCATTGAAATGTTCTCTTTTTAAGTGGTTAATTTTAACTTTCATCAATTTAAAAACAAGAAAAGCTAGGTTCCAAATTTGGTTCTATAGTTGTAGTTCATATTAAGCAATCAAAAAGAATGTCTCTTAAGTTGTACTGATTTTCATTTTATGTTAAGATTGGGCAAATCCGGTTTTGTGTTTTGGAAGTGTTCTGCTGAATTTGAAAACTAAACTAAACGTGGCTTTCACTTCTAAACAAAACAATTAAAAATAAAGTTACAAGATAGGTGGTTTGGTTGGGTTTTTTCCTCAAGGATTTTAAAATATTTCTGATATTTTAATAGTAAAAATATTTAGTACAGCTGGATCATTTCTACATAATTGGCTTTTCATTCTTGATCTGGTTTTGAACTGTTTACTCCACTTTAGTAATTAACCATTATCAGCTTCATTAATGAAACAGAAACCACCTCCTATAATCATTTATAAAATACTTGTCAAACAAAATTTAAACAAAGAATAGGATCTAGGCAAAGTAACAGCTCTTTCAAATCTACTGCAACTAATTATAAAATATTCTAGTTATTTTGTTGTTGTTTTCCATTTATTATGAAAGAATCCTTCAGGACCCACAGCATTTCTCTTAGCCTAGTTATCTGTGTTCTGTGTTCTTTTATGCACAAGTGATTATTTTAACAATACTTTTTATCCACTGATGTGAAAAGCTGTGTTTTCAGCTGCTTATTTATATCTATAAATTATAAATATTGAACTATTTAATCATGCTACCTTTAGAGACATTATTTTCTATTCTACTTAATTTTTAGTTGACTGAGTAAAAAAGATCATAGGAGATAGTTTAAGACATATTTCTTAGTTTAAGATATATTTATGAGATTGCACAAGCAAAAATACAGCTTGTATATACAAAAACAAAATTAGATTTAAGGATTCTAAAAGATTGCTCTACTGGCATTTACTAAGAATACCACAAAGTTTTAAATGATTTATCGGAAAACATGCTCTATTTTGTAATCCTTTTCCCCCCATCAAGACTTCATATTTTATAGATTTTAGAATATTATTAATTTAGAAAAATAGAGCAAAAAATTAAAATGTTAACTCAGAATATAAGGGATAATGATGAAATGCAGACATTGTATATATAAATGATGCTAGTGGCAGATCTTCAGTTGAGCATGTTCTTCCAGCTTCTTTTCTAGTTCACAATTGCATTTTGCTAGCTAAAAGTCAACAGTAACAATGGAGCAGGAAGGTTCAATAGGTGATTTAATCTGTGATCTCTTTTTCATTACTATTCCATTAGAATCTTGGTCTGTGGCTTTCTGTGTTCCCAATGCCCATCACAGGACCTGGCTCATAATGGGGTGTTCAATAAGTATTTCTTGTATGAATGAATAAATGAATAAATGAATGAAGGATGAATGACTGCTACGCTAACCAGCTTAGCTAACCATCCAGAAACTAAAAGTGAAGATGTAATAAAGTAATGCCTCTAGCATTCAAGAAAGTCAAATACTCAATTAAGAAGCTCATTATCTTACACCTTTTGAATTCAAGAGGAGTTCTTTATTCTCATTTTGTAGAAGGAAAACTGAGCACTAGTAGTTGACACTTTGTTTATGCATCTGTTAGTGCTTTATCTTCCTGGCCTTTAGTTGTTTTCATTCATATTTATCCAACCAATTAATCATGGATGCTTTATAAGCAAAAACCCTGTTCATTTGTATTTCCCTGGTGCTTAATACAGTGATTTGCATGTAAGAGATACTAAATAAATGCTTGCTGAACCCAAAGTTTATACTTTTTCTAAAATATTTTCTTCTTCATTTTTATGTCATTTCTATAGCATTAATATAGTACAGACCTTTCAGAATACAGAAATATGTAGATAATAACATGGGCATTTCAACTTATTTATGACAATATATTTTCAAAATCTTATTGATTATCTCTGGTTTATGAGGAAATGGTTCCAAATATTTATGTCTTCTAATTAGTGTTAAATAACTTTATGAAGTTTCTTCATTTGGCTTTTGCAGAATATTATTCATTTAAAAAATCATATTAATACAACAACCAATGAAGAAATTAAATTTTATAACAACCCCAATTTCAAAAGCAGAAAATTTCTCTAATGTTCCAGTTACAATTCTCCTACTTGGGAATTTGGAAGATAAAACTACCCAGTATTTTTTCCATAATACCAGTGAAAATCTATATGAAAAAATATTATTTCCTCTCCAAAGTGACAAAGGTAAACAAGCACCCTGTTAAGGGTCCTAATTCTGAGACAAAACACACACACACACACACACACACACACACACACACCATCTGATTTAAATAGGCAGGTGAATTTCCTTTGTACAAATTAAAGAATTAAATGATATCAGGAAGAATTTCAGTCACCATTTATGACACTAGCACTTTTTACCTGGAAATTTCCCCATGGTTTTAGACTGTCAGATATTTTATATAAATACACATTAAAATACAGAATTAAATACCCTAAATGTTTCTATTTTATTTCCTCTTTTCTTTAATCAATATTACGTTTGGCATAATATTATAGAAATGCACATGATTTGCGCAGACTTTTTTTTGGCATTGCCAGTCTGTTTTGTGTGATGTGCCATTGACAGATCAGCTCAGGCTCTAATTGTAAGGGCAAAAAAGTATTCACATTTTTAATGTAGTGTTTATGATTACTTGGCACTTCTTGTTACATTAATGCCAGAGTTAGAAGGGGTCTTTTTTTTTAATTATGGAGGAGGATCATTGCTCTTTCTTGTTACTTAACTAAATCAAGTAATTCTTTGTTAACGGCTCTTCTGAGTCCTTCCAGAATGAACTTGTCTCATTTTGACAAGATGCAGAAGGGGCACTAATAGTTATTGAAAGCATTAAAACATTAACCTTTAGCAACCTCATTTTTCTCTTGTACCCACATTTCAGTATTTTATCAAACTGAAGTTAAACACTAAAAATTAGGAAGAACTGATCTTTTCTCTTCAACCTGAAAGAACAAATGTGATAGAAATAAAGGCACTAGAAGGGACAGTAGAAATAGTTGTTTTAGTGTTAACATAATTCTAGTCCTTATCACTGGTGGAATTAGTGTCAGAGAGGGGATTATTCTAGAAACATCCACTACAATTATCTTCAGAATTTCAAGATTATAGAACTAATAGTATCAGGACTTGATTTGTTAAACATTATACAAGAATTCCAGATTGAAAAATTTTGAGATCAGGTTATTTTAGATAGTAGCCCCTGAAATCACAAATTTAATTCAGTTCAATTTTCAGTCATTCACAGCACACCTCAATAGTAGACTCACAACAAATACTACTGCTACCCCAAATCTCTTGCCACCTGACCATAACCAAAGCACTTCCTTGGCTACTAGAGGAATGCCAAGATAAATGCAACATAATTCCTTTCTAGTGGGGCACTAGGACATGGATAGAAGTAACACTACACAGAGTAGAATGTCATAAGTCCTATGCAAACAAAGAATTATGAGGATATAGCATAGGAAGAAACAAATAATCAGCACAGGCCACAATAAGCATCTGTAGTTGACATTTATCACTCTTTCTAGCCACCTGGTATCTGAAATTTTTCATTAATAAAATTCGCTCTCTTTATGATTCTCAGTAAGGCAGAGCCCAACTTCACTACGGAACTAAAAATGTGACTTTTCTATCTTCCCTTGCACCTAGAATATGAGCCCATGCCTTAGGCTCGACTGATCAGACATTGTCCCCCACTAATTATGCCGATAGCAACAACAGAACAGAATTCCTTGTGGTAGTCACTGCAATTGTAAATGAAGTTCTTGGAGCAGCTGCAGCAAAGATATTCAAAACTGTATGTAGAACAAGTCCAGCCACCTACTGATGAGGACCGTGGTTTTAATGTCTCCACTAGACAAGTTCTGCAACATGATCTGGAACATTGTTACTGGTTGCACAACTGTGAACCTGATTTTCCAGTCTTCCTAGTGTTTCCACAGGCAACGCAATATCCTGAAAATAAACGATCCTCCATTCATACTAACCAGAATTTCTTCCTATAGTTCATAGCTAATAACCTTGGTGGACACAGAACTTAGAAAAAAATGGTAGCTGGCTTTTCTTTAGTCATTGTAAGGGCCCATTTAGCCAGAGCAATTCCATATCAGTTAAACAGTGATTTTGTTGTTTATGCAGTAAAACTTAAACTGACCCTGCTGCCCCCCACAAGGGAACTTACTTAAAAGCAAGTCCAGGAAACCAGTAAAATATGGCCAACCAGTCCCTGATAACAGAGCCCAGAATACAAGGACAAGTCAGGCCAGGTGGAGACATCCAATCATTAAAGCTCACATACTATTTCCCTAACTACCAAAGAATGTGGGTCCCACCTTTTGGGTGCCTTTTGGGCGCCAATTCTGACCAAGGTGATAGGCTAGTTCAAATAGCTACTATGGGTGAATTGTAATTCGATTGGCCACTCGTGTGTGACCTAGCATGACTATGCAACTTTCTCTGTGTGTTATAATCTCATTGGCCACCTGTGTGTGGCCAGCCTCGACCACATGGCCTTTGCTCTATAAAAGTTAGTCTGTGGGACACCTGGGTGGCTCAGTTGGTTAAGCAGCTGCCTTCGGCTCAGGTCATGATACCAGCATCCTGGGATCGAGTCCCACATCAGGCTCCTTGCTCGGCAGGGAGCCTGCTTCTCCCACTGCCTCTGCCTGCCATTCTGTCTGTGCTCGCTCTCTCTCCCTCTCTCTCTCTGACAAATAAATAAAATCTTAAAAAAAAAAAAAATTAGTCTGTGAGGCTGGGAGAGGTTGCTCTCTCTATAAGAGGCAGCCCGACCGGTAGGTTTGATTCTCTGTGCTAGCTCGAAATAAAGCTTTGCTTGACCTTTGCTTTGTATCAGTCTCGCTCCCTTGATCACGGACCCTAACAGTCATATTTTCACCTGCTGACCAAGCCCAGGATATAAAGCCAACCCTCTGTCACATATAATATAGAGCAACAGTCCCTAAGTCTAGCTAATTATCAGACTCAAAATGAGGAGCTTTCGAATTCAAGCAACGGAATTTGATCAGGAGAACCGAAGGGCATCATTCATCTATTCCCCAATATTTATCCAGTAGTTACTATTTTTTCAGGCACTCTGCAGTTGCTAGGGATCAATAGGGGCAAAGCAAACATTCTCTCTATTCATAGAGGTGACTGTCTTGTGAGGAAATAGAAAGTAATCTCATAATCATCCTGATGAATACATTATTATAAATGAAATAAATGCTCTGAGATATAATAAAGGAATCTAACCCAAACTAAGATTTTAAAAGGTTTCCTGATGAAAGATGCTTGAGCTGAGATCCAAAAGATGAAAAACGATTCTCTTGGGCCTTGAAGGATCTCAAGCAGAGATGAAAGTGTCAGGTGAGTACAAAAACATTAATTAAGGGGCACCTGAGTGGCTCACTGGGTTAAGCCTCTGCCTTTGGCTCAGGTCATGATCTCTGGGTACTGTGATCAAACCCTACATCGAGCTATCAGCTCTGCAGGGAGCCTGCTTCCCCCTTTTTCTCTGCCTACCTCTCTGCCTTCTTGTGCTCTCTCTCTTTCTGTAAAATAAATAAATAAAATCTTTTAAAAACATTAATCCAAAAAGATACATGCACACCCCTATGTTTATTACAACATTATTTATAATAGCCGAGATATGGAAGCAACCTATGTGTCCATCAGTAGACAAATGGATAAGGAAGATGTGAGACACACACATAATGTGATATTGAATAGCAATGAAGAAGGATGAGATTATGCTATTTCAGACAACATGGATGGATCTGGAGGGTGTTATGCTAAGTGAAATAAGATAAATTGAGAAAGACAAATACCATATAATTCCATTTATAAGGTGAATCTAGGGGTGTCTGGCTGACTCAGTCAGGAGAGTATGCAACTTTTGATCTTGGGGTCATGAGTTTGAGCCCCACACTGGGTGTAGAGATTACAAAGAAAAATGAACTTTGAAAAAATAAACTAGCATAAAACATTTTTAAAACATTTTAAGGGACGCCTGGGTGGCTCAGTTGGTTAAGCAGCTGCCTTCGGCTCAGGTCATGATCCCAGCGTCCTGGGATCAAGTCCCACATCGGGCTCCTTGTTCAGCAGGGAGCCTGCTTCTCCCTCTGCCATTCTGTCTGCCTGTGCTCACTCTCTCCCCCTCTCTCTCTCTCTGATGGATGAATAAAATCTTTAAAAAAAAAAAAAAACATTTTAAAAAACAAGACAAAGGTAATTAAAATTTTAAAGACAAATGAATAAACAAAGAAAAATCAGAATCAGACCTATAAACACAGGGAACAAACTAATACCAGGGTGAAGGGGAATTGGGGGTTGGGCAAAATGGGTGAAGCAGGTTGGGAGATACAGGCTTCCTGTTATGGAATTAATAAATAATGGAATGAAAGGCACAGCATGATATTGCAATACTCTTGTGACAGATGGTAGCTAACATGTGATAAATATAGGGTAATGTATAAACTTGTCAAATCACTATGTTATATACCTGAAACTAATGTAACATTGTGTATCAACTACACTCAAGTTTATTGAATACATCACAAGGGAGCAGCAGGCACAATGGCTGAGGAGAGCTGTCTGCCCCGAGGTAGTTTGTGGGAGTGGTTTTTAAAGGGGGAAGTTGAGGAGGCATTGTGACATATGGAATTCTCCCTTTTTCAGTAACTGTGCCTGATTGCAAGTAGCCCATTGGTCCCTGTGGGGCTATGGATAGGTTGAGATGGGGCCCCTGACAGGCTGGTCTGTATCCAGCTAGGGGCTCTTTGTAGACCCTTTGTAGACCCACACTCTATTGCTCAAGTCCGTTTGCCAAAAAGAGGACTCTATACTTTCCAGGATGTTTTTAAGAAGTCAATTTCTTAAGAAGAAGAAGAAGAAGAAGAAGAAGAAGAAGAGGAGGAGGAGGAGGAGGAGGAGGAGGAGGAGGAGGAGGAGGAGGAAGGAGGAGGAGAAGTCAATTTCTAGATCCTCAAGAAGCCTTTTTTAAAATAATTGATATGTCTTAGAATGAGCATATGTTCATAATAATAATTCTACTCTACAAAAGAAATACGTATCACTCATCCAACCCAAAACTTACCATGGTATTCTCCTTGGGTTATACTTCCAGAGCAGCAAACAAAAGCATAAGTGAAAATGCTAGTTTGGGGAAAATCTTCCTTAACAATGAATCAAAGCACACTAACCCATAGGGACTCTTATCTTTCTTAGTATGGGCTGGCGTTAGAGATTGGGTATTTTGGACCACATTGGGGTATTCTGAATTTGGAACAAATGAAACAGTATAAAAGTAAGTGTTATTCTTTTAAATATAAATTGAATGTATATTTAATATCTATTTTACATATACTTATATATAATATAGAGAGAATATTAGTGACACACACAAGGTTTTTTTTAGATACACTGGCTAAACCTAGGGATAAATACTGTATTTTATTCAATTAACTATTAAAGCCAAATTTATCAAATCATATGATTAAATATTTATTCCAGTCAATTCTTCTCTTATAAAATGTTTACTATTTCCTACCTGACTTTCTGAAAAAATATAAGTATTTATGTTTTTGGTGAAAAATCATAGAAGACAACTTGAAAATGATTAAGTAGGTCAACATTTTTTCAACTATTTTATAGAGAGCTCACAAACACAAATGTGTAAGAAAAGAGTTGCGTTCATCTTTGGGTGTGAACAGTGACCATAGTTTTATTTGGCAATTGTATTTTTTCAATGTTCTAACCTGAATGCCTTTAGGAGGTAGGGCTGGGGGAAGGAGGCAGACTCCCTTGAATTCACCTTTACCATAGGACCCTCCACTCCCTATTATTAGCACCCAGCTCAATTAACTCATTCACAGTTCCTGTCTGGTCCCTCTTGGTCTTTAAGTTTACAACTCCTAAAATAGTATGTATTTGAAATAATACATAGAATTATTCCAAGTTGTTGAGAGACAATTCCCCAGGGATGGCTTACACATCCACACATCTTGTAATCGATACACTTACTCGCTTTGTTCATACTATCTTTTCTAAGACGTTTGAATGGCAAACAGCCTTCAAAGAGAAGATAGCGCCTCCCTCCAGGCCAAAAGGGGGGCATACTTACTACTCACTTGCTTGCTACTCATTATAAAAGATACATTTCCCTAAACTCCAGATTCTGCTCATATGACCTCTCTCTAGAGGTGCAGGTGTCTTCTAGTCCTCTATGTCATCTTGGGAATTGAGGATTGGGGAAAAGCACAAAAGTGTTGATATTCTGGATACTGTGACTGCAGAGTATGAAAAACAGCCCTTCATCTCTGACCCACGAGTTTCCCGCACAGTTCCCTCTAATCTTTTAGGTGGTTATTTCTCAAGCCTCAGGCAATTTCCTCACAGTCTGTGCTGATCAGAACTCAGCTGAAGAAGCTAAGGGGATATTTTGCAGGATCTAGGGACAGGACTAGAGTAAGGCAAGCAAGGTGCGCAGGACCAAAAATCTGAGAAGGTCCTAACTCTCGGGTTCAAACAGGAAGCTAGGAATGAGTACCTACCTCCTTGAAGTCTGTGGTCTGGGCATCTCTCTCACCTCACCCTAGTCCTGCCTCACCCTAATCCCAGCTCTGTCCCCAGATCCAGAGCGCTCTCATTGCTCTTGTGTCCCCCTCTCTCTCTTCCTCCCTCATCTCTCTCCCCCCTCCTCCCTCCCTCGATTACCTACCCTCTCCTTCTTCCTCTGTCTCAGTTTCTCTGTCTCTTGAAGGTTTCTCCTCTCCCATACTCAGCCCATTTAACTGGGATAACTTGACCTCCCTAGACTCCCTGCACTTTCTCTTCCGCTCAGGGTGCCTGGGTAGCTTCTGGAATCTCTCTGCAGGTGGTTAAGTGGGGCAATCATAAGGCTCTCCTTGCTGATTTCCCTTCTCTCAGGATCACTCTCCTATGTTGGCTGATAGCAAATGTCTTGAAAATCATTGTTGCATATATTTCGTGCAATTTTTTAGTTGGTTCAAAACAGGCAGGAGGGTGAATCTGGTCCTCATTACTACATCTCAGCTGAAGGCCAAAGTCTTGGGTTCTGTTTTGATTGCTTGGCCTTTTACTGTCCATGCTGTGCAACAAAACATGCTCAGTGGATTTGGGTACTTGGGCTGTCCGAAGCATTAGACACCAGCAGTCTTCAACTGATGAGCTGTCTTAAAGAGGCAGAATTGCAATGTGGCCCCTTCGGAAAGGAATTTTCCCAGGAATCTGGATAGATAACTGTTCAGGGTAAGCTGATATCTGCAGTAATAATTGAAGAGTATCATGGCAGGACGTATGTTTCCAGCCCTATGGTCAGTTTTTCTACTTCTGCCTCATCTTAGAACTGTTTTCTTTGTGAGTCATTTCTCAATAAGCTGACTAGTTCTACAGCTCAATTTCTTGTGCTGTTGAACCCAGAAATTATCCCAGACGGGCACAGTCTACTTATGGGCCAGGCACTATACTTGGTTCTTTGCACACATCGTCTCTTGAATTTCCACGACCATCATGTTACATAGGTACTAATGTAATACTGATTTTACAGATGAGGGACATAAGGTTCAGAAAATTTAAATGACTTACTTTCTCAGGGTTACACAGCTGATAGGTGTTTATCCAAATAAAATTTTGGTATATTCAACTCCAAGGCCCATATAGTAGTTCAGGAAGGAATAGGTTAACACAGTAGATAAACTGGACTATCCTCCTCAAAACACTGATCACAGTAGGGTGCCTGGCTGGCTCAGTCAGTGGAGCATGCCACTCTTGCTCGCCAGGTTGTGAATTCAAGCCCCATGTTAGATGTAGAGATTACTTAAAAATAAAAGCTTAAAATGCAAAAACAAAACAAAAAGCACTGATCACAGCATAGCATAGAGATATTTAATCACTGTGTTGTGCACCAGAAACTAATGTAACATTGTGTGTCAACTATACTCAAATCTTTAATTAAAAAAAGGGGGGGGCACCTGGGTGGCTTAGTCATTAAGTGGCTGCCTTTGGCTCCAGTCTTGATCCCAGGGTCCTGGAATTGAGCCCCCACATTGGACTCCCTGCTCAGTAGGAAGCCTGCTTCTACCTCTGTCACTCCCCTTGCTTGTATTTCCTCTCTCTCTCTCTGTCAAATAAATAAGTAGATAAATAATCTTTAAAAAAAAAAAAAAACACTGACCACAATACGTATAGCCTTATGACCACAGAGAAGAAAAAGGCCTGAAATAAAAACCATAAACCTCACTTCCTAGGAGCAACCTGTTAGAACTTCTTGGCTTATTCTTGAACATGGCCTGTCTCATACAAGACAACAAAAGAATAGACAGACCAAGATGAGTGGTCCACCTGGGGAGTGTTAAGGCATAAATGTAAGACTACTGTTTAGTTCTCATCTGCAGGGACATACAACCATCCGTCAGGGAGAAAATCATGGAAATGGGCAAAAGGGAGTAGCTAGAAATAGAAGTCCATGGGTATCTCGCAAACCCCAAATGGCCAAGGACACAGCCCTCTAATTTTTAGCTAGAGCAATAAAGTCAAATACAATAAAGGCATTTAAGACTATGGAGAGAACCACAGGGAGTTGAATCTAAAATGAATTCTTGTTCTATGAGATGACAGAGCTTCAGAGGAGACTCAATTATCCAAGATACATGGCAGGAATGTTTCTTCAATAACTGAAACATAGGATAATAAAATACCTTCAGGATAATCTTTAAATGAGAGATTAGACTGAAGTCTCAGAAGGAAACTAACATAAGTATTTTAAGTGTTTACAGGCTCAATCATTTACTGGCAACCCCAATACACACTGCATTCTCTTTTTCTTAGATGATTAAGAATAACTGTTAAATAAGATTTGGAAAATTGAACTTCCCCTATGCTTCAATGGATAATATTTTATATTACTCCTTAAATCAATGTAAAATGCCTAAGAAAATAAGGGCACCTGGGTGATTCTGTCAGTTAAACATCAGACACTTGGTTTTGACTTAAGTCATGATCGTGAGATTGAGCTCTGCATGGGGCTCGGCACTCAGAGGGGAGTCTGCTTGAAATTCTTTCCCTCTCCCTCCCCTCCCCCACCCTACTCCTCCCCACCCTCTTGTCCCACATGCACTCTCTCTCTCACTAAAATAAAATAAATAAAATCTTTAAAACATAAAATAAAGTAAAATGCCTCAGAAAAATCCACTTAAATATTTTCCTATTTAGCTCCCTGCCAGCCAAACAGTCACAAACCAGAATCAACCCAGCCTGACCCAGACCACAAGCACCACCCTGCAGACTCAAGGACAAAAGAAATAGTTACCATTTTAAGCCATTGAGTTTGGGGGTAGTTTATTACATAGAAATCGATAAACAATACACCTGGTTCACTTCAGTATTTGATCCCAACCATTCAATGACCACCCACACTACCATTCTCAGGAACTAAATTTACCTCCTTTTTCAAATGAGAAAAACAGACATACTTAACTCCCCACCCTGAACAAATACCACGCTATAGCGTAGTGGTGAAGACTACTGATACTGAAGCCAGACTTCCAATTCTTATCTTGGCTCTGGCACAGATAAGCTGTAAGTTTGAGAGAAAATTACATGTTCTTTCTCTGTAAAAGTAAGGACGGTGATAATACCTACCTCATATAGTTGTGGTGAGAATTATGTACAGACCATTTAGTTACCCATAGTCAGTACTATGGGCAAGCTCCTATTACTTTTATTGTGCACTGGCCAGTAATCCAGACCTTGATTTTTTAACAGCCTTATTCACATACCCTATTTATTACTCATATACCATGAAATACACACATTTGAAGTGTACATGTCAGTGGTTTTTAGTATGTTCACAGAGTTGGCCACCCAACACCACAATCTAATTTTAGAGTATTTTCCATCACCCCAAAACAAAGCTGGATTCTGAGACTCAAAATACTGAAGTGGCTGTCAGCCACATCCTTGAGGAAAGGCCAAAAGTCCAACAGGGAATACCAAATACTGATGCCAGTCTAATGAGCAGGAGCAGAACTGTAAACAAGAACTGAAGCCAGGAATTAGAGTCAGATGGTGAAAGAATTGGAGAGGAAATGAAGTTTAATACATAGCCACAAACAGTACTAGCCTGTCTACAGCTAACATTTTCACATTTGCCAGACAGGTTTAAAGGTGTAGCACCTGGGGAAGCTTTTCACTTCCCACGTTCAGACCTACCCTGCCAAGGCTTTGAAATCCAAGGCTTGCCCCA
Organism: Mustela lutreola; assembly: GCF_030435805.1. Classification (NCBI taxonomy): domain Eukaryota; kingdom Metazoa; phylum Chordata; class Mammalia; order Carnivora; family Mustelidae; genus Mustela; species Mustela lutreola. The sequence goes on along the minus strand of NC_081299.1, from coordinate 98,232,965 downwards.
GACCCCTGACCTCTAAAAGGTTCTAACATATCCTGGTATGCCTTAGTCAAGGTTCTTTGGGTTATAAATACAACATTCATCTATCCTCCAAATTTCACAGAACTGAGGGGATCACCTTTCTCTTTTATGTCTAGCTAACATAGCCTAAGCCTCCATTCTACGTTACTTCAGAGCATTTTGTCCACTCCCCAAGTATTTCTAAGATGTCTTAGGAAACACTTAATGTGTTCCTACAAATGTATCGTTAACATTTCTTGCCATCTCTTCCTCCAGCCTACTACTCTGTTTCTCACAAGATCTCTTCCTACTATCTCAAAATCTTTTCTCCATTCTTTCCAGGCTATCCACTTAACACTTTGCACCAAGTGTAGACATACACACTTCCCTAAAATTCCAAAGCACAGCTAGCCTATGTTTTTAATGTTCATCAGTGTGACTGCTGACTGAAAGATAAAAGAAATTACAACACAGGAAAAGGTGATTATTTAAACAAAATTTTAGTCATCATTGACCTAGTATCTCCTGGAAATACTTTACCACAGAGGTTCCCTGCCAGTGATCTCCAGTTAGCCAAAGTGTTGTAGAATGATAGCTCTCCTCCCAAAGTTAGGAGTCCTTTCAACAGTTTTTATCTTTTCCTTCCCAGACCGTGGGGTTTTCCTTTCTTCCCCAAACCAGCCAGAGAAAAAGTCTGGCCTTCTGTACTTAGGGTCCACATTTCCTCCCTGAGGATGACTGAAGGTGGGAACAAGCATGATATTCAGAAATGATCTCCTGTTTCCCACCATCCAAAATATGGTATGGACCCTGGCTGCAGGAAGCTAATCCATAATAGTTGACAGTAGAATTTCCAAAGTCTGACTTATCCAACCTTAACTAGGGTCACATGTAGCTCACTGACTGTCCCACTCAGATGCCCCCATGTCAGATCCAGCCCAGTGCTTTTTCACACACTTTTCTCCAAGTTAAAATGAAAAGTTTCAAATCCTCATGTTCCTATTATGGTCTGCTTTCCCAATTTCTTATAAACAAACATTTATATGACAGACACAGTTCTCCAAAAAAATAATGATTATATTCTGTCATAAAGCAGCCCAATTCTGGAATTATAAAAAAAACAATTGCAAGCAGCCAGTTCTATAAAAAATTTACACAATGTAGAAGATGCACATAATTCATACTACTAAACCAAACATTTATTATCTCAAAATTAAACATATTCATTTGTTTTGTTTCACTGGGTCAGGACCCTCCCTAACACAGTAAGTAGAATTACTCATTACTTAATATCTCCAAGATTGAAAGGGATCACTAAAATGCTTACAGAACATTCATCTGTTGATGGACATCTAGGTTCTTTCCATAGTTTGGCTATTGTGGACATTGCTGCTATAAACATTCGGGTGCATGTGCCCCTTTGGATCACTACATTTGTATCTTTAGGGTAAATACCCAATAGTGCAATTGCTGGGTCATAGGGCAGTTCTATTTTCAACATTTTGAGGAACCTCCATGCTGTTTTCCAGAGTGGCTGCACCAGCTTGCATTCCCACCAACAGTGTAGGAGGGTTCCCCTTTCTCCGCATCCTCGCCAGCATCTGTCGTTTCCTGACTTGTTGATTTTAGCCATTCTGACTGGTGTGAGGTGATATCTCATTGTGGTTTTGATTTGTATTTCCCTGATGCCGAGTGATATGGAGCACTTTTTCATGTGTCTGTTCGCCATCTGGATGTCTTCTTTGCAGAAATGTCTGTTCATGTCCTCTGCCCATTTCTTGATTGGATTATTTGTTCTTTGGGTGTTGAGTTTGCTAAGTTCTTTATAGATTCTGGACACTAGTCCTTTATCTGATATGTCGTTTGCAAATATCTTCTCCCATTCTGTCAGTTGTCTTTTGATTTTGTTAACTGTTTCCTTTGCTGTGCAAAAGCTTTTGATCTTGATGAAATCCCAGTAGTTCATTTTTTCCCTTGCTTCCCTTGCCTTTTGCGTTGTTCCTAGGAAGATGTTGCTGCGGCAGAGGTCAAAGAGGTTGCTGCCCGTGTTCTCCTCAAGGATTTTGATGGATTCCTTTCGTACATTGAGGTCCTTCATCCATTTTGAGTCTATTTTTGTGTGTGGTGTAAGGAAATGGTCCAATTTCATTTTTCTGCATGTGGCTGTCCAATTTTCCCAGCACCATTTATTGAAAAGGCTGTCTTTTTTCCATTGGACATTCTTTCCTGCTTTGTCGAAGATTAGTTGACCATAGATTTGAGGGTCTATTTCTGGGCTCTCTATTCTGTTCCATTGATCTATGTGTCTGTTTTTGTGCCAGTACCATGCTGTCTTGATGATGACAGCTTTGTAATAGAGCTTGAAGTCCGGAATTGTGATGCCACCAACGTTGGCTTTCTTTTTCAATATCCCTTTGGCTATTCGAGGTCTTTTCTGGTTCCATATAAATTTTAGCATTATTTGTTCCATTTCTTTGAAAAAGATGGATGGTACTTTGATAGGAATTGCATTAAATGTGTAGATTGCTTTAGGTAGCATAGACATTTTCACAATATTTATTCTTCCAATCCAGGAGCATGGAACATTTTTCCATTTCTTTGTGTCTTCCTCAATTTCTTTCATGAGTACTTTATAGTTTTCTGAGTATAGATTCTGTGTCTCTTTGGTTAGGTTTATTCCTAGGTATCTTATGGTTTTGGATGCAATTGTAAATGGGATTGACTCCTTAATATCTCTTTCTTCTGTCTTGCTGTTGGTGTAGAGAAATGCAACTGATTTCTGTGCATTGATGCTTACAGAACAATTCCAAGCTTCATCACACAATACAGAGACTGGCTATTGTCCTAAAAATGACATTCTTTCCAGCTCAGGTGATTTGTCTTTGTCTAGTATGATCACCTCGGTCAGGGGGCAAGATCATAAGAGCCTCCATACCTTAAATATTCTTCCCAAATCCATAAATCTCTGAAATATGAAAGCTTGTTTTCATAACTCATTTGGCAGCAAACCTGGCTACCTCCCATAATATACAAATATTAACTCAAAATGGATAAAAGACTTATATGTAAGAACTTAAAATAAAATATAAAATATGTAAGAACTTAAAAAACAAAAGCCTTACCAAAAAAGTAAAATTTTCACAACTTTGGATTGTGCAATAGTTTCTTTTTTAAAAGATTTTATTTATTTATTTATTTATTTGTCTGTTTGTTTGACACACAGAGAGAGCAAGCACAAGGGGCGTGGGGGAGAGAGGTAGAAGCAGACTCCCTGCTGAGCAGGGAGGCCAGTGTGGGACTTGATCAGAACCCTGGGATCATGACTGGAGTTGAAGGCAACCACTTAACCGACTGAGCCACCCAGGCGCCCCTATGCAATAGTTTCTTAGATATTACACCTACAACATAAGAAATAAAATTAAACATAGCTAATTTGGACTTAATCAAAATTAAAAACATTTGTGCTTCAAAATACCATAAAGAAAGTAAAAAGACAAACATAAAATAGAGTAAAATATTTCCAAATCATATATTTGATAAGGGACTTGAATCCAGAATACATAAAGAATTCTTACAACTTAGCAAAAAGATAAATAATCCAATTTAAAAACAATCAATATATTTGTACAGACACTTCTCCAAAGATGATATACCATTGCCCATTAAGCATGAGAAGATGCTCAACAGCATTAGTCGTTAGGAAAAAGCAAGTGAAAAACACACTGAGATACCATTTCATATCCACTAGGATGGCTCCAACTAAAAAACAAAAACAAAAACAAAACGTAATAAGTTTTGTCAAGGATGAAAGGGAACTGGAACTCTCATCCATTGCTGTTGACAATGTAAAATGATGCAGCTGCTTTGGAAAACAGTTTGGCAGTACTTCAAAAAATTAAACGTAGAGTTACCTCACAACCAAGCAATTCCACTCCAGGGTAGTTACCCATAAAAATCAAAAGCATGTGTTCACACAAAACATATACACAAGTGTTCATAGCAGCATTTTTCATAATAGCCAAGAAGAGGAAACAACCCAAATATCCATCGCTGATGAAGAGATCAATAAAATGTGGTACATCCATACAATGGAATGTTATTCGGTCATAAAAAGGAAGGAGGTACTGATACAGGCTACAACTTGGATGGAACTTTGAAAACATTATGCTACGTGAAAGAAGCCAGACAGAAAAGGAACATATTCTATGATTCCATTTATATGAAATATTCAGAATAGACACATCATCAGGGACAGAAAGTTGATTAGAGGTTGCTAAGAACTAGGGTGAGAGAAAAATGGGGAGTATCTGCTAATGGTTATGGAATTTCTTTTTGGGTAATGAATGTACTAGAGTTAGATAGTGGAGATCAATACACAACTTTCAAAATATACTAAAAACCACTGAATCATATGCTTTTAGGAGGTAAAATTCATTGTACTTGAATAACTCACTAAAGCTAGTATTCAAAAATAACAAAACAAAAAAACAGGACTCGAGTTTTTCTGGCAGCCTAAATTGAGTGAGGTTATATATAATTTTAATATCCATATTAAATGAATATGCATTTATTTGCTGCAGAAATCTGTGTTTAATTACAAGTACTTCCCCAGATCCTGCTGGAGGTGTTATATAATGTCCAATACACAGAGCTTGGTGTCTTTCTGAAATCTTAAATTTTCTGAATCTCAGAACACGTGGTGCCCAAGGTTTTGAATAAGAAATTATGGCCTTGCAGCGCCTGGGTGGCTCAGTTAGTTAAGCCTCTGCCTTCAGCTCAAGTCATGATCTCAGGGCCCTGGGATTGAGTCCCGCATTGGGCCCCTCTGCTCAGCAGGGAGCCTGCTTCCCCCTCTCTCTCTGCCTGCTTCTCTGCCTACTTGTGATCTCTTACTGTGTGTCAGATAAATAAATAAAATCATTTTTTAAAAAAAATTATGGTCTTGTTTAATAAAAAGCTGACAGGATATGCAGTCTATCAGAAAAGAGAAGTTTGAACTTGACAGAGAATACTAAAGTTCTCTAATGCATAAGTCATCACTTGGAGGAAATAAAAGAATCTGATACATAGGATAATCATGAGGATTAAATAAGTTAATTAATATAAAGTCCTTAGAACTGTGACTGACACATAGTAAGCGCTTATTAAACATCATATTACTGTTATTCTTGTTGAAGTGGGAATTTGGTTCCAGTGACAGCTCTTCTGGATCTAATCCTTTCCAGCAAACCAGGGGTTAGAGATGTTTATGATTCCAGAAAACCAGTATTTTCTTCTACTGTAAACTTTGGCTTCCCATAACAGAGAAGGCCTCCTGAAGCACAGCACAGAATGTTAATAAGGGAAAATATCACAGAATAGCATAAGGAAGGGTCGAATTCAATGGAGTTGGTTACTTCTGTGGTTTTGAATGGACCCAAAAAGTCATCTTCCAGATTTTGATAGGAACAGACATAGCAAGAAGAGAATTATACAGGGAATTCCACTAGATTGCCCCTCCTGTGGGCCACTGTTGGTTGTGCATACTTAGCACCTCTGCTTTGTGTAAGTAAGGTAGATGTCCTATAGGGTTATGGTTCAATGGTGTAGGAAATTGCAGGAGAGCACTCATTGCATAGAATTGTGGGTTTTAATAAAAGACATATTAAAATATTGTTTGCAAATTCTGCAGTGGTGAGGTAGGTGGGTCAGCAATGTTATCTATAGGAGATACGGTAGCGGAAATTTTCTTCAAGAATTTTGTTGCTATAATCTGTTTGGCAAATTGGACTTTAAGTGATTGGCAATCTGAACATACAAAAGGAATTTGACATGATTACCAGAGTCATAATAAGTCTGAGGGCCACAAGTAAGTTGTTAGGATACCTCTGGAGATAACTCTTTAAAAAACAGGGGAATTGACTACATTAATCAGGAATCTAGAATATGGATCTTTTGATAAGAGCCATTTCTACTATCAAAACTCAGGGGGCAAACAAAAATAGTCTATTATATATTTTGGGTAGGGCTGAACAGCTACAGAGTTTTAAAGAAGGTACTTTCTCAAGGAACCTGTGCTGCCTTTGTCAAAGCATATAGAAAAATTTACATTTACCTATTTTGGCTACATTCATAGCATGAAAGTTGAAACTTTGATAAAATTGCCCATTGTATCTGGTACAGGCTAAGCATTCTCATTTTTTTTTCTGAGTTGATCCAAACCAAGATAGCTAGACTTCATCAACTCGGATGCCAGACTCTTTCAAAGTAGTCTTGAAGGTGACTTGACTTTCTCATTCCCAACTTCACAGCTTGTCTCAACCAAGACTATCTTCCTTATGAAGGCATGAAAGCGACTTTGTAGACTTTTAACCTTCCTGAGTGATAAATCCTGAGACCTTTACAATATTTCAAATTTGAAAAGATGACTGTAGCATATACTTTTCCCCACAAAATTAATACAAAACCACATAGGCAACAATAAAATGCTGCCAGTGCAGATGTTAAGTTGTTGCTTAAGCCAACAGACTAGCTAAGCAAAGATCCTACACACTAGCTTGGAGCAGAAAAATTACCATACTTCATGAACTGTCACAATCACTTGAGAATACACAAAGGTTGTGAATGCTAAATATTCATATTCCAAGAATCTGTTGTAACATGGGTCTCCATATGATGGAAAGGGATCTGTCACTGTTGGTTATATGTTTTCATAATTTAGGGACACACTGAATCAGCCAGGATGAGGGTAAAGGTGATGAATGTTTCAAATTAGAATATGGTGCCCACCCATTTAGGTGGGCCCATGTTACAAAATGAACCATTTACAATCTTACTCAATTTTTATTAAGTATTCAGTAGACTTTGGAGCCAGCTCTGCCACTTAACTCAAGTTGATACTCGATACTAAACAGGAGTTCAGGGAGCTCCTAAACAGGAGCGGGTGGCTCAGTGGGTTAAGCCGCTGCCTTCGGCTCAGGTCATGGTCTCAGGGTCCTGGGATTGAGTCCCGCATTGGGTTCGCTGCTCAGCAGGGAGTCTGCTTCCCTCTCTCTCTCTCTGCCTGCCTCTCTGTCTGCTTATGATCTGTGTCTGTCAAATAAATAAAATCTTTAAAGAAAAAAAAAAAAAAACAGGAGTTCGTAGCTCCCTTAACCCAATGTTTCTGCTGACAAATAACTCCATAACTTTATAATACACATCACATTTAGAAATATCTCCTTCTTCAATCAACTGGCCTTTCTTTCCTTTCACTTTACTGTTCCAGAAAAGAAGGAAGAGAATACTTTGGGAGTGTCCAGTCCTGAGAGGAAAAAGAGAGCTTGCCCTTTCTGAGGGGGTGCATTGTGGGAAAACTCGAGGGACTGTGGAAAGACACAGACACATACAGTCCTGGGTTAAAGTCCAAAATAAAAGAAAGTTTTGTCCTGTTTCCTATTTGAAATCCTATGCAGATGTAGACCATTCCATTCCATAACCCACTGTTATTTTTTCTAAATTTCTAAAATTTTTTCAAATTTCTAAAATTTGAACACTTCAGGTCTGCTGTCTCTTTTAATGCTAACAAAGGAATTCTAGACCCTAGCCTTCTAACTGCACGTTTTCTTTTTTTTTTTTTCCAAGTTTTTATTTAAATTCCAGTTAGTTAACATACAGTGTAACATCAGATTCAGGTGTAGAATTTTGTGATTCCTCACTTACATGGAACACCTGGTGCTCATCACAAGTACCCTCCTTAATAACCATCACCTATTTAACCATCCTCCCAACTTGGCTAGATTTCTTTTTAAACAAAGAGTTTGCTAATCTGTATCTCATTAATGAAAGAGGAAGACTGCTGGCTGCCCCCACAACAGTCACTGCTGATGCAGCCACATAAAAAGAGAAATAGTGATTACAGCATGGACTTCACCCAGAAGTTCCCACTGGCCTCCGAGGAAACAAGAGTAGTAGCTGAGAATGTGGCTAGGAAACTTACCAGAGGATTTGACTGCAAATTCAGGAGGGACCAAGGTGGTCTGTAACTCAGGACTCTAAGGATTACTGCCTCAGCCATGAACCTATTGGTAGGTATGCCTTAAGGAGATGTTAGATCTGTAAACCCCTCTCCACCACCCACTGTGGTCAGGGAGGACTACCAGGCCCTGAGTCTAGAGAGGATAGAGGAAGCTTGGAGGGATGGAACCAGACCAACCAACCACACCTCCGCAAGGCTGGGGTGTGGGGGACACTCTTTGTCCCAACACCCCAAATGCCCATATTCCATCATGGATCAAAGTGGGGAAAGGGGGAGGAAATCTGAAAAACTGCATCACACATAAGAATCTGATTTACCTAAAGAAACTGTTCAATTACTTAGACTAAGTTTATAGACTCAACTAAAAGCTAGAGTTATTCTTTTTTTCCCATTTCACCTAAAGGGACGGATAAGGAGTTCACAAGAAATGGCAAATTATAGAAAAGTAAGCTCGAGTTTCTGTACACATCTGTGTAATGGAAGTAAATTTGTACCCACTGCATACAGTTTTACAGATTGATCACAATTGGTCAGCATATTTGTGAAAAATGTGGAGCACATTAGATAATGACATTAAAGAAATATTTTAAAAAACAAATAGCCAATTCCATTAAAATAAAAGCACAGTTACCCACCCTTTGGTCCCACTCAGACTTCACCATTGTTAATAGGACTTTGGGGCTGCATTGCTCAGTCCTCCCACTCTACCAGACAAGCAGCTTCAGTAACCAGAGACTAATCCAATAAGAGGTAATCTGGGTTTCACAATGAGGACCATCCATCTTGCTCGTCCCCGACATTCTGATAATACCCAAATGCCTGTTTTTTGAACTCCCTCATTAATTTGAATGAGAAGATACTTTCTGTTTACTTAAGAAAGATACCAGTCATAGCTTTCGTTTCTTTGTTTTTAATTTCCTTTGTTTTTAATTCTTCCATGCATGAAGGATAAGAGGTCAGTGCCAATGATGTTCTGATTTCATTAAAAACAAAACAACAACAACAACAACAAAAGCGATGTGTGTGTATCCGTTTCCTAAGGCTATCCTAACAAATCACCACTGGGTGGCTTACTCAAAACAACAGAAATTTATTCTCTCACAGTTGTGGAAGCCAGAAGTCTGAAATCAAGGTGTTAACAGTGCAGATACCCTTTGGAGGCTCTGAGGGAATTCATTCTATGCCTCTCTCCTAACTTCTGGTGGTTGTAGGCAAACCTTGGCTTGTAAACACACCACTCCAATCTCTGCTTCCTTCATATGACATTCTCCCCTGTGTGACTCTGTGTGTCTTTTTCTTTTCTGTTACAGTTTTTAAAAAAAGATTTTATTTTTAATCTCTAGGGGCGTCTGGGTGGCTCAGTTGGTTAAATGGCTGCCTTCAGCTCAGGTCATGATCCCAGGGTCCTCAGATGGAGCACTGCATTCGGCTCCCTGCTCAGCAGGAAGCCTGCTTCTCCCTCTCCCACTCCCACTGATTGCATTCCCTCTCCTGCTGTGTGTCTCTCTCTGTCAAAGAAATAAATAAAATCTTTAAAAAAAAATGTAATCTCTACACCCAAAGTGGGGCTGGAGCTGAGATCAAGAGTCGCACACTCTACCAACTAAGCCAGCCAGGCACCCCCTTTCTGTCACTTCTAAGGATAACTGTCTTTGGATTGGGGGATCATCCTAATCCAGGATGATCTCATCTTGAGATCTTTTCCAATTACAAATGCAAAGATCCCTTTCCAAGTAAGGTTACATTCATAAGCAGAGGGAGTTAAAGCTTGGACTTATCTTTGGGGGAGACGCAAATCAACCTACTACAAAGCATTTTTAAACCTTTTAGGAAATAGGGATGTCAGTTTAAATATTAAGACCAGGACAATAAATTATTAAGTAAAGCAGCCAATCAGAATTACAGACATTTTAGATGTTAAGGGTTATTTTCAAAAGCCACAGCAACAATCTCTGAAGTCAGGGTGTCTCATAATTAGAATTAACATTTACGAGGAGTTTTGTGATACAAACTAGTATCTGCTTTTCTGGCTTTCTAGAAGACTAAACATTTTTCCTTATCTTATTGAGATTTCTTTTACATAATGATGAGGGTCTGTGGTTTTTCAAGACCAAGTCCTAGAAAGCCATTAGTTAGCAACAACAGGAAAAAATTAGGTATGAGAGTTCAAAACTTACCCTATGGAGGACAAAGGAGCAAAATAAAACAGACACATTTTTCTAATCTTAAACACCAACAATTTCATTCCAAATGTCTCCTGAGAGGCATACACCATATATAGGAAACCATTTTCATGCTTCTTACTTTTGCATACTTCAGAAATTGGCATGGATATGCTCACCGTGCTGTATCCATTCTTTACCAGGAAGAAGGCTTGATTGACATTGAACTGTAAGAGTCTTCTAATTATTTGGATGAGTTCATACATATTGACGTGATCAGGTGCAAGAAACTCAGCTTTATCCTGAGTTTTATTTCCTATCTCCTATTTTATCTCCTATCTCAGGATAGGAGACTGCTTCTCACCTTTGTATGGTTCTTCCCCACCCCCACCCCCCGCCGACCCCGACACTTGTATGGTACTATTATACTGGGACTTTCTATAGGACTTTCTAGGACTTTCTGTACCATACATTATATGGTACTGGGATTTTGGTGGGAGCTGCTTTTGGGTACTTCTGGCGTCTTTTATTCTTTGTTCGAAGGTGCAGCACCACTTGAAGTTTTCTCCAAGGTCTTGGCATGGTAGGTTGAGGTGGTGTGGCAGCAGTGGTGGCTCCGACTGCTTTGCAGCAACTTCTGCAAAGACTTAGTAAATAGCTACTATGTCCCTTTCTTCTCCTGGTTTTTCCTCCTTCAAATGTCCTTCTACTCTCTTTTAACTTTTCCTTTATTAGACCCTTCCCATATGAAGGCTACAAATGTACTTAAGACTCATTCATAAAAATAAAAGCATAAAACAGAAACAAAAACCCTCCTTTGTTTCCATATCTCCTTTTAGCCACTACTAGAATCATAGGATTGGTCAAGGGTTGGAGTTTCCTGCTTGCATTTGGCTTTTTAAAAAAGTGCACCAGAGCCCCTGGGGGCACTGTTAGTTAAGTGTCCAACTCTTGATTTAGACTCCGGTCATGATCTCAGGGTAGTGGGATCGAAACCTCCACTCTCATTGAGCTCCAAGCTCAGCACCGAGCCGGTTTGTCTCTCTCTCGGCTACTCCCCACCCACTGCTTGATGTGCGCATGCTCTCTCTCTTTCTCTCTCTCAAGTAAATAAATAAAATCTTCAAAAAAATGTGCATTGAAATTAGGGGTACTAGAGAGACACTGGTCCAGATTGCCTATTGTAAGAACCCTGTCTGGTCAGGGAAAGAAAATTAAATGACACAGAAATAATCTGTAGGTAGAGAGAATGTGGACATATTCAAAAATAGAAGAGCTGGATGAAGAGACAGTAATGGGAGAAAATGTTGCAAGAACTAGATAGATTGAAAGAAAGGTTGTAGTCAAACAATTAGATGAAAGCTTAAAACTTCTGATGATGAACAATTCTTGGTGAATGATCGAGGGTATGACCAAATGATCAAGGGATGGCCCAAACAAATTCAATGTCTCTAGAAATGAGGAGGCCAAGGAAGACCATTAGCTAAATTGTCCATATAGACATGAATGCCATGGAAAGCATGAAGTAATCAAAAAGACTGTAAGTCAGTTCCTCAAATCTAGGAATAAAGAAGAATACTCAAGGCAGAAGTCAGCAATATGGAAAAATAGAAGATTTTTCAGCTGGATGATACAAACTTCAAATAAAGTGGAGGTTTTACACAAGCAGGTATGGGTAATTACTTGGCAGTGTCATTGGGGAATTAGAACAACCAGTCTAGTTCTCAGCCCTAATGTGGGTGGGGCATAGAAGAATAACTACCACCATTGAAAGGGCAGCAGGCCTTGTGGTATCCTTGAGGAAGAGCTATTAGAGGAAAAGGCGACTTGAGGTAGGGAGAAGACCAGTTAGGAGACCCTTGCTTCATAGGGTTGAGAAAGGATGATGGCCTAACCTATGATAGCAGTGAGAATACAAAGAAGGAACTATGTCCTACAGATATAAAGGACATATATTGCTTTGATAACTAATTAAATGTGAAGAATAACTAAGAAGAATAAAGCACAAATATCAGGATTCTGTTTTGGGCAAATGGGTATGAATGAATGCACTCTTTACTGAAGCAGAGGGAGAAGCAGGTTTAAAAAAATAATGATGAGATCAGGTTTTGACCTCCTTGTCCCTCTGGAAATACCCTATAAGTAACCCAAATATATATTCTAGGCTCATGAATGAGATTAGGCTACAAAGCTGCATTTGAGAACCATCATTCCTGAAGGAAGTCAAGGACAAATAAGGGAAAGAGATCACTTAGGGAGAGTGTTTTGTTTTGTTTTGTTTTAAAGAATGAATAAATGAATGAATGAATGAATGAAAACTCTTTATATTTGTGGCTCTGTATTAATCTTTTTCCTCTTGGTCAGGAGTCCTGATTCGTTATTTTTGTTAAACTTGTTCCGCATCTCCCTCTTACAATTACTGAATGTCTCCATTGTGCGATTTTGTATTGTGAATACAAAAGTAAAAAGCATTGCTCTTTTGCTGCTGCTTCTCTAACCTCTCACTACTGCTCTCAGGTTCTTGCCCTTTTACCAACCTCCTAATTCTGTCATTACCTTCAATTATTTATGAGTATAAACTCCTTTTTCCACTAGAATACTCCCTAAGGGCAGAGACCCTGTGTTATTCTCTGCTGTATTCTAGACACTAAACAGTGCCTGAAACAGAGCAGACTCTCCAAAAATATTTACTAAGGTAATGAATGAAAAAGAACAAAGTTTAACATACAAGCTTGACAAAGTAAACTCTTATAAACCAATAAAACAACTAATACAAAAGTCATTACCATTCTGGTTAATTTATTTTTAATTTGTTAATTGAATTAATAAAGAAAAAATAGGCAAGCAGAAAATAATAGTTACTACATCTCACACCCATTAAAATGGCTATCAACAACAGCAATGACAACAAAACAGAAAACAGCAAGTGTGAGCACGGATGTGGAGAAATTGAGACCCTTATGCACTGTTGCTAAAATGTAAAATGGTGCAGCCACTGTGAAAAACAGTGTGATCCTTCCTCAAAAAAAATCTAAGCTACAATTACTCCCTGACTCAGCAATTCCACTTCTGGGTACATAGCTAAAAGAACTGAAAGCTGGGACTCAAACTGATAAGCAACAACCCTATTCATGGCAATATTATTCACAACAGCCAAAAGGTGGAAACAACCCAAGTGTACATAATGGATGAATGAACAAAGAAAATATGGCATATACATACAATAGGATATAATTCAGCCCTAAACTGGAAGGAAATTCTGATGTGCATGAATAAAACTGGAGGACATGTTATGTCACAAAACAAATATGAATTACACTGATTCCATTCACTGTACATAAAGTATCTCAAGTAGTTAAATTCCTAAAGACAGAAAGTAGAACAGTGGTTGCCAGCAGCTGGGAGGGCTGCGGTGGGATGAGGAGTTAATATTTAATGGGCACAGAGATTCCATTTTGCAAGACGGGCAGAGTTCTGGAGATGGATGTGGTCATAGTTACACAACAAAGGGAATGCACTTAATATTACTGGAGTGTACTTCCTAATACGGTTGAGATGGTACATTTTGTTGTATTTTACCACAATTTTTTAAAAATTAATTTCAGAGAGAAATTAGTCAGAGACTAGGCGCCAAACAAACAAACAAAAAAATTAAAACGCCTATGACTGAGTAACAACCGACATCAATCAAAACGCGTATAAGGAAGGAAGAAACTCAGTCCGCCCAGCCGCAAACCATTTTGACCACCAGGCCCTGGGAGCCAGACACCAAAGGCGGGGAAGTGCCAGGCCTGGGGCTCTGCGCAGGTGAAGCTCCGGGAGGCCGCTCCTTCAAGTAAGCCACCCGCGGCCTGGGCCGCCACTGCGCAGGCGCGTATGGCTGCTGCCGGGGCGCCTTTGGAACGTACCGGAAGTGACGTTTGTAACGCTGGGCCGGGTTCAAGGAAGATTCGGGTCCGTGATCAAGGCTGGGCCTGTGGTCCTGGGCCACTATGAGCTGCACCATCGAGAAGATCCTGACAGACGCCAAGACGCTGCTGGAGCGGCTGCGGGAACACGACGCGGCCGCAGAGTCGCTGGTGGATCAGTCCGCCGCGCTGCACCGGCGGGTGGCCGCTATGCGGGAGGCGGGGACGGCGCTTCCGGACCAGGTCGGGCAAAGGGTAGGGGTCCGTGCCCGCAGGATCTGTGCACCCGAGGGGTGGAGGGCGAAGCAACGTGGGAACTCGGGTTTAAGTCTATGCCTAGTCTCAGAGGGTGGCGGTGAGACCTTTTTGCGGGGTCGAGGTTGAGAATGCTGCCATGGAGCTCCGATTCCTGCTTCTTCGGTTGCATCCGCGGCTGTTTCCCTGTTAATGGCGCGCTTAGTCTGTCTCTGTTTGTTCAGTATCAGGGAGATGCATCCGATATAAAGGACATGTCCAAATTCAAACCTCACATTCTGCTGTCCCAAGAAAATACACAGATTAGAGACTTGCAGCAGGAAAACAGAGGTTAGTCAGGCCTTTTTGCGTAGTACGATTTTCTCATATCCAGTAATATTTCAAAAGCTTTTGCCTAACTATTCATCCTGTATGTATCTTAAGATTAGGACTTTTAAAAGCGTTATTCTGTGATGATCCCTGACAATAAAGTGTTACGTTACCCATTTTAAGCTCATCTGACTGATTTTGTATCTGTAGGCCGCTTTTCAAAAGGGGTGCTTAGTAGAGTTGAATTATTGCATGGCTTATTTATGTACCCCCTTATGGATATTTGCACAATAAAAGTGTTAATATACTCAAGGGCTTGAACTTTTTATGTTTAAATATTAATTGAAATACACACTAACGTTAAGATTGAAGAGATTTTTTTTTTTAAATGTTCTTGTGCAAGGTGGAAGAACTGAATTTTAGCTTCAGGGTGTATATTCTTAGGCTTGATGAGTACATTATTAATGATAGCAGTATGAAGTTATTTGTATATCACTTGACAGAGAACTTTCGCATATATCATCCCATTATATTCTTATGTCTTCATTTTGACGTAGATAAGTCTTAGGTACTTAATATGACAGTGCAGTTAAGAAATAGGCTCAGAGAAGGTAATGATTTTCGTAAGAATAGTAGTAAGCTTGTAACTTACTGAACTGAACTGAAACCCATGTCTTCTTATTGTACATCCCATGTTGTTTCTACCAGACTGTGCTGCCTCTGCCTGGAAAAAGTTATTTTTATCATAGACCTTAACCGTTGAGTTTTGTGGACTTAAACACTGAGTATAACTTTGCATTCACAGTATCTCATGAAGTGTCATAAAATTCCAACTGTTAAGAGTTTTGGCTTTGGGAGCTCTCTCTCAGACGTCACTGCCAAGTGATTTTATTTTTTTGATAGAGCTATGGGTTTCCTTGGAGGAACATCAGGATGCTTTGGAACTCATCATGAGCAAGTACCGGAAACAGATGTTACAATTAATGGTTGCCAAAAAGGCTGTGGATGCTGAACCAGTCCTGAAAGCTCACCAGTCTCACTCTGCAGTAAGAAACTTTGATGAATAACTTCTGAATGAATGGGATTAAAATCTTGAATTGTTTTAAATTGCTTGTTTTTTGAAGGAAATTAAGCTTGTTTATCACATTCACTGTTGATTTTGCAGCAGCTTTGGAAGGATATGAATAGAAAGAAGGGAGTAATGGGCAGCTCAGAAGCTTTTTTCTTTTAGTGGGACTAAGGTTCCTTACTCCTGTGTGCCCCAAGATCTCGATGAATGGATGCTTATGCAAACATAAGGCAAGGTAGTACTGATGGTGCTCAGTAAATACTTGGTTGGTTACAACTGTACTTCCACTAAACTATAAGCTCCTTGATTAAGGAGCATGGATTCTTCTCTTATCCCTAGCACAGTACCTGGCACATAGCAGGCGGTCAGTAAACCTTTATTAAAGTAAACTATATAGCATCATACTATGTTGTTAGAGAGAAATAATATTTAATATTTAAACAACAAAATATTAAAATAATAAAATAATATATAAAAATACATAATATAAAATATGTGTATAATATATGAAATAATAAATAATAAAAATATTAAATAATATTTAAATGATATTTTTAAAAATACGTGGCATAGTTTCTGTACTTCGGTTGCTTACGTTGTAATTTGGGAGACCCAATAATTGTGCTTATGTTTGTAGGGTGTTTAATAGGTATCATTGTACATTCATGTATATTATATCATTGAAACCAGGGTTGATAGATTGGCACCTCACTATTTGTTCTATGGAATTTATGAAAGATAAGTTTCATCTTAGATTCCTTTGAAGGCATTTTGTGGACTTAACAAAAGTCTTGGTGAGCAGGAATATTTTAAATATGTGACTAGCTCTCAAAGTAAATAAATAAATAAATAGCTCTCATCTGGAAGAGAAAAATAAACTATTTTCCGTAATGTGGAGAAAAGAACTTAAAAGATACAGTTTAGCTCACATGAGAAAGTTGGGAAGAGATATAACCAAGGATAAAGTAAGGTACCTTGGGATGTGGTAGGCTTCCTGCCAATTAAACTATTCAGCAGGTGGTTAGACTAGAATCAGTCTTTAAAACAAAGTGTGAATACCACAAGATAACTTTGTTATGGCTTTGCCTCTAAGGACTCAGATTATAGTGAAACTTCTACATAACTTCTATAGCATAGATTAAATGAACTTCTAACATTGTAATGCACGTATCCTCATGAACTTCATATCTGCAGAAAAAATAACTTTTTCACTTTTTTTTTCTTAATATCTTCACAGGAAATTGAGAGTCAGATTGACAGAATCTGTGAAATGGGAGAAGTGATGAGGAAAGCAGTTCAGATGGATGATGACCAATTTTGTAAGATTCAGGAAAAACTGGCCCAATTAGAGGTAAGATTGTTGCTATTATAGGTTCGCAATACTTAGGACGTTTTCTCAGAGTCTGGAAGGTAGGCCATTACTATCCTAGGCAGTGTATTGATGTTTTCTTTGTGTTCATGATTTAAAATGAAAACTTCTTCCAGGAGTATCCAGGTGTTTCAGTTGCTTGAGTGTCTGACTCTTGAGTTCAGCTCAGGTCATGATCCCAGGGTTGTGAAATGATCCCTGTGTTGGGCTCACTCAACTTCTTTCTGCTTGAGATCCTCTCCCTCTTCCTCTGCCCCTGCTGCTCCCCATTCTCTCTTTTTCTAAAAAATAAAATCTTAAAAGAAAATAAATCTTAAAACAACTCCTTCTCCATAACCTTTTCAGGAACATAAATGTAATCAGCAGCAAACAATGAAAATGCCAACTATGTCTTGGCTAGAAATGGAAATAATTGTCATATTAAGAGGTTAGAGACAGTGGAAGAAACAAATTACATGTGAGCTAAAATCCCTCCAGGGAACGCCTGGGTGGTTCAGTTAAGCATCTGCCTCCAGTTCGGGTCATGATCCCAGGGTCCTGGGAGCAGGTACTGCATCAGGCTCCTTGCTCAGCAGGGAACCTAGTGCTCCCCCTGCTTGTGCACGCTCACTCTCTCCCCCTCTCTGTCTGACAAATTAATCTTCAAAAAATAAAATACAAAAAAATTTTTAAAAATTAAAAATAAATCCCTCCTGTCGTAAAAGGAAGTCGAAATTGATGATCAAAAAATAGCAATACAGCCATATTAATAATTATTGATCATTCCTCTATGAATCATAGAAGTACCAAAAGAAAGAGATAAAAATATTAAAAGTGGTTACCTTTGGGGAACAAGGCCTGCCACTTATTTTATAAACCTTATGGTCTTCATTTTTTAAAAGTTATTTTCATGTAATTTTTTTCATTATCATAGTATTTTACAAAAAAAAAAAAAGCATGGGGGTATTAGTATGCTCATAAAATTATTAAGAAAACACATTAAAATAGGTGGTTTGAATGTTGCTTAATTACCAGGTACTATCATGGACCCTTTGAGAAATACCAGAGGAAAAAAGATAGGATATCCCTGAGTATTGTGAAAGGAATAAGACTGATATGATATGAAATGCTTCATACATGCTAGGGGAGATGCACAGTACTAAGGAAAGCACTTTATATGGTAGATGATTTAATGACCATGGGCCCAGACTCTTGGTGAAACGTGAAGATGCTATGGTTTATCAGAATTTCCTACAGAGAGAATAAAGATGAAAAGTGCATGTTGCCCTACCTGGAAATCAAAGGGAGTGACAAAGGTCTCAAATAGGAATTAGGAGTTAGTTAAAATGATAGGATGACTTTATCTGCACTATCCCTGATTTACTCAGATATAGAAATAGCCCTGAGGAAATATGGGACAAATTTTATTAAATATTTTAAGTGGAAAGGACACAAGCATCAGATTGAAACCCCAGGAATACCACATCCAAGTTGTCTGAGTTTGGACAAGTTTTTGGACTTTTGTGGGCCACAGTGTCCTCATCTTAAAGAGAACATGGATGTGAGCAATGGTACCTGCCCTATGGGTTGTTCTGAGGTGTACATATGTACATCTTACATATGTAAGACACCCAGTGGTACCTGATCTCCCCAGTGAGTAGTTTCTTTCCCCTTTCTTTCCTTTCTCTAGAACATCCAGGAGAGAAGACTGAGCAGAGTCAAGATATTTTTAGGAATTTAAAAGGCACAGGGCATATTCAATTACTCAGGAAATGTATGTTAAATGATGAATAATTAGTGTTTTAGGAAATTCTCAATTACTTTCTTTCCATAAAACATTTAGAATTAAAACACTTTCTGTTCCTGGTCTAAAACAGTGTATTCTGATGTAGTTTGACAGTCAAAATACTTGATATAAACAAACCTTTTTTTTTTTTTCCAGCTTGAAAATAAAGAACTTCGAGAATTATTGTCCATCAGCAGTGAGTCTCTTCAGGTCAGGAAGGAAAACTCAGTGGACACTGCTTCCCAAGCCATCAAATAACTCAACTTCTGAATGACAGCTGGAGATTGTTAATCAAGGAAGGAAATTATCTTTCTATTTGAGTATTGTCCATTTAGTGTCTTGCCTCAGACTTGATTTAATGTTTATTAAAGGTATCAGGTGGCAGTTTAGAATTCGCAGTCAAATTGGCTGTCCACAAAATGGTTTTTGGGTGTGTTCGTGAAATACACACTGAGTTTCACCATTCCTTTCTCTAAGAGACCTATTTTTACTTTTCAGTTCTGGGACCTCAATTTATTATCGATTCCTTTTTGTTTCTTCACATCTGTCAGACTTAGAGCCTTTTATTATAAGCCAGCAATCTTTATTTTATATAGGATTATAAATTACACTTCTAAAAAAATTTTAAGAGATTAGCTTTTTAAATTATTTGGCACAAATCTAGATTTTTTTCCCCATTTTTAAAAAGTAATACAATTCCACACAACTAGATTGGCAGATTGTCTGATTTGTGATGTCATTCACCTCCTATGAAGTTTTAAGTCTCTCTGGTGCTAAGAGTTGGCACTTTATGATCTGGTGTCTTTACTCTTAATTTGAGAGAACCTACTGCTAGTTCCCAAGAAGCATACTTGAAAATAGGTAACTGGAGAGTCATCATATTGTTCAAAGAACCCTGGGAAATTTGTCCTTTGTGTGACATACACATGTACTCTTCGTTCAGATGCTGAAGGAGCTGTTATTTATTCTGTTAGATATTAATAGTCAACTTTTCAATATTGTCCTCCTAGGTAATCTTCAACTTGGATGGTTTACTCAGTTGAAGAGCATAAAATGGTCTTCTCACATTGTAGTTTTTAGGTACTACATTCTATTTAATTTATATATAACTTTTGTTTCATAGTTAAGAACCATCACTCACTTAGATGTCTTTCATTACTAGTACTGCTAGTTGGCTTTCTTTTTAGATCCATTTATCATGAGGAAGCAAAATTTTATCACTCAATGAGAGTTACTACATTTGTTGTGCTGTGAGGACAACAAAGCAGTGTTGAGATTCAAATGCTGAGCGGTCAGCCAGACTTACTCATCAACTCACTTGCCTATCACAGTTTAGTTACATACCAAATTTACAAATTGCTTCATGTTACACTATCAACTCGGGTTTGCCCAAAAATAATTGAAATAATGAATCCCAAACCTGTCCATATTTTCCAGTAGTACTGAGCACCATACTGACAGGAGACACAGTATTTAAGAGTTTTTTGTTAGTACTTTGCGTGATGTAAAATTTCTTTTGTACTGCCATAAAGACTTAACTCCAGTTAAAACAATAAAACATCACGAAGATACCCTAAAAGCATCTGACCCCACTAACTTGGCCTATTGTGGTCTTTAATGATTAGGTGTATGTCATTTAGAAACTCAAATTTCTATTCAAAGTCCTTCATAGAATTTGAAAAATACTTCCACCCTCAATGTAGGCATTTTTATCTTATTTCCCAACAGGAAGTAAAACTTTAGTCCAGCCATTTGGCTTGAAGTATATGCCCTAAGTGCCACTTTGTGTCCCATGGTTCCACTCAGGAAGCAGGTACCCCTACGTGATATATCAGCTGCCATGGCCAATTTGCAGTAAAAATGATAAAGTCATCAAATGGCCCATTAAAGTATGAGATGGTGTCTCTTTATCTGCCTTATGTTCCTTTAAAGTTGTTTACATCTTGGATATCAGGATAAATCTATGTTAACTTTTCCCCCTGCCAAATCAAAAGCTTGAAGTTTGAGTGAAAGAGCTCTCAGTGCCCTACAAAATGTATATTTTGGCTGGTGTTAATACAAATACAGCATTTCTAATAAAAATATTTTAAGAATAATAGTTAAGTTTTACTCAGTAATGAGTCTAATTATTAGGAAATACAAAGGTTTCTTTTTTACATATCTAGCAACCTGTTAAATAAACAGGGCTTTTCATAAGTATTTTATAATTAGCATAATGTAGTCGGCAGTATAACTCTACAAATAGCTGTTTCTAAAATGGTTTTAGAGATTTCTTCATGATTAAGAATCCAAAATTATACAATTAGAAATCATATAAAGTTAAAACAGAGTTTGGAAGTACCTTGAAAAATGCTTAAGTAGTACCCATTTTTACCTTAATAATACCTTATTTCGGTGTTCCTCAAAATGGTTGGCTGACTACTGGAACAGAAATCTGGGAATGGGATCCAGGAATTTGTGCTTTAATAATTGTCCCTGATAACTTCTAAGGATACTATTTTGAAAATCTAGTCTACTATGTACCAGACACTTCATTTGGAGTTATGAATGAAAAAAAGGTAGGGGAAAAACCTTGACACTTTCAGAAGAAAAATTCGGTAGAAAAGACCTATAATTACAGTGCAGTGATACATCTAATATGAGGGTGTACAGGACAAAGAGGAGAAAGCTTGGTGCTTTCTAGTTATCATATAATCTCCATTTCAACTGTACCTCGTTTTACACATACTCAGGCACAAGGAGGTTATGCTACATATCTAAACAAGATTCCACCCCGCAGAGACTGTAAAACATAATCTTAACCACTAAGTTAAATGCCAAATACTGGTGGGAATTCAAGTGGTTCTTGATTAGTAAAAACTACTTTTAGTAATAGTGCAAAGGAAACACCACAGCCCATATATTAGGAAATAGGAATTCAATAAATGGAGTCATAATGAGACATATTTGTCATCTCTTTTCTAGAATGATGTAGCTGAAAGCTTGTATGCATGCAACTGACACAATGTTTCATCAGTGGTCTTACCTATGTATGGAAAAGTGCAGTTCTGTCTTTGAAATCTGCTTCCTTAGCATGTATGGCTTTTCATCTTTCATGTTCTTGTGATTGCAAGAGGTTGGTGCTGTGCCAGGTGTCTTGGCCATATTGAAGGCAGACAGAAAGAGAGAAATGGCCTATGTCAATGTGTGTATCCTCTTTTATGAAGAAAAGCAAATCTTTCCCAGAAATTCCAGACAGATTTACCTGTCTCACTTGCCTGCCTCTTTAAATGGTTACTTCTGCCTGCAAGGACTGGGTACATAGTTGCCTCAAATAAAATCAGTATTCTATTATCAAGGAGGAAAGAGTATTGAGAAAGCAATTAACGATGTCCAACAAGTCCTTTTACATTGAATAGTTTTAACAAGTGAAAACATTAGCTGAAGGTGTTGGTGTTAGGTAGCCAAGAGAATGAGCTGGAATGGCAGAAAACTGTCATTTCTTTTTTGGCTGCCCAGTATCCTTATTCCTATCCTTTTAGGGAATCCCTCACCTAATGAGGCAAAGCCTTCCTCCCTCCTAAGAAATTTGAAAGTGTCAGATAAAGGTTTTCCCAGTCTCTTTTGCAGCTAAGGAAGATGCATCTGTCTTAAAACTCTAAAGTTAGGCAAAAAAGCAGGAAACTATAGAATTTGAGTAAAGGCCTACAACACTGGCTACCATATGCAGTTCCCCAGAGGAGCTGCAAAAGTGGCTTGAATAACATTCAGTAACCAGTGTCAGCGAAGTCAGGGGTGTAAGCTGCTGTGTCCCTGCCACACAGTGGGATCTTCACTGAAGCAATTATCTGAAGTGAATAGAGGCTCTGTAGCCTCTAATTCTAGTTTTTCTGGCTGTCTTAGTGATCCTGAAGATTGCTTATTAGCGTTTCAATAAAATCACTTTTTGTTAAAGTTAACCTGAATTGCCTATAATTAAGAATGCTAATTGATAAAATAAGCAGTTTTTAAAATAACCATGCCAGGGGCACCTAGGTGGCTCAGTTAAGTGCCCAACTCTTGATCTCAGCTCCTGTCTTGATTTCAGGGTTATGAGTTAATCCCTGTGTTTGGTTCCAGACTGGGTGTGGAGACTACTTAAAAACAAATAAACAAAAAAAAACCATGCAAATATAAATTTTGCAACACTGTATACATAGTGTTGTACTTACATTTTAATGTTTGACACATAAAAGGATGTGTAACATGCAATAGATTTTCAAACATAATCACTTGTTACCTAAGAATTAGAACATTACCCACAATTTGCATTTATCTATTTGAGCTCCTCTCCTGTCTCTCCCCACCCCGCTACTCCCTCTTCTTGATAGTTCTCTCACATGGGAAAAGACCTAAAATACGTATGTATCCCTAAAGTGCCATTTTTTAGTTTTGTTCCTTTTTGAGCTTCACAAAAATGGTATCATATTTTACATAGACTATGGAGATCTGGCTTTTTTCACTCAACATTGTTTCTAAGATCCTTTTGTACATAGCTGTCATTTATTTGCACTGATGTACAATATTTCATTGTGTAACTATGTCATAGATTGTGAAAATACATATATAATAGTATAGTTATGCATTTTTAAATCCTAGTATCTGACTTCCTTATTTCTAATTCTCCATCTACCTCATTTAGATTAAATATATTTCACAATAAGCGGTCATATTGCACATTTTTCAGTTGTTTCACTTGCAATTGTCTCAGCAACCTTCAGAGGGAATTAAGGACTATTATCTGCTAATATGATGGAAAGCAGATCATGTTTTTTCTTTTGTTACAAAGAATCCTAAAGAGGAGGCAGAACCTTCAGAGCTTCTGAATGAACTACAATTCACTCAAAATTTGATCTAGCCTCCTAAAAATACACAAAAAATTGATGGAAGTGGTCTTCTGTATGTTATTGATCCTAAGATTCATTTTTATTTCCTATTTTAACATCTCTAAAATTGGGATAGGTCTAATACATGTAGGGGTTTGTAGTGTAGTTGATTCTAAGCATAAGCAAAATTAGCCATGTTCCTGATGGCATGGACTGGCCAAAGGTAAGTTCTTGGTATTCTGATCAAGAAACCATTTTAAGGGGTGCCTGGGTGGCTCAGTCGGTTAAGTGTCTGCCTTTGACTCAAGTCATGATCCCAGGGTCTGGAATGGAGCCCCACATCAGGCTCCTTGCTCAGCAGGGAGCCTGCTTTTCTTGTTCCCTCTGCTGCTCCCCTTGCTTGTACTCTTTCCTCTCAATCTCTGTCAAATAAGTAAATAAAATCTTTTAAAAACTTTTTTTAAGCACTATTCAAAAAGGGAATAGGGGTTTAGGTGTTGTTTATGAACTTTGCATTCATGTGAACCTTCCTGTAGGATCAGGAGAGTGCCAGCACAAGAACTTGGAGTATGGCTGTATTAATTCTCTATTATAGCCATATAACAGATTACCGCACATTTACTACTTTAAAGCAATGCTCATTTATTCTCTTACGATTCTGTAGGTTAGAAGTCCATGCAGGGTTTAACAAGGTTCCCATTTAATGATCTCACAAGACTGAAATCAAGCTGTCAGCATAGGCTAGCATCTCATTTGAGGCTCTGGGCCCTCTCCCAAGTTCACATGGTTGTTGGCAAAATTCCTTTCTGTGCAGGTGTACAACTCCTAGGACTTTAAGGCCAATAGAAGTTCCGACTCCCTTTATAGACTCCACTTATAAATGCTCACCTGAGGAGTGCCTGGGTGGCTCAGTCCATTAAGCAACTGACTCAATTTTGGGTCAGGTCATAATCTCAGGGTCCTGAGATTGAACCCTGTGTTGGGTTCCACGCTCAGCTCGGGCTGTTTGAGAGTCCCTCCCCCTCTGTTCTCCCTCACACCCTCTCACTCCTCTAAGAATAAATAAATAAAAATCTTGAAAATAAAAAAATAAAAGCTCACCAGGCCTAACCAAAAGAATCTTCAGCTTGATTAACCCAACTAATTAGAGAGCTTAATTACAACTGCAGTAATCTCTTCTCCACAAAGGAGATACGACTATCTTCTAATATCCACAGGTTCAGCCCATGCTCAAGGGCAGGTGATTATACACAGCATGTACAGAGGTGGTGGGATTCTTGGCAGCCATCTTAGAATTCCGCTGACCACAAGGCTTTTAGCAGCTTGGAATAAAATCCTAGACAGCAACGACACACTCTTATGAAATTCTGCATTACCAGTATTCTTGATGACCCAAGAATGATTCTGTGAGGAAAACCTGTACATCTATGAGCCAAAAAGATTCAGCAAGATCTATCAACGTATGTCAAAATCAGTGAACCAAAGTTTAGCAGAAAAAGGTATTTTCCTAGTCCTTGTTAGTTTCCTAGAGTTACCATAATAGGTTAATACAAATGGATGGCTTAAAACAATAGAAATTTATTCTCACAGTTCTGATGGCTAAAAGTCTGAAATTAAGGTGTTGACATGGTTGGTTCCTTCAGTTTCTGCCAATCCTTGGCATTCCTTGGCTTCTAGATATAGTATGGCAATTTCTGCTTCAGTCTTTCTGTGGTATTCTCCCTGTATGTTTGTGTCTGTGTCCAAATTCCCCTCTTTGAAGAATACCAGTCATTGGATTAGTGTTTACTGTAATTCATTATGACTTTATCTTAATTTGATTATATCTGCAAAGACCCTATTCCCAAAAAGGCCACATTCTGAGCTTCTGAAAAGACTTCAATTTTGAGAGGAAAAATTAAGTATAGTCCCAAAGCATCTTCTCCCGCTCCCCCCCCCCAAAAACATTTAGTAATTATAAAGGAAAAATTAAAATTTTACTATGATAATCCTGGCCGACTCCACTTTAACCAACTGATTAAGGTAAACATCACTAATAATACATTTCAACATTTTATGCCCCCTGGTATGATGCAGTGAGAAGGGTACATAATCTAAACAATGTTTCAAGGAAAACATCAGATAAAAACAAGTAGAACGATGTTTACAAAATAACTGATCAATGTTTAAAGTATCCAGGTCATGAAAGATAAGAAACTTTCATAGAATGGAGGAGAGTAAGGAGACATAACGGCTAAATGCAGGGTGGGATTCTGGATTTGATTCTGGAAACGAAAATGGATATTAGGGGAAAAACTGACAAAACCTGAATAAATTTTGTAGTTTAGTTAATATTGTGTCAAGGTTAATTTCCTAGTTCAGAAAATTGTTCTATGGTTAGGTAACCTTAACATAATGGGAAACTGGGTGAAGGGTTTGTGAGAACTTTCTACATAATTTTTCTAATTCTTTTGTAAGTCTACAGTTAACTCAACCGAGACATCTGGGTGACTCAGGCGGTTAAGTGTCTACCTTCCATTCAGGTCATGATCTCAAGATCCTGGGATTGAGCCATAGGTTGGGCTCCCTGCTCAGCAGGGAGCCTCCTTCAGCCTCTGCCTACTGCTCCCCCTGCTTGTGCTTGCTTACTCTCTCTCTCTCTGCCAAATAAATAAAATAAAATCTTTAGAGAATAAAATAAAATAATCTCAAAAAATTCATATTCCCCTGATTACTAATGAGGCTAAGCATAATTTCAAATGCTTATTTGCCTACACATTTTTTAAATTTTTTAAAATTTTACTTTTTTAAAATTAAAAAAAATTTTTTTATTTATTTGAGAGAGAGAGCATGAGAAGGGGATGGGACGGAAGGAGAGGGAGAAGTAAGCTCCCTACTGAGCAGGGAGCCCAATACAGGGCTCAATCCCAGGGCCCCAGGACCATGACCTAAGCCGAAGGCAAATGCTTAACAGTAAGCCACCCAGGCACTGCTATATAGTTTTTTTTTAATGAGGACATTCAAGTGATTTCCCCCATTTCTTTTCCTTGACTTTTTCTTATTTATATGTATGAATATATACTCATGATACTAATACATGGTCAGTTTTACATGTTGCAAACATATATTCTCCTAATTTGTTGATTTTAAATTTTTAAAATTTTTTTTAAAATTTTAAAATTTTTTTAAATTAAAAAAATTTAAATTTGTTGATCAATGACTATATAATCAAATTTATTACTACAAAGAAAGAGACTCAAAAGAGTTAGGCTTTGTGAAGAAGTTTTAGGAATACCTTCACCAATTTACTTTGCTTATTTTTTTACTTTATATACACATAAGAGTGATACATGATAAAAATATTTTTAAACTTTGTTTAGACCTAAAGTACATCTAAATAAGTTTTAAACAGCTCCATTAATAAATATAAAAATTCTAAGTAATAACAATGTTACGTCAGGGTGAAAAGAGCAACATATTTTCTTCTTGCTGGTGTACAAATAATGATGTATCATACAATCAGTACTGTCTTAGATTTAATGAAATATATAACTCATTCATTCGATGACTATTTACTTAAATATTAAGTACTTACTGTTATATTAGTCCCTGTCCTAGGGTTAGGGGATGCAATGATGAACCAGAGAACTGACGCTTGGACTATTGTTGAGGAAGAAGAGGAATAAAAAAATTCATAAATGTGTTAATTTTGGATAACAACACATTATGAAAACAATAAAACAAGTTAATGTTATAGAAAGTGATGGCAATAGTGCATATTTTTACTTTAGAGAAGATCTTTGTAAGGCCATAACATTTTGAGCTAAAATCTGAATGATGAGAAACTGTCAAAAAGTGATGGTTGGGGTTGGTGGTGGGGCACCTGGTTGGTTCGGTTGGTTGAGCATTAATCAGGCTCTTGGTTTCTGCTCAGGTCATGATCTCGGGGCCTGGAATTGAGCTCCATGTTGGCCTCCATGCTCAGCAGGGCATCTGCTTCAGGATTCTCTCCCCCTTCCTCTGCCCCTCCCACCCTGAGTATGCACATGTGTACGTGCACTCTCTCGCTCTCTCTCTCTCTCAAATGAATAAAATAAATCTTTATAAAGCGTGATGATTTGGGGAAAGAGAATTCCAGATGGAGGCAACAGTAAATGCAAGAGTTCTGAGTAGGAAGAAATCTACAATGTTGGAAGAACCAAAACAGCAATGGAATTGAATCGCGGTGAACTGGATGTTAGAGATTTAGTGGGAAGTAGGTCATTTAGGGCTCTGTAGGCCATGGTAAAATAGTTTGGATTTTAGTTTAAGTGCAGTTGGTTTTCATTTGGCTCTAATTTAAGTTTGGTTAACAATATGCTTTTGCTCCACCTTTCCCTTTGGTTAACTGATTCCCAAAGCTAAAGTGTTATGGTGACTACCTTTATAATGCAGCAGCTTAGTGAATCCACATAATTCTTGCCTTCAGTGCAACATTGACACTTTAAAGGAAAGCATAGAGTTTTTGCACTATTCTTATTTAGATTCTAACATTTTATTACATATTTCTTATTTTTATTTACATAATGCATTTGAACTGTTGGGGGCTTGTTAATGAATAAAAAATTTTGGAATGCAGGATTCTAGGATTAAATCTTAATTGTCTCTTAATAATAAGAAATGATGAGGGGTGCCTGGGTGATTCAGTCGTTAAGTGTCTTCCTTTGGCTAGGGTCCTGATCCCAGGACCCTGGGATAGAGCCCTGCATTGGGCTTCCTGCTCTGCAGGGAGCCTGCTTCTCCCTCTCCCACACCCCCTGCTTGTGTTCCCTGTCTCGCTGTGTCTCTCTCTGTCCAATAAATAAATAAAATCTTGAAGAAGAAGAAGAAGGAGGAGGAGGAGGAGAAGAAATGATTATTCTTTATGAAAGTTGCTGCTCTAAATGGTGTTTTTCTGTTCTGAAATCTTGAATATGGATCCCCTTACTATCCACTATTACCAAAATTTTATAAAAGAAGTTCCCTTTACCTTCCCTAAATAGGAAGGACATAATGTCAGAATAAAGAGTCCAAATCTTGAATAAATTTAGCCTTATTTTATTAAAAAATCTCCACACTGACCTAATTTTTCTCATTTCATAGAGAACTTAGAAAAGTCTCATCCTATACAGTTCCCATCACTGCTCAAGAAAACTTTACAAATGTGTAAAGGATGGTTACTTTTGTTTGTCAAATATACAAGAGATAAGTGCTTATTGATATTCGTAGAGAGATTAAGAAAAACAATCATAATCGATTTCATTGCCTCTATGTTTCTCAGAGAAGAAAAACTAATATGATAAATACCAAAAATAATATATACTTTTTTTTGCTTCATGTTATTCCTTAATACACTTGATCTTAGCCAAAAGGCCAAGAAGCAATCACATTACTCCTTAATAGACTATCTCCTCAAAATCCATGACTACCCCATTATATAGGAAAAAGTTTACCGAGTGATTTCACAAGTTTCTGCTTTAACTTCTGTTTTAAAAAATAAACCTAGGGGTGCCTAGGTGGCTCAGTGGGTTAAGCCTCTGCCTTTGGTTCAGGTCATGATCTCAGGGTCCTGGGATGGAGGCCTGCATCCAGCTCTCTGCTCAGCAGAGAGCCTGCTTCCCCCTCTATCTCTGCCTGCTGCTCTGCCTACTTGTGATCTGTCTCTCTGTGTCAAATAAATAAATAAAATCTTTTATTTAAAAAAGTGATCACTATACATTTTTTCAGCTTTTTTACTTCAAAATTAACCTGAAAAAAAAATTATTGCCGTAAAATGTAGTGATCTTCTAAAACTGAAATCAACCTCTAGTTATGGGTAGTACTTGTAGAAAGAATAAATCACTTAAACTGTGATTTAAATCAAATGACTCCATCTTTTGTTTTCTTGAATGCATTGGGGAGCTAAAATGTAAGCCTCTGGATGTAAGCATATTTGCATTTTTGGTTAAATGTAAATGATACTAATTATGGACTGAGGAGGAATTTAAAGGCAACTGAGACAATCAGAATGATGAGGATGAAATGGTTATATAATTTAAGAAGGTATTTAGAAATTATGTGTAATGGTAGAAATCAAGACTCACTCATTCTTATTCTTTCTTATTAATTGGAATTATATATATAGAATTTGAGACTATTACTCTTTACATTTCCCATTACTGTGATATTTGAGAATGTGCGCTCTTAGACCTAATTCTACTTTTAGCCCAGCTTCACATGACCTTGTTTCTAGTGCAAGAGCCCAGGGCAGTTTCTCTGTAACATTAGATTGGATTATCCAGACTAGATCTATTGCTAAGAAAAGATCTCAATTTAAGAAATGGACAAAGGAAACAAAACAGCTGGTTTGATATATTAAATGATTTGTACTGCCCCAAAAGAACATTCCAATTTCTGCCAACTTTTTACACTGTTGTTCAGTGTTATTCATTCAACAAGCCTTTGAGAGTTGTCTATGCCAAGCATTGTCAGGACCAAGTATGCAAAGATGAATGTCATAGGCTCTGCCTTAAAGTATCACTAGCTAGTATAAACTAATAATTACTTACAGTAAGCGATGAAAAGTATTAAAAGCAAATACATAGCAAATATCTTGTGCCTAGGAAAGCGTGGGAAGGCATCAAAGAGAACAAAGAGGCTGCTAGGAGGTGGAATGTAATTGGACCAATAGCAACAGAGGTAAGAGGAAAATCTTTTAAAAAATCTTAAGTAGGATACTGCCTCCTCTTAGAATTCGATAATTTGCTCAGCATTGGAGGCTACTATTACTCTCTTAACACTGCATCTTTCCTTCATTGCACTTATTTCACTGAGTATCTTAAATTTGTTTTTGTGATTACTGAATGATGCTAGACTGAAAGTTCCTTGAGGGCAGAACCATATCCATTTGTCTTGAAAACGGTATACACCCCAACGTTGACACATAAGAGACGCAGGATAATTATGTGTTGAAAGCGAAAATAAAGTGGCTATCAGAGTTCTCAGGAGCATGACTGGTCATTGCTTATCCAATACTGTCCGAGAGAGACAGACAGACAGACAGACAGCGAGTGCGCGAGCGCTACAGAATCTGGGAAAAGCATTCCTCTCACCGGAGGGTACTGCTCTCTTGTTTGACAAGGGAAAAGTCATTGAACTTTTCTGTGGTCACAATTAACTGCTTTCCTCACTCCTCTTACCCTGTTGGATTAATCATCCATTTGCCCTGATTTCAAATTTTAGTTACTGATTCAACCTCTTTGATTACCGGATAAACCACGAATATCTTGTGGTAATTACAAAGGTCAGATGAAGGTTTGGTGGGGGGGGGGGGGGTTTGGCTGTTTTTTTAATGATTATGCGCCTTGCTCACTCTTGTCCGTCGTTGCAAGCAATATAGTTTCTGGGAGACAACGGTCTCACGTAAAACTTCCAAATTACCTTACTAAAAACCTACTCTATATTAATGAAAATGTCAATATATTATAGCAAACAATAGGTGGAAAAAACTTGCATTATGAGGAGAAACTTGGGTTTGGGGCTTCTGGATTATCTGAGAAAAAGCGAAATCCTTTATATGACATTCCTGGAAATGCCCTCTAAATCGTTCGCCCTCAAGTTTACCCTGGTCTCGAGGCTTAAGGTTTATTCAGGTTTGCTAAGACCAGAGACGCCGAAAGTTACCCGCCACCCCTCCCCATGCGTCCCAGCGGAGTCAGTAAACACAGATTGCTTCCCGCAGCTCACGGGTAAGGGAATGTAGGGTAACGCGGGCAACCATATTGGTTGTGGTTAAGCTCAGCGCTCTGCTTGGCGTCACTCAGCCCCCGCGCGCAGGCGTATTAGGAGCACCCCCCCCCCACCCCGCGCTTCCCGTGCACGCGCTCGGAGCCCGCAACTCTCGCGAGAGAAGCGAGATTTATTCCTACGTACCGGGCCGTGCTGCTTATGGCGGCGCTGGAGAGGGGGCGCTGAGCTGTTGGGGTGAGTACGACCTCGGGGTCCAACTGGGGGTAGCAAGAAGCCAGGTTAGGAGCAGATAAGAAGACCAAGATTAACGGGAGAGGCTTCTGAGCCAAGGTGGCCACTCCTAGGGCTCCGGGCAGGGAAGATCTGACCCTGAGTCTTTACCCCGGGCTTTCCCACCTGGGCCTCGTTTAACTGCCTAAGCCTCACGTCAGGCCGCAGAGCTGAAACGAAGAGTCGAACCCAGGCAGCCGCGCGTGGTAGTGGTGGTAGTGACTACAGTGGGGGGAGGGAGCGAAAATGGAGGCTCCGACCGCAGCCAAGATGGAGGCAGGGGTGCGGGGCTCGGGCGCGGAGGCTGCTGGGAATTGTAGTCTAGTCACTTCCTCCTCTGCGGTTTGGCAGGGGAAACGGGAACTACAAGTCCCGGCGGGCGGGGCGAGGGGGTGGTGGCGCGGTCCTTTGTGTGAAGCTGGAGGAGCCGGAGGCAGAGGAGAGAGGGGCCTACTCTCACTTCGGACTCTAGTTTACTGTCCGTCACCTGCTTGGGGGTCTGACTACGAGTGCCAGAGCGCAGTGCGGTAGAGGAGCCTCCTTTGTGTGTGGACTGACCGTGCCCCATCTAAATGCTTAGAGGCATCTCCTTTCCCCGACCACGTCTGGCACAGTAGCTTAGCCGAAGTGTCATCTTTACTTCCACTCACCTGGAGCTGTCTGTCTTCAGTCTCTGCACCCAGCCTTCCTTTCTTGCTTCCTCTTCGGGTTTTTGAGAAAGGAAACCAGTCCCTGAACTTAGGCACGTGGCTCTTACACCTTTATCCTGGGATTAGGGCGTGCTGTTAGAACCACCATCTCCGGCTCTTACGGTGCAAAAGCCCGGTCTACGTTGAGCAATGAACGGCGTGGCTTCGTCATACTGTGTAGGGTTAGTTTTTTAGAGCCCTGGTTGGAGACACTTGTGGTTTTTAACCATTTTATCAGTACGAAATTTCAGTGCCACGGTTCTTTTGCTTTAAGGTTTTCCTTTAGAAACACCTAGACGGCTTCTTTCTTGCTTGACTCAAAAGTGAGGTGGGGAACGCTGCCTAAAAACAGCTTTAAATTCCGCAAACACAGAAATCTGAACATTGTAGGAGGAGGTAATTGATTTGCACCTAAAATGAGTGAAAGAATGTGGTCCTCTTTAAAGAGCGTGGAGACAGGGTTGGAGAGGGAGGGGAAGACTCTCAAAGACACTGTGGTGGTTAAATTTCCTTTGAGAGGCTTAGGTTAAGAGGTAGATACATGAACTGACAGCTCTTGGCCAGAGCAACTGGTCTATAAAATGTAGATACCAAGTTGTAGCTCATAAGTTATTCTGTATCAAAATGCTGAGTAATTTGCATTTTGAGTTTCTAGAAGACGAGCATTCTTAATACTACTTTGAGGGGCAGTATAATACCTTGGTCCTTTCGGGGTACTAATGAATAATAGGTGTTCTGGGTGTGGATAGATGGGTTTATATGCCTGAACGGGCATATGCCTGAGTCATAATATTTAGATTAAAAATTCAGTTTTGTTTCTTTTTTTTCCTTTTAACCTTAGGCCTGAAATAAGAGAGATGGTAGTGGTTTGAGTGATTTTGCAGCTGCTCTGGATGTTTACCATTGAGATGAGTATTTATAGCAGCTGAGTTGAAAAGTAAAGTATTTGAGGCGCAGAAGATAGGTTTTCTTTTTTTGTAATTAAGTTCTGACTTATAAAGTACGACCTTTAGACTGTTGTTGAAAATTCTAGTAAATTCTTGCAAATCAAAATTTTGAGAGCATGAAAGCTGACATACAGTCCTGCTTTTTCCCCCTCCTATTTTCCCCTGCCATCCATGTAAAGACCCACTCCGAAGGGCCATCCAACATTTAAAAAAAATTAGTTTCTTTTAAAATGTGCTAAAATATACTAACATAAAATTTATCAGTTTTAATCTTTTTTTTTTTAAGTGTATGGTTCAGAGTTACTAACTTCATTCATGTTGTGAGGGCCATATTTTTGACAAGGTAGTTGAAACATGATAATGCTGTTTGGAAAGATTTTTTTTTTTTTTAAGGAGCTGAACTTTAGGGTGGTATCATGAAATATGACAAAAATCCTGATTTTGTTAAATAAACACAGGATTGATGTGCCTTCTTAGCTTTGTCTTTTAAAAAACCAAAAGGGAACTTTCTTTGAGATCTTTAACTCAAACTATCTCATGGAGGGGTGTTTGTAAATCTTGTAGGATTTTTCATAATAGAGAATTACAGCCACAAAAATTATAACTTTGTTTCTCTCTCTCTCTCTCTCTTTTTTTTTTTTTTTTAAAGACTTCATAGCTAGAATGTCTCCAGGGGTGAAACTGCTTTGGTAGGACTGACTTTTTTCCCTTGAATTCCATCATTTCTTGATATTAAATTCTTTTTGCCGAGTCAGGATTTAAAAATTCCTTTGTCTATAGATACTGGAATGTTTTCCACTTCCACGTATGAGTACCAAGTTAAAAACAATGGAGAACTTTTTTTCAGTTCATACTGCCAAGCTTGAGGAATTGTGCTACATTTTTCATTAGGGTTATTAAACTGGAATATGATATTTTAGGCAGTATTCTGTTCAGAAGTATTGAATAGTAATTTTATTTTTGGAGTGTTTTTTATACTTTAATGCTGAGGCAAAACTGTGTAGTTGAAAATAAACTAATAAGCAGTTTCTTCATAGTTAACATGTAGGCTATCCATTGGTTTGTATCTATAGCCAGTAGATAACCACAGCTAGTTATTTGGATTTCTGCTTCTCAGATGTAGTAAACCCAGCTCTGGCTATGGTTTGCTAGATAACTGCCTCCTTTTAACTCTGAAAATCTTCTTCCAGGAGTTTTTTGTTTACTATTTATTGGGTATGCCAGTGCCTTTTCTCCTCATGAGCCTATACTTACTGTGACCAGTATTGTAGCCAGTAGCCATGTGTGGCTGTTGGGCATTTAAACTGTGTACGTTCTGAATTGAACTGTGTTGTACTTGTAAAATAGACGTTGGATTTCAGAGAAAACTTTTAAGATTGATTATATATGGGAAATAACATTTTGGATATATTTGATTAAACAGATGTAATTAAAATTAGTTTCACCTGTTTTGGCTTTTAAAAGATTTTATTTATTTGATAGCATGTGCATGCACGATCAGGGATATCAGCAGGGAGAGGGAGAAGCAGAGCCTGATGTGATGGGGGGCTTGATCTCAGCACCCTGAGATCATGACCTGAGCCGAAGGCAGACACTTAACCAGCTGAGCCAGCCACCCAGGTGCCCGATTTCACTCAATTTTAATATGATTACCAGAAAATTTTAAATTACATATATGGGTTGCACTGTGTTTCTTTTGGGACAGTGCTGGTCTGCACTATTTTCTGATTTTGTGTCTGGAACATTTAGCTTCCTATACTGGCATCTGTCCTATTTCAGAGTGTCAGTGTATTGTAAAAACAGTTAAGTGATAAATGAATATATAACTTTAAATGTTTTAACAGCTGTTCAGGTAACAACTCATCATAATTGCTGTTACTAAACATACACAAAAAAATAATTGTAACAATTTGATTTTCTCTCATTTCTCTCATTTCTGCCTGACATGTTACTGACTTAAATTGGTTAATTATCTGAACTCTGTCATTTTCCATAGATTCTAAAGTGAAAGTTAATTAAAACCTGTTAAGCTTTTCAGTTTTACAGGTTATTGCAAAATCTGACATACTTAAACTTGTCTTGAGTTATAATCAAGAAATATGAAGGAGGAAGTTAGGGTAAGAATATTACTCATATAAAGCAACAATAGAGACCTTTCTCAGTCCCATGCTGTGTAATTGGATCTTCACTCCTCTCAAAAAAGGGCGGGGTTGTGGGGGGTGGGGACACCTGGGTGGCTCAGTGGGTTAAAGCCTCTGCCTCCCAGGGTCCTGGGATCCGGCCCCTCTTCTGGCTCTCTGCTCAGCAGGAAGCCTGCTTCTGCCTCTCTCTCTGCCTGCCTCTTGGCCTACTTGTGAGATCTGTCAAATAAATAAATAAAATCTTTAAAAAAAAAAAAAGTTACTTAAGAAAGTGGGTTGTGGGGGAGACTTTTAGACTGGTTTAGCCTTTCATTAACATTCTCCCCCAAGTGAGTGCTGTACAAACTCTGAGAATAATGTCAAAATGAAGTGACTTATGGGATAGATTTTAGGTGGGTTGCTGGCCACATAAGTTTATTAATTCAGCGTGTATTTAGTAGTTTCTAGTAGTCCTTTTGAGCTAAAGCAGTGAACTGGAGAAGACTATAAATAAAACAGGTGATGATAATTTTAAGACAGGTGAAATAGGGAATAACTATTTGGGTTATCAGTTTAAGTAAAGGAATTAGCTTTAACTCCTAACTAAAACAATGACATAATAGTTAGGGTTGTTTCTGTTTCCAAACTGAGCAGAAAGAAAGGAACTAGATTACTTAACAATCAGGGAGACTTTCAGATCCAACTATCAATTAGTATTATAGTTGTTACTCTGTATTTCATGTGATTTAAGTATCTAGCCTTTGGGGGATAGAGGGAGTGCACTGTGTTCAGAGGTTTAAGGCAGAAGAGTTTATCAGTACCACCCATGAATGTTAATAATCTTGGCATGAGTGCATAACTAATTTTATTAAAATGCCCAGTGGGTACTTTCTAAGTGTTTCATTAAGTGTTAATTTGACTGAAAAGTGTTTAGTTAGCCATAGAAATCTCTTAGCTATGAAGGTAATAATGAAGTGAAATTCCACCACTTTGGGTTTTTCATGGTAGTTGGTGGGTTTGTTTGAGCTTTAATGGATTCTGATAGGCTTCATTAGTGCCCAAGGCTGGGTCTGCAGTGCTCCCAAGTTTTAGATTCTGGAAGTCTCATTTCTCTGTTACTATGTGTCAAATTAGACAGTTCTTAACATAATACAACACCCTAGACTGGGTTAATCCAATTCAAGTTTTTCAAGGTAGGTTGTTTTTCTTAATTCCCCCCACTGTGAGATACACAAGCTTGTCCTTAGCAGTTTGATGAAATTCGTATCTGTTTTATGATATAGCAATTTTGAGGTCTTTGGGTTCATAAATCGATGTAAAAATATTAAGATTAAACCGGTGTTTTGAGTCTGTATTTTTTTTTTAAGATTTTATTTATTTATTTGACAGAGATCACAAGTAGGCAGAGAGGCAGGTGTGGGGGAGGAGGAAGCAGGCTCCCTGCTGAGCCGACAGTCTGACATGGACACCGGACTTCCATCTGAGGACCTTGAGATCATGACCTGAGCGGAAGGCAGAGGCTTAACCCACTGAGCCACCCAGGCACTCCTCGAGTCTGTATTTTTAAAAGAAGACATTATTTCTTGGTGGGATAAGTAAGACTATACAGCTAACTAAAAATTTTTTAGAAGTTGGTAGAACTGTCTGCCCTTAAATTGTGGTGTCGTTTCCTATTATGGATTAACTACCTCTTTGCTATTGTAGTTTTGCTATGGTTAAGTTTGTCAGTGATGTATGCTGCATTAGAAGCTGAAGGGGGCTGTGATAAATATACTTGAGTTTGTTTCATAATTGGAGGAACAAGATACATAAAAATGTGAATTAAAGCAAAGTGCGGAAACGATTTGGTATCAGAAAGAATGATGCCGACAATGGTAGTTAGTGCCTCACACAGTGGAAATTAACATAAATCTACTGGAATGGTCAAGAAAAACTTCTTTATTTCTTTGAAGATGGCAAAAATTACTTTCTTTGTGAGGAGAAGAACCATATATATGCATGAAGAATAGAATTCAGGCATCTCCCAGGGATTATACTTAAGGATTAGGCAGGAAAATACACCTATCTAGGAGAAGATCTGGAGAGTGGGAAAAGGTAAAAATGGAAAGGTAGAATAGAGAACATCGTAAATGGTGATTCTTAAATCCTGGCTGCAAGTCAGAAACACAGGGGCAGGGGTAGAGGATGATAAAATGTACCAACTCCCGGGACCTAACGCTAGTGAAAATAAATTAGAATCTCAAGGTAGGATCCAGGCTTTATTTATAAGTTACCCAGGTGGTTGGGTTGGATGTGTAGCCAGGATTAAGAACTTCCCATCTAGAATGCTGGAAAAAATCACTGAAGATTTTGGACAATGAAATGAGTGAAATTGGAATTTAGATCCATCAGTCTGGCAGTGTTATGTGACAAAATGGAAAAGGTTGACAAAAGAAGTTAGCAGATGTTTTAGATATTTGGACTAAAATGTGATGTCATTTAAGACAAAAGATCTCAGTAAGGAGGTATTGATAAGACTTGGCAACATTTAGTGTGAAGATGGAGTGGGAAGAATCAATGATCATAACAGAAGTGGCCCTACTTCAGGCCACTTAAATTATTCATTGAGTGGGGACTGGGCGTAAATATTTTTTAAAACTTAACAAATGATTTGCAACGATTGCTCTAAGAAGTATCTATGTGGGGAATAGAATGATCCAAATAAAATCTGAAAGATGGGACAAGTGTAATATTTGAAGAGATAATATAAAGTCAGGAACTGTTAGGTATAGTCTCCCCCCCCCCCCGCCCCCGAAACAGCGCCATAAGTCAGCCGTTGATAGGTTTTCATTTTGCATATGTGAAACTGAAATTTAGAGAGATGAAGTGACTTGTTCATGGCATTTTACTAGGAAGTATCAATGAATGAACTTGAGCTCTCCTAGTCTAAACTATTTCACAATCTCCGGCCTCTCACATATAGTCATTCTTATTTCTGATGTTTTTTAAATAAATACAACATTATGGGTGCCTGGGTGGCTCAGTGAGTTAAGCCGCTGTCTTTGGCTTAGGTCATGATCTCAGGGTCCTGGGATCAAGCCTTGCATGGCATCAGACTCTCCGCTCAGCGGGGAGCCTGCTTCCCCCTCTCCCTCCACCTGCCTCTCTGCCTACTTGTGATCTCTGTCAGATAAATAAATAAAATCTTTTAATAAATAAATAAGTAAATATACTATTCATTTTTTCAGCATTTCTAAAACCAAATCTACTTTTTCTTCTCCCCATATAAATTTAGCTAACAGCACCAGTTTAGTTAATATCCCAGTCAGTGCAAAAGAATCATTTTTATGGCCAATATAAAGCACAATTCTGTGGCTTTACTTATAAATATATTTTGCTTCCCATCTCCTCTCATCTTAATTGTTTCTTTTTTATAGGCATTTCTCATCTATTTCTGGCAACAGCTCAAATGAGATTTCTGTTTCCTTCACTAAGCCATCTCTCATAGGATTTCAAGACTTAATACCCTTTCATCAAGAGCTAAGGCTTTCTGTTTCCTGTTATATCAAGTTGAAATACTTCATAATCTGGCTCCACTACACCTGTCATACCACATATCCCATTTCACTTTAAGCTAGCCT
Organism: Mustela lutreola; assembly: GCF_030435805.1. Lineage (NCBI taxonomy): Eukaryota > Metazoa > Chordata > Mammalia > Carnivora > Mustelidae > Mustela > Mustela lutreola. The sequence goes on along the minus strand of NC_081299.1, from coordinate 98,193,920 downwards.
CTGTTCTGGCCGGACTAGCCTATTGATTTCTCTGAAACAAGCCGCACTATTGCCATGGTCCTTCATGTCATAAATCTCCCTTGATGTCAGGCATAGACAATCATATATGTGGTCCCTGCTTTCCGGGAACTTAGAAGTTAGTGGCACACCCTGACTTGGCTTGCTTGACGTGCCTAGAATACTTGGCTGTTTTATTTCTCTTAAAATTTTCCTGATTTCTCCAAATTAAGCCTCCAACTCTGATTAAAAGCCTGCCGTTGGGATGCCTGGGTGGCTCAGTGGGTTAAAGCCTCTGCCTTCGGCTCAGGTCATGATCCCAGGGTCCTGGGATCGAGCCCCGAATCAGGCTCTCTGCTCAGCAGGGAGCCTGCTTTCTCTTCTCTCTCTCTGCCTGCCTCTCTGCCTACTTGTCATCTCTGTCTGTCAAAAAAAAAAAAGCCTGCTATGACTGCACACCATGTTGCTTCAATGTACATGCAGTGGTGAATAAACAATAAGTAGTAGTTCTGATATATAGTATATGACAGCCAGTACTCAGATATTAGTTAAGCAAATTAATTTTTGGCATTTTGTTCTATATTTGGTTCTATATCTGGTTTTTCTCTAAATTGCCTGATGGAAGGAACTTCTTTTATATTTTCCACAATACCTGCCACAGTGCTAGATACCTATAAAACACTTGTGTTAAATTGAATGTTATGCTTTGTAACTTAGAACTTACAGTGTGGGGGCATCACCAGGGAGTGTGAAATAATTTCCCATTTTGAGTGTGAGGTCAAAGGAGGTGGTATCCATTAGCACTTGAGAGGTTGCTCAGGTAACATCAAATGAGTGTGCTTCCGGGTTTCCCTCATTACTTGTTAACCAGTGGTTCTGAGTTTGTGAAAGGAGTCTGTCCCTCTACCCACCCTCTGTCCTGGTTCTTTTCTGTAAATTAAACTTAACTGTCTTCATTTTTTATCTCTAGTATGAAGTGTAACAGAACAGACTTTACCACCTGAAACTGCTGCTTCAAGTTCAGATCAGGCAAGGAACAAACCTCGAAACAACCAACAAGACCAAAGAAGAGTACACTTAAGTTGAAGACACAACACTTGATCTGAAACAAGAAGTTTGTGCCTACTCAACAGCTTTGAAAGAGCACTTCCCAACGCTGCTAGTAGTCTTTGTTTTCTTCAGTGCTGCACTGTGAGATTGCCCGGTGCAGCAGCAATTGTATTCTTTATTAGCTTGATAGATCATTTTCTCTCGCTCTTTTTTTTAATACTAGCAACTTTCATCCTTTGAAACGTGTGCTGAAAAAGAAGAATCAGCAAATACTACTGAAAGTGCAATATTTGATTATCACTGCGAGGTAGGTTTGTAGTTTTCTTTTGGCAAGAATCAGTTTATAATTTCCTAGTTATTTTGGTCAAACAGCAAATCTTAATCTGTTCTAAAGATACTTTGAAAACAATTTATAGTCTCAACTAGTATGAAAATATCAACACTGGATTGTTGTATTGAATTTATTGTCTCTTACTAAACAAGGACAATATTTATGGTCACACTATAGGGGTTTTTTTTCACACGGGATTACATTTGTTAATACATGTGGATCTCTCTTACTAGTCTCTTAGAAAGAAAAACTCCCATCTGTACTTTTTAAAAGTTGAGATTTCAGTTACGGATGCCCTTTGCAATCTATGTTCAGAGGTCTCTCTAAAGGGGTAAAGAAAGAGAAGGGACATTAAAGGTGAGTAGTGCTTTGAGAGAGAGTATTCTGATAGCAGCAACAGAATGAGCAGATTCAGGGAGGTCTGAAAGCATATGGTATAATATGGTAAGTTCATTATGAACGAACTAGAAAATACAGCTTTGTAGGTAGAATAATTAGAGTAGGAAATAAGTTTTGTGGGTTAAGAGAGCAATTAGAAAGGGACGCTTGCTGAACGCAGGTTTTGAAGGCCTGCTGTATTGACTTTGTTCTGTGGAGAAGTCATTAGGTGTTTATAAGCAAGGGCTTAATGGGTTTTTTATTTCAAAACTGAGATAGTTTTATTGCTTCAAATTGTAAACACTAAAAGTTACATATTCAGAAGTGTATCTTAAATGGTGTGACTTTAAGAGATGGGCTGAAGATGGGAAAACCTTTAAAGAGCAATGGATAGAGTATAAGGAAGATAAAAGCCAGGGTATGGGCAGAGAAGGAGGCAGTAGGGGTTTTAGTGGTAGAAGTCATAGGACGTGATAACCAATTGAATGTGAAGATGAGCCTGCAGGGATTTGACCCAATCTATCCAGTTTTAGAAGTTCAAAATCTTTGTTTTTCATAGGAATAGGGAAGTTTATGTGGGGACTTGCTGAAAGCAAAATACACTGTGGAAGTCTATTGCATTCATTAGATAGTAATCTGAAAATTGAGAAAGTATGCTAGCACGGAATGTCAAACTATCTTTTGGGGGAGGGAAGATGAGAAAAGGTGGTTTTCCTTTTTAATCTTTAGTTTTGGTTTTCTAAATTGGATAGAAATAAAATCTTGAAATTCAGAAAGGAGTCCTCACTTTATACATAATAAATGAAGAAGTGCCCAAGAAGGGAATGTTCAGAGAAATGAGGTAGCCAGGAAGGAATAACAAGGAAGATAATTTCAAGGAGGGTTTACTTTGTGGTAAATCTTTTTAAAAATGCTGCATCAATCAAATAGAATGAAGAATGAAAATTCCTCGTCATTCCTAGGTTGTTGTCTTACAAAAGCTTTATCACCATTTCAGGAGGCACTCTGACCTTTAATCTGCAGTTTCTTTAAAGGTTGATGAGCCTACTATGGTAATGACCTTACTGTGGACCAAAATTACTCCTTAACTGAAAACTACCAACAGTACCAATTAATTTAAATTATCTCTGTTCTATCAACAGACAGCTACTCAATTTTAAGGCTGTTGTACCATTTGCTTTTTCTGTTTGTTTCTTCATATATCCTCATCTGATTAAAAAATAATTTTAAGCTGTAATAAATTGTGCTGGGTTAGTTAAGATAGTACAGATTGAAACTGTACAGTTTTTTTGTTTTGTTTTGTTTTTAAGATTTATTTATTTATTTGTCAGAGACAGAGAGGGAGAGAGACCGAGCACAGGCAGACAGAATGGCAAGCAGAGGCAGAGGGAGAAGCAGGCTCCCTGCCGAGCAAGGGGCCCGATGTGGGACTCTATCCCAGGATGCTGGGACTGTGACCTGAGCCAAAGGCAGCTGCTTAACCAACTGAACCACCCAGGCGTCCCGAAATCTTGACTGCATAGTTTTATCTTGACTGTTGAAAGGGTAAAAGACTAGAACTAAAGCTTTCATTTCGTTTTATTGAAATGAATTGTAGAAATGGATTTAAAGTAGCAGTGCTTTTTTTAGCCTAATGTTTGTATTCTGAATATTAGTTTAGTACATGAACATTTTTACAAATTTTATTTTATTTTTTAAAGATTTTATTTATTTGAGAGAGAGCACAAGCTAAGAGGCATTGGGAGAGGGAGAAGTGGACTCCAAGCTGAGCAGGGAGCCCAACGTGGGGCTGGATCCCGGGACCCCAGGATCATGACCTGAGCCGAAGGCAAATGTTTAAGCAGATGAGCCACCCAGATGCCCCTAAATTTTATTTTCCTCTACCCCCAGCATTGGGTTCAAACTCAAGAGTTTCATGCTCCATTCACTGAGCCAGCCAGGCACTCCAATGTGAACATTTTTAATATATAAATATATGCACTCACAGCTCTCAAAATAGAAGTTCACAAATTTTACAAAAGATAAAAAACAATTGGGGTTTTTTTGATATGTAATTGTAAAGTATTCCACTTAAAAGGGGTATAGCAAAGGAAATATATCTGATAATGCAGTAGAACCCTAGATTTTAAAAGGGACTTTTTTGTAACATGGTAACGGTATTACATAATTAAGAAGGAATAAATACGGAAGACATTGGCCTGAAAAAATGTCAAGGAAGAATAAAACTTCTGAGAAATTTGTTTTGTATATGAAATGGATTGATTTGTTTTTTGCTCAAGGCACTCTAAAGGTGACAAAAGGAAAACAAAGGTGGGAACATTAAAAGAAAACTAAAGCCCCAGATTGAATGAGAATATAACACTGCTAACTTGCTAGGAGTGTGGTAGTAGTTAATGGAGACCTGTGACCAGGAACTGTACAGATCTTGATTGATTTTTAAAGTCAGGTGTGGGAACTTTGAAGCTTGTTCTCCATCCCTAGCAAAATCCAAGAGCAAATGAATTAAAAAAAAAAAAAGTTTTCAATGAGGGTATTTGATAGGGTATCTCCTGATATTCTGATATGGTCACTCTGGAGAAATGTAGGTTGGATGATAATCATTAAAAGTTATTAACTAATGGACTGATTTTCAGAGAGGTTTCCAAGTGTGTTGCCAGATTATCTCCTTGCCCTGCTTTTGAAAAGGACCTGATAATAAGTAGTTATGTGAGCATTTATGAGCTAAGTACTACTATAGGCTTTTTATTAGAGCAGCTCATCTAACCCAGCAACCCTGTGAGGTAGGCATTAAGGAAGGGCATAGAAGAATGCTTAAAAAATTGATTACAAAGCCTAATTTAAAATTACCTCTAAACTGGAATTGGAATTCCAGGTTAACCAACAAAGGAAATGTAGCGTTCAGTTAGCTTTTTCTTGAGGAACAAGAGCAGTTACAGAAGCACTAAATGGAGAAAACCTGATTTTACTGATTTGTTAAGAAATGATGTGGAGAATATTTTTACTGTACAGATTTACTGAAACTTAGGGCTATAGAATCAAACATAATCACTCCACGCTCTCTAAATGTTTGTCAGGGTACAATAAGAGTAGTAGTAAACTGCACATTAACGAGTAATTACTTGGAACATCTCCAAAACTGAATCGTTCAGAAAAACAGTTGCATTCAGAAAACTGAAAGGAGCAGTGGGAGTGAAGGGTAGATATGTTTAAAGAATACCAAGTCATTTTCTAAAACTGTCTTCAGGGCGCCTGGGTGGCTCAGTGGGTTAGGCCGCTGCCTTCGGCTCGGGTCATGATCTCAGGGTTCTGGGATCGAGTCCCGCATCGGGCTCTTTGCTCGGCAGGGAGCCTGCTTCCTCCTCTCTCTCTCTCTGCCTGCCTCTCTGCCTCCTTGTGATCCCTCTCTGTCAAATAAATAAATAAAATCTTTAAAAAAATAAATAAATAAAAAATAAAACTGTCTTCAAGTGAAATAGGCTACCTCTTCTAAACTAACTCCTTGTCAGTTAGCAGCCAAGCAGACTAGGTTAGGAAAAAGGCAGAAGAAACAACTCGGGTTTTGGATGAAGAGATTTCAGAACACAGAATTTTGATTCCTCCCCGCAGGAGAATTTGGAGACCCCTAAGGCTTCCACTTTACATTTGAGGAAACAATCCTAGTTAATGTGTGAGAAGCAGGACTAAAAGCCAGTCTTTTGATTCTAGTTCTGTTTCTTGGATCAAGTTTAAATTAGACCTCTGATTCTAATTCTTTTTTTAAAGAGTTGGGTTAACACTGTTAATGACTTGACTTTCCAATTTTAAAAATTAATACGTAGAAAAGAGTAGAAAGTTTAAACTTGTAAAGTTGGGGATTTTTGTCTGTTGTGCTCTCTATGTGAGCAGAGCCTAGAACAATGTTGATGTATTATAGGTACTAAGTGGTTACGAATGTGAAACACAGGGGCTTCTGGGAGACTCAGTCAAGGGGTTAACTCTTGATTTTGGCTCAGGTCATGATCTCAGGGTCCTGGAATCCAGCCCTGCATCGGGCTCTGAGCTCTGCGCGGAGTGTGTCCTTGTCTTTGCCGCCCTGCTTCCCCCCACGCTCGCTCTTGTGCTTGCTCTCACTCTCTCAAATAAGTCTTAAAAAGAATGTGAGTCATGGCATGAGTACTGGATTCTATCCGCATTTACCATTTTAAGACACCTTCCAAGTGTTTTCTTGAGAAGTCTGAGCATTAAATTAGATTTTTCTGGTCTTTCTTTTTTAAGTACATTTGAAATCACACTTGTATAGGTATCTCTCTCTCTCGTTTTCATATTATAGCATAAGCTTATTCATACATCCTTTCTAATGACTGCAGAGCATTTATATAAATTACTGTGACTTCTTGAACTAGCTTTAGACTAGATTCTTTCTAGGCACTTGTTACTAAAATATTTCTATGAATGCGTTTTTGCAAAGTGTTCACGTTTCAGACTGCTCCAGGATAGGTTTCCTGCATTGAAATTATTAAGGAAAACAACTCCACATCTTGATACATGTTGCTAAACTGCATTTCAGAAAGGTTATAACCAGTTTACCACCATAAAAATATTTGAGCATATTATTCTTAACCTACCTTCTCACAATTTTTAAATCTTTTATCTCTGGTAGTTTGATAATGACTAATTTGCTTTTTCAAAATTTTTTATTGACAGAGCTAAAGTTCTTGTGTTTTGTGTCTAATGTTTAATTATAGTCTTTAAGACTAACTTATTTGTCTTAATACTTTTAGTGTTAAGACAAATGAGTGCCTAATATGGGCCAGCAACTGTTTGTCTAGACTCTCAGGATTTAGCTTTGAACAAAAAGTCCTTGCCCATATAGACGATGTTTTTCCTATACTTCCATACCTGTGATTAAGTTTAACTTCTAAATTAGGTGCAGTAAGATACTAATATATAGCAGTTATAACAGTATTGTGAACATGTCTCTGGAAATAATCTTATATATTTATTTATTTGACAGAGACCTAGCGAGAGAGGAAACACAAGCAGGGGGAGTGGGAGGGGGAGAACGCTTCCTGCCGGTGGGGCTCTATCCCAGGACCCTGGGATAGTGACCCGAACCAAAGGCAGACACTTAACAACTGAGCCCCCCAGGCGCCCCTGGAAATACTTACAGTACTTGGCCTTGTTTTAATGATATGGGGTGATAAAATGCTTACATGAGGGGATGAAGTGATGAATGACGTAAGGATAGTGACGCAGTGTGACGCTACTGTTGACCTTCTGAGGATGTCAGGAGATAGCACCTGCTTCCAGACTGCTGTTGTGGGGAGGTGGGGGTTTAAAATTGCAGAAGGCAAAATTAGGAAAAGGGGTGACTATTACAGAGCTTACTGATTTCAGTTTCCTTAATAGTACACTGAGATATTTGCATTTGTTTTCCTTAAGTTTGAGTATAAAACTTGTCCTTTTCATTTAATCAAATATTGATCCTTTCCTTTGCAGTTTTTTTCTATTTCAAATCTAGAAAGTCTTCCTTCCAAAAAAATTTTTAATAGTATGTTTTTATTTGATGTTTGTTAGAGTATTTAACTCAGTCTGTCTTCAGTATATTTTTGTATGCTATAAGGTGAGCAAATAAGTTGAATTTTCCCACTATTTAAAAAAAGCCAAGTAACATTTATGCATTGGTCCTTTCCTTCCATCTTTTTGTGGGGGGGTCTTTATCTTAATTTATTATTAGGTTTCTGTTTTTGAGCCATGAACTTTTTTCATTGGACTTACACTTTTATGTAATTGGCAGTGTTTTTTTTAATGAACTTTTATTTTGTTTAATGGTGAAGTGTAGTGCTGGTAAAGAAAATTTTACAGTGCAATAGAATTGTAGTTTAATTTGAATTGTGAGGATTCTTTGAAGGGAAGGGTGTTAACATGTTGTTTTATCTAAAATTGAGTAATATGTTTTTCCTTAGAAAAAGAAGACCCCCCCCCCCCCCCATGGATGAAAGCTAGAGAAGGAAACTTCAGTCAGGAAAGATGCTAAGAGAAAGGAAAAGCCTTTTTCAGTTGTGTTTTGATGTTCATTTAGAGGTGAGGTGAGACTTAAAGAGCAATACAGCTTAAATTCCAGAACCTTCCTTGTAATTCTGTTTCATTTTCTCTTAGAAAAACAAGTGTCTTACCTCGTTGCTATAGGAATGTGTGGTAGGACTGGAGACTTGAGGTTTCTGTGGTTTCATGACCTGTGTGTTACAAATGCCCGTGTAGTGTTCTTACCTGTATGGTAATAAGAACTGTCATCCAAAGATGAGAGAAGCTCAGCTTGAAAGTCATGATCCAAGATAAATCTTGGGCTCAGAGTAGTCTTCTTCAGATTAATTTGATGAAATGGTTAATGTAATAGCATGTACAGTCAGTGTGTATGTGTGTATATACTTAGAGATCATGTGATTATGCTATGTAAAGTCTAGTGCTTACAAATAAGATAAAGATGAAATAAGCAATATTATAAAAATATTTTACTGTTAACAGTGCAGAAACTTTCCACTCTTACTAAAAATATTATGTCTAAATGCTTTTTAGGTGTTTAAAAACTTTCTGCCATCATAAATTATTATGTGGGGAACAATGTACGTGTAGTGTGTCTTATTGTTCCTAGTATGTCTGTACATAGTCTTGATATTAATGTTTTGGCAGACTTGTCAGATATTATTAAATGGTCATTTTATGTTATGATTTGGAGGTCAAAGAACTAGTACTAGGATGAGAAGTGTCAGATCCCATTTACTTTGCCTATGTTTTGCCTTGTTTAGCATGGTCTACCTAAGATTATTCTGCAGCAATCTTTTTCAACCATTTGTCTGTTTTTGAAGGCAGTTTAGTTAATCTAGATAGCTAAGTTTGTCCACTTAATTGGGCAAATATAAACTAATATGCTGAAAGTAAATGAGTGGGGGTTTCACTTACCACCCTCTTGTGTTCCTCACCCTTCCCTCAGAACACCTAATTAATGTGTATATATGTGATGTGATCTAACATACCAACTCAGTCCTCTTCTGCAAGTACATGATAAATATTTACAAAGCTTAATTTTATCTTTGGACAAAATAAATACGTAGTTGTAATATTTTCTTCCCATATCCCATTGGATTATCTTATGTGTACTCTGGGGAGACAAGTTGATTAAGAATTTTAGATTATTTGTAAAGTTGTGAGATGTTGAGAAGAAATTGGGCTGAACTGTGTCATTATAGCAACCACCAGAGAATACTGATGGCATTTTAAAAATTGTAAATGTTGTGGATTAGGGATTGTAAAAATAGGAAGTTTTAAAAATACATTTCAGCTTGACCTTTTAATATTAACGCCATAATTTCTTTCGTCAATAGAAATCTGATTGAATGAATTATATTTTGCTGAAGTGACCTGGTGAATCTGAAAAGATGAAGAAGTTGACTGTCATGTGTGTGTTAAATTGTTCTTGATCCATAGTTACAAACATTGTGCTATGTTATCACAGCTGTTGGAGATGGAGAATGCTTTTACTGTATCATCATCAGATCCTCATCCCCCTCCTGCAGCCCCTCCTTCACATTCTTTACCTTTATCTTCATCTTCTACCTCATCTGGGACTAAAAAACAAAAGAGGACCCCCACGTATCAGAGATCTGTAAGTCAGGAAAACTGTCATCTTAGCTTATTTTGCTTTGTGTTAAGAGCATGACTTAGGGCCACTCACTTCTGTTGAAATAACCTGCAAACTCACTTTCTAACCCCTAGGCATTTCCTTTATCTTTTAGTTTAGGGTCTTGCTACCCAGAGTGACTCCAGAAGTCTAAAGTGTTGCTGTCACCTTGGGAGCTTGGAGAATCTCAAACTCCTGCCCCCAATACCCTCAGTATTTTGTATTTTAACCAGATTGCCAGGTAGTTAAAGTTTGAGAAGCCCAGATCATAGAGGTAGGCCTTCTTAGTTTGAATCCTCTACCGTTTGACTTTGACAAGTCATTTAACCTTTCTGGGTCTGTTACCTCATTAGTAAGGTGGTGATAATACTACTTTCTAATGGGCTTTGTAAAAATTAAATAAGTTAATAAGTGGTAAACACAGCAATGTCTAGCACGAAAGAACTAGAACTTCAGCACCTACTTGTTGGATGACTTTGATTTGCATGATTTGGCCATCTTATGCACTGTTTCACTACTCATTCTTGGGTTTAGTGTTCTCCAATTTGTCATTTTTTTTTTCCCTAATGAAAGATATTTTTATTAATAATGCCAACATCACACTTAGGATGCTTTTTAATAAGTCAAATTTTCAGTGAAAGGGTCTAAAACTAGTAAAGATGTGGATATGTTGCTGTTATAGACCTGACCTTTGCTAGGGATTTTGTCCTCTTTAATTCATCACTTATATTAATAAAATAATTTGTTTTTATAGTGTCTCTCAAGGCAAAATGTGATAGTATTTGATGATGTAAACAGGTTCCATTGCATTGTACGTAAATAGCTCTTTTCACTAAAGATGTTTTCTTTGCTTTATATGATCATAGAAGCAAATGGCAGTATTTAGAGATTTCATCAGCACCTGAAATGGATGAAAAGATTTCTTTAAATATACCTGTGAAATGATTAAACATTTTTAGATTTGAAGAGCTTTTGTTTTCTTGGAGTTTTGTTTTAGAAAAATCCTGTTTTCCAACTCACTGTTTTGGCTCGTTTTCCATTGGAGAATCTAAGTATGCATTTATTTTCTGATATTTTCTAGTTTGAAATAAGTATTTCATACCAAGTTTCTTTTGTTTTCATCTCTACTAATTTAAATAATTGCTTTTGGATGCATGGCGTAACAAATAGTATTCAGGTTTCTATTTAAGTTTCAAAGTCGATTTTAATTTCTTAAGGAAGTGTTCTGGTAGTTTGGGTTTCCATCCCTTGGATATCCATTACCCTGCTTCTGAAATTACTGTTTTAGTCATTTAAAGTTAACATAAAAGAAGCTTTTACTTAATGTAGCTGCTCTGCCTTAACACTGAACTCCAGAAATCCTATTTGCTGGTAAGTGAAAATTCTACCATAAATTAGGGAAGTTCCCTGAAATAAGTGAGATTATTTCTTCTGAAATGTTTTATAGCTGAACTAATATTTCAGTAATAAAAGTCCATAAATTTCCCTTTATCTACTTTATTTTCTTTACGTTTTTCCATTAAAAATTTAGTGGTTTGTTCATCAGACCTTAGTATGCTATGAAGATAATGTACAGATCTGAGTATATTCTTTTTCTTTTTAAAACAGATGAGCTTTGATCCAAACCTTCTCCATAACAATGGACACAATGGGTACCCTAATGGTACTTCAGCAGCACTGCGTGAAACTGGGGTTATTGAAAAACTGCTAACCTCTTACGGATTTATTCAGTGTTCAGAACGTCAAGCTAGACTTTTCTTCCACTGTTCACAGTATAATGGCAACCTGCAGGACTTAAAAGTAGGAGGTAATCTGTCACTGATTATCCTTTTTAAAATAACTCATCACACATTTCTGTTGCATAATCAACTTGCTTATGACAGTATTACAGTTTTGGCCTTTTAATTGTCCCAATTACAGATGTGTGTCTGTGTAAACCAGCAGAATCTTGATTTCTGTTGTGGTGTCTTTGGGGGAGATGAAAGACTCATTGACTTAAAGATAGCTTTGAATTTTTTTTTTTAATACTTGGAAGATCTAATTATTTTTCTCCACGTTTATGACTAGAGTTATATATTGGATTTTAAACCAATGGAAATACTAAACTTGCAATGTTAGTTTTAACTATTTTATTGGGTCATATATTTGGTAGTACCTGAAAAAAAAAAAAACAGAATGTCACTACTTGGACTGTTCATCTTGGTTTACACAATAAAAATCACTTTTACATATGAAAATATATAACTTAGTAGAAGACTGAAATTATAAGGTCTCAGTGTGTGTTTTTTAAAATATCTTTGGGGGAAAGTCAGAACAATAGTTAACATGAGTATTTGCATACTGAATACTTTAACCCTACAAGAGCATTATTTTGGTTAATCCTTATTTTGTGTATGAGGAAACCTGAGAAGCTTAAGAAAAAAGAAAACTTGCATGATTTGCAGTATACATAAATACTGTGAAGATTAAGACTAAGATAGGAATATCTTAGTCTAAAGCAGTAGTTCTGGAGCATTAGTATGTATGAGAATAAACTGGAAGGCTTGTTTAAACATAAATTGCTGTACTTGGTGCATAGAGTTTGTCTTTGAGTAGATGTGGAGTGGGGCCCAGGAATTTGCATTTCGCTAAGCTCCCAGGTAATGCTGCTATTACTGGTCCAAGAAGCACACTTTGAGAAGTCACCAGTGTACAGCAACTCAAATGCAAAGTTTGGCTTGAAAGTGAGATACCATTTTGTCAAAGTTAGTCCAACAAATACAATACTTACTTTATTTTAGATGATGTTGAATTTGAAGTATCATCTGACCGGCGGACTGGGAAACCCATTGCTGTTAAACTGGTGAAGATAAAACCAGAAATCCTCCCTGAAGAACGAATGAATGGACAAGTTAGTGGCTTTGATGCTTTGTGTTTTCTTAGGGCCCTGCATTTGGATATCTTTCACATTAGAAAAGGAAGATTCTCCCCATCTCCTCAGTTTGCACGCAAGAGAGCTATAGTATATAAAGATTATTTTAAAATTCTATCAGAAGCACTGGCATTTCTTGACCTGAAATATAAAATATGGTCAAGATTCAATTTGGGTTTTTACATATAACCCTAAGTCTATACTTACAGTCAGTTTGTGTACTGTAAGTTTGAAACTTGGCAGCATGACATCCTCTTGTGGATCATATTAAAATGCATCCCTATGTATAGTATAGAGGATATTAAAATTCAGTTAATATTGCACAGTGCTGCTCCTGAAATGATTAGCAATGGAAATTTTTTTTTTTTTGACTGGTAGGTTGTGTGCGCTGTTCCTCACAACTTAGAGAGTAAATCTCCAGCTGCCCCGGGTCAGAGTCCAACAGGGAGTGTATGCTACGAACGTAATGGGGTAAACTTGTGTATTTTTCTTAAACCTTTGCCTGATCCACCATGTGATCTATAAGCGTACTTTAAAATTCAAAATAGAAAACGTAAGCTGCAGTTGATAAATTCAGTTTTAAATTTGGTTTCTAAGAGACTTCGAGTGCGGCATAATCAAAAATTTTAAAAAGAAAAAATCCTTAGGACTTCCAAGTGTCTTAGCTTGCCCAAGTGTGACCTTAGTTAGAATATTAAGGTAAAATGTTCCTTTTACTTGCTTTTTTGGGGGTTGTGGGAGGGGATCTTTTTTCTGGTTCTTTTTAAGCACTAACTCCATCTTTTTGTTTGGAATGCCTTATATAAAAATTGTTTTTTTTGAAATGTAACTACAGTCTCTGGGCAAATGCTTCCACGTGTGTAAGCTTTTTGAAGTTGGATTGCTGCTCAGCTGTGGACTCGCAGAAGTCATCAGCATCATGGAGGGGAAGTGTGTGTTTATATGACTAAAACGATGTACTTGTTATAAAGCATTTTTAAGAAATTTGGCTTAAAATGCCAGCTTAAGAGGTATTTAACGAAGTAAATCGCAGTATACAGAGAACATGCATCCTGCCAATATAGTAATAATAACTTATTAATTCACAGGAAGTGTTTTATCTGACATACACCCCTGAAGATGTCGAAGGGAATGTTCAGCTGGAAACTGGAGATAAAATAAACTTTGTAATTGATAACAATAAACAGTAAGTTCTTTTATTCCACCTAAGTTGGGGTTTTTTGTTTTGTTTCTTTTGTCTACCCCCTCCAATAAGAAGAAGAAATCTGAAATGAGTTAAAAACTCAACATGTAAATGTGGATAATTTTAATGATTTTCATGATCTTTTAAACTTCATTAAGAATTTTAGGGTCTGGGGCGCCTGGGTGGCTCAGTGGGTTAAGCCACTACCTTCAGCTCAGGTCATGATCTCAGGGTCCGGGGATCAAGTCCCGCATCAGGCTCTCTGCTCAGCAGGGGGCCTGCTTCCCTTCCTCTCTCTCTGCCTGCCTCTCTGCCTGCTTGTGCTCTCTCTCTGTCAAATAAATAAATAAAATCTTTAAAAAAAAAAAAAAGAATTTTAGGGTCTGTTCTATGATGGGCACTGTGTGGATGTCAAAAATAGGAATATAATTAAAATATGGTCGAGTTTTTAAGGAGCTGTTTGACAAGTTAGTGAAAGTTTTGCAAAAGCAGTAGTGTGGGAGAGAAGTTTTAAGGGAAGGGTGAGGGTGTAAAAGTCACTAGGGAGATTGCGGGGGTGTGGGAGCATTCTGTGTAGAAGTATAATTTTGAGGAAATGGCCAAAAATTTGAGTTGATTGAACTGACTGGATGATGGGAAGATGAAGTGAGCTTTATCCTGTAGTCCTAGAATTCTTTGAAGGATTTTAAGTTGGGGGGTGGGAGCCAGGATGGAGGTGTGATCAATTTAGGTCATTGTAAGTCATGGAGGTGGTAGACATGGAGAGTAGTGGTACTCTAGAGGCAGTGACATAAGAGTTAATATGCAAGATGAGGATCTAATACACTAACAAGGATAGGCCAGTGGTGATCAGGTGGAGAAGTCAGGCCACACTGCGAAGATAAAACCACGTTTTGTGATTGATTAGGTGGAGGTGTATGTGGGAATTACTGAGAGGGGAATCCCAAATGACACTTATCTGGCTACTGGGCAGATGATGATATTATTAACCAGACTAAGAAGATATAAAAAAAAACTGTTAGTGTGGGAGAAAAATTCTGCTTATTTTGGCATTTTGAATTTGAGGTGTCTGGGTATATCTAGGTGAAGCTACTGAACATGTAGTTGTATGTGTAAGTCTAAAACAAGCTAGTACTAGGATATACAGCTGTGAAATTCATCAGCATAAGCAGTTTAAGGGAAGTGTAGTTAAGAAAGCCTAGGGATAGTTATTTTTAAAAGAGTACAGAAGGAAGTTAAAGTAGGAAGTTGAAAAAAATGCTAGGAATGTACTTTCCAACAGCACAGAGAAAGCAAAGACCCAAGAGCATGTGCAGAATTAACTATCCCTGAACCTTATTTCTTATAAGACTTTAGTCTTCATTTTTAAGGAATCAGATTGAGGGGCTTCTGGATGGCTCAGTTGGTTAAGTGTTGGACTCTTGATTTCCACTCAGGTCATGATCTCCAGGTCGTGGGATATGGGCCCATATTGGGCTCTGTGTGGCTCAGCCGGGAGCCTACTCCCCTCTCTTTCCTCTTCCCCCACCTTGCATGTGCTCTTCTGTGCTCTCTCTTTAAAATAAATCTTTAAAAAATAGAAGGAATCAAATTGAGTTGGTGTTATATTAATAGTTGTAGTCTAAGGGCCTCGATGTGATCTCGTGAAGTACGGGGATAGGGCTTGAGTTTAAAGTGGAGCCAGGGAAAGGGTTTTATTTAACCTTTATTAAATTTCTATGTGTGCCAAGCACTTGCACTGAATACTTTAAGTATAGTTGTTAATCCTGAGAACAGCTTTACCTGATGTGTTCCATCTGTAAAACTGAGGTATGTTCTCACTTGCCTGAAGTCATAACAGTCTTGAAATAGCAGATATTTGAACCCCAGTCTGGTTCTAAAGCCTTTCCACTGTAGTAAGTTGCAAATTTTTCCAGTGCCTTCATTATTCTGTTGATTTTTGAAATAAAAAGCACAGTTGGGTTATAGTTTGTCCATGAAAAATTAAGGCAAGTACCTGCTTAGTCTGCAGCTTTTCGTAAAACAACTCTACCAACAGTTTGTACCATCTTTGAGAAGAAGTCAGATTCATACTGCTGCTGCTCAAAGATGGGGACAGAATAATATGTGGTCCTTAATTTGTTTTCAGTGAAGGTGAATGTCATTTTTAAAAGTGTAGCAGATTTCTTCCTTAATCACTGCATTTACTCAGCTTTCTTTTATGGCTTTTAATCAGAAATGATTGATGGGATAGCTACTAAATTCAGCACGTCGGAAATAGGGACCGTCTCTTACTCATCTCTGTATCTATCCCAGTACCTTTGTTTGTAGCATATATAATACCTACTCAAATGTTTATCCAAGAAATTATCTTCCTAAAATTTCAGATTCTCCATCTTTTGTTGCGTTCAACTTGTGACTTCATTTCTTTTGTTGGAATAGGAAAGCATTGAGTGTCCATGATATTCTTTTAAGAATCTAAGAGAAAAATGATTCATATGTGTGTGTGTCTAATTTGGAAGGATAGGGAGTTTGAGCAAAAGTCCTTTGCATATGAAGCCATATGAAAAGGATCATGTGCTGTAAACTACATTTGCTCTTCATGTTGACATAAAAATTCTTGAGACCTCAGAAAATTAGTTTGTTTCTCTGAACTTATGTCTAACCAAACCAATGCATTTTTCACCCCCTCTTTGGTTCCCCCCCTCCCCAACCCCACCCAATTACTCCCTTTCTAGTACTGGTGCTGTAAGTGCTCGTAACATTATGCTGTTGAAAAAGAAACAAGCCCGCTGTCAGGGAGTAGTTTGTGCCATGAAGGTAAGTGTCATCAAATACAAGAAACTTGAGGGTTTTTGCTTTTACTACTTTTAGTCTGTACTTCATACCCAGGCAAGCCTTTTGTTTTTGTTTTTTTCTCTTAATCTTCCCTTTAAAAATATTTTCACTGTTAATATCAGAAGTAATCTCTTAAAATTCCTTGGTTACTAATTCATTTTGTTCTTTAAGATTGATACTGTTAGTAGTAGACCTAACCAAATATTTTGTTTCTGATACAGTATAATTTTATGAAAAGATTGCTTATTGAATGCAAATTGTAATCATAAATATGGCACTTCATAGTACCTAATGTTCCTATTATTTTTTTGGGTTTTGCTTGTTTGTCTTTAGGAGGCGTTTGGCTTTATTGAAAGAGGTGATATTGTAAAAGAGATATTCTTTCACTATAGTGAATTTAAGGGTGACTTAGAAACCTTACAGCCTGGAGATGACGTGGAATTCACAATCAAGGACAGAAATGTAAGATAGTTGACTGGCTTGATCTTTGGCCTTTTAAGATCGAAAATGAATTACATTTTTAGGAAACACTTAAAATTATATGACTCCCCCCCCCCCTTTGTGATTTAGGGTAAAGAAGTCGCAACTGATGTCAGACTATTGCCTCAAGGAACAGTCATTTTTGAAGATATCAGCATTGAACATTTTGAAGGAACTGTAACCAAAGTAATCCCAAAAGTACCCAGTAAAAACCAGGTAAGGAGTCTTTTTCAAGAGAGTTTTCTTTTATCTCATGAGTAGTAGAAAAATTTGGTATACAGAAATTTTAATTAATGTAATTTTATGATGTTGAACAATTGACTATTTCTTGATATATATAATTAAGCTAAATGAGAAACCAGTGATTATATATATGTTTTAGTTTTTACTGGTTTATAAGGAGAAAGGGACAAAACTGTTGGTTAAATTGGGGGAAAACCAGTTTGGGTGTGCATTTATTGGGGTTCTCTCCGAGGGCACACCCTCCTCCCCCCATTTGTTTCATTTGTGTGGGAGGTAAGGTGAGGAGAGGACACTGGTGGTGTCATTGCTGAAGAAATGTGAAACATTAAAGACTTAAAATTTTTTTTCTTAAATATCTCTGTCATTTTATGATTTTATGATTGTATTATGTGACCGTAGAACACAGAGCTTTCAAATTGGACTTGTTATCAACATCGTTTTTCCCTGTAGGGAACTGTTTATTATAAATAACATGGGTTTGCTGTGTGTTCTTCTTGTTTGACTTAGAACTAGAAAGGATGAGAAATCTCCAGCTAAAATAGTTTTTCCTTCTCATCAGAATGACCCATTGCCAGGACGCATCAAAGTTGATTTTGTGATTCCTAAAGAACTTCCCTTTGGAGACAAAGATACAAAATCCAAGGTGACCCTGCTGGAAGGCGACCATGTTAGGTTTAATATTTCAACAGACCGACGTGATAAGTTAGAACGAGCAACCAACATAGAAGTTCTATCAAACACATTTCAGTTCACTAATGAAGCCAGAGAGATGGTACGTGTTGGATATTGTTTGATACTTGTATTCAGTATGGGGCCAATATTATATTTGAATTTGTAATGCTGTATTGAGAAGTTTTTAAGGTAATGATAACATTGGGCAGTTACCTTAGTGATTAAGAACACAGATCTTTGAGTCAGTCTAGGTTTGATACCTAACCCTGCCAGTTATCTTGGAGTAGATGTGAAAAAGTTTTAGAAAGTGTGTACAGGATGATTTCTTAGATCTTTAGAGAATCACTGATTCTCTGGACCTTAAACAGAAAGATTGAGAAAAATCAGATCAATTGTAGAAAGTAAATTTTCCCAAACTGTTCCATAAAATGTTTAGTAAACACTAAATAAAGTTAAATAGGTTTTGGGTTTTTTTGGGCTTTGCAGATTCTTTTTAGTGGATATAAATCCAGGAATGACATGTACCAGAATTGTTTCCCAAACATATTTTATGGGCTTGCTTTTCATAAATTAACTTTCTCAGATGTAATACATTGTTTTGTTGAGGGTTATAACATGTGGTATATCTCATGCTGTTAGTAGAACTGGGTCCATTTACTGGAAATTTAAATTCCTTGGGACTTCTAACCTTTACCTTTGGAGATCTGATCTTATTTGACATTTGCAGTGTGCTTTTAACTTTAAAAATTTTGAGAACCAAAGGAATGTGTTTTTAAGAACCTCGCAGGTAGCATCTATTTTGCTTGACAGTGTGAACTGCACTGTAGAGTACTGTGGCTGCCATTAAGATTTAGCAAGGATTAAAAAAAAAAAAAAAGAAATTAAAGAAAATGGGGCATCTGGGTGGCTCAGTGGGTTAAAGCCTCTGCCTTCGGCTCAGATCATGATCTCAGGGTCCTGGGATCGAGCCCCGCATCGGGCTCTCTGCTCAGCGGGGATCCTGCTTCCCCCTCTCTCTCTGCCTGCCTCTCTGCCTACTTGTGATCTCTGTCTGTCAAATAAATAAATAAAAATCTTAAAAAAAAAAAAAAATAAGATTTAGCAAGGATTAAATGTCAGAATATTATTTATGCTACATTCAGAACTGGTTATAGAATAGTCATCAGTAATAATGTAAATAAACATGCAATATATAAGTCATTGGTAGGTTAATAATAATTGTTGCAATAAACATTTGAATACCTGCCATGTGCCAGTTAACTCTGGATATAATGCTACCACAGAGCTGATAATTTAGTAAGATGGGGGGAAAAATAAGGAAAGGATTTCCTGTATTTTATTTATTCTTCAGACCTAAATTTTAAGCCTCTCTTGTGCCTAAACCCAAATAAAATTTTTTAAGGTAGAGACTAAAAAATTGCTTTTAATTGACTTTGGAAGTTCTTGGAATATTAGTGTATAGATTTTTATAAATTCCCAGATTCATCATAAAGCTTGGGACTTATTTGGAGTCTTTGATTCTACCACTTAATTAGCTGGGTGCTTTGGACAAACTGCTTAACCTCCCTCAGCCTCAATTTCCTCATCTTGCAAAACGGGGTAATAATACTAAGTTCACAGATTTGAGAATTAAAAGGAATACATTGTGTGCCTGTTCACATTCAAATGTTTGTAATTTTTCCTATGCATACTGGCCAAGGATTAGCATCTCACACATTGCTTAAAGGTTAATTTACTAAAAGACTGAAAAGCAGTGAGTTTTTATTTAAATGGAGAAATTAAAATGTAGATACAGAATTTGAGTCATTAATACAGATAATTCCTAATGAATTCAGCTTGATGCTTCCAAAGTTGAATATTGTTTTCTTGGCAAGCTTCACAGCCAGTGAAAATATTATTGTCTGGATTTCAGGGTGTAATTGCTGCCATGAGAGACGGTTTTGGTTTCATCAAGTGTGTGGATCGTGATGCTCGTATGTTCTTCCACTTCAGTGAAATTCTGGATGGGAACCAGCTCCATATTGCAGATGAAGTAGAGTTTACTGTGGTTCCTGTGAGTAGTTTTTGAGCAAAGAATGGAATGGCTTCTTGGTGCTTCATTTTTCAGTTTAAAGTTACTTTTGTTTTTCACTTGTAGGATATGCTCTCTGCCCAAAGAAATCATGCTATTAGGATTAAAAAGCTTCCCAAGGGCACGGTTTCATTCCACTCCCATTCAGATCATCGTTTTCTGGGCACTGTAGAAAAAGAAGCCACTTTCTCCAACCCTAAAACCACTAGCCCAAATAAAGGCAAAGAAAAGGTAAGTTTTACATAATCAAAATGATTTGTGTAGCTTTTTTATTTTTTAAAGATTTATTTATTTTAGAGAGAAGTGCACAGTGGGGTGAAAGGGGCTGAGGGAGAGAGAAAAAGCAGACTCTAAATTGAGCATTGCACATGGAACCCGATTCGGGGCTTGATCTCACGACCCTGAGATCATGACCTGAGCTGAAATCAGGTGTCGGATGCTTGACTGACTAAGCCACGCCGGCACCTCCATGTATGTAGATCTGTATTAGTCTTCGGCTTCAAGGAAACCTCTGTCCACACAATAATGGAGTTAAGTATTATCTCTTTTGGAATTCTCTAATATTAATGGTGGTGAACTAATCTAAAAGTTTTCTGATCTCAGCACTATTGACTTTTGTGTGGGAGTGGGTTGCTCTTGAGTACATTGTTGGATACTTTGCAGCATCCCTGGCCTTTTCCAGTAGAGACCAGTATCTTCCCTCTCTCCCTCTGTGACAGCCAAAAGTGTTTCCAGATACTGCCAGACGTCCTAGAATCACTCCTGGTTGAGAAACACTCATGTAAAATGACAGTACTTGTCTTCCAAGGCAGTTTAAAACTTCGACATTTGGGTAGACTCATTTCACACATTTGAACTCCCATTTATTGACTAGTTCACTGAATAGAAATATAAAACTGTCTAGTCTAACATGGCTTTTGCTCTCAAATAAGTAATAAATTGAGAGTGTACAGAAGCAGGTAATTCATGCAAAATATAAAATGTTGCCCAAAAATGTCAGTAAGAGTGCTATGGTGAAAATGAATTCTAAACTCGGGGGGAGAGGGGAGGCGGGAGTTGCTGGGATGGTTTCACTAAGGCACTGGCATTTAATAGGTAGAGATAACTGAGGAAAGGACATTCCTTACAGAATAGAGGCCAGATGAGAAAAATTCCGTTCCTTAAGAAAGCACTAAGTATTAAATAGGAAGACAGGGTTTTTCTTTGATGGGGCCAAATAGGGGAAATAAGAGTGAAAAATCAGAATTCAGAAAGATTGAGAAGGTTTGATTGCTACTCTGAAGAATTTAGACATTGTTCTGTACTCAGTAGATTTCTTTTGGAAAGTGTCATTTCAGGAAGAAATGGCAATAGTATGAACCCTAGATGGGGGTATGGAGAAAGGCAAAAGATCAAGAGGCTTGATAGGAAATTTAGATAGTTGTTGAACCAGGGGACAGAGATCATGGATGTAGAGAAGAGAGAAGGTGATACAATTTAAAAAAAAAAAAAAAAAAAAAAAAAACTAGGAGCCTGTAAGAGTGGAATAGCATCTTCCCCTTTTTTTTTTTTTTTTCAAAGAGCACAGGGGAGGAGTAGGGAGGAGGAGTGTCTAGACTCCCTGTTCAGCAGGGAGCCCAGTGTTCTGCTTGATCCAAGGACTCTGGGATCTTGACCTGAGCTGAAAGCAGATGCTTAACTGACTTAGCCATCCAGGCACCCCAAGACTAGATTAGCATCTTGTTTTACCTTTTTTTTTTTATAGTTTAGGAAATCACTTCACCTCTGAGCTTAAGTTTTTAAACAACAACAAAAAAATCAGTCTCCTATTTCGCTGAAAAAGCTTTCACAGGGCCTAGCCCATAGTAGGAATTTCACAAGTGCTTCTGTTAAAAATAATAAAAACAAAAGAAAACCAATGGGGCTTATTTTTAATGGTTTTTAGGTCTTAGAATGTCCAGCTTCCCAGATGGCTCTGGCAAAGCTGACTTGATCAAGACAGCCTTTGTATGAGAAATTTCCTGCCCTTCTATTATTCTTTTCTTCTTGGCCAATACTGGACCCTAGTGAGTCCTTCTGTCATTGGGCTTATTTATAACAGAGTATTACACTTGTTTATGAATCTGCGTTCTCTACTAAACTGGGTTCTTTGAGAGCAGGGATTGTCTTATCTCTATTTCCTATACTTGCTGTAGAGTATGGTGTCAGGTGATGGCTAGATATCGAGGTTAATGGACTATAGTTGAGAGCAAAATCAAATGCTGAGATTCTGAGTGTGGTTGACTTCAGAAGAATCAGTGTAAGACCTGATTTCGCTGACCACCACCTTCATTTAACCAAAGTCAGATACTTAGCATCATTTTGTGCTGGCTGTATAACCTTGGTCAAGTTTATTTTAACTTCCTAAAACTTTCCTAATAGAGGTCAGAGTAACTTTTGAAGATGGTTTTATCATAACATTAAATTTGGTAATAAAAGTGCCTAACATAATATCTGATATAATTTAAATGTTCAATATGATTACATAGTAGTTGTACAAGGAATATGAATGGTAAAAGAGTAGAAATTAACTGGTTTTGAATATTAATAGTTGGTAATGTATTCTGGAGCTTAGGAAAGGAGAGATGTGGGCAGTAATCCCCATAGGAATGATATTTGAAACCATAGGAGCAGTATAACTTACATAGTTGCTCTACAGTGTCGTTTACTGTGTGATTCTATGTCACATATCCGAAATTTCATAAGACTTTTGAAGAGCGAATCTTTCTAGTATTCATTTAAGTGTGACTGTGGAAACATTGGTATAATTGCCTGAATATCACATGCTCTGAACTGCGCTAGATCCTATATCAAATTAAATTCTTGTTCATTAGTTAAATTAATTTCATACAAAACACTACAGGGTACTATGGGAGATTCAAAGTAGGTGATAGAAAAGCTTCTTTACCCTACAGAATTTCCACTTTGCTAAAAAGTCATGCTTAGTTTAATTTTTGACGGTCTATGTGAAGTATGAAGTAAGCATGTGGTAAATTTTCAATAAGCTTTTCCTCCTCAACAAAAAAATCAAGTTCTTGAGACTAAAAAGATAGCAGATTGAGTTGGTCTTAGATTAAGGTAAGACCCCCTTTTATTCATAAGAAAAATCTATTACTGTTAGGGAACCCTAGAATAGGATATTTCTATAGTTGTGCGAATTCTGTAGCTCAAAGGTCTGTAAAAACTAGCTGCTTATTGCCTTTTAGTTCTTGATACTTTTCTTTTCTTTTCTTTTTTTTTTTTTTTTTTAGGAGGCTGAGGATGGTGTTATTGCTTATGATGATTGTGGGGTGAAATTGACTATTGCTTTTCAAGCCAAGGATGTGGAAGGATCTACTTCTCCTCAAATAGGAGATAAGGCAAGATAATTCTGCTGATTTGAGAGCAGGGTTAAAGATTGTCATCTTAATCATAAGTCTTGTACAATGGTTTCTTTTTTTTTTTTTTTTTTTTTTTTTTTTTTTTTAAATATTTTATTTATTTACTTGAGAGAGAGACAGTGAGAGAGAACATGAACGAGGAGAAGGTCAGAGAGAGAAGCAGACTCCCCATGGAGCTGGGAGTCTGATGCGGGACTCGATCCCGGGACTCCAGGATCATGACCTGAGCCGAAGGCAGTCGTCCAACCAACTGAGCCACCCAGGCGTCCCCAATGGTTTCTTTTGAATTTTATCAAGTTTTGCTAAAACTGCTTTGTGCTTATAAGGTTAATATAGGAACATCTTCCCATTTAAAAGTGGCTTACTCCATTAAAACAGGGTCTGGAAAGCCCTTGTTAAAGCTTTTTGAGGAGTATTTAAAACACTAGCTAAGATATGCCTAAATCAATTAACTTAGATAAAAGTAATAATATTACAAGCTAAAACAGCCACCAAAATACTAGCAAAGTAAAATCACACTAAAGATTTTTTATTGCTTTGCATTTTTCTTGTACTTACAATGTCTGGTTTTCTGATAGCCCTGCTTTAGAGAAATTGAGACTCTATAAGGAATAAATATACACTGGAGAGCAAAACTTGATCCCTGATGAAAAATGGAATGAGACATAGAAGTGTTAGTTTTGGTGAAAATGTATTTAACACAAAGGATATTTAGAGTGGAAAGCGTGGTCTAGGGGAAGTTACAGGACCTGAGGTAAAGAGCTTGATGTCGAAAAGACATGGTATTAATGAGTGTCCTTATTTTTCACAGGTTGAATTTAGTATTAGTGACAAACAGAGACCTGGACAACAGATTGCAACTTGTGTGCGACTTTTAGGTCGTAATTCCAACTCCAAGAGGCTCTTGGGTTATGTGGCAACTCTGAAGGATAATTTTGGATTTATTGAAACAGCCAATCATGATAAGGAAATCTTTTTCCATTATAGGTGAGGAATGCCTTATAGAACTTACAGCTTACTATCCATTCTCTGGGAGTCCAAAATACTTAGTATTGGGTAATTATATATTTTTTTAATTCCAAATCTCATATTGGTAAAATTATGGCAATATATAAACAAAAGTTACATATTGTATAGAGAATATGTGGCCAAGAGATAAAGGCCTGTACCTGCTTTGAACATTGGATAGGAACTTTCCTGCATCAGTGAAAGAATACTGTTTCATATGTTGTTGCCAGATTAATTATACGTTTGATTTGGCGTTCTAATACAGCATAGTGTTAGTTAAGGGTGTGGACTCTTAGCCGGTTCAGATTTAAACCCAGACTCTGCCACCTAATTAACCTCCTGGTATCTTAGTTTCATTGTCTTAAAACTGGGGATAATGGTGACCTCTTAATGGGTTGTTTCTGAGGATTAAATGAGTCAGTGCCTATAATGCGCTTAATACAGTATCCAGCATAAGTAAGCACACCATGAATGTTGTTATATAAGAAATAAAATTTATTTGCTACTGTTGATATTTGTGGTGATTGTTTATTCACATGTTTCCTTTCTTCCCAGTGAGTTCTCTGGTGATGTTGATAGCTTGGAACTGGGGGACATGGTCGAGTACAGCTTGTCCAAAGGCAAAGGCAACAAAGTCAGTGCAGAAAAAGTGAACAAAACACACTCAGGTAATGAACTATGATTTCTACTTGTTCATTCTGCTTTTGGTGTGAAAACAGGAGTAGGTAGGATGCAAGAGAGAGCAAAAACCCATTCATTCTAGATTAGTGGTGTCCCAGGTATGATCCAGCCGCATCACCTGGCTACTTACTTACTAGAAATCATAAGTTCTCAACCCTACCCCATAAATACTAAAGTCAGGATGGACAATCTGTTCTAACAAATCCTTTAGATAATTCCTATGTATACTCGAATTTGAGAACCACTAGATAGATGGTTTAGGTCATTTGCTATATGCTTATTTTCAATTTAATATCGGTTTCTTAAAAAATAATTCTAAGATTAAAAAAACTCCTAGGGATGGGGAGAGAGGCCTTCCTCTAGGAGACTGTTTTGGAAAAGAATGAGTCAATTAGGTAAAATAATGGGAATTTAAGGAAATTGTTGCTATTTGGATCTCTAACTTTTAAAAAACCTATACTTTTTGGCTTTCATCTCAGTTTCCCAAGTAACACTTCTTGGTAAGACCTAGAGAAAGGACAGCCGTAAATGTTCATTTCAACTTAGTAAATATCTAAGTGCATGCTGTGTTTTAGGTACTGGGGATATAGCAGTGAAGAAATCAGACAAATCCTTGCCTTTGTTGAGTTTATTTTTTAATTTGTCTGTAGTCACAGCAAATGATGAGTATTGTATGTAGTATATTCAGAAATATAGTAATATATGTTATTAAGATTAAAGTAAAGAGGGGCCGGGCCTGGGTGGCTCAGTTGGTGAAACCTCTGCCTTCAGCTCAGGTCATTATTCCAGGGTCCTGGGATTGAGTCCTGTACCAGGCTCCCTGTGGGTCAGAGCCTGTTTCTCCCTCTGCCCACCCTCTTCTCTCTCTCTCATTAAAAAAAAAAAATAAAAAATAAAGATTAAAATAAAGGGAAATGTGTTAAGTGTTGGGGTTGCCATTTTAGAGACAGGGGAAGGTACCCCCTAAAAGTAATACTTGGTCACCTAGAAAAGATGAAGAAAATAAGACATGGTTTAAATATAAGTACTTGTTAATTTCTTAAATTAACTTTCTCTGTTTTATGGTAGTTTAGAAATATTTCAAGAATAGCAGACAGTCAACCTACTGTTAACATTTGTTGCAATGATTTTAGCTTCTTTTAATCTAGAATGAGTTGAAATTGTTGAGTAAGAAGTAGAACATGCTTTTGTTTTGTAGTGAATGGCATTACTGAGGAAGCTGATCCCACCATCTACTCTGGTAAAGTCATTCGCCCCTTGAGGAGTGTTGATCCAACACAGACTGAGTACCAAGGAATGATTGAGATTGTGGAGGAAGGTAAAACTTTTAAAAAACCTATACTTTGTCAGATACGTTGGGGGTGGTGCAGTTCTTTTTGGATTCCTTAAAAACTGAAACTAAGGAAAAGGGATTCTTGTCTCTCGGCCAAAGCGCTGCATTTTCATTTTTGGCTTTTTTCTCCACACCTTCAGTAATTCTCTCAGTTCTGGTACCATTCCTTATCCCTAGGAATTAGCACCAAAATGACAACTTTGGGGGTACCTAGGTGGCTCTGGTCATGAGTTCAAGCCCCGAGTCGGGCTCCACTCTCAGTGTGGAGTCTGCTTGAGCTTCTCTCTCCTCCCAGTCCCACTCATGTGCGTGTACACGCACATGTGCGCTCAAATACATCTTTTAAAAAAAAAAGACTACTTTGTACATAAAATAAGTTTGCAATAGGGGTGGTAGTAGGAACCAATGGATGATTAGTATAGCTAAATTACATAATGATGGGGTTGGTGAGAGGGTTTGAATTTCCGACCAAAGATAATAGCTTGGTTCACAAAGAGAAAAAATATTGTGTCATATAAGTGTCAAAGAGCCCGAAGTGGGGAAGAACAGGTCGTTTGAGAGAAAGAAATGAACCTTGATAACATGTTCCTTTTACCATATGAGGTCTTTAGGAGTTTGTTTTACACAGAACCTCAAAACACCCATTTCCCACCTACCCACCTCAAAAACCCTCCAAATAGGAATAGATTTTATAGCAAATCACTCTTACTTGAATCACTCCTTTTGTTAATTTGGGTCTAATTCATATTAATTTAAAATAAACTTTGTTCTGCTTTCCCACCTTTACTTGTGGTTAAATACACTGTTTAAAAAAAAAAAAAAATCACTCAGTATAGATCTGGCTTTTTACAAATCAGTATTTTAAACCAATGCCATGATACCATACTCCTAAAAGGGCTGTGGGGGCTAGGCAACTTATTAAATTGTCCTTCTTCCTCCTCTGTAAATGCCACTTATTTTGTGTTCCAGTCCCCAATCCATTTATTCTTCACCACTGGCTCTAGATACAGTCCAAAGCAAGGATTTTATGGAAGAGGAAACTTTCCTGAAATCTATAAGCCTAGAGGTTTTTGAGACTAGACCGGTCACATTTTCCCACTTGTTGATGAGAACAGTTCTTTTGTTCAGGAATAAAAAACTTTGTATAAGACTGTGGACTTTGAAGTAGGGCAAGCCTGGATCTGAAAACCAGCTCTTGTACTTCCTAGCTATAGAATCTTAGACACATTACTTAAATCTTTCCTAGCTCAGTTTCTTCATCTTTGAAATGAAGATAACTTCAATCTAAGGTTCTGGAAATACTAAATATGAATCTATAAGTGTTTAATAAATGGTAGTTAGTATTAACACAGCTATATCACACCAGGTATCTCTAATCCTACATGACTTACCTGTTGGATGTGTATCCCAAAATTTGTGGTTCCTGTATGTTGTGGTTTTTTTTTTTTCTAATTATTTTATAACTTTTTTTAAAAGATTTTATTTATTTATTTGACAGAGATCACAAGAAGGTAGAGAGGCAGGCAGAGAAGGTGGGGGGGAAGCAGGATTGCTGCTGAGCAGAGAGCCCAGTGCGGGGCTCGATCCCAAGACCCCAGGATCATGACCTGAGCTAAAAGGCAGAGGCTTAACCCGCTGAGCCACCCAGACGCCCCAGGGTTCCTATATGTTTGAGAAGACAACCTTCACTTACCCTATAATCATCAAGAGAATTATTAAAAACATTTCCAATTCTGAAGCTTCCTCTTCCACCTGATGGTTTTCTTCTCTTCATTTTTGTTGATTCAGTGGCTTTACCATCCTGGTGAACTGATAAGCAGCTGAACCTTTGGCATGGTTTTTATCCAGCCTGCACTGACCTACAGCCAACATTTTTTATTTACTCTTTTAATTTTTATTATTTATTTATTTGTTCGTTTATTTTTAAGTAGGCTCCGTAAGTGCCATGGGGCACAACGCAGGGCTTGAACTCAAGTCGCTGAGATCGAGAGTCAAACGCTTAATCAACTTAACCCCCAGGGCACCCCAGCCAACTTTTTCCTCTAAGGAAGAGCTCTACAAAACTATGGTGGCTTGTTTCTGTAAAGAAAGGTGTCTTGAAACACATTAATTTATATATTGTCTTTGGTTGCTTTCTCACGGCAACAGCAAAGTTGTGTAGTTATGACAAGCGCAGGATGACCTGCGACCCTAAAATGTTTACTGTTTTTTAAGAAAAAGTGTGCTGACCTCTGAACTGGGAGAAAAGTACCAATTGGTTTGAGGGAGCCACAGTCAGAACAAAGAAAAGATGTAGAATGCCAAAGAAATTTATCCACATTGTTTTTGCCTGTTCCTGACTTGTTTAATGCCCTGTTAAGTGTGGGCCAGAAGTATTTTCATCTGGTTGGCTAATAGTGTGGAGTGGGGAAGAAGATAATCCAGTGGATCATGTTAGCAACCCATTGTGCTTAAAACACCCAGATATTTAGGTAACGAGATTGTGAGTGATAGTGTTATTTTTAATTTTGTAAGTGTAGTTTAAAACTGTTTATTAGGGGTACTTGGCTAGCTCAGTGTAAAGAGCATGTAACTCTTGAACTCAGGGTAGTGAATTCAAGCCCTATATTGGATGTAGAGATTACTAAAAAGAAAAAAAAAAAAACTTTAAACTATTCATTAAGCTGGTGAAGTACTGCAAGTTCTCACTTTTTTCATGATAGTATTTCATTGAAGCTTTATGATAAAAATTTCTCAGGTATGAAAATCTTTTTAGGAACATAATGCATTTTTAGCAATTTACTTATTAATTTATGAGGAACATCAGCATAGGACCGTTGTGAAATACTAGTTTTTAGACTTTGTATCTATTTCTCCTTACAGGGGATATGAAAGGTGAGGTCTATCCATTTGGCATAGTTGGGATGGCCAACAAAGGGGATTGCCTGCAGAAAGGGGAGAGTGTCAAGTTCCAGTTGTGTGTCTTGGGCCAAAATGCACAGACTATGGCCTACAACATCACACCCCTGCGTAGGGCCACAGTGGAGTGTGTAAAGGATCAGGTAAGTGGTAGTATCTCTGGATCTGAACTTGATCCTTTTATTAGTTGGTAAACAAGTGTTAACCAAAACCTTGAAATTTTTTCAGCCAAGGGAAAACTGCCTATATTCACTTGGTTTTTATTTGTTCCACCCCTTTTTCAATGATTTGAGGTAGTTTGTAAAAAATATGAAAAAAAAACACATGAAGAAAATGGCGATACGAGCAAAAAGAATGTAAAGAGTATTATTTATATTACATGACTGGAAAATGAATTTGGAGTGAGATATTTCAGAATAGAACAAGATTTTGTATACTTTAGCTTAGAGCTGCTTTTGCAGACCACACAAAGAAAGCTGTGTAAAAATGTTTATAAAATACACTTAGGGCAAACAAAACTATTCCTAATATTAAGATCTCAGGGTTTTTTTGTTTGTTTGTTTTTGTTTTTGTTTTTTGTGGGTTTTTTTTGCCTAATTCAAAAACTCCATATACTATATGAAGACACAAGCCAACATTTGTCTCAGTCATGCTATGATAGATTGAATGGCAGTGATTTCAAAGATTTCTTCCCTGACAAGTTTTTTGGACCCATATCTTACATTCTAGCACAGGCAAGTCAACATTAATATACCATGTTTTATAAATCCCATTCTAGTTAGGTTCAGGCAGCGTACTTCACCCAGAGTGAGGTACTTTTCCCCCTTGTAATATGTCTCCCCCCTTTTTTTTAAAGCTATCATTGTCTTTCCTTTTTTTTTTTTTTTTTTTTTTAAGCTTTTTTTTTCCCCCCCTCTTCCCCCAGTTTGGCTTCATTAACTATGAAGTAGGAGATAGCAAGAAGCTCTTTTTCCATGTGAAAGAAGTTCAAGATGGCATTGAGCTACAGGCTGGAGATGAGGTGGAATTCTCAGTGATTCTTAATCAGCGCACTGGCAAGTGCAGTGCTTGTAATGTTTGGCGAGTCTGGTGAGTTTGTTGTTGTTGGGCTGATGAATTCCCTGGACTGCCTTTAAACTTTCGTAAACTCTGGTTTATCATGCTTCCTCACCTTTCATCACAGCTTTTTTTTATCCTGCCACTTTCTGGTTATTTCTTGATCTTTTCTGTGTCTTTTTTTTTTTTAACCTCTAGTCTTCATTGTCTAAATTTTATAGTCTTACACATCTGTCCCAATGAAACATTAATTGGGTACATCCTATGTATTAGAACTTAGATACAGTAAGATTATGTAATCCTTGTTCTTAAAGGTTCTGTTTAGCTTTTTCTTTTCATTAAGCCATTTATATGCTGCTTAAAATTCTAACTTTGTAGTCTCTATTTTTTTCAGTGTTTTAAATCTGTAATGTTACCATGAGAGGAGCTGGGAGTCTCTTGAAATATTTCTTCGTATTTAACTTTTCTAAGGCTTTTCACATTCACTGCCTCATTTTGTGGAACTGGTTTTTCTAGTTGTAGATTAGATGGGATGAGGGATGACCCTCACCCAAATGATTCTTCCAGTTCCTCTGTAGTAATAAACCTTGAGTTCAGAATAAAAACAAACAAACTTGTCTGTCCTGTCTTGCTAGCTAGCTGGCTAGGTGAGGCAAGAGTCCCTTATTATAACTGAGTCATTTGGGGGTAGTTAGATAGAAAACATACTCCTCTGCAAGTGCTTGCTTTCTTCCTACCAAGAGTTGTTTCTTCTCACCTCTTGACTTCATTGCAGTGAGGGCCCCAAGGCTGTTGCAGCTCCACGACCTGATAGGTTGGTCAATCGCTTAAAGAACATCACCCTGGATGATGCCAGTGCTCCTCGCCTAATGGTTCTTCGTCAGCCTAGGGGACCAGATAACTCAATGGTATGAGGGTGTACAAGGTTTGGGGGTGGGTAGGGGCAACTGACCTGTATGCTACTCAGGGTCTTGTTTCGGCATAGCACAGAGCTTAATGAAGCAGGAAAACTTCAGGATTCTCTTTCACTACTCAGTATGCTTTTAACTAGTTAAAACTCCCTACTCATCTGTTCAGCCCCTAACAATAACAGATTGCTCATAATGAGCACATTTCTTGATCTTTCGAACAGATTTTAGGTAATAGATCAGGAGGGCTTACTATGGATTTCCTCCTCTGAGAAAGAAATGGTGGTGGTTACAATGATTACAAGTAATGCTTTATAGTAATTAACTGCAATTTTACTTTTTCACAGGGATTTGGTGCAGAAAGAAAGATCCGTCAAGCTGGTGTCATTGACTAACCACATCTACAAAGCACATCATTAATCCACTATGATCAAGTTGGGGGGATTCTGGTGAAGGGTTCTGAATATCTCCCTCTTCATCCCTCCCAAAATCTGGAATACTTATTCTATTGAGCTATTACACCAGTTTTAACACCTTCCTCGTGTTATGTTTAAAAAAATAAATAAATTTAAGAAAACCATTTTAAAATTATGCACAGTTGCAGCCTGGAAAACTTAAGGTGGCGCCTTATAGTATCAATTTTAGGAGCTTTATTTGGTGCATTTAACGCAACTGGTAATTGCAAAATCCACTTCGCCTGTGTAAGTGAAAAATATAGACTGTTATCTCGTTGGCCCTATGAAATTCTGCACTTGGTATTTAGTATATACTCTACCTTCATTACTATCTGGCAAGATGTTCTGCCTTAGCACGCAGTTGCGTTCTTTTCCTTTTCTTTCCTGTTCATTATGCTTTAATCCTGAGGACCATATGAAGGTAGAATATATTAAAAATTACAAAAATTATAAAAATTTGTATAGGCAAACCATTTCCTTAAGTTGATGGCCAAATGTTAAAATGTTATTTTTCATATCATTTATAATCTTGTCACAGTCCACTTAACGAAGTTTGGTTAGATTTCAGTGAAAATTATCTTCCAGAGTAGTTTCTTTTTTCCTGGGATTGGGGAGGGGGGGTAATTTTACTACAATTAGTATGTATGGTGCAGAATTTCATGCAAATGAGGTGTGCCAGCAGTGTGGTAATTTAATCGTATTTAAACAAAAACAAAACAACAACAAAAAAAAAAAGACGAATGCACAAACTTGCTGCTGCTTAGATCACTGCAGCTTCTAGGACCCAGTTTCTTTTACTGATTTAAAAACAAAACAAAAAAAAATAAAAAAGTTGTGCCTGAAATGAATCTTGTTTTTTTTATAAGTAGCCGCCTGGTTCCTGTGTACTGTGAAATACAGGCACTTGACCCCTGGTGTAGCTTCTGTTCGACTTTATATCACGGGAACGGATTGATCTGATTTCTTGGCCCTCATCTTGAATTGGCCACATCCAGGGTCCCTGGCCAGTGGACTGAAGGCTTTGTCTAAGATGACAAGGGCAGCTCAGGGGATGTGGGGGAGGGAGGGCGCTTTTATCTTCCCCGTTGTCATTTGAGGTTTTGATCTTCTCTGGGTAAAGAGGCCGTTTATCTTTGTAAACACAGAACATTTTTGCTTTCTCCAGTTTTCTGTTAATGGCGAAAGAATGGAAGCGAATAAAGTTTTACTGATTTTTGAGACTCTAGCACCTAGCGCTTTCATTTTTGAAACGTCCTGTGTGGGAGGGGCGGGTCTGGGTGCGGCCCGCCGCGTGACTCCTGGGTCGGTGGCCCACGTGGCCGGGGCGGGGACTCTGGCGCCCCGGGCGCCGTCTGATTACGTAGCGGGTGGGGCCGGAAGTGCCGCTCCCTGGTGGGGGCTGTTCATGGCGGTTCCGGGGTCTCCAACATTTTTCCCAGTTGTGGTCCTAAATCCGTCGGAAGCGGAGGCAACGAAGCTTGAGGTAAGGTTGCGTGGTGTGTAGCGCTCGTCTTTGGAGCATACAGGCGCCTCGTTGTTGCCAGGAATCGAACGGAGTCTGCAGGCTGGAGACAAAGGCCCTTGGGCGGGGGTCTTTAGTTTTGAGCCCTCCGGGGGAGATCTTTGGAGACTGGCGGGGGTGTAAGACTAGGGGACGGCCTGGAGGCTGCCCCGCAGTAGCTGAGAAGTGCGGGAGGAGTAGGAAGAGGGTATTCCTTTACCTTGGGCTGAGGGCGGGGCCCGCGGACTTGAAAATAGAGCTAGGTGGGGGTAGCTCGGCGACTCCCTAGAATTCTGAGGCCTGCGGTAACCTGCGACTCTTTTTGCACTCCTGAATCACTTTGAGAACCAAGTGGAGGGTCACGTGTCTGGAACCGATAGATTTCAAACTCGGGCTTTAGATACTATTGATTATGGAAGGCTTTGAAGTACTGTAGTTGTGGCTCGCCCATTAAACCTAATTGCTGCTTTCCCACAGGTTCTTGCTGGTGTGAAATGACTGAGTACAAACTGGTGGTGGTTGGAGCAGGTGGTGTTGGGAAAAGCGCACTGACAATCCAGCTAATCCAGAACCACTTTGTAGATGAATATGATCCCACCATAGAGGTGAGGCCCAGTGGTAGTGCGCTGACCCTACCTCTGACTTTTTTGGTTCACCCGTACACCCACCTTTTGCTGTTCATTATCTAAAGGAATAATCAAGAGAGAAAGTAAAAGTTATTTGGAGTAGTGCGTTCAGTAATACAATAAGGAAGCTTTCCGTGTTTGTGGAGAAGAGTTCAGGAGTTCAAGAGTTCTTCATAGCAGCTAAAGATTTTCTTTAAAAAAAACCTGATAATGTAATAGTTTAGTAAACTCATACTCATTGTTGAACTCATGACATCTCTGTTAAACACAGGCCATAGGAATAATAGGATGGAGATAAAAGTTTCAAGGATCAGGTGATCCTTCACTAACTAAAATTCTTCAATTTTAGTTAGCTGGCTGAAGCAACTGAGACTGGGCTGGAGTAGAAAGAATAAGAGATTTTGAGTCACTGCCTAGATTTCTTTTGGTCCCTGTTTGCAGTTTATTTAGTTACGTTATATTGAGCAAATCACTTAAACTCTGGGCCTCATTTTCTCATCTACTAAATTACCATAAACATGTTCAGCCTGTCACACACAGGGATGTTCAGTAAAATCAGTATATTTTTTGTATGAGTTCATGTTATAGATTGGCTTGAATAATGGCATCTAAGTTCCTTTAAATAAAAGGTTTTGTTTATTCAGTTTAGAAATGTCTGATTAGAGATTATTTTATTTTAACCCACATCCTGGTCTTCCTAAGCCCCAGCTATTTAATGTTTAATGGAAGCTAACTAACATAGCCATTATTAAAAATCAGTCTTCAGTCTTTGGAAGAAATTTCATTTTAAGTGTAAGTACTCATTTAAGCTTTAGTGTTAATAGTTAGAACCTTTTTATATTTTTCTGGGTTTTATT
The DNA here is from genome assembly GCF_030435805.1 of Mustela lutreola. Classification (NCBI taxonomy): domain Eukaryota; kingdom Metazoa; phylum Chordata; class Mammalia; order Carnivora; family Mustelidae; genus Mustela; species Mustela lutreola. Next base: position 98,159,409 of record NC_081299.1, on the reverse strand, counting down.
TATTGAAGGGGAATGTACATACAGTAAAATACACAAATGGTAAAATACACACAGTGACTTAAATATTTGTATATACTTACATAACCACCAGTCAGGAATATAGACAGTTTCCAGTGTCCCAGAGAGTTCTCCCATGCCACTTTCCAGTCAATAAACCCCCAGCCTGCCAGGAAATAACCACTTCTCTGACTTCTGTTACTGTAAATTAGTTTAAATTGTGCTCATTTCTTCGGCATATTCGTACACTTAGCCATATTTCATGCTTTGAACAAGTTTTGTCAATGCGAATGCTGTGTTAATTTCAAAGTACATTACAGTCCCACTGTATGCATGACAGAGGCACTGATCAATGAACTGGGAAACTAGGTCACATTCTGTTTCTGGAGCCAGATCTTTACCAAGAGTGATGGGTTATATTCTTTGAACTGAATTCCCAAAACATGAGTATTAAGATACAAATAAAATTTTGGCCTCAGAACCAAATTGTGAACTTTTAAAATGTAAATATATGTGATCTATGTGTGTTTTTCCTTCTTAGGAAATATAGCTGTAAATCTTGTTTGGCACACTTAGGAACTTGATTCAGGAATATTTCCCAAAGGTAAAAATTCACCATGATGAGAAAAGTATTTTCATTTTATAATCTTGTCTGGAATAAAAAAATTTGTGTGTTTAGTCATAAACACAAATGACACCGTGTCTAGGGCCAGGTATAATTGGTGGAGGTATATTTAGAACTTTGAATATACAGTAAATAAGTAAGAAAAGTCCACTTTGTACGTTAATGAAACACTGTGAAACTGAATCTCTAATCTAACTGCAATAGAGCTGTCTTTTGAATTACCACACTTTTGCATCTTTTCCAGGAACAGAATGACCACATTTTTCTTTTTACAGGCTAGGATTTGGGGCTTTTTTCCCTAGGGTGACATTAAGTACTTTCTGATTGTGATTATATATGAGGAGTTTGAGGGATAACCAGAGAGATGGAAATAAACTTAGGTAGGAGCTTATCTTACCTTGGCAATAGCATTGCGTTCCCTATGCTTTCTAATAAAAATGAAATCTTCCTCTCTCCCTGCCGTCTCCCACCCTCCATACCCCCAGGATTCTTACCGAAAACAGGTGGTTATAGATGGTGAAACCTGTTTGTTGGACATACTGGATACAGCTGGTCAAGAGGAGTACAGTGCCATGAGAGACCAATACATGAGGACAGGCGAAGGCTTCCTCTGTGTATTTGCCATCAATAATAGCAAATCATTTGCAGATATTAACCTCTACAGGTACTAGGAACATTATTTTTTCTGAAAGGATGATCTGTAAGTGTATTCTGAAGCTTTGTAGGGTGGGGGTGGGGGGATGAGGGTACCACACTAGGGAAGATAGTGTTTTTTGATTATGAGAAGAGTCGGCTTCGGTTTGTCTAACATTGAGGTTCTGGGTTATAACTGAAAGTTAATATTGGAGGTTATGTAATAACACGGCTAGAATGTGTGATAACACTTAAATGAAGTGCTGATTGGATTATTCGGATTATTCAGGTTATTGGATTACCCACTTGCTGATTGGATGATTCAGAACCAGAGGTGATGGTATGAAGATCACACAGGAATTTCAGAAAGGAAAACATGTCTGAGAGTCCTCAGTCATGGAAGAGAGAAGATGATAGGAAGAAATGAGTGGGAAGTAAATAAAGAGGAAAGATGGTCTTTCTCAGTAAAACCATTTCAAAGATCACTCAGACCATAAGAAATTCTAGTACAACATCCTTGTTTTACGGAATCAGAGGTAGAGTTGCAGGAAGTGGTTTGTTAGGTTTTTGGAGTCATGGCTGTTACCAGTAGCAGAGCCAGGACCAAAAACCCAGGACTCCTTTCTCTTAGCTCCGTATTCTTTGAGCAGAGTAATATAACAGGTAGAAACTTGGCTCCGTCATCTATTATCCATGGGACTTTGGGGCAAACTACCAAATGTCTGTGCCTCAGTTTCCTTATCAATAGTATGGAGAGAATACCAAGAGTTGTTTTAAAAATTAAACAAGTAATAAACATGTTAATCACCCAGAAAAGCGTGTAGCACATAGTTAGTTCTATGCAAGTGTTCTTCCTATGGCCTGCAGTGCTGGCTTGTGCTTGATCCGTGTGATGTCTGCTCAGAGAAACAGGCTAGCCCAAAACTGACTTTTTTTCCACCTAAACCTGTTCTATTTTCCATCTGGTCTCTGGAAGTAATAGCAATATGTAGTAAGATTTCCAACACTTGACAAGCATCTAATATTTGTTGAATTTCTAAAAGTCATTTTTCCTCTTTGGCTGTCTTGACTTACATTATGCTTTAAACACTGCCATTACAGAAAAGGTCAGTTTTAGAGCTAGCCAGTGTGACACCAGTTCAGCACATGACCATGTCTGTAATCCAGGGGTAGCATCTGGAGCAGTACTGTGCTGTATGGTGGCCACAATTTTATGTGCTTATTTCATTTTTTTTTTTTTTTAAAGATTTTATTTATTTATTTGACAGAGAGAGATCACAAGTAGGCAGAGAGGCAGGCAGAGAGAGAGAGAGGAGGAAGCAGGCTCCCTGCTGAGCAGAGAGCCCGATGCGGGACTCGATCCCAGGACCCTGAGATCATGACCTGAGCCGAAGGCAGCGGCTTAACCCACTGAGCCACCCAGGCGCCCCAATGTGCTTATTTCATTTAATTAAAGTTAAAGAAATTGGAAAATCAGTTCCTTGGCCACATAGCAACTGATTCCTCAAGTGTCCAACAGCTGCATGTGACTAGTGGATGTAGTTGGGACAGCATAGATAGAGAACCTTCCCACCATCGTGAGAAGTTCTGTTAGACAGTATTGGTCAGGAGAATCTAGAGCAGTTGTTTCCAAACTGCTGTGTGCTATGTTGTCTTTGTCATTGAAGGGAGTGCTGTAAGTTGGGAGTTGCAGATCTTTCCCCTTTTAGTAAGAGCAGTTTTGGTGTTTTCTGTTTTGTATCTTGGACTTCCAGCTAATATTGTTTGAAGAAAATGTCTGAATACTACCCAACTAGAGAAGTGGATAGACTGTCTTTCATTAAATACTGTTACTTTGAAGAAAACCTCAGAAGCTTATTTTGAGACAGTAAGCTTTATTTTCTATACTTCAGATCTTAATCTAGAGTGTGATTTCAAGTTGCCAGTTAAATCCAGAGCCAAATTCTTTGGAAAATGAAGGGGCCTAACAAGGGTATGTGTCAAAAGGTAGAATTGCCATCCATTTCCACCAGAAGGTGAACCAGTATTTGGCTTCCCTCTCGCTACATCAAGTCTAAACCAGTCAACGTAGTATGCTTGGTCTTTTATCATTAGTGGGGAGGGGAGGAGTAAAAAGTAAAACTCCATACTAGAAGCTAATAGGGCTAGATAAAATTCATTAGAACCTTTGTTGTTCTAGCTGCTCATTCCTTCCTAAAAACCTATTTCTAGGTTAGGATAACATATTCTTTTTTTTTTTAGGGAGCAGATTAAGCGAGTAAAAGATTCAGATGATGTACCTATGGTGCTAGTAGGAAATAAGTGTGATTTGCCAACAAGGACAGTGGACACAAAACAAGCCCACGAACTGGCCAAGAGTTATGGGATTCCATTCATTGAAACCTCAGCCAAGACCAGACAGGTATAGCAAAGCTTTGAGCATCTGGCAAGCATTTGTTGAGTGCAGAAAAGTTTGACTGCTAGAGATAGGAGCCGCGTTCTTTATTGTTAATTTTCAGTATTCTGTTTTTTTAATCTTCAATTTAACCCAAAATGAACTGATGAATATTCTGGTGTGGTATTTTACTCCCACCTTAACATGCTAATATTACTTAACATTACTAAAATGAGGACCCTTGATTAAAATAAGTATAAACATTAGACCTTTCTCCATCAACCCCAGATACAGTTTAGGGCTTTTGCTCTCCTGAATGGAATCTTAGATCTGGTAGTTCTGTATGCCCCACATTACCCATTTTCCTGTGCTTGAATGTTATTTTTGCAAAATACTGCCATTTGTATATCAGGCTGTTGAGGTGTTCAGTAGAATGCTAAGTTTGCTGTCCTCTTCCTAAATCACCCTATTTCATCAGCTAATTGGAATTTTAAATCCACTAAAGAAGTACAAATGAGAGAGCTTACAACTTGGATTGTGTCTATTAAGCCATCCTTACCCTTTTTTTTTTTTAGGGTGTCGAAGATGCCTTTTACACACTGGTAAGAGAAATACGTCAGTACCGAATGAAGAAACTCAATAGCAGTGATGATGGAACTCAAGGTTGTATGGGGTTACCTTGTGTGGTGATGTAACAAGGTGAGCATGTTGTGGTCTCCTGACATTATTATCAATTTTATTAATTTAGCATCAGGAAATTTGGAGGAAATTGCTATTATTTTTTTCCAGTGGTGCTATTTAACTGAGAGTTTCTGCTCACTTACAGTTATAAAACATTTTCCTTATGACACCTTTTCTGAGAGTACTGAAGTCTAAACTGCTTTTAAAGCATTTAAGTAGGCTACACCTGGGTGGCTCAGTTGGTTAAGTGTCTGCCTTCAATTCAGGTCATGATCCCAGGGTCCTGGGATCAAGTACCACATCAGGCTCCCTGCTCAGAGGGAAACCTGCTTCTCCCTCTACCTGCTGCTCCCCTTGCTTGTGCATGATCTCTCTCTCTCCCTGACAAGTAAATAAATAAATAAAATCTTAAAAATATATATATATAAAGCATTTAAGTAATTTTATAGACATTATTACACTTTCAATAATACTAGAAACTAGAAGACATTATTATGAAAAGTACATACTTTACCATATTCTTGGCACTGATTAGGAGTTTGAAGAACTGCTACATGAAACCTGATTATAATGACCTGGTATGTGTGCTTTTCTTATAGATACTTTTAAAAAAAGTTCTAGCATCAGAAAAGAGCCACTGTCAAGGTAGGACAAGTTTGGAAATGAGTATGTTATTATTCGTGTTAATTTCTTAAGCTTGTTTTTCTTACTTTCTTTATATGTCACTTATACAGATTCTGTCTTTATTTTAGCTGCACTGACACCCTGGTCCTGACTTCCCTGGAGGAGAAGTATTCCTGTAGCTATCTTCAGTCTCACAGAGAAGCGCCTATTACTTCCCCAACTCTCCGTAGATCAGTACAATATTCTCTATTTGAGAAGTTCTCTGAATAACTACCTCCTCACTTGGTTGTCTGACCAGAGAAATGAACCTCTTGTTACTTCCCACTGTTTTCCACCCTGGGTTCTCCCCCAACATAAACAAACCTCCGCCATCCCAGGTTTTTCATCTGAAAAGTAATTCATGCTCTGAAACAGAGAACCAAACTATAGACATGAAATTCTGTAGGAAACAATGTCTTGAGCTCTAAAGTAGCAACTGCTGGTGACTTTTTTTTTTCCCTTTTTACTGTTGAACTTGGAATTATGTTGGTTTTTGGAGAAATGTCATAAATTACTGTTTTGCTGAGAATATAGTTAAGTTGCCATTTGGTTTGTTTGTGATGTCTTTGGCTATAGTCTATAACTTGGCATCTGCTTTGCATTCATAAATAGGCAAGTGAATACTGACTTTTGAGTCTATCCTAGTGTTCTCGACTTTCACATAATTAAATCTTAACTCTTGCAGCAAAGTGCCTTTTTTCTTAGGAGTGGTTTGTAGTCTTGCTTTATAATATTTCAGTGGATAGATGTCTCAAAAATCATTATACTTGGAAATGAATTTCTGAGATACATCTATGATCTGTCTATGTTTGAGGGAAAGACATACCGATGTGATAGCAGATGCCATTTCTTCATTGTATGAGGTTGGATTTCCAGAGACCGGATTTGGGTCTCTTCCAAGAGAAAGGTGAAACTGGAAAAAATGATGAATAATTTCACTTAATTTTTACCTAATTTCTACTTTTTTTGGGGGGGGGGATGGGGCAGGGAGTTGGTTACCACTTACAAAATGTATGCAATTTGTTTCTTCCAGCTTACTGATAATGAACTTCCATTCATATTTAAATTTAGGTCATATCTGAAAGCTCCACATTTGCAGGTGTTCTAAATTGTAATAGTTTAATGCAGCTTTAATAGCTTTTATTAATGATTTTCAAGCCTCAGATGTATTAACAGACACTTTTACTTTATATCATGGTATTTTAATGATGTGTATAACTGCCCTCGTTCCCCTCTCACTCCACCCTCTCCCTCGTCCCACCACAATGGCAGCATGGTTATTTCCGTTGAGTAAAGCATGGTGCTGACAGACCAGGGTCACAGTTTCCAAACTTGAGCAAGCCAGTTAGCCTCACAGAGAGAGAAATTCTTCCATGTTTGCTCACTGCACCAGTAACTTCAGCTAGTAGTTTTGCCAGATGCACACTGTTAGTCCTGCAAGGAAGGAAGAGGTCAGTTAGCACAAATCCTTCACCATGGCTGGAAAAACTTGCCATCTTGTGGATGGTCAGCCTAGAGGTTTTTATAAATAAAATATTTAGACCTTTTTAGCCATGTGGAAAGTCTGAATTAAACCCTTTTTTCTTTTCATTATTTTGAGAATGAGGATGCCTCAGATCAAAATTTTTAGAAGTTTTCTCTATTGATAAGTGTTCTTTGAAGGATGCAAAACAGTATGTTAATGAATTAGTCTGTGCATACCAGATATATAAGCTGATGAGTTTGTTCAGAACAAGAAGTTGCCTTTCTATTGAAATCGTCATTTGAGAAGGGAATCGAAAATAGAATGAATTGTTTGTTATGAGGATTTGGAGTTAGGGCTTTTCCATTTGCAGATAATTTCATGGTAATTCTAATGAAAAGTAGACTCGATACTTCTGATAAATGACTAGTTACAAAATGGCCACTTTCTGTTCTGGTCTTAGATGTGTAAATTCTTACTGAGGGCCTCCATCTTCGAAAATGAATTTTCCTTTAAGTAAACTCCACATTACCTTGAAATGAATTCCAAAGATGGGAAGAAACGTCAACTGTGCCCAGAGTGGAATAAATCCAGAGAGTTGTGTTCCTTTGCGTTAATTTTGAGACCTTTCACATACTGTCAACATCTGTAAACAAAAACTGCTGCTGTGCTTCAGCTCCTTGGGGAACACTGCTGTGTAATTTTCTCAAGGATGGATCGAGGCTTGTCGCCTCCATCCTTGTCATTGTCTTCCACCTCTTCCTCCTCGTCCTCTGGTCTGCTCTGTGTGACTCACAGCAGGACTTTTCTTTTTTTTTTTTTTTTTTTTTTTTTTTTAAATATCAAATTTAGGGGAAAAGATACTCATTTTAGCCCTTACATGGATGAACCTTATAGTTTTTTCAAGTATGTTCTAAGCACAGATGTATCAAAATGGGGCCAAAATTCAGACTTCAGAATTTTCTTTTAATAGCTTCTTAAGAAGTTACATGTAGGTGTGAATTTTGGCACAATAGAGTGACAAACTTAGGGTTAAATGCTGAATGACTTCAGTTGGTGTGAAGTAAAGTGTGGTTTTTTTGAATATGTTTGTAATTGCTGAAAACAGTTCTAGTTTACCTCAAAGTCTGAAAGTCTCTTTCCCCGAGTTAAGTGCCTGGCCAGCTGTTAGAAATTACATACTACTTTATGTGTGTTTGTGTTTTAAAGGTTGCACCTTCAAGAGTGTGAAAATGTTCTGTCTAAAGGCTACCATGCCTAATCTGTAAATGAAACTGTTAAGTGCTGTATTCGCTCCAGCAGCATACTCTAGAATGTTACTTGGTAATATAATATCGTACTTATTACAGTTTTCACTTTAGTGTAATAGGTAAAATTATCCTCAGTATGTATTTTAGTTGGCCCATGTTTAGTCTTTCATCATCATTTAAACTGCTGTGAATTTTTTGTCTGACTTGAATTGAAAGCAAGGATAGAGAAACACTTTTAAAGAGATATTTTGTTTTTTTCCCATTCCAGAATTGGTGAGCATAATCATTGCTTTACATTTACAGTCATGAACTCTCAAGCCGGCAGCTACAACCAAGAACCAAAAAATGGTGCATTCTGCTTCTTGTAATTCATCTCTGCTAATAAATTATAAGAAGTGAGGATAATTAGGGAAGATATTTTATTTAGGTGGTTTCTATAAGCAGGGGACTATAATTCTTGTACATTATTTTTCATCTTTGCTGTTTCTTTAAGCAGTCCAATGTGCCACAAAATTTATCTTTAAGGTTTTTTCCTGTAAGAATTGTTTTAAAAGTGTTCTCATTATCAGAGTAGTTGTAGATATGTTTCAGAATGTAACTGGTGATTCTTAAAGGCCCAAGAACTGACCTAAGAAGCAACTGTATGAATTCTACTCTGGAGGGAATGGCAGATCTCAATGGAAATTGTATGACTTTCATATTTCTGTGCTATCGAGTATAGGTAAAAATACCAGTTGTGCAATTCTGCTGTTAAACAGGAATTATTGGCCTCCTCGGCCCTAAATAAAAAGGGCTGATATTTTAAGTTGACTATTTTATTGTAAATTAATCCATCCTAATTTTTAAAAATTTGGTTGAATGTTTTTCTTGTTAAGTGTTTAAAAAATAAAAACTGGAAGTTCTTTGCTTAGTCATAATTCTTTTTTCCACGTAAGTGCCATTATTGAAAGTTAATATCAATTTTAGACATTTGGATATGACATTTGGACAATATTTGGAAGATGAAATTCCTTATTTTATACCAACATAAAATATGTCAAAGCCTGCTTTTAAACTCTCGCGTTGGGCGTGATTCATAGCCCTGATCCACAGCTTCGTGTCAGATTCTAACATTAATATGAAGTGCTTGAAACTATCTTTGGAAATCTTTTGTCCTATTTTTGCATTACTGCAGTCTACCAATCTCAGTTATCATTAGAAGAACATCTTTGTAGGAGCCAAAGAACATGGGTTCCAACTATAATTTTACTACTCTGAACTATAGTTCACTCATTTGCAAAATAGGAAAGTTGAATTGGTGTATCTCAGATTCCCAGCCCTAATCAAGGAAATGTAGTTACTAAGAAATAAACACAAAACAAACTTTACACCTAGGACTTTCCACCTAACTCTGGCATACTGTGATTATGAGGACCTTGATTTGTTCTACCACAGATAGCATTTTAACTTTCACTTTAATTTCAAAAGAGGACAAGGATGGATGCATTAATATTTGGCTGAATTAAGCTTGAGGAAAACCAAGGTAAATTACAAAATACTGTTTCCAGTTAGGACTATTAGGAAATATAAACATTTTAAATTATAAAATGTAAATGTAAAACAGAATTACATGCTTTGTATATTTAAGACTTTTTCCCCCAAGTCAGTCACCTGTGCCTACTGTCATTTATTTTTTGCCAGTATTTGATAACCGTAGTACCAGAAAGAGGAGAGGAGAAAAGGAGGTTTTCTGGCTTCTGCTGATGGGTGCTATTCTGTTTGGCAAAGTGAAGCTATGAAGAGACAAATGATGAAAAAGTAGCCTAGGAAGCTTGTTTATTTGGAATATGTGGGACCTCTCATGCATCTCTATGCTATGAAGATTTCTGTTCTCAGAACAAGCAATACTCAAGGTCGTTAAAGGGCCAACGTAATTAGATGAGTTATTTGATAATCCATAAATATGGGTCAAGGGCCAAGAGGCCATGCTAGTGATCATTTTGCAAAACTGCTTAAGAGATGTTTCAGAGAGTGTCCATCTTCGTGACTTCAGAGCACAGGATCGATGTCCAGTATCCAAGTGGGAAATTGTGTGCTTTGTATTGCTTTAAAAATAACTTGGCAATGAAATGTGGTCAATAAAAGCAAACAGAACTCTAGGAACATACAAAATACAGGACGCAAGTATCCTTTGCAGCGTCAAAAGGAGCAACAAAAGGTTCAGATTCATGAACTGGAAGTAAACTTCATAAATTGATCATTCTTATCTGGAGATTTTTTTATTCCTGATTTACTTCACACTTGGCACCAAAACAGTTTATTAACCTACTGCATGTTCCTTTTTTTTCTTTTTTTAAGATTTTATTTATTTGACAGATCACAAGTAGGCAGAGAGAAGGGAAGCAGGCTCCCCGCTGACGAGAGAGCCCGACATGGGACTCGATCCAGGACCCCAAGATCATGACCTGAACTGAAGGCAGGGCTTAACCCACTGAGCCACCCAGGTGCCCCTGCATGTTATTTTTCAACTTAAAAGAATGAACTTAGTCTCTTAAAATAGTATAAATATTCCAGTATAAATATACAACCGACTTGTAGGAGTGTAAAAAGAGGTAGCACTCACCCAATGTTGGGAGTTAAAGTGATATTAAATGTTTCTGAAATGTTTGTAAAGATAGAGGCAACTTACAGCCAAACTGCTACGGGGGGAGGACCGGGGAGGATGTGGTTGGAAGGGAGCCTTGCCTCCTAGAGCTTTTTAAGCACAGGAGCCTGAAACATCCAAGTTAGGAGAAGTCTAGAACGGCTGCTGTGAAATGATTCAAATGGCACTATTGACCCTCTCTCTAGGAGCTATGAATGTGCGAGGTAAATACAAGATTAAAGTCTGACAGAAAACTTAAACATTATTTTAAAACATCTTACCATAAATTGATTGTCCACATTTACAACTGAGACCCAACATCCCTGATATTTTTTTAAATCAATGGAATTAAGTTTAAAGACCTCTTTGAAGTTAGATCAAGAACTCTCATAAATTTATGCTTGTTTTGCCTGTGAATTTGAGGAGTTTGACATTTAATAATTAAAGTCCAAAATGAAACTCTAGCATACGAACTAAAATTACCAAGACCTGTGCCTGTGTCACCCCATCATTCTGTATGTGGTATTGACATTTCCTCCTAGAGAACCATATTTGGAGCCCGCTGTGAAGCAGAGCCACATGCCCTAACAAAATGTATTTGGTTCATTGGCTCACTAAATTTTCCTTATGACTTACTTTCCTAATTCATTCAGCAAGTTTTTATTGAATACCTGCTATGTACTTGTGTGCCATGCTCTGGACATTGAGTAGGGAACCAGAGAGACATTGGTTCCATATTGATCTTTTAAAATAATCTGTTGAGGAGAGATCATTAAAACAAAATTTCTTAGTTGGAATTTGATGATTGTCTCCAAGACTCTACCCAGTTTTTCTGATTCCTCTCACTCCTTCCCTGTCTTTCTGAGAATGCTCAAGTCTACCCAAGATGCTCCAGAAACTGCCTTGTGCCTCATTGCCACTTGGGTCTCTCCTTTTCCAAGTTGAGCCTCTATAGAAATGGAGACTTTACATTGCTTCACAAGTTCAGAGTGCTCTTATGAACCTCATCTTATGTAATCCTCAACAACAAGGTAATACATGAATGGCCTCCATTTTACTGGTGAAAAAAACTAAATCTTAAAAATGGATTTTGGACAGCTGGGTAGCTCAGTTGGTTAAGTGTCTGCCTTCAGCTCAGGTGATGATACCAGGGTCGTGGGATCGAGTCCCACATCAAGCTCCTTGCTCATCAGGGAGCATTTTCTGTCTCTGCCTGCTGTTCTCCCTGCTTGTGCACTCTTGCTCTCTCTCTCTCTCTGACAAATAAGGTCTTAAAAAAAAAAAAAAGGATGGATTTATTTAGATTTGAGCCCAGGTCTCCTGATTCCAGATCCTGTGCTTTTTGTTTCACTTAGTAGTTTTGAAACCATGCTTCTCAAAGCTCTTTGAGTCTTACAAAGAAGTCTTCTGAGGAAGCCTGAGTGGTTGGAGCTCTGCCCTTCCTTGTCCCCCTACTTAAGCCAAAGCAGTCCACTTTCATCCACTTTTCATTTTAGGCTTTCAGTCAAGATTTGGTTTGAAGATTCCTTAAGAAAAAGGTCAAAAACCACTCGACTTCACCAATCTATTTCCACAACCATCTATCAATGGGGAATCACTAGGTCACATCCTCATGACTAGTCCAGAACCCAGTACACTCTAGGCACAGTCATGGTCATTGCACAACTAAGAAATAGTGAGGCAGGATTCAACACAGTGGTTCAAAATCCCCACTCTGGAACCAGAATCCCTGGGCTAGTAACTTGCCACTAAGCTTTGGGCACATCAACTTTTATGTATCTAAATTTCTTCAACTGTAAAATGGAGGTAATAACAGTTCCTCAAAAGACTATCGTGAAGGGGCGCCTGGGTGGCTCAGTCAGTTAAGTGTCCAACTCTCGATTTCAGGTAAAGTCATAATCTCGGGATTGTGAGATTGATCCCCACCCACAGTAGGCCCCGTGCTGGGCGTGGAGACTGCTTAAGATTCTCTCGCCCCTCCCCCTCCTGCACATGCACACCCTTCCCCCCTTCACCCCCCCAAAAAAGACTATTGTGAAAATTAAATGAATTAATACATTTTTGATTTAATATATGTTTACAAAAACAACAACCACCAAAAAGCTTGAAACAGTCCTCAGCACAAATACCATTGCACAGACCCCATAGCACACCTCCCTCTTACTTCCAACAGAATGCAGCACCCTGTTAAGTTTAGATTGTTTTGTTAAAAGCAAATTGCTGAATTTCAATTCCATTCAAGAGACAGGAAATAATGTCAGCTTGTCTCATGGAAAAGGATGAGTTTTAAAATCTGACTTCTTTATTTTTAGGCATGTATGGGAAATTATTATCCACAGGAAAATGAAGCTGAATCCAGTAAAATTCCACAGGTCTCATTATACTCCAAACAAAAACTGATTACTTAGGTATAAAGTAACTTTTCCATACCTGTAACAGGGTGACAGAAACAGTGCATAGATGCTGCTGGCAAAAGGATTGTGTTCCCCAACCAGAAGTTGTAATCCACCCATTTGCTCCCACAAGGGAACGAGGCATGTAACAGAAGACGAAGCTGATCCTAAAAGTGTACTTAGAGCCACCCTGAGCCCCATAGGTGGCTTTGGATCTCTGGATGGCATGCATGGGGGGCGGGGGAGGGGGTGGGATGAAAGGCAGGTTGGAAAGGGGTGGGACCTCCCAGTGGGTTTCACAGCAGAGAGGGAGACCTGCTAGAGCAGAACAGAAGGGCTTTGCAGACCAAAAAAGGGCAGGCAGCAGTGAGCTGTGTACAGCTGATTCCCTGTCATCCTCCCCTACAGTCTCAGGTTACAGATCTCTCTAACTCAATGAAATACAAGTGATCTCACCCTTTTAAAAATACTTGTAGGGGTGCCTGGGTGGCTCATTTGGTTAAGTGTCTGCCTTCAGCTCACGTCATGATCTCAGGGTTCTCTGATCAGTCCCTACATCAGGCTCCCTGCTCAGCCAGGAGTCAGCTTCTCCCTCTCCCTCTTCCCCCTGCTCTTGCTCGCTCTCATTCTCTCTCTCTCTCAAATAAATTTTTTTAAAAATTTAAATCTTAAAAAAAATACTTGTAAATTTGTTATTCAGAACTCTGGACATTTTCCATTGGAATAATGTTCTAAAGGATTTTTTCCTAGGTTAGCTCCAACCAATGTAGTCCTTAATATAGCTGAAGTAGTCACGTTAATAGTTTTTAAAAGAAAACAAAATAATACTTTTTTTTTTTTTTTTTTTGCTAAAAACTAAAGCAAAAAATATATATAGAGAGAGTTGAGTAAGACTAGTTTATCTTATATACTGATGCTTGAAGAAAAGCAAGCTTGGGGCTCCTGGGTGGCTCAGTTGTTCAGCATCCAACTCTTGATTTCAGTTCAGGTCCAATCTCAGGGCAGTGAGATTGAGTCCCACCTGGGGACTCCATGCTGGGCATGCAGCCTACTTAAGATTCTCTCTCTTCCTCTGCCCCTTGCCCCCCACCCCAGCTCTCTCTCCTTCTCTCTTTCAAAAAAAAAAAAAAAAAAAAGATTAAAAAAAAAGAAAATGGAAATAAGCCAATAGAAAAAGTAAAAAATCGCCATCATCCCACTCCCAGACAGAACACTCATGTAAGTTCCCCAGGTTGCTTTTCAATGTCTATAGTGATATTTAAATTAAATGCCTTTCTCTCTTTTTATTTTTCACAGAAACAAGACTATGTATACATCTTTGCACTATGTTTCCTCACTTTATCAACATTTTTGAGTGATTCCTATGTTACTATATATTCATTCACATCATCATGTTAATAACTAAGTGGAATTTTATGTGATGGTTGTACCATACTTTAATCAATCTTCTTTTACAGACAAATCCATTGTTCCCACATTTTTGGCTCTTATAATGGTTTTGCTATAATTAACATTTCTAAAATACATTTTTGAGTACTTGTATAACAATTTCCTTAAAGTCATAAAAATAAAGATTTTTTTATCAATAGATAAGCAGATTTTTTAAGGGTTTCTGATAAATGTCTGTCAAATTCCCTTCCATAAAGACTAAAATCTTATACTTCCACACCAACCCCATATGAGAATCTGTTTTTCCCATTTATTAAACATTGAGTATTATCAAAGAACTGGTTCTTTTTTTCTAATATTTTATTTATTTATTTGACAGAGAGAGAGAGAGAGATCACAAGTAGGCAGAGAGGCAGGCAGAGAGAGAGAGGAGGAAGCAGGCTCCCTGCTGAGCAGAGAGCCCGATGCGGGCCTTGATCCCAAGATCCTGAGATCATGACCTGAGCTAAAGGCAGAGGCTTACCCCACTGAGCCATCCAGGTGCTCCGGAACTGGTTCTTTTTTTATAGAAAATTCACTTCAAGTTGTATGGAATAATAGAAACAAATTATAAATTATTTTTTAAAAAAACAATAAATGTTAGGGAGTCCCTGGGTGGCCCAGTTGGTTAAGGGACAGACTCTAGATTTTAGCTGGGTTCATGATCTCAGGGTTGAGAGATTGAGCCCCCCCCCCCCCCAATTTGGGCTCCATACCGGGTGTGGAGCCTGCTTAGGATTCTGTCTCTCCCTCTCCTCCTCTCCAAAAGATAAGTCTTTTGAGATATTTTCATTAAAAAAAATTTTTTTTATTTATTTGTGATGCCAGAGTGGCTCCGTTGGTTAAGCATCTGCCTTCGGCTCAGGTCACGATCCCAGAGCCCTGGGATCGAGCCCTGCATTGGGCTCCTTCCTCAGCAGGAAGCCTGTTTCTCCCTCTCCCCTCAACTTGGGCTCTCTCTCTCCTCTCTCTGACAAATAAATAAAATTAAAGATTTTATTTAAAAAAATGTTTTTTACTTATTTATTTTGAGAGAGAGAGCGTGCATGCATACACAAGCATAGAAAATGGCAGAGAGGAAGGGAGAGGGAGAGAGACTCCACACTGAGCTTTAAGTCCATGGGGCTTGACCCCACAACCCTAAGATCTTGACCAGAGATGAAATCAAGAGTCAGCCACACAACTGACTGAGCCGCCAAAGTGCCCCAAGTTCTTTTCATTTTTTTAAGGTTTTATTTATTCATTTAACAGAGAGGGAGAGTACAAGCAGAGAGAGCAGCAGGCAGAGTGGAAAGGAGAAGCAGGCTCTCTGCTGAGTCAGGAGCCGGGTGTGGGACTTGATCCCAGGACCCTGGGATCACCACCTGAGCCGAAGGCAGCTGCTTAACAAACTGAGCCACCCAGGCGTCCCGATCTTTTCATTTTTAACTTGATGGTAAATACTTAAAATTCTTCTCTTTTCCCCGTTAGTTACACCTACCAACTTTGGACATCTCTATGTGCTAACAACTTTAGATTCACTAATCTATTTATCCAGTGAATTGGAAATATAAAAATAATACAGGGCTTAGTGCCCCTAACACTACCCCCACGTCTCAAAATGTCTCTCTGCATTCTTCTCCCTTCCTCTACTCCAGATTGAGAGGAAACAGTCCTCTCCTCTTTCGAGGGTCTTCCTCCACCTGGGCCTTCCTTCCACCTCCCCCCACATCCTTCAGGACTGGAAACTTGTTCCGTTTTTTATTGCCCACTCTCTACTTGTGTTTCTATTCCTCCATCGATAAATATGCGCCCTTGACCTGAGTTCCCTCTCCCTATCATTCTGTGTTTTCTCCTTCCACTCTCTGACATGATTAGGAAAGAAAGGTCTCCACCTCTTCACCTCCCATGCACTCTGAGCCAGAGCTGGGACAAAAAGTCCTTGAACTTGCTTTGAGGAGCTTGCTGACAGCTTCTAGCTGCCACACCTTTTTGTCTGCAACCCTGAAGCCATGCTCAGGAACCACCTTCCCTAACTCACGGTCAATGACTGAATGTGGTCGGGGTGCTAGAGTTGGGCCAATTCTGCTCCCTATAGGACTCCTCGAATGGGCAATCCTCGTGGGGAGCTCCCTATTTGCCAGACCATGACTTTCCCATACTACAGCCGGAGTCTCTTTCTACTCATCCTCCTTCCTTCCCTCTCTCCTCTTACACCTTCCTCTTGCATCACACAATGGTCCAAAGACTTCCCCTGCTAACTACTGCTCCCTCTTCTTTTATCCTTCACAGGCATTACCCCAATAAATCTCTTGTATGTCTTATTCTGCCTGGGCATCTTTTGGAAGGACCTGAATTGACGCCAACTTTCCTAATTGCCAAACCTATGAGCTATTTTCTGTCCCCTTGTGAAGTCTCACTGCATTAAACCTGTGACTCGGTTTCAGATTGCTTGTCTCTCATAGCCTCCACGATACAGTATGTTCTACTTCTCCTCCTTTGCCCCCCATCATTTCAACTCTTTCTGTGGTCTTTTCTTTCTTTCTTTTTTTTTTTCTAAGATTTTATTTATTTATTTGACAGACAGAGATCACAAGCAGGCAGAGAGGCAGGCAGGAGAGGGGAAGGGAAGCAGGCTCCCCGCCGAGCAGAGAGCCCGATGCGGGGCTCAATGCCAGGACCCTGGGATCATGACCTGAGCCGAAGGCAGAGGCTTAACCCACTGAGCCACCCAGGCGCCCCTGGTCTTTTCTTTCTATAACCAATCCTTAAATATTGGTTTTCCCTAAGAACCTATCTGTGGCCCTCCGCTCTTTCTCTGTGCAGGTCCTGTCTCAGGGATGTAACTGATTATCAGAATTTTAACCACAATCATTGCCAATGACTCACAAATCTATCTCCCACTCATGATTCTCTTCTGAGCTTCAAAGCCAAACATCCAACTGCTGACTGGACATGTCCACTCTGATGAGTTAAGCCAGATATATTGGTTTGGGCCTTATTCCTATCTATCCCCTTGTGTTATCTTCCCACCAATCACTCACAAGGAAACTTGAGACTTATTCTCAACAGCTCCTCTTCCATCACCCCCCATATCCAATTTGTGGTTTGATTGTCTTGTCCTTGAAATAGGTCACATCTATCACTACCCCCTGCAGTTCTGTAGTGATTGTATCATTTTAAGCCTTCGTGATCTTTAACCAAGATTTTCAAAAATGACCTTTTAGTGATTTTCCTTCTGCCAGCTTTTCTCTCTTTCTAACTACACTGTGGACAAAGGGATTTCCTGAAATGCAAATAGATCATATAAGAGACAGTAAAATGCAGAAGTAAAGCACAAAAGCTTCAGCTTAGGATGAATCTAAGTTCAAATCCTGACTCTGCCTCTTATTTACTGTATAACTATGGATAATCCCTTAATATTTCTAAGTCTCAGTTACTTCATTTGAAAAATGAAGATTGATAATCGTATCTGCCACAAAGAAACATTGTGAAGATTAAATGAAATAATAAACACAGGTTAGTTGGTAGAAGATATATGGTCAAAATATGTTTTCTGACTCTTTTTTTTTATTGATTGTTGTTATTTTTCAAGTAGGCTCATACCCAGCATGGAGCCCAATGTGGGGCTCACAACCCTGAGATCAAGACCTGAGCTAAAATCAAGAGTCAGACACTTAACTGACTGAGCCACCCAGGTGCCCCTTTTATTATTTCACATTGTTCCTGAAAATTTTCAGTGGTTCCCCAGTGCATTCAAAACCCTTAACATTGCATACTTGTGCCTCAGTTTCCTCCCTGTCCCTTGGCAGGCACCATTTCCCATTCTATCCTTCCATCTCAACCATACTGAAGTAACTGCAATTCCACAAGTGGGTCATGAATTCTTGAAAATAGTACATTTATGAAAAAGGGCCTGGGCTCTGAAATGGATTGGTATATAAACCTTTGAATTTGAAGGATGGGGAATACCAGTGGAATAAGAGTATGAAGTAATTAGGGTGATCCCATAAATTTGAGGAAATTTGTTTTCTCTGCAGTGTTCCACAGTCATATGGAAATCTATTCAAGAAGTCCTCAAATTAATTCTTTTGGTGGGGAGAGTGGACAATTTTCTAAAAGTGCATTACACCATTTGTGTGGATACTCTTGATGAACCCCTAGAGACTTATGTGAGTTATCTAAAAATCTATACAAGTAGTCTAAACAGTTCTTTAGGGACACCTGGGTGGCTCAGTTGGCTGAGCGTCTGCCTATAGATCAGGTCATGTTCCCAGGGTCATGGGATCAAGGCCTGAATTGGGAATCCTTGCTCTGTGGGGAGCCTGCTTCTCCCTCCGCCTGCCACTCTCCCTGCTTTGGGCTCCCTCTCTCTGACAAATAAGTAAATGAAATCTTAAAAAAAAAAAAAAAACCACCCAAAAACAGTTCTGAGAAGAGATCTGCTTCTGTCCTCAGTTATAGAATTGCCTGAAAACCATCTCATCATTAGAAAATGTCTCATTTTATTTTCTTCATAGCCCCCATTACTATATGAAATTACCTCATTGCCAATTAGAATATAAACAGAGACCTTGTCTTTCTTGTTCACCATACATATGCCACTGCCCACTACAATATCAGGTTAGGCTTTCAAAAACTGAAGCCACACAACTAGTAAGAAGAGATATAACTAGAACTGAGGTCTGTCTGAACTTACCCACTAAGCTTGGTGTCCTTGAGTACCCAAGAAATATTTGTTGAAACAATAAATGAAGAATCAATGAATTTTTTAAAGATTTATTTATTTATTTTATTTATCAATTATTTATTTGAGTGAGAGAGAGAATCTCAAGCAGACTCCGTGCTGAGCATAGAGCCTGACGTGGGGCTTGATCCCATGACCCTGAGATCATGACCTGAGCCGAAAACAAAAGTCAGACATGCAACTGACTGAGCTACGCTCAATGAATGTTTTTAAATGGAGAATATAGGGATCAAAGTGGTGTTTTAAAAAGATTTAATCTGGCAGTATTTTGCAATATGGTTTGGAGGCAGGAAAAATAATTAAGAATCTATTGCAGTCATCTGAATTGGAAGAGACTAATAACTTACCAGAATTACATTAGTTGTTAGTAGCCAAAAAACCTGACTGATCAGTAACTAAAGCAAATTCTTCTTATATACAGTTAACCCTTGAACAACATGAATTTGAACTGCCCGTATCCACTTACACACATATTTTTTTGATAGATTCTGTACCATAGTTGTATTTTCTCTTCTTTATGATTTTCTCTCCTCTAGCTTACTCTATTGTAAAAATACAATATATACATATACAATGTATGTATAATACATATAATATACAAAATATTTTTTAATCTACTGTTTATGTCATCAGTAAGTCTTCCAGTCAGCAGTGGGCAATTAATAGTTAAGTTCTGGGGAAGTCAAAAGTTCATGTGTCTTTTTGACCATGCAAAGGGGTGGGAAGAATTGTATCAGTGCCCCTAACTCCAGAGCTGTCTGGGGGTCAACTGTATTTGGAAGTCTGCAGGTGGGCAGTCCAGAGCTAATATGGTGACTTCAGGGGTCATCAGGGACCCTGGCTCTTTCTTTCTGCTCAGGCATTCTTCACATGTGGCTTTTGTCCTATGTGTCACTTGTGTCACAGCAATGACTGATTTGCACCCACTCAGAATTTTTTAATTCCAGACAAGAAGAAAAACATGGGCAAAAGGCAAAACATAGGCCAGCTAAGTTGACCTCCTTTAAATTTTTTTTTAAAGATTTTATTTACTTATTTGACAAAGAGAGACACAGCGAGAGAAGGAACACAAGCAGGGGGAGCTGGAGAAGAAGACTTCCCACTGAGCAGGGAGCCCCATGCAGGGCTCAATTCCAGGACCCTGGGATCATGACCTGAGCCAAAGACAGACACTTAACCACTGAGTCACCCAGGGCCCCTAAGTTGCCTTCCTTTAAAAGAGCTTTTATAGGGGCACCTGGGTGGCTCAGTGGGTTAAAGCCTCTGCCTTCGGCTCAGGTCATGATCCCAGGGTCCTGGGATCGAGCCCCACATCGGGCTCTCTGCTCAGCAGGGAGCCTGCTTCCCCCTTTCTCTCTGCCTGCCTCTCTGCGTACTTGTGATCTCTCTCTGTCAAATAAATAAATAAAATCTTTTTAGAAAAAAAAAAAAGAGCTTTTATAGACAGGCTATCCAGCAATCCTATCTATATCCCATTGGCCAGATTGTGCTGCCTGAAGTTTAGCAAATGCAGTTTTCCGTTGAGTACCTTAGTGTCCAAACAAAAAAAAGACTTTATTAATAAGAAAAAAAGGGGAAATGACTTTGGAGTAGACAACCACAAAGGGAATGGGAAAATTGGAGGATAATATGTAAAGATAAGAATCACTGAAGGAGAAGCAGGATTGGGGAAGGAAATGTTTGGTTTGGATATATCAGTTTGTAGATACCACTGGGAAATCCAGGTAGCAATGTCATCCAAAAAAGTTGGAAAAGAATGAAAAACTATTTCGGTTCAGTAATGGTGTTGTGATATGTTCTGATGTCGTTGATTAAAAGGAGGTGATGACCATAAAGCTGGGCAGCAAAATATTCGGTTTTGCCAACAAAGAGGCTTGTCCCAATTTTTAACAGGAAATGGTGGTAAAAAGATCATTCAGTCTAGGTCCTTTCAATTTATTCCAAATCTGAAGTTCCAACCTCTGCTACTGTCTTTTTTTTTTTTTCTTTAGATTTTATTGATTTGTTTGTCAGAGAGAGAGAGAGCTCAAGCAGGGGTAGCCACAGGCAGGCTCCCTGCTGCCTGCCCAGTGCAGGATTCAAGCCAAGGGCAGACGACTGAGCCAACCAGGCATCCCTCTGCTACTGTCTTTAATAACAACTGTTACAGCAGTGCCTCGGTGGTACTGTCAGTTGAACATCGAACTCTTGGATTGGGCTGGGGTGGTGAGATGGAGCCTTTCATCTCTGCGCTCAGCGGGGAGTCTGTTTGGATTTTTCTCCCTCTGCTCCAATCCTTCTCAAATAAACAAATAAATCTTTTCTAAAAAATAAAAACTAGTACAATCGATACATTCTGCTGAATCCAGGAAAAAACTTTCTTTGCCTAGAAGTAATTAGCACATAATTAGCCATAACAAAGATTCACAATAACATTGTGGAAAGATCACAATATTTTGGTCCAGAGAGCCTCAGCTTTGCCATTTATGACCAGAATGGCTCTGGGTAGGACATTTCACTTCTCAGAGCCTCAGTTTTCTCACTTGGGAAGCAGGAATAAAGTACTTCTAAGATTGCAGTTAGGATCAAATAGATAAAGTCTGGAAAATGCTCTGTGTACTATAAAATGTTATGTAAAAGAAAGATACTATTCCTTTTGTAACAATTTACAGAGTAGGGGTAACTGAGCACTCTGATGGCAGCTGACTTTTCTCTAAGATTGGAAGTAAGTTTACCACCTCATGTATTACATAAGTTCCGTCGGGTGAGTTTCTGTTCAATCAAGGGTATTTCTAAGGAAAATGTGTGAGTGCACACACATGTGTGTGTCTGTGTGTGTATTGCAAACTCAGTGAATACACCAGTATATTCATCAACTACAGAAAGCTTTTCTCATGACTGAAATCCTGAGACCTTGGACATTCGAGCCTGGAAGATTCCCATGGTAATAAATAAATAAATAAATAAATAAATAAATCATCACCGGTGGTCAGGTCATGTGAGAAAGCTACACTTGAGGAGAATCCAATCCGTTGGAAGATTTAGAAAGTAATAAAATGCGGTTCCTGACCTAGCACGTATCATCTCTGAAATCCCTGAGTAAAGACCAGAGGCTTCACCTGTTTTGCACCATCAATTGCCTCAACCTATAAATAGGTCTAAACTCATCTCTCTCTTTTTAGCAGAGAAGGGTCGGATTACAGGTGCAAAGCAAAATCACAAAATGAGTGTCAGGGTATTCTACTGTCAGACAGTCATCCCCACAGCCTCTCTCCTCGCTCCTCCTTCCTCCTGTGCTATCCTAGAATCCAGGACCCCGGCAACAATGCCTCTGTTGAAACTTGCAGGTAGGTGTGCAAAAGCGTTTGGAGAGCTCCATTCTTTTAAATGCAACCTGTTCCTCTAGGTATCTTGTCAGCTTTGACTATCCTTTCTTTAGGGTCAGAGTAGCTTTAATAATACTTTTCAGGAAGAAGCAAGACATGATTTTCAAGGATTTTTTTTTCTTGTTAGTTTTGGAAGGGAGGTGATTTCCTAGAGCTGTGTCATGTGGTAGCATCTTGGATGATCCCAGTTTGAAAACTGTGGGAGATATTTAAAATCCCCTCTGCTCGTCCAAACAAAACCGGTGCTGTCACCATTGTGAAAAGGGTCCCCTACGACATCTTTAGCTAGAGGATTTAGCTGACAACCATGAGCATAGGGAAATATTAACCCAATCACAATCTAGGTTTGTACACATAGTAATTTTTAGAATAATAATGTCTTTTTCTTTGTGAAAGAAATACATGCCTCCTATGAAATAAGAAAAAGAAATGACACTGAAAATAAAAGTAGTAACACTCATGTAGAGAATGCAGAATATTCAAGTAAAGGTGTTGCTAAGTGCAGAAACAAGTAGTAGCAAGAAAAAAAACAATCACCGGCCCATCATCCAAAGATACACTTCACATGTCAATTTATTTTCTATGCAAATTTAAAGAATTTTTAAAAGCATTGTTATGATTATTCCATACATGTCACTTTATAGCCTGCCTTTTTTTTGGGGGGGGGGCTTAATATTATGACCTAATCGTTTACCATGGTTTTTAAAACTCTCCCTAACATCATTTTGAACGGCAGTGTAATATTCTAATTTCCTTAACTAATCCTCCAGGTTCTCTACAGTTGGGGTAAGTATGATTATACTCTGAGAACATTATTTGCACCCAAAACTTTTTCCATTTTTAAGTATGAAAATCAGTAGGATAGATTCTCAGTAATGGCTGTTTGGTAGGTGTTACTAAAGTGTTGACCAGATGAGGTGCATGGTTTACACGCAACCAATATCGTAAGAGAGTTTCCATTTCTCTAGATCAAATTTCTTTAAAATCACATTTTACAAAGAGTATCTCTTTAAGATTATAAACATAAATTTAAAGAGCCATATTAGAAATAAAAAAGAGAGGAAAAAAGATGTATACTGGCCATATTCCTAGGGGCTTCTGATGGCAGCAAATTGTAGGTAAATCAAGTTCCATCACACACCCTTCTTGTACAAGTCTACGCATTTCTTTTCCAAAGCACTGAATAACAGCCACTATCATTTCTGAAAGTTGTTTATATCTTTTATCTTGTTTTATTTTTCTTCATACAGCTGAAGAAAAACGTGAGTATTTTGGACTACTTTTCCTGCTATTTGCCTAAGAATCAGTTAAAAAATGACACTATTCATTAATTCAGAAACAAGAGTATTTTTCAGCAGTGTTTATTAAATATCATTGGAAGCCAACAAAGATTAATAATCACCAGGGGTGCCTGGGGGGCTCAGTTAGTTAAGCGTCTGCTCTAGCTCAGGTCATGATCCCCAGGTCCTGGGATCCAGTCCCACCTAGAGCTCCCTGCTCAGTGGGGAGTCTGCTTCTCCCTCCATTCCTCCCCCTGCTTGTGCTCTCTCTCTCTCTCAAATAAATAAATAAAATCCTTTCTTTTTTTAAAGATTAGTAATGACCATAGATATTCCATAGCATTACAAATGAACTCATGGATTTTCTGGACTCCCAAGAAAAACCACATTTTTTATTTTTTTAAAAAGTCTCTCATGGGGCATTCACTTGATGTTTTAAAATAATATATGTTCTTCTTTAGATATAGATTAGCCAAAGGGGTCTATTGAGTCTTGCCTTAGGAAATCCTCAGCTCGAAAGCAAAACATTTCATGGTCAATTTTGGTGACCAGATAAAATAGAATCTTGCTTTACGTAAAACCGTAACTCTATGTTTCCCTCCATCACAAATGAGATTTGTCTTTTAGCTGATGAATAGTAAGTCTGCCTTGGAGTTCCTCCATGAAAAGAGATGTGGCAGATGAAACCCCTAAGACCTGTCTTTCCTACACACCCCCTAAAGCACTGCTGGGAAATAAGCATGCTTTTCCGGATTTGTTGAGTGAAGAGGCAAGCATGATATTCCTTTTCTCAAGAATCTTGCACTTCCCATGTTAATAATAATAATTCCCAACTTCTTTATAGTACTGTGTAGTTTTTAAAGTATGTTTGTTTAATCTTTATAACAGTTCTCTGAAGTTGACATCGTTATTATTAACATTCCCCTGTTATGATGATGAGCACTGAGGCTCCCTGTGATTATGGGGTTTGCCCAAGGCCATCCAGCTGCCACAGACACTTTTCCTCTCCCCTAGTTCAGTGTCTTGGCTTTGTCATTCTACTACTTGTTTCTATTCTCTGTCGATTCTATATGTAAATGTAGATGTGATGCTGCATTATCACGAGCATAATATGCTCAAAAAAGAACTCAACAATGATCTGTGCAACCCACGGAAGTCATCTGTCCTTTACGCCAGGAATTCCAACTGTCACCAGATCTTATCTACTCATCTTTGGAAATACCAGTTTCACTCTTTCCTTCCCACAATCATCACCACTCCCTGAAATATTTTTGAAAGGCAGAGTTCTTGAATTCAGAGTCAAATTGCAGCTGTGGTTGCATGAAGTCAAAGCAACTGGTTGATTCAGTGGAAGGAAACATCAACCATATAATTTGGGGGCATAATGTAAACCACTTCTTGACAGTAGAGTTTCTACTTGACAACTGTCTATAGTGGCTTAGGGAGATGCAACCTTAGGAAAAACAATAACGTTTGAACATATGAAACAAATGGATATGTGCAGTCCTAGATAAAGACTGCTTGTCCTGGAAGAGCTAGATATCCAGCGAGTAAGATTTGGTTTCTGGGGATCCATTTCCCTGCCGTCCTTCCTGAGGCCTCTGACAGCATTGCCACAGGCCCACCATGACAAGCCAGGTGCATTCTCATCGCCAGCCCTGTGCTCATTCTCATCTCCATCCTCATCTTCCTCCTCCTCATCATAACCAACCAGCCTATTTTTATTTGCCTTTCATGGTGCATGAAGCCTCTTCTAACTTCTGCCTGCCATTCATCCTTGAGGTGCATGGGCTTGCTTGTGATTCTCATGCAGGAATGAAACTAATTTCTGGGAATCTGTTGGTAGTGGGGTGGTGAGGTATTCTCAGGCTATCAAATGTACCTACTTAGAGTTCCATTTGGTCCTTTTTGGATTGTGGTACTTGTCAAAAAAAAACCACTCCAGAGCATCCAAAGATGGTTTCCAGTTTCAGGCTTTGTTTGAGTCTAATGAAGCAAATAGATGATAAAGTTCAGCCAGTAGAGTGGGTTGCTAATATTCTCCTGGAAGAAGCCAGATTTTGAAAGCAGGCTGACCTGACAGTGTTGGCAAAGTTAGGAAACAATCGCTATCATTTCCAATGTATGCTTCAGCCTAAATTAAGTCATATCACTGATCTTTTCCTTAATAGCCAGCCCAAAGCTAGCCTCAAATGCCACATAGCTGTCTGACCAATGCCACCAAGTTGAATTATTCAGTCTGAGCTACTGCTTTATTCTCTGTAAAGCATTTCCATGTACATTATCATGATAGCCTATGAGTGAGGTTTTGTAGGTATAAGTCTTACCACTTTACAGATAAGGAAACTAAGACAGAGTAAGGTAAATGTGTTACTAAGTGAAGAACAGGGACTTGAGCATATGACACTTCCTTAGGTTAAACTTGAAAACATGGCATTTTGGATACCTGTATAGATACTGATGGGACAGAAGTGAGGGGTACTTTCTCTTTGCATGCAATTTGCTCTGTCATCATGTGAAGAATGTTCCATCTTCTGTTGCTTCAAGTAGCTACTTGTTTGTCATTCTCATTATTTGCTACCTGCTCTTTTCTGGAAATACCAAGAGATTTTGGAAGTATTAGAAGTAATGCTAAAACAACTGGGTATGTGGAAAATGCAATGGAACTTAACAGAAGAACAGATCCTTAATGGCCATCACCCCCCTATATGATGAAATTAGTTGTCTTACATCCTGAGAGTTTTGGAGTTAGTCATTGCCAAGCAAAAGGTTACCCCTCCACCCATTCTAAGGATGGGAATACTAAGGGGTACCTCAGTTGAAAGAGCATGCAATTCAATCTCAGGGTTGTGAGTTCGAGCCCCACACTGAGTGTAGAGATCACTTAAAATTAATTAATTAATTAACAAACTTTTTTTTTAAAAAGATGGACATATTAAAGCATGCAAAGTGAAATTTGCTTTCTATGGGTCATTCATTACGGAAGGCCACGTGTCTACAAGAAATGGGACTCCCAACACTGGGTAGTAAATTTCAGTGGCTCCCTTCCTCAGTGTATCATCAAGTTGTTAGGATTTGAAATAATGTCTAAGAGAAACACAATATCTGCTCCATGAGGAGAAAAGACCCCAAATACATACTCATTTCTCAGAACTACCTACATCCCTGGTTCTCTTTAGGAAGAAAAACTACAAGGACTAGCAATCCTATTCACTCCTTCACAAGCATCAGAAAAACTCCACCAATCTAATGAGAAGGACTATGTTGCATGGTTACTATGAAGTCAGATTTAGCCTTGCCAGAAACAGGTGATTTTAGATTAAGTGCTAGTCCTACAAGAAGCCAGTCCCATCTTCAGGACCTCCTGGGATGTGCTGTGGGAATCTGACCTATGTCTCTGTGAATGGATTTCCAATCTACCCACCGGGAAACCTCTAAAGAGAGAGCAGACATTGAACTCTGACATGTTTCTGGGACACTGGTTAGAGTATAGGAGAGTCACACCCCCCCCCAAGGCAGTCTTTAGCACTGTGCCTTACACATGGCAGGAATTCTCTAATGACCTCTGACAAAGGGTTCTTAAATACTAACCCATGAAAACCTGTTTCAGAAATTGATGATGCATTACGTAGCTTTGCTGAAAAAGTATTCGCCTCTGAAGTCAAAGATGAGGGAGGCCGTCATGAGATTTCCCCCTTTGATGTGGATGAAATCTGCCCAATTTCTCATCAGGAGATGCAAGCACACATATTCCACCTGGAGGCCATGGCCACCTCTGTAGAAGGCAGGAGGTAAGCGGTGTAAAGGGAATGCTTGGACATTGAGACACAGGAAGCAGAAATGTCAGTCTGTCTGAATGATGGTTCAACATGGAGGAAGAACTGTGCCAGAGATAAAAACTCCTCCCTCTCCCCAACACCCTCACCCCAGCACCTTATAAGCTAGGGCAAGTTTACCAATGACTCAGAAGAAAATGGTAGACATCCTCTGCTCATGGCATCTTCCTTTAGTTCAAGCCTCCCTATCTATCCAAGAAAGAAGATGTGAGCTCCTGGGCAACTGTTCCAAACCACAGTGGGCTGATGGCTGCTAGGCACACACTCAGCTTCCATACCAGGGGTATAGAAACCAGAACTCGAGAGCCTCATTTTTAGGTCGGTTTGAGCCAACCTTAGCACTGTGCTCTCTGATGTGAATATTGCCCTCTGGCCAGTCTGACCTTCTCCAGGCCTCAGGGACACAACCCTCCATTTCTGTCCTCCTGCCCTGGTCATCCTTTTCATTTTATATTTTTAAGGAAAGAGCAACAGTCCACCTTCTTGGCCATGCCCCATAGGACCTATCATAAGGGTCAGGTCAGAGCAGAAACTCAATACTTGTTGATTTGAGGAAGTAATACTAATTAAG
This sequence comes from Mustela lutreola, assembly GCF_030435805.1. Lineage (NCBI taxonomy): Eukaryota > Metazoa > Chordata > Mammalia > Carnivora > Mustelidae > Mustela > Mustela lutreola. The sequence continues at coordinate 98,131,502 of NC_081299.1, read as the reverse complement.
CAACTTACAAGTTCCATACACTAAATCTCACCGAATTCCTATAAGGTAGGCATTTTCATATGGGGCAACACAAGATCAAAAGTTTAAAAACAAACATAAAACGACACATGTAGTGACTGACAAAGCCTATGCTTATTATGATACCCAGACCCCTATCTGCTAGGAGCCCACTGCCTGTGAAGAACAAGGTCATGCTGAAAGCCTTCTAGTGTGTTCCCAAAGGCCCACTGTTCCAAGGGCTACCAGGAAGAAAGGAATACAGTCATGTGATACCTCTTCCCATATGCTTGAATCCTGTTTCTGACACGCCGCTGACATTTTAATTTTCACTTTTTGTCCTCAAAATGAAATTGGACAGTGAAACATCATTCTATCACAATGAAACTCCCAATGAGGCCAACATTAAATCCTTTTATTTTTGCATTTCAAATCCAGAAAAAAACGTTTCCGTGGACGGAAGACAGTTAATTTGTCCATTCCCCAATGTGAAACATCGTCCACCAAACTGTCCCACATCGACGAATACATTTCTTCATCTCCAACCTACCAGACCGTGCCTGATTTCCAGAGAGTGCAGATCACCGGCGATTATGCCTCAGGGGTGAGTCGCTCCCTGTCCCTCAGATGCAGCTGCTGCGAAGACACAGCTTCATTATTTCAGCTTCCTTGCCTTCCTCCCTTCCTACTGAGAAAGGTGTTAGCTAGCTTGTCCTTGTTCTACTTCCTTATTGCCTCTCAACACCAATATGCTATACCTTCTATTTCTGTTTTATCATCCCATAGAATTCATCCTCCTTCATCTCATTTGCTTGCACATGGAGAATATGTGACAGGAAGCCCTGTGTGTTATGGAATACGTTAGACAAATTTGGGCACAGGAGATGAGAACAGCTGGTGGGCTAGTCTCGCCGAGGATACCACGAAGCAGGACAGGGAGCCTTGAGAGGCACAGGGGACTTTTGGGGAAAGATGGTGCCAGGGCAGCCCTAGACCTAGAGAGAGGGCAGCATAAACCAGTCAAAAAAACAAAAACACAGATGGGAAGAAAGAGAGGGAGATGAGAGGAGTAGAGAGCCCAGAGAAAAGAAGGAAGATGAGAGACAGGCTAGAGAAGTCTAATGGGGCTATTGTTTTGTTTTGTTTTGTTTTTCTGACCAGCGGTCATCTCTGATTTCATTACAGATGCTTACACAGTAGATTATTGCCTGGAATAGACCCTAGTTATGCCACAGGGATCGTAAACTTATGTCACAAACAACTTGACCTGCCTGTCCTATCCAGAACAGTTGGGCAATTAATAAATCTCTGCCACATGGACTTGCAGAATCAGCATCATATTGGTGAAACCGATGGCTAGCTATCAGTCTGTGCTCCAAATATAGTTTTAATGACCCATCCTAAGCCCTCTTCTCATGTAACTGACCCACTTGGGGTCAGTCCCAAGATACTAAAAGTGACAGAGCAAGAAAACAAACATGATTCTTGTCTGTTCATATGTCTTTCTGTATGATAACACGAGTGCTCTGCAAATGGTTGGCGTTTTAGATGGTCAATAACTGAAAGGAGATGTTTACTAGAGACAGGGAAAACAAGGTTTGGAGACACACACACACACACCCGCCCTGGAAGTTTCAAAAAAAAAAAAAAGCCATAAAAATTGGGAGACAAACTTGATACCTCTGTGCTTGGTAGAAACAAAAATAAAAAGAAGAAATATGGGAGGGACGATGAGTTCACAGAAATCAGGGAGTAGTAGCTAGCTACTTCTTCTCTGAAAGCTGGAGGGCACATGGAACCATAGCTGGGAGTCTTCGAAGAACTAGGTGTGTTGCTGTACCTGTTGGCTGAATGTGGCTGGGTGATGAGCAAAACCCTACTGAGCTGGAATCTGTGCCCCATTGGTCTTCGCCCTTGTAATTGAACAGAGAGGTAGGGGGATCAGGACCAAGTTTCCAAGGCCATTAATCCCTGCTAATCAATTGATGCCATTTAATCAGGTCTTACCCAGCACCTACTCTGTATGAGGAATGGTGTGCTAAGTGCAGAAGACACCAAGGTGAATATCTTTTCCAGCTCTTATCCTGGAGAAGATAGACTGGTGGCCCACCATGTGGCAAAGGCGCAAGCATGCCATGTTGGAAGCAGACCCTTAGCTCCACCACCTGAGCCAGACTCTCTTGGCCAATGTCAGCAGACTTTAAGAAGAGTTCAGCAGATTAGGATCAACATCAGGACCTCAAACCCTGGAAACATGCTTGCACTGGTCCCACAAAGTCTTTGGGCTCTGATGATGAGCCTTCAGTGATTTCAAGTTATGACTCCCTGGGTGTGCCAGGCCCAACCAGGGGTCGGGGATGGTGCATGGGAGAGGCCTGTTTAGGAAATTTCCAGCAATTCTAAGAAAATGTTACTCTAGAATCTTGCTATTTTTAGCCACGGCCAAAATTCTCTTTAAAGCCATCCAAAAGAGGCTGCCTGGGTGGCGAAGTTGGTTAAATGTCTGACTGTTGGTTTTGGCTCAGGTCCTGATATCAGGGTCCTAGGATCAAGCCCTGTGTCAGGCTCTGTGTTAAGCATGAAGTCTGCTTGAAGATTTTCTCTTCTTCTCCCTCTGCCCCTTCCCACCACCACCCCCACACTCTCTCTTTCTAAAATAAATAGTTAAATCCTTTTTTAAAAGTTAAAAACTATCCTTGCAAAAAAAAAAGTTAAAAACTATCCAAAAGAATGGATGATGTTCTGATTCATGTATAGCTAAAGAAGGCCATGCATGTGTGGTGGGGTTGGAGGGATGTGACACTTTATTCATTCCCAAATATTTCCCTTAGTGACCAAAAAGTAGTTTGAATTCTCAGATTAGAGTCATGTGGCCTTTCTGTTGAGATATTGTCTTCAGAAGCCTCTACGTAAAACATCCTTAACTGGAAGGAAGAAAGTGTTCTCCATGTTAGAGAGAATGGGATGTTTTCATCACATTTGCTAGATAATCACTGCTTTCTGGCAAACTCGGCAAACACACACCAGCCTGTATAAGCCAAGACCTGTTAGAATAGGTGAGTTTTAGTAGAAATGGGAGAGTTGGGAAAACTTCAAGACCTGCTCCTGGAGGAGGACCGAGGGCCCAAGTCAAGCAGGAAGCAGCCATGTGGGCAGGCCAGGCTCAGTGTGGGCAGAAACAGCCCTGAAGGCAGGCTCGTACCAAAGACAAACTTAACCTGCTCCCTGGATTTTCACAGGAGCGACTCTGATATTCTGATGTTTTCTTGGCAGGTTACAGTTGAAGACTTCGAAATGGTCTGCAAAGGTCTATACAGGGCATTGTGTATACGGGAGAAGTATATGCAGAAGTCATTTCAGAGGTTCCCTAAAACCCCTTCCAAGTACCTGAGGAACATTGAGGGTGAGGCTTGGGTAGCAAATGAGAGCTTCTACCCAGGTAAGAAGTTTTCTCATGCAGAGTATAAAATAGATCTTTAGGTTTAATTACTAGATACCAAATATGCCCCTAGATTACAGTAGTTTCCCACCCCCCCCTCCCCTCCCTACCCTGTTCCACCCACGGTTTGGCTCTCTGCGGTTTCAGTTACCTGTGGTCAGCTGAGGTCCATAAGCAGATGATCCTCCTGATTTATTGTCACGTCAGGAGTGGCCCAGTGCTACGTCACAATGCCTACATCATGCCCCTCTCTCCATCTCACGTAGGCATTTTATCATCTCACATCATCATAACAGGAAAGGTGAGTATAGGTCAATAAGTATTTTGAGAGGGGTGCCCGGGTGGCTGTCAGTTAAGCATCCAACTCTTGATTTTAGCTCAGGTCATGAGATCAAGCCCAGTGTCAGGTTCTGTGCTCAGCGGGGAGTCTGCCTGAGATTATCTCTCTCCTTCTGCTCATGTTCATTCTCTCTCTCTCTCTCAAAATAAACAAATAAAACAAATAAATAAACAAATAAAATCCAAAAAAGGGTATTTTGAGAGAGACCACATCACCTAACTTTTATTATACTAAATTGTTATTATAATCGTTCTATTTTATTATTCATTGTTGTTATTAATCTTTTACTGTGCCCAATTTATACAAATACGAGTAAGGTGGTAGACCAGTAGCCCATCAGCAGGCATGTAAGTATAGGAAAAGACATGGTACATACAGGGTTCAGTTCTAGTCACAGTTCCAGGCATCCCCTGAGGGTCTGGAAACATATCCCCCATGGATAAGGAAACACTCTCGAATAAGTAATCCAGTCTAAAAATATACTCATCTTTGACTCCATTGTCTCTCCTGCCCACATACACAATCGTAATTGACTCTGCACAATATCTCTCAAAAATCTCCCCTCTTTGCTATTCCCTAAACCCTAAGTTAGGCCTATATTTCTTCTTGTCCAGATTGCCAGTTTCTGACCTACTCTGTTAAATTCTAGTATCACTCCCTTTTGGTTCATATTCACTTTAGTGCCAATTATTGAAACACAAATCTGAGCATGTCCTTCTCTTAACAAAAACCTGCCCATTACCTACAAACTTAAGTCCAGTCTTCAGCCTGGCATTCAAGGTCTACCATCAGCTGGCTCCTAACTACGTTTTATTTATTGATTTTTTAGATGTGCGCCCTCAACGTATTTATATATTTACCTTATCTACTCCACTCTGTTCTGGTGGGAAGTTCTGGTGGGAAGTGGTCTAGCACTTTCCGTCCCTTGTCATGCTGTGCCCCGTGCCTGAACAGGGGAAGAGTTCACTTTTTCTCTGAATGTCCAAATGTCTAGATCCAACCACATCCTTCAACGTGCAGCCCAGATACTATCATTTCCTGACTTGCTTTAACCTCTGGATAAATCTAAACTACATATTTTGACTTTCCATAGTCCTTTATTTACATATCTTACTGGTTTATTTTCTCCCTTACATAAAGTTCAATATCTATTTTTCAATAGTCAGATTTTAATAATTTCCCAGATTTCTATTATATAACTATATCATAATTTATTTAACCAACTCTTATTTTTAGGCATTTAGATTTCTGACTTTTAAACTTTATTTCCAGTAAGGCTATCATAAATGGCTTTATGTAAACATCTTTGTGTAGCTACTTTACCTAGTTCAGATTATAATTCTAGGATTGAAATTTCAAGGGAGGCAAATATTAAAGTGTTTCTGAACTTTAAGATCGCTGTATCATTAAAAGATTTCCAGTTCTACAACTTCTTTTCTATAATGCCTTTTAATATTAAAATCATTTTAAACATGTATCCAGTTTGGTAATACATCAAATTGGTTTACCTATTTTTCTATAATATCGACATTTAGGATATCTGTTTTGTCTTTGTTTCTTCTAAATTATGCTTTATCTCTCAGGATATTTAAGTGTAAAGATTGGAAAACATATTGTTTTATGTTTCTTGTGTTCCTTAGCTCCCAGTTTTGAATAGATAATGTATGACCTTTTCTTTCTATATTCTTTTCCCCCACTCTGGCCATCAGTCATCACTTGCAAACTAGAGCCTTCCTGCTGCCTTGGGCACACACTTGTTGAAAGTAAAAAGCTGAGGGGCACCTGGGTGGCTCAGTGGGTTAAAGCCTCTGTTTTCAGCTCAGGTCATGATCTCAGGGTCCTGGCATCGGGCTCTCTGCTCAGCGGGGAGCCTGCTTCCTCCTCTCTCTGCCTGCCCCTCTGCCTACTTGTGATCTTTGTCTGTTAAGTAAATAAAGTCTTAAAAAAAAAAAACAAAAAACAGAAAAGAAAGTAAATGGCTAAGTGCATTACAGGCCATGACCACATAGAATTTGTTCACAGCTTTCTTAGGCTGAAATCATTAGCGTGGGAAAGAAGGGGACATTTACCCACAAAAATCCTTCTCTATTCCTTTAGCAGACATTGTAAAATTATAGGTGCTTTAAAAGGAGGGTAATACATTATAACAAGAACTATAGTTCTTAGAGTAAGAATTTGTTTTATATTTCCATTTCTATTAAAACCACTATAGGTGGAGCACAGGGGGCCTTTAGGGCAGTGAGACTATTCTGTCTGATACTGTAAGCATGGATACATGTCATTATACATTTGTCAAAACCCATAGAACGTACAACCCCAAGAGTGAGCTCTAAGTGGACTGGACTTTGAGTGATTATGACCTCCAGTGTACGTTCATACATTTTAACAAACATACCCCTCTGGTGGAGGGTGTAGGTAGTGGGGAAAGCAGTGCCTGTGTGGGGGTACGAGTATATGGGAACTGTGTACTTGGCCCTCAATTTTGTTATGAAACTGAAGCTGCTCTAAAATATAAAGTCTATTAAAAAATAACCGCTCTAAATGAAGACTTATAGAGAAAGTTGATTTTATCAAGGAAAAGATCCAAATTCTACTTTTTAACTGTAGTTTGACTTTTATTTCTATGTAATTATCTCATAAGCTCATAAAATGTTCTAACCAGAAAGGCTTTGATAACCTACTGCAGTAAATAAAATTCTTTGTAAGTAGTATATCAATTATGTGAACAGTTCTTCTTAAGAGCTTGAAAATCATTCTTATACTAGAAACAATCTTATAGTTATTTTACACTACTAATTTAGTCACCTTTGGAAAATAATACAAAAATAAACTTTAGCTCAGCACTGGATAATTATAACTAAGATGTACAGGATTCCAAACGAATGAGATCTTACAACGTTTCATGTTTTGGTTATTTTTATGCAGCCATTTATCGTATTTCTTGATCTATTGCTCTGTGTTTTATTGAGAAAGTCTTTACCCCTCCTGTGAAGAAAGGAGAAGACCCCTTCCGAACAGATGACCTCCCGGAAAACCTTGGTTATCACCTCAAAATGAAGGATGGCATAGTTTACGTCTATCCTGATGAGGTGGCCGCCAGCAAAGATGAGCCCAAGCCACTTCCTTATCTAAATATGGACAGCTTCTTAGATGATATGAATTTTTTACTTGCTTTAATTGCCCAAGGACCTGTGTAAGTGTTTGATGGTGACTGAACTACTATTCCCATCACTACTACCGCCACCCCACTGCTACTACTGCCACCCCCATGACTACCACCCCCACCCCCACTACTATGGCCACCACACGTACTACTAGGACTACTACTACTCAGAGTATGAATGAGTATTTGTTAAGTGCTTACTATGTTCAAACATTGTGTGAAACCCTTCGTGTATATTTTTCCTCCCTCCTTGCCATCATTCTCTGAGGTGGGTATATTTATATTTGCAGTTTTATAAGCTGAGACTTTGATGAGTTAAGTAATGTGCCCAAAGTTACATGAGTTAAGTAATGTGCCCAAAGTTACACAGCTGGCTGAGCCAGGATTCAAGCCCTAATGTGCTATCTCCAAAGCCAGGGCGCTTAACCTTGAGCAATATTGTCTTACATGGCTTTATTATTATTATTCTTATTAATTTAAGTAATCCCTATACCCAATGTGGTGCTCAAACTCACAGTCCCAAGATCAAGAGTCTCATGCTCTTCCAACTGAGCCAGCCAAGTGCCCCTCGCCCCACCCCGGCCTTTAACTGCCTTCCCAAATCCTCCCTCATTATCCTTTCCAGCTTTGATGAAAAGATTGAGCCCAGGGAGCCCCATATTTTTCAAGTGAGATTAACTTCAAACTGAATGTTCATTCCAGTAATTGTTTCCAATATGCAATAAGGGTCCTGATGATTTTGAAATTGAGTCTATTTTCTTTAAGTGTCTGAATGTTTCAGAACGATGCTATTTAATTTTTCACAGTAAGACCTATACCCATCGACGCCTGAAGTTCCTCTCCTCCAAGTTCCAGGTGCATGAGATGCTCAACGAGATGGATGAGTTAAAGGAGCTGAAGAACAACCCCCACCGAGATTTTTATAATTGCAGGAAGGTAAACATTGTCACAGGTCACTGCTGGGCAAGAACATTAACCCAATGTGTTCTTGAGGGGGACAAGAAAGATAGTGTTTCTCTGATTACTGTAAGATTCCTGCAGGTTCAGTGGGTTTAATGAATGCAGATGAATTACTCTAAAAGGTTAAAATGCCATTTCTATGGTTTTTCCAAACAGAAAGGTTTACCACATCCTTACCATAAAAGTTAAAATGATCGTGAACAACAAAAATAACAAAAACAAATGAAATCTCAAAAACCGCTACCTGAGGATTTGGAAGATCTTTATTCTAGTCCTTTTTCTTCTACTTCCTGACTCTATGATATTGAGGGAGGTGCTTAAATATTTCTGAGTTTCACTTTCCTCATTTGTAAAATTGGGAAATACATCTGCCCAGTCTAGCTCACAAGAGGACTGGGAATATCAAATGCACTAAGGACTGTGGATAACTAAACAACTTAGAAACATTTCTGAGATGTGTTCTGACCCTTTACGTGACTGTAAGAGGTAGGGATAGACAATAAATGAGCAGATATTTGGGACCAAATCCTGGCTCAGCCGCCTGTTTAACCATGGATAAATTAATCTATCATTAATTAATCAATTAATTAATCAAACAGAAATCTAACAAATTTATTATGTTATTAATAGTTAACGAATTAATAATAAATTGATATATTTAGAATATAAATACTAAAACAATTATTTATTAATAATTAAGGTTAAATATTAAATTTAATGAATTTACTATTAAATTAATTGAATCTCCAGCTTATAAAATTGTAATCATAAAAATACCCAACTCAGAAATGCTATCACTGGGCCATGGTGTTGTAATTTTGATCCTTTCTCTCTTTGGGGTGAAGGCTAGGCCAGCTACTTCATTTTGGGGATGCAGAATGCCCCCCAAGAATTTTATGTGGATCAAATATAGGGAGTAAATTGGATGTACAGATATCCAAGAGAAATGCTCATTATTATTATATCCACCTAACCTGTGACATTCTTGCAAGGGTACAAAGAGGTGCCATGGGTTCTTTTCTGCTGGGCACCATAGCCTCCAAAAGAGCAGCACAATTAGGGTTGACTGTTGTTTTTCTTTTTCTGAACAAACACACAGGTGGACACCCACATCCATGCGGCTGCCTGCATGAATCAGAAACATCTGCTCCGCTTTATTAAGAAATCTTACCAGACTGATGCTGACAGAGTGGTCCATAGCACCAAGGAGAAAAATCTGACCTTAAAGGAACTTTTTGCCAAATTAAAAATGCATCCCTATGACCTGACTGTTGATTCTCTGGATGTTCACGCTGTAGGTTGAAAAAGATCGTGTCAGTTTCCTGATCCTACTCAGAACCCCACATGCCTTTCTCCTACAAACTACCCCCTTCTCAGAACCCTCTTAACCTGACCACGCTGGCTGAAAGCACCCACAGACAATTTTGAGGTTCACTCATTGTCGACTATCCCAGAGTCCATTCTTGGAGACCGACTCTTGGCCCTGTTCCCAGGCCCCCGTTCCTGGGGGCCATTTCCTAGCTCTCTATGTCCCATATGTCCTATGTATAATGATACACTTGTGCTCCTGTTTCCTGATTCAGGGACGCCAGACCTTCCAGCGTTTTGATAAGTTCAATGACAAATACAATCCTGTAGGAGCAAGTGAGCTTCGAGACCTCTACCTAAAGACAGACAATTATATTGATGGAGAATATTTTGCTACTATCATCAAGGTGAGGAGGAACCAGCCAGATCTGTGATACCTGGTCTGGTTCTTAAGGAGGGGGAGGAAGGAGGAAGAAGAGGAGGAAAGGTAGGAAGGAGAGAAGAGCAAAGGAAGCAAGGAGGGAGGGAGGGAGAGGAAGGAGGAGGAAGTGTGCTCTCCCTGGGGCCGAGCACCCCAGAAATGAATACAAGAATTTCTTTGGGAATGTCCACTGTCGGAATTCCCCCTCATCTTCATGGTCTGAGCACTAGGACAGGGAATGACATGGAGGACTTGGGAGATGTGTGCTTTGAAAAGTAGGAGGTATAAGAGAAACTGAATATCTTTTGCAGGTGCCTTGGATAGGATGACTCATCATCCTTTGACTTCCTCACTCTCTAGACTCCTTTATGTCTTATCTGTTTCTTATCTACTGATTAGATTCCCCTCATCTCTCAATTTCCTTAGATCTTTTTTTAAAGATTTTAATTTATCTATGAGAGAGAGAGCATGCACATGAGAGAGAGAAAGGAGAGAGAGCAGGAACAGGGCCAGAGGGAGAGGGAGAAGCAGGCTCTCCACAGAGTCTGGAGCCCAGCACTGGCAGGGCTCTATCCCAGGACCCTGGGATCATGACCTGAGGCAAAGGCAGGCGCTGAACTGACTGAGCCACCCAGACACCTCTCAATTTCCTTAGATCTTAACGTGGAACAGTTTCCCTCTGGCTTCCTTTCACATGTTCTTTGTTCTTCCTAGTACCCACGTCCACCCCCAGACCCCCCGGTTTAGACCCCTCATGGACTTGAGGGAATTCCTGGCTTTGAACTCCTCTCTTGGCTTCGCAGGAGGTAGGCGCGGACCTGGTGGAGGCCAAGTACCAGCACGCCGAACCTCGCCTGTCAATCTATGGCCGCAGCCTTGATGAGTGGAGCAAACTGTCCAGCTGGTTCGTCCGTAACCGCATCTACTGCCCCAACATGACGTGGATGATCCAGGTCCCCAGGATCTAGTATGTACCTCCCCATCAGAGCCCCTCCCACCTGTCTGACCTCCTCCACATGAACAAGGAATATGCAGTCACAATAAGCTTTGTTATAGCACCGCTCAGAACCCGGTCCTGGGGGCCTGGTTTTGTCCACTCTGGGTTCAGCATTCTTGACCAGAGACAGGAGTTAGGAAGATCATTTCACTTCAGTTCTCTAGCCAGAAGGTTTTTTGGTTTGTTTTTTTTTAAAACACAGGACATTATGTGATCACAAAATAACTCATTGAGAATATTTAAAACGTAGCTAGGCTAAGAACTATGTCCACTTTATTCTATTTTTTTCTTTCTCTTGTCCAGCTCATTCTTCCCCATGCTTATCTGGACTGGGATGTAGCTTTCTTGTATCAGAACCTTTACTACCATCTGCTGATTGTCTCATCTACAAGTGCTCAAGTTCCCCATAATCAATGAGTATTTACTGATGATATTACCACCTGCTAATTACTCATTGGCCTCAGAGATGCTCAGTATCATTGATCTTTTATCAAACTTATATTTATTTTCTGGCCACTTGCCCCTGTATTCTGTGTGCTCTGGTAACACAGGAGTCTTTTCCTTTCTTTTTAGCCAAAAAACTAACCTTGTTGACTGGGGTAGAACTTCCTGTATTATTATATCATTATAGCAAGGAGGTGGTAGCTGCGGTAGTTAGGAGCATGGACTCTGCACCTAGACTGGCAATACTTGACTCCTGGTTCTGTTACTTATTAGCTGTGTGATCTTAGGCAAGTTTCATGAGTCTCTGTGCCTTTGTTTCATCATCTTTAAAATGGGGGCACCTGACTGTCTCAATGAGTGGAACATACGCCACTTGATCTCTGGGTGGTGAGTTCAAGTCTCACATTAGGCATAGAGCTTGCTTAAAATTTTTTTTAAATAATAGGGTCATAAAGGTACTTAACATAGTGAGTTGTTATGATTAAATTCACTAATCTTTCTGGCCACTTAAAAGAGTGAATTACATATACTGAGTGGTATATTAGAGTTTGTTAGAATGTCCAGAAGTGCTCTTTTAAAGATTTTTTTAAAATTTATTTGTCAGAGAGAGAGAGCGAGCGAGAGTGAGCACAGGCAGATAGAGTGGAAGGCAGGGTCAGAGGGAGAAGCAGGCTCCCCGCACAGCAAGGAGCCCGATGCGGGACTCGATCCCAGGACGCTGGGATCATGACCTGAGCCGAAGGCAGCTGCTTAACCAACTGAGCCACCCAGGCGTCCCCTGAAGTGTTCTTTTAAAAAATATTTTATTTATTTATTTTTCAGAGGGGGAGAGAGAGAGTGTGTAAGTGGCAGGCAGAGGGAGAAGCAGGTTCCCCACTAAGCAGGGAGCACAATGAGGGACTTGATCCCAGGACCCCAGAATCATGACCTGAGCCAGAGGCAGATGCTTAACAGACTAAGCCACCCAGGTGTCCCCAGAAGTGTTTTTAATAACTATTTCATGCTCCCCATTTTATACGCCACAAATAAATCACTGAATCTTTTGTGACACAGTTCCTATACTCTTCACTTTCCACCTGGACTTAGCTGTGAAGGTTAATATTTTTGCCACAGAGGGTTTGTAGAAGAGGTAGGGACAACCTGTCCAGCAAGACATTTGTATCTCTTTGCCAGTTCTAAACTGAATCCCTCTTTATGGGTAACCAAGAAGAATGTATCTAGAATGGACCCAGTCTTTTCCTGAACATAGCATGTTGGTCCTTTGATTCCCTCACTCAGGGGCTACCCAATCCTAAAAATACTTTCTTCCTGAATTCTCTTCATTCTTGCCTCTAGTGATGTGTTTCGATCTAAGAATTTCCTTCCACACTTCGGAAAGATGTTGGAGAATATTTTCATGCCAGTGTTTGAGGCCACCATCAACCCCCAGGCTCACCCAGACCTCAGTGTCTTCCTCAAGCATGTAAGCATGACCTGTTAGGCCTTCCTGTTGCTGTGCATGAACCAGAACTCCCACATAGCTGTGACTCATTTTTGCTGCTTATCTCTGACGTTTGGTCCTGGGCTTTGGGAGCTGAAAGTCTGTCTGAGGACCAGGATCCTGCAGTCAGACTGACCCCATTGCATGGCTCACTTTTCCGGACAGATTACTGGCTTCGACAGTGTGGACGATGAGTCCAAACACAGTGGCCACATGTTCTCTTCCAAGAGCCCCAAGCCCCAGGAGTGGACAATGGAAAAGAATCCCTCTTACACCTACTATGCCTACTACATGTATGCGAACATCGCGGTGCTCAACAGTCTGAGAAAGTGAGTAGACGAGAACTGGAGCTAGAAGGAGAGTCTTTTTTTTTTTTTTTAATATTTTATTTATTTATTTGAGAGAGAGGGCGAGCGAGCACAAGAGCAGGGTGAGGGGCAGAGGAAGAAGCAAGCTTCCTACCAAGCCAGAAGCCCATTGCGGGTCTCGATTCCTGGGACCCTGGGATCATGACCTGAGCCAAAGGCAGACACTTAACCGACTGAGCCATCCAGGTGCCTTGAAGGAGAGGATTCTATCTGACACACCTCTGCTGAGACATTGGTGCCCTGTGTGGTCATCCCACTGCACTGCTGGGATGCCTCCGACCGGCCCTAACCAGACCCTTCTTTCCCTTGTCTTTTTGTTTGGTTTCTTTATTTAGCAGGACGAATAGACGTTTTGGAACCTTCAGTAACTTTCACAGTTCCTTTTCGTTGGAAGTTTGGGAATTGATACTAATCTCTGTGTGATGTATTATAGACCTCCATACATGTTGCCCTTCTTGATATACATGGGTAAGGAGTAGAGGACTATTGTAACAGGGTTTTCTGGAAATGTTTTCCCTTAAAAGCATGAGCAGGAGAAATGAGAACTTGGTGATACTGGTAAACTTCCTGTTGAAACTGCGGATAATCAGATCATGACTAGGTTCCTCCATACCCCAATACTCTTGGCTGCCTCTTTTTTCAGAAGTCTGCGTTCGGGAAGAATTAAGATTGTGATTTGGAATTGCCAGTTTCACTGAATCTTTTAGATGCCCCCACTCCCTTTCAGAGGGTTAATTTTTTTTCTACCAGATTTTCTTGTAAACCCCTCCATGCCCAGAATTGCTGCTAGGTCATAGTCAGCGGCCTGTGACTACCGTGGCTGTTCTCTTTCCCTAGGGAACGAGGCATGAATACGTTCCTCTTCCGACCTCACTGCGGCGAGGCTGGGGCTCTCACCCATCTCATGACAGCATTCATGACAGCAGATAATATCTCCCATGGCCTGAATTTAAAAAAGGTGAGTTGGAGGCTCTCTTCCGAATATGTTTTATATTGGAGCTAGAGGAGTAATTTTTTTTCCTTATCATTTTGTCACAAGTCATTATCAACACTGGAATCAAATGAAAGCAGAGCAAAAAAAGATTTTTAGGTTAGGAAGTGCAGTACATTTTACAGAGGCCCAGAGAAGTCAAAGGAGCTGCTCAAAATTACCTAACTAGTTCGTGGCAGAGATGAATTAATGCAGGTCTTCGGGCTTCCATTTTAGAACTCTGACAAGGGATAATTCAGAGGCACTTGGCTTACCTTAAGCTGGTTTTTGCCAGATTTCTTGTTATAGCATGTTTCCAAATGCCTCCGACGAGAGTCAGAACTTTCTCGTAGAGAAAGAAAAAGTGTTTCAAGATGAAGTTTCTTCCCTGAGAGAGACCATCTAACTTGGGAACTAAAACTCAAACATATGATTTGACCAAATGTTTCTGAAAATTGATTATCCCAAATAAATTTATTCTAAATAGTATTTACATTTAAACACTAGTATTCTTTTTTACTAAGGGATTTAAAGAACATGCGATCATTTTGTGGAAAGCTGAAACTTGAGGTAGACCACGGGGTTTTAACATTTCTAGTTTGTATCTCTTTTTCAACATCCTTAAATATTGTTTTTCACTATTCCTTTTCAGACTCCTGTGTTACAGTACTTGTTTTTCTTAGCCCAGATTCCCATCGCTATGTCGCCATTAAGTAACAACAGCTTATTTCTAGAATATGCCAAAAATCCTTTTTTAGATTTCCTCCAGAAGGGACTAATGGTCTCGCTGTCGACAGATGACCCAATGCAATTCCACTTCACCAAGGTATGCCTGTGGACTCTTAAGCAACACCAGCATATTTGGGACAACAGCATAGGATTGTTGATGCCCACCCAGAATTTTATTTATTTATTTGAGAAAGACTGAGTGAGTGAGAGAGAGAGAACACGAGCGGGAAAAGATCGGAGGGAGAAGGAGAAACAGAGGGAAGAGGGAGAGGGAGAAGCAGACTCCCTGCTGAGCAGGGAGCCCCTCATGGGCTGATCCAAAGGCAGACGCTTAACCAACTGAGGCACCCCAGAGTCCCTGTTGGCCATCTAGAATTTTAGAGTCTACTCAAGAGATTTCACTGTACTTTTTCTGCTGGGTGTGTGTTATTTTTTTTAATACATTATTTCCTTTTTTTTTTTTTTGCCTCATTTAAATAAATAATCCAAGGAGCCCCTAATGGAAGAATATGCCATTGCTGCACAAGTGTTCAAGCTGAGTACCTGTGATATGTGTGAAGTGGCAAGAAACAGTGTTCTGCAATGTGGAATTTCTCATGAGGTAGACCTATTATTGACTGGTTGCCCTTCTGTATATGGGATCTGGTAACTGAGTACTGAAAAGATAGCTAGGGAAACACCTGTGGAAAAATTATCCCACAAATCATATGCTGTTACTATGGACAGGGACTAGAAAGAAGTCTTCTATCTCTCTGGCTCTGCCTTTGGCAAGGCAAATAAAATACACTTGCCTTCTCAGCAGACCATGAGCATTGAGGCCCTGGATGAGTGCTTTGAGCGGTCTGTTTTTTCCTTTTGTCAGTAAGTAATGCAAGGAAGGAATCTTTGTGGGAGCTGTAATTATAGTCTATATCAGGATAAAAAGACAATAATCATTCTGCTTCCTTTCCTCTTACAGGAGAAAGCAAGGTTTCTGGGCAACAATTACCTTGAGGATGGTCCTATTGGAAATGACATCCGGAGGACAAATGTTGCCCAAATCCGCATGGCCTATCGCTATGAAACCTGGTGTTATGAACTCAATTTAATTGCTGAAGGCCTTAAATCAGGAGACTAAATTAAATAAACCAAATAATAATATGGGTGAGATTTTCATTGAAGAATATGAATCATAATAGTTACCAGTTATTGAATCTCTGCTATAAACCAATGATTGCTCTAGATCTTCCTCCACTGACATTATTCACTTAATCATTTTCACTTTATGAAGTAGATAATAATATCTTCATTTGGGGGAGATGAATAAACTGAGGCTAGTGAAGTTAATAACCTGCACAAGGACACATCTGTTGAGTGGTAGCAGTGGGCACATGGGTTTGTCTGACTCCAGAGTCTCCATGACTTTCAGGCAAAACATTTGCTCACAGTTGCTTGTATTTTTGCCCCACCTTAAAAACTATTAATTACTCATAATAACTTGAAACAGGGCAAAAATTTGAGCAAATGACTTGTGGTTGGGAGGATGTAGGCTTTTGGTTTATAGAATGAAATTTGCTTGAAACACATAGACCATTAAAATATCCTTTTGATAGGATGTGACAGAAGTCTGGCATTCTTAGACAAAAACATATGTTGCCCAATATAGAAAATCCATAGTTATGAGCTATTTCACTTCAGGGGAACTTACCTTACAAAAGGATTCTTAGTTGTAAGGACATACTTGGCAATAAAGTTATAGTCAGCTGTCCTTGTACATTTTAAATAATTCCACTTACCAAAATAAGATTCTCATGTAACTGTTTAGAAACCTGCCT
This sequence comes from Mustela lutreola, assembly GCF_030435805.1. Taxonomy (NCBI): domain Eukaryota; kingdom Metazoa; phylum Chordata; class Mammalia; order Carnivora; family Mustelidae; genus Mustela; species Mustela lutreola. Next base: position 98,115,072 of record NC_081299.1, on the reverse strand, counting down.
GTTACTCAAGGCCAGCCAGGTAGAATTCCAATTAGCTAGACCATACCTCTACACATACAACTGTGTTGCCACCTAGTGGCTGGGCTGATAGTTCATTTGATTTATTAATAAACAGCTACTGATCAAACAGCTCAAATATCAGGCTCTATTTAGGCAGCAAAGTTATAAAGAACAAGATTTCATTCCTACTCTCAAGTTGTTCACAGTGTGAAATGATGTGTGTGGATACAAATGTGAAAAAGAACATTTTGTGAAACATCTCAGAAAGTAATGACTTTTCAAATGGAAAAAAAAAAATAAAGGCAAATTCATGCATGTTTCCACATTCTGTACTGGTCGCTGTAAGCATGGGTGTGATCCTGACAGCGTGTTTATACTAGCCCTAGTGTAAGAATCCTCTCCTTGATTTCTGAGGTTGAATTTCTGTTTGCTGAGTATTTGTAAGTCCCTTAGAGAACCTGATTTTATTTTACTTTGTTCTCCATGTCATTAAAATAATACAGATTGCTAAACTAAACATTCTATTCTCAAGCTTAAAAGGCATTTACTAGCATTAGTTATATTTCCATCTTACCCATGAGAGGGCAGTAGAATACATACATGTTAATTCCTTTATTACAGACACAGAACCCTTGCCAGGTTTGGTTTCCTATCTGGTACTTGGAATTCAGTCGGCGTCATTTTGCCAAATAATCTTCTTGAATGCAAAGTTTGGACTCTGAAATCAATTTGAATTTGAAATAAGTTGTAAAATCATGCTATTCTAGCTTAAAATTTCGTCTTAGACAACTGCTTGGGAAGTTTTCTAAATAAAGAAAGATTTGGGGGAAGGTGAGAGGGGTAATCCATGAAGATCGCCATTCAAAATGTATGCAAACAATATTGACATTTATTTCCTCACCAAGACACGATTTTTTAAATGTCTTGTCGTTATTTTTTTTTCCCCACCATAAAAGGTAATTCCTGTTTGTCCACAGCTCGCGGTTTCACAACGGTGTGGGATATGCAGCTTTCACTGCCTTAGCTAAATTGGCTGTGACATCTGTGATGTGTAACCAAACACTTCTCTTTCTGGCAGTCTTCTATTTTGGTACCTCTCTGCGAACAGATGTGGGAAGATTTTGGTCATCAGACCCAAGAGGCTGGGGCGGGGTGGGGTGGGGTGGGGTGGGGTGGAATGGGGAGGGACGAGGTGGGTTGGGGTGTTTAGCGAGTGCTGGGAAACAGGCTCAACTCATCCCGACTCGCAGCCTTAGTGAAACTGGGCTGCCGCTCGCAGTAGGCACAGCGCCACGCACATACCTGAGTACGAGCGTGTTGCAGGCGTAGGGCTTAGGCATGTGTGTCACAACAGGGCGTGGGGGCCGACCTTAGGCACTGGGAGTATCAAAGGCACCCTGCTCTGGGACTTCAAACCTCAGGTGTTCGGAGCGTTATTTGCATCTGTCTACGTTTCAAGTTGGCACCGGACTGCAAATGCAGTGGCAAGAGAGAATTTCATGCTTTCCTTGAGGGAGATGCCATCTGGATTCCTCGCTTAAACTAGGAAGAGTCAACCTTCATGTAAAATTCAGGCCCATCACCGTGGGGCCAGTAGGACCGCAGGCACGGCAACTGCAATGGGACTTCGGCTACAGGCCTTGGCCGGAATCCGGGCCACCAACTTCTGGGGCAACGTTCTAGCCCAGAGGCTGACTCCCAACAGGAGCTATTCCCTTCTCGACGGTTTTCGGGCGGTGCCGGGGGCGGGCCCTAGCGTGAAGGGTGGGAAGAGGAGCCAATAAGAACCGAGATTTGCCGGGCGGGGGTGGGGCCGCTGCCGGCCGGGGGCGGGGCCTTCGTAGGGCCTGCGGGGGCGGGACGGAGCCAACCCGGAGTGAGAGCGCCGAGACCTGGCGCGTCCGCGGAGAGCCGGACAGCTTCGCAGCCCGGCTGCGGGGGCGGCGTGGAGACCCAGGGCAGGTAGGCCCGGGGCGATCCGGGGCGGGCTGGGAGGAGGGGGCCTCGGTTCCTCGTGGCAGTGGACGTCGCATGCTGGGCGTCCGAAGCCCGGCTGGCAGTGCGGGAGCGGGCCAGCGGAGGTGTCGGCTCCGCAGTCTGAGCTCCTCCCTGGCCCCGAGGGACGCGCGAGTTGTCGGGACCCTGCGCCCCGCGACGCGACGATGAGCCCTGGGGGCCCAGCTCGTAGGCCGGGCGGCTGTGGAGGGGGCGGGCGGGGCATGTCCCCGCCACTCACCTCGGGGACCGGGAGCGTTGGGCGCTGGGCAGTCTTAGGGCAGGGAGAGGGAGCGCCCCGTCGCGGAGGAAGCGCGGGGCTGTCGCCCTCGGGGGCTGGCCAGGGAGCTTGAACGTCGACAGGCTCAGAAGATGGGACTTTTAAACGTTCTTGCTTTTTGTGTGTTTTGATTCATAACAGAATCTAATGAGCACAGCATTGAAAGTTGTCCAGTAGGATTTTGATGTTAAAATTGGACAACGCAACATCTAAGAACTTTTGAGTAAGAGTATAGCAGATGATGATTAGATAATGAGTCAAGGGCTGGAGTCTCGGCCAGGACCCACGGAACACATGTGATACCTCGGTCAAATCGACTTTTCTGGGCCTCTGTTTCCTTAGCTGTAAATCTGGGATGTTCATGCTTAGGGGTAGTCTGAAGGTCAAAGGAGATGAGTGAGAGTAGTCTGTAAATGTTAGGTATTGTAATTTGTGCACCAGCGTTAAGCATATTCTGTAAAGCAACTACTAAATGCCGGGCACATAGTAGGCACTCTGTAAGCCTTTACCCCGAAGCTAGTGATTCACCTCCAGTGTTTTAGATAAAGTCCTAAATCTCTGTTTACTTAGTAAATAAATTGTTTAAGTTCCCCCCACCCCAACAAAATCAGTATTGTTTGAAGTGTGGTCCACTTTTTTAACTGATCAATAAATTTTTCTAGAATAGAACATATTATCTACATATTGTTACTGCATTATTTATCATGAAGTTCAGTACCAATCAAATAATGCAATTTTTGCTTTAAGTAAATAGAGTTTAAGTTACCTGGTAAAGTAAGCTGGGAGTATTGCTTCAGATCTAGACTTTCATCTGCTTTTAGTAAAAACTTAGTAAATTTTTAGACCTTCAAAACAAAATTAATATGTAGCTGTATTTTTTTGTACGACCTTTATTATAGACATGTGCATTCTTTTCTATTGGTATATGAATGTATGTGGGGTTTTAGAGGGAGAATGGAAATAAAAAAGAATAGCAGTTTGTAACCAGCAGACTTTTTTACTGGGGATACTTGTAGGCGTGTTCTGAAGTAGTTTCCCAGGCAGAAACCAGGAAATGTAGTAATTGTGTCTCTTGGCCTTTCGTTGTTGTTGTTGTTGTTGTTTTTAATATTAACTGTGGCAATAGATTTTTTAAAATACAGATATAAAGGAAGAATGTTAGTTGTTTTGATGTGAAAAGAGAGTTTTCTAAACCTGGAAATTGAGTTTTGTTTTTTTTTTTTTTTAAGATTTTATTTATTTATTTGACAGAGATCACAAGTAGGCGGAGAGAAAGAGGAAGGGAAGCAGGCTCCCTGCTGAGCAGAGAGCCCAATGCAGGCCTCAATCCCAGGACCCTGCAATCATGATCTTAGCCAAAGGCAGAGGCCCTAATCCACTAAGCCACCCAGGTGCCCCTGGAAATTGTATTTTAAATGATCTGTCTTATACACAAGAATTTTAGACCACTGGATACTAAGAGCAAGTTAAATGGAGTAGAGGTAAAGTTTCTAATGAATACAATTTTTGTATTGCTTTAAAAGTTTTTTTTTTAAAGATTTTATTTTATTTATTTGACAGAGATCACAAGTAGGCAGAGAAGCAGGCAGAGAGAGAGAAGCAAGCTCTCTGCTGAGCAGAGAGCCCAACGTGGGGCTCGATCCCAGGACCCTGGGATCATGACCTGAGTTGAAGGTAGAGGCTTTAACCCACTGAGCCACCCAGGTGCCCCAAAAGTTTTTTTTTTTTAAGATTTTATTTATTTATTTGACAGAGATCACAAGTAGGCAGAGAAGCAGGCAGAGAGAGGGGAAGGGAAGCAGGTCCCCTGCTGAGCAGAGAGCCTGATGTGGGACTCGATCCGAGGACCCTGAGATCAGGACCAGAGCCGAAGGCAGTGGCCCAACCCACTGAGCCACCCAGGCACCCTTGCTTTAAAAGTTTTACGTTTAAGCAGTTCAGTGGAAGATAGGTGTTTTGAAAATACTTAAAGTATTATTTTAAATACGTACTCTATGTATAAATTTTGCTATAACTTATAGTTTGTTCCTCTTGGAGGTCTGAAGCCTTACAGTCACATTATTTATTGAGCACCTATTATATTTCATGGCACAGTTTTAGTACTTCCATCGAATTTGTGTATGAGTAGAATACAATTCCTTCCTTCTGGGAGGTTAACACTACCGAGTTGGCTAAAATAAGTAGCAAGAAAACTGTTTTTAAAACTGGTCATAACATCAGTCAGCATTTATTGGGACCTCTTCTCAACCAGGCAGTGTTCCAAATTTTTTACGTGCACGAGTTTATTGAATCCTTACCACAGCACCATGAGGGTTGTCGTTATTTCTGGGTCCTCATTAAGAGATACAGAGGTGGAATAATCCCCTATGAAAGAGCCTAGGCAGGAAGGCTAGCATGCAGACCAGGCAAACTCCAAAAATCCTAATCCTAACTTTTGCATTGTATGGAGTTTCATATTCTGTGAGTGAAATACCGATAAAACCCAAGGTGTGTTTAGGAGAGTTCTGTAAAGAACTTCTTCAAAAAGAAGGAAAGAAAGAGACATAAAGAAAAAGAAACTGCTATTGCAAGATGTGGATGGAGGTTTGTCCAAGCTACAATTTAATTATACTTTGTATATAAGAGCACCCCCCCCCCCATGAATGATGGGATTCTTCTTGTTTCTAAACTCTCCATCGCTCAGTTACTGCAATTATGGCATTATCTTCATAATAGAAGAGGTGGTTATTTTTCCATAAGAAGTTTAAAATGTCTGTTCTCAGACGGTAAGTTAAATGTTAGCTTTAAGAAAAGAAAATGCTCTCCTGGTGGCAAGAAGCTAATGACCAGACATGTAAATAAGTCCCTACAATTTCAGTGTGATAAGAGTTGTAACAGAGATAGAGATAGAATTCAGCGGGGACAATGATGAGGGGAAGAAGGAAGATTAGAGAGAAGATATCATATTTGAATCTGGCTTTGAGAAAAGGATAGGAGTTAACTGAGTTGGGGAAGGAAACAGAAGATGTGGATGAAAACAGAAATATTACGTGAAAGTATATGGTATTTGTGAGGAATATGTTGTAGTTTATTGACTAAAGGTCAGAGTGTGGGCCCCTCAGTAGCTCAGTTGGTTAAATGTCTGCCCTTGGCCCAGGTCATGATCCCAGGCTCCTGGGATCCAGTCCCATGTTGGGTTCCCTGCTCAGGAGGGAGTCTGCTTCTCTCTCTCTCTCTCTCTCTCTACCCCACCCCCCACTCCTGCTCTCTCACTCTGTCTCTCTCTCTCTCTCTCAAAAATTAACCAGTCAATTAATTTTTAAAAATCTTAATGTCTATTTAAAAAGAAATAAAGGTTAGAGTGTATGGAGATAAGAGGCTGGGCTAAAGGGGATGGTGCTTGGAAATAAACTGGCAAAAGAACATTTCTGAACTTGACTGCTAACCAGGTTAGGATCACTGAAATTGCTAGAAATGAGGTAAGCATGGGGTTTCAGTGCCTCTCATTTGGAATAATGAAGGTTTATCCAGTTTGGCAAAATTGTTCACTATAGAATGTGGTATTAAAGGTAGTTTTAATACTTTGAAATGCATGATGTGTTACAGAAGAACGTATGGAGGTAGGTAAGTAAAAAGTTATGACTCAGAAAGAGAAAAAAGAAGTCTGCTGGTGCCACACAGTAAAGAGCTTGTGGATCATGCTAGAACTTTGGACTCAATTCTAAAGACAATGGAGAGCCAGTGGGGGATTTTAGGTAGTGAAGACAGATAACGTAGCCGCATGGGACAGAGGCTCAATTGGACGGAGAGAGGTAAAACGTAGAGAGATAAGTTAGAAGGCTAACAGTATTGAAATAGTCCAGATAAGAGAGGGTAAGGGCCTGGAGTGGGAAAAACGTAACAGAAGTGAAGAGGAGAGGACAGGATAATGAAGATGTAGAATTTACAGGGCTTAAAACGTGATTGGCTTTGAAGGTGAACAGAAAAGTAAATGACTTCATTTTTTAGCTTGGGAAACTGGATAGAGGAGCTTGTTCTGTTGTTGGTGGTTTTCGTTTTTTGTTTTCTTTCTTTCTTTTTTTTTAATGTGGGAGGAAGAGCATTGTTTCATTTAGAGCATGTTGAGTTTGAAGTGTCTTGGACACTTCAGGTGGAGTTGCCAGAGGAGGGTCCAGAGCCACCAGTCTCAGGAGGGAGGCTGAGATTGGTGATTCAGATTGCAGAGTTAGCAAGTAAGTGGTAATTGAAGGCTTAAGAGCAGACGGAATTGCTCAGGAAGAGCATATGGAACTAGAAGAGAAGAGGGCCGGGGATAAATGGTTTGCTTTGTATGAGTGGAAGGGATTACTGATTGATTGATTGATTGATGCTAATTTTGTCTTATAACTTGTGATTATAAATCAATAAGATGGGCTTTAACTGAAGGTTAAGCAACTTTTACAACCCAGTGAATCCTGTTCTTTTAAACTTTTTTTGAGGGTGGGGGTGCCTGGCTGGTTCAGTTGGTGGAGCACGCAACTCTTAATCTCAGGGTTGTGAGTTCAGGCCCCATGTTGGGTGTAGAAATTACTTCAAAATAAATTATAAAAATAAATAAAAAGTGAATAAAATAAAATTTTATTTGGGAGTCACTCATTTGTTCCAAAAGTATATTGCCCGAAATACTATTGGAGTTCCTCTTTGTAAAAAAAAAAAAAAAAAAAAACTTTATAGCATATTCCCAGCCACACAAGAAAGTAGATCTTCTAGTTTTATTTTTTTTCCTCCTCTGTACTTAATTTTTTTGTTGTTGGACTCAGGACTGAGATCAAGACCTGAGCTGAGATGAAGGGTCCGACACTAAACTGACTGAGCTGTCAGGTGTCCCCCACCTCTGTACTTTCAATTTCCATGCATATACAGCCTATTTATCTTGAATCAGAGCTATGAAAACAAATTACTATACCCTCACATGATTGGTAGTCAGAGAATGCTTTTTTCCAGAAGAGATCTTCGCTTCTGGTAAATATATAGATTATTAATACATGTTTGTTGGTTGATTCATCTTGATAACCAGTCTTACTCAACTTTGTCTCCAGGTGGCTTAACCATCTCCAGAATTCATACTCATAATCAAAGAGTGAAGGTTTGCCACCATTGAGAAGAGTCAAAAGAATATGTTATAGCTATGAAAGCATTTTCAAAAATGGACTTTCAAAAATGTTTTCCTGATTTGTAGTATTATTCAAATAAATGTATGGTCTCCTAAGGCAGGGAGTGCAAACGTTCTGTAAAGGGCTAGCAAGTAAATATTTTAGACTCTGTGGACCATCAATCTCTATCAGCCCTCAGTCCTGCCAGAAGAGCCTTGTCATACTTCAGTGAAAGAGCATGGGCTGTGTTCCAGTTAAAGTTTATTTGTGTACACTGAAATTTGAATTTCATATTATTTTCACATGTCACAGAATATTATACTTTTTGATTATTTTCTCAACCATTTAAAAAATAAAAACCAGTCTGCTCAGGGGCTATATAAAAACAGGTGGTGGGCCACATTTGGTTGATTCTATCATATGGGATGTTTTTTGAAGTACTTAGATCTGTAAGTTTAGTTTAAAAAAAAAGTTCCTGGGGCATGTGGGTGGCTCAGTTGGTTAAGCTGCTGCCTTTGGCTCAGGTCATGATCCCAGAGTCCTGGGATCAAGTCCCATATCAGGGTTCTTGCTCAGCAGGGAGCCTGCTTCTCGCTCTGCCTCTGCCTGCCACTCTGCCTGCTTGTGTTCTCTCTCTCAATGAAAAATAAATAAATAAATAAATATGAAAAATTTTAAAAAGTTCTTTACTACATCTGAGACTAATGATGTACTATATGTTGGCTAACTAAATTTAAATAAAAGTAAAAATAAAAGTTCTTCGAAGTTGTACCTCCTGCTAAAAACGTATGAAAATTTTCAAATTCATCCTCCCATTTCTCATATAAAATAGGTGGAAAATACTCCCTTTATTGTTTTGGAAACTGAGAAATAGATTAACTTGTACAATGTCAGGATCAAAAATATGTTTGAGGTTAGGGAGAGGGTGGTCGAGCTATGGACATTGGGGAGGGTATATGCTATGGTGAGTGCTGTGACTTGTGTAAGCCTGATGATTCACAGACCTGTACCCCTGGGGCTAATAATACAATATATGTTAATAAAAATAATTAATAAAAAATGTTTGGCAGTGATCTGTTTGCCTCAGTGAAAGTGGGGACATTGAAAACTAAGTGAAAAAAAAAGACTAAAACTTGAAGGAGTGTCCTGCACTGGTTCCCAGAGGATTAGACAGGATGGAATCTTTTTTGTCTTTTTCCTCTCTGACTTCAATGAGTAATTTTTATCCTAAGGAAAAGAAAACATGAAGTTTTTCTTCACTTTATCGGCATTATAGGAGGTTGTAAGATTGAAGGATTAAGTAACTGTTGGTGATACAAGAGAAGGAAATGGAAAGGACTGACTTCACATCTGGCTCTTCCAGATGTTTCTCTTGTACCCCCTGTTTTTGAGAAGGAAATTCAATATTTTTTTCCTTAGAAGTCTTAGACTCCTGAGTAGTAGCCTGAAAGTAGACTTTTTAGCATTCAGTTTAGGCAATATTAAGCCACTTATATTAGTTAAAGGTTATTATTTATGCTTTTTTTTTAAAGTTAGATTTCTGACTTTCAAGGTTTTTATCACAGTGATAAATGTTTACAACAGAGAACATGGAAGAAAACTACTAGTCTTCCTTCAAAGTTTAAATTGATAGAAATGGCATATGTATGGGGTTTTTTGCATGGATATTAAAATTAAGAGAGATGGATGAGTGTGTGTTATTCTTACAGCAACTTAAAAGAGATGTGGTTTGTTGTTGTTTTTGTCTTTCTTTTTTCCACTGGAGTGAAAAAAACAAAAATCTCCAGCTATCTAAGATATGTTTGAATTGGTTACTTGGCAATATGAAGCATAATTTTATATTTAAATATTTATCTGTATTCTTTGATACTCTATAGAGCCTATTGAAGCCAGTGATAATAGGACCTGCTGGGAGGAAAGGCCACAGCCTGCTCTGCAACAGTGTTGACTGCAAACTCCCCTTTTCCTGGCCCCTACCTCCATGGTAAGGGCTAGCAAGGAACAAAAGAGCAACATTATGTGAATTAAAGTGATGGTCCATTTGCACAGGATCACGATGCAGTGGTTATCATTGCATAGTTCAATCCAATTAGCATAATTCAAGGTCAGGCAAAATGTCGCAAAATCGTCTTGGCTGTGTGTGAAAGTGGTGACCTGCTGTCTAATCAAGAGAGAGAGAGTGCACGAGCAGGGCAGAAGGGCAGAGGAAGGAGAAGCGGGCTCCCTGCTCCCAGGCTTGATTCCAGGACCTCGGGGTCATGACCTGACTCCAAGGCAGACGTTTAATGGAATGAGCCACCCAGGTGCCCCTAATAATTGTAATTTAAAAGTAAATTAGATCAGTTTGCCTGTAAAATTTATTGTTTAGCTATTAGAAGAAAGCATGAAGTAAGGATCCAGAAACATGTTCAATAGCTGCATTTGGAAGTATAAAAATGTTGAGAAAATAGTGAATTGAGAAAGAGCCTAAGACTTTTAATGAAGATTATTTAAAATACAGGTTTATCAAATGTGCAAAACCTGACTATAATGACAGGTTTTTGTATTAATGTCTTTGTATTTGTATTAATGTTGCAGATGAGAGCTAAAACTCTTTAAAAAGACTTTTAGAAACACAGTATACTGGGTTTTTCAGTAAGCCTTTTCAAATATTTTCAAAGACAAAAAAAGTAAAATTATCTCAGGTTCCTTTTTATTCAAGGACCATTCCTGGTAAAGATTCATTGTTGTTTTAATTTCAAAACAGAAATGGCTACATGCCTCTTGGGAAAAAATATTCATCTAGAATGCATGGATGGGGGGCCCCTGGGTGGCTCAGTTGGTTAGGTGCCTGCCTTCAGCTCAGTCATGATCTCAGGGTCCTGGGATCGAGTCCCTGCTCAGCAGAGAGCCCGCTTCTCCCTTTTTTGTCTGCCCCTCCCCACCCCATGCTCACGCTCTCTGTCTCAATAAATAAAACACTAAAAAAGTAGAATGCATGGATGTTATGTTTATGACTTTTTGATGATAAATCAGCTGAAAATTATAATTTCATCTCTTAGTGATGACATACCTCATTCCATACCATTATGGGATGTTTTATTAATGCTGATAAGGTGGCTGTAGTCTGGTACAGATATCACAGTCCAAAGTGATGGGATCACTGATATTATAAGTTGTACCATGCTTTTAATTTGCCAAGAAAATGGATTTTTGTGGTTTAGTTCTTCATTTACTGTGAAGAATGATTATATGACATTGCTTATATTTTGTATTAAGACCAGAGACTTTCCATTGCAAAGTAGAAAGAATGTAGTACTACTTTTGCCATTCACACCAACTTATTGTTTCAACTAGGATTTTCCACCCTGACCCAATTTAAAACAAAAGAATAAAAGACTCTATAGTGAACCTGATAAGTACGTAGCATTGTCTTTGTGTTTTTCAGAACTGGAATTAATTTATGAACAAGAAAGGTCACCTATTGCATTACACTGAATCTCTTCTCATTTTAATTTTTATATTGTTTATTTTAGAATTTTAAGTATATTTGCATCATGGGAACATAATATTTGATGTTAACTTTATGTTTTATCATATGTAGTAAGGGTAATTATTTTGTGCAACTTCTGTTTCAGATGTGTGTATTTTGACAACAAATGTATTTCTTGCCATGGGTTTGGTTAGGACAGTTCATGAAACACTGGCCTGTAGTGCAAGAGGAGGGACTTGACTCGCTGGGCAGTCCTCACTCACTAAGCCGGCTCAAGAATCTTGGTGATGGTGTGGGCATGTTTTATAAAACCAGACCAATGTATACTTCTGCTGTTCCTGCCCTTTGATGATCCCTTTTTGTCTTTCCATTCCTCCCCAGAAAAATTATGATTGCCCGCTCTATCCCCTCCTCTGTGGATATTACATGTTCCTACTTTCCTTGTGTTTTTTGATTCCCTCAAGCCCAGTTTCTCCCCACAAACAGGCCTCTCCTTCACCCAGTGCCTGAGACTTCAGTTTTGCCCTCATCATATCACCAGCTTGCTTTCTCCACTGATCTTCCATTATGCACCCCAAGAAGCAAGGCATACCCCTGAGTGGAGTGAATCACTAGTTTTCCTGTTTCTGGCCCCAGCTTATTTTGTTCATTCTTGTGCCCAGCTTTACAGGGAGGTGAAGAATCAGATAAGCCGGACCCTCTAGGAATCATGCCATCCAACTCCAATCAGCTATCCAGCCACTTATCTCTGAACTGTGCATCTTGTTGAGTAGCTTGAGTAGCTCTTCAAGATTTTAACCTCAAGTAGCCAGGTCTTTTCTCTAAAATAGTCAGGCATTTTCTTTTCATAGATTGAGACCTAGTACACCATGAGCAAGCTTCACTGACTTGGTGTGAGAAACTTTTCATGACTTGGTCTGAGTCTTCATTATACACACCTTCTCGTGTTTCTCCCACTTCTGTGAGAGCTGCCATCCTTCTTGGACTCCTAAGCTTTTTTCTTCCATAAGACTTAACTTTCCCCAAACCGTTTTCCATGTATTTATCCTTCTTTTTTTTTTTTTTTGGCCACAATTTTTAAAGATGTATAGGTTTTTTTCCCAGCTTTAAAACATTGTGTTTGAAATGACTTGCCCCTTGTGTTTTTATTCGTCTCACTGGCTTTACGATAGCTGTTGTGTTCATCACTGCTCCATTTGCTCACTGATTGTCATCTAGCTGTCCTTTTGACACCATTCATTAATGCCCTCTCATCAAGAATGAGGACCCCTCTCAGTCTTCAGGCTCCCTACTCCTAAGATACTGATGTGCCTCTTCCTTTTCTTTCTAGGACATTTTCCCTCCCATAATCACCTGTGATCCACATTATCCTGATCCTGTCAGCCCTCACTAGTCTTTTGGCCACTCATTGCCTGATTTTGTCATTTCTGCTCGTTTACAGATCCTAATCATGTTTCCTGTTCTTAAAGGTTTAGTTCCTGACTCTGCTTTTTTAAAAACTCTCTGCTTAGGGAACCTGTAGATTCTTGCTTCTTTTTTCTGCACCGAGCCTATCTTAAAACCTCCCCTGCGCTGGGGTTTTCCCTCTCTCACTTGACTCTTACCAGATAATCTCACCTGTTACTTCAGAGGGGAGACGGCAGCCTTCAGGGTGAGGGAAGTTCATCCGTGCACGGCCCTTCCACCTTCTATAAGTACACCTGCGTCCTTACTTTCTTTCCTCATTCCCTTCTGTCCCAGTGGGAGAGCTGTCCCTCTTCCTGTCAGCTGCTAACCCCTGCAGCTCCAGGTGGGTGCCACACCATCTCTCCCTTTAGGGGTTTGCTCTCAGACCTTTGTTTCTTCTCTACTGACTCCTTTCCACCAGTGTTTAAATAATCTTAGTTCTTTTCTATTTAAAAAAAAAAAAAAGGCTTTACTGAAACCTGTGTTCCTGGTTAGCTACTACTCTGTTGTCCACTTGCCTGCCTGGATGAGCTCCTTGAAGGATTGTCTCCAGTTGCTGGTTCCATTCTTTTTGTCCTATTTGCCTGTCAGTTCACTGTGACCTCCCTTTAGCTTCCTCCATGCCACCGAACCTGCTCTTGCCTAGGTCCTAATGGCTAATACACATTCAGGTCTTTATCGGATCTCACCTTTGTTTTTTAAACTTTTTTTTTAAACTTGTTTTATTTATTTATTTATCTCAGAACACCCCAGGGCAAACCTGAGTGGAGGGGGGTGGGGGGATGGGTAGAGGGAAAGGGAGAGAGAAACACCTTAAGCTGACTCCCAGCTGAGTGCGGAGCCTGATACAGGGCCTTGATCCCAGGACTCTGCGATCGTGACCTGAGCCAAAACCAAGAGTCAGATGCTCAAACAACTGAGCCACCCAGGCATCCTTACCTTAGTTGACCTTCTGGTGGTGTATCTGTTGACCATTCTTTTCTGTTTGGAAGATTCTCTTCCTTTGGCTTCCATAATTCCACACACTCTTGGCATTTTCTCCCATCTTTTATCTAAATTTATGACAGAAATTACCATCTATGATAGAAAAGAACTGACCTAGAATGTCCCCAAACTGACCTGTTTCGGGTTAGTACTGTTTTTGGAATTTATAATGCTTCATTCCAGCAGAGTATGATCACCTGTAAAAAAAAAAATCATTTGAAGAAATAAAATATGATTCTGTGGTAATAAAGGATGTGTGGCATGGTATGGTAAGAAATAAATGAGTGTAAAGTTTACATGGAAACCACAGCGAGATGCCACTGCATAACAGAATGGCTAAAATGTAACAGACTAACAGTGTAAGTGCTGGTGAGGCTGAGGAGTGACCAGAACTAATAGACTGCTGGGGAGAGTGTAAATTGTAAGTTGTGTAAGTTGGTACAAATCCTTCTGAAAAGCCTTTGGCAGCGTCTATTAAAGTGAAGCATCTGTGTATCCTATAACCCAGCAATTCTACTCCTAGTTAATACCCAAGAGAAATAAGTAATTGTGTATATTAAAGACACGTAGAGGAATATTTATAAGAGCTTTCCTCATAATAGTCAAAACCTGGAACAAATGTGTGTATCTGTCAAAAGGAGAATGGATTCGGGGCGCCTGGGTGGCTCAGTGGGTTAAAGCCTCTGCCTTTGGCTCAGGTCATGATCCCAGGGTCCCGGATCAAGACCCGTATTGGGCTCTCTGTTCAGTGGGGAGCCTGCTTCCTCCCTTCTCTCTCTGCCTGCCTCTCTGTGTACTTGTGATCTCTGTCTATCATATAAATAAATAAAATCTTAAAAAAAAAACAAAAACAAAAGGAGAATGGATTAATAAATGCTGCTGTTTCCATTGGATGGAATAATACTCAGCAATGAAAAAGGGAAAACTACTGCTATATACAACAACATGAATGAATCATACAGACATTATTTTGCATGAAAAAAAACATATACAGAATACTACGCCTGTGGGGCACCTGGGGGGCTCAGTTGGTTAAGCGTCTGCCTTCAGCTCAAGTCATGATCCCAGGGTCCTGGAATCGAGTCCCACATCGGGCTCCCTGTTTGGTGGCAAGTCTGCTTCTCCCTTTCCCGCTTCCCTTCCCCACTGCCTGTTCTTTCTCTCTCTTTCTCAAATAAATATTAAAAAATTTAAAAAGGAATAATACTATTGTATAAATTATGTTAAAATGAATTCAAGAAAGGCAAAAACAAGAGAAATACTTGTACTGTTGTTCTGTTTGTCCGGTATGCCTCTTAGTTCTGTTCTTCTGGTAGATACTTTCTCATCTGTCAAATCCCATTTAATAATAAACTTCCCGTACTTATATATAAATTTCCTGTGAGCGTGTTTGTATTTTATTTTCATGTATTAATTTTCTAATGGGACGTAATATGAAATGAAAGGTACATAGTCTGATGATGTTCTCTGCCACTCAGCTATGTGACTCTACACCTCTGTTTTCTGTCTACAAATGAGGACAGAAGTAACCTGCCTGCAGCAGAGATTTTTTGCTTACTTTAATATGCATTCTCCAAAGAAACAGAAATCAGTTTTTTGCTGGGCACATTGCAGGATGAAAAGATGAATGATTATATTCCAGCCTCCATTCATACAGTACATGTGACTTAAGTCCTGGTCAGTGGGCCATAAGCAAAAGTGTTACATGGAACTTCCAGGAATGAGGCTTTAATAGAGCTCCCTTTTTTCCTTTTTATTTCCTGGAATGTGGATATAATAGTTGGAGCTCTGACAGCTAGTTTGAGCCTGAAGTGATCATGACAACAGGAGCTATATGATAAGGATGGTGTAGCAGAAACACTGGAGCCTGAGGACCTGGGGGCACCTTGGGCTGCCTGCTCTCTCTTAAGTGGCAGAGAAAGAGACATCTCTTTGTTTAACAAACATTGGTTAAGCCACTGCTCTTTTCAGTTTTTAAGTAATCTGTAAACAAACTTAATCCTAACTGATCTACTACCGCAGAGAGGTGCTCCGAAAATTAACTGAGATAACGTGACTGAAGTGATTGGCACATAATAGTTACTTAATAAGGCTCAATACTGGGGCGCCTGAATGGCTCAGTGGGTTAAAGCCTCTGCCTTCAACCCAGGTCATGTTCCCCGAGGTCCTGGGATCGAGCCCCACATCGAGCTCTCTGCTCAGTGGGGAGCCTACTTCTCCCTCTCTCTCTGCCTGCATCTCTGCCTACATGTGATCTCTGTCTGTCAAATGAATAAATAAAATCTTTAAAAAAAAATATGGCTCAACTACTGTTACTGCTATTGTAATTCCCAAATGCCTTTATATGAAGTGGGTGCTCAGGACATATTTGATGAATCTTCTAAAAAGTAAGTTACCTTTATGGGTAACAAATGCTATACAAGTGATTTATGTTTATTTTTATTTAAAAATTAGAAAATACAAGTGTTCCTGGGTGTCTCAGTCAGTTAAGCATCTGCCTTCAGCTGAGGTCATGATCCCAGGGTCCTGAGATCAAGCCCTGTGTCTGGCTTCTTGCTCAGTGGGGAGTCTGCTTCTTCTGCCTCTGCCTGCCACTCCCCCTGCTTGTGCTCTCTCTCTTTCTTTCAATTAAATAAATCTTTAAAATAAAATAAAATATAGAGTACCGGGTGTCTCGGTTGTTAAGCATATGCTTTTGACTCAGGTCATGATCCCAGGGTCCTGGGATCAAGCCCTGTATCAGGCTCCCTGCTTGGTGGAAAGCCTGCTTCTCCCTCTCCCACTCCCCCTGCTTGTATTCCTTCTCTCATTGTGTCTCTCTCTCTGTCAAATAAATAAATAAAATCTTTAAAAAAGTAAAACAATAAAAATTAGAAAATACAGATTAACTAAAAGAAAACTCAACCATAGTTCTATTATTAGAGATAATCACTGTCAATGTTTCAGTATATATTTACTTTTAAATTTTATTTATTCATCTAGATTTTTGAATTAATTCTTATAATATTTTTCTTTTTCTTAATAGATTTTGAACATGGTATAACTTATTAGTATTTCAGTGTATGAATTTACTGTAATACTGTGCATTTAATGATAGTCCCCTGTTGGAAATTTATTTTCAGCTTTACAGTAATCTAAATTTACTCTTGGGGTGCCTGGCTGGCTCATTTAGGAGAGCATCTGACTCGATCTTGGAGTCATGAGTTCAAGCCCCACACTGGGTATAGCGTTTACTAAGAAAGAAAAAAGAAAAAAGGAAAACCTTAAAAAAATAAAAAAGCCTACTCTTGTGTACATATTCGTGAATTTATCCAATTACACCCCTAGGATAACTTATTGGAAGTGCTATTTCTGCAATATCTGTGTATTCATTTTTTTTAAATTAAGATTTTATTTAATATAGAAAAATATAAAGGATACAACTTAAAAGATCCATTATTCTACCACCTGAATAGATCCTGTTTTAATATTAAAAACAATAAAAAATATATAACCATGGTTAAAAAAAAAAAAAAAGATTCAAGCCTTGTAAAAAGTTATAAAATAAAGAGTAAAAAAAACTTGTTCCAAGGCCTTATCACTGGTCCCATCACTGGTGATTTCTTGCTTATCCAGCACAATCCAACACACAGTGTCCATAAAATTTAATCTTATAGAATATTGAGTCATGTTACTACAAAGACTATAAAAATTTTCTTTTTTTTTTTTTTTTTTTTTTTTTTAAAGATTTTTTTTATTTATTTATTTGACAGAGAGAGATCACAAGTAGGCAGAGAGGCAGGCAGAGAGAGAGAGGAGGAAACAGGCTCCCTGCTGAGCAGAGAGCCCGATGTGGGACTCGATCCCAGGACCCTGAGATCATGACCTGAGCCGAAGGCAGCGGCTTAACCCACTGAGCCACCCAGGCGCCCTATAAAAATTTTCTTAAAGTATGGTCTGATTATATAAAAAGTATCCATGTGAAGATAATGTAACTTTTACTGACAGAACCAACCACATACTGAACTGAGAAAGTCCAAATGATCACTTTCTAAGCAATCCCTTGGTCCACTTTGAGGAAGAGAAGAGGTCTCGTCCATCCCCTCCCATTTCAGAGAAGGAGGCCGAATGCAGGAGGAATCAGCTGTGGTAATGTCAGTTTACATCATGGCAAGGGGTGTGTGTGTGTGTATGAGTATGTATTATACATATCTGTATATCCTTTTTAAAAGTCTGTATAGAGATGTAATCATACTAGAGAGATTGTTTCCACCACTTTTATTTTGGACATTTTTCCATATCTGCCCACAGATCTCTACCTCATTCTTTTTTTTTTTGCTTTTTAATTTTTTAAAAAGATTTTATTTATTTATTGGACAGAGAGAGATCACAAGTTGGCAGAGAGGCAGGCGGGGGCGGGGTGGGGAGCAGGCTCCCTGTTGAGCAGAGAGCCCAATGCGGGGCTTGATCCCAGAACCCTGAGATCATGACCTGAGCTGAAGGCAGAGGCTTAACCCACTGAGCCACCCAGGCACCCTCTACCTCATTCTTTTTAATATTTGCATGTTACAGGTATCCCCCATTTTTTGAGAGTTCACATTAGGCTGCTTTGCTTTTATGGGCAATCTGCAATTTTACAAAGAAAGGCAAAAAGTGAAAATAGCATTCAGCATTTGTTTTGCATCACACTGAGCTGTTATAGACGCAGCTGCCCCACCCTCTGCACGATGACCCCCTACCCCGCCCTGCCACACACACAGAGCTAGCCTGTCTCTGCGGAGCTCCTTCCCGTGAAACTACTCTCAGTATCTCAGCATCCAGCCACCATGGCTTTGAACTGCATCTGTGAGCATCTGTGCTTTAGCTCAATTTATTTTGTGCATCCATTAGCAAAATGTGTCCTAAGGTAACAGAAAACCCTAAGAGAAGTTATTTGGAGGGAGTCTAGGAAAGCTCAAACAGTTTTCCATATAAATTAACGGTGATCGCTTCTTCACTTTACACCAGTTTGGGTTAGGAAAGGTTTCCTAGAAATGCTCTGCTTATAGATGGGGGGAAGCCTGTAGTCAATCAAGGTGTTCTGTTTGTGCAGGTTGTCTGTTACACACTGACACCCCGCTGACAGCCTGAAATCCAGCCAGAGTTTCACTTGTCAATACTGTGGGCCAGTTTGCCCCGGCTCCTCACCCCACGCTGGTTCTGAAAGTCCACCCAGACCACCCATCAGCCTTATACCCCCTCATTTTGCTCAGCCACTGACATCCTGGGCAAGGCTGCACCTGTGTAGGGCCTGCGCACTTGACCTTGTTCAGGCCCCACAGGCCACACCATGTGACCTCTCTTACACAGATGCTATCCTGATCCCTCCAGCTCCGGTGCTCTGATCACCTGCTCTGGTCCCTTGCAGCTCTGCCTTACTCTGGATGCCTGCCTTACTCTGTTCCACCTAATGGCTTTAGGACTGGATTGTCCAGGAAAGAGGAGGGGAAGGAGAGCAACTTGGATGCTTTAAAGAGGTAATTGTTGGGCCGGAAGGTTAGTATACTACAGATCTAATACTTCGTGTGTTTCTATGGTAATTTGAGGAATAGGGGACATGTTTAATAATTATGTGAATATGGGGCGACTGGGTGGCTCAGTGGGTTAAAGCCTCTGCCTTTGGCTCAGGTCATGATCCCAGAGTCCTGGGATTGAGCCCTGCATCGGGCTCTCTGCGCAGCAGGGAGCCTGCTTCCCCCCCTCTCTCTGCCTGTCTCTCTGCCTACTTGCGATCTCTGTCAAATAAATAAATAAAATCTTTAAAAAATAATGATAATTATGTGAATGCAGTTTTACTTTCTGTTGTTTTTATATTGTCAAGTGAGAGAAAATATCCATTGAATGTATAATTTGGGGATTTGAGAACTTGAGAAATCCGGTCTTCTGACTTTTTGGCTTTAGAATAACATTGGAAGTTATGTTCAGTGGATATGAATGTATGTTTTTAGGAGTGCTTGTTATGTCTATAGTTTTAAATCCTTGAAAGTGCATTTTTTTTTACATAACACTAAAAAAGAGCAGGATGTGAATACATATATACTAAAATTGCTACTATATAAAAATATGCTTATGAAAAAAGGCAGGGAGGAAATATACCAAAATATACCAGCGATTATGCTGGAGGTGGTAGGCTTAGAGGTGTTTTCCCTCATTTTCTCTATTTTTCAAAATTTCTAAAAAGTAGTAGTTTATGATATTTAAAGCTTATTTTTTTTAACTTTCTAGAATTTTTTTTCAACCTTTGACACTATAGGAAGTAAGAATTTTGGTGCTAAGAAGAGCTCAGCAAAGTTTGAATTTGTGATTTAAAAACTATGTTACTGGGGCATCTCAGTGGCTCAGTTGGTTAAGCATCTGCCTTTGGCTCAGGTCATGATGTGGTCCTGAGCCTACTTCTCTCTCTCTCTCTTTCTCTCTCTGTTCCCCGGGGCACCCTCCCCATGCACATGTGCGCGCGCTCTCTCTCTCTCTATCTCTCCTGCATACGGGTGCTATCTCAAATAAAGAAAATCTTAAAAAATAATAATAACTTGCTTTAAAGTTATTTTGAAGTTATTTGTAAAGTTTAAAAGTTCTAATTTCTTATAGTTATTTCTTAATACAGAGGAGGTTTTAAAAAGGATAATTAGATAAAAATATTAAGATAAACTTCATTAATTGTATGGACAGTTACTAACATTACATTAATTTAATGAAATTGTAAAGTTTCATGTAATTAAAGTTACTTTTCTATATGTTTTCACATTGTGGCATTTCATAAAACTTCCTCTTCTGCTGAAACATTTATTCCGACTACTGTACCTAAGTGGTCTTTTTTTTTTTTTTTTAAGATTTTATCTATTCATTTGACAGACAGAGATCACAACTAGGCAGAGGCAGGCAGAGAGCCCGACGCAGGGCTCAATCCCAGGACCCTGAGATCATGACCTGAGCTAAAGGCAGAGGCTTCAACCCACCGAGCCACCCAGGTGCCCCTGTACCTAAGTGGTCTTTAAAATTTAGCTATGAACCAGCACTTTTTATCCCCTTGGGTGGGAGTGGTTACCAGTCCCTGTGTCTCTCTTATTCTGGGTACAAGTTAAGCACTTGGAGTGATTATCTTGAGCTTCCAGTCCCTTGGCTTGAGGTAACCAGGAAGTACCTCCTCCTTTTCCTTTAGGAGGCAAGAAAATACACACTGTCTAATTTCTTTAAAGTTCTTCACACACACACACACACACACACAAAGATTAAAAAAAGAAGTTCTTCACATTGTCCCTTGTAATCCTTACAACTAACTAATTATAATTCTTTTTACATAGTTGCGATAAGAGGATAATGAACTGATGTTAGCAGGGCTGGTTTTTGGCTGCCCCACTTTCTAAGCTTTGCACTTCTCTTTAGAATATGGAAGTATTTGACTCCTGTTGTTTTGATCTTGGCCTCTGAGGCCCCTGCTGAAATTCCGAGAGGACAGGAAAAGTTGCATTTGACATCCTGTTATATTAGCTGATATTATTGTTATGTCTACCCACAAACAAGTAATGCATACTGATTAAATGCAGAAGCTTGGGAGCAAAGCGGAACTAAGTTTGTGTTACCTGGGTAACTTACCGAACCAGTTCAGTCTCGGCTTCCTCCTCTGCAGAAGGGAGGGAATAATAACTGTCTGTCAGAGAGAGCTGTGAGAATTAAATGTAATAATGTCTGTAGGTACTAAGCACAATGCTTGGCACCTGGAGCACTTAATAAATGATGATGATTATCAGTTAAAATATCCCATTACTCTGCAGACAGACCTGTGCTACCTGGAATTTTTTCTCTTTACCTTTTATTTGCTAAACATATTTGGGTAGTGGAAATTAGGTTCTGCTAATGAGAAATATAAGAACTGGCTTAGAGAAGACTCTTCTGACCTTAGTTATGCTATTACATGACATTAAATACTCTCCTGTTAACTTATAACCTTCTTTATAAGACAGGAACAGTGGTGAGGATAACCAACCATACCATTAGTTGATTTGGAAGATAGGTTGTAAAACTTAGGAATTATATTACGTGGCTATTTTTTCCCCAAAGTGTCTTTCAAAACTTATTTTTCTAGATAAATTTAGTTGGATGTCTTCAAAGTGTATTTGGTAAAACATTAATTTATAGGTTAACTGCATTATAGTACTCTTTCATTTAGTATTCTGTTTCAGTCCAAGGATATGGTTAATCAGTGTACTGATTAACATATGTGTTTTAGCAGGGGTCCTACTGTAAGAAAATTAGTTTTCATTCTTTTCACAAACATTACCTAGTAGCAGGAAGAAGTGATGTAAAGCCAATGAAATTGCTTGACAAAGTGGGGCAAATATTAGAGATTTGAACAGAATGTTGTCATACTGTGAATCAGCTACACAGTCATCATCTGGTTTTGATTGTTAGCGTGCCCACTGTACAAATCAAACTATTGTCACCCCCCCTTGTCCAGAACAATAATATTATATGTCCTGTTTTTCTGTCCATATCATCTAAATCTGTTTTGCTATATCAATGGTTCATCCACGAGTGAAACGTTTTTACACCTTTCACATCAAAAATTGAAGATACATTTTTACAAAGGAGGAAAAAGCATAATTCTCTAGGAAAATAAAATAATTTTAAACTTGGATATACCTAACAACATAATCTTAAAAAGAAAGGAAGGAAGGGGAGAAAAAGAAAAGAAAGAAATGAAAGCCGCATCCCAAAGAAATTTCAAATTTTATAAAGGAGACATTTAGGACAAGGCAAGAGTTGCTAAGAGCTTGGTCTCTGGATTCCTGATACAGGGATCAGATAAGGATTTTTAGTGCACACAGCACTCCCGGTGCTTATGAATCTAATTTCCAGCTTCATTTCGGGATCTGTGCTCCAGAGTAACTCTTTGGAAATCAGAATTATCTCTTAAGTTCTAAGAGGTATGGTTAGCTGAAGAGCCTGCTTCCACACTCCTAGGGATCTGGAATTTTTTATAAGATGCTGGTTTGGGAAGTTAGTACTTCTACTTTATGTAAGGCCTGTTTTACCAGGAGCCCACACAGCCTTCTAGGACCGGTATACTTCCGGATATAGTACATTGCACAGTTAACCATACCTAGTTTGCTTTAAACTAGATTAGCTGGAACCCTGGATTCAAGTCTGGCTGCAACAGAAGCACAGTGTGATGGCCAGCCTCCTGGGTATTTAGACTGAGGAACTTTTCCCAAATCCCATTCTTCTTTCCTCCTGCCTCTAGTGCCTTTCTCCCCTGTCCCCGAGGCTGCTTTTGTGTTTCCCTGTCATTCAAGAAAGGCTAAGGACGGGTGGCTCAGTGGGTTAAAGCCTCTGCCTTCAGCTCCGGTCATGATCCCAGGGTCGTATTTCCAGCCGCATCGGGCTCTCTGCTCTGCGGGGAGCCTGCTTCCCTTGCTCTCTCTCTTCCTGCCTCCATACTTACTTGTGATTCTCTGTCTGTCAAATAAATAAATATTTAAGTATCTTTTTAAAAAAGGAAAGAAAGAAAGGCTAAGCACTTTGCAGATGTAAATGACCTCTGTATTTCCCACCTTTCAAAAAATAGTTCTTGGTGACTGGTTAACATTACTGTTGCTAAGGGAGTAGATCTTAAATATTCTTGCTACAAAACAAAATCGTAGAGAGGTGAAAAGTGTGTTAACTAACCTTATTGTGGTAATCATTTCACAATATATACACTTATCCATTCACATTGTGCTTCTGACTTACACAGTGTGTTATGTCCGTTATATCTCAATAAAGCTTTGGGGGAAAATACTTCTTCCATCTTCTGAGTACTCCTTCTGAGCTTCAAAGGAAAAGGTTGTTTACATTTTAGATTTATAAAACTTTTTGCTACCTGACCCCCGAGTTTTCTCAATTTACCTTTGTAAAGTGGGATTAAAGTTAGTGCACGTGTAAACTGGAACGCTTTACTCGGTCTCCTGGGGGTGTGCAAGATGATACACTATGAAGCGAAAAGAGCATTTGAATTGTTACTTATATTAGTTTTCATTGAAAAAAAAAAAGAAATTAGGCTTTACGGGATATTTATTATACGGATTGACATTGGTGCCTTCACTCCTTGTCAAGAGTTTATCTACAGGATTAATCCCAATGGGAAAAATGGTCATTCCCAAACAAAAAGGAGTTGACACTGACATCCTCACTTTGTGTTCCCTTTTAGCTGTTACAGCACATAATAGTTTTTATGTGTCCAGTTTATATGTGTCTGAGTAGGTAGATTTACAGATTTGTTGTTGTTGTTGCCGAATCCCTGGATATTTACAAATTATATTATATTTTTTAAGATTTTTATTTCTTTTTCGACAGAGAGAGAGAGAGAGAACACGCACAAGCAGCGGGGAGTGGCAGGCAGAGGGAGGGGGAGAAGCAGACTCCCCACAAAGCAGGGAGCCCAGTGGGGACTCGATCCCAAGACCCTGGGATCTTGACCTGAGCCTATGGCAGATGCTTAACCCACTGAGCCACCCAGGTGCCCTTTCAAATTATATTTTAAATTGTAGAATCGGGGCACCTGGGTGGCTCAGTGGGTTAAAGCCTCTGCCTTCGGCTCAGATCATGATCCCAGGGTCCGGGGATTGAGCCCCGCATTGGGTTCTCTGCTCGGTGGGGAGCCTGCTTCCTCCTCTCTCTCTCTCTGCCTGCCTCTCTGCCTACTTGTGATCTCTGTCTGTCAAATAAATAAATAAAATCTTTAAAAAAATAAAATAAATTGTAGAATCATCACAGTCCTTTGAAAAATAAGATGCCTTGGAAATAATTGGTATCTTATAATAGGTTCTTAGTCTGTTACCAAGAACTATTTTTAAGAGTCTCCAGAGTTAAAATAAGCCAAACAACTTTCTTTTTCCATTAGAAAAGTTCTGTAATTGTTGGTTTTATGTAATGATAATTGGTTATCAGCAGAAAATTTTAAAAATACAAACACCTTCAGTATATGCATTCAAAGCAAAAGTGATGTATTAATGAATGAGAAATCTGTTGTTTTTCTGAAGAATCTCATGATTTGAAGAGAGAATTTGATATTTGGAATGTTTTCATTGCTATTTGTTGCCCAAATACAGAGAATGTGTCATCTATAAAACTCTGCACCATTAGGACCCTTGGAAACAATTTTCTAGTCTGTTTTAAAATCTTTTAAAGTAGTTTCAGTGGATTTTTAATCACTTTGTTAAAAATTTAAATAATATAACAATGACCAAATAATATGCAGATATAGTCCACAGACACTGAAGGAGATGGAAATATACTAGTCACAATTCAAAAAACTTTTGCTTCATTGGTGAATGGCATCCTCAGATTTTTTTTTTTTAATTCAGTCCATGAAGCTTTTCTTTCATTGGCTCTGTGTTACTGTGGTGAGTTATCTTTTTCAATTACTATGGCCCTGTATTAGTCAGCTCAGCTGCTATAAGAAAAGTACCACAGACTGAATCGCTTAAACAACAGAATTTATTTTCTCACACTTTTGGAGGCTAGAAGTCTAAAATTGAGCTGTTGGCAGGGTTGGTTTCTTCTGGGCCCTCTTCTTGGCTTTATAGATGGCTGACTTCTTCCTGTGTTTTTACATGTCTTCTCTGGGTTTGTGTACAATTTTCCTTTCCTTTTTTTTTTTTTTAAGATTTTATTTATTTACTTGAGAGAGAAAGAGAGCATGAGCAGGGGGAGAGGCAGAGGGAGAAGTAGACACCCTGCTGAGCAGGGAGCTGAGTATGGGGCTCCATCCTGGGACCCCAGGACCATAACCTGAGCCAAAGCAGATGCTTAACCCATTGAGCCACCCAGGTGCCCCACAAATTTCCTTTACTTATGGAGATACCAGTCATGTTGGGTTAGGGCCCACTCTGGTCAACTTATTTTAACTTGATTACTTTTTTTTTTTTAAAGATCTTGTTTCCAAATACAGTCATATTCTGAGATACTAGGGTTTGGGACTTCAACATATGAATGGGTAGGGGGGAGCATATTTCAACCCATAACACCCTTAGGACCAAGCATGAAATAAAGTGAATTTAGAACTCTATCTTTGAATCACAGTTTCAAGAAAAGAACATAATGGGGACACCTGGGTGGCACAGTCAGGTGGGCCTCCAATTCTTAATCTCCTCTCAGTCATGGTCTTGTGGTCTTGGGATTAAGCACTAGGCTCCCTTCCCACCAACCCCTCAGCTCAGTATGGAGTCTGCTTGAGAGTCTCTCTCTCTCCCTCTGCCTCTCCCCCTCTCTGTTCACACTCTTTCTCTCTCAAATAAATAAATAAATAAAATCTTCTTCTTCTTCTTTTTTTTTTTTTTAATTGTGTTTAGGGTGCCTGGGTGGGTTAGCTGGTTAAGCATCTGCCTTCGGCTCAGGTCATGATCCCAGGGTTCTGGGATCAAGTCCCACATCAGGCTCCCCGCTTGGTGGGGAGCCTGCTTCTCCCTCTATCCTTACCCCCTACTTGTGATCTCTCTTTCTTTCTCTCTTTCAAATAATTAATAAATAAATAAATTTTAAAAAGTAAAATAAAAAAAACAAAAAAATCATGTTTGATTACATTAGTCTTATCCAAAATATTTATTATTTGTGAGACTTGAGTGAGAGAGAAATGGTTATTTTATCTTCCATTTACATATTCAATTCTTTTCTTTTTTAAGATTTTATTTATTTGACAGAGAGGGATCACAAGTAGGCAGAGAGAGGGGGAAGCAGGCTCCCCACTGAGCAGAGAGCCCAATGCAGGGCTCTATCGCAGGACCCTGAGATTATGACCTGAGTTGAAGGCAGAGGCTTACTTAACCCACTGAGCCACCCAGGCGCCCCTATATATTTAATTCTTAACAAAGACAATAAAATGAAATTTTTGAAAAATCTTGTGCTCTAAAATTTTTCATTTTGTAGTATGTATGATGTTATTATAGTTGTTACATCTGTAATTTATAAATATACACAAATCAATTTTCTTTTTTAGGCATTTCAAGGCAAAGTTTGGTGACCTCTGACTTAGATATGTCCTTTATCAAAATGTCTTTTTATCTTGAAGGTAGTATGTTATGTGCTAATAAGAACAAGAGTTTTAGGGTTCAAATTCTGTTTTTTCCACTTAATGTAATGTGATCTTAAAAAGTAATCTAACCCTGCTAAGCCTCAATTTCCTCAACTAGAAAATGAAAATATCTTCCTCCAAGAGACTGTTATAAGGATTAAATGAGAATATGCATGTAGTACTGGGCAAACAGTAAATATACAAAAAGTTCTTATTACTGTGGTGCTTATTATCATTTAAGTAAGTTGTTTTGGTGTTATTTCCCCTTAAATTATTCTAAGATGTTTTCCCCTCCTACAAATGGGGCAACTTCACATCATCAGAAACACTTAAAGTAATAGACATTGCTAATTGTCATAAACCTTTCCTTGCTCTTTATACATTCTTATATTCAGGATTTAGTCATTCAGCAAATACTTATTGGGGCATTACTGTATGGTGCATAGTCTTCTGGGTGCTGGGAATATAGTAGTGGAAAGTCTTTTGTTCCAACAAGGGAGACAAATAATGCGTAAACAAACAAATAATGGAATTTCAGGTAAATGATAAGCTCTGTGGAGAAAATATAGAAGAGTAAAGGCATAGAGCACTATGTGGGGAAAGAAGCCTTATTTTAGTTTTTTTTTAATTTTATTTTTTAAGATTTTACTTATTGAGAGAGAGAGAGAGAGAGAGCATGCGCATGAGCAGGAGGAGGGGCAGAGGGAGTGGGAGAGAGAGAATCTGAAGCAGACTCTATGTGGAGCATGAAGCCCACTGAGAGACTTGATCTCACGACCCTGAGATCGTGACCTGAGCCGAACCAACTGAGCCACCCAGGCACCCCAAGAAGGCTAATTTTAGATGGGCAGGAAAGGTGAATATTGAGTAGAAATAAAAAATCAAGAAGGGAAAAATGATGGTGGTGTTGATTACTGTGGTAGCAGTGAAGATGGTAAGTGGTCAGAGTTAGGGATATGTTCTGAAGATGAAACTACTGCTTGTCTAGTCAGCTCAGCTGCTATAACAAAACTACTGTAGACTGGGTGGCTTAACAAAAATTTATTTCTTACAGTTCTAGAGACTGAGAAGTCCAAGATCAAAGTACTGTCTAATGTTATTCCTCACGAGGGACCTCTTCCTGGTTTGCAGAGGGCGGTCTTGTATCCTCCCACGGCAGGGGGAGAGATCTCATCTGTCTTATGTCTCTTCTTATAAAGGCACTAATTCCATTCATAAGTACTTCATGCTCCTGACCTCTCAAAGGTCTCACCTCCAATAACATCACATTGAGGCTTGTGGCTTCAACATGGGAATTTTGGGGGGACACAAGCATTCAGCCCATAACCTTGGGTTAGTTATGAGGATTGCTCCTAGGGTCACACACTTTTGTTAAATAAAATCTCCAGCACCCATTAGAATCTTTTTTAATAACGTGGATAAACAACCCTGTAAACACAATCACAAAATTAGTGTTATTCTAGTTCTTTGACTTGTGCCTCAAAATTCTGAATATAATCTAAATTAAGTCAACTATCATTTTTCATTCTTTCATTCAAAACAAAACAGGTAATGCCTGGGTGGCTTAGCTGGTTAAGTATCTGCCCAACCAGGCTCCTTGCTCAGCAGGGAGCCTGCGTCTCCCTCTGCCTGCCATTCCCCTGCTTTTGCAATCTCTCTGACAAATAAAATCTTTAAAAATAAATAAATCAATTAAAATCTTTTTAAAACTCAAATTTTCCATGACATATGTCTTAAAGAGTTGTTAGAATTGGTAAGGAATTAAATTTATTTCTTGAAGAATCCTGTTGCTTGCTTTGCGGTTAGGCACAATAGCTACTGAGAAATTTATATTGTTTATTATTAGTAGTATTAGGGTTTTTTTTTTTTTTAAGCGTCTTTGCTATTTTGGGAATCATTTTTAGTTACCTATAAGGCTGTTTCCTCTGATAGAAATGAGATAAAAGGCTGATATCCTGTATGTGCTTGCTTTGAAGATTTGTTGTTCAAGGAAAAGTTAACAAGATGGTAATAGTTTGAAAGGTAAAAACAAGTTTGACATTATTTTTTTCTCTTTTGCTTTAAAATATTTTGAGCAAATTCAGTGAAGAATTTTATGCAAGATTTATTTTTGTGGGTTTTCTCAAAAATTTAACCAGAGGCAGGGAATCTGGGCAGCTAAGTCAGTTGAGCGTCTGACTCTTCATTTTGGCTCGGTATTAAATACTATATTAATATTTTATTAAATATACCTACTAGAAATTTCCAAAATGCAGATAATTTGAGTAGTTCAAATTCCTACCCATCTTCCTGAGCAGATTTAAATTGCATCCAATATTTCTTAAAAAAAAAAAAAAAAGATTTTATTTACTTATTTGAAAGAGAGAGCAAGCGCATGAGTTGGGGACTTGTGGGGGAGGGGCAGAGGGCGAGGAAGACTCCAGGTTGAGCAGGAAGCCTGATGTGGGCTTGATCCCAGGACCTTGAGATGATGACCCAGGCCAAAGGCAGATGCTTAACCTCAAGCCGAAGGCAGACACTTAACAACTGAGCCACCCAGGCGCCCCTGCATCTGGTATTTCTATAACACATGTCTTAGCATCCTCTGCTATAGCAAGTCGAGGCGTCCTCTTCTGACATTTAGCTTCGCTTTAGAGCTTTCAAGACAGCATTACAGAGACATGTATTCTTCTCTGGCTATCAGTGTTGCCTCTCCATTTTCACCCTTAAGTGATTTTCTTTTTCTAAGTATCCCCAGCAAGAACGACTCCAGAACATTAAGATTATTGAGGTTATGGAAAATGTATGCAGAAGTTTTTTGTTCTTAGAGGAATTTAACTTTGGAAGAGGATTACAGAATACTAAGGGGTGTAATGGGAGCACTCGGGAGTGATTAACTCCAGGTCAAGGTCTAAGGAAGGTTTCACAGTAAAACTTTGAAAGGGTCTTGAAAGTATATTGTGTGTTCAGGAAGTAATTAATTAGTAGCTATCATGTTTCTCTTAAGTAGGCTCCACACCCAGTGTGAAGCCCAAGGCATCAGGGCTTGAACTCACGACCCTGAAATCAAGACCTGAGCTGAGATCAAGAGTCAGACGCTTAATTGCCAGAGCCATCCAGACAACCGGATAGCTGTCATTTACTGAGCAGTTACTATATGCCAGCAATTGTCTTAAATAGGTTTTTTTTTTTTACATCATTTCATATTTAATCCTTACAACAGCCTTATAGAATGAATACCCGTGTCTTTTGTGGCAGAGAGTACCAAGACCTGTATCAGTTATACTTAACCTCTTTGTGCTCTGTTTTCTCTTCTTCAAAATTAGGATAATGACAGTATTTATATCTCATGGATTATTACAAGCATGAGATGAGTTAATATTGGTAAAGTGAGTAAAATTATGCCTGATTAATAGATAACACTCCATAAGTGTTATCTGTAATAATATGATCATTCTTTAGATAAGGAAGCAGGCTTAGAAGGATTACATAATTTGAGGTTACACAGCCAAGAATCAAGTCTGGCGATATTTGAACTCTAGCTCTAAACCACTGGCGGATGTAAATTATTTGATGTTCTTGGAGTGTTCTTGATGTTCTTAGCATGTAAGCAAGGCAAATGGCAAGAATCAAGCTGGCAAGAGAGCGTGAAAGATCATCTATATCATAGAGAGGAGTATGGACTTTATCTTGTCTCTGGACACCATGAAATATTTACGTGTTTACTTTTATCCTTAAACCAAAAACTATTCGAGTAGCAAATTTATGACCATATTTTATGTATGCACTATAAGAGCGCACATATATGTATCTATGACATTTTTATAAAGCTTTAAAACTTCATGACTGGCTTATCCCAATTTTTTTCATTGATTTTTGTTGACCATGTGTTTATTTTGCCATTTTGTTGGCATTGACTAGCAAACACCACAAACAGTAGCAGGGGTCAAATGTTGAAAGATAGGCTTGTGAAGGAGAAAACCTAATATTGAGTAAATAATACCTACTAATGTAACTTATTTCTGCAAACTCGTGGGGGGGGGTATTGTCCAATTTTTATGTCCTATCTCAGTTCAGTTCTTGGAAGTCCCTTGTCCTTTGGAGTAAGTATTGATAACCACTTTGGTAGATTATGAAGCACCAGAACCCACCAAAAGTTTTAACTGGCTTGTGATTTGATCATATCTAACTTTTAGAAATATCACTTTGGCAACAGTATTGGAAGGGAGTTGATAGTAGAGGCAGGTAGGTCATAGAGGAGGCTATATTATGGTAGTTCTAGAAGAAGAATGGTAAGTACATAAGTTGAAGTTGTTGTACTAGGGATATTACATATACATATTACATATAAAAATACATATAATATTTAAATAAGTTGTGGCAGTAATGTCATAACTATTCTTGGTCACTTACGTTATACGAGAGACTTTATATATTATTTCATTTGATCCTTCTAATAACTCTATTGTTGTGTGTTATCACCTTGTTATGGAGTAAGGCTTGCATTGGTTAAGAGTACAAGGCCCACTACCAAGTAAGTTGCAGAAGATTTGAATCCAGGTGTCCGGCCCCAAAGCCTACACTGTTTGTATCCTGTACCATAATGCCTCCCTTATAAATACTGTGGTCTGTACCTATGTTTTATAACATGCTTTTTAAAAATTTTTTTATTTTTTATTTTTTTTTTAGATTTTTAAAAATTTATTTGACACAGAGAAGTCACAAGTAGGCAGAGAGGCAGGCAGAGAGACAGGGTGAAGCAGGTTCCCTGCTGAGCAGAGAGTCCAACGCAGGGCTCAATCCCAGGACCCTGAGATCATGACCTGAGCCGAAGGCAGAGGCTTTAACCCACTGAGCCATCCAGATGCCCCATGTCTTTTTTTTAAAGATTGTGTTTATTTATTTGAGATAGAGTAAGAGTGAGCATGAGTCGGGGGAGGGAGAGAGGGAGAAACAAGCTCCCCACTGAGCAGGGAGCCCAACGTGAGGCTCGATCCCAGTACCCTGGGATCATGACCTGAACCAAAGGCAGACACTTAACCAACTGAGCAACTCCTAAACATGCCTTTTCTATGGCTTGTTTCATTGATGCTGAGTTAAAGATGATTTATTCTGTTTACTTAGGAATAACTTTCTTACATTCAGAGAATCTTCTTATCTCTTTCCCTTCCAAAAAAAGAAATTTTAAAATATTTTTATTAAAGAAGCCAAATATAAACGGAGCACATTGTGTCTCCAGAATATTTCTTTGCGCTCTTAATCTAACAATAGCAGTCAGTAAGCAGCACATTGAACTGGCTTTAATAAAAACCAAAGATTGTTTGTTATTAAAATATCTGGATGTATTTTATTCTTCTCTCACAGTTGCCTATTGTGACACTTTATGCTTCATGTATTTTTCCAAGGACATACTTAGTTCTGTGTTCATATGCAAAAGGCTGTATTTTTCTGTGTTTCAGTGCCTGAAATTCAGCTAGCAGTAGACAATTATCTTTAAAGATCCATGTCCTGATATCCTTTCTCTGAACTCTTTGCCTTGCATTGACGTGGATTCCCATGGCTCTAGACAGACTTTCTGAGTTTTTTGACCACACTGCACCATAATAAATACATGTACAATCCATTACACACACACACACACACACACAACCGTGAAACAAACATTTTGAAGCAATACTTACCCTTACCTTCATGCAGGGTATTCTGATTAATATTATTGTTCACTGTTCTATTTCATTAAAAACATTTTAAGATTCTTCCTCTTCCAGTTAGGATGTAGGACTTGAAAAACATTTGTTCCCATAGTAACAAGAAAATCCTGGACAAAATAAAAATCATGCATTTCTCTGGGGCTAGTGAATAGTGTGTGGGGGGGAATTTTGGTGAACTGAATTCCAAAGTGAATTCCTTTATAAGTGAGCAAAGAGCCATAACAACTTCCATACCTGAGGATAAGAATATAGTCTGGATACAAGTAGCCCCAGCATAGCTGGTGAGGCTTCCAGGGGAAAGGGAAAAATCTGCCAAGTCTTAGTTCACAGTGTGGACTGTTGGAATTAGAATGTGGTGCTGCTTCGGCAGCACACATACTAAAATTGGAATTGGAGAGTAGATTGGAATCTGGAAGAATCCCACATGCAAAAACAAACCACTTGGCCCAATAATTATCTGCTGTTTCAGTTTTTACTAAGACAGCAGCATTGCAGGGGGTATGAGAAGCACAAAGAAGTTTTATAGTCCCACATATTTGTGCAGTGATATCCTGCCAGGGCTGAATCCAGAATTGAACCAAAAATAATTGAAACTGTACCCATCCTTAGTCCATCTCAAATACTAACAGTATTTAAAAGGTAGCAGCCACTCAGGAGGTTAGAGATGGGGCTAAAACCAGGTGAATTCCATGTAGTAAGACCTGCTACCCAGCTTCAGCTCAACTTGACTCGATGAGGAATCTGAATGATCAGCCTCTCAATCTAATTACCAGAGAGAGGAATGTTTATAATCTCAGAAATATATAAAGAAAAACAAACACAAAGTGTATCTAGTTTATCTTTTCTTCTACTCTTCTTTTATAGGCAGTGTCGCGAATATGATTAAAAATTACAAGGTAGTAGGGATGATTGGCTGGCTCAGTGGGAAGAGCATGTGATTCTTGATTCTTGATTTTGGGATTGTGAGTTTGACCCCACAGTGGGGGTAGAGATTACTTAAATACATACATATATAAATTAAAATTACAAGACACTAGAAGAAAATAAAATGTGAGCCATAATGAAGAGAAAAAAGAGTCAATAAAAGGAAACCTAAAGGTGACACAGTTGTTGGCATAGCCAACAAGGGCTTTAAGATTATTATAAATAAATTAAATAATATGCAGGAAAAAAATAAATGGGTGAAAATATGGAGTATTTCAGAAAAGGAATGGAAGTGTTAGAAGAACTGGATAGAAAATTTGAAGCTGAAAAATACAATATCTGAAATAAGAATTATTAGATGGACTTAAAATCAGATTGGACTTTGACCTGTAGAATGTTTAATGAACTTGAAAACAGGTCAGTAGAATTTATCTAAACTGAAACAGAGAAAGAAAAAAAAAGGTGAAAGAAAATAAATGAACAGAGCACAAGTAACCTGTGGAATAATATTAAATCATCTAACATATGTGTAGTTAAAGTCTTAAAAGGAAAAGAGAAAGAATGGGGCTTAAACTCACGACCCCAAGATCTAGAGTTGGATGCTCTACCGACTGAGCTGGCCTGCTGCCCCAGGATATAACTTTGTTCAATAAAATCCACCCATTTTAAGTGTATGGTCGGTTAGTTTTGACAAATGTATACGCCCTTGTAACTGCCATCCCAACCAAGATATATTTTCATCACCCCCAAAAGTTCCCTCATACTCTTTTGAGGTTAGTTCTCACCCTCCTGGCCCTAGACAGCTACAGATCTGCTTTCTTTCATTATAGATTAATTTTGGCTGTTCTTTAATTTCATATAAATGGAATCATACTTTATGTACTTTTTTGTTTATGGATGTTTTTGAGAGATGTCTGCATTGTGCATATGGTGGGTTTTGTTCCTTTTCATTGCTGAGGAATATCCTGTTGCATGAATATATTACACTTGGTTTATGTATTCGCTTGTCGATGGCCTTTAGGCTGTTTCTAATTTGGGCTGTTCTGAATAAAGATGCTGTGAATATATTTATGTAGAAGTATGTGTGTGAACATAGCATTTTTCTTTCACATGAAATACCTACAAGTGAAATTGCTCCTTCATACGGCAATCATATGTTTAATTTTATAGGGAACTGCCAAACTGTTTTCCAAAGTGTGTACCATGTTACAACGGCACAGTGTTTGAGAGTTCCAGGTACTCCCATACTTAGTATCCTTTCACATTTTAACCATTCTAGTGGGTATGTAGTGGTATCTTGGGTTTTAATTTGCATGTCTTTAATGACTAATGATAGTGTACCACTTTTCAGGTACTTTATTTTACTAACTGGCTACTAATAAAATCTTTTGTAAAAAGATCACATCTGATGCATATTTTAATTATATTGTTTGCCTTATTCATTTGTAATATTTATATGTTGTGGATTTAAATGCTTGTCAGATATATGTAGTTTGAATATTCTCTGCCTTTTTGTGGCTTGCTGTTTCATTTTTAAAACATACTTAGAAGAGTGCAAGATCTTAATTTCTTCCTTCTGTGGGTTTGTGCTTTTTATGTCCTAAGAAATCTTTTCCTTAGGGTACCTCGGTGGCTCAGTGGGTTAAGCCTCTTCCTTCAGCTCAGGTCATGATCTCAGGTCCTGGGATGGAGCCTCACATCAGGCATCTTGCTCAGCGGGGTGCCTGCTTCTCCCTCTCCCACTGCCTTCCTCTTCGCCGACTTGTGATTTTCTCTCTGTCAAATAAATAAATAAAATCTTAAAAAAAAAAAAAAAACAAGAAAGAAAGAAAGAAAAGAAAAGAAAAAAATATTTTCCTTCTCTAAAAAATTTTTTTGTCTATTTTTTCTTCTAGGAGGTTTATAGTTTTATTTGTTGGGTTTAGGCTTATGATATATTTCAAGTTAACTTTTGTAAATGCTGTGTAATGGTTAAGGCGAATTTTTTTTCCCTGTAAATATCCATTTGTTCCAAAGCAATCTATTGGAAAGATTATTTTCCCCCAGCTTTGTGGAAGTCTATTGACTATATTAAGTGTCGGTCTCTTTCTAGACTCTGTACTGATCTGTTGATCCATTTGCTTCTGTTTTCACTAATACACATTGTCTTGATTATTGTAGCTTTACAGTGTCGAAATCAATAGTATATGTTCTTCAACTTTCTTATTTTTAAAAAAGTTTTATGCTATTTGAGGTCCTTTGCATTTCCAGATAAATTTAAGAATCAGCTTGTCAATTTCTGCAACAAAGCTACTGTGATTTTGATTAGGAGTGCGTTGAATCTACAGCTCAATTTTGAGAGAATTTGATGTCTTAACAAAATTTAATCTTCTTGTTCATTAATGTGATGGATCTCTGTTTATTTAGTAGCTCTTTAATTTTTTTTCTTAGCAATATCTTGTATTTTCAATGTACAAGTTTTGTACCCCTAAGCATTTCATGATTTTTATGCAACTTTTTATGTTATTTTACATTTCACATTCCAATTATTTATTCCGTGTATGTATAAGTACAATTTCTCCCTTACATATTGATCATGTATCCTGAGACCTTGCTAAATTCCCTGATGAATTTTAGTAGATTGTTACTGTAAATTTCTTAGGAATTTCTGGTGTTTTTTTTAAGATTTTATTTATTTATTTGACAGACAGAGATCACAAGTAGGCAGAGAGGCAGGCGGAGGGAGACGGTGGAAGCAGGCACCCTGCTGAGCAGAGAGCCCAATGTGGGTCTCGATCCCAGGACCCTGGGATCATGATCTGAGCCAAAGGCAAAGGCTTTAAACCACTGAGTCACCCAGGCGCCCCTCTTAGGACTTTCTACATATACAATCTTGTTTAATTTCTTTTCCGTTTTCTTTCTTTTCCCTTTTTTATGCCATAAGTTTATTTACAAACATATTATGCTGAATTCAAGAGTTTGACTCATTTTTCAAAGAGATTGAACCTCTTAAATGTTCCTTTTCACATCTGTTTAATGGATTAATTAAAACATCCTTATTTCTTAAGCAGCTGGTGTCTTACTATTAAAAAAAAAAAAAAGGTACTGCAAATCCAGAGTACACAGTTATCATAATCAGTAACTACTACTTGTTTTCCACTGAAAATGACAAATTCTTCCCTAAGCCCTTTTCATAGTGGCTACGACAGACCACATAGGTTGTGAACCACTAGATGGTCTGTCCCAATGTAGCACTGTAGGGAGTTCTGTAAAAGGTGTAGGGACCCAGGATCAATGGCAGCACCACACCAAGTCCTCCTCTTTTTCACGACCTTGTTCCTCAGTGTGTCAGAGCCGAAAGGTCACTTTCCCTATCGAAATGAAATAAGAGTATTGAATAAAAGCAGTGAAAGAAGATATCCTTGCCTTTTCCCAGTCTTAAGGGAAAGGTGTCAAATCTTTTGCCACTTAGTGTAATATTACCTTGGTTTTTTCATAGTTGCCATTTATCAGACTGTGGAAATTCAATTTCTGATTTGCTAGAAGGTTTTTTCCCCCAATTATGAATAAGTGTGAAATTTTTTCAAATGCTTTATTGCATCTACTAAGATAATTACAAGGGGACTTTTTTCTTTATCTCATAAATATAAAGATTTTTTATTTTAAAGCAACTTTGCATTCTCTTATAACTCTACTTAGTCATGACTCCGTATTTTTTTGTGTTTATTTATGACTTTTATTCGCTGATGTTTTGAAAGGACCTTCACATGAGTTCATGAGTTCTGTTCTATATTTTTCTTCCCTTGTAGTGTCTTTGGTTTTCCAACAGGGTAATGTTGGTCTTACAAAATGAGTTAAAAATGTTTCCTCTTCTGTTCTCTGGAAGAGTTTGTATAAGATTAGTATTATGTCTTTGAATGTTTAATAAAATTAACAAGTGAATGTTTAATAAAATTAACAAGTGAAGCTGTGTGGACCTGGAGTTTTTTTAATGTAAGGCTTTCAATTAAAATTTTAATTAAAAAAAAATAGAGACACTCAGAATTCCTGTATCTTCTTGTGTCTGTTTTGGCAATTTATATCTTTCAAGGAATTTGTCCATCTCATTTAAGTTGTCGAATTTACTACAACAAATTTATTCATAATCATTCTTTATATCC
Source organism: Mustela lutreola (assembly GCF_030435805.1). NCBI lineage: Eukaryota > Metazoa > Chordata > Mammalia > Carnivora > Mustelidae > Mustela > Mustela lutreola. The sequence goes on along the minus strand of NC_081299.1, from coordinate 98,077,965 downwards.
TTTTATGAAAGATCTGTAGGTAATGACCCCTTTTTCATTCCTCATACTTTTAATTTGTGCCTTTTCTTCTTTTTTTCTTTGTTCAGCCCACTTAGATGTTTATCAATTTATTGACATCTCAAATAACTTTTTATGTTTCATTGATTTCTTTGTTGTTCGGTGGTTGTTATTTCATGAATATTTACATCTTACTATTTTCTTCTACTTGCTTTGAGTTTAATTTACTTTTTATTCCTTCTTAAGAAACAACCTTAAATCTTTGGGATTTTTTTTTTCAGATATAAGTGGAATAATGACATTCAAATTTCACTATAGGATTTAGAAGCATGTAATATTGAAAAGGATGGTACATTGCAGGATGGGCAGTAGGATAATTTAGACAGATGTGAATGTAGAGCATTAATCTGGAGAATAATTTAAAATGATGACTTGAGGGGCACCTGGGTGGCTCAGTGGGTTAAAGCCTCTGCCTTCGGCTCAGGTCATAATCCCAGGGGGATTATGAAGTGAGGCCCATTTAGGGCTCTCTGCTCAGCAGGGAGCCTGCTTCCTCCTCTCTCTCTCTCTCTCTCTCTCTGCCCGCTTCTCTGTGTACTTGTGATCTCTGTCTGTCAAATAAATAAAAAAATTTTTAAAACTTTAAAAAAATAAAGTGATGACTTGAAACTTAATGGAATACAATGTGTTTTAACTTGAAACAGCAAGATACAGTGTTTCCAAACTTTTTTTCTTTTTATAACATAAGCATTTCCAAATATCTTGGCATTTTCCAGATATCTTTTGATTATTTATTTTTAATTAAGTTCCATTGTGTGTTAGAGAATCATTCTCAGGATGACTTCAGTCATTTAAAATTCATTAAGTTTTATTTTATTGTCCAACATATGGTTTACTGGTTAATATTCCATGTATGCTTGAATATATGTTCTATTGTTGTTGGGTGCAGTGTTCTAAAATGTCACTTAGGTCAAGTTGATTAATGGTGGTATTCAAGTCTTTTATCTATTTCCTGATTTTCTGTCAATGGGGCTATTACTCATGAAGAGTAATGAAATCCTCAGTAAAATTACAGATATGTCCATTTGTCCTTTTGGCTCTACATTTTTTGCTTCTTACATTTTGGAAGGCAGCTATGCTAACCACTATACCACCAACGCGCTTCTTACATTTTGAAACTGTGTTATTATGTACATGAACATTTAGGATTATTCAATCTTGGGGGCACTTGGGTGGCTCAGTCATTAAGTGTTTGTCTTCAGCTCAGGTCATGATCCCAGGGGATTGAGCCCGCATTGGGCTTCTTGCTAGTCAGAAAGCCTGCTTTTCCCTCTGCCACTCTCCATGCTTGTGTTCCCTCTCTTGCTGTGTCTCTCTGTCAAATAAACAAATAAAATCTAAAAAAAAAAGTGGGGGGGAGGATTATTCAGTCTTATTGACGAATTGTCTCCATTTTTGTTTGAAATGTCTTTATCTCTTTATCTCTGCTAGTATTTCTTGGCCTAACCTCTTTATTGTAACAGAAGTGTCTTGAAATTCAAAATGCAGTTCTTAAAGAAGTGCAGAGTTAGGTCTTGTTTTTTTGTTTTTTAATCAAGTATGATCATCTTTGCCTTTTATTTAGAATTTAGCTCATTTTCAGTTAACATAATAATTAGTATGGTTAGATTTAAGTGTAGTCTTGCTATTCATTTTCTGTTTCTGTTTGGGTTGGTTTTTTTTTTTTTTTGATTTTTTGGTTTTTTGGGGTTTTTTGGTGGTGGTGGTGGTGGTGGTTCTTGCGGTTTTTCCTCCTCCCTGCCACCCCTGTCTTTTTCTGCACTGAGTATTTTTTTAGAATTCGATTCTAAAGTGATTGCTTTAGAGTTCACAGCATACAACTTTAATCTTTCCCCTTCAGATAATCTACTACATGGGCTCCTGGCTGCCTCAGCCAGAGGAACATGCAACTCTCTTTTTTTTTTTTTTAAGATTTTATTTATTTATTTGTCAGAGAGAGAGAGAGAGCAAGCACAAGCAGACAGAGTGGCAGAGGGAGAAGCAGGCTCCCTGCGGAGCAAGGAGCCCGATGTGGGACTCGATTACAGGACGCTGGGATCATGACCTGAGCCAAAGGAAGCCGCTTAACCAACTTGAGCCACCCAGGCGTCCCAGGAACATGCAACTCTTGATCTTCACGTTGTGTGTTTGAGTCTCATATTGGATATAGAGATTACTTAAAAATAAAATCTTAAAAAAAAATGTACTACTTTATGCATAAAGTAAGAAATTTATATATATCTTTCCATTTTCCTTTCCCTCCTTTGTACTCTTCTTACATTTTATTCCCACATTGCTATAAATTCCACAATATAGTGTAGACAGTGCCAGCTTCATGGGCAGACAATCAGTGTAGCTATACAGGGTCCTGCACTCAAAAGGGCCCTTGTGGGGCTTTATGCTCTGTTGCAGACATCTTGAAATTCTGATAACTTAATCTTTGAATTTGTGGGTTTGTTTGTTTGCTTTTAAAGATTATTTATTTATTTGACACAGAGATAGAGAGCACAAGTAGGCAGAGCAGCAGGCAGAAGGAAAGGGAGAAGCAGGGTCTCTGCTGAGCAGGGAGCCCACTGTAGGATTTGATCCCAGGACCCTGGGATCATGACCTGAGCTAAAGGTGGATGCCTAACTGTCTGAGCCTCCCGCTTTTAAGACCTTTCAAAAGCTTTGTTAGGGGGCGCCTGAGTGGCTCAGTGGGTTAAAGCCTCTGCTTTCAGCTCAAGTCATGATCCCAGGCTCCTGGGATCAAGCCCTGTGTCGGGCTCTCTGCTCAGCGGGAAGCCTGCTTCCTTCCCTCTCTGCCTGCCTCTCTGCCTACTTGTGATCTCTGTCTGTCAAATAAATTAAAAAAAAAAAAAAAAAAAAAAAAAAAAAAAAAAGCTTTGTTAGAGTAATTCTAAAGTAGTCTTTATTGTAGGGCTAATTTAGCCCTGCTGACAAGCCATGCCCTCCTAACGTCCTTACTGAATTGCCTGAGTGTTCAATAAGTCTGCTCCTCTATAGATCATTGGAAGTTGGACATTTCCCAGCCCTTTGTGAACTCTGGGTATTAATCAGCTTCCAGGTCCCCTATAGTTGTTCTTTCCCCAGTAATTTGTTTCCAGCAGTGTTACCCTGTGCCTTAACAGCTTAGTATTTAAACCAAGACTCCAGGGATCCTACATAGATTTCTGGAGCTTTTTCTGTGTTGTTCCCTCCTATCTGATATGGGGCCCCGAAAATGCCATGTTTCTTAGCCCCTCCAAACTCTGATCCATTTATCTGTAACTCAGCAAGCATATCATGTTCTGTGCTATTTTCCGGAAAGAGCCTCCAAGGTGAAAACTGAGCCAACATAGTGCCTGCCTCATTTGTTTTTCTTCATTGAGAGGTTACAGTCCTGTGTTGTCTGTTATCCAATATCAAAAGCATTTATTTTATTTAATCTGTAAGTCTGGTTTTGTAGTTATGCTGGGAAAGCAAGTCTAGTTCAATGACTTTTGTGGCCGGTGGTAAGAGTCTTTCTTGTCCCTTTCATCATTTTTCTTTCTTTTTTTTCTTTCTTTCTTTTTTTTCATTTTATTCATTGATTTGACAGACAGAGATTACAGGCACACAGAGAGGCAGGCAGAGAGAGAGGAAGGGAAGTAGGCTCCCCACTGAGCAGAGAGTCAGATGTGTGGCTTGATCCCAGGACCCTGGGATCCTGATCTGAGCCGAAAGCAGAGGATTTAACCCACTGAGCCACCTAGGCGCCCCAGAATATGAACTTTTAAATTCATTTAAATTTCTCACAAATTCAGGACACCTGGGTTGCTCAGTCAGTTAAGCAGCTACTTTCGGCTTAGGCCATGATCCCAGGTTCCTAGGATCGAGTCCCACATTGGGCTCTTTGCTCAGCAAGGCATTTGCTTCTCCCTCTGCCTTCCTCTCCACCTGCTTGTACTCTCTCTCTCTTTCTGACAAATAAATAAAATCTTAATATTTGTTTATTTATTTGACAGACAGAGATCACAAGTAGGCAGAGAAGCAGGCAGAGAGAGAGGAAGAAGCAGGCTCCCTGCTGAGCAGAGGGCTTAATGCGGAACTCGATCCCAGGACCCTGGGATCATGATCTGAGCGGAAGGCAGAGGCTTTAACCCGCTGAGCCACCCAGGCGCCCCTTTCATCATTTTCTAATTGAGGTAAAATTCACATAAAAATATTAATCATTTAAGAGCATATCCTCAGGGCGCCTGGGTGGCTCATTTGGTTGAGCTTAGACTTCGTTTCAGCTCAGGTCTTGAACTCATGGGTTGTGAGACTGAGCCCTCACCCCTACCCCACATTCCCTAACCCTCCCCATTGCACCCCCTGTTGGGCTCTGTGCTCAGCGGGAGTCTGGTGGAAGAGTTTCTCCTTCTGTCCCTCCCCCCCACACTCACACAACTGCCCTCTCTCTTTGTCTGTCTAAAGTAGATCAGTCGTTAAAAGTATACTCTTACATCAGTTTTTAAATCAACTTTCAGAATGATCCAGATTCTTCCTATTTTGTCAGATATTTATGTTTGATCAAATAAAATGTTTTAAAGGATTTGAAGTGAGAAGCTTTCCCATGTAAGGCTTGAGTTAGTAAAACAGAGCATCAGTATTCTCTTTTCCAGAGAATTTCACTTACCTGAATGGACTCAAATTGGTTTCTTTTTAATATGTTAAGAACACAGAATCCTGTATATGATAAGTTATATTATACATTACATTTTAAGCTGATAAAGTACAGCTGATGGGTTTCTTGGATGAAAGTAAATCCTCAAGGAGCTACCTGGGTGGCTCAGTGGGTTAAGCCTCTGCCTTCAGCTCAGGTCATGATCTCAGGGTCCTGGGATAGAGTCCCACATCGGGCTCTCTGCTAGGCTTCCTCCTCTCTCTCTCTCTCTCTCTCTCTGCTTGCCTCTCTGCCTACTAGTGATCTCTCTCTGTCAAATAAATAAAATCTTAAAAAAAAAATAGAAAGTAAGTAAATCCTCTAAATAAATAAATAAATAAATACAAGAAGACCTAGGGGTGCCTGGGTGGCTCAGTGGTTTAAAGCCTCTGCCTTCAGCTCAGGTCATGATCCCAGGGCCCGGGGATCGAGCCCCACATCGGGCTCTCTGCTCAGTAGGGAGCCTGCTTCCCGCCCTCCCACCCCACTTGCCTCTCTGCCTACTTGTGATCTGTCAAATAAATGGATAAAATCTTAAAAAAAAAAAAAAAAAGGCGGGGGGTGGGGGGGACCTGATGAAGGATCACCTCTTTGGGAGCAAAGAATAAGGGAAAAAAAAGTTCAATTAGTACCCTTTATTCCAAGCATGGTATTTTATTATGCTTCTAAAACCATGCTTGATTTTTCATATTTGTACATCTTTTGTTCTGTCGCTGTTTCTTCTGTTGAGATACCCATTATGGTGATTGAGTGCTCTCCCTCCTCTTGAAGTTGTGAGTCCTGCCTGCTGCCTTAGTCATCTTTACTGGGAGGGAAGTCTGACTCATTTCGTGGTAATAAGAAAAAAAATCCCAAAAATTGTTGAAGTTGTCATATTTTCTCAGTCTCTGTTTTTGTTAGAACCATTGCAGCGAACTTGAGGAAGTAATCTCTAGGGATAAATGTGTGAGTTGGCCTGAGGGAGTTTGCCAAAAGATGAAGCTGTGGAGAGATCTAGGACTTGAAAACTGGGCCGGCACTTGGGGCTTGGAGTGTTTCTGGTAGAGGAGGTCAGCGCAAGGAACTGGGGATGTGAGGGGGGAGGGGTAGAAAGGAGCGCACGGAGCAGGAGAGCCACGCAGAGGGGGTGCTGGGGAGGAAGCTGACTCCGAATTCAATTCGGTTTAAGTCAGACATGAGATGCCTCTTGGTTTGGGGAGTGATTCTTATTTTTTGGAGGGGACAGAATCAGAGAACTTGTATATGAGAATAGACAAGCCACATTATAAAGAGTTTAATCTGTCAAAAATTGGAACTGTGAAGTCAGATACAAAGGTAAATTCTCGGTACTGTCTAGGTAGATACCTGTCTAGTTAGAATGCATTAAAACTTTTTTGTTTTTGAAATCATTTGTCCATATTTTGAAAGTTGCCGTGTATCAGTACGTATGTTTAGGAGCAAGTAGCATTTGTTTATAATGCCCACGTCTGTTAGGAGTGTCTTAGGTTCCTCTGCTACCTGATTGCCACTGAAACACCATCAATACACATCATTCATAATTGTGTGTGAAGTCCATAAATCTAGCGTTTGTTGCTCGTGATCTTCAAGTTAAAAATTTCTTTGTTCCTGCGGTCTCTGGGCGGCTCAGTCAGTTAAGCCACTGCCTTCAGCTCAGGTCATGATCCCAGGGTCCTGGGATCAAACCCTACATCGAGTTCCCTGCTCAGGGTCTGCTTCTCCCTTTCCCTCTGCCTGCTGCTCTACTTGTGCTCTCTCTGTATCTCTCTGTCAAATAAATAAATAAAAATCTTAAAAAAAAAAAAATTCTTTGGCCCTTAAATTTTTTTAGCCCTAGCAAATTTGATCTTTCTTCCCAGTTTGATCCATTCGGACCTTGCAGTCATTCATACATTACATACATTCACATATTAACAAAGGAAAGGTAAAGAAAACATTGACAAAGACTGCTGAAAACCTCTACTAGGCTCCTAGGAGAGAGAAAAATACAGTTGACCCGTGAATGACACAGGTTTGAATTGTGCAGGTTCACTTCTAGGTAGATATTTTGCGATAAATACAGGACAGCACTGTAAATATATTTTCTCTTCCTTAAGATTTTCCTTAATATTTTCCCTGGTTTTTTTTTTTATAAGAATACAGTATATTTAAAAAAGAATACAGCATATAATATGTGTAACATACAAAATATGTGTTAATCAGCTGTTAATGTTATGGGTAAGGCTTCTTCCTGCCATCTGTAGGCTGTTGGTAATTAAATTTTGGAGAAGTCAAAAGTTATATGCAGATTTTCACAATAGACCATGTCTGTTGTGAGGAAAACGTGAGTCTCAAGCACACCCTAAAATCCTTAGGACTACTCTATAAACATCAGAAGTGACAAAATGATTTTCAGTTTAATAGTGAGCGGTGGCTGATTGGGCCTTCACATTGTACGCATTAGTCTTTATGGACAGTTCTGGGCCTGGGCCCCAGATGGTGTGGGCAGGTCATGCACAGCAAGGGCTGGGGACTGTGGTGGCGGTGGCAGCAGCCAAAAAAAGAAAGAGTTCTGCGACAACAGCTTTGGTATTTCGGGGCTTAGGGTTTGTTTTTTTCCACCCACATTAGTTTAATATCTTAAGGTTATTTAGAATGATTTTTTTTTTTTTTCATTCAGTCCTCATCAGAGTCTATTTGCAGGCCAAGCTGATTTTCCTACAAGCTTGTGGGCATGTTTGAAAGGAAAGTTGATGGAAGCCCTGATTAGCAATTGTCCTACCTAGAATAAATTTTGCGTGTGAATTGTGTATCAGTTTTGGTCAGCTGCCCTGACAGAGCTGGGCCAAGATATTTTCCTGCCTGTTAATCAAGGCCCCACAGACAAAGCTCAAGGAAGGATGACCCCTGCCTCAGGAAGTTTTGAATCAGTTGCTATTTATAACCAGTATACAGTAGAACTTGAGATCAGGTCTTTACTCAGTTGATAAGAAAAGTTCTATGCCAAGTTTTACATTTGAGGAAACATTTATGGGCCTAAATGAGTGAAGCCTGTCTGTGAAAGGAAGGACTGTGACAGTGCCTGCAAGTATTTTTGCCGATTTGGGTCAAGGGTGTGGTGGCTGCAATGTGCAAAAGTTCAGTGGGTGACAAAATAAAGTTAGGATATTTTAAAGCAAAGCAACTGATAGTTGATGGCACATTGACTTGTCGTTAGCACTGTGTGTATGGAGTCCTGTGCTGCAAAATGGGAAAGTTGAAATAAAGGTATGTTGAAATAAGGGCTAGTATTATCTCCCAACACAGAAGAGGAGGAAGAAATTAGGTATTGATGTGTTTCCAGACTAACTGGATCTTTCTCTGGGTGTATGCATAAACTTATTAGTTATTTGGGAGGTATTTCTATATATGTATGCTTTTTATAATACTCTGATGGGTCTTGTTTTGTTAAGAGAAGTTTTCATAAGGAATTGATTTTACAAAGTAATATTGTATATTACTATATGTAATCTCTTATAAAACCTCCTTCTATGTAACTTAAGGAAATTAAATACGGCAGAACATTAAAGCTGACAATTTGAGAAATATCACAAGGTAGTTATTTTCTCTGTGTTCTAGCACCATCTTAGGAATGCCTTTATGGAGTTGAATGATTTAGTGGATGACAAGTATATTTTTACACATGCAGTGTAAATGAATTGTTTAGGGAGAGATAGGCAGTGTTTTAGTGGACTTTAGGAAATTATACAACTGTGTTAACATATGATTGTCTCTTTAATAGGAATATTCAACATAAAGTTGCAGCCATTTCCCACAGGATCAGTAATCAAGATTTTTCTTTTTAAAAAGAGATTTCCAGGTTAAAGATGAAAGGAAAATGCTGGAATTGTTTGGATACTAAGTGACAGGATAAAGAGTGCGGTATTTCACAGTTACTTACAATGGAGCCTCAGTAAAATCCGTACTCTGTCATGCACCCAACTGGGAACATGGATGCCGGTTTTTCTCGTTCTGCTGTTCAGACACTGTCAAGAAGCCACTGCAAAAATATCAAACAAAAAATTTCTCAGTGGGAAGGAAGAGCTAACGGTATATCTAATCCAGAGAAGTGGCATCCGAAGGACTTTGGAGTGAGATATACTAACTGCCATCAAGAGATTCTTCTTAAGAAAAGTCCTGTTGCTGAGGCAAAGAGCAAGAAGTTGGATATAACCAACTCTCGAAGTGTTGGTCTAGACGTTAATGAAGATGCTAACAGCCCCGATCAAACTGAGGACGAAGGCGGGCAGTGTGGATGTGATGACCCACACCTCTTGAGAAATGAATCGGAATCCAGCTGGGTGTGTTCTAGGGTCAAACAGATTGAAAGCTGGAAAGGGGTTGTTCTGGATCCAGAGAGTTCCTTACCTCCGGGAAACTTCTATACCTCCCAGATACTGTGGAAGAAAATAGAAGCACTCCCCCCAGATAAAGTCTTAAATTTCGCTTTAGAACGCTGTGACTCTTCAGAAAAAGAAAATTTCAGAGTTCTGGATAGTTCATGTGGAATAACCAAGAGCTTAGAAAATATTTACTCTGAACCCGAGGGACAAGAATGCGGACCTTCTATAAATCCTTTGCCCAAACCTCGCAGGACATTCAGATATTTATCTGAATCCGGTGTTATGCCATCTAAGGAAAGAAACTGTGACAGAAAATACTGTGAAAATAATTCCTGCACAGAGGCTTCTTTGGCCTCTTCTCAGGAACCTGAACCAAAGAAATACAGCAGAAAAATCAGAGGGAGATCTAAAAGGTGTGTTTTTATTTGCTCCGTAATGATTTCTAAGTATTGCCCTTACAGAGCTGCTGAGCTGCTTTTCTCTTTTCAAAGCCGTTTTCATTTCCCTGCCTGGGTTACATGCCTAGTTTGATTTTACAGATGTTGATTAACCCAAGGGAAAAGTACCTACAAAAGGAAATAATACCTAAGACAATTTGCGGACATAAGAACATCGGGAAAACTTGCATTTTGTATCATGTAAGAATGTGTAGGGAAGTAAGTACGTTCTTCTGCTTCATTTAGGACATGCTGGTCTTGGCTTCACTTTTCATCAGAGTGAATTTTATAAAGTTATGCAATAAAGAACGTGAATGTAGTTGGCCAAAGGCCTCCAGTTTTCTCATGGCGTATATAAGGTATCAGCCTAGTTTATTATTCTTAGGTATATGATAAAACACCTTTGTAATTTTGCATGCAAGTCCTTTACTTACTGATTTCTAGCATACCAATTTAAAGAACACTAGCGTTTCATTTATTTATTTTTTAAAGATTTTTTTTAAAGATTTTATTTATTTATTTGACAGACAAATCACAAGCAGGCAGAGAGGCAGGCAGAGAGAGAGGAAGGGAAGCAGGCTCCCCACTGAGCAGAAAGCCCTATGCCGGCTCGATCCCAGGACCCTGAGACCATGACCTGAGCCGAAGGCAGAGGCTTTAACCCACTAAGCCACCCAGGCTCCCCATTTTTTAAAGATTTTTTTAAATTTATGTATTTAACAGACAGAGATTGCAAGTAGACAGAGAGGCAGGCAGAGATAGAGGAGGAAGCAGGCTCCCAGCTGAGCAGAGAGCCCGATGCGGGGCTCGATCCCAGGACCCTGAGACCATGACCTGAGCCGAAGGCAGAGGCTTTAACCCACTAAGCCACCAAGGCTCCCCATTTTTTAAAGATTTTTTTAAATTTATGTATTTAACAGACAGAGATTGCAAGTAGACAGAGAGGCAGGCAGAGATAGAGGAGGAAGCAGGCTCCCAGCTGAGCAGAGAGCCCAGTGTAGGGCTCGATCCCAGGACTCTGGGATCATGACCTGAGACGAAGGCAGAGGCTTAACCAACTGAGCCACCCAGACGCCCCAAGAACACTAGAGTTTTAAAACAATATAACTTTAAAACATATCTCCTTTCTTAAGGAAATCCTTTGAATTTGAGGATATTCAGCACTTTCGAAATCGGAGCTCACAGAAAATTCATGAAGAACTTGGAAGAAATTCCGGCTCGGCACTTTATTACACACAGTCGGAGGACAATATCTATGAGGATATAATATGTACGTGTCCACAAACTTTGCAGTTAAATTTAATGAGTATGTACTTGGTGGGGCCCTTAACTGTAGGATGGTATTTTCTTTTATAATCAAGCGTATGTTACTGTAGCTGTTTCTTTTTTTTTTTTTTTTTAAAGATTTTATGTATTTATTTGACAGAGACACAGGGAGAGAGGGAACACAAGCAGAGAGAGTGGGAGAGGGAGAAGCAGGCTTCCCACCACAGAGCAGAGAACCTGATGCAGGGCTGGATCCCATGACCTGGGATCATGACCTGAGCCAAAGGCAGACAAGCTTAACAACTAAGCCACCCAGGCGTCCCACTGTTTCTTTTAAATATGGAAACTTTTGTCATATAAATTCTTTTATTCATTTTTTTTTAAGATTTTATTTATTTATTTGAGAGAGAGACAGAGAGAGCATGAGCGAGGAGAAGGTCAGAGAGCAAAGCAGACTCCCCATGGAGCTGGGAGCCTGATGCGGGACTCGATCCCGGGACTCCGGGATCATGACCTGAGCCGAAGGCAGTCATCCAACCAACTGAGCCACCCAGGCGTCCCAAAATTCTTTTATTTTTGAATGGTTTTTGTAGCCAGTTTAGTGGACTGCTGAGTTCAGAAGTAGATGTTTATAATATATAGTATTTTGAGAATTCTTTTAGCTTGGTGGGATGCCTGAGTGGTTTTCAAGCTTAAAGGGCCAGCAATATAGACTAGGGAGCCGAACATAGTTCTTTATTTCTCCTCCTAGCTGTAGTCCCTTTGTTTCCATGTAACTGTGTTTCTCTAAACTTTGTTTTCCCATTATTTTTCAAGATCCCGCCAAAGAAAATCCCTATGAAGACATTCCAGTGCACCCTTTACCCATGTGGAGATCCCCTTCAGCTTGGAAGCTACCCCCCCCAAAAAGTGCTTTCAGAACACCAAAGGTAAAACCAAAGGATCAGTATGAGAAAACATTATATGTAATTAACCTAAGAAAACCCAAGATTCTTGTTTGTGATCCCCAAAAAATGTTAAAGTGGTTTAACTAAGGCCAAGATGAAGAGGCACTGAAATATGGGTCTTGTTGGTAGTGGTGGTTTTTGTGTTCTTTGTGGGGTTGTGGGGGGCAGCACACAACTTTTTATTTTCTTTCGTTTTGGGGTTTCTGTTCACTTACTAGCACTTCAAAAATATGAGATTACGCACACCTTTAGACAAGCTACTAGCTTTTCGTTTCACTGTAGTTACCACAGCTCCCTATTAGTCCCACAACAATCTGTGCCCTAAATTACCTGACTTTTCCCTGAAAGCATTCATCACCCTGGCAGGCAAAGACTGCCTTGAGTTAATGAGGACTCTGAGTTGTTGTTTTCTGGAAATGTGATGACATCTTTGTAGAACATTGGATTAGAAACCTGATAAATGAGTTTACAAATGGGGAAAAAGAAATTCTGATATCCTCAACTGAGGTGACTTTAAAGACAAAAGACGTGGTTTTCTGAGATAACTTGACTTTGACACATTGTCATTCCCTACACGATCTTACCCTTACCAATACATCTTCTCCTGTTTTAGCTTCCTCCCAAACCACATTTCCTCAACCGGAAGACTATGGAACTGAAGAGCTCCCAAGCTTATTTACGGTCAAAGCTCACAAAGGATACCACTTTGCCTGTCACTTTAACTGAATGGAAGCTTTTCCGAGCTGGAGAAGTTGCAAACAGGAAGAGGAAAAATCTTCCAAGGGTAAGGACTCTAGTACTTTCATTCTTTGACTCTTACTTCATTTCCATAAATGAGAATAAATACACTTTAGACTGAAATGAATAATAGGTTAGAACTGATCTACTGGAGGGGCAGCTGGGTGGCTCAGTGGGTTAAGCCTCTGCCTTCAGCTCAGGTCATGATCTCGGGGTCTTGGGATTGAGCCCTACATTGGGCTCTGATCAGCCAGGAGCCTGCTTCCCCCTCTCTCTTTGCCTGTCTCTCTGCCTACTTGTGATCACTCTCTCTGTGTTAAATAAATAAATAAAATCTTAAAAAAAAAAAAAAAAAAAAAGGACTGATCTACTGGAATGAGAAGATTTGGAAAGCAGCCTTAAAGTTTAGGTTTTTGCTCATGAAAGAAGAATGCATGAGTGCCTTTTGCCAGGGCTTTTTTATGGATTTGGAAAATTGATTTTAGATGGAAGGTTTCACTTCAGTTACCTTAGTTCTCATTAAAATCAGCTGTCTGTTTTAAGGAAGCACTAGAATCTCATGTAAGAGGACATTCTGTTAAGCTGGCTACAGTGTTGTTCTTTTCTTTCTTTTTTTTTTTTTTATTAAGATTTTATTTATTTATTTAAGAGAGAGAGAGTGCACAAGCCGGAAAGAGGCAGAGGGAGAGAGAGAAACAGACTCCCTGCGGAGCAGGGAGCCGGGCATGGGGCTCCATCCCAAGACCCTGGGATCATAACCTGAACCAAAGGCAGATGCTTAACCAACTGAGCCACCCAGGCGCCCCAGTGCTGTTATTTTCACTCACTCATTTAGTTGCTGAAGTGAACACTTTTATGCCTGAGTTTACAGATTTTCAGTAATCACAAAGTATATGCCTTTAATTTTGGACAAAAATTTCCATTTGGGGGAAGAAGAAAGAAATCTGACTCTTGCTTGGGAATAGAAATTATCAGCAATTACATTAAATAAATTATTTTTCTCTCAAGGGAGAAAAGGCAGTAAATCTATACCATCTCAGACAGAGCTCTTAGGACCAAAATGAAGAAATTGGGATTATTTATAAACAGATATATATTTTTTTAAGGAGAGACCCTTAAGAAAGTGCATGAAAATATTTTTAAATTCTTTGTTACTTTGTTCTTCTATAATTTAGAACGTCTTCAGGATAATTCTGCAGAAATGAAAAAAAAAATCAGATCACTTAAATAGTATTCCTTCCCTTAATCCCATCTGAATGAACTGCATGTATTCATTTGGCACGCAGTTTTGGTACCTGATTTTAACATTAAACAAAAGTCCCAGCTGTTTTTTGGTTTAGTAACTGCTGATCGGTTCCTTGGGAAATATTCTGTTCCACAATACTTTAATTCTTCTGATCTATTTCCTGCCCCTCCCTCTTTATTATGTGAACAGTTAAAGACACACGGTTCTAAAAAAGCACCAAACACATCTCTCTCAGTGAAAGAAAAAAAAAGCAAACCTCTTCAGCTGTTTACTCTCCTGCATATGGTGAGGAATATGTAAGAATCTGACGTTTAAAGAATGGCGAGGCTTTCTAGAGTAGTTCTGTCCTCTGATCTGTCATGCCAGCACAACAAAGCAGCCTCCTGCATGGCCCAGAGACAACAGATAATGTGTTCACAGGGGCGAGAGTACAAACACAGAAGGGACTGCATTTAAGACGTGATTCTCGGGGGCACCTGGGTGGCTTAGTCGTTAAGCGTCTGCCTTCAGCTCAGGTCATGATCCCAGGGTCCTGGGATAGAGCCCCACATTGGGGTGCCTACTCAGCGAGGCACCTGCTTCTCCCTCTCTCACTCCCCCTGCTTGTGTTCCCTCTCTCTCTGTGTCAAATAAATAAATAAAATCATTTAAAAAAAAAAAAAAGACATGATTCTCGGAATGACATTAACAAATATTTGGGAGTAATGGATTGTAGATTTCAGTGAGACCGATGGAAATTTGCAGTCTTTTAATATCATGCCTCGGTGTTTTAGGTACTGTGGATCCCCGAGTACTCAAAGCTCTTTCTCTTCCTAACTTGGGTGATGTGATCCAGCTTTTCCTTTTCTGGTTATTTCCTCAAAGGCCTTTGGAGAAGTGAGTGGGGGGAATGTGGTGATGAATCCTTGATGACCAGGCAGGAATAAACTATTAGCGACCCTCCTTGGATTAAATCCTTTTAGGATGTTCTGTTTGCAATACAAAATTTTGACTTTTGAGTATCTTCAGCCACAGCATTCCATGAGGAAAGCAGTTTTCATTTACTTCCCCTTTGATGACTAGAACTATCCAGGAAGGAAAACCGGTTTCATGGTTTGAAAATCACTGATCTAGTCCATATGCCTCTTCCCCACCCTTCCTTTCTTTCCCTACTGTGAAAGCCTGTGTGGGATTGTTTCCTAGAGTAGATTTCCCAAGGTCTCATATTATTTGTGTCAACTGTATATAGCAGTATGGTTTCTATCATTTCGTTGGGAGAATATAATACTTCCTGCTGTACCCTACAGTATTTACTGGAAGATAAACGTAGGCTCCTCTTCCTAACTCATAAGCAAAATTACAATTTTATTACTTTATCTCCTGTTTCGAGAACAGACAGTTCCCTTTCCTTTATAATATTTGAGGCTCCTTTTGAGTATACTTTTCAAATACTGATTACTAATTACACTATTTTTAGGGGTGCCTGGGTGGCACAGTCAGTTAAGTGTCTGACTCTTGGTTTCAGCTTGGGTCATGCTCTCAGGGTCATAAGATTGAGCCACATGTCAGGCTCTGCGCTCAGCATGGCATCAGTTTAAGATTCTCTCTCCCTCTCCCTCCCATTTCACCCCTAGAGAACATGCTTTTTCTCTCTAATATAAGTACATAAGTCAATCTTTAAAAAAAGAAATAATTACACTATTTGGGTATGTCTCCAAAATACATGTTTGCTCTCATATGTCTTTCCTATAGCCCCTAACAATATCTTTTTATGTTGAATTCCCTTATTTTTTTAATAATGGTAATATTTAAGAACACTGGTAATTTTTCACTTGAATGGCAGCTATAAAATCTTTAAAAGAATAAACTCATCCAGAAATGTGGGAATAATCTGCATATTGGAAGCACATGTTTCTCACATGCTATTTTTCTTGCTCTGGGCTGATTCACTGCCTGTGGATTGCCAGGATTGCTAGAGAAACAAGGACAAAAAAGAAAACAGGAACATTTTTCTCAAGCAAATTTGTTGGTTCTTATGTTGCTAACAGTTGTAATTCTGGGCGTTAAATATGTTAAATCAGGATTAATGATTAAAGAAAAGCTTGGAATTTTAAGAAAGAAAGAGAAATATGCATGGAAAACTAACGAATTCCTTCTTTCATTTCTTTTTTAAGTGTATTTACCTAAGCAATCTCTACGCCCACGGTGGGGCTCAAACACAGGCTCTACCGACTGAGCCAGCCAGATACCCCAAATTCCTCCTTTTAAAAGTGACTGTTCATCAGCTTGATTTTTTTCTCTCTTTTAAAAAAGATTTTTTTATTTGAGTTTTGTTGACACATCTTTCCTTTTTTTTTTTTAAACCTACTCTGTGTGCATGTCTGTCTTTCTCTTACACGGCAGCAAAGAAAAAAATTCCAAGTAATGCTTACTAAGTGGAACCTGCTTTTTATACTAAAGTATATTTGAGAGCCTCCTATTTTTTAGGATGTTTCTAAAATAAATTATAATATTAGTGCTCCCAGTAGCAAAGAGAGTATTTGCTTTGACAAAAACTTTGTCAACATGATTATTTTCTTTTGCAAAGAATTCCAGGGAACAGAAATAACTGAGCCTTACCCTGACTTCCAAGTGGAATGAGTATTCTTCTTCCTACTCTGGGCAATAGGGAAGGCTTGGTCAACAAGTAGAATGCAATAGGCAGATTTCTTGCATATTGTGACATAGAGTGACAAGGAATGTCTCTAAGAGCCTGTGCTGGATTCTGCTGGAAATGACATACCCTTTCCTTCTCCTCTTACCCATGTTGTATGGACTTTGTGTTAGAACAACATATCATCTTAATAAAGATCACTTTAGTTTCAAAATTTTTAAAATGTGAAGGGTTTTATGTATAAAAATGGATCTTTCTCTGAATGAGAATCACTAATTAATATCATCAGAACTTTGTATTGAATCTTTAAAAAGAAAAAGTAGGGGCATGGTTCAGTCAGTGGAATGTACAATTCTTGATCTGGGGTTGTGAGTACCAGCCCCAAGGTAAGTGTAGAGATCACTTAAAAATGAAATCTTTAAAAAAAAAACAAAAACAAAAACAAAAAAACAAAGAACAAGTTGGTGTTGGTTTTAACTTGTACTTTTTTAATCTTTTTTCAGCTTGTATTGAAAATCGCTGACATATTTGAATCTAAGAGAGGGAAAAAGAGGGTAAAGTTACAGCCATATACTGGAAAAGATGTACCTCCCTCAAAAGGTAAGAATTGTTCCCGATGTCCAGAGCTGTCAGGATTTGAGCGGAAAATCACATAACTTAATGTCTATGTGATTATAATTTTTGGTGTAGTTTCCTACCCTACTTCAATATAACTTTTTTTTAAAGATTTTGTTTATTTATTTGACAGAGAGAGAGAGACAGCAAACAGGGGGAGTGGGAGAGGGAGAAGCAGGCTTCCCACAGAGCAGGGAGTCCGATGCAGGGTTCGATCCCAGGACCCCGGGACCACAACCCAAGCCGAAGGCAGGTGTCCAACCAACTGAGCCACCCAAGTGGCCCTCAATATAACTTCTTTAGGATAAGGGATTATTTCTATTCTTCCTCAAATCTCTTTTATTTAGTTCTGTGGCAAGTAATAACAATGTAAACAAATTAAATAAGTTTAAAAATATTAGAAGCCAGTAAGACTGATTTTCTCTTTAAAAAAAAAAAAAAAGACTAATCTTCATAGGCAGAATGTATCATTATTTTGTAATCCTACTTTGATTTATAGTCATTTATCAGTATTAACTTTTTAGTGGAGAAATGAGCATATTAGATATATATAGACTACAGGTGTGTGGTGCTCAACTGATAATCATCTACTCAGCTCAGTAGTTTTATCTGTCAGATGCCTAGAGAAAATTTACATTGTCTTTTTTTTTTTAAGATTTTTAAAAATTATTTATTTATTTATTTGACAGCGAGCGAGCAAGAGAGAGAGAGAGAGATCGCAAGTAGGCAGAAAAGCAGGCAGAGAGAGAGGGGGAAGCAGGCTCCCCGCTGAGCAGAGAGTCTGATGTGGGGC
Source organism: Mustela lutreola (assembly GCF_030435805.1). Lineage (NCBI taxonomy): Eukaryota > Metazoa > Chordata > Mammalia > Carnivora > Mustelidae > Mustela > Mustela lutreola. Next base: position 98,060,231 of record NC_081299.1, on the reverse strand, counting down.
TCGATCCTAGGACCTTGAGACCAAGACCTGAGCTGAGGGTAGAGGCTCAACCCACTGAGCCACCCCTAAAGATTTAATTTTTTATTTTAGGGAGAGCATGAGTGGGAGGGGCAGAGGAAGAGGGAAAGAGAATCTCAAGCAGGCTCAGCGCTGAACGCAGAGCCTGACATGGGGCTTTATCTCAGCCGCCTGAGATCACAACCTGAGCAGAAACCAGCAGTGGGATGCATAACCGACTGTGCCACCCAGGTGCCCCAAAACTCATCTTACTTAATCAAGAAACTTTCAGCATCCGTAGTAAGTTATTAGAATTTCATATGGATTCATGCAAGATTCTCAACTTGGCTGTCTGGCAAAGAATATGTAGAACTTAGCAATTTTTGTCAAGTGGGAAACAACAGCCAAGTCATACCACAGAAGAAAGTTTCCTATTTTTGCAGACATCCAAAGACAGCAATTTTTTAATTTCCCTTGAAAACCTATCCTCCATTCCAACAATTACTCTTTGAAAATAAAACCCTCTATGCTGCAATTTAAGACTTTTCTTCTTACTCTAAAATCAACTAGTCACCATTTTAGATACAAGTGTTCATATTTTTTTCCAGTTTTCATATTTTCAAAAGCAGTTATCAAAACATGTTCCAGTCGTCTCTTCTGCAGAAAAAATAATTTTGGTTGTTGTGACTCATAGATACCTTTTACAGAATGCAGTATTAGTTTTTCTACACCCTTTATCTCATGGACAACGTCCGACAACACTAGGAGGCAGGGACTACCCTAATTTTATAGAGGAGGGAGCGGAGCCAGAGGAGGAAATGTCCGTTTGAAGGAAGGAGCATGGGACCATGAAATCTTATCCTTTATTATCACTAACAGTTACTCTCAATTTTTCTCATAACCCTTGATTTTTAGCAGTTTATTTCTTCTCCATGTGTATCTTTTATCCTCAACAAGGATATTGTCAAAGGCTTTGTGTTTGTGTAGTTCAGAACTAGATAAAGAAGATGAAAACTGATGCCAGTTACCATGCTGGACCCTTTCAGACACATTCTCATTAATTTTCTCAACAGCCCTATGTGGCAGATGTTATGTCACTGTTTCTAGATAAGGAAATACATTATAAATTTTAGGTTATGTAAAATTTCAGGATACTGGGGCCCGGACAAATTCTTAGAGAACTTTACCATTTTCTCAGATTAATAGCAGTCTTCTAACAGGTGTACTGTCAAGTACAAGAGTCAATAAGACTCTCACTGAGCTCTTATTCTGTTTGTATGCCTTATTTATGCCTTAAGGATTAGGAATATTTTAGTAGACTTGACTCTAAGATAAGTTTTTGAAGAGCCCAAACCCCCCCCCCTTTTTTTTTGCTGTATCATTATTGAAAAAAAAAAATTCAACAGCATGAATGGCGAACTTCTAATAAGCACAAAAACAAAAAAGAAGGGAGCAATCTTCCCCACAACTGCATTTTTCTTTTGCATGGCTCAAAGAAAATACACATTTACCCCGTCTCTGGGAGCAGGTCCTCTAGTGGGTCTGAGGAATTTCTCTCATGCCTGAGGATCTCCTGGCTCCCTATTCACATTCTCACATTTTTTGTTTTCCTCCCTAAGCTTTTGTCTGTAGATCAACAATGACTAGTAGAACCAGATAATTATATTTACCTACTTTGTCAGTACATGCTAAGTTTTACTGAATCTGTTCCAACCTAAACGTTTCTTAACTTTTAGTTATCAGCTCTTACAAAATGATTTATTGTCCTTCTTCAATTCTGTCATTATAATTTTGGTGTTGAAGTCACGTATAAAAAAAGGGACAACCTCTTTCTTTTTTGATCCCTACAGATTCTCAGTAGATTTTCCTATTTGCCTTATAAACCCCTTCACCCTCATTCCGTGTCTTGGAAAGCAGATCATCAAAACCTACAGATGTGAATGTATTAAAGCTATCTAAATGAGCTTCGGTAGGGTCTTTTTCCATTGTATAACCTTTCCTTCGTTTCCCCTTTCTTTTTCTCTCTCTCTCCAGACCCTTAATAGGCCCCTAAGAAGTGTCTGATGCTAAGGACACAAACAGGACTCAGGAGCTCACAGTGTTTGTTCCTTCATACTAAGTAATGCTTCCTAGCTCCATTATGCTTTCTATCACGGATAATTTGAAGTTATAAAGCCTGTGAGATAGTAGCTATGCTTGCACGTCATCAGAGCATAATGTATGCACTTGTCAAATCATTGTATTGTACACCTGAAACTAATGTAACACTGTGTGTCAACTATACCCAAATCAAAAAACATTGGGGATGTCTAACTGGCTCAGTCTGTAGAGGGTGTGACCCTTGTTCTCAGGGTCATGAGTTCAAGCCCCACACTGGGTGTGGAGCTTACTTTAAATAAATAAATTAATTTAAAGATTTTTTTTTTTTAAATAACAACAAAAAAAAAGGTGCCTGACTGGCTCAGTCAGTGCCTGGCTCTTGATCTCCGGGTCATGAGTTCAAGTGCCATGTTTGGGCATAGTTCCTACTTAAGAAAAAAAAAATCGAACCTGCCAAAACCCATACAACATTTAAATAGTTCCTTTTTCTGTTATATCTCTTATGAAGAAGCTGAAGAAGCAGCATTTTTTAACATTCTCTTATTCCTTATTATTAAATTTAAATGAATATAGCAAGAAATTATAATAAACCCCCCAAGCATCCTAATTGCTCCCAGAAAATTTTATGCACATGTAGATGTTTTTCTACCAAATAATTTTTTATACCATTCAGACTTTGTATATCTTGCTTAAAACAGAAAGTGATATATTTCAGAACTCTTTCAGTACCAACATATGGAGATCCATGTAGCTGTACTACAGTTCATTGTATGGATGGTAGACATTTTGATTGTTTCATATTTTTTTAAAAGATTATTTATTTGAGAGAGAGAGAAGTGGGTGTGGGAGAGGGAGAAAGAGACTTCCCTCTGAGCAGAGAGCCCAACTCGGGACCCAGTCCGGGGACCCTGGGATCATGACCTGAACTGAAAGCAGACACCCAACAACTGAGCCACCCAGGTGCCCTGATTGTTTCACGTTTTATTTAACCTATGGCTTTGAAGGTATATATACACACACACACACACACACACACACACACACCCCTATACACACACACACAGACACACACACACTTTTTTTTGCTCTTCGAACAATGCTATGTTATACATCTTTTTGTATATATATTTGTATATTGGTAAGAATACATCTGTAGAGGGGCGCGTGGGTGGCTCAGTGGGTTAAGCTTCTGTCTTCGGCTCTGGTTATGATCTCAGGGTCCTGGGATCAAGCCCCACATCAGGCTCTCTGCCTGCCCCGCTGCCTACTTGTGATCTCTCTCTCTCTCTCTCTCTCTCTGTCAAATAAATAAAATCTTAAAGAAAAAATACATCTGTAGAATAAGTTCTAGCAGTGGACTTAACCAGAAAACATGTACACCTAATATTTTTATAACTGCTGTCAAATTGTCCCACACATTGTAACTGCTTACATTTCTATGAACAGCATTGGAAAATGAAATTCTTCTCATAGTTTTCACTAATACTATGTTGTATAAAGCTCTTTTATTTTTGCCAATACCATGGTTGAATATTGGAGCTTATTTATTATTTTAGCTTGCTTTTCTTTAATTATAAATTTGGACAGTTACCATGTTAACCAACAGTTCTAAATCTTTTTCTATGTATTGCTTATTCCTGCCCTTTTTTCATTTTTCTGCTGTGCTGTAATTTTTCTTAATCATTCATAACAGCTGTTTGAATATGAAGAAATTTATCCTTGTGTCGGCAGTGTGTATTATAAATATCTTCCCAGTTCATTGTTTACTTTTCGAATTTAGTAATTTTTTATAAGGTAGACACTTCACATTTTTATATAAATAAACATATGCATTTTTCATTTATAACTCCTAGCCTTGTTTTTCTTGATACAGAAAGTCCTGCCTTAGCACCAGGTACCTCTTAGGAAACTATGGAAGTGTCTGGAAAGAAAGAAAAGGCGAAAGGGAGGAAAGTTACAGAAAGATTTTCCCTTTCTGTGCCTTTTTAAATTTTGCTTTAACTTTTCCAACTTAATCTAGAAATTTTTCTTTTTCTTTTTTTTTCAAAGATTTTATTTATTTATTTGACAGAGAGAGATCACAAGCAGGCAGAGAGAGAGGAGGAAGCAGGCTCCCTGCTGAGAGCCCGATGCGGGCCTCGATCCCAGGACCCTGAGATCATGACCTGAGCAGAAAGCAGCGGCTTAACCCACTGAGCCACCCAGGCACCCTAGAAATTTTTCATTTACTTGTTCAGAAAGCTCTGAGTACTATAAGCAGTCTGAGTACTGTAAGAATTCAGAGTAAAGAACACTTGAGTTTGGTCTAGAGGTAGCTTAGAAGTATCATAAAAGGGGTATGGTTCTTCGTAAATATATATGGTTATCCCTCTGAGCCCCACATTTTCCTATGACTCTAAATTCATAGTTGGTTCTGTGTTGAGATTTTGATTCAGCCTGGTTGGTGTGTCTACCTTTGATATCTTATTTGGGACTATAAAGACAAAGCAAGGAAGGTAGAAATAGAATCTACTCTGAACCAGACTCCATAGAATTAGGGAGGAGCTGGGACCTGGGGAGGTAGGGCGGGGAGAGAGTGGAATGAAGCCAGGGTGGGCAAGTGGCTTCTTGGAGTCGTCTGTTCTCTTTCGTGACTGCCCGACCCTATTGTAACTAAGTGTCTGGAGAAAGGCTCAGCATCCTTAATACTCCCCATTCCCAAGTCTCCAGGTCCATGGAGGCCTTATGCTGTCCCCACCCCCACGGACTTACTACTGTTGGACAGTACAATAGGAACTCTCTCTCTTTTCAGGTGAAGCCAGTGGGAACGAAAGTGATGCTGAGTATCTGCCAAAGAGTGAGTGAGTCAACGGGGCTGCTCCCTTTCTCGAGATGATCACGGTCATGGGGTGGCGTGGCACCTTCCTTTGGGATTGAGCACATTTTCCCCACATTAAACTCTATTTTGTAGGCTATTTCTTCATTACAAGAACCTGTTGAGATTTGGGGAACTAAACAGTACGCCATCAGATGTTTGACAGCGTTAAAAATCTGCCATGTTGCAATGAGGCAGACAGGCTGGTTCTTAAGATGGAATGTTCTTAGGGGAGCGGTGGGGCTGCGTGTTCAGACATATGTGCGGTAGTTTCCCAGCAGCCAAAACAGAGTGTGTGAATCATCCTCTGAGACAAATACATACCATTAAATATCTGATTTTTCATAGTCATTCACATGTACTTATTTAAGTAACTTCATTATCTCTGACATCAAGACAGGAGACATTGATCTGTTTCTTCTCACAGGCATTTATTTATATTTCAAATTATTGTGCCATTTAATTTCTGTTAGGATATAGAATCTGCCATATGCAATTTTGGCTGTATTTCAAGTACTTCATGGTGCTCTGTATCCTTCATCTAATAGGTTTTCACAGCAAATTATAAGTTCCTGTTTAACCGATTGATCGACATACTGAGGCATGGGAAAAGTCAGAGACAAGAATTATCCAAGCTGAGGACTGGGCAGTTCCAAGTCTGATACTCTGATCTTATGATTAATAGTCACGTGCTCTCTCTGTTGGCCTGAATCGCTTCAGGTGTTTGATTCAGTAGCCTGACTGAAGGTGAAACTTAAGTCATCATCAGGTTCAGCTTGCATGTGTAAAAATGACGAATTTAGCGCTGTCACTACTGAGAAACAGGACCTAAAATTGTCTTGACTTGAACTGAGACCTTTAGAGTTAAGTAAAGCTTTGCCTAGAGCCTAAATATACTGGATAATTCCAGGGAGCCATTCTGAGGTGAATTTTTTTTAAAGGTTTTATTTATTTATTTGACAGAGAGAGAGATCACAAGTAGGCAGAGAGGCAGGCAGAGAGAGAGGAGGAAGCAGGCTCCCTGCCAAGCAGAGAGCCCGATGCAGGGCTTGATCCCAGGACCCTGGGATCATGACCCGAGCCGAAGGCAGGGGCTTAACCCTCTGAGCCACCCAGGCGCCCCCTGAGGTGAATTTTTAAGTGTTCTTAATATCTGATCCATAGTATAACTTTTTGGGGGACAGAATGCATTCTATCTCAAAAGAAAAGCGAACAGTTAGAGACTGGGTCTTTTAATCATGGCTCAGAATGACACATAATCAAATCTCTGGGATGCTTAGACTATTTCTTCTGCAAGTATTGCATTTCCCCTAGAGGAGACTACCCCAGATTGTTCACAGTTTAGAGATAAAGAAGAATGGCTAAATGCTCTCCAATTTTGAGTGGAATTGCTCATACTATTTAAATATTTAGTATGCTTCCATAATCTCATTCTTTTGAAAACTAGTCCATTAATAGATGTCTTCTTTTTTTTTTAAGATTTTACTTATTTATTTGACACAGAAAGATTACATGTAGGCAGAGGGGCAGGCAGAGAGAGAGGACGGGAAGCAGGCTCCCTGCTGAGCAGAGAGCCCGATGCGGGGCTCGATCCCAGGACCCTGAGATCATGACCCGAGCCGAAGGCAATGGCCTAACCCACTGAGCCACCCAGGCGCCCCTAATTGATGTCTTCTGTTGCTTCATTTTCCCCTCTTCATTTAGCACCATATGTCGATATAAGCATATGTCCATTATTAGCAGATGTTTGCCACGGAGAGAAGGGAAAAGGAAAGTTCTGTTGATGTGAGGATTATTTTTGTTTGAATTTTATCAGACTCATCTCTTCTGTACCTAGCCTCTGTAGGACTCAGTTCTTCTATCAGATATCTCTCTCACACACACACACACGAGCGTGTGATTTCATGGTCCTGACAACGGCATCTGTTGTCAGGCTGGTGCTTTCACCTGACATTTTCCACGTATCCCGTTGTTGTGTCATGAAAGATGGGACAGCACAGGAATATGTATTGGGTTACACATAGAGTATGGGTGGGGACGGGGAATGTCAGAGCCCTCCCAGGTCTGTCTGTGTGGCTGGCACTGGGTAGGCAGTCCGCATTTGGCAGTGACTGAGTGAAGAGTAGTCCATAGGGTTCATGAACCGAGGATAAGCCACGCTGCCTGGTTTCATTGCAGATCGCCACAAACGCTTAGCACAATTGCAGCAGTCTTCCAAGAGGAATCCTCACTACCAGACCTTGGAGAGGGACCTCATTGAACTACAGGAGCAGCAGCTCTTTGAACTTTTTGTGGTGGTGTCTCTCCAGAAGAAACCATCAGAAATAAGCTACATCCCTCAGGTCATACAGCAGTTCCCTAGCAAGGTAGGTGCAAGGAGACCCAAGAGGCATTCGGAAATGTTCTTGCATCTCTGCGTGTATTGTATTTCCTCTCTTCTTTTGATTGTGGTCTGAAGCAGCTTTTACTACTACTGTACCTCTTGTGGGATCTGGTAGGTAACTCTAAGGACATCTCCTGTCAGGCCTGAGCTACAAATGAGGGCCATAAAAGCTCATTATCCAAGTTGGTTTTCTAGTTTTTGCTCTGCTGTTTACTAAGTATCCTTTAGCAAGTTGCAAAGCCTCAGTTTTCTTTTTCTTAATGGGGGAAATGATAAATATGGCAGAATAGGGTTGCAGTTTAGAGCTAACTCTGCACCTGCCACTTATTAGCTCCGTGACCTTGAGCCATTACTAACTGCTCTGTGCCTTGGTTTCTTCATTTGTAAAATGGAAGTAATCATAATAGTGTCTATCCCATTGAGTTGTACTGAGGATTAAATGAGCCATATAAGGCACTTAGAAGAGTGTCTAGCATATAGTCAGCAGTATAGAATGTTATCCTTTATTAGTGAGCGTTTAATGAGATAATATATGTGAAGTGCTTAACACAGTTCCTGGCACGTAGTAAGCACTTGATAAATGGTATTTATTATTAACAATATTCTTTGGGTTTTTTCCCTACCTTATGCCTGAGGGAGCATAAGATTAAAAAACAAATAGAAATCCCACTAGAGGTGGAAAGACTCAAGAAGAAAGGAAAAAGTTTTATATTTTATTTTCTATTTAATTTTTCCTGCTTTTTGAACAAGGGGCCCACAGTATGGTCTTGCTCTCTGCTCTGCAGATGATGTGGCTGGCCTCGGTAAGGAGTAGTCCTTTCACAAAGGGACACTGACTCACGCGCCTTCTTACTCCCCTCCTCTCATTTATGTTATCTGCTCGGCTGCTTTAGGACCTGAGGTTTAAACCCTGAGCTACATGGTACACCAAAAAAGCTAGTGAAGCCCGATTGTATTGCCATGGAATCAGAGACATTTCCTGCGTGACTTTTCATTAAAAAAAAAAAAAAAAGTGTTTGACAACATTCCTACTGTAAATAAGTCTGCGTTTAATTTCTTACAGAATTCTTCAGTGTAGCCTGAGAGCACAGTGTCACAACACTGAGCCATAGAAGTCATAACCGTGTAATCCAGAGAGTCTTGAGGAATCTGATTTCCCAAAAGAGAAGCTCAATTTTTTCTCTGTTTTTCCGTCAGTCTTACATTTGCTGAGAAAGCTTGGGGTTGAACATGTTTTCAACAAAGCTGGAATTAAGGGACTCAGAACCAGCTAAAGACCCCGTGTGACTCTGGCAGGGATTCAGGGCTGTTTCTAAGTCAAGTTTCTGAGCATCTTCGTGCATGAGGCTCCTCTGAGTTAAGGTGGGAAAGAGCCGATGAAGTCTCTCCTGGTGGTGTTGTGGAGAACCTTAGATGAAGATGATCGTGTGTCATTTAACAATATAAAAATAACAGAGTATGAGATGACCAAAATTTTGTGAGAGTGGTTTTCCAGGGGCACCTGGGTGGCTCAGTTGGTTAAGTGTCGGCCTTCGGCTCTGGTCATGAGCCCAGGGTCCTGGAATCGAGCCCTGATTCCGGCTCCTTGCTCAGCCGGGAAGCCTGCTTCTCCCTCTCTCTCTGCTGCTGCTCCCTTTACTTGTGCTCTCTCTCTCTCTGTCAAATAAATAAAAATAAAATCTTTTTAAAAAAATGAATGCTTTTCTGGGGCACCTGGGTGGCTCAGTGGGTTAAGCCTCTGCCTTTGGCTCAGGTCATGATCTCAGGGTCCTGGGATCGAGCCCCGCATCGGGCTCTCTGCTCTCTGCTCAGCAGGGAGTTTGCTGCCCCCTCTCTATGCCTGCCTCTCTGCCTACTTGTGATCTCTGTCTGTCAAATAAAATCTTTTTAAAAAAATGAATGCTTTTTTTCTGATGAGCTTATATTGCAGTGACTCAGAATGGCTGCCTCTTCTGTTTAGTAATTAAATTAAAGGATCTGCTGTAGTATGTTTATTAGGCTTATTATCTGCTTGTTTTAGTACTACTTTTTAAACATCTCTTGGTATAACTAATTTTAGATAGTTCTTTGACATACAATATCAGACTTGCACAGAAGGGTCTTTCTTGCTAGAATTTTACAGGAAGTTGCAAACCAGTAATTAGTTAGAAGAGATTATATGCTAAGGGAAATGATTATATATGGGATAGATTCTAAAAGTAGTGTCTTTTCTAAGTAATATTCACCTGCCTTTTCGAAACATCTCTGATTATTGATCAGAGAGTATCTGGAGCTAACTGGGTTTTTGCTCTCAGCATATGATACCATCAATTTTTATTTGATGTCCTGTGATTCATAAAAATATTGTTTCCACTAGTATGTGAATCCTGAATTAAGATTCTGTCTCTAGACTAGAAACTATTTTCAGTCACCTCTCTTGCATCAGATTATAGGATCTTCACAAGTAAACATTTCTATGTAAAAATAAGATTCTTTATTCTTAACTCTGTTCTCCGTGTGTCTTCAGTGATTATAGGTCTTGGCCTTCTGGTCTTGTTAAACAATATAAAACTGTGCTGAGATAACTACTTAGGCTTATCAGAGACCTCTTTTCCCGAGACGAGGCTTTTTGTATTTCTAGTCTCCACTTACATAGAATATTAATCACCTAAGACATTACCTTTTTCAGGGTGATCATGGCTTTAAACAGTCCAAAGACACTGAAGAGAGGCTCAAAGTTATCCCCAAATTTTGTTTTCCCGACTCAAAGGACTGGGTGCCAACGTCAGAACTCAAGAGGTAAATATGCTCCTTTATCTGATTTCTGTTTGTTGGAACTGCAAAAGTAGAATCAGAATGTTTGCAAAAAGGGTAGAGCCAGCAGTTAAAGCTACGTGGACACTGTGGCAGGTCAAGGATGCTGTGGGAGGAAAGGAAGAAACAGAATTAGAACATTTCCTATGTGAGTTCAGAAAAGAAAAACACGGAATAGTTTCAGTGTCACAGGGAAAATGAGTTTGAGAATCTCTGTAGCTTGCCAGTTCTGCAGGGGGGTGGGCAGGGAATGTTCCATTTCACATACAGTCAGAAATGCCACCAAGTGGACAGAAAAAGGAAAGAAGACTTGAGCTTTGGGATTCTCCTTAGAAGGAGCTAGAACAGAGCAATGTCTGCACCTTGTTTGTCCTTCAGGTGGACAGAAGCCACAGTGCAGGTTGTACATTCCCCTGTGAATCTTGTACGAAGGGAAGCTCCAGACTGGGAGGTGTGAGTGTATTGAGAAGGGAAGAGCATGTGGGAACCGTGTTCAATCAATAAACAGTCATCATCTCTGAATCTCAATCTCACTTTGCTCGGAACTATGATTATTGACCATGCTACTGGGGCTGAAAAGCGTGACTCTGGGAAGCATGTCACATGCAGATAACCTGCTGGTGGACAGCCTCCCCTGTGGCCCGAGCAGCTGCTCTGCCCTTCCATGTCACATCACCTCCTGTCTGAGCTGCTGTGCCTCCTGACCAGTTTGGCCTGATGTCTGCTGTCCTCTCTGAGCCATTGGTCCCAGTGCTCTCATGCTGCCACGTGCACTGCAGCTTCTTTCACACCGGCCTGGCTGCTCTGTACCTGGCTTTCCTGGCTTTCCTCCCCTAGACCATTTGGAAGACACAGAGGAGTAAATAAAAAAGCAGAAATTGTATGTCACTGGCATTCTGGTACTCAGAGATAATAACTATATATTTTGGCGTACTTCGTTTCCATCTTTATTTTTTGGCCATATGTAGACATATGTATTCACTGTGCAGATTTAGAGTCCTTTGATTATTAATGAGTTTCTGTCTTGGTCTTCTTTTTGAAAATTACCTATGCAGATCCAGGGAGGATCCAGGGAGGATCGGGTAGTCTCCTATTAACTTTTTTACACCAAGGATCTACTCCTTGGCCTCTCACTGTTCCATAGGACCTCTCAGGCCTAAATGGAAGAATTTGGAAGGACAAAAGAGCTTATCCAAGTCCTTCACAGCTCACCTAAATGTTAGACTAAGTTGGATATTCACTAAAAGGAAAAGTAGGTTTGATTCCTAGCTAGAGTGGATGAAGAAGAACGTAAAAGCAGACAGTGGTGTCAGCGTGTCTCCTACACATACATGCTCACTCCAGTGCCAGGCAAGACATTCTCAGGCCTGGACATTCTCCCTCAGGAGGAAGGTGACTTGCGATTAATATAGTATTAATGCCTCCTCTCACATCCCAAAATGACTGTTGGACAGTCCTTTTCAGTCGTCTTTTCCATGAAGAATGCCCTAAGCGATTGTTTGGATCTCAAACTATTAACTGTTTTTCCAGTGAAACATTCTCCTTTGTCTTAACTGGTGAAGATGGGAGCCGGTGGTTCGGTTACTGTAAGAAGCTCTTGGTAAGTACCAGACTTGGGCTATAGGTGGGGTTGGTCAAGTCAGACTAGAAACTTCAAAAACCTTATTACTAGATGAGTTTGAGGGCTACTTAATGATCTGTGTATTAAAGAGGCTATGTTGGGGTGCCTGGGTGGCTCAGTCAAGTGTCAGCCTTCAGCTCAGGTCATGATCCCAGGGTCCTGAGATCGAGCCCCACATCAGGCTGCCTGCTTAGCGGGGAGCCTGCTTCTCCCTGTCCCTCTGCCTGCCCACTCCCACTCATGTTCCTGCTCTGTCTCTCTCTCTCTCAAATAAATAAATAAAATCTTTTAAAAAGGAAAAAAAGGTATTTTAACTTTAAATAGTAACAGCAAGATTGGAGTTAGCCAGTGTTCCAGAATAAGAGGGTTACGGACTTTTATTTATGTGTTTGTTTGCTTGTTTTTTATCTGTTCGTAGTAGATGAAACCAATGACAGAGTGGCTAGAGATCAGTCTGGGTCTGTCTGCGGGTGGACTGCTGGGAGCCAGCCGTCGGAGCTCTGAGCTACTTTGTTCTTGCTTAGGTGCCCCCACTAAAGCTGGAATAAGTTGTGCTGTCACATTTTAGCATTTTCCCATCCATCTTTCAGTGTTCAGTGAGCATGAGATCTTTGGTTCCTGCTCAGTACTGAAGACCACCAAGAGCATGTAAATAATTTCCATGAACAGGCTTGTGAGGCTTCATGGTTGCTTTGATGTTCTTTTCTTCTAGCCGGAAGGCAGAGGGAAGCGACTTCCTGAGGTCTACTGCATGGTTAGTCGCCTTGGCTGCTTCAACCTTTTTTCCAAGGTGAGTGCAGCTTGCGCCCTGGGAAAGGTGCCGTTTTTTTCTAGGCTCTAAAGAAATTTTTATTTCTGATGTTGTCACAAGGCAATGTCCAGTGATGTGGCCTCTAACATATGTGTTTAGGAAGGATTCCTAGTAGGAGATTAGAGCCACAGGTTTACATTCACGTCTCTGATCCAGGCGCTGTTTTGTCATCCTGTTTGGTTTGCTAAACCTCCCAGCTTCAAGGAGAGCATAGCCTGAAGCTCCTCTTGTCTCCCGCCCCTCCCAGACCCCACACGGCAAGATATGATTGTCAGGGTCAACAAAAGGGGCTCCTCTTCTGCAAACGAGTTGATTTATTTGAGTAACTTTTCTTGGGGTTGTCAAGATACCGCGAAGACATATGATGGCTTTAATGGACCTGTATTCATTGCAGAAGCTTATCGGTCTGAAGATCTTCTGGTGTGATTTTCAAGTTTGTGCATCACGTCTGGCAGTTCCTTATGTTTTTGAGTCCCTCAAACACTAACATATGTTGTGTGTGTAGATTCTGGATGAAGTAGAGAAGAGACGAGAGATGTGTCCGGCCCTGGTTTACCCATTCATGCGAAGTGTCATGGAAGCTCCTTTCCCAGCTCCTGGACGTACCATCACAGTTAAGAGCTACCTCCCCGGGGCTGGCGATGGGGTAAGTTAGCTCGTTTTGAAAAGGTTTGATAGGCACCAAAAAGCAGGCCTTACACTAACAGGTGTAGTTTCCAGAAGCCTCACAGCATAATTTTCCCTTTTCCATAAACTATACAAAATAGAAATGTCCGATTGATCTATGAGATAGTGGACACTAGACCTAGGAGCCAGAGATTTCGGTCACTCCTAGAATGAGCCCCTTCCTAATAATTTCAGCATGATAAATGAAGATGATACATGCTATGGTCAGGAGGGATAAAAGATTTTTTTAAGATTTTATTTATTTATTTGAGAGAGCACAAACAGGGGGAGCAGCAGGCAGAGGGAGAGAAGCAGGCTCTCTGCTGAGCAGGGAGCCTGACATGGGGCTCGATCCCAGGAGCCCGGGATCATGACCTGAGCCGAAGGCAGACGCTCAAGCGACTGAGCCACCCAGGCACCCTGGGATAAAAGATTTTATCAGAAATTTACAGTACAAAAGCAAGGTATTGGGGGGCACCTGGCTCACTCAGTCGGTAGAGAATACCATTCTTGATCTTGCAGTGAGGAGTGTAAGCCCCATGGTGGGTGTAGAGATTACTTAAAGAAATAAAAATTTTTAAAAAATCATATTCATGATAAGGTATTAGGTCTTGGAATTAGTGGAGGCAGTTCACAAGTTCTGTAGCAAAACCTGTATCCTGAATTTAACCTGTGAAAGAATGACAGGATCCATTGATGTTGTCAGGGATCGGTTTCTAGTCTGAACTCCCCTGATTCAGATTCTTTCATTTCAGTCCATTGAACTCTGCCGACCACTGGATTCCCGACTAGAGCATGTTGACTTTGAATGTCTCTTTAAGTGCCTGAGTGTGTGCCATCTCATCCGGGTCTGTGCCTCCCTCCTGCTGGAACGGAGGGTAATCTTTGTCGCTAACAGCCTAAGGTAAGAAATGCATAAAATGTCACTTCCTACTGGTATTTTACTTGTTCTCAGTGTTTTAAAATTTGGGCATATTCGGGGCACCTGGGTGGCCAGTGGGTTAAAGCCTCTGCCTTCAGCTCAGGTCATGATCCCAGGGTCCTGGAATTGAGCCCCGCATTGGGCTCTCTGCTCAGTGGGGAGCCTGCTTTCCCCCACCCTCTGCCTATCTGCCTACTTGTGATCTCTGTTAAATAAATAAATAAAATCTTAAAAAAAAAATTGGGGCATATTCAAAAACTGAAGATGTCAGTTACCTAATGCCATATGGACATAGATAATTCCAAATGGTAAATAATCCTAAAGCTGTTTGCATTAGGCTGTAGCAGTGACTTTGGGATTGCAAGTAATTTATGTTTATAAACGTGTTTTACTTAAACTGTTGTTAAAAATTCAGCATAGGGAATATAATCAATGGCATCGTAATAGAGTTATAAGGTGACAGTAGCTATCCTTGTAAGCACAGCATAATGTATGGAGACTTTGAATCTCGATGTTTACACCTGAAAATAATGTAATGTGGGTCAGTTATACTCAGAATTTTTTTTAATAATTGTTATTGCTTTTCTAAGTACACACGAATTTTTAGCAACATAAATTATGGCAAAAAGCTGGTTAAGACTAAAATCTTTCAGGGTGCCTGGGTGGCTCAGTGGGTTAAAGCCTCTTCCTTTGGCACGGGTAGTAATCCCAGGCTCTCTGCTCAGCAGGGAGCCTGCTTCCCCCGCTCTCTCTGCCTGCCTCTCTTCCTACTTGTGATCTCTGTCTGTCAAATAAATAAATAAAATCTTTAAAAAAAAAAAAAAGACAAATTTTTCAGCAAGTTAAGTTAAAAATTTTAATAAAATTTTAAAAATGGGTAATCACAGCATCATTAATCTGTGATCAGTGATCACTAAGTGTTGTCAGTATATAATTCTGTAACATAACATCTGAACCATGCTCCATGCATTGCTCAGTATGTGACACCATTTGCTTTCTTCTCTGGCTAGCACCCTGTCCAAATGTGGCCATGCTGTGGTTGCCACACTGTATCCATTCACCTGGCAGCATACCTACATTCCAGTCCTCCCAGCGTCTATGATTGACATCGTGTGCTCACCCACCCCATTCCTTATTGGAATCCTGTCTTGCTCCTTACCACAGCTCCAGGACCTACCCATTGAAGAGGTGAGATGGGAGAAATAGTACGTATGGAAAAGACAGGGCACTGACAAATGAAAATGAATCACCTTTGAGAATGATGGAGCTGGGGGCGCCTAGGTGGCTCAGTGGGTTAAGCTTCTGCCTTCAGCTCAGGTCATGATCTCAGGGTCCTGGGATGGAGCCCTACATAGAGCTTTCTACTCAGTGGGGAGCCTGCTTCCCCCTATATCTCTGCCTACTTGTAATTTCTCTCTCTGTGTGTCAAATAAATAAATAAAAGTCTAAAAAAAAAAAAAAAAAGGAATGATGGAGCTGGGGACACCTGGGTGGCTCAGTCGGTTGTGTCTGCTTTCGGCTCAGGTCATGATCCCAGGGTCCTGGGATCAAGTCCCACCTCAGGCTCCCTGCTCAGCGGGGAGTCTGCTTCTCCCTCCTCCTCTCCCTTTCTGATCTCTCTCACTCAAACTCTCTCTCAAATAAATAAAAATCTTTTTTAAAAAATTATAGAACTGTCATTAATATTAATACATAATTATTATCTATATTATGCTATCATGTTTTTGTATTGTTTTATTGAGAAAAATTCTGTAGTACACATGAATCTGAAGTTGTATCTTATTTACAGTAGTGTGCCTTGGGCTCAGTCTTGTGTTACTCTGAAGGGTAGTTCTTTTTGTTGGTTTTAAGACAAACAAAAGAACAACTCTGGGTAAACTTAAAAAATTGTTTCAGGGGCATCTGGGTGGTTCATTAGGTTAAGTGTCCAGGTCATATCAGGGTTGTGAGATCGAGCCCCAAGTTGGGGGCTTAAGATTCTCTCCCTCTCCCTCTGTCCCTGCCCCCCACCAATTTTTTCAAATATAATACACATATAGAGAAGTGGCCAAAACAAAGTGTACAGCTCAGCAAATTTACAAAGTGAATGCTTATGTAACCCATGTTGGAAAAGGATGGAAGCATCACAGCCACGGAAACAGTGCCAGCACCTGGAGAAGTCTGCATCATGCCACCTTCTTCACTGTTCTTTCCTCACATCCCATGATAGGAAACCACTGCTTTGACTTTATGGTGTTCATTTACCTGTTTTTCTTTAAAGTTTTACACCCTAGGCATTTATTCCTAAACAGTGGAGTTCAGCTTTGCCTGGCTTTATGCTTGTTATGAATGGACTCATATATATTTTGTCTGGCATCTTTTGATTACCATGATGTCTGTAAGATTCATCCATGTTGATGAGTTTAAGAGTCATTCGGTCATTCTAATTCTGGGTGGTATTCCATTGTGTGAAAGTACCGCAACTTTTTATCCACTCTACAGATGATAGACATTTGAGTTGTTTCCAGCTTAGGGTTATGACGAATAATGCTGCTATAAATATTCTTGTGTACGACCCTTAGCACATATGTGTTTGCAGTTCTAAAGTATATCCTTGGGCTTGCTGGGTCATAGGGTAAGTGTATCTTCAGCCTCAGTAAATAAAGTCAAACTGTTTTCCAGAGTAGTTCTGCCAACTTAAACCCCTCTCCACTGATGTACAAGCATTCCTGTTGTCCCACACCCTTGCCGACACTTGTTATCATCAGTTTGTGTAACATAACCTATCTGGTGAATGTGTAGTAGTATTCTCTTTTTGGTTTAATTTGCATTCCTGATTACTCTTGGGGGTGAGCATCTGTCTGTGTTTATTGGCCATTCAAATATCATCTCTTAAAAATTCATTATCTTTCTTTCTCCTGGTTGGTTTACCCTCATTGATTTAGTAAGAGGTATTTTATATTCTGGATATCAGCCTCTTTGTGGCATGTCTTTTTATTCTCCAAAATGGGTTTTTTTTTCATGCATAGAAGTTCTTCATTTTAACATAGTCAAAATTATCCATCTTTTCCTTTATGGTTAGTGTGTGGTTTTATTTTATTTTATTTTAGTGAGCTGTTTATGTTTTTCTTTATATTAACTTCATGGAGATATCCTCCTATATTACCTCCTGGATACATTGGTTGCTTTATTACTGTGCCTTTAATTTTTTTATTCTAAATCCTGGGAGTTGTTTTTTTTATGTGTACAATCGGAGGTAGGGGTTATTATTTTTTTTTAATAGGGATAGCTAACTATCCTAGTACCATTTATCTTCCCTATTATCCACCTTTTTTTTTTTAAGGTGGTGCTTTCTTTTTTTTTTTATTTTAAACTTTTTTTTTTTAAGATTTTATTTATTTATTTGACAGACAGAGATCCCAAGTAGGCAGAGAGGCAGGCAGAGATAGAGGAGGAAGCAGGCTCCCTGCTGAGCAGAGAGCCCGATGCGGGGCTCGATCCCAGGACCCTGGGATCATGACCCGAGCTGAAGGCAGAGGCTTTAACCCACTGAGCCACCCAGGTGCCCCAATTACCCACCTTTTTTATATTGAGCTATAATTGACATATAACATTGTTTTAAGGCTTAGGTGTACAACATAATGGTTTTATAAATGTAAATGTTGTGAAATGATTACCCCAAAAAGCAACACCTTACATAATTACAATTTTTTGTTCTTGTGATGAGAACTTTTAAGATCTGCTCTCTAAGCAACTTTCAGATAGACAGCACAGTATTGTTCACTGTAGTCACTGTGCTATACACTGTGCTTTATCTTATTTTTAAATAAGATAAAATTTTTATCTTATTTATAAGATAAATAACTAGCTTATTTATCTTATAACTGACAGTTCATGCTTTTCCACGACCTTCACTCACTTCACCCATCACCCACCCACCCCCACCTCTGACAACCACCAATCTGTTCTTTGTATCTATGCGTTCAGGTTTTTAGATTCCACATATAAGTGAGATCAGATATAATTTCTTTTACTTTGCCTGACTTATTTCACTTAGCATAGTGCCCTCTAGGTCTATCCATGTTGTCATAAAGGGCAGAATTTTTTACATTTTTATGATTGAATAATATTGATATTATGCATATAACATGAATATTATATATTATATATATCATATCTTCTTTATCTGTTCAACTACCAGTGAATACTGATGTTTTGTCTTTATTTTAGCTTTTGTAAATAATGCTGTAGTGAACATGGGGGTGGAGATATCTTTTCAAGATAGTAATTTCTTTCTTCTTCTTCTTCTTCTTCTCCTTCTTCTCCTTCTTCTTCTGATAAATGCCCAGAAGAGGGATTGCTGGATCGCATCCACATAGCAGTTCTATTTTTAATTTTTTGAGGACCTCCATACTGGTTTCCATAGCAGCTGTACCAGTTTGCATTCCCACCAGCAGTGCGTGAGGGTTCCTTCGTCTCTACATCCTCACCAACACTTGTTATTTCTTGTCTTTTTGGATAATAGCCATTCTGACAGATTGAGGTGATATTTCATTGTGGTTTTAATTTGTATTTCCCCGATGATCAGTGGTGTTGAGCATCTGTTCATGTGCCTCTTGGTTGATTTGCCTGTTTTGGAAAAATGTCTGTTCAGTGCCTCTGCTCATTTTTTAAAGTAAACCCTACTCCCAATGTGGGGCTCAAACTCATGATCCTGAGATCAAGAGTCATACACTGCACTGACTGAGCTAGCCAGGAGCCCCTGCTGTGCTCATTCTTAATAGAATTGCTTGGCATTTTGTTTGTTTTGTTTTGCTGTTGAGTTCTATGAGTTCTTTGTATATTTTAAATATTAACCCTTTATCAGACATGTAATTTGCAATATTTTCTCCCATTTTATAGGTTTCCTTATTATTTTTTTGATGGTTTTGATAGGGATTACTATTGAACCTCTAAATTACTTGGAATAGTGCGAGAATTTTAACAATATTCTTCTCATCTGCAAGCACAGAATATCTTTCCCCTTGTGTTTTTCAGTTTCTCTCATCAGTGCTTACTGTTTTCAGTGTACAGATGTTTACTTCCCTGGTTAAATTTATTCCTAGTTATTTTATTCTTTTTGATGGAGTTGGAAATGGGATTGTTTTCTTAATATCTTTTTCAGATAGTTCATTGTTAGTGAACACAGCTGATTTTGTGTTAATCTGAGCCATCCAGGAGTCCCTGAACTTAATTTTGTTTAACACTATTTCCATTGCCTGAGAGAATCAGTAGTAGTGTGATCTAGTAGTGCCTAATGTATGTGTCTGTGAATGTCTCTGGTTTAACCAACCTGGCTGCTTGATCCCATAGGTGCTGATAGTTGATCTCTGTGCAGACAAGTTCTTACAGGAGGTAAGTGACAAATGAGCTGATTACATAATGGATGAGGATAATAGGACAGAAAATATGTGAAAGTACTTAGAGAAGATGACTCAGGCCAGACTTTTAGTTCCTACACATGCTTGACACTATGGCCAATCATACAGGATTGACCTGAAAATTGAGTTAGGTTTATAGCTATCTCTCCCAAAGAAGGAAGGAGGAAAGAGATTAAATGTCATTAGCAAAAGAGGTAACTCTCCTTTGACGTCCAGATGGGTTGGTGTATATACCTCTAATTTAATTGAATTTAACAAGCATTCAGCACTGATTATTTCCAGTTACTCTGTTATAATCTAAAAGTAAGACATAGTTTGAACTCTCAGACCTTATAATCTAATGATGGGAAAGGGGAGCAGATATAGTTGTAAAGTTTTAGAAACAGTGTCATAGAAATGTCTACAGGGTAAAATAGGGACAAAAAAAAGTCATTTGGTGGGTATTGAAAGTGGAAGGGAGAGTTAGCAAAGCCTTCTTAGAGCAAGCACCCTGTGTGGAACCTGTATATAAGTTTGTGAGCACTGAACACAGGGTGAAAAGAACATTTCCCAAGACTTTGTCTCCTTTCAAAATCAATTAGCTCATAACTTACTTGTGGATGATCCTTGTAGTACAGTGTAAGACTTGCAGATGAGAGATGCTTGGTGGAAAGGTGCCAGAAAATGTGATAAGACATATTTATTTTCTTAATGTAGTTAAGACAATTAATATATGTGTACCATCACCATACTGAATTGTGGTCAATGTAGGGAAGGAAGGTTCAGACTGAGTCTTTAGTCAGAATCTATACAAAGTCACCTGTGGAATTTTGGGGACCTAATTAGTGTACGTTGGAGACTTTCTCTCACAGCTCAATTTCTTCTCTTAAGGTATCTGATGAGGACGAAATTCTACCTCCTAAACTCCAAGCTGCCTTGATGCAGATTTTGGAAGAACGGAATGAAATCTTGGCTCAGGAGCAGAATTTTTCACCAGGTAGGAGACAGATGGTCTGAGGACTCAAGGTCAACACAGTAAATACTGACTGGACTCCCAGCACCTTGCTGAAAGATGTACAGGAGTATGCCATTGCTTAGGATGTGGGGAGCTTAGAATCAGCTTCCTCGCCGCCTCTCCGATGTGCTAGTCTCCATCTATTTCAGTACTTGGACACTTGCTGTGTTCCAGTTCTGGAATGCTATTCCCTGGGATGGCCACGTGGCTCCTGCTCTATTTTCCTGCAGGTCCATGCTCACATGTGACTCAGTGAGGCCTTTCCTGACTGTCCTTTTAAAATGGTACCCATTCTTGGGGCGTCTGGATGGCTCGGTCATTGGGCATCTGCCTTTGGCTTGGGTCATGGTCCCAGGGTCCTGGGATCCAGCCCCGCATCAGGCTTCCAGCTTGGTGGGATGCCTACTTCTTCCTCTCCCACTCCCCATGCTTGTGTTCCCTCTCTTGTTGTCTCTCTCTGTCAAATAAATAAATAAAACCTTTAAATAAAATAAAATTGTACCCATTCCCTTAATGCTGCCACTCCACTTCCCTGCCCTTAATTTCCTCCAGGGCTTTTATTGTTGTCTGAATTGCTAGCAACATCAGGCCCATGAGAGCAGCGACAGTCTGTTTTGCTTTATCTCCAACACTTTAAACAATAGTCAGTAAGTAGGTATGAGGTAAGTATTTGTTGAGTAAGGGTAAAAAATATTTACTGAGCTACTTACTCTGTACCAGGCCCTGTGCTCAACACCTAGCATACATCTTACTTCATCCTTGTAATAGCCTTACGACGCAGGTCTCATTATTTAATCCCCTTTTTTTACAAATGAGAAAACTAAGGCTGTTTACTGGTGGGGAACATTAAGGGAGGAGAAGGTTCAGAGAAATAAAAGTTCAGTTCCAGGGGCGCCTGGGGGGCTCAGTGGGTTAAGCCGCTGCCTTCGGCTCAGGTCATGATCTCAGAGTCCTGGGATTGAGTCCCGCATCGGGCTTTCTGCTCAGCAGGGAGCCTGCTTCCCTCTCTCTCTCTGCCTGCCTCTCCATCTACTTGTGATTTCTCTCTGTCAAATAAATACATAAAATCTTTAAAAAAAAAAAAAAGTTCAGTTCCAAATATTGAGATACCTATTGGATGTCCAATACATAGCAGACATTCAATTAGAGATAACAAGTAGGCATTCATATACTTGAATTTGGGATTCAGGGAAGAGATTTGAACTAAAGACATACCTTGAGAAGGTGCTGGGGTTTTTTTTAAATGTATTTTTATTTATTATTATTATTACATATATATATATTTAAAGATTATTTAATTATTTATTTGAGAGAAAGTGAGAACAAGTGGGGGGAGGGGCCCAGGGAGAAGGAGAAGGAGCAGCAGACTCCCTGCTGAGGAGTCGGGGGCTTGATCCCAGGACCCCAAGATCATGATCTGAACCTTCAGCAGATGCTTAACTGACTGAGCCACCCAGGCGCCCCTAGAAGTTGCTGGTTTAAAGCTGTGGAACCAGATGAAGTCACCCTATAGAGTGAGTATAGATAGAAAATGACAGATTTAAGGGTTGAACCCTGAGTCGGCTGGTAATAGTGTGGTCAGATTTCCAATGTTTGGTAGTAGGGAAAAGGCAGAGGATCCAGCAAAAAATGATTACAAGAACAGCTAGTGAAGGGGGAGAAAAAAAAACAGGGGAAGTAATACTAGAGAAGTCGAGTGAAGAACGTATTTCACAAAAGAAAGTAAACAGTTATTTCTAATGCTACAGAGAGGACAAGCGAGATGAAGACTGAGGATTGGTGGATTTGACAATGGAAAGAGCTTAGAGACCTTGGTAGCAGCAGATTCAGTGAGATGGTGGGAAGAAAGCAAGATCGGGGAAAGTTCAAGAGAGAATTGGAAGGGCATTCAGCTTTTTGTAAAATTTTAATGGAATTAGAAAGGGCCAAGAATAGTTAAGTAAAAGAACAACATTGAAGGGACTTCCCTCTGAAACATCAAATTAATCATGAAGTCATAGTAATTAAGACTGTTTGGTTTTGGTTCAGAAATAAATAGAGCAAGGGAATGAATGGAGTACACAGGCATAAGGAAACTTAATTTGTGTCAGCACCAGCATTGCCTATCAGCAGAAGAAGAATGAACCATTCAGTAACCAATAGTAAGGCAGTTGGTGTTCCATATGAAAAGAAATGGATAGGATCTATACCTCACCCTACACACAAAACTAATTCTAAGGAATTCAAGTTTTAAATGATTTTTTTTTTTTTTTTTAAAGATTTTATTTATTTATTTGTCAGAGAGAGAGAGGGAGAGAGAGCGAGTACAGGCGGACAGAATGGTAGGCAGAGGGAGAAGCAGGCTCCCTGCTGAGCAAGGAGCCCGATGCGGGACTCGATCCCAGGACGCTGGGATCATGACCTGAGCCGAAGGCAGCTGCTCAACCAACTGAGCCACCCAGGCGTCCCAGGAATTCAAGTTTTAAATGTTAAGAGTAAGGACTCCCAGCTGGTAAAAAAGAAAGGATTAATTTGACACTTAAATTTTTAAAATTTTTAATCCTTAAGGAACACCATGAAAAAGAAAAAAACAAGCTACAAACTAGGTGAAGATACTTTCAACAAATATAACCACAAAGGAGTAGTATCCAGAATTTATTTTTAAAAATTCTTAAAATGTGGGGCCCCCAGTGGCTCGGTGGGTTAAGCCTCTGCCTTCGGCTCAGGTCATGATCTCAGGGTCCTGGGATCAAGCCCCATATCAGGCTCTCTGCTTGGCGGGGAGCCTGCTTTCCTCCCTCTCTCTCTGCGTGCCTCTCTGCCTACTTGTGATCTCTGTCAAATAAATAAATAAAATCTTAAAAAAAAATTCTTAAAATGCAATTTCAATAATAAAAAGATGAACAACTCAATAGAAAAATGGGGAAAAGATACAAACAATCATTTCACCAAAGATGAAACATGAAAGGCCAGTAAGTATATGGAGAGATGTACAGCCTCGTCAAAATCTGGGAAATGTAAATTAAAACCACAGTGAGATACCATTTTATACCCACCATACTGGCAAAAGTTAAAAAGTCTGACAGTGTCAGGAGTTGGTGAGAATGTGTAAGTTATTTCAGCTGCTTTCGAAAAATAATTGGGCATCATCTAGTCAACTTAAAGGTGTATATATCCTACAACCTGACAATTCAGGTTTTAGATATATACCCCCAGAGAAATTCTGGCACATGATAATTAGGAAACAGGTAAATAATTTTCAAAGTAGCAGCATTTTACGTGATAGCAAAACCTAAAAACAACCGAACTGTTCATTGGCAGGAGAATATAGCATTTAAAAAAGCATCTTAAAAACATATATCGACTAAAACAGTAAGTTATAGAAGAATATGTTTTATGTAATGTTCAAAGATGTACAAAACCTAATAGTTTGTTATGGGGGTTGGCTATGTATATATGCACTGGAACTGTAACCTAAAGCAAGGAAAGGACAAACCCAGTATCACTGATAATGGTCGCCCTCTATTGGAGAGTAGGGGGAAGAACACCTCGGAGAGGGCATTCTTACAAATCTAGTTTGTAATCAAATGGAATGCCAGAAGAGACCTTAGAGATCACCTAATCAGCCCCCTCATTCTGCAGATATAGGAAGAGACCAACCAGGGGTAAAGTGAGTTGCACACCATTACACTATTGCTTCATGGTAGAACTCTTAAGTACACCTAGGTCCCTGATTCCCAGTCCAGTATGGAACCCATGGAAAGAGTAAATGACATGACATGGAGAAGCGGGGGAATACTATTAGGAATGGGAAAAAAAAGAGGAGTCTAAGTTGAATTTGAAGTCTGAGCCTGGAACATGAAAGGCGGTGTATTTCATGTTACAGTGGTTAAGAAGCACCTGACTAAGCACCTGACATGGGAGTCTGGCAGCTTCTGTACCCTGTACCAGATGAGCTGACCCTGGAGAATGTCTTTATTTTGAGTGTCAGTTTCCTCAGCTGTAAAAAGGAAATAATACTTACTTCACTGGATTATTTTATTTATAAAAGCTCTAAATGCAGTGGCTGACAATATCTTAAGCACTAAATAAATTATTATGGAATAATCATTGCTTATGAAATGAGAAAGTTGAGAGAGAACTGTTTTGGTGGAGAAATACAATGAATTTGGTTTCACACATGTTTATTTATTTGATTCATATTTTACTAATCTCCAAAGGCCCTGATTTGAATTTTAGACAAATGGAATTTAAGTGCTGATGGGACAACCAAATGATGATTACCTATAGGTAGCCTGAAAATGTAGAAGGTGAGTTCTGGTGACATATATAAGGGCTAGAGACATAGGTTGAGAATTATCAACATGGAAAGCCAGCTCCCCTTCTCCATACTAGTAAGCTCTTTAGGGAGGGAATGCTGAAGAGAGGTGGTCTGAGGACCATGCTAGGAAGAGGAAGAAGAGGCAAGAGAAATACAAATGTTTGGTCATAAGAGCAGGAGAGGAATCCAGAAATCAGGAGAGTATGAAGTTGTGGGAGACGAGGAATGAGGAGAAGGTTAACACAAATGCAGCATAGAGTTCAAAGGCGAGACAGATAGAAAAGCAGATTAAATTTGGCTGGCACTCCCTGGTGGCCTTTGAAAGAGCAGTTACGGCAAGATCACGGATGTGCAGGCCAGGCTGAAAGATGGAACAGGAGTATATGTGGGTAGAAAATCAAAGTAAGGGGCGCCTGGGTGGCTCAGTGGGTTAAGCCGCTGCCTTCGGCTCAGGTCATGATCTCAGGGCCCTGGGATCGGGTCCCGCATCGGGCTCTCTGCTCAGCAGGGAGCCTGCTTCCCTCTCTCTCTCTCTCTGCCTGCCTCTCCATCTACTTGTGATTTCTCTCTGTCAAATAAATAAATAAATAAATCTTTAAAAAAAAAAAAAAAAAAAAAAAAAAAAAAAAGAAAATCAAAGTAAAAATATGAGCTAATAGTGTTTTGTTGCTTGTGGAGTGTGCAAGGAAGCTAAGAATGAGGATTCTCAGTCCTTCAGTCTGTGATTTCTTATGCATCACTTTCATAACAATTTCCCATAAATATGAACTTAAGGGTTTTTTTTTTCTTTCTTATTTTTCTTATTTTGCAACAGATGTGACACTCAACTCTCTGGTGTCCGAGGCATTTGTGAGGTTTTTTGTGGAGCTAGTGGGACATTATTCTTTGAGCATGACTGTCACTGAGCGTGGGGAGCGTGTATTCCAAAGGGAACCATTCCGTAAATCCCACACCTCCCGAAGTGTACGCCACTTCCTGGATCTCTTCATGGAAACACAGATGTTTGCCGGCTTCATACAGGATCGAGAGCTTCGGAAAAGTGGGGTGAAAGGTCAGTTTCATCATAAGTTCTCTCCCTGTATTTAGTAAGCCCTTTGAGGGTTTGAAAATAATATAAACAAACAAACAAAAAAATGGTATGAAACTACAAGCGCTCAAAATCTGAGTTATTATGGGAAATAATTCTTTTTAAAATTTTGTTTTAGCTATGGAAGCACATTGGTAGTAAGCTGCAGAATTTTATTTAAGTGATTTTTAGTAAGTATTGGACAGTTTCACCAGCGTGAGTTTTCCTTGTAGGTTTGTTTGAGGTCCGGGCCCTCCAGTATTTGGAAACAATTCCAGAGTCCGAGCCCAGTGGGATGAATAAAATTTTGCGGAGTCTTGGTGAGTTGTTACATTTTCTTGTTAAATAATGTGACTAAAAAACCTTTTGCAGAAACTGTGCCTTATCACAAAAGCTTTATAATCAAATCAATAATATAACTTCAAATAGGCTGACCTGAAACCATGACTGTACTTCCGAATTGTTTTGAAGAAAAATAAGTCTTTCTCAGAGGTGGGGATTCTTTCATCAGAGTTGTCCTTGGGTCTGTTTTCCTCAGATAACATGCGAATTTGCATATCATAATTATTAATCTTTTCTAGGTCACATCACTTTGAAAATCTCATAAAAACTGGATCTTTGTCTCAGAAAAGTATGCTAGAACATACAAATTTGCATATAATTATAGAGTATTCATGGACCCTCCTGAAACCCATCCATGGACTCCAGATTAACACCTTTTAGGGGGGCGCCTGGGTGGCTCAGTGGGTTAAGCCGCTGCCTTCGGCTCAGGTCATGATCTCAGGGTCCTGGGATCGAGTCCCGCATCGTGCTCTCTGCTCAGCAGGGAGCCTGCTTCCTTCTCTTTCTCTCTGCCTGTCTCTCCAACTACTTGTGATTTCTCTCTGTCGAGTAAATAAATAAAAATCTTTTAAAAAAATAAATAAAAACACCTTTTAGGGGTGCCTGGGTGACTCAGTTGGTTAAGCAACTGCCTTCTGATCAGGTCATGATCTTGGGAATCCCAGGATTGAGTCCCACATTGGGCTTCCTGCTCAACAGGGAATCTGTTTCTCCCTCTGACCTTCTCCTCTCTAATGCTCTCTCTCAAATAAATAAATAAAATCTTAAAAAAAAACCAAACATCTGGTTTAGAGGTCATCTGAGGCGAAAGAGGATTTCCTCCAAGTCTAATTTTACACTTCAGAAAGAAACACAGATGTTTCTGATTTTTCAATTATAATAATTAACTTTTTATTATCCTTTGTGATATTGGGGAACAGTGGTGTGGTAGCCCAAAACAAGGAAGAACTATATTCCACGCTATTTATATTGGTCCTTGAAATACGTAACCCCTGGTAACTAGACTTGTCATAGGGGTCATTTTGTAGTGTATGAAAAAATTTCAAACCACTATGATGTACACCTGAATCTAATAGGACATTGTATGTCAATTTTAATACAAAAAGAAAAAGAAATACATGCCCCTAATTAAAGTAAGGACTTGTTCTTATGCCTCGGTTGTTATTTCATCTTTATACCATGAGGTTAGATCACACCACTGGTCCTGAACTCTAACTACAATATTTTAATCTCTGGGGAACATAAATGAACATTTTCCCCACTGCAGGCTCCAAGAAATCTCTGGGGATCAGGCCAAGCAATTTTAACCTATAGTCAAGGTTGAAAGCCACTGGATTAGGTGAGGTCAGAGCTCTCTTCTACCTCTACAATTAGAGACATGGGGTTTGTTTATTTCTTTGGTAGTTAAACACATCACATGCTAGCTTGAGATGGCAGCTCACTCGTGCGCTGTTCCAAATGACTAAATTGTTAATCCCTTGCCTCAAATAATGTACAATAAATAAAAATGAACTATTGAGAGTTCACTCTACTTCTTTCTCCCTTTAGGAAGTAAGATGAAATTTCTGCAGAAGAAATGAAATCTTTGATAGACTCTCTCCATCTTAAACCGAAAGTGCCAAGAAAATATTTCTCCAAGAGTTGGGATGCCCTGCAGTGGCCTAAAAGATCCTGGAAAGATGAAGAGGTTACAAAGTGGGCCTGGTCCTTGGAGGAGGATTCTCCTGTTGCTGCTGTATAATCACTGGAGGATTGCTGGGAGTAGTCTGGAACCCATGTTCTCATTACTCTGCCTCCAATTTTTCTTTTCAGTGGCTTTTTCTATTTGATTCTTGGTCTCATTCTTTGTGTTATGTGCTTAGTCTGTGAAGGCACTTGTTTTTTACTAGGGAAAGATTTGGTGTTGGATTTAAAAAAAAAAAAACAGCTCAAAGATGAGCAGAGTGAGAGAAATGCTGGATTGAAGGTACTGGAGAAGCTGATGGATGTGCAGAGTGCACCCTACACACGTCATTCTCATCACTGAAATATCACCATGGCACCTTGAAAACTATGGGCTGTTGGAGCTGAGCTAAGGAATAGATTCCTCATATATCTCTAGTTTTTGTTTTTTAATCTAATGTTCTATCTGAGGGAACATTAGTTAATAACATTAGTTATTAACACTGTTATTGAGTATCTTATACAAGTAGACACCTTGCAGCTCCTCCTCCACATCGTAGCTTGTCAACATTAAACTTTGTGGGATTATAGCTAATGAAAATACCCTTTGAAGAGCATGAGAACTCCTTCCCCTTTTCTTAGTGTCCCCCAAGTGCCATGTGTGATGTATATCTATGTCATCTTACTCAGTCTTTAAGTCAACTTGATGAGATACTTGCATCTCCATTTTATTAATGAAGAAACTGGAATTCAGAAAGGTTAAGTAACTTGCCCAAAGTTCTACAGCAGAGCCAGAATTGAAGCCACGACTGTCAATTCATGAGCACAGAGAAAGTTGGTTAGTTCTGCAGATGGAAACTTGAGCTCTGTGAGATTATAGCTACTGAAAAGGTTTTCTTTTAAACTGAAGCATACCCGAGCTGATTTTCAGCTCTGAGGATAAGGGACATCAAACTATAGGAGCCTAGATGACTCACTTTTGGTTCCCCTAGAATTGGACTTTTTGCCCTAATTGAATTGGGACTCAGACTATGAATATTACTGGGCATTCACCACATAATCACCCTGAACCTTAATACCTACAACAGCAGTAGTGATTAGGAGGAGGAACTTATCAATGATGGTTTAATTTTCACTGATAAATGTTACAGCAGATGTCAGTTTGTTTTCTTCAATTCCTGCTGAGGGTTTTAACTGGCATAAAAATATTTATTCGAACTTAACAAAACCTTTTAAGTTGTATTATGATACAGTTTATTGAGTTGTACAGTATTGTCATTACAGCCCATTCAGTTGTGCATGAATGAACCTGAAGCAGACCCCATTTAAGACTGGTGCTATATAGTTCTTATGGGTCTAGAAAATAGAACTGAGCCTATGTCTTGTTAAAAAAATGTTTAAGCATCTTACCCCAGTGGGGTTCTTACCAGACATCTCTCCATTTGCCACTCCAATCCTGAGGGAAGAATGAGTAATTGGGAATTGTTTATAAAACGGGGGTAGGCCTTAGGGTGGTGAATCCTGACCGTCCCTCTGTGAGGAGACCTCGCTTCAGGGATGGGGGTCCTAGTTTATCCCGGTGACCTGAAGCTGCTTCCTTTTCTTAGGTCTGTTTTATCTTGTTTTTGTAAAGTATTATGAGTTCTGGACATATTTGAAAAAGAATCCCTCAAGACTTGTATAAAATGTTGTTTACAGATCTTTTAATGAATAAAAAAAAATTGGAGAATTTTAAATAAAGTTGCTTAAGATGTAAAGATCTTCTACTTCGCATAAATCCATAACTAGCACATTAATCTAATGATAGGATTAGACAGTCCGTGGCCAGCATTTCTAGGCTGTTGGCAGACAAAGCCCGAGTCTTGATCGTAGACACCGGGCAGGGTTTGCAGTCCGACTACCTTATTTGGCCTTGGCCTGCTTCGTGTATGGGAGCTGGGAACAGGGCAGAGCCGGCGCACCGGCAGCCGCAGGAGTGGTTGGGAGGCAAAGAGAGGAACACGAGTCTGTTTCCGACAGTCCTAAAGACAAGTGAGCGGATTTTATATAAGCCTCGAAGGCAAAATGACAGGATTTGTTGGAGCTGGGGTTGGTGGGCAGTTTTTAATCTCACCCTGGAGGAAAAGATCAGGTTCCTTTGTTATGTAGACCCTAAAGCTTCGCAAGTTTAACTGGCTACTGGCGCCGACCTCCAGAATCTGAAAAAACTGCATTTATCCAATGCAAGTGTTCTCAGAACGAAGAATAGTGAGGGGTACAGCAAGAAGTGCAAGGGGAGAAAAAAACCGCCACAAAGCAAAAAGTTAAGGGTTGTAGGTGGAAGGTTAGGGGAGTGGAAAACCTGTATCCCTCTCCCTGCCAAATCCTACTGCTAGTTCCTCCAAAAGTTTTAAACCATCCCGGTACCAGATACCAGCTTCCTCCAGGGAACGAAAAGTCCCAATTCCCCTCCAAAGTGCTCCCGGGTGGAGGCAAAAAAAAGGAGCACATTGGAGGACAGGAAATGGAGACGTTCCGTTGATTCTAGGACTCGCGACGTGACGTCACGTCCGACCAAGACAAAATGGCAGGGCACTTCCTAGTAGCTCGGCGAGGGCGCCTTCAGAATTGACAACTGAGCATGCGTCAGAGCCAAGGCGCATGCGACCTGTATTACGTCAATGCGAGCGCATGCGTAATGAAATGGGCCTGAGTTTGAGCGCACACAGAAAATTTGGGCAAGGTTTAGAATGGCGGGCACAGGCTTAGTTGCCGGAGAGGTTGTGGTAGATGCACTGCCGTATTTTGACCAAGGTTATGAAGCGCCCGGCGTGCGGGAAGCGGTGAGTTCGGGCCGGGTAGCGGATTCAGCACTCTCGGGCCCTTGGTGCTGGAAGAAGCACCTTACAGGTTGCTACCCCTCCCCGGCTCCCGTTCTCGTTTCTAGGCTGCGGCGCTGGTGGAGGAGGAAACCCGCAGATACCGTCCTACCAAGAACTACCTGAGCTACCTGACGGCCCCGGATTATTCTGCTTTTGAAGTAAGTGGGACGTCTTGAGGCCACCGTATGAGCTAGGATTCTCTGACTCTTTACTTTGGATCGAGAGTCTTAGACACGTAAATGCATTTTAAATTCTGGCTTTAACAATTGCCTGCTTGCCTACTACTTACTCTCTTATCGGTGTTCCCGATCCATTGAAAGCAGCTAGATCAGACTTCTCCGACGTTCTGATTCTGAGACCCACTGAAGGGCTTTCCGGGGCTTGGCGAACTGCCCAGCCATGCAAAACGTAGTGTGTACGTTTTTCGGAGATCGGCTCCTTGCATAAATTCTCAGAGGCATCCTCCGCTCTCTAAGGTCTTCTTTAAAACCAGTGATGAGGAATTTTTAATATATGTAAGCCTAGGTTCCTGAGAACCACTGGAGGGCGGCCTTTGTGTCACAGCGTAGATACTTAGCGAACGTATGTGAATGAGGGAAGTGAGAAACCATTTATAAGTAAAGTGCTCTTTAAATATTTAGTCTAGAAGTGCCCCCCAAGATACTGCTTAGTACTTAGGGTGTAATTAGCTACATGAAATGTAAAATACCATCTCTAAATTAATAGATTCTGTTAGGCATTTTAGTATTTACATGTTTGGGGTTTTTTTCCCCCATTATAGGTAACCATGTATTTAATGAAAGAACTCTGTGTTTTTTTTTTTTTTTAAGATTTTATTTATTAATTTGAAAGAGAGAAAGATCACAGGTAGGCAGAGCAGCAGGCAGGGGTGGGGGAAGGAGGCTCCCCGCTGAGCAGAGAACCCGATTGGGGGCTTGATTCCAGGACCCTGAGATCATGACCTGAGCTGAAGGCAGAGGCATAACCCACTGAGCCACCCATCTCTGGAAAGAATTCTACTATTAAAACACAGTGTTTAGGGGTGCCTGGGTGGCTCAGTGGGTTAAAGCCTCTGCCTTCGGCTCAGGTCATGAACCCTGGGTCCTGGGATGGAGCCCTGGCATCGGGCTCTCTGTTCAGCAGGGAGCCTGCTTCCTCCTCTCTCTGCCTTCCTCCTGCCTACTTGTGATCTCTGTCTGTCAAATAAATAAATAAATAATCTTTAAAAACAACAAAAAAATCCCCACAGTGTTTATACTGAAGTAACATGAAAAGTCGGTCAGGTTTTAAATAGGAAGATATTCCTATGATACATCATTTTATCAAATGTTTTCTAAATGTCGTTACCCAGATATAGATGGTACCACATTAAGAAGTAGATACAGTAATGCTTTCTTATTAGATTGGCTCCCAAAATTTCAGATAACTGCATTCAATCACGAACTTTTAAATATTTGAACCAGTTTTCTTTTAACTCTCCTAAGTGCAACATATATCTCCTATCTTTATAATTAGCATACTGATCATTTATCCCTTTTTCACAATAGGAATTGATAGTGTACTGGGCTCACCATCTCAGTACTGAAAATAGCTCTGTGAACTATATAACTATATGTTTATTATCCTAATTTTTTAAATGGGAAAACTGCAACTTAGAGAAAGTAATTTGCCCAAGACCATAACCACTCCTCAAATTTCTTTTGAAGCTGCTCTTCCATTAATTCATTTAACTATTTATGAAGGTCTTTTCTAGCTAGGAATTGGGGGACTGTCTCAACTTTTTAGTCTAATTAATATAGTTGAAGCCCTCAAAAAATTGATAATTGCTCAGGATAACTGAAATACTACTATAGGTGAATACTTAAGCAGTTCTTTATACTCAGGGCCAGGAAATGTGCAGAACAGAAATGAAATAGGATATTGACCAAAACTTTGACCTAAAGAAGTAGAGCTCTACCATGTTTTTTTAACTTTACCATGTGTGCTTTGTTTTTGTTTTTTTTTTTTTTTAAGATTGTATTTATTTATTTATTTATTTATTTATTTGACAGAGCAAGAGAGCACAAGCAGGTAGAGCCACAGAGGGAGAAGCAGGCTCCCCAGTGAGCAGGGATCCCGATTCGGGGCTCAATCCCAGGACCCTGGGATCATGACCTGAGCTGAAGGCAGCGGTTTAACCAACTGAGCCACCCAGGTGCCCCATCATGTGTTTTTTTAAATCGTACAGTTGTGAGGTGCCTGCATGGCTCAGCCGGTTAATCAGCTGCTCTCAGCTCAGGTCATGATCTCAGGGTCCTGGGATTGAGCCCCATGTCGGGCCCCATGTCGGGCCCCATGCTCAGCAGGGAGTCTGCTTCTCCTCTCCCTCTGCCTCTCCCCACTCTAACTCATGCTGTGTAGCTCACTCATGCATGTGTTCTCTCTCTCTCTCAAATAAATTAATTAATTAAAATCTTTGGGGCTTTTTTTTTTTAAGATTTTATTTATTTATTTCTTTGACAGAAATCACAAGCAGGCAGAGAGAGAGGAGGAAGCAGGCTCTCTGCTGAGCAGAGAAACCGATATGGGGCTCGATCCCAGGACCCTGAGATCTCGACCTGAGCCGAAAGCAGAGGCTTTAACCCACTGAGCCACCCAGGCGCCCCTAATTAAAATCTTTAAAAAGAAAGAAAGAAATCATACAGTTGTTAGAGCAGATAGTAGAACCAGTTTCTTTAACCTCTTCCCTTTTTCTCATTCTTTGCAGAGTGAAGTGTAAAAATAGCAGCCAGGGTCAAAAGGAAAGTATGGATATAGGCTCAAAGCCCTAAAGCAAATTATTTTATGTCAAGTACTCTCCTCCCTTCCCCCACCCCCCAGTGAATACTTAGATCCAGGGTCCTCAACACTGGCTTCGCTATACAGTCAACTGATGGGTTAAAAACAAGTTACAATCATGCCTAGTCTCCACCTCAGAAAAGTTAAATGGGAATGGTGGAGAGGGGTAAGATGATGTGGCTGGGAATGAAATTGTTTTCAAAGCTTCCACCTGATTTCTATGTGCTGCTGGGACTGGGTACCGCTGATCTAGGAATAATCCTTTTCTCTGTGGGTCCCTTTACATATGAAGTGTACGTATTCTGATTCTTGAGAATATTTAACTCAGAGAAGACTTGGTGGGAAGGAAAATGATCCATTTTATTTTATTTTGTAAATTTTTTGGAAATGATCAGTTTGAATGGATAACAGAAATATTTAAGTAGGTTAGATTCATTGTTTGGTGGTTGTTAATTGAAATTTATTGATATGATTTTGGAAATAATTCTTTCCCCTAATTAGACCGACATAATGAGAAATGAATTTGAAAGACTGGCTGCTCGGCAACCAATAGAATTACTCAGTATGAAACGGTAAGTTATATTTCTGGTTTCACCTGGACCCAAATCATTTTTTTTTTTTTTAAGATTTTATTTATTTATTTGACAGACAGAGATCACAAGCAGGCAGAGAGGCAGGCAGAGAGAGAGAGAGGAGGAAGCAGGCTCCCTGCTGAGCAGAGAGCCCGATGCGGGACTCGATCCCAGGACCCTGAGATCATGACCTGAGCCGAAGGCAGCGGCTTAACCCACTGAGCCACCCAGGTGCCCCCCCAAATCATTTTTTATTTTTAAGTTACTAGTAAAATCGCTATAGCTCTTAAAATGTGGAAAATAAAAAATTCTTGTCTGATTTTATGTTTATGTTTCTTCACATAATAGTGGTTCCTATATCCTCTGTTTATGTTCAGATATATTCTTTGCACCTTTATTTAAAAAGGCAAAATAGGGGAGCCTTGGTGGCTCAGTTGGTTAAGCATCCCATTTTGATTTTGGCTCGGGTCATGATCTCGGAGTTATGAGATCAGTTGCCTGCACAGGACTCCATGCTGGGTGTGGAGCCTGCTTAAGAGTCTTCCTTTCCCTCTACTGCTCCCCACCTCCCCATTTGCTGACCCAAGTAAGTACTCTCTCTCTGTCTCTTAAAATATACACACACAAAATATGTAAAATCCAACAACAGGAATGGTGATTGTACTGAACTTCATGTTTTTAAGGTTTTCCAAGGAGGGGCACCTGGGTGGCACAGTCAGTTGAGCTTTCTGACTGTTGGTTTCGGCTCAAGTTGTGATCTTGGGGTCCTGAAATCGAGCCCCGCATTGGGCTCTGCGCTCAGCAGAGGTTCTGCTTGGGATTCTGTCTCCCCTTTCCCCTGTCTCTCTGCTCATGCTGGTTCACTCCCTCTCTGTACAATAAATAAATGCTTAAAAAAAATTTTTTTTTTTCCCAAGGAAATGTTCCTGATTAGGCATCTGGTTCTTCACTGATCACATATCTAGGTGAAATCATGTTATGGTTTATAATGATCCTTGATTGATTCTGACATAGAACTAATTAGTAAACAGTGCCCAGATAGTTTGACTTTGGTTCCACTGTGTTCCCTCCTGTTCCACTTTATTACAAAACTGCTTCTCCTCTCTCAGAGAAGAAAACTCCAAACATCCTTTGTTACTGTCTCTAAAATGGAGAATCGGATTGCTTAACATGTGAGATCTCTTTCAGCTTGAAGTAAGTATGGAATTATGAGAACCACTAAGTACTCTGTCAGAGCAGAATCCTTTGAGATAGAGCCACATGCACAGGTCTATCCTCTCAGCAGATGTATAGATTTAGAAGAGGGATTTGAGTCTGTAGAACCAGAGGATCGTTATTTCTTGTGCACCATTTCCTGTCTGGCCTGAGTGAGTGATAAAGGAAGTTCTGGGATTCCTCAATTCTTCATTTCCAGGTGCTTCTTCTCTATAGATATTCACAGCAGTAACTCCTTTATGACAGTATATCTCACAGAAAAAGTAATGACCCATTAGGCAGTGGATCATGAAGGAAATTATGTAAGTTTCCAAAAGTTAACTTTCTTAATAAGAAAGGTAGTAAGATCCAGAAGTTCTCAGAGCAGTTTTTTAAGGAAATAGAAAATAACAGAATATAATGCAAGTAAAGGCAACTATTGTTTTGTGAAACTTTTTTTCTTAAGATTTTATTTATTTGTCAAGAGCAGAAGTGGGGAGAGCAGCGGGCAGAGGGAGAAGCAGGCTCCCCACTGAGCAGGGAGCCCAATTTGGGACTCGATTCCAGGGCCCTGGGATCATGACCCGAGCTGAAGGCAGATGCTTAACCGACTAAGCCACCCAGCCGTCACTGTTCTGTGAAACTTTTGTTGAGCTATGTGTATTTGGGTACTGGATCACAGATACTTCCTACCATGAGTTATAATCAGAAGTTTGAAAACTGCCACATTACAGCTTTTTTTTTTTTTTTTTTTTTTTTTTTTAAACAAAGTGGTATGTCACTTTTTTTATTTTGAGGGAGAGCAAGTGAGCAAGAGAAACTTAAGTAGACTCCATGCCTAGTGTGGAGCCTGACACAGGGAATCAGGGAATTGATCTCATGACCCTGAGATCATGACCTGAGCCGAAATCAAGAATTGGATGCTTAACCAACCAAGCCACTTAGATGCCCCTGGTTTATCACTTCTTGATCCTAGTTGCATGCCCCTCAGTTGTTCATAGGAATAATGTGGAGTCTTTACTGTATCTAGTCAAATTATTAAAATGGAAATTAAACTTAGTTTGTAGTAACTCCTCAATAATGAGCTAAGATTGATGAAGGGTGTACTTACTGGCTATATCAACAGTGCTGAAGGACTGTTTAGTGTGAAGCGAGAGAATAGAGAAGGTCCAAATACAAAGAATTTTTACATCCCTTACCATTTTTTTCTCTAGAATGGTTTGGTTGTGTCGGTGGGAACCTGGATGATTGTAAGTGTGTTTTTCAAAAATGATAGCAGAGGTGCCTGGGTGGCTCAGTTGGTTAAGCATCTGCCTTCAGCGCAGGTCATGATCCCAGAGTCCTGGGATTGAGTCCCACATCGGGCTCCTTGCCCAGTGGGGAGCCTGCTTCTCCCTCTGCCTGCTGTTCCCCCTACTTGGGTTTTCGCTCTCTCTCTGACAAATAAATAAAATCTTCAAGAAAAAAAAAAAGATAGTATAGGGTCCTTTGTGTCCTACTTTTTTTCTCCTAATATATCACAAGCATGTTAATGTTCTAAGTATTCTTCAGTGGCATCATTGAGCAGCTAATTTAACAATCTTTCATATGAATACACTATAGTTTATTGAATCAGTTCATGTTGAAGTAAACAATTTTTTTGTTACTGTATATAATGGTGTTAAATCTTATTTGTAAATGGATTTTAAATAGGTTCTTATTGAACAGTCTGATCTATCTCGAATTTTCCATGGATTTACATTGTGCATAGACCTGTGAGGTGTTCTTTTGGAAGGAACGGAAAATTTAGAGGAATATGTGGTTTCAGTTTATTTTTGTTTAATTTCAGGTATGAACTTCCAGCCCCTTCCTCAGGTCAGAAAAACGACATTACCGCATGGCAAGAATGTGTAAACAATTCAATGGCCCAGTTAGAGCATCAGGCAGTTCGAATTGAGAATCTGGAACTAATGTCACAGCATGGATGCAATGCCTGGAAAGTATATAATGAGTAAGAAGCTTTTTGTTTTTATTAAACCCATCCCATCCACAGTTTTGGCATTTTTTTAAAATATAGGAATGGGGGGGCGCCTGGGTGGCTCAGTGGGTTAAAGCCTCTGCCTTCAGCTCAGGTCATGATCTCAGAGTCCTGGGATCGAGCCCCCACATCGGGCTCTCTGCTCAGCAGGGAGCCTGCTTCCTCCTCTCTCTCTGCCTGCCTCTCTGCCTATTTGTAATCTCTGTCTGTCAAAAAAATAAATAAAATCTTTAAAAAATAAAAAATAAAAAAAAAAAAATATAGGAATGGGTGCCTGGGTGGCTCAGTTAGTTATATGTCTGACTCTTGTGGCTCAGGGTCTTGGGGTTGATCCCCATGTCTGCTTGAAGATTCTCTTCCTCTGCCCTTCCCCTTGCTTACTTGCTCTGTCAAATAAATCTTCAAAAAAAAAAAAGTGAAGTGGGATTTAAATAGTGTATAGTGGACTTTCATTTGAGATGATGTCCTGGAACTACTACAACCCTTATGATAAGCCATGGCTTTCAGACCCACCACACAGAGTACAGAGGAGGGGCGCCTGGGTGGCTCAGTGGGGTAAGGTTCTGCTTTCGCCTCAGGTCATGATCTCAGGGACCTGGGATCGAGCCCTGCGTTAGGCTCTCTGCTCAGAGGGAAGCCTGCTTCTCCCTCTCTCTCTGCCTGCCTCTCTGCCTGCTTGTGATCTCTGTCTGTCAAATAAATAAATAAAATCTTAAAAAAAAAAAAAAAAAGGTACAGAGGAGATCTAAACCTAACCACATTTATTGTATAATATTGTAATTAAATGAGTTCTGAGGTCTGGTTGACAAATCACATATGGTGGAATGGAATCCTTAATGTGGGGCATTGCTCATACAATCGATTCTCATTAGTTGTATGTTATATTCTATAAAGTGGCCTTGAATACTGAATTAGCAAATACTATAACATTTTTTTTGGTGGAAATAATGTATGTGTATGTATACACATCTCATATAGACTATAAATCCTAAAGACAACTCCTGGCAAAGTCTATTTTCTTTATTTTATGAAAGAGAAAACAAAGTTCAGAAGTGTTAAGTAATTTGGCAGAGTTGGAAATTAAATCCTGTCCTTTGGTCCTCTCTGTATGAGACCTGAAACAGTAAGTCAGAGTGCTTCCTTGTTCCACTTCAGCTAAGAATCTGCACATCCAACAACTCAAATTTTGCACATGCTGTTCATGATCTCAAAATGCCACAGGTACTGATCTTGGGGTTACAAGTAAATTTGAGTGAGTGGGTAAGTTCATAAGTACAGAATCTGCAAATAATGAGAATTGACTATAAGAGAATTAACACAGGAAGCAAAGTACCCACATAAGCCACTGAGCTCTACTTTCTTTTCCATGCAACTCGCTTTAGGTTTTGTTATCTTTCTAGGGCTCAGTTTTCTTATTCGTAAAATTTGGTGGTTAGACAATATCTCTGATGCCTTTGAGCCCTGAAATCCGCTGAGACTGTATTAACATTTTAATAGTTGAAGGAGAAAAAGCCCTTGAACTTCCTGACACTGCATCAAACTATTTTGCTAGAGTATGTTTCCTGGAATAATAAAGCAAAATCACAAAGAGATAAATGGTTTTTCTCAGTTTTTCAGAATTATGTTTTAAATTTATTTGGCCATGTAAGGATCCAGTGGGCAAAATCCAGAATTCGGGAAACTACAGCATAAATAGTTCATTTCTTTTGTGAATATGTTGCAAGGGAGATAAAGGAAAAATGGGTTTGGGAGGATTAAGAAACAGATCAAGCAAACAAATGTCTTTTTTTAAAAAAATGGTCTGTATTGTATGAAGTGGAAAAATGGGATCTTTGTCCTCAAGAAGCTTTACCTAGTTGAGGAGATAAGATTCTTCTCTGCCAGATAACCAGTAGCCCGTAATTAGCAATATGGGGACACGTGCTATATCGTGTGCTGTGTTCTATAAACTACAGACATCCATAGAAGGGACGTTAAGATATAAGGTCATTTAAAAAAATAAGGTTATTTTAAAATGGTGAGATTTGGGGGAATTTTGGTAATTCAGTTGGTTAGGCGTCTGAGTGTTGATTTTGGCTCAGGTCGTGATCTCAGGGTACTGAGATTGAGTCCCATGTCAGACTCCTTGCTCAGCAGGGAGTCTGCTTGAGATTCTTTCTTTCCCTCTCCCTCTGCCCTTCTCCCCCCATGCGCTCTCTCTCTCTCTAAAATAAATAAATCTTAAAAAAAAAAAAAAATGGTGAGGTTTGGATATTTAGAAGAGAATGAGAACGCTCCCAAGAAGGTAAGAGAGCATAGATGCGGGGGAAAAAAATAATACATTGAAGAAAACATTGCTCTCAACTTTTCTAGAAACCTCTAATACTTTTCGGGTGCCTGGGTGGGTTAGATGGTTAAGTGTTTGCCTTCAACTCAGGTCATGATCCCCAGGTCCTGGGATCAAGTCCCACATCGGGAAATCTGTTTCTCCCTCTCTCCCTGCCTCTCCCCACTGCTTGTGCTTGCTTGCTTGATCTCTCTCAAATGGATAAATAAAATCTTAAAAAAAGAAAAGAAAGAAACCTTTAATACTTTCCCATTTGTTGCAAAGTAAGATCTAGACTATTTACATGGTATTCAAGGCAAATGGCTGTGTATCTCGACGGTGGCCATTCATTCCAGCCGAGGGAATCCTCTCTGTCGTGATTATCATAGCTCTGTCCTTGCCGTTAGTCATGGTTCACCACCTCCTAGAGTGTCTTTACCCAGCCTACCTACATTCAGTTTATTTAAGGCTCTCCGGCTCTCCTCTAACCCAGTCCTTTGTCTTCCCATCTTATTGAAGTAGGTTTTCTTTCCTTGCAAAAGGATTTGAGGGCATCAAACATGGCATGGGCGGTAAGCTTGTAGTTCTAGGTAGCTTTTGGTTCGTGATTGCTTTTAAAAAAATTTCATTAATGAGAGATTTTTGTACTTGCAATTAAAGGGAAACCTTCAAGGCCAGGCCTTGTTTTTACAGATAAACAGGTTTAGCCTCATTGATGTCAAGTGACTCATTAAAGGACATACAGCTTTTTAGGGCAGAGCTGGGACTAGAACCCAAGGCTTCTGACTCTCATGATGCAGTGCTATAAGTTTTAATAAAAATATGTTCAGTGCTTGAGGAGGGTCCTGTATATGGATAAAACCTCATTTTATTACACTTTGCTGTTTTACATTTTTTACGGATTGAAGGTTTGTGTCAACCTTGCCTCAGCCAGTCTGTCGGCCCCATTTTCCAATGGCATGTGGTCACTTCCTGTCTCTCACATCTTAGTAATTCTCTAAGTATTTCAAACTTTTCCATAATATTTGTTACAGTGATCTGTGATCAGTGATTATGACTCATTTAAAAGTCAGAACGTTGGTTAGCAATTTTTAGTTAATAAAGTATTTTTTAATTAAGGCAAGTACTTTTTTTTTTTACACACAATGCTGTTATACACTTAATAGACTATGGTATAGTATAAACAACTTTTATATGTATTGGAGAACAAATTCATTTGATTTGTTTTCTTGCTATACTTGCTTTATTGCATGGTCTGAAACCAAGCCTGCAATATCTCTGAGGTACACTTGTACTCGTGGAGGATGAAAGAAAGGAGAAGACAACAAATAAATGGGGCTTTCAGGAAGAGGTCATTCAAGGGGAAGCTTCCTATTAAAGGTCAGAGGTCAGGACTGGAGTACCAAACTTAACTGCCCTGAGGAACATGGAGTGATCCCTAGAAATCAAGGAAAGGGAGATGAGCTGTAGGTAAGCCTGGAGAGACACAGCTGTTTGAAGACTGAATCTTCAGAGAATTGCAGTTAATGAGGGGAAAAAAAAGTAAGTCAGTAGAGACAGAAAAATAACTTAGGAGAAAACCAGGATATTTGAGTCACGAAAGCCAGGAAACAATAGTAGATCTACAGCAAGAGGATAGTAGGGCCATTGTGGTTGAAATGGACCCTAAAGGTGATTTTCTGCTGCCTTAAGAGAAAATTGATATGGTTATGAGAATTACATCTCAGTAAAGCTGTTATTTAAGGGCAAAGACAGGGGATGGCCTCTACTCTTGAATCACTTCTCTAATGACAGTAGTAACTTGGCACTCTATATTGCTCAGCTTTCCCCCTTTGGCACTAAGAGCCAACTTGCACTGGAATCACAGTCTCCAGCCTTCCAGTTTTCTCTTCTCTCTCTAGCTAGCTGTAGGCAGGAGGGGAGAATAGCAGGATAAATGCAGGTACAGAAATATGGAGATAATAAGGGATTTGAATGAATACACTCATATGAGTTATTTTCAGTGTTCTCCATGAAAAGTACTGACAGTTTAAGTAGTGACAGGTACAAAAAATCAAGGTGTCCGTGAACTGGTTGGGCTCCAGAGGTTAAAAGACCTGAAATGGAATTCATCTCCAACATTCATCTATGTTACCTTGACTAAGTTACTTACTTTTTCTAAGCTCTTAATGTCCCTATATGTGAAATAGGGGCAATCGTACCTACCTCAAAGAATTCTTAGGAAAATTAAAGTAGCTAATATGTAAAGAGTGTCTAACGTGGTGTTTGGCATGGAGCTCAATAGCGGAAGAACTGGAACCTGTATCAACTAGATAGCTCAATTTTAGTTGGTATGTTAATGTCTGTTAACCTGATTTTCCTCTTTTCCTTCCTTAGAAATCTAGTTCATATGATTGAACATGCACAGAAAGAGCTCCAGAAGTTAAGGTAAGTTGTTTCTTCCTCTTACTTTATATTTTATTATTTTATTTTAGTTTTTAAGTAATCCTTCATCCAACATGGGGATCGAACTCACAACCCCGAGTTCAAGAGTGCATGTTCTTCTGACTGAGCCAGCCAGATGCCCATATTTTCCTCTTATTTGAGAGTGAAGTTTAGGTAGAACCTTAATAAACAGAATGAGAAGACAAAAGAATCAATGGACTGTAGTCATTTAAGAGTAATACTTGATGATCCACTCTGTCCAGCATCCAGTGCTGGGTTTGCCCTACTGGAGTGGAGGAGAAAGAGACTTAACGTTAGACTTAACGTTTGGAAACATCTCTACCATGTCATTTGCAATTTGCAAATCTACAGACATTAAAAAGGCACTTTTAGGAGAAAATGTTACAGAACGACATGTATAATGTGGGGTGCCTGGCCGACTCAGTCAGTAAAGCATGCAACTCTTGATCCTGGAGTTGTGAGCTTGAGCCCCACATTGGGCACTTAATTTAAAAAATTAAATCTCTGCTAGCACATACACATATAGGAGTTTGGGGAAACACCCACCAAAAACTGAACAATAATTAGGAGAAGCATGTGGGAGGAGGGACTTCTGCTTTTTATTTTCTATTTGCATGTATGTGAATGTGTTTAATTTTTCATGGTGAGCTTATGAAATTTGTAATTGAAAAATAAAAGATAGTTAATTCTCAGAATTGGTCTGTAACTGTATACATCTGTCCTTTTCAAGGGATTAAAGATGTGTTGATTGTTGATTTCTCTGTTGATTTAAGTCTTACGTTCAAATGTAGGTGGGTTGTATAAATAATTTTTTACAGGAAACATATTCAAGATTTAAACTGGCAGCGAAAGAACATGCAGCTCACAGCTGGATCTAAATTAAGGGAAATGGAGTCAACGTGAGTATCTTCACTTTCATCAACTGTTAAATCGCTTAGCACATTTTAAGATCAGGATTTAACAGTATGGTTCAACAGTACTCAAATGCGATGCCACAAGTGTCACAGAAATGCGGTTTTCTGAATGGTACTCTTGACTGCCTCTGCCTGTCTCTGATGTGTGGTCTTGGAAGGCATTAAGAAGGACAGAACCACTGTTACTTGATTCTGGTCTCAGAGCACCGTATTTTCAGTTCAGTATTTCTGCTCTGAATAGGATTCGACTTACATTCTCCATTTTAAAGGAAGTAAACGATCTATTTTTTAACTCAGGGAGATTTCATACTTCGATACTTTGTGTCCTAGGGTTTTTTTCCTTTGTTTATATACTTTTAAAATGTTCTTCATATGTGTAGATAATTTTATATGAATCCCTATAATTATGAACCTTGTATCATTTCTCTTTTTTGCTTTGCTATTTCCCTTCTTCCTCCTCACCCCCATCTTTCTCCTTGTTTTACTTTCTCCACCTCCAT
The DNA here is from genome assembly GCF_030435805.1 of Mustela lutreola. NCBI lineage: Eukaryota > Metazoa > Chordata > Mammalia > Carnivora > Mustelidae > Mustela > Mustela lutreola. The sequence goes on along the minus strand of NC_081299.1, from coordinate 98,016,696 downwards.
ACATTCCATGTTATCAGTCTGTTCGTCTTTTCACATTTTTCTTCAGGCTAATAAAATCTCCCAAAGACACATCTGTGTTTCTTTTTATTTGTCCTAGAGATTTTTTTTTCTGGGGGAGGGGGAAGGCTGCTTGGATCTATGGAATTTTCTCCGGTTCTAGAAATTTCTCCACCATTTTTAACTGCTGCTTCTGCCCTATTTTCTCTCCTTTTATGTTAATCCCATTAAATATAATCTTCCATCACCTCGTCCTATCTTCAACTATTTCTAATTTGGCTTTTAAAGTTTTTTTTTTAATTTGAAATAATTTTAGATTTACATTAATTTATAAGAGATAATACAGCTAGAATCTTTTTTCTTCCTTTAAGATTTTATTTATTTATTTTGGAGAGAGCTTGAGCAGAGAGAGGGCGGAGGGGAAGGGAGAGAATCTCAAGCCGACTCAGCATGGAGCCTGGCGTGGGTCTCAAACTCATGACCCTGATGTCATGACCTGAGCCAAAAGTGGACACTTAACTGACTGAGCCACCCAGGCACTCACTACATCTAGAATCTTACATACCCTTTTCCCCCGATTCAGTTTTTTAAAATGGAAATTTAGAAGTGAAGGTTCATATTATGAACCTGGCTGAAAACATGTATATGGTCAAATCTCCTAAGAGAAATTTTATATTGAGTAATTTTTTTTCTTTTTTTACTTTTCTAGTTGGGTGTCCCTGGTCAGTAAGAATTACGAGATTGAAAGGACTATTGTGCAACTAGAAAATGAAATCTTTCAAATGAAGCAGCAACATGGAGAGGCAAACAAAGAAAATATCCGGCAAGACTTCTAAAAAGACAAACTTGGTGGGAAGAAAAGAAGGCAAGCTGGGCTTTCACAGAAGATCAGGCACCTGAACTGTGAGGGAAAACCGCATCCTAAGAAAATCATCAGTGGTTAAATGTTTATTGTAGAGTGTGGACTGTTATATTTGTACATTTCAGCAAAATAAAAACTTTCAGCTTGGTGGGGGTTCTTTCCTGTTTTTTTTGTTTTGTTTTGTTTTGTTTTTTTGCCATTTAAAAAAAATCTAGGCTTTCAAAGTAAGTATGATATTAGAATAATATTATATCATGGGATTAAGTTTGAATCATTGGAACATATTTTGTATCTGAGAGATCTTTAACATGTACAAGAAGTGGGAAACTTTTGGTTTATATATTTCGAAATAAAGGGGTGTTTCTAAACAAATTTTTGATTACCAAGCAAGACTTCCAAAATACAATGGCTCCATCTCTGTCAACCAACTCCATCATCATAGGTACAGTTTCATAAAACTTGATATGTGCTGAGCCCTATTTTAAGCATGTTAGGTAGATGAACTAAGAGGAATAAAAAGATAATTTGATCCTCACAAAAACCTTAGGAAGCAGATAACTGTTGTTCCCATGCACAGACTTGTAATGGGTGCTGATTAAGTAGCCTGTGGAAGTTGTATAGCTGGAAAGTCATCCAGGTGTTCAGTCCAGTAGTAGTACAGTGCCAGAGTTGTGTTCTAACCCTCTATTTGTAAGGAATGAACAAGTATAAAAGATTACTGCCTGATTCAGAAAAAATACTTGCAGTCTCCTGTAATCTTTGTGCTCTTACTTTTTGCTCTCTGGGTTCCAGGTTTTCCTTATCCCAAGCCCAGCTGAAATGCAGAGTGTTAAGTTTGTGATTATGAAATAAAAACTAGACAGTAAAGCCCATTATTGCAGGAGGGGGTAAGATGGAGAAGTAAAACAATGTTACTCCCAAGTTTTTCTTAATGGAGGAGAGAGAATACCATCCTTGGGAGCAGAGGGTTCCTGGCTTAAGGTTATAACTTACCATGAGCATCAAATATTGCAATCTTTTATTTTTTAAGTTTTTATTTTACTTACCTTATTTTACTTAAGTATCTCTACACCCAAGATAGGGCTTGAAGTCACAACACCAAGATCAAAAGTTGCATGCTCTTCTGACTGAGCCAGACAGGTGCCCTTGGACTCCTAATTTTTTTTTTTTTTTCTAACAGTATTACTGCCCTATGGGAGGATTCATTCCACTATCATCTAATCCAATTTGCTGCACCTTCTACTCAGCCCCAAGAAATTGTATCTTCTGCTGTTCCCTGCCTAAGAGACTAGACTTCGGGTAATCCCTGTCTCTTGCCAAACTCCTCTCTCCAGTGGTACTTCCTCAAATCCGCCTTCACTCTTTTCCTGTTTTGCTAGTAAATCCCAGTCTGGTTTAGTGACCAGCCTGAGGGCTTGCACGTTTCCTTGGCTGAAGTGAGCTCGGAGGGCCCAGTTCAGAGGACATTACTTCATAGAAAGCAGCAGCTTTCCTCAACGGCAAATCACTAAATTGAGATTGAGAGTTATCTTTCTTTAGACTCATCATAGTCCTGAAATTTGTCCCATTAGTTGAGATTGCCCTCTTGTTCATAAATAACTATGTAGAGCTTGAGGGTGACCCCAAAACTAAGAAAAGTCAGCAAGTTAACTATCACTAGGTTGATCTGTGAGCCCATAAATTGCCTGTTTTCACAAGTCAGTTTCAGTTGGATTTTCCATCACAACATAAACCATCCTAACTTAAGACCCTCAAGATAAAATAACCAGGTTTTTTTCCCTGAAGATATGTAACATACGCAGCAAAACACTGGATTTTTACAATGTTTTATCTTACAGTATGCAGCGTGGATTGAGGTCTCTTCTGTTACCATCCTACAAGGGAAAATATTGAGCAGAAGTAAGTGTGAAATAGTTACTGTTCCCTATCAACTTCGAGAGAAATTGAGCTTCCTAGCCCGTATGAAAGAAATCTCAGTTACTCCTAAGTTCACTGGCATGTTTGTAAGTTCTCTGGAAAAATCTCCGGGGTGTCTGGCTGGCTCAGTTGGTAGAGCATGTGACTCTTGATCTCAGGGTTACTTAAAAGTAAAATCTTTAAGAGATATTTTAATCTCATTATCTTTAATCTTAATTTTTTTTTTAATTTTTGCAAAAGATACGTACTTTGTCTTCCTTTACCCCTCCACTCCTTTTCCCTTTCTGCTATTTGGTTCCAGTCCAGTATTACTGCCATCCCAAACTTACTGGTATGAAAAAAAACAATAACAAGAATTTATGTTATCTTTTACAGTTCTGAGGATTTACTGGGCTGAGGTAGAGAGTACTTAGGGTTTCTTGTACAGTTATGATTCCCCTCAATAGATTATTCACTTGTATCTGACACATGGGCTGGGAAGATTCAGACAGCTGAGTGCTGGGACATTCAGGAATCTTTGGGGCACCTCTCTCTGTGTTTGTTGTTTCTCTGGTATGGAGGCTTCAGGGTAGCCAGACTTCTTCCATGACAACTCAGGACTCCAAAGGCATACATCAGAGAGTCCAGCAGAAGCCTATTACCTTCTATGATTTGGCCCTAGAAGTCCTATTTAATTCTGATGCATTGTATTTGTTAGAAGCAAGTCAGTGAGTCCAACCATTATTCAAGGGAGAGGAATTAGATTCCATCTGTTGGGGATAGTGTTGAAGAATTTTTGGACATACTTGTTTTTTCTAAACTTAGACATGTCTTAATATCCCTCCCATTTCCTTTCCAATGATTCAGTCCTCAAATCATTAGATGGGACAGAAAAAGTAAATATCCATGTAGAGCATGGGCCCTAAATCCATTCTGGCTGCTGTCCTTAGAAGAGAGGAAGACACACACACGCGCGCGCGCATGCACACACACACACACGGAAGGCACTGGAAAGATACACCAAGGGATCACGTAAAGACAGAGATTGCGGTGATAAGTTTACAAGCCGAGGAATGCCAAGGATTGCTGGCAAGCACCAGAAGAGCCTTCTGAAAGAGTATGGCCATGCTGACACTGTGACTTCAGACGTCTAGGCTCCAGAACTGTGAGACATCGGTAAATGTCTTGTTTTAAGCCCCCAAGTGTGTGGTATGTTACTAAGGCAACACTGACAAATTAAAACAGATACACTGTGACAAAGTTGAGGGCCACAGTTGTGTTGAAAACAAAGACTCTGCAAATGATATTCTGGAGGACTGAGGCTATTCATCCCTCCATCCCCTACTCTCTGCCCTCTCTCAACAGGAAATTGGAAAGTCTTTGGAGCCCAAGAGAAAAAAACCTAAAGTTTGTTGAAATTGACAGTTTTTCAACAAATGACTCAGCCAAGTAACTTAGCAGTGAGGCTCAACAACCCCTTCCACTCTAGCACACAGAGCTTCTAATCTGTGTTTTACTTCCCCACCTTTTTTTTCCTCCAGAAACGAATTTTATTATTTTAGAATACTCCTTAATTAGCGAGCAATTATTTATGTGAAGGAGAGTTCAAAAAACAGATTTATGACTGTTAGCCTTGTCCTCGATTAGAGATTTATGAATCATACACAAAATATTGTTGCCTAGAATAGGTACTCTAGAAGCGGTAGTAGAGAAGGTCTAAGAGGCTATGAACTTGGAAGAGCTTCTCTCTGCTTGTCTGGCTGTGCCAGTTGGACCACAGGACTTGGGTACAAGGATGGAGATGTTTTCTCTGAATTTAAAGCTTTCCCACAGTTCAAATGCTCTTTCCTGCATGCATCAGTTCAAAGGCTTCATTCAGTTGTTCAGAAGGCAGATTTCAAGTCATAAATTCATCAACTTTAATCTTTTGGGGCATCTATTGGACACCAACTTTGGGACACTTTGCATACTCTTCCATTCTCCAAAGGCAGTGCCTTTCCACATGTGGCCTGTGACCAGCTAAAACGGGCGAGTGGTGATTTCTTCCCCTGAAGTGGCTACTCTGACTACCATGATGACTCCCCGGTCTTGGTGGTGGGCCTAGAGCACGGCTCTCATGACTTTCACGTAACCAGCACACTTGAAGGAATGGGCCACTCTCCCATCATTTCATTGAGCATTTCCTGGATGGGTTTCCAGAAGTCCTAGGGTTAATAGAGGCTCCAAACTCCTTGGCCCTTATGAATTCATCTTTATCAGTGTCCACATCAATGATCCAGGATGCACAGCCCATGAGAGCTGCCAGTCCAACTCCTCCGAGGCCAAAGATGGCACCAAAGGAGCCAGACTGCCCTCTGTCAGTGTTCACAGCAGCATCATGATCAGTTGAAATGCCATAACCCAGAAGGCAGACTTTATCCAGAGGTGCTAATGGATGAATTTTAGCAACAGAGATGTCAGCCACAACTGTATCAGGAAATGTGCTGGTTCCCATGGAATGTAGAATTGTCTTTCCTTTGCAAGTAAATCTGCTAGTACCATCTGGCATTAGTCCTTGTCCCTTGAGTAACTCTTACCTTCTGCAAAGGTTTGTTTCAGGGTTTAGACAAAAGTTACATTCTCCACAATGGGATATGAAGTGGGATGACAGTATCATCGGCCTTCAGCTTAGTAAAGCCTTTGACAACACTTTCCTTGATTCTAGCACCTTTAGGGCCCAAGATCATTGGAAAACTCCCCTCGGGATCAGCTCCACTCAGGTTATAACCATTGGTGTGGCAAACTGCAGTGGTGATCATCTTAATTCGAACTTCACGAGCCTTTGAGATGCCACCTCTACCTCCCATACAGAGAGAGGCTCTCCTGCCTCCCAGGCAGGTGAAGCCTTGCACTTGATAACGTGGTTCGCCGTGTCCTTGGACTCAGGTCAGTGAGGGGCAGACATGGTGGGCCTCATGGGGACATCCCATTCTTAACTACGAACAGACAATTGAGGATTACCAGACATAGCCAATGAGCATCTTTATCGTGAAAGACTAGGAACAAAAACAGAAGAAACCCCATGAGGAAAACAGATGGTGCAAGGAGGAAACTTTCGTTAAGAAATATATCCTCAGATGGGGCACCTGACTGGCTCAGTTGGTAGAGCATGTGACTGTTGATCTCGGGGTTGTGAGTTCGAGCCTCACATTGGGGGTAGAGTTTACTTAAAAAAGAAAGATGTAGGGGCACCTGGGTGGCTTAGTGAGTTAAAGCCTCTGCCTTTAACTTGGGTCATGTTCCCAGGGTCCTGGGATTGAGCCCTGCATCGGGCTCTCTGCTTAGCGGGGAGCCTGCTTCCTCCTCTCTCTCTCTCTGCCTGCCTCTCTGTCTGCTTGTGATCTCTGTCTGCCAAATAAATTAATAAAATCTTAAAAAAAAAGAAAAGAAGGAATGATATATCCTCTGAGAAGAAGATAAAAAAACAAGATGCTGTTTTATTAAGGAACACCCAGAGAACAAAACAGCTCTTAGGAATGTTGATGGTAGCAGAAGTTAAAATTCAATATAATCTAGGAATTAAAAATTTGGGGATGCCTGGGTAGCTCAGTGGTTCATTGTCTGCCTTTGACTCAGGTCATGATCTCAGGATCCTGAGATGGAGTCCCTCATCTTCATGCTCATTGCTCAGTGAGGAGTCCACTTCTCCCTCTGCCTCTGCCTGCTGCTCCCCCTGCTTGCTCCTCTCTCTCTGACAAATAAATGAAATCTTTTTTAAAAATTGCCAAACTGTCCCAGAAAGTGGGGCCAAAAAGGCAAAAATAGAATATAGAGAAAAGAAAAAGGATTAATTCAGAAGATCAATATCCAAATATTTTGAGATTAGAAAAGAGAGGAGAGAGAGAGAAAAAAAAGAAAAAAAAAAAAAAGAAAGAAAGAAAGAGGAAATCATCAACACAATAATCCAGAATTTTCCAAAACTGAAGGATATGAGTTTCTAGATTCCAGTGTCCCAGCACAACAGATGAAAATAAACTTCAGAGCATATTATTGTGAAATGTCAGAATACCAAGGACAAAAAGAAGATTATGAAAGATCTAGGGGAGATATCAATAATCAAGAATCAGTAATGCTCACTAGGAAAATGTTTGTGGTATCCTCCATACTGGTGATAGGGAGGGTGGTGTATTTTTTCTTGAGCTCCTTATCATGAACCCAGAAGGGCCCAGGCAGGCACCTGGGGGTGATGTCAGGCATCCTCAAGATGATACCGGTAGTCCATTCTCAATACTGTTTATATAGACAAAGACTGTGAAGACATTTCCTAATAAAAGAAGAGAATACAGCAACAACTTTGAAAAAAAAAATCTAGAATCTCTATATCTTCATGCTTCTCAAAATTAGCTCTGGAAGCTAAAAAGACAAAGGAGTAGTGTCTTTGGAATTCTTACGAAAATTTTCCAACCTGTGACTACACATAGTCAAATTATTAGGTTGAGGATAGAATAATGACATTTTCAGTTAAGTGAGATCTCAAAAACATTACCTGAGTATCTTTTCTTTTTTTCTTTTTTTTTTTTAAGGTTTTATTTATTCATTTGACAGAGAGAGATCACAAGTAGGCAGAGAGGCAGGCAGAGAGAGAGGAGGAAGCAGGCTCCCCGCTGAGCAGAGAGCCCGATGCGGGACTCGATCCCAGAACCCTGAGATCATGACCTGAGCTGAAGGCAGCGGCTTAACCCACTGAGCCACCCAGGCGCCCCCTGAGTATCTTTTCTTAAGGAGCTGCTGGAGGGTGTGCTCTTCTGATCCAACAAAGGGAAACAGTAGGGTACCTGGGTGGCTCAGTTGGTTGGGCGACTGCCTTCAGCTGAGATCATGATCCTGGAGTCCCAGGATTGAGTCCTGCATCGGGCTCCCAGCTCCGTGGGCTGGGGGGTCTACTCCCTCTGACCTTCCCTCTCATGCTCTCACTCTCAAATAAATAAATAAAATCTTTTTTAAAAATTAAAAGAAAAAAAAGGAAAACAGTAATGGGAAACTTCCACAGAGATTGGTGAAAGGGAGTCCCAGATTATAAATCTTTAAAAAATAGTTAAGGTTCATGAGATGGGAAAATAATTCTGGATTAATCTGGGTGGTCCTCAAATGGGTAAGTAAAATCTTAAAAAAAAAAAAAAAAGTTGGGGACACCTGGGTGGCTCAGTTGTTAAGCATCTGCCTACACTCAGATGATGATCCCAGGGTCTTGGGATCGAGCCCTGCATTGGGCTCTCTGCTCAGCAGAGAGCCTCCTTCTCCCTCTCCCAATCTTCCTGCTTGTGTTTCCTCTCTCACTGTCTCTCTCTCTCTGTCAAATAAATACATAAAATCTTTAAAAGAAAGTTAAGGTTCATGAGATAAGGAAATTATTAATCTGAGTGGCCTGGTGTAATCACAAGGGTCCATAAAGGAGGGAAGTTGGAAGTCAGAGAGGGAAGAAGATGCTGAATGGCTGGCTCTGAAGATGAAGGAAGGAGACCATGAGCCAAGGAATGTGGGCAGTTTCATGACACTGGAAAGGTAAGGAAACAAACCAGCCCAGAATGTTCTTCTCCTGAAGAAATTCAGCATTATAGATCCCAATTTAGACTTCTGACCTCCAAAACTATAAAATAAATATTTGTTTTTTTAAAGCCACTAAATTTGTGGTAATTTGCTTTAGCATCAACAGAAAACTAATATAATAATAAAAATGAATTAAATAACTTTGATTAAAATGGTTAAAAATGTGTTTATTATAGGCATTTTGGAAGACGCTGTAAGAAAGAAGAAAATGAAAATTATTCAGAAACCACCACTCAAGGATAGTCACTCTATATCATAGGGTACTGTTTTTAGTTTGTTTGTTTGCTTAAATATTTTATTTGACAGAAAGTACAAGCAGAGGGATCCGAAGAGGGAGAGGGAGGACCCCAGGATCATGACCTGAGCCAAAGGCAGATGCTTAATGACTGAGCCACTCAGGTATGCAGAGGGTGCTGTTTTTGATATCAGTAGGGCACACAGTCACGGAGAGAAACCCCACATTTCATTCAAGTTCAATACAATTTTGTTGTATACCAAGGGGATGGAAAATAAGTGAGAAAAATATAATACAGATTACTGGGGCACTTTTTAACTTATTTGTGAATGGAGGTTTATATTTTTATTTTAACCTCGCTTTCTACCCTGACGACTAACGTTTGCTTCATTAGATCCTCTTTGCTTCCTCTATCTTTAGAATGTATTGCTGCATATTGGAACTCTATTTGCAAGTGACAGAAAGCTAACTAAAAATATCTTCAACAATAAAAGGACATTTACTGGTTCATTTACCTGCTAAGGACAGAGCTGGGTGCTGGGTCAAATAATCCGGGGGTTCTTTGTCATTCTAATTGTTTTTCATTCCTTTTTTTCCTTTTCTGGCCTTATTCTCTCCTCCTACACAGAGGCTTCCTCTGTATAACGGGAGCCAAAGCCGAGGCAGCTCCAGACTTCCATCCTCCCACTTTAGTAATCTCAGAAGAAACAAGTCTATCAGCACGTATAATTCCAAAAAGGGTTCCAGTTGATCTGGTCTGGATTTCATGCTTGGTCCTCGGACCCAAGTATGACCAGGTCATTGGGGTCATGTGATTAGCCAGGCTTGGGTCATGTACCTGTGGTTTTGGTGGTAGAATACTACAGTAGGAAGTTGACTAGATTCGAGTGATAATTTCCCAAAGTAAGATGGGGCTGGTGCTTCCTCCAGAAGAAGGAGAGAAAGAAGTTAGATAAAAATAATGTATCAAGTATACTTTAAATCTCCCTAGGGTAAAAGATAACCCTTTTGATTTAGCAGGCCCACCATGATGAGCAATTCACCCATCTACTCCCCATAATGTTCTTCTTTACAGAGAAGAATGTAATAGATATGTAATGGCTTTATGGTATAATTTTAGTAGTGGTGAATAGGGATGTTTTTAGAGGTCTATTATATAGTTTAGGCTGGAAAATAGCCATAAAAGTTGAGAGATGAGGGATAAGTAATTTGTTATTAACAGTAGGTTGAGATCTGAAGTTTCTAATACCTGTCATTTATTTTTTTTAATTTTTTTTTAAGATTTTATTTATTTATTTGACAGAGATCACAAGTAGGCAGAGAGAGGCGGGGGGGAGGGGAGCAGACTCCCCGCTGAGCAGAGAGCCCGATGCGGGGCTCGATCCCAGGACCCCGAGATCATGACCTGAGCCGAAGGCAGAGGCTTAACCCTCTGAGCCACCCAGGCGCCCCCTCTAATACCTGTCTTTTAAAACATATTATAAAGATTCAAGATTATCCCTCCAGGGGTGCCTACTACTTGTCCCTTGAACATACGCTCTCACCTTCTATAATAATGGAAGTCTTTGCTGGGCACATGGCTGCTTAGCCAAACACTCATCCCCCAGTTTCCCATCCAATCATGTGCATACCCCACGTGACTGGGTTGTGTTCTGTGAGATAGGGACTGAAGTGATATATGCAACTTTCAAGTCATGCCCTTAATTTCCACATTCACCAACCAGAAATCTTACAACTGGATAGTGATGACTTATCTAACATCATACCATCAATTACTGTCGAGCTAACATTAGAAGAAAGGATGGCAGATAGACAAGGAAAAAGGAGGATAGTGGGCTGATAATGATGTGAACAATGTGCTTTGTATTTATTTTATGTAAATGATTAAATAGTCTGTCTATGTTCAGTAGCAGTAAATTTCCCTTTTAATGAGATTTGGATTCAACACAGTAATTCATATACAATAAAATGAGACTTTACTTATATTAAAAATTATTAATATTGACTACAACATTTTGACTTACCTTCAGTTAAACTTTAGTTTCCCAGGCGCCCAGGAGGCTCAGTGGGTTAAGCCTCTGCCTTCGGCTCAGGTCATGATCTCAGGGTCCTGGGATTGAGTCCTGCATCGGACTCTCTGCTCGGCAGGGAGCCTGCTTCCTCCTCTCTCTCTCTGCCTGCTTCTCTGCCTACTTATGATCTCTCTCTGTCAAATAAATAAATAAAAATCATAAAAAACACACACAGAAAAAAAAAAAACTTTAGTTTTCCAAAGCTAATTTTGCACCATCATAAAAATATTAATTATAGGGGTGCCTGGGTGGCTCAGTGAGTTAAGTCTCTGCCTTTGGCTCAGGTCATGATCTCAGGGTCCTGGGATCAAGCCCCTCATCGGGCTTTCTGCTCAGCAGGGAGCCTGCTTCCCCTGCCCTCTCTCTGCCTACTTGTGCTCTCTCTTTTTCTGTCAAATAAATAGATAAATAAACAAACAAACATCTGCCTTTAGCTCAGGTCATGATACCAGGATCCTGAGATTGAGCCCCACATTGGGCTCCCTGCTCAGCAGGAAACCTGCTTCTCCCTCTCCCACTTCCCTGCTTATGTTCCTTCTCTAGCTGTCTCTCTGCCGAATAAATAAATAAAATCTTAGAAAAAATATTAATTATAAGAGAATGTCAAATCAACTGAAGAAAAGTACACTAGTGGGGCGCCTGGGTGGCTCAGTGGGTTAAAGCCTCTGCCTTCGGCTCAGGTCATGATCCCAGGGTCCTGGGATCGAGCCCCGCATTGGGCTCTCTGCGCCGCGGGGAGCCTGCTTCCTCCTCTCTCTCTCTCTGCTTGCCTCTCTGCCTACTTGTGATATCTGTCAAATAAATAAATAAAATCTTAAAAAAAAAAAAAAGAAAGTACACTAGTAATATTAGTTTATATACAATTTGCTATAGGTAGAAATGCCTTTTTTTTTTTTTAGATTTTACTTATATATTTGACAGAGAGACAGCATACATAGACAGAATGGCAGGCACAGGGAGAGGGAGAAGCAGGCTGTCCGCTGAGCAGGGAGCCCGACGTGGGTCTCAATCCCGGGACCCTAGGACCATGATCTGAGCTGAAGGCAGCTGCTTAATAACTGAGCCACCCAGGTGCACCTAGAAATGCCTTATATATTAACAGGGGCACTTGGGTGGCTCAATTGGTTAAGCATCCAAGTCTTGATCTAAGGTCTAGGTTTTGATCTCGGGGTTATAAGTTCAAGCCCCACATTGGGCTTGGAGGCTACTTAAAAAAAAGCAAAATGGACATTAACATCTTGTAATAATGAAATTTTGTTCACATGAAAACATAATCTCATTATGCAGAACTTAGAAATGAAATGGAAGTTACCCCAAATGTCCCATTATATTTCAGTAAGTGAAGAGAAATGCTTTAAATACAGTAGGAGAGAGGTGTTAATACCTTTCTATAATTTTCTTTCTCCCGGTCTTGAAAATTGTTGGTCAAGTAAATTACTTGAAAATGGAGTTTAAGATTACATAATTAGGACAGTTAAAAGCTCAGCTTCACCTTACCTCTCTATTTCTTTCTTCTACTATGCAATTAAACTCTTGTAAAAAGGAAAGATGTATGTACAGCTTAGAAAGTAGCTTTCTTAAACTGAATCCTGTCAGTGACTATATGTTAGGCTTTTGCTGATGATTGTAATTAAATTTTAACCACTCACTAAAAATGGCCCAAAGAGCATCTACTTCACCACACTTAAATGTCCTTTGCCTTATTTTATGTCTTGTGCTTTTTACTAAGTTTGAACGTCTTCCCTTCAATCCACACTGTTATTCTCTCCTACTTTTTAAAATAGATTATTTATTCATTTATTTATTTATTTATTTGAGAGCATGCAGGAGCTGGGGGGTGGGGGAGGGGGGATAAGAAGACTCCCTGCCAAGTAGGGAGCCCAATGCTGGGCTCCCTCCCAGGACCCTGGGATCATAACCTGAGCTGAAGGCAGACGCTTAAACAACTGAGCCACACAGGCACTCCTCTCTCCTACTTTTGAAAAAAAACTGCCTATTTCTTATAGTGTTCTTGTTTGACCATAGAGGGCACAAGGTCATCAAAAAGTTAAATAAATTGGGACGCCTGGGTGGCTCAGTTGGTTAAGCGGCTGCCTTCGGCTCAGGTCATCATTCCAGCATCCAGGGATCGAGTCCTACATTGGGCTCCTTGTTCAGCGGGGAGCCTGCTTCTCCCTCTGCCTCTGCCTACCACTCTGCCTGCCTGTGTGCGCTCTCTATCTCTCTCTCTCTCTAACAAAAAAAAAAAAAAGTTAAATAAATTGTTCAGGCAGCAATGCATAATACTTGCTCTCTACTCCATGACTTGAGAAAATGGAGATAATTTACGCTAATGTTTTATGTACTAAAGAATACTTCTGTTTTTTTCCAAAGGTTAAATTTAATTTCACAAAGACTTTCCTTTCTTTGTTTAAAATATAAAGGGTGCCCAACTCACCGGAAAAATAAAAGATGATCAGTTTGTCTTCCTAGACTGTCAGATTCACACTGAAGATCTGCAAGGAAAGAGAGTTCTTCTATATCTAAAATAGCAATTAATTTGCCACCATTAACCTCAATTTCTTAACAAAAAATAAACAATAGCATATCTTGATATACTCCATTTATTACAGCGCTTTTGCATTATTTTGTTCTGTAGATAGATGCAAAAAATGCAGTGAATGTATTACAATAGCATACAAAAAACAGATTAGAAAATTAGAAACCAGAGAAGCATAAAAACAATGAAAATTGGGGGCGCCTGGGTGGCTCAGTGGGTTGGGCCGCTGCCTTCGGCTCAGGTCATGATCTCAGGGTCTTGGGATCGAGTCCTGAATCGGGCTCTCTGCTCAGCAGGGAACCTGTTTCCTCCTCTCTCTCTCTCTGCCTGCCTCTCTGCCTACTTGTGATCTCTCTCTGTCAAATAAATAAATAAAATCTTAAAAAAAAAAAAAAACAATGAAAATTGTAGCGTAACTAAAAGAAATTTTCATCAAGGGCAACAATACAAATTCCCGGTACTCTTCTAAATTTGCTGAATTTGATATTTATAAAAAGGAATTTTAGGGGTGCCTGGCTGGCTCAGTCTGTGGAGCACGTGACTCTTGATCTCAGAGCTGTAAGTTTGAGCCCCTGTTGGGTATAATAGGCAGGTCCATCCTCCCCAGACCGTGATTCACACCGAAACCCTCGAATCAGGTATAACTGCTTTCTTCCACACCCTGCTGGCTGTGAAAAGATTGGGTATAGAGATTACTTAAAATCTTAAAAATAAATAAATAAATAAATAAAATAAAGGAATTTGAAAGAGTGACCAGATACCTTTTTTTTTTTTTTTTAAGATTTATTTATTTGAGAGAGAGCACAGGTACACCCATGGTGGATGGGGGCAGGGTGTAGAGGAAGGAGAGAGAGAAACTCAAGCAGACTTGTGCTGGTTGTGGACCCCAGCACAGGGCTTGATTTCACGACCGGAGCCAAAGTCAAGAGTCAGACACCAAATTGACTGAGCCACCCAGGCACCCCTGGAACCATATATCTTAATGCATCAATGCCTTCTTGTGGCATAAGAGAGAATAATAAAATGAGTGTGTCTTTTTATGTTAATACCAACTAATCAATTGTAATTGGTATAATTACTACTTTGCTACTTTCTCCTAGTATTCATTATTCCTGAACACACAATGATAGCACAGGATATAATTTATTCTTTGGCAATATATAAATTGCAGACCCTGCATTTTCAATACATTTCACTTTACAGAATTTGTATTTGTTAATAAAGAGTACAATGTAAGCCCATCTGTTTCAAGGCTAAAACCTTTTAGTGGGCACTGAATGTTACTTGTTTCTAAGGTTCATGAAGGAAATCTAATCTCGTGAAGGAAAGGACACTTGAAAGACAAGGCTTTAGGGGCACCTGGGCAGCTCAGTCGGTTGGGCGTCTGCCTTCCACTCAGGCCATGATCCCAGGGTCTTGGGATGGTATCCTGCATGGGGCTCCTTGCTCAGCAGGGATCCTGTTTCTCCCTCTGCCTGCTGTTCCCCTGGCTTGTGCTCACTCTCTCTCACACACACATAAATAAATAAAATCTTTAAAAAAAAAAAAAAAGACAAGGCATCATAAGGACAAAAAAGTAACATAGGTCATCAGCAATAACTTCCCTCAAAAGCTGCCAGACCAGTCATTGCCTTAGCAAGATATTTTGCACAGGTACTCTATGCTTTGGACACTTTGAGGTAACCCTTCTAACGATGCTAACCACTTTACCACCAATTTAATTTAATTTAATTTTATTTTATTTTAGATTTTATTTTTTTATTTGACAGAGAGACCGAGACATTGAGAGAGGGAACATAAGCAGGGAGAGTAGGAGAAGGAGAAGCAGGCTTTCCACTGAGCAAGGAGCCCGATGTGGGGCTTGATCCTAGGACCCTGGGATCATGACCTGAGCCAAAGGCAGCCACTTAACCGACTGAGCCACCCAGGTGCCCTTTACCACCAATTTTAGAATGACAATGTTTTGTTGCCCACTTTTATTCCAACTTTTGAATTTCTAAACTTTGTTCATGGTGCTTATAAACTGAGGGAGAGCCATGTGCTTAACTGAGAGACGTCTGGTAGTATAATGGTCGGTGACGTTTTTTAAAAAAGTGTTGCTAAGTACAAGATATTTTGGACTGCAACAACTTAAAAAAATCAAACGGTGTCACGGTTTCTTTGTGATCTGAAACAGGACTTTGTAAAATTTCCAGCTGTGGACTGACCACTTCTGCACAATACCTGTGACCTCCGGGTGTATTACTCTACAAGGCACCCAGCAATGTGTTCCACTAGGCAAGAGTATATCCTGCCAACTGTCCCCTAACTCATTTCATTTTGATCAGTATTCATTATTTACGCTTAGCTGTTTGTGGCTGTACTTTTCTCAAAAACTGCACTGATGTATATTTTACCAAATGGATATGTGATCTTAGATATCACAGGTTTTACAAGAGGAAGACCTTGGTATTCTAAACTAAAGTGTCAACGTTGTCAAGGAAAACTGCTCAAACCAAAATCTGGGTTTACAAAAATTTTTTGCACTTAAATCGTTCAGCAGCCTAGATGACAAGTTATGTGAAAGTATAATTAATTATCCCATGTGTTGCAGTTCAGTTCCCAGGAGAAAAATCTGAGATGGAAATTTGCATGCAGGAAGTTTATCAGGAAGTGTCCTTGGCATCGGCACCTATGGGAGACTGAAGGAAAAAGGTTTAGGCAAGAGTTGAACTGTGATGTTGCCACCAAAGCCTCAGTTAATCCCTCCAGATTTGCAGCCCACAGGGTATGCCACAAATCCCCTCACCCCTTAATTATAAGGCGGCGCAGATGACACTTTTGAGTCTTTTTGCACTTGGCGGAGTTAGATGGGCCTTGGTAAACCCCGTCAACCAGTTACTATGTGTGGGTTGCTCCTGGTGAGGTGGCCTGCCATCAGACAGGTGGTTCTCTTTAGCCAAGGGCAAGTTCCAGAGAGGAGCCTTGGCTGAGAGTTGCCAGCTGTCCACTGTCCCAGAAGCTGAGCTTCAGACCAATGGGGGCTGACCTGGGCCTCACAGACCAGCACCCACTACAGTACAAGATGGGCCATGGGGAGTGCCTGGGTGGCTCAGTGGTTTAAGCCTCTGCCTTCGGATCAGGTCATGATCTCAGGATCCTGGGATAGAGCCCCACATCGGGTTCTCTGCTTAGCGGGGAACCTGCTTCCCCTCTCTCTCTGCCTGCCTCTCTGCCTACTTACGATCTCTGTCAAATAAATAAATAAAATCTTAAAAAAAAAAAAAAAGAAGTGTAATAATGGTAGACATTTCCTACAGTGAAAACAGCTGAGATCAAATTAGCTACATCCTGTGCCTTAAGTATGTTACAGCCCTGCCCAAGAAACTACAGTAGCTTGCAACTTGCATCCATTCAATTCTAATCCCATTCTCCGGTTTAGAAGAACCACCCCAATCTGCCTTACCCTAGCCATCGAAAGTTCTACTTCCCACATGTTCCCAGTAGCGATCTTCAAGTTCAGTGAAGTCAATGGACTCACTTCTTTATTCCTGCCCATGCTCTTCCCTTCTCTACCTAAATCTAGTAAGCTTCCATACACAGGTCATGGTATTCTCTTCCTTCTCCAGATTTGCAGCCCAGAGGGTATGCCACAAATCCCCCCCTTTCTCTTTCTCTTTCTCCAGTGGTTTTTGGTATGTTGGGGGAGTAGGATCCCCAACAAAGTGAAAGCTCCTCCGCAGCAAGGATTATGCCTTGTATCTTCCCATAGCATCTACCACATTAGTGGGCATATGATTAGACATTGAATAGATTCAGAGGTTTAGAGACAAAAGAGACTTCAGGGACCACTTAGTCCAACCTAATTTTACAGGTGATTTAACAGAGACTCAGAAAGATGAAGTCATAATCCTCCTCTCAACTCCCACATTACTTTGTTTGTATTTTTTTAATGGTATTTATTACTTTGTATTTTTTACGTTAATTACCTGCCTACCTGTTTTACCAGTCTTTATCTTTATTTTTATGAGCTACTTCTCTCCTGTTGATTACTTACATGCTGGTGTTCTCTAAGGCTCTGTTGGGTTGTTTTACCCGAGCCATCCATTCCCATAGGCTTCAATTACCACTAATAAACTGAATGACTCACTAATCCGTATCTGTAGCTGTGTGACTCTGCCTGAATAGTCCTTAGAAAACTCCATGGGATGTTCTGCAAGATTCTCAGTGCTCAACTTGTCCTCGACGCCTCCCTGATCCTTGTATCCGACTAACCACCAAATTCTATTCATCTACTTTGGAAATGCCACACGATTCCTGACCTCCCCGCAGTCCCCCGGCATTCACTGCCACACATCACGAATACTAGGAACAGCCTCTTCCCTTTTCTCCTGGGAACCATTCTTTTTATTTTTATTTATTTATTTTTTTGACAGAGAGAGATCACAAGCAGGCAGAGAGGCAGGCAGAGAGAGAGAGAGAGAGGAGGAAGCAGGCTCCCTGCCCAGCAGAGAGCCCGATGCGGGGCTCGATCCCAGGACCCTGAGATCATGACCTGAGCCGAAGGCAGCGGCTTAACCCACTGAGCCACCCAGGCACCCTCCTGGGAACCATTCTTTTCCTACTACTTCATCCTCAGATCTGCTACCAAAGTAATTCTCCCTCTCAAATTGACCTAATATGTCACTCCTTTCTAAATCTTCTTTAAATTTTTCATTAAAAAGTCTTCATTGGCGGGATACCTGGGTCGCTTGGTCACTTAAGTGTCTCTCTCTTGATTTCGGCTCAGGTCATGATCTCAGGGTGGTGAGATCAAGCCCCGTGTTGGGCTCTGTGCTGGGTGTGGTGCCTGCTTGGGATTCTCTCTCTCCCTCTCCATCTGCCCCTCCCCTACTAAAAAAATCTTCATTGGTTCTTTGTTACCTGTAATAAAAGCTAAACTTCTTACCATAACATGCAAAGCTAGCTACAGAGAGAGACAGATAGTGAGCCTTATGGTTAAGACAAACTTCTAGGAGTAAATTCTGATTGTAACTCACAGCTATAGGACCAAGCAAGTTTATTTATTCCTTTTGTCTTTCTTGCATGTGAAAAATACATACAGTAATTGTACTACTTGATAAGATTTTTGTAAGGAATACATAAATTGATACACAGAAAGTGCATAAAACAGTGATGGTGCATATTAAATTCTGCTCTTATTTCTAAATCTAAGACAAGTGGGGTTTGGGGTGGGGGTGGGTGATGGATATTGGGGATGGTATGTGTTGGGATGAGTGCTGTGTATTGTGTAAGACTGATGAATCATAGACCTGTACCCCTGAAACAAATAACATGCTATTTGTTAGTAATAATATTTTTTAAAAATCCCAAGATAGGTTATCTTTTCAGTCTCATCTGCCAGTTCATTATCTGAACCTAATTCACAACCCATAGTAAATTTTCATAATTCTCCAAACCCACCATGGTATACCCTTTCATTATTTTGTCCCTTTCCATATACCTTTTCCTCAGAATACTTTCCCTACTTTGCTGCTGGTGAATTTAATGCTCATCCTTCAAGGAACTGGTAAAGATCATATCTCCTTGCAGCCTTCCATGAGGCACTTACAGTCTTCATTATCAATGTTCTCTAAGTGGTAAACATATTTTTATATTTACTTATCACACATTATATTAGTGCTCCTTGTTTACTTGTCAGTCCTCCCAGCCAGGATAGGAATTCCTAGAAGCCACGCCTTAATTTTTGTGTCTCTGATGCCTACCTAGTACAGCTCCTAATACATATTGGGTATTCAAGAACTGCTTATTAAAGTGAACTATTTTTTTTTTTAAAAGGATTGGGGGCACCTGGCTGGATCAGTCTGTGAAGCACACAACTCTTGATCTCGGGGTTGCAAGTTTGAGCCCCATGTGAGGTGTAGACATTACTTTAAAAAAAAACTTAAAAAAAGAAAAAAGAATTGAATGAAATTTTAAGACATTTTTGGCTAGGAAGACTAAAATAGATTTTAAGTATAGCTATTTTCCCAAAAATTAATCTGTAATTTCAATTTAGCTTGTGTTTGTTTGCTTATTTGGTTGGATTTTCATGAAATGATTTTATAGTTTATCTAGAAGAGTAAATATTTGAGAAGATCCAAGTAACATCTGACAAAGATGAGAAATAGATGGTTTGAATTCCAAATAACCATGTAATAAATCTTATTATAAAGCTATAGTAATTCACACATACTATCACTCGAGCAGAAATGGACCTAAATTAGACCAAAGGAAAAAACTGAAAGTAGAAAAACAGACCTAAATGTACATAATATTTAATATGTACTTAAAAATCTTTTTCAGGGCGCCTACATGGCTCAGTTGGTTAAGTGTCTGCCTTTAGCTCAGGTCATAATCCTGGAGTCCTGTGGTCCATCCCCATACCGGGCTCCCTGCTCAGTGGGGAGACTGTTTCTCCTTCTGAACCTCCTCCCTCTTGTGTTCTCTTACTTTCTCCCTCTCTCAAACAAATAAAGAAGTAATCTTGGGGAGAAAAAAAATCTCTTTCATATCAGTGAGGAAAGATAGATTACTCAAAACAATGGGGCACCTGGCTGGCTCAAGCCCCACATTGGGTGTTGAGCCTACTTAAAAAAAAAAAAAAAAAAGTAAATAAGAGCAAAAGAATGTTAGGAAAACTGTAAAACCATTTTGCAAAAATATATACACCTCAATATTTTCTTTATTCCTTGTATAAGCATACATTTTCTTTTATGTAATCTTTGTACCCACTATGGGGCTTAAGCTCATAACCCCGAGATCAAGAGTTGCACACTACTGACTGAGCTAGCCAGGTGCCCCATCTGTTAGCATTCTTGTAGAGGATCCCTTGTATGTGAAAAGTCAGTTCTCGCTTGTTGCTTTCGAAATTCTTTCTTTGTGTTTTGTCTTTTGACAGTTTGATTAAAATGTCTTGGTATGGGTCTCTTTGTTTTCTTTGTTTGTTTTTAAAGATATATTTATTTGAGAGAAAGGGAGAGCATGTACATGCGTGCACAAGCAGGAGGAAGGAGCAGAGGGAGAAGGAGAAGCAGATTCCTGGCTGAGCAGGGAGCATGATGCAGGACTCCTTCCTAGGACCCCAAGATCATGACCTGAGCTGAAAGCAGACACTTAACTGACTAAGCCATCCAGGTGCCCCAGTATGGGTCTCTGAATTAAATTTCCTTGGAGTCCATTGAGCTTCTTGGATGTTTATATTTCTCTCTTCCAAATTTGGGACGATTTTTAGATTTGGGACCATTATTTCTTCAAATAATATATCTGCCCCTTTTTCTCTCTATTTATATTCTGGGATTCCCACAATGTTTATATTGGTCCATTTGATGGTTTTGCACAGGTCTTTTAGACTCTGTTGTTTTCTTCTTTTCCAATTTTTTTTCCTGTTCCTCAGGAGTGATCATTTCCATTGTCCTATCTTCAGGTTCAGTGATTCTTTTCTCTGCCTGCTCAAATCTGCTATTGAATTTTTCTTGTGGGGCACCTGGGTGGCTCAGTGGGTTAAAGCCTCTGCCTTCGGCTCAGGTCATGATCTCAGGGTCCTGGGATCGAGCCTCGCATCGGGCTCTTTGCTCAGTGGGGAGCCTGCTTCCCTTCCTCTTTCTCTGCCTGACTCTCCATCTACCTGTGATCTCTGTCTGTTAAATAAATAGGTGGATAAATCTTAAAAAAAATAAAAGAAAAGAAAAAAGAAAAAAGAATTTTTCTTGTGAATCTTTCATTTCATTTGTTGTAATTTTCACCTTTAGAATTTCTTTTTCATTTCATTTTATGTTTTCTGTATTTTTACTGATATTTTTCACTTTGCTTATAATTATTTTCTTGCCTGTATTCATGTCTTCCTTTACTTCTTTGAACATCTTTAAGACAGTTATTTTAAAGTCTGTGAAAAAAATTAAAAAAAAAATAAAGTCTTTGGTAGGTCCTTCATCTGGTTGCAGGGATATAGTTCTGTTGATTTATTTCCTTTCAATGGGCCATACTTTTCTGTTTGTTTATATGCCTTGTGATTTTTTTGTTGAAAAAATTGGGTTTTGGGTGGTTGGGTGCTTGGGTGGTTTAGTCAGTTACACATCTGCTTTCAGCTCAGGTCATGACCCGGGGTCCTGGGATTGAGCCCCGCATCAGGTTCCCTGCTCACCGGAGAGCCTGCTTCTCTCTTTCCCTCTGCTACTCTTTCTCTTTCCGAATATCAAATAAATAAGTAGTTTTAAAAAAAGAAAAGAAAAAAGAAAACTGGACTTTTGAACTTAATAATGTGGTAAAAGAAGGAAAACCTCTTCTCTAAGTTTTGCTATTTTTTTTGCTTTTGTTTTCATTTTTCTTTTTGATTTTTGTAAACTGTATCTGTGCTGGGGATAAACCTGAGGTATAAACTTAGAGTCTTCTCCAGGCTTTAAGATTTTTTATTTATTTATTTTTTAAGTAAACTCTACACCCAACGTGGGGCTCAAACTCATCACTCTGAGATCAAGAGTCACATGCCTTGCTGACTGAGCCACCAGGTACCCTGAATCTTGTCCAGTCTTTTCCGGTCCTGTACATTTTCCTGGGCATGCATAATGACTTTATACATTCCCTCATACATGTGCTTGCTTTGGAATGTCCTAGTCCTTAAGTGTCCTCAAATGTCCTAGTGCAGCTCCTAAAAGAGGAAAAAAATAGAAAAATAGAGATTTAAAAAAAGAAAAAAAAAGCATCAGCCCTTTAAATCCTCTGAAAGTCGCCTCAACCAGAGCCGGAGAGGCATGTAACCCTGGTGGGGAGGATGGCTGCCTACCTCCATGTCTGCACCTCCATGATTGGAACCAGCAATCACTGATCAGAGTACAGATCCCTGCATCATTAGAGGACACAGTCTCTATTACCTACCCTGGCTCCCACAAGCTGTGTGCAAGCTGCCCCTGGAATGTATATACACTTGCCTGCAGTGGGGCTGGGATGTAGGGGATAGGCAGCTGCTGCTTAGGTAGGAGCTTAAATTGACCAAAATTAACCACAATCTATTGTCCAAGACTTGCCCTGGAAGTTGCAAGTCTTGCAATAGACTCCAGAGTTCCAAAATAGTACACCAGACAGATTTTGCCAATGAAATTGTTGTCAAGGTGGGGTGAGAGATTTCTGGTGCTTTTTACTCTGCCATCTTCCCAGAATCCTCCTTCCAATCCATCACTTTTCATTCAGATTGGTCAACAGAAAAATAATTGATAATGCTCAGTGTTGAAGAAAATATGGGGGAAAGGAATTTTCAGAGTGTTGAGGGTAAAGATGGAACAACAAAAAAAGTGCTATAAATTGGTACAGGCTTTTGAGAAGGCAATTTTTTTATTTCTTTTTCTTTTTTTTTTTTTTAAATAATCTCTACACCCAACATGGGACTCAAACTCAAAACCCCAAGATCAAGAATTGGATGCTTCATCAGCTGAACCAGCCAAATGCCACTGAGAATGCAATTTAATAATAGCTATAAAATTTTTTTAGGGGCGCCTGGGTGGCTCAGTGGGTTAAGCCTCTGTCTTCAGCTCAGGTCATGATCCCAGGGCCCTGGAATCTAGCCTGAGTCAGGCTCTCAGCTCAGCAGGGAGCCTGCTTCTCCTCCTCTCTCTCTGCCTGCCTCTCTGCCTACTTGTGATCTGTCAAATAAATAAATAAAATCTTTAAAACAATTTTTTTGAATGTGTATACTCTTTGATCCAAGAATGAACTCTATAGTTTTATTTGCATAAAACCCCAATGATACATTTACAGTAATGTTCACAGAAGTATTGTTTGTAAGAGTGAAAAGCTGGCAGCATCCTGTGTTAATGGAGAACTTGGTTAAATAAACTAGAGAAGATCCATACTGTGAAATACTTCACAAAAGTTAAAAAATAATGAACACACAAAATATTTAGTAACTACAGCATAGTCTTTGACACTTTTGAAGAACACTGATAAGTTATTTTATAGACTGTCCTGCAACTGGAATAATCATCCCACAGTTGTCTGATGTTTTTTATGATGACTGAGGTTCTGCATCATTGGGAAGAATACCGCAAGGTAACATGCCCCTCTCAGTGCATCACATCAAGGGTACAACATGATTTTTCTGTATCTTACCAGTGATGTTAACCTTGATCACTTGGTGTCCACCAGTGTTCTGGTGGACAAATAAACAAATGAAAAACAAAGTATTTATTTTACAAGAGGATAAAAATCTCTGGGGATGGGCCAAAAATGTCTGGAAATTAGTTATAAATGTATAGGAGAAAACCTATATGTCATGTGCATAATAAACTGTAACTTCAATGTACTATAATCCACATGTGCTATGGCTTTTCATGAGCTGTTTCTTTTAGCACCATTCACTAACATTCTAAAAATAAGGATCTTTGTACCGTTTTTAAGGACTGATTCTTTTATCATTGTGCTAGGTTGTATTTTTCTAAATTCTTGAAAAGCCTTTCAAAATTTGGACTATATGATAATCACACAATAAATGATATATATTAATAATTATTATAAATATGTATATATTTTTTAAGATTTTATTTACTTATGTGAGAGAAAGAGAGCACAAGCAGGGGGACCAGAAGAGGAAGAAGCAGGCTCCCTGCTGAGCAAGGAGCCCAATGTGAGACTCGATCCTAGGACCCTAGGATCATGACCTGAGCCAAAGGCACTAACTCTACCAACTGAGCCACCCAGGGGACCCTAATTGTATGTTATTTAGACAAACATTTAAAAAAATTTTTTTATTAACATCTAATGTATTATTAGCCCCAGGGGTGCAGGTCTGTGAATCACCAGGTTTACACACTTCACAGCACTCACCATAGCACACACCCTCCCCAACGTCCATAACCCCACCCCCCTCTCCCTACCCTCTTCCCCCTGGCAACCCTCAGTTTGTTTTGTGAGATTAAGAGTCTCTTATGGTTTAGACAAACATTTTTTTTCTTCTTACACAAACGCTTTTTTTTCTTTAAAGATCTTATTTATTTACTTGACAGAGGTCACAAGTAGGCAGAGAGGCAGGTAGAGAGAGAGGAGGAAGCAGACTCCCCACCAAGCAGAGAGCCCGATGCAGGGCTCGATCCCAGGACCCTGGAATCATGACCCGAGCCAAAGGCAGAGGCTTTAACCTACTGAGCCACCCAGGCACCCTAGACAAACACTTTTGATAAAGAAATTATATTTCAGAAGAAAGGCATTTGGGATAAAATACAAATAAAGACACTAGTGCCCCCCCAAAAAAAGATTTTAAGAAAAATTTAGGCAAAACCTCAGACTTAGATTTGGAAGATTTTAGCTGATAAATTAGGCATTTGGTTGTGTGTATTCTTTAGTTTTCCTTTGGAGGAAGATTGAAATTCCTTTTTCTTTTTAAAGAGGTAGTGGTTCAATGAGGCTGTTAAGGAGGATCATGTGTATTCAAATTTAGCACCAGGATGAGACTATCTCTTACAGAAAGGGTCAGTATAGAAGTTCTTGGCCTATGTCTTTGCTTTCTGTAAGGCCTTTGATCAGTCATTTCAGTGGCCATCAGAGGAACTACTAGAGGGATACCTGGGTGGCTCAGTAGTTAAGCGACTGCCTTCAGCTCAGGTCATGATCCTGGGGTCCTGAGATTGAGTCCCACATCAGGTTCCCTGCTCATCAGGGTGTCTGCTTCTCTCTCTCCCTCTGCTGCTCCTCCAGCTTGTGCTCTCTCTCTCTGACAAATAAATGAATAAAGTCTTTTTTATGTGGGACTTGATCGCAGATCCCCAGGATCATGACCTGAGCCAAAGGCAGATGCTTAACCCACTGAGCCACCCAAGCATCTCAATTTATTTAAATTTTAAGGAAGGGGGCGCCTCTGTGGCTCAGTGGGTTAAAGCCTCTGCCTTTGGCTTGGGTCATGATCCCAGGGTACTGGGATCGAGCCCCACATTGGGTTCCCTGCCCAGCAGGGAGCCTGCTTTCTCCTCTCTCTGCCTATCTCTCTACCTACTTGTGATCTCTGTCTGTCAAATAAATAAATAAAATCTTTTAAAAATAGATAAGTAAATAAATAAATAAATAAATTTATTTTAAGGAAGAATTATTTGGGGAGCTAGGTAGGAGGATAAGGCCATTTAAAAAGGAAAGAAAATCAAATTGGCATAGACTTTCCAAGAGCAAAATTGAATGTCAGAAAACAGAAGAGCAATACCTGTAACATACTCAAGGAAAAAACTGAACCAAAGATTATTTTTCATTCAGCCAAACTGTCTTTCACATGTAAAGGTTACAGACAAATAGCTTTAAGCCAGCAAGAATCTGGAAAATATTGATTATGTGAACCCTTGAGAAAACTGCCAGAGATCTAACTGCAACCAGCCAATAGAACATGGGCAAACTTCAGCTAAAAGAGCTGGCAGTGAGAATCAGAATCAGATCTAGACCAAATAAGCAAACAAAAATAAAAGTAAGGATAAAGAAAAATAAAGGTGGGAATGAGAGTGACAGAACGTTACAGGCTCTGACATTGTAGGAAGACCAGAACTACCAAAAAATAGGAGAAGGGAGAGAATCTGGGAGAAGAGAAAGTTTTGAAAGCCTCCTGTGTAATAGCTTGGAATCAAAGGGTATCCTTTTAAGGGTGACAAATCAAGTAGCAGAAGGATAAGTGTATTAATGCTTATAATGGCACAAAACTAAGCTCTGAGCCAGTGATGTTACTGATTGAAACTGGATGGAGAGAGAGAAGGTGGTGAGACAGGAGGAAGAGGCTATAATAAACTCATGTTGCACAGGGCAGGGAGATAATAGATATTGTTGAAACAAAGAAGGAAAAAAGGTATTATATAAAGGTGGAATTATCATGAGAAAAATAAAACAGAGCATTTTAAAAATGTTTTAAGTGATCTCCACACCCATGACCCCAAAGTCAAGAGTCATATGCTCGGGGCACTTGGGTGGCTCAGTGGGTTAAAGCCTCTGCCTTCGGCTCAGGTCATGATCCCAGGGTCCTGGGATCAAGCCCCGCATTGGGCTCTCTGCTCAGCAGGGAGCCTGCTTCCTCCTCTCTCTCTGCTTGCCTCTCTGCCTACTTGTGATCGCTGTCTGTCCAATAAATAATAAATAAAATCTTAAAAAAAAAAAAGAGTCATATGCTCTACTGACTAAGTCAGTTAGGTGCCTCCAAAGAGAGTGTTGTAAGTAGTAGAACGGCAGTAACAATAACAACAAAATATAGAATACCAAAAAAAAAAAAAAAAAGAATTAAACTTATTACTGAATATAAAAGATATACATAAAAATAGCTAAAGTATGAATTACAGAGTAACCAATCATTATGAATCATATACGCATTAAACACCATCCAAGCCAGGAAATGCAACATTACTAGCATTCCTTCCTGATAACCAGTAGCCTGACTTTTACAGTAATTATATACTTCATAATATATGTATATATGAAGTATATAATTATACTTAGACATAAACTATATGTGTTTTATAATCTATCTCTCTCTCTCTATATATATATATTCCTAATTTTGCCTGATTTTAGTCTTTATATATATAGAATCATACTAATTTTTTTTTGTATCTTGTTTCATTTATTTAAAAATGTGTTTTGAGAGCCTGGGTGGCTCAGTTAAGTGTCTGCCTTTGGCTCAGGTCATGATCCTGGGGTCCTAGGATGGAGTCCTGCATCGGGCTCCTTGCTCAGTCTGCTTCTCCCTCTCCATCTGCCCCTCCCCCCACTTGCGCTCTCTCTTGGTCTCTCTCTCTCTCAAATAAATTAAAAAAAATAAAATCTTTGGGGGTGCCTGGGTGGCTCAGTGGGTTAAAGCCTCTGCCTTCGGCTCAGATCATGATCCCGGGGTCCTGGGATCAAGCCCCGCATCGGGCTTTCTGCTCTTCGGAGAGCCTGCTTCCTCCTCTCTCTCTCTCTCTGCCTGCCTCTCTGACTACTTGTGATCTCTGTCAAATAAATAAATAAAATCTTTTTTAAAAAATAAATAAATAAAAATTAAAAATAAGATCTTTGAAAAAAAAATGTGTTTCAAGATTCATCCACTATGTTCCATGTATCTTCAGCTTGTGCATTTTCATGGAAGGATGGTATTCTCTTGTCTGAACAGGATTTATTTACCATGCTTCTACTGATAGATATTTGCAGTGTATCAAGTGGATATGTTGTGATAGATCATTTAAAATATTCTTGCATTTCGGGGTGCCTCGGTGGCTCAGTGGGTTAAAACCTCTGCCTTCAGCTCAGGTCATGATCCCAGGGTCTTGGGATCGAGCCCCACATCAGGCTGTCTGCTCAGCAGGGAGTCTGATTCCTCCCCTCTCTTTGCCTACTTGTGATCTCTGTCTGTCAAATAAATAAAATCTTTAAAAAAATTTTTTCTTCCATTTCACTGATTACCAACAACATTAAGTAGTTCTTCATAGGTTTATTAAGAGTCTTCATTTATGAATTGCCTGCTCAGAATTTTCTGCCCATTTTTCCCAGTAGGTTGCCTTTGTTTTCTTATAGATTTTTAATATACCTTCATATAGCTAGGTTATGAGCCTTTTGTGAGTTACATATGTTGTAAATATCTGTCTTGTCTTTTTGTATGGTGTTTTGAGATGAACAAAAGCTCTTATATTTAATGTAGACCAATTTATCATTTTTCCCTTTATAATTGATGCATGAAGATATTCTTCTATATTATCTCCTAAAAGTTTTGCTGTTTTGTCTTTCATAGTAAATCCATAACCTTTCCGTAGTTGATTCATGTGAACAGCACTCTTCATTTTAAAAAAGGGCTGAAAACAAGAATTCTTCAAAGACTATATAGAGTTGTTAGACCATCCAGCTCCTTCTCTACCTGGGCATGACCATTCAGGTGATGTGGGAGGGGCTCCAGATTTAGGCACCACAGACATGCCTAAGGGGTGGGGGTTGCCTTTGGGCTAAAAATGGAGGGCATTAGTGAAAGGTCAGTCTCTTTTCCAGCTTTGGCCCCTGAACTCAACTAGCCAGGCATATACATTTGAGGAGATTGGGAAGTTCTTCTACAAAGAAATTGAATGGCTCCAGAAAAAGGACCTGCAGATAAAAACATTTGTGATTACTAAATACAGAATTTCCCCTGATAACCTTACATTGTAGCCCATTTTGTAAGAATTACTTCAAAATGTGATGTCTAAATGGGGAGGCCCCCAAATGTGGGGCAGGAATCTGGTGGAAGCCATTGGTCTCGAAGGTGAAAGAATTCACCCGATGCAGAACAAAGGAGATAGAGTTGTGTTGAATCCACCACAAGGGAGTGGCCCAGCAGGAGAGCAGAGGAGAGCTGTCTACCATGAAGTAGTCGGTGGGGGCGGTTTTTAAAGGGGGAAATTGAAGAGGCATGGTGACTAATGGGATTCTTTCTTCTTTGGTAACTGTGCCTGGTTGTAAGTAGCCCACTGGTCAGTGAGGGCCTATGGAAATCTTGAGGTGGGCCCCCTGAGGGGCCTGTCCATATCCAGTCAGGGCCTTGCTATCTGCCCTTCCTACCTTCCTTCGCTCAAGTCTCTTTGCCTAAAAGCAGCCTCTACATAAAACATGATGGTTTAAAACAACAAACACTTATTATTTCACAGTTTCTGTGTGTCAGGAATCAGGGCATGGCTTAGCTGGGTACTTCTGGCTCAAAGTCTTTCATGAGATCGCAGTCAAGCTGTCAGGTTGGGCTACAGTCTCATCTGAAGATTCACCTGAGGTGAGATACACTTCCAAGCTCATTTCTGTGGTTGTTGGTCCCTTACCAAGTGGGCCTCTCCATGGGACTGTCTTCTTCCTGGGCAAGCAATGTAAGAGAGAGCACCCAAGATGGAAGCCTCAGCCTATTTCTAAACTAATCTCAGAAGGGATATCCCATCACTTCAGTCAGATTTTGCTTGTTAACAAACCAGTCAATAAACCCAGCTCATGCTCAGTGGATAAGGATTACACAAAGAAATACAAATTTTGGGAATCATTCTAGCACCAGCTGCAAACTTGGGGGTTCCCAAGACTATGCTCAGTTTTGATAATTGGCTAGAAAGACTCACAAAACTCACTGAAATCTGTTCTTTTCATAATTACAATTTATGGTAGTGAAAGGATACACATTAAAATCACCACAAGAGGAACATAAGGCAGCGTCCATGGGACTTTTCAGTGGGGAGTATCCAGTGTCTTCTCCAAGTGGAGGTGTGCATATGGTACTTACTTCTCACGGCACCATATGTGACAGTACACACGGAGCATTGCCAACCAGGGAAGCCCACTGAGCCTTGGTGTCCAGAATTTTTATTGTCCACATCTTTATTATCTATTATGTCTACATGACTGAGTACCTGCATGGCTGACCTTAGTCTCAGCCCCTCTGGAGGTTTAGCGGATACTTCGTGGTCCCAAACTTCCGCCATAAATCACAATGTTCAGTGGAGTATCTGGCCTGGCCCAAGGCCCCCAGGTAAAAAAAGGAGACGCTTATCATGCAGAACATTCCACAGGTTGAGGGATGACCTCCCGGGAGCTGAGGGCGAAAGCGAGACCTCTCTTTGGGAAGGGTTGATTCTTCACTGCATAGGCCTGACTACCAGGAGGGGAGGACGGCCGCCTGCCTGCCACACCCACCATCTAGAAAACTACCCCCCTCAGGCCTCCCTATCAGCTTAGATCCTCTAAGATCAGGAACAAGATAAGGATGCCTATTTTTCTGTCAGTTCTATTCAACCTTGTACGGGAAGTTCTAGCAAGAGAAATTAGGTAAGAAAAAGAAATAAAAAGCATCAAATTTAAAAAGAAGAAGTAAAACTATCCCTACTTGCAGATGACATGGTCTTACATATGGAAAATCCTTAAGTATCCACAAAAAAACTACTAGAGCTAATAAACAAATTCAGTAAGTTTGCAAGATACAAGAGCAATACACAAAAATCAGGGGCACTTGAATGGCCCAGTCAGCTAAGCATCGATACTCGATTTTGATCCCAGGGTCCTGGAATTGAGCTCCACGTGGGGCTTCCTACTCAGCAGGGAATCCACTTCTCCCTCTCCTTCTATCCCTCTCCCCTGCTCATGCTGTCATGCACTCTGTTTCTCAAATAAGTAAATAAATGTCTTTTTTAAAAGATTTTATCTATTTATTTGCCAGAGAGAGCACGAGCACACACAAGCAGGGGAAGCAGCAGGCAGAGGGAGAAGACTCCCAACGGAGCAAGAGGTCCAATGCAGGACTTGATCCCAGGACCCTGGGATCATGACCTGAGCTGAAGGCAGACACTTAACTGACTGAGTCACCCTGGCACTCCTAAATAAATAAATATCTTTAAAAAGAAAGAAAGAAAGGAAAGAAGGAAGGAAGGAAGCTCAGTTACCAAAATACCATCCTTCCCAAGCCCTCTAATAAATTAAGTTTCTGCTGAACTCTTTATTATTATTATAATTATTATCATATTATGTTCAATTAGCCAACATCTAGTACATCATTAGTTTCTGATGTAGTGTTTAGCAATTCATAGTTGCTATAACACCCAGTGCTCATCACCACATGTATTCTATTTAAGAATGCAAGTGTAGCTATATGTTAAAAAATCATTTCCTTAATTTTTATTTCATTATGTTCAGATTTGGGGGTCCTAGGTTCTGATGTTCTTATTTCTCTCTTCTTCTCCCCAAAATTTCCCATGGCAAAGAAAATTAAATGTATTTACTAAGCTGGTTCATTTTCCTCTTAAGAACACAGAAAGAGGGCGCCTGGGTGGCTCAGTGGGTTAAGCCGCTGCCTTCGGCTCAGGTCATGATCTCAGGGTCCTGGGATCGAGTCCCGCATCGGGCTCTCTGCTCAGCGGGGAGCCTGCTTCCTCCTCTCTCTCTGCCTGCCTCTCTATCTACTGTGATCTCTCTCTGTCAAATAAATAAATAAAATCTTTAAAAAAAAAAAAAAAAAAAAAGAAAGAACACAGAAAGACTCCATGTCCCAGTACATTTTTCAGTTAAGTGGGGTCATGTGACCAGTTCTGCACCATGGAAATCAGGCAGGGGTGATATGTGATTCTCCATGCACAAGCCCACTCATCTGCTTCTCCCTTGTCAGTGGTCTTAAAGGTCATGTGTTTGGGTTTTTGTTTTTTTTATTTTTTATTTATCTATTTGAGAGAGAGAGAGAGCCCAAGCAAGGGGAGTGGGAGAGGGAGAAGCAGGTTCCCTGCTGAGCAGGGAGCCCAATGCAGGGCTCGATCCCAGGACCCCAGGATCATGACCTGAGCCAAAGGCATATGCTCAACTGACTGAGCCAGCCATGCTCCCCTTAAAAGCCATCTATTGATCACTCCCATACGAAATCAGCCTGAATATACCCCCACCTACTTTGCTATCCCTACATTGTACTGTGATGTGAAAGAGGAGAAATCTTTTTTTTTTTAAGATTTTTAAATTTATTCAACAGAGAAAGAGAGATACCCAGAGAGGGAACACAAGCAGGGGGAGTGGATGAGAGAGAAGCAGGCTTCCCGCTGAGCAGGGAGCCCAATTCGGGGGTTGATCCGTGGACCCTGGGATCATGACCTGAGCCAAAGGCAGACACTTGATGACTGAGCCACCCAGGCGCCCCGAGGAAAAAAAAAATAAGATTTTATTTATTTATTTGAGGGAGCAAGCACAAGTGGAGGAGAGGGACAGAGGGAGAGTGAGAAGCAGACTCCTGGCTGAGAAAGGAGCCCAACATAGGGCTTGATCTTAGAACCCTGGGATCCAGACCTGAGCCACAGGCATACCCTTAACTAACTGAGCCACCCAGGCTCCCTGAGAAGACATTTTTATTGAGCTGAGCTACTGGAATTTGGGGGATTATTATAGCTGTTAGCCCACCCTAGTGTATATTCCTTAATTTTGTTAAATTCTTTTAACGTATATTGCATGTATATACATATATGTACTTATATGTGTATGTAATTTTGACATATGATTTCTAGATTAGTTAAAACTATAGTTAGCTATGGGGATTAAGAAGGGTACTTGTGATGAGCACCAGGTGTTCTATGTACGTGTTGAGTCACTAAATTCTTTTTTTCTTTTTTTTTTTTTTTTAAAGATTTTATTTATATATTTGACAGAAAGAGATCACAAGTAGGCAGAGAGGCAGACAGAGGGCGGGGAAAGCAGACTCCTGCTGAGCAGGGAGCCCAATGCGGGGCTTGATCCCAGGACCCTGGGATCATGACTGGAGCCAAGGCAGATGCTTAACAACCTAGAAGCCCCTGAATCGCTAAATTCTACACTTGAAACTGATATTACACTGTATGTTAACTAACTGAAATTTAAATAAAAATTGAAAGAAAAAAGAAACTACAGGGTGCCTGGGTGGCTCAGTTGGTTGGGCAGGGGCCTTCAGCTCTGGTCATGATCCCGGAGTCCTGGGATCAAGTCTCACACCAAGCTCCCTCCATGGGGAGCCTGCTTCTCCCTCTAACCTTCCCCTCTCATGCTCTCTTCCACTTTCTCTCTCTCTCTCAAATAAAGAAATAAAATCTTAAAAAAAAAGAAAAGAAAAAGAAACCACAGTTAGTTGAGCATTATCAGAAATATGCTTTTTTTTTTTTTAAAGATTGTTATTTGAGAGAGCGAGTGGGCACGTGAATGTTGGGGGTAGGGGCTAAAGGAGATCAACTTCAAGGAGACTCCCTGCTGAGTGTGGAGCCCCATGTGGGGCTCAATCTCAAGACCCAGGAGATTGCCCCCCCCATCCAAAACCAAGAGTCAGAGGCTCAACCACTGAGCTGCCGAAGCCCCCCCAAAATAAAATCAAATGGATAGCTATTAAAATTATTGTGCCATGTGTGTTTACATCAATACCTATATTTCTAGCTAGGTAGCTATCTAATTTGTGTTTTAATTTATAGATACTAATAATTGGTTATAGAGATTACTAAGAAAAGAAACTTTAAAAACACAAGAGTTACTATGCTCTAAATTATATCCCTGTACTTTATTTATTTTTTTTAATGATTTTATTTATTTATTTATTTATTTGACAGAGAGAGAGAGAGAGCAGAAGCAGGGGTAGTGGGCAGGCAGAAAGAGAAGCAGGCTCCCTGATGAGCAAAGACCCTGTGGGACTCGATCCCCGGACCCTGGGATCATGACCTGAGCCAAAGGCAGATGCTTAACCAACTAAGTCACCCAGGTGTCCCACCTTATTTATTTTATAACTGGATGTTATATATGACTAATACCTGAAAGTCAATTAGACCTATTCTGATTTGCCATGGCAAATCAGGGTATACAGAGTGACTGCATGCCCTGGTTTTCCCAGGACAATCAGAGAATAATTATTTTTAAAAATATTTTATTTATTTATTTGACAGAAATCACAAGTAGGCAGAGAGGCAGGCGGTGGGGGGCGGGTGGGAAGCAGGCTCCCCGCTGAGCAGAGAGCCCGATGCGGGGCTCGTTCCCAGGACCCTGAGATCATGACCTGAGCCGAAGGCAGAGGCTTAACCCACTGAGCCACCCAGGTGCCCCCAGAATAATTATTAATAGCATCCCCTTTCATTCTCAGGTGTTTAGGTTTAGATGATAAATTATATGGTTTTCCTTTATATCTAAAGAACAAAAAAGTGCAGGGATGCCTGGGTGGTTCAGTTGGTTAAGTGTCTGCCTTCCACTCTGGTCATGATCCCAAGGTGCTGGCATTGAGCCCTTGCATCCGCCTGGGGTCTCTGCTCAGCACGAAGCCTGCTTCTTCCTCTCCTTTGGGGACCACTCACCCTGCTTGTGCTCTTTCTCTCTCTGTCCAAATAAATAAATAAGAACTTAAAAAAAAAAAAAAACTGTAAATGAACTGTTGGCTACGACCTAGAAGGGTCAGTAAAGAGTTTACTTTCCAGGGTGCCTGGGTGGCTCAGTGGGTTGAGCCGCTGCCTTCGGCTCAGGTCATGATCTCAGGATCCTGGGATTGAGTCCCGCATTGGGCTCTCTGCTCAGCAGGGATCCTGTTTCCCTCTCTCTCTCTCTGCCTGCCTCTCTGTCTACTGTGAACTCTCTCTGTCAAATAAATAAATAAATAAATCTTTAAAAAAAAAAAAAAAAGAGTTTACTTTCCAGAAATGAGTAAATTATATTTACATTTCATTTGAATCCCACTAGCAGTTCTCTTGTGTTAATACAGAAGATCCAGAGGCTAAAATTTCTGTAGACTTAGAAACACCAGTTCTCCCTTTTTTTCCCTTCTTCTCATTCAACTTTGATACAGTGGTTTCCTTTGTTCTTAAGAATGGCTGACAGGGGCGGTTAAGCGGCTGCCTTAGGCTCAGGTCATGATCCCAGAGTCCTGGGATGGAGCCCCTCATGGGGCTCCTGCTCAGTGGAGCTTCTCCCTCTCCCTCTGCCTGCCACTCTGCCTACTTATGCTCTCTCTATCTCTCTGCCAAATAAATAAATAAAATCTTTTAAAAAAAATGGAATGGCTGACATGGGGACCTGGCTGGCTCAGTCGGTATTGCTTGCTGTTCTTGATCTCAGGGTCTTGAGTTCAAGCCCCACATTTGGCCTAGAGCCTACCTAAAAGCATTGGCTGGGGGGCACGTGGGTGGTTCAGTCATTAAGCTTCTGCCTTTAGTTCAGGTCATCCAGCCCCGCATCTGCTCCTTGCTCAGCAGAAAGCCTGCTTCTCCCTCTCCACTCCCCCTGCTTGTGTTCCCTCTCTCAAGGTGTCTCTTGCTGTCATAAAATCTTAAAAAAAAAAAAAAAAAAAAGGCCAAGTGATTTTACAGCAATTTAGGCATAGTTGGGGATGGGAGTTGGTGGTGCAGGGCAGTGAATGAACTTCCAATAATATAGACATTACAACAGAAGGAAAATCTTAGGACACTCATAAATGTGGAAGGCCTTGCACTGATCTCTTTTATTGGACTCACTCCTTAAAACATGACTGATCCACTACACTCATGAATTATGTATATTATTTAACAGTGCTATATAACTGGGTGGTTCATTCACTTGAGTGTCCGACTCTTGATTTCAGCTCAGGTCATGATCCCAGGGTCCTGGGATCCAGCCCAGAGTCAGGCTCCATGCTCAGCAGAGAGTCTACTTCTCTCCCTCTCCCTCTGCCACTCTTCCCAGGAATGCACACACCCCCTCTTTCTCTCAAATAAATAAATAAATAAATAAAGCTTAAAAAACAAAACAATTCTACAACAAATGTTTATACATCTTTGGGCACTTGACCCATTATTTCCTTAGAAATCCTACTTCTGGGTGCTTGGGTGCCTCAGTGGGTTAAGCCTCTGCCTACAACTCAGGTCATGATCTCAGGGTCCTGGGATCAAGGCCCGCATCGGGTTCTCTGCTCAGCAGGAAGCTTGCTTCCCCTCTCTGTCTCTGTTTCCCTACTTGTGACCTCTCTGTGTCAAATAAATAAATAAAATCTAAAAAAAAAAAAAGAAAGAAAAAAAAAGAAATTCTTCTTCTAAATAGAAGAAGGATATTTGTTTAAAAGTTAAACAAATATGCATATTAAATTTTTTCATACATAATGACAATTGCTGTACCTCTTATGGTATATGGAAGTACATCTTTTTCTCACATCTTCGATAACACCGAATAATATTTTCTTTAACCACCTGATCTATGAAAAATACCACATTTTTCTATAGTTTTTAGATTACCAGTATACTTTAAACATTTTTCATACATTTATTGGCCAGTTGTTTTTCTTATTGTTCTATAAAATTGGTCATGCCTTTTGTCTATTTTATATTAAATGCCTTTTTCTTCTTGATTTATAAAAGAATTCTTTCTATACTAGTGTAACTAGTATGATCTGTTCTATAAATTCAAGGTAAAATGTGGTCAGTTATATATGTTAATTTTCTCTATCATAGCTGAGACCATCCCCATGCCCTATTAAAGAAAGTCCCAATTTTTCCCATTGTGGTTTCCCTTGCTCTCCACTGATTGTCTAAGAATTTGGTGGGGGAAGGGAGGGCTTTACTTAGCCCAAAGAGCGGAAGAATTCTCATCTATATATGTATACCTATCTATATTTAGATTTTATTTACTTCAGAGAGAGAGACAGAGTATGAGTAGCGGGAAGGGGCCGAAGGAGAGGGAGAAGCGGGCCCCCTGCTGAGCAGAGAGCAGACAACAAGGATCCCAGGACCCAGGGATCATGACCTGAGCTGAAGATAGAAGGCAGACTCTTAACCAACAGAGCCACCCAGGCACCCCAGAAAAATTCTTTTCTAAATGCCAAATACAAAGAGAACTAAAACTGGTGTATATCCAGTCTTCCTGGCCACTCACTGGGCCTTTGCATGTGTACATATGTCTCCTTAAATTCAGAACTTGGTGAGCAGAAACTTGGTCCCCTCTTTCCAAAAGGTGCCAGGCTCCTGAGACCAACTGATCCACCTCTTCCCAATGACCAGGCAAAACAAAGGGTGAGGCAGTTTTTGCCAGTTAGAAAAGTGCACACGCGCGTGCACACACTTACACACACCCACCCCAGAAACCTTTGTTAGAAACTTCCTGCAGGCCATTGGGTGCTTTTGCCACATTCAATTGACTCTTCACAGAACAAAGAATATCAACTTCATCTGATGAATATCTAAAAAATAAACAAAAAATGCTGTTAAGAGAAACCCAAACCTAACTCTTTGGTATGTGTGATATATATATTTCCATTTGTGGATTGCTTTTTAGCCTTGTTTATTTTCAAAGGAGGAGGGTAATATCTGTTTTACATTTTTTATGTAGTCAAACATAAAGCCTAAGTGGCTCAGTCCCTTAAGCGTCCAACTCTTGGCCTTAACTCAGCTCTTGATCTCAGGGTCGTGAGTTCAAGCCATATACTGGGTATGGAGGCTACTTAAAAAAATAACAAAAAAGCAAAAAAAACCCATATAGGCTTTGTTTGTTTCTTAATTCTTCAAGTTTCAGAGATCTTTCTAACCCTAAATTTATAAGAGATACTCACCCAAACTTTTTGGTATTTTAATATTCTCATTCTCTCACATTTAAAATTTTTAAATGAATGAATAAAATTTGCATCTTATCTAAGGTTTATTTGGTAAAGGAATGAGGTAATGATCTTTTTGCTGTGTCTGACTAGCCAGTTGCACAGACATCACTTATTAAGAATCCAATACTTCCTCATGGTTTAAATTGTCCTTTTACCATATACAGGAAATTCCCACAGCAATTATTTCAAAACCTTATGACTCTTTTAGCCCCAGTCAGCCACTTTTCTATCACTCTCAGCAGACAACTTTTTGCAAATAATTAAGTCTGTCAAAAACTCCTTCAACTTTACCACAACTCCACTCTTCATGTGAACATACACCATTCCTTATTTCTGGAACAAGGCTCGACAACTGTTTTCTGTAAAGGGACAGATAGTAAATATTTTAATTTTTTGTGTTTTTTAAAAGGTCATTTATTGATTAATCTCTACACCGAACATGGGGCTCAAACTCATGAACCCAAGATCGAGAGTCACACACTCTGCTGACTGAGCCAGCCAGGTGCCAAGTTTTTAAAAAATGTTTTTAAGTTTATCAGATAGTAAATATTTTAGATTTTGAAGCCCAGGAGGTAAAATCAAGGATATTATGTAAGTATTTTTTTATACTTCAGTATATAAGTTTTTTTTTTTAAAGATTTTATTTATTTATTTGACAGAGATCACAAGTAGGCAGAGAGGCAGGCAGAGAGAGAGGGGGAAGCAGGCTACCCGTTGAGCAGAGAGCCCAACTCGGGGGCTCGATTCCAAGACCCTGAGATCATGATCTGAGCCGAAGGCAGAGGCTTAACCCAGAGAGCCACCCAGGTGCCCCTTAAAAGTAGCTTCATTTTTTTTTTTTTTTAAGATGCTATGTATTTATTTGACAGACAGATCACAAGCAGGCCGAACAGCAAGGGCGGGGGAGTGGGGGGAGGAGGGAAGCAGGCTTCCTACTGAGGAGAGAACCCAATGCAGAGCTTGATCCCAGAATGCTGGGATCATGACTTGGGCCGAAGGCAGAGGCTTTTAACCCACTGAGCCACCCAGGCACCCCAAGTACATAAGTATTTTTATTCTTAAAAATACCTACATATAGGGCGCCTGGGTGGCTTAGTGGGTTAAGCCGCTGCCTTCTGCTCAGGTCATGATCTCAGGGTCCTGGGTTCTCTGCTCAGCAGGGAGCCTGCTTCCCTTCCTCTCTCTCTGCCTGCCTCTCTGCCTGTGATCTCTGTCTGTTGGACAAATAAATAAAATCTTAAAAAAAAAAAAAAAAAATAACCTACATATACCCTGGAAAAAAAAATCCCTACATATATTTCACACACACATATATATGTATATATATATTTCTGCCCATGAGAAGGACTTTTTTTTTTTTGAAGATTTTATTTATGTATTTGACAGACAGAGATCACAAGTAGGCAGAGAAACAGGCAGAGAGAGAGGGGGTAGCTAGCTACTTGTTGAGCAGAGAGCCCAATTCGGGGCTGGATCCCAGGACCCTGAGATCATGACCTGAGCCAAAGGCAGAGGATTTAACCCACTGAGCCACCCGGGAGCCCCGAGAAAGACATTTTTTTAATTAAAAAAATTTTTTTAGTAAGAACATTATACTTAATTGCAGCTCAAATCATTTACAAATATTCATCCATTAAAATCATTTTTCCCTCCTGGTGTCATGGAAAAATGGATTTGTTCCTGACCTTCAACATCTCTCTGTCCTTAAATGGAGAACTGCTCCTGAGAGCCCCTCCTGCCCCCCAAGGTCAGTTCCAGATCTCAATTCTTCTGGGCTCATCAGTGACATTAGCCATAAATCTAATTAGCAATTCTATTCCAATCCCAAACCAGCTTCCTAAACTTCTCTTTCAGTGTTTAATTCGCATATTTACATAATAAAAGCAGCCTTTATAAGGCCAAAGAATATATAAAAGTAATTTAAATAAGTAGGCAGCAAATCCTGTTTGACTACAGTATATTTACAACTAAAGGATGTTATAAGGCACATCCTCTAGTAAATCCATACATTTCTGTGACAAATATGATACAGAATATTTTTAAAATTTAAAAATAATTTATAATTTAGTTTCAAAATACAAACAATTTTTTTGTTCATCGGAGTTGCTTTTCTATTTCTGTTCTTTTTTCCTTATTATTAATTTTCGGTATCTCATGAGGATGGTGACTGATAACACAATAATGTGCTAGGTAGGTAGAAAAAGCCAGGCTTTCACAAGGAAAACTTTATGTATCCAAAACACATACTACCAATGCAGTGTTTATTATAGTAACATTGCACTGACTTATGGGAAAGTGCTCCAGGAGACCAGTGTTCAAATTCCTATGCTAACACTGACTCAGGACTCCTTTCTCTCAACTGTTTAATGACTACTAACTTCCATTTTTTAATTTTACCTTTAAAATTTTTTGGAAATAATCTAAAGCATAGAGAAAAAGGTGTAAGTACAACACAAAAACTTTTCTTTTCCTCCTGGATCATGTGAGTACAAACAGCAGACGGGATGCCTCCTTGTCCTTCCCAAACACTTCCATATATTTCCCACCAGCAAGGATATTCTGTATAGCCACAGCACAGCCATTATAATGAGGAAATTCATATCCCTTCATTACTATTACCTCAGACCCCATTCAGCTTTTACCAGTTGTTCTAGAAATGTCCGTTGTGTTGAAATTTACCATTTTAACCATTTTTAAACCATTAATACATTCCCATTGTTGTCCAACCATCACCATCAACCATCTTGACTCTTTGATCTTTCCAAAATGAAACTCCATACCCATTAAACAAGAACTTACAAGGTTCTCCTTCCCCTGGCCCCTGGCAGCCACCATTCTACTTTCTGTCTTCAGGAATCTGAAATCTGACCAACACTAGGTACCTCACATAGGTAGGAGCATACAATATTTGTCCTTCTGTGTCTGGCTTATTTCACTTAGCATAATGTTTTCAAAGTTCATTCATGTTGTGGCTTGAATTTCTTTGCTCTCTCCTTTTTTTAAAGAGTTTATTTATTTGTTTGACAGAGAGAGATGAAATGAGAGAGAGGGAATACAAGCAGGAGGGGGAGTGGGAGAAGGAGAAGCAGGCTTCCACGGAGCAAGGAGCCTGATGCAGGGCTCGATCCCATGACCCCGGGATCATGACCTCAGCTGAAGGCAGATGCTAAACAACGGAGCCACCCAGGCACCCCAGAATTTCCTTTCTTCCTAAAGCTCAATACTATTCTCTTGTGTGTATATACTACATTTTGTTTATCCATTCACCCATTAATGGACACTGTTCTGTATTAATAATGCTCCTTTGAACAGAAATATCTGTTCAAGGTCTTGCTTTCAATTCTTTCAGGTTTATACTCATCAGTAGTATTGTTGGATCACGTTATAATTCTGTTTAATTTTTTAAGAAACTGCCATAATGTTTTTTTAATAAGATTTTATTTATTCACTTGACAGAGAGAGACAGAGATCACAAGTAGCAGAGAGGCAGAAAGAGAAAGGGAGAAGCAGGCTCCGTGCTGAGCAAAAAGCCGGACTCCCTTGGGATCAAGACCGGAGCCAAAGGCAGACACTTAACCAACTGAGCCAGCCAGGCGCCCCCGCCATAATATTTTTAAGAGTGCCTATACCATTTTACATTCCTGCCAGCAATACACAAAGGCTCCATTCTCTACATCATAACCACCACTTGTTATTTTCTGTTTGTTTGGTATTTTAAAAAAGATTTTATTTATTTATTTGAGAGAGAGAGAATATGAGTGCACGGAGCAGAGGGAGAGGAAGAACTCTAAGTGGACTCCTCACTGAGCACGGAGTCCTTCTCGTGGCTCAGTCTCAAGACCCTGAGATCATGACCTGAGCTGAAATCAAGAAGCAGATGCTTAACCCACTCAGTCACCCAGGAGCCCTTGTTGTGTTTAGTTTATTTATAATAGACATCTTAATATGAAGTGGTATCTCACTGTGGTTTTTGTTTTTGTTTTGTTTTGTTTTGTTTTTCATTGTGGTTTTGATTTGCATTTTGTAATGCCTTTTTAATCTCTTTCAGTCTGGAATAATTAATTCCTCAGTCTCTCCTTGGCATTCATGACCTTGATGTTTTGTTGTTGTGATTCTCCCAAATGACCCTGGCTCAAATAGAACTTTAATCACCACTCCCATAAATTCCAAAACCAATTCAAGATTCAAGAGCCAGGCTTCTTCCATCTTGTATCTTTGTCATCTTACAAGGTTTCCAAATGACCTTGAAACCTTTGAAGATTAGAGATATGCGGGGTTTTAAAAAACATTTTATTTATTTATTTATTTGACAGAGAGAGATCACAAGTAGGCAGAGAGAGGGGGAAGCAGGCTCCCTGCCGAGCAGAGAGCCTGATGCAAGGCTCAATCCCTGGGATCATGACCTGAGCCAGAGGCAGAGGCTTTAACTCACTGAGCCACCCAGGTACCCCTAGAGATATGCTATTTTACAGAATATTCTAAGTTTGGGTTTGCGTGATGTTTCCTAATGATTAGATGCAGATTATAGACTTTTAGCAGGAGTGTAAAAGAACTGATTCTGTATTCTCACACCTTCCTAACATGATTTTCATTTGTTTCATAAATTCAATTCCTTGATTTAGGCAGTGTCTGCCAGACTTCTCCACTATAAAGTTACTCTTTTTCCCTTTATAATTTTTATTTTAATTCTAATATATTTAACATACAGTTTTACAAAAAAAAAAAAAAACCCATACACTGTTATATTAGTTTCGGGTGTATTTATTAATAAACCTTAATAAATATTTTTTTTAAGATTTTTTTTTAATTTATTTGACAGATCACAAGTAGGCAGAGAGGCAGGCAGAGAGAGAGGAGGAGGAGGCAGGCTCCCTGCTGAGCAGAGAGACCGATGTGAGTCTTGATCCCAGGACGCTGGGATCACGACCTGAGCCGAAGGCAGAGGCTTTAACCACTGAGCAACCCAGGCGTCCCTTAATAAATATTTTTGAGTAATACTTGGACCCTATGTAAATGTGATATGAAATTATGCAAATAGTAAACTGTGAGGCTATGTTAATAAAATTTCCTCAACAAACTTTCAATTTGTTTACTTATTTTCTTAGTTTGGATTCATGGTTTTCTGTTTTATTCAGTGAGTTATGAGTTATAATCTGTTACAGTCATTATTTATTTTGATACTCAGGTTATTCCAGATTTGGCTATAGGGAGCTCATTCAAGCTGGCTTCTTTGATCTTTTAATGTATTAGCATCATTCTATGAGGACTTCCTTACTTCCTACACTAACAAGCTATTTCAGGCTCATCTTGTATTTTCTCTGCCTGAGCCTTAGAATCAGCCATTTCACCAAGGGGCACTAGTTCTTTTTAAAAGAGAAAAGCTAGGTGCTTGGGTGGCTCAGTGGATTAAGCCTCTGCCTTCAACTCAGGTCATGATCTCAGGGTCCTGGGATCAAGCCCTGAGTCTGGCTCTCTGCTTGGCGGGGAGCCTGCTTCTCCCTCTTTCTCTCTCCCTGCCTGTCTGTCTACTTTTGATCTCTCTCTCTCTCTCTCTCTGTCAAAAAAATAAATAAATAAAATCTTTTAAAAAATAAATAAATAAAAGAGAAGAGCATTTAGGGGGCCCTGTGTGGCTCAGTTGGTTAAGCGTCTGACTTCAGCTCAGGTCATGATCTCAGGGTCCTGGGATTGGCCCCTAGCCCTGTGTTGGGCTCTCCACTCAGCAGGGAGTCAGCTTGTCCCTCTGCCCATCCCCATGCTTGTTCTCTCTCTCTCTCTCTGCCCCTAGCCAAATAGGTGAATAAAATCTTTTCATTATTATTTTATTTTTTAAAGATTTTTTTGGTGGGGTGCCTGGATGGCTCAGTGGGTTAAAGCCTCTGCCTTCAGCTCAGGTCATGATCCCAGGGTCCTGGGTCGAGCCCTACATCGGGCTCTCTACTCAGCAGGGAGCCTGTTTCTCCTCTCTCTCTGCCTACCTCTCTGCCTACTTGTGATCTCTCTCTCTGTCAAATAAATAAATAAAAATTTAAAAATTAAAAAATAAAAGATTTTTTTGGTAAATAAAATCTTAAAAACATAAATAAACAAAAGAGAAGAGCATTTAAAAGCCAGGATCTGGGTGGGTGCTAGAGTGTTTGTTGCTGTTGGAGTGCTGTTGTTCGCAAGCCTCTCTGTGAGTAGGCCTAAGGAATATATATCTATTTATATCACACACATATACATATGCATAAATATATGAAGTGTGGCAGAATATGCCACCCCCAAATACACTACTTTGGTGGAAGGATTCTTTTAAGCGAAAGGCACTTAGAAAACAGCCGTTGCCGGAAGGGTACTGTGACTACCATCCTTCTTTTCTTCCTGAAAGCAGGAGATGAAGCCCCCATGTGAAACATGCTCTCCCTACATCCTCTCCCTGAGGATAAGAATCCTCAGCGATGGGGAGCTGAGGCTAAGAGAATTCTATACACACAGACCTTGTTAAGCTCCCGTGTGCCCTGTTGTAGACTTGGCTCCTGGCCACTGGGCAGCAGTCTGCCCTTCACGTCCACACTGACCCCTTCCTGGGGCTCTGGGGTACGTGTCTGATGTTGCCTCCACCTCCTCCTCTCCCTGGGGAGGCTCCAAAGCCCTGAATACATCCTCCTTCCCGTGGTTGACTGAAACCTCAGGGCCCTAGTGTGGATGTCCCAGCCTCTGCAGAGAAATGAAGTAAGGAGTATCTTTTACAAGAGGAAAGAAAGGTGCTGATTATGGTGGACTCGATGC
Source organism: Mustela lutreola (assembly GCF_030435805.1). Taxonomy (NCBI): domain Eukaryota; kingdom Metazoa; phylum Chordata; class Mammalia; order Carnivora; family Mustelidae; genus Mustela; species Mustela lutreola. Next base: position 97,972,713 of record NC_081299.1, on the reverse strand, counting down.
TTCTTTCTTCCACCAAGCCTTCTTAAGCTTTAGAAATTGTATCATGCAGTCTCATTCCCTGGATGAGGGAATTATTTTGAATAATTTGAATCACATTATTTTGAATGATATTTGATTCCATACACTCATGTGCATGGTTTATTTCCATTTCTCTTGAGACATGCGAAGCAGATATTTCTGTCAGGATGTGAGGATGATCTACTAAAATCAGTGACTTAAGAATACCACCTAACTGGGGCACCTGGGTGGCTCAGTGGGTTGAGCCGCTGCCTTCGGCTCAGGTCATGATCTCAGAGTCCTGGGATCGAGCCCCGCATCGGGCTCTCTGCTCAGCGGGGAGCCTGCTTCCCTGCTTCCCTCTCTCTCTCTCTCTGCCTGCCTCTCTGCCTACTTGTGATCTCTGTCTGTCAAATAAATAAATAAAATCTTTAAAAAAAAAAAATAAATTTAAAAAAAAAAAAAAAAAAAAGAATACCACCTAACTGGTACCCAGAAGCCAGAGCTATACAGTGAAGATAATATTCCATTCGGGCCCCACGAACAGAGACATACACATTCCCAAGATATTTGTCAGCAAAATCTGGAGTTTACTGGGGCCCTTTAAAATTACTGGCAGGAAATATAATCTTTAAAATAATGGGGGGAGGCACCTGGGTGGCTCAGTGGGTTAAGCCTTTGCCTTCGGCTTGGGTCACAATTTCAGGGTCCTGGGATCGAGCCCTGCATTGGGCTCTCTGCTCAGCAGGGAGCCTGTTTCCCCCTCTCTCTCTGCCTGCCTTTCTGCCTACTTGTGATGTCACTCTCTCTCTCTGTCAAATAAATAAATAAAATCTTTAAAAAAATAAAAATTAAAAAATTATTGGCAGATGAGATCATTGAAGCGAGTGATACTGCTGTCAGTATATTAGCAGATATTTGCTCTTTTTCTTGTTAATTTGGGAGGGCTGGGCAGAGTGAAGGTGGGAGGCAGGGAAGGGCATATGTAGTAATTTACCATTAACAGAAGGTGCCATAGTTCACTGAAAAAACAGAGACAAAAAATACACCCTGCTAAGATAAACTAATTCTTAATTAGGGCACCTGGCTGGCTCAGTGGGAAGAGTGTGTGACTCCCGATCTCGGGGTAGTGAATTTGAGCCCCACCTTGGGTGTAGAGATGAATGAATGAATGAATGAATGAAATGAACAAAAAATGAACAAAAATGTTCAAATGAACAAATAAATAAATAAATAAATAAACTCCTATCTTCCTTTAGGTTCCCCATATGTTTTAGTTACTTTCCCATAATTGCCTCTCTTTGTTCAATGTCATATATAAGCCCTTGCATTTTTGTCAATTCCTTGGGTCTTCATTTCCTGATGAAGGCTCCCATGTTATGTAAACCTTATATCAAATAAATCTGTAAGCTTTTCTCCTGTCAATCTGTCTTAAATCCATTTAATTCTGAGGCCCAGCCAGAGATGTGAAGAGAGTAAAAAAGTATTGCCTCCCTTTCATATACATGTGCATAAAAACACACATGTATGTTACTTCTTTCCTGCCTCCTTTCCTTCCTTCTTTCGCAATCTCTACACCCAGCATGAGGCTGGAACTCATGACCAGGAGATCAGGAGCCACACGCTCTTTGGACTGAGCTAGCCAGGCACTCCTGTCTATATTTACTTCCCTACTCTCTCTATATATTGACATCCCCAAGGACCAATAGACACCACAATTCCAACCCAGCATTGCAGAGTTCATTTTCATTTTTTCCTTCTGTATTTGTAGCTGAAGAGGGTGTCCTCACCCCACTGGGTCTCTGACATTTTATGACAGTCCCATTCCAGTACTGATGCCCCCCTTCACCCTGTTGGGCTATGCTGTGCTGGACTAACCCGTGTACTCAAGGCCGTACTCAAGGCTGTCCTCCCATTGGATTTCTTCCTTAACCTGCTCAGGATCCATCACTGGGCCTTCCTCTCATATGGATGCCTTCTCCATCCATCTTGGGCTCTTACACCAGGACTGGGCCATCCCCTTGTGCGCAGCCACCTTTCTCAGCCTGTTCTTCCTCTGATGTCCCATGCTGCGTACCCCTACCACCACCCAAGGGGGACAACTTCCTCACCCTGCTCTGGATTTTACTAGCTGTGCCGGGTGGCAACCCCTATGTAGACTTTTTTTTTTTTCTTAAAATTTTATTTATTTGAGACAGAGAATGAGAGAGGGCATGAGAGGGGGAAGGGCGGAGGGAGACGCAGACCCTCTGCTGAGCAGAGAGCCCCATGTGGGGCTCAATCCTGGAACTCCAGGATCATGACCTGAGCTGAATGCAGTCGCTCAACCAACTGAGCCACCCAGGCGCCCCCTTTTTTCAAACTTCTTGATGGCCCATTCTCCTGGGCAGAAGCCTTTCTCCTCACCCTGAGCCAACTTTGGCACCCTGCACAAGGCTGACCCCTCAACCCCTGGGACACCCCTGCCCAGTGTTCAACTCTCTGCTCTGAACCACAGCCCCTCAGGTATGGATACTTACATTGTTGAGCCCACTTAATGGCTTCTGGGCTGAATTGTTGGGGAAGGGTAGAGGAAAGGGAAAGAAGAGGAGCTCAGTGACTTTTTATTTATCAGTTGTGACAGACCATGCTGACTGCCTTCTCAGTACCCACTCTTCCCTCATCTTGTGTTTCTTGCAGCCGAAAGAATTCTAACTGCCCCACTCCCTTTACTGATGCCCCTTCTTTTAGCACAAGGTCTTGCTTCTTTCCAGAGGCTATGCAGGCTTTTCCTATTTTTCTTTATCCCCAAACCTGAAGCCAAAAAATTAGCTACATCTTCACAGTACTCAATTTCCTTTCCCATCATTTTGAGGCAATGGTATCCTTTCTCTTATCCTAGACTGATCTACTCATCTGTGTTCCACATCCTATTTTTCCCGCTAAAAATTTTCCTGTCTTTTCTTAATTTTCAAACTCTGGAATATCATTAGTTCTTTCTTTTAAGCATAAACATGGTCAGGTCTTTCCCTTCTTCTTCTTTTTTAAAAGATTTTGTTTATTTGACAGATAGAGAGATAGCAAGAGAGGGAACACAAGCAGGGGGAGCGGGAGAGGGAGAAGCAGACTCCCCGCTGAGCAAGGAGGCCAATTCCAGGCTCCATCCCAGGACCCTGGGATCATGACCTGAGCTGAAGGCGGACACTTTTTTAAAAAAAATTTTTAAAAAATATTTTAAAGATTTTTTTTTAAATATTTTATTTATTTATTTGACAGAGAGAGATCACAAGTAAGCAGAGAGGCAGGCAGAGAGAGAGAGAGGAGGAAGCAGACTCCCTGCTGAGCAGAGAGCCCGACACGGGACTCGATCCGAGGACCCTGAGATCATGACCTGAGCCGAAGGCAGTGGCTTAACCCACTGAGCCACCCAGGCGCCCTATTTTAAAGATTTTTTAAAAAATTTATTTATTTGACAGACAGAGATCAAAAGTGGACAGAGAAGCAGGCAGAGAGAGAGGAGGAAACAGGCTCCCTGCTAAGCAGAGAGCCTGATGTGGGGCTCTATCCCAGGACCCTGGGATCAGGACCTGAGCCGAAGGCAGAGGCTTTAACCCACGAGCCACTCAGGCACTCCAGACACTTTTTTTTTTAAAGATTTTATTTATTTATTGACAGAGAGAGACACAGCGAGAGATGGAACACAAGCAGGGGGAGTGGGAGAGGGAGAAGCAGGCCTCCCGCTGAACAAGGAGCCTGATGCGAGGCTCAGTCTCAGGACCCTGGGTTCATGACCTGAACCAAAGGCCAGCACTTAATGCCTTAGCTACCCAGTCGTCCCTGAAGGCAGACACTTAACCGACTAAACCACCTACATATTCCAAGTCTCTCTCTTCTTATAAACAAAATTAACCGTCCTCTGAGCATTTGGATTATGGGTATCAGAAAATACTTAACCTGTGCAAATTTTTGATCTAATAATTTTAAGAATCATTTTTTAATTTATCAAATATTTATGAGCACCTATGTGCCAGGCAATGTTAATAAGATGGTAATCAGAAATAGATATAATCTATTCATGAAGCCTATTCCGAGAGGCAAATATCAAGGTACTTGGGTTCAGTCACTAGAGCATGCAACTCTAACTCTTGATCTCAGGGTTGTGAGTTTGAGTCTCATGTTGGTCAGGGAGCACTTCAAAAAAAAAAGATCTTTACAAAAAGGAGACAAGTTTAAAAAAAAGAGAAAGGACACACCAATCAGATAATCACGCTAATGAATGCATTATTGCAAATTGAGAACTTAATGATAAAAGGAAACATTGTGTACTGTACATTTGCTAGTTTATATTCCAAACTTTCTATGTATTAATTTAATCACATAAAATTACGTATTATATGCAATATAATATGTATGTACTTTTATCACTATCTTACCCATTTGCAGATCATGAAACTTGGGCAGAGAGAGGTGAAGTAACCTGTCCAAGGTCACACAGCTAATAAGTAAGTGGTTGAGCTGGAATTCAAACCCAGATAGTCTGGTCCCTGCTTCTAACCATTATACTACACTGCTTCTGAAGGAAAGAAACAGGCATCTGTGAGAATATTTAAGAAGGAAAACTGACTTAAAGTTTATTTTTAAGTAATCTCTACACCCAACATGGGGCTCGAACGCAAGAGCCATGATTAAGTATTACACACTCTTCCAGCTGAGCCAGCCAGGCATCCCAGAAAGAAAACTGATTTAGACAGAAGCTTTCTGTGAAAATACTGCTTGAGCAGAGACCCCAAATTTGAGTAGGAATTAACTCTGCAAAGTGGATGGTGGTGGTAGGAGAAATGATCATTCAAGCTCGATGACATATTGTGCAAAGTCCCTGAGGCAGTATAGAGCGTGGGACAGTGAAGAAACTAAAAGGCCAGTGTAGGGCGCCTGGGTGGCTCAGTGGGTTAAGCCGCTGCCTTCGGCTCGGGTCATGATCTCAGGGTCCTGGGATCGAGCCCCGCATCGGGCTCTCTGCTCAGCGGGGAGCCTGCTTCCTTCTCTCTCTCTCTGCCTGCCTCTCTGCCTGCTTGTGATCTCTCTCTGTCAAATAAATAAATAAAATCTTAAAAAAAAAAAAAAAAAAAAAAAGGCCAGTGTAGCTACATTGCAAACAGCAAGGGGGAAAACAGGATGTCATCAGGCCAAATGAAACAGGGTCTTATAGGCCCTCAGGATTTTGTTTTTCATCCTTAAAGCAAGGGAAAGTCATGGAGATGAGGGTTCAGAAAGCAGGGATCAGTTTCTGTTTGAAAAGATGACTCTTACTGCAGTTTAGACAATGTGTTGCAAAGGAGTCACAAGTGCATGTGGGGGTGAGGGTAGTGGTATTTTGAGGGTGGTAAGTTGATTTAGGGTGGTAACAATGGAAATAGAGAGAAATGGTGGGATTTGGAGAAATATGTAGAAAGTCAAAATGACGGAACAGGGTAATAGGTTGGATGCGTGGCAAAAAAAGTTGTAGGTTTCAAGGATGACTCCCTCTTACATCCGATCTGTTAGTAAAAATCAATTAATTTTTCTTCTAAATGTCTTTCTTTCCAGCCCAACTAAGTGAATGGTAACAGGTTTTTTTTTTTTTTAATAGCTAGACTTCTTTTTTTTTTTTTTTAAAGATTTTATTTATTTATTTGACAGAGAGAAAGTGAGAGATCACAAGCAGGCAGGCAGAGAGAGAGGGAGAAGCAGTGTCCCTGTAGAGCAGAGAGCCCAATGTGGGGCTTGATCCCAGGACCCTGAGATCATGACCTGAGCCGAAGGCAGAGGCTTTAACCCATTGAATCACCCAGGCGCCCCAACAGCATTTTTTTTTTTTTCTTAAGATTTTATGTATTTATTTGAGAGAGAGTATGAGCAGGAGTGAGAGGGAGAAGGAATCTGAAGCAGACTCTGGGCTGAGCAGATCCTGACACAGGGCTGGATCTCACCACCGTGAGATCATGACGTGAGCTGAAACCAAGAGTCGGCCTCTCAACTGACTGAGCCATCCAAGCGCCCCAGTAACAGCATTCACTGAGGTAGGGACTGTGGAAGAAGATGAAGAGGTTTAGGGAGAAGATTACTGAGTCTTTGACATGATGAATTTGAGGTGCCTTTAAGACATTCATGTGGAGATATTAAATAGGGAGTTGTCAAGGTGGATCTAGATTTCAAAGATTAGACCTGGGCTGAAATTACACACTTAGGAACTATCATTGCATGCATGGCAAATAAAACTGTAGCATGGATGGGTTTGCCTAGGGGCGAAGAAAATGGATCGAGAAGATAAGTATTGAGAAAGTCTAACATTAAGTAAGAGTGAGAAGTGCAGGAAAGGGCGAACTTAGGCCTGGATGGTTTAACCCCCACACATTCCAAATAACGGCCTGTCTTTAGTCAAACTTGTGCTTGACTGACCCCCAGAAGATAGTATCTGAGTCCTTGAAATACTCTAATGAGAGTGTTTTGTATGCCTGAGGTGTGGGCCATGTTGTATCAATGACTTCTGCGGGCTGGAGACAACTAGCTGGGGTCAGTTAGGTGGGGACTCTATGCTTACATGACAGATCCCCAATAAAAAAACCCTGTCCACCAAGGCTTGGGTGAGTTTCCCGGCTTGGCAACCTGCGTGTTGTCACACATCACTGCTGGGAGAATTAATGCCTGTGCAATTCCACTGGAAGGAGACCCCTGGAACCTTATGTGTGCTTCTTCTTGGATTTTACTCCAAGTAGTATTTATCCCTCTAGTGATTTTAATTTGTATTATTTCACTGTAATAAACTATAACTATAAGTATAATAGCTTTTCTCAGTCCTGTGAATTCTTCTTTTCTGGTCATGGGGACCCTTGTCAAGGTCTGTAAAAGAGAAACAGCCATCTAAGAAGCAGTGGGAAAACCAAGAGAGTGTGGTTTCATGAAAGCCAAGGAAGTTAAGTGATTCCAGCAGGGGGACGGCCAATGGTGTGAAGATGTGTAAGGTTGGGGAATAAAATATGTCCACTGGATTTTAAAACATGGAGGTCATCGATGACCTTATCAAGAGCTGCTTTGTAAGTGATGGGAGTGGAAACAGGCCAGGGTAGGCTAAGGAATGAGAGAGATGTGAGGAGATACCTTTAGAGAAATAAACTGAAATTTGAAAAAAAGACTACATGTTAATTCCACCTGTATTTATAGTAGCAAAATATATCAAAAACAATCTAGTTATCTGATAACTTAATAGGAACCCTTCAAATTTATTTACTGAAAATTTTTACAATGGGTCTACTTGCTGAATCAGCAATTATATTTTAGAAATATTCAACAGAAATAATTATAGACATGCAAAGAATTATTCATCATGTTTATCACATTATTGTTTATAATAGAAAAAATGAAAACCTTATTATGTAACAACAGCTAATACATTACAATACACTCAAGTGATGGCAACTTATTGCCTAATTTGAGATGTATCTTTCAAAATTTTTTTGAAAAAAATAAAAAAAAAAAGATTTTATTTGCCAGAGGGAGAGCGCGTGTGCATACACAAGCAGGGGGAGTGGCAGGCAGAGGGAGAAGCAAGCTCCCCACTGGGCAGGACTCAGACTCCCTGGATCCTGGAATCATGACCTGAACCAAAGGCAGATGCTTAACCAGCTGAGCCACCCAGGCGCTTCTCTCTCTCTCTCTCTCTTTTTTAAGTTTTATTTATTTATTTGTTTGTTTGTTTGAGACAGGGAGCAAGAGAAAGAGCATGAGCGGTGGGGAGGTGTAGAGTCCCTCCTGAGCAGGGAGCCTGACATGGGGTTCATTCCCAGGACCCTGCCATCAAGACCTGAACACAAAGGCAGATGCTTAACCAATTGAGCCACCCAGGTGCCCCTCATTTGGGATGTATCTTACTGGTTGCAAGAATTAGAGATAATGTATATGAAATGACTTTGTAAATTATAAACTCCTGTTCAAATGTCTTGTTTATTACTGGGATTACTAATGCGCTCCTGGAAGGCCTTAGAAATATGGAAAAAAACAAGAGTTAGCAGTTAGGCTCAGCTCTGCCATCCGTCTCTTTTTTGTTGGTACTAGTAGTTCTCACATTCATTCAGACAACATAGAACCTAGAAGTTGAAGTACACTTTGAATAGCATCATGAAATGTTGACTAATGATCTTTATTATTTTTTCTTTGATTTTCAGCATCTTAAGCCTTATGAGTACATAATTTACAAATCTGTGCTGATGGTATATATCCTCTGTTTTAATCCTTCTAATGAGTTGACAAAAACACCATTATCTATATTTATATATATGTATATATATATACACACACACATATATATACACATGAATATATGTGAGTTCTACAGTTTTATGTGTTTGTGAATCGCTGTTTAAAGATAAACCTTTTTTTTAAAAAAATATTTTATTTATTTATTTGACAGAGAGAGATCACAAGTAGGCAGAGAGGCAGGCAGAAAGAGAGGGGGAAGCAGGCTCCCTGCTAAGGGCTCGATCCCAAGACTCAGGGATCATGACCTGAGCCAAAGGCAGAGGCTTTAACCCACTGAGCCACCCAGGTGCCCCATTCTTTTAATTTTTAAGTAAGCTCTACACCCAGTGCGGGGTTCGAACTCACAACCCTGAGATCGAGTCACATGCTCCACTGACTGAGCTAGCCAGGCACCCCAAGACAATCCTGAATTATAACTCAGTCTTACTTAGATAGTAAAGGATTCAAAAACAAAGTTTAACTTGCTATTATATGTCATGCTGATTTTTTTAAAAGATTTTATTTATTTATTTGACAGAAAGAGATCACAAGTAGGCAGAGAGGCAGGCAGAGAAAGAGGGAGAAACAGGTTCTCCACCAAGCAGAGAGCCTGATGTGGGGCTCAATCCCAAGACCCTGGGACCATGACCTGACCTGAAGGCAGAGGCCTTAACTGAGCTACCTAGGCTCCCCTGATATTTTTTTTTTTTTTAAGATTTTATTTATTTATTTATTTTACAGAGAGAGATCACAAGTAGGCAGAGAGGCAGGCAGAGAGAGAAAGGGGAAGCAGGCTCCCCGCCAAACACAGAGCCCGATGCGGGGCTCGATTCTCAAGACCCTGGAATCATGAGCAAAGGCAAAGTCTTAGCCCCCTGAGCCACCAAGGTGCCCCTGTCATGCTGATTTTTAAAAACATCTGATCTTACAGGTAATTTACAAAATGTGAGAAGTGTTAAATATTCTTTGACATTACACATAAACCACACTAAAATACCTTTCATTGAGTAAAAGGCAGCATTGTAGATACAGGGAATTTCAGTTGGCATAATTAAGACCAAAAGATAAATTGGACATTGCTACCTTATCTTCAGCACTGTAACAGCCCAATGAACACACATTGAAGGACAGGTGAGTCTTGCTCAGTTCTATGAAACAGTGAAGGCATTTCTTCAGTATTTAAATATATTAATATGACCAGTTATAGAAATCTAAATATAAAAAGCAATCTCCTTTGGTTTTGAGATGGCATTCACCATCTTTGTGAAGAGTTGAACGTTACTAATCAAGTCCAGTTATATCTTTTTTTTTTAAAGATTTTATTTATTTATTTGACAGAAAGAGATCACAAGTAGGCAGAAAAGGCGGGGGTGGGGGGAGCGGGGAGCAGGCTCCCCGCTAAGCAGAGAGCCCATGTGGGGCTCAAACCCCAGAACCCTGGGATCATGACCTGAGCCCGAAGGCAGAGGCTTTAGCCCACTGAGCCACCCAGGTGCCCCAGTTATATCTTTAGAAGGGAAAGGAGTGCTATCACTTGCTGAACTAGAGTTACTACCAAAATTTAAAAAGCTGATTGTATTAATTTAACCATAAGCCAGTTCTAGTTAAATCAGAACTGTCCAACAAAAATATTCTGTTAGCCATTCAAGATCAGAATTCTTGTGTATAAGATCAATTTTTTTTTTTTTTTAAAGTAAGGTCTACACCCAACATGGGGCTTAACCTCAGGACCCCAGTGTAAGGGCCTATTTAGCCAGAGCAGCTCCATCCTAACCGTGACCCCTCCTTCAGTGAACTTACTTAAAAACAAGTCCCGGAAACCAGTACCAGGTAACAAAGCCCAAATACAAGGGTGGGTCAGGCCAGGTGGGGGCGCATACTGTCTCCCTAGCTACCAAGGAGTATGCCCCCCCCTTTGGGTGCCCTTTGGGCACCAATTCTGACCAAGGTGATAGGCTAGTTCAAATATCTACTATAGTGTAAACTGTAATTCAATTGGTCACTTATGTGTGACCTAGCAGGACTGTGCAGCTTTCTCTGTGTTACAATCTCATTGGCCACCTGTGCGTGGCCAGGCCCAACCACACAGCCTTTGCCCTTAAAAGCTAGTCTGTAAGGCAGAGAGACGTTGCCTCTTTGCAAGAGACAGCCCTGGCTGGTCATTTGATTCTCAATGCTTGGTGTGAATTAAAGCTTTGCTTGACCTTCGCTTTGTATCAGTCTTGCTCCTTTGACCATGGACTCAACACCCAAAATCAAAAGTTGCATGCTGTTTTGACTGAGCCAGCCAGGTGTCCCTGCATGAGATCACTTAAAGTATGTTACACTTAAAAGAAGTCAGGCCATTTCTGTTTTGTAAGAAATAAGGCAGTGGCCAACTATTACTCCATACCTTTTTTGAGATACATTGTCAAGTCTGCCTTTTTTGCCTCTTAATGCTAGCAGATTATTTTTGTTCCAGGGATATCCTTCTTGGGATATTCTAAATATCTCTCTCCCCAGGTGAGGCCTTTGTTCTTCTTGGTTGTCAGGGTATCTGGGGGCCTGACGGGTCTTCTACCCAAACAGACCATGGAGATTTCTTGTGCTTGTTTTCCTTTCCCTCAGTGTGGTGCTGCGCTCACTTCTAGACAAAAATTTGCTCTTCTCAACATCACCCCTTTTTATTTCCTCTTTCAACAATTTGTATTAGGAAGGTCCCTTCTCTGAAGCTGGACATCCCACTAAATCCAAGGATAACTTGAGTCCCAGGTGCATGCACTTATGAATCAACACTGTTGAGAAGTGAACTTATTTATTTTTTAAAGATTTCATTTATTTATTTGACAGAGACAGATACAGCAAGAGAGAGAGCACAAGCAGAGGGAGTGGGAGAGGGAGAAGCAGGCTCCCTGCTGGGCAAGAAGCCAGATCATGACCTGAAGGCAGACGCTTAAGACTGAGCGACCCAGGCGCCTCGAGAAGTGAACTTTAAATCACAAAATTTCACCTTTAAGACCTGATGGCCTCACCCACTCATGAGTGTTAAGTATGACATTCAAGAAATGCTCCAAATCTCAATGGCAGTTCAGCATTCCTCTGCTGGCCCCCAGGCGCTCTTCTGCTCCTGCTATTGACCATGCTTGCTGGGCCCAAGAGCTGCAGAACCGGCCCTTACAAGTCTTCATGCTACTATGGGCCTGCTGCCTTATTGTCACAGACCTCCTGTGCCCAACCAATGGATTATGCTCTCACCATCACTAATTCATTTAATGTCATTTACTTCTAGTGCTTTTTCTTTTTTCCGGACAACTGGAAAGTTCCTTCCACTTCCGGTTACCAACAGTCTCAGGGGGTTTTCTCCATAGCAGAGCTGCTAGGCACCTACAGCTCTCCTTCATTTCAGAACTATTTTTCTCCTAATTCTTGTACAAGAGGGTCAAAGGTAAAAGGCAGCCTTAGCCAGGGGAATGGCTGGGGACAGCCTCTACTTATACCTACTGCTCAGTTTAGCCCTTAGCAGAATTTCTCTTTTTGAGATTTTCCTAAGGTACCTTTGTTTCTCCCTCCAGTTCAGTCCCCTTTAGGAACCTTTGGGTCTGCCTCCTTTATATTCATTTCAGATTTACCATGTGCCAGGTACTGTAAGCACTTTACAAATATTTGTCAACCTTAAGGTGGGTCATCTTAGGATGAAACACCTTTTTACAAATGAGGAAACTGAGGCAAGTTAACTAAGTTACCCCAAGTCACTACCAGCCATCTCATTAAGACAATCCCAATAACAACTTATTTCCCATGTTTATTTAACAAAATACAACATTAAAAAAAAAGATTTATTTATTTTAGAGAGAGAAAAGAGAACACAAGAGTGGGAGGGGCCGGGCACAGAAGGATAGGGAGAGAGAAAATCTCAAACCAATCCCTGGCTGAGCGCGGAGCCAGCCCAGAGCTGGATTTCACAATCCTGAGGAGATATGACCTGAGCTGAAATCAAGTGTTGGGAGGCTTAACTAACTGAGCCACCCAGGTGCCCCCAAAATAAAACATTTTCTGATGGATGTATTTCAACTGCATGGTGGTGTTTGTTAAATAATGTTTAACTTTATTTATTTTTTTAAAGAAAATATTTTATTTATCCATTTGACAGAGATCACAAATAGGCAGAGAGACAAGCAGAGAGAGAGAAAGCAGGAAGCAGACTCCTTGCTGAACAGAGTGCCTGATGCGGGGCTTGATCCCAGGACCCCAAGACCATGACCTGAGCCAAAGGCAGAGCTTTAACCCTCTGAGCCACCCAGGCACCCCAATAATGTTTAACTTAAATGTTCACTTTTAAATTGGATAATTTGAAATAACAATTTTAAAATGTCATTATTGCAAAATGTGGTAATTGCACTCTTTGCAACTACTCAGGTGCATGGTGAAGAATTTTACTGTCAACTACTTACAGTGTTTGAGAAAATAGTTTTTCAAGGTTCTTTTCAAAGGCATGGAAGTTTAAAAAATTGAGGACTATTTCTGTGTATGACCTGGCCCCCTTAATTTCCTTATGCTCATGTTCTACTACTCTGTCCCATATTCAAACCATTCAAGCCCCCCGACTCATTGCTGTTCCTCTAACAAGTCAAGAATCCCCGTCTGCCTCAGCTCATTTATACTTAGTTTGTTCCTCTCTCTGGAACACTCTACTTCAAGGACCACAATTATTGTTCATGTATCAACAGAGGCCTTCCTCAGTCATCTCTGATTTCTTTTACTCTTATTTTGTCTTTATAGCACTTATCACTCCCTAGCATATATTTACTGTCAATCAACTTATTGTCAATCTCTGTTATATTGCCAACTCCTAGAAGGCAGAGATCTCCTTTGCTTTCTGCTGTTAATTTCCAAAACTCTCCCTAATACATAGTCAGAGGACCATTATTTTTGCCCGAATAAATGAAAAATATTTCGAGGTGGCTTATTTTAAGGACTTGTGCAAGCTCAAAGAATAACAGTTCCTTGGCAACATTGTCAGAAGACGAAAGCACTTCATGATCCTAACGTTAAAACAGCCGCTGCGCAACATAAACATCCCGAATACTTGTTTTCAAATAAAGACAAACCTTTCTGAAAGCTGCTATCACCCATATTACTAGGGCATTTGGAACCCAACTCTCGCCAGGACACTAAGCGGGACTCTCAGGACGTAACATTGGGTAGATCCCGTGGCTCCTCAAACTGACGCCCAACTGATCCGCGGAAGCGACTTTTCAACATCCATCTGTCCTGCCAGCCCCACCACCCCCTCCACTTCCTGATGCAGGTCTGGGGTGTGGCTCTGGCATCGCCGCTTTGAAAAAGCTCCTCAGTTGGGTTTTCTGATACATAGCAACGTCTGAGAATCAATCACCTGAAGAAGCTAAAAATAGCTGTTAAAGAGTTTCTTCCTCAGGGGAGCTTTTCAGCCTATCTCTGGCAGGCCTCCAATGAGGGTGGGGGGAAAAAGGCCCAGTCTCACGGCTCCCTTGGGGCACAACCACCCAAAGGAACGCAGCTGGTTACGGCAGCAAGCCCCAGGAGGCCCGCACCTCAGAGCCAGGTTATAGCGTCCGACCCTGCAGCAAGCGAGGTTCGCGCCAGCCTCTGGGGACGGCGCCGCTCGGGAGACGCTGGCTCGAAAGGGACCGATCTGGCCTCCCATCCTACGCTTTCCCGCTGTGTCGGAGCTCGTTAACAAATGCCGCCCAAAGGCGGCTCAGCGTCAACGGCCACTGCTCTAAATGCTCCCAGCGAGCCGAGCAGAGGCAGCGTGGACCCCACTACACCAAGCCAGAGGTCGGAAGCGGAGGAGGGGACGATCCCGGCCGGCGCCCCAAGTTCCCGCCTCCCTCAGGAGGACGCCGTGCGTACGTGCGCGCACCGTGCCCGCCCTCTCTCAGCCGCGCGACGCGAGGGCGGGGGCGCCGCGTGCGCGCGCGCTCTCGTTCGTTCGCTCGCCTGCTCGCTCTCGGCTGCCGCTCTCGCTGCGGCTGCGGCTGGGGCTGGGGGCGGCGGCGGCGGCGGCGGCGGCGCGGGCGGCGGGCGGCGCGGGGCGGTCCGGCGGGTTCAAAGAGGAAAACATGGCGGAAAACAAAGGCGGCGGCGAGGCTGAGAGCGGCGGCGGGGGCAGCGGTAGCGCGCCGGTAACTGCCGGGGCCGCCGGGCCCGCGGCGCAGGAGGCGGAGCCGCCTCTCGCCGCGGTGCTGGTAGAGGAGGAGGAGGAGGAAAGCGGCAGGGCGGGCGCGGAGAGCGGCGCGGTCGGGCCCGACGACGGGGGGGTGTCCGCGGCCTCCTCCGGCTCGGCCCCGGCTGCCTCAGCCCCTGCGGCCTCAGTGGGCCCTGGAGTTCCCGGGGGCGCGGTATCGACGCCGGCCCCAGCTCCAGCCTCGGCTCCCGCTCCGGGTCCGTCGGCGGGGCCGCCTCCTGGACCGCCAGCCTCGCTCCTGGACACCTGCGCCGTGTGTCAGCAGAGCTTGCAGAGCCGGCGTGAGGCGGAGCCCAAGCTGCTGCCCTGCCTTCACTCCTTCTGCCTGCGCTGCCTGCCGGAGCCGGAGCGCCAGCTCAGCGTGTCCATCCCGGGGGGCAGCAACGGCGACATCCAGCAAGGTGAGCGGGAGGCCCTGCCCGAGGTCTGGGCCGAAGGAGATTTTCGGGGCCGAGGACGATCTGGGGAACGGAGGTGCTCGGGCCCAGTGCTGCTTGGAACGGCGCGATTCCGAGGGGTCTAAGAGATGAAAGACACGGCCTCGGGACAGTTTCCAGAGAAGGTGGACCGCCAGAGATAAGGGGAGGGTGAAGGGAGGGGTGCCGGCGGCGAGAGGCTGGGGGAGGGGACACCGGCTGCAAGGGAGGTTTGGGGTGTGCGGGTACTGGTCGGGAAGGCGTGGACTACGGCCGAGCGCTGGTTCGGGAGCTGGTGGACTCGTACCGAGGGAGGAGAGAGGGTCTGGGAAACCGATCCGAGGTAGTGTGGGAGAAAAGGCCTGCAGCGCGAGAGGTGTTGAGGGAATCGGTAAGCGGTAAGGGCTGTGAGGACGAATTGCTTTGGAGGGAAGGACTTGACCTGTTCGAGGCTAGGGAAGAGAAGGACTAGGAACCAAACAGAGGAGGGTAAAGGGTATTGGAGAGTTTGGGGCTGAGAGCAGCTGTCTGGTGGAAAGTAATTTTAGGGTGACATTGGGACGGAGTAACTCCGGACGCGAAAATAGGTTTGAAGGGCCTTCTTGCTTAGGGAAGTATCCCAAGGTTCAGGGGTGAAGGAGAAATGAACTTTGAAGGGAATTGGAATTCAGAGAAGCTGTGTTTCATTGTACATTAATGAGTCCCTAGTGTTCCAGACAGTGTGCTAGGATTGAGTAAAATACTGAGTGAAGAACTCATTCATAATCATATAGGTGAAACACAAACCCAGCGTGCGGCAGTGGCGGTGGGTACATGGTACAGTGGTTGTGACAAATCAAGAGAAGGTCAGGGGAATTTCATTGAAAAGGAAACCCTTGAGAAGGTTGCTGGAAGGGTGAGTTGCTCACTGGATTGGGGAGTTTTCAGGGCACAGGGTACTTTACACATCCTTGGAGCTAAAGGTTAACTAGTCATTATCAAACACATTAATGTTCCAATAGTGAAACGTACAAATATCCCACTAATGGGGTAGACATAAATAACTTCCCACAATTCAGGGTGTGTTTTGTTGTAAATTTATGAAAAACTTTAAAATTTCGAAACTCTTGAAATTTGCCACTGCAGGTAAGGGGTGGCTGACCTGTGCTAAAGGGTTTGGGATTCATCCAGTAAAGTATATCTTGTACAGTGTAGGCTAAAAGGAATCCCTGAAGGGCTTTTTTTTTTTTTTTTTTTTCCAAAAATTTTATTTATTTGACAGAGACCGTGAGAGCAGGAACGCAAACAGGGGGAGTGGGAGAGGGAGAAGCAGGCTTCCTGGGAGCTGTGAGCTCGATATGGGAATGTGGGGCTCGATCCCAGGACCCCGGTCATGATCTGAGCCAAAGGCAGATGCTTAACAACTGAGCCACCCAGGCGCCCCCCTGAAGGGCTTTTTTTATCAAGAGGATAAAAGAATCACATTTGTGATCCAAAGAGATCACTTGGGGGTATATTGAAGGGTCAGGGGAGGCAGGGCTGGAGGAGACAGGGCTGGAGGAATCTTTTTTTTTTTTTTTTTTTTAAAGATTTTATTTATTTATTTGACAGAGAGAGATCACAAGCAGGCAGAGAAGCAGGCAGAGAGGCAGGCAGAGAGAGAGGAGGAAGCAGGCTCCCTGCTGAGCAGAGAGCCCGATGCGGGACTCGATCCCAGGACCCCGAGATCATGACCCGAGCCGAAGGCAGCGGCTTAACACACTGAGCCACCCAGGCGCCCCAGGGCTGGAGGAATCTTGACAATAATATAAAAAAATGAGCATTTGGAATTAATAAATGACTGGTAAGAGGTTTTAAAGAAGGAAGTATTTTGGATTGGGGAAAAGGTGTGGACTTTGTGAGATACATTTGAGTTTGGATGTCTGCTTTATATGTCCCACTTGTGTTTTGGACAGATTAATTTTTCTTAGCCTTAGTTTTTTCAATTGTGAAATAAGGACAAAATTACCTACCTCATGGGGTTACTGATGGAATGAAGTGTGTAAAGTGACTAGTACATGGTAGTTATTAATGAAAAGGCAGCTAATTAATTAGTAGTAGTAACTAATTCTTGGTAGCCATGGGAATGTGGATAGGGGTGTCAAGATTGGTGTGGGGCAGACAGATGTGTCTAGGCTGAGTTCCAAGTTTCTTGTTTGATGGGTGGCAGTGCTATTAATGTAAATAAACGAATTCAGGAACAGAAGCAGTGTGTGTGTGTGTGTGTGTGTGTGTGTGGTGGAAGGAGGATATAATGATGGATGTTTTGGGTTTGAAGTATTATTGAGACATACAGGTAAGAGTGTTAGGTTAAGAATAAGGATTTGATTGATGTTGAACATACTAAGTGATAATGGGTGTATAGAGGGTACATAATGGGTGTATGACTAACTGCTTATGGCCTCATGAGTATAGTAGGACGTGTGAGATTCAGTGTTCTTGTGGGACCCTGGATTAGGTGAGAGATTTAGAGAGGACACAAGATGAAAATTGTGTTTGACTGATGTGTCTGAGGGACTTGAGGTTATGAAATTGGCTCCTTGTTATTTATGCAGGAGAGAGAGAGAGTAATAGTCTGTCAATTCGCTCTTCATTCTCCATTCTTTGTTTTTGCACTAGGAGCAGTAAGTAGATGGGACTAAATATTGTCATTTTAAGGTAATGTTGCTTTCCAGTCAGTACCTAAAACAAATTAAGTCTGGAAGTCACCATAGTTTAAATAGGGAATCTAGAAAATAATTTGTTTGTCTTAACTCCTGTGTGTATATCCTTTGCTTTGCTCTTTAAAAAAAGTAAGCCTGCTGTTCTAGAAGAGCACTGTGTTTGGGGTCAAGGGACATAGTTCTACAGTTGTTTTCTGTAAAGGAAGTTTATAATGTTTCTGTGTCTTAGTTTATCTCTATAATGTAGCTAATAGTTCTTTGCTATACTCCCTATATCTCATTAAGTCAAATGAAATAATAAATGGGAAAGTACTTTTTTTTTTTTTAATTTTATTTATTTAACAGACAGAGATCACAAGTAGGTGGAGAGGCAGACAGAGAGAGAGGAGGAAGCAGGTTCCCTGCTGAGCAGGGAGCCTGATGTGGGGCTCGATCCCAGGGCCCTGGGATCATGACCTGAGCCGAAGGCAGAGGCTTTAACCCACTGAGCCACCCAGGCGCCCTTGGGAAAGTACTTTTATAAACTGGGAAATGCTTTGCAAATATACGGTATTATGGAACACTGGTTCCTTCTCTGGTCTAGGGAGTCATAACTGGTAACTTAAGTCAACATGTTAAGTGGTTTTGAAACGACGACAAGTGCATTATCCTTCCTATTAACTGGCCTTTTTTCTGTTCCTCTAACACACCAAAGTTATTCACACTTTTTAGCTGTTCCTTCTAGATCAGTGGTTCTTCCAAGTGTGGTTTCTGGACCAGCAGCATCACCATCATCTGCGATCTTGTTAGGAATGCAAATTCTTGGGCCCCACTCCAGACCTTCTGACCAGCTGTCTGTTTTAACAAGTCCTCCCCCAATATGAATATCTCCCACCAGAATAGTACATTTGTCACAGTTGATGGACCTGCATTGACCTATCATAATCATCCAAAGTCCATAGTTTACATTAGTGCTCATTCTTAGCGTTTGTACATTTTGTGGGTTTGGAAAATGTATAATGACATGTATCTATCATTATAATATCATACAGAGTATTTTCATCACCCTGAAAATCCGGTGCCTGGCTATTTTTAAAGTAGTCCCCCAGGTCACTCTGTTACTTACTATTTTTTTTTCTTTATAGCACAGCTAAAATTTAAAATGTTTTGTTTTTATTTACTCGTTTATCTGTTTCCTACTAGAATATTGTAGAGCAAATATTCATTATCTTTTGAATGAATAAGAATCACCTGGAGAACTTTTCAAAATGCCATTTTGGGAGTTTCAGAAACTCAGTTGATTTGGGCATGATACTAGGAATCTCATTTTTTTTTTTTTTTTAAAGATTTTACTTATTCATTTATTTTAGAGTGTGCTCATGAGAGCAAGGGGAGGAGCAGAGGGAGAGGAAGAGAGAGAATTTCAAGCAGACTGCATGCAGATCTGATGCGCAGTGCAGGGCTTGATCTCAGGACCTTGAGATCATGACCTGAGCTGAAATCAAGAGTCAGATGCTTGGGGCGCCTGGGTGGCTCAGTGGGTTAAGCCGCTGCCTTCCGCTCAGGTCATGATCTCAGGGTCCTGGGATTGAGCCCTACATCAGGCTCTTTGCTTAGTGGGGAGCCTGCTTCCCTCTCTTTGTCTCTCTGCCTGCCTCTCTGCTTTCTTGTGATCTCTACCTGTCAAATAAATAAATAAAATATTAAAAAAAGACTGAGCCACCTAGGCATCCCTAGGAATCTCACTTTTTAACACGTACCTCCTGTGACTCTGATTCTGGTACCAACTATACTTTGAGAAACATGGATTTAGATTTTTTTTTTTAAGATTTTATTTCTTTGAGAGAGAGAATGAGAGAGAGAGAGCACGAGAAGGGGAGGGTCAGGGAGAAGCAGACTCCCTGCTGAGCCTGATGCAGGACTCGACCCCAGGACTCCAGGATCATGACCTGAGCAGAAGGTAGTCGCTTAACCAGCTGAGTCACCCAGGCATCCCTGGATTTAGCTATTTGGATAAGAAAGGCTGATCTATTTACTGCTGAAGTATTTGGAAAATCAAAATAGATAAATCAGTTAATACTTGTTGAATCTCAACAGTAAGCTTTTAAAAATGCTTTGTGACTTTTAAAAAATTCTGTTTTAGGTTGAGTTCAAATAGCTGTCAGTAGTGGGTATGTATAGATCTGTAATGTATAGTGTGTGTATAGATCTTGTAATAAAAATACAAATTTGTATTGATGCATCCGAACAAACTCTCAGATGAACTTTTGAAAGGAATGAGAACTTCATAGTAGGGCATATCAAGACAGCATGGTTTTATGCATAAAGAACTGGATTGAGAATAACTTGCATCATGTTCTGCTGTTAATTGGTCTGTGACCTTGGCTAAAGCACTTTACAGCCTCTTCAGGTTCTCTGCAGTATGAACAGTTTGATTTCCTATCCTGTAAAATTCTATGATTGTATTGTCTTTTATGCTAACTTTTTGTATGTACATCACTTTAGTACTCTTATTTGTGGGAAATGATGGAAGAATCAGCATGGAAAAATTCTATTTCTGAACCTTCAGCTTGTTGTGAAAAGTCTGAGATGGCAGCCTTAAATGGGATAAGTGGTAAGGGATACCTCTGAGTGTAGTGTGAAGAACACCTTCTCAGAATAGTTCTGTGTTTTATCACAGAACATGGTGAGCCACTCTGGGGAGTTGTCTATTGGAGCCCTTGAAAATTCTTGCCCCAGGAGTGTATATATACTATATGGCAATTTGCTAGTTCTGTGGCTTATCTATTTGGGATTTTTTTGGGTCCTACTTTCTCTGATGACCTATTTACATAAACAGGCTTGAGTTTTCGAATGATAATATAGTCATCAGCAAGCATCCATTAAAGATGTATTAAAATTGGGGCGCCTGGGTGGCTCAGTGGGTTAAGCTTTTGCCTTCAGCTGAGGTATGATCTCAGGGTCCTGTGATGGAGCCCCACATCAGGCTCTCTGCTCAGAAGGGAGCCTACTTTCCCCTCTCTCTTTCTGGGCCTGCTGCTCTGCCTACTTGTGATCTCTTTCTCTCTCTGTCAAATAAATAAATAAAATCTTAAAAAAAGATGTGTTAAAACTGAAATACTTTAGTGGTTGGTTAAGTGGTCTGTGGTTGGTTAAGTGCACACAATTTAAGAGAGTACCTGAATTCATTTTTGAGCTTCACCTTTTACTATTTGAATGTCTATGAATAAGTTACTTAACATCTGTAAGTTGAGAGTAATATTTACACCTACTGCATAGTGTTATTGTGAGGATTCAATGAGTTAATACATTGTAAAGTGCTTCATATAGTGCCTGGCACATGGTAAGACCCCCAAAACAATTATTTCTGTTGTTTTCCAGTTGTCTTTATGACTACCTGTATTCAGTAAGCAGAAAGAAGAGGAAGGAAGGTAAATTGTTGTCATTTTTCTAGGCTTTTCTGACATCTAGTAATATATATATAGCACACCTGACAAAGTCCTTTGCATTCCAATCTTGCCAGCTACTTAAAATTTATAATGTGAAAACTTGTGAACTAATGTTGTAAGACCTGTCTTTATGAGGTATGCTATCCATCAAAAATTTTAGAAGAATCTAACTGGTTTTTATTTCCTTATCTATATTCTTAGCAGACACTAAATGAGAATACCTTAAAGTAGTGATTCTCAAAGTTGGTCCTTATAATCTTGAGGGGATTACTCTTATATGCCTTGAGACATGGGCAAAGTTAAAACTGTTTCCATAATAATACTTATTCATTATTTGCCTTATTCACTGTTTTGATGTTTATGTTAGTGATGCAAAAGCAGTGATGTGTAAAACTGCTGGCACCTTACCCAAACCATAGTAAAAGTCATTGTATCTTCACCACCATACACTTAGAGTAAAAACAAACAAAACAGCAAAAAAATGCGCTAGTTTCATTTGTTTTTGATGAAGCATTAGGACATTTTATAGAATCTTGATTTTTAATAATTCTGTGTGATGGAATGGGAAATGTGCATAAAATGCTTTTGCTGCAGACTGAAGTATAAAAAAGTACTTGTACAGTTGTTTGAATTCCAAGCTGAATTAGCTTCTTTATTTTCATGGAAAATAACTTTTACTCAAAACAGTGATTGACGAGCTATGGTTTTCAGACATGTGTGTTTGGCAGCCATTTTCTCAAAAATGACTGAATTGAGCCTGTCAATTCAAGGAAAAAAACTGATATATGTTGCCAGTGATAAAAAAATTGAGCTTTTAAATAAAAATTAGAATTTTGAAAAAAACTTGTATGTGCAACTATAAGTTTGATTGCTACTCAGTATTTAAAGGCTTTTCTGATGAGATTGGTAGTGTAGGAAAGTATCAGTTTTTTAAAAAGATTTTATTTATTTATTTGACAGAGAGAAAGAGAGCACAAGCAAGGGGAGCAGGAGAGGGAGAAGCAGGCTATCTGCTGAGCAGTGACACCCCTCCCCGGCTCCCCAGGACCCTGTGATCATGACCTGAACCAAAGGCAGTGCTTGACCGACTGAGCCACCCAGGCACCCTCAGATTTTTTTTTTTTTTTTTTTTTTTTTGATAATGTGCAATGAAATGTCAACATTTGGAAGCTCTACACAGTGAACCAGTATTTTCCATATGACTAGTTGACCAGTGCAGTGCATTGTGTTACAAAATCATGCAAAGGAAAGAGATTCAAAGTGTATAACATAAAGCAGACCAGTAGATTTTAATGTAAGGGAGTAGTTAAAGTTAGTAATTTCTCCTGACATTTAAGAAATAAATACACTTTAGGGGAGGGTGGTAGGGGATGTTTAGTCAGTTAAGGATCCAACTCTTGATTTTGGCTCAGGTCATGATCTCAGGGTTGTGAGATTGAGCCCCATGTCTGGCTCTGAACTATGTGTAGAGCTGCTTAAGATTCTTTTTCCCTGGGGCACCTGAGTGGCTCAGTTGGATAAACAGGGTCCTGGGATCAAGGCCCGCATGGGCTCCCTGCTCCCTTCTCCCTCTCCCTTTTGCTGCTCTGCCTGCTTCTGCTCTCTTGCTTTGTCAAACAAATAAATAAAATCTTAAAAAAAAAAAAAAAGATTTTTCCCCTCTGCTCCACCCCACCCTTCTGCTCATATATACACAAACTCTGAAAAAGAAAAGAAAAAAATATATACTTTATATACACACACACACACTTTATGTATACACACACACACACATATATATATAAACATTACATACACATATACATATATTTATATACACACACATTTTGAAAATTTTGAGTAGTCTCTATGCTCAGCATGGGCTCAAACTCATGATACTGAGATTAAGAATCGCATGCTCTGGGCACCTTTTTGGCTCAGTTAAGTGTCTCTCCTTTTGGCCTAGTTCATGGCCCTAGGATCAAGTCCTGCATCAGGCTTCCTGCTCCATGGGGGGCCTGCTTCTCTCTGTCCCTCTGCCTGCTGCTCCTACCTGTGCGCAGGTGTGCGCGCTAGCATTTGTGCGCGCGCGCTCTCTCTCTCTTTCTGTCAAATAAATAAAATCTTAAAAAAAAAAAAAATCACATGCTCTGCCAACTGAGCCAGCCAGGTGCCCCACTCTTTAAATTTTGTATTAGAATCAAACAATATCCACTTTGTTGTTTGAAAGGCCATTAAAATAATCTTCCCTTTTTTAAAATGCATAGCTTTTTTCTTCATATTCTTCAATAAAACGGTCTGTCACAACAGTTTAAATGCAAAAGCATATATTCAGCGATCTGAATATATTAATTAAACCGGACATTAAAGAGATTAAAAAAAATGTAAAACATTGCCACCCTTAACCAAAACCTTTTTGTTTTGGAAAATATAGTTATTTCTCATAAAATTGTTGTTTAAACATGCAGTGGATTTATTTTTACATGAACTAACAGACCCTTTAATTTTAATAAGATGAAATTTTATCAACTATTACAATATTAATATTCTAAAATTCTCAGGTTTTATTTCTAATATTGCACATATTGATGGATAAACCCATCTAAACAAAAACTCTGTGAGATCCTCAGTAATGTAATAGCAATAAACAGATCCTGAGACCAAAGAAGGACAATAAGAAAATCATAATGTAGTTGTTGGGAGGAATGTCAGATCATAGGCTAGTGGAAGGTGGCAAATTCTTACTTCATACTGAATAACTGAAGTTGACATTTTTTAAAGAGCTCACTATGAGTCTCTTGATTTTATATTATTTTATTTTTTCATATTTATGACGGGTTGACAGATCTATCACTTTACTTTCCTGAGGCCAGGTTCAGAGTTGGGTTCATGGTGTTCGATACGTTACCTATGACTTTGTTGTGGCCAGAAACGGAACCTCTCTGCCTAGCCAGCTTCTGGAATGGACATTAGTCCCAAAGGGAAGTGGGGGAAGAAGAAAACCATGGATTGAGTGAACATTAGATGTATCATTCTTAGGAAAATGTTTGAAGCCTATGCCTTAGGCATAGGTGAATAGCAGGAATTATGTGGTACTAATGAATAATACTTTTTGAATGCTTATTATATGTAATTTATGTTGCACTTTTGTGAATTATTTGTCTTTATGCCTTCTGTTTTTCTTTAGCTTGCTCACATTTTTAAAAATTTTGATTTACAAGGATTTTGATAAGTTCTGTATACTGATCCTTTGTTGATTATGTAAATTGAAGATTTATTCTAAGCCCACTATGGCTTTGTGTGGTAGCCAGCTTCCAAGATGGCCCCAGTGTTCCTCTCTCCTGGTATCACATCCTAGAGTCTCCGCTATAGTGACTCAGAACTGCTCCGGGTGACCAAGAGAATACAGTAGAATTAAACAGTGAGCTAGGTTATTAAAGGCACACAGCCTTTTCCTCACTCTTTGGTTCCCTTGTTCTAGATGAAAACAGTTGACACTGTGGCAATCCTGTAAAGAGGCCCAAGTGGATAGGAACTGAGGCCTTCTGCCAACATCCAGCACCAGTTTGCTAGCCATGTGAATGAGCCACTTTGGAAGTGGATTCTCTAGCATGGTCAGGTTTTCAGATGACTGCAGTTTTGGCTTACATTATCACTGCGGCCTTGTTAGGGGCCCTGAGCCAGAACTACTTGTCAAGTCACTCCCAAATTTTTGACTCAAAGAAACTGTGAGATAATGTGTTGTTTTAAGCCACTAAGTCTGAGGGTAATTTGTTATGCAGCAATAGATAACTAATACACTTGACTTTTTTCCCTGTTTTTTTTTCCCCTTTTACTGTAGCTTTATAATAAGCAATAAGCTTTGTTATTCATTTAGGTAATTTTACTCTCTTCCACATATACCTTGTTCATCTTCAAGATCTTCACTGAGTTGACTTTTTGCTCTCACACACTTAAAAAAATTTTTTAGAGAGACACACACACAGCAAGCTGGAAGGAACAAAGTGGGAGGGAGAGGGAGTAAGAATCTGAAGTGGACTCTGTGCTGAGGGCAGAGCCCGATGTGGGGTTGGATCTCCCACGGCTTGACCTGAACCGAAGGCAAGAGTGGGATGCTTAACCAACTGAGCCACCCAAGTGCTCTGCTCTTACACATTTTAGAATCATGTGATTCTTATTTTTGAGGTATTATTTTACTGCTGCTTGGTTCTTCTTCTTCTTCTTTTTTTTTTTAAGATTTTATTTATTTACTTGAGAGAGAGTGAGAGAAAGAGCTTGAGAGGGGAGAAGGTCAGAGGGAGAAGCAGATTCTCTGCCGAGCAGGGAGTCTGATGTGGGACTTGATCCCAGGACTCCAGCATCATGACCTGAGTGGAAGGCATTTGCTTAACCAACTGAGCTACCCAGGTGCCCTGATTCTTCTTACTCTTGATCATAGTGGGTGGTGTCTACCAGTGTTTCATAGTTTGGGACTGTGAGCATGTTTAGCAGGGCTATCCAGACCTGGCTTGTGGGAACCAGTCTCCTAAGAGTATTTTGCCTTTGCTTCTGTGAGGTGCCACCAATGCAAAATCACAAGAACTGCCAGATGTTGATTTAGGGTGTACTTTACTTTATGGGCTTACCTGTATTTGGAAATTTCTCAGGAGAAAATTTTCCTTCCTTTGAACCCAGGCAGTGACAGACAACTTAATTTCTAGGTTATTGGTCAGATTTATTTTCTTTTATTTAAAAAAATTTGTTAATTTGAGAGAGAGTGATTGAGAGAGAGCACACAGGAACAGGGGCAGAGGGAGAAGCAGACTCCCTGAGAGTCTAAGGCGGGGCTCTGGGATCATGACCTGAACTGAAGACAAACTCCCTGTCACTGAGCCACCAAGATGCTCCAATATTTATTTATTTTTTTAATTTTTACTATTATTATTTGCTTATGCATCTTTCCAACTAAGGGTATAATTATTCAAGCCTAAGGGTCTTGGTTTTAATTACCGTATACATCCCTAGCCTCTCATGTTTTCCTCCTTTGTTTGTTCCCTGTTTCTTCATCCTAAGAAAGATCGTTGAGAATAAAATTTTTGAGCCTTTGCTTTTTTTTTTTTTTTTAAGAGATTTTATTTTTAGGGGCGCCTCAGTGGCTCAGTGGGTTAAAGCCTCTGCCTTCCGCTCAGGTCATGATCCCAGGGTCCTGGGATCGAGCCCCGCATCGGGCTCTCTGCTCAGTGGGGGGCCTGCTTCCCCTCCTTCTCTCTCTGCCTGCCTCTCTGCCTGTTTGTGATCTCTGTCTGTCAAATAAATAAATAAAAATCTTTAAAAAATAAAAAAAAATAAAAAAAATTTTTTAAAGATTTTTATTTATTTATTAGTCAGAGAGAGAGAGGGAGAGTTGAGCACAGGCAGACAGAGTGGCAGGCAGAGGCAGAGGGTGAAGCAGGCTCCCTGCCGAGTGAGGAGCCCGATGTAGGACTCGATCCCAGGACGCTGGGATCATGACCTGAGCTGAAGGCAGCCGCTTAACCAACTGAGCCACCCAGGCATCCCAAGAGATTTTATTTTTAAGGAATCTCTATACTTAACATGGGGCTTGAACCCACAGCCTAAAGATCAGGAGTTGCACCCTCCACCAGGTTGAGCCATCCAGGTGCCTGGAGCCTTTACATTTTTTTTTTTTTTCCCCAAAGATTTATCTGTTTGGGGCACCTGGCTGGCTCAATGGGTTAAGCCGCTGCCTTTGGCTCAGGTCATGATCTCAGGGTCTTGGGATCGAGTACTGCATCGGGCTCTTGGCTCAGCAGGGAGCCTGCTTCCCTCTCTCTCTGCCTGCCTCTCTGCCTACTTGTGATCTCTGTCAAATAAATAAATAAATAAAACCTTAAAAAAAAGATTTATCTATTTATTTGAGATGGAAGTGGGGGAGGGGCTGAGGGAGAAAGGGAATCTCAAGCAGACTCCCTGCTGAGCATGTAGTCAGATGCAGGACTGGATCTCAAGACTCTTGAGATCATGACCTGAGCCAAAACCAAGAGTTGTAGATACTCCCTGAGGCTCTCAGGTAGCCCTGACCTTTGCATTTTTGATGTTCTCTTTTATTTTTTAAAAGGTTTTATTTATTTATTTGACAGAGAGAGAGCCGCAGGCAGAGGGAGAGGGAGAAGCTGGCCACTACTGATCAGTGGGGCTCTTATCCCAGGATCCTGGGATCATGACCTGAGCCGAAGGCAGGTGCTTAACTGACTGAGCCACCCAGGCACCTCAATGTTCTTTTTATTTTTATTCTTCTACTTAAATGGGAGCTTGACTAGATATGAAATTTTAGGTTAAAAATTTTTTTTTTCTCCGAACTTTGAAGATAACCTCTTTTCCAATATTTTAAGAAATCATTGTTGGTGATACTGGTCTGATTTTGCTTCTTTGTATGACCCCAGTTGGGTTTTGTTTGTTTTATTTACCTCTTCCTGGAACTTTTTAAGAATTAAACAAAAAAAAATTTTTTTAATATAATTAATTTATTTATTTGACAGAGAGAGAAATCACAAGTAGGCAGAGAGGTAGGCAGAGAGAGAGAGAGAGAGAGAAGCAGACTCCCCGCTGAGCAGAGAGCCCGATGCAGGGTTCGATCTCAGGACCCTGAGATCACTCCGAAGGCAAAGGCATTAACCCACTGAGCCATCCACGCACCCCCTCTCAATTTTTTTTTTTTTTTTTTTTTTTTTTAAGTAATCTCTATACCCAGTGTGGGGCTTGAATTCGTGGCCCCTAGATGAAGAATTAACATGCTCCACCGACAGTGCCCCTCTGGAACCTTTTAATATCTGCTTATCCTTTTTTTTTTTTTTTAAGTTTTTATTTAAAAAAAATAGAGAGAGAGAGAGAGAGAGGAGCGCATGAGCAGGGGGGGAAGGCAGAGGGAGAAGCAGACTCCCTGCCAAGGAGGGACCCCGATTTGGGGCTGGATCTGAGGACCCTGGGATCGTGACCTGAGCTGAAGGCAGATGCTTAACTGATTGAGCCATCCAGGGGCCCCATCCTTGTTCTTAAATATAGGGTGTGTCTCTATTGATTATTTTCCCTCTTTTTTTAATTGTTTTTTTAAAAAAAAAGTTTACTGTGCTTTTTCTGTTAGTCTCATAATCTTTATTTATAATAACAAAATTTTAAACTTTTTAAAAAAAATTTTATTTATTTGACAGAAAAAGACAGTGAGAAAGAGGGAACACAAACAGTGGGAGTGGGAGAGGAGGAAGAAGGCTCCCCACTGAGCAGGAAGATGCAGGACCCTGTGATCATGACCTAAGCCAAAGGCAGATGCTTAATGACTGAGCCCGCCAGAAGCCCCTCAAATTTTAAAACTTATTATTATTTTTTTAAATAAGGATCCCTCCTTTTCTTCTCCCTCTGCTCTTTCTGGAACTGTTACTGTTTGGATGTTAGCCTTTGAGGGGTCACACTCTCTCCTATCTTTTTTCTTAGGTCTTCCTTCTCTTTGTTTTCTTCTGCAGCTGATGTTCTGAAAGACCCCCTTGACTTTATTTCTTAACTTTTCCTTGATATCTTGATCTTTTTGTCTTAGAGGCTTCTTCAGTGGATAATCTTTGGTTCTCTTCCTGCTTGAGTGAGGCACTACAATTCTGATTGAGGGTTCTGTGTTTGTTAATTGTTGGACTTCACCTTTTTTTTTTTTTTTTAAAGATTTATTTATTTATTTGACAGAGAGAGAGATCACAAGTAGGCAGAGGCCAGAGGCAGGCAGAGAGAGGGGGAAACAGGCTTCTTGCTGAGTGGGGGAGTCTGATACGGGCCTCAATCCGAGGATCCTGAGGGCTGAAGGCAGACGCTTAACCACCTGAGCCACGCAGGCGCCCCTGCACTTCACTTTAGACGAAGAGTTGGCAAACTATGGCCGAAGGGCTGAATCTAGCCTGCTGCCTGTTTTTGTATGACTGATGAGCTAAGAATGATTTTTACATTTTTAAGTGTTTGGAAAAAAAATCAAAAGAATATTTTATGACATGTCAAAGTTATATGAAGTTCGAGTTTGTGTTTATAAATAAAATTTTTGGAACAAAGCTGAGTGTTTATGTATTTTCTAACTGCTTTCACACTACAGTGGCAAATGACTAGTGACAAGGACTATGTGTACTCATTGCTCTGTGCTTCTGTGTGGTGCACTACAAATTGCAGTGATGCAGTTACAACTTGTTAGGCATATGTGTGGCTGTTGCATGACACACACAAAATTTTTTTTTAAGGTTTTTAAAATTTATTTGACAGACAGAGATCACAAGTAGGCAGAGAGGCAGGCAGAGAGAGGGGGGGAAGCAGGCTCCCTGTTGAGCAGAGAGCCGGATGCGGGGCTTGATGCCAGGACCCTGAGACCATGACCTGAGTTGAAGTCAGAGGCTTATTAACCCATTGAGCCACCCAGGCGGCCTATAAAAATACCTTTTTTAGTTATATGTGCGTACCTATCATTTCGAACAAGAAAAATAGATTTCAAATGTCACACTTTTTTTTTTTTAAGATTTTATTTATTTTGTTTGTCAGTGAAAGAAAGCACAAAACAGGGGGAACGGCAGGCAGAGAGAGAGAGAGAAGCAGACTCCCCGCTGATAAGGGAGCCCGATTTGGGACTCGATCTCAGGACCCTGGGATCATGACCTGAGCAGAAGGCAAACTGGTGCCCCAGTTTTTTACTTTTTAAAAAATCTTTTAGTTATTTTGGGGGTGCCTGGGTGACTTAGTGGGTTAAAGCCATGGGTTAAAGCCACTGCCTTCAGCTCATGTCTTGATCCTAGGGTCCTGGGATGGAGCCCCACATCGGGCTCTCTGCTCTGTGAGGATCTGGCTTCTTCCTCTCTCTCTCTCTCTGCCTCTCTGCCTACTTGTGATCTCTGTTTGTCAAATAAATAAATAAAATCTTAAAAAAAAAAAATCTTTTCGTTACTTGAGAGAGAAAGAGCATGAATGATGAGGCAGTTGGGAGGCGGAGAGAGAAGCAGAGCAGGGAGCCTGTTGTGGGCCTTGATCCCAGTGGCTTGATCCGAGGACCTTGGGATCAGGACCTGAGCTGAAGGCAAGACACTTAACTGACTGAGCCACCCAGGCACCCCTAATTTTTAACTATTATGAATGTGTTAATGAAGATCTACTTTATATCTCTCTTTTAAAAATTTTTTTGGTAAAGATTTTATTTATTTGAGAGAGCGAGCGAGTGTACAGGGTGGGGAGGGGTGGAGGGAGAGGGTGAAGAAAGGAATCTCAGCAGATTGCACTAAGTGCTGAGCCTGAGGCGGTGCTGGATCCCACAACCCGGAGATCTGAGATCCTGACCTGAGCTAAAACCAAGAGTCTGACACTAACTGACTGAGTCACTTTTAACATATATCTTGAATATATGCACACATTTTCTCTTGGTTATGTATATTAGAGTGGATGTGCTGTGTCATAATAAAGTTGCACATAAGTTCAGCTTTACTAGATATTGCCAGTTTTCTGAAGTGATTGTATCAATTTACTCTTCTACCAGCAGTGTTTGAGATTTTCGTTGCTATATACCCTTACTAATAATACCTGGTATTCCCTGTCTTTCACATTTTAGCCATTCTTATGGGTGTGTAGTGGTATAACCTTATACTTTAATTTGCATTTCCGTGATGATCAGTAAAATTAAACATCTTTTTTATGTTTATTGGCCTTTAGATATCTTTTATTATGATGTGCCTGTTCAAGTTGTACCTGTGTTTTTTGTCCTATGGGTTTATCTGCCTTTTCTCCAGCGCTTTTGTAGAATTCTTTATATATTCTAAGCGTTGAGTCCTTTGTCAGATATACATCCTGTTCTGTGGCTTGCCAAATAATTGTGGTTTGTTTTTTTTAAAAGATTTTTATTTATTTATTTGACAGAGAGAGATCACAGTAGACAGGCAGGTAGAGAGAGAGAGAGAGAGGGAAGCAGGCTCCTTGCTGAGCAGAGAGTCCGATGTGGGACTTGATCCCAGGACCCTGAGATCATGACCTGAGCCGAAGGCAGAGGCTTAACCCACTGAGCCACCCAGGTGCCCCAATAATTGTGTTTTTTAAAACCGGAATTTAATTTGGTTTTTGAATAAGTAGTACTTTCACATGGCTCACAAGTTAAAATATACAAAATTAAATTGTGAAGTCTCCCTCCCACTCTTTGTCCTCATTCAGCTCCTATCTCCTCCAACATATAACATGTGTTAATAGTTTATTTTTTCTTCCAATATATCTAAACAGTTTTTAAAAAATATTTTATTTATTTGACAAAGAGAAACCAAGAGAGTACAAGCAGGGGGGGTACAGCAGAGAGAGGGAGAAGCAGGTTCCCAGCTGAGCAGGGAGCCTGATGAGGGGCTCTTATCCCAGGACCTGGGCAGGGATCATGACCTAAGCAACCAACTGAGCCACGCAGATGCCCTTATCCAAATGATTTTTTTTTCTTTTTTTAAAAGATTTTATTTACTTATTTGACAGAGAGATCATAAGTAGGCAGAGAGACAGGCCGAGAGAGGGGGAAACAGGCTCCCTGCTGAGTGGAGAACCCTTGGGGCTGGATCTCAGGACTCCTGGGGCTGGATCTCAGGACTCCCGAGACCATGACCTGAGCTGAAGGCAGAGGCTTAATCCACTGAGCCACCGAGGTGCCCCTGATTTTTTTTTTTTTTTCTTAAAAGATTTTTATTTATTTGACAGGTGAGTGAGAAAACAAGTGCACAAGCAGGGGGAGTGCCAGGCAAAGGGAGAGAAGCAGTAGCCCTATGTGGGGCTCCATCCCAGGACCCTGGGATCATGACCTGAGTCGAAGGCAGATGTTTAACTGAGCAACCCAGGCAACCCATCCAAATGATGTTTGACAAGGTTGCCAAATCCATTCAGTGGA
Organism: Mustela lutreola; assembly: GCF_030435805.1. Lineage (NCBI taxonomy): Eukaryota > Metazoa > Chordata > Mammalia > Carnivora > Mustelidae > Mustela > Mustela lutreola. The sequence goes on along the minus strand of NC_081299.1, from coordinate 97,940,854 downwards.
GGAAAGTTTTTTTTCAACATATGATGTTGGGACAGTGGGTTTCCCACATGCAAAAGAATGAATTTTGACTCCTTCCTCATACCAGATAAAAAAATTAATTCCAAATGGATTTAAAATATAAATAAAAGCTAAACCCATAAAACTCTTAAAACATAGGACTAAATCTTCATTCATTATTTTGGATTTGGCAGATTTTCAGATAGGCTACTAAAATCATGAACAACAAAAATTGACAAATTGTACTGCATCAGAATTAAAATTTTGTACATCAGGGGTGCCTGAATGGTTCACTTGGTTAAGCAGCTGCCTTCAGCTGAGGTCATGATCCCAGGGTCCTGGCATCAAGCCCTGCATTGGGCTCCCTGTTCAGCAAAGAGCCTGCTTCTCCCTTTCCCTCTGCTGCTCCCCCTGCTGGTGCTCTCTTTTTCTCTTTCTGTCAAATAAATTAAATCTTAGAAATTTTTTTTGTACATCAAAGAATATTTTCAAGAAGTTGAAATGGGAGAAGGTATTTCTTGGTTATATATCAGAAAAGAGTCCATTACCTAGAATCCATAAAGAATACTTACAACCTAACAATAAAGACAAAGACTCCAATAGAATGATCCAAAGATTTGAGTAGACAGTTCTTCAAAGAAGCTAAACACGTGGCCAATAAACAGATAAAAATATGCTCAAGATCATTAGTTACTCGAGTTGTAGATCAAAACCACAAAATACCCGTTTACATCTACAACAATGGCTCTAATAAATCAGAAAGTGTTGGCAGGGAATTGGAGAAATTTAAACCCTTGTGCATTGCTGGTGTGAATGTTAAATGGTGCTGCCACTTTAGAGAATATTTTAGTGGTGGTGGTGATTGCACAACATTGTGGATGTAATTAATGCTACAGAACTGGATACATGAAAATGGTTAAAATGGCAAATTCTGTATATATTTTACCACAGGTGAGGTAGAACAAGGTGGTGGTGTGGCCTTTCAGCTCTCAGATTGGAAACTAATATCCTTCTTGTGGTTTATTGTGTGCTGTTTTTCTCATTTTAGTGCTTTTTGTTGGTGATTTCACTGTTTAAAATGACCCCCCAAGCATAAAGCTGAAGTGCTTTGGTATTCCTACCTTCAAGAAGTCTATGTGTGCTTTATGGAGAAAATACATCTTAGGTATAAGCCTTATATATTGTGATTGGCGTTATACTGCTATTAGCTGAATTCAGTGTTAGTGAACTAAGTATATATACTAAAGTGTGTTTAAACAGAAATATACATAAAACAAGCTTATATGTTAATTGGTTGATAAAAATCTTGGGATCAGAGGCTTGCAGGAATCTAACTAACGCTGTATGTCTCCTAGTGATGATTCAGTATTCAGTAATTTGGTTTTTTGTAGCAACTTCATAGAATATAACTGCTGTGAGTAATAAGACCTGACCCTATATAAGAATGAATAAAAATTACTTTGTGTAAATGGCAACTTTTAATTTTTTCATTTAAAAATGTATCTTGGAGGGATGGCCTGGGTGTCTTGGTCCTTTAAGCATCTGCCTTAGGCTCAGGTGATGATCCCAGGGTCTTGGGATTGAGCCCCGCATCTGGTTCCCTGCTCAGTGGGAAGTCTGCTTCTCCCTCTCCCTCTGCCTCTACCTGCTTGTGTGCTCGCTGTCTCTCTAATTTAAAAAAAAAAAAAATATCTTGGAGATGATCGTTTGTTTTTTTCTGAAATCTCTTCGATCTGATGCTAATGGAGCCACTTGTTAGAAATATGTAAGGACTATATTGAGATACAATTCACAAAGCATGTAATTCATACATTGGAAGTATACAGTTCAGCTGTTTTTAGTGTATTCATAGAGTTGAGCAACCACAATCAATTTTAGAGCATTTTTATTACCCCCTTAAGAAACCCTATACCCATTAGTGGCCATTCCCTATTTACTCTCACTACCATCCCCCAGACAACCACTGATTTATTTTCTGTCTTTACAGATTTGCCTATTCTGGACATTTTATATAAATGGGATCAAAGAAAGAATGTGTGGTCTTTTGTGGTTTGCTTCTTTCATTTAGCACAGTTTTCAAAGTTCAGACATGGCTGTAGTGTGTCAGTACCTTTTTTTAAAGCTTGAATAATATTCCATTTTATGTCTATACATATTTTATTTACCTATTCATCAGTTGGTGGATATTTGAATTGTTTCTCTTTTTTGACTCTTAACGAATAATGCTGCTGTGAACATTTTTTTGTACAAGGCTTTGCATGAACATATGTTTTTATCTTTTTGTGTGTGCGTATGTATGTGTGCGTGTATATATATATCTAGGAGTGGAATTTCTGGATTATACAGTAACTACATTTCATTTTTTGAGGAACTGCCAAAACTTTACAACGTGGCTCTACCATTTTATATTCCCATCAGCAGTGTGTATGGGGGTTTCAATTTTTCTGTAATCTTGCCAACAGTTATTATGTCTTATTTTTAATTTGAGTATAGTTGACATACATTACGTTAGTTTGCAGTTGTATAACCTAGTAATTCAACAAGTTTTTAGGTTATGCTGTAATCACCACAAATGTGGCTGCCTACCATTTGTCACCAAATAGTGCTGTTACAGTACTGTTAACTATTACCTGCGCTGTATCTTTTATTCCAGTGATTTATTCATTCCATAATGTCATTTATACCTGTGACTTACTCATTCCATAATGGGGAAGCCTGTATTCTTTTGCTTCCCTTCACCCATTTTGCCTGACCCCCCCATCCTTCTCCCCTCTGGCAACCATCACTTTGTTCTCTGTATTTATAGGTTTGATTCTGCTTTTTTGTTTGTTTTTTAGACTACACAGTAAGTGTAATCATATGGTGTTAGTCTTTCTCTGTTTGACTTCTTTCATTTAGCATAATGCCCTCTAGGTGCATTCCTGTTGTAAATGGAAAGATCTTATCCTTTTTTATGAGTGAGTAATGTTTGTCTCTGTGTGTGTGTGTGTGTGTGTGTGTGTGTCTGTCTGTCTGTGTGTGTGTGCGCGCGCGCACCCTTGCATGTGCGTGCATGTGCACATGCCAAATCTTCTTTATCCATTCGTCTATCAGACATTTGGGTTGTTTTTATGTTTTAGTTATTGTAAATAATACTGCAGTAAACATAGGGATGCATCTATCTTTTCCCAATTAGTGTTTTTCTTTGGGTAAATACCTAGTAGTGGAATTATTGGATCATGTGATATATATTATTTTTTAAAAGATTTTATTTATTTATTTGACAGAGCATGCACATGCACACGAACAGGGGGAGGGGCAGAGGGCAAGGGAGAAGCCCAGTGCAGGACGGGGTCCCAGGATCCTGAGATCATAATCTCAACTGAAGGGCAGATGCTTAACTGACTGAGCCACCCAGGGGCCCGTGGCTGTACCATGATTACATCTTTTTAAATTAGAGCCATTCTGGTGTGTTGAAGGTCATATTTATTGTGGTTTTGACTTGTATTTTCCTGATGGCTAAGGATGTTGAACATCTTCTCATGCTTATTGTATTTGTATGCCTTCTTTGAATAAATGTTTGAAAAAATGATTTTTGCTCATTGTTTACTTGGATTACTTGAAATTATTGTCAGTTTTTATACGTTCTGGATACTGTATTTTCATTTCTGATTTGCATGTATCCTCTTTTCAGTTTTTTGGTGGTATTGTTTGCCACACAAACTTTTGAATATGTTGCTATTGTTTAACTTTTTATTTATTTTATTTTATTTTATTTTTTTAAAAGATTTTATTTATTTGACAGAGATCACAAGTAGGCAGAGAGGCAGGCAGAGAGAGAGAAAGAAGCGGCTCCCCGCTGAGCAGGACCTCGGGATCATGACCTGAGCCGAAGGCAGAGGCTTTAACCCACTGAGCCACCCAGGCGCCCTAACTTTTTATTTTTTTTTTAAAGATTTAATCTACTGGCATGTTGCAATTTTTTAAACTTTTATTATTGAAAAAATATTTAACATGTTTTGCTATTTCATCCATTATTAAGTGTACAACTCATTGTCATTAATTACATTCATAGTATTGGCAGCATTGAAGTTTTGTGCTGAAGCCAAATTTTGATGAAGTCCTATATACTTTTTATTTAGTGCTCTTGTGTTTGATGCCGTATCTAAAAAAACCATTGCCTAACTCAAAGTCAGTTAATAAGTGTTATGTTAGTTTCAGGTGTACAGTATAGTGATTCAGCAGTTCCACATACTACCTGTCATTATTATGACAAGTACATTTCTTAATCCCTATTACCCATTTAACCCATTCCTCCACACCTCCTCTTTTCTAGTAACCATCAGTTAGTTGGTTCTCTATAATTATGAGTCTGTTGGGGCGCCTGACTGGTTCAGTCAGTAGCCCTCTTGTGACTCTTTATCTCTCAAGATTGTGAGTTTGAGCCTCACGTTGGATGTGGAGCAGAATAATGGCCCTCCGGGGTGCCTGGGTGGCTTAGTTAGTTAAACATCTGCCTTCCGCTCAGGTTATGATATCAAGGTCCTGGGATTTAAGCCCCACATCAGGTTCCTGGCTCACTGGGAAGTATGCTTCTCCTTCTCCCTCTGTCCCTCCCCCTGCTCGTGTTTTCACTCCCAAATAAATTTTTTTAATAAGGTTTTAAAAAAAAAAAGAATGGCCTTCCAAAGATATCTACCTCTTAATTCCCACAATCTGTTGAAGAATGAAAGATCAATGTACAAAACTCCATTGTATTTTTATGCAGTGAATGAAAAATGAATGTGAAATGATGGATAATCCCCAAAAGTGTAAGAAAGCAATTTCATTGACAATACCATTAGAACAAACCAAAATACAAACCAAAACATAAAAACCCCCCAAAACCCAACCCAAAATACTTAGAAATAAACTTCCTACGTGTCAAAATCTATATTCTAGAAACAGGCTTTCTTTTAATTTTTTATTTAAAGTAGACTGCACACTCACAATCAGGAGATTGAGTCACATGCTCTTCTGATATATTCAAATTTAAATTGTGTTCTTTTGTGAATGTGCATTGTTGGGTTGTCTATGTTGTCCTTTTGTTTTTGTTTTCTTTTTAAATAGAGTCTGGCAATCTTTGTCCCTTAGCTGATTTTTGAAACCATTCACATTTAACGTTACTGTTGATATAGTTGGATTTATGCCTGCCATTTTGCCTTTTCTTTTCTCTATGCTTCTTATCCTTTGTTTTTCCATTTCTGTGTTTTTTTGTTTGTTTGTTTTGTAAAACTGATAGTCCCCACTCTCGGGGATGACAGTTGTGGTATTGTCTGTGTAGTGACTTGACTAGATAATTTGTGAAATGAGGTCTATTTTCCACTGCAGTATGAAGCCTCTGATGTTTCTTGTCAGAGGGCATAACCTTGGGCATATATAGTCACCCTGGGATATCATGGTTTTAGGAGGGTGCTTTTTAACAATTTCCTTGATCTTTGGTAAATGGTTAGTATCACACAAAGCTATTAGGCTTCACTAATTGGGGTCTCGTTACCTATTGTTTTTGACAGTGGCCTAGAACATAGCCTTTTTTTTTTTTTTTTAAACAGTTCCTTGTAATTAAATTCAGACTCCTTTCCCAGGTAGTTTTGGAGATTGCTCTTTGAGATTTTATTATGACCCCAGGAACACTCCTTTTTAGGTTCCTTGGGTCTCTCATAAACTAGCTGGCCTGTGGTTTAGCTTGTTGTGCTCATGGAGCTACCAGCTTCCTCTTAATTGCCATCAAAATTTCCTCTGTTTTTGAGAATGCCCCTAGGGTTAAACTTTTGTACACTCCAAATAAAGTCATTCCTGTTGGGAAGAGCTTGGGGGTCCTTGTGTTAGTGTCTGCATCTCCTGGGCAAATTCTCTTGGGCCACTGCTCTGGAACTGTAGGTGGGGCTAGTGGCTCACTTCTAAGGATGAAATCCCTGCTGTATGAACAGGGTGCTAGATGGGGTACAGTAGCCTCTGGTCTTATTGGCTTGCCTCTAAGCCATGGAACCCCTCTGTTCTACCAACAACTGATCCAGTCACCCCAGTATTTTTCTCCGGTCATGCCTAGAATAGAACTGTGTGTGCCCAGTGAATTGAGTTAGTATGGAGGAAGGAAGCTCATGACCTCCTGGCCACACTGCCTTGAATTTAGCATTTGCAATCCAGAGCTCTGGAGAGAGAGATGCTGGTGGCCACCCCTCTTAGGCAGGGTATCGTATCCCTTGACTTGGATCTAGTGGGAGAGGCTTTTTTTTTTGGCTATACCTACCTGGAGATTTGCTTCCATCTTGATAAGCTGGTAGTGGAGGAAGGGAAGGGGTGGTGGTGGTGGTGGTTGTTTACCCAAGACTAAGTCAATTTTCTTGGATTTTTATTTATTTATTTTTTAAAACTGTATGCTCTTAGGACAATTTCCAGGCCTTAAATTATTTTTTGGGAAAAAAAATATTTTTTTTTCAGCGGTGTGCCTAGCTGACTCAGTTGGTAGAGCATGCAACTCTTGGTCTCAGGGTTCTGTATTCATGCCCCTTGTTGGATGTGGGATATATATATATATTTAAACCAGTTGTAGTTCCTTCTCTGGGGAAGGATCTGCAGAGTTCCTATGACTATATATGACTATATTTTCAAAAGTTTTCCCTGTCCTGCTTTTTATTTTATTTTATTTTTATTTTATTTTTTTTTAAATAATTTTTTGATTTTATTTATTTATTTAACAGAGAGAGAGAGATCACAGGTAGGCAGAGAGGCAGGCAGAGAGAAAGAGAGAGAGGGAAGCAGGCTCCCCACTGAGCAGAGAGCCCAATGCGGGGCTCGATCCCAGGACCCTGGAATCATGACCCGAGCCGAAGGCAGAGGCTTAACCCACTGAGCCAGCCAGGCACCCCCCTGTCCTGCTTTTTAAATAATTATTTTCTTGGTATGTCTGTTTCCATCCTTTTGCTTTCAACTTACTGACTTGTTTTTGTTTGAAGTGTGTTTCTTTTAGACAGTGTTTGTTGGGCCGTGTTTTTAATTTATCTGTTGTGCCAGTTTGTGCCTTAAATTCATGTATTTAGACTATTCATATATAAGATAGTTACTGATACATTAAGGCCTGAATCAGCTCCTTTTTTTTTCCCCCCCTTTGCTTTGAATTTTCTTTATTTTCTTGCCTTCATGGAATTACCTAAATATTTTTTTAAGATTTCATCTTTATTTAATTATGATGCTTTTTGTATAGTTTTTTTGTAGTTCTGTATAATGCTTGAATAGTTTCTTAGGGGTTGTTTTGGACAGTAGAACTATTTGTAACTTACATGCTATTTATATTGACAGTTTACCATTTCAAGTAAAATACAGGAATTTCTATTTAGATCCTTTTACCCTTTATATTTTAGTATTTTGTATTTTAGTACTGTTTTGTTTTGTTTTGTTTCTGAGTTGGCTTCATGTCTAGCGTGGAGCCCAATAGGGACTTGAACTCATGACCCTGAGCTCAAGACCTGAGCTAAAATCAAGAGCTGGACATTCAATTGACTGAGCCACCTAGGCACCCCCCCATCCTTTTTAGTTTTATAATGTGGTTGTCTTTCTTTCTTTTTTTTTTTTTTTAATTTTAAATTTCTGCTTTTTTAAAGATTTTCTTTATTTGACACACACAGAGAGAAGTGCATGCACAAGAAGGGGGAGCAGCAGGCAGAGGGAGAGGGAGAAGCAGGCTCCCCTCTGAGCAGGGAGCCCAGTATGGGGCTTGATCCCAGGACCCTGGGATCATGACCTGAGCTGAAGGCAGATTATGCTTAACTGATTGAGCCACCCAGGTGCCCCAATGTGGTTGTCTTTAAATATTTCCTCTATATAGTACTATATCAGACAGTGTTACTCTTTTTTACATCAGCCATTACATAAGGTTTAATGAGAAGTAGTATTATGTTTAATGTCACTCTTAACCTTTATAATGTTTTTTCTTTTCTGAAGATTAAAGGTTTTGTCCATTAACATTTCTTTTTCTGTTTAGCAAACCTCCGTTTTATGTTAGGGGATTTGCTAGTGATAAATGTTTGTAGTTTTCCTCCATTGAGAGTTGTTTTAGTTCTGCTTTATTCCTGACCTGAAGGATATTTTTTTGATGCATATAGAGTTTGTGGTTAAGAGTCCCCTTTCTTTCAGCTTTTGAAAAATACTGTGCCACTTCCTTCAGGCCTCCATAGTTTTCTTGGTATATCCTCTGTTATTTGAAGGGATGTTCTCCTGTCATGCAGTCATTAGCTGCTTTCAGGATTTGTTTTGCTTTGTTTTTTTGTTTTTAGTTTTTGGAACTTAACCACGTGTCCTGGTGTGGATTTCTTTGGGCTTATCTTGTTTGGTATTTTTAAGGTTTTTGAATCTGTAGGTTTGTTTATGTCTTGGCAAATTTGGGACATTTTGAGCCATTATTTGTTAGAATAAGTTTAAAAAAATGTTTTAATTTAAATTTAATTTATTTAGCCTATAGTGTATTATTAGTTTCAGAGGTAGAATTTAGTGATTCATTGGTTGCATATAACACCCAGTGCTCATTACATCAAGTGCCCTCCTTAATACCCATTATCCAATTACCCCATCCCCCTACCCACCTCCCCTCTAGCAATCCTCATTTTGTTTCCTATAGTTAAAAGTGTCTTACAGGGTGCCTGGGTGGCTCAGCGGGTTGGGCCGCTGCCTTCTGCTCGGGTTGTGATCTCGGGGTCCTGGGATCAAGCCCCACATTGGGCTCTCTGCTTGGCGGGGAGCCTGCTTCCCTCTCTCTCTCTCTGCCTGCCTCTCTGTCTACTTGTGATCTCTCTGTCAAATAAATAAATAAAAAATCTTAAAAAAAAAGTGTCTTACGACTTGCCTCCTTCTCTTTTTTTGTCTTATTTTATTTTTCCTTCCTTTTCCCTATGTTCATCTGTTTTGTTTCTCAATTCCACCAATGAGTGAAATCTTATGGTATTTGTCTTTCTTCGACTTAGTTAGCTTAACCTAATACCCTCTAGTTCCAGCCATGACATTGCACATAGCAAGATTTCATTCTTTTTGATGGCTGAGTAATATTCTTGTGTGTGTGTGTGTGTGTGTGTGTGTGTGTGTGTGTGGTGTATATACACACCACATTTTAACCATGTTGAAATAAGTTTTAAGTTCCACTTATCAAGATGGAAATGATATGAATGTTAACCATTCTCTTACTGCCCCACAGGTCCTTAAGACTGTGATGTTGTTTATTTTTTCCATCTATTTTGAGTAAATTCTGTTGATTTTGTCTGATGTTCAGTAATTCCATTCTCTGTCATTTTCACTTTAGTATTGAGGCCATTTATTAAGTTCTTACTTTTTGTTAATATATGTATATATATTTTATTTATTTGAGAGAGAGAGAGAGAGAGAGAGTGCCCAGGATCATGACCTGAATGAGGAGGAGTGGGTGAGCGAGAGAATCTCAAGCAGATTCTGTCCCACGTGTGGAACCCAGTGTAGGGCTTGATCCCACAACCCTGAGATCATGACCCTAGCAGAAACCAAGAGTCCATTGCTCACTGACTTGTTATCATATATATATATTTAAAAGATTTCATTTATTTATTTGTCAGAGAGAGCAGAAGCACGGAGAGCTGCAGGCAGAATAGGCAGAGCAGGCAGAGGGAGAAGCAGGCTCCCCGCAGAGTAAGGAGCCTGATATGGGACTCCATCCCAGGACCCTGGGATGGCAGGGGTCAGGCAGCGTCAGGCAGACTCTTAACTGACTGAGCCACCCAGGCGTCCCTCTTGTTATTATATTTTGTATAAAAGAATTTTTAAAAAAGATTTTACTTATTTATTTGAGAGAGAGAGTGAGAGAGAGCATGAGAAGGGAGAAGGTCAGAGCACCCCGTGGAGCTCCCTGTGGAGCTTGGAGCCCAATGTGGGACTCCATCTTAGGACTCTGGGATCAGGACCTGAGCTGAAAGCAGTTGCTTAATCAACTGAGCAACCCAGGTGCTCTATAAAATAATTTATTTTATTTTATTTTTTTAAAAGATTTTATTTATTTATTTGACAGACAGAGATCACAAGTGGGCAGAGAGGCAGGCAGAGAGAGAGGAGGAAGCAGGCTCCCTGCTAAGCAGAGAGCCCTATGTGGGGCTCGATCCCAGGACCCTGGGATCATGACCTGAGCCGAAGGCAGAGGCTTCAACCCACTAAGCCACCCAGGCGCCCCTAAAATAATTTTTTAAAAAATTTTATTTATTTATCTGACAGAGATCACAAGTTGGCAGAGAGTCAGGCGGGGGAGGGGCTTGATCCCAGGACCCTTAGATCATGACCTAAACCAAAGGCAGAGGCTTAACCCATTGAGTCACCCAGGTGCCCCCAAAGTAATTTTTAATATTTTTTAGTTCTATACTTCCCATTTGGCTTTTTAAAAATTATTTTTATCTTTTATTTATTTATTTTTAAAGTATTTTATTTAGTTAGTTTTCAGAGAGAGAGAGAGAAAGCACAAGCAGGAGTAGAAGCAGGCAGGGAGCCCGAAAGGGGACTTGATCCCAGGACCCTGAGATCATGACCTGAGTTGAAGGTAGACACTTAACCATCTGAGCCATCCAGGTGTCCCTACTTTATTTTATTTTTTTTAAAGATTTTATTTATCTGTTAGAGAGAGGAGAGAGCACAACCAGGGGGAGCGGCGGAGGGAGAGGGAAAAGCAGGGAGCCAGATGGAGGGCTGGATCCCAGGACTCTGGGATCATGACCCAAGTTGAAGGCAGATGCTCAACCACCTGAGCCACCCAGGCACCCCACCATTTGGGTTTTTATTTTTTATTTTTTAAAAGATTTTATTTATTTATTTGACAGACAGAGATCACAAGTAGGCAGAGAAGCAGGCAGAGGGAGAGGAGGAAGCAGGCTCCCTGCTGAGCAGAGAGCCCGATGTGGGGCTCGATCCCAGGACCCTGGGATCATGATCTGAGCCGAAGGCAAAGGCTCCAACCCACTGAGCCACCCAGGCGCCCCACCATTTGGCTTTTTAAATCAAGTTCTATTTCTTTGATCTGGTTTTTTTTTGTTTGTTTGTTTCAGAAGAATTTGTAGTTGTTTCATGAAGTATTTTTATGTTGCTTTCTTGAAATTCTTTTGTCAGATTATTCTAGCATTTTGTTGATAGAAGCATTTATTAGTTATCTTTGTCATTTAAATTGTGATTTTTTTTTTCCTGGTTTTTGGCTTGACTGTGATTTTGGAGTGTATTACATATATGTTGGACATTATATTTTGATTCTCAAGACCCTGTATGTAGTATCGTTTTTAGCAAGCTGTCTTCATGTTGATGACATGATGGCTTAAGGTGTGTGTATGTTCAGCTTCTTGCTAGGCCCTGCTGACATCATCCCAGGAACAACTGGGGTGCTGACTCTCACTCCCTTGCTGCACATAGCTGAGATGGAATTTCAGTTCCGTTTTGGTTCTTCCCAGCGAAAGTGGGATACCAACTAATACAACTTTGTTGCCATGTAAGCTTAATTCCATGGAGCCCCACTGACACCAGGGAAGGAGGAAGCATAAGAATGATTTACACCATCTTTTTGCAGGGTAGGGTTGAAATATCAGTTCCCCCCTGGGACCTTAGCATAGCAGGAAGTGGAGTGATGCCTTGCCCTACCTCTCTCAAGCCTATTTCTTCTAGTTAGTGCCTTGTAGGGGTGGAAGTTAACTCTCTGTGACTACCCATTGACACAGAGGGGCATAATTTTTTTTTTCTGTAGTTTAAATAAGAAATAATGTTGGGGTGCTTGGATGACTCATTTGGTTGAGCAGTTGACTCTTGATTTGGCTCAGGTCATGATCTTGGGGTCCTGGGATCTGTACTTATTGGGGAGTCTGCCTCAGGATTCCGCGCCCCCCCCCCCCCCGCTTGCTTGTGCTCTCTTCCCCCTTTCTCTCTCTCAAACAAATAAATCTGAAATAATGTCTTTTTTTTTTTTTTTAAGATTATTAAGTAATCTCTGCACTGGGTGCAAACTCATAACCCTGAGATCAGGAGTCACATGCTCTACTGACTCAGCCTACTAGTTGCCCCAAGAAATAATGTCAATTTTAGTTAGAGCCTTCTCTATTTAAGATCAGGGCAGTGGATATATTAAGAATTATTTTTCCGGGGCGTGTGAGTGGTTCAGTGGTTAAGCCTCAGCCTTCCACTCAGGTCATGATCTCAGTCAGGGTCGTGGGATTGAGCCCCGCATTGGGCTCTCTGCTTGATGGGGAGCCTGGTTCCTCCTCTCTCTGCTTACTTCTCTGCCTACTTGTGATCTCTGTCAAATAAATAAGTAAAATCTTAAAAAAAAAAATTGTTTTTCCTTTTTTTTCAGTTTTGTTGAAGTATAATTGGCAAAATTATAAGATACTTGAAATGTGCATCAGGATTATTGGATATCTGTATACATTGTGGAAGGATTCCTTCCACCTATTAAGTTAACATATTTGTCACTGAGCACATTTTTATATATATATACATATATATATATGTATATATATGAACATTTAAGTTTGACTCTCCTAGCAAATTTGAAATATACAGTAGTGTTAATCAGCTATAGTCACCATGTTATGTACTATGTCATCAGACTTTATCTTAGAGCAGAAAGTTTGTACCCTTTTATCAGTCTTTCTCTGTTTCTATGAGTTTGGCTTTTTTTTTTTTATTTTTTATTTTTGAAACTTCTTCATATAGATGATGCCATACAGTGTTTGTCTTTGGCTTATTTCACTTAGCAATGTCCCGAAGGCCCATCCATGTTGTTGGAAATGGCAGAATTTCCTTTTTTCTCATGGCTGAATAATATTTTGTGTGTGTGTGTGTGTACATGGAAGTGCAGATAGATCTTTGATATCCTGTTTTCATATACCTAGAAGTGGGATTGGTGGATCATATGGCAGTTCTATTTTTTTTTTTTTTTTAAAGTAATCTCTACACGCAGTTTGGGGCTCAAACTCAGCAATCCCAGAATCCAGAGTTGCACACTCCAATGACTGAGCCAGCCAGGCACTCCTGGTAGTTTTTTTTTTTTCCCCTTGGTATTTCTATTTTTAATTTTTTGAGAAACCTCCATACTGTCTTCCATAATCGCATCACCAATTTTCATCCCCATCAACAGTGCACAAGGGTTCTCTCTTTTGTGTTTGCACTGACGTTTGTCATCTCTTCTTTTTTTTTTGATGATAGCCATTCTACCATTTTCAAGGTGATATCATCATGGTTGTAATTTGTATTTCCCTGGTGATTAGTGATGATTGAGCACCTTTTCTTATACCTGTTGGACATATGTATGTTTTCCTTGGGAAAATGTCTATTCAGTACCTCTCCCCATTTTTTTTTTAAGATTTTATTTATTTATTTGACAGATCACAAGTAGGCAGAGAGGCAGGCAGAGAGAGAGAGAGGAGGAAGCAGGCTCCTCGCTGAGCAGAGAGCCCAATGCGGGGCTCGATCCCAGGACCCTGGGATCATGAACTGAGCTGAAGGCAGAGGCTTTAACCCACTGAGCCACCCAGGTGCCCCCCTCTGCCCATTTTTTAATTGGATTGTTTGTATTTTTGCTTTTGAGTTATGTGAGTGTTTTGTATCTCAGATATTAACCCCTCATTTGATAGATGATTTTGCAGGTATTTTCTTCCATTTAGTAGGTTGCCTTTTCATTTTGTTGATGGTGTCTTGTGCTGTGCAGAAGCTGTTTAGTTTGATGTAGTCCCAGCTGTTTATTTTACCTTGTTGCCTTTGCTTTTGCTGTCAAATTCAAAAAATCATTTCCAAGACCAATGTCATTATCCCCATGTTACTTTCAAGGAGGTTTATGTTATCATGTCCTAAATTTGAGTTTTGGTTCATTTTCAGTTGATTTTTGTGTATGATGTGAGATCTGGGTCTCATTCTGTTGCATGTAGCTGTCCAGTTTTTACCATATTTATTAAGGTAGAGATATAGAGGATTTCTTTAGGTCCTAACATTTTACAGTTTATAGGTATTAAATTACGGAATCAGGAGTCATTATGCTTTTGATTCCTGTTCTGTACAAGAAAGTGTTAAAGGATATTTGCTCTCAGGATAATGGTATTGTAGTTTGGGAGTCAAACAAAGATGAAGGGATGCGGGTATTTGGGTGTCTCAGACGGTTAAGCCGCTGTCTTTGGCTCAGGTCATGATCCCGGGGTCCTGGGATTGAGCCCCACATTGGGTTTCCTGCTCAGGAGAGAGCCTGCTTCTCCCTCTCCCTCTGCCTGCCGCTCTGCCTACTTATGCTCTCTCTCTCTCTCAAATAAATAAATCTTTAAAAAAAGATGAAGGGATGATCAGTATAATTTATTTTTGCAAATGAAAAAAGTTATGGGTCAGAGAGTCTTGGGTCAAGGTTATTTAAGATGTTCTTGACCAGTTCAACTTTTATAATTCTTTTGAAAAAGCAGAACATGGACATGGTTAGAAGTTTAAAAGTATAAACGGTTATGTAAAGACAATTCATTTAAACTCCCAAATCTCTAAAATGTGAGATGCTACCTATATAATTTTTATCAGGAAAATTAAAACAACATATGGGCTAGGAAGCTAGACGAGTACATGAACTTCTGTCAGGCCATTAGTTTAGAATAAAAGATTATTCTTAGGCAGGCTCACGTATCATTACATTTAACAGAACTGCCCTTTTTTTTTTTTTAAGATTTCATTTATTTATTTGATAGAGAAGTCACAAGTAGGTAGAGAGGCAGGCAGAGGGAGAGGGGGAAGCAGGTTCCCCCGCAGAGCAGAGAGCCTGATGTGGGGCTCTATCCCAAGACCCTGACATCATGGCCTGAGCCAAAGGCAGAGGCTTATTTAATCCACTGAGCCACCCAGGCGCCCTAGAACTGCCTTCTTAACATGTTTTATCAAACGATCCAGATGCGTTTCAGATTCACCATGTCTAAAATTGAATTCATCTCAACAGATTCCAAATCTCTTCTTGTAAGTGCCATCTGCTTGAGTAATTTACTCCAGTTTCCTTAACCAGAAATTTGGGAATGATCCTTGTCTCCTCTTCTAATACATCTGTACTCCCCATTCCATAATTTTCTGGTGATACTTTGTCTCTTATATCTTTGTCTTTGTAACAGGTAATACTGGCTTCTTTAACTGAGTTTCAAAGTGTTCTCTCCCAGCCTGTGCTATTAAGTGTAGTAGCTAATACCCATATGTAGCTATTAATCTTAAAGTTAAATAAAATTGAAGTTTTGAGTTCCTCAGTCACTGTGGTCACATTTCAGGTGTTCAGTAATCTCATGTATGTAGTGGCTACCACCTTGGACACTGAATATATAGAACATTTTATCATGGCAGAATGTTCCATTGGACTCTAAACACTGTTTTAGCTGCATCCTATGAATTTATACATATTAGTTTTAGTTTTTAATTCAGTTTAGTATTTTCTTCTTTTTTTAAAAGAGATATCTTGTTAAAGTTTATTTAAGTAATCTTTACACCCACTGTAGGGCCTGAAGTCATGATGCTGAAATCAAGAATCACATGGTTTTCTGACTGAGCCAACCAGGTTCAGTATTTTCTAATTGTTTTTGTGATTTCTCCTTTTACCCATGGGTTATTTAAATTCTGTTTTTAAATTTCCAAATATTTGGGACTTTACAGATTTCTTTCTGTTGTTACTCTCTTTTTAAAAAAATTTTAAAATTTATTTTCAGTGTAACAGTATTCATTGTTTTTGTCTGTTGTTACTTTCTAATTGACTTTACTTGTGGTAGCAAAATATGTTTATATATATTACATATATATAATTATATAGAATATATATGATTTGAAGCCTTTTCAAATTATTGAGATTTGTTGGGACACCTGGATGGCTCATTTGATTAAGTGTCTGCCTTTGGCTCAAGTCACGATCCCAGGGTCCAGGGATCAAGTCGTGCATCAGGATCCTTGCTCAGCGGGGAGTCTGCTTCTCCTTCTGCCTGCTGCTCCCCATGCTTGTATGTGCTCTTTCTGACAGATAAATAAAATCTTTATCTTTAGAAAATTACTGAGATTTGTCTTATGAATTAATTAGTACAGGGGTTGGTAGACTTCTTTAAAGAGTCAAATAATATATATTTTAAGCTTTGCAGGCCATGTAAAGTCTCAGCTGTGACTCTCCCCCTCTTTCCCCCATGCAATTTGAAATATACATTTAGTCTTTGTCCTTGGTTCCTGACACACAGCTTTGTAAGACGAGTGATAGGACTGATGCATCATTTGTATTTCATAACAAGATGCTTTTGACTACACTTGGGGTTATGCTAAGAGGGTGACTCTTCTTCTTCTTCTTCTTTTTTTTTTAATATTTTATTTATTTATTTATTTGAGAGAGGGCGCAGGTAGAGGAAGAAGCAGGCTCCTTGCCGAGCAGGGAGTCCGACGTGGGGCTGGATCTCAGGACCATGGGATCATGACTTAAGCCGAAGGCAAATGCTTAACTGACTGAGCCACCCAGGTGCCCCTGAGTTCTGTCCTTTATTACCTTTATAATAAATTGGTAATAATAAATAAAGAACTTTCCTGAGTTCTGGGAGTCATTCTCATGACTAACTGACCCTGAAAGAGGGCATTGCAGAAACCTTCTGAATTTATTTCCTTTGGTTGTAAGTGCCAGTAATAAGCTAGGACTTGTAATTGGCATCTGGGGGCAGTCTTGTGACACTGATTCATTAAGCTTTGGAGTCTAATGCCAACTCTGGGTAGTTAGTGTCAGAATTGAATTGTAGGACATCGAGTGTCGGAGTTGGAGAATTTGTACTGGAAATGATACCAGGTATTTGGTGTCAGGAGGAAAAAACTTCTCACAACTTTTTAAAAATGCAAATAAGTTCTTAACTTGAGGGCCATATAGAAATACACTGGCCTTGATCTATCCCATGGGATACTAACCCCATCTCTAGAGTAATAAATGGTCTTTGAGAATGTTGTATTTGCAGTTGAATAGAATGTGTATTGTACTGTCTCATTATGGAGTACTCTGTATATGTCAGTTAGATCAAGTTGGTTAGTATGTTCAAGGGCCTGTATTGTTACTAACACAGTTTTACCAATTCCTGATGAGTATTGAAATCTCCCACTGAAATTGTTGAATTGTCTGATCTCCATTCATTCTATTACCTGTTGTTTTGTGTATTTGTTAGGTGCATATGCATTCATAATTGTTACATATTCCTGATGTATTGATACTTAGCCTATAAAAATTTCACTAAATTCTGCTCATCTGAGTTTTTTATCCTGATGTTAACTTAACCATTCTTTCTCTCTTATGGTTACTGTTGCCCTGGTCTTTTCCACTCCTTTAGCTTTATTTATTTAGAAAATATTTTATTTATTTATTTGAGAGAGGGAGAGAGTTTGCCCACATGCATAAGTGGGAGTGGGGGAAGGGCAGAGAGAGAGGGGGAGAGAGAATCCTAAGCAGGCTCCATGCTCAGCACAGAGCCCATTGCAGGGCTAGGTCTGATGAGGCTGAGATCATGTCGTGAGCCAAAATCAAGAGTTGGACACTCAACTGACTGAACCACCCAGGTGCCCCATCTCCTCCTTTTACTTTAAACCTGTTATGTGTTTAAATCTAAAAATGTTTGTTTTAGATAGCATATAGCTGGATTTTGTATTTTATCCAGCCTGACAATCTTTTGCTTGGAGTACTTAGCCCACTTATATTTTGCTTAGTCCACTTACATTTAATGTCAGTAAGTGAAACAACTGGATTTAATTTGGCCATTTTGCTGTTTGTTTTCTATCTGTATCATACCAGTTTTTGTTACTTTATTATTCATTTTGTGTCTACTGGTCTTTTTAATGCACTTTAAATTTTTCTCTGATTTTGCTTTCACTTTATTTTTTAGTTCTTCCTCTAGCAATTATGTCTTTATTATAAGCCTCTTCAGAATAATACTGTATTAATTTTGCTAAACTATAGAAACTTTGCTTCACTACAGATCCATTCCTCTCCTTTGTATGTTACATGTAAATGCTTAAAAAACCATCAGTGCATTGTTAGATTATTGTTTTAAACAGTTTCCATTAAAGAAATTAAGTGCATAAAATGAGTATTTTGTGTCTTCCTCCATGTTTACTATTTCTAGTGTTTTTCATTTCCTTCCTGTGTATCTGAGTTATACTCATTTCTTTTCAGCCTGATGTACTTCCTTTATTATTTTTTTGTGGTGCAACCATGCAAATGACATTCTCTTAAATTTTATTTATCTCAGGATGTTCTTTTTTTTTTTTTTTTTTTTTTTAAAGATTTTATTTATTTATTTGACAGAGAGAAATCACAAGTAGGTAGAGAGGCAGGCAGAGAGAGAGAGGAGGAAGCAGGCTCCCTGCCGAGCAGAGAGCCCGATGCGGGACTCGATCCCAGGACCCTGAGATCATGACCTGAGCCGAAGGCAGCGGCTTAACCACTGAGCCACCCAGGTGCCCCTCTCAGGATGTTCTTATTTTGCTTTCATTTTGAGGAATATTTTTCCTTGCTATCAAATTCTTGGTTTACAGCCTTTTAGTATTTTCAATATGTAATTTCATTGTTTTTTTGGCCACCCATTGTTTCTGATGAAAAGTCAGATGTTAATGGTATCGTTAATGGTATTGTTCCCTTACCTCTTCCTACTTAAAAGATTTTGTTTGAAAATCTTTTTCTGCCAGCAGTTTGATTTGTGATAATTTAAGTTTGATTCACTTTCTTTTTATTATAATTGGATTTCTTCCAGTTTTTTGGATCTGCAGATTAATGTGTGTCATCAAGTTTGAAACATTTTCAGCTATTATTTCTACAGATGTTTTCCCTACTTTTTATTCTTGGTTTCCCATTACATTTATGTTGGGATTCTTGGTATTGTCTTGCTCATCTCTGAGCAGTTTTCTTTTTGTCTTTGGTCTTTTCCCCTTTTTTGGATTGGATACATGTGTTTATCCAAAGGTTCACTCAAATCTGCTATGGTGCTCACATGTGTAATGAAATTTTTATTTTGGATTTTGTACTTTTCATCTTTGTGGGTTGTTAACTATAGGCTCAGGTACTCTCTTGAGACTTCCTGCATGTTGAGGCACTGTCCTCCTATTTTACTTTATTCTTTGAAAGATTCCTTTTGTTCTTGGGAATATGTATAGTAGCTGCTTGAAAATCTTTGTCTGCTAACTCCAGTGTCTGGGTTCAGTTGATCAGTTGACTGATTTTTTCTTCTTCCCTGAGGTCAGGTCACAGGTCATGTTTTGCTATTTCTTTGAATGTTTTCTCAGTTTGATATCTCAGATAATATATATCTGTATATCTATATTGTAGTCACTCTAGATTATGCTTTATCTTTCTGGGCCTTCTTGGTATTCTTTAGTAATTTACCTAGATTTAAAATGTGTAATCTGTCTTTTGTATAGTGTACAGCCATTGCTGTCTCATTTTAGTATTTCTGTTTCTTTGTTTAGTCTGGCTTTCTAGGGCTTGCTTGTGTATTTGCATAGCTTGGTGGCCAGTCTGTGTTTTGATTCTTAATTTTGGGCATTAGTTGTGATTGAATACCTTGAGCCCATGAGGCATATACCCACTAATGATTGATCTTTGTGGTTTGGGAAACTTTTTCAAATTTGTGACCAGTTTCTAGTCTTAGAAGACTGGATTTCTAGCCAGGTATGTGTGGAGAGTTTTATTCCTGTGGCAGCTCTCTCATTTTAAGTGTAGCGTTGACCCTTGAACAATGGGGGGGATGGGATGCCGATTCTGATGCACTTGTAAATCCTCATCTAACTTTTGAGTCCCTCAGAACTTTACTACTAGTAGCCTGCTGATGACAGGAAACCTTACTGATAACATAAATATTCAGTTTGCAGACGTTATACATTGTATATGTCATATACTATATTCTTACGGTAAAGTAAGCTAGAAAAAAAGAAAATGTTATTTTATTTTTAATTCTTTGTTTTTTTTTTTTAAAGATTTTATTTATTAGAGATTGAGAGCATGTGGGCATGCTGTGCACATGAGCAGGATCAGGGGGCAGAGAGAGAGGGAGAAGCAGACCTCTCTGCTGAAGGTGGAGCCCAACTCAGAGCTTGATCCCAGGATCCTGAGGTCATGACGAGCAGAAGTCAGCCACTTAACTGACTAGAGCCATCCAGGCACCACAAGAAAATGTTATTAAAATCATAAGGAAGAGAAAATATATAATGTAAAAAACCCACCTGTAAGTGGACCTGCACTGTTCAGACCTGTGTTATTTAGGGGTCAGCTGTGTTAATTTTATGTTTGGGCTAGTCCCTGCTCCGTGACCCTAACCTTGGCATATGTAGCAAGCTGTTACTTCCAGAGATTTTTTGTTTTGTTTTGTTTTGTTTTTTCTTTTCATTGTTATTGTTTAAAGATTTTATTTATTTATTTAACAGAGAGAGACATAGCAAGAGAGAGAACACAGCAGAGGGGAGTAGGAGAGGGAAAAAGCAGGCTTCCCACTGATCAGGGAGCCTGATGTGGGGCTCTATCCCAGGACCCTGGGGTCATGACCTGAGCTGAAGGCAGACTCTTAACGACTGACCCACCCAGGTGCCCTCATTTCCCGAGATTCTTATTTTACCTTCTGTTTTCACATTTGCCCTTCTCTCCTAATTGATTGTGCCTTATATTGCACCAAAGTCCTATTTTTATGGTTAGTCCCACTCAAGTAAATCTACTGATCTTGCAAGCCAGACTGTTGGGGTGGTAGTGAGGATCACAGAATCATTCTCATGCAAGAAGGGCAGCATCTCTCACCGTTTTACCTGAAGTTCTAGCAGTTTTTGTAGAATAAGCACTTTTTGCTTTGTCTTTTAATGGTTCTCAGTGCTCTGAAATAGGTGGGTTTTTGTGTATATGTGTCTGTCAGTTCAGGATTATTATTATTTTTTTTAAAGTAGGCTCTATGCCCAGTGTACAGCTCACTGTGGAGCCCACAAGCAAGGCTTGAACTCAACAACCCTGAGATCAAGACCTGAGCTGATATTTAGAGTTGGACACTTAACCAGCTGAGCCATCCAGGCACCCCTATTACTCTCTACTTCAGAATACTACTAACTTGATTTCAGTAAAATACAGAGTTTCTATTACGGTTCCTTTATCTTTTCCCTCTTTTGCGGTTATTGTTCTTTATGTTACATATATATTTTTTTAAACCCAGCAATATGTTTATTGTTACTGTTGGTACATTTTTACATTTTGGAGAAGTTAAGAGAATAAAATAGGGGTGCCTGGGTGGTTCATTTGGTTAAGCGACTGCCTTCCGCTCAGGTCATGATCCTAGGGTCCTAGGATCAAGCCCCACATCTGGCTCCTTGCTCATCAGGGAACCTGCTACTCCCTCTTTATCTGCTCCTCTGCCTGCTTGTGCTCTCTCTCTCTGTCAAATAAATAAATAAAAAGTATTAAAAAAAAAGTAAAAAAAATACAGTGTTTTTTATGAATCTGCATATATTTACTATTTCTGGTACACTTTACTTTCTTTGACTTTTCATTATGGTTTGGTGTCACGTCCTTACTTCTGGTTGACTCCCGTTTCCTCTCTCTTCCTTTGTGCTGTTTCGTGCAGGCTTTTTTTTTTTTTCTTTTGCTTATTTATTTTTTTAAAAATATTTTATTTATTTGATGGGGATGGGAAGGGAGAGAGCACAAGCAGGGGGAGCGGCAGGGAGAGGGAGAAGCAGGTTTCCGGCTAAGCAGGGAGCCCGAGTATGTGGGGCTCTGACCAGGCCTCTGGCATCATTACCTGAGCTGAAGGCAGATTAACCAATCAGTTAAAGAGAAAAAGTAGGTTTATACTGTGTTATATATTACTTATGTAATTACCTGTTTACTTACCTGTGTTCTTTATTTCTTTATATACATTTGAGTTACTGTCTGATGTCACTTGCTTTCAGACTGAGGAACTTTCTTTAGTATTTCTTGTGAGGCAGGTGGACTTGCAGTGAGTTTCTTCAGTCTATGTTTATATGTGGTATTCTTATTTCCATATTTACAGGTTAATTTTAATGAATGTGGAGTTCTTAGTTGGTAATTTTTTTTTTCCACCCCTTTGAATTATGTCATCCCATTGCTTCCAGGCCTCTACTATTTCTGCTAAGTCTACTGTTACTCTTACTGTTTCCTTGTACATCATGAGTCACTTTTCTTGTCTTTGATTTTCAGTAGTTTAACTGTAATGGTTACTACCCATTTGCTGGTATATATTGGTTTATCCTTTTCTCTTTCAGCCTTCTCTTGTTTTAGGTATATTTCTTAATTTGATCTTCTAAACTGTCAGTTTGCTTCTTATGAGTTTCCATTCGTTTTGGGGGGGTGTCTTCTGTTTATTTAAATTTTGAAGTCATACTTACTTAATTGTAGTGGAGCCCTTTTCCTTTTGTTATATGTATTCTAATTGCATTTCTGTGAAAGTTCTCAGTACTTTTTTTTTTTTTTTTTTTTAAACTCAAGTTCTCTCTTGTTTCTTCCATTAGTTCTGCCTCAGTAGCAGCCAGCCAGCTGGTTCTGATTGCTCACTTCAGTCTCCCTCAAGTTACTGAACCTCCTCAAATGGGGTATACTTGTTCTTTACCTATTCATGAGTATGGCTTCATTTACAGGGTCAAGCTTGGGGGTAGTGGTGTGGTATTGGTCAGTGGTGAACCAGTAGACCATGGAAGACATAATAAACTTTGTTTCAGTTGCCCTGTACTGAATGCATTTTCAATTTAAATACCTTATCCTGAAAGGATAGATCCTTACTCTTTGCCTGCTCAGCTCATACAGCTAGCGTAGGAGCTGCTCTCTCATAATTCAGGGACTGTTTGATTGAGCTTCTCTTTACAAAATTCACATGGCTTCCTAAAGGAGGCAGTGAGTACACAGATACAGTACATCCAAGTAGCTCATCCAGTTGTGGGTCTTCGTGTCATGTCTTCAGGCCTCCCTTGTTCTTTTTGGTTTCCTACCTCCTTTCTCCATAAAAAGAGAGAAACAGAGTTGCATACAGGTTTACCACCAAGCATACACAGACTTGTATGCATAGACAGATTTGAAGCCCTCTCTCCTGTGAAGTATACCTACAAAGAAGACTCAGTTTCTGTAGATTTAGATTTGAGTACTTGCATTCAAGCACTGTGTTGAATTTTCTGTTACGTGACATTGTTTCCACCTGAGTTAGTGAATCTTCAGTTATTTAAGCTGGATGTTCTGTACTTTCTCTATAATGAACCATATAGTAAACACTTGAGACTGTTACCGCATACTATCTTTATAGCTTTTACCTTCTTCCATTCTTCTTGTTTAAAAGTATAAAAATAATAAAATCGTTCTTAACGAATTGTTGGCTCAACTGCCTTGTTTGATATTGATTTTTTTTTTTTTAAACTAAGTGGCCCATATCACCAATTTAAAAATATGTTATTTGGGGGCACCTGGATGGCTCAGTTGGTTAAGTGTCTCAGTCCAGGTCTTGATCTCAGGGTTGTGAGTTAAAACCCCATGTTGGGCTCCATGCTAGATGTGGAGCCTACTTTAAAAGAAAAAAAGAAAGTTATTTTTATACGAATTTCTGTTAATATTGAAAAAACTATGAAAAGAGAAAGAAGGGGCGCCTGGGTGGCCCAGTGGGTTAAAGCCTCTGCCTTTGGCTCAGGTCATGATCCCAGGGTCCTGGGATCGAGCCCGGCATCGGGCTTCTGCTCAGCAGGGAGCCTGCTTCCACCCCTCTCTCTCTGCCTGCCTCTCTGCCTACTTGTGATCTCTGCCTGTCAAATAAATAAAATCTTAAAAAAAAAAGAAAGAAAAGAAAAAACTTTGGTATTTTATTTCAGGTGATGCTAAGTAGTATAATTAGATTGATATAATTATTAATATATATAATTATTAATGAACTCATAATTTTCTGATTATACAAGGTTTCTGAATTTTTATTATTTTTAGATTATATACATATAAAATCTATCTATATGTATATAGATTTTATATATACATATAAATTTTATATGTATATATATTTTTATATGTATGTATATATAAAATATATATACATATACATATAGATAGATTTTATATATACATATAAATTTTATATGTATGTATATATTTTTATATGTATGTATATATTTTATATATACATATACATATAGATAGATTTTATATATACATATAAATAAAATATATACATACATATAAAAATATATATACATATAAAATTTATATGTATATATAAAATCTATATACATATAGATAGATTTTATATGTTTTATATTTTTCTGACAAGGGGGGAGAGAGAGAGAGAGAGCGAGCGCACAAACGGGGAGCAGGAGAGGAAGAAGCAGGTTCCCCGCTGAGCAAGTAGCCCAGTACAGGACTGGATCCTAGGGTCCTGTGATCATGACCTCAGCTGAAGGGATACGCTTAACCACCTGAGCCACTCCAGTGGCCAGTCTTTGAATTTATATATATTTATTTATTTATTCACTTCTCCTTTAAAAATTTATTTATTTATTTATTTGACAGAGATCACAAGTATTCAGAGAAGCAGGCAGAGGAAGAGGAGGAAGCAGGCTCCCTGCCAAGCAGAGAGCCCAATTCGGGGCTCCATCCCAGGACCCTGGGATCATGACCTGAGCTGAAGGCAGAGGCTTTAACCCACTGAGCCACCCAGGCGCCCCCAGTTTTTGAATTTGTTTAAAAAAAAAAAAAAAGTTTATTTATTTATTTATTTTTAAAGATTTTATTTATTTATTTGAGAGACAGAGACAGTGAGAGAGAGCATGAGCGAGGAGAAGGTCAGAGGGAGAAGCAGACTCCCCATGGAGCTGGGAGCCCGATGCAGGACTCGATCCCGGAACTCCGGGATCATGACCTGAGCCGAAGGCAGTCGTCCAACCAACTGATCATGTTGGGCATGGAGCCTAATTTTTAAGAAAAGTTTTTAAGTAGAAACCTTTTACATCCATCACGGAGCTTGAACTCACAGCCCTGAGATCAAGTGTTGCATGCTTTGCAGACTGAGTTAGCCAAGTGCTTAGTACTGGCTTTTCATGTAAATTGTACTTTTTGGGATTTGCGGTTGTAAGTGTTGAAATTGGTGTCCTGATCTGTGAAGTCCTTTTCTTCTGCTTGACCATAAATACTGGTATATCGAAGGGTATTGTACTGTCTTTGATTCTGTTTTCCCCTTGCTAATGCTAACTGTGCTTCAGATTTTAACTGGTTGTATGCTGATAGTTGTTTTTATACACTTCAGCTGCAGAACTATGCTAGTTAAACACAGTCTATCCAAAACTTATTCATTACATTCTAGCTAAAATTACTTTTCCCTCGTTTTGAGTAATTGTGTAATTATCTATGCCAGAAACTGGCAAATCATCTAGAATTTCTAATTTTTTTTGTCTGCTGTAACTGGTACTGTTCCATCATCATGCAGTTATTCACTAATCAATTGATTCTGCCTCTTATTCATCCTCTGTATTTTTTTTTATTTTTTTAAAAGATTTTATTTATTTATTTGACAGAGAGAGATTACAAGTAGGCAGAGAGGCAGGCAGAGAGAGAGGAGGAAGCAGGCTCCCTGCTGAGCAGAGAGCCGGATGCGGGACTCGATCCCAGGAACCTAAGATCATGACCTGAGCTGAAGGCAGCGGCTTAACCCACTGAGCCACCCAGGCGCCCCCATCCTCTGTATTTCTTTTATGACTGTCTTAGTTTAGTCTTTTATTTTGTTACTAATAGATCAGCCTTTTAGAGGGACTCTTTAGCATAGGTTTTAAGGGCATGGGTGTCAGTTCAGACACTGTGGTTTCAGATCTTACCCCACTCCCCCATTTACATTGTCCTGTGACCTTGAGAACATTACCTGATTTCTCTGAAGTTCACTTTCCTCACCTTTCGAGTAGGAATGGTAATTGAACCTACTTTACAGAGGTGTTATGAACACTAACTGAACTAATACATAAAAGTTTCACAATAAATCAATGAAACAAGATGGGATCGGGAGGGAGACAAATCATAAGTGACTCTTAATCTCACAAAACAAACTGAGGGTTGCTGGGGGGAGGGGGGTTGGGAGAAGGGGGGTGGAGTTATGGACATTGGGAGGGTATGTGCTTTGGTGAGTGCTGTGAAGTGTGTAAACCTGGCGATTCACAGACCTGTACCCCTGGGGATAAAAATATATGTTTATAAAAAATAAAAAAAAAAGTTTCACAATAAATACTAACCTGTCTTATAGTAAAACCTTGTATTAATGTAAATTTAGATAAAATGTGGTCATAATTGTCTCCTGTTCTCAGCATAGTCTGTTTGAGAATGACTCAAACAGGCGGTTAAAATTCTTATGGGGTGAGGGCAGAAGTATATGGTAGAGTAAGGTTGGGCTGGGAAATATAAGACAAGGGATATGTGGTGGCAGGGAGTCCCTGTGTCCCCAGTAGTCTTGTCAGCCAGGTTTTGTGAATCAAATTGAAAAAAATGAAGGCAGCCAATAGAGTAGACATTCCTAGAACTCCTGGTATTTTAGAACAGTTTTCAAAATATGGTCTTTAGAACACATTTAAGCATGGTACTAAACTACAGTCTTTGGACACTTGTTACTGCCTAGCTAAAAATGTTTGCATAGTTATTTCTCTTTCTAACAGCTTGACGATATTTTATGCAGTTGAATTTGATGCCCTCACCTATTTTTGTAAAGGCAGGATTTCACTTTATTTTTTCATTCATTCATTCTTTCATTCATTTTATTAAAGTAGGCTCCACATCCAGTGTAAAGCCTAGTGTGGAGCTTGAACTCAGAACCCTGAGATCAAGAAGGGAGAATCAGATGCTTAACTGATTGAGCTAGTCAAGGGCTGCTTACCTTATTATTATTATTATTTTTAAAGATTTTATTTATTTATTTGACAGAGAGAGATCACAAGTAGGCAGAGTAGGCAGAGAGGGAGAAGCAGGCTCCCTTGCCGAGAGAGAGCCTGATGTGGGGCTCGATCCCAAGACCCTGAGATCATGACCTGGGCCAAAGACCGAGGCTTAACCCGCTGAGCCACCCAGGCGCCCCTGCTTACCTTATTTTTAATTAACTTTTTATCTCTTAACTTTCCCTTCATACTGTATTTAGAATGATTCATTCATTCATTCATTTATTTAGGTTTTATTTATTTACTTGACAGAGTGAGAGAGCACAAGCAGGGGGAGCAGCAGAGAGAGAGAGGAAGAAGCAGGTTCCCCACTGAGTAGGGGGCCTGATGCGGGACTTGATCCCAGAACCCTGGGATAATGACCTGAGCCGAAGGCAGACCTTAATCATTTAAGCCACTCAGACACCCTTAGAATGATTCTTTTAAAGCTGTAGTTTAATTGTAAGAGAATGTGTTATTGTAGTTTGATATTTTAATTTCATGTTTTTTATCTTCCTAAATTAATACTTATCTCTATATATTACTTTTAACTCATGCATATTTAGATATCAACATGTTCTGTTAATGGCTTTGCTGATTATTTTTTTTGCATCTCCTCTCAAGAACATTTTTCCATTGAGGTGCTGGAACTCACAACTCCAAGATCAGGAGTTGTATGCTCTATCGACTGAGCCAGCCAGGGACCCCTAAATATTTTTCCATGTTCTTAAAGTCAGTAGTGGGTTAAGCAGTATAAAATTACCAATTTGCAAGTCATAAGTAGTCTAAAATTGGCAGTTTTATATGGCTAAATTTAATGCTTTATTAGTTCTTGTAGCAAAGAGCTGTATTGGTATGTCTGAAAATTTTATTTGCTTTTACTTTTGAATAGTGGTATTATCAGGATATGGATTGCTCAGTTGACTTATTTTCTCTAAAAGCTTTTAAGATATTATCCCTGTTAACTTTTTTTTTTTAACGTTTTATTTATTTATTTGACACTGAGAGAGAGAGCACAAGTAGTCAGAGGGGGAGGAGGAAGTGGGCTCCCCGGTGAGCAGAGAGCCTGGGTTCTCTGAGCTACATTGATTGGAGGATCCTGAGATGATGACCTGAGGCGAAGGCAGAGGCTTAACCCTCTGAGCCACCCAAGTGCCCCAATCCCTGTTATTTTTTTTGCATTGTTATTTTACTAATGAAGTCTGCTGTCAGTGTGATTGTGTTATAGTAACTATCAGTTAAGAGTTTTTCCTCTATCTTTACTATATTTAGGTGTAATTTATTTTTACTTATTCTGCTCAGGACTTGAATTGCAGTCTGAAGGCTCATTTCTTCAGTTCTGAAATTCTTAGCCATTATCTTCTTTAAATAGCATCTGTACCTCATTTCCTTCATGAACTTCTAGAACTTTTTTTTTTTTTTTTTAGATTTTATTATTTTATTTATTTATTTGACAGAAAGATCACAAATAGAGAGGCAGGCAGAGAGGCGGGGTGGAGGAATGGGGGAGGGTGGAGCAGGTTCCCTGCTGAGCAGAGAGCCCAATGTGGGGCTTGATCCCAGGACCCTGAGATCATGACCTGAGCTGAAGGCAGAGGCTTAATCTAACCCTGAGCCACCCAGGCGCCCCTAGAACTTTAATATGATGCATACTGGAGTTTCTCATTCAGTGCTTCAGCTTTCTTCTCTTTTGTAGTTCCTTTTCTCTTTATCTCTGTGCTGAATATCTGTGTTCTACTTCATTAATTTTCTTTTCAGTTATCTCTTGTTTACTGTTTAACTTGTGTTTTGAGTTTATTCAATAATATATTTTATTTGTCTTTGATTCTTTTTTAGCTCTATTTTCACAGATTGTTTGTCTCTTTAACCCCCTCAACATTGTACATATAAATTTTTGAAGTCTTTGGCTTTGGAGTTTGGGTTTTAGTTTTGAATAATGATCCAAACTCACCATGACAACCAGCATTCAGTGACTGAATCCGGAGCACAGTCATCTGATCTATACTAATTATAAGGGTATACTTACTCATAAACTCAAATGGAAAATGGCTCTTATTTTCAAAGCAAATATTTATATAAGTTTTAAATTTATTGACTAAATACAGAAATAGATAGCAAAAAGATCCCTGAAGAAGCTTCAGCTCTTTTTGTTTTGGTGGTGAGATACTTTGGCTGCTGGGTAATCTGTCAGGTTTAAGTCAGCCAAGGAATAGGATTTGCTGATATTTATAGACTTGAATTTATTCCCTCTCATTGGAACTTCTTTTCATGCCTCAAATTTCTGAATTCCAAGCTTGTCTGAAAGTCTTTATGGAAAGTAAGAATCTTTCTCTGAGATGTACCTTTCCACTCCTTGTCTACTCTGGGTTGGGTTTCTTCTACAGTGTTTGTGTTATTTTGCTTCTACATTTCTTAAAATTTCATGTATACTGATTTGTGTGCATTGCTTCTTCCTTTGCCTTAATATTCTTGGATGTTTTTATCTCCAGATTCCTTAATATATTTAGTATGATAATTAGATATGGATGAATTTTTGTTGTCATAACTGTGATGTCTGCGTGAATTGAACCCGGTTTACTGGGTTCAAAAAACAAAGACTTGCATCAAATTATTATTTACACAGCTATAATGGTCACTTGATAATGTTGTTTATTGCTCAACAAAAATATTCCTTTATTGAGATGCTGCAAATTTCTGAACTTCCTCAATATTTTACGTATGTATATGTGGACATTCTTCTACCTTTTATTATAACTTTTTTTTTCATTTGTGAACTTTGCACTTGATATTCTTGGTTTGCCTACTGTTTCTTCCTTTTCTAATTGAGTTTGGAGTCACCCTCAGGCTCAGTGATTGGCAGGATTGATTCAGAAAAACTGTTACTCTCATGGTTGCATTTTATTAGAAGGAGAGAAGAAATAGATTAAAATTAGCAAAGGTGCTTGGTATGAAGCTCAGGAGAAAATAGGTGCAAGCTTCCAGAGGTCTCTTTTCAATGGAGTTGCACAGGGGATGCTTAGTTTTCAAGTTACTATGTCTGACAATATGCAGGAATATTGCCAACCAGGAAAGATTACCTAAACCTCCATGTCTAGGTTTTTATTGGGAAATGTTTATAAAGAGGTGCGCTCTCTATAGAACTCACACCACATCCTGAGACTCTAGCCACCCACCCTTACCATTTGGTGTAGCCAAATACAGCATGGCCCAAGGCCACAGGCATACAAAAACTGTCTTATCAGGTCGAATATTCCAAGAGTTAGAGGTCATGTCACAGGAGCCATTCAAGGGTATTGGAGATAGGCCTTCCTTAGGAATGTACAGGATTTGAAGAACTGAGGTCAGCGAACTTTCCTGCACACTAGTAAATGAATGTTAATTTTTCAAGACCATGTTTAAGTGTGATCTGTTCAGTGAAAGCTTACTTAATTTATTGTAAGAAGTTAGTTGCTCCCATAGTTTTATTCCTATAATTATAATGATCTCCTTTGGAGTTTTATTATACTCTGTGTTTCTTGAAAGGTTAGTAACTCAATGCCATCTAAAATATGAAAATATTTATATATCTTTTCCTCCTTTCTCTTTCCCATACTGTTTCTTCCTTTGATTTGAAAATTTATTTTTATGCATTTTCTTTAAGCATCATCTTTGTATGTACTTTGTATTATAAAAACTATGTTTTGTTTTCAAACATATAACTTTGAGTTTATTTTAACAGTGTATATATAATTTGGGAGGGTTTGTGCTGTGGTGAGTACTGTGAATTGTGTAAGACTGTTGAATCACAGACCAGTACCCCCGAAACAAATAATACATTATATGTTAATTTTTTTTTTTTTTTAAGATTTTATTTATTTGTCAGAGAGAGCAAGCGAGAGCGAGCACAGGCAGACAGAGTGGAAGGCAGAGTCAGAGGGAGAAGCAGGCTCCCTGAGGAGCAAGGAGCCCGATGTGGGACTCGATCCTAGGACGCTGGGATCATGACCTGAGCCGAAGGCAGCTGCTTAACCAACTGAGCCACCCAGGCGTCCCTATATGTTAATTTTTAAAAAAGAACACACACAAAAAAACGGTGTATATATCTATTGGGAGACTGATAGTCCTACTTTAATTAACTTATTTAGAGAGTGTGTGCACATGAGCAGGGGAGAGAGTGGGGGAGTGGGGCAGAGGGAGAGGGAGAGAGAATCTCAAGCAGGTTCCATGCTTGGCATGGAGCTAGTACAGGGTTCAACCTCATGACCTGAGATCATGACCTGAGTGGAAATCAAAAGTTGGATGCCCAGTGGACTGAACTACCCAGGTGCCCCCTGATATTCCTACTTTCAGAATGATATTGTATTTAAGTTTCTGTTTTCTGTTGCAGCTTCTATAATTTGTATACTTAAAACTCTTGGGGATTCTGTTTATATCTATGTATGGTGCTTCCTATAATTTTAAGTGGTATAAACTATCAAAAAATTACATACTAATCTTGAACCCTTTCTTGAAAGTAAGGATTATATCATTTATGCTATATCCTCAGTTTCATGGCTGACATACTAGTTTGCTGTGTTGACTGTTGCTGTTTTTTAGTTTTTAACTTCCATAGGTTTATTTCTTCTTATAGGTAGCTAGATCACTAGGAGGTTCAGGCACATAGGATCTTTCTTCCCACATGAAAGTGAATTCAAGTAGTTCTGAACCAAATCAGAATTTATTAGGTGATAGATTGTGTATTTTTATTGCTGCTGTAACAAAATTGCCATTAACTGGGTGGCTTAAAATAAAGCACATTTTAATCTCTTGCTATTGTCAGTTTTACTGGGTTACAATCAGGATGTCTGCTAAAGTCAAAGTATAGTCAGGTCTGGTTCCTTCTAGAGGCTGTGAGGAGAAAATCCCATTTTCTTATCTTTTTCAGGTTATAGTGGCCACTTGTATTTCTTAGTTTATTGCTTCATTCCCAAACCATATGACTCCAATCTCTGCTTCCATTCTTAACCCCTTCTCCTTTTCGGTAGCCCAGTCTTCCTCTGTCTCCCTCTTACAAGATGACATTTAGGGCCCATCAAATAATTCAGGATAGCATATTCTCATCTGAAGAGCCTTAATTTAATTGTATCTGCAAAGTCACCTTTGCTCTATAAAGTGACACTGACAAGTTCCAATGATTAAGATCTGAAAATCTTTGGGAGCCATTATTTGACTAACATATTGTAATAAAGCACTTGTAGAGTATAATAAATAAGTAAATTTTTTTTTTATATATAAACACTTGTTTGTTTTCTCTTTCTAAATAGCGTATCATTTTCCTCCAATGGAGTGACTCACTGGATTATTTTACTCAGCTCTTAGTGTTCATTTCTTTGGTCTTCATATGGGCATCATGCACAATTTCCTTATTTTTTTCCAAGGAATATTTTTTAATATTTTTGTTCTGTGTTGTAGTTGGTGTAATACGGTGCCCAGTATGCCGCCAGGAATGCAGACAGATAGACCTTGTGGATAATTATTTTGTGAAAGATACATCTGAAGCTCCTAGCAGTTCTGATGAGAAGTCAGAACAGGTATGCTTCTCAATTTTTCTTTAAATTCTTATCTTGGTATTAAAATGTAAATAATAAGAAAAATATGTTTGAATAGTTACATGATAATAAGGTAGTTCAGGTATAGTTCTATTTTTCCAATTGAAAATAAAGGCTATTTATTCTGTACTCTCATAACTAATTAAATGAGATGAAAAGTACTTAAGAATTTAAATCTTCTGTAAGTTTTTGTGTTCTCAAGACTTAGATTTTTACTCACTTGAATGTTTGATATGGAAGGAATAGGATTTTATTGAAGATAAATGGATAACAAACTAATTTTATTCTAGTCATTTAGTATATTTGAGAGCAGGTCAGTTTTTATTTTGTGGATTTATATTGTGTAAATTTGATGTAGATTAGTATTTATTTTCTCTTTTAGGTATGTACTAGTTGTGAAGACAATGCAAGTGCAGTTGGCTTTTGTGTAGAATGTGGAGAGTGGCTATGTAAAACATGTATTGAAGCACATCAAAGAGTAAAATTCACTAAAGATCACTTGATCAGGAAGAAAGAAGATGTCTCAGGTAAGACAGAAGCAGTTTTGTTGATTAATATACTATTAATCTCTCTTACCTCACAGTATTTCTATTTATTCTTCATATGCTTTGGATATGAATATTAATAAGAATTTAGAAAGTTAGGTAAAAATTTTTAGTTTAAAAATACATGTTTTATTTTACTGCAGAATCTGTTGGAGCATCTGGTCAGCGCCCTGTTTTCTGCCCTGTTCACAAACAAGAACAATTGAAGCTTTTCTGTGAAACATGTGATAGATTGACATGTAGAGACTGTCAGCTATTGGAACACAAAGAACATAGGTACAGAAGTCATAATTGCTTAACAAGAAATCTTATTAAAATGTTTTGTAAAATTATTATTACTTAATCCATAATTTTGTTTGTTAGCATTTTCTTAATTTTATAAATTTCTTAAAGCAAGATATATTTTCGATGAATTATTTAATGGTTTCCACATTCATATATGATTATCTTATGAATATTTGTTAAAAATATGTATCATTACATTTGGGTTTTTAAGAAAGAGGTTGTATTATTTATTTGCTGTGCTTCTGGCTTAGATAAGCTTTTTTTCAAGTATACTATGGTATTTAGGCCCTAGGCTATAATCTAAAAAGGTAATATTCCAGGGGTGCCTGGGTGGCTCAGTGGGTTAAGCCGCTGCCTTCGGTTCAGGTCATGATCTCAGGGTCCTGAGATCGAGTCCCGCATCGGGCTCTCTGCTCAGCAGGGAGCCTGCTTCCCTCTCTCTCTCTGCCTGCGTCTTTGCCTACTTGTGATCTCTGTCAAATAAATAAATAAAATCTTTTAAAAAAATAAAATAAAAAAAATAAAAAGGTAATATTACAGCAGGAATGGCTGATACACATTTTAACATCAAAGTATAACTATACTGATTTCATGTTAGATATAAACCCCTTGTTTTTCTGCAAACTGTGTGTCTAAGCAAGCATAGTTACTAATTTTTAAATACATAGCTTTCTATTTCAACCCTATTATGTCCTCAGAATTCAATACTGTTCACTTATAATGAGTCTATTACGTTTGAATTCTTCTGGAAATGTACTAAAATTTCTAGTTAGGAGTATAACAGTCCTCCAGAAAAATTTCCAGTTTCTATTAAATTGTATGTAGTTTTTTTTTTTTTTTAAAGATTTTATTTATTTATTTGACAGAGAGAGATTACAAGTAGGCAGAGAGGCAGGCAGAGAGAGAGAGGAGGAAGCAGGCTCCCTGCTGAGCAGAGAGCCCGATGCGGGACTCGATCCCAGGACCCTGAGATCATGACCTGAGCCGAAGGCAGCGGCTTAACCCACTGAGCCACCCAGGCGCCCCTCTATTAAATTGTATGTAGTTTAAAAGATCTTCTTGCTTACCCATAGTCCAGCCTTTTCTAAAGTGTTGTTACAGTACTTCTGCTGATTTGATGGAAATAGGTTTTATGAATCTCTTGCCAGAAAAGAGTAGGTTAAGTTGTATTAACCACATTTAAATGTGTTTCGTAACTGTAGGATGTCTTAGTGCTTTTAATTCCTTAAGTTCATTGGAATTTGTTAGAATCCTCTTAAAGAGGGAATACATTAGTCCTAGTAGCTGACAATTATGCTTTCTTAGTTTGTGTGAGGCACTTTTCTGAATGCTGCATGTTTGTTTAATTCATACCCAACTATCCATGAAGTGTTAGTATTGGTATCATGACTGTTTAAAGGTGAGGGAGCCTACTTACAGAAAGCTTTAGTAATCTGTACAGTCTTACCATAGGTAGCAGAGCCTGGGTTTGAACACAGGCGGTTGGATCTATACTAAGCCTGCATGTTCGTTGTTTTCCATATGGTATATAGATGCAGACACAGTGTATGGAGTCTCTCAGACTTGACCACATGAAAGTAATGATCTTTGTTCTTTTTTACTGTTCTATAGAACATTTATTTAGAATTGCTACTTTAAACTTTTGTAACCTTAATTTGTTCCCAAATGTTTCGTCTTACCTGCAAGTTGGCTGGTGTTTCACTTGAAGTGACTAATCTTGTAGATGCCTTCACCTTAGGGCCAAATTTTACCATTGATTGTTTTGTAAAAATCTCAGTTAAGACATTAGATTATCATTCTCACAGCTGCAGTCAGTCAGATATTTGAGCACTTGGATTACTTACACTTTTTAAATTGTTGGTAAGAAGCAAAAAGAGAAGGAAGATGGCATCCTTTTCCCCATGAAAGAATCATTTCACTTGTCCTTCCCTCACAGTTTAACTTTCCTTTGCCACTTAGTTTCAGGTCCTAATCATCTCTACAATGTTTTTTCCCTTTTCTTTAGCTCACCCTATATTTTTTCCAGGATAGACTCTTATAGAACTCATGTCATTGCACTATTTTATTCATTCATTCACTCATTCATTCAGAAATGAATGAGAGGGAGAGTGGGAGAGAGAATCTCAAGCAAATTCCATGCCCAGCCCAGTACAGAGCCCCAGATGGGACTTGATCTCATGACCCTGAGATCATAACCTGAGCTGAAATCAAGAGTTGAACACTTAACTGACTAAGCCACCCAGGTTCCTATTACTACAACACACTTAGAGTTGATCTCCCTCCTCTGAGTTTTACCTTGTCAAATTCATTCTGTCCATGTTGCTGGCAGGATCATTTTGCTAAAATAGAGTCCCTCCTCACCCCTTCCCCCCCTTTTAAAACACCTTTCAGTGGTTACCCCATCGCTAAAGTTTTGGGTGTTTAATATAGCATACATTATTGAGTCATACTAATCTTTTCTCTTTATCATCTGTACAAAGTTAGGAAACAGCCCACAGACTACCTTCATTTCTGACATCAACTGCAGAGTTTAATAAAAACCCTAATGGGAAAACAGCAAGCAGTTCAGCTCATCAGTATGATTTGTTATTACCATCTCCAATTTAGAGCTTTCTGAACAGGGTGCTATCTGTTCACCTTGGAACTGTTATCCATAAACCATTTTGTGTCCCCTCTCTCTTTTAAATTTAAATTTATTAGTTTGTTCAGTTTTGAAGTGTAGTTGACAGCCAGGCAGCTGTTTTTTGGTTCTCAGGGAGCTGATCATAGGGTACTGCCCATATGATTCTAGGATTCAGCAACTCCTTGAGTGGTTTTAAAGTTATCATTGGGGGGAAAAGAGGCTATTTGCTCATAAATACAATAAATAACTCTTAGCATCCTGCTGGTCATATGTTACTGAACAAACCCATTTCTGTTTTATACTCTTCTGGGCACTGCCTGCCTTCCTTTTTTCCTTTTATTTATTTATTTAGTTAGTTGAGAGAGAGAGAACACAAGCAGGGCAAGCAGCAGAGGGAGAGAGAGAAGCAGACTTCCTTTCTAACAGGGAGCCAGTTGTAGGGTGATCCTAGGATCCTTGATCCTAGGACCCTGAGATCATGACCTGAGCTGAAGGCAGATGCTTAACTGACAGAGCCACCCAGGAGCCCTAGTCACAGCCTTCCTTACTAGACTGTTCCTCTGTTGCCCAATATGTTGTGTGTTTCATGTTGCAGACTTATATCATGTCCTTCAGTCATAGAGTCAGCCTCAATGCCCAATAGCAAATTACTAATTTTCTCTCAAGTGGTATATATTTTAACATGGTATCCAGAAATTTTCTGGTCCAAAATCTCAATTGTTCCTCCTTAGTGGCATTCACTGGCTTTGCCATAAGCCCTAGTCCACATAAATATGTGTTGTTGACAGTCCCCAAATCATGTCCAACTGTGTATTGTAGGGGCCCAAGAGCATGGGGTGATAAATTAGTTTTTGCATTTGAAACGTGGCCTACCTTTGTTCAGGATCACATTCAAATACAGCCTTCTTTTGGATAGCTGTGTTGATTGGTGCTGTTGATATTCCCAGATGTGGAATATGTGTCCTTCAGAATTCAAATATACCACCAAACGTTGGGCTTCTTGTTTAATTTTAGGGATAGGTGGCAAAAACAATTTATTTTTCTTGACCTGTAGAATGTCAAGGTTTGCACCTGACTAGATTATTCCTAAGAATTTTACCAGTTTGGGCAGGTCCTTGGACCTGGTGGATTTATTAACAGCTTCTTTTGGTTATATATGTCCTTCTTATATTTAAGTCTTTATCTTTAGTTTGTGGTATTGTCATGGTATCATCAAGATGTGTATCACTTCTAACCGCTGTGTACCAGTAAGCTGAGGAATTTAAGTAACCCTTCGGCAGTATAGTAAACGTAAATTGGGATCTTTCCATGTGAAGGAAAATTGCTATTGGCTTTTTTGGGGGGGATTGAGGCGGAAAAGAGAAAAACATACACAGGATCATTTACTGAGTATCATTCTCTTTTAGCCTGCTATATATTTTTTTCTACTATTGAAATCATATCAGGGACTACTGATGTTACACGGACTCTACTTTATTCTAGCTTTATAGCCTACTGTTAGGCTTGATGAGCCATCCATTTTTTTCCACAGGCTACATATACATTGTTATTGTTTAGAGAATTCATTGTTACCAGACTCTGGCTTATTATAATTTATCATTAGAGTGGTAATCTATCACCAGGTATCATATACTGTCTCAAATTAAGTTTTGTGGGCTCAGTTTCATTGGTTCCTGGTTTAGCATGTCTAATCAAGACTGGCCTTTAGATGAATTTATATGCCTTCTGTTTTACAATACCAGTCAGATATAACATCCATTCCAATAATATAGTCACGTGAAGGAGATGTAACCACTTCACAGAAAGTCTGTTCTGACATTCCAACTTTCATCCAAATTTTTGCCTTAATCCTGTTAACTATTGCTTCTCCCAGTCTATCTGTAGCTCCTCATTAGGACTTCTAACATTTTAGAATTATAGTGCAGTGGGCTCTCATGTTAAGGAGTGCCTGAAATATCTCTTATCCACTCCCTGGCTATGTCACCCACACAAATGCATATTAACTGGGTTCTCCAGTGGGTTGAACCAGAAGACCCTTGCTTCTCCTTCAGTCTTCAATTTGATTAATTTATAGGATAGGGGCGCCTGGGTGGCTCAGTGGATTAAAGCCTCTGCCTTCAGCTCGGGTCATGATCCCAGGATTCTGGGATCGAGCCCCACATCAGGCTCTCTGCTCAGCAGGGAGCCTGCTTCCTTCTCCCTCTCTGCCTGCCTCTCTGCCTCCTTGTTATTTCTGTCTGTCAAATAAATAAATAAATCTTTAAAAAATAATTTATAGGATAGTTACTCCTGGTAATTCCGGGTCTGGTTTTTTTACTGTCTTCTTTATCCTCTGGCTTTTAAAATTTCTCTAAAATGGGGGTAAATACAGCAGAGCTGTTTAGGGCCCTTTAATGTTGGGGAGCAGCAAAAACTTTCATTGGTCCACCAGACGACCTCTAGTCATGCTACATCAAGATCTTTGTTCCAGCCTCATCAATATCTGCTTTATTCATCCCATTTTTTAATAGCCATCTGAAGACTTTTATTTTGCTGTGTTAAATCTCTTGACTCTCCCATTTATTTTTTCCTTTTTTCTCAAGAAAATTTCTCTAGTTTTCTTAGCATCTTTAAGGCGCATATTGGGAACCTGAAAATAGATCTGATAAGGGGTTTTTAGGTTGTTGCTAAATATTGTGGCAGTAAGGTTACATGGGGTGCCCATGTGAAAGAGTCCCCCTTAATCACAGTGTTTACTATAACCTCAGTAAGAATCATACTCAGTAGGTGAATATCCTATTTTTCATAATGCTAATCCAATATGCCTAGCATAAGAAATGTTTGGGGAATCTCCACATTTATAGGAGTACAGTCCTTTTCCTGTATTTCAGGGTCAGCAAATTTTATAGGATCATTTATCTAGTCTACTAGGTTAGTTATCCACTTGGGAATGACCTCCTGTGAGTCTGAATTATGGATAGCCATCTTTGGTTGTTCACTACTGAGTTGTGTGTCCTGCATCAGCTCAAACTTTGATCTCTTCTGTTTTGCATCATTCAGAATCAATGGTACTGCTTCCAGATAGTCATTCTCACAGTATTTTAGTATAGGTTTTCCTTCCAGAAACATTGATCTACAAAATGAGACATTCCTTTGGACTGTACTCTTTGATTTTACTAGTTTCTTGATTTTGTCTTTTCCTCAGTTGGACTACACTCTGTGACCAGAGGTCATTGAGGTACTCTCTGTTTTCCCAGAGTACTTTTTCCCTTTGGAATGACCCTGAGGCTAGAAGTGGCCATAGTTCAGACTAGCTGAAGCCTAAGCTTTGCCCAATGTCAGTATCTGTCCCAACACACTGTTCATTTTAGCTGCTGCAGAATCAATAACCAAATGATTGTATAACTAACTTGTTTCTTACTGGTTCGCATTTCCTTTTTTTCCACGGAGTCAGTTTTAGGGAGTTGGGTCTACGTTTCTAAATTCCACTGATAACTTAACCTCTAGGAATTTTAGCTGTAATTTTAGACCATGAATGACTAGGTAGTCATCCAGGAATCAAAGGTTCATAAACCCCTGTTTTCTCATCCTTCCTCTTCCCAAACCTTATATTTCAGTGAGTAAGGACCATTCTAATGACTCCCATTTCTGATACCAACTATGAAGTTAGAGAATAATGCACAAGTGCCCCCTCACTTTTGACACCCAAGTGCGGAATTTGAGGAGCACCCAAACCACTTTATTTTAGAGAGAGAGCACACGCAAGTGTGTGCATGCACAGGGGGAAGGGCAGAGGAGAGAGAGAGAGAGACAATACCAAGCAGGTTCCATGCTCAGCACGGAGCCCAACGCAACTATCTCAGCAACCCTGAGATCATGACCTTAGCTGAACTCAGCAGTTGGACATTTAAACAGCTGAGCCACCCAGGTGCCCGCCAAACCACCCTTCTGACACCTGTTGTAAATTGAGGATTTCCTGAGGCTACTGTCAGGTTCGGTAATTTGCTTGAACTCACTGGAAGTTGTTATACCGAAAGGATAGTGTAGGAATACAGATTAAAATCATTCAAGGAAAGATGTATGGTGCAAAGTCTAGGAGTGTTCCAAGTGTGGAGGTTCCGGTTGTCTTCTCTCAGTGGAATCGTGGACATAATTAACTCTTCCCAACAATGATATGTTACAGTATACATGGAATATTGCCAACCAAGGGGGCTCGTCTGACCCTCGGTGTCTAGAATTATAAATATAAAATTTGTGATGTAAGTTTATAAAATTTATAAAAATTGGAGCTTTGTCATATAGAACAGATTTCACTCTCAGTGTGACTGACTTATCTTTAGCCCCTCCTGAGGTTGAGCTTGTTCTGGGTGACCTAAAGCTCCCACTATATACCCTATCTTTAGCATGTAGGCCAAAGTGCCAGATAAACAAAGTACTTTATCAGGTAGTACATTTCAGTACTCCTAATAACTGAGACAAAACCCCAACTCCTATTTGTTAAGGTTAACTCATTATTACACAGTTTGTTAACTCCTACTTGTGCTCTTAACAGTAGCAAATCCTGTTTTAAACTCTCTGCCTTTACAAATGCTTTCTCTTAACTTATAAAACGCGTTCCTTATCTGTCAGAAATAGTTATCCTTAAAAAATCTTTAAAAAAAAAAAAATCTTCTCAAGGGGCACCTGGGTGGCTCAGTGGGTTAAGCCTCTGCCTTCGGCTCAGGTCATGATCTCAGGGTCCTGAGGATCAAGCCCTGCATCGGGCTCTCTGCTCAGCAGGGATCCTGGTTCCCCCTCTCTGTCTGCCTACTTGTGATCTCTGTCTGTTAAATAAATAAATAAAATCTTAAAAAAAAAAAAAAGAATTATTTACCCCTAAAACTAGTCACCAACAGTTTTGCTTCATCTTTCCCACTCGTTTTCCCTACCTGGACTTTAAGGTCTTTTACGACTGATTCTTCAGGAGTCTCAATTTTCTGTATGTTTATTGATCAAGTCAGGTTTCCCATCTCCTCTTGAGTCAGTTATGTGATTGTGATAATTTATAGTTTCTTAGAAAATTACCTATTCATTAGAAATTTTAAAAATATTCAGTTAGAATTAAATACCATTTTAAGATTTTACAAAAATCTCTGGTTCTATCTCTTGTTTATAATGTTGTACAGTTGAGTTTATTTTCTTTTTCCTTATTAGCCTGGCCATAGATTTGAGTATTTTATTGATTATTTGAGTGATGCAGTTCTTAAAGTCACTTATTCTGTTCTTTAAAATTTTTCTAATTCTCAGAGCTCTCTTATATCTTTATTCTTTCTTAGTTCGGTTTTGTTGTACTTAGATTCTTACATGGAATCTTTAGTTTATCAAAAAGATTTAATCTCATTCCATAATCATTGACTCATACAGTCTGTAATTGTAGTTTTGGATCCTCTCTACCCTGTTTGAAAAATAATTGCTTCATATTCTAGTGATAAAGATGAACTAAGATGTGTGTATGCCTGTGTATCTTTTTTAATAAAAAGATTTATTTTAGAGAGAGCGAATGTGCACTTGAGTGAGGGTATGGGCAAAGGGAGAGAAACCCAAACGACTCCTTGCTGAACATGGAGCCTCATGTGGGGCTCAGTCTTATAACGCTGAGATTATGACCTGAGCCAAAATGAGTGGGGTGCTTAACCAATTGGGGCACCCAGGCACGCCATTTATATATATGTATACATATATATATACACACACACATATATATACACACTTTTTTGAGTGGGAGAGAGCTCTTAACAAAATAAATAAAGCTCTTAACAAAAAAAATAATATATATATAAAATATATATATACACATATATATATATAATATATGTGTATATGTATACATATATGTATGTTTTAAGAGTGGGAGAGAG
Organism: Mustela lutreola; assembly: GCF_030435805.1. Taxonomy (NCBI): domain Eukaryota; kingdom Metazoa; phylum Chordata; class Mammalia; order Carnivora; family Mustelidae; genus Mustela; species Mustela lutreola. The sequence continues at coordinate 97,899,054 of NC_081299.1, read as the reverse complement.
CATGCACCCAAGTATACATATATGTATATTGGTGTATATATATATTATATATACTATATATATTATATACATATATTGTATATATGTATATATGTATATGTATATATGTATATAATATATATACTATATACATATATGTATATTGGTGTATATATAATATATATAATATATATATATATATAATATATATACAATATATATATACAATATATGTATATATATACATATATACAATATATGTATATAATATATATAGTATATATAATATATATATACACCATATATTGTATATATGTAATATATATACACCATATATTGTATATATGTATATATGTATATGTATATAATATATATATGTATAATATGTATATGTATATATGTATATATGTATATGTATATATGTATATAATATGTATATGTATATATGTATATATGTATATAATATATATACTATATACATATATGTATATTGGTGTATATATAATATATATACAATATATATATACAATATATGTATATATGTATATAATGTATGTATATAATATATATAATATATATAGTATATATAATATATATATACACCAATATACATATATGTATACTTGGGTGCATGCTCTCTCCCACTCTTAAAACATAATATATATGTATACATATACACATATATATTATATATATATGTGTATATATATATTTTATATATATATTATTTTTTTAAGAGTGGGAGAGAGCATATATACATATATATACATATACACATATATATATATTTTTTATATATATATATTATTTTTTTAAGAGTGGGAGAGAGCATGCACCCAAGTATAGGGGAGAGGGCAGAAAGATAGAGAGAATCTTAAGCAGACTCTGGAGCTCGAGCTCATGATCTGAGATCATGATCTGAGTCAAAAATCAAGAGTCGGACACTTAATTACTCAACTACCAGGTGCCTCTGTGCATTTTTTAAATGCAGAAAGTGTAGTACCAACTTTAGAAGCTGGCTATAGGGATTGAATGAGAATTTTACCTGTAAAGTGCTTAGCATAGTAAGTACTCAGTATCAGTTTAGCTATTAGTACTAACATTGTGACCTGTATTTTCTTTTTTCTCTCTTTTTACAAACATTGTATTGAAGTCTTTGGTGCTAATGTCTTTAATCTTTATTGCCTTGGAAGTTCTCAAAAAGAAAACAACTATAGAACTTTATGAAATTTTGTACAATTTTGAACATTACATGGTTTCTAGCTCTACCATGGGGTTATCTCATTTCCCTCTATAATTCTGTTTGCAGTTAATGAATAAAATAAGTATAGACTTAAAAAAAAATGAAAACGAGAGAAGAGACACCAAGGGATATTTTAGTGAATTTTTCAAAAGCTGGGCAATGGACTGAGTATATGATGGATCTGATGATAATTGACCTAGTAGGTTGAATGAATAACAACCCAAGGGCCAGCAAAGGAGATATATAAAGGAAGCTATGTGATTTAATTCCTAGACACCTATAGATCAGGATTTAGAGATGATAGGTATCATAGAATTTGGGCTTACTCTCTTTGGTGATACTAGGTCTAGATGGAGAGTGGGGATGAGGTAAATGGCTGACGTTGGGGAGGTTAAATGAAGTCTGCATTAAACTGTGGGCTCTTTACTTTCCCTGACTTGCTTCCACATTGCCAGTGGTGACTGTTTTTTTGTTTTGTTTTGTTTTTTAATTATTCCTTGCTATCCTCCTCTCTGGAATTAGAGAGGTCTTTTCATTCTCTGGAGAAAGTGATCAGAAGAGACCTCTAAATGTTGACATTTTGGGGTTCATTTCTTTTTTTTTTTTTTTTAAGATTTTATCCATTTATTTGACAGAGATCACAAGTAGGCAGAGAGGCAGGCAGAGAGAGAGAGGGAAGCAGGCCTCCTGCGGAGCAGAGAGCCCGATGCGGGGCTCGATCCCAGGACCCTGAGATCATGACCCAAGCTGAAGGCAGCAGCCCAAACCACTGAGCCACCCAGGCGCCCTGGGGTTCATTTCTAATTAAGAAGATTGTCTTTCGTGAAGCCTATCAGTTCATAGTTCTGTTCTCACACATGACTCTAAGCAATTTTTTAAAAAAATGTATTTCAGTGTCAATGGATGAAAGGATCATCTGACACTTGAATAGAGCCACCCTCATGTACCATATGCCGTACATTGTGGGCTATGTTGAGAATTCTTAACTCTTCCCACTCTTGTCTGCTTCACATGTAGAGACTGGAAAAGCTAAATATTTCCTTTCTCAGCATTTCTGGCATCTGACCCCAGGTTTATGCCCATAAAATGTAAATGGAATTCTGCTTCGTTTATGATTTTTAAAAGGGACAAATGTTGCTGTTATCAGCTTTTTTCCATCTTTTTCCTTCCTTGAATTAGGATGTAATGCCTGGTACTGTGACACCATTATATGTTCATGAAGGTAAAGCCAAGATCATCTCAGAGACTGTCGCTTTGATGTTGTTCAGCTAGCACCATTAGCTACATCTGGTCTTATTACATGTGTCTTTATTAGTCACTGCAGCTGTACACATTTCTGATTGACAGAGCCACCCACATGAAAGAGACTGAAACACTGAATAAGAGGGCCATGAAGGGCATAAGATAATATAGGAACAAAAGGAAATGTAAAATCAAACAAAATTTTGACATCCTTAAAAATATGATAAGCTATTAGTCACAAAGTAAGGATAGAATCTTTGATAAAGAAATCATTAAGAAAGAGTTCTTAGAAGCATGATAGCTGAAATAAAAAATTAATATGTTTTGTAGATAAATTAGTCTCCTAAACTCTAGTTAGAAAATAGAGCAAAAAGAGAAAGGACAGATAAGAAAATGACAAGATACCAAGAGCCAGCAATACAAATTATAGAAAAAGAAGTGATCAAATAAGTAATCCAAGAAACTCTCCTAAGAACCTAGAGTTGCCATCCGAAAAGACCTATTATTTGATTTAAAAAAATCCATAAAAAAGTATATCTCACCATAAAATGACTGTATGCTATGGATTAAAATGAAGATCAGCAAAATTTCCAAAGTAGGCAACATGTAATGAAATGGGAGACTAAATAGGATCCTTAAAAATAGCAATACCAGGAGACAGAAGATGGAACAGTGATTTAAGAAGTTGGGAGCTGAGAGGGAAAGATTTTCAATAGATATCTGTAGCTAATAGCTAGATTTCTATAGCTAAATTGTTAGTATTTTTTCAAGATTTAAAAAAAATTTTTTAAGTAATCTACCCCCAACGTGGGGCTCAAATTCATAACCCCAAGATCAGGAGTCACTCCACTGACTGAGCCAGCCTGGTGCCCCTTCTGTAGCTAAATTATTAATGTGAAAGTAAGATGTAGACATTTTTCAGCATGCAAGGACTCAGAAACTGCCTCCCATGCACCTCTTTCTGGAGCACTATTAGAGAATGTGATCCACAAAAATGTCAGTCAGCCAGAGAGTAAATGATGAATTGTGAATGTCATTCTGGGCAACAACTCTACAGTAGCTAGTTTAACTGAAGCATTAAGACTGAGGATATCTCCAGGAAAAAAAAATTTAAAAATGGAACCACTTCTAATAAATTTGGTATTGTTAGATCATTTGAAAAATAATATTGACAGATTTTTGACTTATCAGTTGGAACATGAGATTCATTAGGGATTGGTAAATTGAAAATTAAAAGAAAACAGAGGGCATTCATTAATTTAAAAAAAAAAGTTCTATAAAGAAAAGAAGTTGGCTTATCACTGGCCAATATTTACTTACTCATTTATTCAGCAAATAATTGCATGCCTGCTGAGTGCTATGCATGGTATATTTCATTGAGCAAATTAAACTCATTGTCCATAAGGACCTAATTTTTCATAAGAGTCAAGCAAGTAGTAAATATATCAGATGCTGATTGTTACAGAGAAAAATAAAAGCTGGGAAGTTAGGACAAGGTATGTAGATGTGAGTGTTTTTATTTTAAATAGGATAGTTTCAAAAGGTTTCCATGATGAGGTAGACCTTGAGTAGAGACTGAAGGAAGAATGAGAGCAACCCTGCTTAAACTTGGTAAGCCAGGGAGCATGTTTCAGATAGAGAAAGCAACTGGCAAGGGCCAGAGATCTTAGCATACTTGACTTCCTTAAGGAGCTACATGTCTGAATGGAATGAACAAGGGGAAGACTGGTATCGGGTGAGGTTAGAGAGGCAGAGAGGGCCAACTTACTGAGTGCTTTGTAGGCCATTTTAAGAATGCTGGCTGTTAGTCTGAGTAAGACACTCAAGCCTCGAGTAGCAGAATAATCCGTAGTGACTGATTATTGTCTTCAAATGATCTTGCTATCTGTAGTGAAGAGAGAGTAAAGGGGCACAAAGATAGAATTAGGAGATTAGTTAGGCTGTTTTCAGTAATTTAGACAAGATAGGGGTGGTGTAGACTACAGTGCTAACATTGGAGATAATAAGATGTAATCAAGTTCTACGAATGCTTGGAATTTGGATTTAATACCTGAAATTGTGATGTATGGGTCTGCTGATGTATGAGTTGTATGAGTTGGAGGGGCAAAACTAACACCTAGAGTTTTGGCTTTCAGGTTACTAAGAGTAAGTAGAAGGATAGGATTGAATTTACTGAAGTGGAGAAGACTACTGTGTTTGTTAGGTGTTTTTAGGGAATTGGTAGTCAGGTTTTGGGGATACTAAATTTGAGATATTAAAATAATGTAAACACCAACTATTTTTTAAAGATTCTATTTATTTATTGAACAGAGAGAGAGATTATTTTAGGCAGGCCTAAAAAAATCAACATTTATATTACCATCTCCCCTACTTCTATCATGCCCAATCTAATTTTATCATTAAAATAGTTGGTGTTGGGGCACCTGGGTGGCTCAGTGGGCTAAGCCTCTGCCTTCAGCTCAGGTCATGGTCTCAGGGTCCTGGGATTGAGCCCTGCATTGGACTCCGCTCAGCGGGGAGCCTGCTTCTCCCTGTCTCTCTGCCTGCCTCTCTGCCTACTTGTGATCCGTCTCTCTCTGTCAGATAAATAAAATCTTTAAAAATTTTTTTCTTCTCCATTAACAGATTATAAGAGGAAGCCCCAGACCCACCCTTCTTCACCACCATTTATACCTCTCCATCATTATTTGTTTTCAACTTACTAGGACTGGGCGCCTGGATGGCTCAGAGAGCTAAGCCTCTGCCTTCGGCTCAGGTCATGATCTCAGGGTCCTGGGATCTAGTCCCTCATTGCGCTCCCTGCTTAGCAGAGAGCCTGCTTCCCCCTCTCTCTCTGCCTGCCTCTCTGCCTACTTGTGCTCTATCAAATAAGTAAATAAAATCTTAAAAAAAAAAAAAAACTTACTAGAAATAACATTACCATGTTCTTTATCCCTGTTAGTCTCCTAAAAAAAGCCCTGCATTCCCAGGTTTCCCCTCATCTGGCATAATTTAATTCCCATAAGGCTGTGCATATGACAGGTATATCTCTCTTGCCACTGTGTTCTCTGGGATTAATGGTTTGTCATCACTAGCATCTCTTTATTCTCAATCTCTTTTTAGATCTTTTCTGTGCTTTCTCTGCTGTAGTGGAAACAGAGCTTGAGGACATTGCTTCCCCTGCAGCCCTCTTAACTGGTGGCTATTTTTACTTTGATATTTCATGTATCACTGGACCTTGAGGTATATAGCTATAGAACATTCTTTCTTCCTTCCTCCCTAAAATCTAAATTTTAATCTTCTGTCATCATTGCTATTCCTCATTTGGTGCTGTCATATAAAAACCCATGGGTCATTTGACTCATCCCTTAAACAGTTTCTAACTCAGAGGTCATCTATATAGATACTACTCTTGTCTTAATTCCTGGCAGTTTTAATATATGCATATTTGACTCTTCAGATATTCTAGTCTTTGTTCTTTGAACTCCTTTCTAAAATTTGTGTCCTTTACATTGTCAGTCACATCCATGATTGTACGCTAGACCTTGGCATTTCCAGTAATTATTATATTCAGTTTCATGTATTCTTCTCTGTGACCACATCTCATTATTCTGTCCCATTCTGCTTAGTGTCAGATTTCCAGTGACTTTTATTTTAATCCATTGATAGTACTATTTTTTTCACTTTACCTCATTCCTTTATGTTCTCACTTAATCCTTTTCCAGTTTAACTTCAGGCTAATCATTTTTACTCCCTCCCTTGACTCTTGTATCCTACTTGGTTGAGGTCTCTAGGTTAAACCACAGTCTTGATTAAACTTCCCTTCCATCATGCTTTGCTTATGCAGCTGAGCATCATGGGAGGAAAAAACCCATGACACCAACTGGTCTTGTTCTCAGTTCATGACCACTTACCTCAAATAGACTCTTAATGTTACCTGGTTGTCATACTATGTATTAATTCTGTTTTCTGTTAACATTCCATCATCCATCATCACCCCCAGATATTGGCAGTGCTTCCTACTTCATTGAGAAAACTGAAACAATACAAAGAGAGCTTCTGCAGACGTACTCCATCACATCTTGTCTTTGAAGCAGTTGTACCCACATTTTTCATTTCTCTGTTATCTTAGTTGAATTTTCTTCTTCTATGAAGCCAGTTTCTCTGCTTACACACGTAGAGATTCCATCTCATCTCCTACAGCCAAGGAAATTGCTTCAGCAGTTTGGCTTTCTCTGCTGATGTCAGTTTTTCACTCTAGCAATATTCCCTCTAGTACTTTACTTTATTGTTTTTTTTTTTTTTTAAAGACTTTATTTATTTATTTATTTATTTGCCGAGCAGAGAGCCTGATGTGTGGCTTGATCCCAGGACCCTGAGATCATGACCTGAGCAGAAGGCAGAGGCTTAACCCACTGAGCCACCCAGGTGCCCCCGCTCTGGGATTTTAATATTCTGCTATTTTTTCTTACATCTTTAAAAAATAAAAGAAAATGTAAAACTTTAATTCACTTTCCCTGTGGGGAGCTCTCCCCATTCCTCTTTGCAGCAAAATATTTTGAAAGGATTGCTTATAATCATGGTCTCCTAATTTCTCCTGTCCCCTTCTCTCTATCAACGTTTTACCAACATTTTTCTTTTCAAGGTCACCAGTAACCATTGCATTACTAAATCTAGAGGTCATTGCTTGGTCATCATCTTACTACTTAACACATCTGCAACATTTGACATAGTTGATCATTCCCTTAATACATGTCATTTATTTGGCTACCAAGAGACCACATTCTTTCAGTTTTCCTCCTACTACACTGGTTACTTTTCAGTTTCATTTGCTCATTTTCCTTCATCTCTTAATGTTGGATGTGCCAGGCATTACTTCATTATCTGCAGTTACAGATTTATGGCTTTAAATACCATCCATATGCTGGTGATGTCCAGATTTCTATTTCTAGCTCAGTACTCTCTCCTGAACTTTCAGATTTGTCTATTCTATAAACTATAACATCTCTTCTTGAGTGTCAACTTTCTCAAATATAATATATCCAAAATAGAACTGATCACTTATTCCAGATCTTTTTTTACTGGCATCCTTGCCCTATCCCAGTTTGTGGCAGTTGCATTTTTTCCATTGCATAAGCCAGAAATCTTGGCACTGTCCTTGATTCCACTGTTTTCTCATAACCAAACTCAAACTTATCCGAACATCTTTTTGGCTCCCTCTTCAATATCTATCCCTGAATCTCAAAATTTCTTACTATCTCATTGCTGTTAGCTCCATTTCTACTAGGCTGGTCTCAGACACCATCATTTCTGGCCTGGATGACTACAGTTGTCTCCTCAGTCATCCTAGTACTTGTAATGTTGCCCTCCTTCAGTTTATTCTTAACTACTAGAACAGTCTCATGTCATAGTCACTCCCTGCTCAAAACCTTGCAGTGGCTCTCCACTTTTGTCAGAGTAAAAGAGTCCTTATAGTGGCCTGTATGCTTGTATTTCATCTACTGCTCCTCTCCCCACTCAGTCTGGCTTCTGTTGTTTCTAAAACATGGCAGAGATAATGTTGCCTCCCTGTTTTCTCTACCTGGGAGAACTGGTCTACTTATTTGCATAGCGAACTTCCATTTATCCATCAAATCTGCTTAATGTGACTGTCAGTGATCTACTGTATTTAAAATTGCAATTTGTCCCTTTACCCCAATCCTGTCCTGTTTTAGGTTTTTTTTTTTTTTTTTTTTTTTTTTATTGCACTTACCACTTTCTAAACATGTTCTGTAACTTACAACTAATTTTTTGTGTTCCTCTCATTAGAATATAAGCTTCATGAAGATCGGTGTCTGTTTTGTTCACTGTGTTCCAAGAGCCTAGAACGGTATTTGACGCACATTTAGACATTTCGTCTACTCAACAGATACTTATTAATTTAGATATAGGAAAAAAAGAGTTGACAGGCCTGCCTACGTATAGGAGTTGTCATTTATATGTGTGTATTTTCACAGAAGTCAGTTTTTAATTTTTTAAATAGTTGAGGGCTGCTTGTTCTGCTTCTTAATTAGAGGCCCTTGTTCTTCTTTTTAATATGTAAGTAATTTCTACACCCAGTGTGGGGTTTGAACTTAAAACTCTGAGATCAAGAGTCACATACTCTTCTTCCTGAGCCAGTTAGGTGCCCCATGGAGGTCCTAGCCTTTTTTTTTTTTTTTTTAAACATTTTATTTATTTGTTTGATAGAGTTCACAAGTAGGCAGAGAGGCGGGCAGAGAGAGTGGGGAAGCAGGCTCCTTCCTGAGCAGAGAGCCCGATGCAGTAGATTTCCCACTGAGCAGGGAGCCCAATGTGGGGCTTGATCCCAGGACCCTGAGATCATGACCTGAGCTAAAGGTGTTTAACTGACTGACCTGAGATGCTTAACTGACTGAGCCATCCAGGCACCCTAATCCTATTACATTTAAGGTAATTATTGATATGGTTTAAGCTTACCATTTAGTTTTGTTTTTATTTTTCTTTTCTGTGGTTTTTTTTATCCCTGCCATGTTTCAACTTAATAAAACCGTTTTTGGTATTTGATTTTTACATTCACTTTTAGCTTTTTAAGCTCTAATTGTATTATTTTTTTTTAAAGATTTTATTTGAGAGAACACATGAGTGAGTATGAGTGGGAGTGTAGGGGAAGGGAGAAGCAGACTCCCTACTGAGCAGAGAACCTGACTGGGGCTCAATCCCAGGACCCTGGAGATATGACTTGAGGTGAAGGCAGATGGCCAACCATCTGAGCCATCCAGGCACCCCAGTTCTGTTATTTTTAATGATTGCTCTAGGGCTAATGATGTGTAGTTTAACTTAAGGCCTTCTTAAAAGTCTTGTACTATTTCCTGCATTATGAATATGGTAAACTTACAAAAGGATAATTCAGTTTATCAAACCCTTATTCCTTTATACTAAGCCGTATCATTTATTCATACATGCCCTTTAAATTTAACATTATAGTGCTTTCTTTAAAAAAAAAAAATAGCTGTCTTTGGGGCATCTGGGTATCTTGGCTCAGGTCATGATCTCAGGGCTGTGAGATCAGCCCCACACTAGGCTCTGTGCTTAGCGTGGAGCCTGCTTGGGATTCTCTCTCGGGGGCTCAATCCCAAGACCCTGAGATCATGACCTAGGCCGAAGGTAGAGGCTTAACCCACTGAGCCACCTAGGCGCCCCCAAGTATAGTTTTTTCTTTTAAGGTGTGACCTTTCTGGTTTCTCAGTAGTCCCAGACTTTTACCATGGCCTCCTCAGCTCAAAGAGACTTCTCAGCTCTGGTCTCCAGTTCTCTGTGCCAGCTGTCACCAAATTATCTATAGACAGAGAGGCAGGATAGTGGTGGGGCTCTCTGAAGGATTGCAGAATTTCTCAGCGTGTAGTCTAATGACTAAATACAGTTATCACATATTTCTGTCTTACTTCATAGTTCTCGTGGCAGGGATAGCCTGGTACAACTTATTCTTCACGGCTGAGAGTGGATGGCACCTTTGTTCTACCTTCATTTTTTTTTTTTAAGATTTTATTTATTTATTTGACAGAGATCACAAGTAGGCAGAAAGAGAGAGGAGAAAGCAGACTCCCCATTGAGCAGAGAGCCCGATGCAGGGCTTGATCCCAGGACCCTGGGATCATGGCCTGAGCCGAAGGTAGAGGCTTTAACCCACTGAGCCACCCAGGCGCCCCTACCTTAATGTTTTTTTTATCCCTGATTGAAGTTTTGTGTATAGTTGGGTGTTTATAGATTTTTAGGACCATTATGGTGTAAGAGAGTGTACTTAAAATATAATGTCAGACATTTTTGTTAAAGAGCAAGATAGTTTATAATGGAAGTCACTTAAATGGACCTATGTAAGTGAAATTTCTCTAAAATACTTTCCTGAGAAGTAACTTTTCTTGTATTAGACTTTTATAGTGTTAAATGGATATATGGGTGGATAGATAGATTAATAAACTTTAGAGCAGATATTTTTCTTTTCAATCCTAGATGTAGAGCTACCTAGAGAGCTTTAAAAAAAATGCTGATACCTTAGTCCTACTCCAGACTGGTTAGATAAGAATTTTACATTACAGTCAGGTATCAAAATTTGTTTACAGTATTTTACAAATACTGGTAAATCGCTGGTTGTTATTCAGTGAAGGTTGATAACCTCTACTTAGGAAGAACGTTTGCCAAACTCATTTTTTTTTCTGTAAACTCTTGCAAAGTTACAGATGCCTTTCAGATAAAATCCACAAATTGCCAGTAAAAATGACATATAAATTCATATGTACCATCAGTTTTCTAGGGAACTAGATTCAGAAGTATGGTGACAAATCAAGATTTTCTAAGTGTGTTGTTTGCTTGCTTCCTCTCCTCTCCTCTTTCTTAACTTCTTTGTAGTAGGGTCCATGCCTAGTGTGGAGCCCAGTGAGGGGCTTGAACTCACAACCCTGAGGTCAAGGCCTGAGCTCAGTTGTTGGACATTTAACCAACTGAGCTACTCAGGTGCCCCCAAGTATTTTGTTTTCATCTGGTACATTGATTGTTAGAAAAAGCAGCTTGTTTCAATACTTAGTATTCATTCAGCTCTTTTGTTTAGTAGATGTTTGAAGGCCATGCTGAATGATGACTATACAATAATAAAAACAACTGACTGTCCTTTCTGTCTTGAGTCTATATGAGTCTTGAGATTGAGTGTATGGTTCAGTTGTAGTTCAGTTCAGTGAGTAACTCCAAAATAGAGTTAATTCCTTTTGATTTTGCTGAAAAGAAGTTATTGATTTTAGTATTCTAGTTTGTGTGCCTGTCAGATTATCTGAGGAACTTGTAAGTCTCAGATTCACCTACCTAGCAGAATGATTGCTTATGACTAGAAAGAGAATTGGGTGTGGCTAACAGTTAGCTTGAATGACAGGAATATCAGGAGAGAAGATTTGAGAAAGAAGCATTCAGAGTAATCAGTTATTTAGTAGAGGGACAGGTTCGTTGAGCTGTGTGTTGGTCAAAATGGTAATTGCTGAATTATTATAAGAATAAAAACTCTGTTGGTTGGTCATTTTCCTTTGCAGCAATGTAGACATGCCTCTCATTTTATGATTCATCTGTGATTTCTTCATGGCTGGTTCTGTTCTTTGAGATCTCGGTGCAAACTCATCAGGAACCCTTTTCTGGGTTTCTGATCTAGAATTTTTTGCTACTTGTGTCTTCTCTATCATGTAACTCTACTTAAATTTTTTTTCCTCCTTAATTAGAATGTAAGGAAAGGAAGAAAAAGACCCTATTTTGTTTTGTTTACTGTGATATCCCTACTCTTTGAATACTTCCTGGCAAATAGAAGAATTCATTGCCTGTCACTAATGACTGCATACTTACAAGTTTTAAAATCACAAGACAGTATCATATATATCTAAAAGTACAGTGTAAGGAATGACTAAAATATCTAGCAAATCAGGGTTTTGGTTTATTTTTTGACCTTGCCACTTGATAAATGGAAGTGTTAGATATTTCTTTTAGTTCTGTGAAAAAAATTACTGAGACACTAAATGGCATCATGATTCAAGAAAGTTTGGGAACCTCTTGGCTATATATAGTTTATCCATTGCTTTATTTTTACTTATTTTTGAAAGTTTTTATTGTTAAGTAATCTCTGTATCCACTGCAGGGCTTGAACTCATAACCCCAAGATCAGGAGTAATATGCTATACTAACTGAGCCACCCAGGCATCCTTTATCCATTGTTTTATTGACAGTAGTGGGTTGTTTCTACTTTTGGCTACTATTAAAAAAATAAGATTTCTTTACATCTCTAGGGATACATGTACATATGTTTCTCTAGGATATGTATTTTGGGCAGGAATTTTTAAAAAATTCTTCTTCTTCTTATTATTCATTTTTTTAATTTTAAATTGGTTCCACACCCAAGATGGGGCTTGAACACACAACCCTGAGATCAAGAGTTACATGCTCTACCACCTGACTAAGCCAGCCAGTCAAGAACCCCATTTGGCTAGGAATTCTTTGGTTATATTTATTTTTTAACTATAAACTCTGGTTTTCTATATCTTCTTGTTCAGTTTTGTAGCATTACATTTTTCTATAAGTTTGTTCATTTTACCTAGATTCTCAGATTTCTATTTTAGATTTTCAAATTTCTTAATACAAGGTTTCATTAATATCTTTAAATTAATACCTTTTTAATGTCTTAAGAGCTGTATGATGGTGACCTCTTTTTAATCCCTGATATTAGTTATTTGTGCCTTCTATGTTTTTCTTAATCAGTCTTTTATAGATTTGTCAATATTAGCTTTAAAAAAAAAACAACTTTTGGGTTGTTGATTCCCACTAAATTGTATTTTTCCCACATTATTTTGTGTATTCATCTTAATTCCTTTTACCTTCTTTAGGTTTATTGTTTGTTTGTTTATGTGAGAGGTTGAGTGTGCACGAGCAGGGAGGGGGCGGGAGTGGGGAGGATGGGGAGAGAGAGAATTTTAAGCAGGCTCCACGCTCATTCCAGCAGAACCCGACCAAGGGCTCAGTCTCATGACCTGAGCCGAAATCAAGAGGCAGACACTTAACCCACGAGCCACCCATGTGCCCTGTCTGTTCTGTCTTTATTGGTCTGTATATAATGTCTCTTTTTTTCCTTCTAGCTACTTTAAAGGTTTTATCTTTTTTTTTTTTTTTTTTGTCTTCATATGGTTTGGAAACAATATGCCTTAGAGTAATTTTCTTAATGTTTCTTGTGTTTGGAGGATGTTGAGGTTTTTAGATTTGTAGGGTTATATTTTTCATCAGATTTGGAAAAGTACTCCATTATTATAATTTCTTCCAATATTTATTTTTCTTCTTCTACCTTCCCATTTGGGGAAGCCAGTTATACATATATTAGTGTCATTACAGTTGTCCCCAGACTCACTATTCTTCTGTCTCTCCACCACATTGCTCCCTCCGCCCCCCATTTTTTTCCCTGTTTGATTTTGGATGGGATTAACAGATTAGACATTATAGAAGAAAATATTGGTGAATTTGAATATAGCATTAGAAAGTAATAGCCTGTTGTACTACTGAAGTCATACGAAATTGAAATGTCAACTGATGTCACTGTGTGCCCTTTGAGATTTAAAGTTGGCTTTTATTCCCTATTCCGTTTATGTGAGAATCCTTATGTCTTCCCCAGGCTTTCTCGAAATTTCTACGCTTTTAGGTTCTAATTGTTTTTCAGACTTTCTACTCTCTGCAACTCTTCCTGAACTCTTAGGGCTTATTATCATTTTATTATTATTTATTATTATTATCATCATATTGTTATTATCATACAGAGCTTTAAATAAGGAACATAGCCTCATTTTAAAATTTTCTTAAAAGCATTAGGTCTTTGTGTATGGTGAGCTTTTTGTTGTTGAAGGTTTGAAGCTTTATATTGTCATAATGCAAATCATTTAAAATTACTGCAAAAAGTAGCAGTGACAATTAATTTTAGCCCCTTACTATGCTCCAGTAAGCAAAGTACTATTGCTTATTAAGTGCTTCATGTGTTTTGACCAATTTAACTCTTGGAACAGGTTCTGTAGGATAAATATTATTATTATTATTATTATTATATATTTCTCTGAAGAACTAACACACAGGGTTGTCCAAATTATCCAGCTGTTACTCTGCAGATAGTAATAGTACATATATCAATAAATTTTTCTAAAGATTAAATGAGAGAATCCATGTAAGATACTTAGCACAGCATCTGAAAACATGGTTCTCAAAACAGCTCTTGCTGTATATAGATTGATAAATGCTTAGATAGAATATGTTTGGGATTTTTCAAAGTAATCTTGAAAATAGAGCAAGAGGGGATACAACAAAGTTGGCTATAAATAGATACCTTTGAAAGTGGGTGATAGGTTCAGTGAAACTAAAATTTTATGTAATTCTTAAAATGAAGTACTGAATTAAAAAAGAAATTGAGGGGCACCTGGGTGGCTCGGTCAGTTGAGTCCTTGACTCTTGGTTTTAGCTCAGGTCATTATCTTGGGGTTGCCAGATCAAGCTCCAAGTTGGCCCTGCACGCAACAGGGTGTCTGCTTGAGATTATCTCCCTCTCCCTATCCCCCGACTCACACATGTGCACACATACTCTCTCTCTAAAAAGGAATATATCTTTAAAAAAAAAAAGATACTGAGTCATAATTATTACATACTAGCTAAAAATATTTCCCAAGATATTCAGTTGGGTTATAAACTAAGATGATATATTTTCCTAGAAGTGCCAGAGTAAAATCTTATCAACTGTTAAATGCTGACAGTTACTAAATAATACTGTGAATACTTGGCAAAGGAGAGTAGCATCCCTGTACAGCTCATGACCTAGTAAAGCTGAATGAGCTTTCAAAAGTTATAGTTTGAAGTTGTAAGATAATGGATTCTCAGGGTTTTTTTCAAAGCCCTCTTTCATTTCCCAGTCTTCTGAGAACCATGTTTTCAAAAATTTCTTAGCAAACTACATTAAATAATAATAATTTATTTCTCAGTAATAAAACACATATAATCATGATGATGACTGTTCAAACTATGTAACCAGTGGTATACATATTATATTGAGTTTCTGTGATTCTAATCAAAAGCTCAGAAAGTCTTACCTAGCCTGCCTGTCCTAAGTAAATCATAGGTATCTGTAATTTTTACCTACACATTTTGAAATACTGAATATAACTCACTGTGAGTAGAAGCACAGGTTAACAATCACTTATTGATCTACAAGATCAACAGCTAAGAAAAGGCTTTCATGTGTTTATATATTAATCAAAATTATATTTTTAAAAAGATTTGTTTATTTTGGAGAGGCATAGAGAGAGAGAGAGTGCAGGAGGGGAGGAGCTGAAGGAAAGGGAGAGAGAAATTCTCAAGCAGACTTCCCACTGAGTGCAGAACCTGACTTGGGGCTCTATTCCAGGATCCTGAGATCATGACCTGGAGCCGAAATACAGAGTTGGGGTGCTTAATTGACTGGGCCACCGAGGCACCTGCGATTGACATTATACTTAATCCACTTATTGGTTATTCTCTTTTCTCCCCGTTTCTGAAGTATTTCGACTATAATTTTGATTTGCTAAAAAAGAAAATGCAGCATTAGTTATTCTCTTAGGTAGGAGAATCGAAGTAGCTTGTAGCCAAAACTCCTTCCACATTGCTCTTCTGTTGTTCAAGATCCAGTTAGTATTTTATTCTAATAATATAATTGAAATTAGTCAAATGAACAGAGATAAATCTGATTATCACTTTTCATTCAATTCCTTAATGGCTCACTATTACTTATTATCTGAATGCAACTTAAGCAAAATGTGCAAGTTAGCATCTTGTTTTTCTCGACTTTTCTCGTTTTGCTCTCTTTTCCGTAGC
Source organism: Mustela lutreola (assembly GCF_030435805.1). Classification (NCBI taxonomy): domain Eukaryota; kingdom Metazoa; phylum Chordata; class Mammalia; order Carnivora; family Mustelidae; genus Mustela; species Mustela lutreola. The sequence continues at coordinate 97,883,216 of NC_081299.1, read as the reverse complement.
CTTGAAGATGACAGCTTCAGAACTATGTACTAATACACATTCAGATTTTGTTTTCCCCCAGTGTGAGGGCTTACCTCAAGTACTCTTACTCATCCGTAAACATCCAGCTCAGATGTCAACTCCTGTATAAGTGGTTAAGAAACCACATACTTAAATGTAGGGATATCATAGTTTGTTTGCTTAATACTTGTTCACATGAATCAACAAGACATTTCTAGAAACAGGATTCTGAAACATTTATATTGAAGTGAGAGAGAAATAAATTAGTACCAGGTTAAATTTTATGAATTACAATTTTGTGAATTATGATACTGGTTGACCTTTCTACCAGGTGCCTTTCTATTTACTGACATAATAAAACTCTGTGTCAAAAGATCTTTCTTTATGTTAATTTAAAGCTCATTGAGTCACAAAGGTTAGCATGGTAACCTCATATTCCTACTTCATTTGTACAGATTTAACAAAGTAAAATTTTATTTTGGACATACAGAAATTGTGTATGGAGTAAATCAAATGTTCTTCAATGAAAGAATGAAATGAAACAACAATCTTTGGATTATGTATCTATCTAACATTAGATAGTTTTAATTAATTAATTTTGATAGTTTTAACTTAAAATTAAAACTCCCACATCTTTTTTTGCTGTTTAATATTGTACATAAATCATAAAGTGTTATTATACTTTACATTGCAGACAGGATTTGGATTTTGTTTTCTTGCTTCATTTTGTTTTGCTTTAAAAACAAATTATTAAAATTCTTAAAGTGGCCAGTTTTATTATGTATGCTTTATTACAATAAAATATTCTTAAAAGCAACGAACAAAATAAAAACCTCACTTGCTGAATATCCTGTTACACCATTCCTCATATTGCTGTCCATTTTGCCTTCACGCCTTGAACCCGAGCACTAAGCAAAATTTTCCTTCATCTTACCAAACTTTCCTCAGTGTTCACAACTTTTTAACCTTTTCTCCTAAATTTGCCTTAAGTGAGACCTTCACTAAAGGCACAGAAATTTAGATACTCATAGTCTTAGTCTTAATCTCAATTCCTGCCTTTAATGATTTCAGTATCTACATAGACAGTTATACCTTTTCTTGACTGTGTCTTAGCTAGGCATTTAATTTTTAGGTCATACCATAGACCTTACTTTAACTGCAGCATGTAAACTCCCAAATCACCAAAGGTGCTGATTTCTCTGACAGAGTCCATTGTTCAGGCTTGTTTGTGCAGCTGTGCCAGCTAGTATTGTATTATGATACCTTATCTGAGCTTCTGTCATAGAGTTGTAGCTGGTCATCCTGTTCTCTCTTCTTTGGATTTATCTTTTATATTTCTGTCTGATGATTTTCCTGGAGCATAAATCTGATTATTATATCTTGGTTAGAATTTTTCAAGGGTTTCCCATTACTAAGAAGATAAAATCCAAACATTAGCATGGTACACCCAGCCCTTTACAGCCTTATTCTGGATTTTATAATTACTACCTCATATTCTGACCTTTGCCTGGCTTTCTTTGGCTAAATTGAAGTCTTTGTAGTTCCTTAAATATGTCTCTGTATTTAGCTTATGATAATACTATTCCCACTTCACTGTGAAGCTTTCCTTGGTATTAAGGCTGTGTTCTTGTTAAGACTATATCTCCATTATAGTTCCTTTTTTTGAAAATATTTTATTTATTTATCTAAGAGAAGGAGGGAGAGAAAGCATAGGGAGCAGCAGGCAGAGGAAGAAGCAGGCAGAGCAGGGAGCCTGATGTGGGGCTCAATCCCAGGACTCCTGATACTATGACCTGAGTCAAAGGCAGACACTTAACAGACTGAGCCACTCAGGCTCCCCTCCATTACAGTTCTTACCACAGTATAGTATCATTTCATATGTGTGCCTATTATAAGAATATGAACAGTAATGGATTTATTTACTCATGTATCCCTAGCATACAGAAGAATCCCAAAAATATTTGTCAACTTAATGTGTAACTCACACAAAGGAAATAAAAATAGGAAAGAAAACCATCCTACCTTCCTAGTAGCCAAAAACCTGTAGTCTTTACTATTAAGTATAAATTTTTGAACAATAATATTAAGAAATAATAACAGATACCACTCATGTTGACAAAGCTACAATAAAACTAGTGTTGGTGATTTTTAATTGGTTCAACTCTTCTGGAAAAATTTGACTACATAGTATGGAGAACTGAAAAATTATTTCAAGTGGTGATTGTAAAGATGAGATAAAAGTCAGGTGTAAAATTGCACATACATTGTATATACTTGTATTTAAAAATACATAATAAAAAGCCCAAGGAATATATATCACAGTAGTAGTAGTAGTGGTTTTATGATTTTAAAACTATGGGTAGTTCCTCCACTTTTGAAAGTATTTCTATAATGTTATATTTTATGGTTTAAAATGTATACAACGTATTCCAATATTTGGATGTTTAAAAAATGTAATTCTGAATCAAAATTCTAACATAAGAGCATTTGAGCAGTTCTTAAGTTAATTTTTTTTTTGTCTTACCAAATGGCTTCTCAGGCTTGGGTCAGAAGGGAAAGGATTTGTAGTTAAGAGTTGCTGTCGAGGTAAGGTATGTGAGGGCAGCATAGAATATTGATCGTTTCAATAAGGTCATAAGTTTGAGTCATGTAGCAATTGATTTTAATAATAAATTTTCTGTTCTAAATGTAGTTTTTTTTTTTTCCTGTTTTAAGATACCAGTTTTTGGAAGAAGCTTTTCAAAACCAGAAAGGTGCAATTGAGAATCTACTGGCTAAGCTTCTTGAGAAGAAGAATTATGTTCATTTTGCAGCTACTCAGGTGCAGAATAGGTAAGTGTGTTGCCTTAAAACCATAATTTCACTTAAAGAATTATTAAAAATAGTAAGTCAGTTTACATACTAAGCATACATAGAAAACACATTTTTGGAAGGGTAAATGATAAAAGTTTGAGTTTGGATTATAATACTTGTTAAGTAAGATTTAATTCACCAGAATTTTGAGTCCTCTTAAGATACATCTTTGACCACTTTATAATCAGCAAAACTCTAAACTTTGTAAAGCCTTAAATTACTGTGGAAAAAGCAACTAATACATGGAGAGTTGAATTACAAATTTTAACTCTGTGGAAGACATAGTATAGAGGAGAGTATGAAAAGAATGGTGGATAAATTTACCTTCCCAACTGTAAAGCAAGAATTAAAAATACTACTTCTCTTAGTAGTAGTATTATAAGATGAATGTATAGAACAGTTTGTGGCACATAGTAAGCCCTCAGATTTTAACTATTGGCATTATTTTTATCAGTAATACCATCAGCATTTAAAAATTCTATTCAGGTTCATTTCTAAATGAACTAAATTTATTGATAAATCAAGTTGGAGTAAGTTCCATAAAGGAGTACATTAACAAGGTGAGGACTCTGTAGAAAGATGAACACCTGAAGCTGGTATAATTAAAATCTGTATATTCCTGAGGGTATGAATAGGGTTATAAGTATTTGTTTTTCAGTTTCACAAATAATGGGATTTTTAGGTACTTCTAGGATATTTAAGTTAATTTTTGATGATTAAAATGATAGAAAATGACAATATTCAAAAGTATTAAATTGATGAATGAATAGTATATTATATATTAGACTATAAGGTAGTAGAACTTTCATCTTAAGAATCAGTGATACCAAAAGAAAAGGCTACTCTGAAGGTGTAGATCTAAGACAGCATGGATTTGAATTGCGAGGGTCCACTTATACAGATTTTTTCAATAAATACAACATTTTCTTTTCTCTAGCTAACTTGATTGTAAGATTATAATATGTAATACATATAACATAAATCATGCTAAGCTGATTAAGCTCTGTATGTTAGCAGTAAGGCTTCTGGTCAGCAGTAGGCTATTAGCTAAAGCCTTTGGGGAGTCAAAAGGTTTACGTGAATTTTTTACTTCATGGGGGTAGGTGTTCCTAACCCCCACTTTGCCCAAGGGTCAACTGTATATCCCTACACTAATATATTGCATACACTATTTATGGATGGTTAATTGTTAGGAAAAAGTCAGGATGTTTTAGTGATTCTGCTATGTTGTGGGTGATACTGGAGAGGGTGGGAGCTGTCTTCTCATAAATAATAGATGAATGTCCTTTTCAGAGAAAGATAGTTGATTCATAAGGCAGTCCCATATTTTTATATAGATACTTTGTACATATTTTGCATATGTGTTTCTGAATCTTTGTAGAAAAGTAGAACAAGAGATTTATGTGTTATAAAATTATAGAGGGTTGGGGAGACTAATGATTTCATCTTCAGATTTATTTTAAAGTATTGAAATCTCCAGTAATACTTCCCTTTAGACACTCTTTTATGATCTGTCTCCATTTTTTAAATGTACATTGATTTATTTCTTCACAATTGAACACATATAGACCTGCTTGAATCCAATGAGGATTTGACTGTGGCTAACAGTTCTCTGCTTTTAGCATGTTCAATGATTTTAGTCTGCGGCTGAGTCATTTTAAGTTGGAATCCTACATTATCATAGTAATTAGCTCTCTTATTTTTAAAAAGACATCTTCCACTTACTTTAGTAAGATAAGGACAGAACTGAATAAAATTTTCAAATAAGTGCCCAAACAAGTGCTGAAATATAGACAAAGGAGGGAAAATTACATTATAATTACTCAGACTGTATTAAAGTTACTCAAATTTGAATTGGGCAAATAAAAGACATTTTAGAGGTTATAAGTATGGGAAATAGTTTGTAAAGAAGTAGAATGTGTAAAAGTTGAAGGCTACTTTCTTTGGTTGTTTAACATTTTATGTATTTATATTGGTGGGATCCCTCTCCCCACTCTATGAAATAGGTTATTAGCTGTTTCATATCTGCAACTAAACCTTTTATTACCGAAATAGGGGCTTATACCTATTCTAAAACATCTGGCACATTTTGTAAATGGATTGAAGTTGTTTTATATCCTTAATTCTGTACAGTAGGAAAACTGTTTTGGGAAGAACCTATGCGGGATGGGGTGGGAGCGTGTATCAGAACCCACATTTGAAGTGATTAAGTTATAGGAGAAAATAAGTGCTTCAAAGCTTAATTCCTATTATTCTAACTGATAATTACTGTTTGCAACATTGTTCTTTTTTGCACATTTTTCTTAAAAAGTGTTTAGTGGATGCAACATGCCATATTTGACACTAGACAGCAATTGCTGATATCAGATGTTTATGTATCACATTCATGTCATAGAAACTAAAGGAGATTGCCATCTAGACTAATAAACTGGCCTTTATAAATTTAATTTAAAATTACTACATATTCCATTCTTTATATATAACTTGTTTGGACCAAATTGACTGCTCAGGTCTACCGAAACATAAGTTGTACATTTTGACAAAGGTTTAATTTTAATTACTCTCTTTAAGTGCCCAGTACGATGAATTTCTGTAATAGTTGATGATTCAGAGACATAGGATAAATAACCTAATGATGCATTTCTCTTATTCAGGATAAAAGAAGTAAATGAGACTAACAAACGAGTAGAACAGGAAATTAAAGTGGCCATTTTCACCCTTATCAATGAAATTAATAAGAAAGGAAAATCTCTCTTACAGCAGCTAGAGGTACGGTTCAAAGCCAAAATAAAACAAAAACTGCTTCTGTTGCTCTTTAGCTGTTTTTAATGTTTATTGAAAGCTCTTTTAGAGTGGTTGGGGGGGGCATGGAAGTAAAGAAAGTTAAAAACATTTTTTAAAATTTCATTTTCTATTGGAAAATAGAGCTTTATTGAGTTAGTTAATTTGCAGTCCAATTTAATAATAGTGATTTTAGCTGCATAAATTAGGAGATAGAGTTGTCCTCTTAGGAATGAAAGAATTATTACTAAAATGTTCTATAAACAAAGACAAAGCCAACCTGCTACATCCTTCCCTTCCCCGAGATAGGGCCTTAATTTAATTTTTACATGTGAATGTCTAGCCTTTGTGTGTTTCACTTTTCTTTTAAAAATATTCCACAGTTTTGCTAAAAATGGTGCTCATTTTGAAATTTATAAACTTTAAACTTAATGATAATTTTGTTGTACTGTATTTGTGTTGCATATTTAGAGATTAATATGTAGATACAAATTTTTAGATAAGAATTCAGTCAATTTGTGAAATCCAAATTAAGTCTTGAACAAAGCATCCCCTCTACTGAACAGAGTTGATTGGTTTTCGAAATTTGGTGCTCTGTAGTAGGATTAGATGATACAGGTTTGTGTTTTCTGCACCATTAAATGGTAGCAATTTAAACTATGTATTTGGTTTTTTTACTTCCATTACTATTAACCTCAAATTTTCCACAGTATTTTTTTTGTCTGTTTCATTCCTTCACAGACCATTGTAGAAATATTAGACACATAGTTAAATAGAAATGAAAGAAATTATGTTGGCAGTGTTATTTCTGAATTTTGTCTTTTGAAATACATTTTTTTTTTTATTGAGACACAGTTGTGAGATTAAAAGTACTCTCACACATACTCTTAAAATTGGAGGTCTCTTTCCTATTGTACATCCAGCTGATGCATTTAACTGTTAGATTTTTGTTTTCAAAAGGACTGTGAATGGAGAGTATTGAGCAGCAACTGTTTTTGATAGCCTTTTAAGTTACTGCAAGTACATTTTAAGTATAGGTCTAAAGTAATGTTCTTAAACTGTTTCAAGAATTTTTGAGTGAAAAGATGCCTCTTAATACTAAAATATACAGAAATACCAAGTGATAAATCTGCCAAATACTCCTAATATGCTGAATTTAAACAATAGATGTTTCCTAGTGTAATAACGTTCTTAAACTTTAAAATAGAGGTTTTCCTAAGCTTTGTAAAAGGGATAATTTCCAGGGAAGTTGTGAATCAAGCTACTATCAGTTGAATACTTTTGTCACCTGTTTTACATTACAAAATGAGCAATTTGTTTTCTTAGGGAAAAAAAATTGTCCAGTAAATCAACTTGAGGCATTAAGAAAAGGCTAAGTACCAAGTAGATATGTTGTTTGGCATGCCAAATGTCAGAGTGTATATAGAACATCACCTGTTGCTTCTATGAGTTTTGTTCCCAGATAGTTTAACTTTACTTTGCAGCATTTCCCCCCGAACTCGTCCTTCAACTCTTACTCACTTTCTTGTTCTTTTATGAACTTTTGTCATTTTAAAAGTTTCGCTAACTCTGCTCTTAGAACTTTCGAATTAGTTTCTCATTTTGTCTTAAGTATTTAAAGGAAGAGATTTTAACTCCAGTTTCATGATGCACCAGTAGATGGCACTTGCAACACAAAATTTTCTTTCGTCTGAAAAGTAGAGTTGAGTGTATCATATTTCTAAAGGTCAGCTCATTATGCCATAGATTCTGTGTATTGCATCAGCCTAATAGATACTGTTTTTAATAAGGACATTTTTATCTTCTGAAGGAAAAGAGAGACATCAACTAACATTAATATCTGTATATGGAATGTCCCTTGTTAGCTTAGAGAACTTAAGTTTTAGGTCTGCTTTTTTTAGTGAATTTTTTTTTTTTTTTTTTTTTTTTTTTTTTTTTTTTTTTGGATCAGAGACTCATTAAATAATGAGGTGCTTGTCAACTTATCCTAATTTTAAAAAGTAATGTAGGTATTCTGTTCCTTTGCAATAAAAATTGTGAGTTGAATTTTTCACATAGAATTTTTCATTGAATTTTTGTTTTGTTTCAGAACGTTACAAAAGAAAGACAGATGAAGTTACTGCAGCAGCAGAACGACATTACAGGCCTTTCCCGGCAGGTGAAGCACGTTATGAACTTTACAAACTGGGCAATTGCGAGTGGCAGCAGCACAGCACTACTGTACAGCAAGCGACTGGTGAGACACATAGTATAGTATATTTATGGTCTTTAAGTTGACTTATTAAGGCATTTCCTTCAGGGAACTGCACTTGTATGAAGTATAGATTTTGTATTTTTGCAAGTGTAACCACCACCATGTTAAGATACAGAAAAATTCCACCACCCACAAAAGTTTCCTTATTCCCCTCTACTCCTAACCCTAGGCAACCACTAGTCTGATTTCTTTTATTTTCTAGAATTGCATATGAATGGAATCATACAGTATTCACTGACCTGAAGATACTTTGTATCATAATGTAGTTTATCACTAGAAATATCAGAAGTTCAAGCATGTGCATTTGATTGCTTATATAGTTAGTCTTTTAAACACATACAGTCTCATCTGAGATTGACATTACGGGGCTACATGAGCTTTTTATGTCTTTATCATTTATGTTTTTGTGATACTTATAATTTTTAAGACTAATGTGAATTTTTTCCCTTTAAGATTACTTTTCAATTGCGCCATATTTTGAAAGCACGGTGTGATCCTGTGCCTGCTGCTAATGGAGCAATTCGTTTCCATTGTGATCCCACCTTCTGGGCAAAGAATGTAGTCAATTTAGGTGAGAAATAATTAGCTTTATGAATGTAACTGGGAACAGTGAATTAGGAGGAGAAAACATCTCAAGCAAATTTTAAATACTTAAAGCTTCACTCTAACCTGTAAATTTCTTGGAAAATATGTTCCTCATTGGAAACTCAACTTGAGCTATGTTCATGACATCTATAAGGATGTTGAGAATCTCCTATGTGTAGATTTTAATAATGTGTATCATTGCTAACGTTTCCTTCACATCTTTTAAAATTGATAATGACTATTTTATGTCGAAAACTTAGCAAACGGGGCTTCATTCTCTGGAGGAATTTATTAGATGTTTAGTAGTTTGCATATTAATTGTACCAAATTGTCCACTAGAGGAGGACTTCCAGGATGCTGATGTGTCAGAAAGTCATATACTGAGGAAGGTTTGAAAGATATGAGTGGCTCTTTTCCACATGAAAGAGAAATGGACTTTACTCTTGTTACTTCACAGTGTGGACCTCCTGACCGTAGGTGAGGGTTACAGGGAGACAGACAAATAGCTCAATTTACAACAAAGGCGAAAAACTTCCCAACAGTTAGAATTGTCTACAGATTGAGTAAACTCACTTTCAGCATAGGTCCTCACCATTGGAAGTTATAAAAGCAGAGGTGGATTAATTTCTGTAAAAATGTAGTCTTTATGTACATTAAAATTTGGTTATAGCCGTAGATCAGGCATTGGCAAACCATTTTTGTGTGGCATGGTAGCCAATTTTGTTTTTTAAACAGACTTTAAACAAACATTTTAAAGGGTTGTAAAAACAAATGAGAATGAAAGAACATAGGGTAGATCTTATATGGCCTGCAAGACCTAAAATATCTGACTCATTAAAGGAAAGGTTTGCCAACTCTGCCTTATATCAGACATTCCTAAAATTTGCTTTCTGTTCTTAGAAAACAGTGGGCTTTGTGAGAGACAAGGAAAATGTTCATTTTTAGAGACGTAAGTGGTTAAAACATTCCATGTTTCCGCAGACAGTTTTGGAGCGGTGTCATACTCTGCCCTGCAGGCTGTGGCAGTTCAAAGGCAGATGGCATCAGCATTAGCAATCTTAGGTATCCTTGAGTCAGTCTGGGAGACTTGATTTTGACTGACTGAATGGGCCTCTTCTGCAGATACCTCTTTCAGATTTTTAAATTTCTATGCTTGTGTGTAAATGTAAATAAAGAATAAGGGCAGGTAATATAATTTATTCTGAAGAATCAAAAGTCAATTGTTTGTCTTTGGACTGTTTCTGATTTTTATTATCTTTAAACCTAGCTCCCATCTCTGCTGTACTGTCAGAAGCTTTGAGTGCTGATAGTTGTCAAAGGAGAGAGGAAAAGATAGTGACTAATCCACAAAGTAGATGATTTAATCATTTATATGCAAATTATTCTCATTTTTTAAATCCTTCAGGTAATCTAGTAATAGAGAGTAAACCAGCTCCTGGTTATACTCCTAATGTTGTAGTTGGGCAAGTTCCTCCAGGGACAAACCACATTAGTAAAACCCCTGGACAGATTAACTTAGCACAGCTTCGACTCCAGCACATGCAACAGCAAGTATATGCACAGAAACATCAGCAGTTGCAACAGATGAGAATGCAGCAGCCTCCTGCACCTGTATCAACAACCACAACCACAACACAGCAGCACCCTAGACAAGCAGCCCCACAGATGTTACAGCAACAGGTGAGTATTATCACATCATGGCATGATTGGCAAAAATTATGAAGGCCTCAAGATTACACTCTGTCCTGTAAGGATGCATTACACATTTCAATGTTACTAACATGGACAGAGCTCAATGGTTAGAGTTTAAATATTTGCTCTGGGTTTGGCAGGGATTTGGGGAAGATGTGAGAAAAGGTGTTAAATAAAATACTTACCATGGGAAACGAAATTAATTCACTAGTACTATGGAGGAGCAAAAGATTTTATTCCTCCAGACCAGATACTTTTTGTTTTTCATATGTGGTTTTGGGCCAGAAGGCCAGATAGCTTTTGCCTAGGATCTGATAAATTCTTACTTACTTACCTACTTACTTATTTATTTAAGAAGGAGTTAGGGGAGAGGGAATCTGGAGCAGATGCCACACTGAATGTGGAGTCCCACATAGGGCTTGATCCCACGGCCCTGGGATCACAACCTGAGCTGAAATCAAGAGTCAGATGCCTAGCCGACTGAGCCACCCAGGCACCCCAATCTGATAAATTCTTTAGGTATTTGTTCAAATCATTTGCATCCCTGTATCTCTCCTGATCTTCCCTTCCCCATCCAAATCAAAACCATTAATCCAGGGTTGGATAAGTTAATGTTAATGGGCTTTAAATACACACACACACATATACTGAGAGGAAGGGATTGGGGCTAGAGATGGGGCGAATGTGACACACTTTTTACTTTATGCCCTTCTGTCCTGACTGAATGATTTTTACCATAACATTTTATAATTGAAAAGTAAATTTATAAAAAATATTATGACATAAATGCAATTTCTGCCTTTTGTAGCCTCCAAGATTGATCAGTGTGCAAACAATGCAAAGAAGCAACATGAACTGTGGAGCTTTCCAAGCCCATCAGATGAGATTGGCTCAGAATGCTGCCCGAATACCAGGGATACCCAGGCACAGCGGCCCTCAGTATTCCATGATGCAGCCACACCTCCAAAGACAAGTATGCCTAGAGTTACATTTGTAAGAATCATACAATTTTCAAACTAAAAGACGTCATGCTTCTTAATCAGTTGGGGGTGGGGGTTGCTGTGTGGCCATTGATACCTTTGAGAATTTGATTGATGCTGTGTATCTTCTTGTCCCAGAAAAATACACATATACATGAATTCAGTTTTAAGAGTTTATTTAATGGTATTCAACTCATTATATACTGTGGGTTAAGAACCTCTAATCTAGTCTAACCAATTCATTTTACAGAAGTAAAAAACAAAGGAGCTATTTATCTATAATCACAAGGGGTAATGGTAAAGTCAGGATTAGAACCTCAGTGTCCTGAAATTGTTCTTCTAATGTTTTAATGTGGTATTTGGAACCTAATCTATAAAAGGGACTTTGAAAACAATAGAGCTATGCTATATGTTATTTAATTATTTAATCCTCCCTCCTTCTCTTTGCATATTTTTCTTTTAAGGATATAGATGTGCCTACTCTTAAAAATAAATGTATTTAGAAACATGTTTTCTAATTTTTGCCTGAAGAGCAGGTTATATTCGAATAGAAGTTAGGATTATAAAATCAGGCTACTTTTACATGTGATTTCTAGTTATAAAAGAATAAAGTTAATTTTATAATGTTATAGTGATATTTCTCAAAGCATCCTTTAATGACCATCAGAATGGCAGGGGTTATTGTCAGAAATAGATTCTGAACCATAGTTACTGAAGCAGAATTTCTAAGGGCAGAATACTTAGAAATAGTATATTTTTATTTAACTCTCAGATTAATCTGTATACTAAAGTTGTATAAACAGTCTCAGTTGGATAAACAGTCTCAGAGCAGTGGTCCTTCAACTTTTAGGCCCAAGTACCTCTGGAAAGACTTGAAAAATAAGTACTCCTTCACGTTTACAGTTGGCATTTTAAAGTTCTGTTATAAGCTTAAGTTTAAATGGTTGCTGAGGACGTATTTTCTGGCATATTGTAAATATTGACTTTATAAAGTAAAACCTTTGTATCATTCTTATAAACCAATCCACTAGAATCCCAAATACTGTAGCAAGCTCTTTTTTGTTTTGTTTTGTTTTGTTTCTTTTAAAGATTTATTTATTTGACAGAGATCAGAAGAAGGCAGAGAGGCAGGCAGAGAGACAGAGGAAGGGAAGCAGGCTCCCTGCTGAGCAGAGAGCCCAACGTGGGGCTCGATCCCAGGATCTCGGGATCACGACCTGAGCTGAAGGCAGAGGCTTTAACCCACCAAGCAACCCAGGCGCCCAGCAAGCTCTTTTTTGAAATCAAAATTTTATTGTCTTTTCTCCTTGGACTTGAATTGCTCTTCTATTTTTTCTACAGAATTTTATCTTAATGTACTTGCGTTTGATAGGCTTACAAATCAGTTAGTTGCAGTTTTCTGTGGGAAAAATGTCTCTCAATTTTAAAAATTCTTAAATTTCCAGCAACAGTAATTTCCTATTCATTTATATATACTTGCATGTCTGTCACTTTTAGAGTAAGTTAGAATTCAACATTAATTTTCATTACTGTTTTTTTCTGGTTTTGTTTTCTCATGATCCTCAGGAAATTTGTTCACAAAAGCCTATATCTGGTAATTAAAAGAATTTTCTTATTTTCCTCAGTTGTTTGAACTTTTGTGGGTTATAAACAAATTCAAAATGAGCTTTTAGTACTTTCTTTTTTCTTTTTTTTTTTTTAGCTTTTAGTACTTTCATAAATCTTTTTTTATCATTTGACAGTTTCTTCATATCTTTGGTTTTTGTTGATCATCCGGTATCAGAACCCACTTACAGATCTGTTACCAGGTTTTTGAGCTGGGTGCACGTTTTCATCAGTTTGACACTCATAGCAGTTATTTTCTGCCCCAGAGCATATGCTAGATAAGATTAGGATTGGGTCGGAGGTATGCTGTTTTGAGGTTTGGGGGAGAAGGGTAATTATGAAAGAAGTAGAGGATGAGAACCTGTAGAATCTGGCACATTCCTAGGGAAATCAGGTTTTCTTTAGGGAAAAAATACTTACGAAGGTTGAAGAAATGGACATTAGTTTCCTTAAAGATGTTAACATACCCATGTACCCATTAGTATGTGGAAAACCCTCAAGTATTATCAGGAGACAGGTACACCCTTTGGAAGAGTGCAGAAGCTACGGAATCAGGCTTCAGGGCTCCTACAGAAATCACTGGATGTTAGAATTTTGTGTTTAAATTTCTAATGATTTATTGATACATGTGTAATTTGTTTCCCAAAGATTCTTTTGTCTATGTTAACCTGAAAGATGGTCCTCCTAATGGTTCTTCACAATGAGACAAATGAGGTATTAGCCACATTTCTAAATTACTGAGATGTGATGTACCTAAAGTCACAGAGTATTACAGTCGGGAATTGGTGTCATATTTCTATTTATACATTCATTGTTTTTTCTTACCTTATCAGTTATACAGTGCACAGTAGTTTTTCACAATTATTTTTATTTTTAAAAAGACAAAAGTGTCAAAGAAGAATATAAATAGAGCAGTGGCTTTCCTGGTGTGATGTTTGAAACCTCTGGGGGCTTTCAGGTGATCTATTTATCTTTAGTTTTGTTCTGAATTAACATTATATTACCAGCATTCTATCACTAACATTCTATAACATTCTATCACCAGGTTGACAGGTGGAAAGTTATTGGCAAGTCTGCTTTTTCCTAACAACTACACAAAAATGAGTAGGAAAATGAAAAGCCCAAGTTTGAATTCTGATCTTTTTTGGGGGGAATAAGTTGGAGAAGGCTTACTCTTTTTTTCCAGTTTTATTGATTAATTATCAACATATATCACTGTATAAAGGCTTACAGCATAATGGTTTGATTTTACATATATTGTGAAATGATTGCCACAATAGCTTCTGCTAACATCCATCATGTTATATAGATAAACAGTTAAATAGATAAATAGTTAAATAAAAAGAGAAACAAATTTTTTTCCTCCTTATAATAACTCATAGGATTTATTGTTTTCTTTTCATGTTTTTCATTTAAATTCTAGTTAGATAATATACAATGCAATATTGGTTTCAGGAGTAGAATTCAGTGATTTATCACTTACATACAACACCCAGTGTTGTTGTATGTACCCTCTAATGCCTATCACCCACCTAGCCCACCTCCCTCCCACCCCCCTTCTCCACCCTTAGTTTGTTCTCTGTCTTTAAAGAGTCTCTTCTGATTTGTTTCCCTCTCTCTCTTTTTTTTCTATTCTTCCCCCCCCTTCCATATGTTCATCTGTTTTGTTTCTTAAATTCTACATGAGTGAAATCACATGGCATTTGTCTTTATCTGACTGATTTTGCTTAGGATAATATGACTCTAGCTCTACCCACATCATTGCAAATAGCAAGATTTAACTCTTTTTGATGGCTGAGTAGTGTGTGTGTGTGTGTGTGTGTGTGTGTGTGTGTGTGTGTACACACGTACCACATCTTTTTTAGGATTTACTTTTAACAGCTTTCCTGTATATCATACAACAGTGTTAAAACTATGGTTGTATTGTATATGTCACATCCATAGAACTTTTTATCTCAAATGGAAGTTTGTACTTTTCCCATTGACCACTTTCAGTTCCCCCTTCTCCCATCCTCTGCCTTTGGAAACCACAAATCTGAATTGTTTTTCTGTGCAATTGCTTTGTTTTAAGATTCCACATATAAATGAGATCATATAGTATTTGTCTTCCTCTGTCTTATTTTACTTAGCATGATGCTTTCAGGGTCCATCCGTGCTGTGGCAAATGATTGCCTCTTTTTTTATGGCTGAATAATACTCTGTATACAAACACACTCATACACATTTTATACATGGCCAGACCCACATACATACCACGCCTTCCTTGTCCATTCATCTGTGCATGGACACAGTTTGCTTCTGTGTCTTGGCTATTGTTAAGATAGTGTTTACTTTTGTTTCTCAGTCACAGGTGTCAAACATTTGTGAATCTTCCCTAAACTAAAAAGTGTTGTGAAGGTATAGTTCATATTAGGATATCTTGGCAGATCATTTAATGATAACATCTTTTTTCTTAACAGCACTCAAACCCAGGGCATGCTGGACCCTTTCCTGTTGTGTCGGTGCACAACACCACAATCAATCCGACCAGCCCTACTACCGCAACCATGGCAAATGCAAATCGAGGTCCTACCAGCCCGTCTGTTACAGCAATAGAGCTAATCCCCTCAGTTACCAATCCTGAAAACCTTCCATCACTGCCAGATATTCCACCCATACAGGTTTGTATCTAAGTCGAATGAGGGATTTAAAACCTCATGTTAATTAAGGAGCCAAGGGTATATCTTTTCTTTCTTTTCCTTCCCTTCCCTTCCCTTCCTTTCCCTTCCCTCTTCCCTCTTCCTTCCCTCTTCCCTTTCCTCTTTCCTTTCTCCTTTCCCCTTTCATTTTTCAGGAGAAACGTGTTTTGAAATTTCCAAAGAGTAGAATATAATATTTGATTTTTAAAACTTATATATGCTAAAACCAGCATGCCTCAGTATTTTAAAGTTTTAAGATACTGGCTTTGTTAATCTTTCTGCCACTTGCCAACAGACAAACCTTGTGTTAGACAAAGTACTCGGTCTACAACTTTGGATCCAGAGAGGACATGCAGGACCAAAATGTGGTCATGTATTTGCCAGTCTTCTGTTAAGTCTAAAAGGGATGGTGTACCCCTTGTGCAAACAGGTTGGACTAAGAAAGGAAGAAGTTGGAAAGTCTAGAAATTAGGCACTTTGGTGGAGGGTGGTGCATAATGAGAGAGAAAGCGATACTGAAAAGTAGAGGATAAAAAAGCCTCTGTCCCTTTCACCTGTAGCATTTTCCTGAAGAAAAATATCTTGTAGTACCTTCTGAAATTTCATGAATTCATTTGAATTAAAAGCATTTTTTTTTTATTTTTTTAAGATTTTATTTATTTATTTGACAAAGAGAGACACAGTGAGAGAGAAGAAACACAAGCAGGGGGAGTGGGAGAGGAAGCAGGTTTGCTGCTGAGCAGTGAGCCAGACGCAGGGCTCGATCCCAGAACCCTGGGATCATTACCTGAGCTGAAGGCAGCTGATTAACCGACTGAGCCACCAGGCACCCTAGAAGCATTTTATTAAAAATTTTTTTGGTGGGGGCACCTGGGTGGTCCAGTTGTTAAGCACTGACTCTTGACTTTGGCTCAGGTTGTGAACTCATGGGCCCGTGTCAGGCTCTGTGCCGAGCGTAAAGCCTGGTTGGAACTCTCCCTCTGCCCCTCCC
This sequence comes from Mustela lutreola, assembly GCF_030435805.1. Taxonomy (NCBI): domain Eukaryota; kingdom Metazoa; phylum Chordata; class Mammalia; order Carnivora; family Mustelidae; genus Mustela; species Mustela lutreola. The sequence goes on along the minus strand of NC_081299.1, from coordinate 97,866,797 downwards.
CCCTACATGCTTACTTCCTTGCTCGCGAATAAATAATACATATATATTATTTATTTATTTTGGATGCAGCACACAAACTATTTAATACAAAAATAATAGACAAAGTCAAACAGGCACTTATTAATAAGAGAAAAACTGACTAGAAGAAATCTATCTTAAACACTTGGCTGGCTCCATCAGTGGTCTTAGGTTTGTGAGTTAAACCCTACATTGGGTATAGAAGTTACTTTAAAAAAAAATTCAAAAACAAAAACAAAAACCACCTTATTGTAACTTAATTCCAGTTGCATTTAACTGAGCTCCATTGCTGAGAGTACAACTCATGCACAGTTATGGATGAATGATTTGTACATTTTTAGATATTCACTGAATACTACCTTACAACACATATATAGTAAATTTGAAAAAGTTTAATTCATGATCCCCAGATATACTTCATTTTTGTTGATATTTTGGAAGAGGTCATTTAAGAGAACAGTCCGTGATTCTGGCTTATGGGTTGTGTAATGAACCCAACTTAGACTCTGTTGGACACCAGGTCTCTTCCACTTCCCTTCAGACATCAGATGGGTTTTGGGTACTTGTTTGGAAAGTTCTCTGGGTAACATGACATGCCAGTACTCCTTGTGCTCGTCAAAATACTTGTTCAAGTTGGTAGATTGGCTTGTGGGCGGGGCGGGTGGAAGCACTGAGGTGCTAGGAGTAGGCACACCAGACTGCTTGTTCGCATCAAGCCAAGGCAATGACTTGACAAACAGCATTTTGTTTATAAATTTAAATATAGTCTTTGAAGTTATACTGAGTCATCCTCACATGCATTGTATGAGTTATTCAGAGTCAAGGGTCACCAGGGGAGCAAGAAGCAGTGAAATTGATAAGACACTGGGGCCCTTGATTGCATTTTAATATTTTTATGTATTTAATGGATTTTATAAGAGTTTTAAAGGATGTTTCTTTAACTTTAAAATTGCTTCAAAATCACTAGTTCATGGTGAATTCTTTAAATCTCATTGTTTCCCTAATATTAGGAGACATCTTTTTTGGCTGAGTGAATGGAAGTTGTATTGGTGCTGAAAGGACTGGACAATATAGAATGGGAAATTTAAGAATATATCTATAAAAAGTGGAATTTCTATTTTTAAGATTTATTAATTTGAAAGAGAGAGTGCACGCACGAGCAGGGGGAGGGGCAGAGGGAAAGCATCTCAGACAGACTCCTTGCTGAGCATGGAAACTGAAGCAGGGCTCTATCCCACAACCCTGGGATCATGACCTGAGCCGAAATGAAGAGACAGATGCTTAACTGACTGAGCCACCCAGGCACCCCTCAAGTAAAATTTCTAAGTCATGAGCTTACAGCTTACAAAGCATTTTCATAGGCAGTATATCAGTTTTTTATGTAAAATCATCTCGTGGTAATGTGATACCCCTATTTTATGGATGAGAGTAAGAAAGGTTAGTGACTAGTCACCCACTACATGGAAAAGTTGGAATTCAAAGCTCAGACTTGACATTACAAGTTTGGTTTTCTCCCCACTATCCATCCTGATACAGTCCTGATTGTAGGCCTGGAAAGGTTTAGTATTGAGAGGTTTGGAGCAACTAGAGAGAGGTATGTATAGTGTTAAAAGAATCATTCAAGTTTTGCTAAGTACTTAATATATGCTAAAGTCCTTGGTGATTGAGAATAAGAAGATAAATAAAACTTGGTTCCAGGTCTTAAGAAACTTTCAAAAGGAAAAGAGGTTTGCTATTGTCTTATTTAACATAATTTGCTAGGCTGTTTTGACCTTGGTTTGGTGCTTTCTGACAGAGACCAGATGGAGGAAATATAGATGCTACATATCTTTGAAAAGCTGGGCATCATAATCAGACTTTCTTTTTATCATCTACTTTTTTTTTTATTAAAGATTTTATTTTATTTGACAGAGAGAGATCACAAGTAGGCAGAGAGGCAGTGGGGGAAGCAGGCTCCCCGCTGAGCAGAGAGCCTGATGCAGGGCTCGATCTCAGGACTCCCAAGACCATGACCTGAGCTGAAGGCAGAGGCTAAACCCACTGAGCCACCCAGGTGTCCCATCACCTACTTTTAAAAATTGAGATATAATTCAGATACCAGAAAGTCCAATTTTTAAAAATAAGCAATTCAACATTTTTAGTATATGTACAAGATTGTGAACCATTACCACTACTTCTATAACATTTTTATTACCCCAAAAGACTGTCCATTAGCAATCACATTTCCCTCTTTCCCAGTCTCCGGAAACCATTAATTTACTTTATGTTTCTATGGTTTTGCCTCTTCTAGACATTTTGCATGTGTGGAATTATATAATATATGGCCTTTTGTGTCTGGCTTCTTTCACTTAGCAGTGTTTTATAGGTCCATCCTTGTTGTAACCTGCATCAGTACTTATTAATTCCTTTTTATGGGTGAATACTCACCCATAAAAAGGAGTATTGTATGGGTGAGTATTGTATTGTATAGATATGCCACATTTGTTCATGGGCTCATCAGTTGTGGGCATTTGGGTTTCCACTTTTGGCTGGTAAGGAATAATGCTATGAACTTATTTATACAGGTTTTTGTATGAGCACAGGTTTTTGGTTCTCTGTGGTAAATTTCTAGGAGTGAAATTACTGTGTCTTATATTGTGTAAGTTTTTGAGGAACTGCCAAACTTTTCCACAGTGGATGCACCATTTTACGTTCCCACCAACAGTGTGTGAGGATTTCAGTTTCTACACATTCTTACCAACACCTGTTACTGTCATGTACTTTTAAAAGTAGAGGTGGTTACCATGAAAGCACAGCTATAGTAGGAAGTAGTTAACTAAACGAACCAAGAACAGAAAGGGAAAGAAACCTGTCCTCTCTTTAAGAATCACTTACTTTCGGGGCGCCTGGGTGGCTCAGAGGGTTAAGGCCTCTGCCTTCGGCTCAGTCATGATCCCAGGGTCCTGCTCATGTGGGGAGCCTGCTTCCCTCCCTCTCTCTCTGCCTGCCTCTCTGGCTACTTGTGATCTCTGTCAAATAAATAAATTTTAAAAATCTTTAAAAAAAAAAAAAAAAGAATCACTGACTTTCTCTCCTATCCCATAGTTGCCATGGTGTAGTAGTAAGAAGCCTGGTGGAGGCTACACAGGAAGTAGACAAGGTAGCATTAACTATGTAATGCAACTCAGAAGTAAATTCAAAGGCAGTTTTGGATATTTGTTGATTTACCTTAATATAGTAGTCATGACAGCCATCCAGGATTAGAAGTTGATCTAAGTAGAATTCTCTCAATGTAACTTGTATTTTATTTTGCTCTACTGTCCATTTCCAGCATAGTGATAATGAATGTTTGTAATTTATACCTTGAGGTGATAGATAATGAACCCGAATATGTTTTGAATTCATAAACGAATATTAGATTCTGTTCAGATTACATTATAATAAATAGATCTAATGTTCTTTTTTTTTTAAAGATTGTATTGAGAGAAAGTGTGTGTGAGTGGGTTGGAGGGAGCAGAGGGAAAGGGAGAGAAAATCTTAAGCAGACTCCAAACTAAGTGCAGAGCCTGACAGAGGACTCAATTCCGAGACCCTGAGGTCATGACCCTTGCCATAATCAAGAGTTGGATGCTTAACTGACTGAGCCACCCAGGTGCCCTGATAGATATATATTCTAATGGTTTATTCTTTATAAAGAATTTTTCGTATTTGGCATATGTAGTAACTATTTATCTGGATACTGTATTGGATATTATGAAGTTTTGGGGAAACTATGTATTTCTGATATTCATATGTAAACTTAAATGTTGTGGGGAACCTATTTCTGCACTGTGCTCTTAGTACTAACTAAATGAATCAGTCTTTTCTCCCCATCTTTACCAGTTTGATAGGTAAAACAATATTCTTGATTTCTTTTATTTGTTTGCACGGTTGCCTTTTCTTAGGTTCAGTGATGATTTGTATTTCTTCTCTGGCTTGTCTTTTTCCTTTTAGTTCATAGAAGTTAGTTATATAACACATGTTCAAAGAACATTGAATTAATCAATAAGTGAATTAATGTTTTTCCAGTTAGAATTTTTTTTTCTAGTTAGACTTATAACTTTATTAATGCTGACTCTTTACCCATGTCTAGTGAAACCTGGGAGTGAATGTGTCAGCTAGCATTTCCTTATTGGGGGCTGAAGTGATGTCATGGGGGCCCTTTTACGTACTTCCAGTTTGCCTCTTCAGAATCTGTCCACTCTTCTTGCCTTAGGCCTATCTATCTGGCCAGAGATACAAATTGCAGGTAAAGTATAGGAACTGGTGATAGAGTTCTAGGTAACCTGGGACTTTCATGTCTTTTTTTTTTTTTTAAGATTTTTTTTATTCGACAGAGATCACAAGTAGGGAGAGAGGTGGGGGGAAGCAGGCAGAGAGCCCAATGCAGGCCTTAATTCCAGGACCCTGAGACCATGACCTGAGTCGAAGGCAGAGGCTCTACCCAGGTGCCCCTCATGTCTGTTTTAAATCATCCCCTTCTCCTTTGTGTTTAGGTGTGACATTGTCCAGCTTCCATCTGTGGCCCATATTAGGAGCTCCCCCTCTTTAGAAACCCTCCACTTGATTAGTTGCAGCTAGGAATTTTCCTATAGTTATAGCTTACAAGTGAATTCTTGGCCAACAGCTGTGATCACCAGCCAGGCACAACTCCTGATATTCCTTAATTGCCCTCCAATGAGCTCACTGCCTGCTATTACCTTCAGCCCTTTATGTTTCTAACATGAGGGTTTTTTTTTTTTTTTAAGATTTTATTTATTTATTTGACAGAGAGAGATCACAAGTAGATGGAGAGGCAGGCAGAGAGAGAGATAGAGGGAAGCAGGCTCCCTGCTGAGCAGAGAGCCCTGTGTGGGACTCGATCCCAGGACCCTGAGATCATGACCTGAGCCGAAGGCAGCGGCTTAACCCACTGAGCCACCCAGGCACCCCTAACATGAGGGGTTTTAAGGGCTTTAATGAGAAAGGCTTATTTACTTTTCAGAGGAGTCCTCCCTTGCCTGTGATATATTGTGACCTACTTTATTTCAATCATTTTTCTATCAATCCAGTTCTACCTTGCTATATTTCTATAATTTTCTTTATAGTTTCCACTTTGATGACATCCTTTCCTGTTTTTATAACCATGAAATCAGTGTAATTTTGAGAGGAAAGGAGAGCAAAAAGTAAATGTATGTGTTCAGTTTTCTGTCTTGAATAAGAAGTAGATTTGCATAAAAGGAAATCTGCTTTTAGTGGGAGAGAAGCTTAAAGGGGCAAGTATGGGCACAAGTTAGACCATATTCAAGATTGGCATTATTTAGGAGTAGTTTGACCGTCTCTTAAGGAGTAGTGTAAAATTTTTCCTAAGGTAATTTTCATAATTAAATAGTATTTACTATTTCTTGCATAAATATTTCCTATTTCATCATTACAGTTCTTCAGTGTAGTGGGAGGTTTTAAAGAGGAAGCTGATGTTTAGGATGCTTGGTCCTCTGGCTTTAACCTACCACTTTGCCTGTAAGTGAGAAAACGGCTCAGTTCTTCTGTGGGCTGCCCCAGGTTATAAGGGGGCATTATATCCCAGGCTGAGGGCCTTAATTTGAGTCTAAAATCTTTCTGTTTTTTATTTTTTATTTACTTTATTTTTAAAAAGATTTTATTTATTTATTTAACAGATCACAAGCAGGCAGGGAGGCAGGCAGAAGGTGGGGGGAAGCAGGCTCCCTGCTGAGCAGAGAACTCATTGTGGGGCTTGATCCCAGGACCCTGAAATCATGACCCGAGCTGAAGACAGAGTCTCAGCCCACTGTGCCACCCAGGCACCCCACGTGTTTCTTAAAGTGTTCAGGTTAGGCACTGACGTGATTAAATTTCTGTTCAGGTGGTGATTCTGGCACCTGAAATAAAGAAATAAAGAAAGGAAGACCAGATGGAGAAGGATGCTGATAAATAGGGTTCTTCATCAGCTTTGAGAAAAAGCAAGAGTCAGTGTGTCAAAGCGATTTTATTTTCATAGAAGAGCATGAAGGATTTAGTGAATTGTTAGGTTTTGTCTTGAACTGCCCCAGGTATTTGCTGAAAAGTATTAATTATAACTTTGTTCACAAAAACTTATAAACTATGTGGGTCCTCAGGAGAGGCTAAGAAAGCAACAAGTAAGCCAGTTTGATCAAATGATCTGTTTGTTAGTAACTGTAAACATAAGCAGTTATACTAATGAAATTAATAACTTCTCCTCTGCTTTAATCAAAGCAAATTTATCATTCATTCTTTCTTTTTAGTTGGAAGATGCTGGTTCAAGTAGTTTAGATAATCTACTAAGTAGATACATCTCAGGCAGTCACCTACCCCCACAGCCTACAAGCACCATGAATCCCTCCCCAGGACCCTCTGCCCTGTCTCCAGGATCATCAGGTAAAGCCATCAAAGGCACTGGCTCGTTTCTTTTGTTACAGCTGACCCTTGAAAAACACGGGTTTGAACTGCACAGGTCCACATATACGTGGATTCTTTTCAGAGATTGCACTATTGTAAGTGTATTTTCTCTTTCTTACGGTTTTTTTTAATAACATTTTCTTTAGCTTTACTGTAAGATTACAGAATGTAATATACATACCATGCAAAATATCTGTTAATTGACTGTTTATATTATCCTAAGGCTTCTGGTCAACAGTAGGCTTATCAGTAAAGTTTTTAGGGAGTCAAAAGTTATATGTGATTTTTGCACAATTGGGGGGTAGGTCAATGCCCCTAACTCTAACATTGTTTAAGGGTCAACTGTATATGTATTAGGTTCTCCAGAAAAACAGAACCAATAGGAGGGGTGTGTGTGTAGAGAGAGATTTTAAGAAATTGGCTCACAGGATTGTTAGGACTGGCAAGCTATAGGGCAGGTTAACAGGCTGAAGACCCAGGGCAAAGTAAATGTTACAGGCTTGAGTCTGGAGGCAGAATTTCTTCTTCTGGGGACCTCAGTCCTTTCTCTTAAGGTCTTCACCTGATTGGATGAGATCCACGCACACTGTGGAGCTTAATTGGTTTAGGCAGAAACTCAAGTGATTAAAATGTTAATCACATCTAAAGATACCTTCACAGTAACATCTAGACTGGTGTTTGGACGAAAAATCAATTCTAGCCAAATTGATACACAAATTAATATACTCAAATCATACTTTTTTTTTGATGGCTCTTTCTAACTATATTTCTTCAAATACAGTTGACCGTTTTCAGCTAACTGAAGTAATATATGTATCTGTAGTATACACTGTTCAGAGCTGTTAATTACCCCTCCCTCAACCCCCAGCTGTTTTCACATTCTTTGCTAGGTATGTAGATGCATTTGCTTGTATTTTACGATACAGATGGGCAGTTGAAGAGTTCTTTAGTTTCACCCCATATTTATGACTTATAAGATATTGAAAAAATTAAAAAGTTGAGGAAAGAAAAGTAAATTTTCAAATTGCAATTTTAAAACAAAAACTTAAATTTACTGGCAACTATTAAAGTTATGATTAATCAACTCTATGAGATACAAATCTCTTCCAAAACCCGGTTGTTTTGTTGACCCTTTTATGAATGAATGATTAAAGCAACTCTGAACAGATTGACAGTGCAGAAGTGCTTATGGGGTTTATTTTTTTTGGTTTCAATTAAATGTAACTTACTTCTTACTGAAACAGACCACCTCATTATTTCTTGAGTAAAAATAGTTCAAATTTAGATGTCTTTCATGAGATGCACCATTAATATGATTTTTAGTTGTAGAATTTTTAAAGTTTAATATAATTAATCCAGGACTTCTAAAAGAATGAGTAATTACTGGGACTCTAAGTAGGAGATTTACCAGATGGCTTGTGGCAAGATGGCACATAGCTTTCTCTTGACTTGGTAGTTCTCATTGATTGGATAGTGTTGCTCTGAGGAGGATTCTGTCTGGGCTCAGGTGACAGAAAATGGTTGATGCCTGCCCTGCCAAGGGTTATACATGCCATCCCTGATTTTGACACTAAGCCTAGGTCTGATTTCCAAGAATTGCTAAATTACATTATAGTCATCTTTAATTCTATAAATACTAGGTGGAATTCTGAATATTCTTATCTGCATTGATACTCATTTTGATGTATTATTTTCTAGGTTTATCCAATTCTCACACACCTGTGAGACCCCCTAGTACCTCTAGTACTGGCAGTCGAGGCAGGTGAGTATTAACATTATTAGTAGTTTTTTTTCCCCCTTAAGAAAAATTTTGAGGGGCGCCTGGGTGGCTCAGTGGGTTAAGCCGCTGCCTTCGGCTCAGGGTCCTGGGATCGAGTCCCGCATTGGGCTCTCTGCTCAGCAGGGAGCCTGCTTCCCTCTCTCTCTCTCTCTCTCTGCCTGCCTCTCCATCTACTTGTGATTTCTCTCTGTCAAATAAATAAATAAAATTTAAAAAAAAAAAAAAAGAAAGAAAGAAAAATTTTGAACATGTATTTTAAAAAGTAGAAAATTACCTTGAACTCTTACGCTTATCACCTGGCTTCAACAATTACCAAGTTATAGCCTCCTTTGTGTACCCATACATTCCTCCCTGGTCTGGATTATTTTGAACCATTGCTATCTGCAGATATATTGACATCAAAATCTGTTTATATGTTGAAGAAATATATTGTTTCCCATACAGAGTTTTCCCCACCTTGTCATTTAAATATAGTATGTGCTATTTTTTTCCTCAGTGTTGGTAATTTTGATCAGGGGGAAGGTGAGGCAAGAAGAACACTTCATTGATGGTGGCATGTACGTCCATCAGGGGCACCTAACATTTGGCGGTTTTTGTTTGTGACAGCCACCATTAATTGATCTTTGCCTAGCTCTTTTTTTTTTTTTCCCAACTAGTTGAAAAATAGTGGTATTTTAATTATTGTGTTATTCCTTTTCGTGTACCAATTTAGAATATCTCTAGAAAGAGAAACTTTTTTGTTACTGGCTATTTGGTTATAGGACAGGCGAAGAGATTCTTTCTCTTTATTTCTGTTTGTATAATCGTTGATTCCCAGCACCTTCCAACAGGGACCAGTGAGTTTTTATTATCTCCTGAACTCATATATTTAAACATTTTATATATTACTAACTATTAAGGATGCTATTTTTACTGAAGGGTTATATTGTTCAATCTTTGGCCTATCAGAGCTTTTTCAGTTTGGCTTCCTAGGCCTTTGGTAATAACCCCAGTAAGTCTTAGAAAGCTTCCTTATTTCTTGTTCTGAAATGATGTTTCAGATTTGTCTTAACATATTTCCTGCCTCAGGCCTAGAGCCCACCATTTTTCTTAGAAATGGTTGTATTAGTGAGGAAATAGTGCTTGGAGACAGTCTTCTGGGCACTAGGGACACTAGCTGCTGCTGAGTTGTTTGTTGTGCCTTTTTGGTGAACATAGCTAAGAGATGGGATGATATTGGAGTGTATTGACATAAGATAGAATCAGTGTGTAAATGTTGCCTGACTTTTATACTTTAGTTTGAATAACTTAGTATGATGCAGGAAAGATTTACGCTACATTTTTTTTTTTTAATTTGGGTTTTTGTCCATTTTGAAGACTAGTGCTATTAAATACTTGCTTGACTTTTTAATTATACCTTAAATAAATAATCAGTACTTTGAAAAGAAAAGTACTTTGAGTACTTGAGTAATTGAGTGAAAAGGTATTCATTCTCAGTAGCACTACAGTCTTAGCAGTTACTCACTTCTCTCGGCAGTGGTTTTGCTTTGTGGTCTAGATAGAACTGATTAGTCATAGACCTGTCCTCTTAACCTATCATTTTGTTGATTCAAATAAGGATATGCTGGGTTGTTGACTACTTGTTATTCTCTTCTCCCAATTTCCTGTCCTCAAAAGCTAAAATAGAGTTTACTTTCAGGAGGCTTCATGAACTATTATTAATGCTGTTTTCTTTATTAGTTTGGGGGCAGAGAAGAATCGAAATTACTTTTATAGAGAAAAACAATTGCTAACATTCTATATTAACTAGTCTGGGAAAATGGTTATTTACTGGATTTCTTTAATGACTTAGTATAAGTGCCTCACACCATAAAAATGTTTTTAGGGTCTTCTGAAAGTTTTATACACGTTTTAAATTTTTTAAAATTTATTTGACAGACAGAGATCACAGGTAGGCAGAGAGGCAGGCAGAGAGAGAGGAGGAAGCAGGCTCCCTGCTGAGCAGAGAGCCTGATGCGGGGCTCGATCCCAGGACCCTGGGATCATGACCTGAGCTGAAGGCAGAGGCATTAACCCACTGAGCCACCCAGGTGCCCCTGATCTACGTTTTTAAAGAATTTGAAGCTATGCTTATATCACACTTCTTTTACCTGCATTATAAGGTGTCTTTATCTTCTCGAAAGTTGGTTCTTTTCACTTTAATGAATATTACCTTTCATATAATTGATTTTATGTATATTATACAAGCACATTTGACTTTTTAAATTGTTTTTTATTAGCTGTGGGTCATCAGGAAGAACTGCTGAGAAGACAGGTCTTAGTTTCAAGTCTGATCAAGTGAAGGTCAAGCAAGAACCTGGGACTGAAGATGAAGTATGTAGCTTTTCAGGAGCTGTGAAACAAGAAAAGACAGAGGACGGCAGGAGGAGTGCCTGCATGGTAAGCTCCCACTAGAGCCTGTCAGGGATTCAAGGAGGCCATTTCATGGATTCTTCCATCTCTGCATATTAGACTGAATAGTGGTTCTACGGACACTTACTTATTTTTGGATATTTATGTCTGTTATAATCCAAATCTCTCTGTAATTCAAGTTTTTCATCTAAGTGTCAGCTGTAATTTGTCATAAAATGTTTAATTGTATTAAGGATTCATTTTGAAATGATCTTTTAGTTTGTTATTGGTCAGTATTTTTGCCATGATTCTAAATTGGGTTCTATTTTGTTTTGACTTCATTAGTCATCTCAACAGTCTCAGGCCACAAAAGATCCTTTACTGTTTTCCTGGATCTGTGAGTTCAGGATTGGGACTGCTGATGTGAAAGAAGTTTAATGATCAAAGAGTGGTGTGATGGGAAGATTGCCTTTGGCTTATGAATTATTAACCATTTAAGAGTTTTTCAGGTAGAACATTTTATAAAATTTATAATACAGAATGAAGGAAGGCCTCCTATTCCTCCTCCTGTGCTGACACCCCCCACTCTCCAGCAGTAAATTTTGATCTTGTTTTTTTCTTCCTGCCCAGGCGTGGGTGTCATTTTATACTTGGTTAGCGTATAGACATTTCAGGTTGGAGTATTAGCATATATAACACAGTATATGTACATTTGAGAGCAAAGGGATTTAGTCTTGTATTTGGATTAGTGTCCCATCATCCAATATCTGATTTAGAAAGTGCTTGCAGAAAACTGGGTGCAGAAGGGTGGTGAAAGATTTCTTTACCATTTTCACAATCTTCTTACTTTAGTAAAATGATGATAGGTAGGCAAAATAACATTTCTTAAAAGCTGTGCAACAGATTCTTGGGTGAAAAATAGGGTATCATAATCAGCTCTTTGTAGGAAAAGTATAACCCTATGCTCACTTTACAATCAGTGTGTTTAACAGTTTGATTAATTTTCTTATTATCCAAATGAACCAATATTAGAGTGTGCTATAAAATCATAAATTAACATGCCTAATAATTTTGGATTTATTTTCTTTCCTTTCTGTCACTAGTGTCATTTCCAAATTAATTTTAAGTTATGTATATGTGTATTGACATAATTCTTAAGTTACACGCACACTGCATACACTAAGGATTAAATGATTGTTTAAGAATTTGTCCTCGTTTTGTTTTAGTTGAGCAGTCCTGAGAGTAGCTTGACACCACCTCTTTCAACCAACCTGCATCTAGAGAGTGAGTTGGATGCATTAGCAAGCCTGGAAAACCATGTGAAAACTGAACCTGCAGATACAAATGAAAGCTGCAAACAGTCAGGGCTCAGCAGCCTTGTTAATGGAAAGTCCCCAATTCGAAGCCTCATACACAGGTCGTCAAGGATTGGAGGAGATGGCAGTAGCAAAGATGATGATCCAAATGAAGACTGGTGTGCTGTCTGCCAAAATGGAGGGGATCTCTTGTGCTGTGAAAAATGTCCAAAGGTCTTTCATCTAACTTGTCATGTTCCAACACTTCTTAGCTTTCCAAGGTACCAGTGAAATAGTTGATTTTTTTGTGCTTGTTTATTTTTATAGGCTAAAATACAAACAAAATTGTCCCTGCAGATGGCCTTCCTAACCATCGCATACTGTTTCTGTAAAATAGGGAGCCTGTTATTCCTTTGATAGTACCTTCTAGAGAAACTGATAGCTGAATGGTGAAATGTCCAAGATTTAAGTAGTGTATGAATGGTAAAAAGTAGACTGTTTCCTGGCCTTCAGTTTATACTTAGTATAAGTAAAGTAGATAAAACTCTAAATTATGAGAGAGGTCTGGGGTGTTGGAGAAGTTAGTCAATTTCCTATTGAAGCTGAATTTTTTACCTATTGCCGTCAATCTTAATAGGGTCTACAATAATTTCACTTAAGAATACTATTCGGGGGCGTCTGGGTGGCTCAGTCGGTTAAGCGACTGCCTTCGGCTCAGGTCACGATCCTGGAGTTCAGGGATCAAGTCCCGCATCAGGCTTCCAGCTCCATGGGGAGTCTGCTTCTCCCTCTGACCTCTTCGCCTCTCATGCTCTCTCTTCGCCTCTCAAATAAATAAATAAAATATTTAAAAAAAAAAAAAAAAAGAATACTATTCGGTGGGAGACAGCTCTGTTGTGTCTTACCTAGAACCTATTATTCTGAAGTTTGAAAGCTTTTGAAAGGCATTTTAAATGGAAAAGTACTTTGTAAAAAAGCTTTCACAGCTTGAATATTTTTAGGTATTGCTTCCTCTTGACCCCTGGAAGCAGTTCATTGGTAGTGCCAGCCTGGAGCACTGTGTGCACATTTCTCATTTAACAAGTTGTGTTCGTACTATTTTGTCTCCAGTTGATTTTGTAGACCAGTTTCCCTCTTCCCAAATCCTTACCTCCAAATAACCCTTTTAAGTGACAATAAATAGTGTTCTTGGGAAAGCCCAACTTTTTCCTGCCTGTAGATAAAACATTCACATTTCAGTTGAGTAAATGAAGCAGTGAATTGAGTAAACTGAAGCAATGATTTCAGTTGAGTAAATGCTACCCATTTTGAATAATTCACCCTTTTGGATTAGAAAAATACTGGCTATATAAACAGTGCCAGAATATTTTTCTGAAGAATCATAACTCTTACCTAGGTCTTAAGAGAGGTACAGTCATTTGCCAGAGATGTAACAAGGGCCTTCTTTTATTTTAATCTTTTATAGAAAAAAGCATTGACATTTTAATGTTGTAATTAAGGCTTTTCATATTTTTCTTCCCTTTGGGTAGTAACATCTGCTGGAATGTTAGAATTTTGCCACTGAATGCTTCCTCTCAAAGGCTGATACTTTGGAAGGAATTGGAACTGTTGGAAAAGACTGGGATGGTCTCAAGACTTAGAGTTTCTTTATGGTGGGGGAGAGAAGGGAAGAATTACTGGAAATGAACCATTCTAGAATTTATGGTTTGATGGAAATCCTGATGTAAACAAACTAGACTGAGCAAATTTAAAGGCTAAGGGGTATATGTACATGTGTTTGTATTTATGGAGATATGTGTTCTTGGCTTTTGACTGGCCATGGAGAAGAATTGTTTTATTTTTGGCATATTTAATACATGCCATACCAATATGGGATACCTGAGGAGTTCCGTAACCCATACTCTTTACTTTTCTGTGAGCGTGGGGTCATTGTGAGATAGTAATGGGGTTGACATTCCGTCTTCTGCTGTAAGTACTAACCCTCAACTTGGTGTTATGAAGAGATTGCTTTTGAAATGCAGGGCTACAGTTTTATAAAGTGTTCTAGAAAGTAATTAATTGAAGACCGGGAAAAATTTTGGGAAGCTTTTATCAGACAACTTTGAGATTTGACAAGAATGCAGCCTTTCTTCCCCTCAAAAACCGTGGAAGGAAAGAAAAACTGGAGACTTACTTCCAGAGAACTAGCTTCTCTAGCATGCGTTTTACTATAATTACAGGGACTAATTGCCTGTTTCTCTCTTTAGTGGGGACTGGATATGCACATTTTGCAGAGATATTGGGAAACCAGAAGTTGAATATGATTGTGATAATTTGCAACATAGTAAGAAGGGGAAAACTGCACAAGGGTTAAGCCCCGTGGACCAAAGGGTAAGTGTCATATAAGTTGGATTTATTATTAGGGATTCTGTAGTTGTCTGGCTATACACTGGAGACTTTACATCCAGCTTCCTCATACTTAACATGTCCCAACCAAAAGCATGATTTCAGAAAAACATAAATAATAAGCAAATAACAATGTAAAAACTGCGCTCTTCTCCGGTATTTCCCATCTTTAAATGGTACCACCATTTATTTCTGTTGCACAAGCCTTTCTAGTGAAAGATCAGGAATGACCCTAATACAATTTGCTTACTTGTCCTCACCATCACCTTCTGAGATAGCTATCATGGTGGTTCATCTGCACTGTCATAATAAACTTCACTCAGACTCCCTGAGTTTACTCTTGACTCTTTATACTGTAGTTTTCTGTATTGTATGTAGTATTTTTTTTTTGTAAGATTATAGAGAGCACAATGTGGGGAGGGGCAGAAGAAGAGGGAGGAGAGAATCTGAAGCAGATTCCATGCAGAGCCCAACCCAGAGCTTGATCCCAAAACCCTGAGACCACGACCTCAGCCCAAATCAAGAGTGGGATACCCATCTGACTGAGCCACCCAGGCGCTCCTACATAATATTTTTTAAAAAATATAAACATGTCTGTCACTTCCTGTAATAGCTTTCTGTCATTAAAAATAAAATCCAGGGGCGCCTGGGTGGCTCAGTGGGTTAAGCCTCTGCCTTCGGCTCAGGTCTTAATCTCAGGGTCCTGGGATTGGGTCCCGCATCGGGCTCTCTGCTCAACAGGGGGCCTACTTCCCTCTCTTTCTCTCTCTCTGCCTGCCTCTCTGCATACTTGTGATCTCTCTCTATCAAATAAATAAATAAAATCTTAAAAAAAAAATGAAATCCAGAATCCTTTCCTCATTTCACTCAGATTTCTGCTGATGTGGTCTATAGTCTCTTCTCCAAAAACAAAAGCTCTCTGGTCATTACAGTTAAGTTTGGCTCCGATCTGGTGTATGTACTTGCGGAATCCCCCTCTAATATCTGTTTAGCGTGTACTGACTTCTATTAAAAGAAGTTTAAGCAAATGAAAACTATAAATGTAAAATGCATTTCAGTTTACTTTTGACTGTATAAAAAATTCTAGAATTGTATTGAGAAGACATAGTTTGTATTTAATTTTAGACCTGCATGGCGTCATTTCAGGAAAAGAAAGAATAATATGTGTCCTTCTTGCATCAGAGAATAGCAAAGGCAGTAGTTTATAGATTACTATAGATAACGAGGTAATCTTGCGGTGCCTGGGTGGCTTACTCGTTAAGCATCTGCCTTCAGCTCAGGTCATGATTTCAGGATCCTGGAATTGAGACCTGCATCAAGCTCTCTGCTCAGCTGGAGACTTGCTTCTCCCTCTCCTATTCCTCCTGCTTGTGTTCCCTCTCATTATTTCTATGTCAAATAGATAAATAAAATCTTAAAAAAAAAAAAGTTACTAGGTAATCCTAATTACTAGGATTTAGAGGATTACCTAGTAATCTATGAATTTTTACACAGAATGCTATGTTGCTTTTATGACTCCTTTCCATCTCTGTAAATAGTCAGTAGTAGATAAATTACCTTAGTCATCATCTAAGAACAAAAGCCGCCCTCTATTTTCAATATATTCTTTAAAAGTAGAACAGAAGGTAGTCTCAAAACTAAATGGGAGGGGTGCCTGCGTGGCTCAGTGGGTTAACTCCTCTGCCTTCAGCTCAGGTCATGATCCCAGGTTCCTGGGATCGAGCCCTGCATTGGGCTCTCTGCTTAGCAGGGAGCCTGCTTCCCTTCCTCTCTCTCTGCCTACTTGTGATCTCTCTCTGTCAAATAAATAAATAAAATCTTTAAAAAAAACCAAACAACTAAATGGGAACAAGGGAAACAAGATGGTTTTCTTTGGGTATGTGTATTTAGATAAGTCAGTATATAGGAGGCATATATTGAGTTTGTTGTAATAAGGCTTTGTAGTGATAAAGTTCTCTTAAGAATATCTTATTAGGGGAATAAACATTTCATGTGTTTTCCTTTCTTTGTTTTGGTCCAGAAATGTGAACGACTTCTGCTTTATCTCTATTGCCATGAATTAAGTATTGAATTCCAGGAACCGGTTCCTGCTTCGGTGAGTTGTTTACTTTATGACCTCCCTAGTGAAGAAGCTTGGTATAAGACTTGAGAGTATTGGCTCTGGTCTTAAGGCTTCTCATCTTAGTCTTCTTGAATAATCTCAGCCTCTCCAAGGTTCAAGTTTCCTTCTCGAATGCTATTTCTTACCCCATTTTGGATATTCCAAGAACACATAGGAGACCTTTATAGAACGTTTTAGCATAGTACCTGCTAATTATCAGTACCTGATAATGTCAGTACGTATTAATCCATACTTTTATTAGGGCTCTTATGGATGTGTGATTCACTTGTCAAATATTGCATTTTGTTTTTTAAAAGTTTTTGTTGCTGTCATGACAAAGTAATGAATTTAACTTCTGTGTTCTCTTTCACTTTTAAAATGGACATAAGGGATATAGATGTAATGGAAAGAATCTTGGACTAAGAGTTGGAATACTTAACTTCTCCCAGTTCTGCCATTAACTAGCCTTAAAACTTTGGGCAAATTTCTTAATTTTCTGCCTTTACCTTTTTAAACATATAGTGGGAGTACTGGACTGAAATATCTCTAAAATTCCAGTTCTATGATTCTAGGCTCTGTACCTTGGGGAGAAAACAATCTCTATGTAAGTATTAATTTGATTAAAAATGTAAAATTGAAGCTTTCACACTGGTTCTTATCTTATGAAGATAAGCCCTCTTTATGAACAGTCTAGATTAAGAAAGGACTGGAAATTTTGCAAGTCAGTGCTCTTTGATTATCTTAAAGAAGACTTTTTGTTAGGAATAAAAGCTCTAAAGTCCCATAGGAAAAGGAATATCATGGGTGCTCAGGCTTCATGAATGGAATGAGAATATGCTATATACATTTGCTCACCATCATTTGTTGAGTTAAGACATTGTTGAATGCCAGGCCTGTAATAGAATATTAAATAGTCGACTTGTTTACTGGGTAGGCTCAGAAAGGAATTTTAAAGCACAAAAGCCCTAGACACAGGAACATGTTTTATACAAATAGTAACCATCTGATACTAGGAAGTTTGTCTTCAAGTATAGGGATTTTACAGTAGAAAATAACTTTAAAATATTTCTTTTTGTGAACTGTTTAAATAGCTTCTCCAAGTTCAATTGTTTCTCGAGAATACAACTTTCTGGCTAAAAGTTGGGGCCAGAACACTCTCTGGCATGATCATTAAAGGGTTAATGAAATTTTTCTTGTGTTATTTATCCTCTTTTTCCTCTGTTGTTTTATGTCCAGAGTCCTTTGTGGTATAAAGTTATAGCCTCTAAAAGACAACATTCTAATGATAATAATAATAAGTTTTGTTTTTATATTTTCTTAAAAAACAAAACAAAACTCTTCAGGTGTCATAGTATTCTGATGAGCCAGATGTGTCCTTAACACTAATGTTGGCTAGCTTTGCTGATCGCGTTCTTTCCAAATCTCCTTACCACAGATAGAGCTTTGAAGCCTTCATAACCATTAAGACTGCCACAGATTCTGAATATGATTTGGTTTTTATGATAAATGATTGGGGCATAAGATTTAAAATACCTTCACTATACCTAAAATTTTCAAGAAGCTGGCTCAGTAATTAATATATGCTGTACATTTTCAAATAAAACAGTTTGGTATTTTTGGAGAATCCTTAGCTATCCTTATTTATTTGTTTCTTTAGATACCAAACTACTATAAAATTATAAAGAAACCAATGGATTTATCTACCGTGAAAAAGAAGCTTCAGAAAAAACATTCCCAACACTACCAAACCCCAGATGACTTTGTGGCTGATGTCCGTTTGATCTTCAAGAACTGTGAAAGGTTTAATGAAGTATGTTAGCTTCCAAACTATAAAGTCTTGGATTATTAGTTTTTGGTTTTTGCTTGTTTATTTTTTATTATATTTTTCCTGCTAAGAGATTTTTCTAATTTGATTGAAAAATTTTTTTTCTCCTGCAGTTGTGTCAAAAGTAAAATTTGATTGCATCCACAGCTCTAATGAAAGTTTATTGTGTATAATTGGAGTATATTTTTGAAGCTGAGGGTTGAGATATACAAGTATAGAGAGTAGACTGTAGTTAAGTATATGGAAAATGATTATTAAATAGTCTGTATTTGGGGTTCATTTAGGAAAGGCACTTGTACTGGTTCTTTTGATTTTATTATTAACGTAGGTTAATAATGTTAACCTATTAAATGTAGAATACTGAAATCATAAACTAATTTCTGGTGGCTCATCTTGAATAGTAGCCCAGAGTATATGATGTTGAGTTTTCTAATCTCAGCAATACGACTTTTATTAACTTCGGTTGTGTATTTTTTTTGAGGATAAGGATGGGCTCTCCTTGAGGAAAAATATGCTATATGACTCACTTCTTCAAGGAAATTGTTTTGTTTTCTTTGAGAAAAGGCAAGTCTCTTACTGTTAGAGAAGATTTTCATTATTCTATGAGAAGAAAATGGAATTAGATAAGAATCTACAAAACCTTTAGAAAGCTCAATAGTAAAATATCTTTATTACTGGTGAAATTTGGTGCCATATGACTATTACTAAAAGGACATCAAATCATTTAACATATACTCATAGCTAACTCTGGAAGCATCTAGATGACCTTTTTAATATTTGGAGAAAAAAATCCTTAAGGTTAAAAGTATAGTGTAGCAATATACTGCAGAAAGTATAGTAAAACCTTACTCACTTGAACTTAAAATTGATATAGTTCCACTTTTTGTCTTACTTTCTAATCCAGTTAGATTATTTTCAAACAAATGTGCTTTTATGAATTGTAGCTAACATCTGCAAGGAAGAAGACACATTTTATCTGCTTTAGCAATGATTAAATAATTTATGGTTAACAAATTGCCATACAGATAGAATTCTAAGTGGTTTGTTGATGGTTTGGCAGTTTCTAAAAAGCAACATTTCTTAATATGATTAGTTTTTTTGTCTTCATGAGATTGATGTATTCAGTCAGCCGCCATTTCCGATTGACTTACTAATATAGAATTTGAAAGCATTCTTGAGGTTTCACAGTAGGTTTAGTAACAGAACTTTGTAAAGAAAGTGGTTCCATGTTCTGTAGAATTTGAGAAAGCACTTAATCTGGTTATAGCAATTTGTTCCCCCTAGTATGGCTGACTTTCGTCGCCAATCCTATGCAGTTTCATAACTTTAGAAAGGATTATAATTTCCCTTTTTTTTTTTTGACTCTGGTATCCTTTTTAGATGATGAAAGTTGTTCAAGTTTATGCAGAAACACAAGAGATTAATTTGAAGGTAAGCTTTTCAGACCATGCAAACTTGGTGAAGGAATATGCATTACCAACAGGTGAATATTCCTATCTTTTGCTTGCAGGCTGATTCAGAAGTAGCTCAGGCAGGGAAAGCAGTTGCATTGTACTTTGAAGATAAACTCACAGAGATCTACTCAGACAGGACCTTCGCACCTTTGCCAGAGTTTGAGCAGGAAGAGGATGATGGTGAGGTAACTGAGGACTCTGATGAAGACTTTATACAGCCCCGCAGGAAACGCCTAAAGTCAGATGAGAGACCAGTACATATAAAGTAAAATGACATGAACTTAAATAATTGTTTAAAAAAAGAGAGAGAGAGAGAAAAGAAAACCTTTTATTTAAGTGTTGCTGGAATATCCTGCCTACAGTGGGCACCTCCTTGAAGAAGCTGATAGCTTTTACACAGTATTAGATTGAAGTAATGGACAGAAGTCACTTCTTGTCAAGAAAGGGGGAGAGAACTCTGTTTGCAACTTTAAAAGTAAAAGCAAAAGCGAAATGATTTGAAGATTCTGTAACTAAAGAGGATGGTTCTTTAGAATGGCAGTTGTTGGTGATCATGTGGTATTGATTGGTGCAGGATGCTGGGCGTACAAGTACATACTTGAGGGTCATGTCGCTTGATAAATTGTTTCTTTGGACAGGAGTGCACAGATACTAAAAACAACTTTCACGTCTCCCCTTCCACACACATACATACTGATTTGTTTTCTAGCTAAAATCAGAGTTGCTCAGATTCCACTTTGATGTCAGTGCAGATGTGCATTGAATCATGCCATGACATTTTTTCTCACTTTGATGCTGTTGGGCCTTAGTTTTTATATTGGTTTAAAGAACTCAACAGTAGTTTTATTTTCTATTTATACCTAGAGTCTAGAAAACATCAGTGATCATCATTTAATCACTTTTAATGGTCTGCTGAAATAAATACAGTAACTTTTCAGTGGCAGATCTTATAGTAGTCATTTCCAGGAAAACACTTCCACACAATTGCACTTCCCAGTCAGACCATCTGATCATACAGTTATTCCCATCAAAGGCAGAATGTTCGTTTTAAAATTAATCTAGTTTTCTGTACATTTGAATTTGATTGAGAAGGTGACAACTGGCTCTTATCCAGTCTTCCTTCATATCAGTTTTCTGATAGACCACTATTGGCAAACAGTAATCTGTCAACTACCAAATGTGTAAAATTTTCTGTATTTCACTTTGTCTTATTTGTAAATAGTGAACTAAAACTTCTGGCAGATCAGCAACATTTGCTGAGCCTGTTTTTTAAGCTAATGTGTATTCTTACTAATGTTCCTATCAAGAATGGATTTGTAATATATGCTGTCTATTTCTAATGTTCACATTCATATTTTGAGGTTCTATCTTATTTTAATAGAGAACAGACTTCTCAGAAAATCTTCAGAAGCAGCTTATTATTAAATATCAAACTATTGAAATAAACCCGGTGGGGTTAGATTACTCATCTGTCCACCAAGTGGGACATTTGCATGGACTGGGGGCTTAACGGACTTAGAAGAGGCCTGTAAGTAAATCCTGAAAATGAGCCAATCCCCACTTGAATGGTTACTGGAGTAAACCCACCTTTACTACCCTGAGTTCAGCCCCTGAGGCAGATAAACCACCTTGGCTTGGTTTCATTTTTCTTCTCTTCATTTGTGATGCTCAGATCCAAGATGTGTGTTCTAGACTGTGTACAGGCTTCTCTTTTGTTGGATTAAAAAATTTAGTCCTACTTTTGTATGGACACCTTAGAATAAAAGTGACCAAAATAGAAGACTTGCCATTAGATATTTTTCAGACGTCAGCAGATTTGTGGCAAATCATTTGCCTTTTTAAAACTTCGGCTTCTGCAGTTCAGACAGTAGACTACTCAGTAAAAATTATTTGGCATAATTGTCTGAGGTAAATATTTTTTAGTGCATATTGAATCAAATAAAGTGCTCTAAAGAAATTATTATACAAATTCCTTTGGGTTGTTTTTATTTTCTTAACAAGCGTGGGGGGTAAACATGAATATTAATCAGGCCTTCTGATGGTGTACGTAAGTGCTGTTGATTTTATTACTGCTGTTGACTTCATTCTGTGACTTTCTTTTAGCTTCTCTTTCAGTTTTGTTATAAGTTCAGCTTTAAAACTTACACCGAACTGTTTTATCATTTTACTCACATTTCAGATATCTAAGAAGAATTTTCTTAAAAGAGGGAGAGAATCGTTTTATAATCCTTTATTTATGTGCATTTCCCTCTTTCCCACAACATTTATGATTTGAGTTTAGCAGACATATCTAGGGCATATTTGGGAAAGTGAAGAGTAGCAGTATAACTTCCTTTTGTCAAGCCATTTATTTCTAATATTTTACACTTGTTCTTCAGTTGAGTCCTTTTCATGATTCTTAATTAAGTCTTTTATATAGGTTCTACCAGTGGGGGAGAAATTAAATTTTAATATTTATTTCTTGATATTTAGGGCCTTAAAAAATAATGTGTTCCCTTAAAGATATTTCTATGTTAGGTGAAAATTTTTTTTTTCTTTTAAGATTGGTTTTGGAAAAGCCACTTTACTGTCAACATTTAATAGACTCCATTTCTGTTAATAGAAGACAATTCTTACTACTGAGAATTTACTATTAAGTAAATAGCTATCAACAAACTACCCTTAAATGCAAGTTCAGGTTTCATGGAAGCTTTTTTCTTGTACACTGATCCGTGTATTCCTAAGCTGATTTGTTCAGCCACTATCTGATATAACCATTAGAAAAAGTATAAAAGCTTAAATTGATATTCAGATGTCTTTATGTTTTTCTATTAATTTATATTTCAAAAAAACAAACATTTAACGTCAATTCCTAAAGGCAGTTTAATACTCTTTCTTTATTTAAAAGACAGTATTTTAGACATGGAGATGTTAAATGTTAACTTAAAAACTTGCAAAACTTCGCAATACTTCATTTCTGATCTCCCATCAGAACACTAAAAACAAAGTGTTCCTCCGTCTTTTACGGTGGCCTAAAATTTTTTTTTTTTTTTTTTTTTTTTTAAAGCTCTTGGCTCAGCTAATTCACTGAGTAAAGGAATTGTTTTGCAAGGTGAAGCATGTACATGTCCCAAAGTATGGTTAGATTGTAGGTCATAGAATACATTCAATGTATAGAATACATATACATTCAATGTATAGAAACATTGAATCATTACCACAGAGATAATAAGGCATTAGCTCTCTTGTTGAAATTATTCTTTTTGGAATCAACGAGGTACTTTCTGACTTCAATGTCTTATATAAAGGAATTTTAAATAATATTAAAGTCAGCTAATCTCACTTTTTGTTGTAACAATTTTTGAGGTTTTTAGTTCATCCAAAGAAATAATGTTTTTAAGTAGAAGCAAGAGGTTTATAGTGAGCAAATTGTTCGTTTACCAGTTACCTCAGCAGGTCTCCTGCCCATGTAATTATTAGTGATGAGTGTTAATAAGCCGGTAGATTTAGGTCTTCTGACTGTGCCCTCGGATTTTGGCCTACCACATGTTATTCAGTAATCTCTTATTATCCAAATTGGGAGTAGATGCTGTGGCCCCCCCTCTCCCTTGGCCTTTTAAGTCCCTTAGCCATTCCCACTCACAACACAGGATGTATAAAGATCTTGTTTCTTGTTGAAGTCAACACTGCTTATTTGCATACTCAGCATTGGATTGGTGAGTAGTTTTTATAAAATGCACCCACCCTAACTCCCTTAATTAGAACAATCAGATTCTTAATTCATACCATCTGTATTAATAATCTGCTGAAGATGATCCAAGGTTTTCAAGGTGTATCAGTTTGATCTTGAATTCAACCTGGATGCTTGCTTTTATTTTTCTGACAGTTCTCTCCTCCTCGATAAAGCAATAACACTGCTTTAAGTCTGTTGCCTAATAGGCATATCATAGTCCTCTCCCAGATGGTGATTTTATAGGAAAGTTTGTATGCATATCACCCAGTCTATCTTTTAAAAAATAAGAAATTTAAATGTACGCTGGAGCTTATGACAATATATTGTGGCATTTTATTTTAAAAATTGGGGAAAGTTGCATATTTTTTTAAAAGTAGGTATTTGAGTAAAAAAAAATTGAAGGTACTTTTTTAAGAAAAAAAATTTATATGCCACAGTTTACATAGACATTTCAGATTTCAACATGTACTCTTGGATATGATGGTTTCTTTACTTGGCCAAAATGCATGTAAAACTTATCTTCCATCTTAGTTCCTTGTGTTTGCCTTCGTGGTCTTTTATATATTTTTTATTGTATCTGAGAAAATTATCTTCAAAAATAGGTCAATTTGGACGTATTTGTCATAATCATACTACAAAATGTACAAAATTACGTTTAGCCCTTTTCTAGCAAGTAATCTATAAAAAATGCTCTTCTTTAAAATTCACCAAATTTGTATGTGGGAAGGCACTCAAATGATTTTGTAGGTGCCACTGCAATATTCCCTTTCAGGTGTGGCCTAAATTTCAATCTTAAGAAGGAAGTGCTTGTCTGCTCCTGGTCTGAAAAATGTAGGCATTTACTATGTTTTAAATCACAGTGAAACATGTATATAAGCCTATAAAAACGGTATGTGCAATCTGAAAGCCTGTTATTTTCTATGTAGACATACACACGAAAGGGTTAAATTCACAGCCTTACTAGTTCCTTGCTTCCAGTATTTCAACTGGTCTCCTCCCCTCATTATTATTATTATTATTATTATTATTATTACTACTACTACTACTACTACTACAACTATTATTTTTGCACATAATTAACTGCCCTTCAATATGATTCTTAAAGAAAAAGTGCTGTTTCTGTGGTATTGTATTCTCTAAATAATCATATTTAATTTTTTAAAACAAGGTTGCAGTTTCTAATTGTTCCGTTCCTGTGTTTTTTGCTGGTGTGTATTAAAAGCAAGATTTTCTTTTTCATGGTTATTTAATACATTAGCTGCCTGTAAATATTTCTTGTTATAATGCTCTGGAATGTGTTGTAGAAGTTGTATTAGATTAGTTTAAAGCCTTGTTTGAAAACCACATTGTTTTGGTTATTTCTATTAAATTAGAAAATTGAAAAAGTTTGCAGATGAATTCCTTTTTTCTTCCTCTTTGAGTTGATATGTAATCATTTTAAGTTTATTTGAAAAATGTATACTGTGTGTCAGGCACTGGAGATACAGAAGTGTCCCTGCCTTCACAAGTATTGTTTAGACTCTGAGAACAATGCGTGTTACAATAGGGATCAACACAGAACATAGTAGGAAAATACAGGAAAGGCTCTAACACCAAACTCATTGGTCATGGAAGTGATCTCTTTCACTTAAAAAAATATGATAGGGCGCCTGGGTGGCTCAGTGGGTTAAAGCCTCTGCCTTCAGCTCAGGTCATGATCTTAGGGTCCTGGGATCGAGCCCCACATCAGGCTCTGCTCTGCAGGGAGCCTGCTTCCCTTTCTCTCTCTCTGCCTGCCTCTCTGCCTACTTGTCATCTCTTTCATATAAATAAATAAAATATTTCAAAAAAAATTATAATAACAGGGAACCAGGCAAAGAATGAAGAGAATAAAATATTATTCTGGGACCTGAGAACTTCAGTTTGGAGTAGAGTGTAAGCTAGAACAGTAAAATATTAAGCTGGAGAACTGAGCCAGGGTCCTTTTTAAGCAGTGCCTTGAAAGTCATGTTAAAGGGTTTGGGGTTTTACTGATGGTAACAAGGAGCCCCTGAAGAATTTTAAGAGTTCTTAAAGAATTCTCTAAGAACAGGGTTTGGAGAGCTGATCCAATCAGACTTGCCTTTTTGAAAGTTTGTTTTAAACTGTGAAGAATGGATTATGGAGAGTATTAGAAGTGGAGAGAGAGTTGTAGGCTGTGAGTAATCCAGAATTGCCCTAAACTAGCTATCTGACAGTGGAGATGGAAACTGGCAGTCAAATTATAGAGAGATTTAGAAAGTAAAACAGACCAATACTGGAGGCCAGGTGGTCCTTACCTTAGGCTTTTATTATATGATACCTATTAACATCATAGTAGGAGAAAGGAATAGATTATGAGTGGAGGGGAATGAGTTCAGTTTGGGGGGTATGTTGAGTTTAAGGTATCCATGGAAAATTAAGGTGTGGATGTCCATGTTTCTGGTGCCTGTTACAAATAACTGGGCTATAGACAGAGCCTCTAAGATCCATCGAGAATCCTGTATTATTTGTCACCAAAAATGGCTAGCTCATGATAGGCATTCAGCAAACACCTGTCAGAAGTTTAGCCATTAGTATAATGTTGTTAACTAAAACAATGTAGGGTATGATATTGCCTGGGAAAGTTTTAGAATGGTTAAGAGTAGGATACTTAAGATAGTGGCAGAAAAATTTAAGGAATATATATATATATATATGAAGATTCTATGAGAAGATTGAATTAGTCATGGAGGAAAGGCAGAGGAGCCATAATGGAAGATGAGAGAGGTTTCATAAGAGATTTCAAAAGGAATATCATTGAAATCAATTATTAGAGCAAGAGATGAAGTAAAGGTAAAGGGCCAATATAGAAGCCATAGATGACCTTAGGAGACCAATTCCATTTTGAGCAGCAGTAAGACTAGAGTGGGTTAAGTAATGGATTGTAGATTGTTTTTCACGAAATTTGACTGGTTTTTCTTTAGGTTATGCAGAACTATGGCCATGAATAACCAAGTGAAGTATCAGAATGAAACTGCCAAATTGTTACCTTTCTGGATGCATTTTGTGTAGTGGAAAAATCATGAGTTTTGGCCATTGGGCCACTTTGGTTTGAACTAGTAAGCTTTGTTCAACCAGTTATCTGTCTGAACTCTTGAGTTTCACTTTAATTATTTGTGAAATGAGGCTAATCATATCTAGCTTCGGGAATTAATATAGACGAGGTTATTTATAGCTCGAGGTTGATACATGGTAAGTTGTGATAAGGAAACATTTAGTTTCCTTTTTCCCTATTTCCTCTTCCTGCTATTGCCATGTAAAAGGGGCAAGTTAGAAGTGTAATTTCTCCCTTTTTACTAAAGAGGTGAGAAAAAGTGTAGATGTAGTACCCCAAGGTTTTAAAATCTATCTTCAATGGAGTGCCTGGGTGGCTCAGTGGGTTAAAGCCCCTGCCTTCAGCTCAGGTCATGATCCCAGGGTCCTGGGATAGAGCCTTGCATTGGGCTCTCCGCTCAGCAGGGAGCCTGCTTCCACCTCTTTCTGCCCTCCTCTCTGCCTACTTGTGATCTCTGCCTGTCAGATAAATAAATGAAATCTTTAAGAAAATAAAATCTATCCTCAACTCTTGAATATTTAGCTTGTCCTTCACTAATTTGAGACCTGAGTTCTAAACTCCAGCAAACACAAAAATTAGCCTCTAGATTTTTAAGAAATAATACATGCAAAGATGAATTGGTAGTATACAACACCTAATCCAAGGCTTTGTCTCAAGCATCCCCTGTTTATGGCCTTAAGTAAATATGTCACTATTCTTTCATTTATAAAGTTGTTACTGTTGATCTGGAAAGGCAATATATATTGACAGCTGTTTCTGATCATATGATAGACTGTATGCACGGAAGAACCTTCCTCATGGTATTAAATATCTGAAATGCTGGATAAGATTCATTTTTTTTAAAAAAAATCTTAAAATGTATTGCTGAGGTAGCAAGGAAGATACTCAAAGCTGCAGTTTAAGCCCTGGGTTGGTTTGATATTTTTTCCCTTTGCATTTTGGTTGTTTTTCTTTTTTTATTAAGTGTCTGGCTTAAGCTTTGATTACCAAGGTATCCATTTCAGAGAGGTATCCACTTCAAAGACAGCTCTTGTTGAACAGCCTGTTCTCTTGTTTTGAATTCACCAATAAGAAGTGAGCCCATGGAACCCTAAACCTCCCCCACCAACCTCAGTAAACAGGGACTCCTGGTATCTTGTGTGTGTGTGTGTGTGTGTGTGTGTGTGTGTCCCACCCCATCTCCCTCTGCAACCTTGCTATGTGGGCCCAGCTGTGCTGTGTATTTTCCAGGCCTTGCAAGTAAGAAATCTTTATTTCTTTTGTTTCCTGATGGTTGTTGCCAGCCACACCATTAGTTATTGGTGGGTTGAGACCAGTACAAAACAAAGCTCCACTTTATCACCTGTAGCATTTTTACCAAAAATATTTGACAATGTAATCCTGAAATAATTAGACAGAAGTGCAACATAGGACATTTACAAAGATGCCTGGTGTGAATTTTTAAAGTGCTATGTAAAACAGGTGGGGAGACTGTTACAGATCAGAAAATCACATGTAATGGGAGCACCTGGTGGCTCAGTCAGTTAAGCATCAGACACGGTTTCGGCTCAGGTCATGATCTCAGGGTTGTAAGATTGAGCCCCGCATCTGCTCTGCACTCAGTATGGGGTCTACTTGGCTTTCTCTATCCATCTCTCTCAGCCTCTCCTCTCTCCCCTCTCCCCCTGCTCTCTCTAAAATCTTTTTTTTTTTTAATCATGTAATTCATTAACTTAGATTTCATCTTGAATTAAATAAACCTAGCAATTAAAGCCATTTTAGAGATATCTGTGGAAATTTGTATATGAATTCTTAATGATATGAAATGTTTAATTTTCTTAGGTGACAGTGGTTTTTTCCTTATACAGGCAATGACCTTTTTCTTAGAAAATGCATGCTGAAATATCTTAAGAATGAAGTGTCATACTACTTTCAAATGGTTAGGCCAAATGGGTGTGTGTGTGTGTGTGTAAAATATATATACAAGATCATGTGAATGGCAGGATAACAACTGGTGAATCTTAGCGAAAAGTAAATGAGGTGTTCATTGTTATTTGAAATTTTTGAAGACTTCAGAGTTTTCAAAGTAAGGTTTAGTGGGGTGAAACAAAAAGTGTGAATCCAAAGAAGTATTGAAAAAGACAGTTGCTCCAAAGATTCTGCCAATCCTTGTGTCCTAAAGACTTTGGAATGGGCTAAGTTTTAAAAGGGAAACTGATCATAGGGCCAACATGAGGGTGAGTTCAGAATGAGATAATCTCCCAAAACCTGTTACTTCAAAATATGATACACTCAGTGAAAGAAGGAACCAGAATACCCTATCTCAAGAGAGGAGAGAGAGAAAACTGGGTGGAGAAAAGGGGAAGAAAAGAAGAATCTACCCTCAGAATTGGTGTCTACAAGCTGACACTTAAAACGGGTTTGGAAGCAGACTTAAACTACCTATTGGAACCAGACTTAAACTACCTATGTCGTCAGAAAAACCAAGACTTAAAGTAGTATCAGGTTAGAAATGTTTCCCAGGCATTTAAGTATTAGTACAACTCTTTAAAGGAAAGCACTTCAAATCCAATCTCAAAGAATTTTCATAGTGTTATAATAATCTTGGACTCATTCAAGGTCACAAAAATGAGAAAGAAGTCATTATTTAAAAAATTAGGAGAAAGAGCAGAAGCTAGCCTATAATGATTGGAGACATTGGAATTATTGGATGAATGTATTCAGACATTGAAAAGATTTTAATATCTCTAAAATTGGGATGGCATTGTAGTATATCAGCTATGTTACTGGTATAAAAATTGGTATATCCTTTAATACTTGATGGCTTGGATTCAATGAAATGCAAAATGCATAAGGAATAGAAGAATGTCTAAAAGTTGAGAAAGAATGAGAGACCATTAAAAATGGCAGGGGTGGAGATAACGGGTGCATAGGAAGAAAAATGATCAAATTTGAGAACAAAACATCTAGAAAAAAACATACAGATAAAAGAAGACCAAAATGAAATTACACAGAATGCAGTACGGTGCAGAGAGAATGTGTGAAGAAGTTAAAGGTCACCAAGAGCACATGGTAAAGTCCAACAAACATCTTGCAGAGAGTACCAGAATGATGATACAGAGAATGGTTATGGATGATATTTGAGGGTATTTCAGCTGAGAACTTTACACATTTGCCTAAAGTCATACATCAGCTTTAAGGAGTTTAGAAAATATATCAACATCTAGACATACTGATCTACGTTCTGGAAGATAGACAAAATCTAGGACATACACAAGTGGGAAGTCAGAGTTGACACTTCTGTGAAGCAAACCACCTAAAATAAGTCCTTAAAAGAGCAAGAAAAGACTTAAGTTCACTGTAGTTACCACTACAGTTTAGAAAAACAATGAAAACCAGAAGACCGTGGGATAATACTTTTAGATAGTGAGAGGAAGATGTCTAGAATTTTGTAACCACAAAACTACCAAGGAAAAAGGACAGGGTCCTTTTGGATAAAAAGAGCTTACTATTAACATATTTTCATTAAATGAATTCTTGGTTTATTCCTGGGAAAAGAAAACAAAAGTTCTAAGTCACAAGAAGGAATGGTGATCCAAGAAAATGGTTAATGAGGGTAAAGTAAACTTTATAAAACAATAATGTCAGTTTTTGAGTGAAAAAGTGAACCAGATGACTCCCAGCATGACAATGTGATTCTGCTCCCCCCCCCCCCCCCCCCCCCCGCTTCCAGGGAAAGTGGTGAAAATTTACAAAACAAAACATGGGAAGCCTCTGGAAATGGACCTATGAGCAAACAGCAGATGAAGAAACATCTTTTCAAGAAAACCTGTGACAGTTCTGTAGGGATGGTGAGAGTCTGTGATGTTTGAATCAAGGCTTCTCCCTACCTCCTTACTCCAGCTCAGCAGTGTGGACACTAGACTGCTACCGCCAAAATCACAAGGCTTTGTCTTTCTCAACTCCCAGTTGAAGGGCTGGGAAAAGCAAGACATCAGTCCTCATCCTGTCCCAGTGCCTGTTGCTGTGGTGAAGTTTTAAGAGTGTGGTTGAGAAGTGTGTGTGTCTGGGGGCTCTGATTCTATCCAGCCCCCACAGAGAATGGAGGCTCTACCTTGGGTGTGGCATGCTTGGAATTACTGGGACACTGACCACCTTTGCCCTAGCACATGAGGTGGTGGTTCCATGCCAGGAAAGACAAACCAGAAGGCCTCAGGCTGCCTCCCCACTTCCTCCATAGAGCACTTAGTGATGCCACTTTCACATTGTTGCATCTAAACCCTGGCTTTGAGATTTTAGCTTGAGAAAGAGGTACTTTATGAAACTAATAGCCCCTAATCGCTTCCAAAAGAATGGACTTAAGTTGTAATAGAATGTGGCCAAATTCAAACAGGAGGGCACAGCACTGGAGGTTGTGACAAAAGGTAAGTGAAGAGAGATTCAAGATAGTCTTAAACTGTGGGTTAACTAGTTTGCCAGAGAAAACTGGTAAATAAGCCCAAAGGAGCCATCCTGTAGTTATAAGAATATGACACACAGATCTCAGTAACTATGCATTTAAAGGAGCCAGAATATGATTAGATGAGTGTATAGAGCAACTTGGGCCCCACAGCATTGTTGAAAACAATATAGCAGCTGACAACTATGGGAGTTGTTAAAACTCCCATATGGCCTGGTTATAAATAAATAAATATGGGAGCCCTATCAAACCCGTTGTCATCCCAGGGAAATTTACCCAAGCTGTGCATCAGGGGTTTAATGCTGGGAGAGGAGGGAGTACATTTCACTAAAATAATTCAGCCAGTCACTAAACAACAACACCTCAACAAATAACTTGAGGTGGAGGAGGGGAAGAACCAGCCGCTATGTTTAAAATCTCCATTCTCCAACAAATACTCATGCAAAGAAATACCAAAGTGTAGCGAATATGCTGGAGATAAAGAAGGCAATAGAAGCTATCTGAAGGTAACAGGATGTTGGATTTATAAGAGGAAAAACTTGAAAGTAGTCACTGTAAACATGTTCCCAGAACTAAAAGAAGCCATGGTTAAAAAGTAAATGAAAGTATGATGTCAATGTCACATTAAATGGAGAATATCAATATAGAGATTAATATTAAATGCAAATTATTCAGGGGGATGCCTGGGTGGCTCGGTTGGTTAAAGGCCTGCCTTCAGGTCAGGTCATGATCCCAGGATCCTGGAATTAAAGAGGCCCACATTGGCCTCCTTCCTTGGCGGGGAGCCTGCTTTTCCCTCTGCCTGCCACTCATCCTGCTTGTGCACTCTCTCTCTCTCTCTGATAAATAAAGTCTTAAAAAAAATTCACTAGAGAGACCGGACAGTAGACTTGAACTGGCAGAAGAAAGAAGTAGAGGTAAAAAGAAATGGGGAAAAATGAACACTGCTTCAGAGAAATGTAGGATGCCTTCAAGCACGCTGACACATGCATAATGGGAGTACCAGAAGGAGATGAGAAAAATTAGTAAAAATATTCAAAGACATGAAAAAATTCCCCAAAGTATTGCAGAAGCAATAACCCAAGACCACATAAATGCTTATTTCCCTTCTCTTGATACAAAATTGGGACTGTATAAAACATTATGGTGTATCATTGGGGCCATACAGAAATGTAATATATATGTATTTGCTACTAGCATGAAGGATGTGGATAGGAGTGAATTTGTGCAAACCTAAGGAAATTACTATAACTGGTAAGTTAATAATTATAACTTTTGTTGGGTTTGTAACATCAAAGGAAGTTTATATGTAACAATATCACAAAAAAGGAGGAAACAGAGCTACATAAGAGTAATATTCCTATTTGGAAGTAGCCTAGTATAAATCAATAGGTCATTCTGATATGATGTATATGATAAACTCTAGAGCAACTTAAAAAAAAACAAAGCCTAAGAAAATAAAAGTGAAAAATTAAAGAAATTAAAATACTTAGAAAAATAAACACTTGAAGTGAAAGAAAGCACTGAAGGAGGACTAGAAGAGCAAAGAAGACATGAGAGCAAAAATTAAAATCGTAGATATCAACATAATATTAAATATGAATGGGTTAAACACTTCAAATCAGAGAGATTGTCAGACTGGATAAAAAGACCTGATTCAAGTATATACTGTCTGCAGGAAACACACTTTATTTAGATTAAAAGATACAAATAGGTTGAGAGTAGGAGGAAATAAGACATAGCCTGCAAACAGCAATCACAACAAAGCTGGAGTGGCTATAGTTTAAGAGAAAATAGGCTTTAATACAAAAATTCGAATGGGGCACATTTTATAATTAATGATGAAAGTGTCAATTGACATCAGGGAGATTTAATAATTCTAAACAAACACATAACAGCACCAAAATACCTGAAAACAAACGGTTAAAGGGAAAGTAAATACAACAATAATGGTTGGAGACTTCAATAGCCTAGTTTTCAATAATGGATAGCAAACTAGACAGAATAACAAAACAGAAGATGAACAGCATTACAAACTAACTGATCTAATTGACATTTGTATAACACTCCTCTAAACAGTCAACAGATAAACATTCTTCTCAAGGGCACATGGACCATCTCTAGAATAGGTCATGTGCTAAGCCATAAAGCCTCAATAAATTTAAGAGAATAGAAATCGTGCAACATAGGTTCTTCAGCAACAGTGGAATGAAATTAGGAGCCAGTAACAGGAAAAAGGTTGAGAAAATCATAAATATGTGGAGTTACTGAACACAACACTCCAAATAACCAATGGGTCAATAAAGAAATCAAGGGAAATCAGAAAACATTTAGAGATGAATGAAAGTGACACAGCACGACAGAGGTTATTGGCTTCAGCTAAAGCAGTGCATAGAGGGAATTTTATAGTTGCAAATGCTTATATTAGAGATTTTGAATCAATAACCTAACCTTAGAAATTATTCTTCAGAAATAAAAGAATTATAAGAGAATACAATGAACAGTCGTATGACAACAAATAAGATAACCTAGATGAAATGGATAAATTCCTAGAAAAACTAAAGCTGACTAAGGAAAAAAAAATAGAAAATGTCAATAGATCTGTAACAAGTGAAGAGTCTGAAGTAGTAATTAAAAAAAATACCCACGAAAAAGTAAGTATCCACAGAAAAAAAAGCACAGGCACAATTGGCTTCACAGCTTAATTCTACTAAACATTTAAAGAAGATCAATTATTCACTAACTCTTCCTAAAAAGAGAGAAGAACACTTCCCAACTCTCTTTTACAGACTGTATTACCCTAATGCCAAAACCGAATGAGACATGACAAGAAAAGACTACAGACCAATATCTCTCCGGAATACGGATGGTAGATCTTCAACGGACCCTAGCAAACTTTATGAAGCAGCATAAAAAAGAACCATACACCATGACTAAGTAGGATTAATCCTAGGGATCCACAGTTAGTTCAACATCCGAAAATCAACATAATACGTCGTATGAATACAACAAAAAACAAAACTTATAGGATCATCTCAGATTCAAGAAAAGTATTTGATAGAATCCAATGCCCTTTTGTGATAAAAAACAACAACAAAAAACACTCCACAAAGTAGGAATAGAAGGGAACTTCCTCAATGTGGTTAAGGGCATTGATGAAAAATCTATAGATAACAATTTAGGTAAAAGATCTAATACTTTCTCTCCATCATTAGGAAAAAGGCAAGGGTATCTGTTCTTCCTATTGTTCAACATTATGCTGGAGGTTCTAGCCATGACAATTAGGCAAGAAAAAGAAATGAAAGGCCTCCAGATCGGAAAGAAGTAAAACGATCTCTATTTACAGATGACAAGAACTTATATAGGGAAAATCCTATGACTATACAAAAAATCTATTAGAACCAATAATCATGTTCTGCAGGGTTGCAGGATGAAAGACAATATAAAAATCTGAGTTTAGGAATTAAGTTTAACAAAAAGTGCAAAATTTATATGCAAAACTACAAAAACATTGAAAGAAATTAAAGGACATCTAACTACTTGGAAAAATCACATGTTCATGGATCAGAAAACTTAAGATTGCAGTGTTCAAACTGATAATGGATTTGTTATAATCCTATCAAAATCCCAATGAATTTATTTGGTAGAAATTGACAAGTTGATTCTAAAGTTCATTCAGAATTTCAGGGGACCCAGAATAGCTAAAACAAGCTTTAAAAAGAATAAGATAAGAGGCCTCACCCTTCCCCCATTTCAAACCTATCTACAAAGCAATGCTAAGACACACTGGTACTGGCACAGGACAGAAATAGATCAGAGGAATAGAACTGAAAATCCAGAAATAAAACCATACATGTATGGCCAACTGATTTATTAACAAGGGTGCCAAGACGATTCAGTGGGAAAGGAGCAGTCTTTTTAACAAATGTTAGTGGTTCAAAAAAATGCTAATGATTCACCTGGATAGCCACATGCATGTAAATAAAGCTAAACTATAAAACTTTCAGGAGAAAAAGAAAAAAAAACTTCCAGGAGACAACAGAGGGGGAAATCTTCATTACCTTGTGGTGGGCAAAGGATTCTTAGATGTGATGCCCAAAGCACAAGGAACAACAAAAAGATATATTTGACTTACCAAAATTAAAAATTTTGTTCACCAAAGAACACCATCAAGAAAATAAAAAGACAACCCACATAATGGAAGAAAATACATACAAATCCTATATCTGATAAAGGACTTGTATCCAGAATGTATAATTTTTTTTTTTAAGAGAGAGCAAGTCTCTTGCAGAGCCTGATATGGGGCTTGATCTCATGACCTTGAGACCATGACTTGAAATTAAATCAAGAGTCAGATGCTCAACCGACAAAGCCACCAAGGCACCCCTGTATAAAAATCTTTTGCAATTCAATAATACAAAGACAACCAGATTTAAAAATGGGCAAAGGGTCTGAATAGACATTTCTCCAAAGAAGATACATAAATGGCCATTAATGACATGAAAAGATGCTCAACATCATCAGGGAAATGCAAAGCAAACCATAATAAGATAGCACTTCACACCCGCTGTGATGGTTGGAAGTGAAAAGTCAGATAATAACAAGTGTAAGAGAGCACGTGGAGGAATCAGAATCCTCTTAAACTGCTAGTGGGAATGTAAGATGGTTCAGCTGCTTTGGAAAACAGTCTAGCACTGTTCAAACTATTAAGAGTAGGGTTACAATATGATCCAACAATTCTACTTTTCATATATAACCAACAGAAATGAAGACACATATCCACACAAAAAGTTGCACACAAATGTTCATAGCAGCATAACCAAAAGTTGGTAGAATTCAAATGTCTATCAATGACTAATGTATAAACAAAATGTGGTTTGTTTATTTATTTAAAGATTTATTTATTTGAGAGAGAGAGAGAGGGAAAACACAAACGCAACTGGGGGAGGAGCAAAGGGATAGAACCTTCAAATAGACTCCCCACCCAACTGGAACCTGATGGGGTGGGGCTTGATCTCATGACCCTGAGATCATGACCTAAGCTGAAACCAAGAGGTGGACACTCAACCAACTGAGCCACCCACGTGCTCCAAAATGTGGTATATTTATATAAAGAAGATTATTTGGCCATAAAATGGAATGACGTATTGATATGGATGAATCTTGTAAATGTTAGGGTAAGTGAAAAAAATCCAGTCACAAAAAATCACATTTCAATATGATTCCATTTATATAAAATGTCCAGAACAGGGAAATCTATAGAGACAGAAAATAGATTTGTGGTTGCTTGGTAGTAGGGATTGATGACTGCTGGGTGTGGAGTTTCTTTTGGAGGTGGTGAAAATGTTCTATAAATGATGATGTTGATGATTGTACTTATTGTGAATATACTGAAAACCCTGATTTATATACTATCAAAGGGTGAATTGTGTGGTGTTTAAAATATCTTAATAAATGTATTTAAAAAAACCCACGAACAATAAAACGAAACTGCTGACCAAAAATTGCATATATATAGGAAAGGGGTACTCAAAGCATTTTAAGGGCCTTGAGTTGTTTGACAGTGGAGTGAAGATTGGTCACTGTGGGACCTTGAGTTAAAACATGCATGCTGAAACTTCAAAGGCAACCTTTTAGAAAGAATACAGAGTGTGAAATATCCATACAAGGAAAAAGGAGAGAGGGAAAATCTAAAAGAAGGTAGGGAGGGAAGGAGGGAAATAGCACAAATCATAATACGCTAGAAATAGGGGCATCTGGGTGGCTCAGTGGGTTAAGCCTCTGCCTTTGGCTCAGGTCATGATCTCGGGGTCCTGGGATGGAGTTCCGCATCGGGCTCTCTGCTCAGCGGGGGGGTATGCTTCTCCCCCCCCCCGCCCTTTCTCTCTGCCTGCCTCTCTGCTGCTTGTGATCTCTCTCTCTCTCTGTGTCAAAT
Source organism: Mustela lutreola (assembly GCF_030435805.1). Classification (NCBI taxonomy): domain Eukaryota; kingdom Metazoa; phylum Chordata; class Mammalia; order Carnivora; family Mustelidae; genus Mustela; species Mustela lutreola. The sequence goes on along the minus strand of NC_081299.1, from coordinate 97,829,955 downwards.
AAATAAATAAAATCTTAAAAAAAAAAAACTAACTTTAAAAAAAAAAACTTAAAAAAATATGCTAAAAATAAATCCAAATAATCAGTACATGTAAACAAACCAAAATACCTAGCACAAAGAAACTGTCAAACTTCATGTAAAAATCCATACACCTGCTGTTTATGAGAGCTATCCCTAAAACTCGGCTCTCAAAGGGCTGAAATAAAAGTTTGCAAAAAATACACCCCATGAAAACTAACATTTGCCACATAATGGCAAATAATAAATACAAATGGTAAACTTGCAAGCACATACTAAGTTCAAAACATGAAGGATTGGCAGAACTAGAAGAAGAAATGGAAAACTCCGCATTTTAGATAAAACAGTATCAAGTTCAGTGAGGGTTTATAGAACTCATTATCCAGGGCTAGCTAATGTATGGTAATGGAAATAGAGTAGAGGTTGCTTCTGGTGGAAAAGGTAGATTTACTGAAGAAGATGGTAAAAGCATTTTCAGGCCATGAAAATGTTTCATATCTTGATTGGGGTGGTGATTATAAAAATGTATACATTTGTCAAAATTCATCTATGTATTTATTTATTTATTTATTTTTAAAGATTTTATTTGTTTATTTGACAGACAGAGATCACAAGTAGGCAGAGAGGCAGAGAGAGGGGGAAGCAGGCTCCCTGCTGAGCAGAGAGCTCGATGCGGGACTCGATCGCAGGACCCTGAGATCATGACCCGAGCTGAAGGCAGCGGCTTAACCCACTGAGCCACCCAGGCACCCTCATCTATGTATTTTAAATGGATGCATTTGATGTGAATTACAACTCAACTTTATTTTAAAAGAATATGTTCTTAGGAGTTTTTTTTTTTCCTCCCTTAACTGTTCCACTAAAGATGTCATTATAGTCAAGCTACTACCAATTTTTAGCTCATGATGTGGCCTTGAAATACTATTCCCATTAAAATTAATCCGATTTTCAGTGAAATGATTGATTCCAGGTTTGGCATGGGAAATATATAAGACACGTCTGGGCATCTTGTCATATAAATGAATAAAGGAAGCTAACCACTACTATTTTCATGTCATGAGGATTTAGAAGCCACTGTGAAGAGGTTTTCCCTTTCCAAAAATGGCACAATTTTAATTTCAAAAATAATAATTGCAATCAATTAAATCCCATAATATATACTTATATTTGTGAATTCATAATGATATAAAAATTAAGGTGATGAGCATTTACACTTACAAGATGATGGGAACGGGGGCACCTGGGTGGCTCAGTGGGTTAAAGCCTCTGCCTTTGGCTCAGGTCATGATCCCAGAGTCTTGGGATCGAGCCCTGCATCAGGCTCTCTGCTCGGCGGGAAGCCCGCTTCCCCCTCTCTCTCTGCCTGCCTCTCTGCTTACTTTTGATCTCTGTCTGTCAAATGAATAAATAAAATCTTAAAAAAAAAAAAAGATAATGGGAATGAATTCATTACCTTACAAAAGGGTAAATAGGTGAAAAGAATCAAAAACATTATTCTGTCTTTCCCTATATGAACTGTATCATGGGATAACCAAGTAGTAGATGAGGGAAGCATTCCTTTATAAAATTATAGTTGTCAATGAATGAAAATGAAATTAAAGAATCAAAGTATCATTTTGCAACCATCAGTGGATTAATGGATCTCTGCAATGCGCCATCCATGGGGGGAGGGAGGGGAAGCATGCTTCCTGATGAAAGAAAACAACCCGACCTATAGACCAAAAGGATAGAACCTGAATCTGAGGCCTCTGGATCCAGCTGCCAACCTGTAGAAATTACAGGGCCGAGAAGAACATGTTGAGCTGCACCATGATTATGCCATAAGCAAAATCCAGGTTGAAACTCCATAGGTGAATTGCCCTGTGTTCATCAGCAGATATATTGTGAGGGAAAGACAGATGAAAGTTGCAACCTGTGCAGTGAAAGGGGCTCCAAAGACTTGCAGGTTAAAAAAAGATGGACAAGGCTAAATTATATTGTTTCGGGATATGTTCTTGGGTTATAAAAACTTAAAAGAGTCTTGAATAAATGATTCTCAGAACTCGGGGTGGTGGTTGCTGTTGCAGGGAGGAAGTGGGCTGTGATAGGAACAAGGCTTTAGGTGCTGTGGGGTGGCTGCCAGGGTTCTATTTATGGCTTGATCGGTTAGTTGCAAAGGTATTAACCTTATCAAAATTCACTAAGCTATATATTTGTGTGATTTTTTTCTATATGCATGTTTTATCTTATGATTAAAAAATTAGAGGGGATTTTAAAAATAGATATTATGGACAACTTTATGCCAATAAATTAGAAAACCTAGATGAAACCAAATTTCTAGAAAAATAAAAACTGATGCAAATTCCTTTTTTTTTTTTAAAGAGATTTATTTATCTATTTTAGAGAGAGAGCATGTGCGCATGAAAGCAGGACAAGGCGGGGGGCAGAGAGAGAGGGAGAAGGAGAGTGAGAGAAACGGATTCCCCACTGAGCATGGAGCCTGATGTGGGGCTCGATTCCATGACCTTGAGGTCATGATCTGATGCAAAATCAAGAGTTGAAGCTCAACAGTCTGAGTCACCCAATCACCCCAAAACTGATGGAAATTCTTACAACTTTCATAGAAGTTGGGTTGATAATAGAAAATTTTTCATTAAAGAAAACTCCAGGGCGCCTGGGTGGCTCAGTGGGTTAAGCCGCTGCCTTCGGCTCAGGTCATGATCTCAGGGTCCTGGGATCGAGTCCCACATCGGGCTCTCTGCTCAGCAGGGAGCCTGCTTCCTCCTCTCTCTCTGCCTGCCTCTCTGCCTACTTGTGATCTCTGTCTGTCAAATAAATAAATAAAAAGTCTTTAAAAAAAAAAATTAAAAAAAAAAAAAAAAGAAAACTCCAAGGACATCATATGAGGAAGTTATGCTTAATTTACTAACTTCCTTCCAAAAAATAAGAGAGGGATTACTCATTAACTCACTTTGTATCCACTATTTTTTTTTCCCCAAGATGGGAAAACACAACTGAAGGAGTATATTACGTAACATGTTTTTTTCTTTCTTTCTTTTTTTTTTTAAGTTTTTATTTTAATTCCAGTATTGTTAGCATACAGTGTTACATTATTTCCAGGTATAAAATATAGTGATTCAACACTTTCATATGTCACCTGGTGCTCATCACAAGTGCCCTCCTTAACCCCCATCACCTGTTTAACCCATCTCCCCATTTTCTCCCCTCTGGTAACTATCTGATTGTTCTCTATGATTAAAAGTCTATTTCTCGGTTTGTCTTTGTTTTCCCCCTATGATTGTTTTTGTTCATTTGCTTGTGTCTTATTTCAAATATGAGTGGAATCATATGTTATATGTCTTTCTCTGACTCAGTGTTTTACTCTATAGCTCCATCCATGTCATTGCAAATGACAAGATTTCATTTTTTTATGGCTGAATAATATTACAAACACACAAAGACACACCATCTTCTTTATCCATTCATCTATTAATGGACTTGGGTTGCTTCCATATCTTGGTTATTGTTAATAATGCTGCTATAAACATAGGTGTGCATGTTTCCCTTTGAATTGGTGTTTTTGTACTCTTCGGGTAAATACCCAGTATTGCAATCACTGGATCATAAGGTAGTTCCATTTTTAACTTTTTGAGGAAACTCCACCCTGTTTTCCCACAGTGGCTGCACCCATTTGTCTTCCCACAAACAGACCACAGAGTCTCATCTTTGAAGATGATTTCCTTTTTCTCCATAATCTCATCAACACCTCTTGTTTCTTGTGTTTGTTTGTTCGTTTTGTTTTTTTTTTTAATTTTAGCCATTCTGACAGGTGTGAGGTGATATCTCATTGTAGTTTTGATTTGCATTTCCCTGTTGATCAGTGATGATGAACATCTTTTTATGTGCCTGTTGGCCATCTGTATGTCTTCTTTGGAGAAATGCCTATTCATGGCTTCTGCCTATTTTTTAATTGGGTTGTTTGTTTTGGGGGTGTTGAGTTTTTTAAGTTCTTTATATATTTCACATAGTAGCCCTTTATCACATACGTCATTTACAAATATCCTCTCCCATTCAGTAGGCTGTTGTTCGGTTTTGTTGTTTTTTTCCTTTGCTGTGCAGCTTTTGATTTTGATGTAATCACAATCACTTATTTTTGCTTTTGTTTCCCTTGCCTTAGGAGACAGATCTAGAAAAAAAGTTGCTATAGTTGATGTCAGAGAAATTACTGCCTCTGTTCTCTAGAATTTTTATGGTTTCAGGTCTCGTATTTAGATCTTTAATTCATTTTGAGTTTATTTTTGTATGGTGTAAAAAGTGGTTCATTTTCATTCTTTTGCGTGTTGCTGTCCAGTGTTCCCAACACTGGAAGAGACTTCCCAACAGAAGAGACTGTCTTTTCCACATTGGATATTCTTTCCTGCTTTGTCAAAGATTAATTAACCATATTATTGTGGATTTATTTCTGGATTTTCTATTAGCATGTTTCTTTCAAACACACATTTTCTTTTTAGTCATGACTATTCATGTGCTAATCTGTATGATAGGTCAGCTAATGATGAGCCCCAGGTCCTACATGACACTCACTTTGGGTTGGGCTGGAATTCCAAGGTTACCTGTCATGCCTGAAAGACTGATTCCTTTTTATTTCACCCAATAAACTGCTACCTACATTTAAGTAAACCACAGAGTCTGGTCTTTTAAGATTATTTTCTGCCTCTTGGCATCCTCCTTTCTCTTGGGCATCAATGGTCGCTATCACTTTAGCAATCCTTAATCTCTTCAGCTTGTCCACTGTACTCCTCTTCAACTGGTCTCCATCAGGAGGACTTCTTGAAGGGCTTAAGCCAGACATTTCCTGGGGGAATGTTTCATCCCATCAGGAGGCCCAAAAGCTTTCAGAGAGATGTGCTTGAGGCTTAAAAAGCAAAGGATAGGGGCAAGGTATAGGAGAGGGTAAATTTGGTGGGGTGGAATTAATAGCCAGGGCGTTGGGGGAGGCAAAAAGAGAGGGTTCTCCAAGACCAGGCTATGATATACTTTATGAAGGCTGCCTCACTCTAATAGGCGTCTGACCATGCTTGTGATGCTATTGAAGGTTACAGTAGAATTTGGTTTGTTGGTGATGGATTCACCAATGCTGAATTTATCCTACCTGGTAGGAGAAATTTCTACCAGTACTTAGGGAACTGCTGTCATCTCTTCTTCTGGAATTACAAAGGGAACTTGAGCTGCTGAGAGATGTTAGAGGGACATAATATCCTATAGGTAGTGAGGGTGAAATTCAGTTTGTGGATGACAGATGCTGTCTTGGGTTTGAGGCTGGGACACCAACTAACCAGTCCACATGCTAAGGCATGGGTGTAGGAAGACCCTGTTACTACTTTCTTTTGAAGGGTTCTGTTCCATGTGAAGAGGCTGCTGAACCTAAAAATTGGCACCCTCCTCTTCATCCTATTCTGATTCTAGAGGCAAAAGATACCACCGTTAGGGAACTGAGGAAAGCCTTTAAGTGATCATACCTCTGGATCAAGAATGTTCATCACTGTGGTTAAACAAGCCAATGCTAATTGTGTAGTTTGTGATCCTTTGAGGGGCTTGACAATTTGGAATTTTGCTGATGTGAAACCTTGAAGGGACTGGTCCCCCTGAGGTCTGTGATCCCCATTGAATTGGTGTAGAGAAAGGCAAAGCTTTCTATGGTAGAAAGGTAGACCCCTTCTTTGTGGTCATCCAGAGCCAGTATCTTATGCTCCCATTCTTCAGCATGACTACAGTAGCAGAAGAATTGGTTATAAGGCAGACAATGTAGACCAGGTTTTAGAGATATTTGGCCCCAATGAGGAAGAGACAGAGAAGAGGGAAGTACAGATGGGATGGTTTGTTTTTTAATGAAAGATACTTAAGCAAGTTCAGAGCTGTTATGAAAGACTCAGCAGAGGAGAAGTTCAAAACTAAAGAGAGCTGAATAACCAATAAAGGGTCCCAAGGAAAAGGAGGTGGGAGATGGAATCTAGGACATCTAGATCTACATCTAGGACATCTCCTCTTCTCACTGAATGGATCTAGGAGAGGATGGGTGGAACATGGTATTCATGGATTTGGTGCAGGGAAGTTGAGGGCATTCATGTTTGCTGACTTTCTTTTTTTCTCTGCATTATTTTGGAAGTCACCCCCTGTGAGTGTGGGGTCGTTGAGAGGCTTGAGACAGCAAATCAGAGATTTGAGAAAAATGAAAGTATAGAACATCAATAGTGGAAGAGAGGAGTAGGTGAGTTTACTTTAGAAAGACAGGACTGTCAGGTGTTGTTGAGGCGCTGTTGGAGGTCAGTGACATGAATTTATATGTCGGTAGCAATCTGATTTTCTGTGAGACTTTATGTAAGAGTCAATTTTATGTAATGATTGGGGCTCAGGCTTTGTTTGAAGCCAGGGAAACCTGGACTATGTGATTTTTTTGCATATTACTGAGCCTCATCTCTCTAATGAGAAGAATAATCCATATCTAATAGGATTGTTGGAAGAAGTGAATAAGTTATTACAGGAGGAACACTTAGAAAAGTGCTTGATATATGGTAATGCATTAACAGGTATTAGTGTTAGCTATTTATTTTTTCTAGCTTTTGCTCACTGGCTGAGGGCAGGCAAAGTTATCCAGGGCTGGGATTTTGCTAGACTCATGCATACAAAAACAGGAGGCAAGGGAGTTTAGAATGCTGACTGAAAGTAATAATGTGATGAACCATAGACCAAGATGAGCCATTGATGGAGAGGAAGAGGTGATGAGGGGAAGAGGTAAATATTTCCTGGATGGACAAGATATTTTCGAGATGTTGAGGACCTGTTCTAGCCAGAGTAGTAGAATAGACAAACTGGGAAGATAATAAGAAGTATGAGTTAGTGATTTTTCAAGGGGAAGAGAATTAGGGAATAATAGTATCCCCACTATGAATACGAAGGGGCTCGATAGAAAGGGAGGGGAAGAGGTCAGGTGGCCAGAAGCCAGGGATTGGATGGCTTACCCACATGGACAGTGAAGTCTTCCAGAATTACAGTGGCAAGAATTAGAGTGAAGAAGAAAGGGCCAAGACTTCATGGCAATTACCTATGTAACACCATGTGCAGGATTCTATTCACCATTGGGGTATCTTTCCACAGTGTCATGTATTATCCTATTACTTCAGTAAAATCCCAGAAAGGTAACAATAGCCAACCTTTATTGAATGCTTTGTTCTAGGTATTGTTTTAAACACCCCCCTTTTGGTATATAGTTGACACATGTGTCACATTAGTTTCAGGTGTACAGTATAGTGATTTGAATAGTCTACACATTAAGCTGTGCACACCACAAAGGCTACCATCTGTCTATGTATAGCACTATTCCATCATTGACTCTATTCCCTATTCTGCACCTTTCACTCCCATGATTTAGTTACTCCGTAACTGAAAGCCTGTGTCTCCCACTCCCCTTCACCCATTTAGCCTATCTTCCTCACCCTCCCCTACTCTGGCAACCATCAGATTGTTCTCTATCTTTATAGGTTTGTTTCGGCTTTTTGTTTATTCTTTTTGTTGCTTTTTGAGATCACACACATTGTTTTAAGCTTTTTTTAAAAAGAGATTTTATTTATTTATTTACTGAATGTGAGTAGGGGGAGAGGCAGAGGGAGAAGCAGAGAGAGAGAGAGAGAGTCTTAAGCAGATTTTGTGCTGAGCGTGGAGCCTGACCTGGCACTTGATCCCATGACCCTGAGATCATGACCTGAGCTGAAACCAAGAGCCAGACACTTAACTAACCGAACCACCCAGGCACCCTGTTTTAATCACTTATAACATAGCAAATCTCTCAGTCCTCTCTGTGACAACTGTGAAGTAGGTCTCATTGTTAGTGCTATTTTATAAATGCAGGGACTGAGGCTCAGAGTGCTTAAGAAATTTGCTTGAGGCCCCAGAGCCAGGAAGAGGCAGACTTCAGATTTAAACTCCGCTAACTTGGCTTTAGGTCTGGGCCTGCCTCTCCCCCCGTGAAGTCACTACTACCTCAGTCTGAATTTGTGTCTCTGGGGCCTTCCTGCATGGCAACTTGAGAGCAAGTGTTGGTGTGCAGGTGTGTGTCTACAATAATTGTGTGTGTGTGTGTGTGTGTGTGTGTGTGTGTGTGGTGAGGGGCATCCGTCTGCCCACTGCTTCCACTTCCTCTGGGCCTGGCACAAGTCAGAACCTTGTTCATCCCCTCAGGGCTGTGACATCTGCCTGATCTTGGGAGCCAGTGCCTGAGGGTCCCCAGGGCTGGCAGGGGTGGCGCTCGCTGCGGAGACCGGCATCTGAGTTGGGTGGGCTGGGGAGACGGGGTGGGTACCTGTCTTCCGCTGCTTGCTCTGGACCCTTGAAGAGAGTGCTCCCCACCCCCAGCCTGACCTGTCACTGAGCCCAGAGAGCCACCCAGATGGGCGTGCAGTGAGGGGGCGCGCTGCAAAGTTCAGCATGAAATCAGTGCCCTCTGCTCCCAGCTGGCCCCACATCTTGGCCCCGTGGGAGAGAGAAGAGAACGAGCTGTTTGGAGGAGGCTGGGAAAAGTCCTGGGGACAGTGGCCGGCCTCGGTATGGTCCAGTGCTCCCGCAGGCCCAGCGCGATGCCTCCTTGCCCTACCTTGAACCTTCAGAGGAACGCGGGGGAAGGCAGACAACTGAAATTCACTGACAAATGACATAGGCGGGCACGGACAACGGGGTGGTGAAGGACACTGCAGGGGGAATGTGATGCAGCAATCCCTCATCATCATCACCACCAGCAAGACCCCTGCCAGGGATCTCCATTTGCCTGGGTGCAGGGAGGCTCGAGGGTTCAAATCCCTGATTCCTTTAGAAGGCCAGGACGGGACAGAGGGGAAAGGAGGCATTCGTCTGAGAGTGCAAGAGGCTCAGAAAATGAAGACCATGCCTCCCAGTGTTGGGCTCTGTGCCTCTGGGCTCCTCTTTCCCGCAGTAAGACAGGTTCACCTGAGCCTGTGGCCACCAAACCAAGGACATTTCCCAGACTCCCTTGCACAAAACCAAGTTCTGCCACCAAAATGGGAGCTGAAATGATGTATCTTGTTCCCCAGTCATGCACTTAAAGGGGCTGAGTGTGTGCTCTCGGCTTCTCCCCTTCCAGTTGGCTGGGGCCTTGGCAAGAAACACATGTGCCATTTGGATTTGCAAATGTCAACCGTGTGCTGAGGAGGGCAGAGCCGTCCCTCTGGGTCACCTGTCTGCCTCTGGACTGTTACCTGAGAAACGAGAAACTTCTCTCCTGTTGATGCACTCGTGTTTTTAGAGCTTTTTGTTTTAACGGTTTATCCTCTCTGCCCTAAGACATGGTCTTCTACTTGAAGAGGTGAAGGAAGCAGGAGCTGGGGGAGGCTGCCTGATGCTTTGAACCCTGGGCCAGGCTGACCGTATGAGGGACCTTTCTCAGCCTGGGAGCTGGAACCACCCTTTGCCTGTGTGGGTACCAGGCAGGTGCTCATGGTCCCTGTCGGGGGAGAGCCCGTGGTGCTCCCTCAGCTCAGGGCACCCAGGCTGAGGGGAGCCAACGCAAGGATGCCCAGGGCCTGAGCTGGGCCTCAGCCTGCAAAGACAGGCTGGGTCAATCTGACCCTCCTTCTTGGACCGAGTCTGTAACAGTCTGCCTGGACAAATATGCTGGAATCACAGACACGAATAAAGCAGCTGCAGAGCTAACAGGAAACCGTATTTCTCCCAAGGACGTGCTGTCTGTAAAATGTCATAGCTCTCTTCTTTTAGTGTATCCTGTGTTTTCTTTATTTCATCTTCTTTTTTTTATTTTAAGATTTTTTTTTTTAAGCAATCTCTACATCCAATGTGCAACTTGAACTCACAATCCTGAGATCAAGAGTCACACGCTCCACTGATAAATCCAGCCAGGTGCCCTTAAACTGTGTGTTCATTCACTGGAAAACTTTGTTCTCTAAAATCATAGGTGATCAGAAATTGCACTGTTTGAAGTTCTATCAGTATGAATGAAAGGGCCCCCTCTTGCCTGGAGGGTCTAAATCATTTTGATGCAAGGAGGCAGCCCTTGTTTATAGCCCAGGGGCAGAGCTGCGGAAAGGGCTTTCTGGACACAGCCATCCACAGCTGTCCTGGCTGTGTCTCTGAGCACTGGTTCACTCTGCAGCCCAGACCTCATTTGAGCCCTTCACACTCAACCTAGCTTTGCCATGAGCCTCGCAAAACACCCCACTAAACTCCTAGCCCAACATTCTCCTAATCACTCCATCCGCCCGCACCATGTGACCCTCTGTGTGCGGCTCCTTCACTGCTAGAGGTTCATAAACCTGGCTTTGTCAAGTCGGGACACCAGGTTTGTCCCTGGGGGCCTTAGGCAGGTTGGTCTAAGAGAGACATTTATTTGAATTCAGGAATATGGAAAAAATCAGGTAGCCCAGGGACCGAGGTTGAATGGTCAGGTGGTACAAAAGCAAGAAACAGACTTAGGGCTTTGAGGGTCCCGGGCACCCAGCTCATGGGGAAATGCGAATGAAGAAGAGGCAGAAGCTACAGGAGAGAAAATGTAAATAAAGAAGAGGAGGGACGCCTGGGTGGCTCAGTGGGTTAAAGCCTCTGCCTTCGGCTCAGGTCATGATCCCAGGGTCCTGGGATCGAGTCCCGCATCGGGCTCTCTGCTTAGTAGGGAGCCTGCTTCCTCCTCTCTCTCTGCTTGCCTCTCTGCCTACTTGTGATTTCTGTCTGTCAAATAAATAAATTAAAAAAAAAAAAGAGGAAAAGGAGCAGCTGTGAGTGTGGGTTTAAAGGAGAACAGAGCAGACATGTAGAGATGAGACCTTGGCCCATGAGACAGTGGGCTGCTGGGCTGGTCCACTTCTTCCCGTTCCAGTTCGGGGCTCCAGAATGCTGTGGCTCCAGGTTCCCTGGAGAGTCTTTGTTCTTACAATCCAAACAATTAACTGAAGCCTGTTGCCTCAACTGTGCTGCCAAAAATCTCTGTGGGGAGGCTGACCATATTCTGAACAGAGCCAAGGCGTATGTGGGAAGGGCCCCATCCATCCATCCATGCATCCATTCATGAATCTATCCATCCATCCACGCATCCATCCATCCATCCATCCACGCATCCATCCATCCATCCATCCATGCATCTATCAATCCATCCACCCATCCATGCATCCATGCATCCTTCCATCCACACATCCATCCATCCATCCATCCATCCACGCTTCCATCCATCCATCCATGCATCCATCCATGCATCCATGCATCCATCCACACGTCCACACATCCATCCATGCATCCATGCATCCAACCATCCATCCATGCATCCATGCATCCACACATCCACACATCCATCCATCCATCCACACATCCATCCATCTATGCATCCATCCCAACATATATGTTAAGCAGTCTCCCAGACGGAAGTCTTCTTAGCCCTGTCTTTTCAACATACTGGCACATTGGGCAGATAACCTGCATCAGCCAAGACCGTCACTGTCAGTAATGGTTCTACTGAAGACCAGATCCAGAGTTAAACTAAGGAACTCGAGGGAAAGGGAGAAAAGGTCTGGTAAGGTGAGGTGGGCCAGGAAAGTAGAACCCAGTGACACTGGGGTGGGGGTGCCCCAAAGACACCCTCAGTGCACTGGGCTCAGGAAGGGAACAAATCCTCCCACTCAGAACCCTGGCAGGCAGCTTGCAGCCACAGTTCCTGTGGGTTCCTAGGTGTGACCCAGGCTTTTCCTGGCATCTAGTTAGGAGTGGACCAAACAAGAACTCTCGCCACGAGGTTGGTGGCCCTGCAAAGAGAAAGAACCACAGCTTCTAAGGAGTAGGGTAGAAACACATGGAGGAGGGGAGCAGTGCCCACCATGGCCATGCAAATACCTGGGCTCTTCTGGGGACTGGAGCTTGAGCCAACAGCAAGAAGGCCCCTCTCGGAATTTTGGACTTCTGTCTGGATGTTCAGGGAGGCTGCCCCTGTGTGTGGACTCACCCCTGCTGGTCTCCTCCCCTCCTCCCTGCAAATAGTCCTATTTAGCAAGTTTCTCTGGGCACTATTTAATTGGTTAACTCCTATTTTGACTCCCAGATGTTTTCTTTTCTTGGTGACGTATATTCAGAAGTATAGCCTGGTAGTTAGTGTGGGCTCACAGCCAGATAGGTGGGGTTGAATGCCAACTCTGTGGCCTGGGGCACGTCATTTGTCCTTTCTCTGCCTCAGTCTTCTCATCTGTAAAATAGGAATACTAGTTATAAAAATACCTGCCCCGCAGGGTCCCTGTGAAGATTTCATAAGTAAAAGTGTTGGGATCACTCCAGTAAATGTTTAGTGCCTTTCTTCCAGAAACTTTACTCATTTTGTCTCTCTGTTGTAGAGATGTCTCTAAAAATGATTTCTTTTTATTACTGACATACAACATTATGTAAGCTCTAGGTGTATAACATAATGATTTGGTATTTGTATGTATTGTGAAGTGATCACAATAAATCTTGTTGACATCTGTCACCATACATAGTTACAGAATTTCTTTTCCTGTGATGAGGACTTTTAAGATCGACTCTCTTAGCAACTTCCAAATATACTAGACAATATTAATAACTATAGTCACCATATACATTACATCCCCATGAGGCATTTATTTTACAACTGGAACTCTGTATCTTTTGACCCCTCTTCGCCCATTTTACCCAATTTCCAACCCCCACCTCTGGCAACCACCAATGTGTTCTTTGCATCTATGTGCTCGGCCTTTCTTCCTTCTTTCCTTCTTCCTTTCCTTTCCTCCTTTCCTTTCTTATTCGTTCCTTTCTTCCTTTCTCCCTCCCTCCCTTCCTCCCTTTCTTTCTACTTTCTCTTTCTCAATTTCTGTCATATTCCATATATAAGTGATATCTTACAGTATTTGCCTTTTTCTGTCTCATTTGACTTAGCATACATGCCCTCAAGGTCCATCCATGTTGTCACAAACAGCAAGATTTCATTTTTTTGTGTGTGTGTGGCTGAATAATATTCTACTTTATAGATACACGATCTTTTCCTTGTGTATTCATCCACTGATGGACTCTTCAGTTGTTTTCCATGTCTGGCTTATTGTAAATAATGCTATAGTGAACCTAGGCTTGCATATATCTTTCTGAATTAGTGTTTTTGTTTTCTTTGGATACGTACCCTGAAGTGGGATTGCTGGATCATATGGTAATTGTGTTTTTAATTTTTTGAAGAACTTCCGTAACATCTTCCATGGTGACTGCACCAATCCCACTGACAGGGCCTGAGGGCTCCTTTCTCTCCACCTCCTCACCAACACTTGTTTGTTGCATTTTTGATTTCAGCCATTCTGACAGGTGTGAGTTGTGGTTTTGATTTGCACTTCCCTGATGGCGAGTAATGCGGAGCATCCTAGAAGTGATTTCTTTTCAAATAAAGCACATATTATAATATCTAGGGGCTAAGGGGAAGCATTGTCTGGTTTTGTGTGTGCGTGCCCTTTAGGCTGAAACTGGCCCCGTCAGCCTCCCACAGGCGTTTCACCCAGGCCCTCTTGGATGAAGGTGTCACTCAGGGCCCTTCTTGGGGTGGGCCTGGGAGAGGAGGAGATGGGAAGCTTCTGGGAGCTTCCTGGACTTGGAGTGGGAAGCAAGTCCGAAGGTTCCTGGTTATGTAGCCTCAGACCTGGGTAACTTCACGAGTCGGAGACATCTCACATGTGAGAAACACAGTGGGCACTATCTCAGCGTCTTACCTAGTTCACAGGAAGCATATGAAGACACAGAGGGAGAAAACTACATGGAAATTCTTTTTTTTAAAATTTATTTTTTATTTATTTTCAGCATAACAGTATTCATTATTTTTGCACCACACCCAGTGCTCCATGCAAGCCATGCCCTCTATAATACCCACCACCTGGTACCCCAACCTCCCACCCCCTGCCACTTCAAAACCATCAGATTGTTTTTCAGAGTCCATAGTCTCTCATGGCTCACCTCCCCTTCCAATTTCCCCCAACTCCCTTCTCCTCTCTAACTCCCCATGTCCTCCATGATATTTGTTATGCTCCACAAATAAGTGAAACCATATGATAATTGACTCTCTCTGCTTGACTTATTTCACTCAGCATAATCTCTTCCAATCTGGTCTATGTTGCAACAAAAGTTGGGTATTCGTCCTTTCTGATGGAGGCATAATACTCCATAGTGTATATGGACCACATCTTCCTTATCCATTTGTCTGTTGAAGGGCATCTTGGTTCTTTCCACAGTTTGGCGACAGTGGCCATTGCTGCTATAAACATTGGGGTACAGATGGCCCTTTTTTTCACGACATCTTATCTTTGGGGTAAATACCCAGTAGTGCAATTGCAGGGTCATAGGGAAGCTCTATTTTTAATTTCTTGAGGAATCTCCACATTGTTCTCCAAAGAGGCTGCACCAACTTGCATTCCCACCAACAGTGTAAGAGGGTTCCCCTTTCTCCACATCCCCTCCAACACATGTTGTCTCCTGTCTTGCTAATTTTGGCCATTCTAACTGGTGTAAGGTGATATCTCAATGTGGTTTTAATTTGAATCTCCCCAAGGGCTAGTGATGATGAACATTTTTTCATGTGTCTGATAGCCATTTGTATGTCTTCATGGGAGAAGTGTCTGTTCAAATCTTCTGCCCATTTCTTGATATGATTACCTGTTTTGTGTATGTTGAGTTTGAGGAGTTCTTTATAGATCCTAGATATCAACCTTTTGTCTGTACTGTCATTTGCAAATATCTTCTCCCATTCCATGGGTTGCCTCTTTGTTTCCTTGACTGTTTCCTTTGCTGTGCAGAAGCTTTTGATTTTGATGAAGTCCCAAAAGTTTATTTTGACTTTTGTTTTCTTTGTCTTTGGAGACATATCTTTAAAGAAGTTGCTGTGGCTGATATCAAAGAGATTACTGCCTATGTTCTCCTCTAGGATTCTGATGGATTCTTGTCTCATGTTGAGGTCTTTTATCCATTTTGAGTTTATCTTTGTGTACGGTGTAAGAGAATGGTTGAGTTTCATTCTTCTACATATAGCTGTCCAGTTTTCCCAGCACCATTTATTGAAGAGACTGTCCTTTTTCCACTGTATATTTTTTCCCAGTTTGTTGAAGATTATTTGCCCATAGAGTTGAGGGTCCATATCTGGGCTCTCTACTCTGTTCCACTGGTCTATGTGTCTATTTTTATGCCAGTACCATGCTGTCTTGGTGATCACAGCTTTGTAGTAAAGCTTGAAATCAGGTAGCGTGATGCCCCCTCTTTTATTTTTGTTTTTCAACATTTCCTTAGTGATTCAGGGTCTCTTCTGATTCCATACAAATTTTTGGATTATTTGCTCCAGCTCTTTGAAAAATAACAGTAGAATTTTGATCGGAATGGCATTAAAAGTATAGATTGCTCTAGGCAGTATAGACATTTTAACAATGTTTATTTTTCCAATCCAAGAGCATGGAATGGTCTTCCATCTTTTTGTGTCTTCTTCAATTTCTTTCATGAGTGTCCTGTAGTTTCTCGAATACAGATCCTTTACCTCTTTGGTTAGGTTTATTCCCAGGTATCTTCTGGTTCTTGGTGCTATAGTAAATGGAATCGATTCTCTAATTTCCCTTTCTGTATTTTCATTGTGAGTGTATAAGAAGGCCACTGATTTCTGTACATTGACTTTGTATCCTGCCACGTTGCTGAATTGCTGTATGAGTTCTAGTAGTTTGGGGGTAGAAACCAGAGATACAGTAGAACGTATCAATGAAACTAGAAGCTGGTTTCTTGAAAGAATCAATAAGATCGATAAACCATTGGCCCCACTAATCCAAAAGAAAAGAGAGAAAGCCCAAATTCATAAAATTATGAATGAAAAGGGAGAGATCACAACTAACACCAAGGAAGTAGAAACAATCATCAGAAGTTATTATCAACAGTTATATGCCAATAAGCTAAGCAACCTAGATGAAATGGATGCATTCCTGGAAAACTATAAACTCCCAAAATTGAACCAGGAAGAAATTGACAACCTGAATAGACCGATATCTAATAACGAGATTGAAACAGTGATCAAAAACCTCCCAAAAAACAAGAGCCCAAGACCTGACAGATTCCCTGGGGAATTCTACCAATCTCTCAAAGAAGAAATAACACCTATTCTCCTGAAGCTGTTTCAAAAAATTGAAGCAGAAGGAAAACTTCCAGACTCTTTCTATGAAGCCAGCATTACCCTGATCCCCAAACCAGGAAAAGACCCTACCAAAAAAGGAGAACTTCAGACTAATATCACTGATGAATATGGATGCTAAGATTCCCAACAAGATCCTAGCAAACAGGATCCAACAGCACATTAAAAAGATTATCCACCATGACCAGGTGGGATTCATCCCTGGGCTCCAAGGATGGTTCAAGATTTGCAAATCAATCAATGTGATAGAAAAAATTAATATGAGAAGCGAGAAGAACCACATGGTCCTCTCAATTGATGCAGAAAAAGCATTCGACAAAATCCAGCATCCGTTCCTGATTAAAACACTTCAAAGTATAGGGATAGAGGGAACATTCCTGAACTTCATCAAAACTATCTATGAAAGGGGGCGCCTGGGTGGCTCAGTGGTTTAAGCCTCTGCCTTCAGCTCAGGTCATGATCTCAGGGTCCTGGGATCGAGCCCCACATCGGGCTCTCTGCTCAGCGGGGAGCCTGCTTCCCCCTCTTTCTCTGCCTGCCTCTCTGCCTACTTGTGATCTCTCTCTGTCTATCAAATAAATAAATAACAAATCTTAAAAAAAAAAAAAGAAAAAAGAAAAAAAAAACTATCTATGAAAGACCCACAGCAAATATCATCCTCAATGGGAAAAAGCTTGCAGCCTTCCCGTTGAGATCAGGAACACGACAAGGATGCCCATTCTCACCACTCTTGTTCAACATAGTATTAGAAGTCCTAGCAACAGCCATAAGACAACAAAGGGAAATAAAAGGTATCTAAATTGGCAATGAAGAACTCAAACTCTCTCTCTTCGCAGATGACATGATTCTTTATATGGAAAACCCAAAAGACTCCACCCCCAAACTACATGGAAATTCTTAAGAAAACAGAAATTAAAAGTGAGGTGTGGTGTAAGCTCAGGGGTGGCCCTTCCCCCCTGCTGTCGCCCTCGGCTGCCCGGAGTCAGGCTGAGTCCGGACTCTGATGTGTGCGGAACGCCGAGGGCTCCATGAGCCCACAGACTCTGGAGAGCTGGGAGGGTTTGGGCCTTGCCTCTGACAAGCTTCCTGGAGGATGTGGAAGACACCTGGGGGCTAAGGCGTCTGCCCCACAGAGGAACACACACTTTGCCAGTGGGGGCCAGGGGTATGAAGCTAGAGGGTGCTGGAGCAAGTCAGCACTTGCCGCCTCAGGACAGTAGGGCTTCAGGACAGGGACTGACTGCCCCTTTGCTCTGTGGCAGCTCAGGAAAAATGGCAAATCCCCACTTGGCCAGACTCCCTGTCTGCAATCCTGACTCACCCTGGTGGGGACACTTGGTGCCCAGCCCACCTGATGGCCTGAGGGCACCAGAACTTTCCCCTCAGGAGCCCCTGGGAAACTTGCCTAGGACTTTAGAGCCCGAGGACTAGCTTTGGGTCTGAAATAGCCCAGCCACTGGCCCTCAGGCTCCAATCTTCTTCTTCCTCGATGTCCACCTCCCTCCTGACTCTGCAAGAGAGACGCATGCTAAGTACAGGTGCAAGGACAAGCTTGAGGACAAAAAGATCCAAAGCAGCTTGGACACGGAGCACTTAGGAAGCTGGGAGGCAAGACACCTGAGGGGATGCCATGAATAGCACTGTGTAAGAACAGCACGTGAGAGCAATATTTGTCAGGAAAAAATAAATGAGCCAAGCTTTTGGAAAGCCACCTGATTTCAGTCTTCAAACCCCACTCACATGTTTCAGCAAACTGCAAAGAGCATTGGTTCTTGGAATATGTGAGCTTCCCTCTACCTGGAGTCCACTGGTGGGTGAGGCTTCCAATAAACACCAGAGTTTACTAAAAGTAAAAAGACAATTTTTGAAATTAATCTTCTCATCACAACAGGCTCATTTACTGTATTTCAAAGTTCTCAGGAGTGACATCTGGGGAGAAATAAGACAAAAGAAGCTGGGAGCTGCTCCACTGTAAGTGAGGCTTCGAATCCTCCTAGCCCGGGGTGTGTGTGTGTGAGGTTGAGGTCACCAAGTGAAGCCGCTGACATGTGGAGGAAGCTTCTGGAACACAGTTGACTGTAGCTCCTGCTGCTCAGGGACACCCTGGTATGGCCCTGTCTGCCCAATATTTAGCTCTTACAAGTAGTCATCAGACAAAACCACCCAGTTTAGGGCTGGGAGATTCCGGCTCCTGAGAGGGGGTTTGCCGGCAGTGAGGGCTGAAGGAAGAGCCTGAGCTCAGGGCTGACTTTGGTGGAAAGCTTGGTGCTCAAGGTTGACTAATAGATGGGAACACTCACCCTCTGTTTACCACAACACAACACACCACACTTTCTCCTCAGTGACGGGCTTTGGCTTTCCCCACAGTCACCATTCTGGAAAGTTAGAGTTGTGTGGGCTCTCCTCAAAGACTGCACAGCCGGGGAACCCCCTCAGCATCAGCTTAAGAACTGAACGGACTGGTGTGGTGCCTGGGGCCACACAGGTGGTGACAGGATGGGGACCAGAACCTTCATCCTCAGGTGTGAGTCTGAAGAGCTTGCCAGCCCATGGCCTCTTTCCTACACCTTCTGGCCCAGCTGCTGTGGGGAGAGGGCCCAGTACTCCAGGCCAAGCCCGTCCATGTGTGACTGTAGCGCGAAATGCTAAGAAAAAGGAAGTGCTAATATTGGGCTGTTAAGCATCAACAAGGGGGTAAGCAAAGAATTTGGGGAAGTGAGGAGAGTCCATGGGTAGGAGTGGTTGCTAGCTGAGCATACCGTTCCAACAGTAGCAATGACCTCTGCAGACCTTTTGGTTCATCTTTATTTATTTATTTTTAAAAGATGTATTTATTTATTTATTTGAGAAAGAGCGTGTGAGGTTTGGGGAGGGCCTGAGGCAGAGGGAGAGGGAAACCTAAGCAGACTCCACGCTGAGCACAGAGCCTGATGCAGGGCCCAGTATCGACCTGAGCAGAAATCACGACCTGAGCAGAAACCAAGAGTCAGGTGCCTAACCTGCTGAGTCACCCAGTGCCCGGGTTTGTCTTTAAAGGGGGAAATGAAAGTTTTTTATGAAGTTCAATTGAAAGGTTTTTGAAGATCACTTCAAAAGCTTGGAAGAGTATGCAAATACAAGCAATATTGATTAAAATTCTGCATATTTGAGAGGAGTCAAGATGGTGGAGAAGTAGCAGGCTGAGACTACTTCAGCTAGCAGGAGATCAGCTAGATAACTTATCTAAAGATTGCAAACACCTGCAAATCCATCGGCATATCAAAGAGAAGAAGAACAGCAATTCTAGAAACAGAAAAACAACCACTTTCTGAAAGGTAGGACTGGCGGAGCAGTGAATCCAAAGCAACGGGAAGATAGACCCCGGTGGGGAGGGGCCGGCTCCTGGCTAGCGGCGGAGCACCGGAGCACAAAATCAGGACTTTCAAAAGTCTGTTCCACTGAGGGACATCTCTCCAGAGGCTACACCGGGGTGAAGCCCATGCGGGGTCAGTGTGGCCTCAGGTCCCGCAGGGTCACAGAAGGATAGGGAGTGTCTGAGTGTCACAGAGCTTACAGGTATTAGAACGGGGAAGCCAGCTACAGAGACAGAGCTGAAAGTGAGCTCACAGCTCGGGGGTACCTTGAACTGTTCGCAGGCTCCGTGAGCTCGGAGCCCGGCCGGAGGTCAGGCAGACGGGAGTTACTGGGCGCTGTTCTCTGAGGGCGCACTGAGGAGTGGGGCCCCAGGCTCTCAGCTCTTCTGGGCCGGAGACCAGGAGGCTGCCATTTGTTTTCCCGTCCTCTGGAACTCTACGGAAAGCGCTCAGGGAACAAAAGCTCCTGAAAGCAAACCCGAGAGGATTACTCAGCCCGGCCATGGTAAGGGCGGTGCAATTCCACCTGGGCAGAGACACTTGAGAATCATTACACCAGGCCCCTCCCCCAGAAGATCAACAAGAAATCCAGCCAAGACCAAGTTTACCTATCAAGGAGTGCAGTTTCAATATGAAGGAGAGCAGCAGAATTCCAGAGGAGGAGAAAGCAAAGCACGGAACTCATGGCTTTCTCCCCATGATTCTTTAGTCTTGCAGTTAATTTAATTTTTTTTTTCGTTTTCATTTTTTTCTCTTCTTCTGCTAAAACTTTTTAAACTTTTACCCTTTTCTTTTTTAACGTTTTTTAACTAGTTTATCTAATATATATATTTTTCTTTTTATATTTTTCTTTATTCGTTTTCTTTTCTTTCTTTCTTTCTGAACCTCTTTTTATCCCCTTTCTCCCCCCTCACGATTTGGGATCTCTTCTGATTTGGTTAAAGCATATTTTCCTGGGGTTGTTGCCACCCTTTGAGTATTTTACTTGCTCCTTCATATACTCTTATCTGGACAAAATGACAAGGCGGAAAAATTCACCACAAAAAAAAGAATTAGAGGCAGTACCAAAGGCTAGGGACCTAATCAATACAGACATTGGTAATATGTCAGATCTAGAGTTCAGAATGACAATTCTCAAGATTCTAGCCAGGCTTGAAAGAGGCATGGAAGATATTAGAGAAACCCTCTTGGGAGATATAAAAGCCCTTTCTGGAGAAATAAAAGAACTAAAATCTAACCAAGTTGAAATAAAAAAAGCTATTAATGAGGTGCAATAAAAAATGGAGGCTCTCACTGCTAGGATAAATGAGGCAGAAGAAAGAATTAGTGATATAGAAGACCAAATGACAGAGAATAAAGAAGCTGGGCAAAAGAGGGACAAACAGCTACTGGACCACAAGGGGAGAATTCAAGAGATAAGTGACACCATAAGACGAAACAACATTAGAATAATTGGGATTCCAGAAGAAGAAAGAAAGAGGGGAGCAGAAGGTATACTGGAGAGAATTATTGGAGAGAATTTCCCCAATATGGCAAAGGGAACAAGCATCAAAATTCAGGAGGTGCAGAGAACACCCCTCAAAATCAATAAGAATAGGCCCACACCCCGTCACCTAATAATAAAATTTACAAGTCTTAGTGACAAAGAGAAAATCCTGAAAGTAGCCCGGGAAAAGAAGTCTGTAACATACAATGGTAAAAATATTAGATTGGCAGCAGACTTATCCACAGAGACCTGGCAGGCCAGAAAGAGCTGGCATGATATATTCAGAGCACTAAATGAGAAAAACATGCAGCCAAGAATACTGTATCCAGCTAGGCTATCATTGAAAATAGAAGGAGAGATTAAAAGCTTCCAGGACAAACAAAAACTGAAAGAATTTGCAAACATCAAACCAGCTCTACAGGAAATATTGAAAGGGGTCCTCTAAGCAAAGAGAGAGCCTACAAGTGGTAGATCAGAAAGGAACAGAGACAATATACAGCAATAGTCACCCTACAGGCAATACAATGGCACTAAATTCATATCTCTCAGTAGTTACCCTGAATGTTAATGGGCTAAATGCCCCAATCAAAAGACACAGGGTATCAGAATGGATAAAAAAACAAAACCCATCTATATGTTGCCTACAAGAAACTCATTTTAAGCCCGAAGACACCTCCAGATTTAAAATTAGAGGGTGGAAAAGAATGTACCATGCTAATGGACATCAGAAGAAAGCAGGAGTGGAAATCCTTATATCAGATCAATTAGATTTTAAGTCAAAGAGTATAATAAGAGATGAGGAAGGACACTTTATCATACTCAAAGGGTCTGTCCAACAAGAAGATCTAAAAATTTTAAATATCTATGCCCCCAACATGGGAGCAGCCAACTATATAAACCAATTAATAACAAAATCAAAGAAACACATCAACAATAATACAATAATAGTAGGGGGCTTTAATACTCCCTTCACTGAAATGGACAGATCATCCAAGCAAAACATAAACAAGGAAATAAAGGCCTTAAATGACACACTGGACCAGATGGACATCACAGATATATTCAGAACATTTCATCCCAAAGCAACAGAATACACATTCTTCTCTAGTGCACATGGAACATTCTCCAGAATAGATCACATCCTCGGTCCTAAATCAGGACTCAACCAGTATCAAAAAATTGGGATCATACCCTGCATATTTTCAGACCACAATGCTCTGAAGCTAGAACTCAACCACAAGAGGAAGTTTGCAAAGAACCCAAATACATGGAGACTAAACAGCATCCTTCTAAAGAATGAATGGGTAAACCAGGAAATTAAAAAAGAATTGAAAAAAATCATGGAAACAAGTGATAATGAAAACACACGGTTCAAAAATCTGTGGGACACAACAAAGGCAGTCCTGAGAGGAAAATATATAGCAGTACAAGCCTTTCTCAAGAAACAAGAAAGGTCTCAGGTACACAACCTAACCCTACACCTAAAGGAGCTGGAGAAAGAACAAGAAAGAAAGCCTAAACCCAGCAGGAAAAGAGAAATCATAAAGATCAGAGCAGAAATCAATGAAATAGAAACCAAAAAGACAACAGAACAAATCAATGAAACTAGGAGCTGGTTCTTTGAAAGAATTAATAAAATTGATAAACCCCTGGACAGACTTATCAAAAAGAAAAGAGAAAGGACCCAAATAAATAAAATCATGAATGAAAGAGGAGAGATCACAACTAACACCAAAGAAATACAAACAATCATAAGAACATACTATGAGCAACTCTACGCCAGCAAATTTGACAATCTGGAAGAAATGGATGCATTCCTAGAAACATATGAACTACCACAACTGAACCAGGAAGAAATAGAAAGCCTGAACAGACCCATAACCAGTACGGAGATTGAAATAGTCATTAAAAATCTCCAAACAAACAAAAGCCCAGGCAGACGACTTCCCGGGGCAATTCTACCAAACATTTAAAGAAGAACTAATTCCAGTTCTCCTGAAACTGTTCCAAAAACTTCCAAACTCATTTTATGAGGCCAGCATCACCTTGATCCCCAAACCAGACAAGGATCCCATCAAAAAAGAGAGCTATAGACCAATATCCTTGATGAACACAGATGTGAAAATTCTCACCAAAATACTAGCCAACAGGATTCAACAGTACATTAAAAGGATTATTCACCACGACCAAGTGGGATTTATTCCAGGGCTGCAAGGTTGGTTCAACATCTGCAAATCAATCAATGTGATACAACACATTAATAAAAGAAAGAACAAGAACCATATGATACTCTCAATAGATGTTGAAAAAGCATTTGACAAAGTAAAGCATCCCTTCATGATCAAATCTCTTCAAAGTGTAGGGATAGAGGGCATATACCTCAATATTATCAAAGCGATTTATGAAAAACCCACCGCAAATATCATTCTCAATGGAGAAAAACTGAAAGCTTTTCCGCTAAGGTCAGGAACACAGCAGGGATGTCCATTATCACCACTGCTATTCAACATAGTACTAGAAGTCCTAGCCTCAGCAATCAGACAACAAAAGGAAATTAAAGGCATCCAAATTGGCAAAGAAGAAGTCAAACTATCACTCTTCCCAGATGATATGATACTGTATGTGGAAAACCCAAAAGACTCCACTCCAAAACTGCTAGAACTTGTACAGGAATTCAGTAAAGTGTCAGGATATAAAATCAATGCACAGAAATCAGTTGCATTTCTCTACACCAACAACGAGACAGAAAAAGAGAAATTAAGGAGTCAATCCCATTTACAATTGCACCCCAAACCATAAGATACCTAGGAATAAACGTAACCAAAGAGGCACAGAATCTATACTCAGAAAACTATAAAGTACTCATGAAAGACATTGAGGAAGACACAAAGAAATGGAAAAATGTTCCATGCTCCTGGATTGGAAGAATAAATATTGTGAAAATGTCTATGCTACCTAAAGCAATCTACACATTTAATGCAATTCCTATCAAAGTACCATCCATCTTTTTCAAAGAAATGGAACAAATAATCCTAAAATTTATATGGAACCAGGAAAGACCTTGAATAGCCAAAGGGATATTGAAAAAGAAAGCCAAAGTTGGTGGCATCACAATTCCGGACTTCAAGCTCTATTACAAAGCTGTCATCATCAAGACAGCATGGTACTGGCACAAAAACAGACACATAGATCAATGGAACAGAATAGAAAGCCCAGAAATAGACCCTCAACTCTATGTTCAACTAATCTTCAACAAAGCAGGAAAGAATGTCCAATGGAAAAAAGACAGCCTCTTCAATAAATGGTGTTGGGAAAATTGGACAGCCACATGCAGAAAAATGAAATTGGACCATTTCCTTACACCACACACGAAAATAGACTCAAAATGGATGAAGGACCTCAATGTGAGAAAGGAATCCATCAAAATCCTTGAGGAGAACACCGGCAGCAACCTCTTCGTCCTCAGCCGTAGCAACATCTTCCTAGGAACATCGCCAAAGGCAAGGGAAGCAAGGGAAAAAATGAACTATTGGGATTTTATCAAGATCAAAAGCTTTTGCATAGCAAAGGAAACAGTTAACAAAACCAAAAGACAACTGACAGAATGGGAGAAGATATTTGCAAACGACATATCAGATAAAGGACTAGTGTCCAAAATCTATAAAGAACTTAGCAAACTCAACACCCAAAGAACAAATAATCCAATCAAGAAATGGGCAGAGGACATGAACAGACATTTCTGCAAAGAAGACATCCAGATGGCCAACAGACACATGAAAAAGTGCTCCATATCACTCGGCATCAGGGAAATACAAATCAAAACCACAATAGGATATCACCTCACACCAGGTGTGCTGGCGAGGATGCGGAGAAAGGGGAACTCTCCTACACTGTTGGTGGGAATGCAAGCTGGTGCAACCACTCTGGAATACAGCATGGAGGTTCCTCAAAATGTTAAAAATAGAACTGCCCTATGACCCAGCAATTGCACTACTGGGTATTTACCCTAAAGATACAAACGTAGTGATCCAAAGGGGCACGTGCACCCGAATGTTTATAGCAGCAATGTCCGCAATAGCCAAACTATGGAAAG
This sequence comes from Mustela lutreola, assembly GCF_030435805.1. Lineage (NCBI taxonomy): Eukaryota > Metazoa > Chordata > Mammalia > Carnivora > Mustelidae > Mustela > Mustela lutreola. Next base: position 97,804,822 of record NC_081299.1, on the reverse strand, counting down.
AACCTAGATGTCCATCAACAGATGAATGGATCAAGAAGATGTGGTATATATACACAATGGAATACTATGCAGCCATCAAAAGAAATGAAATCTTGCCATTTGCTACAACGTGGATAGAACTAGAGCGTATCATGCTTAGCAAAATAAGTCAAGCAGAGAAAGACAACTACCATATGATCTCCCTGATATGAGGAAGTGGTGATGCAACATGGGGGCTTAAGGGGGTAGGAGAAGAATAAATGAAACAAGATGGGATTGGGAGGGAGACAAACCATAAGTGACTCTTAATCTCACAAAACAAACTGAGGGTTGCTGGGGGGAGGGGGGTTGGGTTAAAGTGGGTGGGGTTATGCACACTGGGGAGGGTATGTGCTTTGGTGAGTGCTGTGAAGTGTGTAAACCTGGCGATTCACAGACCTGTACCCCTGGGGATAAAAATAAAAATATATGTTTATAAAAAATTTAAAAAAAATTCTGCATATCTGAGAGGTAATAGTTTAGCAACCTCCCCCCCAAAGGTTATCCCTCATCAGGAGCAGTCCAGAAAAGGGGCCATTACAAATATAGCGTCATTTTATTATTTATTATTATTATTATTTTCTGGGAGGGGCTGCCACAGGTTGTGTAAAATACTTCCGGTCTAAAAAATTCCTTGGGCTGCATTTTCAGATAAACGTATGATCTTGACCTGTGACCCCTCCACCGTGGCCTCTTGTCTGTATATACACATTACAACTCAGGGCTGCATCCTTGGAGACCGCCTAGACGGTCCTCTTCTGAGGAGCGCTAGTGCCCTCTGGTGGACACTGCTGAGCAGGACACCGCGGCGCCGCAGAGGCGCAATGGCTGGGAGAGGCCACTAGGGGCACTGCAGATGGGCCGAACTGCGGGAGCTGAGATGAGCTCCCAGGCCTCTAGACGGATGAAAGGCGTTTAGTTTTCTTTCTGCCTGTTATGTGTTTAGAATGGGAGCCAGAGGTTTTATAAATACAGGAAAATCTTATTGGTTCAGTCCTAATAATTTAAAACGTGCAATAATTCCTAATTATCCAGGGAGAAGCTTCTTTGTTCCATGAGTAGCAAAAGCATTAGCTAAACGAATTAAGTCTATTGTTACTTCATATTCAGGCATCAGTTCTTAAAGCCCCTAAAAGCCTTGGAGGAATTTGGAAGCAGCAGGTGTAGTGGGAAGGAAGGTCACGAAGGGTGAGGAAGTCCCATGTTCTCATGGGGCTCATTTCTTCCATCCAATGTCCAGGGTTAGCTCTGTCAGGAGTTGGGCCCCATAGGGAGGATCTGGCTGCAAGTCCCTCCTGCAGGACTGGTGATTTCTGAGGGGCAGGCCGAGGTTGGCGGTCTCTCTGCAGACTGGACCTGCTCTGCACAGCCCAGGCTTGGGGTGGGGGGGTGGGTCTCTTTGGGGGCAAGCTTAGCCCATCTCTGTCTGACTCACCTAGGCTCCTGGCACTTAGATCTTTCTCTTTATCTGTTCACTCGGCCCCAGAAAGAAAGGGGGCACCTTTCGTAAATAGCTTCTTGGGGTGTGTGTGTGTGGCTCCCAATCCAGGAGTTTGATCCTGTGCAAGGGCCTCACCCAATCAGCTGCCCCATGCCTCTAGCCCTTCCCCAGTTCCCTCCCTCATCCTTGTACTCAGACCTCCCACAGAGAACTCAGTTTTTCTGGCACAACAGGCCTAGGCCCAGAAAACTGGAGCTCAAATCCTCGGCATTCAAAAATCAGTCCCCTTTAAATTGGGCAAAGGGGTGCTGGGTCATTCCTTCCAGCTGCTAGAGTGGACTAAATCCTAAGGCATTCGGGAAAAGAAATGAAAAGAAGGCAGTTGATTTCCAAATTAAACCAGATTGAAATTCATATTAAGCTACTATTAATCACAAAAAAGCTCTCATTTATTGTCTACTGTACACCAGGCACTTGAAAAAAAAGTTTATTTATTTGAGAGAGAGCACACAAGTAGTGAGCAGGGGCGAAGGGAGAGGAAGAAGTGGGCTCCCTGATGAGGGAGCCGGACATGGGGCTCAATCCCAGGAGCCTGGGATCATGACCCGAGCTGAAGGCAGACACTTCGCCAACTGAGCCACCCAGGCCCACCCTCACCAGGCACTTTAAATTCAGTATTTCTAATCCTTACAACAGCCCAGCAGGTTAAGTCTATTTTCATGAGAAAACCAAGAATCAGAGAGGTTAAGTGACTTCCAAGAAGCCACACAGCTCTAGGGAGCAATTGAGATAAGCAGTTTATATTGTGGTAATAAGCAACCCATATTCCAGAGGCATTTGTGAAGCTTGTAAATATTTAATCCCTACAAACACACCAAATTCCTCAGTTTCCCTTACATAACCTTGAATCTGAGTCCTAGACTGATAGGCTGCCTGCCTTGCCTCAAGGCACTGCTGGGTGCTGGGACAGAGGTCCGAGAGCTCTACATCTCTGGGTGGTGTAAGAGCAGCTCAGGGTTCCCTGCCCCAGGAAGTGAGTCAACCCTCCAACAGCAAGGGGCTGGCAGGCGCCCCTCTTCATCTGCTCAGGGGTCAGGGGCCAGAGATGTAGGGGATCTTCACAACAGACAGGGATGTGATGTGTTGGTACCGCACACCCCCACCCCCAGTTTCTGGGTCTCATTCGCTTTCCCCTTTCTCTCCCCTCCTTCCTTCCTCAGTCTCTATGCTTCTGAGTCTTAAAACTAGCAACATGGACGGGACTGGAAGAGATTATGCTGAGTGAAATAAGTCAAGCAGAGAGAGTCAATTATCATATGGTTTCACTTATTTGTGGAGCATAACAAATAGCATGGAGGACATGGGGAGTTAGAGAGGAGAAGGGAGTTGGGGGAAATTGGAAGGGGAGGTGAACCATGAGAGACTATGGACTCTGAAAAACAATCCGAGGGGTTTGAAGTGGTGGGGCGGGGGGAGGTTGGGGTACCAGGTGGTGGGTATTATAGAGGGCACAGATTGCATGGAGCACTGGGAGTGGTGAAAAAACAATGAATACTGTTATGCTGAAAATAAATAAAAAATAAATTAAAAAAAAAAAAAAAACTGTTCACAGTATCCCCATGGATGAGCCAAGAAATAAGCACCTATTCTCGTGTATTTGATTCATTCTAAATATTGCAAGTGAAACTGACCATGGTTGAAAGCCCCCCCTTCAGCCTTTGTCACTGACTGAAAGTTAACAGAAGAGTAAGTCTGCCTGATGAGTTTTCAAAATTTGATTACCAAAAAAAAAAAAAAAAAAAGGCGGCAAGAGAAAATTCACAGTTGCAGATGCTCTAATTGGAAGGATATATGCATCAGAAGCTGTTGATGAATCAACTTCATGATGTAAAATTTAAGTGGAAAGGAATTGTTGCCAACAAAAATAATTTCAGGAATATAAAAATGAAAAATGGGAAACGTTGGAAAACTGTCTTAACTGTGCAATAGGGAGCATGCATTAAGAAATTAAATTGGATCAAAGGAGTTTGCTCTGAAAAATCTTTGCTCAGCAAGAATCCATCCAAGTTTCTGTCTTCTGTGACCCCCACGTCCATGTCAGTGACCCTTACTGGCTTACGGCCCCCAGTGGCTTCTGTGGATGTTGCCGACCCACTTTGTGCCTTATTTACAGATATGACAACTCTGGTTCCAAATATCGACCTGGGAACTCCAGCTCTCTGTACACAATCTCTAAATTTTCCACTTGTTCCATTCTCTCCCACCTCGCTTTTGCAGATTGCTTTCTTTCCCTTCCTTCAGTGTTTGTGTGCCCGTGGCGTCTGTCTCCCGCTTTTTCTCTTTCCAGAAGCTCTCCCTGGGCAGCTTCCAACCATCTTCGGTATTTTGTGCTGATGGCTACAAAATTGATATCCTTAACTGTCACAGTCATGCTTCTTCGCATCAACTAACGACGACAAGAAGACTGATTACCTTAAGCAGGAAGAGGAATTTATTGGGAAGATACTACATTTCTCAAGAAGTGACCAGAAGGCTGAAGAGACTGGGCTTAGGACATGAGCAAGAGGGAGAGCAGAGAAGCCTGAACCCCTGCCAGGGTCACACCACAGAGCCTGAGCTGGTCACACAGTGGGGGCCGCTGCCAGTGCCCGCCCTGGACTTGGGTGACACCACAGAGTTGCCTGAGGGAACTTAACTGCCCAGCTTGTTGGTATCAACTTGCCCAAGACTTGGGCTCCCTTTAGGCCACCTGCACACTCTGCCTCCCAGGGTGAGGGGAGAGGAGGTATCTAGTCTTGGTGCGGGGAAGGCCCCTCTCACCACAGTTCACCTGGGGGCAGATTCTGTAAACAGGAAGTGGGTTCAGGACCATGGAGCCCACAGAGTCTAAAATATTTACCAGATGGCCATTTATGTAAAGGGAGGGCCAGCTCCTGACTGAGAGGTCACAGACTTGATGGTTGACCGGTCACAAGATATTTCAGGCCAGCCTTGTGTTATCTTGGGTGTTCTATTTGCTTCTGGAGTTCCAGGTGCACATACCAAAGGCCAGCTATGTGGTCTAGATATAGATTTTAAAGCTGAAGGCTCTGGCCATTTGCTTATTGACCTTTGTGCTGGATTCACTTTATTTAAGGGCAGTTATCTTGAGGCCATCGGAAACTACTGGCCTGTGGGGGAATCAAAGCCCTTAATCCATTCCGGGCACCTGGAGTGGTTCCCTTGTCTTGAAGAGAGATCTTAAAGCAAGATGCCTGAGAAAGATTAGGGCCGCATCCAGACTGACTTCCTGTGACAAGGCTATCTCCTAATTTATGAATGCTTCAGTTCAGTGACCAGAATCAGTTAATTTAGCTTTTCTTGACCCACAAAAGCTCCACATTCTTGGAGCCTGGTGCAGCTTGGTTGGCGTGCTGCAGCGTTCTTCAGAGAGTTCTCTCCCTTCTCCCCTCTATTGCAGATGGAGGAGTTTTCCCTGAGGTTATTCTAAAAGGGGCCAAGAGGACCCCAGATAGGCCAGTATTCTGACTTTCTCCTTAATGACTTCCTCCAGAGCCGCTGGCTGGGTTCATACCTCCCAGCGTGTTGTGGGTGATGAGGTCACCAAATGTTTTGGCATGGCAGAACACACAATGATTCAGATTCTGAGGGGTATAAGAGAGACCCCAAATAACAATAACAAGCGACCCATCTCCCATGTCATGGCAGCCCTGCTTTAAGAGGTTGTCCAGGGACCAGACCCTTTCTATCTGGTCACTCCCCCTGACGATGGAATATCCCTCTGCCCATATTCTGGGCAGTGAGATGTTGGCAGTAAACATGACATTGCCCTTGCTCCCTTTAAAGGCATGCCCAGGAAATGGCCTACCTCCCTTCTTTTCATATCTCACTGGCCGAAAGCGAGTCCTATAGCCACATATAGCTAAGGGAAGGCTGGAGATGCCATCTTTACTAGAGAGAGCAAAGAAATTCCATATTGGTGGCCAACTCTTTAACTCTACCCCAGACTCCATAATGAATTAGTCCCCACCAAATCAGGTCCGACCATTTTGATTGCCACTCTGACTCCATTTTGGTTACCTTGCTTTTTGCAGTCAATTGCCTGAAATCACCTTCTTTCATTCTGACGTCTTTCCTTTTCCATGAAAATCAAGGATCCCACTTCAGTTGCCTCCCATTGGATCACTGGTTTAGGGAAATTAGTCATGAAATTGCTGTTTGGAGATGCTGGTGCTCCCCTCACCAGTGCACTTTGGTCTTCTGGGCCTGCTTGAAGATAGAACCAGCAGATGGATGGGCAGGGCACCCATGATAAATCCCCTACAGTATTTTATGTCTCTATGTGTTGGATTCTTTCCTCCATGATTTCTTGGAATTTCATTTCGCATGAGTCACTGTTGTGTCCCAGTTTCAATGCAACAACTGGCACGATAATGAGGGCCACTTGGGGTGGCCAGAGCAAGCACACTGACTCTTGATTTCTGGGGAGAGTGCTCCTGGTTAAACAGTGATGGAAAATTATGTAGTCTTGGCAAACACTATGATGCAAGCCGCACTCGCCTCCTCTGTCCCTGACGCATGCCCCCAAAGAATGGAGGAATCATTTCCTCAGCTGCTGGGGATGATTGGACACTGGAACCTCAGGTGAAGAAAACTGTATTGCCCAAGACCATGTCCCTTCCCTGGAGCAGCCACATTCAGTGGCTGGTCACAGTTGGGTTATAAAGGTCTGGACCCTTGACCCCTACTTGGGCAAGTCTCTGTAGGGTCATCTCAGCTCACAGCAGGGTTGGCCGAAGCCTTGGCTGCTGGTGCATACAGTTTACTGTGCCTAATTTCCCTTTGCCCAATTTTGCTTCTGTCCCTTCTATTCCACAGAAGTGGTCGCAAGATTCGACATGCCCATCTCCATCTCTGAGTCTGCTTCTCTGAAATTCTTTTGATGAAGATTTAACTTTGTACATAATTATGCCCCCTGCTTCCAGGTTGAGCTGGGATCTGACTCTATTTATTATAGACTATGCACTTATCATCAATGAGCAATGAAGTGGGGGAAGGAGGCATGAGTAGAACATTTCCTTCTGCAAGGAAATGAGTGAAGAGAGCTCCAGCATTTTCAGACTGGTCATCAGAGAAGGGAGGGGTAGAAGACCTAGTGAGGGTTCAATGTTCAGTGTTACTGTGAGTGCTTCAGATCTTCCCAAGGGTCTTTATTACAATTCTGGGGGGTTCCAAGTCTTTCCTGAAAATGCCTTAACCTTCACATAACGTACCCAGGAAGTTTGTCAGTTTAATAGATGTTGAAATTTGGCAATGCAACTTTCGGCTTGGTTTTCAGTTATTTTAGCCTGCAAATGATAAGAGATTGTCTTAACACATTATTAGAAAGTCTTTGGGTTGAAAGTTTAGATATGTAGGCTTGTCATTTTCTTTTTAAAAAAGGTACAGTACTCTTAGGAAAAACCATAGCTAACAACGGTCTTTATGACTCGTGCTTTTCATTTTGTTCTTTGCAAGTAGCAATATGGTCTTCAAAGTTTTGCTTTAATGAGTTCGTTGTTCCAGGTGACTGTCAGCGATAACTTAATTTTAGCAGTTTCCCACTGAGGGCCAGGGGCTGCCAGCTTCCCTTCCTAAACATTAACTGGAGTTTATTGCTCTCTCCCCTGACAGGCCAGAGAAACAGCTCTCCCTCACACCCCTATCCTGTTGTTGATTTCTTTACTACTTGGGTTTTTTGTTTTTTAGTTGGGTGTTTTGATGTAAACAATAGAAACCAACACTACTTGACTTAATCAGAAATAGAGTTAATTTAGGGAGGATATTGGGTATCTCATGGAGTCTGCAGAAGGACTGGAAAACCAAGTTTAGAGAATAAGCAGGAGTCTGGGTAGGGGGGAGTGGAGAGTTCCATGGCCACCAAACAGGATGCTGCATGTTGCTACTGGAACCCTCTGAATGAATTTTAACCATCTCCTGCTATTTGTTTCCTTAACAAAACAGTGTTGAGTAAAAGTAGTTGATGGGTTGCACTTGGGTCATGTGTCGCATGACCCCAGGGTCATGGAGAGTAACTATCCGGCACCTGGGGCATTACCTCCCACTAAACTCATGCAATGACAGAGTCTATTCTCTAACATAGAAAGTGGGTTCTGATGTTGGGCAGCAAAAACAAAACTAAAACCCAAAACCCAGTTCATTACATGAACCTTCCCTTGTCTCTGTTTGGACACCCCACAGGCTGCTCAGGGTCCCCATATCTAAATAAAAGTCACCATCCTCACAGCTACCCACACTCCTGCTGTATCCCCCACCTCAGCTGGTAACATTCTCTCTATCTGTTCAGTTGTGTAAGCTAGAAACCCATGAAGTTTCCTTGGTTCTCTCTTATCCCTACATCCAGTCAATTACCCCGACATTTAGGTCCTGCTTCCTAGGGAAATCATGAATTCATCTCTTCCATGTCTTTACTGCCACTAGTCTATTTCAAGACTGAATTTTCTCCTCATTGAATTATTTCAGTAGATTATTTTAAAAAATGATTTTGTCAGAGGGAGAGCATGAGAGAGTGAGCTAGCACAAGCAGGGGGAGAGGCAGGCAGAGGAAGAAGCAAGCTCCCTGCTGAGCAGGGAGATGACTCAGGGCTCAATGTCAGGATCCTGGGGTCAAGACCCGAGTGGAAGGCAGATGATTAACTCACTTAGCCCCCCAGGTGTCCCTTTAATAGCTTCTTAACTGGTATATCAATTAGGGATTGAGGCGATAATTCTTGCAGCAAACTATCCAAAAACCCAGTGGCTTGCAACAATGAGCATTTGTTTCTCATTCATGTGCTTGTAAGTTGGCTGTGGTTCAGTGATCTTGAATGGGCTTAGCTGGACTTGCCTTAGCTGCAGGTTGGGTTTAGGTCTATTTCACTTGTCAGTCATCCTTCTGGCAACTGTTGGCCATCAGAAGAATGCAGGGCCATGTTCTTCTCAATGCGGAAGGTGGGAGCACAAGTGTGGTAGTTCAACCACACCAGCATATTTCAGATCTCTACTCATGCCATGTCTACTAACACCCCATTGGCCAAATCAAGTCCAAGGTCAAAAAGTGTATTGCACCCACTGTAAAGGGCATGGATGCATAATGCTACGCAAGTGGAATAAAAATTGGGATGAAAAATTCAATCTATTACAAATGGATTCCCTTCCTCCAGTCTTGTCCCCCACAGATTTATCTATCATATTCCTTCCAGAGGAATCTATCCAGAATGGCAATCTGATTTTGTAATTTTCCTGTTTTAAACTCTGGTTTTTATAAGAAAAGTACAAGGATATATTCATTGGTCCTTTATAATTTGGCCACTGGCTGCCTTATCAGTTTTACCTCTTGCCACATCACCATCCATTCCCTGACTCCATCTTTAAGATTTGGAAGTACCAAGCCGCCATGGTTTTATCTTCATGCCTTAGCTCATACCATTTATTGCCTCCCCGCCTCTTTTCAATGGGTTAATGGCCACGTGCCATCAGCCCTTAGGGAAAGCATCATTTCCTCCAGGTTGTTCTCTCTCTGCAACTGGATTGCCCTCTCCCCCTAGCCTTTGCTTCTGAGCCCCTCTTGTGGACCGAATATTTATCTTACCCTAAGATCTTTGTGTTGAAATCTAACCCTCAATGTGGCGGTATTTGGAGGTGTGGCATTGGTAATCAGTAATTAGGTTATGATGGTGGAGTCCTTACAGAAGGAACTAGTGCTCTCATAGGGTGGCAAGAGGACCAGAGCTCTCTTTCTACCATGTGAAGACACACCAAGAAGTTGGCAATCTATAGGTTGTTAGAGGGCCCTCACCAGGACCCAACCATGCTGGTACCCTACCCTGATCTCAGACTTCCAGGCTCCAGAACTGTGAGAAATAAATATTTATTGCTAAGTCACCCAGCCAAGGGTAATTTGTTATAGCAGCCTGAGGTAAGACAGCACTACAATGTCACTCCAGACATATTTGTTGGTTTACTTGCCGTTTTCTCCCATCATTCTATAAGCCCTTTGGTTTGGTCTTGTACTCAAGTTGGTGTCTGGCTCACAGAAGGTGCTCAGTAAATGTGGTTTTGAGCTGAACTGCCTCACATCTATTCACTTCTTATCCCCCAGACTGCCTGTGTTATTATTATTATTTTCTTGAGGCCACTGAGACCTAGATAGGAAGGAATGAAGATTTGTGACTTCTTCAGTGAGGAAGGATGAGAGGAGCCCTAGAGTGGCTTAGGAATAGGTCATTGGATAAATGAGGGCTTGTTGAATGGAAGTCTGATAATGGATTTTGATTTAGCAAGTCAGAGCCTAGTGGAAATGACCGTCTAGGAACCAGAGGTAGGAAATAGGTTGGAGCTGGAGATGTATATTTGGTATCATCTCTTTGGGGGTAATAATGGAAGAAGCCTCTAGGGTTACCTAGAGAGAGCACAAAGCTCTGAAGAGAGGTCTTTGCAGACAAGAATTCTCTGCAGTGTGATGGGGGAAAGAAGTGAACTAACAATGGATCAGATGAACAAATATGTTCTGAAGCGTTAGTAAGCCTTATTTATTTATTTATTTATTTGGGTGGGGGAAAGAAGGAGAAGGAGAGAGAGAATCCTCTAGCAGACTCCCCATTAAGTGGGGACCCTGACAGAGCTCAATCTCAGAACCTTGAGATCATGACCTGAGCCGAAACCAAGAGCTTAACTGACTGAGCCACCCAGGAGCCCCTCCATGTGTTAGTAAACTTTAATGTTACCTGTGCAGCAGTGGCATCTGAGCTGTAATAGGAACCTTCTGAAAAGACTGTCTCACTCAGAGGGGTATCTGATGGTGGACAATCTGTTCCTGTGATATGGTTTTTGCAGCCCTCTCAGATCCCATTACCTAGGTTGCTGCCAGCCATAAACATTTACGGAGGTTCCTACAAATAGTAGAATATGAAGTTTGAAGCCCATGGATGTGGAAATGAGCTAGCTTTGATTTATTTTCCATGAGCTTAGAGATCCAGTATGGGCATTGGAGGCTTCTGAGAAGACTGAAAACAATCTGAGACAAACAAGAGTTTCCTCCAGCAACTGGACCATAGCAATTTACTGAAAAAATAAAACCCTGAAACTTTTTATTAATATGAATGTTTAGGGGAAACCCTGTGAACTCTTGGTGCTAGAGCTTAAAGATCTGTATTGCCAGCTATTTCCCATAACAAGAATAGAAGATGTTCCGAAAAGTTCAAACGAAGAAAAATCACAGTTAACCTTGCACTTGATTTCCTCAGAGTGCCAGGCAATTCTCCCCTGAATCTATCCTACACTGAAACGCTTGTTAAAGTTGCATCGATTGTGTTCACAGTTAGACGCTCTAGTGAAAAAGTTTGTCTGCCAACCCTGCTTTATTAGCCATGAAATGATATTCTTTTCATGCATTATTGAAAGCCCCAGGTTTAATAAAGTCAACTGCATAAAAATGTTAGAAATGCATAGAGCTGCTTTTCATGATTCAGGGGGAACTTTCAGAGCCAAGTGCGGAGAGCAGGGAGAGGCTGCATTGCTGCACCAGGGATGAAGGTGGGGGATGGGCTGGCCTTGGCTACCCCTCTCCTTCCTGCACTGCAGGAAATCATCTTTTTGGTTCATGCCACTTTTCTAATTTGATTCAGCTCAGCACTGAGATTGGAGAATAAGCCAGAGGTAAAAATGTGAGGGAGAAATACAAAAGAGATGGAATTTAAATGAGGCTATTTTACTTCAGTTCAGGAGAGAGGAACTTATCTGTTAAAACAGACTTCAAGACAGAAAAATATTACCAGAGATAAAGGAGGGACATTCCATAATGATAAGAAGATCAACTTACCAGGGAAACATAACAAATGTTAAGTATTCATGCATCTAAATAACAGAGCTTCAAAATACATGAAGTATAAACCTGTCTTCCTACCACTGGCAGAACCACTAGGACAAAAAATTCAGTAAAGATATAAATGATACAAATGAACAGCTATGACAACCACCTTGGGCTGATTGATATTACAGGACACTACACCTCACAAGTCTTTTCAAATGTGCATTCTACATTCACCAAGATAGACTGTATGTGGGCCATAAAACAAGGATCCATAAATGTCAAAGGATTGAAATAACATGTTCCCTGACCACCATGTAATCAAATCATATTAGAAATCAGTAACAATATGGTATTTAGGAAAACTCAAGATATTTGAAATTAAGCCACACTTTTCTAAATAATCTATGGATCGTGGAAGAAATCAAGAATGAAGTTAGAAAATATTTAAACTGAAATAATGAAAACGCCAAATTTGTGAGATGCAGCTAAAGCAGAGCTTAAAGGGCAATTTATAGCTTTTCATGATTACATTAAAAAATAAAGGTCTAAAAAAGCAATAGGTATACTTCTGTCCTCATTAATTTATTTAATTTATTTATTCTGAGCACTTAATTGTTGGGTGAACAGTACTGAGCAAACCAGACATGTTTCCTGCTCTCCTGGTGGCCATAGTTTACCAAGAGAGAAGATGATAAATAAGCAAGCACAGATAAATATAAAATTTAAATTATGATGAATGCTATGAGGAAAAAGAACAGGGTACTATGGAGAGAGGTAATCTCTTTCAGATTGGAACATAAAGAAAAGCTTCTCTGAGAAAGCAACACTTGAGCTCAGTGGGACTTGAGTTAAAAGCAGTTCCAGTTTTGAACAAGAGGGAATGTTCCAGGTAGAAGGGGCTGCGTATGGAATAGGTGGCTGGATATATGGGTCAGGGGCTCAGAGGAGGGACCATAAACCATCAGAACAGTCAGGGTTCTGAATCGCAAGTGTGGCTAAGAATTACGTGAAATAATAATCTATGTTCTGTGCATTTCCCTATTCTTCTGCCTAGAGTTCCTGGGTAGGGGGATAGTTTCTCTTCTTCTAGCCCATTCCAAGCACAAGCAAAGATTCAGAGATGCAGCAAGGCTAAGGGACAGATGGAAATGTCTGATGAGTGTTTCAGAGAGGAGTTTTTGGCCTCAGCAACCAGTTAGGACCTGGGCTGGAAGAGGTTGAACAGAGGTGAAAAGTCAGCTTGGATGGGAGAAGAGGGGGTGGAGAAACAAATTCAGAGAAAGAAAGCTCTTGTTTTACCTCACAAGGGCCGGGGAGTGAAGCCACAAAGCCATCTAGATGGTGGGCCTTCCACTCATCCGGAGGACCACCCATGATCCCTCATAGTTGATGCTTGTTAGCCCTGTGGACAGAAGGTGGGGGACTTGGACAGAATGTAAAGCAGTGGCTTTCAAATGTTTTGGTCTTCAGACCCCTTTGCACTTTAAAAAATATTATTGAGAATCCCTAAGAACTTTTGCTCACTTATGATATCTATAGTAGGGTTGCCAGACAAAATATAGGGTGCCTAGTTAAATTTGAGTTTTGGATAAATAGTTTTAGGATCACTATATATGTCCCATGCAATATTTGTATTTTTTAAAAAAGATTTTATTTATTTATTTGAATGAGAGAGCAGAGCAAGAGAGAGAGAGTGCAAGCAGGGGTGAGGGGTGAAGGGCAGAGGGAGAGGGAGAAGCAGACTCCCAGCTGAGCATTGGAGCTCAATCCCAGGACCCTGAGATCATGACCTGAGTTGAAGGCAGATGCTTAACTGACTGAGCCACACAGGTGCCCCTGCAGCATATGTATTTTTATTTGCTAAATCTGGCAACACAGATCTATAACTACTTACTGAATTAGAAATTAAAACTGAGAAATTTATAAAAATATGTTTATTAATTAATAGTAACAATAATAAATCCATTACAGGTTAACATAAATAACATTTTTGTTAAAAAAAAAAAACTTTTATTTTTTATAATCCTAGATGGATGGATATCCAGGATGGATTTGTTAAGTGTCTGCCTTTGGCTCAGGTTGTGACCCTGGTGTCCTGGGATTGAGCCCTGCATAGGGCTCCCTGCTTAGCGGGAAGCCTGCTTCTCCCACTCCTACTCCCCCTGCTTGTGTTCCCTCTCTCACTGTCTCTCTCTTTCTCTCTGTCTGTCAAATAGATAAAGTCTTAACACCCCCCCCAACAAAACTTATATTTCCTGGGGATGCCTCGGTGGCTCAGTCAGTTAAGCATCTGTCTTCAGATCAAGGCATGATCCCTGGGTCCTGGGATCGAACCCCAGATCAGGCACCTTGCTCAGCCAGGAGTGTGCTTCTCCCTCTCCCTCTGCCGCTCCCCCTGCTTGTGTTCCCTTTGTCTCTGTCAAATAAATAAATAAAATCTTTGTAAAACAAAACAAAACTAAACTAAACAACCTTATATTCCTGAACAAAAAGTTATTGAGAAGGGCAGCATTATTTTACATTTTTGCAAGTCTCTTTCATGTCTAGCTTGACAGAAGACTTGGATATTGGCATTTGCATTCAATCTGTTGCGATATGTTGTTTTGGTTGAAGTAGATGAAGAAAATCTCCTTTGCTCAGGAAAAAAGAGGTAACTGTGGATACTCTTCTTTGATACAATATTAGAATTTGTTAAGCAGTAGTTTGTTAATGTTTAGTTGCAATATGAAATCTGAATCTATATTAACGAACTTCTCATACTCAGTTACATTAAAATCTATTGATCTAGCTCTTTGACTAGATCTTTTTACTCATGCGTGATTTTATAGCATCATGCATTGGTCATTTGGAAAATACTGACTTACCGAGTTATGCAGATTTTCTAAGTGTTGGCACATTTCATTTTAACAATATCAAAAGATCATATTTGTTAATATTACCCCCAATTTCATTAGAAAAGTCTCAGCTACTGGGAAGCTATCAAACTCAAGGGGGAAGAAAAAGTTTTCCAAAATTCTCATTTTTTTTTTCTTAAAAGCTCAAATTTTGCCCTCGACTACAGATATGGTCTCACTGAAAGGACAGTCTTGCTTGTTCATTTTCAGAAGTTTGACTTCCAAATACCCAATTCTGAATAACTATGGCTTGCTAATCAATCTTTCTTTCAAGTAAAAATTAGTGTTCCACAAAAAAAGAGTGGCTAGTTCAGCTTGCAACTCAAATCATCAAACACATGCTTTGCCTACAGACAACCCTCATGCGTTGGGATGCAGAAGTGTTCTCTGGGTTCTTCCCATCTAGACATTTATTGTATTTAAGGGTCAACAACATTTTATGGAGCCTTGCAATGTTCGTGCTTACCAAGCTCTGTTAGGAATTGGATATTTCACAGAGACAGAGAAAATAATAGTAGGATATATATAAGATATATATATATATAAGAATAATTGGATAGAATGCAGACGTAAGCTTAAAAGCACATACAAAGCAAAATAAAAAGAGGCACCAACTAGGAGAGTCCTGCCTCCTCCCTGCTCTGGCTCAGTTCTCTAGGATATGGAATCTGGAGCCCCTTGGGCCTCTCTGCGTGGAATGCTCCCTACAGCCCCATCCCCGCACTGCTGCGGGGACTGCCTAGCGCATGCTCACCAGGATTCAGCTGGCACACCAGGTCTTCTATGAAAACGCTCCTCCTCAAAGCTCTGCCTAGGAATCTTCCTACGTCCTCCTGTGACGTCTCAGCTTCTCCTGTCTTACTTCCGTGACTGTTTACTGATCTTCCTGACAGATGGAGTCTTCCTTACTCACGTAGGTCTTTCCCAAGGTTGCATCCCCATCACCCAGAATGTATGAGATGCTCTATAAATATTTGTGGAGCGAAGAAGTGAATCGATGAGTGAATAATAAATCAGGATCCTGTAGGTACTGACAAGCCACAGCCTCGAGGGATAACGTGGACTGTGTGGAGGGATCGGAAAGGCCCATTGAAGGGTGACGTTCTGTGCAAGCCTATGAAGGTGGAAGGCCCCAGACGGGCAGGAGCTGGGGATGCCAGATTAGACGGTTGATACCTTCCAGCAGGACATGTAAGGATTTGCATTGCTGGAGGGAGGTATCTATTCTGGGTAGTAGCTGGTTTTCTGAATATCCCAGGTGCTGCTGGGCCAGCACCCTTCTTCCAAGCCTGGGCCAGCGTGTGCTATGAATGTCGGAGCAGAACCGCAGCCCTGTGCAGCTGCGCTGGGGGCTGGAGTGGAGAGCAGGTGCCCTCCAGGCAGGCCTAGCTTCCAGATCTGAAGCTCTGTGTGATGGGAGGGAGGCGGCCAATCCTTGGCCACGTGACAGGAGCACCATCTGTACCCCGGGCGCTGGGATATTGCAGCTGCCACAGCCCACTCAGGCAGATCTGACACAGCTTAGCGCATAGCTTTTCCAGGAGGTTCATCAATTTCCAATCTGCTGTGCTACGTTTCCCCTTACAAATGCCACCAACAAATGTTAATTTGGATATAGGACCTGAAGGGTAATCAGCAAACGTATGGGCTCATCCCAGAATTGGAAAGGACACTGGGGCTCAAATGGCCTCTGAATAGACTATTCCTGGAAGAAACATACACACACACACACGTAATTGTCAAATCTTTGCTAGTGTGTCTGTCTCTTTATACATAGATGTATTCCCCAGACATGGCAAGTAAATTGAACTTTTGTATTTTCAATTTAATATTAGTACAAAATCAATGCAATCTTTTATGTTACTTTAAGGAATTCTGCAATAACTATTTCTTTTGCCGAAGTAAAAATAAGACCCTCGATTTGTCTTTTATATAAATTGTATATAAAAGTGCATAAGCTTATATTTGTGTCTATGTATCTTCTGTTGAGGATCATATCTCTTTTTGAAAATGCAGAAAATGTTGGCTCCAACAAGCTTTAAGGTTTCCATGCCTTATTGAAAAGACAGGGGTAAGGTTGAGTTCTACACACAAAGTAGCTGGCACTAAGATGCCATCTTTATTTTTATCCATACGACATTATGCACGCAACAAAAGAGAGAAATGCAAAAGTATACAGCATTCAGGGATGAAGCTACATTTTAAATACAGCTTTTTGATATCTTCATACCCATGGAGCTTAAAAATGTTTATTAGGTGGCCTAGCTGGCTCAGTCAGAAGAAGGCCTGATTCTTGATCTCAGGGTTCCCAGTGAGTCTCACACTGGAAGTAGAGATTACTTAAATAAATAAAACCTAATAAATAAATAAATAAATAAATAAAACCTAAAAAAATTTATTAATAGAAGAAATAGGGGACTTTGTTGTTCTTCCTGAACAAAGTGATGTTAGCAATGTTGTAGGATATGAGATAAATATTCAAAAATCAACTCTATTTCTATAAATAGCAATGAATAACTGAGAATTGGAATTTCAAAATACCACTTAACCATAGTTAACCACTCAACCATATCAAGAGTATAAGATACCAATGGATAAATTTAACAAAATTTGTTTAAGTCTTTTTTTTTTTAAAGATTTTATTTATTTATGTGAGAGAGAGAGAGTGAGAGAGAGCACGAGAGGGGAGAAGGTCAGAGGGAGAAGCAGACTCCCCATGGAGCCGGGAGCCCAATGCACGGCTTGATCCTGGGACTCTGGGATCATGACCTGAGTCGAACGCATTTGCTTAACCAACTGAGCCACCCAGGCAACCAATTTGTGTAAGTCTTGTACACTGAAAACTATGAAACATTGCTGAAAGAAATGAAAGATCCAAATAAATCCATGTTCATGGATCAAAAGATTCAACATTATTAAGATGTTATGTCTTCCCAAGTTGATCCTAGATTCAATGCAATCCGAATATTTTTTTAAAGATTTTATTTATTTATTTGACAGAGAGAGACACAGCGAGAGGGAACACAAGCAGGGGGAGTGGGAGAGGGAGAAACAAGCTTCCTGCCGAGCAGGGAGCCCAATGCGGGGCTCAGTCCCAGGACCCTGGGATCATGACCTGGGCCGAAGGCAGAGGCTTAACGACTGAGCCACCCAGGTGACCTGCAATCTGAATTTTTGAAAAAGCAAACTTTTTTGGTAAAAATCGACATGTTGATTCTAAAGTTTATATAGAAATGCAAAAGCCCAAGATATTTTGAAGAAGAGGAACAGAGTTTTAAAAACTTCTATTCCTCAAAAGTCAAGTGCACCCTAAGAACTATGATCCTGCTGCTGGATTCTACATGCTAAAAATGAGAGGATTATAGGGCAACACGGATGTGTCTTCAAAACACAGGGCTGAATGAAAAAAGAAAGAGAATGAGCTTCTAGCACAATACCATCTATCCAACCTAAAATCATATACATGAAACTTACTTCATATTTTACAAGCCTATTTATATTTCCAAGGACATATAGCAAATACTGTAGAATGGGGTTGTTTTAGGGAGGAGGGAGTGAGAGCAGAAGTCAGAGATTGCAGTACACATGTCTTTTTATTCTGATGTTTTGACATGGGGCCGTTGCTGACCCCAGGACTAATTAATTGCTAGAGAGAGAGAGAGCAAACAACGCACCAGGGAGTGTACCTTTCACAGACAAATCAACCAATCCAGAGCCCACACTCCAGGTCATCTCCTGGCTTCCAGAGCATTCTGACACTCAGGGCCATCCACCTGTGCTAATCACACACGGACTA
Organism: Mustela lutreola; assembly: GCF_030435805.1. Lineage (NCBI taxonomy): Eukaryota > Metazoa > Chordata > Mammalia > Carnivora > Mustelidae > Mustela > Mustela lutreola. Next base: position 97,786,823 of record NC_081299.1, on the reverse strand, counting down.
GCTCCCAGACAACTAGGGACTTTCCCTACTCCCCAGAGCCTGCTGCCTTCAAACTAGTCAGTCCTATGCCTGCTGACCAAGCTTGCCTTGCTTTCCCATGAAAGCCACCATGAAGGTTCTTGCCCACATTGCCCCCCGTTCCCTTGGCCTCCTGGCCAGCTCTGGTGCCTTTCTGCGTGGCCCCGTGTGGCGTGGTGTGCCTCCTGTTTTTAAGGATCTGTGTGTACAAAACTTCTTCCTTCATGGCGTCAATTCTGCGTCTGTGTATCTTACCACATCTGGTTAAAATAAACCTCAGGTAAATTTTAAAATAGGGATGAGTAACACAAAGCGCAGAGAGGGGTCTTGCTTGGACCATTGTGAAAATGGGTTACATAGAGGAAAGCTTCTTGTGTCTCCCGTTATCACATTATGTCAAGACTGCACTCTAAATCTGTGTTTTACCCACATCGAGCAGTTCTCAGGCTCTCCAGACACCAGGTGGGTGTCCTGTAACTTAGCTCAGCTCCGAAACTGTTGACCTGGAAATAGTGTCGGATCCCACAGGTTATGGCTCAGTCCCACAAGATAAGTCTAGGTTGTAGCTTATGCTTCTGACTGATTTGCTGTGATTGGGAAGTTCCCACAATCCCCCCCACCTCGGTTTCCATTAATTGGCTAGAACTCAGGAAAACACGTCACTTACTAGATTACCAGTTCATTATAAAAGGATATAAGTCAGGAACAGCCAGATAGAAGAGATGCCTCCGGCAAGATATGAGGGAAGGGGGTGCAGGATTCCAGGCCCTCCTTGGGCCCCACTCTCCCAACACCTGCACGCGGTCACCAACTGGGAAGCTCTCTGAGCTCTGTCCTTTTGGGTTTTTAGGGACACTACATTACAGAGGTGTGATTGGTCAAAGCATTGACATTAAGGGTTAACTCAACCTCCAATCCCTGTATCTTGCCTGGAGGTTGGGGTTGGAGGTGAAAGTACCAAACCCCTAATCACGTGGTTGGTCTCCCTGGCAATCAGCCCCCTTCCTTATGGACTTTCTGAAAGTCACCCTATTAACATAAACTCTGCTGTGGTTGGAAGGGGTTTATTATGAACAAAAAAGACCCCTTATCACTTGGGAAATTCCAGGGCTTTGAGGAGCTCTTGGGCCAGGGGAGGGGGACAAAGACCAAATAAATATTTCTTCTCATAAACCACAGTATCACAGGTCATGAACTAAGAGTATCATTAATTCAAACTTCTGCACCTAAGAACCAAAAAACACCACTGCCAGAGAAAACAAACCCGCACACGCAGGCCCTAACTCCATTCTCTACACTGTGCTTGTCCTCATGTATTGACGCTGATTGTCCAGAGCTCACCAGGTAAACCAGTGGTTCTAGCAATGTTCCCAGAACACCAAGGCTGGGTTAAATGCCTTTCCTGAGGGGTTCCTCAGAGTCTTCAGTACAGTGGGTATCTTCAGGAGGGCCGCATAAGATGAAGCATTTCTGAAACAATTTTTTGGAAGGCTTTATTTTTGTCTCAGTCTAGTGTTCTGTGAATCCTACTTTGAAGACCAGTGGGCTGGAGGAGGATACATTGATGCACGCAATGAACTCAAACTGTGGGGGCTTCAGGAAGTCATCTGGCCAATCTGCAACTCTCAATAAGGGAGGCTCCATAAGACATACATTGAGGCAACTCAAGATACGTACAAGAATGCAGAGACCAAACTAGGACCTTGGTCTTCCATCACAAGGGAAGGATAGCATTTGATTACATGATAGCATTCTGTCCTATTTTCTCTAAGTGCATTTTATGGTATCTTTGTGACAAAATTTCTGATTTTTTGATACAATAAATACAGACAAGTTAGCTTATATGATCAGAAGTTAACCTGCCCTTACACAAATGTCCTAAACTATAAGCTTCGTGAGAGTAAACTATTTACTTTTTTTTTTTTTTTTAAGATTTTATTTATTTATTTGACAGACAGAGGTCACAAGTAGGCAGAGAGGCAGGCAGAGAGAGAGAGGAGGAAACAGTCTCCCTGCTGAGCAGAGCGCCCGATGCAGGGCTCGATCTCAGGACTCTGGGATCATGACCTAAGCCGAAGGCAGAGGCTTTAACCCACTGAGACACCCAGTGGGTCCAGGCATCCAAATATTTATCTTTATAGATGCTCTTCTGTTTGTCATTTCTCTACTGATAATGACCCCCAAGTCATATTGGGAGTTAAAAATTTTATTTATTTATTTGTCAGAGAGAGAGAGCACAAGCAGGGGGAGCGTCAGGCAGAGGGAGAAGCAGGCTTCCCGCCAAACAAGAAGCCAGATGCAGGACTTGATCCCAGGACCCTGGGATCATGAATGGAGTCGAAGGCAGAAGCTTAACCGACTGAGTCACCCAGGCATCCCCATATTTTGGAAGCTAACTTTCTATTTTTCATTTCTATCTGCTTGGGATAATCCTAAAGGCAAGAAGACTTACATTGCAATATTGGTCCTATCCACAGCAGTCACTCACTGTTTCCTTATGTTTGGGGGAAGGAAGAAAATATCAGGGAAATCCTATAAGAGTATCAGAATTATCGCATTAACACGTGTGAAGTGCTTGGAACGGTACTTAGCACAAAGTGAATGCTATATAAAAATGTTTGTTTCATGGATGAAATAAATCAAGTCTAGTTACCTAGTCTCCAGTGAATAGAAATTCCACAGACGATGTTGAGAGGATAGGCAGGTTTCTCCTTCTAGAGCAAAGAAAGAGTAAGAAGAATCATTCGATGCTGAATTTATTAATTTTTTTTTGACCAAGGAAAAATCTCCCAATGATCCCAAAGCTTTAAATAAAATGAGTTTCTTTGAACAAGACTGGTTATTACTTGGACTGAAAAATCAAATGGTTTTTGTTACTCACCACCAGAGAAACCACATGATTCAAGGCTATAAATATTGCCTATTAATAGTAAGTTGCTGGCCACTCTCTTATTTTGAAGACGTTCGTTCAACCAGCTTTACAAACCACATCTTCCAAAGAAGTTACTTTCTCTTTTTTTCTATTTGTCCGAATTGACATTGGGTGGGGAGCTTCTGGAATTTACCTTATAAAATCTTATAAGATGTGTCCTACCAAACCATAAGTGACTCTTAATCTCACAAAACAAACTGAGGGTTGCTGGGGGGAGGGGGGTTGGGAGAGGGGGTGGGATTATGGACATTGGGGAGGGTATGTGCTTTGGTGAGTGCTGTGAAGTGTGTAAACCTGGTGATTCACAGACCTGTACCCCTGGGGATAAAAATATATGTTTACAAAAAATCAAAAATAAAAAAAAAAAAAAAAAAAAAGATGTGTCCTACGTATCTTCCTCAGTGAATTCCAGCCCAAGACTCCTCAGTTCTTGACTGTTGTATATTTATGGCGTAACTAGAGATTGAGAGGGAAGAAAGCTCCAGGGGTCATGTTCTGTACAAACATTAAGATTTGTGAAATGTTGAAAAACTGGACTGGGAATAGAAAAATCATCATGTAAATCAGTTATTTCCGTTATTTTCACTTTCACCGGAAAACTTTGTTTGTCACCATAGGACTTCTGATGACAAGTTTTAATAAACAGATGTCGGGAGATGGGGAGGCAAGGTTTGATGAATATTTTATTCTATACCCAAAAAAGGTATTTTTGAACCACCAATTCTTTCTGTGAGAAAGAAATTCTGCTTTACCAAAGGAAACATATTTCAGAGAGAATAATTTAGGGATTCCAGGGACCTCAGAAACCATCAAAAGAGGCAAAATAGGGTTGCATAGTGACCGCAAAGCCTCTCATTGCCTTGGAGAGAAAATAGCAAATGTATTTGATAATGAAAATTAATTTTAATATGTCAAGTTTTACCCCATGCTTCTTGCTTATTTTTTTTCATATTTAATGTTTTATGAGTCCTGAAAAAAAAGAAGCCTGTCTTATGCTTTCATAAGATTTCTTTCTTTTTTTTTTTAAAGATTTTATTTATTTATCAGAGAGAGAGAGAGCGAGCACAGGCAGACAGAATGGCAGGCAGAGGCAGAGGGAAGGGCGGGCTCCCTGACAAGCAAGGAGCCCGATGTGGGACTCGATCCCAGGACGCTGGGATCATGACCTGAGCCGAAGGCAGCTGCTTAACCAACTGAGCCACCCAGGAGTCCCATGAGATTTCAAAAGCCTTTAGAGAGAGAGAATTTTTCTGACCCGCAAATCTAGGTCCAACATTCCATTTCCCGTACGATTCATACAAATTCATACAAATGTGCTTTGTAATTTTAAAAAGTTTAGAATTTGGTAGCTCTTCTTAAACATAAATGAAATATAGTCTTAAAATTAGAGCTTCTCAGTCTTTTTGGAGATGGTACACCCAACTGGTTGATTTGGTATCTCTGCCTCATGTCATGCCACTTAAATCCTTCATTGAGGGGCTCCTGGGTGGCTCAATCATTAAGCGTCTGCCTTCGGCTGGGATCATGATCCCAGAGTTCTGGGATCGAGTCTGGCATCGGGCTCCCTGCTTACAGGAAGCCTGCTTCTCCTTCTCCCACTACCCTGCTTGTGTTCCCTCTCTCTCTGTCTCTCAAATAAATAAATAAATAAATAATATCTTTTAAAAAATCCTTCATTGAAAGGCTCTCTGATATTTTTCAAGTTTGGTTGGTTTGGGTAGTCCCCCTTGGTGGTCCTTTAAAAAACTTCATTGCAATTATTGGTTATAACCTAAGTAGATCCAAGATTAAACCTGAATAGGGCTGAACTACTTAAAATCAAGACTTTTGTTTTTCCATTTAAAAAAGCTAGATTTATTAACATGTAATGTATTATTTGTTTCAGGCATACAGGTCTGTGACTTATCTGTCTTACACAATTCACAGCATTTCCCCATAGCACATACCCTCCCCAGTGTCCATCACCCAGCCCCCTTAACGGCCCCCACCCCCCCAAAACCGAACAGTAACCCTCAGTTTATTTCCTGGGATCAAGAGTCTCTTAAGGTTTGTCTCCCGCTCTGGTTTCATCTTGTTTCAAAATAAAGACTTTCCCTACTTGTTCGCATTGGGGATCTGACTGGGGGTACTCTGCCTCTTCATTAACAAAACTATTTTTTTTTTTAAGATTTTATTTATTTATTTGACAGAGAGAGACACAGTGAGAGAGGGAACACAAGCAAGGGGAGTGGGAGAGGGAGAAGCAGGCTTCCCACTGAGCAGGGAATGTGATGCCGGGCTGGATCCCAGGACCCTGGGATCATGACCTGAGCTGAAGGCAGACACTTAATGACTAAGCCACCCAGGAGCCCCAACAAAACTATTTCAGCTGAACTTCAAGTGAAGAGCTTTTCTGTCTGGACATTTCTGCTATCCTGGAGACTTTTCCTTTCCTTTAAAATCTTGTGGTATGTTTTTATTTTAGTGGCAACAAGACATTTGTAACATTTTTTAAAGTCCTAAAAAGTAGGATTTTTTTTCCTTGATTCTAAGATGCCCTTAATCATTTAATGGAAACTTATTTGGAGAACTGTACTTCTCAAATATGAGATAATCTCCCAATTTCAGAAAAGTTAAATTATGGGGAATAAAGTATGCCTTATAAAAAATACGGTATATGTACCAACATGGAGATGTGTTTGAGATATATTTTTAAGTGAAAGAAGCAAGTTTCAGGGCGGTATGTTATCCAGTATAACAAACAGGCCCCAAATGTACACAGAGGAAGTATATTTCTTGTGTACACAGCGAACCTGAGCAGGTGAACAGGTTCTTGGGGTGACTCCCCTCCAAACAGTCATGCAGTACTCAGAGTGAAAAAATCTCCATCATTCTCAACGTGTGGTTGCCTCCATGCCAACCAGCTAGAAGGAGAAAAGAACATGGAGCAGCAGGTATGAGAGGTCCTCCCACCCAGGCCTCAGATAAGAGCACATCCTTTCTGTTCATGTTGCAATGGCTAGCCTTAGTCAGATGACCACATCCACCCGTAATGCATGCTGGGAAATATATTCTCCATGTGCTCTCAGGAGGAAGAGGAGAACACAAGTTTGTTCCAGCAGTCTCTAATATGTGTGTGTATGCATGGATGTGTGTACGTGTGCCTATGTCTCATCTTCCTTAAAAATATAGAAATGTTGGCTGTGTTAGTCAAGGCTCTCCAAGAAACGTGATATATAGGGGATTGCGCTTGCTTCGGCAGTGCTAAAATTGGAACAATACAGAGAAGATTAGCATGGCCTCTGTGTAAGGATGACTCATGAAACATTCCATTAGAAAAAAAAGGAACAAATAGGATGTGTATATATATATATATATATATATATATGTATATATATAGGATATATATATCAAATAGGATATATATATATACATACACACACACACACATATATATATATATATATATATATATATATATATATATGATAATTTCTTATAAGGAACTGGCTCACGCAATTAGGAAGGGTAGGAAGTCCCACGATCTGCCGTCTGTAAGCTGGAAACCTGTGATATAATTCTGTCTGAGGCTGAAGGTCAGAGAATCAAGGGAGATCGAGATGGTGTAAAAGCTCGTCTGGGGGCAGGAGAAGATGCCATGAGACATTCCAGCTCAACCGTGGGGCAGACAGAGAAAGGAGACAAATCCCTGCTTCCTCTACCTTTTCTTCTATTCAGGCCCTCCGTGGATTGGATGGTGCCCACCCTACTAGAAGGACAATTTAATGAGTCTGTGGGTTCAAACGCTAATTTCATCTGGAAGTATCCTCACATAGAAACATGGAAAAGAAATGAATGGAAGTACCTTGACTTCCTCAAGCTGATGGAATATAGGAAACTTCTTATTGTTTAGTGATGTCTTAAAAAATATATATTGCTTCTAGAAGCAGAAAAAAATTGGTTGTTTGTTGGGTAATGTAGAAGGTTGTAAGAACCTAGGCAGTGAAATGGAAAGACCTTCAACCTGTGGTTCCTGAGGCTTGGCATGTGGTTATGACCGCAAACGTTCATTTATTTTCAAGCACTTGTTTTCTGGTCACTGTTGATTAGGAAGGGAACACCAGTGTTAGTCTTCCTTAAAACCCATTAAAATATTGGGGCTGGAGGGCTCAGTGGGTTAGGCATCTGTCTAAGGCTCAGGTCATGATCTCAGGATCCTGGGGTGGAGTCCCACATCCAACTCCCTGCTCAGTGGGAAGTCTGCTTCTCCCTTTGCTGCTCCCCTGCTTGTGTGCTCGCTTTCAAATAAATAAATAAAATCTAAAAAAAAAAAAAAAACCCTAAACTTGGGGCGCCTGGGTGGCTCAGTTGGTTAAAGCCTCTACCTTTGGCTCAGGTCATGGTCTCAGGGTCCTGGGATGGAGCCCCATGTCGGGCTCTCTGCTCAGCAGGGAGCCTGCTTCCCACCCCCCCTCTGTCTGCCTCTCTGCCTACTTGTGATCTCTGTCTGTCAAATAAATAAATAAAATCTTAAAAAAAAAACCCTAAACTTATTAAGATATATATATGTATGTATGTGTATTTATTATTTCTCAACTTGATTCTTTTTGGCCCCAGGAGAGAACGTTCCTGTCAGATACGTATGAAGAACTGATATGGGGACACCAGATGCAAGAACATGGTAGCTTATCCCCGAGTTTCCAGGTAAAGGGACAACCTGATGTTGAGAAAGAACTGGGGTTAGGAGCCACCTACTCCTAGTTCAGTGATCTTGGACAAGTTGGTTATCCTAGGATTTTTAAACCTCAGCACAATCAACATTTTGGGTCAGATAATTTTTTGTTATGGAGCCACCCAGGGCTCTGTAGGATGAGTAGAACCACCCCTGCCTGGGTGCCAGGAGCACACACGGCCCCCTCCCCCAGTTGTGACGGTCAAGATGTCTTTAGGCATTGCAACCTGTGCCCTGGGGGTCAAAATCACTGCCGGTTGAGAACCGCTGACTTAACTCCTGGGAATTGCACTTTCCTCCTCACAGCTGGGGCTGATAATATTTTTATGGTATAATAGGTAAGGTAAGCAACACCGGCTTTTACAATAATCAACCCCCACATCTCCGTGGCTTAGCACCGTAGAAGTTTATTTTTTTGCCTGTGTTCCACCACTGTGAGTATTTGTGGCCAGGTGCCTTTCTCTGCGGAAAAACTCAGGGGTTGGGCTCCTTCCATCCTGTGAGCCACACTGTGTGCCCTCCTCTATCTAGGTTCTTGGAGTCCTCTCCAGTTAGCTAAGAGATGGGAAAAGAAACATGTCACAATAGGTGGGAGATTATTATGGGCTGGGCCTGGAAGCGGCCATATTTTTCCTGTTTACATTCTATTTGCCAGGGTGGGTCCCTTGGAGACACCTGACTGCAGGGGAGTCTGGGAGATGGAGTCCAGCTGTGTTCCCAGGAGCCAGCGAGCGCCTCATACAGGTTTGGGCATTTATGTACTGATTGTGGCGTGTGTGTATCTGAATATCCGAGGTTTCACTTGGTGGATGGAACAAAAGAGGTGACACTGGCATCGACATCGGAACTTGTCTGGAAGAAGGAAGGATTTCCACCCACCAGACGTTCAGTGCGCCCAGGGTTTCTGTGAGTCTCCAGGGATAACTCATAAGTTAAGAGTCTCCTCAAGTTCTTTTGCTTGATCTTCTCATGGAAGCCCCAGGGGAGACTACCAGTCTCTATGGTTGCTGGTGGCCCTCGAGAGACTGAGTCTTCTGCTGTCATGACAGAAATTGTCACCAATCATTCTTGCAGCTTCACAGAGCCTGCCAGACCCCACTGCCATGTTGTGGTGGAAACAGGGGTCATGATCCCTCTGGCCCCCCTTGGTGGAGCTTGCGTGCTTCCACCTCAGCTGTGCCCAGAATTTTGCCAGAACTTTCATGAAAGCTGCTCCTCTGGCTTCCTGTCCTAACTTCTCTCTCCACAGGAGATCCAATCAAGTCTGTTAGGCAACACGGGCGGGCAGGAGCCAGCCCATGTGAGGACGTTGTGGCAGGGATGGAAGCTACCTTTTCCCTTCTGTTGCTCTGCCCCTCTGTGACGACTACAAGCACTCCTCGCCCCCAAATGCCTCCCACCACCAGCCTGGGCGAAGAGACCCCACGGGGGGCCTAGCCCACCAGCTCTGTGACAGCAACCTGGATTGGCTCAGCCAGGACTCTTACATATATATATATATTAGATTTATGTCTGGATTAGATGTAGCAGCATTCTAGCTGAGATTTCCAGAGCACACACCAAAAGGATGGGGGGGAGGGGAAGCATCTCAGTGAAGTGCAAGACACAGGGTAAGGAGGCAATGTCAATTGTGTCTGCCCAGTGACACAGTCTTATGGCTGATTTGGTTCATGGGAACTTTAAAGGCTCTCTGGGTGTAATGATACTTTGGTTACAGCATCTTAGGCACCTGTGATAAATCAGATACTCCCCAATTCACACTAATTGAAGATGCAGCTTTCTCAAATAAATCATGTCCGCAGTGGCTCTCAGGGAAATGAGAACCACCGGTCTGCTCACTCACCCATCCTCCAGCCCAGCATGGATGCTATGCTCAGTCACCTAATTAGGTTAACGAGTAATTTTAATGAACTTGGCTTCTACTACCTGGGATAAATATGATCGTATTTGAGCTTTACAAAACTTGACTAGAAAATCTGGGGTTTGGTTTTGTAGGATTTATGTATTTTTAGTGGACTGTAAATTTTGTCATTGGTAGGACCCAGGAGTTGGCTGTCCCTGCATTTTATTTATTTTTAAAAAGATTCTATTTATGTATTTGTTTGAGGGAGAGAGTGAGCGGACGAGCAGAGGGAAGGGGACAAGCAGACTCCCCACTGAGTGCAGAGCCAGAGGCAGAGCTTGGCTCCAACCCACGACCCTGTGATCATGACCCTGAAATCATGACCTGAGCTGAGATCCAGTCTGCCGCTTACCTGACTGAGCCGCTGGGGTGCCCTTGTCCTTGCATTTTAATTGTGTTGGCTTCTTCCCAGACCACTATGATGACAGATGGGATAACATTTCAGAGTATTTCTGTGGCTGAAAACATATTGTTTCCTGATGTCTAAAGAGCAGGAGTGGTTTCTTTTTTCTTTTAATAGGGCAAAGAGTTGAACAGGAGTGTGTGTTTGAGTGAGTGAGAGTGTGCGTGCCCGTGTGTGCACCAGCGTGTCTGGAAGTGAGTGTGAACATGTATGTGTCTGTGTGTGAGAGCTTGTATGTGTGTGTACCTGTGGATGTGACCGTGTGTTGATGTGTAAACGTGTGTGTGTGGTTGCATGTTTGACTGAGGGACAGAAAGAGAGAAGGTGCCTGGAGAACCTGAAAAACCAGAGCGCTGATTGGACGCAACTACCTCCTTCAGCATCTGCGTTCCTTCTAGAATCACCCCAGTCAAGGCTTTTCCTTATCTTTCACATGACTTTGACTCAATCTCCTCATTTTCAAGGCCCGAGAATGGAATGTGCTCCGTCCAGGAGGGCTCTGAGCCACGTGTGACTCTCAAGGCTCTTTCAGAGGCAGGAAACTGGGGGCTGGTTCTCTGCCCATGGATTAATCTGGATTCACATCAGTCCTTATACTCACTCCTGCATCCCTTGTCCCTAGAACAAACAGCAGATCTGGCTTTCACTACCTCTGTATCTGGCCAGTCCTGACACAGAAAATTTGGCAGAAAAGAAGGAAGTGGAAAAGGGACTAACATCTCCTGAGTCGTTGTTATTGGACAGGCATGTTAGCCACTTTGTAGGGACAGAAGTAGAGAATGAATGAGTTCAGTGCCCTGCTCTAAGTCACATAGCCAGGAGCAACAGGGCGGGGCTTCAGATCCAGTCTATAAACTTTCCACTAACCACAATGCCTTGCCAAAGCTTGTGGGAGACTCAGGGGCTTTTTATTTTGATTGTGCCCCCAGATGTTGGCCAACACTTTGGTTAGACCAAATGTAGCTCAAATGGTCATAAAGATCTTGCCAAAGAAAGAAGGAGAGAAAAAAAAGATTAAATGTAAAAACCAGTGGAAACTGTAGTACCAAAAAAAGTTCACGGACACCGCCTGAACAATGATAGGGTTACAGATTTATGCCACAAAACTCCCAAATTAGATGGTCGAAGAAGGAAATGGAAGATTCTGGTGCAGCTCAGTGAGGTTCTGTCCCAATCAACCGGAATTGTAACTGGGGAAAGAGTAGGAGTCAAAACAACTCTGAAAGTTGTCTAATCAGCTCTCAGTCTGGACAGATGTGGTCAGAGGAAGTGAAGAGGAGAAGCGGGGAAGCATCCGGAAAGAGTGGGTAGAAGACAGTCCCCAGCCTAAGGGAACAAAAAAGAGAGGAGATGGAATAATCACAACCACACCAGCCTAGTCATCCCCACAACAGATAGAAACGAGCTTTCTTGAAGACAAAAGAAAGAAGACAAGATGCTGGGGCTGGGGTGGGATTCAGGAAGCCAAGTAGAAGAGCAAAGGGACATTCGAGGCAAAGTTCCTCTCCTGGTGTTGACAAGGCTGACCTCACAGATACCTTCCCTTTTCGTCACCTGGCTTCTCACTTGGTGGGTGGCAAGAGATATTGGGAAGACAGGTGACTGAAGTGGGGAATGAACAATTTGGGGCTGACATTGAAGCATAGCTTCTAGGACTCCCCATCACAGGGGAGAGGATGTGCCCGTTGGCTGGAGTACAGCCATGGAACAGATTTTTAACATTTTTTTTTAAAGAGTTAAGAGTCCTGACTCTTTAAGAGGATAAAGAAAAGTTTTCTCTAAAGGCCAAGTTTCATGTATCACAGACTTAATTGTGCCATATTCAAGTGCCATCTGTTCTATATAGTGTACTTAATATTTTCCTTAAATCACTTTTTTAACCCAAGAAATTTATTTTAAAAGGAAACTTCGTATCACCACAGTAGGTGGAAACCCAATATAACTCTTCAGAAATAGAATAAAATAGATATGGGACGCCTGGGTGGCTCAGTTGGTTGGACGGCTGCCTTCGGCTCAGGTCATGATCCCAGCGTCCGGGGATTGAGTCCCACATCGGGCTCCTTGCTTGGCGGGGAGTCTGCTTCTCCCTCTGCCTCTGCCTGCCATTCTGTCTGCCTGTGCTCGCTCTCTCCCCTTCTCTCTCTGATAAATAAATAACATCTTTAAAAAAAAAAAGAATAAAATAGATATAATGAAAGTACATTAATATGACTAAATTCTAGTTCTATATTGTTGCTTGTTAAAGGTCCTAAAACTTGACCTCACTGTTAAAAAGGAAGGTTACATACATTTGGAAATATGGTGAAGGTACACTAATGCCAAACTAAGTTTTTTAAAGATTTTTATTTATTTATTTATTTATTTATTTATTTTTAAAGATTTTATTTATTTATTTGACAGAGAAAGATCACAAGTAGGCAGAGAGGCAGGCAGAGAGAGAGAGAGGAGGAAGCAGACTCCCTGCCGAGCAGAGAGCCCGATGCGGGACTCGATCCCAGGACCCTGAGATCATGACCTGAGCCGAAGGCAGCGGCTTAACCCACTGAGCCACCCAGGCACCCAAGATTTTTATTTTTTTAAAAGATTTATTTATTTGAGAGAGAGAGTTTGATCATGGGGAGAGATATAGGGAGGGGGAAAGAATCTCAAGCAGATTCCTTGCTGAGTGCAGAGCCCAATATGGGGCTTAATCCCACAACCCTGAGATCATGACTTGAGCTGAAATCAAGAGTCCGATGCTTAACTGAGCCACCAAGGCGCCCCTATGATTTTTACTTTTAAATAATCTCTACACCTAACATAGGGCTTAAACTTATAACCCCGAGATCAAGAGTCATATACTCTACTAACCCAGCCAGAAAGGCACCACCCAAGACTCTTTGATTTAAACAGAACTGAAGGAATGTGAAAAGAAAATAACTTTCCCGTTGTACAATTCAACATTATTTCATTCTAACTCTATGACTAATTGGGAACAGTTGGCAGAAAGGAAAGCCTTTAGATAATAATAAATACAAAGCAAAAGGACAGGGAGAGCAGAACAATTAGGGAAATGGTATTTGATCGTGTCCATGAACTTTTTTTTTGGAGGTGGGCACTCGAGGTTAAAATCCAGCAACAAAGTGAATGAACCAAATCATAGAAATTAGGAATTGAGGGGATGTGATGAAAAATCACATAGTAAACATTTTATCATTTAAATATGGAACCAAGACTAACTAACCCTGGATTTTTTTTTTTTTTAATAGCTAGAGTCAATTGAGACTTTCCAATGTGAAATACATAACTAAGAAACTCCAACTCTTAAACCTTGCATCTTTTTCTTGACTGCAGAGGGATTTTGTTTCAGCTATCTAGCATGGTATCACAAGCTATCTCAAAACGTAGTGGTTTGAAACAACAGTAATCATGTATTGATCACAATTTGGCAATTTGAGCAGAACTCAGAGTGGGAGCAGTTAATCTCTCCCACGCCTGGTGGCACCTGGGGCTGGAGGAGTCCCTTCCAAGATGGCTCACTCACAGGGCTGGCGAAAGTTCACTCTCTCTGTTTGCTGGGACCTCAGTTGTGGCTGTTGGCAAGGAGCCTCAATTTCCCTTCTTGTTGACCTTTCTGTGGAGCTGCTTGGGCTTCCTTAGAGCATGATGTCTAGATCCCAAGAGGGAGGGAGTAGAAACTGTTACTTCTCTTAAAGGTGAGGCTTGGAATCCAAACAGCATCCCTTCCATGGTATTCTATTGGTCAAAGCAGTTACAGACCCAACCCATGAGTTGACAAGAATGTTGTGACCATTTGTCACTATGTATTTTGACTGATAGAGCATTTTCGATTTCACTTTAATTTCCTTTTTATGTTAAATTACAAAATAATGTTAAATTTGGTTATTTTACCAACAGGAACATAGAAACTATAATCCCATTTTTGGAAAATAATTTCCATTTACCTATGCACGCTTCTCTCTGAAGACATGCACAAAGGGATGTCTAGAATGTTTGACAAGATCGGTGATGCCTAATATCTAGATAATTGTATTCAGGATGATTTTCTTCTGTGTACTGTTTTATTTTGCTTGAATTTATCATATGTATCTCTGTGCACTGTTTTATTTTGCTTGAATTTCTCATATGTATCTCTTCTCGTTTTTGTTTTTTGAAGATTTGATTTTTTAGAATAGTGTTAAGTGGGTTCCCAGCGATGTTGAGAAGAAGGTCAAGATTGTTATAAAATCAGTAAAGTCATCTTAATAAAATCCAGAAGGAAGCAAGTTGTTGGAAAATAAATTTGCTTCTAGTCAGACAGGCAACATGTACAATGTCAGTGAGTTCCAGGTGTCCCTGTGGATCACTTCTTGATTGTGCGGGAGAAGAAAATGAAGTCCAGAAAGTGACTTGTTCAGGTTCACACATCTATCTTTCGGGGCGGGTGTGGTAGGCTAACTTTATAGAGTTATGTGTCACATCCTTTTCCAAAATGGGAAGGAGTGAATTGGCTGGGATTTTTACCTACTATGAATCTAGGCATTTGGATGGAACACGTGGAACCATAAACGTGTCTGAGACAGGACAGAGGAAGGATTCCGTTGCCAGCTGATTTCTGGGCACCTTAGCAAAAACTGGGGAAGGTTTCTCCAGATGCTTTCAATTTTAAGTTCCTCTCTGGATGAAATGTCCAGAGCAGTGGTCCACCTATGGCCTGAAGACCTTCGTGACACACAGAACTCTTTGAAAAGTCCATTTGAAAACGGAAGGCACTGGGGTGGGAAGTCTGGCCAGGCATTGCTGTCGATCCAGACCAAGGGAAAATATATTTCAGGGGCACTGCTTAAGCAGAGTATATTTTAGACCAGGCTTCATGTTGCAAACTGCCACTGTTTCTCTTCTGTCACATGTCATCAAACAAAGCCCTGGGTTTTGCTGGTAATTCCTGCAAATTAATGGCGACCAGGAATGTCTGGACTCCCACTGTAGCTGGGTTGCTAGTTGTAGGGATGATCATGATGGATTCTCCCTCTTTCACTTGCTGGAGCTCCCGGGGAGGCTGTTCTGTACCCGATAGGACTTGGTCTTGCCTTTGCGAGGCAGCCCCAGGTTCCCCGTGTGTGGTCTTGCTAGCTGTGCTCCTTACCAAGGGCCACAGCACAGAGCTCATTTTCACTAAATCTTCCTGGACCTTTTGCTGAAGTTACTGTTCCCCCACATTCAGCAGCCCTTTGGTGACCTTAATGGGAGAGGAGCCAGCCTTCCGCAGATCTCTTTTTGAGGAGGGAGGAACAGGACCATGGAACAGGCAATCATTGAGTTCCCGTTCAGTGAGGGCGGGGAGCCGGGCAATCCACTGCTTTGTCCAATTGTGTCGAGAAGTAAAAATGTCCAGGGATCTATCATGTCTAATTTGGTTGCCATTTCTTTTAGAGGACATTTCCCTGGAGAGGCTTACTCTCATTTGCATTCTTGCTACTTTCCACCGCCACAAGAGGGCTGGAGAGGTCTGGCTCTGTCATCTTTCCACCTTCCCCTCCTGCAGTGAATGACAGTGAATTAGCTTCAGGAGCGAATACGCCGTCTTTTGAACCGGTGTGCCTCATTCAGAACACTTTTGAGAAGCGTGACAAGGAAACATGATTAGGAGGGGGTTTTGTATAGTTTGGGGAAAAGAAAAAAAAACCCATCCTTTCAACTATCAACATCTCGGACACTTTAATTGAGTGCATTCTATGTACTAGGTATTGTATGGGGGCGCGGGACCACAGTGTGGGAGAGGCCAAGGAATTATAAGCAGTTCTGAATAGGCAGCAAAGGTTGCATATGATTTTTACATTGTTTCCAAAGAGGAGAGAGAACAAAACATTTTTTCCTTACTGAGTTCTCACACTAATGGAAAGGACAGTGAAGAAAACGATCAATGTGCTATGTTCTTGAATGAAAGCGTGTGCTTGCTGGTTCAAGAGCTGAGAAGAAGGAAGGACTGAGTTAAATCGGGGGTGTGGGGGGTACCAGGGAAGGGGTACAGTGGTAGTGGGGGGGAATGGGAGGTTGGGAGGAGGGTGGGGAAGGTCCCAGGGCACAGAGGAAGCTTCAACTGAGTGTGGAAGGTGAGGAAATTTTTTTCGTGTCAACAGTGCGTGAGGGAGAACTCCAGGCAGTGGGAACAGCACGTGGGAATGCCTAGAGGCAGGAGAAAATGTACTCCTGGGGGAAGGCGGCAGATGATTCCAAACAGCCAGCAGGTGGACTGTGGATCCTGAAGGATCTTGTGTATCACAGAGACACGGAAAGACAGGGTTCTGGGTACAGCCCAGAGGTCCCACCTGACCCAACCCCGAGTCCCTTAAGCAAGTGAATTTTTCTGAACCTTATTTTCATCCTTTAGAAACTGGGGCATTGTACAACCACGGACATTGTAGGAAGTAAATGCACGCTGCAGTGTGCCTAATCCCAAAGTACGCCTCCCCCCGCTTCCCTTGTAGATAAGGGGGCCTGCCCTGGTGGTGTGGGGTCCTGGTTGCTCCTGCTAAGGGCCAGGCTCGTGGCAGGCATTCCCCCATGGTCAGACTGAGTCCAGGGCTGGGTCTACAGTGGGGAGTCCAGAGAAACCGAAAGGAGGCTGGCTGACACCTTCTATCCTGGGCTTCCACCAAGACGCGTGACCATTCCAAGCCCTGACATCTCCGCGCTCCAAGTACCTGCTTATTCGGGTCATACTCAGGCAATGCCACATTTTGAGGTCATTCTGAATAGCTACGAAAGTCACATACTGCTCCCCGACACACACACACCAAAGCCTGCAGATAATTTCAGGGAGTTTGCAGACCCCTCTGAAACCCATGCCTGACCCCACCCCCACCGGCGTGTGATGAAGACCACTCCTTTGATAACTTCACACCAAAGCAAAGAACCATCCTCTAGGGAAGGCTGGTGTGTTTCTCTGATGGAGCACCACCTTTCCCAGGTGGCAGCTGCCCTTCCGATATCATATTCTCCTGGACTCGTTCTCCTGGCCACTCCCATGCTGACGTTTCTTCGCCTCCCGATTCGGTCTCCCGAGTGGCAGAAGTGCACGTTGGGTAATCTGAAGTGCTTTCATTTGTGCGTGGCAGGCGATGGGCAGAATTCGCTGAACTGGCTGCAGGAGCCCCGCACTGATCGATCCTGGAGAGCAGGGCAGAACTGACCTCTCTTCACGGACAGATGCATTGCATTGGCGGTTTTTAATTACAACACTGAAGTGTATTTGTCTTAGAAAGCATGTCAGGGATAAAATATTAAAAGGGCAATACTCTTTTCCAAGAGAATGAGTTTTCTACCAGTGTATTTTATTGGAACGATAATCCTGATGAAATCAAAGTAACAGCCCAAGCTCCTGCCAAGGAAGTTGATGAAAACAGAGGAATCTTTGTCCTAACAACAAACACCCTTATTCAGCACTGACTATCCCCAGTTCTATTCTAGAGTCATTGGTTTATTTACCCCCCTGATGGCCCTACCAAGACCTGCCTTAACACCTGGGGAGACTGAGGCACAGAGAGATTTGTCCAAGGTCACACAGCCAGTGAGCGGCACCAGTAGAATTAAACCAGGGCCCTGTGATTATAAAGCATATCAGCCTTCTCTTTTTAACTATTTAAAAATTTATCTTCCCCAAATAAGGTAAGAATAATTCTAGTCTAAAAGATCTAAATGTCGACCAGATATATAATAGGAAAACAGCAATCTTCTGACCAGTATTTCACCTCCATTTCCACTCCAGGTGACTCCCACTGGATTACTCCAAGTTCTCCAGAAAGACAGGACAAGTAGGATGTGTCTATATAAAAATAGACTTATTTAAAGGAATCAGCTCATGCCCAAACTCTGGAGGGTGAGCCATCAGGCTGAAGACTAACGGAAGAACAGATGATGCATTTCAAGTTTGATGTTGCCTACTGGCAGAATTCCTTGCTTGGGGGAAATCAGTCTTTGTTCTATTAGGACCTTCAACTGAAGGGATGGGGCCTACCTACATTATGGAGAGCAATCTGCATTACTCAAAATCCACTGGTTGACTGATTTAAAAACATTTTTTATTTATTTTTTTTTTTTTTAAGATTTTATCTATTTATTTGACAGAAAGAGACAGTGAGAGAGGGAACACAAGCAGGGGGAGTGGGAGGGAGAAGCAGTCTTCCTGTTGAGCCGAGAGCCTGACACCGGGCTTGATCCCAGGATTCCAGGATCATGACCTGAGCCAAAGGCAGACACTTGATGACTGAGCCGCCACCCAGGTGCCGCTAAAGTCCACTGATGTAAATTGGGGGGGGGGGGGGTTGAGGGGCAGAGGGATGGGGTGAAAGAATCTTAAGTGGACTTCACATTGAGCATGGGACCCGATGTGGGGCTTGATCTCATGGCCCTGAGGTCATGACCTGAACTGAAATCAAGGATTGGATGCTTAACCCACTGAGCCACCACCCAGGTGCCACTCGAAGTCCACTGATTTAAACATTAATCTTATCCAGAACACCCTCACAGAAATCATCTTTGGTTAGATATCTGGGCACCATTCTTTAATCAAGTTGGCATTTTAAAGACTTTATTTATTCATTTGACAGAGAGAGACACGGCAAGAGAGGGAGCACAAGCAGGGGGAGTGGGAGAGGGAGAAGCAGGTTTCCTGCTGAGCAGGGAGTGGATGTGGTGCTCGATCCCAGGACCCTGGAATCATGACCAGAGCCAAAGACAGACGCTTAACAACTAAGCCACCCAGGCATTCTTCAAGTTGGCATTTTAAATGAACTATCACACCCACTTTTAGTTCTATTGGGTGTTTCTTCTGTACTTAACATCCATAAGTCTTAAAACACGCTTTTTATTATTTCTTTGTTTTTCTGCTTTAAATATTTATTACCTGTCAGCTTTTTACAATGGCACTTGTAAACTTAGCACTCTCACGCTCTTCCCCAAGAGTCCTGTCCCTGCATTATCTTCTCTATACCATTAAACTACCCTTCAAATCAATATTCAGGCTTTAACTTACTGTGACTATTAGTCGCAGCTGAATCTCATGGTGTACTCCAATTACATTTCCTTTCTCTGAAGTGAAAATTGTTCTTTTCTGGAGTTAAAAATCACCTCAGGTTTAGTTGTCTTAGTTTACTGCTCAGTCAGTACCTATCACTGATTAATCTCCACAGTCTCTGTCAGAACTGAGAAGTCTCAGGGCATCTGGGTGGCTCAGTCAGTTAAATGTTTGACTCTTGATTTAGGCTCAGGTCATGATCTCAGGATCTTGATATCGAGCCCTGAGTTGAGATTCCTCTCTCCTTCTCCCTCTGCCCCTCCTCCCCTAAAAAAAAGAAAAAAGAAAAAAAAAGAACAAAAAAGGAACTAAGAAATCTCTCAGTAACTTAACTAACGTTGAAGATTATTCTATCCATTCTTCCCTCCCCTCCTTTTCTTCCTTCCTTCCTTCTGAGCCCTGTGTGCTGCTCATCTCTGGATTGTGGTGTTTTGCTTTTTTAAAAAACTAAGGCTGCATAGCTATGGCCCTGAAAATTCCCAGCATCCCATCCTGGGATTTCTCTTTGCCTTCTGTGTGTTCACCCTCCCACTTCCTGGATCCCATGTTTTCTTATTTCTTGAAATGTTTCTTTATTTTGGTGGAGCACATTTTCCGGTAGCTTCCTGAGAAAGGGCTCATGGAAGAACATTTTTTGAGAACTTGCATGTCTGAAAACGTCTTTCTTCCACTCTCACACTTCACTGATAACTTGGATAGGCATAGAATCTACCCTGAATTTTCTTTCAAAGTTCAAATCCATGTCCCACTGTCTCCTAGTGCCCAGTGTTGCTTTTCAGGGGATTATTGCCATTCAGATTCCTGACCAGCTTCAGAAATTTGTATGTCATCTCTTCTCTAATTTCATTTCTCTGGAAGCTTTAGAATCTTTTCTTTATCCTTGGTGTACTGAAATTTCATGATCTTGAACACTGGTGTGCAGTTTGTTTTCATTCAATATTCACTTAGGGGCCCTTTCAGTCTGGAAGCTTATATTCTTCTGTTTTGTGAAATTTTCTTGTATTATTTCTTTAGTAATCTTGTCACTTTTATTGCTTTTGCTTTCTCTCTCTGGAATGGCTATTTTTCAAATTTTTTTTACTATGTTCAGTTAGCCAACATCTGTCATTGTACTAGATACATCGTACATTGTTTCTGATGTGGTGTTCAACAATTCATTAGTTGCTTATAACACCCAGAGCTCATCACCACATGTGCCCTCCTTAATATAAAATTTTAAAAAAGATTTTATTTATTTTTTTTAATCTCAGAGAGAGAGAGTGAGCACAAGTTGGGGGAACAGGCCGAGGGAGAGGGGGAAGCAGACTCCCGCCAAACAGGGAGCCCGACCCAGGGCTCTATCCCAGGACCCTGAGTTCACAACCCGAGCAGAAGGCAGACGCTTAACTGACTGAGCCAACCAGGAGCCCCTATTACTCAAATGTTGATACTCTGATAGATTCTTTCATTTCTCATCTTTCCTTTCCCATTTATTTTCTTTTGATTCTTCTTTCTGGGAGATTTCCTGAATTATCTTCTATTCTTTTCAATGAGTTTAAATGTTTTTGTTTTGTTTTGTTTTGTTTTGAGTTTAAATGTTTAAAAATCATATTTTTAACTTACAAGAGCTCTTTATCATTTTTCAAATATTAATTTTTTAGACTTTCTTATTCTTCAGTTTAGGGATGCAACTATCTTGCCATACTCTGAGGATAATATTTACAGCTTTTAGAATGTTTTCTTCTGTTGTTTACTATCTCTTCTTCCTCTAAGTTTCTTTTATCTACTGGCTTGTTTTGATCTCTTTCACATTATAGGAATTCTCCGTATGTTAAGTAATCCTCAATTATCCATTTTTAAGATACTAAGGCATTGTAGTATTTTAAGGCTCTAAGATGCTGATCAAAGCTCTGTGTACATACCAGGGGTTAATTGCCCAGGGAGTGTTACTATACAGTGGTGATAGATGAGGACCAGCCTGTTTTATTGGAGGTTTCCCAAAGTCAGTATTTGTAGGCATTTTCTCTTGAGCAGGTCAGTGTCGCTGGAGAAGCAGCCTTACCTGAATACTATTATATATAGATATAGATAAAGATAAAGATATAGATATAGATATATGGCATTATGGAGCAGAATAGGGGAAGAGAACAGGGTCTACAGTAGGCTGACTTCCACACAATCCCCATTTTCAGTAGACAGGTTAATAGTCATCATCTTGTATCCCCAGGTTCGCAGCCTGACTGTTCATCTTTTCAGAGAATAAATTCCCATCCTCCTGCGGGGTGCGGGTAAGGAGAAAATTAATAGTCTGGCAGGTAAGGTAGGAGACAGAATGGGTGGGTCTAATTGCTTCTCTCAGTCTTTTCATCACTTGTCCTTTTTCCTGCTCTGACACCTGCTGTCTCCAATTCCTGAGCCTTTCTAGGATTGGCAGTACAGATAAGCTTGCTTCTTCCTGACTTCCTCCCTCCTGCTGGCTTTGTTCCCAGTTACCTCTGGTTCATCTGCTTCTCCGCTTCTGAAATCTTATACACATTTATTATCCCTGAATTTCCTCCCTTATTCTTTTTTCTTTTTTTAAAGATTTTATTTATTTATTTAACAGAGAGAGAGAGAGAGAGAGAGAGATCACAAGTAGGCAGAGATACGGGGAGGGGTGTGGGAAGCAGGCTCCCTGCTAGCAGAGAACCCAATTCGGGGCTCAATCCTAGGACCCTGAGTTCATGACCTGAGACCAAGGCAGAGGCTTAACCCACTGAGCCACCCAGGGGCCCCTCCTCCCTTATTCTTTTAGTTTTGTAGTAAAAAAAAAAAAAAAAAAAAAGATACTTTTAAGATATTATCATCCTAGTGGCTTTTTGGTGGGAAACAGAGATGAAAGCATGTGTACTAGATCCCATGTTTTAACCAGGTTTCCCAAAGCAGCCACTCTTAACCTCTGGGTTTGAAGAAACGGATGGGGAGAATGTCTCTTATTGTAGAACGTGAGCCCACCTTATCCCCAGGCTAGCCAACATGGCTTTGTTTCACAGTACACATGAAATTTGTTATATTGCGAATCTTTTGGCAATGCTCCTTGTGGCTTTCTCACTGGAGAGGTTCAAGAAGCCAAATTTGAAGCACCAGGTAGAGAGAGCCTCCTTCATGGCGTAAGATTCACGTGGCCAAGTTGGTTGTAAAGTAAATCCCTTTCCCCATTATTCCATTGCCAGCTGGCTTGGCTTACCAAATATGCAGGTAAATGGCTGAAGTAACTGGTCTGCTATGAAAGGCCAGCAGCCAGGGATCTAGCATTTCTCGGTAGGTCTCAGAACTAGTGTGTTGCTTTAGTCACAGGGGAAATCCAGGTTTTTAGCTTGGCCAAGCACAAATCTATCTCTGATCGTGCAAATGCATCTTGAATGGCTGACTAAATACTATGCTCTCCTTTTCCCCTTGTTGTTTGGCAAGCTTCCCATTTTAAAAAAGATTTTGGGGCGCCTGGGTGGCTCAGTGGGTTAAAGCCTCTGCCTTCAGCTCAGGTCATGGTCTCAGGGTCCTGGGATCGAGACCCACATCGGGCTCTCTGCTCAGCCAGGAGCCTGCTTCCTCCTCTCTCTCTCTCTGCCTGCCTCTCTGCCTCCTTGTGATCTCTCTGTCAAATAAATAAATAAAATATATAAAAAAAAGATTTTATTAATATTTTTTAGGGGACGGGGGTGGGAAAAGCAGAGGGAGAGGGACAAACAGACTCCCTGCTGAGCGTGGCGATTGATATGGGGCTCGATCCCAAGACCCTGAGATCATGATAGGAGCCGAAATCAAGAGTTAGATGCTCATATGACTGAGCCACCCAGGTGTCCCAAGCCTCCCATTTTCAAGGCTCAGATGAAATGCCAACTATTCTGTAGCACACTCTCTAGTCCTCATCTCTGTGTTCTCAGGGTACTTTCTATGGCAGTCTGGGATACCCTTGTCTACAAGATTATATTCACTTGCTTACCGGTTACTCTCTCCTGTTGGACAGTAAGCTTACCAAGGCCACTTTTTCTTCCCTCTACCCTAGAGCCTGACTCACACATGGTGGCACTGAGTGCATATTTGTTGACTGACCGAGCGAGGGGACCTTTATCAGCACAGCTTGTGTGTCCTTTTGCCGGTGTTGGTGATGGGTTTCTATCAATCAACCTTCTTGTTCCATATTGTAACCTTTATAGTCAACTTGGAAACACCCCTTTCAATCCCCTGCCAGGAGAAGGGGGTTGGGTGTGAGTCAAGAACAAAATACAATATCAAGACACAATTAGCCTCTGTATTGGAGGTACACTTCTGGAGGAAGGAAAGGAGACTGGGGTCCACATTCTTTGGTCTGTTTTTGGATCTTCCTCCTTTGGAATGTGGCCTGCTCCTTTGCTGATGGTACGATGAGGTGGTCCCAGGTCCCTCAGTTCTCCTTGTTCTGGTCCTTCCTATGATCAGGAGTGATGGGCTATGTCCTGCCTACATCCTGTGACCCAATTTATCTACTCTAGCCCTATGTATCTAGTCTAGTTGGGTCATTCCTTTATTTCAAGGTGTTAGGTACTGGCAAAGAAGCGATTTCTCTCTACTTTAGCATTTGGGTTTACCTCTAGTGAGGTGTGCCCTTGCATAGGATCATAACAGACTCTTTGAGACTATGTTAGAAAGGCTGTATTTCTGCAGGGACCCTGCAGCCTGTGTTTCAAGGGGTCCCGCTCCTACTGCGCAGGAGAATTTCTGGTAAAGAGGAACAAAGACTGCCTTCAAAGAAATAGGATCAACGTCCTTCAGTTGGAACAGGTCAAAAACCAGTCTGCATGTCCCTCAGCCGGTGGATGGATAAACAAAATGTAACCTATCCATATAATGGGATGCTACTTAACAATAAGAAGGAATAAACACTCACACCCAACACCACAGATGAATCTTGGACATTATCCTGAGTGACAGGAGCCAGAAACAAAAGACTTCATAGTGGATGATTCCATTTGTATGAAGTTTCTACAAAGGGCCAGTCGACAGAGACAGCGAGCAGCTGAGCGGTTGCCTGGGGCTGGGGGAGAGTGGGCGCTGCCTGCACCTGGACATGGTGTTCCCATCCGAGGAAAGGAATCACTCTAAAACTGGGTTGCAGTGATGGTCGGACAATGATCTAAAGGACCTGGAAATCACGGACCTGCATACGGTCCTAATGGGGAGTTGTGTGGTCCCTAAATAGTACCTCAATGGAGTGGCAAAAAAAAAAAAAAAAAAAAAAAAAAAAAAAGAGCCAGACCAAATAAGAATCATGGAAAAACTCTTTTTCCAACCTAGGAAATGGATGGGAAAGAATAGGGGGTTTCACAACTCTCTGTTGATCTAGATTTTAGGTGTGCATCCGGCTTAAGATCTTTCTCCTCTTCATTGAACTATTGTCTTCTTGCCCTTGGAGAGGAGGACACGGTACAGAATCCTCCTTGTGCTAAAGATGGTGGAAGCCAAACGGGGACGCGAGAGGAGCACGGTTTGGCCCTGAGCTGCCTCCACCACACGTGACCTCTTCATCTCCTCTTTTAGCTGTTCCTTTAGTCATCGGAGCACAGAGCACGGAGACCTAAATTATCAGTGTGAGCAAGTTCAACCTACACACTTCAGCTCCAGGGCCTTAACGACCCCGTGCTTCCTTGGGAGGCGGTCTCGAAAGGGCAGCTGTGAACGAGGACATGGGGTGGAGGGCCCTGCTGACCGGTCCCTGCTGTGGGTGGCCGTGCGGCAGGCCAAGGACCCAGGTCTGTGCAATCCAGACCGCCAAGAAAGAGTCAGACCCACCAGGAAGGAGAGGGGAATGTTGATAAAGGAAGAGACTAGCAAATATCCTCAGGCGATAGGAACATCCACACAGTAATCCTCATGTGTCCATACTTTTTGACCCTTTGCCGAACTCCTTCACATTATTCTACTTCACCCTCACAAGCTCCAGGCAAGATTGTCACTAATATCCCCGGGAAACTGAGGGAGAGAGGTAAGATGATCACGGACAGAGCTGGGGACTCAAGGTCAGTCTTTTTGACTTATGTTGTATGTACTCTACTATGAATGTATACATTGTATAGAGAAAGTATGTTCTATGTAAGCATATGTATGTAGCGTGTATACACATAGATATACCCACGTGTGTACAGGGATCTGATAGGGCATTAGGCCTTGTTTTAAGCTCCTCACACTGAATTCTCACCACAGCTCCCTGAAGCCAGTACTTTTTAACAGATGAGGAAACTGAGGCACAGAGAGGTTCCCTTGTTTTGGTCACACTATGCGCAACTGGCAGAACTGGGATTCGAACCTACTACCTCTAGAGGGCTTTCCATGACCCCATGCTGCCTGCCATGTTGGTGACTTGGATTTGGCTTCAGGGCACCGGCGGCGCTTAAATGCTGGCGTCCTTGGCTCCAGCCTGTCAGGCCGGCGCTGTTGCACCCGCGCAGAGTTCACTTCGGGCTACACTGGCACCGCCGTGCCGGGTCCCTGAAGGCGGAGCTGGTCCTCTCACTCCCAGGCATGGCTTCTGTTTCTGCCGCCGCCAGCCTCCTGGTACCGTCCTGGGAGGACCTGGAAAAACATGCGGATTTTATGGGCCTATGGATTTTTGAAGAGAGACGAGTGCTGATTTATCATCTTCTCTGCATGTTGGAAGTGGTCTTCTAAAAATTTTATGGGTATCCTTACGTGGAAATCTTTCAACCAAAGAATGTACTGTAACACAAAGAAATTTGCTGCCAATATTTTTTTCATTTCAAAGTGACATTGAATCAGGTCTGAGTAAATATTTATGATTTCTCTTGAAATGTGACAGACTCATGACATGGTAATTAATTTTACTGTAGGCTGAATTCAGAATGACTTTGGTAATAGATGAGTAGGTGTGTAAAATGTTTATAGGGCTTTCAAATATAAGCCCCAGGCTTAAATGAAACCTTAATCAGACAACTGAGGAAGAATGAAATTGCAATTCTAATTTTGCTGATAGAATTTCTGTGGGGAGCAAGGAGTTTCAGAGATGGATGGTCACTGCGGAGAATCGGCACACATCATATATTTTATGTATGGTTAGACTACTTGGAAACTGCAAATACATTTACTTTTCTAGAAATGCATGCCTTGAGCAATGGTTAAAAAAGAAAGGCTAAATTTAGAAAATTGGCTTTGGTTTGGGGCACAAGCTGTGGGAACACATTGTATAACTCCAGGAGAGGCTAAGGGGTAGTGCGTCGTGTGAGGCCTCCGGTTTTGGGTGCTACTTTCTCTCTCCCCCACATTTAATCTGTCAGCAAATCCTGCATTTTCTACCTTAAAAATATATCCAGAATGTGGTTACTTCTCACCAGCTCCTCCATTACCACAGGGTCTATGCCCCATCATTTCTCATCTGGGTGACTGTGACACACCCCACCTGACTGCCCACTTCCCACCTTCTCCTCCACTCCCCTCCCCCTCCAGTATGTTACCCACATGGCAACCAGCGCGATCCCGTCCGGGTGAGGACACAAGTGCATTCATGTCACTCTGCCTCCACTGGCTTCTCATCTCACTCAGACCGGAAGCCAGACAAATTCGGAGCCTACTGCCCCCTCCCCGCCCAACTCCGACAGCGGGTCTGCCCTACACCCCCTCCTGCTTCAGGTCTCTGTATATTTTATTCTCTGCCACCCACAAGCTCTTCCTGCAGGATGCTCTTAGTACCTGAAGCTCTGAATTCTCTCCTGCGGGTCTTTATGCAAAAGTCACCTTCTCGGTGCCACTTCACCTGACCACTCTTTTATTTTATTTTTAAAGTATTACTGATTTAAAAAATTTTAATTCCAGTGGAGTTAACATACGGTGTTTCGTGAGTTTCAGGTGTGCAATATAATGATTCAACCATTCTGTACATTACTCAGTGCTCATCCTGATCATTCCCATCACCTCTTCATCTGCATCACCTGTTTCACCCATCCCCCACCTCTCCACCCCTTTGGCAACCACCAGTTTGTTCTCTATGGTTAACAGCCTGTTTGTTTTTTTTTTTTTTTAATTGTCTCTTTTTTCTTTGTTTTGTTTCTTAAATTCCACATATGAGTGAAATCATTCAGTATTCGTCTTTCTCTGCCTGATTTCTTTCGCTTAGCATTATATACTCTAGGTCCCTCCAAGTCATTGGAAATGGCAAGATTTCATTCTTTTTGATGGCTGAATAATATTACACCGCATCTTCTTTATACATCCATCTACTGATGGACACTTGGGCTGCTTCCATATCTTGGCTAATATAAATAATGCTGCAATAAACACAGGGTGCATGTATCCCTCTGAATTAGTGTTCTTGTCTTTTGGGGGGTAAATACTCAGTAGTGCGGTTGCTGAATCATAATGTAGTTATATTTTTTAAAAAGATTTACTTATTTTAGAGAAAGAGAGAGAAGGAGAGTGCGGAAGGGCGGAGGTAGAGGGAGAGAGAAATTTTAGCAGGCTCCTTGCTGAGCTTGGAGCCCAACGTGGGGCTCAATCTCATTACCCCGATGTCATGACCTGAGCTGAAACCAAGAGTTGGAAGCTTATCTGACTGTACCACCCAAAGGCCCCAAGATAGTTCTATTTTTAATTTTTTAAGGAACCTCCATACTGTTTTGCAGAGTGGCTACACTAGTTTGCATTCCCACCAACAGTGCGTGAGGGTTCCTTTTTCTCTATGTCCCTGCCAACACTTGTTGATTCTTGTGTTTTTCATTTCAGCCATTCTGAGAGGTGTGAGGTGATATCTCATTGTGATTTTGACTTGTGTTTCCCTGATGATGAGTGACCTTGAAGATTTTTTCATGTGTCTGTTGGCCACTGGGTAGTCTTCTTTGGGGGAATGTCTATTTGTGTCTTGCGCCCATTTTTAAATTGGATTATTTACTTTTTGGTTGTGTAAGTTCTTTATATATTTTGGATACTAACCTTTTATTGGACGTATCATTTGCAAATATGTTCTCCCATTCGGTAGGTTGTTTTTTAGTTTTGTTCATTATGTCCTTTGCCGTCCAGAAGCTTTTTATTTTGATGTAATCCCAATAGTTTATTTTTGCTTTTGTTTCCCATGCCTCAAGAGACAGATCTAGAAAAATGTTGCTACGGTCAATGTCAGAGAAATTACTGCCTGTATTATCTTTTAGAGTTTTTGTGGTTTCAGGTCTCACATTTAGATCTTTAATCCATTTTGAGTTTATTTTTGTGAATGGTATGAGAAAATGGTCGTTTGATTATTTTGCATATTGCTGTCTAGTTTCTCCAAAACTATTTGTTGGAGAGACTGTCTTTTTCCCATTGCATATTCTTGCCTTTGTCAAAGGTTAATTGACTATAGAATCATGGGTTCTGGACTCTCTATTCTATTGATCTAGGTGTCTGTTTTTGTGACAGTACTGCTTTGTAGTGTATCTTGGAATCTGGGATCATGATACCTTCATTTTGTTCTTCTTTTTCTTTTTTTAAAAGATTGATTTTTATTTATTTATTTATTTATTTATTTATTTGACAGAGAGAGCGAGAAAGCACAAGCAGGCAGAGCAGCAGAGGGTGAGGGAGAAGCACACTCCCCATGGAGCAGGGAGCCCGATGTGGGGCTCCATCTGAGGACCCTGGGATCATGACCTGAGCTGAAAGCAGAGGCTTAACCAGTTGAGCCACCCAGGCGCCCCTTGTTCTTCTTTTTCAAGATGCTTTGGCCATCCGGGGTCTTTTGTGGTTCCACTTTGTGGTGCAAATTTTAAGATTATTTGTTCTAGTTCTGTGAAAAATGCTGTTGGTATTTTGATAGTGACTTCATTAAATCTCTGGATTACATTTTAACAATATTTGTTCTTTTGAGGTGCCTGGCTGGCTCAACTGGTGGAGTATAGGACTCTTGATCTCAGGGTGGTGGATTTGAGACCCACGTTGGGTGTAGAGATTACTTAAAAATAAATAAACTTTAAAACAACAGCAACAACAACACAAAACCTAGTATTTATTCTTTGAAGTCATGAGCACGGACTATCTTTCCATTTTCTTGTGTCGTTTTCAATTTTTTTCATCAATGTTCTATAGTTTTCAGAGTACAGCTGACCCCTTTTTTTAATATGGGTAATCTGCTCCCCCATCTGCGAACTCCCTGTTCCCCTTGTCTGCTTTACTTTTTTCCCCCCGTACTTATCACTGTCTGACACTATATCTTATTTATTTATTTTATTTAGAATGTAAGCTCCATGAGGTTAGGAGTTTGTTTTATTCACTGATGTATACCTGGCTTCTAAAATAATGTGGGGGGGCGGATAGCAGGAATAAGAAAAAACACATTATTTATTGGATGGATGCATGCATGCATGGATGGATGGATGGATGGGTGGGTGGATGGATGATGGTTGGATGGAAAGTATCTCTGCTGCTTGAGGGATAGAAATTCTGAAAGTAGAGTGCTTAGTAGATACTCCAGAAGGGACTGTTAAAGGGCTGTGGATCCTTCTAGAAGAAATATCAGTGATTAAGGGCCCCTGGTTGGATTATTTCTGCAGAATAATAACAAATGTGGCAGCACCAAATGAGCTAGGAAAGATCTTGTAAAGTTGATGCCAGATTGGGGGTGCAAAGGTTAAGGAGATAAAATTATACATCTTACACCCTTCCTGGGTGATATGCATTCTAATTTAAAGTAGGTTTTTAAGAAGAGAGCCAAAGCTCTGGGCCCAGTGTCTTCCTCACATCACAGGGTGGCAATGGGACCCATGTAGACTCAGGACTCCTGATATTTCTCAGGAGATTCGTTTCTACAGTGGAAACTGGGAGTTTAAAGCCATACATGTTCTGTTTTGCAGTTTACAAAGTACCATTGAAAATTATCATAATAAAATTGCTCACTGGTCAAGCAATTATGTTATGCAATGGTAGATATATTTATTGAGCGATTAGCCTGTGCTAAGTGCTTTCCTTACAGTATCTTCTTTGATCTTCACAGGTGATTATTTTTATCCTCAAGAGTGTATTCATTTAGCAACATTTATTGAGCACATACTATGCCTGTTACCATGCCAGGCATCAGGTAGCTAGACTGTATGGCACCTGCCTCAGGGCGCTTATCCTGTGGTGAAGGAGACAAACACAAAGACATCAACAGTTGCTGCTCAGGGTATATGTATTGTGCAGGACAAGACCTGAGGGAAAAATAAACAGTAGCTTAAAAAAGAATCCCATTTTCCCCCTTCCTTAGTAAAATATGACTCTTTGTTAATTTCCTCCTTTGCCCAAAGACCGGACTTTTCCAGGGAAGTCATTTCGTCTAGAACCACTCTTTCTATTCACAATGACCAGGAATTGGGTTGGAGGGTGTCGTGGGGCTGGTTAAAGGGAGGGGTGATGGAGAGTTTTGTACATCACCTCCTCTTTCCCTTCTAGAGTTCTCCCAAGGAGACCCCCAAAGGAGGGTTTGTTGCTGTGATGTGAGGTCTGAGGTCTATTCGTAGATGACCTGACTCAGAGTGGGTTCCATCCATCTATCAGAGTGCTCATCTATCCACAGACATGGCCCCCAAGTGCACCTGAGTCTATGAGGTCATAGCCCCTGATACCCCAGAGTGGAGAGAGGAAAGTTCAGGGACTGCAAAATCATATATTGGGAATACAGGGAGAAAATATCGGAATGTCTGCTAATGTTGTACCTAAAAACAAGGAAAAAGTCAAGCTTCACTTAAATTTAATATATGGATGGATCCATACAGGCTCCTTTGTTCTGTATGTCTATGGGTCCCCTGGCACAATCAGAGTTCAAGGGGTGTCCTGAGGCACAGAGTGTCTCTCTCTTTCTCTCTCTCTCTCTCTCTCTCTCACACACACACACACACACACACACACACACACACATTTTTACACATTTTTACATAAGATTACCCATATTAAAACACAAGTTGACCATTGTACCTTCCTTGCTTTCAAAGTATTACAGCTCATTTATGCTACTTGAGAGGATGTACAGAATGTATCATTTCATTTTCCCTAAATGAATTCTTACAAAACGGAGAAGTGGCTTAAGAAGAACCCTGCAAAGAAAGAAAAATTGTGTTGAAGATAACACCAACAACACAAATGCAAGTAAACAAGAAAATGGCGCCGTCCTTAATCTGGGGCATGCTCATTGTCGGACACACTGTGAGGTCGGAAACGGTGACCATCTCCTCAGATCAGAAAGAAGTCGGCGAAAACAAATTTAGAAATTATGAAGGGGATGGTGACTTTATCTCCATGGGCATTATGATAAACCTGGTGCTATGTGTATATTAAGCCGTGAGATATTAGCTAATAATAGAAGCACATTTATCTATAATTCACAGATAAATAAATACACTTATCTCGGGTACATGTCCAAAAATTATTACTGCTAGGGCTGTGTGATTGAAAGAAATGGAAGGCCACTGTATCAGGGAACTAGACCTGATTTAATAAGTTCTGGCCCTTTGAGATAACATTCTCTACTGTTTGGGCAGAACCAGATGGCTACTCTGTGCAGACCTGAGATCAAAGACTTGTTGTTTATTAATTTACAAGCTGCATTTCTTAAATAATACTATCTGCATGCTGGAGTTCCCTGAAGAAACTTCCTGTGTGCTGTGGGCCTTTGGGGGAAAAAAAATTCCATATTTTATAGGAGATAACCATTTTACACCACACAGTAATAAGAAATATATAATTTTTTTCATCTCATGAAATTTAATTTATACTTTTAAAGTCTCCTGTCTCTTCTATGCATTATTTTTGTTTGTGTCTTTTCTTAGTCTGACCATGATTTTTCTTTTTGGGGAAGGCAATTTGCATAACTGCTTCACATGTAAAACAGTGTTGCTTGGTGACTCATGGTCACAGAAAGTTCCTCTAGAGCATGTGAATAAATCTCTGCCTCAGCCAATTTTTATATGAGGGGGGTGGCGCTGCGACCTTCTTTGACACCCTAAACTCAGGGGTTCCCACTAGCCTGGTCCTGTTCTCGCTCTAATGCCAAGCCAGGAGGCCAGGCTCCTCCTCACAGGACTGGGGCTTTCCCAGAGGCCTCCAGGCTCTACAGGGTGAGTGAGAACCCAGAACAGAAACCTGGGGATGTGGCCAAAAGTCACCCCTTGAGCCATTCTTGGATCCCATAAAGCAGGTGCGCTCAGTTCTCGGTGCTGAGGAGGGAGCCCTGCTCTGTGGACTGGGCTGTGTCTGTGCTCCTGGCTGTGGGATTGTGGCCTATGGGCTCTTGACCTGGGCTTGGCACTTTGCTACCGTCTGCTCAGGATGTTTCTTTCCATGGGAGGTGGGGAGTTCAGTGGCGAGTCCCTCAGTTCAAGCTCTGCTGTTTGGGTGTGTTGCTTGGCCTCATTGTGGGTCAGTTTTCTTAGCTGTTAAACGCCTACTTCACGGATGTGTGAAAAGGAAATGAGAATCTATACAACTGTTGTCAAAACCCATGGGCCACTGTTACTATTATCGTGTATTGTATATTTGGGCTCAGTTCCTAGCTGAATAGTTGGGCAACTTCGTTTCTGAAGTAAAACTGGACCTTAGTCATACTTATTAGAGGGATGATTGTCCGCTACCCACTAAAATAACAGGACCTCATATTATTTCTCCCACCTAAAACAACCTAAAAGTAGTTTGCAGAAACAAACTTGGGCAGAAGGTAGACTTGGATGCAAACCACAGCTCTGCCAAGTTGTGGACGATCTGCCAAGATCGTGGACGATCTTGGGCAAGTCACTTGGCCTCTGTGGGCCTCATCTGTACAATGGGCTTTTCACACAGTGATTGAGTTGTGAGAATATGATGTAAGCATGGCTTTCAGATGCATGTCTGACACTTAGTGGGATTGCAATATATGGTCCCCTCCTTTCTAAATAACCACTGAATACATCAAGTAATGAATATTTAGACCATGAGAAACTATGATAACTTTACTTTTCAGGGCCTTGTGGCACATCATGATATTGGGATATAATAAAAAATATATATTTGATTTTTGTCTCCAGTGAATAAAGTGTTTCCCTGAGTTCTACAAGTCACTGTAGCAAATTATTGGACCTGAGGAGGGAGCCATGGGGACTTTGATTTGTAGTCAAGTTGGACAGAAGTGTGGGTGACCTAGGGACCCACTGCTTAGGACTGACTGGTGTCTGGCATGGGGGGGCAGCCTTGGGGGACTGCATCTTTAACCTGTGGGTTTGCACCAGCTCTGGGTGGTTAGTGCAGGAATCATATTAAATTAAGGGACGTCCAGTTAATGTTTGTAGGGAACTGGAGAATTGCTTGGTGTGGAAAACCTTCAGTAATGTGGTGAGTAGAGAAACAGTTTGCATTTACCTGTGTGGGAAGGCCCGGGCAGATGGAGACATCCACAGGCATCAAAAGAAGAATCAACATTTTTAGCGTCCCTACTCTGTGCCGTGCACTGGTCAGGCATTTTATAGTCTCAAGATTTTTAAAAACTGTGTGAACTCTTTATCGATAGCACAACTTTATGAATGAGAGAACTGAAGTTTAGAGAGTTGAAGACCTTGTCCCAAGTAAACCTGATTGTGAAGTCCACGCTCTTTTTGCTGCTGGGTATGCTGCACTGTCCCAGATAGTGTATTTCTAAAGGAAAACAGCTGGTTTCCCCTCTAGTTACAGGCATTGGTAATTAAACCAGAGCCAGTAAGACAAGGTGGTTGTCTGGAACCTTACACCAAGCCTGGAGAATGCCAGTGTCACCAGCACAGCTCTGGGCACCTTGGGTCAGGAGAATATACCTCGGTTTCCCCAAACCTCAATTCCTGTGACTTCCATAACCTATTCACTCAGTTAAAGCTTCTATATAGCTCTATTATGACACACCAGGGACAGCTCTGACTATTTGATCCTTTAGGGGTGGAGTTCGGGGCCAGTTCTCTAGTAGGGCACAGAATCTTGCTGTCAGGACCCAAGAGAGCCAATTCTTTGGGATTTCATTGATGAACATTCAAATGGCAATTCAAGGCAGACTTTGTCAAGAAGAAAGATGGAGAGAGAAACCTCTGTAATGACCACTGGCTATTAAATTTGACCACCATCTGAAATCAATACCCCCTCAAGTTAATCCCAGACTGGCTGGATCAGTTATAGTCAACTATAATTTATGTCACACGAGAGCCACTGGGAGGTACAGAGAAGCAGGGAGCGGGAAAGTGATGAGCACAGAAATATGTCAGGATTATCTCCACCCTCCCAGGGCCATTGCAGGAAGGAATCCCCATAGGGCTTCCTTCAAAGAAGGAAAATGCTTTTTCCCCCTCTTTTGATTGAAAAATAATACGCACATGTTATTATTATTGTTTTAAAATTAGATACTATAAAAAGATTGAAAGAAAAAAATTAAAACTCCACCCTTAATCCTGCTGCCTGGTAATAATGTTTTATGAATCCTTCCAGATGTTTTTCTGTTCATGTACCTCTAGTCACCCCCTTCAACTGTTTTAAGAATGGGACTATATTTTATGATTTTATTTTTTCACTTCCAATATGCCATATCCTTCCAAAAGATATAGAGCTCTGTTGCTCTCTTAATGGGTTTACAATGTTGCATTATAGAGACTTCTCATAATTTGTTCAGTTATTCCCCTCTTTTAAATGGCTTCCAATTTGCCATGATTATAAACAAAACTGCAACAAACACCCAGGTAATTTTTGGGAAGCGTTTTATCCTGTGGTCCGTAATCTTGAGCTTGAAATTCCTCAAGACTCCAGGAGGCCCAGTCTTCCCTGTATGTACCCCCTTGACAAATTACGGCTAAATATTCATTCATTCATTCATTCATTCATCCAACATACATCCATCAAGTGCCCACGGTGTTCCAGACACAGCCCATGCTCTGTGGGTATGCAGAGAAAGAAACGAAATCTCTGGTCTCAGAAAACTCCCATTTAAAGGGGGAGGATAAGTAATAGATAAAATGAACGATAACATGGTAAAGGTGGCAAGTGTTATAAAGTGAAAAATAAGGCAGGAAAGGGGGGTTTCGTTTATACTCATTCAGCATTTATTCTTTCCATCATCGTGCTACTCAGTTTAATTCACTACACATCTGTTGGGCTCCAACATCATGCAATAAACTGCACTTGCTAGGGATTGGGAATGGGGCTGTGATTCGAATGCAGTATAAGCCCTGTGTAGATAAGCTCACATCACACTTATTTTCTTGCTTTGACTTAACCATTTCATGTACAGAGTTGTCTTCACAACTAGAGCAGAAAATCTGCAAGGACAGGTTTTTTTTTTTTTTTTTTTTTTGGCATCATGTTTTAATCCAGAGCTGACGGTCAATAAGGGCTGGAGTGAACTTGTGACAAAAGGGTGGTTGGGTTGTGATAAATGGCAAGTTGAGTTCCGATAAGCCAAGAAAGATTCGGGGGCAGTTGGTTCTGTTTAAGCTTTGGGTGAAAAAAAAAAAAAACATTGATTAATATCCCAGTTTAATGAGAACGCTACCTATAAGGGTATTGGCATTTTAAAAAATGCTCTAAATCATGTATCCTCTAATTAAATATAGTCATACATGTTAATATTAAATATAGTTATGGTAGCAAATGTTGTGCAAAGCTGGTTGAATAAGTAATACTATTTTTTTAATAGAAAAACATAAACCGGACGCCTGGGTGTCTCAGTAGTTAAGTAACTGCCTTCAGCTCAGGTCATGATCCCAGAGTTCTGGAATAGAGTCCCACGTGGGGCTTCCTGCTCAGCAGGAAGTTTGCGTCTCCCTCTGCCTGCTGCTCTGGCTCTCTGACAAATAAGTAAAAAAAAAAAAAAAAAGAAAAGAAAGAAAGACAAATAGAAACCAATGGAGAAGCACGCAGGGTTTTCGTTGGGTCTGTGGGGCTCTGTTCCGCGGCTCCACTGGCACGCACCGAACTCGGCCTGCAGGGGGAGCGCGAGCACTCATTTGAAGCACAAGGCCAACGTTCGCTGCACTCCGCAGCCCCTCCCAACAGACCCTGGTTTTGCCCTCCTTCCCACCTTCCTGGCTACCAGCTGGGGGGTTTGTTGCCCATTTAAAAAAAGTCTTTGCTCTAGAAGCACGGGTAACTCTAAAAGTAGAAAGCGGTGCAGGATAAGCCTACCTTTACATCTAGCACCATCGAATGTTCCCTATTTGTCAGGGGATTCGGTCCTGCCTGCTACACATATTGGTTCTGATTTTAAAAGCAACCTTGCTGGAAAGCTAGTATTATCCCCACTTTGACACAAGGTTTCTGAGGCTGCGAGAGGTCACGGTGGACGTGGTCAGGCAGGTCTGCCCGTGGCTCTCTGTAGCTGCCTTTGTTGGCCCGTTTACTTCTTAGTGCCATCTATGGTTGTCGTAGTCGACGTCATTCGGGCAGAAGTTGTACAATTTAAAAAATATTTTCCTTCAGGGGCACCTGGGTGGTTCAGTGGGTTAACCCTCTGCCTTCGGCTCAGATCATGATCCCAGGGTCCTGGGATCGAGCCCCACATGGGGTTCTCTGCTCAGCAGGGAGACTGCTTCCCCCCACCTGCTCTCTGCCTACCTGTGATCTCTGTCTGTCGAATGAATAAATAAATAAAATCTTTAAAAAAAAAAATAAAAACATTTTCCTTCAAATTCAACACTCCGTGCTTTCCCTCTTCCTTTTCATGGCTCCTCTCTACAAATAATTTGCCAATCAGGCTTGGAAGGTTTTGGTGAGGACCTGTGGACTCTCTCCCTTTGAGCTGAGTGGGCTCCGGCACAGGGAGAGATCTCTCCAGGCCGATCCCAAATGCCCACAGAGCCAGACAGCGCTTTTCATTCAATTAATTCTTTTCTTTTCTTTTTTTTAACCCGTCTGTCTCGCGCATGGCTGGATCCCCAGAGTCTAGCACGGGGCCTCACATGCAGTAGATGCCCAATAATTTCCCTCTGTCAATCTTTTTTGGAGCAAATCACATTTGTGCTGAGATGAAGAAGGCTTATGTAAGTGCAGTGCCTGGAATATAGTGGGTCTTTAATAACAGCGATTGCCCTTCACCTTCCTACCCCCTGAAAGACGTAAGGGTGGCTGATAGGAAGGGAACGTGGAAGGATCAAACTGTCTTCTGCTGTCCCCACGCCCCACTGAATTCCAGGGTACAAACACAAGATTATTTGGGAGGGTAAAGTTCTTATGACTTTTTTTCTTTTCTGTTAGCACAAAACCCATCAATTTTCTCAGAAGGAAGCTTGCTTTCGGTGCCTGTTGTATTTCAGCATGGGACTGCTGCAAATCCCGTTGTACAGTCCCACGTCCTTGTGCAAGTTCATGTAACAGCTCAGCGGCTTAGTTTGCAAAAGTTCTATGTGGTCCGGGTGACCCATAACTTCTTGAAGATTTTGTCCTCAGAGACTGAAACTTTAAAAATCATTTTCTGGCCTTCATGAGGCAAACCAAAGACCTATGTTTAGGGAGGCTGGGGAGGACCCAGAGCTGGTTTGTAGGTTAAGGAATAATGCTATCTTCCCCTTCTTACCTCCTGTGCTATCCTTAGTATCTTTTTGTAGGTGTACTTTTCTCTCTCTCCGGGGCATTTAAAATGATAATTTTTTTTAAAAGCCCTTTTTAGAAGCCCATTATCATGACATGTTTCCAAAGTAAATGTAACCTAACATGAAGAAATCATTGCCAAGTTTCTTTTATCCCCATTAAAGAGTATTTGAAATGCTCCTCTTGACCAGCCTTGATAGATCATGGTCATCTGCTAAGTCTCCAAGGGCGGATTTACTACTAGTCAAATACATGATAAACTCTGCTCTTTAAGAGAGCAAGGTTGGACACACACATAGCTGTAACAGAAAATGAAGAAGAGGGATTTATAGGCCTAATTAAAAGTTACAAACTCAAATGCAGACCCATAAATTGACTTTTAGAGTTTTGATTGCTGAAAGAGTGGCAAATAAAACCAATTTGGGATGAGAGTTCATTTTTCCTGAATCAGGTGAGCCCAGTGCTTTAAAAATTGAAAGCTTTCACTCAATATTAATTTTACCTACAATGGGAGTATAAATGTAATCGGAATTATATGACTATATATAACTCTGATTTATGAAAATCTGTCAAAGAAATCATAGACTCTAAGAATCAATGGCAGATATAACTTGAGATGGAAAAATCACGGGATTATTAAGCTAATAAGTCTCGGAGTATAGAAACCATATAAATTTACATTTGTTTCCTTTGGATAAAGTTGTATATAAATTAAAAAAGTCATCTGGAAAAATTCAAGCAAGGGTAAGGAGCTGAATTCACTAGTGTCCACACAAGGCTGTAATAAATTTTTCTCTATAATTATGCTCTTTTGAGTCTATTTTTCTGAATTGATGGCTGGTTACCGTGTCCTTGTGTTGCTGCATTTTATTATCACTCTGAACCTTTCAAAGGGCATAAAATTGCTTTTTAATCACATCAGTAACATAAACCATAAAGACATATTGCCCCCCCTTCACAAATGCCCTAAGGGTGAGAATACCTTAGTAACCCATGAGCTCCCTGGAGACAGGACCATGCCTTTCCACCTTGTGCACCCAGCTGCTAGCTCTGTGCTGAGCTGAGGAGAGGCTCTGTCAACCTGAGTTCACAAGAATTAGGGGACCCAACATGTTCAGCATTCAGCCGTTGCTCCTCTCTGAGCCCAAGGGAAGCAATTGATCCGGCGGTCCCATTAAGCAAGGGAATAGCAGAGACTGTCTGAGGGAGAGTGGTAGAATTTGCCAGTTTGAGATCTTTATTACCACCAGAGACTCCTTTTCTTTTCTAAGATTTTATTTATTTATTTGACAGAGAGAGACACAGCAAGAAAGGGAACACAAGACGGGGAGAGGCAGAGGGAGAAGCAGTCTTCCCGCTGAGCAGGGAGCCCGACGGGGGACTGGATCCCAAGACCCTGGGATCATGACCTGAGCCAAAGGCAGACACTTAACGACAGATACCCAGGCGCCCCCGGGGCCTCCTTTTCATGGGACTTAAAGTGAAGCAGAGATTTGGGAGCAGAGAACCTCAACTGACAAAACTGTTGAACCCAGGAAAGATTCCCAGAGAATTCCTCGGCTGTGGGAGAGAAAGGTCCACACAGGAGGGAGAAGTCTTCAGCCCTCTCCTTCAAGGTTGAGCAATCCTCCGCCCGCCGGAGGGAAGAAGGATTGCTAGGGGGAGCTAACGGGCTCCCTGTTATCAGCTGTAGAGGGCTCTATTCGCTTCTATAAATATTTGGCGCGTGAGTAGCAAGCTGGGAATAATGATCAGGACCAAATTACTCATTTGTTACTCTGTAAGTGGCAAACGGAGGGTCGGCGGATGCAGTCAGCTGGAATCAAGTCTGATACCATCAGCGGGGGACAAACCCTCTCTGACAGCCAAAACAGGTTCAAGGCGGCCTGTCTGGCATGAGAAGAATCCAGCTGAGGCTGTCCTCTTGCCCTTCAGCACCGTCCTTCCCTGCAGCTGCCCCTCAAACCAGCTCCCAGCCCGCGGAGGACTTGACAGCTCTTTTCTGGCAATTGTTCCAGCCGCCACTTACTGGGGGATATGTCAGAGCCTTTACCAGGATGCCTTGAACAACCCCACTTCCCTTTTCTCCAGTGCTCCAGCCGTCCCTCTTAATACACGAGTTCCATACCCTAGACAGACCTGAATTCGAATTTGTAAGACAAGTTGGTGAAGGTAACCGATCTCTCTGAGACCCGGCAGTCTCATCCCTAAAGTACAGGGTGACCGCCCCTCCGGGTGTGCCCGGGATACAGGACTTCTGGTGTTAAAGTCAAGAATGTCCCCAGCAGGGGCGCCTGGGTGGTTCAGTGGGTTAAAGCCTCTGCCTTCGGCTCAGGTCATGATCCCAGAGTCCTGGGATCGAAACCCGCATCGGGCTGTCTGCTCCGCGGAGAGCCTGCTTCCTCCTCTCTCTCTCTCTCTGCCTGCCTCTCTGCCTACTTGTGATCTCTGTCTGTCAAATAAATAAATAAAATCTTAAAAAAAAAAAAAAAAAAAAAAAAAAGAACGTCCCCAGCAAACCAGGAGGAGCTGGTCACAGTACTAACACAGGAACAACGCGACCTCATTTCTGCAGTGGATGAAATGTAATGTTTGTACAGCATCTGACAGGGAGTGCACATTCAAAAAATGCTAACTCTGACCTTCCTTAATCAAGTAAAAGTATTTGTGAAATGAAGGGTTGTGGAACATCTCCCAGGTACCTTTCTAGGTGTTGGGGGCTGTGATGGGGGGGAAGTCTAAAACACGAATCCTGTCTTCAAGGTGCTCACAGTCTGGTTGTTGATGTCACATCAATACACGCAAAACTGATATTTTATTTACTTATAGTTTATACTTCATTTCTCTCCCAAAAATGCTTGGAAGAAGCTCAGAATAGATGATACTGATTCATGAAAATAAAAGTTGAAGGAAAACAGCTACATAATTAAGGAGACGGTAGTGGAATAATTATACTAGAAACCCAAGGCGAAGGAAAGCTACTCCAACTGAATACAAAAGTCAAGAACAAAACAAGAATAACACAAGGCAGACCCAAGTGAAAGAGTAAATTACACAGTGTCAGTTTCAGAAGTTCAGGGCAGTTCTCTAGAAGTTCAAGGTGGGATGCAGTGATGATTTCCCTCAAACCAGGTGTGTGATCGTGGGCAGGTTATCCGTGGTCGGCCTCAGTTTCTTCCAGAAAGCAGGGGGAATAGTTCTTGTGACAAGACATCAACTATTAATGCGAGCATATGTTCAAACGCTCCTCTTCCTCTGCCCATTAAGGAGGTGGTGTTGCCCAAATTTCTCCTTCCATAGGAAGGAGAGCCGGGGCCTGACCTAGGGGAGGAGTTGAGGAGAACATGTTTCTCAAGAATTTGGGAGGACACAGAGGGTG
This sequence comes from Mustela lutreola, assembly GCF_030435805.1. Taxonomy (NCBI): domain Eukaryota; kingdom Metazoa; phylum Chordata; class Mammalia; order Carnivora; family Mustelidae; genus Mustela; species Mustela lutreola. Next base: position 97,745,909 of record NC_081299.1, on the reverse strand, counting down.
AGGGAAACAGATGAGAAAGGAAAGAAGGATTTTTAGGAAGTGTTGTCCAGAGCCATAGATATACTTTGTGATGCTTCGGAAATGCAAGTCAAGGGCTTGAGGAGTTTCCGGAATTTCTTTTCAGCTGCCAGACCATTTCTTTGATTCCAAGCTCCCTCTGAGACATGGGCCTGTGACTTAATGTAGGACAAAGCACTTCACAAAGGCCATGTCTGGATCTGGATCTGGATCTTTCTGAGCAACTCAGACCCACTGCTTCTACTCTTTGTCAAAATGGAAAAATGCAAAAGATTTGGACACCACAATTGTGATGCCCTGGTTTCAGCATTGTATGATGTCCTTAGGGAAGTTCTTAACCTGCCAGTTAGTCAAGTTCCTCATCTATAAGTTGAATCATTTGAAGAGAAATGAGAAATGCATTTGTATATAGAACACTTGCACAGTGCAGGGCACTTATCAGGCCCTCAGGAAATGTGGGTTCCTTCTTTCACCTTTTGTAATCCTACCTTTTTCATGATGAGTAAGTGCCAGTGGGCAGAAAATTCATTCCTCCTGGACCAATCCTATGCAAAGGGGAAAGTTTCATGACTGTCCTTGGCTTGACTCTCCAGCCAGCTACACTCCATACCCCTTAGATGTACCTGCCTAAGAGCTTACTTACCAGGGAACTACCTTTCCTTTGTCTTCCCCTTGGGTTTGTGGTTGTTCCTTTAGGACAGTGACCACAGCTTTCTAGCCCAATGTGTAGTGTAGAGCACAAAAGGCAGACATATGTTGCAATAGAATAAAACCCTCCCATGTTCCCCTATTATTTTATGATTCTCACCTTGGCTCTACTTCATCTCCATGGCCTGGATCTAACATCTACAAATGTTCCAGTTCTGAAGCCCAACATTCAGATTTCTTTCTGATAATAACATCCCATTCAGAACTGCTCATTCAGCCCCTAACTTTTTGTTCTCTTTGGCTTGACATCTTTGCCTACCATGGTCTATCCCTTCTGTTGCTCTCTTGTCATTTCCCTTTGCCTTCTTACCCATTGTCTCTCTGTCCAGCCACTCCAAAAATGCTCCACCCCTGGGTCAGTCCAGCCACTTGCACTCAGGAGGTTGAGTGTCTCTAAACAAAATCTCATCACCATGCAAATTCATGCTTTCCAACCATGCAGTGTTGGTGCTGCCAGAAATCCTTCCCCATGTCCTAGACTTTTTTCCTATCCTCTCAGCAACTAGTTCATATTTCCACCTCTCTTCTTAAATCTACCCTTCCACCTTTCTCTGTCCCCTCAATGACCTTGCCTCCTTGGCTCTATAGGGGGAACTGAGGACTTCGTTCAATGGCTTCCTTGGACCTCTTCTCTGCCAAGAGATTTCAGCCTCTACCATACTTTTTCCTCTTCCTTACCCTCCCAGGGGAAGATAGAGCTTTTTGTCCTTCTTAAATTTCCCCTACCTATGAGATGGACCCACTGTATACCTCTGCCTTAGACGTCACCCTCTCCTACCATCCATTTCAATGACCTCATTCCATCAGTCATCACAGATTTCTTTATTACATCTCGCATTGTTCTACTCCATTGGCCCTGCTCCTTCAGTATGTAAATGCGCTCAAAATTCCCACCCCCCCCCAAATTCCCATCACCACATTATCCATCCCTATTACTGTACTATGGATGGAGCAGAAATTCTAACAATGAATACCCACAGACTCGTCCCTTAATTCACCCTCTAATGAGAATTCCATCATTGTCATCTTAGCCATTCTTCTCCCCTTTTACAGGGGAAGGATTTTTCTTTTCTTCCATGCTGTGCAGAATATGGGCAATGGATCAAGAGGAGAATAGAGAGAAGTCAGAACCGCTGTGTGGAACTACATGATAAAGAGCTATGAAAGATGAGAAAGAAGAGAGCTCGCCTGAGTGGGATTTCTGTAAGGCACATCAGGGTTGCTTGTTGGGGGGAAAATGGAGGTTTTAAAAATTTACACTGTCAGGTATGACAGTAGACTTACTAAACCAGAATATGCATTTTAAAAATATGGATTTAACAAGATCTCTAGATGATTTGCACATTAAGATTTGAGAAGCACATACAAATTAACTAAAATGGATTATAGATATAACTGTGAAAACCGAAGTTTATAATACTTCTAAGAAGAGCATATAGGAGAAAATCTTAAGACCTTGGGATGGGCTAAGGGTTCTTATATGTGACAGACAGAAAAACAGACAAACATCATGATCCATAGAAGAAAAACTAGATAAACTGGAATTCATCAATATTAAAAACTTTTACACTTCAAAAACATGATTAAAGAAAATAAAAAGAGAAGCCACAGCTTAGGAGAAAATATTTGCTCATAATATATCTGATAAAGGACATATATGCAGAACATGTAAGCTTCAAAACTCAATAAGAAAAGGATAAATCCAATTTTAAGATAAGCAAAAGCTTTGACCATGAATTCCATTAAAGGAGATATATGAATGGCTAATAAGTGCATAAAAACATGCTCAACATCATTAGTCATCAGGAAAATGCAAATTAAGCTACAATAAGACACCACTAACTACCCTCTAGTATAGCCATTATCAAAACAATTGACAATACCAAGTTTGGTGCTGATGGGAATCTAAAAATGGTATAGCCACCTGGGATATAATTTATAGTTCGGCAGTTTCTTAAAAGCTAAACACAGGGGCACCTGGGTGGCTCAGTGGGTTAAAGCCTCTGACTTCAGCTCAGGTCATGATCCCAGGGTCCTGGGATCAAGCCCCACATCGGGCTCTCTGCTCCTTGGAGAGCCTGCTTCCTCCTCTCTCTCTGCCTGCCTCTCTGCCTACTTGTGATCTCTGTCTGTCAAATAAATAAATAAAATCTTCAATTAAAAAAAAAAAGCTAAACACAAACTCACCATAAAATCCAGAAATTATGCTTTTGGGATTCTGCCCAAGAAAAACAAAAACATGTATTCAGCCTAAGATACATACACGATTGTTCATAACAGCGCTATTCATAATAGCTAAAAACTCGAAACAATTCAGCTGTTTATCAAGGTAAAAAGGCACAAGCGGCTCTTACTGCAGAGATCACTGTAGTCTGGAAGAGTCAGTACAGGTGCATAGGAGCCCAGTGGTTTCCTGCTTGCCCTTGCGCTCCTCCTCTCGAGGTCCAGCTCTTCTCCCCATCCTGCCAACGCTACTGACCAATGATGGCTCTAGCCCCACCATCCGACTTTTGACTAGACCTAGAAGAACTAGCTACACCAAGGCCAAAGCTTCCTATAGACCTATCCACTAGTCTCTCCCTTCATAGGTGGATGGATGTGTCTGGCTTCACAGACTGGTTGAGGGACTGCTCCTTTGATCGTCCAATACCACTTCTAGACCTTTACTTCCCCAGCTCCTCCCACAGTTGTGAAAGGTCTTATTTCTATTGTAAGTCCCTCATCCCATAACATCTACAGTAAGTACTCCCATGGTGAAACTCTGACTGATAAGGTTTTTTTTAAAAGATTTTATTTATTTTTTTGACAGACAGAGATCACAAGTAGGCAGAGAGGCAGGCGGGGGGCGGGTGCGGAAGCAGGCTCCCTACTGAGCAGACAGCCCAATGTGGGGCTCCATCCCAGGATCCTGGGATCATGACCTGAGCTGAAGGCAGAGGCTTAACCCACTGGGCCACCCAGGTGTCCCATGACTGATACAGTTTTGTTAACAAAAGTGGTTCCATGGGGAACAGAACCTTAACGATGGGAATATGGAATTGGCTCATTTTTCGGACTAGATTTTAAAGTATTAAAGACTGTTGCTAATGGTAGTCTATGGTATATAAGTATAGTGGCAAACTTACTTAAGTGACCATCTATAGTAAGTCATCTGCAATCATACTTTTAGAGAAAGTAAGGCATAGAGTACCAAGTGGCTACTGCCATGTAAGATTTCAGTACACATAAAAATCACATAGGACTTGACCGCTTCTGAGTATTCTGGAGAGCTTCAATTAAAAAAAAAAGTGGTGAGCCCAATGTTCTACATGGCCAGATCAAGGTCCAAGTGATAAACTAGAAAGCTTCTATGACCTCCCTGAAAGAAACCCTTATCTTCTGTAGGTGTAGAGCCAAGATTTCTGGAATCCAAACCCAAAGTCTAATCTTGCAGATGGCTTAATTACAATGCAAACAGAATTTACATCTTTGTAAATGTACTAAAACCCATTGAATCAGATATTTTAAATGGATGGATTTTACAGTATGTGGGTTACCAAAAAAAAAAAAAATCACAACTTTTACAGAGTTTTATGCTAAAGTCAGGGCATGACTGGGAAGAACAAGGATCCTCAACACTGGAATGAGGACATATGGGCAATTTCTGGTGAAGAGTTCCAACTCCAAATTCTCCCAAGCCTCTTCCATCAGCAGAAGCACTCCTTTCTCCCCACTCAGAGGAGGTTAGCCTCCCCTTGTCTCTCCCAATGTGAGGACTTGCAAGGGACTGTTGACTTCTCTTAGGACCCACTTCTACCATAGATCCTTTCTCTGTCCTATCTACAGTTACTGATGAGCTCACCCAAGCTCACGGCTTTAAGTGTCATCTCCATGATGATGACGCAAATTTATAGCTTCAGTTCAGGCCTCCCTCCTGAACGCCAGACTCATATATTCATTGCTTCTTTTAAGCTTTGGCTTGGGTGCCTAACAGGCGTCTCAACATCAACTTGGCGCAAATGAGCCCTTCCAGTTTCCCTCCCCCAACCTGCTCCTCTACGGCGAAAATTCCTGGTATCATCCTTATCTCTTCTCTTCCTCTGACACCCACATTTAAAACATGAGCCAACCCTTCAAAAATACATCCAGAATTGACAACCTCTTGCAGTGTCCACTGCCATCATCCCGGTCTAAGACTTCCTCGTCTGTCACCTGTGTTGTTGGAATCACCTCCTGTCTGGTTTTGTGCTTCCAGCTCTGCTCCCCTTCAGTCTATCTTCAATATGGCGCCACAGGGATCCCATTAAAATGCAAAGTCGGGTCCCATTATTACTTTGCTTAAAGGCTGGCAGTGGTTTCCCATTTCCTTTAGGGTAAAAGCTAGGGTCAGTATGAGGGCCTACATGACCCCAGATGATCTTCACCCCCCTCCACCTCTCTGACATATCTTTTTCTACACGCTCCCCAACACTGCACTCAGCCACGCTGCACTCAGCTGCGTTGTTTCAGGGGTGATGAACATGTTGTGTTTCCTCCACCTCAGGGCCTCTGCTCAGAATGCTTGTCCTCCAGGTGGCCACATGCCTCGCTTCTCAGTCACTTTCCCAGTGAGGCATTCCCTCGTCACATCGAAAGCTCCAAACTCTCCACTCCTGATGTTCCCTTCACCTTTCCCAGCTTCACGTTTCTTTCCTGTTACTTGCCGTCCTCCTACATACTGCGGATGGGCAGAAATTTTTGCCCTTTTCCCCCATCCACTGCTGGAACCCCAGTTACAATTCAAAAACCTGGCTAGCCCATTGTAGGCTTTTGATAAAAAGTGTAGAATGAAAGAATGCGAGAATGCAAAATATTTAAAATGGTGTAGTAGGTACTCGGTGAAGTTGATTGTTATTATTTAGCTGATCATTTCAGCCACAGAGCTAGGAGGTGTTCTAAACCCTTCCTTCTTTCCCCTCCCACTCCCATATTTAAATAGTCACAGATCTCTACAGTATCCATCTTAGCTTACCCCTCATTCCTCACCTGGATTATTGTTACAGGCTCTACACTGAATCCTGTCCTTCCCACGCCCCCCACCCTTTTTTTTTCGGAACACAACTACTAGAATTTTGAAATCACAAATCTGACCATGTCAATCTCCTCCTTAAAATTCTACAGTGGCTCCCTGGACCTGACAGGATTAAGGTTTACCCTCTTTCACTTAGTACACAAATCCTTTCCTGATCCCACTCTGACCCCCATTTCCAGCCTCTTTTCCTGAGATTCTTCCTTATGCCCTTTGCTCCAACCAAGCACAGGCACTTGGCTCCCTGGAGAGTAATGCTCTTGGACACCCCCTTGCTTTTGTATCTGCCGTCCTTGTTGCTGTCACGACTTTCTTCCTCTCTCTTTGTAAAATCCAACGAATCATACTCATCTTTCCCATCTTGTCTCAAGACCAAGGGACTCCAGAAATTCTTCCTGGACCTCTGAGTCTGACGTAGATGACACTTCTCAGGGCTACATGACTACAGTCCTGCAGTGGGAAAGGTGGTGCGCTAGTGTGCCTCCCCCACCGGCGAACCTGGAGGGTAGCAGTGGTGTCACGCCGCTCTTACACCTCTGTGCCAGCGCAGCAATGAGGGGGCAGAAGTATGTGCTGAAGGAGTGATGCTTGTGAGCCAGCAGGTTAAGACGCTGCTACCTTCCTGAGGCTGCCTTGTCTAGAAGAGGTGAGGCAGTGTGGAAGGTGGGAAGCAAGACATTCGCACAAAGGGCTTTTAGACTTGGTCCTCTCTGGGGGTTGGAGAGTAACAGCTTCAGAGACAAACGGGAATGGGCTGAGCTCTTTAGAACAGCAACAATAGGATAACCATGGCTTTTTTTTTTTTTCCCCCACTCTCGATTTTGAAAAAAAATTTCTGATATTTTCTTTGTGGATTTCCTTTCTATTATCCCTTAGTATTTAACACAGTCTAATGGAAAATTCCGGCCTGCCTTAGCTGTTCTAAAGGAATCCATGAGAAACAGTTTGGGTCTGTGACTGAGCTGGAGTATTAAATGGGTAGCCATGTTCTTCCTGGTGAGGACAGCAATAATCTTTTCCACAGAGATGAATTTTAAGTGCTCTATCACCTTGGAGGGCTTAAGCTTTCTCTCTCTACTTTCACAAAGAAGAAGATAAAATTGACAGTATGCAGGTCTTCCCCACGCACCGATTCCCTTTCCTGAGCTGAGGTCTTGAGTGTTCTCTCTTATGAGAGGGCTTTCCTGACCACCCCACCCCCCTCACACGCCAATCCCCACCAGAAGCTTAGCCAATGCTTGAAATGCGAGCGTCTTCTGATTGGTTGTCCAGACATAAAAAGGCATTCAGATTGGTCAATGCCGAGGTGGATGGGGTGGGTAAGGAGTGGGAGGGTAGAGATGCAGAGGTGAGAAAGACTCCCTCTTCTCTGAGCCCCACACAAAGGCAGGTACGGCCCTGAACACATTACTCAGCTGGGAGAACCTCATTCTTTTGAAATAAGTTGTTGTAAGAAATGGGCAAATACTTAAGCAACAGTTGGAGTGTTTGTAATTACAACTTCCACTGATGAATTTAAGATGGTATGAGGGTGACAGAGGACATTGACTCAGAACAGAGTGTGAAGACTCTGGTGATAGAAAGCAATCTGTTCAAGGCCAGGTCTTGGAGGGCATGGAACACAGAAATAAAACCAAGCAAGCGAAATGGATAAATAATGGAGAGAGGCAATAAAACCACCTTACAATCACTGGGACAATACCATATTAATAAATCATGAAAGACAGCTAGGGGAGGCTGAAGATGATGGAAGGGACTCTCTCAGAATAGCCAGTGATGATGGGGAAAATGAAGATCTCAGAGGCGAGGTACAAGTAGCAAAAATAAAGTATGATAGACCCGAACCTGCCCTTTGTTTTACATCCATGTAGAGCACATCTATATAGTTTCCTTCCTTTAAAAGTATCAGCCGTTCCTATAAATATTCATCTTCACGTAGCTAGAGAAGAATGATTTTAAACTCATAAAATTTTAGTGCTGGGGCTTAGAGCTGTCTCTTCCAAACCCCCGCTGGATTACAGAGGAGGATGCTGGGGTCCAGGGAGGGAAGGTGATTTGTGCAGCAAGATCACACTCTCCCACCGTGCCTGATTCCTCTTTCCATGACACTAGGAGTTCCCAGGTTTCTAAAGTAAAAAGACTCCATTTTTAATGTCAAATATGTTGAACGTTCTTACCTGATCAAAGTTATGCTGTTAGTATCTACTGATTACGGAATGCATATGCAGTAATGATCAAAGTCTACGAGGAATTCAATAACACTTAATAAAGTACACTGCATTGTATTAGTCACAACAGCATGCACATACATTTGAAAATGCACAGTGTATCCATAGCTTCAGCTTCTAGGCATCTTGGTGCTCAAATGGTTCATAATCCCGAGGCCTCCCAGGGCTGGCAGCATCCAGGTTGGAACAGGGCCCTGCCCAGGATGAGCTAGCTCTTTCCAAACCAAGAACGGACAGAAATAATTCCATCTCTTAATCTCACAAAACAAACTGAGGGTTGCCAGGGGGAGGGGGTTTGGGAGAAGGGGTTGGGATTATGGACATTGGGGAGGGCATGTGATTTGGTGAGTGCTGTGAAGTGTGTAAACCTGGTGATTCACAGACCTGTACCCCTGGGGATAAAAATATATGTTTATAAAAAATAAAAAAATTAAAAAAAAAAAGAATAAAGGAGGTAGCCAATGAAATCAAGTATTTTATTTTGAAAGGAATTTCATAAGGACTTTGTGTAATTTCAGACCACAGAAGAAGAGGGTCATATTCTGGGAGTTTGGCCAAGGGCTTTGGTCTTGGCCGGATTATCATATCGGCAAGCGAATTGAAAGGGAAGCAGAACAGAGGGGCAAGGGTTGTTTTTCTATCTTTATAGGTAGGGAAGACACTTGTTCTGAAGTTGGAGGAACTCAAAGTATTACAACTCAGGCCTGGGAATTAGAGGACAGTTGGTGGGAGGTCAGGGGAGAAGACTGAGGGCCACAGTGGTCCCCAGACCAAGAGATTGCTGATTCTGGTGGGTCTGTGGGTCACACAGGTAGGGATACCCCTGGGGGAGATCTGGGTCAGTTACCATTTATTGAACACCTACTGTGTACTAGGGCGCTCTGCTAGGGGAAATCACACCCACCATTTCATTTAATGGCAGTCCTTCAAAGTAGAGGCTATTATCCCTGATTTATGGTCTAGGAAAGAAAGGCTAAGAGAGGCTTTGTAAGAGGCTTTGTAACTCCTCTAAGGTCTTAGGGCTGGAATTGGAAACACATAGCTTGATTCCGAAGTGCCTTCTCCTAGCCACAACTTTAACAAGCAAGAATGTAGCAAGCCATCTTAAGGTCCAAAAGAGATAATCCATGTAAAGTACTTAACACTGTGTCTGGGCTTCTTAAACTGGTTTATTACATGGTGATGATGATTATCATTATTTCCAACATTATTACTTTGGAAGTGCAAATCATACAAAAAGGTTGAAAACAGTGGGGTGTTGGAAGAATATTAGAGTGTGAAATCTCCTAAAATGGGGTCAAAAAATTAGAATTGTGGCCCTGGTTTAGAGGGTTCAGAAAGCTCTTCCCATCTCGGTGTAATGACAATGAGCCTGGAGATGTGGCCAGGGTACACAGGATGGGTGTGGACTTTCTTTTCTTTTCTTTTCTTTTCTTTTCTTTTCTTTTCTTTTCTTTTCTTTTCTTTCTTTCTTTCTTTCTTTTTTTGATAGAGAGAGAGTGAGAGAGAGCACATGTGCATGCATGAATGGGAGGTGGGAGGGGCAGAGACAGAGGGAGAGAGAACCTCAAGCAGGCTCCACACTCAGCTCGGAGCCTGATGTGGGGCTTGATTCTGTGATCCTTAGATCATGACCTGAGAAGAAACCAAGAGTTGGATGCTTAACTGACTGAGCGATGCCCCTGGATGTGGACTTTGATGATGGCCAGGGATGATCAGGCTGCCCCCATTAGGAACGACAAGTACTGCCACCAATGTAGGGAGCAAACCCCGAGACAGGCAAAATATGGCATGGAAAGGAGGAGGGGGAGGGATTTGGGGAGCCAGCAGATTATTTCATCACCATTTACTTTCATTTATTGTTACCCATTTCCTGGTATTCAGGTGCCTGTGAGGGGGACATATGCCTGCAAATGATATCATAATAGAAAAGTATAGGTATGGCTGTGATCCAAAAGAGCTGATCTTCACTGGTGGGAAGAGTTTGAGTAACCATTAGACCTTGTCCGTCTACTCACTGAATCAGGAGCAGCCCTTTGGAGCAGTTATTCAAAAATCTCTGTTTTGAAAACCACGGTTCACTTCAACCAGGGTTCTGCCATGGTATCGAAGAAAGAAGGCATGGTTTGGTGGTTGGAATTTTCAAAAATTGTACGTTTCATTTTAGAGAATTAAAACTGCATAGACGTAACAAAAATAACTCTCTTTAAAATTTCAAGGAGAGCTTTAAAAACCTCCCACCCAATTGAGTTTATTCATTCTGCAGGGAGAAAACGTCTTTTGCGGAGAACAGTTTAATCCATGAACCTGGCTGTTACAGCCCCAGTTTGAGGATAAGATTTTTCTACTTAATTTGACCGAATGATTGAACAGACTTCATGGAATTTGGCAAAGTTTCTCCTAGAAGTTGTCATTTTTAATTTTTGTTAACTGAAAACAGGGAAGTATATACGACAATATCCACCAGAGGGAATTCATTGTTTGCAGTAATTGGCTAATTTGAGAAGGTTCAGGTGGTATGTTCTTCCAGAAATTGCTCAAAATTGAGGCTGGTCTATCCTTAAAAAGCTTGATGGGATGGGAAATATAGCATTTTGAAGACCTTTTTGGTACACTGTATCCAAGGTTTATTGTGAGAGGGAGGAGGTATGTTAACACATTGGTATTTTCAGGCGACATCAACACCAATTGTCTGGAGAATGACAAGGCTCAGCATATCAAGAGATTGGTCTTCCGATGGCAGAACTCCCAAGCAGAAATGCATCCTAATGGAAACAAATGAGTGTTAATAACATAAATAGTCTGGGACAGGCACTCCACAATAAATGGGGCTATTACAAAGCCTGATCAGGATGTCAGACTGGTGAGAGCAGAAAATGTTTCTAATGCTTCCACATCATACTGAGGAAGGGAAACTGACCCAAGGAGGAGTTTGCTGTGGGGAAGAATTTGTGCGTTTTTCTCACAAGCCAAAATCCTTAAGACTTTGTCAGTCTGGGGTCTTCTGTGTAGACCAAAGCTTCTCCCATGACTCAGCTTCCTCTCAGCCATGAGATCATTGCAGACATCAAGTACTCTGGGCTCGTGTTGCCTGGAACGCCTGGTTGGTGTCCCCCATAAGGAGCCCCAGACCTGCCAGTAGCTCTGATGAGACACTTCCCTCTTCTGGAAGAATCTTAACAGACATTGGGATTACTGTCTGTGATGATTAATTTTGCATATGAACTTGACTGAATCACAGATGTTTGGTCAGACATTATTCTAGGTGTGTCTGTCAGGGTGGTTTTGGATAAGGTTAACATTTGAATTGATAGAATGCATAAAGCAGATTGTCCTCCCTAAAGTTGGTGGACTTTACCCACTCAACCAAAGAACTGCATAGCCCTAAAGACTGACCTTCTGTTGAGCAAGAAAGAATTCTTCTTGCTTGACTGTCTTCAAACTGGAATATTGACTTTTCCATGCCTTTGGACTCGAATAGAAACATCAACACTTCCTGGGTCTTGAGCCTGTGGCCTTCAGATTGGAATTTCCACTAGTGGCTCTCCTAGATTTCTGACTTGCTGACTCATTCCATAGGTCTTGGAACTTCCCAGCCTCCATAATGGCATAAGCCATTTCCTTATATGAATCTCTTTCTCTGCGTATGTATACCTCACATGCTGTTTGTTCTGCTTCTTTGAAGAACTTCAACAAATTGATCATCCAGGTCTCCTTTCTTGTTTTGGGAGTTTCCCAGTGTATCCGTCATGAGATCATGAGATCATGACCCGAGCTGAAGGCAGAGGCTTAATCCACTGAGCCACTGAGCCACCCAGGTGCTCCAGTTCTTAAAATTTTAATTGCTGAATCAGAGTCCAGTTGACCCTTGAGCCACATGAGGATTAGGGGCACTGACCATGGTGCAACCAAAAAATCCATGTGTAACTTTTGACTCCCCAAGAACTTCACTATTAATAGCCTACTGTTGACCAGAAGCCTTACCGATAACATCAATGGTAGATGAGCACATACTTTGGATGTTATATGTGTTCTACACTGTATTCTTGCAATAAAAGAAGATGTTATTAAGAAAATGGCAAGGAAGAGAAACGCTGTTTATAGTGCTGTGCTGTATTTATCGAAAAAAATCCTCGTAGAAGCGGACAAATGCAGTTCAAAGCTAGATTGTTCAAGGGTCAACCGTATAGGCACATTTTAAATGACAAAGGATAGTAAGACCTCGCCCTCCAAAGAAGCTCCTCAGTTTGTTTCCCCTGACAGTGAATGGAATCACTGTTTCTCCTCACCGCACCCAGACCCAGTACCGTTCTACTGACCGCATATCAGTGTATCATGCAACACATCATGATTGATTTAATCGGACTCCATTGTTGAACCCTTAGGTTGTTTCCTTCTTCCCCCTGTTATAAACAAGACTGTGGTGAACATTCTGGTAGATAAATCTTTTCACACATTTATGATTACTTCCTAAGGATAAATTCCTAGAAGTAGATTTCTGAGTCACCGGATTTACACATTTTAAAGGGTTTTGAATATATAATACCAAATTATTCCTCAGAAAAATTATACCAGATTACTCAAATGCAAGGTTTACAAAAAACTTCATTACAGAAAATTTCTAAAATATAAAAAGAATAGAGACTATGATGGCGTTTCCCTGAATATAGCTATCACTCAGATTCAATAATGACCAATTTATGGCCCATCCGTTTCGTTTCCAGTTTCCCAGTTCGGTTTGATTTTTTTGAATTAGATCCCAGGGGAACATTTCCTGTGTACCTTCCTTAGAGCAGTTGAAGATTCAGAAGACAAATAGAAGTTCCCTCCTTTTCAGAGGGGGCCCTGGTATGAATCTTGTGTGATCACAACCCAGAGACCCTGGTCAGAGGAGGGACCTATGGGAAGTTCAGATGTCTTGAGTTTTCCCCCCGTCCCAGTGGAGACAATGGTCCTGCAGGGAAAGACCAGTCCAGCCCACTCCTGAGTGTTCCTAGGGTTTCCAGAGTCTCGAGTCCCCAGCCGTGTCACTCTTCATTTGAGTAAAACGAGGTAGATAACATAATCCATCAGTGGCTCTTATAAGAGCAAATACTGTGATTTGTGTTTACAGTGATTGCAGCTGAGTAAGAAGCCTTTCTTTGGCCTCTGCTGAAAATTTCCAGGCTGATTGAATTTTGTAATACTAGTTGGTCGCATTGCATCAACAACAAGTCAGCACAATCTTGGGACAGAAATACCAGTGATTTCCTTTAATCAGAAAGTACAGCAACAGCCCAGTTTCTTCCCAGCTCTGGGCCCACATTACGCAGGAGGGCACCAGGAAACAAACAGCTCTATGGCTGAGGCGTTCTCTGCGGGGGGGAGGAGAGAGGGAACTCGAAGAGTCAGCCAGTCGGCAGATAAAGAGCAGGAGGAGACCTGTCTTCTGGACCAGAGTCATAAGTGGAAGGAAGAGGAATACTCAAAGCTCATTTCAAAATGTCAGACTCCGAGCACCCTCGAGTTTGCGGCAGGTGTTCCTAAGATAATGTATGGGTTCCAGAGGTCATCTAGCCTTGATTTAAATAGTCCACATGGTGACTTTGGGTTATCAGTGTGCAAAGGAAAGGCCACAGGCTTTGAGGCAAACAGGACTGGGTTTGAATCAAATGCCGGCATTTAACTGCTGAGCAACTTTGGGCAAGTCACTCGTTCATTTGTTCATTTACTCACTCAGCAAAAGTGTTTCGAGCCCCTGATGGGTCCCAGATGCTGTGCCTGGCACTAACAACCTCATGGTGAAAGGCATTGTTTGTTTGTTTGTTTGTTTTTTGTCTATCAGGAGTTTATGGTCCAGTGGGGGGCAACGCTATGCTGTGCTAAGGGTGAAAACAGAGTGACAGGGAGCATGGAGGAAAGAGGTCAGGGGTGTGTCTCCCTGAAGAAAGCGACACCTCAGCTGGAATCAGAGAACCAGGGGGAGTATGCCATGATGGGGGGAGGTAATTAGGGGATCCACATTTGTGCCTAAGAGGATTCCAGATAGAAGGAATGGCTTCCAAAGATTTGGAGCTGGAAATATACAGCACACTCATGGAATTAAAGCTGTCAGTAGTAGCTGGAGTAGACAGGAGTGGCAGGGTGACACCAACGAGGCGGCAAGGGCCAGATCTTGAAGGGACATCCAAGGGGTTGAAGACGAGTCAGGAGAGTATAGAGCGACTAGCCAGGCTAAGTGACTGAGAAAGATCCCTGGCTTCGGTGCAGGATGGATTGGAGAGGATCACTGTCAGGAGGTGGTTGTTGGGTGCTCGGACCAGTGCAGTGGCACAGGCTGGTGAGCCAAGGGTGGTGCCGTGAGCCATCCCATGGGCAAATGACTGGATTTGGTGGTTGTGGGACATGGTAGGGAAAGGGAAGAGGGAGCCGGGGGTGATTGCCTGGCTTCTGCCTTGGCCTCCGGTGGGTGATGGTGCCATTCACAGAGACAGGGACTGTCACTGGAGGTGGTATGGGGCAAGATGGGGATTTGTGCTGGGTTTGAGGCGGAAGTGTTTCCGTTGGCACTCGTGCAATTGGAAGGATGACAGAACAGATTCAGAGTTGTCAGCACACGGAGGATTGTTGAAACCTCACGAGCAGAGCTGATCTCCAGGAAGAGTAGTTTGTCAGGAAAGAGAAAAAATGTCCTCATTGGTGAGATGGCTAAGGTCCGAGATGCAAAACAAGTGCTCACAGATCACGTGCCTAGGAGAGTGACTGGCACAAGGTAGGGTGGCTGTGGATGGAAAGGCCCCTCTCTCCATCTCCCTGGGGTGCGATGGAGCCAACGTGTCCCACCTCAGGGCCATTTTTCACAATCTTGCCTGCTCTCATTCTTCTTAACCGCCTCTCCTTTTGATTTAATAACAGCTCTGAAAACCCGAGCCTGCCCTCCTTCCCTACCTATATCCCAGAAAACGAAAACGGGCCACTTAAGACACATGCCCTGACCTCAATCCCACAGCATTCAGCCTTGTCCCAGACAAGCAGGATTTGAGTCAGAGACCAAGGCTGTGTGCCCCTGGGGAATCTTAAAGCCATGGTTTGCTTCATGATACAGAGGAGAGAAATCTGGTCAGGAAACTCCAGAAAACCATTTCTTGGCCATCTGTCTCCCCCTGACTGGCAGCCAGAGATGGCTTACCAAGTCGTGTTCGGCAGCTCGGCAGCTCAGCTGGAAAGGAAGCTGAGCCAAGGTGCCAGGGTGCCTGCTGTGGCTTTGGTGACGGCAACCCGCTGGCGGGCTGCTCCCGGGGTCGGTGGGAACAGACTCCCAGAACAGGAGACCCAGCTCCCAGAGCTGTCCCAGCTAGTTCATGATTGGAATGAACCTTCCATCCGTCGGGATGTGGTTGGGCGGTCCTGACAGCCAGACCGAGTCCGGTGAAAGGTGGACTGAGCTGGTTCTGCCTTGTTGACTCAACCCTGGTTGGAAAGGAAAGGTGAGCAGAACAGACTCTTCTCCGCTGCTGGAGGAGCCACAGAGAGACTCCTCTGTGCCCAGCTGCCCCCGCCCTCCACACAGGAGTTAACTACTTCTCCTTGGAGTCTATTGAAAAGCAGCAGACTCAAAGGATGCCTGAATCAGTGAACTGTGCTTTTAAGTGCAGGGAAAGGAAAGAAGAGAACAGACAAGTGGTACTCTCCAGGAGAGGCAAAATGTTTGTATTTAGAAGAAAAAAGCCTTTCTGACTTCTTCCTTGCCACTTTGGCCTTTTCAGCACCCAGGCTATGGCACTGCAGATTCCCTTCTCTGCAGAGCCCTTGCCTTTGATTTAGAACGATGTGGAGAAGGCAGGCACCCCGCCACGTATCTAGCCAGACCATTTTTCATTACGTACAGTAAGGGGTGATTTTGGCCGAGTCAGAACTCAGCTATGGCAAGTGTTCTTATCCCTCTCTATCTCCTTGTATCCATTCATGTGCCTGGGGCTTGTATTTCTGTAGATGGAGGAGGAAGAAATCAGGCGGTTCACGCATCTGTCTTTCACCTGTATCCCCTGGCCTGGGTTTGGTCGCTACAGGGATAAGGATCTGGAACTGATGGAGTTATTTTCATGGAAGGCTCTGCAGGATTCTTGGCATAAGCTGGGATGTGTTAGGACCCAAGTGACAAAGTGTGATCTTGGGAATAGGAAGAGACCATTCTCCTCCCTCTGCATAGATCTCAGTGCTCGAGCTGAGGGCTGGTGGCCTTGGAAGCCTTCTTCAAGTGGTTTACGGGGAGAGTGAAAGCTAGAAGAAATAGGACCCTGTGTTATACTTGTAGACTGAGAGGCTGTGGGTTCCTTAGGAGAATTTGTGTAGGTAGAGTGTCAGCGTTACTCTTTCTTGCCACTTCTCTGGCTCCAAATGAACTTAGCAATGACTGACCAGGACACACTCTGCGAGATGTAGGGATTCTTAACCAAGGAGAGGACCCAGACCCCTGCTGCCTCTAGGGGAGGTCTCAGGATGTAGGGCGAGGGTAGGAGAGGAGAGGCTTGAAACTGGGAGTGGGATCAGTCTGGAGCAGATGGAAAAGAGGACGGAAGAAGACATGGTCCCAGGTGGTTACTTTTTTTTTTTTTTAAGGATTTTATTTATTTACTTATTTGACAGACAGAGATCACAAGTAGGCAGAGAGGCAGGCAGAGAGAGAGGGGGAAGCAGGCTCCCCACTGAGCAGAGAGCCCGATGTGGGGCTCAATCCCAGGACCCTAAGATCAGGGACCGAGCCGAAGGCTTAACCCACTGAGCCACCCAGGTGGCCCCAGCTGGTTCCTTTGAGCAGCAAGTGTTGGCCTTAACAGAATCTATTTTCTTTCCAGCAGAGCTAATTGACATGGACGAATGCATTAGCTTCCAAGGAGAAATCAGCAAAGCTAAAAATTCTATCTCCAGAAAGTGCTTCTTATATCCCAGAATTTCAATTCTGTGAGAGTTGATACAGATTCTAGCTTAGGGACCCAAATATTCTAAGAAGAAAAAAAAAACCCAAAACAACAAGACCTAAAGATCAACAATTCCAAGGTATGCCGAAGCCCCTTTAATAGTAACTCCCTATGCATGGTCCAGATGCCACCTGGGTGAGAAGCTCTTGGCGTGCTGGTTACAAATGAAATTCCTTGGTCCCACCCAAGCCCACTGAATTGTATTCCCTTGGGAGGGGACTGGTCATCTATTTTTATGACAAGAACCCGAAAAATTGCTGTGCACACTAGAAATTAAGAATACTTCGTCTTGGGGCCCGTGGCTGGTTCAGTCAGTAGAACATGTGGCTCTTGATCTCAGGGTCGTGGTTTGGAGCCCCACATTGGGTACAGAGCTCACACGCACACACACAACTTTTTCTATACCTGCTCTGTTTAATACAGCAGCCACTAACCACTGGTGACTATTTAAATTAATTAAAATAAAATAAAATGTAAAAATTCACTTTCTCATTCATGTTAGCCATATTCCAAGTGCCCAGCAGTCCCAAGTGGCTAGAGGCGACTGTACTGGACGGTGCAGAACATTTCCATCATCACAGAGTTCTACTGGATGGAGTTCGCTGGAAGGAACATTGTAAATATGATTTAGGAGATTACAAATATCGTTATGCGAATACATGAAATTTAATAATTTATTCTACAAAAATGCTGTTTGCTCCCGAAGAGTGAGATTTGCATTGGCTGGCATCTGTGAGAATACAGCTGTCCCTGCAGGTCACCTCTTTCCTGCCTTTTGGCTGGGCCATACAGAGCCTCTGTAGGAATTAGGTGAGCATAGCCAAATACACTGGCTTAATACACCTCTAGGTATATATGGTGTCATAATCACCCTTCAGTGGAACAATGGAGTCTTTGTGCAAAGTAGAAGCCTCCCACTGCTCTGGGCTGATGCAAACCTGGGCCAGTTGTATTCAGACCCCACTTGCCTCCTCTGCCAGACACTTTTACACAGTGCACAACATATACAACCTTATGCAGCAGCCCTGAGTGGGGAGCAACTTTAATTGGGATTGCAGATTTCTCTGTCCGAAAACTGCAAAACTTTAGTGTCCTATTTTAAAGCACCTGTTAAGGCTGTGTCCTGTGCTGGGCACCAGGGACCCAAGAGGTTGCTGCCCTCAAGTTGTTCACAGTTGAGCTGGGAAGGGGCACTCAAGACAACATCCAATGCAGCATGGGAGGGGCAGTGATGGAGGGATGGCTTTCTTCAGGGAAGTTAACCATTTTGGAGAAGGCAGGGACATCTTCC
This sequence comes from Mustela lutreola, assembly GCF_030435805.1. NCBI lineage: Eukaryota > Metazoa > Chordata > Mammalia > Carnivora > Mustelidae > Mustela > Mustela lutreola. Next base: position 97,727,660 of record NC_081299.1, on the reverse strand, counting down.
TGGATGTCTGAAATGATACAGAAAGAAGACCAGGAGCCAAGTGAACTGGGCGGGGAAAGGCAGTGTGGCAGAGCGACAATGGAACTGAAGGTAAGAGAGAAGTGGCATGGTGTTTGGGGGCCACATGTCCAAGCTGGAGTTGCAGAAGCCGAAGGTCCAAATCAAAGAACTGGAGGTGAATGAGAGAGTCAGGCAGAGGCTGGAGTGGGAGCTGCACAGCTGGGACTTTGTCCTGCTTCAAACGGGGAATTGTGGGAAGGCTTTCAGCTGCTCCAATTGTCACTTTAAATAGATTGTTTTGAAAAATGTATCAGAAGTAATAATATATTTGTAGGTTGTATTTTCTCTAATTACATTTGATCCTCACAAAACTCCCTAGAGGAGCAAATTAGGCAGTATTTATCATTTCACAGCGGTGGAACACTTTACAGAGAGAAGACGCCGTTTGCCCGTGGGTCACATGACCCCTGTCAAGCATTGGAAAAAATTTTTTAATTATTGTATCATTAATATTTCCTAATTATAAAAGCAGTATGTGTTCATGAGAAAAACTGGGAAACTATATAAAGCTATAAAGAAAATAAAATTCACCCATAGATCCACATTCACTATTACCATTTTATCGTGTTAAATTTCTGTCACAAATGCACACAGAATACCATTAATACCACAAATATAAATTTCATGTCTATCTATAGGATGTGTAGATATTACACATCCTATACATGTTCTTTCACTGTACAGTTTATCAAAAGCAATTTTACATGTTTTTAGATAGTTTTAGAAGATTTTCAATGGCCACATATATTGATAGTTCTTTAATACCTCGCTCTCGGGGGCGTCTGAGTGGCTCAGTGGGTTAAGCCTCTGCCTTCAGCTCAGGTCATGATGTCGGGGTCCTGGGATCGAGCCATGCATGGGGCTCTCTGGGAGCCTGCTTCCCTCTCTCTCTCTGCCTGCCTCTCTGCCTACTTGTGATCTGTCAAATAAATTTTAAAAAATATTTAAAAAAAATACCTTGCTCTTGGAGGTTTTTAGATTGCTTTTGATTTTTTTTCCCACCTATAAATATTCTTTAAGGAACATTACTATTACCTTATCCAAGGGATAAGATAAAAATTACTATATTGGGCCGCCTGGGTGGCTCAGTCAGTTAAGCGTCTGCCTTCAGCTCAGGTCATGATCTTGGGGTCCTAGAATCGAGTCCAGCATGGGGCTCCTTGCTCTGCGGGGAGCCTGCTTCTCCCTCTGCCTGCTGCTCCCCCTGCTTGTGCTCTCTCTCTTTCAAATAAACAAATAAATAAAATCTTTAAAACAAATTGTGGCTCCAGAGTATGACCCCTTTTAAAGCGTTTGGTACCTGTTGCAAACCGACTTTCAGAAAGGCTGTGGCAGTTTGCAGTCCTGTCGCTGGGCTTGACAGTGTCCCCCTTACCCGAGGGTCATCGCGGGGCAGTCTCTCCGACTTAACTCAGCTTGTGCAGGCGCTTGCACTGTCGTGGCCGAGATGCTCCAGAAGAAGAGCACGAGGGACACAAGCGTAGGTGCACAAGTGTACCTGAGGATCTGCTGTCTGGGGGCAAGGCCGCCAAGCGCCTCGTTAGGCTGGAAGCAGGGATGGAAAGGAGATCATTAGAGCGCCCCCACCTGGTCAGGACTTTAATGGGGCACGCGTGGTACAAGACAAGAGGATACAGGACGAACTTTGCCTTTCCTTTCACAGGCATTCAGTGACAAGTTAGACTTCTGCTCACCATCTTCCCAAAGCCAGGCTCCCTTAGCTCTTGGCGCTTCGTGAGGGGAGTTTTAAAGCTTTGGATCAACATAGGAAACAGAGATTTGTGTTCAGAGATGGAGAAAAGCTCTTTTTACCAACAAATCCTGTGATACGAAATCCATCCATCTGATCACAAATCCCGTTTAAAGTGATTTTAACAGACTTGAGGATGTGTTCGAACACAGCATCTTACTTTGAATGAAGGAGAAAGTGTTGTTTCTAAGGAAAGGAAAAAAATTTGTCCTCAGCTGTGGCAAAGACACTCCCGGGCCTCTCCAGGTGTGCTGCGGCTGGGGTCTGATTCCAGCAAATGGATCGTGGGCCAGCAACATGCTGGCTGGGCGGCTCCCTTTCACAGCTCGAGTTCACAGGTGGAAATGCAAGCCCGAGAGAGAATAAGTGTCCCTCCAGAGCTGCCAGGAGCACTAGCAGAGACAGCGAGTCTTCGAGAGGTTCTTAGACCCTTACAGTTGCAAGGAGCTGAGAGGTGGCCTCATGAGAAGGTGGCAGGGTGACCATAGGCCAGCACGGGCCACCTCAGGGACGTTGGCAAGCAGAAAGGAAGTAGCTGGATCTCAATGAGTGTGCAGTCAGGGGCCCAGGCCTCTTCTCTGTCTCCCACTGGCCACTTCATTTTGTTTCCTCTCCCTTTCTGTTTCTTTCTACCGGTCTCTGTTTAATCATCCATCATGGGGCCGCAAAACCACCATCTTGTTCCCTAAGTCAGTGTAAGCGTTCAGTTCCAGGACTCTCCATCAAACTGACAACATTCTCTGCATCTCTCAAATCAAATTCCTGAAGAGGGATGTCCCAGATCTGTCTCTGGATCTCAGCCTGCAGGTCCAGTGACCACAGCTGGTCCCTGAGTCACAGGGGGTCATTCAGGGAACAGATGGGTCGCAAGGCATAGAGGGCTGTGTGTAGAATGTCTGAGGCATAAAAAAAAAGTTCAGGTTTCCTCTTTTAAGGCAGACTCACAATGCCTTGAGACAAACCTGGGATAAGATCAGAAAGGAAGAGACAGGGGGCAGGGCTCATCTGGGCTTGGGGTCAGAGCACCTGGGTTCAAATCCTGACTGGTCCTGCCTGGGAGCGGGGTCGGGGACCAGGGATTTCACATTTTGCTTTCCCAGCTCCTCATTTGGGAAAGGCCAATTTTGCTGCCCTGTCACAGAATAAAATTATACCATGCACATGAAAGTGAATTTTAAATTGCAAATCATAACCTTTTTAGAGTAGAAGTCAGGGGCTCTTAGTGGCTGTGATCTTTCTGGGCTCTCCAGAGAAGCAGAGTAAGACAGGTACGACTTGTTTGAGATCAAAGGAGTTTTCAAAATTCACAGCCACATGACCCTTTCACTCTCTTAAAAATTATGGAAGACCCCAAAGAGTTGTTTGTGTGGGGGGGTCACGGTTATTGACCATGTTCAAAGTTAAAACTAAGGCTTAAAAAGAAGTATTTGGTAATTCTTTGTAAGGAAATGACAACCCACTAAATGTTAACATAAGTCCATATTATTATTTTAAAGTAGTGACATTTTCCAAAACAAAAACATATCAAGTGAGAAGACTGGCATTGTTGCTACATTTTTGCAACAACTCTCTTTCATATCTGGCTTATCACATTCAGTCTGTTGGAATATGTGGTTTTGAAGTATATGAGGAAATCTGGCTTCCATACATGTGTAGTTGGAAATGAGAGAAATCTTTGAATAGCCTTTTCAGGTAATTATGGATTCTCTTTGATATCATACTCACTCGACAAGCAGTAGTTACTTAAAGCAAAGTTGCAATGTGGAATCTGAAATCGCATCAATGAATTTTCCATTCCTTGTTCCGTTACAATCCAGTGGTCTCTCTTGCAATCTAGAAGAATCTTTTACCAGTGCCTGATTTTGTGACATCATACATCAGTCACTCACAAAATTTTGGTTCGATGAGTTATTCAGATCTTCTAAACATTGACATATTTCCTTACAGGATATCAAAAAATTCCATTCATGAATTTTACCACCTGTGTCATCAGACAAGTCTTAGGAGATTGGGAAGCTGTCAAGCTTACAGTGGTGGATACAAAGTTTTCCAAAAATCTTAAATTATTTTGCTTCATAGCTTAAATTCTGTCTCTGGCAACAAATACTGTCAGTCGATTTCTCTGACGTGACAGGCTCACTTTGTTCATTTTAGAATACTTCTGCCAGATCCCCAAGTCTGAATTACCACATTTTGTCTGTCGGTGAGTCTTTGAAGCAAAATTGGTATTCCATCTTCTAAGAAAGGCTAGTTCAGCTCGAAGCTCAGACCCATCCCACAGTGCCTTCCGTCAACCATCGTGCTTTAGCGCCCTGCAGAACTGCTTTATGCGTCCTTCCCCATTTGTCACACCGAATATTAAAGTACATGTACTCAAGGGTCAGAAGCAATAAAATTAATCATTTTTACCGCTTCATTGAGAACATTCTTAAGTGAGAGGGACCACTGTGTGTGTATGCTGATCTCATCAACACAGTGATGAGGTAAATGACTTTTATCTCAGTATTTCCTTTAAAGATTTTATTTATTTATTTGAACGAGAGAAAGACAGAGACAGAGCATGAGTGGAGGGAGGGGCAGAAGGAGAGGGAGAAGCACAGTCCCTGCTGAGCAGGGAGCCCAACACAGGGCTCCATTCCAGGACCCTGAGATCATGACCTGAGCGGAAGGCAGATGCCTAACCGACTGAGCCACCCAGGTGCCCCTTTATCCCAGCATTGTTATGGAAATAGTTTTGACTTTTAAGACCTACTGAAAGAATCGCAGGACCCTCGGGTGTTCGTCACTTTTAGAACCACTGTTCCAAGACTTTCGGGTTGAAAGAAAGGACACATTTCCTTATTTTCTGTATGATATTAACTCTGGGTTGAGGAAGTCCGCTGTGCTTTCTTCTGGGATTCTTTCCTCTGCTCTTGGATCAGGCACAGAAAACAGGCCAGGCCCTTGGTCCTTCTTGGTTGCTGCTGACCTACTCCACCACCAGGCTTTCTGGGTCCATGCAGAGGCAGGTGGCTCTGTTGGCCCCTCCCCAACCGAGAGCCCACCTCAGCTGTGAGATCTTCCCCAGACTCTCCTGGCTCTGTCCTCACAGACCCTCGTGCCAAGTTTCTGCCTCCTCAAGGTGCCTGCCCTTATCACTCTAAAGTAGCAACTCTCCTTCTCTTTAGCAAGATCCTGTCTCCAACCATTTCCTGGATCAGGCCTCTCCCTTTTCAATCCTCTTAAAGTCTGAAACTTTCAAACATCCTCCTCGTCTCCAGCATTCTGGTATAATTCACTCAGGGGACTAAAACCACAAGGCTACAACCCCCAGACTGTGCATGAGTTTGACTACAAATGTTTCTGTTTTTTTAAAAAATTTGGATTAATTGCCTGTGTTTAAAAAATCAAGATATTCACAGACACCTGGGATGTCTGTCTTCTCCTGAGGCACTAGAGGGTCTGGCGATCTTAGGCCTGCATTGTCACATGGTGGCAGTTGGCTGAAGGGGAGAAAAATGGATCCGCCATGTTCTCAAAGAGCTACCATTTCCTGTTAACCCCACAGCAGCCTCCTTGACTCATTCTCACTCACTGGCCCGGCTTCAGAAAGATCTGAGTTTGTCCTCTCCGCCCAGCCCTTTGAGCGACAAAGGCGTTTTCAAGGTTTATCTCCTCCTACCTGGCAGACCAGGCACAAATTAGTCTCGGTGTTATGGCCAAGACAAAATTGGCTGAAAGGATTACTGTGTTGCTTTCAGCCCAGCTGAAGAGTGGAGCTTCTCCTTTCATTCAGGACTTTGCCTTATGTATCTCTTCATCTGGCTGTTGATTTGTATCCTTTAGTACCCTTCGTAATAAACGAATTGTCTAATGAGTAAAAAAAAAAAAAAAAAAAAAAAAAAAGAGTGGAGCTTCTCCCCAGCCATGCCGTTGCTGTTCCCATGCGGGCCCGTGTCCGTGCAGACGCTGCTGGAACCGGGTCTCACTTATTGACCCCATGCACACCAAGAAGGCACCTGGAGCTCCATGATTACCATTTTCACCTCCCCCCAATGACCTAGGCAAAACGAGGGGGACACCAACCCATGTCACAGCGGCTGCAGGGGAGAGGCCCTCAGGCGAGGAAACTGAAGTCCAACAAAGCCTAAAACGGCTTCCGCCAGCAGCTTCTTTCAGAACTTCACGCCCTTCTTACCAGCCTCTTGCAGCTGCCCTAGGAGAGAACAGACACCGAGTAAGAAGGACCCATGGAAACTGTGGTGCTGAGGTTTAAAACGGCGCATGTTTAGGTGAATCAGGGTGAGGTGCCTGTGGGAGGGGGGAAGCGGGAAGGGCGTGCAGGGTGGATTTTTCATTTCCTGATCCCTTCTTTCTTAAAACTTGAGCTGTTTACTTATTTTTTTTTAAAGAATTATTTATTCATTTACTTGACAGAGAGAGAAATCACAAGTAGGCAGACAGAGAGGAGGAAGCAGGCTCCCTGCTGAGCAGAGACGCCCTCCCCAACTTGGGCCTCGATCTCAGGACCCTGAGACCATGACCTGAGCCAAAGGCAGAGGCTTAACCCACTGAGCCATCCAGGCACCCTTGAGCTATTTATTTATCTTATTTGAGAGAGAGGGAAAGTAAGCATGAGTGAGGGGAGGGGCAGAGGGAGAGGGAGAGAATCTCAAACAGACTGTGCAGTGAGCACAGCGCCTGACACCGGGCTCGATCTTGTGATCCCGAGATCACAACCTGAGTAGAAATCAAGAGTCAGATGCTTAACTGACTGAGCCACCTGGGCGCCCCCCTGGTTCCTTCTTGAGAAATAGATTGATAACCAGGGAGAGAACTCTCCCACTCCTGCATAGTGCTGGCTCTTCAGTACGGCAAACCAATGGGAATAAGCTACGGGAAACTCCAGTAACAACGAGGCAGAGCTTCTCCAGCTGGAGTTTGTAGAGGACTCAGAGTGCTGCCTCCTTGAGGGCTGTTGGATCCCCATCACACAGTCTGTGACATTCTTTGGAGCACTGTTGGATGGCCACAGATCAGCTCATGCAAAGCTCCTAAGAGGAAACCCAGAGAGTCCTTGGCTGAGTGCAGCCAAAGATAAGGATGTTAGGTAGCTGGTCTTGATGAGTGTAGAACATGGGCTGGAAATAAATGTTGACTTACCAACTGGGTGCCCCGTGTAGGTCACCCCAACCCTGGCTGAGTGTGTCATATTTTGAGCCTCCTCAACACCAATGGTCCCTCTTGGTGTAAGTGGTCTGGATGATTCAGGTGAGTTTCCGGGGGAGGGGGTGCCATTTTGGCCAGTTCTTCTCTGGGCGAAAGCAGGGCCCATTTGTGTACTATGTTCATTGTCTTGGTGAAACCACGGAGTGTTTGTGTCATGGGCTCCTTTCATGGTCTGTGACAGGGTCAGCACCAGAGCTCAGACCTGACAGGCCATGAAAGGAGGAAGCTGAGGGAAACTGGAGGGGGGTGTATGGGGAGTAGTTCAAACTCAGCATCACTGTTGCTTTTTCTCTCTTCTTTTGTATAAAAAGATCAATCTCATGTCTAATTCATTTGAAAATTCCCCACTTCTCTGTGTGTGTTTTTGGTAAAAATAGAAGTCTCTGAGGATTGCAGGCTCCTGCTGAATTTTATGAGCAACTTTCAAGGCTTGCTAACCAGGTTCCTCTAATCTTTCCTTGAGTGAATTAAGCACCAGTGGGAGGCTTGCTTTCCGGGTGACTGGTTTGAGTAAGAGACTTCCAGGGTGGGGGGTAGAAGGCTTTTAAGGTCATTTAATCAACTTGCAGAACATGGAAAACACAAGAGAGTGGACAGGTTGGCAGGAAGTTGGCCTCATCACCTCTGCTCCCATCCTGTTCCCCCTTCCCCCCCCCCTCCTGCCTCGTCTCTTCTGCCTCCCTCCCTCCTCTTACCTCCCGCCTCCCATCCCTCCTCGACTCTCTCTCCCTCCCTCTCTCCACCCTGGAACCTTCCTACCATCCTCTCCCTCCCTCCCTCCCACCTTCCTCTTCCTTTCCCAGCTCCCTCCCTCCTTCCTTCCTCACTGCTCTCTTCCTAATCCCGGCCGGCCCTCACCAAGTCAGCAGCAGACTCCCAGCTCACCTCCGTGCTGGCAGCCTTGCCCTTGTCCAAGCCAGGGAGTGCTCTCCAAAGGACAAATGTGATCGGATTTCCCGCTGGCTTAAAAAATTTTTTTTTAAAGGTTTTATTTATTTATTTGACAGAGAGAGAGACAGAGATCCCAAGCAGGCAGAGAGGCAGGCAGAGGCAGAGAGAGAAGCAGGCTCCCCGCTGAGCAAGGAGCCTGATGCGATGGGGGGCTCCCTGATCATGACCTGAGCCGAAGGCAGCGGCTTAACCCACTGAGCCACCCAGGCGCCCCCATGCTGGCTTTAAACCTTGAGTGCTTCTCTGGTTCAAAACATTAAAAAATGTTAGAAGTCAGGATATACATTACCTTTGAGGAGGAGAGTGGGGTGGGTGATGGAGAAGGCAGGCTTCTGGAGGGCTGGCAAGGCTTGATTTCTTATACCGTATGGTAGTGACACGATAGTCACATTGTGATAATTTATTGAGCTGTGCCATGATGATGTGTGCCCTTTTCCATACACGAGTTGTGCTACTATAAATTTTTTAAAAAATTGAATCAGTGTTTAAGATCACTCTCCTGTGCTTTCCAAGGCGGGGGTGAATGACTTTAAACACTGGGGAAGGGGGCTATAGTGATTGTTGAAGGGGGTCATTGGAACTTGTGGCAGCTTTGAAGCTGGAATATCAAAATAATGAGTAATTTCAATGAGCGCTGGTGTGACAGACTTGCAGACTATCTGGGGAATCGTGCTATGGTACTACAGTGTTTTGGGATAATGATGATTCAAAGCATCTTCTAGAATCCTTTATGAAAGGTTATGGTTTGGGGCTGAGCAGGGAGAATTAATCCTGGCCCAGGTCCCACCCAAGGAAGTATTTGTTTTGGGTACGGGTTGATTAGGCACTGGCCTGGTGTAGCTCTTTGCGGGTTGCTCCGTAGGAAAGCTTTCTGATGTTTGTGATTAGGGCTGCAAGAGAATAGAAACCATAGGACCCAGGAGAGATGCTCTGAGACCTCTGAGAGGTGCTCCTCAGAGGCAGGCTGCAAAACCATCCCTGGGGAGTGACTCTAAGGGGTGGGCCCCTGAAGGGTTCCCTGGAGGAAGCCTAGAGGGGTTGAGTCCCTCCTGATGGTCCCATGGAGGAGAAGAAGGAATGGGACAACTGCAAGTTTTAGAGTAAAGAAAAAATTGGTGTGCACTGAGTGATGGGGAATAGGCTGAGAGGCTCCCCTGTCTCTCAACCAAGTCACCAACTTCCTAAGTGTATGCAGTATTTGGACTTCTTGTTCACTGCATTAAAAAAAATTAATAAACCACTCTTCATAGCCTGGGCCTATCTCCACTTAGCACTTTGCCCTTGACATTGACATTTACCTGCTCATGCTTTGGCTTTCCTGTTGGCCGTGATGGCAGCTCTGGCCCTTCCTAAAGTTGTACCCATCTCCAGCACAGCATCTAACATCTTGCACATGCTCAGCGAGCATCTATAGAAAAACTGAGGGTGTGCAGGTCCTCAGAGGGAGAGCTTGCTTCCATTCCACAACCTCCCTGAAGAGTGGGACTTACTCTCTTGAAAAATGGAGGCTCAGAGAAGTTCATGCAAAGCATATGGCTTATAAGCAGTGGAGCTGTGATTCAAACCTTGGTTTGTCTGTGTTACCAAAGCCCTTGCCCTGAATCGCTATGCAATGCTGAGCTCCATCTACTGTAGTACCCCTTCAGCTATCCTATGATTTGCTGACTTTCTATTCAGGGTAACTTAACCCTCCCATCAATGGCTCCCAAACAGCCCAAAGATCAGGTTCCCTAGCCAAACGTGTAAGTTCTCCTGAGAGCTGACCCCTGCCTCCACCTCTGGTTCCATCTCGAGCCAATGGTGTCCTACACTTGATGCATTAATCAGATTGAAATATCCATAGTTTCAGGCATCTATCATGCTTCTCCGATGGGTTTCTCTTTCTAGAATAATACTTCGCCACCTCTACGGGGCTGGGTGAGTATAAATACGCAGAGATATTAAGATGCTCTTGATCGCTGGCAGCACATGACCCATCCCCGAACAGCATAAGCAACAGGATTTATGCTGTGAGATTCCATGTCACATAGTAAGGGATCCTGAGGTGGGGAGGCTGCTGGCACCATGTGTCTGGGTGCCAGCTCCTCTTCTCGGTCCTTCTGTCTGCTCTGCCCCTCTTCGCATTGGCTTCATCCTCAGGCTGGTGGCAAGATGGCTGGGGGTGGTCCCAGGTCTCACATCTAGACACATCAATGTCCTGCATGAGAGAAGATGGACACTTTCTCCCTACGTCCACCTTCCCAAACTGTGGGCACATCCCCTGTGGGGCTGGCTGGCCTGGCCTGATCACAGACTTACCCTGAGTCAAGGGGAGCAGCGTTACTGAGATTAACTAAAACACAGTAGGATACTCCCGGGAGCTGGGGATTGATTGGATTATGCTGGGGCGAGGTGGGCACCCAAAAGAGTGGACTACTGCAAGGAAGGTCTTGGGATTGATGCGGTAAAAAGGTAAAAAAGGTGTCTAGCCTAACTTTTCTAAGGAAGGCACCTCCAGCTAGCATTTTAGCCTCCTCACAGACAATTGCCTCTTTACCAGCCCTTTCCGCACTGCCAGTGTCCTCTGCTCGGTCCCTTGCCTTTTGGCACAGTGACCCTTCCTGTTGGCCTGGTCTTCTGGACCAACCTGGCCACTTTTACCTGCTGTGTTTGCTCCACATCTTGCTGACTCACTGGCCTGAGTGCACCGCCGACCCACAACCCTGTGCCTTCTTCTTGGCCAGAGCATGCGTCTCTTCCAGGAAGCCTACCTGGATTCACCCCACCCACCCATGTCACTCCCCTCCTATCACCCGCTAGCCTTGGGGATTCTCTCCATGGATTTATCTGCTGATGCTTTGCTTGAAAACCTTCCAAGTTCCAAAACCACTTCTCATGCATTTCACGGGCATGTTTTTCTCCCGAACAAGAGTGTTTGTTCCTTGATGAGAATAATGTCTTCTAATTCTTTGGCAGCTCCATGAATAATGAGCCTCACTCATATCTCACACACACACAGACACACCACACACACAGACACACACACACATGCACATCTCTTCTGACTTCCACAGCCACACTGGGAAGCAAGGCAGCTAATCAACGCTGCTAATTAACTAGCCAGGGTGTCCCCAGCCTAGTCTCCTGCCCTCGCCTCTCTGTTGGCAGAAATGGCAGCTGCCTCTGTATGTAAGGAAGGTTGTAGAAAGGCACGGCTCCAGCAGCTGGGGTCAGGAAATCCGAGGAACAATTGCTCCTTTACGCTAGAGTGTTATGTTTCTGGGGGTCATTTCAGCTCTACGGTGAGCACAGAGCCCGTGACACTCTAGGGTATAATTGTGGAAACCCAAAACCCGGGGAGTACCTACTATGTGCCTCGTGCCTGCTCCCCCACCTCAGATGCTTGCCCCATTCATCAATTTTGCCAGTGTGGCTTCCTCTGCCAGCTTTTCTCTAGCTCTGGCTGGAAGGTTCCACCTACCCCGTCAAGGCTCAAATAGTACGCTGTGGTGACATCCCTAGAAAGTTTCTTCTCTTCTCTTCTGTTGTCCTTATGCTTTGTTGGCGCAGCTCAGCGTGAGAGAGTGCGTTGCTCACCTGTCTACTTCTGCGGTGTGAGGTGAGCTCCTCAAGGCCAGGAAGCAGTTTTCTTTTTCTGGATCTTTGGGTCCTCTGAGGACAGATCCATGCCTGTCAGGTAATAATAAATACATGGCTGTGGAATTAAATTAAATTAAGTGTTGCTGAGGACAGCAGAAGGCAAGATTCAGAAAGAGTGAACACAGGACTTAAATATAGTGACTTTTCAATAAATACGCATTTTCCTCCTTTATTATGGCTCATGGATAGAGGAAGAAGGAGACAAGGGGAAGGAAATAGGAGAAATGAGGATGATAAGGCCCCTCCCTCTCTAGCGGAGCTTCTAAAGAGCAAGAATGATTTTATATCCCATGGTCCAGCCCAGTGGCTAAATATGGGAAATGATCCACAAACACTTGTTGAGTGAATAAATGGACTGTGGGTCAGGTTGTGCTTTGGGGTTGGATTCTGAGCACTGGCTAGGGCAGGGCATGAGGACGCTGGAATCTTAGGTGGGATAAGGAAGCCCTCATGAGGGAATAATGGACTTGGCCTAGGTTGCCAAGGGCCTAACCGTGCCACCGACCTGGAGCTGATCAGCTGGACTCTCTCTCTTCAACCTGCCACCGACCTGGAGCTGATCAGCTGGCCTCTCTCTCTTCAACCTCATCCTTCCCCTACTCTCTACTCTCAGCTCCAGTACCCGCAGGGTCACATTTAAGACCCTGAACTGAGGCCTCAGCTCAAGGGAATGAGACCAAACCTGTCCCTCATATGTGCTAGAACCTCCTGCAGAAGAATGAGTGAGTGGAGGTACAGGGGCCTTATGTCTAAATATTTAAAAATTATAAACCGAGTGAATAAACTGTTCAATAAAAATATATTCTAGCCTCCTGTGTTGACAGATGTAACTTCAGAACAACAGAAAAGAAAGTGTATAAAGCTACAGTTTTTATAAGGTTGAAATTTAGCCAAATATCAAAAATGACTGACTTAAATTATTATTATTAAAATGTAGGCATTCTGCTGAACAGCCAGTGATATTGGGGCGAATAATAAAAGCACCCATAATTCATAAATGACTATATATTTATTCCATAATTTTAGTTTTCGTGTTTTTTGTTTTAGCAAGATCACTCATTATGTTTTTATACAATCAAGATATTCACATCATGTGTTCTATAGACAGTAATGATCTGAATTAAAAAAAAAAAAACGTGACCATACTCAAAGTGTTCAAAGTCTCAGGATATTTTATCCTAAATGGTAGATCAAGCTCAATGTGAACTACCTGAACATAAAACTTGCGTGCATATTTCAGAAAATTAACATTTCTTTTACTCTATTAAAATGAAGGGTAAAATACAAATTTAATGATTATAAAAATAGTTAATCAAAGTTATGTAAATCCAGCTACATGAAACGATTCTTACAATTCTAGTGTGTGATAGCCATGCAGTTGCGAGTATAAAAAAGTATCATTCTTTATGACCATTATGCATAGACCAGTGGTTCTCATGTGGGGGTGATTTTGTCCCCCAGAAGCATTTGGTGATGTCTGGAGACATCTGTGGTTGATACAATTTGCTATTGGTATCTAGCCAGTAGAGGCTGGGATGCTGTTAACTATTCTAGAATGTATACAATGTGAGAAAGCATACATACAATGTGAGAAGCCAGGTAAGAAACACTGGTTATGCACATGACCACACACATAAACATCAGATGAACTGTTTGCAAATTGCAAAATGTTCCTTCACTGTTATTATGCAGTTGTTGCGAATACCGCACAAATCAGGGGTAACTTCAGAGTCCCGAACTGGAACGTGAAGTGAAGCAAGAAAATGGGCAGGTGACACATTGCCTTAGGCAAAAATCTATTGTATTCTTGCTATGTGAGAGGAAGAATTTGACATTTTAATCAATTTGTCTTTTCTTATACCTAAACGTTTCTGCCTATCAGTCACCACCCCCACCCTTGCTACTGCACATTCTGAACTTGTGTCCATCTCCAACATCAGCAACAATACAGCCCATGGATCTTGACGTTCAGATGCAGTCACCTTTTGTGTCATGGACGTAAGACAGGAGATGTGGGGAAGTGCTGTCCTGGGGCTGGAATGGTGTCGTTCCAAGAACAGGTGTTTAAGGTTATGGGTCATACTGTATCAGAGTCAGGCAACAGATCCCTAGTGACAGAAGTGCCCATGTTTTCCTTCAAAAATTCAGTTTCTGTGTGTTTGTGACTTGGCGGGCGGGGCCTCCAAAGCCTGAGGCGCAGGTCCAGGGCAAGGTGCCGTGTCCCATTGTCAACCTTGGGTTCTGAGTGGGAACATTGAGGAGTTGAGAAGCTGCTGATACCAGACCATCAGCGGTTTCCCAACCCTTTTGCAGAACAGCATGCTGTTTAGCTGCCAACATATTAGGACTGGAAGTAGCTGGCAAAAATGTTCAGTGAGGCAGTGAACCTGCTTCAAGAAGCCAAAGGAAAATTCTCTTAGACTGTGACCAGGTTCCTTCGAACCTGGCCCTCAGGACCTCTTTTGGAAGCCTGCACTCAGTCAGCGTGGGGTTCTCTCCAAAGCCCCCAGGGGCTCCTCTGAAGACTGTGTCTGGGACTGGTGCTTATTGCCAGTCCTTTCTCGGGCAATGGGACTGAGGAGACTCTGCCACCACTCAGAGAAATTCACAGCCTGATAGTGAATGTATTCTCAGCTTATGTTTAGTGAAATCAGAAAACAAAAAGGAGAGAGAACAAGCCACCTCCACATAACTCAGCTACTATTTCCAAAGAGACGGGTTCAAGGGGAAAGAGATGACAGCTTCCCATGCAGGGGAGAGTAGAGAAGAGAGAGGGGACATGTGGTGTTACTAAGACTCTGCATGCATTCCCAAGTCCCTTCCCAAACATCGGTCACTTGGTCCTCACTGCAACCTCAGTACAGACAGCCAGGCAGGTTTGTTTTCCTCTTACAGGATATTGACCTTGAATATTGACCTTGAAGGAAGGCACAGCTGGAAGGTGGCAGAGTCAAGAATGAGAGTTGGTCTTTTGGCTCTAAAAGCAATGCTCGTTCCAGTGACATCAGTGTTTCAGTCTGTGGACCCTGGAAGATTCCATTGTTAGAAGCGGTTTGTGAACCCAAATGTACAGGGGGCGCCCCCCTGTAGCCTCAGGTGATAGAAATATAACTAATGTTATGTGAAGAGGGCCTAGAATCTATTGACCCTGAGGCAGAGCTCTGCAGACGAGTGTCGCAACCAGCACATCATCCCCCTGCTGTATCAAAGGCCTCCTGGGAGAGATGGGGTGTTCTTTAGCACTGGTGATTCGTAGCACAAAAATTCCTACAGGTGCACAGAGGCACGGGTCTTTGGTTCATGTTGTGCGGTGTGCAATACACTCGTACCTCAGATGAAGAACTCTACACATAGCGCATGGGAGGTGCTCAAAAATGGTATAAACTGACCTTCTATTCAGGGTAACTTAACCCTCCATCAATGGCCAAAGATGGCCCAAACAGCCAAAGATGCCCAAACAGCCCAAAGATCAGGTTCTCATCTGAACTGGAGAAGTTCTGAAATGGAAGCTGAACTGGAGAAGAGGAGAAGTCGGATGTCAAAGGGAGAAGCAGCCTCCTGTTGGCGATAAAGCGGGGGAATGAGCAGAGAATCCCCTCACCCACGAGGGACAAGGAATGGAAACCAACAACAAAATCACTTAGCACATTATTAAACACTGGAAAGCTGTTGCTTTTGGAATAATAACGCAACTGTGCGGTCTCATTAGAGGTTCTAATGGGAACAGAAAAGAAATACTCTGAACCATTTTCCTTTCTGCTCCTGTAATTAGTAGTGAATTTTGAAAGGACTTTTCAATCACTACGAGTGATCATTCATTCATTCATTCATTCATAGCAAATGTTCACTGAGCGCCCATTATATGCCAGGCACTGAACCGGTGTTGGGGTTATAACAGTAAATAAAACAGACAAAAGCCTCTGCCCTCATGGAGCTCACACTCTAGACAACAAAGAAATGAGAAGGTAAACTACATGGTCTATCAGGTGATGAGACGCTCTCCAGAGATGGTGACAGGCAGAGGGACGTGGGGGAAATTGGTAACATTAAATGGGATGATGAGGGAAAGCCTCATTGAGAAAGCAATGTTTGAGCAAAAGCCCGAGGATATGCGGGAGCAAATCAAGCAGATATACAAGGGAGGAACATGCCTTTTTTTTCAAGAGCAACCAGGAAACCATTGCAGAGATGCAAAGTGAGAGAAGTGAGACAAAGCAGGAGTCCTGGTTACACAGGACCGTACAGGCTACCAAAGGGTCTGGAGCTCTTACCCTGAGTAACGTGGAGAAGGTGATATGGTCTGGCCTGCATTTTATTTAGCAGGTTGCCCTGGCTACTGTGTTGGGAATAAAAGTAGCAAGGCTGGGATTAAGGAAACCAATTAGAAGGTTCTGGAAAAAAAATCCAGGAGACCTGATCAAGGTGGTAGCAGTGGAGGTGGTGAAAAGTGATTGGATTCTGGATGTTTTATGAAGGTGGAAAAGGCAAGATTCACTAACAGATTAGTTGCAGAGCTGGTGGGAAGGATATGCTGGGTGATGCTGAGGTTTTGAACCTGAACAATGGTAAGAATACAGTTGCCATTAACTGACATGAGGAAGGCACTGGAGGGAGCACAGGTTTGGAGAAGAAACTCAGAAGTTTGGTTTGGGTTGTGTTAAGTCTGATATGATTTTCTTCTCCAAATTTATATATGAAAGGACAGGTTCATATTTGAAATAAGAATTTGGAAGCCATAGCACAAAGATGGTACTGAGAACCTATATCGAGAGAGTATTTAGAGAGGAAAAAAGGTCAGAGATCTGAAGCCTGGAGAACTGAGCAGGATGTCATCAACAAAAGCTTGGGAATGGGTGGCCAGTGAAGTAGGAGGAAACCAGGAGAGTGTCGACCACTGGGAGTCGAGTGAAGAAACTGTTTCAGTTAGCACCTGATGTCTCCCCTGCATCAAAGGCTGTGAGAGATTGAGCAAGACGAGTGCTGAGACTTACCCATTAAATTTCGTAACATAGAAGTCAATGGTGAGTTTGACAACAACAGTTTCAGCGGGAAGTGGGATAGGTCAAAAGACAGCTTGACTATTGAGGGTTAAGAGAAAATAGAAGGAAATGTAACCAGTGAATATAGACAACTCTTTTGAAGAGTTGGATGCAAAACGGGATGCGGGAAGGGGACCCTGTAGCTGGAGGGGGTCTGTCAGTCAAGAAAGGTTTCTTTTCATTGGTTTTTTATTTTTTAATGGGAATGTTAGAGCATGTTTATATGCTGATGGGATGATCCAACACGAGGGAAAATTGATCATGCGAGGCAGACGGGAAAAAATGCTGGGGCAAAGTCCTTGAGCAGGGCAAAGAGACCCGCGTCAGAGCGCATGCGTGGAGGCTGACCTTCAGTGCACAGGTGAGTCCTCTGGATCGCGAGGAGGAACGGAGGGCTCAGACGTAGCTAGGAGGGGAGGTGGTGGGGGGAGGCGTGGACTGGTCTTCTTACTGCTTCAGTTCTTTCAGTGAAATCAGGAGCAAGGTCATGGGCTGAAGGGGAAGGGAGGGGAGTGGTGCTGGAGGAATTTGAAGAGACATCCCTCCCAAGTCTGTCGTGGGGATTACCTGAAAGGACATAGCGCAGCTCCTGGCCCATAGGAGAGGCTTATGAATAAAAAGGAATTCCTCTACTGTCTTTGTGATTGTTGTTCAGAGCAATTTTCTTTTGAGTATTATGTATATGGTTTTTATATTACAGTAATATTTCACGTTTGATATAGAAAATTATGGAAAAGGCAGAAAAGTATAAAGAAAAAAAAATCACTATAATCGTTCCCCAAAGAAAACAGCTATTACCAGTTAGATGTGTATCCTTAACCTCCCCACCTTTTTTTTAGGTTTTATTTATTTATTTGACAGAGACAAAGCAAGAGAGGGAACACAAAAAGGGGGAGTGGGAGAGGGGGAAGCAGGCTTCCCACTGAGCAGAAAGCCCGAAGAGGGGCTCAATCCTAGGACCCTGGGATCATGACCTGGGTCAAAGGCAGAAGCTTAACAACTGAGCCACCCAGGAGCCTCTCCTTACATTTTTTTCTATGAATATACTATATATATATATTCTGCTTTGTACGTAGCTGTTTTTCACTTCACATTTGTATTTCACTGTTTTCTCATGTCATTTGGTAGTGTCCAAAAATATGATTTTTAAATCCATGCCTTCCATGAATGACTATGAACATTCCATCATGGGGCTGTCCTACCATTTATCTTGAAATTTCCCCATTTTGGATATTGAAGGAGGAATGCCAATTTTTCATATTTGTAGCTACCTCTGTCATGGACATCCTTGCAGAGAAATATTTATCCTCTGATGAGTTCTTTAGAGTAAACTCTTAGAAATGGAATTATTAGGTCAGAAGGTAGGAACATTTTAGACTCTTGATATATATTGCCAAAGGGCCTTCCAGAAAGGTTATGCTAATTAACATTTCTTCTAGGGGTATAGGAGAATGCCCTGACATGATCATTTTTAAAACCTTTGCAGGTCAGTATTGATTTAATGTTTTAATCTGTCCTTCCTTGATGACTTGTGAAGCCCAATTTCTTTTCATATATTTACTTCACTTGCATTTCTCTGGAATGGCTCTGTACAAGGGAGTGTGGCTTGAGGAAAAGTCTCACAGTGGAAATACTTTAGAAGCTGCTGAGAGGTGTCTGGGTCAGTCCCTTTCCACGATGCTTCCCTGGATGGGGACCCTGAGCTCCAGGAAGCTAGTGTGCAGCGGTGACACAGCCCTCCAGCTAACATTCCTCTGTCCCCGTTCGGGAAGGCTCCTCCAACCCGTTCCTGCCCCTAGAGGGCATCTCCATAACAGAGAGACTCCAGCAGCGCCTGCAGGAATCTCAAGTCTTAGGAGAATCAAAGTCCTTTTTAATATTCCACAAAGAGAGAATTGCTTCCATGACCTGGCAAACAGGAGCCATCCCAGGAGTGAAGCTCCTTCTACAGAGGGCGGGGAGCACTTGTTTCATTTCCCTCTTGGTGCAAAGCCCGAGACTCGACTTGTTCTGAAATTCAGTATTCCTTCTCACCCAGTAGAAGGAAACTGGAACCACCACGTTGTTAGCGCAGGATTTTAAAAAGATCTTCTCCCGAAAATATCTTTAACAGTCATTTTATTTGGTGGAGACCCAGCTTGTCCTTTTCACCACGAGCATCAGGGACCCTCCCAACATAAGCTTTAGCCAAAAAGGAAGTTATTTTTGCAATTTCTCGGGAAGAGAAAAACTCCTTTTCCAAACAGTTTATTTTGTTAGTGACAGCTTCAAACTCAATCTCTCACACATGCACACGTACACACGCACACACACACATGCACACAAATAGATACCGCCATTGCTGCTGTCCCCCCACACTCACACCACATCCCGTGCCCTGCTCCAGCCTACATGTGGGCACACATACCCTACACTCACACTTGACCTACACAACACACGAGACACCCTAGCACACATTGCACAGCACATGAACACACCCACACCACCATAACTACCACCCCATCTGCAGCCCTCCAACACATACACACACACACACACACACACACACACACATATCCCCCTCCCATCTCAGTTCCCTGCCCTTGAGCTTCTAAAAACATACCTCGTTCTGGGATTTTCACGAGGATGAAGGGGGTGTGTGCCGCCCCACCCACACTGCCTATCACAAGGCATTGAAGGCACCCCAGGCATCTTGCCAACTGCATGTGAGGACCGGGGCGTGGGAGAGGACCACAAGATGCCCAAGCCAGGGCTCTGGGCTGGATCCAAGGATTACTTAGAAATTAGTGAGTCGTCTGTGAGGCAGTAGCTTTAGCCCAAGGCAAACCGTGGACTGAGACTTCCCTGCTTGCTCATTAAGTTGGCTCATGGAACTTGAAATCTGGACTAAATCAAGTCTAGGGCAGATGGTTAAGCCAAGACAAAAGAACCTTGAAGCATCTACCCTTCTAATTTCCTTCACATTCCTTATTTAAAGAGAAAGGTTTTTTTGTTTGTTTGTTTTTTTGAACAAAATCTCAGTGGTCTGAAGGAACTACAACCATATAGCTCTTGTAATTAGAGCAAAACTAATCAACTTTGATGATCAGCTTTGCGGATTATCTGTGATAAAACTTTCATGCCACAGCAGTTCCTCATTCCTACCCCTCCATCAGTCATTCCTTCTTCCACTCAGAGCCTTCCCAGAGGCCAAGGGCCTTTTTTTTTTTTTTTTAAGATTTTATTTTTATTTGAGAGAGAGAGTGAGAGAGAGCATGAGAGGGGAGAAGGTCAGGTCAGAGGGAGAAGCAGACTCCCCATGGAGCTGGGAGCCTGATGCAGGACTCGTTGCCTGGACTCTGGGATCATGACCCTTTTTAAAATACCTGCTGTGGAAAAACATCATTCAGAAGCAAATCTGCTATCAGCTAGTCCTGTTAGGTGGTCCAGAGCCAAATTTAGATAACTTCTTGCATATCCCCATGCTACCACTGTCCTTTCCATCAGTGTGGGTGATTGAACTAGATGATGACACTAGAGGTGTCAAGGCTGATTCATGCTAAGGAACTTAGCACATTTCCCAAATGACAGGAGAGGTGGGAGATCATAAAGGTTGAGCGACTGGGTTCAAGTACAAGATCTGAATCCAAATTGCTCTGAGCCTAGACCCTGAGCCTCAGGTCTCTCTTGAATCCTGAGTCTCACAGATCACGGCAGGATTTACTTGATCGGGTGGGTGGAAAGGATTGAATGAGGTGTTGCCCAGGGCCTGGAACATAGCCCGGTACAGTCATTTCCCCGGGTTGTTGTTACGAATGTGTTCTGGGTTTTTGCAGCCAAAATATCAAATAGGTGGACACATTGTAATAGAGTTTTACTTGCCCTGACAATACCCTGCAAAGCGGAACAAGGAAAGGAGATTTTGGCTGCACATTTTCCAAAAGAGGAGCTGTCATTTCTTAGATGTACTGAGAGCCCAGAGGGATGTAGCAGTGTTTTCCCCTACCTGTTCCCAGCATCGGTGGCATGGGGTCACCGTACGAGTGGCCAGCTTGTCATCGTGCCACTACCCTTCCAATAGCTCCCCTGATGAGACCCTCTTTCAGCTTGTGGGCCCATTTGGAAAGAGGACTCCCTTCTCCTTTCTACAAAACTGGCAAGTCATTATTAGAGCAATAATACCTGTTATTACCAGTCAATCTCTCTTTTGATACTAAATTGTTATTAGGCACTTGGCTAAAAAGGTCTGTGCTCTTGTAATTTACCAAGTCCAGATCAAACTGAACAATAAACCTCCAAGTAATAACAATGACATCTTGCATTTCCATGGTGAGTTTATTTTTCAAGTGCATAGTATGTCCGCAGGCTGCTCTCTGACCTCCCTTGGCCAAAAAATCCTGGTGTTGTGCCTTTTATTCTGTCCAGAACCCTTAAGTTTTCGGGCCACACGTCCCTTTGGTGATAGTTGCATGGCTGGGTGGGGCAGGGTGGGGGTGGGGGAGCCAGAATAGGTGGGAGGGGTTGTTTTTCTGCAAACATGTGCCCCTGACCTCAAAGAGGCAGCATCTTTATTATGGCCATTTATTATTTACAAAGCACTGCAGGTGTACACAGCATTTTATGAGACACAAGACAAGGTCCTGCCCTTTGCACTGAGAGGTTTTATCCAGCATTTCATCTGTCTGCGCTGAGCTGTGGGAATGCAAGGCAAGCAGGGCTGAAGAGCTGAGAGCAGTGTCTGGGGTGTCAGGGCGGAAGGAAGGATTTCTGATGAGGAATTTTAAACGAGGGAAAGTCAGGTGTATGAGTCTGACGCGTCTCTCCAGGGTTCAGGAGAGGTTTGGCGAGGTCCAGTGTTCCAACCTCGGGAGGAGAAATTCTGTTCGTGTGCCTTGGAACAGCTGCAGGAGGAATGATTGAAAGACTAAGAAGAGACCAATGCCCTGTTGGGCCCAACAGCCTCTTATCCCAACCTGTACCTCCCCCCACCCCCTGACTTTCCTGAAAGTTCTCTTGTTACCTTCTGTTTGGGGAAGCGATCATGGCAGGGAGGAGGGTTAGTCGGCCTTTAAAAAATGTATTGTTTTTAATGCACTATGTAGCTTTAAGCAGACTCACTTTCTTTCTCAAGAAGGGTAGAGTTCTGGGTATCAGGACCCCTACTCTCCAGCCATCCGTCAATTACTCTTCTGTCTGCTTCTGTCTGTCAGGCTGGCCCTAATAGCCTCTCCCAGTTTCTGTGGGTTACCATCACCTGCCTGCGTCATCCTTCTGTCCACCTAGCAGACCCTCTAGTGGGAAGAGATGAACAAGACCCCGTGCCTACACCCCCCCGCCCCCCCCTAAAGTAACATAGACTGTCAGGCACGAGACATGAAAAAACAGCGAGGTTGGGACCACAGCTGCCTCTCCTCCGGGAGCAGACAGAGGATTTGAAAACTCGAACAGAGATTCCTTCTAGGCTTCCTGTCACTCATTTGGAGATGTCCCTGGGCTCCTACCCTCCGAAACAAGGGCTCAATTCCTAAGAAGGTGAAGAAATACAGGCTTGCCCTGGGCTCGGGACAAACTGATCACGTCCTTGGCATGGAATTCTTCCTGCTCAGAGCTCAGGGCTTAGTCTAATACCAGGCAAGTTTTGCAGCCAGAAACAGATATAAATTTGGCTGAGGAGCACTAGCGAAAGCAAAATAGATTCTGTAATGTACCGAATATGCACCAGATGGCTCTGCTTCCTACCAGCCCTGGAAGGCTGGTTAACAAAGCCTATTGCCCTCCATCATCGCCATCATTGCCAGCATCAGCATCAGCATCATCATCATCATCATCATCATCACCATCATCATCATCATCAAACCGTATTTAAAAGCTCTGTGGTACATGGCACTCTACAGCGTCCTCTGAGTCTGGATGTTGAATTGAGACTATTTCCCACCTCCTTCCCCCAGCCCCTCCCTCCACCTCCACCTCCCAGTGTGTCTGTAGTCTGGGTTATCATTTCCTCCTCAATCCTCCCTCCCCATTTCCCATCCCTCAACCTGTTCCTCCTTCATATTCCCTTCCACTTTCCAAGCCGATGTCTGAGTGTGGACTTCACGCCTCCTGCGTAAGAATCATCCGGGGAGTGTGTTCACAGTATAGATTTCTGGGAGCCCCTCTACCCAACCCCCATGTTAATTCAGAGTGTCTGATGGTGGCCCATGGGTCTTTGCATGTTAACAAGCTTTGTACATGATTCTCCTGTGCCACAGAATTTGACAATGCTTGCCCTACACTCTCTCCTTTCAATGGGAGCCAAATACTCCGTGTATCAGTTTCCCAACTTAGAGGGGCACAGACTGGAAGCTAGCTCAGGAAGGGACACCCACAGTTGCGTGCCAGAGCTGACCCGTACCTGATGGCAGAGATATTTTTCACAAATTTGCAAGCTGGCTGTTAAACCATAGGTAGTTTGAAATCGACCATGGGGTGAGTATTTATATCACAGAAATCATCAAACACTACATATCAAGACCTTGTTTATTTGTTTGTTTGGAGAATTTGTTCACCAGCACACTACTGGACATCTGGGATCAAGCCAGCATTGTGATTTGCACAGAAGAGCACTAACGACCAGAGAGGTGAAAGGATCGATCCAAGGCCTTTGCAATGAATGAGGAAGAATCATAGCTAGAATTTAAGCCTCCTGGACCCTGTTCGGATGTGTATGAGAGCCTTTTTTTGGTAATTACTTTGCCTCTGTTGGGAGGATGGTTTGTAAGGATTCCTACACAGAGTTCCCGTGAGTGTTTGCAACTCTGGGAGTTGGTTGGGTTCTTCGATGGCAAGCCACAGATTCTAGCTGCCCTAAGCAGAAGAGAAATTCAGTTGCACAGTCTCACTGAGTTCACAGAAGTGGAAACGAGGCTTGCAGAAGGGGTGAGCAAGGGCTGAGGACTGCAGGAAGCAAGGACTATTGGACCATCTCCTGAGGGAGATGCTGATGGGTTGAACCAACTCCAGACTCTTCTTTCCAGCCTTGCTTTCTTTACTTTGTTCAAGATACAAACTCCTTGAAGTGAGTGAGGTTGCCCTTGGGCCCCATGCCCACCTCTTAGTTTGGGCTGGACAGGGCACTGAGATTGACACACCGATGCCTGCATACAATGGGTAAGAGATAATTCCCCCAAAAGAAATCAGGCACTATGGGATGCCTGGGTAGCTCAGTTGGTTAAGTATCTGCCTTTGCTCAGGTCATGATCCCAGCGTCCTGGGATTAAGTCCCTAATCAGGCTCAACAGGGAGCCTGCTTCTCACTTCGCCTGCTATTGCCTCTGCTTGTACTCTCTCTCTCTCACACAAATGAATAAATAAAATTTAAAAAAAAAAAAAAAAGAAAAAATCAGGTGCTTTTACAATGTGAAGAGAAAACTGATGCCCAGTAGCCAAAAAATCACACGCCTTCTATGTACTTTAACCAGACAATGAGCTCTAGGAAGCTTAGATCAATATATTTTTTAATTAATTTTTTTAATTTTTTAATAAACGTAAAATGTATTTTTATCCCCAGGGGTACACATCTCTGAATCACAGCATTCACCATAGCACATACCCTCCCCAATGTCCATAACCCCACCCCTCTCTCCCGACCCCCCTCCCCCCAGCAACCCTCTGTTTTGTGAGATTAAGAGTCACTTATGGTTTGTCTCCCTCCCAATCGCATCTTGTTTCATTGATTCTTTTCCTACCCCCCAAACCCCCACATTGCATCTACACTTCCTCATATCAGGGAGATCATATGATAGTTGTCTTTCTCCAATTGACTTGTTTTGCTGAGCACAATACCCTCTAGTTCCATCCACGTTGTTGCAAATGGCAAGATTTCATTTCTTTTGATGGCTGCATAGTATTCCGTTGTGTATATATACCACATCTTCTTTATCCATTCATCTGTTGATGGACATGTAGGTTCTTTCCATAGTTTGGCTATTGTGGACATTGCTGCTATAAACATTTGGGTGCACATGCCCCTTCGAATCACTACGTTTGTATCTTTAGTGTAAATACCCCGTAGTGCAATTGCTGGGTCATAGGGTAGCTCTATTTTCAACTTTTTGAGGAACCTCCATGCTGTTTTCCAGAGTGGTTGCAGCAGCTTGCATTCCCACCAACAGTGTAGGAGGGTTCCCCTTTCTCCACATCCTCGCCAGCAGCTTGGATCAATATTTTGCTTTTTCCATGCACCATGGATACGGTGCTTGGCATTTTAAGTCCTGGGCACATCCTACCTTAGACTTGGTGCTAGGATTGGGAACTAGACTTGGACATTAATGCTTAAATGTGTGAATTACCAGTCATTCTCTGCCTATCCCCTATGCCCTCTCTTATTGTACTGACTACTATTTAAATGCTAATGATTCTCGACTCTGTGATCCATCGTTTGGGTTTCCCATTGGACGTATTCACAATAGATGCATTTTCCAGCTCCAGCTTTCCCTTCATTCCTGCTGTCACTGCCCGGATTCAGGTTGGCATCATGCTCATCATGTACCATTTGCAACACTTCCGGTCTCTTTCTCTATTCTATTCTTTCCTATCCAATCTACCCTGCACATTGCACCAATTTACTTATCAAAAACAAGCAGATCTTATCACCCCCATCCTTACATGGCACACAAATGACTCCTTTTTCTTCGACGTAAACACTCCACTTCCTACCTTCCATACAAGGCTTTTGGTGATCTGCTTTCAACCTGTCCCTCTCAGCCCCTCTGCTCCTCACTGCTGACGCACAACCTTCACCTCCACCATGTGGAACCTCCCAGCAGACATGCCATGCCAGACCTTTCCACTCCCAGGACTTTTCACATGCTTTCCTCTCTGAGCAGTGCCCCTTCTCAGAATCTTTCCCGAGAAAGTTCTTTTTCATCCTTGATGACTCAGAGGACAAGATAGAAAATGTGGGCAGAATGATGGTGTTAGATGGTTGGGACAGGTGGGGATTGTCTCGGTGAAGGGGATTGTCTCGGTGAATCTTGGAGAATCTTAGTGAAGATTGGCCTTTGCTGACCTGCCCCATTAGCTTTCATTTCTCTGTCCACTCTATTTCCACAAGTCTTTGTTCATGTTGTTCATAAAACACTTACTCCATTTTAATGGATGAGTTCACATGCATTTTTTTTTTTTTACCTCATCATGAATACTCGTGAATTTCTTTGGCCACCCAGGACCTTTCACATCCTCCCTATGTTTGGAAAATTCTGTGTTTTATGAACCCTACATCCTACCGTGGAAGGCATATACTCTGCCCTAGCCTCCCTTGCAGCTAGAGCCCCATATGACCACACATGTGCATTCAGAAGCTAGTACTGCAAAGCAGTGAGAACCAGGGGAATGCATTCTGGCAAAGGTGGCTTGAATCTACTGCAGTCCCAGAGGTAGTGGTGGCCAAAGACCTTGATGAGAGCCTCTGAGGCCATCAGTCCAAGCTGCCTGTCTGTGCAGATAGGGGAGCCAGTTCTGTGAAGTGTTTTGGGGTGTGATTCCTAGCTGTGTGTTTTCCCAGAAATACTGTAATTTAACTAATATTCTTCAATAAATCTATTTGCCGATTAGAGGAGGAGCTGTAGTTAGCTTCTGATTTTTGCAACTAGGAATTTTGACCTTTTCATCTGCAAAACCTTTAAGGGAAGGGGCCGCTGCTTATTTATTTCATCATTCCCTCCACAGCACCCAGCACCAAGTAGCTTCTGTGTACAGGTTTGTTGAGTGAACACCTGAGTTCTCTGGGAGGAGCTCGCTTATCCCCAGTGCACGAATTTAATAGCTACAGGCTGATCTCAGAGCTGAGTGTAATGCTTATGTTACTTGCCCCTGATACCTGGGTCCTGCAACCTATTTCAAGGAACTCAGAACTTCTTGAAGACGAATGTTGAACAATCCACAAGATGACTTCGGTTTTCTTGTAGAACTTCCCTTTTATTTGACTCTCCCGTAAGGAGAGAGACTAACTAAAGAATTGAATGAATTGGGGGGCACCTGAGTGGCTCAGTGGGTTAAGCCTCTGCCTTCGGCTCAGGTCATGATCCCAGGGTCCTGGGATCAAGCCCCGCATCGGGCTCTCTGCTCAGCGGGGAGCCTGCTTCCCTTCCTCTCTCTTTGCCTGCCTCTCTGCCTACTTGTGATCTCTGTCTGTCAAATAAATAAATAAATAAATAAGCAAAGAAAAAAAAAGAATTGAATGAATTTCCCTGCCCCAGACTTGGAACCATTTTTCAGAAATAATGTGAACTGCCTGTGTGTCATCTTAAAAGTCCCTGGAAATAATTTTTTGTGTGTGTGATAGGGTTCCTAGGCCAGTACAGGGGCAGAAGGGTAGAGGTTCTTCAATTTCATAAGGCATTTGGTAGAGTCTCATTTTATTTCCTTGAGGCCAAGATAGGAAATGTGACCTGAATGACAATGCATTAGGAGCATGGTTGAGGGGGAGACCACTAGCTGTCCACCAAATTCCCATCTTCTTCATAGGAACAGGAGTAGAGCCGGCCC
This sequence comes from Mustela lutreola, assembly GCF_030435805.1. NCBI lineage: Eukaryota > Metazoa > Chordata > Mammalia > Carnivora > Mustelidae > Mustela > Mustela lutreola. The sequence continues at coordinate 97,700,507 of NC_081299.1, read as the reverse complement.
TGGCCGCCCAGGTGGACTGCATTTCCCACCTTCTGTGCAATATGGTGCACCGGGTGTCTAAATTTTCTCCACTGGCCTCTGAGCAGAAGTGGTGCCTGCCACTTCCAGGCCCGGCCCATAAACCTGTCCCACTTGCTCATCTAAGCTCCTCCTCTTCCTGCTGGGTTGAATGGGGACCAGCCCAGCAACGGAAGTCACATGCTGAAGACAGAAGAGCTTCCCTCAGGCTGGGACCCTGATTAATGGTGGGAGGATGGTCTCCTGCCAGACTGGAGCCTCTCCATGCTGTTACATGAGAAAAGAAGAAATTACCTGCTAAGCCTCTGAGGTGTTGTGCGGTCTCTTAATCCTGATTTCACTTTCCTCTGGATAGCTGGTTTAACAGCCATATCCAAAGAATCGTGACCGATGCATCAACATCAGCCCTGAAGGAGAACACCAGTGACGTGCCACAGGGCTCAGTCCTGGATGCTGACACAGGTTATTTTAAGCAATAATTCAGACAAAGCTGTGGAAGCCATACTTACTAGATTAAAAGAAGACACAATAGCTGGTCAAATTAAAAAAGATCTCAAGAAGCTAAAAATAACAGGTGATATTTTCTAAGCACTTAATGTAAGCCAAACTCTGGGTTTAATGCTCTCCACACATGATCTTATTTAATGCCCATGATAATCCTACAATGTAGGAACATTATCTCTCTTTCCAAGCTGGGGAAACAAACTTTGAGATATTAAGTACAGAGCCGGTAAATGATACCACTGGGATTTGAACCTGGGCTCTGGGGTCCTGAGCGCTATGCGGAGGTGGCCTTGCGTCCAAGTTTGTCTGCGACAGTCCTGGTTGTGTCTGTTGTCTCAAAGGGATTATTAATAACAACGGTAACACTCTTTTCATTTTCAAAAGTGTCCTGATTTGGATGCTAAATTATATGGTCACCTTAGTGATCCTGCCCAGTCTAAAACCGACAAGGTAGGGTTTAGAGGCAATCAGTGTACAGCTCCATACACCAGAAGTTCAAATACGAAAAATTCAATGGATTTTTAAAATTATGTTACATTGAGACAGTAGTATGATGAAGCTGTAAAAATGGCATTGGAAGCTTACATGTCATTGTTAGTAGGTGTGGTGAGTCTAGAACAAGGTACGGATGGTTCTATAGTACTTGGTGCCGGAGAGGCCATACTTAGACTGTTGAGACGTCTTCAAGGAAACATTTTCACGGAAGGACGACCACAAACTGAAGCACATCCAGAGGAAGGTGTGCTAGAGCAGTGTCAGGAGACTAAATTACATGAGGACTGCGTGAGGACCCTCCAAAGGGATACTTCGCCTGGAGTCAAGCAGATTTTAGGGACATGGTTGTTGTCCTCATATGTCCCAGTGGCTGCCATGTGGGGGAGGGATCAGGCTGATGCCAGGGACTCCAGATGGCAGATCCAGGACTAGGTGGAATGACAAGGAAACAGATTCCAGCTTAATTTCAGGAAGAACTTTCTAACAATCTGAGCTGTCTGACAATATGCCTGCTTCGCAGAGGATGGAGCAGCCGGTCCCTGGGCATGTGCAAGCCAAGGCAGGCTACACACCTTCAAGCCTGTCCCCGGTCACGGTCAAGCCTAGTCAGAGACATAGGGTAGCCTGTGCCCTGGGAGCAGGGTTGAATCTGATGACCTCAATGCTTCCTTTTCTAATTCGGTGGTTCCAAAAACAGGGATAGAAACAGATTGCTGACACAGACAGGACACAGAATTTATTCAGGGTATGAGTAGACAACCAATCACAGCCTGGATTTTTTTAAAAAGGCAAGTAGACAGTGCCTTAATCTGTACTTTGAGTGGCCCCATGGTCCCTAACAAGCCCTGGGTTACTAGACCTGCTAAGGCAGGCAAAGGGCTTGAATGAAGTGAGTCAGGAATGATCCTGTTAGTGGCCCAGGAGTTGGGGATCGTGCCTTAGCCAGACAGAAGAGCTCATGCATCAGCAGGGCCCAGGCGAGCAGAGAGGAGGATGTCTGTCTGGCCCCTGAAAAAAATAGGGAAGAAAGAAGGAGAACCAGCCCCTTCACGTGCCATATTAGAGAGAGCTGAGTGCTTCTGGTGCCTGCTCTGTGCCTACCTTCATAGTTGCCAGTCCCCAGAGTTCTTACCCAGAACAAAAGAATGTCTGCATTCATCCACAACTCAGTGAAAGGCACTGTGCTGCTGGCTGAATAAGGAGTGACCAGAGAGAATTTGAAATTAGGATGTTTCTCAGTTGCAAATAATAACAACAACAAAGCAAACCAAATCTTCAACTTGGTTTAATATAAACGGATTTTTATCGTCCATGTAACTGACGAGTCTAAAGGTAGCTCTAGTGTCAGGCAATGCTTGATCTAGGAGCTCCAATAAATGAGACCAAGTCCATTTCTTTCTCTCTATTTCGTAGCTCTGCTTGGCTCCATTGCTGTCCAGATTACCCCAATATAAACTGTATCAGACCTGGGTGACTTCCAGTATGCTACGAGGCTACTTGTCCAGTAGGAAAAAAAAAAAGACCAGAGGGCATCATTTCCAGCCAGAGCCCTGAGACTCAACCAGACTGGGCCTTCCTAAGTCACTTGTCAGCCCTGAGCCTTTCCCTGTGACTGGGAGAACGGAGGGAAGGCATGCCGTTCATTTAAGCTCCGCAGCTGAAGCTGGGCATTGGTGTCAATCCCACACAAATCACATGGCTAAAATAAGGAGGGAGGTTTCCCAAAGGAAATCTGACAAACTGTTGCTCAGAGGAGGGGGAATAAATGTTGAACTGCAAATAACAGGTACCGCACAGGCATGGTCCCTAATCTCAGGGGGCATCTGTAGAATAACCAGGTAAATTGTGAATGCAAGGTGGTACTCCCTTATCATAGAGGAAATTCCAGGTGCCAGGAGAGCAGAGAAATACCTAACAAATACCAGGAATGAGGTGGTTAGGGAAGTCTTCCTGGAGAGGTGGCTTCCACATTGAGACAAGAAACGTGAATAGGCTTGAACTAGGAGATAGGAAAGACTGTTGTAGCTAGAGGCACAAGCGTGACTTAAGGCAGTAGGTGAGAGAGCATCACGAATTCAGGGACCGAAAGGAACTCAGTGTGGCAGGAGGGCGCAAGGAATCTCGGGGGGCAGGGGACTCCACCTGTCGGTGCTGCTGCTGTCCATTGTACCCAAGAAAGGAACTGGGGCTAAATGAAGGGCTGGGAGCTTAGACCAACACAAGAGGTTAAGCACTCTCTGCATTGGGGTGGGATGGGGCAGGCCTGGCTTGTCCTCTCATGGTCCTGGAGACAGAGCCCTGGACCCTGAGGGAGGGGGCCACAGAGTGGATAAGTGTGGGTGAGGAGGGCAGAGGCCCAGCGCTTCCAAAGTTTAGCTCCGTCTCTGGGTAGCCCCAAGCTAAATGTCACAGTTTTGCCTAAAGCTGGTTTGGGATTAAATAAATGTCTGCTAAATTATAGACTGAGGTATTCACTGCATTAATATTTTCACTGGGCCTTGAGGTGTGAAAGGGGATTCTTCAGAGACAAGGTTTTGATGCCAGCCTGTGCATCGGGACTTCCCAGGGAGCAGTGTCAGCAATGGTCTCACCGCATCACCCTTGGTGGCAGGGCCCCAGTCCCGTGGGTGCTCCTGTGGTGGCCTATGGCTTTCTTGCTGGGGAGATGACATACCTCGGTGGTGACAGTGTGGAGTCAGACAGCTCCATGTTTAGATATCAGGTCTCCCTTTTACTGTGCGATCTCCGGGAAGTCTCCTGACTTTGCCAAGCCCCGGTGTCCTTCTCTGTAAAATGAGGATGAGAGTACCTACCTCATGGGAGCTTCATGGGAATTAAATGAAATTGTGTTCCTAAATTGCCTATGGTATCATAAACCCCCAAATGGAAAATACTATTCTTACTGTGTTAGAGATGATTTCATCTTTACCTACACTCAAATGCCATTCATTCATTCATTCATTCATTCTGGCAACATTAACTGAGACTCTCCTAAATTCCAGGCACTGGGATACATAGCTATGAACAAAATAGACAAAAAGCCTCATGGATCTTACCTTCTAGTCCGGGAGATGGACAGTAGACAAATATAAAACATACCATTTCAGACTGATATGTGGTCTGAGGTAAATGAAGTAAAATAAAAGGAGAGAGGGGAAGCTATAGGGGGATGTTTTCAATGAGGGTGGTCAGAAAAAGCCCTACTGAGGACATGATAGCTGAGCAGAGACCCAAAAGATGGGAGAGAAGAGCACCGTGTTGGAAGGGCTCACGGCAGGAGGAAGAGCTCGTGCAAAGGGCAGGAATGGGTTTATTTTCCAAGGAGAGCAAGAAGCTTTCTGTGGCTACTGCAGCATGAGTCAGATGGGTGGTGGGGTGGGGGTTGGGAGAGCTAGGCAGAGGCCAGAATTTGAAATGTGGATGTTGTTCAAAGATGTGATGGAAGGTTTACTAGCAAAGGCTAGTAAGAAAGATACTCTCACCTACATTTTATAGGGACTATTCCAGTGGTTACAGGGATTTTGACTGGGAGATGTAGTCCAAGTGATCAGCAAAGCATGTGCATGACTTTGTTCTATTCTTGGGGCTATAGGCAACCTCTGAGATGCCCCCAGTGATCCTTGCCTCCTGTAATCCACCCCCCGCCCTGAGTGTAGCTGGATCTAACGCCTCTCTTCCATCAAACATAATATGGCAAATATGTCAACTTCTAGGATTACTTCTAGGGTCAGGGTATAAGAAGACTGTGACTTCTGTCTCGTTCACACTGTGGTTGGCTTGCTGTGTTGCAAGCTCCAAGTGAAAAGGAGCCGATGTCTCCAGCTAACAGCCAGCGAGGACCTGAAACCCACCAATACCACCTGAGTGATCATGGATGTGGGTCTTCTTCCATCTGAGCTCTGGGATGACTGTGGCTCTGGCCAACATCCTCACCACCACCTTGAGGGGGACCCAGAGCCAGAGGAGCCCAGCCAAGCCACGTGTAGATTCTTGACCCACAGCAACTACGAGATAAAAATCGGAGCTTTGCATGAGTTGTTACAAGGCAAGCTCTAACTAATACGTTTGGTATGAATTAGGAACATATAAACCCAGAGTAGCCAATCAGAGGCATAAGAATTACACTGTGAATTCTTCCTCTGATATGTCATGACTCACAGACCTCCTTCCGATCTGTAGTCAGTGTCGTCTTATCATGGAGGACCTTCCGGGTCAGTCCATAGAAACGGCAGCGCCCCACCTCCACGCCCTCCTGTCTCTATCTGATACACTGTAGACTTCACGGATACTTTGTTTCCGCCTCTCTCCGCCTCTACTCTGCACCTTGACAATGTAGGTTGCACGTAAGCAAGGAGTTGGGCTCTTGTGATCACCACTGCATTCCCAGTGCCTGGAATCATGTCACGCTGGGAAAGTAGTAGGTGCTCTGAAATCTCTGTTCCCCCATGTACTGCTGTGCCTGAGCAGTGAAAGCAGGAGCCAAGGAGTGACTAAGCTGGCTAGAGACTGTATTATTCCGTTCAGCAGCACTCCACTAACACGCAGAACAAAGAGCATCCATCAAAGCCAACTGCAGAGTCTGGGAGGCAGTGAGGATTCCAGAACACAGAACATGAGCAGCAAGAGAGGATGAGCAGAAGAGGAGGGAATGAAAGGAAGCAGGAGTGGAGGGGAGACATCGCCGTACTGAACAAAGACCTCTGCTGCTGTGCGTCAGCCTGGCACATCGGGGCCCTGGCCACCTTCACTGGGGCTCAGTGACATCAGTCCTAGAGTCCCTCCACTGGCTAAGTAGGCTTTATGTGGGGTGGTAAAGCATCTTTGAACCACCTACTATGTTCTGCAGTTTTCATTGTCTTACCGAAGCCTCTTCCTTCCAATTCCACATTAAAAAAAAAAAAAAAAAATCAGCTCTTCCTTTTTTGCAATAATGGAAGGGGAGAGGAAAAGGGAGAGGTTAGGCTGAGAAACTGAGGCACGTCCCCGTGGAGAGTCCACCAAGGAGCAAAGCTTCACACTCTTAATTGTGGCCTTTTGATTGCCCTTTGCTGGCTTCCATTGGGGGATGGAAAAAACAGGCTGATTCTTCTCCATTCACAAGCCTGGTAAACTTTTCTGTACATTCCTTAAAAACCCAATTTCCCCCATCCCACAGCATCTGTTTCAGGGAAGGCTGCTACCAGCCTATAGCGTGTGTAAATTCTAAAAGGATACCCCTTCTGTGTGGACACACTCCGCTAGCAGATGGCTCCATAGAAAGCTGTTGTTTTTTGTGCAAAGAAAAGACATCTCTCCCTGCAGGACTGGAATTCAGCCCTACTTGCCTCCTTAGCTGGGCACCTTTGCACAGAGTATAAACTCGTGTCCATACACAGCGGCTGTGTCCAAGTCCTTTCTTCCTTGTCCTCATCTACAAACGTGAAGTATGCGTAAAGAGTAAAACACTAAACCATCTGCAGCCAAAGGGGATATTGAGTGGTGTTTAAGACGTATTCCAGAATCTACATTTCTTTCCGAAGAGGAAGATCGTATTCAGCCTGGAAGTTATTCTTTATGCATATGTGTATGTGTGTGTGTGTGTACACACACACACAAACATATAAAGATTTTATTTACTTATTTGACAGAGAGCTAGAGCCAGTGAGCACAAGCGGGGGATGGCAGATGGCATGATCCCAGGACTCCAGGATCACAACCTGACCTCAAGGCAGACGCTTAACCGACCAAACCACCTAGGGGCCCCAGTCTGGAAGTAATTCTTGATACCAAGAATCCCGGTTCCCAGCCCAGCCCACCATAGAGGTAGCCAAGCAGAGGCAAGCAGATGCTGACGATGGAACAGAAAGCATGTTACAAGTAGAGAAAGAGCCATTTGTGGGCTATAAATAACCAACAGTAGGCACTTTGCAGAACACAGTGGAAAAGGCAGCCTCCCTAGATATCAAGGGATATAACCTTTGTTATTTAAAATCTGAACTTTAAAAAATGAATAGCAATGCTTTGATTAAAATTATAAATGAGGGGGAAAATCTGAACGTTGAGAGATTACAGATCTAGAGATGGAGAATTGTCAGCAATTAATAATAAGAGCTTTGATAGAAGAAGTAACCATCTGAACCTAGACCAATATGAGCCAAGAATCAGGTGGGACAGAAGCAGAGCAGCTTCTTGGAGCTGCATAACATAAAATCAAGGGATTCATCAGTTCCTCACTTTGGATGCGGTGAAAGTCAACATCGGAACCCAGGTGCAGTCTCCCCGGTTAACGGTGCAGTAAATTTTAGATAGTTCTCATTACATACTGTGAGACTCAGCCATTCTCAATTAACCCGGGTCTTATCTTTATTGAAGTCTAAATTAAAGAACACTTCTAAGTGCCTTCATAAATGGAATCCGACGGGGAGAAGAGCTCTACCTAAGTACTGTTGACGGGATCCCAGCGTCCAGAGTGGGCGGATAAATGCAGCCTCCCTCGAGGAATGCTGCCTTCCCCAGCCTTCTCCCTGTCCAGAAGGGCTGCACATTAAAATGACACCGTGTGTGGCTGCTGGCCAGGCTGCCTTTCTTGTAGCCATCTGTGTGACAGAGTTTCCACCAAGCTGCCTTTGTGTTCACCAATTCATGGCATCAATAACCCAGCACATTCCTGTGTGTGCCTTGCAGCTAGCCTTGGGCAATTCTGGAATGTTCCCTCTCTGCTGCAGAGCCAGCTTCCCATGGCCGATCTGTCTTTGTCTTGTCTCAACCCTCTACTGTCCGTACAGGGTTAGGTGGGGGAAGAAGGAACTAATTAAACTGAATTAAAAACTATTTGTTTCTAAAAGCGAGAAGGCAGAACCAACTTTCAACAACTCATTTTCCTCCCGATAAAAGTGGTCTTTGGCTGTGTTTCCACCTTCTTTTCAATGCCTTGTTGCTACCTCTCCCAGTCTGTCGATAATGTCCCCCTTCACTCCTACCCCACAAACCTCCTTTGAGGGCTCAAACCCCAGGCTTTGGCTTGTTTGTCTTCAGAGGGCTCTATGCCTTCAAATTATGCTTTATCACCATTCCATTTCCTCATGCCATGTGGGGAAAGCAATCTGATTAAATTCCAAAACCCTCACCATGGTGATTGGTGAGATTTTATTTCAATTAGTCATAAGAACTTCTGGCCAGCAGCATGAAAGACTTTTTTTTTTTTTTTTTCCCCTAAGTAGGCTCCATGCCCAGCATGGAGCCCAACACAGGGCTTGAACTCACAACCCTGAGATCCAGACCCGAGCTGAGATCAAGAATCAGATGCTTAACTGACTGAACCACCCAGGCACCCCAGCACGAAGCCCTTCTATCCTCTATACAATGGTGGGTGTGTATTACTGCATTATTCTTGTTATTTTATGTATTATTGAAAACCATTCCTTTTTGCTTGGAGTCTCACTTCTCACTGTTCCTCCCTTCCTTTCCTCTCTTCTCTCTGTTTCTGAGTGTTTCTCTCTTGAAATAAATGACTCCATATGTAGATTTCTCTTTAGGCATTTATTCTACAGAGAGGGGTCACTATCACTTTCAGCTTCCAGAGGGTCCTAGAATTAGGTTTTGGGGCCAAGTCGTGCCTCCCTCTACTTTTTTGTTTCCGCTGTTTTTCTGTTTTGTTTCAAATGATTGCACAGTTCAGCCCTCTTTTTCTAGCCATATCTTTTTTTTTCAAGATTTTATTCATTTATTTGACAGAGAGGTCATAAGTAGGCAGAGAGGCAGGCAGGGGGGGGGGGGATAGGCTCCCTGCTGAGCAGAGAGCCCGATGCGGGGCTCGATCCCAGGACCCTGAGATCACGACCTGAGCTGAAGGCAGAGGCTTAACCCACTGAGCTACCATGGCTCCCCTCTTTTTTTCCTTTTAACATTAAAACAACAACAACAACAACAACAAACAGTAGAAAACACATACCATAAAACTTATCATTGCAATCATCTTTAAATGTACAGCTCAGTAGTAACAACCGTATTACCAAGTTTGTGCAACAGATCCCTACAACTTTTTCTTGCAATACCGAAAATCCATACCCATGAAGCCACAACTCCCCATTGCCCCCCTCCCTCCCTCCCTCCAGCCTCTGGTGACCACATTCTACTTTCTGTTTCTATGAGTTCAACTGTTTCAAATGCCCCCCCTAGAAGTGGCATCGTGCAGTATTTGTCCTTCTCTGTGCCTGGCTTATTTCACTTAGTGCGTTGCCTGTAGGTTTCATCTGTGTTGTAACATGTGTCCAGATCTCCTTCCTTTTTAAGGCTGAATGGTATTCTACTGTGGACACAAACCACATTTTCTTTATCCGCTCATCTGTTGGTGGACATTCGGGCTGTCTCCACCCCTTGACGCTGGTGTATAATGCTGCAGTAAACATGGATGGACAGCGGGCTCTCTCTTATACTAGAGGTGTGTGAAAATTACCCAGAAAGCCAAAAGAACTGAAAGGATAAAGCTCCACTTTGCCACAATGGCAAAAAAAAAAAAAAAAAAAAATCTGCTGCCTACTTTGTCACTCACTCTGGAAGCTGCTCGCTAGTGTGAAAGTTATTTTGCATAAAATTATCTATTAACTCAAAGCTTTCAACTCTATTTAAAGCTCCACTTTAAAGTTTGACTTTTTTTTAGTCCTTCAGAAGTTTTTATTATCTGAAAGTATTCAGAAATGTCTCCATTCATCTGGGATCTCCAGAATACTTTACTCTTGAACAAGGGTAGCCTATATTCACACAAATACGCGAGTGACTGTTGAGCACTGTCCCTACCCAATGCTGGTTTTTTGGCTTTTAAAACCAATACCTCTTTAGTTGGTGGCATTGAAAGTAGGTATTGAAAAGGAATTTGTAGGCGGAACTTCTTTCTTAAGTCAGTAATTGCCAGCCCCTTTTCCAGTAGGGCAGACAAGGAAGAAAATCGCCCGTGCCAATTCCAGGTAATGGCAAATGTCTGCTTGCCTTGACTTCATCTCTCTCCCCCTCAAGAAAGCATAAAATACAAGTGAATACAATGGGTATTTTTATAGGGATAACCTTGAATTTTCTGCGGTTTCTTTTTTCAGAAAGGTAAATCTTTTGCAGACTCCAGTACTTTAACTATTAATAAAACAAATTACTCACGAGCCACCTTACCAATGATTCACTGCACTAGTATGAACACACCGTGGTTGAGAAATTTTTCCTTACATGGTGATACTGCTGTTCTACGTATTGTGCGTTCATCCCTGGAAAGGGTGAAGAGAGGCGTGTTTGTGGTTCCCCAGTTCCCTCTTTCCAATTGGGGAAAGGCAATGGAGAAGAATAGCAAGTTCCTTGAGAGTCCAGGGGTCTTGACCTTGAACTTAATGCCTGCAAGTTCAGTTCTTTTGGGAACCCTGAATGACAAGCCCCAAGTATTTGGAGCAGGAATAATGGCTTTCCTGGAGATTCTGAACAGTTTAGACAGAACTTAGAGGTTAAAACATGCACCGTGGAGGCAGACAAATGTGACTTTAGGTCCAAGCTGTGCAACTTCCTAGCTTTGTGAACTTAGGCGAGTTATTTAACCAGTCTGATACTCATTTTTCTCTTCAGTAAAATGGGCTTAGAAACAATCTACTTGAGGAAATCTGATGTTTTCATCTGTCCAGAATTCCTTCTTTAGTCCCTTCTTTGCTGTGGGTCACGCATTCTGTGGTGTCCATGTGGGGCTGACCTCCACTTCGTCCTCCCCACCACTGGGGCGCCTGCTCAAAGCGTTTGATTCAGGGAGGAGCATGTGACTCACGCTGGTCAATCAGATCTTTCTAACGGGGCTAGTGAGAAAGATTCTTTTCTGCTGCAGCCGCTAACCGGGGTAGATAGGAGTATGGGCCCAGGAGGCAGTAGCCATCAATCTCACCATGTGGGAATAAGGTACAAAAAATGGAGCCGAAGAGAAATAGGCAGTGGTTAAGAAAGAGAGTGCCCTAGTGAAATTGTTTGATTCCTGGTTCTAGCTGTGTCTGAAAGAAGATGGGCCCTGGGTGCCCCAGTTACCTGAGCCCTTAAATTCTCTTTTTGTTTCAACTAGTCTGAGTTGGGTTGCCTGACATTCATAATCATAAGTCTTGACCAGTATGCTACCCTGCAAAAGGGACTTGGGGTTAGGTCATCATGTCACATCTTTCGCTGGGACTCTGTCATCAGCCTGAAGGCCAGTAGAAGCCAGAGGGCCCCTCCTTTCGTGTGTGTGTGTGTGTGTGTGTGTGTGTGCATGTTTCGGGGGTAAATAAGAGTCTACAGACTCTCCTTTCTCCTCTTTCTTTGCTCCATCAGTGGGCATGTGACTCCAGAAACTCTTGTTCCGAAGGGGAAAGTACCATCAGGTACAGACCTTTGAATAAACTGCTGACCATTTCTTTACCCAGCTCAGTAACCACCTCGGGCATCCCATGTCTCTATGGGTTGATTCGGTTGGAGGTTTTACTTGATTTTTCTCCATCACATTCCATTTATGGAACCATAGAATATTAGAGCCGGGAGGCACCCCCTGGAGGAAGTGTCTGGAGGGACTGTCCTTCTGGCCCCCTGGGGACAGAGGGACCATTGCTTTGGTGACCAGCCCTAGGCCCCACAGCCAAATGGCTGAAGCAGGTCTCTGCCTAGTGTCCGGATCCCCAGTTCTCTGGCAGGGCTCTGCCCTCAAAATTGAGCTGGGCCTCTTCGCAGCTGTGCGTCCAGACCCCTCCTCCCTCTCCCGGAGCCCCCAGCTGGTGTGCAGCCCCTAGGGTCCGCCTCACTCACAGGTAAGGTGGGGTGCTGCCCCCAGCCTGGTGTTCTGAGCAGCACGGCAGACTCCCCACCTGCTCTAGCTGTAGATTCTGCCTCCCTCCTTGCTCCATCCTCCCTACCCTCTCCTCTCAATCTGTTCTTTCTCTGCTTCTTCCCCGCCCTGTTCTGCAGCTCCATCTCTTTCGACCTGCCTTTGACCCCCTTGCCTTCTCCCTTGCTCCTTTTTTGTCCTCCCTCTGCCATTCTGCCCTGTTTCTCTCTGCCCCTCTTGTCCTCTTGTCTGTTGGCCCACTGTCCCTGGGGCGTGGAGTCTGAGGTGTCGAGGCCAATGTTCTGAAGCCCAGAATTTCCCCAAATTCCCAGTGACCAACAATTCCAAGAGTTGTTAATACGGACTTCATGTGTTTAGAAAGATTCCTGTGGACAAGTCAAGAGTTAATCAAGTTTCATGGGTAAGAATTTAAATCCGAACTTGGATGTGCAAGAGATGACATAGTACCTTATTTTCTTTCGGTCACTTTGACTCTGAACCTGAACCTCCACCCAGAGAGGCTAATGGGAAATTCACCTTGTCATCCTGGAGAATTCCTCCCGATCCTGCCCTCCCTCCTCCATGGTTATGACAATGTCCTGAGGTATGACAGAGAGCAGGACCCTTAGTGTGGGCACCCATGACCATATGATGGCGAGTGGTTTTCTTTGTCTGTGTTAGGCTTGGGCACGGGAGATTAGCCAGGACTGGAGCCTCAGTACCTAGAGCCCCTTTCAGTCCTGACAGTTCCTACGGGGCCCTGGTGCCAGACTTCCCCAGAAGTCTCCACCTCTGTTCTCTTTTCATTTTGGAGAATTTCTACCTACTTCCTGTTTTGGCCTCCCCACACTTTCCATCAGGCAAAAACACTCCCTTTTCCCCTCCTTCTCTGAGAGGATCCAGCAGAATTTCTCCTAATGGCAGGAAAGGCTGTGTTAATAAATGGCTTTAGAGATTTATTCCACAGAATATATCTCCTCTCAGTCAAGAGGGAATAGAGGGCTGGTTACTTTCTCAGGAAGAAGGAACTGGGGATGGAACAACAGAGTAAGAACAAAATATGAAATATCTCAGTAACTGGCCCACCATCAGAGATATGGGTCCCTTCTTGAAGAATTTCACAGGGTTGCTGTGCATTGCAGACCTGCAGGAAGCAGACAGGAAACCTCTTCTATCGTATTCGACCTGGGAAGGTCTCCGCCAGCCTTTTAAGGACGAGTTCCACAGAACACACCTTGGGAAATTCTGCGTTAGCCATTAGCGAAGGGCTCCTAACTCTGGCCTTGCTCTCAGCATGGACCAGTTCGTGGCACTATCTCGTGGACACGTAGAAGGACAGTGAGACAGGAGGTGTGGTGGCAAGGTGTGGGCTGAGGGTCCAGTCTTGCCTCTGCTACTCCCACACTCTCGCCTCAGGCAGCTTAGCTTCTCTGAAGCTCATTTTTCTCACCTGTACCACAGGGCCAGTAATCATACCCACCTAGTAGGATGTGGGGAAGATTACCAGAGGTAATGCATGGAAGCATCTAGAACAGCTCCTGGAATGTAGCAGATAGTCCACATTGGGAGTGACACCGTCCTTGTAAACACTGCTGCAAGTCAGCCTGAATCTGAGGGGTCCGTGAGTAGCCGAGTGACCATCCAAGTGGGCTGGCAGAGCTGAGGGGCATGAAAGGGAGAAGGTCATGGTAGTCACACCCCAAGATGCCCCAGCTGGGAGCAGAATGGGCGAGCAGGGCAGTGTTCCCGCCCAGTGTTGTTCCCTCTGCGTGGCTCCTTTTCCACAATGTGAAGAAGTTTGTTAGCAAGGCTTCTCCTAAAACTGAAAACAAAACAAACAAACAAAAACAGAGTTTGGAGACATTGACCCATCAACCTAGAGCATCAGAATGTGGCTTCACAGCTGAGGGGAGGCCATTGGGACAGACAGGGGAGGACTTGCAGGGATCTGAGTCAGGGCAGCGTCAGGAGAGAGGGGAGAGCAGGGAGCACTAGCTCTGGTAATATGGAATGAGAACTTCCCCATGAACTTGCCTCGCCTGCTGCCTGCATGGCTTCTCCTTATGGGGCATGTGGTGATGTCCATCAGCCTTGGCTTCAGCCAGCACCCTGCGGGTCATTCCTGGTGGCAGAAATGGGGCTGGAATGCGGTTCCAAACCGGTGTTCAAAGGGATGGGATTTTATTAATTTTTGCATCCCTAGCACAGGGTTTGACTCTCCCATGACCCCTCAGGAAGTGGGAGCTCAATGATCAGAAACATCCTCTGCTTCCTCATGGCTTTTGTCCCCACGGCTGCAGTGCTGGCAGACAGTGCTCGGACAGGATAGGAGAGGCTAGGCTGTGGGTGCCTGATGGTGACACAGCTCCCACCATCCCCTCCACCCCCTCCACAGCTGGCTAAGGAGAAGCCTGAGAAGGGGGGAGAAGGGAGACACTGAACTAAGGTGACAGGGCTGCTCCTGTCCCTTTCCCTCCCTCCCGCTCTCCCTGCACTGCCTCTGACCCCTTCATTTCTTTGCAGCCCAGATTAACAGCAGGGTGAAGGGAAGCTCACTCCCAGCACGAAGCCATTTCCATGCGCACAGCTGGTGTTGTGTTTTGCCCCTCCTAATGTCTCTTCGGGAGCAAAGTGATTTCGGCTGCAGTACTAGGAACAGGCTGTCGAGTAGTAATGGCACATTAATTTTGAGCATGTGCAGAGGTATAAGTGGCAATGCCGAGCTTAGACATTTTATGTATATGGGGTGGAGGCTGTGACAGCTTTCTTCCCCTGTCAGTCTTCATTCACCTCTGGAGCAGTGCCAGGCTGTCATCAACAGCTTGGTGGCTGTGATGGGGTCTGCAAGACACAGGGTTCTGCAGGGTGCAAAGGATGCCACAGAACCATCAAATTGTAGACCTACAAGGGGCCTTGAGTATCCGTCGAGTACCAGAGCCTTGTTTTATGGTGTTGCTGGACCTGAAACTCAAACAGGTGAAGGAACTCGGGAAAGGACCCCGAGTTCTTGCTGGAGCAAGAGCAAGGAGAACCCGTGGCTTCTGACTCCCACCTAAGCGCTTCCCCTGCCTCAAATCTCTCAGGACCTGGGAGCTCTAGAATCCTTTAATCAGAACTCTGCTGACAGAAGGAATAGGCCCCTGGGAGTCAGATCTTCCTTGGGTTGGGCTGCGCTGATCTTCCAGAATTCCAGGTCTGGTAAATCAGCTGCTCTGGAGCATCTCAGGGCAGCCCTGTTCATGGGGCCTTGCTCACTGGATGGCAGGTCCATGTCCACCCACTGACCCTCCTCCCCGCTCACCTGTTTCGCCAGCCTCTTCTTTCTTCGCTTCTTCTTCTTCTTTTTTTTTTTTTTTAAGATTTTATTTATTTATTTGACAGACAGAAATCACAAGTAGGCAGAGAGGCAGACAGAGCGGGGCAGGGAAGCAGGCTCCCCACCGAGCAGAGCCCGATGCAGAGTTCGATCCCAGGACCCTGAGATCATGACCTGAGCCGAAGGCAGAGACCTTAACTGACTGAGCCACCCAAGCGTCCCTCTTCACTTCTTTTAAGAAAGCCAGAGCTCTACTTCTGCAGGGCTCGGCTGGGGCCCTGCCTCAGAGGCCTCCACTCTTAGACCTGGAAGGACCCCCAGAGATCATCTGATTCAGTGCTGTGGGAGGAAACTGAGGCCAGAAATACTTAGGCCAGCCTAAGGCCACACAGCTGGGGAGCAGATGGCTGAGGTTAGAACTCAGGACTTAACTGACTGAGCCACCCAAGCGTCCCTCTTCACTTCTTTTAAGAAAGCCAGAGCTCTACTTCTGCAGGGCTCGGCTGGGGCCCTGCCTCAGAGGCCTCCACTCTTAGACCTGGAAGGACCCCCAGAGATCATCTGATTCAGTGCTGTGGGAGGAAACTGAGGCCAGAAATACTTAGGCCAGCCTAAGGCCACACAGCTGGGGAGCAGATGGCTGAGGTTAGAACTCAGGACTTTGGACCTAGTCTTAACACCCTTCCCTCCTGACCCCACGACTTGAGCGAGAAGACCCAGCATGGTCTAGATGGGGTTCTTTTGGCATCAGAGGACAAACTGGCTTCAGAATCGCCTGGAAAACTTGCCTACCTCGCAGGTTTCAGAGAGCCACCCAGATGGGGCAGATCAGAATCAGCAGGGTGGGGGACGAGAATCTGCTTCTGACACACCACTTCCTTTGAGAACCACTGAGGCATGTGTTACAATCAGTTGTGAAGGGTGTTGCAAGTAATTTGTTACTAATAATACTCGAAGCTTTGAATAGAACAGATACAATAGCCTGGCTCTCACACACTTGCATAATGATTAGCTTCCTTGACCAGCGGAGGAAGTTCTGGAACTCCAGCTCACTCTCAGGGAAGACACGGGCCCTGCATTCTTCTGCTCCCATTAACTAGATCCTCTACCTCATGTTTGGGCCTCCCCTGAATGGATATCTGAGCACGCAGCTTTGGAGACAGGCAGAATGGGGTTTGATTTCAAGCGCCACAACTCACCAGGGGTTCATCAACTCCCTTGACTTTGCTGGGTTTCCATTTCTTCATGTGTAAATTGGGAATCATAGTTTCTACCCCTGGGAGTGGCTGTGAAGATTAAATGAAAACATCCCAATGCAGGTGAATTGGGACAAAAACGAATGTGTAGGGCTCCAGGCAGAAAGTTGTGTGGGTGTGACCCCCAGCTTCTTCCCCTTCCCCAGTCTGTGGACCAAGCACCCTCAAAGGACCCTTCTGGGATTCCAGAAGAAATGTATTCCCCAGGGGACTGAGCCTAATGCATACCTACCCCTGTGAAAGGGCACCCTAAATAGAAGGAACAGTATTAGTCCCTGTCACTGCCACCTTTCCTGCCTTCCACATTCCCTCTGTGGTCTTTGAGGGCTGGGGCTGAGCTCTTCCATCGCAAAAGCTTCTGCCCCAGCCGAGAATCCATTTCAGTGAGCATAGGGGTAGGGCCGGGCACTGGGGAGAGGTTAGCTTGGGAATAAATAAAAGACATACCCATGGCTCTTGAGACCAGGAGAGAAGGAATTTTTATTTTATATTATATTATTTTATTTTATTTTATTTTATTTTATTTTATTTTATTTTATTTTTGCATCCTCTCTTCTAGGCAATCCTTACCCCTCTCTTGTACCTTGCCTGCTCCTTTCTGGGATGGATGGCAGGACAGAGCACAGAGCAGCTTGTCTGGGGATCCCAGTGGACTGTTTGATTCCCAGGCAATTCCCCCCCTACCTCCTTACTCCAGACTGTGGTTACCTCCAGATCTGAGCCACTTAATAGGCTGCTCTGTTGCAATTTCAATTTATCAATAGGCAAGCATTCACCAATAATGACACCTGGCAAGAAACTAATTTTCTTATTCACTGCACATTGGCCTCATTAAGGCCTGTAGGACATGTGACGTCTCAGGAGGAAACCAGCTCTAGGCTGGGAGGCCTTTTTCAGTGTGTCACCTCATAAATAATGGGTGGGCGCCCCGTGGGGGCCAGTGTCCCGGTTAACCTACGTCCTGCGTTCACTGGCCGCACCACAAACAAATCCTCAACAAGCCTCACAATGGAATTAATTAGAGATCTTAACGTCAGATCGATACCCCTCAGAGCACGTGTAAACAGAAGCTACAGCCCCCTATCCCCAACTGCCACCCTGTAATTGGGTTGGGCTGGTCCTGTGGGAGCCCCGGCTTAGGTTTCTGACTGCAGATCCCCGAAAGCAGGCTTTTAGAGAGCGTTTGCGACTTTTCCTCCACCTCCCTGCCCAGTTTGCTGAGGCTGCCTCATGGGTCCCCGTATCTGTGACCGTCTTCCCACCAAATATGCTCATTAGTGCCAGCCAGGCTCATATTAAAGGTGGCTGGAGGTCCAATTTGTAGGAATCTGGGGGTGGGGGCCTTGGGACAGGGACAATTTTTCAACCTGGACTTTATCTAGAAAGGACCCTGTGACTGTAGACAGTCTGAAATGATTAAAGATAAATTTGGTGGTGGGAAGTGGTGGGGGCTGGGGTAGCGTTAAAGAAGGGTTGGATTTCTAGTCAGTCTTCACTTCTTAATTTTTAAAGATCCCTTGGATGTAGACAGACTTACAGGCAGAGGTAACTCTGATATGCTCTGGGTATCTGTAGGCAGCTGGATTCACATTAAAACCTTGCAACCGACCTGGGCATGCACAGGGGAGATGCCCATCCCACTGACGTGGGAAACAAAAGCAAAAGAAAAATTAAACATCCTTACAACTTACAGCAGTGACGAATCCTTGAAAAGGCAGAGTTACATTCCTCTGGGAACTCAGCTGCCTTGATGTTAACATTTTGCTGAAGGCAAAAGGCAACCTTAGCCTGATCCTCAGGATCCTGTGAGTCTACTTGAACATATAAAAAATTCCTTTGGAAACTTCCTTTATCTCTACCCCTGTAAGATATATGTTGGCAATCATCCCCCAAGCATATGGCCCACTGATACACATCTGAAGGGTCTCATGACTCAGGTTTTATTAGACAGTAATAAATGGCCTTTTCCCAACAATAGCTAGCCCCCTCAAGGTCCTGGAAACCTTGTTTCCAAAATACCTTGGAGGCTTGTGCCGTCTCTAGCCCCCTCCCAACTTGAAAGTATATAATCAGTCAATTGCCATAATTCCAGTGCAGTTCTTTCTGCCCATGGGTCCTGTCCTCAAGCTTTAATAAAACCACTTTTTACACTGAAGACATTTCAAGAATTCTTTCTTGGCTGGAGGCTCCAAACCCCACTTCTTCAAACCACATCACTGCTTTCTGGAATTAAGAAGTCCTCCCACCGGGCTCAGATCCGGCGACACTTTTTCTGTGACACTTCCTCTTCCAAGGATGACTGTGGTTGAGCTGGCCTGGCCTTCCCACCGTGACTGAAAGAAGAGTGGGGGAAACGTTCCAGAGGAGCCAGAGCCCCTGTCCCATCATCCCCACACCCTCCCTGATGACGTACTACACATGCCCAGGAGAACTCTCGCCATTTGTCCTCCATAGCAGTTTCCATCAAAATTACAGCTGCATAGTCTTCCTGGCAGTCCTTTAAGTTTCTTGGTGGGTTCAGTATTTCTCTGTGTGTCCTTGGCTTCCTGAGCTCACTGTTAATAGCCTTATTTAACAAACATATAAAGAACTTATCAAACTTATTACCCAAAAAAACAAATAATACAGTCAAGAAATGAGCAGAAGACATGAACAGACATTTTCCCAGAGAAGACACACAAATGGCCAACAGACATGTGAAAAAATGCTCAACATCACTCATCACCAAGGAAATACAAATCAAAACCACAATGAGACCACCTCACTCCAGTCAGAATGGCTAAAATCAACAAGTCAGGAAATGACAGATGCTGGCGAGGATGCGGAGAAAGGGAACCCTCCTACACTGTTGGTGGGAATGCAAGCTGCTGCAACCACTCTGGAAAACAGCATGGAGGTTCCTCAAAAAGTTGAAAATAGAGCTACCCTATGACCCAGCAATTGCACTACTGGGAATTTACCCTAAAGATACAAACGTAGTGATCCGAAGGGGCATGTGTACCTGAATGTTTATAGCAGCAATGTCCACAATAGTGAAACTATGGAAAGAGCCTAGATGTCCATGAAGAGATGAATGGATAAAGAAAATGTGGCATATATATATATATATATATATATATATATACACACATATATATTTATTTATATATATACACACACAAAGGAATATTCTGGCATCAAAAGAATGCAATTTTGCCATTTGCAATGACGTAGATGGAACTAAAGGGTATTATGCTGAGCAAAATAAGTCAATCAAGGACAAATTCCATATGATTTCACTTGTTTGTGGAATTTAAGAAATAAAACTGATGAATGTAGGAGAAGAGAAGGAAAAATAAGATAAAAACAGAGAGAGAGGCAAACCATAAGAGACTATGGGGAACAAAATGACAGTTGCTAGAAGGGACGTGGGTGGGTGGATGGGGTAACTGGGTGATGGGCATTAAGAAGGACATATGAGGGGCGCCTGGGTGGCTCAGTGGGTTAAAGTCTCTGCCTTCGGCTCAGGTCACGGTCCCAGAGTCCTGGGATCGAGCCCCACGTCGGGCTCTCTGCTCAGCAGGGAGCCTGCTTCTCTCTCTCTCTCTCTGCCTGCCTCTCTGCCTACTTGTGATCTCTGTCTGTCAAATAAATAAATAAAATCTTTAAAAAAAAAAAAGAAGAAGGACATATGATGTAATGAGCACTGGGTGTTATTGCAACTGATGAATCACTAAACTCCACTCTGAACCTAGTAATACACTATATATTAACTAACGTGAATTTAAATTTAAAAACAAACAAACAAACAAACAAACACTTACATGGTGCTTGCTAGCCCTTTTAGGACTACTTATTCATTGAATCCTTGTAACAACGAATAAGGTAGTTACTATTATTTTTTTTTGGTAGTTACTATTATTGTGCCTGTTTCATAGGCAAGAATACAAAGGAGCGGAGAGACTGGGTGACTTGCTCAAGGTCACACAGCATGTAAGTGGCAGGGCTAGCATTAAGGTGCAATGTGGTCACAGATTCTGGACTCCTAACTGAGGTGAAATGTTGGGGCCCAGGAGAAAGAATTCTTGAGACACCTTTGGTACAAAAAACATAGCCTTATCAAAGCACGGGGACAAGACCTGTAGACAGAAAGAGTTGCACTAGGATCATGAGGAGTGGCTGATTATATACTTTCAAGTTGGGAGAGGGTTAGGGAGAGCATGAGTGTCTAAGGAATTTGGAAGCAGGGTTTCCAGGACCTTGAGGGGCTAGCTGGTATTGGGATGAAGTCATTTACTACTGTCTAATAAACCCTTAGTCATGAGACCCTTCAGATGTGTATTAGTGGACCATATGCTTGGATGATGATTGCCAACATATATCTTGGGGGGAAGGGGTGGGTAGAGATAAATGTAGTTTCCAAAGAGATTTTTGTTTTATTTATTTTACTTTTTAAAGATTTTATTTGTTTATTTGACAGAGAGAGACACAGTGAGAGAGGAAACACAACAAGGGGGAGAGGGAGAAGCAGGCTTCATGTCAAGCAGGGAGCCTGATGCGGGGCTTGTTCCCAGGACCCTGGGATCATGACCTGAGCTGAGGGCAGATGCTTAACCACTGAACCACCCAGCCACCGCCCCCCCACCCCCTCCCCCCCACCAAAGGCATTTTTTACGTTAAAGGAGACTTACAGGATCCTAGAAGTTGGGCTAATGTCAAGCTAAGCTTGCCTTTTGCCTCTAGCAAAGTTTTAATATTGAGGCAGTTGAGTTCCTGCAGGAAGGTCACTCTGCCTGTCCAAGTATCTGTCACTGAGTTGCAAAAGAAATTTATTTTTTTCTATATTTCTTTTGCCTTTGTTCTCCACATCACTAACCACTTGGCTAAACCCCATCTACACCCCTGCAAATGGCTTGTTGAATCATCCTTTCATAGGTCTTCACCCCCACAAGCCTGTGAGTTCTGAGGGGCTGGAATTCACCACCAGGCACCCAGCCAATGTTCCCAGCGCTCCTGGGGATTAGCCCTGCCTCTAGTCGAGGAGGGGCACACGACAACCAGGAATTTTCTCTTGGCACCAAGAAAGGAGCTGTTATGAATTGAATCATGTTTACCAGCCAGTTCTTATGTTGAGATCCTAGTCCCCCCAGAATGGGCCTTTAATTTGAAAATAAGGTCTATATTGAGGTAATCAAGTTAAAATGAAGTCATTAGGGTGAGCCCTAATCCAGTATGACTGATATCCTTATAAAGAGGGGAAATTTGGACACAGAAACACTGATGGGGAAAGACCATGTGGACATGGAGAAGAGAGCGGTCTGTAAGCCAGGAGGACAACCCTGGGACAGATTCGTTCCTCACGGTACATAGAGGGAACCAAACCTTCAGACACCTTGATCTTGGACTTCTGGCCTCCAGAACTCTAAGTTGCCAGGTTTCTGCTATTATTCTGCCCAGTCTGCGAAACTTCCTTATGGCAGCCGTAGCAAACTAATACAGGCGTTTCAATGAGGACAAAGGGCAGTAGCCCCTAGAATCAGCAGGGTCACCTGGTGCTGAGGAGAGTCCCCATCTAATGCTGACTTGCTGGGCTCCTCTCTGCTGCCCTCTCTCCCGCCTCTGATGTAGCTCAGCCCGGAAGGAGTCCTGGCCCAGAACTAAGCGACTCCTTAGTCATCCCCGTCATTGGCCTGGCTGCAGTCCTGCCCTTTCCACACGCCTCGGGCCCAAGCACTAGACTCTTGCCAGACGACATGCTGTCCCACAGACAGAGTACCAGCTTCTGTGGGACACCACTCTGGGTTCAAACCGCAGGGCCGGTACTTCCTGTCTATGCAAACATGGGGCAAGTCTTCTGACCACCCTGAATGAACCTCAATGGACTTGTGCTGGTTTTGATGGCTCACTCCTATCAACATGTTGATTTCCTTAGGGGAATTATTTATTTCTGGCTGGATACAATTTGGACGGGATTGTAAAGAGGGTCACCCACTTCCCCTAGCCGGCAGGGGTGGGGCGTGAACCTCAAGTTAGGCCAATAGAACTCTTTTCCTCAACTTTGAATCAGGATGTGAATCCGGGATGTGAATGGAAACACCAATGAGTAGCAGGCACTCGGCCTTGCCCATTCCCTCTTGCCTGGTCTGTGCCCTGTCTGGGTGCTCAGACTCCATGTCCGCCTATTTGGTCCATTAGGCTTGACCCATAAACGCCAATGAACTTGTCCTGCTTTTTTATGTACAATGACCCCTCAGAAGTGACACTTGCTGTGGGTCACACTAGCTCCTTGCCTGCTCTTGCTTTGGACCTCTCATGCCCAGCATCCTGTCTAGACCTTCCCTGTCCTCTCCTCCCGCATGTGTCCTGTGTTCTCTGAGGTCCAGCGTGCCGCCCAGGTAGAGACCGAGCCAGGGAAAGCTATTGGTGCCACTTTTCTCTGTTCTCTATACTCAAGTCCTACGTGGGACTTCTGTTAAGAGAAAAAAAGATCCTCTACTTTAAAAAAAATTAGGAAACCATCATCTTAGATCTTTACATTGCTTGAATGTAAATTCAAGTTACCCATTCAATATTTTCTCAGAGTCTCCTCTGTGCCAGGCACTGTACTAGATGCTTGGGATGCCAGTGAGGAAACACAGCTTCTGTCCTCAAAATGCTCACGAGCTAGAGTAATGTCCCTCAAATTTAGTGTTCTCACAGGGCACCTGGGGATCTTCTTAAAATAGTTACTGATTCTGTAAGTCTGAGTTAGGGCTTGAGGTTCTACATATCTAACAAGTTCTCAGGACCCCAGTGCCCCCTCATGCCTTCTGGGATGCTTTTAAAAATTCTAATGTGTGAGCCATGATGAAATCAGCATGTATCATTTTTCAATAGTCTCAGCAAACCCAGCGTAGAGCTGAGTTTGAGAACCATTGATCCAGAGAGAAAGAGAGAGAGACTGTGTTGGTTTTTTTATGGCTGTCAAAACAAATCACCATAAACTTAGTTACATAAAACAAAGCAAATTTGGTATCTCACAGTTATGTGGGTAGGTCAGAAGTTCAAAATAAGTCACATTAAATTAATCTCACTACAGTCATGGTGTTGGCAGGGCTGCATTCCTTTCTGGAGACTCCATAGAACAGCTTGCTTTCTTGGCTTTCCCAGCTTCTAGAGGCTGCCCCATTTCAGGGCTTGTGGCCCCTCCATGGACTCCAATCAGGTCTTTCTCCTATTTCATCCCTCTGGCTCTCTGCGTCTCTCTTTGTTTTGTAAGGACCCTGTGATTATATTCGACCTGCCCAGATAATTCAGGGTAATCTTCCCATCTCCAGGCCAGCTGATTAGTAACACAGCATAACATATTTACAAATCTTGGGCATTGGGACATGGATGTCTTGGGGGGGGGGGGCCATTATTGTGCCCACCACACAGACGTGGAGTAAGGTTGGGTAGGCCAGTGTGGTTCTGCCCTGAAGGGGATGATATAGGCGGGGTGGTTCCTACGCAGCCTTTGAAAAGTGAGAGGAGAAACGGTCACGAAAGACTTTCTGGGCAAAAGTACTGCAGGTGATTCGTACTGGCTCTGGAGAGCAGATTGCCCACTTGCCGGGAACACCACCCCAAACAACCGTTGGTAACTTGAAATCAGCATTAGGAGGAATAGTCCATCACGGAAAATGGTGAATGCTATAAATTAGTGATTTTTTTTTCCTTTCCTTTCCCAGAGAAACAGTTGTGAAATGTTTACCAGCACACCACTGTGGGGATGCCCCAGAGTTGAGTCTAAGAGAGTAGACACAAACCAGGTAGACCAGACACTTACCCTTGAAGTATGTCTGCTCTTACAAATACAGTGTAAGTTCCTGCCGGACAAGACTCACATTTCAGTGTCTCTAGAGCAAGGCTTCGTAGACTTCATGATGCACACAGATCACCTGGGGATCTTGTTAAACGGCAGATCTGATTGAGTAGTTTCAGGTGGGGCCAGAAAAGAGTCTGCTTTTTTTTTTTTTTTTTTTTTAAAGATTTTATTTATTAATTTGACAGAGAGAAATCACAAGTAGACAGAGAGGCAGCCAGAGAGAGAGAGAGGGAAGCAGGCTCTCTGCCGAGCAGAGAGCCCGATGCGGGACTCGATCCCAGGACTCTGAGATCATGACCTGAGCCGAAGGCAGCGGCTTAACCCACTGAGCCACCCAGGCGCCCCAAGAGTCTGCTTTTTTAACAAACTCCCAGCTGTGTGCCTGGGTAGCTCAGTTGGTTAAGCAGCTGCTTTTGGCTCAGGTCCTGATTTCTGGGATGCTCGGCAGAGAGCCTGCTCTCCCTCTTCCTCTGCCTGCCACTCTGCCTACTTGTGCTCTATCTCCCTGTCAAATATATAAATAAAGTCTTTAAAAAACAAAACAAACAAAAAACTTCCAGGTGATCCCTGGAATGCTGGTCCAAAAAGCATACCTTAGGTAGCACGACTCTAGAGAAGTGGCCTCTGACACTGATTACAAACCCATTCACGTAAACAGAAGATGATTCTAGAATCACATTTTGATTTACATATTTTATCGTCATCACATATTTTAGCTACTCTAATATTTTATCATATCTGCTGATGCCCCTGGTTGCCATTATTTTATGTATATTAGAAAAATTTTTTGAAAGCTACCAATTAAACTACGTCCTGCTATTAATCGTTAGGTGCATCTTAATTTCAGAGATAGTACAATATGACAAATGCTGTATATCTTTGAATCAATAAGAAGCAATGCTTGTATTTTGTAATTAAAAAAGTAAGAAATTACACTTGCCAATATTTACTACATGGCCTGACACCAGGGCTCTTCCTGCCTACAGGTATGGTTCTGAACGTGCATAGCCCAGAGTGACCCAGAGACAAAACTAGGGGTCCCACACCCAAAGGGATTAATGCTTGTCAATGCACTTTTGTTGTTTATCCATTATTTTTAGTTTTTTATTGAGTCAGAGATTATGTTATCTAGTTGTAACTAAAATAGCCATCATAAAATAGAAAAATGGTTTAAAAGGATTCCTGTGGTTTGAAGTTAACACCAATAATCTAAGCCTCAGTAAGCAATAAAAAAAGGCAGAACTGACATTTCTCCTCCTGATGTGAGTTCTGCATTGGCCACATTATGCAGTAAAACAACGATGATCTAATCAGATCTGACAAGACATTGGGCAGAAAAAAAGAGAAATGATCAGAAACCCTTTTTGAGATGTGGGTTTGTATTCATTTTTACTGGGGATGAATGTCACCCTTGGGACATTAGTATTAGTTATTATGGGAGCACTTGCGTGTAATTCACATGCACACGTAGGGAGAGCAGCTCTGCTCACTGCAGATGCCCAGGGACCTTGGCTGATAGAGCTTCCACCAGCTTGAGCATCCTGGGGGGGGCACTCACACCATCAATGAAATGTCCTTGTCTGAAAGAGGTACATGTTTCTTTTGTTTACAATTCACTGGCCCAACTCAACCATAGGGGCCCAGACACAAGGAGACCCAGAAGGGCCACACCTGGCCAACAGGGCCAATGACTGCCACCACTCTTTAGTATTCTTTCTTCACCAGTTGTGTGTCTCCCGCCCATTTGGGGTCATGATCATGGCAAGATACAGAGAGCTCTTGCCCCTCTGTGTTAGAAGAAGCTGCCCACATGAGTCTGTCTAGCCTGGAAAAATCCTGCCTGGGCTTTGAAATGCATTTGAATGCGATGCTTAATATTTGGAGAAATTGCAAAGTCTATGAGCAGGTGATAAAGCCAAGTGATGAAGAAGTCACCTCGAAAACCTGTCTCACTCCTCCGAGTCAGCCGTATTCTGTGCTGGCAAATGACAACATCTCCTCCTAGTCTCCTGCCAAGAACTGAGGTAAGGAGATCTCTCCTCCTGACTGTGGTGGGCATAAAGAATAGCTAAGTTCGGGGTGCCCCAGTGGCTCAGCGGGTGGAGCCTCTGCCTTTGACTCAGGTCACGGTCTCAGGGTCTTGGCATCAAAACCTGCATCGGGCTCTCTGCTTGGTGGGGAGCCTCCTTTCCCCCAGCCTGCCTCTCTGCCTACTTGCGATCTCTCTCTCTGTGTCAAATAAATAAATATATTTTTTTAAAAGTAGATGAAGTTGGGTATTATTGCCTTGAAGAATAGATTTAATCAGTGAGGAGGATCATGCCGAGAAGCATCTGGAAGCAAGGCTCATTGAGAAAAACATCCCAGTGCAGATCCTCTGTCGGAAGGGAATCCAGTTACAAGGGATGTTTTCCACCTGCAAAGGTTATATATACATCCTGATTTTTAGAAAGCGTTCCAAGCGGTATCATAAGCCCCAGAGGAGAGATACTTTGGGGTGACTCCATAGGAATGTGTCAGAGCTGAGTCTTACATGAAGCAAACTTCATTCACATCTACTATTGAGTAAATGTGTGGGAAGCCAAAGGGAATGCCGAACTAGGATGTAAAGACCCATCTGTAGTGGGCTCCCAGCCCATGTCCTGTTTCCATTAGAGAAGCATCATCTCTCCACCGGCAACTGGATTCCTGTCCCAGTTTGACTTGCCCGGGAGCCGGTGGTGTTTGGAAGGAGCACTAGTTGTAGGAAGTCACTCTCTGTGTGCCCCCAGGGAGGAGACAGCATGATCCGCAAGGAGAAGTCGTTCTCGGAGTGTTTCCGGTGAGGCTGGAGGGGGCAGCTCCGAGGGCAGATGAACGAGGGAGTCTGTGCTATCCTGAGAGTGTGGCCAGTTTGGCCTCTTGAATTTGTATCCAAGCGAGGATTTTTGTTTTAAGTGCCTCTATTGATGTAATTTTTAAGATTTTATTTATATATTTAAGAGAGAGGAATCGGGAGCACAGAGGGAGAGGGAGAGCAGACTCCCCCTGTGCAGGGAGCCTAATGTGGAACTCGATCCCAGGAACCCAAGCTCATGACCTGAGCTGAAGGCTTAACTGACTGAGCCACCCAAGCCCCCCTAAGCTGGGAATTTAAAGAATTATCTAAATATGAGAGTTTTAAAGGGCTTTGCAATTTCTTCTGAGAAGTCTTTCCGGAAACCCTCAGGCCAGGCCAGGTTGGGTGTCTGACTTCTGCGCACGCCCCAGCCCTGTATCTATCATAGTGCTGTCCTCACCCCAGAATAACTGTGCACATGTAATTGCTTGTTTGCTCTCTGCCTGCTGGACTGTGCTTCCAGGGAGTGGAGACCACATCTTGTTCAGTGCCATTTTCCTGGTGTGGGACACATAACATGTACTTGGCATATTTGATTGAAAGGATGTGTGGATGGGGTGACTCATTTAACTGAAAACACGTTGGAAATCCCATGGAGGACATATCACTCTACAGGCTTTGTTTATGGGAGGGCTCCGTAGCCTCGAGTCTACACTATGCATCCCGTGAGAGGGGATTCCATTCATGCATGGGATTCAGGGTGGGGTGGGTACGTTTGATGAACTTGAATGCAATATTTTATGTGCATGCTTATTTTTCTGGAGAGGGTGTCCACCGCAGCTTTTTATCAGCTTTCCAAAATGACTCATGACCTCAAAAAAAGCATAAGAAATTCATATGCTTGTGTAATGCTTGGCCTTGGCCCTGGTGCAGGAGGAGGGCTGGGAATGAGTTCTGGGTTTGCAGGGCAGCACCTGCCATCTGCTGGAGATACGGAGGGACAGACAGTTGCTTCTAGGCTCTTAGCCGAGGCAGATCACGTGTCACCCTGCCCCATGTTCCCTACACCCACCGACATAAACACGTGTGTGAATTTGAATCTTGGAGTTTCACCGTTTTGGATTTTAGAAAGCAATGAACAATGGAAGGGACCTTGGAGAGTGGCAAACCCAAAGAGAAGCAATCAGAGATGTTGAAGCAAAGGAGACAGGGAGGCCGCCTCATAACACGAGAGGAATTGCTGTGTGGGTTCTGGAAGGCAGAACTGGGATCAGCAGGTGAATGCTACAGGAAGTCCATTTCCACTCTCACAGAGGAAGATCTTTCTCCCAGTTAAAACTGCTTAAAAATAGATAGGTCTTGTCTTCAAAGGTAGTGAGTTCCTTGTCACTAGAGAAATGCAAGCAAAGGCTGAATGAACAAATATCAGAATACAGTGGGGCAGGAATTCTAAGGTTCTTTTCAGCGCTTCTTTCTCACCTCATCTCATGCATTTTGAAAGGCGTTTCACTTTATTGTAATTTGGCTCCTCCAAGAAACTCTCTTTCTCCAACCTCACCCACAGTGTCTAAGCTTTTGTCTACAGGTGGAAGTCAAGGGCTGGTGCCGACAAGCTGACTCTAAATAAATGGAGAAGATTGGGAGCAAAAGCTCTCCGAATAATGTACTGAAATGTATTCTTCTAAAATGTGAAACAGATAAGCAAAATAGCTTTTATTCTGATGTACTCTGTTTTCTTGAACATCCTAGAAGCAACCGCTCTTGAAGATTGAGCTGTCGGAGCCATAGGCTCTGAAATTAATGGAATGCAATCTTCTGCCATTTGTGATAAATTTCTGGCCTTTTTATGCACATGAAAGTCTTCCTGAGGAGCAGAAGCAAAGCTACCAACCAAGAGGTTATTTCGACAAGCTTCCTTCAGCCACCCCTCTATTGTCTTTTCCCGATCACAGCTTTTTGTTTTGCACTGAATAACAATAAAATAAAAAATGAGAACAAGTGAGAAAGAAGACCAACGATGCAATGTTCAGCCAACAATGCAAACAGAATAAAAATGTTCTTCGATTTTAGACAAAAGGAGAAGAATTTGGTTAAGGGCAAAAAAAAAAAACAAAAAAACCAACCATGCAACTTTAAAAAAGCAGCATTGGGAAAACCATAATTTCCTTGAGCCACACAGAGGTTCATCTAGAATGTTATTTTCAGTTCTAATACATCCTTGGGCATTACGGACAAACAATTCCTGTTTCAATCCTTGTTTCTTCAGGGCTTTGCTCCTCTAAGTTCCCCTTTCAGATTCGGAGCCCAGTCCCCTAAGTCTGGAGGAATCCTGATCTTTTCTGACCTTGCTTTAAGCCTACTGTGCTTTTGATGCTGTCTTCATGCTTCCTTTCCCTCTGCCCACTGTGACCTCGAGAACTAAAACACCCCACCCCCACCCCACAGCCCAGACACGACCAATGACATGACCCTTTCCATGGCCGTCATGACACGTCTTGTGATGTCGTATGCTTATTTATTCACTTGCATATCATCTGTCTTCCTCAACTGAGATACAATCTCCTTCCCCATAGAGTTCCTCCACTGCCTTAAAGCAGAGGCTGTCAGACTGCATCACCCAGCCTCCTTCCTTTTGTGCAATGATCTGGTGTTCTCCTAAACACTCCTCCATTCACCGACTCCTTCACCTGCTTTACAGTTTCACTTTCTACCTGTCGGGATTCTTGGTGACTTCCACAGCCATATAAATACCTCTGGTCTTTCAGTTCCTTGACTTGCTCTTTGCCCCTAATCCCCCCCTCCCCCTCCTCAGCCACCCATGCCCATCCACTCATCTTTACCTATCATGTCATTCCGTACATAATCAGGGCTCCAAACCATTGACCCACTCACCTGTCACGCTCCTTCCCCTGCCTGTGCCTGCCCCTCTCCTTACCCAGTTCAGATTCCCACTACCTGCAGAATCGTTGCCTTGCTTCATCATATAAACCATGTCGCCCCTGTCTTGTTCTTGGTATTCGCCTGGCAAAATTCCAACCCTGATTAAATCCAACTCTTTACCTGCTCCTCACCTGCAATCATGGCTGGAAAAAACACACATCTGGATTGATTTGTCTCATTTTAAATTCATGACCACAAACCTCCAGTGAGCCCTAGTGCTGCCGGGCAGGGCTCCCACATTCACCTAGTTAATTCACTCTCCGACTCTCCAAGAGGACTATTTTGTACATTCTCCTCAACACATGAAACCCAGAGTCCACCTCCCTGCTGTTTCAAGGAATGATGTGTCCACGCCACCCTTGAAGAGCAAACCCTCCACCGCAGCCCTGGATCTCCTCCCACTCCCTTACTCAAGGACATCGTTTCTGTTCTCTGGCATCATCATTCTCGGCTCCCCACCCGATCAACCTTATCAGCACAGACTGCTGTAAATCTCTCATCTTAAAAAGAAAGGGACCCCTTAGCCCTGTAATCTTCTCCAGCAGCTGCCTCACTTCTCTGTGACCCTTTCTAGCAAAACTTGAAAACATGACCATACCCGTCATCGTCACACACTCGCCTGCTATTCTCTCTTGCACACTCTCCCATCATGCTTTTCCCCCAGACCCACCCCCTCTTCCCATAGAGCCATAATCAAGGTCCCCAGATGCCTTAGTCAGCTCAGGCTGCTGTAACAGAATGCCATGGACTGGGTGGCCAAAACTACAAACATTAGTTTCTCATAGTTCTGGAGACTGGGGAGTCCAAGATTAAGGTGCTGGCCAATTCACGGCAGAGCTCTATTCTTGCCCTGTGGCCAGCCACCCTCTGTGTCCTTGCATGGCAGACAGAGCCCTCTTGCCTTTTCTTCTTACAAGGGCACTAATCCCACTGTGGAGGCCTCAGCCCCATGACCTCAACTTAACCTAATCACCTTTCATGGGCCCCACCACAAAATACCATCATACTAGGGTTTAGCATATCAATATATGAATTTGGGGGAGACACCAACATTCCATCCATAACACCGGTGCCCAATCCCGCGGCTCACTCTCAGTTCTCATTTACTGAACCTCTTAGCTGCATATGGCACGGCGGATACTTCTGAAAAGAATTTTTCCCCTTGGCTCCCAGAGTCCCACCTTCTCCTGTTCTCCCACTTCACTAGCTGCCCCTTCCCCGTTGTCTTTATGGAGGCTCCTCTGCGCGGCAGCCCAGTGGTGCAGGTTGCCCACTGCGCTCAGTACTTGGACCTCTTCTCTCTACTTCACGCTCCCCTTCCATGACCTCACCCAGCCTCCCAGCTTTCAAGACTGTCTCCCAGACTTTTATCTCCAGCCCTAACCTCTCCGCTATAATCCAGGCTTGAATATTCATGCGGGTGTCACTTTTGTCCCCGCATGGATGTCCAGTGGGTATTTCGCCCTTAACAGGTGCACACTGATGCATGGTTTCTGTTCCACCCTCAGCCCCCACCTAAACCTCTCATTCCCAGGAATCTCTAGCTCAGTCAGTGATTCCACAATCTACCCAATGTTTCAGATCAAAAACCCCTCTCTTGCACACACCCTACATCTAACCAATCAGCAAATTATTTTGATTCTATCTTTAAACTGTACCCCAAATCCATCTAAGTCTCCCCACCTCCACCACCACCATCCTGGTCCACACCACCATTAGCTGTCTCTTGGATTACCACAGCAGTCTGCTAACCGTCTCTCTACTTCTGCCTTGCCCCCCTGCACTGCATTTTCCACAGATACAGGGAGATCCTTTAAATGTAAATCAGATTGTGAACACTCAACACTCTTAGAATAAAATCCCAAATCCTCACTGATGCCTACCAGACTTCACATCCCCTATCCAACTTGCTTTCTGCCATGATGGGAATGTTCTGCACATATGTCATCCAGTATGGGCAGCCACGAGCCACATGTGGCTCTCAAGCACTTGACTTGTGGCCAGTGCAACTGAGGGACTGACTTTTGAATTTTATTCCATTTTAGTTGGTTAAGACCAGTCGCCATGTGTGGGTAGTGCCTACCATATTGGATAGCACAACCTCCCCAGCGTTTCTGGCTTTGCCTGCTACCTTCTTCCCTTCTCGCACTTGGCTCCAGCCACACTGGCCTTCTTGAGGCTCCCTGGAACATTTTAAGCACATTCTCACCTCATGGCCTTTGCACTTGCTCTTCTCTCTGTCTGGAATTTACTTCTCCTGAGTGACCAAATGTCTTATATCCTCACTTGATTCTGGTCAAATATCATCTTCTCAGAGAAATCTTTCTGAGTACCTGATGCCAATAAAGGCATCACCTCTTACCCTCTGTCTTGCCCCTCACTTGATTTTCCTTCTTGGCACTACTTCTCACCTGACATGATATTACAGAATTGTTTATTCACTTATCATCTGTCTCCTCCATTATGTTATAATCTTCATAAGGTGGAGAGTTTGTTTTGCCCGCTATTGTGTCTCCTGTGCTTAGCTGGTGCCTTGATCCTTCGTTGAATGAACTAGTGAATGAAACAGGCTCCTGCCAAGCGAAGAGTAAGTTACCTGTGCTGAGAATTGTAAGGCCACAGGAGAAACCAGAGGCAGGGACCCTACCCAGAAGTCCACAGGAGATGACTTAGCATTGGCAGCAGGTGTTTGACTAACGTGGAAGGGCCTATGCGGGGTGCTGGGGCTCTCTGGGGTGGTATGGGGGGGTCTGCAGAGGTTGATGCAGAGAACAGAAGTGATGCAAGAGATTGTTGAAGAAGCGCGCACGAAGGCCATGCTGTGGCTGAAAGCATGGGCGGGGGGGCTCCCGGGCCGGGGAGCACCTTGAACAAGGATATGGAGGCCACAGACCAACAGGAAGCCTTCCTCTCTCTTGTGGGAGCCCCAAACCCTGGAACCGATCCACAGTTTCTGCTGGCCCGTGCTGTCTAAGGCAAGCTTCTCCACCTCCCCGCGCAGGGTCTACTCTCACAGAGCTCTGACCTGTTCACTGTAACATTCTATGAGCTGTCTGTTATTTCTTCAGTGTTGCAGTCAGTTGTCTGTGTTCTCTGTGTTTCCTCATTGCATTTAATTTAAAATCACTCAGGATGAGGAGTAGCGAGCCCCTTCAGGTCTTCAATCTAAGCTGTTTTCCCCAATTTGGCTTTATCTATAATAAAGCAGATATTTGATCTCCCTCTGATCTCTGTGTCTGTCTCTGGCTTAACATCTGGAGTTGTGATGCATTGGCCTTCTCATAAAGTCCAGCATCTCCAGAATCTGTTGAAAATGTGGTCTCCTCTGGAAGCCTTGCCCACTTCCTAGCAGACTCAGTGGCTGCTCTGAGGCCTGAAACAATTTGGACCCATGCTTGACAAGGGGCTTAAGATACTGTCTTCTGGCAAGCCCCAGTAGCCTGTAGCCTGTAGCCTGCGTCGGCTCCTTGTGTGTTGCCTCAGCTCTGAGCTCAGAACAGGGGTCCCGTCACCTTCCCTTAAATCCAGGAATGGAAGAGACAGCCACAGCTCCTGAGACTAGGGTAGCACAAAGTCTCTGGCAAACAAAGCCCCAGGCCCAGTTTTGGAGTCTTCCTCGAAGGCCCATCCCAGAGAATGGCAATAACACTACACCCAAGGCATACCTCTGTCCCCACGGCTCCATTCCCCCAAGAGCCCAAGCTTGAAATGACTTTCTGGTGTTTAAGCCTTGTCTTTAGAAAATGTAGGCTTTTCCCATGCCCCCCTCCCCACCTTATATTAATACTGCCCATGCCTGGCTGCTTGCTAGGCCACTGCATTGGGTCACTGACTTCGGATAGGGAAAGCCAGATGCAACTCTTAAAAATCAGCCAATGTGGATCCTAACTGAGATAGGCCAAATGTAAAGACATGCTTTTCAGACAACCGAGTCATTTGAACATGGACTGAATAGTGATAGAGGATTTTGTGAGTTTTACTGGGTGATAAATATTTGTATAGGTATTTGAAGTTTTTATCAGAAGGGTGTGTGGAAGAACTAACAAATAAAATGGAATTTGCCTCAGAATACTTTAGGAAAAGGGAGAGATGAAACAGGGTTGGGAGAATGTTAATAATTTTTGAAGCCAGGTGATGGGTACATGGCATTTCATTTTACTGTCTCTAATTTTATATATGTTTGAAAATTTCAATTAAAAAAAAAAAAAGCCGGGGCGCCTGGGTGGCTCAGTGGGTTGAGCCTCTGCCTTCAGCTCAGGTCATGATCTCATGATCTCAGGGTCCTGGGATCAAGCCCTGCATTGGGCCCTCTGCTCAGCAGGGAGCCTGCTTCCCACCCACCCCGCTCTGCCTTCCTCTCTGCCTGCACAAGATCTCTCTGTCAAATAAATAAGTAAAATCTTTAAATTAAAAAAAAAAAAAAAAAAGCCAACCTCTTGATTTCTCCTCTTTCAAAGCTGCAAGCTAACAGATTCCCCTTGGGGACCTTGACCGTCACCCCCTCATGGCATGCCTTATGCACTTTTTGTCTGAACATATTTCTTTCTGCTTATCAGTTTAAGAACCTGCAGATCTGTTATGACGGCTTTGTTAATAATCCTTAGGTTTAAAACTTTTTAAATGAATTGGCAAGGATATCAAGCGGAAGAGAAGGATAAGGTGCTGCAAAGGTCTAAGGGATTAGGAAAGCCCAAAGGGGTCCAGCCCCTGGTCTAGGGCATGACCTTCATCACACTGAGCGAACTTTCTTACCTCAGAAATAACTACACGAACCAGGGTGGATAAAAGCAGAAGCTCCAGGCCCCGGACTTTGCTGACTGTGAGCAGAATTTGCCCCCCCGGGGCCTAGCTCCAGAGTCAGACCACCCAGCAGTGGGAGTAATTAAGCCAGGAAAGGTCACCGATTCATAATTTATGTGTAAACGTCTCAGTTTAACCAGCGGCCCCTTCCTCCACTAGAGCCCACCTCAGTGGAGAGGGAAAAGGGGCCATCGGAAGTGTTCCAGGCCTGCCTTACCTGAGGGCAGATTCCTCCTGCTAGAGTTGAGGACACTTAGGGCTGTGGGGATGTGACTGCTGTCCCGTAGGGAAGGTGTTCACTTGGAGCCTGTGACAGGGGTCCTTAGCAGGGCCATCCCATTGTATTTGAGGCCACTCAATAATCACTTACAAAGTCTAAATAATAATCATAGAGCCACCATTTTTTTTTTTTTATTACTGTAAGCTAGGTCTTTTTCAGGTATTACCACATTTAAACTTCCTGGCTCCTCTAACAGTGGGTCGAATGAGCCTCTTTGGTAGATGAAAAAAAGGGGAAGCTGGGGAGGAAGGCGTGTGTTATAGTCATTGAATTGGTCAAACTCCCAGGATTGAGATCGATCTCTGCCATAACTCCCAGGCCCAAACCTTTAACTTCCCCTGGGTCTTGCCCATTGCCGGTCGTCTTGGGCTGAAACAGAGAGCTGTCCGACTCTGGGAGACAGTTTAATGGGGTCTGACTTCATGTTTTTATCACAGAGGTTGGTGTGGTTTGACCAGCTTATCTGAGAATGGGCAGAAACAAGGGGAAAAAAGGGGGAAGTTTTCTGTTCTACCCTGAGTTCTTTAATCTCACTCAAGCTGCTCAACCACGTAGCACACAACAACCCGGAAGGGCAAGTCTGACACATTCACAAGCATAGGTGGCACTTGCCCCGGGGGTCTGGCCTGCTTTGGGTTGACCCTATCCCTCCTGGCCTCCGAAATTCTGGGTCTGCAGCCGGGACCTCAGTGCCTGGTGGCCTTTGACTTTGGCTACTTGGCGGCCAATGCTGAGATTAAGGTGAAGGTCAGGACCCTCTCATTCCTGCCATTTAATTGGTGACCTCTGGGAATCCAGCTCCAGGCCTGCCCCACTGGCCCCGCCTTCCCCGGCACCTGCCCCTTCTGGCTAGAGGCTGGCGTACAGTGTCTCTTCAACCAGAAGGTGACCTTGGGGTCTGACCCCCACGCAAACTCATTCACATGATCTAAAATTTCTTCCTCAGTAGTTCCTGAACTTTTTTCTTTTTATTTCTTTATTATTTTATTTTAAAGATTTTATTTCTTTATTTGAGAGAGAAAGAGAGAGAGAACACGAGCAGGAGCAAGAAGGAGAAGCAGGCTTCCTGCTGAGCAAGGAGCCTGACTTGGGACTCAATCCCAGGACCCTGGGATCATGACCTGAGTTGAAGGCAGACGCTTAACCGACTGAGCCACCCAGGTGTCCCCTGAGGTTGTTTTTAAAAATTGCTGATCTGTCATTGCACACTGAAGAGAACCAAAGAAGAAGGTTTTGTTTTCACTTGGGCAGGAGCAGTTGAGGGATGGACCAACCCTCCTGAAAGCAGAACATGGAGGTGGCAGCAGCAGCTCCTGGGGAAACTGAGGCAAAGAAATGAGGCCTCTGGTTCCAGGAAGAGGATTCCCAGTGGTATGGAGCCAATCAGGCAGCGCCACCCTGAGCTTCTCTAGAGACACCTAGTATCAGTGCCAGGGAGATCAGAGAGGGAACACTGTGGCTTCCATGGAGAGTTGTCCCGTGGCCCCTGTCCAGGTGACCCAGCCCTCTGGGAAGATGTCAGGGCTTTCCCTGGAAGACCTTCAAAGCAGCTATTCTGACCACGTGGCCATTCTTAAAATTTCAATCTGCAGACAGGCCCATCTCCCTTCTGTGGCCCTCCAACTTTCCGTTTGCCTTTAGACACTTCATGGTTAGTCGTTCCCTCCCTGGCAAGGGGGAATTGATCAAGTTAAAAACTGCCTCCTTCCCCACCCCAACACCAAATTTTGAAACTCTCATCTCCATTAATTCATTCGATTAGAATTGATTGAGCACCTACTATGTGATGGGCACAAGAGCAGGGGCTGAGAATACCAGAGTGAACAGAACAGATATGGTTCTTACCCTCACACTGCCGATGGCTTGCCCCTATCTGGTCTGGGAGACAGACTGTCTGATAAGTAATTACCACGAGCCAGAGGGCAGTGAAGATAGCAGAATTAGAGGGCTCTAGGAGGGTCGAGGGAAGGGTCCATGTCTGCATCCTGAGCCTTGTTGGGGGAATGAGAGGGTAGACTTTGAGGCAGAATTATGCAGGTGCTTTCTTGGACAGCAAATGGCCTTAGCAGGGTTGAGGGTAGCCAGAGGGGGCCGAGGAAAACATTGCCTGAGTTCCACTTACAACCCTGAAGGCAGCACAAAGCCACAGAAGCCACCAGAATGACATCTTACTAGCTCAGATGACAATCAGAATGGCTTTCAGAGGAAGCACAATTTCCCTTTGTTGTGTGGTTTGGCTCTACCAAGTTAATCCAATGAATAATGAAAGCCCCCTCCCCATCCACCACCCTCCCCACCAGCCCCCACCCCAGGTGAGCGTTTTCAGCAGTTTTCATGCACAAGAATCATAAAGAATTGACTATGAGGCAAGCCAGGCTACCCAATCTACCCAATGCACCTCCTGCTAGAGCTGGAGGCACTCATTCCTTTCTGAGACTTCTTGCAAGCTGTGGAGCTGTGGCCTCGTTGCCCCCCCCACACCCCCCATGTCTGCTCTATCTAGAAGTTTCATCTGCATCCTGGCCCCTTCACTTCAGCAACCTCCTGCCCCTGATTCCTCTTCCTTAAGTCACAGGCTTTACCAGCTTCCTCCTTCTTCCCTGTTCTCTTTTCCTCTTCTGCCCACCCTCTTTCCCTGGGCAGTGGGTGAAGCTGGGCTCCCCCGGCAGTGGGCTCTGGGCATCTCCCTGCCAGGATTTCCTCAGTAGTTTCAAAACTTGCTCTCTGTCCTACAGAGATTGCTGAGAGTTCCTAACATCTCAATAGCCTCCCAGAGGGAGAGCATGTCAGAGAATCTGCCAGGTGCTTTTAGGAGTATGCCTGAAAAATCCCCCTGGGGGTTTGTGTCTGAATGTGCATGTGTCTAACTGCTTGAGTGTGTGCATGTGCACACAGTGTGTGCGTGTATGTGTGTGCATAGGGGAAATAATTAACCAGAATGAAACAAAATATGTTTCCATTGAGCTTAGCTGCAGTTCCTACCAGCGGTCTAAACAAACACAATATCACCCGCCCACAGCCCCATTACCCGGTTTGGCACTGGGAGAGCGCCCCACAGCTGGGGCAAATCAAATTCCCCTATTCCCAGGGCATTAGACAGGGTCCC
The DNA here is from genome assembly GCF_030435805.1 of Mustela lutreola. Taxonomy (NCBI): domain Eukaryota; kingdom Metazoa; phylum Chordata; class Mammalia; order Carnivora; family Mustelidae; genus Mustela; species Mustela lutreola. Next base: position 97,662,360 of record NC_081299.1, on the reverse strand, counting down.
TGGGGGGCAGACCACTACCCCAGAGGACAAACTGCCCCAAGGGCTACCGGGTGCCTTCCTTTTTAACCTTAGTGATGTTCTCCTCTAAGGCCAAGTTCTCCTTCTTGTTCATTCTTGTGCTTTTGTTCTCTGCCCCCTCCCCAGCCCCATGGGCACCTTGCTAATTTGGGAGGCCTGGGGGTCCAAATCCAATCTCTGACAGAGCCACCCTAGGCCCTCTTCTCCCGCAGCCAGCTGGGAGGCCGGGAGGGAGAGGTCAGGGAAGAACGTGCATGCAGGGGCGAGACAGAGCAGAGAGAGGCAAAAAGGGAGGGAGTGGGAAGGAAACTCTGCATTCCCCATTAGCGGTGCTAATTGCACAGTAATGACTTTGTGTTATTATCAGAAATTTATCCTGGAAAACAGTCAGCTGCCCCAGCAGACACACACTTCCTCCACAGCGATGACTTGACACTTGAGAAAAATGAACAGTTTCTTCGCGTAAAGATACTTTGCGGCACCCCAACTCCGGTGTGTTCACAGAGCAAAGGAGCTAGTTCCTCCCAGCTTCCTGTAGTGACACCATGATCTCCTGGAGGGCAGACAGTACCTTCCTCTGCTTCCCTTCCGACGGACTGGAACTACCGGGCTCGCCTGTAGGAATCCAGCCCAGACCGAGCAATGCAGTGGTGAATACTGGGGACCTATGTGGGCTAAGGCTCCTCTCTTTCTCTTTGGTCCTCATCTGTGTTCCAGCCAAGAAAAATCTGCTCACTCTCCTTTTATATAAATTGCAGATTTTTGCACCAAAGCCTTGTCACAGGCTGTTCCTGTGTTCTCCAATTCCTTCCAGTCTCACCTGACTAAAATCTCAAAACTCTCCTCCCCCAGGAAGTCTTCCCTGATTTGACCCATTTAACTCAGCTCCAATTCTTCCAGCACTCACATACTGACTTTGCACTGTTACCTTCAGGCATTCACCCTTCTTTGAAGCCGTGGCTACTCGCTGAATGTTCATGAGATGGCAAGCGCTGAGGATATAAAGGTGGATAAGACACAGATCCCAGCTAAAAGAGCTCACAGTCCAGTTACAGTCAACAATGTGGTGTTGCAAAACTCTACAACAAAGGTAGGCATTTGTGCACAATGAGCTAATAAGAAATGGGACATCTGAGACTGCTTTGAAGTCTGGGAAGGAACTGTTCTGAGTGCTTGTATAATCAACTCATTTAAACCTCTCGGGAACCTGGTGAGAGCAGTATTTCTATTCTCATCTCTCTGGACAAGAAGACTGAGGCACAGAGAGGTCTAGTAGCTTGCCCATCATCACACAGCTGCTACATGGCATATTTAAGATTTGAACCCAGGCAACTTGGCTCCAAAGTCCACACTCTGAATCTCTGTGCTTGATTGCATCCTGTGGGAACCAGCTGGGTGATGAGAAAAAGAGAAAAGGTGCGCAGGGTGCAGAGACAAGCAATTGCAAATTTCCATAATCTAGAGAGGGCACTGGTGGAGAAGAAGAGGAATTGCAGGAACAAAGAGCAAAAGCATGGAAGTTTGGGTGGGATGTGAGGATGAGAGACAGGAGTTATCACTCTGAGAGCACAGCACAGGCAACCTAAGGGATTCCAGGAGTGTGTGGAGAGAGGAGGCTAGATAGATGGACAGAGGCCAGGTCTGGAAGGGCCTTGAATGCATGTGTGAGACAGTCAACCTCAATCTGAAAGCCCCTACAAGGGATTTTAAATGAGAGGGTGACATAATCACGTTACCCCGTTAGGAAACTGTCATGCATTCCAGAAAAGGAATGCTGAGTGTCCCAGCTAGGTCAGGGACAGGAATGGGAAGGACAGGAGTTCAAACATTTTATTTTAGTTTTTAAAAGATTTTACTTATTTAATTGACAGAGAGAGAGAGTAAAAGTATGGGGCGCAGCAGGCAGAGAGATGGAGAAGCAGGCTCCCTGCTGAGCAAGGATCCTGATGTCGGGCTCGATCCCAGGACTCTGGGATCATAACCCAAGCTGAAGGCAGTCGTTTAACTGGCTGAGCCACCCAGGCATCCCCAAACAATTTAGAGATAAAATCGGGAGGATTCGGTGCCAGGCTGAATGAGGTGGATAATGGAAAGCGAAGAATCAAGGAGACCTCTGAGATTTTTAGTTTCGTTTGGTTTAGTTTTGTCCTCCTTTAAGGAAGTGGAGCAGATTTGTGAGGGAAAATATAAATTCTGTGTTGGCTGTAGGGGATTCGGGAGGTCTGGGGTAAATGTGTTCGAATGGGAATTTGGAAATGCGCGCGTAGAACCACAGGACAGAATCGGGAGTGCTGAGGGTCTGGGCTCTGGACTGTCTGGATTCACATTCTGGCTCTGTCACAGGTCCCTGTAACCTGCAGGTAATTACAGGCTCACTGTGAGGATTTAATGCTATTGTCCCCATGAAGCAAGCGAGGGAGGTCCTGGAACAGAGTGTGCGCTTGGTAAAGGTGCAGCGGTACTGCTAGTAACATTAGTATTATTCAGGCTTTGAAGCCTCAGGAGTGGATGAGGTCACTCAGAGAGAATATGCAGAGGCAGAAGAAAGAAGGGACAAGAGCTGAGCCTGGGAGAAAGAAGACAGAAAGGCGGGGAGGAGACAGGGGAAGAGTGAAAGCATCAGGAAGGGAGGGAAATCCAGGGAGAATCATGTCACAGGAGAGAATTTCACAGTCAGATGTGGGCGATGGCAGCAAAGAGGTCAAAGAACTCCTTGGAAACCAATTTCAAGTGTGGCCTCTCTCCATTATGCGCCCTCCCTCAGGACAGGGTCTGTGTACTCAGGGTTCCGCTGCCCCATGTGACTGAAGGCCGGGGCGGAAGGGCCATCACACAGGGCCGCCTCTCCTGGGACTGGTGTGGCCCTGGGTCTGTCCAGGACCTCTGTAAATACTCAGAGAGTGAATGAATGATGTGGAAGGACAGGCTCGGGTTCTGGCTCTGTTGCTTGCCAGCTGTAACCCCGAGTCCGTTCTTTTTAGCCTCTCTGTGACCTCACCACCAAAGTCTGGGTAAGATAAGAAGTGTCTGTCCACTGCCCAGGGGTATCGTCTGAAGCGAGGGAACAAATGGGAGAGTGTTGTGTCAATTGTATCACACTTCACAAACGTGCGGGAGTCTTAAAACCACTTCCTGTACCTCTAACAAACAGCAGAGGTGTGGATAAGTCATGGCGGCTGGGATGGAGAAAGGTTTTGTTTGTAGACGGAATAGGGGTTAACACCGGAGGACCGGTTTATTCTTTCTAGGGCCTTCAGTCCCTGAATTCCACAGAGGGCAGCATCTTCTGCTGATTCTTCTTGCCTGCATTCCAGTGAAATCACAGATTGACACTTCCTCGTTTAGACAGAGGCCTTTTGGATTTGTCATTTTAATTAGTTTTGGCATTTTATCTGGTTTCTTTTCATTAGTGCAGCACTCAGAGCCTTGAGATGGCAAACTATCTCCAGGCTCCTTGGGGAGAATTCTGGTCTTTGGGGTCCTGGTCTTATTGGAATCTTGGTTTGGCCCTTTCCTGGAAGCTGGGCTCTGGACCATGGAATGCAACCCAGATGCTGCAGAGACTCCCTGAGCTGCCCGCTGAGGAGTCCTTGTCTCTATCAAGAGACAAGCATGTCCCGAGCCATGAAGCTGCCCTGCCCCAGCTCTGGGTTTTATCAATGACACTATCTGTTCCCTAGAGCAGTGACTGGGCCCAGGATGCAACTGGGGTGGCTAAGGTCAGAGGGCCAAGAGCTTTGCGAAGAGACACAGGAGTAAATCTTTCACTGCTCTGTAACTTATTTCCAAATATTTTTTATTATAAAGTCAATTTAAAAGTATTATAAATGTTTCTGTAAAAGAAGAAAAATTATTCATACCCTCATCATTCTTTCCAGTACCAGGAAGGGGTACTAACCAGGTACTAGAAGGTCTAGATCCTATCCCTCTGCTGCTGCCTCCTAGATTAGGTGGCCAGGACCACTCACTTCATTTCCCCATTTGCCAAATGGACTTTTACCATCCACCCATTCTGTCTCTCAGGGTTGTAATAAAATTAAATGAGATAAATTCCTGGGATGCCTGGGTGGCTCAGTTGGTTAGGCACCTGACTCTTGATTTTGGCTCAGATCACGATCTCAGGGTTGTGAGATGGAGCCTGCATTAGGCTTCACACTGGGAGTGGTCTGCTTGAGATTATCTCTTTCCCTCTCCCTCTCCCCCTCCCACCACCCTAAAAGGAAAAGAGAGAGATAAATTCCCTCTTGGCCATGTTCGGGGACTTGCCTAATGGAAGAATATGGATTGACCTCTGGACAGTGTTCCTCATGGATGTCCCTCTAGGATCTGAGAGACAGAGAGAGAGGACAAGAACCATCATTTGTTTTAACACCTCCTATGAATAAGTCACAATATATTAGATGCTTAACCTAACTCATATAACCTTGTACACTATAAAATAGGCCTTATATGTTCCATTTTACAGATGAGGAAGTTGAGGTTCAGATGGCTAAAGTATGCCACCTAAAGTGATAGAGCTGGTAAGTGATAGAGCCAGGATTTGAACACAGGTCTGTCTGACTCCAAAACGTGTGCGTTTTATTCTTCATGAGGTCAGTGTGAAGAGGAACACACTTGGCTTCCTTCCTAGCTCTTCTCCAATCATTCTCTATCTCAAGTAGTACAGAGAAAGCCCTCACACACCACAGGTACGCAGGTACAGCTCTAAAACTTTCAGGGATGATGTTGCCTTCTGACCTTGAACTCGTCTCTGTTTCCCCAGTCGTCGACCTGCTGGATGCAAAAAAACCGGTCCAGTCTTCCCAAGTCTGATCTGGAACACTGTGCCTGAGCAGCAAGCACAGCTCAGAGATAAGACCTCTGAAATGAGGAAGGAATAAGACAGAGGCAAATGTACCCTGGCTCAGGAAGTTTGAACTGTTAAAACCTTTCTTAGAATAAAAGCAAGACTGGACTCTCAGAAATACCTGGGCATTGATGCAGGGCTTTGCAATGTCCTTTGCATCTTTTCAAGCAAAGAGGAATTCCTAAAAACTCTTCTGATGGCTTGAATGGCATGGTTTGCAGAAGTCACCCAGCTTTGGCCAGAGTTGCTATGTTGGCAAGGGGATGGGAGTCAGGGGGTGACTGCTGGAAATGCTGATAAAGCTGTTCTGGTAGAATCCTCATAGGGATTCCATAGCAGTGTTTGTTTTAAATAATGATGTAAAATATTCCCAATCCCCAATATAGAACATCAACTTAATTCTCCACCAGCAGTGGAACAGGTTCAACTGATATCTGCTTTCCTAGAGCAAATTTAAAACCCAGCCCAAAGCGTCCACATGCCTCACTAAGCAGGAGATGGGGGAGGTGGGGACAGGAGATCGGGGCCCTCAAGGTTGGGTCAGAGTCCTCTTGGCTCCAATCCACCTGACAAAGCCATGAGCACGCTTGTATCTTTTTCTCTCTGTCTCTCCGTGTACGTCAGACAATCTGGCTGTGAACGTCAGGCTGCTCCCTTTACATCTCTGCTGGGGGCTTGGAGGGGAGGAGGGAATGGGGAAAGGGCTCCCTATTTAGAAATTGCATTGAGATGGAAAGACAATATGACACATCGACTCATGTCAAAGGAGCTCATTCTTTTCGCCTACAGCATTAGCAATTTCCTACCGAGGTTTAATTTTTTTTTTTTTGTTAGAAATGATTATTTTGTTTTAATTTCTTTTATTTGTAGCATAACTCAAAAGACCATTGCTTCTCAGAGCACAGTAGAGGACCTGTCCAAGGGCAGTCAGGCCACTGGCTAGAAGACTTGAGGTGGGGGCAGGGGATGTGCTCTTTGGCTGTTTCCGAAGAAAGGAGGGCAGAGAAGTGGGATGCTCTGGTTTCTGCTTCAAATCTACTCTCCTTCGGCATCCTACCTCACCTCCAGTTCCCTTCCCTGCTTCTGGGCAGTCTGGCCTGGGGACTAGGGGCCCAGACTCAGGAAGCTCTAGCCACAGTTGAAGATGAGAGGAGAGCAATAGGGGAGGGGAAGCCCAAAGTGAGTCTGGACACCCTCTTCTCTAAAGCCAGGAAAACTGCTCTTCTGCCCCTCTCTCCTTTCCCCACCCAGCCCCCTCCGTTCTCTTCACGTAAAACCTTAAAATGTTGTTGCTGGAAGGAGCCTTGAAGAGCTCCTCATCTGGCTTCATCATCTTACAAATAAGGACACTGACACCCTGACAAGGGATGAGACTGCCCCATGGCTGGTTTGATGCACCAGTCCTGGAACCCAGCCTCCTGGGGCCCAGCCTAGCGCCCTTGTTTGCCACTATGCAGGGCTATTTCTACTCCTCCTCCTCTCCACTCCACCCCTCAATTGAACTCAGATGGTCTTTCTCTGGAAGATAGCCTTCAGGGGCAACAAGTCTACTTCTTTCTACCTCCTTCCCTCTTCAGGTCTAGGTGGGACCTTGGGAGTCTGAATTTGGTCTCTTCATATGGGAATGGGCTTGTCAGGGAAAGGGGTTTTAGAGAGGAATAGTTCCCACCTTTATATGTTTTTTGTTTGTTTGGTTGGTTGGTTGGTGTGTGGCTGGTTGCATGAGCACAAGTATCAGCAGGTATCAGCATTAACCTGGAGGGCAGGGAGAGAAGGCAAAGAAGATAACTAAGGTGGTTTTTTTTCCCCCCTATAAATATAAGGGAAAAAATGTTTCTCTTTGATCTCTCTGGATGAGTGCCCCTTTATGCCTGTATGGGTCGCTCTGCCCCTCTTTCCCTGTCCTCTGTTTCTCTTCTCTGTCTCCTATATTTGTCTCTATATGTCTCAATCCTCTGCCTCTTTCTCTTGTCTGTGTCTCTGCTTAGCTCTGTCTCTTTCATTTCTGTCTCTTTCATACACACTCATTCACACACTCAAAATTCAGTAGTTATTGACTGACCTGGGAGCCCCAGCCCCTTCCCGCAGCCCTGTCAGAGCAGAAACTCCTCCCTGTTCTGTTGAGAAATGCCAGGTCCAGAGCTGCTGGGGCGCCAGAGAAGCCGCAGAACCGTTCGCCTACTGTGGAGGCTGAATCCGGGAACAATGAGAAATTATCTGTTAATTCTCGGCTCCTGCCACCTGCTCTGCACCAAACAGGCTCCTTTGCCTTCAGTTTAGATGCAAATTCCCCCACTCGTTGTAAAGCAAAATATTGATTTCCCTGCATCACAGGCCTGGGCCCTTGGAAGGTCCTGTGCTTTTTCATTCTCTGCAAAGGCAAAACAAGGCTCTTTGTTCTGCGAATTTCCTCAGGAACTCGGGAGGGGGAGGGAGAAATCGCCGCGGAGTGACAGAGTTGCCATAAACATAGGCAGAGAGCAGTTCTTCTCCATTTGTATTTTACATAAACACAAACCTGCTCCCTCGGAAACAACTAATGAGCATGTAACAAGGGGGCCTCTCCGGTGTTGAGTTCTGTATTGGGTGGGGGAGCAGGAGGTGACAGGGCTTCTGGGCTCCTCAGGTGGGTTCGTGAAGCACTGGGGGGGGGGGGTGGCGGCGAACGGGGACTCCACAGCCTCCCCTGTTCTTGGAACAGCAACTGAGCACCTCCCTCAGGAAGGCGTCCTGGATTGCATAGTGTCCCCGGGACCACGCTTCCTCGGTCCCTCCCGCCTGAGTTTCTAGCCTTCTCCCATCGCAGGCTCCGGAGGTCAGGGTGGAAGGTGTGAACCCGGCACAACTGCCCATCCCCCCACCTTCCCTAACCCTCCGCCCACGCTACGATTGTACCAACTGGGCTTTCAGCACCGTGGACAGAGCCATGGAGCCCTTCCCGAGAGCAAAAACCAGCTTAAGCCTGGGTCCTCTGAGGCCTCAGCTTGACCCTCTGTACTCCGGGCACTAGCTGCCGGGGGCTCTCCAGTCCAAGGGCCAGCTAGCGCGGCTGGCGCAGATGGCGCTTGTGGAGACCGCCAGGAGCTAGGGCTCCGAATCTCCTCCCTCTGGAACGTGAGTCACCGCCCGAGCCACTTCCAATTAGCGTGATAATTAGGAGGAAAGACCCTCCTCCCCCACCAGCCACCCGGGTACACACCAGCCCCGCGGCTTCCGGGGGCTCCTGCTAAAGTTTCCTTCCCAGCTCGGGGGAGGCAAAGGGACCTGAGCCTGGACCTTCGGGTGAGCCGCACACGGGAAGGGGCCCCCACCGGCTGACAAGCCGAGGACGCGCGACTTCCGTGACAGGGCCCCCTGCAGGGCCGCGCCGGTGGCGGCCCCCAGACCACCAGGGCTGAGTGAGGTGCCTCCGAGCCCCTCCGCCAACCTGTTCCTAGACCGTACGCCCCAGTTCTTGGAGGGGAAGTCTGCCTTAAGTCTAGCCTCAACCCTCCCGTTTAGTTTTCAGGCTTTCTGGCCCTGGCTATGCTTAATAGCAAGACGCATTATCTCCGGTGGCGTTGCACCGCTGTGGGGAGACGGGTCCGGCGGGAGCGGAGCTCCCTCTTGAAATGCCCCCCATTCCTATTTGCGAGAAACTTTCCCCTCCCGTTGCCATGGAGAGAGACGGCCGCTGCCTCCCGTTGCCATAGCAACGTGCGGGTACCGTGGACCGCAGGATTGCGGGGCTCAGAAAGTCTTTCTGCAGTTCAAATAGCCCCGCAGTTTTAGGGTTTTCTGCCTCCGAAGCTGGGACTTGGGGCTAGTGTGACTAACTTCTCCCCTTAGAAACCTTGGCCAAGGTTCTCCTACTCCCAGCCGGGTCATTCTTCTTTCTATTTCGTTGCCACTTGTGTGGAATGTGGCAATTTATCCAGTGTTTTCACGAACACTATCTTTATATTCCCAGGCAGTCCGTGAAGCCCTCCTAATCATTATACCCCTTTTACAGAGTGGGGAATTGAGGCTCAGATAGGCCAAGGTCACACCAGGCAGTGGATGTGAAGTCAGATGCCAGGCCCTTTCCTGGGCCTTGCACCCTCCGGGGTGCTGGACAACCGGGCTCCCCTGCCTCGAACCCCGCCGGGACTCAGACCTGTCCCTGGGTGTAGAGGGGGCGGCGGTGAGGCGCCAGACTTGCCAGCTGCCGCGGGATGCCACGTGAGGGGCGGAGACCCTGCGGGGAAGCGATTAAAAGCTGAACGGAGCCGCAGGGGGCCGCTGCGGGGAGGGTCTTCTTGGGGCAGCCTCGCCCCGCCCCAGTCCGGCGGCGGCACCGGTTCCGGCGGCTGCTTGAAGCGCCGGGGCGTCCCGGGCATGAGTGGGGTTTGGGGGACCGGGGGGCCTCGGTGCCAGGCGGCGCTCGCGCTCCTGGCCTCGCTGTGCCGGGCCCGGCCGCCCCCTCTCGGGCTGGACGTGGAGACTTGTCGGAGCTTCGAGCTACAGCCCCCAGAGAGGAGTCCGAGCGCGGCCGACTCAGGTAACGGGAAATCCGAGGACCCCTCTCCTCCTGGATTCTCACCCTGGCGGTCCTGCCTCCCAGAGTACCGGCCCCGGGAGCACCGGAACCTAGGCAGAGAACTCCAGCTCAGGATCCTGGATTCGAAACCAGCCCTAGCCAGTGCCCTGTTCCATCGCCCGCAGGGCAAGCGGAGAGATTTGAAAGGGGACCTGGGAGGCAGCGACTCCCCGAGCCCCCTCCCGTGTGACTCTTCGGGGGTGTCGCGCAAAGCAGCGCTCCCGGGGTGCGGCGCCCCACCGGGGCCTCAGTTTCCCTAGCGTCTCTCCTCGCTCACCCAGCGGGCAATCTGCCAGGGAAGAGGTCTGTGGAGCGACTAGGGGACCAGGAACACCCCGGGGGACGAAGTAACTCGTTTCTTGGGGGTGTCGAGGTCCCAAGGTCCGTCTGTCGGTCTGCGCGTCCCTTTGTTCTCTCAGCGAACGCGGTCTGAGCCCCCTGGCGTCAGGGAGAAACTTGGGTCTGCGGGCGGCACGAGGTCTTGGTGTCCGTACCTCTCTCCGGCTGCGAGTGGCTGTCTGCGTCTCCGCCGGGGGGCGGGGGGCGGCGCGGGGGAGGGTGTCTCGGCATCCTCCCCCCCGCGCCCGCCCCTATAACTCGCTCCCTCGGTCCCTCTCTGACTCACTCGGACTCGGGGCCGGTGCGCGACTGAGCCGGTGCCTCTCGCCGACTTTGCCAAGCCGGCGCCTCCCGCTCGAACCGCGCGGACTGCGCGCGGGCAGCCCCGGCGGCCGCCGAGCCCAGGCGGGAGCCCGAGCCGAGGCGAGCTCGCCGGAGCGGGTGAGTCTGGAGCCCGAGCCCCACAGGGCCGGGGCCCCGCGCGCAGCGTCGGCGTCCCTCGGGAGTCGCGACAGCGGCAATGGCGTGTCGCGCCCTGGCGGCGGGAGCCGTGGGAGGGTAGGCGGCCCGCCGGCCCGCGTATTTACTTGCCGCACCAGCGCTGTTCGGCCACGCTCGCCCGCTGCGGCCGGGCTTCTTTGTCGGAATGCCGACGTCTGGAGGGTCCTGGGCGAGAGGGAGCGTCGGGTCGCCTATCCTCCAGGGGGAGGGGCGGGGGGGCAGAGTGAAGCCTCGAGAGGGTGAGGAGTGGGGGTGGGGAGTTCCTGCAGGGACCAAGGGGCCGGGCTTCCTTCGGCTCCGCAGACACCGCCCCTCCTCGTCCCCCGACCCTGACCCCGGTGGCGCTGGGCCTCGGGGTAGGCGAGGGTCGCCCCCGTGGTTCCGCACCAACGGCGCGGGAAAGGGAGGAAGGGGCAGCGAGAGGCGGGAATTTCGTCTCCACGCGCGTCTCCAGGGACCAGAAGCCAGAGACTGGAGCAGCGGTTCCTGGAGCAGGTACAGGTGGGGTAAGCTCCGCAGAAAGCGCAGGTTCCAGGGCTCTGTTTTCACTTGAGGTTAAAGGTCAGAACTGTTGGCAAGCTCCTGGGTTAGAAACCCGGCCGCTGGGCGGGGTGGGGTGGGGGGGTGGGGGGTGGGGGGGGTGAGGGGATGGGTAGAGGAATAGAAGGGAGGTAGTGAGTGGGCCGGGGGAAGGATTGTGTGTGAGGGGATTGTGTGCAGCCTTGGAGGACTGGAGCGCACCTCAGCCCTGTGAGGCTGGTTGGGGCCCTGCTCTCTTGCGTGCACTCTCCCTGGCCCTAGACAATGTTGGATCAATGGGTTGATTACTGCAGCAGAAGGGACTGAGGTTAGACCTAAAGAAGAACTTTCAGAGGACGGTAAGGTGATGGGTGCTGGAGAAGTTGATTCTCCCCATGGAAGAACCTCGGAATAGAGGAGGCCCAGCAAGTGCTGTTAGATTTTGGTTCTCAGGTGCCATCATCTGCTATCCCATCCCTCTTCCCGTGTCTCCCAGACACACAATTTTCCCTAAGTTAGAGAGTCTCATTCCTGGCTGCCTACCCAGCTCCCTTCCATCCTCTCCTCCAACAATTCACCGCCAGTGGGGGGCCTTAATGCCTGTCCTGACTCTCAAACCCTAAAGGGGGTAATTCAGGGTGAGAACACACCTGTCGAGTTCCCCCTGCGATGGAGGCTGCTGCCCTCCTCCCCTGTCTGTCCAGAGCAGAAATGCTGTGTACTGGGAAGGGTGTGTGTGTGTGTCTGTATGTGTAACTTTCAGATACAGGGAGGCCCTGGTGTTTTGACTCCAGAGGGACACCCTGCAGTCTGGAACGACAGGAACCTGGTGACCAGGCTGAGAGTAAGAGAAGGTTGAGGAGCAAGAGCAAGCAGCCTCTGATGAATCAGCTTGCCTTCCCTGTAGGCTGCTTGAGCTTGACTTGTCAACCCTAGGGGGACTTGAACTTTGGCTGCTGAGTCACAAGCCTCAGGAAGCACCCCCCCCCCCACCCTGGGGTCAAGCGAGGGGGCTGAAAGGGAGGAGGAGGAGGCAGCAAGAGACCCTTGACCATAGCAAAAGAAAGTGGTTGAGAGTGGCTTTGCGATCTTGGGGTTTAAGTGAGCTCAAGTCTGGGGAGATATATAGTTTGGGACCTGCACCCCAGAGCCACTGCCAGATTCTCCAGTCAGAGAAATGTTGGATCTCTTCATTTGTATTTTCATGAAAAATGCAAGTAACTAGAGCATGCCCAGTTCTCTTTAGCTCTCTGTATGTTTCCCCCTGCCTTCCTCCTACTGAAAGTCTCTAGCTCATGGGTTTTGTAGTAACACCCTGAGATTCAACAACTGAGATTCAGACTCCACTATCATTTCCTGGGACCCTCCTCTATGTCATGGTCTGTGCTAGGAATTGCACAGGAAACCTTAATCAGATCTCCTTCGCTTTCCTGACTTGAAACACCTCGAACAAACTGTCCCAGATAGAATCAAGTTCTGTTTTACTTTAAACATTCTGAAGGTGAAGGGTCTACTATCCTCTTTAATATACAAACCCCCTCACCCCCACCCACCCACCCCTGCAAGTGGACACTGGTAAGCGGTTCTCTTTCTTCTTCATGCTGTTTGCCTTGTGGAGATTAATGAACTTGCTCCTAGGCCAAAGTGAAGACTGTTGGGTGTGGGTAGGAGGGTTCTGGATTTGAGGTAGCAAGCAAAGGTTCAGAGGTATTTCAAAAAAATTCCAGAACTGTTGGGAGACCCTGAGCTGCCCTGTCCCCACCAAGCTGAAGGCCAGGAATGTTTATTCTTGGCCTTACTTGTGGCCATGAGATGTACGTACTGTTGGTTCACTTCTCTACTGACTCTGGAGATGTTCTGTGATTCATTCAGCTGGTTTGAAGTTGGCCTTCCACAGCACAGATTAGAATTTTCCTGCCTGTGATGGCAAGTTAAACGCATAGCATTTCATCAAAAGACGAATGACCTATTTCTATAACTAATCATTACTCCCTCATTCCTTGCTGGCAGCAAGACATTCCGCAGATGTTGCCAATTTTGAGGAAAGGTGCAGTGGAGGATCCTTTAGAACGTACATCCCTTAGACGATGTTCTGACTTTATGGCGTGTCTTCAGCTTTAAGATTCTAGAACTAGGGTAAAGTATCTAGGAGCTATAGAGCACTTAGGTTTACAGTTCTAGAAGTTTTCTTCTACTTCTGTCTGTGGGAACCTTAAGAGTGAAATGGTAAATCCATCCCCTCCATGTTCCAGTACGGAAGATGTGTTCTAACTGTTCTGTTCCTCTGTCCACAGAGTTGAGGGTATAGCACAGGGCTGCAGAAAACTAGGACTAAGACTGGGGCATCTGCACCTGGCAAGGTTTCTTTAGGGTCTGAGAGTAAGGCTGTCTGACATGGGGAAAAAGCAGGCTAAGGGAAAGTCTTGATCCAGCTCCATGGCACCCCTGCTGGTCCTGCTTAGGAAAAAAGGTCTCTGAGCACCAGAGGACTGAGTCACATTTAGGAATTTCCATGCAAGGGGATGTTGAAAGCGGAGGTGAATAGGATACCCAGCTGTGGACGCTGTAGGTACACAACACTGTCTCATCTCCCTTCTCTCTCTTGCTGATCTGTTTTTCTTGCTCCATGTGTGGGCCTGAACAGACCACAGACCGCTCCTCTCAGTGCTTGCCTGTGTAAACAGGAATGGGGGTGTAGAGGGAAGGAACATTTCTGGGTCTCTGTCTGCCCCTCCCCCCATCACCCCAGCCTTGATGTCCACAACTCAGAGAGGCCCCAAGCCCTGACTAATCAGGCAGAAAGTTACAGTTACCATCTGCCAAAATAGAAATACTAATAAATGCTAAATTAATTCCAATGCTCTGTTAGCTACAGCTCTCCACATTAGTCTCCGATTTATCTCTGAATCCCCTAATGGTGGTGGAAGCCAGTGCCCAGTCATAAAGCCCAGTCATAAAGCTGGTGCGGCCATAATTAGCCCGGCATTGTCTCTCCTCATCACAGCTTTTCAGGGACGTTAATTCCTTCTCTGTTTGGACTCTGCTAATTATCCCCATCGGTAGTTCAGTTCAGCCTGGATCTCTGAAAGAAGGAATGGAAGCAAAGGCTCCCTGCAACCCCCCCCCCCAACCCTGAATTTTAATCACACCAGCTTCTAATAAATTTACAAGCCATGGCAGAGTTTATTATTAATGGACCACGTCTGTAAGGCTGGGAACAGAATAGCCTCTGTTCCCCCAACACACGCACATGCACGCGCACGCACGCACGCACACACACACACGCAGACGCACGCACACGCACGCACACATGCGCGCACTCTTGGGTATTTCTCAGGGACATCTATCTCTGGACAAGGTCTTTCCAGGGGCCGCTGGTTATGGGCCCAGCACCTGGTGGGTAACCTCCAGTGTCTGTACTTTTTAGGGAAGAAGAAAGAGGTGGGGGATGAGGTTGGTCAGAATCCTAGTCTCCAGATTTCTACCCGCAGGCACAGAGGATCAGGCCAAATAGTAGAGGACATGTCCCACACTCTCCTGATTATAACAAAAAATGCCTCCCCAGCTTCCTCCAGCTTTTGCCTCAACCCACTCAGGGGGCCCGGCTCAGAAGCTCCGACTTTGGCATCAGAAGTCCCAGGTTTAAGTCCCCACTCCTTCCTGTAAGGCAATGTATCCTTGAAGAAGTTACTTAGTTAATAACACCTTTAAGCTGAGTTAATTTATCTTTGAGAGGTGCATACTAATTTCTTAGAGAGGCAGTAAAGATTAAAGGAGATAATATAAGGGGCACAGTGCTGACCATGTAAAAAGAAATAACAAATAATATTACTGGTATTCATATGAATGATTCTGCCCAGAGTCTTTTCCCTTCCTAGACCTGGTGCTGTTCCCTCCAGGCTCTCAGGTCTCTGCATTTCTTGCCGTGTGATCTCTGGGGTGTGCTTGTCTGGGTCTTGTTCTGTGTCTGAATGCGGGCTCCTGGGTCAGGTTGGCCCCTATCCCACACAGGGCAGCCGGTAACCCATTTCCCAGGGTCTACTAGAAGCCCTGAAGCCAGCTTTCTCCAGCTTTGAGGGAAGCAGACAAAATGGTCCTTTTCTTTTCACTTCCTCTCCCCAGTTTATCTTTTCAGGTACAATCTGTTAGCAAAAATGCCTGTTACTGTTATAAAATGGATTTTCCTGACATGGAAACCTATTAGAAAAATGGGAACAATAGCAGGTGATAAGAGCTGCTGATGAATCCTAACATTCTGGGTGGGGAAAAGGGGAGGGGGCACCAGGCCTCCGTCTTTGGAGAAAGGGGAGATAAGAAAGCCCCAGGTTGCTAATTAATAACCCAGCATTTTCCAGGGAAGGAAGGAGGCCATGAGCCATTACCCCTGGCAAACAGTCTCACTGAAGGTGACAAACAAATTCCTGCCCTCGTGGGCTTCAGGGAGCTCTTCACTTCCCTGAGAAGAGGGGCCTGAGGTCTCTTGGATGCCTTGCCCTGTGGTCTGGTGTCCCCCTTCTCCGTCTTAGAGGGCCCAGCTTTGGGTCTGTTCGGTGTTATTTGCCACCAGAAAAACAAACACATGAAGAAAAATAGCAGCTGACCTTTGGGGAGCCCTTCTCATGGACCAGGAACAAAGCCCAAAGTCTTAGTTCATTTAATATTCATAATGACTCTATAAAGTAGAAATCTTTAGAATCCCCATGAAATCAAAGAGGAAAACCAAAGTTGGAAGAATGTTAAGTAACTTGCTCAGGTTCACACAATTAGCAATGTGGACGGATGTGCTCTGTGGTCATTCTGGGGCTGGTGCTCGCCTCAGCTACCTGCCCAGGGTCTGAGCACTCAGCCAAGTCTACGTCCTCTGCCAGGGCTAGAAGCCACCTGCCCCTTCGCAATGCCAGGTCACCAGGGGTGTTTCCAAAGCTTAACTGTGCAGCTGTTTGCTCTCCTGGAGGCTGCTGGATAATTGGCTAATATGATTTCCCAAACTGGGTGCCCATGGAACACTGGATTCTTCTGAAACCTGAATAAAGATGTTTCACACCTAATATTGAGTAATGGACTGGACTTGCTTTTTCCAAATTTCCAAGAGAACTTTGCAAAACCATAGCATGTCCTCTCAATTGTTGATTTTTCTTCCATGATTTTCTTTTTACTTCTTTGGCACTCCCTCCTGCTCACCAGATGGCTGGTGATGGTCCCAAAGAAACTGGACAAGTAGCAAGCAAATGAGTACTGACAGAAAAACTCGGAGATGTGAGATCTTCAATGTAGTACATATTGTGTCTTGGCATGTACCTATATATGAAATACTTGTATACTTTCTGCGAGTAAGGTAGTTCCTTATTTGCAATGACAAAATTAAAGCTCTGTCTGTTAGTGTTCATGGCTTGCAGGTGTTCTGCCAATGAAACTTTTCCAGACGAGGGGGTATTCAAGACTAGACTGGGCAGAGCTGAGTGATTCTAATAGGACCAGCTAGTATTTATTTTATTTTTTACTGCATTCCAGGCACTGTCCTGGCACTTTCGATCTCACGGAAACCTCACAATGACCCTAGAAGGTAGATGCTCTTATTATACCCATATCACAGATGAGGAAACTGAGGCTTGAGAGATTAAGTACTTGCTAAAGTCACACAGTTTAAAGCCAGTGGAGATGAATGTTGAAGGGCCCCAGTGTGACCCTAGGGCAGTGATTCTTACTCTCCAGGCTGAAGAGGAAATAAAGAAGGAAGAAAAAAGGGAGGAAGAATGTAGAGATTTGGTGGGGGGAGGTGGGGGGGCTTTCTCCCTTTCTGGAGGGTTGCCTCTCTCTCTCGTCATGAAGCTAGTGCACGATAGCCATATGGAATATGAAGAGAACTGGATCAGGACTCAAAAGGCAGCTGAGTTGCCCATCAAAATTCTATCTGCCTTGCAGTGTTGAGGTTCAAACAAGATGAGTGGGAAAAAGGCTTTGAAGGTGACTCGTGCACCTGTGATTTGCTAGAGGGCAACATGTCCTGGTGGGTTGGTCCCAGCAGGCCTGGGGTAGGAAGGCGCACATCAGAGCTGATCTGGCCCTTGGCAGAACCCTTAGCCCAAACAGGAACCTGTCCTTCCCAACCTCAGACTATGTGGGTTGGCTGAGTTCAAGCCGCATGTAGTGATTTTACAAGGGCAAATCCTGTACAGTCACCTTTGCCCTGGCCTAATTCTGCTCTTTACCAGCCTTGCTCACTGCCTTCCATCTCTGGCAGGGGAGAATCCATGTAGGAACAGGACCCCAATCTCCGTTGTAATGCCTGTGGGCGAGGTGTCCTGGAAAGAGATTGTCCAGGCAGAAGAAGGGCCTCTTGGTCTTATATAACCAGTATTGAATGCTGGGTGCTGATTCCCAATAATCCATACCTCTGCCTGCTTAATCACAGCTCCCAGGGAACAACAGCAGGGGAGGCGGTGGTGGTGGTGGGGCACATGCACAAGCATTCACAATAGCAGCCACACAGAGGAAAACTGATTCCCTCCGCCCGCCGCCTTCCCCCACCTCTCTTTTCATTTATGAATTCAGTTTTTTGTCAGGCTGAACATTCAGATGCACTCAATGCTCTGGATTCCCCCATTTCTCCCCCTTTCTCATTAAAATTCTAATTATTACCAGAGCAAGTAAGATGTATGATCAAAGGAAAGCAAAGTCTAGAAATACCTTTTTGTTTTAAGGTGACTCACATTGTAGATAATGCCTGCAGAACAGCTGTAAGTGAGAGCAGATGTGAGGGGCCTCGAGACGCCCGGATACTTAGAATAAGGACCCGTATATCTGTGGAAGCTTTCCTCGAGAGCCCCAGGGGCATAAGGGCCTACAGAAACAGTCTCCAAACCATTTAGATAATGAACTCATAACAGCACAAATTATTCGATTTAATGCCTCTGATATATATTTGTTCCCATGTTACATACCCAGGTGGGTCATATCACCAATCCACGGCTTACCAGACATAGGGCCCCGGGACAATCTCATCCTCTGTGCCTCACCTTCCTCATCTGCGAAATGGAAATAATCACGCCTCTTTCACTGGAGAGTATTAAACGAGTGAATGCATATAAAGCACTTTACCATGGACCTCATAATGTTCCAAACTTAACTAAGTCCAAAAATAAAATGCTCTCATTTCTATTGCTACCAACTGGTATATTAACAATTCTCATTTATTATTTTTAAGATAATAGATAAATACGAAAGCAATCTGATATTTTTCCTCTTGTGCCCCCAGGATGCACGGACACCATGCCAGAGACCTTTAGTTTAGAAATGAGCTTAGTGTCGGCTTTCCAGATCCCTGGCAGTCTCTGGGTCAGGTGCTAATCCCACCCAGCTCCTTTGGCCAGGGAGCGGCTCTGATGTCTCTGGGCAGGGGCCTGGGGTTGCGATGGGTGTCTGTGATAGTTCATCCAGGCCAGTACCCTACAGTCAGGGAGTCAGAAGGCAGTGCTAGCTCCCCAGAGAGGGTAGCTGACATTCTCACTGCCTTCCCAGGTTCCTCTGGATGGGGGACTGCTTTCCCTGGTGACTGTATGCTGTGAGAGTACTCTGGATTCTCCCCCGGGGTGGGGGGCTTGGCATCTTGGTACTGCAAGCCTAGCTTAGCACCTGGTACCGGCAGGTTCTCAGTAAATGCGGTTAAGAGATAATTATAGCTCTTTTATGTGCCATTCATTCATTCATTCATTCACTCATTTGTTCTCATGGGCCAGTTTCTGTGCTAGGCCCTAAGTCAGACAAATAGAAAAACACAGGGTTACAATAGACTACAGTTGAATCAGGAACAAACAGGGTTGAATAGTGGAAGGACCCCCAGCCTGGGCAGCGGACATCCGGACCCTGGTCCAGACTCTTAGTCTGACCTGTGACCCCAAGCAAGTCCCTTCTCTGGACCACTTCTCCCATCTGCAAAAGCACAGCCTGACCTCAGTACTTGTAGGGTCATTTCTCACCTTAAATCCTAAGATTCCTGGGTGCACTGGGCCAGGATAATCCAGACTCTGCAAACCCACAGGCCTGCAGGGGCCACGCAGGTCACAGGGAGACTGGTGAGGACACACCCCTCCAAAGGGAGCCCAGGAGCCCAGGTCCAGTGACCAAGGCATCTAGCCTCTTCCAGAATTTCCAGAAATTTGGTGTGATGGTGGTGATGGTGGTGGAATTTCTCAAATTTTCCATTGTCACCCTAGCCATGCAAGACTCCTCCTTGGACTTGACCTTGTACAAACCCTGGCATGTTTGCCATTGGTTTGGAGCCTTCTGACCTCTCAGAGAGAGAAGCAGCTTTGGGCTCTAAGGGTCATTCCAGAGGGGGGTGGGGGTGTTCTTTGCTTAACGACTTAACCATTAAGCAGACCTCTGCTTAATCATTTCTTCCAGAGGGAGGCATCCCCCATGGCTCTCCTGGGATCCCAGGAATCCTGCTGGGGGACAGGGGTGGGCTGGGGGCAAGGCAGTGAGCGCCCACCTCTGCACCAACCACAACATTCAAAAATATCAGCTTTACAGCAAAGCTCTCAACTGGCCATGGGAATGGGAAAAGCCGGCTACAGGAATCACTTGTATGTAGCTTGGAAATAAGCTGTGTGGCTTCAATTCCAACTTCATCCAAGTATTTACTGAGCCTACTGTGTGCAGAGCTGAGAGTCCCAAAGAAGCCTGAGACCTAACACCTGCCTCTCATTGACTTCAAGTCAGCCCATGTTCCTTGAGCTCCGCCTCTGGGCTCCATGGTGGGGTGGGGGTGGGGGTACCATTAGAGATGGAGTTGGCAGAGCCTCTGGTCCTCAAGGCCACACAGCCTGTTGAGGAAGAGAGCTGTATACAAAAAATGACTCTGCTCTCAGTCTGGCCTTAGTAACAGCTCTAATAGAAATTCAAACAGCATCCGCGTGTGAACGCTTCACGAATTTGGACATTTGCTTAGGCTGCTATTTAAATTACTTTCCCTTCCCGGTGCACATGCCACATGCCACGACAGGCAGTAGGGGCGGCAAGGGAGGCGGCCCAGGTGCTCCCAGGGCTGGCAGCGGGGGAGGGGGGAGAGGGGAGGGTCAAGGGAAGGGGGGGGAGAAGAGGTTGCGGGTGGAGGGGGTCAGCGGAGGCCTGTGCCAGGCTGCAGACATCTCACAAAGTGGACGGCGGCGCACCACCCCGAAAACCACCTCTCCTCTGGCGGGCAGCTTTCTCATGAGCGTTCTTTTCTCTTCTCCCGTCTTTGTCCCTTCTGTGTGCCCCCCTCTGCCAACACCCTCTCTTGCTTCTGCCCACCTCTGTCTGTCTCTGTCCCTCCCTGCCTGGCTCACGCCGAGGGCAGGTACCTCTGTCAGCCTCCTCGCAGTGGTAGTGATTGTGTGTGGCGTGGCCCTGGTGGCAGTTTTTCTCTTTCTCTTTTGGAAGCTGTGCTGGACGCGCTGGAGGGGCAAGGAGGCCTCCAGTCCCACTTCTGCTAACCCTCCCCCGGAGGCCCTCCAGGGCCCCGGCTCCAGAGGCAACATGGCAGACAAGCTGAAGGACAGCAGCACCCTGGGCTTCCTGGAGGCAGCTGTGAAGATCAGCCACACATCCCCGGATATCCCGGCCGAGGTGCAGATGTCAGTCAAGGAGCACATCATGCGTCATGCACGGCTGCAGCGACAGACCACGGAGCCAGCATCATCTACCAGGTGAGGGCGGACCTCTCCCCTCCCTCACCCCCACACCTCCACATTCTCTGACTCAAGACGTTAATGAGATTCCAGCCCTTGAGGAGCAGAGGCCAGAAATAATAACACATGTACTCTGATTGGAGACTGTAACAGGTGATGGAGAATGCGGTGGGTAACCAACTGGGAGGTGCGTACCAGGAAAGGCTGCAGGAGAGGGGAACCTTGGAGGTGGGGCACTGTGCTCTGGGGCATGTGTGGGGATGTGCGTGGGGGAGAGGGGGGGGAGGAGGTTGGGGGTAAGGAGAGATTGCAGGCAGAGGGCAGAGAATATGCAAAGGCCCAGGGGTATAAAAGTTCATGGTGTGTCTAGGGATATTCCAGTAAAGCCTTGTCGATGGAATATAAGACAAGAGTTTCCTAACATTTTGAGAATGAGGATTCCTTTATAACCTTTGACACAGTCCCCTGCCGGACAGCAGCTGTATCCATGGCATTCTTTAACGGAGAAAAGCAAAAACAACTCCCACCGCATAATAACAAACAACCTACTCTAAATTCAGAAACAGAAGTGGTGTGTATTTATTCAAATCTAGGGCTCTGGCTGGCTCCTGGGTCCCTGTAACGTCTCCCCAGGCTCCCGGGGGACCAGCCAAAGGGAAAGAGACCAGGTCTTCAGTTGTGAGTTCAGGAACGAGTGTTCTGGGGGTCACATTTTCAGAATTTATCATATGACCTCAGGCAAGGTGCTCACCTTTCCTAGGCCTCACTTTTCCCAAGTATAAAATAGGGCTAATGACTGGTAAGGTTACCATGTGAAGCCAAGGAAAGAATCCATCAGAGCTGGATTCTTTGACAATCCGGAGCCGACGCTGTTTCATTTACTATACACCTGTTCTAAGTGCTTTTTATGTGTATGAATCTTTCCTCCTCACAGCAATCGTGCAATTTCTACTTTTACTAACTTCATTTTTAGTGCAGGGAAGTTAAAAAACTTGACCATGGTCCCGTAGCCAGACAGTGGCAGAGCCAATATCAACCTACACAGTTTGACTCCCAAGCCCAATCACTGTTAACTATGGTGTCCGTGGTAGAGCTGGTGAGGATAACGAAGGGACGGACACAGCCAGAGTAAGAAAGGATGGTCCTTCTCCTAAGGAATCTCATGGTTTCATGGGGGGAGCCAGAGCCACATCTACTAGGAAGAAACCCAGAAAGTAAGGAAAAAAAAAAAAATGGCAGCAAAGGCTACCATTGAATTAAACTTAATATGTACACGCCCCATTCCAGCTCCCTTCCATGGACTTGAAATGCTTGCAACCACCTGTGCACAAAGTATGTGCAGACAGACAGAGGGTCGGCGAGCAGGAGGAAAAGGGCCCACAAAGGGTAGGATGAGCCAGGGTGGCCGGCAGGTGTTGGCCTGCACGCCCGTCCCGCAGAGCCCTGACTACCCTCTCCCTACCCTCTCCTCCCAACCCCCTGCCAGGCACACATCCTTCAAGCGCCACCTGCCACGGCAGATGCACGTCTCCAGTGTGGACTACGGCAACGAGCTGCCGCCGGCAGCAGAGCAGCCCACAAGCATTGGCCGAATCAAGCCTGAACTCTACAAGCAGAAGTCGGTGGACGGGGACGATGCCAAGTCCGAGGCCGCCAAGAGCTGTGGGAAAATCAACTTCAGCCTGCGCTACGACTATGAGAGTGAGACCTTGATCGTGCGCATCCTGAAGGCCTTCGACCTCCCTGCCAAGGACTTCTGTGGCAGCTCTGACCCCTATGTCAAGATCTACCTCCTGCCTGATCGCAAGTGCAAGCTGCAGACCCGAGTGCACCGCAAGACCCTGAACCCCACGTTCGATGAGAACTTCCACTTCCCGGTGCCCTACGAGGAGCTGGCTGACCGCAAGCTACATCTCAGTGTCTTTGACTTCGATCGCTTCTCCCGCCATGATATGATTGGAGAGGTCATCCTAGACAACCTCTTTGAGGTCTCCGACCTGTCCCGGGAAACCTCCATCTGGAAGGACATCCAGTATGCCACAAGTGTGAGTACAGCCTTGCCTCCTGGGCTTCTGGAGGGTTTCTAGGGTTGGGTTGAGTGGGCTGCTCCTCCATCCTAGAGACAAGTGGGTCTTTGCCCTTCAGAATGTGAAGGGGAACTCTGGGAACAGACCAGTGGCTCCGCCTGCCCTGGGAAGGTCCTTGCACACTGCCCCAGATTGGGGGGGTGTGGGTTGGCAACGAAGAGAATTTTTGTCCATTGCTTCTGATTACACGTTCTGGGGTGGTTCCCTCCACCTGCTCGGCCTCAGGTCTAGCTCTTTGATCATGGGAGAGGATTGGGCAGGTCTCTAGACTGAATCAGACAGCAGCATCTGCCAAGTGCACTGATGTGTACTAGAAGCTTGGAAAAGGCAATTAAGAACAGGGCATGTTAATCAGGACGAATGAGATTATGTTGCAGCAACAAATAATCCTAGGATTTGGTAGCTTAGAGCAACAAAGATCTAGTTCTTGTTCATGCTGTCCATGCTTCGCAGCATGGCTGGGGGTTCTACGTTACCTTGTGACCCAGGGGTTTGAGCAGATAGAGGTTCCATTTGGACATGTGCTCCCATAGTTACCACATCGGGAGAAAGGGGATGTGGGGAATCACGTACTATTTCTCAAAGCTTCCACAACGAAAAGATATATGTTACTTCTACCCGCATTTTGTTAGCTACAGCAAGACACATGGCACCTCAGGAGGGCAGGGCAAAGAAATCCTACCATGTGCCCGTAAGGGGAACTGGAAGCACTCAATGGCTGACACCAGTGACTACCACACAGCCATTCCCTGCCCAGGCCAGCCCAGAGGACACCTGGCTGATGCACACGTGGGATGGAGGCGCTGGGCTACTTGTGATCCACTGCAGTTCACCAGGGAAGGTCACAAGGAGCTGAGGCGCAGGCTCCCTCCTTTTTGGAGGGAGGACAGGTTTGGCAAAGAGAATTAAGAGGGCATATCTGGAGCCCTTTAGTCCAGTGTAGATCCCATAGGTGTGGGGGAGCCTCTCTCTAAGCCCATCCAGGCAGCTGAGAGCACAGCATGGGTGTTCCCATCAGACAACAATGGCCCTGTGTTTGGGGTCTTGAGTGCTAACTGGTTGAGCCCTCCCAGATACATCTTGCACTGTTTCTCTGGGGTGGGGCTCACCCCACTCAGTCTGCAGGCCCTCCTTCTGAACAGTCCATTCTCAAGGTCTCCGTGTTGAATCCGTGAGGATGGAGACCAGGAAAATCATCCCCCCTGCTCTGATAGGAAAGCTGTAAGAAACTTGGTTTGTTCAAAGCTTGGTGGGCTCTGTTTCTGCCCCAGGGCGGGTCTCGGGGACACCCCATTCTCCGAGCTGGGGTTGACTTTGACCAATTCAGTCCCAGTGCCTCCCCTGCCTTTGCTTTCGGGAAACCCCTAAGAATAGGACCAGCCGCAGGGCCAGGCAGACGGGGCGGGTGGACGGGGCAGGCTGGCGCAGCAGCTGTGCCCCGGCCCAGGCCCAAGAGCTCTGCTCTATAAATCACTGTGAAGTTTACATCTGGTGCAGCTCTTCCCTTACGGTCTCCTTGGGCAGCAGCTTCGTTATGGTGGCTGCACAGGTAGAGAACAGCAGCTCAGTCCTCCCCATGTGAAGGTCGAGGCCCAGGGCTTCTGAGAGTGGGAAGGGGGGAGGCCGGGGTCTAGGGAAGCAGAGCTTGCCTCAGACTCGAGGATTCCCCTCCCTCTCCTGCGACCTTAGCTGTGGGCGTGATGGAAGACCCAGGCCTGCATTGGACAGTCTGTGCCTAAGCATGCCCCGGAGGCCGGCTACCTGAGCCCTAGAAGGCTGTGGCTGTCCCTGTCCTCGTGCCAGCCCTTTCCCCCGCGCGGCAGGTCATCCAAAAGGTGTTGGACACTTCGTCACCACCCTCATCATCCTCAGTCAGTCCTGTCCTAGCCCTCCTCCCTGTCCTCTGAGCAGAACACTGTGCCCCGCAATGAGGAGTGAGCAGGACTGGGATGAAAGACAGCCTCTTTGATCCACAGAAAATTAGAATCGAATTCCAGAGACAAGAGACGTCCGTGCAGGAGCTGGTAATGCTAAGTAGTGAACAGTGTGTACCGGGTGAGGTCGCTTTCGGAGTTAGGACAGCCCTGGAATTTTCCCCGGATGGGGAGGGGGCGGGTATATAGGGCGTGACAGAGGGAAGGCTAGCATCCTAGCCCAGAGCACAGGGAGGCTGGACCCAGGAGTTTCTGAGGGGGAAGGGCAGGTGACTGTGCTCACACACTCTGTCTTGCTTGCAGTCTGTCTGAGCTGATGTTCTGCCAGTGGAGGCCCCTGGGGCCCTCCTGTCTGCAGCTCTTCCGGTGGGCTGGCTGATCCTCCTGGTGGACGAGGAATCAGGCAGAGGAGGGGAAAGGGAAGTAAGAAAGTGGGGGCTCTTACCTGTTTTTTGGTGCTGACTCTGAAATTATAGTTATTTGGGGGTCAGAGAGGCCCAAGTCATAGTCCCTGAGAATGATAAGCAGTGAGTGCGTGTGAAATCCTGTGGCCAGCGTGGTGGGGGTGGTACGGATGAGCACAGGGGCTTCCATCTGTCCTTGTGCTAGATTCCACTTCTAGGGCTACATTTGGGCCTCACTGAGCTCGGAACTCAGGCAGCTCCTCTGTCCTGCAGCCTGGTCCCCTGAGCATCCCTGACATTCCTGTCCCCTGCCTGTGCTCACAGGCTTCCATCACACAGGCCTTTCCCCCACTGCCCTGCCTGACTCAAACTGGTCCCCCTTTCAAAGTTCCCTGAGCCCTCCTGCTCCTAGAGGAATTGCTCCTCTGGATTTATTCCTGGGTCCCTCAGTTATACCCCGAATCATCTTCAGATTTGCAAAGTCCTCCCAATGGCTCAGGAATGCCTTTGGTCCCACATTTGACTTTCTTTTGTATTTTTCCTCTGGGCTGAGTGTGTCATTTTAAGCCAATGTAAAAACTCAGCACGTTTTTGTAGAATGGCCCCACAGCTTCATTAACTCAATTAAAACTGTATATTGAAGGATGATTAAAGAAGCCGGGGTGTGGGGGGAAATCGGGTGTGGTTATAACCTGGGAAGGCTTCCCGGAGGAGAAGGTCAAACCATATTTTGAAAATGGGTAGAGTCAGGCTTGGTGGGGAGAGACGGAGCCTGTGTGTTCCTTCCGAGATATGGTTCAGGTGGACGGTTTGTGTCTGGAGCAGTAAGTTGATTCACTAGTTGGATCAGACAGTCTGGACGTAAGCGGAGGGTCAGTGATGCACAGGCTAAGGAGTAGGAGAGGAATTGTGAGAAACAGGGGCTTAGCAGGCTGCTTGGAGGTCACACGAGCCCAGGAATGCTGTTCCCTTGTTGGTCCTTCTGCTTATCTTGGAGCATTACCC
This sequence comes from Mustela lutreola, assembly GCF_030435805.1. Taxonomy (NCBI): domain Eukaryota; kingdom Metazoa; phylum Chordata; class Mammalia; order Carnivora; family Mustelidae; genus Mustela; species Mustela lutreola. The sequence goes on along the minus strand of NC_081299.1, from coordinate 97,636,478 downwards.
TCAGCCCCGGTGGGGGGGGACCTGGGTTTGTGCCTCATTTTGGCTCCAGCACCATGGCTCAAGTTGGTTTCAAGTAGCAAAGCCTGGAGCATTCCTGTTGAACGAATTAGGGGCTTCCAGGCTAGTGAAGAAGAGGTGGGCATCCGGGGAGTCTAGCTCTTGGTTAATTGCAAATTTTAAGCCACAAGGGACATTGGCCTCATTCCCCACCCCCACCTCCCGGTTGTTTTGGAGGAAAGCCTGGAGGGAGCAGTGGAGGTAGTATATAGCACCCCCAAAACCAGGCTGAGGGTGAGGAGCAGGCAACTTGGACGTGTTAGAGAAATTGGAGGCCTCTTCTGATCCGCGGGGTCTAGGAGCTCCGAGTGGCAAGGGAGTCACAGCAGTTCACCACATCCACTCCGGCCCGGCCCGGGGTGCCCCTCCTGCTCTTGCTGCCCCTAAGCCGCCTGGCTTGACTGAGAACCGCGGATGGTCTCCTGGGCATTGCCAGCGGCTTGCCATTTTCCCTCCCCCTAGAACTTTGATTGGCCGAAAGCCCCCGCTCTTCCCTCCCCTGTCTTCTGCCCCCAGTCTCATTATTTCTATATAAAGCTGTAGATTTATCATTATAATAGAGCCGCTGTCCCCAGGGTTTGCTAGCGTCTCTGTAATCTTGTGGTTATTGCTACAGGGGCCTCAGACCCCACTGCACACAACTATTCCTGTTGCTGTTCCTGCTTCTTGACGGCGGGGGGTGGGGGGTGACGGCTGTAATTGGGGCCATAAATATGTGTTGTGCTTGGGGTGTTAATGGACTTGGCCATCTTCCTGCCTTAGCAGGTCCCCACTAGGTCAGAGTGAGCAAGAACGGGGGTGTGTGTGTGTGTGTGTGTGTGTGCACGCGCGCGCGCGCGTGTGTGTGTGTGCGTGCGTTGTTTTGGGGTGCTGGTGGGCTTCGTGCACTTCCAGGGGGCCCGGATCCAGAGTCTGCAGGAAGGAAGAGAGGCCTAATAGAGTGGGAATTCCAGCCTGGGAATGAGCAGGGCTGGATAGAAAGGCCCCAGACCTGTGTTGTATTCTAGCTTCTCCTCTTTCTAGCTCTTAGACCTTGGCGATGTCATCTACACAGGGCCTCAGTTTCCCTATCAGCACAACAGGGATCATAGCTCGTGGGAATAGTAAATGTAGAATACTAAAGTAACACACATGAGATGCCTAAGTGGGCACTGTCACAGAGCAGCCTCCCAGGCCCCATTCTCACAGTGACTCTCCTTCTGGCCCAGCCCGTGGGCCGCTGTGTGTGCTACTCTCGGACCTGACCCCTGCTTTGGTCCCAACCATCCATTCTGGCACACTGTTGGGTATTCTTATTAGTTTAGTTCTTGTCCTAGCCATGCCCTTTGTTCTCTGTGTGACCTTGGGAAAGTGGCTTGTCCTCTTTGAGCTGCAGTTTCCTGAGTGTTAAATCAGCTTCAGAATTCTGAGATTCTTAGACTCCTGGCTTCTCTTGGAGAGAAGTGCTTGGTTCCCTTGCTTCCAGGACAGAGCTACCCAGGCCCTGGGAGTGTGGTCCATAAGTTAGTAGGCCACTTGGCAGAATTTCCAGACGTGTCCTCCCCCCGTAAATGTCAGTAACAATCAGTCCTCTCTTTCAGCCCCTGGGAAATGTCCTCTAGAGGGGGTCCTGCCACGAGGAAGCCCCTGCTCCCCACCAACAATCTGTCTTCCTCCTTTTCCCACGAGGCCCAGTCCCATGGGAAGGAAGAGGGTGCTTAGCTCCCTCCTCACCTGCCTCCTTTCCAATCCCTGTTTACTGGGGAAACGGGGCTTATTACCGGAGCTCCCACCAGGAGCCTAGAGCACAACCAACTTGATCACACTTTATCCTCACCACAAGCCCCATTATCATTCCATTTATGTAAACAAAGAAATGAAGGATCGGCTTAAGTGATTCACCCAGTGTCACCCAGAGAGAAGGTGTTGGAGAGCCAAGACTCAAACCCAGGTCTTCAACCAAGCCTTGCATGGCAGGAGCACGGCGGGATAACATTGCTCCCTGGGGCAGAAGGCAGCTCCAAAATTGTGCCGCTAGTTCAAGGTATCCAGAAGAGTGTTCTTGTTTTCTCTTGTGGCCCGGTTGGGTTCTCTCTTTCCTCTTGTTCCAGACGGCAGCTTTTGCCCTGATACTGGGATTCCTTTCCGATCTCCCCAGGATTCTTCCTGTGGGCAGTAGGCTGATGTTCACTGCTCTTTCATTCAACAAACATTCGAGTGTCGAGGATGTGTGGTCAGTTATATCACTGAGGTAGAAGCTTGTTGAATGTAGGAGCTTGAGCTGGCTCTGGGGAGGATGGCAGAGAAAGAGCCCTCCACCTCAGAGCGCCCAGGCTGACGGGCACCTTAGAGTAGACCTGGAGACCCTGCCTCCCTTGCACACGCGGCACATGCTTGGGGGATGGGCCGGCCGGTTCAGGATGCTTGCAGCAAAACCATGCCTACAGCAAGCCAGGTGCAGAAGTGCTGGGGGAAAATGGAGAAAAGAAATCAGGGTCAGGAAAGGAAAGTTACAGGCTAGACTTTGATGGCAGCGAAGATAGAGAGTGCTAAGAGGCCGGGATGGCAGGTGTAGTGGAGTGCTTTTCTTTATTTTCTCCGGATTGGGGGAAGTGTCTAGAAAGAACTTCTGTCATGTCAGATTGGGTTTTTTCCTTTGTGCAAGACTGGCTGCGGTGTAATGAACTCTGGGCCAGACGGCTAGCATGAAGAATACGAGGGCTTAAACTCCAGTCCCGTCCTTAGAGGCTCACAGTCTGATGGGGGAGGCAGGAAGGTAGCTCTGCTGTCCTGAGGGCTATGCGAGTCCTCACTAGCCCAGCACGTTGAGGAAGGCTGGGCTCCTGGAGTCAAACTGCCTGTCCTTGCCAGAAAAGAGTTCGGTTGAATCCTCTTCTCACGCCCACGTACTCAAGTCAAATGAGATCCAAGGGTAGCCACAAAATGCCTCTTCAAATAGAGCCAAAGAATCAGCTAAATTGATCCGCTGTGACTCATTAAATCACTGTGGGATGAAGCCTCCCCAAGGCTCATTGACCAGCAGCTTGAGGCAACGCGCACCTTGGATCTCAGGCTCTCAGTTCCATCCTGGCTGGGTGGCAGCAAGAGGGAAGCGTGAGAACTCTTTATCCCCTCAACATGTCTTCAGTGATTGGTCAGAGAACTTATTTAGGTCCAAAAACAGCCAAGGGGACTAATAGAGTCCTGGGCTTTCAAGGAGCTTCTCATTGAGTGAAGGTTTCAGAGCAAGGGAATGCGATCAGAAGAATACAATGGTTTGAGGTGATTTTGGAAGCCAGGAGAGTGGGTGAGTGGGCTGAGGGTACAGATGGTGGAAGGAGAAGTTGGGAGCAAGAATCGAGCTTTGCGGAGGACTCACAGTCACGGAAGAGGAGGCGAGGGGCCAGCAAAGGGCAGCAAGCAGGAGGAGACCCAAGAGAAAAAAGACCTGAGGAAGTGAGAGGAGGGCTGGTTTGAGAATGGCGCCTTCAGTGGTGATCTCTTTGACCAGCTGTGAGGTCCCGAGCACAGTCCCGAGCTCTGGGGTGTGATGTTAAACCAAAGCCTTGCTCCCAAGGTGCTTATCCTTGGGTTGAGAGACACAAATGAGTGGGTGAGGTAAATAGTACCATCAGAGAGAGACTGTGGAGAAAGCAAAGCAGGAGAGTGTGGTGGGGAGAGTGGTTTGACAAGAGGATGGCGTGAAGAGAGGAGGTGCGGGAGAAAGGCTGGTCAAGTGCGGCCTCCCTGAGAAGGGCCTTTTGAGTAGACCCGAAGGATGACAAGGAGAGCCATGCAGATGTCCGGAAGAAGGGAGATCTGGGTGGGAGAAAGTTGAATGCAAGGAACGTGGCGTGGGTTGGTTAGAGAACATCCAAGGGCCAGTGTGGTGGATGCAGAAGTTGGTTGGGGAGGGGACAGACAAAAGACGAGGTGAGAGGGGTGAAGGGGCAGGAAAGCTTAATGGGGTTCTACAGTCAGAAGCCCTTAAATATCGCTGTAACTGGAAGGTTGGGAGCAGACTATACAACCAGGGCAGAGACAGAAATCAGTTGAGAGACCGTTGCCGGAAGAGACCACAGTGGTTTGGACAAGTATGGTGGGGGTGTAGGATCTGGCTTGATTCTGCATATATCTCGAAAGCTGAACTAGCGGAATTTGCTGACTTGTTGAGGGTAGGGTTGGGGGTATGGAGAAAGAGAAGAATCAGGGTTTTCAGCTTGAGCAGCTCGGGAGGGAATCGCCATTCACTGAATTGGGGAATCCTGGAGGAAGAATCCATCTGAGGAGGAAGACCAGGCACTCAGACTTGCTCACATTATATCAGAGATGACTTTGGGACATCCCCATGGAGTTGTTGGAGAAGGACTTGGATATAGAGTCCAGGGTCTCGGAGAGAGGCCTTAGCTAAAGAAAAAAGGAGTCAGCATAGAAATGGTGTGAAAAGCCATGAGACTAGTTGAGAGCCCCTGCTTGGAGACCCATGTTCAGCCTGAGCCTCAGGACTGGGACTGTCTTGTTCGGTGGTAGGGACTGGGAGGGAAAATCAGCCAAGAGGACTGACAGTTGAGAGCCAGTGAGGGAGGAGGAAACCTGGGGAATCTCAGGGCCCTGGGAAGCAAAGTGAGCATTTCCAGGGTGAGAGGCAAAGACCACCCGCACCAGGTGGACCCCGGAAGAGACAGATGAGGGCTCCCCCTTTTGCTCAGCATCATGTGACAAGAGCCCACCTGGGGAAGAGATCACATGTGGAAGACTGGGACATGGATTGTATCGTTTGGGGGAAATTTTCCTGGGTGGCTGACCCTTGCAATGTGATTTAAAGGACTAAGAAGGCAGGTTTTGCAGCGAGTTAGTAGGCTGAGTCCAGGGATGGGTCCTGACTCTGGCAAGGCTGGGTTGGGCTGGGCAGGGGGCAGGTGAGTGGCTGCAGCCCAGTCAGAGCAACCCAGGCCAAGATGACATATTCCATCAGGAGTTTGCAACAAGGGCTCAGAAGCTCTAGAATTCCGCCTTCAATTCCCAGGTATCTGGACTTCTGCAGGCAGGATCACTCCAGGATAGAAGCAGAGAGGGAGAGGTTCCCAAAAGAGGCCCACAGGGCAGAGCAGGGTCCCACAGAAGCCACGGGAGAAGTGAGGAGCAAGGCCAGGCCTGGGCTGCTTGCCCAAACCACGAAGACGGCTCCCCAAGCCTTTCTACCAGCAAGGCTCTGAATAATGTATGAAGCCTACCAGCCCTGCCCGCTGTTCCGGCGGCCTGTCCCGAAGTGAGCGCTGCAGGTTGCTTGACCCTGCGCTGGAGTCAGAAGCTGCCTGGGTTCAGAGGGGCAGTCAGGTTGTTTGCACGCTGCTCAGTGGGACTGCCTCCTGGCCTGCTGCTGTTCATTTACCCCCACACTCTCTCAGGTCTGGCCTCGTGGTGCTCTTTCTTCTCTGGAATGCCAAGCCCCGAGCTCTCCTCCTGCACCCTCAGGTGGTGGGCGGAAATGTCCAGACCACGCTCCTGCGAGGGCACAGACAGCTGGAGGAGACCCTTCCTTTGGTCTCCTTCCCGCAGAAGGGAGTAGAGGGAGGGCCTCGTTGCCAGCCTGTGAGGAAGTCTTGGTCAGATGGGAACATCAAAGCCTGGAGCTGCTTTTCCCGCCCAGAACAAGAACCGCAGCCCTACCCTCAGAGCCCTACCCTCTTATAATGGCCGGGAGCCAACTGGAAGGATGGGCACCCAGGGGTCCCTCCAGGCTCAAAGTCCAGGTCCTTAGAATGCAGCTTACCCTGCCAGGCTCCAGGTTCTGAAGCCAATGGGGCCAAGACTGGTCTAGAAAAACATTGCTGAAAACCTGCCAAGAACCCAGCAAGAGGAGGTGGCAGAGGGTGGGGCCCAAGCTCCACCCCAGAGGCAGCATGCTGGGGAGAGGGGGCACATACTCCCTGAGTGACAGCAGGGCCCTGCGCGCCCCCATGAAGCCTCTATCCGGGTCCGTGCGTTCTTTCAGTAGAGGTGATGGGCATGCACCTGCACTTTCACCCCCTCTCCCTCAGGCCCACTGGGACCAGGAGCCGTTCTTGGCTCCAGAGGGTTCAAGGTTTCCCATGCGGTGCTGGAAAACAAAGCTAACTGGTCCAGACAGGGCCCTGACCTGGCTGTGGGCAGAGTTGCTCAGTAACCGCTCTGCTGGCCTTGGGTGCTCCCCCCTTCATGAGACGTCTTTCCCCGAGGCTGCAGAGGAAACATCCCTAAGAGGCTGCCAGCCAGAGGCTCACCCCAGGAGAGACAGTTCCAGTCTCACCCTTGATAAATTCCTAGCATCAAGACAACGCCCCTGCCCGCTCTGGCCGACTTCTGGCAGGGCCTGGCTCCTACTGGCAATTGGCCGGAGCCCGTCCTGATTCCCTCCCCTGCTTGCCGCTCGCTGCAGCCTCGAGCAGGCTGAGCCACCCCCACCCCTCAACCCTGGCCCACGTGCCCTTCATTGGTATGCTGTGCCTCGTGATCGTATAAATATCTGATCTTTGCCTTACGCGAGAATGAATGGGAAATCGTTAGGCAGGGAGCTCATGCATCAACAAAAATCTGTAACTCAAACACTGGGGTGCTGTCTGGGCTTCCCCCACCTTGCTGCGTGCAACATATGCACTTGTCTTGTCGCTTCTATCACCTGATAACCCACAGTGACATTTTCTCCCGGAGAGAGATTAGTTGGTCACAAGGTAAGCAACCGCCAAACCTTCCCTCTGGACACTGTCAAGGGCGTTCAGACTCCAGGATTCATTCAGGAGGAAGGGCTTGTAACTGGGTCTCCTAGATCAGCATAAATTCAGAGACTGGGGTCTCTGGGTGTTACTCTGTCCAGAATAGCAACCACTTTGGGAGAACGGGCACGGTCCCTGAGGGGTTTCTAATGTCCTGTGGACCACACAGTGTTAGGACTCCATGTTCTCATGGATGTGGGGGAGGTCAGAGCTGGAAAGCTTCTCAAAGATTATCTGGTCCAGTGTCCTGCTACGGAGAGCAAGTCAGGACCAGAGAGGTCACACTTGACTGGGGTGGCTCATAGAGTCCATGCAAATCTGGACCCCAAACTCCGGTCTCATGAGACCTAGTCCTGGGCTCTGCCCACTGCCTTGAATATCTCTAGGTTTGGGGACGTTTTCTCCTTCCCTTCCAAAGCCACTGCCCACTTGCCGTCTTCACTCCATGCCTATGAGTCTCTCTGTCCTGCAAGGAACAGGCCCAAGGGAAGACTGGAAGCCCAAGGCAAGAAGGGTCAAGGGCCATAGAGCAAAGACCACTGCCAACAGATAGCCTCTCTTTAAGAGACTTCTGGTCTCCACTGAGACTGGAAATAGGGCTAACCAACAAGCAAGGTCAGCATGAAAACCAAGGAGGGAAGAGAGGCCATTTCCCAAAGTGCCTCAGACTCTAAGCCAAGTAACCTTGACTTCAGACCTCCTTACCGCACATAAATATTTATACTTTGGAACAAGACAGAGACAAGGCTAGCACTAGGGTCTAGGTCAACCTTGTCCTGTGGGTAGCATATTTTTAGGGTGTTTTCATGTCAGCAACTATGTGGAAATAGTGGCCTCTCGAGCAGATAGCCTCCCCTACGCCACTCTCACATCAAGCCCATGCCCCCCATTCACGCTCATCCATTGTCCCTAACCACATTTTCCTCTCAGGTCTGAGTTGCCACATACTCATTCTCCATGAATATCAATGTCTTCCTCTCTGGATGAAGTCTCTAGGGCTGTGGAGTCCACTTGGCATAGGGATGAGGAATTAGAGCAGGGAGAGCGCCCCAGGATAGGAGGAGGCTGAAGGTTGAAGGCTCACCCTTCTCTGGCCATCACTGCTCTCAGACTTGATGGCCCAGTGATGGCTTCAGTAGACTCCCATGTTCTATCCCGCTGATGGGCTGGCCTTGGCACAGCCCGGCGTTCAGGGAGGCTCCAGTGTCCTCAACTATGACACTGGTTTCTCCCGGAACTAATTTATATCGTTATCGGAAACCATGTGTTGGAGTCTGCGCAGGGTGGGCAGGATCGAGGTGCAAGGGGAAGCGGCTGGAGACTGGGGCTCGGATGACTGTCTGGCCCCAATCCTATGGCAGATGGAAGCCGACATCAGCTGGGGCTTCTCTGCCTTCTCTGAGGGACGCAGCTTACTCTTCATCCTCACCACTCCTCACCCCTGCAAGGTGGACACTGTTGTCACCCCCAGTTTCTAGATGGGGAGACTGGGAAAGCATGCTCAATGGCGCAAAGCCAAGGAGATGGGGAGCCAGGAGTCAGACAGAGAGACTTGGCTCCACTGTATGTGCTGCGGGTCCTCCTCTCGGCGGCCTCTTAAAAGCTGGCTAGGGAGAGCTCTCCCCAAGGTCCTGCCTCTCCTGGGGATGGGCCAGTGGATGTTCTTCCTCTGACTCTTAATTTTCTTCCTCTTCTGAAATGTCCTCTCTGCCTCTGGTGGCTCTTTCTTCACGGACCTTTTTTTTAGTCATGGGACACGAGCCCAGCTCCACCCCACCCCCGGGGACACAAAGTGGGTTGCTGTGCCCCAGTTGGAGGTTTCTTGGCGTGGGGACTGGGGATTTCTCCTCCCACTGCTCAGTAAAGCCCCGTGGGTGCCTGCCCTGAGGGGCTCTCCCACCAAACCTCCCCGAAGGCACTGGCTCCCAACCTCCCCTGGGCTCTGCTCCGCCTTACCTGCTTCTAAGCCTCAAAGTACAAACGAACGAACGAAGGCCTTCTTTAAATTGCCCTGGGCAAGTTGTTCTCTCCAGCTCATCCCTGAACACTGAAAACCCCACAGGGTGTTTGGTTGGGGTTGGCATGAGCGGCCATCAGCAGGAGCAGTGGGATCCTGAGATCGGTTTCCGGCCTGTGCCAGGCTCCACCCTCCAGAGAAGGCAACCGTGGCTTTAAGTAACATTTGTTTTCTCTTCTTACCGAAGAATTTCTCTGGCCATTGGCGTTCTGTGAGCCCACAAAAGGGCATACGGGGCCATCCCTACAGACCCAGGAAGAAGCCCCTCCTTGGGGGGCTAGGTGGAGCTACCACCGAGATGGCAGAGGGGAAGCCACCCTCCATCTCCCCCCTCCCAGTTCTGCCTGTAGGTTGAGAAGGAAACAGCTCTTCCCACAAGGATAAGGCCTGAAAGGGAGGCCCCAGACTGACAGACTTGTTGGGCAGGGCCTCAGCCGGGAAGGGTATGGGCTGTTAGGAGACCACAGAGGAATGCTGAGAAGAGCAAGGATGCCGCTCTCCAGAAACAGGCAGAAGCTGCCAGGGACAAACCCAGGGAGGGGCCTGTGAAGCTGTCCCGGCCCTTTGGGGCTAGAGCCCGACGTCCCACCTGTGTTGCCCATGGTTATTTCCTTTTGTTAGCTCTCAGTATTTAGAGAAGAGCCAAGCCAAGCCACTTCGGGGATGCTGGGAGCCGAGATTAGAGCAGATTTGAATCTGTACTTGGGTTGGAGCTTTAAAGAGAGTGTGAGGGCAGAACCTGATGGGAGCGGCTAGGACCAGAGAGAAAGCCCAGAAGGAAAGAAGGGGACACTCAGGGGGGCAAGAAGGGAGCTACCGTTCCAGCCCCTCCTCCCCTGGCAAGTCCTCTCTGGAGCCCCTCCCTCTGAATAAGGTAGCCCCGTCTCTGAGGGGCAGGATGGGGAGAGTTGTTCCTCCCACCCCCTAGAAGAGCACTGGTGGAGGGCTCCTTGTCTAGGGACCTCTTCTTGGTGGAGTCCACGCCTTCCCGGAGTCTTTGGCTGACTCACATCTTTAGTGACACAGTTGGGACCATGTGCTAAGAACAGTTCAACTTCCGGAGACAAAAGCAACTCTGGTGGCATGTCATGATGCAAACGTGAGAGGCCCTGCCCTTCTCCACGAGCTGGGGACAGGCTGGCTCTGGGACTTGAGGCACCTGCTGAAAAATACTTCGCCACATCCCAGAAACCGTCTCCATCCAAGTCAATCCCCCAAGGCCCCTGCTGGAGTGACACTCTGAGGAACCCTCCCCACCACTTCAGCTGCGAGTAGCCGAAGGTAGGCGCGCAGGAGGGAAGGGCCTAGAACAGCTAAGTTTGAGAGCCTCAGGGCAGCAAGGAAGAGGGCCGGACGGGGAGAATCCGGGAGCCCGCCGGCTGCCCTCCCCAGGCATTTTGAAGGTGGCGGTTAGGGCTCCGAGGTGCATTTTCAGCGGAGAAACCAGGAGACTGAACTTTCTTCTTGCTTCTGGGCCTTTCTGGTAGTTCTAGGGTAAAAAAGAGGCCAGGGGGGAAGGCAGGCAGCAAGTGCCTTTATAATTCCAATTCCTGCTGACAGAGCTTTTTTTTAAAAAATATATTAGTAAATCCTATCCAAGACTGGGCAGCCACCCAGCTCTCTTTAGGGAGTGAGTGTTCCCTAAGAGAAAATAATCCCCCAACCCTATTTGGGCACTGTTTACAGAGAAACTCTGGCTGAGCAGTTGTCCCTTCTTGCAGGAGATAAGAAGGGTGATGTGCAGCGGAGTCCGCCACCTCCCGTGTGGCCAGCTGGAGTCAGCCTGGGCCTCCCTGGGCCAGACCCCAGACCCCAGCAGCCCGTCCTACATGCGTGCGCGCGCACACAGACACACACACACACACACACACACACACACACTCTGGGTCCCTGAAGCAAGCTTGCTTGATTAGCTTTGCATCCCTTCCCTGCTCCCAGGGCTCTGGCTGTCCCAGGTGGGACACTCTTGGTGGCCCTAAGAAATCACATTTGGAAAAGGATAATCTGGGGGACACCTTGTGTCCTAAAGATTATGTGGCTTATTATATACCCGGACAGGTGGTTATCAAAGCCCATGGCGGCTTCTGCTCTAGGTTGTGTCTCCCACGGGTTGATAAAAGAGGATAAAGATTATCTCTTGGTTTCACTGGTGAGGAAGCCTAGGATCAGGGAGGGCATCTGTTCAAGGCCAAGCAGTCTGTGAAGGCCCGTCGGTCAGGACCCATAGATGGGCCCACTGGGCAGACATGGAGCCAGCCCTGAGGGACTCGCAGATCAACCGGACTTGGAGGCCAGAGACCGGGGCATGAATCCTGCCTCTGCTGAGTGGCCTCAGGTGGATCACATTACCGCTCTGTTTCCTCACTGGTAAAACTGAGAAATTACCTGTATTTCACACGGTTGTGATGAGGAGGTATTAAATATCAATGAGAAAGGGCCTTCCTGGGTTCTTACCGTAGATTATAGCCCCTGATGCTAACAGCAGGAATACCTAACAGGTTTCCAAAGCATCGTCTGAGTTTATTACCTCATTTAACCTCCTGAAACAGTAAGAAATCCCTATTTTGATTTTATGGATGAGGCAAACTGAGGAAATTTTTGGAGTCATGTGGCTTTGAGATGCTAAAACAGAGAACCCAAACAGATCATTGTCTTTAAAGGCTGGATGGCTATAAGATATTTCCTCCTTTCTTGCCTCAAGGCAAATTATTACAATGTTTCAGATATTTTGGAAAATACGGAAAGCCACACAAAAAAGAAACGCTCCTCACCATAAGCCCATTGTCCCAAGGTAACCACCATTACTGTTTTCACGGACTGCAGAGTCTTCTTTCTTAAAAAGATCATGTGGATGCAGGGAGAGGCAGAGATGTGCTGGAGACTCAGAAAGTGTGGCTGCATTGGCTCAGTGAGGGATTTCTAGAAGTTTCTGGGATTAAGTGATTCTGGAAGAATGCTGGGGAAAAGGGCAGGATGTGTGTGGGGAACAGAAGGAAAGAGATGGTTAGGCCTGCAGGTCTGAGGCTCAGGGTAGTCATGACGGGCTCTCACCATAGACTGTGGCCCCGCCTTATCTATTATGAATGAACCCCTTCATTTCCTGAGGTATGAGCAGTAGGAGTGGCTGTGCTAGTCTCCTCTTCCCTGTTGACGAGGCTGACACAAGCCTGGAGGATTCTGGGGAGCCTTACAATGTCATGGTGAACTGCTGGCCTTCCCCTGGGGGACCCCAGTCAGCTCCTCAGTGGGCAGAGCAGCAGGGACAGCTCTAACCGAGGCCTGCCTCCAGGTACGGGAGGTGCGACGTCTGGTATAGCTCTGTTCCCCCATCAGAGCAGCATCAGGCCCCTCGGCGACACCCATCACAGCTGTGGGAGCCTTCCCACTACGTGGGACTGGGTCCCAGCCAGCAAGCCCCTCTTCACCAGGGTCCAGACCGTAAATGGTGCAGGTGCCCAGGGGCAGGGACCCATCACGTTATTAATAACAATGTTACTGACAGGTCTATTTTATTACCTTTATATGGCACTATGGAATTGACCAGGCTTTTCACACATTGTCTCATTTAATCCTCAACAAGTCTTTAATTCTGTAGATAGAGAAAATAAGCTAAGAGAGACAAAGAGAACCGTCTGAAGTCTTGCACAGCAAGTACTAGAAACTGTCATTTATGTTTGTCTGTGACTTTGTGCTGCTCCAAAAAGGATTTAGCTAGCCCACGAGACCTATAATGCGATTAAAGCTAAGTTTAAAATGGCATGCAAATGTTAGGGAAAGGATCCACGCAAGACAGTCCCCTGAAGTTCATAGAGGCCACCATACGCGTGCCCTGCCGTCATGCACACAGCTCCCTTTAAGCACTCTGGCAGCGAACGCAAAGAGGGAAACCTAGTCCCGGAATTCTGTGTCCATGAAGTAAATACAGACCGGGTGCTTGGGGAAAACAAAGCTAGTCCTGGTCTTAGCACGGGAGAGAATAATGAACATCACGGGGTCTGTCTAGGGCATGGCCATTGAATTCCAAAACCTTGTTAGCATCCCCCCCCGCCCCCCACCGAGGCCTCAGTTTCTTCATCTGCAATGTGGCGGTAATCGTAAGATCTAGTTCCTAAATTTGTTGTGACAAATGAGAATCTCTTGAAAAGGTTTATGAAAATGAGGAGCTGGGGTAGTGTACGAAAGCACTGTCATACCTTCCTCAATCAGGACTCCAGAAGTATTAGGGGAAACCCAAACACTGGGTAATGAGTGTAATGAATTTGATCCCTGTGACAGCCTTGTACAAAATCAAGCTGGCTTGGCCTGGTCATTAACAGGGGGTGTGTGGGTTCGAGCCACATGACCCTCCTTTTCAGTTAAAATCTCTGGTTGCTATCTCTGCGCTTGCTTCCCTATCTGTACAATGTGGGTAAGAATATCTCCTACTCATAAACACGCAGCGTTCTCACGCAGGTGCCCAGTGAGTGTCAGCTGTGAGTAGTTTCTTGAACGTTTTTCCCTGTAATCCTCCTTAACTGTGGTAGAGGTGGGCAGTCTCTGGAATCTGGGGGGTTCTCGCCCCCCTGCCACCCTTCGATCTCATTTGTTTGTATGTCCCCCGCAACCCTTAACCCTTAACCCTTGACCTTAATCTAGTAGGTGCTCAATTTATACATGTGCGGTGAAATTGGAAAGTGAGAGGAAGGGGTTCCAAAGTGGTCTAATATCAGGAAACCCCATCTAGCGTCACCTGGGCCACACGGCCCTTCAAAGCCTTGTTTCCCTGGTCTGTAAAATGAGAAAGGATCTCTATTATCTGAGGCCACTTGAGCTCTTACCCTGATTATCACAGAGAGGGGTTTACTCAGAAATTGCTAACTGCAGAAGGTTCAGGAATCCTTTAGAGACCCAGATCCCACCCTCGTCTTTAGGAAGGCACTGGGCTAGAAAAGGGTCGTCGGGCGCTCTGCAGGGCCGTGAGCCATGTGGATGGCAGTGAACACAGGCTCTGTCATTTCTCACTGCCTGGACTGGCCTGGTGGGATGGGGCCTGGGTCTGCCTGTGAACCCGGTGTTTCCACTCCCATGTGGGTCCTCCCCACCTGAGGAAGAGTGGCCTCAGCTGACAGGACAGGAGATGCTCTTTCTGGTGTAGGAGAGGCAGGTGGAGGCGGGAAGGGAGGCAAGGGTAAGAAGGAAGCACTGGCTGCCGTTTGGGAGGGCAGGAAGCTCTGGGCAGCAAGGGCCTAGGGCCTGGGGAAGGAGCCCAAGACATGGGGTCATCCATGGGGCAGCTGCCTCCTTAGCGGCAGCCTCAGCAGCCATAGGAACCCGAGGATGCCCAGCCCAGAGGCTGAGGCCAGCCCTGCCAGGGGGTACGGCCTTGCCTCCGTGCCAGGCTGTGCTCTTCCAGGCTCATTCAGTGCCAAGAGGAAGTCCCTCTCAGTGAGGGAAAGAAAGACCTGGAAGAGCTTCTGCTGGGGGGCTCAGGGACCCACTAGCGGTGGTTCTGGGCTGGGGGCAGGCAGGAGCCCGGGCTCCCTGGATTCCCACACCCTCCAAGCTGCCTCCTCGTCTGACCCTCATGTTGCTTTTGCCCCTCTCCACTTGGTGCCTGGAAGGGAGGGGAGAACCATTAGTGTCACCCGCTCACCAGTGGGAGACATTAGCTGGCTCCGGCAGAACACACGACCTATAATTTTTGGAGGAGTTACAATAATGGAGCTAATTTGGTGTTTCATCATTGCACTCTTGGGTGAGCAGAGGGGGAAGAGAGAGAGGCCTGGGGTCTGGTTTCAAACAAGCAGCCAGTGAAGAGCGCTGCGGGCATCTTCTGGGGCCGGAGAGCCGGGCCTCCACTTCCGTTGGCCGCCTCCCCCACTACTGTGATGTGTTGTCAGAATGCTGCTCGAAGAGGGTAGAAGTCAGCTGCCAGAAGCAGCTCTGCGGCAGGACAAAGCAGGAGGGGGGTTGGAAGTTTGCAGAAATGCTCCAAGAGTCTGCCCTGCAGGGGAAAGTGCACACATCATTCAGCCGTTAACCCCCTTTTATGACGAGAAGGTGAGGCCGCCTCTACAATGCTTTCATTTCACAGCCAAGGACACCGCAGCTCTGGGAGGCACAGTGACTTGCCCGAGATCATTCTGCGGGTTAGTGGCGGGGTTGCGATTAGAACCCAAGCCTCCTGGCTCTAAGTTTATCCTAGTGCGGAAGAACCTGGAGGCTGAGAGGACACACAAGAGGTCTTCCCTCACCCTGCTTGTTGAAGGTGATGATGGGTGGGGAAGCCCAGGCTGGGAGAGAGGGACGAGGCCTCCTACAATCTGGCATGGCTTCACGCGGGCCCCAAAGCCAGAAGCTGGCTTCTGAGAGCCAGGCTAGAAGGTGTCCTCATGGCCGCCCTCCAACCAGGGACATGCCCACGGTGGCTTCCCCGCCTTCTTCTCTTGCTGACCCAGATGTCCAGGGGAGCACACATGGCCCTTCAGCCTCCCAGGGGGGCTTTGGTTAGCCTGTCCCTAGGCTGCAGGGCCACCACCTGCCCCAGTGGGGCTGGAGAGTAAGAGGTTTATACCCTGCCTGCTTGCTGCGTATGCACCTCAGTAGGTCTCCTGGCCACTGGCAAAGTTTACCTTGTGGTCTCCTCTTCTGTCTCCAGATCAGGGTTTACAGCAGCTTCCCGGGGGGAGACCCCTGAGAATGGCTGATACTCAGGATCAGACGAAGTCAAAGAAGTTCAATGACTTTCACAGTCGTGCAGTCGGGAAACAGAAGAGCCAGGACTTGAACCCCAGGCTGTGCCCCAAACCCTGCGCATTCCCCACTTGGGTTGTTTATACTAATTCCCTTGAAGCAGACTAGTGATTTCCTCCCCCTCTGGTTAGATGACAAACCAAGACCCTAGTTTCCCACCAGACCTCCAGTCAAGATTTCTTCGTTGAATATTCTGGGTCTACACGAGGGCCACTAAAATGCCTGGAAACTGTAGAAGGCCAAAGACACTGAGTTTCTGGGCTTTGGAGAAGAGAAGACAGTGAAAACTGACACAGTCTTCCAGACCCTGAGGGCATAATGTCTGCATCATAATGGAATCGTAGGCGGAAACTGGGAGGGAAGGGTGTACCTGCCTTGGGATGCCAGGGGGTACGGCCTTGCCTCCATGCCGGGCTGGAGCACATGCCGGGCTGTGCTCTTCCAGAAGTCCCTCTCAGCGAGGGAAGGAAAGACCTGGACATCAAGGAGAATTTCCCGAGTTCAAAGATAGTGGAATGGCTGAGAAAAGTGTGAGATGTTTTTAAATGGGGGCTTCGTTGTTGAGTTTAGAAGTCCTGCTTAGAAGCTGGGACTGGATGAGTTGACCGATCACTTGTGATCTCTCGCTGTCTAGAATGTGATTGGAGTGGCCTTGCTCGGATCGGCAAAGATCCCACATCAAGGGCATGAATCTCCAGATATGGCACCTGCACTCCTCTTGGGAAACCCACAGGGACCACAAACCAGCCCTTTACCCAAAACCTAGGGGAGCAAGAAGGTGAAAGTGAGGGAAAATAGGTCCCGTTCTGCAGGAGACAAACTTCTCCACCTGAGGGTTTCCCCCTCCCAGTCCCGGTGTCTGCACCCTAGCTCAGGGGATAGAGACGTGTAGAGAAAGCCTCGGGTCCTTGCTTGGAGACAAGAACTTTTGCCTACCGCCAGTCCAGCTTTCTGCAGGCAAGGTGGAGGGGAGTGAGTGGTGCGTGCACAGTTCCAGAGGATTCTGAGTGACGGGGTGAATAAGAGCCAAGTCTTCAGTGTCAGCAGACAGGAGTCCAAACCCAGGCTTGGCCAATTACTCCGAGAGCTTAGCAAGCTACTTAACCTCTCTAAACCTCACGATGGCAATGGTCATGGGCTCTTCCAAGGAATGTGATATGAATGTGATGAAGAACATATCTATCAAGTATCCAAACGCTCCATTTCTGTTAGTCTCCTTCTCTCTTGACTTTGGCTTTGGTCACCAAGATAAGTAGGTTAAAAGAAGTAAAAGAAAGTTCAAAATCCTGGCCAGAGCGTGCATGCTCGATTGGTTCTGCTAACTGGAAAAGGCAGTGGTTCTCATGTGGGGGGCCGGGAGGGGCGATACTTTGCTTTTCTGGCAAGTTCCAAGTGCTGCCAATGCTGCTGGAAATAGTTTCCAACACCCTTGGAAAACTATTGCAATAGGACTATTTACAGACTAGTGTCAGACATCTTTAAAGCCCTACCCAGGTTTCTTAAACTCGAAATTTGGGGCAGGCACCTTCTTGCTAAAACTTAGCTCTCCAGGGGATGCATGGTGCATTGAGGAAAGGTGAAGAGCAGGAGTGAACACGCTGCTCCAGGAAGATCTTGCATGGCTTTGATCCATCAGAACCCTTGTCTGCACCCAACAGAAGGGAAGGGGCCCCTCCATCCTCCTAACTTTTGCTTGGTGCCATTAATACCAAATGACTTGGTCATGTTCCATCTCACAGGGATTCTGCTAGGGTCTGATCTACGGTGGCTTCAGAATCCCTTCATTGCACTTGTGCTGCAAACCGAGGATGTCCAAGAATGACCTGGGGGGTCTCTCAGTCATTCACAGCCCACTTTCACAGGTTCTGACTCAGTCTGTCTTGGGCACAGCTCAAGAATCAAGCCTCCTCTTCCCTGGAGGGAAGTCTGGTGTACCTTATGAGGCTCAACCCTGAAGCCATCTAGTTACCCAGGGGGCATCCCCCATGGACAGACCAGAGACTGAGATTAACCAAGGTCCACTCCTGTCCCCCACCCCCCCCCTCACCACCTTCTTAACCGGGTACATCCCACAAAGCTAAGATGTTCATTCATTCAGTGGTTATTTGCTGAGCATGTGTTATGTAGCAGGCACTGTGCTAAGTCCTGGGAATACAGTGGGGAGAGAAATATGGAGCCAAGACTAGGGTCAGGGAAACAAGGTGCCTAGGAGGGACAAGACTGAAAGAGGCCCTCACTCTTGGAGGCATGCATGAACCTGAGAGGGAAGGCCTCCTTCCCTTTTTGCTTCACCCTAGTCCTGCTCCTGATGAAGCAAAACCCAGTCCCTGTCCTTCGGGAACACACCGTCCAGAGCAGGGGTGCGGCTTGGGAGGAAGGGGCCTGAAGGGTGAGTGGACACCTGCCGTGTGCAGAGCTGGGGAAAGAATGTTCAGACGGACAGAGCAGAATGTGAGGAGTCCCGGGAGTGGGGAGACCCCGGAACGCTTCAGTTGCTGCGGGAGGGCGAGGGCGGGGACTTGGACAATAATCAGGTAGGGCCCTCCCTGTGGGTCTTGATAAGTGTTTTAGATTCTATTCCAAGTGCAAGGGGAAGACACTGGAGGGTTTTAAACAGAGGAGTGACGTGTCCCATCTTACAATTTTGCAAGAACACTCAGGCTGCTGTATGGAAAGTGGGACGCGCGAACTTGGGAAGCAGAGAGGTCCATTAGGAGGCGGCTGTAAGTGGGCAGGTGAGAGATGGGTTTGCCCTCTGTGTGGTACTGGAGATGGAGAGAAGTGGGCAGGCTTGAGACTGACTTTGGAGGTGGAACTGACAGGGCTTGGTGATGGACTCCATGCCAAGGTGAGAAGAAGGCAGGCATCGACGAGACTGTCGCATTTCTGGCCCGAGCACCTGGGAGGATGCAGGGGTTTTTCCCCTGTTGGGCAAAACAAGGGGAGGATGTACACGGCAGATCGAAGTTCACCTTTGAACATCAGAGAGATCTGAGATTGCTGTGAGACGTCCACATTGAGACGTTGGGTTGGATGTATGAGTCTGGAGTCTAGAGGAGAGGTCCGAAAAGGGCCATAAATCTGGGAGTCCTGAGAATGCAAATGGGCATTGACATTATGGATGAGCAGAGAGAGAGAATGGGGGTTTAGAATCCCACTGTGTAGAGGCAGGGATGGGAGGAGAATGGAGCAGGAGCTGGGACGGAGAAGCCAGAGAGGCGGGAGGAGACCCCAGGGCAGGAGAGTCAGCCGCTGCGAGAGCCTCTTCACCCAGCAGCCACACCACGGTGAGACCGAGAGATTCTCGTGTGTCGGAGCAGGAGGGGGTAAAGACCTGAACCCTCAGGTCAGCAAAGAAACGAGGAAGCTAAAGTCTCTGTCCCCGGCCATGCGAGCTTGTGGCTGTGACCGAGACCAAAGCCCTGCCCACAGGCATCCTCGGGGCACCTGTCTGCAGAAATGCCCCTCAGCTACCCCAGGAGACAATGGCCCTGGGACCAGGGCATCTTCCCTCCTGCTGAGAGCCCCTGCCCCCACCACCCTGCTTGGGGCAGAGATTAGATCACTCACAGCCAAGATGCCCACCCTCTAGGGAAGGGGGGAGGGGAGGACTGAAGGCGGTTTGATAACCACACAGCAGGACAACTGGAGGCTAGAAAGGATGAACCCATTCTCATTGGTAACTTCATTATTGCGCCATTTATTCCTGTCATGAATGTGATGCCAGTGGAAGACCAGAGCAGAGTCCCTGGCCTCCCATGGGCAAGCCCCCATGCGGTAGACTTTCCAGCTTGACCAGACATTGCCTCCATCTCTTCTAGAACTTTCCCAAACTCTACTCTCCTCAAGTTCCTTCCACCCCCTCACAGCCCCTCTCCCTTTCCGCCCACCTTTTAAAAAGTCATTAGGAAGAGATCTGTACCTCCCAGTGTGATTCTGACTCACGGATATTTGCCCAAAAGTAATGGCGCATGTGAAACACTAAACCTCTTTTTGAGGGCAGGTTCATGGAAGAGAGGCTGAGAAAGTTTCCTAAATAAAACCATCTGTTTCCCTGAAGATGCTCAGTTACGGCAACATTTGCCTCCCCCTCCCCCCGCCATGTGCTTTAATCTCTCAGGTCCCAGGGACCCAGCTCAGCCTGAGCATCTCACCGACTTCCTCCTGCACGCCCTGTCCCCCAAAAGCTGGAGGGTCTCTCTCTTTGCCGGGGGCCATCCAGGACTTTCAGAGTCCACGGCACAGGCTGCAGCTGGAGTCCACTGAGTTCATATAAGGCATCTCTCTCCTGCCAGATCATTTATTCACATTGCTGCAAAGCCCTTGGGGGCAGAAAGCACTTGAGAGAACAAGCAGGCAGAGATGGAACGCAGAACAAATGGAACCTGCCTTAGCCCCCCGGAGGGAACCCGAGCATCACAGCAGCCTTGTTCGCGTTCCATCTTGGCCACCCCCAGCTTTCTCCCCAAAGCCCTAGAAGCTTGAGCCTGAGGAAGGGCAGGGAGGGAGCCAACCCAGCCTCAGTCCCTCCCCGAGCACCCCCCACCCCCAGCTCACAGCAGGAGTCCTGGAAGCTGCTGAGGAGGAGCACGCCCACCCCCTGGGATCCAGGGGCGCTGGGCGGGCGGGGTGTCACTCTCTGCTCTCCGCCCCTGCAGCCCCATCATCCAGCGGGTCACTAGAACCTGCTGATCGTTGTTTCAGAAACGTGCTGCCTTTGCTTCAGGGCATTTGTAACACTTGATCTTTCAACTCAGAGGCATTGGGAACCCCAAGTCAGACCAGGGGGGTGAGAGTAGGCAACCCCAGAGGAGGGAACAGAGCAGCTGGCCTGGAAAGACGAGTGTCGTGCAGGGACATCAGAGGTAGGGACAGATGATTTCAGGCAGTGGCAAGAGCAAGGCAGAAGCATGGATGTGCAGAAGTCCCCACCCTGCATCTCACCTTCTGATCCAGAATCTCTCACGGCCCCGCCTCAGCCTAGAACGGCCTCACTCGTTTCCTCTGCTCGTTTTCCTTTGGCCCATCTTGCCAAAGACCCTGTTGGAAGCCTACCCTGTAACCCCAGGGCACCTTATTACTCCCTCTTTCGCCCCTTCCCCCTACATCTCGCCCAAGCCTGTCTTAAAGCATGGATCACCCCAACAGATTTCTTCTATGCTTTCTCTTCCCTGTCCCTGCCCGAGGACTGTGAGATCTTATAATATTTGCAAAGATGGAAGTAATAATTATAATAGCAGTGAACAGTCACTGAGAGCCTGCTCTGAGCCCTGCACTACGCCAAGCACTCTACACAGATGACGTCATTGAATCCTAACAGCAACCTTAAGAGGTGGCTGCTGTGTTATTAGCCCCATTTTACAGATTAAGAAACCAACACTGTTGGGCGCCTGGGTGGCTCAGTGGGTTAAGCCGCTGCCTTCAGCTCAGGTCATGATCTCAGGGTCCTGAGATCGAGTCCCGCATCGGGCTCTCTGCTCAGCAGGGAGCCTGCTTCCTCCTCTCTCTCTCTCTCTGCCTGCCTCTCTGCCTACTTGTGATGTCTCTCTGTCAAAAAAAAAAAAAAAAGAAACCAACACTGTGAAAGTCAGTCGCACTGCTCATTAACATCACAGCTGGAGCTTGGATCGCCCCCCAGCCCCGTCCCCCACCTCCTGCCCTGAGCTGACTGAGCCCCATTCCATACTCTCAGCCTTTCTCTCATCAGCCAGTACTTACTGAGCATTTACTGTGGACCAGGCCCTGGACTGGGTGCGACAGAGACCCCATCCCTGCCCTCAAAGAGCCCACGATCTAAGACAAACTGAGCATCTGTCACAGCATCTGCGTGAGCGATAGGAAAGTCAGGGCAGTGGCCTGGGCTATGGAGGAGGAGGAGGTCTGGGGTACTTTGGGGGCAGAGGAAAGGGCCCAGCCCCAAGAGCTCGCCAGCCTCCACCTCCGACTCAGCTCTACCCCGATCCCAAGCCACAGGCCTTCACAGAGGGATTGCTCCCTGGATGTTTTTCTACCCATTGGAGGCAAGTGGCTTCCACCCCGTCTCTCTTCCAGGCCGCCCTGCCCTGGGGTAGCTTAGCCGCACTTCCTACCCTGTGCTTCAGAGATCCTTTTCGGTCTCCTGTGGCCTTCCTCAAAGTGTAGCAGATACTTCTCTGCTGCTGACGAGAGATTCCGACAGGCCACTTAATGATTAAGAGACAAGCGTTCTCTAAGAGATGGGGAAGCATGGTTCTTACTTCGCTTAGCCTGGATTCCCAAGACAGACCCGGAGCATGGATGCCACTCATTGCCTATTTGGAAGGAAGAGAAGGTGGCTAGCGCCGGAGAAGACTAAAACACTTGGGGGTAGTGGGGACCGAAGGAATGAGAGCGCTTGGATTTCAAGGCGAAGTTGCTAGATTCCTTGAGGCGGGTTCTAGACAGCAGTC
Source organism: Mustela lutreola (assembly GCF_030435805.1). NCBI lineage: Eukaryota > Metazoa > Chordata > Mammalia > Carnivora > Mustelidae > Mustela > Mustela lutreola. The sequence continues at coordinate 97,614,513 of NC_081299.1, read as the reverse complement.
GGGCATCCTTGGGTGGTCTCCTCTGGTGATGTTGATGGTAGGATTTCCAGGGTGTACCCTTGGGTTTTATGGCTGGCAGGGAGGGACTAGAATGTTCAGGACGATTCTCCCATGTTACAGAGGCGTGAAAGGACGAGCCCAAGTTCTCGTGGCTGAAGGATTCGTGGCGGATTGGTGGCTCTTGACTTGTGGTTCACTGTTTTTTCCTGGGCAGCCCCCAGACAGGAATTCTCTTCTGTGCTTGGGGCTCTGTAAGAGGAGGGGACTCTGTTGCAGACAGCCTACCGGGCAACCCACAAGAGCAGCGGTGTGCCAACAGAGGGGCCCTTCAGAATCCTGCGGCTCTCTGCCCTCTCCAAACTCTAGCCAGGACTGAGAGCCAGAGCTCCTGGACCCCCATCCGCCCCCATCCGCCTGCAGGTTAGCAGCTGAGAGGGCCACGTTGGTTTCTGCCAAGTTCTGGACAGCAGTGACCTCTCCATCACTGGGGAGCTCATTACCAATCAGGGGCCCTAAGGCGGCCTCCCCTGACAGCCAGTGAAGATGAAAGCAATAATGTGCGGGCTATTCTGCAGCCCCTGGTCACCCTGGTTTTATTAAAGCCAAAGTCTCAGGCATCATTAATGAGCATAAAGGACTGGCAAGGAGTATAGGAGCTCCTAAGAGAGGGGGTGGGGCAGAGCAAGGATCTGGCGAGGCCACCCAAGGGGCCGAGCTGGGGCCCAGCTTCCCAGAGAGGGAGGTGACTGCCAGGAGATGCTGACTCTGTGTTTGCTTAGCTCCCCCTTCCCTCTCCTTACTCAAAAGTAACCTCTTTATTTTCCTTTATCAAACAGGCCAGTCCTCTGCTGCCTGTATGGGCAGGGGAACAACACCCCCTCCGTCCATTGAGCCAAGGGCATCCAACTTGCGGTCGGGCCCCGTGAGGCCCAGTGAGGTCCTGGGTCCAGCTGCATGCCCCTTCGCTCCTGTTATCTCTCTGTCTGCAAGTCATGGGGGCAGATTTTGGCTTGTTTTCTTTACTGTGCATGAAGAAAGGAGTTCACGGTCAGAAGCAGGGACCACAATGGGGGTAGGGAGCCCCATACCACGCCATAGACTCAGCACCCCTGTGCTGCCCAGCTGCCACAGTCCTGTCAAGGAAAGAGGGGGCCCTGCTGGGCTGGTGCCCCCCTGGAGGGAGCCATCCTTGAGAGCAGTGCAGAGAGCTGCACATGATTCCCCCACACCCCAAGCCAGTCTCCCGAGTCCAAAACAAATCAGCTCGGACTCCCCCAGATAAGACAGCCCTTGAAAGGGCCACTCTGCATTGTAGGGGGACAGTGGCAGGGAAATCAGCCCCTTCAGAAGGGGCCACTGACATTGAGAAGCACTCCTTCCAGGGCTCTCCTGGCTAAGATAGGGCCTTGTGTTTCAGTTTGCGTTCATGGAGCTCCTCTCACATGTGGCCGCTTCTGAAGCAGGGGTAGGTGTAAAGCAAAGCTAAACCCAAAGGGGTCTCCACTCACCAGAGGTTAGTGGGAGGGCACGGGGGCAGCAGAGGGGGGGACTTGGTAACACCGTGACTCAGGGGCAGAAGGTGCGGCCAGGGTAGGGGCGAGAAGTGCTCTCCGTGGTCTGGACCCTGGGTGAGGACCCCTGCAAGATGCATAGCATTGCCTGTGCCAGGACAAGAGGAGAAACATTTTGGCAAAAGGGACCGAAGCTCCACCAGTCTTGTGGAACGGAGGGTTGGCGTAGAGGAGTAGAGAGGAAGTGAGGTGAGGAAGCAAGATGGGACCCTCAATGCAAGCTAAGACGCAAGCTTCTTGATTCCAGAAGCCGAACAGGGGGAGCCTCGGTGGGTATTTGAGCAGCAGCCTGGATCTGTAAAAACTGGCACCAGAGCACTCACTAGTCACGCAAGTGGCTTAACTTGGGCAAGCTACGTGACTTCACCAAACAGTCCTTTTCTCCTGTCTGCGGTGGGGATAAGAGCACGCACCTTGGGGGGCTGTAGTAAGACTCACTGAGATGATTTGGCAAAAGACTTGGCATATGGCAGACACATGACTGAGTCTGAAAGGTTTCTCTAGCTTCGGGTAGGAATGAACCTACGAGGCTTATGAGGGAAATAAAGGGAGCTGGGGGCCCCCTCATGCCTCAGTGCCTTGGTCAGAGGTAGAACTTCCAGCCAGGTGCACCAGGGACCTGCTACATGAGGGGAAGGTTGCACTTCCTCAGCACCATGCCACAGGGCCATTTCCTTTGTCTCCCTCCTTGGACTAGGGGACTAGGGGGACAGGAGACATACCCGAGGGAGATGGGGACCCTGGCACCTTTTTTGAACTATACACCCCCCAAGACCATGTGTGTGCTGAGGGGGGACTCTATCTCCACAGAGCATGGAGCCAAGTTCTAGAGGAGCCAGAGTCCTCTTGAGGTGCTCCCTGGGTGAGCCTGACGGTGCTTCAAGATAAAGTGAGTGGGAGGAGCGCTCTCCTACGAGTCAGGAGTCCAGCTGCGTCTCCCACCAGCGGTGTAAGCCTGGGCAGAGCTTTGAGACCTGTGTTTGAACACTGAGGTCTTCAGCCTGTGAGGTGGAAGGAATAAGGACACTTCCTGCCTCACAGAGTTGCTGTGCACAAGAGAGTTCGTGGCTGTGGGTGTCAGCTTGCTGGCTCTGCACTGCTGTGGGCTTCTGTGTGCTGGAGGGGTTCCCACCTCTAAGGAGTGTACACCTCTGTGCCCCCAGCCCCCCTCCTGGGGAGCTGGGGGGTTCCCTTTCTGCTGCTCTGGGATTCAACGGTGGAGGCAAATAAAAAGACCAAGGCTGAGTCTTGCGCTAGAGCGAGGGTGGGCACCCATCCCGCCTAGAGGAGAGCCCTGGGACCCCATGCTCTGGAAGGCGGTGAGAGGCTTGGATTCATCTCTAGCTGGGGCCAGGTGTCAGGTGTTTCTAGGAGTCCTGAACAAGGGGGGTTCTTTATGAGAAGAAGGGACAGAAACCTTGGTGTCACCCTTGACTGCTCTCTTTCTCACACGTTGGCTCCTCAGGGAGGCCTGCCCCGGCCAACCTGTCTAAAATTCAAACAACTGTGGCCTCCCCTATGAGCATGACACATCCCCCTTCCCTGCCTTACATTTTTCTCCTCGATACTTTTCACCGTCTAACTTTTTACCTTTTTTCTTGTCCTTTGCCTGAATAAAATGTAAGCTCCGTGGGGCCGTTGGGGCGGGGGGAGGGGGGAGGGTTGTGTATTTTGTTTTTATCCCGTATCTCTAGCACACAGAACACCACTTGCACAGAGCAGGCGCTCAGTGAACATTTGTCGATTGACTGAATGAATGAATTAGCAAGCGGATGGCCCATCCGAAATCAGAGCCCCTCCAAACCCTGCCCTCCTCCTTCACCCAGGGTTGGGGGCCAGGGAGGGGCGCACCAGACCTGCCTCAGAGCCTGGGGGTAGTTTGGGCAACAACAGCATCCTCCTCCATCAAGTGGGGAGCAGGGAGAAGAAGCAGTCCAGCCAAGTGCGGTTTCACTGGACAGACGGACATTCTTACCCTCTTTGAAGTTTACTGAGAAACTTCCTAGGATGGGGCGCCCCCGGGGGCAGGAGGTGCTATATTCTCTGCCGGGTCATATTCGAGGGATGATCACATTCGAGAGAAAAGGACAAGGTGGATCCAAGGCCTGGCACAGACCCAGGATGGGGAGTGTACCTCTGCTAGGCAGCATGGCCTGAGCAAGGTCACGATCCTTTGTGCTTTCGTGACGAGGCCTGGAGGTTAGAGTGCTGGGTGGTTCTCCGGAGAGGCGGGGAAGCTGCTGGGCAGAGGGACTGGTGAGGGACAACTGAGCCTGGGGGCTGGTAGCAGACCTTCAAGGAGAGAGCCCCGGCTGGCCGGAGCTTGCCGGACACTGTCATGCCCACAGCCGGGCAGGGCCTGGGGTGTGGAGTCAAAGGGGACCAGTGGCTGAGAAGGGCAAACTGGAGGGGACCAGGACGGGGCCACTCCGGGGCTGCTGGTCTGGAGGCTGCAGCCAAGGGCCAATGGAGGGCAGGGTAGGCCCCAGCAGGATGGCAAGGACTGGGACCAGCATCTGAGCAGAGTTGAGAAGGAACGATGCACAGGGCAGATTCTACTGAAGAGGAACATCATTCTCATAGTCTTTTAGTCCCAGTTACTCCCAGCAGGGAGGCCAGACCCTCAGGTCCAAAAGACAAGGCGCTCAGCCTCAAAGAGCCTTCTCCTAGGTCCCAGAGTGGCCCTCGGCAGCGGCCCTGGGAGCCGTGTTCCCTTCATGTGCCCTCTTGTCTGCTTTTTTGCAGGAAAGCGTGGATCTGGGAGAGATCATGTTCTCCCTGTGCTACCTGCCAACAGCAGGCCGGCTCACCCTCACAGTGATCAAATGTCGGAACCTCAAGGCGATGGACATCACAGGCTACTCAGGTATCTCTTCTCCCCAAGTGGCCTGCCCATTGGCATTAGCTCCTCCTGTCATTTTCCTGCAAAGGAAAGAGAATAAGAAATAAACAGGGGAAAACAAACAAAAAGCAAACCAAAAACAAAAACAAATTAAAAAACAAAACAAAACAAGGGAATTCTTTCTAGTTACATGAGGCCCCAGGACTTTCAAGGGTTTTGTCAAGTTTGAGCGTGCAAATGTTTGTAGGTTCGCATGGCCCTGGGGCAGCCCCACAGATCTATCTAGTCAAGGGGACAAAGCCCCTGCAAAGCCAAGTGTATTTATATATGAGTTTTTTCTGCAGGGCTCGTGGCCCCAGCCCCTGCACCAGGATTGCTCTTAGGTACAGAATAAGTCCTGTTCTAGCAACTGAGGACATGCTTGATTGGGGGCCAAGCAGAGACTGATCCTTTCTGTGATTCTGTAAGTCGTGATTCTTCCCATGATTCTAGAAGTCGTTGTCAGAGGAGGTATCGGAGTTTTGATACAACAGAGGCATTGTTTGAGTCCCAGGAGCCTCCTTCCCCCGGTCGGCTCACATTAGCCCAAGAAGTATCCCAAAGAGCAAATGTGCAGAACAGCCTGGGCTGTGCTCAGAGTTGCAAATGTAGGGAAAAGCTTTTTCCCCTGACCCATCACCCAAGTGGCTCTTCTGATGAAACAGATTTCCAGTGTCAAACCACTCCAGAGGTGCCGATGTTTCCTTTTATTCATTCATTATTTATTTTCCTCGAAAACCCCTTAGTATTAGCACAGTGACTATAAAGAGGGGATGGTCCAGCTGCAAACCTCCGGGCCCAGGTATGACCTGGTGTAGCTGGAAGATGAGGTACTAGACCTTGAAAAATTGGGTTTTGGGGAAAGGTAGTTGGAAAACGCTGAGGTAATGTGTGTCTGCTGCCGCTTTGACTCCCTCAGAGCTTTTGCTCCCAGCCCCCCATCTCTGAGCAGCGCTTGAGTCTTCCAGGCCGAAAGCTCCCCAAGGTAGCATCCACCCTAATGCTCCTTCCGCTGGAGCTCCCACTGCACTTCAGGGAGGACGCCGGGAAGGGCTTAAAGAGCCTCTCCCGACGTGTGCAAAGCTCTCAGGCCCCTCCAAGTCGGCGTCCTCCAAAAATACAGCCAATGTAGATTTCATTTCAATATCAAAATAAGTGCATGCTGGGGACAGAAATTCGCTGAGGACTGTCAAGTCTGCTGAGGGAAATAGGATTTTGCTGCCTAAGTCCCCACACTATCTTCTCTGGTGTAATTAAATTGATGTGCTAGAGAGAGAGCTTACGGCAAAGCCACTGAGGTAATCGTAACGGCCGTTCCACATCAGAGGGTTGGGGGGAGAGATTTTTCTCACGCTAAATTCTAATCTTCCTCTTGCAATTGACCCTCTTTTCTACCTGGGTTTGGAATCTGCTGTTAAATCTCAGTTTGATTCTGAAAATTCAGGGGTCCTCTTTTTGTCAGGAATTTCTGCCTGTTTGGTTCACAGATGTAAGCAAGTGTCTGGAACAGAGCATGCAACACACTAGGCTTTGGATAAATATATTTTGAATGAATGAATGAATGAATGAATAGTGCAAGGAGCCTTGTCAGAGGGTGAAACAATGGGGCATGTGTGCGGGGGGCCCTCTCAAACAAGATCTCTTGTTTTTGAGGATGAGTTTGAGGTTGCCGTCGGTCCAGACTTGCTTGGATCTTGGGCTAAAGCAGGGAGTGAGTGGAGCTCACTGTCTGTTCTTGATTTCTATGACATTGACCACCAAACCTGAGGGTCTACCTAGTCTCCTTGATTTTACTAGTCCTGAGTCAATTCCCTAAGCCCATCCACTGGAATGATGACAAAATAATAATAAGGATCAGGACACCGCAAAAGAGTGATGAGCAACAGCACTCATCTTTCCCACATCTGGTCTTTACTGATTTGAGTCTAGTGGCTTAAAATGTAAACTTTGGAGTCAGACAGATCTAGGTTCAAATCCGAGGCAAGTTCCTGAATCTCTCCAGCCTCCATCTCCCTATCTCTAAAAGGGGATGATGATGATAGATATTCTATAGCATTGGTGGGAAACTTAAAAGACACAAGGTACATAAATCTCAGCACAGTGCCTGGCACATACTGAATGCTAGACTGTGATGGTTCCCACGACAATGGGATAAAAGGTACGGCCAGGCTTTGTGCCCCCTCCCTCAGCTGCATGGAACATCATAGGCTCTTAGAGAGCAAACAACCTCCAAGGTCTTACAAAGCCAGCATTCCGCTGGAAGCCACACACTTTTTGGCCCCAGAGAATGCTAAGGAACAGTCATCCCTCTGCTTAGCCTCTTGGACAATCACGAGATTGATGGTCTCTCCAAGGGAGCTACACCCACTGAGTTTTATAAATGGATATGCCTCGTAGGAGTGAACAGAGGGGGGGGAAGGAAGCTGAGTCTCTCCCAGTTGGTGATAAGCCAGCTATCTGCCTAGTGGCCTCTGGGACAGTTGGCTCTGTCACATTTTTTCCAAGCTAGGTGGCATGGGACACCGCTGGGCTGTGGGAATGCATGGGAATGGGCATGGTAAGGGCTAGGAAAGCACTCGGGCAGCCTCAAGCCTGAAAACGCTTTCCAAGGCACTGTCCACATTACGGAGTGTAGACGTTGCCGTGTTAGTGATGGGTCTTATAACAAGCTTTCTCCACCTGACTGCTCGGACCTCTACCCTGCCCTGGGCATATCCATAGAGAATAGAGCCCTCCAACATCAGAAAGCTGTCTCACAGAGGTTCTAGGAACCCCACCTTCCTTTTTACTGACAACACCTCCGAGAGCAGGGCCTTCCAAATGGGTCATTGGAAACAGCAGGTCGATTAAACACCACTGTTTAATCACAGTCTTGCCAGCTCCCTCGTAAACCTGAGTGCCCCCATGGTTTAAGGCATAGCTGCCCTGTCGAGTTAGTTAGTCCGCAGCTCCTCTGGGTGTCTGCAGCAATGCCTTCAAGGCTTGGTGTCTCCACTCACATGTTGTAGTTCTCTCTAGCTTCCCCAGCGCTGGGTGCCTCAGCTGCCCTGTGATCGATGTCCAGGGAGCGTGAGGGCCTGGCAGGTGCTCAGTGGCCAGGAGATAGAACCACGTGCCTGGGCCTCAAGGTTCCAGGCAGCGGCCGCTCGGCCCACAACCTCCCCACCCCACCGCCCCCATGGCGTCCCAGGAAACCTGGCTCCTAGGCAAGAAGGTGTCTCAGTATATCAGCATCTCAGAAGCTGTTATTACCTGTGAGTCGCTCTCCCATTTCTTGAGCTGTGACGCATAAATAACCATTATGATGGTGCCTGAGACACCTGTGCTATGAGCTACAATAGGTGTCCCTTCACTCAGATGAGTGGGAAATTTCAGGGTAGAAGGGTGACCATGAAACGTGTATTCAGAAAGCTAAAGAAGGGACAGGGAGGGGGGCGTGTGGAGGCTCAGTAAAAAGCTATCTCCTCTGGCGATGGAGAGGATCCAAGGTCCCACTGGGCAGTGAAATGTCACCGGGCTGCCCTGAATCTCAGGAACCCGCCTTACTCTGGGCCCCAGCACAGCTCCGTCGTCCTCCTCTGCCCCAAAGTGGGCAGGAAACGGCTTCCGGGGAGGCAGAGAGCAGGGTCCTTCTTGATGCCAGCTGGAAATGAGCTTGCTGGGACAATGAGACCCATAATCCTCTTGTCGGTGGGAGGACACAACAGCATTGCGACTGTCACCATGCCTTTACTCTGACAGCTGCGACTCCTTGGGTGTCATCGGCTTCTGTTTTTACCCCCTCCCCTTATCCTTTGGTTAATAATGCTGACGAACCCCCAGAGGAAAGGACTCCAAGCAGGTGAAAGGAAGGGTGCCTTTGCTCAGCTTCACCACCCTTCGGAGCCAGCTGGCCATCATGGAGCTGGGAGGTGGGGCCGTGAACCGCATCCCCACAGGCAGGTGTCCTGTCTGATTTGAGGCCAACTTCACCATTGGTGAAAGTCCATTAGGCATTCTCCCAATAATCCTGAGGTCGCTAAAGACTCTGTGTTTTATGAAGCACGAAGTGTCCTCAGAGACAGGTGCGCTGCATAAATACAAGGTGGCTTAATTATCCTAACAACCCACTGGTACCATCCGATGAGCAACAGTAGGTCCATGGCTTCCATCCCTCTGCTGCAAATGATGTTCCAGGACATCTGGTTAACATGCTCCCTTCCCTTCCCATCACTCCCACTGGTGCAGATCCATATGTCAAAGTGTCCCTGCTTTGTGACGGGCGGAGACTGAAGAAGAAGAAAACGACCATAAAGAAAAACACTCTAAATCCTGTCTACAATGAAGCCATCATCTTTGACATCCCCCCAGAGAACATGGATCAAGTCAGTCTGCTCATCTCGGTTATGGATTATGATCGGTAGGTGAGGGTCCCGGAGGGCCAAGGTTTCCTGCCTCTCACTCCCACGCCAGGGCAGTGCAGGGTTTCAGGAGCCCATTGGCCTCAAGTCTGGCTCTACTCAAGAAAGGTGCAGAAGTTTGAGGAAGAGCCTTCATTCCCCTGAGCAGAAGCTCATGCTTTGATTCCCAGCAGGCCCATTTCCACCCATCAGTTTCCCTGAATGCGCTCCTGCGGATTCCTTTTCCTCCATCTGGCACCAAGTCCGAGCACCTCTCCTCTCCATTTCTTATGCTACTACCGTTCCCACTGACGGACAGCTGTGCAGCCTCCCAGCAGACGGCCTCCACCACTCCCTGACTCAAGTCAGCCAATGCGTGGGAGGCTCGCCTTCCTTAAAAACCACTTTCTTCAGAACCCTCTGTGGTTCCTGTTAATCCAGGCCCTTCCCCTGGTTTCTCAAGACCTTCCAGAATCTGGACCCAGCATCATCATCCAACTTCATTTCCCCTTCCTTGCATGGATTTCTTCTCTTCCACTTACCCAAATCCTACCTTCCATCAAGGCTGGCTCAAAAATGTTTCCCAACAACCCCTCCCCCACAACCTCCGCCCCGAGCCACCATGACTCCTCTCCATTTCACTCCAGCTGAAGGAGGGGAAATAAAAAAAAAAAAAATTTAAAAAAAAAACCACAAAACAAACATGCAGTAAAGCCTTCATCTAGGATTTTTAGCACAAGTTCTCGGGCATACTAGGTACTCGCTGAACATATTTGCGTGAAGACTGATATTCTTGCTGAGTGAGTAAATCACATTCTAACCACTGGCGGTATGGAGAAGTGGTGCTTAGAGCAGGGTGATTTATTTCCAAAAGCCGATGTCTCGAGCGAGGGTGTGATGTGCTAGCTGAGTCAAAGAAGAGGAAAGACTGAAATTCTCCTGTTCCCTAAAGTCAGTCCATCTGCCCACCATTTCCTGAGATCCCAAAGGCGTTTATAACCTTTTTCTCATCTGTCTGAGTCAATGTCCACCCAAGGAGGCTGAAGCTTTACTGCCACTGGTCGTCCAAGAGAGACCTTGCCAAGCATCTATTTTCAGAGCTCAGCACTCTGAGTTAGCCCTGCCAGGCAGAATCCCAGACCCCTGGACCTCCCTTTCTGGTAGCATGTCCAGACACCAGCTCCAGGCCCTTTGTTTCTCCCCCAGAGTGGGCCACAATGAGATCATAGGAGTCTGCCGTGTGGGGATCAATGCTGAGGGCCTGGGCCGGGACCACTGGAACGAGATGCTGGCATACCCGCGGAAGCCCATTGCACACTGGCACTCCTTGGTGGAGGTAAAGAAATCCTTCAAAGAGGTGGGTGAGGTCGTGCTCGGCCCTTGGCATGTTTGCTGCATGGCCACGCGGGCTGGAGAATGGCAGTCGGCGGCTGTGTGACCTCGCCTGCGTTGCTCCTTCCCGGGGTGCACGGAAGCAGCAGGAAGGAGGTGGAGAAGGATCGGGGGGGGGGGGGGCTGCCTGACAGAAAGCCTCTGATGCTGAGTATATTGAAAGTGACACTGAGTCCTAAATGGAAAATTAAAACCGGGAGGAAGCCCTCCCAACGGCTCCCCAGTGCCAGGCCCGGAATGCTTTCACAGAGCCCCTGGGCCAACTCGGTCCTCTGGGAGAAAGCCCCACGAGGGTGAGCTCAGAACTTGGCAAGAAATTCGACCCTTGTTGAATCACTATGCTCCCTGAGGCTCTAGCCAGGCTGTCCTCAGGCAGTCTTCATGGCCTCCATTGGGGATGGCCAGAGACGAGATCCTGCTGCCATGAAAGCTGGTTCTCCCACGGCTGGAGAGAGCATGGCTTCAAGGCATCACGCTATCTGACGGGATCCTAACAGGGATGGAACATGTGGAGCACTACCCAGGAGTCCTGTGCCTTGGGCTCCAAACTCGGCCCCTTCAGACTTGCTGTATAATCTCCAGCCGGTCATTTCTCTCAGTGGCAAAAGAAAATGTCCCTTCCCATGATCTTTACAGCCGGCTCCCCCTTCACCAAACTGCACCAGTGTGAGATCCTGTGAATTATCATCCTGGTGGCTCCCAGGCCTGCTTTTTCCCAAAGGGTTGGGATGTGGGGGTAGCCAGGCGAGCCTGAAACCTCATTTTGAGGATCTCATACCCCAATCCATACCCTAAAAAGATAGGTGGTTGTTTGTTCATCCCAGGCTTCAAGCCTAGGAAGTCCAGAGGTTAAAATGGGGAAAATCGACTAATAAACAAAATAAATAAAGCTTTAACTCTTACACCACATGGCCCCTCAGCTTCAAAGCAGTCACCTTAAACACAGAGGACTGTGGACCTTTGAACAGCACAGTTCAAATGGTGCAGGTCCACATGTGTGTGGATTTTTTTTTTTTTAAATAAATACAGAACAACACTGTAAATGTGTTTTCTCTCCCTTACAACTTTCTTAATGACATTTTATTTTCTCTTACTTTATTGTAAGAATACAGTATAGACTTCCTATAACATCGAAAGTATGTGTTCATGGACTGCTGATGTTATCAGTAAGGCTTCTGGCCAACAGTAGGTGATGAGTAGTTAAGTTTTGGAGGAGTCAAAGTCATAGCAGATCTTTGACTCTGTGGAGGGTCAGTGCCCCTAATCCCAGTGTTGTTCAAGGGTTAACTGTAATTGTAATCCCTTCTTCTGGCTCTGGGACACGGGAAAGGCACGAGCAGCAAAGCCAGAGGACCTGGCGGCTCTGCCTTCTCTTCTCGGTGTGATCAGGCCTGTCTCTCCCTGCTTGCAGCGGTGTGGGTGGTCTTAGGAGAGACTGAGGGCTCTGAGGGAGAGAGGGCTCTGGGAGCCAGGCTAACTGATTTACCCACTGCGGTAGGCATGTCTTTGGGGTGAGCATGGAGAAGTAAGGCATCCACACAAAGCTCCTGTTCACCAGAGGGCTCCTGGTTCTGTCTTGTGGTTGCCTTCATTCACAGTCGTGAAGCTTGGATGACAGAGACCTGTCCCTCAGCTCTCTTCCCCCAAGGGAGCCTCTGCCCCCTCTTAGGCAGAAGGCTCCCTACAGGGTGTGGGTGAGGCACCCACTACCACCCTCCGACTCCACAGGAGGCAGCTCCTGGAAGGAACCGAAGATGACCTGGGGTCCACACCCTGTGCCTCACTGAACCCAGGCCTGATTCAACCAGTGAAGGGTGCCGTGCACCTCCCCCCTCTTAAATCCTTTGGAGATATTTACGAGTAGAATAAGCATACTAAAATGTTCAGAGTGGTTTAGGGGCAGGGACATGTAAGCTGATGGGCTGTAGGGCCTTAGGCAACTCATTGTTCCCCCTCTCCAGTTTCTTGGTTGGTGAATGAGGGGGTCGGCTCCTGTCATCTCTGCTTTTCTAGGAAACTCTGACCCTAAGTGATGGCGGTTAGAACCAGTGAGTACTCCCATGGCACCAGCTCAGAAAGATAATCATCCCCACGTGACTGGGCCGCCCTGTCCACACAAACTGAAGCTACCGGCCCCGTGGCGGCTGGAGTTGGGGGTGTGGGCAGAGAGGCCAGAAGGTGCCAGCCCTCGGTTCCAGAATCACTCTACGGTGAATACAACCTAATTAAGCCAAATAATTGATTCCGAGTCCCATTCCTTTGAAAACTCTGACTCACCAGTCCAGACTACAAAAGAAAGAGAGATAAAGTAGAATCAAGCCCTTGAAAATGAATATTTGATGAGACAGTAAAGGGAAAGTAACAGTATATGGAAAACGGAAAGAGAATAAATTGATTTATATCCTTTGGGTTTACTTTTTTCTTGACCTCGCACACCAAGCTCCCGAGCCCGCCCCTCCCCCTCTCATTACCCTACCATTTTGTGCTCAGCGGATCATTTCTCCGTATGAAGAAACTGAAAATGACATTCATCTTGGCAACCTAGGATTTCACCTACACTTTTAGCACCCACAGTTTGAGTATCTTTATAAAACTGCATTTAAAACCCTACCAGGCAGATAGGAAGTAAACCCTCTTTGGGCTCAAGTGATGCTTTGCAATCGAACACCTCCCCCCTCAATCCCCCTTAAAGCTCTCATCTTGCCTCCTTGGTTAAGTTCTGGACATTGAACAAGAGACTTGCTCCTGGAACTTGCTTCTCCCATTCATATCCTATATACAGAAATCTCACTCTCCCGCTCCCAGGAAGATCTATAAAGTACTCACATCTATAAAGTACTCTCTATTTAGATTGTACCTTCCTTCGAGAAGTTTCGAGTGCCGTGATCATTTCTTTTTTATTAATGAGAACAGAGGGCACCCTACTTGCCCACTTGTTTGGGGTTTTAAAATAAGGTTGAGTGGAACAAACGAACTGAAAAGGCATTTTCCCCTGCTGGGATGTTTTCAGTGAGTAGAAATGGATTAAGCCCCAGCGAGCGTCCTTCCCTGGTGGCAGCGGTGGCAGGGGTCCCCTTCCCTCCAGGCACTGCTGCCTGGTGCTGCGTGTCACTGCTATCACCGCACACAGAGCCAAGGCTGACCAGCAGCCTTCTCCAAGGTGTTCTATCATGAAAGGCCAAGTGGAGATCAGCTTCCAGAGATTTCAGATCTGTCTGAGCGTGATCCCATTGCAGAACAATAAAAGGTCTTAAGGAACACAGGCATCCTGGCACAATCACCTTCCCAGGCACCAGGGAAGGGAGGCCAGTCTTTTTGACTTCAGAGCCACCGTGCTAAGCCTGCTGGAGTCATTCACCTTCCCGTTGTCCACGAACCCCATCTCCTTCCTCTGTCTTCACAGAAACAATCAGGGGCTGGCAGGGAAGCCAGCCTGCCTTCTGCATGTGTCCTGGATGGACAGTTACGCTCCGCGTGACTTGGGCTATTATAAGAAAAAAAAAAAGGTACCCTGTGTGGCCATTTTGCTTTTTCTCCTCCGCATTGGCCTATCAGTCAGATTGTTTAAGATTGTTTAAGTGGCATGCTTGACCAGGGGAGAAGCCAGGAATCACTGTGTAACTTTCAGTGGCCCTAAAGGCTGGCACAGAGAAAGTAGATCCCCTAAGACAGAGGTGTGCTAGATGAGAGGATTGGTGACCATCTTGTGTCGCCTCTGGTTAAGAGGCACTTGAGTCAGAAGTCACCATGGGCTCAACAACCAGGCACTTATTTATTTAAAATATTTCACCAGGGAAACCCTCGGTTGTGATTTCATTCACGTGGACGCTGCAAGCAGAGAGACTGTCACCTGGAGTTAGGAGTAAGTACCCGGTGTGGCCCCTAAGATGTTAGGTTTCCTCTTGCCCCGTGCATCTCCTTCTCCTCCGGCTGTGGCCGGATCGAAGCTGGCAGCAGGAGGGAGTGGAGGGAGCATCGAGCTGGGAGTTAGGAGACCTGGTTTCACCTGCTGGCTCCGCCCCTAACTAGCGGTGTCTTGACTTCTCTGTGTCTTGGTTTTGTTATACATGAGAACTGGACAGTTGAGTGGATGGCGCCCTGGGCCTGCCCCCCCCCCCCCAGGTTGGACATGCTAAGATTGCTCAGGTCTAGGGCACATAGTGGTGGTCCTCCTCCGTACCCGATGGCCCAGCGTGGGATTAGTTGTGAAGATCTGCCAGATGGCCTGTACAGGGACATGAAGGGACCGAGCCTGGGGAAGGTGACAGAGGCTTTCTGTAGAAGTGGGAGCGTGGAGATGTCCCGCAGGTTGGGGTCTCTCCTCAGCGCCGTGGATTTCCAGTAGGAAACACTGGCTGGCAAACATTCTATTCCTTAGGTGGCTCAGCTCTGTCTAGAGACAGCTGTGCTGTGGGGAGCACGGCATCCTTCCCCCTCCCGCCCCCGTTCGTGCAGAGAGAAGCTTCTACTCAGCCCATCATTCCATCGTGGAGACCACCAGAGCTCAGGGGCAGCAGAGGAGGCCGTACTTTGTTTCAGAAAAACCACCTTGATCACCTTCCTGACTCCCTCTAGAGCCTTGACCCACGGGCAGCTGGGAGAGGTTTGGGTCTCCTCAGCTCCCAGGAAGGATGGAGTGAACAGTGGACACTGCCTCACTTTGAAGTTACACGGCCCCAAGATGGGTCAAGAATATTCCTGGGGTCAGATCTTTGCCCAGAAAACAGTGCCCCAGCACAACTGGCTTTTCAGTTAAGGATGGGTCGAAGGGCTCAGGTGCGGGTCCATCCACTCTCAGCCCTCTTCGCTCTCTTACTCCTCCTTCCATCACCCACCTTGACAGGAGGATCAAGGTGGAGCTGACAGGGCAACCTGTGAGTCAGGAGAAGGCAGGGGATGGTCCTGAGGGGGCGAGGGGCTGCCCACCTCCTACCCCCAGCTCCTCACAAGGTGGGTGTGAATGCCCACAGGAAGCATTAAGCCTGAGAAAAAGAGCTGGATGCTAGAGTGATATCAGGTTTGTAGCTGCACTAACAGCTCCCAGACAAATTGCTAATAATTCATGGACGTGGGTTCTTGGCAGTAAGGGCACATTCTGTAGACGGCCTCTTTTGCTGCTAACATAATCCGATTTTCACTGTGAAAAATGGCTGAAGCACTCAGAAACGGCCCAGTCATAGCATCTCATTAACACACACACACACACACACACACAGTGGAGAAAGTGTTCATTACCTCTGCAGTAGGTCTTTTAAAAAAAAAAAAATCAGGTATTCCAAACTGGAAGCTCTACAGCTCTTTTCCTTCTGTGTTTGCATGGCTGACAGCAAAATTCAAGTGAGCTTATGAAAAGCTGGGAAGGGTGAATTCAGTGCATGGGCCACAGAAGTTTCAAAAGTTGAAATGCCAGTCCCCTTGGCCATCAGTAACCAGCCTTCTCCCCTCTCCACAGTGGCAGGGCCGGGCTGCCAGCTTTGACAGCGAGAGCTCGTGCCCGTCTCCGAAACCACCTCCCACACCATGAGCTGTGCGACCGGGCGACACCAACGGGACTCAGCGACGCTCTTTTTGCACTCGTTCAACTGTCCAAACACAGTGTCGCGCAGGGGCAGCAGCAGCCGTAGCACGAGTCTTAACTGCTCCTGCGTGGGTCAAGGCCACGACCCTTGTCGTGTGGCCAGACCTGTCTTAGTCTTTCTTGTCTCTCAAGGTGATGTTTTCTGTGGTTTTTCACTTTTTATGGATCTGCTGCCAAGAAGAGAAGGGGGAAAGAGTAGGAGAAAAAGAAGAGTAGAGAGTCCAGAAGCTGGTTCATATAAAATACCATGTAAAATAGTCTTCTCTTCTGGGGAGGTGGTGTGATTTCCTTCAGTGTTGTGTCTCCACCAAGTGCCACAACCCTGGAGGAGAAGGACGTGGGATGGAGCCATGGCTGTGTCTGCAGTAGCCTGCAGAAAGGAGCAAATCAGGCCAAGAGCCTTGACACAGCTCTAGTTGTGACCCTTGGAAGCTCTCTGTTCCTGTGACACAGACCGCGATGCAGACTCCTGGTCCTACGGTGAAATCACGAGCGCTCCGAGGTGTCCACGCAGCTCCGCTGGTCGTGCAGGGCTCCTTGTGTCCCCATCTGCCTCCACTTCCTTGTTGACTTTCCTCATCATTTGAAAGTGTCTTGACTTCTCCTGAGAACTCAGCCCCTCTCTTTAGGAATGAGATTCTGCTGAATCGAAACATGCCGAATGTTTTCTGGCACACCACAGTTAATGACCATATTTGTTTGAACGCAGGGTCTTTGTTCTCAAAAGTAACCTCCGTTGTAAAGAAGAGAAGGCACACGTGTTTCAGAATGACTTCTGTGTCGTGCGTAGCTTTATGAATTCCATGAAGTATCGAGCAACTGTGTAAAAATGCCTACACAGATCAAAGAAACACCTGCATAAAATGTTCTTTGGGGAATGGGTGTTTTAATCCAAGTCACAGCTGGAATCCATCTTTCTGTGAAGAGAATCTTCTCGATTGAAACAAAGCCAGCTTAAGCCTATTTCAGCCCCCTTGACTCTGGGACAGTATTCATCTTAAACTTTAGTTCTATAGATTACTAAGTATTTCAGTGTTTGTTTTAGTGGTAGTGAACGCTTTCCCCCCATGCCCTTTAGATCTCTATCTTAGGCCAAATTCAGTTTAGGAAAAAAAAACAAAAAGTTTCAACTATTCTGTATTGTAATGGTACGTTTCTGTTGAGTTCGTAGTGGTCTCCCCACCAACCACATATAACTCGCTTGATTTCCTCACAGTCTGTAGAGCCCTGGTAAATTTGTGGAGGTGAGTTTCTACTTTATCTGTGACTACACAATGCCAGCTTCCAGAGTTGTGTGTGTGACTTGGCAAGAGGCAAGTCTGCTGAAGAAACCCTTCTTACATCAGGGGAAGGTCAAGAAGGGAAAAGCTATTCACGCACCTTGTGTCTTAGTCTTTATGTCACGTGCTTTAGGAGCAGAAACTCAATAAAGTAAGCCTCCCCTTAAGCCAAGTTATCAGGTTTCTCTGCTGATAGAACTGTGGGCAGTATCTTCTACCCAAAGTTCAGACTGGGCGAGAGGATGACCAAGATATTGTGGCCAGAGAAGTTTTCAGCTTAGAGAAGCAAAGGCAGATACACCAAATCCCACTCTGTACTAAGCCTTGGGCTAGGAGTTCATGTGTCATTGGTATAGAGATAGTTTTCTCCCCAAATATCTTGTGATCGAGAGGCCATCCTTGTCAGGCTGTACTGAGCTGGGTGTTCTTTTGAGAGTGAGACAAAAACCCAAAATCACGACAAGACTCAGAGCAGGCCGTAATCTTCATTCTGTCTCTTGACTCGAGACTGACTTCATCAAGATGGCCGTCTCGATCACTGAGCAGAGGCTGTGGGGTCCCTGCAACTAGGAAGGGGACAGTTGAGTTTCCTGGGCCATGAGCAGCCCAGAAATGAGGGTGAGAGGGTCTTTCCGGAAGTGATCTCAAAACGCATGTCCAGCTGCCTTCTTCATAGCCCTGGACACACGAGGATGACCACTTAACTCTTGGAGGAGGAAGGGTGATCCGTGGAATAGTTACTGCTCTCAGACATCCCTTCTATGTCCAAGCAGCTAACTCACACAAGTGAACCTCCCAGTGGTTTTGGGAAATCATTTCCTGAACAGATGATAGTCAGCCCCACACTACCTACCCAGCTGCTGCTGCTCACACTGCAGCGGTCTTGGTAAATTTCTATAGGCTGGGAAGCCCACCCCAGGGAGGCTCTTGGCTCCAGGAGCCCCACCCCCAGTGTCTTCTGGGGGGACTAGTCCTCAACCCAAAGCATGAATGAATCTGAATGTCTGTCAACGTCATTATCGAGCCCAATACTTCTTCCTCGCGGATGAGAGTAAAATGAATTACAAGTTTCAGAATAAAATGGAATACAAAGTCGATTCATTTGTTAGCTTCTCTGCCACAAGAAGCCTTTTTCTTGGGTTGGTGTTTTGAGCTTTGCTGAAGTCATGATAACCAAGGCCTTTTGCATATTGATGTTTTTAAAAAAATGCCAAGTTCTCTTCTTTATTCAGCAGTTTTTCTGGGCTGAAAGATGCCCTCCCTTCCTTTGCATACTCAGGATATTAATTAATTGCAACATCATTTAAATAATTATGTTGTTAATTACCGCTTCATGTCTCCCGCCCCGTCACAGCCTGAAGTTTTTCTTCAATTAAATCTGTGTCTTGCCCGTTTCTCTTGTCATCGTATGTTCCTGAGGCTCAGCCGTCCGCATACACACAGGACACTGCACAGCTTTTGTCTTTAAGTGTTGTTTCCCGTAGATAACCAGTTCCCTTCCATCGGAGCTACCGTGGAAGGCTTGTTTGTTTTTTGTGCTGCCCAGAAAATACCCGCATACCCCACGAAGCTAAAATCCACCTGTGTTCTGCCAGGCTTATGGCTCGCAGAGCATTTGGAGCGCGGGGCTGTGCTGTTTCCTAGCTGTTCAGCTCAGCAAGCAGCCCCTCCAGATGCCCAGGCTTCTCTAGGGAAGCGGGTTGCACGCTCATCGCCGGAAAGTGCAACACTTCCGCCCACCGGGGGAGGAATCCCGCTAACTCTCATAAAACACCACTTGGCCGAGTGAGGAGAAAAATCCTGCTGCAGACTTGAACATTTAAAAAGAACATTCTGACTTAATAGAATATCCTCTGTGCTCACCCCCAGCTTTTAATTAATTTAGGAAGCAGCCCATAGGGAGGAACGTGGAAGGTACCGTCCGCTCTTGCACATCTGCATCTAAATTACTGGCACTCGGCAGTGAGCTGCCGTGGAGAGAGCCCAGGTGGTGAGGGAAGCACTCTGCTTCCCAAACCCACAGCCTCCCAGGGCTTCCGCAGGCTGAGGGGTCGCCCATCAGCAGGCGGGGCCGCTCCTATTTGGAGCGGATCCCGGAAAGGGGCAGATGGGTCTGGCTGGCTGGGCTGGGTCAGGCAGCCAGAACAACCTTCAGACTTCCGTGGCTGGGAACAACAATGGCTTCTCATTCGTGCTCATGCCCGTCGCAGGTCGCAGGTCGGCAAAGGGATCCCTGCTCATCTGATGTTTTCAGGGGAACTCAGAATGACAAAGGAGCCGACATCTCCAACATGGCTAGTTGCCACACCCGAGGGAAATGAGCACTCCGAAGCTTCTCTGTTGGCCTCAACACTGTGGCCCAGAGGAGACACATGTCCCTTTCCCTCCCCGTCCATGACCCACGACTACTCATGGGGCCTCCCAGAACACAGGGGTTCAAGCGCCCAAGGGGAAGAAGAACTGGAAATCACTGTCCAGTGCTTGGGATGACCACAGTGAAGTTAGCAGCCCCATGGAGGGTGACAGCTGCCCCTGGCTGAGTCAGAGAAACAAAGAGAAGTTACAGTCCATTAGTTGTTGAGTGAACTCAAGGACTAGATGGAGCCCCCAGGACTGGGCCAGCCTCAGACTCGCATGCTGCCGGCAAAAAGCTTTTGGCTAGTGAACTGGCAGCGTAAGTGATTATAGTCGGAGATAGAAAGTGGTGAGCACAGGATGGGAGATGAAATAGAAGGCTCCAGAATTCTGAGAAAGCAGATCACAGCAGGGCAGAATGACCCGCTTCAGATTTGGAATACAGGAGGGTGTGAGGAGGGGACACATCCCGGGCTGAGGGGCCTATACACCATGCCACCAGGCTGCAGACCTGGCCCCTGCCTCGTTCCTGCTAGGTGCCTCCACGAAATGGGCCCGCTGCCCCTCCTCCCTCCACTGCTGGCTTGGCTTCTGCTCCTGGGTGGGCTAATCCCCCCGGAACTGCAAGCTTTGCCTGACTTTGAGACTCTGTCTAGCTGTCACACGTCATCCACTCACCCAGCCTCCCCTCCCCGGGAAGTTTTGCAGCCACAGCCCACTCAGGACTTCGTGATTTGTCCCGTGGCCCGCTCCTCTTTGCAGTGAGCCCCATCTAGATGTCTGATGGCCTAGGAAGGGGAACAGGACTGGCCTCCCCTCAAACCCCCCATGGCTTTCCTCTGGCTGGCTCACAGCGGCACTCCCAGCATGGCCACGGCAAGCCCACCAGCAAGATTGGAGGCCAAGAGGCTGGCAGGCAGTTAGAGCCGTTCACCCAGGAGGGGCGGAGGGGTGAGCTAGACAGAGGTCCCACACAGGGAAACGAGGGCACCTGTACAGGACACAGTGGACACAGGTGGACCACGCAGCAGGGCTGACGGCTTAGCAGATCTGGAAGGCAGGGATAAGGAAGGGAGTCGAATGTTCTCACACTTGAGGCACCAGAAAAATGATGGAGCCTTCCATAGAACCTGGAGACTCGACAGATCAGCTCTGGGCTCAGCAATGAGTCGGGTTTGGGTCAACTGAATTTGAGATGCAGAAGGGATAAGCAGCAGACGGCCGTAGTTTGAGAAGCAGTTTGGCAGAGAGGTCGGGCGTGAGATGTTAATTTCTAGAAAGCTTATGCACCAGAACGAGATGTGAAGCCAAGAGTCTGACACAGCCACATGGGTACAAGCAGACAAGGAGAATCTCAAAGAGGGCTTCTTGGGGAACCATCAAGATTTAGAGGTCAAGGAAAAAGAAAGTGATGTGAATGATCATGGAGGTGTGCCCAAGCAAAGTTGATCAATGAGGATGGGGATGAATAAAACAGATCAGTCAAGGGCCTCATAAAATGATTCTTCACAAGTTCATCCAAAGTGCTTGGACATCGCTTGAGTCGCAAGTCTGCTCCCCCCTCGTTGGCAGGGACCCTCGTCTTCCTTCCCCTTGCCTCTGCTCTTGCCTTTGGCGTGGGGGGGGTAGAATATACTTGTCTTCAGTTTACCATTTTAACCATTTTTAACAGTATAATGCAGCGGCTTTCAATATATTCACATTGTTGGGGAACCGTCACCACTGGCCCTCCACAGAACTTTTCTCATCTCTGCACCCATTGAACAGCAGATCCCTAGCCCCTGGCAACCCCATTCTATTTTCTGTGTTCATGAATTTCACTATTCCAGATACCTCATGTAAGTGGAATCATATCGTATCTGTCCTTTCGTGTCAGGATTATTTCACTTAGCAGAATATCCTCAAGGTAGACCCATGTTGTATATGTGTCATAATTTCCTTCCTTTTTAAGGCCAAATAATATTCCATTGTATGAATATACTACATTTTGTTTTCCATTGATCTGTTGGTGGACCTTTGGGTCGCTTCCACCTTTTGGCTATCGTGAATAATTCCTCTGTGAATGTGGGTATACAAAGATCTCTTCTTGTCTCTGCTTCTCTGGGGTGTACACCCAGAAGTGGATGGTCATTCTATTTTTAATATTTGGGGGAACTGCCATACTGTTTTTCATAACGGTGGCGCCATGTTACATTCCCTCAGGCAGTGCCCAAAAGTTCCAATTTCTCTCCACCCTCACCAACACTTGTTATTTTATATATTTTTGATGGCAGGCATCAGAAAGGGTGTGAAATGGTATCTAACTGTGATTTGATTTGCATTCTCCTAATGATCAGTGATGTCAAGTATCTTTTTTTTTTTCAGTATGCAATACAGGTTTATTAACTATACATCCCCATGACTTACTTGTTATACAACTGAAAGTTTTGATGTCAAGTATCTTTACTGGCCATCTGTATATCTCTTTTGGAAAAATGTCTATTCGAGTCCTTTGTTCATTTTTTAAAAAACTTTATTAAATTTTAAATTTTACTTCCAATGTAGTGAACATACAGTATTATATTAGTTTCAGGAGTACAAGATAGTGATTTTTACACTAAAGCTCATTTTTTAGTTTGTTTTGTTGTTGTTGAGTTTTTGGATTTCTCTATATATTTGATATATAAATCCCATATCGGATTTAGGATTTACAAATACAGTATTGCCTCCCATTCTGTGGGTTGCTGTTGATCATGTCCTCTGATGAACAAAAATTTTAAAGTTTGAGGTAGTTTGATCTACCTACTTTTTTTTTGTTTGTTATTACTTATGCCTTTGGGGTCGTATCAAAAAAAAAATCATTGCCAAATCCAGTGCCATGATGCTTTGCCCCTATGTTTGCTTCTAGGAGTTTTATAGGTTTAGCTCTTACACTTGGGTCTTTGATCCACTCCATTTTTTGTATAGGTTGTGAGGTAAGGGTCCAACTTCATTCTTTTGCACATGGATATCCAGTTTTATCTACATCATTTGTTGCAAAGACTGTCTTTATCCCCACTGAATGATCTTGGCACCCTTGTTGAGAATCATTTGACCATACCTATATGTGAGAGTTTATTTCTGGCCTTTCTATTCTGTTTCATCGGTTTATATGTGTGCCTTTATACTAGTATCACATTAATTTGATTACTTGTAGCTTTGTAGTAATTTTGAAATCAGGAAGTATGAATCCTCCAACTTTGTTCTTTTTCAGATTTGTTTTGGCCTCTCAGGGTCCCTTAGATTCCCTATGAATTTTAGGATGCTATTTCGACAAAAAAAAAAGGGGGGGGGGACTTTGAGAGGGATTGTATTGAATCCATTGATAGCTTCAGATATATTCATAGGGTTTCAATTTTTGAGGACACTATAAAATATCCTATAGGAATCACCTATACGGTGCCATTTGCTGACATTCTGTCTGCAAACACATCCTCATTTCTGGGGCTTTTGCTGATAAACATATGCTGTGATACTTGGTGCGGGACCGAGCACAGTGATGGAGGTTTAACCAGCTAACTAGACTTTTTACCCAATTCTTGCCAATATCCTATGGAGTTCATCTCCCACAACTGCAAATGTCTTGGACCAACTCCCAACGTGCCAACCAAACACAACCCTACTTCCCAGTCTCTCTCCTGCCCTACTTGGCCCCAGAACACTCAAGAAACTTCAGGGGACTAACTCCCATGAATGCAGGTTCATCTCTTTTTCTGAATGAGCGGAGGGATTCACTCAACAAACCTGTTGAGCACCTAGTATATATCAGATAAGGCGCTAGGCTGAGGGCACAGCAATTAATAATAACTAGCCAACACTACACACTTCTATGCTGGGCACTGTTTTAAGTGCTTTATATCCATTCCCTCACTTAATTTTCTCTTTAACTCTAAGAGGTCAAGAAACCTGCCCACGGTCATACAACTAAATCCAGATACCTAAATCCCATTGTCCACCTGCTTAAGCATGATGCTTAATCATTGATCAACACAATGCTGAGCTGCCTTCTAAGAAAACACATCTTTCGAGGAGCTCATGATTCAGAGGAGGAGACAGACACACAAAGAGGCAATTACTACAATGTGGTAAGCCTGGAGAAGGATTGCCTAAGCCACCCACCTATGTGTATACCCTTCCTAGTGCAACCCTAAGTGTACCCTCCGAGATCCCAGCCTCATTCCTTCCAGGAGACAGCCCTGCAATGGCCTGTTTGTGAACCAGGACTTACGCACATTCATTTGCCATCCCCCGGCCATCAGTTACTCCTTCAGGAATAGCTAAAGAATTGTGGAGTCTGGGGCGCCTGGGTGGCTCGATGGGTTGAGGCCTCTGTCTTCAGCTCGGGTCGTGATCCCGGGGTCCTGGGATCGAGCCCCACATCCGGCTCTCTGCTCAGCAGGGAGTCTGCTTCCTCCTCTCTCTCTGCCTGCCTCTCTGCCTACTTGTGATCTCTTTCTGTCAAATAAATAAATAAAATCTTTAAAAAAAAAAAAAGAATCATGGAGTCCACTCATCACCCCCAACCCGAGTCAGTCACCCCATAAACGTGTCCTGTGTTGGCCAATGCCAGGAAGAGCAAAGTCTTACTGTAACTTAGTAGCTCTACCAGAAAGCTAAGAAATGGCAGGAAGGCTCATCACTCTACAATACACAGCTCCGAACAAAGCCTATGCCATCAGACTCGATATAATGGGAAATAAGCTGCCATGGGAGGGGGCAGACAGAAGAACTCAGAGGGTTTGGAGGAGCTCTGCAAACTCAGGAATGCCCACGGGCTAGCTCAGCTATCCTGCCTTCTTGAATCTCTTTACATTCAGTGCCGGAGGGTTGAGTCTCCTCCTGCAGGAGCCTCAGCGGAGGATAGCTCCCTGACAGTAAATTGGTCCTGGGGACAGAGTGAGGAGATGTGTGACTCTTTCCCCTGAGGTGACTCTCTTTTTCGGTACAGACTGGGTAAGTTTGGTGACACATCAGGGATTATCCACAGAGACACAGAGTGCCCATGTGGGCAGGCGCCTCGGGCATCCCAAAATATGTAGCATTGCTTCTTTTCTCTCTGGCTTCACTTTGTGTGGCTTCGGTCTGTGTCGGAGCTGGGACAATGAGGAATGAAAACCCGTGGCTAGGCATTCTCAAATGTTTTTGGAAACACGAGGCCTGGAGATGACAGAGGACTTGCTAATCACAGTTGAAAGGGCTGTGGTCCTTCATCTCCCCAGATGAATTATTGACAAAGACACACTACGGTGAAAGCAGATGGTGAAATTGAAGATCCAGACAAGCGCCACACACTGTCCTCCGTCAATGACTACTGGCTTTCTTTTCCAGATGGTCCAAATATGCCTGACTTCTTACGCAGAGAGGCTCTCCCTGTGCCTCCTGATCTTGAACCGTCAGACAGCCCTGATGCTCCTGGCTTGCTCTCTCCCCAGCCAGGAAGCTGGGGCAGAATGGTATTTTCCATTCTGTTCCATCGTGGCTACCTGACCTGTAAATCTATATCTTGCCACATTTGCCACGTGAGACGGATTCAACTCTTCAACACCATCACGTTTGGTAAACTCAATAGCCAGAAAATCTGGGTTTGGCCCTGGCTCTTCAACTTCCTCAGTCTACCCTGGGCAAGTCATGTAAACTCTCTGAGCCTCTTCCTGCCCCGCAGCATCCCCCCCGCCCCCCACTGTCTATAAGACAGAGGCGGAGTGGGTGAGCTCAGCTCTGGTCTGCAGCCCAAGAGCACAGCTCAGAAGCCAGTGCTGTGTGGACCACGGCCTCCCTCCATAGAAAGAAACCATGTTCACCTTTGGCAGCGAATAGCAGGAGAAAACAGGGAATAAGACTGCACTGCTTTGAAATCTAGGGAGGGTGCGAGGGAGCAGGGAGGGGGAATGTACAGAATAAATCAAGGGGTTGGGTAATTAATTTGGAATAACTTAAGCCCTGAACGCTGCAGAGAAAACAAAAGTAGTGACATTTAACGAATGTGTCCGTTGATATCTCACTCATTCCAGCTGTCTTTAGAAATGTCAGCTATCTCACCATCCTTTTGCCTTGCAGCTGGAAGGTTTGTGCTAACAACCAATTCTGGTTTCTGCCCAGTGGGTTAGCACGGGTGTAGAATTTCAGAAGCAGGAGGTCCTGGCGGCGGAAGGAATGGGGGACAATGCCTGTCACCCGCGGAGAGCCCGAGCCTGCAGCTGCTCCTTGAGGCCCCCATGGTCCTGTCTCCTTGCCTTTTGCCCATCTTGTTGCCACTAACCATAAAAAACACACAACGCATCCATGCTAAGAGAAAGACATCCATGTTTTCACGGAGATCCTGCATTTATGCCTCGTCAAACTTCTCAGAGCTTATAAGTTTTCAGGAGAAAACCTTAGCTGAACTCCAGGGAGAGAGAAAGCCAAGAGCCAGTGGCTCCAGAGAACTCCAGGCTCAGGAATTTCCATTCTGAGCTGATTGGCCCTTGGTGCAGTCCTCTATAAATACCAGATCCTGCTTCAGAGACAAACTGGGGAACAAACCAGCTGGATTTTCACTTTGGGGAAAAACACGAAGCCAAGCGGCATTGAGCAGTTTTCATCCCAAACTCTGTCCCGAACCCCCAACGTGAGCTTCCCCGCTTTCATCCACAGCTGAGCGGCCAATCTCACCTACTTTATGGGTGCCGAGAAGCAAGGTGAAGGAGCCATTAAAAGCCAAATGGAAAATGAGCTGGTGGTGGTTTAAGTGAGCTAGGCAGACTTCAGAGTTCTGCAAGCCCTGCTCATCTAGCGGAGTTCAGCTTCCGGCCTGAGGAGCAGAGAAGGGCCATGGTGTTCTAGGCTGTGGGGGAGCAGGGCGGGGCAAGCCCGCTCAGGATAAAAGACAACAGCTCAGTCTTGGCCAAGCTGGGTTGTCCAGGGAGCACACAGAGCACACGGTGATATGTCAGAGGAAGCCATCCTTCCACTGTCTGGTTCAAAGCCATGTTGTGCAGGCAGTCCATGCCAGTCCCCCAGGCGAAGCCAAACACACAGGAGTCCCACCACCTATGTGTGCTCTCACTTAGAGCAGAGCCAGACCACAGGGACACCCTCCCCCGCTGCCTTCGCACCAGTTCACAAAGCCCGGCTCCATGCGGCAAGCGTCCCGGTCCATCTTGCAGAGTGCCTCCGGGGTACTTGCCCTCCCTCCCGGAGCTTCTCTCCTGACTCTGGCCTCCACCATGGAGCCAGTTTTGCTGCCCCCCCCCCAACTTTTAGGCATATACCCTTAGAAGTGAGAAGGCCCCCAGGCCCAGTCCTCGGCCTCCCCGCCAACTTTCTACACCATTTCTGCCCCTGCTTCCAAATCACTTCCAACCTCGGTGCTGCTGCTGGTCCATCCCCAGGTGCCATGACTCTCCCAGGGGTCACCTGCCACCTGCCCTAAGCAAGGCCCTTGGACGTCCCGTGGCAGCCCAGCGGGCCCCCTTGCCGTCTGTGAACTTCAATAGCCCTCCCCCATGGGTTTAATCCTGGAACTCTCTTCTCTCCCTGCCTGAGCCACGACACCACATTTCTTTCTTTCTCTGTGTTGGCTCGCTGCCCCCTTCCCCATCACTGCCCTCCTGGGTTACCCCTGTGACCTCTGCTGCTTGGGATGTCCACTTCTCACCCTCCTCTATGACGATCTGGGGGTTGGAAACTCAGAAACAGCAGCGGCTGAGCAGATAGCGTAAATATGTGAAGCTGTAAGTCAAGGTTGTGGCACTGGAGGGGGCAAGCTCTATCTAAAGACATTTAAGTTGAAATTTTTAAAAAATACACTAGCATATTAATCAGATTCAGCCCCTGGACAACTACTTCTCAGCCCCTAAAAAGCCAGTCTCCACTTTCCTGGTAATTTCATTACCCTGACACATGTTTCTTTCTTCTTCCTTTCTTTCTTTCTCTCTCTCTTTTTTTAATTTTATTTATTTATTTGACAGAGATCACAAGTAGGCAGAGAGGCAGTTAGAGAGAAGAGGAAGCCCCAATGTGGGGCTCGATCCCAGGACCCTGGGATCATGACCTGATCTGAAGGCAAAGGCTTTAACCCAACTGAGCCACCCAGGTGCTCCTCTTTTTTTCCCAAGATTTTCTGATTTGAGAGAGAGAGAGAGAGCAAGGAGAGGGACAGAGGGAGAGAGAGAGAGAGAGAGGAAGAGAGAGAGGAAGAGAAAGAGACAAGCAGACTGCCCACTGAGCCCAGAGCCCGACGTGGGGCTCGATCCCAAGACCCTGAGATCATGACCTGAGTCCAGATAGAGAGTCGGACACTTCAGCGACTTAGCCACCCAGGTACCCCAATTCCGACACCTTTAGTACATATTCCACGGTGGGGGGAAAGGAATGATGATAGTTTGCATAAAATTTTAAGTATTATCAAGGGCATTGCCTTATATGAAATGGTAATGACTTCATCTGGCCTTCAGGGCCCCTCACAGGTCCCTGCCACCATTTCCATAGGCAACCCCACCTCTCCTCATGCTGTCCTTATGCAGACTCTGCCATCAGGATGCCCTCCCCTCCACTGGAAAATATAAACATAATATTTACTCTTCAAGACCTAATTCCAGCCCCTCCTCTTGGAAAAGCCTCCCCAGCTTGGCACATGGGGGAGTGTCCCCCACCACGTTCCCAAGCAGTTCCTGGCACTGACTCCCTTACCACGTGTGCGGGTGTGCATTGCCTTTTCTCGTTTTTTTTTTTTTTCCCGCGCATGCGTGTGTTCTTGTCCTCCACCTGTGGCAAGGATCAAGGATTTCCTCTTATTTGGCTCCTTCCCACCGCCCTACACACCCAGGTGCCCCATCACGAGAGCCTGTCAGAGGGGAAGCATCTCCCGCCAGGGAGGACGCACCGGCCAAAACCAGAGTGAAGTACCCAGACTCAGAATAGCAAGTGTGTGGTTGAGAAAATAGTTTCAAGAAGCCCAAGGGTAATGGTTATGATAATGGTTTCCAGCAGTGGCTCTCAGCCCTCACTGTGCCTTTGAACCACCTGGAAAGCTTGTTAAAAGTGTAAATAGCTACCACAGACATCCTGTGGCCCTAGACCTGGGTTGGGGCCTAGGAATGCATGTATCAACAAGCAGGCAGGTGATTCTGGTGCCAGGAACCCTGGCCCAGGCTCTGAGGAACAGCTGTTTCCAGAATTAGAGGTTTGGCTCTACCTGAAGTGGGACAGTTGTTCTTAATCGTGAAGACCTTGATCCAGACCCAGCTCACAGGCAATTGTGTTCTGAATTCCACACCAAAGGTAGTCACAGAGGGCTCTTCCTGGACAGTCTTGGGGTGGGATGACTCCCAACCTGGGCATCCTTCTGGCCGCCCCAGCACCATGGGCAGCATGCCGTCAGTGTGAACAGGAGTGGGGGTTAGCAGCAAAGGCACCCGGTGTGGAAGCTCTAACAGCCCCCCTCCACGTAATCAGCCCCATGATTACAATTCAGCCCCGACAAAAGCAAGGCAGGCCAGCTGCTTTCAATCCCGCACCCTTGTCCTGTGTCGCCGCAGACCAAAAGCAGAGGCAGCCAGGCTGACCCTGACCAAGAGCATCTGCTCTAAGCTAGCTGACCACAGCCTGGGCACAAAAGGGGCCAGGAGGCAATGGCAGAGTGCGACCCTGGCCTCGCACCTCTTCCCCTCCCCCTAACCCAATCTTTCCCTTCTTAGAGTCAGCAAGCATTGCCCAAGCCCCAAGGGACAGACACTAGAGAATTTTAGGGCAGCTTCTGCGATCATGGACTGACCTGCAATCAGGGAACAGAAGGTAAGAGAGAAGGTGGGAGCCTGAGAGGGTCCTAGTGCCACCCACGAGTCCTGTGCCCGGAGTCTGAGGTTGGGAAGGCAGTTGAGTCTCCGTTTTCCTGCCATGAGAAAAGGTCCGGAGATGCCTCGAAAGCGCTCAGCTTCCTGCTGGAGATCTCCAGGCGGATGACCACGGGTGAACCTTCTGCTCTCCACTGACGCTCCTCTCTCTGGCTCCCAGTCTTGGTGATGGCACCGTTAACATTCTCACCCCCCAGGCCCAGGGCCTCCGAATCATTTTCTGCTCCTCCCTCTCCTTGGCGCAGTCACTCACCAAGTCCTGTCCATTCCACCCACACAGTCCATCTCATACTTGTCCCGCCTTCCAGAAACTGCTCTTTCAGAAGGGGCTCTGTCCTTTCACCTGTGGCCCTGATGACGAAGGAGCCAGCACGTGTCTACTGCTTGACTTCTCTACCCCCTTTGGTTCCCAAAGTGACCCTTTCAGATTATCCAGGGATCCCCAGTATTTAAAAGAACTACTAGAAATGGTACATTTACTTCAATACAGCCTTGTGGAGATGATTTGTCACACAAGTGAATTCAAACTGTGAGACCTGTGGGAGTCCAGTAATGAAAGGGTCTTCAGGTCATGAGAGCCTGAGACCCAGTCTATGTTTACACAATGCTGGTTAGCAAAGTCTCTGGGACAAAGGTCCAATGTCACTTCTCTTTGATGCCCCTGCCCAGTTCCTTCAGATTCCTCACTGTGGCGTTCAAGGCCAGTGCCAGGTGACCCTACACATTCACCTCCCCTCTCCACACAGGCAGCACTTCCCAACCACCCATGCACTTCCACTTTTCCACAACTTTGCTCACACTGTTCCCTCGTCCCGAGCGTTCTTCCCCCTTTCCTTTGCCCTTCGAAACCTTTCTTGTCCTTCACATTCCTGCTCAAGGGTCCTCCCTCCATCTTCCCGGAGTTCTGCACGACCCAGGGCAGTTCCTTCTTCTCTGTCCCTGTAAGTCCCATGTTTGCTTCTTCTTTCTAGAAGACATTTCATTCTTATATACATCACAGTTAGGGTCTTCCCCAAAAGAGTAGAGGCCACTTGAGAGCTGATGTCCCTACTGTACTTTGCCTAGTGCCTGGCATATAGAAGGTGCTTGGTAAACGTTTGTTGGGTAAATTGGGAACATGAATGAATGGGTAGATGCTTTCTCCTATAAGCTAAAATCACTACCATCACAATGACCCAGAATTATCTTACACCATCCATGGAACACAGGGTCATTTCCAGGAGCAATAGGCTAAAGAGAATCCGTATTTGGAAGGTTCTGGAAGTACTTCCACTGCCCAGAGTGGTCTGGAGTGGTCCCTGAGGATTATAGTGGCCACTGTTTTCCAAAAACACTAACATTAATAGTAGCCGCTATCATCTGGTCAATGTCTGGTCAATGGCCAAGCTCCACACTAGGTTCTTCTCCTGCATTAGCTGACTGGTTCTGACATCAGTGCCATGAGGGAGGTAACATAAGTATTGTTTTATAACACACAAGGAAACAAGTAAGAGAAGTCCTGTCCCTTGCCCTAGGCCAAAGGGAAGAGCCAGGATTCAGGCCAAGGGGATTCTGTCCCCAGCTGCTGTGTCCTGCCTCTGCAGGGCTTGGGTGCCCCCAGCCTGTACCCCACTGGCTATCCCTGAGCCATCGGGGCAACAACATGTTTATCTCTTCTTGCCAGAGAGTCTGTTAGCTCCACAGGCAGATTGAGCCCAGGCCACAAAGGACAGACCACTGCGCTTCCTTGAGCAAAGTGTGGGTTCCTCCCCAGCACCCCAAACACTGCTGGGGAAACAGCTTCCTTCCTGTCCCAGCCACCTGGTCCCATGCCAGCGTATCCCCAGACAGAGCGCTGCCTCTGCACCCGCCAGCCTCCCTCTCCCTGCAAGGTGGCACCTGGGAGCAGGTGCCTCGGACGATAATGCCTTCAATATTTGGCCAGTCCCACTACAAAGGTTTGAAAACAAACTGGGCCAGCAGGAAAAGGTAATTAGGCAGCGCTTTCCTGATGAAGTGGGAGGATCAGCAGGTGTAAGGTCAGGGATCTGAGTCCTGGTGTGCATTTAATTAAGTATCACTGTTCTGTTCACACATTGGATGGCAAAGCTTGAAAAAAGCCCAACCAACCTCTTCCCTCACCGTGGGTGGGGGAGAGGAAGGAGGCCAAGGGTATCAAAACCAAAACCAAACAAAAAGCAAAACCAAAAATGGGAAAACACCAAAACAAAGCCAACCCACCAAACAGAGCAGCCAGGATCCCAAACCTTCTGATACACACTCAGCTCAGTCCAGCCCTTCATTATGAAAGGAATTAAGCCAAAGGAACAGAGAGCCCCAGGGAGATGGGGCTCTAGATAGCCCAGTGGCGCACAAAAGGGGTGGAGGAAAGGGATGGAATGCTTAAAAAAGCCGTTAAGAATAGCTGCAAGTGGGGCACCTGGGTGGCTCAGTGGGTTAAGCCGCTGCCTTCAGCTCAGGTCATGATCTCAGGGTCCTGGGATCGAGTCCCACATCGGGCTCTCTGCTCGGCGGGGAGCCTGCTTCCTCCTCTCTCTCTGCCTGCCTCTCTTCCTGCCTCTCTGCCTACTTGTGATCTCTCTCTCTGTCAAATAAATAAATAAATAAATCTTTAAAAAAAAAAAAAAAAAAAAAAAAAGAATAGCTGCAAGTGATCCTATTTAAATTCTAACAAGGCCACTACTCAGAGATAACAAAGGCCCCTGTGTTTAATTAAGGGTAGGAATGGTAAAAATATGAGACAGGAACTCTTACTAGCTGTTAATGAGGTGGATGGGAAACCTCTAAAAATAAACCATGGCAAGTTGAAAGGGTAATTAGGGGTGCAAAAATAAACAGAGGGTGTCAATTAGAAGTTCTCTGCAAAGGCTTCTCCCAACACATCCCCAGTAGGTAGGGGACGCCCAAGAAAGAGGCCGCCCAGGGTCAAGGTCTGCAGTAGGGGTGAGTACCTTCTTAACTTGCCAGTTCTCCTTCCTAGCCTTGGAAGGAAAGATGAGAATAAGCTCCCCACTGGCCTCTGCTGCACCCCAACCAACTGGAGCCCGAGATAGGTGGGCTGTGCTTCTTTATTGAGCAAGGAGTCCCCAGAGAGACCTGAACGCGTATTAGCAGATGAGAGACCTTAAGAGCTACGTGATAAAAATCAATCTGGTTCCTGCCTCTGAGCTGAGAGCCAGGATTTACGCCTACCTGCATGGATGCAGGGACACACAAAAGCCCACACACATCAGGGGAGACGTCCCATTGTGGCCAGCCCCCAGCAGACAGGGAGCAGGTGACACTAACCTGGAGGTAGGTGTGAGATGTTTTTGTAAGCCTCTGGCCTCCTGCCTCCATTCGCTCTTTCTCCCCTTTTTTTGAACACCACCATATTTGGAAGTCAGTCTGCAGTCAGGTAAGTTTGGGAAAGTCTTCCGATGATAGATAGGTCCCTCGGGGAGATGCATGTTAACACACTGAATGCTCTGAAAACAGCATAAAGGAGTCTTTGTGTTGCTTTAACTCAGGATTTCCCCAACGATCTGATTCTGATCCCGTAACCCTTTTTTTCCACAAAATACTACCTACCATATCTCCCCACTAGCCACCCCAACCAGTAGAATTTGAGAGCATTCAACACAGCCCTGAGGCCCTGGGAATTGACCTCGGGAGGGGTCCTCAGGAACACAGACCCACCCCTCCCTGCTCTGATGATGCGGCATCAGCCGTCTCCCCGAGAGGGGCTGTAGATAGAGCAGGTCATGGGGGCCAGGGAGGGTGAGACCCACAAAGGGAAACAAGAGGGCTCTGAAGATAAGTATCCCTCATTTCACTGATTCTCTCGCCAACTACTCTAAATATCAGGCAGTGCCAGTGGTGCCCACCTCAAGGGGAGAATGGCAGCTAAAACATGGACCAGCCGGAAGACAGGCCCATCACTGCTGTTGCTATCGGCTATGTGACCTGAGCAATGGGACTGAGCCCTTTTACCACCTTTCCTTGTCTGTAAAAATTGGATCATAATGATAGCGATCTCACAGGGTTGTTTAGAAGGGTAAGTAGAGTAATACACACAAGCACTATGTGTCTTTTCAAGCCTGAAGGGTAAAGTATTTATAATGTCAGAATAGCAACATTGTCTGTTTCCCTCATCCCTTCCTTGGGTGATTTCATCATCTCCCATGGTCTTCATTCCGGGGCAATGTAGACGGGCCCCAAAACCACTTCCCGTCCAGATCTCTCTCCTGAACTCTAGATGTCTGCTACAGTCTGGGATTTATTTTAAGAAAGCAGAAATCCAATGAACTCCAAGGACAGAACTCCTTGCCAGAACTGAGACGGTCTACACTTAAGATTGGGGAAAACCCATTAAGAACAGAAGCAGTGACTCTGTCTCTCCCGCTTCCAGGTCTGCTCTGTTCTCTTGCACCCTGCCACCTGCCTACTTATCACCCTCCAAGTATATAAGACCCAAGTCTAGAGCCTTCTCCCAATGGTGAGAGATTCCATGTCTCCTTGTTCAAGTGTTGGGAGAAAGAGTCTTCTGGGATGAGTCTATCCATTTGATCCAGTTGGCAAAAGACACAGGATGGCCCCTTGGGTTAGAGGTCTATGGCAGGTCCAATAGCTATGGTTCTAGACATGGAGGGGATCATGTGGCATCTAGAGCTGTCCCTGGTGGCATCACTGGAAGGGACAAATAATAAAAGCCTATCAATTTTATTCTGCTTGCCTTGCCCAGCACATGTAACTTTCTCCCTATTCAGACACTTGCAAAGATAACTCTTATCTAACGGGATCCCATCTACAATTCTAAATCAGCTTCATAGTCGTTTACAGCTATAAACCATGCACCTGCCCACCAGCATGTGAAGTCACATTCTGCTCCCCATTCAGAGTCAGGGAGTGTCGTGAGACGGCTGTGCGGGTGCCCACCGGCCTCAGCATCACAATATTCAGGGGCAGTCCATCCCTCTTCTCATTCTGTGGGATCCTGTCCCAATGTACCTGCCTACTCTCTTACAATCTATGAATGAAATGGTAAATTTCACCTTTGCCATCCCCCCAACATCGACCATGAAGGAAAACCAAGATGACAGCCGTGGGATGGAATTTACTCGGAAAAGCAGGAGAAGGAAAGAGAAAACAAGAGAAAAGGAAGAGATCTCCGAGGCAAGAACCACACAGTGGCTCCTGGTCCAAGTGTATGTCAAACCCTGTAGCCACAGGGGACCCCTGACTGTCAGAGTAAAACCGATGTCCTTGGAAGGGGTGCTATTCTTACCAGCCCAAATGAACCCTGAGAACCAGGCTCCCAAATCTTTTGTTGTTTAGAACCCAGGATTAGCTTCTTCCAGCTGACTCTCCTCTCGATAGCGGATAGCACATGGCACAGGAAGGATGTAGGTGAAGGTGGTTTATCTTTCCTAGTCTGTCTGTCCTTATCCATATTCCAGCCCTCATTGTGAGACTTGCCTCTCAGTGGGAAGGCTCCCCTTCTCTCGTGGGGAAGATGGAGTGAGAAATGCTGAAAAGGGCCTATGGGGGTGTCATGATCCCCAACAACTTCTCCTCCCAAATAATGCCTTTCCAATGATCTCAACATCCATCTTTGTCAGTCAGAGCTTTAACTTTGTCACTAGAAATTCAATGAGACAGAAAATTGGGACCAGACCACAGTTTGGCAAGGCCCATTGGTTTCTGGACTTGGCTTGAAGTAATCAGAGAGCTCCAGCTAGAGGCAAAATGGGCTTTCTGCACCAGAATTACATAATCACCCTGTTTTTCTTATTTGCTCCTAGACAGGCATTCTGGACAGAAAACTCTCTCTTTGCTGCTGGCCATTATCTAAAGTTATAAGCAATAAATAATCTGCTTCATTATCCTTACATTCAGGCATCAAGCTTCCCAAAGCTTCACCTTTGGTATGCATATGGTCTGAGTCTCAAGGGACAGCAGATGACAACTTAATTAGTTGTTTTTCCACCAGAAACCACAGACTGCAAACTTCCTAGCCTATAATGAAAACAGTTTTGTATCGTATCTCATCCCAACAATACCATAGCTAGTTTCATGTATTAGGGCTCTATCACTTTGAACCCCATTCCTGGTACCAGTTTCTATTCTAATTGTAACTTTTCTGGTTAAACACTTGAAATTACTAAAGAAAGAAATAATTAAATGTGAGTTTATTTAACACTGAAACCTTTAGTACCCTCCCAACACCTTACGTGTGGCCCCAGTGGCTGCTACCACGGCCTCTGACTTCTAAAACCTTCCAACATCAATGTCCATTAATGACTGGCAGTACTCAGTGGCTTGGTTGAAACTCTCCAGAGACAAAATCTGATTGACGTAGCTTGCATATCTGGGCCAGACCACACACAAAAATTTGCCTTTGTGTCTGACCTGTCTTCCATTTCTAGTTGGCTTTGGCAGTCATGTGAGAACCATGTAGTCTGTAATTCTGTCCCTTCCTGGAGCAAGCATCATGGAACAAGTAGCAGACTATCCAAAGACTATGTCTATCTCTACACGGAATCCACAGCCCCTGGAAATGAATCGTTGCACCCATTAAAATGATCGTCTTGATATATGGCAACTCTTCTTCTTCCACAATCCTGATCTCAATGAATGGCACCACCATCCAAGCTAGAAATGGGGGTGTTACCCTTCACCGTCCCTTCTATTCTCATCTTTATGTGAGTCAAACAAAAAATGCCATGGATTTTACCCCCTGAACATCTCTTGAATCCATCCAGTTCTCTTCAACTGTCCATCGTTGTCTTAGATCATGCGGTCATTAACTTTTAAGTAGCTTATCCCGGTAGCCTTCTCACTGATCTTCCTCAGTCCTTCTTCCTCCCAAAATATTCCCCAGATGGTTTTCAGACAATTCTGATCATGTCACTCTTAGGACCTTTCCAAAATGATCCAAACCCTCCGTAATCTCGACTCCAACTACCCCACTAGTCCTGCTGCTTGACCTCACTCTAAGAGCCAGCTTCCCCTTCCCGGAAGCCACTGTTGTCAGTCTCTCTTTTTGCTCAGCTTTGCAGGTGCCCAACACCTTTTCCAGGGGTTCTTCTCCAACCTTCCTTAGTCCAGGTTAGAGGTATTTTCCGTGCACTCTCATACGGGGGTTGGCGTTACCATAGATCTCATCACTCTGGATTGTAAACACCTATTTTCTTATCTCTATACAGCCCAGTGCTTGGGTATATGCTCGATGCAGGTTTGTTGAATCAAAAAGACACATTTATCTGCTGCTGTATGTATACCTCCCAGTTCTATCGACACTTTTTGTTATTATGATTGCCAGCTTTTGTGCAGGGTCTTATATCTTGTAAAAGGTATTCACAAGTCATGTCTTATTGGATCCTCCAAGCCACCTCACCCCTCCCCCAACACACACACCCCAGCCCTGGCACAACACCAAGAATGGAGGAAGGGAGGAATGTTACTCTCATTTGCCCGAGAAGGAAATATGGCTCAAATGCATGAAATGACTCATCTGACGTCAACTTGCAAGGACTGGTTCCTACTGGGAAATCCGTAAGTGACAGCTGGGGGAGCAGGTGCCAATCTCTGGGAGCAGAGAAAGCACAGGAATGGACAGGTTCTAAAGAAAGATGCGCTCTGAGTAGTGAGATGTGAGACTCTAATTCAGCAGACACCAGAAGTTGATAAGAAAACAATGGGGGACCTATTCCAGAATCTTGCAACTGCCACTTGGTCACAAGGGAGAGGGCCACTTTGTGTTCTAACCATTAGAGTGGATATTACGATCCTTAAGTGATGATTTATGGCGTTTTCTAATGGCAGCGCACACGGGTAGGCTGAGCAAGGATTAGATAAAACACCACCAGCTCAATAAGCAGCTAAAAATTATTGGCCAAGGGAAAGTTAGGCACAGGGTGACCTGGTTTTCTAGAAAACAGCATGACAAGGAAGGGCAACCAAAGGGGGGTGATCAAGGATCCAGTAGGACGGTGGAAGACAGAATAAGGCAAGCAGCTCCTGCCTATGAGGTCGGTCCATCCCACTCAACACCACCCCAACTGTATTCCAAGCACCATTCAGAGACTCTGCTCATAGTGATCAGTAAGAATTCTCTGTATTCTCTGTGTGTATATTTTAGTGCGAGGACATTAGACCACTTTAGCAACCAAATGCTTCACACACAGGGGAAAAAGACAGGCCAAGAAAGGGCTGGCTCCATTAAACAAGATTCTATCCAGAAAACCCAAGCCGTTGATAGATCCACAGTGACAGCCACACATCTCCATTTGTCTTCCGGGTTGTACCACAAGGAAAAGAAAAGAATGACACCCCAAACAAATCACTACCAACAAATAGCTTTGCCCCTGGGCAGATCACAGGCCGGCAGGTCCCTTGCTGGGACCAGCACTTGTGGCTGAATTAAAGCTTTCTAAGTGCTGACATAGTGTTCTAGCAGCTAGACGGGGGTTTGCATAATTGATCCAACCAAGAGGCGGGTTGAGATCTGTGTTTCTGGACTCCACTGCTGAAATGCACTCTGGTATGGCCTAGTGTGGAAAAACCCATTCATTCCAGGAGCGGATAAACCAAGAGTTCTTCCTGAAGGTTGAGGACCACAACTCCGAACGGGTAGTGATTTCTTCCAGTTGCCCACCTCGTACAATTCCAGAATTTCTAGGTATTCTAAACGTTTGAGCCAGTCCTCCTGTTCCCCAGCCTCTTTGCGAGCTCCTCATGGTTGCGTTGCTGACTTGGGTTCAGCCCAGCCCCAAATCCAAGAGTATAAATTTGGCATGAGACAGAAGTAACTGGGAGAGCTTTAGTTCCCCACTTCCCCCCTCCCAGTCTAGTGCAGAGATTGGAGAAAGCAAGCAGTGGTTTGGAATAATGGGCTCTCTCATTGGCCCTCCAGTCAGTTTCTTGTTATTCTTGCCCAGGCTACCACCATTGCCCTCCTGTGGGATCTGCAAGGTCCGTTGACTTTATCTCTAAAACCTCTGTCTTTATTTCCATCTACACTGGATCACTCTGCTCT
The DNA here is from genome assembly GCF_030435805.1 of Mustela lutreola. Taxonomy (NCBI): domain Eukaryota; kingdom Metazoa; phylum Chordata; class Mammalia; order Carnivora; family Mustelidae; genus Mustela; species Mustela lutreola. Next base: position 97,576,207 of record NC_081299.1, on the reverse strand, counting down.
AATCCACCATCCGTTCTCTCCCTTCCTTGGGTGACTGCCTCCTGCTTGGTCTCTTTGCTTCCCCTCTTGCTCCTGTTACCCGTTCTCCACACTACAGCCGAATTATTTACTTTGTAATGTTTAACATGCATTTTTAAAAGCATCCCTAAGTAGAGAGCAAAGTAAAATGGAGAGACTACTTTTAGGCAAACAGGCTTGAGCAATGGAATGTACCAAGGGTTGGATACAGACCAGCCCATCAGAGAACCCTCCTCAGCATATCCATAGGCCCACACTGACCAATGGGCCGCTTACAACCAGGCACAGTTACCAAAAAAGGGAGGACTCCATCTGTTGCCATACTTCCTTATCTTCTCCCTTTAAAATGGCCCCCACCCACTGCCGCATTGCAGACCGCTCTCCTCCGCTGTCCTGCCCCCGGCTCCCTTGCCGTGGTGGATTCCCTACCCTTCTAGCTCCTTTGTTCTGCCTCAGGTGAATTCTTCCACTACCACCCCACCCCTGTGCCACCCGCTTCTGCCGATCATCGCCCCACATTTGGGGGCCCCCACCGGGTCAAGAGAAACCCCCACTTAGGCACCGCCTAACATGAAGGCTTGTTGATTTTTGTGCATGTGGGATGTGTCAAGACAGATCTTAGATATCACGGCCTATCGCCCATAACCACCTGTGCATTATGCCTCTCAAACTAATATAGACTTTCTTCTAACCTAAGGGTCATGCTAGTATCACACTTACCAAAATTAAGAATAATTATTTAAAATCAACGGATACCAAGTTTCCTAGGTTGTCTCCAAGATCTCTTTCACAGCTAGTTTGAATAGGGATCCAGACTAGGTCTAAAACTGAACTAATATGAGTTGGCTCTTCCGTGAGACTAGACCAGGTGGATTTATCACAAAGAAGAGACTTTATTTGCAGCAAATAAAGAGACCACAGGGAATAACTTCCGAAACCCTGACTCCCAGAGCAAGTGTGAGTGAGTGCCTTTGTGTGTGTGTGTGTGTGTGTGTTTAAGATTTTATTTATTCATTTGACAGAGAGAGACCCAGCAAGGGAGGGAATACAAGCAAGGGGAGTGGGAGAGGGAGAAGGAGTCTCCCCACTGAGCAGGAAGCCCAATGCGGGGCTTGAGCCCAGGACCCTGGGATCATGACAGGAGCCAAAGGCAGACACCCAACGACTGAGCCACCCTGGTGCCCCGGGTTCCTTTTATTTGGGGTTAGGATGGATATTCAGAAAAGGGAGTGGTCTCACAGCAAGTTAAGGCAGGCAGCACACATGCCTATAATGCATCCCCGTGTCACGTTAATGACATTATAACGAGGCCGAGGTAACTGGGACAAGCCATCATCTGCGCCGCTGTGTGTGGTTGAGCTCAAACTAGCCTAGGCTCTTCCTGTGGTTTGTCTCTGAAAGATAAGGTTAGGGACACCTGGGTGACTTGGTTAAATGTCCGACTCTTGGTCTCAGCTCAGGGGTCATGACTCCCAAGGTCCCCCACCTTGGGAGCCTACTTTTAAAAAAAGAATTAATAAATAAAAGATAAGATTAGCATTTCTGTGAAGAGAAAGAGGGGTCAAGTGGGAGTCTTGCTGGTGAGTTTTAACCTCCTTAACTATAGGGCGTGGTTTCAGATCTATACATTTGTTTCACTATGTTCCTTAAGGCTCTTTTAAAAAGATTCTTATTTATTTGTCAGAGAGAGAGCACAAGCAAGCAGAGCGGCAGGCAGAGGGAGAGAGAGAGAAGCAGACTCCCCGCTGAGCAAGTAGCCCAATGCAGGACTCAAACCCAGGAATCTGGGATCATGACCTGAGCTGAAGGCAGACGCTTAACTAGCTGAGTCACCCAGGTGTCCTAAGGCTCTTCTATTTTATAATAGTTTCCCCTCATTTCTTTCCATGCCCTTGATTGATCTCTTTAAGTATAAATCAGATTAGTTGATTCCCTGCTCAAAACCCTGCAATTGCTTCCCCAGGAGTTAGAATGAAATCCCAAACCCTTGCCACACCTGAGACCCAGCAGGATCCTGGCCCAGCCGGCTTCTCCAATGGTCTCTTCACTTGCTGATTCAGTCCTGCCCTAGGGCCTTCCTGGAACACACCAAATTATTCCCACCCGGGATTCTGCACTTGCTGTTCCCACCGCCTGAAATACTTTCTCCCCTCTCACCAAGGACATAACCAGATCTGGACAAAACAGGTTCCTTGTCCTTCGGGTCACAACTCAAATTGCCACCTTCTCAAAGCTAAGGGCCTTCCTGGATTACACATTCTAAATTGGCTCTTCTTCTCCTGGGCCACTCTCTGTCCCATCACCCCGACTTCATTTCTTTTTTTTTTTTTTTAAAGATTTTATTTATTTATTTGACAGAGAGAGATCACAAGTAGGCAGAGAGGCAGGCAGAGAGAGAGGAGGAAGCAGGCACCCTGCTGAGCAGAGAGCCCGATGTGGGACTCGATCCCAGGACTCTGAGATCATGACCCGAGCCGAAGGCAGCGGCTTAACCCACTGAGCCACCCAGGCGCCCCCGACTTCATTTCTTTATGCAGCTGATTACTAGCTACAATTACCTTCTTGGGGCACCTGAGTGGCTCAGTGGGTTAAGCCTCTGCCTTCAATTACCTTCTCTTTGTCTGTTTACCTGTGTAACCCGACATTAAAATAGAAGTTTCCACCAAAAACACCAAGAGACGATAGACATGAATTTTAAAGCTAGATTGCTGTCTACAAAATCTACAAGGAAATTGCCAAGAACATTTCCGTGATTGTTGGTCCCCTCAGCCAGATCAAGCATATAAAAAAGAGGTAAGAAAATTAAGGAGGAGGGCGTCTGGGTGCCCCAGTCCATTAAGCGTTTACCTTCAGCTCCGATCATGATCCCTGGGTCCTAGGATCGAGCCCTGCGTTGGGCTCCCTGCTCAGCCGGGAGTCTACTTCTCTCTCCAACCCTTCTCCATGCTTGTGATCTCTCTCTCTCTCATGCCCTCTCTCAAATAAAATCTTTAAAATAAGAAGGAGGAGGTGGAGAAGGAGAAAAAGGGTGGAAGAAAGAAGGAAAATGGAGAAGGAGGGATCTGTAGAGGATTTCTTTGGAAGGAGTTGTCCTAAGAGAGCCAGCTCTTTCCACCCAAGGGAAAGGGCAGTAAGATGGTGACAGCCACCTCCCCCACGTGTGGAGAGAGAGGGTTTTAAAGGACCACTCAGGGGCACCTGGGTAGCTCAGTCATTAAGCATCTGCCTTCAGCTCAGTCATGATCTTAGGGTCCCAGGATCAAGTCCCGCATCGGGCTCTCTGCTTAGTGGGAAGTCTGCCTTTCCCTCTCTGACTCCCCCTCCTTATGTTCCCTCTCTCTCTATCAAATAAAATCTTTTTAAAAAAAGAAAGAAAGAAAAAGGACCACTCAGAGAGCTTATTATGTGATCTCTCAGGCTGGTGAGAGGGGAGGAGGGGTGTCAGATATTGACTCACCTGAGAAACCTAAAGTGGCTAATCTAGGAAAAGAGGATAGAGGGTGCTGTCCTGGGTTCAGTCCACACATCCAGAACCCACTGGGATCAGTGATGCTTGAGGATTTCTTACCAATGTGAACCACAAGAAAAAAATCTTAAAAGGGTTTTCTGGGTTTCTGCCCAATGTGGGCTTCTAGAAGGTGCAGGGATCCCAGCAACAAGAAGCTGAGCATGAAGGCTGTTCCTAGAGGTCAAGGGAGAGTAGAAAATACCCCTCACCATTAAGATAAAGCTACCTGGGCCAAAAGAACTCCCAGTTTCCAAAGAAGGAGTCACTTTTAACCATCTGCCAAGTCCAGGGGACACAAAATCTCCCAGTCTAGAAAGAACTGCTCTGCCCCCTTACCACAAACCCTCCTGCCCCTCATGCACACAACTCCCACCTGAAAAGAGCAGAACACCGGAGAACTTGAGAATGGGAAGAAGCTGCAATACGAGAAAGCAGGGGCCAGCTTCGCCCCTTTCCCTGAGTCCAGAAGCCATCAACCTTTGGGTGAAATCAAAGAACTTAATTATTATCTTGTGCCAGGAATTCCAGTTATTATACTGAGGCTGTTTTACAACTTAAAGAGGAAGAACTGTCTACGACCTAGGAGTGGACAGAACAATTGCAAGATCTGCCCACATTGGGGCGCCTGGGTGGCTCAGTGGGTTAAAGCCTCTGCCTTCGGCTCAGGTCATGGTCCCAGAGTCCTGGGATCAAGCCCCGAATCAGGCTCTCTGCTCAGTGGAGAGCTTCCCCCTCTCTCTATGCCTGCTTCTCTACCTGATTGTGATCTCTGTCAAATAAATAAATAAAATCTTTAAAAAAAAGTAGATCTGCCCACATTTCTGTTGCTCGAAAATCTCACCACCACTGAATTTACTTCAGACGGGCAGGGCAAGACAAAGTCCAGTTGTGCTTTGATCCTACAAGTCATAAACTTAGTATGTCAGCTTGTTATCTTTCTCTTCCGTGTAAGCCACACAGGACCATGGGCTGTGTCATCCTAGCATTGCATCCCCCGAATGGAGAAAAGGGTCTGGCACGTGGTCATCTCTCCGTAAATAAATAAAATCAATATCACCCAAGACTGAAGAGTGGACTCATCCTTGGGTTTCCCCAAGTTGTGGATTACCAAATAGCTGAGCTTCCACTCTGTGGCTTCCTGGAATTTCCTAGTATAGCTGTTCTAGAAAGGATAGGCTAATTGCCATGACAATGACTGCAAAATATGATTGGATTAACACAAGGCAAATGTATTTCTTGCTTGTGACAAGTCGGATGACAATGTTCCTGGGCAGCTGTCTTCCAGGCAAGGGCTCGGGGATCCAGGCCCCCTGGCCTGCTATCGTGCTGCCATCTTGAACTTAAAGCCTCTGGAGGCTAGGGAAGCGAAGGCAGTTGGGGGAAGCACCGTTGATGATCCCCTCAGCTGAAAAATGAGATACATCATTTCTACTTAGGTTCTTTTGGCCAGCGCTAGTCCTTTGGGCCCAGCCAGAGACAAGTGGACTAAGCACTATGGTGTCTGGCTGGACAGTCACATCCTTGCCTTACTTCTGCATCGTGGAAAGAGAGCTTGAGCGGAGCCAGACCATGCAGCCGGATGCCAGCGCTGTGGAGGAGAACACTCGGGAGCCTCGCCCCTGGTGAATGGTAGTGGATTGCCTTCCCTATGGATTCATTGGCAGTGGAATCTTCCAGGCCATCAAGGCCTTCCACAACGCCCCTGTCTAAATTTGCACCGACTGAGAGCTAGCGTCAACGCTGGGGGGATCCGAGCCCCCCGGACTGGAGGTAGCTTTGCGGGGTGGGGGAGGCTGTTCTCCACCATCAACTGTGGCCTGGTGTGCCACAGGGCAAAGAAGATCCCTGGAACTCCATCACAAGCTGAGAACTGACCGGGGCGGTGCTGGCAGCCCGCAGTGGCCCAATGGCCATCGTAGACTCAGCATGATGGGGGGCCTCCTCTTGGCCCTCCTAGAGGGTGTTGGTGTCCTCCTCACTTGCTACACTGCCCAGCAGTTCCACAATGCATCCTTGTTCCTGGAGGACCCCAGCCAGCTTCCGCTTAAGGAGGGTACCCCAGCCCTAGGCTATCACCTCTACCCTTAGAGACTGTCATTCCCACTCAATCCCCAGATCACCTACAGTTCTACACAAACTGAATTTTCCTTGTGCCCACGTCCCTTAAGTCTTTGCACATCTTCTGCCTTAGCTGTCTCCCCACCCCCCCACCCCCTCACCGACCCCCCCCCCCCACCAAGACGCACCTTCCCCAGGTGGCCTGTTCCTCCCCACATGTCTGCTCCCCGGCCCATTCTTACTCCTCAGATCCCATTTGGAAGTTCTGTCCTATGTGGAGTATGGGTCAAAAGGAGCTTTAATGACCGAGTTTACTGCCTCATGTCCCAGGTCCCCCCAATCTTCATGGATGAGGAATCGGAAGCCCTGAGGCATAAAGTGACCCTCCTGAGCTCACACCGCTGGTGGTGGCTGTCGCTCCTCTTCAGACACGGCTGGCCTCACCCTGCCTTTTCCTGCAGTCTTGGTCCTCTGCGAGCTAAGACTGTCTTCATGCTGAAGCCGACAGCTGTCAACACAGCACGGCTGGCATCCTGGGGGTGACTTCCTTGTCTGTATATGCTGGGGACTTCTCTTTGGCCAGCTGTTGGAGGGAAGGACCTTTGACCAGAGAGGATGGCCGCTGATGCATGAGACCTTTCTCTTTCTCCTCCAGGTAGACAGCTCGGAGATGTCTGTCAGGTGGCTTTGTAGATAAGCCCCACACAATCAGGCCACCAGGAAGTGGCTGGCCTGCCCTGCAGGGCGTCTTTGAATGAGGTCTCTCCATCCCTCTCTGACTAGGCTGTCTGGCCCCCACTCTCTAGAAAAACCTCCCAGGGAAGACAGTCTCTGGCTTGTTGTTTAGGGGAATCAAGACTCAGAGACAGAGAAGGGGACCACTAGGAATGCCTGACTGCCCGGGGTGTGTGTGGGGGGGGGTTCCCTGCAAGGCGCCGCTCCCCATGTCTGGTCCTCAGCCTTGTTGATTCAGAGATTCGATTTTTTTTTAGAACCCAATAGGGGATCCCCTCCAGGGGCAGCTTGTGTCACCATCTATTTGGTCACCACAGAAAATGTAACTGTCAGTCTGGCCAGAGACTCGAGAGCACCTAGCCAGGGTGTCTTCTCCCTGTAGGTGAGAAACGCGAGAAGCCACATGGCTGGAAAGTCCTCTAAGAGCAGCGAATCCCCAAGCAGCTGGATCTCACCGTCTAGAGGCAGATCTCTGAGCTGAGTAGCTTGAGGACCTCTCATGGCTTCAGAAGTGGCCCTTGTCGAGAAGATCTGAGCGTACGCCTGCTTGGCCAAGAACTCATTTCCCAAAACAGTGCTTAGATAGATACCATCCGTATTTGCCCCATGACATTACTATTGATATGCTTCTATGTCCTTATTGCTGTCGTTATGATTAGCAAGAGGGCAGTATTTTGAAAAATTATTAATGTGTTTTCCTCTATTCGCCTTTCAGAGGAAAGCCGGCCTTCCCGTGGTTAGCCCTAAGCACCCATCTGCCAGGGGAAAGATTAAATTGTTACAAAAGGAGGCAAAAAGAAATAAAGAATTAATATTCTGCTATTGGCATTTAAAATGAGATTTCTCAGCAAGACATTTATCTTTAGATCCAGGCTCCTGTCTGAGAGAGTTACAATCACCAACTGGCTAAAATGACAGACTCTCAGGTACAGTATTTGGGCTCAAACCCAGGTTCTTCCATTTACCTGTTATGTGACCTTCAGCAAATTACTGTATTTCTTTATGACTTACTCTCTTTATCTGTAAAATGGGAGTAATAATAGTTACCTCAGAGGACTGTTTGGAGCATTTAATCAGCTAGTACGCAGAAAGCGTGTGTTCAACAAGTTGGATTCCCTCTAGCTACCAAGCACTGTAACACTTAGAGGTAGTTAGAAAGTGTCTGGGACATAACGAGCATTCAGTAAGCATCGTTCTCAAAATTCTTCTATCTTCCTCTTTAGCGTATCAAGAACAGGCTCTTAGAGTATCGATGAAGCCATGAAGCTCTCTCTGTGGTGACGGGGGATATGTCAGAGAGAAAGTGATAAAAGCCTTTCCTTTCAGTCCTGAGGGATTATAGGAAGAGGAGGTGGGAAAGAAAGGAGAAAACTCCCCCTACACACACACACACACACACACACACACGCACACACACCCCTTACACCACACATCATACACACACACCATTCAAACACACGTACACCATGCATCATCACACATTCCACACACACCATGCAAACCGTACAACACACACACACACACACACACACACGACCACTAAGACTGACCTGAAACATCCAGAGAATGAAAAGCACTAATGACAGAGAGACCTCATGCGTCAAAGCATAGCTAATGAGAACCAAGCTCTGCCAGGCAGAATGAGGGTCTAGAGAAGATTAGGAGGGATCCCCAGGGTTGGGGAGCCAGTAAGGGCACATGACAGAAGCTCAGAAGGATCCCCACCTAGCCAGCAACTGTAATGTGGAGCTGAGCTTGCCAAGGAGAAACATAGAGCCCTGAACAGCCTGAGGGACCAGATCACAAATCTTCCTAGTTGCCAGATTCAGCACTGCAAGCAGTGACCATAACTGGAGCAAGAGACAAAGCCCTGGAGACTCCAAAAACCAAGGTCACCACCATATGATTCCAAGGGGGGCAGTAGAAAAGGGGTGAGTGGGAAAAAGACTCCAGAAGCTGGGAGACAGCATTTTCACACTGGAGACAAAATAAAGAATCCAATTCCCTCTGGATGTCCAAGGCATGGTGTAAGCCTTCTGACCTTAATTCAGTTTTTATTGATGGTGTTATTTTAGTGGATGCTGTCCACTGTGGAGTGCTCTTTTGTGCGAATTGCCCTCCACACCCCTGGGGCCGTGCGAACAAACCAAACTGCTTTCTATTAAGAGGTCCTGTTCCTTCCTCCCTTCTCTCCAACACCATGGGTGGTTGGTTTCCAGGCTGGACACCTGGCTCAAGCTGGGCCAATGTGAATCTCTTTTGGGATTTGGAGATTTTGGTCTGAAGAAGAGGTGCTATTCGTAGCTGGAAATTACGGCAGATTTCCAGAGTTGTGGCTCCCAAAGGACCATGGGAACACCTGGGGACCTTCAAAATGTCCCGAAGTGCAAGCCCTTGGTCCTATTCTTTCTTTCTTTCTTTTTTTTTTTTTTTTTTTGGATTTTATTTATTCAATTGACACAGAGAGAGAGAGCACAAGTAGGAGGAGCAGCAGGCAGAGGGAGAGGGCGAAGCAGGCTCCCCACTGAGCAAGGAGCCTGATGCAGGGCTCAATTCCAGGACCCTGGGATCATGACCTGAGCTGAAGGCAGACACTTAACTGACTGAGCCGCCCAGGCGCTCCCCCAACCCCGTTCATATTCTTATGTGCAAATGACTTTAGTATATACTGCCATAAATTTTTACGTATAATGAGGGACTATTTTCTAATAATCTGCCGAATGGGTCACTATGGGTTACTAAAACTTAGGATTCATAAACTAAAGTGATTGTTAGAAGGGTGTTCTGAGAACCCTAATTTGGCAATGTGCTGGGGAAGCTGTCTGCCGGGCCAACTTGGCAATGAAGTGATGCTCTCACAGCACAGGCACCCAGATAGCTGAATTCCTGCAATTTGGGGTAATGACACTCTACCATCAGTGCTTTATTGGTGTTGTTTAGAATTGACTGTGGGTTTTGATGACTCAATTACATTGATCATTAATTATAAATGACATTAATTATAAATTACTATAAACTTGGCTTCTTGATTATTGAGCTTATAATTGTCAGTTTAGTTTATTGTGGTTGTTGTGTGTAGTGATCTTTTGGACCTATCATTTTTCAATAATAAGACTTTAAAACTATGCATTATAATTCAAATGGCATCATCATGCCTCTATGTATGCATATGCAAATGCATGCATATTGTCCCTTGGATTTTTATGAGTACGGTGATAATTCAGCCTGCACTGACTTTTGTCCTCTGGCTATTGGGAATAATTGAAAGGTTTCAAGGTTTCCACTCCTCTTCAGTGAGTCACAGTGGAAAATGTTGAGATCCTTGCTCTCGAAGAAGGACCCACAAATAACTGATGTTAAGCCTCTAGAGTTGCTTAGCATTATTCCCTTATTCCCAGGCACCTCGACTGTCAATTCCCTTTTGGATTCCATGAATCCAGTAAGTTCTCATTTTTATTTAAACTAGCTTGAGTTGGGTTGGGTTACTTGTATCTAAAGAACCTTAACTAACAAAGTCATATTTTATTTACTTTTTAAAAGATTGTATCTATTTATTTGTCAGAGAGAGAGAATGCGCAAATGGGAAGAGCAGCAGGAAGAGGGAGAGGAAGAAACAGGCTCCCGGCTGAGCAAGGAGCCCCACGCAGAACTCCATCCCAGGACCCTGGGATCATGACCTGAGCTGAAGGCAGATTCCCAACCGACTGAGCCACCCAGGCACCCCAAAGTCACATCTTAGATAGGGACAAAATGTTAATGTCTTCACAGTCTTTCCCATCCCTCTGCCTTCTAAGAAAATCCCCACCCCCTTTTTTTACTTAGGGTATGGGTGGGATAAAGAATGTAAAAGTCAATTAGATTTGTTACAAGAGGCATGGCACCAGTAAAGAAAAGAGAGGCTCAGAAGGCAAGAGGCAGAGGGTTGGGATAGAGAGAAGTGCAAAAGAAGCCAGATGGGTCGGAATGTTCTGGAAGGAGAGTGAGAAGAGCTTTGCAAAGAACAGCTGCCAGAATGAGTAGAGAGAAATACAGATTATGAGGATCTCTAGGAAGTTTTAATGGGTGCAGAGGTCACCCAAAGTGGCCAGTGATACTCTGGTTGGAACCTGAGTAATCCTCTTCAGTATGGACACATTTTCCTTAAAATGGATACAATAATAAAATGGATACAATAATGGATAAAATAATACAATAATGTAACCTAATCCTTGGGTTAGGTTACAGTCACATTTCAGGCCTACCCCCAGAAAGTCCTTCTTGAATGGACTTTTGGGTGTTCCCAAATTTTTCAGTCTCACACTGTAACTTATTTCCACAGACATACAATCATATCCATGGGAAGTTGTTTTTATTAGTTATCTCTGAGGCAACCTTAATTCCAAGTTTTTAGAGTGTTGTTGACTGCTGCTAAGCTGACACTGGACCCCTTTTCCTGACTTTTTTTTTTCTTAATTAATTAACTTAACTTATTTGACAGAAATCACAAGTAGGCAGAGAGGCAGGAGGCAGTGGGGGAGGCAGGCTTCCTGCTGATCAGAGAGCCCGATGCAGGGCTTGATCCCAGGATCCTGAGATCATGACCTGAGCTGAAGGCAGAGGCTTAACCCACTAAGTCACCCATGTGCCCCTTCCTGGCTTCTTGATCTGATTGCCTAGCCTCTGAGCCAGCTCTCAACCTAGAGTTCTTCCTGCAATCTCTGTGACCTACATGCCTTTTTAGTTCACTTGTTTCTTTCATGGTGGTAAATCCAAATCAATTAGAATGCTTTCAAAAAGCATAAATTCTGGGTGGCTGAGTTGCTTAAGCAAATGCCTTCGGCTCAGATCGTGATCTCAGTGTCCTGGGGTTGCGTCCCACATGGGGTTCCTTGCTCCACCTGCCACTCCCCCTGCTTGTGCTCTCTCTCTCTCAAATAAATAAATAAAATCTTTAAAAAAAAAAAAAAGCATACATTCCTGGGCCCCCAACTCAAACCTACCAAATATGAATTTCCCTGGGAAAGGCCCAGTCATTTTGGGGAAAAAGGAAATCTTCTCACTGATACTGATAGGTACTCCTTCCTGATTTGAAAACAATGAAGTGTGGAATATTCTTTAAGGACATTTCAGTATCACTGGCCTCATAGATCCTATTTACTTGAAGTCCTAGAGCTCTAGGTACAACTTGTTTATTTGACTAAACGGCCTGTTTGACTTAGTAAATATTTGTTTTCTACATTACTCAGTGGAGAAGAGACCCTTGTGAAAGTGAAGTTTTTCAGAATTAATGTATCAACAAATACTTATGTGTCATCATCCGGGATATAAGAGAGACAAAAATCAGTGTTTTAGTTGCAAACAGTGCAACTAAACTAGGTTAACTATGTTTTAACCTAGTTAACCTAGTTAACAGAAAAGGAAATTATTAAAAAGTTCAGAGAATTCAAAGAATCTCTAGAAGAGCTGGAAAGTGGGCTCAGAGGCTGCCCAATTAGCCTCCAACCCCCTGCGGGGTCTTCCTAGGAACACACCACTGTCCCCGCCTCCCTGATGATACAGAGAACTGAATGAGAAGCTGAGACCTCCCCCACCACTCTCACAGAAGGAGGAGGAGGAGAAAGAGGAGGGACCAAAGGAGAAGAGAAGGGGGAGGAGAAGATTCTGTTTTCTCTTGTCATTCGCTTCTGAATTAAACCTCACCTGGGTCCAGCTAGCTGGCAGAGTCACGTATCCGTGCCTGAGCTTCAAGGGAGGCTGGAAGAGGCAATTGAATTTCTGGCTCTGTCTTGGAGAGGCAGGACTCAATTTCCCAAAGATGAAGAAGTTGTCCAAAAGTTGATAAGAGATTCCTCTTCCTCTTTCCACTGCTTCTTCCCTTGCCTTCCGGAACAACTCGGTACAATTAGACAGGCCAAACAAACCTGATGTCTGCCTGGGGGAGGGGAGGTATCTGTGGTGTCGCAGAGTGGGATGCCAGAGCCTGATCGAAGTGAGGTTGTCTACACCAGGAAGTGGGAGTATCCAGTGCAGAGTATCGGAGCTTGAGGACAGCGACAGCAGTAGAGGGTGGGTAGCGCAGGATATAATGGAGCCTGAGCAGAGTAAGGAAGGAGTGTCCACACAGGAGAGAATGTCAGACTCCAAGAGAGTCAGGATGGTACACACACGGGGAATAGCCCAGTGCAGCATGTCCTAAGCTGAGTAGGATGAAGGGGACATTTGAATCAAAAGGTGACCTGGGGCAGGGTGTCAGAGTCTGAGAGGAATGAGAAGGATATTCACATGGGGATGGGGACATCCCAGCATGAGTATCAGAGCTTGAGAGGAATGAGGAAGGTTTTGATTTAAGGGGTGGACCAGTGTGCAGTTTTGGAGCCCAGACAGGCTGAAGAAGTCATCCACATGGGGTAGTTGTGCAAGCTCTGCACTGGGTGAGGAAGGGATCCTTCCACTGGGGTTGGGAGATTGGTTACATGTAGGGAAATTGATCAAACAAGTAAATTAAGATTTAAGCCTAACGGAGCTAGTTTTCTCATTATTGGACATGGGAGTTACAAACTCGGAAAGGGAGAAAACTAGAATGAACATTGATTTGGGACTTGAAATGTGTGCGTGCTAGCACGTGCATGTGTTCTCTAGGGCTGTGTGCTGAGACCAGCGACACCTCCACTGTAATGAGCACACAGACTGTAGCTTCCAAATATCATTCTCATGTAAAGGAACTAGGACTTCTTAGAGAAATGGCTGATTCCATGATGTCTTAGTTTGCCTGAATTGCTGTAATTACCCTATTCAAGCTTCTCCAGTAGCTCCAGTAGAGTTCATCAGAGCAAAAAGATTCAATTCAGGATCACATGTTGCATTATTTGTCATGTCTATTTAGTCTCTTTTAATCAGAAAGTTTCCTCAATCTTTCCTTGATTTTCATGATCTTGACACTTTTGAAGATTACAGCCCAGTTATTTTGTCGTCGAATATTCTCAACTTGGGTTTGACTATTGTTTCCTCATGATTGTATTTAGGTTATGAAACTTTTGTACAAATATCACAGAAGTGATGTTATGTTCTTCTCAGTGCATCTTATAGGTGGCACAGGATTTTTATTCACTCAGCTACCAATGATGTTAACTTTGATCACTTGATTAAAGTGGGGTCTATCAGGCTTCTCCTCCATAAAGCTACTCTTTCTCCCTTTGGAAATTAGTATTTTGGGAGAAGGTATTTAGAAACAATGTAATATCTCCTTCCTTATCAAACTTTCCATTTATGTATTTATTTATTTATTTATATCAGTGACTCATTGTTTTCCATTTCTTCCAAAGGATTTTAATATTTTACTCTATTAATTCTTTTTTTTTTTTTAAGATTTTATGTATTTATTTGACAGAGCGATCCCAAGTAGGCAGAGAGGCAGGCAGAGAGATAAAGGGAAGCAGGCTCCCCGCTGAACAGAGAGCCCAACACTGGGCTCGATCCCAGGACCCTGAGATCATGACCTGAGTCGAAGGCAGAGGCTTAACCCACTGAGCCACCCAGGCACCCCTATTTTATTAATTCTTTTCTTTTTTGTCTTTCAAGTAATTTTATTTTCTTTAAGATATAAGTATTTTTAATTTTATTATTATTATTTTTAATTCCAGTATAGTTAACATACAATGTTATTTTAGTTTTAGGTGCATACTATTTCGTTTCGTGCTCATTTTTTTTCCAGATTTGGTCATTATGATCCCCTTCAAACTGGTTTTTGTATATTTCTGATACTTCTCTTTCTTTGAGAACTTCCTCACTTTTCACCAAGCAAGATGTTCCAGGCTCATCTTGCAGTTTTTATGCTCCAGTTATGTGCTACGGACTGAAGTGTGTCCCTCTAAAATTTATATGATGAAGTCCTAACCTCAACATGGCTGTATTTGGAGATAGGGCCTATAAGGAGGTAATTAAGGCTAACTGCGGTCATAAAAATGGGGTCTTGATCCAATAGGTTCTATATCCTTGTAGGAAGAGAGAGCACTAGGCCTATGGTCCATTCCGAGTTCATTTCTTTTATGGTGTGAGATATGGATCTAAGTTCATTTTCTTTAGTATGAATTAGTAGTAATAGTTCTGGCCTGGAGTTTTCTTTGTAGAAAAAAAGGCAACTATCTATTTAGATATAAGAATATCCATTTCTTCTTGAAAGAACTTTAATAGTTTGTGTCTTTCAAGGGATTTGTCGATTTCATCTAAGTTGTTGCATTTATTGACATAAAGTTGTTCATAATATTTTCTTGTTCTCTTCCTGATATCCATAATTTATGTTTTATTTTCTAAAGATTTTATTTATTTATTTGACAGAGAGAGATGACAAGTAGGCAGAGAGGCAGGTAGAGAGAGAGAGAGGAGGGAAGCAGGCTCCCTGCTGAGCAGAGAGCCAGATGTGGGGCTCAATCCCAGGATCCTGAGATCATGACCTGAGCCGAAGGCAGAGGCTTAACCCACTGAGCCACCCAGGTGCCCCCATAATTTATGTTTTTAAAGAGATCATTCTGTCTTCTCTGTGGAGAATAATGGTAGGGATGTTGGGTTTGCGGGAGTAGAAACAAAGCATTCATTTATTCTCCAACTGGTTTCTAAATTATGTGAGAGACTCTAGAATCATCTATATAATAGGAAATCAAAATAGTTTCCATATTACTGATAAAAAGCTTGTTTGGAGAATGTGGCTTAGTTGTGACAATGATGAGTTTTCTAATACTTTAATCCCTGAATTATACAGTCACCAACCTCTTACTTCTGTTCTGAAAAAAGATTCACAACAACTATGTTTTTGGTTTCGAAAGGGAAAAACACTTTACTGATATTATAAAAACCTAGTAAAAACAGAAAGGAAAAAAGGGAAATGTACACATAGATGAGGGCAATAGTAAGCAGTAAATAAGAGTAAGACAGAGTTACATCAAATCAGGAACTTAAAACATCCAACCTCATTAGCTGAGGAAGCCCTGTGGAGCCAGAGGGGCTGGAGTCCAGATTCAGAGGCCTGGGCAGAGCATCCTCCTCTAAGTGACACTTCCCACTGACCACCCCCGTAAGGGCCGCATTCATAGGGCAAATACAGGGTTTGAAGTTAAAGGGGGTTTTTTTTGCCTCTGTGCAGTTTAGGGGAGGCAGCATTTCTATGTTATCATGTTTTTACATGTTCAGGGAGCCTGGGCTATGTATGTCTGCTCTTCTCTCAGATTCCATTCTGGAGGGTCAGCAGAGCCTGGAGATAAGAGCCGACAGAAGGCAAGATTTATAGCTCTTGGCATCCAGACCAGAAGGGCCAGTTCTGAATTGGAGGCCAGATAACTATCAACTAACCAGGCTCCCAAGGTCACTCATGCCGTAGGAGTCTGACAAACAACATTCCTGAGCCTGCCTGCGTACGTGCAGGTCTGGCTGGTTGGCTATGCGGGACAAGTCCCAGAAACCTCCATCCATACAGTCCAGCTCCTCAGGACCACGCAGCAATCTGTGACAGCAGCTCCCCTCTGAGGGCCATTCCTATAAACCTCTGGATAGAGAAGCAGAGCACGGCACATGCTTCCATAGAGTCAAGCCCTGAGGTGACCCTCTGTGCTTTTCTGCCTCTTGGTGTCCCTGTTTTTCTGTAATTCCTTCCATGAGTGCAGGTAGGACCTGCCTTGCTTTGAACCAGTAGAATATGGCAAGGGTGATGGACTGTCACTCTCTCGATTAGGTTGCATTACAGGACAAAGTTGACGGCATGTCATTCCACCGTTACATAACTTTACAGAAGACTCTATCATAGCAGGCTTAATCAAGAGATTCTCCTTGCTGGCCTGAGGAAGGAAACAACGATGTTGAGGAAGCCCATGTGGCAACACTGCGGGCAGCCCCCATGACTGGAGGGTGGCCTCCAGCTGATAGCCAGCAAAAGCCAGGCTCCCAGGCATACAACTTCAAGTACATGAACTCTGCTAATAACGCAGATAAAATAAGCAGATTCTTCCCCAGTTGAGCCTCCAAGGGAAAATGCCCTGGCGGACACCTTGATGACAACTTTGCCAGAATGACACAGAGGTCCCAACTAAGCCATGCCCCGAGCCTTGAGCCACAGAAACTCTGGGATGACATGTGTGCATTGCATTAAGCTGCTGCATTGGTGGTAGTTTGTTACACAGCATCAGAAAATTAACACAGCCTGCCTGGGGCAAGCAGACCATTCCAAAAGAAATCGAAGCCACGTGTGCCATCTTACTCCCCAAACTCACCACCTGGATCATGGAGAGAGGCCAACACTGTTCACCTAACAGGGAGGTGGCTCCGCAGGGAAATAGGAAATCAACCAGAGGGAAAACTCCCGCCTTCCCCTCACCCCTGTCTCAACAGGAAGGAGAGAGAACACTTAGGGGGCTACAACCCTGGCCCAGGCAAGAGGTGATGGTGGCCATCATGATGGGGAGAAGTGAACAGATCTGAAGCCTGTTCAGAAAATATATAACTTGACAGAGTTGCTAGTTGACTTGATACAGAGGGTGAGAGAGAGAGGATCTGGAATGCCTGCCAGGTTTCTGGCTTGAACACCTGGGGCTGTGGCTATACCCCTGATCAAGCCCCCTGCATGACATCTCGACTTGGAGATCTCAGAGGGGCAGCTTGGGGGAGGAGTGGAAACCAAGAGTTTACTCTGGACATGCTAAGTTTGAGCTCCTGGGAGACATCCAAGTAAAGCTGACAGTTAGGGGGCTGGATATGCCAATCCAGAGCTCGAGCTCTGAAGAGAAGTTGGGGCTGGAGATGTAAATGTGTGAGTCACCAGCATACAGATGTTATTTAAAGCCACAGAAAGGGATAGAACCGCCTAGGGAGGGAACACAGAACCATGCCCTTCCAGTCTCTCCAAGCTGCCCTCAGAACAGGGTATTCTAGAATGCAAATCTGATCTTTTTGTTCTGCTTAAAATTATGCAATGGTAATCAAAGGGGTTTTTTTTCTTCTTCTTTTAAGATTCAGTTTAACTAAAATGTTGTTTAAACTGTAAAAGGAAAGTTATGTTAACACGTTGTACATTGACCTAGTTTCACAGAAGAAATTCTATAGCACTGATTAACAGCCAGGACAATATTTGGCAAGTTGAGGAGAAACAGAAAAAGCAAAGAAAATATAATGAAAGCAAGTGAATAATTAAATTACAGCAAATGTGTCTCTTTTAACATTATTTTCTCTGAGTACCTATGATAATTTACAGACCCAGCCGAAGATTTTAATTGCTTAAAAGGCCATGTGCTAGCTGTTGTGACCTTGCAAACTGCTTTAACCTTTTTGTCTCCTTTTGCATTTTCTATAAGGTGGGAATAATGATGTTTGCACTACATTTCTGGAAAGGTTGCTGAGAGGGCCCAACGAGATCATGGAAATAAAAACACTGTGAAGGTTCTAGGAGGAGGAGGTGATAAGCTCCTGAAGTTCAAGGACTTCCGTATATTGTACTTCTATCTTCTCTGCCCAGCAAGAGTGCCTAGAGTTCATCAGAGGTTTATTTTTATTTTTAAGAGTTTATTTACTTGACATAGAGAGACCACAAGTAGGCAGAGAGGCAGGCAGAGAGAGAGGGGGAAGCAGGCTCCCCACTGAGCAGAGATCCCAATGCGGGACTCGATCCCAGGACCCCGGGATCATGACCCAAGCCAAAGGCAGAGGCTTCAACCCACTGAGCCACCCAGGTGCCCCTCATTAGAGGTTTATTATTAGAAAGGAGAAATGTGCTTCAAGGGCTCTCCTTACTGCCTTCAGAGTAAATCGCAGTTGGGTTCCCTGAAAGCAGAGTCTAAGATGGAGACGGGTGCAGGTGGTTTGTAGAACTATCCAGAAAGCAGGAGAAGGGGAGCAGGAAGAGAGAGACAAAGAGAACAAGCCCACGTGGGGTGGCTGTTGGGACACCACTGCTGAAGGCAATGGGACTCTGTTCTACAAAGACCCCTTACTGAGTCACTCCCAGAGTTGTTCGCCTATAAGACAAGAGGCTAGGACCTTTGTCCACCAGCTCCAGCCCCGCCTCAGTGTGAGGTTGTCTGGCAGGGTGATAGCCCTTCCCCAGCGGAGAGCTCCCAGCGTAGCTAGCCTTGGAGACCCTCAGAGGCAGAAGGCAGAGTGTGCTGGAGGCGGGACCACTGTCATTGAGCCATGATCTCTGATCTTGCCCAGAACCATCCACCACTACAGCAACGGAAATCGGGGTGGACCAAGGGGCTGGGGCCCAAAGCACCGGAACTGTCTGCTACGAGTTCTGAAACCTTTTGCCTCACATCTGTCTACCCTTCCATAGCTCAGAGACCCTCCAAAGGGAACTTTCTCTGCGATCACACTCTGCTGAAGAGGCAGCCCTATGCAGCTCTTTTTGTACTTCACAGCCCTGTCCACTTCCCTGTGCCACGGCTGACTGGCCCAGGGACAGACACAGACACCTGTCCTGTCCTAGTCAACTCAGACTGCTGTAACAAAACACCACAGACTGGGCAGCTTCAACAACCGAGATTTATTTCTCATCGTTCTGGAGGCTAGGATGTCTCAGATCAAGGCTCCTGATGAGCCCCTCTTCATGGCCTGCAAATGGCCACCTTTTCACTATATCCTCACATGGTGGTGAGAGAGAAAGAGAGTGCAAGGGAGCTCTGGCCTCTTCTTAAAGGCCAGACACTAATCTCATCATGGGGCCCCCACTCTTATGATGTCACCAAAACCTAATTACCTCTCAACAGCCCTACCTCCAAATGCCACCAGACTTAGGGCATCAACAGAGGAATTTTGAAGTGACACAAATATTCAGTTCACAACATAGCCCAGTAGCAGCTAAACTTGAGGGTGGCTAGGGACCTAACTACATAAGACCGACCGATTAGTTGCTCTCTTTGAGGAATTCGAACTGGAGAAAGCCAAGAGAATAAGACCATCCATGGTGGGTATGGAAACCGGCAGGATGGAAGGTAAGGATGGGGTTTTACCAGGGGTCAGGTTGATCTTTTGTTAATCATAAAAGAGGTGATTCTTGAGCCTTATCTTTAAGGGTGACACACAGACAAAATGATGAGAAAGTAAGATGTAAGGTAGACGACAGGTGAGTGTGGAGGGGAATAAGCCAGTGGTGTGGCCAGACTGGCAGCACTGAATTTCCTTAATGGTCGAGGGCTACCCTGAACAGTTGTACCTGGTACCCCGGCCAGGTCAGGAGGCTGCCCCGTCCCTGTCTCTTCTCACTCCTCCTGACTCCTTCAGGCAAAGGGCCTACAGAGTTCCAGGTGTCAGAAGCCTGCCCCTCTCTCAGGATAGTCCATTTCAACTTCCTGGGCTACTCTGTTCATCCTTCAAAACCCAGTTCAGGCTTCAGAGCCTTTCCCAACTCCACTGTAGTCCTCTCATTCCAAGGCACAGGCCTTTCCTCTGTCCTTCATATCCCCCATGCTCGTCTCTATTCGAGTTCCCATTATGGATATTCATGTCTGCTGCCATGACCTGAGAACTCTCTGAGGAGGGGAACAATGGATGAGCTGTATTTAACAAATATATGTTGAGTGCCAATGATGTGCCAGGCATGGCTCTAAACACTGGGGACATGAAAATAAACAAAGTAGACAGAGTCCTTGCTGGCCTGGAGCTTATACTCTAAAGGCTTGTCACGTGGGTGGGTGGGTTGATGGTTGGGTGTGTGGGTGGGAAGTTGGGTGAATGGGTGGACGGAGAGATGGACGGATGGATGGATGGACATGTGAGTGAATACACAGATGACAGTCTGAGGTGGGTAGGCCCACTGTAAAGGAACAAAAGATCCTCTTTTCAGTTAAACTCGGAGAGACCTCTCTTAGCCCAGGCTGATCCAACCTCATCCCCTTACTGCCTCCCACACTGGCCCATGACTGAACGGCTTACCACAGTGACAGTCACTCATTATCTCACCGTTTTTGCATGTCATGTCTTAGACAAGACACACCAGGCATGATTCACCTCCCTTTGAGGTCTCTGGGGTCTCACCTGGGTGACTGAAAGCTGGGACCTGACGTCATCTGCAGGTGTGACTGAGGCTGAGGGTGAAGAGCTGTTTCGGAGGCTGCTGGCCCATGTGGTGGGGAAAGTTGTTTCCCCCAAACATGGGCTTCCCCTCAGGGCTGCAGGAGGACCCTGGAGACACAGCAGTTGACCTCCCCCTGAGTGACTGACTGACTCCGAGAGGAGCAGCGATGCCTTTGATTACCAAGCCTGGGAAGTTGTACCCTGTCACTTTGGCCACATTCTACTGGGCATTAGGATCAGGTTACACAGTTTGGCCCACATTTAAGGGGACAGAAAATAGACTCCACTTTTGAAGTGCATGGTATAAAAGAATCTGTGGACATATTTTCTTTCCTTTTTTTAATTTAAGATTTTATCTATTCATTTGAGAGAGAGAGAGAGAGAAAGCACAGCAAGGGGAGAGGGAGAAACAGATCCCCCCTCATTGAGCTGGGACCCCAATGTGGGGCTCGATCCTAGGACCCTGACATCAGGACCTGAGCTGAAGACAGCTGCTTAACCATCTGAGCCACCCAGGCGTCCCTGGGGACGTATTTTCAAACAACCTCAATCCCTCTTCCTCAGGACCCAAAACCAGTTTTTCTTTTTTCCAGCAGTCACTCACCATCTACCATCAAACTCCCTTCTATCACGGACTTCCCCCCACCCTCCTGCCCCTTCCCAGTTTGACCCCCGCCAGCCTTTGCTAAATAATATCTTTTGCATTTTAAGGGTTTTATAGCTAGTTTCCACAGAAAAGCAAAGCAAATAGAATCTTTAAATGGCAAATCTAGGGAAATTATAAGGTCCCCGAAACTGCCATGGACTCAGCGCTATGGCTCTTCGACCCTTACCTCTCGCTTAGATGATCCTTCAGGGAAATCAGTTCCCATCCTGGAAATTCACCTGTACTTCCTCTCTGGTTGGATAGCAGACTATGCTACTTGGCATTAGGCCAAAAATATCTGTTTTGACACCTCTTCTCTAACCGATGGAATTTTTGGTCTCTTCCAGAACCTTCTTGCAAATCTCCTCACTCACTGTAGGCATCTCTAGCAGCTGGCACTTACAGGTTGTGCCCTGATCCTTGGACACTGGGAGGAGAAGGCCTGTCTTTACACCCTACCAACAGATTCCTCCCCTCTTTTGAGGTATACCACACAGACCTGAGGGTCACAGCACCATCATCTTCTGCTTGGAAAACTTCAATAGCCCCCTAACAGACAGTTTCCAAACCACCCTCTGTACCTCAGCCAGAGTAACCTTGCTAAGTTTGTATCTAGATCCCCAGTGCCCTAAGAGAAAGCCCACACTCCCTGGCAAAGCCATTCACAACACTGCTTTGGCTCACCTTCCCCAACATCAGCTTTCAACCAGGAAGATCTAGGTTGTCCATGTTCTGCCTTACCTTGTTGGGTCCGTAATCAAAGGAGCAAGACTGATACAAAGCAAAGGTCAAGCAAAGCTTTATTTCGCACCAAACATCAAGAATCAAACTGACCGGCCGGGGTGTCTCTTGCAAAGAGGCGACCTCTCTCTGACTTGCAGACTAGCTTTTAAGGGCAAAGGCCATATGGTTGGGCCTGACCACGCACAGGTGGAATACACAGAGAAAGCTGCACAATCAGGCTAGGTCACACATAAGTGACCAATTGAATCAATTGAATTACAATTTAGCCTATAGTAGATATTTGAACCAGCCTATCACCTTGGTCAGAATTGGCACCCAAAAGGCACCCAACAGGCAGGGCCCATACTCCTTGGTAGCTAGGGAGACAGTATGCGCCCCCACTGATCAGATACCTCCACCTGGCCTGATCCACCCCTGCATTTGGGCTTCGTTACCTGGGACTGGTTTCCAGGACTTGTTTTTAAATAAGTTCCCTTGGTGGGGGGTGGCAGGGTCAGTTTAAGTTTTACTGCATAAACAATAAAATCACTGTTTAACTGGATGGAGCTGCTCTGGCTAAATAGGCCCTTACAACCTGCGGAAGGCATGCTATAGGTTCTACCCGGAAAGCCCACCTTTCCTGCTGCCACCCCTAACCCCAGGCCTACCTTACTCCTGTTCACTTTCAGGTGTCGCCGGAAGCTTATCCTCGACCGTGCCCCACCCCAAGCTAGCACAGTGCGCTTGCTTCCACTTTTCATACTCAGTTGAACTTGGCTTGTTCGTATATCTGTACTGTTAAAACCTTGGAGACATAAATCAGGTCATGTGTTTTTACCGGGCAACACAGCACCTGGCTCATAGTACTTGCCCAGTGAACAGTTCTGATGGAATGAATGAAGGAACAGAAGCCCTCCCCCGTTCTCATCTGGGTGCCCGTCGCCCTGTTCTCTGGAAGGCCTGCCCTGTCCCCGGCCTGTTTCTGTCTCATGCAGCTGCCGGAAGAACGCTGACTCTGTCCATCCGCGGGTGTCAAGGTAGGCTCGGCTCTTTTGCTGCCCTGGGTCCCCAGCAGAGCTGAGTCTCAGTAGCCACCAAGTGATGTGGGTGACTGCCACCACCATCCCCAGCTAAGTAGAGCCCCGTAACCCATATGACAGGTCCCTCCAAATTTCCAAGCCCTGCCATCCGTTCCTCCTCTCTGCCTGGGCAAACAGGGCCACAGACCGAGGTATCAAACTCTCTAAAAGGACTCTCTTTCCGTACTAGTATATGGCCTGGCCAGTGTTCACCACACTGTATAGCCACGTTTCCGATGGCAGTTGAAGCCGTCGTCAGAGGTGTCCAAAGCTGGGAAGACCCCCGTGCGCTGCGGGGACAACCATTTCATTTCTGACTCCTTGTGCCAGCACAGCTCAGGGTTTGAGAACAGGGTCTCCACTCACACTGCCAAAGGTGGACCCTGGTGCCTCCACTGGCTAGCGGAATGACCTTGGGCAAGTCACATGGGCTTTTTAATCCTTTACTTGCTCTGTAAAACAGAGACAATACCTTCTCTTAGGATTGTTGGTGAGGCTTACATGAGACCATCAAGGCACAAGAGCTTAGAACAGACCTGGTCCTTCAAAATGCTAGCTGCTTGCCCAAAAGGGGAGGCAAGGTGGAACATTCCTGGTGGAATATTCCTTGTTCTCTAACTCTCTTCCTGACCTACTTCTTCCTCCCACTACAAGCTCCCTTGGAGCCTCTCCTCTACAGGGCTCTCCTTCCGGTCCCATAGGACAATGCCAGACTCAGCCCATTCTCTTCTTGGCCGCCATTCCCTCGGCGGCGACTCTCAGTGAGTTTCCTGTCTGTGGTGCTCTGCTGCTCCGCTGGGAACTACAGGGCCCAGTGGGTTGGGGAGGGCTAGCGAGCTGAGAGGTGTTTCAACTCCAGCTTCTGTCCCTCGGCAAATGAGGCAGGCTGTTTTCCCCTGAACAACCTAAAGGCAAACACCCCTTGCAACAGCAACAATTTTCTTCCAAAGCCCACAGCCTGAGCTACACAGGGAGTGCGTATTCTTCCCACCAACACAACTCTGACCCTACTCTCTGGGAAGTAATTACCCTGGCCTTGTTATGCTAAAGAACCATTCATTCGCCCACTCCTGGCCTGTTCTTTTGTTTGTTTTTTCCAAAACGTCTCCCATTAACTGAAAAGGCATCGGCTTGCATCGAAACGCTAATGGCGCCCTCTCCTCAGTATAATTTCTCTGATCTCCCAATTTCTCTTTTTAATAATAGCTGTGTTTCTTTCTGTTTACCCCAATGTCCACTTCCATTTGCCTGTGTCAAAGCGCCAGCCCTCTGTGGGAACTCCCACTCAGCTGCAGTTTCCAGCCTGAAGGGCACCTCTCGTCCCAGCTCGCTGCAGAGATGACTAACACGTCCCAAACCCAGAGATGAATCACTCAGGTTACCAGCTCCGGCCAATTTCCTCACAGACCCTGCGACCTTCTTGGGCACCCACTCTCTTCCAGAACCATGGTTCTCAACTTCCTCCCTGTCTGCTCCCCCCCACCCCCACGCACCTGTCCTGTCCTGGCTTTCCCAGCACCAGGGGTATCCCTGGATTATTTCCTTCAATGCTCAGTTCTGACTATAATCCCAAATCCTCCCCCAGCTGAGCAACACTCTCCCACATCCCACTGAGATCCTTGTTCTCAGTTTATTGTAGTCCAAGGCTACCCGCTCTAAAATTACTTAAACATACAGTAACACAAACATAATTCCTTTCAGGGGAAGAGAATGCCCCCTCCTATCCCCCAAGTCTCCAAGAGATCAAGGAGAGTTCATTCTGCCTCCATCCCAAGCCGCACACTCGCGGAGGCTGCCAATAACCAGACGCCCATAATGGGCGCTCCAGCTCGTGCCACCCCACCCTCCGCCCCAATTTTCAAGGTCTGTTCAGCAACCCGAGCCATTAAACCCAGAAACTCATTTGTAAGGAAAACAGTGAGAAGACTAATAGTCTCTCAGGAGGGTGCCAATGGAAGGTCCCTCCTGGACCCGTGCTCTGTAAAGAACAGAACTGGGCACGGGGAGAGAAATGCCTATTAACATTCAAAACCCCCTAGTGGAATGGATGCTGACCCCGCTGCAAAATGGAAATCCACCCCAGCCCTCAGGAGCCAGCGCTCAGGTTCCCATTATTTATCCTGCATGTGGAGAGAGCCATGGTGAGCCTGCCCCCGTGGCTCAGGGCCAGCCGGCAGAGCCATCCCCAGGACACGTGCCTGGGTTATTTTGGAGCAGTGCTATCTGGAAAAGGAGAAAAAGAAAAAGAAAGTGGGGGAGGTGGGGGGGAGAGCCCAGAAGGCTGAAGAGAGAGTCAGCGGGCAGGTGGGCAGATGAGACAGGCCAGTCATCTTAGCACAGCCCCTGCTCAGAGAGCCAACCTTGCCAGAGGTAAATGCCGATGTGGTGATCCGTTCTCCACAGACCGAGGCCAGAGACTCAGAGACCCGTAGAGATTCACCTCGAGTCATCCCCTGAGTCATAGGCAGCAGGCAGAAATAGATCTTATGACCCACGGTTCCTCGTCACAGACATCTTGTAGCATCTTTGACTCAGGACTCCTGAGTGGGGATGGATCCTGGGGCTCTTTGCAGCCAGGTTAAGGAAGGAAGGAAGGAAGGGAGGGAGGGAGGAAGGAAGGAAGAAATGCCAGCATCTTCCGGCAACATCCCTGGCCAAGGCTTGTGCTCTCTGCACATCCAAGTGTGTGTGTCTACCGTCATCAGCAAGGGGCTGCTCATGTGTTTTCTGTGTTTCCTTTGCCTCCACTGACTTCTCACTTCTATGCACCACACATACCAAGTCCATCCTGGACTTCTAGATATCACTGGAAGCCCACGCCCTCCAGAAAGTCTTCCTCATCAGGACCCAGTCTTCATCTTTCTCTTCCTTGTGTTCCCTGGGGTCTGTGACACAGTGGGTTGCCTGCCCAACAGCCAGGATCCCTCCTGCGCCTTTGCCACCAGAACTCTGCTTTAGTTCCAGTCTTCCCCCTCCTCCTGTGCTCTAGGCAGGTGCTCCTTCCCCAGCTCATTTATGCTTTCGGACTTGTCATGTGAGGATATTACTGTTTTTAAAACATAGGTTCATTATTTTTCAGGCGTGGTGAGGCCAACAGATCAGGAGACAATTGCCATTGGAAAGGGACTTTGTTTCTCATGGCTCTCAGAGAACCGAGCATGCCGTGCCATGTGGGGAAGCACCAGGGTCAGTCTGGAGGGGGAGGGAATGGAGGAAAATGCGGACAAGGGGCTCTATTGCAATTTTCTGTGGGGCAAAACAGGTGAGGTAGGATAAGCAGGCTTGGGACTGGCTAGTTAGAATAAACTCAGCCTGTTGAACGTCTGCCTTCAGCTCAGATCTTGATCCCAGGGTCCTGGGATCAAGCTCTGGGTCAGACTCCCTGCCCAGCAGGGAGCCTGTTTCTCCCTCTCCCTTGGCCCGCCCCCCCCCCCAGCCCAGCTCACACTCACTCTTTCTCGCTTCATCTTAAATAAATAAAATATTAAAAAAAAAAAAAAAAGAACAATTTCGGTGGGCTCCTAGGCCTAGGGGAAGTCCCTAATTGCCTGGAACCTGGCTGTAGGTGGCAAGGGCAGGTGGGTGGTCTGCCAGACTGTGAGAGTCTGATAAGGGTGGTGGTAGGGGTGTGAAAGGCAGGCTCACAGGCCAGTGGTTTACTACCCCAGGGGTTGTGGGGGGAGGTGGAGTGGGGGGAGGTGGGAGAAGGGGGTGGGGGGGTGGGGGGGACAGGTATCTTCCGCAGGGCCAGCAAAGGTCTGAGAGCTCAAAGCATCAGAAATACAGAAAACAGAATGGCACGATGAACACACGTGCCCTTGGAGCTGCTGCAGCCATCTTGCGACCCCAGGAAAGAGCCTCCAGGATTCTTGAGAAGCTGCTTCAGGCCTCCTGAACTGGTGGAATGACCAAGTGAAGCAATCCTTTCTCATTATACGAGACAAACCCCAGTTTTATTCAGCTGTTGATGTTACTTGCAGCCGAAAGCCCCCTCGCCAGCAGACATTTAAGCCTTTGCTTTATTTTACTCTGAAGGTAAAAATCCTAACGTTGGCTTTGTTCGTCACACTAGAACTGCTTTTTGAAGAATGAGTCGCTTGAAATAACACCATCCCCTGGCTGCAGAAACTAGGGCTGAAGTCGTAATAACCCACCACATCTGTTTAGAATTTTATACTTTACAACCTTCAGTTGCTGCCTAACATTCTCGGAGTCAAACAGGAAGTGAAAAACCAGGGCCCTGAACCCAGCCAGAGAGGGCCATGCGGTTTGATTGCAGGGGGGTGTGGTGCTAGGAGAGGGAGAGGGCTAGGAGAGGGAGAGGTTCCAGGGGTGAAGGTAGTGAAGTTCAAGTGCACTTGGCTGCAGGGCCGAATGAGCACAGCGGAGGCGAGCGTGAACTTGGAGGAGAGAAGCCAAGCTTCCTAGTCGGGGCAAGGCTGCTTGTGGACATGTGCCCTTCATCACAGCACATCACCTTCCAGGCCTCAGCTGGCTCTCTCACAAAGTGAAGGAGTTGGACCAAATTTTCCCATAATTCTAAGTATGACTAGATTGTCGCAACTCAACTTTCTGTCAAAATGCCAACCACATACAGTTCTTTATTAGAGACAAATGCCTTTTCATGAATTGGAAGAACTGGTTGTAACTGGTTCCGTTTGGCAGGGCCCTCGACCAAGGTGTGGAAATAACTTCTCAGTGATATTATTGGTACTACTGTCGTGGACTGTATCTTGTCCCTCTCCCCTATGCCTCAAAATGTGGCCTTCGTTGGAAATAAGGTCCTTGAAGATATAATTAGTTAAGGGGGGATCATGCTGGAGAAGGGTGAGCCCTTAAGTTCAATGACTGGTCTTCTTACCTTTTTTTTTTTTTTTAAAAAGATTTATGTATTTATCTATTTGAGAAAGAGAGTGAGGGGAGGGGCAGAGGGAGAGCCCCCAAGTGACTGGTGTTCTTATAAGAAGAGGAGACAGAGACACACACAGAGGGAACACCATGTGAAGACACAGAGACACATAAAAAGAAGACAGTCATGAGACAACAAAGGCAGATGCAGCTACAAACCAAGGAATGCAAAGGATTGTCCCCGGACATCAGAAGCTGGAGAAGCCAAAGAAGGATTCTTCCCTGTGGGTTTCAAAAGGGAACATAACTTGCTGAAAGCTTGATTTCAGACTTCTTTGACCTCTAGAACCATGAGACAATAAAATTCTGTTGTTTGAAGCCATCCAGTTGGTGGGATCTTGTTACAGGAGCCCCGAGTTACTAATGGCTAATATTTATTGAACACTTACCATGTGCTGATAGCTGTACTAAGTCCTCTCCTGCAGAATTTTTTTTTTTTTTTGTCATCTCAACTTTATGGAGTTGATGCTATTTTTATCTGTGTTTTGTAGGTGGAGAATGGAAGGTTTTAGGAGTTAAGCATGTGCCCACAATCACCTGGTAAGTAGTGGAGTTGGAGCTTTGAGGTACAGGACCCTTTGTCATAGGGTGTGAAGTCTGGTGGGGATTTTATATATTCAAGGCCTCTTGTGAATATCCTGTTTCCTATACTATTTGAGCTGTTCCTTGCCTGTTCCATGTGTTTGTCCAACCAAGCTGTATCATAAAGCATCTCAAATATAATATGTCCAAAATGGTGCCCATCATTTTCCCACCAATCTTCTTCAATTTCCTACTATAACATCTCCTACCCCCTTCTCCCCAGCCTCAGCTGGTGGCTCTGTGCATTTGCTCAGGTCCAAATCCCAAGAGCTGTCCTCAATTCCTGCACCCATCCCCACCCCTGGAACCTCAGGCAAGTCCTGTTTCCTTAGGCTGCCTGTTAATTCTGCTCATGTCTCCTGTCTCCACTGCCACCACTCCTGTCCTAGCCACCAACACCCCTCCTCTGAGCTTCCTGCTGTAGTAACTACTAGCAACTCTCCCTCCTGCTCTCCTGGAGCTCACTCTCCACAAGGGGTCCAGAGTGGCCTTCCACCTCTCAAAACAAAGCAGATCATATTACTCTCCTGCTTAACACCCTTCAAGGTTTTCTCATCACACTCAGCCTAACACCTGTCCCTTTCTGGGGTCTGCGAGGCTCATGTGAGCTGGCCTCTGCCCTCTGTCGCCTCCCCACCTGTCACTCTCTAGCACTCTGTTTCCTGTTCCTGTGGCCCTCAAATATCCCTCAGCTTTACACTGTTTTCTTCACCTAAAACTTTCCCCACCCCTGCCCCCAGCTTTAGTTGGTTTTCTCCTCTTCATTATCCAGGCTTCAGGGGCCACCATATTTAAAACAGTCCCTTTCTCCACTTCATCCCATTACTCTGTTTGATATTCTCTATTCTCTGAAAATTCGCATATATATTTATCTTCTATTAAGTAATTCCTTGCTTGTTTTTTTGTCTCTTTCCACTAGAATTAAACTCCATGGCAGTGGGATCTCAACTACTCAAGTTCATGGCTTTGTTCCAATGCCACGACAAGCACTTCATAAATGCTGTCTAGATACGTAAGTGACACGTTAAGTCTTCAAAGTGGGATCTGTGCTTTTGGTGACCTTCTCCTTTCTTTTGCTGCCCCCAGTTCAGTGCTCTGGCCCAAGTAGATGTTCACCAAATGTGTGCTGGGTGGATAACCAAAGAAACTTCTCTTCTAGAATTTCTGATCTCCTCAAATATAGCTTTCTGGCTGGTCCCAGAATTTCGGGGAATTCAGAAATCTACCACAAGTGTGCATAGATGGGACTCAGAGAATTTGTCCTTGATTTTTTTCTCTAGAGGAAGTATCTGTTCAATGAGACAGATTCATCCGCCACACACATGCAGGCTTGACCTCCTTCAAATCTGAGGCCCTGCTGTCCTAACCAAGCTCCCGTATGTAAATATTTTCGGGATTTTTAATTACTTCCAACACAGAGAGCACATTTGGATCCCTTACCAGTCATTCTGCAACTCTTACCACACCAAACTGCTTGGGAAAATAGTTTTTGTGCAACAGGGGACAGAGAAGAAAACTAAGGGCTTTTTTTTTTTTTTAATTAAGTCGGTATTTGGTGCTCTTGTAAGAACTATTGCATCTACTTATAAGAAACAAAAGTAGACTTGTATTTTGTAGCAATTGATTTCTCCATTTCCCTTAATACTTTGTTTTTTCTGACCTGTTGACTTTTAAGCCCCAAAGCTGTTCTTAATTCCAGATCTACTGGTGACATGCAGGGGTGGTAGACAATGGTTGCCCCCAGTTCAGTGGCAAGAACTGTAGCAGTAGGTTCCTGGAGACCCTTGAAAAGTCTTCAAGAAGCAGGGTCAGATGAAAGGAAACTCCTCTAGATGATGAGTCCTGGGAAGTTACTGATCAGAGGATCTAGATCTGATTCCCAGTTGTCCTACTTTTCTGCTGTATGACCCTGGGAAAGTTATCTACCCCCTCTGAGCCTCAATATTCTCATCTCAAGACAGTGGATAGTGGTAACAACATGTGTTGGAGATGTGAATATACAGCATTGCCCCAGACAGAAAATCTCCAGTACAGCTGCTTGTATCTTGTCCCTGCCCTGCTCTCACCATATTCACCCATTCCCATTCTGACCTAATTACTCAGGCCAGGAAAGAGAAGGAGGAAAGTGATTTAAAGAAAGTTAAGGGGACGCCTGGGTGGCTCAGTTGGTTAGGCGGCTGCCTTCGGCTCAGGTCATGATCCCAGCGTCCTGGGATTGGGTCCCGCGTCGGGCTCCTTGCTCGGCGAGGAGCCTGCTTCTCCCTCTGCCTCTGCCTGCCATTCTGTCTGCCTGTGCTCGCTCTCTCCCCTCTCTCTCTCTGATAAATGGATAAAATCTTTAAAAAAAAAATTCTAAAGAAAGTTAAGTAAGCTTGGTGCTAGCCTCTAAGAAGGAAGCGGCAGTGTCCATTTTATCATCTGCCAACTAAACTGTCCAAATCCCTCTTCTTCCAGTAAAAGGTATCAGGGAAGCCATCTGACTAAGCAACGTGTTTTGGTTAAGGTGTTTTGTTTGCAGATAACAGAAACGCATTTGAATTAGCATAAATAAAAGAGGAAAATGGATTGCATGGATGTAAGAGCATCTCACAGAACCCAAGATCAAGCAGAAGCTATGGGTCTCAGGAGAGTCCAAACCAGAAACCGGAAAGCCCACAGAGACCAGATCAGCCGTTTTCTGGTTTTCTTTTACTTTGGTATCACAGAGCCCATCATCCCTGCATCTCTCTCTGCACCTCTATTCCACTCTTGTCTCTCTCTACATGACAGTCATCATTTGACTCTCGAGTTTATATGTTATCAATTCAAGCCACACAGGAGCTCACTGTCTGGGAATGACAGCTCCAGGCTCTCAGGGGAAGGCGTCTGATTGGCTTAGCCTGAGTCAAGCACCGGTCTTCATCCCTTCCCATTCGACCAAGGGAACAGATACCAACACATCCCAATGAGTAGACGGGGCGAGGCTGGGAAGATTCTCAAAGGGCTAGCGAGGGACAGGAAGCCACCCCCCTATTATCACCCTGCATGGACAGAGTTGCTTTTCCATGTCACAACTGTTGATGTTCTAGTCCAGTAACTCCATCCACTGAGTTTTTAAAAACTACTATAATCTCATGCTTTATTTATTGCTTTTCTTATCTGAGAAGGTATCATTTGTTATTAGCACTTTCTAATGAATCCTAAAACCATTTTTTTCCAGGGTAGATTTCTCCTCTTTGCAAATGTCTGAACAGGGGGCTCTACGCCCCTAGCGCACAGTTACTTATTCTCAGACCCTGGGAACTAAGGTAGAGGTCCTGGGACCATGTTAGTTAAGGCTAAGGAATAATAATAGCAATAATAACAATGGGAAGAGGGTAGGCAAAGAAGAAGAAATAGATGTGGAAGAGGAGGAGCGAACATATATTACATTTTTACAACTGGCAGTCATTGGAGTATGCATCTTAGATTCAGCGGCCAAACCTTTCCTCAAGCAAGTTAGAGACACTGGGAGCTAGCACCGTATTACCCACCCACATTCAGGACTGCTGCTCACTCCTAAAAGCCCCTACAAGTACTTGGTTTGATTGCACAAAATATTGTCGGCTATTTTCACTTACACAAATAGCTTTCATTTATACCTAATCACCATGTAGCACAAAGATGATTGTGTGTTGATTAACTTTGCTTTAAGATTAATTTCAACATTAAACTTCCCATTATTTTCAGACTTCCTGGTTTATTGTTTCTATGGAATTGATTGTCTACTTAAACTGAAAAATAATTAGAGGGAATGTCATATCCTGGGATACTAGGCTGTAATAGAGATGGCACACGTGTCCTTCCCCCAAGCAGCAGAGGATAATTGGATATTCCAAAGAACTGAGCTTAAGATAACTGGATATCTTTTTGAAAAGGAAAGAATATTAATGTCATGGACAGATCAAGTATGGTCTGGTTGCATTTTTAAGGTGCTAAACAGAGAGGTGGGCAGAAAAGGTACTGCAGAAGAATGCTGGTACTAAAGTCAAAAGCCATGGCCAGCCTGTCCCCAGCAATCACTAGCTATGATACCACAGGGAAGTGGGGGTGTGGGGTTGTATAGGGGGAAACTAACCTTTGCTGAATGTTGCTATTCTAAGTAATAGTACAACCAGATACTTTAGTAAGAGTAATGACAATAATACAGAAACAATGGAAACAAGATAGCTAGCCTCTATCTAGCTCTTTCTACATGCCACACAATATATTTAATCCTCAGAATAACCCTAAGGGATTGGTGCTGGTATCACCCTCATTTTTTCAGAAGAGGAAACCAAAGCTCAGAGATGCTGAGTAACTTGGCAAAGACCAGGTTGATCATTCATAGGTCTGTTGGGCATCAAAATCCAAGGTCTTTCCAGTTCTAGGCTATCTTCAAGGTTATGTGATCCCCAGTCTCCAAACATCTCGGTTTCCTCATTTGTAAAATTGAATAATAAATTTTACTTAAAACATGAGGTCTCGTAGGAGGTCAGATACCATCTCATACCTGAGAGCTCTTTGAAAAATGCTAGCAAGAGGGAGCCTGGGGGCTCAGTCAGTTAACTGCCTGACTTCGCTCAGGTCATACCTAATCTCAGGATCCTGGGATCGAGCCCTGCGTCCTCCGGCTCCTGGTTTAGCAGGGAGTCTGCTTCTCCCTCTGCCCTCCCCCTGCTTATGCTCTCTCTCTCAATTAATAAATAAAATCTTTTAAAAATTTAAAAATGCTAGCAAGTGTCAGTTTGTTAAAGACTTAGAAAGTTTACCTGTTTACATTGAAAAAAAAAAAATAAGTTAACTTTCCTTCCTTCCTTTTTTCTTCCCTCTCTTCCTTCTCACTTTTTCTGCCTGTGTCTCCTTCCATTATTTTTGTCTGGCTCTTGTTCTTTCTCTGCTTCCTTCCATCCTCCGCCCTCACCCCCACCCCCTGTCTGTTTTGGGGAAGAACGAACCAGGGAGCTCAGGACAGCATGCATTTTAATCAGTCATCAATGATTCACTGGGAGATGGCTCTGTTGCTCTGAAGACAGAAGGAGACCTGAAAGTTTCTCACTTACACAGAGACAGTTGCACAGCCAGTGGGGGCTCAGGGCACAGTTGCTAAACGAAGGATGATACGTTGCTCCATTCAGGGTACTCACTGGATACGAGCCATTTCCATTTTAGAAGATCCTTGTCATGCTGAGTCTCAGGTGCCCACCCAGAACTCTCCTGGAGAAAAACTGGATTATCTGCCCTTGACAGGGTGTCGTGGATAAGGCATAACATCTGTGATCAGACGATCTAGATCTGAGTCCCAATTGTCCTATATTTTTGCTGTGTAACCTTGGGAAAGTTATTTACCCTCTCTGAACCTTGGTTTTCTCATCCCTAAAAAGCGGTAATAACATATGTTAAAGATGTATGAGATGAAGGAATA